>NC_091792.1:10015000-15015000 GCF_041296235.1 Equus asinus
CACTAATATAATTCTCCTGATGACCATAATTAAGTGTATATACATTTGAATACTATAGTAAATATTTGTATATTTTTTCCTATTTGACGATGGCTGAATTATACCAGATGAGATATACATTTGTCAGTAGCACTGTTGAAAATGGCAAAATTACATTCGTGTTTATGAAAAAAATCATAGTTTATTTAAAAATAAGATATTGACCATTATTTACTTAGTATGTATTCCATTCAAATAGACTTAATGAATACTAAGCATCTCAGCCTAGCTGAGTCAATTGATTGCATAGAAATAATTTGCTTGTATCACATATTAAAAGATATGGAATCATTTAGCCTATAAATATAATTACTTAAATAAAATCTTGTAAGAATTTTGCATCAAATGTAACACAAAATATTTATCACAAAATAAAATCAAGAGAGTAAAAATATGAGAGTAATATTCTTCTTTCCCACTATGAACATTGGCTGAGTATTAACATATTCATTATTTCTCTTTATCCATGCTGCATATACAATGTCTCTTGCCCTGGTTTTTCCATTAGCTTAAGGTTTCATATTTGGAGGGGGATACAGAGCATCTTTAGTTTGCATTATATCTTGTGGCTGTAAATTTTGAAAGATAGTGCTGGTCCAAAATGATTTTCAAAAAGGGATTGGAAGATTGTGCTGCAAATTATGATCATGGAGTAGAATTTTCTCATGCTCTGCCCTTTCCAAAACAAAACAAAAATAAATGTGTATTTATTCTTATAAAAATCATAAAACCCTGACTATATACTTTATGCACTCATAAACTTACCTAGAAAAATACAATTTTTTTTTAATGAGATGAAATTTAGAGATCATTTAGTCCCATCTGTCCTTTTTAATGATGAGGAAGTACACTTTATCTGCAATTTCTTACCCCGTTCATAAGATGTCTTCTCACATTAACCACAGTTATCACTGAACAGTTTATTCGTTTAAATTTAGCATCCCTTAGAAAAGAAATTCTCAATTTTGTGTTAAGAGTACACCAACAATTCACCCCTTTTGCTTAGAGACATTTTTCAAGACAAGATTGTTTTGTTCACCTTTAGAAATCTCTGTTTTTAAAACTATATTATACCATATTCCAGGAAAGAGAAGTGAATTAATAAAAATTCCAGCAGAAGATATCAGAGTTGTGTGGACTTTACCGATTGAATCAGAATCTCAACAGTGGTTACAGATTATTGTGTTTATTTTAATTACCGGTAGGTCCTTTGAGATTAACACTTAAATAAAGGGAGAAATGTTTCCTTATGTTGAGTGCCGGGAGGACTCATAAATAATACATACATATTTGCCAGTTAGTACTTGCATTTTAATCAGTCACCTTCTGTCATCTAGAGATGCATTTATACATCTGTTATATGATTTAATTATTAGTAGCACCCCAATGAGTAATAAGCATATAAAATTACAATATCTGTAGTATAAAAATTGAAAGTTAAAAGAAGGATTTTTTTCTCTTGTAGATGTCTGCCATGTCACGTTTAAAATGTTGAGTTTAAATACAAGAATTAAGTATTTTCTTAACCTATCTCATCTATATAAAATTCACTGTGAGCCATTCACGTTAGAGATGAGGACACAAATATAAAACTTGAGATCACACACTACCTATTTGCACAGTCATATTAAAAAATGCAATCCTTTGGCTGCAATTAAAAGTTAAATATTTACAGAAATATGACTTTGTATGTTTATCAGGGGATATTTACGTTAAAGCTATTGTATAAACTTGCTTAAAAGTATTTATCAAAAATTTTAACGTTGTTTTTACTGTTTAAATTGTCTTAATTACAAAGCAAGAAATTTATAATTGTAGAAAATTTAAACAAGGGAACAGTAAAGAAATAAGAGTTAAGAATCTCCCTAACTCCAATCCTGCTACCTGAAAGGAACGTTGTCCCATCATCTTCCCCCACCCAAGAAAATTCCCACAACTTTTAACAGTTTGCTGCTTTCTCTCTCTGTCATCCATCAGTCTGAATACATTCAGAATGACTCTAGAATACTTCATATTAGATGGGAGTTATGTATTCTTGAAGTTTACATAGAAGTAAACCATTAAAAACGTCTGAATCTTATGTCTTTTTTTTCTGGTTTATTTTTAATTTCTTGACATTCTTCAATGATCATCAGTTCATTAAAGTTTTATTAACCATTCCTTGATTTAGTTTTCCAAGAAAAGTATTCTTTTTTTTAAGACCAGATTTGGCAGTTCAAAACGTCTGCAGGTAGTGGACTGATAATGTAACCAAGTAAAGTGGCCTGGGTTTATCAGCGTCTGCATTCCCATAATCTGCCACACCTTCGCCTATTTTTCTCATTGACACACAAACTTCTCTGCAGAGCTTTCATTTTCAGAGGTGTATAAAGATGCAGATCTGATTGATTTCTCACTTTCGTCTTTTTTAAAAACTAAAAAATTATGCAAGAAAGACACCTCCTGCATTTTCACTTCACCAGACTGTCAAGGACGAGGAGGTAGTGCTACACACTGTGACTACGCGTCCCATCTGACGACGCAGCAACTACTCAGCTCCATGGAGGACACAGTTCTCCTCCTTTTGGATTTTCCATCGTTTTAAAGACAAGCTTGAGATTCTTACTTTGATTTGATAATCTACTGGATTGTGATTTTGGAAACAAATTATAATTTATTTAAAACACTGTGTGTATCTAACATGTACAAAATGAGATAGTGTTGATCTCAAGTTCAAGTCTTTTGTTTTTTTTGAGGAAGATTCACCCTGACCTAACATCCATTGCCAATACTTCCGTTCTTTTTGCTTGAGGAAGACTAGCCGTGAGCTAACATCTGTGCCAGTCTTCCTCTATTTTGTGTGTAGGATGCCTCCACAGCATGGCCAGTGAGTGGAATAGGTCCACACCCAGGATCTGAACCCACGAACCTAGGCCACCAAGTCAGAGCACACAGAACTTTAACTACTTGGCCATGGGTTTTCAAGTTTATTGTATGAATAGTTCTTCATACTAATGTCAAAAATATTTTTAACTCTGTGTTTATCAGTATAACATTTATAATGTTCCTAATATATTTCAAATTCTTATTTAATTTTTTTAGTTTTTAACTTGGTCAGAATTGCCAAAAATCTCAATTTTGTTGACCTTTTATTTTTATACGAGAAATCTTGTTTTTCATGTGTATTCTTGTTTTTGTATATGAAATTGACTTGTTTTTAAAAAGACTGTGTATTTTTGCAGTTATCTTTATAAATCTCTTCCCTAAAAAGTAAATTATGTACTTCCATTTTCAACTATGATGGAGTCGTTGTTAGAAAACCAATGCTCTTGCAGAGAATGGCTAAAAATGCTGGAAGTAATTTACTTAAAATACTCATTTGGAGCATTAGAGAACTTTTGAGGAAGCCATAATTTAATGGGACCAAAATCACTTAGAAAAGCAATGCACACTGAGTGTACATGCCAGTTTTGTTTTGGTTCCATGTGCCAATTCTTAAGCTGCAGAGGAAAGAAGCTGTGGAATCAGAGAGTAACCAATAGGAGATAATACAACCAAGTTTTCAGTAATAACAAGGGCTTGAGCAGAGAGAGAGCGCAGAGAGAGAGACAGCGCTTAGATGTGCCAAAGTAGCAGAGCTTGATCGGCTTAGATCTCAGGAATATGGGAAGTACAGGGGAATGTGGGAAACATACCACTCTGACTTTTATCTCTCAAAGATTTTTAAGGCTAGACATTAAAAATATGAAAAGAAGTCAGACTTCTGCTTCTAGGAAGACAGAAAAAGACATACTTTTCCCAATTCTTCCAGGTATGGATAACTAAAAAATCTAGAAATTATACACTGAAACATATAATGACTCTGAAAGATGGACAGAAGAAGACAGTCTAGCTAAGGACCTTTGGACCCAAGGAACAATATAGTGATGAATTTCCTGGGTTGGCTTTTTGCCTCATATACTCTAGACTTGAAGTGGAAGAAGTCAGAAACCCGGAAATGCCAGCAGAGGCAGACAAAAATGCTGAAACAAAAGCCTACTTTCTCTAGTTAAAAGCCAGGAAGTACAGAAAACTAGCAAGATACAAAATTTTTAAAAAACTAAATGCAAAACATCGCACACAAAAAATTCTAGCTGATTGAGAAATCTGGACTTTCAACCTCACCAGACCATTAACAAGATATCCTACACTGCTCAGGGGTTGTCAAAGCAAGCCAGTTAGGGAGCTATGGAATAGAGACTTCCATACCCACCAGGCAGTGACATAGTGAGGGCATAATGATTTTCTTAAATATGTGAAGTTGGATCAAATGGGTATCCATGAGGAAAAAATGAACTCGAGACCTGCCACAGACACAACATCAATTCTGAAAGGATCACAGACCTAAATGTGAAGATCAAACCATAACGTTTTGAGAAATAATCATAGGTCAATACCTTTATTAACTCTGAGTAGTAAATGATACATTAAATAGGTCATTAAGTGCACTAAATATAGAAGAAACATTTGATAAATTGAGCTACATTAAAATCAAGAACTTATGTCTTCAAAAATTACCATTAAGAGTGATTTGGCACGCCAGAGAATGAAAAAGAATTTGTAATACATATTTATTTAGAATATGTAAGGACCAAAATAAATCAATAAGAGAAAGAGCAACAAAATAATAGGAAAAAAGGAGACATAGCCCCTATAAAGATATATAATCAAGGGTGGTGCTGTGGGCAACAGGGGCTCAATTTCTGGGCCCTGTAAGAATTTTATCAGAAGTTTCCCAGCATTTTGTCCCTGACAGATGGGGCGTTAGATCGTGCATTATCTGTTTCTCCATTTTTGAGAATTACAGTGGGGGAGGCGGGATTAACTGCCCCACACTTTTGGGGTACACTTGGATACAGGGAGAAATAGCTCTCTTGATGGAGAATACTTTGGGGAAGAATGTGAAAAGATGCATGGCATTGCCTGGAGTATTGTCAGTGAGAGGAGAATTGGACCTGTCCATCACAGCCACAGCTCAAATCAAAGATTGAGGGACGTGATGCTGGGCACTGAAGAAATCTGTATCATCAGTTCAGGGGAAATGGTAAAAAGCAAATGAGCTAAGGATTAGAAGGGGAAATAGTTTGAAAGATTATCCTGGACTCTTCTGTGAAAGAGGGCAATTCCTACATTTTTCCCTCTTTGGGCCAGTGAAGCTGTCATTTAACTAGTCATGCAATGCAAGATGGTGCCTATAAAAATCAGTTTCCATATTATATATACTTTGATCTTGCATTGTATTTTTATTAAGTAATAATTATCATAGCTACGTGATTTTAAACAATAATATAAACTGGCATTTAATATTTATGTAATTATGGATATATATATTCAAGACATCCACAGAGTCTTTTTTTAACATTCCCTGTTTTAACTACAGAAATGTTTAAGATATAAGATAAAATTAATGCGTAAAAAGCATCAGAGTTTAGCTTTTCCATTTGTTTCTACCTCAAATATAATTTTTAAACAATACACATCATGTATGTATATGAAACGGAATCATAGGAAAAATGTCCCAAATTTGATATATTTAGGACATTTTATTAAAATTTGATTTCAGTTTCTTATGTAGGCATTTTCCTCATACTTAATTCTTTAAAATACATAAATTAATTTTTTATGAATGATAATTCTTGTCATAGCAGAGGATAGTTACCATGGCATTTTATTAAGTAATAATTGATACTTGAATATATATATATATATATATATATTTTACAGGAATGATTAGATGAACATTATTGAAATTCAACTTACCCTTAAAATACTTGTATTAAAGAAATCACCATGACACATTAGTGATCTAAAAAGTATTGCAATCTTCAGGAAATAAGCAATTTACTGAGAGATTATTTTTAATATTGGAGAAACTCTGAAAATAATTATATAGCAAAAAAATGTAATGCTCAAATGGTAACCAATCTAACATTTGGATACATATATGATCAAAATACTTACATTGGTATTTTTTATAATGCAAACGCAGTGATATCTGGACAAGATTTTTTTTCCAAAGACGATGTGGTATTTATAGATGGATGTACCTTTCTTGTTTATCCTAAAGCTTTTGTCTTATAAAAATGATCATGAGAAAAGTCACTAGATTATCATGGGACTCATTCTTACCAGTTTTTTGTAAAAGCAGAAACAATCCTAGCAAGTCTAAAATCTACCTAAAAAATGTAAGTATATTCATAAATCCCTATTTTCTTAATATGTAGTTATCAGAGTAATCAGTTCTGCTACCATACAGAGGTGTGTACTCTGGAAGCTGTGGCAAACACTTTCAATACACTTACATACATTTTACCAAAAAGTCTAGAATCATTTAAGCAGGAAATGTATTTTACACATCATGCTGTTGAAATTTTTATTTAGCATTGATTACACATGACCACAGCTAATTGGGATATCTGTCACATATTGGCTATTTAACAATTATTATTTGAATCTATTTTGGTGATTAATATTACTAAACTCAAAACACAAAGCAATTATGAGTGAAATAATATACCAAATATCACATATAGATATAAGTTCTTAGTTGTAAAACTTAGTAGACAAATTCTGACTACCACAAAAATCTGAGAAGACTAAATCATTTTGAAACTTTATCAAAGGCTCAAGTACAAATGAAAAATTTTTCAGTGATGAAAAGTCCTCAATAACGTTGATTGATCCACATTTTTAAGGGCAAAAACAGCCGTATTTCATCAGGGAGTTTAGACATTGATAAATTTATCACATGGAAACCTTTCTGGTATTCAGCTCATACAACAGTGAAATGTTGCTTTTGTGAGAATTTACAACCGTAATATGAGATTCATAGCTCATCGTTTTATTTATTGTAGAAGTCTTCTGAATACTAGCAGAGTTATAAATGGTGAATTGAGTCACAAAAATGCAGCTGCAATTCAGCCTAAGGCTTCCGTTAAAGTAAAAAACAAACAAAAAATGTTTGGGAAATGATTATCAGTAACATAATTTGGTTTTATAGCTTAATAATTAATTTTATAAAAATGAAATATATAAGGTTAAGTTGCTTAATTAACCAGATGACTCAATTAGGACCATTGGGAAGAAATTCTTGAGAAACTCAGGATACGTATTTGGGTGAGAAATCTACATGACGGTGTTTAGCAGCAGAGCTAAGTACAGCTCTATAGAGCTTTTGCTTTGGTTATAACGTGACTTAATATGGAAATAGATGTTGAAACAAAGTCTTAGGGAGAATGGATTCTATTTGTGTATTAAATTTAGATAATATGATATTGAAGAGTTCACCCTTCCTTGCCAGATTAACCTGTGCCTGAGCAAGATCCTAACAATATGAAATTTATACGTTTTCCAAAATTATTTTTAAACTTCAACAAAAAGATTTAAAATAACTTTAAGTGATACTATTAACTAAAAATTACATATAACTTAATTATTTAGTAATAGTAAGATCTACACCAAGAAACAGCTAGAAGTATGGTTTTGATTAAAACAGTAGTGGAAATAAATTAATTTTCTAATATAAAGTAAGAAATACTAATTCTAATCTAGCTACATTGAGACCAGTATCCTTTACATTACAAATGCACAAAAGACATAGAATGCTAGCTAAAATGGAAAAATGAAGTCTCTATAAATAAAATGAGAATATAATCATAATTAGACAAGTTCTTATATATTTTAGTCATTTCATCCACAAATATTTTCTCAACCTTCTGTAATTTATGAATTGATAATAAATCTCATAATGTAAAATTTTAAATGGCACAAAAACGTGATAAAATGAAATGCATCCTTAGCCACTGTATACCCCAGTTGTCAAATCCTCCTCTCCAAATCTTTTGTCATAAAAACAAAGTCCAGAAATAATAATAAGTATAAAAATATATAACTTATGTTTTATAAAATATTCACATATAGAGAAGTATGGAACTTGGAGAAGATGAGGGAAATTGTGTTTTTCAGGGAATGATATAGATATTAATACATTTCAGAAGCTGGTAAGAAACTATAAACATAAATATGGATCTTAAAAAGACATAGGTAAGCACAGGAAGAAAAAAATAACATATACATAATAAATATTAATATATATAATAAAATTTAAATAATTGAAAGAAAATTCAGTCTATCAAATGAAAGGCAGGAAACAAGGAAGAAAGAAAGAAAATTGTACAGGAAATGTCAAATATGATGGTTGATATAAGTCCAAAATTAATTCTAATTATAATAAATATTGATGGATAAATCTCACTAACTAAAGGAAAGAGAATATCAGATAGATGATACAAGAAATTGCTGTAGCACTGAAGAATCATTTAGACCTAAAGGATACAGGGGGTTCAAACATGAAAGAATGGACAAGATATATCAGGATCACATGACCTAAAAGAAAGCTAAGTTGCTGATTTTAATATCAGAAAAAAAGAAAATGAAATGGTAGGAAGAAAACCTTTATAGTGCAAATGATGGGAGGGAACATTTTCTCTTATAATAGCTCACATAATTTTGAAACAAAGAACAAATATAAATGTGGCAATATAGTCTCAAAATATTTAAGGCAACAACTTTATAACAGAAAAAATAGAATAATTATAGGAGAAGAACTTACAGTTCTATCTCTTAAATAGATTCCAACATTTTCCCAGCATTCCTCTGTGCAGGATCTCCATGTTTGTATACAATTCTACTCCCTCTTGCCTCATCAAATTATCATACCAGCAATTATCCTCTTCATCTCCATTATCAGTTCTGTTCATATCTGTTAATGCATTCCTATCAGCATAAAAAAGTTTTTTTCTCATAGCCTTAAAATGCTCTTGACACTCTTTCCTCATTACGTAGAACTCTATTTTTTTGTGCTCAACTTCATCAACAGTGATAAACCTCAAATTTCATTGCCTCCAATTCTTTGTCACCCACTTTCTCTGAAGTCAACTCTAATCAGATTCTCCTCTCAAGTAATCAACAGAATCTCTAAAGTTAAGGTAATAATTGACTTCTGTGTTGCTAAATTTAGTGGCAAAATTTCAGTCTTGGTGCACGTCTAAAATTAACCAGGCAATTCACTCCCTCTTTTATAATAGACTCTTTTATCTTGGCTTGTAAGATAGCACAATTTTTTCATTTTCTTCCTACCTCAGGCTCTAATGTTTTTACAATCTCCCTTGCTCTTATTTTTGACATAAGTATTAAATCTTCGCTACTATTCTCTGTAGACATTTATTCCCCAGGTGATGTTATTCAGCCTCATGACTGGAAATAGTGTTTGTACGCTAATAACGTTGTAATTATTTTGAGCTCAGATTTTTCCTTTGGAGCTTTCTTGATTTTTGATTCTTAATCTAGGTGTTCAGTAGATATCTGAAAAAAAAAGAAATGTCAAAAATCTCTATCAGCCTCCAAAAAAAAATATTGTGCATTTTTAACTACCTATCTCTGTAAAAAAAAAAATCATTGAACTTTCTCATTCTCTTACACCCCGTATTGAATCCATGAACAAAATCCTCTTGACTTTACCTTCATAATATAGTTAGAATCACACCAATCAAACATCTAGACATGGAAACTACAATATCAGAGATAAAAAAAATAAACTGGTTAAAATTAAGAGTAGATTAGATATTTTAGAAGAAAAGATGAGTGAACTTGAAGACAGTAATATAAATGATCCATAATCAAACACAGTAAAAAATGAATATAAAAAATTAAAAGTTAGGTCTGGCCCCATGGTCTATTGGTTAAGTTCAGCATGCTCTGTGTTGGCAGCTGTGGTGGCAACCCACATACTAAATAGAGGAAGACTGGTACAGATCTTAGCTCAGGGTGAATCTTCCTCAGCAAAAAAAAAAAAAAAAAAAGGGAAAAGGATTAAAACACAATAATAAAAAGAATATTAGTAAGTTTTGGTAGAAATTCCAAAAACCTAATATGCATGTAATTGAAGTCCCTATAGGATAGGAGAGAGATGAAACAGTGTGGTGATTAATTTTATGTGTCACTTTGAAGAGATCATAGCTCTGGAGCCAGAACATTTAAAGTGTGAATCCTTTCTCTAACATTTATGAACCTTGGAAAATTCTTTGCTGTCTCATCAGATCAATAGAACAAGTAACACTATTTTACTTATGGGGTTGATCTTATATGACATAATGTATTTAAAACACATGGGACGGTTCTGAGGCATGATATATATATTTATTTACTCAACAACCATTTATTGAATGTCTTTCTTCTATTACAGTTAATAGGCATAAATTGAAAATAAACAAGTTATTATCCTAGCTCTAAAAATGATGACAGTTAATAATTACAAAAACGATAATTTGATGAATAATAGTTCTTGGCGATTAAAGCCTTTTGTAATTTGACTGGAAGGATTCCAGGCAACAACTGGAAGATCTAGTCTCTTCCCAAGATTTCAGTAATTCACTGAGTGACCACAACCTGATGACCTGCATTTTCAGTGATGAGCCCTGAAATATATGGAGTTATGTGTTTGAAAGATTTTACTTATTGATGCAAATTATCTTCTTCTTAATCTGGATAAGAAATATGTTTTAATAAATGAATGTTAAGGTTCTGTCAGTTTTTTTTTGTTTTTTGTTTTTTTTCCTAAAGATTGGCACCTGGGCTAACAACTGTTGCCAATCTTTTTTTTTTTTTTTTCTGCTTTATCTCCCCAAAACCCCCCTGTACATAGTTGTATATCTTAGTTGCAGGCCCTTCTAGTTGTGGGATGTGGGATGCTACCTCAACGTGGCCTGACAAGTGGTGCCATGTCCGCGCCCAGGATCCGAACCCTGGGCCACCGCAGCGGAGCACGCGATCTTAACCACTCGGCCACAGAGCCGGCCCCAAGGTTCTTTCAGTTTTGATATTCTGATATCATAATTGCCAAACAAATAAGTAATCGACACTTACAACTAAATCTAAACACTTGAAAATGACGTTTGTTATTTGCATTTTAAACAAATACATTGAACTAAATATAAACTCTTTGAGAGCCTGATATGTCAATGAAAATCGAAAACTAAATATTTGAACATTTACTACACTTGAAATGTTAATTAAGCTAGTGTAAAAGGGGACTGACTTAATAATTCTGTTGTATGCATTCCTTAAACTTGCTTTGTCTCATAAGGTTTGAATTTTGACAAGTATTTCACCTAATCTTGAATAGTTAAATTTTATAATTATAACATTACATGTAATAGTAAATATCCTTTTATAGGAATGGAAACTTAAAACATAAGGGGACTTACAAAGTAGGAAATAGATGAAGAAACTGATATTGCAAACTGTTATTAATCGAGATGACAAAGGAATGTGTACTGAATTCCTCTCTATGCTTTTTTTATCAAAATTTCACGTGAACGTTTATCTACAGGTTTTCAGGGGAACCACTGTGCCATATGTCCCTAAGTAGCAGGAATAAATGGAGACGTCGTTGCTCTCAGTGTATTGATCTCCAATGTGTGACTGCACACAAGCAGTAAGGCTTCAGATGAGAAACAGGTTGTTTTTCTGCATTAGCTGTGATGTGTCAGGACAAGTAAAACAATGACAGCAATATTAATATATCACCTCCAGGTGACAGTAGAAATAAGAAAGCTATTGATTTCTAACATCTTTAAAATCAGGAATAAATCATTGTCTCATGAAGAAGAGATATATTTATTTATTTCAGACCTGGCATTTTTACATGATTTATATGTCCTTTGTATGACATGTTCTACTTTCCACATCTGAGATTTAAGAGTACAAATAGAGGCTTCCATTTTAAGATGACAATACAAGCAGATGAATTTTATCAACCATATTTTTTAAATGTTTAAAGGCAAGAGCAAAGGAGCATAGTAGCAAAGGAAAATGAAAGTAACAGACATACATTACATTTTGAAATTAGGGAAGAATGTTGCCCACAAAACTGCCATTTCTAGTTATTCTGTAAGTCATCATAACTGCATGGAGTGAGGGGTCAGACCATTTGCTTAAAAACAAAAATACCACAAAAGACAGGTTGATGCGATCATTAAGGTAAAGAAGTGTCAGCAAATTCATGACATTCAATAAAATTCAAACAGAAACTCAAAACAGAGAGAGAGAAGAAAAACAACAATTTAGATCAGTTTACATGAAATCAAATATAGAAAACAGGCACAAATAAATGTGCTCTGGTGAGAATTCACAAGTAGAGATAAAAATTTCTGCAGCATGTGTAAGGTTATTACAAAGTAATATATATATGATAGGTTTGGGGTTTCTGTGCCAAAATAAATGAATAAATAGAAATGGAGCAAATTCCAGAGAGTGTTAGGGAAAATATTATGACTAAAATTTTATCTAAACAGTCAGATTTTGAGTGTGATAACATGCAGAGATGAAAACAAAAAACAAAGAAACTCCAGTTGAGGAAAAACATAAAACCAAAGCTAAAGGATTTGTCCTTTTCCTTCCTCTTCTTCAGATGTCAATAACGACGGACAGTCCAGATTGATCCAGTGTTTTCCTTTGCTAAATGAAGACAATAAAATAGATATTTTGCCCATCACATTTTATTAGCAAGCCCATGTGCCTCCTTATATTTGCTGACCATGGGCCCATTTGAGAGCCACGGTCTTTCCTCTAACACTTCCGCTTGGAATCTGTTCTACTTTTTTGTAGGGCTACATAGGGGAGGATAAAAGCCATGGGAACCTATCCTAGGAAAACTGATGTAGTCATTAATGTGAGGGAATCCTGCCGTACAGATGTGACTCTGGAGGTATAAACAGACATTAATTAGATCAAGAATATAAGAAAAGCATTTAATTTAGTGTGAATAGCATGGGCAGAAAGCTCGCTGACAATTAGGTGGACTTCCTGAAACAGAAAGGAGGTGGTGGTGGGAAATTTTTGCAAATTATAGAATCAGAAATTTTCAGGGCTAGAGAAAGCTTTAGGGGGATTTACTCTAACTTCCTAATTTTCCTAAATGGGAAAAAACGACAACCAAACAATGAAGAATTCTGCCTTGGACCGCACTGGCAAATGAGAAAAACATAACTACATTCAAGTTTCCTGATTCAAGTCTGATATCCCCACAGTCTCATCAAGGTGAAGGTTAGCAGGAAACCCATGTTTTGCACACCTGTGTACAGTTGACTTCTTAAGTGTTTTATCTTTATAAATTCTGATCCTCATGTCTCTTTATAAAGTGTGATATTTTATTATTATGTTAAAGGAGAAATATTAATTTAATGTATTTGTGTTTTAGAAATGCGTATTTTCCCCTAAATATCAATAACAATGTAAATGCACACCTCTTCCATCTTCTGCACCATAAGGGGTGCTAACTCTACACAGCTGTAGAAATTTAAATAACTGGCATGTGGGGACAGGGCGAAATTTAGCCTTTTCAAGCAGGTTTTTTTTTTTTTTTTGGCAGTGACATATTGTCTCATCAACACATCTAGCAGCTTCTATTTTTGAAACGCTTCACTTATCACTTGTGGAGTGTTGAAATGGAACCTATTTTTTCCCCAAAGAGAACATCTCTTGCAAAGACAGATTGTCTCATCTGCATTAAGAAGCTGTCCCTCATGAGATACTGTCTATTGAGAGAAGCACATGCTTTCTGTCTGCAAAACTGGAATATTTAAAAATCAGAACTTTCACTTTATCCTTGAATGATGGTTTTTGTTAGGAGCTAATAATTTAATTGTTTGGGTTTACCTTCCTTATGAAACCCAATTGTTGCACTTAAAAAAGAAAAAGTTAGGCTTCCATAAAGAGCGAATCTAAGAGATGGGCAATGTAGAAACAGATTGACTCGAGATTGCAAGTAAAACTTTCTTTGGGTAGTTAGCATTCTCCCTCCCCTACACAAAAACAAAAAATATTAAAAATACATGAAGGATCTTGCGACAAATGAAGGACTTACGTTAAAGGTGAGGGATGAACAGATGGGCACACTGGTCAGTTCAGTCATCCTCTCTGGGCATAGAAATGGCCTGAAATACAGCACAGAAAGAGCAAGCTCAGGATCTCGTGGCAGACAGTCCAGCCTCAAACCTCAAAACTCCCTGGCTGGTGACAGTGGACAAGTCAATCTACCTCTATAACTCTCAGTTTGTGTGTGAGCATGCAGGACGCTGGGGTGGGGGGGGGGGGGGGCGGTGGAGGGAGGTTAATGTGCAGGATGAGAATAATAATGGCAAATAACACACAGGGGTTTTGTGAGTATTGAAGGTGCTCTCAGCATACTGTGAGCTTAGCATGAACTGCTTGGGAAAAAGTAAAATGTACATATGCCTTTTTAACATAAACTTTTCATTGAAGTATAATATTCATTCTGAAAATACTGAAGTTATAATTAAAAAGTTCAATATGTTTTGACCAAATGAACCCCCATGTAATCATCCATGTAACCAACATTCAAATCAAAACAGCAAACATTCCCAACACCCTCGTGCAGGGTTGAAGTCAAACCTGTTTTCCCCAAAGCCTCCTTTATACCTTCTTGGAGTCACAACCCTGCAAGAGTCACCACTCTCCTGACATCGAACTGTTGACTTCTTTGGGCTCTCCTTGATTTTATGTAGATGGTGTCACACAATATATGCTCTTCCTCATCTGGCTCTTTTCACCCAATATTTTCTGACTCGTGCTCTCAAGGGATCCAGGAGGGAGAAGGGGGCTAACAATAAATAAATCCAATTGTTTCTATGTCAATAATGGGGAAAATCAAACTGATGCTTTTTCCTTTCAACATCATTCAACTGCAAATGAAAACAGAGCAATATTTACCGAAATTCATAAAAGGCAGATACACAATTTTCTACCATATCATACTGACTTTAAAATATAAATAGAGCAAATGTTATCAAAGATGTAAGAATTCAGAGAACATAGCACCTAAAATTATTTCTAAAAAGAAAAACAAATCCACTTAGTGATAATAATCCAGCCACCTCATAGAATGAATAAAGCAATTTTAGTAAAAGTATCGAGTATCACATTTAAAATTATGCCTAAACAATTGTCTAAGATTTAAATGTCAAAAATCCTATCCTAAAAATAGCAATTTGAGAATTAACATTTGGAAGAAGGCAGGAGTGTCAGTGAATAATCTCACTTTTCTTAATTAGAAATTAATATGAATTGTGTAAATTTGTTAAGGCAAACAAAAGAGAGTTAACTCCGCTATATAAAACTCAAAATAATTAACCAGGCAACTTAAAAATAACAATGTAAATATTAAAAATTTGGAGTTAAAGAAAGGACTTATTCCTACCAACCTATTTTTATTTTCTGTTTAAAATCATTTAAAAGCTGTCTTTTTTTTTTTTCCTCCCCAAAGTCCCAGCGCATAGTTGTATATTCTAGTTGTAAGTCCTTCTAGTTCTTCGATGTGAGCCGCTGCCATAGCATAACTACTGGCAGATGAGTGGTATGGTTCTGTGACCGGGAGCTGAAACTGTGCGAGTGCCAAACTTTAACTACTAGGCCATCAGGGCTGGCTCAAAACTATCTGTTTATATTTTCTCCCTTCTTGGTTTCTATTGGAATAGGATCTTTTCATCATTTCCTGAATTCCTTTGCTGTATTGGAATTATTGATTGTATTTCTAGTCTTTTATTGATTATCCTCAAAGTTTAAAATAAATATTTAATTCTATATATTCTGACAATTGTATAGTTACTTCTATACTTAATATAAAAAATAGGTCAATTTTAACAATTTGTAGGTGCCCTATTGTTTTTTGTTTCTCAGGTGTCTCTCAACTCAATGTTTGTGTTTCCTTTTTACTGAAAGATGTGGCTAATATTTTATTTTGAGGGTTTTAGAGTAATAAGCAACATTAGATATAACAGAAAGTCATAGTTAAAAACACAACTCTGGACTTAGATTGGCTCTATGACCAGAGGGCAAAGTGCTTAAAGAGTCTGTACTTTGATTGATTGTTGGTTTGTTTTCTTTTCTTTTGCAAAAGGGAGATAATTATATTAGAAGATCTTAACCTATTGTCGGTGTCACAATCCAATGTACACATCAGGATAGATGCAGAGAGGGCTGATGGCCACTCTGAGTTTATTATAACCAGCATTTCAATATATACATAGCTTACATCTGTTAAACATACACAGGTGTTCTGGACAATGTAATTAGCGAATGCCAAGAATTCTTAGTGATTTCTCAAGGAGCCCTCCATCTGCCTCTGTTTTGATATTATCATGTTTTTGCTGTCCTAGTATATTTTATCTCGGAGCAGGCAAGGCCTCCTAGGCAACTGCCCCTCCTGCTCCCAATATCAATATCATGTCTCCATCTATGCCCCCAGGCAACTGCGCCGGGCTTGGGTTGCCTCCCCCTAGAGGTCTTACCCGTCATTGGCTGACCGGCCTTCTCACCTCTGCGTCACAGTTTGTTGGCAAGCCTTTTCCAGTGATTATTAACCCTTCCTGCGTCAGGGGCAGCTACACCTATCTTCCATATTGCTTAACTGACCCTTTATACTTTTGTTTATATATCCTTTGAAATACATAAATTTCTCCAAATTTGTGTTCACATCTATTTTAGTTGTGTCAGTGTATTTCATCTACTGTATTATTTTTTTAATAAGATAGAATATTTTTTTTTAATTTGGAAAATATATGGATATAGATAGAGGTATAAGTATAGTTATAAACAAAGACATAGACATATGTAGATACATAGTTATGTCTTTCCTTAGTTACTTTTGCTTATTTTTATTTCATGAATCCTTTATCTCTCTCAGTCATTATCCCTTATTTATATTTTCGAATCTTAAATGAATTTCTCTTAAAATTGTTGTTGGATGTAATTAATTAATCCATAGTTAATTAATCTAGGTTGAAATTATATGGTGATTATTTATTTACATTGTTGGCTTTCTTAACCCTAGATTTTTTTCTGTTAGTTGGGACTTAATTTGTAAGTTCCTTTTTAATGAGAGAAGGTATTGCTATTTCTCCCTGAAAGTGTCGTGTGGCTGCTTCCTCCTAACCCCTAACAAAGAACTAGGTGTTATAATGCCAGTTGATGTTCCTGTACTTTTATATTAGGGTATTACACATCCAGTTTCTGAGCTGGTACTACGTTTATGTGTGGTGTGATTCACTTTTTTCTTTCTTTCCACTCTATCTTCCTTGTCTCTTTCACAAGGTCAAATGTTCATTTCAGTCTGACAGTTCTCATAGTATCCTCTAGTTCCCTCTTCCCCATCTTTTCCTCATCAGCATTTTTTCCAGTAAATCTCTTACTCTGCTAAAATCATCCTGGCATCTACTTCACAGAAGACAAGGACTAACCCTTTGAATATCCATTATAGATAAGGACAAGTTATGGTACATTGCATCTTCTACCACTAAAAAATTGGCACATCTCTTTGGCTTATGGATGCAAGATATATTGTACTTGAGACTACTACCCTGCTGCACTTACGAGATCATGTGAAAGAAGGCCATTTTCCAGTGGGGATGAGAGGAATGGATAGCTTTGTAGCAGGTCCTGACTGTGGTACAGGTAGTCCTAGTGTTTAAGCAATATGACTTGACATGATCTTTTGCTGCTAGAGAAATCTGTGGTAGAAAACGTTGTCTTTGTCTTAACTTACATGTATCAAGTCGTGAAGAATACTTGATGACCAGCTGCTGGAGAAGGAAAATAAACCATCTGATTCACGTATAGATGAGTTCAGTCTGTTTGTACAAGTTGACAGTCAACTTCTCTTACACTATAGCCTCACACACCGGTAGCTGTAAAAAATTGTGGTCAGGGTAAATTCTTCCAGTGGGCAGCAATGGTGACCCACTGCATGTGGAGAAAGGTTTGCTTCAGGTTAGGTTACACAGGGACTCCTATGCTGTGATGAATGGTGTGACTATTTGGTCACGGACCTGGATGGAACCAGACTGGTAGATTTTGATGGGGAAGTATGGAGGACTTGGAGAAGAGGCAGGATAATAGACCTTGGGAGTGGTCATAAAATGTAATATGAGAATTGTTCTGTGTCTCATTAACGATCACTAAAAAGCATCCCCCACAGAATGTGCTAAACCTGAGGAGTAGGTTGATTGGTCCAGTAGATGTCAAGCAATTTCTTTGTTCAACCACTCCAGTTTTTAGACAATGAGGCCATGGATCTCCATGCATGATGGTGGATCTCCATAGTCATGGTGGTAGAGATAGGAACTGTGCATGGGTCCAACACCATAAACTTCTCTCATCAAGACTTATTTAGTGACTTCCGCTGTTAAGTATTTGGTATATCAGCAGCAGAGATCAATGTTGAGCCTAGTATAATACCAGCCCTCAAGGAGATCAACTAGAACATTGGCAGCAAATTGATTACATTAAACTGTATACACCCCAAAAATCTTTTGATTAGTCTTTACTGGGACTAAAGTATATTCCCAATGTGGATTTGCTTTTCTGACTCAGTGTCTTTACTAGCACTGCTATCTGAATGCTCTGAGTGTTTGATTTGCTGACATGATATTGCCTTTGACCAAGTGAGCCACTGCATGGCAAAAGAGGTGTGAAAATGAACGTATTACAATGGGAAGTATTGTCCTTACCACATGTTACACTATCCAAAATCTGCTGATTTTATCTAGCAGGAGACTAGCTGCTTGGTAGCTCAGCAAAAGTGTCAATTTGGAGAGAAATCCTGTGAATTTGGGGTACTGTCCTTTAGGATTCAATATACATCTTACACTATTGGTGCTTTGCCCTCAAGAGCTAAAACCATGGATCCAAGAACCTTGGGTGGGTGGATGTAGCATTGGCCCACTCACCAGCACACTTAGTATTTGTGTTTCCTGCTTTTGCAACCTTTTTTTCTATCTGTCTAAAGATCTTCATCCCAATGGGGAGAAGCGTCCTTCCACCAGGGGCACAGAAGGAGTCTCACTAACTTAAGCTCCATCTGCTGCCAAGAAATCAGTAGAAAAAAAAGGGAGCTATCTTACTGGTACAGTAATTTACCCGGTTCATCATGAAGATGAATGGAGCCAACTGGTTGACATATTAGGGTCAATCATGGCAATCACATGATTCATTTTAACTCGAAATGAGAAATTACAACAACCATGGCCTGAAGAAGGTATAGAAACTAGGAGATCATGCAACCAGGTAAGTAACTTAGATGAGAAGGTATGCTAGTTGAGGGTGAGATGGGAAAATGAGGATAAATGAATATAGCCTTTGGACCAACTGCCACAGCAGAGCTTTAGTGCATCCCAATAAGTTCTCTTTCCATATTTTTCCCCAAAATTATCATCATCAGCCATCTTTTTGTATTTATTTATTTTTTAATAACAATCAGAGTAGGAAGAAAATTCTTTTTGTTGTTTTTTTTTTTCTGCTGAGAAAGATTTGCCCTAAGCTAAGATCAGTTGCCAATCTTCCTCTTTTTTCCCCTCCCCAAAGCCCCAGTATGTAGTTTTATATTCTAGTTGTAAGTCCTTCTAGTTCTTCTATGTGAGCCGCCATCAACAGTATGGAAACCAGCAGAAGAGTAGTGTGGTTCTGCGCCCAGGGACTGAACCTGGGCTGCCAAAGTGGAGTGCACCGAACTTTAACTGCTATGCCATCAGGGCTGGCTCCATCATCCACCATCTTAAAAGAAATATAGCTTGATGAAATAAACAATGTAAATTACAAGGGGATCTGATTAGCGCAAGGGAGGGAAGTAGCAGGTCGCTGAAGTACTCTGTCCAGGTGCATTCCAATCTCTTATACTGTTGCTCTGCTCCCAGTTGCCTGTGCCTGTGCCTTGCTTTGGAGACTGCCCTCAGGCTTCTTGGGCCACTTTGTCCCCATGTGCAAAAAGTTGGAAGTGTCTGGGAATTTACATCTCCCAGAACTTACATTTGGCCCTTAACAGATGGCTGACTGTTATGGCAGAGAGAAAGTCCATCTCCTTGAATTAAGGAGGAAAATCTTTAGGCCTTAACTTGCACTCCAGATATGCTCTGCAGAATCAAGCTGAAGCGACATCCCATGGAACTTTGCCTCAAATCACCCCGATTCTGGGCTTTGTCCCCTTCCCTGTCCTGCTTTCCTTACTATCTTACTGGTTGCATATAAGTTGATTTCTCAAGGCATGTTTCTGGAGAATCTGCCCTGAGATGAGTTTTTACAACAAGCACAGTAATGGAAATAGAATTCTGAACAAGATAGACATGATCTTTCCATTAATGGAGCTTATTTCATTATAGAGCTTAGAGATAAGATAATCAGTAAAATAAATATAGATTTTAGTAACTTTAATGCATGCCATAAACAGTCGACTGAGATGACTAATAATTGGAGCATTTTTGTATAGAATGATCAGAATCTGACAGTCTCATCTCTGTACCCCTCTCCTGCCAAGGCACAGACAGCTGCTGTGTTGACTTCTAGCATAAAACAATGAACCCTGGGGAGGGAGGAGTGCAGAGTACCAATTAAGCAGATATTCTTCCATTCCCAATGGAATGCATATAATCATTCTCTGGAGATAAACTGTAGTTACACCCTGCCCAGAAGCATGTCATGTTCCCTCGCCTAGAATCACTGGAGGCAGTCTCCCGTACTAAAAATTGTTCCCATACACAGGGATCAGGTATTCTCTAGCAGGAACTCAAGCTGACAAGCAGTATTCACCAATCTAGTAGGAAAACTCAGACAATGAAAGAAAAGTAACAGTGCTCATCAATATGACCAAATGAAAAGATAAAGGAAATCTCATCACAACAAAATATCAGTAACAGAGTGAGAAAACATTCCTGAAAAGTAACAATTTGAAAAAGACAACATATCTTTCTTAAGACAAAATACATAAAGTATGTATACAATTGCATTCTCGAAGATAAAGGGACCTCTGTGTAATGCACAGGAATGCTCAATCAGGAAGATATTGTATATATAAACTTCTCTGCCTGTAAAAACATGTCTCAATATATGTAAAGTGGAAAGATAAATAATCCTATAATCAATCATGATATAATTTCTCATCCGAAAGTGAAAATAAAACCAACTGTATTTCAAAACACACAGAGACACACACAGACATACACAGATCCATTTAATTAACTTCTATATGTGAAAACAAAACTTTAAATTATTTGGAAGAAAATATATGAAAGCTATATTCTTAGTTTTGGGGTCTTCAAATGAATTCCTAAGTGACATTCCAACAGTAAACTTACATAGACAAAATATAAATTCAAAACCATTAAAACTTATGAATACTAATTTGTACATGAGAAATAAACAGAAAGGATGAAAATATAGCTCCAGATAGGGAGAAAGTATTTTCAAAACTCTCACAAATAGTATATACACAACTCAAAGAAATCAGAATAATTTAAAACAAACAACAAGTGGTCCTAATATATCAAGAGACATTTAGTAGAAGAGAAATAGAGAAAAGCAAATAAATATATAAAAGAGGTTCTTCCTCCTGGTAATCATATGAAAAATAGTTAAATACACTTAACATATCATTTAAGAACCAATTATTGTGTGTGCCAAAGCAAGCTTGGAGGGTGACATGCAGAAATGATAATTCTCATGTACCCTCTGTAGACAGCAACTGTGCAATATTAACCAAGTTATAGTTGCATAAACCCTGAGACATGAGTTACCTAACAACTTCATGCACGTGTGTACAGACCCGTACATTTTTTATACCCATTGTTAATGCCAGTTAAAACCTGCAAAACAATCAAATATATGTTACCAGAGGAGTGGATAAATAATTAATGTTTATGTTTAAATTAAGAAATACCAGGTATATACTCAATAACACTCCATTCAGAGGCATGTATGAGAATATACACAGTGGAATTTTTTAATAGCAAAATATTCAGCTATAAATTTCTTAGTGCTTACTTTGTGCCACACTCCTCGCATGGTACTGTATGTGTTAATCTTCACAAAAACCCTGTGTGGTGAGTAGCTTTAGACAGTGCTGCAATTTTCAAGAAAGGGAGCTAAGGCTCAGACATAACAAGTAACTTGCTTAAATTTGCTCAGCAAATAAACAGTAGAGCCAGGATATCAGTCCTCACGTATCTAGAGCCCATTCCTTTAACAGCTGAGCAAAACACTCGTTAAGAGTATGAAGGCTAAATAAATAGTGATATATTTAGCACGCTAGATAGCATTTGAAAGAAATGAAATTCTGCTCCATGTATTAATGTGGATTCATGTCTAAAGGTTCATGTGGAGCAAAAAATATGTGGTAGAAAAATAGCCATGTCCATAAAGTTTAAAAACATGGAAAACCAAAACCATATAGTCTATGGATACATATATACATATTATAATGGAAAATAACATTGGAATGGCAAACGATGGTTCTTAATTCTAAAGGTATTGGGACTAGAGAATAAGATTGGGAAGAAGTACACAAAGACTTCAAAAATATTATTTTTAGGTAAAGAAACGTTACAGTTGAGAGGAGATACACTAATAATACCTGTGCATATTGGGAATTTTTCATAGTTTCACTGACTCAGAATGTCAGAGTGCCAAGAAGTGGGAGCATAATTTGTCAGCTCGTTAAAGCAAATCTGAAAGGCTGCCAGGTCTAGTGTTTAGATTGGGAGCATTGGACATCAATCTGCCATCCCACAGATGAGCCCATCACATGTTTACACAGAAACCTAAGCCCACAACAGTTCTCAAACAACGCGGATTGATAATAATGTATACAGATCCATTCCAATAGAGGATGAATGAAAGAAAAATGGGTAAGGCTTACGAAAAACAGAAAAAAGAAAGCAGAATTCACAGAGCGCAGAAAATAAATGTACTTCTCAAAAAGACCCCCATCCAAAAGCAGAACAAAATTTCAGGAAACTGCCACCTGTCAAAGTGCCTTGTCCTTTTAACGTGCTATTGACTTCAGTTTGCCAGGCTTATGTTGAGGATTTTCGCTTCACTGTCCACCGGAAATATTGGCCTATAATTTTCTTTCCTTTGTAGAATCTTCGTCTGGCTTTGGTATCAGAGTAATGTTGGCCTCAAGAATGAATTTGAAAGTGTCTCCTCAGCTCCAATTTTTTGGAAGCGTTTGAGAAGAATTGGCATCAGTTCTTTAAATGTTTGGTAGAATTTACCAGTGAAGCCGTCTGGTACTGTGCTCTCCTATGTTGCGAAGTGTTTGATTACTGATTCAATCTCTGTGCTAGTTATTGGTCTGGTCTGCTTTTCTGTTTCTTCATTATTCAGTCTTATAAGTTTCTAGGAATTTATCCATTGCTTCTAGGTTACCCAATTTGTTGGTGTATAATTCATAGTAATCTCTTATAATCGTTTTCATTTCTGTGGCATCAGTTGCAATTTCTCCTCTTTCATTTTTGATTATAGTTAACAATATTGTACTGTACACTTAAAAAGTTAGGAGGGTAGATCTCATATTATACATTCTTACCACAGTTTTTAAAAACGTGTGTTAGAAATGAAGCGTGCATGGAAAGTAGTATAAAGCCACAAAGTGAGAAAAGGATCAAATAAAAGATGTTAGAGATGTGATGATCAGTCAATGGTATTAAAAGAAAGGAGAGGTGAATAAAATGAAATAGGTATTGATATGATAAGAGAGTGTTTAAAAGCAATTGAAAAGGCAACTCAAAAGTTTTCCAGTAAATTTTGCAGGGAGGCAAATTGTACTGTTTGACCCCTGAAATCAAATTAAGACTAGAAACACTAAATATATAGAATCCTATTTAAAATAAAATTAGAAAAAAGTCTAAGTTCCAAACATAGATTAAAATACCTTTTTTTTTTTTTTTTCGATGAGGAATATTAGCCCTGAGCTAACATCTGTGCCAATCTTCTTCCACTCTGTATGTGGGATGCCTCCACAGCATGGCTGATGAGTGGAGCAGGTCCACGCCCAGGAGCCAAACCCAGAAACCTGGGCCACCAAAGTGGAGCAGAGCAGGCAGAACTTTAACCATCTGGGCATGGGGCTGGCACCAATACTTCTCTTTTTTAGCAAGGTGAAGCTGAAATATGACAGATTTGGAAAATAAACAAAAAATAAAAATCAACTATGGATTGAGAAGACTTGAACATAATCAGATAATTCAACTGAGGATTTGCCATAAGTAACTCAACACACACACACATACACAGGATGAAACAAGATAGAAATAGGTATCTCTCTCATAAAAGAAGTCTTGATATAGGTGGTGTAGGATTGACATGGCACTATAAAGTGTTAGGACCCCAGACTTCTTTTAACTCATTGCTATATTTAACCTAACATGTGCTTTCTAAGGCATTCATGGTGCCTTAGACTCATGGTCCAAGAAGGCTACTGAAACTCTAGCCATCATGTCTAAATTCAAGCCATTCAAGATTTAGGAATCTACCTAAAAGTGTCACATAATATTCCTACTGCTATCTCATTAGTTAGAACTTAGTCATGTGACCAAACATTCCCCCGGGTCTGTCACAGCATTTTTTTTTTAACTATTGGAATCATAGAGAATTCCTATTGGTATCACAATAAGAGATGGCTAATAAGTAAAATACAGATAATTGATTGTCTCTGGACAATCAATAAATGGTAGGTGATGTGATTCTTCAAAGAGGTGGTGTCACCACGAAGATGACGTCGCTTGTGTTCATAATATAGTGGCTGCAGTTTTGTTAATTTTACTATTGTTTTAAATGATATACGTTTTTATACTTTTGTGTAAATGACAAAAATAATCTTGACTTTTATAAATTAATTTTAAGATCCATACACACTATATACTGCTGTCCAGCTTTCCCTTTAGGACTGAGGCATTCTTTTCATCAGCGGCTCTAGCAGGGTAGGTGTGTGTCTGATGGCTCTCAGGGGAGGGGCTCTCTGTATAGCTGCCTCACACAAGGTCATGTCTTCCTCCTGATAGGAGCTCATATCCGTTGACTGGTCTCTGGGGCGGAAAGGAGAATGGTGTAAAGATCTGAACCCTTTACTTAGAGCCATCATAGCTCCAGAGGTCCCTACAGGCACTGCTGAGAATTTGTTGCAACTGAATCATCATTCAACTCTTCCCTCTACTCAACCTTACTTTCTTCTCTTCCCTCAGGAGTTAATCTGTAGGGCAGTCCCCAGTACACTTCCTGCATGCAATCTCCACCTCAGAGGCAATTTTCCAGAAAACCACCAAAGCAACAGAGGGTGATAGTTAATGCTTGTATTATCTGTTCACAAAACTTAATGGACTATTAGAGGAAACACTGCATAACAAATTGGAAACGTTTAATGACAAATAATTGATGAGTACAGTTTTTAAAATGCCATGATTTTTGTTTTTATAACAATACAAGAACATTGTTTAATTTTTCAAGTACTTCCCTATTTAAGATTTTGTTTGCAGAACCAAGAAAAATCTATTTCAATCAACTGTATAAATTATAGGTATCATAGCTAAATTATTAATTCCCAAAGAGTGTTAAAATGCAAGACAGTTTGGAGGGAAGAAGGGGTGCTAAATAAATCAATGGTGATTTTAATAAACTAGAAGCTTTTAGGTACTAAATCTGTCTGCATCTGATCTGAATTGCAATTACCTGTCAAAAATTCATCCATCATCACAAGCTCCAAACAAACTTTCTTGGCAGCAGATGTTTGAGAAAAGCTATTTCGTATGGCAAATTTTTCTCCTAGTTTACAGCACACTCCAGAATGACAGAGATTTCGGGAAACATTTCAGTACGACTCAGCAATAACCTTTCAGGTTCAAAAACTCATGGTTTACAGAGTTTATATAATTTGTTAACACATCCTTTATGCATAAACCATTCATTCATAAATGAATGGCTTGATTTCCCTTTGTTTTTAACATTCATAATCTTTTATTCCAATATTTCAATATTTTCTAGGAATATGGGGGGATGTATATTTCAACAATGGATATGAATAAAACATTCTCATAGCATAGTATTTTTCATGTTAAAACTATTGTAAATTGTATTTGGATAAAATTAACTCAGTATATCAGTGTTTTGTAGTCTCCATTGATAATTTAGTAGGGTTCAGGGGATACCATTCACGATGACCTCGGGAAAAGCAGAATCTAGAGGCATTAATTGTCAGATAGCAAACTGCTGTTTTTTAACCTTAGCTCCTTCATATTTATCTTTTCTTTGGAAAAAAATATTGCCACTTTTTAGATTTTGCTGCCAGAAAGTGCATTTCTAATTCAATTTGTATCTAAAAGTTTTTTTTATAGCTAAGCATACTGCTTGGCACATAGCAGATTTTCCTAATTATTGGTTCATTAGTTTGTCTGTACACTGAAAGGTTGGATGCTTCCTCTTTCTTATTTTTTTTTGGCTACTTTATTACTCATGATCATAGACTCCTGAAAGTATTGCTTTGTGAGCAAAAACCTAATGTTTTTAAAGGAAAACATGGAATAATATCTTTGTGACTTTAGGGCAAAAAACAGAGTTTTTCTTAAATAAGTCAAAGAAAGCAATTTCTGAAACCAGCTTGAAAAATAAATGCAAAGTTGGAGGATTTATACCATTGCATGTCAAGACTTTCTACAAAACTGGTATGGTATATTTTCATTATAACAAAAAATTATTAACGCGAGAAAATAAAACTCAGGAAAAAACTGGCACATAAATGGGCAATAAAGGAGCCAAATAATTCAATGTAGAAATTACATACCTTTTAATTGTGCTGGAGCAATCAGATACCTATATGGGGGAAAAAAAGATCCTTTTCTTAGATCATACACAAATATTAATTTGAGCAGGTTTATAAGCCTAAACTTAGAGTTTAAAATTATGCAGCTTTTAGAAGAAAACAGAGTATTTCTTCACAGCCTCTGATTAGGCAACAATTTCTGTAAATATGCATAAATTTACAAATACGATGATAAAGTAAACCATAATTAAAAACTTCTGTTAATCAAAATATATCATCATGAAACTGAATAGGCGTGCCACAAAAACTGGGAGTAAATATTCCCAAAACATATAAAAGATCTCCTACAACTCAGTCATAAAAAGACATCAAAAATTTCCAATAAACACATGGGAAAAAATTTTTAAATATTGTTCATAAAAAGTTCACTAATGTCCAAGACACATGAAAAGATGCTTAACCCCATTAGTTTTAGGACATTATAAACTGAAGTCACAATTAGATATCACCATACCCACCGTAATGGCTAGAATTTATAAGATTAAAACGATGAAACGTTGGCAACGATAGGGAGCAACTGAAGTGCTCAGTCTTTGTTAGTGAGGATGTGAAATGTTACAATCACTTTGGCAAAAGTTCTGCAGGTTTTGTTTTATATATATATAAATATTTTATAAAACCCTTATAAATGTTTTATGTATATATAAAGCTAAATACACAACAACCTTGTGACCCACAATTTCACTCCCAGGCTGTTATAAAGATAAATAAAATATATGTTTACAAAAACAACAGTAAAAACAAAAATACCAGCATAAGTCATAATAACTAAAATTGGAGATGGACTGGTTGTCCATCATATAGAACGGATAAACAAAGCCTGTGGTATAATTATACAATGAAATAGAAATAGAAAGGAACAAACTACTGATACATGAAACCAGACACATGAATCTGAAAACATTGCTTTGAATGAAAGAAGTCTTATATAAACAGGTTGAATGTATGATTCCACTCTTACATAGTTAGAAATCAAGAAAAATTCATCTATGGTAGAAAAAACCAGAACAGTGATTGCTTCTGGGGGAGTGAGGGGACATGAGGGAACTTTGTGAGAGGATAGTAATATTCTTTATTGTGTCAGGGTTTGTCACAAAGTTGTATGCGACTATAAAAACTCTGAATATATATCTTTAAGATTTTTGCATTTCATTTTATGTAAATTTCACCTAAAATTCTGTACAATAAAATTGAATTCTACTTAACGATATGTGTGCTAAAATATTAATGGATGTCTGAAATTTGCTTAGAAAGACATCAAAAAAGGAAGATGAAATGACAAATGAATAGCAAGATCTATAAAAATGTGGTAAAACAAGTAAAGATTAACAAAAGGTGATTATTGCTCATTGTAAATTCTTTTGTCTTTTCTTTTTGTTTGAATATTTTCGTAATGGAACATTAAAATAAATGTGGAAATTCAAAGAAGCTAGGGGACTTGTCCAAATGAAGTAGCCTCATTCCTTCCTTATCCTCCCTGTTACAACCCAAAATGCCTGGACATAACACAACGACAAGGATAGGAAGACTCTGAAAGTTGGAATCTCAGTATTTGAAGAAAGACATGGCAATGAGTTCCCTGGTTTTCCTTATTGTTTTTGTATAGAGTAGATAAGGTTCTGCAGACGCCTTCATCTCTGAAACAACAAAAGGCAAAATAAAAAAAGGAAAAGTTCTTGCAAAATGATTAGAAGAAATGGTAGTCTAATGACAGGAAACATTTTGGCAATAACTATCCCACTCCAGTGAAACACCAACAGAAAAATGGCACTACCCTGACTAGTAGTTTCAGCTAGGCTGAATGAGTGAGTGATAATAATACAATAATTAATGTACTAATGAAGAGTGAGCAGAAATCTATGAACTAGATAATAGACAGATGATTAAGAAAATTAACAAAAATTGGTTCCTTGAAAATATCAATAAAATTGACAAACTGTTAATTCTGAGAGAGAAAAAGAGAGAAAAGAATATATGGACAATTTTATGACGAAAAAATTTCACAACTTAGGGAACATGAATTTAAGATAAAGCAGAAAATTTTAGAACCCTATATTTGCCAAAGAAAAGTCAATATCAAAAATATTCCTAGAAAAATTTACAGGTCCAAATAGTTTGCCTGGCAAATTACTAAAATAAATAAATACAGAAAATGTCCCTGGAAAGGAGGAAACAAATACACACTATTTTTTTGAAGTCAACATTAACTTGGTACAAACACTGGCTGAAACTACTATAAGTTATTTTAGATCAATTACCTTCATAAATACATGGGTAAATGCTTAACAAATTATAGGCAAATTAAATTAAGTAATATATGAACAGGATAATACATCAAGGCTAAATATTGTTTTTCCTACGAACATAAATTTGGGTTAACATTCAAAGCTACTTTATGTATTTCACCATATAAATAAAATTAAAGAAATAAATAGTATGATTATCTCAATAAAAGAAGATGAATTTGACAAAATTTACCACCCATTCACGACAAAAATCCTGAGAAACTTAGGAAGAGAATGAATTTCTTTACCCAATAAAGTGCGTGTATTAAAAACCTACAGCTACAGCTTGGAATTGTAATAGTGAAGCGTCAAATGTTTCCCCTAATATAGCCATCAAATCAAGCACGTCAACTCTTACCATTTCTTTTCAGCATTGTACTGGAGAAGTGATCCATCATGTTGAAGCAGGGAAAATAAATTAAAGACATATATATTGAAAAGGAAGATGTAAAACTCTCATTTCACAAATGAAATGACTGGTTACATAGAAATATCTAAGGAATTACAAGAGAAGTATTAGAACTAGTTAGTGAATTTAGAAATGTTCCAGGTAAAAGGTCAAAATGCAAAAATTTATTTTATTTACATACACTAACTTTAAATGCTTTAAAATAATTTTTTTAAAAAAATCCCCTTACAATAGTATCTGAAAGCATAAGATGTTAAAGAGTACATTTCACAAAATATTTTCAAGATTCCCAAGACTACAAACCATTGCTGAGAGAAATTAATGGATATCTAAATAAATAGGAAATTATACCATGTTCATGGATTGAATATTCAATATACTAAGATGCTCATTCTCCCCCAAATGATCAATATTTTTGATCACTGAATATTTTTCTTTCTTATGGAAATGAATAATCTTCTTACATGTATATTATAAATGGAAAAGTCCTAGAATTTCTGAAAACAGCTTGGAAAATAAACACAAAGTTGGAAGATTTATACTATTGCACGTCAAGACTGTCTACAATACTGACATACTATGTTTTCATTATAACTAAAAATTGTTAATGCAAGAAAATAGAGTTCAGAAATAAACCTGCACATATATGGGCAAGTGATTTTGACAAAGGTGCCAAATAATTTAATGAAGAAATTAAACACTTTTTAATTGTGCTGGAACAACCAAATATCCAAATGGGAAAAAAATGATCTTTTTCTTACACCATACACAAATATTAATTTGAGCGTGCTCATTAACCTAAATTTAGAGTTTAAAATTATGCAGCTCCTAGAAGAAAACAGAGAATATCTCTATAGTCTCTGATTAGGCAACAATTTCCAAAACTGGATCCAGAAAGCAACGATACTAAAAATTATAAATTAGATTTCATTTAAATTAAAATTTTTCAAGGTGAACTCTCATTCATTGTTGGTGGGAATGTAAAATGACGCAATCACTCTGAAAGAAAGTTTGGCAGTTTCTTGCAAAGCTAAACATACGCTTTCCATACAATCCAAGAATCATGTCCCAAATGAGTTGAAATCTTATGTCTCTACAAAATCCTACACATTAATGTTTATAACAGATTTATAATTGCCAAAACTTAGAAACAATCAAGATGTCCTTCAGTAGATGAATGAAGAGATAAACTGGGTTATACCCATACAATGGAATATTAGTGCTAAGAAGAAATGAGCTATCAAGCCATGGAAAAGCATAGTGGAATATTAAATACATATTGTTAGGTGAAAGAAGCTAATCTGAAAAGGCTGCATACTGTATGATTCCAACTATATGACATTCTGGAAAAGGCAACACTATGGAGACAGTAAAAAGATCAGTGGTTGCCAGGGATTCAGTGGGAAGGGAGGGGGAGGTGAATAGGCAGGGGACAGAGGATTTTTAGGGCAGTGAAACTATTTTATATGATATTGTAATGTCATTATATGATATTTGTGTGATATTAAATGTCATTATACATTTGTCAAAACCTATAGAATGTACAGCACACAGCGTGCACCCTAGTGTAAACTATAGTCTTTGGTTGATAATGAGGTGTCAGTGTTGATTCCTGGCACGCAATAAATGTACCACACAGATGGAGATATTGATAGTGGGCCAGGCCGTGTGTGTGTGTGTGTGTGTGTGTGTGTCGGGGGTGGGGCGGATAAGGGGTATATGGGAACTCTCCACACTTTCCACACAATTTATCATTGAACCTAAAACTGCTCTAAAAATTAAAGTCTAAGTTAAAAAAATTAAACTTCTGCTACTTGAAAGACACTACCAAGAAAATGAATAACGTAGACAAAACAAGTGCTGAATATTTGTAAAGCACATACAATAAAAGGACACATTCAGAATACATAAAGAATTCCTCCAGCTCAGGGCTGAGATAAGAGAAGCTCAAGATGTGCCTGTAGCATCTTTTTGCTCTAGAAAGTAATAAATCTTCAAAAAAATGTCAAAAGCACAGAGAAGTCATTGTGAACAGACTCCCTCTGGCCTAGTCTGAGACAATGTAAGCTTCAAAATACGCAAGACAGAATGGGACTGTAACCCATTGAATTAAAAAAACCATGAAGTCCTTCTTTACGTAAGTATGTCAATAATACAGAGAGGAAAAGGAAAAGTCTTTTAAGGTAGAATGTTAACTACATAATCAAAAAATGCTGAAACCAGTGGGTGGAAGATTGATGAGAAACAATATATTTCCATAGTTTCAAGCAGATTCCCCAATAATAGTTATTAATTAAGAAGGGGAAAATAATTTCACTACAGTGGGAAAACCCTGAGAATAAGACCTTAATCAAATGACTAAAGCTAACATCACCAATAATGGGATAAAACAAATATTGTTCTTCCTTATATGATGCACAAAGACAATTTCATTTTTGCCAAAATATGTATAAACTGAATTTAAGCATAAAGTAATATAAAAAAATCCAAATTGAGATATATTTTCTAAAATTACTGCCAAGATCAGAAAAGATGAAGAAAGGCTAAGGATGTCTTACAGATTAAAGATTGCTAAAACATGGTAACTAAATTCAAAGTATGACCTCAGGTTGGATCTTGGGCTGGAAAAAAAAAATATAGTTCTATATTTTACTTTAGACAGTTAAAATTAAAATGGACTGCAGGTTAGATAATATTGTATCGTTGTTAAATGTTCTTATTTTGATAACTGCACTATGATAAGTGCATTGCATGTTTGGACCAATGTCCTTGTTTTGGGGAAAAATACGTGAAAGTATTTAGAGGTAAATAGGCATGTTTCCAGCTTATTCTCAAATGGCACTCTTTCCTTTGCCTTGTGGTGCCAGTCTGTAAAGTGACTGCACACTGAAACCATGCAGAGCAATCCTAATCATCAATGGGAACAATTGCTAATGTTCTGTAACATTTAAAGATTTTGGTCAAAATATTAAAACACTTCTTACTCAGTTTTAATGTATGAGGAAATTAAAATTAGCAAAACTAATATTTATCTTTATACATTGTAATTAAAAATATTAGAAACATTAACAATTAAATTGTTTTATTTTTTTGTATAAAACTTAAGAGAAATTTGAACAGTACTTGATTTCTCATCGTATAATTTAGAATACATGTGAGCAGCTTTTTTAAACCTTAGTGGATGGTTATTCTACTTCCTGAGTTAGGATTAGTTCTAATATTTTATCCTTTGCACTTTCAATATTGTGAACTATCTCTGAGAGTTCCTTTAATGTGACTATTTTTTCTTACTAGCGTCGCTTCTGGAACATCTTCATCCTTTTTGTCACAATAATTTGTCTCATTTACGTCCATAAGTTTGCCTTTACTAACTTCCTCTGGCTGCATATCTAGTCTGTCAAATGTCGGTGGAGTCAATATCCCCGTGGTCAGCTATTTATTTCTTCTGTAACTCCATTGATGTTCAATTTGAATTTCTCCCTAGCATTATCACTTTTCGTTTATTTGCTACACTTTCAATTTTGTCAGCCAATTCCCTCTTTCAATATTCCAGTTTTATAAAATGTCACATGGGTTTATCACTAGAAGATAAGCGATTGACACAACTACACACTTCAGTTTGTGAATGAACTGAATAACAGATACACAGTGACAAATACTGACAGACTTTGAAGTGACGTGATTGGTCACTCATCATTATGTGCTTGTGTTACTTCCGCAGTGATTTGTGGACTGAAGAGCTGCCAGCCAAGTTGGTACTTTGTGCAATTACACAAAGTTAAAATACCACAGTACTGAAATCTGAACTGCACTGTTGGGAGACTGATATTATTTAATTAAAATATGGTAACTGAAATTCATTGTTATGGAAACCGTGTAAAGCAAGAACTGCCTATGTGTGTGTGTGTGTGCTTGTGAGAGTGTGCATACATTTGTGCACCCAAATGCATTTGTTTTGAGAGAGAGAAAGGGAAAGAGAGAGGAAGAGAAGCAAATGGGGCAAAATGGAAACATTTGTTAACCTGTGCCAATGTGTTTGTCTTTTTTTTTAAACTTTTCTGTAAGTTTCAAATTACAACGTAATAAAAAGTTATGATAAAGAAATAAAGAAACAAAGGATATGAAATCCTAGGTTCCTTTTTAAGAACTTTATTAACGTAATGGAATGTTTCTGAAATTACAATTAAAGGAATCTTTGATATTCATCAGTTATACAGCCCATTTGTTCCCAAATTGGTTTTAACCTCATTATACAGTTACTGTACCTAATACAGCATAATTATGTAAATGAGTCCTCTTGAAAATGGCACTTCTGCCCCAGCAGCACCATAATAAATGTGAATTAAAGATTGGGAATGTAGGTGTTGTCCATGTGTGATAATGCTCTTACAGGATTTTATGTTACTTGATTCAGTAGCATTCTTAGGTAGGAAATGTGATTTTGAGACCCTCAGAACTTGAAGCAAAGTGCCTTTTACAAAGATTGAACAAGATGCATCCCATATCCCGAGTGAAAGCTAAGTATTATGTTGCTCAAGGATGCTTGGTTTATTCATCTGTTCTGCTTTCTCAGGACTGAATTCACAAATCTATTTGGTCCAAGCAGTGATAGTTCAAATAATGGACATACATTAATCCTAATTTACCAGGTGACTGGGTTTATTTTCATTGTGGATTGTTTCATATTGACATGTAGATGTGTTATATCCTGAAAGTCTTGTGCAATTCATCCATTATTCATTAAAATATCAAAAATAAAAAATCCATGAACAGGTGGAGAGCATGAGAAGTTAAAATTTAGTATAGATCCCAAATACAAATAGAGATGTTAGGAGCAAAATGCTAAAATAATAAATCACCCTGTTTCTCAAAATATAATATTGCTTGTCATTTAATGCTACTTTTCTAATTAATACAATAGATTACAATTGTAAGAAGTTTTCCATTTTCCTAATATTTCCTAGGAAATATTTGCTTCTCAACTGGATCATGTTTTCTATTTTTATTTTGTTTTTTTTTGATCCAGGTATCTAATACTAACATCTGAGACATCTACCAGAAGCATCTTTTTATGAATAGAGACCTGCCAATAAGCCTATTATAAATATTTGTCCATAATGCTGTTAATTTTAACTAATAGTGTTTACTTCATCTCCTGTTTTATGTTATTTATGATTAAAAACTGTGAGCATTTTTTTATATCAGTAGTTAGAATTAACTTGAACTTAATCATCGTCTCAATCACTTTATAAAAATTTCAATTTGCCCAACATTTGTTCCTCTAAATATGTTTCCCTTTACCATCTCATTCAGAAAATTGATTTTGAGATAAAAACAAAAACAAAAAGAGCATGCCTGTAGAAGGGGACATATGTCCTTGTAGCAGCTTAGGAAATGACGTCTATGCCACGGACACTATGATTTCTTAGCCAGATCTCCAGCTGTGGGAAGGGCTGCACAGCTCATAGCTGAATCTCTTTCCAGGACTCAGATGAAGGGAGCTGCCCCATCGATATTTTGGTCCTCCAGGAGGAGACCTGGCATTCAATGGCTGACTGGAGTTGGAGGGTGCTGAAAGGGCTGAGCCTCTTACTTCTAATTACTATACCTCTGGAAGGACCATTCCATCTCCAGAGCTCTGACAGGATTGTCTGAGGGCACAGTTGGGACTGCTGTGTGGTTTGATTTCTCCCTCACCCAACCCTCTGTCCCTCAGGTATTGTTCCTCAGGACATGCCATAATTAAATCACCTAAACATAAATCTCTTTCTAAGAATCTGTTTGTAAACACCTCAATCCAGGAAGGATAAGGATTAGATTTTGAGAGGCAATTTCATGAGTATAGCTGTGTTCTTGTATTCCTTCAAAGTTTTTGGCATTTAACACTGATGTCTAACTTTCTATACAACAAATATTATGACCATGAGATACATCAGAAAGATGTGTCAGAAAGATGGAAGAAGCTACCTTAGAGTCCATAAACTTTAGTTTTTACCAGAATCACTGACAAGGTGGGACTTCGCTCACGTTATGGGGCTTCACTCCCAGAGTTTCGGATTCAAATGGTCTGTGATGGGAGCCAAAATTTTGTATTTCTATCAGGTTCTCAGATGATGCTGGTGCTGCTGTTTCAAGGATTGCACTTTGAGAAATACTCCTTTAGAGAGATGGCCATTAGAGGTTTATTAACAGGAGAGAGGAATGATAGATTTTAGCAATTTTAATGATGTCAAATGGGAATTTTCCTGGAATAAGAAATTATAAAAATTACAATAAGTGAAGGACTGCTTTCTAATTTGATCCTATGCAAGTTGTTTATTTTCTTACTATGTACAGTTATTTACAATTATATATATAACCATATATAATTATATATATGTAAACATGCATGTATATAAAACTATATAACTAAAATCTCTCCCCAATCGTTACCATATTCCAGAATAAGGCTGATTGTGCTTGATAAAATGAAACAGGCAAAGAAATGGCAATTTGAGGACACTACACTTAAATTGGAGAACACGTGCTTTCATGATTGACAGCAATTCCTCTTAAAAGTTGAACCAAAAATGAGCATTTACAGGGAATTTTAGAATTACGTATCTTTTCACAAAAAAAAGGTTTTTCAGGCTCTAAACATTTTGCTATGTTTTACCTACCTCTGTTCTACTACCCCCAAATATGTAGTAAAGTGGTTATACAAACAAGGAAATATGACTATATATTGTAGCCCCCTAGATGGAAAAGTTGTGGACAAGAACCCCTCAAGTCTTGAGATTTGATATTTACATGCCAAATATTTACTTGCTGAGTACACTGGATGCGACAATGACAAAGTCCTATCTGAATGTAATCACAGCACTATATTTAATGGAGTGAGGTGTCATATTGGAATAGTAAACTAGACAGACATCTCTAAAGAAATGCAATGAAAGGAATGTGTCATAATGATATTTTAGATGTTGATTCCCTATTAAACTGCAACAATGTATCACAGAATTAAGAAGAGTCCATTAAGGTGTTCAAAGTCAAACAGAAATATTTAAATATAAAGAATCGATAAACATGTAGATACTGGGTGATTAAACTGCACATGAGACAAAGATATGGCCCTTTTTCTCTAAAGTAAAACAACACCTCACAATTTTTTATTATGACATTTGAGTGATACTGAGGTACTTAAAAACTAGAAGGGACCTAACATAAACTTTATAGACTTTAATTTGATGAAATACCTTTGAACCATTCATCAAGTAAGTCACTTACTAGAATTATATGTTATGACAAAACTGGGACACATTTAGTAGTAAATCAATAGAAAGTCAACTCACCCATAGCAGTAGCAAATATTTATTGGAACTTAAAAAAGTATATATTTATACACATTATGTATATATGTGTATATGTATACACAGACACACAGTATTCAATAACCATGCAGTGATAATAAGGTATATGTAGAGAGCAACATAGCACACAATCTGCAAACCTACAGGATAAGTGAAAACTTTGTGAGGAATTTATTAACGGAAAATTTGAAACAATTTATGATTCTTTTAGTTTCCAAAGGCAAGGATATGGAAGATGAAATCCATACGGATGATATTGAAGTTGAAGAAGATGTGTATCTAATACAAAGGTAACAGAGCAAAAAGAGTAACATACAGGAGAGAAATTTGTACAAAACCAATTACAAAAATTGAACTTTTATTCAAGTAGTATGCAATATAAAAATCTATTACAAAGTGCTGTGTATTCCACACTATAGCTACATAGACACACACATAGATGTCTATGCATCTGTAGTATAGATTACAGTTATTTCTAGTAGTTTTATGTCTATCTATATTTATGTGTTTACCTTCAATTTACCACCATCTCAAATATAGAATAGAGGCTTCACACACATTTGATTCAAAGCATCTCATCTAGCCTAACTGAAGCATATGGAAACTCATCCACTGTACATGCATTTTTATGTCACATGAAATTCTTACAAAGACCATCTTTAATCACATACCTGCAAATTATTAATATTCTGCAATCCGGAATATATATATATATATATATATATATATATATATTCACAAATATATAATAGACATAATTCCCCCAACATATTGTAATTAGTTGTGACTTGAAATTTCCGTGGAAGCAAGGCACTTAGGAAACTGCTGTGAAATTGTAAAATTCTCTTAAAGCCACGTTTTATTAGAGAGTGGGGGTCAAAAAAGGGAAACAAGACAGAGGAACCACCCTGAAATGTGCTGTCAGAGGAATCCCTCTATAAGGTCTTACTGTTTGAAACAACAGATAAAGAAAAAGTTACTATGCTGTCAGGAATAATTGACCATAGTTATCATGTAGAGATAGGGTTGCTGCTACATAATGCAGATTCAGTTGACCAATGAATGTTGGGTCCATATTTTCTTCAGACAGAACCATTTCTCTTACTTGGTGCCCAATGTAACAGACAGATTAAAGTAAGAAATTAGATTGAACGTTTCAACCACATCAAAGAACACCATTGGTGGGAAACTGGTAGAGAGTAATTCCATCAATACATTATAATGATCTTTCTGAAAAGAAACTTTCAAGGAAGAAAATATGACAAACCATGCCATGAAATAACACAGAACAATGGTGATTTTTTGAAATATTAGAATATATTAAGAAAAGTTTTTGCAAAGTATATGGGAAGCTTCCAGGAATAGATTTTGAAACATGATTAATGGGTTCGTGTGTTGTGAGAAAAAGTTTATAAAAACATAGTCATTCATTATTAAATAAGCACAATGCCAGACGCTGCCTTTGCTACCATGGATATACTGACAAACAGAGAAGTGCATTATCTTCATAGAGCTGGCATTCTTGTGGGAGAAGATGATAATTGCTTACACTAGCAGACATTATAAACACATACATGTGATGAGTATTTGTAAGTGTTTTGAAGAAGAGATTAAACGAAATGTAAACCAAAAATCACGACCTCATTTAAAAAGAAAATAGAATTCAACTATAAAGCCATCTGCTGTTATAGGAATATGAACTCAGTATAAGCAAGGTGATATAGTTTATATTAAAACACTGAGTGAATGGCAATGTTAAAGACACAAAATGGAAAAATAAGAGTTATACAAAACTGCTTTGTAATTAATATGAAAAGAAATGTCACCAAAGAAGAACACAATAACATTTATGAAACTGAGAATGCTTATGAAGTCTGAAGAAGTAATAATACAACAAAGCAGTGATGATATACATAATACTTTCTAATAACATGGTAAGACAAAGATACGTTTAAAACCTCTTGGAGCAAAGGAAGTGCAGATTCCCAAAGAAAGGCAATCAAGGAGCCATTAAAAAAATTCCATACACACTTATAAAAGGTTTCATATGCAATTTAAAAATCTTATCGTAGGTTATGGATTTTCAAGATGCATTACCAAAATTTTATTTTGGAAAAATAAAACTTTAAAAATGAAATAGAATCATAGTATTTTAGTAAAGTTATCTGAAATGGTAAAAATATGGAAGTCTATTAGTAAATGTATATTCCATTAGAAAAGGAAAAGTGATTAAAACTTTGATAGGTGATTAAAAATTTGATAGTCAATCAAAAGAAAGGCTAAAAAAGATACTCTGAAAACTATGACGATCATTTTTCTCACTGAGAGGGCCTCCAGCTGAAGGCTGTATGGATTGTGTTAAAAAGTTCATAGTGGCTCAGAACAGGTTTCAAGGGATGAGAGGAAGCTTACTTGGGGCTTCTTTGTTGTATTAAAGTGAAAGAGTATCAATTTAATTAACCATATATTTAATTTTTCTCTGCTAATAAAGATTGCATTTACAAATATATATGCCAATTAAATTGTAAAGAAATACAGTTATAGGGGAGAAATTTGAAATAGTCATGTTAATTCTACTATTTAAACATTATATTTAAGGTTTTGTGAATGATTAAGGATATATGTTGCATATACTTGAATTCAGCCACACAAATGTTTGATTAATCTTGATTTAAATTATTCTTTTCTTAATAAGTCATTTATAATGAATATTCTATTCTCAAGTTTCAAGTTAAATATCACTGTATCGTTTGTTTTTATAATGTTAGAAACAGTTGCAAAATATTTTATATTTCTCTGATGTCAGAAGGATTCCTAAAACTGAACCCTAATGCTCTGGAATATTCACAAAATAATTTGTTTCTACAGTAAGTCATCATTATGTTATCTTGGTGACTTTCTTTAGAGAATTTGTATGTTTTATCATGTTTCTACCAGGTGAAATTCAGTACTGAGTTATTTTATTTCAATAGGGAAGATTAAAATCTAAAGTATGCTGTCAGTGATATTTTGTCTCTGTGATTAAAATTCTAGAAACCATTTTATACTGAAAAGTTTAGTATAAAATAATTCAAGCAAAATTTCTTTCCTGTTTTTAGGAGGAAAATAATAGAAAATTTTCCTGGGGAAAAATGTCTATTTCTTACATATCACCGACCGAACCCACTGTCCTCCTTTGTGGTGGTGGAATTGGGGGCAGATAAACATAGGTTACATTTACACTTAGAAAAAAGAAATATTACAAGGGATCTATCCAATAGAGCAAGTGGTTGATGTCTGCGTGCATTAAAAAGCAAACTGCAACTGAAAACTCAAAAACATGTTGTCCTAAAAATTTCACAAATGTTTTCTAGACCAACTGTTCTTATGTGTCATAGAGTCTATGCCAAACATCATAGGTGCCAATGTTTCCTTCAGACAGACAAATGTTTCCTTTTTATTCTTACTAACTGATATATGGAGGCTTAGACTGGAAAGACTCAGTTTATTCACCTATGAAATTAATTTTGCTTCTGCACTGAATTTGATTAGTTTAGAATCATCATGGGATATATCAAGATTAGCTTTATCGACTGTGATTTTTAAAAATAATAAAGAGATGGCATTCTAATCATTTCTTATTAACACGTCTGACTGATCATCTTAACAATGTGGAAAAAAAGATCTGTGTTTACTGATTTACTTTAAATCTCTCTAGAGTAAACAAAATTTTTTTTAAATGTTGTCCATATTCTAAAATCACCACTGCCAAAATAGTAACTTGAAGATGTACAGAAAAAAATAATTGTTTTATATAATATTTCATCTCTTTTAAATTGAATTGGCTGTATAATTTATACATGATGTGTTTATTAATAAAGCAAGTATTTTATTTATTTATGGACTCCTTTACTGACTTGTTTATTTGTTTGTTTATTTTACATGTTATTATGGTATACCATTGAATGTTCTTCTGTCATACCATAATGATTCAGAATTTAGTTATGTACGTTTCAAAATTTACCTATTTAAAAGTATGGCTATAATTTTAAGTTTTAGAGCAATCTATATGAAAATGAAAGCCAACTTAAGTATTATTTATTCTCATTGTAAGAAAGAAAATTATGATTCTGGGGTTTGATTATATTACCTAAGCATTACATTTTTTAAAAAATATAACAAGCTCTATATAGCAATGATATATCTTTTTAAAAATAATTCTCCAAGTTATCCAAATATTCCACATAAAATCATAGAAAATAAGATATATAATGTAGATACTAGCCAATTTCACACATTGCTACATTTGCTATCAAGCATGGTGACTTATTAATTATCTGAAAAATGTATACTATCATGTCATGTATTTTAGTGTTTCAGTCTTCATGAATTTATACTTTTACTTGACACATATTTAATTCTTATTATTTACTAAGTGCATGGGATTAATTGTACAACAGCTAAAATTCTGATTTCATGAAGCTCACAATGTAATGCTAATACAACTATTAATAAAAACAGTTCCATAAGTAAATACATTATACCAATTTTTACAGTTATTTTCAGAGGAGGATACAAGTTGCTAAGAGAAACTACAACTGGAAGTGTTAATTTACCTGTGAGGGTCAAATACGATTCAGGAAGATAGGAGGTAAATCAAATCCACCAATATATTGGAGGCACAATATGACAAGACCAAGTGGAGTTATATCAGGGATGCAATTTGGTTTAATGTCTGAAAACTAATCAATGAAATTTAACAAGTTAAAAGTTTGTAAGAAAACAATAGGATTATTGCAATAGTTTCACAAAATCATTTGCCACAATTTAATAGCTATTCATGCTAAAAACTCTCAGGAAACTATGAATAAAATGGAAATTCAAGTTGATAAAGGAGATGTGCAAAACACTTAAGCATAATGTCACACTGGTAATAGACTGAATGCTTTCCCTGTACATTCAGGAAAAATAAAAAATGTTCACTTCCACCACTGCTATACATCATGTTATTGAGATCCTAGCCAGTGCAGTAATTCATGAAAAAGTAGTACATTTATGCCGAGTAGGAATGAAAAAATAAAACAAGTTTCTAAGCAGAACATGTGATTATTTATATTAAAAATCTCAAATATTCCATGAAACAGCTTTTAGAAATACTGAAATGTAACAAGACTGCAAAGTAGAAAGTCAAAATAGAGAAAAATAATTATATTTCCATACTATAAATTAATGATTGGGTATTAAAATTTAAAAAGAAAAACCCTCAATTTAGTATAGTATCCAAAGCATGAAATGATTAAGGATACATATAATAAAATACAGAGATGACCTTTACAATGAGATGTCTGAATATCCCAAAAAGAAATTAAAAAATACCTAAATATAAACAAAATAAACAAACCTTAGGCTAGACTTACCAAGAGAACTCAAATAAGTAAAATTTGAAATGAAAGAAGAGACATTGCAGGTGATACCATAAAAATACAACAGATCATAAGAGACTACTGTGAACAATTATATGCCAACAAATTGGATAACCTAGAAGACATGGATAAATTCCCAGAAACATACAACCTACTAAGACCAAATCATGAAAAAATAGAAAATCTGAACAGAACAATTAGTAGTAAAGGGATTGAATTGGAAATCCAAAATCTTCCAACAAGGAGAAGTTCAGGATCAACGGCTTCACTGGTAATTTCTACCAAACATTTAAAGAAGAATTAATTCCAATGCTTCTCAAACTCTTTGAAAAAATTGAAGAGGAGTGAACAATTCCAAACTCATTTTACAAGGCCAGCATTACAATGATACCAAAACCAGAAAAGGACACTACAAGGAAAGAAAATTACAGGCCAATATCCCTGATAAACATAGATGCGAAAATCCTCAATAAAATATAAGCAAACCAAATTCAACAATACATTAAAAGGATCATACACCATGATCAAGTGGGGTTTATTCCAGGGATACAAAGATGATTCAATATCCACAAATCGATCAGTGTAATACATGACATTAACAAATTGAAGGAGAAAAATCATATGGTCATCCCAATAGATGCAGAGAAAGCATTTGAGAAAATCCAACATCCATTTATGATAAAAACTCTCAACAAAGTGAGTATAGAGGGGATGTACCTCAACATAATGAAAGCCATGTATAACAAGTCCACAGCTAACATCATACTCATGGTGAAAAGCTGAAAGCTTTTCCTCTAAGATCAGAAACAAGACAGGATGCTCATTCTCACTACTTTTATTCAACATAGGATTAAAGTACTAGCCAGAGCAATTAGGCAAGAAAAAGAAATTAAAGACATCCAAATAAAAAACAGAAAGATGTAAAACTGTCACTATTTACAGATGACATATGTATGGAAAACCCTAAATACTCCACCACAAAACTGTTAGAAGTAATAAACAAATTCAGAAAAGTTGTAGGATACAAAAGCAATATACAAAAATCAGTTGAATTTCTATAGACTAATAATGAATTAACTAAAGAGAATTTGTTTTTAAATCTCATTTAGAATTTCATCAAAAAGAACAAAATACCTAGGAATAAATTTAACAAGAAGGTGAAAGGCCTGTACACTAAAAACTATAGGATATTGATGAAAGAAATTGAAGACAACATAAATAAATGGAAAGATACTCCATGCTCATTATTGGAAGAATTAATATTCTTGAAATGTCCATACTACCCAAAGCAATCTACAGATTTAATTCAATCCCTATCAAAATTCCAATGGCATTTTTCACAGAAACAGACAATCCTAACATTTGTATGAAACCACAAAAGATCCCAAATAGCCAAAGCAATCTTGAAAAAGAAGATCAAACCTGAAGGCATCATGCTCCTTTATGTAAAACTATATTACAAAGCTACAGTAATCAAAACAGTATGGTATTGGTATAAAAATAGATCAATAGAACAGAATAGAGAGCCCAGAAACAAACCCACATGTACATGGTCAATTAATTTAGGACAAAGGATCTAAGACTGTACAATGGGGAAAGGACAGTCTTCAGTAAATGGTGTTTGGAAAACTGGACAGTCACAGGCAAAAGAATGAAACTGGATCACTCTCTTACACTATACACAAAAATCAACTCAAAATGGATTAAATACTTGAACATAAGACCTGAAACCATAGAAGTCCCAGAAGAAAACACTGGTGGTAAATTCCTTGACCATGTGTTTGGCAATGGTTTTTTGGATCTGACACCAAAAGCAAAGACAATAGAAGCAAAAATAAACAAGTGGGACTACATCAAATTAAAAAGCTTCTGCAGAGCAAAGGAAACCATCAACAAAATGAAAAGTCAACCTACCAAGTGGGAGAAAATATTTGCAAATAATGTATCTGATAAGTGGTTAATATCCAAAATATATAAAAAACTCATACAACCCTGCAGCTAAAAAACAGATAACTTGATTAAAAAATTGGCAAAGTAACTGAAAAGACATTTCTCCAAACAAGACATGCAAATGGCCAACAGGTACATGAAAAAGTGGTCAATATCACTAATCATCAGGGAAATGCAAATCAAAACCACAATGAGATGTCACCTCAGGCCTGTTAGAATGGCTATTCTCAAAGAGATAGGAAATAATAAGTGTTGATGAGAATGTAGAGAAAAGGGAATCCTTGTGCACTGTTGATGGGAGTGTAAATTGGTGCAGCCACTATGCAAAACAGTATGGAGTTTCCCCAAAAAACTAAAAACAGAATGACCATATGATCTAGTAATTCCACTTCTAGGTATTTATTCAAAAGAAATGAAAATGCTAATGCAAAAAGACTCCCCCCATGTTCTTGGCGACATTATTTGCAATAGCCAAGACATGGAAACAAAATAAATGTCCACTGATGGATAAATACAGAAAAATGTAGTAGGTATATATACACAATGGAATATCAAAATATTTCCCTCATAAACAATAATGAAATCCTGTTATTTTGCTAAGTGAAATAAATCAGACAGAGAAAAAGAAATACCTATGATCTCATTTATATGTGGAATCTAAAAAACAAAAACAAAAACTGAACTCGTAGATACAGAGAATAGATTGATGGTTGCCAGAGACAGGGAGTGGGGGTGAGCAAAATCAGTGGAAAGCCTCAAAAGTACAAGCTTCCAGTTATAAAATAAGTCCTGGAGATGTAATACACAGCATGATGACTATAGTTAATGATACTGTATCGTATATTTGAAAGTTGCTAAGAGAGTAAATCTAAACGTTCTCATTATAAGAAAAGGCGTTTGTAACTCTGTTGCTGATGGATAAGTAGACATTGTGGTGATTAGTTTGCAATATGTACATATATTGAATCATTATGTTGTACATCTAAAACTAATATGTTATAGGCCAATTATATCTCAATAAAAATAAAGTAAATATAAAATCTATTGCACATGAACTGATACCAATTCGGTAACAATTCAGCATTCCTTTTTTATGTGAAACAACTTTATTGACTATAGTAAAGTGCTCAAGCACAGTCGCCTTTGCCATTAGTCTCACATTCTGCCTTTGTTTCTGAAGCTATTTAGAAGAGGAACTCTTTCCTCTACCCTCTTCCGCGAGATCATTTCACACATTTCCAATATGTATAGATTCTTTTGTCATATATATATATATATGCATATATGTATGTATTTCTGTCATATATATGTGCTTATATATATGTATTTTAATTTGCATACAATAGGTTCACTCTTTGTGCTGTAAATTTTTATGAGTTTTGAAAAATATATATGTAATTACTGTTATAGTATCACACAGAACAGTTTCACTTCCCTGAAATCTGCTTTATGATATACCTATTCAACTTACCATGGTCCCCAAACTTCTGGCAACCATTGATCGCTGTATCATCTCTATAAGCTTGCCTTTTCTAGAATGTTATTTAAGTGATATCACACAACATGTAGCATTTTTGAGTAGCTTCCTTCACTTAGCAGTATAGATTTAAGATTCATCCACGTTTTTGTGTTGCTTGACAGTTCATTTATTTTATGAGAGAATAGTATTCCAATGTAGGGATATGCCATAGTTTAGTTATCCACTCACGTACTGAAGGACGTGTTGGTTGCTTTCAATTTTTGTTGATTATGAACAAAGATGTTATAAAGATTCACATGGAGATTTTTCTATGGACCTAGGTTTTCAATTCATTTGGTTAAATGCCTCGGAGAGTGACTGCTAAATCAAATTGTAAAACTATATATAGTTTTGTAAGAAAATACCAAACTGCCTTCCAAATTGAATATACCATTTTTACATTCTCATACACAATGAATCAGAATTTCTGTTGCTCCACATTCTCTCAAGCCATTGGTATCATCAGGTTTTGAATTTTAGCCAGCCTAACAGTTGTGTAGTGGCATTTCATTGTTGTTTTAATCTACATTTCTTTAATCACAAACGATATTGAGCAGCTCTTGCCCTCCCTACATATTCTTTGGTGGGTTGTCCAGAACTTTTGCTGATTTTTTAAATTGAATTGTTTGTTTCTTATTGTTAAGGTTGAAGAGCTCTTTGTATATTTTGGAAAAAAGTCCTTTTTAAAATATATTTTGTAAATATTTTATTCAGGTCTCTGGCTTTGTCTTTTGATTCTCTTAACAATGTCTTTAAGGGAGCACAAGCATTTAATTGTAGTCAAGTTCAGCTTATCACTTGTTTTCACAGATTATGCTTTGGGTGTTGTAGCTAAAAACTCATCTATCCAAAAATCACATAGATTTTCCTACCTTGTCTTTTAGGAATTTTACATTTTTACATTTTACCTCAAGGTCTGTGATCTTTGAGTTGATTTTGTGTAAGATGTAAGGTCTGCGTATAGTTTGTTTGTTTTGCATATGGACATCCATGATTCTAGCACCATTTGTGAAAAATACCTATCCTTTTTCCATTTAATTGATTTTAGGCCTTTGTTCAATATCAGTTAACTATATTTGCGTAGGTCTCTTTCCTGTCTATTCTGTTCCATTGATCTGTAGGTTTATTCTTTCACTGATACTGTGTTTTATGAGCAAATGAAGTTTGTTTTGTTAATGCTTTAATTCCACAGTCACAACAATGATCAACCTATAGTAGGCCTCATAAATTAAGTTGCAGAGCATTCTTTCTTTTTTATATTCTTTGTACAAATTTGTGTATCTTTGGAAATGTTTTATTCCTTGGAAGTGTGGTAGAACTATAAAATCATCTTGGCCTGGTATTACAAGGAAAGTTATTAATTAAGTATTAAATTTCTTTATTTACTATAGATGATCACCAAATTTATATTGTTCCTTGAATCCACTTGTAATTATAAAGTTTTAGAATTTGGTTCTTGCATCAGTTCTCTAGGGCTGCTGTAACAAAGTACCATAAACTGAGTGTAATATACAATAGAAATTTCTTGTCTCATAGTTCTGGAGGCTTAAAGTCTAAGATCATGGTGTGGGCAGGTCTGCTCCTTCTGAGGGCTGTGCAGGAAAATCTGTTGTATGGCTCACTCTTAGCTTCTGGTGGTTTGCTGGCAATCTGTAGATACATCATTCTGATCTCTGTCTTCATGCTCACATGGTGTTCTCTCTGTGTTTGTGTCTGTCTCCACATTTCCTTTTTATACAAGGACATCAGTCATATTGGATTGAGGCCCACTCAACTCCAGTATGACCTCACCTTAACTTAATTACATCTGAACCTATTTCCAAGCAAGGTCACATCTGAAGTACTAGGGATTAGGACTTCAACTTATGGATTCTGGCATGATGCAATTCAAACCATGAGTTATTTTCATACACTTTCCAAGTTTTAGGTAAAAGTTGTTGATATTTTTCTTTTGTTATTGAGGTGTAATTGACATATTATATTAGTGTCAGGTGTACGATGCAATGATTTGATAATTGTATATACTGCAAAATGATCATAATAAGTCTAGTTGACATCCATGATATTTTTCTTCTGTTAGTTTTTAAACCACTGCTTGACCTGCATAAAAACTGTTGATGTATTCTGTGACCTATCTTTTGGTGTGCTTTTTAAAATCCAGGCATTTTTTATATCTGGATTTTTTAACATCCAAAATGAAAATTCACTATCTTTTAAACAGAATGCTTTGTTAATTTATGTTTGTTGTGATTATTGATATATTTGCTTTTCAAACACCTTTTGACTTACTTTCCATTTATCTATGATTTATCTTCAAATTTTTTTGGCTTTTTGCTTTACTTACCGATGTTATCACTGCAAAATGGATTTTAATTTTTTTCTATCTTTCCTGTATTAGTTTGAGAGCTATATTCAATCTTGTTATTATTTTAGAGGATAATACTTTACCTTTTAATATGCATAAATAATTTGATACATCTAAAGTTATCTAAAGCAGTCTCACCAAAATATAATCTAAATACTTCAATCATTTACTACAAAATTATTAGTTTTTGTCTATTATTTTACTTTTTTCTATTTTTAACTTTCCCCAATAAACACTAAAGTCATCATTTTCTACAGATTGTTTGGATTTTTTTCCTAAAAATTTTATTCATTGCAAAACTTGCTTTAGTGTTCTTTACAATAATGATTTTTCTTATGGGATTATATGTTTTTCTTCCTGAAATATTTACTTTATTAATTTATTGAATGCATGTTGTTGGTGGTAATATTTTTCTGTTTTTTTTTCCTTTTTGAGGAAGATTAGCCCTGAGCTAACATGTGTGCCTATCTTCCTCTACTTTATATGTGGGATGCCTGCCACAGCATGGCTTGACATGTGGTGTGTAGGTCCACACCTGGGATCTTAACCAGTGAACCCTGGACCACCAAAGTGGAATGTGAGAACTTAATCGCTGCGCCACCGGACCAGACCCTTCAGTTTTTGATTATGTGAAAATGTCCTTAATTTGTCCTTCCTCCTGAAAGATAATATAAAAGGCATGATAATGTCTTCCAAAGGTATCCATACCCTACTCCTTGGAACCTGTGAATATATTAAATTACATGACAAAGTGGACTTAAGCTTGTGAGGGAAATTAATCTTCCTATCCAGCTGACTTTAAACTAAGGAGAAGAGCCTGGATTTTCCAGGGAGGTCAGTTGCCATCACAAGGGTCTTTATAAGAGAAAGAGAGAGGCAGAAAAGGAGAGTCAGAGAAAGAGTCATAAAGATGGAAGCACAGAGATACTGTGTGGCTGGCTTTGAAGATGAAGGAAAGGGGCCATGAACCAAAGAATACAAGTGGCTTCTAGCATGTAGTGCAATAAATTCTCTCCTAGAGAGCACAGAGAGAAATGCACCTCTGCGGACACGTGGATTTTAGCCCAATGAAGCCTACGTTGCTCTTTCGAATTATAGAACTGTAACCTGTTTAATTCGTATTGTTTAGGCCACTAAGTTTATGGTGACTCGTCACAGCAGCAATAGAAAATCAATGCAGATAATTTGGCCTGGTATGAGACTTTAACTCGACAAATACTTCCTCTCTGTTCTTTGAATACAGCTCTCTCTTCTTTGAATGTAGACACTAAGTAGTCTACAACTGACTGTTCAGGTCAAAAGTGTTTGTGCTCTAGTTAACTTTAAGATTTTCTCTTTGGCTTTTTTTGCTACAATTTTCCCATTTTTTTCAAATGTGCTTTCTCTTTCTCCAGTTCATATGTTCCACTAGTTCTGAAAAAAGCTTAACCACTAACTCTCAAATAGTTCCTCCATCATACTTTCAGTATACATTTTTCTAGGTTCCCATTTAGACATTTGTTAGAACTTCTGTCCTCCACACCACTTTTCCGTATTTTCATTTTTTTGAATCTCTATAATGCATTCTGCTTCAATTCTTCAGGTCTAAGTACAATTGCACTACTTCTCTCGAAAGCTTTTATTTCATAGATTACAATTTGTAGAAAACTCGGGGTGGAGTAGCTGGGTGAATCTTTATTTCAGGGAAGCATTTACCCTTGCTGCCTCACTGGAGCCTAGGAGTGATGGCAACCTTTTCTTTTCCCGGCTTAACTGGGGCAAACCCAGTGCAGCTCCGCCACTCTGCCCGGCAACATGCACTGTGTTGTTTTGTCTTTCCTCTCTTTGTCTACTTGCAGATTTCTTTTGATCCTCTTGGCTTCATGTGTGTATCAAATTCTATTTGTTTTATAGTCAGTGTCCACAATGTTTTATATGAATATTACAACATTTAAATAAAGACTATTTACATTCATGAAGTAATTAAATTTTAGTAGGAGGTTAGTTGTGAATAAATTTGAGACACCAATAAAAGCAAGCTACTTAAAAAATTGCAACTTATTTTTCAGAAAACTTTCATTCTTACCGAATTTTATAGATCTGATTTCCTTTCGGTTTTTATTCTTGGCTCTACAGGCATTGAAACAGAAATGGAACCAAATCCTGTCCTTAAGTATCTTCCAAGATATGTAAGTGAAATTTATATTATAAACTTGTATATGAGTGTGTTTTAAGCAAATGTGGTGGTAACCTGAGAGGCAATGATTGAGTGTTGTGAACATTGCAGAAAAACATCCTTGAGTTTTTAAAAATTCTAAATGTCCAACATAGTCAAAATTTCCTACTCCAAGTAATTTCATGAATATTTAGGAAAGATGTACATACAAATCTTATTTAAGGAAGGAAAGCAAAATGGGAAAATATAATACTAAAGGGACTTACTCACTATTATAAAATATTGCATGTCCTGTTCAGCATAAAATTATCACCACAGGATATATACATAGCAGACTATGAATTTTTCTGTCCTTCTACATATGGTTAATGTGGAAACCCTAACTTTGTGTTTGCTTACCTTTTGATTGATTGCTTGCATGGGAGAAAAGTAGGCGTTTGTCTTTCATCTTGTCTTTTGAAATATTGGAACTTTGAACATTTTCTGCCCTGAAGAAAAAGCACATTTTAAAAATTAGTTTGACTCAGGGTATGTTGTGAAATAAAAACAATTTTGTTTTCTTTGGTGAAAAGACAAATAGGGTGTTGGAAGAAAAATAGCGTGAGTTACCAGGTAGGGTCCAAGCCTAAGAGCTGATCTGGAGAAGTGAGTCAAGAAAAGAGTTAGTAGACCCAGAAAATGACCAGAGAACGTGAGGAGTAAGATCTTCTGCATTTATGTGAGAAAACTCCATTCCCTCCCACTGGCATAAGAAAGGCGTTGTGGGTCTCTGAATCAGCATCCTATTCATTAGTCACCCACCATGTCATTCACAAGACTTACTGTGCATTCCATTTCATTACCCCATTTGAAGAGTTGGAACACTGGTTAGAGATGGTGTTTATTAAAAAATACAAGTATTTAAAAAGTATCAGTTCACTAATATTTAGTTTATGCTACTTAAGTGGAAAATGCAATAATGGGATTAGACAAGAATAGTAAACTTATAAAAAATTTTCTGCTTTTTAATACCCACACCTATTATTTTTCTATATTAGAAAGTACTGCTTTTGTTCCATATGTTAATTATGGGGAGACAGATATGTGTGTGTGTATGTGTGTATTGGTTTTCATGATTCAGTAAGTTGATTCATATAGATATTTTGCATATAGTAAACACTCAATAGATTTTAGTCTAGTTGTCATTATATTTATTATTATTAGACTTCCATATCAAGTGGTCTCAGATTACTGGTACACTTACTTTTTTCAGAAATAAATATGTCTTGTACAGCCTTATCAAAGAAAAATTGCACTGGATAGAGAAACAGGTGAGGAATGCTTTCTTCAAGACTACTATAGCGGGGAGAGAAATCAAACTCAACTCTGCTGAAACAAAAAGTGGGATTTTTAAGAGCTGTGGTGAGCTAGTGGAAAAGCACTGGAAGATGTAAGGGGGAAGGTTGGTCAACGTGGTTAAGCCATTTGTGTCTGCTAATTATCACTTTGAAGTTGAGCTCCACAGAGAGTGGGAGATAAGGGCACTATTTCCTTTGATGATTACATTTCAAAGAGATGGCTCCCAGGTCCTTGAGAAAGGCATTCCAGAGGTTGTAAAAACTGGTAAAGGCTGGGAGAAAATTTCTGTCTCAAAGGAGCAGAAAAAGAATTTACAATTACAAGTTTTCTAAAGAAAGGGAAAGTCAGGGACCTATAGTCAGGAAGAGGCCAATGTCAAGTTTACCAAAGCTAAAAGGGTCATGAAGGCTGTCTTGGGCAGCCCATATGCGCAAAATGGCAGGGGGAAAAACAGCAGTTTCTTCTGAATTATCCTGAAAAAAAAAAGACTTATCCTTGTACTAATTGGAATTGAAATAGCCTGGAATTCAGAATAACTTGTGAATATAAGTGAATAATTTTTAAAGAGGAAAAATATCATTTACCATAGATAAAAACAAAGTAATACTTATTAGAAAAAGCTTGCCAAGTGGAAAATTCTTTCAGAAATTTAAACATTGTTTATCTCTGCTTATTTTAAAAGTATTTAAAAGTAGAAAGCATGATTTTTCTATATTCCCTTATTTTATTACTGAGTAAGAAATGTCACTGATAAGAGATAAATGGTTCAGGAATGAGTACGAAGTAAATAGAGCAAATATCAAAGTTAAAGCAAGGATTTTTCCCAACTCTGATGAGCAGATGAATTATGCCTTCGAAGCATATTCTATATTCATCTAATGGACAAAGCTTAATGGAATGGTTGCTTAATGTTTATCTAGATGGAGCAATGTGAAGATATTGCAGTAATGAGCTATTTTAAAGTGTTTTAATGATAATCTAAGGAACTATGCTGATATTTAATAGATTTGAAATGATTAAATGGAGAATAACACCGCATTAAAAGCGATCGGAAATCCATGAGGTATGTCCTCAGGAAAGCAGTCATCAAGTGAGATTTCTTCAAAGCAGATGACTGAATGTCAAAATAAAAGGTCAAACTATGCTAGAATGTAAAACGAAACATATAGCTTTCACTGGAGAACATATATATTGGAGTCAGGAAGGTAAAAATAATTCTAAGTTACTCCAGAAAAGGACAAACGTGGACATTCAAGTCTTCAAATGTGTCGTTTAGCACAGGGATCATTGTCTTCATATCACAATGGCTTAACATATGACAGACGTTATGTATTTGTACATTGTTAGGTGAATGAGATCAGAAATAATAATTTAAAACATTTAAAAATGAGACTAAAGTAGCACCAAATGTTTCCAAATTTAATCTTTATGTTTGTTACTACATTTGATGGAAATTTGAGTGAAATTAGATTTTGCATTTTAATATTTTCACTAAAAATGTGATAAAAGTATTGTCTATAATAAATCAGTAACAAATGTCAGCTAACAGTAAATTGAAATATATCTGGTACCTGGATTGGAATAGAGTCTGCTTAGTATTCCTCAGAAAGTCATTCTGGAAGCCATGAGGCACTTGATATGACCCCCTGTAATGTTCTCTAAAGCCCATTTTGTAACCAGTGCTATTAAAGAGGGAACTGTGTATAAGCCCTCAGGAGCAAGAGTGTGTCACAGATATTTATCTGGGCAATTGATTACAACCATATTTGTTTAAAACAAAAAATGGGACCAGCCCAGTGGAATAGTAGTTAAGTTCACATGCTCTGCTTCAGCAGCCCGGGGTTTGTGGGTTTGTATCCTGGGAGTGGACTTACACACTGCTCATCAAGCCATGCTGTGGCGGTGTCCCACATACAAAATAGAGGAAGATTGGCACAGATGTTAACTCAGGGATAATCTTCCTCAGGCAAAAGGAGGAAGAATGGCGTGGGTGCTAGCTCTAGGCCAGTATTCCTCACCAAAAATAAATAAATAATAATTAATTAATTAAAAAGACAAAAAAATTCTAAGATAACTTTTAAATAAGTAGAAGTAATTTAAAATTAAAAAAAATAAATGATCTTTCCTCTGCTGTATTCTCATGTGGAATATTCTTCATATGGAATATTAAACCAATCAGAGAAGAGACAACAACACAGTATAATTTAAAACGGGTCTCCATTTTGTACCCAAGAATACATTTTCTGAAGGAAGAATCAAATATTGTATCTTTATGATAAATATAATCTTGACTATCACTATGCAAATGATGTTTAAAAAAGACAATTACTCTTTTCTAGACTACTGAAAACATACCGCTTTGACGGCTAAAAGGATTACCTTTGAGCATTACTCTTTATCCTTCTATATTCTTCCTTCATGAGCACTCATAATAGCTATACTACTTCAATCTTTTAAGAATATTCATTGCCATGCACATGTTTCGTATGCAGAATAATATAACCTCAACTAATCAGTTAATTTTTGACATAGATATTGTACTCAACACTTGAAGTAAAGAAATGGAGAGCTGAAAAATCAATCAAGTTGATGTTATTTTCCAAGTTAACTGTCCTGAGTGATTATGACTTTTCGAAGAAGTTAAAAAATAGTGAAATGAACAATTTAAAACAATAACAGTTCGTACTCTTGGGATAATAATCGTCACTGCCAGCAAGGAGTAATTTTCATAGTGAGTTATTTGACAACTCAAGACATTTTTAATATTTAAATCAGTTTCTTTCACAAGATATTGTTCATTATAGAACAAATTTTACTTTAGGCTCTGTATATTTCAATAGAATATTCAGTGTATCTTATGGGTAATAGAGTTATTAAATTATTGAAGTAAAATATTGTTATGCAAATTATTAACCAACAGTAATGTCAACTATTTGCACAATGTTTTAATTATTTTAAGGTGATTTTGTATATGTTATTTCAATTTCATTTCAAAATAACCATTCGGAAATTAGGTATACAAGTATGTGAGGAATAAAACTTTACATACATGTATAATTACTTTCATGTCACACATACTGTTTGGTTTTTGTTTTTTGCAATTGTACTATCTTTCTCCTATTCTTTGGTTCAGCTGACTAAATTCCCCTTACTTCCATCTCCAGTAAATTTTTAAAAATTAATTAGTATATTTTGAGGCATAATTGACATACATCATTGTATAAGTTTAAAGTGTACAACATATTGATTTTGATGCATTTATATTGCAATGTAATTGCCTTTATAGCATTAGCTAATATCTCTATCACATCACATAATTATCATCTCTTTTAGTGATAGGAACAATTGAGATCTAATCTCCTAGCAAGTTTAATATTTATAATATGGTGGGTCTATCTGTCTATAATCACTGTACTGTCTATTAGATCTCTAGGACTTTTTTATCTACAAGTTGTTAGTTTGTACCCCTGAACAACATCTCGCTCATTCCCCCACCAGCCAGCCCTTGGTAACCATCATTCCACTCTGGTTTTTTGAGTTCAATTTATTAAGATTCCACATATAAGATATATCAAAAGCATTTGTCTTTCTCTGTCTGACTTAATCTCACTGAGAGTAATGTTATCAAGGTCTATCCATGTTATGGCAAATGACAAGATTTCCACTTTTCTCATGGCTGAATGGTATTACATTGTGTGTATATTTATATGACATCTTCTTTATCCACTCATCACTGACAGATGTAGGTTGTTTCCACATCCTGGCTACTGTGAATAATGCTACGGTACACATGGGAGTGCCCACATCTCTTCAATAACCTGTTTTGATTTCCTTTGGATAAATACTAGAAGTGGGATTGCTGGATCATATGGTAGTTCTATTTTTAATTTTTTGAGGAGGCTCCATATTTTTTTCCATAGTGGCTGAACAAGTTTACAAAACCACCAATAGTACAGGGCTGGCCCTGTGGCCAAGGGATTAAGTCCACATGCTCCCCTGCAGTGACGCAGGGTTTCACTGGTTTGGATCCTGAGCGCGGACATGGCACGACTCATCAGGCCATGCTGAGGTGGCATCCCACATAGCACAACCAGAACGACCTACAACTAGAATATACAATTATGTACTGGGGAGGGGGCGCTTTGGAGAGAAGAAGAAGAAAAGAAAAGATTGGCAACAGTTGTTAACTCAGGTGCCAATCTTTAAAAGAAAACTAGAAAAAAAAGAGAGAGAAGCTGCTTGGTACCTGATGGTGAAAAAAAAAAAAAACCAGCTACGAACAGTGCAAAACAGTTCCCTTTTTTCCCACATCCTTGCCAGCACTTGTTATCTCTCATCCTCTTGATGATAGCCATTCTTACAGGTGTGAGGTGACAGCACATTGTGGTTTTGATATTCATTTTCCTGATGATTAGTGATTTGAGTATCTTTTTTATGTAGCTGTTGGTCACCTGTATGTCTTCTTTGGAAAAATATCTATTTAGTTTGTCCATTTTTTCAATTTTTTTTTCTTTTTGGCTATTGAGTTGTATGAGTTCTTTATAAATTTTAGATATTGACCCCTTGACAATGCATGGTTTGCAAATATCTTCCCCCATTCCATAGATTGCATTTTTATTTTATTAACATTTCTTTGCAGTGCAGAAGCTTCTAAGTTTGATGTAGTCCCACATTCTTTTTCCTTTTGTTGCTTGTGCTTTTGGTATCATGTTCAAAACATCATTACAAAGACCAATGTTGAGGAAGTTCTCACCTATATTTTCTTTTAGGAGTTTTATAGTATCAGGTCTTATGTTTAATTCTTTGATCCGTTTCCAGTTAATTTTTGTGAGTGGTTTAATTAGGGGTGCAATTTCATTTTTCTATATGTAGTCATCTAATTTTCCCAGCACCATTTGTTGGAAAGAATATCCTGTCCCCATTGGATGTTCTTTGTTCCTTTATCAAATATGAGTTTACAATATATGCAGGGTTTTTTTTCTGGGCTTTTTATTCTGTTCCATTGATCTATGTGTCTATTTTTATGCCAGAACCATAGTGTTGCAATTACCATAGATTTGTAGTATAGTTTGAAATCAGGAAATGTGATGCCTCTGGTTCTCCTCTTCTTTCTCATGATTGCTTTGGCTGTTTGGGGTCTTTTGTGGTTTCATACAAATTTTAGGATTGTGTTTTCTATTTCTATGAAAAGGAAAAATGATATTGGAATTTTGATAGCAATTGCATTGAATCTGTTTACGGCTTTGGGTAGCATTCATTGGAACAGTATTAACTCTTCCAACCCATGAACACAGGATGCTCTTCTATTTGTTTGTTTCTTCTTCAATTTCTTCAACAAAGTTTTGCTGTTTCATTTTACAGATCCTTCACTTCCTTGGTTAAATTTATTTGTAGGCATTTTATTATTTTTGGTACTGTTGTGAATGGGATAGTTTTCTTTTTTCTTTTTTCAGATGTTTCATTGTTAGTGTATAGAAATGCAACTGATTTCTGTGTATTGATTTTTGTGTCCTGCAACTTTACAGAATTCATTGAGTAGATCCAACAGTTTTCTAGTTAAGTTTGTGGGATGTTCAGTGTATAAGATCATATGATCTGAAAGTAATGACAATTTTACTTCTTTCTTTATGATTTGGAGATCTTTTATTTCTTTGTCTTGCCTGATTGCTCTATGTAGCACTTCCATTACTATGTTGAATAAGAGTGGTGAGAGTAGACATCCTTGTCTTGTTTCTGATCTTAGAGGCAAAGCTTTCAGTTTTTCTCTGAATGTAATGTTAGTTGTAGGTTTGTCATATTTGGCCTTTATTATGTTGAGGTATGTTCCTTCTATACCTAATCTGTTGAGTGTTTTTATCATGAAAGGATGTTGGTTTTGTCTAATGTTTTTCTGCATCTACTGTGATGGTCATATGATTTTTATCTTTCATTCTATTAATGTGGTGTATCACATTGATTGGTTTATGGATGTTGAACCATCCTTGAATCCCAGGGATAAATCCCATTTTATCATGGTGTATGATCCTTTTAATGAGTTCTTGAATTTTGTTTGCTAATACTTTATTGAGGACTTTTGCACCTATTTTCATCAGAGATGTTGACCTATAATTTTCTTTTCTTGTAGTATTTTATCTGGCTTTGCTGTCAGTGTAATACTGGCCTTGTAAAATGAGTTTGGAGTTGTTCACTCCTGTTCAGTTTTTTTAAAGAGTTTTAGAAAAGTATTGGTATTAATTCTTCTTTTAGGGTTTGATAGAATTTACCAGTCAAGCCATCTGGTCCTGAACTTTTCCTTTTGGGGAGGTTTCTGATTGCTGATTCAATCTCCTTACTAGTAACTGGTCTGTTCAGAGTTTTATTTCTTTTGGTTCAGTCTTAGTTGGTTGTATTATTCTAGGAAATTATTCATTTCTTCTAGGTTATCTAATTTGTTTGTGTATAATTGTTCATTGAACTCTCTTATGACCCTTTGTATTTCTGTAGTGTTGATTATAATGTCTCCTCTTTCATTTCTGATTTTGTCTTCTTTCTTATTTTCTTAGTCTTATTATAGTTTTTCAACTTTTTTTTCCAGAACACCAGCTCTTAGTTTTGCTGATCTTTTCTCTTACTTTTCAGGCCCCTATTTCATTTATTTCTGCTCTGATCTTTATCATTTCCTTCCTTCTGCCATGTTTAGGCTTAATTTTTTTTTTTCTAGGTCCTTGAGATGTAAAGTTAGGTTGTTTGAGATCTTTCTAATTTTTTAATACACGTTTTGATTTCTATAAGCTTCCCATTCAAAACTGCTTTGGAAGCATCCTATAGGTTTTGGTATGTTATATTTCCATTTTCAGTGGTTTCAAGATATTCTTTGATTTTTTCCTTGACCTATTGGTTGTTCAGGAGTGTGTTGCTTAGTTTTCACATATATGTAGATTTTCCAGCTTTCCTCATGTATTGACTTCTAGTTTCATACCATTGTAGTCAGAAAAGATAATTGGTATAATTTCAATTTTCTTAAATTTACTAAAACTTATTTTGTGCCCTATCGTATTTGAGAATGTTCCATAGGCACTTGAGAAGAATATTTATTCTGCTGCTGTTGGATGAAGTGTTCTATATATATGTATGAGTGTGTACATCAAAATTATGTATCCTTATTTGTGTGTATCAGAATTATACACATATAAGAATATGTGTATCAGAATTATATAAGTATATGTGTGTATTAAGAATATAAACAATCATGCACTGCATAACAAAATTTTGGCCGACACTGAACCACATATACAATGGTGGTCTCGTAAGATTATAATGCAGCTGAAAATATTCTATTGCCTAGTGATGTTATAGTTGTCATAACTTCACAGTGCAATGCATTACCCATGTGTTTAAGGTGATACTGGGATACACAAACCTACTGTGCTGCCAGTCATATATAAGTATAGTACATACAATTGCATATAATACACAATACTTGATAATGATAATAAACAACTATACTACTGGTTTATGTACTTACTATACTATACTATACTTTCTTAAATGTTTTTTGAGGAAGATTAGCTCTGAGCTAACATCTGCTGCCAATCCTCCTCTTTTTGCTAAGAAAGATTGGTCCTGAGCTAACATCTGTGCCTATCTTCCTCTATTTTATATGTAAGATGCCTGCCATAGCATGGCTTGCTAAGCAATGCATAGGTCCACACCAGGGATCAGAACCAGTGATCCCTGCACCACCAAAGTGGAGCGCACGAACTATTGTGCTTTTTATCATTATTTTAGACTGTACCCTCTCTACTTATTAAAAAACAATGTTACTGTAAAATAGTATGTTGTGTTACACCAGCAGCAGCCTCATACATCTTGTGTTCACTGCATCTTTTGATTGCATCATTTTCTCTTGTGCTTGATTTAATCTCATGTAGTTTTGTTCATCATGGCCCCTAAGTGTACAAAATCCATTGCTAATGTTACCAGTAAGAAGCCACATCAAATAATTGACCTGAAATGAAAATAAAGGTGATTAAGGACTACAAAGGTGGAAAATCAGTGATAGTCATTGCTTGTTGCTCACCAGTCAGGCATGTCCCATTTCACTATAGCTACAACCTTGAAGAACAAGGACAAGTGACAGAAGCAATTAAAAGATCTGTCTCATTGAAACCAATGAGACTGACAAATTCAAGAAGATACTATAGCAGACAAGGAGAAACTTCTAATGACCTGGATTGAAGATTAGACACACAAGCATATCCCTCTCAGCACCATGACAATCACAGCCAAAGCAAAAAGTTTGCTTGATGTTAAGAGAAAAGCCTGGACCTGACTATGATGTTGAATGTACTGCTAACTCTGGGTGGTTTAAACAATCCAGGAGTTGTTATTCATTACCTGATGTGAAATGAGTGGTGAGTCTGTGAGTGCTGATGTGAAGGCAGCTGAAGAAATTTTGGACACTCTAGATAAACTTATTGTAAATGAAAATTACTTGCCCAAGCAAATATTCAATATGAACAAAACATCTCTTCTGGAAACAGTTATCTGCAAGGACTTTCATCCATAAGGAGGCCAAGTCAATGCCACGTTTCAAGGCTGTTAAAGACAGGATAACAATTTTGCTTGGGGGAAATTTTGAAGGCTACAAATTTAAACGCTTTATGATCTGGCACAGTGAGAACCTCAGGGCCTTCAAGCCTGTTAGTAGGCACACACTGCCAGTGTACCACAGTAGTGATAAGAAGTCATGGATGTGGGGCTGGCCCCATGGCTGAGGGGTTAATTTTGCATGCTGTGCTTAGGCAGCTGGGGGTTTCACTGTTTGGATCCTGGGCACAGACATGGCACCGTTCATCAGGCCCATGCTGAGGCAGCATCCCACATGCCACAACTAGAAAGACCCACAACTAAAAATACACACCTATGTCCTGGGGGGCTTTGGGGAGAAAAAGAAAATTTAAAATCTTTAAAAAAAAAAAAAGAAGTCATGGATGACCCAGATCCTCTTCAAGATGCCATCCTGAATTGTTATGCAGAAAACCACAGAAGTAGTGTCTTGAGAAAACCTAACTTTCAAGATTTTGCTTATTGGTGACAATGCTTCTGGAATCCTCCTTTTATTGGTGATCTTCATCCAAATATCAACCCAGTGTTTCTCCCTCCAAACATCACCTTTTTGATCCAACCAATGTATCAAGGAGTTATAGCAGCTTTTAAGGCCTACTGCATGAGGAGGACCTTTGCCAAAGCTATTGCTGCAAATGAGAAAGACACTGAGAAGCGAGTGATGCAATTCTGGAAGGATTCAAGCATCTACAACTTCATCAAGAACCTTGCTTGGGCTTGGGGTGATGTCACCAAGGAATATATGAATGGCATCTGGAAGAATACACTCAAGAGGTTCATCCATGACTTCAAAGAATTTGCCAAGGATGAGGAGGTGCAAGAGTCAACAAGCCTGTGGTTGAGATGGCAAATGACTTTAACCTGGAGTGTAGATGATGACATCGAGGAGTTCCTAGAGGTGGCTCCTGAGGAATTGACTAGAGAGGAGTTGTAGGAAGTGGAACAGGAACACATAGCTGAAGAAGAGACAAGAGAAAAGTAAATTGCACAAGAAGAAAAAGAAGACCCCTCAATAGAGTCACAGTGAAAGGTTTAGCAGAAGCTTTTGCAGATCTCAACAAGCTCCTTCAAAAGTTTGAAAACGTGGACCCAACACCAAAATGTTTTCATTAATAGAGAAGAAAGTTCATCGTGCATTATCTGCTTACAAGCAAATCTATGATGAAAAAAGAAACAAACCAAGCAAACTACCATGGACATATTTCCGAAAAGAGTGAGACCTCCTCAAGAAGCGTCCTTCAGGAGGTATTCCAGAAGAAGGCATTGTTATCACAGCAGATAACAGCTCCATGTGTGTTCCTGCCTCTGAAGACCTTCTAGCGGGGCAAGATGCGGAGGTGGAAGACAGTGATATTGATGATCCTGACCCTGTGTAACCCTAGGCTAATGTGTGTTTGTGTCTTAGTTTTTAACAAAAAAAGTTTAAAAAGTAAAATAAGAAAAAGCTCATAGAATAGGAATATAAAGAAAACAGTTTTGTACAGCTGTGCAATATGTTTAAGCTAAGTGTGATTACAACGAGTCAAAAAGTTTTAAAAGATTGGGGCTGGCCCCGTGGCCCAGTGGTTACGTTCGCGCGCCCTGCTGCAGGCGGCCCAGTGTTTCGTTGGTTCGAATCCTGGGCGCGGACATGGCACTGCTCATCAAACCACGCTGAGGCAGCGTCCCACATGCCACAACTAGAAGCACCCACAACAAAGAATATACAACTATATACTGGGGGGCTTTGGGTAGAAAAAGGAAAAATAAAATCTTTAAAAAAAAAAAAAAGTTTTAAAAGATTAAAAAGTTTATAAAGTAAAAAAGTTACAGTAGGTTAAACTTAATTTATTATTGAAGGAAAGAAAATTTTTAAAATAAATTTAGTGTAGCCTAAGTGCACAGTGTTTATAAAGTCTACAGCAGCACACAATAATGTCCCAGGCCTTCACATGCACTCACCACTCCCTGACTCACCCAGAGCAACTTGCAGTCCTACAAGCTCCATTCATCGTAAGTGGCTTATAGAGGTGTACCATTTTTTAAATCTTTTTGGCCATATTTTTATTGCACTTTTCTATGTTTAGATACACAAATAGTTACCATTGTGTTACAACTGCCTACGATATACAGTACAGTAACATACTGTACAGGTTTGCAGCCTGGGAGCAGTAGGCGGCACCATATAGCCTAGGTGTGTAGGAGCCTACACCATCGAGGTTTGTGTAAGTACAAGATATTTGCACAACAATGAAATCACCTAACAATGCATTTCTCAGAACATATCCCCATAATGAAGTGCTGCATGACTGTATATCAGAATTTCTGTTTCTCAAATTTTATTAGGTATGATTTTTTTCAAACACAAATTCTTACATACCAAAAATATATCTTCTTTCATTTTTTTCTGTATATCAGTTTGAATGACATTACCAATAATTCTACCTAAGGTCAGAAAACATGTTCTTAATCTTATCTAGGTTTATTAGTCCTTTAAGATATGCCTTTAGTCAATTCAGGAAGCACCCTCTATTTCCTTTCTCCCATGGATTGGATGATCATACGTATATTTCGGTTGTTATTCAAGAAGCATCTGCTGTAAGCCTGTTGTCTGAAGTAATTATTAACATCACACCTTTTTCACTCAAACGTTCCCTCGAATGAGTGATAATGGATGTGTGCCTCCAACCTCTGGCAGCATTTCATTTCCAGGGTAAATGCAGCATCATGGTATCAGGAGTAGGCATCTGCTCTCTGATTGTCAGCTTCTCACCATGCATCATAATTTCATCCACTTAGATTTCCTGTGGTCCCATCATTTTACCCGGTCAGTGGTCTAGACAAACTAGATTACCCTCTTCCAGACAGTGAGGCCCATATAGATCTGTCGGTTCTTTTTCAAACATTTTGTTTTCTTTCTGGCATATACGAAGATCTGGATCATCCCCTGTGACTCCCTCAAAGTGTAAGAAAATGGGGGTAAAGAGTGGTTCTGTGTGACCCACTCTGCCTAAATCCAGCAGCCATCATTTTTTCTCTACTGACTCATCCTATTATGAATAGGTGCAGGGGAATTCCTTACTTTCAAGACGTTACCTTGTTATTTCCCCTCAGTGTTGGGATCACCAATCTTATTGGGACTTGAATCTTGCACCCATCAAGATCTAGGACTACAGGTAAGACTGGGTGTGGAGTTGCCACCACTAAATCAAAATCTCTCCTATCCTATTCCAACTTTTTGCTTTCTCTAGCTCAGAAAATGGTCTACAGAATTTTTGAGAGAGGCATAATGTGAATGGAAAAAAAATTCAGAATGCATTCCATTTTTGTCATCAAAATAAATTATGTAAAGTTGCTTAAAATTCGAGACTTTCACTGTTCTTAGTATTCTGGTTCCAATGTTAGCTTTCCACTTAAAAAAAAGGCAGCTTTATATCAAAATTTCTGGCATAGGAGTATGGTATTCTGGATAAAGACAGGTTCAGAAACAGAAAAAAATTAAGAATTGACTGTATCGTCCTCAATGACTCTTTTGGAAGTTTGCACTTTCCAAAGTCCTGTACAATCCTCAGCCTTTCTAAGCCAAATCTTTGAGTAATTTATATGGGTTTATCTCTGAACCTTTTGATTAATTTTTAGTAGAAGAACAAGAATCTACCAAACTAAAGACAGCTTATTTCCACGGGATAATAATACAAAAAATTTTATATTTCTTTTTTGTACAGTCATTTTTTCAGTCACTTATATATATATATATATGAATTTATTTAATAATTCCAAAGACCACGTATGAGAAGAGTACTCTTTTGATCTCCATTTTACATGAGGGAACTGGGGCACAGATAGTTTAAGCAGCATAGCCACACAGCTAGTAGCTGGTCAAGATAATTCTATGCTAGAGCAAAGTAAGGCAGCCAAAGTATAAAGTGTCTTCAATCCTTATGTAGTGTACAATATATTAATATGCATTATTAGTGTCCCAAATGAGAGAAAAAAATGGTTGTGTTGGGTTTCGGGTACAATCAGTTGTCATGAGTATAAAAAACTGAAGCCAATCACTTCCAGGAATAGGCACAGTGGTGAGGTCATAGCTACATGATTGGAACCTCTTTGACAAGGAGAACCTTCAGCTTTTCAAACTGTTCCAAAAGAGAACTCCCACCTGCAGCCTCAGAAAAATAAAATGGGCTATTTCTGATTATAACTTATGTCACATAGGATATGGACAGACTTTGTTGAAGGGCCCTGACAACTAATAACTGTCTTTTGCTTATTTGCACTTTCAACTTTTGAACTTTCAAAAATTTTATCCTTAGGGCCGGCCTAATGGCTAAGTGGTTAAGTTTGCATGCTCTGCTTCGGTGGCCTGAGGCTTCTCTGGTTGGGATCCTGGGCACGGATATGGCACCGCTCGTCAGGCCATGTTGAGGTGGCGTCCCACATGCCACAACTAAAAGGACCCACAACTAAAATATGCAACTATGTACTTGGGGGATTTGGGGAGAAAAAGCAGAAAAAAAATAGAGGATTGGCAACAATTGTTAGCTCAGGTGCCAATCTTTAAAAAAAAAAAGTTTATCCTTTCCCTAACCCAATTAATTTAATATAGTCAGCCCCCTCTGACTAATCTCTGTAATTGTTTATGTTGAGTGTTGTTGGTGGTTTTTGTTTCTTTTCTTTTTGATTTTTATTATTTATTCATTAGATAAGAGAAATAGCCGATAACATGTCAATCTTCATAGGAAATCCCACTTTACCAGATCCATTGACTTAATTTGACAAATCCATTGACCTAAAAATTGATAGAATTTTGTCCATGCCTCCAATTCCAGAGCTGAGGAAAAAAAATCATTTGGACATTTAATTCCAAAATCATCATACTCTGTGTGTAACTTTGTGGATAATTTAGTGGAAAACTGAGAGAGGATGCATTTGGTACAGTCATACAGCCATTTTGAGCCAGAAGATAGTACTTTTAAGTATTGTTACATAGGGCAGGATGAAAGAGGAAAAGCAATCATTGCATTATCATTGAATACTGGGTAGTTCTTAAAAAGTAAGCCATATATTTTGGACCTTGAAATATGAAAGTCATGAAGTCACAAAATATCTCATTAGATAACCAAAGGCAAATCTATTTAAAGTTCAAAACTTGCATTTTATCTAGGCACTTTCTTAAATAAGTGAGGCAAAACATCAAAATTACCTTGAAACAAGATTCAAAAGGATGCAGAAGTAATTGAATCTGAAAGTTAAAAGATAAGAATACCTCCAGCAAATTTTAAGGATTAAATATCATAGAATTATAAAGATTTTTAAAGATACTTTAAAGAGTAAAAATATTATATATACTTTAAAAGTAATATAATCTTATAGGCATACATGTCATTTTGCTGACAATTAGTAAAATATTTACCAAGTATCTGAATACTTAAATTATATAAAACCAATTAAAGTGTATTTGGGAAGATAATGCAGGGCTATTTCAGATATTCAGGTATGAGTATTCTTAAAGCTTTATAGAAATGATTTTTGAAACTCCACAGCATTACTATGTTCAACAACTCTGACTCCTCATGTGGTAAAAAATTATTGACAAGCTATTAAAATAAACCAAAAGTCTCAATAACCAATCGAAAACATGACCTCATCATATACTAGTATAATGCATGGCATATAGTGAAGTCATATTTTCAGGCCAATTTTTATTGGGAAACTATTGGCAACCACTTATTTGTGTCATATATTTGTTAACCAAGATATTTTTAATTGAACTAAAATTCACAAAACATAAAATGCACCATTTTAAAGCATATACTTAGTCACATTTAGTACAGTCGAGGTGTTGTGCAGCCACCATGACTATTTAGTTTCAAAACGTTTCATCACCCCAGAAGGAAACCCAATAGTCATTATGTAATCCGTCCCCACTCTCTTCTCCCCACAATCCCTAACAACCACCGTTTTGGTTTCTGCCTCTATGAATTTACCTATCCTGGATATTTCATATTAATGAAATTGTAAATATGTGACCTTTTGTGTTTGGCTTCTTTCACTTAGCATGTTTTCAAAGTTAATCTTCTTTTTGATATCTGTCACTACCTCATTTCTTTTTTGGCTGAATAATAGTCCATTGTACATATATACTGCATGTTGTTTATCCATCAGTTTATTGATGGACATTTGCATTGTTTCCACTTTTTAGATATTGTGAATGGTTCTACTATGGACATGGGTGTACAAGCATATGTTTGAGTACCTGTTTTCAATTCTTTTGGGTATATACCTAGAAATGGAATTGCTGAGTCATATGGTAATTCTGTTTAACTTTTTGAGGAACTACCAAAATTTCCACAGTGACTGCACAATTTCACATTCCAACCAGCAATGTACGAAGGGTTCTAATTTATCTACCTCTTCCCCAACTCTTTTTACTTTCCTTTTTTTAAAATTATAGCCACACTAGGAGTTGTGAACTAGTATCTCATTGTGGTTTAGATCTGCATTTCCCTCATGACTCATGATATTAAACATCCTTTCATGAGCTTTAAGGTAGATTTTTGTAATCAACTTTTCTCACTATGACAATGTTAGTTTCTTCCATGGTTATATAGTATTATGTATGTTCCAGGAATTTTCAGAATCTCTATAAAATTAGGTTATAAATGCTTATTAAAATTGCCTTAATAAAATCTAATGACAATAACATGAAAGTCTATTGGTTAAAAATATTTCAAAGTGTTAGTTTCATTTTTATATGGAATGTTCATACAAACTGATAAGCAAACTCTAAAAATGCAGACAATAAAGTAAAAAATAAAGCTTGATAATTTGAATATATTCTTTGGGAAAAATGTCTTTTCAGGTCCTTTGCCCATTATTAATCAGATGATGATGATGATGATGATGATTTTTGCTATTCAATTGTATGAATTCTCTTACGTATTTTGGATATTAACTCTTTATTAGATATGTGATTTTCAGATATTTTCTCCCATGCTGTGGGTTGTCTTTTCATTTTGTTGCTTTTATCTCTTACTATGCAGAAGCTTTTTAGTTTGATGTAGTCTCACATATTTATTTTGTTGTTGTTGCTTGTGCTTTTGGTGCCATATCCAAAATATTATTGCCAAGATCGATGTCAAGGGGATTTTTCTCTATGGTTTATGTTTTATTCTAGGAGTTTCATGGTTGCAGGTCCTACATTTAATTATTATGTGTTTCAGTGTATATTTTTTTAGGTTCAACCTCTTTGGTTTCCTTCGGTCCTCATGAATCTGGGTGTCCATTTCTCTCCCCAAGATTGGGAAATGTTCAACCATTGTTGCTTTAAGTAGACTACTAAGTTGTCTTTTTCTTCTCTTTCTTGGATTCCCATAATGCATATATTGTTCCACAACTCTTTTTCACTTTTTTTCATTCTATTTTCCTTTTTGGTCCTGTGACAGGATAATTTCAAATGACTTATCTTCTAGTTCATTGATTCTTTCTTCTGCTTGATTGAGTCTGATATTGAAGCTCTCTCTTGGTTCTTCAGGTTAGTCATATTCTTCAGCTCTAGCATATCTGTTTTTTGTTTTGTTTTTTCTTAAATATTGGCACCTGAGCTAACATCCGTTGCCAATCTTCTTTTTTCTTCTTTTTCTTCTACTCAAAGCCTCTTATCACATAGTTGTATATTCCAATTGTGAGTGCCTCTGGTTGTGCTACATGGGATGCCACCTCAGCATGGCTTGATAAGCAGTGCCGTGTCCATGCCCAGGATCCAAACCAGTGAAACCCTGGGCTGCTGAAGTGGAGCACATGAACCTAACCACTCAGCCATGGGGCCAGCCCCTGTTTATTTGTTCTGATGGTTTCTATTTCTTTTTTGAAATTCTCATTTTGTTCATGCATTGTTTTGCCATTTTTTTTTCATTGTCTGCATGTTCTTATAGTTCATTGAATGTCTTTAAAAGGATTATTCTGAATTCTTTGTCAGGCAGTTCATAGTTCTCCATTTCTGTAGTGTTAGCTATTGGAGCTTTATTAGTTTCCTTTGGTGGTATTGTGTTTACCTGATTCTTCATGAACCTTGATTCCTTGGAAAGATAGTTCACATTTGAATAATCTGTCTCTTCTTTAAGACTTTGCAAATTCACTTTGGCAGGGAAAGACCCTCACAAGTCAGTTCAGCTTGCAGTACTGGATGGGTTAGCTGCTAGTGTCCATGGGCAGGCATGGCTTGCTATCAGGTCCCAGTTGGGTGAGACCACTGCCCATACTCTGAGCTTGTGGGTTGTGGGTGCTGCTGGTTAGGCTCCCTGTTTAAGTGGAACCACTGGATGGGCTTCCTGATCAAGCAGGGCTTCTGGCTGTGGTCTGCAGTCAGGTGCAGCCACTGGTTAGACTCAGCAATCACCTCTGGTCAGGCAAGGTTGCAGGCTGCATTTCCCTAGTTGTGTGGTGCCACTGGTTGGACTCTATGATTAAGCAGGGTTATGGGCTGGGCTTTGTAATTGCTCCTGGTTGAGTGGTGTCTCAGGCTTTGCTTCCTGACCAGATCATGCCACTGGCTGGAGTCCGTGTTCAGGCAGGGCCACAGGCAGGGCTCTGCAGTTGGAAAAGGCCTCAGGCTCTTCTCTGCAATCAGATTGGGCTGCAGGCTATACCCTAAAGCTGGGCAAAGCCATAGGCTGGGCTGCATAATCGGGTAGGAAATTGACTATACTCCACCATTCTGCACAGTCATTATTGGGCTCTTTGGTTGGGAGAAGCCTCCAACTGTATCCCACAGTTCGGTAGGGCTAGATACTGAGATCCATGGTTAGGTAGAGTTGCTGTCTTTGCTCCTTGCTTGGGCAAGGCCACAGGCTGTGTTCAGCAATTGAGCAAGGCTGTAAGCTCAGCTCTTCTGGGTGTTACTTTTGGACTGGGCCAGATTGGCTGATATCTGTGATGAGACACTAGCTTGACAGGGTCTGGATGTCCTAAAATAGCCTCACCTTTATACCTGGGGCCTCATCTCTAACAGTCGGGATTGCTGAAACCTCTCTATACAGCATCCATTATCATCAAACAGGGCATCCCTGGCTTATTCACAGGGTGGTGGAAGGGTATAGAGTGGGAAAAAAGGGCAAGCCCCAAAGCACAAGAACTTGTCATATCTCTGCTAGTATCCTAATTGCTAGTGACTGCAAAACAAAAAAGACACCTGGCCAAGACCAAATTCAAGGGGTGGAAAATAAATTTCATCACTTCACAGGATAAACTGCAAAATATTGCTTATATTTTTCTCAATCTCACAAATTTTTTTTCTTTTTCAGTTTGCTTACAAAGAATAAGTCTAAGTGGATTAGAAATACCATTATATTTATCTGTGCATCTGAATGTATATGAGAAAATGGTGGTAGATGAATGTGGTTTATTACTTCTATGACTTTGAATGGATCTGGAAAACATGATGCTTTTATCAGGGGAATTGTTGGTTGTATGTGAAGAGCATTCAAATTTCTGTTAAATAATAATCACCATATCTAGTGATCCAGAGTCCCTAAGTTTCCAAAAGAAAAGAACTAGTTATTTTCTTAGTGATATTTGTAAGGGGCCTGCAAACGATTTCTTTTCCTCTTTTACTAATAATGACTATGAAAGTGAGTCTGAATTACCAGATAAAATTTACTGTGAATGATTCTCCCACTTCTCAATTTCCAGATCAATAGACTGATGCAGAAGTAAATGTAATGACAATTTTAAACTCTTACCATGTCTTCAACTGAGGATCATACCTGAAATTTTGTTGCACTGAGCACTGCTGCAATGTTTTGAAATTTCAAATGGGCAGTCATAACAGAGGAGATAATGTATTGTGCACTACTTTGACAGAGTGTAAATAGGATATCCACATATGAAATAGATTCTAGATATCACCTGTGTCATTGCATTTAGAACATTAATAAAGGTTGTAGTCAAGAACATTGAGGAATATTAAATAAATCAATGAATTTGAACAGCTAATGAGAATCATCTAAACTGTGGAACATACAGAATATGTCAATAAACAATAAGAGAATAAAATCTAGATGGATCAAGCAATGGAGAGCAGAAATCTTTTAACAAAGAAATATTAGTAAAATCAAAAAATTTTGCCTAAAGTTGGATTCTGAAATTAAATATTTGAAATTATTTGTGACATCTGCAAATTTGAAATAATACATATTTGTGGATTTTTGGTAGAGATTTATTTGATAATATACCAAAAATACATATCAAAATGCCTGAATCATAAGGTAAATGTTATAAATGGTGCTTTATAGTATATTATGGAGAGCAAAAATACAATTTCTTAGGACAAGTGGAAAAATCACTAAGACCAAAAAGTGTTAGATGTTATAAGAGATGGGAGTGAATAAAGTCCAGAAACTTGGAATTGACTAGGAATAACATCACAATGAGACACAAGAAGAGATCTAACACATTAAATGCTATCTTAAAGTGGTTTGTCAACTTTTTCGGGGAAGCAAATTTAAGCATCTATGAACACAGACTATTTTTATGTGTGGAAGCATATTCATTTTCATGAACATGGACTTTTGGTTCTAAGAGGCTTTCTGGTCCAGTTATCAAAATAACAGGAATTTATAGCTAGAAAGGTTAAATTGCCTTCTCAAAGTAATTTAGCTATTTAGAAGCAGAGCTGAAATCATAATTCACATCTTATTTCTGGTTAGTGATGTTTTCATTTAATTATGCTCATTTAAAGTTTCAGATTGAATTTTCACAGTCCAACTAGAGCAGATATTGAATTGATTATTACGGAAAGTCAATTATATATGCTAATACAAATGCCAAAGTAAAAATATTTGATTTTAGATGAAGTTTTTCCCAATAGATAACATCCATGAATAGCCCCATTTCTAGCTAAATTATAATGGTAGGATTGGCAGTTAAACTAAGTTTCAATTTCCAAATCCCAAATAAATTTTCTTGTGTATTTTCTATATTTTCAAATCAAATTGATATTAAACAGGGAAAAAAATAGCTCAAAAATAGTTTAGAGTCAACAACAAATGACAATTCCACGTGACTGACTAATTGTGAGTGCCATGGCTCTGGTTTTCTGTCAAACTTACCTGAGCATAAAGGGCATTGTGGCAACAAAACTTTGGTAATTTCTCATAAAGGCAATTCTGAATGTGGTAGAATCAAGTTTAAAATCAGAGTTTATTGCTGAACAATGATTTATCATGTTTATTTTCTTACTCATTTAATAATGCGAATGTCTAAAATTTTTTTTTATAAGTCCTAATGAATAAGAATCTCCAGCATACTTTGGAGTCAAAATGACCAGAGCATGAAAGCTGTATAGACCTGACAGACTGATGAAAAGTTCCCTATTGTGGCACTGTCTTTTAGAAAATATATGAATCAAGTGATTACAATAACTCTTTCTTTTTTTAAATTGACCTGTAAGTTACTGGCAGAAAATCAGTAAGTTTCAAATGAAAAATAATAATGCACTAACCACGCTCAGCTTTGACCTGAAAACATGTAAAACGATCAATGTGATAAAGACTCTATAAACTTGATTTTAAAAAAAGAAAAAGACAGAGCAGTGCATTCCTATGGAAAGGTCATTTTGCTAGCTAAATATTCTCTGCTAATACTGAACATTCATTTTCCTTAGGTTTTAACATATCCCTATGTCCTGGAAATGCAAACATTATATTTGTTCTCAGTGTTCAAAATAAGCTGCTGGGGTGAGAATACATCTCTGAAGATGATCATCATACATATATTATCTATCCTGTATGTTTGAAATATATTTTCAAGAATTAAATTATATAAATTAACATGAGTTCAATAATCTGTTTCTGGAAAAGTAAAAAAAAAAAAAATTAAATTTAAACTTGCATCATTAAATAATGTCTTTAAAGTAGGTATGCTGTAATCTATGTGCTCTGAACTCCTATGCCTAGCAGAAACCCACTTGACTCTTAGTACATAACCATTGACATTGGTACTTCAGATAAAGATAAAAAAGCAGTCCACTATATTCCTACAGAAATTTATACAAATTGCATTATATTACATAATTCATCATCTTTAAATTTTATATCAAAATGTCCATTAAAAATCTTCATAGTCAAGATACCAAAGTTATACCTCTAAATTACATTCCATCACACACTGCATAGCTAGATCAGAAGGTATAGAGGAATCTTAAAAAATAATTATGAGATTCATGATAATATGGTCGTGTACACCATTTGTGTTGAATTTCTCTCTATAAAGCATCCATTAGGATACTACCAATGATGAAAATTTGATAGTTGACCAGAAAACCTTATCTATTCTGGAATATATTTATAGGAACTGAGCCTTGCTTGCTCAGCAGAAATCCCTGGGCCCATTGCAACCATGTATCCTTCTGGCTCCCTTCTGGGCAGGAAGCCCAGCTATGGGGCTTTATAACAATCTGGACCTGACCAACCTGGATCCTCCCTTATCCCACGAGAAGAACATCGCATCTTACAGGGACACAGAGCCCCTCCATGTGAGCTACTGTTCCTGGGAATGCTGGTCACACCAAGGACAGCCCTTTGACAAGCATGCAACCTTTGTTCCTCTGCCTGTGTCAGCAAGCTTCTCTTAGGGGGCAGTTGTGGGTGTACACATACTTCTGCCCAGCCGGCCGCCACTGGACACTCTCCCATAAGCAGGAGCCAATAAACCTATATGTCTTGCTTGCAGTCTCTGGGTCATTTCTTTGGTCTCTCAGCTCGATATCCTGCTGCCCTAGCCCAGCCGGGCCTGTGGTGGAACAGAATCTAATAACTTTAGAGTATTTTTTTCTTACATTGTTGACATATAGTATTGCATAGTCGAAAACATACTGGTGGTGTTGTCAACTCAACTGATTCTTCCTAGTTTATGACCTTGGTACTTCCTAGTTTATGACCTTGGGAAATATTATCAACCTCTTTAGTTTATTATTTTGCTTTACTTGTATCACATCTAGGAAGGCCATTGAGAATTTCAGCTAATACTTGAAAATCCTTTGCTATGTCATGAATATTCAGTAAATTATAGATAATTTGTTTTAGTGTTGTGTGTTAATACGAAATCTATTATTATTGAAACTTCTACCTCTTGGTCTGAGTTCTTTTATTTATTGGGGGCCTAGTACATGCCCGAAGACAGAATATCAGAATGAAAATATGAATAAATTCCTCCATTCTCAGGGTCTTCTTGGCAAAAGAGACAAACTTTAAACAATTCTGTCACTAAAATTTTATGAGTGTTTTGATCAGGGAGGTATCAAGATAGTATAAGAATATAAATTAAGGATATATGTAGGCATATTGGATTAGGCTACTCTGAGAAAAATGACAATTCCGTTGAGACATAGATAAATGAGGTGTAATTAGATTAGTGAAGAAGTTACAGTGTAGAAAAAAAATATATTGCTTAAACCTCTAATTCTCAACCTTAGCTGGGTATTAGAATTAGTTGGGAGAGTTTTTAAAAATACCAGTGTCCAGACAACACCTATAAATCCATTAAATCAGAATCTCCTTGGGTGGCACTAAGGCGTGAACAAGTTTTTAACGTTCCCCAAGTGATTCTAATGTGCGGTGGATAGCTAATTTTTAGAACCACTGAGTTAGAGGAATAAAAATGTCAAATTTGAAAGAAACCATTTCAGTTGTACTAAAATATAGAATGGAAGAAGAGTATTACAGAAAAGTGGGCACCAAAGCCAAGTTTAATCTTTTATATTTGATGAGTATTTCAGTTGCTCAATAATATAGTATGAATAAGCTCTCTTTTTCTCACATTTGTGACTCCTAACACCTTCAAATCTTTTCTATTATGTTACAATTTCACATCTTTTCAATATTCCATTTGTTTTCTTCTGGACACATTTATTCCCTAATGATGTTCCTATAATAAGTTAATCAGAATATATCGCAGTGCCCCAAGTTGGGTAAGAACAGAGTAGAGAGTGAAACATATTGACCCCACTTGCCCAAAGCTGACAAATGTCTCTGATACTTAATGACTATCATAATGATTGAAATAACCTTGAATCAGTAGAATACTGTAGGAAAAAATACTGCACTTGAAGACAAGAAACCGCGTTTCTGAAATACAAACAGCTGACAAAGTGACCCTGGAAATTTAGACTTACTGCTTTAGTGTGAGACAGGAAAAGGAGAACAGTGCTGTGAATGCCAGTTTCGAGTGGCCCAATTATGGATTCTGAGACGTTCACTTTTATTTTTCTCCTTGTTGGTGTCGCAATCCAATGTACACATCAGGATAGATGCAGAGAGGGCTGATGGCCACTCTGAGTTTATTATAACCAGCATTTCAATATATACATAGCTTACATCTGTTAAACATACACAGGTGTTCTGGACAATGTAATTAGCAAATGCCAAAAATTCTTAGTGATTTCTCAAGGAGCCCTCCCTCGGCCTCTGTTTTGGTATTATCATGTTACTGCTGTGCTCGTTTATTTTTGTCTTGGAGCAGGCAAGGCCTCCTAAGGCAGGGGCCCCTCCTGCTCCATCTGTGCCCCCAGGCGACCATGCCTGGCTTGGGTTGCCCCGCCCTGGAGGTCTTACCTGTCATTGGCTAACCGGTCTACTCACCTCTGGGTCACAGTTTGTTGGCAAGCCTTTTCCAGTGATTATTAACCCTTCCTGTGTCAGGGGTCGCTACACTCCTTTCTATAACATGAGGCACATTCTCTAAGGTCCTTTACAATATTATAAGTTTACATATAAGCTGTTTATATGATGTTAGCACTGACTGGAATTATAGTGAATACTAACTCTAGTATAAACATAAGTTTTCTTAGGCAGATCAGTTCATCTTAGATGAATCATGTCCTGAAAACTACATTTTTTGACCTCATGAAAGATGATTGTCCTCATTACATCTTTGACTTCGATTCCATAAAATAAAGCAGTAGGCTATTAACTATGCTATGTAAGTTATGGGATTTTTATGAAAATGCATTTTATTAGGAGTTTGCAATGCTTTGAAATACACTTCAAAGAAATATAAAATAGATAAACTATTTTAAGTATATTTTCTTCTATGGCATAGATGATCATTATTCATGTTTAATTTTTATATGAAAATAATTTTTTTAAAACATTCATGTCCTGGGGGATGTTCTAAAGTTTTGCATTTATTTACTTATATTTTTTCACTAAAATTCTATAAAATAGACACTATTATTAGCTTCATTTTACAGATAAGGAAACTGATACAAGAGAGGAAAGTGTTGTCCACTAACACACACAGTAAGAAATAGAACTGATTGAAATGTAGCCTTCAGAGTCTATAAGAATTAAATCTACTTCAAATTTACTTTCTGCTTGAATATTTTAATCATTGGCTTTAAGAACACTCTGTTTGAGTTATTGATAAGGAACGATTAATTAAAAACCCACAGTATTTCAAACTAGGTGCTATTCACTAGAGTACTGTGATGAATATGAAAAAATTTGCTAACTGCCTTCATGGAGCCTACACTGTAACGGGACATCAGGCAAAACCAAGCAAACAGATGCAGCAGGTAGTGTTGCTACCACCTATGAACACCTTGGCCCACCACACAAGAGGGGCCAAGTAAAAACTGGAATGCCAGGCTCATGGCAAGGGAAGGATTTTTATTTCAAGTGACATTGGCTGGGAGATGAGAGTAAGCTGTTAAATTTGTCTTGTTTCATCTCGTCTCCCAGAAAGAGGGGAGGCGAGGGGTGTTAAAGTTTTGAGAGGAATGCGGCTGCTTGTAGAGAGGCAAGGGGAGTCAGTGGCCTTGCTGGTTGGAGCTTTCCTACCAGCCTACTTTCGGCCTTGGGACACTGTTTGCAGGGAGGAGGAAGGGATGATAAGGAACCCAGGTGGGCGACCTTGGCTGTTTGTCTCCATGGGGCCTAGTGGATTCTGGAGCTGGGGATCCAGGGAGTAAGCAGGAAAAGAGTGCTTTGGTTTTAACCCCATATATGCTGGGTTTAATGTAGGGGAACTGATATCAGGGCTGCCATCAGTACAAAGAAAATTGATCATAGGTTAGGGTATATAACAATTTACATGGGAGTTTATTTGACATAGGGCAATTAAGGGAACATGTGTTTAAGCACAACAGTTTCAAATGAGATTTAAATGACAAAAATAAGAAAGGACTATGAGGACTAGGAAAAGGCACTTCAGCCAGAGGAAACAACATACTTAAAGGTTTTGTAATCAATAAGGCTCTATCACAGTCATTGGGGAAGATGTGAAATGGGATGTCGTTTAACTATGCACAGCCTTTTCTCTGTTAGAGTTTTGTCTTACTGTTTGGTTCAATAAATTATTATTATTTTCCTGTGTTTCATAAATTCCCTTCAATGAAGATGAATTAATTTTATAATCAGAAAAATAATTCAGGGCTTCTGGTTTTAGTTTAGACATAAAAGGAGCTTAGATGTCATCACACTCATTAAAAGAGAAAAATCTGAACAAACTGAAAATTAATGACTTTTCTTGAACCCAGTAGAGAATTGAACATAGACCAAACTACCACCCTAAAATCTGGAGAGACAGGTACATCCAACAAGATACAGAAACCAGAGACCTGATTATCTGGAAGAGAAGTTGCAAGAAGTCACAAAATAATCAGAGCACTTACATGGCAACTTTGACAAATTGCAGTATGGACTAACATAAGACTGAGATATTCCTGGAGCCATGTTCAAAGGGGATCCCCAACTTTTATGGGCTTTTCCTCCATGAGCCCTACCAGGTTCTCACAGTGAGGATCCAAGAAAGATTCCCCCTGGGCTCTGGCTGGGAAGGGAGGAGGAACCATTGTGAAACATCTTGGTTCTTCTCCATAACAAAGGCTTACTCTCCTAGGAAAGGACTTTGCCTGGAAGGGGAATCCTCTACACAATATCCACCCACCCAAGCCCCCTTCCTGTCTCACTAAGGGTGGCTAAGCACACAGTCAACAAGAAACATGGCTTCAAGGAAGTAAACTGGAAGTATTTCAGCTGGGGAAGTGAATAGGGGGCAAAGGGCAACAAACTCTGTATTCTCTGGAATAAGGACAGAAACTGTAGTGAACACTATGACCAGGAACGCCTTTATGTTCCCCTTAACTTGCTTAAACTTTAGACAGGTTTCTTCCTGACTCTAGGCCTCTGACTTCTCTTTTCTTGGAGCATTTGCTTTAGAAAACATGTATGTGTAAATTCTTTCCCTGTCCCTTTGAGATGTAAATATTTTTAAAATTATTTTATTGAGGTCATATTGGCTTCCAACATTGTGTAAATTTCAGGTGTACATTGTTATATTTCAGTTTCTATATAGACTGCATCATGTTCACTGCCAATAGCCTAGTTTTTATCCATCACCATACCTTTGTTCCCCTTTACCCCTTTTGCCTTTCCCCCCTTCCCTCTGATAACCACCAATGTGGTCTCCTTTTCTATGTGTGTGTTTGTTTATCTTACACAGATGAGTGAAATCATATCGTATTTGTCTTTTTATGACTTATTTTGCTTGGCATAATACCTTCAAGGTCCATCTATGTTTTCACACATGGCACAATTTTGTCCTTTTTGATAGCTGAGTAGTATTCTGTTATTTATATATACACCACCTCTTCTTTATCCATTCATCTGTTGACAGACACTTGAGTTGCTTCCATGTCTTGGAATTGTGAATAATGCTACAATGAACATAGGGTTGCATAAATCTTTTTGAATTATTGATTTCATGTTCTTTGGATAAATATCCAATAGTGGAATAGCTGGAACATATGGTATTTCTATTTTTAATTTTTTTGAGAAATCTCCATACTGTTTTCCCTAGTGACTGCACCAGATTGCATCCCTACCAGCAGTTTATGAGGGTTCTCTTTTCTCCATATCCTCTCCAACACTTATTTCTTGTCTTGTTTATTATAACCATTCTGACAGATGTGAGGTGATATCTCATTATAGTTTTGATTTGCATTTCCCTAATAATTAGTGATGTTGAACATCTTTTCATGTGCCTGTTGGCCATCTGTATGTCTTCTTTGAAAAGTGTCTGTTCATCCCCTCTGCCAAGTTTTTGATCAGGTTGCTCATTTTTTGGTTGTTGAATTATAAGTGTTATTTATATATTTTGGAAATTAACCCTTTGTCAGATATATGATTTGTAAATATGTTCTCTCAATTGGTGGGATGTCTTTTCATTTTGTTCATGGTCTCCTTTGCTATCCAGAAGCTTTGTAGCTTCATGAAGTCCCATTTGTTTACTTTTTCTTTTGTTTCCCTTGCCCGAGTAGACATGTCATTTGAAAAGATATTGCTAAGATTGAGGTCAAAGAACAAACTACCTGTATTTTCTTCTAGGAGTTTCATGGTCTGACATTCAAGTCTTAATCCATTTTGAGTTAATTTTTTGTGTATGGTGTAAGATAATGGTCCACTTTCATTCTTTTGCATGTGTCTGTCCAGTTTTCCTAATGCCATTTATTGAACAGACTTTTCTTCCAGTTTTCCCAATGCCATTTACTGAAGAGACTTTCCTTTCTCTACTGTATGTTCTTGGCTCCTTTGTCAAAGATTAGCTGTCCATAAATGTGTAGTTTTATTTCTGGAGTCTTAATTCTGTTCCACTGTCTGCATGGCTGTCTTTGTGCTAGCACCATGCTGTTTTGATTACTATAGATTTGTAGTATATTTTGAATTCAGGAAGTGTGATACCTCCAATTTTGTTCTTTTTTCTTAGGATTTCTTTGGCTATTTAGGGTCTTTTATTGTTCCATGTAAATTTTAGGATTCTTTGTTCTATTTCTGTGAAGGGATTCTGATTGGGATTACATTGAATCTGTAGATTGCTTTGGGTAGTATGGACATTTTAACTATGTTTATCCTTCTAATCCATGAGGATGAAATATCTTTCTATTTCTTAAGTTTATTCCTAGAAATTTTATTCTTTTTGTTGCAACTGTAAATGGGATTGTATTCTTGACTTCTCTTTCTGCTAGTTCGTAATTAATGTATAGAAATGCAACTGATTTTTGCACGTTGATTTTGTACCCTGCAAGTTTACTATATTCATTATTACTAATAGTTTTCTTTTGCTGAGGAAGATTTGCCCTGAGCTAACATCCACTGCCAAACTTCCCCTTTTTGTATCTAAGCTGCCACTACAGCATGGCCACTGACAGATAAGTGGCATAGGTCCACACCCAGGAACCATAACCTGGCCACTGAAGTGGAGCATGCCAAACTTAACCACTAGGCCGTTGACACTGTCCCGCTAATAGTTTTTTGGTGGGTTCTTTAGGGTTTTCTATGTAGAGAATCATGTCATCCACAAATAGTGACAATTTTACTTCTTCCATCCCAACCTGGATTCCTTTTATTTCTATTTCTTGCCTAATTGCTCTGGGTAAAAATTCCAGTACTATATTGAATAAGAGTGGTGGCAGAGGACATACTTGTTTTGTACCTGTTCTCAAAGGAATAGCTTTCAGTTTTTCAACACTGAGTATGCATGTTGTCTGTGGGTTTGTCATGTACGGCTTTTATTATGCTGAGGTTCTTTCCTTCTATACCCATTTTATTGAGAGTTTTTATTATAAATGGACGTTGGACCTTGTCAAACGATTTCTCTGGATCCATTGAGATAGTCATGTGATTTTTATTCTTCATTTTGTAAATGTGGTACATAACAATGATTGATTTGCAGATGTTGAACCATCCTTGTATCCCTGGATTAAATCCCACTTGTTCATGGTGTATGATTCTTTTAATGTATTTTTGTATTCAATTGCTAATATTTTGTTGAGGACTTTTGCGTCTATGGTCATCAGCCATACTGGCCTGTAATTTTCCACTTTTGTGTTGCCATTTTGGTATCAGGGTAATGTTGACCTTTTATGATGAGTTAGGAAGCATCCTCTCCTCTTCAATTTTTTGGAAAAATTTGAAAAAGATAGATATTAAGTCTTTTTTAGGATGTTTGGTAGAATTCACCAGGGAAGCTGCCTGGTCCTGGACTTTTGCTTTTTGGGAAGTTTTTGATTACTATTTCAAACTCTTTGCTTGTGATTGGTCTATTGAGATTCTCTATTTCTTCTTGATTCAGTTTTGGGAGTTTGTATGAATCTAAGAATTTATCCATTTCTTCTAGGTAATCCGGTATGTTTGTGTATTGATTTTCATAGTATTCTCTTATAATCCTTTCTATTTTTTTGGTGCCTGTTGTAATTGCTCCTCTTTAATTTCTAGTTTTATTTATTTGAGTTTCTCCCTAGTGAGTCTGGCTAAAGGTTTGTCACTTTTGTTTATCTTCTTAAAGAACAAGCTCTTAGTTTCATTGATCTTTTCTACTGTGTTTTTTAGTATCTATTTTCATTTATTTCTGACTTTATTTTTATGTCTTTCCTTCTACTGACTTTGGGCTTTGTTTGTTCTTCTTTTCTAGTTCTTTTAGGTACACGTAAGCTTTTTTATTTGAGATTTTTCTTATTTGTTAAGGTAGGCCTGTATGGTTATAGTTTTCCCTCTTACTACTGCTTTTGCTATACCTCATAGGTTTTGGTATGTTGTGTTTTCATTTTCCTTTGTCTCCAGGTATTTTTTTATTTCTCCATTGATTTCTTCATTGATCCAGTAGTTGTTCAGAAGCAAGTTGTTCAGCCTCCACATATTTGTGACTTTTGCAGTTTGTTTCTTTTAGTTAATTTCTATCTTCATGTTATTGTCGTTGGAAAAGATGCTTGAAACGATTTCAGTCTTCTTAAATTTATTGAGGCTTGCCTTGTTTCCCAACATATGGCCTATCTTTGAGAATGTTTCATGTACACTTGAGACAAACGTGTATTCTGTTGTTTTTGGATAGAATAATCTATACATAACTGTTAAGTCCATGTGGTCTAGTGTTTCATTTAAGGCCACCGTTGTTGACTTTCTGTCTGGATGATCTATCCATTGACATAAGTAAGGTGTTAAGATCCCATACTATTATTGTGTTGTCAATTTCTTCCTTTAGATCTATTAATAGTTGCTTTATATCATTTGGTGTCCCTGTGTTAGATACATACATATTCATAAGTGTTATATCTTCTTGATGGAATATTCCTTTTATTATTATATAATGCCTATCTTTGTCTCATGTTATCTTTGTTATCGTGAAGACTATTTTGTCTGATATAAATATGGTTAAACTTGCTTTCTTTTGCTTGCCATTTGCTTGGAATATTGTCTTCCATTCCTTCAGTCTGAGGCTATGCTTGTATATGCTAGAGCTGAGAAGTGTTTCCTGGAGGGAATATATTGCTGCATCATGTGTTTTAATCCATCCAACCAATGTGTGTCTTTTGATTAGAGAATTCAATCCATTTACATTTAGAGTGATTATTGATATATGAAGGCATAAAATTGCCATTTTATCTTTTGGGTTCTGGTTGTTCTATATTCCCATTGTTTCTTTCTCCTTGTATTTCTGTCTGCAATTTCAGTTTGGTGATTTTTTTTAATTTATGATTTGTGACTCTGCTCTGATTTTTTGTTTTGTAGTTACCATGAAGTTTGTGTAAAAGATCTCATAGATGAGATAGTCTTTTTTCTGATAAACTCTTATCTGCTTTAGCCTATGGAGGTTCTTTCCTTTTCCTCTTCCCTTTCCATGTTTTTGCTGTCACATATTATTATTTTTGTGTTATGAGTTTGTGACCAAATTGAAGTGGTTATAGTTATTTTTTATGCTTTCTTTGCCTTTATTCTTTATATTATAATTAAGTGTTTATTAGCCTATTTTGATACAGAGCTGCTATTTTCTGATTCTGTCTGTCTATTTATCTCCTTGCTCAAAGCTTTGTCAACCTTTGACTTTTTGTTTCAGGTAAGAGGGTTCCTTTCAACATTTCTTGTAAGATAGGTCTAGTGTTGATGAACTTCCTCAGCTTTTGTTGGTCTGGGAAAGCTTTTATTTCTCCATCATATATGAAGGATAATTTCACTAGATAGAGTATTCTTGACTGATAGTTTTCATCTTTCATTTTTTTTTTGAATTTTTTTTTTAACATTTTATATTTTCCTTTTTCTCCCCAAAGCCCCCCGGTACATAGTTGTATTATATTCTTCATTGTGGGTCCTTCTACTTGTGGTATGTGGGACGCTGCCTCAGCATGGTTTGATGAGCAGTGCCATGTCTGTGCCCAGGATTTGAACCAACAAAACACTGGGCCGCCTGCAGCAGAGTGCGTGAACTTAGCCACTTGGCCATGGAGCCAGCCCCAGTTTTCATCTTTCAATGTTTTGAATATATCACTCCACTCTCTCCTAGCCTATAGGGTTGCTAATGAGAAATCCCCAGAAAGACTAATGGGGGTTCCTTTGTAGGCTATTTTCTTCTCTCTTGCTGCCCTTAATATTTTTTATTTTTCATTGGCTTTTGATAGTTTTAATATTATATGCCTCGAAGAAGGTCTTTTTGCATTGAAGTAATTAGGAGTTCTATTAGCTTCATGTAATTGCATATCCAGTTTCTTCTCCAGGTTTGGGAAGTTCTCATCTATTATTTATTTGAATAAGCTCTCTGCTCCTTTCTCCTTCCCTTCTCCTTCTGGGATACCTATAATACTTATGTTATTTTTCCTAATTGAGTTGGATATTTCTTGAAGAATTTCTTCATTTTTTAAAAATCTTAGTTCTCTCTCCACCTCCACTTGAATTATTTCTAGATTTCTATCTTCGAGCTCACTAATTCTCCTTCCATATGGTCTGCTCTATTTTTAATGCTTTTACATTATTTTTCATCTCAGTAATTGTATTCTTCACCTCTGGAATTTCTGTTGGGTTTTTTAGAGTTTCAATCTCTCTGGTGAAGTACTCCTTCTATTCATTAATTGTATTCCTGATGTCATTGAACTATCTGTCTGACTTTTCCTGTAAGTCGTTGAGTTTCTTCATGAAAGTTTTTTGAATTCTCTGTCAGTTAGATGGTAATCTTCTGTAACTTAAGGTTTGGTTTCTGGAGAGTTGTCATTCTTTTCTGTTCTTCTCTGTTGCTTTAGTTCTTCATGGTGTTTGATGAATTTATCCTCAGCTGGTACATTTATGGTAGTAACCACACTTCTTATTTGAGTACAGCTTTGTTTACTTTGGTTTTGAGCTGCTTCTTTTGTATTGGGGAGCCTGCACTGTCTACATTCCACTGCCTCTGTAAGAGGCATTGTCACTGCTCTCTTTGTGACATTTGTGCCTCGGAGGTTGCTGGTACCTCACTGCTTACAATGTCTTTGCAGTCTCAGGTATCACCAGGCTGCAACACTTCAGCTGCTTCTGGGGTCATCTGGGTCTTGTGTTTCTCCCCTAGCTCTCTGTGGGCTTTCCTCAGTCTTGGATGCTGCTGCCCTGTGTACCACCTGCACTGCTGCTCCAGGCTTGTCTGGGGATGCTGTTGCCCTGCAGCCAGGGGTGTTGGGTTAATGGGTGTCACTGTTGCTGCCAGGGACCTGGGCACTTGTTTGCAGCTCCCATTGGTGGTGGAGCTAGTGTCAGGTGTGCTGCCACTGGGGGTTGGGCCACAGGTTCTGCTGTGGTTCCCGAAGCTTCTGGTCTCAGGTTCCACCAGTGGGGGGAGCAGGGGCTAAGTAAGGAAAAGTCATTGCTGTTCTGTGTGCAACCTCTGGTCTCTGGTGCTAGCTGGTGTGTTTTGAAAACTCAGGTCAGGGTGCCCAGCCCCAGCTTGGAAAATCCGAGTTTTATATACTGTTCCCACCGTTGGAAAGACCTGGCCACTGCTAGAGGAGGGGGAGGGCACACATGCCCTGGATCTGCTGCATCCAGACCTGCAAGGTTCAAGCTGCAACTATTTTTTCTGCTCCCACTGTGTCTGTTCACAGTCACACGGACCATGGTGCCTGCTGTTTCTGCTCTGCACACAGTTGCATGAGCCACAGCATGAGAATCCATGCCCTGGATTGCAGCTGCCCAGGGAGGTGGAGGGAGCTGCTCCTCTAGTTCCACTGCCTCCCTGGAGTCCAGTCCACCCACCTTCAGATGTATAAGTGCATGGATCTCTTATGCGTCCTTTTATGCTCTGTACAGAATTCTCTGTTGGGCATTGAATGTCTAATTGTTTGTAACTTAAAGAGGAGAAACAAAGGGAACAACTCACTCTGCCATGATGCTGATGTCACTCTCCATAATGAGAAACATTGACATACTTTCTCAATCTGTAAAACATGTGGTAAAATTTCAATCATAATTTAACAGACCTTTACGACAAAGTGAATATCACAAACAAAACGTTAAACAAAAGAAACCAGACACATAAGATGATTCCATTTACCTTTTAAAAGTAGGTAAAACCCATCTATGATCTGAGAAAACAAGGTGGGGGTTACTCTTGAGTATATCATTCCCTCCATTAACACCTCCACAACCCATTATGATTATAGGGCTACAAGGGACCTCTTGAGGTTTGGGGAATTTCTGTTACTATACATGGTGCTGTTGACATGGATATATACTCTTCATTAAAGTTCAACAAGTTGAACAATTATATCCTCGTGTTGGTGACTGGAAATGTGACCCAGTGCAACAGTTCGTGTATAGAGAGAGGAAAAAGTGGCAGAGTTTATGGGCTAGGATGCAGGTAGGTTCGTCATTAACCCTAAGTCTGTCATGAGTGTGTGTGATTGGAAGAACCCAGGCCTACAAATATTTACTAGACCTGCAAGATAGACTGACAACCCGATTATTTTGCATTTTCAGCTTCCAAGGTGGGAACTTGTAAGGAAATCTCCAAGGACAAGAATGTAGTTCAGATTCTGAAAGAAAAAATGAGAACTTTTATAGTTACTATCACGAGCAGAGGAGCATCTGATTTCCCAGTAGTGGTTATTGTTTCCTTCTTGATTGGATTAATTTTAGTTCCTGTTACCCTGCCAGAGCTCCTCTGCTGTTCACTCTTCAATTCCTATTCCTTACATTTTTTGAGCCAAGCTATCCATTTATAATATTTAAATTTTATCTTTAATTATTCTATGTTTGAAACAATGACCGGAAAGTTTGGAGAGTTTTTTATGCTACATAATTCTTGGTGAAAAACCTTTTACTAACTTTTGCAAACTCTTTCACTGAGGTCACCAGCCAAAGGTTCAGGGCTTCATTTATTGGCCAGTGAATTTTACAAACACAGGATGGCATGGATTTACTTTATATACAGTGCAAACCTCTCATGCTTTACGTGCTTCATGGATCCTGGCTTAAAGCCTTGTTCAAAATATCACATCTTTTGTCATTTTGCAGCAAAATGAACATCAACAGCTCTCCCTAATCTCTATTTAAATCCAATCTTATCTAGTAGGGTGGTGGTGGTGTGCATGGGGTGGAGGAAGGATATTGATATGTTCTGCTTGAGATTTTGTAATTAAATTTTCTTATGTTCTCATTTGACTTTTCCATAGTTTGCTATGAATTACTAACCACTGAATCCTTCCCTTCTTCCTTTTTTCAAATGTTCAAAATATCATCAGTATTTCTGTGACTATCCAGCAGATGGACTTTGCCTTCGCTGGTTTGAGCACTAATCTATTATTCTAATAGATTTGTCTTTTTATTCTGTACAAATATTGTTTCTTGTCTTTTTGATAAGAATTCTCTAACTGGTATACCTGACATCACTGCCAGGAACACTGATATGTAGAGACTTATGGAATGCATTAACGATGAAAATTGTAGCTGATAAGAGCCAAGCATTTTTATTAAACAATAACAATGACCTTTTCTTTCTTTCTTTCTTTCTTTCTTTCTTCCTTCCTTCCTTCCTTCCTTCCTTCCTTCCTTCCTTCCTTCCTTCCTTCCTTCCTTCCTTCCTTCCTTCCTTCCTTCCTTTCTTTCTTTCTTTCTTCTTTCTTTCTTTCTTCTTTCTTTCTTTTCTTTCTTTCTTCTTTCTCTTTTCTTTCTTTTCTTTCTTTCATTTGGTGAGGAAGATTGACCCTGAGCTGACATCTATTGCCAATATTCCTTTTTTTGCTTGAAGAAGATTGTCACTGGGCTAACATCTGTGCCAATATTCCTCTATTTTATGTAGGATGCTGCCACAACACAGCTTGATGAATGGTGTGTAGATTCTTGCCGGAGATCCGAACCTCCAAACCCTGGGCTGCCAAAGCCGAGTATATGAACTTAAGCACTACTCCATTGGGCTGGCCCCAGGAGCTAAGCATTTTTGACTTAGAACTTATTATAGCTTTTATTTATAGTAAAACATATTTCATATTTTAGTGAAATTTATTAAGGTTTATTAATTGTGACGCCAAAAATCCCTTTTATAGTCATTTACTTTCTTAGTTAATATATTTTTATAGAACTATATGTTAAATGTGAAAACTGGAGATATTTAGAAAAAACATCAATTATTCAAATGTCAAGATATTTAGTTTGTCTAAAATTGATGTTGTTTTGTTGTTATTCCAATGTACATTTTAAAAATAGCATTGTAATATTTAAACTTCATTTTGGCCATCATAAAGTTGTTTTAAAGATTTCCATTGCGATCTTTTAAACATACTTCATGTTCAAGGTGATTTTAATGATGCCATTAAGGAAAATGAATATATATATATTTTTTAATATATCTTAAGTTGCAATTTTAGCAAGTAAAATTTTGAATAAATTACCAAATACCTAAATCTACACTAAAAACTTCAATTTTTAGAAAATGTTTTTCATTTCCACTACAAATTCATAAAGCCAGTCCCTATTTTTCGATTTCACTGAGCAATGCATTCATCATAAAATGTTTCAGTCACTGATCTCTATGGATTATAGCTACATCTCAAATAATAAAAAGACTTGTAGGGGCTGGCACGGTGGTGTAGTGGTTAAGTTCACGCACTCTGCTTCAGCAGCCCAGGGTTTGCAGATTCAGATCCTGGGCACAGACCTAGCACTGCTCATCAAGCCATGTTGTGGTGGGTTCCCACATTAAATAGAGGAAGATTAGCACAGATGGTAGCTCTGCAACAGTGTTCCTCAAGCAAAAAGAGAAAGATTGGCAACAGATGTTAGCTCAGGGCCAATCTTCATCACACAAAAAAATAGACTTTTAAAAAATAATTTAAATAACAGACATATGTTAAAAGAAGATGTGGTTAATATTAACATTAATTTACTGAAAGTTAGAGGAACCAGAATGAAAACATATTTTATTAACAAGGAAAGAAATTTTGGAATGTATAGCTCATGCTACTGTATTTAATCAATAGTGTCCATGTTATAGGAAATACATTGATTACTGTTAAAGAGAAAATTTAGTAAGACTGCAACTGTTATGGATAATCCATAGTGACAAGTAAAGCTTTCCCAATCATTTTATGCTCTATTTGTATTAACCAGATGTATTTTTTAAAGAAGTATTCACTGTCAATGGATTTTACTCCTGCTATATTTCCTCATTGTAATGGATGCATAACATTCTTTCAATGATGCAATCATTTTTTTCTGTAACTTTTTCTATAAAATTTCATTATGTTTCAAGTTATGTAATTCATTTAGACTAGAATATGTAACATTTATACTACGTTTAAAGCATTGCTAAGTGACCTTACATATTTATAAGACACACTGAGCATGGAAGAATCGATTATGTCTTATATTCTGGTGTGAAATGTGAGGTATTAAAATTTAAATATGTTTTAGGATGAAATAAAGCACGTTGCGTATCATGAATGGGTTTACTCAAAGAATAATTTTTATCTTAAAATATTATACGTGAAAAGAAATCCGTTTACCTGATTAATTTGCTAGTTCCTCTTTTCAGTTAAGACATTCACTGCTATTTGATCTTTAAATGTGACTGAATTTATGGAATTAATTAACTGAAATCATTATAACACTTAAACATTACATGCACTTCCCCTTATAATTATCTCATTGACCTTATTTGATGTGATAGAATAATCTAGCTCTTGACATAAGAATTTTCATATGAGAAAATTTTGAATTTTCATTTTTTTTTTACTATTTCACCATAAAAAAGGATGGTGAAGAAGTTTGAGGGGAAAAAAAACAAAATACAAAACACAAAAAGAGTCATTTTGTTCTGATCTGGGATTATTAAACAAAGTGTATATCTTAGCATTAATAAAGTTTCCCTTACAAAGCAAATAAAATGTCTTATAGATCATGATGGTGCACTGCAAATGTCCCATCAGTATTTAACTTTTTCTCTCCACATCTGACTAGCTTCCAGCTGCCAGCTTCTGGGACTCTTTCCCTGAAGGTTTTCTCTGCCCTCTGGAACTTGCTTTGCCCATGTCACATGGATGCTTCAGTGAATTAGCATGCCCCTGGGTACAGCACTTGAACAGTGACTAATGGTAATTGATGTGGATATACCCCAGGTCTCGTGCCTTCAACTGAGTTAATACCAAGCTGTGTGCTCTAAATGGAGTAGCTTAGTTTCAAAGCAGGATTTATCTTCAGTAACTCACCATGGTAACTTGCTTAATAAGGCGCCCTGTATTGGCTTCTTTTCCTTCCCTATCTCATTTCTTGTCTCCCCTACCAATGTTTCCTGGGAACACCTTACAAATAAATTAATTTTATGCAAATCCTTATATCACAGTCTGCTCCTGGGGAAACTGAAAATAATGCAAGCAGTTAAACCAATAAAAACTCTATCCAAACTTCTGTCAAATAGACCTTAATAATAAATAAGCCGTTGGGAAATAGGCTTGCTTCTTATCTAAGATACTGGAAGAATTAGACCAGCAAACAGCATGCCCGACTTCTAATATCTGTCAGAGAAAAGCACTAAAAGAGCATCGTGGTCAGAGGAGATTCTCTCATGGGTCTCTTTATTTGCTGGAAACTGACAATGTATTCCATGCATCAGATTTCCCCTTTTGAACAGGCAACTAAAGTTGCAAGCTAGATTCATATGAACCATTGGTTAACCAGTCTATATGCTGTTGCTACAATCTTCTATAATTTTTACTCTAGAATATGAAATATTCACAAGTGATCATAGCCCAGAAATAGCCCATTCTTTGCCTTGAGTCAGTGTCATGGTACGCTTAAAATGAGTAGGTGGGGCTCTTAATTTCCAGTTCAACGCAAGCAATTTTCTGTTCTCTAGTAGAAATTTTTCTTCCTCAGTAAAAAGGACCTCGAACCCAACAAAGCCTTTAGTTTCAAGGAGTGAAATGATAAAATAAGGGAGATTTTGAGTAATAGGGAGAGAAGTCACTACCTCTTTTAATCCTTTGTTCCCAGACCTGTGTATTCTGGCTATGGAAGAAGCGACACTATGTATTGGTTGCCAGTTACGGGCTTTTATGGTTCCCACAACGTGCTTTGGTAGGTGTCATCACTCAACTAGTTCTGTTTCTGAATCTTCAGTAGTTAATTCCATAATTTTAGCTGCAAACTTATTTAAAGTAATAGGTCATTTGTAGGCGTGAGCTTATTTATTTCTTTTGCTATACTTTGCAGAAGCAGTGTTATAGAGAAGCATGATGGTAAATAACGATTCAGTAAGTTCAGGATAGTGCTGGAAGAAGCATTGTGGGCAGTGCAACAGTTTATTCCAGAGAGAAGAAATCCTCCAACAAGAAGTCGAACAGTCCCTAAGCAGTAGGGAGATTCTGGTTTGCTTGCCACACTTTCATAGACCTGAACGATGAGAAATCTATGAGCCTGGATGGATTTAGACAGTTTTTTACTCAGGGCATAGCAGGAAGCAGAAACTTCATGTTTACATCGGTAACATTGGGGTGGAGGAAAAGACCAATAGTATCAAACAGTTTGAGTCATATTGCTCACCTTATTATTATTAAAGTATATCTGTTGGACATGTCCTTTGGTAGTCATCCTTACACCTTGATCCCATCATTTAAGGCCCACCTTTATACCTCTCTCCCAGTGCCCCTTGTCGCTGTTCCTTCAGTCTTGTTCTTCCAACACTTTGACCATCTGGGCTAACCATTAGTGACTGTCCATGGATTTATGTGGATCCCTATCTCTGGCCAACTCTTAATTATGGACAACCAGATGTACACTTCAAAGTCCTGCTCATTCTACTTCATGTTTATTCCTGAGTCCGGGGATAATGTTCCTGAAGTCCACGTGCGTGGTGTCAACATTCCTCAGACAACTGTGCATAGAAAGCCCCATGGGGCCAATGAGGGTGAGTTGAGAGAAAGGTACCAATGCAGGGGCAATGAGATATCATCAGTGCTTGAGACATTTGATTATGCCGAGAGGAACTGCTTATATCCAATTGCCTATATTTTACTAGCAAGTAATATTGGAGAGCTACTATATATATCCCATGTTTTAGCTTGATGGGTCAGTTTATGAGGGTGTCTCACGTTGCATGGTCTCTTGGCAATACAATTCCACAGGTTTGGCCTCGACACGGCTCAATAGCAAGTCTGGGGCTATATCTCAAGAGGAGATTAGTTACCTGGAGAATTCTCTGTTATTCCTTTTTTGTAGCTTTTCAGAAGCTCCTTATAGCAAATATACCTGCTACGGAAAATTTGGGTAACATGGTATTTGTTGTTATTAAGCCAAGTGACAGAGTCCCCACCCTGGTATCTGGGCCTGCTGAAGAGTTTGCTCGTGATTTGAATCCCAGTAAAAACTGGCAACAATGGTCTTCCTCTAGGATCTCCAAAAGATTGCCCCAGAAAGTCTAGGCTACCACGTCCAACCTAAATAATTCCATCAACCTTCCCCTGTCCTCCCATTGTTTTGACTTGCATGGAAAAGAATATTATTGGGCAAATGAACTCAAATCATAGTCTCACCCTTGGAACACTCACAATGAAAGAAAAATAAGTGGAAAGTTTTGACTAGGCCTAAGCCATGCATCCCCTCTTTATGGCCACAGAAGAAGCGTAAATGCTAACAACTTGAGGAGAGGGAAGTGGACTTTCAACATAGGATGATTGCTGTGAAAAAGTAGGGGTTGGCTATACACTTAAAATGTCTGGAGTAGATATGTCATATTGATTTTTTTTAATTTAAAAAAATGACTAACTCATGCCAACAAACAATTGATCCTGAATAGTTTTACTCCGTGATTTTAGGCATGGTAATTCTACAATTATTAATATAAATTAAAGCATAAAAATAACTTCGTCTTCATAAAGAACGTAGATAGTGCAATGTTTCCAAGAGCATATTTTATACAGCTCTAGAAACACAACATTCTTCACACACACACACAAATACACATGTTTAGGATTAACAAATTGGTGATTCAAATTAATGCATATGGGTCTAGCAAATGTCTTGAAGTCTGCTGAAACAAACCTTTTTAACCTCGTTAATCCTACAATTTGGAAAATTGATGAGGACATAGAAACTTTTATCATGGAAATTCCTATTAATGTATAACTACTAACTTTAAGACACTTTAGGAAATACTGAACAAGAGACATTGATATTTTTATTGCTGTATAGAATTATTCTATGAAGACACAGCTGTAAGCAATTATCCATCTGGTATTCAATACCAGTGGATATCAATCCAGTGGTTTATTAGAGTAATTTGTGAAAAATTGCTTTTGCCCTTGCCCCAACTCAAATAAGTATGATTATATAAATACAAAGGTGAAACCCGGATTGAGAAAAAAATTATATGTATATTTACTATTTGTTTATTAAACTATCATTTATTCAAGTGCACGAAAGTTTTCTCAGATAATATGAATTTTTAATCTTCAGCTAACTGTTCTCCACATCATAAAATACAGAATTTTTAAATGGAAGTGAATGCTCTAATGTGAATATACAGAGTATTCATTTCCATGGCTCCGAAAAAAATAACTGCGATTCATGATCTTCAAAGCAAGTGCTAAGTCTTTCTTCATATTCTCTTTGACAGAGTTTGCAGATCATTGGAACACAACGTTCAGAGGCCTGTGAAACTGCCTTAATGATAACTGCTCATGCACTTAGAGTTTAAAAATCCCCATGAATATAGAAATCAATTATGTGAACAGGTGCAACCAAGTAACTAGGTTTCATGCTCACTGGGATATCACAAACATTTAAATTTGATAAAGTTAATCCACAAATATGTACCTTCATACACAACAATAAGTTAATATACATTCATGAAATTGCAAATATAGAAATCAGGGCCTTGAAAGCAATTAAGATTTCTTTTTAGCAAATTGATATGATAATTTCAGCTTCATGCAATATTCTTTCTACAGACAGAAACATCACTGAACCACAAAATAGACTGAATTATTTCCACCAACCGTACAGGATTTGCTCATGTGAAACCTGATTATTCTTATTAAAAGGAAAAGTAAAAACAAAAAGTAAATTCTGAAATCAAACCCTTTGAAAACATACAATGGATACAGTATGGAAAAATCTATGATTTGTTTTATGAAAATGTTAGGTAAATTAAATTTCTAAAAACTAGTTTCTCTTATTGAAAAAATAGTTTTAAATTTGTACTAAAAAAATATGATATGTAATAACACTGTACTAATTTTGGTGAATGTGATTCACTAAAATATCCTTAAGGAGAAAGGATAGAGGAGAGGTAAAAATATTAAAAGATGACACTGCCTTTATGGGGCCAGCCCAGTGGCATAGTGGTTGAGTTTTCACACTCCACTTTGGTGGCTCAGGGTTTGGGGTTCAGATCCTGGCACAGACCTACACACCACTCACCAAACTATGCTGTGGTGGCATCCCACACACAAAATAGAGGAGGATTAGCACAGATGTTAGCGCAGCGACAATCTTCCTCAAGCAAAAAGAGGAAGATTGGCAACAGATGTTAGCTCAGAGACAATCTTCCTCATCAAAGAAAAAGGAAAAAATATGGAGCTGGCCTGGTGGTGCAGCAGTTAAGTTCACACATTCTGCTTCTTCAGTCTGAGGTTTGCTGGCTCAGATCCCAAGTGCAGATCTATGCACTGCTTGGCAAGCCATGCTGTGGCAGGCATCCCACATATACAGTAGAAGAAGATGGGCATGGATGTTAGCTCAGGGCCAGTCTTCCTGAGCAAAACAAGGAGGATTGGCAGCAAACGTTAGCTCAGGGCTAATTTTCCTCAAAAAAAGAAAATAAAGACAACACTACCTTTATTGATTTTAATACTGTTGAAGTGCCTTTAGTTACCTCCTTAATCCTCATAATAATAACACCTCTGTATAATTTTATCTGACATGAAAAGAAAAACAAACTTGAGATAGTATACTATACTTTGTCAGGTGTTTTCTTAAAGAACAGTATGATTAGAATACGTAGAGTTACTTAAGTGGCCTTTCAGTTGAATGTTTTTCAAAAAAATATGCCCTACTCTTTACAACATATCATCTCATAAATCTTACTGGAGTTTACTAAAATAGAAAAAAAAATGCTATGCCCTCAAAAATCTCTGAGCCAGGCTACTCTCTAGCTTATATTTAGAGTCAAATTGCTGTGGGACAATTCCTTCATATTTTTAGATGTTCTCTTATCTGACAGAGAGAATCTAAGTAATATGCCCTTGAATCATTCTGAGGTCCCTATAAGGGTCTTACAGCTGTATAGTTGGCATTATTTTACCCTTACTTCATTTATCATTTTGTATGACTTTTGCTGGAAGTAACAGGATGAGAAATAATTTGATCATTGAATCCAGTAAATCCTGGATACTTTATATTTTCTCTAAAATCTTCTTGAGACCTATGCTGTTCTTTTCGCTTTCATCTCTCTGAATCTGTACCTTATGTGCAACAGAAACAAATCGGTTGGCACTTTAAACGTCCTGCGTGGAAATCCCCTAAACCAAATCTCCCAGTTGATTACATATTCTCTTTTCTTTGTTACCGCAGGTGACGCTGTTGCCAAAAGTTCTGGCACTACGTGACATGGGTCCTTTTTGCCTCCAGCTTTGAATAATAATTTACATTTACAACATCCTTCAGTACTTCACTAACAGTCTCCTTGAGGAGCTTCCAGTTTTCATTTACTACCCAATCCCCAAATTAACATCACCTATGTTAAGTTTTGTTGTAGCATCACCCCACCTCAAGACACCAATTTCTGAGTTAACCATTGCTTTGTAACAAAACAGGGCAATATTTAGTGGCTTAAAACAACAATGTTTTGTCTCCACAATTCTGTGAGTAAACTAGGCTCAACTGGGAGCTTCTCGCTTGGGTTACCAACGCGCTTGCTGTCCAATAGTGGTTAGTGCTGGTGGGAATGTAAAATGGGCAGCTGCTGTGGAAAACAATACGGCAGTCCCTCAAGAATTAAACATAGAATTTCCATATGATCCAGCAGTTCCACTTCTGGGTATAGACCCAAATGAGGTGAAAGAAGAGACTTGAACAGATATTTGTAACCTATGTTCATAGCAGCATTATTCACAATAACCAAAAAGTGGAAGCAACCCAAATGTCCATTGATGGACGAATGAATAAACCAAATGAAGTATATACGCAGTGGAGTACATTTCAACCTCAAAAAGGAATGAAATTCTGACACGTTATAACACGGATGAAGCTTGATGATACTACACTAAATAAAATTAGCCAGACGCGCAAGGGAAAATATTGTATGGCTCCACTTAGATGAGGTACATAATGTACTCAAATTCCTAGAAGCAGAAAGTAGAATGGGTGGTTGCCAGGGGCCGGGGGGAGGGAGGAAAGGGGAGTTACTGTTTAATGGGTGCAAAATTTCAGTTTGGGAAAACAAAATCTTCTGGAGATGGATGGTGGTGGTGGTCACACGATAATGTGACTTAATGCCACTGATTATACACTTAAAAATGGTTACAAGTGCTACAATTTATAGTACTTATATTTTACCACAATAAAAAAAGAAACTGAAAAAACATTAGATGTTCTCACATGAAAAGATATTCCAATCACATAACTAAGTAAATACTTAGACCAGATAAGAACATATATGTTAAAAAGTGATCAGCATGCACATTCATAGGAAGGAGTGAACTGGTGAGAGATGAGAGGTGAGATTTTGCATTTATCTTTGCTGGCACATTTTTCTCTGTTACAACGCTGAACAGTTTGAATCCTTCAATGATAATGTATTCATATCTTACTCATAATTAAAAAGAATCAGTTGGCAATGACTAAATCACTATAATATAAAATACACTACTTTCTGGTAAACAGACACATATTAACAATAAAATTTTTAAAAATCATGAAACTGAAGGAAAAAGTGAAATAAAACAGTGATTCAAGAAATTTAATCATATGATTTACTTTTGTACTTTCAAGAGGATGGGAATATTTCCCCTTTGTATAGAGAGCCACAAAAGGTGAATATTAGAATTAGGACATTGATAAAGAAAGATTGGTATCAAATTGCTACTTTTCTTTTTAAAACGCCCTTATGCATAACCTCTTTCTTGCACCCAAAAAGTTGATTTCACAGGAAACTGAAATGAGAAAAAAAGCACTAGAAGGGCGAGACTAGAGGCAAAAGCTGAGTAATGTTAGGGATTTTGGTGTCACATAGATCACACAACCGAAAACACCAGGTGACTTCAGTATGAAATGAACTTTTATGTTACACTTGTCTTCATCACGTATCTGCTGATCCCAGTGAGACAGTTTAATAACATTGAAAAGAACTAACACTCAACCATACTCTGTTGCTCTAAACTAAGTCCCTTTAGAAATGAAGATGTAATCTCCTTGCTCTATTTGGATCAGTGTGTCTGAGTATCTGGTCAATCCTTCCAAACTCTATTTAATCTGAGGACATGGTTTTGTCTACTGTCTTCCATTCCTGCCAAATCCATCTGACATATTACTCTCCTGAAAAGCTCTCTTAAGAACCCCTGCTTCCAAAGGACCAGTACAACTTGCAGGCTCCTAGCTAATGTTTCTGCAGTGGGAGTACTGGGGTGGGGAGGTTTTGTCAAAAGTAGCTCATGCATTTTCATAGCTTACATCCCACTTAACATTGTGTCAAAGAACTAGCATTCTATTATGGAAGCAGCATATAGACATTTAGTTATTTCATGAACTATGGTAACTTTAAGAACATAAAAGATTATAATAGCACTTTAGGCATTTACATTGCTGTTATTCATGTTATTTTTATGATTTTTCCTGAGGAAGATTCACCTTGAGCTAACATCTGTGCCAATCTTCCTCTGTTTTGTTTGTGGGTTGTCATCACAGCATGGCTGCCAATGAATGGTGTAGGTCTGCACCTGGGAACCAAACCCGGGCTGTCAAAGCAAAGCAGGCTGAACTTAACCTGCAGGCCATGGGGCAAGCCCCCATTATTCATGTTATTTTGCTGGCGACCCCATCCCTAGATAACAATAATTATGCACTCCAAAAATATTAAACATACTACAGTTGAGAACTACTTTCTGAGGAAACAAGAATTGCATGCAAAGATTATTTTCCCTAGAGGAGTCACCTGGTTCTATTTAAATAACATGGTTCTAACTGGTTAAAATAGATAAAGTATATTGATGAGGAAAAACCTGAAGTAGAAATACCAGTTTACACTAACTAAATAAGTAAATCTGTCTCACCACTCCAACTCCAAGGGAACAACTGAAATAACAACACAGCCTCTCCCTTTCTCTGTCTCTCTCTGCTATGCCTCCAACTTTCACACACACACACAATTCTAATTTTATAGAGAGAGAGAGATAGGTATGAGAAATAGTTATTGGTACATAGAGAGAGCAGAAGCGGTGGTGTGTGAGAATGTACCAGCTACAGCTCTCTTTTCACCATACAGGAGGGAGCCGGCACTATGGAGGATGGCAATGGGCTAAAGCAGGCACCTTGGAGACACTGAACTAACCAGACCCTGATCAACATAGTAACATCTTCTTATTTGAAATAGTACATCTTCCTATTGTTTGCATTTTCTATTACTCCCTGCTGAAATGATCCTAATGCATACATTAAACGTAGACCAACAATTGTCAAAGTTGGCCGTAATTAGACTCGGAGCATATTTACAAAAAAGAGCAATGCCACTCTGCATGACAGACAAGGTAAATCACAGTCATGACAGACAAGGTAAATCACAGTCTCCAGGCATCAGTAATTTTCAAATTCCTCCATTTGATCCCACTGTACAGCCAGATGCTGAGGGCTGCTGAGGTAGGCAGGTGAGTCTCCCCTGCAATATTAAAGGTCTCTTTCTTCCCCTGCCTCTCTGTGGTGAATGATGGGACTGACTTTGGGGTCTGTGTAAGTCAACAGTCATCCCTCAGGGTTAGAGGAGCAGGCTGCTCTTTTATTCTCTGGTGAAGCCACTTTATCTCACCCCCTCCGTTGAGCAAGTGTAAGTCAACAGAGGCTCTTCTCTGGTTTTCCCCCAGCAGCATCACTAATGGGCAGTGTTCACTTTTTTAAGAAAATAGATTCTTATGTTTCTATTAAGAGATGCATCATTTCTGACAGCTGTTGTGTATTCATTGAGAAAGAGAAGGACCAAAACAAGACTGACCATATGTTCATTAGGAAATAATTACTCCATTATTTGATAATGATGATTATCCTACGTGCCTTAAAGTTCACATCAGCTTTTTGTGTTTTTTAAAATAAACCAACACGGAAATTTCTTCTCTAGTGGAACTCATTTTCAAGTGGAACTTGTTTTCGATGGAGGGATATGCTGTAGAGAGCCTTGGTGTCTTTCTTCGGTTTGCACAGTCCAGCAGAAATTACTGAAATTGGTGGATTGTGAAGAGCATCTGCAGGAGTTGCCTACCAGAATATTCTTTAGTAATTTGCATTGTTGTTTGGAAGCACAAGAGTTAGACGTGTGGGCAAACTTTTAAGGACTGTTTACAGTGTATGTACTTGTAGCCATTTATCACACAAGTGTGTTATTTTATTATTAATAAATTTTTATTGTATTCATTTATGCCCATTTTAAAAATCATTTATATAGTTTTCATTTCTAGAACTATAGTATAGCAGAATATCTCATTTACCTTTAAATTTCTCTTTGCTACAATATTATATCCTCTTTTATGTAAATATATATTTATCTTACTCTTCCCTGTAAAGAATCTATAAGTAGAATTTTATAACTTATAAGTGTATTCTATAAGTAAATGAGGCACTAATTGCAACATATACCTATTAATTCAACAATAATATAAAGGTTAATGTCTTTTATCCTTACATTGTTTTTTCTTTGTGTATGTACATATTAAATTGTTGGAATTATTTTCATCATTGCTCTTTTATACATATTTGTTTTGAATTCATTATGAAATGTTTCAAATATACAAAATTAATCTAAGGAATATTGTAATTAATGTTACACACGTTTGCAACTGAAAATATGACACTTTATTGTAGTTAAAGCCCCATATGCATTTCCTACATATCTTCTTTCCTGACTCCACCCAATATAGGATCCTCAATCTGGAGTTTATGGTAAACATTTTTGTTTAACTACATAAAGAGAAATTCCTATTAATATATCATATTGCTTTGATGCTATAAACACTTTTACAACTGATATCATTCCATATGTATTTTCTGCAACATTTTTTCTTAATATTATATTTGAGTAAATCAAATGACTTAATTAATGATAGTGTTATTTTATTTTCATAGATAAATAGTATTCTGTTGTATTATTAACATAATTTATTTAACTCTCTTTTCAAAATTTACCTCATTCCTTTTTTCATTTACAACAATGTCATTATTACTATAATACTACATTCCCTCATTTGCACACATATGAGAGTTATGCTAGGGTAGGTAAATTGAAGGCTGATTTTTGATTTAATGTATGCATATTTATGCACATGTTAAATTTCAGTATATTTTGCTAAATTGTGTCAATGTTTACAGACATTAAGTTTTACCAGTTTTATAAGTGTAAAATATTGTCTCACTTTAATTTTAATTTTCAGTTTACCTGTTACTAGTGAGGCTTAACACATATTCAGTCATTATCCATCTACATTTTTCATTTCTTGTTAATGATACTTTAGCCCATTTTGGCTTTTTCTTTTTAAGTTTTGGAATTGTTTGCATATATGTGTGTTAATGTTGTTTGTATTTATATCTGTATATGCTTATACATTTGCATATATATTTATAATCTTTGTTCATATGTTGCAAACCTCTTAACTCTATGATCCTCATGTCTTGTCTCTAGTAATTTCCTACATAGCAAAGTAGGTTAACTTATCAATGTTCTCTATTCATGATTTTTGCTGTTTGTACTTCAGCAATATCTTTCCTGAAGCTAGATCTTATATTTTTTTCTAAACATTTTAAACTTTTGTCTGCCTATATGACTCTCTGTTACTGCCACTTACTGAATTTCCTACTCTTGCTTCACTGATATTCAAAGGAACCTATGTTCTATGATTTTTCCATTTATACTGAATCTGCTTCTGGGCTCAAGGCCTGCATCCATACCACACTGACTCTAGTAACAGAGATGGATAAAAAGTCATGCTGTTAGGGATGCTCTCCCTCTTATTTCTTCTTCTTTAGGAAAAAGGCTCTTGTGTTTACATATGAATTTTATCATTTATTTTTTAAGTCACCTGAATAATTCTTTAGGTCTTCTGCTGGAACTTAATTTAATTCTCTCGAATTGCATGCAAAGATTATCTTCCCTAGAGGAGTCACCTGGTTCTATTTAAATAAATTTAATTCTCTCGATTGGGAGTAGCAAGCACTGGGAAGATAAAGTAGATGAGGGGATTCTGCTGTCTCCGTTTTTGAAAAATGCCGTCTACCACACTGATGAATTTCTAAATACATAATCATCTTATCTGGGATCAAGAAGAGTGTTAGTTCTTCCTCGTTAAATTTTATGGATTTTTAAGAAGTGTTATTTACCTTATTGCCCTTGCTACAACAACAAGTACAAGAACTGTTGATGGTATGAAAAATCAGTGGTTCTGATTAAATAAAGACCTTCCTCATAAAAGAAAGCATTGTTTAAAAAATCTAGAAATGTGGATTCAAATGTATCTTCGTTGAAAACAAACCCACAATATTTGGAGAATACTTCCATTGAAGTTTATGAATGTGTGCTTTAAATTATCAAAACTGTAAAAGAGAAATTTATTGAAGCATTAAAAATCTTTAGTCTAGATATGTAAATATCTATTTCTCATCCAGAAAAATAAACGACAGAATATCCTTCAGGCAATATTCTATAAACACTGTTACCTGAAATTTGAGAACAGTTGAAATAATTAATGAGTTGTGAGTTTAAGGCCTTTTTCTACGTCAGTGCTACTGAGGTATTTGAGGAACAATCCAACTTAATCTTTTCTAGGACTGCATTTGAATGAGGTCTGACAAATATAAAGTCCTTAGTCAGACTCACAATCAATATGTAGAATGTTTCCATCACTGCAAAAAGATCCTCCATGCCCATTAGCTGAGACAGAATCATTTTTTTTTCTTTTTCTTTTTTATTATTGGTACTAGGAGCTCAAGGAAATCTGTCAGGTCATTGGCAGACTGTGGAGATAATGGAACAGAGACTTTAGTGCCCATGTACAACAGGGATATAGTCCTGACAAAATTAGTTTGAAAAGTCACTCAACAAATAAATGACCGCACCGCCTTCCCCTCACCAGCACTATCATCAAACCTTGGGAAGGAGGATAATTTTATTTCCAGAATTATGGTATTTAGCATTCAAAATGTCCAGTTCTCAGCAACAACAAAAAATTATGAATTATGCAAAGAAGCAGGAAAGTATAGCTCATTCACAGGAAAAAAGAAATCAATAAAAAACATCCCCTAGGAAGTCTAGGCATTGGAAATAGTAGGCAAAGACTTGAAATTAACTGTCTTAAATATGCTCAAAGAGCTAGACAAAGAATGACAGGCAATCAAAAGGATAATGCTGAACAGGTAGGGAATGTCAATAGAGTTAGAAATTATAAAAAAGAACTATACTGAAATTCTGGAACTGAAAAGTACAGTAGCTGGAATGAAAAATTCACCAGAGGGGTTTAACATCAGATTTAAGCAAGCAGAAGAAAAAATCAATGGATTTGGTGACAGAGCCATTGAAATTACCAATCTGAGGATCAGAAAGAAAAAAAGAATGAAGAAAATGAATAAAGCCAAAAAGATCCATCTGATGTCATCAAGCATACTAACATATGGATTATAGGAGTCCAAAGAGGATAAGAGAGAGAGCAAGGGGCAGAAAAAAGTATGTGAAGAAATAATGGCCAAAAACTTCTCAAATTTGATGAAAGATATGACTCTACACCTCCTGGAAGTTCAATGAAATCCAAGCAGGATAAACTCAAAGAGATTCAGAACAATAGCAACAATTCATAAACATTCCACATGACTTTTTTTGTGTGTAGAGATGTTCCCCCCACACACACCTTGGGTAACTAGCTAGGTGTGTAATTGCTAGAACATAAGATATTTTAAGCCATAAGGCAAAAGCGTATGTTTAACTTTGTGAGTAATTGATAAATTGTTTTGTGAAGAGGCTGTAAAATTGGATTTTTTTTTATTGTTGAGGATTATAGTTCTTTATATATTCTAGATATGAGTCCTCTGTCATATTTTTGGTCTGCAAATATTTACTCCCAATGTGTACTTTGTTTCTCCATGCTCTTACATGGGCTTTTGAAAAGCAAGTTTTTCATTTTGATTTAGTAGAATTTAGAAATTTTTTCCTCGTATATATAGTTCTGTAAATGTCATGTCTAAGAATTGTTCACCAAGTTCTAGGTCCTAAAGATTTTCTCTGACATTATCTTCTAAAAGTTTTATGGATTTACATTTTATATTTAAATCTATATAACATTTTAGTACCATTTTTTAAATAAAGTGTGAGGTTTAAGTACAGTTAATTTTTTTTGTTTTGGTCAATGGATATTCAGTTAATATAGCACCATTTCTTGAAAATACTATCAATTGTCCATTAGACTGCTTGTGTATCTTTGTCAAAATGAGTTAGCTATACTAGTGTGGGACTATTTTTGGTTTCTTTATTCTATTTCATTAATCTACATGTCTATCCCTCCACCAATAACACACAGTCTGATTACTATGGCTGTAAGTCCGTAACTTATGTAGACGGATCCTTCCCACCCTATTCTTCTTTTTCAAACTTCCATCAGCTATTCAAGTTCCCTTGTCTTTCCCTGTATACTATAGAAAATCAAATCTACAAAAATCTTGCTGAGATTTTCTTAGAAATTGTGTTAAATCCTTGTGTCAATTTGGTGAGAATAGACATTTTTATGTGTAATCTTCTGATCAATGAATACAACATGCATATCCATTTATTTAGATCTTCTTTGATTACATCCATCAGTGTTTTGTAATTTTAGAATATGTCTTGTATATATTTCTTTAGATTTATACCTAAATATTTCATTTGTTTTGAGTAGATTATAAATCCCTTCCTTGGTTCTGATCGTAGGGGGAAAGCATTCAGTCTTTCACCATTAAGTATGATGTTAACTGTAGGATTTTTTAAGATACTCTTTATGAAATTGAGCATATTCCTCTTTATTCCCTGTTTCCTAAGGTTTTTTTTTTTTAATGAATGTGTATTAAATTGTGTAAAATACTTTTTCTTAAAATAGCAGGGGTTTTTTTAAGATTTTATTTTTCTTTTTTCTCCCCAAAGTTCCCCGGTACATAGTTGTGTATTTTTAGTTGTGGGTCCTTCTAGTTGTGGAGAATAGCAGTTTTTATTTTCACAAAGTTGTATTTGTTTTATATAGTTTACATTTTTGGTATTATCTAATAAATTTTCACGTCTCAATATCACAAAGCATTTCTCACATTTATCCTAGAAATTTTATCATTTTAGGTTTTACATTTAAGTAAATAATTATTTTTGAGTTAATTTGTATATATGAAGTGAGTGATTACTTGAGATTCACTTTTGTACATATAGAGGTCCAATGAGCTAGCACTGGTTGTCTACTGGTGAAGAGTCAACGCTCTCACCGCAATGACCCAAGTTTGTTTCCCAGTCAGGAAACCACACCACCTGTCTATCTGTTGTCATACTATGGTGGCTATGTGTTGCTGTGATGCTGAAAGCTAGGCCACCAGTGTTCCAAATACCAGCAAAGTGACCCATGGTGGACAGATTTCAGCAGAGCTGCCATGACCTTTTTTATGAAAGGAGTCTTCTCTGTAAATGTGGATCCATTTCTGTACACTCAGTTCTGTTTCGTCCTGGCTTGATGGCTGTAGCTCTATAGTAAGTCTTAAAATAGGTGCTCTGAGTGTTTAACTTTATATGAAACCAACAAATTATGTTGTGAAATAAATGTACAATATTTTTCTTTGTTCCTAGATTACTCAAACAAAATTTTTACCTAAATTGTTCTTTTTAGAGATTGTTTTGATTTTCTAGTTCTTTTGCTTTCCTATGTAAATTTTGAAATCAACTTTCTGGTTTGTACAAAAAACACTGCATGAGTATCAAGTTGTATTACGCTGACTCTACATATCAGTTCAGTGAGAAATGATATCTTAATAACATTGAGTCTGTTTCATGGCCATGGTGTTCCTTTCCACTTATTTAGATCTGCTTTGATTTTTGTCATTAGAGTTTTGTTCATTTCGTTATAAAAATCTTACACATAATTTATTAGATTTATACCTATATATTTTATATTTTTGTGTTTCAGTGGTATAAGGTATTTTAATTTTGATTTTTGTCTTTATTGCTAATATGCAGAAATAAAATAGATTTTAAACAGAATCTTATATTGTGCTAAATTCACCTATTAATTTTAATGGATTTCAATTCTGTTGTTTTTGTATAAAAAACAGGCTATGTGCAAATAAGAGTAGTTTTATTTCTTCCTTTCCAATTGGTGTACTATTTTTAAATTTTAAGCTTTCTTGCATCATTGTTCTGGCAAGGAACTCCAGTACAGTGTCGAATAGGTGTAGTGAAAGGATACACATTTGCCTTGCAATCTTGATATGGATTTTTAGTAAGTGACCTTTAACAGGTTGGAGAAATGACCTTATATTCTTAGTGTACTAAGATCTTTTATTTTGAATAGCTGCTAAATTTCTTCAAGCAATTCTGAGACATCTATTAAGATATTATATGTTTTTCTTGGTTTTGGTCTGTTGATATGGTGAGTTGCATAGATTGATTTTTGGATGTTGAACCAACTTTGCATTCCTGGGATAAAAGCCTGCTTGGTCATGATGCGTTATCCTTTTTACGTATTGTTTTATTTGATATTCTTGTATTTACTTAAGAGTATTTGAAGTTACTTCTGTAATGAGTATTGATCAGTTGTCGTCTTCCTTGTGATATCTGTTTTTTCTTTTGTTATATATTTTCTGAATGAGTTTACATAAATTTGGCATTTTTTCTTAAATGTTTGATTAGACTTAACTAATAAAACTTTCTGGTTCTCAAATTTTCTTTTCGAGATTTCTTAATTCAGAATTTAATATATTTAACAGTTCAGGAATGTTCAAAGTATATATTGATTCTTAAATGAACTCCAGTATCAAGTATCTTTCAAGGAATTAGTCCATTTTATCTAGTGTGTCAAATTTATTAGGTGAAGTTTTTAATAATATTGCCTATCATGCATGTATTGTCCGTAAAATCCGTAATGTTCTTGCTATTGGTAATTTGTGACTTCTTTTCTCTTTTCCTTGGCGTGCTTTTATTAGTTTTATTACCTTTCAAAGATGCAAATTTTGGTTTCATTGATTATCTCTATTATTTTTCCAATTGTTTTGATTTCTTTTTTCATCTTGTATTCCCTCCTTCTTTCTTTAGTTACAATATGTTATTCAATTTATAATTTCCTCTTGTGGCAGATTAGATCATTGTATTGAAATCCTTCTTCTCTTCTGATATAAGCATTTAATGCTATATATTTCACTTTACGTATTTCTTTAGTTGCATCTCACAAACCTTGATATGATTTATTTCAATTTCTTTCAATTCAAAATAATCTGTAATGTTCCTTATGACTTTCCTTATGACTTTCTAATATAATATATGTGTTATTTTGAATTTGTTTTTTAAAGCACAAATATAAACTTTTTTATTTAGTCAAATCTATTGGTCTTCTCCTTTGCGCTTTTTTACTGAGGAAGATTGGCCCTGAGCTAACATCCGTGCCTATCTTCCTCCACTCTGTATATGGGACTCCTGCCACAGCATGGCCTGACAAGGGGTGGGCAGGTCCATGCCTGGGATGTGAACTGGTGAACCCTGGGCCACTAAAGCAGAACATGCAAACACAACTGATGTGCCACTGGGCTGGCCCCTGGATTAGTTTGTTTAATTATGAAATATTTGGGGATATTCCAGATATCTTTCACTTATTGACTTCTAGTTTATTTCCATCATGTTCTGAAAACTTACTTTACATAACTTGATTTTTTCAAGTGTAAGATTTCTTATGTGACTCAAAATATGATTTCTTAGTGAATGTTCCATGTGCAAGCAAAACAATGAATATTCTGCCTTTGTTGATGTATTTTATAAATGTCAATTCAGTCAAGTTGTTAATGCTGCTGTTTATTTCTTCTTTATACCTAATGATTTTTGCCTATCTCTTCTTTTAAAAAGAGAGGAAATGTTGAAATTTCTAGCCATAGTTATGGATTTTTTTCTCTTTCCAGTTCTAACAGTTTTTGTTTCTTGTAGTTTGTAATTCCATACTGTAGGAGCATTCACATTAGGACTTTTCTGTTTTCTTGATGAATTGACTCCATTATTTTATATATCTTCTCTTTATCCCTGGTAATATAACTTTTTCTTCTGTGAGTGTGAAGTTTTAACATTTAATCCCTGGATGTATTACCAATATGATAAATGTGTAGAAAATAAGAAACCATTGCAGGGTTGCCATTTTTATCAAGAATGTTTTTGTTTTGATTTGTGACCACTGATAATTTTAGTCTATTTAACCACTACAGACATATAATTGTGAGATTACTTTTCAAATTTCAAAAGTTTGTTAAAAGTTATTCTGAAATAGCTTTCTACACATGCACTGATCTTGGGTAATTAACTTCTTTTTTGCACCAATTGTCTTGGATAGGAATATGACTGATCTCTCCTTTCTCTCAAGTCTTTATTTAAAGATTTCAGTAAATAGTTTTGGCTTTCTTCATATAGCTCACACCTTTTAAAATAGTTTGATGGGATTTTTTTGCAGTATTTGCAATGAAATTACTCTGCCTAATATTTTTTAATAAGCTATTGCTTAAATGTTTATGATTTCTTAGATTTTTATCTTGCAATCATTTATATTACTAATGTTTTTGTTATATATCCTTCCTGTGATTATCTATGATTCTCAGACTTTATACAAAATTTCCAATATTATTTTTTTATTTTTTATTGACCAGAATTATTCTAGAAATTATTAAATGATTATAGTAAGAAAAGCAACTTTCTGTTAATATTTTTAAATGAAATTATCTATTATAAAACAAAATGAACTGTGCATTAGTTTGAGACATTTGTTGTCATATTAAGCGAAGCATTCTCAAATTCCTTATTTGAATCCCTCTATTCTTTAGATTATATATTATGTCCCATGATGCATTTCAATGAGAAGCGGATGTTAAATTTTAATATACTTTCCTAGCTTTCTTACTTTAAGTTTTCTATTGCTTCTCTACTACTAAATAATTCTTGTATTCTTTAGGTAACTACTACTTTACTCTAGTGGATTAGCCACATTATATAAAATTCTTTTAAAATAGCTATTATTTTGGGGCCGGCCGCCTGGCCGAGTGGTTGGGTTCGTGAGCTCCATTGCGGCGGCCCGGGATTTCGCTGGTTTGGATCCCAGGCACGAACATGGCACCGTTAGTCAGATCATTCTGAGGCAGCTTCCCACATGCCACAACTGGAGGGACCCACAACTAGAATACACAACTATGTACCGGGGGGATATGGGGAGAAAAAACAAAAAAAATTTTAAAAATAGCTATTATTTTAATTGTCAATGTTATATCTATGGTCATTCATAATTGGTTTACAGGAAAGGTTTTTAATTTTTTTAAGCGATTAATCAGGTTTGCAATCAACATTTTCCTAGTTTTATTCAAGACATTATGAGTTTTCTTTATTTTTACTCTCTGACTTAATTTACATAAAGAAAATAGGATGATAATGTGTTACGAATGTTGAAATCATTCACACAAAAAATAGTCTGAGTTGGGAAATTTTTTAATATGCTTCGTTTGTATCATGTCATTTTGTTCACAATTATTATACTATTAAGTTTATTTTATTCACAAAATTTTAGATATATATTTTTTTATCTAGAAACTTGCCATTTATCAAGATTTTCAAACTTAGAATATGGTATTACTTTTTAAAATTTCTATATATATCACCAACTCTTGTTTGTTACTTATGTTCTCATGTATGTTTTTTCTTAGATCTTATAATATTTTTGTAATAAAAAATAGCAATATGTTTTTACATCCTCCTCTATCTAAACACCCACAATGTTCTAACAAAATATATCCACATTTGGTGTTTGGATTCAAGCTAGCTTTGGATCTAAGTCAAGTTGCAGTATGTTTTTCTTCTTGTACTTTTTTGGTTAGCCCATATAAATTAAACACTCACAGTTTGGGTTTTTTAACTGTTTCACTCACATCACCTCTTGTGATCGTTTATAGAAGAACTTAAGGATCCACATAAAGTAGCCCTGGAGGCAAACCAAAATCAGAGTCCTGTGAGACTAATGCATTGCTATTTCCAGTAAATTACGGCATATAATACAGAAAAGGAAATGTGAGGAATAGTGCCTAATACTCTTTAGAGTCCAAACAGGTACAAATATATCCTTCCTTTTAAAATATACAAGTCCAAATTAATGCAGTTAAAGTCATAAATATAAATATGATACTCTCATTTATAAATCTCTAAAATTCAAGTTTATACTGATGCCAATTCCTGCCTTATTCAGACAGAAAACTTCTTATGGCTTTTGCTTGAAAGACCCAGATGCTACAAGGAAAACCAAGTCTTTGCCCTGAATTATCAAGGTACTTAGAGCTGTGTGTACTAGACCATAAAATCAATTAACAGATGTTTTTCCTCAGCTCAGTAGTTCTTTCCTATTTGCATACAAAGTATTACACATCTTGTTATATAGATGAGTCTTTTTTGATTATAGAGTGGAATGCATGTGAAAAATATATTGGTTTTAAGCCTTTATACCTTTTATCATAAAATCATTTCTTTTTCCATTAAAATATTTACTTCTCACTTCTATGATTATGAGTATCAACATAATAATGATAATGCTTAAATGTGTTCTGTTTAAAAAATTCCAGATATATTTTGAAAAATATATTGAATTTTCATAAAGTTTAAAAGCAAATTTTTTCATCAATTAATAAATATATTTGGCTTTTTCTCCAGGAATGTAACCTTTACGTTTACCTAGACTCATTAAGTTTAATATGTTTTCACATTTCTTTTATCATTTCTCACATTTTAGCGTTCTTTTTCTTTCACACACACACACACACACACACAAAGCTGTGTATGTATATATTCCCTAACAAGAGAGGTACTTGCCAAGTACATTTTAAAGAGCATGGAAAAAGAGAGAGTTGAAAAAATGCAGTGAGCTTTTTTGTGCAATCCAAATTTCGTTATAATTTTAATAATACAAAATATAAATTGAGTCTATACTATGAGCAGAATTGAGTAAAAGCGACTATAATGGATAAAATTAGAAAAGTTCTTAAAAAATGCATGAGAAATCAAATATATATGTAAATGTAGAATATTTTCAAATAAACAATAAGATAGACAATGATTTATATGGTTTTTATGTGATTGGAGATTGTTTATCAAATAAAGATGTTCTTGAAGGCTTTTTAATAAACACTCATATTTATGTTCATTATGTGACATTAAGTAATATTGTTCCATATCCAGCCACATTTGAGGCATTGTAAAGGAGATTTTAAAAGGCTAAATATTTAAGTGTTCACACAAAAGCCTATTTAACCAAGGATGTTATAATTTATTATTATTAGAATTAGCTGTATGATCATTGCAATGCTGACTTGAATTTCCCCTAACTTTATAAATTTCAATATATTCAAGAGGCATGATGAGAGGAAAGCAAGGTAGAATAAAGAGCGGGAGCTTTTGTGGTGGAACAACTTGAATTGAGTCCTATCGTTGAAAACATAAAGCCCTTGTGACCTTGAGCAAGAGAGCATGTCAACTTCAGTTTCCTCATCTATTAAACTAGGATTTTAATATTTCATGTGGATAGCTCTTGAAATAAAAAAGTACAATATTTCTAAAGCATTGGGACCAGAAAAAGTTATTATTATTTCTCTCAGAATGGCATTTGCTATATGAAAATAAAATAGTCCTCAAAATAAACCAGTTTAAGAATATATACATACTTTGATCTCCCTATTTCTCTTCACATCATCAGAAGAGATTTATAAGACTTGTTTAAAATGCATCTTCAAGTACGTTGCAATGACTATTTTAAAAATCATGGGTTGTGGAGCTTTTCAAATATCAGATAAAGCACAACTCCTGATTTAGGCATTACATTTAGAAAGAATAATAAAAGTGTTAAACATGCCTTTTTCAGAGACCTAAAAAAACCAATGCTAGGTTCTTATCTGAGAGACATACCTTTGCCTTTAGCCAACATGCATGCAGATTTCACCAATATTCTAGTAAAGAGAAATGAGTAGGTATGGTCAGAACAATATTATATCTGCTTGATATTTATAATTTACTCTAGATTTATGTTAAAGTTAATGATATCCTATCAAACAACAGCAATGTTTTGATTAATCCTTATAAATTATCTAGAAAATTCTAATGTAAAATGACTTCAGTTATCAGTTGGAAGAGGTACCAAGTTTAGTTGTGATCAAGCCAACAGGGAGTCTGCTGCTGCAGAGCTCTTTGACAAGACACACAAAAGGAGGCTTTTGGTGTTACCATATTCAACTTTGCAATGAGAATCCATAAATGTACAACTGATCACCTTCATTTCTATCAAACAAAAGCTTGTTATTAAAACAATTACACTCATCTCGGAATTTGTAGAAGAAATCCTGAACTAAAGAACAGTAACAACACAATTATAGAAATCAGCGTCTGGCCAATGCTGTGGGGACTGACTGAATTACACCTATTTTAATGCACCAATTATTTCTAAAACTTAAATGATTACACAGCAGAAATAAGTTTAGATGTACATTATTAAACTATTAAAATACACTTTATTATATATAAAATAAATTGAACATTCAATTTGAATATCATGAAATATATGTATCACCATTATTTTATTTCTTAAGCAGTTAGCTTTACAAACTGCAGTCCTCTGTGTATTCAGGTCAAGATATATTGTTCAGTCCATGATTATATTTTCATAAGATGTGCAGTAGGAGCTTTTGAGCATCCTGTTGAAAATCTGAAGATGTGATTTAGTCCGTTCAATACGGAACCCTGGGGAACTCTGAAAATAATCAGAAGCCATCTGGCAAATATTGAAATAACTGAAGAAAAGAGAGATTTGAGGAAATTATAATTTCAACATGTTTATCAGTATGTACCCAAGGAAATAAACTAAAGCTTCTAAATTGCAAAGATAATGTACACATAATCAAAGAAAAACAAAGATTTAAAAAGATGTAGATATCAGGATCACATTCAAAATTTTTAAAAAATCTTATTGAAGGATTAATTGATTTCTTTATAATTACACAGAAAGTAATGAAATCATTAAGACTAGTTGCTAGAAAAGTTGACATCACATATATGCTCAATATTTAAAAATATACTTCAGGGGCTGGCCCGGTGGCACAGTGGTTAGGTGCGCACGTCCCGCTTCTCAGCAGCCCAGGGTTCGCTGGTTTGGATCGTAGGTGCAGACATGGCACTGCTTGGCACACCATGCTGTGGTAGGCGTCCCATATATAAAGTAGAGGAAGATGGGCACAGATGTTAGCTCAGGGCCAGGCTTCCTCAGCAAAAAGAGGAGGACTGGCAGTAGTTAGCTGAGGGCTAATCTTCCTCAAAAAAAAAAAAAAAAGAAAAAAACAAAACAAAATATACTTCAGATAATACCACCTCTTCTGAAAGAAATCATGTCAGCAATGGTTCTAGGGTATGTTTACTGTCAAGTTTCCTTTTTTCTCTATCTAATATTTTGTTTCTGTAATATTTGGGGATTGTTTAGAATCCATGCTAAAGAAAACTGCTTGCTTTAAAACCTAGAACTGAGGAGAAGCAGAGAACATGAACGATTTACATATAAAAACAAACAAAACACTTTGGGCCACAAGATGTCACTGTAGGTCAAGCAAGGCATGGTTTTCTTGGAATTAAATTTAGAAAAGAGAATATACTGGATTTAATTTATATATTTGAGCTGCCTTTGATTGTATTACAGAAATTTTTTTATAACAGACTATAAAATGAAGAGAGAGCAAAGAATAATTTGTACCTGGAGTAATTTTCATCTAATTTTCTAGGAGTTGCAGTGATAGATGTTAAGGAAAATAACTAGTCAGTTCTTTAACATTTATAAGAAAAGAATTATAATAAACAATTATAACCAGAAGAAATGACTTGCTACTTTTTAGCCTTAACTTTGGTTTGTATTGAATGGTATGATAACCAAGGTAAGAGATCTGAATTTAAACTGCAGGGGTTCCTATCTTTGTGTTTTTCCAATAGCTCTTAGACTAACCTATCTTATTCTACTGTAAAATGGGAATAATAATGATAATTATCTCATAGGCCTTGCATGCATTAAATAAAAACATTTATATCCAGGCCTTAACATAAAATTTTTTAATTGTTGTCTATTATTAGAGAAACAACCTCTAACTATGTTTACAAGTTATTTCTTAAATAAAATGAAAAATGAATACTACATTTTCTCTTATATATGAAATTTTGCCAAGTTCACTTTAAATTGAAATTTTATAGATTAAAAATCCTGTTTTCCCATTGATTTACTTGCCAAAATAGAGTTAATGACTAAGACAAAATAATTTACTAATGTAAGTAAAGTTGGTAAAAGCAATGAGTGTTATTAATACAATTTATTCTTGGTCTTATCTACCATGTCTATTTTAGCAGTTTTGTGTTCACAATTCTGAATATATAACCTCATATAACTGAAAATATGAAAAATCCAAAGTTAATAGATATTTATTGATCCTCCACCTAATTACACAAAACATCTGATTCCATTGAAATAATAAAAATATTACTTTTTAAAAATATAAAAATATCACCAAAAAATGGTGATGACATAATAATAATAGGTGACTATAACTGGGAAAATGTGATTTGTAATAAAATAGAAATATAAGTAGAAATATTAAATAGGTTCAGAAAATAAAGCCTGTGTCAATATACACAGATGTGAGGAACACAGTTCTTAAGCATCATCATAATATTATTGAGACATCAATATGAATCTTAGGAAGTAATAATAATAATTATAGCTAATGTTATAGTTAATTATACTTGTAAGCTACAACTTACAAATAGGTTAAATGCCCCTCCCCTTTATTTTAAATTCATGAAAACATATATTAAATAAATTAATTATATTTTTTTCTTCCCAGAAATAAATTGGTTGTACTTATTAAGAAAGCCCATTAATCATGTTTAGCCGGTTGCATTTTGTTTAGTATAAAGGTCATTCAGTTAATTATTAACCTACAAAATTCAAGACAGACAATTCTAAATGTGATCGTGTGATTTTTTGAGTTATCTAAGGATGTGTAACAAACTCCTCAAAACTCACTGGTTCAACACAACAGTCATTTATCTCTCCATGATTCTTCACTTTGGGTCGGGCTTGTCAGGGACAGATTGTGTGTACTCCGTGTGGTGTTAAGACGTTGGCTAAGATGCTCAGTTGGTCCTGGAGGTTGTGTGCCTTCACTCACATGCCTAGCATCTCAGCTGGATTGCTGGAATGCCTGGAGTAGTCTGGGACTCTCTCTTCACCTAATTTGTCTTCCATCCTGCAGTCTCTACTGGTGGTCTTGCTCTCCAGTAGGGAATCAGAATTCTTTATGTGACAACTGACTTCTAAGGTAAGATGGGAAACTCCAAGGCATCTTAACATCTAAGCCCTGAGGTCACACACTATTTTCACACATCCTATTGATTAAAAGAGGTCTCTAGGAAAGCACAGATTCAATGGGAGAGGAAGGAATTCTTGTTCTTGATAGGACAAGAAGCCCCAGAATACAGGTACATGCAGGTATGGAAAGAATTATTGCTGGTCATTATGTAGATACCTCATTAGATTGTTCAGTATAAAATTTTTAATGTATTTAAAAATTAGCATACAGTTTGAGATTAATGAAACATGTTTGCCTGTGAGAAAATGACATTGCATTTATTTTCAGCTCCCCTCTCATTTCTTGAAACTTCGTATTAATTTATATTCTATTATCTATATCTGGGTCATGACTGAACTATGTTTCTTTGGAGCTCTGTGGTATTACGTTAGTTTTTCATGTATAACTTTTTAACTGCCATGGGGAGAAGATAATAGATTTCATTTTATAAAGAATAATTCACATAGGTGCTATTGCAGTTCAGACTCTCTATCTGCAGATAGTTTGTTATGATTGCTCTTCAAGCCAACTGCAATGGGGAAGTGAAGGAAGCAGAACTAAGCTGAGGAAGTTCACCCATGATATAGTCACACACCAGAGATTCAGCAGATACTAACAGGAGATGAGGAGCTGGATGGAAAGTATCTTTAATATAGTCAAGCTAGTTCAACTGTTATGCTGCTGCCCTGAGTGGTCATTATATGTGATTGTCCTTGAACAAGGGAAATATTTTCAGCTGAAGGCAAATTCCAGCGAGAGACTCAGCTGAGAGTTTTTGTCTGCCAAGACTTCAAACAAATGGGGGATGTATATTTCAGTCCTAGAAGGGGAGATCATCTCCTGGGAGTTCATACCATACTGTGCGCTACAGGAACAAAGAGTTAGCCTAAAGAATTGGTCCGATGTGTGTAAGGAATTAGCATACATTTATTCCACCATATTGCACTGCCAATAATAGTAAAATAAGACACCAAATATAGCACATTCATATTAAAATGTAAGACAGTAAAAGACTTCAACTATGAAGTTGGCTTACTTCTTTGAGTGGAAGCCTAATATAGTAATCATGGTAACTAGAGTAATATCTCAATCTTTTTTGTTTTTTTTTTTTAGTCAATGGTGGTAAGCAGTGAGAGAAAAAATTAATTTTCAAAATTGTATTTCATAACTCAAAATTGTTTATTCTACTACTACAAAGAATCTTTGGGGTAAAAATAAGAGGAAAAAAACTATTTCACACAAGAAATTAAATTCCATTACATAAGGCTGAGGTTTTACGGGTGATACAAGTAGCTAAGCCTATATTTTCTTTGTTATAATGCTTTGTTATGCTTTGTTCCTTATGATTCAATATCTTATGATTAAATGGTTTAAGTTACATTACTTATGTTAGACACATTTGCTATAATAAACAATATTGCCTATCTAATAAAATGTTGATGCTATCAAATTTTTTAAATTATCAGGGTCAAAAGTATGGCTTCTCTGAAAGAATTAGGAAAAGAAATTGAATACAACTAAGAAGCACTTATATCTTCCATGAATAATCAATGTAGTTACTTATGGTATTAATTAAGAGGAAAATTAATTTATTAAATATCACATACATACAGCTAACATTATACTTAATGTTGAAACTGTTTTCCCCTCACAGTAAAAATAAGTCAAGAGTGTTTTCTCTCAACATTGTTACACAAAATAATACTGGAAGTTCTAGTTAAAACAATAAGGAAAGAAAAGAAAAGCCATACATAATAGAAAGAAAGGAATAAAACTGTCATATGTGCAGATGATATGATGGTCTACTTAGGTTATCCCAAAGAATTTACAAAAAAAAAATCCTACAATTGTTAAGTGAACTTAGCAAGGCCACAGGATACAAGATAAATGTACAAAAATCAATTGTATTTTTATATACTTGCAATGAACCTGCAATTCACTAAAATTAAATTTTTAATATCATTTACAACCTCTCAAGAAGCTGAAATACTTAGGTGAAAATCTAGGAAAACATGCATAGAACTTGTATGCTGAAAACCATAAAATACTAACAGAAGAAATGAAAGAAGACCTAAATAAATGGAGAAAAATTCCATGTTCATGGAGCTACATTTTTTGTAAAATAATAAAGTAGGAGGAGTGTCATCAGCAATATGGCACAATGAACTGTTCCTTTTATCTCTCCCCTTTTGACCTGAAGCTAAATGGACATTCACTGACCAACAGAAGATACCCACACAGCACAACAGGGCACCTCAAAGACCCATGGAGCTAAGCATCTCAAGGTGGATAGACTGGGCCCCAGGAAGTAGCAGAGATAGGTGAGCATTCCTCTACCCTTCCCCTGTGTGTGCATGAGAATGCTTTTCCAGCCAGTGGGAGTGCTCATAGTGCTGCTGTGGTTCCACAACTGGGAGTGCACCTTGGTCAAACTGTAAGAAGAAGCATTGGCAGCCCTGAGCCCATGTGCAAATGCTTTCCTGGCCAGCAGTAGAGGTCACCATGCTACTGTGGCCCCAACAAGTGGCCCAGACTCCAATTCCATGAAGAAGCCCTGACCACCAAGCACGGTGGTTGCAATGACCATAAGAAGAGGCAGCAGCAGCTCTGAGCCCATGTGCGATCACTTTCCCAGCCAGTGGGAGTGCCTGTTGTACCACTACAACTTCCAGTAGACAGGTGGGATCAGAAACACAGCTCCTGCTTCCTCCCAGTGGTAGGAGGTGGAATCTGCAACCTGATACTACCACAAATGTTCTGGCAAAGGATTAGTTCATCAAACACAATGAGAAACTACAGCAACAATTCAGAGCAGAAGGAAAATGACAAATGTCCAGAAACCAATCCTGAAGTCATTGAAATTTACAGTCTAAATGACATAGAATTCAAAATATCTGTCATAAAGAAACTCAATGAGTTATAAGAAGACTCAGAAAGATAGTTTGGTGAGCTGAGGAGTAAAATCAATGTGAAGAAGGAATACTTCACCAAAGAGATTGAAGTTATAAAAAAAAAGCAGAAATTCTGGATATGAAGAACATAATTAATGAAACAAAAAATAAGCTAGAAAGCTTAAAAAATAGAGCTGATGTCATGGAGGGAAGAATTAGTGATTTTGAGGATGGAAATATAGAAATGCTTTAGGTGGAGGACAGAGAACTAAGATTTAAAAAAAATAAAGGAATTCTTCAAGCAATATCCAAATCAATTAGGAAAAGCAGCATGAGGATTATAAGTATTAGAGAGAGAGAAGAAAGGAAGAAAAGAGCAGAGAGCTTAGTCAAAAAATAATAGCTGAGAACTTTCCAAACCTGGGGAAGAAACCAGACTTACAAATACATGAAACCAATAGAACTCCTAATTGCACCAATGCTAAAAGACCTTCCCCAAGGCATATAATAGTAAAAGTGACAAAAGTCAATGACAAAGAAAAAAAAAATTAAGAGCAGCAAGGCAGAAGAAAATAACCTGCAAATGGAACTCTTGTCAGGTGTTCAGTGGATTTCTCAATAGAAACCTCACAGGCTACCAGAAAATGGAATGGTACTATTCAAAATACTGAAAGACAAAAACCTATGACAAAGAATATTCTATCCAGCAAACCATCCTTCAGATATGATGGAGAAATAAAAACTTTCCCAGATAAACAAAACTGAGGGAGTTGATCGCCACTAAGCCTCCCCTTCAAGAAATGATCAAGGATGCCCTCATACATGAAACAAAAAGGCAAAGGTCTACAAAGCTTTGAGGAGGTAATAAATAGATAAATTCAGAAAACTGAAGCTCTCTTTCAGAACAGGGTAGCAAATACTTAATTATAATTAAAAGAGAATGTGAAGGAGACTATCAAAAGTAACTAGAAGCATTTCAACTTAGTCACAAACTCACAAGACAAAACAGAAAAATTTGTGACAACAATAACTCAGAAGGGGAAGAGGAAGGGAATGGAAGCTTCTTAGGATAGTGGAGATAAGAGGCTATCAGAAAATGGACTATCTCATCTACAAGATCTTTTATGCAAACCTCATGGTAACCACTAAATAAAAAATCAGTGCAGAACCACAATTCATAAAAAAGAGAAAACATCCACAGTAAACAACCAAAATTAAATGGCAGTCAGAAATACAAATGGAAGACAAACAATGGAAATATAGAACAACCAGAAAACAAGAGATAAAATGGCAATATTAAGCCCTCATATATCAATAATCATGCTAAATGTAAATGGATTGAATTCTCCAATCAAAAGACACAGAGTAGCTGGATGGGTTAGAAAACAAGACCTGACAATATACTGCCTCCAGGAGACACGTCTCTGCTCTAAAGACAAACATGGGCTCAGGGTGAAGGGATGGAAGATGATACTGAAAGTAAATGCCAAACAAAAGAAAGCAGGTGTTGTCATACTTATATCAGACAAAGCAGACTTCAAGTTAAAAAAGACAATGAGAGACAAAGAGGGACAGTATATAATGATAAAAGGGGCATTCCACAAGGAGGGCATATATATGCACCTAACACAACAGCACCAAAGTACATAAAGCAACTATTAACTGATCTAAAAGGAGAAATTAACAGCAACACAATAACAGGAGGAGACCTCAGCACCCTGCTTACATCAATGGACAGATCATTGAGAGAAAGTCAACAAGGAAATAGTGTATTTAAATGAAACACTTGGTCAGATGAATATAATAGGTATATAGAGAGCATTCCATCCAAAACCAGCAGAATACATCTTCTTCTCAAGTGCACATGGAACATTCTCAAAGATAGACCATATGTTGGGAAACAAGGAGAGCCTCAATAAATTTAAGAATATTGAAATCATATCAAGCATCTTTTCTGACCACAATGCTATTAAGCTAGCCATCAACTCCAAGAAAGAAACTGAGAAAATCAGAAATATGTGAAGACTAAACAACATGCTACTGAACAACCATAGGATCAAGGAAAAAATCAAATGAGAAATTTAAAAATACCTGGAGAAAACAAAAATGAAAATACAATATAGCAGCTCTTATGGGATACAGTAAAAGCAGTTATAAGAGGGAAATTCATAGCTACACAGACCCATCTCAACAAACAAGAAAAATTTCAAATAAGTAATCATAAACCACACCTAACAGAGTTAGAAAAAGAAGAACAAACAAAGCCCAAACTCAGCAGAAGAAGAGAAATAATAAAAATTAGATCAGAAATAAATGAAATTGAGATTAAAAAAATAGTAGAAAGGAAAAGTGAAACTAAGAGCTGGTTCTTCAAGAAGATAAACAAAATTGACAAACGCTTAGCCAGACTCACTAAGAAAAAAAGAGACAAGGCTCAAATAAATCAAATTAGCAACAACAGATACCACAGATATTCAAAGGATTATAAGAGAATACCATGAAACACTATATGCCCACAAATAGGATAACCTAGAAGAAATGATGGATTCTTAGACTCATACAACCTCCTAAAAATTAATCAAGAAGAAATAGAGAATCTGAATAGGCCAATCACAAATAAAGAGATTGAAACAGTAATCAAAACCTCCCAAAAAAACAAAAGTCCAGGACAAGATGGCCTCTCTGGAGAATTCTATTAAACATTCAAAGAATTGGTACCTATAATTCTCAAACTATTCCAAAATACTTGAGACAGAACGATTACTAACTCATTCTATGAGGCCAATATCTCTCTTATTCCAGTGCCAGACAAGGAATACAAAGAAGCAAAATTACAAGTCAATATCACTGATAAGCATAGATGCAAAAATCTTCAACACAATATTGGCAAACCTAATACAGCAAACACTAAAACATCATACACTTTGATCAAGTGGGATTTATACCAGGGCTGCAACAATAGTACAACACCTACAAATTAATCAACATGATACACCACACTAAGAAAAGGAATAAAAATCACATAATCAGCTCAATAGATTCACAGAAAGTATTTGAAAAGATCTAACATCCATGTATGATAAAAACTCTCAAATAAAATTGACAGAAGGAAAGTACCTCAATGTAATAAAGACTATATATGATAAACACACAGCCAACATCACACTCAATGGTGAAAAACTGAAAGCCATCCTCTGAGACAGGAATGAAACAAGGGTGCCCACTCTCACCACTCCTATTCAACACAGTACTTAAGGTTTTGGCCAAAGAAATTAGGCAAGAAAAAGAAATAAAAGGAATCCAAATTAGAAAGGAGGAAGTGAAATTCTGCAGGTGACATGATTCTTTATATAGAAAACCCTAAAAAATCCATCAGAAAATTATTAGAAATAATTAACAACTACAGCAAAGTTGCAGCATACAAAATGAACCTACAAAAATCAATTGCATTTCTATACACTAATAACAAACCAGCAGAAAGAGAAGTCAAGAGTACAGTCCTATTTACAAACACAACAAAAAGAACAAAATATCTATGAATAAATTTAACCAAGGACATGAAAGACCTATATGCTGAAAACTATAAGCCATTATTGAAAGATATTGAGGAAAATATAACGAAATGGGAAGATATTCTCTGGTCATGGGTTAGAAGAATCAACATAGTTAGAACATCCATACTACCTAAAGCAACCTACAGATTCAATGCAATCCCAATCAGAATCCCAGTGATGTTCTTCACAGAAATAGAGCAAAGAATCCTAAAATTTATGTGGAACAACAAAAGACCTTGAATAACCAAAGCAATCCTGAGAAAAAGGAACAAAGCTGGAGGCATCACAATCCCTGACTTCAAAATATCCTACAAAGGTATAGTAATCAAAACAGCATGGTACTGGCTCAGAAACAGACACACAGATCAATGGAACAGAACTCAAAGCCAGAAATAAAAGCACACAGCTATGCACAGTTAATCTTTGACAAAGGAGACAAGAACATACAGTGGAGAAAAAGGAAATTCTCTTCAATAAATGATGTTGGGAAAACTGGACAGTCACATGCAAAAGAATGAAAGTAGACCATTATCTTGCACCATAAAAAAAATGGACTCAAAATGGATTAAAGTCTTGAATGCAATATCTGAAATCAAAACTCCTAGAAGAAAATATAGGCAATACACTATTTGACATCAGTTGTGGCAGCATCTTTTCAAATACCACATCTAGTCAGGCAAGAGAAACAAAAGAAAAAATTAACAAATGGGACTACATCACACTAAAAAGCTTCTGGAAAGCAAAGGAAACCATGAATAAAATGAAAAGACAACCCACCAATGGAAGAAAATATTTGCAAATCATATATCCAACATGTGGTTCATTTCCAAAATATATAAAAGACTTATACAACTCAACAACAAAAAACCAAACAAGCTTATCAAAAAATGGGCAGAGGATATGAGCAGATATTTTTCCAAAGAAGATATACAGGTGACCAACAAGCACATGAAAAGATTTTCGACATCACTAATTATTATGGAAATGCAAATCAAAACTACAGTGAGATATCACCTTACACCAATCAGAATGGCTATAATTACCAAGACAAAAAATAACAAATGTTGGAAAGGATGTGAAGAAAAGGGAATGCTCATACACAGCTGGTGTGAATGCAAACAGGTGTAGCCACTATGCAAAACAGTATGGAGATTTCTCAAAAAACTAAAAATAGAAATACCATAAGATCCAGCTATCCTACTACTGGGTATTTATCCAAAGAACCTGTAATGAATGATCCAAAGAGATTTATGCATCCCTATGTTTATTGCAGAAGAACCAAGACATGGCAGCAACCCAAGTGGCCATCAACTGATGTATGGATAAAGAAGATACTTTGTATATACATACAATGGAATACTACTCAGTCATAAAAAAGACAAAATTGTTTTTTGCAACAACATGGATGGATCTTGAGGATATGATGTGAAGTGAAATAAACCAGAGAGAGAAAGACAAATACTGCATGATTTCACTCATATGTGGTAAATAAGCAAACACATAGATAAAGAGAACAGATTAGTGGTTATCAGAGAGGAAGGGGGCTGGGAGGCGAGAAAAGTGGGTAAAAGGGCATATATGTATGGTGATTGATAAAAATTAGACTACTGGTGGTGAGCACAATGCATTCTATATAGAAAGTGATAAATAATAATGTACACCTGAAATTTCACAATGTTATAAACCATTTAGATCTCAATAATATAATTTTTTTTAAAAAAAGGAATACACAAGGAGAAATTACACTACCCAATATTAACAACTACTATTCAGCAACAGTAATATATACTCAGTGCTATCATTGGAAGGATAGACACATAGATGACTAACGAAATAGAGAAGCCAGAAATAGACCCACACAAATATAGCCAACTGATTTTGACCAAGTTTCAAAAGAAATGCAATGGAGGAAAGATTGCTTTTCAACAAATGATGTTGGAGTAACTGGATATCTGTAAGCCAAAAATAAAACACCCTCACACCTTATGCAAAAATTAATTTAAAACGGATCATAGACTCAAATGAAAGATGTAAAAGCATAAAACTTTTAGAAGGTATCATAGGAGAAAATCTTCTGGACCCAGGACTTGGTGAGGAATTATGTCTGTACATAGTAGAAAAAGCATGATTCATAAAAGAAAAAAATCTATAAGTTAGACTTCATCTGAATTAAAAACTTTCTGTTCTGCTAAAGACTCTGTTAAGGGGATAAAAAGACAAATTACAAACTGGGAGAAAATATTTCTAAACCGTTTATCTAACGTGAACTAGTACCTATAATATATAAAGAATAGTAAAAATCCAACAATCCAATCTGAGAATAAGCAAAAGACATGAAGAGATATTTGACTCAAGCAGCAGAACATCCCTCAATAGGTGATGCTTAAACAAACCATGGTATGTCCATACCGTGAATACTACTCGGCAATGAAAAGGAATGAACTTTTGATTCACTCAACTTGGATTAATCTCAAATTCACTATACTGAGTAAATACAATAAATATCAAAAGATCAAATACTGTGTGCTTCCATTTATATAACATTCTCAAAATGCCAAAATTATTGACATGGAGATGAGATTATTGATGGTAAATCATCCTGGGCTTCATGTACTGTAAATATAGTTTAACAAAAACACTAGATTGTGAATCTAGTAATAGAAACTTAACATTTCTCATTTACTGAGAAATGGGGTGGAAGGTGAAGTTGAAGGGATTTGTATTCTCCTAAAAAGGACTAGCATGAGGGAGATGTTTTTGGTGCTGGAATAGTTCTGTATCTTGATTGTGATGGTTATTACACAAATCTATGTATATACACACATTGTGAAAACATCAGTTTCCTTGCTTTTTTACGTTGTGCTATAATAATGTAAGATGCAAACGTTGGGGGAAACTGAGTGAAGGAGCAGGAGTTCACTATTATCTTTGGAACTTCCTGTGAGTCTATAATTTTTTTGGAAATAAAATGTTTAAAAAAATCAAATAAATGGCTTTTATTCTGCCCAAGATGAGATAACAGAAACCAGATTTACTGCTGCCTGAAACAGTTTCAAAATGGACAAAGTATGTGAGACAACAGCTGTAAGACACTGGACAGCTGACAATAAAGAACAGAGATTACTGCGAAGAGAAGCAAATGAATAAAACTCTATAACTGTCCCCATTGTCTCAACTGCCTTGAGACAGTTTCTAGGAAATGATGCTGGGGGCATATTGGTGGAGGGAACCCAGGCTAATCTTGGTACCCTCCTTGAGTTAAGGAGACAGGGCCAGAGAAGCCAAGGCAGCACGGTTTCCCAGGCAGAATTCTGAAGAGAGCCCTGAATTAGAGAGAGCACTCAAGACCAGCATAAAATTCTCTTTGTGAATTAGACTGGGTACAGATTAACCCATGGGTGTTAGGAGACTGTTACATGTAGTTAAAGACACAATACTAAAAAAGACTAGGGGTAACAGTGCCTGTTGCTTACACAGTTCTCAAAATAGTGATCATTCCCACCACTCAGATTGGAACACTTCAGGATTCACAGGGCTTTAGGTAGAGCACCAAATGGGGTCTTGCCAAAGCAACAGGGAATAATTAGTCCTAGACTGACCAGGCCCACAAATCTTAAAAGGAAGACTCAAACAGATCAAACTTTTCCCAAGTGACTAACCTACATCCCATAACGAAGCTAAACGATACATGTAGGAATACTGAAATATCCAGCACCAAATGAGAAAAAAAATCATAATACTTGGCAATCAATGAAAAATTATTTGGTATGCAGCAAAGCAAAACAACGAGTCCCATAATGAGATAGTAAACCAATCAAATGAAACTGACTCAGAACTAACACAAATGTTAGCAAAACTCAGTAGGAGGTTTAAAGTTCAGTCCCCCAAGGGATAGGAAGCAGAGAACTATTCAATCTTCAAAAATAATTTCTTGGTATGTAATTTACAAATATAATTACATAACAAACATACTTCACAATGAAATATTATTTTTTTCCCTTGATATCAGGAAATATGACAAGGATATTTACCATTACCACTTTCACTCAGCATTGTATTACAAAATGGTACAAGCATTCAGTTATAAGATGAATAAGTTCTGGGGATTTAACATCCAGCATGGTAACTATAGTTAATAATAATATTTTGTATACTTGAAATTAACAAAGAGAGTAGATCTTAAGTGTTCTCACCAGACACATACAAAAGGTAACTAGGGGAGGTGATAGAAATGTTAACCAGCTTGATTATGGTAATTATTATACAAGGTATACATATATCAAAATACCATGTTGTACATGTTAAATATATACAACTTTTTAATTTTCAATCATACCTCAATAAAGATGGAAAAAACAAAACAAACAAAAAATATTTTGGATGTCCTAGCCTGGGCAATAAGGCAAGTAAAAGAAACAGAAATTATGCAGATTTCAAAGAATAAAATAATATTTTCATTATTCAGAGATAAATGTGTACATAGAAAATATAAATGAATCAACAGGTAATTTATTGGAATTAATCTAATGAATGACTTTAACAAAGTCACTGCACATAAGGTTAACACAAAATATCTAATTATATTTTTATATATTAGCAACAAAAGATTAACAAAATTTAGGGGAGAGTGATTGTATTTGCAAATATATTTTAAAGCATTAGGACCTAAGAACAAATCTAAAGGAAGATGTACAAGACTCTGAAATTGTAAAGTTACATGTATATAATCTTTCATTATATATATTTTATATATTTTGAGTTTTTGAGGAAGATTAGCCCTGAGCTAACATCTGCTGCCAAACCTCCTCTTTTTGCTGAGGAAGACTGGCCCTGAGCTAACATCCATGTCCATCTTCCTCTACTTTATATGTAGGACGCCTATCACAGCATGGCTTGCCAAGCAGTGCCATGTCCGCACCCGGCATATGAACCGGCGAACCCCAGGCTGCCAAAGCGGAATGTACAAACTTAACTGCTGTGCCATCTGGCTGACCCCTATATTTTATACTTTATTATATATATAATCTCTGAGAACAGTTAAAGGAAACCTTAATTAAATTAAAAGATTTCTGATTTGATGGATTAAAGGTGTCAATGCTGTTAACGTGTGAATTGTCACCAAGTCAATCTATATATTCAATGCAAATCCAATATGATCCTGAAGTCCTTTTGAAATTGACAAGCTTGTACTGGAATTTAGATGGGAAGACAAAATGATAAAGACAATATTGTAAAGAAATAAATTTTAAGAATATACACCATGAGATATTGAGACATTTTTAATAACGTTGGATAAATTAATGCAGTTGGTGCAAAGGAAGACAAATACACAAATGGAACACAGCATGGTATTAAGAAACAGATCCACTTTTTAAAGGCTGAATAATATTCTATTGCATATACATATACTTATATATACATACATCAAATTATCACGTGGCATACCTTAAATCTATAGATTTTCACTGTCAATTATGCCTCAGTAAAGCTGAAGAAAAAAGAAACATACCTATATATATAATATAGTCAATTCATTTAAAATATTTTCATTGTCATTTTGTGAGGAAATATATTTTTCAGTTAATGATGATGGGTCAATTTGATATTCTTATGTTCATTGACCATTATAATATTCCCTTTTGAGTTTCTTTCCCCCCGATTATTCTATTTGGCTGTTTGCCTTTTATTCCTTTTTTTGTTTTTTGGATTTATAGTTAGTTTTAACTTAATATGTAGTAGATATGATATTATGTGGTGACTTTTCCCTATTGAGCCTACCATGTCAAATTTTATGGCCCCTGGATAAGAGTGGAGGCTCAGCTTGCTGCTGAACCATATTAATACTACCCTGGGGACATTTTGGAACATGACAACTGCTTCCTTGGGACAGGGTGGAGTTGTGGAAGATCAACTTACCCCTCAGCCCTGCTGAAGCCTTGGAGTGGGGGGTGCATTTGTTCCATTGGTGTTAAGATGGAGAGGGCAAGTATTGGTCAAAGGATTTTCTGTTGTTTGCCATTCTCATTTCAAGCCTTAGGCTTGGGTGAACAAATTTTTCTTGGATTTTGTTTCTTTTGACCTTTAGTCTGTGCTTGTTCCAGTTCAAAGGATTTGGAAGTATCCTTCCCTGCATATATGGGAGGCACTAAGGAAAGCCAGGGAACCCACTGCCATGTTGTCCCAGGTCATAACTTCCACAGAAGTTGCCTTCTTTCCACTTTCAGAGACTTCCTATCCTTGCTTTTCTTGTTATATCCGGAGTGTTTTAGTTGTATAGGTGAGATCTGTGAGAAATGAGGCTTCTCCAACTTGGTGGGAACAGAAGTCAACATGAAATTTTGAGGAAGTTTTGTGTAACCTTTGTTGAAAGGAAATTGGTAGAAGAAAATTTGATGTTCAGAAATTTTACATAATTTCAAATTTATAATTTTTTTCTATACTGAATTCCATGAATTGTTAAATATCCTTCTTTGATTTTTAAATCAAGCGTCATTCCCTTTTGGGGTAATTTCAAAACAGTGCTTTCCCTGGATTAACACATCTTTTTCAGATATATTTATCCAATGTTAATTTTCCACAAAGAATACATTGCTATGTTTCTCTCTTAAGCAAAACTTTGGCATACATTTGGAGACAACATCTTCTCTTCTGAATTGTTGCTATTAAGGTAAAAGTATATGCCTTAGGCGATTTCAGTTAAATTCTACTAATGAGTGATTTGGCTTTATTATTTTTTTTAAAGGACAAGATCTGTGAACGTAGTAACAAACAAAGCCCATGTTATATTTGAGAATAAGAAATTTCTTCACATATATAATAAAAGTTTTACTTTTTTCATGTCAATTTAGAAATACACTGGAACCTTCCATAATTCATACATTAAGAACAGTAATCTCAAAACCTAATACGCTCTTTTTTAGGTGATATGAACCCATGCTTTATCGAGTGAAAATAGAGATCCTGTTTCCATGATGAGTATTGGAGTTCTTTCTTTTTTTATTTTCACTTTATATCAATAGTTTTTGCACTATATAATGAATCCAGAAGTTTAGAATTAAACTTACTCTGACACATAGCTTGGGATCCTGATTCCCATCTACATAATTGATTCATTATGACAGCTTGAATCGTTATAGGGAATTTGACCTTATCTGACATAAACGACTTTTCTTTTTCTTAAAGCTGTATCCTAATCAGTGGTGAACCGATAAAAAGTTGATGGAATACTAAGTCCATGCAATATATAGGGAGCTTATGTGAAGGACAGAAGCAGTAGAAAAATTAAGGAACTCGGTTGCTGTATTTCAGTTTCTCATTTTTCTATTTAAACTCAAGGGTTTAGTAATCCTTGTTCTGGCAACTCAAGTGGGACCAGGGACAAATCTCCTGTACAGAGAGAGAGAGAAAATAGAGAACAGGGAAAAAGAAATACATTTGGAGACAAAATAGCAAAGAACAATCTTGGGAATATGTCTTTAGTTTTGTCTGTTTATAGGTATTCTCTATGTAGTCACTATAGATTTTTAATAAATAATATATTTGCTGTTTTGTTCATATATATTATATAGAAGTTTAGTTCTTGAAATATAACAGAATTATGATATTCGTTATTGACTTAAAGAATTAAAGTGCTAAACGTATTGAATAAAATATAGAATGAGTTAAGATGAAATCTGTGGTTTACCAGAAGACAGCATCAGGCCTCAGAGACATTTGGACTCTTCTCCTGATTGTGTTAGAAGGTTGATATCTAACCTTAGAAAAGCAGATTAACTTCTCTCTCTTTTCCTTGATATGATAGATGATTTAACTAATGTTTCCTACATGCTTTAAATTCTGTGACGTTAATGAAATAGCCTCTTTGACAACTAAATAAATATTTGATGATTGTAGTACAGTAAGCCAATGAGATTAATATAAATAATAATTAAATTTTTCCTGTGGCTATAGGAAATAAGATGCAGAGACATCTTATTTTTTTCTAACAGATACATAGAGAAATATTGATAATATTTTAATGTAAATCCAATTGATTTGCGCTTTTGATATTCTTTCAAATTCATAGAATCTTCTTAATTAAATAAAAATAAAGATTCAAAAACTAAAAGAATTTCTTATTTCGTGAAACATAGGAGCAAATTTTCTTTTTATATTTTCAACTTATTTTAATCTAATCTCTGAAATAAAACATTATTTTAATACATGATCTATTTAATAAAACATTAAGTGAATAGTTTTTATAATCCAACATCCACCTTAATATGGCAAATTAAAATAAAGATATGAAAAGAATTATCCGTGTATTGAAGAGATTTGTATAGAAAACACAAATAGCTCTAAATGTAAATGGATTTACTTCTGCAGTCAAAAGGCACAGAGTAGCTGGATGGATTAAAAAACAAGACCCAATGACATGTTGACTCCAGGCAACACATTCATTTCTAGGGACAAACATAGGTTCAGAGTGAAGGGATGAAAGATGATACTGCAAGCTAATAGAAAACCAATAAAAGCAGGTGTTGCCATAATTATATCAAACACAGTCAACTTCAAGTTTAAAAAGACAAAGGGAGGGGCTGGCCCCGTGGCCGAGTGGTTAAGTTCGCGCGCTCCGCTGCAGGCGGCCCAGTGTTTCGTTGGTTCGAATCCTGGGCGCGGACATGTCACTGCTCATCAGACCACGCTGAGGCAGCGTCCCACATGCCACAACTAGAAGGACCCACAACAAAGAATACACTACTATGTACCGGGGGGCTTTGGGGAGAAAAAGGAAATAATAAAATCTTTAAAAAAAAAAAAAAAAGACAAAGGGAGACATAAAGGGGGAGTATATAAAGATAAAAGGGACATCCACCATGAGGACACAAAACTTATGAATATGTATGCACCTAATACAGGGGCACCAAAGTAAATAAAGGAACTATTAAGTGATCTAAACAGAGAAATTAACAGCAACACAATAATAGGAGGGGACCTCAGCACCCCACTTACATCAATGGATAGACCATCCAGACAGAAGGTCAACAAAGAAACAGTGGACGTAAATGAAACGCTAGACCAGATGGACTTAATAGACATAGAGAGAGAGCATTTCACCCAACAACAGCAGAATGCACTTTCTTCTCAAGTGCATATGGAACATTCTCAAAGATAGACCATTGTTGGGAAACAAGACAAGCTTCAGTAAATTTAAGAAGATTGAAATCATATCAAACATCTTTTCAGATCACAATGCTATGAAACTAGAAATCAACTACAAGAAAAAAACTGGAAAAGTCAGAAACATGTGGAGACTGAACAGCAGGCTACTGAACAGCCATTTGATCAATGAAGAAATCAAAGGAGAAATTTAAAAATACCTGGAGACAAATGAAAATGAAAATATACCAACTCTTATGGGACACAGCAAAAATGGTCATAAGAGGGAAATTCATAGCAATATAGGCCCACCTCAACAAACAAGAAAAATCTCAAATAAGTAATCCTAAACTGCACCTAACAGAACTAGTAAAAGAAGAACAAACAAAGCCAAAAGTCAGCAGAAAGAGGGAAATAAAAATTAGAGCAAAAATAAATGAAATAGAGACTAAAAAAAAAAAAGCATAAAGGATCAATGAAACTAAGAGTGGGTTCTTTGAGAAGACAAACAAAATTGATAAAACCTTAGCCAGACTCACCAAGAAAAAAAGAGAGAGGGCTCAAATGAATAAAATCAGAAGTGAAAGAGGAGAAATTATAATAGATACTGCAGAAATACAAAGGATTATTAGGGAACAATTTGAAAAACTATATGCCTACAAATAGGATAACCTAGAAGAAATGGATAAAAATTCTTAGACTCATACAACCTCCCAAAACTGAATCAAGAAGAAATAGAGAATCTGGAAATGCCCATCACAAATAAAGAGATTGAAGCAATAATCAAAAACCTCCCAAAAAGAAAAGTCCAGGACCAGATGGGCTTCTCTGGAGAATTCTATGAAACATTCAAAGAAGACTTAACACTTATCCTTCTCGAACTACTCCAAAAAATTGAAGAAGATGGAATGCTTCCTAAATTATTCTATGAAGCTGACATTACCCTGATACAAATACCAGACAAAGACAACACAAAGAAGGAAAATTATAGGCCAATATGGCTGATGAACATGACATGCAAAAATCCTCAACAAAATATCAGCAAATCAAATATAGCAACACATTAAAAGGATCCTATGCCAGGATCAAATGGGATTTGTTCCAAGGACACAGGGATGGTTCAACATCCACAAATCAATCAATGTGATACACCACATTAACAAAATGAGGAATAAGAATCACATGATCATCTCAAAAGATGCAGAGACAGCATTTAACAAGACTCAGCATCCCTTTATGATAAAAACTCTCAATAAAATGGGTATAGAAGGAAAGTACCTTAACATAATAAGTTCCATATATGACAAAACCACAGCCAACATCATACTTAATGGTGAAAAACTGAAAGCCATCCCTCTGGGGACAGGAACGAGACAAGGGTGCCCATTCTCATCACTCCTATTCAACATAGTACTGGAGGTTTTGGCCAGAGAAATTAGGTAATAAAAAGAAATCAATCTAAATTGGAAAGGAAGAAGTGAAACTCTTGCTGGTTGAAAATGACATGATTCTATACATAGGAAACCCCAAAAAGTTCATCAGAAAACTATTAGAAGCAATCAACAACTACAGCAAAATTGCAGCATGTAAAATGAACTTAGAAAAATCAGTTGCATTTCTATATACTAACAATAAACTAGCAGAAAGAGAAATCAAGAATACAATCCGATTTACAATTGAAACAAAAAGAATGAAATATCTAGGAATAAATGTAAGCAAAGAGATGAAAGACTTATACACTGAAAACTATAAGATATTGTTGAAAGATATTGAATAAAATATAAGGAAATGGAAAGACATTCCATGCTCATGGGTTGGAAGAATTATCATAGTTAAAATGTCCATACTACCTAAAGCAATCTACAGATTCAATGCAATCCCAATCAGAATCCCAATGACATTCTTCATGGAAATAGAACAAAGAATCCTAAAATTTATCTGGAACAGCAAAAGACCTTGAATGGCCAAAGCAATCCTGAGAAAAAGGAACAAAGCTGGAGGCATCACAATCCCTGATTTCAAAATGTACTACAAAGGTATAGTAATCAAAACAGCATGGTAGTGGCACAAAAACAGACACACAGATCAATGGAACAGAATTCAAAGCCAAGAAATAAAACCACACATCTATGGACAGTTGATATTTGACAAAGGAGCTAATATCATACAATGGAGAAAGGAAATTCTCTTCAATAAATGGTATTGGGAAAACTGGACAGTCACATGCAAAAGAATGAAAGTAGACCATTATCTTCCACCATACACAAAAATTACCTCAAAATGTATTAACGACTTGAATGTAAGACCTGAAACCATAAAACTCTTAGAAGAATATATAGGCAGTCCACTATTTGGCATTGATCTTAGCAGCATCTTTTCAAATACCACATCTACTAGGACAAGGAAAACAAAAGAAAAAATTAACAAATGGGACTACATCAGACTAAAAACCTTCTGTAAAGCAAAGGAAACAATGAACAAAATGAAAAGACAACACACCAACAAGGCAAAAATATTTGCAAGTCATTTATCCGACAAGGGGTTGATCTCCAAAATATATAACGAACTTGTACAACTCAACAACAAAAAAACAAACAACTCCATCAAAAAATAGGCAGAGGATATAAACAGACATTTTTCCAAAGAAGACATACAGATCACCAACAGGCACATGAAAAGATGTTCAACATCACTAATTATTAGGGAAATGTAAATCAGTACTACAATGAGATATCACCTTACACTGGTCAGAATGGCTATAATCAACAAGACGAAAAATAATAAATGTTGGAGAGGATGTGGAAAAAACAGAACCTTCGTACATCTCTGGTAGGAATGCAAACAGGTGTAGCCACTATGGAAAACAGTATGGAGATTTCCCAACAAATTAAAAATAGAAGTACCATACGATCCAGCTATCCCACTACTGGGTATTTATCCAAAGATTTGTAATCAATGATCCAAAGGGATTTTTATGCACCTATATGTTCATTGCAGCATTATTCACAATAGCCAAGACATGGCAGCAAACCAAGTGCCCTTCTACAGAAGAATAGATAAAGAAGATGTGGTACATATATACACTACTCAGCCGTAAAAAAAGACAGAATCCTCCCATTTGCGACAACAGGGATGGACCTTGAGGATATGATGTTATGTGAAATAAGCCAGACAGAGAAAGATAAATACTGCATGATTTCACTTATATGTACACGATAACAAATACATGGATAAAGAGAACAGATTAGTGGTTACCCCAGGGGAAGGGGATTGGGGAGTGAGCAAAAGGGGTAAAGGGGTACATACATATGGTGACGGACAAAAATTAGACTACTAGTGGCGAGCACAATGAAGTCTATTCAGAAATTGATAAATAATAATGTACAACTGAAATTATGCAATGTTATAAGCCATTATGATCTCAATAAAATTATTGGGAAAAAAATCCAAACTTAAATAATGTGTGTAAACAATTGATGCCACTACTTTCACTTGAAGTGTGCTAATATGAATTAGTGAAGTTAGACATTTCCTATTAGATATATAGGATGCCATAAGAGTAAATTGCTACCTGGTCCAGAGTGCATGAAAAAAATAAAACAAGAAGCAGTCAACTGACCACAGACTTGACAATGGAAATGAGTTCCAAATAACTAAGTTTCAAACACAGATGTGCATAAAGAAATAACTGTAAACTTTCCTCTTTATTCTTTAAAATGGAAATCTAAAATAGAATCTTTAAAATGGTCAAAAATATCCACCATCTATAACACATATTTGAAAATAATACATTTGACATCAAGAAAATGTCAAACCTGTATAATGTTTTAATTACAAAAAGTTTAAGACTAACCCTTTAAAACTCCAACTTTCCAGTCTATGTGTTTAAATTTCATTAGTAAACTGGAGATAGTAAATAAATGAATATTTAATTTATTACAATTGTAATTATAATTATAGTTATATGATCATGTGCTTGGCTCCTAGATTCTTCATCTTTTTTCCCTGGACAGAGACAAAAGCAAATGATATTAGAGCCACACAGTGTGAATTCCTGATTAATTTTAAATGCTGTGTGTACTCTCAGTTTTGAATTTTTTATTTCTATAAACTAAAAGTTGGATGCAGTTATTAATATAGCAATGGTTTAGATTCATGACTTGTCTTGGGAAAGTACACCTTTACAAATGATTTTAGGAACCTGTAAACCTGCTGTTAAAAGTAACACCATAGAGGGCTGGCCTGGTGGCACAGTGGTTAAGTTTGCACACTCCGCTTCAGCCGCCGAGGGTTCAGATCCCGGGTGCAGATCTAGCACTGCTCAACAAGCCATGCGGTGGTGGCATCCCACAGAAAATGGAGGAAGATTGGCACAGATGTTAGCTCTGTGACACTCTTAATCAAGCAAAAAGAGGAAGTTTGGCAACAGATGTTAGCTCAGGGCCAATCTTCCTCATAAAAAAATAAAATAAAATAACACACCATCGGCGGCATTAAAACAGAGAACCAAATAGATTTTTACTTCATTAGGAAAATTAAAAGTTAATAATTATTGGTCATATGCATATTTTTCTTATAACTAATCAACCCTATGCTTATGTAATGATTTTCTTAATTTATTAAAGGCATTACTGACTGGCATGAGAATTATCAGTGAGAAATAATGTGCTTCAAATGCATCAAGTGTTGTGAATTGAACAGTTTATCTTCCACTGACTGCATCCTCACTGTATATATTTACAGAATGACAGTGAGAACTTTCACAAAAGATGCATAGACTAGAATAACATTAAAATGTTTGCTAAAGATAAATCTTTATTTGCTTTTATATAAATTAACATGTATTCTGGTCTAACTCACGGAAGTTACAGTGCTTTGCATTTGACAAAATGCTTACATTCCTCAAAGTATCTAGATTTATAGATATATGCTTATTGATAATAAAAAATATAATAAAAAGAAATAATAGAAATGACAAAATATCTGGCTTATGACATAACCATATTTATTAAATATCGGAAATATTAATCTTTAATAAAATTGAAATTTTATTTTGGTGCACTTTCATCCACCACTGCTCTGAATATTAACTATTAAATAAATGAATAAAATGATTTTTCATTTTTATCTTCTTTCTTATAATTCATCATTTTCTCATTACTTGTAGTTATATACTCCATTTACACCATACAGTTAAGGTGACTCATTTCTCATAACATTTTTATTGAGTTTAAAATTTCTGATCTCAATAGCTATTTCAATTAAATATCTAAGTAACAAGCTGATAGAATTAACTTATCAAATAAACATGCCCCTTAGACAAATAATATATTATTACCTTATATACATACCTAAATGTACCTACCTATCTAAATATACATACACAAAATTATTCTTCTTAATGTATAGATTATTTTAAAATTATAAATTTTTTTTTTTAAAGATTGGTACCTGAGCTAACATCTGTGCCAATCTTTTTTTTTCTTCTTCTTCTTCTCCCCAAAGACCCACAGTACATAGTTTATATTCTAATTGTAGGGCCTTCTGTTTGTGCTATGTGGGACGCCACCTCAGCATGGCTTGATGAGCACTGCCACGTCCACACCCAGGATCTGAACCAGTGAAACCCCGGGCAGCCCAAGCGGAGTGCGAGAACTTAATCACTTGGCCACAGGGCCAGTCCCTAAAATTGTAAAACATTAAATACGTTAGATTTATACTCTTTTCACTGAGTTCGTAGATTATTTGTTGTAAACATTTGGATAATTATACCAAAGTCCATGGCAACCAGAAAAATAGTTGCAAATCTTAGTAGCTCATTTTATCTACTTTTCATTAAAATTGTTAAGACTAAAATTTTAAATTTATTACTCAATACTCAAACATATAATGCCAAGCATCAATGGTGTATTACGAAATTATGAGATCATTGTGATATATTGGAGTGAATACTGTGAAACAGAGAGTAATCTGAGCTTGAAAACTTGTGCGGTGGTCCTGAGGGAGACACCAGAAGCTTCACTGGATGCGGTTAAAGCTTTCTTGGAGAAAAGTCAGCACGCACATGAATCCCTCATTCCCTTTACATCCTGCCGAGATACCGGTGAGGACAGGAGCCCGGCTGGGTACTGTGGGATTATGCTGCAGCAGACAGAATCCATCGGAGGTGAGCATAAGAGCCCTGTAGCATGGGGGAATGCAAAATCTGGGGTCAGTTGTCAAGTTAAAAAAACGACTTTAGAGTTCATTGTTAATGAGAGTCTAGGAAGTCAGTCTCTTGGACTTTGGGGCCCTTGATCCCATGATATTCAGCTTATCTGTTGATTCCTAACAAACCACTGAAATATTAGAGCACAAAAATAACACCCGTTTTCTCATGCTCATGGAATTTGTGTGTCAAAATTTCAAACAGAGCATAGAGGAGATGGCTTGTCTGTCCTTCATGATTCCTGGGACCTCAGATGGGAAGACTTCAATGGCTGCAGATGACTCGAATGATTGGGGGCTAGACTTCAATGGAGGGTCCCTCACTCACGTATTTGCCACCTGGTCTGGTATAATAAAGAGCCTGACTTCACTTTTGATGTTTGACTTGAGCTACTCACTCCTTCCTTTACTGGGTACCTGCCCTGTTCTCCCAAGAAAGCCTGATTATAGGAGTAATAAGTATTTTCATGCACTCATGGTGTATGTGTACTGTCATCAGTCTCAACATACAAACCAATATTTTGGGGGAAGGAGGGAGTTGACCCTGCTCTCCATGGCCCAAACATGAGATAGCTGCAATGACTCAAAGACCACTTGGCTCAAGATTCTCTAACATAATGACAATAACTGGTCTCTTTGGCTTCTTCACAGCATGGAATCTCATGTTGTCAAACTTCTTTTATGATAACATGGGGATTGGAGAGCAATAGTACCTGAGAACCAGGTAGAAAATTCATTACCTTTTATGACCTTGTCTCAAAAGTCATATAGTGTCACTTCTGTTGCATTGTATTAGTTAAGCAATCACAAACCTGCCCAGATTCAAGGGGAAGGAGCATAAACTCCGTCTTTCAATGGAAGGATTGTTAAAGAATTTGCCATTATGTTTTAAAACATCCATACATGAAAAAGTATGTTTCCACCCAGTGTACCCATAAAGCAGGGAAAAACCTCCTTCTATCCAGATACCTCATTCTCAGGTAATCCCCAGGACACTGTCAATCCTGGGGTCATTGGTTGAGAAAACTTAATAATCTTGCCTGTTTCCACAAAATTGTATGCCTGGCCAACTTTTTAACATCAGAAAGTCAACTTCCTCTGATGGAGTCTCAATTTCTTTACCTGTAAAATGATTATTTTACTTTTGTCCCTTCCATTCACTTCACAAGATTGTACAGCAATGCAGTACTGTGAGTGAAAGTGCCTTAAAATTATAGAGTATTGTGTAGTTCAAGCATTAATGAGTTTCTGGACATCTTTTTGGTGTTGTTAATTATGAATTATGTTTAGCATCATGATAAATAGAAATTAACAAAATGTGATATTTTCACCGTAAAAGCGCAAAGCCCCTAAGAGAAGACAAACATAATAATCATAATATAAGATGGAATATCATAAGTGCTTTTATATGATAATTATTTTGATAAGTTGTGCTGAATGAATGATGACAGCAAGAAGCTCTAGAACCATTTCATGTATAGTAAGTGAAAACTATATAGTATTTCTACAGATCATGCAAAATTGCTATGAACAGATACATGAGAAATATATCTTTTTTATTCATATAAACAATAAAGTAGTAATATGCCAATATTATAAATTATACATGATTTTTTTGTACAACTAATTAGATTTAAGACAAAATTATAAGAAGAATTCTCTTCTGGATTTCAAACTATGTAATATTTATTAGTAGCATATATGAAAAGGACAAATAAAAATCTTTGTACAATTTGTAGACTAAAATATAAAAGTAATATGCTCTATAAATTTCGATGACTTCTTGCATACTTATATAAACATATACCTTAATTTATATTTCTCATTTCTGTGCTTTATTTTTCTCTGGAGTCAAACTTAATCACTCAAGAAATAAAGTTGGGAGAGAGTATTGCACTTGTAAGCATAGTTAGAACATCAAATTTTACTCATATATATTTCTACAACTAATATCTTGACAAATAAAAATCAAGTTCCAGAATTTAAATAAAAATAATCATCACAATGTATTAAATCATGGAGAATAATAATCAAGAGAGGGAAAAGAGACCTTTTTTCCACTGTATATTAAGTTCCTGTGGTGCTATCATGTTAAAAAAAAAAAGCTAAGAAAATTTTTAAGGAGATCCCATAAAACAAGAATAAAACTTTTTCCTAACTTCTAATTTCACAAGTAAATTATTTTCAACTTTTAAGAAACATCAATTTCTGATGCTGTTTAAAATACTGAAGATCATAAAGGAAAGCAAATCTAAAATTGTTTTTATGAAGCAAACACAGAGAACAAGAACCCAAAATCCAAAGCAAAAGTGCAACAAAAATGGAAAGCTAGGGGCAAATGGTATTTCTGAATATCTGTTCAAAACAGCAGTGATTCTCTTATACTGTTGCTAGGAGAGTGAATTTTAACATGTTTTAGAGAATAAATTCTCAAAATTCAACTCATTCAAAATTTTGAAACTTTTAATCAAATGAACTTCTAGACATTTTCCTAAATGAGATACTATTTCAAAACGTTAAGGAAGTTCAGTTTAGCATTGCTTGTAATTGCAAACACAGGCAACTGGAAATAACCATCAGTAGTGAAAATTGCATAAATATACCTCATTCATAGAATGACATGGTATGCTCCTGCTAAAATAGATTAGGTAAATCTATATGCATTTGTGTGGAAGATGTTCAAGATGGATTGATCTAAGGAAAGATGCTTTTATTGGATAAGCCCAAGCTCTAAATTTATCAGGTCAAGGATGTGTGTTTTCTGTGGCCACGTGCAAAAGAAAAGATGCTAGAAGGTTGCCCTTGGCTCTATCCTATCTTATTCTGTTCACCTTGAGAGGCAATAAGACTTGCATTTAAGGCAGCTGGGAGTGGGCAAAGAAATCCTGCAGAGGCCAGAAGACATCTGAAGTTACTAGTTAGAGTGAGATGTATTAGTTCATGTCAAGAATCTAGAAAGGAGAGAGCCCCTAAAAGAGAAAGGAGAATCTCGAACACATGGCAAGCCCAGAGAACAGTGATTCATGATGGTAAACCTACTCTGTACCCTCTTTCATCCTTCAGAGTCAAGATACGTGAGTTGCAAAGTGGAGGAGGCGGAGAAGACAGAGGAAGCCTAAACTCTCACTATGCCAACTATAGTCTTCTTGAGCACAATAGTTACAAGCTAAGGGAAGGAATATGATTGACATATCAAATCCAGAGTTTTGATCATTATATGAAAATGGATATTCTGGTTATTGACCTGTTTCTTCACTTAAATGAGCATAGTAATTTTTAATTCCTAAGAGTAACTAAATTTAATGTTATCAAATCTTCGTCCTAGGGGTAGGAAAACAAAAACCAAATGTAATTCACAGTATATAAATTCTAAGTGACCAGGAGAATAAAAATAACATTCTTTCATAATGATAGCCTGTGGCTCTCGCTTGATGAACATAGAATTTACATACATATGTGTGAACAAATACATCACAACATGTCAATAAAAATGGCGGACTTATAACGATATGTCTTCTATATCTATCTATAAGGCTGTGTTGATACTTATTTTTAGAAGAATAAACATCTCTGGAGTTTTGGATAGGCAGCAGTATGGAAGTTGAAAGGATAGAACTTGTAGTTTTTTTCTATATAATTGTAAACTGTTTAAGTTTTATACTTCATTATGTGCTGTATGTCTCTTACATTCTTTTCAGTATTGAACATTATTTCTTAATAGCGATAATACCTATATCTATAGACTTGCTTTTTTCATCCCAAAGGTATTCTTGCAATTATTTATGTATTTTACCTATTGCCTTTTTAAATTAAATTTTTCAAAATGGATCATCTAATAAATTATTTTTCTTTGATGTTTTATTCTATTCTGGTCTGATTCACTCATTCTTGAAAAAATTGTTTATGTTGAATCTTATTAGATATAAATGATCTTAAGTAGATAAAATATTATTAAGAAATTTTTTTTTTACTTTAGTTTTGTTTTCCTCTGTTCTGTGTAAATTCTATCAATTGAAGTATGAATTAAAATTACTAATTTCAACTTATTATCATAATTTTGTAACAATTGACAGGATAGAGCTCCTCGTCACAAATGTACATTTTGCCTGGGTTAGGCTGTCGATTTTCTCAGTTAAATTTTTTCCTCTTTGATGGTCCAAATAGCATTACTATATCAAATATTGGTTATGTATAGGTGACAAAATAGGAAAAGTGCTCTAATTATTCAGGATATTGTTAATTATCTGAAAATACATTAATAAATGGGAGAAAATGCTTCCAAAGATTCAATTTGTTCATTATTTTGAAAGCTAAAATGTTGAAATTCACTACCACGTAAATCAAAATGTTGATGAAATAGTAGGTAAGATAAATACTTCTTATTAATTAAAGAGCAAGCAACCACATTTTCAATAATTAATTTACACTCTAGATTGTCTGCCTAAATGATCTCTCATCACTGGCCTCACTGGGATCCACCTCTGCCTTCTCCCATCCGTTAGGGACGTGCTCCTGTATGGCCTCTCGAGTCCCACACTCCTTCATTGTAGATTCTCTGTCTTTTACTTCACTATATACCAGCCAACACCTGCGGAATGCTCTTCCCATTGTGTGATCTGAATAAAAGGGCTGAGTGACAGCAATCCCCAAGCCACCTACAAAGCATGGAATTATAGTAGTACCTTTACAGTAGAACTGTACATTAATAAGGTATCAAACAGAGGGAAGTTCAAAATAATAAAATCAGTGAAACATGATCATGTGTACTAGACTGTCATTTGTATTAAGTGATTATTTTTCTTTAATTAATATCAGAATGATAGCTCAAGAACATTTCCTTCATTTAAAATGAAATATAGTATATCTCAAAGCTCAATTCAATATAGAGAACTAATATTCTTACTACTTTAAGAAAATACATTGCTCTTTGGGATAATGAAATTTAATAATAAATTATCGTTTGTCTGTAGTCTTTAGTGTGGTGAATTCTGATAGTTCTAACGGCTTTTAGGATGAATGAGCCCTTAATAAGGGATTTGAAAGGTAATATAATTAAAGCGGCAAAGAAAAGTCTTTTTAGTGTAGAGTTGTATAAAATGCCGTCAAGCTGATTCATAGAATAATATTAGAATAAGGCTCTATTCCAAACCAATAAAGGTCTGCATGTAACAAAGCCAACTAGGTCACTGTGATCATTCCAGCACATTAATTGCAACATGGTATGATAATCTGAAGTGTACAATTGGTAGCAGTTATGAAAATAGAAATAATATGGATCAAAAATGTCAACTTACTTATGAATATGCACTTTAAGCATAAGGCAAAAACTTGGTAGGTGAAAAAAGATATCTATGAGCAGACTAATTAGGTATATGAATAAATTAGATGTACAGTTTTCAAAAATGAATACTTAAATCCAAAACTTGATTTACATGTACCAATGTATTATCTTATACTCATTCAATCATTAAATCTTCAAATGGAGCACTTACTATGTGTCAAGAAGTGAGTTTGCTGGGCATTTAAGATGCACAGTTGATCTAGATCCTCAAGAATTTTATTTTCAATAAGCAGCTTCCTATGGCATAAAATAGAACTTTCTATAGTGTCCTAATCTCAAAGTAGCTGTTTGCTCCCTAAACAAATTCCATTCTCAGTATTTCTAGTTCAGAAGGCATTGTAGGCCTCCACCAGTTTCAGCTCTGGGAATTAATTTTCAACTAACTTTATAATTTTGTCAAATAAATTTTAAATCTATTGCAAAAGAATTAAAGCAGAAGAAATTCACTTTAGAGAGAGGGATGTTAATATCTATGGTGTCTACGTGATATCTATCCATCTCTTTTACTTGTGCATTCCTCAAATTCCACCTATGAATACCTATAAGGAAAAATGTACCTTATCACTATTCACATATAACATCAGGTATATAAATTAAAATAATAAGAAAGAGTAAAGACCATGAAGACCAATTGTTTTATCTATGCCCTATCTTTAATAAAATCACTGTCCAATATGTACATAGACATACACACATTTCTACGTGTTACGATAGAAGTATTTTCAAAAATTAAACTGTGATAAAATCCTATAGACAACATTTCAGGTTACATTTATTACAAAATTAGTTGCTCCTTGAAGTTGACTTCCATGTAGCCAATTTGAAGTGAACGTAACAGACACTTACGGAAAAGATAAATCACTTATTTTAATATGGAACAAGATTGAAAAATGGATTTCTTACTGATATGTTTAAGGAAATAGAATAAAATGAACACATACCATGTTAAAAATGAAGGCATTTCTTCAAAAACCCAGGAGCTGTTCCCACACCTACGTGTCTGAATATGTCTGCCAATAAAACACTTCACCGAGCCAGAATGCCTCATGTTCAATGCTGATGTTTAAACATAAATGTTTGTTGAACTACTTTCCAATGTATGCAAGTGTTTCATCACCAAAAGATTGAAACTTTCAGATACAAAAAACATGTTTGACAGTCAGCAAAATTTTAGAGATATCAACTAATATATTGCAATTTTATGAAACATTAAGACAAGAACAACACTTACATACTAGATCAGTTTTTCTGGTAATTTCCTATTAAAATAATTTTATAACTTGAATAGTATTTCTAAATTAATATATTGAAGCAGTTAAATGAGAGGAAGGAAAATGTTTAAATATATACATACACACACATATATACAAAAACAATTTTCTTATGTTCACCTTATGATTGCCTTTGAACAGTTTCATTACCCCAACTCTCCTTTTAGTTTCAGTGTAGTATAATTCTCCTGAATAATATTGTAATATAATTCTCCAGGTATATAATTATATTAAAACTAAATATATAATATGATCTTGTGATCAGTAAGCCGTAATAATAATGGAATTCCCTTTGAAAATTCAGTTTGAAAGCATTCTCGAAGACCTTCAAATTTTACTTAAAATAAAATTTCAGCCACATTAAAACACACACACACACGCCCCGCTTCTAAACACGTATCTCTCAGATATAGGCAGCGATATCTTATATGTTTCTTTACTAACTAGCCACCTTCTACTAGGCAAATCTAGCTCTTTATTATTGTGTCTCACCATCAAACATCAAATTTTACATTTGAAAATACACATTTTAGTCCTTTCCATACGTTCAAAAATACATTTTGCTTTTTAAGTTTTCTCATAAGCTGTAATGGTTAAGTTCTCAGATACTTTCATTAGAGGTCCCCCATATTAAATGTAGCTTTAAAATACTGCTTTTGCATACCCTTCTGTAGACATTATGAATATTTAGCTTTCCTTTTATCTTGTCAAGGCAAAATAAATGCCCTCATTGTTGAATTGTATATTCCACTAGGCCTGCATGATACTTCCTTTCTTCAGAGTGCACAATGTCTGAGTTAGAATACTGTAAAAAACAAAAAAGATAGGAAAATATGTAGCACATGTGTATTACAAATTGTGCCCTATTCTTTTACTCATATATGAAAATTAATTAAAACTTGTGATGTAGGTGATATTTTCCTTAATTTATACATGAAGAAATCATGGCTCAGAGCATTTAAGTAACTTTCCTAAAGTTATACAACCCATAAATTGGTCTGGCTGGGCATATCTGGTTTTCCACAACACTGTGGTGCCCAAGAGAACACGTGTTGTCGAAAGGTATATACAGGGCCCTCAGTACATAATCCCATAGGCAGTATGGTGCAAGTAAATATGCCTGTATAAGTGTATGCAGCTCTCTATACAGACAATCATTTTTGGTTTATATTTTAATCTAATTTTGGTTTCAAATTTTTCAAAACTGACTTGTTCTCAATTACAGAAATAAAAATGTTGCTCCATGTACCTCAAAGCTACCCACTAATATGAATCTTAATTAATCTAAGTGAATATGTTCTTTATAGTCAGTAATGCTTATTCTCTGAATGATCATGGTATGAAACCAGTGCATACTTAACCATATTTATAGGAGACAACGTGGTGTCACCGCCACCATCATCATCATCATCATCATCATCATAATTATCAACAGTAGCCATCATCATTGGCCAAAAAATCAGAGTAAAATTTGTAGCAGTAGATGAGATTTACGTTATGGCCTGACACATCCCTATTCCTAGGTCCTGGTAGCTAATACTTTTTCTTTCTTTCTTTCCACAAATATTTATTGAATGTATAAAGTAAAAATAAACATAATAAGGATTAAAATGTATATTTGGTTAATTTCTATTAACCGAGACTTCTCCCTTCTCCTGAGTATATGTGTACACTTCGGCTTGTGTTGTAATGTAATCAAAATCTAGGGTATAAATGTATTCAGTTCAATATTTTATTGTCTATGTTTCATTTTCTTTAAGACATTTTCGCTAAGTGGTTGCTATTATTAAATAATCTTTATCATTTTTCCATAACATTTCAAGGTAATTTTTGTATATATGTTGAAATATTTTTATTATGTTTTATTTGGGATGTCTCATTACATTGAGCTGGATGATCATCATTTATTAAAAATAAATAGTTCTCTTGATTTATAGGTTTTTCCCTTACCAATTTTAAATAAATTTTCTCTGAATCTAAAATGAGTTTGGAGTAATGTTTTGGTAAATCTTTATGTTGAATTAACGTAGCTAAGAGAAACAAGATTAGTTAACACTTCTTTACTTATGAATTACTTAGATCAGTTAGATTGAATGTGATAGAAACTCTTCCTGAATAAGCTTAAGCAAAACGAAGACATTCTGATAAATACTAGGTACTCTTTCCTGACCATGAAACCAACAGGCCTCAAAATCAAGCAGAATCATGTTTCTGAGGTTATAAATATCCTGTCTCCTACTTCTTTTTCTCTCTGTGTATTGACTATATTCTTGGATTTGGCAGAATGTTTTCCTCCACATGGCAGAAAACATGTCTGTTAACAGTTCCTGAATTTTCTGTCTCAGAGATTCATTCACCTAGTGATAAATAGCTTTTTCTTTAAAAATTCTCATTTCAGATTTATCTGGAAGGAAACATGACCAACCAAGCATGAGTCCAATGCCCACACAAGATCAGTTGTCAGAGGATAGGATCAAAATATGGAGAATAGTGTTCTTATGATAACCATGTTGCTTGACACGGTCAGTTGTCAGGAGGAAGACAGTGCTTAGATAATAAATTTCATTACGTTAGCCTTTGGAAGAAGACCTGGCGTCAGGCAATGTAGCCCAATGACCATATAATTATGGACCATGCACATACACACAGCACGTACACAATTAATGAAGTGAAATTACATGTTATTTAAGGGGAACCAATTAGAGGAAAGGTTACAGGGGTTTTACTTTCAGAGAAAGAAGCATGAATCACTAAGACAGACTTTTTCATGCAAATTCAGAAATAATAAACTTTTTTGTAAGATGGCTCTCTCAGCTCTGATAATAACTCTTTTCTTGTAAGTTTTCCTGTAATGAAGAAGTAGAACTCTGAAAACTACATTTTACAGACTGATTTGCTTCTCAAGTTCAAGATGTCACCCAATTCTGCCAAGAAGAGAAAGCTACAGACAATTGGAAGAAAGATATAAACACTTATCTTAAGCATAATGAAGAAGGCACTGGGTTCTTCTGGCACGGTACTGTTTGATCCTGTAGTTTATAGTTCTATACCACAGAGTTGAGTAGCAGGAGCTTTGCAGAATGGAATTTTCCCTACAAAATCTGGGGAATGGTTGCTATTTTTCCTGATTGCTGCTGTTCCTAACCTTAGCTGTAATTATACAATGGGTTTGTGGTAGTGAATTCTGCTTTCATGACCACCCCAAAGAGTCTGTAAACTGTCATCTATTTCAGCAATTCAAACACAAAAATAATTATAGCCAAAAAAGAACAACACGTCAGAGGCATAAAACAATAAATAATCATATAACTTGAGTTTTAGTATATTGACAAGAGATTAGCTGATCTAAACTGTATTCTTCCTTCATTTGGCTCTCACTTTCCTCTGGGGACCAGCTGGCTAGCTTTGGTATAGTATTCTTATGGTGGTAACAGAAGCTTAAGAGACACAAGTTAAAATATGCAAGGACTCTTGAGGTCTTGGCTTAGAATTGATATGCCATCATTTTTATCTTAGCCTGTGGAGCACATCAAGTCATATCACCAAACTCAGTCAAGAAACAGAGAAATATACTCCACCAATTTAGTGAAAGAACACACAAAGTCACACAGCAAAGGGCAAGCATATAGGGAGAAATGAAGAATTTGGTCCAACACTGCAGATGAACACAGGTGGCTAATATCTTTAAATGAATGACTAATATGTATGTAAGTGTTCTTGTATTTAAGAAGCCAGAGCTCTGAAAAGTATAATTTCCAGACTGCCTTTCTTCTCAAGTTTGAGGGTTGATCCAGTTCTGCCAAAAACAGAGAAACCACAAAAAATTGTCTTCCACTTTCAAAGCAGGGTTCTACAAACTGGCAGTGGATGCTATGTTTTACCACACAAATATACCTCATCAACCCTTGCCCACTTAATAAATGTTTATACTGCCTTTTTGATAATATAAGGTACAATTGTTAAAATTTAGAGATAACCCTAAACAAATCGAAATACAAGCTTAACTTCCATAAGCACCCAAGAGGAAAAACATTAAGAGAAAATTTAATTAAACAAGCACAAGACAGAAATGGAGAAAAAAATAGAGATAAAGCATGGTAAATAATTAGCCTGAGGTAAGATATCAGAAATGTATCTAAGTGTGTTGGACATTTTGATCAATGAGACAGACAATCCGGGTGGCTATGATACTGTCAAGGGACATAGTTAAAATGATGCACTGATGTTGCAAATAAAGTAAGGAAATGCATTAAACCAAAGAAAGAAATCTGCTATTACAATTTCAGACAAAATATAATTGAGGATCAAAGACTAATAAGAATAAATATAAGCAGTGAATACTTTTAAAAAACTAATAACAGTTTAACAATGTGATTTTGTAAAATATAAACCCCAAAATGACAGTCACAAACTTCTGTTAGTCATCACAGCATCTTTCAAATTAACCTGTTGCAAGTAGTAGAAAATGTGTAAACCTGTAGAAGATTTGAACAAGGCAATGATAAAATTTGATCTAGTTAATATATAGGAAAGTCTGTACCCTTCAAAGAGAATATATAGTATTTTCAACAAAATTTTTAATGTTTCAAATATGACTATACCCTAGATCACAAAGGTTCTCGACCAATTCCAAAGTTATAGTGATCTCAACAATAAAGCAATTACATCAGAAATTAAGAAAGAGGTGGTAGGCAAACCCTTTATTTAAAAAAAAGGAAGGAGACTTTTATAAATAATTTCAAGTTAATGGGAAAATTACAGTTTTAATAATAAAAAGGATTTAAATAAAAGGGTCAAATATGTTGTAAGGTTGAGAATTCACAAAGTAATCACTAAACCAGATTTTCTTTCTAATCACTTAGGAAAAGATGATTATTAGCTTTCCTTAATATAAAAAATATATTATCTTTCACTATGTAGTCATAAATAGTTCATTATAAAAAGATTATTATTTTATTGGTACATTAGAAATTTTCTTTGTAATTGTTGACTGATTATTCCTCCTAATCATCTCAAGTAAAAACATAGTTTCTCTTTACATATTAAATTAGTTTCTGACTACATTGTTAGATTATTTCCAGTGGAAATAAAACAACACATCATTCAAAAGAAGGAATTCTGGGCCAGCCCCATGGCCGAGTGGTTAAGTTCACGTGCTCCATGTCGGCGGCCCAGGACTTCTCTAGTTTGGATCCTAGGGGTGGACGTGGCACTGCTCATCAAGTCATGTTGAGGGGGCATCCCACATAGCGCAACCAGAGGCACTCACAACTAAAATATACAGCTATGTACTGGGGAACTTTGAAGGGAAAGAAGAAGGGAGGAGAAAAAAAAAAAAGAAGATCGGCACAATTGCTGGCTCAGGTGCCAATCTTAAAAAAAAAAGGAATTTGTTTCATAATATAATAAAACTATTACTTCACAAATAAAAGTTTCAATAAAATTATCCTTCTGAGGCCTCTGCCAAAGTGTGTTGGATATTAATTGTGTCCGCTGAAGAATTATTCCTAAAAATGTTTTCTCTTAAAAGCATTATATCAAATAATAATCGTCCACTAAACTTGCGAAACATTCTCTCTAGTCCAGGATGTGATCTATCTTCCGTGGAGGAAGTGATTGTGAATACAAATAATCAAAGTAAAAATAATGAAGTCCTTACAACAAGTCAAAAGCTGAATAAACTGAGCCTCAACTTTTCTTGGATCCACCACCAGTTGAAGTCCCAGGGCCAAACCACTTCCCCCAAAAGTGGAGAGCCAGGCAAACACAGAGAAGGCAAATCAGCGTACCTGAGCCTAATCCGCCGGAGCCAGGAACTAGCAGGAACATCAAATGGTAACGTGACCAGATTGCTGGGGATAAGTGTGCACAAACTGGAGAGTTAAAAACTCCTGGGGGCCTCTTTTAAGTTGGGGGGGAGCGGAGGGCACCGTATTTTCATGGATTTTACTTCCAGGAGCCCCACCAGCTTTTCACAGTAAAGTTCAGAGAAAAATCTCCGCACGTTTGTCAGGGGAATGGAAACAGTAACAAGTTTGAATTACTCCTAGGAGAAAAATAACCATTGTGAAATATTCCCAGGGGAAAAAATCCTCATTTTTAAGTAATCCCAGAAAATTCTCCACGACAAAGTCCCCCTCAGCAAGATTTCAAAAAGGCATCATAAAACTTAGTGGATTTGGGAGTAAAAAATTATACAACCGAATCTCACTCTATCCTTTGTCTCATCTAAGGAGATTAGAAAAAAAGCTGAGAAGCACTTGTGAAGGTCACGATGCAGAGGCTCGCTAAAACTGAGACCTACTCGGAGGCTGCGAGAGCGCTTCCTCTCCCTCCACACTCTACTGACACACCCACAGGGCTCCTACATCATAACAGTGGACTACACTTCGAAGAGCTGCAAGGGACAGACTGTTTAAAAAAGAGTTTCTAGGGAAACCCAAACACAATGGAAGAGAAAAACACACAAAGCCACTAGAAGAAATGGAAGCCTCAGACACCCTCAGTTACAGTCATCAGACACAGATGAACTCCTAGCGAGACAGACATAAAACCTCACACTAAAGGCCTAAGGGTCTCAGTTCCTATTAGCCAATGCCTTCCATCCAGCTTTCAGGAAAAAATTACAAGGCCCGTGAAAAAGCAAGAGAAAACACCAGCTGAAAAGGCAAAACGAGCATCAGAATGAGGTATGGCAGAGATTTTAGCTTTCTCAGACCAGGAATTCAAAATAACTGTGATTAACGTGCTAAGCAAGAGTTCTAACGGAAAAAGTGAGCACATGCAACAACAGAATGTATATGGATACACATACATGGGTAATGTAAATAGGGGGATGGAAACTCTAAGAAAGAGTCAAAAGGAAATGCTGGAAATCAAAAACACTAACAGAAATGAAGAATGCTTTTGACAGGCTCATCTGCAGAGTGGATGTGGCTGAGGAAAGAAATAGTGAGTTTGAAGATATGTCAAGAGAAACTCCCTATGTGAAAAGAAAAGAGAAAAAATAATGAAAAAAAGATGGAATAGAATCTCTAAAAACTTTGGTACAATTACAAAAGGTGTAATATATATGTCATAGGATATCAGAACAATAAGAAAGAGAAAGGAAAAGAAGAAGTTTTTGAAGTAAAAAGGAAAGAGAATTTTCCAAAACTAGTGACAGGAAACAAACCCAAATCCTAGAAGCTCAGAAAACCCCAATTAGGATAAATAACCAAAAAAATCTACACCTGGAGATATCATATTCAAACTGCAAAAAGCCATAGTCAGAGAGAAAATCTTGAAAGAAGCCAGAGAGTGAGGGAAAAAGCCTTCCTTGTAGTGTAGCAAGGATAAAGTTTGTACCACACTTTTTTCACAAACCATGCAAGCAAGAAGAGAATTGAGAGAAATATTTAAAATGTTGAATGACAATAAAAAACAGACAAGCAAAGAAATCTACTTTGAATTCTTCTATCCAGAAAAATTATCTTTCAAAAGTGAAGGAGAAATAAAGATGTTCTCAGACAAACAAAAACTGGAGGAATTGGCTGACAGTAGACCCGGCTTGCATGAAATGTTTCAAAGATGTAATTTAGAGAGAAAGAAAATGATGTAGGTCAGAAATTTGGATCTACATAAGGAAAAGAAGAGCAGCAGAGAAGGAATAAGTGAAGAAAGGAAATAAAAATGAAAATTGGAACTTCAACACAGTTTGAAAAGTACTGATCTCAACTAAAAGTGAAGTGGAAAATACGGCCCTGTGGATGCCAGTATGCCTGCCTGAAGCTGGTGATGCTTGAGACACAGAAACAGCAAAAACTACAGAAGGCAGGAGAGAATGCAATCTATCATCTGCAAAGAGACAGAGCTCAGTTTTCCCTCTTCTTTTATATTTAAATAACTCTTGTTTCTTTTTGTTGCCTGTGCTATTTAGAGGAAAAAAAGAATCTGGTAATATGGTAGGGTTTTAGTCTTATAATTACTTATGCAAAAATTATAATGCTTCAACATATTATCTCCTTAATACACAGATAAATAGTACACCCTTAGAGACAGACATACCTAGGAAATAATTAATATATTCTTAACTATGCATTTCTGTGGAGCATCCAAATTCATTCTCTATGTTGTTTTAGGTTATTTTTTGATGATCAGGTGTATTTATCTCAAAAGAATGAAGTAAGCTGTTCCAATTTATGTGACATTTAAAAAGAATTTTAGGGGCCTGAATTACTTTCTGTAATACTGCTTTAATTAAGGTGTATTTCCTGGCATTTTATATTAACATAATGTATTCCATTATGAATCATATTCTGGTATTTCTGGAGATTTGCGGGTACTTACCGCTGTGAAGTGCATGAAGTTTCTAGGTTTTATTTTGAGTTTATTTGTTGAAAAGTCTCTACTCAATTTTCTCACGAACATCAATCTGATACATTTGATATAAGCAAAATGAGCAACTTGAGGTAAATTAAGTAATATAGGTCATAAAATTTAAAAATGAAGTATTAATGATTCACTGAATAGAATATGGTGAAAAGTTATATTTTTATTACAATCATTAATCTTGTTATGACTTATTGAACATCCAAGGTACCCAATGCATGATAAAAATTGATCCCAGTAGCCACTCTGTTTTATGTTTAACAGTTTCGTCGAGTATCACCTCTTTGATGACACAAAGTAATTATTTTTCACCCAAAGTGGCATTCGTGATATTGCAGAGATGAGATTTATTACTAAAAGTTATAAAAAATAGGCTTATGATATTGATTATAGAAGAAATCCATACTAATTTATTTTTGTAAATTACTTTGCTCTCTTTTATGTACTAATAAGTATGGGATAAGGGAGGATCATGTTGCAAGATTTGTTTGATGGCTGGGACTCAGAAATTCACTCTAAAAATGTGTATATTTTTATGGTGCATATTGCTAACCTATGATCCCCCTGCCATCTCCTGGTAAAACAGAATTGTAAAGCTAGCATACTCTTGAATATATTCAATTAGGTTCTTCCCAAACTCTTGTGCTTGTGCTATTCAGAATATTTTTACCTTATATACTGCTTCATGATACATCATTTAGACTTGTAGTTTTGCATTTTATTTAAATGTTTAATCAAGGAGAAAAATAAATTTATTCAAACTAGTTGACACAGAATAAGCAAACATGCACCTTGCTCCTTAGTCTCATCCTTGAATGAAGGGTTTCTTACAATTTCAGAAATCTGTAATGGTTGATGACACCCTTTTAATCCTCTTTATTCGTAGTAGTGTACAGCATAGGTAGCGCAGCGTGATATTTGACAATGTCTCTTCAGTCTCTTCAACTGGAGATGCAGACCAATTATACAGTAAAGTAGCTGGATTTGGAGCTGAAATGAATGGATTGTTATCAGCACACAAGAGAATCCCCAGTGGTTTTTACAAGATTCCTTCCTTGTTCCTGTTCTAGTCGGTATAGTTATCAGGAAGATGCAGACACAGATGGCAGGAAAAGACAAAAGTATCTCTTGTTCAAAACTTAGAGTTTATAGATACATCGTATTCCTCACCTAGTGCCCTGTTAATATACCACAAAATAAAAGTTCTCCAAATGCAGAGAGTTTTTTCTGTTTTGTAGGCTGTTGTATCCCTGGAATCTGGTCCACAGTAGTAGATTCTCAGTAAACACTTGTTGAATCAACAAATTATTTTGCCAGAGCAATGAGGTATATAAAAGGACTTGATATATGTCATATGACTAATAATAAACAGAGTTCTAATGTGATATTTTGCCTTGAGAAGAAAAGATTTGGAAGAGCATAATATTTGCACTACAATATACAGAAGGGTATTAGTTAAAAGAAGGATTAGACTTTTTCTGTTGATCCGATTTGGATGGTTAACCGCTTCAGCAAGATAATGTATTTTAACATAAGGGGAAAGTTTCTAATAGAGTGGTCTTTAAAAATTGCATAGCTGCCTTATATGGTAATGAATTACTTATGTAGAATGGCATTCAAGGAGAGCTCACAGAGCAAACATTGTAAGAAGCTTTAAGCATTGGATGGTGGATAAACTTGGCCTTTATGTCCTTTGTATTCCTCAAATATGATTATAATACGGTCTTACAAAATTCATCTAACCCCATCACCACATCAAGCAGGTATTGATTTCATGAACCCAACAAGACTGTTTCAACTCAACGATAGTTTTTCGAGTCACATGTATTTAATAAAACACTTGGTTATATTTTCAGTATTGTTCTACCATAATATTTATTGAAATTGTATCTTCAATTGTTTACTTTAGTGAATTAAAACTAAGCATGGTGCCGCTGTGCTACCGTTTAGAATATTGAAGACCACAAGCAAAATAAAAAGGCAGTGTAATAAAGAAAAACTGGTGATACTTTAGGGTACTTAGGAGCTATATTATCGTTATTCTAAACATTATTCAATAACTGTCCTGATAAGGACATTGACTTTGAATGGTATGTCATTTCTGTGAGACTCTTAATTAGATGATGTCCGTGGAGATTAAAAAAAAGTTTGATTAACTCTAAGCGCATTATGTGCAAAAAAGTCTAAGGCTCCAAGTGCAAAAGCAACCAGAGTATCAATTAACCCACAAAGAAAGAAGAATATGATAATCCAGTTTATTATATTACACCAAGCTTATGCATGAAATAAAGTATTGTATTTAAATGAGAACAATTGTAACAACTATTATTAAAGGTAATGCAAACTAAAACCATGATAATTATTTATTGGTCTCCTATTCCAATCAATTATTTTATAATACGGTATAGAAAGAAATGCTCTTTTGGCAGAACACATGTTAATATATAAGTTTGGTATTAATTTTTGGCACAGTATTTAATCATAGCTGTCCGAATACTTTTAATCACATTTCCAATAGTGGTGACATTAATGATTATTCTTATGGACAGAGTTCTACCTTCATTACATTTTATCTTTATAAAAGACATTAAAGTGTATCTGGTTTAAATGAAGCATTTTACAGACTAGAAAAAGGAGGTGAAAAAAGGTGAGTAACTCACCAAAGTTCAGCTAATTACTGCCGAGGGCTACTGACTGTCAGTCTAGAACTGTGTAAACAGCTCTGAGAAATGTTATAACACCTTGTGACTACATGCATCCTTGGAATTTTACAACAGGAATAAAGAAAATATCGACAGTATATAGTACACAATATAAAGCCCACGTTTTTTCAGGAATATGGCAATGAATTATTTTTTTAATTTAAAGTGAATACTGGTTGGGTTTATTATTTTTTTGCCTTATAAGTGAAACAATTAAAATGGTTATTGAGATGATCAACTTTCACAATATGTTATAACCAGGCATATTTAATTTACATCAGAATTTTACTGTATTTGTGATAGTGGATAATTAATAAATTATGTTACTGTACAACTTCCTGGAGATTGATATTTCTTGAGAATAAGTTAGCCCCTGTAAAAGACAAATTAACACCTTAAAAGTGCCACAAATAACGGATGCAGAGAAAGCTCATGCTTTATTTTTTATATCCACATGTCCTAAGGAAATTGTAGCTGTAAAATTCTCAGTGAAACAGCAGAGAAGAAAGTGAATTGGAAGAAAGAGGAGGTAAACTGAATTAGTGTGCTACCTCAACAAACAATGATTGAGTGCTTTCTGCCACTTAGTCACACACGTTTATAAGTTTATTAACTTTGTCTTCTTGAGAAAGTTGCTTAAACTCATTGTTTCAGTTGCCTCAAATGAATACTTGGGAATCATTGTGATCATATAATGTAAAGTTCTAGAAATGTTTCTGAGATGTTATGGTCACTCAGCTCATAAAATATTATAGCCATTTTGAAATTTGCAGTGTGATTGGGAAGAGACGTCACATCCAGACAGTATGAGGTGTGGCTTCCCTGGATGGACAATGTGTTGGGGGAACCCAGAAGAAGGTGACTTTATTCCTTCTGACTGAAAGAGATCATTGAGAGGCCTGGAGAATGAGAAGATTTCACTGATGATTTAGCACCTGATCTGGGTCTTGGCAGAAAAAAACCCAAACAAACAGGGACCTCTCCAGAAGATGCAATAGGATGACTGACAAACAGAAATATTCAATTGCAGACCCTATGTCAGAAATTGTGTGTCCCTTGCTTGGGCTGTTTAGGAGAAAGGGATTGGATACAAAGTTAAGTTAAGATCAGACAGTAAAGCATTATGAAAATAATTTTCACAAATTTTTAATCTCATTTTCTGAAGAACAAAACTGGAGCCATTAGCAGGGTATATTAGTTTGTATTTGTGATTTTTTAAAAAGCAAAACACGAGCACATTAATTGGAAAAAAACGAATGAGAAGACTTCCAGAAGGGTGGCATGAGGAGCTTGACTTTCTCTGACAAAACAATCATCACTGCTGAAAATTAGTTTTGAAAAACACCATTTAAAAATCTCTAGACATTTTTCTAAAGACATACAACAAATGAAGAAACTTCATTCATAAAATTCTACTAAATCTCAGTAAGAAGAGTGAAAGTCTGCGGTATTCTAGTCATGCCTCACTCTCTACACCCAGCTTACAGGTCTGCCTGATGGAAGCTCTACTATAAGCGAGTATATCCGAAAACAGAGCTCTCTCTCTCCCTATCTCCCAGTCAAGGGCTCCAGTATCTCCCAAGGAGGAGCAAGCTGCCATCATTTCTTACTCCCAGCTCTGCATTGCAGTGGCTCTATTCCAGGTAAGAACAGCTGAGAAGTCTGGGGTTCTCTTCCTCCACCTTATCCCCAGTCGTAAGACAGCAGCTCTATCTAGGTTGCTATAGGCTGAAAATACTAGGCCGTCAGTCCTGGTCATCCCAGCTCACTCAAAGGGTGGTTCCACTCAGAGGATGCAAACTGAGAAGACCACAGGCTGGCTGCCTGCTCAGCACCCTGCTCATGAAGCAGGTTCTCACTTTTAGAGAAGTGAGCCATGTCCCTCTGCCTAGCTCCAGAATGGGGGTCTGAGGTTTTGACCATGAGGGAGTAGACCGTAATAACAGAGATTTCTGAAGTTGTCCCCAAGTAAACTGACTTATTTATAACAGAGTGTAGGAAAGTTCAAGGCTGAAATGATAAAACATCGTGAAGTTTACCAGAAAGAACTGGGGAAAGAGACAGCTAAGAAAAGCCCTCCTTGGATCAGAACAAAACTCAGACTTGAATGGAGTTGGCCCCTTCCTCACACCATACACAAAAATTAACCCTGAAAAGTCACATACTTAAATGTAAAAGCTAAATTAAATATAAAATCCTGAGTCATAAATATAGTAGTAAGTCTGTGTGACTTTGATAAGGCAAAGCCTTCTTCAATATGACACCAAGAACACAATCAACTACAAAAATTTGATAAATTGGACTTCATCAGAATTTAGTTTGTACTTCAAATGACACAACTAAGAAAATGAAAAGGTAATCAAAAAATAAAAGTATTTTGAAGTCATATTTGAGATAAAATAATTGTATCTAGAATAAGTAAAAAACTCAACTAAATAATAAAAAGACAAATTACCAAGTTAATAAATTCTCATTCTAGGTAATTTCCTACTTCTTTGCATACGTAATAATTTTTGATTGGATGTCAATTATTGTAAGGTGCACCTTGTACAATACTGGACATTTTTATATTCCTAGAAATATTCTTGAGCATTTGATAGTGTTCTGCAGTACCAAAGCATCCTTATTCTAAGGCTCATTTTTATTAAAGCAATACATTTCTGATTATTCTACCATATCCTCTATAAATTGTGTGTTTTTTCACTGTAAGGAAGGAAGACTTTTCCTCTATCCACTCTGGGTCCTTCTGGCCAGACAATGAATTATATTCACATGAGAGACAGAATAACAGGAGAAAATTAAACAAAGCTTTGCAACATGTATACATGGGATAAGCTCAGGAAAGCTGAACAACTTGCCAAAATGGCAGAGGTTCTCATCTTAAATATCCTCCTCAGCTAAAGGCAAAGGCAGATGTTGGGGGTGGGGGGAGTCAGTTATACGAGATTACCAGAAAAGCACAGTAAATAGGTAAACAAGAGTAAGGTTATTATGCAGATTTAAGTCCTTGCCTTTGTCATTGATAAGAGTTTCTAGAGATAAGGACATCTCTTCTTCCTGGTAGAGAGAGGGAGACGCCTTTACAGATGGAGATTTCCTTTACAGATGTAAATATCTCTTACAAAGGGTAACTTCTACTTTTTAGAGTTTCTCTCATGTCTGCAGTTTTTAAAAGTACCCAGGCCAAAATAATCCTCATGCCAAAGAGATTTATCTTGGGGTGGCCAATTCCAATCCCCCACATCACTCATACCACTGGGGGAATAAATTCTTTTCAGCACTGTGTGAGCTCTGGGATCTTTCACTTTGCTTCTTTTGGATGATCCTTTTGTCTGCTCAATGCAAGACATGCAAAATAGTCAGGAGGCAAGGTGGTAGGAGAGAAAGGACTTTATTACAGCTTGCTAGCAAGAGGGAAGATGGCCAATTCATGTCCAAAAGAACCATGTTACAGAACAAAGACTACAGGCCAGTTATATATAGGGCTGGTCTCCAGGTGTGGGAGGTGGCTGGTCTCTGGGTGGGGCAGACATCTGGTCCCAGTTCCTGATGGTCCTTTGTCTACTGGATATGCATCAGAGAATGGAGCAATGCCATACGCCCTGATCTTTCAGTTGTCATTGATGATGCCTATCAGCCCAGGCTCTCTGCCCAGGGGTCATCACATTCCTAAGGAACTCAAAAAGAGCAAAAGTTATCATCGTAAAGCAACTAGGAGGGGCCACAAAATCTTCAGAGCATGTCTGGGCTAGTTAATCAGAGGTCATTTAAAGTTATAATAGGATTTCTTTTCTACAACATGGCTTCCCTTATGTGAACCTTGTGTTGAGCTGGTATCACTTCTGCCAACTTTGAGTTGTTTGAACATGCATGAACCAATCATTACTCAGCTGAAGACAAAGAGAATCCTCTTCAGATCTACAAATCTCTCTCTCTCTCTCTCTGTCTCTCTGAAGCTCTCTCCATTCAATTTCTCTGCCTTTGAATGCTAGGCCCCTTGGTCTCCTTAGACTCCCATTTCCATCTCTTCAACTCAGAGAGACTGCCAGAATCCACTGGAATTTGTCTTCACTGTGCTGTAGACTGGAGATTGTTTCCTTTGAGGGAGCTGGGCAGTTGTAAGACTCAACTCATTTGCTTCACTTCTCTCAAGTTGTAAAGTCTGAAATATGATAATTTCATTGTATCAGTTAATTATAAAACTATATATTTGTAAATATCAAAAATATTTTAAAGCAAGGTAATTTCCTCACATTTTAATATCTTATTTATTGACAGCAGTAGATTGTTTTCTTCTAACAAACATATGTATATATAATTTAAAAGAGAAGAATTGAAAATACCATTAGATTTCCCCATTTTTTTCTCTCAAATTTAGTGAGGATTTCCTAGTTTATTAATTTGTAATTTTAGAAAGTCTAGATAATTTTAGCATATTTCACATACATGTATGTTGATACATTTTATTGTAATTTTCACATTTCAGTAACAAAATACTACCTCCATTGTATATATTTGTACATTATTTTAAGCATTTCTACTGTTTAGTGTTCTAGTTTATTTCCCTGGTAGTTGTTAATTCATATAGTGAATTCCTCAGTTGGATTTTAGACAAAATTATTGATAGGTCAATATTTAACAAAGAAACCCTTGTTCTATATCAGGTAAAATTTGCTCTGTGCAAGTGCTTTGGAAGCTAAATTACTTGACGTGCAATTTTAAATGGTGTGGTATATGTTATAACCAAGAATTTTTAAAGAAATTAAATAATACGTGACTTCAGGTCACACTAAGAATAGTGTCCAATCCAACATATGATGACACATATTGAATTCATTTTAAAAGAAAGTTATCTTAGAATAATTTATTGCTAAGAAACATATTAAACCACTTAATTCTTCTAAAAAGAGCTCTATTTTAATCCCTTACTACATTCTGGGTATTATATTTAAAGTACTAATGATATTGGTTGTGATTTTTAATATGTTGTTAATATCTTCAGTGAGATATAGCAACTATTTAATTTGTATAATAATCATGTCATATTTTAAGACAATAACTTCAGGTTATAATTGAAATAATATAATTTTAATTTATATATAATATTTGGCATAATTATCTAATTATAAACTATCTTATACTATAATGTGGATATTTCTTTCACTTGCAGTTAATTAATCTTAGCTGTCTCATTAAAATGGTAAATCCTGTAAATGATCTTTTAATTAAAGGTTAAATATTTCACTGGATATATTATCAGTCTAATGAGTTTCAAGGCAAACATAGGCATTTTGTTAGGAGAATAAAATGGATTGGTGTTATGAATTAAATCATTCTCTTTTTTAGAAAAAGTATTATGAATTAAAACTTGTTTATCTTTTATTTCCTAATAATGGTTTTTAGTCAAATACATATATACTCTAAATATTTTTCTCATATTCTTTGTTAACTAAAATATTCCTTTTAATAAGTAGCCAGGAGGTTAGCCAACATAAAAAATACACTTTAAATTAACATCAATGATGACATTTATTTCCATAAAAGATGTCTAATTAACCAAGTATTGCTGGATTCCTTCCAAAATTCAATAATACAGAAACTGTGGGACCCCTCTGGAAACTAACATAAGCACAAGACGTGTCAGAAGGGACTCCTTCATTTCTTTACCATTTTTTACCATACTCTAAATTTTGAAATTCGTCATTACGTAGAGTTGCTTCACATTACAAATCATAAAAATCTAAGAGTACAATCACACATCCTAATCTTTTGATTCCTAATTATTTCTTTCTGTTATATTCACTAGGATTCATTTATTAACTTTAACAACACCTCTCATGGAATGCCTTGTTCTGTTCCTTTCTGTTTACACAACAGTATATCAGACTCCTTCTCATTATTTATTTTAAGTACTTTGTTGTTATCATCTCAATCCTATTGTCCCAATTTATTTCTTATTTATGAGAATATTCCCGTACTGGATTAATATAATTGTAACAAACTACTGGAAAGATGTGATACTATAAATTAGTGCCTCCTTTTTAAAATCCTTTTTAAATCACTCCTTCCCCCAAGAACTCTTTTGAGACATTTGATTTCTTAATCTTGCCCTTCCATGGAATACTGTTTGTTTTATATTGCATGTGTAGGGGAGGAAGAGAATTCCTCTACCCATTCTAGGTCCTTCTGGCTAGGCTACCAATTAAATTCACATGAGACAGAATAACAGGAGAAAATCAAACAAAGCTTTATAACATATGTGCATGGGAGAAACCCAGGAAAGCTGACTAACTTGCCCAAATGGCCGAGCTGCCAGTTTAGATATCATATCCAGCTAAAGACAAAGGAGGATGTTGGGGGTGGGGGTAGTCAGCTATGGGAGATTACCAGGAAAGCACAGTGAGCAAGAGGAAAGTTATTATGCAGATTTAAGTCTTTGCCTTCTGCCTTGATAAGAGTTTCTGAGATAAATTCCCCTTCTTCCTGCTACAGAGAGGGAGACACCTTTACAGATGGTAATTTCCCTTACAAATGTGAATGTCTCTTACAACAGGTAACTTCTGCTCTTCAGAGCTTCTCCCTTGTATGCAGTTTCTTAAAAGTAACCAGCCCAAAATAATCCTCATGCCAAAGAGACATATTTTGTGGTAGCCAATTCTGATCTCCCATACATGTATATCTGTGCATTATAAATAAACAAGAGTAAGATTTTTTTCACTCCCACAAATCAGTTTTGTCTCTTTGGGGGCTGTGTCACTCTCTTTGATAATGTGTGCTATAGATTTACCTTTGCCTGTATTCAACTTTATACGAATGGAATCTTGTAGTATATGCTCTTCTTTTTAGTTCCTTTCACTTAACGTTTCATATCAGATAGTTCCAACTTCTAAAATTCATGGGATGCTAATTATGCTGCGTTGTTCCTGCTGAAACTCACTCATAGTAGTGTCTTCTTTAGAATAACTCTTTGCCAAGCACAGGGTCACAAAAAATTTTCTCCTATTTTTTTCTCTAGAATTTTAGAATTTTACATTTTATAGTTATATCTATGATCTATCTGGGGTTAATTTTTTAGAGGGGTGGCTTTAGGTCAAAGTTAGTGTTTTTTCTCCTGATATTCAATTATTTAGTACCATTTTGGAAAAACTTATCCTTTCTCTATTGAATGGTTTTGTACCTTTTTGACAAGTAATTGACTATATTCAAGTGGGTTTTTATCTGGATTCTAAGCTAATTCACTGATTTATGTCTATCCTCTCACTAAGAAAAACACAAATTAGTGGCCAGCCCAGTGGCCAAGTGGTTAGGTCTGTGTGCTCTGCTTTGGCAGCCCAGGGTTTTGCCGGTTTGGATCCTGGGAGCGGACATGGCACCGTTGGTCAGGCCATGCTGAGGTGGCATCCCACATAGCACAATAAGAGGCAATCACAACTTGGAAGATACAATTATGTCCTGCTGGGCTTTGGGGAGAAGAACAAAAAAAAAACGTTGACAACACTTGTTAGCTCAGGTGCCAATATTTTTTTTAAAAAATAGCAACACAAATTACTTTACCTTTATACTAAATTTTGGAAACAAGTAATAGGAATTTTTCAACTTTGCTTTTCTTCTTCTTAAAGAAGTTCCTTTTCCACCAGTTAAAGTAAGTTGTTTAACTTACAAATATTTAAAATTTTCCAGACATATTATGTTATTGATTTCTAGTTTAATTTTACTTTTAAGACATTTAAATGCATTAACGTGTGCTTTATGATCCAAAATATGGTCTATCTTGACAATGCAGGTGGCAGAGGATGCAAGAGAATAAAGAGTAGTTATGATACTTTTGCAATAGAAAGCAAATAATCATTATAAACATTGAAGGATGGGATGAATTTCAAGGCATTGGAAGCCTTGAAAAAAGATGATAGACTCAGAGAAGATAACTCATCTCAAAATCTATGAAGACCTCAAGACTGTTATGAAAATTTTAAGAAGATTCTTATTTCTTGCATATTCAGGGCAATAATGATTTTCAGTGCAATTGCTGAAGATAAACTGTAGAATCTGATTATATGCAAAGATAAATATAACTAGAAACTAAAATGTGCTTACTATATTGACTCAACAAGAAAGGCCTTAAATCTCTCAAATTCTGACCCAAAGCTGCTTCCACTGTAAACCATGAGAAATAGTACCTCAGTCTGCATCTCTCACTTTGGGAAGTCTGAAAAATACTTTGCCATTCCCATATTTCATTTTGCATTTCATAGGAACATAGGATTTTTTGCCCAGTTCAGTGTTTCTCCATCTTTTCTTAATTTTCCTCCTCCTCAAAAGTCTTTCAAAATATTTTTTCCTAATACCATATATTGTGTATCTGTTTACTTAATGTATATACATTTATACTTTATACATAAAAGAGAAAGTATAAAGCTTACTCTTTTTCTTCAAAGCAAGGTTAGTGATTAAATAAAAATTTTAAGTCAAAAGTGAAGTTAAAAATTTAAAATCTATTAACATTTAATTTATAACTGTATTTATTGAGTAACTTTTAATATGCTGCAAACAAATTATATCTCTTGATGAAAATAAAAGCGAGTAATTAGGAACAATCTAAACCCAAGTGGTTTGTCAATTTTCCTAGAATTAGTTCTATTTTTTCAGTAAAGTACATCTCTCGGCTCTCCCTTTCCTCCATGGACTGCTTCCTTGTGATTCAATTTATTTTATTATTAGAATTTGTATAACAAGGTAAACAATTTCAAGTGCAAAAATTTAAAATATCTTTGGGGTAGCCAAAGATGGTAGCTTAGAGAACAAAATTAACTGTTTTTTCTTTTTGATTTAAACACCTCATAAAAATCACACATAATTTAGAGATCAAAATTAAAATTACATTTAACTTTAAGACATATTTACTAACAGAACTTTTATATTGGCAGACATAAAGCACTATACATACTTCAGATTGAGGCAAAAATTCTGAAGGCAATCCCAGATTTATTGACACTCATGCAGTTCTCTCAATAAAAATAAAATAGTGGCTAAGAGGTAAATTAAAAACAAAGCATTTTGGGGGGTGGGCCAGTGTCATAGTGGTTAAGTTTGTGCACTCCACTTTGGCGACCCGGGGTTTGCTGGTTTGGATTCTGGGCACAGACCTACGTGCTGGTCATTGAGCCTTGCTATGGCAGCATCCCACATAGAAGAACTAGAAGGACTTACAACTAGGATGTACAACAATGCACTGGGGCTTTGGGGAGGGGGGAAAAAAGAGAAAGATTGGCAACAGATGTTAACTCAGGGCCAATCTTCCTCACTAAAAAAGCATTAAAAAAAAGAACTTTTTCCTTCTAAAAATTTCATATGAATTCATTGTTGAAAAATATTGTCAAACATGAAAATCAGCAATGTAGAATCAATGACCTTTTCTACATGTTGACTATAAGGTAGCTATGATCATTGCATTATGAATTAATAATTATAAAATGGATATTACACACTAGTGATATCAGACCAAAACTCTTTTTGTTACCATTATTGTTAACCATGTTCTAAAATGGTCAATAGTATATTAGCATTTGTTTCAACTTTTTAATTATGTAATTAGAAAGTTTAGGGATTACAAGATCTCTCAAAAAAAAAGGTTTAGTATTTTTAATTCAGGTGCCAGCAAACTTTTTTGTAAATGGCCTAACAGAAAATAGTTTAGGCTTTGTGGGTCATACAGTCTCAATTCTGCCACTCTAATGAGAAAGCAGCCAGACACAATATGGAAACTAATCAATGTGGCTGTCTTCCAATATAACTTTATTTGTAAAAGTGAAGTTTGCCATACAAACTGACATTTGCCAACCCTATTTTAATCAATAGTCCTGGAATAACCCAAGCGGTAGTGAACTTTAATTATGGAGCTATGCTAATGCATTGGAGCTAGTCTTCCTGAAGGAAATATCACTTCCAATTTAATTTCTCCTCAATGTATCCCTGCATTTATTCATTCCATGAAGATTTCTCAAATATCTGGTAGTTCTCAGCCACCAAGGTAGAACATATGTACACAAAAATGTACAACAGTTGTACAACTGTTAGTTAATTTTAGTTGTTTTCAAAATTAAGTCCCACTTAATGTTTATTTCCAAGAACCCCCTCCATACGTAAAAGTAACTGATAAAATAAAGTTGCAAGCATTTTCTCATTTTACAAAATATTTATTGAATCACAGATTTTAATAGAAGAATGTCAAAATTAAATTAGCATTGAAATCTTCCCTGACAATTCATATCAGTACCACATTTACTGGTGATCATTAATAAGAACTTATTACTTGCATATTCTCTGACAGATTATTTCTGAGTTTTCTCAGAAATGACTAGACAAGGGAAGTCAGTGCTAAAAAAGATAGATGTTGGGTGTGGTTTTACTGACCAAGCTTCTCTTTAGAGATAGTCCCAAGGTAGTAACCTTTTAGAAAGAGAGTTGAATGCACCAACCACAGAGACTGATAAATGAACAAGCAAACTTGAGATATGCACAAATAGACACAATACAATACAAATTTCAGATGATCACTATTATCAATAAAGAAATGACAAAGAATGATGGCTGAACACTAAACAATGAATTGTGATTAACAATATACTTATTAAAGTCTGCCAGTTTGACATGCGCCAAGAACTTTGGGTTTTATTCATTACAGAGAGATCCTGGTATTGAAATTTCAGTATCTAATATGTTATAGCAGTTCTCTAAGTTATGCTTTCTAACTCAATGAAAAAAATGTGATATTTTACATATTGGCAGAAAAAGAACTTTGACTTAAAAAAAGTAATTGACTTTTCAAAGGCTTAAAAAAATGTGAAACATTTATTTTATTGGAAAATACATTTTTGAAAAAATTGATATCTAGTTTTTACAAAAGACACTCTTGTAATAATTTGACAAGTGTATTTTTATATGTAGGCTTATTCAGTCCAGGAATAGCTCCTTGTTTTGCAAAACACTCATGCATTTCTTAATGTGGAGGTTTTAATGACAAATACTCAACTCAAATAATTGGAAGATTAAATGAATGACATCATATACACCCAGTTGATGAAAGCTTGTATTCAGTAATCTTTCGACTTTTTGTCCTATTATTGGGATATTAAAATTAGGAATTTGTTCAAAGGGCTAAGGAAAGGATTTAAGTGTACCATACTCTCATTTTTATTCTTCTTGTGAATAATGATTTGTTTTTCGTGTTTTTTAATCTCCCAGGAAGACTCCGAGGAACTTCCTTAGCTACCCAGGCCCTGAATTGCCATAATGGGTATTCTGAGTGTGGGTTTTTGAAAGACCAAATGATAAATGAAGCTTTGGCTCAGATTCTGCTCTCAGCAAGACCAATGAGAATACTGAAAAACTATGTTTTTATTTTCTTCATTCCCAAGTGGATAATTGAAATACTCTTAGTAGCTGGCAACACTCTCACACTAGTTCCCTGACCTTCAGATAAATAGCCATTATGGTAAAATGGCCAAGTGTAAGCCCCTGAAATTGCCTTGTGCCCAGACAATAAAGCAAATGCAATGCAGTGTTCCAGGAGGAATTGCAGGCATTATCACACCGTAAAGGAGACGCTAGCACTATTGTATCTTCCTTCAATCCATTCATATTGCCTCAGGGGAAATCAGATGTATTATGAGAGATAGTAGTGAATTAATATAAACTTAACCAAGTGGTAGCCCAGCTGCACCTGTTGTACTGGGCACGGTGCATTAATTGGATAGATCAATATGGCCCCTGGATACTGCAGACCACAGAAAATCTTAATATCCAGGTGGAGTAAATACAGTTCTTTAAAGGTATAGAACTAGACAAGATAAGTGATTTTTTTCCTTAGCCTGAGGCTTTAATATTTTCTATCTGATTCCTTTTATATGTCTGCTAAAAGAGCTAAGTTCGTATATAAAGTTTACATTGTAAACTTAATTAACTTTGCTTCCTTTGGCAACGTGGTGATATGAAAGTGTTTAAAATAGAATTTTCCCTTTGAAATCGGTAGAGCATACAAAGAAAATTTGGTTTATTTCCCAATGCATGTATCCAATTTCTACAGAGCTTTCCAAATACTAAAAAGTCTTCGGGTGTTTTTATTCTATTCACTTGCATTATTGGGTGTTTTTCAATCTTGCCCCCTTTAAATGACTGACCATTCAGCCCTCCACATTTGTGGCTTTCTTTTGTTTATTGAACTTAGATGATAACCTAATGCAGAGATAATCTTTCTTCCTAGTGATATCACTTTATATCTATACATTTTGTAGTCAACTCAACCAGCATGGATCCTAGCTTGCGAAAGACCCAGAGTTAAAGTCAGCTGTACGGCCTGGATGAATGAACAACAATATTCCACCTTGAAATACATTCAGATGTGGTTTACATAGATTTGTGCTTATATTTGAAAGTAAAGACTGAATAAAATAGTGATAGTTTTATTTTCTGTTTCAATGCAGCCCCTTTAAATATAGACGTAGTTTGCTGTTGACACTTACTGCTATATGCTAGGAATTTATGTCAAAACATACAGAAGAAATATAGCAGAACATTTTATCCAAATATTAGTAAAAATAAAATCACAAATATACCTTAAAAATCTATTTAAATATTTAGTCAATATCTCACAAAGATTAGACAGAAAGTTGTCAATCAAGGTTTGACTTACTGTCAGATTTCAAAAGTTTAGTCTTCTAGTCATTTTTAACAATTTTCAGACAGCAATTTATGTACCAGTAATAAAATAAATAATATTAGCCATTAGTGCAATGAACAAATGACTTATTGAAGAGTATCTTGCTAAGTCAACATACATTTCAAAGTTTTATTTGCTCAAAACATAAGAATATAAAGGGTCCAATAATATAAATTAAATTAGATAACCTGATGATGTGTTGGGATAGAAAATATTAGAAAGCTCATATTAAATACTTAAAGTGTATGCTATTTGGATTTGTTGAGGAAAATACAATAATAATCAGCTAAAATATATTGAAAATAGTTGCCACTGGAATACAAAAATTATCTTGGAAAGGATGTGTATTAGTTTCTGTTGCTGTGTAACAAATTATTCACAGCACTAACAGCTTAAATGGCACCCTTTGATTATCTCACAATTTCTGTAGGTCAGAATTCTGGACACAGCATAACCAAGTTCTCTTCTCAAAGTCTCTCAAGGCTGCAATCAAGGTATCAGTTGGGCTGCACTCTCTTGTGGCGCTCAGGATCTGTTCTCAGACTTACTCAGGTTGTTGACAGAATTTAGATCCTTGTGGTTATACTGCTGAAAACCTCGCTTTCTTGTTGACTGTTAGCAAGAGGTTGTTCGTGGTAAAACGTTGAGGAGGTAGACTGGTAGGCAGCTTTCAAACTTGGCCACCAATCACTCTGCTTCCTAGTATGCACAGTCTGGAGCAATCACCACCCTTGAAATGTGGGCTCAACCGAGTGACTTGCTTCTAAGAAATAAAATATAACAAAATGAGGTGATGGCATTTCCATGATTAGGTTACAAAAGAAAAACTGTGACTGTCTGCCTTGCTAGCTATCTGTCTTTTGCTGGGACTCTAATGAAGCAAGATGCCATGTTGAGCAATCCTCTTTGGAGAGGTCCACATGGCAAGGAACTGAGGGGACCCTTGGTCAAGGAGTCATGAGGAACTGAATTCTTCCAATAGCCAGTTAGGCCACACCTAAAGTTCTGAAGCACAGAAACTGTGACAAAACAAATTTTCTTGTTTTGATTCACTACACTTTGGAGTAATTTATTATGTAGTCATAGATAACTAGTACAAGTAGTAGTTAGACATTCTTTCAAGTGCTAGCAGTTATATGCAGTTTAGTAATTTCGGAGTGCTTTGTAATATGACACTTTGGCATTCATATAGAGTACTTTGCATTTGATTTATCCTTATGATGTATGTGGAGAGAGAAAAAGCGTCCCTTTTTTTTTTAAAGATTGGCACCTGAGCTAACAACTGTTGCCAATCTTTTTTTTTTCTGCTTTTTTCTCCCCAAATCACCCCAGTACATAGTTGCATATTTTAGCTGTGGGTCCCTCTAGTTGTGGCATTTGGGACGCCGCCTCAATGTGGCCTGAGGAGTGGTGCCATGTCTGCACCCAGGATCTGAACCCTGGGCCGCCGAAGCGGAGAGTGCGAACTTAACCACTTGACCATGGGGCTGGCCCCTGAAAAAGTGTTCTTTATATCAGTTGGCAAACTATTTCCTACAAGGTTGGATCTGTTATATTTGTTGAATTGTCAAGCAATTTTAAGAATAAGCAGATGTAGGGGAGGAAGACATTTCCTCTATCCAAAGTGGGTTCGTCTGGCCGGAGAATGAATTAATTCACATGAGACAGAATAGCAGGAGAAAATTAAACAAAGCTTTATGAGGACCATGGCCCAGGGCCTTTCATCCCGAAGGAAGAAAGGGCACTGAAGAAGTGGGGTGCACAGAGTGGTTATATACCCCCAAACAGGATATTTCACATATGATTGAAATGTCCCTCCCACAATAGTCACAAGATTGCCCTGTCGGCACAGTGCTTGATGGACACAGCAGATAGTGGGTCTGCTATCTCGGAGGGCATAGCAGGAGGCAAGTCTATTGTCTCGAGCTGGCTGGTCACAGGTGAGCACAGCAATCAGTTCCTAGCCTAAGGAAAGATGCTTAATCCTTACAGAAATGACAACGTTGGGAGGGGGAGGGAAGTCACCTTTATCTCAAGGGCCTTTGTTCTTGTCATAGGGAATATCTAAAGCAGATATACAATGCATGCTCAATGGCCACAGTCAGGCCCTTTTGGAAAAAATAGCAAAATCAGGCTGAATTAGGCTTACACCAAATGGCTTCCTCATGTACTCCAATATATCCTTATTGCTTGCCATTTCTATTTGTCAATGTATACATGGGAGAGGCTCAGGCAAGCTGAGCAACTCACCAAAATGGCCGAAAGCACCACCCCAAATATCATATCCAGCCAAAAGACAAAGGAGGACGCTGGGGGTGGGGGAGCCAGTTACAGGAGGTTACTAGACAAGCACAATAAACAAATGCAGATTTAAGTCCTTGCCTTCCCCATTGATTAAGAGTTTCTAGAGACAAGGTCATCCCCCCTTCTTCCTGGTACAGAGGGAGATATCTTTACAGATGGAGTTTTCCTTTACAATGTACATGTCTCTTAACAAAAGGGTAAGCAAGTTCTACTTTTCAGTTGCTTTCCTGTCTGCAAAGAAACTAGCCTCAAATAATCCTCATGCCAAAGAGACATATCTTGGGGTGGCCATTTCCAGGTCCCCACACAGATATTTTAGAAACACACGAATTTTGGAATATACTATACAGATTATTTCCCCCACTATGATGTAAGAACCATCTGAGTCAGAATGACTAAGTATGAGGCCTGGGGGAGAGAGGGCTAAAATTCAGGACCAATACCCTATAGTGAAACATAATCTCTGTAGGTAGAGTCAAGGAATCTACAGTGTAACTTTTGCATCCCAAAGCAGTGTTTATAATCAACAAAAACGAGAGCTATTGCCTATAAATTTTTAGTTTAATGATCATGTTGCAAATGTGAATCAAGTCAGAAAACCAGCTCACATTTATCAATGCTCATTTTATGCATTAGCTTGAGTGAGAAATGGGTAATTTTCCTGAAGGTGTTTTCAACATCCTTGTTGATTTGTCTTTTTTCTGTCACATTGATTTCAAATATATAATGATAACCTACATTAAGACTGATTTTATCTCTCTTTTTCAAGGGTAAATGGGATGAATGATTTTTGTGAGAACATTAAGAGAGGAAAATATATTTTATGTCACATTCTATAGCATTAGAAAATAAAGGGAAAAGGTAGATAACTCTTCAGATTGAAACAAAAACTACAACTTAGGAGTGCCACCTGCCTCTCTTAGATAATTTTTTGTTAAATGTACTGCTTCTATTTTATTTTTGTAACGTGTATACTTTACGAATTTGTTATAAAATTCTATCTGGGCAAATAAGATTTACTTCATTCATTTTAATAGTTATATGTAGTTATTAGATATGAAAGTAATGATTTATTTAAATAATTTCCCTATTAATTTCTTTTTCCAGTTTTTGCCTTTACAATGTTGTAATGAACATTGTTGTATTTTTTTATACTTGTTTAAGTATTTCCAATGGATACATCATATAAAGGTCTTGTTTAAATGTTGCCATGAGACCGAGACCTTCTTTGTTCCCACTGAATTTCTACCAAAATTTCTGCGTTCCTCTTGGGAAAGCAGTGTCTTTTTAGTGGTTAAGATTGGAGCATGATTCAGAGTATGCATTTTAGCTAACTTTCTAACTGTGTAAGAAATGTATTTAATCTTCCATTACCTCAGTTTTATTGTTTGTGCAGCGGGTCTGATGACAATGCCCACTTCTTAGTGTTAGTGCTTAAGAGTAAACAAGAAAGTAAATATAAAGCACTTACGATTGATCTGGACACATGAAAGGGGCCCGATAAATTTTGATGATCACCTTTATTGATGTCATCGTTGTTGAATTATCATTCTGCTTGTGTTCTCCTTCTCTCTCTTCCATAGTTGGAGACACTTTGGAAGCAGGGGCATCTTCATTTTCACAGCCTAAAGCACCCAAGCACTGCTCCTGAGTGGAGGTGGGACTCAATAAATGTTTCTGTAAATTGCTGTTGAGAAGCCATTACTCAACTTTGATCCAAATGCATTATGCCTCTACCATGAGAGCGACGGAGCTTGCCTGATCAGTATGAGTCCTGTATGAAAGCATTTCCAGGAGATCGAAATTAATGCAGAATACAGTTTTGAAAGTTCCAGCCTGGTTACTTTCCACAGACAGCACTCTCCACAGGCAGCCACTTTTAAATCTTTATTTTAATATTTACTTACATAGTTCTATATAGTATATATAGTCTGTTGATTCTGTGTTTCTTTTTTCCAATTTTACAAATTATTTAGCGATTTCCAGCTATGGAAAAATGTAATCACTCTCTTTTACAACTCCCTCCCTGCTCCAGTCGATTTTCTTTCCCCTCCAAGGTTCCCAATAAAAATTACAGTATAATATGATGTCTAGATTTAATGACTATGTAAGTATAGATTATAAGTACCACACAATGTGGTAATTAATTTTCTTGCATGTCAGGTTCACTGCCACTCCCAACCTTTGGGATTGATACAGGCCTGTTCATTGTTGCTATGTAGCAGTTAATTCTTCCTGTATAAATATTCCTTAAAAGTCTTCAACTGTAAACTTCTTTCAATGTAGTCAAACGTGAATTAGATGATTAATTCCAATTTACCCGTCTTGGAGTCATCTTTCTAGGATCACTATGCCCATCTTCTTCTCTCTGGACCTTAGCTCGCTGGACATACAGCACAGGAGCCGTCTCAGCCATTGTCTTCACCACCTTCAGGAAAGATCCCTTTACTTTTTATCTATGTTGAATCCTTTATTAACTGGATGTCATATCTCATCTTTAATTTCGTTGGCTTATTTGCTCACTTTTGTAGAGCATACCATCGCATGGCTTCCTGTTAAAGGAAGCAAGGAAAATATATATTTTAAGACCATGTGTATTATAAAGGTCTTTTATTACAGATTTCCTGGTAGGAAATAGCTTTTTCCTCAGAAGTGTGAAATATTTACCTATTATTTTATTTCCCATTTTGTTCTTGCAAAGATTTATGCCACTGTAAATTACAATCATTTACATGCAAATATATTCTGGTTTTTTGTATTCTTGTTCTATTTTTCCTTTTCTTCTCAATGCAAGCTTTAGATCCTCTCTATATATTTAGTATTTACAAATTTTATGATGTATACATTAGATTTTTCCATATTAGATATGATGTGGGTCTTCTCAAACTGGAAAATTATGAACTTTCATTCTGATGAATTTTAACTCTTATTTTTTTGGTACATTTCTTCACTCCAACTTCTCTTCCTCATTTCTCAAACTCCTGTTGGGAATGTTGGGCCTCCTGAAACAATTCTCTTCTTGGCATTTCTTCTACTATCTTTCTCTGCTTTCTGTAAGATTTCTTTAACTGTATTTTTCCTCTAAATACTTGTTTCCTGATTATTTTATTATTTGTTTCTTTCTTTGTCTTGAAAGAGGCTTTCATATTTGGTGTCCCTTGGTTGCTTATTCATAAAGATGACTGGAAGCTCTCGGGTTGTGTTGATGTACTGTGTGGCTATGAAGAGTGCTGGGAGGGGACCTAGACATTTGATTGTAGAATGATCTTTCAAATGCCGACATATATCAAAAAAGTTAATAATATTTCCAAAGAAAAATATTTCCAAAGTCTGCGTGCATGTTACAAGCCTAGCTGGGCTGCTGAGTGTCAGAAGGGGATGAAGAATTTAATTTACATTGTGCAAATCAGAAGTCAGCAACCCATGGCCCATGGGACAAATTCTGCCCACCAAACTTGTTTGTATTGACCACGAGCTAAGAATGATTTTTATATCATTTAATGATTAAAAAAAAACAAAGAAGGCTATTTTTTGACACGTGCAAATTATATGAAACTCATATTTCATTGTCTATTAGTAAAAATGTATTTGAATCCAGCTAAGCTTATTTGCTTAGGTATTGTGTGTGGCTGCTTTTGTCCTATAACACCAGTTGTACCAACCGACTAGTTGTGACTGAGATTGTCTTGAAGCTCTCATTGCTTCACACTGCTGCTGGGTTCACTGCAAATTACAGTGATGTAGTTATAACTCAACAGCATTTTGAATGCCACACGTATCTTCATAACACAAGTTTGATTTTCTTGTATTTATTATCAGTGCACATCCATCACATCAAAACAAAAAAGAAAAGTGGACTTCAAACCTCATGCTTCTAGGCAAAGCGGAGTGTAGATTATTTTGTTATCTAATTATATGGCAAAGCATTTTAGTTATTATGCAACTATACTCTCGCTGGGCTAACAGAATACAGTATACATCGACATTACAAGATTAAGCATTTATCACAATATTCCCAACCCACAAAAAATGGTCAGAAAAATTAGAAAAGCTAAAACAATATTTCATCACCTTAGAATTTCTTCAAATACATACATAAAAAAAGGGCAAAATGAGGCCGCAACCAAAGTAAGTTTCCAAGTGATTCATTTTCTAACCAAGCGTTGGAAGCCGTTTATCTATGCTGACTTAATTAAATCAGGTTTGCTTACAGAAGCTGAAGAAATATATTCAGAGAAAATAAACTTAAGACAATTAATCTTCAGTTAGAACAGTGGCTTTCTAATTGAGGACATCAAGAGCAGCATCAATAGGTAATTAAAAGCAAGGAGAAGAATTTTGAGTGGTTTTCCTCGGCTCTTGCGTTGACGGAGGTTACCAATGCATTCAGTTGTTTTGTTTATTTGAGAAGTCAGTGCTGAGTTTGAAGTGATTGAAGAATTAGGCCCTGTGAACAGGCTGTGTGGAATGACTACAGGCAAGAAGTTGAGAAAACATAAATTTAGTACAACCTGAGATGGAATTTACTAAGATGTTTTATAATTGATGGGGGTAAAAAGATGTGGGGAACAGAAAAAGGCATATTTGGACAAATGTTAAAAGCTTATAAGAATTTAAGAAGCTTAATGCCTATGGTTATTCATTGTGTTATTTGTCAGCAGGTAAATCTGCAGAAATTGTTTGACTCTCATATATAATTAACCAGTAGAGTCAATGGTGAACTTCATTTGATCTTATGGACTTAACCAACGTCAGTTGCATACATTTTTGTCAGAAATAGAAGTTAAATATTTGGACTTGCCCTACTGCATGACTGTTTGATGGAGTAGAAGTTATAAAGTTTTATTGCAATATTTTGGGCTTAAGGATGAAATTGAAATTTTTTATGAAAGAGAACTGCCCTCAACCACTATTATCAAACACTGAATGGTTTTGGAAATTAGCTCTTGCTGTAGACTTGATAATGTTCTTCAAATGAATTCAACGTAAAATTACAAGGCAAAAAAAGTGCTCATATGCAAAACTTATACTACAATGATGTAATTTAGATGAAAACTAATGTTGTTTGAATCACCAGTAATGTCAAACTGCTTTAGATACTTTCCATGCTGTCAAAAGTTAAAATAAAAAGTGAGATCACCATCCCACCCCCATCCCCCCAGTTTGCAGCAGATATATTTTCTGAGCTCAAACGACAGTTCCAGCAGCCTTTTTTAGACCTCAGTGGAAATGCAAAGGAAATTTCCATATTTCAAAGTACATTTAACTGTTCCATTGGAGAACTTCCACCTAACCTGCCATTGGAAGTGATTAATCTGCAGCTTAATGACTTGCTAAAAGGCAAATATCAATAGAAGAATCTAAGAGAATTTGATAAGTGCCTTCTAAGCCTTGAATGAGCTCAATTAAAATCATATACTCATTGATTTACATCAGTGTTTGTCAGTACCTATCTTTGTGAAAAGACATTTTCAAAGATGAAATACAAAAAGTCTCATCACATATCATCATTAACAGATGAGCATTTGGAGTCTTTTTTGATGATAGGGAACACTAACTTTGAATTTTAATGAGGTGAAATACTAAACCCTGCTTTAGTTTGCTAGGGTGCCATAACAAAATCCCACAAACTGGTGGCTTGAAACAACAGATTTATTGTCTCACAGCTCTGGAGGCTAGAAGTTGGAGATGAAGCTCTCAGGAGCGTTGGCTCCTTCTGAGCACTGTGAGGGAGAATCTGTTCCAGGCGTCTCTTCTCAGTGGTTTGTGAGAATCTTTGGTGTTCCTTCACTTGCAGACGCATCACCTTGATCTCTGACTGGCGGTCACAAGGCATTCTCCCTGTGTCCATGTCTGTCTCCAAATTTTTTCATTTCATAAGGACACCAGTCACGTTGGATCAGGACCCACTCTAAATATCTCATTTTAGCTTGATTTCTTCTGTAAAGACACTGTCACAAATGAGGTCGCATTCTGAAGTACTGGGGGTTAGGACTTCAACATATGAATTGTAGGGGAATACAATTCAATCCATAACTTCTTCTCCAAAAAAGAATTTTGTTCTTCTTCTTAGTAGAACTGTATTGCAAAATTTATATTCTATTATTATTATTTGCTGTCATCCATAATAATTTGTGTGAATGTGTTATATATTAGTGCCAACCCCTTGCTTCCCTCCCTCCCTGGCGATTCATATTCCAGTTACTCTGTGTTTCAGTTTATCCAGATCTGCATCCTGCCTTTGTAGGGAAGAAACGAGAGCATGGCCGGAAGGTTTTGTGGGGAAGACTCCTTTATGTGCAGTTGTTATTCTTGATTTGAACTCACTTCCTCCAGCTTATAAAGACTGTAGTTGGGGTGTGTAATTCTGAAGATTTTCTTAGGTTCTAATACACAAATCACATCCATAGTTAGTTTTCAAAAACTTTTTTTTTCCCCATTCTATTAAGTCATTTACCATATATCCATCACTTTTCTGCCATCTGCCCTTCTGTCCATCAGATCTGTTGTACCCTGTGTCAGATTAAGTCGTCAGGGAAGCAAAACTGAGATAGATTAGCAGTGGACAGAAATGACCAGGCCCTAGGACCCCCACATACTCAGTGATTGTCTGGAGGAGCCTGGGAATAGCGTGGTCTCAGCATAAATGCTGAGGCAGATCCTAAAGGCAGATCCAGCTGAAGGCTGTAGGCCAACTGCACTCCCTGTAGTTGAGTGGCAAGTTCTTTCTTGAGGGGCTATCTAAACAGTACCTCTCCATTGCTGACACAGTCCATTTGTGCTTTGTGGATTGATTTATTTTTTTACTCTTATTAAAAAAAAATTTAGAGCAATTTTAGATTCACAGTAAAATTGAGGAGAAAGTACAGAGAGTTTCCATATACTCCCTGTTCCTACACATGCATCCTCTCCTCCACTATTAACATTCCCCACCAGAGTGGTCCATTTGGTACAACTACAGTGATGCATCATAATCACTCAGAGTTCATAGTTTATGTTACAATTCACTCTTGGTGTTGTACGTTCTTTTGGTTTGGACAAAGGTACAATGACACGTATCCATCATTATGGTATCATACTGAATAGTCTGACTGTCCTAAAAATCCTCTGTGCTCTGCCTGAACATCTTTCCCCTGTCCCTCATGGCTTGATACTTCATTGCTTTCAGTGCTGAATAATATTCCATTGTCTGGATATACCACAGTTTACTCATCCATTCATCTACTGAAGACACTTGGGTGCTTCCAAGGTTTGGTAATTATGAATAAAGCTGTTATAACTTCATGGGCAGGTTTTTGTGTGGAAATAAGTTTCAGCTCCTTTTGGTAAATACCAAAGAACATGATCACTGGATCATATGATAAAAGTATGCTAGTTTTATAAGAAACCACCAAACTCTCTTCCAAAGTGGCTGTACCAGTTTTCATTCCCACCCGTGAATTTGCTTTTATACGGACATTTGGGACATAGTTCCTCCCAGGTTCCAGTGGGCTTTTTTCCTGAGGGAAACTTAGAAGATGAGTGATCTTAGGGAAGAACAGGCACTCATCATCTCCCTCCACAACTGTCTACTCTGAATTGCCTTAGTCCTTGGCTCTCCCTTCTTCTGGTCTCAGTGCCTTAGCTGGTAAAGGGAACTAAATGCTCATTCCTGAGGTGCCTGAATCTCTGGTAGCCACATTTCTCTCAGGTGGGATTGTGGTTGTTGGGGAGGAAAGTTTTTCCTCTACCTTCATATGTTCAATATTTGGGGACCTGAAAATTGAACTGACAGAAGGCAGATCAGCAAGAGAAAAGACATTATTTTTATTTATGCACAGACGCAGGAGTTTGTAGAGAAGATGTGACTCAAGGAGGTGGTTAGAATTTGAGACATACATCATCTCAATAGGGGAAGGGGATGAGAAAGGGCATTTACAGGAAAACAAATGACTTTTAAGAAAGATAAATGGGCCCTTCGGAAAATAGATGAGTGAAATGGTAGTTTTGTGAAAATGTCTGTTTTGGTGTGCTACTGATTTCTCTCTAATGATGAGAGTCACTGGTTGCAAAACTATTTGGGAGAGGATTTATGACAATTGAGTTCCTTTGGGAGCCTCTGCTTTTAGGCACATAAAGGAGTTTAGAACAAAAGCCTATTCTCAAATGACTTCAGTTCAAAATAATGTTTATGTCACAGTGGTATATTCTAGACCCTTTCAGTTCACTCATCCATTCAAAAATAATTGGTAAAGTAGAAGCATCAGACAGCCTGGGTTCCATGTGTATACCTCCCTGAACTGATTGTGTGACAGCAGCTCTATCTCTTCAGTTACCCCAGCCAGTATTTTGACTTATTTCTCACCTACTGGCCCTTGGACACAGAAGTATAATATTCCCAGGAGGCAGCCATAGCTAGTAGCTTTTCCTTGGCAGAGGGTGACATTTTGGAGACAAAGGTAGCTTCTTTCTGCTTCTTGGAATTATTAGTGTTCTGTCCTGTGTACTGTTTATACCTTCAATGGATTGAGGCTAAGCCCTCCAGAATTTACAGCTTGGCCAGTCTGAGAGGATTCAGTTCCACAAGTGACCATGCATTTAGAACATCAAAAATGGTTCCATGACTCCTAGGACCCAGTCACACCAGAGCTTTTTCAAAAGATGCATAAATCTGCCATGCAAATGAGATGACCTTGCCCCAGAGCCTGGATGTGGGGGCTATGTTGTGATTCCTCCAATGGGCCATAAATTCCACACGGAATCTTTTTTCTACAACCATCACCATAGTATGCAGATTTTCTGTCCCAAATTTCAGGGTTGCATGCATCAAAATCTGAAGCTGATGCAGAACCCTTTCCTGTTCTAGGCCCTGTTCAAAGCTTGCAGCCTTCTTGCCATTAGGTATATGGGCTGGAGGAGTATTCTTAGGTGAGAGAAATGAAGAAATAGTTTACCAGATGTTATGTTCTTTTGTTATGGCAGGGAATACAAGATGTATGCCCCTTTTCCCTGGGCCCCTAAAAACTTTACTGAAGAAACAGGTTTCTGATTCTTCATAAAGTTTGCTTCCAACTTCTGGAGTGCATGGGTCTCCCCGAAGCCTCCATCTCCTGCTTAGTCTTCTCTATCAGCAGGTACCATTGATGAAACAGATTTCTGTCATTTTTCTCAGGATGTTTAGATGGCTTAGGTCTCTTCAGACTATATTATGACAGAAAAGAAAAAAAAGATCAGAAACAGTTCAAATTCACATGGAATTAGCAACATGCATCCACAACTTTGTCCCAGGGCTATGTTAATGTTCCCACTTTATTTTTGGGGGGATGTAAAAAAACACATTTGGCAAATCATTGACTACCTATGATATACCTGAGGTTTTAATCTGTTCTAGGAGAGATAACTATCTCATGGATGGCAGCTACAACTGTGGCTATGGCCTGGTGAGCTTGTGAAAGTCTACAGGCCTTCTGTAACATGTAGCTGAATTATGCAGAATCTAGATACGTGCTTCGTATGGAGAAGTGCTGAAGACCACTACTCCTGCACCCATTAGATCCTTAAGGTAGCATTAATCTCTGCCATGTCACTGAATACAATATTGCTGTGATTTATTACAGAGGTTTTCTTTTAATAGCTTTTGCCCCACAGTTCAAAGACCCAACTGGGTATTATTCCAACTGCCAAGCCTTTTGGTTTCAATTATACACATATGGGATGGATAAATGACACTAGGTAGGTCCATGGAAACAATGACCATTGCAAGCCAGATTCTGGCTAGGATTTCACCAATGCCTGGTCTTTGTATGCTCCTCTAAAAGAGAGGTCATGATGATGTTTTGGGTATCTGGGTATAAACATCACCTTATAACCTGGGGCCAACAGTCTTTGAAATTTCTGGGTTTTCCCTTTTCGCCTCTGTACAATAAATGGCTTTAGATCCTTTTAGGGAAAAGACTGGAAGAATCGTTATACACATGCATGCTATGGTGTGGCACAGCCACATAGGACATGTGGGCCTTCCTCAATTGGTTCCTGCATTCACAATCACTTACAGCTATGTGTTTACTCACTCTTGCTTTTTTATAGTACACACACATGGAGTCCCTTTTTTTGCATGATATGCAAAACCGTAAAAATGACTTTGCAGTTTGAAAACATGCAAAGCATTCTTAATAATCAATAGGAAAAATTATGATTGTTCCACAGCCTCTAAAATTGTTTGTCAAACGTTAAAAACAATGTTTCTGTTATATATATGTATAAGGAAATGAAAAAAATGGTAAAACTAATATTTAGTACATTGTAATTTAAAACATTAGAAATTTTGAGAATTAAAGTGCCTTATTTCTTTGTAGAAAAATCACCAAGAATGCTTTCAACAGTGATTATCTTCTTATTGTATAACTTAAAATGTGGAACAAGCATCTTTTCTGTGCCATGTGGGATTGGCCTACTCCTTTCTACGTTTGGATCAGCTTTCAGCATTTTATCCTCTGCACTTTCAATGTCCTGAAATAACTCCTAGAGTTCCTTTAATGAAAAGGTTTTTGGCTAATATCATTTCCTCTGAAACATCTTTATCATTTTTATCGTAATCACATTTCTTATTTATGCTGATAAGTTCATCTTCACTAAATTCTGCTGCACATCTAGAGTTTCTTCAACTCCAACAGTTTAGCATTCCCATCGTTGTTCATTTCTTCTAATTGGAATTTCACTCCCAGTATGATCACCTTTTTTGTTGTTGTTGAAGATTGGCACCTGAGCTAACAATTGTTGCCAATCTTTTTTTTCCTGCTTTTTCTCCCCAAATCCCCCCAGTACATAGTTACGTATTCTAATTGTGGGTCCTTCTAGTTGTGGCATGTGGGACACTGCCTCACCATGGCCTGATGAGCGGTGCCGTGTCTGCACCCAGGATCCGAACAAGTGAAACCCTGGGCCACCAAAGGGAAGCACACGAACTTAACCACTCAACCATGGGGCCGGCCCCCACTTTTTAATTTTTTTGGCCACTTTCCTCCTTTGATTATGAGTTGTTGTAAAATGTCATGTGGGCTATTCAGTAGCAAATAGGTACCACAATTACACACATTGCTATCTGTGTGTGAATTAAATAATCAGTGTGCATCTACGGGCTTTGAAAGGAGTAGAGTGATTGGTCACTGACCATAGTGTGTACTTGCTATTCATGTTAAGATTTGTGGACCAAACACCTGGAAGTGAAGCTTGTCCTTTTTTACAATTACTCTCAAAGGAATTGTGGTAGCTGAAATTTAAATGGTGATGTTGAAGGGAACAAGATTCTTTAAACTCTGGTAACTGAAATTCACACATATCAGAGCTGTGCTAAGCCAGGACTGCTTCTGTCTTTGTGTGTGGTGAGTGTGTGTGTGCACCCCGACCTTAGATCTACTAAATTGGAAACTCTAGGATAGAGCTCAGCAATCTGTATTTCTGTGCTTTAACAAGACCTCCAAGTGATTTTGATAGATGCTAAATTTACAAACACAGACACAGACACATACACAGCATCACAATTAGTGCCTGTCCATCTATTTTGCTCTTAGGAATGCAGTCTCCACAACTTTGTGCTGGTTAAGCCACCTTGCATGTGATGATAATTGAGACCCTCTGGCTGGCTACTGGTGGCTAGGCATTAACATCTTGTCTCTAATATTCCAGGTCCCATCATTCCCAAGGATATTAACAAGCGGAGCTTTGTGACCACTTCTGCTTTCACCCCTGACCAGCAGAGGGAAGCTACCAGGGAACTCAGCAATGCTGGTGCCCCTTTCACTAGTGCATTTCATTTGGGCTTGGTGAAGGGTGTGTCTTCTGGTTCTTCCCTTGAAACATTGCACTCAGAGGATCTTTAGGCCTCACATAGTGAGCAAACTACATTTTTATCTTTTCCCCCTGGATCTCTGCCACAACAATTCAGGCAGTTCCAGTTTACATGGCATGGGGCATCACTCCTCAGTCTTAGTCTATTCAGGCTGTTTTAACAAAATTCCACAGACTTGGTGGCTTATAAAGAAGAAATATTTTATTTCTTACTGTTTTGGAGGCTAGAAGTCCAAGATCAGGGTACCAGCATGGTCACATGAGGGACCTTTTCTGGGTTTCAGACTTCTCCTTGTATCCTCACTTGGTGGAAGGGGCAAACTACCTCTCTGGGGTCACTTTTATAAGGGCACTAATTCTATACATGAGGGATCCGCACTCACGACCTAATAACCTGCCAAAGACCCCACCTCATAGTACCATCACATTGGGAGTTGGGATTTCAACATATAAATTTTGGGGGCACACACATTGAGACTATGGCACCATTATAGCAGTAAGTTTGCTCTATCCTCTGTGGTCCTTACACACCAATAGCCATAAAACATATACCTAAAGCTATGTTCATCTGCTCTTGCAAACATACCTCTTCTGCCCCACCATCTGGGGTCTTTGTCAGTGTATTAAATATCACATCCCAAAGGAGTTAACCCCAATTCAAAACTCTTCAGTAGCAAATGTTACGTTCTGTTTCTCTTGGTCACACACCTTCAAAACCCAGTCCCATGCTACTGCCGATACATGCTGACTAATTCTTGGAACTCTTTTGGGTTACACTTCTTCTCCTCCATTATCTCCATCTATATTATTTTGTAATTGACTGCTGGCCATCAGCCTGGCAGCTGGGAGAGGAAGTGAGGACAGAGATTCTGAGGAGGGAACTTGTTGCTTTGCGGGGGTGAGATTTCTTTAGTCTTCCCACAGTGGAGATTCCACACTGTTAACAGGGCGGGGTGGACCATTTCTGAAGGCTCTAACGCTATAGAGCAGTCAGGGAGTCAAAATCTTTGGAGGCATCTACCCAGATATTTTCATCCCAGGTGGCATAATCTCCTCAGCAGATGTCCTTTTTGGAGCTTGATAAATCTGTGAAATTCTGAGTTTATCCTTCAGCTATTCCTGCTCTTCCACTGCTTGTTTTCAACCCCAAACTTCCTCTGCCCTAACACTTAATTTTCGTTGTTTATTAGCTACCTTCAGTTTTTCGCTATCCCTCTGAAGACATCAATTCAACTTAGTTACAACCAGCCAGTTCCATCATCCTTGTAGGCATTGTTCTCCTAATTTTCAAAACCTTATTATGCAAAATGCAGGACATTCTCCATTCACTGGAACATTCTTCTAAATCACCCAATGAATACTTTAACAACAGGGCTTTCACAATGTGCTAAGAGGATCCATGCCCCACATATTCCCTGGGATGGGTTCTCATTAGCAATTGTAGAGGGGTGATTCAGTCCCCAAATTCCATCCTACCGACATGCTTCATTCGATCACTCCCCAACTGTGCCGATTCAGGGTCTATTAGAGGCAGATGTGGATATGGAGTTTGGAGTGCAAGAGTTCTGTTGGAGGGATAGTTCTGTGATAGAAAAAGGCAGGAGAAAGCAGAACCAGGCAAGAAAAGATTTCTAACTATGAAGCAGAATAACATCAGTGAAAAGAAATGGAGAAGGAAGCAGAAATGAGAAGAGAAAGTCTCAGACTGTAATGTACTTCTGACAATGTCCCAACCAACCGATCGGGTAACTCTGGAGTAAAGATACAGCTAGACTCCATTGATCCTGCTGTGCTCAGTTACTGGCTGGGCAAATGCCTGGGAACAGGATGATCTCAGCTCAAAATCAGAGGCAGATCCATAAAGCACTACGGCTGAGGGCTGTCAGGTAAACACACCTCTTGAAGTTCAAAGACAAGTGTTTTCTTGGAAGTGATCTAATTAGTGCATTCTTGCCATATAACCTCTCTTGTATATTCATGACTTTATTATGGCCTCAGAGGAAGCAGATATATTCAGACCTGTGATCAACATGCCAAAGAATATATTATATATCAAGAGAAAAGGAGTATATGATAAATTCTCTCAACACTGAGAATACCTTTCTATTAACATGCTGAGAGAAAGTCCTGAATAATAATTCTGAATAATGTTTGGAGTTTCTGCAATAGAGCGCTTTTTAATAATGTTAATATTTTAACAGTAATTTTGATGACTTCATAATTTTTTCTTGAATGCTTATTTATTTATATGCAAATCAAATTTACCACATTGAGATCAGAATTTTTTTCAAATGATTTGCTTTTTTTGTTTACATCATATAATAATTAAATATTATCTTAAAAATATTTAATTTTTAGAGCTTTTTTGTGTCTTTACAGACTGTCAGAGATTTTGCTTGGTTGTCATAAAAATGCATTCCTTTACTTTTCTACCTATGGATCCTGTCAGCTGTCACTAATCCTAGTATTAGTATGATGTATTAGTGTGATGTATCTGTTACTGTTAATAAACTAATATTGATAAATTATTATTAACTAAATTCCATAGCTTGCATTAAGTTTCACTCTTTGTTCTGTACAGTTCTGTGGGTCTTGACAAATGCACATGCCATGCATCCACCATCATGGTATCATCTAGGATAGTTTACCACCATAAAATTCCTGTGCTTCCCCCATTCACCTCTCCCCTTCCCCGAAACCTCTAACAACCACGTATCTGTTTAATGTCTCCATAGTTTTCCCTTTTCCAGAATGTCATTTGTTGGAATCATAGTGTATGTAGCCCTTTCAGACTGGCTTCTTTCACGTAGCAATTCATTTAATATTCCTCCATATATTTTTAAGGCTTGAGATCTCTCTTCTTTTTATCACTGAATACTATTCCATTGGACAGCCATACAACAGTTTGTTTAACTATTCGCCTATTGAAGGACATTTGGCTGTTTCCAGTTTGGGGCAATTATAAATAAAGCTGCTATAAACATCTGTGTGCAGGTATCTGTGCGGAAATACGTCTTCAAATGAATTGGGTAATTTCCAGCAGAGTGATGGCTAGATTATATGAGAAGAGAACACATTTGTAAGAAACAGCCAACTGTCTTCCAAAGTGGCTATACCATTTTGCATTTCCAACAGCAACAAGTGAGAGTTCTTGTGTTCAGCATCCTCCCTAGTGTTTGAATTTGTCAGGTTTTGGATATTATCAATTCTAATATGTGTATAGTGGTGTCACATTGTTGTTTTAATTTCCAATTTCCTAATGGCATATCATGTCAAGCATCTTTTCATATGCTCATCTGTCACCTGTGTACCTTCTTTGGTGAAATATCTACTCATATTTTTTTGCCCACTTTTTAATTGGATTGTTTTCTTATTGTTGTTTTAAGAGGTATTTGCATATTTTACACGAAAGTTCTTTATCAGATGTGTCTTTTGCAAACATTTTATCCCAGTCTGTGTATTCTAATTCTCTTGATATTGTGTTTAGCAGAGCAGGTTTTTAATTTTAATAAAGTCTAACTTATCAATTCTTTCTTTCTTAAATCATGCCTTAGGTGTTATATGTAAAAACTCATCACCAACCTAAGGTTACCTATATTTTTTCTTATGATATCTTCTAGAAGGTTTATAATTTTGCACTTTACATATAGATCCATTTTGAGCTAATTTGTAAAAGACGTAAAGTATATGTCAAGATTTTTTTGGCATATATGTATGTCCAGTTGCTCCAACACCATTTGTTGAAAAGAATATCCTTTTTCCATTGAATTGTCGTTGCTTCATCAAAGATAAGTTAACTGTATTTGTGGGTCTGTTTCTAGTCTCTCTCTTCTATTCCATTAATCAATTTATCTGTTCTTTTGCTACTACCACACTGTTGTTATCACTGCAACTTGTAGTAAATCTTGAAGTGGAATGTTGCCAGTCCTCTGACTTTGTTCTTATTTAGTACTGTGTTGGGTATTTTGTGTCTTTTACCACCTCATATAAAATTTATAATCAGTTTGTAGAAATCCACAAAATAACTTCCTGAGATTTTGAATAGTATTGAGTTGAATCTATAGATAATTTGGGAAGAGTTGACATCTTAACTGTGTTGAAGCTACCTTTCCATGAACATAAAATATCTCTCCATTTATTTGGATCATCTTTTCTTTCATTGTAGTTTTGTAGTTTTTATCATATAGCTACCATACATATTTTGTTAGATTTATACCTGAGTATTTCATTGTTTTGGTGCTAGTCTAAATGTTATTGCATCTTAATTTTAAATTCCCATTGTTCATTGCTGGATTATAAGCAAGTAATTGATATTTGTATATTAATTTGTATCCTGCAATTTTGTTATAATTTCTTATTAGTTCCAGGGGATTTTTTTTTATTGATTGTTTGGGATTTTCTACAAAAACAATCATGCCATCTGGGAACAAATATTGTTTTATTTCCTCTCCTTCCCAACCTTTTATTTCCTTTTCTAGTCTTATTGCATTAACTAGGACTTCCAGTACCATGTTCGCTAGGAGTAGTGAGAGGGGTTGCCTTGCTTCTCATCTTAGGGAGAAAGCTTCTAGTTCCTCACCATTTATTATGAGCTGTGCTTTTTTTTTTTTTTTTTTTGGATGCCTTTTCTACCTCTATTGATATTTTCATGATTTTTCTTCTTTGGCATTCCTTTATTATCCACCTAATGCTCATAGGATCAATAGTAAAGACTCTTCTTTCATTTCTGATATTAAATATTTATGTCTTCTGTTTTTTCTTTCTTGATTTGTATGGCTAGAGATCTATAAAATCTATTAAACTTTTCAAAAAATCAGCCTTGGTTTTGTTCACTTTTTTATTGATTTCTTGTTTTCAATTTCACTGATTTCTGCTGTAATTTTTATTTTTTTCTTCTGTTTGCTTTGCTTTTAATCTTCTCTTCTTTCTCTTGTTCCTAAGAGTAAGGCTTAGATTTCAATTTCAGATCTTTCTTCTTTTCTAACACATGCATTCAGTGCTATGAATTTCCCTCTAAGTACTGGTTTTGCTGCATCTCACAAATTTTGATATTTTATTTTCATTTTCAGATAGTTCAAAATGTTTTCAAAGTTCCCCTTGAGACTTCTTTGTCTCATGTATTATGCAGAAGAGTATTATTTCATCTCTAAATATTTAGTATTTTGCAACTCTCTGTTATTGATTTCTAGTTGAACTCTATTGTGGTCTGAAAGCATATCTTGTACAATTTCTGTTCTTTAAAATTTGTTAGTTTATTTTATGGCCCAGATTTGATTTTTCTTGGTAAATGTTCGATGTAAGCTTGAAAAGAAAGTGTTTTCTGCTGTTTTCAGATGGAGTACTTATTCTACAAATATCAATTAGATCCAGTTGATTGATGGCACTGTTCAGTTCAACTATATATTTGCTGATTTTATGCCTCCTGGATCTATTAATTACTGAGAGAGAGGTGTTACATTTTCCAACTATAATAGTATATTTTTCTATTCCTGCTTGCATTTCTATCACTTTTTTGCCTCACATATTTTGAGGTTCTGTTGCTAGATGCTTAAACATTAACAATTGTTATATCTTCCTGGAGCATTAGTTCCTTAGTAATTATGTATTATCCCCCTTTGTCTCTGATAATTTGCCTTATTCTGAAGCCTACTTTTTCTGAGATTAATAATCTACACTAGCTTTCTTTTGATTTATGTTAGCATGATATACCTTTTTCCATCCCTTTACATTTAAGTTGTCTCCTGATATTTAAAGTGGGTTTCTTTTAGACAATATATAGTTGGTCATTTTTTATCTACTCTGAGAGTCTCTGCCTTTTAACTGGCATATTTAGACCATTCACATTTAAAGTGATTATTGATATAATTGTATCAATATCAATAACATTTATAATTATTTTCTATTCATTGTACTTGTTCTTTTTTTCTTTTTCTTTTTAACTTTTTTTCTCTTCCTTCTCTGGTTTTAATTGAGCATTTTATATTATTCCATTTTCCTCTCCCTCTTAACATATCAAGTACATATCTTTTAAAAACATTTTTAGTGGTTACCTGAGAGTTTGCAATACACATTTAAAATAATCTAAGGTCTCTTTTACATAACGTTAAACCACTTTACAGGCAGTGCAGGTTTCTTGGGAATAACAGTATTCCCAATTCCTCCCTTCAACACTTATAACAATGATATCATTCATTTCACTAATCTATAAGCTACAATCACCAAATACATTATTGCTACTATTTCTTCAAATAGTTATTAGATTAATTACTATTAAGAAAAATAAAAGATTTTATTTTACCTTAATTTATTCCTTCTCTGATGCTCTTCCTTTCTTTATGTAAGCCCAATTTTCTGACCTATAACCCTTTCCTTTTAAAGAATCTCATTTCACCTTTCTTGCATGGGAGGTCATCTGGAGAAAAATTCTCTCAGTTTTCATTTGTCTGAGAAAGTCTTTAATTCTTCTTGACTTTCAAAAGATAGTTTTGCTGGAAACAGAATTCTAGATTGGTGGGGATCTTTTTCAAAATTTCACTCCACTCCCTTCTTGTATGATTTCTCAATAGAAGTCCAGTGTAATTCTTATCCTTGTTCTTCTATCATTTAGGCTCTGTGTGTTCTCTCCCCCTATCTCCTGGTTCTTTCAAAATTTTCTCTTTGTTTTAGGATTTCTGCAGTTTGAATATGACATGCATAGATGTAAACATTTTGTTATTTATCTTACTTAATGTTCTCTGAACTCCCTGGATGTGTGTCCTTAATTTTGGAAAATTCTTATCATTAGTCCTTTGAATATTTCTGCTGTCTCTTTCTCTCTTTCTTCTGCTATTCCCATTATGCTTATGTTACACCTTTGGTGACTGTCCACAGTTCTTGTATATTCTCTCCCATTTTTTTTTTTTTTTGTTCTTTCTTCTCTTTGCTTTTCACTTTGGGAAGTCACAATTAGAATATTTTCAGGCTCACTGATTCTTTCTTCAGTCCCACCCAATCAATTGAAGATTCCATCAAAGGTATTCTTTATTTTTTTATAGTGTTTTCAATTTCTATATTTTCTTTTTTTTTTTTTTTTAGGAAGATGTTAGCCCTGAGCAACATCTGCTGCCAATCCTCTTCTTTTTGCTGAGGAAGACTGGCCCTGAGCTAATATCCATGCCCATCTTCCTCGACTTTATATGTAGGATGCCTGCCACAGCATGGCTTGATAAGTGAGGCATAGTCTGCACCCAGGATCTGAACTGGTAAACCCTGGGCCACAGAAAACGTTCAAACTTAACCACTGTGCCACCAGGCTGGCCCCTATATTTCCTTTTGATTTGCTCTTAGATTTTCCATCTCTCTGCTTACATCACCCATCTATTCTTACTTTGGTTTACTTTTTCCATTAGGCTGTTTCACATATTAATCATTTTTTATTTTAAATTGCCAATCTGCTAATTTAAAAGTCTATGTCATATCTGAATTGGTCTGATGCATGTTTTGTTTCTTCAGATTGTGTTTATTCTTGTCTTTTAGCAGGGTTAGTAATTTTTATTGCTGTTGAACATTGGGGGTAATGTATCTGGTAATTGGAACTGAAATAATCAGAGTTTTAGTGTGTGGTTTTATGTCAATCCAACTAGGACAGGACTGTTTACAGTTTGCTAAGGCTGTAACTGCCCCAGAGACTTAAGTTTCCTATTGTTTCTTTCTTTGTGTATTTTCTCCCTTCTTTTCTTTGGATTTCCTCAAGAACTCCTTCTTAAACAGAGTCTGTGTGTTACAGCTCTCTCAGTTGTAATCGACCTTTTGGAGCCCTGTTGATGTGATGTTAAGGTGTTAGAGAGGAAAAGCATTCTACATCCTTATGACTAAATTTCAGTTTTTTCAGCGAGCTTGAATCCCTAGGCTGTGATGTTCAGAAATGTTTCTTAGCCTTCCCTCCCACCCTGCCCCGCCCTGCTAAGCATGATTGGAAGGAGCTGGTGTTGTCTACTGCCTTTTTCCAAGATCAGATAAGACTCTGGTAAAGTTGATTCCCCTGAGGCAGACCTTTGTCATGGGGAATATTCTGGGCATATTTTAAAATAATTACTTTCCTGCTCTCCCTCCTTAAAACACAAGGGGATTTTTCTCCAATTTCAACCAACCTTGTGAGTATCCTGGAAATAAAACCTATAAAAGCATGAGGACTCTCTAACACTGGGCCCCCAGGAATGTTTAATTCTCAACATAATCTACACTTAGCCTCCAGCAATTTGTCAACATGGTTTTAAGTATTTCTATTAATTGTTGGCTTCAGTGACTTCTGCTCCAGACATGCTGATCTTGGCTGTGATTCTCTGTATTTGCTTCTCTCTCCATTTTTCAGAGTGGTGGTTTGCCCCATGATCTCAATTTTTTGATAAATTTAAGAAAAGTCAATGATTTTTAGTTTGTTTAGCCTTTTTTTTTTTTAATTATGAGGACAGGCGTGATGACTTCTAAGCTCTTTGCAGAACAGAAGATGAAAGTCCTCAGTTTTTTTAAAGACTGTTTTTCTCCTTACTATAGAAGTTAAGCAATGTGATAAAATCTTTGATAGTCACTTAACTTTCTAACTTTCATTTTCTTTATTCTAAAGTTCACCTGCAAAGGTCCTTATTCATTTACTTATTATATGATATCCTAAACTTATGCATTCACTATCAAGGAAAATTGGCGTATATTTGTAATATTTACTAAATCATGTTAAATCATCATGTTACTATTTTTCATGGGGTTTTCTTTTTCATTATTATTTATAGCAATATGAAGTTCCTGAGTGTTGATTTTATGTGAAATGTATTGTTTGTGAGCAAATAGAATTTCAGAATATGGATCATATTTATTTAGTTCTATTATGTTAAACTATTTTGAGAGAATTTGCATTAGTTCTCTCTCGAGATATATTTTAAGAAGACCTTAATTTTTGCTTACTTTTGTATTCATCTTTGGTGAATAATTAATCAAATAATTTTATGCACCTCAATATAATCAATAATTGGCATGAATTTACTAAAAAAAAGATAATAATACTTTTGACGAAATCAACTTTACTTTGTTTTTTAACTCCTATAACCATAAGGAGACTCAAATATTTGTCATTTTAAGTACACTCCAAATCAAGGTAATGCTGTTTTTTTACAGTGTCTAGCTTTATGCATACTAATAAAGGCACTTAATACATTATGCTTCAGGAGATATTGCTCTTCTGTCTAGCTTCCTACATTTGTTATTTTTGTGTGGATACTAATCAATTTCACACCTTGAGCTGAGGGACACTGACCTGTTATAGAAGAGAGTTTTGATAAATAGGTACATTAAAATGAAATAATTCAAAACTGCCAGTTTATTTATAAACAACTCTATAACTTCTAGAATAAGGCTGAATGCTATCATTCTAAAAGCTAACAACATTAATTTAATAGAAAATACCATAATATTTCAATGACAACAGATTAGTTATGTTCTCCAACCTTAAAGATTACCAAAAATTGTTCATATCTTCAGCAAGGAGAAAAAAAGAAAAAGAAGATCAAAAGTGTATCTCCTCTCAGTCCACTGCTATTACGCTTCCTCCAACTGCAAATCTGCTCTACTGGCACCAATATAGGATATATCGTCTTTGTCCTTTGTTCTAATCTTGACATCCTCACGCAGGCGAGCCTCCTCAAAACTGCCGGATTTTACCACATCCCAATTGAAGACTTCACAAAGCCTTCTCATTCTAGTTTGTGTAAAGCTTAACATTTTACAAATGGCCTCTTAGGAGTGATGTGGCCTAGATTTTGCTTAACTCCGAAACTTTATTGTTGCATGTTATTAATTCACAGAGACCATTTTTCATATTTTTAAAAAAAACTTTTCCAGCTTTACTGAGGAATAATTGACAAACAAAAATTGTATATCTTCTAGGTGACATCATGACTTTTTGATAAGTGTATATACTGTGAAATGATTACCACCATCAAGCTAATTAACATATCCATCACCTCACATACTCAAATTTGTGTGTGTGTGGTGAGAACACTTAAGATCTATTCTTCTAGCAAATTTCAAGAGTACAATGCATTATTATTAGCTATAATCACCATGTTGTACATTAGATCCCCAGAACTTATTCATCCTAAAACTGAAAGTTTGTCCCCTTTGACCAACAATTCATGATTTCCCCCATTTCTCAGCCCCTGGCAACCACTGTTCTAGTCTCTACTTTATGAGTTCAATTCTTTTAGATTTCACATGTAAGTGACATCATACTGTATTTTTTTTTCTGTGTCTGGCTTATTTCACTTAAAACAATGTACTTCAAGTATAATCATGTTGTTGCAAATGGTAGGATTTCCTTCTTTTCTAAAGATGAATGATATTCCTGCATATAAATCAGATTTTCTTTATCCATTCATCTGTCAGTCGACATTTACTTTGTTTCCATATGTTGGCTATTGTGAAAAATGCTACAATGAACATAGGAGTAAAGACATCTCTTTGAGATATTGATTTCATTTCCTTTGAATATACACGCAGAAGCGGGATTGCTGCATCATAGCGTGGTTCTATTTTTAATTTTTTGAGGACTCTCCATACTGTTTTCTATAGTGGCTGAGAATAGATTCAATCCTAGATTTGCCATGTTTTGGTCCTTCAGCCCAAAACATTCTAGCACTAGCAGTTTTGCTTATTTCTACACAAATGTATCAGTTAGCTGTTACTATACAATAAATGACCCCAAACATAATTGTGTAAATACAAAAACTGCTTCTATCTCCTACAGTCCTGTGAGAACTGTGAACGCAGCCACACTGGCCACTCGAGCCGATCAAGAGGCTTCCCTGGGTGGCAGCCACAAAAACCCAGGCTCCAGACACATGCGCAAACTCCTTTCTGGGAGAAACCAATGACACGGAGGGAGGCAGAGGGAGAACGAAGGTGACGTCCTGGTCTCTGGAGAGTACTGCAGCTGGCCTCTAGAGGGTTTCTTAACTTAGAAGGCTGTCCCTCGGGCCACAGCTGTTAAGATACGCCAACAGGCTTCCTTCAGGGAGAGGCTGGGCAGTTCTAGCCTGCTGGCCGGGGAGTGGCCACAGTGAGTCTGTGAAGCCCTGGAAGAACGGAATGTTGGTTGCCCACAGCTTGGCGGTTGGGTGTGGACACAAGCCTCCTTGGCTTTCAAAGCTACATGTTTTGGGGGCCCATCTGTAAGGTGGACGTCTTTCTTAAAAGTTGGGGTGTCACATGTGAGGTCTAAACCCTTCACTCCTCAGGGAGACGCTCAGGGTTTTGAATTCCCTCCTGACTGTGGGTCACTGAAACCTGGGGTGGGGTTTATGACCAGACTGTGTCTCAGCCCCTCCTACTCGTTTGGATGTGGATTTTATTTCCTTTGTTCTCCCCAGGTAGGAGTAGCTCAGGTAGATTCTGGCTTTCATTTAGAGGGTATTGTTCCATTTGTTGCTATAGATTCCTGTCTGTCTGAGGAGTTGAGTTCAGGGGCTGTGATCTTGAACTGGAACCCTGTCAAGAAATCCCTCCTTGTGAGTTGGGGAGCCGCTCACGCCCATTTTCTCTGGCTTTGAGTTCAGTTAAAGCGACAAATATTTATTATTTCTCATGATTTTGTGCGTTTGCTGAAAGGTCCCTCTAGTCTGCTCTGTCTTGGCTGGGGCTGAGCAAGCTCCCATGGACTCATTTCTGGGTCCTCAGGTAGGATGGCTACCTCATCTGTGACTTCTGTCCTCGTGGTCTCTGATCCTTGCTGGGCCGACCTAGGCTTGTCCACATAGTGGATAAAGGTTCCCAGCAGCAAGAGAAGACAAGCCCTTATGCATATGCACTGTCAGACCTCTGCTTGAAATCTTTCTTGTTATTGTCCGCTTGGCAAAAGCAAATTGTGGTCAAACCCAGACTTACCCAATATAGAAATAAACTCGCTCTTCAATAGAAGCAGTGGTGAAGTCACATCGCAAAGAGCATGCTTGAAGAGATAGGCAGCATTATTACAGCCGTTCGGCAAACAATATACCACATCAGTCTTCAAGCCCCTCCTCAATTTTGTCTTTTCTTCCTGAACGAACCTTCCCCCATCTACATGTTTTGTGTGTTTTTCTGCCCTCAGAGACCCTTGTTATTTTCCTTCTTGGAATTGACTATACTTTATAACAACACATATTTTAAGACATAATTTGCTATTTTTATTAACTACTTAATGGTTGTATTTCTCAATAGATTTTATGGGAATCTATGCTTGTTTTGATGCTCATCCTCGTATACTCATTAGCTGCCTCAGTGCCAACGGAACTGAATTCTCAGTAGTGTTCACAAAAGAGTAGGTAATGGAATGTTGCCAATGGGTGAGACGTGTAAATTTTCAGTGGGATAAAAACTGTCTTAAAGCATGGTGAAATATGATAATTAAGCACAGAATGTATGTTTGTGTATGCGTGGGCCGTAGACACATTTTTACCTTTATGCTAGGTTTTGGTTATACAGTTTTATTTTAGTAAGGCAAAACTATGCTTTAACTTTGGGAAAGATGGTATTCAGAGACAAGGGTTAAATAAAATTAAACCATTTGAGGCAGGTCAGGGAATGTGTGTTTGAGACTCTCACTTTATATCTTGTACCTAGTATTTACTCTTTGTTTTTTTCTTTAAAGATTGGCCCTGAGCTAACATCTGTTGCCAATCTTCTTATTTTTCCTTCTTCTTCTCCCCAAAGCCCCCCAGTACACAGTTGTATATTTTAGTTATAGGTCCTTCTGGTTGTGCTATGTGGGACGCCGCCTCAGCATGGCCTGATGAGCATGGCCATGTCCCCACCCGGGATCCGAACCTGTGAAACCCTGGGCCTCCACTCGGCCACGACTATTTACTCTTTTAGCACAAAAGGTGAAGCATGTTAGAGCATATTATTTCTCTCTGTATACCCTATACCAACCTGGGGGCAGAAATAGCTCTTATTTAAGTCTTTCCAAATAATATCATAACACAAAATGTTTACTGAGCAATTTAGATTTTTCTTCCGAATGTCACAGCAGAGAAATTCCACAATTAGTATCAGGTGTTTATCTTATATCTTTTATAGTATACCTTTATAGTCATCTATTGTCCAGGACAGGCTCCTCTAGATTAAACCTTAAAAATTATTTAGCTGTGTTTTCATTTTTCTTAAAAATGCACATACGCAGACTCATATTGTTGGTCAGCAAAAGTAAATCGTTCTGTAAATCATCATCTACCCGCCTCAGAAGGCACATTCCTGATCATATTTGGTTGTGCAGGTCCTTTTTGCCCTCCACTCCAAACCACTCAGCTTATTCAGTATCTCTTGTAAATATAAAAGTAATTTTACCATAGTGGAGTTCTGGTGAATAATTTATATCCTTTCTTGGACAGAAATAAGGTAGTAGAATGTGTGGTAGATGGAAGAGAGCAGTGTGACAGGCACAACACGTGGATTTGCAGGGGAGGAAAGACTATCCCGATCTGGAAAGAAAGGTTGAAGATTAGAGGGAATTGGAAACAGGATTGAAACCATGATTTCAAATATAAGTGGGAGAGTCTTATCTAAACACTAAACAGCCAATACTATGAAAGAAATGACCCTTGAGCAATCCAATACAAGATATAAGGAGGAAACAAAGATAAAATATGATTCCAGCAAGACTGTGAAATTGACAGGGAAGAAATAAAGTGAAATGAGAACTTGCAAAATCTGGTGAGATAAAGTTATGCAAAATTAGAAATACATCCTAGTGTTTGCTTGCATATTTTAAAATTTACAACTGTATTTGTATATTTCTAATAACTCATTGAAGAGAATATATGTAAAATTTATAATGAAAGTATATACAGCCCGTTTTGTACCACCAAAATAGAAATTTCATTACCAAATTTGTGTAGACTATGAAACATACTTTTTGAGATGTAATTAGATAAGATATTATAATTAGTAGTATTTATGTGTATATTTATTTTGTGTAAAAGAAACACTTCAGGAATGTAAAGAATAACTTTACATATTACAAGACACTCAATCTAATTATTTATAGTTTTTATTATACTTTATTATTATGCAATTAGCTCTCATGTTAGTATACTTCCTCGGGGGGGAATTAAACATTTTAATGCATTGATAGTAACCTGCAATTGAGATCAGGAGGACATTGGCAGTCTACCACCATGAAGAGATCACTGTCCTCCGTGCCAGTTTATGTTTATTTACTTATCTTCCAGCAGATGGCGCCATTACAATAGAGATTCATGTTTCTCTTTGCAAGGTTGGGCTAAAAGATGCAATAGTACTTTCCCTTTTTGGGGCATGGCATAATCAGTTCGGATATATTGTATGAACATATTCAATCCTTTCTTCCATATTTTCCAAGTAATAGTATTTCAGAAACAATTGGCAAGGCTTTGCCGAGGGATATAAGACATGATCGCAATCGAACAGTTACCCTTCCTCCTCCACAACCTTCGCTCAGTTGCTCTTTTCACTCTTCAAAAGTAAACCATTCACATTCTATAATGAATTCTTGCCTTTTAGTGGAATTCTGGAGATAGCCTATGGCTTAAACAACCTTTAAACAAACAACCCTCTATCACAATCCTGTTCCTCTTCCGTAGAAGAGTCATCTGTTGCCTTAGACCTCTGACTGACCCTGATAGTCAGGTTACCTTCTCTGTTGCCCCGTATGATAGTGCAGGGGTTACTGCTGGTTTGCCAGTTGTCTATGTGTTATTCTTGGAATCCTTAACTAATTTGGATGCATTATCTTACAATAGTTTAGGCAAAACCCAAGGAAAGTAATATTACCTTTTGTACCCAGTAAGGCTTACTAATAATTAAACATATTGTTTAATAGTTTAAAATCATCTGCCATTGGTGTCCAGATGCTAACTTTTGCTGACTACCTGAATTTGTGTTCTCATTCTGACCTGCAATGGACCCTTTATAATTAAGACTGTCTCCTCATGGCTTTGACAATATGCTTACTGCTTCCTATCATGACAAACTCCTAAACTGACCTTATTCTTGATGCATTCCCCTTCCTAATCTCATTCATTTATTGATCAATTAATTATTGAATCAATTAATGCATATTTTATCCACCATAAATCTTCTGGTGTCATATTGATTTAGAGGTACTTCACAATCTAGTGAGATTATATAAATGTCGGATAAGAAAAATATTTGCTTTGTGATGTTTAAAAGGTCTAGCTAAGAAGTCAGATATGAAAACAAATAGTAACCAGCAGCATCATGCAAATACCACCAAGAAATCACAGGGGAAGGAAGTTAAATGTCTTGAGGTCTTGCCTAACCAGATTCCTAAATTTTGGCCAAGGAAATTGGTTTAATACTGGTACTATATGTGGATGATACAGATGAAAACAGGAGATTTGGGGTAAGGTGATTTGACAGATTATTTTCTTTTTAATTTTTTTTATTCTTCTCCCCAAAGGCCCCCCAGGACATAGTTGTATATTCTAGTTGTGGGTCCTTCTAGTTCTTCTATGTGGGACGCCCCCTCAGCATGGCTTGATGAGCAGTGCCATGTCCGCGCCTAGGATCTGAACCAGCGAAACCCTGGGTCACTGAAGCAGAGCGCACAAACTTAACCACTCGGCCAGGGGACCGGCCCCATTGACAGACCTTTCTTCAACTAGAAAGTTATCAAAGGCAAGAGAAAAGCAGAAGCAGAATTGAGAGGACCTATAGCACTCCAGTTAGTCAGATTTTTTGAATTAGCAAGAAGTAAAGATTGATGAAAAATTAGTTTTTCTGGAAAATGTTTAATTTACATCTTCACCTCCTTATACAAATAATTTAAAAATGTCTCAAGAACTATATTTAAGTGAGAAAAATAGCATTTAGTCTCTGTTGTAAAACACTTCATTCAATTAGAAATGGTCTCAAATTATTTGGAGAGATCTGCTCTTTAGAGAATTATAATCAAATCTCTTGTAAATATAGTTTATTTTAAAAAAAGAACAAAGACTTCTTTAGAGATTACTTTTAAAAACTTATGAGCATTAATTTCTCAGTTGACAAGGTTATTGAGTTTGATTTTATATATACATGTTTTTTCCTTGGTTCTTAGGACAACTGTTTGAGATATACATAATTGTCCATTTTCAGGGGAATATAAACCACCGCAATTGAAGGGACATATTTAATTATGAATTATATCAATGTTAAAATGCAGTGTTAGCTATCCAAAAAAAAGTTCAGCAACTCATGCCTTCATAATGATATGTTTTACTAGATTCTCATCAAAACCCTTCCATGCCCCATTATCATCAGTAAAAACTCATTTAACTCAAATACGTTAAAAATAATGACAAGGACAAACCGATATTACAGTATAAACTTCATGAGGATTTAAGGAAGAGTTGCAGGAGATGAGTTTGACTTGGAAAATTAAATTGTTTTGAGAGCAAATTGGAAAATCTTTTATAACAGAAACCTACTTGGATATTGAATCTCAAACTAGAAAATGATAAATTATTGTTTTTTAATAGTAAAGGTCATTTTTTCTCTTGATTTAATGTTCTGTTAGGTCGTAGGTAAATAATGTCATTCAATGTGTTGTCCAAATATATCTCATTGATAAAAATTTGTAAAATTGTTATCGAAGCAATGTGTAATAATAAAAATAGAACTTTAAAATATTAAGTATTTTATGTCTTTACACACATTTCCATTTTAAAAAAGTAGTTATTTAAAAACATTTGAAAGAGAGAACAGGAAGGAAGGGTAAAAAGCACAAAATAACACCTTTATCGCTATTACCTAGTGTATTAGTTTACTTGGGCTGCCATAAGAAAGCACCTCCTCTCTCATTAGGATACCAGTTACACTGGAGTAAGGGCCCACCTTAACCCAGTATCACCTCATCTTAACTGATCTCACACGTATGGACCCCATTTCCAATCAAGGACACATTCTGAGGCACTATGAGTTAAGACTTCAAATATCTTTTTTTAGGGACAGAATTCAACCTGTGACACTTGGATATAAAATTATTAAAAATTATGTATTTCTATCAAGGCTTTTCTAATAAAATTTTTATCTTCCTGTGTTAAAAAGTCTATATAAGTAGAGATTAATTTTGACGGTATTATTCTAGGTAAAATAAATATAGAAAAAATTGAATGTCTACTGGGAACTTGCTGTGAGTAGGAGCTTTAGATAAGTTACTTCATTCATTTATCACAACCAGCGAGTGCAATAAGCATTCTACCCATTTTACACAGCAGAAAAAACTAAAGCCCACAGAGAAGTCTACACAACTCTTAACTCCAAAGTCATTCTCCATAATGCTAAAGGTCCTCATGATTTAATATGCATAAAAATCACCCGGACATGTATGTTAAAAATGTATGTTCTGGGGCCAGCCCCATGGTGGGTAGAGTGGTTAAGTTGGTGCCCTCTGCTTTGGCGGCCCAGGGTTTCGCCACTTCAGATCCTGAGAGCAGACATGGCACTGCTCATCAGGCCATGTTGAGGCGACATCCCATATGCCACAACTAGAAGGGCCCACAACTAAAAAAATATACAACTATGTACTGGTGGCATTTGGGGAGAAAAAGCAGGAAAAAAAAGATTGGCAAGAGTTTGTTAGCTCAGGTGCCAATCTTTAAAAAAAAAAAAATGTATGTTCCTAGTCAAGTTAACCCAGAAATTCTAAATCAGTAGATGAGAGGTAGGAGCAAGCTAGGTATGTTTATTTTTAACAACAAATCCTAGTTGACAGTGATGTTGACCTTTTTTCAAATCTGAGAGACATGGCTCTGCACAGTGAAAATACACCCCATAAGACTTATTCCCTATGTTGTAATCACATATATCACATATATAACCCACATGCAGCAATTACATACCGTAAAGGCATCATGAGATTTAAGTTTCTAAATACTTGTTATAAATGTTCAGAGAAGGAAAGAATAAAAGGAGACTGGAATCATTAAAGAAGGCTTGACCGACCTGCTCTGAAATAAGGCTGGGCTATGCTCAGCGAAGAGGAGGATAACATGTAGAAACACTTTCTGTGAAGCTTGAGCGTAACGCGTGCAGGATTAAGTATGCGCATGGCGTCTAGGACTTGAGCAGGAGGATCGCTGGGCAGATAAGATGGAATAGTAGGCAGATCCTGAATGCCAGTCTAAGGGGAGGCTTAACAGGTAATTGCACATGGTCCACGGTGAAATCAGAGCTGGAGGATTTTAATAAATAGCAAAATGGAGAATGATTTGGAAGGAAAAAAGAATGAAAGAAGAAATAGCAGTCAGGTATAAATCTGTTATAGAAATCAAGGTATGAAATCATGATAAAAAAAGGAATGAAGGGGATATTGTATGGGAATTAATACATTGGGAAAATAAGCAGAAATAGTTTACTACAGATAATCAAGAAAAGGAATAAAGCCTATAGGGAAGGAAGCAGAGGAAAAAAAGTTGAATTAACAGGAATAAAAACATTATTTACTGGATGAATGAATTATGATATAGTTACAACAATAACTTGAATTAGTTACTGAAAATTATGTACTTGAAGAAACAGGGAATTCTAAAGGGAAAATAAATCTAGAAAAGGTGATGAACTATTAAAACTCCTAGGAGGATCAAGTACACGGGACATCTGAATTAAAAGATTTTCAAAAAGTAATAAATAACAAATTACTTTAACTTATCAAAGTTCTGACAACTTTCACTTCTGTACTAATTCTTATGTCATTACGGGGGTAGATATTACTATGACATGAATAGGATCCTCCCCACTTTTCTCTAAGAGGTAACATGAGGGGTGGAAAATAGCTTTTCATTTGAAGTCTAAATACCTTAGAGAAAATTCTAGTTCTATATTTAACTGGCTTTATTACTTTCATGTAATCATAAAATTATTTTCTCTAATTTTTTCTCTGCATATCTATGATTAGAATGCACATTTTTGTGAAATTCCAATTAGATAATAAATGCTTTTAAAGCCAAGTTATAAAAATATTTAACACTATAATCATCACTATTATTTTTTACTTTGTTTTTAAAATATTTATTTTATAAGCTAAAGAAGTTTGAGCAATATGAGTCAAATCCAAGAAAAATTTACAACTTAAAATGTAACTTGATAGTAGTTATGAAGTACAGAAAAGTCTGCTAATTGATATATTTGAAAAATGTCAAGATATTTTATTATTAACATCACATATGTTGGTCTAAGCTTTCATGGTGCTTTAATCTAAAATAGTGCACTTGACTTTTTTTAAAGGAGTCAATGACTCGAGATTACATGAATTGTGACATTAGAAGTTAGTGTAATTACTTCACTGTAGGTATGGGAAGCATATCAATGTCATACATTCTAAATGTATAACTGTGGTCGATTGAAGTAACCATAGCTGGGACTACTTCACCGCTACTTCTTCTGTGAAGTGTTTGATTTAATGCATGAGCCCAGTAATTTGATACCCTATTAAATAACATTACACAAACGATGAACCATGCTGCATGAACAAAGTTAGAGATGATATTATACTATTTATCTTTTTTTGGTGGGGAAGATTGGCTCTGAGCTTACATCTGTTCCCAGTCTTCCTCTTCTTTTCTTTCTTTTTTCTTCCCAAAGCCCCAGTACATAGTTGTATATCCTAGTTGTAAATCCTTCTAGTTCTATGTGGGATGCCACCACAGCATGGCTTGATGAGAGGTGCATAGGTCCCCCCCAGGATCTGGACCAGCAAACCCCAGGCCATAGAAGCAGAGCACACAGACTTAAGCACTCAGCCTCGTGGCCAGCCCTGATATTATACTTTTAATGTAAGCAATATTTTATTTTTATATATTGAAAACTTTTACATAAATTGCATCACGTTTGACCTGGAATTCAACACACTGTGAAGCTTTCTCTGGCCCGTGGTTGACTAAGCGTTGTCCAGAGGTGGGTGGACGACCTCCAGCTTTTCAGATCATTATTCCTTGGGGTGGCAGGGTATTGCTCCTATCAGGAAATCGGGTTTTTGGTGTCTAAGGCCCAAACTGCTTCTCCTAGGTGAAGAGGATGGGAGCTGCCCCTTTGCAATTTATCAGCTTCTGGCAAGCTTAATTTTGAAAGATACTATATCATCATCTAGCTATTGTGCACCATTTGGTTCTAGTTGTTTTACTCTGTGATGCATTCTTGCCATTTTATCACAGTCAAGCTTTGGGTCACCTCTTTCATCTAACCGAGGGTCAGTCTAGTCTACCCTACTGCACTAGAGGGTGAGTAGTACATGATGCACATTGCCTCTTCGAGTTAGTGACTTTGTGTGCTGCAATACCCAAGATATTGCAGGGTATTTTTATTGGTGTACATTTAGCCTCAGACTGGGAGAGTTTTTTTTAGTTCAAAGCTCAGTAGGTGATGTGGAGCTTTTTCTGTTGATAGGGTCACACACAGAGAAACAAGAAACCTGCGTAGCCAATATATTAACCTGCTTAAGATTTCTTTCTTTAGAGAGATGGGGCTGATAGGAGTGGTGTTTGAATGGCTTGCTTAAGATGCTCAAATGCTTGAGGTTGTGAGATGTTGGGAATGATCCCCTTCAAAGTCCCTAGATTTTCTGGTATGTATTCCATATTATATATATACTATAGCATATGTAATTATACTATATATAATATTGTGTATTATGTTAGTATATATTATATATATATCCTTAATGAGGGAAGTGTTTTCTTCATTACCCAAATATTCCTAACAGCTGTTGTGCTGTGTGTGTTTTACGAGTGAGTAGAACCAATCTATTATCTTTTCCTTCACAACTGGAATTGTACTTATCACCTAATGCCTATAGTTTTACTAACATTTTGGATGTTTGTGGTTTTCTTTCTTTAGCAATTTTTATCTTTGGAGTTAAAATAAAACCTCTTTATGAAATAGTATTAAAAATAAAATGTACTGCTTTCTTTTGGTGAGGAAGATTGTCCCCGAGCTAACACCTGTGCCAGTCTTCCTCTATTTTGTATGTGGGTCGCTGCCAAAGCATGGGAGACAAGTGCTGTAGGTCTGCGCCTGGGATCTGAACCTGCAAACCCAGGCCACCAAAGTGGAGTGTGCCGGACTTAACCACTATGCCATGAGGCCAGCCCCTAAACCATTTTTAAATGCTGAAGGAGGGGCTCTGAACAGAATCTTTTTAGATTTGCTCTATTAATTCATAACTCTTTTTTACTAAGTTTTGATTAAACACACTTATTCATATATAGAAATTCTAACCTAGTATAGTTCCTAGTTTCTGAAATTCAAGTGTGATGATCATCAGTAATTTCTCAGGATTTGTAAATAGGCATCAATAGGTCATATTGTTCACTTTTTGATCCTCTAAGTAGTGCCTGTGGAAGGAAGAGCAAATGGAAATATGGATTCTGTTCCCAGTGCTGGGCTAATTTATCTTGAATTTCTGCCCTATTCTTTGATACGACATCATTGTATGGTGTCCAAGCTATGTATCTTGGCTTTAAGTTTCTTTCTGTTGAAAATGATTTTCTGTGGTTCGTTCCTCAGATTTGCACATTTGCCATTTGACCTTTTTTCTGTTGCATACTTCTGTGTCTCTGCATTGGTCAAAATTTCCAATAATATCAAAGGTTTCTTATGAGGCTTTGGGTTTACTCTTTTAGAGCCCAAGACTTTCTTTGGGAGGATTATCATCTAAATTGAGTGTGGGTCTGGATTTTTAGTTTCATTCTTAATCTAAACTATGGGTCGGTTGTTTAATAGTTCCCCTGCATTGGATTTCTTCATCTTGAATCTTGCTTTGATTTTAGAGAACATGTCTTAAAGCATGAACTAGTACTCCTACTAATTTAATTGAGATGCCTTTAGGGTGTATTTCATCCTCATGGCCAACTGCAATGTGAGAAACTGATTCAAGTACACTACTAGATAAAGTCTCTCAGATGTCATGGAACAGAAAGACTCTGACAAAATTAAAGTAAATGAATCCCATGGTTTGTTGAATGTGTTTCAAACACAGAGAAGGATACTTCTCTTAAAGATATGGGGTATGGTTACACACTTAGCGTAGCATGCAAGCAGGGTAGAAAGACCAGACTAACTGAATCTTGTTTTATGCAGTGTACATATATCCTATCTCTCTCTCTCTGCTTCATCAGACTTTCCTACTAATGGTAGGGATACAGGACTAGAGTTGAGTTAAATGGGAAGTCAGTAGACAGAAGACGCTGGAGCCAAAATACTTGAGTTCTATTAAAAAGACTCAGGAACTCGTATGACTAAAACTGAGGCTCACCAATAGGCCAGATGAATGGGAATGGGTTTTATATGGCAGAGGACAAATGGTAGATAGTGGGTGTCACTGATGGATGACAGAAACATCATGAATATTGAATGATTCATGTGCCTCTTGCATCTTCAGTGTATCATGAATAGTTGGTCCTTCATATGCCTATTTACTGTGTCAGAGTTCCTCAGATACTTCAGGAGTATTAATTCTTCCATTCTTCTTTTCTTTGTTGACACCGAAATTCACTTCTTACTTTATGGGTAGCTTGTTTCACAAGCTACTTATCTCTGTACTTCAATTCATCCAACATCCTTAAGTTTTCTTTTACTTTTTGATTCAAATTCTTGTTTCAATAATTTTTATGACAGAATTAAATATTCTTAAAAAATATAGTGAACACACGTTTCATTATGACTTGTAGATCCTGCTGTTCCACTTCCAGGTATTTATCCAAAGCCTTGACTGCACAATGCACCAATAGTAGTACCGCTCAATAACCCAGAATGGGGAAGACCTTAAAGGCCAACAATAGAATTGATAAATTGCAATCAAAATAGCACATTATAGTGACTTATGGAAACCTGGATGAATTTTACAGCATCGAGTGTAAGAAACCAGTCAACAAGAATAGAACAAGTGAATCAATTTATATAAATTTCAGAAAGGAGGGAATTTAATCTATGATATTAGAAGTTGGCTGGTTGTTATCTTTTTAGGGGATTAGTTCTGGAAGTGGGGACTGAAGGGGTGTGCTGTATGGATTTCGGGTAATGTTCTTCTTGATCTGGGCACTGGTTACACATGTATCTTTTCTTTGTTGAAAAAAAAAGACAGTGTATTTCTCAGGCTGTGAAATATCTTGTAATAAAATATAAAATAAGCATATAAACAAAATATGAAGTGCAATATTTTGTTTTATTTTATCTATAGAAAACAGAGAAAGAAGACTGGAAAGCTGGGAAAAAATCTTTATTTCTGGTCAGAGGTTTTATAGGGATTGTTGTTTCATTCTCTGTAGTTGTTTTTATTGAATTATAGTTGGCATACAATATTATGTTAGTTTCAGGGGTACAACACAGTGATTTTACATTTATATACTTTACAAAATGATCACCACAATGAGTCTAGTAACCATCTATCACCATACAAAATTATTACAACATTATTGACTATATTCCCTGTGCCATATATTACATCCCTGTGACTCATTTATTTATAGCTGGAACTTTGTACCTCTTAGTCCCTTTCATCTATTTCACCCAACCCCTATCCCCTTCCCTCTGACAACCAGTTTGATTTCTGTATCTAAAAGTCTATTTCTGTTTTGTTTTGTTTGTTTTGTCTTTTAGATTCCACATAACTGAAATCATATGGTGTCTTTCTCTGTATGACTTATTTCACTTAGCATAATGTCCTCTGTGTCCATCCACGTTGGTGCAAATGACAAGATTTCAGTTTATTGTAAGTGAGTAATACTCCATTGTGTGTGTATATGTATATATACCACATCTTTTTGTTTGTTTGTTTGTTTTTGTTTTTTGAAGAAGAATATTAGCCCTGAGCTAACATCTGCTGCGAATCCTCCTCTTTTTCTGCTGAGGAAGAGTGGCCCTGAGCTAACATCCGTGCCCATCTTCCTCTACTTTATATGCGGGATGACTACCACAGCGTGGCTTGCCAAGTGGTGCCATATCTGCACCCGGGATCCAAACCAGTGAACCCTGGGCTGCCAAAGCAGAACATGTGAACTTAACCACCGTGCCACTGGGCCAGCCCTATACCACATCTTTTTTATCCATTCGCCTTTTGATGAATGCTTTGGTTTCTTCCATATATCTTAGCTATTATAAATAATGCTGCAATGAACATAGGGATGCATGTATCTTTTCGAATTAGTGTTTTGTTTTCTAGGTGTTAGATCATATGGTAGTTCTAGTTGTAATTTCTTGAGGAACCTCCATACTGTTTTCCAAAGTCGCTGCACCAATTTACATTCCTACCAACAGCACTCGAGGGTTCCCTTTTCTCCACATCCTCATGGACGCTATTTGTTGTCTTTTGGAAAAGAATATTCTAACCAGTGTGGGGTGATGCCTCATTGTGGTTTTGATTTGCATCTCCCTGATGATTAGTGATGTTGAGCAACTGTAGGCTATAGGTTTTAAATTTTTCCAAATATTTCACATTGGATATATGTTACTTTTGTTATTAGAAAAAGTATTTCCACTTAAATTTTCACCAGAAGCCCCATAAAATAAATTTACAATCCCAAAATAACAGAAGATATGAAAAAGGATAGATGGGTGTTAAAGTATTCTAAAACTCTCACCTTCAATATGAGAGAATAAGGATTTGTCATATTATGAACTTTGGCCCTCACATCCTTGTGGATGTAAAGATGCATTTGAAAAAACTTCATAATAACCTTTACTAGAAATCACATCAAGTTGCTTACTCTAAGCCACGTGGAGGGAGAGGATAGCTAGCTAAAAGTGGTTGAATACAACAAGAAAAACCATAACAATAAAAGAAAAGAAAAAATAGCACTTTCTAGTTCTTTTATTTTCCCTAGTTTTCTTTTCATAATCTTTCATCAATTCTTTTTCCCCCAGGTTTATTGAGACATAAGGCCATATAACATTGTATTAGCTTTAGGTACACAACATGATGATTTGAGATATATATATATATATATGACAAAGTGATTGCCACAATAAGTTTAGTTAACACACATCACCTCACATAGTTACAATTTTTCTTGTGATGAGAACTTTTAATATCTATTCTCTTACTGGTTCTTTTCTTAAAACATATTTTCCTTAGGCACTTGTTCTGTCAGGCAGCTTAGGAATTTCCTCAAAATCCACTTTTTCAGAGACGCTTTCCCTGAACCCTTTATTTTATATTGCGGTACCTCCCATACCCACCTCTCAGGTCCTTTTACCTCTCTCTGATTTATTTTTCCTGTAGAACTTATTGAAATTTGAAAACTATTTTGTCTATTTATTTGTTTTTTGTGTCAACCGCCCTTCCCAACAACTCTCTTTAGAATGCAAGTTTGAAGGCAGGAGTTTATTGCCTGTGTTTTTCACTCTTGTGTGTCCATCATGCAGAAATGTACCGTGGGAGATTCTCCATGTGATGAATGAAAATGTACTATGTACTAAGATGTACTAAGCAATGTACTAAGATGTACTAAAGAAGGAAGAAGGGGGAAAGGAAGAAAGAAGTTGAAACAAAGAAATTCAAAAAGGACAAATGATACTATTTGAATCTTAAGGACAATTATCAATCTATATCAGAAAATAAAAACAAATAAGCCAGAGATATAAGTAAATTAACATTTTAAAATTAGTAAAATGTCAATTTTCCCCTGAATAAAATATTCCCAAATATTGATCTTGTGTTGAACCATAAGAAACAGTTCAAGTTAAAAACAAACTTGCAGATTATATTTTATTCTTAAAATGCAGAAAACCTACTCTCATAATTGTTGCAAACATTCCTAATACATTGAATATTTTGCAATAATAATAGATATAATATTAGGTATAAAAGAGCAGAATCAAATTTAAAAATATACCTCATATGGAGCAAAAGAAGTATACATACTCTTGTGTCTTTTAAAATGTTATTTTAAAATTGGTAATAGTTTAATAAATCTGTTTTGTGATAAGCTAATCACAAAAAAGAAATACCAATTTTAACCATTTATTTGATTTTCACTAGCAATAGGCAGAAATTAGAACATAGGCACACTGATGAGGAATTGAAGATTGGAAATATAGTGTTTTTATTCTAGGAGATGTGGATCCAGAGAAAGTATCAAAGATTCTTTTAAGAAGTAGAGAATACTTGTTGGGGACAACCTGTTGTCTCTGCCTCACCAAGATTTTATTCAACAGAACATTGTCCCACAGGATGCTATTTTATAAACTGCAAGAAACAAAAAGTGTTGTAGAGTCAAAATATCTTAAATCTTGGTTTATTAAAAAGCAAACAACTTTATTTGCTGTAAAATTCTCCATCATGTGTAATATGCTAAGATAATTTCCAAAAGGAAATTGATATATAACAATTGCCAAACTGATTGCCCTAAAAATATTTTATTCCTGAGAGAGGGGTCATTTATTTGTAGTTTCCAGAATTTGTATTTCCTATTAAAGTCAATAGGTGAGTGCTGTTTTATGATTAAGGAAGCCTAGAAATCTCTAGCAGTTGGAGATATCTCATTTTAAACGTGTAAAAAAAGAGTGATAAAATGAGCTGTGTAGAGCTGAAGAGGAACAAGAGATCAAAGGAGCACAGTGGTAAAGGGACAGAGGCAACAAGACCTTTACAGTATTCCTCTAAATTCCTAAATGTGTATTTAACAGCCTGTTACCCCTGTTGAATGCCATAAATGGCATTTCTGCTACAAGACAAATTTGAGGAAAAAAATCTGAGAAATCAAGTCCTTTCTAACTGATGGTAGACCTAATGCCTTCCTCTGGCACCTTCAAGTTTGGATCCTTTGTGCTCAAATCTTTAGAGCATCTGAAAGGACAGTGTAAAAGGATACCTCAAAAAAATTGGTAATTTTTGTCTGCAATCTTCTCTGATATGAGTCACAGTGTTATGACCTCATCACTGCCTGAGCTTTTTTACGTAATCTATTCAATTCACAGCATCTGAGAAAATACAATGATTGGTCTGATAGTCTTTCATTCAGAATTGTATACTATAATCATTGTAGGCTCAGAGGTAATAGCTAATTTTCATACTTTTCTCAAAAATGACTGGTTTAAATAAGTGAAAGCATTATTCTTCATAGTTCTCAGCAAAGGGATCATTTCAGTTAAATGTCTAATGTTTTGATTTAAAAATTAGTTGAATAGAGTTTAGTTTGCTCATTATTATAATAATAGTTCAATACATGACTGTGTATGTTTATCGGCTTGCTCATATTTTCACAATTATTGTGATTGAGTAGATGATTAATTTATATCAGTTATATTAAAAATAAATGCTTTTGGGAAATTTAGAATTTGAGGAGTTATTCACCATAAAGAATAAAATCAAGATAATTAGCTGACACTGGTAGAAATACCTTTTTGCATTACAAAGCAGTATTTAATTAACATAATTAATTCCAATTGTTAGCGTCAGTGTAAACATTTACACATGAGATTTTATCTCATCTGTGTTCTTCATATTTACACAGCTGTGTTAGTCTCAAGTCAACAAATACTCAAATACTGATGACATGGGATTTGAAGATGGGTAGGCAGTCTCTCCTTGCCATAACTAACAATCAAGTGGGGAAGTATTTACAAAGACATTAATCCATACACATAAAAACCTACAAAATAAGGTAGGATGTGGCAATGCAAGAGAGTGATCCGAATCCAGGAACTGCCCCTTACTAGCTTAGAACATTAACATTACAAAAGTTACCATATTTTGCTTCACATTTTTCATGGAAAATTATTAGAAGGTGTCTGGCACACAGAAAGCTTTCAAAAAAAATCTTAGTTATTATCAATACCATTATTACAAGCTAAATAATAATGGAGTTTAAGGAACCATTTTAGATATCAGAAAAGGCGTTAGGTGCAAATAATGAGCGCAGAATAAGAATTTATAAGGGAAGAATCAGTTAGAGTGAGAGTAGCGAATTTAATTACAGAGGGTACGAGGAGGTAATTCTGAGATTTTTGTTTGCTTGTGTTATAATTTCAGTTCAGAAGAGTGTTTTCAATAGAATTATGTTTTAAGAATTTGACTTGGATGCCAATTTTAGAGTAGATTCAGGAGGAGAGACAGAAAATATGAAATGACTACACACTGCAATTTCTGGATTAGTCCAGGTGAAAAGCTTTATGTCTGATAATGGAAAGAGAGGATGGCTGGAGAAATATTGTGAAAAGAAAAATCTGCTGTGTGATGGTTGGACCTTAGGAGAAGATGATACACCCACAACCATACACTCTAAGCCAATCCTGTGTTGATGAAATAGTGAATAATGAATGGGAAAGGATGCTTCTAAGGAAAGCAAAAAGGAACAGGTAGTTTTCTGAGTAAGATAGGTGAGTTCTCCTTTCATCATATTGACACTGCCATGGCACTTCGTGCAGGCAGCTAGTAAGCAGTTGGAAATGATGTGGAGATCAGGCGATAGACTGAGACAAGCTATTTATTTAGGATTCATCCACACAGAGGAAATAATTTTAGCTGAAGCTGTTGTTGGGGAAGTGGGAGAATTCGCCCCCTGCCCCCACTGCTTTTCCTTAAGGTTCTTATGGCTGGTCAAATAATTAAAGAGGCAGGTTAGCAGGAGAAAATCAAACAAAGTTTAATAGCATGTATACATGGGAGAAACCCAGGAGAAACTGAGTAATTCAGCCATTCGGCTGAGGCTGCCTGTTTAAATATCTTCAGCTACAGACAAGGATGATGTTGGAGGTAATGATTTGGGATTTCAGAGGAGAAGACAATTTACATAGAGATGGAATGCAAAGGTTTGTTAAACAGGTTTTGCTGGGCCAAAAAATGGGTTTTTTGGTATCCTTTTGTCACATCTATTTTACATCATACTATAGCTATCATGTGGTATGAGCTCCTTCCTGAAACAGGCCTTCTATGTTAAATTCTCTTAGGCAGTTGGGGGATGGGGGGGAGGTCTGATGATCTTCCTGAGTCTTCTGAGCCTTTATTGTCTTCAGCTCAAAATAATCCGCATACCAGAGTGGAGCATCTTGGGGAGGCCTGCCTTGAACCCCATCACTGTCCTGCCATTACTTCCTATCTCATTTACTATTTATAAATGTGAGCTATGTAATTGAGTATCATGGATATTTCCCAATGGAATGTGACTCATGTTTCCATTATACTTTCTTTCTCCTAGTCTCCCCAGTTGCAAGTTTCCTAGAAGAAATTGAGGGGACCCTTGAGCATTGTTTCATTGAAGGGGCGCTTTCAGGAGAACGGAAGTAAAACAGGTAGGATAGGCATGGAAAAAGCTAAGGATAGGATGGAGTCACAGCTGATCTCAAAGGAGTTCCAAAACACCTATCACTCCACAGAATTCCTCCCCGAAGGGGTGGACTTTTTTTTTCACCCTGTGTCGGTTATTGGTTCCAGCTGGGCTGCCTCCTGGGGATGGGAAACAGCTCCCAGGGCTAGGCAGCTCTCATTTATTTTAAAGAAGGCAGTTCTCTCACAAAGACAAGGGTGGGGAGTGGTTGGGGCTGAAAGCTCCCAGCAGTCAACATTCCCCGTGTAATATGTCCACCAGCTTCGTGAAGGGGATGGATACTTATAGAAGAAAAAGGGCATTAAAGGAAAATTTTCTAAAACTATTTTTTCATCCCCTCAGAGAAATTGACATGTGAAAGGTAATTATTGTTTTTGTGTAAAACCTATCCTTCTATGCATACACTGCCTATGCCATTATTGGAGGCTATTTTTTTCTTCCTTTCATTTGGAAGTTGCCGTACAAGATAAATATACTCAGTCTTCACTCAATATTGTAGCTAAGTGTATAGTAACTAAGAAGGATACTTTAAAGTGTTCAGTTATGAAATCTTTTTAAATATTCATAAAAAGCACTGAAATGCCTATTTAATGAAACGTGGGCACTGTTTGTGAGTTCCTTTCTAAATATGATGCTGTCATGACTTCCAGTACTATAGGATTACTTTCTCCTATTATTTCTGAGCTCTTGTACAAAGGCTCTATGTTGAACTCTCCATGAAATCCTTGTAGAATGAAGGAAATAATAATCGTGATAATAATAATAATATATTGTATCTTATTGATGTATTTTTCCTATGATAATATGCAGAACTACCTTATACAGGTGGGTAGTGAAGAATGGCAAAGCATGAGAATTGCTAAGTGAAATGATGTAATGGTTGAGATCATGAACTCTGGAGCCAGATGATCTGTGTTTGTACCTTAATTTTACCTCTTACTGGTTTTTTGACTTTAGACAAATTGTTGTGATTCTATTCTTCTCTGTATCTCTGTTTCTCATCTCAAAAATGGACATAAATATAGTACATAGTTTATAGAACTTTCAGCTGTCACTTACTTGGTCACCTCCTTTCTTCTCATTCCAATGATTTACTGCCTCCAGAATCTTACAGTCGACACACTCACACACACACACACAGGAGTGACAGTCCAGGAGAGTTGTGATGATTCGATATATACTTAGGCCAAATACAGATTGAGCTCACGTGGTAGATTCCACATACAGGTCAGATTGAAACCCCACCCCCTTACTCCCCAGACTTGATGTGCCAGTAATTACCAATGTTTATCTTTAGTACGTGAAGAAAACAGTTGATAAAATTGCTGTAATTGATATTATGTACAGCTACTCTAGAGCACCTGAGTATGTTTCAAACATTTTACATTTCAGTGGAAGTAAATGGAAGCCTCCAACTATAAAATTAACAAGATTGCCAACTCATTTTTAAGGATAATCTGACTAAAATGTGGGGAGCAAGGACTGAATTTTAGAAGATAAGTTTGGATGAGAGTCAGAAGTGTTAAGTTGGAAAAAAATAACAAAATGCGTAGAAAGGAGATGAAATTTCCAAGTGTCTTAGCAATTTTAAAAGTGTTTTTTTAATGTAGAAAGTAATCAAGTAGGAAAATAAAGAAATACATAATTTTAGCAGTCATATATAGTTGTTTTTTTAAGAAAATATGAAATAAAAAGATTAGGAGGAATATCTTTCTGGTATAATTTAAATAAATATTAAAATATGGAATTGTAGGCCAGAGAGTCATTTACAGATCATCTATTATTTATTTCTTCTTAAGATAATCTCAAAATTGAAGTAATGTTTATGTGGGAATTTATTTTGTAATTTTTCTTATGCTTCAGATAATCTTATTTAATGATCCATTGTAAATAGGAGCTTTTGTGGCCTCATATATGAAGAAGAATTCTGAGAGTGAGTTAACATGCGGGCATCTAAATTTTAGTGTGCACAGATTTACCTCTTGATAAAGGATGGCAACCAGTTCCATTTCAGTTATACGTCTTATTCAAAATGTGTATTTTATTGCCAGTTCTCTGTCCTGTACCTTATATTCTTATACACAAATATCTACTTAACAACTTCATTTGGCTATTATAAGCACACCAAAAATATGTTAAAAATCAAACCATTAACTCTCCCACCTCAACTGCTCTTTTCCAGTGTGTTTTATGCTTACAAACAGCACTCAGTCTCTCAGGCCAAAATATTAAACTAACTTTCGACTCTTTCTTTGATACTCAACGTCTATTCCATACATCCTATTGGATCTATCCTCAAAACACACCTTAGGGGCTGGCCCGGTGGCATAGTGGTGAAGTTCACACGCTCTGCTTTGGCGGCCTGGAGGGTTCACAGGTTTGGATCCTGGGCACAGACCTATGCACGGTATATCAAGCCATGCTGTGGCAGGTGTCCCACACATAAAATAGAGGAAGATGGGCATGGATGTTAATCTTCCTCACCAATAAAAACGAAAAACAAAAAACACGAAACAAAAAAAGCACACCCTACATCATTTCGTTTCACATCACATTCAAGTTACTACCTTAGTCTGTCATCTTTAACCTAAATGAGTTCAAGTCTTTTAGTCCTCCTTTTTGCACTCTTATCTCTTATAATTTATTCTAAACAAAGGAGCAAGTGTTTCTTTTAATATTGAATTCAGAGCATGCCACTCCTTGTTAAAACTCTCTGGTGGCTTTCCATAACAACTATAACACAAGGGTATTTTATAGGGAAGACTTTATATTGTCACATGCTCTCACTTTATGATTTCAATTTCCCCAGCTAAGATCCCTTTGCACATATTATAGAATACAGGCAATGATATAACAACTGAGATGCATATCTCTAAGGATGTGTATACAATGACGTGATTAAAAGGGATTATCAAGATGAGTTTTCAATGAAAAGTTTCATAAGAATTTTAATACTGAAAGACATATGACATAAAGAGTAACTTTATGCATAATTTAGAAATCTTATATGATTCAAAAAAGATATAAATGTCACACAAGAATGTTAGTGCACAAATATGTATTCTATAATAGAAAACTGTACATATAATTTTGCCAATTGCCAGACAAATAAAATCATTTAATGTCTTGATGTGCGTAAATTTCCTAAGGGATGTATGCGTGTGTGGTATTTTGTGTTTAGGGTAGCATGGTTGAAAAGAGAGAATCTTCAGGTATGTGGACACGAATAAGACCTCTATTTAATTTTATCTCAGAGAAAGTTTACTATTAAACTTTCAGAGAATAAAGTGTTGTGTATGCCAAGAAATATGATGGGTCTGAGATTTTACCTACTTAGAAGCTAAGTTAGCTTACCACGGTTTCATAAATACTGGCAGAAGACACGAGACTCCTGGGTCAGAGATAAAACAATTTATTACTCATTGCACAGCAAGCAGTATGATCTTCAAGTTCTTATGGATTTCCTTTGCAGCCTAAGTCCCATGAAGAGCGATATGGACTGAACCAGTTAGATACTCTACACACACGTGCATTTGTAATTCCATGCATGGGAAACCTTCAGTCTTATCAAAGAGTTCCAGCGAACCTGTCTAACTTTGTGCCACAGGGAGAAATTATCTTTATTTTCCTGGTCAGGAAAACTACCTGCCCTCTCCCCTGGTGGTGGACTCTATCTATGCATTCCAAGCCTATTTGCTACACAAACATCCTTGAAAATATAGTGCAGGACAAAAGAGCTATCACAAGATGTGTAGAAATGTCATGGAGATTGGCCGTGCAACAACATAAAACATTTTAGTATTTGTTTAAAACTCACTGTGAAACATCTTGACAGATGTTTATACGAGAGGAAAGAACTAATCCATAGCCTAAGACCCCTGAGAAAGTGATCTCAATATTTGTGATGTGATCTTATCGTGTCTTATGCCTTTAAATATCATCCTGGTGACTCCCAAATTTAAATCTCCCAATTTTAATTTAAATATAGATTAGAATTTTATCCTGAATTCTTGCTAGTCCTATATAGATCTTCAGAATTTCTATGTGTAGTATGTGATAATATTATAATTTTATTTGCCTGAATTTTATTTATTTTTTAATAATCATTTCAAATTTTAATATAAATTTCATTATGGAACTCAATCAATTCCATTCCTATTAACCGTTGATTCTTACACCCTATCTCCTTTACAATTTGTTCCGTTATAACATTAGGAATTATGTTAGTCATTTAAATTTATAAGGATGTTAATATATGGTATTGCATAATGTTATATTTACATATATCCCACATATGCATGATGCATAAAATTAACCTTTCCAAGTTAAGAAAAAACTTAAATTCATCTTCTCAAAGAAGAAAATTACTGTGTAACTTATAGCAATCCTATTGAAGCTAATCTACCTTTGCAAAAGGATTTGTATCATCCAGATATGAGCAATGCTCATTGAAAGTAGCTGACTGAACAGACAGCTAAATCTGCAAATGGAAGTAGCTTCCAGCTGCTTTCATTTCATAATAATTTTATATTATGCACTACTTGTTAGCAAAAATTTCAATGGTCAACTCTCTTTGCATTCAAGTTATGAAATAGTCTTATTGAGTGTGGGAATATTATGACATACCATATATTAATCCCCTCTAAAGATTCTAAAGAATTTGACTACTTTAGATTTAGCTTTCAATAATAGGTATTTCTATCTAGTATTATTCCAACTGAACCTTTATCATTGACTAGCAAGACAGATGCATTGTATTTCAGACAGTTAGGTCTTAATTCTGAGTTTATCATCTATGCTCTTCCTTTGCCTATTCTTTTCTACATGGTCAAAGACCACCTTTTTTTCTTTAACTATACTCATGCTTTCTATGCCAGTGACAGCAGCAATTATTTTTAAAATAATAAAAGGGTTAGTCCAGCATTGGCTTAGTTTTTTTTTTTTCCCCCTAGCATCTATCTTCACATGAATTACATAGTTTTGGTTCTTTTCATGCCTTAATAGTAAAGTACATATGATTTTATGGAAAGGTGTATGAAACTAGGACAAAACCACAAAGCAGAGTTCAAAACTCTCCTCAGCTGAATTCTCAGTTGACCCTCTGTTTATCCCTGTGTTCAGATACCTGTTTGCTTATTTACCTTCCCTAGCAATCTAAAAATGTCTTAATGCATGTGAGGGGGCATGTCTCATTTCTTGTTGTATTGCCATGGCGTACCACAGTACTTTATGTGTTGTAAGAGCTCAATAAATGTTTATTGAATAAATAAATAATCAGAATTAGTCCATAAGAGAAAATAGTTGCTAAAAAACATTTAAAACATTTTTTTCCAGCTTTATTGAGGTATAATTGACAAATAACAATTGCATATGTTCAAGGTATACAACTTAATGTTTAGATATACATATGCATTGTGAAATGATTACCACAGTCAAGCTAATTAACATAGTCATCACCTCACATAGTTACCAATTTATTCTGTGCCTGGTATCTTTTAAGTCTTACACTGTTTCACTCTCCTACTTACTGTTCCAGTGGCTTCCCATCACAAGGCCCTAAGTGAGCTGGCTTCTGCCTACCTCCTCCACCTCCTCTCCTCCCACCCTTCCCCTGCCCGTGAAGTTTGAGTCCCATGGGCTTCATGCTGAAGTGGGAATAAGACAAGCTTACTTTCCACTCCAGAGCCTTTACCCTGGCTGCTCCCTCTGTTTCAGGAATGCTCCTTCTCCTTATCTTTCTATGGCTAACTCCTCCTCCATCCCTCTGCTCAAATGCTACTCCCCCTTGACTAATTTTTTACCCAGAACTTATTCTGGAAGGGGTGGCGAGGTGTGTGTACAGGTAAGGAGGCAACATGTTTCACACCATCTCAGCTATCTCATTATAGGATGTTTTATTCTTTCTAGGCCTGGCCATTTCTCATTTCATCTGCTGTTTTTGAGTTTTTCATAACTTGGATCTCTAAAGATAGCTTCAGAGTCTAAAATCACTGTTACCTCCATGTACTGACCACCGTAATTCCTCCACTTTGATTATGAAGCTGAAGTTGAAAGAAATGAAGTGAACTGGCTGATCACTGAGTGCAGGGCTGGACCCGAGACCGCCTGCATTCAGTGCTTTTCCGGTGGACTCCACATGCTTTCCAGAGTGGCCAGACTTGTTGGTAGGCAGTGAATTAGGGGATGATTTGTGTGCTAATTTCAAGCTCAAATTTACTCATTTTTATATTTATGGAGCACCATTCAAAAGGATCTTTTTAAAGCAATTTTATATCTATTTTTTTAGAACTGTTCAGGTATGTAAGAGATAAAATTATTTCCATTTTATAGATGAAAGGGGCCCAAAGAGATAAGTGATTGAGTGATAACAGTGGTCTTGAGTCCCAGTTGTAACATTTTTTCTATTAAGCTTCTCTGTCTAGTTAACCCAATAAAAATAATCAATTAAACTATTGATACATTAAAAAAACCTATGTTGAAATTATAACAGTTAAGAAAAGTGGAACTACATTATTCAATGAGCTGGGATTTATTTATTCATTTAGGGGGCTGTCATATAGAGATATCATATATGTTGGGACTCTCCTGTCTTGAAAAAGATGAGGTCAAAAAGGAACATGGCAGAATTATAAAATTATGAAAGCCACAGATAAAAGAAAACCTGGACCAAGGAAGCGCTCTAAAAATCTGAACGTCATAGTACTTCACATAACACATGAGAAATTTATAGAACTCAGTATACAAGGATGGTAGCAGAAATATAAGTGTTTCTGGAAAACGACAGATAATTTTTTAAATTCTGGAGAAAATATTAGCTTTTAATAAAGTTAGAATATATCTAATCTTTAAAATGAATGTCAGGGAGACCAACATGACATTCCATAATGATGGAATTCTGGAACAGATGAAGTATACTTGTGATCATCAATTCCACGTCCCTAAAATCAAGGCAAAAGGTTCAATGTTTACCCAATAATTCCATGTAAACAAATCCCTATTCTCTTTTTATTCTGAAAGCAGAATTTTTGAACTTCAGAGATCACTACACCTGGGAAATTGTACCTGACTTAATAGTCTGCTTAACATGTTACTTGGGGTTGATTCTGCCTTACAGAAAACAACCGTAGAGTTTCTGTGCCCTCTGCCAAGACTTAAAGAATTGCCAAGAATTGTGTAGAAATACGGAAAGGCCTACACTAAGTAATAAATGGAAAACAGATCTCAGAACAATGTATGCAGGCTGACACCAAGTACATTGGTGTACCATGTACCAAATAATGCTGGAGAGCTTACAAATAGTTGGTGACATAACAGTAGTTTCTGAGGAATTTACTTAACCAGACCTTTGCAAGACCCTAGAAATCCGCCTTTTTCAAGGCTCCCAGCTGATTTTAGGTTTTGATTAAACATTTATTTTGGGGAAGTAATTTTAACCATCATTGTGTGTCACATTATTTGTTAAATTGTAAGTATATACTGAACAAAAAATAATTTCTTAATACAAGTGTCAATAGAAATCTATGTAAAATATGGTTTCAAAATGAAATAAAACGAAATCATATGTGTATAGTTGTATTCATAAGAGAAGTAGGCTAACCCAAACCTGCACAACAATGAGTAACATTAAGGTAAATCCAAACAGAAATGACGATATTTCTCTGAATTTCCATGTCATCAAGCATCAAAAACCGTCAATCTTTGAGCCTTTTTCTTGTACATCATCTGTATCCACATTCTCTGCATCTGATTGGATACCTAGATTTTATTGCACTTTCCGTGTGATACTCTCCACAGATATGTATCATTGGCTGCTGCTTTGGGAATGGAACGTCCTTCTGGATGTCCCTTGTTAGTCCTTACACAATAGCGAGAAACTTCTCACTCAAGAAACCAGTATTTACTTTCTCTTTGAAAGGAAAGGGGAGAACAAAAAAATTAAAAAGATACGCAACTAGACTAGGTTATAGGTAAGAGCAGGGAAAATAATTAAGGACTTTGGTAACATAGTCATGATGCTGTTACAACTTTTGGTGCCCAGATCAAAGAGTAGAGCAGAATCATCTGCTTTTATCACTGAATCAAAGAAACACAAAAAAAACTTAAAATGGAAGAAGGTGTAATTGTCTTGTCCTCTGTTCTCCTTGAGTGTGAAGACCCTGAGATCAGTGACTATATATTAGTTCTTTCTGTGTTGTTAAATACTTCAAATATTTTGGCCAAAGAAATGAAAGAACAACAACAAAACAATATCACTATCTGGCGGCCACCAATGTTAGATGTGTTGAATCACTACCACAGTATCAGATAAAATGACAAAAAGTGTGTTCTGCAGAATAAAAGTGGTGTCTTAGTGATTTAAAAAATGCATATTTACTATGTTCATCACAGCATTATTTACAATAGCCAAGACATGGAAGCAACCTAAGTGCCCAGCAACTGATGATTGGATAAAGAAGATATGGTATATATATACAATGGAATACTACTCAGCCATAAAAAAGGACAAAATTGTCCCATTCACAACAACATGGATGGACCTTGAGGGTATTATGTTAAGTGAAATAAGCCATATAGAGAAAGACAAACTCTGTATGACTCCACTCATAGGTAGAAGCCAACATATAGACAAAAAGAACTGATTGGTGGTTACCAGGGGAAAGGGGGGCGTCCGGGGAGGGCACAAAGGGTGAAGTGGTGTACCTACAACATGACTAAAGATAATGGACAACTAAAATTTCACAAGGTTGTAAACTATCATAATCTTAATAAAAAAATGCATATTTACATTTTCAGTGTTAACCTTATTGGAAATAGGAAATCCAGTTTTCTGTGAAAATAAAACATTCAGTAGGAAAAGTTTATTGAAACCTTTATTTGAGAGATTATTTCTATACTCTTTGTTCTTCCTTGTGAGAGACATTTATACAGTTATGTTTCTAAAATCTATAAACCGATATTCTCATACCCAATTAAAATGAGCAAGACAGATTGATTTTCGTACACAATAGCATTTTTATGGACTCTCATTTCTTCATAGACCACTTAGCTGTAAATAATCCATGCAAATAGCAATTAGACCTTTCCTGGTTTATGTATATAAACATAACAGTTATTCAAGGAACATGGAAATGTTTCAAGCAATTTTCTATATGAAATATGCATATTTAAAACCATATGTTTGAGAGCTCAGTAAATGGTTTTGAAATGAACTACAAGAGAATTCAGAATGGTGAATTTCTGTCTGTATCTTTCTTGTGCAGAATTAGGTCAGTAACCTCCATAGATCCAGCAAACAAGTTAAAAATCTGTTGAATTTTGTTATTATCTTGAAGCATTCTAAGTCTGTTATGAAGTGTTTAAAAAATTTCTTCTCAGTTATGGATAAGAGATAGAAAAATAAAAGATGTTCTCTCAACCACAGCGCAATTACAGAAATTAAAAAGTTAGCATTGATACAGTCATGTGCCACATAAGGACATTTCAGTAAACGACGGACCACATATACAACAGGGGTCACCTCAGATTAGTACCATATAGAGTAGGGGTATAGTAGGCTATGCCATCTAGGTTTGTGTGAGTACCGCTATGATATTCACACAATGACAAAACTGACCAATGACACATCCTCAGGACATATCCCCATCATTAAGCGACGAGTGAAAGTACTCATATCTAATTTAATGACCTTATTCAAATTTTGTCAATTGTCCTACTGATGTCTCTTATAGCAAAAGAAAAAAAATCTAGTCCTGGATCCAATCCAGGATTTTAGCTAGCATTCACTTATGTTTCTTTAACCTCTGTAATCTGATAGTTCCTCACCTTTTCTTATCTTTGATATCATTGATATTTTATGGAACGTCCTTCAATTTAGACGTCTGCTGTTTCATCTTGATTAGATTCAGGATAGGCATATTTGTCAGGAATATCAAGGCTGTAATGTTTTGTCCTTTTCTGAGCATGATCACAGGAAGAGCGTGATTTCTATTGGTCTATTACTGATGATAACTTAGTTTAGATGATGTCTGTCAGACTCCTGCTCTGTAATGTTACTATCTGTCTACTTCTAATTAATAAATATTTGGGGGAAGTGTTGTTCTGAAAGTATAACTAAATTTCATGGTTTATTTTGACCTTGCAAAGGATTGTTAGCATAAATGTCTGGGAGAATTTTATGTCCATTATATAATTAACCACAAAGACATTAAGATTTAAGCTGAATAGAGGTGAAGAATTACACAAGAGTTTAGGCAGACTCTAATGAGAGATGCAAGTGAGTTGGAATATTTTTGGAAAAGAAGAGTTTGTTTTTTTCTGTTAGTTTCTATATTTTCTGTAAAATAGGTGGCAGGATATCAGCTTGATATCAAAGAGGGGAGGAGATTTTAGAGATTCAATGATAGAAAGTGGTCATCCTGGAGATTTCTGAGAGTTCATTGACTAGGGAACAAATAGTCAGACTGCCTAGCAGAAATAATCCGCCTCTTGAGATGTATAAGCATCTCAATTCACTTAAAATGAAAAGAGTGAACATGACTGTTTTATTTTTTCTCCAATCACATTTTTCTCCTCATGTGCAGTCACTGAGTACAAAATAATCTGGTTTCATTCAGAGGTAGAAATTTGGCAACCAACTATAAGAAATGTAGAAAGGGGCAAGAGACTGATGAACCACTGTTTTTATATCAAGTAAAGAGATAGGGAGGAAATGATAGTCGTAATGAGGTTTAACAGTGATAGTGCCAATAAATTTGATGAAAGTAATGGTGGAATAATACCTGGAGTGAGAATACTGAATAAGTAATTTTGAAAAATGGAAGATGATGCTCAGTAGTTAAATGTTTTAAATAATGATCTTGGAGGTGATACAGTTATTGATAACAAATTTATAAAATACGTATATGCATATATACACACATACATACATATATACACATATGTGAACACACACACTAGTGTGTGTCAGTACGATGGTGCAAATAAATGATACAGGATGTGGATAGTCTGATAACATTTTGAACTTTAATGGGGGAGAAGTAATAAGTAAATATTCTAGCAGTCTCTGCAAGGAGAAAAAGGAAGTAAGGAGGAAACCAATCCTGTCAACAGAGCTGCAGGTCTTGTGGTCACGGAGTGAAGGAGAGCACATATCCAACATTTGATAGGACTGCAGGGGAAGCACCGTCCTGAAGGTATAACCAAAATGATTGTGCTATTATTTCTCGTTTATCATATCTCTTATTCCATCTTTACTGAATATTTGTTGAAAGTCTTCTGTTTGGAATTATGAAAACATTTTTTGCTGGTGTCATTACTATGTAGCCTGAAGACAGCCATCCTTGCAAAGGCTAGTGGCCGCGTGTTGATCCCCGGCCCCTGCTTTCTCCTATCCCACATCAACATAATATTAACATTGCGCTATTACTATCATGGCTACAATAACTCACAAATGTAAGAAACTTACAATAATGCTAATAGTTGAGAAAATATATAGTAAATAAAATGAGTTACTATAATTGTCAGTTATAAATTCAATTGCACTGTATCAAATATTTGAGGGGAAAATGGAAGAAGAAATAATGTATCTGTACTAATGCATCGTGTGAAGATTACAACTGTTCATAAATAGCAGAACGGGGAAGTGGAATTGTGAATACTGTGCAGCAATGCAATGAATAAACTTCAGCTATATTCACAACATGGATAAATGTCTCAAACATTCATAAGGAAAAGCACATGTCATAAGTATGCGGCCTAGCGAATCATTACAGAGTGAAACGGAAATCACCTTACAGATCAAGAAATAATAAGTATAAAAGGATAATAAAAATATTGAAAATTAAATCTACAATGAAATAACACATTTTCCAAATGAGATTTGCAAAGATACAAAAAGTTGATGAAGAGAATGTTGAGGAAAGTTGGAAATCACACACACTTTATTTGGGGATGTAAATTGTTTAAATTAGTGGTAATGAGTACACCCGTCACTAGCCACCAATTCTTTAAATGCTCATAGTCTAAGACTCAGCAAATCCATTCTTGGAAATGTATCTTATGTAGTTCCACATGTAAATTTTGTAGTACAAAGTATAAAACAAACTTCATGTCCATTAATAGTGTTATAATTGAATAAATGATCACATATACATGGAAAATCAAATGATTCTCTTAAGAAGATACATATATAAAATCTGGGATAAACAAAGATGCACTTTATAAAATATATATGGCATATTTAGAGCAAACCTTGTGTTTTACTCTGAACTAGTATTTGATGGATTATATATGGTTTCCTCATTCAGTAATAAATAACGTAACTTTATCGTTTCCTCTTTATTTCCAAAGAGCATGCTGTTGCATTTATTTGTTAAATTGTTATTTATTTATTTTTTGCCGAGGAAGATCAGTCCTGAGCTACCATCTGTGCCAATCTTCCTCTATTTTCTTATGTGAGTCACCACCACAGCATGCTGCCGAGTGGTGTAGGTTTGCACCCAGGACCCACACCCACAAACTCAGCTGCCAAAGTGAGCATGCTGACCTTAACCATTACATCATGGGATCAGCCCCCTAAATTATACATTTTTTTATTTGTCCTAATTTATTAATATATTTTCTGTAGGTAATACCTTTCTTTTGTGTAGGTTAATACCTCATTTATTTTTGTACAATTTTCCCAGTTTTCTGAGTTATATATCTATTTCACTTACTTGTTTTTTAAATATTAAATGCTTACATGAATTTTCTGTAAATGCAGTTTATCATATTGCATAAATTTATATATTATTTTCATTGCAGTTATTTTTCAATATAATTTTCCATCTAATTGGATGTCACCTTTAATCCATAATTTAATGGTCAGAAAAACTCTGTCCTACGGGCCTATAGGCCAAATCCAGCCATGCTGATTTGGTTATGCAGTGTCTGTGGCTGCATTCATGCTGCTACTGCAGAAATGAGTAGTTACACCAGACGCTTTATGGCCTTCAAGCTGAAATGTTTACTCTCTGATTCTATACAGAAAAATGTTTGCCAACACCTGAATAGGAGGAAATAGCAATATTGATAAATATCCTTATAGATGTGAAAAATAGTTTTCAACTTCTTCAAACCCATTTCTTAACACAATAAAAAACATAAAAAAGACATTGCAATTGTTGAATTTAGAGGCCCTTTCATATAGCAAAGGATTAGGAAATAATTTGTTCTTTTGTGTTTTTTTTCCAGCTTTATTGAAAGGTAATTGACATATAACATTGTATAAGTTTCTAGTGTACAATTTGTTGATTTTATACACTTATATATTGCAAAATGATTACCACCATAGCATTAACTAATACCTGCATCATGTCACATAATTACCATTTCTTTTTTGTGGTGAGAACATTTGAGATCTGCTCTCTCAGCAGTTTTCAAGTATGTAATACTCTATGCTGTACATTAGATCCCCAGAACTTGTTCGACTTACAGCTGGCGTTTGTTCTCTTTGATGAACATCTCCCTTTTCCCCCACCCCTAAGCCCCTGGCAACCACCATTCTACTCTCTGTTTCTAAGAGTTTGGCTTTTGCAGGCTCAACATATAAGTGATATCATAAAGTATCTGTCTTTCTCTGTCTGGCTTATTTCACTTAGCATATTGCCCTCAAGGTCATATTGTCGCAAACAGCAGGATGAACTTCTTTCTCATGGCTGAATACTATTCCACTGTATATATGTGTACCACATTTTCTTTATCCATTCATCCTTGGATAGACACTTAGGTTTCTTCTGTGTCTTGGCTGTTGTAAATAATCCTGCAATGAGCATGGGTCTGAAGATATCTCTTTGAGATATGATTTCATTTTCCTTTGGATGAGGTGAGATTATCAGATCATATGGTAGTTCTATTTTTAACTTTTTGAGGAACCTCCATACTGTTTTCTATTGTGGCTGCACCAATTTACATTCCCACCATCGGTGCACAAGGGTTCCCTTTTCTCCACATTCTCACCAGCACTTATTATCTTTTGACTTTTTGATGACAGTCATTCTAACAGGTGCAGCTGATATCTCATTTTGACTTTGATTTGCATTTCCCTGATGATTAAGTGATGTTGAGCACATCTTCATCTACGTATTGGCCCTCTGTATGTCTTCTTTGGAAAATGTCTCTTCAGTTCCTATGCTCATTTTTTTTCTCTTTTTTTTAATTAAGATTATGATAGTTAACAACCTTGTGAAATTACAGTTGTACATTATTATTAGTCATGTTGTAGGTACACCACTTCACCCTTAGTGCCCTCTCCCCATCCCCCCTTTCCCCTGGTAACCACGGATCAGTTCTCTTTGTCTATATGTTAACAACCACCTATGAGTGGAGTCATACAGAGTTCGTCTTTCTCTGTCTGGCTTATTTCACTCAACATAATATCCTCAAGGTCTATCCATGTTGTTGTGAATGGGGCGATTTTGTCCTTTTTTATGGCTGAGTGGTATCCTTTGCTCATTTTTTAATTGGACTATTCGGTGGTTTTTTCCTATGAGTTGTATGAGCTCTTTTTTTTTGGATATTAATCCCTAATCAAATATATCATTTGCAAATATTTTCTCCCATTCTGTAGGTTGCCTTTTAATTTTGTTGATGCTTTCTTTTGCTTTACAGAGATTTTTAGTTTGATGTAGTCCCGCTTGTTTATTTGTGCTTTTGTTGCCTTTGCTTTGGTGTCAAATCCAAACAATCATCACCAAGACCGATGTCAAGGAACTTGCTGGCTATAGTTTCTTCTAGGAGGTTTATGGTTTCAAGTCTTATGTTCAAGTCTTTAATTCATTTTGAGTTAATTTTTGAGACCGGTGTGAGATGGAGGCCCAGATTTGTTTTTCTGCATGTGGCTGTACAGTTTCTCAGTACCACTTTTTGAACCATTGTGCACTCGTTCCACCATTACTGCTTTCCACCATTGTGTCCTCATTGTATATTCTTTATCACATATGTATGGGTTTATCTCTCGACTACCTCTTCTGTTCAATTGACCTATGTGCCCGTTTTTTATGCCACTCCCATAATGTTTCGATTGCTATAGCTTTGCAATATAGTTTGAACTTAGGAAGTGTGATGCCTCCAGCTTCATTCTTCTTTCTCAAAACTGCCTTGGCTGTTCAGGATCTTTTGTGGTTTCATACAAATTTTAGGATTGTTTTTTCTATTTCTGTGAAAAACGCCATTGGAATTTTGATAGGGATTCCTTTGAGCCTGTAGATTGCTTTGAGTAGTATGGGCGTTTGAATTGCATGGAGGATAAAGCACGAAATTGGCTATTAGGAGAGCTACTTTGTAGCGTGGAAAAAATTGTAATTCAGGCACATTAGCCATTTTAGGTTTCTTTTGCTTCTACAGTAAAATAAAAAAAGCGTTTGAGTTTGAGAGCCTTTGGAATTCTTGAATCACTGCATTAGTATCAAGGGGGGTCATGCGAGAAGTGCAAATCCTTGAATCCACCCCTGTCCTACTGAAACAGAATAACAGGGATGAGGTCCGAAACTCTGTGTTTTAGCAAAATTCCTAGGTGATTTTTATTTTGTGAAAATGTGAGAAGAATTAAACCATAATCCCAAAGTTTTCTTTAAAATATGTATGTACTTAACATATATAAAGATATAATGTATACTATTATATGTATATCATTATAACACCATAAACAGCATTAAAAATTGATTTTATTTACTTGAATTCAATTTTAACCTTCTTACTGGTATTCTAAAATGTGAATAAATATTCTATAACTTTATTTTACTGATCATTTAAATTAATGTTATATCTTAATAACACAAGAAAATACAACCAATACACTGTATAAATTTTATTGTTAGTACTAAACCAGAAACATTTCCCCATCATAAAAGCCAATAAAATAACAGGAAACTGAAATATACCAATCTTCTATTAAACAGGTGACATCTCATATGCTGCTGACTCTTTTAATTCTATTCTAAGCAAATTTTTATTAAATATCTACTCTGTGCTTAGCATTGCTCTGTATGATGAAGATCCAGAAATGATCAAAACAATGAAAATTCCTACTTTCAGGTTTATAATAGTTTTCCTTGAAAGGAAATAATGGTCATTTTGCACATTGGGGTATTACATAGCATGTACAATTATTGCTTACTTATCATCTGGACTCTTCCATATGTATTTTTAAGAATCCATTTTTTGAGGTAGAATTAACTAAATCGAACATTCTTAGTGAACAGTTTTTATGTTGTATAACTATTTGCATAACCTGTACCACAAAATGTAGAATGTTGCAGCCTCCACAAGCCCAAAACCCAGGCAACCACTGACACGTTCTCCATTACCATAAACTAAAGTTTAACACTTCTAGAACTTCTTGTTGGCAATATGCACTTTTTTGTGTCTGGTTACTTCAACTCAGCAGGATATTTTTTTTAGATTGGTTCTTTTTGTTGCAGACTTGCTGACTGGTATCCCATTACATGACTCTTCCATAACGGAATTGTCCATTTATTTATCATTGGACTCTCTGGTAGTTTTCAGTCTTTTCCAGCTATGAATAAAACTACTTTGAACATTTGTTCAAAAGATTTTTTGTGTATATGTATTTTCATTTCTCCTAGGTGACTAAGAGTGAAATTGTTTGGTCATATGGTAAGTGTATCTTTAATTGAATCTCCTTTAATACTAATAGACTCAAAGTTTATTTTGTTGATATTTATATAGCCCATAACAGTGTTTTCATGCTTACTGTGTGTGGTATATGTTTTTCTATTCTTTAGCTTTTACTTTCGTTGTGGTTTTAAATTTTAAGCATGTCTTACGTAAGCAACATGTATTTGGGCCTTTTAATTTATCCAGTCTCACAATCTTAGCTCTTTAACTGGTGTGAACAATTCATTTATATTTAATGTAATTATCGATATGGTTTTCATGCTGGAGATCCCCAAGATGACACCCAGGTTTGATGATTTTCAAGGAGGACTCGTAGGACTCAATATGGTCATATTCATGGGTGTGATCTTTTAGAATGGAAAGATACAAAGCAATGTGAATAGGTGCATGGGGCAGAGTCGAGAGGAAACCAGGTGCAAGCCTACAAAGAGCCTTCCCCCACTGGCGTAACACAAGGCATGCTTAATTCTTCCAGCAAAAATTACAACAACATGTGTTGTCATGATTCAGTGCCATGATTTTTATTGAGGGTTAGTCATATAGGCACCCTTTGCCTAGCATGGACAAATTACAGAACTTCAGGAAGAAAATTAAGTACTTAGCACAAACCATAGTGTTTTCACAAACCCTACAGGCAAGTTGAGCCACGCTCATCAATTCTAGGAATGGTGGGAACCCTGCCAAAACCCAAGTTCCCAGATGCTAGGTAAAGGCCAAACTTCAAGCAGGTCTTTTTAAGGACAGCAGTCTCAACCCTGCTATGTTAGCCCTTTCCTATACAGCCCCTACCTTTGGGACTTAGTTAAGGTATCTTTACAGCAACATTCGTATCAGTAGGACCCCACGTAGCAGGGTGAGACCAATCTGCAATATTGATCTCAGTTATGCCCATCTGGATTCCTGGATTTAGCGAGTTAAAACAAATTCCATTAAATATAAAGGTCTAACTCAGAAAGCCAATTTTCTTAGTTTCTGCAATTAACCTTTTTGACTTGACCTCAGACAGCAATACCCCGGCTAGTTTGTTAAAACTGGCCTGAAAGCCAGGGCTGAGGCCATGTCATGATGGTCAGAGAATGTGCGTGGGAAGTACAATCCCAGAGACAGCACGTGGGACACCCTTGAAACAAAGAGTTTACAGTTGTCAAGGCACTGCAACAGACACACAGCAGTCAAGCAGTACAGGTGGTCTCCCAGCCCTCCTGCCCCAGGGTTCTCAGGCCAGTCCAAGTAATTTTAGAAGGATTGCCTGAAGGTGGTCAGGTCCAAATAGTCTTGCTTGTAGTGATAGTGGTTCATCCACCTTCCGAGTGTGGACAGCATCTGGAGGTGGCTGTGAGCAACATCGAGGAGCTGGGGATACGCTTTGCTGCCTCGTAGTCAGCACGGCCAGGCATGATCTTAGGCTCCGCAGTCAATTTCAATAGAAAGCACTCGCAGCACTTTGGAAAGGCAGCATAAGGAATTCTCCTTTAGATAGAGGATAAAGCTTCCAGAAACAACTCTGAAAAACAAAGATGATTAATGCCTTACTGCTTCTCCCATGTCTTCCCTGGTTATGTTTTACCCTCCACTGGTCATAAAATCAGTGTGCCCCATTTAGAAAACATAGTTACATTTTTCTTCCCCAAACTTTTTTATGGGAAGTGCAACTTTTAAAAATAAATTAGAATGAGTCTCCTTTTTGTTTTCTTCAAAAAAAAGGGAAGTTCATGTGAAAGTCCTTACAGTGAGATAGTGCTTGGTATGTGCAAGGACATGAATAAAGTTAGTATGGCTGTAAGGTAGAGGTGACGAGTCAGGTGATGGCTCATGTTCTCTAGGACTGTGCTGGACACAGGTGTGACTTTTAGGTAAGGACTTTACTCTTTATGGCTTCTGTTCCAGATAGCACATTTCTATGATCTTAGCTTTAATCACTTAAGTGGATTTGTGATGCCTCCTAGACTGTCTATCAATACTAACACTCCAGTTTATTTTGCCCTGTCTGAAAATTTGCAGCATTATCCTACTGTTAGTGGATTGCAGCATGCTTGTATGTAAGAGAAATGTTTATGGTCATTTTAAGGCAACATATAGAGAGCTAAGTGCATTTGTAATTTTCTCTATGTAAGGCTGAGTAACAAAACATGCAAAATTTCACTGGCTTACAATAGTAACGACATTTTTCAGTTTTGTTATCTTTTGGCACCGAGGAATAAACTGCATCTCTCCTTTGTGATGTTCAGCTGATCCATGTGTCTTCTTCACTCTTAGGTCCTGACTAAAACAGTAGTAGTTACAAACGTAACAAGGTAAAAAAGCAAGCGACTGGGCAGAAACCTGCCAGGACTCTAAAAGCTGTTGCATTTATCACCTCTGCCCCCATGCCATTGCCAACTCGAGTCACATGGCCGAGCCCTCTGTTAATGCAGGGAGGAAGCCTCCTCTTCCCACTGGAGGAAGCTGTGTCACGTGACAACAGACGGGGAGGCTCAATCCTTTTGTAGAATTAATAAATGAATAAATGGGAACAGTAATAAAATCCACCGCGCAGGCATACCTCAGAGTTATGGTGGCTTTGGTTTCAGACCACCGCAATAAAGTGAGTCACGTGACTGTTTTGGTTTCCCAGTGAATGTAAAAGCTGTATTTATACTATACTGTAGTCTATTAAGTGTGCAATAGCATTATGTCCCAGAAAACAATGTATATACCTTAATTTAAAAACTACTTTATTGCAAAAAAATACTAACCGTCATCTGAGCCTTCAGCCAGTAGTAATCTTTTTGCTAGTGGAGGGTCTTGTAAAAAAACACAATATCTGCGATAGTCAATAAAATGATGTATGCCTGTACTGTCATTAACTTAATATGTTCTATTTCCACATGATGGTCCAAGTGCTTTACATATGTTAAGAGGAATTCTTTACCTTGTTTCAGAGAAAGGAATAATTTAATATAATTATTCCTGAATTATTTCATCATGGCATTCAATTAATTTAACTTGTGCCTGAGATTATTATTTATATAAATATAGTGTTCAGCAATTTAAACCATGACAGGATATGCACATAAACTACTTAGAGATTTCAGTATAATCTCAAATATGTATGTGCTTAAAACACTGCAAATATATATATTTTGTTTCTTTCACTAGTTCGACTACACAAGCATGCACACATCATAAAATCATTCAGCCCATCGGTTACAATGATATAATGGTATCTATGGGAAAACATGTTGTTCAACAAACTGAAATAGTAAGACTATTACTTGCTAGTATGGCTGCTAGGCATGGAAACATTAACTACAATAATAAATTCATTATTTAAAAAACATAGAGTATTTTATGTGTTTCAAGTTCTTTATAAAATTGGAACATGATCCTACAAATTTTATGAAGTTTTATATTAAAGTAGGTTAATTAACATATGTAAAGCAATTAGACCATTGTATGAAAATAGTAAATATTTAATAATATGCAAATGTTCATTGTACCCATTTAAATATGTTAAAACTTAAAAGGGAAAAATGCCAACACCTTCCTTTGTTGTCATAGTATTTAATTAGTATTATTAAAGATATTTCTATTGAATATTACCTTTTCCTTAAGCACACACAGTTCAATCTCAAAAGTTTCTCTTGGCTTTAGCAAGAATTTGGGCAATTGATGATAGGCATTTGAAGTAAGATAATTTTTGGTTCGGCAATACAAAGATAAATTTGAAAAATAGAGGTACTAAAATGTATAGGACATTGTAATTAATTGTATAGCCTAACCAAGGAAGAAGGTCAACGATAACATGCAGTTTTCTGGTTGAATATAGAGTGGAGGATAATGCTGGAACCCATCAGGGAATAAAGTAAAAGAAAAGATTTCACGGAAACTTTGAGATTTGAACTCATATAAGTTTGTAATGATGAAAAAACTCTAATTTTAATACGTGCATTTGCCACAGAAACTCATACTCAGTGGAATCCTGTTATGATTCCTGTTCTGCCTTTTAAGAACATGTATCCTTGCACTGATGCAATATACCTTAATACAAAAATAAAAGAAAAATCTTGAGATTCAAATAGTTATGGAGGCCTATCAGAACTAATAGGGATACTAAAATTTGTAAGAAGTTCCATTCCTCTATTAACTCATATTTGCATTTTAATACAATGAAATAAAGGGACATTAAATGTGAATAGCAAAGAATATTTTTTCTCTCACTCTTTGGATTTTTATTTCCTTTAACTCTCCACCAGTACTTATAATTGTTTCTCCAGCAAACCTTCTATAGAATCAAATGAATTTCCTATGGCTCAAGGTATGAATTTGCCTTACTGTTCATTACTGGGAGAGGATTCATATCTAGCAGCTGCTGACTCAAATCCTTAAGTGTTACTCTTCTTGATGACTCCAAGATGTTATGTCTCGGTAAAATTAGATTCCTATATTTTCCAAATCATCATCTGGACATGTTTAGAGAGTTGAAGAGGTTAAAATTTATCTACTGCCATGAATTTCACAGAAATGAATTTGTTTGGGGAATTATCTGATAACTTAAGAATGCCACTGTTGGAAAGCTTTTGACTGTTCGCTGATAAAAAAGTTAATTAAAACACTCAGCTGGCATATTTGTCTTTCTTTGATCTTCCTGTAATCTTATTATTGGCATATGAACAGAATCTGTGCGAAAGCAAAGGCAAGCAAAAGTTAGGAGATTAGGAAAACAGTTTAAACAACATGAATTAGAACTTTTTTATAAGATAATTTCTCACGTTAAGTCAAATTTTGAACAATTCTCACATAAAAAAAATTTGAAATTTTCTAAGAGATTTGAGGGAGTAGATTTCTTTCTCTGATAGAGCATATGAATGCAAAAGTGAATACGGAGAGTGGTCTTTGCTATACATCTTACATCAAGCAGCCAATTTTCAGTTAATCTTGAACAACTGGCAAAGAAAACACCAGAAGAAGCAAAAATAATCCTAGATTAATGAGGAACAGAGAGGAAAGTGAGTAAATAACTCTTGCAGCCATCACTTACAAAGTCACTACATCTATTACAAACACTATATTACATGCAAATGTCTGTTGCTTCAATAATTACTACTTAAGGAAGATTAATAAGGAAGAATGAAAACAAAAAACAAGTCAAATGTACACATGATAATGTTCAACCTGCAGGAGAACACTATTGCATAACAAAACAAAGATTCTCAATATATTATTTAAATAAATTTAATTTACTGAGTTGTAAAAATTGTACAAATCAGCATTTATCAAAGAATTTATTAAGCATAAAGTGTTATATTTCTCTTTAGAATAAGCATGAGATGTGTGCGTCTTTTTAAATGTTTACAGTATGAAATTTTATCATTTACTCAAGACTTCTTCTATTAAGCATAATATTTAGATAAATAACCATGCTGGTGGACTGATTCTGCATTTTGAAGCTGTTTCAAAAAGAAATTACTTTTTCCAAGTTAATTGTTAGGAACATATGCCAGCAAAGCAAAATAAGTACTGAATAAGATTTTACACTAATGCAAAAAGAATACATTTGGCGAATAATCCCTTGACGTCTTTTTAAAAATCCCATTTTACATTCATATGATTTTATATTCATATGTCTTTGGGAAGACATAAGATGGAATGTATCTACCTAGCAAAAATACAGATATTAACATGTTGTTTTAGGCAGATGTTGTCACAGATGCAGAGAAAGATTTAGGATGTCCTCTGGCCAAGCAGCAGAAATTAGTCTCTCACAGATGAGTAAGCATCCATACCAAACACACTGTCAACAGCCTTGTTTTTCTGTGTAACAGATAATGAAAAGCCATCTGTCCCTTGCAGTAATTTGCTAAGAGGACAACCCAATACACTATTTGATTTCACTATATCTAAAAAATGAAATAACAAATAGTATTTCTTAACACAGTTCATTTTTTTTCTGTAATATTTTAAATAAAGGACTCTCTGAATACCTTGACAAAATCAGTTATGGAAAAATACATTTTGTGGTTCATGATGAAAAATGTTCCATTTGACCCAAATGAAAATAAGGTTTGTTTTGATTAAACTCTTTTGCCTTTTTTTAAAATTAATAGACTTTATTTTTCAGAGAAGTTTTGAGTTTACAGAAAAATCGAACAGCAAGTATAGCGGGTTCCCATGTACTCTCTCTCCCTGCCCTTAGTTCTCCCTATTATTAATATCTAGCATTAATGTGGTATCTTGTTACAACTGAACCAATATTGATACATTATTATTAACTAACATTCACAGCTGAATTACAGTTCACTCTTTCTGTTGTATACATCTATGGGTTTTGCCAAATGCCTAATGTCATGTAGCCGCCATTACAGTATCGTACAGGAAAGTGTCACTGCTCTGAAAATGCCCTGCACCACATCTATTTGTCACCTCTCCTTGCCCCCTCAACCTCTCGCAACCACTGATATTTTTGCTGTCTTTATAGCTTTGCATTTTGCAGAATGCCATACAGTATGTAGCTTTGGAGTCATACAGTACGTATCCTTTTCACACTGGCTTCTTTCACTTTGCAATATGAATTTAAGGTTCTTCCATGTCTTTTCATGGCTTGATAGCTTATTTCTTTTTATCACTGAATTTTGACAGATTTATATACCCATGAAGCCACCACAACCATCAAGATAAGTGGCATATTCATCACTCCAAAAAGTTTCCTTGTTCAATTTTTTAAAATTAATAGATTATTTTTCAAGAAGTTTTAACTTTACAGAAAATTAAGTGTAAGTACCCATAGTTCTCATAACCTTCCTCACACATGACATTCTAGGAGTTTTGAAACTCTTGATTAATAACATGTATCCACCATTACAGTATCACACAAGATAATTTCACTGCCCTAAGTGTCCCTTATGTTCCACCTATTCCTCCTTCCCTTCCCCACCTCCCTGAATCCCTGGCAACCACTGATCTTTTTACTCTCTGTAGTTTTGCCTTTTTCAGAAAGTCATAATCTTGGAATCATACACTACATAACGTTTTCAGAGTTAGCTCCTTTCTCTTTGCAATGTGCATTTAAGGTTCTTCTATATCTTTGCGTGGCCTTATAGCTTATTTTATTTTATTGCTAAATTATACTCCATTGTTAAGATGTACCACAGTTTGTTTTTTCATTTGCTTATTGAGAGACATCTACATTGCTTCCAATTTTTGGCAATGATGAATAAAGTGGCTAAAACTTTGATATGCAGGTTTTTGTATGGACATAAGTTTTCAACTCATTTAGTTAAATACCTTATACACGATTGCTGGATCATTGTAAGAAACTGTCTAGTTGTCTTCCAAAGGGACTATATCATTTTGCTTTTGCAAGAACAGTGAATGAAAGTTCCTAGTGCTCCATATCCTTGCCAGCATTCAGTGTTGTCAGTGTTTTGGATTTCAGACATTCAAATAGTATTGTATTTGTAGTAGCATCTCATTGTTTTAATTTGAAATTCTCCAGTAATGTAAGATGTTGAGCTCTTTTTCATATGCTTATTTACATCTGTGTATCTTCTTAGATAAAGTATCTATTCATATCTTTTGAGTTGTTTGTTTATTTATTGTTGAGTTTTAAGAGTTCTTTGCATATTTTGGATATAAGTCCTTTAACAGATAAGTGTTTTATAAATATTTTCTCCTAGTTTGTAGCTTGTTTTTTCATTCTCTTAACAGTGTCTTTCACAGAGCAGAAGGTTTTAATTTAATTAAGTCCAACATCAACTTTTTTCTTTATTGAATCATACTTTAGGTGTTGTATCTAAAAACTCATTGCCAAACCCAAGGTCAGCTAGGTTTTCTCCTCTGTGTTATTTTCTAAAGGTTTTATAGATTTGCATTTTACATTTCAGTCTACTGTCTATTTTGAGTTAATTTTAGTAAAACTGTAAGATCGATGTCTAGATTCACTTTTTTACTTACAAATATCCAGTTGTTCCAGTATCCTTTGTTGAAAAGACTGTTGTTTCTCTACTGTATTGTCTTTGCTCTTTTTTCAAAGATCAGCTGACTGTATTTATGTGAATCTACTTCTGGGCTCTCTATTCTCTTCCGTTGATCTGTTTGTCTATTCTTTGACCAATGCCACACTGTCTGGATTACTGTAGCTTTAGAGTAAGACTGAAATACAATAGTGTTAGTCCTCCAACTTTGTTCTTCCTTTTCAATATGGTGTCCACTGTTCTGGGTCTTTTGCCTTTCAGTATAAACATTAGAATTAATTTGTCACTCTCAACAAAATAACTTGCTGGGATTTTGGTTAGGATTGCATAGAATTCATAGCTCAAGTTGGGAAGAACTGACGTATTAACTATATTGAATCTTCCTATGTATGTACGTGGAATATCTTTCCATTTATTTAGGTATTTTTTGATTCTTTCATCAGAGTGGTGTAGTTTTCCTCACAGAGATTGAGTACATATTTTGTTAGATTTTTAAATATTATTTCATTACTTTCATGCTAATATAAATGATATTGTGTTTTAATTTTAAATTTCAAGTATTCATTGCTGGTATGTAAGAAAACTATTAACTTGTGTGTATTAACCTTGGATCTTACAACCTTATTATAATTACTTATTAGTTCCAGGAGGTTTTTTTGTTGATTCATGGGACTTTTCTACGTAGAAAATCATGTCCTTTGCAAAAAAAGAGAGGTTTTTTACCTCAGTCTATATACTTTTTCTTTTATTGTCTTGTCTTGTCTATTGCATTAGATAGGACTTCCAGTACAATGTTGAATAGGAGTAGTGGGAATGTGCATCTTTGACTTGTGTCTGATTTTAGTGGGAAACCTTCGTCTCTCAGCATTAAGTATAATGTTAGCTATAGGGTTTTCTTATAGATTTTTTTTATCAAGTTAAGGGAGTTCCCCTCTAGGCCTAATTTGTTGAGAGCATTTATCATGAATGGATGAGATGCTTTTTCGTATCTATTGATATGATTATATGATTTTTCTTCTTTAGCTTGTTAATGTGATGGATTACATTAATTGATTTTCAAATGTCAAACAGTTCTTGCATAACTGGAATGAATCTCACTCTGTCTTAGTATATAATGTTTTCATACATTGATGGATTTGATTTGCTAATATTTTGTTGAGGACATCTGCATCTACATTAATGAGAATTATTGGTCTGTAGTTTTCTGCTCTTGTAATGTCTTTGTCTGGTTTTGGTATTATAGTAATGCTGGCTCATAGAAAGAATTAGAAGGTGTTTCCTCTGCTTCTATTTTCTGGAGCAGATTACAGAAAATTGGTATCCTTTCTTCCAAGAATATTTGGTAGGATTCACAAATGAAAGCTAGACCTCGTCCTTTCTGTTTTGGAAGGTTATTATCGTTAAATGTCCTTAAGAGATACAGTCCCATTCAGATTATCTCTGTATCATTGTGCGGATTTTGGTAGATTGTGTTTTTGAAGAAAATGGTTTATTTCATCTACATTGTCAAGTTTAGAGGCATAGAGTTGTTCATACTATTTCTTTACTACTTTTTAATGTCCATCGGGGCAGCACTATTGGCCTTTCCTTCAATTCTGATATTAATAATTTGTGTTTTCTCCCTGTCTCTCTCTTTTTTTTTTGGTTAGCATGGCTAGAGGTTTACTGATTATACTGATCAACAGATATTCTTTGAGTACTATGTTTTACTCTTAGTTTTCAGTATTGGAAAGAATATAGAGAAGAATCCGGTATGAGATTTATTAAAGAATTTTTAAATTTTATATTATATTTACAGCTACAACCAAGAGAATATGTACCCTATAGAGTACAGAGAAAATATTATAGAGATGTGTATAAAGGAATTCCAGGTTGTGGACCACCTTTGTGTAGGAACTAGGAGGAAACTCATAGGGTAGCTGCAGTTTAACTGTAACACAGTATTTGTGATAAGATTAATAGTACATATTGTTAGAAAGATGGATGGAAGAAAGATTGTGCAAAGCTGTGAGTGACTAGCCAAAAGTGTGGAAGAATGAAATTATTTGGTAAGTTTAAAAGTTAATCAATTTGTTCCATTTATTTATTACTTGGAAAAGACTTACGGAAATAGGAAATAGGAATGCTTTGTAATAATGTCCTTCAGGGAAGTGTAGATTTTATATACTGATTGGTTAATTGTAATCAAGTTCTAATAAATCCATAGATAACAGGTTATATTACCTCAAAATTAGTGATTCAACTTCTTAAAATGAGAATGTTTACTGTTTTAACAAATTCAAGTAGCTTTCCAACAATATAGCAAACATGAAATTTAACAAAATCACATAGTTTCAAGGTTACAAGTCATAACACTTGGAATAAAATAATTAACATTTTAAACTTGCATGAAATCATTTTTTCCTTCCAAAAACTTGATTCCTGCAGAAATTCAGCTTTATATTGACCTTTTATAATAAGTATAGATAACAGGAGAAAGAAAATCTATAGATGATCTCTAGATGAAAATATTTTAAACATACTGTTTGTGTATTTCAAAATGTGTTTTCCTACACAGGACGTAATTAAATGAATAACGAATCTTTAATGATTGTAATGAAGTCAGTGGGGATTTTGCTATAGTCAGGCATTCAGTCTCTACTAGGTATCAGTAGCCTGCTGGAAGCTGCTCTTCAGATTATAAAGAACTTTCTGTTGAGGAAGGCATAGCCTAGGATTTTATGCTGTGACGTCCATATTGGAGATTGTCAGAAAATGCATGCAATATCCTTATGTCACAGATAGCACCATATAACCTCCACCCAGGCACATAGCCCACCTGTGAGAGAGAACTGCAGACCGAACCTAGAGCGGAACCCTCTCTTACGGGAGGCTCCACTTAAAAGTGCCCACCTTCCAAACCCAAGCAGTCTTTGGAAGTAATATTTTCTATTTCCACATTCCAAAGAAGTCTATCAGGTACTGCGCCTTTTTCTTTTTGATAAGATGTGCAGCAAAAATCAACTTTCCTTTCACCTTGGAGGGCAGACATACCTCAGCGTATGCCACAAGTTTGAGCCCCTTAAAACTTTTTGGTGTGGCAGGCCCACAAAACCTGTAGAGATTATCTCTCACTGTCTTGTTTACGTACAACTGACCAGGCAATTCAAAGTATTTACCTCTTTCTACTCTCAAGTCCAGTCTACAAAATGCTGTCACTAATGGGCCAGTGCGTTGTTCAGCATTATGTCAAGATGGCCAGACTTCCTATTTTATATTTTGATAGAGGTCAAGAGAGTTTACTTTGCCCTGGGGCAAGATCTTTAGTTAGTGCAATTTAGTTTATCTTCCATTTTGATGAAAATTGAAAGGAACATATTCACTGCATCAAAAGATACAGTCTCAGAACACACAATCTAGGAAAGATGCCACATTTGGGGAGCAGCGGTAATTAGGGATATACTATCATTTCTCATGATCACCTGATCTTTGCGTGGACAAAAACACTGAATTAAATGTGTATCTCTGGACTCTTTAGGTCTTTAAGGGTGGCTTTAATCTCTGCCATTCGACTTGGGATGTGGCATTGTTTTTGATTTACTATGTTGGCTGTAAGAGAAGTTTCAAAGGTTTCCTCCTGACTTCTCCTGAAGTAATTGTTTATTACTCCATGAGAAAGGGAACCAATGTGATAGTCTGCCATCTGTTAAGAACATCTATGCCAATTATTCATGTAGAACTGGAGAAATAAGCACAAGACATGTTTATGGACTGTATAGACCCATTGTGAATTAGACCTGGGCCAGGACTACATTCATCATCTAGTGTTTATATACTCCTGTTCTAATGGGGGATATTGATTTCATTTTGGTTCACCTGGTGTCAGTTTCAGCTCAGATACTCAGAAGTTTCTGGTCAATCCACTGTACCCCAATATGCATTGCTTTGGTCTCTTTGGGGGATTATCTATTAAATATATTCCCCGGAGCATTGCAAGGACCTGTTCAAAAGGATATATCATTTTCTCCAATCAGTTGGCTATGGATCTGAGAACTGGCTCAGGTCTAAAGATTGAGTTAGGTGTCATGATTTTTCATTATAGCAATAACCATTAGCCATTGGCTCACCCACTCTTGATATTTTGTAGCTATATAAGTAAAGCGAACAAACAAAAAACAGTCGGTTGCACATCTTTCCCATCCTGAGGAATAGGTGGTCTATTAGCCATCACCATATATCCCTGCAAGTCAAGGATCTCTAGTTGCTATTTCAGCCTTATTGATCATTGCAGTAATTCTGCCTGCCTTGTTTCTGATGGAGAGGTGGTGCCACCTGTTCTCTCTTCGTCTCTTTTCTTATAACATTGTTGCTTTCAAGTTTCAAGCAGCAACTCCAAGAGCATATAAAAACAGTATAAAGGCATATTACTTGAATTAGTAATGTCCTGGAATCAATAAAATCTCACTTATCCAGCTTTACTGTCCACATTCTGTGATATAGCACTTTCAAAATCCATTCCCAAGCATGTCCTCATGGTTCTTTCTGGAAGGAATTAACTAGAGCCTATAGATTTTTTTGGTGAGTAATCGTGCTTCTCTTTCTGGGGTGGTTATGGCCACTTAGGCTGTTCTGAAACTTGACCCTACATCCTGGTTTAGAAGCAATAAATGGGAAAATGGATAGACCATCAGACGGACATCATCTTGTAAGCTAATTCTCTCAGGTGAAACCACTGAATGGCCTGCAGATATTGGGAGGATGTTGTCTTCCAGAAATTGTGAAGGGACTGCTCCTTCCAACCCAGAGGTTCAAAGGCATCTGAGGAATGAAAGTCCTTAAACACACACGAAAAACATTTTAATTCCCTGCTTCAGGGTCTACTCCTTTCCTGTTAGGGTCTGCACTTCAGTGTAGGAACTTGCAGAGACTATGAACTTGGCTGTAACTCTTGCTTACTTACAGTTATTTCTCAGGCCTAATTTATAAGAGTCAGCCTTCTCACTGTGGGAGATAAGAGTTGTTTTAAATACTACTTTGAAATCCTCTGGCATTCATGTTGTGTTTAAATTGTTAGTTGACTGAGTTTAGTCTGAAATTTTCATACTTTGGGGCTCCTGTGGCAATTAATAACAGCCAAACAATTCCACAATCACGAAAATAACCATTGCCTCTATTTTTGAAGCATGTGAGCTACTACTTAGACCAGTATAGTCTCTTCCACTTGTACCCAATGCCCGTCCACCATAGGCGAAGCTCTTAATAATTTTAACCCTACAAAAGGCCAGGCAGTAAGACACTCTGCTTAGCCTCAACAAAGTTGTTGACGTGTGGCCGGCAAGCCATCCCCTGCCACAATCCCATCTTGAGGCTCTACTCTTAGGAGTATTTCAGATATCAAGTGCCTTGGTTTGGGTTCCCCCAGACACAGACTCTAAGACAAGGATTCAAGTGCAAGCAGTCTTTTTGTGTTAGCTACAGAGATCCCAATAAGGGAGTGGAGAAATAAGAAAGGGAAATGAAGAAAACCCTTTCAAGGTACGTTAGTGAGCGTGTCAACAATATGGGAAACTGGGTTCCTATTTCATTAGAGATCTCTAGTAGACAGTATAGAACAAGATTCAGAGTCGTCTCAAGGGGCAGAAGTGATTACACTACAATTTCTATTCATCATCAGTAAAAGGTAGTTTCCAGAGCATTAATTCCTTGGCATTTCTGCCCAACCTCACAGATCAGCTCAGTTTACGGATGCTTTCATTAGGAAGCCAGCAGTGTATACGGGAACAGTAAGGGCACTGCTAGCTTTTGCTATACCTATAATATTGCTAATACATTTTTCCTAATAAAATTTTTATTTTGAGAAATATGAAATATATTTGATGTAGGCTAATTGCACATTAACTGAATAAATGTCATTTGAAAATTATCTGCATTTTAGAAAATGTAAAGATTGACATTTTAATTCAGAATTTTAGTTTTCATCCTTTAAAAATATATTTACTATACTAATGCTTTGTTTCTAGAGTCATACCCTCAAATTTTTATTAAGACAAAAGAACTGTAAAATTATTATTAAATAAAAATTTCCAAATTATTTTCAGTTGAAATATATTTGAAATTGTGATTTTAATATGAAGTCTAGAAGAGAGACATGACAAAATAATTAGTTCTATGAAGTTTCTTTATAACTAAATCGAAATACATATATGTGCATTTAAAGGAAGCTCTCTCTTAAATTCTCTGAGGAGAGCATTAAATCAAGAAAGTATAGGTTCATATATTTTTAAAAGTGATTGATGTATAAAACTTCAAAAATTAATTTTTAATCTCTTTAAATGTATTTTCTTATTTCAAATTAATATATTTCAATGTAAAATTATTTTTTAAAAAAGCAAAACACATTGATTTATTCATTTATTCATTCAACAAATAATTACTAGGTTCCTATGTATTAAGTGGTAGAAAAAAAGTCATAGTCCTTAATGGAGAGAAAATAGATAAAGTATAAGGACCTTATTTTAGTCGTGAGCAATGATAGTTGAGGATATTGAAAAAGGAAAAATACGGAGAGAGAAATCATTTTTTAGTCAAGGAGTTAAACAAAGAGTAGAACATCAAATTGTTGTAGTCAGCTTTTTAAAGCTTTGTTGTCAAGATGAGTAAACAAATGGAGATGGAAGGTAATATGAAGTCTAGAATAAGTTGGTAAATTGTAGGAATTATTCCACAGAGAGTGAGAGATGTTGATGAAAGGAAAAGAGTGTATTTATTTATTTATTTATTTTTTGAGGAAGATTAGCCCTGGGCTAACAACTGCTGCCAATCCCCCTCTTTTTGCTGAGGAAGACTGGCCCTGAGCTCTCATCCATGCCCATCTTCCTTTACTTTATATGTGGGACGCCTACCGCAGCATGGCTTGCCAAGCGGTGCTGTGTCCGCACCCGGGCTCTGAACCAGCAAACCCTGGGCTGCTGAAGTGGAACATGCGCACTTAACTACTGAGCCACTGGGTTGACCCCAAGTGTATTTAAAGGAGTCAGTGCTTTAAGAAGACGAGAGAAAGTAGCATTGAGGAACTTGCTGGAGAAATGGATGTCTACTATATGAGATATTTTAATAGTGACAGCTAGGGAGAAAGTAAAGATGAACGCATATGCTCCAGTTTTAGGTTTGGTGGCAGAGTAACAAAACAGCTCTCAATTGATAGCTTCTGTGTCCTCAGTGAAATAGGAAGAAAGTTAATCTGCTGAGCTTGACTAATTAGGGGTATTTGATGAGAAAAAAAGGTTTCAAAAGAAAAAGGAAGGTATTGAATTCATATTAGTTTGTTAGAAAACTATATTACAATTATCAAGAAGAATTGAAACTTATAATTTGAGATTATTACCTTATCCTCAATAGGATACTCAATTAGGAGAGTTTCTCCAGCTTTGTCAGTTTCTCCCCAAACATTTGGTTGTGTGTATCTATTCATGATTGAGTTCATACAGGGTGTTACCAGGTGAGTAAAATGGAGGAAAGGAAGTCAACATAAATGTGTTTTCAAAGGAATGGTTTCATTTTGAGCCACTGAGTCTAAGTGGGTAATAAATACTGAAGATGTTATTAGAAAGTCTGGAATTTAATTGATTGAGGGATAAAGAAAAGATTAAAAAATTGTGATTAACATATTTGAGTAGCTGAGATAGAAAGAAAAGTGTTTTTGGTTTCAGAGAGGGAAGCTGAAATTGCAGGTTTTGTGTAATACAAGTTGGATAATGATAAATTCAAAGATGTTCAGTGTGGTGATTGGCTCCAGAGGAGCTGAAGGAAATATATTAATAATGATGAGGGGATCAAAGGACTAGGAAACTAAGATTAATGAAAATAAATTAAAATTATTTCAAGTTATGAAGAATAAATAGATAACTATTTCTAAATTATATCATTTGAGTGTATAAAACTTCTCCATAAATAAAATAATTATCATCATACTTTCAAAACGGAAAAGCACAACCAAATTTATTGTGAAACAATGTACTTGTAGTTGTAAAAACTCCTCCCAACCACTCATAAGTGGATGCTAAGCATCCTAGTTTGTAGTGTTAGTTTAATGACCACACAAAGTAATTAACTATCTGAGCTACACCAACAAAGCTTATTTTTGTATCGCTTTAATTTTGTAATACGTGTAAATCCAATTTTATATTTAATACATGATACTGTTCAATTCTTCCTTCTTGGCCAGTGTGGCAGGACCCACTACTATATACGCAACTAAAGAGATATTTAATTTTTTAAGCAAAACAAGAAAACCAGTAATACAAGTAACTGGAAAAAGCATCTCAAATTACAACATATTAGAGGATAGTTTTATTAGACGATAGCGTTAGCTAGCCTTAAGAAGTCATATTCTGTATTTGCTTTTCCCACCAGAAACCTACAGTACTTAATGCACCAATTGAGTAGAAAAAACATTGAAAATCACACTATTTCTTGCCTTGAGTTATAGAAAGTTTACATTATTATTCAACAGCTAAAACCTTCCCCTATACACCTCCAAAGTTAATGCACATTTTCAAATTCAAACTAGGTTGTATTTACTATAGGATTTTTGTAGTATTTTATTATACTAGATTTTGACTTTTGAGTAAATGTGTTACAAAATCTTACAAAATTTTCAAATGTCCAATTTTGTATATTATATCCTTTCCAAAATATCATTTCAAAACACATAAAACAAAACAAAATTTTAAAAATGTGATGCTCTTCCATTTGAGTCTGAATTCTTAATAAATATTTAGGATTCCAGAAACGGTCTTTAAAGTTTTTCGTCTGTGTTTAAACTTGTTTGGAGGTGTTTATGTTCAAAGAATTGCTCTCAGCAACAATTAATTTGAACGGCAGTTAAATGGTCCCTTGTGAGACCCGGTATCAGATCCTTACTATAGCAAATGAATGTTTTACAACTCAGAAAAAGAAGTGCCATAAGGGAAATTTATAGATTTGAACAAATGTAATAAGATTGACTGCTGGGATTTTTTTCCTATTCTTAGTTACCTTCTATTGAGTGGGGTAACATTGAAAGGGACAGGTAGAGAACATTTGCCATGTCTTCTCCTTATTAAATTTCACCTTCCTAGCAGAATGAGTTGACAAACAAGTGCAGAAACAGATAATTTCAGGTCTGATTTGGGAAGAGTAGTTAGCCAATCAGAAAGCGATAATCTACAATCACTAGGAAGAGAATGTACCATTGTGAATGTTAAACTGGAGTGACTTCAAATCATAGGGAAGTCTAGAAAACTCCCTAATATTTCTGTGAATTCTTGAAGATTTTTGTATCTTTAAGTTCTCCTCAGACCATGGGTACCTGTTTCCAGGTAACGGAAAAAAGGTCACTGTCTGTTTCTTGTTTATTCAGATATCAAAGCTGCTTTTCCGCAATCTGTCCTAAATCCACACACACATAAAACTTTACATACTTTAAATGGAATGGAACAATATTTAATAAAATTCAGAGGAGGTAGCCAGCAAAATTAGGGAAGACAATGAATTTCTTTGGAAACGTGCCTAATAAAGAGTTCTGTCTCTACCACAGAACACACCTCATTGACCCTTCATTTGTGTACATTCCCTCTTGTTCTGCTTCTTCTTTTCTTCTGTTTCTATACTTCCTTTCTCTTCCTCATAAGAACAATGAAGTATGTTTTGCTTCATTTGTCTTGATCATCAGTTTAGCTGTTTTTCTCTATTTCCTTGACTGTTCCATCTGTTTAAATCCTCATGTCTTTCCTCCAGTTTTAGTTTCCTAGGGCTGCCATGACAAATTACCACTAACTGCTGGCTTAAAACAATAGAAATTTATTCTCTCACAGTCTGGACACTAGGAATCCAAAAGAAAGGTGTTTGCAAGGCCATACTCCTTCTGACGGCTCTATGGGATATTCCTTTCTTGCCTCTCTAGCTTCTGCTGGCTTCACAAATTCATGAACTTGCGGCTGCATAATTCCAGTCCTTTCTTCTGTCTTCACAGAGCCTTCTCCTCTTCTCCCTGTGTCTTCCCTTCATTTGTCTCTTTTAAAGACACTTATCATTGGATTTAGTGCCCTAAAATCATTGGATTGAAGGTACTTGAGTAATCTAGGATGACCTCAAGTTTTCTAAATTAATTAGATCTGCAAAGATCTTTTTTTTCCAAATAAAGTGTCATTCACAGGTTCAGAGGATTAGGCAATAGACATATCTTTTGGGGGCACTATACCACCTATCCTAAGTGATTATTCAAGAGACTGCTTCCAAGATTATTTCTTCTCTACGAAGCATCTATGTGCCAAGTGAAGATTCATATTAGATAAAATTGTCACTCCTTGGCAAGTATTCAGTTGAGTGAAGTCAGGAAAATGTGGAGTTTTTCAAGGCTGGTCTGTGATTAGGGCAAATGTGTGAATATAGAAGCAACCACGGGAGCTTATACAAGAATTTGATTGTTACCCAATTATTGTCAAAAAGTTGTTTGCAAGTCTGACTTTTATAATCACTTTAAATTTTGATACTAAATACTGTTTAACAGTGTATTAGTTTCTTATCGCTTATGTACTTTTAAAATATTTGATTGAGTCTGTGGCTTGTTTTTTCATTATCTGAAAGGAATCACACTACCCTACCTGTTAGTGTGCTGTTAGGAGTTAAGTTAACGTTGAGAGGCTAAGCAGCAAAGGCACGATTCCAGAAACCCACTCAAACGGTGCCTTTGCTGTTGCTCACTCTCCTCCAGGTAGGCAGAGGAAGGGATGTTATTCTGACGATGGGGCAGCAGGTCCTGTGGCCCCAGCTGAAGATAATATAGCTGTTGATAAGGAATTCCCAATTTTTAACTAAACGGTGTCAGTAATGAGGACCTTGCTATTGGATGTAGAACTTTGAGTGAGTGAAAAACAATAGAGTTTCATTTGGTTGGCTGCTCAAAAAGTGATTTCATCTTGCCTAATGTTGCAGAGTGACCACACAGACTTTCCCCTGAATCTCCAGCCTTATGCCCTTTGGAGCTAAGTTGTGGATTTGGGTTTTCCATAATCATGCAAGCCAATTCCTTAAAGTAAATCTTTCTCTATTTATATCCACATCCTATTAGTTTTGTTTCTCTGGAGGAGCATGACAAACACAACCTACATTCATAAATTAATCTCATAGCATCATCCATTATTTTATGTATCACTGTTCTTTCTAAATATTAGTAATTATTGATTGATACATGCTAGCAATATTGGTAAAAAGGCAATTCTTCTTGCTGCCATTGAAAAACCTCAAACAGTTTTTCATAAGCGTTGGTATATCACTTTTAAAACTTAAAATACTTAAAATATGCAATATAGTCCTGATATATTACAATATCGGCAGATAAAAAAGTCCAGGAATGGTAGATTAGGAGTCTTGGGATAAGATCATAAAGCTACATTTTGATATTTATAATTTAAGTTCACATCCCTGACTTCCAGGTCACTAGTCTATGTTACTGTATTTTCTCTCAGTTTAACTCCAATAGAGAAGTTGGATGTGAATTATTCTCTGTGGTAGAAAAAAAATCTGTGCTATTTAATCTTGGTGGCTGTTTTAACTATATTTAGAGAATTGCCTAAAGTTACTAGGTTTCCTCATATGATATTTCCTTAAAATGAAATGTACCTTTCAGAAATGTTCCATAAGCTCTTTAATACTATACCATTTAGTGTATTAATGAGCACTTTAATCATGCAATTTTAATTCTTTCCAACTCTAGTAATGACCTTATTACCCATATCCATATTAATGGATTTCTTCCTTATAGTAATCTACTTATGAACCATTTAAACTTAAGGATATACAATATATTTTAAATATGTCATTAATGCAGAGCTTCTAAGGTTTTTTTGTAATAAATTAATTTATTCAGCTGCACTATTAACCTTTGAATTAGTTTTCAAAGATTATCTACAAAAGTGACTACATAATAATGATTTTTGGATGACACTGCATTTACTTCTTTGGAACCAGCAAAGTACTGATTTATCTATATAGCTGCAGAGGTAATTCTTTTCCTCAAAGAATGCATAAAGTGATCAAACTGTCAACGTGGATTTCTATTAGTAGCTTCCAACCAGTCATCAATACTCAGAGAACTAAATTAGAGCTATTAATGTTTTTCCAAAATTTCTACCATTTTTATTTAATATTTTGTAGTTTATTAAATTATGTTTAATTAATTGATAGATATAAAACAAGATAAATAATAAAAGATAAAGGATAATTTATTGATATTTTAAGCATGAAATCATTACAAGATATATGGGATTTTTAAATATCCACTTTCTTAAATTGTTTGGTATAAGTACACAAAACTTTGAACCTTATTCATAAGTGGTTTAAACATTGGTAGTGTAATCAAAGTTTAAGGGAATCAGTGACATTTTTGTCAAACACTCTTCCTCATAGTCTCTTTTCAATAGAGATATTAAAGGTTAAGTATAATCTCTTGCTCATAGAAAAGTCAGACTTGTGCCAATTTGTCAAGCCTCAGGAAAGAAATAACATTTTTACCTAGACTTTGGGCTTATTGTGTAATATACTTTTTATCAAAAGAAGACTTTCTGTGTACCTCATTGTAAAATTCTATTTTTTCTATGTTGAATGTATTTGCTTTAAAACTTACCTTCTGTTTTTAAAGTCAAATTAACCTTACCCTGGTATTATGACCCATGTGACTTAATTGACCAGTTGATGTTTGTGCATCTGATTTTTCTGTTCTGTCATGACAGCATCTAGACGTGTAATTTGCTAGATTTTACTTGTTACAATTCGTATTCTCTTCTGTCCCAACTCTGTTGTACTTGTACTCATGATAAAAGGGCTCCAACTAAATAAATTTTTCTCTCACCCAAGCCCTTGTGCTAATGTGATATTCTAGAAGGCACTTTTGTAATTTTGTTTGGCAATTGCAACAGTGAGTATCTTGATGGACTCTTTTTCTATATAAAATTCAGTCAATAAAGATGTAAAGATAGAATTAGAATATATATTTGTAGATTTACTTTAAAAAGAGTGGAGTCATTGAATTCACACAAATCTAAAAGTAAATATTAGGGGGATGTTGATGAATAGTGGTGTTAATTATTCTCACTTCATTTGCTTTGACTAAGTGCTCTCTGTTGGGTCCCCTTTTTCCTCTTACTTGCTTATTAACTCATTCTGAACTAATTCTGATTGACCCAAAAAATGATAAGGATGGTAGGGTACCATAGAGTTTCCTTCCTTAAAAAGAAAATAAAAGGAAAAAGAAAGATGAAAAAAGAAAAGAAGACTACGTCAACATGAACCAGCAAAGGAGGAGAAGAAGCCAAAAGAACGAGATATTCCAGGATCTCTCTCCAACTACAGGACCTTGGACAGCAACAGGTCAACTGAATTTGATCAGGATCAAAAATTATGGGTCTAAAATAATGTGTTCAGCCAGCTCTCAAGGAAGTCTTTACAATACCATTTAGGTGTATAACTTTGGGCATTCTCCTTACACTATCATGTTTCAATATTTTTATCTTCAAAAAAGTGTGTTGATCTTTTGTTCTCCGTGATTTTTTAGAGGCCTGATTCACGATTCAAAAAGCCTGTCCAGGCATGCTAGGAAACACAGAGTCAAAGGACAACAAGACTAATCAATACGCAGTAATCATGCTTCGACTGTGATACCAGTCCTGAGAATATTCTTCATATTTAATATGTTTGCTTCTGAAGAAGGAACAAGTAATATGAATCATATCCTACTCAAGATCTGTAGGTTGGCGAAGAAGAGTCACATTAGAAATCTGATGATACGGTTGACTTCACTGAAGTTATTGGACTTTAAAATTGGCTAGTTCATATATTTCAGAGGTTGAAGAATGTTTCAACACGCAGAGCTCATTCACCGTGAAGCAGTCACAAGAGGAGTGCCAGAGTGATCTCCGGAATATTGTGCTTCCTTGATCTGTAATGCTGGAGTCATCACTTAATTAGGAATGTGTTAAATGTTCAATAGTTGTTTAAGTGCTGAATTGTAACTTATGTTTCATCTTCTATAAAACTGTGGAGAGAGAATGATTTATGTGATATCTAATAGCATGAACAATTATGATCCTTTTATCCAGGCTCCATGTTATCCGGTGTCAGGGAGAAAAGCCTGCTGCTGAACACATGTGCAGTTCAACTTTCTTCTGGCCCTGAGGTGAGAAGATGCTTTGAATCTTTGTTTCTACTTTTAGTTTTTAGCTTGGTTAAAAAGGAAAAAAAAACAAAACAGAAAACATAAAAACCTAGACTAACCAGTGAAAGAGAAAAGATAAAGGGAACTATAAAGCTAATTAACCATTTATAGTTTATTTTAAATAACGTAATTTGTATTCCTGGCTTTTCTATATGTCTTTCAATTTTCTTTTTTTTTAATTTTCATTTCTGTGCTGTGCCGATCTTTCATTACAGTTCTATTCTTTCTTGTCTTTAACCATTTTAAATGAACTTTTCATAGTCTCATTTACATGACTCCATTAGATCTTTTTATTTGGCCACTGTTTCTCCTGTTTATTGAATAGGCTGATTCTCCTTCTTGAGAGTTTATTTGATTTTATTTTCTCCAGTGGGTTTTTCTCTTCTGGAGTCCTTGCCCCTCAGGTTGTGAGATTTTTCCATTTGTTTCTGCTAGAGTCCTTGAGGTTTCGCTTCCCTAGAACTCATGGTAATTTCTTGGCTTAGGTTCTCTAACATACCACATAAATAATGCGAATTTGCATTCCCTTCTCAAGTCATCAGTGTATGCATGAGATACTCTGCATAAGTTTTTTACCCCACTCTTGGCTCTAGGTGAATGCATACCTCACCTCACTGCCCTTCCTTGAGTGGGCACAGTTTTTCCTAGTTCTTTTTTTTTTTTCAAGAAGATTAGCTTCGAGCTAACATCCACCACCAATCTTCCTCTTTTTTGCTAAGGAAAAGTGGCCCTGAGCTAACATCTGTGCTCATCTTCCTCTGCTTTCTATGTGGGAAGCCTGCCACAGCATGCTTGACAAGCAGTATGTACGTCAGCACCCAGGATCCAAACTGGCGAACCCTGGGAAGCCAAAGTGGAAGATGTGAACTTAACTGCTATGCCACCAGGCTGGCCCCCCTGATTCATTTGGTAAAATAATGAATGGATCCACCTTGTGGTTTGTGGCTCCTTACTGTGGGCCCAATTCCAGCTCCTGGAACTCATGTGAGCTTAAAGTAGGCCTCTTCCTCTGTGGATATGAAAATTTCAATCATTACTCCTTGGGTCCTGTACTTGATCCAATAACTTGTAAGTCACTATATTAAAACTCTTGCTTCTCACACAGGCTCTTCATGACCTTTCTTTTTGTCTGTGCAGTTTTTCATTACTTTTCTTTCTTTTGAGAGCATCTCTAAATTTAAAATATTTAGAGGTTTTTTTTCCCATCATTTCTTGTATTTGTAGGTAGAAGTGGACTGTTCTGGATTAGAACTTTGGACCAAACTGCTGGGAATCTCCAGCCTCACTCAATAGGCAATCCTGAAGAACTTACTTTTTCCAACTTTTACTAAAAATAAAAATTTGATGTAGCAAAGGATATGCTCCCATTTCTGAAATCAATGAAAGACTACAACTTCAAATCATAAAAATTGAAAAGCATAATGTAATATCTGAATTGTTTAGTTCAAATCAAATTAGATTCTTGCATCCATCCTCAGGTCCCAATCGTTCAGTTCCCAGCCTACTTCAGTGACAAAGAAGTTAGGGTTCAGGGTTTGAGTATGTAAGTGCATGCCCTGAGGAAATGTAGCTTTTGTGCAGAGAATAAGGTTTCATCCTTAGATAAATTGCTAGAATTAGAAACTCTTCTTCCCCAAAGGAAGGAAAATTGGTGCAAAGATTTTTCCACTAGGGTAGATTAACGAAAGCTTACATACAGGGAAATGGGAGAGAAAAAAACCACATATCTCAGGCTACACAATAAAGTCTCTTCTGTCAGCTCACCCTCCACTGGGGAATAATCCAAAATTTGAAGGAACGTTCTGTGACTTCAACTGTGGCTTGGAGAAAATGGAGATTATGCAGAGCTTTACCTAGGGTTACAAAGAAAAAGAAAAGATACATGAATTCACTGAGTGTTGCTGCCCACCATTCCTTATCAGAATAAGACAGCAGAAGATCTTTAAAAAAATGGATAAACACCACCACCTGGTGCTGAATGTAATGGTCTGAAAAGATAATAAAAACCATTATTTGGTAAATAGGGAAAAGTGCAAAATAAAACTATACCAATATTTTGTAGTAAAACAGAAGCTGTCCTAAATGTGCTCCCATCAAATAAAAATAAGCTAAAATAAGAAATGAGAGAAAAATTCTGTAGCCAATAAAAAGAAAACTAAGTTAACAAGAAAAATCTGTTTTGTCCCACTTAAGAGAAAAAATAGCCTCCTTTCTCTGCTTCCATCCTTGTCATTTTAGAGTCTAGAACAATCTTTTGAAAATCTAAGTGAGATTATGCCATTCTCCTATTCAAAATTCTGTAAAATGTACATTTGTACTTGATGCAAAAGCCCCAAGGCCTTATGTGACACACATACTCTCCTGACTCACCTCCTCATCCTCTGACCTTTGTGTCCTCATCTCCTCCTCCTGTATCCCTCACTCACTGTGCTACAACCCCGCAGCCCTCCTTTCCGTCCCTCAAACCGTCAGTGATGCTGAGCACCTTCCCATGGGCTCTTCGTTGACTTCGTGCCTTCTTTCTCCAGATACTCACAAGGGTTGCTCCCCTCATCACTTTCATGTTTTACACAAAAGTCACCTTGTTAATCGGGACCATGCAGCCATCTTCTTGGAAGTGTAACCCCCGTCACATTCTCTGCCCCTTTTAACCTGATCTCCTGTTTCTTCTTTAATTGCGCTTATCACATTCTACCATACTTTAATAGTCTCATCTTTTAGAATGTTTTTTGTGTCTTGTGTTTTTATTGTTTCTCCTCCTAATAGAATTTCACAGGAGTACATATCGCCGTTTATTTTCTTCACTGATAAGCAAAGCTCTACCTACCACAGTGTGAGCACAGAGTGCTTACTCAATAAATATCTGTGGAAGGAATGTACAAATGTCAACACAGAGGAAGACAGATATAAAGAATTAGAAAAAAATGAAAACCACCTTATATAGGAGTGTTTGAGAATTTAATGAACCATCATCTTTACCAGTGAAATGCAATAACTTTGAACTAGTCTTTTTACAATAATGATAGACAGCATGATTAAAAGAGTGATGACAGCATGATGAACCTGTTTACTTAACCAAATGCAACTTTAGTATCACCAGTACAATAAAAACTCATTTTAATCCTGCATTTACATATATGGTCTAATAGGTATTGTAGAAACTCCAACAAATTTGCCCTCTACAAATTTATGAGGATTAGTGGATTTGAGCCATTCAAATATATGCCAGTCAAGTATTTGCTGAGACCGTCCCATGTGCCAGTCACTACGCTAGGTGATAGGGAAGGATAAATGACCAAATAGTAAATGCAGTTCCTATGTCTGTAAGCTTAAAATAGTGAGAGACCAAATGTTACTGACAAAATATTCATGCAAATACATATAAAATTACAACTTCACAAGTTTATAGGTATTTCATAGGAAAACTGAATGTTATATGAGAACATGTAATATACTATACAGATCTGAGTGATGCCAAACATTATCTGTATGGTCTAAAATTGAATATTGATTTGACCTGAAATTATGTTTAATCCTTTAAGTGTTAGATATTTAATACATAAAAGACAACAAGAAGTCTAAGCACATAATCTTTAAACTTCTTTAAATAGCCAAAGTATTGTTCATAAAAACAATCAGTTGATAATGCAAGATATCAACCAGCTGAATACTGAGATGATCTGTTAGAAAAAGTAGAATATTTCCAATTTTATTTTTACAAAGCAATCAAAGAACACAGCTTTTTTTTTCCTTTGAAGAAACTCTAAATAATCAAACTTCTGTAAAATAAAATGGAAGAATGTGGTTAGAGAGCAACCATCAAGTTGTTTAGGTGTCCACTGTGCCATTCCACCTTCCAGTGACATACAGACTCTGTACCTGAATGGCAGTGTAGGTTGTCCTGGTGAGACAATTGTGGTACTAATAGAAATCAGACAGTTCTCAGAAGAGGACTATAGAAATCAAAGATATTTGCATCACATTCATTTCTCTCATATATTTTTTTTAAAGATTGGCACCTGAGCTAACATCTGTTGCCAATCTTGTTTTTTCTTCTTCTTCTCCCCAAAGCCCCCCAGTACATTGTAGTATATTCTAGTTGTAGGTCCTTCTAGTTGTGGCATGTGGGACATTGGCTCAGCATGACTTGATGAGCGGTGCCTTGTCCGCACCCAGGATCTGAACCAGAGAAACCCTGGGCCACTGAAGTGGAGTCCACGATCTTAACCACTCGGCCACGGAGCCGCCCGTCATATGGTGTTTTTATAAAAAAATTTCTGTTTTGTATTTAAGGAAGAAAACATGGGATTTTAAAGGGATTAAATATATATAGTAGACTATTCATCATAGCAACTACCACTAGGAGCTACATGTGTAAATACTTCAAAAATGTGCTTTTAAAAAGCAAGAATAAGGTCTTTTTCTATCAAGTTCTGATGACTATCATGTCTACATCCATGAAGTTTTCATCTTTACTTTAGACATATTTGTTTTATGATTTCTCTTGGATATTGTGATATATATCTGACTCTGAAGCCTAATTAGATAGAAGTGGTGTTCAGTGAAAGATATTCTGGGGAAATATAGAAAATATATATGACAACTTATGTTTGTGACTTTTAGACTTTCTTTTGCAAAATAGCATGTGATCTGATAATAAGTGGTGCAATTCCTTTATATACTTCTAAATCTTGTAAATTATTTATTATTTAAATTGTAATATTTTACTATTGTTGCACACTTAATATTTGAAATTAGAGTTGTCACAGTTTTAGTTCAGTGTAATGCTTTATATTCTATGTTAATCTAGAAAAATGTTATTTGAAGCCATGGTTATTAATTATCCCATTCTACACTCCTTTACAGTATTTGAGTAATGAGCCATTGACTATAGTGGCTCAGTGTCCCTGATTACTGAAAAGTTCACTGCTTTTAATGTAAATTGTTGCTACAAAATCAATGCCTCTTACTTCTAATTAAATGAATTAATGGATTTTGGCACTAGAAGAAAAATTGAAATGTATTACTTGTAAACTTTTCAGAGTCCTACTTCAATAATGGATTATCTGATTAGTAGTGACCAGAGGAAAAAGTTCAAGGAGACTGCCTAGAAAGTAATCTGAGACATAAAATATTATTCAACTTTTGTCACCTTTCTTCTCATGATTATTTTAGACGACAACGCAGTTAAGCAGAACACTGATAAAATTAAAAATCATTTTAACTAACTGTTTGGCTCAATTTAGTCCTGCACTTTAAAGTTAAAGTGTCAAGATTATCAGAAATTCACAAATTTCCCCATTGCTATTGCTGTTCATTTGTCTTTGGAATTTAATTATTGTAATTATCTTATAGTTACGGAAATGATGCTGATAATACTAATACATAATTGAAATGATTTTTGTATTTTACACCTGTGCCAATCTTCCTCTATTTTTTAGTATGTGGGCCAGCAGCACAGCACGGCCGCTAACAGAGGGGTGTAGGTCTGTGCCCAGGAACCAAACCTGGGCTGCTGAAGGGGAGCACACTGAACTTTTAACCACTAGGCCACCAGGTCTGGTACAGCATTTTACTTTCGTGATCTCAAGAGTTAGGTATAGTACTTAATTATTTCTAAAGATCTTTGTAGTTTAAACATTATATAATTTTATATCAATTCAAGAATATTAGTTTTCACTTTTTGTTTCCTGTGAAAACACTTGAACATGAACACATTTGGGAAATTATTTCTGAAGAATTGATATTGATGATGGAATCAGTTGATTCCTAGCATTTTTTTTCTTAATGTTGACTTTAAGTATTGGATAAACACAAGCAGGTAAAGAAATTAAATCAGAATAATTTCATACAGATAAAATTCTTAAATGTATCTAGAGTATTTTAATGTTCACAGTGTTTTCCCTCTACATAATATTACATTATAGTAAATTAAATCATTCACAAATCAATCTGTTACAAATTTTATTTTAAGAAATAGGATTCTTAATTCATCTAAGTGTAATTACTAAAATGTTAGAATTTAATATTTCAAATATTTAACGTATAGTTTTAATTATATTTATGATGAATGCTTTATAAGAATCTAAGTTTGTTGACTTCCACTGATTTTTTAATGGAATAAAATTCTTCATTTTCAGTTCTTTTAAAAATGTAAGCAGAATATTTCTTATATTTAATTGGGTAAAGATACAATGAAGACAGTGACTCAATTAGCAAAGCGTAGGAGTTTTGAATAAATTGATATCTTGCAAATGTGAGTGTCATTAATATCAAAGTCAAAATAAAATTTTTGACAATTCCAGAAGTCGTTTCTTTCACTTAGTTACTTGAATTTTGACTTCTGTTACATTCTCTCATTTTTGTCACTTATCTCACTTTCAGTTTTTTGGATAATAATATACTCTATAAGTCTATATTCTAAATAGATTGAGTAGTTTATTTTATTAAATTGATCAACTATAATTGGTAAGTCTAGTTAAAATATATTTTATCTTTTTTAATAAATGAAATACATTTATATTACTAATAGATGATATATGGAAAATTATTGCTTTAAATCAGAATTTCTAAAACTTGGCATCATTAGTGTATTGGTCTGGGTAATTATCTACTGGCAGAGGCTATCCTGTACATTGTAATAATTTAACAGCATACCTGGCCTTTATCCACTAGATGTCAGTAGTTTCTCTCTTCTACTCCTCCCCAACCTCCACCCACCCGACCCCCCAAATCCACACACACAAATTATGAGAACCAAAATGTCTCCAGATATTGCCAAATACCCTCTGGGGGAAAAATTGCCGTGGGTTGAGAACCACTGTTTTAAATCAGTGTAATGAGCTTGAATAAAATTTCCCAGTTATTACAAGTTAATGTCTTAGAATGCAACAGTGTAAAAAAAAAAGTAATAGGAACTTTATCTTAATAAAAAATTATTCAGGCAACAGCAAACTATAAAGAAAAGTAACTACTTTCAATGTCAATGGATTGTGGCACTGTTTACCACATGGTGATACATTAAAAGGCAATGCTACCGGATCCAAAAATTGGATACCAAGAGAACAGTGTGTCAACTAATTCCTCTGAGAAGCAGAGGCATTGTTAAGAGTGAAAGACTTTTGTTTGGGATAACTCTTGATAAAGATTAAGGGACATGGTAGCAAACTTGGGCTCTGAAAGCCTTCAGACTGTTATTCAAATCTCACAACGGTGAAAGTGAAGGGTGCTGGAAGCAATTTTCTGCAGCTGGAGTCTTCTACTGCAGTGACTATCTGACAAGGTCTTGACCAACCCAATGGGAGCACTAAAGTAAAGACCTCCTACTAGAAGAGTCTCACATCGGCCTGAAATAGTCAGCCCCTAGAACTCCTGCTGTGCTAAACCCCTGGCTGAGGGCTACCTGAAAAGAGAATAGTGGGTCTCAAATGCTGAGGCAAAGCCTGGAAGTGATAACAGCTGAAGACTGTCAGTAACTGTACTCTTTAAGGCTGAATGGCAAGTTCTTTCTCGAAGGGAAATTGGAGCAGCATTCCTCCATGGCCTCCGTGGTCTGGGCCTTGCGCAACACAGATCCACTTCTCCATAAATGTTAGGGAGCCGCTCTTCCAGGGTTCCAGTTGGATTTTATCTTAAGGATAAACTTAGGAAATGGTGGCATGCACTAGAGCCTCCATTGTTGAAACAGGTTTCATGACTACAGTTGGTACTCAAAGCCTCCCTTCTCCACTGTCTATTCCACATATCCCTTGCCTTTGCTGGTCTCAGTGGCATTCCTGGTGGTAGACTCAAGTCGTCATTCTTGAGCAGTCTGTGTCCCTTGTAACTATATTCTTCATAGGCTGGATTTGCTGCACTTACTCATTCATAATCACAATTAGGCAAGGAAGTACTAAGAGGAGACCACACTGATTACTTGACTTACCCACGTATTCCTCTTGGCCCCAGTGTGTCAACACTAGCTCTAACTCCTCCTTGTCTGAATCAATTTCCTCTGTCAGTGTTATGACTCCTCTTCTGACCTGCCTGTCCCTGGACAGTAGGAGTCCAAAGTGCTCAAGTAGTAGCCTAATAGCTTATATTTCAATGGGACCTGCCAAGATTTCATCCCCTTTGGGACCAGGTCATTCAACTGTGCAGAGCCCAGAGTTTAGGGACAGGTTTCTGAATGTGAATCTTTGGGAATAATGAGGGAGGTCACTTCTGCTTTCCAGACCCATGTATTCTTCCTACTGAGGACACACAGCCAGATAGAGGTCTCTGATTCAGTAAGCATCGCACCTCTTGGAGGGTGGCATACTATTCTTACAGAGTATTGCCTCCAAGCTGGGCCTTCAGCTGCATCTTCAGCAAGTGATTTCAATGCGCTAGTAGGATACTTACTTTTGGAATGAATGGATGTATATATATGTATTTATTATATGTATGTATGTGTGTATTTATGTGAATAAATATATATTTATATATAAATATATATAAAATATATATATATATTTAACTTCTTTTATTTATTTATTTTTTAGGGGAAGATTAGCCCTGAGCTAACATCTGCTGCCAATCCTCCTCTTTTTGCTGAGGAAGACTGGCCCTGAGCTAAGATCCGTGACCATCTTCCTCTACTTTAAATGTGGGATGGCTGCCACAGCATGGCTTGCCAAGTGGTGCCATGTCCGCACCTGGGATCCAAACCAGCGAACCCCGGGTCACAGAAGTGGAACATGTGAACTTAACTGCTGTGCCACCAGGCTGGCCCCTAACTTCTGTTATTTTTTTGAGTAGGCAGCTTTCCCTTTATGTTGAAAAATTGGACGAATATCTAAAATATATAAGGAACTCTACCACTCCATAGAAAAACACAAATAACCTGATTAAATAATGGGCAAAGATATTCACAAAAGCAGACATCCAAATCGTCAACAAGTATATAAAAGGTGCTTATCATCATTGACTATAAGGGAAATGCAAATCAAAACCACAATGAGTTATCACCTCACACCTGTTAGAATGTCTATTACAACCACCAGCAATATTTTTATATAAATACAAATATATATATATGGGCATGTGTATGTGTTGACAAGGATGTGGAGAAATTGGAACCCTTGTCAACTGTTGGTGGGGTGGTGAAACAGTGCAGCCACAATGAAAACCAGTATGGTGATTTCTCAAAAAATTAAAAATAGAATTACCATATAATTCAACAATATCATTGCAAATATATATATCTAACCTCCAAAAAATTGAAATCAAGATCTCAAGAGATACATACATGCACTCTATTTTCACTGCAGTATTATTCACAATAGTCAAGATATGAAAGCAAACTAATGTCCATTGACAGATGAATGGATAAAGAAAATGTGACATATATATACAATGGAATATTATTCAACCTTTAAAAAGAACGAAATCCTGCCATATGCAAGAACAAGAATGAATCTGAAGGACAGTATGCTAAGTGAAATAAGCCAGTCACAGAAGAACAAATGCCACGTAATTCCAATTATATAAGGTATCTAAAATAGTCAAACCCATAAAAACAGAGAATGAATGGTGTTTGCCAGGGCCTGGTGGGAGAAGGAAATAGGAAGTTGCTGTTCAACAGATAGAAAGTTTCAGTTATGCAAGATGAATAAATTCTAGAGATCTGTAGAACATTGTGCCTATAGTTAACAACACAGTATTGTGCACTTAAAAATTTGTTATGAGGATAGATCTCATTTTGTGATCTTACCACAATAAAAAAAAGAAAGAAAAACTGGACAGATGCATCTTTTAGTCATCATATTTTGCCAGTAGCATACTATAATAACCCACTAGATATAAAAACTAGAAATTATGTGATTAGTTTTTATTCAAAATCTATTTTTTATATTGATGTTTACATAATTTACTCTTTTGACATTCATTGTGTGTATTTCTCATACAGCACTTATTAGAGATTTATGTCAATGATTAAAAAAATGAAATAGTATATTTAAAGAAAATGAATATTGACTTGTTTCTTTTAAAGATAGCAGTAAATTTACTATTTACATAAAATGTCTATTTACATAAAATTTCTTCTCCCATCTCTTTATTTTTCATATGATGTGCACACACCTGTTATTGAGCACACTTCTTTCAATGGCCATAATACATGTTATCCAGATTAGTCTTGGTGCTACCACAGAGCTAAAAGCTTTTGTGTTCTCGCAACTCCTAAATTAGAATCAAAGAGCAAATTTTGTTTGTTTGGTTTTGGTTGTGTTTGTTAGTTATAGCCTTAAACATTTAATGAAGTTTGGCAAAACAATTATTTCACAAAATGATGTGATAGCTTTTGTTTACTAGTTTCCAAAACAAACAAATAGAAGAGGAGAAAAAACATACTTCTAAAATGATATAATGGAACAAAGGAAATCCATAGCTCCTTTCTTTTAGACCTATTCACTTTTTTTAAACCCTAAATTCCTCTACCTCACTTTTTTCTGTTGACTAAATTCTTTTAGAGCAATTTTAAGTTCACAGAAAAATTGAGTGGAAGGTACAGAGAGTACCCATATACTTCCTGCTCTCACACAGCCCTGACCTCCCCCATTATCGACATCCCCCACCAGAGTGGTACATTTGTTACAATTGATAAACCTGCATTGATACATCATCACCCAGAGTCCATAGTCTTACAGTTCACTCTTGATGTTGTAAATCCTATGAGTTTGGAGAGATAAATAATGATATATATCCATCACTATGGTCTCATACAGAGTATTTTTAGTGCCCTAGAAATCTTCTATACTCTGCCTATTCATCCCTACTCAGCACCCTCCAACCCCTGGCAATGACTGATATTTTTACTGTCTCCATAGTTTTGCCTTTTCCAGAATGTCGTACAGTTCAAATCCCACAGTATGTAGCCTTTTCAGACTGGCTCCTTTCATTTAATGTGCATTGAAGTTTCCTCCATGTCTTTTGATGGCTTGATAGCTCATTTCTTTTTAGCCCTGAATAACATTCCTTTGTATGGATGTACCACAATTTATTTATTCATTCAACTACCGAAGGACATATTGATTGCTTCCAAGTTTGGCAATTATGAATAAAGCTGCTATAAACATCCAGGTGCAGATTTTTGTGTGCACATAAGTTTTCAACTCCTTTGGGTAAATACCCAGGAGTGTGATTGCTGGACCTTCTGGTAACAGTATGTACAGTTTTGTAAAAAATTGCTAAACTGCATTCTAGAGTGGCTGAACCATTTTGCTTTCCCACCAACTGTGAAAGAGAACTCCTTTCGCTGCACATCTTTGCTGGCATTTTGTGTTGTCACGGTTCTGGATTTTGGTCATTATAATAGGTGTGTAGTGTTATTTCATTGTTGTTGTAGTTTGCATCTCTTTGATGACATATGGTACAGAGCATTTTTTCATATGTTTATTTATCATCTATGTATCTTTTTTGGTAAGGTGTCTGTTAAGGTATTTGGCCCATCTTTTAATCAGATTGTTTGTTTTCTTATTGTTGAGTTTTAGGAATTCTTTGTATATTTTGGAGAACAGTCCTTTGTCAGATGTGTATTTTGCAATTACTTTCCCCGGTCTGTGGCTTTTCTTCTCATTCTCTGTCATTGTCTTTCATAGAGCAGAAGTTTTTAATTTTAATAAAGTCAGGCTTATCAATTACTTTTTTCATAATCATGGCTTTGTGATTGTATCTAAAACAATCATTGCCATACCCAAAGCCATCTAGGTTTTCTCCTATGTTATCTTCTAGTTTTCATTTTATGTTTTACAGTTAGCTCTATAACCCACTTTGAGTTAATTTTCGTGAAGGGTATAAAGTCTGTGCCTAGATGTATTTTTTCTTTGCATGTGAATGCGCAGTTGTTTCAGTGTCACTTGTTGAAGATACTATCTTTGCTCCATTATATTGTCTTTCCTCCTTTGTCCAAGATCAGTTGAGTATATTTATGGGCATCTTTTTCTGGGCTCTCTGTTGTGTTCTTTTGACTTTCCATATAAACTTTAGAATTAGTTTGTTGTTATGCGTGAAATAATTTGCTCAGATTTTGATTGAGATTGTATTGAGTCTGTAGATTAAGTCGGAAAGAACTGACATGACAACATTGAGTCTTTCTATCCATGAACAGAGAATGTCTCTGATTTCACTTATCAGAGTTTTATAGTTTTCTTCATATATAACTTGTACATATTTTGTTAGATTTATATCTAAGTATTTAACTTTTGGCAAATTAATTCTTAAATTATTTAATTTAATTCTCTAGTATGAAATTAGTGCTTTCAAGAAACCTTTACTGAAACAATCATTCTATGCCATTGCATGTTCAGATGCACCTATTTCTTGTCTTAGACTTGAATGACAATTTTTATGGGTAGACGTTTCTTATATTATAATTTATTTTTGAGAACATTACTTAGACATTTATCCACAGTATTCTGGTGCTAACTTGTTTTGGGGAAGAAATCTGTACATAACCTTTTAGTTTTGTTTGATTATTTTGCCTAGTTTTTCATTATTATTGAAATTCAACAATTTTATTGGACTATTTATCCACTCACCATTTTTCTCTGTGGATTAAAATCTTGTTTTATTCCTGGAACATTTTTGTATTATATAACATTTTACTATTCAGTTCTCTTCTTTGAGAAGGCCAGTGATGCACACGCCCCATCTCTCTTACTGATCTTCACTTATCTTTTATTTTTCCCACGAGTCTTTTAAACTCTATATCATTTGAAATCCTTTTGTTGACTTTTGTCACTTCTGTTCTCCTTGCCCTGTGGTTTCCAGGTGATTCACTAAAAATATTTTGTTTGAGGGATGTTGGCAGTGATGAAATATCAATGCAGACAAAGCCAATGTCACAGGGAATACTAAAAGGGCATTTGGAGGATATATCTAAAATTTTTATTGATATAAGGACAGTTATTAGAAGTTAATGTTCTCAAATATGCTAATTTTGACAAAACTTGTTTTAACCTCAGAACTAAGTGAAAGTGATCACAAACCTCTTAATCTCAAGTTCATGTGCCCATGAAGAGTAAGACAATCACTGAGACATTGGTTCTTGGAGATGGAGAAGTTTTATTCCAACTGGCCAAAACTAGAAGGTGGAAGGATGTTTCTCTCAAATCCGCCTAATGAAAGAAGAAAGCAGGGGGTCTTTATAGAGCTAAGGTGCTTGGGAGGAGGAGTTTTGGAGAAACAAAGGGGTAATCTGTGTTTCTTTCACTCCAGATAAGTCCTTGGGCAAGAGACATGTGGTTGTTAGTTGCAGCTGGGGGCTGATTATCTGGTGATCATAACTTCCTTAAAGGCATTCTTTTTTTCTGCATAACAAGGTTATAAATCCTTGTGACCCTTGAGTCATCCTTTGGGTTAAAGAAGAAAATAGCAACTTAACAAGATTAACTTCTTTTCAACTGTGTCTGTGTTGGGAACAAGGTCAAAGGATAATCATGTCCTTATTGAATATTTGTAGTAATTCTCAGGTACCTAGCTTCTGAAGTACCAGCCAGTTTCCAGAAATTAAAGTAACCACATGTGCAATGTTTAGGAGCTCAGTAATTAGTACCTGCATCTAATACTATTGTTATCATCAACTATAAAATAATTGCATGACATTTAAAACATCAACTTCTATTATTTATGTTTAAAGTAACATACTTCTACTCCTATTAAGAAAATTATTGCAAAACCTGTCTTACAAAAGAAAACTTTAAAGAATATCTGGAGAAATAGTATAGTTTCCTTGGAGAAGAATGAAGCTTTTCAATCATATATTAACAGTATAGGGTAAAATACATATGTTTGTTATTAGTCAAATATCTATTTGTATTAGTTACCAAATACTATATAGAAAAATACCACAAACTTGGTGACTTAAAATAGCAAAAATTTATTATCTCACATGTTCTGTGAGTCTAGAGTTTGGGCACAGTGAGCTGGCTCCTCTTTTTAGGGTCTCAAAAGGCTCCAATTCATAATCTACTTTCTAGTTTACCTAGGTTTTTGGCTTAATCTATTTCCTTACATCTCTAAGCATGAGGGCCCCAGCCTCTGATGAGTGTCAGCTGGAGACCCCTCACAGCCTCTAGAGGTTGCTCTCAGGTATTTGTCATGTGGGTCTCCCAACAGAGTTGCTTACTTCTTCAAAGTGAACTAGAGAGAGAGAAAGTCTCTGGCATGCGTCTCCTAGTAAGACAAAGTCTTATATAATGTAATATAATCACAGAAATAATATCTTTCCCCTTTGTTATGTTATATTGGTTAGAAATAAGTCACAGATAATGCTCACTCAATGGGAGGATACTGAACAAAGGTGTGAACATCAGGAGACAAGGGTTTTAGGGGGTTAACTTGAGTCTGTCCACCATATTCTTTCCTGTGATCACCAAAGATTCACATTCCTCTCACATGCAAGATACCTTCACCCCCACTCATGGTTCCCAGTGTCTCATCCCGTTACAGAATCTGCTCAAATTTCAGAATCTAAATCAGCTCTAGACGTGGATGAGTTCCCATGGTATAGTTCCTCATGATCCATCAATCTATAAATACTAAAGAGACAGATTAACTTTCCCACACACACAAAATTTACTGTGTTGGGACAGGTGTAGGAAAACAACTATAGATATTTCCATTCAAACAGAAGGGAAGTGGAAGTCAACAAAGAGTCACTGGCCCATAGCAATTCTGAAATCCAGTTAGGCAAATATTGGGAGTTTCTTGATTGTGTTTCAGGGTCTAGGGATGATTCTCCATGGCTTTGGCTTCACCCTCTGGGCTGTTGGTTCTGCATTTTGGAGTCATTCTGCCCTTCTCATTGAAGGTAGAATGTGTTCCCAACTGAATAGTTTTATTGACTGGTTTCCTGACAGTGTTATTTGTAGAGTCCAATGGGCTCCTTTCATTTTATTCTCTCTTTGTTTCTTTTAATCAATGCTGTCAATGTCTTAGCTGAGACAGTTTTCACAAATACTTTGTGGCTTTCCCGTGGATTACAATGAGATTCAATCCATTAGACAAAAGGCACACCCATTTGTTTGAGAGAAGCTCTTCCCCCTTTTAGTCTTTTCCTTATATGATTGAAGGACAATGTTCTTATGCTTCCTGGAAACTTTAGTTTTGATTAAGATGATCCATGAGATATACCCTTAATCTCTTTAAATGGCTCTTTATGTGTCTGGATACTTTGATCTTTCTGAAATTTTAGCAAACACTTGTAAAGTTATTACTGAGCAATGGGCTCACTCTGCTCACCGTGATCTGAGCCAATCAATCACAGTGAGCTAGGGGTCCAGAAAGGAAGCTTTAATTCAATTAGCTGGCATATTCAGGAAGATGGCAGACTGATGTCTCAAAAAAACCATCCTTGAGAATTAAAGATTCTTGAGGCAGTTGTATAGGGGAAGTGGGCAGTAAGGAGGGGGTTAGAAATGTTGGCCTTCAGGCATGATGGACTCCAGGGTCTTTCATTGTTCTTTTCTTTTGTCAATGATAATGAATGTCTTGTAGGTGTGTTTCTCTCTTGTGGTCAGCCTGTTCCTGGAGAGAAACTCATAGAATACAGTTTTAATTTATCAAGCTATAAGGAAACATACGTAAGTGGAGGCCATAAGTCAGGAGAGCATGTTAATTTTTTTAGAGTGTATGCAGAACAGCGAGTAGTCACACAGATGAAGGGCTGGGACCATTTATCCTAACAAGATGGCCTCATTTATGTTCACTTACAAAGTCACATCTCAAATTTTTCTCTAAATTAGAGCTTATTTCCATACCATGTCTCAGAAGCCACTTTAAAAAAAAAAATTAGTATATTTTTTCTATCTAAATATATAAAGAATATTTAAAAATCATTGTCATGTGTCCTGTTTGTTCACAATTCTTACCTCAATTTGTCTTTTGCCTCTTGCAATTTATTATAAGCAGCAAGAAGAAACCAAGCTACACCTTCAACAAATTAGTCGTCTATTGCTGTGTAACAAATTACCACAAAATCAATAGCTTGAAATAGAACATATTTACTACCTCACAGTTCCTACGGGTCAGAACTCTGGGCATAGTGTAGCTGAGTTCTCTGCTCAGGATCTTGCAAGGCTGTAATTAAAGTATCAGTTCAACTGCATTCTCACCTAGAGGCTTGACTGGGGAAGAATCTGCTTCCAAGTTCACGTTGGTTGGAAGGATTTGTTTCCTTACAGCCATACAACAGAGGACCCTGGCTTCTTGATGGCTGTCAGCTGGAATCCACCTTCATCTTTTCGTCACATGGGCCTCACAACATGGTCCAATTATTATCCAAAGACAGCTATGGAATTAGAGTCTACAAAATTAGCAAGACAGAGAATCATATAATGTAGCAAAATAATGGAAGTGACGTTCTTTCATCCTTGCCAGAGTCTATTGGATAGTAGCAAATCGTAGGCCATGCCCACTCAAAGGAAGGAGACTTCACAAATGTACGAACCTCAGGAGGCAGAGACTATGCAAACTACCCCAAGTCTGTCTGCCATATTTTCTCAGAATCTCTTTGTGCCTGTGTTTGTAATGTGTATGTGAAAATGTGCCAATTATCCAAAATGTATGTTATTTCAAAGTATTTTTCGTTGTCAGAATTCAATTTGATCATGAAAGGAAACTTCACACACTCTTCCAGAAGGCATCCACTTTCATATCCCACATTGCTTATCATATTAACTAACGTATTGTTTAGATTTTGCTTCATAACAAGTCATCCCAGACATAATATCTTAAAACAGCAAACTTTAATTTAGCTTGTAATTCCATGGGTTGACAATTTAGATTGGGCTCAGCTGGGTGTTTCTTCTGCTTGGGGTTTGGTTTATCAGTGCCGATGGTCAGCTGCTGGGTCAGCTGGGCAATGGCTTTATAGGATAGCTTCAATTTGGATAGTTCGTGTGTATTCCACATGCCTGTCACACTCTAGTAGGCTAGTCCAAGCTTGTTCACAAGGCAGCTGAGCAGCATTCTGAGAGAGACAGAACAAATTCATGGAAAGGCCCTGGAAGCCTAAACTTGGAACTGGTACAATGTCACTCCCACTAAATTTTATTAGTCAAGTCATGTCACAAGACCTGCCCATATTCAATGAAAAGGGATAAGCTCCACCTTTTCATGAGATGAGGTGCAAAGACCTATTACAGAAATATGCCACTACAGGGAGAGCAATAATTGCAGACATTTTTGTAAGCCATCTGATAAAGCTGGTGATAATATCACTTGGTGAGACTATGTAATTTTTGTCATTTAGAACCTTCAGTTAATAGTTGGCATTATTGGCATGCACTTTTAGAAAAAGAGATATAAATCCTTTTGGCTTATCACTCATATAGCATTTCATAAATTCTCTAAACTGAATTAATTATTTTTCATAATACGTTTCTTGTAATTATATGCTGTCATGTTTCCATTTTACTACTTATTCAATTTATCCTTGTGATAAATTACTCAATTACTATAAGTCTTCATTTATACCACTTAAGAATACGCTTACTCATACTGCTTTCAAATCAAGAAATAAATGCTGAATTCTGTGTTTGTTGCATGTTGTTCTTCCATTCAAATGTTTCATTTTAGTCAAGGCAGTTATTTTAGGTAGATCTGAATCAGTCTTTAATATTTAAGCAATGTTTAAAAGTACAAACTTTGATTCTTAATATACTTGAATTGGAGGCCTGGCTCTGACGTTTATGAGCTATATAAAATTCCCTAAGTTACCTTGTGGAAGTCTTCCAAGCCCTTTGACCTACGCAATATTGAGTACTAACTTCAAAGTGTTATTGAAAAGATAAAAAGGCATAGTGTATTTCAACTGCAGGTGCCAGTTGTTTGATTAGCAGAAGCTTGAAGAAAAGATAGGTATGGATATAAAGTAGTTTTACTCCTGGATCTTACAGTAAGAAGCAGCTTTTATATCCTGGCTCTCCCAGAACAGCATTATGTTATAGCTGTTGTGTCAACATAATTAACTACTCCTTTAACTGTGCAAATGTTCCCAATTTAGATGATGAATGATATCAAGTCATATAGAAGTTTTAGTTATTATATTTTCAAAGGTGCTTTGTGACATGAAAATTTCACAGGTGCCTAGTGTATCTAGGATATGATTGGTTTAACTTATTTCTGCTGTGGGAAAAATTAATAAGCAGACCAATAATACACAAATATAACTAAATTTTAAATATATTTTATTCTTAATTATCACAAGGATTTTTGCCTCAATTAGAAATGAGTTTAGTCTTTTACTTGTTTTAATTTTAAGTTTAAATATTTAGGAAAGTTAAATTGAAGTCTTTCCCATACTGATGCATGTATAGCAGTTGTCTTATTTAACAAGAGTTTGGCATGTTAATTTGGACATGCTTTTTATTTCTCCTATCTAAAGGAATTTTTCTTTATGTGTCATAGTGAGAAATTGTCACATGTCACCTTTCTATATCGCACATTCCATGATTTTTATGACTGTTCATTGTAAATATTTAAATGGGCTCAAACTGGGTTTATCTGAGCAGAGTCATAACCTACCTGTGAAAAAATCGGTAAATAATCCCAAAGGTGCTTTATTTTATCATTTCTACCATCTTGTCATCTTTTCTTTCATAAGCTAGATAGTAGATTTTATTCTCTATTCCTACATATTTTATTTCCCACTTCCCTCAGTTAGTATGGTAGACTTTAGTTTAAATGATCATGGTGGTTCATTTGAGTACAGTATTTACGAGCTAGGTGTGCACATTAAGGAGAAACCATTTTCTCCTCTAAATTTACTGTCAGAATAGTTTCAGTTCGCATTCCTGAATTCCAGGGAGCATGCTTTGGCAGCAAATCTCTCATTTCTGCATATTGCTCTAGGCTAAAGATCGGGTTGAAATCCTTCCTTAATTTACATTGCAGTTCAGAAAGTAAAACATTTCAGTGTCAATGCTATGTCAATTACTTATGCCTATTTTGTGTATATAATGACATACCCATTGCATCTTACTTTGATTAGTCTTTCGTTAGAGGCTCTGGCTCATCCTTTATAGAACCATGTTGCTCTGTTTGCATATATGGGTAGTGTAATATATACATTGCTAATTTAAGAAGGAATGTATAGAAGAAGAAACTATGGAGAAATGTTTAGATATTTGGAATTTCTCTCCTTTGGAAAATATAAGTGTGTTAAATATTATAAAATAAACATGCTATTAAAACATGCTTAATATGCCTTTAAAACTTGATTTTAACCTCTCATATGTATTTGCTGTTTTTTAACGATTTGTGGCTGCATTTGAGGAGCAAGTTCTTAAGGATATAATCAAGAGATTTGTGTATAAAATCAGCTCTAAATATGCATTGTGTGTGTCACTGCCTGAACATTTTAATGCCAACTAAATTTGAAGTCCCTGGATATATTTTGGTGCTGTTAACATTTTGGACTGGTTCAGTAATATGTGCAGTTTCAAACCATGTATTTTATTATATCAAGTGTAACATGCTAACTAGAGTCCCATCGCTTGAAATTAAGAATAACGTTGTTTTGTTGACACCAAGACTTCTTTTCAGTTTTACAAATATGAAAGTCAGATTTTTAGGGCATTATGTAAAGATTAGCTCCAAGAAGGGAAAATAATAAACAGAAGCAGCAATTAAGTCGACGACTATGTGTAAAAGATACTAACGGCTAAGTGTAATTTCAAGCTTGGGAAATAATGTTTCAGTACAATGTTTGCTGATTCCCGGAAAAGCTTGCTTTACGTATTTAATATAATTCTGTAATTTAATTGAGAAAGGTTTATGTTTCACTGTACTTAGGTCAAATGAGTGCACAATCATCTGAATGCAAGATTTTTTTTTTTTCTAGATTGGCACCTGGGCTAACTAACAACTGTTGCCAATCTTTTTTTTTCTGCTTTATTTCCCAAAGCCCCCCGTACATAGTTGTATATCTTATTTGCAGGTCCTTCTAGTTGTGGGATGTGGGACGCCGCCTCAACGTGGCCTGACGAACGGTGCCATGTCCGTGCCCAGGATCTGAACCCTGGGCTGCCGCAGCGGAGCTCGTGAACTCAACCGCTCGGCCACGGAGCCGGCCCCTGAATGCAAGATTTTTATGCATTAGATAATTACAGTATTGCAGGCTGTCTTCACTGTATAGAGTGGATACATGAACCACTTTTTAGCCTTTATAATTATAGAGTGGTAGTTACCATTTCAAATATTTTTTAAATTGCATACATTTTTGAATGTCAAAAATTCATGGTAGATTGTATGAAGATGTGAGTTAAAATTCCCAAAAGCTTACAAATATTTTGATGCAAAGAAAGGTGGAAAGAGACAAGGAGAGGAAAGAAGGAGCATTTTTTGAAAGAAAGGAAGGGAGAGAGGGAAGAAGGAAGGAAGGAAAGAGCTTTCTTTTTTTTGCAAGAGCTAAAGCAATTTATAAAAGTTATAAAGAAGAGTTTCTCGTACAGAGTTTATTGCCATATACCACAAGTAGGGAGTTTGAATAATTACTGAAGAAAAGGTTGCATGAATAATGGGAAACAGAATGAATACCGAGAGAAAACACCTGAGTTCTGTTAAGACTTTGCCAGCAATTTACTGTGGGAACTTGGTTAAGCATTGATATACCTTTATATACACATATCATTTATATTTACAGGCCACTTGCATTGTTTTGTGTTGATTACATCTTTTATATTTTTAATCTTATCTTTTTGTGATGGAGTTTTTATTTTTCTTATCATTTTTAAAATTTTAAAAGCTTTTCCAGCTTTTGATGTTTTCCTTGTTACATAAGAGTAATTTGAATCACATTAAATCTACAGTTCCCTTCCACTTATAACCATTTATGAAGAGAACCATATCTTCTTACTAGCAATTTATTTTTTATTTATTTATTTTTTTTTACTTTTTATTAAGATTATGATAGTTTACAACCTTGTGAAATTTCAGTTGTACATTATTGTTTGTCAGTCATGTTGTAGGTGCAGCACTTCACCCTTTGTGCCCACCCCCCCAATCCCCCTTTCCCCTGGTAAACACTAATCTGTTCTCTTTGTCTACGTGTATAACTTCCACTTATGAGTGGAGTCATACAGAGATTGTCTTTCTCTATCTGGCTTATTTCACTTAACATAATACCCTCAAGGTCCATCCATGTTGTTGTGAATGGGACAATTTCATCCTTTTTACGGCTGAATAGTATTCCACTGTATTTATATACCATATCTTCTTTATCCAATCATCGGTTGATGGGCACTTAGGATGCTTCCACATCTTAGCTATTGTAAATAATGCTTCAATGAACATAGGGGTGCATGGCACTTTTGGAATTGCTGATTTCAAGCTCTTTGGATAGATAGCCAGTGGTGAGATGGCTGGGTCATATGGTATTTCTATTTTTAATTTTTTGAGAAATCTCCATAATGTTTTCCATAGTGGCTGCACCAGTTTGCTTTCCCACCAGCAGTGTATGAAGGTTCGTTTTTCTACACAACCTCTCCAACATTTGTGGCTTTTTGTTTTGGTTATTTTTGCCATTCTAAAGGGTATAAGGCGATATCTTAGTGTAGTTTTGATTTGCATTTCCCTGATGATCAGCGATGATGAGCATCTTTTCACATGCCTATTGGCCATCCGTATATCTTCTTTGGAGAAATGTGTGTTCGTGTCCCATGCCCATTTTTTGATCGGGTTGTTTAATTTTTTGTTGTTGAATTGTGTGAGTTCTTTATATAGTATGGAGATTAACCCTTTGTCAGATATATGACTTGCAAATATTTTTTCCCAATTAGTGGGTTGTTTTTTTGTTTCAATCCTGTTTTCCCTTGCCTTGAAGAAGCACTTTAGTCTGATGAAGTCCCATTTGTTTATTCTTTCTATTATTTCCCTTGTCTGAGAAGAAATGGTGTCCAAAAAGATCCTTTTAATACTGATTGTACTGCCTCTATTTTATTCTAGAAGCCTTATGGTTTCAGGTCTTACCTTTAGGTCTTTGATCCATTTTGAGTTTATTTTTGTGAACGGTGAAAAAAAATGGTCAATTTTCATTCTTTTACATGTGGCTGTCCAGTTTTCCCAGCACCATTTGTTGAAGAGACTTTCTTTTCTCCATTGTATGCACTCAGCTTCTTTGTTGAAGATTAGCTGTCCATAGATGTGTGGTTTTATTTCTGGGCTTTCAATTCTGTTCCATTGATCTGTGCACCTGTTTTTGTACCAGTACCATGCTGTTTTGATTACTGTAACTTTGTAGTGTGTTTTGAAGTCAGGGATTGTGATGCCTCCAGCTTTGTTCTTTTTTCTTAGCATTGCCTTAGCGATATGGGGTCTTTTGTTGCCCTGTATGAATTTCAGGATTCTTTGTTCTATTTCCATGAAGAACGTCATTGGGATTCTGACTGGGATTGCATTGAATCTGTAGATTGCTTTAGGTAGTATGGACATTTTAACTATGTTTATTCTTCCAATCCATGTGCATGGAATATCTTTCCATATTTTTATGTTGTCATAAATTTCTTTCAGGAAAGTCTTATAGTTTTCCTTGTATAGGTCTTTTACTTCCTTGGTTAAATTTACCGCAAGGTATTTTATTCTTTTTGTTGTGATCGCGAATGGGATTGTGTTCTTGAGTTCTTTTTCTGTTAGTTCGTTATTAGAGTATAGAAATGCGACTGATTTATCTATGTTTATCTTATATTCTGCAACTTTGCCCTAGCTGTTGATTATTTCTAATAGTTTTCCAATGGATTCTTTGGGGTTTTCTATATATAAGATCATGTCATCCACAAACAGTGAGAGTTTCACTTCTTAATTGCCTATTTGGATTCCTTTTATTCCTTTCTCTTGCCTAATTGCTCTGGCGAAAACCTCCAGTACTATGTTGAATAAGAGTGGTGAGAGTGGACCCCTTGTCTTGTTCCTGTTCTCAGAGGGGTGGCTTTCAGTTTTTGCCCACTGAGTATGATGTTGGCTGTGGGTTTGTCATATATGGCCTTTATTATGTTGAGGTACTTTCCTTCTATACCCATTTTATTGAGAGTTTTTATCATAAATGGATGTTGGATCTTGTCGAATGCTTTCTCTGCGTCTATTGAGATGATCATGTGGTTTTTGTTTCTCATTTTGTTAATGTAATGTGTCACATTGATTGACTACTAGCAATTTATTTTTAAAAAATATTTCATTAAACAGGCTTTTCTAATTATTATTGTTTTATGGTTATTGCCAAATGAATATGCATGTTTTGAATATGGAAATGAGTTTATGGGAGAGAGGGTCATTTAGCCTATCAAGTCAGGTATATAAAACTTTAAAAAGATTGGGGATTAATATACGTATTTTTTATATTCATATACATGTAATATTATATATAGGTAGTTCTAACACTGAAGGATATATAAAATAGTGTTTTAATCTAAATGACTATGTAGAATATTTTCTGGTATGAGGCCATATTTTGTTATTATTTTTATAATTTATGCTTGCAGAGATAAAAATGAACAGCTATAGGAAAAAACAAGAGTTGTTGAAAAAAATGCATCAATTCCGTTTAGTCCTAAAAGAAAATTGCCACTATGTACAGCCACTATATACACGAGCAGACTTTATGGGAAGAGGTGAAAACACCCTGATGTAATAATAAATGAATGATATGTGACAAACACACACATACAGGGGATTAGGATATAAATATTCTTCAGAGGAACCGAAGAGTCTTTGGACTGTAGTCAATGGGTAGATGCCTACATCCCCCACAAAGCTGTAATACTGAGGAGAAACATGCTCTTGCCTGTTGCTCATGGTTTTCCTAGTAGCACCAGGATGCCTGTCCTATTCTGCTCCCTGTCCTTGCCAGTGCTCCTGACTCAGGCAATTTCTCTAGTCAGTTGGAATGGGAGAATTCTCTTATTCTACATTTTTGCTTGGGCAATATTCAAACTCTCTTCCAAAGACTGTTTTCCAACCACTCACTTAGTTTAACCTCCCTTTCATACTATCTAATCGTCTTCTTCTGCAGAATTCCAGTTTTCCTTACATAGGAATCACAGGTTGGATCCACTGATCTCCATCATTTTTTGTTAGTTGCAAAAAATGTAGGCAGAAAGGATTGTATTTTTTTCCATCTTTTTCATTTCTAATGCCCACATTATTGTTTCACAGATACTGTAGTCATAATATCTAACACTACCAGATGCAGTTCTAAGGGCTTCACACATATGACCTCATTCAACTCTCACAACAAACTCATGAGGAACATAATCTATTTATCTTCATTTTACAGAATAAGAAACAGAGGCATGGCGAGGATACCCAGTTGCCCAAAATCACCAGTTTAAGAGGTGGAGCTCTTTTTCAGACTCAGGCAGGCATTTTGATTCCAGAATCTGCACTCTTAATTGCTTTAGCAAAATATATATTAAGAAATGTGTCTTGAATTTTTGCTATGGATTCACTTGGCATTTTTGAGCTGATATGGGAATATTATTATGTACGAAGGAGCTTCTCCAGATAATGTTTAACATATATAGTTGGTTGAGGCACTCTTCCAGTGACTGAAAATATAACAGCAAACAGAACAAGATGGAATATAAGAGACTGAGGATAATAGTTTGGTGCATGGTGACCAGAGAGATAAGCAAACAATATCAACAAAGTAGAAAGGGGGCATATAATCTAGTCTTGGGGTGACAGGTAACGGTTACTAGAAAAAAAGAGGCATTTATGTCAAGAACTGAATGATGAATGGGGGTTATCCAGGTGAGAAATGGCAGAATCAAACTAGGGGAAAACAAAAAATCTCAAAGCTAAGAATTGCTATTTAAGATAAATTATAAGGACTAGCATATGATGTGCTGTGAAAACTTAATACTGCTAATGGGGACTGAAGGCTTGAATGCAGATGTTAGGTTGAATGGAAGTTGAGAGAGGAATTAGGTGAAAAGAGGTGTGGTGTGTGTGTGTGTGTGTGTGTGTACAGAGAGAAGGGTGAGATAAACTTTTAGTAATCCAATGATGACTGACATAATTAAGTTTGAAATTCAAAGTAATCATCAAATGAGTAAAGGTTATTTGAGCAAAAAAAATTGGTAGTGGGGAAAAACTTTTTCATATATTTGAACTGCTTAATAACATTTATACTCATTCAGAGTCACATCTGGCTATGTAATTTGCAGAGTTCAATGCAAAATTAAAATGTGGGGCCTTGACAAGAGGTAGGGAATTTAGTATACCTTGCCTCAGGCTGCAACCCCAACTCACATCCACGGGGTGACCTCCAAGAGATTTCAACCTCCATGCCAGCATGTGGTTGGTACCTGGATCAGTGCTGGGCAAGAGGCCCCTGAAGAGTTGCCTGCTGAACACACCATGGGGCTCACAGCCCAGATGGAGAATAGCTGTTGCCTTGCCTTATACTACAAGCCACAAAGTATGAGGAGCCACCATTATTCCCCATGACTGTGCCCAGGCCCCTACCAGGGGAGAGAAAACTACTAAAGATGTGAATCTCTGCATGAACTACCTTCATAGATCTATAGTTATACAAGTATTATTCCATGTTTATACAAGAACATAAACGAATGACCAGAGTATGAAAATGAAAGAAAATTTTAAAAAATTAGACCTACTGTTTTGAAAGTTCCATTTAAATAAAAAGTTAACTGCAGCAGGCTGTTTAGTCACCTCTGAGCTATTTTGAATGTCTCTTTATGCCTTTGGAATCAGAAAGAAATATAGAAATGGAGTTTCCAGTGCTTAATCCTTTGTTATACCATAAATAGTAGAGTGGGAATTGCCTAGGGGGCAGCACCCGCAAGAGATTGCTACAGGAGACTGCTAAAGTGCATATGGCAGGTATTGTTTCCCAGAGTAATGAACTACACATTTATAAGAAATGCAGTAATGATGCTGTCTTTCTAGATATTGGAGGGCACTCTGTTTAAGATAATTATGTTTTCAACAAAAATATGAGTGACCAATCATTTTCCGAAAGGTGAAAAATCTGAGAGATGATCAACAAAATTTAAGGCAGCAATAAACACAGGGTAAAAATAAAATCTTTTGATCTATATATAGAAAACCCTAAAGAATCCACCAGAACACTACTAGAAATATCAACAACTATAGCAAAGTTGCAGGGTACAAAATCAATTTGAAAAAATAAGTTGCATTCCTTCACTAACAATGAACTAGCAGAAAAAGAAATCAGGAATACAATCCCACTTACAATTGCAGGAAAAAGAATAAAATACCTAAGAATAAACTTAACCAAAGAGGTGAAAGACCTGTACGCTGAAAACTATGACATTATTGCAAGAAACTGAAGAAGACATAAAGAAATGGAAAGATATTCCATGTTCATCAGTTGGAAGAATAAACATAGTCAAAATGTCCACACCACCTAAAGCAATCTATACAGTCAATGCAATCCCAATCAAAATCCCAATGACATTCTTCACAGAAATAGAACAAAGAATGCCAAAATTTATATGGAACAACAAAAGACCCTGAATAGCCAAAGCAATCCTGAGAAAAAAGAACAAAGCTGGAGCCATCACAATCCCTGATATCAAAACGTGCTACAAAGCTATAGTAATCAAAACAGCATGGTACTGGTGCAAAAACAGACACACAGATCAATGGATCAAAATTGAAAGCCCAGAAATAAAACCACACATCTATGGACAGTTAATCCTCGACAAAGGAGCCAAGAACATACAATGGAGAAAGGAAATTCTCCTCAATAAATGATGTTGGGAAAACTGGATAGCTACATGCAAAAGAATGAAAGTAGGCCATTATCTTGCACCATACACAAAAATTAACTCTAAATGGATTAAAGATTTGAATGTAAGAACTGAAAGCATAAAAATCCTAGAAGAAAATATTGACAGTACACTCTTTGACATTGGTTTTAGCCACATCTTTTCCAATACCATGTCTGTTTGGGTAAGGAAAACAAAAGAAAAAGTTAGCAAATGGGACTACATCAGACTAAAAAGCTTCTCCAAAGCAAACGAAACCATCAACAAAATGGAAAGACAACCCACCAACTGGGAGAAAATTTTGCAAATCATTTATCAGACAAGGGTTTATATCCAAAGTATATAAAGAACACACACAACTCAACAACAACAACAAAAAAACCCTATCAAAAAATGGGCAGAGGATATGAACAGACATTTTTCAAAGGAAGATATACAGATGGCCAATAGGCATATGAAAAGATGCTCGGCATCACTAATCATTAGGGAAATGCAAGTCAAACCACAATGAGATATCACCCCACACCAGTCAGAATGGCTATAATCACCAAGACAAAAAACAGCAAATTTTGGATAGGATGTGGAGAAAAGGGAATGCTCGTACACTGCTGGTGGGAATGCAAACTGGTACAGCCACTATGGAAAACAGTATAGAGATTCCTCAAAAAACTAAAAATAGAAATACCATATGACCCAGCTATCCCACTACTGGATATCTACCCAGACAACTTGAAATCAACAATCCAAAGTAGTGTATGCACCCCTATGTTCACTGCAGCACTATTCACAATAGCCAAGACGTGGAAACGGTCCAAGTGCCCATCGACTGATGATTGCATAAAGAAGATGTAGTATATGTATACACAACAGAATACCACTCAGCCAGAAAAAAGACAAATTCATCCCATTTGCAACAACATGGATAGACCTGGAGGGAATCATGCTGAGCAAAATAAGCCAGACTGAGAAAGACAAACACCAGATGATTTCACTCATGCATGGAATATAAACAAGCACATGGACAAAGACAACAGTTCAGTGGTTACCAGGGGAAGGGAGATAGGGGTGGGCACAGGTCGTGAAGGGGAGCACTTGTGTGGTGACAGACAAGAAATAATGTACAACTGAAATTTCACAATGATGTAAACTATTATGAATCTCAATTTAAAAAACATCTTTTGATAAGGCATCAAGTGTAATTTTATTTTTATATTTATTTATTTACTCCTCTTGTTGGACATTTTGAAAACAGGATTCTTAGGGATTTGAATTACTGAAGACAAGTCATGGGCTTGTCAATAGCGCTGCAAAATATTTTACTTTTGAAATTTTTTAAAGAGTTAAATAGAGCTCTAATGCAAATTCATGACAAATCCGGACGTCAAGGAGCCCTATATATGTGTAGCATTTTTCTATATGTGTCCTATTCTAGAAGGTATTGTATTAAATTTTTCAATTATCAGCGTTGAATTCTGCTATTAAAATGAAGTTTGAATTAAATGTTTGGGGCCCATAGAGACAAACTTCACCTGCTTGTGGATATTATCTAGGACTTCAGGGAATGTAACAAAATAGCTAGGAATAAGAGGAAATTAAACAGATATCTGAGCCCCAAATATGTTTAGAGATTTAGGATTATGAAGAATTCTATTTAGTGCTTCCAGAGTTCACGTCTCACTGGGAATGGTGGGTGCAGAGAAAAGATATACAACGTAAAGAGATACCACAAAGCACCCTCTGAAAAGTAGTGTGCTGCCTTTCCTCTCAGAAGGCCTTAGGAGGTGGCTGGGGAAATATTGAAACCGTGGGAGAACGTTTTCTAAGATGCCACAATAATTCCTCCCATGCTCTTTTGCAATATGACTTTGCCACTTCTTATCTCAAGAGGTGGAGTCAATTTCTCAACTCCTTGAATCTGGGTGGGACATGTAACTGCGTTTTGGCAGAGAGATACAACTTGATTTCTGAGGGTAGGCCTTAAGAAGCCTTGCAGAATTTATCTCTACTCTTTTGGAACTCTGACACGGCCAGGAAGCAGAGCAAAGAAGCACGCTCCATCCTACTAGCAGACAAGAGGTCAAGTGGAGGACCCCAGGTTCCTGGGCCCACAGCTAGCCCTAAGGGACAGGAGAAATATTTCATGGCCTGAACAGAAGAAGGGACGATAAATACCAGAATTCACAATTTTGTCGTGTAATAGAGACAAGGATATAATTATTTAATGTGTTTTATAAGTTTTAATACTTTATCTGGATTTACACATTGATTGCAATTCTTATAATACCTTGCATGCATTTGAGGGAGATAAAATACTTTACAATTATTAATCAAGCCTCATAGTATTTCTATCAGAAAAAAAATACTAGTAGTGCTTAGGGCAGAAAATAAAGTTGAATAGCCTACTTAATGAAAATTACTAAAAGGAATTTCCATGCAGTGTCATAATTTGGCTATTAATTTGATGAGTGCACTCTTGAAAAGACCCTATGGTGTTATTAGCAAGTAATAGATATTTAAAATGTAGTTTTAGGGGCTGGCTCCCTGGCCAAGTGGTTAAGTTAGCACATTCCACTTCGGCAGCCCAGGGTTTCGCCTGTTTGTATCCTGGGCAAGGACATAGTACCCCTCATCAGGCCGTGCTGAGATGGCATCCCACAAACAGAGCCAGAAGGGCCTACAACTAGTAGATACAACTATGTACTGGGGGGCTATGGGGAGAAGAAGGAAAAAAATGAGATTGGCAACAGATTTTAGCTCAGGTGCCAATCTTTAAAGAAAGTAAGATAAAAAGAAATATAATTTTAATAATTTTTTATAATATAACTACTTTCATTATAATACATCATAATATGAAATTTAAAAAGCCATATCAGGATATAAAATGTCACTTTTCTTCTAGTATTTTGCAGACATCAAAATTTAAATTAATAGGCATATAAATATGGCTTTTTGACATAAAATTGATAGATATACATTGTATAGAATTTGGAAAATAGAAAAGGTACAAAGAAAAAAGAAAAAAATTCATAATGCCACCAGCCAGAAATAACCAGTGGTAACACTGAACAATTCCTTATAGTCATATATTTGAGCATGTTTGCATATAATTGCTTCTTTACTATTTTTATTCTTTTATCTATTTAGTCACACATTATGAGCATTTCCAAGGAAGTAAATATTTTTTGAAAGATAATATTACTGACTGCATAATGTTCCTTGAATGTGCCATACTTTATTTCCAACTATTTTCTAAATTATATTTAGGCTGTTTCTCATTTTCACTGTAATAATAAAACTATCTTCAATTTCATTATACATAAATCTTTCTTCATATCTCAGATTATCTTTAGAAAGCATCATATAACAACTACCATTAAAAATAAATACTGCAACTACCAGTGTGCTGTGTAGCTAGACACTTTTATGTGTATCATTTCATTTAATCATCTCTAAAATTCTGTCAGAAAGCTTTTATTGTCCTCTTTGCTGATGAAGAAATACAGTCGTGAGGCTGAGCAGCTTGACAGTCAAAAAAAAAAAAAAAAAACAACAAACACTATGCCTAATGAGTAACAGAAATTTTAAGAGCCAGACTTCCTTGGCTTAAAGACGTCTTTTCCCTTTTCTGCATCTATGACTTCAGGAAAATTATTTAACCTCTCTGTGCCTCGGTTTCCTCATCTGTAAGATGAAGATGTTGAAAGTGATTCAGGGTTTTATTGTGAGATTTCAACAAGTGATACATGCAGAGCATTTAGAATAGTGCCTGGTTAATAAAAGCAGCTTAAGAAATGTTAGTATGAAGTTGGAGCCTTCTGAAAAGTCTAGAAAACTAGATTCTTTAAAACATAAGTAGCTGACAATCTATTTAAGCAACGTGACCAACTATGTTCTATAAATCAACAGTCGAGATTTTTCAAATGCATTTTACATTTATAAAATTTAAAATATATATATATTCAATTGGAATTTGGAGGAAATTAAAGAAATGGACTGTTTTCTAGTGTCAGGGTACTCAGAAGACAGAGGGATTAGGACAGTTCCAGGGAGGATGGTTGAGATCACAGTGAAATGAGATGAGAGAGAAGGTTCAGTGGTAACAGGTAATTAGACAGAATTCCGATAGAAAGATAGTGAGAGCATACACCACTTTGTATAAAAGCAAGGAGGAAACTTCCTTACAGACATGGGATAGAGCATTGGAGCCAAATTTAAATGTATTTCAACAAAGTTCTGAGCTCAATGTGAAATAAAGATGGAGGATCAGGTTGGGTGGAAAGCCGAATTCAGTTTTGGACTGGCTGAACCAGAGACGCATGTTTGTCTTCTAAGCAGAAATTCTTACAGACCTACAGGTACAATTTACCTCATAAGGGTAAGCCTTTGACATGTAAATTTGGAATTCATTAACTTACACTGAAAGCAGTGGAAGCCATGGTTGACATGGAATTACCCGTATTTCTCCTTCATATACTTTTTTTTCCTCTTTTAGTTTCTGAAATAGATATGGGTACATATAATTAAAATCTACTCTGGAATGTCTTAGCTGGGCTGGCCTAGAAAATTGGCGGCTGCAATCCCAGGGAAGAATGAACGAAGAGGAAAGGGAAATACAGCAGGGAAGCAGGGAAGAAGAGGCAAGATGTCTAATTACAGAACAAGGCACTTCTATACAAGGAAATACAACCACTTGCTATATCATGCAGGACCACTCAGAAGAGGACATTTGGAAAAATTGTACATAGACTATTCCATCATGGGGAATGCATAAAGGAAAATAATATTTATCTGCCAGTTTCTTCCCATCTTCTCTCTCTCATGAGTCAATATGTGCCCTATAGGAATTTAACTCTCTCATATTTTCAAATTGTGTAAAATGGTCCCTTCGTGAGGCCCCTGCCAAAACCAGATCCTCAACAGCAGCGGCAGGCATTTGTGGCATGAGAGCGGGAGAGTCAGTGAAGAGCTGGGAGCCATTGGCACTCCCTTTCTGCCTCCCTGCAGTCTGCAGCCTTGCAGGCCTGGTCACCTGAGTCATGTATGGCACAGGGCATTAGGTAAGTCTAGCAATGTGGTGTCAGAAACCTCCCTGGGAAAGGGCAGGAGACGATTTGTGAGACATATAAGGTGGGCTGTTGTGAGTTACCCATTAAACTACAATGGACATCAGGAACATTTGTTAGAACAGGACCAGCTTCTCAAGTTTGTGGAATATTAGGATGACATGGCTTCTTTAGGAAGATAATAAGGGAGTGAGTGCAGGAGCGTCAAGCCCATTTATTCAAGACCCACTACTTAAGCAATATAAATTAGAGATTTATTTCTTTGAGTAGTTTAAAATAGCATCATAGGGGCTGGCCCGGTGGCCGAGTGGTTAAGTTCGCGCGCTCCGCTGCAGGCGGCCCAGTGTTTCGTTGGTTCGAATCCTGGGCGCGGACATGGCACTGCTCATCAGACCACGCTGAGGCAGCGTCCCGCATGCCACAACTAGAAGAACCCACAACGAAGAATACACGACTATGTACCGGGGGGCTTTGGGGAGAAAAAGGAAAAAATAAAATCTTTAAAAAAAAAAAATAGCATCATAAATGCAGATTATACAAACAAAAACACCGATTGCCACCAACAACTGAAGAGCACAGGTACAAAAACGTAAATAAAATATCACAAATAAATATTCAAAATAATATATTTATACTGAGTGGGACATCCATTAGCTGAGTGACGCATTAGGTAGAATCTTTCATGGAAGAACTCTTGTAACTGTTTCATTTGGATTTTGAAGTCGCCAGAGAGTTCAAAATATCAATGAAAAAAATTATTCTAATTGGAAAGAATGACCTGTTTCAAATAACTATGAAGAAAGGCAAGAAAATTAATTTGGCTTAAAAACAGGAAGCAAAGTCAAGCTATTTGATGGTTTTGATAACAAAACAATAACTCTGAACCTTTCAAAATCACATTCTAGGGGGAAAACGTTTTTTATTCAGTAGCTGGGTGTCCTGAAGCACTTAGCTCTGGATATTATGGGACTTAGAACAATTTAAGAAAAAAATATGAATTAGCTATAAACTTTTCTAAGAAAATACTACTGTAATTAAGTGCTCTGCATTTTTAATACTCCCCGGTGGGCATATGCTGTGCTCTCAGGCCGCCCAGCCTTTCCCATATAGGGGCAACCACCTGCTTTAAGAAATTAAACCAGTTTCAAATTCTGGAAACTGAATGTTCTAGACATTTTTCCTGGAAGAATAATGGAGTACAGACAACATAATCTCAGCCAATCCAGTTGCTCTCCCACTGTTTTAAGTGGAAATTAATAACAAGAAAGATCAAGAGCTTCACGGACTCCCTTTGGTTCTAGAGATAATTGTGAATTATGGTGAAGGGTCCCTGCCATTCCTAGACCCTGTTGTGAAACATTATGGGCGTTATTTCCGGATGTTCAGCCTGCACTGCTGATTCCCTCACCCTCCTGGAGATTCCACAAGCCTCCCAATACACATTTAATGAATTAATTTACTGTTTAAATTGGCCAGAGTAGGTTATGTTGTTACAAAAAGCACACTAACAAATTAGCAAAGTTGTCCTAAACTGAGAATGCTTGAATTCTTTCCAACTGATTCAAACCCCAGTCTTAAAGTACTTTCTTTATATGTGTTATGCACATACATAATAGAAAGAATATTTGAAGTAACAAAATTATATACATAAACCATTTAACATACTAGAATAACTAAGCTCATGTTTTAAAGATTTGGAGAAATTAGAAAAATACCAAAAAATGGAACCAAACAAAAGGCACAACTATCAGAGACAAAGAGACTAAATTTGCAGGCATAAATGAATAACAGAAAATGTGACCTTCCTTTCTAAGTAGAGAGATGAATGCAAACTATTGAGAGCAATATTTTGCTGAAATGCTGGTTTATCAGTGAGACAAAATTTGCAGAATATGTAATTCTCAAGAAAATGTGAACATTAATTTCATCCTTCAACTTATTTTTTAAAAATTTTACTTGAATATTGATATTTGCAAATAATTTAATGTTTTTACATTAGATATAATTGTGTATTGAAATATAATTATTTTCACTCTAAAGAGAAGTGGAACCAAATTAGTTTCATTCCACAGTTATTTTCTCTGTAGTATGCTTGAGCACAAAGTTCAAAACACTTGATCTTAAGAGTTTTGTTATTTGGCTCTGTCAAACTTTAAATTAAGAGAATTTGTGAGTGATGATCATATATTGTAAAAATCATTAACAAAGAGTCTATTGGTCGCCTTAGTTTTCCAAGATCTACATTCATATTAGAAATTTGTATTTATAACACAAAAACCTAGCTTTCGGGCTAAAACAATCTAAACCTGTTATTGAGCCTAGAAAAAAGAAATATTATCGAGAGATATATATTAGAGATACAGATAATTTGCATACATTCATAAATAACTAGATTTAGTTGACGTTAAGAAAGGGGGTATCTTGAGATATGGTTGATATTGTTGTTTAGTAGCAAAGCAATTAGCAAATGAAGGTAAATTTGAGTAAGTAATATGTTAAATTTCCTATCAATTTTACTTAATGGATTGATGGATTAAAATGCTAAAATCGAGTTTACATAAGAAGAGCTTCTTGAGATCACCACTGCAAACAGTGCCCATTCCAAGTTGTCATGTTAGGCAATTCTACGAAATATTCTAAACAGACCGTTCGTTTCTGCACACCTCATTATACTACCAATATATTACTTTCTGACCCTTTGTCCTGATTGCACAGACCTGGTGTCACTGTCCGTTTAAGTTCTCCTCTGCCCCCTGCAATAAATGAACGTATCAAAACAGTCACTGGTACGCTGGAGTTGGCCCATACTTGCTCAGATAAGTGGATTGCTAAATTTGTAAGAATTTTGCAAGCTGTTTGTTGAAGATAATCATTGTCAAAAGCTAAATTATAAAATTACAGTTAAATTAATTATATTAAAAGCAAAATAAATACTCAAAACTCATCACTTCCCTATTGTTTTACTTCATTCATGTGTGACTTCATGTTAGGATCTTGAAATCAACCATGGTGAGGATACTTACACTTCAGAAATTGATAAATGGCACAATTCAGAATTTCAAGTTATTTTGTCCTCTGGATAGCTAATTGTTAAACATTTACCAGCTTGCCACTAATTATAGGTAGAATGACTTAAAGGTATTCTGAAGTTATGCTTACATAGCATCTTTGCATTTTAAAAGGAAATTTAGAAATGAATGCATAACTTGAAGTAGAATTATGTGCATTGTAATTGTTTCATGAAGCCTGTGCTTTAGGGGGAAGATTTTCCCGCACCTCATAAATCACACTCACTATTCAGCCAAACTTTTTGTCTACTCAAAATGCTGCCTCCTAACTCATGGATGTTCTCATCATTTTTTTTTTTTTTCCTTTGGAATGTACTTGAGTCACAGGAAAAATCCATTAATGCCTGTGTGTTCACGCTTTTTTTTCTTTTTTGAGGAAGATTAGCCCTAAGCTAACTACTGCCAATCCTCCTCTTTTTGCTGAGGAAGACTGGCCCTGAGCTAACATCCGTGCCCATCTTCCTCTACTTTATACATGGAACGCCTACCACAGCATGGCTTTTGTCAAGTGGTGCCATGTCCGCACCCAGGATCCAAACCAGCAAACCTCGGGCCGCCGGGAAGCAGAACCTGCGAACTTAACCACTGCGCCACCAGCTGGCCCCTGTTCATGCTTTTGAGTTACGAAACAAATATAGTTGAAATCCCTCTTAGAAAATGCAAATCTCATTGGAAACATGTATCACCTTTTAGATATATACTCATAGCCAGTTAAAGCAGAGTATTTGAATGTAAAAGTCTTTTGTTTACTGAGATTCTGAGTAAAATACACTAATCTTTACTATCAGTGAGATGATTTTACAACCTAGTGAACTAAACAAAGAGGTTTGGTCAGCCTCCCAATGAGTTTTGAAACAAAGATCTCATTTAAGATTTACTCCAACCTTATGTTTGTACGACAGCAGCAAACATCTTTGCTATATCAGCTACCATTAAAAGGATGGAAATTCAGTCTGTTCTTGTCACTTCTGAATCTATCTAAAATTTTAAACATTATCTTTCTAAGGACCATAATTTTTGTAACAAATTTTTGATAATGGAGAAACATTATAAAACAAAACCATGTGGGATATAGAAGAAATAGCTCATAAATTATACTTGTTAATTACTACATGTAGAGTAGAATTTAAGATAAACCTATTGTGTGATTATTTATATATTATATTATTGATATACTTTTATATTTTTAAACCAAATATTCTTGTTTCAACAATACTATAAAACTCTGTGTGGCTTCTTTTCTTTTTTTCAAACCACTTGCTATGGTTCATAATTAAAAACCAAAATTGACTTCTGGAAATTGCAAAACCCAAACATAAAACAAAATTTTTATACCTATGAAAACTCTACCCAGCATCACCAAGTAAAATTTTTTTTCATACAATAAAGTGAATTTTAAATGAGTTTTACACAGTGTTACAATAAAATATTTTCTTTCATTTGAGTCACCTTTTTAGGATACTTTTACTCAATATATTTTCATAATATGTAAAAAGTTCCTTGCTTCTGCCAACTAATTACCATACATATTTACTCATTTCTTCATTAAGATTAGGAAATTATGTAGATAGTCCTTTGTAATCAATATGAAATGGTTGGATTTCTTATTGTATCTCTTACTTTGTTGTGGCAAAGTGTGGTAGGCAGCCTTCAAGATTAAAATTGGCTTCTGGAAATTGCAAAACCTAAATACAAAACAAATTTGTGTGTGTGTGTGTGTGTGTGAGGAAGATTGACCCTGAGCTAACATCTGTTGCCAATCTTCCTCTTTTTGCTTGAAGAAGATTGGCCCTAAGCTAACAACTGTGCCAATCTTCCTCTATTTTGCATGTGGGACACCACCACAGAGTGACTTGATGAGTCATGAACCCCAGGTTCTCCAAAGCGGAGTGTGTGAACTTAACCACCATGCCACCTGGCCAGCCCCAATACAAAATTGTTAGATCTAATGACAACTGAATTCTCACTCTCTGTTATTCATGTTGTTGTGTAATCCTCTCTTTTTCTTCTTCTTTTTTATTTTTTCACATCTTCCTCTTTAATTAGCCTGTGGTTATCTATATAGCAAGTGCTCTGCAAGTGCTTATGGAAAGGTCGTACATTTCAGAGCATGTGTAATCTCCTCTTCTTGAGTGTGGGTTGGACACATTAACATGCTTCTAGTGAATATAAGATGGCAGAAGTGATGGCATCTCACTTCTGAAATTAGATTATATAAAGACTGTGGCTTCTTGCTTCTAAACCAGTTCCTCTAGCTGTCTCTTAGATTACTTCTACTTGAGGAAGCCAGACCCCTTGTCTTGAGACAGCCCTTTGGAGAGGTCCATGTGAGTATGCTCAGAGGCAGATATCATGACCAGTAGGTGGATCTCCCCGATAGGAGCCTTGAGATGACTGCAGTCCTGGCTGACAAATTAATTGAAGCCTCATGAAAGACCCTGAGCCGGAGGACCCAGCTAAGCTGGTCCCAGATTCTTAACTCACAGAAACTGTGAGAAAATAAATATTTATGGTTTTAAATTGCTAAATTTAGGGGTAATTTGTCATGTAGCATTGGATAACTACTTCATGGAGGCTTGCTTCCTCTTTACCAAACCCATTTCCTTTTTACTCATCAATGAAAAGTTGACATGTATAATGTACAACAGTTCTAAATGCAGCTCCTAATCTTTCGCTCTATCTCCCAAACCCATTTGCCAACTAGATGTCAATACCCAGAGTATAGCGGAGCCATATGTTGAAGAGGTCAAAGCTTTCATCAATCTGGGTTCCTGAATGGCTTCATGAAGTAATGCACTGCTAAGGTGTTGGTTTGACTTTATTTGAGAAAGAAACAAACTTCTATTATGTTAAGTGTGGCAGCAAATAGGATTGTAGAGTGAATTAAAAAGCAGTCTTTTCTGGGTTACCTGGAAATTATCATCTGAGACATGGAACTCCCACCCCATTAGGAGTAGTTACCTTAAAATCAATTTCCCACAGAACCAGTGGTTTATATTCCCCCCAAAGGAAAGGATATACACAGTTCCAGCTTGCCCTCAAGTTTTCAGGTTTGGAACGAGCCCTGATTCCATGGGGAGAGAGTTCAGAAGCTCCTTGTTTGGAACCCTCCCAGATCATGCCCTATGTGTCTCTTGATTTGCATCTTTATAATAAAACTGTAATTATTAGCATAGTGCTTTCCTGAGTTCTTGTCTCTTGCTAGCAAATTATCAAAACTGAGAGGTTGGAAACCCTGCTGCTTGTAGCCAGGTGGTTAGAAAAGCAGGTGGCCTGGGGACCCTCAAACTTGCAGCTGACATCTGAAGTGAGGGCAGTCTTTTGGGGGATAAGGTCCTTAACTTGTGAGTTCTACACTAACTCTGGGTGGTTAGCATCAGAATTGCTTTGACTAACGCAGCTTCAATATATTAATAAGTTTAAAGCTAGAATATTGAAGTGTGGAAATGAAAAGTAGAAATACAATGTGTGATGTAGATAAATTTTAGAAAAAATGTTTCTGACTAAATAAAGAGAAAATAAACTATTAGAGTAAATTATTAGGATTAAGATTCATTTCGAATATTATGTGTTTTAAAAATGAAGTAATTATTCTTTTTTTTATTTTGGTGCCATGTGAAGCTTCAGCTGGTAGGTTAACTTGGATAAGAAATGCCGGATAGTTTTTCTCCTTTCCCAAAACAGTTTGATCCTTTCTCAAATTGAGCTTCTGATTTATTTCTTAAAAATTCCAAGATGCTTTTATTGCATCTCAGGGCCTGGAGGCAAAGGAGTATTCCGTGAAGACTAAACCATACTTAAAGTCACACCTCTGTTCTCTTGTCGGGGCTTCTGCATGGATTCCGCAGAACCTCCTAAAACCTCATCTGTCCATTGTTATCCTCTTTCTTTTATACAGTGGAGGCAAAGTTCATTTATTATTGAAATTAGACTGACTTAGGCACACTAAGCTTAATTACCTTCTTTTTCTCTTTTCTGTGTGGACAGAAGGAAGGAACGAGGTGATATTACACAGCAGGGATCACAGAGAAACTGGAGTAATTCCTGAAGTCTGTGTCCTGGGGGAACAGAAACAAAACCAAGATGTCTTCATGATCTTTAGGGATATTTCTACAAAATGTCTCCTTTGAGTTGCTCTCTATAATTTTACATACCTTAAAGAGAGCAAATTTTAATGTGGAAGACGATGGGAAAAAGACGAAAGTTGGCCAAGGCGTGGAAGAAAGTTATATATTTACAAATGTGTGATTAAACCAAAAAGCATGCTATAAGATGTTTAATGTCAAATAACTGAACATGTTTAAAACAAAGGCCACTAGCATTTTCCTCCTTGTTATTTTACCCTATAGTACCTCAAAATGTACAACACAGAGTAAACTAAACAATCAGTTTCTTTCTTTTCTCTTCTAGATGATCTTTTTCTCTTTTTTGCTTGCCTAGCATTAGAGAATGTCTGTATAATCCAATGTAAAGGAAATCAATACTTCCAGATTGCTCATTTTTTAAAGTGGAATAAGTTTTGCAAACTAATCAAGGGAGTAAATCATCAAGGAATAAATATTTAACAACTATTCATCACACTAAGAATTTAAAGTACAAGATATTAGCTTTACAATTTCTATATCACCATATTGATCCCTTAAATGCAATGTCTAGCTTGTTTTAAGGAGGCTATAAATAAAGTATTGAGAAAGTCTTACAGTATCAATATTCATTTATTTTTTATTGATTAGTTGTCACTATTTAGTTCTGGAACCAATTAACATATGCAGAGAATACTTTAAATTCAAGAATTCAAATTATTTTTGTGAAATACAATAGGAATTGTTTTCATAGCCTAAGGGAACAAACTCATATTTTTTTCATAATCACAAATAATAATATATTGTATTTCTAATATCCCAATGAAGGTTTAAAATATCAAATGTACCATAATGTTTCTATTCAATTTATTCTGTTCAATTTTAGTCCACTCTGGTAATTCCATGCAAAAACATTTGGTGGGATCAAATAAACTGTTTCTATACTCACTAATAGTTCACCATTCTCGGTATGAAGGACGCTTCCATAAGCAGCACAGTTTAAGATCGCCATGGACTGTACTGTTCTCTATTGACATGAAAATGTCCTGCGTATGTGTTATGTGGTTACAGAACATGCCTCTCAAAATTGGTGCCCTCTACTCCTCTCGCTCTGAGAGTGAGGAGGGAGATTGTTCACACTCTGATAAAAGAGCTGTTTTTGCTAAGACTATTTTTCTTTTTCAAAGCCTTGTACTTGACTCTTATTTTGCGTTGCATAAAAATACCACAATGTTTTAACTCTCCTCAGTTACTCTATGACTAAATCACAAAATAAGGTAGGAATACACTGTACCCACTTCAACCTTGACAGCTTTCTGAAGCTCCTATAGAGTAGGTAGATTACTCTTTCCTGATCCTAGGTGAAACTTGGCCTATATAGCCCAGGAGAATCGGGGAGAAACTCTGGAACTAAGTTCATTACTGTATTCTGTGTTTGAGAGCAGAATTCGTTCTAAATGAGTGTCCAAACTGTGAATTCTTTGTATAGTTTTTCACTATTTATTCATATAAATCTGGAATATAGCAGGAAATTTCTTAGAATATTCTTGTGAGATTATTGTAAGCCACAATTTCAAGCATAGGAAACATTTACTTCTTTCAATGGATCCTGAATGTGTTCACTCACTTAATTTTGGAAACTGTGTAAAAGACCATAACTCCAGTCTTTGATTCCCAGGTCAGGCTTCCATTAACATGGCTGGACTAATTTTAGTTATACAAATTAAAGGAATGCCAAGTGAGCTACCCATTTATTTTAATCCCGGGACCCTGTGCACAATTAACCAACATTAAAGATGCCTTCCGGTATAATCCTTCAGATTAACTGGTCTCTCTCTTTTGGAGTCCACTCCTTCAGGCACTGTAGTCTAAGTATGTGATCTCCGTTGCCCCAGATCATCTCTTCTCACTAAAATCTGGGAGCAGATTTCAATAATACCACCTCCCAGCAGCATCACAAACCCACAGAAAATAACCAATAATGTGATATATACCTATAGAAGCTAGCGTTCTCCTCAGTAATATGTTCCTCAAGACTGTGATGCTTTAGTATCCTCTGTGCCCTTCCCTCAAGCATAGTTTGGGCACAGGTGGCTGTATCCCCAAATCTTTTATTGTTTCCTCTAATTATTTCTCTAATTTCTATCATCTTAGTCTTATTTGGTGCCATGTTCTAGTCAACATGATCACATAAATGATGGAACAATTGAAATCACATTCTTGTGTTCCAAGTGGTCACTGAATCCAGATTATGGGGAAAGGCATTCATTTTTAAAACTTATTCCAGTGTGAAATTATAATATTCTCTCTCTTTCTTTTCCTAGCATCCTCAGAGTTTATTTACACACTTAAATTTTCCAAAGTTTTTGTTTTTAATCTTCCCTGTGTTTATGCCTTTCCCGGAGGCAGGTTGATGTATGATTCTAACGATAAGCCTCGAGGCAATGGAAACTGGGGCATGAGGAGAATCAGCTTTCCACTGAAAGGAAGCTTTCCTAGGTGAGGGAATTATGAATTATTAATGCGAGAATTGAGCTTCATCATTCACGGGAGGCATTGCTGCTTCTCTGGCAAAGCCAGCTCAGTGGAGATAGAAGCTGGAGAGCAAGAACTCTGAGTAACCGTAAGCCTCCCACGTAGTAAGTTCTTGGAGCTGTATTCTTGCTAATCAATGAATGGATTTCATATATGCAATCTGGTGAGATCATCGAGTCACTTAATATATCTAATCCAGTACCAGAAGGATCACAAGAATGAGTATTTTGTTCAAGTATCAAGGCCCTCTGCCGGTCACAAAATGCCCGATATTCTACTTTGCAAGTTGAACTAATTTAGTGATTTGTGCTGGTGATTAACCCACCTAACATCATTAAAGGCAACTATGCTCTTTAGTTATTGAACTCATCACTATATTCATAGAGTTCTAAGGCAATAACTACTCAATTTGGTAAAACCTTTCTTTTAAATACTTCTTCATTCCAGTTGACTAAAGGTTTGTTTGGTTTGGTTTTGGTTTTTCATCACCTTTTATCCCCAGCCCTTCCAATAGTTGAGAGATGTCTAGACTAGTTTCTGCCTTCCCAGTCACTGTAAACATGGCAGATTTGCCTGGTTCATCATTTTGATGTGACTCTCCCTATATTTCAATGTGTAATTTACTTCTGAGATGACATAGAAGGACAATTTTACATGCTATTCCATGTAAGAAATCAGAGGTTGAATTATATGGCTTCTGCAGGATTTTCATGGGAGACAAGATCTATAGAAATATGTGTCCCTCCAGGATCCCACCTTATTAGGTTTAACACATGTGTGCACCTTAGAGCTTAACTGTGTTATTTTTGTTATGTTCATCTGATTTCAGGGAGGAGAATGTGTTAGAAGTGTCTTTATTTCAGCAATTTCTTCAGAAATATTTTTGATTTTCAGTTTTGAAAATAATAGCAAAGTATAAGTTTAAAAATAGTGATCATTCTAAAATATTTTCTTCTTTATATATTTTGAATAGGAATGCTGATTATCCAGATATCTTTTTATTTTCAGCGTTAGTACAAGTCTTCAAGAAGTCAAACATCATAATGAAACATTTTTAGAAATAAACAGTAAAATTTGTTCTAAAATAGACATATATTTATTATTCAGCTTGAAAACTGACTAACCAGTTTTCTTCTGCTCAGAGATTCAACATAGTTTGCATAAACTTTGACAGATTATTTCCATTTTATATGAGAGAATTTAATTAGCCATCAATATATACTCTCAACCTTATTCTAAATGCTACATTTTATTCTGGATATAATGTAAGATATTTATTTAGAATTTACAGTTGAATTCTTGTCCATTCATCATCATTAGAGTGAAATTTTCTAGTGGGCAGACATTAAATGGGCAGAATAAAACACCCTAGATTTGGAATAGTACTTGCAATTGAATCAAACATTGCTAATGTTAAACCATATTATTAGCAATTTAAAATCAATGCACAATAATACTCCAGAAAACCTATTATGCTTGGAGAGTATATTTTTCAAAATGAGTCCATTAACATGTTGCAAAACCCATTCTTAAACCAGAATTACTTACCACAATTGAAATAGACTTTATTTCCTAATCTATATAGTAGATAATTTGTTAAAATAAAAAGCAAGCAAGCAAACAAAACTAAAAATAGACTTTTATATCATTCTAGTACAATGTTCAAAGTGGAGACTTTCACCTCTTCTGATCTCATCAACTTTAACGGAGTTTGATTTTAAACACATAGGGTACAATAATTTAAGAATGTGAATATTATCATCAAAGGAATAGAAAGCTGAAAAAACTTCAAATATTTAACGAGCTCATTTTTTTTCCAAAGATGAATAGAGAAATTTTACCTTTTAAGCAATTTGCACATTCATACTTCCCACCTTAGAAACAGAGATGAATATCGTTCTCATCTTTAACAAGAATTCTCAGATATTTCTGGAGAGGTGTGTTTTTCAGTATGTTTACAAGCTGGGTAGACACTTTTTATTGTCCAGCAACTCAGCAAGTTCTCATCAATGTAATTTTCAAAGTCTACTCCATTATTAGAGAGGAGATGCTACCAAGTCATGAAATGATTGCCATAAAGAATCTCTCTCTACTTTTTCATAGCTCTGCTTATAAGGCACAGCATAATGGTCCTGTCAAAAGACAAAGACGTAGTCATGGATGATAAAGGCTGTGGTGCCATTGATGTACTGTTGCATGTTTGGCTGTATTTTCCTTTTTCTTTGTTTCTAATTTATTAGTATCATTCAGAATCATCACCATAATTGAATGGAATGATATTTTATTAGCTATTTGTTTAAATCAAGGTACAAATACAATGTACAAAATACAATTTTCCTTAGAAGAAATATAGGGGGTTTTCATGCAGATATTAATTATTAGACTAATTGCTATATATTTCCTTATAGAGTTTCATATTTTTGAAATGTTCTCAAGCCATTGTAAGCAGTCCCTAATTTACGATATTTCAGTTAAAAATCAGTGATTCCTAGGTAATAGTTTCATAAGTAGTGAGTTCAAATTTAAAATTGCATTTACTCATAGAAACTAGGTTGAAAATCTTAGAAGGTGCCAGGCCATCTCAAAAACATTGTTTTAAGCCTTTAACGAATGTGATATACATTTGCTCTTAAGACCATTTTAATTATAATTTATCATAATTTAACAATAATGCCCATTACATATCATATTGATTTTAAGAAATACATGTTAAAACCAAATATACTTTGAGTTGAATCTCAGAATGCGATTGTGTGTTGCATATCCTTGGTGGGTGCTCTACTGGAGACTTCATGAACTTATGCGAGAGTGACAGAGTTGGTCTTTATCTACACAATGGCATCTTCAGGTTCTTATTTTTATATTTCTAGAGCATTATTAGACAACTAGTGTAAAACAGGACCTCAAAAAAAGTCTTTTGTAGGGGCGCACTTGGTGGTGTAGTGGTTAAGTCCTCATGCTCTGCTTTGACAGCCCAGGGTTTGCAGGTTCGGATCCCAGAGAAGGACCTAATGCTGCTTGTCAAGCCATGCTGTGGCAGCATCTCACATAAAATAGAGGAAGAGTGGCATAGATGTTAGCCCATGACAGTCTTCCTCAAGCTAAAAAAGAGGACGATTGGCAACAGATGTTAGCTCAGGATGAATCTTTCTCACACAAAAAAAAGATGTTTTGTAAATGAAATAATTTTTAAAAATCAGTCAATTGTTTAATCAATTTTTTCAGGTCTATGTTAGATGATTTACACCCAGATTTATGCAGATGACTTCAAAATCAACCCTTTAGTTTTCATCTTGTGTTTTAATGTGTCCTTTTGGCATAAGATATTCATTCACATGTGTTACCTACAAAGTTCTTCTGTCACCTTTCCTTTGACTACTAGTAGTACCATTATCTGACTAGTCTTTCTGGGTAAGAACTTTATGCATCAAAGACTCCCCTTCTCTAAAACCTCCATATACAAGTAGTCATCAAATCCAGCTTCATTATACATACAACACGTCCCTGGCACGTTCCGTCATTTTCCACTCTGGCCCCTACCTTTGTTAATTATTCACTGGACTATTTAAGTCGTCTTCCACCCACCTGTGACCCATCCCACAAAACAATACAGTTTTCTCAAACTTCTGATCAGACTTTTTGACTTTTAAACATTTTTCACTCTCTCCTGTAAACTTATTCCCATTTTTCCAGGGGGTGTAGGGTGGAAAGGGTTATATCAAATGCATACTGTGCCTTTGTGTGAAGAAAAAGGAGGAGGAGGAGAAGGAGGAGAAAGAGGTTGAGGAGGAGGAACGGAAGGGGATGGGGAAGGAGATAGGGATGGGGAAAGGGGAGGGGAGGAAAGCACTCTTCTCTAGGTATATTCGATAAAGACCTTCTTTGGGTGGAACTAATTACAATATGGCCCCTTCCTCAGGGCTGATGCAGCCCTACACTTGTTTGACAAGCCACCCCCATCCAAGTGAACCTGTGCAGGGTACAATCTGCCCAGCCACATGGTGGCCTTGGTTAATATCGCCTCATTCCATCTCCACTGACATTCTTCAAGTTTAGTTTTCTGATATATTTTATCATGAGCTTTGGAATGGCCTCCTCTCCAACTTTCTGGGCTATCATTTTACCACACAGATTGCCTCCTTCCCTTCCTTGAAAGATTTCTGATGCTTTGATTATCATCACATTCAGCTTCTCATTCAACATTCCACTTGTTTCTATTTTTCTTCTTTCTTACTATATTTTTCTTTCCTTATTCTGTATCTTATCAATTTCAGGACAGTTTATACCTTCAAATTTCTTTTTAATTTTCAAACACATGCATTTCAAATATTATATAAACAAGTCATTCACCACTTTCCCATCTTGCTATAAGTAATTCTGTGGTAGTTCTGGTACCTCTAGCTTGGTTGTGAGACTTTCAGATTCTCTTCAGCAGGAGCTTGATGGAACGTGATGGGCACCATGTAATGTTTCTCAAGCTGAAAAGACTTGTTTTCCATTCCCCAAGTTGAGTCTCTAGAACATACTTCACAAAGCCTTTACATGTTTTCAACTACGTTGTGTAGTAATCTTATCGGGAGATGTTTTAATGCTATCAGTTTTACTACTTTTATTATGGCACTTCATACATGATTCATGGGCTCTCTGAAGAACTATCCTTTAAACAGTGATTTGTTATTTTCTGCAGAAGCGAGTTCATTATTGATTCATGACTTCCCAGGAGAAAGATGATAGAAATTGATCTGCTCTCGTTACAATACAACTCTGAAAATCACCAAACAATCTCTTTATAGTTTAGCGCTTTATAAAATCGGATCCTTCACTTGTGCTTGGGAAGAGGAGCAGGAAGTCCACAGAATTAGTAGAGATGGCTTTTAAAAGTTTTGACTGGGTCTGGTCAATACAATCATCATATTCTTACTTTTCTTTAAATGCACTTTACTTCAAATGGTAATATCATCTATTGGCACAGCAGTTTCTGGCAATTTACATTGATTTTTTTGTATAATAGAATTTTTACTATTAATAACAAACATCTTTTAGCCCTTAACCATTTGCAGAGACGTGGAATATTATTCATCTCATTTTATTCTCATATAACATGATATATGGTATAATTATCATTATTACACATATATAGAGACTGAAGTTTATACTGCTTAAGTACGTGGTTAAACATCAAATATCTAATTAGCAGAAGGTCCATAAATTAAATATAGGATCTTTTACTGAAAGTTCATCTTACTTTCTACTATACTGGATTTATTACTTTAAGAATTTAGATTACTTTTGGATATAGACAAGATACAAATATTAAAACATTTTTCTTGGACCACAAAAGTGTTTGCAAAACCGAAGAAATATGTTTTACTCAATACCCATTACCATTAAAGCAAAGAGATGGAAATCAATCTTTCTTCATAAGGTTTAACATAAGCTGTTGCATAATTATTTGTTCCTTCAAGAAACTAGATGTCTATTATTTTCAAGGACTTCACTAAGCATTAGTAATATTTTTAAAACATGACTAATAGCCTCAAGAAGTTCATCATATTAAGCAAACTTAAAATTTTTTGAAAAAGGATGTAGGCTATAGTAGTCAGTTAGGTACATGGATTTCAGAATCTGCTTCAACAGTAACAGGAAATTTCTCTTACGACTTAGATAAAGTGGCACAGATTTTGCCAAAGAGGAAATAGCTCAGTCAAAGGATACATAGAATGTAGCTTTGGAAGCAGTAGGAGAACGCTTTTAAGGGGATGTGGAGGATAACTCCCACTTTTCTGCCATGGACTTTTTATATCATGGTGTTTTCAGTTAAGCTTGCAAAAAAAAGTACTCATAATGACATAAACAATAAGACTCAAAGTTATAATGCATACAAGAAGTACCAATATGTAATAAATCCATGCTTAGCTAATTCAGTGGCTTAGTAATATCATTAAATACCCAGGTCGTTTTTACTTTTCTGTCAACTTTCTTAGATAAGTTTATCCTCATGCTACAAAAGCTCTACATTTTTAGACATCACATCAAGAAATTACAAGAGGACAAAAGATTATCAGCCTTGTATGTCTGTCCCAGAAAAAAAAAAATCATTTCCCAGAAGACCCCTGAACACAGTTTCCCCCATGCCTCGTTTACTAACGTGCTTCGTATTTCGATAACAAACTCAGTCCCTTGTAGGTTGACTGGCACCACTGTGGTTGAGTTAGATCAACCAGCATCCACCCTCTGGGGACTGGAGCTGAGGTCAACCTCCCCTAAAGCACATGGTCCCGGTGAGGAGGGTAGACATGTTAATAAAGCTAACATTATGTTCAGAAGAACAAAGAGGATGTTAAGAAAAGGATGTCTTGTGATCCCTTTGTAAGGTGTTCTATAGAACCATTTATTGGCTGCTCTGCTATTCACCACAATAGGGAATGCAGGTCGCTGGGCAGTTTTGAAGGTAAGGATGATAACTTCGGATTTTAGAAGGTAGATATTAAGCATTCTAAAAGTTTACAAGGGAAAATAAAATGGATCTGGAACTCTAGGAAATGGTTTGGCCTATGAGTATAGATTTTAGGTGAAGTCATGTTTATGGATTATTTCACACAGGAAAGTGTGAAAGGACATGAGAAGAAGGAAAATTGAAAGCAGTGGTTTAAGAATATGAACACTTATATGAAACAAAGTCATGGAAGAATTCTGGGAAGTAGTAGTCAGAGTAGAAACAGAACCAGCCTTCCACTTGGTTTTTGTTTATCTGAATTGGGAGATCTTGATGGAAAAGCACATTTGGTAATATACTACCATAAATTTTTGATACTTAACTGGAAAATTATAAACCAATATACTATAACATTTTACTATTCTATTTAAGTACAACAATAAAATATACAAATTTGTTTTCTCTTTTTCTGCATGATGATAGTAAATCCTAGTCAGTATCCTTCCACAGTGAGAATATAATTTGATTTTAATTCATACTATTGTTATTCTTATATAGATTGTTTCCTCTATCTACTGATATTTATGCCATTCTTGGATTTTTTTTATATTAACAGCCCATAAATTATTATCTTGATTCTCCTATGCAGAGAAAAATGAAATGTTGGCCTCATCACTTAATTACAGATTTTTAAATTATTTAATAATATGAAGCATCAGTTATAGGAGAATATAGGAAAGTGTTTACAAATTAATTGAAAAGGCAAAAGTAATCCAAAAACTAATCTTATTTATCCAGATTTACATGTACACAACTAACCCTCAAAGAGACGTCGTTAATGCTGGTCACGACCCAGCTCTGTTGATTCAATAGCCATAGGCTTGCCTGGTCAGCATGGAAGTAGTACAATTTACACGGCTTTACATTATTAAACTATTGTTTCTTTTATCTTTATATTTCTGTAGGACATGTGTAAAATGGTAAATATGTCCCTGGGTTTGGTTGTATTTTAAATCAAAAATATTTACATTAAATTAATTTTAAATCGTGATGTTAATATTTTTCTATTAGCTGGGATTTGTAGTTATACATGAATCTTTTTCTTCCACAATGCCCTTGCTTTTGAAACTTTATCATATTTAACCAATTGTGCCAGCACCATTAACCCTTCCCCAGTTTAGAGGTGCAGATGTTAAATATATACTCAGTTATTATGTAACTATATACATTCTGAGTACCATGTGTGCCAATATTTGCAAAAAGACACTTTGAAAGCAAGTCCATCAGTCAAAAGTCATTTTAATTTCATTAAGTCATTAAAAGGAATTTTAATATATATTTGTTACAGAAAAAAAGTTTCTACTTGTATTTATTTTGAGACAGGAATCTGTTATGGTCAGCAATGTATTATAACGGAGCCATCACAAGAAAGATAGGTGCAGTCCAACTGCTTTCTGACTAATAGGAGAATTCAAAGCTCCTATATACAAATGAAATTAGCAATATGGGAGACTACCTGTTATAAGCATTTAGCTTGTATAATCTTAAACTTAATGGTTATATTCCAATAAAGACAACAGTAAGCTTTTGAAATCCAAATGTCTTTAAAATGGTTATTTTGGACAAATTATTCTATAGCCACCACACGATTCTGGTATAGATCTGACAAAAATAGGCCAATAAAATATAGATCATAATTTATATCTCTAATATTACTAAGGCAAATTTCTTTGGAACTTTCTCAGTCCAGAACATTTACGTCATAACTGAAAATGCTTAAATAATGAGAAACTTGTTTCTGCACTTAAATTGGGCCAAAAATCTCATCATCACCAAGAGTGTTTGTGTGTTTGTCTGTCAGTGAATAGTGTAGAGCGCCTAACTGATAACATCTTCCCGCCAGAGCCTTCAACTGTTTGTGAAAGATGAGGCCTTTCCCCACTCTTCCTGGTCTCTGTACCTCTACCCTCATCCCACTCAATTTAATATGCCTGAGCTTTTATTTTTCTCTTCTACTTAGTCCATTGTCTCGATTCCAACAACAGAGAAGATCCTGAAAGGTATTGTCTTTCCATTCCTATTTTTTATTCTTATTCTTCTGCTTTTGAAGCATAGAATACATTAAGAACAAACCTGGTGAAGAAAGCTGAGAGCTCTTACATATGAACAAATACTAATCCAGATATATTTTCATTCTGATAAAAAATTACGTACTTCCTCACCTCAACACACTTCTCATAATTATACTGGGGAGAATGCAGTTTCTCTCAGAAGATTCTGAAGAATTTTCCAGACTCACTCTTCTTTTGGGATACCTAGGATTCAAGGAATATCGTTCTTCTCATCTTGAGTTGTTGAGGATGGGTAAAAGATTGCATGTAATGTTAGAGCCTATGTCTTTGATAAGGTGAAGAATATGACAAGTCCTTCCCTCTCAGTGCTTTTCCTTGCTATGGAAATTGGGCACAAAATACTCCTCCCTGTCTTAATTAAAAGAAGTATGAGATTCTCTCTTATTCCCTAGGTTTAAAACAATATTTTGGAATATGTAGCTAAAATACAATGATTCCCTTGATAATCAATTTTGACATGCTGCAAGTTAAGTAATGGTTGCAACTACCAAACTAAGAGGTTCTATTTTAGAACCCTCTGTAAACAAACAGAGAACCTGGTTATCACCATTTAATAGGATTTCTGACTTCTATTATGTGAATACCATTCCTGTCTCAGATCTAAGGTTTCATTAATCTCATTTTTGGTGAACTGTCATAACAGTCTATTTTTCTTATTCGTAATATAGCTTCCACAATCCTGCCTCAGATCTAAGGTTTCATTAATTGATCTCATTTTTGGTGAACTGTCATAATAGTCTATTTTTCTTATTTGTAATATAACTTCCACAATCCCCCTTGGGCCATGGTTAAGTCAACCACTACTTAATAAAAACCTTGATTTTAAATCAACGTTGACTGTGCATCATTCCTATCTGGAACTGGTCATTTCTGATTCTCTAAGCCATTGTTCTACCACTCCTAGGAGAAGGGAGTAGTTCATCTATGAAGTAAACAAGTAGCATATTTTCCCTCTGGACGCTGGTACTACAACCTCAATGCACATATCGTAGCCACTGTTTGCTTTGACATCCAGTGATTTGAATTCTGGAGAAATCTTTCATGGGATGTGTAAATCCTAATCCATGGGATAACACTAAGTGTTAGACCTTGTAGAATCTCACTCAGATATGGCCACATTGCTGTCTCTGAGGATTTCTGCCAATGGCATATGCACTTGATGTTCTGAGCAGGATCCAAGTCATTTCCGTAGCACCCTGACATAATATCTAATAAAAAATTTTTTTAGCTTCTGCTAAAAAGTTATTTCCAAACTTCCGTGACTTCAAATCCCACAGAAACACATGCTCCTGCCTCGGGAAATGAAGTGAAGCAGTAGGTTTCTCCTGATCCATGCCAATCTGGCATATAGCTTGCAGGTGTTCGAGTGTTGCATAATTAAATGTTACCTATTCTTGAGCATTTGAATTTATTGTTGAAATTGTTTTTATAAATGAATCACAAATTTGAGACTTAGTACTAAAAGCAAGTAATAAAAGCAAGGCAGGAACTTCATGCTGGAGATTAAAAAATAGTGAAATGATCTTGAATATTTTTCCCTACACATAGGGTTATTTAAGAATGCCTAACCCAGAATAAACTGATAACAATGCGTTATACTCTTTTCTGATATGATTTAATTCCCCCTAATCCCAGAAATTCTGCAAGAACATAGTAATGTGCAATTTGCCCTGAAGATGAGATTAATCCTATTTGAAATTATTCTAGAAAAGCTTGAAGAAGGAGAATTAGTTACTGGTAACAGGATCTTGGTTGAGAAGGAAAATCTGTCTTCTGCCATCTAAGGCCTATGGAGCTCTGCTTCTCAGGGATGCAAGTGCCCAGAGAGGCTGTTATATCAGCTGTGGATGATCCCAGCACCAGCCACAGCTGTCCTTATTGATGACCACAGCCAGTAAAGCACTGGCTGCAAAAGAAAGGAATGCTGCTATCTCATGCGCAACTGCATCCCATGTGTCGGAAAGATACTTTCATCTTAATTTCCCGTAATCCAGGGGTGATCATTAATATATTTTTTAAAAGACCACACTGAAGTTTCCTAGAAAATGGAAAGGAAAAACCAATCAGAAAACTACTACTAAAATTAGCTTTTTTTCTGAGCCTCCACAGTATGAACTTTTCCCTACTTCTGGCTTTTTTTAGTGGCACAGTTCTGCCAGCCACAGAGGCATGAACACCTAGAGTCATTTTAACTACTTCCTGTCATTACCTGTGAAAGGATGTATTTGCTAGTTCTACTTGGGCAATATCTCTTGAAAATGTCCCCAAATCATTGTACATGTTTGGAACCTCGTAAGTTTATGTTGATATTTCTTAGTTCTTCCTACAGACTCCTCCTACCTAAAGTACATCTCCAACACTAAACCTAGAACTATCTTACTAAAGTAAGGTTTTTATATCATCCAGCTGTTCAAAAACCTGCTCTGGCTCTTTCTGCATCTGAAGCTGTAGCTCTTAACATGCCATCACAGTGCTTGGCTTTAATACCAACTGTCTACTCTTTATTTAAACAATGCTTCAACCCAACACAAATTCACACCATGTGTGTGTAAAAGATGAGTTCTTGTCTTAACAACTGACTGTATTTTGTTTCTCAGTCATGAATAATATTCCTATGATTTAAAATTATTCATTAAAATATTACTACTAGATTACCACTTGGGAACTCAGACTATAGTCTCTTTTGGCACCTGGAAAAATCTTTCACTCACTAAATATTTGCTGATTGCATGAAAAATAATCATTTCACTAATGTAATGTATTACATCATCAACTTAGCTTTTAAACTAAACTTCAAGACAGTTTTAATGATTCAGATGCTTTAAAATTATTTTATCAGTAAGAAAGTTTTATTTCATTAGATGCCATATTCTTGATTCTTAGCTGTAGGGGCATTAGCTGGCGTGCGTCTTTAAAGACCATGAGCCCTTGAGGCTCCTTGTCTGGGCTATGGGCCAGCACTCACGATAATAATGGTCCCTGACTTGGCCAACTCAGCCGCTTTCTCATGGAAGAGTTAGCACAGACACTCTCATGGTCTGAGGGAACACAAAGGCCCTCCAGGTGGAAGAAGGGGACTCTCGTCCTTGGAATGCAGATCATACAGGCACAGTTCCCCTTGGTAAGTATGCAACCTTTGTTCCTCTGCCTACTTAAGCTAGCTTCTCTCAGGGGACCACAGTGGATGCGCATTGCCATCCAGCCGGCTGCCACTGGACATCCCTGGGAGTAATTCCCAATCAACCTATACATCTCATTCACTGTCTCTGGGGCTTTTCTTCAGTCTCTTGTGGCCACCTATCCTTCACTGCTCACCCAGCTGGGCATGTGACAGAACATTAGCAAAAGAAAAAAAGAAAAACAAAATAAAACAAATTAATATCTAAATTCAAATTAAAAATAAACATTGAATACTGCAAAAATGAGTGAAAATAAAATGCAAAATAGAACCTATACCCAACTTTTTGGCTCTAATTTATATTTCAGACACTCAAATGAGTGATCACAAAAAATTCTTCCACAGGGTAGGTTAGTACCACTCTGACATTGAGAACTAAACCATGAGGCTTTCTTAGTTTGTTGCAGCAATAGGAAACTAACACAATGGCTCTAGAAATAGTTTTCAATTTCTTCAGTGCAGAATTGGGTATTTAGTCCTCATTTCAGCCACACAAAAGGGCACAGGTGGGGAAAAGAGAACAGGAGACTGAGCAAAGGGGCAATTCTTTCCTCAGCGGCAACAAGCAGAGCAGTCTTTTTGCAGCATAACTAAACACTCCAGTTTCTGTACCAAGCAGCGTCATTTTCAACCATTAGGAGAAATAGTGATGGAATAGGACTGAAATATGAAGAAGCTAGGCAAATGCGTAAAAGATAATGGACCATTATGGATACAAAGTAAAATGCCTGCAAAGCTTAGATAATTACAGCCTATTAATAGACAGATTAAGAACATTTCATATTGTCATATTTCATAATGGCCATCTTTGATCACAAACACTAATTTTTGGTTATATATAAATTACTCCTATAAGACTTCAGAAAAGATTTCTTAATACATTGCCCAAGGTTTTAGCTTTTTTCCTACCCAAGAATGTCAAAACACATTAACTTCAGAGACCAGTATGGCTGCAGATTATTATAAACAGAAAAAGATATTTTTCATTAAAACAATCTCTTGCATTTCTGTGAAATAAAACAAATAAATTATTTGCCATGAAAACAAAAGCAAACAAAAAACTGGCACGTATCATTATAGGGAGATTATGCTATTCTAATGTATTCAGCTGTGAGATTTGCACTTCAGACGTGGCCAGGCAGAGTTTGGAATCATATTGGATGAACATTTATTCTCCGTGTGAATTTATTGATTAAAACTGAATTTAACTCTGATGCATGAGAAGCAGAAAAGGATGTTGCTAGTTTGGGGCATCATCCTTTAAGTCACTTCATATCTTAGCACAGGATGGACATATTGGCTCCTATTTTGGACCCTGAGTGTATCAGTAAGAATACTGAGTAATACCTGACACACAATCTTATAAGGGCAAATGGCTGGAATATATATTGGATTGAATTCAACCATTTATGAGTATCAGCTGGACACATAATGAAGTGTCTGCCATTGTGTTCCCAACAGTAAGCTTTCTGCCAAATTTAAAGTAAATTAATAAAACTTGTTCACTGAAGGGAGACCCTGGCATTATAGTTTGGCAGGCATTATTTGTCACCCACTGCAGGATATGGTTAGTTTTATTTTGCTGTCATGAACTATGTTTGCTAGAGAGACTATAACCCAGAGTATCACAGAAATACTTTTATTCACATTATGTAAATGTTATACTGGCCTAGTGGATGAATAATCACTTTTCCATTCATGAGAGTATATACTGAAGTTGTATATTTGTGTGCATGTGTTTAAAATGCAAATATTCAATTTTCTCATCCATTGAATAAAATGCATATTTTTAAAATGTTTCAAGGACATTGTAATCCTGTGATCAAAAAAAGTTAGTAGGTATAGCTGAAAAATCCATAGTGCTTCAGAGTCTAACCCTTGTAACAACCCTTGAATGGTTAGTTATCTCTGTTTTATAGAAGAGAAGCGTAGCTCGGTGGTTGTCTAGCCCCCTAAATAAGTGTTAAGCGAAGGTCTTCAGCATGTATTTTTCCCCCTTCATTACAAGACGTGAAATGCTACATCAAAGGCAGAGTGTTACAGGGGTTAATTAGGGATGAAATCACTCTGCAGGACAAAGCAGAAGAAAGCTCTCACATTTGAACAGGGTAGCAATTCTCAAGGATGACTACATTGCAGCCTGACCATAAAGAAGGAATAGAATTCGATTGATGCTTCTGAACCTCTGGATATTCCACATCATCAACATTGCCATTGCATCTCGTTAGCATCATTCACTGTGCTCTTTGATTTTTTTATTGCCCTTTCAGACAATGCATTTTTCATATTCATTTACCCTTACTACCCTACATATTTCATAGTGACCTTCTGCCTTTATTATTATTCTTTCCAAAGTCTTCCTTCAACGTTGTTTTCACGCAAGATCTAGATCCTGTAAGCACAAGAATATCTTTGATAGGTCATCATAATAAAATGATATTTTTAGTGAAATATACATTTTTGATGTTTAATACATTTATCAGAATGGTAAAATTAAAATATAACTGACCAAACCATTGAAGATGAGGGCATTGGGAAACTACGCATCTCCTGCATTGCTAGTGGGAATGCGAAATTGTTAAAAAATACTTTGGAAGAAAGTTTGGAAGTTTCTTAAAAAGTTGAACATATACTCACCATACAACCTAAGCATCCTGCTCCCCCAAGTTAAACAAAAACATGTCCACACGAAGGTTTGTACATGAATAGATAAACGGATTGGTCTACGTGCACTTACTGGAATACTACTTAGCAAGAAAGAGATTGAGCTATTGATACACACAAAAACATGGATGGATTTTAAAATATGCTCAATACAGGAAGCTAGACAAAAACAGAGAATATAAAGTTAAAGTGATTTATATAAAACTCTAGAAAATGAAAACAAATTCAGTTGTGGCAGAAACCAGATCAGTGGCTGCCTGAGAACGGGAGATGGAAGAGGGGTAATAACAACGGGCAAGAGGAAACTTTTGGGGTGATGGAAATGTTTGTTGTCTTGATCATGGCGATGGTTTCAGGGAGTATGAGTTTGTCAAAACTGATCAAATTGTACACTTTATTTGCAGTTTATTGGACTGCAATTACACCCCAATGAAGTTGTAATTCTTTTAGAAAATATTTAATGTCATTTTCATTCAACTTTTTGAAGTATTTAATCCATAAAATTTTATTTACAATATTACTATTGAAAAGTTTGGTGTTATTTTGACTCTAGCTCCTTTTTAATTTGACTGCTGGTTCAAAACAATTTTTAGAGTAGTTTCTTTTTCTTTGATGTAATTACATTTAATTGAAATACGCTTTTGTGGGTTGTTATAGTTTTCTTGTGTAGCCGCTCCTGATGCAGGAAGGGTTAATAATCACTGGAAAAGTCTTGCCAACAAACTGTGACCCGGAGGTGAGAAGGCCAGTTAGCCAATGACGGGTGAGACTCCACGGGGAGGCAACCTAAGCCAGGCACCAGTCGCCCGTGGGCACAAATGGAGACACGATATCGGGAGCAGGAGGAGCCGTTGCCTAGGAGGCATTGCATGCTCCGAGATAAAATACACGAGCACAGCAATAACATGATAATATCAAAACAGAGGCCAAGGGAGGGTTCCTTGAGAAATCACTAAGAATTCTTAGCATTCACTAATTACATTGTCCAGAACACCTGTGCATGTTTAACAGATGTAAGCTATGTATATATTAAAATGCTGGTTATAATAAACTGAGTGGCCATCGGCCCTCTCCGCATCTATCCTGATGTGTACATTGGATTGTGACACCAACATCTTCTATCAACTTGATTTCTTTTGTTTTTTTAAAGATTTTTATTTTTTCCTTTTTCTCCCCAAAGCCCCCCAGTACATAGTTGTATATTCTTCGTTGTGGGTCCTTCTAGTTGTTGCATGTGGGATGCTGCCTCAGCGTGGCTTGACGAGCAGTGCCATGTCCGCGCCCAGGATTCGAACCAACGAAACACTGGGCCGCCTGCAGCGGAGCGCGCAAACTTAACCACTGGGCCACGGGGCCAGCCCCTCAACTTGATTTCTTTTACCTGAATTTCTACCTCATTATTGTTGGTGCTTTTGTTTTCAGTTATTAACATTCTACTTGGCTTTATTATTATTGTTTCTAATTTTCTGATTAAATTCTTCATCTTGACTTTTAGTTCCCTAACTTTTTTTTTTCTTTTGAGAAAGATTAGCCCTGAGCTAACATCCGTGCCCATCTTCCTCTACTTTATATGTGGGACGTCTACCACAACATGGCTTTCCAAGTGGTGCCATGACTATGCCTGGGATCCAAACCAGCAAACCCCAGTGGATCGAAGCGGAACATACACACTTAACTGCTGTGCCCCCGGGGTCCCCAGTTCCCTAAATATTTTAGAAGTCTGTGCATCACAACACTGTGACATGTGAGTCTGTTGATTAGTTTCTATTGACTTGACTTCAAACATATCATCTTCTCTCCTTGTGTTCCTATTTACTTTTCTTTGAATGCCAGATACTTTATGTGATAAAAATATTTCAAATACTTTGAGAGCTAGGATGATATTTTCTTCCTCTGGAGAGAATTTATGATTGCTTCTGTCAACACCTAGATGTAGTAATAGTTTCAGATCACCTTAGTACAACTTCAGAGATTTATTTATTTTATCCCTGACAGAGTGCATGTAGTTCCAATTCACCATTTGTCCTAACATTGTCGTTTGGGGTCCTAATCCAAAGCTTAGAGTTTTACCAGGAAAGCCATTGTTGGCTGATCCTAGATTCCATTTTGCTTTTTCTTGTTCAGTCCAGGACGTTTGAAAAGTGTTACTTGTTGCTGTTTTCTATCACTCACTTAGTCTTTGGGAATTGGCAGATACCCCCAGGTAAAGAATGAGTCTAACTGCAGGGCTCACATCTCTGTTCTTTGTCTCTTAGATTTTGGTCCAGCAATTCTTTGCTGTCTTATTAGGTCTCTAATTTCTCTTTCTCCTTTTTTTTTCCCCCAGGCTTTCTAGTTGTCCTCTTTGATAGAGTTGGTCAAATTTTCTTAGCTCACCATTACCAAATATTAAATACCTCTGATTAGGTGATTTTCACTGTTACTATGCATATAAAGGAAAATGGTATCACAAAAACCAATATAAAAAAAATACCAGTAAATTTAAAAACAAAAGGTGGAAGTCTTAAATTTCAAATACTACTTTAAAAATAGAATAAAAATAAATAATTTAATTTTCAATAATCTAAAAATGCTATCTGTCAAGAGAGCTGCCTTTGTCTATGGGTAGGGCATGGAAAAATTTTAAGGATTTGGTAAAGGTCAATTAAATGATTGCTTCTAGGATTCATTTTCCTCTCTGTATTCAAAGAAGTAAACTGGAACACTTAGTTTCCAATAGTAAGGCAAATATACCCCAACTCCACCACTTGCCAAGAGTTGTAATAATAATTTGTGCCCTAGACACTCTTAAAACTTCCTTTCCGACATGTTTAAATGTATTTGTATCACACATTAAGTTTAAATGTTTGCTGTAAATTTTTTTAAAGATTTTAACATTTCAATTTTAAAATAATATGACCATAAATCTAAACTCCATATTTTCGAAAGCATAATAAAAATTGTATGTGCAAGATGACATTTTTAAACATTCAAACATTTGTTTATTTTCACTTAAAATTTAACTTGATATTTTGGAGCCAATTCTTTTTTACTTTGGTCCTCAAACACTTTTCTTTCAATGGTAAAAAGAGTGCATAAATATCTTAAAAATTAACGGGAATATAGTTCTTAATTTTAATCTAATAACTGCTATAAGTTTAATTTTCTCAGGAAGATAATGACCGAGAAAAAAATCTGTCAGAAAAATTACATGACAGCTATTATCCCATCAGTGACATATGCCAATCATTCAGATTTATAGTACTTTTACTGCTGTGTTTTAGCTGTTCTAGATGGTTTTCATTAAACCGTCTCAGAATGACTTCTGTTATAACTGACACATGATTGGCAGTTATGCTTCTCCTTTCAAAATCCTAATTCTTACAAACACTTTTAATAAGCATCTGAACATAAAATATACTGGGTCAGTGATCCCAATAAACTATATCAGGGTTGCCTCATACCATTTGATGATTCTAACTAACAGAGGATATGCTTAATTTGGGGGAAAAAAGGGACTTAAGTGTTGGACAATCTAAACCAGATTTTAAACAAAACCATTTCAAAAATATCAACTCTTCATTTTTATATGGTTTAAAAAATAATTAGCCTTTTGGTGGTGAAATTAATTTTCAAGTGTAGAAAACAAATTATGTTACATATGTATTAATGTGTTTTATTTTCTAGCAACCGCAATTTGGATAAACGATAGGTATTGTTGATCCTAACACAATATTTGGGTTTGAATTTTTAACTTTCTCTTTGGTCTTACATTTATGATGTTTCAGCATGAGCATCTTTGATATTATAAAATAATCAATAAATCATATCATGTTACCGTTTCATGGTATACCTCTCTTAGTCAGACGTATCCTAAGAAATCTATTTTCCCAAATATAGGCATTTTTATCTATATGTATTTGTGCACATACACATTTCCCTGTGACTTCACTTCTACTAAAGCTTGCAAAGTTTTGAAACCTATCTTTACAATGAGTTTGTTAGTTTTCCATGGGAAGGCATTTTTAATGTCAACATTAAAGGCATACTTTACATTTTTATTCTACAGAGTAATACATGATATGCCCTATAATGTGGAGTCATTAAGAAAAAAGATGAGAGGATATCAATCATTTTTTAACAAAAACTATATTTTATCCACAAAGTAATATGACCTTATTCTATATCACCATGTCAATTATGATTTTTCAATGGCTTTTTAAGGTATTAAGCTTAAATTTAAATTTTTCATGCAGGTTTTTGTATTCCCATGCTGGTAATTTGAATGTGCTCTTACATCTCTGCCAACTTTAAAAAAAAGTTGTTTATTAAAAAGTAAGATAACTTATTTTTCCTCTACTTAAATATGTGCAAATTTTAAATCAAACATAACTTTTAGTACTAGAGAAATTGTTAATGAACTTTCTGGAATATTCATATACACACAAGTTGAAGTTTTAAAACAATTATGTGACAATTCTTAAGTAACGTATACTTCCAAAATATGGATGTTTAGAATTAAGTCATTTTAGTCTAAATTAGATACTTTATAAATATAGCCAAATGTAATAAAATATTATCAATAGCTTACTGAATTTATTATTTTATTTATGGAAACTTGTTTCACTAATATTTTGTTCAGCAGATGGATTGTATTGAATCTCCAGTCTGTCTTGCTGAATTAAGCATACTTAGCTGCTATCAAGCTTACATCAACAGTGCTTCAAAATATGAAATGAATTGTATAGATTTTGGGTTGCCTGAGAGAGACAGTGAAATAACCACTCACATAACCTAATTAACCCTGGATAATCACCCAAAATGGCTATGGCAATAACTGAAAAATAATTTCAGTTCGCTTAATCTTTTATAAATTGGAAAATGCAGGATTAAAGGAATATACCTTTCAAAGAAAAATAATCAAATCCAGCTATTTTGTCATTTTGATGCAATTTATTCACTGATGCTGATAATCTTTTTTAGAAACTCTGTCAGCATGACTGTAAGATCAATGCCAGTGAAATATTTTGTTTACGATTTAACCTCCATTTCCCCTAGACTCTGGAGTTTTAATACCTATGGCATTGCACCTGACTCTCTTCATCTAGTTGAAAATTAAAGGGCAAATAAAAGCAATTGAACAGTGTCATCCAACATTCACATCCAGGGGCTGCTTGATTCATTAAAGCGTTGTACGTTGCACTAAAGTAAAACTTCATCCATGTATTGGTTTTTAAGTTAGAATCACAGCTAAAAAATATTAACAAATTCTAATAATAACAGCTTATAACATTTAATGCTGTGTGGTTTTCACAACACTCTGACATGGAAGTTATTGAGTTTGCTAACAATTCAGCAAAAAACTGAATTAGAGAAAGTATTACAGATCATTATACCCCTTGCAAATACAGGACACTAATATTAAACTCTCCATAGAAAGAAGTTCACTCTAATAGTCTATGTTACGTTAGAGCTCTTGCAAAGGCATTAAATGCATCCTGAATATTATCACACACAAATAAGAACCAAAGAAGAAAATATGATTTCTATTTAAATTTTGATATCCCTTAACAAGAAGATCAGTTTCTGCTCTTGAAATATTTATCAATATTTCAGGGTGGCTAACGATCATGGTTCATATGAGTTACCAGTGAGCACCAATTATGTACCAGGCATTTCATACACTATCTTTTATCAAAACCTAGAAGCAAACAGGTATTATGATTTGTATTGTACAGGTGAGGAACTTAGACTAAGGTATGTGTCCCAAGTTACAGAAGAGTAAATGAATACAGGTGAGGAACTTAGACTAAGGTATGTGTCCCAAGTTACAGAAGAGTAAATGAATGATGTGGGCTTATTATGAAGCTAAACCCAGCCAGAGTCCACGATATTTCTACTGCGTCAATCTGCCAACAAATTATTTTCATATTGTTTACTTTTCTTATGAATACAAGACTGCTCAACTGATAGATAGCAGCAGTCACTAGGTACAATTTCCCTATACTTTGCAGATAAAGAAGTGGTTGAGATTGTTGTCCTGTAAGGGTTGAAGTTCGGAGATAAAAGAGGCAAATAAAATTTCACTTTTTTTTCTTTTTACCTGGTGTGCTGTTAAAAATCAAATACCTAACTGCAGTTAAAAAATACTACAAAACATTTTGGCTAAATTGGTTTCTTTGACCATATAGATTATTTTTGGTGCAGAACATCTTAAAAATTGTGAAGTATTCTCTTTAATAAGAAGCTTACTGGGGCCAGCCCGGTCGCGCAGTGGTTAGGTTCGCACATTCCACTGTGGCGGCCCGGGCTTCACCGGTTCGGATCCTGGGTGTGGACATGGCACTGCTTGGCACGCCATGCTGTGGTAGGCGTCCCACATATAAAGTAGAGAAAGATGGGCATGGATGTTAGCTCAAGGCCAGTCTTCCTCAGCAAAAAGAGGAGGATTGGCAGTAGTTAGCTCAGGGCTAATCTTCCTCAAAGAAAAAGAAGCATAATATAAACACCATTTTTAGACCCATTATGCTTTATATATTTGCTCTACTATTTCCGTTTGCCTCCAAAGCTCCATTGAATGCTTGTCATACCCCCACATCTTGCATTGCACTGACAACTTCCACAGCAAGTTGTAGACAGGCAAGTTGTGTAGCTTTAAAATATGATCATCAAAACCTTGAGCCACCAGAAGATGAACGTCACACCGGAGAAATTAATAGCTTAATGTTTATTTTTGTTAATTTTGGATATTTGAATTATCATCCATGTACTAGGCAAGATAGGTATTCAATTTTTTGCACAACATGTTGTCAACAGTCTCTTAGTACCTGGAGTTAATATGGACTTATAAGCTTATTAGATTGAGGAATGTTTTACAATATCTTACTCATATTATAGCCCATTTTTAAAATCTATTCTTCGCATCTATTTACTTTGAACTATATATTATTTGATTGCCAAGTATTTTTAATATTTTTAGTCAATTTCCAATATCTAATAATCAGGAGATTTAACATAAAAATCTAGATTTTGCTTTCCCTTAAAATTCAGAAATTGAACTACTCATGGTCCTACATTTTGGCATACTAAAAACTGCTGAAAAAGAATAGTATATTCTGCCTTTATAGAGAACATTTATCCTCCAGGTCTGCAGACCTCACCACTCTCTATTGAGCTATTTATCTAGCTTCCTTATTCATTTATATTACTTCTCTTACCAAGAAAAAGTCACTTGAGTTTGGGTTTCCTAAAGCAGAGTGGGAGCAGTAAGTCAGCCCCAGATGAAGTTTCCTCTGTAACCATCATAACAAAACTTAAAAGCAAAACTCAAAAGGATACAATCAATTCTGTGTAACTAAACTAGACACCAGAAAATGTCCAAAATTTTAGAGAAATACAGCACAATCCAGCATTCAAAAATGTAAAATTTGCAATGTGCAACATGCAGTAAAAAATTGCAGGCTTGTGCAGGGTCAGAAAAATATGATCCTACCAGAAACAAAATCAATCAATAAAAACATATCCAGAAATTAAAAAGATGACTAAATAATGAAAATCAGACCTATAGCTAATAAGCCGATAGATGATCTAAAGTGGAATATTTAAGAAAATTGCAACTCATTAAAAATAATCTAAGAAGAAAAGAATCAAAGAAACAAAAAGAAAAATTGGGCAAATAGAAAAGAAATAACAAGATGAAGGATATGCAACATACCATATTCATAATCACATTAAATTGAAAGGATATAAAGACACCAAATAAAAGGCAGATATTTTAAGTTTTGATAAAAAAATTTCACCAGAGGCTGGCCCCGTGGCCGAGTGGTTAAGGTCGCGCGCTCCGCTGCAGGCGGCCCAGTGTTTCGTTGGTTCGAATCCTGGGCGCGGACATGGCACTGCTCATCAAACCACGCTGAGGCAGCGTCCCACATGCCACAACTAGACGGACCCACAACGAAGAATATACAACTACGTACTGGGGGGTTTTGGGGAGAAAAAAGGAAAAAAATAAAATCTTTAAAAAAAAACAAAAATTTGACCAAACGTTATGCTCTCTCTATACTATAAATATAAGGTCACAGTAAGATTAAAATTAAATCTGTTGTACTTCTGTACCCTACCAGCAATGAGAAATTGAAAATTGAAATTAAAAATTATACAATTTACATAGCATTGAAATTATAAAATTCTTAGGGGAAAAATGAATAATACATGTGTAAGATCAGTTCACTGCTAACTACAAATCATCGCTGAGATAGGTTTAAAAGATTTAAGTAAATAGAGATAAACACTGTGTTCAGAAATCAAAAGTCTTAATAATGTTGATATAAATTTTCTGCTATTTTATTTATGGAATCAATAAATTACCATTCAAACTTCAAGCATGTTGTACAGCTAATTGACAAATTGATTCTAGAATTTGTGTGAAATACAAATAACAAAAAACAGACTAGACACTTTTGAGATCGAAGAAAAAATAATGGACTTAACCAGATTTCAAGTCTTATTAAGAAGCTATCAAAAATTATGAAAGTGTAGTATATCTGTAAAGATATACAGCTATATCAATGAAACAAATTAGAGATTCCAAAAATAGAACCATATGTATATAGTCGATTGATTTTGAAAAGTGTCAGTGTAATTCAATGGGTGCACAAGATAACTTTTTCAATGAATGCCGCTATAAACACCATTGCTATGATTACTCACTATATATTACAAAAATTAACTTTAATATTAATCTAAATGTAAGAGCTAAAAGTACAAATCTTTCAGAAGACACACGTGCCATTTTTGTATCCCTGAGTTAGGCAGAGGATTCTTAGAACACAGAAAGTGAAGACTACAAAATAATTTTTGATTAATTTGACTTTATCAAAATCTTTACAAGTTTGCTTTTCAAAAACCACTGATAAGAAGATGAAAAAGCAATGCATGAGAAAATACTGTAAAACATAAACCTAGCTCAATTCTTTATCCAGAATATGTAAATATTTCTAACAATTCATTAAGAAGAAGACAATCCAATAAAAAATGGCCAAAAGACTTGAACAGTCACTTTACTAAGGAAGATATATGAATGGCCAGTGATACATGAAAAGATACTCAACATCATTAATCATTTGAGAAACACAAAATAAAACCACTACTAAATATCTCTATGCATTTACTGTATCAGCTAAAATTTTAAAAGGCTGAAATTACCTAAAAGTGGAAAGAAGGAATGAATATGACCTGGAACTATTCATGGTAGGAATACTAAATGTTGCATTCATTTTGGATAATAGTTTGGCAGCTTCTTAAAATGGTGAAAATAAACTTCATATAATACAGAAATTCTACTTGTGATATTTACAAACAAAAAAAGAAAAACTACGTCTGCATAAAGACCATTAATCGAGTGTTCATAATGTCTGTATTTATAGAGGCAAAACAAACAAACAAATTGAAAAAAAGAACAAGTAAACAGAGTAACTATGTGATCCAGCAATTCCACTCCTGGTGATAGACCCAAGAGAAGTGAAAACATATGTCTACAAAACAATCTTACACATGAATATTTATGGCAGCATTATTCATAAAAGCCAAAAAGTGGAAACAACCCCAATGTCTGTCAACTGATGAATGGATAAATAAAACGTGTTATATTTATGCACTTGGCAATAAAAAGAAATCAAGTATTGATATATGCTACAACATGGTTGAACCTTGTAAAAATTATACTAACTGAAAGAAGCCAGTCACAAATGACTACATCCTGTATGATTCCATTTATATAAAATGTGCAAAACAGGTAAATCTGTAGAGATGAAAAATTAGTGGCTACTGAGGGATGATTTAGGTAGAAGGGGGTTAGAGTGATTGCTAAGGAGTGAGGGATTTCTTTGGGGGTAAGGAAATGTTTTAAATTGTGGTGACGGTTGCATGATTGAAACATCAATTGGAATAGGTGAATTCTACAGTATGTAAAGTGTGTCTCAGTAAAGCTGTTAAAAAAACCTGGAAATGACCCAATTATCCATCAAAGGTTAAATCGATAAATTTTGGTTTATTTATATTTGATTTAATATCAATTAGTGTTCAGCTGTAAAAGGGACTTTTCTTGATATTCACAATGTTATAGATACATCTGAGAATTATGATGTCAAATGAAAGAAGCCTGACATTAAATACTTCATACTGTATGACTCTATTTTAAATTCTATAAAAGTTAGAACTATAGAGAAGGAAAACAGAGCAGTGGTGGCAGGGTCTGGGTGTAGATGCGATAGCACAGGGGCAGGAGGAAAATTTTAGTGTCAGTTGGAATGTGCTATATTCTGAATATGGGAAGGTCACACACCTGTAACGTTTGTCAACATTTACCTAATTGTACACTTAAAAATGGTGAATTTTACTCTGTTTAAACTATGCCTTAATAAGGCTGATTTTAAAACACCATTGAAATAATTAGTAAGATAAATAACCACATATTTACTGCCACATTCAGTATCAGAGTTTAGTGCTATGCCCTCTTCAGGGAGATTACTATTCTGCTGAGGCCTCAGTAACCTTCCTTAGACATGAAGACTGTCCACAATAACACGGGTCTTTTTATGTTAGAGCCTCCTGGTAACTTCTAACATGGAAACGTTAGAATTGACAAGAGAGACACAAAGCGTGTTAGAGAGATGTGTGGCTTGTTTCCACTTCCTATTTGGACACACTCTGTTAGTTAAGATTTTAATTTTATTTCTCTTTAATTTAGTTATGTGTTGCTGATGATTAACTTCTCTTGAAGGTCAATTTGTAGGCCTGATTTTTACAGATATTCAACACCTAATTAACAGTCTTTCAAAATCATTCTCACGTATCTTCCCTAGCTCTGACCTCTTCTGAGACATGACAATTTTTACAGCAATGGAAGCAAATCCGTCAACCGAATTAACAATAAAACAAGCAGATACCTCTGATCTTTGGCTCAGTTCACCTAAGCAAAGGCTCACACTTCCTCATCTGCCTGTCAGTGAGGAAGTTATGTGGGTGAGTTAAGTAATCTAATCTAATCTCAGAGATGTAAAAAAATATAGATTTGAACTGAGGAAATACAGGATCATTATGTTACAGATGAACAAATTGATATTTAAAGATGTAAAGGGTCTTATTCAGTCACAGGGCAAGAAAGTGCTGGAATCAAACTTTCAACACAGATCTATCTCCCAATCCACTATTATTTTTAACATATCAGATTGCTAGATATTTACTTAATAAAATGAAATACATCCTTGTTAAGATAGTACACAAATTATTTGATGAATAGCCCATTTGTCCTCTAGATGTTACTTAGAAATCCTGGGAAAGAATAAATCAAGTCTAAAGTAAACTTGTTAAGATGCACATTTATTTATTTATTTATTTATTTATTTATTTATTTATTTATTTTGAGGAAGATTAGTCCTGAGCTAACTACTGCCAGTCCTCCTCTTTTTGCTGAGGAAGCCTGTCCCTGAGCTAACATCTGTGCCCATCTTCCTCTACTTTATATGTGGGGCACCTACCACAGCATGGCATGCCAAGCAGTGCCATGTCCACACCCGGGATCCGAACTGGCGAACCCCAGCCCGTGAGAAATGGAACGTGTGAACGTAACCGCTGCTCCACCGGGCTGGCCACACTAAGATGTACATTTTTATTGTTCAATTTGGTACAAGTCAATTATTAAAAGAAAAGATTCATTATACTACATATTCAAGGATATATTTATAATCAAAATGTTTTCCTTCTCAATATATTTGAGCATTGCCATACGTGCTATACGTGGAATACTTTCACTTTCCTTTAAAGCATGAAAAATAAGCAACAGCAAGAAGCAATATTCTGTAGAATATGAATTTATTATTTAATCCATGCTGAAGTAAAATTATGTTCATTCTTCATTTTCTCCAACTTCAAGGAAAAGGTTGTGTTTACTTCTTAACAGGTATAAAAGGTTAGTAACCCATAACGTCGGAAACCCACTCTCAGCAAAATTGAAAGCGCTAAAAGACCCTACAGAAAACACTGAAAGAGAGCTTAGCTACTCTTCAAGAAGGCTGTACATTTCCTCTCCTGGCTCTTAAGTGCTCTTTACGGATTACAATTTCTACATTTGCTTACATAAAAAGATAGACGGAGCAAGGCATTTGGTACTGAAAATACATCTGCTTTCTGATAACAAACACTTGCTTGTCATGGAAATGATGCATCTATTTTTTAATTTATAGTGTTAATTTTTTTCTCTTGGCAGGTATCAGGATGAAATGCTATTTTACAACAATAAGAAAATACCTAGAGTTGAATTTAAAGAAAAAATTAAAAATGCAAAGAAAATGCAATGAATCATTTTCATTAGTTAACTTTAGCAAAGTAAACAAAGGTAATGTTTCCAGGATTCTCCTGATTTTTCATCCTCTGTCCCAATGGTCCTGCTTTCACTGTAATATTAGGTTTTCTGGCTTTTCGCACAAGACAATTAAATTTTACGGAACAATTTCTTCTCTTACACAGTGAACAAGCTACTGAGAGATGGAAAAATGATAATAGAAGGATTAGGAAATAAGCAATATAAAAGAAGTTGATTTCTAACTTCAAGATGCTAAGTTACTTTAACATCGTCAACAATTTTTTGGCGGCATTTCCATCTAGATAGCTCCTGTAGTGTCTGACTTAACATGTCCCCTTTTGGGGGGACTGTTCATCTCCGGTAGCTCAGACCTTCACTCCCTCTGAGACAGTTGGCTTTCACAACCCTTATTTGTGTAAGAAACAGGTCGTATACAACTCTCCTCCAAGACCATCTTACATCCTAGCCACAAATAAAGGACCCGGGATACGTACATGATCTAATACCACCAAACAGATGGCGTCTCACAAAAATTAGGAGTGGGAACATGAGGAAAGTTAGAACCGAGGCTAAGGTTATAGACTCAGTTCTAGGGCTTCAATGTTGAAGTCAAACTTTGGGACCCTACTGATCAAAAAGAGAATAAGTAGAAAAAGCTGGATTGCATAAATGAGAAAAGTAAATAAACAAATATTATGAGGAAATTGAGACTAGCGATTAGAAAATGGAACATGGTTTTACTGATAGTTTTCAGTTTCTTTGGTGGTTAGACCTGGCTATGGTGTTTGGGTTTCTAGAAATGTGGTATTTTCCTTATAATAAATTCCTCTATACTAAAGCTAATACAGAAATTTTTTTGTTTCTATTAATAATAATTCCAAATGTAGAGACAGAACATTAAATCCTTTATATTCCTTTTTTTAAAAAAAACCTTTTTGACTGTTTTCTGTTTTCCATAATTTAAGCTGTGAGCATTTTTAACTTGCTTTCTCTACTTAGTGCTCAGTAATGAGTTTCATTGGTTCTCCTTGAGAACGTCGCTGGGGAAGAGAATGTTTGAAAGTTAAGAAGAGCAAGATCTTCCCTTGCTTGAAGCTATAGAAGGATTATAACTTGAAGGTATGTAACCTTCAAAAAGGTAAATCCGATAAAATGCTAAGTTGAGAACATTATTCAATTCCAAACCTTAAATCTCGTTTAGTATTAAGGCATGTGCAAAAATATGCAATATTGTTCTGCTTTTTTATTATTAAAAAATTGCCCTTGGAAATATTTTATCAAAATATTTTTAAAGACAAACTTCAAAGAGTGATATTTTCTGTAAATAGGAACATTTAAATTATGCCTATGTGCCTTGCTTGATAATGTATTACATTGTTAATAAATTTGTTTTTTCTTTTAAGGAAGATTAGCCCTGAGCTAACATCTGCTGCCAATCCTCCTCTTTTTGCTGAGGAAGACTGGCCCTGAGCTAACATCTGTGCCCATCTTCCTCTACTTTATATGTGGGGCGCCTACCATAGCGTGGCGTGCCAAGCAGTGCCATGTCCACACCCAGGATCTGAACCAGCAGACCCTGGACCACCAAAGCGGAATGTGTGCGCTTAACCACTGCGCCACTGGGCCAGCCCCTGTTAATAAATTTTTAATCAACTATTGACTTCTAAAATGTATGAATACTTGCATATTATCCTTGTTGAAGTGGAGAAATTTGATAATTCCTTCTTCTTCCACCATACTTAGGGGTGCAATAAAACATATAATTCTCTTGGCTTTATGAGTTTGAAGTGAAATAAAGAATTTTAAAGCCTTTCTTTTGTTTAAATTAGTATTTCATAAAATAATTCTTATAATTCATGATGATATTTGTAAAGAAAGTTGTTAATTATTTTATGTTCTTTCAAAGGAAAAATATATTTCTGAATTTTGTAAATTTCATTTCACATTTTTATGTTTTGGTTGTAAAGTGAGCCAGTTCATTTTATAGAAAACTTTGCTGGAACTCTGAGTTTCCAATGCATTACCTGCAATATCTACTTATCTTAAACTCTGCCTATACTCAACTGAAGTAAAGATGACTTTCTTTTTATAGGCAATAATGTCTAAATAATTTTTCCAGGTATTTGAGTCCTTAATTTCAGTATATATACTTGTCGAGTGAAACTTGCTTCATATTTCTATTTTGAGGACACAGACGGAAGAGTAAACGGGAAACAGACCTTTAAGGGAAACCAGCTGTGTGCCACGCAGCATATGTAACAACTAGTACTGTGTGCACATACGTAAACTATACATAGTTTATGAATGCAATTCTTGTTTATATCTTTTAATCCTCCAAATAATTTTAGTAGGTACTTTTAAGACTAATTACCTAAAATGGAGTAAGTTAAATGACTTGCCCCAGGTGCACAATTAGCAAGTCCCAAACTAGAATTTTAACTGATGTCTCATTCTATTGGATGCACTTGCTGTTAGTTTTTTCTCACAAGCTCATAAAAAACTTCTCTTATATTTTTAATAGTATTTATGTCTTCTAGCTCCTAAATCACAGTTGATTATTTGAACTTGATAATATTTGTGTCAGCCTTCATCAGAAAATAGTTTATAAAATCATCAGGCTTTTAAGAATAACTTTCTGAGGAACCTAGTTATCCTTGACATTCCACCTTAGCCATGACCTAAGATCTATCTGGGCGTGTATAATGCAGCTATTAAAGAATATATTCAAGTCCCAAAATGACATCCATTCTTCGTATGCCCCCTCCTCTTTCATTGTTTGGTTTGGCATTGTCTCTTCTTGTCATTCATTCATTTTCAAATTTTTTATTTGCCCTATGTCCCTTTCTCAGAATGGTTTTCTCTTTCTTCTCTTCCATTTTTATTTTTCAAAAATATGGTAACTTCCAATTAGATTTCTCCATTAATTGTGGGGTGCCATGAAAATAGTTGTATAATCATGTGCTTCTGTGAGGCCTGTGGACTTTTCAGGCTATGACTGTTTTTCTTAGAGCTGGGTCGCTCAGGTTTGTAATAAGCCTGGTCTGGATTCCAATCCAAAGCCTTTATGTGACCCTCTAAACTCTACTAACCCTCCCTGAGCTTCATCTATCAAATAGATATTTTTTAAGTTTATTTAACATAAGTTTAATTAAAATTAAAGTACATAATGGATATGATACTCTCAAAACTCCACCTAAATCGTAACTCTACTCCTTTGCCTTGATTCATATTTATGCACATACTTGCGTGTCTTCTTACATTTGTACACCTGACTGCATCTAATCCTTTCAGAGAATACCTCCTGTCTATGATGCCCAAGGTGATAGCAACATTGGGAAATATAATATTGCAATGTCAAGTAATGTGAGAAATATAACCTCAAAAAACTTTAAATAGAATAGGTTTTGTGATTTACAATGTCCTGATAAAAGTAAAGGTAAAAAATCCATTATAAATATTTATAGCATATTTTGATCAAGAATATTTCTTGTCTTAACTATACATTACTGTATCATCACCTTACAAAAAAACTAAAAGGTTGACTGTACAACTTGATGTCAAGGTAATATTGAAAGCAACTTCATTTTCAATGAAAAATAACTAAGATTCCCCATATCACTAACTTTTCTTTATACGTAAACGTAAACCAAAAAAACTCAGCATTTTGCCATCCCTTAAAGCCACTAGAAAGCTTTCTAGAAGTTAGAAAGAAATAAAGTGTATAATGAATTTTGAAACACGTGTATCACACATAGATTTGGTCTTCAGAATAATCCATCTACGGCAGTTTAAAATTATTGATTAATAGTTAACAGAAATCTCTTAAGAATAACCATCAGTGGCTCACTCCAGCATCTAACGTGACACACAGTAGTGAAAATGTTGTAAAATTCCGTATTATTTCAGGAATTTCATTGAGGTTTAGGTACAGAACAATATATTATATATTATCCTTGTTCTAATTAAAGTCTTACTGCATGTATATCTCACATGCAAAATGCATTGTGTTTTATGTGTACAGTTTTAGTGATAATAAGTAAGCGCCATCTGAATATCCACAACCAAATTTCTGAATGTTGCCAGCACCTGATTGCTTAAAGTGTGCCTTTCAATTTCAGATAATATTCCCTTTACCCTCAGGAAATCAATAACCTGAAATTACTGTTATATGTTGTCAATTTTTATAGTTTTACTATTTATTTGTGCCTAGTTTTGAACACTATGTAAATAGCATCACATGGGATATAGAGATGAGGGGTGTTTTTCATTTAACGCTATGATTATAAAATCAATATTACAATCAATATAAAGTCAATATCAAAATTAAAAACATAATTCACTGCATTTGCATCTATAAAGTAATCCACTGTATAAATATACCACAATGTATTTATACATGACACTGTCGAATGACAAATGGGCTGTGATCTTTCATTTCTTATTACAGAAAATGAAGCTTGGAGTATTCTTGAACATTCATCCTGAGGCACCTGGGAAGAAGCTTTTCACAGGTACGTTCTGGGGAATAGGTCAAAGAGTACGCTTATCTTCAAATTCAGCAGTTAATGCAGAAGTATTTTCTAAAGTGCTTACAACAATTTTCCTTCCAAGATCATACTGAGGAAAGCTTTGTATCAAGGATTTTATTTTTCTGCCAATCTGTTGGGAGTGATATGTTATCTCATTATGATTTTTAACTTGCAGTTCCCTAATTACAAATTAGGTGGAACAATTTTCCATACATTATTGATCATTTGTGTTTCCTCTTCTGTGTAATGTCCGCTGATGTCGTCTTTCTCATTTTCCTAATGTGTTGCTGCCTTTGATTGCTTCTTCTGGGAATTGTTTACATATTTTGCATAGCAATCGTTTGCCTATTACAAACATTGTAGCTGTCTTCTCCTAGTTGCGGTTTGTCTTTCCAGCAAATATTTAAGTTTCATCTTTATAAAAAGAAATCCTTAATTTTTATGTAGTTGTAGTTTAAATTTTGGCTTTCTTTGTCCTAATATCTTCTTTTTACAAGATCATAATAATATTATGGTATTTTTATAGATTTTCTTAAAAATCTGACATCCACAAGAAAAATAGTTATCTGTCTTGAACTGATTTTTGTCTATGGTATAAAGGGTAAAATTTCACTCATTTTATGCAGTTAGTCGTTGCTAATAGACATCCATGGCTGTATAAGTACTCTCTTTCAGGATTCTTCCCAAAAGAAATGAGATACATGTCTCAGCTGTACTAAACCCTGACATTCAGGCACTTATGTGAAAAAAGTGTTTTACACAGTGACTATTTAGTGATGTCAACTAACAGCTCATCATTCCGTACTCTTAACATATGACATGACGGGTATACACTATGTAAACACATTTTTACCCTCCAGGTGTCTACACAACAAATGCAGAGTGTACTATAATAGGAAAATCAAATCCAGATCATGTAAGCATCCCAAGAAACTGGATTCTTTGCTTCTAGTTTGAAAGAATGGCACTACCATCTAGAATTCTTCAGAGAGGGCACCTTAATAGGAGTGCAAAATTTTGTTCATTTATTACCATGGAATAATCAGAGCAGATAACTTTCTGGTTTAAAAAGAAACTATATTTTATAGGGACACTTGCTATACCCAGAGCTACAGAAAAAAAGACAATAACTTTTCTATGTTTGAGATACGCTATCTTACAATCAATGCAGTTAAAATCCTGTGATCAGTTAAATTATTCCTATTGTTTTCCACTTTTATACATTAAACTTTTATTCTTTCCCTCTTTACACGGCATTGATGCTGCATTACTTTTCTAGACATATTCTACATGACTGAATTTAGATGGCGCTTCAGTGAGATGAAGTCAGAAACCAAGGGTTGATAGTGGTTACACAATTCATGCATTTGTGATAAAACCAGTCAGAACTCAAAATTCAACTGAGGATTAGAGACCTAAGAGGATTGTGAACGAACGAAGCAAAGAAAATTATGAAGTACATATTAATACACAAAGGAGGGGATAATGCTGTCTGCAATTGTAGAAATATTTCTGAGTATGTGCAGCCTAACACCTTAGAGATCATAGTGGGAAAATTTCCCTGATCCAATATTTATTTTAAAAATCCTTAGATAGATTTTTATTGTCACTCAATATCATACATACTCTGTATATTGACACTTTTAATCATTATAAAATCTTTATGAGATAAGTAGTGTTGTTGTCACCATATTACAGATGAGAAAACACAGTAAGTAGTGGACTTGGGCTAGAAGCCCAGACAGTCTTGTTCTAAAGAATGCGCTATGTTATGCTGTGCTAGGGAGATTCTCTCAAGAGGAATAATAACAAGATTAAAAAGCCCATAAGAAGAGGAAGAAAGACACAAATATATTTTCTCAGCTATCTATCATTTGACACTCTGGAGGAAATTGATAATGTATCTCCAATTAGACTACTTGCATAAGCCAAGAAAGCTCCTACACTCTGAAGGAGATAATTCTGACACACTCATATTCACAAACCTTTTGAGTGAAGATAAAATAGATACCCAGAGAAACTAATACAGCATCAGAGGGAATATGGATCAATTCCAATTGAAAGTCTCTCACAAATGAGATTTCCCATTTAATGCAATATCTGAACAGTGACGTCTCATATAGCACTTCCAAAACCACCATTAAAGTCCTTGAGCAGATACTACCCTCACATTTTCAAGGCAAATGTGGACCAAAGGCCAAAGTCTAGAGAAAACTTACAGTAACTGCTACATTGGTGAAGAAAATTCATCTTAATTTTAATTTATTTTGTCTCTGTTATTTACTCCAAGATGCAGAGCAGCTCTGAATTTAATAAACAAATAAAGAAAAAAACAAGGTATTATCCAACTGTTATGGGCTGAATTATGTCTTCTCAAGATTCATATAATATTGAAATCCCAACCCTTAGTACCTCAGAAAATACCCATATTTGGAGATTGGACCTTCAAAGAGACGATTAAGTTAAAATGAGGCTGTTGGGGTGAACTCTGATCCAGTGTGGCTGGTGTCCTGAGAAGAAGAAATTTGGACACACAAAATTGGACACACCCAGAGATCTGTACACACAGAGGAAAGACCATGTGAGGACAAGTGATAAAGTGGCCATCTGCAAGCCAAGGAGAGAGGCCTCAAGAGAAACCACATCTGCCGACATCTTGATCTTGAACTTTTAACCTCCAGAACTGTAGGAAAATTAATTTCTATTGTTTAAGACCCCCCAGTCTGTGATACTTTTTTAATGGCAGCCCTATCAAACTCATACACCGTCCAACGGCATGTTAACTATTTTAGTACAAACCACGCTCCTGCTAGGATGCCACATTCTCCTCCACTTTTCCGTTGACTGTCTTGCAATATGACAAAACCCAGCATGAAACTGATGGATGTGGTTTATTGCCTCTTTGAAAGCATGATCAGTGAGGAAAATCAGGGTGAGTAAGGACAAAGTATTGAAGATTATATAACACAGTACACGTGGGAAAAGTAGCCTTTGTTGTATGGAAATTTTAACATATCAAAAAAATTTAAATCTAACATCCAGAGCAGTGGAAAGTTCAACTCAGTGTACTAGATAAATACTAGGAAAATACTTTCTAAACATAGACTCTTCATTCAGAAACCGCAGTTCAGATCTAGAGCTGAGGTGGGAAGCTAATAACACACAAGTGAAGAAGGGTGACACTGACAAAGATATTCCACTCACCCTGCATTTTTCCAACGTATGCTTGGATAGATATCATCCGTTCAAACAGGAGAAAACGAAGAAAAATAAATGGTGCACCTCTGAAAATAAGTTGCATCATGCGGGAAGTGAAGCGTTGTATTAAATATGCAGAATGCAGCTCATCATCCTTTTTTACCCAGAAATAGAAAAATATTAGTAAATGTTTACCTTGAGTTTCTATGCACTCTATAAAGAGCAGAGAAAATACGTCAGAGTAAATTGAGCTCAAAGCAAACAGAGAAGGACAATGACTAAGTTAGAAAATAATACAGCATAATATAAAATACCATACCAGAATTAAAAATAAAGTAAAAGCTATCAAAGACGATGCTCTCTGAGGAAGTAAATAATGGCATTAAGGTTTTATTGGGCACAGTATAATTTAGTCGCATAAGCATGAATGGATGGTGACAGAGAAAATTTGAATTGAAATGAATAAACCTTTTCAAAGGTTTCTGATTTGCAAAACAAGACAAATTCTGTATGGAGATTCCAAAATTGGGTTAAATAATGACGAAATAAACTTAAAAATACAAAATGTGAAAAACTATCATATCTGAGAAATATCTAGAGTATGGTGAGAAATTAAGGAATAAAACTAATTCAATTGGTGAGTTCCTTGGATAATTTGAAATTCTTTGTAGCAAGCAATATCTCCCCACTAAAAGAGACCCAGTCAAGTCATCGACCACTTGTTGTTAAATCAGTTTTTTTGTGTGAAAATATGCCACTTGCATTGATTATTAATCAACTGGCTGATTTTCCAGAACTTCGACTTAGAATGATTTGTGATGGTGCTGCTTCCTTTTCAGGACGAGCAATTTTGGAACGATTTACAAAATACCATTAAATATTAAAATAAATATGTCCCAAAAAATATTCGATCCATAATATTAGGTTTTAAAACTAGTTTCAGTGTATATCTAACAATTAGTAGTAAGATATATAAGCACTAGAATGATTATATGTGCTTTCTCTATTTTAACTCTTTAAGAGAAATTGTGTTAAAATTTGTAATTTTAAATTGAGATTTATTCAAAACATTTTACTATAAATTATTTGAAGTTAAAATGTTTGAAAACACCATAGAAATTGTAGATCATTCTCAAATACATACTCTATGAGTATAGTAATGTCCAGACTCCTGTTCCCTTCAATCTACCCTTGTGGTAAGCAGAACTCTAAGATGACCCCTACTGACCTTTGCCCTTGTATCAATCCTTCCCTTTTTGTGTGTGTGGAACCTGTGAATATAATGAGACATCAATTCCTAGATTATGGTAAATTATATGGCAAAGGGAAATTATTCTGTGGGCCTAATATAATCACATGAATCCTTTAAAAGCAAAGTTTTCACTGGCTGGCAGCAGAAAAAGAATTCATTGAGTTGAAACACAAGAGGATTTGACTTGCTCTTGCTGGCTTGGAAATGAACAGGGCACGTGGGAAACAATGTGGGTAAACTCCGGGAGAGGAGAATAGCCCCTGGTCGACAGATAGCAAGAAAACTGAGACCTGAGTCCTACAACTTTATTTCTTTATATTTTATATTATGTTTATGGATATGAAAAGATATTTATAAATATACATACGTAAACTCATTTATATATACCTTTATAAATATATTATTCTCTTTATGGTTAAAGGTACTAGAACCAGAATTACAAGTAGATGCAAACGAATCTTTGAAAATACTTCAGGCTCTGTTTTTTGCTCCGCAATGGACTGTCTTCCACGTTAGTGAGTTAACCATGAATGCCAACATTCTGTTGGTAGAATTAGGAAAATATCAGGTATTATTTATTTCTATTTTTCAAGTGTCAAACACAATAATGACACTGCTGGTGATGTTCAGCTTTTGAGTTTTGCTTTGTTTTCCATTTCTTTGTTTATTCTTTGTTTTTTATTTAAGGAAAAATATCTAATAGCCTTACGCTAATAACAATTGGCCGTTTATTCTCTGTCTGAACATTAAGAAACAACATTGCTTCTAATAGAAAATGATGGTTATGAGCAGCTTACTTGAGAAGGTTCAGATACAAAGAATGAATATTAGTCAGACTAATAAACATTTTAAGGATGCAAGAAGAACTAACATAGTAAGAGAAGCTCTTGGAAAGATTGACTACAGCCTTGAAGCACTAAATGAAATGATTGTGTACAATTACTGTCACAGAGTCTGGCACATAGCAGATAAACCAAAACTATTACCTTCCTCTTCCATTCTAATGGGTTTAAATTTAGATGTTCCTTAAATTGTCAACTGAATGTGTAATAAGAGAGTCATGTGAAATTTACTGCAAGGCACTAAGAGATTCAGGCACCTGATCTTATCACAGAATCTGAGAACTCAGAATGCTTAGCAATGATTCCCTTATGGAGAACAAAGATAAAATGCTCACAAAGAGAGTAGTTGGGTTGCCTTATTCTTCTTTGCAACTTCAAATTTAACCTTGATATTTATTGCAGATTCTTCTATGTACATCATTCTTTTTTCCTTTAATTTTTTTCTTTTGCAGGTACAGGAAAAGCCAGAATTTCCAAATATTAATCATATCAGTATTGAATTTCATGCTCTCTACTCCCTTTATTATAAAAGAGAGACAACATTGATATATATTGATATATTAAGCAAAATGAAATCTAACTACCTAGTTCTTGAACAAACTAAACATTTAAATTTTGCAAACAAGAAGCCCTCCTATCTCACGTAAAATTTAAAATAAAAAAATTTTCTATTCAAAGTGATATATTGGAGATTTGGATTTTATTCTAAATCTCAAAAGAACCTTACTCCTTCCCCTGCAAATAGAACATGCCTAGAGTTGGAGGGTGGCATGTTTTGCCTGCCAGATAGGATGACTTTCTCCATGAAAGTAGAATTTTCTCACGTGGCAACAGGAATAATGAGAACACGAAATCACTTTTGCAAACAGGCTCATTTAAGCTAAAGATGAATAGAAAGAAGCCAGAAGAAAATTTTATCCACAGATGGCAAACTCTTGCTGGCATTACCTATAGTCTGTGTATATGTATATGGAAGAGAAAGAAAAGAGACTCCAACATGTTTTTAAGTGCCTTCCCTTCCAGCGAGGTGAGATGGATGCTCTCTCACTTCAGAATGCCCACCCACATCTGGAGGATGCTCTAGAGCCGTGACCGAAATTCAGCGACAGTTCAATTTTCAGGATAAAGCTCACTGTTCATTAAATTATCTCATTAAACAATCTTATTGGGTAAAACTCTCTTTTACTTTGAAATGAGATTTATTGGGACTAGCAACAAAATAAAAATGGCTCACTAGGATCTAAATGTGAGTAGGTTTGAAAAAGGTGTTCATATCATTGCTAATTTGGAGTTAAAAAGAAACTTCCCTTTGTTTTTAGATTACTACTGGAAATAATAAGCTGTGCCCAATTGGTGTTTTTCTGAATTTGGATTCTGTTACAGTAACTCGCAGCATGCCTAACATACTGTATCTTTCCACAGTCCCCACCAGCTAGAAGAGAGAAAGTTACATGAAGCCTCATTTTGTAACCAAAGAGAGGTCTAAAAGCTTTCTAATACAATGTCACTCAATCGTCATGGTGTCTTTCAAGTTAATTGATGCCACTCAAAGTCACCATCTGACTGTAAAGGGCCAGCTTTTCTTCAAAACCAGCTTTCTTCTCACCAAGCTGCTTTCTCCAAACGTGCTTCATTTTCATTTGCTTTGTCAGGAGAAAAACAAAACACTAGCCTTTTTCTTTCTTCCCGTTATAAATAATAAAGTCTTTTCAAGTGGAAAGAATAAGATTGGGTGCAGAGAATACATTACTGCGTCAATAAGATGCTATTGATTCTTCGGGCAACAGCTCTTAAACCACCTGGGTAGATAATCTGCAAGGGAAATTTAATGTTACTCAAGGATAATATAAGATATTTGGCTAAAATAAGAAAACAAAACCATAAATTTTGGAAATTTTATGTAGAATGGCATGCACCATATCTCATAACAACGTATGAACTAAACTCCAAAGTAAGTAAAATTAATATGCATTTTATGATCCACTGAAATACAGCAGTTGTCTTTGGAAGACAGGAAGTTGCTTAGTCCATTTAATCATAGCTATTGAAGACATTTCTTCAGTAGTTCTTAAGATGTATGCAACAATATATGAGTGGAAGACAACTCCCCATCTCCCGCTCTTAGAATAAATCTTTTACATTTCTGTGGGTATCCTGTGTATTTACATATAACATTATTACTTTAGATAATTTATTTTCTCATACATGCTCATCAAACATTTAAAAACTATATTAAGTAATAAACTGTAATAAAAATAAGACTTTTAACATTGATTCCATGTTTATTTTTAACCACTTGCTTACTTTGAAATTATATGGATGGATTGCTTAAAGTATTTACCAAACCCTCCTGACTCATATTCTTAATAATTTTCCTGTTCAACTAAAAAATTATCTTATAACATTGAGCATTAAAATTTAATAGTAAATCAGTCACAACACAGGTTCTTTTTCTTATCTATACACTGATAATATTCAAATTTGTATTTGATTTGTGGCTGCACTTCAAAACATACTCATAAATTCACCTACCGACTCCACATTCTCAATTGAGTGATGCCTATTGGCATCTAAATCTTCAAACATTTAAAGCAGAATTCATGATACCACCCTGCACTCTGCCCCATAAATTGATTGTCCCCCATATTCTTCCTATTTGAATACTTAGCAGCTCCAAATCTAAATCTGCAAAAAACCCCATGATTTCTTTTAGGTGATGTTTTCCATATCTAATCTCTCACCGAGTCCTGTAGGTTCTGTCATAAAACATAATCCAATTCCATCCATTTTCACTGTTACTGTTTTCTTCACCCACCTGGCGGCCAGAGCCTCCTAAAGGATCTGCTGCTGTCAAGCCACTTCACGAAATAGCTGGGTGACTTTTTTTAAACATAAATTGTTTATATGATTCTCCTAGTTAAAATCTTTTACAGGGTTTGATATGGTCTTACCAGAATGGCTGAAAACAGAGAAAATGAAATAGCCCTTAAGGCAGCGGTGAGTGAACAAAAGCAGACCGAATATGGATGGTAGCCTACACTACTGTCAACAGAGTACCTTTTGCAGGCATCCTGGCACTGGCTCTTTGATGTCACTTTAGACAGAGCAAAAACGAAATAGTGCCATTTTGCTATGGTCATCCTATTTAGATATTATATATATGCGTATATATCTATTCACACACACACATATGTACGCATACATATATACCCCCCCACGCACACAAATATATTACTCATATCTCCTTGTAGTTGTTCTAGGTGAACATTAATATATTTTATGTATTTTATAGGCAAAGTTTTAGTCCATATATTCTGAGTCTTCCAAAATTGTGTTCTTTTTCTCTCCATAACTTCCTGTCTGTACATTGAATTTAATAATAGAATTCAAGATCTCAAGACAAAATAGCAATCAATCATGACAAGAGCAATAGGATATTTTGCAGGTATATTGGGTTTGGTTTGTTGAGTGAACAGATCAATTGATGTTTTCATAAAATGTGTTTTCTTGAATATATCCTAAATGTTTAAAAGAGAATACAGCTAGGCAAACTTGATACCCCTAGCTATTATAAAGGAAAAAAGATCTATAAGCATAAATATTGAAACTTTATTATTTTCCGGGCTTTTCTTCTCCTGTACATGATCTTATATAAACTTAAAACAAAATGCAAACCATAGTCTATGTGCCAAGTGTTCTGGTAATAAAGCACTGAACCAAACAGATATGTTACTGCTTTCCAGGAGAATTCAGTTGCTGAAAAGACATAGGTCAGTCAAACAACCACATAAATCACATATGTACCTAAAGCCTGTGATAATCATTTAAAACGAAAGGATACGGAAAAATGACTATATGACTGAGTGTAATAGAGGATTATAAGTAAGGAGAAAGCCCATGCTGCTTTGGGCCATATTTTCCATTGATTGTTTATAACCTTAGAAAAATTCTGTGTCTCTAACAAAAACGATAATTGTTAGTAATAATTTCAAATGCAGCTCAGTATAAAGATATGAGGTCACTTTAACTTACTGTTTCTGAGGTAATAGATCAATCATCTGTATCCTTATAATTGCCTTAGTTGATGCTGAATGTAAAAGAATGGGGATTAAAGCACTTTCTTCTGCTGATACGAGCTACTTGTATGGCAGCAGGTTTAACTGTACGGTAATTTTATGTGTTTCTTCTCTGGCAAGATTTTTGAAATAATTTCTCACTTGAAAATGGAGAATTTTGTATTTCAAAGTGCTTTGAACAAGCTCTGTGATGTCTTATTAACTGTTTACCATACAACATTATTTTTACTAAACCTAGATATCATTCATAGATAAAATTTAAGAGCAACATCATTATACAAAATAATAGAACAAAAGATGTTGATTACAGAAGATTACCTGATTTTCCTCAGAAAAGATAAGTATTAAAGCGTAATATTTATCATGACAGTCAAAAAATAGAGAAATATTTATATATATACACATATACATTTGTTCATCATAAATGTATTTTTGAAGTATTTGTTTCAATGTACATAAAAGTATTTAATTAATATTTTAATTCATATGATCATATACAGTATCTAATATAAAAAGTTGGAAGACAAAGATAGTGGAGATCAAGAATTAAACTCCAATGCAATTTGTGATAGCCTACACACTGTAGAAAAGTTCAGAGAAATAACGTAGCAGTGTAAATTTAAAAACCAGAAGTTTGTGAAGAATGTGTGACTAGAAGTCAACTTTGAAGAACTAGCAGGAATTTCAAACATGTAACACATTAAGAAAAAGTAAGAAAGTTATGGGCACAAAAGGGTGACATTAGGGGTCAGCTGAAAGCTGATCCCTCCAGGGCTGAGAATGAAGTCACCAGTGAGCACATGAAAGGGCCCTTCGTTCACAGGGGGAGAAGCAGTGAGGGTGAGCAGAGCATTTGTTCATCACCAGCGGAGTTCCAGGCACAGGGTTAGCCTATTTTAGCTCATTTAACCCTTACACGTCTTATTAATACTCACCTTCTACCCATTGGAGAACGGAAACTTTGTAAGTTTGAGTAATTTGTTCTGGTCACAAAATTACCAGCAAAGCTAATTGAGGAAATCAGTTCTGTTTGATTCTAGAGATATTTTATTTAATCATTAGAGTATAATGTCTCAAGAAACCTAAACTATGCCACTTTAATATTTTTCCCTCTTACTAACTTACGTTTGTTTGCTGATTTAATTTGGTTAGTAAATAATTCTGTAAATATATATGAAAATGTGCTCTGGTATAATTTTTGAGCCAGCTTTTAAGCTCTAAGTCCAATTTTTGGGTGACCTTGTCTATGATCAGGCCTTCTACTGCCATGTACATTTTCCTGTATCTAATCCCCTAGAATCTGACCTATTTCTTATATTTCATATTGTAGTTAATGGCATCACAAAGCCTTTATAGTCGTATTTAAAATACCATCCATGTCAGTTCAATCTCAGAAATATTTCTAAGATTTGCCTCTCACTTCAATCTTAAATTTTCTATTTGTTCAAGTATTCATTATGTTTGTGTGAAGAAGACTGACATGTCTTAATTACCCTAAATATTATCAGTCAAAGTCAACATGTAGTCTAACACCTATAGCCATATTCTCAAGCCTTTTCTGGACACGCACCTATATCGGTATATTTTAATGTGAACCTTCTTAAATGAGTATTTCTTTATGATTTCTGTATACATAAAACATAAAATAGAGAATGATAGAAATTAAAAGTGTATAAATAACATAAGAGAATATTTTAAATCTTTCATTCTATTTTGTCTGGTGGTAAAATATAATTTAATATGTCTAGTATTCCTTTTTTATATTTCTGGAGTAATACTTTACAATGCCGTGATTTAAGTGAATGTATACACATGTAGATTTTCAGTGCTTGGTTTTAATGGTTACATAGAAAAAAACCGATAACTTATCAGACTATGTTGATCTAAAAGGAAAAAGTTTATCTTGGGCTGCATGAACTAAATTATGACGTTTCATTTTCAATCATGTTATTCATTTTTTTGAGATTCTGCTCATAAATTTTCACCTTCACTCATATCAATCAATTGTTTTTAAAGCCTAATTATTATATATTAAATTTTAATAATTTTTTTTTTTAAAGATTTTATTTTTCTCCTTTTTCTCCCCAAAGCCCCCCGGTACATAGTTGTATATTTCGTTGTGGGTCCTTCTAGTTGTGGCATGTGGGACGCTGCCTCAGCGTGGTCTGATGAGCAGTCCCATGTCCGCTCCAAGGATTCGAACCAACGAAACACTGGGCCGCCTGCAACGGAGCGCGCGAACTTAACCACTCGGCCACGGGGCCAGCCCCTTAAATTTTAATAATTTTGATTACATTTTCAAATTCCTCTGAAACTCTTCATATGGAAAATGATTTAAAAGGTTAGAACATTCCGTTCAAAGTTTTATAAAGTGTCCTGAGAGTTTTGTAAGTGAGGTATTTATGCTGTGTTTGTATCAGAATAACAGTGTGCGATTAACAGAGAGCAGATAAGGACCCAAGGTAAAGGATACAGGTAGCTTTACTTTAGGTAAAGAACACATGAAATAGCTGCAATAAGATGAAAGCTGGACAAGAGCACCCCAATCTGAGGTGCAAATTTTGCACACACTGCAAGTCACCTGAAGGAGCTTCTATGCTCATAGTGCTTATTATACCTCCTGATGGAGATAAAGATTCATACTATGGGCTCCTCCCAGGCTCCTCCCACCTCTTCTAAAGAGCCAGGACAGCAAATTCCTGGAACTGACCCCGAGTGCCCTGCCCAGCAGGTAGTATGAGTCAAATGTTGATTTCCTGTTGGCTTTTAGTAGGCTGAGGTTTTAGGAATGCTGGAGTCTCTTCTTCGAAGTGCTGGAAACTTTTCCAAATAACTGATTTCAAACATGTCTTCACAAAGCAAGTTGTAGTTTAGAAGCAATGACTTGGAACAGTTTAAGTGCACCTGTTTGTTTTTCAAAATTACCTGCTCTCTGATATAATTCTGACATCTCCTTATCATTCCGGCAAAGATGGACAGATTTTAGAATACATCTTTCTGTAAAATGTGTAATTGATATTTAAGCTTGTCAACTCTTTGAATGAACTATAATCATCTCCTGTAGCTCTTTGTGAAAATGTCCTACCTTGGCCAGGTTACGGGCAATTCAGAGTATGCATTGAGTATGTAGTATTCTCTCTATCACTATACTTCCGAGTATTTTTTACTAAAATTCAAGTCAAAATAACCACTCTTTTAATGGTAATACATGAATAAATAGTTTATTACATAACAAAATAGTTTTTTTAACAATATCACTTAAAATATTTTAGTGTTGAAACATTTCATTATTCAAAAGTCTAATGTTAATAACATAGTAAAATAAAATTTTTACTCTCATACAAATACAACATGAACACATGTCAGTGATTTCATTTAACTCATTAACTATTGAGAGAAACAATGTTACAATTGGTTCACAGGAAAATTGGGAGTGTGGAACATACATAAACAAAGAATGATGAAACACATTTACAAATAGTGGTAAAACAGTCAACATAAACAGAACAATAAGCAATTGCATCACACGACAGATTTTGCGTTTCTAAGGACAAGAATCATTTTCATTGCTATGTTTTCTACTTACTTACAACTTAGAGGTTGTAAATAGCTCAGAGACAATAAAGGGCCAAGATAACCTGGAGGAGTGTGCTAGACAGGATACTCTGCAATCTTTGTCCCTTTCAGAGTTTTCAGTGTTTTTTGACATTAGCAAATAGCATAAACTGATATATTTTAGGAATAACTATATTTTCTAACAATTCTCTAACAAACTTTCCATATGTTTCCCAAAGTATTTGTCAGTTTTGTTGTTTCTATGTGGGATCTTTCCAGATTTGAGTTATTAATATTACTACTATCAAACTTGTCTACCTATATTTGATTCACACACACATATATATGTGTACAATTTTGTTGGGTATACACTAGAGTTGGAATTACTAGGAAATTTGTATGTGTGTGTTTAGCTTTAGTAGACACTGGCCAATAGTTTTCCAAAGCAGCTGCTTAACTTAAAATCAAAAGAGCAGTATATGAGGGTTCCAATTTGTTCACAACATTGTCAACATTTGCTATTGTTTGTCTGTTGCATTTTAAGTATTTTTATGGATGTATATTACATTTTAAGGTATTTTTGTGAAGACATTTGGATAGCTTTTAAGTTCATTTTCTTTGATTTTCTAGGCTTTTGATCATATTGTCTACAAATAATTATGATTTTTACTTTAATCTTTTCAATTCTTATAATTTTTCTTTCTTTCTATTTTCTAAATTAGCTTGAATCTCCATAAAATGTTTAAGAGTAGTTAAATGCTTATCTTGTTGAAACTTTATAAGAAATGTTTCTACTGTTTTCTCATTTTATATACATCCATAAATATGTACTTATATATATCATATGACATATTCATATATATAATTTTTAGATGTTGAGTAAACATAGTTTCATGTCTTCATTATACAGTCTTTTTAACTTAAGAATGTACATGAACTTCATCATATTCATACGACTTTCACCAAATGAAGAGGTGATTATACATTTTTCTTAAACATTAACATTGGAATTCTATCTTATGACACGTATTGTTCTTTGAATATGGAGCTAGGTTATGTTTGCTAATATTTTCTTGTGCTATTGCATATGTTTAATTAATCGATTAGTCTTTAGTTTCCTTTTTTGTTGAAACTTGACTTCTTAAAAAATTTTCAGTCTTATGCTAGATCCATGGAAAAGAATTTGGAAGTGCTTTTCTTTTTCTATAGTTTAGAATAAATTCAAAAAAAATTTAAGTTCAAAATTCCAAATTTTCATTAAGGTATAAAGGAAACAGCAATATTTTGGGGTTTTCAAATACTCAAACAATTCATTCCTAAATAAACTAAAAGAAGTATAAATACTTCCAGAAGATGAATGAATAACCCAGAGCAAAGAACTGAACTCTTCTTAATCCTCATCTTGGATGATTTAAAAGAAATGAAATTATTGACATTTTTTTCCTCTCATCATTTAAAACATAGAAAATTCTTTAATTTCACTACATACTCTACCTTACTTATGTTCTCTCTGACTTCTAAATTTTTCCATTATTTGTTTCAAATGTCATTTTATTTTTTGAGCGTGTTTGGCTGCTGTATTTAACTGTCCATTTCTTTCTGTGCCGCTCTTTCAGGTGGCTTATTGTTAGATGTATTTCTTGGAATTAAAAAAGAAAATGGCTCAATGTGAAATTCTATTTAAATATGCTTGTTAATACTCACAGATTTTTAACTAACTTTAGGTGGTATATTTTCTATCTTTTCATCTTTTGTAAATTATTTTAAAGCCTAATAGAATTGTTTTTAATTTTACCTATATCCTCTTAAGGATTTTCAGCTGGGCCTGAAAATTAAACTAAGATAAGACAGATTAACAGGAGAAAGCATACAAATTCATTTACTACAATTTTATGTGACATGGGAGCCTTCATAAGGAGTGTAGACTCGAAGAAGTGGTAGACCCTAAATGCTTTTATCCTAGGTTGAACAAACAGAAGCAACCATGGAAAAGTAACTAAACTATGTAGGGAGGTAAAGGGAGGTGAGAATAATTTGAACAAGGTCCATTTGTACAGACTTCTCTTGGCTATAACTCCCCGTCAAAGAATGTTTCTTTTTTTTTGGTGTAGGGAGGACATCTTTCACATGGGAGTTGTTAGCTCCTGTTTTCAGGAAGGAGAAAGAAGATTACAATATCCTTCTTGTATCTGCTGTTTTTCAAGTGCCTTTAAGCTCAGAATAATCTTTATATTAAAGTGGCATGTTTGGGATGGCATAGAATGGCTCCATTCAGTGTCACTTTTAATATTTTCAAAAAGGATATATCATACTTAACTATTTAATGTATACTTATTTTTTTCAAACCCGGTTTAAATATTATATCCACCTGGAAGACGTCCGTAATCTGTAATTTGATCTAGAGTGGTCTCCTCAGCTCCCATTCTTTGTCCCTATTTTAGAAAAGCATTAATCACACTGTTTCGATTTTATTAAATTACATGACTAAAATTCCTTATTGGAATATCAAATTCTTTCAGACAAATCATGGGTTGTGCCTCTTTTCAACTCCAACTTTTAGTATTTTTTTTTTCTTTAGAAGGCTTTCAAATATATATTAATTAAGAACATTTCTGAGACTGACCTGATCACAATCTTCCTGGAGTGCTGGATCTTAAGCTAGAATCCTTGGACTATGAAGATACTTAGGAACTTGCAGAAAGTCCATGAGCCAATTTTTGGAAAACAAAGCCTGCATCATCTGATCAATAACGTCTCTGTGAAAGGATTCCATGACTCTGAAGTATTTTGAGGGATAAATCTCTATTTTCTAAGGCCTTATTGTGTAGAAATTCCTTTCAAAAAATTAACTGTTGATGACATTTTTTCCCCCATGGCCAACATAAATGTAGGATTAACTTGGGCTCTACTGTGGTGCTATAAGCAGGTCTGTATTGTCCAATAAGAGTTCTTTAGGAATGATATACCAATACTATATAAAAGAAAAAATTAAATTTAATTGTATAAAACACATATAGCCTGGTCAGTTCCAGTGCATATTCCTACAAAAATAATTAGTTCGTATGCAATGAGTAAAGAGGCTAATTATACAATATAATTAGTCTCATTGAAGTGTGCACATTACGTGTTGCATCACCAAGAAACAGCAGCTGAATGCTAAGTTCACTAACATCGGCAAGGGGAAACAATATGGAGTAAAAGTCTCATGTATCCCCTGAGTTTCCTTTTGGTTAGCCGGAACTCATGCTCTTCCTTGGAACAGTTTAGTCTGAGTTTTCTCTGATAATTGTGGGGAAGAAGCAAAGACAAGACAAACAGCCAGAGCTCTCCACCTCTGCTGTCACTTCAGTTCACACAGAACTTTTCCCTACATCTTCCCCTGCAACTCCTGGGGATAATTTCCTTCTGCCTTGTTTATAAAACTCAGCTGTTTCGTGCCTTTCCCGTGTCCATCAAATAGCTGTCACTTGTTTCTTTTGAAAAGGCCAATATTTACTATAATATTTCTTAAAGTGTTAGGTTTTTATTTCTGTAGTTATTTTTTTGTGTATTCGGGTTATGAAGGGTGGTTGGCCACATTCCTATTTTTGTTCCTGGATATACTTTTACTGAATAACATTTTCCACAAACACATATATAGTGTTCAAGTAGGAACTTCTCTCTTTAAATAATTTTAATACGTTTGATTTAAATGCTGTGGAACAAATTTCACAAAAAATATAAGACAGTTTCAGTTTTTAAAAAGGTGCATATTATATGTACACATTGATCTCTAAACTTGATAATTTATTCAGAATAACAAATAAAGGCCCCCAAACTTACTAAATATAAACTCGCTTGAAGGCCACAAACGCACTGGCCTGCTACTCTTCCAGGCACTAACCCCATGGCCACGACACAAAAGAATTTAAGAATAACAAGGTGAAACTCAGGGGGAATTTGTCTCAATAGTTACAGAGCTTTGATCCATCCTATTTTATATATCAAGGGATGAAATTTTAATTTTACATGATTTCTGCTTTATTAGATATTTTATTTTATGACAATTCCAGGTCATGGGATAGAGGTTTTAAAAAGATATGTGAACAATGAATACAGAGCATGTCCACTAAATTAATAGACCTTTAAAAGCCAACTAGTTCTTCAAATACATGCCAAACAGATGAAATAAACATTAATATGAAAGTCATAAGAAATAAAAGTATGGAGAAAAGAGAAAGTGATTGCTTTTCAGCAAAGCCTAAAAAGTATAAAGCAAAACAGTCTCAAAGAAAATCCTGCAGCTTACAAAATGATTTGCTATTGCAACGATTAATTTCTAGTTTATAATGGGTTTTATTTCCATGCTTTTGCAGTAATACATTCATTTCATGCCCAATTTATTCCAGAGTTAGCCACAGAATCCCTTATAAAGATAAAGCAGAGTTAAATTTAATCTGATCTTTTAAGCTATATCAGCATGACATTCTGTAAAACTGGAAGATACTGATGCAGTGTGCCAGAGGCAAGAGGGGCTTTAGATCTCTATTGGAAGAAAAAATTATTTCTCTTTGACAACACACATAGCTTTTGATCTAATCAGTTAATATAGATCTATATTGTCTGAGTCAATTCCCAAAATTTAGGGAGGCATTCGTTTTTGCTTTTATATAAATCACTAAATTATCCAAAATGGGGAATGTGAGAGTATGTTTCAAACAAGTAACCATGGCAAGCAAGCTTCATCCTTCTTTTTAGTGCATCCAGTGCTCCCTTATTCTTCTATTTAGGATATCCATCACGTGCCAGTTTTAAAGGGCGGAAAGTTGAAAACTATATAATGGAACAAAATTAAAATTTGTGAGTGGATTATATGATTACGGTAGGAAAATAAAGCCTTCATGTGATATTAATGCTGTGAAATCTGGTTTAATAGAGTTTTGATTAGTTAACAAAGGAGTACATACACCTCTGTAGAATGCAGAGCTAACAAGCACAAAGACTGAATTCTCTGGAATCCCTGTTTTGGTTTTCTTCAGCTGGTGAGGATTCTATGCTTATAGATCCCTGGTAATTATCGATATTAAAATTGTTTAACAATATTGAAATTCTTCGTTACTTTTTCTCAAATTAACTTGACAGTGGCATTCTCTAGTAGACCCTATTTTTTTCATTTCTATATTCCTGAAACCTTCAAACTGAGTGATAAAAAATGACAACAAATATATGTGGGATGAAAAAATTAGCAAACTGATAGTATGCAGAATAGAGAAAAAATATATATAATTTTAAAATGTCAAGATTGAGAATTTCATTTGGAAAATATGCGATTTTTTTCCCAATAAGTTTTGGCAAATAGAGGCCATATATATAATTCATAGGTATTAATTTGTTTGGTAAGTGTTCATTATGGAGACATAAGGGAGCATTTGGACATCCTTAGGCAAGTAAAAAGAAAAAAAGAACCTACCCTGTAGTTCACATTGGATACAAAAGTTAATTGAAAATGGATCACAGATTTAAATGTAAAATATAAAGCTATAAAACATTAAGAGGAAAACCTAGTACCATATACACAAATTCAAAACAATTCACCGATTTACAAATAAAATTATAAAACTTTCAGAAGAAAATTTTAGAGAAAATCTTAGACAAGATAAAAAATGCAGAGGCTGAAATAGAATAAATTGTTAAACTGGACTTCTTCAAAATTAAGACCATTTATATTGCAAAGATCCTGTTAAGAGGTTGAAAGACAAGCTACAGATTGAGATAAAATACTGGCAAACCACATATCTAAGAAATGTGTTATATCTAGAATATATGAAGAACTCCTAAAACTAATCAATAAAAACAAAGAATCCAATTAGAAAACAGGAAAAAGACATAAATAGGCTTTTCCCAAGAGGAAATACAAATGGCAAATAAACATAAACGATATTAGACATCATTAGTCATTAGGGAAATGCAAATTTAAACCATAGTGAGATATCGCTATGCACCTATTGAAATAGCTGAAATTTAAAAAATAATAATAATTGTAATGCCAAATACTGGCAAGAATGTAAGGATACCAGATACCTCATACATTCATAGTGGGAATGCATAGCAGTATAGCTATTCTGGAAAATGCTTGATAGTATCTTATTAAGCTAAACATTCACTTTTCAGAAGGCTGGGCAATTGTACTCTTGGATAGTTATCCCAGAGAAATGAAAACTTAAATTCACATGAAAACTTGCACATTGATGAAACCAGCACCTGGATCAAGAGACAGAATATTACCACCTCTACAGGAGACTTATTTGTATCTCCATTCTCCCTGGTGAAAAATTTAGTTATTATTATTTGGTTACTATAAGTTAACTTGTTTGATCAATCCCACTGTGTGTAAACAATGTCCCATCACTTCTGTTGTTTTCCTTCTATTCTTGGGTTCTGAATATCTATGCTCAGGCTCTGAAAGATCTATGCTGGGCTGTCCCTTTTACACCCACTCCTTGCCCCTTGTGAATACCCTCACGGTGTCCCCCGCCCCTACACTTTGGCTCCAACATCTCATACTGGGTAGAGACAGTTACCTTCGTTTTCTTTTTGCATAACTTCTAACTTTTCTAAAAGTAAAATATTTCCATTTTCTAAAACTATGAGTGTAAATGCAAGTAAGGGTAAACTCTGAGCTTCCATTTAAAGCCTCAGAATGCATATAAAACATATAGTTCATCCAAACCATAGCTTCTTTCTTTCAAATTATACTGGTGTCCTGCTATTAAGTACGAAATAAAACACCAGCTGCACTGCAGCCCATGTGGAGCACATCTGACTCTTCCGAAAAATCCAGGTGAACTCTCATCCACCTGTCTTAGTTAAGGCTTTAGAAAATCATACTGCCAGTTACCACTGCCATTGTTTCCGTACTCATGCTTCCCTGCCCACAGTTATCAGTACTTCCTGTGCTCCCAACCAAGCTCCCTGCATCGCCTCTCTCCAAGTTCAATTCACTGCACATTTTGGACCCTCTGTACCTTGGTAAACAAACTCTCGCTCCTAATTTCTCCCTCTACGTTCCCTTCATCTTGTGATAACGGCAACTAAGTTCTTCGTCTCCTGCACTCTCATGGAAAGATTATTTTTCTCACATACTCTCTTTAACTAAAAATTGAAAGTTGGAGTTCCAGATGCGCTTGCCGTCCAGCACTGCCTTTACATGTCTCCTCATCCATCATTCGTAAAATGGCCTTCCTTCTTTAAGACTCATGCCACCCCACTGTGGCACCTGTCATTACCTTCTCATTATTGTCAGGTAAACTACCTCATGTAGTGCAGAATTTGGAACCTATGTTATGTCTTGCTCTCTACTTAAATACTTGTACACATTTTTGCTGATTTCAGATTCCTTTTGGAATTTCCCATAATAGCCACTTCCTGGTCAGTGACTGGTCTGTATCGTATTCACTGAGTGTAGCTCCATATCCAGTCTCATAGCTACACTTGCACTTCCTTTAGTAGCACGAGCCTCTATATCATCTCTGCAATATCTTGTTGTCTTTGCATTCCATCTTTCTTATTCCGTTACTCCCACTGTATATCTTATTTGGCCTATTGAGAATTTTCATTCTCAATTGGACATCTTAGTTTATTACTTTTTAATTTACTCTATCTTTACTTATTTTCTAGCTTATACCTTAGTTACCCCCACTCCTGTTTATTTACTTCACCTTTATTTGTTTTCTAGCTTTTCAGCTAGGTTACATGGTATGTCAATCAAACACTTTCATCAAAAACTTAAGCTGTTTTCCTCATTCTCCCTTTTTTTAACTCATCTGGCAAAACTCCAGTCTAGGGAAATTCCAAGTATGCATTCTCTCTGCCCACTCTGAGGCTGCTGAATACTGCCATGGGAAATCATACAACCTTAAAGACTGTTGCCACCATAACATTTAAAGAGTTCAACTTTATGTTTGCCCCCAATATTGCAGGACAACCTCTCATGTCCTTCATCAGCTCTCTTTCTCATTTTTTCACAACAGCTACTTCCAAAGTTTCCAGTCACTTTAAATTTTTGACCCTACAATCTCTCCTCTAACACTCAGCAGATAAACTTACTTTCTAGTTTCTGAGAAAATAGGCACTAATTTCCAGCCAATAGATCTACAAATTTACTTGTATTGGCACTGGTAAATCTACTTTGGGTTGCTTATCTTTCACACACATGCTGGATGTCATGCTTCTCCTAGCAATTTAGGGAAATATAACTTTTATGTGTACCATTTCCTTCTTTTGTTTTAAATTGCTGCCTCTTACTATGTGAGCATCAGCACAAGCTCAATTTGCTCTCCATCACAACTAAATGCATTTCATGCTTCTGGATTAAATTTCAGATGGAGAAGAAACGGTATAAAAGACATTATTGGGACAATTAGGGAAATATGCTTGTCTATATATCACTTAATGTTTTATCAGCAAGAAGTTCTGTGAATTTGTTTTGTCTTTTTTGTTTGTTCATTCATTTGTTTTTAGATTACAACACTTTTAATTTTCTCAATATTAGTGTTGATTTTGATAAAGCATTTGTTGATGCTGTGTCAGCTTCTCCATGTGGAGAAGTGCTACTGGATGATTAGTTAGGGTTGGGGCTAGAAGCCAACTTTGGAAATTTGGTCCTCATTTCTTTTGACTGTCTGAGAATAGGAAAAAGTGACTAAGTTTTCCTGAGCAGTGATTCCCTATGAAAGAAATTCTTCATTATCAAGGATGGCAGCTCTTTTTCTTCTTCTTTTTTTTTGTTTTTTTAAAATTCTCTTTTGGTCTCATGTCACTACTGTCTTCATCTATGTTTAATCAAGTAAATACTAAGTCTGGCGGTACTCCAGATTTATATTAACCTACTCCTAAAAATTTCTTCCGTTTGTGTTAATTTTTACTGTGATTTTAAAGCCAAAGAATCAGATTTTTTACTGTAAGTTTGAAGTTGAGGAATCTAAAACTTGGTGAGATTAATTGATTTGTTCACATATTAAGGACTCCAGGTCACAAGGATTTGATAATTGCATAGTAATTTAGGAGAATGTCCTTTTCTTTAGGCAAAATACATTGAAGAATTTATGAGTGAAGAGATGCTAACAATTGATAAATCTGGATGAAGAGTATAAGGGTATTCTGACCATTTTTAACATTACTATATACATTTTTTATTATTTAAAAATAAAAAGTAGAAAATTAATTGCTCTTGATCCCTACTCTGTCTCTCTTCTCCATCACTGTCAGTCTTCATAGTAGGCTGTCTACATTTGATACGCTACCACTTACTTACTCCCATTTTCATTGTCGTATATGTTCCATCCCCAGGAGTCCATTGAAACTTAATAACCATTTCCTTAATGATGTTGGTAGTTTTGACTCTAATCCACCCTGCAGGTTGATTATAAGAGCAGATTGGATAAAAGGGTAAAATTGCAGTTTTACGAATTTAGCCACAAGGAAAGCATGCTTATTGAATTCTTTACATGGTATGATATAGTTGAAGAAATCTTCATTAGTCAGGATTCTCCGGAGAAACAGCACAGATAGGATGTGTGTGTGTGTGTGTGTGTGTGTGTGTCTGTGTGTGTAGAGATGGACAGACCGAGACAGTTCTAGAGTTGTCTGTGGGTAGGCTAGGAGGCTAGAGACCCAGGAAAGAGTTGATGTTACAGGCTCAAGTCCAGAGGCAGTCTGGAGGCAGAATTCCTTCCTCTTCAGATGACCATAGTCTTTTTTCCTTAATGTCTTCACCCTAAGGATGAGGATGAGGCCCATCCATGTTATAGGGGGTCACTTGCTTTACTTTAAGTCTACTGATTGAAATGTGAATCGCATCTAAAAAATGCTTTCACAGCAACATTTAGCCTGGTGCTTGACCAAACATCTGGGCACCATAGCCCAGCCAAACTGACACATAAAACTAACCATCACAGATGTCAACCTCAGTATCCAATTTTCTGTGAAAAGTACTTTATTTTAGATAGATTCCAAGGGATGAGAGTGACTTCCATTTGTATTTGCAACATTATCATATGCAGACTCCTGGCATTTCTCTTATGAATCCTGTAATTTACAATGTTGGATAAGCAGATTGATATTTCCTTATTTGACTAAATTTGTGAGGATTACTATATTCCCAGGATTACCAGTACATACAATTTTACATTGGAATTTAGTAAATGAGGAATTAGCAAATTTTCATTTGTCTGGTCAAAAAAAATTATATTTACTATATAGTATCAAGCAATATCTAAAATAAGTGGAATAACTTTTTCTTCCATTTGATTCCCATTTATGAAATGAAAAATATTTTATTTTTCTGATTAAATACTTTGTCCCTATCTTAGTCAGTTGGGACTGCTATAACAAAGTATCATAGACTTAGTGGCTTATAAACAATAGAAATTTATTTCTCATTGTTCCGGAAGCTCGAAAGTCCATGATCAAGGCATCTTCCTGGTTGGGTTCTGGTGAGGTACCTCTTCCAGGTTGCAGACCGATACCTTCTCCTTGTATCTTTGCCTGGCAGAAAAAGGGCTAGAGAGCCTTGTTGGGTCTCTTTTATAAGGGCACTGTTCCTGTTCATGAAGGCTCTACCCTCAAGGCCTAATTACCTCCCAAAGGACCCACCTCCTAAATACCATCACATTAGTGGTTAGGATTTCAACATAAGAATTTCGGGAGGACACAAACATTCAATCCATGACAGACTCTATTGAAGTTTTAATAGGTTACCTGAAATCATGGTGTATACATACACATTAAATTCATTCAAGTTATCATTGCACCTGTTCAATGTGTTTAAGTATTTTAAATATTTTTCTAGGCAGGGAAGCAAGAATCTTCAACCAGATAAATGATAACAATATGTAAGTAGCTAACTTGGCAGAAATTGAACAATTTCAACTAGACTAAGATTAGTTTTGAACTAAGCAGTAAAGAAAATGGAAAATATACATATATTAGTAAGTAAGGGGTTTAAGATGTCCAAAAAAATTATGCTTTCTTTCTCTATTTTGTATCATCCTTATTGTTATTATTGAAGTACTTAATTTGCAGATGCTGATGCTATATGAGAGATCAGTTGACTCAGACTCTGCTCTTTGTGAAATGTCACATGAAGATGGTGCTAAATCTTTTAGTCTTAATTGCTCTTTCTATGCTAAAATCTATTTGCTCTAGGTTGTCATTCTTTGGGATACTTGTGCTTCATATTTATAGTTTAAATAGGTTGCATGTTTGAGTACTGAGCAAAAAAGTATTGGCTTGGGGCTGGCCCTGTGGCCGAGTGGTTAAGTTTGCACGCTCCGCTGCAGGTGGCCCAGTGTTTCATTGGTTCGAATCCTGGGCGCGGACATGGCACTGCTCATCAAACCACTCTGAGGCAGCATCCCGCATGCCACAACTAGAAGGACCCACAACAAAGAATATGCAACTATGTACCGGGGGGCTTTGGGGAGAAAAAGGAAAAAAATAAAATCTTTTAAAAAAAAAAGTATTGGCTTTTTAGTAGATTTGGAATATAAAATACATTTAGTGACCCTGTTTACATGACCAAATCTAATACTTCTAATTATTATTTACGTTTTTAAAAAATAACACTTTATTTTTTCTAGCTTTATTCAGTGTTTTTGAATGAGTTCAAATAGAGGAATGGTGAAAGCATAACGTAAAATTGTCTGTGAATTTGGATAAGACGAGTATTTGCCTGTGCAGAAAATATTATTCTAGGCACTTACCATGTGATATGTTTATAGTAAACCTTGTTGCTGTTACTCTAGACAGCCAAAACTGATGAAATACTCAATTAAGGTTGCTAGTCAGATCAATAAAAGCACCAGAGAAACACTTCCAATTACGTTGCTCAGATAAGTATTTAATTTGCATGTAAACAGTTAGTGTTAGTTAATTAAATGTTAATTGGTTCTTTAAGATAAATTATTGATATTTCTCTGTAGTTAACTCAGAAAAATGTTGCAAGAATTATGAATTTTGTTTATACGTTGTCAACTGAATCTTTTCAACCTAAACGACTGTTTACTTATTGTAGTTAATGAATCAAAAATTGCCCTTTCTATTTAATTTTAATCAATAATTTAATATTATCATTGTGCAAACTAATGGTATATGATATAATATTTAAATTAGTAATAATAGCTACATTTTTATTGGCTAACACAATACATTATCCATTGATGATTTTCAAATATTTATTATATGTAGGAAAAAATAGGATTACTATTTCCCTAGCGGCATTTTTGAGTTAGCAAGCATTACTTTAGAAACAAATACTGAAAGTTTCCACTTCATAAGGAGGTAAAATGTTCATTGTCTACTTGAGAAGTCTAGGCAGAAATTTTAACAATACAAAGCAATGTTAGAGAATTTATTGTTGGAAACCATCTCATCACTAGCATGGTTCTGTTTTCTGAATATAATTACCCTGTGTGCATTGATCTTGCAATCTCTAATAATAATAATATTAGAAAATCAACCCATAATTACATTAACAGCTGAGATTTGCCAAGAAGATTAAAATGGGAAGTTCACTGATCTAGCATAACTGTAAACCACTCTTTCTTATGAACTTTCACAGTACTTATATCTGCCCCTTTTACTGAAACCTCATTTTTTTTCCCTTCATCACTTGGCTGTTGGTTAGTTGGTGATCAATCAATTTCAGTAGCTTGAAAGAATGAGTGAAATCTCCTTTTCCTCTTCCAAACATCAATAATTCTGAGTATTTCTTTGGGGACTAAACTTTTAGATAATAAATTTTTGCCTCTTACTATCATTAATTAAGTCATTCAACAAATATTTACTAAACATCAATTATAAGAAAAGTCTAGGGGCCGGCTCTGTGGCTGAGTGGTTCAGTTCGCGTGCTCCGCTACAGTGGCCCAGGGTTCGGATCCTGGGCGTGGACATGGCACCGCTGGTCAGGCCACATTGAGGCGGTGTCCCACATCCCACAACTAGAAGGACCTGCAACTAGGATATACAACTATGTACGGGGGGGTTGGGGAGATAAAGCAGAAACCCCCACCCCAAAAAACCAAACAAACGAAAAAAAAGGAAGATTGGCAACAGTTGTTAGCTCAGGTGCCAAAAAGAAAAGTCTACTATGGCATCTACTGGCAATTGAAATTTGTAAAATGTCCTTATTCGTAAATATTGGACAAAATGAGAAAAATAAATAAATAATGTGAAACCCCTGTCCACAGGACAAAAAGATTAAAACATGAATTAATTTTTAAAATCTCTTCCTCTTTATTGCATTTCTCTGTCCCGCTTTATGTATGTACGTAAGTAGGTAGGTAGGTATGTAGGTGTGCACGTATGTATGTAGGCAGGTAAGGAGATCTGTAGGTTGGTAGGTAGGTAGGTAGGTATGCACTTCTTAAAGGAGACATTTCGCTGAGTCCAGAGTGCTTATAACCTCAGAAATGCAAATTCCAGAATTGTATTACATTCATTTTGCAACAACAATAAAAGCCCCATTAGTTCTAAGTATGGAGGGAGCAAATGCTCCTGCTAATAAAAATTTCACATTGGGACACTGCTTTGAGATATTTTAATCTTTAACATTTATTCAATAATTATGGAGATATCCAGTATGTGTAAGTTTCTGTTAAGTATACTGCAAGTAATAGAACATGATAAAAAGTGATGGCCAGTATGCTGAGGGATTTCTGAGCCTTGTGTGTATGCACATGTGTGTTTGAGTGTAAGAGTGTGAACAAATGTGTGAAAGTTTTTGTTAGTGTGTTTAAGTTTGTGTGTGTAAGTGTATGTGTGTGTTGGGGGGGCGGTTCTTGAGTCACTCTGGACTAGTTACCTGCCTTTTTGGTAGAGCAAGCTATCTATTATATGAAAATTGATCTTTGTATGGAGAACAATATGATACCACTGTTGGAATTAAGTTATTAAGTAATTATGAGGAGGAGAACAACTTGTTTTTCTGTTGGAGGCTTGGGGTAAAATAGAGGTCAGAATTTAATAAAAGGCTGGGTCGTTGCAGAGATGCCTAAAGCAGTTTCTGTTTTCCTAGTGTTTGTTTGCTTTGGCTCATGGCAGGTTGTTTTCCATTCTTTAAAGAATATAATGGGATTGCTTTCCCTAAACACCTTTGGGCTATTCTTCATCACTTGTAGCCTCATTAACTGGTAAAGAAAAATAAATTACTTTTTAAGCCTTCAGAAACTAGGTTGGTGATAAATTGTTGGCGATGGTTTAAGGAGAGAAAACTGAATATATCACCAAGGAGCGGTACCCTCAGGTCTTTCCATAGGCAGTGAATGAGCAATGTAGACGAGAAAACCATTGTGAAAAGAATAAAAAAAGTATGATTTTCATAGAAACAAAAGTTCCTGAGGATCGGAATGCTTTTGGACTCTTCTGTGAGAATATCTATTTTCATAAATACTGCTAGAATCTCTGAGGCAGCCTTTTTAAAAGCCCCTTTCAGTATGCCCAGCCAGCCACTTCTATTGAAGAAAATACTTTAACTTCTCAGAAGGAATTCAGGAAGACAGATAATCCTGGAATAAATTCCTTAATACCAGGGAAGGTCAAGAGAAGAGCAGTTAGCAGAAGCCAACTGGTTGTGAAATCATAGGAAATACAGTTTCATCTTGTTACTGCTGGGTTTCTGTGACTTTGGTTTAGAAGCAGAATTTATCATTTGAAAAGATATTTCAGTAGAGTAATAGCCAAACTTCCTTCCTTTGAAATATTTTCCCTTCCTAGTTTTTTCTCCGAGATAATAGAATTGAAAGCAATTTTTTGCAGAATGTCCAAGCAGCGAATAAATTTAGTGCAAAAATCAAGCAAAACCAGTTGTTTGTAATGGAGCAAGCAAAGCGGTTAATTTCCCTAATTTTAAATTTCTCAATTGGCATTCTGCGCTAAGTGCACAAAACACCTACACTGCAGATAGTTTTATCCTTAAAAGGAATCTTATTGGCAACTACGTTTGAGATTTTAAATCATAGTAAATGGGAGTATAAAATCATGACGTCATATAAACTTTGCCTGTCTATTTCTCTCATATTTTTTTCCAATTGTAGCACAAATGCTCTGAAACTCAGTAATCTAGACCACTCGAAGGTACGCCAAACCACATGCTGTCAACATTTGAAGGGAAACCTTTCCATTTGATTTATTTTGAGGGAGGGAGGCAACGGGATAGATTATTATGTCCTCTACCCCCTAACTTTTGGTATTACACGGGTTTCATTTTATTTTATTTTATTTTATTGCATTTCAGGTATAATTTATACAAAATAAAAAAATACACATTTCCAAGTGTTCTATTTGATGAATTTGCCAATTCTATGCAAATGTGTAGCTGAAGAAAGTTCCTTGGTGCTTATTTCCAGACAATTCCTCCTTTATTCTAATCCAAGGAAAATCACTTTCTTGTTTCTATCACCACGGATCTGTTATATGTAATCAAGAACTTCATGAATGCAGTCACGTGGTGTGTAATCTTGGATTGTTGCCTTCCTTCACTCATCCTTACGTTGCGTTTATCTATAGTTTGTTCTTTTTTGTCGAATTGCATCCTATTGTATGAATACATCACACTTTGTTTATCCATATCCCTGTTCGTGTACACATGGGTTGTTATCAGTTTTTGGCTATTGGCTATTTGCATAAGGCTGCTATGAACATACAGGTCTTTTTATGGATACAGATTTTTGTGTCCTCAAGTAAATTCCTAGGAGTCGCATTGCTAAATTATTGAATGGTATAACATTATAAGAAACTGCTAAACTGTTTACCGTAGAGGTTGTGCCAAATTACCTTTCATCAGTAATCAATTAGATTATGAGTGGGAAAATTTCATTAGAATGAAAAAGGTAGAGCAAGACAGATAAAACATGAAAGTCCAGGGACTTAAGAGGAACGACTTTCCTGAGTGAATGATCCCAGTGAAATTATATTTCCAGTAGACAACATAAAAAATGGGGCATGAGAACGAAATGAGACTCCAAAGGAAAGGATGAAGAGTGCAATGAACTTGGGAGGATTCTAAAGACAAATGTCATTCTTGCATTTTGACTTTTTCTAGAACCATTACAACCTCAATTTTCCTTCCTCTGCAAAAGATAAGATATAAACCCTCTTTGCTTTCACGATATCAGAAAATTGAAGAACTGAATTATAATAATTTCTTAGGTTTAGATAATTAAAGGGACTTACAAGATGCCACAGCTTATACTCACGTAAGGCTTTAATCAAAGTAATGGATACAGGGTAGCAGGAGAAAGAAGATGCAGGCAAGAATGGAGGCCCAACAGACTTCCATACCCAGAAGGTATTCATTTGGGGATTACAAACCACCTGCAAGGAGTCTTGAGTTCAAGAGAGCATGGGCAAAAGTTCCTGTGGGGGTATTTACGCCCCCCTAGTGAGGTACGTAAACTAGGCTGTGTAAGTCATCAATGTGCACCTCCCCAAACCAGCTGTGCGGCAGCGAAGTTTTGAACTTTAAACGGTTCAAAATTTCACTACCTTATATTTAGCCTTATCTTAACCAAGAGTCAGCATCAGAATTTGAGGTGTCCCTGGAAATAAGCATAGAGCAGTCCCAGGGCAGCAATCTTACACGTCATTAATGAGGACAAAGAGAGAGAGCTTGGGGCCATCAGGAGGAAGTTTTTCACCCTTAGTAAGTGATTAAAGTTTAACAATTCATCAATATTACTTTTGTATTTGGGGATCACTTCATTCTAAAATTAAACTTTTTCTTAAACTTTTAACTTTTACTAAACTTTAAACATTTATTAATGTATTTAAATTTCACTTCTCTCATTGGAATTTCTTCTTTTTCTTTTGGGTTTGGGTTTATTCTCCAACTTACTTTATTTCTGGTGAATATAAAAGGTAATTAAAATTAGAGTCATAATGAAATGCATTCTGCTTTCCCCCCTCCTCCTTTACTTGACTTTTGTCAAAAATTCAGAAATAGCAGAAGGAAAACCTATGAATCACCGAAGAAGTAATTGTGCCAACACCAAGAAGACAGCTCACAAACCAGGAGCACTCAAACCAAAGGTGGAATGAGGCTCCGAGGAATATTATTATAAAGTAGCTAACAGAGTGAGGAGACAGTGACTGCTTATTCTTCACAATGATTGGTTACAATATTAGAATTTTCTTGAATGATAGGGAATTGATTAGTGATTACTTCATATCATTTCTGGGCTACAATTTAAATTTAGCTTATGATTTTGAGAGACATAAGGAAGAAGTGACCCAGTCAATTTAGTCTCACTCGTTTTGCAAAATAAACTAAATAAAACATTGCTTGTATCACTAAACTTGATTTGTCTGCTCAGAGAATTTTCAAATCTGGGCTCCGTTTGTGTTTGATTTTGACACTCCTTTAATCTTCCATTCATTCCAACACAAACTTTCCCATGTTCCCACTATAGGTTACACACATTACATATATACATATGTATATTGCATGTATTACATACCCCTTCTCCGCAAACCCTTAAGAATTTGGACTTAACTTTTCCTATTGCAATCGCAAGGATGACTTCTCCTTAAAATTAGATTATTGTGTTCTTATAACAAATCCCTAAGTAGTCTGTATGCCCTGGGAATGATCTAATTTAATCAGTCCCCTTCTGGACCTTAATTATTACAATCTTTTAACCTGATTCACGCCCAGGTTGATTCTGAGTATCACTAGAGGTCTTGCATAAGGCTGTCAGCAATTCTTCATGCAGATATATAACCAAGACCAAGAAGTCACGAACTACAGAAATAATGATTAATTTTTTTAGAAGAATACATATATAAATGATTGAGAACTTTATTGGTAAATAATCAAGTACAAATAATTTAACAATATAATAATATTACTTTGGATACTTTCTACTTTAGAAATAATTTAGACACACTAAGCTTTTGTATAATACACTTTAACTGCCTGCCCCATGAACAAAGATCATGTGTTTGCACGAGATGGAAGAATGAACTGCATTAGACATTCCTGAGTTCCTATCTAGGTTTCTGTTTTGAAAATAATTGTTAACAGTTTTCAACATAAGTATGAAGTAGGCACATGGATATGTTCTACTGTCATATGTTTCACATGTCTCAATGGAAAAAATTCAAATTTAGTTCAAATAATTCACAACCATTATTAGAAAACATAGAGTTGCTGAATTTGCATCACTGAGCAACTGAAATCCACACTCTCAAGTCTATTTATTATTCCTTTTTTTCTTTGTAAAACCACAAACTGTAAAACTTCATCCTTCACACTTGTACAGTGATGTTGTATCAACAGCAATTTTGAGTCCTTCCTTCTGTCTCATTTAAGTGAAACATAAAAGAAGGAAATATAAAGGGATATGGTCCAGAAAATTAGCAGTCTCTCAGCACCTAAGTAAAACATGAGATTCCCATTGAGAGCCTCTGTAACACTCATATACATTTAAAATTTTGGATTTTGTTTCTTTTTAAAGATAGTTCCCTTATAGAAACGTATGTTATAAAAACAGATTGATTTTCTTCCTATATGTCTCTATCTATATAGATGTGTGTGTGTATACATAAGTACATCTCTGCTGCTATGGGATATCTGAATTTTTAAGCCATTTAATGCATAAATTCATTGGGAAAGACCATCTTTTTAAAATTGTACATATATTCAAATAGAGCATTAAATTTGTAATATGCAGTTATAATTGGTAGTCACTTGCAATGCAGACAATTTAAGAACTTGGAGCCCAGGCTGAATAAAACAAATTAGTGAGTCTGAATCAATGAAGAAATCAGTGATTCAGCATTGTTAATTTACATTATAATCATTTTCTGCAAAACTGTTGGACCAAAACAAGAAAATATGTATTTCTTAATGTTACTATAGGAAAAAAGCTTCCCCCTGAATCTACATACACATGTGACTGGCACTGTCAATATTCAACTGCCTTAAATGCTATACCTCAATTGGACAAATATTAAGCACTAAGAACTTGAAAAGATGCTTTTCTTCTTTCCATTAAGCATAAATTATTAAATCTGAATCTGTTCAAATTTGTGGACTATAATTATGTTTTAGATATATATGTAATATATAACTGCAAACTGCCTAGTTTGATCATGTCTATAATTTAAGTAAAGATAGTGATCTCTTTGATCTTTACAAATTGAAGAGTGGTTACGTTTGCAACAGAAGAAATGCCAGTGCAAAATTTTTATTTCCCAAAAAGCTGGTGGAGAGCTAGAAAACAATATATCAAATATTTATTTATTTTCAAAAGTAGCCCAAATGTGCATGCATTTCAATTACAAGGGAATTCTCTTTTAGAAAAAAAGGAATGTACTATTTATATCACTATATCTACCTCTATCATGTCATATGTATTTATCTACACATAATGATAATGTCCTCATTTGTTTTATTTTGTTTATTTAGAAGCACAATTGAAAATCCGTTGCATGGTAGGCTTTTAATTTTCTTTCTTATAAAGCAGTGTTAGTGTATCCAAACCTGATCACATAAAACTAACTTTCCAAGATATTATGCAATTATATAGACTATTCTACTGCATAAGATTGTAATATAAGTCAAATGATAAAATAAGAGTTTATTGTTTAACATTATCAAAAACATGTGAAGGAAAATGTGTGTTTCTCCCAGTCTTAATAATTTTTCTAACTATCATTGAAGCATTTCTGAAAATCTTTATATGATAATAAACAATGTGCTGGAACTTTGTTATTTTTATACTGTGAGCAATATTCCTCAATTAAATGATATATGTGAAAAAATATTATTTATACTTATTCATAAAAATTGACGTTTGGTAAAATAAATCTTCATAGAGACATGCCATTTATCACCGAATGTGTTTTTGCTGACCATTATATTTTTGTCTTAATTCTAATCTCTTCATTATCAGTGAGCATGTAGCATATTTTTACCACCAGTATTTATAGAAGTTGATATCTCTGGAACACTGTTCCAATGCTTTACTTACCATTTAATGTTCACAAATTCTGTGATGTGGGTCCTATTATTCCCCACTTTACAGGGGGATAAACTGAGGTTTAGAGTAGAACAGAATGGAACGTAGGAGCTCAGACAGCAGACTCAGCAGTCCGCGCCTGCCTTCCAACCCCAGCACCGTCATTTCCCAGATATGGAGTCTGGGTAAATGCTTTAACTCTGGTTCCTAGAGTTCTTTATCTGTAGAAGGCAATTGTTCATCTTTTTTATACCAACAAACAATATTAAATATATGTCTTTACCCAGGCATTGAGGTGAACGGAAATGTGCTGTATTTTAATTGGTTAATCATGACTCGCGTATTATTCTGTCAAGTGGAAAAATGGAGTTGTAACTTTCTTAGGACATTTTTGGATTTTTTTTCTTGTCAGTAAAAAGCATTTCTTTAAGGCTTAAAAACTGTGAAATCAGGCCGGCCTGGTGGCATAATGGTTAAGTTCACACGCCCGGATCCCATGGCCCAGGATTTGCAGGTTTGGATCCTGCTGCAGACCTAGCAGTGCTGGTCAAGCCATGCTGTGGTGGTATCTCACATAAAATAGAAGAAGATTGGCACAGATGTTGGCTCAGCAACAATCTTCCTCACCCCCCCCCCCAAAAAAAGAGAAGACAATCTAAAAATCTGTGAAACCCATAGATGTGTTATCAAGCTCAAAATGAAAATTTAAAGAAACCTAAAATTAAAGCACTAAGCTTTGCTGATTTTAAAATGATTTTTTTTTTCTTTCTGAGGAAGATTAGCCCTGAGCTGACATCTGCCGACAATCCTCTTCTTTGCTGAGAAAGACTGGCCCTGAGCTAACATCTGTGCCCATCTTCCTCTACTTTATATGTGGGACACCTGCCACAGCATGGCTTGTCAAGTGGCATAGGTCTGCACCTGGGATCTAAACCAGTGAACCCCGGCTGACAAAGTGGAATGTGGGAACTTAACTGCAGTGGCACAGGGCCAATCCTTTTAAATGATTATTTTTTAATATAATATTTCTGTGTCCATGAGGAAGGAAAATGCCCAAATAAAAATTTGTGTTGTACTATCTCTGTTAAAAAAAAGATATATTAAACTGAATTTAAAGAAAAACAGCCTACTGTTGTAAAAGAACACTATTATTGATCATTCCTCACTGTATTCCAAAAAAATGTTTTTGCCCTGTGATTTCTTCAAACAGCAAAGAGTTACTAAACCAAGAAAAAATATTAAAGTATATTTTTTAGTATTTCACTTGATTTTGTGTTTCTTTCATCACAAATTTGCTTGCAGAACAAAACATCCCAAAAATACATTAAAAAATTTTACTCTGTGTCTTCTACAGGCTGTTAGTTAGTGAAAATTTTGAACTTTGTTTTCTTTGTGCTTTTTAAAGCCATTGAGTTAGTGACTAGAAAATGCTTAAATTTGAACTGTTGTTAGTTTTTGACGTCCTTATAAAACTATACAAAATGATTATCTTTATTAAAGTTGATAATTTCTATTAATATTACTGAATCTGATTTTAAAAGAAACTTTATTTTACTGAATATCTCAGATATGTGATAAGTATAAGAGAAAACAATCGAAGGTATAATTAACCTTTCCTAAGATGATGCTAATGTGTAAAATTTTTAATTACAATTGTTTCTTTCAAGTGTTGCCTGCACTACTAATAGTTTTTGTTTCTTATGTTTTGGTACTCCATTATATAATATATAAATTCAGCTATAAAATTAATTGTGAATATGATAGTTTAGAAAACTGACTTATGAGCAACATTGTTTAATCACTGACATTTTTGGATGTCACGTTTATCAAGGGTATACGCTGTGATAGGCATGAAGTGGATAGATAAAGGATGTATACCTTTACATGAATTAAACCAATGCATTGGATGGAATAGATTTGGCCATACATGCGGCACACAGGCTCCTAATTAATATTCTAAACCCTGAAATGGGAGTTTCAAAGGCCTGTATTTTCAATATTCAGTCCATACTCTGCCAACTGATTTCTCCTCCTTAGCTTTTCCCTGGCATTTGCAACTGAAAATCAGCTCACTTGTGATACAGTTGAGGTGCTAGACTTGAACTGGAAACCAAAAAACAAAAAAATTTAAATTGGATTGGAGTCAGAGCAAGAATGTTTGTCAATAAAAATCTTTGTTCATCTGATATTACTATTCTGAATTAAGACTAGTTACAGGTTCTTCATAGCCACTACTTTCTTGTTAGAGAACTTGCTATTTTAAACTCAATATCTATCAAAAAAGCTCAGAAATGATGGCTTATGCATATTTAATTACTTTTATTTTTATAGAACTATAATTTTAATAAACATATTTAGAGGTAGTAGAAAGTTAAAAATTTGCCTAAAATAACTTTACGGAACTTCAACACTAATTAGCTACATTTTCTTAAAGATTGGCACCTGAGCTAACATCTGTTGCCAATCTTTTTTTCCTTCTTCTTCTTCTCCCCAAAGCCCCCCAGTACATAGTTGTATACTGTAGTTGTAGGTCCTTCTGGTTGTGCTATGTGGGACGCCGCCTCAGAATGGTCTGATGAGAGGTGCCATGTCTGTGCCCAGGATCCGAACCGGTGAAACCCTGGACTGCTGAAGTGGGGCACACAAACTTAACCACTCGGCCCGGGGCCGGCCCCTAATTAACTACATTTTGAAGATAGATCTTGAATATTGTGATAACACTTTTTTCTAGATATCTTCATTTATCATAAAATTTAAATTTTTATTTAATAAATATGCTGTTGAAATTTAAACTTAATGGTTGCAGTTTGATTTAAGATGAGTAACATGAGATTTTTCCAGACATTGAGAGTCACTCGGAGTTTCCCCTGGGTAAGGCAGCACGCTGTATTGAAGTTGGAGAGAGAGAAGTTAGAATTCATGAAGTTCCTCCTCCTGTTCCTCTTGTTCTCTCCTGTTTCTCTTCTTATCATTGGAGGAGAGATGCTGATTTATTTAAAGACAATGAACTGAAATGTAATCACCTAACTGAGAGAGACTGAATCAGTCTTGAATGGGCATTTTGGATTGTGCTGGAAGATACCAGAGGTAGGTCTTCACTTGGATCATAATATCTTGAATCAGACATAAATTTCAGTATTTCAGTATTTATTCAATTTATATATGGGAAATGATGTGGAGCGTGTCAATAACAGCCACAGGAGTCTTAGGGAAAATTAATACATAAACAAGAATTGGCATGGCTTTCTTTCCATCTCCCTCACTCCAGGTGCTCCCTGGAGCCTCTTACTACTCCTTCCTAACCTGGAAATTGACTGATTTCAGAGGACATTCTCACTGTGCGTAGTTCACTACTTCACTCTATTATATGCATTCTATACACGTGTGACATCAACCCCGGAGGGAAAAATTGCTTTCTGTTGAGGGTGAAAAAAATCTTAGATTTTACAATGATTTGTAGAATTAAAATCCCAAAATATTTGTACCTAAAACTATTGCTACCAATAACCAATTCAACTCAAAGCTGTCATTTCCGTTTGCCATCAGTATCGTATAGTCACGAAGCACATTGTTGTTAAATAATATGCTTGGTGCCTCTATTTATATAATTATAATATATATTTCTTATAATAAATATTTGTATTTATTGAAACAGAAGTATGGATGCAGTTTAATCCTCCTGTGAGTATTAAGTTTTTGGAAGGAGTGTTTTTTACCTCCCCACAATCTTTTTTGCTAGCTCGTCTTGCTCTGTCTTTAAACAGTCATGTCCTACCAGGTTCTACTCTGAGTTTCTTCCTCTTGTGTTTCTATGGAAAGCACTTGATTATCACTTTTATTCCAGTGGTTAAATTATGTTCTATATTCTAATGATTCCTTCAGTCCACAAGGCTCTGTAGAACTCCAGACCCCTAGATCCTACAAGCAACTAAACATCTTTGCTCTGAATTCATAAAGAAATCTTATACAAAAAGCAAAAGCTAATATAATCGGTTTTCTTTATCCTTATGTCCTGCACAAAACTTCCACCCAGTTTCCTAGTAAGAATAATTGAATTGCCACGGAGTCCAAGACAGTAACTTGGGTATTATTCTTGGTTCTTCCTTCTTTCTCAGGACCCATATCTAAATGCGAATCACAAAATACTATCTTTTATAAATGTAAGCACCCCACAAATCTGGGGAGTTATTTCCATACTAAGTTCCACTGCCTTGGGCCATAATCCATATCTGTACCTGGACAGCAGAGCATGACAGAGAAAAGGTAACAACCATGCCGAAAATTTTACATTTGTCACATCTCCGTAGACATTATGTGGGTCCTTAAAGTGCCAAACAGCTGCATTATCGTGTGTTGCCGACTGACAGACAGTCCCTCACTCCAGCTTGACTGTTTCGCAGCCTTTCTTCCCTCTTCAAACCCCAGCACCTGACCTTCCAGCCTTACTCTCAGCAGACGATCTCATTTCCTTCTTGACTGAGGAAATTGATGCAGTCAGAGAAGAATTTTTGCATAATCTCCTATCACAAATACCCAGCATACATTCTTCCCTTCCACTTTTCACAGGGATGGACTTTCCATTGTCCTATATAAAAGTAATTTATTCACTTGTGTATTGGTATCCATTCGGCTTCTCTACTTCAGAACATTATGCTACCATCTCCTCTGTCTCTTCTACACCAAGTTTTTCATTCAAGACCATATCATTTCCGTCAGCATAGAGCAAACCAAATAAGAGAAGCAAAAATAATCACTCCCCTTTTGCTGAAAATTCTGCTCCCTAAATGTTATTTGTACTCGTTCTCCATTCCTCTCACTCCATGATCTCTTAAACCTACTCTAAATTTTTCACCCAGACCACTGCACAAAGTCTCTGACATCTGACATGGCCAAGTGTTTTATATTATTAAACTATTCCTATCATTAATGATTTCCCTTTTTAAATATTGCATCTTACTAGAAAATTTGCTGAAATCTAATATTTGAATAAGCTCTTCAAGCAATCATTTTGCAGATAATGATTGTTTGGGATATGTATTCTGTATCTCTAAATATATTCCGTTTCCTTTCCTGTCCTGTTTCTTTGGCAAGTTCCTCCAGCACATTATTTAACAAAATTGGGGATAGTAGGCATAAGGGTCTCATTCCGGATTTTAAACGGTATGATTCCCACACTTCACCATAATTTATGATATTAGTTTTAGTTTCCTTAAAAGATAGTATTTTGTCAGACTTTTCCATTTTAATCTTGAATAAATTTTGAATTATGATGAAGGCCTTTCTGCATCTATTGAGATGATCATACATTTTTAACCTTTAATGTTTAATGTAGTGAGTTATATTAATACATGTCTAAAGTTAAAGAGAGAAAACTGATAAGAACAGCTAAATTCTGTAAGATAGCAAAGCTAGAATTTTAAGCCTGCATTAGCTTCAAATCTATGAATTTATCCATTACCATGTATTGTCTATAATCTCATGCTATTTAAAAGAGATGTAAGGATATAAAATAGAAGGTCAAAGAATGGAAAACAAGACATGAAATGAATTTTTCTGTGGTTTCCCTATCACGTGACTAGATACAGATTTCTTCCTTTCTGCCGTCTCTATTCAGGATTATTCTTCCTGCACATCTGTGCATCACCACACGAAAACTATAACAGTCTAAACTACCATCAATATGGTATCCATAAGTAGAGTCACAGATTTTTTTTCAATTAACGTTTTATGTCAAAATGTACTCACAGAATATTTGGCATCTAGTAGGCAACTAATAAATCTAAATACATGAATAAATAAATTTTCATTTCTATTTATTCCAATTTTAGACATGAGGACTAAATGTTTATCCTCGGTCCACTCTATCACATACATTTATTTAGCATTTCTTGAACACTTATTCATGTCAGACTCTAAGGTAACAACTCATTTAATTCTCAAAAACTCTATGAGTCAGGTATCTTTATTATACTCATTTTGTATGTGAGAAAACTGAGGCTTAGTGAAGTTAGTAATTTGCTCACAGTAACACAGTGTTGGGACAAAATCCAGGTCTGTCCTACCCGAGACAGAGTCGGAAGTTTTCCACCATGACTCCATCCGCGCTCACCTGGAGAAGACTGCCACGCCTCCCATCTGCTCCCACCTCCCCCCAGCTCTCTAATCATTTCTTCATTATACTGCTAAGGAACTTTCATTGAAATATCCTGTTATAAAAATCAAAAAGCTCTCATTGCATTAAACTCAAATCTTTACACCTAATTTTTTGAAGCTTTCTATATGCTGGTCTATTCAAACTATCCAAATTTAGTTTCTAGTTGCTGTATCTAGCACTGTGTTTTTGCTCTTTCTGGCTTTCTTATCTCTGGCATGTGCTTTGTGATATTTCTCTGCTTTGCTATTGTTAATCCTGTTTTCCTCTATGAAAGTCTTTTGTCTGTAAGATTATTGAAGTGCTTCTCAATGTTCAAAGCCCAAATCAAATCCTATCATCTCCATAAAGTCTTGTGAGTATTCCTTTCTCTAAGACTTCATTAGCATTTAAATATTTAGCACACATTTCCCTAAGATATTTTTTTTCAGTAGTGGTAACTATATAATAGCTAGCATAAACAGTTAATGTACCTTTAACTCCTCTGTGGTGACTTCACAATCCTGTTTTTTGTTTTTCATCACATGAGTTCTTGATGAGGTTGTCTTCCAAAATAAGATATCTTTCTAATCAACATTAAGTATTTAATGATTACCATAACCACCTGCCTTAACTAATTCTAGAATCTTGGTGCAACTTTTACAGCAGCATCCTTAAATGTGCTAGACATTTCAACAGGTAGCTTAATATTACTTAATTCATGAGAAATTCTCAAATGATAAATCCAGCCTTGATTGACAAGAAGAGTCATCTCATTGGCCTAAACTGTCAGATGTGGTCTGAGAAGTTCATCACAAATAACAAAGACATTCCCATCACTGGGGAAATTCCAAGGGGTGAGAGTTTACCCTTCAGGAGCCTGGACAAAGGCCAGATTTTAAATTTGTCTTTTTTGAAGCCAATATGAAACCAGCTTTAATTCTATAGACTTTGATATATGTTAAGGAAAGTACCATCACTTATTGAAATTTTAGAATATTATTGACTTCTAAAAAATATCAGAAGTATAATTGGAATTGCATTGAATTTATTTAATTTGGGAAGAATTTATACTTTTGCCATGTAGAGTTTTCCTATCCATGAAGAAGAAATTGTTCCCCATTTATTTAAGCTTCTTTGAATAATATTTTCTATTTTTCCATATTGATATTGCATACTTTCATTAAGCTTTTCTCAATTATCTTTATTTCATGTTGCTATTATTAGACGTTTTCATTTCATTTTTTTCAATTGTTTCTTATATGTAGAAATGCAATTGAAACATTTATATTATTTTTAACCATTACATTGTCAAAATATCTTATTCATTTTAATAATATATCCAGGGCTACCTTTGGGCTTTAAAGTAAATAAGCATATCCATGAAAATAACTATCATTTTTTAATCTTAAAAAATGATAATTATTTTCCTTCTTTTAATGTACCTGGGAACTCTTGTATTATTAATTAAAGTACTAAAATTTAGCATTGTTTTCTTGTTCCTAAATTTAAAAGTGATGATTTTAACGTTCTTAGTTGATTTGCTATGCTTTATGTTTGCCAATTTCCTCTTTTGTAGATGCCCTATCAGCTAGACAGATTTTTTCTTCTTTCTTCCCGGTTTGCCAATATATTTTGGGTGTAATGATTCAAACATGAATCATTGTTGAGAATCATGAGTACTGTTTCTGACACAAATGGCAGTCATTGGAATGGTTCCTACACACACAAACACGTACATATGCAAAGTTTATATCCTGTTGTGGGGGATTGGGTAAAGGTTAGAGATGTCCATCGTTATAAATAATATCACACAGACTATTTTCACTGCTATGAAAATGCCCTGTGCTCTGCCTATTCATCTTTCTCACCCGCCACACCCCTGGCAACCACTGATGTGTTTATTTTCTCCATAGTTTTGCCTTTTCCAAAATATCCTAAAATTGGAATGATATAGAATGTAGTCTTTTCAGATTGGCTTCTTTCACCTAATAATGTGCATTTAAAGTTCTCAGTGTCTTTTTTGGCTTGACAATTCATTTCTCTTTAGCACAGAATAATATTCTCTTGTCTGGCTGGACCACAGGTGATTTACTCATCAACTGAAAGACACCTTGGTTACTTCCAAGCTTTAGCAGTCACGATTAAACCTGCTATAAACATCTGTGTGTAAGCTTTTGTGAGAACATAAGTTTTCAACTGCTTTGGGTAAATCCCAGGGAGTAGTACTGCATCATAGGGCAGGATATGTTTAGTTTTATAAAAGCCTGTCAAATTATCTTCCAAAGTGCCTGTACCATTTTGCATTCCCACCAGGAATGTATGAGAGTTCTCATTGCTCCACATCCTTGTCAGCATTTGGTGTTGTCAGTGTTCCAGACTTTTGCCATTCTAATAAGTATATAGTGGTATCTCATTGTTATTTTAATTTGCATTTCCCCAATGACATATGATGTTGAGCATCTTTTCATATGCTTATTTTCCATCTGTATATTTTCTTTGGTGGGGTGTCTGTTAAGGTCTTTGTCCCATTTTTTAATTGGGTTCTTTACTTTCTTATTGTTGAATTTTAAGAGTTAGACGTATATGTTCTCAGATGGGTCTTTTGCAGATATTTTATTCCAGTCTGTGGTTTGTCTTCTCATTCTCTTGACAGTGTCTTTCACAAAGCAGAAGTTTTTAATTTTAATGAAGCCTAGCTTATCAATTATTTCTGCCATTGATCCTGTCTTTGGTGGTGTATCTAAAAGGTCATTGCCATACCCAAGGTCATCCAGGTTTTCTCCTTTGTCGTCTTCCAGGAGTTTTATAGTTTTGTGTTTTACATTTAGATCTGTGATCCATTCTGAGTTAATTTCTGTGACAGTGTAATGTCTGTGTCTAGATTCTTGTTGTTTTCTTTTTTTTTGCATAAGGATATCCATGATGAGTAGTGTGTAGGTCCACGCCAGGCTGCTGAAGCAGAGTGCCCGAACTTAACCACTATGCTACCGGGCCAGCCCCTCCTCTATTTTTTGTATGCTTAATTTTTCTTCCACAAAACAAGTTTTATTTTATTTCCTTTACCAATAATTTGAAACTAGGTGACTGCTCAAAGATGTTAGAGCATATGAGTTTTATATGTTACTAATTATAATGATTTGTTTTGGGAGACATAGTGGCTCATATCTTTGAATACTTAGACATAGCTTGGACTTAATAAAATTAATAGTCAACTGAAACCCCCCCAAAAAATTACTGTTTATCTGATAGTATGACCTTATCCCAAGGGACATAAAATATTCAAAACAACAGATGTAAATCTAACTTCATCAAATAATACATTTACATTTCAACGTCATGATGAAATGTTTCAGCTTAATTGAATAAGCTATATCAATCATTCTAAAGTCTGTAAAGAGCCATCATCTCTTATTAGAAATTTGAACCAATTATGAATGAATCAATTAAGGCATCATTTCAATGTCAATTATTCACCTCATTAAATTACATTATATGTAATATAGCAAAAGATAAAGTAAAATGGAGGAGGAGCCCATTCCGTCCAGGACTAAGGTTTAAATTGACCACTGTTAACTCTATCCTGGATTACAGCATGTCTTCTAAGAGCTATCCATGATGTAAGTCTCATTTCCTTCCACATCCTTCTAGTTATCATTACTATGTGAATCTTCTGAAAGCACAACCCCATATCAGAAACAGGCAGTGAAGCTTTGCTGCCTTGATAATGAATTACGATATTTTCAATATGGCATTGAAAATCTTCCTCCGTAAAACACTTGTTAGAATTTTTAAGCTTACCATAAGATAGTTGGAGGGAATTGTGAAGGGCCTCAAATTTTACCCTACTTCAATCTAAAAAGTAAACTTGCAACTGTTTGATGAATGCTGGAAGAATACAGGAGACTCTTAGGTTGGAGACAAAGGACTTCATTACTCATGACACAGCAAGCAGTGTGAGCCTCATGTTCACGAAGGGTCCCCTTGCCCCAAGTCCTATGGGGGTGATGCAGAGGAGCTCAGGTGGATGCCACACATGCAGGGGATTTGCATAACAGGTGAGGAACCCTGAGTTTAATGAACTCAAATCTTTTATAATGTGCTGCAAGCAAATTTGTCTGATCATTTTCCAAGAAGGCGATGTTATCTTACTACACTAGATAGTAAACAAAGCTTCCCTCTGTATCGATATTTGAAACATAATCCAAAACAAAAGGGCAGCAGTGCCTCTGTTTGAGAGACATACAGGCATGTGAGAGATCCATAGTGGATTGTCACCCAATAATACTTTCCTTCATTTCTGCATCTTGATTTCTGACAAATTTTCCAATGAGCGTATCCCTCCCTTGGCCACTTCGATTAATCTGACTCACAATATTTAATTAAAGTTTCTCTCAGCATGACTCCAAGTGGCTCAGGATGAGGCCGACTTGAGATTTTGTTCACAACAGCTCATTCCAGTGTCTCAGATCCGATCAGCTGAACAAATCCCATAAACCTTTCAGGGTTCACCTTAGAAAGCCAGATAGGTTTAACCTTAAGTTTCTCTCTTGGCTCTTCCCCTGGGCCTGAGAGATTAATCCGGGTACAGAGGATGTATTGGCAATTGCACGGATAAAACTCTGGCTCAGAGGAGAAAGTCTAGATCAATTCTTTGATTCCTACTACCTTGGCCAGTGACTTCAGGTTGAGCTGAATCCCTTTGTAGTGCCGAACTGCTGTCTTCAAAGACTTCAGCTAAAGTCAGAGGCAAATTTTGACTCACTTTTCTAAATGGATGATTCTCATTTTAGGTAAAACTGCCCTCAAAACATAAATACATATGTACATAAATAGCATATCAATTGTCTCCTCATAAATCTCCCCAAACACCAAAGTTTGCCTGATTTTAGAGATAATACCATAATCTTCTAAGGGTTTTATGATCCATTGGTTTTCACTTAAGTGAAACAAACCAAACGTCCATTTAATGGTGAAGGGATAAAAAAATGATGTCTACCTAAAGTGTGATATTATTCAGCAATATTTAAAAAAACAACTGATATAAGCTACAAAATGGATGAATCTCAAAAACATTATGCTAAGTGAAAATGCTAGACACAAAAACTACACATTTATGATTCCATGTATATGATAGGTCCTGAAAAGTCAAATTTATAGAGATAAGCAGATTAGTAGTTGCCTGTGACTGGTGTTGGGAACAGAGAATGACTGTAAAAGGAAACAAGAAATCTTTTTGTGCAGATGGAAATATGCTAATATTGTACTCTGGTAAGGATTGCACCACTCCATACATAAAAAAAAAGTCATTGAATATTAAGCTATATAAATTATGCCTAAAGAAAGTTCTTAAAACAACAGTATTAGCAGACATATAAACAAATAGATAATCAAAACAGAAAAGACTACCCTATAATAGATGCCTAGATATTTGCAAATATAACGTATGACATAGGTGATATTTTAATTCAGAAGGAAATAAAGGCTACATTAAAAATAACTAAAACACTCTCTACCTATCTTAAAGAAAATAATTGTGAACTCATTTTTCTTATTACACAAAAATAAAGTTCTGAAGAATTAACTTCATGTGATAAAAATCCTAAGAAAATACTTAAAACATTAACATAAACTAGAAAATGGGTGGACAAGAGGCCCAGAGCTATAAAAGAATTAATATATTTGATAATACAAACAGCAAATATTTGGATATAGTCAATATAACCTAAAAAGGCAAAAAATTTTAGGAAAAAAATATATACATATGAGAGACAAATGGTTAACTGAGTTCTTGTACACTGATGATAAAAAAGATGGAGAACCCAATAGAAAAATAAACAATTCTTGGCAGATAAACTTTTAAATGGCAATCAAGCTCATGAAAACATATTTAACTTTCTGGACAGTGCAGGTTAATGCAACTTACAAGGTTAAGTCGGCATTATGTTAGAGATTTTAATTTGACAAAAAAATATTTAAAGTGGTAATATATAACATGGTTGGCTACCCATTGGTCTGGTAAATGTAAATTATTACAGATACTTTAAAATCTATGCCTATTAAGTTTGGAAAATGAAATATATCCTACGATCCCCAAAGTCCTCGTCTCTGAAACCATAGGATTGAAAGCAAAATTGCATGAGAATAAAGGGAGGCATATTTATTCTAGCTTTGTTCAGAGTGGCAACAGAAAAGAAAGTGAATGCCAGTCTTTCGGAAAATGGTTGCACGGATTTTTGAACATTGCCGTTGTGCTAGTTGCACCTGTTTATGCTCAGATCCATTCCCTGCCCTTTCCCCTGTTGTCATCTGTGTTGCAGAGGATAAATCTCTAAAGCACATTTTCCCAGCACCCTCACCAAATGGCTTCTGGAGAAGTTTCGCCACTCAGAGAACTTTCGGGAAACTGGAGTGCAAAAGGTGAGCAGAAACGTGAGTTTCTCTCCCCTCCTCTCTGCTGCAGGCCATGGTTTCTGCAGCGACATCTTCTCCAGAGTTAGCTCCTGACAAACAGCTTCCAGCACCTGGGCTCTGTAAATCTCTCACCTTCTCTTTCCCTCCCTCTCCTTTTTTTTTTGGAGTGAGAACATTCAACATCCATTCTTTTAGCAACTTTTAGTATATAATACAGTATCATTATCTATAATTGGATTTATAAATGGGCAGAGGACCTGAATAGACATTTTTCCAAAGAAGACATACATATACCCAACAGGCATGTAAGAAGATGCTCAGCATCACTAATCATCAGGGAAATGCAAATCAAAACCACAAGGAGATCTCACCTCACACCTGTTAGAATAGCCGTCATCAAGAAGACAAGAAATAGCAAGTGTTGGCAAGGAGGTGGAGAAAAGGGAATTCTCACCTTCACTTTTATGTCCCAACTCTACTTAGGGTATTGGCTTTCTGCTAGGGCTGATCGAAGTGTTGCCTCACTGTCATATTTTGTCTTTTTTACCAATTTCTAATACTTTTTATTTTTCACTAGCTCCCCACATTGAAGTCTCTGTTGAGCTGTTCGGCTTCAGCTTTGTTTCCCTGACGATGAGTAGAAATCACTAATAACTCACATTTTATAGGTGAGAACATGGAAACCTAGAAAACTTTACTTGTCCAAAGTCATTCAGTTCAGATTAAAGCATATTCTGTGTAACTGGAATCCCTCTTCCTGCCTGTAACCTGCATGGTATAAATTGACACTAGAAACTCTAAGATCAGAAGTCATTCGTCATCCAGATTGCGAAATTTCGCTGCCAGATCATTTCTGTAAACTATATGGCTTTTCCATTTTCTCCTTTTTCTTTATAACATTTGGATATCTTTATGTCACAACCTCTACTCTAAATTCCACCAATGCCATAATAGCCTATTTTAATTCTATAAGATCTTAGAATTTTTGTGGCTCCTTCCTTACATCATCATGTTTGATCTTTATGAACATGATAGATAAGACAAGAATTGCCCACAATTTATAGATAAAAAAGTTAAAATGATAGATTTCAGAGAACCTCTAACAAAGGTTACACCACTAATAAATTATCAGATACAAAGATTTGAAAAGATTATTTTGAGAACAATCCAGTACACCCTGTCATTTACGGTTCAGCCTTTTATCCCTGAGAGGTTTACAAAGCTATTGTAACAGATGATTTCTCCTGTTTGAATATCTTTAACCATTTTTTTTAAATGACAAAACATTGAAAGTAGTAGTTAAATTTCACGTAGTATTGAATTTCCGATGGTCTTATCTCTTTCTTGGTAGTAAAATTTAATTACACAATGTACGTAGGATAGAAATAAAAATTTCTCTCACTTATCAATTATGTTCTACTAAATTATAATACAGAATGTTGTATGTTCTCTTAACCTTACAATATTCTTTATTTCTATCCATTATAGGTTATATCAGATTCTATTATGAAAATATTGGATTTTTCCTAGAACTTTCTATTTTTAAAAAGCTATTGTTAACAAATATCTCTGGACCTAATGATATCAAAAAGATTTTTAGTGAGGAAGCTTTTAACTCTGTAATATCAACTTTTAAAATTTCTCAGGATAGAAGTTTCTCTGTGCACTTTCAAAATTTCAAGAGAATTATAAGCATAGAGTTTAGACTCACCACATATTTTTAATTAACTAGATATAAAAACCCAGCATCCTTGATAATGTGAAGTAAATTTAAACTAATTCACATATTTTAAAAATTAATACTGAAAGATTTCTCCTTCAAATCCACTTCCTCTTGTATACACGGACAGCATTTGTTATTACATAAAGTTATATAAAATAATGATATTAATGATTTAATAATAGAAAAAAGACATAAATGATGAAGCAGTTCACAAGCCAACAGCAACTTTTCTTTTCCATATCTTTCTTATTCATGTCTGTACTATCAGGATGTATGGAGCAGAACTGACATGAAACTAGGAGCACCATGGTCTGTAAAGAAATTCAAGGACTCTTTCCCTTAAGTGCCAGTAAAAAATTTATGTGGGGATTTGTAGTTTCAATAGAAGAATCAAGTAAATAAAATTATTTTATGTAAAATATTTTATAGTAGACTTACTTTGGCATTGTCATAATTTTAAGTATAAATGCTAATCACCTGATATTTTTTAAGTAAAAGTGAAGCAAATATTTACACTTCTGTTTAAATTTCTGTGCTCTTTTTATAAAATAAATACTGAATTCTTCTGATAAAAGTACTTTCTATGAGAGGGAAAGTCAGGAGGAGAAGCATGTTTCCTAATTACACAGAAGCCCATACCGTGGTTAAGCTTCAATACGGTACTTCTAACTGTGAATTATAACATACGTCTGTTTGGAAAATCCTGCCTTCCAAACAAAACATTTATAAAATTCTGGGGCCAGAATGTTAAATCATTAAAATTTCATGTTCAAAAAATTTTATGGACACAAGTGTGTTGTCAGAAAAGATATAATGTATTAAATTTAAAAAGTAAAGAAGGAGCTGTCATATCTTTACACTCTTTTAACTGTGCTAGATGTCGTCCCCCTAAAGTTTTGTTTTTTAATTAAATAATACAATAACCTTAAAATATCTATTTCAATAATAAAAATCATATCATGTGAATTCATAAGTTCGTTTATGAACTATAAAGTGTATAAGAGTACATTCTGAAACTTCATCATAATATGTGCATAATAGGTAAAACATGGAGAGGGAAAAAACTTTTACTGGTTTAATGATGTCTCTAAAATGTCTACTATTTTAAACACATCATTCTTTCTTTCATGTCTTATTTAATTGATGATTCCTATAAACTATTCCTATATCATCACTCCGGACTATCAAATGCCTTTTCAGTGACCGGGTAAATGTGAAATAACCCAAATAAATGCTCACACTGGCCCAAGTAGCTCATTTAAACACCTTCATACTTCTTCATTCTCAAAATCCAGTCATCACAAAGATCACAGGGCTTTAATTTCTCACAAATCCGTTGGCATCTCCCCTTTCAGACTGAAACTGGTTTAAATTTGGCCCCATTGTTTCTCACATGGACAAATAACTGCTTCCCATCTAAGTCATTTCTCTTCAGGCCTCTCTAATAATTCCAGTGATCATTATAAAACACAAATTCAGTTATGTTGTTTTTGGAAATAAATATTTCAATAAATTCCCATTGTAAAATACAATCTTCTCAGTATGGTATATATAATCTGTCCACCACCAGCCTCTCCACCATTATTTTCTGCATCTCTCCCATGGTCTCAGCATTTGAACAATGTAGCATTCCCTCAAATGCAAGTGTTTCCATAATGGCTGTTTACTCGTTGCTTATTTTTGCATTTGGTGTTTCTGTAGAATCACCTCCAGTCCCACTTGCTCTAGAGCAATCAGAAAGGGACATCATTTACGACAGAGAGACCAAATTTCAAATCCTTGCTTCTTCCTTTTCTAGCAATAAACCTTGAAATGTTATTCAATGTTCCTAAATACCCATTCCTATATCTTTATGGATAGATATATAGAAAAAGACTTTCCTCCTCTTTGAACTCATTTTATATATTTTCTTCCCACTGTGCTATTCTTCCAGGCTAGCTCTTTTTTCGTTTGTTTTGTTTTTGTTTCCGATGAAGTCATCAAGCTCCCTCGCATCTCAAGGCCTTCCTCAGCCCGAATTTCTCTTCCCCAGGCACCACTTAGCTCTGGCTTTTTCACATCATTTAAATCTCAACTTAGATATTACCTCCTCAGAAACTGCTCCTTCGACGTTCTTTGGTCATTAGCCTGTTTCAGTGATTTTTTGTGCGTGATTTTTAATTTTTAAATACATGCTGCTTTTTGTGTACTGATTTCTTACCCATCTTCTTTCATAAGATTCTATTCTGATGTCTTCCATCATGTTTGCTACTTGAATTCCCAGATCACAGCACAGTGCCTGCCACATAGTAGACACTTACAGAAATATTATGGCTCTTCCCTTCCACCATGCAGCCTTCAGAAATAACTGCAAGTTCACCATTCTGTGGATATGCTAAAATTGCCTTTTTTGTCATATCCCCTTTGCCCCAAGGAAGCTTGGGAAACAACCTATTAGTATAAGTTTTACCAAAGTGTTTATAGTTGTTTGAATTATTTGTTCAGGTCTCATCTATGAGCTCCTTGAATGTTGGATCTTTGACTTATAATATCCTACAATCAGGAACTAGTTGAGTACCTGGCACATATTACACACTTGAACAATATTTGTTGAAGGAAATAATAAATGTGAAGGAAATGCAATGAAATTTTAAAAACTAAAACATCCTTGTTACCGAAACCGAAGTGGGTTCCCTCCCAATGAGTTAAATTAGACTCTCCACCAGAAGTAGTTGTCTCACAAAGTATAGTATATTTGTGGCAAATAGGAGGCCATGAGGTATCATGTGCAAAGTTTTGGCTTCCTTGAGCAAAGGGAAGCAGGGACATTTATTTCGAATGGGGAGTGAATATTCAAAAGGGAGAGGTGAGTATTTGCTTGCACAGGCTCAGTTGAACACATGCTTCTGATGAGGATTTTAGCCCGGTTAATTTTAAAACTGCAGATGAGAAGCAGGCTCCGAGGAGCAGAGTTTGCTTGCCCTTTGAGAGACATTTGCATTTGTGAAGGAAATCTCCTTGCCTCCCCCTCTGCACCAGGAGGAAGGCGGGATGGCCTTGTCTCTGGAAACTCTTAATGAGGAAGGCAAGGACTTAAGTTGTTTACTGTCTGTCAACCTCATGTAACTGATTTAGGATGGTGGCTTCTGGCCTTTACTTAATCCGATTTCATTCTTATCTAAAAGTTGTGGGACCACCCAATGGCAAGACCCTACCTGCACTGATACCATTTTAACTTTTTTACATGCTCTTTCCTTTGTCTTGCAAAGAGATGGCTCACATACCTATGCCTTAAATTTAGCCTTACTCTCCACCCATGTTTGCAGCAGAAGCAGCAGCAGCAGCTCTGACTGCCCGTGGGTCCTGTCCCCACACACCAGCTCTGCCTGCCCATGGGCCCTGTCCCCATGCTATTCCACACTATTCTCTAAATAAAAGAGCACTACTGCCAGATCTTGAGAGTCCAAGAAATCTTTCTTTCGACTCCTCGGCTCACCAACCCAGCAACATTTCCACATCCACAGCAGGTTATGGGAATAAGGCCTGAACTCCTCCTGGAGAGGAGATTTTAGCATTGAAAATAAGGCAAAGGTCATAGGTGTAGCTCTTGTGGTGAGGCTTCATCTGGTTCAGGGTGCTTGGTGATTGTATCTCTTTAACATGACAAAAGGAAAAGACAATTTGGAAAAACATTTAAATACTTCTAAACCCACCCTTGAGCTGCTCTGGGCAACTAGTCTGTGACATAGTGACTTTACTAATTGCTAATCATATCTTCATGAGACTAGAATCCTAGCTTAGAATAACATAGTGGTGATGATGAAGCTGGGCAGAAGGGAAAAGGTAAGGGATACGTTTATATGGGTAACGAAGGAATCAGAAGAATATGGGCAGGTCTTGGCCTCACCTTTCACAATGAAATGCAAATTTCTTAGTGGCCTTTTGGGTTGACTCTATAATCTGGCCCAAACCAGCACCTCCAGCTTTTAATGAGGATTATCTCAGGTACTGGCGCCTGGAAGTCAGATCTTCAAAGAAAAGTAGGAAAAGAGATTTTTACGACTTATTGGCAAATCTTCCACTAGAGTTTAGATACTCTAAACTGCAGAGAGCAAACTATTAAGGTAAAGAAGATCAAGGCAATTTTCTTATTGTTTTTGAAATAGCTTTAATGCTTTAAATGCACATAACTATGTAACTATCAGAGAAGCATCTATTTTCTTAGATATTTTCCTTTCCATTAAGGTTAAAAATCTAGTTACATCAGTTCGCTCAGTACAGAAAAACAGAAGGAATAACAATATTTTTAAATGTTTTAGTTTTTATCATAACTTTTGAGAAATTACTTGTGAAGTTTTATCTAAGTAGGCATTGCCATATCTTTGTAGGATGCCCAGAACAATTATTTTCATTCAAGTATACAATTACATACAGAATATACTCACAAATATTCCTGGCAAAGATCCTTCAAGCCAGCCTACTGGTTTTTGGTGTTAACACTCAGGGCTAACACTCTTATGGCTGTACTATATGTTTCACCTAATTTGACTTCCTCAGAATCCTTTCATTTCTGAAGCATTGTTTTTTTCTCTCTGTTTTCTAAAATACTAATCATGTCTTTAGATCTAATCCAAGCTACATAAGAGTCAGATGCATGTGAAATTTACTAAAGAAATGTTAATGCTCTTAATCAACATGTTTTAGTGTTCATAGGTAATGAGGCTGCTACTCACTTAAGATGGAAACCTCTTCAGAGCACTGTGTAGGAGGGTTGCAAGTAATGCTGTCTTCAAACACTGTGACCATGATTACAAGGGGGAGATTTTAGATCAAATGGATCTTTAATGTTGCCTAAATTATATGAGGTCTTTATACACTGCACGTGTTTTACTGTGAAATTCGGGTAAACAGCAGAATATTTCTAATGAGCTAATTTCTGCTGAAGACAGTTATCGTTTCACATAAGTGTAAGGTTGTTGGTCAGTCTATGTTAGTGTGACTGATAGTTAACATTCAAAGAAATTAATTTCACAAAAAATCTTTTACAGCTCAGAATTCTGACTAAAAGGGAAGTAAACTTTTCTCAGTCCACTTGGAAGGAATTTTAAATTGTTATTAAGATGCATCATGATGTTTATGTTCTTTTTTAATAAATCTGATACTTAATGATAAATATAGCCTGTGTTCTTGCACAGGAATTCCTAGACCATGATTTATTTGACTTATTTATTTTTATCTTTTTTCTTAAGAACAAGTAATGTATTTGTGAATATGCCAAACATCTGAAGACAGTAACTTATTATTTAATATACCAAATGCCCGATCAATAATTATATAAAACAGAAAGATATATCAAGGTAAATTACACTTATGTTAAGGGAAGCAAGGAACTAAATATTATCCCAGAAAGTTAAATGTTCATACATATATATCACTCTTATTTATATAAATAGATAAAAATCTCATTTAAAAGTGTTTAGCAGGGCCGACCCAGTGGCACAGCGGTGAAGTTCACAGGTTCTGTTTCTCGGCGGCCCGGGGTTCACCAGTTCAGATCCCAGGTGCTGACATGGCATCGCTTGGCAAAAGCCATGCTGTGGTAGGTGTCCCGCGTATAAAGTAGAGGAAGTTGGGCACGAATGTTAGCTCAGGGCCAGTCTTCCTCAGCAAAAAGAGGAGGATTGGCAGTAGTTAGCTCAGGGCTACTCTTCGTCAAAAAAAAAAAGTGTTCTGGGGCCAGCCTGGTGGCCTATTGGTTAAGTCTGTGCACTCCACTTCGGCAGCCCAGGGTTTCGCTGGTTCAGATCCTGGGCGCAGACATGGCGCCCCTCATCACGCCATGTTGAGGTGGCATCCCACATGCCACAACTAGAAGGACCCACAACTAAAAGTATACAACTATCTATTGGGAGGGATTTGGGGAGAAAAAGCAAAAAAAAAAAAGGAGAGATTGGCAAGTTGTTAGCTCAGGTACCAATCTTTAAAAAAAAAAATGTTCAGCATTACTATTTATCAGAGAATTGTACATTAAATCAACAGTGACTAATGACCAATGAGAAAGGCTAAAATTTAAGGACCATCAACTGTGAATATTGGTGAGGATTAGGAGAAATGGTAATAGTTGAATTGTTGGTTATAGTGTAAAATGGAACAACCACTTCAGAAAAATATCTTTCCCTACCCAATAACTTAGAAATTATGTTCCTGGATAGTTAACTAAGAGAAATATAATCTATTCACTAGCAGATTTACACAAGAATGTCTGCAACAGCTTTATTCATCATAACTAAAAACAGGAAAAAATAAAAATGTTTATCAACTTGAGAATATGTAAACAAATTGTGGTATCTGTATACAATGAGGCATTACTCAGAAATTTTAAAAATGCTGATGCACACAGTAACATGGATGAATTGCTCACACAAAATGATATATTTCCATTTATGTGAAGTTCTAGAATCAGCAAAACAATCTGTAGTTTAAAAAACAATAATAAGGGCCAGCCCCATGGCCGAGTGGTTAAGTTCGTACGCTCTGCTTTGGTGGCCCGGGGTTTCCCTGGTTCGGATCCTAGGCGTACATTCCACCTCTCAACAGGCCATGCTGAGGTGGCCTCCCACATAGCACAACCAGAGGCACTCACAGCTAGAATATACAGCTAGGTACTGGGGGGCTTTAGGGAAAAGAAGAAGAAGAAGAAAAAAAAAAAGATTGGCAACAGATGTTAGCTCAGGTGCCAATCTTTAAAAAAAAAAACATTTTTAAATAAATAAATAAATACGGTTGTCTCTAGATGGCCTTGTGGGGTTGGCTGGGAGGGAAGAGCAAGAGAAATTTCTGGTGACGGAAATGTTTTATCACTTAATAGAATAGGTAGATATGTATATATTTTTTCAAAACTCACTCAACTGTTCATGTAAAATATGCAGGTGTACATTCCCCCCCATGTGAATTTCACCAAAAGAAAAAGTTCTGTAAACAAAACTAAAAAATATTAAATAAAAAGGCATAATGTATCTGGGTTGTGGCATTAAGAGACTAACATTTTTTAATGTATTTTCTGTGTTCTAGTTTGCTTAAATGTTCAGACATGATTTTTACAATCAAAGACAAAGTAGATTAAAATATTGAAAAAATAATGAATCACTCCCAGAAAATTCCTAGTTAATTTATGGATGAATATACATAAAAAGTATTTGTAATAAATGATTAATGGTTTTAAGTTTGTAAGCCATGAGACATTTTGTTTAGTGCTTGGAGGCTGGCAAAGCGTCATATTTCCCTCTGATATTATTTTATATATTGGTTTAATAGAAGTCCTTACATTATTAATAATTCTGAGTAATAGATCCATCAGAGAGCATAGCATTTTATTCATATCAGACATTTATTTTTAAATCCTACTGTAAAGAGGGACATAGCATGATTATATGTAGTTGTTTCAAATGTGGCTTACACTGATTTCGCACGTCCTTCAAAAATAGCACTTATAAAGGTGTTTCAAGCAACAGCAAACTAAATTGACTTTGGGGGAAACCACTCAGAAAAATAATTAGGATTTTTATGATTTTCTGATGTGCTTTTGCAAAGATATTTCATTTATTCATATTCGCTACATATGCATGTTTATAATTTGCTTCATTTATAATAATCAAATGGTTAGCCCTCACAATTTTAATAAATGATGAAAATTTCCCTTTTTTTCTACAGTTTGTTGTGCATCTATTGACATATTTCATTATTAGCTTCTAATTGGTTTTGATTTGGGGTAACTGTGAAACTCATTTGAATAAGTTCATTATTTTGCTGCCAGAAGAAACAAAATTTAATTTAATTAGAGGTCATTGCACTTCCAGATTGAGTTAATTAAAGATCTAATCAAGCCTCCTGAGAATAAGTAGATTGTCAGTTGGGAAAAATCACTGCAAGGCAAACTCTAGAATCTACATTCAGGTTGCTAGTTTTTTTCAACTAAAAGGTTGCATTTCTTGGCTCCTCCCAGCTCCATAACCCCTCTAAACATTGACTAATGGATGTCAAGAGGCTTACATCTGAATAATGTGCTCTATTCCTACTAAATACATCTTTATCAAGTCTTCCAAAAATAAACAAGATTTAGGTCTTAAATGGAAGAAATGATTAAAAACTACACCAGACACATGTTACATTACAGTCTCTGAGCACTCTTATGTTTCCTGACTAAAACAATATCAATTTAATTCATGCTATCACTTATTAAAATGACATATACAAATGTATAATAGCTCTATTTAAGTACCATCTTATTTCCTCTACAATTCTATTTAATGCAAAGTCTTGATGTAGTAAATGAGTTCACATAGAGCTCACTCTTTATTCATAAACCCAAAACTTAATATGATTATTGCTGAAAATCTAAAATAGAATGCAAAAGATTCTTGAAGAATAATGAATTTATATTTCAGATGATTATGGGATTTTAGGAATCCTAGAGGTAGACTAAGACGGCCATTAAAATTAAATTAAGTTTTTAAAAAGAGAGTAAATGAAAATCAGTTTATGACTATTTGGTGCAAATGTTTCAACCATCAGCCAACTTGTCTCTCCATCAATTTGCTGCTTAGTCATATAGCATGAATTACACTGCAAAGAAACAATTTCTTAAAAGTAAAATCTACGTATCAGTTACAAATCTTGCAGTCTTCCAAGACAGAATGTAAACTCAATCTTTGAAACATTACATTAGTTGTGGTGAAAATGAAATAAATCACGTAATTTATAATTGATTTCACGTGAACCAGTTGGTTTCAACTAGGGTTGGTTATGAGTAGTATCAAAGCGAAAAAGTTGTGTGTTCTTTTCTCTTTTTTTGAATTTACTATCTTAGCAATGGTATTTCATTAGTTGTTTTTCTCAATTGTAGTTCAAAAATTTAAAAAACTAAGGGTAAGCGAGATATTTATTAAGTTCCAGGAGTAATAAAATAAAAGGTTGCACAATAACACTAGAGAACTCAAAGGACATCAACGCAGGCGCGAGTACACCTTAGCGGGAAAGGCCCAGGGTTTAAGTCATCCGTACATTTGTCAGAGAAGAGACTTTGGTAAATAAGTTATCCACACCCAGCATCAGCATTGCTCCTGGCAAAACGAACATGCTGCCTTCCTCAGCAAGTTACTTTCATGACTAAATGAAATAATTCTTAGTGCTCAGTAATGTTAGATCTTACTACATATTAGGATTTTGTAAAATTCACGGATAACAAGTCGGTCACAAATGCTTGGGAGTTCTGGAGTAACAAGGGTATAGGTGCTTTTATAAAGATGATAAAGGTAACTTTTTTGCAAGTAGATGCAGTCATGGAACATTCCAAAAAGGGAGAATGATCACAATCTGAGACGAATTACAAATGATTCTGTAATATTTCACTGTATACAAGTGATATAGACACCATCAGTCAAGTATTTTAATTATGTTAACATTAAATATGTCAAAATGTAAATTTCTATATTGTGTAGTAAATATTTTTAATGACAATTGAATAAAAATAAAGTGGAAGTCCAAACAGATTGTTTGCTTTAAACCATCGAGATGAAAATAAAAATACTTTCTGGGAATTGATATAAATTCAGAGGTAATTATTATGTTATTCAAAATTAGCCATTTTCCCCCATAGTTTTAAGGGCTGAGAATGAATGCTTGACACACCAAACTGTGAGTACACACACGAACACACACACTTGCCGCACACATACATATGCTAATTCTTGGGAACCTCTCTCTTTCCCTCACTGTCCTTTCCTCAATCTGTTGTGTGGGTGCCTACTTAAATACCACAGAGCACAATGGTTTTCCTACTTGAGATATAGTCTCTCTACAGGTAAGTGAAGTTCTTCTATATTATAAAATACTAATGTTTAAAGTGTATAATTTGGTAAGTTTTGATATATGCATGTACACTCATGAAACCATCACCAATTCAGATGACAAAACTTTCTATCACGTCCAAAAGTTTCCTTGTGCCCTTAGTAATCCATTCATTCCTCTACTTTCATTCAGGCGATGATATATTTGCTTTGTTTTATCAGATTAATTTCCGTTTACCCAAGTTTTACATACTGATGTCCTATAATCTGTATTCTTTTCTGCCTGGTTCTTTTTCACTCAGAATATTTTCTTTTCTAGATTCATCCATGTTCTTGAATGTAACAGTAGTTCATTCCTTTCATTGCTGAATAATCTTCAGTTGTACGGAATACCCATGTTGTTTATCTATTTACCTATTGATGGACATTTGGATTGTTTTCAGGCTTTGACTCTTACAGAAAAAGCTACCATGAACATTTGTGTACTAGTTTTATTATAGATATGCTGTTTTATTTTCTTTTCTTCTGAGGATAAATGCCTGGAAGTGGAATTAGTTGCTGGTATGTAAGTGTATGTTAAACTTTACAGGAATTCACTAAATTGTTTTCTAAGGTGGGGTACCATTTTACAGCAGTACATGAGGGTTCCAGATTCTCCAAATCCTTGTCAACACTGGGTACCATCAGTGTTTTTTATTTTAGCCATTCAAATGTGTGTGTATGTTGTGGTTATAATTTCCACTTCTCTAATTACTAAGAATGTCAAACATTTTCTTCATGTGCTTATTTTACATTATTTGAAATGTCAGTTAGAATCCTTTGCCTTTGTTCTTTTGTTTGTCTTCTAATGATTGAGTTGGGAATTACTTACATATTCTGGATAAAAGTCCATTATATGATTTGCAAGCATTTTCTGCCACTCTGAGCTTGTTTTTCATTCTCTTATCTCTTTAGAGATGCAAAAGCTTTTAAATTTGAGGAAATCCAATTTAAAATTTTTGGTTTTATAATGGATCATTCTTTTGATTTTGTTTATAGGAACCCTCTGGCCAACCCAAGATCTAAAAGAGTTTCTTCTATGTTTGCTATTTGAATTTTTATAGATTTTATAGATTTAGCTCTTACCTTTGGGTCTATTATCCATTTTGGATTAATTTTAATTTTTGTATAAAATGTGAGGTACCGATTATACTAATTTTAATAGTATGTTTTCATATTTATGCAAATTTCATTAGTCTGTCATAATATACAACTAAAATAACATGAATTTAAAGGCAGGCATCATTTCTAAAAAACAAAGATCTGAATTTTTGTTAAGTTCTATGCTACTTCATCATAGTTCTGAGTAAAACTTGCTACATCTATTCAGGATGAAATCAATGAGCAAATTATTTTGAGTGTGTGTGGGTGTGTAAATAAATATATATGCATCTGTGCTTGTGCATCTATGTGTTTGTGTGTGGGAGGGTATTTATATATACAATTACAGATTGTTCAGTAAAAATGGAACTTTGACTAAAAAATTCAAAGGAAACAAGGGGAACTCCAACTCACTGGTTCCATTTGTGGTATGCCCATGGCCTTTGATTAAAATTTAGATTTTGCTTCATGTGAAATAAGATAATTAATTCTTTTAAATTTATCTGTCCATGATATAGACAGCCATTACATTTTCTAGATTTAAAAGATGTCATCTAGAATATTCCATTATATTTTAAAACAGTATAACATTTGTTTACCACAGGCTTAAATAATTTCCATTTTAGATTTGCCTTTTCAAATATTTCAATATATAAGACCTTCGAAAACATAATTCACTAAGTGATGAATTATTGCGTATTTTAATAGAATCATCATGAATCAAATTGTCAGCTGCACCCACTTTAAGGGAGAAAATACTTTGCAAACTGAATATATTTTTTGTCTGATAAAACAATTAGTATCAGCACGTGACACTTAAAATATTAGAAACTCATTAGATTTTTAAACATTCCTTTGCTTAGTGGTGATTGATGCCATGGCACTAGGCACACGGCAGACATGAATATGGAAACTGCTGCTGGGAAATATCACTGCTAATTGGACAGCTGGTTTTGGTTCAATTGTGATAATTAACTAACAATAAGAAAAGATCAACATAGATCTTGGTAAGTAAATGAATAAAAGCAATATTATTCTTCACTTTATAGCATTTATCAACACTATCAAAAATCACAAGTTGAAATTTTTTGCCTTAAAGTAAGGAAGCTCATTTTTTACAATGTAATTGGTGCTATTAAATAAACAAAACAATGCAGCATGGCTTCCTGAAGAAAATGATTCCTTTTAATGTTGTGAAATGCCGACATATTTCAAAATGATATATAAAATCATCAATCAGAAAAGATAATTTAGTTAGCTCCCAAATGATTTAACTCAGCTCTTTTTAAACACATACTGGTCATGTATAAATCATTTAAATTTATAAAAGGCATGTTCTCGACTTTCTATAGGCAACAAGTAAAATAACCCACAAGGTTAAATTATAGTGGGACAATCCTTCGAATTAGTCTATAATTGCTTCTGGAATCTCACTGTTAGCAAATCATGGCTTTAGTTTCAAGCGTTTCCTCTATTAAGCCAGAAGGACTTTAACATACAATAAAATGTTAACTTAGTATCATGCACTATGACAGGCTCTTGGTACATGTATAAATAATCGATGATTTAGCCTGGTGATCTCCAAACTGATTAGCAGAGCAAATTTGAGTGTACAACCCGACAGACAAACCATCAATCCATAAAATCTTATTTTAAATCGATGATCGTAAATTCCAGGTGAACCTTTAACCTACCAGGCTATTTTACCACATTTCCCTCTGCCTTTCCCTTTCCCGTTCTTCTAAATAATATCTCATACCTCCCCGTAGGCGAAATTTCAACACCTTATGCCTCCAATTCACCGTCCACACTCGAAGCTGGTGATGTTGCTTCCTACTCACCTAAGGAAATTCAGACAATTAGAAAAGAGCCTGCATGAACCCCTCATCTCCTTTATTCACTATCCACGTCTGTACCTACGTTCTCTGCCTCCTTACCTCTTGCCCCACATCAACCTTCTGTGTCCCCACAATAAACAAATTCTTCCACTTGTATCCTAAATCCTATCCCTTCTCTTCTCTCTAAGGCCATTATTCTCCTCTCATTTGTAATTTTTTTGTTGAAACCTGGACCTGATGTATTAGCTGATAGGAACTGAGACAAATAAGCCTTTAGTGTGAGAGTTTCTATTAATAAAGTTAATAAAGTTAATAAAGTTGGGCTGTATTTAATATTTGCTGTAGCATATTCTCTGATGATTCCAAGGAGAGTTGTTGATTTTCAATTTGTCCAGTCTTTTTCTTATAAGGACAGGGGTGATGATCCATCTCCAAGCTCTTTACATGTCAGAGCTGAAACTGAAGTCTCTCTTCTATATATGATCAGTTTTTCCTTTCTCCTGAGTCTTTTCGAGCAGCATAAAATATGCTGCCAATGCTACCATTTTTTTTTTTTTTGAGGAAGATTAGCCCTGAGCTAACTACTGCCAATCCTCCTCTCTTTGCTGAGGAAGACTGGCCCTAAGCTAACATCTGTGCCCATATGCCTCTACTTTATATGTGGGACGCCTACCACAGCATGGCTTGCCAAGCGGTGCCATGTCTGCACCTGGGATCTGAACCAGCCAACTTCAGGCCACCGAAGCGGAATGTGTGAACTTAATGGCTGCCCTACCAGGCCAGCCCCCCATTGCTACCATTTAATAAAACTTTTGTTCTCCTCTTTGACGTTAGTTTCCTGGGGATAACTTAACAATTTACGAGACTGGGTGGCTTAAAGCAATAGAAATGTATTTCGCTCAGTTTGGGGGATGAGAAATCTACAGTCCTGGTGTGGACAGGGCCACGATGCCTCTGAGGATGCCAGGGAAGGCTCAGTCCCAGGATCTCCCCTGGGTGGTAGAAATTTGAAATTAGTACAGCCTGTTTGGAAAGCAGTTGGATAGTTTCTTGAAAAATAAAACTCAAATTTACCACATGACAAAGCCATTCCACTCCAGGTATCCACTCAATTAAAGTAAAAACATCTGTCCACACAAAGACACATAAGTGAATGTTTATAGCAGCATTATTCATGATAGTCAAAAATGCAAATGTTTATCAAACAGTAAATGGATAAGCAAAATGTGATGTGCCTATATTATGGAATACTATTTTGCATGAAAAAAATGAAATAATTATACATGCTGTAACATTGGTGAACCTCAAAAACATTATCCTAAGTGAAAAAGGTCAGATAGAAAAACTACATTTGTATGATTCCAATATATAAAATTTCTAGAAAAAGAAAACAGTTGAGACATAAAGTAGGTTTGTGGTTGCCCCAGACAGGGCTTAGGAAAAGGGAATGACTGCAATACAGGCCCAAACTTTCTTTTTTGAGGTCAATGGAAATGTTCTAATATTGGATTTTTTGAGATGTTTGCACAAAACAGTAAATTTACTAAAAGTTAATGAATTCACACTTTAAAGTGATTGAATTTTGGGGGCCAACCCAATGGTGCAGCCATTAAGTTTGGATGCTCTGCTTCATTGACCGAGGTTCGCTGGTTCAGATCCTGACCGTGGACCTCTGCACTGCTCAGCAAGCCATGCTGTGGCAGGCGTCCCAAATCAAAAGTAGAGGAAGATGGGCACGGATGTTAGCTCAGGGCCAGTCTTCCTCAGCAAAAAGAGGAGGAACGGCAGCAGATGGTAGCTCAGGGCTAATCTTCCTCAAAAAAAAAAAAAAAGATTGAATTTTATTATAAAATTTACCTCAATAAATTGAGTTTTTAAAAAAAAAACAGCATCTGGCCTCTCTGCCTTTAACCTAGTGTACACACATTGTTCCTTTATTCTTCTTATTTTTTTCTACAGTATTTATTGTCTTCTGATATAGTATATAATTTGTTATTTATTATATTTACTTGTTTCCTCAGAATGTAAATGGCAAGGATCTTTGTAAGTTTGGATTTATATTCTGTTTGATTTGTATTCTAAGTCAAGAAGAATGTTAACACATTAATCAATAATTTTAATGTAGTAATAAATACATGCTATTTAGCAATAATGCAGGATCACTTTTCAACTATTTGATGATATCCAGCATAATGAATTTAAGATGATGCAATAAAAATAAATACAACATATTCTAATTTTTTTTAATGAAGATTGACATCTGAGCTAACAACTGCTGCCAATCTTCTTTTTTTTTTTTTCTCCCCAATTGCCCCAGGTACATAGTTGTATATATTTTTAGTTGTGGGTCCTTCTAGTTGTGGCACGTGGGATGCCGCCTCAGCATGGCCTGATGAGTGGTGCCATGTCCGTGCCCAGGATCCGAACCCGAGAAACCCTGGGCTGCCCAAGCAGAGCACAGGAACTCAACCACTCGGCCACAGGGCTGGTGGCATATTCTAATATTTTTAATTGTCATGATGGCGAACTACTTATGTTCAGGTTTCTTAAATTTCTTCAGTATTTCAGAAAAGTTATTTGATCTAAAATTATTATTTGTCTGCTTATTTTTTCAGTTAACTTTATCTTTTATTCATTCAGAGGTGCAATGTAAATTTAAACAGCTTTACCACTCGTGACTCCCATCACTCAGGTAATATACACTCATCCTCTCAGGTAATTATTTTCTGTGAATCTTCCTTATTTCAATAACTAGATTATATGATCCTTAAGAACATTAAAAATTTTCTATACGTCTATGTAATACATAGACAGAAACTTGATAGATACACAAAGAATAAATTTATATGGATGTATCGCTTACAATGTTGTGTTGAAATTCCAAGGAAAGTCAACCTGAGCAACAACATTAAATGGCATCTCTAAAAGAGATAAAACTTAAGCTGTATGAGATTATTTGGCAAATAAATAGTGATAGACTATTGATAGCGTTGAGTACAAATGAACTAAATTCATACAAAGTGCTTTAATATGTATTTAATATGTAGCACATTATAATGGGAAGAAGGCTGTGTTTTCAGCATGCCCAAAATTAATTTAATATTTTTCTTTCATGATTGTCTTTCCTTCTGGGAAAAAAATTCTTAGAAGCCTTTACTACCAAACGACTGTCGTTAACTCCTGCTGCTAATACATCACTTAGGCAAATGGAGGGAAGAAGAATATTTGTAAGATAATTTTGTAGTTTTTATGTTCGTAAGTCAGTATTTTTGGAGATGTCTTTAGGATCTAATCGAGGGTATTATTTTCTTGGGGCCCAAAATAAAGACACTGAATTAATTCAAGTGTTATTAAATACCAAGAAATATTTTAAAATGCAAATATAAAATAATCTGTGTGTAGCACTGAATTAAAAATTTCATAATTCTTCTCTAATTCAATCCTTAAAAATGGAATCCACACAAGTGGAGGATGATTGTTAGTCTTCCCATTTTATAGAGGAAGAACATATGTTAAGGGTTAAATGAAAAGCTCACAGCCCTTTGAACTCGGATCAGATCATTTTTTTGATTTCTAGTCTTTGCTCTTTCCATTATGTGGTACTGTTTCCAGTGGACAAATTAATACACGTGTGTGGATACATGTACTGGGGCAGACAGGACGTCTGTGTTTAAGATAATATCTTTACTTTCTTGAATGTTTCCCAGGAATTTCAAAGAAATGCGTAATTAACAGAATTTATATTTGATTTTTTTCTTGAATAAGGTCTCTTACTTATCCTGTACTGGGCACTACCATTGTGATATTTTCTCAGGCAAAATTTTATTAATAAAAAATAGTAATTTTAGTGTCAATAAGCAATAGGCGATATGTTCAGTGTTTACTTCATGCTACTTTTAATTTGGAAATGAGAACTTATTTTCCCAAAGGACTGCCTTGATGTAGAGTAGATTTTTATTTTAAAAAAACACATTTTTATGATTTACTGAGATATTAACATGGAGATGGTGATGTTAAACAATACATTCTATGGCTCTAACATTGTGGTAGGATCATGATTTCATAAGAAGAAAACTATTATGTAGGTAACATTATTGTGTAATTTCCCACAGGATCTCTACATCGGGATCAGTTTCATTATATTCTAAAACAAGTGACCTACATTCGCTTTAGATACAAAGTAATGCTGAATAAAACAATGTCATACAGCAGCTCACAGTATGAGCAAAGATATCTGTTTATGTTACCATGGATAGTTATGAACTGAGGTGCTCAATTGGCTTTGCCAGCAAAGACCGTGCGTCCTAATTTATTTTTATAGCAAACGGAAGCCTCATTTTTCATGGTTGGGTAGTTTGCGTTCATATTTACCAATATGCAATATGCAATCACTTCAAATGCAATCACTTCTACCCAGCTTGTTTTATTATATAACATGAGATGGAATTGCTAATGGTCTCTTGTTGGGTAGTCATCTTTTCCACCAAGAGTTTTTTTCAAATTTAATATGTTTATTGAGATTTATTTCTTTAGAGCACAATTTAATGAATTTGAAATTAATGAGGATTTAATACAATGTCCAATGTGTAAAGTTGAAAAAGAAAATATAAATATTTTCTCTAGAAATCTTAGAATTCTGCCAGTTCTTTCTGGGGTGCTGAAACTGAAGCTTTTCTTAAGGGATTTTTTTTTAAACAAAGGAAAAGAGAAACTTCATCTATTAAAAGTATTTGAATTATGGAGCTGGCCTGGTGGCATAGTGGTTAAGTTTGCATGCTCTGCTTTGGTGGCTGGGGTTCATGGCTTTGGTTCCTGGGCGTGGACCTACACACCGCTCATCAAGCCATACTGTGGCAGGCATCCCACATACAAAATAGAGGAAGATTGACATAGATGTTAGCTGAGCAACACTCTTCCTCAAGGAAAAAGAGAAAGATTGGCAACAGATGGTTAGCTCAGGGCCAATCTTCCTCACACACACACGCAAAAATTGTCCTATATGTAAATGGAAGTGGATTTATTAGAATACATCTAATAGACTTACCTTTACTGCAATAGAGCATAATAAAGTTACAGAAATGAGATATTTGTGCTTAAATATGCAAAATACAGTATTCATTTTAAGAAAAAAAGTAGTATGAAATTCAGCAGTCAAGAACAATATTTCTTATTCTTCCTCATTTATTCTGACAGATGTAGTCTTAAGTGCTATACATATTTTGTAAGTTTGATGTTGCAACCAGCCTATGAGAACATGACAGTTAATTTATACATATAACAGGTGAGAAAACCGAGGTTTGAAAGAAAAGTAATGCTCATCTCTCGGTATCAGTGAGGGTTCAGTCAGGGACGCAGAACTACCAAGAATGTTATGGAGTAAGGGCTATACTAGGCATTAGACTTTAGTTAACTTGGGGAACTGGTTAAAATATGTATAAAGGGCTATTGCTTCTGAATGGGGTGATAAGCCTGGGTCTCTGAAAGTCAGTTGGTAGTCAGGAAGAAGGGCTGGGCATGAAAACCTGGAACACGAGAGGAAATTGGAGCCCATTAGGACAAACTAGGACATTTTGTGCAGTTTGTACATTTTCTACAGGGAGGAGGGGGCCAGCCGAGGCCGGGCTGCTGCCCTCATCAACAAGGTGAATCGACGGATCTTAATGCGCATGAACTACAGTGGGACTCGCCGCTCAAAATTGACCCACAGAGCACAACGTTGCTTTAATCCTACCTTCCAGATCTCATGCAGAATTGTCTCGTGGCTAATTTTAACATGAAAATTATAACATGACACTAATTACAAAGTGAAAGGAATTCTGGGAAATGTAGTTCCCTTGATAACAAACTAAAACCGCCCCACTCTTTCTTCATTTTCACCTGTGTCTAAGCATTTATTTCCGTCTGTTTTCTTTTCTACCTCTTTGAACACAAAGTTGAGATGAATTTTTCCTTTCAGATTCTATAGAACTTAATTCTATAGAAATTACTACAATAAAATAGTTGTGTGGAATTACGAAAAGCGTTATTTTTGAATGGTGAATTTTAAAATTAACATTTAGCAATAAGGAAAATACAATAAAATTAATTTTTCCCCTAAATACATTTCCCTTCAACATGTATCATAACTATTTGGAAAACTATTTGACAGGATGCTAAATCTTTCACAGGAATTGAACGCATGACAATTCTGGCATTTACATAAAGGAATTAAAAAATAAAAATTACTTTCTTACTTTGTAATGACTAGATCTACTTGATTGTATTACTGTAAAGCTGTTTTGTTACAGCTGAGAATAGTGGTGTAAGTGCTAGTTTATATCATACATGAGATAGCAACAATAATGATTTCTAACTCTTGTTAGATATTTCTAAATTAAGAAATGTATTCCTGTTTCCTACCATGTCTCAAGAACAAATTTGCAGATATCACCGTAGCAGATATATAATTTGCATTTTTAAAATTACATATTGATTCAACATCTCATTAAAATACCTGTAAAGATAACACAAAAGATAATAGTACACAACAACCCTGGAATGAGATGTATATGAATTATACCTGAGGAAAATGGTCACTAACTGCAACGTTGATGGAATTTGATTTATAATCATAATCCTGGATAAATCAACAATACTCATTGCATCACTTAAGGATAGGTGCCATCAAAAAGATTGGGAAAGTTTGATGCAAATTTTTTCTGTTATGAACATTTATTTTACTTTCCAATGGTAAAAATATCAGATATTCCTCCCCTCTCTCAGCCCATCCCTCTGCATGAGGCATATTTTCAGAGTCAGCCAAATTTATTCTACTTTTGCCTTTATGAGCATCTCTCTATTTACCTCTATTCATAGACTACAACCACTTGTGTACAAATTAACATTGGTTAAGAGTTTAGAAGCTCAAACAACACATCTTAGCATGTGTATTTCTTTAGAGAAAATTACTTTCTTGGAATCAAAAGCATGAGGAGTGTATCACAAGCAGTGAATAATGGGAGGCTGAGAGTTTCAAGCACTACCACTGTATGAAAGAAAACCCACAGAGTAGTCTGCGGGTTGGACAGGCCAAGAGCCCAAGAGTCTTTATCCTATGAAAATCTAGCAAAATTTACCCAGTGAAAAATTGCCAAAATATTGAGCAAAAATTCATAATCACTAACTTTAACAATAAGCATACATCTGAGATAGTTAATTTCCCATTTTCAAAATGGAAATGGGCTATGGTTGAGATAATGGCACACCACAAGCTCCTTTTTGGGAAAACTTAAGTCTTTGAGTGTATGTGCGTATATCATTTATATATATATATATATATATATATATATATATATATTAAAAAATATATCTGACCATGATAGAATTGGAAGAACCAGATTTACACTAAAGCAGAACAAAATTTTTTAAAAATAACTACTTTCAGACACTGGAGAGGAAACAGAAGACTGTGGTCACTGACAGAACTGAACCAAACAAGATGAGCACTTTGATTTTCAGGCTTTATGGCTGAAGAAACATCTAGAGTACAGAGCAAGGAGAAGTATCCCAAGCAATAATCTTGCTGAGTTCTCAGAATAGCGATCAGATTTTAGGAGAGATCATGACATGTCTAAAAATTTCAGGGCACAGGGCACAGTTTCAGAGAAAAGGGGTCTTTAGAGAAAAAAGCTCCTTAAATGGACAGGGAGGGGCCGGCCAGGTGGCCCAGTGGTTAAGTTCGCACGTTCTGCTTCAGCAGCCTGGGGTTCACCGGTTTGGATCCCAGGCGTGGACATGGCACCACTTGGCAAGTCACGCTGTGGTAGGCATTCCACATATAAAGTAGAGTAAGATGGGCACAGATGTTAGCTCAGGGCCAGTCTTCCTCAGCAAAGAAAAGAGGGGGACTGGCAGCAGTTAGCTCTCGGCTAATCGTCCTCAAAAAAAGCCAAACAAAAAACCCCCAAAAATAATAGACATGGAGTCCTGTTGAATCTTTCTTGAATACTAAGACAAATAGAATAGGTAAAACACCACAAGTTGGAGTAAAGAATGACCTGAAACATATGAGCTAGTTTCCAGAGTTCCACATAGCTGTGATGAAACTGAGTTTCAACAAGCTGGAGTAGAATTCAGTAATACTCCATGACAGCCATGCCTTAATATGATGGCCAAATGCTCAGGAATGTAGAGGGTACTCCAGACATTTGCTAACAAAGCTTTAAAAAAATAATTGAAATTCAAAGTGACATTTAAAGGCAAGGAATTGCCTATCAGAACAAAGTTCAATAGTCTTTAGAAGAAGCCAAAAAAATCTAGACACTCAATGAGATAAAATTAAATATGTACAGCATCCAAACAAATATTACTAAACATGCCAAGAAGCAGTAACATACAAATCATGAAGGACAAAATAAATCAGTTCATAGAAACCAACCTGGAACTGAGATAGATGATGAAATAATTAGATGAAGACATTAAAACCATTACTATTTATGTTCAAATAAGTCGAGTAAAATGTGAACATAGTGAGAAGATACTTGGAAGATATGAAAAGAGAAACCTCTTAAGATGGAAATGCTGTCTGAAATTAAAAAACCACTAGATTAATTGTTGATTAAATCATGCAGAAGAAAATCTTAATGAACTTGAAGACAACAGAAACTCAGCAAAATGAAGCATAGTAAGAAAAAATATATATGAAAAAATAATAATTTCAATGATCTTTAAAATAATAGCAAGCATCTAACAAAAGATTATTTGGGGATGCAGAAGGTGAGGAGTCAGTATGCATGAATATTAGAAGAATTTGTGGGTAAGAGTTTTCTAAATTTGATGAAATTATAAACCCACACATCCAGAGAACTCAAGAAAATCCTGTTAAGATAAACACGTAGAAAACAACACTAAGTCATATCAAAACCAATTTATAGAAACCTATGATAAAAGGAAATCCTAAAGCACAAAGGAAAAAAGACACATTATATACAGAAGAATGAAGAGACACCCTACAGCGGACTTACCAAACACTATACAATGCAGAAAATGATGGAAATTTATATTCAAGTGCTGAAAACAAAACAAAAAATATTCTCAGCCTTATGCACTTACGTTCACTGCAGCATTATTCCCAATAGCCAAGACTTGGAAACAAAGTTTAAAAAATACTTACCCACCTATTTACTATTTCTCGATCTCATTTTTATTGTTATTAAACATAATTGACTGTCCTAACTCCACTGGTGTTATGTTAGGACAGGATTTTACCTCAAAATGTGCTTCAGAAACATGAAAACACAATAAAGACCTTAAATCACTTTTAAACCCTTTCAACAACTAAGCACAATTATTAGCAGGCAATTTATTTTTGGCCTTTTTTTAAATTGAGAAAACATTTGTTGATAACATTACATAAAATTCAGGTGTTCATCATTATCTTTTGATTTCTGTGTAGACTGCATCACGTTCCCCACTCAAAGTCTAATTACCATCCCTCACTATACACGTGTGCCCTTTTACTCTTTTCACCCTCTTCCTTCGTCCTCCCTTCCCCTCTGGAAACCACCAATGTATTCTCTGTATCTATGCGTTTCTTTGTTGTTGTTGTTTTTATCTTACACGTGAGTGAAATCATATGGTACTTGGCTTTCTCCATCTGACTTATTTCACTTAACATATGCCTTCAAGGTCCATCCATGTTGTCGCAAGTGGCAAGATCTCATCATTTCTTATGGCTGAGTAGTATTCCATTGTACATATCTACCACATCTTCCTTGTCCATTCATCCATCAATGGGCACTTAGGTTGTTACGTGTTCATGTTTTCATGTTCTTTAGATAAATACTCAGCAGAGGAATAGCTGGATCATAGGGTATTTCTATTCTTAATTTTTTGAGGAGCCGCCATACTGTTTTCCATAGTGGCTGTAGCAGTTTATATTCCCACCAGCAGCATGTGAGAGTTCTCTTTTCTCCACATCCTCTTGTCTTGTTAATTGCAGCCATTCTGAGGGGCATGAGGTCATATCTCATTGCAGTTTTGATTTGCCTTTCCCTAATAATTAGTGAAGTTGAACATCTTTTCATGTGCCTATTGGCCATCTGTATATCTTCTTTGGAAAAATGTTCAGATCTTTTGCCCATTTTTGGGGGAGTTGTTTGGTTTCTGGTGTTGAGATGTATGAGTTCTTTATATATTTTGGTTATTAACCCCTTATCTGATATATGGTTTTCAAATATCTTCTTCCAGTTGTTAGATTGTCTTTTCATTTTGTCAATGGTTTCCTTTGCTGTGCAGAAGCTTTCAGTTTGATGTAGTCCCATTTGTTTATTTTTTCTTTTGTTTCCCTTGCCTGATCAGACATGGTATTTGAAAATATGCCGCTAGGACCAATGTTGAAGAGTGTACTGTCTATGTTTTCTTTTAGAAGTTTTATGGTTTCAGATCTTACATTTAAGTCTTGAATCCATTTTGAGTTAATTTTTGTGTATGGTGCAAAATAATGGTCTGCTTTTATTCTTTTGCATATGGCTGTCCAGTTTCCCCAACACCATTTTTTGAAGAGACTTTCCTTTCTCCATTGTACGTTCTTGGCTCCCTTGTTGAAAATTAACTGTCCATATATGTGTGGTTTTATTTCTGGACTCTCAATTCTGTTCCATTGATCTGTGTGTCTGTTTTTGCACCAGTGTCATGCTGTTTTGATTACTATAGCTTTGCGGCCTAATATGCGAACTGTCCTGGAGAATGTTCCATGTGCATTTAAAAAGAATGTGTATTCTGCAGTTTTGGGGTGGAATATATACAGAACTGTATATATCTATTAAGTTCATTTGATCTAATGTATCATTTATGCCAATGTTTCCTTACTGATCTTCTGTCTGAATGATCTATCCACTGATATAAGTGGAGTGTTAAAGTCCCCTACTATTATTGTGTTACTGCCAATTTCTCCTTTTACATGTGTAAATATTTGCTTTATGTATTTTGGTGCTCCGATGTTGGCTACCTTGGCATTTACAAGTGTTATATCTTCTTGTTGGATTGTTCCCTTTATCATTATGTTCTGCCCTTCTTTGTCCCTTACTGAAATTTTTGTTTTAAAGTCTATTTTGTCTGACATAAGTATTGCTACCTCAGCTTTCTTTCTGTTTCCATTTTTGTGGAATATTGTTTTCCATCTCTTCACTTTCAGTTTGTGAGTCTCTTTAGCTCTGAAGTGTGTCTCTTGTGTGCAGCATATATATGGTCTTGATTTTTTATCCATTTAGCACTCTAGGTCGTTTGCACCATTTAATCTATTTACATCTAAAGTATCTATTGATAAGTATGTACTTAGGACCGTTTCATTACCTTTTTTCTGGATGTTTTCGTAGTTCTTCTCTGTTTCTTTGTTCTTCTCTTGCTCTCTTCCTTTGTGATTTGATGCCTTCTTTTAGTGTTTGGATTCCTTTCTCTTTATTTTTTGTGTATATATTCTAGGTTTTTGGTTTGTCATTACCATGAGGTTCATATATAATAACCTATGTAAATAGCAATCTGTATTAAGTTGATGGTCTCCTTAGGTTGACCTCTTACTAAAAGCCCCACACTTTTACTCCATCCTCCTCCATTTTATATTTTTTGTTATCATATTTTACCTCTTTTGTTTTTGTGTATCCTTTAACCTTTTGTCATAAGTATGGATGATTTTAGTACTTTTGTCTTCTGACCTTCATACTACCTTTATTTGTGGTTGATCCGTTGCATTTATCGTATATTTGCCTTTACCAGTGATATTTTTTCTTTGATAATTTTCTTATTCCTATTTTTGCCTTTTCTGTTCCACTTAAATAAGTCTCTTTAATATCTCTTGTAAGGCCAGTTTATCCATGATAAACTCTTTTAGTTTTTGCTTATATGGAAACCTCCTTATTTCTCCTTCCATTCTGAATGATAACCTTGCCATGTAGAGTATTCTTGGCTGTAGGATTTTTCCTTTCAGCACTTTGACTATATCATGCCACTCCCTTCTAGCCTGTAAGGTTTCTGCTGAGAAGTCAGCTGATAGCCTTATGGGGTTTCCTGTGTATGTAACTTGTTGCCTTTCTCTTGCAGTTTTTAGGATTCTCTCTTTATCTTTTATGCTTAACATTTTAATTACAGTGTGTCTTGATGTGGACCTCTTTGGGTTCCTCTTATTTGGTGCTCTTTGTGCTTTCTGTACCTGGATGTCTGTTTTCTTTTCCAAGTTAGGGAAGTTTTCAGGTGTTATTTATTCAAATAAGTTCTCTGTGCTTTGTCTCTCTCTTCTTCTCCTGTAATGTGGATGTTAGTACACTTGATATTATCCCAGAGGCCCCTTTAGACTGTCTTCGTTCTTTTTATTATTTTTTCTTTTTTTCTGTTCAGCTTGGGTGATTTCCTCTTCTCTTTCATCCTGATTGTGAATCTGGTCTTCTGTGTCATCTACCCTACTGTCGATTTCCTCTAGTGATTTTTTTTATTTCTGTTATTGCATTCTTCAGCTCTGATTTTTTTTTTTCATATTTTCCAATTTTTTGTTGAAGTTCTCACTGTGTTCTCCTAACATTCTTCTCCCAGGATCAGCAAGCATCTTTATGACGATTAATTTGTACACTTTATCAGTTAGATTGTTTATCTCTGTTTCATTTAGTTCTTTTTCTGAGGATTTGTTCTATTCCATTTTTTGACACGTATTCCTTTGTCTTCTCATTTTGCCTATTTCTCTGTGCTTATTTCTATGTATTAGGAAGGTTGTCTATGTCTCCCAATCTTGGAAGTATGGTGTTATGGAAGAGAAGTCTTATGGGGCCCTGCAATGTTCTCCCCTTGCATCACACATGCCAAGGGCTCCATGCATGTCTCCTGTGTGGGCTGCATGTGCTCTTCTGTTGTGGTGAGATTGCTATTGCTGTGGGTACACAGGTTGGTTTGGCCTGTGGGCCAGCTGGTTGAAAGGCTCAGCCATACGTGGCTGCTCTAGGCACTTTGTGCAGGGCAAGCCCCTCACACAGCTGGCTGCAAGGTCTAAGAGCACCCAACTACTGCAGTTTTGCTTGTAAGTGAGTCAGGCCCCCAGTGTGGCTGGTTGTTAGGCGTGGGGACACATAATTGCTGCAGGTATCTGATGTGGCTCCTATGGCAGGGCAGGCCTCTGGCAAGATCTGGTTATGTTACTCTGTGGTACACAGCAACCTCAGGAGGTGGGCCAGGCAGTGCACAATCATTTCAGGTAGTGAAGATTCGCTCTGTGGCTGTTTGTGATGTCCAGCAGCACAAATCTTCTGGAGGCCCACAAGTCACTGTAGGCTTGCTGATGGGTGGGGCTGGCCCCTGAGGCAGGCTCCTTGTTGCTTGGCTGTTCTCTATTGCCTCAGGCACTCCAGTGGCAGGGCAGACTCCTGTGCTAACAGGTTAGATGAAGGTTTCCAATGGTACCTGCCAGCATGTCTGTGAGCATGGCTGAATTAGATCACAATAATGGCTGCTGCCAATGTCACAGTTCCTGGGGGCCCACCCACCTCCTGCCTCCCCAGGGTATTTTCCTAGCTTAGTAAGTGAGTCTCTTTTATCAATGAACTATGCATTTTTCTCTCTGATGTCTTTCTGCTGGTTTCCAGGTCAGTCTACGTGGGCGCTTTAAGAGCAGTTTTTTCTTTCCTTCAAGTTCTGTAGTTTTCCTGGGTGCGTTCCCTGTTGGTTTTCAAGGCCAGCAAAGCTAGGTATTATGGGATCTTGTCTCTCTTGTGCTGAGTCTAAGGGCTGGGATGCCTACTGTGGAGAACCTCCACTTCTCCAGGAAGAGCTCTGCAGCTTGGAGCGCTCCCCTGGCTGTGAGGCACAGTGGCTAGGGTGTGGGATTTTGCTCAGCGGGGCTGTGTCTCTGCGTTTTCCACTGCAGTCTGTGTTGTCTCGTGTGGTGGCGGTGCTTTTTATCCTGCTTCCAGATCTCTCCCAGAGGAAATTGTTCCAGAGGTAGTTGTAATTTTGCTGTGTCCATAGGAGGAGGTAAGTTCAGGATCCTCTTACGCCACCTTCTTCCAAATTTCTCTGGCAATTCTTTTTTCAAATGTATGTTAGGTCTGCTGACAGTTTTTAAAAGAAATCTCTCGAAGACCACATATGCATAAAAATAGATTAAGGCAGAGTGTGAAAACTAAAACCAAACCTGTTTTAGTTTTTATGACTTCTATGGATGGCTGTTGAAGTTAAATCCACACGTATTTAATTGGGCATATATTTTCTTTAAAATAATGTCTTGTTCCCAAACTTGATATGTATTCATTAGGCTATACGCTTAACTTCAAAATTAATAATGATTTTGAAATAAATGGATGACATCAGGAATATATTGGACAATTTTTTTGCATATGCCTAAGAGGGGTTCTCACCCTCTGGACTCAGCACCTTTAAATTATGCCAGTTGATAAATGTACTTATATAACACTCCATGTGCTTTTTTCTTTGTTTGTTTTTGTGGCATGTGCCTAAGCTGGATATAATTCTCCTTTTTCAAACACCAGAAAGCTGGCTTTAAAACCTGTAAGATTTGCATCAAAAGAAATCTATCTTTGGGATTCTGACCAAAACGGACTCTGCAGAAGATAATGTATCCTAACTTGTATGATTCTCTGTGTTAAAATAACATAACAATTCAATGCGGTAAATGATTAAATCTATTCCCAATATTTGTGTTTGAAAACTTCTGGATTACTGTAGATTTCTGTTTCTCTTACTGACTCTCTGATCAGGACACATTAGATAGAGTCTGCAACTGTCCAGAGATAAATATATGGGCATTTGCTTTTGTTAACGAGATTCTGTGGTCATAGCCATTATGTGGTCATTTGGTTGAATAGGGAAACACAAATAAGAGACCAATAGAACATATGGAGGCCCATATTGCTGTCACTTACACTTTCATTATGCAAAATAGGTGTGCTGCTTGTTCTTATATATGCTGCTCTGCAGCAATACATTTATTAGACAGAAACTTCATACAATTTACATATTTTCAGTATAGGAATGGCACCCAAACTGAAGTCATCATATTATATCTTGATAAATTTTTGTGATTCTATGTAGAATAAATACATATATAAATTAGATGGGCCAAATTAGGTGATTAATGTTAATGTTTACTGACAGTTTCACTTAACTGCTTATTTGGTCCATTTAATTGGAGGCAATATAAATCAAAGATGTTTTCCTGAACAGGATACATGCCTATAGGATATCATTTCCAGAAATAAAAAAAGACATTTCTCCTAAGAAAAAAGATGTCTAAGAAATTTGCAAGGCATTCCAGGATTCCATCAATTTGACAGCTCAATCAACTATAACATGACTTCATATATCATTTCTGTCATTATTATCATGATTAGTTGTTGTCGTAATATTGTTATTATCATTACTATATTAAACACATTTATTCTCTTAGTCTAAAGAAAAACTGTTTCCTTGAGTGTTTTCCATGTAGACATGTGGAAAGATAATAATAAGCCTGAGCTTGCCATCTACGAGGAAGCAGGACACTTTTTTTAAACTGATAAATATCTATTTAAAACAATATTTTAATTTTATCTAAATTCTGTCACAGTATTTAAGGTCCTTTTTTCAATGATTTTGTTAGTAAACACTGCTCCTAATTTCCACCTTGTAGGGTTTGATGTTTTAAAAATCTAAAACCTCATATCAACAGACCTAGCTTGCAATTGCATGTGCCAAGAATAAATGGATTTCATAAACAGCTATGAAAAGCAAAAAGGACAGCAGGCAATAGTGTTATTTTGACTTTAATATTTAGTCAGTGAGTTTTCAGAATTTCAATTGCCATTTTGGTAAATTGGTTTATGCTAATTAACTCTAATATAATAAATAGATAATATAAATGCATTAATAATTGATGACTGTCAACTAGACAGCGGAATAACATGCTTGAAGTGAAGCTTCCAAAAGAATTACAGAAATCTGTCAATAGTGTCAACAGTTTTTGAAATTGACTTGAATTAATATTGATTAATAGTAAAAACAAGGAAATTAGGCAACTCCAAATATTCAATCAGAATGGAGTTGGTGAAAACAGGTAACTGAACTGGTACTGGAATGCATGATTATTTCACACATTTCTCCATTATTTGTCCCCAGTTTTGCTCTTCCAACTTCTTTTTATTCTGTTTCTTAGCAAGATCAGTTACTGGGGGTTTTTTTCCCCTCATGTGAGCAGATTCCAATTCAGCAGAACCTTGGGGAACAGAAGACAAATCATTTTTGCCGTTTGTTACTAGTTAAACCTCAGTTAACTTTAGTTACCATTTATTAAAAAATTGAGGACTGGTATCTTTGAGAGAGGTGGTAAAATGCTAAGAGCCAGAGGACAAGGTTTAGAAAAGTTGAAGTTTCTGTAAGCTTTTGAAAGAACTTGTTAAAATTAGTCACCTAAAGGGATGTTTCTCTCAAATGAATTTTAAGTTCATGACTTATATGCATTGCAGATATTTCTCAAAGTTTGACATTTGTCTTCATATATCATAGTTTGTTCTTTGGTTGGTTGGTTTTTGGCCATGCCTCTTTAAAATGAAATTTAGAACTCTTTCCTAATTGCCTCTGGATTTTTGAGTCATAGAAGGGAATTATTTTTCTTCTCCTGAATGTTTAAAAATTTCTATAATAAAAACTAAACAAAAAGACAATATTCTTATTTGAATAATAGCACCTAATACTTACTGAAAACTTTGTATGTGCCAGGCTTGATGTTAAATCCTTTATCTGAATTATCACATATATTCCTTATAGTAAAATCATAAGACAGAATCTTTTATTGTCCCCTTTTACACAAGAAAAAAGAAAGGCTCAAAGATTTAATTTGCCAAAAGAAATCTAGGTAAGAAATGGCAGAATTAGAATTTAGAGACTCGTGCATGGCTCCTCAGCCCACACGGATAACCAAACCATATTGCCCAGTTGTGTCTGAAAATGGTACTTGAAGCAAGAGTAGCTCTGCATTGATCCACTTGAACTCTCCTGAACTGACAGTAGTGTTACATTCTCCTAATATCAGTGTACTTTATAAGACTTCTTTAACTCCTTAATTTCTGCTTTATATAAATGATTATTTATTTAGTACTAGATATTTATAACTATCGTATTTTCATTCTGTATTGTGTATTATAACATAGAATGTCTTTCTATGCTTGGTAGAAACCCAGTTCCTGTTTTCTTATTATTTACGTTTGTCTGCTATGTCTTGCTCTTGCTCTCCTTGTGTTCAGTTCTTTTGAATGATTGTGTTAGTCTTCCTTATTTTACATCTCTTCTTCTTAAGATATCGGTTAGGTTATTACTTTCCCTCAGGAAAGGCTTGCTGTGTCTTGAAATGTTAGTGGAGCAAAATTCTTTGGTCCCTTTGGTGTACTCATTTATGCATTTTCAAGAGTTAATTTTCAATTTCTTTTATTCTTTTTTAATTCTCTCAGTTCCTGGCTGATTTTTCAATGTGATGCTTTTAAGCCATTTGTGGAGACAAAGAAGGCGTTTTAGGTAAAAAGAAGTTCCTTGAATAGTATACAGTTTAGTAGTGTTATCAGCACAAAAGCTTCTAAGATTATAGGGTAGTGAAAAGTTTTCATATTATTATTCATTGCTTTCAAAAAGTTGGCATGTGCATTTCAAACAACACCTAGTATCAAACCCTGAAATTTTAGTGTCATATACTCAAAATAGAGCTGTCAAATGTCAATGTGTGAAATATAACCACGTCAGGAAGAACGTCAAATATGCCACTAATTGACTATACCAAATTAAGTTGTCAAAATAACTTACAGTCTTTTTAATAACAATAGCTTTGGTCAATTCTAACTAAATTAAATAAAATTATTATATTTCATTGAATGCTTCTTCAAATGTAGTCAATATAAAAATGCCTTAATTTATCAGCGGCAAAAGAAAATACATTTATATCATTCTATTACAAATAAATTTCATAGAGAATGTATTTTTCATTAACTTAGCACTTTTGCATTTTCTCTGTGTACTCCATTCTTTGCCTTGGCTTGTAGATGCCTTTGCCTATATTAAATTCAGCAGCCAGGATAGGGATGATGGAGGAATGGGAAGCAGAGTATAAAAAACTTAATTTTTACATTTTTCTTTCTGTCTAAAATGTTTACTGTCATAGACAGATATAAAGATGGAAGGTTAAAATTAGCACTAAGGCTAATTTAAACAAAGAGAATACATTGCTATTGTGTAACAAGCATCAACAGATTGAAGAGATGAATGAAACTTTTGTTCTGGAAGGTAAAGTATCTCCATGTGGTTGAATTGCTCTTAGTATCATTATTATACAGCTAAAATTAGTATCTCTAAATATTATCTTGCCAAAAGTGCCATTAGCTAATTTACAGTTCTTATGTAGGTGTTTGGCCACATCCATAGAAAGTAATAGATTTACAAATGGTCTTATTGACCTGAAAATTCACCAGCCAAGCAAGTGACAACTCACATTAGGGCTAATAAAGGACACTTAGTTTTTTGGCTGTCAGTAGGAACAAAAATCCACATGCTCAACTTTTACCTTTAAAAAAGAATTTATCATTCATCAAAATCATACCCTCAAAATACAAATGCCTTTTTAGCATGTTAATGAGTTTCATAAAACATTACATTTTATTTCATCTACATAAAACATTACAGTTTATTTCATTTTTTATCATTTATAAATCTTGTATGAGTATTTTGATATTCAAATTATTTGAAGGCCTATTTACTTTTAACATTTGTATAGGTCTTATAATTCAATTGATATGAACAAATGGCAAAATTTAAACAGTCAAATATGGCCTGAAACTTAAGGATCATGTATAATTGAAGTGTTCTTTTTCCTTATTGTAATTCTATTGTAAGTATAAGCATATTTTCTTACTGTAAAGTATATTGTATCTTAGGCCAAAGAGAAAGTCAGAATAGCTAATGGTGTGTGAGAAAAATTGTTCTAAGCTATGTGTGATGAAGCGAAGAAATAGATATAAAGACAAATGGAAATAGATCAGAGGAAAAATAAGAATCAGATCTTTTGCAAGAGTAGGTGATTTAGTAATCCAAACAATATATTTCTGCATGTGGACATTAAAGAAAGCTCTACAAGGTTCGTACTACAATGAAATAAATAAAATAAATAAAAATCACACTATAAGTGAATTATCTGAATGTTATAGGAAGTATAAATGTAGCTTAATGCCATTTCAACAGAGTCAATATACAGGAGAAATATATGTCTTTAAATGTATACTTCAAGATTTTTCCACTTCTAGGAGTCTGCTTTGCAAATCTATCAAAGTAATTGTTTATGAAATATGCAGTTTCCAACTTCTTAGATGGAAAAAAGATAAAAAATAAATCAATTATCTTAATATTTTACCTAAAAGAAATTGTATTCTGAAATCCCTGATGCCAGCAGTAGATACACTGAAGGTCACGTTGCCCAGTCACTTCCTTTCAGAGAGGACATGCTGTGGTCCAGGAAAGGGCAGGGCCAGAGTGAGAAAGAAGATTTCTTGAGTCACAGGTCTGTGCTCCTTTCACATCAACACTTTGCTACCCATGATGAAAAACAAAAAAATGAGGTGTTTCACTTTGTAACTGAATATTTCATCATATGCTTTCTCCCTATTGTAGTGATTTGTTACAGTATGTAGTTTCACTACACTATGTACTTTGGCCTATACCACTCCAAATTATTTTAAATTTCCCCAATACAGAAGTCAATTCTAGCTTTTTTCTTACCATTTTTTTTCTCCACTGTCCTTGAACAAAGAGAAAACTTGTGTGTACAATCTATTAGAAACAAAAAAACCAGATGGTCTGAGATGACTGAATTCTTAAATCACTAATTATGAAGAGCCAAGTGGCCACAATTGTTATGGTAGTCATTGCAATATTCATTTTCCAATTTCCAGCAGTAAGAAACTATTAGAGAAAATACAAAATGATGTCTCTGATCTTTGTGTTAATTAGTATTTCTCCATGTGTTTGCTGAGTAAGTACCATGACTCAATTATGCAGCTGACTTCTATCCAGAGGAATTCTGTTCATCTGTTTGGATCTATTTTAAACAGGATCATTTAAGAAAATGAACTCATAATAACATATGGTAACTGACTTCAGTATGGATTTTCCACTGCATTGATCAACTCAGTGAAATTCTCTTACATAAATACAAATGTTCACAAGACAAAGATTTCCGTCCAGGATGGATGTTGTTCAGAAAGAGGAAAGGAAAATCCTGCTTTCCAGTTGGTGTCGGCTCTATGCACTTCTCTCAGTCCTCTTGCACGCCCTTGGATCCCGTATGTGTTCATGTTTCACTAAAGGAATATAAAGGATTTTGTTTACTGATTTTAAAGTCCTTTGAAATTTACTGTTTAAAGTGGTATTTATATTTACATTAAACAGATTCACACTTATTGGACAGGTAGAAGACTGACTTTCTAAATTTAATAACCTTGTAAGGCCAAACAGGGAGAAAAATGAGGAATATAACCTTCTAACTAGGTAATATAGTGGTTATCATTTGCTTTATTCTCTCCTCCATGCAATATAACGCCTCTAGAGTTTTAAAGTTTCTATATTGAATGCCCGATTAAATTGAAATATTTGTATAGGATTTTTAAGGGTTGAATTTACCTTCAGTGAACATTTATTGAGTGCCAAAGATATGTCAGGAATGGTTCTAGCTGCTAGGGATATATTAATACGTAAATTGTCATTCTCTGCATTCAAGGAGCTTATATTGTCATGAAAAAAGTGAAATAGATGCCAGTAAATAAATTAAACTCCATAAGAGTCTGATCAGCAACACCATTCAATATTTGTTTACTTTATTCTTACTGACAAAAATCCAAACAGAAAGTTATGCCCTTGAAAAACTTAGTCAGTATTTGAATCATACTTGTCTACAACTTTACTTAAGAGTCGGCAATGGGGCGTGAGGAAGTTTAGTCAAACTTAAAATACACATTGCAATGGCCTGGACAGTTCCTCAGAGAATGTGTGATTAAATATGCATTATTTATTACTTAAATAATATACACTTAAGCACATAAATTATATATATATTTTAAATATTTAAATATTGAAAAATAAAAATAAATATAAGTATAAAATATATAAAAATATAAATAATAATAATAAAATAATGTAATATAATATATAATATAAATATATATTTATATATAATAAATATAAAATACATATTATAGAGTACACATTGTTTTGGAACTTTTATTCCACTTATTAAGATATAATGTCAGAGGAAATATTAACAAGGAGTTAAGAAATTATTTATGATTAACAAGAATATTATCAAGTTCCCCATCTTTAGATTTTAGTGCATAAGCATATAATTTTTAGTTTAACATGGTCTCAAAATGAACTGTGGCAGTGTATTTTTTTCTATATTGCATGAAAATACAAGGAGAAATTAGAAAAATTTCACAGACAACTTGTTGCAATAATAAATTTTCTATATGTAAAGTTTATTTACAGAAATTTCATTCTCTTGGCCTTCAGAATCCATAGCATATTTTACAAATGAAGAGCATACGTAAAGAGGGAAGTCTAACAGATGGCTCCAGGAAATGCGTAATAAATGAAAAGAAACAGTGCGCCTTACTAAACAGTGCTTACTGAGCAAAGCAGCCTTGGAGGGTGTTGCTGTTTGCCGCAGTCTGAGGACCTGAAGCACAGCTCTTTGCAGCAGACGGATGGAGTGATAAATGACCGAGCAAATGCAAAGGCCATGGGAGAAATACTCTGAACGTTCTCATGAGATATATTGTATTTTAGTTTTTTAGACCTTTCTTAAGTCTAAGGAATGAAAAATACAATATGCCACAGTCACCAACACATTTAAAAGACAAGAAATTGTGTCTAACAAAACAATTTTTAAAATGCTGTAGATCCTTTTGAAGGAAACAGCACTGAACCCAGTTGAAGGTGAAGATGATAGATGTATGACATTAGATTTTTGACATTGAAATTAAGGAATACAATAAAATCAATATTGAGAAATGATAAGAAAGCAAAGGACAGACAAAGGCCAGGACCTCCTAAACAATTTTCTTCAAAGCCATAATTTAATCTTTTATTGTCTCTTAAAGTTTTATTGCTTAAGATTATTCTTTTTATAAATAAATTTTTTAAAAAGAGATTTCACTGTTCAATGTCTGCATGTAGGGAGTGTTTTCTCACTGCTCTTGTAAGTTACGAAGACGTTGGATACGGACGTCAAGGTACATTAGCTGATTAATCTCACAAGACATCATTAAATAGCATGATTCAATAGCCCTGAGTCTTATCTTAATATTTCACTAAAATATTTATAAGAATTTAAAAAATAAAGTACACTACAGAATAAAGAATGAGGCAAAGTAAAGTAAGAGATTGGATCTATCAAGATCCAAAATCTTCCAAAAATTCTTTAAAGTAAAAAAAAATAAATAAATAAAAACAAATATAATGGGAAATGAATGAATGCCATCTGGAGACAAGAAAGTCTAGGGGAGGGCCGGCTGGTGGTGCAGCAGTTAAGTTTCACGTTCCACTTCTCAGCAGCCTGGGGTTCACCGGTTTGGATCCCGGGTGCGGACATGGCACCGTTGGCAAGCCATGCTGCGGTAGGCATCCCACACATAAAGTAGAGGAAGATGGGCACAGATGTTAGCTCAGGGCCAGTCTTCCTCAGCAAAAAGAGAAAGTCTAGGAGAATGCCTGGTAGAGAAAAAGCAGATAAAAATCCTAATGAGAGAGTGGAAGGAAACAGAGTGCAGTCAACACCCTGCAGGAAAAGGCCAGAGCGAACATATCGTGAAATCCAGAGAAATGTCTACTCCAACTGCACACATACAAAGGCAGAAAGAAAGCAGTTATAATCATCAAGGTGATTACAAACTTGCATTCTCAACGAGAAAATAGACCCCCAGAGGCACTTGACAAAGCTAAATTCCAAGGCTACCACCCTTAAGTGGGAAGTGCTTGTAGCATGGGTGCCTCTAAGTACAGAAGAAAGATGTTGGAGGACTTCACAGCACAGGCCCAGGGTCAGAAAGAGGACAGGTACCGTGCCCTTCACTGCCAACACAGAGGTCCCAGGCTGTAGTGGTGAGGAGCAATGATGCCCGAAGCGGCAAAAGACAAGGAATGGCAGGTACCACCAAGGCTACTTGGTTGTTTAAGCAATCAAAGTTATTGATAAAGGGAAACAGAACAAGGAGCAAAGATAAAGGGGAACAACAAATCGGGACTTACAACATCCACACCACAATCAGCCTGGGAAACCCCAATAGTTTGTACTGCCAGTGGGAGTGTAATTACCTGCAGCCTCTGGGAGTTTTCCAGCCCAAAACCCGAGAGGCACCTTCTTCCCATCCCGTTTTTGCCAAGTGCTGCAATTTGCACATCCATTTGCTGCATGAACCTGCAACTCAATTGGCCCACGTCTTATAGGCCACACAGGTCCAGGGCTGTTTGTACAGCCTGTTTAGCATTTTCAAAAGCATTTTTCTCGGGTTCACCCCACTGAAACTGATACTTTTTCCCAGTGGCTGCATATAAGGGGGCCAGGATTTTACTTAAATGTGGAATGTGTTGCCGCCAGAATCCAAACAAGCCAATAAATTTTTGTGCCTCCTTTTTATTTCGAGGAGGGGCAAAACTCAAAATCTTTTGTTTTGCTTTTGGCAAGATTTCTCGTTGTTTTCTATTCCAAGTTATGCCTAAGAATGTGACAGTTTGTGCTGGCTCCTGGATTTCGGCGGGATTTATTTTTCCACCCTTCCTCCTTAAGGTTTCTAAAACTGCTTGTAAAGCACAATTTACCTCTTCCTGATTTAATCCCTGAATTAAGATGTCATCAATATAATGGACTAGCTGTGTACTTAAATCTATCGAGGTGTGGGACAATGTTTCCGCCACCTTCCTATGACAGTTAGTGGGACTGTGTATATATCCCTGAGGCAACCTGGTGAAAGTATATTGTCGTCCCAGGCAGGTGAAAGGAAACTGGGATTGAACTGTTTTAACAATGGGTACAGAAAAGAAAGATTAGCCAAATCAATCACAGCATGCCAAACACCAGGATGTCTCCGTATTTGTTCTCTTAAGGTGACCACATCAGGCAAGGCAGCAGTTAAGGGAGGAGTCACCTTGTTTAGTTCTTGATAATCTACTGTCATGTGCCAAGAGCCATCACTCTTTTTGACAAGCCAGATGGGATTACTCCATTCTGTAGTTATAGGTATTAATACTTTGGCGTCTAAATTTTCCTGTATGGTGTCTGAAATTTCTTGTTGCCCCCCTGGGATCTTATACTGTTTCATTTGTACAATTGAGGTGGATGGGGGCAACTCCACCTCATATTTAATACATCCAATAATAACAGAATGAGTGGAATACGTTAGAGAACATATCCCAAATTGATTTTGTCCATCTGTCAACTGCAATGTTAATCCTTTTAGAATAGCAATGCCAATGACATATTCAGGAATAGGAACTATCATTACCAAATAAGTTTGTTTAGGGAGTTACCCTATTTGCATGGTCAAATGTGTGGCTACTGCAGAAATTTCTTTTCCTCCTAGACCTGTAATAAGAATTCTTTTGACCTAGTATTTGAAAGTATTAGCTACAGAAAACTAATAAACAGTAATTATCTATCTATGTCTGTGTTAACAGAAAATGGGTCAGGAATCTGAGGGTGGTACATATGATAACATGTAATGTCCTACAAAACAAGTAGGTAGCAGGTAAAAATATTTTTCTATATCTTATTCTATATAACCATTATGCATGCTATTTGAAATGTTTGTTTTGTTTTTTTTTTTTACTGAGGAAAATTTGCCCCAAGCTAACATCTGTGCCAATCTTCCTCTATTTTGTATGTGGGTTGCTGCCACAGCATGGTTGCCGATGAGTGGTGTATGTCCTTGCCAGGGAACTGAACCTGGGCCACTGAAGTGGAGCATGCCCAGCTTAACCACTAAAAAACAGGGCCAGCCCCTTGAAATGAATTTATAGATCAAAAATCTCTGAAAATAATTTACAAAGATCTAACCTTTCAAATCCTGGCTTTTCACATCACATTGGCTTTTTTATTTTTAGTGAAGTTTTCCTTTTTTTAGGGTAGAAGAAAAAATGAGCTGTAAAGATTTATAGACTATGTCTCAGGATTCTTAGAGGTGGCTGTTTCCTTTAGATTGCTCCTTTTATGAAAACATTTTTCTTCCATGCCCCAATAAAGTCATTTCGCCTTGCTGTAAGTACATATTTTCTTTTCTTTTTTGTGTGATATTTAAAATTTTTTTAACCTTGGGTTTAAACCTTGGAATACTACTGTAACACACCACACACACATGCACACACACATATGACACACGTCATATTACCTAGTTTCACAGGATGTCAACAATTTTGACCACCTTCTCTTGGAGATAGGCATAATTGAAAGAAAAATTTAAAACTTTATCAGATTTAATAACCCTGCTAATAGGTTCTGGAAAACTTAACAATAAAAATAGTTTTATTTTGTGAGCTTTACTATCCTCTATTGATTGCATTGGATTTTTGAGAAGTGACCTTTCTTGTGGCAAAACAATTATAACCCAATTTAACTTTTTGTTAAACATACAAGTCTATTTATGCGAAACGCACATTGGATATGGGTTACAGATATATATTTATTAGAAATATGTATTAGTATATATTATACATAATAAATATATATATTTATAGCAAAGACACTATAAAAGTATATTTATGTGGAATGTACATTGCAAAGGACCTGTACGTATAGTACCACTATTATATTCAGTTATACATTCATGTTTTCGATAATTACAATTTTCATAAGGAAACAGAAATATTTTTCATGATAGTGGAAACAAAAATATAGATTTGTGTTTTTGTTTTTTAGATAACAAGCCTGAATCTTTTCTGCTAAAATGACTCTATGTTCTTTTTTTTCTAAAGAGTAAATCTGTGTTGGTTTCCCATATAATTCTGGACATGTCATATACTAAGGCCATTTTCTGGTGAGAGGTGTTCAGTTCCACTGTGTGTAAACTTGGCTGCTACTTTAGATAACGTACTTAGTAAATAACAGGATTGGCAGGGCAAGTTATATTTCTACTGAGCCTTAAGTACTCTGTCCTACCCAGTTTGGTAACTATCCAACATCTTGCAACCACTTAGCAAACTCTAATTGACTTGAATGGCAGAGTCAGAATAAGTTAAACTTTTGAAGCTGGATTTCATTGCCATAACGTGAAAGTGTAATTTAATACCCTGAATCAGTAACAGACTATGTTAGACTCCACATAGCTTCCTAATGCCCTAACACATACTCACAGCACTATTTTAAATGGAAATTTCTTAGTAAAATGAATCTATATATTAAATGTTGTATAATAAAATTTTAGAAAGAGCATAAATGTTATCTTGTGTAGAAAAGCAAAAGACGATGAAAAGTTAACTTGCTTATTGTCTAGGCAATTGATATTTCAATATAACTGACAAATAAATTAAGTAGAATTTACCACAAATGTAGTCTTACAAAATATATTTTCTTGATCCCTTATGCTTTCCTACAATTAATCTATATTCTTTTTTATGACTATAAGAATTTTACTCATAGTAAGTCTATGATATTCTCCTCTTGATGTTCCTGTCTGCTCCCTCTCCACTGTTATTCTTTATCCTTTTAGGAGCACGATGCTGACGGAAGGAATTGCAGCAATGCCTGGCTGCCGACTGACTTTTTGCCTTGGTGTGGTAGACATTATGCAGTAGCTTTTGTTCACCAGCCTCTCACGTTTTAAGTATTTGCATTTTTCCATCTTAGAAACTTAAATGCAATGCAGTGAACCCTGAGAAAGGAAGGAATGCTATAGTTGACTTGGAGACATTTTAGAGATACATTGCCACAGCACCCATATTAAGGTATTAATTATCCATAATCTAAGTTACAGAAAACATATTCCAATTACTTAAGTAAAAAATGACATTTTTATAAAAACTTAAAAGGTGATCATGTTACCACACATCATAAATTTAATATTGAGGGGCCAGCCTCACAGTGGTTAAGTTTGCGTGTTCCACTTTGGTGGCCTGAGGTTTGTCAGTTCAGATCCTGGGTACGGACCTATGCACTGCTTGTGAAGCCATGCTGTGGCAGGCATCCCCTATAAAATAGAGGAGGATGGGTGCAGATGTTAGCTCAGGGCCAATCTTCTTCAACAAAAAGAGGAGGATTGGTGGCAGATGTTAGCTCAAGGGCTAATCTTCCTCAAAAAAAAAGAAAAACAAAAAAATTTGGTGTTGAAAATAATTGCTCACTATAAATACAGAAGTTTAGATAAGTAAACAGGGCTTACTTTTTAGAAGGAATAATGCATGAGCACTATTATGTTGAGCTGCATCTTATTTTTTGAAAATAAATATATTTTTCATACCTCTAAATCCCATGTGAAAAAAACAGAAATATTGTTATGAAAAACAAAAATATTTATAAATTTACACAATTATATATTTATAAATTTAAAATTATTAATCCTGATTTGAAGATATGAGGCATTATATTAGAAAACATAAAAGATTATTTTTTGCAAATGACTACATTATGTTAATATATGAAAAAATAGTTCTCACTCTAAGGATAAACTTTCTGAAATGTTATGCATAAAATGTCATGTTAGCTTTATTTTTGTATGATTTGGCTTATGTACTTTATTTTTAAAATGCATAGATGATTATGGATGCTCATTTTGAAGATAGGATTATTTCTGACATTTTATTAAATCATAAGTTATTAAAATGTGAATTTTTTTTTTTTACTGAGGAAGGTTCACCCTGAGCTAACATCTGCTGCGATCTTCTTCTTTTTGTACGTGAGCTGTGACCACAGCGTGGCTACTGACAGGTGAACGGTGTAGGTCTGCAGCTGGGCAACAAACCCCCGCTACCAAAGCAGGTGTGCTGAACTTAACCACTAGGCAACCAGGCCTGACCCTAAAATGTGAACTTTTTAATCAAGTGACTTAGCAAGAAGTATTATTTTATGAAATGAAATATTTATACTTTAGTTATAAAATTTTATGGAGTATTCACTGCATATAATTTTTTTGTTTGAAAAGTTTGTGTTGTGCTTATTCAGCATATAAATCCAAGCATATTCCAAATGCACACCAATAGATTATGTTTCCACATTATTGATGAATAGTCTTATTGATAGAATAAACTTTCTCACATGATTCAAAAATTACATTGCTCACATATTTTCACACTTTCAATAACTTCATGTTTTTTGAAAAAGAAAAATACAGCCATCACATTCTACTGAATTGCAATGCAGATCAGTATTACAATTGTTCTTCTGAAACTTATTATATTATAGTTTCCTGTATTGCCATCAATTTTTCATAATAGTGTGACAATAATTATTTTATCATATTTTGTGATTCAAAGAAAATCATACGATGATAAAAAGTTATACTGTACCTTTGAGAGTGGTATCTTGTCTCAGTTACTGTATCTCCATGTCATATTAAAGAATTCTATAGATTAAGTATTGGAGAAAATGTCAATATAGAGTAGCTCTAATGTTTTTGTGTGTAAGCGTACAGATATAAAAGAATACATATTATTAAAATTTAATAGTTATTTTAATAAAATTAATATTCTCAAATATAATATAATTTTGAGTCAGTAGGTGACACATTGTGAGACTGTGATGTGAGCAGGAAATAGTCATTTTGTTTTGTTAAGTCACTGAGATTTTGGGGGTATTTGTTAGAGCGTTTAGCTTGACATATCTTAATACACTAGATATTATGAATGTGGCAAAAATTTTGAATTTAAGTGTAATCTTTTAGTCAACATTAATTTCCCTATGTAAATGTAATACCTTTTGCCAGCAGCAGATTTTCAAAGTATAAAACTTAATACTTTGAAATAAAAGTGTTCAAGTAACGAAGGAACTTTAGAACAACCTGAATTTGTGAAGATCCATAGCAACCATGATTACCCATGAGAAAGCTTGTGAACCACACCCAAGGCAACTCATGCATTAGTGGAAGGCAACAGTATTTCTCATGCTCGCATTATTTTGTTTTGTGTGTATGTGTGTTGATGGAGAGAGAATATATTATAAATATATATATGTGTGTGTATTTTTTTGTGTGTGAGTGAGGAAAATTGGCCGAGTTAACATCTGTTGGCAGTCTTCCTCTTTTTGCTTAAGGATGATTATTTCTGAGCTAATACCTGTGCCAGTCTTCCTCTGTTTTGTGTGGGATGCCACCACAGTGTGGCCTGATGAGCAGTGCTAGGTCTGCACTTGGGATCTGATCCCAGGAACTCTGGGCCACAGAAGCAGAGAGCCCGAACCCAACCACTCCGCCACCGTGCCAGCCCCTTGTATGTGTGTATTTATGCATATAATTTATATCATCTAGATAGAAGGAAATACATAGATAAAAGATGCAAGTAAAACTACTTTATATGTAAAATATGATTATATATTATATTGGGTTACAATAAAATGTATAAAAGGAGATACAAAGACTGACATTCACTAAACAGTTATAATATTTAAAACACTAATAGAATCTAATACGTGCTAAAGAATTGCTAAATTCTTGAAAAAATAAAAACTATTATTTTAAGCATTTGCTTCGTTGCTATTTTGCCTGCTGTCCTAAACAATCTGCACGCAACTGAGACCTTCCTGGGGGAAGATAAATCAGTGCAATACTTTTCTCATAATCGTATGTTTCTATTTTTCTCTTGGAGGCAAACACATATTACATAGGAAAGATATTTCCAGAAGCATGTGTGGTAGCTGTCATGACTAGGCTCATCATTTTTATCATGGGAGCTGTACCAGTACACTGCCAACATCGTGGTTCTTCCTTTTTGACCCTTGGGGATAAGATGCCCTTCGTAATAATGGAAGTGGGCCATAAAAATAAAATGCCCACAATTTTGGAGAGTAGTCAAGTCTAGCCATACGTATGAATGATCAATGCATAGGTCATGACAAAACAGTCTTGACTGTGATATATGAAAGAGAGAGTCACTATCACTTTTAATTACATACAAATCATTCTCATTATTTTATCCAATTATTTTTTATTGTGCTAAAAATGAAATTAGTATTAATACGTGGATAACAAGAGTAATTAAAATACCAAAAATTAAAATGAAAGTGGGAGAATCAAGTATAATAAAATTACTTGGAAAAAATTATTTGTTTTTTAAAAAGTTAATTTTTCTGCGTAAAAATTCATTCCTATACATCTATAATTACTAAGCTAACTTTTTAAGTGAAAATGCTTTGTTAAGGAACTTTAAAGCTAAATAGAACAATTTCATCTCATTATCACTAGTCAGCAAAGTAACATCTGTTTTGTTGCTCAGTTTGGCTTTGAGATTCTGCTCCAGAGTCTCTTTATAAAACAAAACTATTTTATAGCCATACTGTGCATTTATGCATAAAGAAGTCCTTTTAACTTGCAATTTTTGAATCACAATACTTTAATTTGATACTTTTTCTAAGTGAATGTTACACGTCACATAAAATGGTCCTCACAAATTCCATTTCTTAATCTGAAATTTGGACTAGCCTTGTAAGTGTCCATGCAAGATCACATCAACCTCAGCAACAAAAGGCAATTCTTGTTCTAGTCCCTGGCTGAGTCTTTCTAAAAATGTTGCACTTTTAGATGATTTGCAATTTGTTATTCAAACTCTTTGCTGATTTTTCACCCGCTTTACCTAACAAAACTATCATAAAGAGAATAGGTTTTAGGAAACATGAAAGCTAATCCTAAACTGCACTCTCTAAAAGATCAGGCATATGTGTCTGTTTATAACATATTTGCTGAGAAGCATTTGGTTAGAGCAGAGAAATAAAGAAGATTATTCAGATTATTGAAAAAAGGATTAGTGGTAAAATTAGGCAAAAGCGTACACTTCTGTGCCTACGTGATTATTCCGCACTTTTGACTGCCTGAATTATAAAGATAACCTCATCTCTGCATTGTGCTTCTTGAAGCCATTTAGAAACTCCGTCTTTTCTTATTTTAATGATTAGTGAAGTAAGTTGTAATGGCTTTATGGATTTTCCTCACCAGGACAATAAAATCAGTTTCAAAAGAATTCTTTATATATAACACTGTTATTTGTATAAATAATTATCTCATCGGTACACTTATTTCTAAAATAAAATAAAATATCAATGCCATTTAATACATTTGTCAGTAATTCCTGAATAACTGCTACCAAAAGCAAACCTTTTCTTTTCTGAATTAGTTAGATGATACTAAACTGAGTAAAACAGTGTTATAATATATACAGAAAATGGACAGGACACAGTATCTTGCTGTCTTGATAAATTCAGATCACCTCAAACTTAGTTTAGCTCGGGTAATTTCTGTCAATCACGAAGAAGGTTGAAATGCATGAGTCAGTTTTGCCAGAAGCACAGACTGCTCCATACAAAGACCCTAGTGGGGAAGTTGTATCGAGAAATTTGTCATAAGTATTTCGAGTCAGAGGAATTGAAATTAACCCACTATGCTCGTTTTCAATTTAAAAATTAAACACATATATGAAATGATTTACCTATAATTGTGTAACTATATATGACAGTATAATTTGATATAGCCTGTGCCTGTGTAAATAAATAAAACCTCTAAACTAGATCATCAGAATTCTAATTGCTTGTACTTTGATTGTGCTATCATTTAACATTATTAATCATTGACAAATATGATTCCACTTGAAATTATTTCTTCATGGACTAGTTTTTCCCCTCTTTTGAGATTAAACATTTAATTTTTTACATTGTCGTGCAAGTCATTTACACTATTTTATCCAGTCTGGTGACTAGGCAAAATCATTCAAGGACTGTTATCCGTTCATCTCTTGGACTTTTCTAAAACTTATTAGCAGCTAATGTTTATAAAGTACTTACGAAGTGCAGAGAATCGTTCAAATCTTTTACATATTGTGGCAGGGAAGATTGGTTTGGTTGCAGATAACAGATAACACAAGTTAGAATAACTTTGGCAAGTGTAGGGGAGGAGGACATTTCCTCTATCTAAATGTGGGTTCGTCTGGCCGGAGAACGAATTAAATTCACATGAGACAGAATAGCAAGAGAAAATTAAACAAAGCTTTATGAGGAACCACGGCCCGGGGCCTTTCTTCCCGAAGGAAGAAAGGGCACCGAAGAAGTGGGGTGCACAGAGTGGTTATATAGCCCCCAAACGGGGTGTTTCACATGTGATTGAAAAGTCCCTTTTACAATAGTCACGAGGCTGCTCTGTCAGCACAGCGCTTGATGGAAACGGCAGATAGGTCTGCTGTCTCAGTGAGTGCCGCAGGGTGGCAGGTGTGTTGCCTCGGGCTGGGGGGGCTCACAGATGAGCGCCGCAATCGGTTCCTAGCCTAAGGAAAGATGCTTAATCTTTAAGGAGATGCCAACGTTGGGAGGGGGAGGGAAGTCAGTTACAGGAGGTTACCAGACTAGCACAATAAAATGCAGATTTTAAGTCCTTGCCTTTGGTATTGATTAAGAGTTTTTAGAGAGAAGGTCATCTCCTTTCTCCTTCCTGGTACAGAGAGGGAGGCACGTTTTACAGATAGAGATTTACCTTACGAATGTAAACGTGTCCTAACAAAGGGCAAGTTCCATTCCTCAGAGCCTCCTTCCCTGTCCCAGTTTATCAAAAGCAATCAGCCTCAAATAATCCTGATGCCAAAGAGACATATCTTGGGGTGGCCAATTCCAGGTCCCCACACAAGGAAAGGTATATTTTTCCTCAAAAAGATAAATTTAGAGGTAGGCATTCCAAGGCTAGTGCACAGAGTTCCATGATGTCATTATTATTCTAGATGCTTTCTGTCTTTCTGATCCATCATCTTAAGGCTACACCCTGTTCCTATGGTCCCAAGATGTCTCAGGCCCCCCAGGTATCACAAAAGTATGTCAAATTTGAAAATAGAAGTAGGAAACCAATGAAAAGTGCATGCCAGCTGAGTCTGCCTTTCTTTTAGAGCACTTTTAGGAGGACTCTCACACAGTGACTTCTGCTTCAAACTATCTTGTTGACAAGAACTGTGCTGCATGGCCACCCATGTCTGCAAAGGAGGCTGGAAGTTGTAGCTTTTATCTGGGCACAACAAAATTGAAAATATTTTATGAAGGAAAAAGGGGACTATGGACCTACAGTGAGCGTTTAGCAGTATCTGACACACACATTTGGGCTTACTTAATTGTCAGATAAGTTCTATAAAGTGGGCACTATCATAATCAAAACTTTTTCCTAGTTAAAACCTTCCAGAGAGATCACACTTTGTTATTAAACTTTATAAACAGAAACACAGTGTTGCTTCTTTGTATCCCCAAACAAGCCTCCCTTTTGTCCAATAGATCTCCTTCTCACTTAGCATTACGTTTTTGGAATTTCATTTTATATTTCCAAATTTTCAGTTTCCTCCAGCATCAATCTTCTATTGCGCTCTGTCATTTATATCTCCAATATGAACTCCTTTTATCTTCGGCTGGGCACTCTCTGGTAAGTTGTTGTTGCCACTGTTGTTATTATTATTGTTCAGGGAAAAGATCTTGCTCGGTTTGTATTTGTTTATTTATTTACTTAGTTCTTACCGTGAGGAATGCACATGTGATAAGGTTGCGTTAACTCTCATAACTCAAAAAGAGAGAAAAATGTTTTATATGATATGGCGACTTATAACAACATACTCATAATTATTTTCTTAAAAAAGGAGATCTTACTCTCAGAACAGAAAAATACGGTTTTTAAAAGCTGTAGATGATATTTATTGAAAAGAGAATTCATTGTGTTTTGAATGAAGTGGTACAAAACTGAATCTTCTTTTGCCGTTGGGGAGTTTATCATTTGTCTTTTATAGAATTTATAGAGATATGTGGCTGTCCTTTTACAAGATTAATAATGAATTATTGATTAATAATGAATTATTTTTTAAAATTCTAGAATGGGATTTTTTAGGGTAGTAAAAATACTCTGTGTGATGAAATGATGGATATATGTCACACATTTTTCCAACCCAGCAGAATGTACAAAACCAAGAGTGAATGCTGGGGTAAAATATGGGCTTTGGGGGCTTATGATGTGCCAGTGTAGAGTCATTGTTGTTAAAAAATGTACCACTCTGCTGAGTGACGTTGGGGTGACAGTACGGGAAGCTAAGCATGTGTAGGGGCAAGGGGCATATGGGAGATCCTGTACCTTCCTCTCAAATTTGTTATAAACTTAAAACTGCTCTAAAAAATTGTATTAAAAAAGAGAAAGATAGGTAGACAATGTTATTAGAAGAATGTATTGAAAGTTAAAAGAATAAAATGCCATGACAATAACTGGATGAAAACAGTGCATGTGAATAGTCATAACGGTAGATGAGTATAATTTTAAAAAAATTCTAGAATGGATGTTTCTCTTTAAAATGGATAGGAAATTAATTCCTGGAGAAGAAATCCTGATAAAAATAAATTATGATCCATAATCCATGCCTCCTGCACCTGCCTCCTTTGACTGATCTCAAATCTTCTCTCAAATTAACCTGCCTGCCACTTAAAAACATAATCAAAGTCATCTGGTATAGAATCCCACATTTACTCTTTTTCTACTTTAAGTTCTATTTTTTTTAAGTCAGGTTTACTGATGCATATTTTACATACGGTGATATTCACCTTTGATGTATATAGTCATGTAACACCACAATAATCAGGATATAAATTAAAGTTCCCTCATTTCCAGTTTATTCAATACTCTTTCCATCCAAGATCTTTGACAACCACTGATCTGATTTCTGGCCTTTATATTTTTGCCTTTTCCAGGATGAATAAATAATAAATGAAATCATAGTATATAGATTACGTGTATAGTTTTCTTCACTTAACAGAATGCGTTAGAGGTATATCCATGTTCTTGAACAAATTAGTTCCATTGCTCATTCCTGAGTAGTATTCTGTTATATGGATGTCCTACATTGTTTCTCCATTCACAGTTGATCAACATTTGGATGATTTCCAGTTTGGGGCTGTTAGAAATCAAGCTGCTATATATATCTCGTATAGGTCCTTACCTGGACATATATTTTTATTTCTCTTGGGTAAGCACTAAGTGTACGTAAAATAAAAAATAAGTTTCTAGCTGATCCCTTAAAAGACAGATTGGCAAACTCTGGCCCAACGGCCAATTCTCGCTGCCACTAGTTTGCATGAATGAAGTTTTATTGGAGCAGAGCCGTGCTGTGGCAAGCTGAATAATAGCACCCTCTCCCAAAAAAATAATTTAAAAATAATTTTAAAAATGAAACATGTCCACATCCTCATCTCTAGACCCTGTGAATAATTTGCCTTGCATAGTAAAAGGGACTTTACAGTTGAGATTAAGGATCTTGAAATGAGGAGATTATCCTGAATCCAATGTAAGCACAAGAGTCCTTATAAAAGGGAGGCAGGAGGATCAGAGTCAGGAGCAGGAAATATGACAGTGGGAGCAAGAGGTTGTAGTGATGTGAGGAAGGGATCTTGAGCCCAGGAATGCAGGCAGACTCTAGAAGCTAAAAATGTAAGGAAACAAATTCTCTCTTGAAGCCTCAAATAGGAATGCAGCCCTGTTGACACTGTGATTTTAGACTTATGACCTCAAGAAACGTGAGTGCATAAAGCTGTGTTGTTTTAAGCCACTGCTTATGGTAATTTATTACGGCAGTGACAGAAAACTAATACACGTGCTCATCTATTTACATATTATCTGTGGCTGCTCATGCATTCCAGAGGCAAAGTTGAGTAGTTGCTACAGAAACCATAAGATTTGCAAAGTCTAAAATATGTACTTTCTGTCTCTTTATAGAAAAAAAAATCTACAGATCTCTACCCTAAAATAAGAAGAGCTCTCTTCACTCCAATTCCATGAAACTTTTTTCAAATACCTATTGTGATGCCTCTTGCAATGATCAGTTTACATGGCTATTTGTAGGCACATGTGTTTAATTCTGTGATGAATCCTCTGAATTCAGCAAAACTTGCTTGTATGTTTTATTCTTCACTTCAGAAGCCTAGTTTCTTGCATCTATTTGTGTTCTAGAAGTATTTATAGAGTGAGAAAATTTAGGAAAAAAATCCTTCAATTTATGGATTGTGTAGCTCTGGTTGACACTTTATAAATTTTTATGAGTTAATTATCTAGATTTTACTTAGACCCTACAGTGCTGTGTGTTGGAATTTTCCTGTGTCAACATGACAAACAGCAATGATAATGTAATATACCCTAATCTTGAAATTTTTATTTAAAAGTCTATTTCTCTTCATCCTTATTAAAAAGCAGAGAAAAACAACTAGAGGAGGTGATATTTGAGGTAAGAACTGAAGGAAGTGAGGGAGTAAACATGAGGATATTAGAGGATGAAATCCCAGGCTGAGGTAATAATAAACTCTTTCAGTCAAGAGTCTCCTTGAAATGTGAGATTAAAGAAGGTCAGAGTGTCTGAGGTGCGCTGAATTTGATTGTGGCCATTGGAATGTAGACTTGTTGGTTATCTCTCTCTATTGCTAAAGAATGTCTGGTGCTAAACAGACAATAGATAATTTACATTCCCATAGTTCGTGGTTATAAATGGGCTCTTTTTTAAATCATTAAATGTTGTGAGTGACTCTAAGGAATAATCAATATTATTATGAAACAATACACAGAGACTCTTTTTTAGAAATAGAGCTGAAGAAATTTAATGGGAATCATTATATAAGTGATGTTAAAAGAAAGCCAATGTTTAAGAACAAAAGAGGGCAGCAGGTGGAATCTAGGAAAACACTAACATTTCGGGAGTCAAAGAGGTAGGGGAAAAATACCTCAAAGGCTGAGGAGGAGCTGTCAGCGACGTGGAAAGAAATCAGAAGAGAGTGACGCTGAGAGTCGTTTGAAGGTTGACCAACACTCACAAATGCAATGAAAAAAAGTGTAACTAGCAATTTAAAAAGAAGTATGGAAGTGAAAGTCTGACTACACAGTTTTGAGACAAAATCCTGGAACCAAGGAAAGAAATATTTGTTGTAGAATTCTGATATACATTCAGTAGATACCTTCTAAATATTTTATCTATATAATTTCTAATAACAGAAAAGTCAGTTATAATCCCTATGGATTTTAAAATCAAAACTCATTTTATTTTCAAAAATACGGATGTTATTAGTATCAACAGGCTTTTATTCTGTTAGAGTCTCTTACTAATTCACTTTTCAGATTATATTGCATGAGCTAAGCAGCTTCCACAAATTTATTTATAGATTAGAATTTAAGGACACTTAAACAGAATGGAGAATATATGCCTTTAGAGAGAGACCAAATATGACCATGTACTCTCGGATGGATAAAGATGTTGGTCTTCCATTCCTATAGAAGATAAACATTAAGCAGGTAGTTCGAATTGTCTTTGTGTCTTCTAGAAATGTTTCTATGACAGAAGCATCAAGTTAGAAAGCTAAGTTGCCTCATGGCCTCACGGGTCAATCAGCACCTGGGATGATTATAAATTTTAAAACGCCTGTACTATTTTGAGCTGAGATTCTAAAAGCAAATTTCAGAGAGTGAGAAAGAGATAAAAACTTCTCAAGGAGAGAAACCCATCAATCAAAACTATTCTAAGCTCAAAACACCTTATAAATGTATAATATTCAGAGTATTCTTGCAAGGTGTTAATTGGGTCACTTCTCTCCGGCAAGGTTAAAAAAAAAGCCCCTTAGCTTCTAGCTAGGTGATAATTGCATTCATTCTTGTAAAATGAAATGACTATACGTGGGTAGAAAATTCTTTGCACCTAGCAGACAAAGGCTGAGTAGAAATCAGTGAAGTATAATGAGAGAGAATAGAATTAGGACTGAAATTTATAACTACATGTAATTAGCATTATAGCAACCTTTTATTTGTACATAATTAGTAGTTTTGCAGTGGGTTGATTATTAAATTTTAATCATAGAGTTGCTTTGGCTTTATCCTCCCCTAACAAGAATTTTGATTGCTGTGCTACTTTTCTTTTCCTAAGAAGGTATTCATTTGATTTTTTCTGATCATTTAATTTTAATGTTTGTGAAATAAAATGCCTTTCTGAAGTTTTAAGTTATTTTCTGAATATGGGATTTTCAGTGATTTGTGCTTTTCTTTTTAGCAAATGGCTTTTAAAATTCAATCTTAGATGTTTTATTTTGCTAATTCTAGTCATTAACTTTTTCTGTGGTGACTTAGCTATCAATGGCATTTTAATAGCCATGTTTTCCCTTCCTTGTGCACCACACTTCCTATTTTCCCATTGGATGCAAGCAGCTGTGAATATGCAGGAAGCATTGGTCTCAACAGCAACAACCGGTGCATTTGTCATCTACAGAGTGTTTCTGTGAATGGGGCTTTTCCAGGCTATTGTGAGATATATCAAATAGCGACAATGCTCTATGATGCAGGGTCGGTGAGCCGAGGAGTCGAAAGAAAGATTTCTTTAGACTCTTAAGATCTGGCAGTAGTGCTCTTTTATTTAGAGAATAGTATAGAATAGCATGGGGACAGGACCCATGGGCAGTTAGAGCTTCTGCTGCCGCCGCTTCTGCTGCCCCCGCTGGCATGGGGACAGGGCCCATGGGCAGGCAGAGCAGCTGCTGCTGCCCCCGCTGGCATGGGGACAGGACCCACGGGCAGTCAGAGCTCCTGCTGCTGCCCTGAGTTGAGGGTTAGGGCTAAATTTAAGGCATCGGTATGTGCGTTATCTCTTTACAAGACAAAGAATATGTAAAAAAGTTAAAATGGTATCAGTGCCCGTTTGGTCTGGCCATTTGGTGGTCCCACAACTTTTAGATAAGAATCAAACCGGATTGAGTAAATGGCAGAAGTCACCGCTTGAATTTTATCCTCGGCTAAAAACAAAGGAGGATTTGTGTGTGTGTGTGTGGGGGGGGGTCAGTTACATGAGGTTGCCAGACAGTAACCAACTTAAGTTCTTGCCTCTGGCATTGATTAAGAGCTTCTAGAGATAAGACTATCCCCACTTCTTCCTGGCACAGAGAGGGAGGCATCTTCACAGATAGAGGTTTCCCTTAGAAATGTAAATGTTTCCCAACAAAGGGGCAAACAAATTCCACTCCTTGGAGCCTGAATCTCATCTGTAGTTTTAAAACTAACCAGCCTAAAAATCCTCATCATAAGCCATTTTAAAATTAAGCAGCCTTTAAATCCTCATCACTCTAGACATGGGAATTTTGAGGAACTCCACACCCAGTCTTCCTCCTCCTGTACCGGCATAGTTCCTGGTCTTCGCAGCTACCGTGATTGTGAGGCCGCTGGCTTTCAAGGCTGTGGCAGACCCGAGAAGAGGAGGATGGAAGCATGCTGCAAACCCAGATGTTCTTCCCAAATTTCAGCAGATTTTCTTGACTAAACACTCCTCAGATTATTGCAAGCAATTGGTTAATATCCAGATTTGTGAAAAAGTTGATTTTGACAAATTTTACCCTTTTTCTCCCTTCTTTGGAAGGATAGATTTATGAAGGTTCTCACTCTACCATTCCAGAAATCTTGCCTCTATTTTGGACTTTAAGTTAGACCTGCTAGGCACCTATGTGGAAACTGAAGAAAAGGAAAACTGAAAACTATATTTTTAAATATGCAGTTCGGGGGACTATTTGTGTGTGGTCTAGAAATATGATTTTTGGAGTCAGTTTGGGATGATGTCTCAAATCACGTGATCATGTTATGGTGCCAGTTTTATTCACATGAAAGTCTTCTCTGATTGCTCATGGGAACAAACACCAAACACACACACACACATGCACAACACACAATTATACTTATCCCAAGGCATTGTTTGTCCTTTATAGTGCTTGTTATAACATATTATTGTTTAATTGAATGCGTTTAATATCTTTTTCCTCTACTAAACTAAAAATCGCAATAAGAACACTGACCTCTCGTCTTTTTCTTCCTCTCTTTTTTCTCTCCTCCCTTCTCAACTTTTCTTTATTTTATCCTCCTGTTTCCTGTTTCCTATTCTTCCTCTTCTATCTTTTTCTAATTGTATTCTCAGATCCAAGGAAAGTGTGTCTCACATTGCTAATACTGAACAAGCTCTAAGTGAATGAATAAATGATAGAGCCATCAACAGTGGGGGAGGGGTCTACATTTAACACAAACATAAATTCAGATGTTATAGTTTTTAAGCGAATATTTAGAAAATTTATTCCAGTTTTTACATCTCTTCTATTATGATCAAGAGTAATTGTTTCCGCATATCTGTTAATAATTTGTTTTTCTTCTCATAAGGATTTTTTGTTCATATACTTAAGAAGATATTAATGTTGAAGTTTCAACTAGTCATCTTTGAAGATAAGGTTTCTTTCTGGCCTGGCAGTTTTATCATTTTCCCCTTCACATTGGTTCATACCAGATGTATTTTAATATGCCTCAGTATAATTTTCTTAATATCTACTCTTTTGGGGATTTTCAGAAGTTCTTGAATCTGTGCATTGATATTTTTGCTTAATTTAAGAAAATAACTGTCTTTGTTTAAATATTCTCATTCTATTCTTGTTCTGGGACTACAATTACACATTTATTCACCATCGTTGCTAAATTCTGCATGTTTCTTTTGCTATTTTGGGTATTTCCACCGTTTTTACCCTTTCCATTTTTCAGTTTTATGTTTTTATTGACCTATCTTCCAGTTCGCTAATCCTGTATTTTTCAGCATGTAATCTGCTCTTAATATCATCAAATGAGTCCTTAAATTCAGGTATTGGATTTTACAGTTCTAGAAGGAACATTAGTTTCATGTTGAGAGATTTTCCTTTTCTAGTGAAAATCTTCATATTTTAACATTTTTTCCATATTTTTTCTATATTTACTTGAATAGTACAATGATAGTCTTTCAATGTCCCTAGTAGCTAATTTGATTTCTGGAATATCTGGATCACATATGGAATGGTTTTTATATTCTGTACTTTCTCTTGGTTTTGCTCATATTCTTAACATGCATAGTAAATTCTTTTAAATGCCAAACATTTAAGTTGCACCAGCTCAGGATAATCTTTTGCTCTAGGCGGGGTTTAGCCCTCCCTTCCTTGGTCAGCTAGAGTATGGCTGATCACTTTACTCCAGCCAGAGATGCTGGTGATTTGAGACTAATTTGCAGTTCTAGCAGAGCTGGGTCTCCCTAAGTTTGGCCCCTGACTTCCAGACTTTTAAACTAAAAGGGTGATTTCTTCTTGAGGAAACTGCTCCCTGCGAGGCTGTTAACTGATGACAAACTTCACTAGGCTTTTCAGGGCTTTTACATTGAGGCTTTTACTTTCTACTGCACAGAGTCTTATTGTTCAGCAGATGTCTTACGTCCTTGAGACCCCCTGGCATCCACCAATAGCTCTCCTGGTTTCCCACGTGCGTCGTCTGCTGGACCATACATCAAGGTTTGGGTAGGACTCTCAATCACTTGCCAGTGTCCAGAGTGGCCAAAAACTCCAGGGAAAAAGCAGTGGCAGAATCTCCCCCTTCTGTAATCTTGTCTACTATGATTCTCGTTACCTCGTCAACGTTCACCCGTCTTTGGACAGGTGGTTCTTGTGTTTAAATGAGGACCACTCTGCTGCCAGCTACTCCTTCCTGTCAGAAGCTAAATGTATATTTACATTAACATCTAAAAATGAGAAGAAATTACCTTTACTAATTTTGTTATGATGAATCATACTGGTTCTTCCACTAGATCATAGACAGACAATGTGCAATATATCTTCAAGAATGAACGAGCAATGCTGGCCATAGGGTAATGTTGAGAGAATTAAAAAAAAACGTATTTCCTTAAATGCAATGCTTGTATTAGCATATTATTTGTTTTAATTAATAATAAGCAAAAAGTCATGATGTATAAATTATGCAAATTACATTATTTATCAAAAGTAATGGAATTTAAAATTTCATAATTTAATTTTATGTAAAATAATTTGGAATTCGAAGTAATTGATATGTAATAACATAAAATAGACAAATTTGTTTCATTGAAACAACGTATTTTATAACACTTTCAATGCTTACTCACTCAATTATTACAGTTGCTATTAAAATATTCATAAATTTTATTTATTCTTTGACATTTTACCACTGAAATAAATTATAAGGGTATTTTTAAGAAACTACTTAGTACACTGGCTACTGGCATAGACAATGATTAACTATGACCTATGAGTAATGCATTATTCATGAAAGTGGTTGAGTATTCCTCCAACTACACAGATAGTCTTCATTGGGAATCTTATTACATTTTCCATGGTTGTAAGAGTGACATTTTCCCTAGATGTAAAAGTTGCCTATTTTTGTTCTTCAAATTGCACATGTGGTATAGAACGCTGAAAACATTATGAGGTATTTCCATATCTTAAGACTGATTTATAGAGAGAGAGTTTTTTAATCCAAAATAGAGATACATAAATTGATTTTTACACTTATATTTGGATCACAAATGAGATAATTATGGGATTTGGAGTTACAATTATTCTGTATTTTCCAAATATTTTCTTTCTTGGAAATATTGGTCTCAGTCTTAAGAGAATTCACAAATTTTGTAGCAACAATAATAAATAAACATATTTTATATAAATTAAGATCATTATTTTGGTTTCCTTCAAAGATTTTTTTTATTTTTAAATATTCCAAGAGTGTGTGGGGGTATACATAGATATGTTTATAATATTAATGCTTCTTTCATCATCATGCTCTTTTAGTACTGATAACATTTAAATATGGATATTTTCAAAGAAATACATTTGAGTTGAAATTTTGTTTCTATATTAATATATTAGAGAATTTAAAAAAGAGCAGTAAATAATGATTATTATTGAGCTTTAGTGTCATCATGGGACTGTAGGGGAGGAGGACATTTCCTCTCCCCAAATGGGGGTTCGTCTGGCTGGAGAACGAATTAAATTCACATGAGACAGAATAGCAAGAGAAAATTAAACAAAGCTTTATGAGGAACCATGGCCCGGGGCCTTTCTTCCCAAAGGAAGAAAGGGCACCGAAGAAGTGGGGTGCACAGAGTGGTTATATAGCCCCCAAACGGGGTGTTTCACATGTGATTGAAAAGTCCCTTTTACAATAGTCACGAGGCTGCTCTGTCAGCACAGCACTTGATGGAAATGGCAGATAGGTCTGCTGTCTCAGTGAGCGCCGCAGGGTGGCAGGTGTGTTGCCTCGGGCTGGGGGGGGGTCACAGATGAGCGCTGCAATCGGTTCCTAGCCTAAGGAAAGATGCTTAATCCTTAAGAAATGCCAGCGTTGGGAGGGGGAGGGAAGTTAGTTACAAGAGGTTACCAGACTAGTACAATAAAATGCAGATTTTAAGTCCTTGCCTTTGGTATTGATTAAGAGTTTTTGGAGAGTAGGTCATCTCCTTTCTTCTTCCTGGTACAGAGAGGGAGGCACCTTTTACAGATAGAGATTTACCTTACAAATGTAAATGTGTCCTAACAAAGGGCAAGTTCCATTCCTCCTTCCCTGTCCCAGTTTATCAAAAGCAATGAGCCTCAAATAATCCTGATGCCAAAGAGACATATCTTGGGGTGGCCAATTCTAGGTCCCCACAGGACAAAATTGATTATCACTGCGTTAAACAGTGACAAATGAAAATATTTTAATACATTCCATCACTTAGAGAAAGCTGAAAATTAGTGGCATAGTTCTTGGTGATATAAAAAATATGATATTGCCACTGTAGGTATATTCTGCACCATTCACTATAAAATTGAATAGTGTGCCATATGAGGAATACAAAATATTCCAGAACTTCTTGAGGCGGTTATGTTGCAATTTGTGATGTTTTCTTTGCATAATTTATGTCACATTCCTGACTTTGGATTTTTTTTTAGTGTAGATTTAATTTTATAGTTAGGCTACAATGATGTTTATAAATACCTCAGCTGTTTAATCTAAGGGTGAATGTTCCCTCATAGAAATATTTTAAAAATTCAGATATCATAATTGTTAACTTCATCATGTTATATCTAAAACAATTGATGCATATTTATTTCTTACTTTATAAAAAATGATTCTATGTTGCATATGCTATATTTAGTACTTTGTTTTATGTTACTTTCTCCAATTAATATATGTATAATTATTTGTTGCCTGTAATCTGCTTATATATTTTGTTGTTATTTTCAAATTTAGAGAGTTTAAGTCAAGTTTTAAAATCCCGACATTAATGCCATATTGTTTCTTGGATGATATTGTTAATACTGGAAAAGCCACAGCAAACCTGTATCATGTATAATATTTGTGTAGTAAGAGCAAATCAAAATTTTCAGTATTGGATAGTCCCTGATTTCTAGAATCAAAAGTGATCTACATGCATGCATATGTATATATATGTCAGTACACAGAAACAGTAAAAAATGGACTTAAATTTGCGTATATATATATGAAACCAGAGATATGTGCATACTATTGTGTTTACTGTTAAACAAATATATAGTAAATGGTATCCTCTTTTTTTTTTAAGCTGTTCTGATTATTCAGCAGAATTTTTCATTTCCAAAAATTTGCGCTGAAGTGTAAATAATACCTTGAGGTTGAATAAAGTAATGAAGATCTAGTGACTGTTTCACTATATGGAAGAAATTGAGTGATATATTTATAAATACTCCACATCTGCTCTGCTTTGGAAAATAATTTTTAATAGGGATGTCTTGTTTAAAATCCAAAATGTATTGTTCAAGTACCTGGATGAGCAGAAGGTGCACGGAGCTTCATTGATATTTTTCAAACTTAATGTTTCTCAGAAATTAACCATTATTCTCGCCATAGGAATGTAAATTCAGTTCACGTTCTCATCTCTCAGTATTATTATGTCCATTCACATTCTATTTCTTGAAAAAATATATTCCAATATTCATATATGTATTTTTATTTACTTTTATTTTGTTTAACTGATTTTACTTCTTCCTCACATCTGGGGATAAAAACATAATAGTTAATATTTAATATGAGTTACTAATATATTTTACATTGTATGTATAAAATACTTAATATTAACAGTTTCTTTTTTTTAAAGATTGGCAGCTGAGCTAACATCTGTTGCCAATCTTTTTTTTTTTCCCCTCTTCTTCTCCCTAAAGCCCCCCAGTACATAGTTGTATATTCTAGTTGTGAGTGCCTCTGGTTGTGCTATGTGGGATGCCACCTCAGCATGGCCTGATGAGTGGTGCCATGTCCGGGCCCAGGATCTGAACCGGTGAAACCCTGGGCCGCCAAAGTGGGGCAGAGAACCTAACCACTCGGCCACGGGGCAGGCCCCTAACAGTTTCTTTTCGTGGTGATTAAATTACAATTGCACATAAGAACAGAAATGATTGCTAAAATATAATTCAGGAATATTATGTAGCTAACTCCTTCAGGTTTATGTAATATTTTGTGATGTGTTACTGATAGTTGAATAGTCATTATTACACAGAACATTTTGCCATATTAAAATATTTTAGTTGTAAACTTGAAACTGAGCTATGGCCTCTGATGCCATAAAAATGCCAAATAAAATAAAATGCAATATGAAATGTCAAATTTAGGAAGTATGCTAATATAAACAAAATTATAGATATATTATGATCTTCAAGTTACATTGCAAAAATAGAGTCGTGTTTAGAAAATTGGGCTAATATATATAGTTCTTAATGAGCAAAGCTTTTGCATGTTTTCCTTTTTCTGAATTGATGAAATGTACATTGTGTATGTCAACCTTATTAGATCAAGACTGTTTTATTCATGTGTAAATATTCTAACCCTTGAATCACAGAAAAAGTTAAAATAACAATATGATGTTTTTAAATATGGCAAGGATAGCTATGCTGTAAATGGTAGCCCTTGAATGTGGCATCTTTGTGCAATTACGACCTGCACAACTACACATGGCAATCTTGCACATGAGGTTAAAAATTCGTGTTGTATTTACAACTGATTTAGTCTGAATTGAGAATATATCACGTGTCCAATGTTTCAACCAAATAATTAAACACTAAATACTTTCTTAGTGCATATCAAGTTGCATCCCATAACTCCCTCTAAGTTAAACATTAAACCATTATATACTATTTGTGACAAGGTTAACAGAATTCCTTAAGTTCTACCAGAACATGCTTTCTTAACGATAATAATATCAAAATAAATTTTAATAAATATTTGGCTTTGTTTTTGACTTTAAAGACTTCAATGTACACATCTACATAATAGGAAGAAACTCTATATAACCACACACACAATTAGCATTATTTATATCTTTTTATGTTTATATCTCTATAGGTAGATTTGAAGGGAGAGAGGTTGACAAAACCTCATCTCATGAAGGCCAAAAATGTGACACTCTAATCAATGAAAGTGGGAAACAGAAATAATAAAGATAAGAGCAGAATAAAATGAAATAGAAAATGAATATATAATTGAGAAAAATATGTAAACCTATAGTGTGATTCTTTGAAAATATTAGTGAAATTGATAATCCCCTATAACTGCAATGAAGAAAAATGTTATAAAAATCCAATTTACTAATATAAGAAATGATGCAGTCACACAACATTGTATTCATCTTAATATCTCTATAAAATACCACCGCACATCCACCAAATGGGTAAAATAAAAAATGGACGTATCTAAGCCTTGCCAATGATGTGTAGAAACTCGTGGGCTTGGGTATTTTTGTGTACACTTGGGAACTGATAGTCTAAAGGTGAGCATGTACATAATCTGTGATCCAGCCATTTCTTTCTTAGGACTGCACCCTAAAATAACATGTACACGAGTGCCAAAAGTATAAAGATGCTGTGGTAGCATCATTCATGAAAGCTATTACCTGGCAACAAATCAAATACCATCAAGAATGGAATAGAAAATTAAATTGTGATGTGTTCAGAAAAAGAGAATGTGAATAAGTGTGTACTGATGAAAATGTGTAGTAATGAAACAACGTGGATAAACTTTCATATGTCTTTTACTGAGAGACAGAAATCAGACACAAAAAAGTAGATGCTATCCGATTCCATGTAAACAACAACCAGTAACAGGAAAACTAATTTATATTGTTGAAGTCAGGATACTGGTTTCCATTGTGGGGATTGTGACTTGGAGGACGTCATGAGGGCTTCTGCATTCTGGGGTTATCAGTGACATGTTTACTTTGTGAAACTCTATCAATCAGAGTCTTTGTGTATTCTATATTTGATAAACTTCAGGAAAGTTTCCTACAAAACAACAAGGGAAAAATTTTTGATGTCAAAAGATTATTTTCTTAAAAATGCTTTTTGGTTTGGAAATATAACCTGAAATAGAACCAAAATATGAAATAAAAATCACTTGAAATACATTCTAGGAAGTAAATATTTATGTCATAAGCAAAAGATGGTTTGGCAACCTAGAAACTCAATAAACAAGTGAAAAGATTCCACAGTTCATGAATAATAACACCAATGCCACGTTTGAAGGGTTGATGGCTTATTAATTTCTCTAATAGAAGGTGACATTTTTATGAATAAGATTTATTGCTAGTCAAATTAAAAATGCCTGTGACGAACACAGAATTTTAGCTGTCAATACCTGCATAACTTGCTTTATTAAATGGTGTGTCACTGAAGATGATTTAAATTAAAAGATAATGAAGCAAATCTCTTGGAATTGGTTTAGCAGAATTAATTCTGAAGAGTTGGGAAGTTCATTAAAGCTAAGAAAATAGTTTTCTACTTTAACAAATGTATTTTCAACTGTACAATTTAAAACACTGTGTTCAAATGCTTAAGAACAATGGGCAACAAAAACTATGATATTTAATGTTTTCTTTTGCCTTAGAAGATAATGTATAAACTATTTTCCCTAATGTCTTTAATAAGTCAATAGAATAATATCAGTCTTTCTGAATTAAGTGGTAGTTACAATCTTATAATATTAATTATAATTTGTTATAATAATGATAACCTAGGGTGTGAAAACATTGGGACATAAGGATTATATTGTAAGGACAAAAATCACATGACTAAATTTGGTATAGGTGAGTTTAAAACAGCAAAAGCTCTGAGATCTGGCTCCTGTGGGCAATTACTTTAACTTCTCGTGTCTCAATTTTCTTATTCGTAAAAGAGAGATAAAAGCGTACCCCAGCCTGTAGGGTTCTTTTGACACAGTAATGAAATGTTACCTATTATTTTCATTATTGTTCTCTACTATAACATGGTCACAATCAAAAGGTGAGAGAAAATAAATTGACAAAGTATACAAAAGCTAACAAATTTATAGATTCAATCACAAAAGTTATTATTTTGTTAAATGTGAACTGGAGAAAAAGATGCTTAGCAATAAAGATAGAAATAATAGGCAATATAAAAGAAGACATAAAAAAATCTAATAAAAATTTAGGAAACCAAGGCCCTACAATAGCATTTGAATATGTGCAGTCTGTATTACTGGATATCTATACAAGAATCTAGGTAAGAAAAATCATATTATGGAATTTAAGTCCAAATCCATTATATGGTCAATTATTGAAACACTAAGTTTACTGTTTTATATAAATTTGAAAATGAACATTAGCAATTTATGTAGTCAAAAATGCTCAATTGATTGTTAGTTTGTCACCATTTTCTACAAGTTTGTGTAATCTCAGATTTATTTGAAGAACTTATTTTTTCATAGTGATATACAAGGTTCAAATTTTATTAAATTCTTGTTTGAGAAAGCTTTAATCATTATTCCTTAAGATGCTATGCCAAGAAATAAAACACTGCCATTGATTATTTCTTCCCAACCTTGAAGACATTTTAATTCAAGTCTTATGGCCAGGAACTTTTTCTGCACTATATGAGCTTTCTAGAATATGTTGAAATCAATTTAGACAACTCTCAACTAGCATATAGATTAAATTTTATTTTACAATCCTTCAGTTTCTCTTTCTCAACACTAAGCATTAGTAGACAAATCTAACAATTCTTTTTTTCCGTTTAAAAAGTGAAAACCTGTTATGGAATGAGACAAAGTTCCTCCAGAGCTGCTCTTCTGCTTTCCATGTCTGCACTGTGAAGCAGACGTTGGCCTGAAGGAGCTCTCTCCTGACGCCATCTTGCAGGTACTTAATTGTCCAGAACAGTCACTTCGCTGTGAAATAGGTCGCTAGCGGTTCAGAAGTTTCAGTTGTGTCCCCCCTCAAATGAAGAAGAATTGCCAGTAGTCCAAAGATAGCTAAGATGCATTTAGCTCTTCAGTAGAAAGTAGACATTTTTCCTTATTAATATTTTATAATTTAAGAATAACTCGTAAAGTTCTTAGTTATTCTTAAGAATCAGTGCGTTGATATTTTTCTTTTACCTAGGTTATGAGTTTTATTCAAGTTCTGATTTAGTTTTTTGGAAACTCACATTTGGATTGTGAAAAAAAAATCCTTCTGAATTGTGTTTGAAAAATATAAATTTCATAGAGAGCACAGATCCTACAAGTCAAAATTTTTTACAGAAAGCATTAATCAAAGTAAGTCATTCATATAAACAATCACATTTTTGAAAGGAGATGCAATTTTTATCTTCTCAAATAAGAGAAGCTCAAAGAAATTTTAAAATAAACAAAAAAATGTGTTTCCTTTCTTGAGTTTAGATAATAGTTCCCAGAGACGTATTTTTGTTACTTTATATATGATTGATACTTTATCATTAAAAGCATCATCTTTTGAATAATGCTAATATAAAATTATTTTTATTATTGTCTGTTGTTTCTACCTACGATTGATTTACTGTTCCATTAAACCAGGCATTTCTGTATGTCTGATAAAGCACCTAGGACCACACACACCTTTAGAGTGTATGTCAAAAGATATCCCCCCTAAATTTAACATAATGTGGAAATACTATTTGTCTATGTTAGAAAGAAATATTTTTTTCAGGATCTCAAATTTTTAACAATTGAGTGTTAATATTAGCATCCATACTCTGAATTATTAGAATCTATCTTGAATCATTTATATGAAATATGCACATAAGGCACTCATCTCATAATTTGACAATAAATTGGTTGCTTTCCAGTATATGACAAAAGCATGACTGAGATAATTACTATTTGAAAGTCTAAAGGGCTTGCTAATTATATATTCTTTCAGATCACTGGTTCTCAAGTGCTAGTGTGCATAAAAATCATCTGTTAATATTCAGACCTCCTTTCCTATGATTTAATGAAGGTTGATTAGAAGGGTAGCATTCATATTCCTTTCCTTTTATTTTTCCCGTGGCCCATCTTCCTCTTCTCATCTTCATCCTCAACCTCCTCCCTTCATTCAGCTACTTTAATTTGATGGAGTCTCAGAGACCCATTGATCCATGTTTTATCATTGGTTGTGGTTGCTGTTCCTTAGTTACAAACCAGATTCTTCCCTTGTTTTTTTCACTTGTGCCAAGATCAGAAGAATTCTTTTATTTTGCTTGTTGCTAATTACAAGGTCCAAATACTTACCAGTAAGCTAGATCTAGCTATTCAGGGCTGGTGACAGAGTAGGTTTTAGGAAGTGTTTGATGTTTTTTGCATTATTCATTAGCAAGACAGAAGAAAGGGTATTCCTGTATGCTGGTTTGTCCTAGAAGTAGGATTTGAGCTTGTTTACTAGGTACTAAATAAGTTTATGAAAATGGAAAAGTGAAATAAATGATATTAACAGTGGATAGAGGCTTGATTAGAAAGATCTCAAAGCAGAGTTAAAGGTCCAGGTGACCATGGGACCTTAGAATCTGTAGTGTGTCTCATTTTGGGGCTGTGTGATGTTTAGTAGAAGTCTTGGCAGCACTAAGCAGCTTGGGGACAGGTATATTACAGACTTACAGAAGCCATTGCAGAAAGGGAGAAACTGAATAATGGCAATTACGCAGATGTTTGTTATTGAAATTAAAAATCATTTTTTTTAAAGATTTTATTTTTTTTCCTTTTTCTCCCCAAAGCCTCCCAGTACATAGTTGTATGTTGTTCTTCATTGTGGGTCCTTCTAGTTGTGGCATGTGGGACGCTGCCTCAGCGTGGCTTGATGAGCAGCGCCATGTACACGCCCAGGATTCAAACCAACAAAACACTGGGCCGCCTACAGCGGAGCGCGTGAACTTAACCACTGGTCCATGGGGGCCAGCCCCTAAAAATCATTTTTAACAATGAGATTCTTGAAAGGCAAGGCAGAAGTTTGAGCTCTTTTGTTATAAATATTGTTGCTTCACTAGGCATCATTCAAACATGTTCATCTGAATATAAAAACTTACCACTAGAATCAAAAGTTATAAAACATTCTATAGGTTTTGCATACACATACACAAACACACAGAAATAAAATAATTGATTGTGCTTTGATACCTATTTGTGCATAGAGAAACATTCTTCAGGTTGATCTTTTCAACAATCTGTAAATGTTGATTGAGTTCTGGTTAGAATGTTGAGTTTAGTGTCCAAAAATTTGCCATGTACTAAGTTGGTAAAGTATTTCTAAAATCACAGATTATCATTGACGCTTTGAACAAGCAAGTAAATTTATGGAACTTTATCTAATATTTTAATGTATGTATTTTGGAGCCAAAGGGTTTGAAGCAATTGGCATCTCCCAATACTGTGTCTAATAACTCATGAACAAATTATTCTTTTCGACCTCACTGACTCTGAATTCTCTGACTTAGAGATTTTTATATCTAATTATGACTGCCTCCATTAAGGAACAAAGCAAAGTTTGTCTTAGCTTGGAATCTGAAAGTGCTCTATGGCCATTTGGGGTATTCATAGTGACCAAAAATGTATTCTAACGTTGGCTAGGGTGTTCACCCGAACCCTTATGAGGAATGGAAGAAGCATGGATTGAATCAAAGTGGTTCTCTGGAGTTCCTCCAAAACTGCCATTGTCCACCATTAAAAGGTAATAAAAGCTAATGAAATCCTATACAGGAAGGAGCTCCCAGTAATAAGAACCTTCGGGAATGATAATTTGAGTCATGCCATCAAATAAAGAACTCTGACCAGTTAAGTGCCAGCAATATGTAAAAGGAACATGAATTGGTTGTAGATGAGGAAAGCCATATTTATCAAAAACAGCTTCAATACCAAATTTCTTTTCATATGCTCTTACTTGCTATTTCATTTAAATTAAGCTATTCTTCCTTCTTTTCCTACTATTGTCACATGATATATTATTGGTTGATAACTTTACAACTTAATCTTAGGTATTAGGATTTCAAAGAGAAAACATGAAAAAACTGAAGAAAGAACAGCTCGCATCAAATATTTGACCTTGAAGCTGATTCAGGATCTGGTGATTTTGGTTCACTCTCTTGTGAGAATGAGCTGGGTACATTATTGATTACATAGTGGATAGGTCCTTTGTGCAGAATATTTTCAGGGGCTGGGCAAATTTGTGTAGAGTAAGATCAATACGTTTTAGTCAGCAAACGTGGTGGCTTGTACCAAACATTTATAAATTCGTGTGGGGCTGTGTGTGTGAGGCATCTGAACCCCTTTTCTATGTATGGGGAATTGACCCTACTCCCTACTCTGAATCTCAGTGGCAAGCACATCTAGCCTCCCACGAACAAAGCTGAAGTTGTCAGATATTCAGTTTCCAAGCTTCCCTTGCAAAAGAGGGCAATGACACGTAACTTAGACTTCACTAACTTGATTTTTTTTAAAAAATAAGCAGGAACCATGGAGTAATTGCTCTGGAGCATAAATTGTTATAGCCAGAGACCCCTTGTGAAGCAGAGACAGCAGGGACAGCTCAGTGTGTACTGCTTGGCAAATGCAGCAGCGCTTTCTCACTGGATCGGTAAGGTGGCTTGATGGGGCATCTTCCTTTCTCTGCAGCTTTAAATCTAGTTTTCTAGCTCTCCTGAAAGATTACGTGAGGAACAGAATTTCGGTGGTTAGAGCAGTGGAGTCGATTCCCACTCCTAGCGCCCTTGTGTACAGCAGAGCGGAACCCTGCCCGGTCTTTTTGTGCCTCTCCCCTTCTGCCCTATATCAGACAATCCTCCACGCTATTCATAGGGTTTTCAAGGCCAATTTTTTCTGAAGTGGGTGGCCAGTTTCTTCTTCCTAGTGTGTCTTAGTCTGGAAGCTCTGCTGAAACCTGTCCACCATGGCTGACTCTGCTGGTATTTGAAATACCAGTGGCCTAGCTTTCAGCATCATAGCAACACGCAGCCGCCACAGTGTGACAACTGACAGATGGGTGGTGTGGTTCCCTGACCGGGAAAGGAACCCGGGCCACAGTGGAGGAACATAATACTCTCGTAAAAATTCCTTTTCAGCCATAGTTTCTTTTACTTGAAGCTAAGATGCTGAATGATAAACTGTTCGGAAGACTATCCCTATACCACACCTCACGTTTCAGTGTCGGGCAGCCGCATGAGAGCACCGTCCTGGTTTCTGCACCACCCCTTCAAGCATTTCTCTTAGGGAAAGGAAGAAGAGTGACTATAACACAAGTTGCTGAGCGAGCTCCTCCCTTGGTCTTGGGAACTGCCTGTTGAGAAGGGTGTACATGCCTCAGATCTTACATGCTATAAGTTTGATAAAAGCAGAACAGCATGAGGAAACCTGGCAATTGTCCAGCAGTGTGTTAATTGGATGGGCAAGTTTGTCTAGTTTGGGGTGAAATAATAAATCCATTTCCCCACACATATAAGGTACCAGTTCATTTCCCCATAGATCTGAGGTGGTAAAACTATTGACATTTTTATGTCATTTTTCTCTGGCTCCCATATTTATCTCTCACAGGTTCTGAACTCTGTTGAACCAAAAAGTAAAATATATATATATAATTTATTAGCCCCTTAGCAATACCATAAAATAGATTTTATATATATCCAGTCTATGAAAATATAAAATTTTTGAAGAAGAAAAGTGAAGAAACTGTACTTTACAGATTAGTCAAATTGGTATTATAAATCCTTTATTGATATTATCATATTTACCTTAATAGTTGAGAAATTATTTATAACTCTAGTTTTAAATTTGATGTACAAAAAATTATAGGTTATTGTGGAAAGATTTCATGAAGCTAAAAATAAGGAAAACCAAAGTCACATGTTAATTATAAATCTTTATCTTTCAAACGTTATTCAGAAATCCACTGCATTTTACTTTCTAATAAGTGAAGAGAAATAGTATGTGAAGTGGACAAAACTCTACTTTGAAAAAAGAAAGCCTCCAGCGGGTTCTCACACTTCATTGACTCCGTTAATCTTTATTTTTATTATTTTGGTTTGTTTGCCTCACCTGAGTCCTTAGCTGGATTTTAGGCCTCAGGCATTATCAGTACTCTGTATTTCTTTTATCTTGAAGAATGCAAAACTCAAATATCTGACGAAAGCTTTTATTATTATTATTATTATGCTATCATTCCCATGCTTATATTTAAATTGTTCATCACCTTTAATTGTAATTCCTTTAATTCCTAAATTTTACATTAGTGTTCATAGTATGCAGTGTGTACTGTCCTCTTCTGGCTTCATTTCTCTCCCTTCGATTCTTCTATACTAAGAAAAGAAGGTTGAACAATCCATTCACCAATCTTTTAGAATCTCTCTCATCTCTGACATTCTCTCAATGCCATGCCAATGCTTTTGTATCTAGAACCAAGGTCAGTGGTGTCTTCTATTCAATTACCTACTTTGTATCTCGGTTTGATCGTGCAAAGGTATGTTTAAACCAGAATATCCAAAATGCAATGTTTGATTCCTACCGCTAAACCTGCTGTGTTCCCACCCTCATTTCTTCTTTCCCTTGAAAAATGTCTCCACCAAGCCCACAGTGGCCAAGTCAGAAATCTAGGAGTTGTTGATTTTTCCCTTAATCTTAATGCATACAAGATTTACTTCCAAAATATATTTCCATTGAGGCCATGTGGATATGGTCACCAAATTTTCACCTGCATAATTTATTGACTGGGCTCCTAACTGTGCTTTCTTCTTTTCTCCCTGAATCCTGGATACTGCACACAGTAACCGGTCACCGTAAAAATCAAATGCAATCACATAGCTGTGCACCTGCAACCTTTCAAAGCCTTCGAGTGTTCTTACCGCAATCTTGCACCCTCAGGATGCATCCCCCTGATGTGCTGCACACACCTCTACTCACTCATGTTCATTCTGAGCATCTACTGAGCTCTTTCCTACCTCAGACACTTAGCAAATGTTGCTAGCAAATGCCACCTTTGCAGGTAATAATTCATCACTATTCTTAAATCACAGCTTAAATCTTACCTTTTAATAGATGCTTTCTTGACAACCTTCAAAAAGTAGGTAAGTTCGATGATTCATTTGTTTTGTTTTCTTTGGTTGTCACTTTCAGTGCTGTTTGCTCCCTTCATAGTATTCTGCGGCATTCATTAATATTTAATGTGTTTATTTACTTATTTATATAATGTCTTTACTATAGACAGGCTTCTTGAGAGGGTAACATCTGGAGTATTTTCCATTTCACACCTAAAGCCTAACACAGTCTCTAGAACATTATTTGCTTTAAGAAAATTTGGGCAATGGAAAGATGAATGAATTCTGACAAACACCTCTCCTTATTTCCATTTAAACCAATGGAGAAAGTCACCTGAATATTATGACCCTTCTAAAAAGTATGCATTATAAGCATAATTAAGCCTTCACAAATTGTTTTATTAATCGCTCAGGAATTCCCATTTAAGTATTATGAATATTTTGCATTTGTCTAACTAACCAATCTCACCACTACCTTCTACATTCTCTAAACAAATGAAGAGGCTGAAGTGACCATGTAATCCACGATAATCTGATATGAATTTATTTTACTTATGTTTTCTGTATCTCAATTTATTCCCTTCAGTTTGTACTTTGTTTCTTTTTACAAATACTATTTTACAATGAGTGCTCTCTATTTTTCTCCTCTCACTGTCTCAAATCATTCCCTTTGAATTTCTCTTTCCTTTCCTTACATGTGTCTTAGGCAGACTCCCAAACCCTAAAAGTGATAAACTCAGTACAGTTAAACCTTTGGTTGCATACGTAATTTAACGCTCCTCTTTTCCCGGGCACGAAGCAGAGCTTGCATAGGTGAGCGGCCAAACGTGCCCCTATCTTCTGTTCATAGGGTGGTTTCTTCTAGGTTGGGGAGCACACTAGGGAGACTGCAGGAGAGAAAGAAATTAAGACATTTCAGTTGTGCTGCTCTGTCCTCTATTGGATCCCGTAAGAGTGACGATCATCGGCATCTGTGGAGTCGGCGTTCAATTTGCTGACATACGACAATGGTGTAGAGCAGAAGGAAGATTCTTAGGATTCGCAGGATGGAGATTCACTTCAGGTGGAACTCTCTCAACACTCCCTGCTTAACTCTTGCCTGCAGCTGTACACCCGAAGTTTTATTTTTTTCTGAAGGCCTCTTTGGGTAGAATCTTAAAAAGAAGGCTCATTCTTGGTCACCTTCCACATAGGTCTACTTGACATACAGGAAACTCACGGATTCTTATTCTACTAAATTTTTTTTCTTCAAAGAAAGAGATGGGGGAAAAGGAAATCTCACACATAAGCAGTTGCCATCAGGGAAAAAGAGATGCACAATTCACCTCCTTGTAGTGACTTCCAGTCACCATAATTGAGTCTCTTGGAGTTCTCCCACTTGACATGGTAAATAGAGAAATATCTTGCCTTTCCACAAAGGAAGTGGAAAAAAATCTTTCCACTCGGCAAAATAATGACTTCAATAATTTCATTGAATGTGTCTTGGAGGAGGGCGTAGGGTGATGTTGATGGTAGTTGTAACTTGGCTGCCTGTTAGTAAACTCTGATGATTTATATACCTTTAAAAATTTTCAGTTTTCTTTAGAAATATACAGTTCTTTACATATCTTTGATTTGTCCTTCAACGTTGGCCACTGATGCCAAAACAATAGGGCAAGTTGTTACATTTAAAAACATGAAAGCAGTCCTTATCACAATTGAACTTGCTTCCTACTCTTTTTTTATTTTGAACAGTTATTTATTTTAAACAATAGCTTTATCAATATGTAATTTGCAGAACATAGAATTGATCTATTTAAAAAGCACAATTCAGTGAGTTTTAGTGTGTCACAGATGTATATAACCATCATTGCAATTAATTTTAGAACATTTTCATCACCGAAAAAGAAACTCTATACCTATTATTAATCATTCTCTAACCAGCCCCCCACCCCCAGCCCTAGACAACCACTAAGCTATTTTCTATCTCTATAGATTTGTCTGTTTTGGACATTTCGTATATACAAGTCATGCAATATGTGGTCTTTTGTAACTGGCTTCTTTCACTTAGCACAATGTTTTAAGGTTCATTCTTTGCTGTAGCATGTGTCAGTACTTCATTCCTTTTTTGTTGCCTAGTAATATTCCATTGCATGTACACATATTCCATGTATTCTGTTTATTCATTCATTAGTTGATGGACAGTTGGATTGTTTCCAGATTTTCTATTATGAATATGCTGCTATGTACGCTAGTGTATAATTTGTGTGTGGATATTTGTTTACATTTATCTTGATCATATATCTAGGGGTAGAGTTCCTGGACTATATGATGACTTTAACTTTAACTTTTAAGGAAATAGAGTCTGTGTCAAAAGCCATAGCCTTACTGGTCATATACCAGTAAGGTATGAGAGTTCCAAATTTTCTGCATGCTTGGCAACATTTGTTATATCTGTCTTCTTGATTACAGCCATCCTAGTTGTGAGAAGTGACGTCTCATTATGGTTTCAATTTGCATTTCCCTGATTGCCAATAATGTTGACCATCTTTCCATGTACTTATTGCTCAATTGCAGGTGTCCAATAAGATCCTTTGCTCATTTTTAAAATTGTATTATTTGTCCTTTCATTATTTCGTTGTCAGAGGTCTTAAAAATATATATATCGTATATGTATTCTAATTATATGTACATATTTCAGATAAAGTCCCTCATCAGATATATGATTTGCAAATCTTTCTTCCCATTCTGTGAATTGTTCTCTTTCTTGATGGTCTCCTTTGAAATACAAAGCTTTTAATTTTGATGACGTTCTTTGTATGAATATGTATATATGTACATGTGCACAGACATATATACATGTATACGTATATATTTCCTTTTGTCACTTCTGTTTTTGGTGTCATATCTAAGAAGCCTTTCCTGAGTCCATGGTCGTAAAGATAAACTCCTATATTTTCATCGAAGAGTTTTATACTTTTAGCTCTTACATTTAGGTCTATGACCCATTTTAAGTTAATTTTTTGTTGTCTAGTCACCCCAGCACCATTTATGGAACAGATTATTCTTTTCCCCTTTGAACTGTCTTGGTACCCTTATCAAAAACCAAGTGACCATAAATGTAAGGGCTTATTTCTGGTCTCTCAATTCTACTCCATTGATCAATATTTCTATCATTATGCTATTTCATATTGTCTTGGTTACTATGGCTCGGTCATAAGTTTTGAAATCTGAAGTGTAAGTTCTCTGGCTTTGTTCTTTTTCAAGATTGTTTTGCCTATTCCGCGTCCCTTAAAATTCTTCATGAATATTGGTATCCACTTTTTAATTTAGGAAAAAAATAAATAGCCAGATGGTATTTTGATAGGGATTACACTGATTCTGTAGATCAATTTAGGATGTATTTCCATCTCAGTCACAAGAAGTCTTACAATCTATGAACATGGGATACTTTTATATTTATTTAGGCCTTCTTTAATTTCTTTCAACAATGTTTTGTAGTTTTCAGAGCACAGGTTTTGGACTTATTTTGTCAGTTTTCTTCTAAGTATTTTATTCTTCTTAATGCTATTGTAAGTAATTTTTTAAAATTTCATTTTTGGATTGTATATTGGTAGTGTAGAGAATACAACTGATTTTTGTATGTTGATCTTGCATCCTGCAGCTTTGCTGAGCTTGTTTACTACCTTGACTAACTTTGTATGTCATAGCTATGTGATTCCATAGGATTTTCTATATACAAGATCATGTCATCTGCAAATAGAGATAGTTCTACTTCTTCTATTCTAACTCAGGAGATGCTTTTATTTCCTTTGCTTGCCTACCTGCCCTGGCTGAAATCTCCAGTACAATGTTAAATAGAAGTGATGAGAGAAGATATCATTGTCTTGTTCCTAATTTAGGGAGAAAACATTGAGATTTTCACCATTAAATAATGTGTTAGGTGTGGAGTTTTCATGGCTATCCTTTATCAGATTTAGAAGATTCCCTTCAAAGGGCCAGCCCATTGGTGTAGTGGTTAGGCTCATGTGCTGCACTTTGGCAGCCTGGGGTTCATAGGTTCGGATCCAGAGCATGGATCTAGCACCACTCATCAAGCCATGCTGTTGGCGGCATCCCACAGAAAATAGAGGAAGATTGGCTCAGATGTTAGCTCAGCGACAATCTTCCTTAAGGAAAAGAGAAAGATTGGCAACAGATGTTAGCTCAGGGCCAATCTTCATCACACACAAAAAAAGAAAAAAATTCCCTTCAAATCTCAGTTTATTGACTCTTCAACATGAAGGAGTATTGGATTTTGTCAAATACTTCTTCTATATCTATTGAAATGAATAAAACACAAACTGTGTAATTAATGGGAAAATAAAATGGAATTATCCCACTACCAAAAGGCAATTTCCATGCAATCTGAAATCAGATGTTGGTCTAATGCAAGACATGAAGAACTTTTTATAGGGAGTCATGTCTCACAGGTTCAAATTTCTCCAGTCAAAGAGTGGTGCACTGCTGCCTTGGGAGCCTGTCTTTCTTGAATAGCTAGTTCAAATGATAGTGTGTAAGATTCATGTGAATATGATTTGACAATTTGACACTTTGTCTTCACATATATAAACAATATTTTCCTGACAAAAGAAAATATTTTATTTAGACAAATGTTTTAAAACATTTTCTTCCACAAAAATCTTTGATATTTTTGTTTCTTTCTATCACACATTTGTTTGCAAACACACACACACACAAACCAGATACTATCACAGATGTTACTTTTCTGTACTTTGTTCCTGCTTATCACATCATAGGGGCTGACGCTTGATTAGAAGGAAGATAAGATTTCAGTTATTTCATTGGACTACCCTGAGTGAAATTATCTTCCTGCCTATTTTATGAAATATTCTATGCACAATAAAACACTTCTTTCTACAGGGATTCACTGTATGGTTCAACGTTTTTTATAATTGAAACACTACAATATATTCCCCAGAATGCTGTGTTGTATTGTGGATCCTTCAAGGTTTTAGGAATGAATGAAGATAGATCATTTATCTCCCCACCGTTTGACAAAATCATACTGAAAAATCTCCAATGGTCACACGAAGTGACATGAGTTTGACGTCGTCTGTGGATGCTGGAAATCAGTCCCATTATTTCACAGTCAAACAAAATAAGTACTTATTATCATCACATCTTAAGATGTTCAAGAATTTCTATAATGGTATGCCATCAAAGTCTTAAATATATTTAGTTTGTTCAATAAATAAAAAGTAAACTTACACTGAAAGTATCCCTGACAATTTATATTTTGTTTTAGGGTTAGGAGCACAAACACGAAAATGTTGTAAATAGGTTCCCTTTGCACAATTCTTGCCCCTGGACTGTCACCAAATAATTGTAAATTACCACACGAACATATATACACATATTTATATAATATTATATTTCTATACATATATCTCTATATAAATATATACATATATATTTCTCCGTGTATGTGTGAAATAGAATCAAGAGAGTGCATTTATTGCATAATTTACCTACTCTGAATATCTTGCTGAGATGAAGTTGGGGTATTTTTTTCCACTTTAGGTTTGGATTTAGAATGCTACATTGAATGTTTAATAAAGTGACAGATAAGTGATTTTCTTTTATAGCTTTGCCCCATTTCAGCTCAGAAAATAGAAGAACATTTAATTACAGCAGTTTTTCATCTAAATCAACTGAATACTTTTTTTTTCTGGGGAAAGTTGAAAATTGAAAGCTTAAATAAGTTAAAAATATCTTTTTCATTTTTCCAATGATAGAGTAAAATAAATCCATGATTCTGACAGAGTTTCATAAAAAGAGCAAAAGAATGTCTTATTCTAGGTTTAAAAGAACAGACAATTTTATATAACAGTACAAAGGAATTGATTTTAAAGTTTTTACTATGACATTTACTTATCACATTTCTTTGAATTTAAGTAAAAGGAGATATGTTTAAAGAAATATCACATCACATTGTTACATGCCTTGAGATACATATTTCTAGTTGTCAGGTTTAATTGGTTCAGAAAATATATAGGTGGTCAAGCTAGAGACTTTCAGAGGAGTGTTTTAGAAATTTTGTAAGAGTTTTAAATTAATCCTGTTCAATATTCTAGTGATGCAGAATTTTTTTAAAAATAGATCTTGGGGCAGGAGAAGAAAACTTCCATACAACTGTGATCTACAAAAGGAAAGAAAAAACAGTCTTTATGGATACTTCAAGAGAAGGCAACTATCTGTCTGTAATCTATTCATTAATTTTGGCCCAGAAAGTAGATTTCTCTGTTCTACGTTGTTCTCATGTCCAAATTTCTGACTTTGAAGGGAAATCAGCACTGGCATACGTACATATGTACATATACATAATACACATATATACACATCTAATATGTATTATGTATTTTATATGTAAATAATTACATTTTTTTCAAGGAGGTAGCAAGAACCGAGAGGAACTTTTGATTTGGCAATTATGCCTTAAAAGGAACCAGAGCAGAAAATATAAAGAAATAGACGTCAGAAACACTTAGGAAAATATTTCTGGATCTATATATTATATCTCAATTAAAAAAAATCATTTTATTGAGGTCATATTGGTTTATAACATTATATACATTTCAGGTGTACATTTTTATGTTTCAGCTTCTGCACAGACTGCATCATGTTCACCAGCAATAATCTAGTTTTTATCCATCACCATACACATGTGCCCCTTTACCCCTTTTGCCCTCCCAGTGCCCCCTTCCCCACTGGTAACCACCAATCTATTCACCTTATCTGTTTGTTTATCTTCCACATATGAGTGAAATCATACAGAATTTGTCTTTCTCAGTCTGATTTATTCTGCTTACAATAACACCCTCAGTGTCAATCCATGTTGTCACAAATGGCATGATTTTGTCTTTTTTATGGCTGAGTAGTGTTTCATTGTATATATATATATAGAGAGAGAGAGACATATATATTCCATATCTTCTTTATCCATTCATCTATTGATGGGCACTTGGGTTGTTTCCACATCTTGGCTGTTGTGAATAATGCTGCAATGAACATAGGGGTGCATGTCTCTTTTTGAATTAGTATTTTCATGTTCTTTGGATAAATACACAGAAGTGGAATATTGGATCATATGGTATTTCTATTTTTAATTTTTTTTTTTTAAAGATTTTATTTTTTTCCTTTTTCTCCCCAAAGCCCCCCGGTACATAGTTGTATATTCTTTGTTGTGGGTCCTTCTAGTTGTGGCATGTGGGATGCTGCCTCAGCGTGGTTTGATGAGCAGTGCCATGTCCGCGCCCAGGATTCGAACCAACGAAACACTGGGCCGCCTGCAGCGGAGCGTGCGAACTTAACCACTCGGCCACGGGGCCAGCCCCCTTTATTTTTAATTTTTTGAGAAATCTTCATGCTGTTTTCCATGGTGGCTGTATCATTTTACATTTCCCACCAAAAGTATATGAGCATTCCCTTTCCTTCACACCCTCTCCAACACTTATTTCTTGTCTTGTTAATTATAGCCATTCTGAAGGATGTGAGGTAATATCTCATTGTAGTTTTCGTTGGCATTTCCATAATAATTAGTGATGTTGAACATATTTTTATGTGCCTGTTGGCCATCTGCCTATCTTCTTTGGAATAATTTCTGTTCAGATACTCTGATACTCTGCCCATTTTTGGATTGGGTTGTTCATTTTGTTGTTCAGTTGTGTGTGTTCTTTATATATTTTGGAAATTAACCCCTTGTCAGATAAATGATTTGCAATATTTTCTCCCAGTTGGTGGGTTGTCTTTTCATTTTGCTCCTAGTTTCCTTTGGTGTGCAGAAGCTTTTTAGTCTGATGTAGTCCCATTTGTTTATTTTTTCTTTTATTTCCCTTGACTGAGGAGACATGATATTCAAAAAAAGATGCTCCTAGCACCAACATCAAAGAGTGTACTGCCTGTGTTTTCCTCCAGGAGTTTTATGGTATCATGTCTTATGTTCAAGTCTTGAATCCATTTTGAGTTAATTTTTGTGCATGGTGTAAGACAATGTTATAACTTTCATTCTTTTAAATGTGGCTGTCCAGTTTTCCCAATACCATTTATTGAAGAGGGTTTCCTTTCTCCATTGTATGTTCTTGGCTCCTTTGTCAAAGATTAGCTGTCCATAGACGTGTGAGTTTATTTCTGGGCTCTAGATTCTGTTCCATTGATCTGTGTGTCTATTTTTGTACCAGTACCATGCTGTTTTGATTACTATAGCTTTGCAGTATATTTTGAATGCAGGGAGTGTGATGCCTCCAGCTGTGTTCTGTTTTCTCAGGATTGCTTTGTCTATTCGGGGCCTTCTATTGTTCCATATAAATTTTAGGATTCTTTATTCTATTTCTGTGAAGAATGGCATTGGGATTCTGAGTGGGATTGCATTGAATCTGTAGCTTGCTTTAGGTAATATGGACATTTTAACTATGTTGATTCTTCCAATCCATGAGCATGGAACATCTTTCCATTTCTCTATATTCTTTGATTTCTCTCAATAATGTCTTATTGTTTTCAGTGTATAGGTCTTTCACTTCCTTGGTTAGACTTACTCGTAGGTATTTTATTCTTTTTGTTGTGATTGTATTCTTGATGTCTCTTTCTGCTAGTTCCTTATTAGTGTATAGAAATGCCAGTGATTCTTGTATGTTGATTTTGTACCCTGCAACTTTACCCCTTTCATGGGGACAAATGCAACATGGGGAGAGTTAGCACTTTCTCTATTTAGTTTCTTGCTGTAAGTGATTAAAACTTTGACTGTTCCTTTTATTTTGGCTTGTTGTCTTAACCACTGCTGTGACACCAGTCAGATCAGCTCTCTCCAGTTCAGCTCAGCTTTTGACGTGTTTATTCTGTCTCTATTTTTATAGAGTAGAACAGACCGATTAAATACATGTAGACTGCAAAACCTCTGATTTCTTCATACAGGCGAAAAATAGTGTCATTCACAAGTCAAACCCTGAGCCCAGTTTTTCACATGTGAATTAGGTCAGACTTATCAGTTCACTGAATCGATTGCTCCCAGGCTTAGATTTTATATATTAAAATGGTGAAGAAAATTAAATTAAATTTCACAATTAAATCACAGCCCATGGCAGAAAACTAAGTACACTTTCTACAGGAAGAGCTCCATGCAGCCGTAGGCTGAGTCACCTCAGGCAGAAAGTCATCTTTCTAGGAGTGAGTTCAACAAAATGAAGACTTAGGAATAATATCTCATGAAATTAATTTGAAATTTAAAATATACAGTCTGTATAATGTAATTTTCATGTTGCTTGACACAAAATTGCTGTTTGTTAAATTTAGCTATTTTTATTATAACAATTAGCTATATTAGAATCAAACTCAAATCTCGTTATTTTGCTTTTTTCCTGCTATTTTATATCTATGTTCCCTATGTCTTCATAACGTAAAGATCATTCTACTTCTTTCCTTTTCTCTGTGTTTATTCATTGAACTACATACTCATTTATTAAATAAATAGTTTTTGAGTCCTACTATACACCAGTTGCTGCATAAGTCACCACACATACAAAGATACACTCAGCTTTGTGGCAGACAAAGAAACAAGCATGCCATTGCAATAGAATATTTTAATTTAGTCATGGATACATGCAGGGGTGCACCCAGTCTAACTCTATTTGAGCTTTCATCATGTCTATTATGTTGTGCAACATACTCTGGGGAATGTAGCTAGTAGACGGCAGCAACTACCAGGTGCCCCTCAAGAGCTTTGAGAAAAGGAAAACTGGATTAGGAAGTCCAGTTCTCTTTATGGAAAGTCAGCTGGTGTTAGACTTATCATTCACCCAAAATAATAATAAAGAATATAAACAAAAGAAAAACAAGTCTTTTAAGGCACTGGATAGTAACCAATGTAGGCAGGACCAGGAGGGGATAGAACCTGGCAAGAAAAGAAGCAGGCAAGGTGTAAAGTGTTGATTAATGTCCACCCCAAATTCATATCCACCCAGAACATCAGAGTGTGACCTTATTTGAGAATATCATATCACTACAAGGATCTTTATGTTGCTCTCTTATAGTTGTGCACATTTCTCTCCACCCCAGCCCCTTCCTTAACCCCCTAGCAAACCCTAGGTTTTTAATAATCTCCAAGTACACTTTAATGTGCTCCGATCTAAATAACCAATAGCATGAAGATTTTGCAGGTATTCCTAGTAAGAGGCAAGGGAGTAGTCTGGTCATAATATGTATGTATCCATAACTCATATTTCACACATAGGGTGTGTTGTTCCTATTTGGGTGAGTCACCAAGTAAGATTTGAAAACTGGAATCAGAATGTATTGACATTAGTGGAAATAGTACACATTTTCTGGAAGACAACATAACACAGGGTATAAAATTGTTTACATATCATCTAAAAATCACGCTACTTCGTTAAGTCATGATCACATGACGCACCCAGAAATATCCTTACATAATGTTCATTGACAAATGATATGTAAGAATGAAAAACGAGGAAAAGTGCATACAAATAGAAGAAGATCAGATAAGCTAAGTTCTGTTCTTGAAGGTTGACTACTTAACTTGGATAATAATAATATCTAATAACCTGAACAAATATTATTTAGACATATAGGGAGCTGGTTTTGAGTCATGGCTTAGCCATTTATTAACACTTAAATATGGTTGACATACAATTTCTCCTAAATTCAATTTTATTGTCTCTGGAAGATGGATAATAACAGATCCTACATTAATGAGTTGTTTGTGTATCAATTAAATTTGTAAGGCATTTAATGCAGTTTCTGATATATAGTTACTGAGCATCACACGTTGCTTATTATTATCTGTTGTCTTTGAGAGATAATGATGATGTTTCATCAGTGTGTGTGTGTGTGTGTTTGTGTTTCTGGTTGTACAATCTGGGAGAGAGAAATGGGCAGGCAGAAACAGAGACCATAATAATATATACCAAAGATTGACCATGGTTAACCTTAGGCTATGGATTTAACTAGCTTAACATTAAATATATATATATATGCATTTCAAGTTTTTATTATTTTGCCAAAGCTTTTGAAAATTTACTTTGTAATTAGAATAAAACTTTATTTCAAAATAAATCAGGTACTACATGTTTTCTAGGAAGTGTACTTGATGAGATTATTGTAATAAGGTTACATATGAGGAAAATAAATATTTTTATATACTGTTCATCCAAATGAGGAACGGTGAGAGTTCATGAACTCTTTTAGGGATGGCAGACTTCTTAAAACTTTGAGCACAAAGAGACCCTTCTACGGGATCATTTATTGAATGACCCAGTACAAAGTCACAACTTTTTAAACATCATTCCTAAAGACTCTCCTGTGGATTACATCAAAGTTATCTAACTTCTTTTTTATCTTTCATGAAGAGGGGAAGAAGACAGTAATAATTTCATAGAATCTATTTAAATCTGTGCCTTGAAAAATAATGAGCCAATGTATTCCAGTTCTGTGTGGAGGCAGGCTGTCGTAGCAAGAACACCAAGAACTAATGTGTTGCCTACAAGAAAAATTTTAAAAAGCTTCAGACCTACCTGGTTGTTTTATAAAAATCAATTTGTTTTTTAAATCTTCACAATTGGATAGGTCTCCAGAGATCCTTTTTTATATCCCGCAATATGGGTTCATTTGGGGGGTTGGTTGATGTCAGAAATTTCTAAGTGTAGAAGACTTTATATCCAAATATATCAAAGAGGTAAGCAGAAACACAGTGGTGTTCAATATGTTGACTGAGCAACCGTTAAAATTCAATTTTATTTCTTGGAGGGAACACTTAGCCTATAGATCATCTGAGTAGGAAAACATGGGAAACAAATATTAAGATGGTACTATTAAACAAAGCCATGTTGATAATTATATTAGAAGTCAATCAGATGCGTAATAATTAAGAACTATGACCCTAAACCCACTTTGAATATCAAGGAATCAAAGGTAAAAATTAAATAGTTCAAAAATATATAGTCATGTGTCCCATAATGATATTTAGGTCAATGATGGAACCATAAGATTAGTACCATACAGCCAAAGTGTGTAGTAGGCTATATTATCTAAACTTGTGTATACACTCTATGATGTTTGCACAACAAAATTGCCTAACAACACACGTCTCAGGACATATCCCCACCGTTAAGTGATGTGTGATTGTGTACCACGCTAACACTAAGGAAAAAGCCGGAGTAGCTATATTGATACTAAAAAAACTAGACTTCAGAACAAAGAACATTACCAGGGATAGAACAAGACCTTATAGGATGATGAAGGGATTCTTCAAATCCTGAAGAAACCATTGTGGCCTTAAATGTGTATGCCCCCAACAACAGAGCTTCAAAACAATGAAGCAAAAAAAAAGGTAGAACTTAAAGGAAAAATAGAAAAGGCACAATTATAGTTGGAGAGTTTAGCACTCCTCTCTCAGTAATTAATGGAGCCAATACTTTCAGATGCTCAAAGTTTTATCTTAATTCTTTCAAAGTACTGTACAAATGAATCCAAACTACACAGATATGTACAAAATTTCACTTCTGAAAAATAATCTCTGAAAGTACATGGTTTAAAAAAAAATAAAAAGACCTACCATCAGCACTGTGAAATTGATTTTCTCAAAGTAAAGTAATAGCGATTTACAATTTCTAGTTCTAGTTTGTTTTCTGGACTCATTTGCATATGTTATTGTGGGCAGATACAAAAAGAGTTTATTTTAGAATTATCTTCAATTTCACTTTATTTGGTCAAATAGTCTTGACTTTTTCCCTTTGCAAGTCTTTAAGCACGAGGACATGGCGTATTAAGTTCAAAATCAACCTTGATGTTCTTCCTCTTGCGTCACAGGTTGGAAAGGCATGATAGTTGTCCTTTCTCAGGATCAGACATTCAAAGAATTCTAATCAGTTTACTTGAAGGAAGTGAGATCATGCTTCCAGGAACAAGCAACAATGAATTACCTGAAACATTGGGAATCTTGCATCAGCCAATATCATGTCCATTGCATTTTCATATTAACCATATCAGGTAGAAGTGAATTGATCCAGGCATCTGAAAGGAAATTCAGCAATGATTCTAGAAAAAGAATAAAGCAAATCATGGACATAGAATGTTCACTTCCATATAAGGCTGTCATGCCATTGAAAGCAGCTGTTTTCCCTCTCTTTGCTAAACTTATATAAGTAAGGGTTTCATTTTCATGGTCAAAATTAATTTTTCCACATTAAGCTGGCTGAGATAATAAATTATCAAAGTACAAGTTTCATTATAAACTCAAACATCTTCTAAACTGCTGTATTTTATATCTATAGGTCATTATTTCTTCCAGTAATTTAACAAACTCTTTTAAAGTCTTTACTTTGGTATCCAAATCAAAATAGGTTTCTCTTTTTGCTTGGTACTGCCTCATTGTTTCCTCTGCGTCTCCATGATTATCTTGTTCTACTTTATCCCTTCGTCTTAATTAATTTCTTTGTCTAGAATTGATGTGGATTTTTTTTTACTTCTATGCACTCTGAGCAGATGTATTTTGCCTGTGATATCTTCTCCTCTAGTTATTTCCTTATGCAGTTTTCATTTCTTTTTATTTAAAGTATCTAATGTTCTTTTTGTTTCTCTTCATAATGCTGCTTCTCTTATTTTCTGTTATCTACATCAGCATCAGCAATGTTTAAGTCATGCCTAAGCGGATCTGCTACCTCTGGTAGCTGATTCATTTGCAATTTAATTGCACCATACTTGTTTTCTGCTTCTATTTTCAGATTTTTAAGATTCTCCATGTTTTCTTTTTGTTGCTCCGTATTTTTCCCAACTGGTTTCATTTTGACTTTTTATATTTTTCTCTTTTTATAAGCTTGAACATTATCAAACAACTTAACCTAACTGGCATTTATTACATATCCAAACAAACAATAGCAGAAGGCACCTTGTTTTTTTGTTTTGTTTAGAAATAGTTATTTTACTTATTTTTTAACAATTTACTTTTGAACTGTCTTTGACACATAAAAATTGTATACATTTAAGGTATACACTTTGATGTTTTGAGATATGTATACATTGTGTAAAGATCAAACCAAGTAATTTATCCATGACCTCTATATAGTTCCCATTTTGCATGTGTTGAGAAGATTTATTGAAAGTCTATCCTCTTAGCCGACTTCAGGTATACAATACAGTATTGTTAACTATCATTACCAGGCTGCATATTAGATTGCCAGAACTCATTCATCTTGTATAACTTTAAACTTTGTACCCTTTGACCAACATCTTATTTCCCCTCCCCCGTCCCTCACCCCTGGAGAGCACCATTCTACTCTCTGCTTCTCTAAGTCTACTATTTCAGATGCCACATATAAGTGAGATCATTCATCTTTCCATGTCTGGTTTATTTCACTTAGTATGATGTCCTCCAGATTTAACCATGTTGTCACAAATGTCAGGATTTCCTTCTTTTTAAAGGCTGAATAGTATTCCATTGCATGTATGTACCACAATTTTTTTCATTCACCCATTGACAGACACTTAAGTTGTTTTCATATTTTGGCTATCATGAATGATGCTGCAATGAATATGGGAGTGCAGATGTGTCTTCCAGATACTGATTTCATTTCCTTTGCATATATATCCAGAAGTAAGATTGCTGGATCATATGGTAGATCTATTTGTAATTTTTTGAGGGACCTCCATACTGTTTTCTAAAATGGCTACACCAATTATAGTGTACTAGGGTTCCCTATTCTCCACATCCTCGCCAACACTTGCTGTCTTTTGTCTTTTTAATAATAGCCATTCTAACAGGTGTGGAGTGATATCTTATTGTGGTTTTGATTTGCACTTCCCTGATAATTAGCGATGATCAGTTGAGCACCTTTCCATATATCTGTTGGCCATATGTAAGTCTTATTTGAAGAAATGTCTATTCAAATGCCCATATTTTAATTGAGTTATTTGTTTTTTTGCTATTGAGTTGTAGGTGTTCCTTATATATTTTGGATATTAACCCCTTATCAGATATCTGGGTTGCAAATATTTCCTCCCATCCTGTAGATTGCCTTTTCATGTAGTTAGGTGTTTCTTTTGCTGGGCATAGACTTTTTAGATGTATTCCCACTTGTTTATTTTTCCTTTTGTTTTAGCCAAAACAAAACAAAACAATTTTCCTTTAGCCAAAAAATTGTTGCCAAGACCAATGTCAAGGAGCTTATCCCGTATGTTTTCTTCTAGTGGTTTTACAGTTTCAAGGCTTGTATTTGTCATTAATCCATTTTGAGTTGAGTTTTGTATATGGTGTGAGATAAGGGCCCAATTTTTTTCTTTTGCATGAGGATATCCAGTTTTCTTAACACTGTTTATTGAACAGACTGTCTTCTCCATTGTGTATTCTTGGCAACTTTATCAAACATCAGTTGACCACAAGTGTGTGGCTTTATTTCTGGGCTCTCTAGTCTGTTCCACTGATGTATGTATTTTTTTATGTCAGTACCACATGGTTTTGATGAGTGAGATTTATAACATATTTTGAAATCAGAGAATGTGATGCCTCCAGCTTTCTTGCTCAAGATTGCTTTGCTCGAGATTCTTCTTGCTCAAGATTGCTTTGGCTATTCAGGGTCTTTTGTGGTTCCATATGAATTTCAGGATAATTTTCTATATTTCAGTAAAGAATGCCATTGGGATATTGATAGAGATTGCTTTGACTCTGTAGATTACTTTGGGTACTATGGACATTTTAACAGTATTAATTCTTCTATTCCAAGGAAACAGGATGTCTTTCCATTTGTGTGTCTTCTTTAATTTCTTTCATCATTGTTTTAAAATTTTCAGTGTATAGAGGGTAGTTTTAAAATGCACATGGAAAATTCACCAAAATTTACCATGTATCAGGCCACAATACAAATCTTAATATTATAGACATAAAATTAGTAAAGATATAAAAGAATTAAACAACATTATCAACCAACTTTATAAAATTCACTTTTAAGAAACAGTGCAACCCATAATAACAGAATGCACATTATTTTCAAGTTTACATGGTAGAAAAACCATGTGATAGGACATGATAAAAATCTCAATACATTTAAATGGATTGAAATCACACAAATTAAAATAAGCTGAAATTAAATAAAAGAAAGATACTTGAAAATCACCCAGTATTTGGGAGTTTAAAAGCATGATTTTGAATAGCTCATGAGTCAGATAACACATCAAAAAGTAAATAATTTGAAATAAATAGAAATGAATACAAAATTTATCAAAATTTGTACATGTAGCCAAAGCAGTTCCTAGATGAAATTTCACAGAATTAAATGCTTATATTAAAAAAGGAGAAAAGTTATAATCACTTATATAAGCTTAAACTTTAAACTCTGGAGAAATAAAAGCTAGTTAGCTAGATTAAAGAACTGAGAAGAAACAGTTTATCATTGCTATGTCACTATCACTACAGACATTAAGAGAATAGGAGGGAAATATTAGGGACATCTTTATGCCAGTAAGTTCAACATCTTAGATGAAATGAATAAATTCCTTAAAAGGCATAAATTAAAATCAGGGACTCAAGAAGAAAGAAAAAAACCTGAATGGCTCTACATCTAACAAAGAAGTTCAATTCATAACTAAAAATTTCACCACAAGGAAAAACCCAAGTCCTGGTGGCTTCACTAGTGGATTCTATCAAACACTGAAGAAAAAGATCATACCAATGCTGCCCAAATTTTTCATAAAATAGAGAAGAAAGGAAATCCTCCCAATATTTTCTGTGAGCCACTGTTACCCTGATACCAAAACCAGAAGAAAGAAAAAAAACATATATCACAAGAAAACTCTACGCCACCATTTTTTATGAACATAATATTGGCTGATAAAATCCAGCAATATAGAAAATGAGAATACACCAAGCAGGGTTTATCATAGGGTTGCAAGATCAATTTAACATTCCAATATCTATCAATGCAGTTGATTATCTTAGAGAAGAGAAACAAAGCAATATGATGGTCTCAATTGATGTAGGAAAAGCATTTTAAAAACCGAATGTCCAGGCATGATAATAATTCTCAGTGAACTAGAAATAGAAGGGAACTCTCCTCCTGATACATGAAAAATCTATCTGTCATATCACATGTTACAGTAAAGGATGGAATATTTCCCACTGTGTTCAACACACAGATGCTAAAGGAACAAGTAAAACTGTCTTTATTCACTGATAACATGTTTATGTTTATAAAAAATCCTAAGGAATCTATAAAAAACTGCCAGTAATAATAAAGTTGTTAACCTGTCTTGGGATACAAGGACAATCTTCTGTGTTTTTATTTATTAGCAACAAATATCTGGAAAATGATAATTAAAAAAACTATTTAAAATAGTATCAGAAAGTCTGAAATAATTATGATTAAATTTAACAATATATATGCAAGAGAAGTACACTGCAAGCTACAAATATTGCTGAGAAAATTAAAGAATTAATACTAATTTTGAATTAGAAAACAATATTGTTAAGATGTCAAGTGTTTGAAACTGACATAAGGACAATAAAGATCAATGGAATAGAATAGATTCCCAAACTGGCTGGTGGTCTGTTTTTGTAAATAACTTTTATTGTAACAAACAGCAACCGTCTTTTGTTCAAGTATGCCTGTGGCTGCTTTCGTGCTGTAACAGCAGAGTTGAGCAGTTGCAACCGAGACCATATGTTCTGCAAAGCTGAACATATTTACTGTCTGGCCCTTTACAGGAAAAATTTAGTGACTTCTGGTATTGACAAAAAGCCACATATATATGATAAATTTTAATTGTGCCAAAATATTCTATGGGAAAAGGATTGTATTTTAATCAAAGGATTCTGAAACAATTTATATCCTTACTTCTAAAGAAAGAAAAGGAGCCTGCGTCCGCTATTGCCTACACCACACACACAAAATTCAGTCATAATGAACTGTTGACCTCTATTTAAAAGCTAAGACTATAAAACTTCTGGAAAATGCATAGGAGAAACTACATGTAGCCTTTAGATATGTAAAGATTTCTAAGATGTAACAAAATTGCATGAACCATGAAAAAATTTAATGAATTGAAGTTTATCAAAATTAGAACCTTCTGTTCTTGAAAGGACACTAATCTGAAAAAGAAATGTCAAGCCAGACTGGGAGAAAATATTCTCAATAATGATATCTGACAAAGGACTTCTATCCAGAATATATAAAAACTATTACAAACTGAAAGTCAAAAAACAATCCAATGAAAAATGGGTCTAAGAAAGATATTCAAATAACTGATAAGCACAAGAAAAGGTCGCTAGCACTATGAATTATCTGAGATTTAAAATTAGAACCACCATCAATTATCACTCTATTCCCACTGAAATAACTAAAATTAAAACTTTACGGACAATGCCAATGTTGACAAACAGGCGGAGTAATGATTTTTTCATACACTGCTAGGGAGAATGTTAAATGGTGAGACTTCGGAAAATGTCTGACATTCTCTTATAAAATTAAATATACACATCATTTCGAGAAACCCCACTCTGAGGCATTTACTAAAGAGAAATAAAAACACGTGCCCACAAAAAAACTTTTACATAAATATTCACAACATATTCTTTTAGGTATGCAATGGAACACTACTCAGCCACAAAAAGAAACAAACCTCTAAAACACCCAGTGATATGAATTCCATTCGTCATTGTATGATTTACATGATTACATGTATATGTATCTTTAGAAAGTATAAATCTAGTCTGTAGTGATAGGACCAAATCACTGGTTGCTGGGGACAGGGAGCATGGTGACACTGACTAGGAAGCTGCAGACAAGAGCATTTATTGTTAATGGATATGCCATATATCTTGATTGATTGGGTTGATGATTACTGAATGTATATATTTATAAAAACTCATCCAATTGTAGACTTATATGGCTCACATTTTGTATGTAAATAATATTTAAATAAAGTTGATTTAAAAGATAAAATTAATGCAAAATCTATGACATTACCATGATTCTGGAATTAAGTGAATGGCCTGGGATAAATTACTTAATTTCTATGAGTTAGTCACAAGCTATAAAACGATAGGGCTATTGCACCAGCACCAATTTAAATATTATCTTGGATAGTAAAAATAATTTAAAATTTTAAATATATAGTACAATACTAGACAAAGTAGATGTTGTAATAAAGACTTTATTCTTTGGAAAAGAAAAACAGCAACAGAAAAGAAAATAATTTAAGAAGCAGAAGGTAGAATGGTGACTACTAGGGGCTGGGGGCAGAGGGAAATGTGGGGATGTAGTTCACAGGGTATAACTTTTTAGTTATGCAGTTGCATAAATTCTAGAGAGCTGCTGTACAACATAGGGCCTGTAGTTAACAATACTGTATTGAGCACTGAAGACGTTTGTTAAGAGGATCTATCTCATGTTAAGGGTTCTTACCACACACACAAAAAGACACCAACAAACAAGTGGAAAAACCAAAGGGGCACTAGGAAACTTTTGGAGGTGGTGGCTGTGTTTATGACCTTGATTGTAGTGATAGTTTCACAGGTGTATGCATCTGCCCAAATATGTGAAATGGTATGCATTAAATATGTGCAGATATTTGTAAATTAATTATACCTCAATAAAGTTTTTTAAAGAAGGAAAAAAAGGAAGAGATGATTTGCCTGAGTTATATGACTAAAAGTGAAAAAAATAATCGTGGGAAATTAAGGTAATAAATTCACAGAGATAAATTTCCAAGTCTTTGGGTTGAAGGTTGAGGCTCCAAGTTGGAAATCTATATGTGATGGACACAGTGAATGGTACTGCTGGAAAGAGAGGAACAAAAACCATGTTTTGTTGAATCAAGGGCATGCTCCTTTGATGGATACAATAATTAAAGCAGTCTCTTGAAAATTACTGTGGAAATATGCTCTGGAAACTTATTTTCAATTAAGAATAATATTTTTGTCATTACAGACTCTAAACATAAACATCATTATGATTATAGAATTGCTATTAATAAATCTTGTCACAGAGGCCGGCCTGGTGGCACAGTAGGTAAGTTTGTACGCTCCACTTCGGTGGCCCGGGGTTCGCAGGTTCAGATCTGGGCCTGAACCTATGCACTGCTTGTCAAGCCATGCTGTGGCTGGCGTCCTACATATAAAATAGAGGAAGATGGGCACAGATAGTGGCTCAGGGCCAATCTTACTCAGCAAAAAGAGGAGGATTGGCAGCAGATGTTATCTCAGGGCTAATTTTCCTCAAAATAAATGAATATATATATCTGGTCACATTACTTTATATTCGAATTTCATAGTTCACTGGGCAGTTGTCCTAATAACAGTAAACAATTTGTCAAGCAAAATGCTTACTTAAAAAAATCAAGAGGAAAATATTTGATATAACTTCACTTAGTTAATGCATGATTTTTACCTTTCTATCCTCCCTTAAAAAATACATCCATATTACAAATTAAATAATTGTCATGCATCTTCATTTTCACTCTTTCAGTGCTATGATAATTAATGGACTAGACTAGCAAGAGCATATTTGCTAAGTTATTATCTTCTCCATTGCAGACTGTCTCTGATGCATGCTGCTTTTCTGAAGAAAATGGTTTCGTGTGTTTAATGAACTTCCTTCTAGTGAGCTTCACCTCCTTTGGTTCCTGCTTCCATTTGTCACTAACTGTTAATCATAACTTTTGAACCACAAAAAGAATAGTGTACTACTTCTTTATTTTTTCTTATTATTTTGGCGTGGGTTATTAGGTCTGTCACTTAGACAATGAGAAAAATAACAGCTGTGAAGTTTATGGTACTTGGAAGTCATTTTTTATACTACCTTCAGCAATGTCTATTAAAAGTCTGACCGATGTCTGTTGGGTAGAAGTAATAAATTCTTCATAGGAAAATAATTGAACCATTACAGAGAGAACACAAATATGAAATACATTACCATTAATCCTTTTCTCATTTCCAAAGTTCACAATCATTGGGGAGATATTTGTTAGAATGATGTATGTGTTTCGATTTCATCCAAATTAACCTAACAGAAGTTTGAAATCCTTACAATCCTTTGAGAATTTAATCCTGCAAAAGAGTTGTGATATATAGTAGAACCTTGTGCTTTATAGAATGAAAATATTTTTAATTATTTGCTTTATATTATCGATATGGAGCTACCTTATTTCCCTTTCGGCTGTGTATATCTTCATTATGTCATTGGAAACACTGAGCACCTTGCAGCTCCATCACTTTGGCAGTTCATCAACTTCCTGTAATGTATATTCTCAGTCAGGCAACCACTGGAGATCAATGTGTGAAATAACACGGACTTCTTAGCATTGTAAACCTGTTCTCTTGAGTACCATTGCTCCATTGTTTTCCTGTAACAGGGAAATTATGAATAGCACTGCTATGACCAGATAAGCCAGGTAAATCCTGTATGACAAGTCTTGGACTGAGCAGCTTATGCAACTTCTGCATTGCCTAATTCTATGGCCTGTCAATGTTTTGACTTCTGGTCAAAGGCCTGCATCAAATTGAATTAAGAGATTTTAATTATAAGCATTTTCATGTCACTTTCCTTGACAGGTTACTCACTTGCTTAAGGAAGTCTAGGTATCAAAATTCTCATACTTACAGTCTTAAACCTCAACATTCTCCTTGTGGCAGAGGCAACTAGATGTTGAAAAACTGTCTACGTCCCCTTCCAAGCTGTAGAGGTTTACCTCAGACTACTGAACCAACCGAGGACTATATTTCTTATTCCTTGTTTCTAAATAGGGTGACTTGCTTTCACAATGAAAAGTAAGCATCAGAAATGTCTATTTTCTATCTTAAGATGGTAAGGTGTGGGTTTGTCTTCTTCATGCTATTCCATTTTGTGCCCACTGGATGTTGATGGAAAATTTGGAAGCCACGTGTTCAACGTATCAGAAATTCTGAAATGTTCCATCTCCGGATAACTGTGTGAAATAGAGCCCATAAATCTCTGCCCATCAGTCCTGCTACAGAATAGGAGCACCTGCATTTGATTTTAATCAAGGGAGAAATAAATTTCTGTTGCATTAAGTCACAAAAAGTTGGGGATTATCAAGTCTTGTTTTAACTAATACGATGCTAAAACCACTTATTACTAGTGTATCACTATTATTATTATTTTATTCAATAGATAGTAACTTGGGGTTACTATCATTTATTTATCACCTTGATGATCCAAGTAGAGAAACTTCATTAATTCTTGCCTCTATTTGCTAATCTCAGTAGAGAACATACCATTAAATCAAATGCCATTAATATAAAGATCTCATTATTCGGAGAGTTTGAACTGACATTTAATTTTTGAAAAATTGACAAATAAACTTTTTTAAAGAAAGAGTTTGCTAGGCAAACAAATATTGTAAAAAAGCAAAGTTGGATGTTAACCTCACCACAAAACTAAGATATTGAGAAAACTTTAGCAATACAGCATACAGAATATAGAGAAGCCAAATTCCAATATTAGCTGGGAATAGTTTTGAGTTTTAACTTTCATTATTGGCTAGGTAACAAGAGCAAGTCACTTTATTTCTGTCTTTTATTATTTCAAAAAGAAGTATATTAACTGTGCCTTCCTATGTGGTGCAGGTATGAAAACTAATAGGGACAATCTGTTTAAAGTGTTTAGCAAAGTGGCTGGCACATATTAATAGCCCATAAATATTATTGTTATGTTTTATTATGGTGAATAATTATTTGTGTGTAAATAGATAACGTAATTTGAAAATTATTTATCCACTTAAAGTGGTCAACTTACTTCTTGGAAATAATTCATTAGTAGTTCAAATTACTGTATTTGGAAGTAGTAAACCTTTGTCTTTTTAAACTTCCTGAAGCCCATTTTCTTGGAGCAGTTTTCCTAATTACCCTCTTACTAAAATTCACAAGCTTGTGAATTTACATTTATCTGTATAATACTCATACAAAGGCACGTGATATATATCATTTGGGATTTTAATTCCATTTAAAATCATTAATTTGGTGGAGTAGCAAATGACAGAAAGAATATACTAAATTTGAGGGAATATAGTATTTGCTGTTTTGTGCCAAAAGATATAGTGGGAAAATTTTCTTTTCTTTTTTTTTTAAAGATTGGCACCTGAGCTAACATCTGTTGCCAATCTTCTGGTTTTTTTTCTTCTTCTTCTCCAAAAGCCCCCCAGTACATAATTGTATATTTTAGTTGTGGGTCCTTCTAGTTGTGGCATGTGGGATGCCGCCTCAGCATGGCCTGATGAGTGGTGCCATGTCCAGGCCCAGGATGTGAACCGGCGAAACCTTGGGCCAGCAAAGTGGGGCATGCAAACTTCATCACCTGGCCATGGGGCCAGCCCCAAGGAAAATGTTAATTATTGTTTTAGGTAATTGATTAATCTTGAAAAGATGGATGAGGAAACAATATTGGAGGTAGAAATTCCTTTGGGAAATATAGTCATATGTAGTAACTAATAGTAAATAAATTGAGATATAGACCTATGTATATTTAAGTATATTTGTCATATTTAATATGATATTTTAAGAAATCACATAGAAATAACCTAAGAAACAAATTTGTTACCATCCAGATATAAAAAATATTGTCATTGCAAACATACCTGAACATATTCATTAAAAAACTACTTTGAAGATGTTGTCTCTTTGGAAGTACTTATTAAAGCATATGTCCTTGTGGTTCTCACCTTACTTTCTACATCACGTTTTAGAAGCAAGGAAAAAACAGTAATTCATGATCTGAAGGTAAGTTCTTCTCCCAACCCTTCATCCATAATGGAAGTCGTCTCTGTGTTTCAGGAGTGAATAATTGAAAATGGAAAACAGCAGAGCAATTTATTAGTTCAATTATATTTAATGAATAATTTGTCAACACGAATCAATATATTTTCTTTTTGTAGGCATCTTTTTAGAATATTTCTATCTCTATTTATGAAAAGACTTTCTTTACCCCGGTTAACTTGCCTCAGCATCTTTGGTGCAATTGATCATATATGTGTGGGTCTATTTTTTTCACTCTCATTCCTTGCGTTAATCTGTACTAGACATTTTATATTGCTCAGTTTTTCCTCTCTGTTGGCTCATTGGTTATGCACTTCTTTATTATTTTTAAAGTTTATGTTAGTAGTGAAAACTAGTATTCTTGACTTACCACTCAAAATGCAAGACCTTTCTAATATTTGTAACTCCACTTTCTGCTTCTCCGACTCGCATGCTGTTGTCACTGGGTATTTGAAATCTGTATATATTTTACTTCCTATAGGATATCGTTGTTTTATATGTCAGTATTTACTTAGATTTACCTTCATACTTAGTCTTTTCATTTCTCTTAATTCCTTCATCCATGTTGAGCTTCCTTTGAATTCATTTTCTAGTATTCTGAAGAATGCTTTCATATTTTGCTGTTCTGTTACAGTTCTTCTGGTAAAACTCTTTTGGTATTTGTTCCTTCTTGAAAGATACTATCAAGGGACACAAAATCGTAAAGCAATGGGGATTTTCCTTTAGTTCTTTGACGGTCATATTCTATGACCTTTTGGTCTGCATTGCTTTTATTTGAGAAATAATCTCTTTTTATCTGTTGTCTCTTTAAAGGTAGGCTGTCTTTTTTCCTTAGCTGCCTTAAGGTTTTTCTCTTTACTTTCACTTTTTATGGTTTCACTGTGACGAAGCTCAGTGCGATTTTATTTATATGCCTCTGGTTCATGGGGTTTCCTCTTTTTGGCTCTATCATTAATATCAGAAAATTCTTAGTCATTATCTTTTCAAATATTTCTTTACCTCAGCTATTCCCTCATCTCTTTGTGGAATTTCAACAAAATCTATTCCAGACTTTCTCATTTTATCATCTCTGTCTCTTACCAGGATCACACATTGCTTTCGTCGGCACATTTCTAATTCTGGTTTAATTTAGAAGCTTGACCTGTCTAGCACCAAGGAGCTCCTGAAATCTTTGCTCAGCTCTCTGACATCACATCTCTTGCTTTCCCCTGTGTTCCTTGGGGTCTCAGCCTACATATCTGTAAGTATTGGAGATATCGTTTTAGGGAAAATTTATGCAGAGATTTCAGAATTTGCCCCTCTAAGTCTCCTACCCTAATTTCCTGCCATTCTGATAGCGCCGACACCAATCTACCTCTCCTTAGTTCATTGTCTTTATTCTATTAATGTCAGTATCCTGGTTGTGATATTGAATTATAGTTTGCAAGATGCTACCATTCCAGGAAATGGGGTAGAGGCTACACAAGTCCTCTCTGGATCATTTCTTACAACCGCATATGGATCTACAAGTAACTCAAAATGAAAAACCAAAAACAAGTTTAATTTACAAAAATCTTGTGGCAAGAGTCCATGCCAGAACTAAATATCCAGAATATCCTCAGACTGAATTCATTTTCCTTAAAAAGAAAAATTCCCAAATTATTTTGACATATAACAAAATTTATGAACCACCCAATAATGTTGATGAAAAATTATTTTGAACTTAACCAATTTTCAACAGGCATATGATACAATCATGTGACCTAACTGGAAAACTCCTTATATAGTTTTTTCTTGCTATTTAGGTCACATCTATATATCTAAACCTGGTAACCACAATGATCCCTGCAGGATTTGCATATAGCCCAGGAGGTTCTTAGTAGATTCTGCTCAAAATGGAGCCAGTGTGAACAAAGACTTCTGAGAAGTGGAAGCGAAGAGATCCTTGACCCTTGTTTTATGCTGTCAGTCCTGCATAGAGCCTTGTCTAAATGCCAGATACGCCAGTGAAGGGTAGAGATAGGCCAGCGTGTGTGATTTATTTTAAAAAAAAGAAAGAAAGGAAAGGAAGCTGAGTTTGGAACCAGTTATCTATGAAGGATTTAGTGTTTCTTTTACTGTTTTTGGCAAGAGAAGAGCTTCATCCTATGATGTTGGAATAAATAATGTTTACCAATTCAAAATGGTAAGTAAAGGAGATATCGAGAACATAGTCGCTCTCTCTGCAGGACAGCTGGATAAAATTCAATTAGAGAGAAAATTAACTGGAAGGTACTAAGACCTGTATATAAGATCTAGCTGTGCACGAAAATATATGAGATTCTAACGGAATTCACATGTAGAAAATGTTTCAGCTGAAAAGTTGACAGTAAAAAAAGGGGAAAGGGGAACAAAAAAATTGCAAGAACATGAAACAAGATAATCAGGCTTTAAAATATAAATAGCAGACAAAAATTTGTTCTGGGATAAAAAGAATTAAATAGCAAAAAACAGTTCTATATAGGACACAATTTTGTAGGCAGTTGCATTAACCAATAACATTTGCACATTAATGAACTTCAAAACAGAAAAGTGATTAGAAATTTGACATTTGTCAAAAAGATTAGGTATAAAAAATTAAAGATACAAAATAAGAAATTAATAAGTATATTTGTATAAGAAATATCTCAAATGGTAAATCATGCATCAGATAATACACCCTTAAATCAGCTTAGAATATGTGAAAGCATTGATCCATATTAGGTAATGATAAAAATATCAATTAATTCCTAAAAATAAAACTTGCTAAATTATCTCATAGTATAAATGATATATATCAAACAATGGAAATGTTAAAATAACCCTTTTGTTAAATGACACAAAGTTCAAAGAAAATCAAGCTTATAACATAATTGATTAACAGAAATACTAAAATAATCCCTCCACCATTAAATAGCTTTAAGCTCAAAAATACCATCAAGTTTATAATAAAACAGTAGTATGAAAATAATTACAAAATGAAAATATGTATCAGAACTAAGAGAATTTAGTTACTCTCTAAAGATAAATGCATAGGCTTAAATATCTTTGTTATTAAAATAAAAGGAGTATTGACTGGGGCTGGCCCAGTTGCATGGTGGCTAGGTTTGCACGCTCTGCTTCAGTGGCCCAGGGTTCACAGGTTCAGATCCAGGGCGTGGACCTACATACTGCTCATCAAGCCATGCTGTGGTGGCATCTCACATATAACATAGAGAAAGATTGGCACAGATGTTAGCTCAGGGCCAATCTTCCTCAGTAAAAAAAAATAAAAAATAAAGGAATATTGACTGCAGCCCTTTGGGTACTTATGCTTTCCAAATACGCTGTTCTATTTTGTGGTGGCTATTAACAAGGGCAAAAGAAAATTTGGTGTCCATTTACCTCATGCTGGACTTCACCTCATGCTAGGCTATGGCTTAAGCTATCAAGACAAGTGGATTAATTCTCCACATCACATTTATTGGAGTCAATCTTGGATTCTGTATAAGAAGTATCACTATTCTTTCAGAGTCTTTTGGAAATTATGAATACCAAAATGAGCAGACAGGATCTCCCAGTCATCAAGCACAACTTATTCTCAGAAGATGCTTTTAGAATTGTTTAGACCTCAAACATTTCTCCAACTTTAGCCTAGGAGTGTTCTCTTCCACACAAACTATTCTAGATCCTATAAAATGACAAGAGCCTTATTAAACTGAAAATTAGATTGACTTATTTTCACAGTGGGTAACTGAAAATTATACCAATAAATCACCCCTCCCACCCAAACACACACCACTAAATCTTCAGACTTCTGTCGTGACTTCTAAGGATCCAAGTCTTCAGCATTCTCGTACATGGAAACATCAGATAACTTTCCCAATCTTTTTTTCTTGTGGTGCGAAGAAACATGTGATAGGAAATCATTTGAGACCTTGAATATCTCACAAACATCATAAGCTAACCAGGACGCATGTGACATGCAAAAGAAGGAAAGTGACATGTGATGTGACAAATACTAAAATACTCTTTACTCACAAACAATTAATTTTATTTTCTGAGACACAATGCTTCCCAAAACTGACTAATTTCAACCATATTTTCTAATAATTTACCTTGCTTGGAAGAGACCGGCTAATGGCTCCTCTAACCCACTTCCCTTTTTCATAGTCATACAGTGAAATTGAATTTTCCAGGCTCCTGACAAATTACGCATGGCCATGTTAACTGTGTTCTACCCAAGTCCTGTAAGGATTATTAGAGCATGTCACATCTAAATTTGTACGATCTTTTTGTTTTCATCCATGTGTAGATGAGCAAAGCCATTTTAGGATGGCCGAGCAACAAACTAGAAAGTTCTAGTTCTTCATGAATTATGATTTATAAGGAATGAATTCATGATTTCTTATGAATCACCAATTAGAGAAATGCTGCCTCGTGATCAGAAACACTGTTTTGGAGTTTGAATGATAAAATAATAAAATTCTATTATTCTATTTTGTTTGATCAAACATAACTTTGTGTTTGTATGTCACAACATTTAGTGTTACCATAAGTGTTATAGTGGGACCAATCTAATTACTATTATGAAACTATCATTTTTTTTTGAGATGAGTTAACTGCCTCAAATAGAAAATGTCTTTGAGATTATTGGTGTTATTTATAATGGGGTTAATATAAAGTGTAATGTGAAAAAAATGAAAGCTGGATAAAGAAATTTGAAATGCTACATAGGTGGTTATAGACCACATATGTAAATTTTGACGGCTAAATTGTTGAAATTGCTAATGTGAACTAAAATGAAGAACCATTTATGCATAGGAGAAGAAATTTTTGCACATTTAACCTGAAAATAAAATATTTGAAAGAAACTCTATAAAATATTAATAAATTAGCTGTTAGAAAATTTCAAATTAATCTGGCAACTGCTTTAAAATAAGTTAAAGGAGGAACTCTTTCCCATTTGAAACACTTTTAATTTTACAGCAAAATTCATGCTTTATATTCATGACATATTAAAATAAAAACAGAAAAGAAAGCATGAAAGGCAACACCTCAAAATTAATGTAATGTAATAATGTAGGTTCACCAAATTGTTTTTGTCATTTTTTCAAATTGTTCCTCTTTCAATTCATATAACAATTTTGTCAATTGTCATTCCATTAAGAATGCAGTTATAAGTACATGCGTGTATTTTCTTCTCTCTATAAGATCTTCATAAAACAAGAAGCAAAGCTATATTTTTTATATATCAATCTAAATACTTCTCTAGGAACCATTCACATTGCTTTGTGGACCTCTCTTACCCATAATGAAAGGAATAGTTCTGTTTCTGATTTCACCATTTCTGGAGAAAATAGGAATGACATTGCCTCTAAATTATCTAATGCATTTTGAGTAAACTGGAAGAAATAGCGATAATTTAAAAAATACTGAAAACATCTAAAATTTGTATGTTCAAAATCAAAAACACTTATTTGGTAATTGAGCTTCTTCAAATATCAAAAGAGAATAACACATTGCAGGCAATCCCTAGTAAAAATAATATACGTTTTGGCGTTTTACAGTATTTATGGTAACGTTGTTTTCTCTTTAAATGGGCTATATGATGGCAGAAGTAGCACATCACCATCAAAAAAAGAAAGATAAAAGCATCTGAAATGATGACCCTACATTTCCGAGAATCCCCTTGCTTGTGTGACTCAAGAAAAATGCTTAAGCAAACTTTGGAGGAGGAAGTCGACCCGAAGCTAGGATTCTCTGAAGATCCTCACGGCTAGAGTCATGAAGGACGAGGCCCAGGAGGTTCCTCTGTCCTCATTCTTCTCACTCTGCATCGAGCTCTTCTTTCTCACCGCGGTCCGGGCCAACCAACTGTCAGCCTGGGCTCACCTTCAGATGTTGGGTTCTAAATTCATAGAAACATCAGTGACAATAGGCACCAGACTTACATAGGCCACTCCTCAGGCCTGCTGCAACAGCTGGACAAGGCTAGCTTCCAGAACTCTCTGCATGCTCCAATGTGCCCACCTGCACCACTGATTCAGGAGCCCTGGTGTGGGCTTTTCTCTGATTCCTCCCTTGTGGGTTCTTTACTATCTAAGCTTTAACCACAATTGTGTAAGATCTTAGTTCTATGAAAAATTTTCCAAACTGAAAAAAGGTATATATTGATGGCTCTTCTCTTGACTGAACCCCAATTGATTCAGAGGATTACATTTTTTGATTATTATATTCTACCCTCATATCATCACACAAGATTATGACTTTTTCCCTCCAAATGTTGCTTTGGGATATTTTTTGGAAGCAGCTCTAACTTTGATGCAACACCGACAAATTGCAAGAATGGATAAGGACAACATTCTCCAAATATTTAAGCTTTGTCAGATCTGAGACTATTCATATTAGTTAGAGGAAGAAGGAAATGGTAGTGTGAATAATCAAAAGATGTTTATACAAATGTTCGTAGAAAATGTTTTTGCAATAACTGCAATGGTTTCTCTGCAGAGGTACTTTCCTGTGATATTTTAGTGTGACTGATACACAATAAATGAGCATTCTCTACAAACAACAGGACCTCACAAAGGAGACCTAATCTGAGAATAACATGTGGGGGCTCACCAAGTTTGTTTAAAAATTAGATACAACCCGAAGGAAATATAAAAAATAGTAATTGACATCTTGTTATCTTCATGAATCAGCATGAACCTGAATTCACACGTGCGTGATTAAGATGGCATAATTGTTTTTTTCTTTCATGGGCATTTATCTGTAAACCTATGCGTGATATGTAAGGGAAGAGCTGACCTTAATAAAAAGCTTAAAAGAACACTTCAAATTTGAGTAGAGAAAAGGTTTTGCTGACTGCTCCCTACTTTTCAGTTATTTCCTGCGATTTTTAATTCTCTTTGTGAGCACGAAATTCGTAAAGACGTATTACTCCCTCTTTAAATGCTGATGAAGGAAGGAATGAAAATTCTTTAGAATTATTAAAACTGACTGGCTCAGGTATGTACACACATTCATACATGTTTTCAAAAATTTAAGAAATGAGGCTAGGGGTAAGGGAAATCAATATGAATGTCTTAAATTAAAAGGCATAAAAATGCTCTAAGATTCAATATTTATCACAGCATATTAGGAAACGTGGCGTAGTTAGGTCCACTAGTTAAATGCTATCCTACGTACCTGTTATCTTTGTTCCCACCTCTAAAAGCAGACTGTTTGGGTCTATATGTTTTTCTGTTATGCTCTTTCCCACAGTGCTCTATAGCTGCATCCTGAATGCAGCATTCAGCTACCGACATTCCCCAAAATCCACACCATGGTGGAAAATGAGGCCACCATTCCGTCCTAAATAAATACTCCTGTACTCACTCTCTCTTCACAAATGGCCTCATAAAACCTGGATTTCCTTCAAAGATGACTTCTCTTGTGGCCTTCACCAGGCCTTGTATCATCCTTGAATGATGTTGGCATTTTTGTCTTACGTGTTAGAACACCTCTTCTTCTGAGATAGTCAGAGACATAAACACCTTTATATATATCCTATTATAATATAAAATATGTGTGATGTATAATATAATTTTTACTTCAACCTATATAATAATCATTTTATTCCTTGTTGTTAATCCCCTCACATTCCCGTCTTGGATCTGTAGCTGTTACTTGATCCACTTTCTTTGGAATCTACTATAACTTCTCCTTTCTGTGTTTCTATGTAACCTTACAGTGTAGATCATCTCTACAATTGCAGTTTTGTTCTTCTGTACCCAGGCACTTCAGAAATGCTAAGGAGAGAGTATAAAAGTTGACTTTTAGTCATTAACATTCTTCATCTATTAGTCAACTTATTTTGGCCAGCTACTTCTCTCATTCCTTCCTTAGTGAGCATTCAGACTTTTGATTTCTCTTTATACCTCTTCCCCAAACTTAACTCTCTTTCCTATCAATACTAGTAACCTCCTTATTTCCAAACTGATGAAAATTTCTCAGAGTGTCTTCAGCAGGTATTGGACGTTGATGAATGCTCCCTCCAGAACTGTTCTTGGATTCCACGGCATTACTCTCTTGGTTCTCCACTTTGTTTTTGTTCTCTCCTTTTTCAGTTTTCTTTGCCAAACCTCTTTGTTTACCATTTTTCTTCTCTGTAACTTGCCTCTGAGTGAACTCGTTTACAAACCTTGCTTTAAATACTGCCACTACAAAATTGTTGGAAATGCTTTAATGCAAAAAGAGGAAGATAAAGTATCTCAGAAGTTAGTAACAGAGATAGTTACCGTGCCGAGGAACGGAGAGAAAAATGGAAGAGTTCATGGTACACCAGAGTCCAGGATACTATATTTTCTAATGGAAACTGGAACGACATAAAGTCGAGATGTCAGTACGGAGCTGGAACCATCAACGAAACAATCTACAATCTGAAGAGGATGAAATGGGAGAAATATCCTGGCTTCTCCACCTTCTGATCCCTTTCCGGTGCTTCCCATTGGTAAAATGTAACCAGAGCCAGTGACCAAGTCCACCTTGGAATTTGGCAGGGGTCAGGCCCTTGCAATGTAAAGCAGAGTGAAGAAAGGCAGGAGATGGATCAGAGAAAAATCACACAAATGATTGTAGCATATTATTGGCTTTCAGGCCCTTCCGCAGGCTGTTGTCTTTGTTTTGAAATGTTCTCATCCATGTTGTGACTGTGTCTCTGTAGTCTTCCCTGATGCCACTAGAGTCACTCTTTCCTCTCTCTTATATGTTTCTCATATTTTGGTGTTTAACCTTGTAGTGTAAGACATATCTACATATGTTTTCAACAACTTGAGTTACTGTTTCTTTATTTTTAATCTTTTCCGAATATCTGTCAAAGTTCCAAGTTCAAATAAGTTATTCAATATATGTTTGCTGGATAACTAAACATTGCTACTTCCAAATACCGATTAGCAGACATTTGGTCCTGTGAAAAATGTCCATAAGACATTTGGTCCATAAGACCTTGAGTCCACACCAAAAGGTCCTGGATATTTGGTCTTCTTCGAAACCATTTGGCATGGACCAAGTATACTGATGGATGTTTTGGACAGGACCAAATGTCCTGCAAGGCAAATACCAGTTTCTGGTATTATAAATTCTATTAAAACTGGCAAAAAACACATGTGTTAATCTTTGAAATACTTTGTCCCAAAATAACTATACTCAGGTACTGGATGTGCAAGTATAACTTCATAAACTTCTTAACTCACACATTCTTATATTGTGAGAGAATATTCTCATGTTCTCCATTACACAAATATCAATTTTACCTCGTCTATTTTAAAATAATTTTTAAACTTTTAAACTACAATGTTGCATCCCTTAAATGCTCCTATTCAGTTCTAACATATTGTCTTGGGAACACATTTCAAAACCTAAGAGATACAGTGAAGAGGTTAAAAGGCTAGATTCTGGAGGCTGACAGGGTAAATTCATATTCCGACTTCAACTCTTACTGAGTAACCCTGGGGAAATTATTTAGTCTCCCTGAGCTTTAGTTTTCTCATCTTCAAAATGAACAGGTTAATGTTAACTAATTCATATGGTTGCTCTGAGTACCGAGTCAAAATAGATAAGATACTTTAAAAATTGTCCAGCTGAATATTTTTAATATTTGTTCTTAAAAATCAGATGAATACGCATAAATTTTAATGAATACTAATTCAAATGATTTTATTTTCACAATTAAAAGGAAAATATTCTATAAAAGCCCATAATTTGAGCACATAATACAAAAAAATCATAAATAAGAAACGTGATATGTATGTAATGGGAATATGCAACGGATACAGTTAATGTAATTACAACTGAACTTACAGAAACAGGTGAGGTTTTATTTCACACTCTGTTATTTAATTGTGTAGTTAGCTGCCTAATGACAAGCCAGAGACTGCTGTCTAATGAGAGAAGATAAAAGAAGAATGCGTTGGTGCACACCTAAATATTATTTGATCAGGAAAATTTAGCCCTGCTAAAATTGGCTAAACTTGTAAGAGAGCATTGCCATTTTGAATAGTTAGTATTCTTATTTTTAGAAACAGACTGTATGTTTATTGATGATTAAATTAACTTTTAAAGGTTTCAATTGAAAAACTAAAGTTATTTCTTGAAATTTTAGCACTTAAGACCTACTGACCAAGTCAGATATGATATTAAATAAATAACAGTACTAGAACATATACTGATGTGTGCGTTTTGGTAACTGGGTTCTACCTTTTGTAGTTCTCCTCTAACCCCCAAGAATTCCACTTGATTCCCTAACTTCAGGTCCACCCTTCTCTTAGTGTCTTGAGTCTATCCCGGTATCATGCAGGAGAAATTCCATTCTTAAGTTATGGCGCCAGTTCCAGAACTATTGCTAGCAATCCGGTTCTCGAATTTTGGGTCTTCTCTAGAAAGTCAATCCTTGTTTTCATCCATGAACAGAATTCATGTTTTAGTAGGACTGGGAGCCTGCCTCTGTGTCATCTTTCTCCCTCACAAAGTTTGGAATCATTATTTATGCCCCCCAGCTGAGTTGCCAGAGAATTCTACCTGCTAACAGACATCTCTGATCAGATTGTCACATATTTTGTGATAGTCTGAATGGCTATCATCATACAGCACCTGCCTATCATGACACTTATTGTTATGGGTTGAACTGTGTCCCTAAAAAGATATTTTGAAGTCATAGCCTTCAGTAACTGTAAATGTGACCTTATTTGCAAATAAAGTTTATGTAGCTATAATCAAATTAAGACGAGGTCTTAGGCTAAGCTTAATCCAACGTGATTGGTGTGCTTATAAGAAAGGGAAATTTAGGGGCCAGCTCTTTGGCCGAGTGGTTAAGTTCGCACGCTCTGCTGTGGCGGTCCAGGGTTCAGATCCAGTGGACATGGCACCACTCATCAGGCCACATTGAGGTGGCATCCCACATCCCACAACTAGAGGGACTGGCAACTAAGATATACAACTGTGTACAGGAGGGGTTTGGGGAGATAAAGCAGGAAAAAAAAAAAAAAAGATTGGCAACAGTTGTTAGCCCAGGTGCCAATCCTCAAAAAAAAAAAAAAAAAGAAAAGAAAGAAAGGGAAATTTAGACACAGAAACACATAGGAGGACAGCAGCATGGTGCTGAGCAGAGCGAGAGGTTAGAATAACGCAGCTACAGGCCAAGGAGTATCAGCATTGACAGCCACTTTCAGGAGCTGGGAAGAGGGAAGTGAGGATTTTACTTAGAGTCTCTGAGGGAGAATATCCCTGCCCGTACCTTGATTTTGGGCTTCTAGCCCCCATAATTGTGACAGAATGAATTTCTGTTGTTTTAATCTACCAGTTGGTGGTTATTTATGATAATCCTAGAAATTGAATATATTTGTCTTACAAATTATTTATATCAATACATAACCCCACAGAGCAGCATATTTTGATTCAGACAAGAATTGTATCTTATAAGAATGATATCAAAAAGTGATGCTCAGGCATACCTATTGAAAAAGAGGAAGTAAAACCGCCACTTTTTGCAGGTGATGTGATATTATATACAGAAGGCAAAAGACTCCATCAGAAAACTGTTAGAATAAATGAATTCAGTAAACTTTCAGAATACAAAATCAGTAAACAAAAATCTGTTGTGTTTCTGTACTAATAACAAACTATCAGAAAGAGAAATTAAGAAAACAATTCCATTTACAATTGCATCAAAAAGAATAAAAACCTAGGAATAAATTTAACCAAAGAGGTGAAACATCTGTATGTTGAAAACTACAGGACATTAATGAAAGAAATTAAAGAGACACAAATAAATAGAAAGATATTCCATGCTTGTGGATTGGAAGAATCAATATTGTTAAAATGGCCATACCACCTAAAGCAATGTACAGTTCAATTCAATCCCTATCTAAATTCCAATGCCATTTTTTGAAGGAATAGAGTGAATAATCCTAAAATTTGTGTGGAACCACAAAAAGCTTTGAATAGCCAAAGGAATCTTGGTAAAGAACAAAGCTAGAAGCAACATGTTCCCTGATTTCAAACTATATTGCAAAGCTACAGTAATTAAAACAGCATAATATTGGCATAAAAACAGACACATAGATCAATGGAACAGAATAGAGAGCCCAGAAATAAACCCACGCATATATGGTCAATAAATTTCTGAAAAAGGAGCCAAGAATATACAATGGAGAAGGACAGTCTCTTCAATAAATGGTGTTGGGAAAACTGGACAGCCACCTGGAAAAGAATGAAATTGGACCACTATCTTACATCATACACAACATTAATTCAAAATGGATTAAAGACTTGAATGTAAGACCCCAAACCATACAACTCCTAGAAGAAAACAGCCAATAAGCTCTTTGACATAGGTCTTGACAACGAATCTTTTAATCTAATACCAAAAATAAAAGGAAAAATAAACAAGTTGGATTACATCAAACTAAAAAGCTTCTGCTGGCAAAGGAAGCCATCAATCAAATGAAAAGGCAACTAATTGAATGGGAAACAATATTTGCAAATCATGTATATGACAACAGGCTAATGTCCAAAATACAGAAATATATATATAATGGAATATTATTCAGCCATGAAAAAGAATGAAATCTTTTAATTTGTGGTAACATGGATGCACCTTGAGGGCATTATGCTAAGTGAAATAAGTCAGAGAGAGAAAGACAAATACCAAATGGCCTCTCATATATGTGAAATCTAAAACAAAACAACCAAGCTCATAGGTTCAGAGGACAAATTGGTGGTTGCCAGAGATGGGGCTGGGGGTTGGGAGAAATGGATGAAAGGGGTCAAAAGGCAAAAAGAAAAAAAAGGAAAAAAAGAAAAAAGTGATGCTCACATGTGTCTTATCTTGTAAGAAAAAATATTAAATAGACTCATTATTTGTTCCACAAAGTTGTGCAGTAAGTTAACAAATTATGAGAAAGAATTGATTTGGGAAGCTGACAAACTGACCTTTAGAAATAATTTCAGTTAGTGGCTGGCCCAGTGGTGTAGCAGTTAAGTTCACATGCCCTGCTTCAGCGGCCTGGGGCTCACAGTTTCAGATCCTGGGTGTCGACCTACACACTGCTTGTCAAGCCATGCTGTGGCAGGCATCTCACATATAAAGTAGAGGAAGACGGGCACAGATGTTAGCTCAGGGCCAATCACCTTCCTCAGCAAAAAGAGGAAGATTGGCGGCAGATGTTAGCTCAGGGCTAATCTTCCTAAAAAAATATAATACTAATAATAATTTTAGTTGTATAACCAGAAATCATTTCATTTTTACTCAGTTTAAAAAATAATGAATTAGTTCAAGATGAAATCTACAAACTGATACACTAGAAGCTTACAGTATAGTTAGGCATTGCTTAATGATGAGGACATGTTCTGAGAAATACATTACTAGGTGATTTGAATGTTGTGCAAACATCATAAAGCGTAGTTACAGAAAACTAGATAGTATAGCCTACTACACACCTAGGCTGTGTGGTACTCATCTTATGGAACCACCATCACATATGAGGTCCATCATTAACCAAAATGTCATTATGTGGCACATGGCTGTATTTCTTTATTTTCACTTAATTGAAAAATTATAGATCTCCTTTGGAGCAGAATATACCACTGTCTAGATTTTTTGTTGGCCTTCAGACATTTTACATAAACTTTTCTACTCTTTTTTTCCCTAGGTATGATCCTAGATTTTTTCTTGGGAAACAATCCAGTTCTAATCGATCTGTTTTGTAACATCGTCAAGAGTTTTGGTAGCAAACAATCAGAAAACAATAATGTTAGATAACTCTGCTGTGAACAGAGGAAACAAGTATAGAAAAGACTTCAGTTCTCCTGTTCCCGTAGGCTCTGACAGAACTTGCTGGAAGGCCTATACGGTAATAGAGCTACCAGAGGAATACGAATGACGACGGTGACAAAAGTGACATTCATGGATTGATGCATTCTGTATAAAGGGATTTGTGAGAAAGATGTGTTAGGAATATTAAACCATTTTTCTTGTCAAAAATAAATGCAGCACAGTCTTCTTTGCCCTTGCCAACATTTTGCACACTTTACTTTTCTAAGTGTAAGTCTTTTATGGCCCTACATTTTAAAAAAACTTTTCAAAAATCTTTTTAAAAATTGCCAATCGATGTACGCACTCCACTCCACAGAGTAAAGTGAAGATCAGTAATTGATTTTCTTTTTTTTTTTTTTGTTTAGTTTGGCACCTGAGCTAACATCTGTTGTCAATTTTTTCTTCTTCTCCCCAAAGCCCCCCAGTACGTAGTTGTATATTCTAGTTGTGTGTCCTTCTGGCTATGCTATGTGGCATGCCACCTCAACATTGCCTGATGAGCAGTGCTGTGCCCGTGCCCAGGGTCCGAAACAGCGAAACCCTGGGTTGCGGAAGTGGAGCACGCAAACTTAACCACACAGCCACAGGGCTGGCCCCCAGTAATTGACTTTCCATGGAACCACATAGTCATAGAGACAACACTCCCTCCTTCCCCTCACCCAATTCAATTCTGAACTCTACTTTTAGATGCAGTCCATAAACACTGTTTTGCATTCTGGGTTTAACAAGAAAACTGGACCAGCTCCATTTCTTACTTTCAGAATGACATTGCCATGAGCAAAACAATTTGAGCATCAGAAAATGGTTTGCATAATTTGCAAACTGAAATCTTAATGTTACCTCAGCAAATGTTTACCCAGTATATGAATAAATAGACATGAACATATACCTATTTTAGGTGTAGTATTTTAGAGAAACCAAATGAAATGTCCACGGTAAATTTTAACGACAGTTTCAAACACAAAAATTTAATCTATTTACTTTGATTTTATAGGGAGACATAATTTTTTATGATAAAAGGTAAATAGATCGGAGCTTTTATGGCAGTGCTCCCCCTAACAGCATGCTAGTAGATGCCACCACTTTGTTAGATGATCCTTCACTCTACAAATGCACTAGTCATTTTTCATTCAAAAAATGGAAAAGTGGATTTTACACTAACCGTCAAATAAAACTTTGCCATAGTCTAGCTTTAATTGTGAGTATGATTGGATATCTGGAATCAGTTTGAGGTGAGAGCAGAGAATATATCTGGGTTTTGCTGACTGTCAACCTTAGTCAAAATGGCATTACATGCACAGCCTGGGATGATCTTCTCGTTGTTGCCATTCTGAATTTGGCAGGTGTTGGGCAAGAAGCAAGGATACACAGTAATCTGGATGAGTGTGGGAAGTAATGCAAGAGCCATGAATTCTAAGTGTTGTCGTTAATGTCAGAATAAGCATTTTAATTTCAGTTTTGAAAAGTTGTACCAAACATAATATTAGGTTGTATCTTCTGCTTTCATAAGAGCATTATGAACTTTAGTGAGATGTTTATTCAGTATAGGAAACTTTTCTTCCTTTCAAAATTTGTGCTATATTCCTTCCATCAACCTGTGATGTGTGTTTGAGTGTATATGTGTAAGTATGTATCTCAAGTTGGTCACAGAAAACAAAAAGAAATGTACTAACAATTTTATTCAGTTAATAAAGAAATTGAAATGATTCAGTTATTTAGGGCTCTGTTAATATTTTACAGTGTTTTTTCTTCAAATCTGTAATTTTTTTTTCTTTTATTTGTTTTTTTAAAGATTGGCACCTGGGCTAACAACCCCTGCCAATTTTTTTTTTCTGCTTTATCTCCCCAAACCCATCTTGTACCCAGTTGTATATTTTAGTTGCAGGTCCTTCTAGCTGTGGGATGTGGGACGCCGCCTCAACGTGGCCTGACGAGTGGTGCCATGTCTGCGCCCAGGATCTGAACCCTGGTCCACCGCAGTGGAGCACCAGAACTTAACCACTTGGCCAAGGAGCCGGCCCCTGTAATTTTTAAATAATGAGCCAAATAAGTGAAGATTTGTACTCTTTAACTATAAGGAGTTTTTTGTGTTTAATTAGAAAATTTTGAGATGTTTAATAATAGTCTGTAATGAATTGGGCTTAATAGCTGGATAATTTCTACTCTCTGTCTCCTGTTATATCCACCTATATTTAATCAATGTAAAATCTCTCTAGTATAAAAATAAAATACAATTTCAATCCTGTTTAACCCCATGATCGACTCTAAACAATGCCCATCTCCTTCCTTTCATTCCAATATAATATAGAAGCAGTTATTTGCCTATAAGACATTTCTACTTATGTACTTATTAACAATTCAACAAAACAAAGTCTGCATTTATCACCAACTTTCTTCTGGAGCTGAAAATAAGGAGATATATATATATATGTAATATATAGTATAATAATATAAGTATATATAAATAATAAAGTATAATCATGCATATACATATTCTTACTATTTCTTTGTTATTCATCAATAGTAGACCATTGAAAATTGCTTATATCTTCATTAGATTTTTCAGTAGCTACTTGTATCTGTGCTGCATGTAATAATTTTCACTTCCTTACTGATTTACTGCCTTACTGCCAATTACTGAAGGTAAAATTCAATTTTTTATGTCCTACTATATTTTAAATGTCCTGTAAATAATGAAAAAGCAAACATCTCATTATTTTCAATTTAATTGTACTCATAATAGGCCAAATTTTATAAATTTATTGCCCATTCTGAGAATATCACTTTGCTTTGAATATAACTTCTGCATTTTAGTTACACTAAAGATGTACTCTAAAAGCAGAGCTTTGAAGTAGTACTCTGAATTAGTTTCAGGTTAACTTCATCATGTAAATAAAAATCATGAGCTTCTGAAATATTTTGTCAGATTGTTTACACGATCACTTAAAAATTTATTACTTGAACTTTAAAAAATAGTCAGTGGATTGGTTTATCACTAGGATTGAAAAGAAAGTAAGCAGTTTTATTATATTCAGAATGTGATCCCAATGAAGCAAACTGAGCAGTTCCTCATCCGAGAGTCTGTGTAGAGCTCACCAACCACCCACCTTGTTAATTTTGATGTGTCATCAATATGGGAAGTAGAATGGTGGATATAAAATAAATGTGGAGGAAAAATTGCCATTTAAAGTCAATCTTGTGCTTAACTCAAGGTTGTATTTCTTACTGTGCTTCTCTTTTGTAATAAAGTGCTTTGCACAAGGTTAAGTTCTCAGTGCCAGCCCTGGTGGTCTAGTGATTAAGATTCAGTAGTGTGGCCCGGGTTGGTTTCCTGGTCAGGGAACCACACCACTTGTCTGTCAGTTGTCATACTGTGGCGGCTGTGTGTTGCTGTGATGCTGAAAGCTATGGTGCCAGTATTTCAAATACCAGCGGGGTCACCCATGGTGGACAGGTTTCAGTGGAGCTTCCAGACTAAGATTGACTAGGAAGAAGGACCTGGCCACTCACTTCAAAAAAATTGGCCAGGAAAACCCTGTGAATAACGGTGGGCATTGTCTGATACAGCGCCAGAAGGTGAGAGGATGGAGCAAAAGACCGGGCAGGGTTCTACTCTGATGTACACGGAATCACTAGGAGTCAAAATCAACTCAATAGCACTAACAACAGCAAACAAGTTCTCAGAATTAATTGAATCTCTTGATTATACTATTTTTGCACATATAAATCCAATTAATTCACAAAAATTATTTAGGGCTCTTGCAAACACACACACACACACACACACACAAAGTGTTTTTGAAAAGGTATAAAAAATGAGAATACCATTACTGTTTGAAAAAGAAAATCCAGTCATTTCCTAATAGAAATCAGCAGTGGATGACATTAACTGTGCCAATCTCATTAATAACCCCTAAACGTAGTTCACACTTCTGAAATACAGGCACAACAATTGCACACAAAAAGCTGAAAACTTGCTGTGAAATAACTGTATTTTAACCTTCTGCTTCTTCAAATGCCACAGCAATCATTCCAAAGTGAAAAATCAATCAAGAGTTAGTTGGTTAATAATTCTAAAAAAAACCATGATGAGCAGTTTAGAGAACTACTATGTACAAATATATCATTTCATTACTTATATTTTCTCATTTATTACTGTGAAATTTCTCACATTTTACATGAGAGGAAACTAACCCAAGAAGATCAAATTCCTTGAAAAAAATAGAAAATGTAGAATGAGTTCTCATCTTTATGATATCCAGAAAGACTATGGCACTAAAAATTAACAATTTATAATGATGTTACTATCATCAGAACAAGTATGATAACTCTCCTTTGTATATAATTTGGTTATTTTTATATATATTATCACTTTTAAGTCTCAAAAAATACTGCCTATACCCTTTTACAAATGAGAAATCTATAAATGTTTTAAGAATTTTCTCATGCTCCTGATTAATGAAGCTCCAACTCAGACTTTTTTTTTACTTCAAATCTCCTATTCTTTCCTCTGTTTCTCAATGTGAATAATTTACTAAATGACAAAGTTCAATGCAAAGTAGATAAAGTCTAAAATAAGACTCCTTAAGCTATTTTCTTTAAAGGATACATTAAAATAAGACATTTTCTACTATGCAGGTGATGGCCAGGTTTGAACTTGAAAAGCCTCTAATAGAATAAATGGAAAATATCTAGGTTGTATACTCCATACAAAGATAACAAAGGATTTGTCCAAGAATGTCAAACTCTTAGAATAATAGTGTCAGTAAATGTGGATCTCTCAGTAGGAATATTATTTTCTATATTTTAATATAAGCTTGTATGGGGTTCCTATGTATCTGGAGAGATGAAGGGCAACAGGTTTCCCATTCTTTAACTGGGCAGATACCTCACTCTGCCAAGAACCTCGAATATCACATGCATCTCACTGAGACACTCTGGAGGCAAACACAGCACCTTTTTCGCACCCCCGCATCTTTATCCCATTTACAATTTTGCGTACTTTGTAGCTGATTGAAGAGTAAACCAAAGGAAAGCAACTTTGAACAAAGAGCAAATCATTATTCTCATCAATTTTCAGTCCTGGAACAGACTCTATCCAAATGGTCTGATTTACCAAACCTGTGGGATACTGCTAAAGCGTGTTTAGAGAAATACTCAGAAACTTAACTAAATATATTTACCAAAAAGATGGTGAGAATAAACTGAATAATTATCCAGTTCAAAAACTTAGATAGGGAATAGGAAACATTAATTTAAGAGGATACAGAAGAATAAATATAAATGCATAAAAAAAGAAGTAGAAAATAGAAAATTGATGAAACTACTGAATGAATGCAAGAGGTGATTCTTTGCATATAAAAAATAGAAGAGATTAATATTTAGCTAACATGATAAAAATACAGTAATTTAAAAAGAAAATTAGATTGAAATAGTACTCATAAACTCTAATGAAATCAAAAGAATTATAAGGTCATATTTTTCTCAATCCTTTCAAAATAAACATGAAAGCTTTGATGAATTATAAGGAAAGTGTGAATTATAGAAACTAATCTCCAAATAGAACTAAACAAAAAAAGTTAGTGTAAGTCAATGTTTCTCTACAGCTGCACATTAGAGCTGTTTGAGAATTTTTTTATAAATGCCAACAGCCAAGCTATAATTGTAATAATTAAATCAGAATCTCTGAACTGTCGAACCCATTCTCCAGTGGTTAAGCTTCTCTGGTGACTGCTTTGTACGCCTATGATTAATGAGAAAACAGAAGATAAATCGTAATCTGCGGAGTTCAGAAAAGAAATGAGAAAAAATAAAGCCATCACAGAAATCATGATCACACTGTTAACTGCCAGGGGGAGAAAGAGAGAGAGAGAAAGGCCCTAGTTAACCTTTTAGAATATCCTTGTCTACGTGGTTGCCAAAAAACCACAAAGCACTGCAATCAGCTGAATTGCTAAATCAGAATTTCGAAAGAATTATTGAATGATCTTTCACCCAGACCAATGCAAAAAGATACACACATAATTTTTAAAAGAGAGAAAAATGATGCTCTTGGAAAAAAAGAATGAGATTCCAGTTTATACATAATGTGTATCTACAAGGAAGAGAACTGAAAAACTAAAAGACAAGAAAAGAATTCAAAGGTGGATTACAGGACAATATTTGAGAAAGAAAACAAAACACATCTATAGTCTAAAACACTGCTCCCCTCCCAAAGAAAAATGATAATAAGCAATGAGACATACTCTAGTAAACTCATTGGACCTCATAGAAAAAGGCAAATCTGGCATTCATGTTATAAAAACCAAATAACCTAAAAAGAAAGAAATTAGTTCTCCTGAGGTGTCTCTATATTACAATCTTGCATTTTTTTAAAGAAAGAACACCCTATGAAGTATCAAGTAAAGAAGGGTGAACCAAAGTTTTCATAATCAAACTGTCATTGAAATGTAAAGTGAAAAGAGTCAAAACACTCCAAAATATTTGAAATCTGGGGTGCACAATTACCAGGATTTTTTTGGAACATCTTTTGGAGTAGTGTATCGGTTTGGATGCTGTCTGCTTCTTGTCATTTTCTTGAACAATAGGATGTGTATCATCTCAAGCCAGCAGGCAGGGCAGATTTCACAATGGTTCCTGCTCTGTTGCTCTCTCTGTGTCAGTTTCATCCTCCTGTAAATAGCTGCACTATCTCCAGACACTACATCAAGACAAGACAATGCTGAGATTCAGCAAAGGATCACTCTTACTCATACCTGTTTCCGAAAGTGGAAAATATTTGCTTAGTGGCCACACAGCACAAGATCTCTCATTCCTCTTTGTCCAGAATTACGTGATATTCACACACATAAAATATCAGTTGCCAGAAACTTGGTATTGAACAATGAAATGAGACATAGAATAAAAGTGTAAAATACATGAAGACACAAGCCACAATAAAAATCAAATTATTTCACTAGAGCTATACTGAAACAAAATATAACCCATCTTAGTATATGAATGCTCACACAGAACTCCCAAAAATAGCATTATAGATCTAATTAAGAATAAAATTCACCTAATTTCAATTATACATATAGTACAATTCTGTACCATAGGAACACAAATTCTACCATCAATAGTCTATGGAATAATCACAAAAATTAATCATACATTAGGAAATAAAGAAAAAATTCCAAAAAGTAAAAATAAAATGTTATCTGATCTGGATGTAATAAAACTATAAATCTTTTAGAAAGATAGAAAAATGCCAAGATTAGGAATATTTAAAAAATACTGTTAACCCTTGGATCAAAAACAAAATAAAATTCAATGATTTATTTATTTATTTATTCTATTTACAAACACTTCCCAAACAACTACTATACGGCAAGGACTGCACAAGGCACTGGGATACAATGCTGACCAAACAGAACATCCGTCTCCTCCAAGAAACTCCCATCCTAACGGAATAGGCTCACAAGGGAGAGAGGGAATAATGGAGGGTGTTCCAAACCAGGTAGTAACAGAAGACTTTCTTGAAAAGGGGATTAGTGAACACTGAATAAAGTGTGAGAGTGAGCCAGGTGAATATCAGGGAAATAGCATTCCAGACAAGGGAACAGTAAGTGCAAAGTCCTCGAATAGTTACAGGATTTGTAAACTTGAGGAACTACAAAAAGGACTATAATATGACTGATACAGAGAAATAAGGAAGAAATTTGTAAGGATGAAGATCTGAAAAGTAGCCAGGTGCCATATATATGGCTTTGTGACTATGGGTGTGTGTACGTATTCACCCACATATGATATACATATATGTGCATGTATATATAGTTTTATTATAGAAATTTGCATTCATACACAAAACTAGAAAGAACAGCATTTGAACCCATATGTACTCAGCACTTACTTTCAAAAATTAACATTTTGCCAAATTTGATTCATGTATTTCTCTCTAACCACCATTTTTGAGAGAAAGTGATAAGACAACTCGTAGTTTTGCTGTGCAGTTAATACATTATTTCTTGAAGAGCATGATAAACTGGTGGTTGTTCCACTTTATGTGACACTTAGATTGATCAGAAAGTTCTTATTGAGTCAATCTAGTCTCCCGATTATAACATTTACAATTGGGACATCACTTCTGGAAATTAAACAGCATTGCCTCATGCATTAGATTGGGATCAGAATAGAGAAGACAAGAATTTGGATGATCAATTAAATTAGTGCCGTGAATTAAATGGTTGTGCCATTTACTATAATAGGTACACAGGGGAGAAATAGACATTGGGATCAATTAGGACTTCATTCATAGATGTGGTTCATTTGTGATGCCTCTTAATATCTAAGCTATGATGTGAACCAGAAGTTCAGAAGGAAGGTCAGGAATGGAGACATAAAATGTCAGGACCATCAAATTATAGATAGTTTATTAGACAAGTAACTAAACAAGATAACCTTAATACTAAGTATTTTAAATAGAAAAAAAAGTCGGAGAAAAAACCCTACAACATCTCATGATTTACTGGTTAAGAAAATTAGAAATATATGAGACTTGTAAGAAGTGGTCATTGAGATAAGACGAAATCCAGGAGCATGTGATGTATGAAAAATCAGGAAAGAAGACGACCCAGTCTCATAGTGATTAAGTTCACATGTTCTGCTTTGGGGGCCCAGGGTTCATGGGTTCAGACCCCGGGCACAGACCTAGACACTGTTGACGAAAATAATCCATAATCAATCTATAAATGAAAATTTGGGTGAGTTTATTCTGAGCTAAAATGTGAGGACTTGTTTGTGTGGCCAAAAGCAGCTCTGATACTCAGTTCAGGGAACTTTCTCTTGAACATGTGTGCTCATGCTTTCAATATCTGCCCCCACAACTTGTCCCTGGTTTCAATCCATTTTCTGCTTTTCTTTAATCGAGCAGACATTCCTGGAAGAAAGGGCACCAAAGAAGTGAGGTGTACAGTGTGGTTATATAACCCCAAAGAGGAGGTTTCACATATCGTTGAAATATCCCTTTTACAGTAGTCACGAGACTGCTCTGTCAGCACAGCGCTTGATGGACACAGCAGGTAGGTCTGCCGTCTCGGTGAACATAGCAGGGTGGCAGGTCTGTTGTCTCCAGGTGGGTGGTCACAGGTGAGCTGAGTGGTCAAAGGTGAGTGTAGCAATCAGTTCCTAGCCTAAGGAAAGATGCTTATCCTTAAGGAAATGCCAACGTGGGGGAAGTTGCACCTTTATCTTAAGGCCATTTGTTTTTGCCATAGGAAATGTTTAAAGCAGATATACAATGCGTGCTCAATGGCCACAGTCAGGCCTTTTTGGAAAAAACAAATTCAGGCCGAATTAGGTTTACACCAAACGGCTTTCTCATATACTCCAATATATCCTATTGCTTGCCATTTCTATTTGTCAACACCATTCATCAAGCCATGCTATGGTGGCATCCTACATACAAAATAGAGGAAAATTGGTACAGATGTTAGCTCAGGACCAATCTTCCTTCCCCTCAAAAAAGAAATCAGGAAAGAAAATATAGAAAGGAGGGAATATCACCTAAGTCAAACGTTGCTTAAAGGTCAAGTTAGATTAGGAACAAGAACTGACATTTGGATTTGGCAATGTGGAGATCATTATTGACCTTACAGTAGAAATTCTCATTGGAAACGTAGAGATAAGAACTTTTTTGGAATGCTGGTTCCAAAGAGCACTGGAGAAAAGAAAGAGGAGATGGTAAATATAGACAACAGTACTGAGATTTCCATAGTAGGGAGTAAAAAATGTCAGTACTTGCAGATGCCTGTGCTGTCAAGGAAAGTTTTTAAGTTTATTTTTGTTTAAGATGAGATTTATTTCATCATCTTTCAATGCTAATTGGAAGCGTCCAGGAAGCAAGAGAATAGAGACAACATAGAAGAGAGAAAGGATGATTACAAGAGAAATGACCTAATTTGGGTGAGAGTTGACAACTCTGGTTCATAAATGGGAAGACTGACTTTAGACAGGCACAAGAAATATTCATCCCAAAAAGCAGAGGCAGAAGAAAAGTAAATTTTGTGGTCAAGGAGTATGGGACTCCACATTTACTTCATTTGCTTGTAATAAATATAATTATCAGTTGAGAATGGGAAGAAAAAGAAGAGGTATATTTATATCATCATTTTGGAGGGTAGTAAAGTAAAGTAATCAGTGAAATATACTTGAAATAGCTGAATAACTTAGTTTCCACTGAGGTTAGAGATATCGTATTTGAAGTGATACTGTGCACTGGGACTCAATGATTGAATGCAACCACCTTCAGGCGCTCAGTTCCAGGCATGGAAGGAGAGTTAGATAAACGCAGATGTGAAGTTCTGAAAGGCACAGATTATGGTGGGAGAGACGCAGCAGATACAAGAAGTCACCAATTACAGATTATAATTTTGATCGTTGTGGAGGAAAGTGGGAGAAAAAATGGACAGTGAAAAGGTGGTAAATTCAATGAGTTTTTAATCCATATGTCAACTGACTTAGAAAACATTTCGTGTATATTTGAAATGTTCTATCTACCCATCACTGATCTTACTCTGCCACACACACACAACTTTACCCTGAATTTGATGATTGTGTCTTCTGAACATGTCCTTGTACGTTAACTAGATGTGTGTGTTTACATATGTATATTTGCATTTATACATATTTTCTAAACTTTTAACAACTTGGTATAATATTCTTTGTATCCTTCTGCAACTTTATTTCAAGCTCAGCTGTGTGATAACTTGGGGTTTTGTTACTTTATTTAGCATTCTTAATTTGATATCCTGATGGATCATTTTTTATTTTATTTAGTCTATCATATTCATCACAACTATGTTGACCATAAAAATTTAATTTTTGAAATTCTCACTCAACAATCAAGTCCTAACTTAAATAATATTTCTTTCTTGGGAGCCTTCTCAGATTTTTCAGTCAGGACTTTCAGTTACTTTGTGTCTCTATGGCTTGTGGTCAATATCTGTCTTCTAGAATTTATAGTATTCTTTGTATTGTAGTGCTTATATGTATGTTATATACAAGATGCGTGTGTATGTATGTTCACGCTAAAAATTCTTCTTTGAACAATTTTTAGTTAATTTATTTTTTATTGAGGCATAATTGACAAATAAATTTATATATATTTAAAGTGTACAGCATGATGATCTGATATATGTTTATATTGTGAAGTGATTACCACAAACACAGTTACCTTTCATTTTGAGAATGCTTAAAATCTACTCTCTTAGAAAATTTCAAATATACAGTACGCTATTCCTTAGTATAGTCTCTATGCTGTACATTACTTCTTCAGAAACGATTCATCTCATAACTGAAAGTTTGTGCCCTTTGATTAACTGTCATGATCTTGTTAAATCAACATTTATTAAGTAGAACCCTGGAATGCAGATTGTGAGCCACAGTTCAACCAAAGACCACAAGAGGAGTTGAGAGAGAGAGGTCTCAATATTTATCACTCACAGGTCCTGGAGGAAGTACACAGCAGGCCTCGAGGAGCCACGTGGGGAGGGGAGGGCAGGATGCAGGCAGAGAAAGAGTGACAGGACCTGGGGCACAAACCTTTATCAGGGTCTGTTGATGGAGTGCTTTGGAGTTCCCGGCTAAGACCAGGCTGATCAATTCAAACCAAAAGAGGGGGTTTGGGTAAGCTCCAACGGGGGTTTACCTGAGGGATGCACAAGGGGAAGGCGCTAGGATGTGGGGGACACTGTTTATCACCAAGGCCATTGGGGAAGTCATATCAGGAACTTTCATTTACCTGTGAATCTGTGGGCTGTTATCTAGGACATGTGCTTGCTCAGGGGCTAATGTCGGTTTAGGGCCTCCCTCAGGCCGCTTGGTCAAACAAAATGGATGCTGAGGCAGCAATGCCAGGGAGTAGTTTAGCAAAACTCATGACACCAACATCTCCTCATTTCCTCCAACCCCAGCGCCTGGCAACCACCACTCTGTTCTTTGTTTCTGTGAGTTTTGACTTTTTTCTTTTAGGTTCTACATATAACTGATGCCATACAGTATGTATCTGTCTCTGTCTTGGCTTATTTCACCTAGCATAATGTTCTCAAATTCCATCCATGTTGTCACAAATGTCAGAATTTCCTTCTTTTTATGACTGAATAATATTCCACTGTATGTATGTATCACATTTTCATTATTCATTCATCCATCCATGGACATTTAGGTAGTTTCCATATCTTGGCTATTGTGAATAATGTTGCAATGAATATGGGAATATAACTCTCTCTTTGAAGTTAGTTTTTGATTCCTTCAGCTATATACCCATGAGTGGGATTGCTGGATCACAGAGCAGTTCTATTTTTAATTTTTTAAAACTTTAAAACTTTAAAAATTATGGTTTTTTTCATAGTCTTTTCCATAAAGGCTGTACCAATATACTTTCCTACCAGCAATGTACAAGGGTTCCTTTTTCTGTACATCTTTGCCAGCACTTATCTCTTGTCTTTTTGATAATAGTCATCCTGATAAGGATGAGATGATATCTCATGCTTGTTTTGATTTACATTTCCCTGATTGATTGGTGATGTTGAGCACCCTTCACATATGTATCTTTTGGGCATTTGTATGTGTTTTTTTGGAAAAATGTCTGTTCAAGTCCTTTACTCATTTTAAAAATTGGTTTATTTGTGTTCTTTTCTCTATTGAGTAATGAGTTCCTTGCATATTTTAGATGTTAATTTCTTGTCAGATATAGGATTTGAAAATATTTTCTCCCATTCCGTAAGTTGCCTTTTCGTTTTGTTGATTGTTTTCTTTGCTGTGCAGAAGCTTTCTAATTGATGTAGTTCCAATGTTTATTTTTGCTTTTGGTGTTGTATCCAAAAAGTTTTGCCAAGACTAGTGTCAAGGAACATTTCTTCTATGTTTTCTTCTAGGAGTTTTACAGTTTCAGGTCTTACATTTAAGTCTTTAACCCATTTTGAGTTAGTTTTTGTAAAAATTCTTATTACTGCAATATAGGCCTTGAATATGCTGCTCAGTTAACTAGAGTCAGCTTTGGAACCGTAAAAGATAAAGAAGAGGTAGATTAAATGGAACTAGGATTGCTTGAAGAAATAAAAGACCGGAAGTTTAGCTAATAAGTCAAGAGAAGTATAGTATGTGAGGAAAAGGAAGGTCACTGCCTGTTAATAGACAAAAATCAAGAGAAGTTACCTAGATTACATAAACTTTAGTGAAAAGAAATTATCTTAGTTAGTTTGCACTACTATAATAAAATATCACAGACTGAGTGGCTTATAAACAGCAAACATTTATTTCTCACAGTTTTGGAGACTGGAAGTTCAAGATCACGTGTGAGTCCAGCATGGTTCTAGTGAGAGCTCTCTTCCCTATTGCACACTACTGCACACTTCTCATTGTATCCTCACATGGCAGAGGGCCGAGGGAGCTCTCCAGGGCCTCCTTTATAAGGGCACTAACCCCATTCGTGGGGGTCCACTCTCAGGACCTACTCACTTTCCAATGATACACCTCAATACCATCACATAGGACATTAGGTTTCAAACTATGAGTTTGGAGGGGACATAAACATTCATCCTATAGAAAGATTGAAGGGGTGTTTGTTGTCATTTTGTATTGTTTTGTTATTCCTCATTCATGTTCTTCTTGAGCACGTTGAGCAACACATTTGTGTTGCTGTCATATGCTAAGACAATTTCTTTGAAGTTGAGTGCACCAAGGCTGACTTTTATTTATTTATTTATTTTTTTTAAAGATTTTATTTTTTCCTTTTTCTCCCCAAAGCCCCCCGGTACATAGTCGTGTATTCTTCATTGTGGGTTCCTCTAGTTGTGGCATGTGGGACGCTGCCTCAGCGTGGTCTGACGAGCAGTGCCATGTCCGCGCCCAGGATTCGAACCGTCGAAACACTGGGCCGCCTGCAGCGGAGCGCACGAACTTAACCACTCGGCCACGGGGCCAGCCCCTGACTTTTATTTTTTTTTAATTTTTTTCTCTAAGATTTTATTTTTTCCTTTTTCTCCCCAAAGCCCCCCAGTACATAGTTGTATATTCTTCTTTGTGGGTCCTTCTAGTTGTGGCATGTGGGACGCTGCCTCAGTGTGGTTTGATGAACAGTGCCATGTCCGCGCCCAGGATTCGAACCAACAAAACACTGGGCCGCCTGCAGCTGAGCATGTGCGAACTTAACCACTCAGCCACGGGGTCAGCCCCAAGGCTGATTTTTATTTTAATCACATGGAGTTCCTTTCCTATTAGGTCACAAAAAGCCTGAGGAAAGGGAGAGACTGTCATCATTCATAAATTCACTCATTCATTTATTCCTTCAACAACCTAATACTTATTGAGCACTTATTTTGTGCCAGGTTATGTCCTATGTGTGTAATTAACAAAACAGAAAAAGATGTCTGCCCTCATAAAACTTGCATTTCAGCAGGGGGAGATAGAGAAACATGACAGAAATGTGAGCTCTGTAGTAAATTAGAAGCTGGTAAGAACAGTGGGTAAAGTCTCCATTTTTGTTGCTGTGCCTCTCCTGACCTGAGATGATAAAATAAATACATTGATCACTCAAGGGAAATTCTTCCCATCGTTGTCACCTTCCCTCTTCAACAGATGGTTGGATTTTCTCTCTAAGATTTCCAAATTACATTTAACATAGCTTAACACGCAGTCTAAAAAATTATGCAAACTTTGCCATTTCTTCACATACATTATTGACTTACATATATACAAACCTGAAAACTTTGAGAAAACAATTCATAGAAAGTTTTTCTTGATATACTAGGAGTAAAGTGAATGTCGATTTGATTTTTTCCTCACAAAAATTTTGGTTATCCATGAAAGTACAGGCAGTTGCTCCTTATAGGGATTGACCTTATGTAAGCATGGGAGCTGGAGAAGCAGTTTCCCTAAGGCTGTTGTCATGTCCGATGCCGGAGCTTGAAGCCAGAGAACAGCGGGAAGTCAAGAAAGGAAGACGGATGGAAGGTGGGGAGGAGAAGAACAAGCTGGCATCCACAAACATGAGCTGGAGCCCATGAGGGCAGATAGAATCTGTGTCAGTTATTATTGCCTCTGAGCTTGGTAGAAGGCAAGAGAACCCTTCATTATGAAGGAAAACACATACGCTGGCTCAGGATTCAGAAAAGCCGAAGCAGGATGCAGGGGACTGTGGAATAGTTGTGTGCTTATCTGCTGCTTCACGCCAATAAGGTGATTCAACAGAAAAACAATAATGTGTACAAGGTACAGAAAATGGCTACTGTTTCACCTTAGCTTCAAATCTCCAACAAGAATCTCTCTTATGGCCCAAGCTAATGGAAAACAAATTGGAAAGGAATTGTGGGAAATGCAGTTTAGCTCCTCCAAGTTGACACGTTGCAAACCCATCACAGATACTATTGATGAACTTCTCTACTTTTGCAGAGAAATTGGTCTGTGTGCCAATCTCCTAGGCTATGTCTACAAATTGATTTCAGAAAAGCAGACTGTAAAACCTATTTTTTTTGTTTTCCCCGTATACAGATAATTCATTTATATAAATGAATACTTCAGTTTTAAATACGTTGTTTGGAATATTATAAATGCACTATTTCTTTTGTTAATTCATTCAAAAATTTGTATTAGAAATCTTTAGTTATATTATGATACAAATACAGAAACACAGAGTTACAATCTTGTGAAATAAAGATTGTTTCTATATATCCACATGCAAGCCTCACAAAGGTGAATGGACTCCAACTTTCCCATTATCTTTGTCACTTGTCTATCGATTTATATTCCAGAGAGTCAGACTCATTCCTGGGACCCTTCCTGGACTTCTTGTTTCCTGGCCCTCTGGATCTGATAGCCAAGATATCAGGTATCTGATATCCAATGGCTGTAAATTGAAGAATTGAGTCACTTATTTAATAACTCAAACCAAAAGCAAATATTTTCCTCTTTATAACATTTCCTCTTTCCATTTCCTTTGGAAACTTATGGTTTTGTTCAGTTGGATAAAATTAATCAGACAATCTGCCTTTTCCTAGCAAAGGGGAAGGCATGTAGCTCAAACTAGGCCAATCATAATGATATAATAATTAGAAAAATAATCTGTCATGAAAGCTGTTAGTACCTTAATTTTAATTAATAATTGCTAATAAGAGATCAATAATATTACTTAACATTCAAAGAATGCCTCATAAAGAGCAGGCCTGCTTACTCCCTAGGCATATATCTTAACTGATGCTCGGTAGATAGTTTATTTTTGTCCCATCAATACTAGAACTGTAACTGATAACAAGAGGTCACTGCTGTAACAAAATAAGGGTTGGCACAAGTGAGGCTGAAAGAACAAATCTAAAGTAGCATAAAACATTGCCTTCGACATAGACAAAAATCAATACCAGTCCAATCTGGTCAAGAAACTGAAAACACAAATTTAAGCTTTTATATAATAAATTTGTCAACATTCAGACACATGTTTCATGATCCGAAAACCAACACTTTCCAAATAACCAGTGTGTTATGTTACAAAATTATGGGTGAATAAAAAGTGCCTTCAAAATTCGAATAAGTCTAGTGGAGTTTAATGTCACACATTGCAAAAAGCTCAGTGATACAGTTTCAGCTTCCACATTCAAGCTAACTTAAAAAACTGCCACTTGCTATGTTTAGGTGTCACATCAAAGAAGAACTTTCACAATTACCTGGAAAGACACACACTAAATATATCGAAAATGTGAAACAGTTCCATTTCCTCACTAATGTTTGGCATTGAAAATATATCTTTCACACAAATATTTGTTAGTTTCATTATTGTTATTCTACAAAGACATAATATATGCATATTTTTATTATTGTCCTTTACAGGACAGTAAATAATCACATATGCTAAATATAAATGAAAGCTCTTTTGGGTCCTCAAAACTTTTTTTAAGATTAAAAGATTCATGAGCCTAAAAAGTGAGAGCCACTGTTCTAGAGAGTAGAAATATTTAACTATATTAGTAAACCACCTTTATACTTCTATTCGATCATTCATTCATTCCTTTTAACACAGGTGTATTGAACAACTACAGTGCAGTAGCCACTTTTGCAGGTACTGGGGTTATGGAAGTAAAACAATTAGATCTCTTTACTGCCTTTATGAATCTTACAGCTGCAATAACTCTTAGTGACAGTAACCCTTACTCCATCGCCTTCTGCTAATGTCTTGTTTACTCTGCTCTCCTTGTCTTAGGATTTTGAAAATGTATATAAAAAGCCTTGAAAAAAATCTTGAAATTAAGAAAAATCTTGAAATTAAGGAAAATCTTGAAATGAAAAAATCTTTCAAAAAATGTCCTCAAACAGTATAATTAGTTTTATCCCATAGCCAATGCTAGTTAAAGTCAGTTTTTCAGTTCTGATAAACTTTATTTTTATTCAACTTTATTTGATTTATCACACTTTGCAACATTGTCATTGCAAATATGTCCAGGCTTCTCAGTTTCCATCCCCACATACCTACACACATCTTCACAGAAGATCTCTTCTAATGCGAGTAAAGTCTGAATTGTGGGAATCAGTCAGTCTTGGAAATAAACACTGGAGAATTTTTTTTAGTAGCCGATTTTTTCTTCCACTAGGATGAATGCATTTTTAAAGAAGTGGAAGCATTCTGAGCAGCAAGCCCAGAACCCTCTAATTGGAGGGTAAAAAGGTAAAACAGTGAGAGAAATTGAAAAAAAGTTTCAAGCAGAAGAGAAAGTTTGCATAATCAAATGCTACAGAAAATTTGAGGGGGGATACATTTGTTTGTATCTATTTACATAATTGAATCTAAATTGTCAGATATTTCATTGTTATTAATTGAACAGTTTCTTCAACTTGGCAATAAACCTTTTTAGGAAAAGTTGTCTAAAAGTGTAAATAACCCTGAGCTAGAGGAAGATTTTGAATCCAACTCTTACACTTCCACTCAACTTTTACAAGTTAAGCAATGTCTATTGATTTGTTTCCTGACTTTTCAAAATTGATATAATAATACTGATCCTACCAATCAATTTGTGAAAAGAAAATTGGTGCTATATCAAATATACTTTGTAAAATATCACTTAATTTTAAGTAGATATTTATTTTAGAAAAATATAACTTTTTGGACTTATTGGCTTCTTTTTGTTCTAATTTCCTCTCCCCAGCTCATCTAGTAAGTTTTAAATGCAATTCTCACAAGATGACAAGGACCTAATATTGCTTCTTTAAGATTCTCTTTGTCAGGAATTTATAACCAAGAAAACAGCCATTGGTATCGTAAAAATGAGATTGACATCTATATAAGGAAATTATCCTATAGTAATCGGTTGAAAATTTGAGACAGAAAAATAAATAATGGAAAGTTAGAAGACAAGATGACATAACAAAAAAGTGAATTACCAAATTCAATGATAACCTGTCAACCAGACTTGACAAAAGAAATATTTGAAGATAAACTGCAATGCAGATAATTTGCCTTTGAATGGTCAGCTGAAACTTTTACTGTGTTAAGGTTTTCAAAGTCCTACTGATACACACAGAACACAAATTTATGTCACAATTATTTTTCCTAAATGAATATGGAAAAGCATTTCTAGGAGTCATTCCATATAACTTTCAGTTAAACCAAGTATTACTGTTTACTAAAAATACTGTAGTTTGGAAATAAATCTGAAGAATTAGTTATTTTTGTTAAACCAACTTTTAAGAAATCAGCACTAATTAATTTAAAAGAAAGCTAGTTTTAGACTCATCAACTGTTGTATAAATGTCTATATAACTGCCTAGAATGCTTCTTAGATGGCAGGATTCTAAAGAGCACAGAGAAATTTGTATGTATCTACTTGGTGTAATGTTGACACACTCCCACATATTGTATACATAGCATATTTTGTGAGCATATAATCTTACTTTTTCTAACTTCCTTATTCTCATTTTAGCCTCCAGCCTCTGTAGTTGCTGTTCCGTTATCCTGTAATGCTCTTGATCATCCAGATTTTTATATGGTTCACTACATCACGTTAATTTAAGTCTCAGATAAAATGTTACATTCTCAAAATTTTCTTTCCTTACTGTCCTATCAAAAACTCAAGCCGGGAGTTCAGAACAAGTCAGCTTCCTCATGACAGTCATTCACATGGTTAAAGACAACCACGAGCTTTCTCTTGTACAGGATACATACGCTTAATTCCTTTACCCAATCTATGATGATTTTGATATTCTCACCATTCCATTGTTCTCCACATTGTCATCATACTTCTTAAAATAAAGTTCTAAAACTGAATAAATTACCATGTGTAGCCTGACTAGTAAAAGGCAGACAGAACTATCATCTCCCTCATTCTAAAGGCTTGACTTATATTATCGTACCTTGAGATGTTAGCAGCACGTTTGTTACCTAGATGTTACGACTCTCCCTGAGAATACTGGAAATTTAAGTGACTCAGCTCAGTAATGTTAGTAAACCTTTTTCCTCTCTTGATTTATAATTTTAGCTAAATTTGATTTTTCCTGCAAAGACTATTTTTAATGTTAGCCAATATATATAAAATAAAAGAACAACATATAATTTGCCATCGTTAACAAGGAATATTAGGTTTAAAGTAATCCCTGTCCTATTTCTTGTCTCTTAGTTATCTATAAATAATTTCCCTGATGTGAGTTTTCTCACTTTCTCTTACCACAACAATTCTTTAAAGACCTAATGAATAAATAATAAAAAACAGAATAAATTTGCTAGAAACACTAAAGAAATATATCTCAAATTACAGTAATAAAATAACACTAAAAATTTAATTACTTTTGCTATTTATACTTGAGAAATGCTATGAATTAAGATGTTGAAATAACGAACTTTTCATCTCCAAAAGTTCAGTATGGAGTTTGGCCGCGCAAAGGAACACATAATTCACCATAAAATTCTCTCCCAAGTGTTTAGAAGCTGTTAAAGGATAAAGAGTTATAGTCTTTTCAGAACCATGAAGCTGCTCAGGCAGCAGTAATGAAGTGAAAAATTATTGGTGTTTTTGCACATTTTATAACCTGATATGCTTTATCTTCCTGTTTTAGTTTCAATATTGGAGAAGGAATCAAGAGATCAAAACAGTATGGTTTAATTGTTCAAAAACATTTGAGATGTTCCGAATATTCACAAAGAAAAGGTAACTCCTAAGTACCCTAACTTAATGAATTTTTGTTAAGGAAGCTAGGTTCTGATAGGTCAACTCAGTAAGTTACACTAGTGTTACTAAGGAGAAATGATGCTCCATTTTTTCACCAATCACCTTAGTTCCAGGACTCCCTTTCTTTACAAAACCTGAGTATTCCCTATCAGTCTCTGCTCTTTCCCAAAGTCCATTTGTTTCATGCCACAGTTGCATGGATAATGGGAGAAGGGAAAAGCTTTTATTGCTCATAGCACAGTAGGCGGCATGAGCTTCATGTTTACATCAGTTCCTTTGGCCCCCAAGTCCCAGAAGACTGATGCATAGCCACACCCCATTGGATGCTGTGCTCACAGTGGGTTCCTGGCACAGCCAAAGAAATTCAAGCTTGGGAAAGCCCAGTGTTTTAAAGTAGGCAGCTAGTGAATCTGCCCAACCTTTGCACAGACGGAGACGTCACCTCTATTTTTCTCTTGGACAGCGAACAAACCTGTCTTCTGCTCCAGAACAGAGCACACTGTATGGCACAGCTGTTTACCACATAAACATCCTCGAAAACGTATTCGTACAAAAGCAGATACAAGACTTGCAGAAACCTTAGAGACCCACTAAAACTTGCATCCCAAGACTCTCAGGAGGTAACACTTGGTCAAACACTTGAATGGCAAGAAGGATTCAGCCACTGATAACCAGGGGAAAGCATCAGGGGCAGTGAATGTAACTGCAACAAGGATTCTAAGTAGAGGAAGAATGTGGTGATTTAGGGAAAAAAGTGTGCACTCAAATCATGTGGGGATGGATCTTGTTAAAATGCAGGTTCTGATTAAGTAGGTCCAGGGAAGGGTCTGAAATTCTGCATTTCTAACATGCTTCCAGGAGATGCCCGCCAGTGCTGTAGATGTGAGTAGCAAGGATGTAGAGCCTTTGGCAGTGTTCAGATGAGAAATGATTGTGGTTTAGAACAGTATGGTAGTAACAGAGGTAGAGAAAACTGGACCAAGTTAGCATAGGTTATGAAAATAGTGATGCTGATGGGATGGATATAGAGAGCATAGGAAGCAAAGGCAATGGTTCTGAGGACCCAATTCCGACATGTGTCAGTGTGTCTCTGTGGGGACAGTTCACAGCACCAACAAGAATGCTCTGACACCAGCTGGGTGTCCCATAATTCAACTCCCTTCTGACGCTATCTGCCCAGAGATAGCATCAGATTCCACAGGTTAAGGTCTCAGTCCTTCAGGACCACCCCCACCCCTTCAGACACCAATCGCAAGGCCAGGTTATCATCCCGCACTTCTGGCAACCACCTACTCGGCTTAGATTAATTTTCTAGAGTGAAACTCACAGAACTCAAAGAAACATTTTACTTACTTGATTACCAGTTTATTATAAAAGGATATAACTCACGAACAGCCAGATGGAAGAGAGGCTTAGGGCAAGGTAGGGGAAAGGGCATGGAGCTTCCATGACCTCTCTGAGGGCGCCACTCTCCCCACATCACCATGTGTTCACCAACCTGGAAGCTCTCTGAACTGTGTCCTTTTGGGTGTTTAAGGAGGCATCATGTCATAGGCATGATTGATTATATCATTGGCCATTGGTGACCGAACTCAATCTCCAGTCCCTCTCTCCTCCCTGGAGGTTAGGCAGTGGGGCTCAAAGTTCCAACCCTCTAATGATGTGGTTGGCTCCTCTGACAACTCACCCCCATCCTCAGGTGGTGTCCAAAAGTCACCTGGTTAATATAACAGAAATTACATTTCTAGCTCTCATCACTTGGGAAATTCCAATGGTTTTAGGAGCTCTGTGTCAGAAAAGGGGGACAAAGACCAAATATACATTTCTTATTATAAATCATGATATCACAAAAGGTATAAAAGAGAAATCCCAGATTTTTTGGTTTACAAACTGTGCAGATCACAACATAATTTTTTGAGATAGGAAAAAAGCAGCTCCTGTGTATGGGGTTGAAGGTGGGAATTAAACATTCTATTTTAAGAATAAGTTCAAACTTATGAGACATCCACGTGTTACATACTAAGTTATTAATTAGTTAAACCCAGGAGTGATAGGGGAAGGTCATTAACATAGAGCTGTTATATAAAACATAGAATTAGATGAAATTGCCTAGTGGCTTGAGGAGTGAAGGGAGCCTAAAACCAAATTTAGGGGAGGGGGAGGTACAAAGTGCAGATAACAGTAAGGAGGATTTTTTCTTTAAGTTTTGTTCTGAAAGGTACCTATGAAAAAAAAGAGTTGTAGTTAAGGGAGAATTTCTCTCCTCTTGTTGCATGCTGGAAGACACTAAAGCACGTTGATGTACAAGGAGATTGATCAAGTAGCCTGAGTGAAACTGATGCTCTACAGAGTGATACAGAGGAGTTACAGATAGGAAGGCCCTGAAACAGCAGAAGGGAATGGGGTACAGAGAGGCTCAAGGGTCTGAAATCAGGGGAACACCGTCCATTGTAACAGAAAGGAGAGCAGAACTCGTTTGCTGTCAGTGAGACAAGACATTGGTTTCTTAGGATTTTTCCTATTATTTCTCTCCTGGAAATAATAAGGCAATACCATTGTTTCAGTAGAAGGATATGGGATGTGTAACAGTTGAGGAAAGAGAAAATGTGAGCCAGTTGCTTTAGAGAGCGAGAAAGCAGACAGATGAGGGAAATTTGTCACATTCTCGGGCAATGTCGTTTTCTGATTTGACGTTTCTGGTTGTTAATGTAAAGTAGGCCTGAGCAACATTCCATGTTGTTGTTGTTGATGATTTTTCTAGGTGTTTTCCTGTTTACCAGCATATCTAGAGAAGGAAGTTAGTTGGATTTTCTCCAGGCATCAAACTGACAGAGAAAGAGAAAAGCAAAGGAATTCAAACGCTCACTAGAGTCACTTTTGACAATGAGTCATAGACTGTGTACTTCAAGTGGGAAAAGACGGAAGTTAGGACTTGAGAGGATTATATTAACTGATATACAAATTGAAGAAGTTTAAATCAATGGACCTGCAGTCAGGTAACTGATGTTTATTTCTTTTCTGACGACCCCAGCCATAAGAGATAACATTTGTCCTTTCTCAGGGAAAGCTACAGCTTTTTACATGACTTCTGCCAAGGTTTATTTTAAGTTAAAAGTCTATTTTTTCTTATGTAATTTAGAACTCATGAAGGTCATGAAATTACCATGAGGAATTAGCATAACATCCAAAGATTGTGTGAAATCTCCAGGTTATTTACATGGATACTGCATTCACACTCCAGCAAGAGAGGCCCAGCATGTTTGAGGGCACATTTCACAAGCACAAACAGAACAATACATTTATAGAACACACAGGAACCTCATTCACAAAGTCTAGCCCTCAGCACTTGGCAGACCACCATCTTTAAATTTAAATATCCACCCTGGTGATAAGACCTTTCAGGTCCTAAGAAAATAGTCCACCATATAGGACAAGAGCCCTGTGATCAAGAAACGAAGTGCAACTGCATCTGAGCGCCATGAAGTCTGCGTGTTGTATTCCTGCCAATGTTAGAGATAGATATTGATACAGAATGTATGTAGGATTTGAGTGATGGATGTGCTTAGGTAAGAGGAAAGACAAATTAATTAACTTGTCAAATCCTTCTCCTCAGACAGAAAGAATGCAATAGATTCTTGCATAATTAGATATTGATTCCCAGTAGTTCTAAACATCTGTTTTCTTGCTTATCTTGATGTTCCCATTTGTGATTTCAGAGGAACTCATGAATTAGAAATGATTTTCACAACAGTGGCAAATGGAGGCTGCTGTACATTTATAATATTAGACAATTCATCTTACTTTTGAAATTATACATGTGCTATAGCATTCAGGAAGTATATCGCCATTCTTTATGTTGTCAACTAGATAACTTTGAGGCATAGAATTGAAAGCAACCCTACTTTGATAATGTCTTTAATGGCATTTAATTGAATGTACAAAATAAAAATAGCTCTATGTAAAATTTTTAGCATTTTAATTATGCTTTATCATGCTTTTTAATTTTAACAGATACTTTTAATAATTTAATAGGAAAATGACAATTAAAATTACAAATAAAATAATTTTCATTATATAAATTTTTCAATTTATATTTTTATAAAATATATTAAGGTCGAAATACTGAACAAGTATTTTATTTTTAAGCCTTCATGTCATTGTGAATACATCATGAGAGAAGTATGCTCATGATAGAAATTATGAAAGTATAATTCAGGGGGGAAAAAAGCTTAAATGAAGAAGTGAGAAAAATCTTTAAAGAGTAAGACCCACCTAGAATTTGTGAACCAAATTCAATAATCAAGGCCACAAGAATGTATGTGAGCTTCCAAGTGGACTTGTGCCCTAGGGCCTGCACATGTTTGGGGGCAGCCCAAGTTCCATTTTCCTCGGAATGTCGATGGGGCCAGCTCTCCACAGGAAGACCATCTGAACCTGTCTGGCCCCAGAGCTGCCTACAGAACAAATTAAGATTCCAGTGCAGAATGCATAGTAGCCATTAAAGAGTTTTTAATATTAAAAATGTAAATCCAGAAAGTAGACTTTCTAAATTTTTGCCAAATTCAGTGATTGTTATATATGTATACATATTAAAATTTCCAGGGAGAAGTCTATGGTTTGACAAGTGAAAGAGTAGATGATAAGTCTAACAAGAGAGGCTGGGTTCCTAGAGAAGATGCCAAATGGTCAGCAGAAGCAAATGCTTCAGAGAATCCAATCCTAACCTTAACCCTAACAATACAAGATTTTTGTTGAGGTCACCAAACAACAAAAAGACAACCAATACACACACCTGCACATACCCCCAATTAACTGACTGTATTTGAAAGTAGAATCTGGTATATTCTTGAAGTTTGAAGTTGGCAATTCCTGTCACAAGTATGAAATGTTGAGGTTTAGAGTTGGGGAATAAGACAATTTTGAAGATTTATGAACAAGAGAAGGAAGTGATCAAATGTGCCCTTTAGAAGCATCGTTCTGGCAAGTGCATGCAGGACAAATCAGAACTAGAGCAATTATGACGAAGGAAGAGCTTTCAAGTAACTAGGAGAACCCATGAGATAATGAGAAGCTGCACAACGTCCAAGGCAGGTATGTGGGCAGAAGAGACATAGTCAAGTTTAGGAGAAGTGACAGGAGATGTTAGCTGCTTTATACAGCAGAAGAGGGAGGGATGAAATACCACTCCAAGATGTGAACAAGAATAACTGTAAAAATGGCGATCTCATTAAGTCAACTTCAAAAAAAGGGGCAACAAACATTGGCAAAAAACAATGACTTCAGTTTTCAAACATATTTTGTTTGAGATGCCATGAGTCCCTTGGAGGAATGATGCCCAGCAGACAGTTACAGATGTGGCTGCTGACCTCATAAGAAAGACGAAGACTAAAGACGCAGTTTGACAGTCATGCATACAAAGAGGATAATTTGCAAAATAGAAAACAAATGATTAACAAATGCAGAAAATAATATACTCGTAATAATTGAAATATTTATTAAAATAACTGGATAACCGATTTTTACTTTCAGATAAAAAACGGTGTGTGTGTGTGTGTGTGTGTGTGTGTGTGTGTATGGACGTGTGTCTAAGTTTTGTTTTTCCAGGAGCATTCAGTATTTGTAAGAATACAATGAAACAGTCTTGCAATAAGTATAGATAATTTGTTTTACAACAAGGCATTCCAAAAATTTACATCCTGACCAACTCCTGGCCAGAATTATTTTATAAATGCGTGTTTCTAACTTGTTTATTAATGTCCATTAGCAACTTATCTCTTGGCATGTAGTGTCTTGCCTTAAGTTATTGAACTTTCCAGTTTTAATTTCGCTTATAAGTATATGTGTGTGTATATTATATATATTCACATACACACATATATAGTGTAATTAAATACACACACATATCTCATGTAATCAAATCTATGAATATTTTCCTTTAGGATATTTTTAATTTATTTATAATTATTTTTTTGGTGCAAGTGCCTACATTTGCCTTTTGAATAAAACATTCTCCCAAAGCAGAGATTTCAAAAACATTTCTCGGTTAATTTTCTCCTATTCTTTTTCTTTTTGAACTGAGCAATTCACCTACAGTTAAATTTGGTGTTTTATGTGAGGTGAAGATCAAAATTTATTGTTTTCATCCACTTTCATTAGACTGTTTTGCTAAACTTCCTCTAATATGTCAAATTTCATTTACAGATTCTCTAAGCTTTCACATATTCCTTCAATCAACAAATATTTATTGAATGTGTATTATCTCTCAGGTAGTATTCTAAAAATGGAGACTATAGCAGGGAAGAAAGCATACTTAAATGCCAAGGATCAGGTATCTTTCATTTCATTGTGTAGAAACAGGCAAGAAGAGGAAGGAGAAGGAAAGGAGGTTAAAGCTTTAGTCTTTTATGTTGTGATAGTGTTTTTATGGAGGAAAAACAAAGTAGGAAAGGAAATAAAGGGGGATCGCAAGTGGGTCTGAGAGAGTCAGGGTGGAGAAGATGAAATCATTGCTTACGGGTAAGGCTTCCAAGACAGTCACGTGTGGCGGTAGCAGGGGAATCTGCAGAGGTTCTGGGTTGTGTCTTCAGATGGGAGAAACAACAGGTGGAGCGCACAGGAAGAAGCGCTGATGCAGAAATGGGAGGCACACTGCTGCCATTGGGTTCTGGAGGAGGTGAAAGGATTTAATCTCCAAGTAGAGGCTCTGACTCTGCAGAGAACATGGATAATTCACCAGTGAGAAGAAGAAAACACGAAGAATGCATGGGTACCAAGCTCTTCTGATTGACTATATTTTCTCAGTGGCATAGGCACTAAGGCAGACAATTTTGTAGTGGTTCGTCAGTTATGATTTTAGCAGTAATCAACCAGAACAGTGATATAGTAGATTAGTCCAATCTATGATCTAAGCTAAAGACTCCTAAATAGCTTTCTGATAACTACATATTAAAATCTCTAGTAAAACAAATAAGTATTTCAGAATTAACCTTTGATTAAGTAAATCAGAGCTCACATTTTTTTTTCCTATTCAACAACACCAGTCCAGTGATTCAGAACGCATTACATTTGTAATACAAATTTGGGGGGAGAAGGATGCATTTACTATGTGTTAGGTGCTGCATCAAAAGCTTACATTGAGGAGCTGGCCCAGTGGCATAGTGGTTAAGTTTGCACGTTCTGCTTCATTGGCCTGGCGTTCACCAGTTCAGATCCCGGGCACAGACCTACACACTGCATGGCAAGCCATGCTGTGGCAGGTGTCCCACATATTAAGTAGAGGAAGATGGGCACAGATCTTAGCTCAGGGTCAGTCTTCCTCAGCAAAAAGAAGACGATTCGTGGCAGATATTAGCTCAGGGCTAATCTTCCTCAAAAAAGAAAAAAAAAGCTCACATTGAGAAATACCGTTAAGCCTTGAAACAACACAGTGGAGTAATTAGCAATATTATCTCTATTTTATTAAGGAGAAAAATGAAACTAAGGAGATCAAGTAATCTGTCTGCACACACACACAGCTAATACGGTTTAAAGCCAAGATTTAAACTTCAGAAGTCTTAGTGCAGAGCCTGTGCTTTTAATCATTTTCTTATATTTCCTCATTCCATTACAAACACTTTATCATCCTCAACAGAGCAATTTCGAAAGAATATCACGGCATTGGATTCTAAGAAAGTACTGGGATTTTGTGGAATCATAAAAATATGTGGTTTAGATCATCCAAGAGAATAAGATATGCTGTAAAGAAGAATCTAAATTTATCTCACTTTCTTAGAATGCAACTGAATGTTTATCTTTTAAAGTTTATGTTTAAATTCATTAAAATTATAAGTATCAAATACATTTTATGAAATTTATGTAATATCTACAATACAAAGCAGAGGTAGTTGACGTAACATATCTTGTAGTAACTTGGGTTAGAAATAAGAATCAGCATTGTGTCTTTTACACTAAAACACAGTCAACAAAAGTTCTTTTTAGGCAAATATAACTCATTATTTGACTTAAAATATTCAATATTGGTTTGTTGGTAGGCATGTACAACAAAATGCACAAATTGCTGTAGTATATCTGCAATGTTACAAAGAAAGAGATGTGCGGTGTACAACTCCTTTCCTAAAAGCCTTTAGCTTCTGCAAGACTCTCCAAAAAATGCAGCCCACAACTGCACTGGAACATGCTCATTTCCATTAAAATATTTCTCATTAAAGTGAAAATGACCAATTCCATCTAGAACAGGATAAAGAGAAAGAAAATAGGCACTTATATTCGGCCATGAAAGGGGGAATTAATGTGGTTGAACCAGGTTTAGTAACTCTGCTCAGGGAAAAGGTTAAGAAAGAATGAAGACAATATGAGAGTTTTTAGTATATATAAGATTTAACATGCTGCATTTTTTCAATATTGAGTAGATTTCATTATTCCCTCTTAGAAACTATCTTAAAAAGTGTAATAAATTATTGTAATTTTGGACAAAGCAAATAGTATCTATTATAGTTTGTCATGTTTCATGGTACTTCCTGAGTCTTGGAACCCTAACCTGTAACTTTGTTCTATTTAGACTAATGATCTGCTAAGCCAGTGTTCTGCTGATGATACCCCAAGCCCGCAGCAAGCACCACATATGGATAAAGCCAATTCTTTTTCTTTTCTTTTGAATATAATTTGCCACCTATGTTGACAAAAGAGTGTTTGAGAAACTATAAACTATATTTGGAAAGATTCTATGAAAGGATGCCACTTCTAACAAATGCTATTCTTCAGTTCAAATTTCTCAGCACCCCAAAGATTCAATTCCCAACTGACAAGGCAGCCTCTTGTGGCTGCTTCTCTGCTCTTGTCTTCCCGATTCTACGGACAGCTGGTAGTTTCTACTTTGAGTCGATGTCTCTTCCTCCTGCATATTTATCCAATCATACCCTGCTGTCGTATTGACCTTACATCCCGAGGAAGCAGTGAATAATAACAGCCTCCCCTGGGTCCTGACAAGTGGTTTCAGGGTTTGACTTTGCTGTCAGCATCGAACCTCAACATGTTCAAAACAAAGGAACAAAGTGAAGAGGAAAGGTTACCTGGATTAAGAAGGAACATGACAGATAAGAAGTGTGCTAAGTCCTGGATTTAAACAGAAATATATTTTCAGGTTAAAGCTAAGTTTTCAAGACAAAGCATGAAAAGATATGTGTACTGCTGATTCCAGCTGTCAGACTGAAACATATAAAATTCAAAAAGACACACATAATGTTACTGCACAAACTTGGGGTTCTCTTACTCGAAGAGCATTAAGAAAAGTCAGTTATTACGGCACCAGCTTTTGGGAAAAGAAATCAGCTTTATTTTGCAAGATTGATCTGCATGGAGACAGGGGCGTATGCTCTCAGATCTGTCTCCCTGATGCAGGGCTTGGGGCACGATTTGTGGGATGCAGGGCGGGGCCATCTGAAGTGTGGAGATAGATGATTGGAGGTAAGGAGAAGTGAGGTAATTGATGATCTGTGCAAGCACAGTAAAGCTTCATGCCTCTTCACAGGACGCAGGTTCACAAAATGGCGGCATTACCATGATCTGAAGGTGGGATTTTTAGCTCCTTGATGTCAAAAAGGTCACTTATGGAGCGTTAGCATTTGCACAGGCCCAGTTGATAGGTTGGCGGTCTCAACTGGCCTGAACTGGATATGAGGTCTCAGTTCTTGAAAAACTCCTCTTAATGACTCTGTTGATAAGTCGGGGTCAGGTGAACTGGTCCTGGGGGGGCCTACTGTTCAATAATTCTATGCTCAATTTTTAATATATAAAATCTTACAAATAAGCCATAAGAGTTTATTTTAATTTATGATCAATAACCTATTAGTATATACATATTTTTGAAGTATGCATCACAGGCACTATTATTTATCTTATCACACATTCAATGTTCAATAAAACAATGTATTATTAATGTACAGTATAATGTGAATTACAAACATTTGAAATTAGATTCTAAAATAAGACCTAACAATGGAAGATACATTTATAAGCAACAGATATATATGTCTTCATATTGATGTGATTATTTCAGCCACAAACTTGAATTAAACTTTCAAACAAATAATAGAGCTTTTTGGTCTAATATTCCATTCTCACTTCAACTACTTCTCAATCACTGTATTTTACAGGAATTACTGCAGTAGTATTTCCATTTATTCCCAGGTTATTCTTTCTTCTCTCTCTCCAATCCATCCTTTATATTTTCATTGGAATTTTCCTCCCTAACCCAAATCTAATTTAGTTACTCACCTTCTTAAATATCCCCCTTAGTTCTCAATTACCTAGAAAAGAGGGATCAACTTCCACAGCAAATAATCTAAGACATTTCCTAATTTGAATGTAATTAATTTTTTCTAGTATCATAGCCAATCCTTGCCTCAAAGGTACTACTTTTACTCCCCTGAAAACAATATGCGTTTTCACATCTCTACTACTGCTTACGCTGTTATTCAATCCCTCCCACCTTGTTCTTCCTAAAGACATCTTATTCCTGATTCAAGCTTCCATCCAAACGTTACAACCAACAAAAAGCCTTCCCTGGCCCTAGCATTTAGAATCAGACTCTCCCTCTGCTGTACTTTGAAATGTCCTGTAATTGAGCCTCTGTGTTTGTGTTTTTCCCCCTCACCCACAGGCATGCAGGTTTCTGTGTGCACGTAGGAACCCACGTGCAAATAAAAGCATTACATTGTGATATTCCTCAGCGGAGCAACTTAGTCTTATTTCTTGTTCTCTCTCCAGAACCAAGCATACTTCTCTGGCATGTTTCCTGAGCTGCATAGTTTTGAACCACCTCAGTAGAGAAGAGAGGACACAGGGGTGTGGACACAGAAGTCATAGAGATTTAGAAGCCATTTTGTACTCTGATTTTGTTTTCCTACTCACTTGTGATATTCTCATAATAAAAATAATATGAAATTTTAAAAATAGGACTAATTATAATGAATTTTAATTCAACTATGTCAATGACTTTGATCTTTGATTTAATAAGACTGCGTAACTTCAGATGTAAAATGAATGTTTCCTATATTCAGAAATATAAACTTCACTTTATGGTATGGAAAAAGAAGCTATTTATATCTGCATCTTTTATTGTCTGTAACATATTTTAAAATATTTCATAATAGTTTGGAAAATAATATCTAAGCTATGTAGCCAACCAAATAGCATCATTGTCATTTGAATAATAGAGTCATGAAAAATCATATATGTGTCATTCCAGAGAGGAAAGACAACATTTTACTTTTAATAAAAATTTTCATTAAGCCATGGGGCTGGCCCAGTGGCATGGCAGTTGAGTTTACGTGCTCTGCTTTGGTGAACCAGGGTTCGACATTTCGGATCCCTGGCGTGGACCTATGTATCACTTTTTGAGCCATGCTGAGGCAGGTGTCCCACATGTAAAGTGGTGGAAGATGGGCACAGGCCTTAGTTCAGGGCCAGTCATCCTCAGCAAAAAGAGGAGGATTTGTGACAGATGTTAGTTCAGGGCTAATCTGCCTCAAAAAAAATTTTTTTCATTAAGCCAGAGATTTTCCAATTAAAAGCAAGACTGAAGGCAAGGCATGGCTTTTTAAATTTAAATACCATCACAGACTTTTACAGTTTCAATTTTAAAGTGCTTCATTGGCAATTGCATCTTTTCTTTTTTTTCAATTGATATTCAAATTATTCTTTCTTAATAAAATCATGGATACTGCATCAAAGAACCTACTTAGTTGTATGTAATCCTGGAATAGTCCTAAAGAGCCATCCATTGTATCTATCAATAAGCATACTTCCTTATTAAAAAACTGAAAAAAACTCATTGCCTCATATAGAAGCATAATATTTACAATGGAGTCAATCCTGGGGTTAGTGTCAGAGCTTCTATTTCAAGTCTGGATTCCAACTACCATTACTACCTTTTTTCTTCTCAGGCTCCCTTTATTCAACAGAGTATAACAAACAGTTATCTTTCCTATTCTATGGTTATATTTTAGCAGAGTAAATATTTTAGACTCTTCCCCAAACCCTTACTTGAAATCTCCCTTAAGAAACTAGGTCCATAGTTCTACTACAATTTTTTAAACATCAGTAGAGAACTCAAACCAACCTAATAATATCTAACAATCTCCGTAAAATTTCCTATTTCTAATCAATAACTAAGATTAAGCTTGTTGTAACAAAACAGATAAATCATAAAAATGTTAAAATTTCACAGAATCGTTAAGAACAACTATCTCTTTTTATAAATGAGAAAACTGAGTTACAACTAGCATAAATGGCTTGCCTGGAATCCTATACCTATAATCAAACCATTAACTCTTGCCTGTCTTTTCCTCAGTTGTCCTCAAGCAGCAAACACCAACCCAGGAAATTCCAAGAATCCATATTTTCCTGTTGTGCGCAGGGACTCCTATAAATTTCTGTAGATGATCTTACAACTGTTCTCACTGATTGCACTCTGTGGTTGTGACTGCACAACTCCAAATAATGACTTCTGATCTACAATGGTTCCTTAGTAGCTCCTTCCCCATACATTATAAGGGTAACAGTCTCGTCTTCTAAACCTCACAACGGTCCTACCTCTTCCTCACCTTATAACTTGTCTTTATATCTCTCTTATATAAGAGAATCAATTTAAACAGAAGCTTGCATCCCCAAATCGAGTATTGGGCTTGGTTCAGCAGGCATTTAAGTTTCTTGTGAATCAGCTGAATGTGTGAAGCTTGTTTTCAAACTGTTAATGCACGTCTCATTCAACTTTCACCACAGAGCCAGATTAACCTTGCTGCTAAGGTGGTACGCCTGCTTGAGTCTCTACTAAAAGTCACAAGTGTTCAATGAGAACTCTCCATTTGTGCTAGATGGAATTTGAGTGTCCACTAGCCATGTGGAAACTCTTAAACATGTGCTGTTTCATCCTCCTGTCATTCTGTGCTTCCTCTTCATAATTTCACCCCACGCCTCTGTGACAATATTCAGTATCATATTCTAGTGGATGCTACACAGGTTTCTTTCTCTGCCTAGCTTCTTCCTCTCCTGATCTCTTCCCCACAGATTTCAGCTAACTCAGCATCCCTGAACTCCTGTCTCTCATTCCTTAACTCGACGAATTCACCCAGGATGATCTTAGTGGTTTCTGGTCCTACAGGAATCACAGTCCTGCTCCGCCTTTTATCCTTTTATTGAAAAGAGCTATTTTATATATTTTGTCCAGTCTTCTGTGTGTTTACTGGGGAGGATAGTCCAGTTTTAGACACTCACTCATGGCTAGAAGTAGAAGCCCCCACTCGTGTTGCAGTAGTCACTGATTCTGCAGACATAAACCTGAGGGCATAGTGGGAATCTGTTAAATAATCCGTTAAATTTATTTATGGAATGAAAATTTGCTAGATAAAATAATAACCATTTATCATCAAAAATATTAAAAAAATACTTTTATATACACGTTATTCTTTGTCTAATAGGTGGTCGATAAACTGCTAGAGAGGAAACGATACAGAATATTACTATGATGACCTGTAGATACCAATAGGCGAAGAGATTTGGCATTTTCATTTGTCTTATGGGGCTGATGAAATTAATGTCAAGTCTAAATTAATAGATTAATGTAAAATCTAAATTTAAAAATGAAAGTTTAGACTACAGAGCAGCATTGGTTGTGTAGGATCAAAAGAAGAAAAAGATATGCTAAAGAAATTTTTCTACTTGAAAATAAAAGAGCAAGAGTAAAAAACATTCTTTTAGCAAAGTCTGGAGATCATTTTAAACCACTCCTAAAAATCTTTGCTTCCTTTATTAATAAAACAACACTGCACTGTTTTCAATGATGCTTTGTGCTTGTCACTTTGATATGTGACTTTCAGAAGAAAAAATCTACTATACTTCACATATGGCATCCTAAATCCTGTCAGAAATAATGCCAAACACAAACATAAACAAAAGGTCAGAAATCACACCAGTATTTTTTTAATACTTTGTATGGCCCAAACAATGGCAGTAACTCAGGATGATTCTGTCTATGATGGTAAGATGAGTGATGGATTTTTCACTTAAGGTGGACGTGTACTTCCTTGAATAGACTCTGGACACTTCTGACAGACTCTGCTCCTCTCTGGCTGGTGCATCATGCCCTGTTTTTCCCTAGGCGACTCTCAGTGAGTTTGACTTTTCTCTAGGTCTTGCTGCCCTGATTTTGTACCTCTATTTAAAATTCATCACTGATTTAATTAACCTCAAATACCACTCATAATCCACCTGTCAGAGCAAAGAACTGAGCAGCTGCTGGGAATACAAAACAAAGCAAAGAAGACAGTGAGGCAGAGCATTGAAAGGAGTGGAATGACAACTGAGCACTCCTCTAGGAACAGAGCATTGCCATAGAGAACAATGGTTTGGTGTTTTGCCTGACTCAGGAGCACTTTGCATGATCAGATTCCACATGTAATTGCTAGGACGCTCTGGGAAATGCAGGCAGCACCGTTGGTGTTCATAGCAAGTTGTTTGGCGTCTTAAAGATAATTAGGCAACTTGGGCTGCATTGTTTTGCAGCACGTATTATGCAGAAACACAGGGATAATAAGGCAACTTTATGTAAGCTTAGTCCCTTAAATCATGTACAACTTTTTTTCCTGAAAGAAATACCCTAAACTTCAAACCATGAGTCGATCGCTAATTATTATGGTTTCCTGAGACAGAGAAGACTGAAAAATTTGCCCAGGTTCAAAGAGAAATGTGGAGATAGATGTTGAATTTTAATTAGCAAGGTCATTAGCATATTTTTTAAAAAGTCTGTAATATTTGGAGTTTATAAAACGATATGTAAAACCATATTAATGAAGTATAAGTATGAGATTCTTCTCTGCCAAAAGGAGAAAATTCTACTTTGTACCCCCTAACAAAACTGTTTACCAACCATCAGCCAATCTTGGAAAATAAAAATATTGACTACACAATAGGATTTTGGCAGTGAATTAATGTTCTAATGGAAGAAATTATTTCCTAAAATGCTGTGCTGCTGTTCTCATAAAGAATATGTAGATGCGAATGGCTTCTAGTAGCAACCATATGGCGCATAGTGAAGGGCACCCACCCTGTCATTTACTGGGTCTGTGATCTTCAGCAAGTTATGTACATGTGTGCCTCAGTTTCCTGTCCTGTAAAAAATATAAATTATAGTGGTATCTGACACATAAGATTTTCTGGAAAAGTTAAATTAATTAATAAATGTAAAATGCTTCGAACAACACTATTGACTGTTTGCAATAATTACTATTGTCATTGTTATCACTGCCCTTGTTTTTGTTAGTATTGTTATCATTCCAATGGGGAATGAACAAAGTTTGATCCTGCTTCATCTTAATTATTCATGGAACCAAGTTTATTATTATTTATTATTATTATAAATTATTAATAGCAACAACAATAATATTTTCACAGATGTTACTTTATTTACTTCTTCCTTTTCCCTCTGAAGTAGTTATAAAATTGAATACAAATAGAAATGCATAAATATTTTCCATACTTTAGAAAATTTTGCTTATTGTAATTCTCCTAACAACCCATGATGGATGTAATATATCCATTTTTATTTTCAAATGTGGATTCTGAGTTTAATAGAATTAAGTAACCTGATAAAAAACAGACAGAATCATGACTCCAAATCTTACCAGCGCCTTCACTTTGCGGGGGCAAATCCTCAGGAGTACACTGAGGTCCTGGTCTTCAGCAATAACGACACTGGTGGGTCTTTCTTTTCAAAAGAAAAGGAGAAGGTGATGAAAACCAAAATAGCCAAACAATAGCAATATTAAAAATATGTATATAATTCAATGTATTTCATTTGATTCCGTGATCTTTGTTAAAGTGTCAGATGTATTTCAGAAATTTTTTTCTTCAGATTTTGGAAAGGTAAAAGTTTGCATAAAATATATATACTCTCAGAAGGGAATGGGGAAGAAAAAGAGGGTTAAATAATAGTTATGCTAGGTTCACTAGAATTCAATTCAGATTGTGTAGCCCAAAGTTTGTCACCCACTTCCAAAAACTTTTTATTTTCAGAGTTTTTTGGATTCCAAAATGGTGAACAAGGAATGGTTTACCTATTTAACTCATCGTAGCCATTGAGTTGACTTTCTAGTTAGGAGTGTTTGCTCTTTGCCTTAGTCATTCATTTTTTTAAAAAAATAATTTTATAGCTATATACTTTACCCTGATATAGAATACCTTTTATGGTCTTTATATCCCTAACCTCCTTAAAAATACAAAAAAACACTATTTTGTCCTCATTATCCCCAGACCTCACTAACTGGCCAACAAGGCTAGGTTAGGATGTTAGAAAATACCATACAGAACAAAATGACAAACACTGACATCTGACACCTATTCATCATCTAACCCTCTATTTATCATCTTCCTATCTACCTGTTTATTCATCTTTTTTAATTCGAATGATGGACTTCCATGTAGAAGTTCTAAAACGTAAGTTCCCTTCATTCTACATTGAGCTATATGCACCCTGGGGAATCTGCAAATGTCCTGAAAGAGCATGACAAACACGTGCATTTTGCCCTACTTTATAAAAGTAGGACTTTCTCAGCCCAAATCAGATCCTCAAAATGACCCATAAACCAAATCATACATTACAAATTCCACAGAGTTAATTTTCTTATAAATAAGGATTTTTATTCCAGAAGCACATTATTAGTGCACCCTCCCAGCGTATTTATGAGACCGAAATTATGCGAAGTGGGATATGCTGCATACATCCACTCCCCATCCCTCCTGGTGGCTTGTCCTTGAAGCTGGCACGATCTATATCAGCACGTCTGGAGAGGAAGAGTGCAAGCCGTGGATGCAACACAGCAGCTCCTGCTCACTGGATCTGAAGCTGAAGATTGAAGTTGTGTCCGGTTATGGTCCTTGTTCATTTGGTAGAAATTACTTGGCTCTACATTTTACAAAAGTCAAACCAGGACTAAAGATATCCCTTTATGCCAATTTGCTCATTCGTTTATAGCGGAGAAAGTAAATAAGGTTTCCCATGTTAACGTTCTCTATGATATGTCCCCAGACGTCAAAACTAGGATAGAAAACTCCTATCTCTGAGGGTTTTATTTTGACAGCTTTCTTTCAAGCATTCTTATTGAACACTTGCCCTTATACAGAGTTCTTATTTAATTATGATCTAAATAAATACTTGTGTCTTAATCTTTGCCAGCTCCCAGTGTGTTTGGCAATCCACTGAGAGAAGATGGACATAAAGCCAATTTTGAAAATACTGGAAGCTTTGGTTTCTGGTCAACAGTGTTGAAAATGTGAAACAAAATAAGAACGGATTCTCAAGACTTGTAAAGCAGTCATTTTCACTTACAAGAGAAAATACTGAATTGAACTTAAATAGAATTTTAAAGATATTGTTATCTGAATAGCTGGCTCCTCTTAGGCCGTGTTTAGAAACGTTTGCAAGAACTGAAGGGACAGACTCTAAGCAGTGCTATAAAGTATGCGTGAAGCTTCCTAAAGCTTGCCTAATCTATGGACAAGAGCTTAGGGGTATGAAAACAGCACAGAGGTAAATTACATTTTCATGACATGATATCATACTATGAACATGACTTACTATTGATGTTGATCTTGATAATGTGGCTAAAGTAGTGTTTTTCAGATTTTTCCACCGTGTAGTTCCCCCTTGCCCCCTTTCCATACTGTACTCTTTGGAAGGAAGTCATACTGCACAGCCCACACTTAAAAAGTGAGGAGACATGCTCCACTTCCTTGAGAGTGGAATATCTACTAAAAGTATTTGGAATTCTTCTGTACAAGAGATTTGTCTCTTTTCTCTTATTTATTTTTATATTTAGGCATTTATTTGTATCAGTGTGGACTCATGAACATTTACTTTATACTTTGGCTTATAAGCCAGTCCTGCTTTATTTTCTTGCTCAAGTCCTTCCAGGTTTGGCCACTGGGAGCTCTTTCAGTTGGCTCCCATACCCCTTTGCCATATGCTCATCATTGTGGGATGGGCTGTTTGAGCACTTCCTTACTTTCCAGCACCACAAGATGCTCCAGGTTCACTTTGTATGTTTCCTGTCCAAGTAACTGTGTACATACTAATCCTTTCAAAATAATTTATGCCCTTCCATAAACTAACTTAAAAACTATATTGTGGTACCAAAACTAATTATGTAAGACTGAGTAATTGCTATTTGGCTCCTCATGTCTTTAAAGCTGTTATAGCAAAGTAAAGATTTTTATTTGTAATATCCCACTATGTTTAACATAGAGTGCCACAGTGTTACCAAATCTATAATATTTTTTAGAGAAAAGTCATAAAAACATGTTGATGAAAATGCTAAGAAGCTGAGTTTTAGTGGACAATACACACAGCCACATCGTGATCTGATATTTGAAAGTACTTGTAGGATAATATGAGGTTACCATTTATTGCTGCAGTGAATGATGGTCACAGGGAGCAGCGGCTCCAGGAATCACGTCCTACCTATTAGCTGAACCTGGTCTAACACATTTACCTGGTGGAAGATGTATGACCCGGTGGTGATAAAGCCCTGTGTAGAGTTAAAGAACTGTTCTAGTAACCTCTTTGGGCCTAAATGCTATGACTCTAACACCTCTCCAAAATAGTCTCCCATGAAGGCTGGGGAGTGCTTTGTCCACCTTCAGCAGAAAAGTGGTCTCAGCAGCCAAAATAAGTTATGTAAAATTCCTGAAATATTTATTGGGTGTTTAGTATATTCCAGCCCTGGTTATTAGCAGCGGGAATTCATAAATAAAATGCTCGGGGACAAGCTGTAGTCAAGCGGCATCTACAGCTCGAAAATCAGCCACGGTGCAATATCCAGGAACTGCCTAGGAGGGCAGAGTCAAGGGACCTCAGAAAGACAAACAGAGTGGCGGAGTGTGCATGGCCTCTGTCCGGGGTCCAGCGGCAGTGCAGAGGGGAGCGGCTCTGGTCAAGTAACATTCTGGCTTCAGCAGAGCCTTGTCTGGTTGTGCAGAAGAACGAAGTTGATGTACTGGACACTGCCGCGTGTGCGGCCCCAGCAGCAGAGTGACAGGAGTGGTGGTGCCGAGGGCAGCAGCAGCCAGAGTTCCCCAGCCTGCAGAAGACTCAGTGGTCTGGGGGAAAGGACAGAGGAAAAAGTGGCACAAACCCTTGCTCAAGGGGAGCATTCTCTGCTGACCTGTGGCAAAGAGGGAATGGCAGCAGAAAGGACAGCTCAGACTGCTTTGTGAGTACATGTGATATAAGATACTTGAGAGAGGAAGGAGACGAAAAAGTTGATAAATCCTCAAGTCACATGGTAGGGGATTAAACCGTTAGTGAAATTTCTTGAGAATGATATATCCTTAAACTGATGAGGCCTGGAGAGGACAACAAAGACAATTGATGCGCTAAATTGTGTCACATGAAAACCATTTTGAAAAATACAGAAAATGTTTATAATTAGCTAAAGTGTAAGTAGATTTATGGTTTGATGTATAATTGCTTTAAAATAATTGTCAACGTGAAAATACTGTAAGGTAAAAATGGAATCACAGATATCCATACCCATTTTATATGAAATATCAAAGAAAGCTGTCTGGCTTAATCCTGGTGTGCCTTGATGAAAATAACTTTTTATTATATTATTTTATGAACTTGCTGCACGATGATACTTATGTGAGTAACTAAACTTTTCTGATTCACTCTTTGGAATTTAATATGACTAAAGCAATGTGGTTGATCCTAGTTTTAGTCTTTGGAGAGAGAAGTTGTCCCAGGGTCCAGGAAAGGTGTAAACAGTAATTGGTTTTGGCAGAGAAATCTGTGTCAGCGTGCCATCACCTTGTCCACTGGGGGCTGATACCAGGATGACCTCCGGCTCTGTCAGCAGCCTTGTGAATGTGCAGTGCTGCTGGCCAGCAGTGTGTATTTTGTGAAGTTTCCACAGATTGGTTTTGTTTCCTGGGGAAATGCTACTTATTCACATCTGTTTTCAAGGTTGTTAAGAAGGAAAACGCTTTCTTTCCCAGTGCCTACAAGAGGCACTGTGAAATCTGTCTTTCTTTAGCAGATGACCCTACTCACTCTTGTTTTTTAAAATATTGACATTAACCACCTATAAGGTTTTGTACTTAGTTATGCTCCAAAGGGGGATAAGCGGCACAAATTTGGAATTTTTTTACATAAAATAGTAACTTCAATATTAACCGAAAACTAACTTAAACTAATTGCTCTAGGTTTAAAGAACTCAAACAGCAGGAAGAAAAGTGCCTCTTTAGTTGGCTCCATGTATTTGTGCTTATGAAAGTGATTTTACGATATTGGAAAATTCGTGAGATCTGTCTTGCTATAATCACATCAGTTTCATAGCTAAAAGTTTTTCTTTTTCTAATAATTTTGTTTGTAAAGCGAAGATTTAACCATCCCTGCATAATTATTAGAAGAGCTTTAAATCACCAAAATTATTAGTTTCCCCATTCGGTGCTTAATTTCTAGTCAATATTTACTTAATAGCCGAAAAAGATTGGAAAAGAAAAAGAAAAAATATAAAATTCAAATACAGTATAAGCCTTTGCTAAAAGAATAATCCACATCATAAATATGTCTGAAGTAAAATTATCTACGGACAATTAAAAAACAATAACTCCTCCGTATTCACTGCAGCTTTTGATGCTTTATCAAGTAATAGAGATATTGTTGTGATTAGGAAGTTTTTATACTTGAAGATATCAGAAAATATCCATTAAATTGAAGTGATATTATTATAACGATGATATCTGAAGGTTTTATTCAGTTGCCCTACGTCATTATAATACCACCTATTTTCCCCAAAATATCAGAGATTCGTGGATATTCACATGGTCCTGATCCCCACCCTTACCCTCTGCATACAGCTGTTCGTTAAAATCACCACATTGTTTTAACTTACATATTTGCCTGTCTCCTTCCCGAAACTACTCAAGACTAGTGGCTATTTGTCTCCAACATTCAGCACAGTACAGAGCACATGAGGGACATTCAACACGCATTATATAATTGAATATAAATGAATGTGTTTATTTGCAAAATGTTTGCTTGATTTTCAAATTCGATACCTGATTCTCATTTATCGTGAAAATGACACCGCTGATGGACAAGAAAGGGAGCTTAATTGGTTTAAACAGAGACATTTTAGAATTATTAGAGTTTGTGCTCTAATGATCTCCTACGAAAATTCTTCAGTCTTATGTATTTGGCAATTAGTAAACAGCTTATCGTTCATTGTTTTCCATGAGTTTACACCTTGCATGGCCGACATTAGACTATACTCTACTTGAGGGCATGAATTTAACACTTCATTGTATATCCAACATTTCTATAGTACCTAGTGTGTTGCCTGATTCAAAATAAGACTCAGATCATATGTTCTTATTATCTATGCTTGCTATAAAAGAGTAATTTAACTCAGCAAATACTGAGTACTTGTTGAATCCAACATTACGCTCAGCCTTGCATATAAAAGTTAAAATGACAGCTCCTTCTCTCGCTGATTATAACCTAGTGGAGAAAGAGCATAGTTGTCAAGGAGTTAAAATGCATAGTGATAAGCAACGTGTTTGGGGTTTGCTTGGTTATGAAAATCTTCTTCAAAGAACTAATGTCTGTGCTGTAAAATAAAGAACAATGAGGATTAAAATCTTTAAACAGTTGATGAGAGTTTCCTAACAAGCAGAAGAGTGAAGGGAAACATTTTTAGCAAAAGAACGACATGATCAAATTTGTATTTAATAAAATATCATTGGCTGTACTTTAGGGAAAGATTTGGTGAGAGTCAGGCAAAAGTTGGTCAAATACAAGGCTGTTTCATAGAACTCCCCAAGGGAAGTATGGCTGTCCGTGCTAAAGAAATATCACGGAGAATGGAGAGAATAGGGCAGATTCAGGCACTAGGAACAAGATTGTCTTAATAGGACTTGGTCCTTCTACACAGATATAGTTAGAGAGAAAGTATGTATGTGTTCATCCTTAGAGACTTCTTATCACTGTGCCTTCAATTATCATCTGTCTGTATTGTGCTGACTCTCCAAAATCTCCATGTGAGATCGTCCTCCCCATCTCAAGACCTATAGATACATTTCCTCTCAGTTACCTATATTTTAATAGTTCAAGGACATCGCAAATTTAATAAAATCGAAACTCAAGAAATTTGTTTTACCCCACAAGCTTCTCTTTTGTTTTCTTTCTCAGAGAATGTCATCAATATCTCCAAAGTTGCTGAAGCAGAAAGCTGAAGGGTGATAAACCCTTCACATGCTTTCTCAAATAATAGAATTAATATATTTTCTGAAACAAATAATGTCTTCCAAAAATGCTTTCTATTCAGAATTCCCTGTGAGGTGAAAGGCTATTTACAGTAGTAGTTGAGGACATAGACTCTGAAGCAGAAAGCCTTGGGAAGGATGCTTACTCTCCCTCTGCCTCAGTTCCCACATCTGCAAAACAAGAATACAAATCACTACTCCGTCACGACTTCACAACGCTGCGATGGCATTTAATGAATCAATGCGTGTGAAAGCCTATGAACACAGCCTGGCAAAGAGCATGTAAAAATATATATGTGTATATTTACGTTTGTATGTGTGTATATGCATATGAACACACACACACTTATTATATATTTTAGGGCACAGATTACTGTTGTTTTCTCTTTAAGGGATATTTTTTAAATGTCACCTCACTCCTCCTATTTTCCCCCCTTCCCAAATGTAAACATTTGCTTCCTAGACAAAATGTGTTAATTAGAATCACATATCAAAGAGAATACGAAGATAGTTGTGTAAAAAAATAAATGGATGTATCCAAAAGAGATGATGTGATGTTGGACAATTAATTTATCTAATTTTATCCATGGAAATGGTATAATGCTTTAAAAAAAGAACATATTGTAAAGTCAGAAGCTATGGGTTTGAACCCCTGTTCGTCTTCTTGTGTCTCCTTGGGAAATTTATTTACTTGTACTCAACAATAAAATGGAGACAATTATACCCATCTTAAATAACTCAAGTAAGGTTGCTGCAGGGATCACATGCATTGCTACGAGTGGAAAGCAGTTTGTGATGGGGGCAGCTGACATGCCAGTCCCCCCAGGGCTTACTGTTGGATTTCAACTATGAAGAGGGTCGAGGTTGATAGCACTGCCCAGTCACTGGGCGTGATCGTGGATCCACGGTAAGGTTGGAACCTACATCACTTGCTGACAACCCTATGTGGTTTACAAGAGAAACGTCTCAAACAGAAGGACGCAGACAAGAAGAAAGTCAAGAATGGAAGATATTCTACTATGCAAATTCTAAATAAAATAAAACAAAGAAAGTAGTTGTAGCTATGTGACTATCTACAAAACGGACTTTAAGAAAAAAACAAAGTGATACTGACTAAAATTAGTCATTTTATGATGACCATAATTATTTTAGAAGGAAAATATAACAATTTTAATTTAGGTTGCACCTAAGGATATAGCTGCAAATTTTCTGTTTAAGCACAGGTTCTGTCATTTTAAGCAAGAGAAATAAGCTCTAAATCAAACAGAAGGAAAAAGTTGGAAAGCTACTGCTTCGCTCATAAGCCTGACAGGGAGGTTGGAAAATTAGGGAAACAGAAAGAAAGGCAGTTATGCTAAGCTTTAAATACTGCAACCAGGATTATAATGTGCGGAGCAGTCGAGTGACAGTGCCACAGTGGACACAGCTGGACACTGACCCTGCTACTGGATGCAGCTGCTGGCACCACTGCATGGCCTCACCAATTCTGTAGCATCTGCTTTGCTGAATGAATCATATACCTTCCTGGCTACCTGAAAATGGATCCCAAGAATCCTAATTACCAATTCCTTTTTTGGCTGGAAATAGATAGATGCCAAATAGATGAGTAGGTAGGTAGGTAGATAGATTGGTAGATATACAAACAGATAGAAAAAAAATTTATCTAAATGGATAGTCAATAAGAAAATTTCAAAACAAAAAGAAATATAAAAATAGAAATGTTTTCTTCTTTATTTTTTTGAGGAAGTTTAGCCCTGAGCTAACTACTGCCAATCCTCCTCTTTTTGCTGAGGAAGACTGGCCCTGAGCTAACATCCATGCCCATCTTCCTCTACTTTATACGTGGGATGCCTACCACAGCATGGCATGCCAAGCGGTGCCATGTCCACACCCGGGATCCGAAGTGGCAAACCCAGGGCTGCCGAGAAGCGGAACGTGTGCACTTAACCAGGCCAGCCCCAGAAGTTTTCTTTTGCAAATAACAGAACAAAAACTTCCAGTACAACTACAAGACAAGGCTAAAATATACAACTCTTAATGGAAATTACTGCTCTGATAGATTTCAACTTCTCTTTTCGTGCCTGACCCTGAATGAGATTTCTGACTTATTGAGTCATCAGCAAGGAAAGTGGCTGAAATATTCTTCAGTAATTAAAAGCATAAAATCCAATCTCCAAAATATTGATAGGTCGTCTCACATTTTCTCCCCCTTTTGTTGAGCCAGCTTTGATCTGGAGTTCTGTGATCCTGTGGCCTGAAGTAATCGTGACACAGCAGCTGGCATTTGACAGGACAAAAAGCAAGCTGACAGCCACTCCTCAAACAAGCATAGACCGTTTCCAGGGTGAAGCTGAATTTGACTTTTAATTTCAAAGATATTTTCACATAGTGTCACACGCACTCACATACGCATACCCAGGCTGATGTTACAAAATCAATGCTGTCTTACATGAACCAAAAGACTCCTGATGTCCAGAAGGCAGAAGTCTTGTAAGGAATACATTAGGGCTCTACATCCATGAATCCTGATAAGTTTAGAGTATCTAATACAATACAAGTACTGTCTTCTCTCATTGCTATGGAAAACAGTGATAATTAGTTAAAATAAAAAAGGAAACTGCTATAAATACAGAATTTCTGTTGCTATAATTATTTACCAACTTGGATAAATGTATGTATGAGTGTGTGCGTGTGACTGTAATAACACACACATTTATGTATAGAAATCATAAATATATCACAAAAGCATTGTATTATTTCTATTCTTAAGAAGGAAGACCTTAATCTGCTCATGAAAATTATTTAGAGGAGTAGAAATAGCATAAGACTTAATTTTACAGAAGAACAAGCACATACATAAATTCATAATGAAACATATTTAATGAAAAAAGAAATCAAATGCAATGCCACTGTGTTATCTATTTAATCAAATAAAGCACTGGCATAATTTAAAAATGTCAAATTGATTAAAATACCAATTTCCAGTATATTGTTTTTCAGTATTACCTACTGTTAGGAAATTAAGAAGGAAAACACACTTTTAATTATCCCTTCAATTCCAAATTAGTTAATAAATTATAAGAAAGTCTGCTAAAGTTAGAGTTGTGGAAAGAGAAAAGACAACCAAAGCCATTAAAATGAAATTCTATGATACCTTCACGATGTGAGAACAGCTCAGAAAGATGCCTCTATGTGAGCAGGAGGCTGAAAAGTTTTCTAGACTAGTTTGGGGAAGGTCAGTAAAGTTTTGTTCTGAAAACTGTTCACTATCGAAATTCTTGCAAGGTATGGAAACACTGAGGTTGTGTTAATCTCAGGACTCGATGCAGGATAATTAAGACTGGGGCCGTGACTTCTCCCATAATGAATAATTGAATATTTGTTGACTAACTAAGTGAATAGCCATTGGTTACCCAATTTTGGTTTAGCAAGAGGATAGGGGAGAAACACTAAGAGCTAAAACCTTGACAGAGTCACTGGAAAATTTTTCATCAATCAGCATGTCTCACCAAATGCAATTAATTATTTTCTTTCCTTCTGTAATATTAATTTCAGTAAAGTTCCAGGATACAAAATCAACATTCAAAAATCAGTTGCATATCTACACACTAACAATGAACTATCTCAAAAAGAAATAAAGAAAACAATCCTTTTTTATAATAGCATCATAAAGAATAAAATACTTATGAATAAATTGAACAAAGGAGGTTAAATATCTGCACAGTGAAAACTATAAAACATTCATGAAAGAAATTGAAGAAGACACAAGTAAATGGGAAAATATTCTGTATTCATAGATTGGAAGAATTAATATTGTTAAAACATCCATACTACCCAAAGCAATCTACAGATTCAATGTAACTGTTATCAAAATTCCAATGCCATTTTTCATCACGGTAGGAAGAACAGTTCTGAAATTCATATGCAACCACAAAAGACTCTGCACAGCCAAAGCAATCTGATGAAAGAAGAAAAAGGCTGGGGGCATCACATTGTCTGATTTCAGATTGTATTACAAAGCTATAGTAATCAAAACAGTACAGTACTAGCATAGAAACAAACACGTAGACTAATGGAACAGAATAAACATCTCCAACATGAACCCACACATACACGGTCAACTGGTCTTCAACAAAGGTTCCAAGAGTACAAAATGAGGTAAGGATAGCCTCTTCAATAAATGGTTTTGGGAAAACTGGATATCCACATGCAAAAGAATGAAAGTGAATCCTTATCTTATACCATATACAAAAATCAACTTAAAGTGGATTAACGACTTAAACGTAAGACCTTGCATCGTAAAGCTCCTAGAAGAAGAAATAGGGAAAAGTCTTAACGTTGGTCCTGGCAATGAATTTTATAACACCAAAAGCACACAAAACCAAACCAAAAATAAACAAGTGGAATTGCATCCAACTAAAAAGATTCTGCACAACAAAAGAAGCAATCGACAAAGTGGAAAGACAACAAACGGAATGGGAGAAAATATTTACAAATCATATATCTGATAAGGGGTTAATATCCAAAATATATGACAAACTCCTACTACTCAATAACAAAAAAATAAATAACCGTATTAAAAAACGGACACTTGCATAGACATTTCATCAAAGAAGACAGGCAAATGGCTAATAGGTATATGAAAACATGCTCACCATTACTAATTATCAGAGAAGTGCAAATCAAAACTACAATGAGATATCCCCTCAAGCCTGCTAGAATGGCTATTATTAAAAAGTCAAGAGATAAGAAATTGGTGAAGATGTGGAGCAAAAGAAACTCTGGTATTGGTTGGAATGTAAGTTGGTGCAGCCATTTCAGAAAATAGGATGGAGTGTCCTTTAAAAAGTTACAAATAGAACAACTATGTTCTAACAAACCCACTTTGTGGTATTTATCCAAAGGAATTGTAATCAAGATCTCAAAGAGCTACCTGAACCCCTATGTTCATTGCGGCATTATTGACAATAGCCAAGATATGGAAACAAACCAAAAGTCCACCAATGGATTAATGACTAAAGAAGCATAGTGGAATACTATTCAGCCATGAAAAGGAATGAAGTCTTGCCATTTGTGGCAACATGGATGAACCTGGAGGACATTGTACTGGGTAAAATATGCCAGACACAGAAAGCCAAATACTGCGTCATCTCGCTTGTATGTGAAATCTAAAATAGTCAAACTCATAGAAGCACAGTAGAATGTTGGTTGCCTGGGGGCTCAGGCAAGGAGGAAATGAGGATGTGATGGTCAAAGGGTACAAAGTTTCAATTATGCAAGGTCAATCATTTCTCAGGATCTTCCAGAGAGCACAGGGCCCATAGAGAACAATACTGTATTGTACACTGTAATTTGCTGAGAGGGTACGTCTCGTTCTAAGTGTCTTACCACACACACAAAAATAATAATAACGATAAAAAAGGAGGAAGGAGGAAGCTTTGTGAGGTGACGGATATGTTGATGGCCTTGATGATGGTCATCAAGGGTAGCAGAAATGCCACCCCAAAATATGACTGTAGGAGATCAGGACATGCCACGCCAAAACATGCTGCTTTCGTGTATTGATTATTTCGAGCTATAGGCACTTAGAAAACAGCAGATGCAGGGAGAGGCTTTCTGTAAACTCCCCTTATCTGCCTAAAGACAGATCCTCCAAGAGCAACTCAGTTGTCCTCAATCCCCTCCCTGGGAGTCTCACCAACCAGGGAAGATTGACTCACCTTATCACGGGAAAGGAGGCTACAAGTCGACACCACAGCTAGACACAGTATCACAAACCATCATAACTCCCATCAATTCTTCTAAGGGCCCAGTCATTTTTCCTAAAAATCAGTTAATCTCCATAAAAGGCCTACCACCCTTCTCTATTAAGGTGGTATTTAATCCTGAATTCTAAGCCCCATGGGGCGTTACCAACGTTTCCCTAGGGATCTCCCACATACACATGAGGCGTACATGTTAATAAACTGCTGTTTGTCTCCATCTTTTATTGCAGGAGTCTCAGCTAAGGACTCGGAGAAGTAGAGAGAAAATTACTTTTCCTCCTCTACAGTGGTGATGGCTTCACTAGTATATGCTCATCCTCAAACTCAGCCATTTGTAGCATGAAATTTGTATAGCTTTTCACATGTCAATTATACCGCAATAAAATGTTTAAAAAAAGGGAGATCATACCATTCTAATGGGATGTAAGAGCTTTTACTTGTATGTGATCTTAAATACACACCCCAAACAGAGAAAAAATATTATCCTTTGCCTGAGATATGTTGTTAAAAATTTATATTTGAGAATAAAAGACAAAAATAGGGAGATACAAAATCCACGTGCTCCATTTCTGAAACTGAGGCTGGTCTGTAACATACTCAGTTGTTACTTCCTTACCCTGTTTTGTAAACCAGTTCGAGGGCAAAGAGCAAACGCTAATCATCAATGTAATTCCCTTAGCCCTCCCAATCATAATTTACAGCGTGGTATTTTGTGCATAAGTAATTGTTCTCTAAATATTTGTAAATAAATTATTAAAATTTAAAGTCAAGAAGAGTAAGAGAGCAAGACCTGGGGCAGAATGTCAAAGTGGATGTATAGAAAAATTTGGATAAGAATCACTCACACACTTGCTGGGGCGGTGCATGGTGTTGTAGTAATGAGCACAGATGGACACAAAATTTTTTTTTTGAGTGAAAAGGAGGTCAAGAATAAATCTTCTTATTATGGTAATACATAAGCTCACATACACACATTCGTATGTTGAAAATATGTATTTACTGTTTCTCACATGACAAAGTATTCTACATGTATTACTAATGTTTTTTTGAGGAAGTTAGCCCCGAGCTAACATCTACTGCCAATCTTCCTCTTTTTGCTGAGGAAGATTGGCGCTGAGCTAACATCTGCACCCATCTTCCTCTCTCTTATATGTGGGACACCTGCCACAGCATGGCTTTATAGGCGGTGCTTAGGTCCATGCCCAGGATCCAAATTAGTAAACCCCGGGCCACCAAAGAGGAGTGTACAAACTTAACCACTATGCCACAGGACCAGCCCTGTGTTATTAATTTTGATGCTTATAGTAATCTTACATAGGAGAGAGAACCACTCCTTATACAATCATATCCTACTTACATCATTTCTTCAAAGAAGCCTTTCTTTTATATTCCAGACCAAATTGCTCCCTCCCTCCATGTTACTTTATGGTTAGTACAGAGACTTTTATTATAACAATATTCACATTTTATTTAGCTTAGTTTTTACTACATGCTTTCCTACTGTGTATCTCTTGGATGCAGAAGTTGAGCCTTGAAAATATTTATTGCAATATAACTGGTCAATTGCACATTGAATGAATGATGAAATGTTTGTTGAATAAATGAATGAATAGAAGAATTATTTTTTCTCATGCGAGATTAAAGGCTAAAATTTCAGTTTATATTTAGCAGAATAGGTGTTGGCATCAAAAAAATAAAAGGCTTAGTTAGAGTGCTCTACATTCATAACATAAATAAAGAGGAAAGGAAAGAGTGATTAACGTAGACACGGACAAGAAGAATCTTTGCTATTGCTGCTCGTGTGCATTAGACAACACGCCTCCTTATTAATACCTCTTTACTCACCCCATATAGTTTTTGCCTTCAGTAAAATCCAAGAAATTTTCTGTTTATACCTAACATAAAGTAGAGAAGAGATCTGGGTTGAAGAAAAGGCTTGGAGAAAAAAGACGGAGGTGTGTCTGTTTCCTCTGTCTCACCATGGAATACATTTGAGCAGCCTAGATTGAAGAATGAGGGCCCCAACTCTAGGAGTCTCCAGACAGGCGTTCAGGTAACTAGCCACATGTGGCAACAGTTTGGCAAGAAGCCCTTCTCCTCCATTGAAAATTGCATCATTCTGACCCCATCAGGAGGATAAGCCCTCAGAGCATTGAGAGACAGCCTCCCTGGTGGAATTTCAGGATGGCAAGTGACTGGGGTAAAACCTCTACAGGCAGCCAGGGAAGCAGGGGTGGGCAAGTGGAAGCTGAAGCAAGAGAGTGATACCCGAGTAACACAGCCTGAGGACTGCAGTTCCTAAATTCCCAAATGACTGTGTGTGAGAGCTCCTCTGAGACACCAGAAATAAGTACAGGACACTGAAGGGGAGTGCTTGCTCACACTGTCACACTGGTCAGGGCCATCAAACCAAGAGTCATTTGAGTGGACAAGTAATGGAATTGCCAAGCAATTTTGAGGACCCAACTGAAATTGGAAACCATAAATCTGCCCCACCTGGCAGAGTTATATAGTTCTCTCCAGCAAAGCTCAGGAGAGGGAAAAAGCTTTTTATGAGAGCAAGGCAGTTTGGGAGTGTGTCTAAATGAAAGCATGAGAGAGCAGGGGAAGAATGGAATTGAAAGTAAGTGTGACCTGAATGGCCAGTCGTGATGATGAATCTGGTTAGGAAAATAGAGTCAAGAAGCAAAAGATAGTCTAAAAATACACGGAGGAAATTTAAATGCTGAAGTGAATGAAAAAATATATCTAGTGGAGATAAATGTTTGTTATCAGATAGAGGGATTTCAAATGAATGGTTTAGAAGGCAGTTCAGTCCAGGGAGATAATAAATCCTGACTGTGGCCTCAGGTGTGGTTTACTGAAGAAAAATGAAGTGAAAGTTATTGCCACAGGAAAGATTCAGAAATTGTGAGGAAACTAAAGTTAATCAGGATAAGGTGAGAGTGGAAGAGAATAAAATAAATGAGTAAGATGTAGCATTCTCCTCAGAAGGCAGGAATACGTCTGCCTTTGGAACGTGTCTTGACTAAGGGAAATTAACCCTGCCTGTTCTAGAACAAGTAGCTTAATGTCACCAATATCGTAGACAAGAGTGATGTCCTATAAAATGCCAATGTGATGTTCTGTGGAATGTTTGAGATCTTTGTGGATCTTTGTATGGCACAGATGAGGAGAATACACTGTAAAGATGGGCTACTATTTGCCAGGTAAAAGTTACCGGCTTCTGGTAGCACTTCATGTAGAGAGAAACCACTTAACGGGCTCCATAGTTGAAGACCAGTTGTGAGGGTCTGGGCCCAGTTGTCATCTAGAACTATAGCTGTAACTGGAGTCACAGCGTCAAGAAATTATAATAATTCCTAGACATTTTTCAAGATCAATCCTCTTTCCACACAAGTCAAATAGACAAGTTAAATGGGGATGTGACAGTCACGACCATCCCGGAATCTTTCAAGTCCTTGGTGGCAGCATTAATCTCTGCAATAGCTTGAGGAAGGACATTCTGTACTAATAGAGTGGTAGAACCAAGACGAAACGCCATTTGATCCCTTAACCACTATAAGCTCTTACTATGACAGGTAGACCATTGTGGCATTTTGATTCTCTAGAATTAACGCCATTTCAGAGCTAACGTCAAGCAATCCACAAAAATTTTGGTTATTTTTCTTTCTTCATTGCTAAGACATCCTGGAAAATGACTTCAAGTTCCTTTAGAAAAAGCTAGGAGAAAGATATGCATTATACATTTTTCACTAAACAACAGAATATTTTCTCAAGTAGAAAGGGGCTTCTCTTTTATTCCAAAGGCTCTGGGTTTATGAACTGCCTCACCTCTAGGAATGTTTTCAGGAGTGATATCTCTCTTTTATGATTAAAAAATTCAAAATTCTGTTCAAAATATCTAGGCCTTCCTACCTCTACACGTTAAGCAAGATTTTAGCGTGATGCCCGTCTGTTTCTATGATACTGTGATACATGAGCTAATGATAGAGATCTCTGAGGGTAAAAACATGCTGATCATGACTTTGAATGTTTTTTGGTTTTGGTAACTATGCTCACCTTGTCTCTGGCATTTAAGTGCCACCACTTGACCCATCTAATCCCAGGATCTTGCCCTCAGTGAATTCAGGAAGCCCAGTTTAATGGCAGAAATTTCCAGTCATTTTGTCCTGAAGACAATATTCTCACAGAGCTCCCAAGGATGTTAGGACTCCCCTCACTAATGTACTTTTTGCAGTTTTGCTGGTATGAGAGCGTCCTTAGTAAGGGTTTGTGTGAGCAGCTCTTACCTAAGAAATCCACTCTGGTATTTATCTTTCTTTACAATATAAAAAGAAATTCTGCTACTTTATTTTTATTCTGTGTCATCTATCTTTGTGTCCACGTTTCAACCAACCAACCAAGCAAACTGAAGGGGACACTATCGGTTTTCTTAAGCTGATATACTGAATGGGGAATCTCTGATTAGTGCCCTGTGGATGCACAGCAAACAAGCTTTTCTCAGTCCCACGTTTCTATTCCACCTTGATCCCGCTCTCAGAGGCCTGTTCCACATACGTTCTCTAGATTTTGATATGTAAATTACCAAGATCTTGAAAATCTTTTGATGTGTATGGCACCTCCCCGCAGGCCACACTTGGCACTTGACCCTTTGGGGTGTGCAGAGACTTGCCTCTAGTTTAGAAGCAATGAGAAGTGGTGAAGGCGGGTTCTGAAGAGCAGTCCTGTGTGTGAAGTCTACTTCAGAGGAGGAAATTCAGGCAAGGGGAAGCTAGCCAACTGGGACCAAGGAGGAGGGGCTATTTTTACCAACAAAGAAAATGCTTGGAATTTAAACGTTCTAGGTCCTGAGCTTCATTTGCACGTTTTCAATGAGTGTCTCATAGTGAGGTGCCTCTGAGGCTATAGGGGTGGGTGAAGGAATTGTTGACTCTGTAGCAGGAATGTCCTGGGACATGAAACATGTCATGCAACTTGTTTGTTTGTGCTTCTAGCATCTGCTTGAGTTCAAAATTATATGTACATTTCCCTTAGTAATTGAGTATTTTTAATCCTTTTTTTCTTGGCTTAGAAATCAGCTTATTATCGCTTATTATAGACTTCTCAGGTTGCAGAGTCACTTGAAGTGTCAAACTCATGTTTTTAGTCTCATGCCAAGGGAGTATAACATGTCTTTGCTCTAAGCAATGCATAATTCCCTAATTCAGGATTGCCTCAGGCTCCATGCAGTATGCTTGCCACACATACTCTTGAGCACCATATGCTCAGTTTTAAGTACCAAGTAGCATACCAGCTCCCATCCAGCTTAGATATTCTGGAAACCAGTTTTCTTTCTCTGGGCCTCTGTGGGTAAGTACAGGGCTGTAGCAAAACCTAAAATATTTTTCTTATTCCTTACCTTAATTTAGCACTATCGGAATCATTCCAAGTGCTACCATTCTGACTGGTGGAATTCCTCTCTTTCCCAATCAGTGCTCCTGCTTTCATATCATAATTATAACATAATTTGCATGGCCGTATAGTCACCCTATGTTGACTTTGAAATAAACAAGATTATACCAGTTATCAAGGATCAAGGTTGTAATTACTGTATAGGTGGACATATATGTGTATTCTCTTTCAGAACATCCAAACCTGCCATACAATATCAGAAGAATCATTATTGAAGGTGAATTGATATTTTAAAATGATCCAAAAGTGTAAGTCCTCTAAACTCATGCTTATACAATATTACTTTTAAGTTGCAATGTGTATTCTCATTTTCTTCAAGAAATATGTAATCATAGTGGTAGCTGTAACAAACTCTTTCATTGGTGAGAATGTCAACAAATTAGCTTGCAAGAGGCATTTTCATGTGGACACAAGTCATTCTGGGACAAACTCAACCAGTTGAGCCTTGTCTCTTAATAACACTGTGTTGGAAGAGTCTGAACGAGTGAACTCTAGTATAATAAGCCTTGTAGAAGAAAGGAGGCATTAACAAGAACCCTAACTAGTAGTTTCAGGAATACTTGGTCAGAAGTGGTCTTAGAAGTGGGAGCAATTATTCCTTCAGTTCATAGCCCTTGGGCAATTTGATTTTATCAATACAAGAGGAAAGAAAAGCTGGGTCTGGGGTGCAGTTCAAGGAAGGTTGAGGAAGCTGGTGAAAGTGGAAATTTTTCAGTCCTCGAAGGACTCTTATAGCCTCATCTTTAAAGTACAGTCGAAGTTCGTGTTTTTAATAAAGAAGAGAACTAAGTACTCACATCCTTCCTTTAAGGGGTGACTCCATTATTCCCAAGATGACAGCCACTTATTGGATATAATTGGTAGGTTTCTTTGTGAAATAAATGAAATAGGTTATGCTATGATCTGAATGTTTGTGCCCCCTCAAATTAATTTCATATGTTAAAATACTAACCCTAAAGGTGACAGTATTAGGAGGTGGAGCATTTGATAGGTAATTAGGTCATGAGGGCAGAACCCTTATGATTGGGATTAGTGCCCTTACTAATGAGATCTCAGAGAGCTAGCTCATTCCTTCCGCCAGGATCAGACACAGCGAGAAGACACCATCTATGAAGCAGAAAGTGGGCTCTCACCAGACACTGAATGTCTGAATGGCCTGGCACCTCCATCTTGGACTTCACAGCCTCCAGAACCATGATAAATAAATTACAGTTCCTGTAAGCCACCCAGTCTATGGTATTTTTGTTATACCAGCCCAAACAGACTAAAGCAGTTTACATTTTAAAATATTAACTTACGTAATTTTTTTTGGGGGGGGGTAATTTCTGCTTTAGATTCCTTCACCTGAGGCTCAGTGAAGGTAGGAGTCAACAAAGAAAAAGGAGAAAGCATTGCACTTTGTCTTTCAAGATAGAATTTTTCAAAGTAGACTCTTACAGAACTCCCAAAGACAACGGTCACAAATTGATGGCAAGAGAGATACACTTGAGAAAGAAAATGGTTTTCTGATGTCCAGAAGGTTACATGTAATTACCATGAGCAAAATTGGAAGGAAAAGGGGGAGCCAGCTGGACTCCTAAGAGGTTAAAATGTTTTCTACAATATGGGAACATTATGCCAAGACTCACCCACAAAGTACATTCCCGTTTTCCTTAATGTTTCTTCGACTAGTTATAGATTATTGTTGTTTTGACTTACTAGCGTAAGTCAAAAGAGAGAGACACACACACACACACACAAGAACTCTGCCCTTCTGTATGTCACATATGCTGAGTGGATGAATTGGAATAAGTTGGGTGAGTCATACAAAAGTAGATCATTGTTACAAGAATCTGGAAAGTTTGTATCTGTATTCCAAGAAATAGATTTTTTTCTGAAGACATAAGTCACATTGATCAACTGTTATTGTTTGAACCTCATTTAAACAGAGATATTTCTGATGATTCTAATAGTTAAAGGAATATTAGAATCTTTTTCCTAAAGCCTTCTAAAATGAACAAATCAGTTCAGTTTCTATAAAATAGAATAATTTATAACTTTTTATAAAAGTATTCTTTGAAAATGTTAATGTGTCTTTTGTTTATTTTGAGCATGCTCTATCATGTGCTCTCAGCAAACAAAACTGTAAAGAATAAAATACAGAAAGATAAATTATGAGAGCTTCTGATGTTGCCCCAGCTATCAGACTAAATAATTAGAGAATCAATGTGAGATGAGCCTAAACCTTGGGATCAGAAGATATGATGAATTTTCAAGGAATTAATTTTAATTAATTAATTCTATGAGATCAACATATCTTTAAAGGTACGATATAACTCATAAGTCATAAATAAAGGATTTTTTTTGCTTTATGTTCATAGATCAAAAGTTGATAAGTTATCTTATGCACCTTTAAATGTCTCCCCTTTCTTTTGATGGATATTAATAAGATTCTGATATTTCCAGAGAAGTAATAAAGGTAGTTATGTTCGTTTGAGTCTAGTCAATACAAGGCCAAAAATAAATTAGTTGAAATTATAAATATATTTCCAGTCATTGATTTTTTTTCATATAATCTTTTCTATCCATGTTGAGGTGGTTTTGCAATGGTTAAGCATTTTGTCTCCTTTCCTGACTATTTCATGTAATTTTCAGTGAGTTACATCTCCTCTAGTGTTTTTATGTGGATTTTCATATTTTGTTTCTATCTCTTAGATAATTGTCTGGAAGCAAATTAATTAACAAATATTGTTTAGAAATTGCTCTTCAAATGTTAGTTTATATGCATTAGTTAACAGGGTCATTCACGATACTTTAAAAACCATTTAAGGAATAATTTACATTTTCTTAAGTATTTTTATTTTTAAGATAAAATTCGTATTTCATTAATGATGCTTACATTACCTATTTAAATGTGTTTTCAGCATTTTCTATGAATTTTTGCCCTACAATTAAGGAGCTTTCTTGAGTACCATTTTAAGTATAATTTCTAACAATCTATTTCATTATATTGCTACAATTTTAAACAATTTTTGCTTTTGAGGTTAAAGCTGTAGAAAGAAGCATGTGCAATCTCAGTGACTTGTGTAGATGTAGAAAATGAAACCAAATGCTAAGAGCACATACAAAGCCTGAAAGTACCCGCACAGAGTTTACAAAAAAAGGAATAAAACACCAAAATTCAGATAAAAGGATGAACAAATCTAAAAGTTTCATGAAATTTGCAAAATCACCCTGTAGTGCAAAAATTATAAATAATTGGAAACCTGTGCTTAGAAGTATTTGCTTTTGATCAAATTGTCATTTTGAGCAATTTGTCATTATGCTCAATTTATCAAACCAGCTAGGTCTTTTACAATTATTTCATCTATGTTTAAATAAAATAGTTCTGCATTTGCTACTGTCAGCCCTGAATTGCAAAGACACTGGGAAATAAATTACTGTTCGAGGTGACTACTCATAAAATTACTTTTTCTTTTTTATCCGTTAAGTATGTAGCACAGCAGTACCTCAGAACATATACATATATATAATTTATACAATATACACTTTTATCATTTTCAAAGGTTTAATTTCCTGTGAATAGGAAAGATAGAAAGAAACTAATATTCATTTCCCTGTATTAACACAAGAAACAATTAAATCCATGTTTACTGAAATGTTTCTTTACCTTTAAACATCTTTTCCTTTCTTTTTTAATATCGAACTTTTAAAAATACCCCCAAGTATCAATTAACTTTCTCGTCATTGTTCACCTCATCATATAGAGCATAATTTATTGTGACATTTGTACAAGAATACATCAGATGGTAAATTTAACAGGATAATATTCCCAATAGAACAATCCTCTAAATTTTCTTGCTAACTTACCTCACTTTGACATACAGAGCTTCAAGTTAAGGGGTTTTGCAATTACGTAATACTGAATAAAGACCCACATTTCTCCTGTCTACTGCAGTCTCTCCCTTCTTCTCTTCCTTGCTCGTCCCTCCTCCCCTTTCCCTCCCTCTTCCTGCAGCTTCTCCTCTTCCTCTTCATTCTTCTTTTCCTCCTTCTCCTTCATAATGTGAGTTGTAGTACTTGAATAATAAAAATGCACTTAGAAATGCTATATGCCCTAAAAACACACCTGCATAACAAAGCAAAATCTTAGCATGAACTGTTTTAACTTCTAAGAGCTTACATTGCACTTCCATTGCTCAAACAGTATCAACTTCAAAGGAGTGTCCTTTATTATCATTCTGCTAATGTCATTTGGGGATGAAGACTGTAATAATATCGTCATTGAGTGGTAACCTAAAAGTTACTAAAATGGATAAATTGAAACTATATTTAGAAAGTAAGAGACAAAAATTTAGAAAGGAAGAAAAACTATTTGAAGAAACATTACTTATAGGTGATGAAAGCAAGACAAATTATAAAGATAACTAAAACTTGTGAATACCAGGTCAGCCTAACTCAGTGCTTGATTCATGGACTGTGGTTTATGGTTTGGCTGGATGGTCAGGGACTTGAAAGGTACATGACTGGACAATTAGAGACAATGAATATGGAGAAAAGGTATGTGTATAGACCTCTCTAAATGGGCAAAAAACATAAGCATGAACGTATTTGTGTCCCATATGAATGTTCACCTAAGGTTCACCTCAGCAGAGGAGGATTTTAATATCATGTGGATGTCTTAGCAATGAAGAAAGTGAAATAACCAAAATTTGTATGCTGCCAATCTTCCTCTTTTTGTATGTGCATGGCCACTGACAGACAAGTGGTGTAGGTCTGCACCCAGGAACTGAACCCAGGCCACCGAACTGGAGTGCGACAAACTTAACCACTTGGCCACCAGGGCTGGCCGAGTTACTGTGTTCTTGTAGGACAGTCATGCTCTTCCCCAGCACTAGTTCCAGGCCAAGCACATATTCCTGCCCTGCTCTCGTGGTAGAGAGTTTCATTCTTTTCCTTCCCTCAATGGGTTTGAAAGCAATGGGTTTTCATCAGTACCCCAAAGCAGCAATGTTTACTGCCCCTATCGCAGAAGGTTAAGGTCTTTGTTCAGTAAGACAGATGGGGAAATGGATCTGGGCAGACTCTGTGCCTTTACTGTAGCCGCTGAGATTCCCATCCCAAGCCTTCACCACCAGGGATCTTTCTCAGATTTCACAGTGATTTTTTATTAAGGGCCTTGCATGATCTGTGGAGAGATGCCTGCAAGCTATGTGAAAATCCCCCTTGTATCTACAGCCCCCAGAGGTTCTGTATTTTTTTGCTAGTCCATACTTGACCTGTACCAGTTCAATAACAATTTCTGCTCAGTTCTTACTGGTCTTGAGAGACATCTGCTCCAGATAAGCAAGTATTCATACTCTGTCTTGCCCTGTAGGCACCCATTTTTCCTTAAATTTTGGTTTAGTTGGCTACTTTGTGACATCAGCTCTGTGATGAATTTAAAGTTTATGAATTTGAAGATGGTCTGAAGTTTTTATTTTTATTGTTATAACAGTGGGAGCAACGTCCTTTTCAAATTTTACATTCCAAGGAGAAACCAGAAGTCTTTTGCTTAAGAATTTTTTTGTACTTTTCAATTTGATCTAATTGTGGATTTGGGTGGGCACGTTTTGGAAAACTTTATCTTCAACTCCTCCAATTAGTTTAGAAATGCCTTTTATAAAATTATCTCATTCGCTAAATCCTGTATTTTCAGCAATCAAAGAGAGGACAGCATAGGATCCTAGTGAGATAGTCCTAAATTTGAATTGCCAATATTTCCGTTACACAAGCCCCTAACATCATAAGGAGCTTGAAGGTAGTTATTGTGTCCTGAATTTGAAGTTCCCTAAACAGAACTGTCCCACCAAACTAGGTAACAGAGATGATAATCTAAGAAAAGTTATTTCTAACAACTGTTAAGCTCAATAATTTAGGGAAAGAATAGGACTTTAGCTCAGAAAAACTGATTACTGTTGCCAGTCTCATCATACTAAAATTAAAGGAATATCTTCTTTGATATTTTTCCTCCTTTTTCTGCTTCCAAAAGATTATATCCACAGATTTAATATATATTTATTACATTGTAGCATAATATATGATATCCTTTTTTTATAGTATTTTAAAAATTGGATTATCTCTTTTCAAAATTATAGCTGAGAAGAATGGGCTTTCCTTCAGTCTAAAATTCACTTATGGGTCTCCTCACTTACACTATATGTGAGTACTAATTAGGTTTGAGTAATTCCTTCCACTGGAAAGTTGACAATTCTTGATTTGGTATTATCAAGATTAGATGTCACATAGTACTTAGTAACATTTTGTTGAGTTACTTTATAATTCCAAGGCCATGAGAAACTCCAAAGAATCTTCTGAATAATATTTTATCTCATAAATTAAATTATGTATTGGAAATTTTACTCTATAATAATTGTATTGAAATTTTTGAAATTGGGTCATCCATACATAGTCTACATACTAAATCAATTATTGTATTTACCTAAACAGAAAATTCTATTCCCTAACCACACCACTGACCAAGACTACCTTAGTGTTCCCCTCAGTTTGACAACACATTAAGATTCTAGGGCCCTGACTTCCCTTTTCTTGGAGCATTTACTTTAGAAAATTTATCATTGTAAATTCTTCCCCACTCCCTTGAGATGTAGGGATTTTGAAAAGAATCTTATGAGTTTTATATCCCAGGACAGTCTTTTTCAAGGACCCCGAAGGCTTTGCTTCAAAATGCAAAAGTGCCCGTCTCCCAGTTTCTGTGGGAAGGTAGGAGCTTAACTTCAGGGGGCACCTCACTTCTAATTGTGAAACTATCTCCTGTCAGGAGGATACTAGAAAGTTTACTTTTCTTTCGATAAAGCCAGTTAGCAAACAGATGGCCTAAGATCTTTCCCTCACCCCAGCTCTTAAAAACCTACTCTCTTTTGTTTCAGTGGCATAGAGCTCAGACAGGGTTCTGAAGCCTCTCCCCTAGCGCAATAGCCTTGCATAGTCTTTCGTGCCTGTTTAACTTTGCCCCTGGCAATTTTGCTTTGACATCCTATAATAAATAATTATTATATAAGCAATCCCAGACTTATTAAAGTCAATAATATTAAGATCACAAATACAGTTCCTGAATCCAGAAACAGCAGGTAGTGTTTTATATCTTTTACAATATTCACAGCATTTTATTTTCCAGTGACTAGCCTATTTGAAACTCTATATATTCAAATACATATATACATTTTTTTCAAATCTATATCAATATATATACATTGTTTTTCAAATTCTGCCCAAAAGTCAATTTGTCATTCTCTGATAAAGTCAACATTTCCCATTCCCATTTCAATTTCGGCTTGTACAAGGCATGCGTTTTTTTGAATTGCCTTATATCTTCACATTGTTTTGTGTTTTCACAAAATGACCTTTAACTTCCTTCCATCGGTCACTAGGAACAGAGTGGATGTCACCGACTAATTTCTTGCTAATGGCTCCACCAAGATAACAAATTTTCTTCACTATCAACCTGACAAGATTTAGAGAAGCAAGTTAAACATGGAAATCAGCACATTCATGATCTGTCCTTGACGGTCTGTGATGTTTTGAACAAATCACCCCGTGCAATGATCTCATGATCTATGTAAATTTTTTTCTGCGATCAGTAGGGTCCCCAATACTATAAACTAGAATCTGTGAGGAAAGATCTAGAAATGTAGCAGAAGGGAACATGGGAAAGAAAAATATATTGCCTTATAGGTAACTTGCCTCAAATATAATCACTGGGAATCATTAAAAACAAAATGGTAAAGGGGAGAGCTTTTGTTATCTCTGCTTTTGATTGCCATTCCAAATGGTTGAAATTGGATTTTTTTTTTTAGATATAAAATTTTAAAATGTCCTTTATGAGGAGCATTACTGTATAGTGAAAGAACAAGAAAGAGAGAAAATAGGAAGGAAGGAGGAAAGAAGAGGAGAGCGGGAGGGAAGGAGGGGAGCGGGGAAGGGAGGCAGGGAGGGCAGGAGGAAAGAAGGAAAGAAAGAAGTAGGGAAAGAAGATAATTTGGCTAGCCACCTATTTAATTACCCCTGCCTGACATCCACCAGAAAGAAATCATGTTTTCTGGGTATTTGTTATAAGTTTCCTAATTCCAGCAGTTACAGCATTGTTAATGGATACGGAAGGCATAATAGCTTAAGTCATTTACTTGGGGCATAAGTTTCTACATAGTGGGCAGTTTCTTCATTTTTCCTTAGATTAACATTTTTGCCACACAAACTTACAAATCTCTCTTTTATATTACATATTAAGTTAACCACTATGTCTTCTACCAACTTATTTTGCCTAAGTACCATAACACTATCTTTTCTCACTAATATGTATTTTTACATGATGACATCATCTAGATCTCACTCTTGAAACACTGAAAGAGGAAACAGGAGAGAAAGTGTCTTGAAGAACAGATAATTAGGGAAGGGGGATCAAAAGTTATTGTCTCCTGCATTCTTCAGATTCTAACCTCCACTTAGATCAGAGAGGAAAATAAAACCCATTAAGCTTTCACATCACATCATGAAGTGAACACTGCTTTTGCCCACTCACAGTAAGCTTTTAAATTTTATTTTACTCAGAACAAACAGTTTTCTGAGCCAGCCCTGGTGGTCTAGTGGTTAAACTTTGGCGCTCTCAACTCCATAGCCTGGGTTCCTTTTCCGGCTGTGGAACCGCATCAGCTGTGTGTGGTGGTGGCTCACATAGAGCACCACGCTAACAGCTGAGACACACAACTATGCCCTGAAGCTTGAAAAAAAAGGAAAAAGAAATCTTCTGTTTCATGTGAAGTTTCTTGATAAACAATTTATGTTTCAGTTTGTGACAATGGTCAACATGAATTATTCTAGCTGATCAATATTTTAATAGTCGAAAACTTATTTTGGAATCGAAATAGAGAATTAATAGTTTTATTTTCAGTAGTGAAAGGAAATTTTCTCTCAACGAATATAGACACGTTTGAAACTATCTCAAAATCTATAAAAGTTGTTTAAACCAACCAATAAACTACTTCTCAAAGGCAAGATCACAGCATATTTTTGTAACTGTTTTGAAGTAATATGGCATAAATATTTATGGGTATTTTAAGAAAGGTCACATTATACTAGTGCTGGATTTGGAACCAGTCAGCACATGCTCGTTATTGGACTCAGCTGGGAGTCTCAAAGGATACACCCCTGGACCTGTCTATAATAGAATTGCAAGAGCAAAAACAAGCTCAACAACAGAGTTGGATCAGCAAAAATTCTTTGAAGGAAAAACTTTCTTTGCACGCTGTGTTATAAAATAAAGCTTCTAAAAAGACCTTGATTGTTCTTTAATAACATCAGCAATCTGGAGTCTATGTCTAACCGGACTTCCCCAGGCAAGTAATACATTGATCCCCGCACCCGGGCCTAAACAGATGGATGAGGGCTGGCGCACAGTATGCTGGAATCAATGCCATTTGGCTCTATCACTTTCCAGGCGATAAATATATATTTCCTTTGGAACTGATGTTGCTAATCTAGAATGTTTTTAAATTATAAATGGAATGCAATGCTATTGAATACTTATTATACAACTCCCAAAATAGGATGATTGAACACAATGAACCAAACCAAACAATAAGAAAAACTCATCTGCCAGCACAAATGGACTCCAATTCCACTTTTGTTTATTCAGAAATAGTAAAAAAAAATAAAAATAAAAAAAATAAAATCATTCTCAGTTCCACAAAGAATTCTATCCACAGAATGCTGCAATAAAGATTCATAAATTCTCTGCACAATGATATCTGGAAATGTTCCAGACCAAACCTCTAAAATGCAATCTATATGGCACTTTCTTGGAAGCAAAACTTCAGAGAGAAGCAGAATGGAGCCCAGCTGCTCTTTCACAGGGCCCCGCTGAGCCTCCGCAGACTCAACGGCCGCATCTGTGCTGGAGGGACGATTTCGTTCAGCTTGCTGTCCGTTAGCGTGCAATTCTTTTCTTCTTTTCTTTCTTTATTAGGGATGTCCTATTCAAGGTATTTTAACCTATAACCCTATCTCTTAGTCTGTTAAATCTTAGCCTCTATTCCTCATAGAACCTTATATGACTTCTTTGTAGGAACCAGTTAGGGAGAAAAATATTGGAAGAAAGGGATACTTGAGTCCTGGTTTTTTTTTATTGTTCCTATCTCCTAAAGCTCTGGGGGACATGTATATATATGCTTCAAAAATCACATTTCATACATTTACTTTATATAGTTCTCAGTCATATAAAACTTATATACTTTGGAAGCTTAGATCTAAAATTGAATATGCAATACCTGTTCAAAATCAACACAGAGTCACATCCTATGAGGTTTTGGTAAAATTTGAAAAATTTTAATTTGTATAAACTATTACACTGTGGTACTATGGATAACATATTTTGATTTATTAAAAAATAACTCAACTTTATTGAGTACGTATATAGCAGGTACTTTCTAAATTTCTCACATCGGATTATTTCATTGGATTTTGGCCAGACACTTTGAGGCCAGCACTGTGATATGCCATCTGCAGGTATTGAAACTGAAGCACTAGCAGTTACGTAATCTATCCGAATTCACCCAACTAATGAGTAGCGAAACACGGATACGATGCTATGCATAGTCTCTCTGAAAAGTGAATGAAATAGGCAGGAATGCCATCTTTAGGTTTAAAATCTCCATCTCAAAACTATTCACTTTTAATTGAATTATAAATCAGACCATAATCTGAGATTGAAAGAGATGCTACAAAGTATACAGTTTACCATAATGCTATTCATTTCAATAAACAATTCATCTTCATCCACTCCTAGTCAACATATCTCCGTTTGTCTTCTTAAACATTTATAAGCGAATTCCCTTTTAGTTTGAAACTACCTGATTGTACTTCTTTTCACTGAGATTTGTTCTGGAGACAGAGCACTTCAGCCTGTGCTTTGCAGCCTCTGCTTTTGAAATCACTGGATTCCTGTGACGACAGCCTACACTTATGTACCAAGAAGAAATGTCAAGATAGTACTTTATTGTCAAAAGTGTCTGACACTGTTGAGATTGAACCTAGGAGATCGACTTAAAATAAATATGCTCTCTGAAGTAGCCCTTTCATATTCCTTAAGACCACCGTGGTCTTGCTGCATCCTCCTCCTTTCTTAGGGCTCTTCAATTAACTAAGAGTCACAGCTGCCATAGACACTGCATATGAGGGCCCCACGGACCCAAGAGAATCGGGGAAAGTTTATGTCATTTATCTGCATAGAAAGGAGAAAAGTTGGAGCAGCAATAAATAATCCTGCAGAAAGTAAGATTGCCTATAAGGATTGATGGACAGTATTAAAAACAAAGAAAAAGAAAATTATGCTAGTGTTAAAAAGCTTTTCTTAGACAATAAGAAATGTCCCATCACAGATTAAAGAGACAGATTTTTCTCTAGCTAAGATTTTGTGTTAGAGAGCTATATGTAAACACACATACAAACATACATGCACACATAGAACCACTCCTGTCATACGGAGAAAACATAGATCAGATTTCTAAATACAACCAAAACAAGTGTCTAAGAGAGGTTCTATGATTGAGAATGTCTAAGACTGTTAATATTCTGTCCAATAAAAAAAATGATTGCCAAGGTTTTTTTAAACCAGTTCTATTAGTGTCACCTCAATTTGTGGATAATTGATCTCTTTATTGTTTCTTCTGGTTCAAGAACATGGTATATTTTTCTATTTATTTAAATCTTATTTGGTTTTTTTCATTCTAATTTTATAGTTTTCTGCATATAGGCCTTATAGATATTGTATTTGGTTTATTTTTTGGTTCTATTGTAAGTGATATGGTGTTTTAACTTTAAATTTCAATTGTTCACTGCTGCTATTTAGGAAACCAATTGACTATTGCATTACACCCTTGTATCCTGTGAACTTTTTATAATCACTTAATAGTTCCGGGAAGGTATTTGGTTGCTATTGTTGATTCTTTGGAATTTTACACATAGATAATCATGCCACCTAAAAACAAAGACAATTTTATTTCTTCCTTCCCAACCTGCATACCTTTTATTTTCTTAAGTTTTTGTTGTCAGAAGGATTTTTTTTTCACCTTTTTCCTCATGGCTGATCATGGTAAATTGGATTGAAATGATTTGTTTTAGAGTTGAACACTAATCTTGTACAACCTAAGAAAAACCTTCAATTGGTTAAGTAATAGATTTCATGTCAAGATCTTTCTTACTGGCTTTGTGTGGTGACAGCCACGGTAGAAGTAAATTGGAATTAAAATGACTAATATTGATTATTCAAATGATTTATCTCCCATGAATTCTATCCTAACTTATTTACGATCCCTACATATTTACTGTCATGAGTATATAATCTGTGCCAGATACCTCTGTTTCTCTTTCCAGGGTCATTCTACATCCTGGTTTACCTGGCTCCATCTTTTGCAAGCTGTTGTGTTGGACTAAATTAATAAAGTCACTTTTCCTCTGGCTTCAAGTTGGGTTCCGACTATATGAAGACTAGAACAGAGGAGGCAGTGGTTTTGGTGGCCAGGTAGGCAGGCTAGATCTAGTGAAGACATTTACAATCCTCATGCCCCAGATAATTGACTAAGAAGATAGAATCTCAGTCCTGAGACAGGGAAAATAGTCTTAGATGTTTTGGGAACTGGTACAGGTACCCAGAGCCACAAATGTACAAAAGAAAAAAGAAAGTGCATCAAAAGAAGCGAGAGCAGAGAGGGAGTTTGGAGGATAACGGTGTGAAATTACTAAAGATTCATCTTTGGTTTCTTCAGAATTTGGTCTGTGACTAATATGGGTTTTTGGCCTTCTATTTCAAAATTACATAATGGAGTAAGAAGCAATCCTACTGCTATGAACTGAATTGTGTCCCCTCCAAATTCATACTTGAAGCCCTAATCCCCAATGTGACTGTATTTGGAGACAGGGCCCACAAGGAGGTAACTAAGGTTAAATGAGGTCATAAAGTAGGGCCCTCATAGGATAGGATTAATATTAATATTGGAGATATCCCACAACAAATTCATAATGGCAGTAATATTTGGAGCTCATGCATTCACCTGGAGACAATGGCATCTTTATAGTTATTTTTTATATATCTCTTGAGCAAGGGTAAATCCTACAATTGGTGCATTTTCAAAGCCTGAAAAGAATGACAATTCAGTATTTGCTCAGGTTACTAAAATTTTGTTGTACTATTAAAGCAGAAATTAAAGAGTCAAAATGTTAAGATATACAGTGTTATAAATGGACATGGCATCAGAGTGACTTACTTGATCCTCAGGCAAGGCAGAGCAACCTTCAGTGGCTTTATTGTCTTCAGTGAAGTGGAAAACCAAACTATTTAGAGGAACTCACGGTCACATGCTTCATTTTATACCATTATAGGCTGATGAGGAGCAAGTAGGTTGGGGTGGAAGAACGAGAGGAAGGGAAATACAAGAATCTACTTTATTACTGAAAGGAATTTCATGTTGACCATGATTAGGCCACATCCATATTTTTATTTGTGTACATATGTATGTCCACCATACTTTTTAAAATAAAAGGCCCACAAAATGCCAGACAACGAACCTATATTCTTAGTGTTCAGAAGGCGAATCCCATGAGATATTCATGACTGGACATTTTAGGGAAACACCATACGATTCTTAATAAACATTCTAAGTATGTTCCAGAAGAATAGACTTCTATGCACACTGATTTATGTTTATTAATGGTATTTCAATATCCAGTCATTTAGGATACGAGTAAATTACACAATAGCAGGGATAAATTTTAAATGCTAACAATAATATATTATACTATCTTAGTATGCCAACCTTCTGTTGAACATAGATATTAACAGTGTCTTGTTTATTCTTGGTGCTTTCCTAAGACACATAAATGTTTTTGCTGTGATTCAAATTCATATATCATTTGACAAATATCAATATAATGTGAATATTTGTCTATTGAGGTTGAATGAGACTTGAAAGGAAATTCAAGTTGAAGATTATACATCTATTTGTTAGAAGAAATTGAAGTAGTTAATAAAGCCAAGCATTACAGTAAGTATGTAGTTAGATTGTTCAAGTAGCTGCATTAATTAATTTTGAATAGAATTTTATTTTGAAAATACTGCTTCTAAAGTATTTTTAAAATTTAATGCAATTAATAGACTCATCTATAAATAATGTTTCATGGCTTAGAGATATGAGGTAGAAAACAAAATGAACAGTGTATAACATATTTTATATATTTTACATATTTCTATGATGAAAAGTTATTTTTTCTGTGCTGGCATAAACATTGGGCCATTGTTTATCATTTGATATCTTCAGGACTTTGTTGCAGAAAAAGTGTCTTGATGTGTTAAACAGAGGATGATTTCCTATCGGGAATTAATTGCTGAATAGGGAGGTGGCTGTAGGTGAATCTCCAAGAATGACTCCAAGATGCCAGGACAGTGACCTGCTGGTGAAGCTGCTGCTTCTGACTCTGCGGTAGGGGAGGAGACTAAAGAGACTTGCAGGGCCGGCATTGGGATTGCCTCTTGCCCCTCTTTCCCTGCTAGGATCTAGCCTCTGGAATGTTCCTCAGTAAAATTCTAGGTTTCCACAAGGTCTCCACAACTGTGTTTGTTGGCAGAAAATAACTAAGCCGAAGGCTGGTCCACCATCAAAATCTCATGGAAGTGCATCTCATTAGATGGAAAGCAGTTTGCCAATAAGAACTTTGAGATATGTAAATTTTAATTTTATAGTCTCTCTAGGACAAGTAGGCACACTGGGAGAAATAATGGAAAATGAGAACACTAATCCCACTATTTACCATAATTTAAAATTAGTTTGTTATTTCAAATTCATTACTGGTTTTCTTGGTCTCTTTTTAAACATATAAGAACAAATTGAAAATAAGAATAGGCTAGTATCCTAATGAGTGACAGGGAGTTCCTTATGCATTTTATGCATGAAGTCAGATAAATAATTTCACTCAACTTGAAATACAATTGCTGGTTTTATACTTGTAAAATCACATCTAAACTTCATTTGCAAAGTGTTAGAGAGACTGAAACTTCTAATGTGTTATCCTCCACTTAGTTTAAATTGTCGGTTTTATCCTAAGCTAGTAATTGAAAAAGCATAAATGTGAGCTGCATACTCTCCACTTTGATTTTATTAAACTATAATCACATATAAAGTGGGAGGTTTTCCCTCAGCTATTGAGTTTTGGAAACAGTAGAAAATGGAAGGAGTTCCAGAGGAAAAAAGCAGAAAGAAGGAGCATAGTCCTGGAAATGACTTTCAGCCTGTAGTGGCCCAGGCCACAGTGGTCTGTCAGCTAATAGGAGGTTTCGCCTTACTCTGCTCAACTAATCTTGCTGGCAATAAAAAATCCAAGGCTTCTCAACGTCTAGGTCCATGCCTTTTGTAGTTTTCAGGATATAGTGAGGCGGGTTAGGCTATTACAAGGCAGAATTTCATGACACAGACCCTAAACACTGTGGGCGGATGGTCAGGTTTGCATCTTGGGTCTCACTCCTTGCTGGCTGCGCTTCCTTGGGCAAATTGCTGCACCTTAATTTCTTCATCTGTAAAATAAGGATAATAATAGAGCCTAACACAGGACTGTTATGAGTGTTAAATATTCTAATCGATATAAAGTTCTTAGAATAGTGAGTATTCAATAAATCATTTTAATTTATAATAGAAATGGCAAGGCTAAAGCATTCAGTACAGTAATAGTAATTCAATGAGACGTATTTGTCTTCATTTCTGTTTAAGGATTCTAAAAAAAGTCTGTGATAGACCTCAAGTAGATACAAAACATGTGGTCGTATGTTCATTCATTTAGTATGCAATCAGATTCAGGAAAATAAAAATTACCTCAGATTTCAATAAGCACACATCTGAACCCATACATGCACATACACACCGTAAAATAAATGAAGTAATCATTTAGCGCTAATTTGGACTGAATTTTCGTGCCCCCCCCCCACCAAGTTGAAATTATAATCCCTAGAGTGATGGTATTTGGAGGTGGACCCTTTGGGAGGTAATTAGTATTAGATTAGGTCAGGAAGGTGAAACCCCATGATGGGATTAACACTCTTATAAAAAGGGGGAAAGACAAGAGATCGCCCCCTCTGTTTCAACGGCTAAGTGAGGACATAACCAGGAAGTGGGTTCTCACCAGAACCTGACCCTGCTGGCACCCTGATCAGGGACTTCCAGGCTCCAGAACTGTGAGAAATACATTTTTGCTGTTCAAACCATCCAGTCTATGGTAATTTGTGATAGAAGCCCAAGATGACTAAGGCAAATAATAACTTAATCTTGGTCATTATAATTATGGTCAACAGAAATTGATTAAGTAATGAGTCATGAACGTCTACAAAGCTAATAAGTTAATTTAGGTAATTTTTCATGAGACACAATGAGTGTTAACCATATTTCTACAGGATGTGTGTCATTTTCCTTAGCTTCACTAAAAATGGAAATTCACCAAAATGTAGTAATTTCATAAAAACTTGCTGTGTATGAAAGTGGAACTCCACATGGCCTTTGCTATATAAATCAGAAAATAATAAGAATGCAGTGAGAAAGCTTTCATGCAATCAAAAATCTATATACATCCATATATTTAAACTGCAATGTAAATAGTGATACCACACTTTTTTTCACACTGGTGAAAGATTAAATTTTTAAAAAGCTTAATGAATTCAGAAATTTTCATGATATTATTTGTAAATATGTATATGACAGATTCCTGAAATCCTAGTGGGAATTAAAATTTAATTTCGAAGTCATAATTTTGTCCATCCTTTCATCAAAAGTCTCTAGATGTTAGATTTCATAATAAACAATAAATGCCTTTAAGAAATACAGCTAATAGGGATTATTATTTTTTTGCATTTTTCCAATTTTAGTAATTGATTCAACCCCCTCTGTAAAATCTCTCAGTGTAGAATGTTGTGATTATTGTCTTAAATTTACACATATGTAGGTTTTCCAATCTTTTTTTAACACTGCATTTTGATGTATTTCTGTTAAGGTTTGATACGTGTTTTGTTCTATCTACATATTGGTGAAAGGTGACCTTTTAATTTGATTGTTTATCTGACTTCAATGCTAGGACGAGGGTGAAACGTCTAATGAAGCTTGTGTGTGGATAATGATAGGGAGTTTATTTGGAATTCTATAGACACAGCACTGCCAAGCTTCCTGAGGAGTCTTTGGACCCTAACTAGTTTTAGAGCGGTTTTATTGATTACACAGAAACAGGGCATATTTTAATCATTTTCACAGCATTGTATTGCCTGAAGTACCAAAATCCTTTAAACAAGAATCTAAACTTTGTTTTAAACTCAATCCTAAATTGTTTCTTGATGTGTAGTAAACAGAAGCTCTATAAGATCAATCACAGTTACTAAGGCATATTAAAATCATCTCTTTAATTTTAATCACTCATATGCCTGACTCTCTGAGGTGCAGCTGTCCATGAAGCTAAATTACTTTTGTTTCGGATAGGAGTTTCATTTTAGGTACGGCCCTCACCCCCTGCCCCTCTCCCCCACCCCATTAAGGCATCTTAACTGCTCCATTATATATTTATTTTAATTCATACATCTTTTTCTGAACAAAAGATAACTTACTAACACCTAGAAATGTTTAGTAAGTGTTTTCTTTACTTTCACAAGGGGATAAGATTTTTCCAAAACGTTATTTGAAGAGTTAAAACATTTCACACATACACACTCATTCATGTTCCACATGGAGGTATCCTTGCATAATCCTGATTGGTCTAAGTGTGCCAATGTGCACTTGGGAGAAACAGTATTTAGTGCGTTCTAATAGAACATAGATTTTCTTGTTATAAATGGGAAATTGATTTGTTTGGTTCCATGAAAAACTGACTTATGTCTTTAATTTTAATATAATTGAACATACTTTAAATAATATCCTGACTTTACCTTTGAGCAGGTGATGAATTGGTGCAGCACGGAGGATTTTTAGGGCAGTGAGAATACTCTGTATGATACCTTAATGATGGATACATGTCACACATTTGTCCAAACCCGTAGAATATACAAAACCAAGAGTGAGCCCTAACGTAAACTGCGGACTCTGGGGGATTAGGATGTGTCAGTGTAGATTCTTCAGTTGCAACAAATGCACCACTCTGGTGAGGGATGTTGATAAGGCGGGAGGCTCTGCATCTGTGGAGGCAGCAGGTACGTGGGAAATCTCTGTACCTTCTCCTTCATTTTGTTATGAACCTAAAACTGCTCTAAAAAGAAAACACCTTAGTGTAAAAAAAATCAGATGGAAAAAGAGTAATTCCTTTAAAGCAAATAATGAAAACTCCTTTGAAGGTGGTCATGACATAAAGATAATGATTAGTTTGAGCAAAAAATACTATAGTAGAATTAACTGAACCATAAGAACAAATCCAAGTGAAACAAAACCACAGCAGGAACCTGGAGAGGTGAGTCTTGTCAATTTCAAGTGCCCATAAGGCTGAGGGTAAAGAAATCTCTGGATAGCACAATTATGGGTATGTTTTGTTACAATTTGATTTATGATGGAAATTCCTCTCATGGAGAAACAAACTATTTCTTTTCTCTAAATTAGGGGTGCTATCAGAAGTTTCAACAAGGAGTGTGAACAACATGAACACGACTGTGTAATACCATGATTCCCTGTAGCTGTCTGTAACACTCTCTGCATTATAATTCTCAATTCATTTCTGCAGTTTTCGTTTGAGACACTGATTGACCTTTGTGCAGGGAATATGTTTTATTCTTATTTTTTTTTGAGGAAGATTAGCCCTGAGCTAACTGCTGCCAATCCTCCTCTTTTTTGCTGAGGAAGCCTGGCCCTGAGCTCACATCTATGCCCATCTTCCTCTACTTTATTTGTGGGATGCCTGCCACAGCATGGCTTGACAAGCAGTGCCATGTCTGCAGCGGGATCTGAGCCAGCGAACCCTGGGCCGCGGAAGCGGAACATGCAAACTTAACCGTTGTGCCACCCGGCCGGCCTCGTTTTATTCTTACGTAATGTCTTCCGAATCCAGCATAATTTCTGGCAAACGGTAGCATTAAGTACATAGATCGAATAATGTATGGATAAATAACATGCATATTTGGGAAAGATTAATCTGGTATGTTGAAATAATTAAAAATGAAAAACTACACATGAACTTTTGATATAGGAGACTGAGATAAATATCCGGACATACACTGAAGATGACCAAGAAGGTAGTCTAAGGAGTCACAGGAGAAAAGACAGGTAAATGGAGAAATTATTGAAAGAAATGGAAAGTCCTTTTCTGGGACTTTGTTTATGTTGATTTCTAAATTTAGACAGGCCAAAGTCTTTTCCTCGCCTAACTAAATTATTCCTGTCCTGAAAAGAGAAACTAAAAGCTCACTTATTCCATTGTTTTCTCAGTATACTAGAGTCAAATTTATTGAAATCTAGATTTCATTGGATATACTTTTAATGCTAGAAGGAAATGTTAGAATTCTAGTCATTAAAGGCTATTTTGATGTCTAATGGATGGATACAAATGGATATAAATTAATTAGTAAACGTCAGATAATTATTTTTCTGATTTTTTTCATGTCAATTGAAATGAAATATTAACAATGGTTACCAAATACCACTATCCTTTGGTTTTTGTATATACTTTTTTAAGCTATTTTTTTAGCAGCAAATCCAAATAACAATCAAAAATATTTAAACTCCAAATCGAATGCTACCCACAGAGACTAATTTGGTGATGATACTATCATATTTGTTTTTCAAATTTCCATGAAGGTAGTATTCTTATGAAATAATATGACTTCATGTGCTTGGCGGTGTTTCATATTAAATCAGAAATGTAAAAACTATTATAAAGTACCTTTATTTGTTCTTTACTTCAGATTTTGAGTAGTTTTTCCAAATCTAAGTTTTCTTAGAGGCATGTACAAAACTATTTAATCCCTACCGATACTAAGAAAAGTTATATCATCTAAGGTTAATGAAAGAAAGCAAACGGTTCACAAATCTGTAAGAAATGAGTCTTAGATTTGCTTTGGTTATCAGACACACTTGCTTGCTGCTTTTAGGTCTCTGCCATTTTATGTGCTTTTCACAGGAAACACACACACGCACAAATGTACACAAATTAGAGCTATGATGAGTTAGAACTTGTGTTTCCACCAAAATTTGGTCAAGTGTTTCCTGCTACACAGGTTTAGGGAATTTTACACTGACAGAATATCTTTAAAATTAAGCAAATTAAAGATGGATATAAGAATTAGAACTGTAGTCAAATTTTCTTACAATTACCAGATTTTTATTCTATTTTGTTCTATATTATTAAACTTTTCTTAAGTAAAGGAATTAAAAAGCACTTGGAGATGAGGTGTGTATTCCATGTAACTCAATATTTAGAATTTGCTGGAGTCACTCGAGTGAAAAGTTGGCCTGACTTGTTACTGTCACATAACTTCCTTTTAGCTGTTCATTCTCATCCCCCCCAGTTGAATGTGACACTTCATTTAATATCACATTTTCCCTAGACTTAAGCTTTGCTAAGCATTACATGCTATTTGTTGAAAGAAAGTCCCTTAAAAAACCATGGAGACCTTTGGCCAACATAAAAACTTGGCAGAAGTTCACAAAATCCTCCATGGCCTGCAGACAGACTCATTGACCAATGCCACCAACAGAATCTGAAACTCAGTCATTATCTTAAATGTCAAAGGACAGGCCATAAGCCTCAAGCATGGGGTATCAGATATATAGGAAAAACATTACACGAGTAAGCATAAAATTCTTAGGCAACTTTTTACACAAATTTAAATTGTTGGTAAAAATAGGAAATATTTATTTTCATTGATGTATAGAAAAACTCAGAATTATTAGAAGTACCAAATACTAAAATTATGTAATATATGCTGTATTTTTTAATATTGCCTCTATGTATCCTCACTCATATAGAGAGATAACATTTACTTGAAATATTTGTAAACATTTTAGATGCTATTAAAGATCACAAAACTTCCTTTTTATTTTTTTCTAATCTTTTGCTAAATATTTGTTCAGTCTCTATTGCCTTAAAGGCACTGTGAGATATTTTGGGAGATGGACAATGTAGACCTCCTCTACCTTCATGAGGCTTACATTATAAGATAGACATTTAAACGTTATTACAGGAAGGAAGATTGAGTTTGATAGGAGTAGAAGAAAGAGTGGGCTTACAAGTTTATTATTGCTTTGATTTTATAAAATTGGCATCAAGAACATGTTTTTACTTGCAAGCTCTGAAAGAGCACACATTTTTCAGTGAGCAGAAACAAGCACCAGACTATTTAGACAGATCACCCAAATAAACCTAGTTACCAAATGTTGGAAGTTCTTTCAGCAGTATGTTGAGATATATAGGGGAACCAATAGATGAAACCAGTTTGGTGAGGACGAAGAGAAGTTCAGTGTAATTATAGGTAATCTTGATTACGAGATGCATGAAGCAAACGTAAATGAAAACATCTGTGAGATATTGGTCAGTGTTGAGATAGAAGAGCATGGCTAAAGCAAAGATGACAGCATGAGTGTGAATTTGAAAACCACCACTACATGTTGAAGTCTCTGTACTTGGTGAATTCCAAAGAAGGAGCCAAAGAAGTAAAAGGGAGAGGATAGAACTTCTGTAAAAGGAAAGACATAGAAAGGGAGCAAGACTCCACCTTTATATTTAAACCTTTTAAATGATGGGCTGTTATGCCATTAATTTAATGTTACAAACTACTCCATCAATTCTAAAGTTTTAAAACATATTTAATAGCCAGTTGAGTGTAGAATGATTCTATTTCATTAAAAAAGACTATTAAGACTTTAAAAGTACATTCTAAAATATCATTCCCTGTTTTCTTTGCTACCAAGAAAATGTAAATAAAATTTTTAAAAGTAAAACAACAAAACAAAAAGTGTCTATCAGATATATGCAAGTGTGATACTCTCGTGCAGAAAGTGGTACTTAAAAAATAAGGACATATTCAGAACTGAACAGACACACTATAGTGATAAAAATTATTTGAATATATTTATTCTGGCAAGCTAAGAGAAAAAGTGTAAACTCATGAACAAGGAAATTAAAATATAAAGAGTTAGCAGTGTGCAAGAAAAGAGAGGAAGCAGAGATAATTATAAATAAACATGCTTTATCGGATTATAAAATGTACTAAAAACCCAAGAATAAGAAATATAATCTGAAAAAATTATATATTAACTTAACTATATGAATCTACATCCTGATATTGTACTTAAAATTGAAGAATGTGTGGAGAATTGAGGGTAGATGTGAAAGTAGGACAAGCACCTCCCCCTACATGAAGATGTGCCACATTTTATTTCTCTTGTCATTGATATTAAAGAAAATGAATTCAAAATATTTTAAACTAACAAGATTAATTTATTCCAAATACCGGAGGATAAAAACATCAAAATACATACAGAAAATGTCTAAAAAATTAAAATAAATAAAAGTAGAAACTATGAAACTAGATGATAAGGTAAGATTAATGTGCTCTGATGATGAAACCTCACATGGCTGACATGGGTATACTTAGAGATTTGTGCTCTGCAAAAGGAAACACAACACGTGGTTATATCAAATATTCAAGGAACATTTACAGAACCCTCGAAAGTTAATCTCAAAACATCTAAAATATAGTCCACAGAGGAAATATAATTAAGAAATAAATAATTGAAGTTTTTAAAAAATGACTTAGCTCTTTGGAAACTCAAAATTATTCTCAAAGATAGACCAAGCTGCCATAATCTCTGATTTGTTAACTTTTCCTTGCAAATGTATAATATATAGCACAACCACGAATGGTAGGGAAAGAAACGTCCCCCGTTAAATAAAAGTAAAAAGTTTAACCCACAGCACTGTTCTCACTTTCTTCCTGCCACGGATTCAAAGTAAAATCTATCCCTATTATTATGGAAGAAAATAAATGTTTTAAAGTTTGATAAGTCTAAAGAATATAAGAATATATGGAAATGAAAATGAATTTCTGGTTAGGTATTTAAAAGTAGTAAATTCTTGTATTAAAATAGATGAAATTAGAAATTGTTAGGGATTTTTGACATTAGCACTTCCATGCAGATTTTGATACTGACAGTTGTTAATATTACCCTTATTTTTTATTTAATGTTCTCTATTTTATGATATTTTCTGGATAATATTGTGTTAATAATATTTGGATGAGCTACTATTTTTTCAACTGTTAGACATATGACCGTATTTTTCTCATTCTTCTAGAGATAACTTCATTGGAAATACTTTGTATAAATATTTTGTATCAATGTTAAAAACAGTCTCCTCCCCGAATTAAATTATATTCACCGGAAATGTTAAGCACCAATGAATGCTTAATGGTGAAGTCAAATGGTGAAGTTAAATGGTGAAGTCAAATGGCCTGGGATTTTCTGTTGACTACATCATTACTAGCTACACGACTTCGGGAAGTAAATTTAACTTTTCAGACTCCGTTCTCCATTATGTGAAAAAGAGTTAATAATAATATCTACCTCTGTAAGGTCGACACCCATTTGCGTTTTAATGGACTGGCAAAGTGCTGATTGTTGTCGGATGTTTCTGGATTGCTCATTCATTCATTTGTTTAGTCATTCATTCATTTAAAAATATTCTCTGCAACCCTGCTTCTACATTGAAACTATTCTATGCATTTTGGATTCATCAGTGATCAGAAAAAATCTCTGCCCTCTACAAGTTTACATTCTTGATGACCAGATCAAACGGTAAAAGCAGCTGAATATCTTAAGAATCCCAAAGAAAAAGCACAAAGATAACACGTTAATAGACTTCAAGGGTTTTAGGTGATTGTGAAGAATTGTGACACTTCTTTAGTAGCTAAACTGGCAATTCAGCCCAGTAGATTTCAATAAAGTGAAAATGGAGTGTAATGATTTATTTTTAATTGTTAAAATTTAAAGTTTTAATTATTTGTTTTAATTATTAAATTTTAATTATTAAGTTCCTCATTTAGAATATTATGAATCTGTTTTCCTTACTTTTTGTCCTTTTTTTCTTCTTTTTTTGGTTCTAAGCCTTCCAACTCTTTTTTGTGTGCTAGGTAAAAAAGTGATGAATGATTTGAGTAATTCATAGGACAGCTATTGTTTTAAAAATTACAGTATTTTTGGCTATCTACATTGACTGTCAACTGCTTTTTTCTAACCATTGGTATTTTTCCTCAAACTTACTATATCTTTAGCCGAAAGGAAAACTGAGGGGAAAAATGTAAACACTTTTAAACTCCCTACCCATCTGATGATTTAATGGCTTGAAATGCCCATAACAACCATGGGAGCTATGTTCCCATATTAGCATTATATAAAGAAAAAAAATAAAGACTAAGTTGGTATTTGGCAGTAAACGATTGGTCCCTGGTCTGTCTGATACCAGTTATTAACTTACTACACAAAATTGAATATAGAGAAGTTATTAGAGAAAAGCAGCGTCTTTCTTGCATACATAAGCCACACAAAAAAGAAAGGGAAGTTGATGCAAGAATATGACTGACACATTTCTAGGGGTAACTAAAATGTACCTGGATTTACACCTATCTCTACAATGAGTTATGGAGCATATGGATGGTAGAGTTAAACATGGGTCCTAACTAAGCACTTTGATTGTGTGATCTTTAGACATCTTTGGACTGAGTGTGTGAAAGTGATTCAACTAAAATTCACCATGGAACAGTCAAGATATCACCAATTCAGAAGTGGATGCTTTCTGCTAAAAATTACTTATTTTTTAATTCATGCTTTTTGACCCACCAACATATCGACCAACAAGTTTCATAAAACTTTTCTTCTCCTTTTGCCCAAATACCCAGGAACCCAAGCTCTTACACATTTTTAAGCATTGGCCTCATCAATCATTTTGACAGCCATTGGGCTGGATCAGAGACCCATAAGAAGTCACATTATGGATGAAAAAACAACTCAGTAGAAAACTGTTGAAAATGAAAAGTTTCCATCATTCTTACATAGTCTACCTACTTGAATTTTCATGCTTCAACAGAAAAGAGAGAAGGAAGTCGGTAAGTGCAATGACAAGTAAGAAGTAAAAATCTAACTTTAGAAACTTATTTGTGTGTCCTTCCTCAAACATGTTTTAAGACAATTTTTCTTTGTTATTTTGATGCTTATATAATACGTATTACAATTTCTTCATTGAGTTCTTCTAAAACAGCGATTGATAAATAATTCCTTCAAAACACTTTTAATTTTCTGCTAATGAAACTTCTCGTTGAAGTTTAGGAACTTCAAAGCCATGTTTTTAAAAAGTAATTTTAACTCATATAAAACATAGGGAGACTGGAGATTTTTTTAGTTGATTTGTTTGTTTTAGAAAAAACACCACTTTTTTTTCCTTAAAATGTAACTGTGGAATCTGAATGAGTATATGTTTGAAAAATTTGGCTTTTCTGATTGAAATATAATCCGTGCTGTCTGTGAAATAATGTTACCGAAACATCCCCTTCACTAAAAATTAACTAGTAGGCTGAAATTAACTTTTAAATTCAGTCATGTAAAAGAACATACATTTGTTTGTGCTAATAGAAAAATAAAAACTATCTTTTTTTCCTAGAAAATTTTGTAATAACTTTCTCTATTGAACTTAATTAAATAATTTATTATTCCAAATGAGGGAAATTTCAGCCCATCCCTTTCTCAGCTGTTATTACACTTAAATACTCTATTTGTGACAAAGCAATAATAATATTTAAATTACTTTTTTCTGTTTATTGTCTTTCAAATTGCCTGAATTTATTTTTAAGAAGTACCATCAGTTGTCATGTTTTCCTGGAAACAAATCTACCTAAAGTGTCTGAAATATAGTTATTTAGAAATCACTTTAAGATGATGAAACTTAGTAATTGCACAAAGTATTGAATTTATATAATTAATACCCAACTTGACAATTATTTCAGACCAAGATCTAGCCTGAAGAGTATTTTCAGTGCATGAACAGATTGGGGGATGGTGGGGGGAAGCGAGTTCCTTCTATATGTTCCTCCTGCATAACTTTAACTGAATTTGCAAAAAGTTTTGCTTTAAAAAGCCTATGGAAGATTTTATAACAATATATTTCAACGACAAGAAAATTTATTGAATATTCTGATGGGGTGAGGCAAGAGGCTACAAGTTTTAAAAAGTATAATTTCTCAATATATACTACTTTTAACAGTTATCAAATTATAGAAAATAAGGCAAAATAATATTAGGTGAAGAACAAATTCCATTTCTTAGTGCTTATTTTAATTAAAATTTTCTTGAAAGTTTCCTGAAATGATGCAATTGATACTTGTTTGTGGAAAAATCACAGTCTCCTGAGTTTTCAGGCTCACAGTCCTTGCTTGTGGGCTTTATCTATTAATGGAGACACTTCGGTTACTCTCATTATGTCTTCCCAATCTTTGACTCTGCCACAAATATTGATCTGAAAATGGACTGCCCAAGGACAATGGCACCATAAATTCCTAAGTGTTCTTCAAACAATTAGAGACTCTTTTGCTCTCATACAAACGGCTGGTTGAATCTGTCAGCCAGATCAGATATGGCTGTATTACCTATGGACAGATTAAACTCCCCAGAAAAGTCCTCCTCATCTTTCTACTTTCCACTTCTCACAGTAAACACAAATAATGTCTTTTATTTCTACACAGTCTTTTCTAAGGAAGCTTCATTTGTGGAAATACTTGAAGAAGAAGAATATTGAATCATGACACTACTTTGGGGAGTACTCAATGAAAACCCAGGCTCTTAGCAAAAAATATCTAAAATTCAGGAGTATATGAAAAGGTTCAGTTCAGAAATGAGTTGAACGGCACACCACAGTTAAGAAACGTAAAAAGTATTCACATCACACTTGAATATAATTCATGTATCTAATTTCTGAATAAAATGGACTAAACTATTCTAAAACTCTGCCTATACACAGGTTCCCACATCTGTGCAAAAACATATCAATCTATATATGATTCCTAAATCAAAAACACAAGTATTTAAACCAAGATTGATTAAAGCACTGTTATAAACTTCAGTGTTTAAGTAATTCACATAAGTTCATTTTATTGACTTATTAAGTGCCAGCCCTTATAATCATTTTCTACCTATCTGTGACATGAATTAAAATACCTGACAATATGAGCATCAAAATGATCTCATTCATGTACATAATTTAAAATTTTAAGTAGAGTTGTGATTTTTGAGCCATCATTGGTTTAAGGATATCTCCTCGGACTTGACCAGCTCAATTTTTAACAAAATATTAGAAACTGAGTTGTTACTACTCTTTCACTAATATTTTGGTTTATTATTTGACTTCTTAGTGTTTATTATTTTATCTCATTAGACAATGAAAGCATAAAGGAATAGTGTTTCTGCGTATCACATACATGATGTTGAATTATCCCAACAAGACTTTACAAATGTAGACACATAGGTCTTGATTTGTTCGTTCATTCATGTGTCTCGAATCATCCATCCATTCATTCATTTATTTTAATTTCACATCTACTTAAGATCAGGTATTGTGTTAGCTGTGGAGTTCCTGGTGGTGAACAAGACTTACAGCCTCACCTCACAGATTCACTTTAATTGGATGAACATGCAATTGAATGTGTGTGTACTTTACGCAGATTTTGCTTCTGTCCACATGAACTAACTCTGTTGAAACAAACACGTGACAAACATGTGCAGTGTAAAAGAAGGAGCAAGGGCCTGTGATTTAGAAAACCTACGTTTAAAAAACTTGTACTGTGGTCCCGATGCTAATTGTTTGAACTTTAGAAATTCATTCAAACTATTTACATCTTTCTTTCTAAATATAAATCTGCCAGATTATATAAAAAAAATTTTAAAGCATAAACTCTCACTTAAGGATGTTTCTTGTAGGAAACTTCTGATCCTGTTACTGTTGTCAAATGTAAGACATTTTACTAGCCATTATTATTATGTGAAAACTACAACCTTAGAAAAAATTACCCAAATATTATACAAGTCAAGGATAAGAAAATTTAGTCTTGTTAATTATACTGACTTTGTAATATGTGTGATTATTTTTACCCAAAGTGCTTGAGTGACTTTCTATAACACATGTAGTCAAACACTCGAGCAATGAGAGGTTTACTGTCACCACGTGTTGTAAATATATCCCCCTGTCATCTCAGCCATTGGTGATAGATGCTGTTTGCTCCATTCTTGTAGCTGTTTGGATATAAATAAAATATTTGAGTTTATGCACACTTATTCTTGGCTTTCAACTTAGCTCTGCCACTTTTTTGTCTCTCTGATGGCAACAAATGTCAGGAGACAAAAACCTTACCATAATCATGTGCTAGTTTATATTTTCAAGTTTTATTTAAAACCACATTTAAGTAGATCAAAAGTATTTTTTTAACTTAGAAAATAATATTCTTTGTTTCTGAATTCATATTTGCAGGAAAGAGAACTTTTGAAGATCTCTGAGATGAGGCTCAGATATGACAACTCTGGTTTCAGCAGTTACATTAAAGTGTTAGAAACACACAAGTCTCCACAGAGATTTATGAAAGACTTTTATTGCACTGACTTCATCCTTTTCCTTTGACAGCCATCTCTGAAATTCAGGCCTAGAAAGTGTCTAAAATACAACACATTATTATTGATATTCATTGTAGATATAATAGAAATGTGCTTTAAATTAATTAAAATGTGTAATATAATAGCAACTAATATACTTCCCTATAGATTTTGGAAGTAATTTAAAAATGTAAAACCCAACTGGCCCCAATTGAAAGCAGATGGTTAAGCTGCTGACATCAAAAGCAGAAAATGTCAGACATGGTGGAGATGAAGAGAAAATGATGAGGCTTCCTGGGATTAGCCAGATCGGTGAGTTACCTGCAGAGAAATAGGGGCAGCAAGTGGTACACAGCAACAAGACTTAACAGCGACAGCAATGACCAGAAAACGTCAAATTCATATTGCTCTATTTTAGACGTCCTGATTATACCCAAATTATCCATCTGGTTTTGGTTAATACTGAAATACCAGCACAAGATCTTTAGAAAATTAAACAGTAGTTCCCTTTCCTATTCAATGTAAGAAAAAATTCATAAAATTTGCACTAGAAAAGTATATTCTAATAATTAGGATAAATATTCATTTAAAATAAATCCAAAATCTTTAATGAACAATGAAGTATTTGCTTCCTTTTTATTCTTCTACTCAACTCTGCTTTGCAGGGGCAGACAGCATCTTTCCTACCTTCACTTGAATCTGATAGAGAGGGATGCAGTAAACATGGACATTTAGAGAAGAAGATGCCCCACAAAACACGTCAGGCTGAACCTAGATGGAATGGTAATTTCTAGAAATTGTCATATTTGAGAATCAGTCAGAAGGATTTAAAGCGCAGTCATGATTTATTTTAAGATAATTAATACATTCTAATTGTTTCTAAATCATGAACAGCAAGAGCTTAAGAAAAATGATTTTGGTGGTAGATGAAAATAAATTCTCTTGGAGAGAATCACCTGGGTGTATTTGCTTTGGTTGTATGAAAAACGACATTTTCAGAGTACCTGCATCACAGGATGGGTATTATCCTCATTGATATTTGTGTATCAGTCTTTGTATATTTATGAGAACAAATTTATAAATGCTCTTGAACAAAAGGGTAGCTGCTTTTGCTTTGTATTTTAAAAGGTATTTGGGTCAATATTCCTCTTTACCTCTCAAAAGTTATTTAACACTGTTGTGCAGCGATATGTTAGTATTGTTTGAAAACTGGCTCTTCAAAAAAAAACATTAAGTTAAAAAAACCCTAATTTGAATTGTTTGCCAATTTCCATGCTATAAATACACATAAGTGATCTCTTTCAAGCTAGCAATGTTACGTCAGTGCAATTTTAGAGAGCCATCTTAATTGGGCTCTTGTTGGCCAATGCATGTTGGCTCCAGCAAAGAGCTGGATATGACATAGAGCATAGGATTTTAGCTATAAAAAGACATTCTTCATATATAGGGCTGCCAAATCTGTGCTGCGCCTGGGGTAGCTGAGGAACTCAGCACCAGAGTGCAGGAGCAGAGTCTATGAATGAGCCCAGAAAGGCACAGGTCTCGCAGGCACTGGTGGCCCCTCCTTCAAAACCACTCTGTCCTTGCCCTGGCCCTCACACTCGGCTTGTGGTGAGGATGGCAGCCCTGATGATCTCTGCCTCACTTTGGGGGTTATTCTTCCATTGTCTTGAACAATAGGTCTTGGCTCCTGTTGAGAAGGCTAACTAAGCTCTACATTAGACGGTCTTTTGGCCACACTCTTACTGTTCTCTTCCAAATATTCTTTCCCATTTTTCACAATGTGGAAATTAATAAACAGAAACCTCATTGAAATGGAGTCCAGAGGCCAAAAGGGGGTGCTCTCACACTCTACAATGATTGCAGAGCTCAAGAGGAAAAGGGAAAACTTCCTCTTCTTGCCCAGCAACAGCTTGGCCAATGAGAGACTGTCCCAACTTAGCCAACGAAAAGCCGCTACACTCTGAACTCTCAGGTCCTCTAATGGGCTCTTTGTAGCAGCCCTCTCAACTTGCTCTTCCCTCTATAGAAGAGTTTCTCTTCACTTGCTGCTGGGGATATGTACTGTGGCTTGCCATGGTTGCACACCCTGAATGGCAATTTTTTGTTGATCCTGAATAACTATTTTTGCTGGAGGAATAACTGGCTATTTGTTTAAGGTCAACAACAATATGGACAGGCTGAGAATTTTCCAAATCTTTAAGTCCTGCTTTCCTTTGATTAACAATTCTGTCTTCAAGTCGTTTCTCTCTTCTCGTATTTTCGTATAAGCAGTCAAGAGAACCAGCCACACCTTCAATACTTGCCTTAGAAGTAGCTTCAGCTAAATACCCAATTTCATTGCTCACAACTTCTCCATTCCACAAAACGTTAGGACAGAAACAATTCAGCCAAGTTCTTTGCCACTTTATAATAAGGATGGCCTTTCCTCCATCATCCAAAAACCTGTTCTTCATTTCCATCTGAGATCTCATCAGAAAGGCCTTTACTGTCCATATTTCTAACCAACATTCTGTTAGGATTGCCTAGGTATTCTCTAAGAAGACTGAGACTTTCTCTGCAGCTCTCCTCTTTTCTTTCTGGACCTGCACCAGAATAGCCCTTAACAGTCCATTCATGGCAATGTAGACATTTTCTAGCACACACTTCAGGACTCTTCCAGCCTCTGCCCACTACTTAGTTCCAATACCACTTCCACGTTTTATATATTTGTTACAGCAGCATCCCACTTCTCAGCACCAAGTTTTGTCTCAGTTCATTTGAGCTGCAATAACAATCTATCATAAACTGAGTAGCTTAAAAAGAACAAACATTTATTTCTCATAATTCTGAAGGCTGGGAAGACCAAGATCAGGCTTCAGCAGATTCAACGTCTGGTGAGAGCCCACTTCTTTTCACTATAACCTCACATGACAGAAGGGGCCAGGGATTGCTCTGGGTCCTCTTATAATGACACAAATCCCACTCTCCTGGGTTAGAATAGCACATCGGTGGCTATACCAATGACCTGATTGCTTCCCAAAGGCCTAAACCTCCAAACATCATCGCACTGAGGATTAGGTTTCAACAAATGAATTGAGAGGGGAACCTACAATCCATAGTAGTATTTAGATATTTTTGTCACTTAATAAAACTGTAAATTATGAAAAACGAATTTCTTCCTACAGGTCAAGTATATTTTATCTTATCTTTCATCATTATTCCCCTTTATAATCACTCTTTTCTGGAAGAACAACTACACACCTATCTAGCTCTGTTGTACACCCTTAAATTTTCTTTCACAATGTTACAGTTTTATGCATCTCTCTTTTTTTCTCATCACATCCTCAGATATTTCCTTACTTTATCTTGCAATTGGCGCTCACCTATAATTGGACCTTTAGCTACCTCCTTTCTAATATTTAGCACTTTAAATACTTCAACAAATCTATTTTTTAATTTCCAAGTATATTTTCTCTTTCTCCCATCATTCTTTATTTATAGTAACCTGCCCTTGAAATTATATGCAGTGTCATCTTAACTATGTCTAAGGCTACTAGTTATTGGTTTTTAGTTGTCTTTAGTTTCATTCATTTTCTCTGTCTCCAAATAGTGTTTATTCATCTACTATGCCATAGAAGTGCCTTCAATTAATTAATTAACTATAACTCATTCCTACTTTCATTTTTTTTTTTTAGATTTTTTTTTTCCTTTTTCTCCCCAAAGCCCCCCGGTACATAGTTGTATACTCTTGGTTGTGAGTCCTTCTAGTTGTGGCATGTGGGACGCTGCCCCAGTGTGGTTTGATGAGCAGTGCCATGTCCACGCCCAGGTTTCGAACCAACGAAACACTGGGCCGCCTGCAGTGGAGCGTGCGAACTTAACCACTCGGCCACGGGGCCAGCCCCTTCCTACTTTCATTTTGACGAATCCATCAGGGATATCGTCATATCAGTAGTTAATGCTCATGTAGTGCTGTGTTCCCGTAGGCTCTTCCAACACTTAGTGCTTGTTATATATTTCACCACTGTGAGAAACTGAGGCTCTGAAAACCTACGTAACGTGCTCAAGGTCACAGTGCCGATGAATGATGAAGCCAAAATGCAAACACTGGCACTTTAGTTCCAAACTTGTTGCTTGTAATCATTACATTATACAGTCCCTCATAGAAGCTGTCTGATTATGTTTTTGTTACTAAAATGTGCTTGATGAGAAAAGGACAGATAATGTTGTTACCAAGCAAGTGTTTGCTGCCTGATGCGCATAGAAGCCAATACTCTGACACGGGCTTTTGAGAAAAGAAAGCACTTTATTGTGAGGTGGGCTGGCAAGGAGACAGCATGCAAAGTTCTCAAATCTGCCTCTTTGATCCAAAGTTTGGGGTGAAATTTAAGGAGTTAGGAGCTACTAATCTGTAGCTGGGCCCATGTAAGCTGACTGGAGTCTCCAGTTAGTCTCCATATGGTAATCAACCTACTTGGGATTTTCCTTATTGCAGGACTTTTCACTTCATAGAAGGCTCCAGTGGCAATATTTCTGAAGATTCCTGGTTCCAGTGTCGTACGGGGGCTATAGGTTCCCTCCTGGCCCAGGTGCAGTGCCCTCTCAGTTATTGAGTAAAGTTTGATTAAAATAACCTGTTTTAAAGAAGCAGAATTATCTAAGCTGCTCAATGTTTTATGTGCTGTTTTGTTGCTAATCAAAGGATGTCCTTCTTTTATGATAATATAACCCCCCTCCTACCCTCAAAAATAGTAAAAAAAGAAAATCTATATAGGAATTTCTTAATGTGAATTTTGATTATGCATGCATATGGAATGACATGGACATAGATTTTCAATGGTCCAAATATCAAGCTTCTACAATAATAATATAAAATTTAGGAATTCAATTTTAAGTTTAGTTTTATTTTTAATATAAAATTATGTACTTTGTATATCTATAGTATTATTGTTAAGCAATACAAATTTAAGATTACTTTCAAATTTTTGAGAAATAGAAATCTTGCTATATATAACATGATTGATAATAATATTATCAAGCATAATGCAATACATTTAAAATATATTTAAATCAAGTCAACATAAGCGTGAAATAGAAAAATAGTTATTGTAACCAAAATATAATATACTTTGTGTGAAATTAAGTAAAAAAAAAAACCTGTTAAATAATACCACCTCTGAAGATTAGAGAATAAAGGGCATGTATGCTTTCTATGGTTCCTGCAACTAGACACAGATATTAAAGCTTAAGTCTTGCAATAGGAGCATGCTAAAATCCCTAGTTAAGACCTGTCATCAATTAAGTAAACAAACCATTAGGCTGGTAATAAAACTGTCAACACTGGCACAATCTTTGCAGTTGTAAATAACTGTCAAGAGGTTCACTTGAGATGTCAGTCTTCACTGATAAGAAAGATAAGACATTTCAAGCCTTATCTTGATACTTCTACTGTTTCCTATTCAAAGCTATTAAAACAATTTCAATGTAATTACTGAGATTAGATTTATGACAAGTGTTCAGTAAGTTTATGTTATTGGAAAGTGCAAAATTGGAAAACAATAATTTGGAGATAAATTAAATATGACAGGACGATTTGGGGATTGTGACAAGGAGTGATAAGATTTTATCAAAGTATCATATACTCAGTCCTCTCTGCCATCTTAGGAATGAAAAATAAATCTAGGGCAGGTCTATTTATAAGGCTTTATACAGAGAAAATGGCAGCCATCTGCCAATAGTTATAGATGGTGAGATGGAAGGAGATGACCCAGTCCTAGACAGCCAAGGAGAGAGAAAGGAGAAATGCAAGTCACACAATATTTTCTAATAATACATTGGATGAAAAGCATCAAGAGATTATCAGGTAAAGCAACCTGAATAAAAATTGACTTCAAATTCAGGACTTTTACAAGTGTCTAGATCACAATCATTTGTTTTACCTGTAATTTCAAAATGTTGCCTAAAATAGATTCGGATTAAATTAAGCCATACACAGCTACATTTTCCACCGTGAAACACTCTACTAATAATTTGGGGGGAAAAATACTGTCTCTTGAGATGTGTATATTCTGTTAAGATAAAAGAGTTTGAAGAGAAAAGCTTTCTCTCTAAAACAACTAGAAAAGCGTGTGTGTGTGTGTATGTGTGTGGAGAGTCTAGCTAAGCTACCCCATGGTATTGCTGCCTTTGCATCTATCTTGCTTGGCCAAGCCCCTTGATGCAGGCACATGTCCTACATAACAGTCCACAGAGTCACAAGCAAATGTAAGTTCCTTATGTGACTCCTTCAATAGCCTTTGTGATGAGCAGTCTGCCCTGTCTCCTAGCGCCTTCCCCGTATGTGCTCTTAGATAGACCCTTGTGAAGCTTACCAAAGCCCCACTCTTTTGGTTTGAACTGACCAGTCTGGCCTTAGCCTGAGAAGCCCAATGCACACTACCCACGGACCCTAATAAAGGCATGTACCTCAAGTCCTGTTGCTCTCTCTGTCTACACTCTGCCTTGACCCCTCGCCTCCACATGGCCCCTGGAAGTGTGCTGCGTACTTCCTCCGGGACCTGTGAGTACTGAACTTCTCTACTTCAATTTCTCTTGTGCTCTGTTGCTCACCATCCAGCACCCTGTGCTCCGCTTAAGAAATCGTAATTTAACACAGTCATAACAGTGTGTGTGTATAGATTTGAAGGCATTCGAGAATTGCTGGGGCAAAGTGGAACTCCAGAAGCTAGGATTCCTAAGAAGGGAGACCACAAAGAAATAAGCAGAAATGGTAAGACTCACACTAAAAATTCTTCAGCCAAAAAAAAAAATCATACAAGAGAAAAACTGAGGAATGCAGGGAGCAATGAAGAGTAAGGGAAAATATCACCTCTATCCCCATCCGGCTGCTTCTCCTGTCCTCTTTTGTATGGTGATCTTATGGTTCATGTAACTTCATATATTAATTGAAATTATTCCAAGATTCAGAAACCTTTTTCCAATTGCCAATGATGTATTTCTACCCGAATATTCTGGGCGTTTCAGAGTTGTCCTGTCCAAAATCAGATTCATAATCTTTCTTCTGAAACCTTTTCCTTCACCTGAGGCTCCATTTAATTTAGAGGCATCGTCATTTACTACATCACCTCCAGACATAGTTTGTACACTCCCTAACCCAAGTAATACATAAGACTTGTGGGATTTAGTTTTTAATTATTTTTGAGACAATCTCCTACTCCCCATTTCTATTTTGCTCCTGTAATTACTGTTTCCCACTATTTTGATACTTTGCCACTCCTCTCGCTTGTTTCTCTCCCAGTGACAACAATCTCCACACTGCTACCAGCTACTTTCCCTGCACAGATCTGATTCTGTCTCTTACATGATTAAAACTTAATTTTCCCACTTGCCGCATTATAATGTAAAGTTTCTCATGGTAGAATTAAGACCGGTGCAATGTGGCCCATACAAACTTCCCCAACTTCCTTAGCAGTCATTTCTTTCATGCATCCTGTGTCCCAGCCATACCAGGTAACTTATTTCTAAAACATGCCTCCCATCACCGCCGTCCCATACATCTACGTACACAACCTATCTGCTCCATGATATCTCTTTACTTTCACTGTTCTTTGCTGATGAACTTTTATTCATTCTTTATCCAAGACGCAGTAAAAAATGTTTCCATTTTTTCTGAATGTTTTTCCCAAATGAATGCTCACTTCCTCTCTCCTTTTCAGAGACAATCAATTTTGCCATCTAAAATCTTATAGGGGTATTTCCCAGAAGCTGTGAGATATACCAGAAAGGTCATCAGGATGTTGAAAGTCAAAGAGAACTTGGTTTCAATGCCACTCCTCCACTTTATAGTGATGTGATCTTGGAGAAGGCATTTGTCCACTTGGGTAATTGCTGTATTCCTCTGTGTACAGGGGAATTATATCTTTTAGGATAGTTAGATTAAAACAAGCACAGAACATGAAACATATGTTGTCAATATTTTAATTTACTCAACAATAAGACAAATATTCATAATAAAAATTAAAATATACTGAGAACTGGTAAATGTATCACATCTTGTCAAAAAGGCTTGAAACTTAGATGAATGTGCTGTGCTTTATTCCAACCTTTTTATATTTAATAACTTTTATAATCTTCACAGCAGCCTTATAAAGTTGGTAATACTGTAACCCTCATTTTGCATATGACAAGTTAGAGATATACGAGGGTTACCCTGCCTGATACTGAAGAGCTCGTCAGTGGTCCAGCCGGGATTAGAAGCAGACACTGAAACACCAGGACTCTATCTGGCCATTAAATATACGTGCAAAACAGCCTTGGTATTTGTGCACTCTCCGTGAAAGCTTCCTTCTCCTTTGCAGTCTGCCCCGATTTGGGCTATTATGTGAGATGTTTTTCCTGCTTTGATAACAGCTTTTGGAATTTAGATTTGACCTAAATCCCTCCACCTCTCCCCACATCAATACCACTAAAAATGGCATGAAAAGCTACAACTGTTATCTTTCAAGTCTGTGCCCCACTCCAATTCTACCGATTCCAACTTTCACTTGGTCAATAGTTTTACCAGTAACTTCTGTGCAGTCATTTCCCTAGCTCTTCAAAGGAGCGTGACAGGTAGAACTACGCTCATTTTTTACAAAGTAAACTGTAAGATGTATCTATTTAGTTAATCCAGGTCTTCAAATTACCATCAAGTCCCATAATGAAAATGATCAATGCTTTGCATAAGGTAAAGAATTTCATTTTTGATTGCTGATAAAACCAATTCATGTATGCAAGCATTCCCAAGTAAGTTTTTCTTCATTTCTAAATATGACTCTCATACCAACCACACCCATGGAATCTATAGTTGCATCTTCATACAAACAATTTCTTCTAGAAAAAAATATCCCCCCAAAATAGGGAGACAACCCTGGTCCTACAGTAATGGCTTGAAACTTTAAAAAATTTGTTTTTGTTTCTGATAGTTTGATATGATAAATCTAAACGCATGAATGAATATGAATTTTAGTTTTCAAAATCAAATTTTTCTGATTTTAAGAAAGTTTCTTCCATATCAAGATTCCTTATAATTCATTAAGAATATAAAAAGATGAAAATTAAATATATGTATGAGGCAGAAAACATTATCTTTTTGCTTTTTTTGGCTGAGGATAAATTTGTGGAAGAAATTATTATGGTAATTCAAATAAGAAATTGAAGAGATTTAAAGAAAGTGATTTATTAAGCCTTAAGGATACACAAAAAGCAATGTCTTTCTTAGAGTTGTGTAGAGGAAGAGCTATTTATAAACACAAGAAGAATGTAAAGGTGGAAATTCACACATTCCTGGCTAGCTCGTCCTTTGGTACCTACATCCTCAGCTGTAATTCTATTTTTTTTTGTTGTTGAGGAAGATTAGCCCTGAGCTAACTGCTGCCAATCTTCCTCTTTTCACTGAGGAAGACTGGCCCTGAGCTAACATCCGTGCCCATCTTTCTCTACCTTAGCATGGCTTGCCAAGCGGTGCCATGTCCGCACCCGGGATCTGAACCAGAGAACCCCAGGCCACCAAGAAGTGGACCTTGTGCACTTAACTGCTGCGCCACCGGGCCGGCCCCTGGCTGTAATTCTTGAAAGATTAAACACTCTGCAAACCAAACTAAGAGGTATTCTCTGGCGTTCTGCTTCAATGCTCTGGCAACAAAGAAAAGGTGTGGCATTTGTGACTCTGATTTAAAATTGATTCTGGATGTAAAATGATCATAAAGGCCGGGGACAGACCCAGAGCACTGAATGCACCACAGTGTGCCAGCAGGAGCGTGAGTGCTTTATGGGAACTGACTGCAGGAGAAAGAAGCTAAACCCCTTCTATTCATCGATGTCACAGGATAAAATATCCTTTCAGGAATACACTATTAATCCTGGCAAGACTCTTCCAAAAAGAGATTTTAGAGAATTTAACAGAATTTAATGTGATTTTCTAGTGAGCACAAAACTAAGAAACCCATATACATGGCCGCTGTGTTCCCGGTATTAACTGTTCATAGTAGCATATTTTTCATCATCTGTTGTTGAAATCTGTGCGACAATAAGGCTGTCGACCTATAGACAAAATTGATAGCTTATTCTATGCTCGGGAGAAAATAGATGCTCATAACTGGACCAAAATATTCACATAAACTCTCTTGGTCTAAATTTAACCACTTACCAGCATAATGAAATCATCATCCTATTTACAGTTACTACCTTAGTGAGCAGAATGTGCGTGATCTGTTTTACTTGGACAGAATTCAAACTGCATTTTTTAGAAAATGAGGTTTTGACATTTTTCCTGTAACAAGAAAGACAATCTTCCTCTAGTAATAAATCATCTTCCCAGAAGGCCTGCTAAGTAGAGCCATCAAAGTAAACTGAGAGTGGACCTTTCAAAATAAAGAAACTCAACTCCTGCCAGGCGTATAAAGAAAATCTGTATGTCCCCTCCATTATTCATCCGTTAGTGAACTAAACAGATTCATTCATAACATTAGATAATTGCTGCTCTGAAAAGCACGAGGTGTGTGACCTTGGACAAATAAAGACAGGTGATTACAGCTTCAGAGTGAAGGTTGGGGGAGGGGGAGTGAGCGAAGGTGCAGGACATCAGATTGAGTTTAGAGGACTGAGAGCATCATGAGGGCAAGCCTTGGACAAAGGTAACTGGAATAGCTGCCAAACTGAGCAACACACAGGGAGGGCGGGTGGGAATGATGGAGACCAATGTAGAAAGACAGCTACTTAGTTTGTTATCAGAAATACCAAAGGAGACCTGTCTAAAAATACTGATTCTGAGGCCCACCTTCAGATGTAGTATTAAATTCATTTTTTTTTTTTTATTAATGTTATGATGGATTACAAGCTTGTGAAATTTCAGTTGTACATTTTTGTTAGTCATGTTGTGGGTACACCACTTCCCCCTCCGTGCCCTCCCCCCAGCCCCCCTTTTCCCTGGTAACCACCGATCAGATCTCCTTCTCAATATACTAATTTCCACCTATGAGTGGAGTCATATAGAGTTCGTCTTTCTCTGACTGACTTATTTCGCTTAACATAATGCCCTCGAGGTCCATCCACATTGTTGTGAATGGGCCAATTTCGTCTTTTTTTTATGGCTGAGTAGTATTCCATTGTGTATATATACCACATCTTCTTTATCCAGTCATCAGTTTCTGGGCATGTAGGCTGGTTCCACGTCTTGGCTATTGTAAATAATGCTGCGATGAACATAGGGGTGCAACGGACTCTTGAGATATCTGATATCAGGTTCTTAGGATAGATACCCAGTAATGGGATGGCTGGGTCATAGGGTATTTCTATTTTTAACTTTTTGAGAAATCTCCATACTGTTTTCCATAGTGGCTGTACCAGTTTGCATTCCCACCAACAGTGTATGAGGGTTCCTCTTTCTCCACAACCTCTCCAACATTTGTCGTTCTTGGTTTTGGATGTTTTTGCCAATCTAACGGGGGTAAGGTGATATCTTAGTGTAGTTTTGATTTGCATTTCCCTGATGATTAGCGATGATGAACATCTTTTCATGTGTCTATTGGCCATATTCATATCTTCTTTTGAGAAATGTCTGTTCATGTCCTCTGGCCATTTTTTGATCGGGTTGTTTGTTTTTTTGTTGTTAAGCAGTGTGAGTTCTTTGTATATTATGGAGATTAACCCTTTGTCGGATAAGTGGCTTGTAAATATTTTTTCCCAATTAGTGAGCTGTTTTTTTGTTTCAATTCTGTTTTCCCTTGCCTTGAAGAAGCTCTTTAGTCTGATGAAGTCCCATTTGTTTATTCTTTCTATTGTTTCCCTCAACTGAGGAGTTACAGTGTCCGAAAAGATTCTTTTGAAACTGATGTCAAAGAGTGTACTGCCTATATTCTCTTCCAAAAGACTTATTGTCTCAGGCCTAATCTTTAGGTCTTTGATCCATTTTGAGTTTATTTTGGTGTGTGGTGAAAAAGAATGGTCGATTTTCAATCTTTTGCATGTGGCTGTCCAGTTTTCCCAGCACCATTTGTTGAAGAGACTTTCTTTTCTCCATTGTAGGCCCTCTGCTCCTTTGTCGAAGATTAGCTGTCCATAGATGTGTGGTTTTATCTCTGGGCTTTCAATTCTGTTCCATTGATCTGTGCACCTGTTTTTGTACCAGTACCATGCTGTTTTGATCACTGTAGCTTTGTAGTATGTTTTGAAATCAGGGATTGTGATTCCGCCGGCTTTGTTTTTCTTGCTCAAGATTGCTTTAGCAATTCGTGGTCTTTTGTTCCCCCATATGAATTTTAGGATTGTTTGTTGAATTTCTGTGAAGAATGTTCTTGGGATTCTGATTGGGATAGCATTGAATCTGTATATTGCTTTGGGTAGTATGGACATTTTAACTATGTTTATTCTTCCAATCCATGTGCAAGGAATGTCTTTCCATCTCTTTATGTCATCATCAATTTCTTTCAAGAAAGTCTTGTAGTTTTCATTGTATAGATCCTTCACTTCCTTGGTTAAGTTTATCCCAAGGTATTTTATTCTTTTCGTTGCGATTGTGAATGGGATAGAGTTCTTGAGTTCTTTTTCTGTTAGTTTATTGTTAGTGTATAGAAATGCTACTGATTTATGCACGTTAATTTTATACCCTGCTACTTTGCTGTAGTTGTTGATTATTTCTAATAGTTTTTCTGTGGATTCTTTGGGGTTTTCTATGTATAAGATCATGTCGTCTGCAAACAACGCGAGTTTTACTTCTTCGTTACCTATTTGGATTCCTTTTATTTTTTTTTCCTGCCGAATTGCTCTGGCCAGCACCTCCAGTACTATGTTGAATAGGAGTGGTGAAAGTGGGCACCCTTGTCTTGTTCCTGTCCTCAGAGGGATGGCTTTCAGCTTTTGTCCATTGAGTATGATGTTGGCTGTGGGTCTATCATATATGGCCTTTATTATGTTGAGGTACTTTCCTTCTATACCCATTTTACTGAGGGTTTTTATCATAAATGGGTGTTGGATCTTGTCGAATGCTTTCTCTGCATCTATTGAGATGATCATGTGGTTTTTGTTTTTCATTTTGTTGATGTAGTGTATCACGTTGATTGACTTGCGGGTGTTGAACCATCCCTGTGTCCCTGGTATAAATCCCACTTGATCATGGTGTATAATCTTTTTGATGTATTGCTGTAATCGGTTTGCCAAAATTTTGTTGAGGATTTTTGCATCTATGTTCATCAGTGATATCGGCCTGTAGTTCTCCTTCTTTGTGTTGTCCTTGTCAGGTTTGGGGATCAGAGTGATGTTGGCTTCATAGAATGTGTTAGGGAGTTCTCCATCTTTCTCAATTTTCTGGAACAGTTTGAGGAGAATAGGTATTAAGTCTTCTTTGAATGTTTGGTAGAATTCTCCAGAGAAGCCGTCTGGTCCTGGACTCTTGTTTTTGGGGAGGTTTTTGATTACCGTTTCTATTTCCTTACTTGTGATTGGTCTATTCAGATTCTCCATTTCTTCCTGATTCAGTTTGGGGAGATTGTAGGAGTCTAGGAATTTGTCCATTTCTTCCAAGTTGTTCAATTTGTTGGCATATAGTTTTTCATAGTATTCTCTTATGATCTCTTGTATTTCATTGGTATCTGTTGTGATTTCTCCTCTCTCATTCCTGATTTTATTAATTTGCGCTTTCTCTCTTCTTTTCTTGGTGAGTCTGGCTAGGGGTTTGTCAATTTTGTTAATTCTTTCGAAGAACCAACTCTTTGTTTCATTGATCCTTTCTATTGTCTTTTTTGTTTCAATATCGTTTATTTCTGCTCTTATTTTTATTATTTCCCTCCTTCTACTGACTCTGGGCTTTGTTTGTTCTTCTTTTTCTAGTTCTGTTAGGTGTCGTTTGAGGTTGCTTATGTGAGCTTTTTCTTGTTTAGTGAGGTGAGCCTGTATTGCGATGAATTTCCCTCTTAGGACTGCTTTTGCTGCATCCCAAATGATTTGGTATGTCGTGTTCTCATTTTCATTTGTCTCCAGATAATATTTGATTTCTTCTTTAATTTCTTCAATGATCCATTGTTTGTTGAGAAGCGTGTTGTTTAGTCTCCACATTTTTGCACCTTTCTCTGCTTTTTTCTTGTAGTTGATTTCTAGTTTAATAGCGTTATGATCAGAAAAGATGCTTGATATTATTTCAACTCTCTTGTATTTATTGATGTTTGCTTTGGTTCCCAAAATATGGTCAATCCTTGAGAATGTTCCATGTGCACTTGAGAAGAATGTGTAACCTGCTGTTTTTGGATGAAGTGTTCTATATATATCTATTAAGTCCATCTGGTCTAATTTTTCATTTAATTCTATTATTTCCTTGTTGATTTTCTGTCTGGATGTTCTGTCCATTGGTGTTAATGGTGTGTTGAGGTCCCCTACTATTATTGTATTGTTGTTGATGTCTTCTTTTAGTTCTATTAAGAGTTGCTTTACAAATTTTGGTGCTCCTGTGTTGGGTGCGTATATATTTATAAGTGTTATGTCTTCTTGGTGGAGAGTCCCTTTTATCATTATATACTGTCCCTCTTTATCTTTCTTTATCTGTTTTGCTTTGAAATCTACCTTGTCTGATATTAGTATAGCGACACCTGCTTTCTTTTGTTCATTATTAGCTTGGAGTATTGTTCTCCATCCCTTCACTCTGAGTCTGTGTTTGTCTTTGGGGCTGAGGTGTGTTTCCTGGAGGCAGCATATTGTTGGATCTTGTTCTTTGATCCATCCTGCCACTCTGTGTCTTTTGATTGGGGAGTTCAATCCATTTACATTTAGAGTGATTATTGAGACGTGGGGGCCTACCACTCCCATTTTGTGTCTTGTTTTCCGGTTTTCTTCAGTTTCCTTTGTTTCTCGTCCCATGGTTTAATCTGTTCTGATGTAGAGCTACTACTCTCTGTTGTTGTCCTTCTACTTATCTCCTCTGCTCTTGGTTTTGTAGCCCCTTTCCTTTTTTGGATTTTTCAGGAATGAGGGTTTTCCTGAGGATTTCCTGAAGAGGAGGTTTTGTGGCAATGAACTCCCTTAATTTTTGTTTGTCTGGGAAAGTTTTTATTTCTCCATCGTATTTGAAGGATATTTTCGCTGGGTAGAGAATTCTCGGCTGTAGATTTTTGTCCTTCAGATTTTTGAATATATCATTCCACTCTCTTCTAGCCTGTAAAGTTTCTGCTGAGAAATCTGCTGATAGCCTGATGGGGGTTCCTTTGTAGGTTAGTTTCTTTTGCCTGGCTGTCCTTAATATTTTCTCCTTGTCGTTGACTTTTGCTAGCTTCACTACTATATGCCGTGGAGTTGGTCTTCTTGCATTGATAAAGTTTGGAGATCTATTGGCTTCTGTCACCTGAAGATCCATCTCCCTCACCAGATTTGGGAAGTTCTCAGCCATTATTTCTTTGAATAGGTTTTCTGCCCCTTTCTCCTTCTCTTCTCCCTCTGGTATACTTATAATCCTTACGTTGCATCTCCTAATTGTGTCTGATAATTCTCGGAGAGTTTCTTCATTTCTTTTAAGTCTTGCTTCTCTCTCCTCCTCTGCCTGCAACAATTCTATATTGCCATCTTCCAAATTGCTAATTCTTTCCTCCATATTATCAGCCCTACTGTTCAGAGCATCTAGATTTTTCTTAATCTCCTCTATTGTGTTCTTCATTTCCAATATTTCTGTTTGGTTCTTCTTTATCGTATCAAACTCTTTTGTGACATAGCTCCTGAACTCGTTGAGTTGTCGGTCAGAATTCTCTCTTAACTCATTGAGAATCTTAATGATGGCTGTTTTGAAGTCATCGTCATTTAGGTTATACATCTCATTTTCTTTGGGATTGTTTTCTGTGTATTTGTTGCTTTCTTTCTGTTCTGGAGATTTAATGTATTTTTTCATATTGCTTGATGTTGTTGATTTGTGCCTCCGCATGGAGATAGAGTTTAGTTGCTCCTTTCACTTGTTTCAGCTGCTGCGGTGGGAGGAGCAGCTGTTTATATTTCACCAACCAGGAACCCTGTCCGTAGTTGCTAACTGGGCCTGGGCCCCTCTTTGTAGCCACAGTGGCCCTTTGGATTCCTTCCTCTGCTGTGGGGGCCGTCACAGGGGGGCTTCAGGCTGCAGGTGCCTACTGTTGCAGCCCACCTAGATGTGCTCTCTCCTTGGGGTCTGCAACGGTGTTATGGGCTTTTCCAGCAGCCAGGGGTGGGATCACTTATATTTGTCGCTCCGTTGCTGTCGGCACCCACCAAATCTCACTTGTCCTCTATAGGTCGCAGGAGAGCTATTGGCATCTTCTACAGTCTGTGGTTAGTACACCTAGTTATGCTGCTTTTGCCCTGGGGTCTTCCAGCCTTGTGGCTGGCGGCTGGGTGCCTTCTACTGGTGCTGTGCAGAGGCTTTCCCTAAGGCTGCTGTGAGCCTGTAGGGTTTCCCCCTAGGCTACTAAGCTGGGTCTCTGGAACTCTCTCCAGCCCCAGTCCTCTCCGAGATCTCCGGCAATCCCTAGTCCCACGGGGCGGGCAACGGCAGCTGGGGGTCGCCCCGCCCTCAGGGATTCTCTCCGGGCCTCTCCCGGAGCCGTGAATGCTCAGCGTGGCCCCTCTGCTAATGGCAGACAGAGAGTTTTGTCTGCTGCCCGGGCGGAGCTCCGGCGCTTCCCCTCCGGGTCGCAGGACCGGCCTTTGAAAATTCCCCCCGCCCCGGTCCTCTCCGAGATCTCTGGCAATCCCTAGTCCCACGGGGCGGGCAACGGCAGCTGGGAGATCTCCGTGCCCTCCGTGTCTCTCTCTGGGACCCTCCGGGCGCCCCGAGCACCAGGCTGGATCCCCCCGCCAATGGCGGGGAGAGACTCTCCCCGCGGGCTCAGGTGTGCAACTCCAAAGTTTCCCTCTGCGTTTAGGAGTAATTGCAGGGGGTTTAGGTAGGGTTCTGGTCACCTGTTTCCACCGTCGCTCCTCTGTTGTGTTCTCGCTCCTGCCCTAGACGTGCGTGGATCCTCTGGGGGCGTCCGTTGGAAGAAAGCCGCTTGCGGGTACCAGGCTGCCCGTCGGGGTCGGAGAGCCCTCACCTATTTCCACATCCTCCCGGAGGAAAGTCCATCCGCCTTCCGATGTATAGTCGCGTGGGTGTCTCAGACGTCCTGAGATGCTGTCTGGATATCCTTTGTCAAGCGATAAGTGTCCAAATAATTGTAGACTCGAAGGGCGAGAGACAAAGAGGACTACTCACGGCGCCATCTTGGCTCTTCCTTCTAAATTCATTTTTTTAACTTAGATAATTATGCTCATTTCCAGGTTTGGGAACCACTGAACTGGAATGGACTGGAATGAAATTAGCTCAACATTTCTCCATTCCGTTGGAATGAACTGGAATGAAATTAGCTCAACATTCCAGACATCTTTGTTCATCAGTTTCGGGGGCAGGGCAGGACAGAGACTCATCCCACAGGAGTTTTTATGTCAGACAGAAAGGATAAACGTGACTCCAAGAACACTCTTTGGAGACATGTACCCAGATACTGCTTCCCATATAGAGACAAGATGAGTAGGATTTCCCAACATGCAGAGGAAGAAGACCAGAGAATCATTATCGCAGCAGGGTCTGAAGAGATCAGGAGAATGACAGAGATCAAGAGGAAGAGCCAGAATGTCAGGATGAACAAGGAAGGTACGTGCAGCCATTGATTATAACCAAGGTGGTAGCAGAAAGTCCAGGTAAAGCACGTGAATGTTGAAATTGTACGGAAATAGAGTTCCTTGGTAGACCAGGAAGCCTAAGACTTATTCTTGGGTCAGATAACCAGGAAAAAGCCAGCCTTGTAAAGTAGATTAAAAAAGCAGTACGATACAAAATCACAACATGAAATCTCGATGATCAGTGGCACAAAGAAACAGAGTATATTAGTGTTATGTTCCAACTGGACTATTCCATTATTAAAAGGAAACAATATAAGTTACTTGATGAGACCCATTTAATACTTTAAGGTACTTTTTTTCTCACAAATTGGAGAATTCCTCCGTTATGTGTTTGTACTAACTGATGTTTTACTTTTTTTGAAATGTTCCACATTGTCTAGAAGGGAAGTCTACAGTAAGAAATTATAATACACTTGGACTTATATATAGTCACTACAAGCAAATTGGAAAATAAAACGCAGTCCATTTTGTAATAACTAATTCAGCCCCTCTTTCCTGAATGATAATATTCTGAGGGAATTCAGAACTTGCCACCTCAAAATATGCCACTCTGGAATATTGACTTTTGGAGTTATAGGCACTTGAAAACAACAAATACAAGAAAAACACTCTTACCTTCCTCTTTTTCTTGAAAGCAGGAAAGGAAATTCCCATGTGAAAGCAACAATTTCATTATCAAGGTTAAGACTGTGAGACCTAGAGAATTCTATAAAAATAGACTTTGTTACATAAAATGTCTTATCTGCCTTTAGCCCCCTGTCACATGGTTTACTAACTTTCCGCAATTGCCCCTCTTTGTTCAACCTAATAGAAATCCTAGTAGGTTTTGCCATTTTTTGTGTCTTCATTCCTTATGAAGTCTCCTGTGTCATCTAAAACTTGTATTAAACAAATTTGTATGCTTTTCTCCTGTTAATCTGTCTCATGTCAATTTGATTTTCAGGCCCAGCTAAAAAAAAAGAAACCTTAAGAAGGTAAAGGTAAAATTTTGCTTCCTCTACAGCTCTAATCCAAGCCAATTTCTAAACTAGGTCAAAGAGAATGTATAGGCATTTAAGTACACAAATAAATAATAAAATTCTCTTTTTTTTTGAGGAAGATTAGCCCTGAGCTAACATCCACCACCAATCCTCCTCTTTTTGCTGAGGAAGACTGACCCTGAGCTAACATCCATGCCCGTCTTTCTCTACTTTATACGTGGGACGCCTACCCCAGCATGGCTTGGCAAGTGGTGCCATGTCTGCACCGGGGATCCGAACCGGCAAACCCTGGGCTGCCAAAGCAGAACATGCGAACTTAACTGCTGCGCCACTGGGCCGGCCCCCAAAGTGATAAAAGTTTAGATGAAGGCAATTAAAACCAAGTTTGCAGACCAAGTACCTGAAAGCAAATAAACACAGATGTTATCAAGCAAGCCATTTTTACAGACTGTAGTTTACATTCAGAAAGGGAAATACCAATAGCATGTACATGAGCAGGATCATTGGGAAAATTTTTGAGTGTGATTAGAGAGACATAGTTACTTTTTTCATATTCTGAAGCATGATAGTAAGCTCCCTAAAAGGGCATAAAGGATTAACAATAATAATAATAAAAACTACAGAAAGTCTTTGTTACCCAATCCTTACTGGTTCTGCAGAGAAACACAGAGGAGCTGATCTCATTAGAGACAAATGCAGCAGGAGCTCTCAGTGCCCTGATGTTCTAACAGGCAAGGTCGGACCATCCCAGGCTCTCAGAAACTGCCCCCCCACCCCTCCCGGGCCCTCTCACCCCTGCCTCCTCCATTCCCAAGGCGCTGTCCAACCACAGGATTTCATGTTGCACAATTTGGCTTTTTTAATCCCTTGGATAAAGATGGACATTCTAGTATAAAGACTACAAAAAGCCATCTAGTTGATGAAGATACTCCTAGGTGCAATATTTATTTAAGATTCTTAAAATGTTTTTCAGAAGTCCCAATTCCTCTGAAACAATTTTAAATGCCACAGATTCTATAAATATTTACATTTCAGTATAATGGAAAATATTCTTGATAGGAAAATCATCATGATGCTTATGATGATGGTTGAAGATGTAGTTAGAATAATGTTGATGAGAATATTAAGAAAGGTCCTACTCTAAAGAATGGAAAGCTCAGACAGGCTGGCATTATATGTTAGGATAAAGGCAACATCATATGAGGATCTAAACTCTTGGCAGATGTGTCATTTCAAGCTGCCAATTTGGGAGCAGGCACACATAAATAAGGGACAATGTAGAAACAGCTCCCAATCAAGTTCCCGAAGCACTAATATTGCGGCCATTTAACTGTTCCATAGTTTTATCTCAGAGCTTATCAGGAAAAATAAATTGGTTTCTGTCCCTCGTAACTGAAGAGAAGCATCTATCTAGCCAATAACCCAAAAAGTGAAGACTTCGTACTCACCTTCAATTTGAAGAGGAAATCTGAGTGAAACCAATATATGATAGTCACGAGAGAGGAAGGGAAAGAAAAAGTAATAAGTCTTATTTACCAGGCGTTTACTACTTGCTGGGCTATAGCACCCAGCTAAAGTGCTTTATACATCGACTGAGTGCACCCTCAGAAAAATACTGTGAGGAAGGTAACGTTATTATCATTGTCTTCCCCATTTTTAGTATGATAAACCCAAGGCACACGTAACTTAATAACTTGCCCAAGGTCACACAGCTGGTGAGTGACAGAGCCAGAAAATGAGAAGAGAAGCCGTCTGACTCCAGATGTCATGCTCTTAGCAGCCAGGCTGTATTATGTGTGTTTAATGACATTATTACAAACAATCTATTATTTGTTCCCCATTATTAGCTTCAGGAGGAAAGAAGAAAACACATTTTCTACAGTCATTCTCTATCTCTTAATTTTTTTCAAAAGTATTTACTTTTTCCTTTCAAAGACGTCGTGTTAAATAAAACTCTCTTATCTTTAAATTTCATTATTTTATATGTATAGTTAATATATAAATTATTTAGAGGTTATAATTACTGTATAGAGATAGCTCATCTCTCCTGAGTAAAGTCAAAATCTGATAAAAGACATATAATCTTTATTTGAAATTTTTCTCAATACTTAAAAATGGTGTTAAAAAGTCTAAGGCAATTTTGACATGGAAGAGAAGACCTGGAGATGTATTACATCTCATTGATTGGAATCAGTGTGACTAAAGAAGGAGTCTCGTGCACCTCCTATCTGTGGAAGGGCCAATGGCAGAGATCAAATTTGCAAGTGACACTGTTCTGTTACCCAAACACTTAATTGTAACATTTGATGATGTAGTTGCACACATAAACTTTCCATCTGGAGTTTTTAAATTTCTAAATTTAATTAATTCATCAATTCATTATTTCCCTGAGCATGTGGTAAGGTGAAAAACCACATTGTAATTGTAAAGAAAGAGAAACAGAAAAGGAAAGACAAGCCCTTAAAGAGGTTGCAGTTTGCAAGAGAAAAGAAGCAATATTTAGTGAATGAACAAATGGGCACAAGGAAAGTTTTAGCAGAATGGTGCGATGTTTCCTCTGAAGACAGCAGGCCGAGTATATAGGGTCGTGGATTCCACAGTCAATACTTCACAAGTTTCAAATACTTTTAATCCTCATTTCCATGGAGACAGATTTTCAGTTTCTTAAAATTTCAAGCACATTTTTGTAAGAGGTCAGGGAGTAAACAGATAAATGAGAGAATATAATGCATATTAAGATAATTCTGTTTTTTTAAAGCACTGAATATCGCAAATCAGCTTCCTCAAGCAGTAGACGATAAAACAAAGGTTAGTGTGAAAGATATTAATTATCAAATATATATCAGGATTCATAGCTGCGGTTAATTTCAAAATAAGCATAGTAAATATATATTTTTACAGGGAAACAAATATTCTTGTGTAATATGACCTGAAAGTTGTTCTGCTTGTCCCTAAATTCATTACTTATTAAATCTGTATAATTTTCCAATAAAGTCATTTGGGTTTTCACTGAATTCTTTTTCCCCTAAAGTTCTGTGTTAAAGAACTGAACATTCCTCTCACTCCCCAGTTACTGGGGAGAAGCATCCTGGGGCGGTGCTGCCAGGTCGCTGTCTGCACAGCCAAGGGCCTTGCAGGCTTCTGCCTTCCTGGGAAGCAGGGCCCGTCTGATGAGGGGAGGCTGCCTGGTCCAGGACATGTGGGACTTGAGGGTTTGATGTCCTGATGCCACAAATGTTTCCAAATGCTTATTTGCAATAAATCTTCCTAATCTTGGCTAATTAAAATCAAAATGCAAACCTCCCCATTAGAACTCCATCTAAAAGGCATTTAATCAAAAATGTTATCAAGTTTTTAAAAAATAGGCTCTATAAAACTTGACTAGAGTATTTTGATTATGGAGTATGCAAATTTCAAAAGAAACTGGTAAAATTTTAATTGAAAATAATTTAAAATTATCCTAGAATTCAAAACTGCGGGAAGTTGCCATAACTGTTATCATATTATCCAAGCATCCTTTTATTTCAAGGGAAAATGATGATTGGACTTGAGCAGCACGCACATTCATTGTCTGGTCCACACTTGGCAGAATTTTCAAATGAGAGAAGCAGAAAAAGTGTCTATCAGAAGCCAAAAATCATTTTCTTCCTCACTTGACACACTGTCCAGATCATTTATTTTAGAGAGCACACTATTGCTTTGGACACCATATGCTCAGCATCCGAGGTCCCTCAATTTCTCAGAGTGAAAGTAGGATAGTTAGTAGCATCCTGCCAATTATTCTAGAAGAAACATAGAAGCAGACAAGGGTCATTTGCCATTATGCATGTCCCTATAACCTCAAAATTAGTATTATAATGAACTTTGTTTCATCTTCTGATTCATCATGTGTATATGCATCTTTTGTGAACTAAGTAATTGTTAAGAACTTAAACTAGTGCTTCAATAAGGATAGTCATCTTTACTATTTCCATGACTCAGCAAATTATTTTGACTGAATAGATATTACACATCTGTTAAGCTTGCAGTAATCCTTTTTTTAGAACGACTTGTTCCTTAGGGTAATTACTGCATAATACTTTCTTATTTTAATGTTGATTCTAACCATACAGGAACTTTAGAAACTCAGTCTCATGATAATATCAATTTCTTATCATTCTTTTTCTGTTAACTTTCATCTCAGTGAGTACCATTCTCTCTTCACTTTGAGCAATATACATGTTTTAAAATATTTATATACAATTTCTCTGTAGAAATATGAGGACAAAACAATCAGCAAGAAACAAAAAGCTAATCTTTAACAAATTCTCTCTCCAAAAGTTCAAGATCAATTGACCATGCCATATTAATACTGAAGTTGCAATAACAGGTATCTACGATGTTTGCCTCTATGAAAATGACATAACATTTTATTTATAGTATACTGCATTTGTTCTCTTTGAAAGTTCTCAAGAAAAACAAAAAAGTTCTCTCTTTTTTTTTGTATTTTTACAGGCAGCAGGAGAAGAAATACCTAACATAATTGCATAGTTTGTGGAAGTAGGCAACATGATCACCATAATCTTCTCTATTCCCTGAAGATTTTCGAAAAAGTTTCCTGCAAATCGCAGAGAGTTCAGGGATACTTAAAATATTAGCCTGTACCTTTTCTTTTACTTGCAGAGGTTCTAGAAACTCCGTGGGAGGAATTTGAACTTAGTTTCTGTATTAGATTCCTGATGCTACCACAACAAACGATCACAAATTCAGAGGCTCAAAACCACACCAATGTATTATCTTATAGTTCTGACTTACAGGTCTGAAGTTCACCACACGGGACTCAGTTGGCCAGGACCAAGGTGTCTGCAGGGCTGATTCTCTTGCATGGGCCTCGAGGGGGGAATGTTTCCTTCCTTGCCTGGCTTCCAGAGGCTGCCTGCATCCCTTAACTCATGAGTCCGTCTTCAAAGCCAGCATCACATCACATTTCACCACTCTCCTCTCGTGCTTCCTTCTCCTCCTTTTGAGGACCCTTGGGATTCCATTGGGCCCACATGGGTAATTCAGGATAATTTCAGTCAAGTGATTAGCAACTTTAATTTCATCTGTTATCTTAACTCCTCTTTTGGCCTCTAAGGTAAAATACTCACAGGTTCCAGAGAAGAGAACATGGACCTCTTGGGAGGGAGTGGGAAGGAGCATTCTTCAGCCCATTATAGTCTTAAATTCTTTCAAACATGAATTTGTTTGAAAGACTGGAGAGCTTTAAGGAAAGCTGTATCTGAATGAGGCATAGCAAGCTCCTGGGAAACCACAGGAGTGGGAAAAGACGTTTTACCAAAATGTCAGAGTGATGTTCAGCCTTCCGTGGAGGAGAAAAAGGCCACATTTAAAAGAAAGAATCATGCCAATGATAGTTTTGGGCCTGGGACCTGTTCCTTAGAGATCTTTTGTATCGTACACACATGCTTTGCCTTAAAAATAAATTTATTCTGAAACTTACATCTGCCTCCTCCGTCCCTCAGCATCTGGCTGGCATAGTTTGCACATCCTGAGGGTCTGGCGTAAAAACTACTCCATTCCGGATTCAGGACACATCTGTTGCAGATAGCATTTAGACAAAAGTTAGCCATGTTCAAATATGAAGTAGGTTTTTCGTTTGTGCTACTGTCAACATTCACAAATGGACCTTTCTCTGCAGTGTAGGGAGGACGCGGGCAGCATAGATGCTTAAGGGGAAGAAAATGAAATTACTAGCACGTCAAATTCCTCCTCTTAGCACAAATGCAAAAGATACTGTCATGCTGAGGCATCATTTCTGAGTAGTGCTGAAGACTTCTTCCCTGTTTTTTGTGTTTGAATGCACCTTTCCTTCTGATTCATGAGAGATGTTCACAATTAACAAGCTCTTTGCAAGGTTGCACAGGTGGCTGGGGATCACAGCCTCTTATTCTTTATGGAGGCACTGCTCTCAAGATAGCAAGATTGAGATATTTAATTTCACTTTGCTAGCCGAGTTGTAACTTTTAAATATTTAGGCATATGGGATGTGGACTCCATTTGTACTAATGATCCCGCAAATATCAGAGGCCAGTTTGCACCACTGGCCCAAAAGCTCTGCTATTGAAAAACCTTCTGATAAGAAATAGTGCGAATTTTCCTACTGAATCAAGAAAAAGAATAGGCCCCCAAATCAGAAATCAGTGGAAAACCAGAGGGCTGTGAGGTCAAAAGACACAGAAGCTGAGGGTTTTCACAGCTTTGTGCAGCAATGTCAACTTTATGTGAGACTATCTGGTCCACCCGGGACTGTTAAAAAGAAAGTGACTGCTGATGTGGGACTGTAATATTTGTAGGAGATGAAGAAGAAAGGAATTTACTGAAGAAACTTTGGAATACAGTATTTGATGATGAGACTATCAGATTGACCACCCCATACCTAAGAGCTACCACCAGCTGGATTTACCACGCAATCTAAACTCTCATTTTATTTTTTATCATATTTATTTACCTGACACACATTTATTGTTTATATTAAGGAGGGAAGAAAAAGCTAACATTTGCTGAACGCTTGCTTTGGAACAGGCATTGCGCAAATAACTAGAGGCATTATCTTATTTAATGTTTTAACATCACTCTGAAAGATCTGCTATTTTTCCAGATCCTATCGGTGGGGAAACTGAGGCTGGTAAGTAAGGAACCCAGATTATGTGACTCCAGAGAATGTGCTCTTAAGCACCGCTCAGCTTCCCTCCCAATGCTTGTGAGCTGCAAACGGTGGCCAGCCTCATTGGCCTTATTCAGTCAGGGTGTTCTCCACTGCTAAGGTGATTGTGTGTCTCTGTAAGCCCAGTTCCAGGGCACACTTGTCTGCTGTAGGGCTTACTTTTTAATGGTGCCCCCCTCCTTTTTCCTCTCAACAGCGTAAGGTTTGGCTGATAAATCATATGGCCGCCCTGAATTCTCTTCATCAACGTCTGTATCTTTTACACCTTGTGGGGCGCCTTGTCCACGGAACATCAGTTAGATGCCCTCCCTCTCTTCACCAAGTCAGTTTCTTCATCTTTTTTCAGTAGAGGATTTGGCCAAAGATTTGTGTCCAAAGGTTTCAATCAACAACGTATATAAACCCCAATAAACTTTAAAAAATGATCTTTGGTGATATAAGCTAAGACAGCTTCATTAAGCAGTATTTTAGAAATAATTTCCTGATTCCACATCTCTATAGTTCATCTTAATTGTAATAGTAGTAAGGGTTTTTAACCGAAATGTATTCCCATATAAGGATTAAAGATTTGTATATGGCATTATTTTTTGTTCATTTATTTACTCACATATTATCTTTTTTCAGAAAGGTTTTAAGGTATGTTAAGAAATGACAGCCTTTTCCTGTCTGACTCATTTCACTTAGCAAAATGTCCTCAAGCTCCACCCATGTTGTCGCCAATGGCAAGATTTCATTCTTTTTATGGCTGAGTAGTATTCCATTGTGTATATATACCACGTCTGCTTTATTCATTTATCCATTGATGGGCATGTAGGTGGTTTCCATGTCTACGCTATTGTAAACAGTGCTGCAGTGAACGTGGGGTGCATATATCTTTTTGAATTAGAGTTTTTGTTTTCTTCAGATAGATGCCCAGTAGTAGACTTGCTGGATCATACCGTAGTTCTATTTTTAATTTCTTGAGGAATTTCCATATTGTTTTCCACAGCAGCTGCACCAATTTACATTCCCACCAACAGTGGACAAGGGTTCCCTTTTCTTCACATCCTTTCCGAAACATATTTCTTATCTTTTTAATGATAGTCATTATGACAGGTGTAAGGTGATATCTCATTGAGGTTTTGATTTGCATTTCCCTGATAATTAATGAAACTGAGCATGTTTTCATGTGCCTGATGATCATAAAAAGAAAACAAAACAAATGACAACCACAATTAGATTATGAAAATCTAATTACAGAAACAAAAGGAGTGCACAAGATAAAAAAATATATGTATGACTATGGTAAGAATCAGGGTCAAAATGTTTGCTGTGTTTAATCTTTAAATTTGACTCAACTTACTATCAATTAAGACAAAAAAAAGGAGGGCAGGCCAGAGTAAGATGAATCACAGAGATGTCATGAAAAATGGAGAAGCATAACAGTTCTCTGTGAGAAGCAAAGGTTTTCTTAATATTTTATTTATAAATAGGTCATTATAGGACATAGAATAACGTAATAGAAAATACCTTCAATAGTGTTTTTGTTGTTTTTATAGAAAACAGGAAAGAGTATTTTTATTTGACGTACTTGGAGGTGAAATCTGATAAATTTATGTCATTAAATACTATTCAGGAGTTTATTTGTATTTTTGATTCTTCAGCAAGGCTAATAGTGGGCTGAATCTTAGGCCTCACTCAGAAATGCTTGTTGGATGATTAGAGCTCCAGGGGTGGGCATCGCAAATGAATCAGTAGGAAGGATCAACGATAAAAGATGTTTTGATAACAGAAAATATAAGTAGATCCAATGGTTTATGAAAACTCCTTCTGGATCGTTCCCTTTTTCTGGATTCTGAGTATGCTGTGGATCATCCACCAGCAAAATCCGATGTAGGAAATAGCAGCCTGTGTTCTTCCTGTTCAGAGAAAAGAATTCACAATGTGGGAACAGCTGAGAACACATATTCAGAATATTGCTACAATGCAAATACTGCATAAAATGATTATTTTTTCCCTAGGAAGGACTGGTCGGTGCTATACAACATTAAATTCTCTTGAAATACATAAAGTTTACTTTTTAATGTGTGATAACCTCTTGGTTAGCTTCTGGGCTATAAAGTAATATGAGGAAACCAGTCGATCACATGGAGGGGGTAGGTCAATGTGGAGACTGATATTGTGTGTAAGAAGCCCATAGTGAATATAAATAATCAAGAGGTATTAAACAATTGAATGCCTGATTATTTGAATCAATCAAATTATCTTTTAAAAATAGCCTCCAGTGTATCTGGAAAAGATTCATTTTACCACTTAATCTCTAGTAGATTATGACAATGACATGCTTCCCCCAGAATAAGACGATAAAGAAAACAAACACACAAAAACTCCAAATTGAAAAAGTTAGCTAAATGACCAAACTTTTATTAAAAAATTTTTAAAAATCTATCTTTTAAGAATTTCCTTTTGAAACTTAACTCTGTTACTAAAGATAGTTCACTCTAGGAAATAACTACTGTCCAATACATTTTACTTATATCAAATATTTCAATTACAGGCTCAGTGCTCATTATGAATATAATCAATATGCTTATTTAGGTATATTTTCAATACATGTCAAGCATATTTTAAAATAATTCAATTAAGTAATAATTTGTTTATGAAAAATAAAATCACTTTTTATTTGTATAATAATGCAATACCCTGCATTATCCATTTTTACTGATACTTAAAATGTAAAAAAAAAATAAGAGGAAAAGAAAGACAGAAGGAAGGAAAGAAGGAAGGAAGAAAAAAGGAAGGAAGGAAGAATGGAGGAAAGGAAGGGAAGAAAAAAGGGAAGAGAGGGAGAAAGAAGAAAATAGCTAAGATAAATGAAAATACAGATGTGTGACACTACGGGAACTTGGACTTTCAGAGTGGCAGAGGTCATGTGCAAATCCACACAGATGTATCTAGCATAGGTCAAAGAGAAATATTTTTCTATACAATTTTACAGCTTATTCTGGAATTCTAGCAAAACCAAAAGAGAATTGAACTGAACATTTTGTTTATTAAATGTCGATGGACAGCATGAGTAACAGAAATGACATTGCCTCTGAAAACTTCCATATACATACAGAAACAGTGCACCATCTCAGAAAGTGTTGAGACCCACTATCAACAAGAGAAAATACTCTAAACGTTTCTGAAAAAGAAAAATAATATTGAGGACTACCAGATATTAAAATGTAATTAACTAAAACTTACAAAGTCTGGACCTTATCAATACATCAGAAAAATGCAGATAGAAGAGCATACCATGTTTTGCCTATCATAGTGTCAAAGATTTAAATGAATTGTAATGCTTAATGTGGAAGGGAGGAACCGCAGTCTCAAATTCTATAGATTTTCAGAAGAATAATTTGGCAATGGGGACAAAAATCATTAAAAATGCACAGACCATGTGACCCCCAAACTGGATTTCTAGGAGTTTATCCGCTACAAATGTAGCTATACCCAAAGATACATTACAAGAATGTCTATCACCGTATTGTTTATAACAATAAAAAATTGAGAATAAACGAATATTCAACACTAGATGATTCATTAAATAAATTTGATTTATTTATTCAATGAAACGTGCTACAATTAAAGGTGATATTGTTTATCAATATATAATAATGAACTTTTATATACCATGCATTGATTTTGTAAGGTGTATGTTTGTATGTTATATATACACATATATGTTCTAGAGAGATATATAGCCAAACTTTAATACTGATTACCCGAGAGTGACCAAAATGTGTAAGATTTTTATTTTCATTGTGATTCTTTATGTAATGCAGTTTATTTCTCCCTTGTGAGCATATAGTATATAATCAGAAAACAAGTTTATAAAAATAGTCTCTCTGAATTTCTAAACAGTAATTACAGAGAGATTGTAATGAACAATAAGTAATCCGTAAATATTAAGATATATCAAATAAAATAGATAGTATTTACAGGGTAAAAGGCTGCAAACACTTATTATGTATCACCTAAATCTTTTTCAAAATTTCAGTAAGTAGCTATGGATTAATTTCTCCAATAATGGTAGAATTACAAATAATGTTTTAATTAAATCTCTCCAATAGAAAAATTGTAGAAATGAGTTACCTACATGAGTTTTTGTACATATTTATGAACAACAAATAGAAGGACAATGGAAAAAACTATTACATTTCATATAGTTAAATATCATTTTACTCATAATTGCTCAATATTTAAAAAATCACTTTTGATCAAGGTGGTTATAATTTATCATTTAGTACCAGCTGGTCTCTGGTTCCATTTGATACACTGTAGAAAACTTAAGAAATAGCTTTCTTGTCCTAATGTGATGAACATTATGGGGTAATGAAAAAATTTACTAACTCTTCAAGCTTTTGCAGTTGTTTAAGGGGCAATGCAGTGGTCACACCAGAGCTTACCATTTCAAAGCCTTAAATTATTCCTAATGATTTGGTAATATGCAGCCTGTTTGGGGAAACCTCCACTTCCTTCTCACAAACAGTGGCCAAGTAGCAAGGCATGGTAACAAAAAATCAGCGAATGTAAACTCTATTCAAAATATATCTTGTTAGTTTCATATGTTGTGTGTCTGTGTATGCTTCAAGACTGTTAATAGAAAATATTGATCACTTCACTGATTCATTTATAAACAAAGCTTTTGATAAAGATTGCATATATGCCAATGGCAACCAAAAGTAAATAGGCTTCAGATTAAATCAAATACCTATTCCTTCTTCTATACAGATCAAATGTATACAACTCTGCAAAATGCTAAGTATTTACAGTTTAAATTACATATAATAAATATAGTTCTAGCTTCAAAAATGACTAATTCACAGCAATAAAATTTATTAGCTAATCAACAACTTTTTTTATTTCCCCATACATTTTATTAAGCATGTAACAAGGTATAACAGTATGTAACTTACTGAAATCTGTTAACAAGGTGTAACATATATACTTCTCCTTAGGGAGTTTTCTGTCATCACCGCTTTTCCAAGCTCCATTCTGTTCCGGGCATCATAGACTGTATTTGATTAAGAAACGTATTTATACAGCAACTATCTGGTTATATCCAGACAGTTTCTTACTGACACAATGTTTTTTTGGAGTCATTCTATTCATGATGGGTACCAAAGGGAAAAAAATATTCTCATAGCCATGGAAAGTCACTAATTAGAACTGACAGTTAATCTACAGGACAATAAGTTCATCTCAGTTCAGTAGACAGCTTTAATTTCATAACTTTTTGTTCACTCTTAATGGAATCAAAGCATTAATAAATCAAAGAAAAAGAAACTATCCTACTGCAATGATAATAATAAAAACACCACAAACAAAAATCAAGAAGCCATTTTTCTTTTCCATGTATGAGCTGCACATACATAGAATTGCGTTTTGAGTGGGGTAATCCCAGAATCTGACCATCTCCTTAAGTATCTGGGCTTTCTTCCTGGCTGACTGGACATGTGACCTGTAGAAAGTCTTGAGGCGTCTCCAATAGGGTATACAGCAAGGACCTAGAGATGACGTTCAGTATGACGACCAGTGTTTGAATGCTGGCTCTTATTTCAGCTATGGCACTAACGACTTTTCCAATTCTTGGTTCCCAAAAGGAGATATGCATGTCTCAAATGAATTCGTGGAACAAATCATGATTGGAAAGAAGTGGGCCTCACCTCCTCCCAAAAATCTAGATAGGAAAGGAAGAAGACAAGAGGTAGCTCACACTTTGGGATGACGATGAGACCAGATGTTTAGGATTGTCAGCTCTTTTGCTTTAATTCTGTAGGGACATTTCCTCTGAATTCTCTAGAAAAGCTCACTTCTAAGTTTTTAACTGGCATAGAGGTGTCAAAACTAACCAGGGAAGAACCAGAAGCTTAAATCCCTAAGGCCTAAGGAAAATTCTAGTGCTGTAGAGGCTGCCTTTGATACTCATGACTTCCACATCAAGGAAATATACTTGGAAGTACATTTGAGGGGAAGCGGCTCTCCCCTAAGTTATTCAGTATGGTGGCCTTGGTCAGTACTGAAGAAAACAAAAACAAAACACACACAACAACAAACCACCACCACCACAAAAACCTGCAGGCCCACTGACGGAATGAAATACAAACCAGAACACTGAAAGCAAGTCAAATCATCTAGTTATGCCAAGCAGGATGGATTTAATTAGGAAGCCTGAAGCATTATATGACACACACAACACAAGTTCCATTCTTCCTAACCAACTTAACATACACAAGGAATTAAAAATGCATCATTTCATCCACCAAGGGGGAAGAAGCTTCTGATACTACCAGACCTTGTTTCATCACTCCAGCCCCAACGTAGGGCTGAGACAGGTGAGCTCAAAAACTATTCCCGGAGCTGAGGAAGGCTCCAGCTGGCGTAGGCTGACATTAACAGTCAATAAACCAATGAAATCATGAACAAACATTTGGCCCTTTTGAAAGCAACTGTATGTGACTGCCAGCCAGAACATGTGAGAACAGGGATAGCCCGTGGCTCAATATTTACCTGCTGCAACATGAAAGGGCTGAACTTAGATCAAGAAACAAAAATATTACTAGTACTTTGATAAAAGGGCTAATTGGATGCAGTGGAGGGATCGGGAGGGAAGTCATCAGTGTTACCTGTCCCAGGCAGAAATCAAGTTCCCAATACAGGTTTTACATCTCCTATGAAAGACAGGGGGAATTTGTGAATCATACGGTGCAGTGCAGTGATGAGGGGATCACGGGAGAAGATTCCCTGAGGTCAGATGCTGGCCCCTCACTTACCAGCTCTGTGTCCTTGGGCAGCTCGGTTAAGAGTTTTATCTCTCAGTGTCCTCTTTATGTGTGGGTATAATGATAGAACTGGAGTCTCAAGGTTTCTATGAGGATGGGATAACTTAATATAAATAAAAATCTTGCAAGATTCCTCAGCTAAGAGTAAGTGCGATGTGTTAGGCTTTTATTACTAGCATTCGGCCATATACAAGACCATGTACTCTTTTTTTTTTTCCTTTAGGAGAAAGAGCAGAAGCCAAGAAGAATTACTCTGACACGTTAATAACTTTGCCCATTGGACTTGGTGTTTTAGGAATGTTACCTGACAGATGTCTAAGGATAGATCACCTATATCTAAAAATTTCAAAAAACGTTTCACTGATTACTTCCTAATTTGTAGTTAATCCAAAAAACATTCAGCTTCATTTTCCAAATATACCATAAAAGGAACTGGTAGGTAATGTCAGCATAATACATTTTATCCTAACTTTAAGTTACTTTCTGTTGAAAATCACTAAATCTGTGGGTCCGTTTAGATATAATTATCACCAAAAACTACATAGAAAAAATGATTTTTATTTGAAAGCATGAAATAATCTAGAAATATCAAGAAATTTTCTTAACATTTAACATATATTGAAAACCAAAAATCACGCCTTTAGATTATTAGGTCTTCTATCCTCAAATTACAGTGAAGATGCCTTCTGCTTGAAGTTAGACCCACATATTCTGAACTCCCTCAGTATTGGTCAATGAGGAACATCATTCACTTAGGATAAGTCCCACCCGTCCCCCAGATTCATCAGGAGTAAGTCTTATACTTGAGGACAAACCTCCCCCTATCTTACGTGCCTCTGTGAGTAGCAATCAAAAGGGAGACCCACATCTTCATACCTCCATACACCTCGACCCTCTAGCTTGCTACCACTGTTCTAAGTCTACCCAAGTCATTATTCCCTTTTTCCTTGCTTGGGTCAGTCATAACAAAAAGTCCCAGGACCACAGTTTACCCTTAATTTTATTTTTTAAGAATTTTTTTTTTGACAAATTTAAGGTTCACAGCAAAATTGAGGGGAAGATTCAGAGATTTAACATAAACTCCTTGCCCCGACACGTGCAGAGCCTCCACATTATCAACATCCCACACCAGGGTGGCACATTTATTACCAATATCAACATTTGTTACCAATAGCCTACATCGACACTTCAGAGTCACCCAAAGTCCATAGCTTACATTAGGGTTCACTCTTGGTGTTGTACATTCCCTGGGTTTGGAGAAATGTGTAATGACCTGCATCCATCATCATGGTATACAGAATAGTTTCACCGCCCTAAAAATTCTCTGTGCTCTGCCTATCTATTCCTTCCACTCCCAACTCCTGGCAACCCCTGATCTTTTTACTGTCTGGATAGATTTGCCATTTCCAGAATGTCATACGGCTGGAATCACACAGTATGTAATCTTTTCAGATTGGCTTCTTTCACTTTGCAAAAGGCATGGTTTCCTCCATGTCTTTTCGTGACTTGGTAGCTCATTTATTTTTAGTGCTGAATAAGATTCCATTGTCAGGATGTACACAGCTAATCCATTCACCTACTGAAGGACATCTTGGTTCCTTCCAAATCTGGGAAATTGTGAATAAAGCTTCTATAAACATCTGCATGCAGGTTTTGTGTGGGCATAAGCTTTCAACTCATTTGGGTAAAAACTGAGGATTGTGATTGCTGGATCATATGGCAAGAATATGTTTAGTTTTGTAAAAAGCTGCCAAACTGTATTCCAAAGTGGCTGGACCACTTCGCATTCCCACCAGCAATGGATGAGAGTTCCTGTTGTTCCACATCCTCAGCATTTGACATTGTCAGTGTTCTGGATTTTGGCCATTCTAATAGGTATGTATCTCATTGTTGTTTTAACTTGCATTTCCCTAATGACATAAATGTGGGGCATCTTATCATATGCTTATTTTTCATCCAAGTATTTTCTTTTGTGAGATGTCTGTTAAGGTCTTTGGCCCATTTTTTAAGGTAATTGCTTGTTTTCTTATTGTTGTGTTTTAAGAATTCTTTGCTTATTTTGGACAGCTGCCCTTTATCAAACATGTGCATTTGCAAATATATTCTCCAGTCTGTGGCTTGTCTTCTCCTTCTCTTGACATTGTCTTTCACAGAGCAGAAATTTTTAATTTTAATGAAGTCCAGATTATCAATTATTTGTTTCGTGGATCCTGCCTTTGGTGTTATATTTTAAAAGTCATCATCATTGCCAAGTTCATCTAGGTTTTCGCCAATGCTATCTTGCAGGAGTTTTATAGTTGTGCATTTTCTATTTAGGCCTGTAACCCCCTGAGGTATTTTACAAAGTATGTGAAGATAATGCGCAGGAGGATGGAGGAATCACAGTGACGACACTACTGATGCTGAAGAGTTTCTGAGAACTCACAGCAGATCTTTGCAATGTCATTTTTGACCTGTGCATTTAAACCAGGAGCAGTTTTATTCTGGTGGTGGGAGCAAAAGCCTCATTGGAGTAATTTTAATAGAAAAACTTAGAGGTACTATAGATATTCTTTTGATGAGTTTTGCTGGAAGGAAGAACAAAAAATGGGGTAATAATTGGCAGGAGAAAGACAAAAAAGAATATTCTATTCTTTCTTTTTCTTTTTTAAATCTCTTTTATTTAAAAAAAGTTTTAGACAGGAAAAATAGTAACGTGTTTGCATGTTGATGAGATTCATTCAGTAGAGAGGAGAAAATTGACGTTATGGAAAAATGATTAGAGGGACATCCTAGACTACGTGAGAAGGAATGCAGACTAGAGCTCAGATGAAAGGACTGACTTCGGATATAAGCATTGACAGTCTATATACACACATAGTTTATATATGAGCATTGGTACATAGTAGGGTAAGTTTTCTAAAAGTGTCTTCTGTTGGTTGACCAATTTTTCCTGATTCTTTTTATTCACTAAATGTTTCAGGCTCCCGAAATACTGGGATCAATACATAAATGAAGCTCCAAATTCAGGCCTACACATAGTATTTAGTTCACGTACTCTTTGTGCTGATAAAGTAAAGCTGACTATATGGAAACCTGGAGATACAACTCACTTATAAGTGTATTCACAGGGTTACATCTACCACAATTCCCTAAACCATAATCCATGAGGGTTCTGTATTTCAGATACTTCATGTCAAAGGTTTCTGACAAGTATGTTGGAAAATACCTAGGAGACAAAATCAGTAACTTGGAGGGCAGGTGCAGAAGCCATGACACATTGAAGAGCCCGCAGTGGGCACTCAGTCAATACTTGTCAAACAAAATTTGATTTGGGGATTCTGCGTTGGTGTCCCAGGCTATGGTGTGAGGTTCATAATGTCAGCATGTATAGAAGTGAATACTTTGCTGCTGATGAGAGAGATTTATACCTGCATGTCTAAGGAAGCCACGGGCCCCTCGATTTGCATTAGCTACTATGGTAAGCAGAATAATGACCCCCAAAGTATCCAAGTCTTTACCCCAGAAGCTGCAGATATCTTACCTTAAAGGGCAAAAGGAATTTTGCAAGTGTGATTAAGGTTAAGGACTGTGAGATGGGGTTCATCTTCGTTTGCCTGTGTGGACCTGATGTAATCACATTCAGAGGGGCAGGAAGATCCGAGTCAGAGGAGATGCGATACCGCAAGCACAGTGGGAGTAATGTGGCTACAAGCCTGGAAACAAAGGCAGTCACTGGAAGCTGGAAAAGGCAAGGAATGGATTCTCCCTCAGAGGCTCTAAAAAGAACACACTCTGCTCATGCCTTGATTTTAGTTCTTTACAACTCATTTATGATCTCTGACCTCCAGAGCCATCAGATGATAAATGTGTGTTGTTTAAACCACCAATTTTGCGGTAATTAGTTCCAGTAGAAACATGAGAAAGTGTTAGGAACATTAGGAAAGGAATGCAGCCAAGAAGGAGGATGTGCATTAATGAGTACATTACATAAATGCAGATGTACAAATACTGTGCTCACGATATGTAAGCTTTCTAGTGACCTATGCCTTAAAATTAAACGATGATGGACAGTTAAAGTAAAATATCTATAAAACAGAAATAAATTGCAAGTCAGTATTAACAAAATCCTAAGTGTTGAGGTCAATGTTTTTAAGAAATTATTTGTGTAGAAATAACTAAAAGTATTATATATAAAAATTTACTAATACAGAAAGGTTAGGTCAAAAACATTTCTAAAAATATCCTATTGACTCTCTTAAGTGTTGATCCCTCTGGCCAAAAAAAAGCAAAGATAACTATACCCTTGTGAGGCAATCCTGTACCAAACGCTCAATAGCATTTTAAGTGGCAATCTGTCAATTCTGTCTCCTTCTCCCTCCCTTCCCCCCTCTATATGCCACACTCCCACCCTGTGTTTCTCTCTCTTTCCTTCTCTTTTATACTTCCAAGTTTAATAGCAGATGCCAAGGAAAATAACTTATCACTTTAGATCCCTTTCATAGCAAACACCAAATGTAAAATAAATGCCTAAATGGATGCATACGTGTGTGATTAATTTAGCCATCTGATGAAGCTAATACTCTGCACAATTATGTCCATATTCAGGCAGCCAAAGATGAGATAGAGAGGACTGTGACAAGAGAAACAGCTCTGAGATGGTGATGGACCTATCTTCCTTTGGAGAGCTATGTCTATCCTATTTCACCCTAATTCTTCTCGGCCCACTTGATTTGAATCAGAATCATCTCTGTCCACCACACAACACAGACCCAAGTCAGGATAATCAGAGTAATTCAACTGCTGAATAGGGAAATTGACTCCTTGATAGTCACATGATTAAAGACAACAGGTCAAGTTCTTCTCTGGAAATTTTGGGAGAGCAATTGAGAAAGACAATCTTTCTTTCCTTGGAATTTTAGCCACTTTGCTAACACATGAAGAGAAGATATCTTAGAATAAAATCAGATGGAGATAAGTAAGTGAGTAGATGGAGGCGCAGAGGGAGAGAACAAGAGAGAGCGAGCATGGGAGTGCACAAAAGCTTGATGTTATCATTTTAAACTCTTGGTGTAGCCTTGCCCAACCTCCACCAACCCAGTTTACCAGTTATGTGAGACCAGCTTGGGCTGGGTGTGTTTTATTTGCAACGATAATATTCGTGATCAACGCAGAGAAGGTTTACTTTCTTTTATGCTATGATACCTGTTTTAAAGGTAATAGAACAGGAAAAAAATGTAGTTCTGCTATGATAAAATGAAATCATTGATAGAATTCAATGATGAACAGTTGGTGGAAATATAATAGTCTGAAATTAAAACTCGAGTGCATAGAACTAATCGAATCTAGTGCAAAATCACCGGAGAATCGCAATTTCGCACAAAAAGCAAGGGAAAATAATAAGTAAAATTACTTCAAGGAAGGTCAGTTTGGAGATATGAAAACCAAGAATCACTGCCAAAAATCACCCTATAATTAGAATCACTTAAAAATGACAGTTAAGCCTCTTGATTTGTTTTTGGACTGCTTTTAATGTAATTTTATAGACTGTAAATGAGTGGCAATGTTTAGCGTAGGAGGATTTCAATATAGCACCAAGATGACAAGTTAATGTTTGCATGGTGCTCAGTGTGGGTAATCAGTTATAAAAGTGAGATTTTCCAGTTCTAAGGATTGTGCATGCCATGAATATCCTTAGTCCACATATTTACACATAAGAAGAGAAAACCTTTCTTTATTGAGGCAAATAGACTGCTCAAAGTGACTTTCATTTCTGCCTTTTCATGGAGGAAACAATAGTGGCTCATTAACTACCATTTTGGAATTCATTCCCTAAGCACATTTCTCTGTCAGCTTTTCAGGAGCTACACTGCGTTCAGCTTTCACTGGTTCTTGTAGGGTGGTGAGAATGTGAACAAGTCCAAGGATGAGATTTATGGTCTTCTATACCAATAATCCATTTACAACTTCCTATTATGCTTTAAATGAGAAGTACAGTTGCTTAGGAGAAGCAGAGCATAGATATATGTAGGTTTAAGCGTAAACCAAAATATTTATGCATTAACTATAGTAATATCATTATTAAATTAGAATCCAAAGACGACAGTGTTTTCCAAAAATTTTTATTCTCGTTATAAAATAGTTAAAATCTCACTGTTAAAACTACACGAAAGGGCCTGCCCCGTGGCCAAGTGGTTAAGTTCATGCGCCCAGGCTTGAGCAGCCCAGGGTTTCACCGGTTTGGATCCTGGGCACAGACCTAGCACCGCTCATCAAGCCATGCTGTGGCAGCGTCCCCCCCAGCACAACCAAAAGGTTTTGCAGCTGTAATATACAACTGTGGACTGGGGGCCTCTGGGGAGAAGAAGAAGGCAAGAAAAAGAAGATTGGCAACAGATGTTAGCTCAGGTGCCAATCTTTAAAAAAAGAAAAAAAAAACTACACGAAGGAAATGACATTTAAACACCATTCATAAGACAAGGGAACTTCCTCAACTTGATAAAGAATATCTTCAAAAAAACTGCAGCTAACACCATATGTAACGGCAAGAAACTCAAAGCTTCCCCCACTAAGATCAGGAATAAAGCAAGGGAGTCCCCTCTCACTGCTCCTGTTCAATATGGTCCTGTGAGTCTTAGCCAGTGCAATGAGCCAGGAAAAGAAAAGAAAAGGTGTGTGCAGATTGGAATGGAAGAAATGAAACTGTCTTTGTTTGTAGCTGACATAACCGTCTGTGCAGGAAATCTCGAGCACACCTTGCAAAGCAGAGCACTCCTGATTCAGAAGTCGGTTCGGTGCTCTAAGCTTGCTTCAGCTTGGTTTTATGCCCACTCCCCACAGATTTCTGAATTTGCTGACAAGGAACGTATTGAGACGGTTAATTTTTAAGGCAAAAGCCACCAAATATTTTTCGAGGAAGCACTAGGCAGAATTGTCTAGGAAGCCAAATTCTTCATGATTTCTCAGTGCACATTTTCCAGTTCTTTTATTACTTGTTATATTGTAATGGACTTGTTTTTCTCTTTCTAGGTCAAGATTATTTTAAAATTTTGCTGTCAGGAAAGAAAATTGGAAGATTTATTCTGTCTTTTTTTATTCTCAAGTTTGGATCTTACTAAACTGGAAAATTTTCTCACTTTCAGCAACATTACAAATGAGATATAGCTATTTTGGAATCAAAGAAATGAGAGAACTAGAGAAAGAGTTATTATAAAGGTTCTTTTTAAGTTTTATCTGGCAGAGCACAGGCAACAATGTATACAGAGCAATAATTTTCTTCCCTTGAAGGACTGGCTGCTATTGAAGGATGGCAATGCCAAATCCTCATGGAGTTTACAGAAATAAAACATCACAATTACAAATATGCTGAAGTCTCCTCGCTTCTGCCCTGTCAACAAATTTAAGGTGTAATCAGAGAAAGAGTGGCATGAATGAGTCTAAAATATTATACTGAGGTTTGAGGAAATCTTAGAGAACAGTCATGGAAACCAAGGGAAAAAAAGAATTTCAGTAAAGGAATGAAAGTTCTGTAAGTATAATTTAATCAAGGAGAAATAATCTTAAAGGGGATCATTAGACTTGGTCATTGAAAGCACTTGTGTCAGAATGATGGGGGACTTCACCAAGGCAAAGGTCAAGAATTGAAGAGTATCATTTTGCATGAAGATTTGAACACGTGATTTTCTCTGATTCCTCTTAAACTTTCTAACGACAGTAATGAAATTTGAAAATATACGATCCACAACCATACAGAATAGCATAGAGGAGATGGCAGCAGGTGAGAAGTATCAACGCATTTTCTGGAGATGGGAAGCAGAAGGATGGATGAGAGGTAGATGAATTATAGCACAGAAAAACCTGAGAGCTAAGTGTCTGCACAGGCGGGTAATGAGAAGAAGCAGTTGTGCTATAGAAACCACCGTTAAAGTTTCCTATAATGGAGGCACAAGGTACCTCAGTGAGGTAGGTGTAACCATTTCTAAGTTTCCTGGAGGAGGAGTTAGATTGTCCAAGACATTCCCCAAAGCAACACAGACATCTGAATGGCCCTTCTTGAAGAGGCAATAGATGAATGCTTATTCTCAGGAAAAATCATGTCTAAGTGATCCCAGTCTCAAGGGAACCAGGCATAGCTGAGGGTGAGGATGAAAAAGTGTCCTGACAATCGGGGAAGTAAAGAAATTGCTCATTAAACTTCATAGTTCCTATGCTATTTCTCCACTCAGTTACCAGTATGAAAGCAGCCAGATGTGGAGCACTAGGCCAGAGGTTTGAGACTTCATCTCTGAAAAGATTGACTGGCCTAAAAAGATCCAAACAAGCAAACAAAAAGCAAAACAGAAACAAACAATACCTACAACAAAAAACTACAGACATAAGCAACTTGAGATTCCACAGAACTTTATCATGAAGTCCATCATTCAACAGGCCCCCTCCCCCACACACGCTCACAAACACACAGAGCCTCAGTAAGCTCTTAAATATATCATTATAAATGATGACGCAATAGCCAAAGATCAACAGACACTTCATGAAAGCCTATAACATAATAATGTTAAGACTATCTCCCAGAAAGGAGGAAAAAAGGCAGAGATAGAAAATAGAAAAGGAAAATGGAATATTATAGTAGAGGATCCATTTCCAACTATTGTGCATTTTAGAGAGAGTAGAGACAACACATAGAAGATTATTAAAAAAAGAGATATTTCCAAAGTAACGTATACGTGTGTCCAGAATAAAAGATCCTACGACTGTCCATCATCACAAATGAGAAAAAAAGGATTCTGTCAGGGACTTTCATTCCAAAATTTTCAGAGTAAGGGGAATTAAAACAAATCCTAAAAGAAGCAAAGAGGAAAAAGACCCAAACAAACAAAAAAGTAGAATAATTGATTACCAATCTAGAACTCTAGATCCAAGCGTCCACCAAGGACGAGATGACAATTAAGTTATTTTTATCACATGCAAGTCCTTACAAAAGTTTTACTTCCCATGCAGCCTTCTTCAAGAAATTACTGCAGGGTAAGCAGTGTGGTAAAGGAAGAATAAGTCATAAATGAGTAAAACATAAGACTCTGGAAACTGGGAACGAGCACCGGAGAGGGGAAGGACAGAAGGTAGAAGGAGATGAAAGGATATGTGGCTCTATTCCAGCTGGCGAGAGGTCACCCAGGACAGATCGGAGCAGCTTCAAAAGAAGGATTAGGAAACACAGATTACTTCCTTTCTTCAACTGGAGTGAGAAAGATTTTGCAGTTCATTTCAATATCTTGGGAGAATGAAGGAAGATAAACAGCTTGTGGGTTGGTACAGATTTAGATAACTGTGTCCTCATACAACAGTGGGAAATAATTAAATAATTTATCAGAGACAAAATCCATAGTAGCAGTATAAGCATATTATTGAGCAATATGGTGGTGAAAACCAGAATAAAGCAGAACAAAATAATTTGAATGTTTGCCTCTGTGGCACAGTTTGGCTAGTAGGCCGGAGCTTGGAGTAGGTTGGCTAATGATTTTTCTTTTAATTATTATTATTATTAGGCTCTTACTATCGTTTGGTTTTAGAGCATGTACTACTCTGATAAAACCATAATGCATTATTTTAAAGGTGAGTGGGTAGTGGGAAAGCAATATTTATTATTACAAATTACTTTTACAAGATGTCTTAATAACTTAGTTTCGAAAGAGCATAACTTGAAGGATGGGACGATGTTCAGGGTTGCCTTGAAAATGCAGATTTTTTGGTTTTAAGAAGGAGTAGATGAAAACACATTTATTTCCTGAAAGTAAAATTACTGTGGATGAATTTGAACTTGAGCTGATTATCTGAATGAAAAGAGACATAAATGATGGAGCTAAGTCCTGGGAAAGATGGAAGAAAATGAGCTCAAAAGTCATGAGTAGAGGAGTTACACCCTCTAATGGTAACCACACATCATTAAATATTTATCTTGTACCAATCACAAAATATCTCATTCTGTTATCACAGTAATTTTATGATGCAGTCATTCTGATTCCCATCTTACAACATGAAACCTAAGTTTCAGAGGTTAAGTGGCAGAACCAGAGATTGAACTATCTCGATCCTAAATCTGCCAAGTTAAACTTTCTAAGACTCGGTTTCATCTGTAAAACGTGAGCAATAATAGCACCTCCTTCACTGGATCATTTTAAAGATGATTTAAAATATGTAAAGAACATAGGGCCACAGCTGAACAAGAGTGCCTCTTCAGTATTAGTCAGCGCTCATCATCGTTTCTGTTATTGCCATTAATATCCTAACTCATTTGAAAACGTACAATTACAAAGAGAAGTTAAGTCTGGTGAATTAGAAGTGAACTTGCAGCTACATTCACATTATATCGTATGGTTAAAATATCATTTCCAGGAAAGGAAATCTCTTTAAAATCATACCAGAAATAATCAGGTAACCTATTGCTCAAAACAAGCACAAAAAGGAAGTACATGCAAACTTTTTCAAATCACAAATTTTAAAACATTTAAGCAATCACGACTAATTTCACGTTTGCCAAAGAACGCTAAAGGCTTTATATAACACTCATTTGTAGCTGGGAAAACAGACTTCCAAAATATTGACCACTGTTACAATCGAAAATTAACACATGCATCTAGCAGTAACACTTACAATGATGGTCTATGTGTGTGATTTAAGTATATAACAGTCACATGCACAGAACACTTTACGGTGCTGCGCATCAATCTTATTTTCTGTGCTAATGGGCCCATGACTAGGCAGGAAGGAAGCAAGGAGACAGGAAGAACTCTACAGACACAGAAACGCACCGGTTGAAGTCGTTTTTCATTACTGAGTTCTTGAATGATTTTCACTTTCCAATTTCTGAAAACCAATTTTCAGAGGCAAAAGAAACCTTCAATCTTTGAGGATTCTTTCTTCTTTCATCTGAATCTCAAGTCGTAGAAACCAAGTACAATAGTGAAACTCACTCACTTAAATGGAGAAATAGAGGTTGTAATGAAAACCCAGAAAACTGTGTGAGCACATAACTCTTCAACAGTGATAGCAAACAGATAGTATGGGCATATACCTCAGCCTCCTGGCCTTAAGCTGGCGCCTCTGCTTCCAGACCTTGGAAATCACACCATTGCCATTCTTTCTAATTCCGTCATCTAGAATAGTTTAACTTCCCTTCACTTCTTAATTTCTTTTTTTAGTGTCAATATAATAAAAAACAAACGTACACAATTAACCAAACAATAAAGCTACATAAAACATTACTACATTACTAATGTTACATGATATGTGTAATCAGCTGCTTCTTTGTCTCCAACTTATTTGTTATCTAGACTGTGTCCACCTTTTATTGGTGAACCAACAGCTTTTAAAAGATGCAGGTAGAAAAAACAGGCAAAATCAGAACTACTTGGCTGCAAAAAATAAAGCTGGCCAGGCCAAAATTATTTTGTGCAGGAAATGAAATTTTTTTAATGGCAAATAGCAAATTACATTAGTTACATTAATGTAATACAATATTTGTTGTTGGCTTGTCAGCCCGTTTAAGTATTTAAAGAGAACTCTTTCCAAATCCTTTCTCTCTCCTAGACAATATGCTGCATTAGCTATTCAATTAAGGAATATGCTGTCAGCTTCATTTTTAATAAATGGTTTTAGTTTCTCCGATACACCTATGCCACTGTTAGAAAAATTAATACCAGAGAGTCACATTTGGAATCCAAATCCTGGCATGACTATTAGCTTAAGATTTATATCCTCTAATAAACCCCGCTAAAAATATATATATGAATTCTTTTGGTCCAACAGTAGTTGCACCTGGAAATTAGGAGTTTCCATTCTACCTATGTAGAAAGAATCTGCCTTCCTGGGCTGAACTCTTTTGTCTGCCAACATAAAATCAGTATCCTCATGGGAAAGTCAGAACCACAGCAACACTGTGCTTCCTATGGAAAAGAGGCTGAGCTGAAACATCTGACAGCTCTGCATTAGCTTGTTGCATTAGAAATTGATGTATCATTGCCCCTGCCTTCACGTTCTGAAGGAAAGGAGAAATGTGGAGCTGCCAGACATTTAAGACTCAGCCATTCATTAGGCAAGAACTGTTATATCAAATCAGTGATTTTGCTCAGCTGAAATGTCCTGCAGCTTGAGCTGTCACCAAGGAGGATGCCATCTATCCCTTCCCTACACTGTTTGACATGAAGGCTGGGGTTCATCATTGTGACTAACATTTGCACTCAGGATTTTCCTCTCTGAGGGTTTGTGCACATCCGTGTGTGTGTGTGTTCAGTTTTAGAAATTCTAAATTTTAGTAGAGATGTTCCAGTAGTAACAAAAAATAATAGTTTTAGCACACAGATGAAAGACCAGGTCTAAAAATGTAAATTTTGTATTTTCTTAAGCCTTCTGTTGACGTGACTCTCCCTGTTTACTCTTATAATAAGTGAAAACTCTCAAGAAAATATGTACAAATGTTTGTGTGGAGCAGCAGAGAGAGGAAAGGGCTTAGGTTTTACCTTACTTTTTGAAACTTAGATTAAAGTACTTAGGAAAAACTCTAAAGCAAAAATGCCGTATTCTCTTCTTATTAGAAATGAAAACAAGTTAGAAGCCAAGCAAGAAGGAAGAAGGATGTAAGCATGTATGTGTTCTTTGCTTCTCCAGGACGGGGGGTCTTTTAATGTGAATTGCGTGAATTCTCTGAACATCGGAAATACCTAGGTTTAATATAACCACATAGTTATATTCTACTTTCAATACGTTCTTTTTTGCTTATATCGTTCTTACTCTCAATTGCTTTACACAAAAAGAGAAATTGATTTCTATTTTTTTAAACTAGAAAATCTTTCAATCTTCATTATTTATATAAATTTAAATTTTTTAAATTATTGCTAAAAACAACCATCAAAAATCATTTATTTAATACCACACTCTAGACAAGGCCCTGAAACTGAATCATGGGAAGAAGAAACCCATTATGTTCAGTGAAACTGCTGCTTGAGATGACAGCCGTAGGCCACCCACGAGGAGGGGCAACTAAAAGGTAAGAAGTTTTCTTTACCACATCTGTCCCAAAGGAAAAGCTAGACGTGGAAACTACAGGAAAAATGTGAAATATCTGAATGTAGTACTTATTATGTCAAGAAAAAGAAGAAATTGGCCAGGAAGTCAGTCACGACAAAGTCATAATATCTGAAGTCTAAATAGATATTTAACTACAGAAATTAAATATGTTCCTATGGAAAGGTGCTAAAATGTCAATATCCAACCATTATGCCTTTGAGTAATAAGAAATAAGTCTCTATGGGGTCAAGCTTGCCCTCGTAATTTATTAAGACTTCTGTAGTACAACAAGACCTATTTAAGTATCTTTAAACCATGAGTGGTATATTTAAAAGGAGTATTTATCCTTATCCAAGCTGTTTGTTATAATAATTAGTCCTTCAAGGAAAGGAGAAGATACACTTCTCGTCAAATGGTTTAGCAATATGAGTTTACCAGAAAAGATGTAACTATGCTTTATGGGAAGTTCTTTAGTGAATATAAAAACGCACAAGGTTTCAATTTAATCAGATACATGAAATAAACTCAGGAAAGAAAATGACAGAAAATATTTTTAAATGTTCTCACCCCAATAGAAGCAAAAAGAAGAGAAACATCAAATTAATTTTTGATCTTATGACATTTTTTAATTAAAAGATCAGCAAACTCCTCAAGTCTTTATTGTTTCCAAGTCTACAGTTACTGTCCTTATGGTAAAGTATGTGAGTAGAAATCCTTCCAGGAGTGTTGACATTTTCCATTACCATAAGTTGTCAAATTTTCTGTATAAATGCTTGAATAGTTTTTCAAAATTTCTATTCTGGAATACCAAGGAAGCAGTGTTCTTGAGATTGTCTTAGGAATAATGTAAGACAGCGTTTAAAATAGAAAGCTCAATGAACGTTCAATTTATGATTTAGAGCTGAAATTAAGATTTATTATCTATTGATGGGTAATATGAAAACAACTTAGTTCCAACCTGAAGAGCACATAGTGCTTAAACAAAATTACAGCGCATAGATGGAACTTGTCATTCCAATGGATGACTCATTGAAAACTGTTCATAAAGTAAATTGGAACCTAAACGTGGAGTACTAGCATAGGTCATTTATTATTGAGAAAATGACTTTTGATTACTGTGCGAGGCATACGTAGCCTTTACCCATTTGCAGTGATTTGTACTGAAAACAAGTGAAGAGCTGCATTTGCTCCCTCAGTTACAAAGAAATTCCAGCAGCGGTGTAGGCGGCATGTGAATTAAAGAGACCCTATCCACACACCCTCCGCCATTCCTCAAAGGTCTTTTGGTGCCTAACAAAATGAACAACAACATCTATATTTACAGGAAAGTTCTTGAAATTCTATCCAATCACCTGTCTCCTTCCTTAAAGCTTCTTAACTACACAAGAGAGATGCTGGGTATCTCCTTTTTATGCTGCTATTTTCCGCTTAAATTTGGTGGTCTCTTTCTCTATCAGAGGTACTTGTTCAGAGAAAAGACAGAGTTAAATGCAAAATGAAATACTTTGGCATATTTAGCATCCTCCATAAGGTAACGTTCTTGTTCTCAGTCAAGAGCCCTTGTTGCTTAAAATAAATAAACAACAATATAACACCACAAACATAAGATGAAAATTTAATACAGCTTAGAAGCTTTTAATTTCAGAAAAACAAATGATTTCTTTTGAAAGCCTATGTTAAAAGTTATTCTCATAGTACTTTTGACTGCCTCGCTGTGTAATTTAGCACAGGTCTTCCTAATCCCTCATTTCCACATAAGTAAAACAGATAACTTTATTTAAACAAAGGCCTTAAAAAATCCTATGATACAAAATGATGCTTGTTGAAGTAATAACTTGCTGAAATCATGTAGATTTTGTTAAAGCATCTCTGTAAGTTGTAGAGAGCACCAAAGTCTGGAAGAGAATTATAGAATGTTCATATTTTTAGGATGCAGTGACTATGTTTCAAACTAATCTTATATTTTGTGCTATAATTTAACAGAAAACTATCAACTTGAATAAATCTCATACTGTAAAACTGAATAAAAATCAGCCTGACTTGTTAAACAGGATGCATCCATCTTCTTGTTTGTCTCATGATTAAATGAGACAAACAAGAATGAACTAAAAATTTTAAAATATACTTAACGTAATGCTAAAATATAAATATAATGCTCATTGTTGGGCTATTTTCTCTCCCTCTCCTTCAACATTTTTTTCTCTATCTTCCTCTCTTCTGTATGCATACAGCATTCTTTCTAAACCTATTGCCACACTCAACTCTAGGAATCCTCCACTTCATCATGAGACACCTTCGGAATACTTCTAGCATTTGTGAATTTCATGGCGTATTATCACAAGATTTTATACTCTACAGCATATTGGTATCTATGTATATCTATGTAAGTTCACGTGTCTGTAAACTATATGGACATGGAGATGTAAATCTATCTATCTACTCTCCAAAAATTCTTACAAAGCCCTCTGTTATCTCCTATATCCCTAGTCTAGAATATGCACAAATGGGCAACACGTGTGAACACACAAACACAACTTGATGAGTCAATTGACTGTATGATTGTTTAACTATCTAGTCTTCCTCTCTAAGGAAGTGACAGAATTAATGTCAAAAAGAAGCAACAATGGTAATCTGTTTTTATTAGAATAACTTTTGGTTTTTTACTACCCATAAACACATCAGCAAACTGAGAATCAGATAAGAAGAAATGGGTTTAAGCTACAATGAAGAATATTTTGCTTGCTGTTATTAACAATTCTACTTAGAATATATCACATTTATGAAAAAACCTGTATCATGCTTGGTCAGACAGATAATTTCCTGCATCTGTGCAGCTAACTTATACATTACAGCCTTCAAAATGTATACATATTGAAAAATGGAAATAACTATAAAAAGATTGATATAGGGCAACAAATAGAAAATGGTAATAAATATGGTAGCTATTAAAACAACTATTGGTTGTTAGTGACGTAGAGTCAATTCCCACTCCTAGTGACCCTGTGTACAACAGAGTGGAACCCTGCCCAATCGTTTTTGTGTCATCTTCTCATCTTCTAGATCTATATCAGACAATGCTCTGCTGCTATTCGTAGGGTTTTCATGACTAAACTTTTTGGAAGTGGGTGACCAGTTTCCTCTTCCTAAATGCAACTATATCAGCAATCTAATTGGTACATTTACATCATTCATGCTCAAATGCAACAATGTAAAAAAGAATTATACACCACAAGCAAGTGGGATTTATCCCAAGTACACAAGTCTAGTTTAACATTATACAATTAATTTATGTAATCCCTCATGTCAACAGGCTAAAAAAGGAAAATCACGTGATCATATCAATAGGTGCAGAAAAAGCCACTTGACAAAATCCAACACCCATTCATGATAAAAACACTCAGTAAACAATGAATAGAAGAAAACCTTCTAACTTGATAAAGAATATTTACAAAAACCCTATAGCTAACATCATATTTAATGATTAGAAGTTTGACGTTTTCCCACTAAGATCAGGTTCAAAGCAAGAATGTTCTCTCTCACCACTTCTTTTCAACATTGTTGTATAAGTTGTTGCAAATAGAACAAGATAAGAAAAGGAAATAAAAAGTATGCAGATTTGGGGGCCGGCTCTGTGGCCAAGTGGTTAAGTTTGCGTGCTCCGCTTCGGCAGCCCAGGGTTCAGATCCTGGCTGTGGACATGGCACCACTCATCAGGCCACGTTGAGGTGGCGTCCCACATCCCACAGCTAGAAGGACCTGCAACTAAGATATACAACTATGTACCGGGGAGTTTGGGAAATAAAGCAGAAAAAAAAAGATTGGCAACAGTTGTTAGCCCAGGTGCCAATCTTTAAAAAAAAAAAAGTATGCAGATTTGTAAGGAAGAAATAAAACTCTCTTTGTTCACAGATGACATGATTATCTATGTAGAAAACCTGAAAGAATTGACCAAAAAAACCCTCCTGGAATTAAAAAGTGATTATGGTAAGGTTGCAGAATATAAGGTAAATATACAAAAATCAATTGCTTTCCTATATACCAGCAATGAACAAGTGAAATTTGAAACTACAAACATAATACCATTTACATTAGCATCCCCAAAACTGAAATGCTTACATATAAGTCTAATAAAATATGTACAAGATCTATGTGAGGAAAACTACAAAACTCTGATGAATGAAATCAGAGGAACTAAGTGAATGGAGAGACATTCCATGTCCATGTATAGGAAAACAATACTGTCTAGATGTCAGTTCTTCCCAACTCGATCTACAGATTCAATGCAATTCCAATCAAAATCCCAGCAAGTTATTTTATAAGTATTGACAAACTATTTCTAAAGATTATAAATGGAGAGGCAACAGAACCAGAATAGGCAATACAATATTGAAGGAGAGGAACAATGTTGAAGGACTGACACTACCCAACTTTAAGACTTATCATAAAGCTATAGTAAAGAAGAATATGATGTTGGCAGGGGAACAAAGAGATCAGTGGAGTAGAATAGACATCACAAAAACAGACCCACATAAATACAGTCAACTAATCTTTGACAAAGGAGCAAAGGCAATACAATGGAGCAAAGATTTTTTTTTCAACAAATGGTGCTCGGATAATTGCACATCCACATGCAAAAAAAAATTAATCTGGACACAGACCTTACAGCTTTTACAAAAATCAAAATGGATCATAGGGGCTGGGCTGGTAGTGTAGTGGTTAAGTTTGCATGCTCCGCTTTGGTGGCCTGAGGTTTGTGGGTTTGGACTTACACACCAATTATCAAGTCATGCTGTGGGGGCATCGCACATACAAAATAGAGGAAGATTGGCACAGACGTTAGCTCAGGGCCAATCTTCCTCACACACAAAAAAAAAAAACCACAAAAGCCATCATAGACCTACATGTAGAACTCAAAACTAAAACTCTTAGAAGATAACATAGGAAAAAACCCAGATGACTTTAGGTATGGTGATAACTCCTTAGATACAATACCAAAGACGTTATCCATGAAAGAAAGAATTGACCAATTGGACTTCATTAAAATTAAACTTTTTTCTCTGCAAAGACACTGTCAAGAGAATGAGAAGACAACCCATAGACTAGAAGAAAGCATTTGCAAAGTTTTATCTGATAAAGGACAGTTATGCAAAATATACAAAGAACACAAGAACTCAATGATAAGAAAACAAACTGATTAAAAAATGGGTCAAAGATCTTAACAGATACCTCATCAAAGAAGGTAGACAGATGGAAACTGGTCGTATGAAAAGATGTTCCACATCATATGTTACCAGGGAAATGAAAATTGAAACCACAATGGAGCAACACTACAGACCTATTAGAATGGCCAAAATGCAGAAGACTAGATGCTGACAACACTAAATGCCAATAAGGATGTGGAGCAACAGAACTTTCATCCATTTATGGTCAAAATGCAAAATGGTACAGCCACTTTGGAAGACAGTTTTGGGTTTCTTACAAAACACAACATACTCTTAACCATACAATCCGGCAATTGTGCTCCTTAATGTTTTCCCAAAGGAGTTAAACATTATGTCCACACCAAAGCCTGCATATGAATACTTTTAGCAGTCTTATTTATGATTGCCAAAACTTAGAAGCAACCAAGATAACCTTCAGTAGATGAATGGATAAATAAACTGTGACATATCCAAGCAATGGAATAACATTCAGCACTAAAAACATTTGCTATCAAGCCATGAAAAGACATGGAGGACACTTAAATGTGTATTATTAAGTGAAAGATACCTATATGAAAGCCTGCATACTCTATGATTCCAACTATACGACCTTTGGAAAAAGGCAAAACTATGGAGTAGTCAAAAGATCAGTGGTTGCCGAGGGTCGGTTGGGTGGATGAATAGTCAGAGCACAAAGGATTTTTAAGACAGTGAATTTACTCTGTATGATACTATAATGATGGACATGTCATTATACATTTATCTAAACCCTTAGAATGTACAAAACCAAGAGTAAACCTTAATGTAAATTATGGATTTGAGTGACAATGATGTGTCAGTACAGATACATGAATTTTGACAAATATACCATGGTGGTGTGGAATGTTGATACTGAAGGAATCTATGCATGTGTAGGAGCATGGAATATATGGGAAATCTCTATACCTAGCAACGTTTTGTGAACCTAAAACTTCTCTAAAAAATAAAGTCTATAAAAAAAAGATATACTTCTAAAATTTTTTCTTGAGACTGTCAATATTTAAAGTGGAGAATCTTTCATCTGCTGACCCTTATTGGTAGGATACATCTTCACTCGAATAGACTGATATGGATGTCACCACATAAGTATCAGGGATAAGACAGGGAAGTAAATTGTCTTAAAAGTTACAGCATAACTTTTAGCATATAAATATTTGCTTCTGGGCACCCAAATTGTTGTTCATGTAAAAATCAAACCGTAGAAGGAAACACTAGCATGAAGCAATTTTCCAAAATGTTTTAAAAAGCACAGAGGTTGAGTAAGAAACAATGCAGCTCAAATAAAATTAACATTTTCCCTTGTCAACACTCTCTTACAGATGGTCATTTGTCAGTCCAATATCAAAGAATCACTCTACGATGAAGGAAGAATAATTGATAAGGTTATGACTCCATGTTTTTTTAGTACTTGCACTTTTAAGGATTTTAGTCAACTAAACATTTCCACCCATTCTAAAGTGATCATTTGATGGCTGCATACATTGGCGCCCAAATCCATACAGGAAATGAATAAAGGAGGAATGGTAATACTGATGGTTTTATTTTCCTATCATTTCTTCCTCTGTAAAGTTCCCCTTTCCTTCATTGTTAGAGTTAAGTTGCTTTTCATTTCAAGTGAGAAACACTGCCTTTGGCTCTGTAGAATAAAGGGAGTTTTGTTTGAAGCATATAGTGGGAGTTCACAGAAAACAAGAAACCACTGAACAACAAAGACTTGAAAATGTCTGCAATCTTGGAACCTCCGGGGACTATAATAGCAAGTTTGCCTACGTCTCCCTAGGACACTGCCATTAACCTGTGTTGATGCAAAACATTTCAGTTCAAATCACAAATTTCCGAGAGAGCAGAGCTGATTGCTTTACAGGGATCAGGCAAACCACTCGTATGCGGACAGCATGCCTTTGCATAAACATAGCCTCTGGGTACTCAGACCCACATATTAATTGATTGGGATCATTATAAGAAAGGAGATAATTATGGTCAATCAAGCAGAAAGCCTAATTAGTGCATAAATGGAATGACACTTTTGTACACTTACTTTATTATAATTAAAGTGTACCTGGATAAATAAATAAATAAATAAACAGCAAGAATTAAAACCAATAATTTAAACTAGCAGGGAATTTCAACCCTGCATCCCATCTAAAGCATTTACAGCTCTGGAGTGGGCATATTTTTTAAATGAATGATGTGGACATTTTTAATGCTACATTGCCAAACAAAAAAAAAAACCTGACAAAACAAAAAGTCCAATAGATTTTGGGTAAAAATATGCATATATTGTGGGCTTCGTTGTTTGCCTGGTGAGCATCCATCCTTCTTATTTGAACAACTATCCTGTTCCATGTTCACATTTTCTTTTCTCTCACATGCATCTTCGGAAGATGATGTGATCCTTCTACACTGGAGACGTTGGGTGACGAGCCTGAGGATATCCCCACCTTTTTTTTCCTTGACCAGTGATGGGTTTGCAATGAGCATATGTTAAAATTAAGGCTCCTGGGAGGTCTTCAGGGAAAGTTTTCTCAGCTTTCCTGGGAGTGACATGCGGATGTTAAACCTTAATTATCACTGCCATCTTGCTACATGGAAAGAAAAGCTAAGAGGACTATGGGGAAATGGACCACGGATTACACCCTTTTGGGAGTCCATCATCCCTCAGACAACCACTTATATACGTCAACATATTTCCTTTTTGCTTAATTCTGTTTGACCTGAGTATTCAGTTACTTGCTGATGACAGAATTCCGATATGCCTTTTCTCTTTATGAAATTTTGATAAGATATCTGTATAAAGGAATAGAGACAATGCAAAGTTATTCTCTTAGTAGTAAGTATAAATACTCCTTTTTAGGGAAAGGTCCATTTTTGTTGAAACTGGCTTTAGGCTTCGTGTAGAAAAATGAAGCTACTCTAAATACCAAGGAGGGAGAGGAGAGAGCAAGACTAGGTTCTACACGGGAAAACAAGTGAGGGTGCAGTCCAGCAGCTGGGGCCTGAAGGAGGAGCTCAGCCAGAGACATTCCGGCCAGGAGTTCCCCACGGCCCTGTGTGCACCAAGTGATGTGGCACCTCTTTATGATCCCACAACACTTTGGAAATAAAAAAAGAAGAGATAATTATAATATATTTGGTTATATTAAAATCCTGTGGAAGTCAGTAAAGGCATCTCAGTGAGATTTGAAAGCATCGAGAGAATAAACCCATAGGGACAGGAAACAAATAACATCTGTGTTATTAGTGGACATTGGAATGACATCCCCCAAAATGTTAATGGTAAGCATCTTTGTTGAGTTTTCCTCATATTTTTTCTGTATTTTCCAACTTTGTGTTGTTTTCGCTCCGGAGGAAGTAACTTTTCATGATCGTAACATGAGAGGTCTATTGAGAAAGCCAATGCCCGGAGGCAGAAGGACACTGGTAAATCTTAGAGAAAGTGAGACATTTCAGTGATGGTTATCACAATGCGGGTAATGGACTCAGACATCAGGTGGTGTTTGACAAAGTGATAAGTAAAATGTATCAGATCTGTCTAAAGAGTAAAAGCAAACCTCGGACACACCAGGATGACAAGAGTAGTAAAAGGATCTGATAATTGGATATTACAGTAAAATAGCTCATGGCTGAAACTGTGAATAAGATAGAGCTTATGACATGCTGTTAAAGTAAAAAGACCTTTATCTGCCCTCCCACAGTGTAAATGACCCTTCAGAGAAAAAGAGAGAACAACTCTTGTAATGGTTCAAGGGAGCCTGTCATCCCACTAAGAGAAAATAAGAAATCATACTAGTTGTTATCCTACCAGTACATGTAAATGTATATTTTTAATAACTTTTTGAAATGGAAGTACAACTTTTATTTTTTAAATGGCAAGGAATTACTTATTATAAGACTATTTTTTTAGAGCAGTTTTAGGTTTACAAAAACTTGGGAGGAAGGTACAGAGATTCCCCATAGACCCCTCTCCCACAAATGCATAGCTGTCCATCACCAGCGTCGCTAACCAGAATGGTACAGTTTTTACGACGGATGAACCTACGTGGAAACATCTTAATCACCCAAAGTACATAGTTTACATTAGGGCTCACTCTTGGTGTTGTACATTCTGTGGGTTTGCACAAATATATAATGACATATACTGTTTATATTTTCTCATATTTTCCTCCCTTTTACACAAACAATGAAAAGATTTTTTAAAGAAATATCATGACCCACCAAGTGTAAACCCAACACTACTTTGTAAGGCCACTGAATTAATTCCACCCGCTTCTTTAGGAAAAAACCTGTTTTAACTAGATAAGTTACAAAGCTTTATTTTTCCCTCTCCCACCATGTTTTGCATTCTACTTATACCTATAATGTGATTAATGACAAGAATACATAAAATTATCCCCTGAATGAGTGAGAAGTTAGGGGAAAAAAGGATAGGCTTAGTTAATAAATTCTTGAGAATCTGATATTTAGTCTAATGTTGTGGATGTGAATAAAACTTTACTTACAAACTTTCAAGTTTCTACTTGTCTTTTATTTTAAATGCTACCATTACTAAGAGAAAAAAACACTTAGCCAAGGCCCCATTAAATCTTTTCCTCCTTCACTACACACTTTATGATTTGTGCTCTTTGTGAACTTGATGCATCACAAGAAAACATAAACCCTTCTCCATAATATAACTGTATTTAGGAAGAACTTGTGATTTGCTGAGCATTTAGCATTACCAATGCTATTTCATTAAGTCTTTCTTTGTTCTTGGAAAGCTGAGTTTAGGAAAGTACTATGACTTTTCTTTTTCAATTGGGAAACATATAACACAACTGTAATTTTCTAAATATCTTTTTGAGATGCTGATCAGCCCCGTAGTTACTAATTAGTCACAAAACATGTATCAAACACCCTTCATATAGGGCATAGGGAACATAATAAAAAAAAAAGGAAATCTATTATAAGATATTTGAGTAATTAACAATTCTGAGATGTTATAGACATAAGAAACGAACCCGCAGACACAGATAAGCTAGGTAAATACTAGAAAAGTAGAAGTAGCTTTTAACACTTTTGAAGATGAATAATGAACTTTTACACAAAGATAAAAGTCCAAGTGTTTTTCTTTACTTTTTATTATTTAGATCCAACTTTGTGTTTCAAATTTCCAAAGACTTTAATAATTTCTTCTTATAGACATATAATAATAAACACAAATATGGTACCACAAAGAAATCAAATTATTGTAATGAGACAGTTACATTACTGCAGTAGGCAGAATAATGGCTCCACAAAGATGCTCCCAGAACTTGTGAATATGTCATTTTATACGACAAAGGAGAATTAAGATTATAGATGAAATTAAATTTTTTAATCAAATGGTGCTAGATTATCTGGCTGGATATTTATCACAAAAGTCCTTGAAAGAGGAAGACAGAGGCAGGAAAAGGAGGCCAGGGTGATGTGATATGAAGAAGACCCAAGCTGCCTTTCCTGGCTTTGAACATGGAGTAAGGGAGCCACAAGCCAAGGAATGAGGCTGACCTCTAGAAGCTGGACAAGGTGAAGAAATGGGTATTCCCCTAGAACTCTCAGAAGGGAACCCAGTACTGCTAACACCTTGATTTTACCTCAATGAGACCCATGCTGAACGTATGACCTAAAGAACGGTAAGATAATAAATTTGCATCATTTTAAGCTGCTAAATTTGTGGTAATCTTACAGCAGCAAAAGAAAATGAACACTGACTTTAGTGCCGGAAGTGGGAAGCTGTTGTAACAAACACAAATGTGGAAATGTCTTTGGAATTGTGCAGAGAAGAGGGGCAGGAAGAAGACTGTTAGGATAACAGTGGGTGTTAACATTTCTGCAATCGAGGACTCCAGTGGAAGTGAGGAGCATGGTAGAGAAAATCTAAATTACCTCGGAAAGCTCCCATATCATTGTGAACAGACTGTTAGCAGAAAGATGGGTGTCAAAGGCGCAGCTGCTGATACTGAGGGCTGGGGAAGAAATGAGGAACATGTTGGAAGCTGCAGGAAAGACAATCCTTGTTACATAGGCAGTGTAGGGGAGGAAGACATTTCCTCTTCCCAAATGTGGGTTCGTCTGGCCGGAGAACGAATTAAATTCATATGAGACAGAATAGCAAGAGAAAATTAAACAAAGCTTTATGAGGAACCATGGCCCGGGGCCTTTCTTCCTGAATGAAGAAAGGGCACCGAAGAAGTGGGGTGCACATAGTGGTTATATACCCCCAAACTGGGTGTTTCACATGTGATTGAAATGTCCCTCCCACAATAGTCACAAGATTGCCCTGTCTGCACAGCGCTTGATGGACAGAGCAGGTAGTGGGTCTGCTATCTCGGAGGGCGTAGCAGGAGGCAAGTCTATTGTCTGGAGCTGGGCGGTCACAGGTGAGTGCAGCAATCAGTTCCTAGCCTAAGGAAAGATGCTTAATCCTTAAGGAAATGCCAATGTTGGGAGGGGGAGGGAAGTCAGTTATAGGAGGTTACCAGACTAGCACAATAAAATGCAGATTTAAGTCCTTGCCTTTGATATTGATTAAGAGTTTCTAGAGAGAAGGTCATCTCCTTTCTTCTTCCTGGTACAGAGAGGGAGGCACATTTTACAGATAGAGATTTACCTTACAAATGTAAATGTGTCCTAACAAAGGGCAAGTTCCATTCCTCAGAGCTTCCTTCCCTGTCCCAGTTTATCAAAAGCAATCAGCCTCAAATAATCCTGATGCCAAAGAGATATATCTTGGGGTGGCCAATTCCAGGTCCCCACAGCAGAAATCTTGGCAGTTGTGTGTCCTGTAGTTATGTGGAAAACAGAACTCATGAGAGAACTTAGGTGGTATTAAGGAGGCTAATCAGCTGACCTTGAGATGGAAAGATAATCCTGGATTATCCAGGTAAACACAATGTGATCAGAAGGGTCCTTGTAAGAGGAAGAGGGAAGCCATTAGAGGAGGTCAAAATGATTTGATACGAGGAGGACACAACCCACCATGGCTGGCTTTGAAGATGGAGAAAAGGGGCCAGGAGCCAAGTGTCAAATAAAAATGGCAAGTAATAGGATGTATTGGAATATATGAGGATGCCATTTTGGTGTAAACCTAATTCGGCCTGACCTTGTCTTTCCAAAAGGGCCTGACTGAGGCCGTTGAGCATGCATTGTATATCTGCTTTAGAGATTCCCTATGGCAAGAGCAAAAGGCCCTTGAGATAAAGGTGCAACTTCCCTCCCCCTCCCAAAGTTGGCGTCTCTTTAAGGATTAAGCATCTTTCCTTAGGCTAGAAACTGATTGCTGTGCTCACCTGTGACCGACCAGCTCCAGACAATAGACTTGCCTCCTGCTACTCCCACCGAGATAGCAGACCCACTACCTGCTGTGTCCATCAAGCGCTGTGCAGACAGGGCAATCCTGTGACTATTGTGGGAGGGACATTTCAATCATATGTAAAGCACCCTCTTTGGGGATATATAACCATTCTGTACACCTTATTTCTTTGGTGCCCTTTCTTCCTGGGCCATGGTCCTCAGATTTCAGCTCAGAATAAACTCACCCAAATTTTCATTTACAGATTGGTTATGGATTATTTTCGTCGACACAAGGAATGTGAGTCATCTCTAAAAGCAGGAAAACACAAGGAAATGGTTTTCCCCCAGGTCATTCAGAGAGGAACACAGCCCTGCTGACATCTTTATTTTAGCTGAGTGAGACGGTGTTGGACTTCTGACCTACAAAATTATGAGATCATAAATGTGAGTTGTTTTAAGCGACCAAATTTGTGGTAATTTGTTGCAGCAGTGATAGAAAATAAATATAATTACCTAAAGCCACAGTTCTCAAGGTTTCTTTCCTTGTTTTTTGGTAACTAATATATCTGAGATAATTTCAAACTTAGGGAAAATCTGTAAGACGTACACAGAAATCTGTCTACCCAAATTCATTAATTTTTAACATTTACGCATTTGCTTTTTATCATTCATTCTGATCCCCTCCCTCTCTGTTTCCCTCCCCTTCCTCTCAGAGTTGAGTGTACATTGTATATAACATGTATCATTATTGCTGTGTTTTTAGTACGCATTCCCAAAGAAATAACACATTTTTCTGACATAACCACAGTAAAATTACAAAATGTAAGAAATGTTACATTAAGTTAAAAAATCTTTGCATCTAAAGTTGACCGAGATTAGTCACAGAAATGCCAGCACTTTCGTAATAGTTGAAATTAACTTGTGAGAGAAAGCGTGAGCCCTGAGCAGTGGTTCTCCATGTGTGGTCCCTGGAACACAATTACCGACATCACGTGCTTACTTACTAGTGAAGCCACTTCTCTTCCTCTCCCACCACCAAACATATTACTCAGTTAGAAACTGTATTACCCAGGCCCAGAAATCTGTTTGTTAACAAGCCCTCAAAGTCATTCTGATATGTGCTAAAATTGGAATATCGCAGGTCTACAAGCTTTAGGCAACTAAAATTCTTTACGTAAGGAAATGAGTGTATTGAACAAAAACAAAAAAATTACTGACCTGCCTGCACATCCTGTCAACTTCTAAGAAAGGACAACTGGGAAACCTAAAAGTCACGTATGTTTCTGTTGTGCTAAACTTCACTTGCAGGCACTAAGTCCACGGTGCTGACTGGGCTGTGAAGAATGCTTGAAAGGGACGGCATTTTTAGGACTGCCTAATCCGGTTTCTCTTCACCTCTGGGATGGTCAGGACACTCTGCATCTTACGTAGTGAAAGCGCTAGGCATTTTGCACAGAACACAAACCCTCTTTCTCTGTTTCTGCTCTTTGGGATATAAATGTTCACAAGCGTTTTCGAAAGCATCACACCAGCATATATTCTACTTACCAAGGATCTCAGAAGCTGAGAAAAACTGAGACCCTACTACATATTTCATATACTACATGTGAGACTATACTACATACTTCGTGCCTGAAGTATTGCACAAACCAAGGTCCCAAACAATAATTCTAAATAAAATGCAAGAAGGCTGTATCTCGCCTACAGGATCTTAATAAGAAACAATCTAGACCTCTAAAGGTTTCTCATTAAATAATCAGTGGACCTTGTTGACAAGGAATTACAAAATTTGTATAGGCTTTTTCTCTACTATATAAAATTCAGAAAGCTTGAAGAGTTACAGTAAGATGAAGACAAATGTTATAATAACTCTTTGCTATCTTGCATAATACTATCCAAAAAGAACAAGAAGGGGCCAGCCCCATGGCGTAGTGGTTAAGTTCGTGCACTTCATTACGGCAGCCCAGGGTTCTCAGGTTTAATTCTGGGCACAGACCTGTATACCACTCATCCAGCCTTGCTGTGGCGGCATCCCATATACAAAGTACAGGAAGACTGGCAACAGATGTTAGCTCAGGGCCAATCTTCCTCGCAAAAAATTTCAAAAAGAACAAGAAAAAAAAGAAGCTTCCATGTTAGAGGCACATGCTGAAGTGTTTTTCTGTGAAATGAAATGTTGTTGAGGTTTTGCTTCAAAATACTTCAGAACAAAAAATAGGAGAAAGAGAAATAGATTCAAGACTGCAAATGTAATAATTAGTGAAGCTGGGAAATTATTAAACTATTATTATTGTTTATTTAAAATTTCGCATAATAAAAAGTATAACATGAAAAAAATAATAAAAGATAAACCAAACAAACCTAAAAGACCAAAAAAAACTGAAAGAGACAGTATTTCTCTACTTTGAACTTTAAAAGAATTTTTTTACTTAAATGGCTTCTGTTTGGGGCCGGCTCTGCGGCCGAGTGGTTAAAGTTCACGTGCTCCGCTGCGGCAGCCCAGGGTTCGGATCCTGGGCGCAGACATGGCACCACTCGTCAGGCCACATTGAGGCAGCGTCCCACATCCCACAACTAGAAGGACCTGCAACTAAGATATACAACTATGTACACGGGGGGTTTAGGGAGATAAAGTAGAAAAAAAAAAAAAAAGATTGGTAACAGTTGTTAGCCCAGGTGCCAATCTTTAAAAAAAAAAAAAAAATGACTTCTGTTCTCACAGATGTGTGTTTCAGAGGAAAGTCAAGAGTTGTGGTAATAGAGGAATAAAAAACATGATATATTGAAAGAATTGATACTGTTTGTAGAAATACAGATTATATTACAAAGGTATAAAGAGATACTTTATAAAGGCAATCATTTCAAAAATAGAAAAAAAAACTATGGAGTAACTATATCTCAAAATACTAATCTTTTTAAATTTGTTTATATTTTGTTCATTTAGCTCCCTCTAGTTTATACCAAAGCAATACACAGCAAATCTTTCATATTTGTTGTAAGATAGATGTAACCTGATGCTGCTTAGTGCACTAGTTTACCCCCCCAAGAAGAGCTGACACTGGATTTGGAAGAGGGACAGGAGAACGTGGAAGGGCATCTAAAATGAGAGTGGAAGATGTGGAAGGGAGTGGAGTCTTCAAAGTGGGGAGAAGCAGACAATGTAAGTAGCAAGATGTTCTTAATGGTGGAAATACCCTCCAGCCTATCGCTGGACAATATACTGTCCACCATTCTAGAAGACTTGTCAACCCCACAGAGAGAGGAGCTGGATTCCTTATTTGGGTTCAGAGTCAAGATAGGATACTTCTGAACATGGCAGAATCGAACAGAACCAAGAGGGCAGGTTCCTCTGAGTCCCGCGTCTGTAATCAAATGCCCACTGTTACATCAGCATTTGTTCCAAATCAGCCTGGGCTATCTTTTGTTTAAGATCTCTGAAAATGGACTTTTGTGTGTTTTAATGTTTTCATCGAAAGCAATGCAGAGAATATCCTTCGTTTGTAAATATGTTTTTTCATTTTGTACTTATATCCATTACAATGTAGAATCCTGAAGTAAACATATTAATAAATATTTTATATATGCATATGCCTGTGTAACAGCCACACCTGTCAAGATATAAAGAACTTTTACCACCAGAATGTCTCCTCCTTACCTGTGCCTATCAGTCTCCTTTGTTCTGACTTCTATCACCTTGTATTAGTGACTTGTCCTTAAAATTTATTTAAATTTAAATAATACAAGATAGACTTGTTTTATTGTTTCCTTTTGCTCAATATACTGTCTCTGAGATTCGGGCAGGCTGTTGTGTATATAAGTGCATTAAAAATTTTTGTATTAGATAGCATTATAAGCATATACCACAACTTATTGATCCATTCTTCTTTTCACAGATATTTGGGTTGTTTCCAGTTTTCTTTTGACAGCAATTAGCTGTTTCCAGTTTAGTGCTATCTGGAGGAAAGCTGCTTTGAACAGTATTGTACATGTCTTTGATAGCCAAACACAAGAATTTCTTTTTAGACATACAAATGGGAGTGAAATCCCTGGCTCATGGAATAGGAATATGCTTAGTTTTAGTAGGTACTGTCCAAGAAATTTCCAAAGGGTTTTTTCTTTTAATCAATTTACACTTCATGCTACAAAATACAAGATTTCTAGTGGCTCCACGTCCTTGCTAATAACTGAAACTGTCAACTTTTAAAAGTTTATCCATTCTAGGCGTGTAGTGCTATTTCATTGTGGTTTTCATTTTCATTTCCCCAATGAGTAATGGTGTCAGGCATGATTTTATAGATTTATTGGCCATCTGGAGATTATTTTCAGTTAAGCGTATTTTCAAGATTTGTGTCCAATGTATAAATTAGGTTTTTTTCTTTTCTTCCTTGCTTGTGGTGGTTCTTTATAGATTCTGGACATTAATCTTTTCTATATAAAAATTTTAAATATTTTCTCCCAGTCTGTGGCTCACCTATTTGCTTCTGAAGACCGTATTTTAGTGAATTGAAGTGCTTACTTTTAATAAATTCCAATTTATCAATTTTTATGTCTAGTACTGTTTGTGACTCGCATAATATATTTTGGACTCTACAATATCATAAAAATACCTTCTATATTTTCTTCTATAATCTTTATTGTTTTATCTTTTGTGTTTGTGTTTATGATCCATATAAAATTGAAATTTGTATATTGTTTGAGGTGGCAGTCAATTTTGTTCCTGCCAAACTTATTGAACTGATCATTCCTTCCCCAAATGAATTACATTGTTTCTTTTGCCATAAATTAAGTGGACATGGTTGAGTGTCTTTCTATTTGTCCCATTTGTCAATTTATCGAAGCTTGCATCAATTATACACTGTCTTACCAAAGCTTTAAAGTAAATTTTGAAATATGGTACTATAATTCCTCCCATACTCTTCATGCTCTTTAAATTTTCATTGCCGATTCTAAGTCAGTTACATTTCCATATAAGTTTTAGGCTTTTGCAGTCCTTAAATTTTTGAGTAAAATACCAGTCAGGCCTTCTGGACTTAAAAGATTTTTCTTTTGTGAGGGGAGAGTAATTACATAATTAATATCTTTAATATAGAGAGGATTATCCAATTTTCTATGTTTTTTCAGGTAAGAATAGTAATTTTATATACCAATTTCTATTTAAATAGGGCATGAAATATTGCTTGGATTATATTCAGTTTCTATATCAATTTAAGGATAATATTAACAATATAAAATATGAATCAATAATTCACAATTATTTAATCAATTAACAAGGTGTATATTCTCAATTTTAGGTTTAATTTTTCTCAGAAATATTTTGTAGTTTTAAATTTCCAGATTGTCTATGACTCTTTTTTTCTTTCTTTTTTTGCTGAGGAAGATTCACCTTGAGTTAAAATCTGTTCCCAATCTTCCTCTTTTTGCTTGAGGAAGATGTGCCCTGACCTAATATCTGTGCCAATCTTCCTCTATTTTTTATGTGGGTTGCTGCCACAGCATGGCTGCTGATGAGTGGTATAGGTCCATGCCTGGGAACTGAACTCAGGCTGCCAGAGCGGAGCACACTGAACTTAACCACTTGGCCACAGGGCAGGCCCCTATGACTTCTTTTTTGAGATTTGTGTCTTTGTGTTCAATAATTCTGATGCTACTATAAATGACATTTTTATATTTAATTTTCTGGGTTTTGTTGATATAACTGGGTTTGTATGTCAATGTTAAGTTTGATGACCTTACAAAATTTACATCTAAACTCTGATAGTTTCTTTACAGCATTTTTCAAAACCAAGACATTTGTGAATAAAGACAGCTCTGACCATTCCTTTCCAATAGTCATGCCATTTTTCCCCTCACGTTATTGCACTGGCAGTAATTTCCAGTACAATACTTCATTCTGACCACAGAAGACATGCATTAATATTTTGCCACTGACTTTAATATTATCTGTAATTTTTTAAAAAAGATAGATAGATGTAGAAATAGATAATAGGTAAATATAGATGCAGATACTCCCTATCTGATTAAGGCAGTCTTTCTATTAGAAGCTGATTGAGAATAGTTATCATACATGGGTGTTGAATTTTATAAAATATATTTCTAGCATCTACAAGACGATTACATGCTTCCCTCCTTTATCCTACAAATGTGGTGCATTGTACTGATGAAATGTACTGATGCATTGTACCACTTCCAGTGGTAAAGCCCACTCACACTCCTGGCATTGTCTGCCTTTGGACACAATTAATCAACCTCTTTGTGATCCTATTTGTCGTTATTGAGACTTTTTACATTTATGTCCATGAAAGTTAGTGTGCACTTAATTATCATTTTTTATGATAATTTTATGATGGTTTTATTTTTTATTTCATTATTATTATTTTTTGCTGGCGAAGATTCACCCTGAGCTAATACCTGTTGCCAATCTTCCTCTCAAAAAATTTTGCCCTGTCCCCAAAGCCCCCGTGCATAGTTGTACATCCTAGTTGTAAGTCCTTCTAGTTCTTCTATGTAAGCTGCTGCCACAGCATGGCAACTGGCAGACGGGCGGTGTGGTTCCGCTCTCAGGAACCAAACTCGGGCAACCGAAGCAGAGCAGGTGGAACTTTAACCCATAGGCCATCACAGCTGGCTCTATCATTTCTTAAAATGTCTTTTTTTAAGTTTTAGTACCAAAGTTTTGTTGATCTCATCAACTAAGTTTGTAAACTAACTTTTTCTATTCCTAGGGGGAATTTGTACAAGTTTAGCGTTATTTCTTCCTCACCTGTCTGGAAAGATTTATCAATGAAGCTGGTCCTCTTGCCTTTAAAGGGTTTGTTATGTTTGTTTTGTTTTGTTTTGTTTTGGGTTGAAGAAGTGATTTTCGGTTCCAGATTCAATGTCCTTAGTAGGTATAAGCATACTCAATACTTTTACTTCTGGTGGTAGTTTTCATTAAGTTCTGCAGAAAATTATCCATTTGCTATATTTATGTGTCTATTGTCATAAACATGTTTTTACAATATCATCTTATTAACATTCATATGGTTATAATTCCATATCTCTGCCCAATCCTTCCTGCTGTTCCGGAAAGAATAGAGATATAATTAGAGTGTGCCCTGAGGCATTCATCGAATTCATCACCCAAATCTCTTCCAGTAAACAGAATGCCTCTTTGACCTTACAGTACTCTCAAACGAAAAAGTGTAGCTTATTAGTTTATAGAAATTGCGTATGTTTATGTGTTTGTTGGTGGAAGAATCCCAGATTCCACCTCATCATCTGCAATGCTTCCAGGCAGAACCAGTTGTAGCATATTTCAGTAAAAAGTCTGTCGTCTTTTATGTAAATGAGTTGGTAGTTGGCTATATCATAATATATTTACATATGTCCTTTAAATGTATATAAGCTAAAACATAAATAATATATATATTTAACATATATTAAGTATGTTTAAATATCTACAGTGTTGAATACACACTTTTAAACTAATAGTAAACATCCACACCATGGAAAAAATCCAGGACTTCAGTAAATAATGTTAAAGCCCAGAAAATTATTACATCATAGTATTTTAGTTTACTACCTTAAATTCAGATTTTTAGAAAATTCAGGATGTATCCCAGAGGAGATTTTGGATAGGGAGAACTTTGGAATTAATAATAGTAACAAAATCATAATTAGCAATAATGAAACAACAATATTATCTAACACTTATTAAACACTTTCAATTCGCCAAATATTTGCTAAACATTTTACATGAATCATCATATTTAAAAATTTCATAATAATTAGAAGCAACTGCTGTTAAATGCTGTTCAATCTGTGCATATGAGGAAATGAACTGAGGCAAGTTCATTAGCTTTTTTAAAGTCTCAATGCTGGAAAGTGCTGGAGCTGTAAGATGACAGAAACACCGTTCTCTCCACCCATCTACAGTGGGCGTAACTCTTTTGACCTAACAGCAGCAGAGCTGGTCAGGTGTGGCTTCTAGACTGAGGTACTGTTTAACCAATTAATTCCTCATGGTGGATGAATTTATGTGCTTCCTGTATCAGTGTCTCAGGAGGAAGACAGACGGAGTGAGGAATCAGTTAGCTCTAAAAGAACAGTGGCATTCTATACAACTGATGAGAGTGAAAAAGGTCCATTAGATTTAAGGATATCAGTTAAACATAATTTAGCAAAAGTATTATTCTAGGAATAAGGGAGTGTTAAGTTTGTTAATTGTTAGGTAGGTACGTTTTCCAGTAGAAAAAGACACCTAATTGATGGTCTGGAAGAAAGGAAAATTAACTCAGAACCTCAGATGTTTTGTTTAAAAAATATCCTAGATTGTTCAAGTTAGTGTAGAGCCAAAGACTCCTTGTCATTTTGTGAGATTAAGAAGTACACTATGTTAAGAAACCCTTAATCAAATGAGGGCCTTAAAAACTGCAAATATCATTAACTTTGAAATTTACATTATTGATTCTTAAAAATAATTGATTATTTGAAAATAATTCTCCCAAATGAGGATAACTGAGATCAGTAAGGTCATTTCCCAGACAGTAAACTTTTCTGGAGATGTTTTTAAAAATATAAAAAAGAAAATCTTCATTCTTATTTTCGGTTAATTTGAGCATGCAAAAATTTTAAATGGAAAAAAATTAAGTGAAATTGGTGTTCCTGAAATTCAGAATATACAAAAACCTTTTAAAATGGTAAAATCAAAAGCTCCAAATATAACAAATTCCTCCTATGCCCCTATTTTAAAAAATGAAGACAATTTGAGACCGATACATAGTGGACAATAACGAACACTACATTCCCACAAACGCTCTGGGCGCCCTATAAAGCTTGGAGTCACAGGTGGTCTGCTCTGAAATTAGAATCAAATTCTGCTCCTGTGAAAAAACTTTTGAGTAATGAGTTTCAACTTCAAAATTACATTCAAGTGACAAGGTGATCTTTTATAACTTGCCTGCATATATTGGGTTTATTAGTATTTTAAGTAAGGATTTAATCTGAGATGTCTGAATAAAAGAACAGATGGAAGCTTTATTTAAATTTAGAGAGAATGAATACCACATGCTGAGCTCAATAAAGCAATTTAAATGTTTTCTATCTGATATAAATTTTATTTAATGCTATAATCAGCTTAGGAATTCTAAAATACTAACTATAAAACAACTAATCCTACCTATGTCTTTCATCTGTATATAACCAGAAAAATATGTTCTAAGAATATGGAGATCCTATTTTTAATTCTTTTGAGAAACTGGCTAAAACAGGTAAGTTACAATGCAAACCTCATTTCAGCTAGTAAATAGTATCTTCGAATTAACCAACAAGCGTTATGATTCAAAGTCCATATTCTTCACCGCTGCATGACTCAGATATTCTGAGCTGCCTAATCAGCAAGACTGCTGAAAACTTTCTCTCTAGCTTAATATTCTTATATCCATGCCATGAAATATATATTATATAAATCTTTTTCTACTTAAATTCAGCATCTCTGCAATGTGACAAATTTCATGGTGTTGTCCAAAGGATACTAAACTTCCATTATTCATTGATTAGGTCCACCATTTTTTTTTTAAAGTCCAACCTGTCCCACAAAAGAAAAACTAAATCACTAATGATTTCAGATAGAGGGAAGCAAGGATTATGGTTGACTGCAAAGATGAGAATGTATTTTAAACAGGTTCCCAATGGAGTTGTCATGGGCTCCAGTAGGCTCATGGGTTTAAATGCCAGATTTTCTTCAATTACTATTCTTTGCATTCTTTGTTGTTGTGTGTCTCCCTTCGTGGTTTAGTTTCAAGATTTTTTTTAAAAAAATCATTTTTGTTTGGCTCTCCTTTTTAACACCGTAAAGAAAAAGAATACAAAAAATATTTTTTCTCTTTCAACTATTTTCTTTATTTATTACAATGAATACCCCCAAATGGCATAATAGAGGTGAAAGAATCTAAAATATTTACAGAATATTAGTCATTAAGGTTGATAAATAACATAGAATTTGTCCAAGTCAAAAAATACTAAATAAGAAGGGGGATCTTTGATAATAGCAGAGAGTTAGTATTAAAGGAACATTTGCAGAGGAAACAATTATTTACTGTGCACAATATTTAAAAAGAAATATTTGAAGTTATTTGACTGCTAGAGCCAAAGATCAACACAATTAAGGGGAAGATAAAAGAAGTTAGAAAACTAAACAGTTCCAGGTGTGCAAAGAATAAAGAAAAAGCCACCAATGTTTTTTTAAAAAAAAAGCAGTTGAGAGAATAGAAACCTGATGATCTTTATTTAAAAACATTTATGTATATGATGACCAAAAGAAAATATGCTCATTATAATTGAATTAATGGGGAATCTATAAAAAATAGAAATCAAAGCAAAATAAAAAGGAAACTCGAGAACCAAAACCTACAGTCATTGAAATGACAAATTTACAAGATGGGCTTATCACAGGTGAGAGAGAGCAGAAAAACCTAAAATTAAAGAAAGATCTATTGAAATGATTGAATCTGAAGAATATAAACAGAAGAAGATAGTTTATGGAAAAAGCAGAACACTGGGTTTTGTATAATATCAAGCAGTCTAACTTAAATATAATTGGATTCACTATAAATGGAAAGAGAGAATGGTGCAGGAAAATAATTTGAAGATATAATGGCAAACTTTTTCCCAATTTTGTTGAAAAATATCAAACTCCATGTTCTTTCTGTATCAAATTTCAAGTCCAATAAACACAGCAAAACTGCAAGCAGATAAAAAAGAAAATCCTACCACATTGTGGTATAATAATAAACACATATTTTAGTCTTTATCCCTAGCTCCTGGTCAGAGCTCTTGAAATCTTTGTAATTTCCCAAACAATAAAGGTGTTAAGAGCGTCTTTTGTTCTAATATTTGGTCTTTGGCCACACTTCCTGACACAAAGCATCTATATCCCTTGGAATTTTCTGGGTGATAAGAATGTCTTTTGTTCTAATGAGGTGACTCTTGGTGGGCTCCTGATGGCTTCAGGATGGGCTTGGTCACCAGAAAGATCAAGCCAGGATTAGAAGTTGGAAGCTTCAGCCCTACCCCTAACCTCCAGGTAGGGGAGAAGGGCTAGAGATTGAGTTAATGATCTATCGTACCCATGTAATGAGGAGGCCATAAAGGTGGACTAGCTTCTTTTTTCAGAGTAACTTGGCATTTGTATCCATTAACATTCTCGAGGCAATTCATTTGAGAAGAAGCCTACATCCATTTATCAGTGGAAAGAGGCATGGAAAAGGGGAAAAAATGAAAAAGAACAGGTGGGAGAAGCATGTTAAAATTTATGAGATATAATGCTGCTTCTTTATCTCTAAGTTAACGCACCCAGTCTTGAATTATCTGCATTTCCTCATCTAGAACCATGATGCTTCAGGCCTGGAATAGCTTCCCCCTTGAACTAAGGTACTTGAATATTATTCAGTCTTCACATCTTTTCTAACAAGCCATCTTCATCCAGACAACTGTGCTTATCATCCAACTGAATGCACTCAGATTTTTACAACAGTTTTTTTTTTTTTTTTTGCCTATGCTTATGTAAATTAGATTGCAAGTTTAGGAAATTCTATACACTTTGATCTAGTCTGCACAACCCACGGCAATATACAAGCTAAGAGGCTATTTGAAATAAATTGTTTAGAAAATATCACTGAAAACAGAACAATGCGATTTCAATTTTAAAGGAATACTCAAGAATATATATTTAGATTCCAAGCCATGTGCAGTCTTCAACATCTTCAGAAATATATTTTCTCTATTTCTGCTTCTTTGTTAATGAGTATATCAACATTTTTAAATCGTAAATGTAGAGGTAAAGAACTTGAAGGACGAAACATGCCGCGTGAGCACTTTTTTCTCGGGCAATGCCAGAGAGGAATCTACAAAGAAAGGAGGCTTGTAATAAGACCTAAGTAGTTGTGAGGGAAGACATCACAGGCATTTCCTGACAGAAAGACGGAGATTTCATCACAGAAGCTGCTTTTGCAGCCGCTGCCCAGGCGCGTTAGCATCGCCATAGGGAGCAGGATGCCCGTCAAGCCCGCAGTAAGGCGAACGGAATTGCTGCCGCCGCGCCGCCCGCGGACGACAGATGATGCTCACGCGCTGTTTATTTTCCTTCCGCACATTTTGATCTTGTGTTGCTTTACCTGTAAAAAATGCCAAGCCTTTATATCACTAGAGAAGGATATCTAGGGAGAAAAAATTGCTATTAAATCTACGAAAAGGAGGAAAATGCTTCTTCAGCTTTTACGCCACTAGCCAGAATCTTGCTGCTGAGTAAAGCAAAGATCTATATTGATCATTCGTCAAAAATCTGAAGCTTTAGAGGGACACAATTAAAACATTTTCATCTGAAAATAGGAAAAGTACAATAAGAATTATATAGTCTGTAATATTGTGGTACTTCCAAATATAAGGAAGCTCCTTAAGCCAATTTAGGCACGTTGCTTGTGTGACCTTGAAAGGATAACTTAACCACGTAGATGGTTTCCTTATCTAGAAAGTGGGAAAACAGCATCTCTAGTGCTGCTTGAAAGAGAAGTAAATCAGATACTCTACAGAAAGGCCCGACATTTGCTAGATAGTTAAGACAAATGAGCTCGCTTCCATTGCATCCCAGATTCTTCATTCCTATACAGGGTCTCAAGATCTATTTATTATAATCTTCATAGTTGTTCAATAAATATTTGCAGGGTTAATATATGAACACTTATGTGTTCTAATGCTCACCTCTGCTGGAAAATGTGACACTAGAGACAGATGACAAAAGGGGACAGAAGCAAGAGACTGTTCATAGCACTGGAAAAAAGGCCAGTTGAATTTAGGGTTTCTGTTAACATCTCAATTCACCTGCATAAATACAGTATTGGGCCTATAGGAGTGAAATCACATGAGACTTTGAGTTTCTAGAATCACCACAAAGGTTATATTTTAGCCTTTATAAATTTATAAAATTAAATAACATTTATAATATTAGCTACCAGGTATAAGAATCACAATGTGCTCACTATAATAAGTACTATGCTTTAATGTGCTATCTCACTTTATTTTCATGATTAAAAGATATGGCTCTCTATGTGTATATTTGATATATATGTTTGTGTGCACACACGCACATGTGTGTATCTGTGTGTGTATATACACTCTGCCTCACATGTGATCTGTTACTGATCACATGTGATCTTGAGTTACTTCATTAAACTCAAGCATGTTTCTCTTAAAAGCCAATGCCATTTCTTTTACACTCAACTGCAAACAACATTATAAATTTGGAAGCAGCTTAAGTGCATTAAGGCTGTCTGGACAGAATTTGATATAATGACAGAAGTTAATTGAGCCCCTCTCCTACTTTAATGTGGAAAACTGCCACCGTATACTCATCTATCCTATCCTATCCACAAGCACAAGAAAAAATTCGTTGTATATTTCTAACCACTCACTGGCCTAAAAAAGATTTGTATTTCCATTCAAACACACGAAACAAAGCTATGAAAAACACCAGCTGAAGGTAGACAGACGTGGGGCTTATGGAAATATTCTGTAACTTTCCCAAGAAAGTGAAAGGATAATTATAATGGACAAAGAAAACTTTTGTACCCCTAGCTGACTGATTTGGTTACATTCTGTGGCCTGGGATAAAAGAAAGTAGAGTGAGAGAAAAGAATTTTCTGTAGATCTTAACTGTTTTTCTACTAAACGCACCATGAACAGGAACTGTAAAAGTTTATCATCTGCTAAATTTTCCCCTTTCACTGAAGTGTAACCCCAGATTTACTACTCATTGTGTTCTAACATGCTGGCTCAAAACTGTCATAAACCTAAGAAAGTGCATTCAGAGATATAACGCTTTGCATATGGAGAAACTTACGCGGTACAGGAGCTCTGCAATTGCCAAATGCCACCCTCAAGCAGCTGGCAATGCTTAATTAAGTAGAGATTGAAAACATCTGTAGCTCCCCACTTCGTGCTTCTACGACAGAACCAAAGAAAGTCCCATCCTCAAGTAGAGGGTCTGTGAAAATCAGAGATTGGCAAATAAGTTTAATTGAAATGACATTGGTTCGAAGTGCTCCTGCTTGTGAGAATCCGTGAAGAATTAACTGTAGGGAATTAATTTCTTATTGCAAAAAAAAAAAACCTAGAAAAACTGGCAAATATGGGACAAAGACGTTTCATATTTTATCGACAGGCAAAAGAGGAGAAAAGCAGAGAATTGTGGACCACACTTGCCCCACCTTACAGCCTGGAGGCAGTTTCTGAGCCACAGGGCTGGAAGTGCAAGCTAAACACGGTTTGGTGGTCTCAATTCCTCGAGGAGACAGGGACTGGAGTTTCAGAAGGCATTGTTCCCCTCATGTTTATGCTTCTATAAAGCATCACTGCTCTTCTGGTTCTGAAGAAGATGGAGCAGACGCATTTCACCCTGCTCGTCCTTCTGCTTACAACAACAACTCTGGATACAGTTAGTAAAGCTACTGACGGAAGACTGAAAGGTAGAAAACAAAAGCAGCTGGCTGGAGAATTTGAGACTTGAGGATGACACAGTGGGAGGACTTGTTTTGTTTTGTTTCTGTTTGCCTCCAATAAAAGTAGTTTCAATATTCCATAACTTCAACTATTGTCTTTATCAATCAGTTTGTATTATTTCTCTGTGATTTTTACACAAAGAATAAGTCCTCCCTAAACAAGGGGGAGAGATGGCGGCCCTGGTGCAGGGTATCCTAACCTAGAACATCATTTAACAGGACTCAAGTCAGTGCTCATAAGACAGCCCTCAGGCTTCAAAGTTCATCGTTTCCGTTTATAGCAAACATATTCTCCAACTCAATAAAATGAAATAGAATTTTCTTCTCTGCTTCCAGACATCATATAATACCATCCACCCTTCAAATAACCATTTCCCCTTGGTCAGTACTGTTGCATGCTGCACTTCACCTTATTTACTCAATACCAGGATGCATGAAGAAGGAATATGCAAAGTTTGTTAGATTCCATGGCCTAGCAGGGTAGATAACATAGCATTTCACTCAGATAAGAGAAACCCAGGCCTGAGGACAAAACTCTCCCACTGAGGAAGTAGCAATGCTTAGGATGCTGACTCAGCCTCTTGGTGGTAGCACACTATCCAAAGATGATGGCTGATTTTGCTGGAAACCCTAAATAAATTATGAGGGCACTTTGCACATGATGCCTCCTGGAGCTGTTACTTTGGGTTTCTGAAATGACTCCAAGTATGGCCAACTCTCTGTTGTGTACTTCAACCTGACACTGTTTCCTTTGAACTGCTTTCTGATGAAGTTCCAAAGACAGCAAAAACACTTGGGTTCTAAACACCAGAAAGAAAGTGCTATAACATAAGGATTCCTAGATTTACATAAAGATTCCTGGGTTTTCACGCCAGGGCTGTGATTTCACATGTCATAACAACACTGGTGGAAAAGCTGTCTACCAGAAAAAACACACTGATAAGAACTTCATGAGAAATCATACTGGTCTTGGCATCCTGTTTCTCATATGTCATCTAGTTTTGTTGTCTGTCATAATGAACATAGCTGTATGGAACTCATGTAGTCTCTGGTCAAGTAAAAGAAGAAATGAACACTGTGGAAGCCATGGAGAGCTTTGGTGCCTAGAAATGCCAACATCCACAGAAGCTCACCATTGCTTCAACGTGGGACTCTACTATTCCCACCCATGATTTCTGTATCTTGGAGTAGCTCCTGCTACCCCAGGTCTGCTCTCATACCCTGTCACCTGTCTGCTTCTCTTTGCCTTTCTTTAGCTTTCCTTTCCCTTAACTTCTTCCTAAGTGTGGCTGGACTGTAGGGTAAAGTTCATGACCAAAACTAAGAGATACAAATTTCAAAAATTCATTACGAAGGAGGTGCACAAGAAGCAGAGGGCAGTGGGCGAGTGGCCTGACATCCACTTATCCAGGGAGCAGAGGTTTGGGGAGAAGGGAACCCCAGTGAACATGAAAGGAGCTCAGCGGTCAATGTTTGGTACTACGGGAGAACCAAAACAAGAAACTGAAGGACCAGGCAAATTATGAAGACAGAAACCACTTACTAAAATCATGGCACTCCAAGACAAAGCTGCTCTTTGCAGCAAGACAAAAACCTTCTTACCCGCTGTGGGACAGAGTGAGCCTGCCGGAAAGAATATCTGAGTACGGAAGTTAAGTACCTGATTTATTGCAGAGCCTGGAGAAATGACCACCCTAACAACAGAAGTTTAAAGGACTCAGCTATATAGATTGGACCTCCACAAGGAGGGATTAAAAGAAGTCATTACATCCCATGTATCAACTGAACATGCAGAAATCTATTGGTGTTTGTCATTGGTTTGCACTTTAGCATTTTGAAAAAAATGCTTGCTTCTTTTTGTAATAGTAAACATATAATATCATGGCAATATATAGGGTTCTTTTTCTTTATGACTTGATTTAAGACATTTTCAAAGACTATTTTATGTCAATATAGTTAGAAAAGAATTAAGTATTATATCTACCTCTTTACTTTCACTTATTTAAATGAGAAATATCCATCTCAGGTCAAAGATGATACTAGATCTGAAATCTGATAGTCTTCCCAAAGAACAAAGTTCCAGAGACTCCCTGGATGCTGCTCAACGCTACTCTGAGCACAGGGTGATGCGGAACTGAAGAAAAATTTCATTAACATAAGATTTTCATTTTTGCTTAAGTTTGTCAATCTTTCTGCTCAGACAGAAGAAAATAGCATGCTCCTTGGTCCCAACTGAAAAACTAATTTTTTTAGATGACAATAAAGTTTATGTTATTTTATTTTTTCTAAGTTTTTAATTATTTCCAGTTACAATATAACACATAGGAAACTGAACCAAGTCGTGCAAAGCATCATTGTAAGAATATCAACTGAGTCCCACAGGATGTGTCTGTATATCAGATTGTAGCACATCTCACTCTTACTCAAAGCTCACCTCTGATAAAGTAAACTAAATAGTGAAAGTCAGAAACTGCCAAGGTTAGCTGGCACCACTGTTCAACATAAAAGGATGCAATCCTGGAGCACCTGGGATGCTGAGGGATCAGAAAACAAAACCTACTCTTTTCACCTGTCATTTATCTCAGAAGAAAAAGAAAACTGAAATCTTATTGGGTTCGTTGAAGTCATAATTACTGTTGAAGGCTGAACAGTCTCTTAGAACTCAAGCACTCTGATTGCATTGGAAAGGTACCAGACAAAATCTTTTCTAAATATATATATTTAATTATCAAAGAAGAAATAGGAGAAAGTATGACCACCAGAAGGTTGAATAGAGATAAATCAAATTAAATCAATATTAGTTGTGTGTTTTCTAGATGTAAGACACAGTGATAGGAATTTTGAAGGCAACTAGGAGATATCAAACATAGTTCCTGCTTTACAAGCAGCTTACATTTTAATCTAGTAGAGAAAGGATATAAATACATTGGATTATAAATAATGATGCAAGCTAGAATTTACAAATACTTTGTCCGTAAAAGAAATAAGATAAGATAGGCAGTTCATGATAAATTACAAATGAAAGAAGCAATCAATACAGAAGAAAAGATATGATTTGAACTGTGGATACTTCACAAAACTTTTGTAACAATGTGGAATTTGAATGCAGTCTTGAAGGATGAATGAATATAAGAGTATATCTTACTTTAAGCATTAGATGTGAAAAAAATGTATAATTGTTTAATTCAAGTCAAATGTGGTCCACTGGCTGCAGGTGACTGCTACTTCTATGTCAAGTTTGCACAAAAGAATCTTTGCTTCTGGTAGGACCCTGGTATTTAAGTTCTCTGCTCTTTGAGGCTACCACAGACAAGTGGTTACCCTCTGCCATGTGGCCAGCCATCCTGGGCTCTGCTAGGGAGTAAGCAGTGCTCTCCTATACTCTTGTCACCTGCTCAGCTCCTTCTCCTCTCACACCTGGGCTTCCTCTCTCTCTTTTTCTCTCCCCACCCACCCTGTCTTCCCTTCACTCTCCTTAATAACTAAAAGTCCCTCAAGGTCTTTGGTCTTCTGGAAAAAAACAAAGCCAGGAAAATATGTGCTAGTGCAAATTTCTTCTTTCTCTCTGGGAAAATAAATTTCCCCTAGTCAAGAATCTCTATGCTAGGGAACCTGCTTGGAATAGTGAGGAGGGAATAAAAGAAAAGCAAAATATAAACTAATATCTGAAGAAATTATCCTGCCATATATGAAAAAGATTATGCTGGGAAGTCCAGGCTGGGGAACTTGGACAATGAAGTTTAAGAGACAATGAATAAACCAGTCTAATAAGTAGAGATGATCAATTCTAATTCTCTAAAAGAGAATTCAAATAGAAAAATATTTTCTAAATATTCTAAATTAATATTAAAGTTAAGTTTGGGAAAAATTTAAACATTGAATACAAGGTTAAAGGTCTTATGTATGACTCTACCTAATGAAAATCATCAATGGTTTTTAGAAGAATGATTTAATCAAAACACATTGTTTTAAAAATGATTGAAGATTAGAAAACACACTAGATTGAGGAAGGGAATGGCTCAAAGAAGGAAGAGTGAGTAGACAGTCAGGGTGACACAGAAATAAGGGATTTTTCTTCTTAGCATATTTTGTTTATGATACTTACGTGTTATATGTGAAATCTTATGGTAAATTAAAGTGCCATGAGTTGATTGGCAAAAGGTAGGGTCAGTAAATTAATGAGAAAAGGGAGTAGGGAATTAAAAAAAGATGACGTTGAGAAGGGATTCAGAATGCAAGTGGTGTCTTAGGATTAGTGTGGGAATGTGACCAATTATTCATAAGAAAATTTAAAATATATATGATATTGCAAATCATTTATTATTCTGAGAACAGCAAGAGACATGGAGTTCAACGCTTTGAAATCCCACTGATTGGAGGAGACATTTGACAAATGAGCAAAGCAGAACAAAAATTTTATTTAAATAAATCATGTCTCAAAATGCCAATGCCATGGGGGTCTTGAATGATGACAAAGTTTCCACATTTGCATACAAAATGCAAATCAATTGGGCAAAATTAATTTCCATTTTAATTAACTTTAACTTTAAAAAATTCATTTGCTTTGGTATTGTCAGAATGTCTCACTTTTTTTGTTTTTTTTTGAATCTTTAAGAGAAATTTGGGGTTTAGGAGATTGCATTAGAAAAAGGAATTTTAGAAGTCTAGTAGAATTAGCAGTTATTCAGAGAAAAAAATAATCTCTATATGGAAATGTTAAGGGATTATAAAAGGTTTTTTAGTATAATCCTTGTGTAGAAGCTAAAACTTCATTTGCTTTTTAAACTGGGCACGGTGAAGAATTCTTAATTAGATAAATATTTTGTATGGAAATGGCAATCCAGAATCCTTGGATGCCCCTGCTGCTCTGTGACCAATTAGCTTGGTAATCTCAGCTCTTCAATCTTACCTTCTTAGATCTTAGCCTCACTTCACAAGCCTTTTACCTTAATTTTCAAGTGGAAGAATTTGAACTAGAATCAGAGATCACAAACTAGATACGATGGCATCTTAGTAGCTTCACACTGCTGTAACAAAATACCACAGACTGGGTGGCTTATAAACAATAGAAACTTATTTCCCTCAGTTCTGGAGGCTGGAAGTCCTAGATCAGGGTGCCAGCGTGGTCAGGTGAGGGACCTCACCCTGCTTCCAGACTTCTTCTATCCTCACATGGTAGAAAGGATGAGGGATCTCTGTGGGGTGTCTTTTGTAAGAACAGTAAACCCATACATGAGAGCTTTGTCCTCCTGATACAATCACCTCCCACAGACCCCATCTCCTAACACCCCTGTCTTTAGGGGGTGAGGATTTCATATATGAATTTGAGGGAGAGCACATTCAGACCACAGGGGATAGCAAAGGTGATTTACTTGGCCTATGGTATTGATTTTTTAAAACCGTTCCAATATCAAACAAAGATTTACATCAATACCTACATATAGCTTCTTTTGAGCCCCGGGTCCACTTTCTCACTGAGTTGCTGTTGTCCTATTTGGACTGGCCACAGAAGTGAAACTTCATCAGCGTTATCTATGTTGTTGGCCTGGTCCTTGTAGGTATTGAAGTTAGCAAACTCTAATCTGGATGATTACTGAGTTCCTGAAATATCTAAGAACTCTCATTGGACACTGTGAAAGGATAGAATGTGTATAGAGGTGTATGTCTGTGTATGTGTTTTTAACTTAGTTTACAAATAATTTATTGTATTATTTTCATTATGTATATTTTTCCTTGTCAAGCAATGTGTTGTTCCTCTACAAAGATATTTCTTAATAATTTAACTAATTTTGTTATTGCGTATATTATTCTGTGGTAAGGAGCCACAGATATTTTTGGAAATATGAATGAATTATATCTCTCTCTCTAGCTATATATATATATATATATATATACACTCCATAAACATATACTATAAATATACATATACATTACACACATATGTGTCTGTGTGTGTATGTAGACAGCAAGAAAGAGAAAGAGAAAAAGAGAGAGCACATATTTGATTGTCTAAATTTAACTGATATGATGGATTATACATTTCTGTAGTGTAGATTCACAAGAAGCCATCCCATGCTGTAACTGCTATAGATAGCACTGAATGGTTCTACGGCTTCATATGGCAAACGTGAAGTTGATGAAACATGAAATTGTGAGCAACACAAAGGACTTAATGTTTTATAAAGTATTTTAATAATCTAGCAAATAAAACGTTAGCTATTTAATCACTAAAATGGAATATAAGCATTAAAAATATTAGCATATTTTAAAAGAGAAAATCAATTTTATTTTTTCTTCTAGGATATATTCGTATTTCATTTTGTCTCATAAATATTTACAAATGTAGTCTGCACAAAATTTTACTTTCCATGTTTTGTTTCATAGCATTACATCAGATATATTTTTCCATGTTGAAATCGTGTTCATAATTATCTTAATGGCAGCATAATATATCATCAAATGGTAGCATTTTAACTTGCTTATTCAATATATTTTATCTTCATAATTTTATTGCTGCCACGTGCTTCTTTGTGCATATAATTTTTCTCTTCTTTCTTTTTCTCTGTCTCCTATTTCTCTTTCTCATATCCCTCCTTTCCTTGTTTCTTCTTCTAATCTTTTTCTTCTTCTTTTGAAGTGTTTCTATAAAGTACTTTCCCAAGAGTGGAATTATTGAGTCAAAAGTCAAAGAGATTTGTCTATAGTTTATGATATACATAGCCACATTCTTTTCCAAAAGGAAGTATGAATTTGTGTTGCCCCAAGGAATGAACCAGTTTTGTTTGAAACTTAGTGACACTTGGCTATTATTATTTTAATTTTATGCTACTTAAATTAACTCACAGCTATTTAAAACTTTTGATATTAATCATGAATATTTTAACATAGGACTTGTGCTATTGAAGTAGTTAACTAAAACCTCCATATTAGTAAATAAAATGTAGAAATAAAAAATCCAGGTCATGTGTCCTAGCATCACTGGAACACAGAATAATAAAGGATTGAGAGAGAACTTTCCACTACTTACTTCAACTTACATTGCTGTGGGTATAATCCTTTTTTATAAAACCCTGCATACGTTCAGAATCGTGTTTTCGGTTGTCACTCCTTATGACAGTGAACTGTTCTATCAAATGCTACTTTGCTGAACAAAATTTTAACTTGTCTTCTGGAATATCTGAGTATTTCATCTACTTTAATTAAAGAAAATGAGCTGCCTTAAAAGTATTTGCTTATCTAGGCCTCAAATAAACAATTGAATATGAATTTTTCAGATGATTGACAACTTGGAAGAAAGTAATGCCAACATTTAATTCAAATACAACTAAAATCATGTGACACACACTAAACTTTACAAATCCAATTAAATAATCATCTGAAATATTCTTGGGAAGCCTGTTTAAAATCAAAATAATATGTACAACAACCTATCCATTTACGAAATCAGTAACTTACATGAGAGGAAAAAAAGCTCAAACAGCAAAATCTAAAGAAATTAATGAAAACTATGAACACACACATCCACCATAAATTTGTACGTCAATTTAAATGCCTGAAGAAAAATACTATATTCCTAGATAGAAAGGCAATGTTTTAGAAATGTTAGTTATCTCTAAATAATATATAGATTTAATAAAATTTTAATCAAAATTATAGTGGATATATCAAAACTTGAATTATTGTGAAAGACTCTAAAGTCCCTTAGGAAGAATAACAGGCAAAAGTAAGTTAAATTTGGAGCTGGCCCAGTGGTGCAGCAGTTAAGTTTGCATGTTCCGCATGGGCAGCCTGGGGTTCTCTGGTTCGGATCCCGGGTGCGGACCTCCACACCGCTTGGCAAGCCATGCTGTGGTAGGCGTCCCACATATAGAGTAGAGGAAGATGGGCACGGATGTTAGCTCAGGGCCAGTCTTCCTCAGCAAAAAGAGGATTGGTGGCAGATGTTAGCTCAGGCCTAATCTTCCTTAAAAAAAAGTAAACTAAATTTGTTTCAAAAATGAAATAGGAAGAGCTTTTTTTCACTACTTGATATTCAAGTTTGTTAGAATGTGTGGTAATTAAAATACTGCTGTCAGGAGGCAAGAACAGACTCTCATATCAGACAAATCAGAAACAGACCCTCATATCTGTAAACGCTGAACATGATAAAGGAACTATCACAAGCCAATAAAAAAGGGGTGGGGTTTTCAATAAACTGCATCTAGATAATTGGCATTTGAAGGTGAAAAATGAAAACAATCTAGTGTCTCATCTCCCATCACCCATCAAAATTAATTCAAAGCAAATAAAAGACAACAACATGAAATAAAAAATAAAGGACTACTAGTATATACTTTAGGGGAACATTTATCAAATCATGGATGGGGGAATATAATAAGCTTTTAATGAATTACAAAAAGAGCATGAGAAAAAGGGAAAAAATTATCACTCCCTTAAAACATACACATCAAAAATCATAGTCACAATATTAAGATAAAATCAACAAGGCAAAATGTAGCAAAATATTGGCTGATAAGTAAAATATGTAGAATGCTTGTGAAATTTGTAAGAAAAATCCCAAAAGGAAATAAAACAAATTAATGTACAAGGAATCCATAGGAAAAAAACCCAATTTTAATAATAATAAAGAAATAGAACAATAATTATAGTAATATAATGAACACTGTTATACACACTGTGGAGAATATTAATTGATCTGACTAATCTCAAAAGCAAATTTCAAATTATTTGGCAGAAATTTAAAAAATATCCATTTCGCTTCTAGGAATCTATCCAAAGGAAATAATGAGAAATATAAAATAATATGCATACACTAGGATGCCATTTTCTGTATAACAGTTTATTTATCATGGCAAAACATTAGAAATGACCAAAATCTTCTAGTATCGCACTATTCAATTGTATTAAAAAAAAGTACAAGTAGCAAAAGTACGTGAGTGAATTACATCAAAATGTTCACAAAGTATTCTTTATAATGGGATTAAGTCATGTATTTCTATAATTCTAATATCGTTCTGTAATTAATACATATTACAATATTATAATATGTATATTCAATATTTCTAATAAGATTATAGATTGCTTTTAGCTTATAAAACAATAAGAGTTATCTAAACTTGAAATAAATTAAAGTTAGTTAAATTTTATTTATTCATTTCAGAAAGGATGCATAATTAAATAAGGAAATTGATCTCTTGTTAGTTCTAAATAATTAAGCCAAATTTTCAGAATATGAAAGCATTGAAGATAGATTTTTTCTATCAAAAAATGTATTTTCATTTTGGATTTTGGGATTACTCAATCTATAACTTCTTTTCAAATTCTCTTCTTTCAAATCAGAATAACTGAAGTGTTTTAATTTATATAATTCATATATTTAGCAAGTTTGTTAATTTATGCTTTCTTTCTTGTGTTTCACTACATTTTAAATGAGGACAATAATTATCTAAGGGCCTACAGGTAATTGAATTATTTCCTTCCTGTTTACAAAGCTGGTAAAAAAAATTAAACTAAATTTATTGACCCAGCAAAAAATTCCAAAAGTCTATATCCTTTATATTTTGGAAAAAATAAGTCTTTCAGTATTCACATTATTTAACTTTCCTTACATGTGACTCTCAACGTATCAATATGAACAAAGGAGAAATTTAAAGGACCTCTGGGACTCTAAACATGAAAGCATGAGGGAGCAAGTTTTATGGAAAAATTTTCCCTAAAACAAAAGGGTGTCATCACAGTCTCTTTTGATTCTTGGAAATATTTAATTTTCGCTTGTTACTTTTTGATAAAATAGTAAACTATGACTTTTTAATTAAACCACAAGAGAGTCTGTCTTTGTGAAGTTAAATGACAATGATCTATTTATGTGTGAAAGTTTTGTTCTACTGATTATTATTATTGATTCTGAAAAGCCATTCTCATTTCTATAGTGCTTAACACAAAGCTCATCAATAAGAAGTTATCTGCCACATAAAGTTTCATACACAAAAAGAAATGAAAACTTACTGCAGTTCATCCACATATAGCATAAACTTGACAATGAAATATGTCATTGGAAAATTTCTATAGCAATAGAATGTGAGTAAGTGATATAAACAGAATTTTGAAACCTGTAGTTACCGAATTCTATTCACAATCAAATCCAACTCAGGTTTCCTCAGGGCCACTGAGATAGTGAGTTATATTTCAGACATCAGCTAGTAGAGAAACAGTGACAATATGTTAAAATGAACTTTCAGTGGCTGAAGCCCTGGGAATCAACAGACTGATTCTAGGGGGATGAATGTGTCACTGCAAAGCACCATAATTCTTCTTCATCTAAAAGATAAAGGACATACTCAAGAATGCCTAAATCTTTTTGTGTCTGTTTCATTTTTATTATATATACTTGGATGGGAGTACCTTGGACAGTGTTTGTGACAACCAGAAGAAATATGACAGTAGTTAAATAATAAAAGGGAATATTTATTTGACAAAAGTATGGTATCAATTTATACCAAAGTATGATCAAGAGCAACCTCCATATGGCTATTGGAATTACAAACTCAATAATAAAATAGAAAATCACAGAAAAAAATCTACTCCAGCAACTGGCCCCATGGCTGAATGGTTAAAGTTCTGCTCCCCTGCTTCAGCAGCCCCAGTTCATGCCTTCGGATCCTTGGTGCAGACCTGCTCCACTCATCAGCCATGCTGTGGTGGCATCCCACATGCAAAGTAGAGGAGGATCGGCACGGATGTTAACTCAGGGCTAATCTTCCTCAAGTGAAAAGAGAGAAGATTGGCAACAGATGTTAGCTCATGGCAAATCTTCCTCACCAGAAAAAAAAAGGAAAGAATTTACTCAATAAACGTTCAATGTAGCATACAATATGGCTGAGTAAACCTAATAAAAGAAAGTTGTTTCAGATTCTAGCTGTTCTAAATGTACCAAGAATAATATTTTTATCAGATAATGTAACAGCATTGACAAATTCAATCATTTATTTTCTCTGAAGGAAAAATTTAAAGCATAGTCTCTGAACTCCGTACAGTCAATATCAATAGATTAGAAATTAATAGATTCTGTGATAACTTATTGGGAGCTCTAAGTTTTAAAGTACCTTTTTCCTTTTTTCTTTTTTATTATTCTTTTACTATACTTCTTTCTCTTGGTCAGTGATTTCATTGGAGATTTGTTTTAAAGCCATTTTGAGAACTAGAAGCAGATATACTGTAGAAATTACATGTAGCAGAGTGTCTTATGTCTGATAAAGGGGTCACATTTATTAGCACTTTAAAACGGGAATTTGGAATATTTACCACAACTGTGTTGATTCTTTAATCTGCCCTGTGTACTTACAAACAGTTGTCATTGTTTGTATAACTAATTACATGATTCTTTCCAAAAATAATTCTTCTCCCATCTGTTTACTTGTGACTTTGGTACCACAATAACTGCAGAATTATTTGTGTTCTTAAATGTTTGTTTCATATGCCAATGTTTAAGCAGTGAAAAGCATGCTCTGAAATATTCTAAGGAATATTAATCAGATGTTTAAACTTTATTATTTTAATAAGAATTTTACTAGATGATGGAGATCATTTTTACCTATACTGGAAGCCAACAATTACAGAGCCTTTCTTCAGTACCAAAATCTTGTTCAAAGAAAACCTGATTCTGTAATTATTATAGTATTATTTGCAGAGTGTTAAGTTTGTGAGAATATTTGTACCTTCATTATTCGTCTCTTTCCACGCATAGAAAGTAAATGCTAGTATGCCTTTTTTGGGAGGCTATTTTGACAATAAGGTTAAAAGCCAGGAGCAAGAGAAATCACATAGCACTAAATTATTCTGATACTTTGTGTCAACAGTGGTGCCATTAAGTAAACAATTAATGGATTGTGGCTACAATATCTTCACCATAAACAGACTATTATTATACATAACTCCAGTGTATATATGTTTAATTTAATGGAGTCTTTTGAAAGTTTTATGAAGACAATTATTGCCCCAGTGATAGGCTATTTAGACTACTGAAATCATTATAGCTGGAAGAAATCTAAAAGTTCTGAAAGATATCACTCCCTCACTTTAGAGATACAGAAAATTTCAGCAGCACAGGTAGAAATAGATATTTTTACCAATCACTTGAGGCTCTTGAAAAAAACGTAGATTCCTAATATAGTACTACAAAAGATTCTAATTTTACAGGTTTGCGCTGGCCTCCTGGAGATCTGCATTTTTACAAACTTGCTAGGTGGCGTGATGCAGGCAGTTCACGTAGAAACACTGAATGAAAATACAAACACCCAGGGCCTCAGAATCTAAAGTCAATGTTTTTTCTATTCTACCAAAACTTTCATGAACATTATGAAGTTTTAAAATTCAGTTAAATGAGGTGTAATTGAGCTTAACACATAGGTTAGGTAAATTATAATTCAGAATTGTGTGTCAATCATATTTTTACCATGGGATTCATGTTTTGACCATAAATTACGGTGGTTAGTAATCAGAAAAGGCATCCTTTCTTTCTGGGGAGCATTCTCTTTCATCTATTTAGGTAACAAACAATGGCTTTAGTCATTCTCATATATTGCGCTTCCAGGAGCAGAAAGGACAACTAAGATCTGATTGCTGGTTCCTGGTCAAAGATACAGCAGGGGACTTAGAATTTCCCACTGGTGGTGAGACTTCTGAGGAAGACACAACTTTGCTCTAGAGCCACTCTGGCAATACACAGTGGCAGCCTTCTCTTTGCTGTCTATTATTAACTAATCCAACTTTAAAAAACAAAAAAGTACTGATGCTCTCTATTTTGAAATTGGGAATTGTTTTAAAGGAAAATCACTGAAATATTGTTCTTTACATAAAAATATGCAACAAAATGGATTCTAGAGTTTCTCTGTAAAATATACTAAACAACTTTGTAACGTGGTAGAAACACAATTGAATTTTTTCCCATCTTTCGCCAAAGGTTCACATATGTTAGCAGTTTATCTTATCCCCTTATCACGCAGTAAGTAAACTACATCAGTTTTGTGCTGAGTGTAAATAACTTTCTAAAACACACTTAAGTTTCAAAAGCCGAAAAATGTGACTTTACAAAAGCTTTCTGTGCAATTTAAAGATAATAATCGGTTTTCAGCACTTAAATAAAAAGAAAGATTTCCAGCATTTAGATACTTGGCATAACTGTTTTAACCCATCACCAAAATAAACACACAATTTTTGAAGAAACCGTGTTGTTTATTGGAAGAAGTATGAATATTTTGAGTTAAAAGTTCTAAATTAAAGGCTTCTCCCCAACATTTATTTATAGGTTTAACAAGTTGTATCTCTCTAAGCTTCAGCTGCTTCCCATTTAAAATTAGTTTTTAAAAATGCATCCACACATCTAGGGTTTAATAAAATGGTATTTACAAACTGTGAAATCACCTTATAGATCACACCTATATTTTAGTTTTCTATTTAGAAAATATTATCTACTAACAGTGAATTCCTAATTCAGTTATGAAAAGTTATTAAATAGAATTGTCAACTAGTTTATAAACTACTCGAAAAGATGTGTGCATTTTTGGCACCCTAAAATCCACACTCCTACCCTTTTGTCCTCCGTTCTCTCCCACTTTTCTTCCTTCCCCCTCTTTCGATCTCTTCTTCCTCCTCCCTCCCTCCTGTCCTGTTTCCTTCTCCCTCCCTCCCTGCTTTCCTTCCCTCCTTGCACTCTTCCTTTCTTCTTTTCTTCTTTCTCTCTTGCAGCACTTTCCTTACTTGTTAGCACTACAAGATGTTCCAGACTCATCTTTTATTTCCCCTGCCAACAGCCCTAGAATTATCTATTTTTCCAAGCGTCTCTGGTTCCTTTAATTGGATTATGGCATTTAGAAAGAAATATCTGGGTATGTGCATTTGTCCTTGCCATTGGGGTGTCACTGCTTCTAGACCTTCTTAGTGGACTGAGCTAGAAACCATACATATCTATGCTGGCCCATGTATGCACATATATTTAAATGTATATCTATCTCTGTATGTATTAAAAATAAACACAAGTTCATATTAACAGCTCTGATTCTAACCCAGAACATCAGTGTCCATCTAGCATTCTCTGCTTGTTTATTTTATTGTAACATTGTAAAAGAGAAGTATGGCTTTCATCTGCAATCTTTTTATTATTAGTTCAACCACGGTAAACATATAACGTAGAATCACGCTTACTAATGGTAGCCCTGGGACAAACAAATTTGCCAACTAGAACACAGTTTTTGTTCACAGTTCTTTATGTTTTTAGCCTTCCAATATCTGAGAAAACATTCTTTTCCAGAGTTGTTTAGCTTAGCTCCTTTCTTCCCCACCCACTTCTCTGAGATTATTTCATATAATTGAGATAGAATTAGATTCATTTCAATGTCTGCATTCCATCCTGGCTTCCCTACATCCCGATTGTTTTTCAATTTGAATGCAGTAAAAGTCATTCTTTGTAGTGTACAGTTCCATGGGTTTTGAGAAGAGTCATGTATCTACAAATGCAGTACCAAAACGGAGAGTCCCATCAACCTAAAAACTCCTTTGTGAGGCCCCTTTGCAGAAACTATTGCAAGAGTTGGGGGAGGGGCAATATGGTCTATTCACCATCTCAACTCTCTGTGTGTCAAATCCTTTGGACTGCCACTCTGACCTTCCGGGTCTTTATGATAATTGCAGCTTCCTGTCTTCTGGTGATTAAGTGCCGACTCCTGGCCTCATGGTCAGACCATCATCCTCATGGACATCAAGGAGCCCAGCTCTGTGAATACCTCTCCTGCTATTAAATCATGTCCGCAGTGGAGAATCACTAACAAACATCTTAGTGATGCTGGTGCCCCTCTCACCAGTATATTCCTGATGACCACCATCGAATAGTGTTTCCTCTGGCCCTCTGGTGGAATATAATCCACTGGTGGATATTCTGGCTTCAGATAATATATTCACTCCAATAATCTCACTTCCTTCAGCCCCTTTAGTCCCTTCTCTGCTGTCTTCCAGAGCAATTTAGCCTTATCCATCTGAGCCAGCCTTAGCCATCATTTCCTAAGATTCATGCTAGCCATGAGTTCACCTCTTCCCTTGGGGTCCTTCCTAGAGCGTTATATCTCATATTCGAAGAAAGTGCCCCCAAGTCAATGAATTCTTGCTTATTCGGTCTTAAAGGTTTTGGCCACCTTGATCAAGCATCTGCAAAACCTGGCTCCTGCCTGTAGACACTGGTTCTTCCAACTCCTCTTTCCTCTCACATAAAGCCCAGCACATCCCCAATCAAATTATCCTGAGATTTATCCCTAGATAAGGGCCTTACAGCCAAAAGAAGAGAAACTATTGAGTGGTGGTGTTGGGGCGGGGGGGAGTGGTACATGTTAACTGGGGAGGAGAAACCTCTGCAGCATTTTCCAGTACAGAAGAAGTACCACGACAAGGTCCGAGAGTCCAAGTGGTTTACAAAGCCGGTATTCTCAGGAGCAGTCATCTACAGATCAGCACTCACGTTTCGGGGGCCCAGCTTTTTTTCCTACTGGGACTCCAACCTTAACATAACGGACCTGCAGTGGCTGGGCATTTAAACATCTCTAAAGATGGGTGAGTCTAACTTGTAGGGGTCACAAAGTCCTAGAACTATGTCTTTTTGCCTCTGATTGGCCTGACATGGGGCCCGAGCACATCTCTGAAATAATCCTTGGTACCAGGGGAACAAGAGACTTCCATTGAACAAACAGCTCAGGGTCCTGTTCACTGAAGTCAGGGCAGGAGTTAGCATCACCTGAAGCAGAGGAACAGCGTGGGGGATGATTTGTTATTTATAACTACAAGCCAGAGGGTGTGCTAGGCAGCAAACCTGCAAATGCCTGGGAAAACACTTAACATAGGTTGGTTCCTATTTCTTAAATATTTTTATGTACTGAGTTACTTGGAACCAAAACAAAATTTGTTTAAAGAATAAAGACCCCAAATAAAACACAAATTTTGGACAGTGTTGAGCCATATAATCCATAATCAATCTATAAATAAAATTTTCGGTTGAGTTTATTATGAGCCAGGTCTGAGGTCAATAGCCCCCAGGGTGGGGTGGGGGGGTTCCTTCCCCAAGGAAGGAAGCACATCTGAAGATGTAGGGTGTCCAGAGTGGTTATATACAGTCTTGGAGCATGGAGCATACATCACACATGACAGGAACATCTTTTATGCTGCTGTCTCTAGATGCTTAGCTGGTACAGCAGTCAATGGTCACAAAGTGAGCACAGCAGGTCAATAATCCTTAGTTTTCAGGAAAAGATGCTTCTCCTTTAAGAGATGGCTGTATTGGTGGAAGATACATCCCTATCTTTAAGGACATCATTCCTGTCTTTGGGACACCGTAAATGTTTACAGCAGATGCACCATGCATGCTCAACAGACCACATCAGGCTCTTTTGCAAAAATAACGTCAAGCTGAATTAGTTTTGAACCAAATGGCTTCCTCATATACTCCAATACATCCTATTGCTTTTTTATTTATTCATCAACAGCAAACCTCACACCTTAGATCTAACAATGTTCTTTCAATCAGATCCAAAAATGTTCTGTCAATTGCAGGCCTTCCGCTTGTCTTCTAATCCTGGAACACAGGAAACGGGAGAATGGAGGCGAGAACTCCTGGTTTTACAGTCTCACATCAGTTGGTTTATCCTTTCCTCCGTGTAAACCCACGGCTTCGGGCCTCCTGTGTGACAGGGGCGTTGAGTCCAATCTGTAGATCTAGACTCAGAATCTCAGCGCTCTCCCGGGCCGAGCTCTGGCCTGTCCAGTGGATGTGCGTGAGGGAAATAAAAGACCCTAGGAAGGCAGCGAAGCGGTGGCAGCGGTAGTTAAGGATAAATTCTGCGGAGGCCAAGTGGCAGAGTCGCTACACTCTGCTAATAATTATCACCACTATGAAGCATGGGAGCAACTGTTCCCCTTCCCACCCACTGTCCTAGGAGTGGAGGGTAAATGCCCCTCTGTGTGACTGTCACCAGCTTTGGAGTGATCCAAACAGCCGCCCCGGGCACCACCTCAAGACTCCGACCAGCGTCCCGGCCCATACTGGGCGGCCGCCACCAACCTGCCCGCAGCGGCCAGGGAGAGATGCCGGGGTCCCCACGCCGCCCAGGCCGGGGACAGAAGGACCAGAGGGGCCGATCCCGGCGCAAGGCGGGCGGAAGGGGGGTCCCCTGCCCCTGCCCCTGACCCGGCGGGCAGGCGGGCAGGCGGGCGCGGGGAGGCGGCGGGAGGGCGGCGGCGGGGAGCGAGCGCAGAGTCCCCGCCCGCCCCCGCGCTCGCCCCGCCCGCCCCGCCGGCGCCGCCGCCTCCCGGAGCAGCCGCGGCGTCCGCGCTCCGGCCGCGGGCCCGGCGAGGGGAAGGGCCGCCCGGGGAGCCGCGGAGGCCGAGGCCCCGGGGCGGGAGGAGCCGCGGCAGCTGCAGCCCCTGGTGCGGACCCCGGCGGCCGGGCCGGTCCTGTCCTCGCCCGGGACCCCGCCCCGGGAGGCGTGGGGTGCGGAGCCCAGAGGTGGCACCCACGATGGGGACAAGTTTCTCGCGGCTTGAAATGAAGGGGTCCTGAAACAAACACTCGTTTGATATAATCAGCTTAACAAGTTTCTTTAGACCAAGAGGAAATACTTCCCTGGAGTATTTTCGGTTGAAAACATTATTCTGAAAGTTATCGTCTGCTGTGGTTATTTGCGTATGTATATTTGTTAACTTTCTAGCCAATAGAAACCCTTAAATTAAAATATTCTGACAGACACATTACAGGATGGCTGTGGCGCTTGAGCATCATGTTATCAGTTTAGTTAGCATCTGTCTTCCAGGACTGGTACCAAAGCCAGTCCCTTGGCGATGCGTGTTGCTTGTTACAGTCGTGGCTGAGTCCCACCAGGTTCGCAGCCCTTATATGGCTAATTTTAGTAACGTGTAGCGTAGCACGAGGTTGTGGGGCTGCTACCAATACTGCTGCCTTATTTAAGTGAAGCCAGTTTCCAAAGGGCCGGGGCTGCGGGGAGTGGGTACTGCGGTTCTCTCTCTGTCGTGCGAGCCTTAAAATTTTCTCCAGCGCTCATTTCAGCTTGTTGAAGTTTAACTTCAGGTAAGTGTGCCCATTTATTTGGCCTATCCAATAATAACGATTCAATTGTAAACTTTTAAAAGAGATGAAGCAACTACGTTGCTCTTGTTTATTTACTGAGACAATTTAGGAGTTGACCTAGTGACTACTTTTGTTCTCTTAGTGGAAATTATTTTAATTAAATCAAGTAAAACAAGACAAACAAAAAACCCCATTCTTTTTTATCATTCTGAGTTATTTGTAAGTCTCTTGAAACATTCCAGTATTGAGAAGAGGGACTGCCCCCTTTTAATTGTTTAAAATCTCCATCAAAAACTTGCAGTTGTCTCTTTAATGGGTTTATTAAACAAACTACTTGTCTTCTTTTGCTTGAGGGACTTTGTCAGAAACATTAGGGATTCCTACTTGATACAATGTATTTTATCACCTTCAGTTAGTTACTCTGGGTACCCATTTGAATGTCAAATTTAGTTAGAATTGAAGTATTATTTCTTTTATAAACAATTGTAATCTAGCAATATATGTAATCAGGAGGGATTTCGAGAAGAATACTCTTTTAAAGAATGGAAATGCGTATGTTAAAATACTAATATGTAAATATTGAGACACAAGTGAAACTGATCTCAAACACTTATGTAGTCTCTCTTTGCTCTTAGCCATATTAGAGCAGAATAGTTTGGGAGTTTCTCGAAAGTCTGTGTAGAACATGTATATTTCTCCTTTCCTGGACTTCAAAAATAAAATACTCCTTTAAAAACAGGGCTGTATATACCAAGGGGCTTGCTCTGTCTCCTCCCCCTGAACACAGTGTCTGCCTTCCCTATGATAAGCTAATTATTTTTCTTTAAATGCATTTAATGGGAAAAATAGGAGGTTTTCTCCTCTAATATGCAAAATCTTGATTCTAAACTTGTCTCATTATTTAAAATTTTTCTTTAGCATCTTTAAAATAAGGGAATTTCAAAACAGTAAAATATCTTAGAAGAACACATGCATTTTTGTGAAGAGATTTATTACTCAGTTTTGTTGATTTACAATATGGCATTTTCTTTCAGCTAATTTTTGGGGAAAGATAGTGTTTCTGAAAATTATAGCAAACATCTGAGTAATTTTGATAAAATTTAAAGTTAGTTTTAGTGATAGTAGCGATAGCATTTTAACTTTTTTTTCCTGAACCATATATCATGCAGATGAAGTAAATGAACTGGAATTGAAATATGTCATGGTTAGTGTGGGTTTGGGGAAATTGTAGCTTTAGTATTTCTTTTTCCAGTTAAGGGAGTGTTTGACTATATAACTTTCTTGCAGTCAAGCTGTGCTTTGCTGCTTTTTGGTGCAGAGGCCAGTTTACTGACGCCCACTCCACAAGCAAACTTCAGCTCTTTTTCAAGGTAAACTGCTGTATTTATTGTAATATTTGTGTGTGGTCAATCATTTGACATGAGTAAAACTGTGCTTACATATTAATTAAGTTCCCAGCTGTTTTTTATGTTTCACTGACAAAGTTTCTGAGTGATGTTTCCCTAGCTCCGTGTTTTCCAGAGGCTTCCTGGTTTATGCTGCAAGATTTTGCATAGTTCAGTGATCTTTTTTACTTTAGTACTGCATGTGTCAGCTTGTAGCCAAACTAAATGTGTGTGTGTGTGTGTGTGTGTGTGTGTGTGTGTGTATGTAGATATATGGGTACTTTATTATGCATGATCTGAAATATATAATTTATAGGATAAATAATGTAATTATACTTACCGTAATGTGGAGATGTAATATCTGTTTCAGTTATCTATTGCTGAATAACAATCCTGGAATTTAGTAGCTTAAATTAAAAGCTTAAATTATAAGCTTAGTAGCTTTTAATGTCTCTTGTCGTTGTGCGACTTGACTGAGCTCAGCTGGGCAGTTCTCCTGCTGGCCTCACTTGTGGTCTCATGTAGTTATAATCAGATGGCAGCTGGGGTAGAAGCATCTGAGGGGTTTATCGTAGTGCTTCCCTCTCTCTTCAAGTAGCCCCGGGGCCTATTCTCTCATGGTGTCTCCCTGTCATGGTGTCTCCAGCAGGGTAGCCACATTTCTTATATGGAAACCTCAGGGTAAGCAACAAGCACAACAGTAGAAACTGGCAGGCATTCTTAAGCCTTAGACCTGGAACTGGTACAATGTGACTTTCTCCACCTCCACTAGACTAAGCAGCTACAGGGCCAGCCCATCTCCAGAGAAGGGGAAAGCACTGCCTTGTGATGGGGAATGGCAAAGAATCTGTGGCTGTCTTTAATCCACCACAATATCCTTCACTAATAATTTTGTAGATGAATATCACAAGATTTTAGAGCCAAAAGGCTCTTAGCGATTGTTTAGTCCAACATCATCAGTTTACATGAAGGGGTACTGGAGCAAAATATCACAATAGAAGACAGAGTCAGAGTTATTACCCTCTCAACTTTTTTTTATTTCTCATAAGGCATGGAAAACTGCCTGGGATATAGTAGGCAATAAATACATACTGTTGACATGGGAATTTATTAGTAAATGAAACCTAAGATTCTAGTAATATTCTACTTTAAAGGTACTCACTTTTCTAACTTGTTAGAAATATGCCTGAATTTTCCAAAAGGCATTAAGACTTGAAAGATATTTTAAATGGTGGCATAACAAGATATTTCAGGACGTTTTCACATAATTATTGTGCCTTCTCCAAACGCACACACATCAACACAGAAGTGGAATGTCATAAGACAGTGAATCTAAGGTAAATCTTCTATTCCTGGGGACTGTGTGGCCCCCTCATGGTCTAATACGCAGGTCATTATGCCTCTTCACACTCCTCTCACCCCATGAATGTCCTTATTTTAGACTGTAAATGTGTACTTCTCAAATAATCAATTAGGATGGGAACCTGTTTTTATTGCCAGAAAGTTACCCTGCTCATGAAAACACCATTGATGATATTGTTTTGTGCCTGAACTTAAAAATACAAAAGTAACAAAATTCACTGTATATACAACATAAAAAAAAGTTCTGTTGGTTTAAGTGAGGTACGTACCGAAATGTGTCCAAACTTTCTGACCTTTCATTGTGTCTATCCATCTCATCTAACCCCTCCACCTTTTCTAACCAATGTTTTCATTTTATAGTCTCTACATCAATTACCCTAATTTAAAAACACCAGTGAAATTCTACTCCTTCTCTTTATTTTTTCTCCTTAGTTCCCTTCTTTGACTCCTAGGTGTTTTAATTCTGATGGCAATTGTTCTTTCCTCCCTGCTTAGACTCATCTTCCTTATTTATGAATCCGTTTGCCTGTATTTCGTTTGTCTCGGAACTAAACTATGTATTTATTGCCTTTCTTAATTTTTGGACTTGCTAATTGTCTATTTTTCTATTGGGTTTTTCTTTTTTCTATTGATTTGTTAGATATTCTTTCACAAAGAAAAACTATGTATTAGTTGGAAATAATAGCATTTGTTTGTTTTTCCTAGTATTTTTCTTCATTCTTGTAACTAAGAGAAGAAATTAATTTTCTTATGAATTCAGGTCTCTGTTGTCAATGTTTCTTTTTTGTTATATGCTGTAAGTAGAGTGGTGTGTTTCCTAGTTAGGAAATGAAGCTCTAATGGCTGTGCTTCCAGAGTACTACATGAAGCTTCTTATAAACTGGATTTAAGGAAATCCCAATCATATAGAATAAGGCTTATGCAACCTCTTTTAGAAATACCAAGTCTCAGCATCTGGTGTTCCTTTTCCGTTTTTTTGTTCCTGTATTGTAAGAGCCCTGTTGATGACTGTTTAAAGGTTATGTGACTTTTCACCAGCTAGTCACGATGCTGGTTCTGATTCCTCTGTAAAAGTGGGAATGAAAATAGCCATACCTCCTACTTCACTTAGCTGTTATGAGAATGTAATGAGCCTCTGGCTGTAAAAACACTTTACAAATTATAGGTCATTTTTCATCTCGGTTTTGGTTTGTTTATAAGGTGTGAAAACTAGATTTAATCATTTCTAATGTCTCCAGCAGTTTGAACTATGTGAGAGTCTTTAAAACATCACTAAGGGAGAGCAGCACCCATTGATTGGAACGTAGTAATTACGTGGTAAAATCCGGTGAGCAGAACACCTCTTCTGAGGGTTGGAATCCCATCATCTGTCCACATGGTAAGTTTGGCCTAAACGTTGGACATTTTGTGTCAAGTTGCTTTGGCCTCCTGGACTTCAGCCTCTTCAGGTGGAAGAGTATAATTCTAAGACACTCTGGTTTTCCTGAGTAAGTTATTATCCATCTATAATATAACATTTAAAATACTTGAAGGTACTTATATACTTACTTTCTACCATCTGTTATTGCAAGAAATTCAAAACTTACTTCTCGTATGAAATGAATTTACTGGCCTCTAACCCTTAACCAAATATGTCATCATTGTGCTTGTACCTTTGGAGAACTCAACTATTTTCCTCTTGTCTTACACATTTGTATACTGAAAATTTTTTTCTGACCCCCCTCTTTATTTCTTATTTACCCTTGTCAGATGCGTAATTGGATAGCTTTGAAAGAGCTTGAGATTTAGAGTGAGATAACCCTGCCTTTAAGTCCCAGCTTTGGCAGTTTTTATCTGCGGTCCTGAGCAAGTTGTTTAGTCCTTGTCAGCATCATTTTCCTTTCTGTAAAATGAGGACATGGACCTCATAGGTTAGATACTTTATCTGTGAGAATTCAAAGGCATATAAAATGCCTAGCACAGTAAATCCTCAATATATTTATTACTTATCATGGTAATTAGATCTTGAGTAAGGATGGTATAATTAAAAAACACTTTGCTGAAATTCCAGAATGAGTAAAATGAGTTTCCTTAAAAATACCAGAAGTGTAAACTCAGCAAGAGTGATCATTTTTGTAGTTCATTTATTCAAAAAACATTTGAGTGCTTGCTATGAGCCAAGCACACTTCCAGCAGCTGGCTGTGGAATGACAGACAACAGGGCAAGTCGCTGCCCTCATGCAGCCTGCCTTCCAGGGAGGAAAGACAGAAAATCAACTCACAAATAAATATGTATGGTGATTTCAGATGTGATAGGAACTGTGAAGAAGACAAAACAGATTATGAGACAAAGAGTGGCAGGGTGTACAAGAGGCGGAGGAAGTCCTGCCATGGTGCGGGAACTAAGAAAACACTGCTGGAACATTCCCGCTGTGATGGCATGTATGATTATTATTAAGGGGAGGAAGACCAAGCAATGTAGCCAAAAGGACAAGGTCGGGAGCACTTCACAATTGAGGTCATAGCTCAGGTATACTCAGGTGAAACAGGAGGAGCAGAGCATCAGAGATAATTGTATACCTCACTAATTTTTAGGGAAAGTCTTATTCCTAAGTTAACTCCTGAAACAGTTTCATTTGAAATTCTAGATCTCAAACTATCCTCCATTTAATGTTTCACTTAATGGCTTCAAATTAGATGGTAGGCTTCTTGTGGATCCCATCATGCAGTGTGTTTCTTTTGGTCTGTCCCTGACCCTGGCATGGTGTAATGCAAACAGAAAGTGCTCATTTTAATGCGCTCTTTAATTAATCATTTAATGTGGTACTAGAGTATCTTTTCCTTTGTGATACATAGTAGACCAGCTACTGGGGCCCCCAATCATTTTGTTTTAAGGAAGGCCTCTAAGTGGACAGCTCACTTTACTGCCACACGCCACCTCCCCACCCCCAATGACTTTGGAAAACTCGTCAAAGCTCAATGGTCAAGGCTCAAAATACACCTTAATTTGTGCATGTAGAATCCAGAAATTGTCTTTCTTCTACTAGAAAAGCCTAGATGCAAAGTGAAAAGATCATGGGTTTCGGACTTGAGCAGACCAGCGCTGAACTTTCAGATACACTCCAGAGCAGACCTTTGCCAGCTTCTTAACCTTCTGAACCACGGTCATCTCATATATGAAATGGAGATGATAGCACCTTCCTCATAATGCTTGAAGAGGCTGAACAAGAGCGTGTCCTCAAATGATGGTTCTATTATCTATCCTACAAAATGTGCTTCATCTCAGGAAGTGTTTTGGGTGTTCGCAAATTCCCATCTTACTGTGTGCGCCAACTGCAGGTGCACTCTCCATCAATTCATTGTGTGCCTAAAAATTCAGCCTATTTTGAAAAGGGTGCATACAGCATAAGAAGTGAGTGTATATGTGTATATGTATTTGTAGCTATAAAAATACAGAGTTATAGAAAGTTATTTTACAGACATTAATTACTTATTGTCTCTAAATGGTTCTCCAAATGTAATAGAAGAGATCTTTTACAGTTGTCCTAAGTATTTTTTTGTTTGTTTTTAAAGATTTAGCAGTATTCACAGTCAAGGACTGTCACAGTCTCGTTATTTTCTGGCCCCTGGAGGAGAGCTGTGCTAATTGAGTACATTTAATGGGGAAAATTATTGCTTCTTTGTTTATGTTCTGCTTCAGCTCCTGTTCCTCTGCTTATTAGTGCTTGTTACAATTTATTAACCATGAATTATACATCTCAGTAAATGAAACGTTCCTTCTCTGCTGCCTGCCTCCCACACTGAATTTGCCAGGTAGAAAATTTGCATAAAGTTAAGAACCAGTCAGTTAGCTTCTTGAGAATAATGTCGTTACTGACCAATTTCTTGTAGTGCTTGACCTCAGAACAATTCACCAGCTCCTGTGGACCCAGTGCTGATTTTCCTTTTCCAGCCAGGAGCGGTCGTATCAGCCAGGCGCAGCACCGTGTACCTGTCTTTACAAAGCTGTTTACAGTCACGTCTGCTTATTAGATTTCCCTGGTTGAGAGCTGCATGTTTTCTTCGCCCTCCCATTCTTTGTATCCAGCAAACCACACACACACACATATACACACACACTTCCCTATTACAAATATGGTGCATTTTATGATGTTTTATGGCATTATTTTTTCCACCTCCATCCTCAAACCATTACATTGGAGCTTTAAATAAACGGGATTTTATGCCATACATGGCTGTTGACAAGTTTTCGTTTTGTCACTAGAGATTTTTCTCTTAATACATTGTGTAACAGATTAGCACTGTTATGAATACATGTGTTTTTGAAATTTGCGTTGATTTATTCTATGTGTGGAATCATCAAATCATATATTTCTCTTCTAAAGGGATACTCTCATTCCTTGGTATAGTTTTGGTTTTTTTAATGAAGAGGCAGTTTTTTAAGGCTTACCCAATTTACTTGACCTCTGTGTGCCTCGATTTTCCTATCTATTAAAAAATGGACTGTCTTAAGGGGTTGAAGGAGATAATCGGTGCATAGTTTCTTGGCACAAAGCTTCCTGGCTGGTAACTGGCTGTGGCAGTTACCTCATGAAGAGATGGGGTGGTTGGCATGTCTCCTTGAGTGTGAGTGTGGTAATGGCTTTTGCTAATAGAAATGATTCTGGACCAATGTCCCACCTCAGGCACTTTTTACCTCCTGCCTCTTGATATGTTACAGCTAGGAGCTCTAAATTGGCATGTAAGTTTTCTGACTAGCCTTGAGGCTGCCATACTGGAGAGGCCATGTGTAGGCTCTCTGGTCCCCAGTTTTAGATGAGCCTAAGATTCCAGCCACTTCCATCAAGACATCATACTTATGAACAAATCAATCTTGAGTGTTCCAGATTAGCCCATCTACCAGCAGAATGCCACAGAATCATCTATTGATGCTCCATACAACAAAAGAATTTCCTGGTCAGGATCTACCTGAATTCTTCACCCACAAAACCTTGAGATTTGAGACAATGGTTGTTGCTATATAAGCCACTAAGTTTTGGGCAGCAATAGATAACTAGAACACTGATATATCGAAATAAAAAGGCTTTCATATCCTGTGACATTACTAAAATTACTTATTAATTTCTAATATTTTTCTATATATATACTCCTTATGTATACATTCAGAATATTCTGAATATACATATGATTTTCTAAATATACATTCACCTGTGAAAAATGACTTTTATTCCTAGTTTTCCAATGTTAATTAACTCATTACTATGCCTTCTTGCAGTGCTTAGGGCTTTGGGACAGTGTGGGATAAGCGTGGTGATAGCAGCAGATTAATGGCCAAAATGGCTTCAAGAGGGAAACCTGTTAAGAGTATTGTGTTCAGTACGATGTTTGCTTTAGGTTTTTTGTAGATGTACTTTATCAGATTAAGGAAGCTCCAGTCTATTTCTGGTTTCCTAAGAGGAATTATCATTATTATATTATAATAATTATTATCTGAAAAAAGAATAGCTCTTGAAAACTGTTTTTAAAAAATTATTTGCAAATTGTTTTTCTCATTTTTCTAATGTGAAAGCTCTTGAGGTTATATGTGTTAGGATGATTATTGCTGTAACTTTAGCCACTAGAACAGTACCTTTATTTTTTTTTTTCATTTATTTATTTAGTTTTTCCTTTTTCTCCCCAAAGCCCCCCAGTACATAGTTGTATATTCTTTGTTGTGGGTCCTTCTAGTTGTGGTATGTGGAATGCTGCCTCAGCGTGGTTTGATGAGCAGTGCCATGTCCGCGCCCAGGATTCGAACCAAAGAAACACTGGGCCGCCTGCAGCAGAGCGCATGAACCTATCCACTCAGCCACGGGGCCAGCCCCCTAGAACAGTACCTTTTGAATAAATGTTATTGAATACAGCAATAAATAACTGAAAAATTAGTTGAATGTGTGACAGTTAAACTTTCATACTTTCTACTGGTATATCTGGAGCTACTAATCAATTAAATTTGAAGTTGCAAAAAATTGATGGAAGGAAAGCTACTGTAAACATCAGGATGGGTGAAGTCTTTTCTATTTTAAAGGCAGTTAACAGTATCAAACATTACACCAAGTCTGAGAGTGACACAATTTCGTAATTGTATTGATCAACATATATTCTTAAATTTAATATTTATATATATATACTGTGCATTTATTAAAAATATAGAGACGCCACTATGTAACTGATAAGGAATGAGTTCCAAGATCTTGAAAAAGAAAATCAAGTCACAGTATAGTGACTAGAACATAATGCCATTTGTATATAAAAAGAATATATACCCAATTATAGATTCTTCCACCTATTTTATAGTGTAGGAAACTAAGTTATGGAGGGATTATGTAATTTGTCAAAGGTCACATATCTGTCCGTCTGTCTATCTGAAGGTATTCATAATAAGTTAGTGAGACGGGGCCTCCCTGGAGAAGGGACTGGAGAAGTGGAAGGTTAAGGACAGGAATGAAAGAGACTTCTTATTTTATTACTTTTCATACTTTTTAATTTGTGTCATATACATACAATGTCTATTCTACTAAACACATAAGTAATTTTTAAAAACTGCTGCTGTATTTAAATAGGTTTATTATGACGTGGCATAGTTTTCTACAATTGTACTTACTTTTTAAAATTTTCACTTCCAATATTGTCGAGTTATCCTGTTTGTATTTTTTTTTGAGACTCTCCAAGGGTTTAAGCAAGAAAATTTTTAGAGCGCTACTTGTATACTAATATTGTTACAAAGTCCATGTGCATATGAATAATACAAATGTATTTTTGAATAAGTGAGGTTGCCGTCGTTCCCGGAATTGAATGAAACATGAGCCTTGACCCTCGTATGTTTGGCAATACATCTCAGTGAAAGTTTGCCTTCTCAATTTGAGATTTTTGAAGGTTGTAATTATAATTTTACGAGGTCCTAAAGGCCTTTTTCCCCTAAATTTCTTAGACCAAGTGAGTAAGATAATTTCCAGAAATGTCACAAAAATGCTGTCCCTATAGTTCACGTTTTAAAATTAGGTTATGATTGAATGTCATTAGCTACAAGCAATGAAAATAAGGATAAAGACACGATCCTTAGTGTGATGTGTGCAGTATAGTTTTTAAAGAATACCTCATGCTGTGTTTTAATGGGAGTGAATCTTAACTTGTTCGCTATGCATGAATATGCTTTCCCAACAAAAATGTTCCTTTGCTTATAAAAATGTTTTTCTCAAGGGTAGTAAATTTGGAAATCTATTTACGTCCTTCTGCCTACGCATATGGCTACCTTGTTCAAAAGAGATAAATTCCTGCTGTACTCCAAAATTGTAAACGTATTTTGAAAAGTTCTGGAATGCATTGATAAGGAGAAGTACTTGTAAATAAATTATATAGTCAATTATGTAAGGGTTAATGTTACTTTGAATGTAACTGGTGTTAAAGAAAAAAATATTCTGACACTAGTTAAAACAAAAAGGAAGACTTTATTCAGGACTATTGTGATAGGTAATCAAGACTATGGAAATTGAGGAGAGAGATGGGGCTTAACTCTGAACACAGTAAACACTGTGATTTATAGCCAAGGCGCAGAGGCAGTGGTGGGGAGCGCGGTCAGTGGTCAGTGGATAGAAAATTGCTAACAGGAGACTTCAAGAGTAGGGGGATTCTTACTGAACCAACATAATAGAATTCTTGTTGAAGGCCAGGCTAGGGTGATCTGATATTGAGAGAAGGGGATAAGGAATTTGATCAGATATCAAGGATGGGGGGGGGAATTCTCACTAAAGTGACTTAGTAAGATTCTTGCCACAGCTGGGCTATGCAGGCTCAGCAAGGACAGAAGCCAAATGATGAGGCCCAGACAAAAAGAGGGTTCAGAGGAGGCTGTCTAAAGTTTGGTGATGGGGAGAGTCTTTGTCACCAGCCAGAATATGGCAGATGCAACTGCAATCAATAGAATGTGAGGCATCCCCAGGCTCTATTAGCTTCTAGGGCCATCTTGCCTGGCAGACATTTTGAGCATTAACATTGACTCCCTGCTGCTTTCTTGAGTGGGCTGAGCTTCTTTCAGTATGCCACGTGCTGACCATAAGGGGACACCTGACCTTCAGGAAAATAGGGCAAAGGTCTGCAAGAAGAAACCACTAGATGTGCCAGCTAAGAGTAAGCAGCAGCTGAGGTTGGGAGCGAGGTTGGTCAGTCCCTGTACAGGTGGTGCACCATCGGGCTTGCGGACATTGCAGTGAGCTTGCTGAAGAAAGCAAATACGTGAAAGGTCTGTAAGTTAAATCATGCTGGTGTGCCATTTCTCTTGATATTATCGACTTTTCACCATCTCTACTCTTGTCTTTGTTTTGAGTTTGCAGTAAAATTACTCAGAATAAAAGAGATATGACCTCTTGATGACCTTTCTGAAAATTACTTGCTTATAGGTTAGTTTTGCCACCTTTGCAGATATTCATGGGTGAGAACTTTCCATTTATCAATAATAGTTCTGAAAATGTCCTTAACACAGTTATAACCGTAGCTCTACTAAGGTCACAGCATGGGGACACCGTGACATTAAGGAGTAGAGGATTGTCGACAACATCTTCTTGATTCTGGCCTAACGACAGGATGATTATCTTGGAAGTCCTTGAATGCTTGAGGAATGGCCAAGACGTAGGTTCTAGACACTTGGACCAGTTGTATCTGTGCAGTGGGGAGGCGAGGGGCGAATTAGGAGAAGAACAATGCAAGAAAACCCTGGACTACCGAAATTTATCCAAGAAACATTATATGGCAACTGAATTTTTCTGTTTACCTCTTAAGTCCTAAGAAATGAAGCCCTCCTTGTTTTGTGTTCCCTCATCACAAATGTCTGTCTCTCTTCTTCCTCCTTGTCTTCCAAGAGCTCCCTTCTCTGTCTTTCCCTGAGTGATTCCTGAAGTTCTCAGTGATGATGGTCCTGAGCTGTACTGGAGAACATGGAGAAGTGGGCGGTGCAGCCAGGCCTGGGAGGGGTCTTGCGTCAGACCACATCTGGGTAAGATCCACAGCTGCCTCAGCACCACAGCCAGCATTGTCTAAGGACGGAAAGACCATATTGCAGTGAGAACTGTTACCAAATTGTAATTGCTACTCTGCAATCTTGAGAACTGAGAAATTGTAAAATTTGAAAATAAAAGAGATACTCTTCTTTTTCTACTGAACATGTCATCCACTTAACTCAGCTGAGCAGGGAGGGAGAAAGCACTGTCAAAACAGTACGTTCAACTTTATTTTGTAAGAGTGTTGTGTGTGTTACATCTTACTTCATTTCTTTTCTCTTGAATTATGAAAATGTTAGTGGCGCTTAGTTAGTATCTGCCCTGATATTGGGTCCCCTACAGTGAACCCACCATATGTGGGGTTAAGACCAAAAGCACACATTCCCAGGTCCCTGCTTCTTTTTTTTTTTTTTTTTTTTGAGGAAGATTAGCCCTGAGCTAACATCTGCTGCCAATCCTCCTCTTTTTTGCTGAGGAAGCCTGGCCCTGTGCCAACATCCGTGCCCATCTTCCTCTACTTTATATGTGGGATGCCTACCACAGCATGGCGTGCCAAGCGATGCCATGTCGACACCCGGGATTCTAACCGGCGAACCCCAGGCCACTGAGAAGCGGAACGTGCGAACTTAACCACTGCACCACGGGGCCGGTCCCTCCCTGCTTCTTTAGTTACACTCATATGTAAATATTTCTTTCTTCAACCTCTGACTCCCTGAGCTTTACAACCAAATAGAAGTTGCAAATTGTTAAAGTCCAGGTGGGCTGCCCCTGAGATCACACTAAAGTTTTAGCTAATTGTGTGTCCTTGAAGTTCCTTTACAGAGAAACTAATGTCCAGAGAATATGAAGCTTCCCAGAGGAATCCACTGGCCACCAGAGACAAACAGCCGAGGATGCCCATCTGTAAATTCTTTATTTTGCCCTGCAAATAGCCTCAAGACCAAATGCAAACTGGTGGGAAAACACAGGACAAAACTATGTACACCCCCTCCCCCACCAAAAACCCCTAATAAAAATCCCTACCCATTTCTTAACAGGGAGCTAGCAATTCTTGAGGCACCAGCCCCTGCTTCGCTCCCTCTGCCTGGCAAAGTAAAACCTTTCCTTTTCACTCAAGACTCTGCTCTTGTTATTTGGATTGGCATCAGGTTCAGAGACTGAAATTTCGGTAACAAAAGATTTGTGTATTTGTGAGAAATCTAAAGATGGGAGAATGAAAAATGTGGCTGCCCTTTGTTGAGCACTCACCATGTTCTCTGTGCTGAGGAATCTTCCTGTGCTGCCTCGGTGAATTCTAGTTTTTGCTGTCTAGAACCTCTGTGTCTGGATCACTCACTTAAAGGTGCCCAAGCTTACACTGTTGAAGAACAGTCTTAACCCTATTTTGATTTGAGCCTATGGCTGGTGATTTAGGAAATTGAACATTTTTTCTTTTCATTGTTGTTTGGATGGCAATCTGTGGCTAAGGACACTGAAGGACAAGAGGTTGCTACCCCGTATCTGTAGGGTTTTTAGATTTATGATTTTTTCCCAAGCTACTCAGGACCAATAGTATTTGTAAATTGCAAACAGAGTTGTAGAATTAGTTTAAAATTTAAATAAAATTATAATTATTTTTAATATTCAAATTTATTTCTAAACTCCATATCATGTAAAGTGCACAGAGTTTAGAATTGTTCAAACTGGATTTGAATTCAGGTTCTCCCCCATGAGCTTTGTTGACTTCAGGCAAACTAATTCTGCTTTCTGAGTCTCATTTGTCTCATCTGTAAAATGAGGCTAACCGTGACTTACCACTTGGGGTTATTTATGAAAATTAAATGACATAGTCTTATAAAGTGCTTAGCACAATGCTTGATACTGGTAAGTTTGCAATCAGTGATAGTTTTTATATGATATTAGAATAAGAAATCCTATGGATTAATTACTGGAGAGTTCTAAGTCATAAAAATAGTTATACAATATTAGTAAGTAATAATTTACAATAATATCAAGAACATAGCATTTTAATAACTCAGGTGAGAGCACTTAAAGTTGAGGAATTTGAGTTCTAGACCTTCTCTCTTCCTCTGCTTCTGATGAAGATGGGCAAAATGAGGAAGTGAAGGGACCACCAGAGACCATGAATCCAGCCATGAACAACTAAATTCCAACTTCTTTTTTTATCATTTATGAATAAAGTAATAAGCAACTTTCTATGAAAATAATCCAGAACCAAAAATTGGAGTGAGTTTATTCTGAGTCAGATATGAGGACTAGCTTAGCCCAGGGCCTTCCTTCCCAGGGAGGGAAGGGCACCAAAGAAGTGGGGTGTACAGAGTGGTTATTTATCCTCAAAGAACATGTTTCACATATGATTGAAATGCCAATTTTATAATAGTCATGAGACTGCTCTGTCTGCACAACGATTGATGGACACAGCAGGTAGTAGGTCTGCTGTCTCGGTAGACACAGCAGGGAGCAAGTCTGTTGTCTTGAGCTGGGTGGTCACAGGTGATCACAGCAATCAGTTCCTAGTCTAGAGAGAGATACTTACCCTTAAGGAAATGTCAATGTGGGGGAGGTTGCATCTTTATCTTAAGGCCATTTATTCTTGTCTTTGGGACATAGCAAATGTTTAAAGCAGATATACAATGCATGCTCAACAGCCATGTCAGGCCCTTTGGAAAAACAAGGTTAGTCCGAATTAGGTCTACACCAAATGGCTTCCTCATATACTTCAATATATCCTATTGCTTGCCATTTGTTTGTCACAATAGACACTTGTAGATAGTATATAATGAATTCTGATACAAATAAAAACAATACCAAAGTGAGATTTAAGGAAATCAAATAAGGCAGAGAATAAAGGCAGAGCCATGGAGAATAAAGGAGGGCAGACACCATCTGTTTAACTCCTGTGTGATTCAAATGAATGGATGTTTTTGCCTCAAATATAACTGTGATATTCAAGAAACGGCAACAGGTGCCTGGGTCACTTTTTGTTTTCCTAAAAACAAGCAAACAAACAACACACAAGATCTGTTTCTCTGTCTTGATAAATTTTGGGCAAAGGACAAGTAGAAAAATGAATGAAGGAGAGATGGGAGGAAAGACGTAGGGAAAGATAAGAGTTTAGTTGACAGGAACCAGAACATTAGGGTGGGTGACTGTTCATCAATTTCAGCTCATATTCATTCCACTCACATTGCAGTGAAGGGCCGACTCAGAGAGAAGTGGTTAGAGTTCCTGATTACTGCAGGACCTCCACATCGGAGACATCTGCCAGTTCTCAGTTTAGGGAAGAAAAATTGTAGGAAGTAATTGATTTTTGTGTTAACTATTGTGTTCTGAGGAAATGAAAAACATTCAGCAACAGGAGCATAGCATGGGTGAAAGTAGAGATAGTTAATTACGAGGAAACTAAACCCTACCCTCATGTCACCATGTCTCTAAACATCACCAACCACATCTACAAAACACGTATTTACCAGACCCTTCTTCCTTTACCCCCAAAAGGTAGCAAAACCCAAAGCCCTATCTGGCTTGAGCTTTGCAGGGATGTTGTAAACCTTCTTTTCCATCTCCCTTTTCCTTGTCATTCCACAATGGGCAGCTTCCCTGAGCTGTAAAATAAAGATGGGCAAGTTTCAGGAATGTGAGTGTGGGTTACTCGTTAATCATAATGTTTCGGTCAGCATAATGGTTTGGTTAATCAACGAACCTGTTGTCCCCTCTGCCACAGAACAGTCAGATGATAATATCCTTTCAACCCTGAGGTGTAGATTTAATGACAAAAACCCAAAGAGATTTGGAAAAGACATGAGGAAAACAAGGGTGGTGCAACCTACAAATGAACTAACATTTTCCAATTCCCATAGCTATACTTTTCCTCTATGCTGTGGTCTCAAGAGTATAAGACAAAGAGGGAAAACACCTTTGAAGATATCCTTTACATTGTTTCTCCTTTTAATAGCTTAATTTTTTTCTTGAGATATAACTGACATATAACATTATGTTAGTTTCAGGTGTACAACATAATGATTTGGTATTTCAATATATTGCGAAATGATCACCACAGTAAGTTTAGTTAACATCCATCACCACACAGTTACACGTTTTCTTTCCTGTGATGAGCACTTTTAAGATCTACTCTCAGCAACTTTCAAGTGCACAGTACAGGACTGTTAACCATCGTCGCCGTGCTGTACATTACATCCCCATGGCTTATTTATATGACGTTTCTTTAAGGAATTTTAGTAAGTCCAAAATGGACAAGTCATTTTCCAGGAAAATCCTATAGACTTAATCTAGGACTAAACGAGTTGAAATACCGTCTGCTGATTGATTTGGAGAGACTAAATATTATTTTCATATTCCTAAATATCACTCATGCAAACAATCATACAGAGAAATATGTTTAGTTTAAGATGAACCTATGTAAGATCTATATTTAAACATTTCCACTGAGACACATTTCATCTATTTTATAAGCAAATAAAATCTAGTCCACTTAAATTCTTTCACAGAGACCTTTTACACTTTAATCCATATTTTAATTTGTTTTGATATACATACCTTCATCAATATAACTTATTTAAATTTCGTAACATAGAATCTTTTTTTAAATAAAAGTTTTAATGTGTCACCAAATGTACATCCTCTAACATCTATTTCAGTATTGGTGCCAGATTTTTAGCTAACCTTATTGTTTTTGCATTTCTAAAGAATTTATCCTGTGGGATTTCTGTCATTTTAACTAAATAATTCAGCTGTCTTGTCTTCCAAAATGACAATTTTATTACATTTATATAACATAAGCTAACAGTTTTGTTATCAAATTTCTATTATCTTTATAATTTATAAACATATTTTTATGTTTTGTTCCAGACAAAGGTCAGCCTCTTTTCTATAATGACAAGTCTCTTAGCCACCTCGCTGGGCAGTCACTGCCATTCCTACCATCCCGCATTCACAGTGGCCGCTGAAGGACTCCTCCCTCACCAGGGGTCAGACTGCCCATAGTCCCCCGGGAGATGACATATGTGTGTAACCAATCAGAATGTCACCTTAGGAAACACATTGTCTTAAAAGATGCTTTCATGAATTGATTTATTCCCTCATACACTATTTGCAGTCACACACACACACAAATGTATATGTGTGTATTATGTTCTAAGGGCTCTAATTCAGTTTTTAAACATGCATTCCTTGCCCCCACCACATACGCACTCAGCCAGCCTCTGAGAGATGTATTTTCTTACATATGTAGTTCTTAGGTATGAAATAATGATTCAGATGCCATCAGTTTTGGAGAAGCCCGATCGAAAATCAAAGCAAAATTACTTTTATCTAGATATAACTTATCTAGATATAACTCTAAATGTGTCACAATATGCAAACATTTAGAAAATCTATTTTGCATTCATGTAATTATAAATGTAAATTCTGAATATTGTGAGATTGTTAACCAAGGCATATGTTTCAACTTCTCCTATTCTTAGGAAATGGGACATTCTAACCAAAGTGATTATTTTAGATGTGTTCCATTTTATACTTCAGTGAATCTGCTTAACCTTCTATCATTGTGGAGATTTTCCAGTTACATTTGTCTGCAGACTTTCTTGTGTGCAACATATTGAAATACTCAATAGGTATTCTTTTCATAAATAGAAATTTAAAAAGTTTTTCTTGTTCAAAAGTATGAAATGAAAAAAATTGTTAAAGTAAAATAGTGTTCTTAATTACTAGTGTGAATTTAAACCAGCCCCCTCCTCCAAAAGTATTAAGGATATTGACAAAAACAATTTATTTAGTAATGAGGCTTAATGTGTTGCTCATAACAGGTGAACAAATATTTTTTTTCTGTTGTGGAATATTAATAAAAATTATTTTTCCGGGAAAACAGCATCATTTTTTTGCTTCCTAAATTGTGTTGGTCTTACATCCTCTATTTAGAAAATATTTGATGTAAAATCTAGAAAAATAGTGCAGTGTTGACTTTTGTACAATAGTTTAAATATATGAATGCATAAAAATTGATTATAACTTATTGTGTGGTAAAACGAAATGAAAATTTTCACCTATAGGGTCAAAAGTGTTCTTCACATATTCATTATACAAATATTAAAATTTCTCTGTGAGTTATCCAGTATCCATTCTGCAGATTAATTGACAGCTTAATTTAACTGACATGATTGTATAAAGGAAGAATAGAACAGGGGGTGAATGCTACAGAAACATATTTGTTCAAAGATATTTACTTAGTGCTTGCCATTGACTAAGAACAGGGGTTATAATGGCAAACAGAACAAATACACTGTAAGCTTTCCTGGATCTTACTGTTTAGTGGGAAAATCAAATAATTATGCAAAGAAATGTCCATTTACAGACTATGTTGCCTACTTGAAAGACACGTGAAGAATAACGTGAGAAGCTGTAAGGCAGCAGGCTTGGTTTAGAATGGGGGTTGTTTTTACATAGAGATGCGGGAAGATTGAAAAACTCTATCACCACAACTACTTTCACAGCAGTCTTCCTGGATTAACTCTGATGATACATATTTTCTACTATTTTATATTTTTCCTATTATAAAATAAACATTTGTTCTCAAATTCAGAGTCAGAAATAAGGAATCATATATATATATATACATGTATGTACACCTTATAAAACATGGTCAACAGTCTTGTAGAACAACCAGCCTTCACTCTCAGGTTAAAATTTTTCTAGTGAGGTGATATTTCAGGCAATTCTCTTTGGTACTCAGTGTAAATCTTGGCCTAATTTGTGCAGTCATTAATCTAAACTCACATAAAAGTAGCTTCTTATTAACATTCTATTTTGACAGCTGGGACCTTGTCCCAGAGGAGGAATCAGAGCAAAAGGATGGCCAACTAGGGAACGGCCAGGGCAGTAGGAAGAGACTGACGCCTTGTAAAGAGTGGACCAGTAATGCGGTAATATCCTCCTCAGAGTGGAGGGCTAACAGTTTTGCAGGATATTAGTGAACAAAAGCACTGGGCAAGGATAGAAACAATGACAATAACAGACAATATTTATGGATATTTATGATGTATCAAGAATTGTGCTTGATGCTTTGTATTCTATATTTTATTAGTCATCCCTATAAGGTAAATATTTCATTTTTAGCACTTTAGAGAGAAAGACACTAAGGGTTAGAGAGTTTTGGTAACATTCCAAAGGTGACTGTAGATGGTTAGTGGATGTGGTAAGCTAGAAAATACCCCTCCAAAAGGTATCCACCTCCCCATCCCTGGAATCTGAGAATGTACTTTAAATGGCAGAAAGAAGGATTTTTGCAGATATAGTTGAGTTAAGGACATTGACGTGGGGAGATTATCCAGGCGTACCCAGGTACAATCACATGTATCCTTATAAGAGGAAGGCAGGGGGATATTTTACACACTGACGCACAGTGGAGACTGTGGTGTGACCATGGAGGCAGGGATTAGAGCGATGTGGCCACAAGTCAAGGAATGCTGGCAGCCCTCAGAAGCTGGAAGATGCCAGGAGCGGGGTTGTCCCCTGAGCCTCCCCAGGGAGCACAGCCCTGCTGGCACCTTGATTTCAGTCCAGTGATACGAACTTTGAACTTCTGGCCTTCAGAACTGTGAGGAAAAAGCCATTCTGTTGTTTTGAGGTTTCAAGGATGTGGCAATTTGTTACCGCAGCTGTAGGAAACTAATAGAGTTATGAAATAAACCAGATATCTCTTTCTCCAGAAATAGAGCTTTCCACCACTTGCCAGACCATAGATATAAATTACAAGGCATAAAAATTATCAATTTTTCCTTAGCACCAAAAGCTGAAAGGAAAAAATTAAGTAAAACGTGTGTGTATGTGTGTGTATATGAATATGTCACGTGTGTATATGGTAAATTATGAAGCCTAAAAGTCTTAAAGTAATGTTTTAATTTTACAATCAATGCTCATGCACACACACACACCTTTTCACAAACATTGTTTGTCTAATCCAAAGTTAGGGAAATGTTTCTACAATGCCATACCATTTGTTTATTATACCATATTCCTGAAGATACAGTTAACTTTTATGAGTAATTGAAAGTAGTTTGAGTGTTATCATTCCCTAAGGAGGCGTACTTTCCTCCAAATTTAAATTTGTACTTGCTGGCATTGTAAAATTTATCTTTGCTTATTTTTCTCACTTTCACTCTTTCACTGTCTTTTAAAAGATTAGTTAACCTGATAACCATATAATTTTTTCGTTCATTTCTCTGTGGCTTAAGTCTGTTTCCTCTCATTCATTTCATTATCCTTGCATTCCCACACTGGAACCATTGAGATGAATTCTGCACTGATCTTCTTCTGAAACATTATGAGTTTTGCAGTTCCAAGTTCTATCCTTGGATGAATAAAATCAACTTTGCATTCGTCTGAATTTTTAAAAGCACATTTTAACAAAAAAGGCAATCAGATATTTCGGCAGTATGTTTTAGTGAAGTTCTAAAACACATAGTAAGGGCTCTGATAATTTCACATGCTTTGGGGCTGGCCAAAGTTAAATTCAGTGGCGCAGCAGTTAAATTCACACATTCCCTTCGGCAGCCCGGGGTTCGCCGCTTCGGATCCCGCGTGTGGAAATGGCACCAGTTGGCAAGCCATGCTATTGTAGCCATCCCACATATAAAGTAGAGGAAGATAGGAATGAGATGTTAGCTCAGGGTCAGTCTTCCTCAACAAAAAGAGGAGGATTGGCAGCAGATGTTAGCTCAGAGCTAATACTCCTCAGAAAAAAAAAAATCATCCTTCTCCCACCCTTCAGAAGCCCTCCCTGGGTCCCCTTCACATCTGGTATGAGCCAGCCCTTTGCTCACAGCACTGTTGTTGTGGTCAGTTTTTCCAGGATTCTCAGCTTTGGCTAACTGAATGAATAGAGTTTACTAAAATAAGAGGGGACAGAACATTTCAGTTAAAGGAAATAATAGATGCAGTGGCTACAGCGTGGACAGAAAGATAATTATTAGGAATGACGGGGGGTTGCTGATGCTAGGGAGGCTGGGCTTATCTTTCGAAAGGCCTCACGAGTTATGTGAAGGCGTCTGGATTGTAAGTACCACCAGTTTTCCTGGCATGTCCAAGTGATTCATATACTTTCCTCCCTTCCTGGTATCATTTAGATTCAAAAATAAAGCCAACCATATTCTTCCAATATTCTATACCTATTTGTACAATGTTTTTATAACTCAATGATTTTAACAGCAACACCTCAGTGGTCTCTATACGAAATGGCTCTTTTCATGTACAAAAACCAACATAAGTTGAACTTTCAACGACGATAAAGCTATATAAAAGTAAAGGCTAACAAATAAATGAGATTATCTCAAGGAGAACAAAAGTATTGATAGAATCCTGGGAGCCAGGAGAGTACTTCTTATGACAAACATCTTCCTTCCCTTTGCCTGTGCATTTGATTGTTGCACCAAAGAGGATGTGTGATGGAGCATCTCGAGGAGAGAAAATCAATCAAAAATTGTATAAAACCATTCCACCAGCACCATCACAACAACAGCAGCAAATCATTTTTAAAAACTTCTAGATGTCAACTAGATTTATTATCTGAAGTAAGAGGACCTGTGGAGATCATGTGAATGGAAGAAGCATATGGCATATGATATTTTATGAGCTTCGTGCATGTGTAGTTTTGAATTTTTATCAACTGGAAGGGTTTTATGTTCAGTTTTTTTTTCAAATTAACTAAATTCTCGGATTATGTGGCACATTCAGAAATTCCTGCTTTCGTTGTGAAGACTTATCCTTTAAAGAAAATCGCTCTTCAGAATCTGACCTTGCTATCCAATTTAAGGTGTACGCTCCTCTCAAGGTAAGCGACATTGTTTGTTATGGGCCCATATGCGAAATGACCAACAGAAATGTGACAGACTTGGTGGCAACTAGAAAATAAAATCCTGTCAGAAGGCCTGGTCTACTCGGAGTGTATTCTACTCCTCCAGTAGATCCTTGTTTAATTTTGTGGGGAACACTTAGGTTGTTTGTAGTAAGTGTCATTTTTCCCACTGAAATTATGAGCGGTGAAAGGAATGTGGATGCTATCCCAAGGGTGTGCTGAATGGGAGATATAGTCACATCCTTCTCTGAAGCCACTAGTCCTGTCCCCCAACCCTCAAACACAAACATACCAACATCAAGCCTGATGGAATAGCTATAATAATTCATGAAGTCTGCAAGTCTTAAAAGTAACATCTGAATTTCACCACGTAGTTAAGTAATGCTAGATTTAACTAGATGTATTTACAGTACGTTTTAAAATTCTCTATTTAAATCTATTTAAAATAAGATTAGCCTTTGCCTAATGCTTCTTGGTGTTCTGTGGGGCCTTGCTTGCCTGTGGCCCTGGAGCTCAGTGCCACCAAGGCAGTAACAATCGTGTACTGCCTCGGGCTGGACAGGGCTGGAGGGGGGATTTTGCTGGTCTCATAACCTGGGCGAGACTGTCTGATGGGAAATTGCCCAGACAGAGGAGCCTGAGGAGTAGATAGTTGGTGGAGGATATTGCAGACATTAAGAACGTTAAAAAGCAAACTCAGGCACATTAAAGTTTTCAAGAGTTTATTTGAATATACATGGATTGAAATCTAGCAGCGTGAAACCGAAAATGGTTAGGAATGCAGCACCGACAGGAGCTAGGGGAGAGGTTTTTATGGAGAAGATGGGGAAACAAAGAGAGGAAATTATTGGATTGGCTGTAGTTTAAGCGGGTGCCTTATTTGGGAAGGCCTCCTCGCCTGCCTGTTGTGATCTGTTGTTCTTCAGGTTCGTTTTCTCCATTTCCAGCACGTTGACTCTGGTTGGGTTTTGGTTTGCTTGCATCGGCTGCTATGACGTTACAGCCGCCTCTGTCCAATGGCCTCCTTGTTTAATGACGTTAACAGTAATAGCTGCTGGTTTCTAATCTGTCTTTGTAAAGTGATCTCGAAAGTGCCGCCTGCTTGTTCATAAAACATTTATATTTTCAATTAAAATGAGACAATACAGTGATAGCATTCTGCTAACCTAAGTATTTATAGTGAATATACGTTTCTGTATTTTGAAATGCTCCCTAACATTTCTTGTTTAGAAAATAATATGAACATTTAGAAACCTTTTGGCTTGGACATTAATTTCTGACTTCTCACTGACTCTTCCATTCTGTGATAAATTCTCCCTACCCTGTTAAGGGAAAGAGAGGGTGTCAGGATGTTTGTCAAGCTTCTGTGGCTCCTAAACCATACAGAGGCGTGGCACATTCTGTCTTTTCAGTGGCCAGAGACCTCAAATAATGCCCAGATGTAAAGAGAGGTATTTTTAAAAAGTTTTTCAATAATGCTTTATTTTTTGGTTTTGTTAGAGAATTACACGATAAGCAAGTGATTTGCTGTTAACCTATTTAAAAATACAGTATTTCAATTGCTGAGCATCAAAGCTGATCTTGTGCTCAAGGGAAAAAATAGTAGAATGGAATTTATCACTTTGTCTCCATATGCTTAACTTGGTGTTTATTCTTTCATGTGCTATTTGTATACGTTATGATAAAAACGCTAAGTTAAAAAAAATATTTATTGAATGAAAGTTGAATGAGTAAAGTCAGTTCTGTATTCCTGTTTTTTATGAGAGAGGATTCAGATTGCAGTTCAGGCAACATATTCATTTATTTAACAGATGTTTTGTTGTTGTTTGTTTCTTCTTTTTTTGTTTTTACCTTTCGACTCCCTTCATCCATTTCCCTGACCCCAGACTCTGGTAACCGCCAATCTGTTCTCTATCGGTGAGCTTTTGTTTTCTGTCAGATTCCACATGTAAGAGCGGTCATAAGGTCTTTGTCTTTCTCTGTATAACTTATTTCACTTAGCATAATGCCTTCAAGGGCCATCCATTTTGCCTCAATGGCAATATTTCATTCCATTTTATGGCTGAGTAATATTCCACTGTGTATACATACACCACAATTTGTCCATTCATCTGTGGATGGGCACTTAGGTTGTTTCTCTATCTTGGCTAGTGTAAACAATGCTGCAATGAACATGGAGGTTCATATATCTTTTCAAATTAGTGTTTTTGTTTTCGGATAAATACAAAGAAGTGAAATTACTGGATCATATGGTAGTTCTAGTTTTACTTTTTTGAGGACTCTCCATACTGTTTTTTTTTTTGAGGAATCTCCATGCTGTTTCCTTTCTTTTTTTTTTTGAGGAAGATTAGCCCTTAGCTAACATCTGCCGCCAATCCTCCTCTTTTTGCTGAGGAAGACTGGCCCTGAGCTAACATCCATGCCCATCTTCCTCTACTTTATATGTGGGACACCTGCCACAGCATGGCTTGCAAACTTAACCCCTGCACCACCAGACCGGCCCCTCCATACTGTTTTCCATTGTGGCTGCATCAATTTACATTCCCACCAGCAGTGCACAAGGGTTCAACCCCAAATTTTTTACACAGAAAAAATAATCTCTCTAAAATGAAGAAGAAATAAAAGCATTTCCATAAATATAAAAACTGACAGAATTTGTCATCATCAGATATACCTTAGAGAAAGAAAAAGAGCATTCTTCTCTAGAAGGAAAATGATTTTTAGTCAGAAATGTTGAAATAAAAGAAGGCATTAAAATCAACCAAGAGGCTAAAATTTGCATAAATGTGAATTATATAGTCTGTACAAAAACATAATGATAAGGTCTCTGGAATCAAAGGAATTTGTAAAGAAATCCTTACTTTTAATAAGACAGTTTAGAGGCCAGCCCAGTGGCGTAGTGGTTAGGTTTGCATGCTCTGCTTCAGCAGCTTGGGGTTCGCTGGTTCGGATCCTGGGTGTGGACCTAGCACTGCTCATCAAGCCATGCTGAAGTAGCATCCCACATGGAAGAACTGGAAGGACCTGCAACTAGGATATGCAACTATGTACTGGGGCCTTGGGGAGCAAAAAAAGAAAAAGAGGAAGATTGTCAACAGATGTTAGCTCAGGGCCAGTCTTCCTTGCCAAAACATAAATAAATAAAAGCACACATTCACAAACAAGGCAGTTTAGCAAGGTTTCTGGATACAAAATTGATGCATACAAAACTACTATACGATTTTATACCGTTTGAAATGAAATGATATAAGCTACCAGATCCATTCATAAAAAATGTGAGGTAATTTGAATAAATCTAGCAGAAGTGTAATATCCTATGTGAGAAAAGTTGTAGAAATTTTCCTGAGATTTACTTTAAAAAGACCTAACTTAGTGGAAAGATATAATACATTCATCATTTTGAAAACACTGTACCGTAACAATATAAATTCTTTTCACATTTACGTATAGATTCAATGTAATCCCAATGTGTGTGTGTGTGTGTGAACATGTGTGTAACATATGACAAGCAGATTCTAAAACTTAAATGCAATGTAAAAGGCCAGAAGTAGCTACGAGATTCTTGAAAAAGAAGAACAAGCTCTCAAAACTTGCTCTACCAGTGTAGAGGGATAGAAAGATCGATAAATCGATACAGGTAGATGAGGAGAGAGAGAGAGCTTTAGTGCTGGGACGAGAAAATAGATCCATGGGAGGTAATGGCGAGTCCAGAATCAGTCTCACATATGTTTATACATTTGATTTGAGATTTTCGTCTCTTTGATTATTGATTTCTTTCATGCAAACAAATCATTTATCCTGAGGAAAAAATCTAATTATAAAGGTACATGAATTTACATTTTAGGTTATTCCCATTTTGTTGCCCAATTCAAGTTTTTCTGTGCTTTCTAGTGACTCCATTGATTTTCCAATATTAGTAAAATTATTTCAACTATTTTGAGAAAGAGACTGTAAGATTTATATTTACTTAAATATCATCTGCCTGAGACAACTGCTATTCTCTGTACCTTCAAAATTAAATTTTATTTGTAAAAGTTTTGCTTTATTAAGAACGTATGTATATATGAAAAGTGTTTTAGGTGTGGACTATGAGGACACAGTTGTTCTCCTTCTAAAAGAAATTCAAGGAACAAATTGATTCAAACTTTTCTAGTGAAAGATCTTATTAGGCACATGGTTGCCAGATACAAGGACCTAGAAGGAAAGAAGAGAATAAAATAAAATCCACTAAGACATTTACCCACCTGAATTCAGAGGAGTGACTGTGAGAGAAGAATGCAGAGAGAAAGAACTATAAGATGTAATGGGTAAACCAGTGAGACACTCCTCTCCTATTTCCAGTTTATAAGAGTTGATGAAAAATGAACACATCAGAACAATTAAAGTGAAAATTCCTAAGCACTGCATAGAGCCAAATAAAATGTACTTTTACTATGTATTTTTAATTTATTTAGTATTCAGAAGTACAGAATTCAGCTGATCAAACTTATGGCTTCATGGCATACGAATATTATTTACTCATGATTTTTCTCTGTTAATTTCTTGTTCTATTGTCTTTACTCTTCATTCCTCAACCGCAGTACCATTTCCTCTTCAACATTAGTCCCCATTCTTGTGGATTAAATATGTTTGCTTTCAATCCGCTATCTAGCCTTCTTGTTTTATATGTGTATTTGTGACTACTTGAACTATTAATTTATATTTTTGATAAGTTTACAAATAAATTTTGATATAAATGTGTTTCTTTTAAAATTCACTATTATCTATTTTTCATATGTTTCTACATTCAGTTTATACAAATAGTCCATTTATTCTCATCACTACATAGTATCCTATTACACACATATAGCTGATGTTACTTCAACATTCTCCCATAAGAGACACCTAGGTAGCCTTCTGCTGTTTGCTAAAAAAGAATATTGCAGTAGAAATCCTTATGCGTGTCTCCCTTATCCACCTGAAAGAGTTTTCTAGGCTTTTTTGCTTAATTTTCTCTTTTTGATAACATGGCAACACCTACATAGTTGAACAGTTCTTTACTGAGAGTTAAGATATAACCAAACAAAGGTGGAAATAATGAAAAATGAGAGCAAATAAGAAGAAAAGACTGTGTGGACAAACCTAACGAGAAACTAATAAGAAAGTCATCTCGCTAACATACTATTTGGAGTTGTCTAGAAACAGCAACAGGATTAAGAGACTACAGTTTTTTAAAAAATCATGCTATTGGGTATAGAATTTTAAAATAGGAATGTTAAAATGAACATTGGCATAAGAAAAGCTTCATTATGCTAAAATGAAATAAATAATAAAAATTGAAATGATTTAGTTATATACACTCTATACAAACTCTTTTAGAGCCAAATTTATATTTGATTATAATACACCTCTTGTAATAAAGTTATGGTATCCTTATCTATTCTATAAGGCATTATTATTAACTAATGGGGTTAAATTTAACATTTTAAGTGTATATAGTATATGCAATGTTTGTACATTAAGATTGAAGAGAAAAGCAATGCTTTTCTCAAAAAAATGAAAAAAGCAAATTGTAAATTTGAAAAATAGGAAAAATACCACGTTTTACATGTGTGTTTTCCAAATTATGGTTTGTGGTCTACTTAATGCCTACCAAATAGTAAAATCAGAAATTTGTCGTAGTTAAGAATTGTTTGAAACGTATAATATTTTAAAAATCTCCTCCCAACTCAGAATACCTCTCCACAAGTGTAGAGGAGAAAGAAAATAATCTTAATGTTGCATAAGCAATAAACCAGAATGTGAGGCACATCACAGGCAGTTTGTAAGAGAAAATTGCCAAAGACAGAAAGCAATCTCACCCTAGTATGTTGCCAAGCAGATCGATGCATTGTGTACATATTCTCAACATAGACAATAATTAGTCCTCAAGAAAGAAGACTTGACAGCATCAATTCTCACACATAGTTCATCCTAAATTCGCCTGGTTATTGGGGTGAACATCTATGTTTGCTAATGGGCTTTATTGAAAAGAAGAATGAATTTCCCATGTCTTTATGACATGAAGTAATTTGCCACTTAGGCAAGGCATCTACTGAAATTAGGCTCCTGCCCTCCCACACAACCTAGGAGGTAGGGAAGCTCTTTCCCTTGATGTCGACATTTCAAAGAAGTGGTTCCCAGGTCCTAGAGAAAGTCATTCATGGGTCTTAAAGCTGGTAAGAGGCTTATTAAACTTCTAAAAGGATTTACATACATATCCAACAGAGAAAGAACTTATAAGTTTTCTAAAGTAAATATTCTAAGAAAAGGGAGGGAAGAGAACTCTCTTCCCTTATTTTCAACAGAGAATTAAACCACTTGTTTTTAATTTCTTTTCCCTTCTAGAATCTATATTGAGTAGACAGAAAATTCAGTTCTCCTGGAAAATTATACATTTGAACTTTATATAGAAGAAATATTATTGGATATTTCTATATGTATAAATATTTTCTGATCAAAACATGCTATAATCAAATGAGATCATAGCAAAACCGTGAAAAATATTTAAAAATTTAGTAAAATATATTAATTATAGGAGCCTGTATATATATATAAGATATTTATTTGAGATATTAATTTATGTGCATTATATATAAATATATATTGAAATTCAAACATTTATATATTTTATATAAAACTATTTGTATTTCAATATAAATCAAAGTTTTAAAGGTCATATTCTTTCTGGAAGAAAACCATCCGTAGTTCAAATTTACTTGGAAATTCACATGCTTCAAGAAATCAGAACTAGTGTTTCTAATTCCAAATACAACTTAAGGCTAACATAGACTTATTACCACAGAATTAAGACTAACACAGACTTATGATAACCTTCAGTCCTTTTTACTCAGAGAAAATCATCAAGTTAAAGTTGCGCATTTGCTAGATATATACTACTGGTTGATTGAAATTCTCAACCCATTTTTCTTTCTAACACATTAGCAGTAACAACACTGTTAAAAATAGCCTTGAATTTTGATGTCTATGGAGTTATGACAAGCACAGCACAGACTGTGAAACCTCTCCTATTACTGACTTATATTAATAGAGATACAGAGTTATTATTGCCTGTCAAGCCTGCAGTTGACAGGAATTTAAGTTATGCAATCGAAAGTTGCCCTGAATTTTCACTGAAACCATTTTGCAAATGAGTGTTTCTCTGCGATCATAATAACAATGTCCAAATTGTGACATAGACTTATTGAATATCTTCCTTTTTGATTTTTAATAACAAAACATTTTTTATTAAGGTATTTTTTACATACCATAAAATTGACCTATCAGAAGTGTACAGTTTGATAAATTTTGGGAACTGTCTATAAACATGTACCCTCCATGCACAATTCACATATAGACAAATTTCCTCTCCCTAAAAGCATCCTTCTGTTCCTTTGTGGGGGAGACTGTCTCCCACCCCTAGAGCCAGTAAAGGCTACTCTGCTTTCTGTCACTGTGGTTTTTCCTTTTATGGAATTTTATATAAATGGAATTATATTGTCTTTTGTATTTTACTACTTTCAGTTAGCATAATGTCCCAGATTCAGCTAGGTTGTGGTATGTATTCATTTTTTTCCTTTTCATCATCATGTAATATCCTATAGAATGTTTAAGCCACAATTTGTTTGTCCATCACTGGTAGATGGACATACAGCTTGTTTACAGTTTTTAGTCATTATGAATAAAGCTGCTATGAATATTCACAGACACATCTGCGTAAGCATATATTTTCACTTCTCTTTGATAAGTACCTAAGAGTGGAATTGCTGGTTTGTATGATCAGTGTATGTTTTACACTATATGATAGAGCTATATTGTTTCAAAAGTGACCGTTTGGAATGCCCACCAGCTTGTATGAAAGTTTCACTTACTCCCCACACTCCTCAAGTCTGAGTATTTTCACTTGAGCCATTTTAGTGTATGTGTGTAGTTGTATTTTGTTGTCATTCTAATTTGTGTTTTTCTGGTGGCTCGTGATGTTTAGCATCTTTTCACATTAAAGTTTGCCATCGCACATCTTCTTTGCGAAGTGTCTACTCCTATCTTTTGCTGAGTTTTCATCGGATTGTCCTATTGTTCTTGAGTCATAAGAGCCCTTCCCATATCCAGCCCATGGTTGGATTTGCAAAATTTTCCCCGGGTCTGTACTTTGCTTTTCTGTGTCCTGAGTGATGTCTTTCAAATAGCAACCATGTCTAATGTTGATGAAATATGTTTTATCAACTTTCATATACTTTATTTTTTGTGTTGTTTAACAAATCTTAGCCTAACCTAATTCTCAAAGATTTTCTCTTATGTTTTTACCTTCCACCTGGATGTCTGTATGTGAGAGTAAAGGTACTGGATAGTTCAAAACAAAACAAAAAACTCCTTTTTCTGTGAAGCTTTTTCAGTTTCAGGTAAGTCCAAAACACTTTAAGATGAATTATTCTAGGAAAAGGCAGTGTATTGAATTAGATATATTGACAATAATTCTAATCAAAGTGTCAGTATTTCTCTGTCATTTTTCTTAAAGTTTCGACAATTCATGGTCTCATAGTTGCAAGAAATGTGTATTCCAGTACAGTTCCCTTTAGGGGATTGTGTTAGCCCAGGGAAATCGATGAGAACTATAATAATGTAGAGAGATTGATAATAACATAAAATTGCTTAGAGTCAATTTACATGGAAAAATAGCCTAAGTAAGACTCTAGGGATTGGTGAGCACTATCTATAGATTACCTATTCTGAACTCTTTTTCCAGAAATTTTCTGTAGGGCTGTCATATTTTGCTTAAAGATCTTTTTATAAATAAACTTTAATTTCAAAAACATATCCATACAACTTTGTCACAACTATGATGTTATGTAAAGCAATTGCCACTGGGAACATATTCGGTGGGTTTTTTCCCCTATATTTATTGTGATTTAGATCTTGTGAGAAATGCCACCTTAATTTTCTTCCAACTGCATTTATGATCTCTAAATAGACATGACAGTGCATCTCACTGCAAAATAGCTTACAGATTTGTTAAATATCATGATATTCACATCAAAACAAACTGAAATTTCTTGAAATTAGATATTTATTACTAAAATATGGACATTTTATTGTTACCAAGTCTTGTAATATCTACATATTCCTTGTAGTTAGAGAAGTGGCTTAGTATAGTATAGGAAATTTCTTAATTGATTGTTTGTGAATACTAAAAATAAAAGATGAAGGAAAGAGACCAAGTACATGAAGAATTTCCTCCTTCTTACTGGTAAATGGTAAACTCACATTCATATTGTAGCATATTTTGTTTTTCAAAGAGGGCCACATGTCCCTTCTCAAATGCTATTCTTACAATGTGACTGACACTCTTCCACCCAAGACTTGGGATCGATGTTTCCTCCTCTTGAATCAGGGTTGCAGTTGTGACTGCTCCTCTCCAAAGAGAATGCTGGACATGAATTCTATGTGATTTCACATCTTAAAAATTTTACAGGTTCGAGGCTGGCCTGGTGGTGTAGTGGTTAAGTTCATGCACTCTGCTTAGGCAGCCTGGGGTTTGCAGGTTCGGATCATGGCTGCAGACCTACCACCACTTGTCAAGCCACACTGTGGCAGCATCCCACATAACATAGAGGAAGATTGGCACAGATGTTAGCTCAGAAACAATCTTCCTCAAGCAAAAAGAGGAAGATGGCAACAGATGTTGACTCAGGGCCAATCTTTCTCACGCACACAGAAAAACATGTTACAGGTTCTATCTGGCTTTCTCTCTGTCAAAATACATGGCCATGGGACCCAGTCACCATGGTGTGGGAAAGCCTGAACCAGCCCATATGGAAAGACCACATGGGCAGGCAAAATGGATGGGAACCTAGGCGCTGAGATGACAACCAGCATCAACTACCAGATATGTGAGTAAATGATCCTTCAGAAGATTCCAGGCCCCAGTCTTTGAGTTTCGTACCTGAGACCACAGACATTGTAGAGCAGAGGCAAGCCATCCCTGCTGTGCCCTGTCTGAAATCCTGACCACAGAACTGAAGGTTCCTCTGTGCCAGTGAGTTTTATAGTAATTTGTTAGGTAGCGTTGGACAACTGGAGTAGTATTTAATATTTTTAAAGAAGTGAGTATATTTTGGAATAGTGACCACAATAGATCAGAGATTGCTTTCTACCGTTCATGAGACTTGGCCATAAAATTAATTTATGTCTATGTATTAGTAGGCTTTGTCTCACTAAGTCGAATAAACCATTTAAGTTAGTTTTCTTAAGTTAACAATTCTAAATTGGTCTTAGTAGAATTATAAAAAGAAATAAGCTTTCACATCCTACATAGAAGAATTTAGGAATTAGAGCCCTCAAGAGTTTGCCCATATCTGAACACATGAGCTGATAAATGGGACCACTATTAAAGGTCTTAGCCCTTACCATAGGTTATAGTTGCTCTGGTTGGCACATCCTTCGTGTTTCAGTGTTTTACTAACATCACCAACCCCCTCTGATTTTGACTTTCGGGAATCAAGTGCAGTAAAGACATAGTCTAGGAGCCTGACGTCATGACTTTTCTGGGAGAGAATCCCTGCTTTGTGAAAGCAAATTTCCTGTCCCCAGTAATGGGGAAGAAAGGGATGGGTAGTGGATACTGCTTTTTTCTCTCAATGGGTAGACTGCTGTTCTTCTTAATGTACCTTGAGTGGGAAAGTGAAGATATGCACAAACTAGTTCATAATCTATTTTCACAAAGAATATGGTGGAAAGAAACTGAATTTTTGAAGCCAGACAGAAACAGTCTTTCTCTTTCGTGTTATAGCTATGTGACTTAGGGCCATTTCTTTATCATATTTGAAAGTTAGTTTGCATATTTGTTCAATGAGGTTTAGTAAACCTATCATATAGAGATGTTGAGTGATAAATGAGAACGTAAATATAAAACGTCTAGCACAATACAAAACTAGACTCAATATATAAAAAATATTGGATGAAAGAGCTGCAAATGATAACCCAGGAGGCAGTCATTCCCTCTTCTCTTTGCAGCTTTCCCTTTCCCTGGGAGATCTTATGTAGTCCCACGTCTTCAAGTATTATCTATATAGTAAATTTATACCTGCATCTCAGAATTAGCAGACAAAAATAAGAGAGTGTGCTGGAAACAAAGATGATATAATCTTAGCTGAAAAGGAAAAGGAGTGAAGAGAAAGAGAAACTTGGACATAAAAATGATAGAAGACTTGTCTTGAGAATGGGGCTTTGGAATGCCAAATTTTGGACATGAAAAAGAGAGTGTTTTAAGTTATGGAGCAGGAGTTTCAAAGGGCACAGTCAATGGGTTTGTATTAGAAAAGAGAAACATGATGTTAGGGTAGGAAGACAAAATGGTGCTCTGTAAATATAAGAAGGCAAGAGGAAATATTCTTGGCAGGGGAAAGTGGTGCCGTGGAGCCTGGTGGGTTTAGTACACATGATCTCCTGGAGACAGGTGAGCATTCATGACTCACGGTGATCAGCAATGGCCTGTGGGCATTGGATGGCTCTCTAGTGTGGGGTTGCTGCTCCTTTTCACTCTGTTCACAGCGGTGGATATTCGTGGCAGCAGACAGAAGCCAGAGTCTGGCCATAAGAACTTTGTGGCTTGACACACAGAGTTTAGGTGCTATCTTGCAGAAACGGTGTTGTGTGCCACGTGCAGATGAGTGGCAGAGCAGAACGGTTTTTCTTGAGGAGAATCCATAATTATGACAATGTAGCACAGTAGTTTAGTTTGAATGTCTAGGTGGTTTTGCAGAAAGAAGAAATACAGTTGTCCTCTATGGCTTGACTTCTAGAGAACAAGTGTGACTGCTAAGCACAGCAGTGGAAGAGGGCAGAATTTGACAGAGCACTCATTAATGTAAGTGACCTCAGCATCCTATTATAGAGAGTTAAGATAGAAAAGAGAGCCAATGACAGCTGCAGTTTGAAAACTCAGGAGATTACTTTGCTGGTCATACCTAGTAACACTTGGTGGTGAAGTGGGGGGAAAAAGGTGGCGAAGGACATGAGAGAGACCCCAAAGTGAAGCTTTAGATCCTGCATGAGAGAATGAGTCAGAACTTTACAAATATTGTCACCTTTTTTTTTAATCTTAGGGTGGTGTGGAGTCAGAAATCTGGGTAATATCAACAAATATTTGAGTTTCCAATTTATTCTTAACAAGGTATACAACTCATCTCATAGTTTCTGTTTATGTAGTTTTTTCATTCTTGTTCCTCCTTTTCTGTCATTATTCTTTTTCCATTGATCTTTGTCTACAATAGAAGATAAAACATTTTCCTTTTGCAGTGAATGTTAAAGTTTTCTTTTTATTAAAAGCTTTCTTGAAATTCTCCCCTTCTAATTATGTACCCAGTTTGCATTCTAATTTACTTCCTTTTAATTTTCCATAGGTAATATTTTATATTGTTTTAAGTTATCTTGAAAATAACCCCTCCATTGTTGTTTGTTTTTCCTATACAGCAATAATTTATCAACTCTGGCTATACGATAGGAGGAACATCTGTGAGGAGTACCCACCCCCACGCTCGGATATATGATTTATTTGGTATATCTCATTTCTGAGAGTTTTTAAAGCTCCACTAAGTGGTTTTAATGTACAGACAGGAATAGAATGATTGAATTAGACTATTTTCATTTCTGAGAGTTTTTACAGGCCCCCTAAGTGATGGCTTTAATGTACCGGTAGGGATAAGAATCATGGACTTAGAATACTTAAATTAGGATATTCAATTAGAAGTGAAAAATTACCATGATTTGCTGCTCCCTTGTTCAGTACATTTTTTATAGAAATGAGAAATCCTCCAGGGGGATTTGGTCGGCACTATTGAGAGTTTCTGTGAAGGAGGTGTCATGAGGGTGCCAGTGTCTGGAAATGCTTGTCTGCAACACAGCATTTCATCTATAAGCCACTTGGCAACACCATGTCAGAGCTTTGTATGGTCCCTAACATTTTGAAACTTCTTTTCTGCATTAATCAGTTCACTTGTGTATTTTGAGTGGTGAGTCCCAGGTGGCTCCTTCATGATCTCTTCATCACTAAATACAGGTTCCTTTTTCAATAAGCAGTTCTGGCAGTAAAATAAATCTCATACACTTGGGGACCTTGTAGGAGCGTGTTGAAAATTTTGGTTGTTTTTGTTGATGTGTAGTTATTGAAATTGTCTTTGTCTATGCAGTCACAGGTGGCCACATTTATTCTGCTTTAAACAGCTGCAGAGGTTGCTAGAAAAATCTAAGGAATAGCTTGATTTATTTCTGGATTTCTTTTATATACCACCTGCTGATTGATAGCATTCATAGAGTTTTTCCTTATAATGTTGTTTCAGAATAATCAAATCTGTTTACTATTCCCAGCAAAGGCAATCCTGAAAAGTCGAATGCTGTTGTTTTTGATTGTTTAACAAAGTTACAATATCTGTTCACCCATTCGGGCTTATAATTCCTGTTTGTTTAGTTATTGCTTCATTTCTCCCTTTAATGATTCCTTGCTTACATTACATATTCATTCAATGCTCACCATCCAGAGAGAGCCACGTGAGATGCTGTGAAACCTTTCTCTGATAGATCTCAGAGTCATCAGATCTATTCTGCCAGGGCACTGTCTGCGGATTCCAGCCCCGCTCTCCCACATAGGCGAACTGCCAGGTGCAGGTTCATTCACTATACAAAGACGGCACTTGTGTTAGTGACAGCCTGCTATGCACTGAGTTGATGTCTAGTTACTAAATTCTTGAGTAGTTACTGAGATGTAGCAAATACCCAAGGAAAGTTGTATGGAGGAAAGAGCACGTGTAGTCACATAAATCTGAGGCAGAATTCTTTTGCCATCTCTAGTATGCTGAATGGCAGTAGATGTGGAATTAGTTCTTCCTAAACCTAAGTGGGAGAGTTGTTTTAAGGATTAGATGTGACAGTTTATTGAGATTTTCCAACACAGTGCTCAAAATCTCAAATGGTGTTCATAATATTTGTTGGCATTATTAATGGTACTAAATATTAAAGGATAATCGAGGTCCTTTTTTTCCTTTGAACGTTTCTGCCTGCAGTGAATATCCTGTCCTGTATCTTGGTGAGCTGAACTGGACATTTTAGTTTCCTCTCTCACTGCAGACATACAGTAGAGTAGCGTAAGCTTGCACTCCAGTCTCTGTCTTCCTTTCTCTAGATTCAACATGGCGTCTGCTTGATTTTCAGATTTTGACTCTAAATTTGGGAGAGAGGAGGACAGGAGTTACCTTATATCTATAACTGTTGAACATTTTTACATTTCAACTATATTTAGACCTTCCATCCAAATCATGTTCCTCTGTGGTTCCAAAATGTATTTTTTTATTTATTCTTAAGTCACAAACAAAATATGAAGATGACTTATGCCCCGCCTCCACCTTCTGAGTAAAGAGGTGCTGAGGAGCTCTGTACTTCCATAATTGCTAGGATTTCTGCAAACCACCAAAACTGGAAAAAGCATAGAAACCAAAAAGGAGACCGGCCCTGAAAAGCATCCATAAGATAAGCAGGAAAATTAAGTAAAATGGAATATTAGTCTTTAGTTTAGATTTGGATGTGATCTCTGCTTGCAGGGGTGAGACATATAATTTGGCAGCAAGGTAAGTGAAATCTTCTTTTTGGGGAAATAAAACTATTTGAGGAGAAAAAAATAGAGCAGTTTGTCTTTGCTTGGCTCTCCATCTACACAAAACTGAACTCTCTCTACAGGTTTCTATGGTGACTCCCCTATAGTCAAGCTTTGGAAGCTCTAGGATCCTTATTGTCATCTTCTCTCATGGTATTCCACCTTTGGTGTAGCGGTCTTGAAGTAATTTCCCCAGTAAACAGTCTTACTCTTAGCAGAAAAAGCCTCCACAGTAAACAGAGACGATATGTGCCGTTCACACTTGTGGAGTTTAGAAGGAACGAGAAGCCAGGAGGCCCTTGCTTTAGGTTTGAGTTTTGACTGTTGCTTGGAGAACCAAGAATCCAGGAACAATGTTAGGCCTCTAAAGATAAAATTTATCTTTATGGGCCCTGTTCTCATGGGCTTTACAAACTAACAGGAATAGCTAGACATTAAACACAAAAATAAATATAAAATGTAAATATAAATTTTTTAAAAAGTCATATTAAACATATTAAAGAAAGAGTAATATGTTATTAAATAATTGCAAAAGGCTATCCAAGTTGGCCATGAAGCTATTTATAGAATACTTTTCTTAAGAAATGACATTTATGGCAGTTCCTGAAAGATCTAGCAGTTTAGTAGCTGTGAGGGAACAGTGGCATGTTTACGCAAATCTTGGTAATCTCTGTGATAGACTTTTCGTTACAATGAAAAACCATGTTTTAGAGAAATGCTTAATATTTTTTTCCAGCTTTGCTGAAATATAATTTAAATTAAGAAATTCATCAGTTTAAAGGATAAATTTTGATAAATTTTGGTAATTGTATGCAGTCATGTAAACACCACCATTATAAATACAGAACAATATCATCGCCCTAAGAGATTCCTCACGCCTCTTTTCAGTTGATCGCTTCTCAGAACAGCTGAATCCAGACAACGGCTGACCTTTCTGTCACTATATAATTTATTTTCCTAGGCTTTCATATGAAGGTAATTAAGAATAACATAACCTTTTGTTTCTGTGTTTTTTAACAATGTAAGATTTTGAGATTCCTACATGTTGTTATGTCTATTTCATTCATTTTATTGCTGATTAGTATTCCACAGTAGGATGAAACCATATCCATTCACAACATTTGTTAATATGATGTCAGATTTCTTCAAAAGAATTATTCAGTATTGGGAAGCCATCAAGCTCATGGTAGTGGATATATGTATTCCAAAATTCTAGTTTTCTCTTGAAAGTTCAAATTTTACTGTGGAAACAGATATTGATTGTTGTTATTCTTAAAGTGAGTGACTAACTTCATTCATTTTTGAGAAAATGTTTTCCAAATGTCCAAATCTGTTTAAGTATTGTTCACCTATCAGTTGTGTTTTCAGTTAAAAAATTGATGTTTCATGACGAAAAGGTATTAATTCAACTCACAACTGAAATAATTGCACAAGTGCTTTTTCTTGAGACAACCATCTAGTTTGTTATACTATCCTGTCTCAAATAGGAATTGGCAAGAACTGCATAAAGTCTGAGATTTTATCCTCTTTGCAAACTAAAATATTAAGCGGCTACAGTTCAGGGATCTTAGAAGAAGACATAAGACTCATGGCTTAGAAATAAGGGATATAGCATTTTACTGACAACAGCAAGAGTAGCCAGAGTTTCAACATGTGTGCCAGCACTGCAAACTCCAGTTCCCACATAGTGAGGTGAAGAGGTACAGGTGATAGCAGCACGTGCAGTGGGGTGTGTTACAGGAAAAGAAGCCCGAGCGTGGACACCCTGAATCTTATAAGAGGCTAGGTCTCCCTGACCTCTGCTTCAGTGAGTGACATTATCTTCGTTAAACTAGGCAGTGAACAAACTTTCCCTGTGATTCAGAGGAAGACACGATCTTTATCTTCCAAGGCTATTTATAAGGAAAGGACAATGAGTGTGTCTTATGGTAAGATATCCAGAAATATGAGATACTTATGGAGAATTGTCTCTCAACAATATTGACCACTAGTTTCTACACTTGTTTTGGCTTCTGGTGAATTTTTCCATGAGTACACAATTTGGTGAGCTTCTTTGATGAATCTGATCAACCAAGGCTGGGATCAAACTGTTCAACTGGTCTCATAAAATATTTAATTAAAATAACCCTCAATAAGACTCTAAGAAGCAGAATAAGATCAATGTATGTTATTGAACTCAACTATAGCAACAAGATTCCAGACCCAACCAGCTTAACAAATCTCATAAACAATCAGTGTATACCTTAGAAATCCAGATGTCTTTCTCCATAGGTTTGAATTGGCTTTTTCACATGGACTAAGGCATTAACACAGGGACAGCAAGGTGTATTAGGCTTTATACAGACCTTATATTGGCTTTCAAGGAGGATATTTAGGGCAATTGCGTTATTCATAATAACCCTGACCAGTGACTTGAGGCTCATTTGAATGCCTCATAGGTTGAAAAGATGTCATTAATCAGCTAAAGTCTGGGACATATTTCATACTAGCTTTTCTAATTTTATGACTCTCAACATAGGGATCACTATCAACATAATGGTGTTCTTCCAGAAATCTCCTCAGTTAACCAAGGGCACTCTCAGTTTGGAGATACTGCTGCAGTCATCAGGGTGCTACACATAACATCTTGTTCATCTACTGGTGATACTTGCTTAAACACTTTAAGCTGTTTTATGACAACCCCTATAATACAGGTCATCATGTTTCTGTGAAGGAGGTTCATTAAGGCTTTGCTTCTACAAAAGAATTATAATGACTTGGGAGTTGTTAGCGATCCTGGAGACAAAATGTTGCTTACAATTGTTGGGGCCTCCCAAAATAAGATTTATAAGAGTTAGGGGCATGAGTTGACAGCGCTTCCAACTGGCCTTCTGACTAGTTGGTAGATCTTAGGTTACCAGATAGTTCAAACAATTGAACACAGTTCTTATTTTTGGAGGAAGTTGTTTGGGGAGGGGATAATGGCAAACCTGAGTGTCAGTTAAATTTAAACTGTTTGCAGTAGTTTTGGGGAGCTCTCTGTGGAGTTTTTCCTTCCTGAAGAAGCTTCTTGGGGTGACACTGAAAGACAGAGATCATTAATGTTCATCCTCCTTGTATCTTCTGGTGTCTAAGTTCTTCCCACCAAGTCATGACGAGGTTACGCCCTCTTACTACTGTAAATCAGAGCCCCCTTCCAATAACTGTAAGTTCACCATTTTTCCACTCTTCCTCTACTTGCAGAAAAAAATGTCACATGCACGAGGAGCAATGATATTATTATAAAACTTATGGAGACCCATATGTCCCCTACTTCACCCCACTTGAACCACTGTAGGTGGGACGGTCAGCAATGTTTTCCACCAAGTGGTCATTTTTGTTGTTACCCAGGAACATATCAACCCAACAAAATAATCCAAGCAGTCGAATGAGATTGTTTGAATCCTCTAGGCCCCTGTTTAGAAAGATAGTTATTCAGAAAGCATGCCATTCAGGCCGGCCCATTAAGGGGGAAAAAAAAAACATGCCAAGGAATGTCCAGGAAGAATCCAGAATTTTCTATAGAGGCTTATGTAACTCTTTATCACTTTCATCCTGATCATTACTCAGGAAGTGGCACAGAGGAGGTAATTCTTTTCTGGAGACAATGACATTCAATGACTGAACTGCCTTTTTGAGGGGTATGGACCAGGAGGAGACGAGGGAGGATGTCAGTGACGTTTTAAGTCACTTTTTGAGGAAGCTGTTCCAGTGCTCAACAATATCAGATGACTGGATGGTAGCTAGCATGGAAAGCACATTGAAAACATTTATCATGAGTCCATTTTTCAATAGCTTTTTCAATAAAAGATGCACCATTGTCAGAGTTACAAATTGTCTCTATAGCCAAACACATAACATAGATTAGCTTTTAGGGCCACAGGGTGGGACTGCAGTCAGTTGTTTGTGCTGGAACAGCAACAGTGTAACTAGAAATGTGTCAAAAATAGTGAGGTACCACCAATGGGGGTAAGAAGTGTGAAGTAGTCAGACTGCTGGGAGCAGGAAAAGGGCAAGGGGGCCATGCAATGTGGTCCCCTTCACCTAGAGGCAAATGAGTTAGATTTTGACAGGAATGAGAAGTCTGGCATGCAGTGGGAGCTTCTGCATCAGAATAGAGTCTTTACTTGGTGCCTAGAGTTTTGATTGGTGGATGTGTTGTTATATCTGGTCTGATTATAGATCTAGAGAGCAATCATGGTGATCCAGTTCTCTCATGAGAGAATTGCCCTTATTCTTGGCATCTTTATTAGTGACCCAAACAGTTTGATTGCAGCTATGATTTGTGTCCACAGTCCACAGCCCTGATAGATTACCTCTAATCTCCCAGTCTGTAGTTTTCCAAGTGGCAGTCCAAATAGCTAGGCCATTGGCAGCAGTCCAAGAGCCAATAAAAACATAACAAGGTTCATCAAGGGGAGTATTGCTCAGAGCTATGAGAATGGCCTTGATTTCTGCCCACTTACTGTAACCGTCGCATCTACTTTCAGTTCTGGATTACTGCTACTCAAGCTGATCAGCCATAGTGGCCCAGTGGACACCATTGATTTCCAGGTTAGCTGAACCATCAGTAAACCAGGCCCAGCTATTTAGGGAAAACCATGAATCAAGGGCTCCAGTGAGCCAGCAGTGTTGTTCCAGATAGCAGAGTGAGAATAAAGTTTCTTTCAAAAAGATAGATTCAATGTTTTTATCTAAATCCTAGGTGCTATGGGGGATATGTCAGCTCTTAAATGTACTATTTCCATTTGATAAGTGAGACTTTGGGGGCACTTCCAATCTTGTTAGTTCTTGAGTCTGAGTTGACCCACCCCCAAAATGGGAACATCAGGTGGGAGAATCACATGGTTTCCTTGGATGAGGCATTAAGTTTCAGTAAGAGTCCAGTAGCAGTCTGCTCTTTAGATGGGTTTTCCTGGTAGCCGTTTTTGGGAGATGATAAGTATAAAACCCCAAGGGGTTCTTCTGGGTGTAGCTGCCTCCCTTTCCCAGAGGCTCCAAACATCACGTCATCACTTAACAGAGACTTCTAGCTCTAAGGAATCTTAAAATTACATGGACCCAAAGGTACTAGCACCTCTCTACCTGCAGCTCTTTCCAATCTGTAGACCTGCCTCTTGCATTTAAGGGACAGGGATATACAAGCATATAACAAATATATTCCAACTGTAGCTTCAGATGTGGAGTCTACAACAGCAGGACATTGACTTGGCCCAAAAGGCTTACTCAGTATGTCATGTTAGTGTCCCTTTCCCAATCTAAATGTTGCCCAAACCCAGTCAGTTATGGTCATTAGGAAAGGGGGGAAAAAGACCCTCAAGATGTCAATAATAATGGCATTTTGGTATTTGAAACAATTGATGTTTGCTTTTACTTAAGTTTAGAAAATTACTTTTTAAAATAAAATTATCAAATTTCACATAAAATATATGAATAGACAAAACATAAGCAAATCTTAAGTAGATAAAAAATTCTGAGATAATATGTTTTGCAAATTGCTATTTTTAAAGATAACACTCTTTTTCAACTTGAAATGGACATAGAAATGTTATAAGAATCTGTTCCATGCACCTTATAAAGTTGGTTATAATACATTAAATATACAATAACTTGGTGGAATTCTAGTTTCTTCTGGTCCTTATCCTGTCATCAAATTAGTTTTCTTTGTTATCCTCATGTGAAAAATAGTGGCTAATATATTCTGGAGACCAAAGGAGAATTTTGATATTAAAGTCAAAATGGTCAGGGGAAATAAGAAAAGGATAAAAGCAATTAATTATTCTCTAGTATTTGAGAGATAATAGTAATTTTGCCATAGATCTTTTCTATTGTTTGAACAGTCTCTAAACATACTTCATAAGACATTGTCATATGTTACTCAGTTAGTGCAAATAACTTGGCATCTATATTAGTGACCAAAACAGTTCCATCAGTAGCCATGATTTGTTTCCACTCAGTTATTACAAATAACTGAGTAGCATATGTATTAACATCCATTAATACCATTTTCTCCAATATAAGGTGTAAAAAATAATCCTCAATTCTCACATTTAATATTTGAGGCTCTAAATAGAGGGTTTTAAAGCCAAACATTAAATACTGATTAATAATTTGCATCAAATATGAATTTATTTTTTATTCAAAATAAGCAAATTATTTGTAATCCCTCTGCAAATACTGATTTAATAAATAAGATGTAACTTTACGAAGTGGTAACTTTTTTAAATGAAAAAATTTGTAAGACTTAGTTTAGTGGTATAGTTAAAATTTTCATTTAGAAATTTAAATATATAGTTTAAATTAGCCAGCAGTGTGATGCATAAATTAGTACAAAGAGCCCACATTAATATAAAAATTCTATTCAGAACAAGGAACCATTTCTCTGTTCCTATTATTTCTTCCTAAAGAAAAAAAATACTCCAAACTTAATGGCTTAAAACAGTTTGTCACTATCTTTCACAATCGTGGGGGTTGAGTTTCAGCTAGAGATTCTTGCCTCAAGTGCCTTATGTGAGTGCATAGGATGGCACTGAGTCTGCAGTCATTTACCATCCCAGCCAGGCTGGATTTCCAAGTTGTCTCAATTTCACAGACATGGCTGGCAATTGATGCTGGATATAAGCCTGAAGTTCAGCTGGAGTTTTAGAAAGGAGCACCTACACATGGTTTCTTCATGTGGCTTGGGTCTCTACAGCGTGGCAGCTAAGTTTTGGGAGGGAAGATTCCAAGAAGGAACATCCTGAGAAAGAGCATTCCAAGGGGATTAAATAGAAACTATGAGGTTTATTAGGATATATTCTCAGAAGTTCCAGAATGTCACTTCTCTGTAGTATATACTAAAGAAAATCACTGATGATAGCCAAATTCAAGAGGAATTAACCACTTTTGTTGGGAGGAATAGCAAGGGATGTACAGACATCTGGACCTCTCACAATCTCCAGTGGTTTTTCAGAACATATTTTCAGTACTGATTCTGCTGTCTTCTAAGAGCTCAGTAGGAACATATGAAAGGAAGACTTTACAGTTCTTGGCATTATATTATATATTAGTTCATTCACTTGAGAGAGCAATATTTTCACTATATTCATCATATGAGATTCTTTTATGCAGGAAGAGTAACAGATTTGTTCTGTTTTATTCCAAAATTCAGACAGGAACTAAAGTATGAATTCCAAAGAAATAACTTCATTTAGGTAAGAAGAAATTATAGTAATTAGAGTTTTCTAAAGATGGAACAAACTGTCTCAGGAATTGTTTTTTATTAATACTTGTAAGCATCGAAATGAGGTTTGGATTACCATCAGTTAATGAGATAATAGAAGTTTCTATTAGATGACTTTACAAATTCATTTCATCCATGTGTACTCATGCTGCAGTAAGGTGATGAACTGCAGAAATATCATATATACCATTTGTTTTCATTTAAGACTTGTTTCTGTATGAAGTTAGATATCTTAAAACCATTAAAAATGTTTCTCCAATTTTCTTTGATACATTTTGAGACAGAGAAGTTGTAGTATTCTCTGGGTAATTTTAGATTTAATTTAGTGAATAGAAAATAATCTAGTTTGAAATTGATATAAAAATCAGATATGTAACAGAAGAGTGCTACTGTTTATAATTAGAGTAATTACTTTTTAGACCTAGATGATTTTGCCTTGGGAATTCATAAACCCATATTACTAAAGAAGCCTTTTTAAAAACGTGAATTTGATAGCTAAGGTGACAGAAACCGAGCCCTTAAAAAAAAATCAAAACAGATAAATTAATAACATGTGTAGATTCACCTTTATGTTCTTTTAAATTAGTAGTTAGATAGAAATATCAAAGTGTTATCTTGTTAGTCATTAAGATACTTCTAATATATCAATCAAAAATGGTCCGTAAGGATGACATCAGAGAGAATAGCAGACTAAGAACCTCCAAAAAGCCTAACTTCCATGAAAGGAGTGAGAACACTTGCAAAAAAAGTCAAAGTCAACTTTTTCAGAACTCTGTAAATTAACCAAAGGTTTGCAACAATCTGGTGAGCTTTTATTCATGGAGAACAAACAAAGAAATTCAAAAGGTACACTAGAAGATATCTAACACAAAAGAAGGCAGTAGTAGAAAAATAGAGGAACCAAAAAGTAAGACAAGTAGAAAACAAATTGCAAAATGGCAAACATAACTCTTACCATACCGATAATTATTCTCAATGTAAATTGTGCATTAGATATTCCATTCAAAAGAGGGAGATTGACAGAATGCGTTAAAGCAATGTGATTCAACTATGTGCTGTCTACAAGAGATAAACTTTAGAATCAAAGACAAATTGATTGAAGTAAATGGGAAAAGAATGGAAAGACAATGGATTGATTCTGTTGGAATGGAACAGAAAGATATACATACAAACAGGAATCAAAAGAGAGCTGGATTGGATATACTAATATCAGACAAAACAAACTAGTACAAAAATTATAACTAGAAACAAAAGGACATTTTATAATGATCAAAGTGTTAATGTGTTAGGAAGACATAAATTTATAAATATATATGCACAACAAATATATGAAGCAAAAATTAATATAATGCAAAAATAGGCAATACAACAATAATAATTGAAGAATTGAATCCCCCACTTTCCATAATGATTCAAGCAACTAGTCAGAAGATCAATAGGGAAATAGAGGACTCGAACAATACTATAAACCAATTGGCCATACAACTATAGAACACACTACTCATAACAGCAAAATGTACATTCTTCTCAAGAACATATGGAATATTTCCAGCATAGACCATATGCTAGACTATAAAACAAACCTCAGTATTTTTAAAAGCAATTAAATCATACAAAGTATGTTGTCCAACCACAGTAGAATGAAATCAGTGAATAATAATAGAAAGAAATTTGGGAAATTAAAAATTAGGGGAAATAAAACTTAATCCACTCCTAAATAACCAATGCATCAAAGAAGAAGTCACAAGAGAATTTAAATAATACTTAGAGACAAATGAAAATGAAATGCAACGTGCCAAAACTTTTGGGGTGCGGCTTTAAACACATATTACCTGTAAACGTCTATTTTAGAAAAGGAAAAAAAAAAATCAAATCAACAACCTAAGTTTCCACTTTGAGAAACTAGGGAAAAAAGAGGAAACTAAAATCAAAGCAAGCAGAAAGAAGGAAGTGATAAAGATTAGAACAGAAATAAATGAAATTGAGAGTAGGAAAACAACAGAGAAACCCAATGAAACCAAAATTTGGTTCCTTGAAAAGTTTGACACAATTCACAAACTTTTTGCTAGACTGGCCAAGAGGAAAAATAGAGAAGAATCATGTTACTAAAATCAAGGTTGAAAGAGAGAACATTACTACAGATCATATAGAAAGATAAAAATAATTATAAGGGAACGTCATGAATAAGTTAATGTAAAAATTAGATAGCCTTAATGAAATGGATAAATACCTATTAAGACACAAACTACTAAAACTGACTCAAGAAGAAATTGAAAATATGAACAGACCTATAACAACAAAAGAGATTGAATTAGTAATAAAAAAAAGAAATTTCAAAAAAAGAGTAGCCCAGGACCAAATGGCTTCAATGTGAATTTTATAAATATTTAAAGAAGAATTAACAACAACCTTTCACAAACCTTTCCAAAAAACTAGAAGAGGAAGAAACACTTTGCAAATAATTCTACAGAGCCAATATTATGCTGATGCCGAAACCAGGCAAAGACATCTCAAGAAAAAGAGAGGTGGAAAGAAAGCACATTCATCAACAAGGTAATGACTACTTCAAAAACGTTTTGTTCTTATAAGAATCTTACCTACTCCAATCTATCTGTTAGCACTTCTTTCGCTTACCTTATAACCCTTTAATGCCATATATATATATATATATATATTTATTTTTAAGCTATTTTTCACAACCTTTCTTGAATTTGGAATATAGAAGGGTAATAATTTAAAGCTAGCTTTAAAGAAATACACCCATTTAAATTCAAATATCACTAAGTTTCTCCCAGTAATTCTCTCTATTTTCAATGTCTGTTCATCATATAATCTGTTTCTGAACACCTACACCCAATGACGACATTTATAGTAGCTTTAATTTACTGAATTTTGTTACTCAATTCAGCTTAAGACCTGAAGAATCAAAACAAAATGTTAGGGTATTTAGATGAGAAATTGTTATCATCACCTTTGAAGTCAAACAAACCTGAGCTGCATCCTGGCTTTATTCCTTAATGTTTGTGACTTTATCCTTTTTCTTTACAGTTTCTGTACCTGTAACATAGGTATTAGATTATCTGCCTCATGTGATTGTTTTGAGCAGTAAAATAAATGAGATTGAGAGGCACTTGCATAAAATGCCTGACAAAGGTGGAGACTTAATAAGCAATAGTTAGTGTATCAACATAAAAATGTTTTGTTAGTACAGTCATGCATTGCTTAATGATGGGGATATGTTCTGAGAAATGCATCAGGTTAAGCGATTTTGTCATCATGTGAACATCGTGCACTTACACAAATCTGCGTGGTATAGCCTACTGTACACCTAGGTACTAATATTACGGGACCGCTGTCGTACATGGGATCCGTTGTTAATGGAGACGTCGTTATGTGGTGCGTAACTGTGAGTGCTCTATTTTAGAGACCTTCTTTGAGAAACACTCAGTCAACTTTGGGCTTGCTAAAAATTCACAATCCTACTCATACTTCGTGAAATTCTGATTCGTATAAGGAAGGAGAAGTAGAATAGAAATTTGTATTTTGAAAGAGTATCTCTGAGACTTCTTATGTTTATGGTAACTCAATTCTTACCATTTCTTTAAGGACTAAAAAAGATTATCTCTCTAGATAGCCATAGAGAAAATGTTATTTCAAAATGCTTCATTTTGCTGTTATATGGAAAAGGACCACTGTTTTTTAGTAGTATCTAATATGCTCACTTAAATGATTTCATCGTCAATGAATCCCTTTAGAATGATGGTTCACAAGTCCCGGAGCACCTAGCTTTTACTTAGCCGTATACTGTTACCAACACGATTCTTTGGGCATCTGAATTTTTAATAAACTGCCCATCGATTTTTTTAACCTACTAGTATTTACAAAGCACATACTTAGATATGATACTACCTATGCAATATTTATGAAAGATGATCACATTCACCTCCTACAATTATAGGAAATCTATGAAACATTCTACTAAAACTTAGTCTTCACAAATTAAACAAGAGATTTAGATAATGTTTAACCAAGAATAATCAGATTAAAAATTATTTTGTTGCCAAAAAATTGACTAACACAGAACCTTGCATTGATATTTTAAGGTCTTGAGACAGAAAAGATATTATCTGTTCAAAATTAGCATAAGAAACTCAGTAATGTACTATAGTTCTTTATAAGCCATTTAAAGGGGATTACTATGAAAATTCAATTTTAAAATGATTCTGTTAACATATTAATGAAAGGATTTCAATTTATCCCAGCTAACTAGGTCAGAAACACTAGCAGGATATTAGGTTCAGGAGTTGTAATATTTTATGATGATCTTATTTTTCAAAGCACTGTTTGCCAAATTGAATCTTGGAAGGAAGCTGATGTACCATTGGACTCTATAATTATTGACTTGGCCTGGGCAGGCTGCTGCGATAGCTATGACTGAAAGTTGATTGCCCAGCTGTTGCTGGCACATAAAGGGACCGTGAAACTGAGCATAGTTTCAACCGCCTTCTTAGGTTCTCTATTCTCAACAGATACGATAGTTTGATGAGATTTTTTTTGACTTTTTTAAACAGTCCATGTATATTTAAGGATTTATTCATATTCAAAATTAGACACTGCTGATTAAAAATAATAAAATAGAATACATTACCTCAAAATGAGAATTACAAGGTTACTTAAGACTTGATATTTTAATAATTTATATATTTAAAGTATAAATTTGTCAAAAATGATCAATTCATATGTCCAGGAGCTAATAAAGTGATCATGGTATAATTAATTGAAGTAAATAAATATTATTTAAATTTTGTTTATTTTCATGAATTAAACTTTGAGTGTGATATAATATTTTGCATATGCTTGTTGTCACAAGTAAAAACTAAACTTTGATGAAGTAGATAGAAGGAATTAAATCTGATATATTATAGTCTCTAATGCATACAGCAGCCTGAGGATTGTGTAGCATTACTGAATTTAAAAGTCCATTTTATGTTAGATTATGGCTTAATGTTCATGAAATTATTCATTTAGGGTATCTTTTACATTTGATTGTTTTAGTTAACTTTTGCTGTGTAATTAACTGCCCCCAAACCTAGTGGTTTTAAACAACTTATTTGGTCCCAGAGTTTGTGGGTTGGAAATTTGGGTTGGCAGAGCTGGACAGTGCTTCTACTCTCTCAGCTGATTCACTGTGTGTCGGCTGCCAGCTGCCAGTCAGCTGGGGACCAGGGCACCGGTTTTTCTAGGGAAGCCCTAGCCATTCAGGCTCATCTCTCTTCCATGAGATCTCTCCTCATGGGCCAGAAGCCTAGCTTGTTCGCATGGTGCCATGTTTCCCAAGATGAACAAGCAAACCTACCCTAAGGCACCAGCATTGTTAAGCTTCTGCTTGTGTTACATTTGCTTACTGCCTCATTGGCAAAGCAAGTAACGCAGCCAATCTTAAAGTCATTGTGAGAAATCCTTACTGAAGGGCAGGGAACTAGGGAGAGGAAAGTTTTATAGCCATTTTTACAACAAACTACAGTCCTCCCTCTGGCTGCAAATCATTCCCAATCTTTCCAAATAAAAATATCCTCAATGCCATCCTAGGACCTCCAAAGATCTCATAAAATCGTGGTGTCAACCTTGAAGTCCAGACTTTCATGAGCTTTAGTCATATATGGGGGCAACTCCTTGATCTAAAGCTACTCTTGATCTAAAAATTAATGATCTAAAAAAGTGTTTTCTGCCTCTGACTCACCCAACATACAATGTTGAGACAGGGGCTTACCTGCAGTCGTCACTTCTATTCCCGTAATAGCTGCTGCTGCTTAGCATTCTGAAATCCAGGGCACATATTGCAACGTGAGACAGAGTAACTTCTCTAGTGACAAAGAATATACCTTCCTTAAGCCTGGATTTTGCTCCTGGAAGTGACTCCTCTGTCATTGTTTTCTCTGATGCTGTCAGGGAATTCCTCCTCCATTCAACATTCCTTGAGACTCTTGGCTCTGCTCTCTAATTTATTGACTCTTTTTTCCAGGACTTCCTTTATTTTCTCTAAGAAATGGTCCATATTTGCAGCTAAATAGCCCTGCCAATGTGCTTTGTGCTTGTAGACAGTTGGGGGTCCAGAGACCTCTTCAGGTTTGGAGTAACTCACCTTTTTACTCCAAGCTGTTGGTCCTTTTGCTAGTTCAATTTTAACCCACATCAATAAATCAATGCTGCATGTTTTAAGGTTTTTTCCAGCAGCTATTCGATTTTGTGTCAGATTTTTCGTGTTAACTGTCCTCTGTGCTAAACCACCACAAAACTGTTTTACAACAGCAGCTGTTAATCACATCACAAACTATAGGTTAGCAGTTTAGGTTGGGCTCAGCTGGGTGATTCTTGTGCTCTTAGAAGCTGGACTCACCCACATGTCTTTAAGCAGTTAACCAGTTGCTAGGGTTGGTTGGTCCACTGGGGCCTCAGCTAGGATAGCTCATCTATTCTCCTCATATTCTCTCTTCTTCCAGCAGAATAACCCAGGCTCGTTCACATGGTGATGGAGTTCTCTGTCTCACGTTGAGTTTCCCAGAATCAAATCTGGAGGTAAACTGTGGGGTGCAAGATATTTATTTGTGAGCAAGATCTATAAAAAGAAGAAAAAAGAAACATATTTGGGAAGAGGGAGAAGTCAAATTGTGAAATAGCTCCAGCGAATCCCTGTTCCAGTCCATCAGGGAGCTCTTGAGTGAGTAGTGACTGTTAGACAGGCTTCAGCTCCAGCGACATGAGTCTCTGAGGCAGACCCGGAAGGAGCTAAGAGCGGTAGGTTGTCTGCTAACTGCATTCCCTGAAGCTGGACAGCAGGTCCTTCCTCAAAGGAGGATCTGGAAGATGCTTTTCCAAGTCTACTGCATTTCCTAAAGCAACCAGTAAACAAGCCCAGTGTGTCAGTTTTGCTAATGTCCCATTGGTCAAAGGAAGTCATATGGCCAAATGATGCACTAACAGAGGATATGGCCACAAAGAAAGGATGGATTTGAGGCAATTTTTGCAGTCTACCATATTGTGAGTCTAGTGTAGTAATGACCTTGCAGTAACAGCCTAAATTAAAAACAAGAGAAAAAAAAGCATGTATCTCTACCTCTTCATGTTGAAAATGAACTTTATTCTGCCCTAAACATCAGTCTAAAAGAAGTCTAGACTTAAGGAACCCAAGTGAAAAAAATGGAAGTGTAAACTTTAAAAAGAAACAGCCAGGGTACTCATAAGAGTATTTTGGTGAAGCAGGAGAATAATATGCTACTTTCTCGCAGAATTTAGAGAGCTCAGAAGAATATGCCTCGCTGACGTATGTTTTAGATATTCAAATATTTTGGGTCAGAAATTACAATGTTTTTTTTTTCTTATGACGTTAAGATCATTTAGAGTTGAATATGACCTAAATGTTATTTTCCTGGTAAGGACTGACATTTTCAATTTGGCTTCTGTTTAATTTTCTCGTTCCAAACAAGAGAGCTTCTAAGTTATTGACAGAAGTCTCTGAAGACAGAAGCAGCTTATACTGCTGTCTGTTTATGGAAGTTTTTGAAAAATATACTCATGAGTTGGCAGAGACAGACCCCACACAGCCTGGCAGAGCTGATTATCATGTCTTAGCAAATGAAGAGAGCCCTAATGCATGGAGAACTCTCAACCGTTAATGCTGGTTTTCCCACAAGGTTACATAAACTCACAGTTTGCCAGGGGTAGCACATCTTGCTTATCCTTCCACTGATTGACTCAGAAATTTCATTAAAAGTACAAAGTATTCTCCCTTACTCACTGTTAGACTTAAAGTTCCAGGCTTTCATTTTATGGATAAAAATTGTAAATAGTTTGGGTGGATGATAACATGATTTTTATTACACTGCAAATCATAAAATGTATACTTTGGTTTCCAACTGTGCAAATATTGTGACACAGGTGATTTTGTTTCCTGAAAGGATCAGCCATTCAAATGACTGTAATTTTGCTTGTAAAAATGTCCTGTGCCTAATATAAGAGAAACGTTAACATTCACCAATATTATAGGGCAATTATTCCAAATTGTCCAGAACTTCATAGTGTGTTGACTGCGAATATTCCTCAGTGATTGTGTATGGGATTTTCACAGAAAATGACACTATTGCATGAGTAACCCTATGACAGATATAGGAACTAGGATTTCAGTATTAGCCGGTATAGGAAAACACCATTGCAAGGTTTTGTTGCCATATCCTTTTTCAGTTATTTGACTGGGAAGCATTTTTATGCAGACCTAATATTCTTAATGAATTGCCTCAGACATATGGTCATATCCCAACATGTTTATCCATCGTGTCTTTATAAATTCAAATATTTGTACAATGGCTTTGGATATAGAAAGCAAAGACACACTGGTGAAGTCATTCCCAGAGTTTGCTGGGTAGTTTGGATAACAGAATCGAGTTTCAAATTGATGTCTATTGGTTAGGATAAAGGCTAGTCCAAAACATAAAATACCTGTGTACAAGATGGGAGAAGCATAGCGTATGACAGCAGATAGAAAATAGGTACATTTGGTATATTGAAATACTCTGTGTGTATTAACTGAAATGCAGAATAAAACTATAAGTTGGAAACAAGAAGACACGTTTTTCTTTGCCTCCACTTTCCATTTAAATTATTTCTGTAGATCCTTTATTTCCTTAATCCTAGATGAAAGCATAAGAAGTTTCCATAGGGTTCTGTCCAGGTGACATGGTGTCCACATGTGCTGCACTGACTCTCCCATGGAATTCAACAGTAAAATCTGGACAGAATGCGTGGGGATGGTATTTGAGGACTGAAAAGTAAATAGGAACTGTCAGACCAGAGAAGAACACCAAAATCTGAAGTACCACTGAACCTACGTGAGCTTGGTTTTTATTTTCCTGTCTAATCCTTCTCACCCTCCACATGAACTTCGCTTAGCTGGAAACCTGGATAGAGCATCATGACACAGACAGAGAGCTCTAGGAGAAGCCTTCTACTTCTGGCTGAACGAGCAGGAAACTGAACTCCTAGAGCTCAGAATGAGTGGGGAAAATCCTCTGTGATTTCTTTTCTTCTGTTCTCTTGTGCCCCAGACCATAGACAGGCCCATGGTATTGGCAGCAGCAGGGGCAGCAGAGAGAGAAATAACGTATTACCTAAAAGGAACAATAATTCAAACAATTATAGATTTCTCATCAGAAACTATGGAGTATGAGAAGGAACTGGCACAGCATATTTAAAGTATTGAAAGAAAATCACTGTCAATGCTAAATTCTATAGCTAGTGAAAACATCCTTCAGAAGTGAAATCGAAATAAAGACATTCTCAGATGAAGAAAAACCAAGAGAATTCATAGCCAGCAAATGTCCTCTAAAATGGTTGCTAAAGAAAGTTCTTCAGACAGAAAGGAAATTATACCAGAAGCAAACCTAGAACACTAGGAACATGATGAAGGAAGGATGAGCAGCAGAAATGATAAATATTTGAGTAAATACAGTTATTCTCCTCTAGAGTTCTTATACACCTAAAAATAGAACTTCAAAATGTGCAAAGCAAAATCTGAAAGAACTAAAAAGAGATATATGAATCCACAATTATAGTCTTCAACATTTTCCTCTCCCTAATAGATAGAAATGGTAGACCAAAAATCAAAAAGGATCTAGAGGAATAGAGAAACACTATCAAGCAACTGGATCTAATTGACATTTATAAAACACTCCACCCACCAGCAGCAGAATGCATGTTCTTTCCAATTGCCTAGGGAACACTTATCTTGGGCCATGAAACAAACTTGAGACACATTTGAAAGATTTGAAATAATACAAACTATGTTCTCGTACCATAACGGAATTAAACTAGGAATCAGTAATAAAATATAACAGGAAACTCAATCAACACTTCAAAATACACAAAGCAAAACTCAAAGAACTGAAAGGAGAAATTTAAGCATCCACAATTATAGTTGGGGTCTTCAACATTTCTCTATAACTAATAAACACAACTAGTAGAACATCAGATTGTTTTGCTTGCTTGAAGCATTTGTGCACTGGAAGCCCATCCATTCTTACCTGCAGCTGCCACCTCTCTCTTGCAATGTCATATCATTTATTAAAACTTCAGTTTCTCCTGGATCATTCCCATCCACATCCAAATTTCCTGTATTATTCCCATCTCAATTAAATTTTTTTTTCTTGACTTCACACCATTCTAGAAAATACTACGTTTTCCCTTTATAATACAAACCTGGAAAGAGTTGCCTGTATTCCCTGTCTTCACTTGCATTCCTCTAATTGCATATTGAACACACCTTAATCAGGCTTATATTCCCATAATTCCACAAAAGTTCTGGTTCTCAAGGTCAACATAGGCCTCCATGTTGCCTAATCCAATAGTCATTCCTTCCTCCTCATGTTCCTGGCCTATTGGCAGCATTTGACCTCCGTCCTTGAAGTATTTTCTAACTCTCCACTGACCAGTGTCACTGGCTGCTTCTTTTTCCCCTCTTCTGGATCCTCCTCAGATAACTGACCTGTGAACAAGGAAAGACTCCACCCCCCAGTATCTGCTTTTTCTAAATTTCGTCAATTTTGCTGCATCTTCTAATTACTCAGTCCAAAAAACACATAAAAAAACGCCTTCCATCTTCAACGTCACTATCTCACCTCTGACATGAAATCCACCAGCAAATCCAGTTTGAAATACATTTCCAATCAGATAACTTTTGAATGCCTGCACTGTTTAGCCTGTGTTTATGGCAACATCATCTTTGCTTAGATTTTTGCATTAGCCTCCTAAGAGTCTCCTTCCTTTTATCCTTGTTTCCGTGTCCACCCACTCTATTTCTCATATCGCTCTTGAGTGTGATCTTTCCAAACTTGAAGTTAGGTCATGTCATGTCTCTGTGGTTCTGCTCTCACAATAAAAGCCAAAGAACTTTCATAACAGACAAGGCTCCACATGATCTTCCCCCTCCTGACAATCTATCCTCGATTCCTTCTGCTTGCGCACTCCCCAATGCAATTCCAGCCACACTGCTTATGCTCTTTTTTCAATGCATCAGGAATGTTCCTGCCTCGGGTCCTTTGTAGCTGCTCTTCTTTCATTGTCCTGTGCTGTTGTTCCTCAGATATGTCTGTGGCTTGAACTGGCAACCCTATTGAAAATATTGTCTCTCTCATCACTTTGTGTTATGACTCAACTTGTTTTTTCCATCATTCTGAGTACTTTCTACCACTTGCCATATTATGTGTTTATTTGTATATTTGTTTTATTTCTTGTTTTCCTCCAATAGAAATTAAGCACTATAAAAATAGGATTTTTCCATTTTTGTTTAAAAAAGATTTTTTTATTGAAATATAATTTACATATAATGTTATATTAGTTTCAGGTGTATAACATAATGATTTAATATTTGTATATATTATGAAATGATCACCACAATAAGTCTAGTTAACATCCAACACTGTATACTTACAAAATTTTTTCTTTGTGGAGAACTTTTAAGATCTATTTTCTTAGCAGCTTTCAAATATATGATAGAGTATTGTTAACTACTGTCACCATGCTGAGCATTACATCCCCAGAACTTATTTATTTTATAACTGGAAGTTTGTACACTTTGACCACACCCCCGTTTTTGTTGTTGTTGTCTGCAGTCTTCCCATCATGGAAGGTAAAGACTGGCACATGATAGATGTCCAACAAACATTTGACAAATGAGTAATGAAATGTAAAGATAGCCATTGTGCCTGAAACTTAGAGAACGAACATCAGGAAGAATAGTGGATGATGCAGGAAAGGAAAGCCAGGGCAATGAGAAGCCACTCCATGACCCGAAGAAGAGAAGTGACATTAACTAAGTTAGAGTGGTAAGTGATCACTTTGGGTGCTGTGGAAAGAATAGATTTTAGGGGAACAAGATTAGAGAAAATTTAAGAGCCTAGTGAATAGTCTAGCTAAGAGAAACTTTTGGCCTAGACATGAATATTAGCAGTAGATTCTGTCATTTGCAATGGAGTGGGTGGTGGTACAATGCACTAAAAACTGAGATGTTCTCAGGCATCCAAGAAGGCAGTTTGATGTGGGCATCTAAAGATCTGTGCTGGAGGTATCGATTTGGAAGGCTACAGCATGGTATGTAAAAACAAGGGATCAGCTGAGATTACTTAGTTAAGGAGTATAGATGAGTGCATGAGCCACTCCAACAGATATGTTTAGGAATTTAAACAGGGCCCAGAAAACAAAACTAAACAAAAAAATGAAAAGGAGTAGACAATAGTATGAGAGGTATAAGCCAATGGTATAATGGTGTGAGCTAGGACAGAATAGGAAGCCAATAGAAGCCAAAAGTAGTATAGAGTGTTTCAAAATGGAGAGAGGTGTTAATGGTGCCAAGTGTCCCAAAGAGAGAGTATGCAGGTTAAGGATATAGAGGCAGCTGTTAGATAAGCAATGTGGCATTTCATAAAGTCCATAGAATTCATTTATTCAATAATAGCAAAAATGAGATGATACAAAACAGTGTATTATACTTAGAAGTAGCATTAGCTTTTATCACAGAAGACAAAGTCACAGAGCTGATATGCTAGTAATCAACACAGACATTAGGTAATTGATTGCAAATAAATCATTTTGTAATGATATTTTTCAAAGATGCCATTATACAATCATTTGATCTGGCAATCTTCATTCAAGGAATTGATTTCACAGATATATTTCTACATACAAAAGAATAATATATGCAGGATTATTTTATTGTACTGTCGTTGATTGCATCATTATTTCTGATAGCAAAATGATGTTGAAACAAGATGTTCATCCATAGGAGACTGGAGAAATAAATTACGGTATGTCAGTAAAGCTTCTGTGTGGCTGAAATATGAATGAGGAATGTGCTTATGCACTGATATGAATTTACCACTAAGATGTACAGACATAAAATATGTGAAATATATGTAGATATAAAAAAGTAAAGTATTGAATATTATTAATAATATGATGCCATTATTGTAAAGAAAACAGCGGGACAAAAGAGTACATGTGTTGCCTTGAATATTCATAAAATATTTTTAGAATTTTCTTTAAAACAGTATCTTATTTTTTTATCTACATTGAGATACAGGAGTAGTTATTTGGGACACAAGGATGTGAACTAGACTTTTACAGTGTATCATTTTGTGAATTTTAATATATGAGATATATTACTATACAAAATAAACATTTAAAATTCATAACTTTGAGACAAGAGTGCAGAGTGCCAAGTGTTTATTTTCTTTTTGTTGTTGTTTTTTTGTTTTCATCTGTTTTATCAGAGGTGTAAAACATTGGAGACAATACGTGACAGTTACACCCTAATGGGGCGTGGGAAGAGAACCACCTGTCATGAATTCTTTTAATTACATCCTCTTCCTCTTCCTCGTAATTACAGATGATTTATAGTGAATCTCTAGTCGCTGATATTAATGCAAGTGTATCATACCCTTAGGTAAAAAACAATTGTAACTGATAGGCTCAGAAACATCTTTAGAATAAAATACAAATCACTTCCTAAAGAGAAATCAGTCTCAGTCGCGGTTCCATAAATTGTATGTTTTGGAGATCACTGCTTTGCTTTGTATTGAACTCTATCCATGGCCAACATGAGTGTTAGAATCTGTTTCTCCTGTGAATAATTTAATACCTAATATCATTCAGTTTGTTGTAATTAAATATGTACATGAATAAATTCAAAAGTATTCAGTGCAGCTCAAAGCAAGTAGCTATACTGTACACATTGAGCAAATTTTCAATATCTTCAGGGTTCAGAACCATGTCTTATATTTAAAGCACATAATTTTCTAGATGAGTATCAGATTTTTCATTGATATATGGGTAATCATAATTGATCAATTCTCTTCACAGAGTGGTTGGGAGAAACATAAGATTAAGTTTTGAGCTACCCGATGTGAAGGTGCTCAACCAGGACAAGGAGTCAAACTGAACATAACAACTAAGCCTTTATTCTTTACCACAGCGGTAAGAGCAGAAGGCTAAAGAGAGTTAGGAATGTTCCATTTCTACCCATTGACTGGTATTAAGATATTGTCAGTGCAATGACAGGCAGCGCAAGTAGAGATAATCTTCTCACAGCTAAGGAGCCTTGAATAGAAGGCTCCTGCCATCTTATGAACCTGGGGGTGTGGGGAAGGGAGAGGAGACGGGCTGGGGGTGGAAAGTACTGAGTCAGAGTGGAGAAGTGTCTTAGTCAAGGCTCCCCACCCCAAAAGAAGGTCATAGCAAGAGCTCCTGAAGAGTGCTCCAGCCTGAGGTCCATCCCTTCCACCAGGAGGCCCACCCAGGCTAGGAATAGAGACATGCCTATGAACGTGGCTGGCCAGGGAGGGAGGGACTTGGGGGAGGGGAGTGGGTCTGGGTCCTTGTCTGCACCTCCCTCCAGAAAACTGTACTGCCCTGGGTGTTCACAAAGTCTGGGTGCGAGGGCTGTTTTCCACTTTGAGACCTCCCAGGCAAAGCTCTGACGGCCTATGGTCAGGCTTGAAAGATCACACGTTCTAAAACTTCTAGCATTGTTTACATATGTCATACACATTATTAATGCAATTAAAAACCTGAATGTACAACCAATATTTCCTTATACAGAGAAAATAATTCTATAAAATATTTAAATTTAAAAAAGTGTCATTATTTTCCCTTTGTTTTAACCTTTTATAGGTGACTCTTGGGGAGATTTTAATATTAACCAGGACAAAAATTGTTAATATGGTAACAATGTAAAATAATTTGGGAAATAATAATAATTATACTGATTAAAATGCAGAGGAAACTTCTCTTTGTTGGGGACAAGTGGGTATTGGCAGGTGAAAATATGATTTGCATCCAAATATGCTTAGAAATTTCAAGTGACTCCATGAGCAAGTTGTAAATAATGACAGTGCATGCATATATTAAGATTTTAATCATTTCTGATAGAATTTGGTGTTGATTGATTTCATCTTCACTGTTTTATGGATGTCTGAGTCTAGTTGGAAACAGTCTTTAGGCTGCTCGTCTGGCAGCAGGTGCACCATTTGCATAAGTAGAGTCTTACATGTGGGCTTGTGTTTTTGGATGCCTCTAGATTTATGACACCAAATTATGTTTTATGCAGAAGGAAGAAAATCTGATGATGTAATGGATGTCAGTATAAAGAAGAGTTAATTTAGTTCCCTTTAAAAATAGTAAATATTCTTACAGTAGCTCTGGTATAATTTTGGGTATATGAATTGCTTGCTTCATTCATGGATGTATAATTCTTATGTAGGAAATTTTAAAAGTAAATAAATGGCTTTGATGTTTAAAAATCATCTGCTTCTTTATTTTATTCAATTTGAGTCTTATGTTTGAACTCTTTAGCAACTCTGTATTAGGTTTCACTAAGATTATGGATGTTATATGCCAACTCCATAATTATATATTAATTTAAATAATTTAAAGTAAGCATAATGACATACTTAATAATTTTTTTAGCATATATAATGTATTATGTATTTTTTTGGTATGAAAATACTTTAGGGGAAAAAAGTTGAAAAACAAGTTTCTTGTTTAAAATATGATACTGACCCATTTAGCTCCTGAATATTCATCTCTTTTAATTCTGATGTAAGAGACGTAGCATAGCGAAATGAGCATTAGCTCTGACTCAGTTATTCTTGGATTCAAATCTGTGCTCTATACTAATTGTATGGCTAAACAGAAACTAATGAGTTGTTGCCTCGGTGGCATTTAAAAGATTATTAAAACCACCACACATTAATATTGAAATATTTTAAATCATATTTATGTATACATATGATATATGTGCATATATCTATAATATTGCATATATGTGAATATATATCTCAGATACTGAATACATAAATAAAATTACCTATCCTTCTTCAAGTAGTTTATAGTCTAGTGATGGAGACAGACATAAATAAGTAGGTAGAAATGTAGGGTGTTGTGGAAACGTGACAACTTAAGGATAAAATGAAAAATAGAAACTCTGGGAAAAGGGAATATGATCCATTCATGTAGGAAACATAAAGAAAGACACAGAAGAATGAAACAAGATTGTATAAATGGGGAGGCAGTTTTTTCTTTATTTTTGATGGTTAAGCAAGAAGGAAACAGAAGATGAGGGTGTGGATGGGAGGCAGATTTTGTGTGTCATGGAAGGGAGTTTAGACTTTATCTGGTGGGACAATGATTATATTAATCAAAGAATTAAATTTCTCTCAAAAAGATCCTTCTGGTAGTCATGTGGATAATGGATTTGATGAGTTAACTTTGGCAGTAGGAAGATGAATTAGATGATTATTGCCATTTTTAGAAGAGAGATGATAGCATTCTGAGCAAAGTGTTTAACGTGGATAGAAAAAATAGGAAAGCATAAGAAGTATTTATAACTCATCTTAAAATTGTTTTAAAAGCATTTCTCAGTACAGTTTAAAATCTCACATTCTTGGGGCTGGCCCCGTGGCCGAGTGGTTGTCTGTGCGCTCCGCTGCAGGCGGCCCATTGTTTAGTTGGTTCGAATCCTGGGTACGGACATGGCACTGCTCATCAAACCACGCTGAGGCAGCGTCCCACATGCTACAACTAGAAGGACCCACAACGAAGAATATACAACTATGTACTGGGGGGCTTTGGGGAGAAAAAGGAAAAAATAAAATCTTTAAAAAAAAAAAATCTCACATTCTTATAATTTTTTTGACATTTCAAAATAGATATGACCAAACAAAGCAATGTTAATTTTAGTAGAAGAATTACATGCGAATATATAGATAGAGAGATACGATGCGCACACACGTGCAATGTTCATTTGTACACGTGTGTGTCAGTTTCAGTCTGGAGTAGGTTGAGTGTGCATGCTAGAACACAATAAAACTCACTTTCACAGTTGAGCCTGAAAAGTAGAAAACTAAGAACATGGGGAAAGTTATTCAGATGTTTGAGGTTAAAGAGACAAATATTTGGACCAGCCAGTGGCTGAGTGGTTAAGTTCGCACACTCCACTCCAGCAGCCCGGGGTTTTGCTGGTTCAGATCCTGGGTGCGGACTTGGCACCATTCGTCAGGCCACGCTGAGGCGGCATCCCACGTGCCACAACTAGAAGGACCTGCAGCTAGAATTATCTGACTATGTACTGAGGGACTTTGGAGAGAGGAAGAAGAAGAAAAAGAAGATTGGCAGCAGATGTTAGCTCAGGTGCCAATCTTTTAAAAACAAAGAGAAATATTTTTTCAAAGTTATTGTTAAACCATAAATATAGCTACATGTTTTATTTTATGTTTTGAAAAGTTCCAAGGCATTTTTAATTATTTCTAAATTGCATAAGCTGCTTTCAGGGGAAAACAGAGTGCCACTGTTACATGAGAGAGAAAGTGCATCAAGGTTTGATCTTGGTGTAGGAAGCAAAGGTTTAGCTCCAGGTGAAAAACTCATACAGTTTACTGTAATTTCAGAGATGTTTGAACAATAAGTATAATTTATGAGCCATCACTATCCCTGTAAAAGCATGTTTTCATGACTTCTGTAACCATCTAAAACATTTTTTAATTCCATGGTGTCTGTGCAAACGAAGCTTAGTAATTCTGAGGAGTAAAAAAGTTTCCACGTTTTAGTGAAGAAAGAGTCCTTATGTCGTTTGATTGGCAGAAAATGCAGCAGAGACATCTATGATTTCTGATAGAGAGCTAAGCCAAATCTACATTTTTATTTATCCAATAATTTATTATGAGGTAATAAACACACACAAGAAAGGGAATGTTGAAATAAGCATCCATGACTCCATTCCTTAGGTATAGCCAATTTCACTACTACATCGTACTTGTTTCAGATATTTGAGTCATTACAAACACATACAGACAAGGTGGAAGCTCTCTGTTCCCGTTTACTATTTCTTTGCTTCTATTTTCTTCAGACTCATTTTGTTATTACTTTTTTTTCCACTTCCTGATTTGAAAACAATATATATTTGCAAACTTCTTTTTCTGTTTCATACTTTCACTCAAAGCTACAAGATTTCACCTGAGTCCTCTCTCAGTCAGATATTAGAGACCTTGACACAGCTTTTCTGCTGTTATTAACACCTTTCAAATTTCATTTAATACCTGTGTAGACTATAATAATGGAGCTGTATATTTATAATATCCAGTGGACATTTGTGATATTTTTTTATCAAAAATTCTATTGATATATAGTACACTTAGAGAAAATTTTATAAAACATAATTGTGCATCTCAATTAATTTTTACAGAGTGAATAAACCTGTAGAACCAGCACACAGATAAAGAGGAAGACGTGACACATGATCATCGCCCTGGAAGACCCTTTTTGCCCTGACTCTGGCCGATATTCCCTCCTGTGACAACTACTATCCTGACTCCTAATAATTTTAATTGTTTGATTTTTGACAAGTGGAACCATATAATCTATTCTCTTTTATGACTGGCTTCTTGCTTGTAATGCTGTGTTTTTGATACCTATCCACTTTGTTGTGTGTAGATATAATTTGCTCATTTTAATTGCTATACATTATTAAGTTGTATGAATATACCTCAGTTACGTTTATCTAAATAACGTCAATGGACATTTGATTTTATTTTTACACTTTTTGGCTGTTAGAAGCAGTGCTACTATGAATATCTGCCCCAGGTGTTTTGGTGCACATGTGTATATATGTCCGCCTTGAAATAGAAATACTGTACCGTTGGGTCTGCAGATGTTGCTTTCTGGCAAACCACTGCTAAATGTTTTTCTAAAGGATATATGTCAATTTACCCTCCCATCAGCTGTGTACAAGAATTCCATTTTTACTATATTCTCATCAATACATGGTATTGTCTGTATTTTTCATTTTAACCACTGTAATGGGCTGTAATGATGATGAATTGAGGTTTTAATTTGTATTGTCATGATACTTAATGAATTTGAACATATCTGCAAACCTATACCTGCCATTTGGGGATGCTGCATCAAGAAAAGTCTACTCACTTCTTATTTTTCCATTGTTTTCTGCCTTGTTCTTGTGCATTTGTGTATATGTGTATACAGAATATATTGTGTATACAGAATATATATTCTGTAAGTCTTTTGTTCGATGTGTATGTATTTAGAATATTGTGTCTCACTGTGTAGTTTGCCTTTTCATTCTATTATAGTTTCTTTTTGATTAATGAAATTATAATCTCATCAAATTTATCGATATATTTTCCTTTATGATTAGCACTTTGTGTGTCCTGTTGAAAAAAAACTTTGCTTACAAGTTCATGAAAATATTTTCTTATAATATCTTTTCAGTAATTTGCTAGCTTTCATATTTCGATTATAATTCATCAAGAATTAATATTTGTGTATATGTCAGGTTGAATGATATTTAACTTTTCTGTATGCAAAATTAGTTGACCCCACAGAGTTTCCTGAAGAGACCATCTTTTCCCCACCACACTGAAATGTTATCAGATAACTATATTTGTAGGTTGGTTTTGAGACTTCTGTTCTGTTCCAGTCTGCTACCCTACTACCTATGTTGCCTTTTTTGATTTTTTTTTAAGTAACTCTTCATATCTATTAAGTGAAATAATGCATCTTTGTGCTCTTTCCAGATTGTTTTTGCTATTATTGGCATTTTGTGTTTTCATATAAATTTTTACATTAGCTATTTAATTATGAGAGAGAGAGATCTGTTTAATATTTTTACAGAGAATGCATTAACTGTATGTGTTTTTTTTTTTTTTAGGAAGATTAGCCCTGAGCTAACTGCTGCCAATCATCCTCTTTTTGCTGAGGAAGAGTGGCCCTGAGCTAACATCCATGCCCATCTTCCTCCACTTTATATGTGAGACACCTACCACAGCATGGCTTGCCAAGCAGCATCATGTCCGCACCCAGAATCCAAACTGGTGAACCCCGGGCTGCCAAGAAACGGAATGTGTGAACTTAACCGCTGTGCCACCAGGCTGGCCCCACATTAATGGTATTGAATCCTTAAAATATGAAATCTTCCAAACCAAGAATCATATATCCCTTCACTTATTTAGTTTTCTGTTAACTTTCCTCAAGTATGTTTTGTAGTTTCAGTGTAATTGGTTCACACATTCTCCTTAGTTTTATCCTGGGTATTTGTTGTAGCATAGTCCAATTTAATCTTACATAAGAATATTGATTAGAATGAACTAATACCAGTTCTTAGGATATTGTGGAATGGATTCTGTTGTCTTGCTTTCCCAGAGCAGTGCTTTATAAAATAGTTCTTCAATAAGCTGATTGCCAGTGGGCACGAGAGCTTTCCTTTATTTCATCCTTAAATGTCATCTAATATTTCTGCCTTTTATGCTATTTTTTGATACAAGGGGCTTATATTATTTTGTTGTGATTTTCACTCATTGCTTTCCCAGTGACTACTGAAATAACTTTGAATTTGGAAAATTTTATTAAACGAAGTTTGGCAACATGAGTCAGAAAATATTTATGTAAAAGTTTTCAAATCCATTTTATTTGTTAATACTTTAAAACAATAACATGCTAATTCATCCTTAGTACAGATCACAAAGGAGACATAATTTATTTATATTCAATTAATTTTATTATTTTATGGAAACATTCTTTTATTTGAAATTACGTATTTACATAGGTATGCATCTATGTAAATGATTACAAGAAATTAAAAACTGTTATTTCTAATTTTCTTTACTCTAAGTGTCAACCCTACAAAGGATTGAGACTCAGTGCTAAGAAAAATTTGTCTCCCTCCATATTTATGTGCTGAATTGCATTCCCCCAAATTCATATCTTGAAGTCCTAACTTCTAGTAAATCAGAATGTGGCTGCCTTTAGGGATAGAGCAGCTAAAGAAGTGATTAAGGTACAATGACGTCATATAGGTGGGTTCTTATGCAATGTGATTGCTGTCCTTATGAGAAGTGGAGATTACGACACAGACACACACTCAGGGAAGATGGGAAGACAGAGGAGAAGATGGTCATCTGCAGACTAAGGAGAGAGTCCTTAAAAGGAACCAACTCTGCCAGCACCTTCACCTCAGACTTCTCGTTTCCAGAACTGAGAGAAAATAAAATTCTGTTGTTAAGCCACCTACTCTATGGACCTTTGTTATGGCAGCCCTAGAAAACTAACGCAGAGAAAATATATCAAATCACAGACAGATTATTTCCTTTTAATCTAAACCACAAGTGCAGCAATGCCTTTTACATTTTTAAGCTGAATAACTAAGGAAGACTTTAAAATATGTTTTTATACACACTTGTCCCTTGGAATCTGGCCAAATATGTCATATTTTAGATAAACTCGCTATATATCCACTCATCTATTCTGGTGCATGTGTGTGTGTGTGTCTGTCTGTCTCATCATCTCTCTCTCTGTCTCACTTCTCTCTCTTTGCTAGAAAATCTAAACACAGATTTTCATAACTCCCTGCAATGAATTCTGAACAATTCATTCACCCTCTCTAAGTTTCTGTTTTTTTTAACCTTCGGACAGGAAGAGTAACACTCACCCTTCCTTGGTACATATGAAAGCTCTACAGCCATAGACTCGTAAATAAAGTAGCCAGTTTTCAACTGAATAAGCAAGTTGGAAAAAAAATCATTCTGAATTCATTAGCAGAGCCTAAAATTAAGCATCAAAGACATGTTTGATCCTATGAGTGTATGTGAGTGTAGCTACCTTCAAAATTCCATGACCGTTTAGAAAACAGGATTGATTTACATTCTGTGTGCTTCTTATGTGGTTCGAATTTGAGTCCCAAGTCTCTGTGTGTCTGTGACGGTGTTTCTTCGCCCTGACAGCGCTTCAGAGTTGCCTGAGAAGCTTGTTCTCCTGTAGCATGCCTGGTCCTCAAGGCAAACCTTCAAGACACTGAGGCATAATTCTCAACGATTATGATTTAATAGGAGCCTAGTGGGTCCCAGCCAGCTGTATTTTTAACAACCTGGACAGACAATTTGGAGTCCCAGGTTGAGAATTATTACTTGAAGCAAATTAGCTCATCTTACTAAGCCCCTCCTCCTTGTTGTCATATACAACATATTATTATTGACCGTCACCGAACATTTTCTTGTTATTTTTTAATTAAAAAAAATTTTAAGATATAATTGACGTATTGTGTAAGTTTAAGGTATGCGGTGTGTTGATGTGGTACATTTTTATATTGCAGTGTGACAAGTATAGTAGCGTTAGCTAACACCAATATCATGCCACGTTATTATTTCATCTAGTGGTGAGCACATTTAAGACCTAGTCTCTTAGTAACTTTGAAATGTATTCTGTAGTGCTGTTGACTGTGATCACAGTGCTGTGCATTGGCTCTCCAGAACTTATTCATCTTGTAACTGCAAGTTTGTGCCTTTGACCAGCATCTCCCCAATTTCGCACTCCATCTCCTGACCAGCCCTGGTAACCACCATTCTAGGCTCTGTTTCTCTGAGTTTGGCGCTTTTAGGTTCCACATATAAGCGATATCATACAGTATTTGTGTTTCTCTGTTTGATTTTTCTCATTTAGCATAATGTCCTCAAAGTCCATCCATGTTGTCACAAATGGTAGGATTTCCTTTCTCATTTTCTTTATAACTTCTAAGGGGTCTCTGGCTTGGAAGTATTATGATAAAGCTGTGAAATGATTTGAGAATATTAAGAAAATAAAATATTATTTTTCAGAATTTTGTTACGTGTTATATAACATTGATTACTTAACTTTCAAAACTAGATTTTTTTAAAGTTTCAGTTAAATCAACAATTAGTTTTGGTAGACGTTTTTGTTATTCTGAGTAATTTTGGAGGCTCTGTGTGTTCCGGGAATCAGAAAATATTTAGAAATGTTCTTTTTAATACTTAATCCTTCATTACAACATAAGTGTTGAGGTGGGAAATTGTAGGGGAGATTATGGATATGGGCAGATAGGTTTTCATTACATGCAGTAATAAACCTCATATTTATACAACTAGTGATAGCAACTCAGTCTCTCCAGAAATTGCTAGGCTAACTGTCTGTAAGGGAATAATTTTTCACCAAATATAGTGCCAAAATAAGGGTTAATAATAACTTACTGATACGTGAGAAAATTTGATGTGAGATTAATAACGGGGAAAACTATGACATGAAACCAAATTAATTTCACTGTATGCATGCATTTACTTTTACATTTAGCATTTATTTTTAAATTCATGGTTCTTAGAGATTCAAATTCATTAAAATTACTTAAAGCAATCCATGCAACATTTATGACATAAAATGTTATATTTTAAATATTATTAGGATGCTATATATATCCTATACTTTATATTTGGAAAGGATTTTAACATTTTAAATTTAAATTGTAAAAATTAAAAGGATATTTACCATCGTGCATTTGAAATTATTTGACCCTAAGTCTAGCCCCACAAACTTTTCTACAAACAAAATTTCTATTAACAGCAAATGTCTCATTTTTAGAGATTCCAACAGACATTCATTTAAGATTTTGTACTTTTTACACAGATATTTTGAAGCAATTTTTTTTCTTCTAGCCTCAAATTTTACCCCCAAAGGTGTAAAACTGGTATAACTTATAACTGACATATTTTTACATCTTGTCACATACACACAAATGTTCCAAAAAACTATTTCACCATTTACGTATATCCGTCACACAGACGTGAAGTGATTTTGCTGCCATGTTTTACCAGACTTGTAAACAGCCTTCATTCCAGCTGTGTCAGAGCCACCTCTATTATAGCTGATGTATAATTGGCAAGAATAATTCTCCTCTCTTTAAAACCATAATTGTAACAAACACCTTCTAATAAGCATACAAAGTACAAAATAATCTGCCTCAATGAACAATACATTTTATGAAGTCCAACTACTTCCACTTAATGAAGCAATTATCAAAAGGTAAATCTGATGCCAAAGAGTATTTATACCAGCCAGTTTAAAACATTGTTAGTCTTTAAACCATTTCAAAGAATATCAGAATTTTTACGTATAAACCTTCTTTTTAAATTAATATTTTTATATTATAATTAAATTGCAAGATTTAAAAAAACACAATATAATAGACTTCAATTAATTTATTTTTTCCAAGTGTCTGTAGCAGAGGCATATGATAGATGATTATCATGCAAATAATTATGTAAGATTGATTATTTTAACCTTCTCTTGTTCTTACATTCATACACGGTTTCTCATCATATTAACTCATTCAACCATTGCCAAACATTCAGTAGGATTCTTCAATGATGTGCTGTAACTCTCAGGATTCACATAAGAGCATCAGTCGATAAACTGAGCAAAATTCTGGATCATTAACCATTTAGATAAACATTAGAATTTTGATCTCAGCATGCACATCTTCAACATTATAAAATAATGAGCAGACTATATTGTTCCTATTTCATAGCCTAATTCTGTATTCAAACATACCATAGAAAAAGCAAATCCAAGACAATTATCATTGCAAAACTGTAGCATTTCTTTTCTAAATGCCCACCTTCACATGAATAAAAAGCTTCATTTCTACCAAAATTCTCTAGGTTCTGAAACATGATATTTCTTGACAACAACTTGATGTGGTTTTATCATGGGAAGACAGTTCTAATTTCAAGGTAGAATAATGAAGCTGGTTAAAATGACATTTTTGCTATGCTAAAGAAATAATTAGTTTTCTTCTAATAATATATGATATGCCAAAGAATTAGGAATTGTGAAACCTTCAAAAAGAAAGTTCAAAGAGTATTAGCCCTTATTTTATCATAGACCACCTTTAAACCACACTGCATATTCATTTTACTTCAGTCTATGCAATGCTGATTATAATACTGAATTGAACTTAAGATATTGAGCTGGGATCAAATATTCTGTTGGGATTTCTGCATTCCATTGGTGGCAAGTTATATCTGTTAAAGTTATTTCAAAGTCAGTTTTCAATATAATGTTTTCCACTTAAATATTTATCCATTATAAATCAAACATGAATATCTGATTCCATAAAATGGCTTGAGACCTGATTGAAATACACACGCAGAGAAGTTCTGAAGTTCTGAGAAAATAATCGGAACATCCTGGAAAATGACATTTATTTACAAAGCATGCATATTTAAAGTCTTTATAGTCTACTTTTATTGGTTACTTAACTAAATTCTTTCATGTTCATGAATAAACATAATCATATATAATCAATAGAATATCAAAAATTTCATAGAGTTATGTTGTGTGTTAAGGATGAGGACTTTTCTTTTCTAATTCAGTAGACGCTGGATTGGAAATATGAGAAACTACTGGGTCTCCACCCTCTGTCTCCGGCATTAAGCCCTCCTGAGCTGGTATTCATCTTTTTTCACTAGTGATTCAAAGTCGGAGATTAATTGTCTACCTTTCAGGTTGCCTCATGGAGAGAGTAAAATAATCGGTCACTCACCTAACCTGATTAACCCTGGATAATCACCCAATATGGCTGTAAGAGGAGCTAAAAATAAACAAAGTTCACCTATTTAGAAACAATTTGGAAAGTGGTTTCAGGATAAAAGGAATAAACCTTTCAAAGCAAAAGGATCAAATTCACCTCTTACGTCCCTTTCACGGATGCTGATGTGTTTTTTAAACTATGTCAGCATGGCTATGAAACCAATGCCAGTGAAAAATTTTGTTTACAGTGTAACTTCCATTTCTACTAGAATTTTGAGTGTTAATACCCACAATATTACTTCTAACTCAGTCCATCTAGTGATAAATGAAATGGCAAATGAAAGAAATTTAATGATATCATCAAACGTTCTCAGCGAGGAACCATTTGCTTTCCTAGAGCGTGGCTTTCGGCATTCAAACCAAATGTGATTTATGTAATTGTTTTTGCTGAGTTAAAATTTGAAGTGATAAATGTTAAGAAATACTATTAATACATAGGCATATTCATAGGCAGCCAGCAGCAAAATTAAAAAGAGAGTTTTAAAATTTACTGTACTCCTTGCAAACACAGGGTGTTAAGTGGTACATTTTCAGAGGAGACGTTTACTCTAAGTCTGCAGTTATTAGACTAGATCTGCTGAAACGACAATGAAATGTATTCTAAATATTGCCACACTCACAATACCGAATCAGAATAAGAAACCATGGATTCTATTTAAATATTGATATGCCCTAATATAAAGTTCAAGTCTCACTCCTTTAAATACTCAAGTTCAGTGCTGACCGTGGGATAGAATTGTATCATCTGTGCCCTCCTCTTTCACCTCCTGTCATCATCATCTCCTAGAGTTTCCATATACACGCTCTCATCTTTAGAAAACCCAAGCAAATAGGTATTATGATTTGCATTTTTGTGTGTGAGTAATCTCAGAGAAATTATGCTATTATACATCTCCCAGATGAAACTTATTTCCAGCACACATGACCTGCAAGATAAGCAAGCTTTGACCAAGTGAGCATTCCTTGCAGCAGCAGAAAGAAGAGAGGATACACTTTTTTATGGCTACACTTGTTTAAGAAAAAGAGAAGAGGAAGTAAGCCAGACAAACAGTTTCATATAACAGCAAAAGGCATGGCTATGGAGCTAGCATTAAGTATTCCATGGGGATGGATATGAAGGAGAACGAAAAGGACTTCAAATTTTCTTCAAGAATTATCTCCAACCATGGAGGTGAGAGGAATACATATCATCTCTTTAGAAATCCTAGGGCTGTGTTGAAGTCCACCAATACTTGAGGATGTCCAAGAAACAGGAATACAATTCAATGATGGTTCATTTTTCTTCACAACAAAACAGACTACTAACCAAAAACAAGTGTTATCAGAACTTAGACCTGTTTTTATCTCAGACCTAGGCTTCCAAGGAAATATAATGTGTCAGAGCCTTTTGGAAAGATTGCAAGGACTTTAGTAAGAGTGGTAAAAAAACAAATATTTCTTGCTAGGATACAAATAATATGACTGGATCTGAATGAAATATACACATAGAAGCTGAATCTTAGTAAAAGAGAAAACTCACTCAAAAAATATAACCCCGCATTAAGGTATTAAGCTGTACGTTGGGTATTAAGCTCTACCCAAATATAGTGCAGTGGAGTTGGGGTCAGTAACAGTGATCCACACATGGCCCTGTGGTGTTGACTGCCATTACCACAGTCTACGTTGGCTTGGAGAGATGGGCGCGTAGCCTTCATTTGGTAACCTATTTTGGTGGCAACTTGATTTTTGGTTGGGAAAGAGCTTCTTCATAGATGTCATCTCCTCTTTCTCAGGGAAGAAGTTGGCACTGTCTTTGGATAGTCCATTGTTGTAAATATTGATGGTCTTTGAAGGGAAGGAGGAAGCAAAGATGATCACCAACGATGTTAAGGTAGGTATATATTACTTCAACATTTCAAATTTCACTTTATTTCTCCGCCTCAGATGAAACAAGTATATCATATACTTCTCTCTGAATTATGAAAGGCAGTATCAAAGTATGCAGTGTGTCATGATCTTAAAATTTTTTTCTACCTGGATCCACAATTACAAAGTGGATCCAACATTTTAAAAAAATGCCTTTGAAGAGACTATCTACCATTAAAGCATATTGCTAGTCTAATCAGCTTAAATATGAAATCAACATGAATAGATCTTAATAATAATTACTTGAAGAGTTTTCTATGAATTAAAATTCGTGCATATGGTAAATTCAGACTTTTTTTTGAAATCCAAGTATGCTATTTATTTTCTATTATACTATTTTAGAACTCTGAAAATTAGCTTAAGTAGGGAGAAATAGGCACAGAAAAACACATTTGTTCACATATAAATGTGAAGATTTAAATTGACTTTCCAAATTTATGAAACACTCTATGTGTACACATATGAAGACCATTGTGCTGTGTTCAAATTACATTATATTTCTCATTGTGTAAAACTCCTGCATGCAAATAAAGAAAAACAATTATTTGAAAATGTTTAACTTTTGGAATGCATTGTGTTGCATAACAAAGTGGTTTATTTATTAATAAAGTATAAATAAAAGTGATCCACAATTATTTTAGTTTTCAAGCAAATCACTGAATGATCTTATCTCTTTTACATTCTACACTGATTACTTGCAAAGAAAGCAGAGATGGTTGATTCCTAATCTTTATTCTGTACAGCTTTGTCAGTTTGGAAGAATATCTAGGATCAAATCACAGAGTAAAATTACATCTTCCTAAAGATGCAGTTTTTCTCTAGATATTAAATATCTCCCAGATATTAGCAGTATTAATTCTGTTGTTAAATAAGCTAAGAATACACTACATGTTACCAGGTGAGTGTGCGAAGACTAGAAAAAACCCACTCCATATTCTGGATGATATTTTAGTCTCTCCTCTTTAACATAATAGAAAATAATTAATAACAAACCTTTATTTAAGTTTTCATTTAGTTATTTTTGAAAGCCAGTGTTTTATATGCAGCCAATTAAAGGTTCGAATGCATTGCATGCTGAAAAAAATAGGATATACGTAATTTTTGTCTAATATTTCCATTTCAAAATATTAGGTTGAAAACTTTTCAAATTTTTATTCATATGCTAATATTTACTGCAATTTTAGAATATGGTCGTTTGGCCATTAATGGGTTTTCATGCAAATGCAGTTTTATTCAAAGCAGACAGCACCTTTGTGTTCTTGAGGTGAGGCCATTTCCTGAGAGTATGAGATGTAAGAAGCTGACCAATCACGTCCAGGGGGAACTGAACAAGTGTAACCTGCTCCTCGTTAAGTAGAAATCTGTTTGTAAATTGCATAAAGGCCGAAAAGATGTTTTGAATTGTTTGAGATTTGATCTAGTTCTTAATTCTATTAATTGAAAAAATTCTATTTATGTATCTGATTCTATGTCACAAGTTGATTGCACCTCAGAAAACTAATTCCATGGACAGGGAGCCTCCAGTGATGGCTGAGGTCCTTCTTCATGGTCCTGAGCCCCACATGTTCAAGTTTTCCGCAGTTGTGATTGCCATTCCACGTGCCGGGCACAGAGGCGATTAACATGGTATAATTAGTAAGGCGTGGCTCCCATTTAAAGTGCTTATTGAGGGAGATGGATTGATGGATAGATAGATGGAAAATAGATAAGCAGATTGATAAATTGCATGTGTAATAGTAAAGATGTCCTCCAGTTTTATTTAAGCACAAAAGGCTTTTGGAGGAGGTAATGCTATGGGAGAAAAGTGTAACTCGTGCTGTGTTCTGGAAACTGTATGTGTGAAGGATAGAATGTGATAGAATGTGAATGCGAGACTACAGTAAGAGGATGAGTCAGAAATCTATCACAGAGATCCAGACAATGATGACACTTCTGAAACTAAAAGCGGGGTAGTAAGAGTGGGGAGGGAAGAAAAACTTTAAGCAAAATTGGTGTGGTAACATTGGAAGAACGTGTTGCTGATTGTGTGAATGACGTTTGTAATAAAGAGTTAAACTCAGTTTTGGTGTTTGCCTGCCAACAGCTTCCAGGCCTCTCACCTGCCTCTTCTGGTGCCCCACACCTGGGCAAGCTGAGGAGGAAGCAAGTGCCCCCATCTAGCTGCTGCAGGAGACTCAAACCACCCAATCTCCTCCTTCCTGTGGGAACCCTCCCCCAGGCCCACCCCCAAACTCAATAAAAGCCCTGAGCCAGCCTGCTTTCCTTGCTCCCTCAAGCCATTTTCGAGCTTGAGACTGCTCTGCTCGTCCCAGAGGCCTCAGTTATGTAAGTGATAAACCTTTTCTACCTTCTTGGTGTGTGTGTGGCATCATCTGTCTCCACATTCTAACCAACTTTCGGGTGGAGGTTCTTCCTGTTTTTACAGAGGCCAGGCCCAAGCAGTGTTGAGGAGCATTGAATTCAGCATGACTTCCAGATTTCTAGTGTAGGTTACAAGGTGTTGATGTCTTTTTGATTCTCAAAAAAAAAAAAACAGTGAAGGGGTTGGATCATAGTGATGAAATTAGAGGTTGTGGGGGTTTTTCACTTTTATACCTATTGCATTTAAGGTGCATGTTCAGGTTTTTGTTTTTTAGTCCATTTTTTGGCTTATGAGCTCAAAAGAGAAAATACAGAATTCAAGGTCATTTTAATAAAAGGAATAGTTGAAAGTATGAGAAAACTCAAGGTCAGCCAGAAAAAGTGTTTTGAGAGTAAAAGAACAGGAATTATCCACAACTCATATAATTTACCTTTTCTATTAAATGTTCATTATGGAAATAATAGTGAAAGCATTTCACCCGTTTTTACATATTAAGTTCAAATGACAATTCAGTGTTAGATTAGAAGAAATAAATGATCCTAGCATCAGATGAATTCTCTCATTTAATATATATAGCACTTCTCACATTTTTTCACAATTTTAAGTATTTTTTGAGTTATTTCAGAACTAAACCAGCTGCTTCTAGTAGTTTCAGAAGCTGACTTCCACACTATATCGGCTAATTACAAATATTCCTTTACGTTTGAAATGTTTTAATAGCATGGTTTCATGCAGAACTAGACATTGGTTTGCTCCCAAATTTGTTTAAAGATGCACCTATTGTTGATACACAATTAGTCCTCGATGAATTTATCTTTTCTGTCTCCTGGTTCCTGCCATACTGGGCCCTCATTTCGCCAAACCATATTACAAGGTGGAAAAAACACAAAATAAAAATTCGGGTAAAACATTCTTTCCGGACGTTGCATTGCTGAATGAGACTAAATCCATCTGGAATAGACGGATTCTCCATGCTGAGTGGACCTCTGCCCAGCTGATTCGATTCTTCATTTCTTTTGGTCACTTAGAAGTATTTGGTTTCAATTACCATTATTGCAGCATTTCTATATCTAAGCACACCATCTCTAAACATTACTACACTGCATTCGAGTAACCCAAAATTCTATGCTCTGATTAACTTATTCAGATGGATAGGTAACTAAATTTCTTTGGCCAGTAAGGTCATTTCAGTAACCCAGGGAAGCACAAAACAGCTATCTAAAATTAACATATCTTTGTAATTTTGTTACTTACAATGGATACTTCTAAAAAACATGAAAATGTAAAATTAGTTTAATCTGGGGGGAAAAGAAAACCTCATTTTTAAATCTCGTTCCTGCCAATTCTCATAAAATATATGTACGTATTTATTAAAATTCCTAATCTTATAATTAAATGACAAAAAGGAACACTTTTCCTATATTTAAAATTTTAACACTCATATTTCTCTACTTTTTACTTATATGAAGTTGTCTTGAAGATGAGAGAATTAGATTTCCTATTCTTTCCTCTCCCTTAAACTTACCTTTTAAATTCTTATAAACTCATTGCCCCTATTTTTTAAATCTAATACATTTAGAATCAGTTTTTCACAAGCAAAATTGTGTATAGGAATTAAGCCAGTTGATTGGAACATTGAAGTCTGATCTCATCAAACACAGCCCTTCTCTCTCTTTCACCTGGAGTTGCATAATCTTTGTGACACTAAAACAGTCCGTATCTAAGCCATCACTCATTTTGATTTATGAGAGAAAAGGTAATTGAGTTCATTTTCTAAGACAAGGTACTTGTTACACAGAATAAATGAAGAGTTAGTGTAACAGTTGCCATCATAGGAAGCTGGGACATGTGTATTGTCTGAATTGGATTTAAAATATCCTGAAAAAACAACTTCAGGAACTATTGTGTAATATTTTAACTGAAATCATCTAGCAATATATTCAGGAAAAAAGATCATAATGAAAATATAGTTTAAATATAGTGTTTTGGCTTTATTCCGGTTAGTGCCTCCAGAAGGCAGGCCTTGTTGAGGAGAACCAAGTGCTCTGGTGTATTTCCAAAGGGTTCCTTTTCCCCTCCCCCTGCTGGAAGCAGGAGGAGAGTTTTCTCTAATATTTACTGTGCAAACCTGGTAGATCTCCTGGACATAACCAGTACCAGGACAGGAAAACCTGAACTATGATTGACAAATTGTTGGTGGCTTAGTGTGGACAAGCAGACATAAGCATATGTGAAATGAATGACAGCAGTGATGTAAAAAATGGGAGGAAGGAATTAGGATTATTATGTTATTATAAGGTACATGCACTACCTATCAAGTTGTTAATGTTATTTGAAAGTACACTTGAATTAGCTGTAAATGCGTGTTGTAAACTCTATGGCAACAATTTAAAAATAATAAGAAAAGTATAACAGATAAGCTAAAAAAGGAGAAAAAATGGAATCATACACATGTGATCACAAAAGGCAAAACAAGTGAAGACAAAAATAGAAACAAAGAACAAAGGCAGCAAATAGAAAACAATATATGTAATACAGTAATCCAGTGGTACTAATAATGACTTTGAATGTCAACTGTCTAAATGCACCAATTAAAAGAAATGGTCAGAGTGACACAACAAAGAAGACCCAAGTACATGTTTTCTACAAGAAACCCGTTTAATATATAAAGACACATATAGACTACAAGCAAAGGGATGATGAAATATATACCATGCTAAGAGTAATCAGAAAAAAAGCAAAATTAGCTGTATTAATTTTAGACAGAATTGACTTCGAAGCGAAGAAAGTTGTCAGTGATAAAGAGGAGCCTTACATAGTGATAAATGGGTCAATTCTCCAAGAAGACATAACAACCCTTAATGTGTATGTATCTAACAGTGTCAAACTAGTGAGGGAAAAACTGATAGTGAATTCATCCATTTCTCTTGGCAGTTCTTTCATAGTGGAGACTTCAACACCTTCTATCAAAATTGACAAATCTGGCAGGCAGAAAGTCAGTAGGACTGTTACCCAGAATATACAAAGAACTCTTATACTCAACAATAAGCAAACAAACGACCTAACTAAAAAGTAGGCAAAGATCTTAGCAGATACTCACCAAAGAGATATACAGATGTACCACTGTGCCGGGGGATATTGATGAAAGGAGAAGCTGTGCATGTGTAGGGTTAAGAGGTGTATGGGAAATCTCTGTATCTTTCTCTTGATTTTACTGTGAACCTACATCTGGTCTAGAAAAAAATCTTAGAAATGTTTTTGAAAATGATACTGATAGTATTTCAAACCAACAAATTTTCATGGAACAAAGTAGGCATACCAAAATATGATATATCTCTCAAGAAATGTCTGATCAAATTCTTGCTTGGACAAAAGCTGCCATTTCAAAGCCACAAAAAGTTTTGTTTTTCCAAATATTGTTACTTGATGATGTTACTTGAAGACACTTTGAGACAGAATGTTCCTATGTTTTGGGGGAAAAAAACATGGAATTTGTCTCTTTGTTATGTGTTGTATGGTCCAATACTTTCGGCAATTGGGCTGTCAGGATCCCCATTTCACAGTGGGACGATAAGAAAGGTCATTAGAGGCAGGAAGCATCTCCCAGACAATGTCACCATGAAGGAACTGTTTCATTGCTGAGTGGGACTTCCTTCTTCCCTGTTGAGTGGTTCAAGAAGGCCTATCATCCCCCCCACCCCCCACTTAGGATATATAATGTCAGTATTAGTGTCGCTTTAATAGCACCAACAATAAGATTCAGAAAGTAGGCAGTGGAAATAATTTACATAATAATTTACTAGATAAGGGTCAGAAGTAAATACTCATCTCAGGCAGAGTATAAAGAAGTTGATCCAGATACTTGGCCCAACCCAGTGAACTATGTGGCTGATGAACAGCCTTGAGAAAGGACTGTATGAGCAACCTGAATTAAAAATTTAGAATCAAATTCTTACTAAAAGAGTAGAATATTTGAGGGCCAGGAATTGTGAGACAGTCCCTATTTTGAGTTGGCAGAGAGATACTTTCCTCTCTCTTCTGGAAGTTTCATGTGTTGGGGGACAAAAGGAAGGCCAATCCTGGTGTGAAGCTGAGTGCAGAGTTTGACTGGAATGTTTATTAGGAATTTTGCTGCATTAGTATATGGATTTGGATGATTGTTTTTGTGCTCTGATTACAAATTTACATAGGTTTGAGTGATCCCTAATTCTATTTTTCTCACATGAACAATCTTAGAGAAAGTCCTATATACCTATGATTAAAATTCTGGTTTTAAAATTCCAGAATCTATTGCACAGGGGCTGACCGGGTGGCACAGTGGTTCAGTTCACATGTTCCACTTTGGTGGCCCGGGGTTGGCCGGTCCAGATACCAGGTGCAGACCTATGCATCATTTGTGAAGCCATGCTGTGGTAGGCATCCCACATATAAAGTAGAGGAAGATGGGCACGGATGTTAGCTCAGGGTCACTCTTCTTCAGAAAAAAGAGGAGGATTGGCAGCGGATGTTAGTTCAGGGCTGATCTTCCTCAAAAAAAAGAAAATCTATTGCACAAATGTCATAATTTTTTTAAATTGTGGACTTTATTTTGTAGGAAATAATTTATTTATATGTTAAATTTTAGCCCTGATACTTCATTAACAACATTTGAAGCTGAAAATATATTTATTTTGCATAAATCTACCTGATGGACATCTAATAAAACTAAAATGGATTTTTAAAGAATTGATCACATATCAAATACAAAAGAGAACTTAGGAAATAAAGCGTTAACGGGATATTTTGGGGGGTTTTTGTACCAGTTGTATACAGTTAACCATTATGTTGTATACACCAAGCAATGAAATTTTATTTTTAAAGACTTCTTTTTAAAGCTGTATGGTTCTATGGAGATTTCAGGTCATGATGGGAGATGAGAATCCAGAGCACCATCACCACATCAGTGGAGGCTTACAATCCCGATGTTTCCTCAAATATGAATAAAATGGTGGAGGAGCATAGAAGTCATAAGTAATGAAAGTAAAAAGGAATAAAATTATTGCTTTTCAGCAAAGCTTTAAAAGCAAATATAGCAAAGCAGTGGAAGAGAAAATGCTCAGCGTAGAGAGTAATTTGCCATTGTACCACCACATTTCTAGTGGATGGTAGGTTTTGTCTCCCTTCTTCAGAAATATGTTCATTACACACCCCATTTAGAGCAAAGTTAGCCAAAGAGTGTTTTAACAATAAAAAACAGTTATTTTCCATAAGATTTTTTTTTAAAAGATTGGCACCTAAGCTAACATCTGTTTCTAATCTTTTTTCTTCTTCTTCTTCCCAAAGCCCCCCACTGCATAACTGTATATTCTAGTTGAGTGCCTCTAGTTGTGGCATGTGGGACACCGTCTCAGCATGGCCTGATGAGCAGTGTCATGTCCCCACCCAGGATCCCAACCGGCGAAACCCTGGGCTGCCAAAGCGGAGCATGCGAACTTAACCACTAGGCCACTGGGCCGGCCCCTCATGTGATTTTTTGAGCTACATAAGCCTGTCATTAGGTAAGCTAGAGGATCTTAATTCAAATTTGAGACAAAATGTGAGCAAGAATACTTTTTTAGTTCCCCATTGAAGAAAAATTATTTTACCAACACCTTAGTTTATTTCCTAACATTTAAGAAGGACACGCTTTTTTCTATTTATATCACTAATTTGTCCAAAATAGAGTGACAGTACCCCTCAAGCAGATCACCACCGCACAGCTTTATCTCTGATGTTGTTGACACTCCATCCCACGTCTTCTTGTGAAGAAGCAAAACAAGTCCATTCATCAGTTAACCAACCAGTCCATCAAATCTGAAATATGTAAATGGCCTGTAAAATGTGTTCAGACAAATAATTTTTCCCATAGCCAAGCAAGGCCTGAATTTGATAATACAGATGTACTATCTTACGTAATTGGAGGGCCGTGGTTTAATTAACAGTGGCACACATGGACTATTTGATGTACGTGGCTAGGAAGTATAAAGCCTGCATGCCACCTGGTCCTGTTCACCTGGGTTAAGAAGTCTGTCTTTTAAAAAAACTTTTTTTACTGTCTATATCAAAATTTTGGTTTACTTTCCATCAGATTAATTTAACAGTGCGTTTTTAAAGGATGCAGATGTTTTTAATCTCTTCATCCACAAGACCCTGCAAATGCATACTAAGCACAAAGTGGCACTGAATAAATATTCCTAGATGAACAAAGGGTTGAAAGTGCAGAAGGAACACAGTAATGATAAGTACGTTAGAATGAAAGAGAGCAAATAGGGTTAAATAATCGAGACTAAATATTTCATTTGGAAAATACATATTTTCATGAGTTTGGGCTGAAACAGACAATAAAAATAAATAGCTGTTAATTATGATAGGTAAGAATGTCAATTAATGGATACTTTAAGGAAAGACATTTTTTTCCTCACATACTTTTTTTTGAACACTTACACTGTTTTCTTTCAAATTTAAAACTTCCTTAAAGTACGTTTCCTTTGAATCGCCAATGAAAAAATGTCAACAGTTACTGCCCTTTCTAATCTCTGATGGCTTTGTATTAGAAGCACGTTTGCCTCACTCCTGGTTTTCACACGGACAGGTTTTCCCTGAGGATGTTCTTAGGCAATCTTTTCTTTCACTCACTTTATCCCTAAATGAGGAAGAGGGACTGTGCCTGATTGTTAATCCAAGAAGAACAACAGCACACGACTGTCTCACCCCATCCTCCCTAGAGCCAGCCTGCTCCACAGGTGCAGAGTCTGCTCCCCCGCTCCAGGCAGTCACTGTGCAGGAGCTCTGTTCTGTCGGGTGGGCAGAGCTGGTGCCATGTGGTCTGGACCTTACTAAGTCGGCCCGGAGTCTGAGATCAGTATGAGGCTCGCTTGACAAGCAGCCCTGAGGGGCCCACTCTCCAATCTGGCCTCTCTCAGGAATGAAGTTGAAATTCTGGACCCATCTGCTCCTGTTTTGACTTATGTCTCAACTTGTTCAAAACCCAACAGGGATGGAAGGTGTATTTATTTTCATCAAGCTATGTGTTTCCTTCTGTATCAAGGCACTTGTTTGAAGCTTCTCCTCTTCCTTTAATTGATTAAGCTATATATAATGCCAAAACTTCTCTATCTTTGTAATCTGAATTTTAATGTGATTACTGAGTTTGAGTTTCAAAATAATATTTTCCAGTTTCTTACAATAAAACCACATACTTATTTAGTTCACTGATGTTGCCTTTCTAGTTGAGCTTGTGAAAACGATGCCTTCTATCTTTTTTTTTTTTTTTTTTTGGAAATTACGTATTTCAAGTCTCTCCCCTGGAACCCTGAAGGAATTCTCATCTCCCTTGAGGTCTATATATTTTTTGCCACAGGGATCTTGGGTAACGGGGTACAATTTTACTGTTGGAACTCTGTTCCACACCGCCTGATCTCTACTTCGCATTTTTAATACTGAGGGACAAAATAACTTTGAACTCAGAGGAGGAGTCAATAGTATGAAGAGAAGGAAATTTATCAAAATATATGGGCATTACTGAAGTAGAGCCTCTTACCCAGGGCATTTTGTTGTATTTTAATTGGCAAAGAGGCTAATGTTGGCTTTTGTAAAATATTGGTTTGGTTAGGATTTTAGACATTAACTTTCTGTAGAATAAAATATCAAGAAGTATTTATAATATTTTTAAAATTTAAGATCTGCTAAGATCACTATGTGATCTGGTTTAGCATAATTTCAAATTTCTCCCTCTTATAGTCCTTTATTTCTGCTTCCAATATGGTAACATGACTTTTCTTTAATAACCAGCCTTGCAATTATTTGTTGCTTAATAAATATCCATATTATAAAATAAGTGCCTGTTTCTCTAATCCTTTTAACTTAGATATTTCTGAGCATATCATTGGTGACTGTACTCTCAGGTGTGTATTAACCTTAATGAACTCCTGTCATTCAGAATTTTAATTTTTGCCTCCTATTGAACTTAATTCATTTACCAAATATATGTTTATCACCAGTTATAACTAGGTGTCTACTATGGTAGCTATCAAACATTAAAATTTGAAAATATCCACAGGAAAAAATGGAAGAGAGAAATTTCCAAGAACATATCTCTCCTGCATTTTAAATTTTTTTCAATTAAAGAAAAGACATTTCGCTGAAGGTTCCTAGAGCATTTAAAGTATAGTTCAATAACAAAAAATTCCAAGATTCATTATATTTATTCAATAATTTTAGAACACGATACTCATTCAATTAGTTCCAGGTCCACAGCCTCTTTGCTGGAGATTAGTACAATAGTTGGAAGATTTTTTAATTTGAACTTGATGAGTACATTGAATATTTAGTACTAATTGAATAATTATTACTGAGTACCTAGTATGTATACGTTTACTATTATCGTATGCGAGAAATTGAAAATTAAATTCATCATGGCCAGTGCCTTCACAGATCTCTCAGTCTTTGAAGTGTGTGTGTGTGTGCACACGCATGCACATGTGTATGTGTGTTAGAGTGACCAAGGGTTAGTTTGTTTCTACTGTCCTGAACATTCTTATGTACATGTGCCACCCTACGTATACACAATGAAATTGACGCAGGGTCGGTGAGCCGAGGAGTCGAAAGAAAGATTTCTTAGACTCTTAAGATCTGGCAGTAGTGCTCTTTTATTTAGAGAATAGTAAGGAATAGCATGGGGACAGGACCCATGGGCAGTCAGAGCTTCTGCTGCATGGGGACAGGACCCACGAGCAGGACAAGCCGCTGCTGCTGCCGCCGGCATGGGGACAGGACCCATGGGCAGTCAGAGCTGCTGCGTGGGGACAGGACCTGCGGGCAGGAGCAGCTGCTGCTGCTGCCGCTTCTGCTGCAAAATTGGGTGGAGAGTAAGGCTAAATTTAAGGCATAGGTATGTGAGTTATCTCTTTACAAGACAAAGGGATATGTAAAAAAGTTAAAATGGTATCAGTGCCCATAGGGTCCGACCATTTGGCGGTCCCACAACTTTTAGATAAGAATCAAACCGGATTGAGTAAATGGCAGAAGTCACTGCTTAAATATTATCCTCAGCTAAAGACAAAGGAGGATTTGTGGGGGGGGGGGGGGGTCAGTTACATCAGGTTGCCAGACAGTAAACAACATAAGTCCTTGTCTTCCCCATTAAGAGTTTCCAGAGATAAGGCCATCCCCCCTTCCTCCTGGGGCAGAGAGGGAGGCATGGAGATTTCCTTCACAAATGCAACTGTCTCTGATCAAAGGGCAAGCAAATTCCACTCCTCAGAGCCTGCTTCTCATCTGAAGTTTTAAAATTAACCAGCTAAAATCCTTATCAAAATGATTTCTCCTGTTGGAATTACATAATTATGAGGAAAAACACAAAAATGTTTGTGTTTGCATTTGGGACAGGTAGGAGATTTAAATTAGCAGGGGAAAAAATATGGTTTTGTCATCAGATTCTTAAAGAACTCTGGTTTGGTTCTTTGTTTCTTCATAGAAAGTGCTTTCTCATCTCTTGGGAACATAGTGGCGTGCTTTCCCTAAACACCTTCAGCTGTTCTTCTTTGCTTCTAGTTTCACCAGCTGGTACAGAAAAATATCTTCCTTAAAGCCTACACAATCTTGCTGTGGTTGCTGAATTGTTGGACATAGTTGTAAGGAGAGGAGATGGTATTCCACCGGGAAGTAGCACTCTCAGATATGTCTACAGGCGGTGAATGGATAACATGAACGAGAAATTCAATTGAGAAAGATGTTACAAAAACCTGAAAAAGTATATAGTTTTGTTAGAAACTAAAGCCACTCCTGAAGATCTAAATGTTAGTGTCTTATGTGGGAGTATTGATTTTCAGTGATTTTTCTCAGTATACATGAGGCAGTCTATTTGAATCACTTGTCCTGAACAGGCCCTTGTATATTCGCAACATATTTTAAGTTCTCAACAGGGATTCAGAAAGACAAATGAGACCAGGAAAAGACAATGCATGAAAGTACCAGATGAGCAAGGGAAGGGATGTTATCAAAAGTCAAGGAATATTTCTAAGTATTTCATTCATATGATGAATCTCTCTCCATTTGTAAAGGTATTTTAAAAAGATAATGGATACACTTTCTTTTGAATTATTTTCACACCACAGTTTTTGCTTCAAGATGATAGAATTTTTTAAAAAGTGCTTAATCTAATATCAAAACACCACATAAACTAAATGAAAAAATTAATTGAAACTAGATCTTTGGCATCAATCAGCCTATTTTCGTGGCTAAATTTTACATTTCTCAATTGACATTTTATTTGAGTACCAAGTGCCATGCTCCTCCTCTGCTGAATTCACCCACATGCTGAATTTCCTTTCCTCTGAAGAAGTCAAACTAGGAACTTCCTTTTCTCCTAAGGTAACATAAAATTGGACAACTCATGAATGAGGACAGCGAGAGCTGGGCATCATTATGAATGAATCTGTCCATGCCGAATGAAATTTTAAGGTGTCAAAAACATTATTTCTGTTTAATTTGGAAGTCAATTTTCCTTCTAAATGATAGACCACTTTTTCAAACTTTCCTTTTAAAAAAAATCAATTTCAATATATTTTATTTGAATTTCCTGTCTCTTGAGGTTTGGTGTATTGTCCATATTCCTCTTTTTGTGGTAAATGTCAGTTGTATCTTATCATCTATTTCATACAGGAATATGCTCCCTGCCAACTTTTCTTACCTCTCTTAGGAATCAGATATTTTTTCTGGCATGACACTTTTCCAGACTCACACCATCCATTATGGACTCAAATTCTAAACACCTTGAATTACTTGTATCTAGCTTTCCTGTTTCTTCCACTAGACAGAGTGCTCCTTGTGAATAGAAAATGAACAAGCACCGATGATAGAATTGAGGTGGTAAAGTGCCCTGGGAAATGGAGTTGAATGACTACCAGATAGAGAGTCAAATTAATTCCCAACTTGATATTAAACTCACACTGACTGCTTGTCCTGACTTTTGCCAACTGAGACCTTAAATGTCCTTGCAAACAGCCAGGAATTCCCTCCGGTCCTTTTCCATTAAAATACTGAATAACAGACATGAACGTTTATAATATTGAGGATTTACTTTGATTTTTTTCTTTTCTAAGATAATTTCCTTTATATAATACCAGTAGTTTTTATAAAAACAATTCTTTTTCTCACCCCAGGCCAGATTATTTTGCTTATTTTAAAGGTGAGAGTTTCTCAATTTTTAGACAGAGCAATTTCACGTATTGTTTTGTGTTGCTGTTTGGTATGTATGCATTTTCAAGCCAACCGAGGACTTAACCCATTTTGAAATATTATCTATTAAAATTATACATGTTTTTCAAATACATCATTACGTTTATCATATGCAGATTGAATTTAAGAATACATATGCACATAGAAAAGCCAAGACTGCCTATAATGTGTTGAGTATGATAACGCCTCAGTGATGGAGCCTTTCTAATTTATAATGTAGCATTTTCTACAAAACTATTTTGATAAGAAAAATCTATACTTAATATTTCTGTGATAATAAGACTCCCCATAAGTTATCCTATACGTAAGCAATCAAATTTGTGAATAGCAAGTGTTGTGACAGGCTGAAGAACTCCAAGAACTTTTTTATTCTCCCCTCTAAAACTAGATCCTCAAATCAGAGTGTATTCAAATAAGGGTAAAGAAATATTCTTGCTTTAATACCTTTTTATTTTGCTGCGGAAGATTCACCCTGAGGTATCACCTGTGGCAACCTTCCTCTTTTTGCTGAGGAAGTTTCACCGTGAGCAAACATCTGTTGCCAATCTTCCTCTTTTTGTGTGTGAGCCACTCCCGCAGCATGGCCACAGACAGCAGTGTAGGTTCATGCCCAGGAACTGAACCTGGGCTGCCCAAGTGGAGCATGTCGAACGTAACCACTAGGCAACCAGGGTTGGCCCTAAATACCTTTTGAATTGTGTTCTACCTTGTAACTTATAAAATATTGACAATATAGAAATTAAACCTGTTTTATCTAAGTTTTCTTATATAGAATTCACACAATTTTTTAGCACTCAACACGCTAAGAAATGGTGAATTGCCTACATGATTACTTTATAACTTCAAGTACAGAGAGCAATCACTTCTTGTTTTGCAAGTTGAAAAGAAATTTCATGCATTTTCAAATGACTGAATACCAATGTGGAATTTTTCCCTCAAAAGTTGAAGATATGAAAAAAATGCATAAAATAGTGATATGTTTACTTCCAATATTATAAAAAAATTTGTAGGGCTATGAATTACAAGGAAATATTCTTTTTAAAAAATAAAGTATTATTTAACCCATGTTAATGGAAATACATACATATATATATACACATATATAAAGATACTTAAAAGCAAAAGAAAATCATGACTCCGACATGTGTCCAAGATTTTATTTAACTCATTAATGTTTAGCTTAGACTGTAATACAAACATTGTAAATATACACATAATATGTATATTGTTTGCATTTGGCTCATTTTAATATCTGGAGGCTATAACTAAAATACAGTATGGAATTATATTTTAAAAATTGTTTTTATAAAGCAGTTTGGGGTTTCATGTCTAATTACCCTTGAGAGATGTCATGCCACTGTTTGACCATGAGAGGAACTCTATGTTGAAGATATACTGCTGAAATAATGGGAAAAGATGATAGCATGCATATATTTTTTTGAAAGGTAGGGCTCCTCCATGTGCCAAATGGGTTCTGAGCAAGGCAGGGTCAGATAGTTATATTGATAGTTAAATATAGTTAAATTATATCGCCAGACAGTTTTGAACTATGTGTGTCCTAGGCTATCTTTGAGTGATAATGTGAATAATAAGTGTACCTCCAATACAGCTAGCAGGAGAAAGCATTTTCATTATGGAGTAAAGGAATGTAGTGCTTGGTGCATCTCAGTTTGGATACCACTGTAAAGAAAAATGCAATTAATTGTCTGGAAATTAAAAGTATCCATCAGTTACACATGTAATTAAATGACAAGTATCTGGTAAGAAATATTTGTGGTCCTAATTCAAAAGTCAAGGTGATTAGCTTGCTTTGGCTAAAATAATGTGAGACAGGGTTTACCTGAAATATTTCCATCACTCTTTTCACTGTGTTTTCCTCCTTGTTTCTCTCTCAAGAGTCACTTCCCTCTTTCACACCAATGTATATACAGATTCGAAGAATACTCTGATCTAGGTGCCAGATGGAGATTCGCTTGTAGGAATGGTAATTTCTTCTTCGATAAGGTAGATAAGATTGATCTAGGAGAAGAGGAGGAAGGAGATTGAGGGCCGAGGGGCAACTAAACATTAAAATGGAAGAGCAAATGTGGTGGTCTGGTTTGCATGAAGAGGATCTTCCCTTGCAGCGGATCAGGGAGCAGAGTTTAAACAACAAAGGACAAACCAAAAAAATTCAGAGATTTAGTTTTGTATATGATTCACTTAGGGATCCATTTTCATTTTCTTCTAGTTAGATAATGAACAGTGCCAATACTTTCAAATAATCCGTTCTTTTCTCTTAATTGAACTTTTTCTCTGAATATCTTTATAATAACTGAATTCTTTTATCTGTTTAATTTCCCATTCTGTACCCCCCGATCTATTTTTTTCTCAGCCTTATGGCATATTGATCACACTGACTTTATGGTGTGCTCTGCTGGCTAGAAAGGCAAGATCCCTAAACTAATTTTAGTTTTACTTTATAATAATCAAATTATAAGACTTTTTTTTCCCCAGAACAAAACAAACAAGAGAGAATCTGGCAGAAATTCTAATTAGTATCAATTAAATTTGTATAATGTCTTGAAAGAAATGCATGTAGAATACATAAACATGGCTTATCTGTCCCCTTGTTCAGATCTTGTTTTATGTTTCCATATCATTTTATACTCTTCCTCATATAGGTCCTAATATTTTCTACTTATACACATTTCTAAGTATTTTATTTTTTAATTATTTTTTTTGAGGAAGATTAGCCCTGAGCTAACATCTACCACCAATCCTCCTGTTTTTGCTGAGGAAGACTGGCCCTGAGGTAACATCCATGCTCATCTTCCTCTACTTTATATGTGGGACGCCTGCCACAGTATGGCTTGCCAAGTGGTGCCATGTCTGCACCCAGGATCTGAAACGGCGAACCCCGGGCCACCAAAGTAGAATGTGAGAACTTAACCGCTGAGCCACCAGGCCAACCCCTCTAAGTATTTTATTTTTGATCTTAAATTGCTTCGTTTTCATTTCTAAGTACTATTTGCTCAAATAGACAAAACCTATTTTTTGTTGATTGTTTTCATATCCAGCTACCTTACCAAATTTTAAAAATTGTCCCAATTAATAAAAAATTCCATTGGATTTGTCAGATATACAAACACATCAGCAAAAATTGACTTTATATTTCTTATACTAGTTATTTTTTTTGTTTACGTAAATTTGTTGGAAACAGACGATGTTAAATAATGATGGAATATATGATATCTATCTCTAGGGAAATGGTTTTATTACTTTGACTTATGTTGGTCTTTAACCATTTAAGTACCATATTACATATTTGATTCTACTTATTCTTTAATGTTTACTAAACATTTATAAATATGTTATTAAAAATGCTGCCAGATATTATATCTAACTTTTCAGCATATGTTGATGTTATTAAAAGTCCCATGATGTTTGCTTCGGCAGCACATATACTAAAATTGGAATGATACAGGGAAGATTAGCATGGGCCCTGTGCAAGGATGACATGCAAATTTGTGAAGCATTCTCTATGGTTTTGGTGGTTACCATAGGGGAAGGAGGGAGGGGGAGGGCAAAAGGGGGTGATTAGGCTCACATGTGAGGTGATGGACTATAATTAGTTTTTGGATGGTGAGCATGATGTATGTAATCTACGCAGAATTCAAAATATATTACCATGTACACCTGAAAGCTATATAATGTTATAATCCAATGTTACTGCAATAAAAAAAAAAAGTCCCATAAGTTTTGGAAGGAGCTATTCTCCTCATTACTACTCGTTGTTGTCATCATTGTTGTTATATATTTTATTTTTCAGATAGTTCAAACATTTTGGCTTATATTCTATTATTATTCCTATCAAAATTTCCACTATAATCAGAAGGTTAAGGAAATGTTTTGTTCTAAGGTAAGATTGACTTTGTCTGCCTCCCTGAGTGACCCCGTAGTCTGCAGAGCCAGGCACCTGAGCAGCCAGGGAGCAGCAGCAGAATCTTCTTCACTCCTGCCATCCTCATCGAGGCCATCTGATGGTCTTTACCTTGGATTCCTGACTAGCTATCCATTTTCCTAACTGAAAATTAGACTCAGTCCTTGCACCTCAATCTGCCTTTCTGGGACCTCAATACTTTGACTTGGCCTGGAGGATGCAGTGTAAGTCCTCAATCCATCAACTACCACTTTAGATCCAATGATCAACTTAATCTAAAATAAAGTCTTCAGTAAGCCTCTCAGCCTACCTCACTGACCTGATGACTAGACGATTATGTGTTCTCTGGCTTCATCAAGTCTTTCAGATCATATTCCTTTTAACTGCCACTTGAACAGAGAATTACCATCTTGAAGCTTCTGCCTACTTGACCCAATTTATCAAATGTTCCTTAACTTTTCCAGTAACAGTGTTTCTGAGATTTCCAAATGTTAGATTTATGTTGAAAAGTTCTGTGAAATGTAAGAAATGAAGAATTTCTCAGAATTAAAAGATACATAGATTTAGGTTAATTTTGCCTAAAGAGAATATTAAAGGAATTCATCCCAAACATGGAAAAAAATGAAACAATTCATGATTTGCATGTACTAATGCCTTTTATTAAGCACCTATCATGTGTCTTGCACTGTTATATCTGTTGACACAAAATAACCAAAACCATTCTATACAATAAGAGATATAAAATGAGTTTTCCTTGAGCCAAACTGAGGATTATGACCTGGGAAGGCAGTTTCCACAAAGGAAGAAAGTGTTCTGGAAAAACATGGCTTTCAGCATAGTTTTATACCTTTTTAGAACAAAGTACATACATTAAACACACCCAGGATACTTAGTCATCAAAGTTTCAAAGAGGTATTCAGTTGCAAATTAGCAGGTCAACATGACCCTGATGTCCAGGAAAGGGAACTTATCTTCTGGAGCACTAATATGGGTGTTACTGATACTGGTGGGCATAGGAGGGGATGTATGCATTCTTATCTGCAAAAAGTGCATTCTTTTACTCTGAAATAATGTTTAATGTTTTCTTTACTTTAGTAGATAAGCAGATGTACAATGTATGTTTGATAAGCCATAAAGCAGTCTTCTTTAGTTCTAACCAAAGCAGTTTTGAACCAGAATTGCTACCCCATGTACCTCAATATGTGAAAATCTCTTGTCATCCTAGGCACTGATGTTACAGCAGTGAATATCTGCCCTGAAGATACTTAAATTTTGGAGGTGAAGACATAATAGACATGTAAATAGATAAGTTGACATAATTTCAGATTGTGATAAATGACATGAGGACAGGAGAACATGGAAAAGTGATAGAGTGATGACGGAGATTACTGAGTTGGTATAATCAAGGTTGCTGTCTTCAAAGAAATAACATTAGATCTGATACTTGACAAGAAAAAGCCAAACACATGTAGATATGAGAACGAAGAATTCTAGGAAGAAGGATATCCAAGTTTAGAAGAAATCCAATAAAACTAAACATATTGCATTTGAGAAGCAACATAAAGGTGGAGGAGACAAAAAATTTTCCTTCTACCTTTCTGAGTTCCTTTGGCTAGTTGAAGAGTTTAATTGACTTAAGATAGATTAACAGAAGAAAACAGAAGTTTAATAACATGTATACATGGCAGAGACCCAGGAAAACTGAGTGACTCCCAGAAATGGGGGAAGCCTTCACTTAAATATCATCTTCAGCTAGAGACAAAAGATATTGAGGATGGGGAAACAGTTATGGAAAGTGGTCAGGAAAAGCCCGGTAAGCAAGGGTAAGCTGGTTACGCAGATTTAAGTCCTTGCCTTCTGCATTGAGAAGAGTTTCTAGAGAGAAGGTTGTCCTCTTCTCCCTGAATTAGGGAGTCACCCTTATAAATGGAGATTTCTCTTATACATGTAAATGTCTCTTACAAAAGCATAACTTCTCAGTTTTGAAGCTTTTGCTATGTCTGCAGTTTCTTAGAAATAATCAGCTTAAGATAATCCTTATGCTAAAGAGACATATTTTGGGGTTGCAAATTCTCCTCTACAGAGGCCAGGAAGAATGCAGAAGAGAGGGAGAAAGAGGTACGCCCACCTCTGTCTGGTTGCATAGGCCATGGTAGGGGGTTTCAATGTTTCTGTAAGTCTAACAGGTATTCTTTAGCTAATATGATTCTTTTACTTGATTTTTACATCTAAATACTTGTCAATCTACAAAAATAGAAACCAGTTTAAGAGACAAGGTGTTTATTTGGGATCAAAGAATTCACAGATTCAGGTAGAAACCCAGTGTCCTGTTTACAGGAGAGGGGCTCATGGTTTTTATGGGAAAAAGGGAGGAAGATGAGGTATGTTGTATTAAAGAAGAGTTCATTAGTGCTAGATGAGGTAAGACTAGGTTTGTACTTCATTGGTTGACTTGAGGTTCTGTCATCAGGGGAAAGGCTAGAGTTGTACTTCGTTGATTGGTTAGTGATTCCGTCATCAGCAAAGTCCAATTTCATCAGTCCTTACAAACAGGATATTATTATCCTTACTGACTTCTTGGAATGTTGGCAATTTGGTCCAATTTGGAAGATAAAGAAAACAAGATGTGCAAGGCAATTCCTCTGAAATGGCTGCTTTCGCTCTATTTTAATATGGCTCTACTCATGTCATCTTTCGTATACTAAGCTACTCTCTTTGGTAAAATACAGTATAGAGGAAAATTCATACCGATGCTCTTAATCTCAGGTTCGTGTGCCCGATGTGCAGCAAGCCAAACACTGAGACATTGGTGCTTGGAGATGGAGAAAGGTTTATTTCAAATAAGCCAAAAAGAGAAGGCAGGAGGCTGGGTTTGCTCAAATCCATGTTCACTAGAGCAAACAGCAGGGGGAATTTAGAGAGCTAAGGCCCTTGGCAGGAGGAGCTTTGGAGAAACAATGGGGTCACTCCTGATAAGCCCCTGGGAGATCTGCAAGGGCTGCTCGGGGCCAGCCATCTGGTGATCGCAAACTCCCAGAAGGCATTCTCTTTCTTCTGCAAAACAAACTCACAAATCCTGGAGACCCAAGTCACCCCTAAAGTTAAGCAAGAAAACAGCAAATTGACAAGATTCAAAACCGGGTCAAAAGGCAATCATGTTCTTACCAAGTATCTACAGTATCCCTCAGGTAGCTGGCTTCAGTATCACGTGAATTGTTTCCATACTCTTATGCTAAAGATGGTATTTTTATTGTAAACCAACTGTGTACTGGAAGTAAAATACAATACTGGGGAGGAGATTTTTCTCTAGCATTGCCAAATCAAAATGATGCATCCTGTTGGAATCAGCAGGTTGTTGTAAAGTCAGACAGAAACTTGCTATTAATGATTTCCATAATTTGTTTTAAAAGTTGAGAAACTTGCTATTAATGACTTATGTAACTTGTTTTAAAGGTTGAGACATCTCAAGACATTCAGATCGTGGATCATAAATCTACCAGTAGGCTGTAAAATCAGTCATAATGAGCTTACTGTATGGAAATTTGTTCCTTCCCAGCTGGAAAAAGCTTATCAGCCTGGTTTAGGACAAATTTTCTCCCAGAAATTATTTTTTGTTACCTATTGATACCAATGAATCTCCTGGATACTTTAAACAAAGGGAATATGCTTCATCATATTAAAATCTAGTTGTAAATATTAAATACATGTAAGTTTCATCTATATCAATACATATATTTAATATTTCTTCTATGATTTTAGAAATCTATTGTATTTAATGCAGTGTATCAGATCACTGAAACAAGTAAGCACAATATAAATTTGGGGAAAAAGTACGTATACTGACCCATAATTTCCAAAGACTAAAAAAGACATGTCCCACTAACATTTTATAGTTAATTGATAATTTAATACCAGAGCCTTTGATCAATTTTCATCCCGAAAAGTTTTGTTCCTTACACAGATGTCTGACTCTTGAGTCATATAAGCCAGTTATGTGGTTGGAAACTTGCTTGTATTAATCAATGGAAAATGGAGGCAGAGACTGTACTTTTATTATACTATATATAGTGTTAGAATTAGGGAGCATATATCAATTAGTTGAAATAATTGAATTATGTTTTTAGTCTAGCTGAGAATTAAATAAAGAATTACCATAAATCTTTAAATGAAGGAACTTATAATAGCAAGATAATTCATAATACTTTTAAAACTTATAAGAAGAATCAGAAAAGTAGAAAAAAAACAAACTGAAAAGTCTTTGGCATGAGATACAAGGCTGTACACTGTTATTTTATTGTATAAATAAGGAGCTCTTACCATTTTGCTTTCTCAGGGCTGCAGCCTTAATAGAATGGGAAGGAGGATATGTGTGTATGTGTGTATCTACCTAGCTATCTACACATGGACGCACAGAAAAATCAACATAGCTGAATGAATGTGTATGTGTGTATGTATGTCCAGTCCCAGTTCCCAAATTCGAACATGAAGGTCTGTAAGCTTTGCTTAGCTGCCACCACTCCTCATGCCACAACATAAAGAACACAGTTAAGGGAGGAAATGGAAGACAGTTTCCTTATGTGAGTCTAATCAGGTTCTGCAAATTCTCGGAAGGTAATGGATATGGGAAAATTAGAAATGGCCTCTATTTGTGACAGTGGGAGAAAAAATCATGAAGATTAAGGCTATGGTTTAAAGCTGGACCAACCTTCTTCTGGTGTAAAACAAATCATTCAATCACTGCTTTTGGCATTGTGCTAGACACTGAAGACAAAGACAACTAAGGCACAGGTTTTGCCCTCAAGAAACTCATATTCCCTAAAAAAGGGAAGTTTCCTGGAATAATAATCTTTCTACTTTCTTCCAGAAAAATAAATTCTAGAATTTTCCTTGGGAAACCCTTCCTCTCACTATTATCACATTTCATTTGAGTGGGATTGACCACATTCTTCATATTTCTAAGCATAGCTCTTCTTTCCTTAAGCAATAAATGTATTGCATACACTGGGCTATGGTGAGTGATTAAGAGATACATGTGTCTGAACTAAGTTGATCCAATTTGAGTGAAGCTGAAGATCTTTCATTATAATGCGAGGTACAGATTCCCTCTCCCCTTCTGGACTTGTTGGCATAGGGCTGTGAAGTTTAAACTGTCATGGCTATAAAAAGAGGGCTTCTACCTGATGAAAAGTCAGACAGGGGCCAGCTTCAAGGATATAGGGCTGATGATGTCTTTGGTGCTATAAATTGAGTCCTACTGTTGTCTCTGCTAAAGGCATCTACCTTCCCCAGCAATGTTTATTCCTCAAACAAGTGAATCTACTTTTATTTAAGCCAATAGATGGGTTTCTATCATGCACATCTAAAAGAATACCGACAAAATAAATTTTATCAACTGGTAGTCTGTAGAAATTAGACATGTAAAAATGAGCAACTGCGTCACCTCACAAATAGTAAACAGTAGGGACTAGGGTCAGCAAGCAAATGGAAAAGTATATGCTGTTATATCCTAAACTGAAAATTCGGATAGAGAGAAAGCACCATCTAAAAGGCAATGTCTAAGGATAATCTTTAGGCCCCTTAAGAACACCAACATATAACCAGATGGCTAGTGAGAATAATTGAAAAAAAAAAAAAAGATTTTCTACCACTATTGTCACCAACTAATTGCCCCAAGGAACTCGAGGGTGGGTTTGGAAGCATTGAGCTGTTTTTCCAAATTTTTTCCCTTTTGTTATGTAAAGGAATGCAATCACCAACCACCCTGAACCAGCTGAAGCCTCACCACAAGAGCTGGCTTTTGACCTTTGCCTTATTGTTAATGCTAAGATCTCTCCAGGAGGAGCTTAGGCCTCATTACCATAACCTGCACTGTATGTGGAAGCATGTTTTCCATCTGAGCCTGCACGAGAGGATGCTCACCTCTCCCTTTTGAATATTCATTCCCCATCCAAAATAAAAGGTCCCTGCTTCCCTTTGTTCGAGGACACCATGACTCTGGAAATGATTCCACGTCTATATACTGCAAATATACCTCACTTTGTGAGACAACTACTTCTGGTGGAGAGTCTGATCTAACCCACCAGGAGGGAGCCCGCTTTGGTTTGGGTAACACTAGTGCTAGCAATACAACAAAAGAAGGAATAATGAGAGATTAAAAAAAAAGAAATAGACCATGCCCAAGAAGACCTACTACAGAGCAAAACACAAATATATTATTGCAAGATATTGCAATATGAGCATTACAAGAGAAATACAAAAAAAAAAAATAGAATTTCAAATTTGCAAACATGATTGTGGAAAACCTTATTGAGATAAGTAATATATGTAAGGGAGGAAAAATAATTTTCCCTCTACCCTTTTAGGTTCTTGGCTGAGATCACTCCTGTTGTAATAAAAGACAGATTAACAGGAGAAAAACAAATTTAATAGCATGGAAACCTCCCATATATAGGAGGCCTATTATGGGAGGTTAGCAGGAAAAGCACAGCCAACAAAGGTATGATGGTTATGCAGATTTAAGTCTATGCTTTCTCCACTGAGACTGCTGACTTCTAGAGTTTCAGTCATCCTTTTCTTCCTGACACAGAGAGGGAGACACTCTTACAAATGAAGATTTCCCTTGCAGATGTCCCTTATAAAGAGTAACTTCTACTGTGTTTTCAGAGCTTTCCCTGTTGTCAGCTGTTTCTTAAAACAAGCAGCTCAAAATAATCCTTATGCCAAAGAGGCATATTTTGGGGTGGCATATTCTGCTCCCCTTCATGTATTTAGAAGCTCCAATTGGAATAGGGAGACATTTAATGATTCTATTTAATAGAAGTCCATAGTACACATAAGGATTGGGTGGAAAATTAAAAAGATTATTTGCAGCTGCATTTTGAGGTTACTAAGTGAAGTGGAGGTGCTTATATATAGGCTACAGTTTTTTGGCAAAGGAGTGGCATGCTGAATACTATTCTGGCTTTTGAGGAGCTTGCACAGTATTTAAGAGGAGATGAGTTTGACAAATAGAAATGGCAAGCAATAGGATATATTGGAGTATATGAGGAAGCCATTTGGTGTAAACCTAATTCGGTCTGAATTTCTTTTTTCCAAAAGGGCCTGACGTGGCTACTGAGCATGCATTGTGTATCTGCTTTAAACATTTACTATGGCAAGAACAAATGGGCTTAAGATAAAGGCACAACTTCCCCCCCACATTGGCATTTCCTTAAGGATAAGCATCTTTCCTCAGGCTAGGAACTGATTGCTGCACTCACCTTTGACCACCCAGCTCACCTGTGACCACCCAGCTCAAGACAGCAGACCTGCCACCCTGCTGTGTCCATCAATCGCTGTGTCAATAGAGCAGTCTCGCGACTATTGTAAAAAGGACATTTCAATCATATGTGAAACATCCTCTTTGAGGGTGTATAACCATTCTGTACGCCCCACTTCTTTGGTGCCCTTTCTTCCTTCAGGAAGAAAGGCCCTGGGCCGTGGTCCTCACATTTTAGCTCAGAATAAACTCTCCCAAATTTTCATTTATAAATTGGTTATGGATTATTTTTGTTGACAAGTTTATATGGCTATTTAACACAACAACTCAGGAGACAGATACAGATTGTGTGTCTATTAGTGGCAGTTTGTATTTATGGAAGTCGTTCTCTTTTAGAAGGGTGAGATTTTAATTGCTCATGGGTAAAATACAGAAAAAATGAAAAATGAAGGTAAAATGCTGCTTCAGAGGACACTAACACTGAAGAGATGGGTAAAAGAAAAGACTTAAATAAAATGAGAAATATCAAAACTTAGGAACAAATATAGGAGTGATGTTTCAAGGAGATGTTGGCTGATATGTTTTCTTATTTAATTTTAAGAGATGAGAACATTAATGAGTTCAAATAAGTGGCTGTAATATAATTGCAAATGTACTAGCTTATGAGCTGCTTAAATCAAAACTAAAAGATCTTTTCTGGCAACTCTCTATAGAAAGATTCTAGTGAGTGTATGGCATGCGTTACTATTGACTGACATAATGTAGATAATTATGATAATTTAGTTACAAAGTATCTTCTAGAATTTTAGGAACATCAAATTGGAAAATTGTGATGATTCACTCAGAAATTTACAAAAATCATAGTTATATTTAATGCAAAATACACATAGATATCACGTAATGTTTAATGCAAGTAGCCTGGAGTCTGATTAATAGTTCCAATAGAATGCTTGTCACTATCTCAGCAGATTTGTTTGAAAAGTTAGTTGTGTCTCAAATTGAAAAACATATGGTTTTGTACATATCAGGCACTATAAATACTTGTGGTAAATGGATGAATGAATTCTTTATAAATAATTTTGGGGAGTTAAATACATTATTAATTAGTTTTCACTTGATCAATCTTTAAGTTCACTGTCATCCAAAGAATTTTGATCTGACATGTCTCTGTTATTGTGGTAAGAACACTTACTATGAGATATACTCTAACAAAATATTAAATACACAATACAGTATTGTTCACTGTGTGAAATGTTATAAAGCAGATGTCTACAATGTATTCATCTTGTGTAATTGAAACTGTATATCTGTTGGACAGCCGCTCCCCAGGTTCCTCTCCCGCTAGCCTCTGGCAGTGACCATTCTATTCTCTGCTTCTATGAGTTTGACTATTTTAGATACCATATAATCAGAATATGCACTATTTGTCTTTCTGTGACTGCTTTATTTCACTTAGCATAACGTTCTCCAGGTTCATCCATGCTGTAATATATATAGAAGGATATCTTTCTTTTTTAAGGCTGAATAATATTCTTTTGTTGGTATATATTGCATTTTCTTTATACATTCATTTGTTGATGGATATTTATGTTGTCTCACTATCTTGGCTATTAGAATAATGCCACAATGAACACAGGTCCTGTTTTCAATTCTTTTCAATATGTACCCAGAAGTGGGATTGCTGGATCATGTGATAATTCTATTTTAATTTCTTTATGGAATTTCCATATTGTTTTCCGTAGTGACTGCACATTAACAATCCCGCCAACAGTGTACAAGTGTCCCAATATCCCTACATCTACATCCTTGCCAATGCATTATTTTCTTCCATTTTTTTTTTCCTTTTTTTGTATTGGCCATCCTAACAGGTGTAAGGTGATATCTTACCGTGGTTTTGATTTGCGTTTCCCTGATGATTAGTGATGTTGGGCATCTTTTCATATATTTGCTGGCCATTTGTATATCTTCTTTGGAGAAATATCTATTCAAGTCTTTTGCCAATTTTTTAGTCAGGTTATTTGGGTTTTTTTCGGCAAAACACTTTACATAGTGTAATAGCATTTCATTACCATGACACCCATGAAAACAATAAATTATAAATGTCATTTTATAAATGGGAATATAACATGCTTTACATTGTACACTAAATGGTAGATCAAGAAATCAAACCATGGATCTGTGACTCTAAATCTTATGTCCTTTACCCTGATCATTTCTCCTTGGTAGACATACATGTTCTATGAATATTTCCATCTGAAATCTAAGAGGGGACCATAACCCTAACTTTTCCAAAGGTCCCCTCATTTCATTTTTTGTTGTTGTTGTTCTCTGTCTGAGATTTTTCTGACATGATTTCTATTTTTAAATATGACCCCATTGTAACTATCAGTCTCCACCATGGACTCTTTCAAGGTAAAGCTGTATTTCATCCTTTAGGTTATTCACATATTTCCTCATTCATTTCGAACCTCTATAGTCAGTCCGTTAGCAGTGGTACATTAAACACATTATATTATATTTTATTTATATCTATTAATTTGCCTTTTAATAATATTTACTGGTCCCCTAGAACTTGTCTGAACTTCTGAGCTCCATCTTTGTATCAGAGTAATTGAAAGAAATACAAGTACTCGGTCTCAAGTTTCCTATATCTAAATCTATGTAGCAAAATATCTTTTTGCTCTTTTCAAAGTCTTTAAAAAAATAATATATCAAATGGCTCCAAACTATTACTTTTTAAATTTTTTGAGATATCAACATACAACATTTTATTAATTTCAGGTGTACAACTACTGATTCAATGTTTGCATACATTGCAAAATGATCACCAAAATAAGTTTAGTTAAGATCTATCACCACACACAATTACAATTTTTTTTTCTTGTCATGAGAACTTTTAAGATCTATGCTCTTAACAACTTTCAAATATGTAATACATTGTTATTAACTATAGTCACTCTGCTGTAAATTACATCCCCATGATTTATGTATTTTATAACTGGAAGTTTGTACCTTTTGACCCTGTTCACCCATTTCACTCACCGCCCCCCCCCCCATCCACCACCTCTGGAAACCGCTAATCTGTTCTCAGTATTTGTGAGCTTGGATTTTATTTTTTCAGATTCCACTCATAAGTGAGATCATAGGGTATTTGTCTTTCTCTGTCTGACTTATTTCACTGAGCATAATACCCTCAAGGTCCATCCATGTTGATGCAAATGGCAAGATTTCATTCTGTTTTATGGTTGGATAATATTCCACTGTGTACATATATACCACAATTTCTACAACTATTCACCCATAGATGGACATTTAGGTTTTTTCCATGTCTTGGCTGTTGTAAACAATGCTACAATGAACATGGGGGTGCAAATATCTTTTCAAGTTAATGTTTTGTTTTCGTCACATAAATACCCATAGGTAGAATTGCTGGATCATGTGGTATTTCTTTATAATTTTTTGAAGAACCTCCATGCTGTTTTCCATAGTGGCTGCCAAAGGTTTCCTTTTTTCCACATCCTTGCCAACACTTGCTGTTTCTTTTCTTTTTGATAGTAGCCATTTTTGAGGTAATATCTTATTGTGCCTTTGACTATCATTTCCCTGATGATTAGTTACATTGAGCTTCTTTTCATTTACCAGTTGGTCATCGGTATGTCTTCTTTGGAAAAGTATCTATTCAGATATTCTGCCCATATTGTAATCTTTGTTTTTCTTTTTCTTTTTTTTTTTTTTTTTTTGCTATTGAGTTGTGTGAGTTCTTTAGATTCTTTGGATAGTAACCCCTTATCAGACATATTTACAAATATTTTCTCCCATTCAGTAGGCTGCTTTTCATTTCGCTGATGGTTTCCTCTGTTGTGCAGAGCTTTATAGTTTGACGCAGTCCCACTTGTTTGGTTTTGCTTTTGTTGCCTTTGCTTTTAGTATAAGATACAAAAAATCGTCACTAAGATCAATGTTGAGGAGCTTACTGCCTATCTTTTCTTCTACAAATGTTCTAAGTTCAGGTCACACATTCAAGTTTTTAATCCATTTTGAGTTAATTTTTGTGTATAGTGTAAGATAGTGATCTAGTTTCTTTCTTTTGCATGTGGCTGTCCAGTTTTCCAACATCATCTATTGAAGAGACAGTTCTTTCCCTCCCCATTGTATATTCTTGCTTCCTTTGTCATAAACTAATCGAACATATATGCATGGGTTTATTTCTGGGCTCTCTATTCTGTTCCAGTGATCTATGTTTTTATGTCAATATCATACTGTTTTGTTTAGTACAGCTTTGTACTACCATTTGAAATCAGGGAGTGTGATGCCTCCAGCTTTGTTCTTCTTTCTCAAAATTGCTTTGTCTATTTGAGGTCCCTTGTGCTTCCAGATAAATTTTTAGGATTATGTGTTCTTTTTCTGTGAAAAATGCCATTGGAATTTTGATAGGGATTGCATTGAATCCGTTGATTGCTTTGGGTGGTATGGACATTTTAACAGTATTCTTCTAATCCATGAGCATGGAATATCTTTCCATTTATTTGTGTTTTCTTCAATTTCTTTCATCAATGTCTTATAGTCTTCAGTGTACACTTCTTTTACCTCCTTTGTTAAATTTATTCCTACGTATTTTGTTCTTTTAAATGTAATTGTAAACGGGATTGTTAATTTCTCTTTCTGATAGTTTATTGGTGTATAGATATGCAACAGATTTATGGATATTGTTTTTGTATCCCATAACTTTACTAAACTTGCTTACTAGTTCTAACACTTTTTTGGTGCAGTCTTCAGGCTTTTCTATATATAATAAATATTCTGCATATAAAAGAAGTGATAATTTTACTTCTTCCTTTCTGATTGGAATGCCTTTTATTTCTTTTTCTTGCCTAATTGCTCTGGCTAGGACTTTCAATACTTTGGTGAATAAAAGTGGCGAGAGTGGTCATCCTTGTCTTGTTCCTGATTTTAGAGTATGATTTTGCGATTGAACATGTTGTTAGTTGTGGGCTTGTCATATACGGCCATTATTATGTTGAGGTACGTTACCTCTATAAGCACTTTGTTGAGAGTTTTTATCATAAATCGATGTGGAATTTTGTCAAATGCTTTTTCCAAATCTGTTGAAATGATCATATGATTTTTATCTTTGATTTTGTTAATGTGGTGTATCGCCTTGTTTGATTTGCAGGTGTTAAACTTTCTTTTCAATCCTGGAATAAGTTCCACTTGATCATGGTGTAGGATCCATTTAATGTATTGTTAAATTTGGTTTGCTAATGTTTAGTTGAGGATTTTTGCATCTTTGATCAACAGGAGTATGGTCTTTTAATTGTTTTTTCTTGTGGCATCCTTGTCTGGTTTTGGTATCAGGGTAATTCTAGCCTCACAAAATAAGTTTGGAAGTATTCCTGCCTCTTCTGTTTTATGGAAGAATTTGAGAAGGATTGGTATTAATTGTTCTTTGAATGTTTGGTAGAATTTATCCAAAAAGTCATCTGGTCCTGGACTTTAGTTTCTACTGATGTTTTTAATTACTGATTCAATCTTTTTTTTTTTTTCCCAAGGAAGATTAGCCCTGAGCTAACATCTCCTGCCAATCCTCCTCTTTTTTTGCTGAGGAAGACTGGCCCTGAGCTAACATCCATGCCCATCTTCCTCTACTTTATATTTGGGACGCCTACCACAGCATGGCTTGCCAAGTGGTGCCATGTCCACACCCGAGGTCCGAACCGACGAACCCCGGGCAGCTGAAGCAGAACATGCAAACTTAACCGCTGTGCCACCGGGCTGGCCCTACTGATTTAATCTTGTTGGTAATTGGTCTGTTCATATTTTCTGTTTCTTAATGATTCAGTCTTGGTAAGTTGTATGTTTCTAGGAACTCATCCATTTCTTCTAGGTTCTCCAATTTATTGGCATTTAAGTGTTCATAGTAGCCTTTTATGATCCTTTGCATTTCTGTGGTATCAGTAGTAATGTCTCCTCTTTCATTTCTGATTCTATTTATCTGAGTCCTCTTTTTTTCTAGGTGAGTCTAGCTAAAGGTTTGTCAATTTTGCTTATCTTTTAAAAAAAGTTCTTTGTTTTATTGATCATTTCTATTGTCTTTTTGTCTTTATTACTTTTATTTCTGCCTGATTTTGTTATTTCCTTCCTTCTACTAACTTTGGGCTTCTTTTGCTCTTTTTCTAGTTCCTTGAGGTATAAAATAAGGAGGGTTTTTTTTTTTTTTGAGATTTTTCTTGTTTCTTGATGTAGGCATTTATTGCCAGGATCTTCCCTCTTAGATCTGCTTTTGCTGCATCCATAATGTTTTGTATGCTGTATTGTCATTTTCATTTGTCTCAATGTAGTTTTTCATTTATCTTTTGATTTCCTCTTTGACCCATTGGTTGTTCAGTTTGTTTGTTTTCTTATTATTGAGCTGTAGTTGTTCTTTATATATTCTGCATTTTAACCCCTTAGCCAATATATGGCTTGCAAGTATTTTCTCCTATTCCATAGCTTGCTTTTTCACTCTGTTGATGTTTCCTTTGCTGCATTGCAATTGTTAAGTTTAAAGTGGTCCCATTGTCTATTTTTGCTTTTGTTATCTATGTTTTTTGTGTCGTAGCCAAGAAATCATTGCTCATTTCAACATCATGAAGTATTTCTTGTATGTTTTCTTCTGTGATTTATAGTTTCAGGACTATGTTTAGGTCTTTATTGTATTTTTAATTAATTTTTTCTTGTACCAAAAAAGGGCCATCTTCATTCTTTTTCATGTGGGTACCCAGTTTTTCTGTCACATTTTGTGGAAGAGACTATCTATTCTCCATTGTGTGGTCTTGTCATCCTTGTCAAAGATCATTTTACTGTAAGCACATGGGTTTATTTCTAGGCTCTTTATTCTGTTCCATAGGTCTATATACCTGTCTTTATGCTTATAACAGTATCTATGTAATATGTTTTGAAATTAGGAAGTGGGAGGCCTTCAACTTTGTTCTTCTTTCTCAAGGTTATTTTGGCTACTGGGGTCCTTTGAGATTCCTTATGAATTTCTGCAAAAAGTGCCATTGGGGTTTGATAGAGATTGCTTGGAATCTGTACATCACTTTACATAGAATAGACATTTTTAACAATATTGTCTTTGTATCCATGGGCATGAGATCTCTTTCCATTTATTTGTGTCTTCTTGAATCTCTATCAGCAATGTTTTGTAGTTTTCTGTAGACAAGTTTTTGGCTCCTTGGTTATATTTATTGCTAAGTATTTTATTCTTTTTGATCTTATTGTAAATAGCATTGTTTTCTTAATTTCCTTTCAGACTTGATTGTTAGTGTATAGAAATGCAACTGGTTTTTTTGATGTTGATTTAATGTTCTTGAATTTTGCTAAATTCATTTATTAGGTCTAACTTTTTTAGTGGAATGTTTAGAGTTTTCTACATAGATGATCATGTATCTGTTAACTAAGACAATTTTACTACTTTTCCAATTTGGGTATCTTTTCTTTCTTATTCTTATCTAATTTCTCTAGCTATGACCTCCCATAATATATTGAATGGAAGTGGCAGGAGTGGGCATCCTTGTCTTGTTCCTGATCTTAAAGGAAAACCTTTTAGATTTTCACCATTGAGTATGATGTTAGCTGTGGGATAGTCATATGTAATCTTTCTTTTGATGAGGTAGTTTTCTTTGATTCATAGTTTGTTGAGTGTTTTTGTTATGAAAGAGTGTTAAACTGTCAAATACTTTTTCTGCATCAATGAGGTGATTACAGGATTTTTGTCTTTCATTGTTAATGTGGTGTATTACATTTATTAATTTATATGTTGAACCACCTTGCATTCCAGGGGTAAATCCCTCTTGGTCATAATCCTCTTAACATGCCATTGAACTAGTTTTGCTAGTGTTTTATTGAGGATTTTTCCATTAATACTCATCAAGGATATTGAGCTGTAGTCTTCTTTCCTTGTGGTGTCTTTGGCTTTGGTATCAGGGTAATATTGGCCTCATAAACTGAGTTGAAAAATATTCTCATTCCTAATTTTTTAGAACAGTTAGGAATTAATTCTTATTATGTTTAGTAGAATTTTTCAGTGAAGCCATCTATGGTCTTGGATTTTTCTGTTGGGAGGTTTCTGATTATTGACTCAATCTCCTTATTTACTTGTTATAAGTCTGTTCGGATTTTCTATTTCTTCATAATTCAGTCTTGGCAGCTTGTGTGTTTCTAGACATTTATCTATCTCTTCTAAGTTATCCAATTTATTGGAAAATAATTGTACTTAGTAGTCTTTTATAATCCCCATTTTATTTTTGAGACATCTGCTATGCCTCCCCTTTCATTTCTGATTTCAGTTGATACCTCTTTTTTTTTCCTTAGTTGATCCAGCTGAAGACTGGTTAATTCTGTTGAGTTTTTTTCAAAAACCAACTCTTGGTTTCATTGATTTTTTTCCCTATTGTTTTCTATTTATTTCTGCTCTGACCTTTATTATTTTCTTCCCTCTAACTTTGGGTGTAGTTTGTTATTCTTTTTTTAGTTCCTTGAGGTATAAAATTAAGTTGTTAATTTGAGGGTTTTTTTTTTTTTTAAAGATTTTATTTTTTCCTTTTTCTCCCCAAAGCCCCCCGGTACACAGTTGTGTATTCTTTGTTGTGGGTTCTAGTTGTGGCATGTGGGACGCTGCCTCAGTGTGGTCTGATGAGCAGTGCCATGTCCGCGCCCAGGATTCGAACTAACGAAACACTGGGCCGCCTGCAGCGGAGCGCGCGAACTTAACCACTCGGCCATGGGGCCAGCCCCGAGGGTTTTTTTTTTAATGTAGGCGTTTACCACTATAAATTTCCCTCTTATTGCTTTTACTGCATCCCATAAATTTTGGAATATTGTTTTTGTTTTCCTCTGTCTCAAGATATTTTCTACCTTCCCTTTTGATTTCTTCTTTGACCCAGTGGTTTTTCAAGACTGTGTTTCATTTCTACATAGCTTTGGATTTCCCTGTTGCTATTGATTCCTAGTTTCGTTCCATTGCAACCAGAGAAGATACTTTATATGATTTCTATCTTCTTAAATTTGTTAAGACTGCTTTTTGTGGCCTAACATGTGACCTATTCTGGAGAATGTTCTGTGTGCCCTGGAGAATGTGTATTCTGTTCCGGTGGGGTGGAACCTTCTGTTTATATCCTTTAGGTCCAATTGCTATAGTCATTCAAGTCTTCTCTTGCCTTATTGATGCTTCTATCTGGTTGTTCTATCCATTATTTAAAATCAGGTATTGAAATATTCTTGTATTATTGAATTACTCTCTATTTCTTCCTTCAATTCTGTCATTATTTGCTTCATATATTTGGGTGCACAGATAAGTGAATATACATTTACATTTATAATTGTTATGTCTTTACAGTGCATTTTCCCTTAATGTTTTTCTTTGCGTCTTGTGACAGTTTTTTACCTTAAGAATATTTTCTTTTATATAAATTTGGCCACCTCTGCTCTCTTTTGGTTACAATTTGTGTCGCATATCTTTTATCATCCTTTTACTTTTACCCTATGTGTGTCTTCACATCTAAGGTGAGTCTCTTGTGGACATTGCATAGTTACATCTTGTTTTTTCATCCATTCAACCACTCTGTATCTTTTGGGGCATTTAATCCATTTATATGTAAGTATATACTGATGGGAAGGACTTACTATTGTCATTTTGTCAATTGTTTTCTGGCTGCCTTGTAGCTATTTGTCTCTCTTTTCCTCTCTTACTGCCTTCTTTTGTGTTTTGTTGATTTTTTTTCACTTGACATGCTTTGATCCATTTCTAATTTTATTTTATATGTCTTCTATAGTTATTTTCTTTATTGTTCCTTTAGGACTTATGTAAAACATCTTATCGTTATAACAATTTATTTTAAACTGATAACTTAACTTCAATCATTTCTACTCTGTTATATCTCTCTTTCCCAACTGTATCTTATCGATATTACAAATTACATTTTTATATATTGTGCATCCATTAAGAATTTTGTAGTTATTTTTTAGACTTTCTTCAAATTCTCTACCGGAATAAAAAGTGCTTTACACACCACCATTATATTGTTATACTTTCTGTATTTGTCTACTTACTTAGCTTTGCCAGCAAGCATTATGCTTTGGTAGGCTTTTGTGTTGCTGTCTAGCATTCTTTCATTTCACTTTGCAGGATGCCTATTAAGATTTCTTGTAAGGCAGGTCTAGAGGTGACGAACTCCTTCACTTTTGTTTATCTGGGAAAGTCTTAATTTCTCTATTTTTGAAGGATAATTTTCCTGGATATAGTTTCCTTGGTTGGTAGATTTTTTCTTTCAGGCCTGTGAATATATCACCATACTCCCTTCTATCCTGCAAGATGTCTTCAGAGAAATCCATTTATAATCTAATAGGAACTCCTGTGTCTGTAATGAGGCTTTTTCTCTTGCTATTTTCAAGATTCTGTTTTTGTCTTTGATTTTTGGTAACTTGATTATAGTATGTCTCAGTATGGGTTTCTTTGGGTTCATTATGGTTAGAGTCTTAGGTTTCTTGAATTTTGATGTCCATTTTCTTCAGATTTTGGAAGCTTTTGGCCATTAATTCTTCTAACAAGCTATCTATCTCTTTCTCTTTCTCTTTTCCTTCTGGAACTCTTATAATTGCATCTATTGGTCCACTTGGTGGTTTGCCATAACTACCTTAGGTTTTCTTCACTTCGTTCTTTTTTCTTTTGCTCTTCTGACTGGATAATTTCAAGTGACTTGTCTTTGAATTCATTGATTCTTTCTTCTGCTTTATTCAGTCTGCTATTGAACCCCTCTAGTGAATTTTTTAATCAAGTTATTGTATTTCTCTCCTCTAGAATTTGTTTGATCCTTTTTTATAGTTTTTCTTTGTTGATATTCTCATTTTCTTCATGCATTATTTCCCTGATTTCATTTAGCTGTCTGTTTTCTCTTTAGAGAATCAAGCTCCTTTAAATCTATTGTTTTGAATTCTTTGTCAGGTAATTCATAGGTCTCCATTTATTTGGAGTTAGTTTCTGGAGATTCATTTTGTTTCTAGTTTGGGCCATGTTTACCTATTTCTTCATGTGCCTTGTGATTTTGTGTGTGTGTGGTTAGTTTTATGCATTTGTAAAAACAACCCACCTATCCCAGTCTTTATGGACTGGCTTAATACAGGGTAAGACCTTCACTGATCAGCCCAGCTAGAAATTCTTGGGGGCCCCTGAAACTTTTGGGAGGAAGATGAGATATCTCTGGGCTCATGCATGTAATTTCTCAAAAAGAGAGTTTTGCCAGTTTCTTTTTCAGAAGCTGACAATCTGTTGCTCCCTCTGGTATCTATCTGTTGTACTGCAAATCCTCTGGCCCTAAAGCAGAAATTCACCATGCTTTCGCAGCCCCAAGACATTCAAAGTATGCTAGCTCCCCACCGGCACTGGAAGTCAGGCGAGACAGATACTAGTCCTCTGGGAAGCTCCCTTAAAAGCTGGACCACAAGATGCCCACTCCACTCTTCTCTCTCTCTCCTGATGTTGAAGCCAAGAGTTGGGCACTTTTTCCCAATCATGCCAAAGTCCACCAGCCTAAGTCTGTGGCACCACATGCCCTTTGATCTCACAGCAAGTTGTCCCTGCTCTCCTGTGTATATATAAGTATATATATATACGTTTATACACAGATTACTCCTGTATATATATATATATACACACACGCACATATATATGATATACATATATCTATACATATATATCATATATATGTGTATCTGTGTATATGATGAGCTACATTATTTTTCTCCTTATTTATGAAATTTTATGCCACAGAAAATTAATTTTATCTTATTAATAACTGTTTGGCATGCCATGATATAGATTTTAACAGAGCATTCGGAGTACTATTGGTGCTGAACAAAGCATGCAACAAGATGAGTGACATAGAGCTTTAGTCAGAGAGCATGGTTGGTCAAAATGTAGCCTTCTGATCTTGATTCAGTTTTGAATTAAACAGTGAAAATTGTGAGTGTAAAGATACTGACACCATTTTGTTAACAAAATAAAATAATTCTCCATTTTGGAGATGAGAGATGAGAAACGCCAAAAGCTAAAGAAATCATATATTGCTTTGTGAACCACATATTTTGTTGATATTCATAACACCAACTATTTCTGTGATTGCATGTAGTTGCTCAAGTATCATATATGAGGGATATAGCCAGCATTTGAATACCCTGAACCTATCACTTTGGGACGAAAATATAAAATTTTTATAGTTGAAGATAATATAATTTCTTAAAGCATGATTGTTTTATAAATAGGCCAAGTTCTGAAAATTCAAAACATGGCTCCCAATACTTGGTGATTGATTTTAATCCACGAGGAAGGTAAAATGATGTTTTGGGTTTGTTTTAACAAAATCTTCCAAATGTTCTAAAGGTTACGAAGAAATACGTTGCAACCTTAATTTAAGAAAAGATGATAAAGAGAGTTCATTTGCCCCTGCTCTCAAAATGAAAAATGCAATATTTCAGTTCATGAGAGTGATAGGCTTATTAATTTAGCTTCCAAGTATAGCACTGAAAGTAGTCTTCAGTGAGAAATTCCTCTATAATTTCTGGATCTATATTCAATTTACAAATACAGAATTTATGAGTTGTCAAATATTTGCCAATATTTTTATGGTATACAATTATAAGTTAGGATATTTTAATTTAATAGAAATAATTATTATGAAAACAAAGCTAATGTTTGTACAGCCTTCCCTATGAGTCCTGTTTTGTTAAGATTTTCTTATCTATTGAAAGATTGTAAACAACTCTATTCCTCTTACTGAAACGACATAGTTTTATTTTTTTCGTGATTTGAATCTTTATAAAATTTCGTGAAATTCTAAGCTTATGGATACATGAATTCCAGTTGAGTGCTCTGTGGATGCCAAAAGCTAAAGAAATAAAGCATTACTTTGTGAACTACATTACCTGAGGATAACAGGGCTTGTATTTTGTTTATCTTTGCAAAATGGTGACAGTATATTTTTGGCATGTAATACTTTTTACATAAATGTTGCTTGCAATGAATCTAACTGAATTGACTAAAAATCTAATAAGGTAATAAAAGGCCGAGGTGTTTCTCCAAAAGAGAAAATAAAAAAGAGTACTTTAGTAAAATATGAGTTTCCACAGATGAGGGGTTAGAGACGATGTCACAATGCATGCAAAAGGAAAGAAAGCCTTCCATTGGCTTTAGGCAAATTTACTAAATTTATTTAAGTGTCAAACTGAAGCAGATATATAAAGGCAAGTAATGGAATTATTTGTTGGAGACACATAAGATTATACAGGCTAGCCTGAATGATGGTTCACAAAGGATTATTTTTGTATAGAAAAAATGCCATAGCTGAAAAGTAAACATTTTAATCTCTTAAAATCAAATTCAGGCATTAAAATCCCACAGTAAAGGCCCTCACTGGCAGAGAGTGAGGATCAACTCAGTAAAGACTGTTGGCAGACAAGGACTTTGGCTTGTTCAGACCCATGAGTGACCAAGGCGTTAAGCCAGCATATCCCTTTTGCTGGCAGAATTAGGAATCCAAATCTTGGCTGTTTACCTAACCATGACAGACCACCAGAAGTACTGATAACTCTCTGTTCTCAGAAGAAATGTTGAATGGATAACTCAAAAGATTTATCCAACACTAAAGATAAATATTTTCAATGGAGTACTTCAATAAAGCAAGGGAATAATTTAGGAATACATCAGACTTTTAACTGTTTGAATAGATATGCATTTTATAAATATAATAATTAAACCTAAAAATAGAATCTAGCAACATAAATTACTTACAACATGCAAAAACTAGAATTGTTGTAATTCCTTCAATTTAATTTCTAATTCTGAAAAAGTAATGCTTACCACTAAACCAAATTAAATACAAAGATACATGAAGAAAATGTGTAGTAATATCCACTCATCCTATATGCAATCTTATCCTACCAACCCACTCCTACACATCAATCAAATAATAAAAAATACGCAACCCAAACCAATGATGATGAAACTGAGGCAAAAAAGGAAGAAAAAAGGATTTTGCCTAACACGATGCAATTAACAGAGCTGGGATGTGAATCTGAGCAGTTTGCTTCCAGAATTCATATTCTTCATATAAACCTAACTCATTTGTTTAGCTGAACAGTATTTCCAAGTGTGGTATGTACTTTATATTTCAATAGATATTAAAAATGTATAACCCTACCAGAAGCACCCACTTCTCCTCCCTGCAGTTGATGTGGTCTATTCAAAATCCTACACTAGAAGATGAATGATTGTTTATAACATCCAGAATTTAGACATTTAAAATGTGTAGAATTTTAGGGGGCTGGCCCCGTGGCCGAGTGGTTAAGTTTGCACACTCTGTTGGCAGCCCAGGGTCTCACTAGTTCGGATCCGGGGCGCAGACATGGCATCGCTCATCAGGCCATGCTGAGGCAGCGTCCCACATAACACAACCAGAAGGACCCACAACTAGAATATACAACTGGGTGCTTGGGGGGCTTTGGGGAGAAAAAGCTGAAAGAAAAAAAAAGATTGGCAACAGTTATTAGCTCAGGTGCCAATCTTAAAAAAATTAAAAATAAAATTAGTAGAATTTTAGACACTTCAATAGAAAAACTGACAGAAAAAAATTAGGAATGGATAATTCTTGCACACACACAAATCTAAATGGTTAGAGCACGTATAAAAAGATATTCTGAAGAAAATTGAAACAATGAGATAAGACTTTTATTCTATCGGATTAGTAAAGATGAAAATATCTATAATGTTGTTGTCTCTGGGAATGTGGAATAAAGAATCTGCTTATACATTACTGGTGCAAATATACATTTTTTTCCCTAAGTATATGTAGTAATTCCTTCCTATCATCTGTCTTTAAGCATATATATTTTGTTACAAACAAAAATCCCATAAATACTTTACAAGAAAAATTGCTTTATGCATATAGACCAGCGTACAAGATGGATGTATGTTTTTGCTTAAAATTTTACTCAAGTTGGACAGTGATGTCAGTTCCTGCTGTGAGAATAAATTTTCCAGTCATTTCAACACTCTTCAGAGAAGGAATGATTGAATTCAGAAGGGGAGTTACCTTCAATGTAATCCCTCAATTAATTTAGAGTAATAGTAGCCCAAAGGAATATTTCAAAGTTGTTTAGAATAGAAGGAAAACAGAAATAAGTGGAGGAGATTTTTGTTCTCCTTTCATAATAAGAATTAATTCTTTTCATGCCCCCAGAGTATGTATTATATTGAATGCAATTGGTAGATATAGTTGTGATATTTTTAGCAGGCTAAAGTTTTTTTATTGATAGTAAGTGCAGAACTTGATTTTCTGGCAAATATTTCTACAAATGTTTAACTGAAAATTTACATTTTATGAAGTAATAATTCCTGCGATAATTAAGTATACAAAGCCAAAAATCTAAGTTTCTTAAGTACAAGCCCTTTACTTAATCTTCCTTAATATAAGTTTTCAAGCTTGAAAATCAGCTTTAATATTGATAATTCTAAACCTTCCCTAACAGGTTATATATTAAGTATAGATTAGGTTTTTCACTGAACTTATTTCAGTCAATTAGTGGCGTAATTTGTACCCTCATCAATGTCTTAAAGTAAGCTGAAAACGTCAAACGTTCACTAGGGAGTTCAAGTCAACTGTTGCTGTGTTTTACCCATAGCTTCCCAATTGTTTCCTCATCCTTCTCCCTTTAAACTTCTCTGAGTTTCCAACCAAAATCTGTTATGGAGCAAGGGCTGGCTCCACCTGAGGCGCATGGAAGCCAATACGCTGGAACATAGGTCTTTGGGGGAAGAAAATTTATTACACAATCGATTGGTAAGGAGACAGAGAAAGGCTCTCAGCTCTGTCTCCCACATCCGGGGTATAGAGTAAGGTTTAAGGGATCGGGGAAGCAGGCTGGTGTGTGGAAATGCTGGCAGGATAAGTTTCTATTGGTAGATCAAAATGTTCCCTTCTGTGTGTGCTCCTGGCTGGCTTGCCACCCCTGAAAAATTGTCTTAACATTCTGTTGTTAAGATGAGGTCAGTATAGTAAACAAGAGTAAAGGTTTTATGTCGATTTAAGTCATTGCCTTCTCTGTTGATGAGTTTCTAGAGATTTAATCATCCTCTCCTTCCTGGCAGAGTGGAAGTCACCCTTACAAATGGAGATTTCTCTTATAAATGTAAGTTTCCCTTAAAAATGGCAACTTCTTCTAGATTTTCAGAGCTTTGCCTGTTTCTGCTGTTTCTTAAAAATAATCAGCCTAAAATAATTCCTATGCCAAAGAAGCATATTTTTGAATGGCAAATTCTGTTCCTGGTCCTGTGGTTACAAATCTAGCCAGCTGTAGGAAACAATTGAGAGAACTTGAATTAGAATGTAATGAAAGAGAATAGTTGGAATGGAGAATGACAAAGACTTTGTAAATATGACTCTTTCCATTCTGGTCCTCTAAAATGAACAGACTGAACTCAGATTAACAACAGATTGTTTATAGACATTGCTTTCTTACCACAGAATGTGATATGTCTATATCAGACACAAAATTTGGTGTAGCAATTGCCCTGTAAATGATGACTACCAATTCATATATAATTGATTTAACATTTCTGGAAATAATATATTATTTAATGTTAATTAGTTGTGTCTTTCTTTTCATGACTGATATTAAACATTAAAATTGAAAATCCCACTCCTGGAGAAACAATGTGATACCATTTTAGTTATTTTGTAGACACTTTTTAATTTACTATACAATTTAACTCTTTGTCTAATAAATAGGATACATAAACTTGAATTAACTACTTATTTTGATTTTATACAAGTACCACAAGTTCCAATGATGTCACGCTGGGGTTTTCCATATATGAGTAAATTTGTGATTACATGTTGTTTAGATGGCGTTGAGAAATGAAGTGGAAGCTAGTTCATGAGCTGTTCCTCCTCATCCTCCACTTATTTTCTCTCACGTATCTTCTTACCATTTGAGGAGAGCCAAAGGTTTCAGTTAAGCATGGAAGTGAAATTGAGTGACTATTCAGAGAGAAATTAGTCTGCAATGGGCATATTGGATTGAACTAGAAGACATTAAATTGAGGTCTGCATTTAAATCATGATATCTCGGTACAAGAAAACTTCATATATTCAATTAGGAGTTAGAAAATGACTTGTATGTGTATATGAAACCAGCAAACAGCCACTGATGATTAAGTATTTAGGTACTAAAGTTTTTTCCTTTTTGCAATCACTGATTACAGCTTTTAGCTGTTTAACCCACCCATTGTTAACTGTGCTGCTTAGGCAGTCTGCTATCTGACTCCCACTAGGCTCCCATAGACAACATCTTCCTGCAGCCTGGGTCCCATGGTAATGGGTGTGCAAGTTGTTTTTTCAGGAATTAGAACTCCTTGTCCACTTCAGGCTGGTTGAGACTACCAACTCATCAACCAGGCCCATGCCAATGTCCCATAGGTGACCTTTTGAAATAAAGAGGCTAAAAACTCCACTCTCAGACCATGCTCACACCACCATTTTGTGAACATGGGTCCTATGAAGAGGCATGAAGTCTGACTACGCTTGCGCAGATCATCAATTACCTCACCTCTCCTCACCTCCACATTTCAGACCACCTTGCCACCTATCCCATAAATATCCCTGAGTCTCTATTTACAGGGAAGTGAATTTGAGGTTCATACTCTCACTTCCTCACGTGGCTGCCTGGGATTAAACCCTCTCTCTGCTGCAAATCTCGTCATCTCAGTGTTTGGCTTTCTGGGCGGTGAGCAAAAATAAACCTGGTTCGGTAACATATATACCTGACAATAGAGCCTGGATCAAAATGAGTAAGTAAGCTTTTATTTGTTAAACAGTCATGTTGCTTAACGACGAGGATGCATTCTCAGAAATGCATCATTCGGTGAGTTCATCATTTTGGAACATCATAGAGTATACTTACACAAACCAAGATGGTATAGCCTGTGACACCACCATCGTGTATATATGGTCCCTCATTGACCGAAAGGTAATTATGTGGCTCATGACTGTAATTCATCTTTACTCACAGTCTTCCAAGCTTCTATTCCTTCTTTCTGGCATTGAAAGCCCTGCTGCTTTTGGATAAAGTTCTTCCTGTTTCAAGTCTAAAATCTCATTCCACTTATTCTTTTTTCAAAAGACTCAAATGTTTGTATCTAAAACTTTTTATATTAAGTCTCTTTCAAAATCAAGATTCTGAATTATGTCTGAATTTAATATTAGCAAATTGTAAACGTGGTTACTAAAGTTATTTACACAAACGTGTGAATGCAGTTTAATCCTCCTTGTGTCTATCAGCATGTTTCAAAGGAGTGCTTGTAGTGAAATGTGGGAGGTGGGGATAATACGCATAAAGATGGCAGCTCATGATTCCCACTGATTTGTCTCAAATATTTCATCTAGCAGAAAAATATGTGAAATAAAGCATGTTAATTCATAGTTTACAACTGAGTAGTATTCATTTCATAGGCCTCTCTTTAATGTCATAAGTAACTGTCATCCCAGAGAGTCTTCACTTAGAGGTAAAGTATTTTCTTAGAATAAACTAATTAACAGTTAAAATCTGACTAATATGAAAGAGACCAATTTTTCATTTCCTTTAGCTATGAATAGAATGGCTTTCCATTATTATGTCGCTTTCAACTGTGAACTATTGGAAAGAAAATATCTTTAATATAGCTGACCTGAGAAAAGAATGAGCAAAAGAAATTAGATGATTCTTGAGGTTTCTCAAAAGGACTATTTCAGAAACTGTTTACTATTTATTTTAAAGCTTAACTTTTAAGTTCTCAAATGAAAACCAAAACTGAGAGGAAAACAAAATCCATGCTTTGTTGAAAAATGTCAACAAACGACATTTACGACTTTTGGAAAAACTTTTAGATTCTTGAAATTGAATGACTCTTTATTTTGAAAGACTATGAAAGACTTGAAAGACTACGAAAACTGACAATAAAAATTCATTCTTTCATTTGGAAATTCCAGAAACCCGTATTTTTTTTCAAATAAGATCATTTTAATTACAGAACTTTAAGAAGTGTGTATAAATTTAACCTGTAATGAAAAAATATTTATAGATAAATTGATTATCTTTCATTAGAATAAATTTTGTTAGTAGTTCTACATTTGTATCCAAGATCCCAAGATGTTAATTTAAAAAATTGTGAAAAGTGTTATGTTAAATTCCCTTAAACTTTTCAAGAAAAATATAACTAAGCTAATACTTTGGCCACTCCATGAATAACAAGGACCCACATATTTGAGATTTTATTTGAGTTTACATCATAGGCTCTTCCTACTAATATGGCTACCTGATATTGGTCCCATGACATTAAAAACTTGCAATTTGGTAACCTTCAAATGTGCTAATGATCCAGAATATTCTACTCACTTTGGCCACATTGAGCCATCTATTTCTACCCCATTGATCTTGATTCTGCCCTACTATATTCTAAATTTTTGAAGCAGTCACTTCCTGTGTGTTCAGAATTTTCCCCCTAGCTCTTTGGCTCTCTTTTTTGTCGTCCTCTTCTAGCTGCTTATCATCTTACCATTTTATTAATAGCCATGCTCTGCTAAGTATGAACCTAGGTCTTTTCTAATTCTAGATGGACCTCCTGGATCATACAATTCTTTCCAGTGGATTAAATTTCCTCCTACGTGCTGTATTTTCCTAATTTCTGTTTCCAGCACACGATACTTTCCTGAGTCTGGAGCCCAGATCCTTATGCCTGACTGAAACCTAAGCATATCTACTCTGGGACTCCAAAGGCAAATGTCTAAAATATCATCTCTATTATCCTATTTTCCCTGATTGCTGTCCCCTTCTGTTTCTTAGTAATATGAATTGATTCAAATGCAGCCAAAGCCACTAGTCTTGGTATCACTCTTGATAATTCTTTTCTTTAGGCCTAGTAACTCAACAATGTTTACCAAGTACTGTTAATTATAAATTATGGAGTTGTTTTGATAAGTACTGCCACTAGTATAGTCCATATTCTGTGCCTGTACACTCTTTTAGCAAAATGTAGTGGGAGAAAAATATGAAGTTACACTAGAAGTTCTTATTTTAATTTTATGCCTTCAAACATCAAGTGGACCCCTTAAACTGCAGAACAGACTTATGGGAAGTGGCTAGTCCACTCACTATACCACTGTCCTTCATGATTTTATACTTCCTCCTCTCCCCTCAACCCACATGAGCAGCTTTACGATTGTCACGCACCCAATTCCTTTGCCTCCCACTTCACTGAGAAAATTGAAGCCATGAGAATTTTTGTAGACTCTAATAACCACAACTATCCAATTACCAGAACGGGCAACTACATTCTCTGTGTTATAGCCTTTGATCTTACATGAAGTTTCCATGCTTTAATGAAAAAATGTCTCCACTTGTGCGGGAAAATCAATCTTCTTTTACCTACCTGAAGGCATTGCTTTAGGACTTCTCCCTTCTCTTTTCTACAATATCAAATTTCCACCCTACTGCATCTTTTTCTTAAGCACCCTGGCACCCAGGCTTCTCTGGATCACATTCTCCTGTCAGTTCCTGCCCAGGTTTTGGCTGTACTAGCAAACTTTTCAGGTGAGTTGCTTATACATCCTGCCTGCAATTCCTCTCCTCTCCTGCTCTCTCAAACCCAATAGACTTCATCACCCTACAGAGACTACATGCATCAAGGTCAACAATGAGCTCCACTTTGGAAAATAGAGTAGTCAATTTTCATTTCGCATGTTGTTTGAGCTAACGGCAGCACTTGATATAGCTGAGCACTCCGTCCTTCATCCACTTCACTTCGTCTGTGTTCACTCTAGCTCAGTCTCCTTTATGGCTTCTCTCTTTCTCCCAGCTCTTTAATTTTTTTCCTGAATTCTCTCTATATATGTATATTTTTCTAATACGTTAATATAAGACATTTTAACAAAATATTTTGTGACTATTTATCTGTATAATTATGTCAAAAGTGATATAGTCATTAACTGAATGAAAATCTGTCAAGGTTAATGAAGAATTAAAAAACTAAAAGAATTTCTCTGACTTTGTCATTGCCCTAAGTAACAAGCTAAACTTGTAATATTGTAATCATGCAATTATTCAAAAGTTGCTCCATTAACGCATCAAGGCATTCAGTCAAATATATAACATGGTTGAAATGTAGAACTATTTCCAGTATAACTGGACTGAATTGATAAATTAGAACTTGAATGCTTTGCTTTTTTTCAAATCAATGACTTTTTCCAAGCTTCTCCAACAATAAAATAGTGTTCTCAGAACACTCTATGAGTGAAAACTACATTTTAATTTTACCTAGTGATAACATGCTTTCTCTGGATGACACTGGACATCATTTACTGGTATTTATATACTTTCATTTGAATAATGTATTCCATCTTGACTTCCATATTTGAAGATAAATGGGAAACAGCTTTTCACTACTTCAAAATTTTTCAGTGATATGATCCATCCAGGAAAACCAGAAGTCAGTGTTTCTAAATGTTTTCGGCAATTCACTACTAAAATACTGGAACATACTCCATCTTGCAATTCCACGTTTGTCCGATTTAATGACAACTCCCCTTTGGTCAAGCACATATCCCATGTTGAAATGGTCATTAGGGAAACGTAGTAAAATATTTCAGTTATCTTGGCATAATCTCAGTTCTCTAGGCTAACATCTTTCTGGGAAAAATGTCCTGTTAAGACATTTGACTCGCTTTTCATATTCTTTCTTTGTAAGATCCACAACTCTTATACCTGCAGTCTCCAAATACATTTCAGATGATGTAGAAATCTAGTGCTTTCTGAGGTTTTGCAGCTCCTGCATAGGGCACTTTCACAGGAACACTTCAATGACTGGCTTCCTGGGAGTAAGTGATGAGTGATTCAACACACTGTTCCTCCCACACCTCAGAGGGGCAGGCCCAGCACCCACCCAGCACCCTCTGGACCAAGCTGGCTAGCCCACCTCCTACCTGCCCTTTAAAGGTAACTACTGACAGGAACCCTAGCTATCCCTGGTCTTTCAATGTTGAGGAGCCTTATGTCTCAGTCTTTTTCTTTCTCCTTTCCCTTGTTGATCTCAACAAGCCCCATATCTTTAACATATATGACAGACTCCTAAATTTATATCCTCTGCCAAGATGTCTCTAGAACTGTATACTCATATCAAACTGACTACTTGACATCTTTTCTAGAATGGTTAGTACACATTCACATTTGTCATATCCAAAACTAAACCTATTTTTTCCCCAAAACATATTCCCGATGTCACCTTTCCCATCTCAGTTGTCTACAATTTCTCAATTGCACAGGCAACTAGAGGCATCCTTGACTACTCTTTTTCATACCACTCACTAAATATATCAGAAATTCTTGTTGCCTCTAACTTCAAAATACATACATTATCTAATTGCTGTTTTCTACCTCTCTTGTCGTCACCACAAATCCATTCTAATCGGAGTTACTCTAATGGCTTCTGAACAGGTCTTCCTGCCACTACACCTGCCCGCTGACAGTTCTCTCTCAAAACAGCAGGCAGGGTGACTCTCCTAAATTATCAGTTTGAGTCGGCCACTCTTCCTCTGCTTAAAACTCTGCGATGATTCTCCTTTTCACTAAGACTAAAAGCCCAAGTCCATACGGTGGCCTATAGGCTTCATATTGTCCACCACAATCCCAAATCTCAGACCTGCTCTAGTCTCTGTCCTCCATTTGCTCACTCAGTTCCAGCCTCTCTTGTCCCCTTTGCTCTTTTTTAAACACTCTAGGCAAGCTCTCACAGCCTTGCTCTGGCTGTTTTCTTTTTTTTTTTTTTAATAGTGCTTGTGCCTTTCCAATAGAATATGTAATTTATCAATTACATATTGATAGGATGAAGAAAAGGATGGCAAACCTTCCCTTGTAGGTTACATGTAAGCTTTGGGTACTATTAGACCTATTTAATTAATGAGGCTGAAATTCTCTTACAGGTATCATGGAATGAGCACCTCATCTCTGTGAACAGTTGCCCCTAACTCTTCCTTCCCGACAAAAGAATTCTGTCCTGACGGCACCCACTGTCTCTCCATCTCCACCCGCCCTGTCCCCCCACTGCAGCTCTGCCTGGCTGCCTCTTTGCCAACTCCTGCAAAGAGTCTACTTCACGTTAGATAAGGATTCGAGGAGTCGTGTATTGTTTTTAAAAGGTAAAATTGAGGCAAAGGAGATAAAGTGGCAGAATTTCAGAGTTGAAAGGAAAGGAGGAGGGCTTAGCCCCAAGTGCAAGAGCGATTCTGTATTATCATACCCACAGGAAGGAGGAGAGCAGACGCAGTCCTAAAACTGCAGGAGGAAAAGGAGGTGATTCTGTGTCACGTTTGTTTCCGAGAGGGATGCAGATGAAAAGAGGAGCACAGGCGAAGCAGCCCAGCGTGCTGAGATGAAGGAAAGGTAAAGCAGGGTTTTTAAAAATGCTGCTATTGGACCACTGTCAAGGGGTTCTCCAAATACAACTAAAAACTTATAGCGTTTGAGCACAATTTTGGGTTGTCTCATTCGGCTTATTTCGTTTTTGTATTTTAAGTAATTTACCTTTTTGATATCTTAGATGTAGAGGGATTAGTTGATCTCATAATTTAGTTAATGGAAATTTATCACCAGTCCATACAGAACCCCACTCAGATTTTATTTATGTACTTATTTAACTTTTATTTTATTTATTTATTCTACTCAAAATGAATATAGCTGGAAATCCATCCTTTTATCACATATGTGCTTAAAAGAAGATGTGTTACGTAAAAGTCATTTTGTATGGCTGCTGCACAGCCAAAGGGTAGAATATGGTCACATAATCTCTGTCCCTCTGTATGTCATATATGTATACATAATACATATTATATATATTGTATATAACACATTACATGTGTTTTCTGTATTAGATTTGTATACCAATGTAATTTGATTGTATACCTTTGAATATCCTTATGAAATACGTAGTGATGCTTTGTATACACTTTATTTTAAGTAATATAAACTATATAGTTTCTCACACAATCTGTAGTAATGAATATTTATCAACAATCTAAGATAGTCTGATACTTTGTAATATTAAAAAAGAATAAATTATCAGAAAAATAATGTAAAAATGCCAGCCTTTTATTATTAGATATGATAAGGCATGAAAATACATTTTAGTGAATACAATAAAGCAAATATAGCATAAAGAAAAGAGAATTTTAAAATTGTGCATGCTCTTTATTGAACATGAAATTATAAATAAGATAACTCCCCATGTTGTATGCCTATACGGACACTTTGAATAGACATGTGTATCAGTTTCTTCTTTTCCTCCATTTTCTCATGTCTCTCATTAACTTTTGATTTGAATCTATTCTCCTTGTACTTTCATTTCTATGATGGGTTTTTATTTTCTTCAATTCCTTTCCTGAGTTTGACCAAAACTGGGGCACTTCTAGTTTGTCCATTTCTGTCCATAAGTTTTAAATTTCTTGTCCTAGAGTTTTCATTATCTGAAATGTTATGATTTGCAATGTATGTTTCCTTCTTGTGGTGGATTAGCATGGAGTCATTTGCTGTTTTCCATTCCTGTGCCTTTTTTTTTTTTTTAAGGAAGATTAGCCCTGAGCTAACTACTGCCAATCCTCCTCTTTTTGCTGAGGAAGACTGGCTCTGAGCTAACATCCATGCCCATCTTCCTCTACTTTATACATGGGACGCCTACCACAGCATGGCCTTTGCCAAGCGGTGCCATGTCTGCACCGGGATCCGAAACCACGAACCCCAGGCTGCCAAGAAGTGGAACATGGGAACTTAACCTCTGTGCCACCGGGCCGGCCCCAGCGTTCCTGTGCCTTTTTCGGGGACAGTCTCTCATGTGTAAGAGTGCCTCTTTTGGTCAGTACAGTGAAGTACAATTTCCTCATTGAACAGCTTTGCTGGTGGGAGGTGGGAGAATGCTTTGGCCTGTGTTCTGTCTGTTCCTTTTATGTTTCTTCAGGATGCTTACTTTTTCCCCATTAGTTCCTGCATTCCCTTCATGCTACATTGTAATTCTTTGTGTATTTATGTGATTATCCCCCAGAATCAATTCTTCTATCAGCTGCCACCTTCATTCTAGTGCACTTTCAAGCCCTTTCCTGGTACTACCAAGTCACACTGTCTTCATTTGACATTTGGTCCTGGATGTCTTTCTGGAGGTAAGTTTTCCTTTTGAATTTATTCTTCAACCCTAAGCCCCCATCTCCTTTTTTAAAACTGAGCCTCTTAAGCCTGCCCTTCCCCATCTGCCTTGTGGTGAGAGCAGGAGCTCTGTTGGAAGCTGGGGTGATTTCTCCACATACAGGTGATCTGAAGTCTTTGATATTCTTCTCCTAGAAACCTTGAAGTCATGCATCATGCATACTCTTGAATTTAGATATTTTGAGGGATGGATGCATAGAGAGAGTTTGATTTAAGCAACTACCATTAACTTCCAGAAATTATTTCAACACTATGTATGTCAATATTCAAAGATTTTAATGTAACAAATGAGCTTATTTCTTCTTAAATTATCCAATCTAGGCTTGATGGATGACAACATGACTCAGAGTGGATAACATACATCTGTCAAAGATTGAATGTTTGTGTAGCTCCTAAATTCCTATGCTGAAGCCCTAACCCCAGGGCGGGTGTATTCGGAGAGGGGGCTTCTAAGGAAGTAATTAAGGTTAAGTGATGTTGAGAAGGGTGGAGCCTTGATCTGGTAGGATTGGTGTACTGATGAGAAGAGGAGGCACAGCTCAGTCTCATTCTGTGCACAAGCGCCAAGCAAAGGGCCTGTGAGGACCCTGTAGGAAGGCATCCATCGTCCATCCACAAGTCAGGAAGAGAGTTATTACCAGGAAGCTAATTGACTGGAACATTGATCGAGGACTTCTAGTCTCCAGAACAGTGAGAAAATAAATTTCTGTTGTTTAGCCAATATCATTTTGTTATGGCAACCCTAGCAACTAAGACAATATCTAAGTTATATCTTTGTTTTAATAACACTTTTGAGAAACCATTCTCAAAGAGGTATTTTGGTATGAACAAAAGAAGAGATTTTAAACAAAGTTAAGCAAGATCAGGATATTTACTTTTAATTATTATCCAAATGAAAGCATGTGATGCCATATTTTCAATATTTATCTCCAATCACACATTACTTACTACTTCTAAAAATTTACTTGTAAAGGGATAGCTAAAAGTAAATGACAATTCAATGAAATAAGGGGTTTCCAAATCCAGAAATTTCCAATCCATGGATCTTCAGATAGAAATTAAATAGATTTTTATTCAAATCTGTAAGTTGTTAAGTAATGTCAAGATTATCACCTATCACATTAATAATTGTTGCTAAATTATAGAACATGTCATATAACATCAGTAGAAGCTGGAAACATTTCTTCCAGGTTTTATTTTTATTTTTCATTTCATCCCACAAAATTTTCTGCCACTGAAAAACATGTTGCATTTCTTCTTTTCATATGGTCTTAAAATTAATGGTAATTTCAGATATCAGAAAATAAGTAACTCTGGCTGCTGTATTACACTTTTTAAAAGTTGGGACCAAAATGGTTTCTTATCTAGCGGATCCACCTGAACTGCAGTATGATTTATAATGCTGAAAAACTGAAATCAATTACCTCTGGGTTGATCAGTTTATATAGTATAGATACAACATATTTATAAACTGCCATCATTTGACACTTATAATTCACACTGACAAATAAAAAAATATGTGAAGGTTATGAAGTTCACTGCACATTAAATCAATATTTAATTATATAATTTCTAAGTCAAAAATAAATTTCAACTATTGCAGGTTTCATAAATAATCCAATATCATTTGAAAAACAAATTCCTTCAAATTTAAAATACTCTACTTGTTACAATTTATGCATTCTTAGTTTAGTATGTGTGTATATATATGTATATATACATAAAACATACACACCATTGTACATATATACTTTTTTGAAGAAGAAGAAGAAGATTAGCCCTGAGTTAACATCTGCCACCAATCCTCCTCTTTTTTGCTGAGGAGGACTGGCCCTGAGCTACCATCCATGCCCATCTTTCTCTACTTTATATGTAGGACACCTGCCAGACATGGCCTGACAAGTGGTGCATAGGTCTGCACCTGGGATCTGAACTGGTGAAGCCTGGGCTGCTGAAGTAGAACGTGTGAACCTAACCACTGAGCAACCGGGCCAGCCCCCATATACACTTTTCCTTTGCCTATAATCCATTCCATGTCTCATATATATTTTCATGTCATCTTTTTAAGTGAATTTTCAATATGTTACTTTGAACACATTCTCAAGAGTCAGAAACAATTTAAAGTGGATTGTATCACAAAGGGTCAGATATTCTTCTAATTGTCAAAAGCTAGTGTTTGAGCAATAATGTTCCTTCCATTTCACTTCCTGCTGAATAATTGTTCTCTCAGAGTTGGATTGAGGCATCTTTATCAGTAATTTTATCCTTTTTGGTCTTTGGAAAAATATTGAAAGAAGTATATATGGGAAAATAATTTGAAATAGTCACATTTACACGTGAAAATGTATTAATTAATCCAAAATTAATTGTTTTTAAAAATCTGAAATTTGATATGATCAATGCCTTGAAGAAACATTTTTTAATGGAAGTAACTGTATTTTCAAAGAAATCTTTAACTAACACATTAAGGGAAGCATGGTTCCTGTACTTTACTCTGCAACGATTCTCTGTAAGCAGGGCAGCCTATCATAAAGCATACTGGAAAGCTTTCCATCTTTACATTTTCCTTAAAACATCTCTCCCTTTATCCTTGTTTGCCCAAGTGACATATTCACATATTGAGCTTGTAAATAGTTGATAATGGTATTTATTTCAAATCACCTTGCCTAAGTTATGTCTTAGGTGAGTGAGAATAATATATAAGTAAGAATAGCATCACTTAGTTTCTCTTTTTCAGCTTCTAGCCTCTTCAGAGTCCTTTATTAAGCCAATTTCCAAGTACAATTTTCTGCTATAGTTGCAATTTTCTTTTATATGCAGACTGGTAGACGGCACTGCTTTATAACTGCGGGAGGTGATTTTGAAATGTATAAAGATAGGTAGGTGAGGCTGTCTGGAAAAGTAACCAGAGAAAACTGTGCTACATTAGCACGGTTTAACGTGTCAGGACAAAGTGCCCTCTCTAAACCATTGTCTTCTCTCAGGTAGTGTAAAATATAAAAAAGATTTGAGAAAAATTCTCTGACAAAATTGAAGTTCTAATGGAGTCTCTAAGGTTTTCATGAGGAAAAATGTTCTAAATTTTCAGTATTTTTTCTACCATAAGCTAAATCTTTTCTTGATATGTTAAAGGAAGAGAAGCAGTTTATCACTAAGAACTTTTTTTTTTTAAAGAGTTGCCACAGGAGATGGGAGGGCTATTCTTTTTTTTTTTTCCCAAAGATTGGCACCTGAGCTAACAACTGTTGCCAATCATCTTTTGTTTGTTTGTTTTTCTGATTTTTCTCCCCAAGTCCTCCCAGTACACAGTTGTATATTTCAGTTGTGGGTCCTTGTAGTTGTGGCATGTGGGATGCCGCCTTGGCGTGGCCTGATGAGTGGTGCCGTGTCCGCTCCCAGGATCCAAACCACTGAAACCCCAGGCCATCAAAGCGGAGCGCACAGACTCAACCACTCAGTCACGGGGTCGGGCCTAAGAATTTTTAAAATATAATTTATATTGCTTTTAAACCAACATTATTAAGAAAAACATAAAAATAGAGGGAGGAAATAATTTTTCTCTTGCATTGTGTAGAAAAAGTATTTACGAAGCCCTTACTATTCTTGTAGGTAAAACTTTGGGCTTGATATATAGTAATATGTCTGTCACACTTCTTATGGAGTCTGCAGTCTATTGGGAGAAACATTTTAAGATTTACAGTAGCTTGGGACACTATAATGGAAGCACCTATAATATAGTGAATGGGCGCAGGAGAAGGATCGAGCATCACTCGATGAGAGCTGATCGGAGGATTATTTCAGTTCAATCATCACATCCTCAAAACCGCCTTCCTCACCCACTAGCTTACTTACAATTGCACACCACTTTAACTCATCCTTAGTAACGCTCCAAGGCATTGCTTTTATTTTAGTTTCTTTGTAGTCCTTGACAGGAGTTGAAATTACCATATTTATCCCTTTGTTAACTTGTTTATTGTCTCTCTTTATTAGATTTTAAGCTCCAGAGGGTAGTTCCATTGTTTATCTTGACAAAGACCTTCCTGGACCAAACTTTCGTCAGCCTCCTCTAAGACCTTTTTTCCCCTAGGCCTCATCTTTGGACCTTGTCTTCACCTGCCTCCTCCAGTTGTAACAAGAACTCTGCTAAGTCAGTTTAGCGAGAATTCCCCCACCTTGATATCTGATCACGCTGGCCTGCCTTCAGCAAGAATTTAAAGTCAGTTTGGCAAAAATCTCCATTCTCTCAATGTTTCCTCTTCGTAATTTTCCAATCTGCGACCCCCTCACTCTGCTCATTGACTGAAAATCCCCAACCCTCTTGCCGTATTTGGAGTTGAGCCCAATCTCTTTCCCCTGTTGCAATACACCTACTGCCACAGTCTTGAATAAAGTCTTTATCATTTTAACAAGTGTTAGAATAATTTTTTCTTTAACAATCTTGTCCATCGCTTTAGAGTCAGCATCTATAATAGTGCCTGGCATGTAGAAAGAAACAATGTGCATTTCCAGAAGGAATGAATGATTCCCTTGATTAATAGTGATGTTAAGTATACAAGAGAGGTAAAGTGTAATTCTTCCTGCCTTGTTATTCTTTCTCAGGCTTTCTTTAGCTATTTGGAGTCTTTTGTGGTTTCATATAAATTTTAGGAGTGTTTTATCTACTTCTGTAAAAAAATGCTGTTGGAATCTATAGTGATTGCATTGAATCTGTAGATGGCTTTCAGTAGTGTTGACATTTTAACAGTATTAATTCTTCCAAACCGTGAACATGGGATAGCTTTTCATTTATTTGTATCTTCTTTGATTTCTTTAAATGTTTTGTAGTTTTCAGCATAGAGATCTTTTATCTCCTTTGCTGTTAAGTGCCTTCAAGTCAGCTCCAATTCCTGGTGACCTTATGAATGAGTGATGTCTGCAGTGTCCTGTCCTCAACAGCCCTACTCAGCTTCTGTAGACTCAGGCCTATGGCTTCCTTTATGGATTCAACCCATCTCATATTTGGTCTTCCTCTTTTCCTGCTGCCTTCTACTTTTCCCAGCGTTATTATCTTTTCCGAAGAATCCTGCCTCCTCATGATGCGCCCAAAGTAGGACAACATCAGTTTGATCATTTTTGTCTCCAGCGATAGTTTAGGCTTAATTTGCTCTAGGACCCACTTGTCCATCTTTCTGGCAATCCAGGATATCTGTAGAGCTCTCTTCCAACACCATATTTCAAATGAATCAATTTTTTTCCTGTCAGCCTTCTTCACTGTCCAGCTTTTGCATTCACACATAATAATGGAGAATAGGAGGGTGTAGCTAACTTTGACCTTAGTCTCTGATTTCACTTCCCTGCCCTTGATGATCTTTCCTAAGTCTCTCTTTACTGCCTTTCCAAGTCTGTCTCCTCTTCGTTTCTCGGCTGCAGTCTCCATTTAAATTAATGATTGAATCATGGGAAACAAAATCTTCAACAATTCCAATGTCTTCATTTAGTCGTCTTCATTCAGTTGTCTTCTTTCACTTCCTTAGTTAAAATTATTTCTAAATATTTTATTGTTTTTGATGCTATTGCAAAGATTGTAAAGATCAATTTCTTTCTTATTTCAGAAATTTGTTTTTAGTATGCAGAGAAACACTACTGATTTTTGTTTGCTAATTTGGTGTCCTGCAGCTTTACTGAACTCATCGATTAGATTTAACAGTTTTTGGTTGAGTCTTTAGGATTTTCTACACATAAAATCATGTCGTCTGCAAATAGACACAATTTTACTTCTTTTTTTCTAATTCTGATACATTTTATTTCTTTTCCTTGCCTGATTGCTCCAGCTAGGACTTCTAGTGCCATGTTGAATAGGAGTGGCAAGATCCCACAGTTTTGTCTTGTTCCTGATCTTAGAGGAAAAGCTTTCATTCTTCCACCATTAAGTATGATGTTAGCCGTGGGCTTGTCATACATGGCCTTTATTATGTTGAGATATGTTCCTTCTATGGCTAATATCCTAAGAGTTTTTATCATGAATGGATACTGACTTTTGTTGAGTGCTCTTTCTGAGTCTATTGAGATGATCAGGATTCTTTTCTTTCATTCCATTAATGTGATTATGATTCTTTTCTTTCATTCTATTCACATTGATTTGCATATGTTGAACCATCCTTGTATCCCAGGGATAAATCCCTCTCGGTCATGAATGATCATTTTAATGTGCTGCTGAATTTGGTTTGCTACTATTTTCTTGAGAATTTTTGCATCTGTATTCATTAGGAATCTTGGCCTACAGATTTCTTTTCTGGTAGTGCCCTTTCCAGGCTTTGATATCAGGATAATGCTAGCCTCGTAAAATGAGTTTGGGAGTGTTCCCTCCTCTGTTTTTTGCAAGAGTTTGAGAAGGATTGCTGTTAATTCTTCTTTAAATGTGTGGTAAAATTCACCTATGAAGCCATCTGGTCCTGGGCTTTTCTTCACTGGGATATTTTTGATTACTGATTCAATCTCCCTCCTAGTGATTGGTCTATTCAGACTTTATATTTCTTCCTGAATTGGTCTTGGTAGTTTACATGTTTCCAAGAATTTTTACATTTCTTATAGGTTGTCCAGTTAGTTGGCATATTGTTGTTCATAGTAGCTTCTTATGCTCCTCCGTATCTCTGTGGTATCAGTTGCAATGCGTCCTTTTTGATTTATAATTTTGCTGATTTGTGTTCATTTTTCCTTGGCTGGTCTAACTAAAGGTTTGTCAATTTTGTTTATCTTTTCAAAGAACCAACTCTTAGTTTGGTTAATCTGTCTTATTATTTTCCTGCTATTTCATTTATTTCTGCCCTAATATTTATTAATTCCTTCTGATAACTTTGGGTTCAGTTGGTTCTTCTTTTTCTAGTTCCTTAAGGCATAGAGTTATATTATTTATTTGGGATCTTTCTTGCTTGTTAATGTAGGTATTCATTGCTATGAACTTTCCTCTTAGAACTGCTTTTGCTGCATTCCATAAGTTTTATTATGTTGTGTTTCCATTTTTGTTTCTCAAGATACTTTTTATTTACCCTCTAGTTTCTTGTTTGATCCATTGGTTGTTCAGGAGAGTGCTGTTTAGTTTCCATGTGTTTGTGAATTTTCTAGTTTTCTTCTTGTTGATTTTTAGTTTCATATCATTGTGGTCAGAGAAGATATTTGGTATGATTTCAGTCTTCTTGAATTTATACGATATGTTTTATGGCCTAATATATGGTCTATCCCTAGAACATATTCCATGTGCATCTGAGAAGAATATATGTTCTGTTGGTGCCAGATATAATATTCTGTATATATCTTTTAGGTCCATTTGTTTTATAGTGTTGTTCAAATCTGCTATTTCCTCATTGAATCCCTATGTGGATGATCTATCCATTGTTGGGAGTGTGGTATTAAAGTCCCTGACTATTATTGTATTGCTTTTTATTTCTCCTTTTAGCTCTGTTAGTGTTTTCTTTATGCGTTTAAGTGCTCTGATGTTGGGTGCATAAATATTTACAATTGTTGTATCTTCTTGATGTATCGAGTGCTTTATTATTATATAATGACCTTCTTTCTCTCTTTTTACCATTTTTACTTTAAAATCTATTTTGTCTGATTTTTAAGAATAGCTACCCATGGTTTTTTTGGTTTATCATTCCTTAAATATCTTTTCCCATCCCTTCACTCTCAGTCTGTGTGTGTCTTTAAGGCTAAAGTGAGTGTCTTATAGAGAGCACATCACTGGATGTTGTTTTTTAATCCATCCTTCCACTCCATGTCTTTTGACTGGAGGTTTTAATCCTTTTATGTCTAAGGTAATTATTGACGTGTAAGGACTTACTATTGCTATTTTGTTAATTGTGTTCTGATTGTTCTGTAGATTCTTTGTTCCCTGTTTCTTATCCTGCTGTCTTTTTGGGATTTTGATACCTGTGGTATCTGTATGCTTTGACTTCTTTATCATGTTCTTTTGTGTAATTACTACATGCTTTCCCCTTGTGGTTACCGTGAAGCTTACATAAAATATCTTAAAGTTGTAACACCCTATTTTAAACTAATAAGAATTTAACTTCATTAGAATTCCTAAGCTTTACACTTTTACTTCTCTTCCTTCTCACATTTTAGGTTATTGATATTACAATTTATATATTTTTTATTTTGTGTAATTAATAACAGATTATTGTAGTTATGGGTTTTTTATAACTTTTTTTTTAACTTTTAAACTGGAGTTGTAAGTGAATCATGCACTGCCATTACCATATTACACAATATAGCTTTGACTATTTATTTGCCATTATCAGTGAATTTTACACTACCTGTTAATGTTTTTATGATGTCTTTTACTTTCACTCAGCAACTCCCTTTAGCATTTCTTGTAAGGCAGATCTGGTGGTGATGAACACCTTCAGCTTTTGTTTATTTGGAAAAGTCTTTACCCCTCTTTGTTTCTGAAGAACAGCTTTGCCAGGTATGGATTCTTGATTGGCTGTTAATTTCTTTCAATAATTTGAATATGTCATCCTATTCTCTCCTGGCTGGAAAAGTTTCTGTGGAGAAATCCACTGATTGTTCTATAGAGGTTCCCTTGTATAGAACTTCTCTCTTTTCTCTTGCTGCTCTTAAAATTCTTTGTCTTTGACTTTTGACCTTTTAAAAATAATGTATCTCAGTGTAACCCTATTTGAGATCAACTTATTTGGGATCCATTGGGCCCCTTGATCTAGGTGTTTATTTCTCTCCCCAGGCTTGTGAAGTTTTCAGGGATTATTGATTTATATATACTCTCTGTCCTTTTCTCTGCTCCTCTAGTATTCCCATAATGCAAATATTGTTCCTTTTTATTGTTTCCCATATGTCTCATGGGCTTTCTTCACTCTTTATCCTTTTTTTCCTTTTGCTCCTCTGAGTGGATAATTTTGAATGTCCTATCTTCCATGTCACTGATTCTTTTACATGGTTGAGTCTGCTTTTGAAGCTTTCTATTGAATACTTTGATTCGGTTATTGTAGTTTTAGCTCTAATATTTGTGTTTTTTTATGGTTTCTATTTCTTTGTTGAAGTTTCTCATGTATCATTTTCCTAATTTGATTTAATTGTGTATTCTTGTAACTCATTAAACTACTTTACGAGGATCATTCTGAATTATTTGTGTAACGGTTCAGAGATCTCCATTTCCTTAGCGTCAGTTATTGAAGCTTTATTAATTTCCTTTGGTAGTGTCATATTTGCCTGAGTTTTCATGATCCTTAATTCTTTATGTTGGTATCTGCGCACGTGAGTAAGTAACATCCTTGGGCAGGTAGGGCCTCCTATTAGGGTCTATTTTTGGGTGAGGCAACTGTTTGATGTCTGAGATTATTGGTGGGAGGTATGCCACTGGCTGACAACAGCTGGATGGTACTGCTGGCTTGGTTCCCTGCCAAATGAGGATGTAGGATGGGCTCTGCAATTGGCTGGATTCTCTGGTTAGACTAAGAAAGTTGGGACTAGGAACTATATTCAGCAGTAGGTGAGGCTACAATTAGCTTCCTTGCCCTGGTGGGGCATCAGGACAGGACCCAGGGCCTGCACAGCTCATTGTTTGAGGACCCAAATCAGGCAAAAGTGTGTACTGAATATCCTGGTAAGGTAAGGCCACTGATTTTGCTATGCAGACAGGGAAAACTACAGGCTGTGCTCTCTGTTCATTTGCCACTGGAAGCAGGGCTGTTGGATGGGCTACACAGCTTCCTGTGTGCTCTGGTAAGGTTCCATGGTAGTAAGGGCCTGAAGGCTATATCCAACAATAAATTAGGCTATGAACTAGGCTAATTTCCCCTCATGGGGTCAGGGGGAGAAGCACCCTCAAGGCTAGTAAGCATTTTGTTTGTGTTCTTGACTCAAACTGACCCATGCTCCAAGTTCCCTGATGAGACAGGGCCACAGGCTTTGTTTTGGAAGCAATCAGCTCTGCCTGTCTTCCCCTTAGCTCCAGCATTGCTGAGTTACACAGCAGCTTCTAGGTGTTCTCCTAAGCCCTTTCTGTCAGATAGGCGTCCCCAGAGTGTGGGGCTATGAATTACCTCCCCAACCTAGGCATAGCAGAGGAACTCTTCACACCTAATACTGGTTTGTTCTCAGGGTAATAGCTGTGCCTGCCCTCCTCTTAGCTTGAGCATTGCTGGGTTACACAGCTTCCAGGTGTTGTCCCAGCTCTTACCTGTCATATGAAACTGAAAGCCACACTCCATAGAACATGGGTCTATGTCTCAGCTTCTCTGCCAGGGTGTGGGCAGAACAGGTCTCAGAGCCAACAACACTTCTTGTTTTAATATCTGAATCAGGCAGACCTGCACCTCACTGAGTTCCCAGGTCAGACTGCACCACCAACATGGTTCTGCAGATGAGCAAAGCCCCCGATAGGAACTCAGCCTGTCAAGATCCCAGTGCTGGTTATTGGAAGGCCCTCCCCCCTTCTTTGTCACAATCAGATTGCCTGTGGTTGAGCCCTGCAGATTCCCCTGTGATCCCCACGGGGCAAGACCAGAGTAGGGACTCCCAAAAGTGACCCACAATGCAGGAAGGGGAGCTAGATGTCACCCTCAGGCTCTCTTTTCCCACCGTCGACTTAGGGGAGTCCTCTTGGTGTGGTGCTGCACTGGCCTGGAGGAGAGGCAATGCGGTCAGTGTGCACCTGCTTCTCTTACCTTTCCAATGCAGTCTGTCTTGGTCTCTGAGGTGCAGGGGAGAGCTTCAGCCTCACCCTTATGTCCTAGGATTCTCTCAGTGGTGTCTTGTTTATGAATAGTTGGCAGTTGTTCTTCCTGTGAGGGGGAACAAAGTTGGGAACAATCTATGTCACCATCTTGGTGATGTCACTCTCTGTGTCTTTCTTATGTGATAGTTCTTATCTTGGTAATGGAGCTTAAAAGTATTTCAATATATCTGAAATACTTCTTAATCTATTAAACGTTTTCATAAATAGAAATAAAATAATTGTGCCAACCCATCTTGGTTCCCATACTGTGAAGGATACTGTGCATTCCTCAACGAGTATGAGTTAATATGTGCTAGGTATTGCCCTATCCAATGGGGAAACTGCAGTGAATGAGAGTCTCAGCTCAAACGCCAGGCATCTTTGCTGACCAAAGTATCTGAAATGGTATCATTTCCTGACCATTCACTTTTTATTTTACCTTATTTGTATTTACAGTTGTTATAACAGGAAGTATAAAATACATTTAACTATTTTGACTTCCTTGCCAAACTCTACACAGGCAAGGTTTTGGGTTGTTTTATTCAATTTTATCTCCCCAAAGTTTAAGTTAGGTTAAGTCATTTAGAAATGGCATTAAAATTATTACCAGATATTATTGATTGTGATGGAAAAATCACTTTATTGGTGATTTAGTTATATAATATTACAAAATGAAAGACATCTTAAAGAAATGAGAATAGCTGAAGATTTAATTAAAATGCTGAAGTATAGAAATAAAAGTGATAATCATAATTAATTGGAGATTGAATTAGATTGTACTGTAATGTATTTTTAATTTTAAATTTCATAGTTCATATTTGATATTTAGAGGAAAAATAGATACCACTTCATTTGTAAGCTGTATAAGGTAAAGACTTCATTTTTCAAAAAGTCATTTCTATATGCCATCTGTCTTTAAATCTCCATGTTAGTTAATGTATCTTCTTTTTTTAGGAGCACTTTTGGACTAATTCAGTCTACTAAAATGTTTTACATTATCAACTATTCTTTTTATCACTAGCCTGTAGGACAGTTTTTCAGGGTCTTATTAAATTCCCAATTATGTACGTCACTTCTTATAGGTGCTATCCTTATCGCTTATCATTGGGAATGGAGCTCTGTGCAGAATATGCATTTGAGAGCTCGGTCCTGTGTGTGTGATGCTGCTCCTGTTACAGCTCTGGGAGGAGGAGGGAGATGGCACAGGGGAAAGAGTGTTTCATTGGGAAACTCAGTCTATTAGTTATGGGTTTCTGGAAAGAAATCAGTAAACCTCTCTCAGCTACAGTTTCCACATCAATAAAAGACCAGTTGTCATTATGGATCTTTAAACTTTATTTTTTTTGAGTAGTTCAAGAAATTAGAGGAATTATGGCATTACCTTTACTTACTTCCTTTGTGTTCTTGCATGAAAGAAAATAATTATTTTTCCATATAATGGAAATTCCAAATTTGGAATATTAGAACCCATGATAATAATGATAAAATTACAACAAGAAGTTTGAAAATTGATATATCTATATCCAGTGGATATATCTATTAAAAATTTTAAAATATTTTGACAATTTACAATTTCTGTAAATGAGGCGATGACTATTCTTCCCCAAGTGCTCTGTGAAGGCTGTGCTGTGCAATAATTGAACTGCTAACCCCTTCTTTACAGCAAATCTACGTCTACCTCTCAATATTCCTGAAATTCAAACATTTTCCGAGGACAGCCTTTTTTGCTGTTTTAAAAGACAGTGCCTAACCTCAGTCATCGATCTTGTAGATCAGAAAGAAAAGTAGGGGGAATCCTTTAGTCCAGAATCATTTCAGTTCATTTTTGATGCTAAAATAACAAAGATGTATGCACCATATTCATGAATAGCTCACAGTATTGTTTATCACCATTTTCTTCTATATTTTCCCCGTGGAATTACTGTTAATAATTTGAGGCTTTTAGTAATAAAGCTTACTTTCTGATCATAGTTTTCCTTATGCTAAAATATATGACATTTTAAATGCTTAATATATTCTTTTCAAGCAGCCCTTTTGTATTTTGGAAAGTAAATATGTTTCTGGGTTAATGGTTCCTGTTGTAGAAAGAAGATCTTTAAATTACAAAGTGACAGTCAGTTTCAAACCTCTTGGAAATAAGTCCTATCAAATAGCATCCATGAGTACATTCTGAGACAGCAGGTCCTAAAATGGGCTGCACAAAACCCGGAATTGTGGAATTCAGATTCACATTGTATGCGACACTGAAAACATACTCTTATTAAACCTCTGAATTGGTTCTTCCTACTCTACTCATTAGTTTTTCTAGCCTGTGCTGAGCCAGGAGTCCCACACCTTTTTTAGACAATGCCTTAAATATTTCCCATGAAGAAAGTCCAGTGTAGGCCTGATAATTCTTAGAAATACCTGACTCTGCATTACAGTGCGGTGCTCGAAGACTGGCTGGATGTTACACTTCCTCATGCCTGCAGAGGGAGAATGAGTATTTAGATCCGTTTAATTCTTTCATATTTGTACATATTCAAACCCAGAAGGAGAAGCAAAACAAAATGCATCAGAAATGTAAAATTAATTATTTTAATTAAAATATTTTACAATCCTTATAGATTATCGTAGTGTTATGATCATTACTACTAACTTCTACAAATGAAATTCTATCTCTTAAAGCATTGGTGTTAATTCAAAAACCACTTTCTAAGATTAGATTATATACCTGCACACCAGAAAGAGATAATGAAAATGTTTAAATAACGCTTAAAGAAAAAAACAAATATATGGACATTGCTTGCTTAAGGCAATATAGGAAATTAGCGAAGCAGAAATGATAGAACTATATTTCATGTGACAAAGTCTGTGAAAACACAAAGAAACCTACCCCCCTTTTGAATATAAATATAAATCCTGAAAGCTGGGTAGGTTATGCAGAATGGAAAAAAGTCCTTGAGACTTAGATAATAGTTGTACATGTAAATCTTCTGGCTGTGTGGCACCAGTCTTGACTGATAGCCATTTAGCTCTATGAACAAAAACAGTGGTTAACTGGCAGATGGTCGTGTTGCAAACCTTCATTTATAACTCACACGTTAGTATCTCTATGATTTCCCACAGAAAGCATTAGCTGGCTACCAGCAAATATATATATATGTATGTATAAAAATATAATAATATATATAATCAAATATATATTTTATACATGTTATATATTATATATAATATAATAATATATATATATATATAACAAAGAAGAAGTAGTCTTCACTTGTCAAAAAGAATTTGGATAATATAGTGTTTCCAATGCACATTAGCTTAAAAATAATCATTTATTACATAGTATTCATAATTTTTCTTATCTAAAACAACCAATCTTAATACTCTTCTGTCTCTTTCATTTTCTAAAGCTACACAAACTTTAAAAAACTGCCTCAGAACACTCAGAAGACCAGAAATAAGAATAGGACTCCACCAGTAACCAGCTTTATTATTCTACTTTTTCTCTTATTACAGATTTTAATAAATTTTCAGTATATGCATATCTTAATATTGTATGACAGTCATGTGTTTAAATTTTTAAAATTATTTTTGACAGTTTGGGAGGTTTTACCAGTATACCTGAATGGACCATCTTCCAGAGTCGATTAAATCAGACAATATTGCCTGAGAAATGCATCTCATGAGCTGCTTATGCCCAGGTACCTCCTTCCTTGTTTCTGGAATGAATCTCAAATTAAACCAGAACATCATCATAACATCTCTGTTTCTATGTGTCTTTCGTCCTCATGCCTGTAATGCCCAACCTCCGCATCTCTTCCTTTTCAAATCTCACTCTTATGACTCCCCCAAAACCTCCCTCCTCCAAGAAGCCCTCTACCCCTCCTGCTTCAGAAAGCAGAATTTCCCTCTTCTGAGCCACTATGTCACTTTGTACTTCCACTGTCACCCACTTTCACTCACTTTTTATAATCTTCACTATATCATAATTGATTTTGTGTTTATTTAAACATTACTACTCCTCAAATTATCTCTTGATAAAAAAAAACTCACTTACACTACCTTTCACTTGGTGGGCAGGAATAAGACCTAAATTAGTAATCTGCTTACAATACAATCTGTGTCTATTACTTATAATGGAAAAAAATTATAAATAACGTAAACCAAATAGTTTTCAAATTGAGGCATATTAATAATATTCTGAGACTATAAAAGCTATTCCATAATTATATTTCCTATGATTGAGGCATTCATGTTCTATTGCTGCCATAACAAATTGCCACAGAGTTGGCACCTTAAACAGTGCAAACTTATTATTTTACAGTTCTATAGATCAGAAGTTGAACATGGGTCTCGCTGGACTAAAACCAAGGTGCTGACACACCCCCGTTCCATTCTGGAGGCTCTGGGGAGAATCATGGTAAGCTCCAGCTTTTCAAGGCTGGCCATATTCCTAAACTTGTGGCCCCTTACTTTAAAGTCATCAATGGAGCATCTTTATGACTATTCTTCTATAGTCACATGTCCCTCAATTACAGCCAGGGACATTCCTTTCCTTTTAACGACCCATGTAATTAAACTGTGCCCAACTAGATAATACAGGATAATTACCCGATCCCAAGATCCCTCACCTTCAACCCATCTGCTATGTAAGACAAAACAGTCACAGGTCCCTGGGATTAGGGAATAGCTATCTTTAGAAGGCTCGTATTTTACCTCCTGTCATTAGATTTACTCACAGTACATCAATTGATGAAAAATCAACTAACAATAGAGAACTCGTTAAAAAAAATGACAAAATATTTTTAGGGGCCGGCCTGGTGGTGCAGCGGTTGAGTTTGCACATTCCACTTCTGCGGCCCAGGGTTCGGCGGTTCACATCCCGGGTGCAGACATGGCACCACTTCTCAAGCCAGGCTTTGGCAGGTGTCCCACATATAGGGTAGAGGAAGATGGGCATGGATGTTAGCTCAGGGTCAGTCTTCCTCAGCAAAACGAGGAGGATTGGCAGTGGGTGTTAGCTCAGGGCTAATCTTCCTCAACAAAGAAAATTTTTAAAAAAAGCTCTTTTCCTCTTTATAGTCATATTTTAACATTTTATGTAATACTTTATTTAACTAGGAACTATAGACATAAGTATAACTGGCACAAACAGGTTTGGAAATAAACGTAATTTGATACTTGGTGGAAGCAGAAGTGTCAAGATATTAGATGCTAAAGTGCAACCTAATAATACCAAATATCCAGTGAGCTGTCAGTTTGTTTTCTAGAAAGAATGGAGAGCATCAGCTAAGGAAATGAGGAGGAGAAGGGCAGGAGGGATTAGAGAACTTCTAATACCTACCGAAATGTTCGAGTGACGTGAAGACAACAGGCAGCACAGGGGGCTTTAAAACAATGATAGCTCATCATCATCTGACACCTGCAAGGTCAAACAGGTTGTAGTTCAGAGAAGTGTTCAACAGAAGGATTAAATCAATTGCCAAACTTAACTTTGGCACCGTAGTGATATAGCCAACATTTGAATACAAAAATGTAGAGCCCTAAGTTCCAAATTTTTCCCTATCAAGGTTCTTTATGTAAAACAAAAGCTCTGTCTTAACTTGAAATAGTTTTAAAGAAAAATTTTTATGATTTGAAGACTTTATTTGGATCAAGTGTAAACACAGTTTAATGAAACTGTAAAGATAGCACAATGTTCTCTAGGCAATAAATTAGGATATTTGAAATAGATAATAACTTCTACTCTCTTCATTTCCATTAAATTATCTTCATGCAGAAGTAATTTCATACTTCACATTTATAAAAATGCAATGCAATGATTTTTTTAGTTGGTACTTTTTTATTAAATTGCCATGCCATCGTCATTTGATCAAGTTTTAACTGCAGACTAAAATGAATTGATAGCAGTTAGCAAGGAGAAAATCAATGAAGTAGAAAAAAATAGGAAGAATTTTAATCATGGGCAAACACACTTTCATTAAAGAAAGTCATTATGTTATAAGGAATCCTTTTCATTTTCCTTTGCAAGCTTTTCAAAGAACATTGAAGGTCATATAAAATTGTAGACTATATTGTTACATCTTTTTTTTTAATAAAAATTCATTTCAAATCCACTTCAAAAAACACTTCTAATACCGCTCACATTTGTCCTGTAATCTCCCACTTTTCTCCTTTCCCATGTTCTAATGCTCTTCTTTCCTCTGCCAACTACTGTGGACCAGCGCAGCAGCACTGATACAATTCAGAAGAAATTAGGCTGCTATTTCCTGTAGGAAGCTGTTTTGAATCTACTGTAACCAGAGTCTAATTTCTTTGTATTTTCATGGATATAATTGACAAACAATATACTGCATGTTTTTAGTGTACATTTTGATAAGTTTTGATGTAGTTATACACCCGTGAAGCCATCACCACAATCAAGATAATTAGCATATCCTTCATTCTCAAATTTTCTTGTTCCATTTTTAATCTATCCCTCCTGCCCTCCTTCTCTCACTACCTCCACAAAGAATGACTGGCTTGCTTTCTGTCCTATTTAGTTTTAACGTTCTAGAATTTATATAGATGGAATAATATAGTGTATACTCTGATTTCGAGAATCATCCATGTCCCATGTCATAGCATGTATCAAGAGTCCATTCCTTTTTATTGTCGAGTAATATCTCATGGTATGGATCTGTCAGAATTTGTTTATTCATTCACTTACTGATGAACATGTAAAGTTTTTCTACTTTTTGTTAAAAAAAAATCTATTATGAAAATTCACATGAGTCTTTTGCGTAGACACAAACTTTCAGTTTTCTTGGTTAAATACCTAGGAATGCATGGTTTTGTCGTATGATAGGCAAACGTTTATGTTTTAAAGAAAATGCCCCACTTTTCCAAATTGGTTATACCACTTCATATTCTCATTAGCAGTGTGTAATAATTCTGATTGTACTGTATCCTCACCAACAGTTGGCATGAGGAGTTTTTCTAAATTTAAACATTCGGGTAAGTGCAGTATTATTTCATTGTGGTTTATGATTGCATTTCTCTCATGACTAATGATAGTGAGCATTTTTTCTCATATTTGCCATCTGAACATTATTTTGCTGAAGTGTCAGTTTAAAAGTTTTATCCATTTTTAATTGTTTTTTTCCTCATTGTGAAATACCTGTTCTCTTCATATAGGAATATACCACTATGAGATAAGGCAAAAATATTGCTATATCTAAGTAGGTAATACATAGGGCATTTTAATGGTCTCTGGTATAATTCAGTTGTCTTCATATCTCATAGGAGTTGGCTCTCATAGAACAGAGTCACCAATGGATGGACAAAAAAAGGCTTTACTTAAAATATCTTAGTAAGAAAGAATTCTCAAAATTTAATGTTAACCTATTTCCTACATACCTAAATACTATCTGAGGTTTTTTCTCACATTTATTACTTCTTGAGATTAACTAGTGTAATATTGAATTAAAAAATATGTATCAAATGCTTTCTGAAAAATTGGAGTTAACACTACAAATACCTCTAACTAAAAAAAGCAATGGTCCAAGAACAAAGGATAATAGAATAAGTAAAAAGAATTAGGTTTAAATTCAGATTAGATTTAACATAATTCAAAGAAGAAAATGTAAAAGAATTTTAAGGAAGAGTTTCCATGCAACATTTAGGTCTATTCTTTCCTTTGTTCTTATATTTTACTGATACTCCAATTATAATATTGAATGTCTGTCTTCTATTTCATACTCCTTTGTTTACACCGAGAGAGTAGAAAGACAAGGTTTGTTTTTTGTTGTTGTTTAGGCCAGGGATTTTCAGATGGTTGTTGATTCAGTCAGAATGCTTACAAAAAGGATCAGTACATTAGAATGATCCTCCGGAATCTGCCAATTCCATTAGGGCTTGTCTGAGAGTAAATAAGACAAGCAGAAGAAAGGGAGAGAGAGGCAGAAGAGAGAGAGAGACGGGGAGATGGAGAGAGACAGGGAAATGAAGGGAGGGGAGGGAGTAGAGGGGGAGAGACTGAGGGAGAGAGAGACAGCCAGACAAAAGGAGAGAGAGAAAGATGGTGCCAGAAAGAGAGGGAGACAAACAAGTAAGAGAGAGGAAACCGGGAAAGAGGGCAAAGGAGAGAGAGAGAGATGAAGAAGTGGAGAGAGACAGAAGGAGAGCGAGAGGGAGATGGGGAGGAAGAGAGAGGGTAGAGAGAAAAAGAGAGAGAGCAGCAGAATTGGAGAGAGTGAGAGGGAGAGACAGAGTGTTTAAATCTCAGAGTGGGGAGTATAGTGAGCTACACTACAAGATAAAATTTTAATAGCTTAAAGGGTGAGGCGTAATAGGAATAATACATTTCCAAAGTGCATTAAATAAATCTTAGTAATAACGAAGGTAAAATTAACATCCATCAACATGGATATATGAATAAAGAGCAGTGTGAACTGCCAGGAAATAGGATGTGAAGAAGCGGAGTTTCTTATATACTGCTGGTGTAAGTGTAAATTGTACAAACATTGTACAATTTGCAAGCAATTTGCTATTATCTTACAAAGGTGAATATTTCACTATCCTATGTCTCAAACATCCCACTCCTCGAAAGAAACCCCAATAAATCTCTTGTATGTCAACAGTAGAGTATTCATAAGAATGTGCATTGCAGCCTTGTGCATAATGGCACTAAAGAAATAAAGGAACTAACTCCTACTGATAAGAAACTGAATAAACAAGATGCGATGTGTTTATAAGACATCAGTGAACTCAATGCACTAGAACACTACAGAGAAGTATGGTTTAGATTTAATAGCATAATGTTGATTGTAAGAATGATGCCCTTTGTAAGTTTCAAAACAACAACAAAAAGGCCCAACTATATACTATGTAGCTATACTGATATCCATGATAAAAGTTTACAAAATAAGGGGATTATTAACAAAAACTAGGATCATGTTCAATCTGAGGGGGACACAAGGGGATGAGATTGAGAGGCAGATGAGCTAAATGTATGGTATTGGCAGGATTCTAGATTTTGGGATTAAATGGTAATTATGTTATCAAATACTTGGATATAATCATTAAATAAACACATAAATAACAATAAAATAGAAGAGATCTCGTCAAGATGGCAGCTTAAGCAGACTCTGAACTCATCTCCTCCCCCGAACACAACTAGGTTACAACTATTTTCAGGAAAATTACCCTGGAGAGAAAACTGAACTCTGGATAAAAAGAGCCCCAACAACAAGGGACAGTCCTGACTAAGGCTGAAGAGGCAGAAATTCCTGCTGGAGAGGAAAAAAAGCCACCTTCGGGAGCAGCGGAGCTTCTCAGCTGGCCAGGTGGGAGTCACCCCAAGATCAGCCCTGAGCTAACATCCACCGCCAACCCTCCTCTTCCCTCCAGAGGAAGACTGGCCCTGAGCTAACATCCGTGCCCATCTTCCTCTACTTTATATGTGGGATGCCTGCCACAGCATGGCTTGCCAAGCGGTGCCATGTCTGCACCCGGGATCCGGCTGGTGAACCCGCGGCCGCCAAAGCCAAACATGGGCACTTAACTGCTGAGCCACCAGGCCAGCCCCTCTGCTATTCAGTTTTTGATTTGAAACTGTTTCTGCCTTTAGGTGCACATCTTTAGTCATACAGCAACTGAAGTCCCTTTCACGGTGCTGTTCCTCTTACCTTTGCTTACAGGCATGTGTAATACCCAGGAGATGGGTATTAACACTAAAATGAAGTAAGAGGAAAAATTATGCTGTGGGGTTTAGCTTCACCGCAATGTTAGAATTGCTTTGAGGTAATATTTATAATCAGAGAAAAACAGTATTTTACTTTTATAAAAAAATCCAAAATTTATAATGTCTAAAAATTATAGAAAATTTTATTGACAAAGATATTAAACGCTGGAGGAAGTTTGATTAGTAAATATCAGCATTTTCAAGTTGCAATTGAGACAAATTATACATTGGCTATATTTACCCTACAACTAGAAAAAAATCTCAAGTGAATAATTTTGACATTTTATTTTCCTCCGGGAAGATTAAAAACAGATTTGAAATAAAATACTTAATTTTAACGTTTCTTGCAGTCTAACAAAGAGTTGGAGTATTTATGTAGTTTGAAAAAATTTTATTTTTTGAAGAATATGCCTCTGACAATATATATGAAGAATGTTTTTAAGAAAATGTGGACTATTTCGGATATTTTAGATTCATTTTATCTTTAATGAACATGCCTGTACATTTAAGCTAATACGTTTTGGTTGCATGTGGCAGAAAGCTACCCTAGATCATATAATTGAGAGGGTGAGCCAGCATATTTAACTGAGAAAGCCTGCATTTTGAAGAGATGGTTCAGACAGTCGAGGCTTCGGCTCCTTTTTCTGCAGTCTCAGCTTGGCCCCCAACCTTCCTGTGCAGTCTCAGTCTTAGTCTGGCGGTAAAAAGGTTGCAACGTTTCACATAAATATGTGACACGATCCACAGAAAAAGCTATTATCTCTTGCAGTGTTCAGCAACAATCTCAGAAAAAAATGAAGCCTCTGAGATCTTCCTAGAATACTTCTAGTGTCTCAGTGGCCTGAACTGGGCACATAATTCTCTTGAAATAGTCCCTCGTCCAGGGTGGTGCCATACGCCAATTCTCCTAATTCTGGATTCCTTTAATGAATCACTAGCAAAGAATAGGCTTATCCTTGAGAATCAGGTTTCTCTATAGATATGGGAGCGAAACCTGCATTTTAGAAGGACATGGGCTATGTGGCCAGAGAGTACATCACAGAATAAAAACTGGGAAACCATTATCAAAGTGAGAAACTGATAGTTTGGAGGCAACCAAAATGTCTATTATAATTTCAAAAATTTAAATTGTTGATCAAAGATATCAGAATATCTTTTGAAAGATAGCTTTTGACTTTGAGTTATCCCTAGAGATTTAGTGATGGGTTACAATACCTCGATGGATATTAATTTAGTAAACACTATATGCATAACCATTTAATAAACAGAAAATATATAGAATATTTTAAGCCTGGAAAGAGTCACAGGTATTATGTTGGAGGCAGTATAGTGCCACATTAGGAAAAACATTGAATTTGAATCTTGAGGCTAGTAAACCTGAATTCTTGTCCAAGATCTGAAATTAACTAGCTTTTTCTCCTCCTCTTCCTCCTCCTTAAATTGATGTGTCTGAATTCTATTCTGTAAATAAGGGTGCTAGACTCCAGCTTCAAAGTGATACAATAAAGTCTCAATCTTTTGAACATTTTGAAGCCAACTGTAAACGAGGAGAATGAGAAAATAAAATTCCATAGCTAATAAAACCAATAACATGTAAAATATAAACTACAATATATGTAAAGAAAGGCTGCTAAGAGCATTGCAATTTGGCTCAGTTAAGGAAAGGGAGTAAATGCTAATTATTATTGATCTTGGGCAAGTTAGCAGAAACATGAATTTTACAGAATAGTTTACATATTTACTCAGGAATAAAACCAAAGCTTCCTCTTTTGGGAAAATATAAGCAGAATGTTTGGGCTGGCTACAGAAGCTTCCCTGAAACTATTTGCCACTGCAAAATGACAGTGAATATGGTGCTAAAAGAAGATAAATGTAGATACACATGGAGAAATGGCAGTGGATATGCTGCTCAATGAAGACATATGTACACTCATTTTCTTTGCAAGTGACACATTTCGGTGTGACTGAGCAAGGACAAAGCATAGAAAAATCAGCATCACAGCAACTATACTCGATCAGTTAAAGATAAATAAAGGCATATTATGAAGACACATTCTCAGGGAGATTTAATGCCAACAGGAAAGAGATCTAACCTAAAGGCGGAATGGTGATGAGAGGTTAAGTACAAAGTATTAAGAAAGTATTTGAAGTCATGTTTTAATAAAACTGAAAATTAGTAAAATATAAATTAACAATCTTACTATATGAAAGCAGTAAGGTGTTCATGAATAAGTTTATATTAAATCAAAATAGCAATGCTATAATAGTTTAAAATAGTGATAATGAGAAATCAACATTAATATGTGAGGCAAATAAAGAATATTAAATATTTCCAGTATTTAAAATAAAAAAAAAGAAACATGCATCTAACTCATGGAAATTAGAAAAAGAAAAAATCTTTGGAAAACTATAAGAAGGATCTGATAGAAGTAGTAAACAAAACTGAATTATAAAAAGAGTACCACTGAGAATTACAATATCAAGCAGTTTAAACATCCCGTAGTTTATAAATGTACCAAGTGAAAAAAGAGATACAATCGCAACTCTGAGAAGACTAAACAAACTATGGAAAATATAAAATTATATGTCAAATATTTGAAAATACAAAAGAAATGAATAATTCTCTAAGAAAACACATATCTTAATATATATCAACACCAAAAGAAAGTAAATTTTTGACTAAGAAATACCTACCCAAATAGTTCCTAAATTATCCTCATCACATGACTCTTCTGGCGTGCTTGTTACAAACCTTCCCCTGCAGATTCTGCCCTGGTGAGGAAGGGGGAGCCTGGGAGTCAGAATTTTCCATGCACGCTCTGCTGAACATTCTGATCAAGAATGTTTGTGAACCTGGCCCAAACAAAGCTGCCAGGTCTAGAGTTCTTTACAGATGAATTATAAATTTTCCACAACTGTTTCTTTCACAAGCTACATAATCTTTTTCAGAGGCTGCAAAAAGGAAGAAACCTTTTACTTTTTGTGAAACTATATAATTCTGTCATTAAAATACGTCAGCCAGGCAAAGGAAATAGAAAGCAAACTAGAAAAGACAAGGGTTTACTGACTTTTATTAGTAGCTTATGCCTGAGTGGAAAATCTTTCGACACTACTAAGTTCAGAAATATTAGAATATTTGCTTCATATAAGACGGACTGCAAAAGTGAAAACCAAAGAAAGGGGAGGAAGAGATTAATGAAACCAAACAATAATATCTAAAAACTGTTTTGTCAACAAGATAGGCTCTTGCTGCAGTAGCTGGAGTTTGCATTTCCTAAGAAGATTCGGGGAAAGAATTACATACCACATTGGCATGTAATTCCTATTGGCTTCAACGAGCTGCCTTAATATCTGTAAAGCAAGGTATTAAAGCAAAGGCAGATGAAGCCAGTTTTCATATTATTTTTGAAATACGTGTAAAGCATTAAAGGTTCATATCTGGAGCATAGATGCATCAGTCTATCTACAAATTTTCAAAGTAAGAGAGAAAATGTACTTACATTGGTATTCACAGCATGGAGAAACAGTTGCAATAGGAATAATTTTAAAAGTTGATTTAGCATCTATTTTGGAGAGATATAAATCCTTTATGACTTTAGAGACATTGTTTTTGATTTTTAAAAAATAGACCAATATTTATGGCTAATAGACCATTATTGTGCCTCTATGGCCCTCAAGAGAAAAACTTATTTATCTGAATTGGTTGTAGAAACACAGATACGCATGCAACTGGCTTGACTCACCCAGCTGGTTATTGTGACAGTCCTCTCCAGCTGTTAAAAAATTTAGTTGATTTCTCTCTGACATCAGGACACATTTTCACCTCAACTTCCTCCCCTGAGAACATGTTGGCCTGAATCTTCATTTCTGCTTCTTTCCATCGAATCCTAATCATCCTCTTAGATTCAGATATTGCTACGCGTAGGGGAATCCATGTGATATTGATTAAGTGTATGTATACTATGCATGGATGTAACATCTTAGTGCTCTTAGGTCAACAAACCATAACTTGGTTAAAAGAAACACATTCAGAATTCAGTGAAGGAGGGCGGTTTCCACACACTACATCCATGTGCCATGCAACAAGGATGAGGTTTTATGTCACATGCTCTCAAAACTACCTTATATAGAACATTTATTTGTAGCACATGCACACACACATTTAGCAGATCTTTAAAAATAAGAGATGCAACAGAATATTAACAATGACTTGGAAATTTATAATTTCTCTAGATTAGGAAGCATATTATCTGTATTCATATTTTCATAGACTGGTTTGCTAACAATGACTTTGCGACCATCAAAAGAAATATTTGGGAAGAGGCAAAGTTTATGGGAATACATCTGTTATCTTGCTGTATGTCAAGATATTTATCCATATATTTATACCACAGCAAACACATCTTTATCATTTGTTACTTTTTTAAATTATTTCTATTGTCATATTGGGATTCTCTGGGTTGGCTGGAGAAAATTACTGCAAAGAGAATGTCATTTATGAACTTCCAGTTATATAGATCATTCTCTAAAAAGGATTACTTTAATCATATTACAACTATGTTTTATTTATTCAAAGCTGTTAAAGCATATGTTTTTCATAATAAATACCTTAACTAATGTGAATATTCCTTTATTGCAAAAAGGTGTAAATAAACTAGTCATATAAAAAAGTACTTAAGCATCATTTTATACAAAATAGCATATATAACTATGCTATTATCTTCTGTATTTATGTGATTATAATTCATTTCGTAGCCACACATAAAATCTATCTCTACGTAGGAATATAAACTGAAAAAATTTTTGGCTTTTGTGATTATAAGACTAACATTTTTAAATTCTTGTATTATAAGCCTTCCTTGGGATATGTTCTTTGTGTAATTTGAGGAATTCAGTTTAGTTAATGAAAATGCTGTCATTAACCTTAAAGAGATATCACATAAACACATTTACAACAGAAAAACAGCATCCTGTCAGTGTTGTGATGAGAATAGCATGTCATAGTTTTATACATTATAAAATAATGTGAAGCAGAGCTTATTAACAGTTCGTCCCAATTGTTTAGTTTGACAAGCTTGTCACAATTGCCCTGCCACATGCTCACCTGCTGTTCATGACAAGTCTCTGACACTAACTCATAATTGCTTGGGAACAATTAGCATTTGGCCTTCAGCTACCAACCTCAACTGGATTTATAAAGTTAATGTTCTAAGGGCTATCTTTTTTCTAGTTTTAGATAAGCAAGACATGATAAAAAATTAGATTATAAATAGAATGCATAAATGCATGCCTACGTTGGAACCAAAGTCATAATGGAAACGTGTCAAGCATACTTCCAGGTTTATACAATTAATAGAGCATGGTAGTTTATTTATGAACTGGCCATGACAGATAATTCGACATGGTTAGCTTTACAAGCTGCCATTTGCAAGTTACAATTCAATTGCCACTTCAAAGCTTCATCCTTCACTGTGAAATTTTTTCCTGAATCATATATACCTATATCGCTGATTTTTCCTTCTAGTTGTTCTTACTCTAAGTGAAATATTTCCTTCTTTTCAAGATGAAATTCACATTTTTTACCTTCTGCCTCAGTGTAGGCAAACATGAATCATGACAATTAAGATCAAAATGAATATTTCATATTCAATGAGATTGAAAATTAACATGAGACAAAACTTAAGACAGAGATAGAGGCCTAAGAAATTTTGTGGGATCAAAAGAATACTAGGTTAAGAATTTCTACCCAGAAATAAGTGAAATTTAGAAAACAATTTAATTTTAAGCTTCCTATCTCAATGACAATCTGGAAAAACGAATTGGATCTGCATAATTCTCACTCTCTGAAGTACTATAATTATTCTACACAATTAAAAATTTTTACAAGTTAGTCTACATGTTAAACAACTAAAATTTAATATAGTAGTAGACAGTAAGTGCTTTATTTCTTTATGAGAAATTTAATGATATTTGCCTCAAAGTTTAGTTACCATGCGTTTGCTTTGAGATCACATTTGTATATGGAAGTTCAATTAGTTTCCATTTGGTCTCCTGTATCATCTAAACATAAGGCCAAAGTATTTTTTTCTTTACAATGCTGGCGCCTTTTATTTATTCTTCTTTCTTGTTGGACTAGCTGAGATCTTCTCCAAGACAATGTTGAAAAGAAGTGATCAGTTAGAGGGCCCTTTGTCTTTCTGACAAAGAAAACTTTATTTTATCTTTTATCCATTATTACATTATATTATATTGGTTGATTGACTTTTATATAAATAAGACAACCTCTATTCCTTACCTAAACCCAAACTGGCCGTGATGTATTATCCTTTTATTCTATTTCTTCTAGAATTGGTTTAAGTATGTATTTTCTCTAAGAAGTTATTCATTTTAACTAAAATTTCAAATATATCAGCATATTATCCATAAGATTTTTAATCACCTGTTTAAATTCACCAGCGTCTATGACTATGTTCTTTCTTGTTCCTAAAATTGTCTATTTTTAATATTTTATTAATTCGTATTGCCAGATGCTTACTATTTTATTAACAAAAAAAAGATGAATTTTAAAAAACTTCAGTTTATGCTTGTTTTCTGATTCATTATTTTTATCTTTTCCTTCCTTCCATTTTCTATGAATTCATTTTAACTTTTTAAATTGACTGTTCAGATCCTTATCTATTGACCATTCTTCAAATGTTATCCTCTAGTTTCTAATCACTTTAGCTACAATGTATAATTTTTGATGTGAAATATTCTCATCAAGCATTATAAATTATGCTTTCCTCCCTGTTTTTTTAGCTGGAGGATTTCTTTTATTTATTTCCACATAATACTTTTGTTCAGAGAGGATGTTATGTATACCAATACTTCCTACTTTGATTGGAGCCTGCTGCTTGACTAGCACATGGCCAGATTTCATAATGTGACATTTTATCTAGAAAAGAATGGGCATTTTTCCATTTTTGAATGAAAGAGTGTATGTATATCAGGCTTGAAATGTCTACCCTTTTTTTTTGGTTGCCATGGAAATGTGCATTTCTGTTTTCCTACTCTGAGGAGGGCAGCTGACTGACAACCCCTCTGCCGCCCTTTATGCTCCACCTCTGCATTTGGGCCACAGTCGTCCTTCGCCCGGGACACTTCCAGGCATTGCCTGCACATGGTGGCATCCTAGTGCAGACTGATTCTTTGACTATGCAGACCTCCTCTACTGCACAACTTTGGCTTGAGAACTGTGTTAGTTTCCCAGGGCTGTAAGAATTGCCAGAAACTTTGCGGCTTGAAACAACTAAACTTCCTTCTCAATCAGTTCTAGATGCCAGCAGTGCGAAATCAGTGACACCGGACTGAAACCAAGGAGTCAGCAGAGATTCCTCAGGAGGCTCCAGGGAAAAATCGGTTCCCTTCTAGCTTCCATGACTGCTGGCAACCTTGAAACTAGTGCATCACTGCCCACTGCACATGCGTCACTCCAGTCTCAGTCCCAGTGGTCACATCGCCTTCTCCTCTTCTGTGTGCGTCCTCTTTTTTGTCTGCGTGAAACCTCCCTCTGTCTCTTCCGAGGACACATCTGATTGCATTTTTCAAGATATTCTTCTCATCTCAAGATCCTCACTGCAATCACATCTTTTACCATATAAAGTAATATTCACAGATTCTTGGGATTAGGGCCTGATATTTTGGGGGGACATTTTTCAGGACACCATAAGGCCCCCTGTTAGCTTGGCCAAAATTTTCTATACAAAGCTACACTTCAAAATAAGACACTTCTGATCCAGTCATTCTTCATTTCTTTACTAATTTCGCAGTTGGCAGATACGCATTCCCATCTGAAGATGCTTTCTGCCCACTCTTGCTTCCTGTCCTTTACCTTTCACTGTCGTATCCCTCTGTGAATCTTTTGCCTATCTAAACCTCCTTGGTCTTTACCACTGGCCAATCACAGAGCTGGAACAATGACCATATTAACAGAGTGGCCATAATAGCAGAGATGAAGGCTACTTATGGGCTCAAGAGCATGGAATTCTACTTAGAAGTTCAACATAGCCACTGATACTTCTGAATGTCCAACCAGTCTGTAACAAAGACCAATACTGAGAAATTGATATGGCACTACTACTTGAGTAGACAAGTAGTAACAAGTTGACTATATTGGGCATTTTCTATCACAGAAGGTCCAGCATTTTGTTCTCATAAGAATAGATACCTATACTGAATCTAGGGTTGCATTTTCAGCTCACAAAGGCTCACACACCACCACTACCCATGGGCTTATGAAATGCCTAATCCATCAGCATGGAACCTCACACAACATAGCATCTGACCGAGGATCCACCTGACTGTGAAGCAGGCACAGGACAGTGCTTTGCATAGTGCCTCGGATAATAGATCCAGTAAATATTTGCTAAATTAATGAACTGAGTGTTTTGTATTCATATGATGTAATACTATGAAGTATGTTTATCGGTATGAAAGATAAAAGGTAATCTTTATTGAGTCCAGGCTTTATAATCATTATGTCGTTTAATTCTCACACTATCAAAAATGGCTTCCAAATTTAAAAATGAGGAAAATTAAGCACAAATAGATTATATCAATTCCCTAATTCACACAGTTATTAAGAGGAAGAGTATGTTCCTAACTTAGGTTTTTTGACTCCAGGGCTGGTCAGTTACCCATCACTTCTCAGGGAAAACATGATGAGCTTATACGAGGTAGAAATGCTGATCACAATTTGGCGAATGATCTAAATTTGAAGATATTCTTTGTATTTCTTCCTAATGTAATGATGCAGCCTGAATTTTCAAATAGAACTGACAGTGATGCTCCTAACATCAGAGAAGGCAGAATCTTTAAATAACTATGAAAAATTTTTAAATATATAAATGATTACAAAAGAAGTATATTATGAAGTTTTAGGAATTTAGCCCAAGTACCTTGGTCTTAGCACAATATTCTGTACAAGCAAACTTTAACTATATACACTCAAAAAAGCTTTAGCTTCAATATAGTTTTCAAATAGCTAAAATTATTTAACACAGAAGAGAAAAAATTTATGTAAAATTTCCAATTTGACAATTGCACTTTTGACAAATGCTAAGGTAGAATTAAAACTGTCAAATAATTACATTATTTTACTTAATATTCTGTCAGGTAGCATGTACTTACTATGCATTTAGTTATTGTCTAAACACACAGCAGCAATGGTAATCTTTCATAAATATTTATGTTCATAATTAGTTAAAAGTTTGGTCAATATATTAAAACATTTCTGTTTTCTGAAAGACATTTCAGAACCTTTAAAATTTGGGAGTATGTATACACAAACACACACATATATAAGTGGATAAATACAGTCTAAGAAACATTGTTTTAGAAGGAATAGTGATGCTGGTTGCAGTCTGGGCATATAGTGTAATCATGGGTACTAAAAATCATCCATGAATCCCAGAAAGTAGTATCTGTATTGGCCTTGCAGAGATGAGAAGGTCAAAATGCATTATAACATAATTAAAACAGTAAGTTAAGCAAAATCTTTTCATATTATAAAGGAAAAGAAAAATCTCCACTAAACACATTTCACATAACAATCGTGTGTGCTTCTTCGCTCCTTTCCTGTAGTCGGGGTCCTGACATACCAGGACACTTTGGTAAGTATTTTCACACTCAGGGTGGAAATTTTCTGCTGGCTTTTTAAAATTTTATTTCATTTATTTAATTAATTAATTTTTTGAGGAAGCCTGGCCCTGAGCTAACATCCTTGCCCATCTTGCTCTACTTTATATGTGGGACGCCTGCCATAGCATGGCTTGATAAGCCATGAGAAGGTCCATTCCCGGGATCTGAACCGGTGAACCCCGGGCTGCTGAAGCAGAGCATGAAAACTTAACTTCTGCGCCACCAGGCGGCCCCTCTGCCAGGTTTGTTAGAGCAATTTTCGGCATGGTCCTCTTCTTTCCTCCCCTCAGGGTTTCTCAGACTGCCCGTGTTCCATACAAATACATTTGGCAGCAACCCAGCAGGCCATCTCTGAGCAAGGTTGGTCAGCTGGCACCCCTGCAGGCAGTGTCTTGTCAACAGCATGCAGGCAACCTAGTGCTGCCCACACTCCAGAGAGTTCTGCTGGCATCCCGGGTACCCCGTTGCAAAACTTCTCTGTCATCCAGTGACTCCAATCCTCATTCTCCAATGAGGTGTGAATGGCAGACTTTGTGGGGCCTCTTCTGAGTTTACTCCTTTTTTTGTTGCTCTCCATCAGCCCCAGAGGTAGTGGCTGTCCCCTGCATTTACTATTCTTTTATTCCTTAGAATTTTCTTTATCTCTTTGCGTAGTCAACCCCCTTTACTAGTTAATTAATCCTTACCTTAAGTTTTTGTTGTTTTTCATGTTTTTGCTGTGTTTTCTGCCTCCTGCATGGGGACTCATACAAAATGGAATGAAATTAGTCAAAAATGAAAATTTCTTCGCTGCTTGAATTTCTAGGCAAGTGTTTAAGTACAGTTTCATCAGTGAAATCATTTGTTGACTGTAATAGCAAAAAATAATTATTAACTGGGCTTGTAAGAAGAATCTGTGGGTTCCTCCATCTATGTGTCTTATCTTCTATCATTGCCGTGATCTGCTCAGCAGTGCTTTCTGCCGTGTTACATACTAAGTGTCATCTAGTACTGTCACTGACACCAATATTTCAGATTGATTCCAGGTCTGTTTCAAGTGTGTTTTAATGTCAGTGAAAAACAAAATGGAATTCAAGATGGATGAGAGGTACACCTTTCCCTTGTTAAGTGATGATACCAGGGATCCAGGAAAGGTATGCAGTAAAAGGGAAGCATCAACACTTCTAGACCAGCTTGACACTCAAGCATGGACCAGCGTGGGGACAGTGAACCCAGGGATTCTGCTATAATAGAATATATGCACTCCATGTAAACCTTGCATTCTGCAAAACCTTAAAGTACACAGAGCTTACTGGAAAAATAAAGTTGAGCCAGTCCACTGGAAACTAGTATAATAATTCTGTAACAGAAATACACACACACACACACACACACACACACACACAAAACAACAACAACAAACAAACAAACACATGCAAGCCTTGGGACTTTGAGAAAAAAACTCCATTAGTGAAGGTAGGCAGCTGTATGGCTGTAGATTTCCTAGTGGGATAATAAGATGCACCCCAAAAATGAAAAAGTGAAAATACTGGCTTGTGGACCCTGAGATAATGCAGATGTAACAGGACCTCCAAGCACTAGGAGGAGCTGCAACATGACAGGAACCTAGAACTATGTAAGGCTTGAGATGTACATCTTTATGGAAGGACATTCTGCAGGCATTCATTTTATCATTACGAAAAGTAAAGCCAGGGGGCTGGCCTGGTTGCTGAGTGGTTAGGTTTGCGTGCTGTGCTTCGACAGCCCATGGTTTCACCAGTTTGGATCCTGGGTGCGGACCTAGCACCGCTCATCGAGCGATATGTGGTGGCGTCCCACGTAGTAGAACTAGAAGGACCTACCACTGGAATATACACCTCTGCACTGGGGGGCTTTGTGGAGAAGAAAAAGAAAAGACTGGCAACAGATGGTAGCTCAGGGCCAATCTTTAAAAAGAAAGAATGAAAGAAAGACAATAGGACTCCTCCCTAGGCAGTAGCCGAGATTTCTCCTTTCTTGCTGAAGATTATAATTCTACTTATGATCTTCGGACTCTCTTTACTGCAGAAAGTACTTCACACTCCAACATGTGTCCATGTTACTGTGTGTAATTTTCCAATCACTGATAATTAATTGGTGTTTTACAAACATGCATTATAGCAGAAGGCGATGTATATGAAAGTCGAATATCTGAAAATTGATTTCTTTAAAATTATCTGCTCCATTACCTTTTTGAAATCCCCGTGTTACCCCTGGAGGGATGCATACCTCCGCTGGAAGTCTGATGGCTTATACTGTTGATCATTATATCACTTCATGTACTATGATGGAAGACTAGTGGTAAAAATGTACATAAGACCCAAATGCCAAGTCTGATATATAAAGCAGTGGCTCTTTTACTAATGGATAGCACAAATTATGTTACCAACCATGTTTCTTTGTCTTTAATTGCCAAGAAGATTAAAGCCAAATTGAAGCTCAATTTTAATCCTTCTAAGTATGTTGTATGGATTTTATCCAATCTGTCATGGTAAATGAATGAATGAATGAATGAAAGATTCTATGGTTTACATTTCTTTCTTGTATTTTGTTTTGTTTTGAACTAGAATTTTCAACTCCTAGAGCAGGATACCTATAAATTGGAAAAATGTAGATATTAATTTTATTTTTCCCAAATGTAATTGGGAAACAGAAAATGCTGTATACACTATTTCTAAGAGAAAACGTTTGAGATACTAGTTACTTTAAGTATATTTTAGTTACTTTCAAAATAATAAGCAAGGGAGTCTCTTAAGAGTTGCTCTTAGAGCTATTACTTTATAATTTTTGACAACCTGTAGAACACACACAGAATGCCCTAATTATGTCTGGGATTAAAGAGTCCCACGTTCATCATAAAAATCCAATCATTATTAAAATAATAAGACTAATAAGCTGGTGAAAATTGGTATTTACAAATGAAATGCCATCAGGCAATTGATATTTCAGGATTGCAACATATATGGATAACCAGTTCTCTAAAAAATATTTCAATCATTGGAGAAATCATAGGGTATAAAATGTGGTATAAGAGCCATGTCAATTTCTGAATGCAAATTAATACTGGTGAACAGTCGATATCTATAAACACATTGCTTTTTTTCACTAGTACAAGAACAGTTACAGTATATCAAAAATAACAACGATTTTTAAGGCATCTGTTATCCATACAATGTCTAATAAAAAGCTCTCTACTGAACAATCTCTTGCATGTAACTAAAAGAGAACATGTCAGAGGATATACTTAGGCTAAAAGTAAGACCATAATTACAGCGCAGGAAGCACACTGATTGAAATCAAATTTCAGCTCCACTCATTTCTAGGTAACACTGGACAGGTTATATATTAGATTCGATTTCCTTACCTGCAAATGAGGGTAATAATAATGTCTAGTCACGTGGTTGTTGTGAAGATTAAGTAAGTAGATCTTATGCCCGACATACAGTAAAAAACTGAATAAATGTTAGTTGTTATTACTGCTTGTTGTCATTTTCAATGGAATCAAATTTTTACAAATTACAATAGAGGGATCATATAAGGGTGATAACCCTTAACTTTTGTAAACATATTGAACACTAGGGTTGAATCTTAGTTTAGTGACTTGTGGTAATCCTATTATTATTTCCATTGAGGACTGCAATTTTAACCACACAGTTTTGGTTGTTTCTTTTCCTTATTAAACACAAATGTTTGTACTATAATAATAATGTGGAAAAGAAAGAGAAAGTATAAAATATCTATATATCAATTTATTAACATTTAAATGAAAGTTCAGAAATTATGTTTCCTATACTCAAACATTTTTACTTTATACTTTACATTGTATTTCTCAATATATTTACAATAATATGAAAAATTGAAATTTGCATTTTAGCATTAGAGAAGCTTAAAGGAAGACTTTCTTTGCCTAGTTCTAGAAGGAAAAGAAAACAACCAATATTGCTTTTTCTAAATAATAGTAAACATGGGCTAAAGGAAAAATAGCTTTGGAAAGAATACTTTAGAAATATCATGGCCACCACCAAGAGATAAGAGTGCTTAGAACACATATTTAACAAATTAAAAGATAGAAACAAAAAATAGAATAAACAGAGAAACACGATCATATAATTTTAATAAAAATTGTTTGCTGGTGAGGAATTTTTGAAAAAGTTTCGCCAAATGGAGTGCAATATCATGATCCTTGTGTAAGTGCTTATGTGACATCTAGTTGATGTTTTGCATTAAACATGTAATTACACTAAACTGTAATAAATTTTTAAAACGTTAACAAAATTTCAGTTATGTTTACCAAGCTCTAGCAATAATAAACGAATGTGACAGGTCATTTACTTAAACTCTTTCTTTAAAAGACATTTTAGAGCCATTTCTATTTAAGCTTATTTGACCTAAATTAAATCAGTGCACAGATTGACTCATGTTAGTTATATGCACTTAAATATACATGAAAGAGAGCATGTTCATTGACCAAATGCCCTATAAAAGGGTAAAATAATCAATTGCTATCATTTGTAAAATCCACTTAAGGGAAACATTAAATGATTAATATGAAGATTGATGCCCCAAAAGGAACTCAGGTAAGTCAGAAGTCAGTCTTGTGCCTAAAAGTTCTGGAAACCAATTCCTACATTACTTTTAATAAGATTTAACATACTTTCATGTACGTAAGATTTAATTTCCAATAAGATTAATAGACTGACTATATTCTAATTTCTTGATGAAATTGAAAAATATAAATTTTGAAATGAAATAAATCCATACGTTAGTAAATTTTAACTTATTTTAGTAGGTACAAATACAATATTTTCTACCTCTAATTTAAGGCAATTGTAAAAGTTATTTAGTCAGCAAACTAAGAATAAATTAATAAACTAAACAGGTTTGCTTGTATGCAAACTAAGAGAATGTGATTGTTTTGTGGTAAAATATATATGACATGAGGTTAACCATTTTAACCACTTTCAGTGGCATTAAGCACATTCCCATTGTTGTACAACCATCATCACCATCCCTTCTCCAGGGCCTGTTCATCTTCCCAGACTGAAACTCTGCATCTGTTAAATAGCTGCCCAATAACTTCTCCCTCACCCCAGCCTCTGGTAATCACTATTCTACTTCTGTTCTCTATGAATTTGACTATTCTAGGTAATTCATGTAAGTGGAGTCACACAATATCTGTCTTTTTGTGTGGCTTATTTCACCTAGGATAAAGTGTTCAGGTTCATACATATTGTAGTGTGTGTCAAAACTTCACTTTTTTTAGCCTGAATAATATTCCATTGTACACATCTCACATTTTGCTTATCCATTCATCCATTGATGGCCATTTGAGTTGTTTCTACCTTTTGGCTGTTGTGCATATTGCTGCTATCGACATTGGTGTACAAATATCTGGTTGAGTACTTGCTTTCAATTCTGTTAGCAATATATCTAGACATGGAATTGCTTGATCATATCGAAATTAAGTGTTTAAGTTTTTGAGGAACCACTATACTGTTTTGCGTAATGTCTATGTGATTTTAAATTTCCACCAACAGTGAACAAAGCTTCCAATTTCTACCCATCCTCACCAACCCTTATATTTTCTTCCTTTCTTTTTTTAAAAATAGTAGCCATCCTAATTGGTATGAGGTGGTATCTTGTTGTGGTTTTGATATGCATTTCTCTAACGATTAGTGATGTTAATCATCTTTTCATGTGCTTACTAGCCATTTGTACGTCTTCTTTGGAGACATGTCTATTCAAGTCCCATGCTCTTTTTTTTTTTTTGGCCGAGGTAGATTAGCTCTAAGCTAACATCTGTGCCAGTCTTCCTCCACTTTATGTGTGAGTTGCCTCCACAGCACGGCTTACGATTGCTGTAGGTCTGTGCCTGGGATCCAAACCCGCGAACCTGGGCCACCAAAGTAGAGTGTGCCGAACTTAACCACTCCACCATGGGGCTGGCCCCACTTTGCTCATTTTTAATTGGGTTGTTGCTGTTGAGTTGTAGAAGTTCTTTATATGTGTTGATGTTAATCCCTTGTGATTCTGCCAGCTGTCAGCTAGAGCATGCATTCACGGAAGGGGCTGGGCCCACTTCAAGGCCCCTGTAGGCTACTTAGCCACACAAAATGGGTGCTGAGGTAGCAATATTATGGAGTAGCTTAACTAAATTCTTAACAGGATTTTGATAGAGATTGCATTAAATCTGCAGATTGCTTTGCATAGTTATTGGCATCTTAACAACATTAAGCTTTCTTTCTAATCCAGGAAAACAGGATTTCTTTCCCTTTATTTGTGTCATCTTTAATTTCTTATAGCAATATTATGTAGTTTTCAGTGTACCAGTCTTTTATCTCCTTGGTTAAGTTTATTCCTAAGCATTTTATTTTTTTTGATGCTATTGGATGCTACTTTGATGCTAAATGGAATGGTTTTCTTAGTTTCCTTTTTGGATTGTTCATTTAGTGTACAGAAATGAATTCTTGTCTGTTTTGTATATTTCAACTTTGCTGACTTCATTTATTAGTTCTAATAGTTTTTTTATTTTTATAGAATCTTTAAGATTTTCTACATATAAGATCATGTCATCTGTGAACAGAGGAAAATTTATCTCTTGCTTTCCAATTTGGCTAATATTTCTTTTTCTTGCCTAATTGCTCCAACTAGGATTTCCAAGATTATCTTGCACAACGTTCCCATAAGGATGAAATCACCCATCAACACACTTCTCAGATGGTACCCCCATCATTAAGCAATGCATGACTGTATTAGTAATTCAGATTTTATTACATGAGCAAGTAAGATATTTCATTCTCTTAAGTGTATATATACATGCTGTAGATTTCATATATTCTCTCTCTCTCTATTTTTTTATGCTGAAGAAGATTTGCCCTGACCTAACATCTACTGCTAATCTTCCTCTACCTTGTATGTGGGTCACCACCACAGCATGGCCAGTGACAGACAAGTGGTGTAGGTTTGCACCCAGAAACCAAACCCAGGCTACCAAAGTGGAGTGTGCTGAAGTTAATCGCTAGGCCACTGCAGCTGGCCCCAAATCTATATAAATTTTAAAAGCAGGGGGCTCGCCCTGTGGCCGAGTGGTTAAATTCACATACTCCCCTACGGCGGCCCAGGGTTTCACTGGTTTGGATCCTGGGCACAGCCATGGCACCGCTCATCGGGCCACATTGAGGTGGCGTCCCATGTGCCACAACCAGAAGAACCCACAACTAAAATATACAACTATGTACTGGGGGGATTTGGGGAGAAAGAGCATAAAGAAAAAAAAAGAAAGAAAGAAAAAAAGAAGATTGGCAACAGTTGTTAGCTCAGATGCCAATCTTTAAAAAAAAAAAAAGAAAAAGAAAAAAAAATTTTAAAGCACATAGCATCTACTAGTATAAAACAAAAAATGTTACATTTACTATTTTTCTTTTTAATATGTTAAATATTTTTAAATAACATTAAAAGATTTAAGTGATTACTTAGCACCTTTTATTATCTTATTAGTTTCATTCACTTTATATGGAAAAGTATTTTGTAGAATACATATTTTATTGATTAAAACATATTCATTGACTAAAATCCATATTATTGGAAAGTCAGTGGAATTTTTTTTGCCTAGTAGTAGTTGATATCACATTAGTCAATATTTCAAATGTTAATATAGAAAACTCCTGGTTCTATAAATCAATAATTAGACAGCCTCTTTTTCTCTAAGTACTATAGTGACTAAAACAAAGATTGTCAGATATATTGCTCAATAAAAGTAGTAAATGACAATTTCTTCAAATATAGTCTCGTCAGGACTAGCAAGATCTCAAGAACTGGAATTTTTATACCTAAATGATAAATATTTTTCTGTGATGAACTCAATGGCATTTGATTAGCAAAGAAAATATGTATGTATAGGTTGGGGGGGGCTGTATTAACGGAAGACAAGGCCATGGCAGGAACAATCCTAATCAATACTTCTGACAGGGTGCTGAGGGGAATTGACCCAAGAGCAGCGACCTTTGTTGTTGTTATTAAGTTCAGCACAGACGTAAATGTAGGCTATCTCAAACGATGTATAGGGAATACATCAGTTACCTCTAGAATGATTTCACTGAGCTATTTTTAACCTTTCATTTGAAATCTAAAAATCATTTTTACAAAGTGTAAAATTAATGTCACTAGGCACTGATTAAAAAGTGTCAATCAGTTAAGATGTGGCATTTGGGCAAACTTTCTATTGGCCTATAATTGTGTCAAATTTCATTGACAGGAATCAGTTTTGATTCAGAGGTTTCCCTCTCTAAAGGAGGGAAGAACTTTCCTATGTGTTAATCAATTAAAGTGACAGGTGCCATAACAGGCACTTAACATAAGAGAAAAAAAATGCTAGATGATTTAGGTTGGTAATTGCCAAACATGGTAAGCGAGGAACATTTTTGAGGGAACAACCCCAAAGAAAGGTGATCAAGCATAAAAGCTGTATCTTAAATTTGTGACAATGACCCTCATACTGTCATTGAGCAATTTAACTGGTTCCTTAGCTTTTTACTCTCACCTTCTCCTTGACAACTATTTCATACCTTCCACCTCCTCAAATTTCCACCTTTTCTCTGTACACCTTCTTAATTTAGAAGCTTGCTCCATGTTTAATGAAAAACGCAGTAATTAGAAGGGAACCCCACATATTCTCAACACGTTGCCTGCTTTCTCTCCTGTTGCGGTAGGTTAACTGCTCGTGTTCCTGTCTCAGTCTGGTCCTTTGAAATTCATATCAAAGTCCATTCTGTTTCTTAAGGTCATCAGTCTGACAATTCTCCTGTTACTTTTCTACATCATTTATTTTTCTCTTTACTAAATAATTTCCATTAGTATATAAACACCTGTTGATTCTGCTATTTTAATAAAAGACTTTTACCTGATTTTATTTATCTTTTCTAGATTCCACTCCTATTTTCTCTACTGCCTTGTCCATAAAAAGTCCTTGGAAGAATCAGCTCTACCTGACGTCCTCAATGCTTCTTTTTCCATGCTCTCTTAACCCTTATCTAATTCCGCTTTATCCACATGATTTCTCCAAAATTGCTCCCATCAAGTTCATCAAAGAAGACTGCATGGGTCACCCTACTCTTTTCACACACTTTCCCCACTCTATTTCCAGCACACCACGCTGTTCCCCTCCTGTCTCACCTTTTCAGTTTTCCCCCAACCTGTTATGACTGGAAAGTTCCGGGGTCTAGCTCTCATTCCTCCTTTCTTCTCTCTCTTCACCCTCTCCCCTGAGGATTTCATTCTCATTGAATTTAAATATCATCTATGCATTGATTTCCTCAAACTTTTATCTCCAAGCCTTTGCCTATCTCCTGACTTCTGAAAGTTTATATCACAAAACATGTTCAGTATTGGAACTTGGAGGTGCAATTAATATCTCAAAATTAACCTGTCTATAGCTGAATTTCTTATGTTACACCATCCTGACCTCAGAGTCACTCCTTCAGCAGTTTTCCTCTTCATAACTAATAACTTCACCCTTCCAGTCGCTCACTTGTAAAGCCTGGAGTCATTCTGGACTCCTCTCTCCCAACACACATATCTGAATTGTTTCTGTGGTTCACAATTAAACCACCTCAACTCTAATATCTTAGTCTAAGCCATATGGATTTATTGCAATTGTCTTTTAAGTGGTGTTCCAGATTCCATCTTATTCTTCAACTGGCAGCCAGAATTATCCTTATAAAATGCAAATACTTCCATTTCTCTGCTCCAAATTCCCCAGTGGTTTCCCGTTCCACTCTGGGCGAAGACCAGCTTTGCGTGGCTGAGTGCTGCCTACCGCTCACCCCTCTCTACACTGAGCTCCTTCTCTCTGCTATAGCAACACTGGACTCTGTGCTGATTTTGGAACATGCCAGGCATTATCTTGCCTTACAACCTTTGTTCTCTCTGTTGCCTTTGCCCGGAATGTTCTTCCTCCATGTATCGTCTTCTCCAACTTTACCTTTTTGACGTTTTTACACAAATACTATTTTTTCAATGATGCCTGCCCCTGAATACTGTATGTAAAAATTTCATTTACTCTCCCCCCCAGCTCACTTGATGTGATTTACCTGATTTTTTTCTATAGCATTCATAACATTCTAATAACGTTATAGCATGTGATTTTATATTTATGATATGCTGTATTATTTATGCTTATTTTGGATGTTGAACACAGAGATCATTTTAAGTTTCTTCACTAATAGATTCTAAGTACACAGAAGAGTGCCTGCACATTCGTAAATACTTATTGGATTAATGAATAAATAAATAATTGCATTTATATAATATGGAAGTGTATTCACCTGCTACATTATAAAGCCTATAAAAACATGTACATAAAAAATGAGATAAAAATAAGCACATGTATTAATTAGATATTTCAATTTCTCTATACAACACAATGGGCCATTGTGAATGCCTGTGGATTTTTTTTTGGTGAGCTAATATTTATAATATAATTAAAGAAAGAAAATAAATTAAGACTTCTACTTTTTAATTTCAAATATTTTAATATTGGGGTGTCAAATTAAAATGAGTTTGGTGTACTTGAAATTTAATAATTTTTGGTATTTGAATGATAAAAACAGTATACCATTAAAAGACATTAAGAACTGTGGTAATATTTTGATATCAAGTAACATGAACTACACTGTGTATTAGATATTTGATATAGTGCAAGAAACTACATTGCTCATTATATCCCAATTGTATTATGTGTGTATTATTTTATATATTATTGAAAATTAAAGCTTTTCTTGCCTGAAGAATAAAATGCAGTGTAAATATCTAGAGCTAGATGGTGTGGGTTTCAAGTTAATTCTACCTCTAACTACATCAGAAAGATAGAGCCGGGCAAGATAGTTGTTTTCTCCACATGAGATTCTTCCTATGTACAATTTCAGCATTGAAATATATAACATCTAAGTTCTTTCCGGCTCTGAGAATACATTACTTTCTCAAATAAAAAATAATCTTAAGTATTTTGAGATGATTTTAAAGTTGAAAGCTTTATGTATGATTGTCTAAGTTATACATAATTGTATATAATAGTTTCCCATATGTTTCTGCTTAACCTTTCAGATACAATAGTCAATGTGTTGAGAAAAAAAGAAAATCATAAAATCTATAATTAAACTTACAACAGACTTGGGACAGAAATTCAGAAGCTTCTTTTCTTCTATAAATTATTGAATCACATTTTTTACACCAAGGGATGTCTTGTTGAAAAGAAAAGAAAAATATCTTAATTTAACTTCCATGATAGCAAAATGTTAAGTTCAGCTTTCTTAAATTTTAGCAGTACTTTTGGGACATTATTTTGCCTAAAGTTATATTTCTCTGCATCTTCTCTGAAGTAATTTTACATGTTATTCATCTGGCTCTGTGTCCCATATTTACCCTTTTCAGTACTCAGGACCTCTGTCCCACAGGTGGTAGATTCTGTCCCACAACACCAGGTAATTGCTTCATGGGAATTTCCTGTATCTCGTATACCATATTGTTAACCGTCCTTCAGAACACTGACCCATTGTGATAGGTACTTCTGTGTAAGCACATAAGAAGGGACTTAGTGTATACACGGAGATTGAATATACATAGATGTGTTTCTTCAAACTTTAACACACATAGGAATATCAAACCCAACTTGAAGAATAGTATTATGTGAACTATCTACATGAGAGAAAAATTCCAGCTGTATTCAGTAAATAAAATGTGACAGACCACTGATAGCATTTAGTAAAAGTGGTCTGAATTTACACAAAGAAAATCTTATCTTGGGCAAAAGAATAGGAAAGAGGCAAAAATTGCATTTCCTGTGCCTAAAGTTTACCTAATCTTTTGGTTGTCTTTGTTATCCTCATAATCTCTTCTTTGAGAAACACTGCCTAGGAACTCTCAATGATAAATACCCATTATCAATTATTGCTTTTAATGTGATATTGAGCTAAGCACAGGAAGAGATATTTAATTGATAATTTTCAGTTTTCATTTTCACAAGTCTGTATATTTTTAGATGCCCCTAGTATCACTTATTTATAGGTCTTTTTTTCTCCCTCTGAGGACCAATGTCAAAACAATGAGAGAATATACTCACCAACACTTAGAAATGCCACATATGGGGAACTGAACTAGACATGTTTTAATCCTTATCTGCTTAAATCCTCACTACAATGCGAAGTGGCTGTTATGATCCCATTTCACAGAGGGGAATCAATGTTCCAGGGTTCAATGAATTGCCTAAGCTCAAACAGTTGCTGAAAGTTTTTCTACTATATACACTGTTTCGGATGGATATGGTATACAAGTGCCGGTATGTATTCAAGTGCAGGACTCTTCACTGAAGGTACTACATACAAATTCTTAAATATTTCTTAGGCATTTGATACCAATAGATCATTAGCAAAGGCCATTTTACTTTGATTTTTTTCTTGAATCATTTATCTTGCTTATAACGTTCTAGTCACTAGCATTGTGTTCTTATCTTAGAGAAATTGATTCTGTTAAGAAAAGTATTTTTAGCGTCAACAAGTAGTATGCGACATGTTTAATAGTCACTTTATATTACTTTTAATTTAGAAGTAAAAACATTTTCCCAACAGAGTATCTCACTTTCTATACTCATATATTTTTGTGATTTACTGAGGTTATTAATAGAGAAATGGTAGTGTTAATACTTTGAACGGCTTTAAACGTGCAGTGGGAATCATGATTTCATAGGAAGAAAATTAGTGATGTTGGTAAGATTACTGTATAATTTCCCACAGGATCTCTACATCAGGGTTCGCTTTTTTATATCCTAGAAGAAGTTGCCTGTGTTCACTTTAGATATAAAGTAAGGCTGACTACAACGACATTACAAGGCAGCTCAAATATAAGCAAAGACAGCTGTTAATGGGACCGTGAATAGTGATGAACTGAGGTACTCAAATGGCTTTGCTAATAAAGCGTTGCCTAATTTATTTTTACAGCAAATGGAAGACTCATTTTTCATGGTTGGGTAGCCGCATTCAAATATACCAATAATTTCAAATGCAATCACTTCTATATAGCAAATTTTATTTTAGAATATGATGGAATTGCTAATGTTCTGTTGATGGGTAGACAGCTTCTCCATCAGCAGTCTTGTCTCAATCTTTTCTTGTTGTTTTTTAATTAATTTTAAAATAATTCTATTTATTATTACTAAAATTTAAGAAGTTTGATTTTATATAATTTCCAAATATATGAAACTGAAAAATTATAAATGTTCTTTCTTAGAGCCCTGGAACTGTGTCATTTATTTTCCCATATTTTTAGTAGCTGAGAGGATTTTTACACAGGAAAATAGAAACTTTAATTAAAATATTTTCATCATTAAAGTATATCAAAAAGTTATCTATAAATAAGAGTTATGTGAAAATGACAATTTCCCTTATAGAACAGAATATAGGTACTGGGAAATATTATATTAGCACATGTGCAAATTTAACTTTTTCAAATAGGTTACTTCACACTTTCAAATCACATATTCAAATGTAGTGATAGCAATTTGACAAGTACGTATTTCTATTCATCCCGGAATTGGAAAATAGAAATAAAATAACTTTAATCCTAAATATGTGACTCATGCCTTCCCAGTTAAATATTAGTGTTTATCTAAATAATTCTATATTGAGGCTTCCTATAGTTTTATTAAAAAAAAATCATTGTTATTTTGCCTATGAAATTGTATTGATAATTATGTTATTTAATGACTCATTTAAGCATGCATATAAAGGAGTTTATCCCTTTTCAGAATTCTAGGTATGTTTCATGAAAATTAAATAGAACTAGCAGCATTGCAGGAACGTATAATAATAATAATAATAATAATAATGATAGAAATAATAAAGTAATACATTTTGTCATGTGAAAAACTGCATGATGTGCTACATGAAAGGATATAGGATTAACTTGCAAGTCAAGCAATGACACAATTACTACTACTAAAAATATTGCTATTTTGGTTGTAAATGTAATATTGTAATTTACATTTATGTCATATTATGTGCCCCAAACATTTTTCACTGCTGTACATATAGCAACATGCTTGTTCTCACAACAACTTTGTCAAGAAAATGCCATTATTATTCACTTTAACTGAAGGGAAATAACAGAAAATCATGTAATTGATATATGATGAGGCCAGGATTTGAACACAACTTGACAATCACCAGAGAGTATCACTTTAATTGTGTAATATAAAGAATCACGTATAGTAATTTAAAAAAAATTCTTTTACAAACAGTCACAAGAAGGAAGGAAAGGATGTAAATGAGAGGCTGGGAAACTCCTTCTTAACTAACCCATGGATGCCGTGACGCATCCTCAGATAGTCACCTCAATCCTCATAGTACTCCTGACAGATGTTCTAGTTTTTTATCCATCAGGGAGTGCACTAAGAAGTGGGTCAACCTGTCATGCTACCCTGCACCTATTCAGTGGCTAATGGAGGGTCCATGTCCATGTACTAAGGCTGAGGGACATGTCTTATGTCTCAGTGCTCAGACGCAATTATCTGGACTAATGGATCCCATGTCACTTTTCAGAAGCATAGGCATTACAAGGCAAGGGAGTACCTTTTAAAGGAGAATGTGTCTTTGACCATAGAGAATGTAGTCAAGGTAGACGGTGGCCTGTATTGTTGCCATATTGAGCACAAAGGATCGTTTACGATAACACACCATGTCACTGGAGATTAAACCAGCTGGGAACACCAGTGCTCCAATGTCACCTAGAATCTCTACCTCTGTTCCTCCAATGCCAGCACCCACACAAAACCAAGAACCAGGAGCTACATCACCTTCTCCAACATGGCCAATAAAAACTCAGCCTGAGGTACTGCAGGAAACAAGAAGGACGCAACCCACCAGCTCACACTGTACTCTTGTCCAACAAATGGCATGGCAGGGTGACACAGTCTTCAAATGGCCTTAAGCATAACAATCAAACTCAAGTGTCTCTGGCACAAAATCCGTGGATGAGCTCCACCAAGGCAGTCTATCTTGTAATCAGTATTTCTGCTGTGGTGCTGCTAACTTTTTTGGTTGTCATGATTACCAGAAAATATTTCTACATCAGAAAAAACTGCAGCAACTAGATATGGTTTCATTGAATGGCCCTCCAGTTGGAGCTTGGCATAGTGAATCTGAAGTGCACATCTGAGCAGATGACAATATCTACATTACTGAAGATGATTTTTATCTCATGGATTAAGACCCAGTGGCCCTCCAGGACTTTATGCCCATGACTGCAAAACACAGTGACAAGATATCACTGTGTGAGACTCCTTTGAATGTGCAGGATTATTTTCTGTGTCAGTTCCACCTGGCATTCCAACATGTCAGTGACATTGGGTAGAGTGACTCCCTGGCTCAAATCTGTGTAGTGTTGTTGCTGTTGATAATACAGTCCTTTTTTAATCCTAAAACTGACTCAATCTTTCTGGCCATTGCAGAGCTCTCTCTCAAACATGAACACTTTAAAAGTGTATATTCTCATTAGACCCCATGAATCCTATATGCTTCAAGAGAATACTCACTGGGGTGGCAGGAAGTGAACTTCTATCCTGGTCACCAAAGCTGTCAAGGAGAGAGGAATAGTACCTCAAAGCAGTAAATCTGACGGGAATGCCAAAGGGCTTCCCTTGGAAGCATTTCATAATTATTTCTTTACTTGTTTTTCTCTGGTAACTCCGAATGTTACATTTCTTGGGGTTTTCATCTGTTAGAGATATTTATTTCCATAACTACCTCAGAGTATAGTGATAATTCCAATGAGATGGAACTTGTGAGAAGTCTTTGAAAAGTAAAAAACCACTACAGAAATGCAAGAGTTTTTTTAAAAAAATGTCGTTTTTAGTAAGAGCAGATCTAGCATTAGTGCTCAGTGCGTTTTAATGATGTTGCATTTGTAGGTCTCTTGCTGTATGGTACCTCTTATATTTTTCTTTAAATAATGCTTTTTTTTTTAAAGTTGATATTGGATAATTTGGCTACCACCTTATGCCACAGATAAAATTTGTCAATAGCTGAGAGGTAGAATGGGTGAGAGAGAGGAATTTAGTTAATATGGAGCTCTTTTTGGTAAATATATCAATTTTGTAGAATGTATTGAATTTTGTTTTGATTTTGATCTTTCAAGACACAACTGAGATTCCATGATCTACAGTCTGTCCTGAGGCATTAAGGCACTGATGAAATTAAGATTGTATATTTAAACAAAAGAAATTTTGGATATCTTCAAGAAGTAGTAGACTCAGTCTCTCACTGATGGCTATAAAGGTGGTTGGAATAATTTTGCGAGTACGCAGAAGTGTGAGGGACTTTTATTAACTGTCTGGTTTCATTTATATGTACACTCATTGTTAAAAGATTTTTTTATCTTGAAAAAGATTGATTTTTTAAATTTGTTTTACTTTTTCACACCCGCAGTTGTTAAATCTTTATTTTCATTCTGTTTCTTTCAATGTTTCTCTCTTCAGAGAAGTCTTTTCTCTAAATTATAAGTGGGAAATAACTGGCATTAAAAAAACCCAAACAAATGTTAAGCATTATGAAAAATTATGTTTTTTCAGTGAGATGGCTGGACTGCAGCATGCCCATCACTGAGGATGATAGAAATCATTTTCCCCCTGAGCTACATGGCATTTCAGTGTGTAGTAGAGATATTTTGAAAATATTTCATATGATTCTAAATTATTCACAACAAAAGCTTGACTGACTTATGTCTGATGAATTTTGAATAATTGTTTTTATAAGGTGAGTATATTAACCATTTAAAATGACTGATTCTACTTGATTGTTTTATATACTTATATTTTATCTTCACACACACTGGCCTGTGATACACACAGAAACACACTAGCCTGAGAGCTACATTATTAAATCTATAGGAACAAGGATTATTTTATTAAATTTTTCCTAAAAGTAGACATTTTTAAACCAAAATATGCATTTGATTTGCTATCAAAGAAAAAAAATTAGCATCCACAGTCCTCCCTACCTGATATCTAAGGAGTGCTTTAGGCATTAAAGTTTCAAATGTTGAAAAGACAAAAGCTGACAACAGCACTGGAAATGGAGCAGAAGCTAAAGTCTGAGATCTGTCCTATTGAAACGGCTCCTAAAAGCATCCCAGATGAATGACATGTTGCTAACGCCGATGCACACTCCCCGGTTTTCCACTCCTCACAGTAGACTAAACCCTGCTTTGAAGCATTTCCCTACTTAGAAAGCACAGAAAACAGTCCACTGATGCTAGAAGAAGATTCACCCTCTAAAATATTAAAATGTTCTTCTCAAAACATGAAAACCCTCAGAAATCACATAGAGTTTCAATTTAGTTTAAACGTGCTAATAACATCAAATAAATAATATCTTTAGCTTTCAGCTGACACTCTTTTTACACTTCTGCTGAGAGTTTCCAAAAGCAAGCTTTCTAAGATAAAAGATGTTTAAAATAAATTGAGAGAATTTGAAAATTGTCTATTGTCCCTATGAAATTTATTTTGGTGTTTCAGTTGTTAAATATTCACAGTTTGAAACGTTCACCTAGTCAATTATGTGTATATTTTTTGAGAATATTTTTTAAAAAGCCATCTCAATCCCTTTTGAAATTTTTCATAAGTACACACATTATCATCCTACTATATCAAGTAAAATAAAATTTAAAGTTAAGGGAATTAAAAAGTATATGTCTTTGATTTTGCCCATCCTGGGAAGGACATTGGGCATAGATCTTGATATCTTTAAGAAATGTCAATGAATAAGGCTACCCACAGGATTAGATGATGCCACTACATGTATCTTACTGAAAATGCTGAACCTGGATTCATTGCTGAATTCAAAAATGAGAAAATTGAAAGATATGTATCCCTAAATATGTCAGATAATCTGTATCCCTGATTAGTCACTGTCTGTCAGGATTTGGTTGGTTCACCAACGCGCAGTAACAAGATATAAAACATACCGATCTTTCAGTGTTTTGCTTTCCTAAAGATTCGTTATATAGACAAGATTGAATTATCTGACACAGTTGAAAACACACATTTAGTGTTGATAGTTTGATTTGTACAGCAATGCTACTGGGTACAATTTCTCTTTACCTTTCTATTCTTTTGTATTCCTAAAACGGAGTATAGAACCTCCAAAATATAAAGACTGGATAGTATTACAAATGTAATAAATCTTGCTTTTTTTAAACATAAAAATTCCTAGTAACAAATTTAACCAGTCATATGCCTGTGATATGATAGCATCATCCATATATATGAAAATATAATTTCTAATGATATTACAATTTAAAATAGATAACTTCACAATATGCATTAAAACTATATCTAATAATAAATATTATAAATGCTTCAATTATTATCTCTAAAACCTGTTTAAATGTTAAATTTCTAGATTTTAAGTTTTAAAGTGGAATGTGGAATATGCTAGAAGTGTCTGGAAGGGTTGACTCCTCAAATGGAAAGTGGTTTAAGACATTTATTTTTTTTTTACAGGACACTTATAACTCACACTTGACCAGACTTGAGGATGTCTTCTGTTTTTACCTTCAAATAAAAAAATGGTTAATTAGAAAGAAAAGAGAAAGGCATTCACATATTTCAAGATTGTGATTTGAACTCTTCCTCCTACTTCTTGAATTTTGCTCTTTCTTCCCGGCTCACCTTTCGTCTTTTCAACTCCTCCACTTGGTAATACTGCTCAGTGCCAGCAAGAGCCCTTGAAATGTCAACTTCTTTCAGTGTGTCACAGTAGTTATAGATGATACAATTACAGTGACACCTTCTGCCAAAGGGTAGGAAGTTTGGTGGTTTTGAACTCATGCCAACATCATATTTTTGAGAGTTTTTATCTTGATGAAAACTGAACCATAATCATTCTTTCAAAAAACCCATTAAATATAGAGTTTAATATGTCTACAAACAGTTAAATGCAGGTGTTTTAAGAAGCCATGATTTGGGATCTTCATTTATTCATACTGTTCGTCGCAGATTTTCCTAAGGAATAGCCATCAATCTGCCATAAAACATTAGTTCTGAGGTAACACAGATTTATTAGTAACAATGATAAAGCCACTTGTTCTAACAGTGTATACTGTAACATAGCCTCTCATTCCTGGACACAGCTAAGGCTTTCTGGTCTGTTTTTTTTTCTTAATTTTTATTCTGATTCTCAGCAAAGCCCAAGTTACTGGAATATTTGTTCCTTTTGAGAGCAGGTACTATTTCAGCAGGGGAAAAGGGAACAAGAAATTTGTTATTGTTCTTTAATGACTTTGGAAAACAAATTTAATGAGGGGGAGCAAATATTAGAATAACAGTCAAATATATTATTTATCTTTTCTGATGTCCTGAAGGCAAAAACTTGGTAAATACTGGACAAGGCCAAGAAAATGTAGGCTTTATCAAGTGATTAATGAGAAGAACTTGGTAACAAAATGTAATAAAAGCTTTCTCCTAATTGGTTACCAGTTCATAGATTCCACATTACAGACTCCTAAAACAGATTTACTGGTTTCCCAACAAACTGAACACAAGAAACTTCCATTTGCCTTTATTTAGTTAGTTTTCTACTAGATAGCACTAAGGTTAGATTTTATCTGGCTGACAGTTGCAATATGGATCAAAATTAGATTTTAAATTCTGACATTATTGTAGATGTTTTTCTGTTTAGGGAGGTATAATTCACATACAATGAGTCATACAATACAATGAGTCATCCAGTAAGACATGCTAAAGGTCTCGGCATACTCACAAAGTTGTGCAATCATCACTACTCTCTAATTCAGAGATGTTTCATCACCCACAAAGGAAATCCGGCACCCATTAGCAGCACCTCTCTATTCCTGCCTCCAAGAAACATTCTTGCTCCAGCCCCTGGGAACTACTAATCTGCTTTTTGTCTACTGACTTTCCTTGGGAATTTTTTTTGATTCATGTTATTAGATATTGGTGCTTAGATTATAGGCTAAAGTAGTGGTCATATTTGCATCTGTTTATCATTTTGGAATTTGTTCAATAGTAATTTTATGCCCATTTGACTCACTGAAACGTTAAAAAATCAGGGTCTAAAAGATATTTAGGATTGGATTTACCCAGGTTTATAGGAGCTAAATGATTTTAGTGATGAAGTTACTAAACACTCCATTGGAAATTGAGAAAAGGTGGTCAGAATCTAACCCTTTCAATACAGCCCTGTGGAGGAAGAGCACATGTTCTTTGATTGACCAGAGGCCTCAGGAATGTCGAACAATGAGTCTACGGGTCCACGCTGACCAAACGTGATTTTTATTTGAACAACATGGAACAGTCATATGTTGATAGAGCAGCAGAACAAGTACAATGGAGGATTTGAGCTGGCCAAAAGGTTAATAGTTATGAGACTGATCTACATGGGTGCATTTTATACTAGCAATTTTTTATTAAACAAAGAAATAAAAGCAGATAAGACAAAAAGAAAAGCTTAGGGACATGCAAATGTTAAGTATTGAAGGAAATGAAGATGCAGACATGAAGGGGGTTGAAGTGCTGAGCCATGGATCTAGGTAAGGTATGGTCTAGGAAAGTATAGTCAGGTGCTTCTTGATAACTCATGGAAAATAATCAGATCAAAGGTCTGACTCTCCTTATAGTGTCTAAATTTAGATGTAATGGAAATAAAATATAATTTTTATAATTAATATAGTTGACACATAGTGAGTGATATGTTAGATTTTCCAGATGCAGTAAGCTGGATTTAAGGAATGAGTGTGTTTTAACTGGAGTGGAGTTCAAATGAGATCCTTGAAAATTCAAGGCATGTTGAGTTCAACATCAAAAAATTATTCAAATTTTAGAAATAAGCAAAAAATTATTGAGTTTTCCTTCACAACAGACTGAGCCTAATTTTTTATTGTCTCAGCCTTGTAGCGACAGAGGTTAACATGGAGAGTTTAGACAGCTGGTGATATAAATACTGTCCAATGGAATGGATAACTTCAAAGAGTGACACTTAGGCATCTTATGGACATTAACTAATGCAGAAATCTTAACCTAAAACCTTTTTTTAATTGCCTTTATATGCCTAATTTCTCTAATGCTTTTTGGAACAAATTTAATGTCTTATTATTTCAGTTATTAACTAACTAGTAAAATAAAATATCTGACATGATAATATATTTGCCTTAAAATAATTTTACCTTCTGAAAATTATACTTTAGCAGTTTTGGAGCTTCCATCATCATGTCCTTGTGGAAGCACGTGGCAGAGCCAAGTAAACTGTGTTGTCAGAGAAATATACCTAATGGGCTGTTTCAGACCCGACGTGCCTTTACTCGGCTGTAGAGTGAAACAGGCAGTAATGGAACTTTAACTTCGTTGCTTCTGTTGTTTATTTTCTCTACTAATTTTGTGTTATTTTGTTTGTGGTTTGCATACAGTTCTTCCTCATTGGTGGTAATAAGTGTTGAGAAATTGCTTTTGTGGTCTGAATTTGGTGATTTCTATCCTCTCTTGGGCGAGCAATAACGAGAGACTGGTTTATTGGAGGTTTGTTTTTGTCTGTCTATTTGTGAGCTCCAATCAGTTAAGAATTTCACACACACTGAAAGAACAGCTCTTTAATATCTGAACCTATAGAATCTTTTTCTTTGTTTGTTTCTTTTTTGGTGAGGAACATTGGCCCAAAGCTAACATCTGTTACCATTCTTCCTGTTTTTGCTTGAGGAAAATTGTCACTGAGCTAACATGTGTGCCAATCTTCCTCTATTTTTTGTATGTGGGACACCGCCAAAGCATGGCTTGGTAAGTGGTGTGTAGGTTCACACTCAGCATCTGAACTATTGAACCCTGGGCCGCCAAGGTGGAGCATGCAAACTTAACCACTACGCCACTGGTCCAGCTCCCTGTTGCTTCTTATTTTTAAATGCTGTGGAGTGGCTACACCTTTTTGTTATGTTATGAATGTGTTTATTTTGATCACTTTAAGATATAAATGGGATTTGTGCTGTTGTTAAAAATGGTATTATGTGATTTCATAAGCTTTGTTCATCTACTAAATGCCTGTGTATGAAAGTTCTTAACTATTTACTTCTTGTCCTTTCTATGAAACAAAAGTTAGCCACTTTAGTTAAAAGTGAAAATTAATATGGGTTGTTTAGGATATGTTGGAGCAAGACTGACAGAAAATACAAACTGTGTATTCAAGGTAATGAAATGGATTTTATTTTTTAAAAGATGTTGCCAAGTATTGTTTCTCAGGCGCCCATGATACTATCTTAATCAAATGCCCAGCTTTCCTTTGACAACTCTTTTGATTCTGACTAGCCATAATCAAATCCTAAATTTATAAAAAACAAAATAAAAATCTCAGGATATGTTTCATACTTAACATGTCTTAAATTTTCCCAGAAAGCACTGGAAACATCACAGAGATTTGATATTTCATTTATAAAAAGAGATGCTAGAAATAAAGTTCATTTATTTCTTAATTTTCAACATGGTGGATAAAATGACAATAAAATACCAAATATTTCAGAAATTGTTCACTTTATGATAAGGCCCTGGAAATTGGCCAGTGCCCTTATGTTCATAATGTCCTGACCCTCAAGAGAAATACTGACCAAACTCTTATGAAATGGTTGTGTACTGCACCCCAATAGAAGATTTTACCCTTCCTATTCTGATATTATTGGTTACTATAATAAGTAACCCAGAGCCAATATTGCCAGTTATGAGAGAGGGTTTTACAGCCACAGACGTTTTTAAAATCTGATCTTTCCATTATATGTTTTTCTGGACAGAAATTATTTGCAAGATTGGTAGAATTTTAGCAACATTGTTTATGCACACTTACATCAGTTAAATAATATTACATTCACTTTTAAACGCTGCTTTACAGAAGTCACCATTAACATGTGGGTTAGATTTGTAAAACACCATTACAACTGAATATATTATATTTGTTGTGTATGTATTATATATGTTATATATATTATATATAAAATTCAATTATTTTCTTAGATTATTAGTTTGGCTAAAAAGTCTAAAAAATCAAGAGTGAGAATACTTCAGAGCTGGCTATAAATATAGATTCTCAATTTTCTTTATTACAGGCCATTGCTCCCTAAATTGATTAATTAAATTTTAAAGCATAACATTTAGTTTACTTTTAAAAACATGTTCTCAGAAAAGTCAAGATTCTTCCAATTTAGAAAGGCAAGTGATAATTTAGGTTTCAAATATAATATAAACTTGTCTTCTGCTTGACTTCTTTTAGCAACCTCAATAGCTAAAGCTTTGAAAAATTCAGTATGTTTTTAGAGAGTCATTTTGCTTTCTCTGGGGTTGTAAATAATGGATTAGTAATGTATAATGTGTTCCTAAAAGCTAGTACTGCCTTGTTTAACACTATCTGTCAGTTATAATGATGCTGAAATAGGGCTTAGTATGAAAGGAACATTGGGGAATGCATTGCTGTACAATGTGAATGTGAATGAATCTGTATCAGTTGCATTATTGCTCCATTTTTTAATACAATTCTGTGCTGCCTGTATCTCAAAAAGATAGCCAAGCATATGGCATTTTTGTTTGATACTTTTTTGACACTCCTAAATGTAGATGGATATTAAAAGGTTAATGTAGATAACATCGAAGAAAACTTACTATCATTGTTTAATAAATGGGAATGAAGAGATTTTGAGGCCACCATACCATGCTAGAATTTTTATGTCTAATATATTCTTAAATGTTTATAATAAAACATTTAAATGATCTGATTGTGAGCAGTTCTAAAATCTTTCCTAGAACATAAGTCCTGATAGCATATGATATTCAGCAGGAAGTCGCAAATGAGTTAAAATATATTTAATATACTTGCCAATATCCTAAAATCAGACTCAAATAATAAGTTTGAATTGATGTGAAATGTCAGTTCACCAGCTGAGAAATCATAGTGCAATTGCCTGACAAACTAGATGGGTTCTCAAAACACAACCTCTATCACAGATTATTTTTCATATAAACAGAGAGAAGGAAAGGAGGTACCTTGTGAGCTCTCATCAGTTGATTTGGTTACAATAAAAAGTGAATCTTAAAAGATGAATCTTGATGTATTCAAGGAAATATATTGGAATGATCAATATCTCATATTTATTTACATTTGTGTCTGTATTGCCAAATGCTTCTAAACTTTAGTGTATTAATGACCCAAATATCACAAAAATGCAAGAGGTGATCTTTTTTCTTTTTTCTTCATAGAATCTGCCTTCTTTATTATTTAACTTAATTCAAGAGTTTTTGAAACATGACACTTTTGTGTTAAAGATGCTCATTATTACTATTTGAAATTTACTATGCAAAGTTGATACGTTTTTAGAAGAAAATCCATTTTAAGATTATTCTCATTAAACATGCTAAAGCTTAGGTATTTTAATGTCTAAACATTTGCACTAATATATCTAAATATTTTGGATTTAACTTTACTCATCTGAGTTGAGAATATTCACAGCAATGTTTATACCAGAGTTGTTCAGATATATAAGCACAATTTTCTCCTAAATACCCATAGTTACTTATTGTTCTATTTTCCTGAAAAGAACTTTGGATATAGGAGGATCCTTTGGTATCTTTAGGCGATTCTATTGCACATTTCATAAGAATAGTAGCAATAATAACAATAGCTATAATAATACTAATAACAGTATCTAATAGCTATTGATGTTTTCAATGTGTCAGGGTATTGTGCAAACTGTTTTACATGAACTAACTCATTATTTAAACATGATTTTATGTATATACTACAATGAATGCTCCTATTTTTACAAATTAGGAACAGTGGCATATAGAAATAATATAACTTGCCTGTGTTGCCAGCAGGAAAGGATTAACTCTGCAGGCCCTCGTTTCTCAAACCCTGCACATTTCAAAGAATGGCATGTCTTGGTCAGTTCCTGGAGATAACCTCTGAGCCCTTGAAATACTCTGCGTTGGACCTTGGACCATGCTGTACCAATTTACATGTTAAGTCTATCCTAAGAATTTATGGTGAACACGTGTTTTTCTCTGGGGAGACAGACTGGAATCTAAGTAGCTGAGGTCAGTCATGTGGGCACTGCATGCTACATGACCGACTCCCAACAAAAACCCTGGACACCAAGGCATGGGCAATCTTCCCTGGCTGAGGAATTCACATGTGTTGTCATACGTTATTGCTGGTAGTATTAAGCACGTCTTCATACAAATCCTATGGGAGGGGACACCTGGAAGCTTGTGCCTAGTTTTTCCTAGATTTCTCCTCATGCACAATTCCCCCATATCTAAGAATATAACATATCTAAGAATAAACCATATCTAAGAATATAACAAGTTTTATGAATACTGTAAATCTATCTAGTGAATAACCAAGCCTAAGAGGGATCTTGGGGACCACCAATACAGTACAAATAGAAATGTCAAAGCCAGAATTTTAAGTCAGACTTCAAAGTCTCTGCTCTTAACAAATTTTACAGCACTCCATCCCTAGACTATATTATATAAAACCATAATGTAACAAGAAGCAATCGCCAAAATATTTGTATCTCTCCAGAACTAAATTTGATCAAAGAAATTATGATAAAGTCAGAATTCTTATGATTCTTTAAGACTTTTTAAAATTGTTTTCAATAATTGTTGAATTGTTTAATCTTCTCATTTTTTCTTGTTTTCCAATACAAATAATAAATGACAAGAAAACACTTAGAGTCTCTGTACAGTCAATAAAAGTTGCCTCTGTTTCATATTACCTTCTATTTGCAGATGATATGATTTTACGTATAGAAAATCCTAAAGACTCCACCAAAAACCTGTTAGATCTAATCAATGAATTCTGGAAAGTTGCATGATACAAAATTGACATACAAAAATCAGTAGCATTTCTATACACTAACAACAAATTATTTGAAAAAGAAAGAAAACAATCCCATTTACAATAGCATCAAAAACAAAGTACTCAGGAATCAATTTAACCAAGGAGAGGAAAGACCTGTGCACTGAAAACTATAAGATATTAATGAAAGAGTCAAAGAAGACACAAAAAATGGAAGGTCATCTGTGTTCATGGATTGGAAGAATTAATATTGTTAAAATGTCCATACTAGCCAAAGCAATCTACAGATTCAATGCAATTTCTATCAAGATTCCAATGGCATTTTTTACAGAAGTAGGAAAAAAAATCCTATAATTTTTATGTAACCACAAAAGACCCTGAATAGCCACAGCAATCTTGAGAAGGATGAACAAAGTGAGAGACATCACACTTCCTGATTTCAATCTATTTTATAAAGCTATAGCAATTGAAACGCTGTGGTATTGACATGAAAACAGACACATAAATAAATGGAACAGAATAGAGAGGCCAGAAATAAATCCATGCATACATGGTCAATTAATTTATGACAAAGGAGAGAAGAATGTACAATGGAGAAAGGACAGTCTCTTCAATAAATGGAGTTGGAAAAACTGGACATACCACGCACAAAAAAATGAAACTGGACCACTATCTTACATTGTATACAAAAATTAACTCAAAATGCATTAACATAAGACCTGAAGCCACAAAACACCTAGAAGAAAACAGGCAGGAAGCTCCTTGTGATATTCATTTTGGCAATGATTTTTTTGGATTTGATACCGAAAGCAAAGGCAACAAAAGCAAAAATTAACAAATGGGACTATACCAAATTAAAAAGCTTCTGCACAGCAGAGGAAACCGTCAACAAAATGAAAACGCAACTTACTGAATGAGGGAAAATATTTACAAATCATATGTCTGGTAAGGGGTTGATTTCAAAAATATAGAAAGAACACATACAACTCAGTAGCAATAAAGAAAAAAAGAGACAAGAGAATATAAATGCTGGCAAGAATGTGGAGAAGAGGGAACCCTTTGCCTTGTTGATGGGAATGTAAATTGATGCAGCCACTATGGAAAACAGTATGGAGGGTTCCCCCAAAATTAAAAATAGAACTACCATATGATCCAGCAATTCCACTCCTGGGAATTGATTCAAAGCAAATGAAAATACTATGTTGGAGAGATATCTGTACCCCCATGTTCACAGTAGCTTTATTTACAATAACCAAGAAACCAAAACAACTTAAGTGTCCATCAATGGATGAATGTATAAAGAAGTTGTGGTGGGGCCGGCCCGGTGGCCCAGCAGATAAGTGTTCATGTTCTGCTTCGGTGGCCTGGGGTTTCCCGGTTCGGATCCCAGGTGTGGACATGGCACTGCTCGACAAGCCATGCTGTGGTAGGCATCCCACATATAAAGTAGAGGAAGATGGGCATGGATGTGAGCTCATGGCCAGTCTTCCTCAGCAAAAAGAGGAGGATTGGCAGAAGATGCTAGCATTGTGGTATATATATATATATATATATATATATATATATATATATATATACAATGGAATATTATTTAGTCATTAAAAAAGAAGATAATTCTGCCATTTGTGACAACATGGATGGATCTTTAGGGCATTATGCAAAGTCAAAAAGACAGAAAGACAAATAGTATATGATCTTACTTATATTTGGAATCTTAAAAAACATCTGACAGAAAATGAGATTAAATTTGTGGTTACAAATTATATTTATCTCAGTTTATTAGCACTATATTTTTATAATATTTAATTAATAATTGTGTAGAAGGGAATGGATCACATGTGGGAGAAATTGGAATTTCTTTAAAATTGAAATATAAGCCAAAAGCAAATAGCTTAAAATGTAGCTTGTTATTCAGTTTTTACTTCAGTAATATTTTTTGTTATGCTGTTTTGTGTGTTTTTGTTTTTATGAAAATATCTTTATTTTGCCTTCATTTCTAATACAATTTTTATTAAAACTTAATTCATATAAAATATATTTACCAAGTCTTGCAAACATCATGATTATCCAATTCCAGAATATTTTCTTCACTTCAAAAAGAAACCCATACCCAATAGCAACCATTCTCCATTCCCTCCCTGTGCAGCTCCTGGTAGACTCTAGTTTACTTTTTGTCTTTATAGGTTTGCCTTTTAGGACATTTTGTATGAATAGAATGCTACAATATGTGGCCTTCTGTGTTCGGCATCTTTCACTTAGCATAACATTTCCAAGGTTCATCCATTTTGCAACATATATTAGGATTTTATTCCTTTCTATGCATGAGTAATTTTGCATTGTATGGATATTGCCACATTTTGTTTATTCATTTGTCAGTTGATGGAAATTTGGGTTGTTCCCACTTTTTGGCTATTTTGAATGTTGCTTGTGCTTTCGGTGTCTAAGAAACTATAGCTTAACCTAGGATCACAAAGATTTGCTCCTGTTTTCTTACAGAAATTTTACAATTTTATTACATAAATTTAGACCTGTTAGCCACTTTGAGTTAATTTTTGTACATGGTGTGAGGAAGAAATTCAACTCCATTATTGGCATGTGAAAATCCAGTTTTCCAACACCATTTACTAAAAACATTATTCTTTCCCCCATCAAATGGAATTTTTTAAATGACTACTTCACCTATATAAAATACCCATAGTTGACATTTTGCAGTACTCTTTAGAACACATGTTCTGAATCACTGCACCCTATTGGTATATTTATATGTAAAATGTGTGAATATCTAGAAATGACTCTTGGATTAATCATTAAACTCCAGAAATTACTTAGTAAAGGTTGTAAAATAATTTGGAAACAAATTAAGGGATTGCATGTATAAAGTAAGAAAATATATTTCTTTTCTACCAAATGTCAGAGATTTTCTTATTTAGCTAGCTATGTAGCCCCATAGGTACTTCAAACACTGCTGTCAACGGAGAGAGCAGCTCACTAAATAATGGAAACCTCAATAGGTAGAAAATACAGTACATTTTCCTATTTAATATATGCTATCCCTTAATTAGTTTTCAAGTTATTTAAGTATCAGACAATGTATGGTTATTCATAACACGTATGCAGAAAAAAGACTTGATTTCTAGAAGAAGAAACAAGGGTGCTAATTAACAGAGCATTCCTATACTGTTTTACAATTTTTTACTGATTTAACTTAAATTCATTAGAAAAAAATAGAAGAGAAGAAAATTTATGTAGATGCATCCATAATCTACAAGTGCAATAAATAATCAAAATCTACTTCTCCCAGGAAATGAAATGTGTTTCTCAAAAGAAATTTATTTTCTAGTAATTAAAACTATGTTTGTTTTCTATTTAAGTGGCAATTTGTTACCATTACTATTGAACAATTCTGTTGTCAGTTTAATATTTCTTTCAAGATACAGATTTTTATTGATAAAATCCTTGTACTGACCTTACATTATTGCATATAATCTGTATTAAAAATAGTAGGAGGAGATGAAGTCAATTTCATTCTTCTCTTACTCCATAGTTTATTTTATTGAAATGCTAAACTGAAGTACCTTATATATTGCTGTGGATTTCTTATTTTCCTTTGGAAAAATGTCAGCACTGATGCTTTTGGCATAACTGTGAGTTCTGAGAAGTTGGGAAAAACCACTTAGCAAGCAAGTTTACTTGTTGAAATTGCTCCAGGTTTTCCAAGCTTCTAATCATAATTAAACATAGTGGAAAGAAACAGTAATTGCTCTACTTAAACATTTTATGAAATTTGGATACATTTCCATAAATAGTACCCAATCTTTCAATAAGGAAGAATCGTTACTTTGGTAAGTGTTGCCCCAAATCCACATTCTTTTTTTCTCAGAGCGTGAGACACATTCTGAACACGTAATGTTGGTAAACCCACCTGTGTTACTCATTCTTTTCATATTTCTAATTTTCAGATTTTCTGTTGATATGTATGGATGTTGACTTTCCTCTGTTGGGTACACATTTGTCTGAGAAGGTAGCCAGTTATTTTTTTGTAAATATGCGGTGGCGGGGGGAGAGTCTGTTTATTTTCCCATTAAGCTTGTATATGTGTATAAATTATAGATATGGATTTTCCTATATTCCAGCCTATGGGGAAGGATACATACTTTGAGTAATGCAACCAAATCTAGAAAATATAAGAACAATACCAGATGAAGAATCAGTACTAATAGTCACATATAATGTTCAGGAAAAAATTTGGTTCAATAGTAAGTGGCAAGATAATGAATTTTCCAAAAGAATCCTGAAAGGATAGCTTACCTGCTTCGAACCCACGTCTCCTGGGGGAAGAAACTGAGATACTAATGAGGTAGGGTGAAATAAACAAGAAACCACTACAGCACCTCAGTGACAGAATATGGAAACGGAGGGAGGACAGAGGGGACGGACTGGACCAGGGAAGGGGGACAGAGGAAACAATATTTTCTGTATTCTTTAGAAGGAAATTTCCCCTAGTTGATTTTGTGAGTTTTATCTAAGCCGTATATGATTAAGAGTTTCTGATCAAATAAAATTTCCCAAATTTAATGTCTAGAAATTAGTTTTATGGTTACAATTTATCAAAAACATGATATAGTCTCTTTGACATTTCTCTCGTGACCACTATCAACTATTTGAAACCTTCAGAAGTGAAAAAAAGAGGGTAGGTATGAAGTTTAAGAGGATGGAACAATTTTCTGCAAAGATTAAAGGAAAAGAATTGAATACACTACCACTTCTCACTTGGCACATCCAACGACAACTAAGTCCTAATGAATGTAATCATCTCATCCCAAGAAGGACCTCGCTCTCCTGTAATACGGCAACAGCTATTACTTTTTCCATATTTCCTATTTATCAGACACAATGCTAGGGGCTGCATAGGAAGTTTTCTTTTTTCTTTGATGTAACTCTATAAGACAGGGGTTACCATGGCACAGAAGTCTTACAGACTTTCAGGATTGTTTCTTTTATGAGAACATTTCCCTTCCATCCTCCATTCATGTATGATTTTATTTTCAATCTTTGTCTGACCTTGTTATAAAAAAACCCTTTACTTCATAAGGAACGTTAGCTAGATTACTAAATAACTAACTAACTAAATAAATAAATGGCAAGTATAAATATTACCTTAAACCTACCAAAAATATTGAACATATCCTTTTGAGAAGAGGCATAATTGGAAAAAAAAAAAAAAAAACCCTAGAATCTTTTAGGCATTTCAATGACAGTGGATCTAGATTTTGGAGTTTTTGACCCTTGTTTTAATTTTATTTCTTAATTTTGTTTCCTGATCGTAATTACCTGTATTGATTGTACTGGACTTTTGAAAACTGACCAATATGTGACACAAAACATTTTCGTTAAACTAGTTGATTTTTCTATTATGTTTTTGAATACTGTTATGTGAAATAAACATCACAAAAGTTTAAAGAACATGTCCATATCCATGTTCTATATAGCAATATAAAAATGATAAAATGATTTGATATGATGGTGCAAACAAGGAGTGATAGCTACATGTGTCTATTTTATTAGATGACCAGGTAGCCAGAAACTGGCTGATGACTTACATTTATTGCCACAATGAGAACAGTCCTGGGGGCTTCTCCGCCACTACAAGAGGCAGGCACACACAGCCCTCCCCCACCACCTTCTCGCCTTGAATATTGCCATCTGTTGACCTGTTGTCAGACATAATTTCTAGACATAAAGTTATTTGTCCCTTTCTCAAATCAGAGCATGTCCTCCATTCGTGTATAACCTTGCAGTTGATTACTTGGGGTGCCGGTTTGGATAACGTGCCCTTAACGGGTAATAGGATCAGTCAGGACAAGTTACATTTCTGCTCAGCTTTAAGTACTCTTGTCTTTTCTAGTTTGGTTCCCTGCCCAACATTTTGCAACTACTAAACAAACTCTAATTAACTTGAATGTTACAGTCAGAATCAGTTAGATCTTTCTGAATCCAGATTTAAGTGGCTACAACATGAAGATATAATTTAATGCTCCTGATCAGCAACAAGCTGTATTAGAGAACTAAAAGCCTTATCAAAACTGGCTAAGACCTTAAAGTGTATTCATAGGATTGTTTTTTAATTGAAATATCTCAGATCAGATGCAGCAATACATGAATGGCTGGATGATCAGGAGTTTTAAATGTTAAATATTGCTATTATTGTTTCTAAGATATTTTAAAAGGCAAAATTTGTTCTTCAAATATACATTTAGAGTCTGGGGTCCCACAGACATAACTGCCTTAGTGGAGTTGTTTTGTTTTTTAGTCAAATCAATAAATGAACACAAGAGCTTACTTTTAAAAACATGAAATTAATCTTGAGTTTCCAGAGGTCCATAATGCTAATTTTCCTCAATATAAACATTCTATGAAACACTTTTTTAAATATTTCAAAACACAACACTGTCATAAAAAATTTAATGCATACATGTAATTTCAAATTCCTGATATTTTTTCACATCAAGGGGTTGATTTATAAAGATGACCACAGCGTGTCTCAGACAGGACAGCACTGACCCACCATTCCTGGACACAGGAACATCTTGATTCCCAGTTTCCTTCCAGTTCAGTGGGACTATGTGACTGAGTCTACGCATACCTGAAAATTCCTGCACAGACTGTCATTTTGGGGCATCTCGATGCAAAGGACCCTACGGAGTACTCTGTCTAGGCTCTGCAGGATGGAGAGTCATAAGCTGGAAGGATCTTGGATTCTCAAAACACCATGTAGAAGAAAGTCCCCAAGAGCAATGTGATATACATCAGACTGTGACGTGAGCACAAAACAGACCTTCCTCGTGTTAGGCCACTGAGCTGTGGGATCGTTGGTTATAATGGCCAGCAGCAAATATCCTAACATGCTGGATAAGCCAAATTTTACAGAAAAAAATCAAGGATTTGTTTTGTGTTCATGTGGGATTGTGCTATCTTTTAAAAGCATGCTTTTAAAATATAATCTTAATACTTACAGAAAACAATGCAAAGAGTTTTAAGGAAATATAGCGCAACCAGAAATTAATGTCTATAATAAGCATGTTACCTTTGAGGCCACAACACTAGCATCAACAACATGTGTGTGTTCACATACATATATATAAATGTCTTTCCTGGATAGATGGATGGTTAGAATATCCAAACATGGGATACAGTATGTCTTGTTAGAGCAGGTACCCAGACCATGTTATTTACTGTAGTATCCATAATATTTAATACAAGGCCAGCACATAGTAGGTGCTTTAAAACATCTGCATAAGCTAATGATATAAAAGGAATTATGGTCATCTCTTGCACTCTTGATATTTTGCCTACTACATTGGACAACCAACATTCAGCTTGGTTTACTAAAGAGGAGATAATTCATTACAGTAGCTTAAAATCTATCCACACTGAGTATACAAAATGGAAATAACCAAGTAAAACAAAGCTTTTCAGGGAGAAAAAAAAAAACCACAACCAAAAAAACCCAAACTATTATTTCTCATTTTCATTATGTGAAAATATTTTACTTTTCTGGATAAACAACCTAATTTTATATACCTAAATCTCTACTAAACTAGCGAGATGTGGGACTTTTTAGTGAAAATAATGCTCTATTACAGAATTTTCATATTAACCACACATATTAATTATGACTAGTCAGCAGATTAACATGTTTTTAACAAGGTTTTCAATTTAGCCTCTGTGATTAAAAGCTGAGATTTCTTTGTAAACAGTTATTCCATAGGTTTTTTATGCTTTATGCCAAGGGAAATCCTCTGATCTTGCAGTATTTGAATCTTGCTATTTCAGGCTTTTTGTTCTTGCTGTTTTGTTGAGGGGAGTGGTTTTTATAATGTGTATAAAAAATAAAATGGTCTGCACAAATTCCAGTCCTTAACCTGAACTCTTGGTCCAGCCCGGGCACATCTACAGTCAAGGTCATCTCCACTTCAGCCACAAACTATTTACATTCTCACCCCTGCCCATAAATTATTATTTAAAAACTATTGACCTTCTCAAGAATTTTTTATTTACTATATAATCTAACTCTTCACTATTTTATCATCTATATTACATAGTTCAAATATTGTAGGAAAAATGAGTTTAAGGCACATAAAAGCCAATCAGAGGCAGCAATTTTATTTTTTCTGAAGTTTCATGCATTTTTCCCCATTTATAGAATTCAGGCTGAGAAGCATTAGGCTCCTAAGTACTCCGAGCAGCATAAATGAAGGGAATGATTCAGGCAATTATTGAAAAAGGATTAGTGGTAAAATAAGGTGGAACTGTGTGTCTCTGTGCTTGCTAATTACTCCGCCCTCTGGATGCCTGAATGAAGAAGATAACCGGTCCCCGTGCTGGGCCTCCTCAAGCCACTAGGACCCAGAGCTCTTCAGGGAGCTCACAGAGCGAAGTCACCAGTAGCGAAGTAACAGAGTTTGATGGCTGTAAATGTTTTTCTTACCTGCACAAAAAAATCTGTATCAAGAAAAGTCAGTACATATAGCCCTGGTTTAGCGTTGTTAGTAGTTTTACAGAGATAATCAGTTAACACGTTTTAAGCTTTTTAAACAGCAATGCTAATTAAGAGCTGCCTTTAAATCCAGTATCTAGAAATATTTCACATCATTCTACTTTTACCTTTCTAGAAAATAACTCTAAAATATCTATTACCAAAAGGAAAATTATTATTAAATGAGCTAGAAACAAATTACTGAAGGGTATAAAGGAAAAGAAAAACAGCAGAACGGGGTTAAAGTACATACAGAAAATGGTCAGGGCAGGGCTTGCTGTCTTAGTAATTCAGTCGACCCTGTAAAGTAAGTGTTGTTGCAATCCTTTTCACAAAGGAGGAAACTGAGGCCGTTAGAGATGAAATAACTAACGTAAAGTCACAGAGTCTACTTGCTATTTTCCCTCCACCAATTTCCGTGCATTTTCTCCTTTGTAGATTATTGGCTCCTTTTAACTTTATCTGGGTGTCCGCTGACAAGTTTTTCTTTAGAGTTATGGGAAAGATCTTTTAAAATAACATTCATTCATCCATCCATCCACTCACCCACCCAATCATGCTGTTGTAGTAACCAGCAGCACGCACGACAATGGCTGTGTTAACTCGCGCATTACACTTAGTAGCCGGGCATAACACAAGCTGGCTATCAGAACGGCAGACAACAGAACAGGAGAGAGAAGAGCCGCTACGGTCAGGAAGCGATTACATGCCTACCAATGGCAGATCATAGCACAGGCTAGTGTTTTCCACAAAACAGAGGTGGGTCACATGTGAGGAGGGAGTCAATCCGAAGTCATTTTAAGCCAAAAGGAGAGCATTTGACCTCCAAGGGTGAGAACCAGTGTGTGCAGTGGGGATGTGGAGAGGCGGCCTCAGGACGGTCTTGTGAGAAGTCTTAGCAGGGGCCTCCAGTGACCCCACAGAAGCCCTAGGCCTGCTACCATCCTGTCAATCACCAGCCAAGCCAGAATTTTTTAAACTAGTCTCTTAGTTCTTCTCCTTTTTCCTGTTTTGACATTACTCAGATCAAAACAGCCGTCTTCTTAGCGAGGGGTGAGAAGAACATAAAAAGGGGGTAGGCACCGTCCATGCTCTCTCCCTTAGGAGGGAGGCAGCTGCTTTCTACAGCTAAATGACGCCAACTAGGGATAAGCAAGTTGTTAAAATAAAAACTTGGGAGTTAAGTAAGGTCTTGCATTAGACTTTTTTAACTTCTGAGATGAAGCTGCGTTTTAGTAGTTAAACGATGTACAGGAATGAATAGAATGTTCTGCCAGTGGCAAAGAAAAAATATTCCTCCCAAAATAAGTTTTTAATAGGGCAGTGAAAGAAAAAATGTTTTCACTATATTCCCCACATTGTGGTTGACCAACAGTCAAGTTGCATATTTATTCACCTTATTTTTTAATTCAATACAATCCCTATAGTTGATAAATCTAATTTTTCTTTTAATAGATGCAGATTTTTACCTCATAGTACTTAAATTTAATGTTTTAGCTATGCTTTTAACGGTTGCACCTGAATTCAATTTTTCCAATTCTTGAAACCATTCTTGGGTATTTTTGAGATTTTTTTTCTCTATTGCACTCAAGTTAAAAATCAATTACCCTTCCAGACACCTGATAAGCAAATCTGCTTCAATAGATTTGGAAAATATTCTTTGCTCTGCCTTATGCCTAGGGTATAAACCATTTCATAGATTTGTTATTACCTATATTTTATTTTCTCTTTATATTGAAAAAAAGATGGGCAGGAGCGGGATATGTCGCTTTCACATTCATCTGGCAGCAGCCATTTCTGCAGTTAAACTTTCCTGATCTTCGCCTGTCAATCATCCATATCAGGGCTTCCGAAATTCAGCGGATCACAGGTGAACGAGGTCACATATCAGGGAGCTGGAAGAAAACTTCAAACTTCTTTTTACATTTTAACTGTATTGTTCAGATTTTTTGTCCTCAGCATTTTTTTTTGTCTGTTCTATCAGCTATTGAGAGGTGTACTAAAGTCTCCCTTTGTGATTATGATTTTTTATTTGCTTTATAGGTTTTCATATTTTAGAACCATGTTTTTGGTGCACAGGGATTTTGATTTGAAAAATCTTATAGATCCTTGGTCACTCTGACCTGGCCCTCTGTGTGTCGACTAATGCTTCTTGCCTCACAGAACCTGCCTCACATTGGCACACTTGCACCAGCTCTCTTTGGTTAGTGTTCCGTGGCATAACTTTACTATCATTGACTTTTACCAGCTTTGTGTTCTTATATTTAACGTCTGCCTCTTTTAAGTAATATATAGTTGGAACAACTATATGGGACAATCTTTATCTGTCATCCAGAGTGTTAGTTCATTTACTCCAGATGTGATTTATGATATAAGTCAGCATATGTCTACACTGTACTACTTCTTTTCTATTTGACGTGTTTCATGTGCCTCTCTCTTTTTTTGCATTCTTTTCAATTAATCAAATAGCTGTTATTCATTTTTTCTCTAGATATACATTCTTTTGCTATTCTTTTAGCTGTTTCCTTCAGATTACCACAGGCATCATTGACTTATTAAAGTCTAATAAAATGATTATTATGACTGTTTCTGCGAACGTCTAATCTATCCATCCATCCATCCCAAAATCTTGCAAGATTTTTAATATTGAAGACATGCTATCATTATTTTATACAGTCAACATTCCATCAATATCCATTCAAAACTACCCAAATATTTGTCCCCTTTTCTAGCCTTTATTCCATTCTGCAATCCAGTGTTTCCCCCGGGATCATTTGCCGCCTGCCTTTATTATTTCTTTAAGTGTACTTTTGCTAGTGACAAATTTTTATCAATTTCTAATCCTATTTTCTGAACAAGTTTTCATTTCACCTTGATTTTTGAAGGATATTTGGACAAGATATAGAATTTTAGGATAAAAGTTTTCTTTCCACACTTCAAATATGTCACTTCATTTTCTTACGGCTTCCAATTTTGATCTATTGTAAAATTAGCCATCAGTCAGTTGTTTTTCACACATCTACCAGGCCTGATCTGCATATTTTACATAGTGAAAACACTTCGTTCTCATCCTGAGAGATTTGGTCCCCAGGGGATTTTCAGCAGTGTCTATAGAGACATTTTTGGTTGTCACAGCAAAAGGTCGATACAGACATCTAATGGACAGAGACCAGCAATGCTGCCAAATACGCCACCTCAATGCACTAGACACCCCCACACACCGAAAGATTTTCCAGCCCAGAATGTCAAAGTACAGAAGTTGAGAAACCTTCTCATAGTAGTTACTATACATTTTAATTCCTTAAATTTTCTAGGTCTTCTGAATCCCTGAAAAGGATAATGGATATTATATAATGTAATTTTAGTATCTTAAAACTTATTTGTAGAGACAATACTCTTTAGAAATATGGAAAATAATTTTGGAATTATTTTGGGTGATGGATGGATTCATTGTTGAATTTGCCATTAAAAATATTCTTCTTTCATAAGAATTAAACTGTTCATTGCATATAGTGGCATCAATGTCCAGAGGAAGAAACAACTATATGTGTATGTCTCACCAATTATGATATATGTATTTATAGCACAAATTTTATATACTAATGTGTATATTTTTCATTTATATTTATATTTAAAACCATGGTCTTGGTTTTTCTTCAAAGGAATTATTTATCTCTTTGATACATTATGTAATTTATAGTGAACCATCTTGTTTGTATTATTCATTTTACTTAAACCATCATACCATCTTAGTACAATAATTTTAAAATGATGTTTTCAATTAAGCAAAATACTACTCCTTAAAAAAAAGTCCATTATTTCCGTTAAACTTATATTATAAAAATGTACTCCATAATATATGTATTAAGAATTTCAAAAATTTGTGGAAATTTTATTTCTCTTATTCCACAAGTATGTACATAATTGATTCAGTTGTGCCTCTTGGCCCACAATCCCTAAACTACTTGCTCTCTGGCCCTCTACAGAAAATGTTTGCCAGTCCCTGAAGTAGGTAGAGAGGTACAGCTTTGTAAGTCACTAAAAATTTTCTAGGGAAACATGTTTTCAAAAGAAGTTCTCTTCCTCCAAATAAAAATAGTTTGCTTATGGGAATGTGTAAAGATAAATCAGTGGAATAGCAGTTTGGATTGGAATTTTAAGAAAGAAAAAAGATTCCAGAGTAAAGCTAAAGAAAGCATAGCCCATGAAATTCCTTAACCACCTTACTCTGCAAGCTACAGAAGCAAGGAAGTTCAAGTCAGAAGTGTAAACTGTGTTCCAGGATGCCACTTATGTGATAAATTCTCTAGAATCGAGACTTTGAAATATAGTTAAATAGGGAAGTAACCATGGAGGTCTTTTATAAACCAAAGATTCATGGGTCATTCTTCTGGAAATATTTTAAGGTGAGTTTCAAATTTATTGATCTTTCCTATGTCAAAAAACCGCAATTACTTACATGCTGTCTACCCTGCAGACAGCTTAAGACCAAAGCGCCACCAACAAACCACAAACATTCAACCGGCTTTCAAGATAAGGAGAAAATTTAATATGTGAGGAACTCACCACTTTCCGAAACACAATGAGACTAAAGAGACTTTCCAAAGTAAAGTTCAGAAATTTGGAATAAGTATACTATTTTTGTTGAAAATATGCATACACATACAATTTTAGAAATAGTCTAACATGTTAAAAATTGCAAGTTCTTTTAATCCTGGCTGACATCCAGAAAGGTGGGAATTTATCAGCTGAATATCAACAAAGGCAACAACATAATTTTGTTTAACTGGTAGGCATTATGGAAAGTGCAGTTCACAGTTTAACAGAGGCTGCAAACACTGACCACTTCTTGGTTATACCTATTTTGTGAGTTAAATTTTCTTTGATGGTAATCATTAAAATCACATATTAGCACAAATCAACTTAGTACTGATATTCAGACCACTGCATGAAGATTTTCCATAATAATGAACATATTTAATCTTGTTTCTCCTATTTTAGTAAGAGCACAAAAGTTTCTACACATTAATAAAAAATAGAAAAAACACTTGGAACTGTCATTTAATTTACCTTTATGAAATTTATAATTTTATACGTTTGAAAATTTGCACATATCAGTTCAGTATCTCTATAATGTATACATGTATGTGTATGTATGTCTATAGAAGCATGTTCACTTATAGATGTGTGTGATATCAGAGCACCAAACTTAAACAGTGTATTTTTGTCAAACTAGGAAGTAAGCATCACAGATAAAACCAGATTGGCTACATAGGTTTCAGCCTGTTATACTGTGGAAAAGTTATATCATCAGTATTTCTGAAGATCAAAAACTGGCAAGTGATCTTGAGCACAGCTCAATACTAAACAATATCTGCTTTACATAGTTTTTAATCCAAATGTTAGTTCAGTACAAACTAAAATGTGCAAACTATTAAAGTATTGTTTTCATTTAGGAAAAGATGAGGCAAATGTATTTTAAGTCCTTAGAACAAGCTAATATTATTACTGAGCTTTTTCCTCCTAAGGTCTGAGATGGAAGCTCAAGTAGACAGAATAACATTGCTCTTCATAAACCTAAGTTAATGCACATTTGACATGCTTTTGTTAAAACCACAAAGCTTACTTTTTTCCAGTGTGTTAGTTTCAGCAAAACAAGTGATACTCTTGTTTAACTATGTTTGCTGCTTGTTTTTAACCTACTGGGGAACTGAGTTTTTAAAATGATTCACTGTTCTTTCCACTCCCATACACTACATGCATTAATGACAATCCAATTTCTTAAAATCAGAATATAAATAAAAAAGAAAAAAGGCTTTATTTTTATATGAATGGCTGATGCTTACAGTAGACAAAAGCCAAAACAAACGTTCTAAGAGTTTTGTATTTTTTTATAACTCTACTGTGGAACATTTGAAACCTTATATTGGATAAGTAATGCAATGAAGATTGACAGATACAAAGTGTTAGCTGATAGATAAAAAGCATCAATTTGAAGGTTGTTGCAAATTTCCTTGTGTTCTTATTATATTGATCTGGAATAATTATCTATTTGTTTCCTTGTTTTAGCATACTGATTTAATGAACGTTCCAAATACAAAAGCAGGTCAAGATCCTGCTTTGAGGCAGAGGTGGATAACTAATTATCAATGCATAAAAAAGTAATAAGCATTAGGGGATTACAGCGTGGCCACTGAGATAAGGTGGAGTGGAGGTTCATGGGGTATTGAGTGGAGTCAAGTTATATGGAAGGCAAACCTTTAAGAACAGTAACGGATTTTACTGTTTTTCTTTTGAAGTTGTTCTCTCCTGTGCTCTGTTGCACTTCCCTTTCATTAGGAACTAAACTTTCAATAAAAAAACCTACTTCATAGAATATTCATGTATCAGTGGTATAGAGGGAAACACAATAAGGGCTGGAGAGGAGCAGGACATTCAGGCTGCTTGAGTTATAACAAAGAAAATGTTATTTAAAAATAAAACTTTATAACACTATCAATATCTGTATTGTAACTTCATATTTCTTCTAATTTACACCTCAATTGGGTTAAAAACCAAAACAGATTAATCACTGTATGTTTCACTATGTAGCTTAAAATTCATATACTGTGTTTGTCTTTTATTTTTTCTCTTTCAGCCATTTTTTATTTGCAGTTTGTGTTCAATGCAAGTCAATTCCATAACATTAGAAGTTACTATAAATCAAAGCATAAATACCCAGACACAATATGCAATCCAAAATTGAGGTACAGCATTCAGATATGAAACAAAAGGGAATGTTCATTCACACACACAGTAGCTCGAGATCTGTTGGATATTGCTGTTCCAGTGTAGGTTTCTAAAGATGGGGGAAAAAAAGGACTGGTTATCAACTACTGTGGTCATATTAGAGACAGGAACATCAAAGCATCAGTGTGTGACCATCTGAATAAGACTTTAGGGAGTGTCTATTTTTAAAAAGGCTTTTGTGGATCAAGGCAGTTGTGAAAAGATTTCCTTTCCAAAATCAAGCCCACTTTAGGCTTTAGGACCAGGTTCTAACTCTCTAAAATTATAGACTGATAACAGAAAGTGTTCCAAATGGGGCTATTATGATTCACAGCTTTTTTTTAAAAAGTGTTTACAGAAAGAGTATAAAAGTTTTTCTGAATTTAGTGAAAGTTAGCTTCCAGTCTCCACTTCCCAAATACTTGATTTACAGTTTCAGCTCCTTCACATATTTGCCTTTTTAATTTCAAGATTTGCCAATTTTATCTTCAAAATAGATCACTTTTTAAACTGTAAAAAGTGTTCAACATACGCTGAAATCAAAAGTGTTTTGAAATTAGTTGAGGTGAATGTGCTTCTACTCTTTGGAATCAGTTCAGCTAAATGAACATGGCGCTCTTGTTGAATATAGGTGATTAGTACATAAGCAAAATTTACTCGTTTTGCTTGGATTTAGGGTAGATTCCAATCCATCATTACTCTGGCACATGCCTTTTACTACATAAAGTCAACTGCAATGTCAAATTCAAAGCTTCAGGGGAAAGAGTTCAGTTCTCAAGAGATCAGTGATAGCTTCATAGTGTAAAATTTCATCTAGAGTACACTGGCATTAAATTAGTACTGTTGAAACAATACATTGAGGATTTATAGTAACACCTGGAAGTTCCTTCTAAGGTACATACAAATAAAATCATGGAAGCTTTTTATATTACCTGTTTTATGGCCCGATAGATTTAAAGAACCAAATGAAAACTGAATCTGTTCCTTTGAATCTTATCCTTTATCTCTAAATAAGATAAAATCTATTTTATTTTCAAGGTAGGGTTTTATGTGTCCACATTTCTTAAACCACATTTCAAGAAATCATCTCTTAAAATTTCTGTGTGTTGTCTCTCTTCCTCTTGTACAAGAAACTCCAGCAGACTTAACATTGGCGTTCATCATCTAGTCAAACTCTTCACATGCTCTTCAAACCAACCAACTCTGGGATCCTCAACATATTCTGTGTCAATAAAATAAAGTGTAGAATTAGCAGATTTGATGAAGACCTGTTTTTTTCTTTGCCACGCTGGAAATCTAGATGCCATTTGGATTGCGTTTAGAAGATGGGGAGGTACAGACGTTTCTTGGCCTGAGTCTCTTAATAGTAGAGATGTAGAAGGGAGAACTTGCCTTGGTGGTAGCATCAGCTCAACATGGGGCAGCCGAGGTACTCTGGGAGGAGTAACTTGAAAGTGTTACAACAGTTATTTGGTTTGAATAAATCTGTGTGGGTAGGAGGAGCACCAGAAGCAACAGCCCCAGTCCGAGTGTGGCCATCATCGTTCTGCCCATGTCCACTCCTACGGTGCGAGGTGCCACTCGCAGCAAGCTGGGTGCATGGAGAATCACTGGTTTAGGGCAGGAGCAGGTAAGGTCTCTCAAGTTTATTTGTTTGTTTTTTTTCCATAAAGGAACTTGTTTTATATTCTTATTTTAAACTGTGTGGGATTTTATAATTTGAGTTGATTAAATAATAAAAATGTATATTTAACCTTACAGAAGTTTAGGATCTATCGAAGTGATCCAGGTAGAAGGTAGGAAGCTACTAAAGGAAGGCGGGATAAAAGGTTTACAGAGTAGAATGACATTAATATGTAATAAAAGAGGTAGAAGTGGAGATACATTTATGAATAAGGGGACAAAAAAATGCTTATTATGTTTGAAGGTACATTCTGCAATGACTGAGTGGAATTTTCCTGGAGAAATTTTGCAGCAATATTGAATTCAACAATGTATAAAATCATATACCATGATCAGTGGGATTTTCAATATTTGAAAAGCAAGTAATGCAATCAATCCATCAGATCAACAGACTAAAGAAAAATCACATGATCTTATGAATAGATGTAGAAAAAAGTTTGACAAAATCCAACACTTATTCATGATAAAAACTCTCAGTAAACTAGGAATACAGAAGAACTTCCTCAATTTGATAAAGAATAGCTACAAAAACCTAAGGCTAACATTATAGTTAATGGTAGGAAACTTAAAGCTTTCCCATTAACATCAGGTACAGGGCGAGGATGGCTCCTCTCACTACTCCTTTTCAACATCATACTAGAAGTCATAGCCAATACTATAAGACAAGTAAAGGAAATAAATAGTATGCAGGTTGGGAAGGAAGAAATAAAACTGAACTTGCTAGCAGATCACATGATCATCTATGGAGAAAATCCAAAAGAATAGACGAAAAAATTCCTGGAACTAATATGAGGATATAATAAGGTTGCAGGATCAATATACAAAATCCAATCACTTTTCTATATGCCAGAAATGAAAAAGAGGAATTTGAAATTAAAAACACAATATCATTTATATTAGCACCCAAGAAGATAAATACTTAGGTATAAATCCAACAAAATATGTATAAGTTCTGTATTAGGAAAACCATAAAAACTCTGATAAAAGAGGTAAAAGGAAAACAAATAAATGGAGAGATATTTCATGTTCATGGACAGGAAGCCTTGATATTGTCAAGATATCAGTTCTTCCTAACTTGACCAATAGAGTCAACGCATTCCCAAGCAAAATCCCAGAAAGTTATTTTGTGGATATCAACAAACTAATTCTAAAATTTATATGGAGAGGCAAAAAACCCAGAATAGCCAATACAATATTGAAAGGAGAAAAACAAAGTCAGAGGACTGACATTACTTGACTTCAAGACTTATTATAAAGATACAGTAATCAAGACGGTGTGCTATTGGCAAAACAACAGATAAATAGATCAGTGGAACAGAATAGAGAGCCCCGAATTAGACCCATAAAAATCTATCAATGGATTTTTGACAAAGGAGCAAAAGCAACGCAACAGAGCAGAGATAGTCTTTTCAACAAGTGGTGCTGAGACAACTACATATCCACATGCAAACAACAAACACAAAGCTGAGTCTAGACACAGGCATTACACCCGTCACAAAAATTAACTCAGCATGGATCATAGACCTAAATACAAAACACAAAATTATAAAACTCGTAGAAGATAACATAGGAAAAGCCCTAGATGACTTTGTGTATGATGATGACTCTTTAGGTATGACACCAAAAGTGCAATCCATGAAAAAAAGAATTGATAAGCTGGAATTCATTTAAATTTAAAATGTCTGCTTTATGAAGTACACTGTGAAGAGAATGAGTAGAAAAGCCACAGACTGGGATAACAATATTTGCAAAAGGCATATCTGATAAAGGGCTGTTATCTAAAATATACAAAGAACACTTAAATAGAAACACTCAACAATAGAAAACAAACAAGTTAAACATAGTTAAAAAATAGGTAAAGGACCTGAATAAACACCTAACCAAAGAAGATATACAGATGGAAAATAAGCGTATGAAATGAGGCTCAACATCATATGTCACTAGGGAAATGCAAGTTAACACAATACTGAGATACTTCCTATTAGAATAGTCAAAACCCAGAATATTGACAACACCAAATGCTAGTGAGGCTATGAAGCAACAGAAACCCTCATTCACTGCTGGTGGAAGTGCAAAATGGCACAGCCACTCTGGAAGAGGTTGGCAGTTTCTCACAAAACTAACTACATGATCCAGCAACTTCACTCCTTGGTATTTATTCAAATGAATTTGAAAGTTATGTCCACACAAAAACCTGCACACGGATGTTTATAGCTGCTTTATTCATAAATGCAAAATCTTGGAAGCAAACAAGATGCCCTTCAGTAGGTGAATGGACAAATAAGCTGTGGTCCATCCAGACAATGGGATAGTGTTAAGCACTAATGAGCACTGAGCTATCAAGCCATGAAAAGACATGGAGGAATCTTAAATGCATATTACTAATCTGAAAAGGCTATATACTGTCTGATTCCATCTATATGACATTCTGGAAAACTCACAACTCTGAAGACTGTAAAAGGATCAGTGGTTGCCAGCGGGGAGTGGGTGATGGATGAATAGGTGGCATATGGAGGATTTTCAGGGCAGTGAAACTACTCTGTGTGATGCTAGAGTGGTAGATCTATGTCATAATACATGTGTTAAAAACTTGGAGTGTACAACACCAAGAGAGAACCCTAATGTAAACTATGGACTTTAGGTGCTAATGATGTGTCAATGCAGGTTCATCACTTGTAACAAATGTACCAGTCTGACGGGATTTTGAAGGTGCGGGAGGCTGTGTCCATGTGTAGCGAGAGAGTATATGGCAAATGTTTCTACCTCTACTCAGTTTTGCTGTGAACCTAAAACTTCTCTAAAAAATAAGGTCTATTAAAAAACAACAAAAACAGATGGTAGGCTAGATCTGGCCAGAGGCAATAGCTGGTTGACTCCTGATGTAGAACAGGTCCTTCGTTAAAGAAATAAATGAAAGAACACCAAAGTATGTTCCAGTTACTGTTGCTAAGTAACAAATCACCCCCAAACAAAAAATACATTACAATACATTACAATAAAAAAGCCTGAAGTAATGATGTTTTCAGAAAAATGAAAGCTGAAAAAATTTGCTGCCAGCAACACTACATTATATGAAATATAAAAGGAAATTTTTAGATAAAGTGAATGATTTCAGAGAAAGTCAGAGAATACAGAAAAGGAGAAAAAGCAATGGAAAAATGTGAATAAATATAAATGAATATTGATTATAAACAAAAACAGACAAATAAATTGGTAACATCCAGGAGAGAATTAAAACACATAATGTCGGTAACTTGAAAGACTGGAGAGGTAAACTGATTTAAAGTGTTCTAATTTTCTAGTATTACTGAGAAAATACATAAGCAATAATTGGGTTCAGACTATTTTATGGCAGTACTGTATAGCGAGATCTCTAGGTTAGCCACATGGTAGGAAGAATGACACTGCCTCCCCCAAAGGTGTCCACATCCTAATTCCTGGAACCTGTGAATATGTTACCTTAAGCGGAAAAGTGAAGATGTCATGAAGGTAAAGACTTTGTGATGGGGAGATTATCCTTGCTTATCTGTGTAGGTCCAACCTAATCACCGAGTCCTTAAAAGTGGAGGACTTTCCCCAGGTGAGGTCAGAGTCAAAAAGATGCTACCACATCTCTGTGGGTGAGACATATTCGATGTGTAAAGGACTCTAGCAGCTGATGCTGGCTTTGAAGATGGGGGTGGGGGTGAAAATGAACCAGGAAACATAGAGGCTTCTATAAGCTGGAAAAAACAAAGAAACAGATTCTCTTCTAGGCATCAGAAAGGAACACAGCCCTGCTGAAAGCTTGATTTTGGTCCAGTAAGACCTGTGTCGGACTTGACTTACAGAACTATAACACAATAAATGTCTTTGTTTTAAGGAACTAAATTTGTGGCAACTTGTTATGACAGCAGTAGGAAATCACTACAACCACTGAAAACTAACATTGCCATAAAGGGAAAAATTCTAAAATACAAATAACCCCAAGGAAGGCAATACAAGTGATAAAAAGAAATCAAACACAGCTGAGTTAAAAAAAAACAAATATAAGAATAGTTGTTTTAACAGTAAAAATCTATACAATTCACAAAATGAACAGAAAAAAATGAGAAAAACATGATTTTCTCAGTGGATGAAGAAAAAGCATGCGACAAAATTCCATTCATTCGTTTATAGAATTAAAAAAAACACTTAGCAAAGAAAGAAAAGATAATCCTTTATTGGCTAAAAATATTTTGCATAAGACCTACAGCTACCATTATCCTTAACGGTTAACGGTGGATTATCTTCCTTTGTAATGGAAAAAAACAAGAGTGACCATCATTATCAGTTCTATCCAACCTGCTCTAGCTCTCCTAGCCATTGAAATAAGACATGATGGAGAAAGAAATTTATAAGAATTTAATGGATAAAAAATCATTATTAACAGAAGATACAATTGTTTGCACAGAAAAGCCAAGAGAATTTCAGACAAATAATTAGAATAAGTAAACTTTAGCAAGATTGTTCCAAACAAGGTCAATATAAAAAAAATTGAATTTCCACATATCAAAAACACAGAACTAGGAAATTAAATTAACAGCATTAAAACTCAACTATGTAGGAATAAATTTAGCAAAATATCTGCAAGACTTCTGCACTAAAAACTACAAAGTACTAATGAGAGAAATTAAATAAGACTATTTGGATGGAATGCCACATCATGGATTGGAATACTCATCAGTGTAAAATTGTCAGTTCTTCCAAAAATGATCTGTTGATTGAATGGAATTTGAATAAAACCTAGAAATTATTTGTAGAAAGAATTCTAAAATTTATAAGAAAATATAAAATACTGAGAATAGCCAAGGCAGCCTTAAACCAGAAATCAAAACAAATTAGATATCATGCTATATATTTACTAATGGAGCAATGAGGCATTGGCCCAAAGGTTTACACGTAAACCAGTGGAACAGAGCGTCTAGAAAGATACTCAAATATACCGATTTTATGATTCCCTAGTGCACTGCATAAAAAATGGTCTTTTCAAAAAGAGCGGTAAGTCAATTCAATAGCTCTACTGAAAAAAATGAGTCTCTGCCATACTTCATAACCCACACACGGACACACATCAATACACAAGAAAATCAATTCTAGACAGATTGTAGCCAATCTAAAGTAAAAGGTAAAGTAATGTAAATTTCAATAGAAATTGGGAGAAATATCTCTGTAAGTTAATGAAGGAAGCAGAGATTTCTTAAATGGCACAAAATAAGCAAACTAATGGAAAATTGTGATATATTGGACTATAGTAAGAAAGTCTGTGTTTCAGAAGACAGAATTAAGGAATGGCAAATGTATACCACAGATACGACATACGCTGATTTGTACATGTAATGATTTCTGCCATTAGTTAGCGACGTGGTAGATTTACCCCTGGGTCCTTTGATGTATCTGACCACAAGTCAGTAACTAAAGGCAGAAATAACAATTTACAAAGGTTTAGATAGACTTTCACAAATGAAGGTATTAAAATGACAATGAAACATGAAAATATGCTAAATTCATTAGCCATCAGGGAAATGTAGGTTAAAATCACCATCAAATGTTGCTACCCACCTACCAGAATGATACAAATGAAAAGGTGTATAATAGCAAGCAACAGCAAGCATGTGGAACAGCAGGACTTCAATCCACAGCTGGTGAGAAAACTGGTATTATCTATTAAAACTAAACATAAACTCTGTGACTCAGCCATTGCTCTCATAGATATCTAACCAACCAAGTTTGATCATGTTTGCCCCCTAAAAAATCCCAAGAATATCTGTAATAGCATTACACATAAAGCCCCCAAATGGAAACAACACCAGTAGTTCAGTGGACCAATAATTGTGACACATTCATACACTGGAACACGAGAGAGTGATGCATTATTCAACAAGGATGAATTCACGAATAAATGCTGAATGAAACAAACAAGTTATAGAAAAATGTATGTGCGCACACACAATCATACACACATATCATATATATATAATCATAGCTATTGAAATGTGTACAGGTATATATGATTTTATCTAAGTGAATTTCAAAAATGATCTATGATATAAAACTCAGGGAAAGAGTTTCCATGCAAAAAAACTATTGACGTTGTGACGGGGTGGGAGTGCTTGACGGGAAATTGGTGATTTGTGGTTCTGGCAACACTTTCTAGATACTATTCATTTTATGAAAAATCCTTTGAACTAAAGATATGATTTGTGAACTTTTCCATGTGTTCGTGTGTTTGCTTATATTTACTGGAAGTTTTACTTAAACATGTAAGGTTAAGTGATTTTGTTTTCCAAATAGTTTGTTAAATCATATTTTCATGAAAATACAACTTAAAATACAGCAAATAAAAAAAATCATATGAACCATATATTAAATATTTATTTCATGAGGAAAACAATGGCTTGGATAAATAGATATTCAATAAACATGTGAAATATATCACAACTTATAAATACGATTACCAAAGCTTCATTCGAGAAAAATAATTTCTCTAATGGATGGTGACGTTAGCATGAATAAAGTTATTACGTAAGTCCAATTAAAATGCCGGTGATGGATATAGAATTTTAACTGTTGGCACCTACATAAGAACCCTAATTAAATAGTGAGGTGTTGAAGATAATTTAAATAAGTTAGTGAAGGATATATATTAAAATATATTTAGCAGAATTTACAAAAAATGAAGTTCTTATAATTAAAGTTGTTGTCCACATTAACAAGCATATTGAAAAATAAAGCCAGCATGTAAACTCCCCCAAATGAATGGGAAAGAACTACACTTTTCCCTGTTTTTTTTTCTTTTTGGCCCCAGGAGAACATATTTAAAAATATTTTACTCAATTTCCTTCATACATTAGTGTTCCTGAATTAAGTATAGTTACAACCAAATGCTGTAACTCCTGGAAGAAAACTGAAAAATTACATCATCAGGAATCGTGTAGATGTCACATGTAGATTAACCCTATTACTGGTGTATTAAAGAAAAGAAGTCCTCATAATATGAGTGTCATTTGTGCTGTATTATAATTATGGAAATCTAAGCACAGTAATATATTTTGAACCGAGGACTCTTCTGACTGAACCTGGCTTATGCGTGGTGTAACACTGCGAGGGCTTTGAAGTTTGGCCACCATCTGGTCAAAACATAGCTCCAGCTCTTGCTAAATGAGTCATCTTTAGCACTTACTCCATTCCGTGTCTCACTTTCTTCATCTGTAAATGGAGACAATGGTAATACCCACCCCACTGGAAGGCTGTGAGGATAAAATAATAGAGTGCATTTAAAACACTTTGAAAATGGCACACAATGAGGGCCTCACAAATGTTATCTATTGTTATTTCCTATATATGTGCTATATAACCAGGATTATGAGGAAAAGCATGAAAGAAAATTTATTTCTAAGGCATATGCAAATGGTTCAATATACTTTACAAAATCAATCATATAAGCAAATTATTTCATTAAGTATGACCTGAAAAAGCACCTTCAATAACAGAACTAGAAAAAAAAAAAAACACACACACACAAACACACACACATATGCAGAACTAGAAATTCTAAATATAACTCTAAAGAAAAACTATAAAAAGTTATTTGAAAGTATTAAGGAAAAGAAGCCCTAAAGCAGCCCTTTAATTAAGTGTAACCTGTGTCACTAAAGTCCTATCCTCTAATCGAGACAAAAAAAGGTAGTAAGGGATATATGTCTCTGTATGTCCAAGTCAGTTATGAGATAAATCCGAAAAATTGAACCTGTGCACTCAAATTTTTATGAAATGAAATATTTAGAATTATGTGGACAATTATCCACTAGATTGATCCTTTACTTCTGTTTTTCAATTTTCAACAATGCCTAATATATAAAAAGAATTACAGTATTTCACAAGGTAGGAATACAATTACATCTTTGTTTTATTTCAAAGCATCATTCAAAATATTAAAAAGTCCATATATTTGCCAAATTCAAATCACAGAAGACTTTTTTATAGTTTTCAAATTTTCTAGGAAAATTCACCAACTTAGAAAACTGTCCCCTGGAATAAAAGCTAAATTTGATATTTTTCTTTTTTAAAAATGACACTGAACATTTACGAAAGTAGCTGTCAATTCTTTATTCCATTTAACAAGTAAAAATCTCAACTGAAATCAAAGGCCATTAAGATCTACAAACTAGATTGGAAATTGTTTCCCTGCAGAGAAGATGCTTAGCTTTACACTTTCCATCACGTTTGCATGGTGAAGACATTTGGCAGTCAAGTTCTTTGGAGACAGCGTATTGCAGGTGCTTAATTGTCTGGGACAATCACTTGTCTGTGAAATAAGACCTTTAATGATACTACAGCTTTGATTGGTTTCTACAAGTGGAGAAACGGAACTACCTCCAGGCCCAAAGGTCATTGAAAAGTATTCAGTTCTTCAGTAGGAAGCATAATTTGTTTCTGATTAATGTCTCATAATTGAAGATCATCCCCAAGTATCTTAGGAGCAGAAAATCCACATTCCTATCACCTGGTTGATATTTTAACTTTTACCCAGGCTATAAGTTTATTCTGAGTTCCACTATAGCTAATGTCCCTTTTGGGAAAGACATGAGATTACATATAGAATCAAAGATTTTAAAGTAAGTGAGTAAGCAAGGTGAGTCACTTTTAGATTACTGCCTTCCTGATTACCTGGTTTCTGAAGAGACGTCTGCTGTGATTTTTATCCTTGGTCCTCTGCAGGTGATGCCTGCCCTGATCCCAGCTGCCTTGAAGATGGGGACTCTTTGCTTTGTCTCTGCGGCTGCGTGTCATGTGTTGCCTTTTATATACATATATATTTATAACTTGGACATATCATAGAGAAGAGGCGATATGCATTATTTTTTTAATAATTACTTTAATAATTGGACATGGGCATGTCTTTCATTCTGTTAGGTCTTTAATATGAGGTTTTGTATTAATCTAGAAAGAGTGGATTTAAAATTTACTCTTGCTCTGTTTACCCGCAGTGGATAAGCAGGTACACGTTTCTCTAGTGGTCTGTCTTTTTGTCTCTCTGTTTAGCTTTGGGTCTTTGTTTTGTGCTTTTCCCCAAAAACTGTCTCTTGGAGCTCTCCCAGCTGTATTTCACTGTCACGTTCCTTGAGTTTGTCGTCATGGTGGTGGTGTGTACTGGAGGAGGCAGCGTTGACTGAAGTGATTAAACCTGTCTCAGACAGTGTGACTTGGGTCTCGGGGCTGTGACCTTCACCAGGATTCCTGCCTTCCTTCCGGTGTCGTGCTGGGCCCAGTACAGATTGTGGCTCTCCTCCCCTTGGTAGAGCTTCTTTGTCCCCTCTGTTGGCGTCCCCTAGCTGCAGTGTATTTCTGTCAGCTCGCTGATGTCTTTTCCCGTATAGCTTGTGGCTTTTGTTCTGTGGTGGACAAAAGGCAGATGGGTCTAATGTAGACAGTAGCTGCCAGGCTGTCTCCTGGCTGGAGCTGTGAGGGAGCTTTCTCGGGACTCCCTTCAATCTTTATTGTTTGTGCTTATTGGATTCCTTGAGGAAAAGAGGGCGTGAGACCTCCTAAGTCTGTGGTCCCCCGGGCTTCATGCTCTCCCTTTCTGTTCATTAGTAGTTTACCATTTTCCCAGCTTAAGTGGCATTTGACATCCATTGACTGTTTGATTTAAGCAAATGCTCAGCTCTTTTTTCACCTTGTGGGTCTCTATCTCCCTTCAGGTTTTGTATTAGTTATTTACCCTGTGACCTTAGTTTTGGATGAGTTCACAAAAGCAGTTAATTTGCAGTTTATCCACATACTTTTTCTTTTTTGTAAAAATGGAAGCAATACTCTTTCCAGCTCTCTGCTTCTCTGAGCTGAAACATGGTACCCCTAAAAATCCAAAACACGGATTTTGAGAATCTGTTAATGTCACTAGGTCACTCACCATCTCATTTCATTTCTCTTAATTTTCAAATAGGGGCAGCAAAAACTCACAATTTAAAATTCTGTTGTGAATAGAAAGCAGTCAAACTCATTTTAAAACTTCAAGGTGTCTAAATTCGGCACACTAAATGGAAATAAATACAAACTAATATGGAGTGACTGATACAAAACTTTCATGTTTACTGATTTTACTACCTTCGTAATAATTTACTGGTTAAATATGGTTCCACTGATCTTACTGTAAATACCCAACTACTATATAAGTATCACACTAGTGTTAGGTTCACTACACTGTTGCAACAAATTTCCACGTGCATAGCTTTTTGTAAGGAATAATGAAATACATGTCTAATTTCTCAACCTATAACACACGGTAAAGTATCTGTCTCATTCTTCCCCTTTCATACCTTGGCTCTCAGGACCTTCTTCAAACTTTCCATCCGTCTGTCTTTCCCATGTTATTTACCACCTTTCTTCTAAAGAGGGATATTATGTTCCAGTGATTTTCTCTCTAATTTCTACTCTCTCACTCCACCATCTGAAATCTCTTTACTGTCACATCTACAAATTTAAGTTTTCTGCTTGCTGCAGAGGGTGTATACACTTTCTAAGTTGTAGCTATTCATCTCTCTTATAAAACAAAAATATCCTTCAAGGAGATCACTTATCTGATTGTCCCATATATCCTGTCTGACAATGAGACCAGTGAGTTAAGCCTCGTACGTGAATGAATGCATGTGTATGTGTGTTGTATTACACACACCCCCAGGACCCACACACAACTGAAATAAGCCAAATCTAAGGTCAACAAATTTAAATCAAAATATGCCCTGTTTTTATTTGAGTTGAAACCAAATTCTGTTTTCCTATTGTGAATCAATATGTTTATAATCACAATGACTGACTTTTGCCAAGATATTCAGATTTTTTTTTTTTAATTTCAGTTATTGGAAAAAATGAATCATATTAAGAAAAACTGATACTTATTTTTTCTAGATACAGAGAAGTAAAATGGTATGCTGGACTGTCTCCTTGGTTAATTACTACAGTGAAAAATAAGGCTTGTCACTATGATGTTTGTATAGTATTGGTGCTCATTCATCTGTAAGAGAGTAATTTCTGAGCTGCTTGATTAGAACACATCCTAAATCTTTCTCTGAGTCTGCAGAACACATGGCTAAAACAGAAGGGTCAATGTCAATAGAAGTTTACTAGGAAGAAACAGTATGACTAATGTCTTCCTCAGAGAAAGAAATACAAGTCTGCAATGTCATTTTTTGGAACTCATGTAGGTTTTACTCTCTAAATGCATTTTTCATTTTGCATGCAATGTAGAATTTTATTCAGTGCTTATTTTCTTAGCATATGTCTCAACAATTAACATGGGGCAATTGATCTTTGAAACAATACCAAACAAAAAGAATAGATTTATCAGCTTTGATGTTTATCTAAGCAATATGTCCTATGGCAAGAAAAAAGCTATACTATATAATATACCATCTATAAAATATAAATCTACACTATAATATATAAAATCTACACTATATGCATAGTATATACCATATCATACGGGAAACATTTTAGGTGATACTTACTCTAAATTAATTAATTACTCTAAGGAGAGATGCAATACATCATGCTTAACAAATTTTGTTCATAAATGATAATTTGTACACCTTTCACATTTAGCAAATTAAATGTCTTTAGGGAATATTTTGAGAATCTTATCATGCAGTACTATGTTTCCCTAGGTTGACTATAATAATTGATATGTTATGTATTTATTTTTATTATTCTCTTGTATTGATTCTTCCTCAATTAAAAATTCCTGAAAAGATAAGCATCTGTAGAGAGTGTTGTGACATATGGTGTGGGGCAGAAGTAGTGGCTTGAAAATGACTAACTACATCTATGAAAGGTGATTTTCCCCTTCTGTCTTTTGTTCCTCGAGGTTCTTTCCCTCCACGTGCCCCCTCAAATCTGAGTTTCCAGCAGATGTTCACTGAAGACACATGTTCACCATATGGTTTTGTGAAAGTGTTTGCTAGTAATAGACTTATTAAAGCTCTCAATCACAACTTTCTGCAAAATATGATCATATTAATCACATGGTTTAATTTCATAAGAACAATCAATACCATTTTTTCATTAATATATCTTATATGTAAATTCATTTAAAAAGTTAATGTTTGTTTTGGCTTACACAGGCAAGGAAAAATTGTATTTTGAAGATCTGTGGTGCAAAAGATCATGACTTGAAGAAGGACCCTTAAACTATAAGAATTTCATTATGATAGTCAATTCTTTGAATATCAATATCTCAGGAAAGAAGTTCTGGGATGCACATATTAAGAATTTTTGGAGATTTCAAATAAATTGAAATGTGTGAGATGCTGAAAGTATGATTAAGCCTGGGGATTTTCCCCATCATGTGTTTGGAATGTGTTGCTGAAACTGTTTTCCTTAAACTCCTTTTTTTTTTTATCTTTTCCTTTGCACAGATTTCATCAGATAAATGATGCTCTATCCAGAGTTATCCTAAGAAGCTTTCATTTCCATGCAATTCCATGGTGATGTTTTGATCTTTTCAGGACTCAGATTACTACTTTATTTACTGATGTAAAAAGTGATTAAATAAATAAATGCAGAAAAGATAAATCTCCTGTGCTCAACAATTCTAAATAATGTATGCAGATACTCCCCCCAGAATTTGAAGCGTAACTCCCCACTCCTTAAGTGTTGGCTGTGCATTGTTACTGCCCTCCAAAGAATGCAGTATGGAAAAGGGGAAAGAGTAACTCTACAGTAGAGAAGCCTGACACACACAGTCCAGCCAGGTAATCAAGGTCAACATTAACATTAATAAATCATGTTGATAAGATTACCTTTGATAAGATGTGATAAAAATGGTACTTTACCCCCATGATCTTCCTCCTCAAAGCTCATACTGGCTAATCATGAGGAACACATCATACTAATTCCCATAGAGGGGCATCCTGCACTATGCCTAACCAGTATGCCTCAAAAAGGTTTAGGTCATCAAAGAAAGGGAAAGTCTGAGAAAATGCCACACCCCTGAGGAGTCTAAGGATACATGAGAACTAAAAGTATTGTGGTATCCTGAAACAGAAATTGGAATATGGACTTCAGTTGAAAATAATCATCCATATTGATTCGTTATTATAACAAACGTATGTTACTAATGTAAGATGTTAGTAGGGGAAACTGCATGCAGGGTATACGGGAACACTGTAATATTTTCTACCATTTTCTCTAAGTTTAAACTACTCTAAAAGTATATTTTGTAAAAAGTGAGTGGGACTAATCTGGTAGTTCTCAGTTATTAGTGGCTTTCTCAAGCAGCAGTGCACGTCAATTGATAAAACAAAAACATACATTGAAGAAAACAATAGGATGATGCTATGAATTAGTAGAAGATGAAAACAAAGATTGCATATCCTATTATATTGACAAGTAAGTTTCAGAATTTTTGTGTGTGGTGGTTTAAGTGAAATAGCTTTGGTTTTAATTGGATACATTTGCTCTTGAATAAGGAAAGAGGAAATGACCATCCATGTTTTAATGCAGCTCTCTTCTCTGAAATCTAAAAAAGTACACATAGTTTTACTGAATTATGGGACTACAAAATGTTTATTCAGTGGCTAGTGTGCCGGTCTTAGAATACATTCTATTGGATCAATAAGACAATATGATCCACATATCCATGGTAATATGATAAATTGCTGGTGGTCAATTTTGGAGAAAATGTACCACAGTTCGCTGTCTACTATAATTTACATGTGTCCTGCATGCAAAGTATACCGATTTTCTCCTAAGGCCCCCAAGGTATCCTTTAATCACGCTATCAGGATCTCATCATCTCAATCAGATCTGGAGTGGATAAGACTCCTCAGATCAAGCTCTTCCTCTTGATCTGGAGACCTAAGAATTAAGACTAAGTTATCTTCCCACTTCCCACCTACTGTACTCACAATGATGGACTGAGGACTTGAAAACTACATTAGACTCTCATTTTAAAGAGGAAAGAAGCAGAAGCTCATGTGGGTCACTAGTTTATAGCAGTTCTGAAATCCAGCCAGGCCTTATTGCCAGTTTCCTCAATTCTGGGCACAAAGAATGTTCTTTTATTGGGGCTGTATTCTGACCTCCGATGTTGGGACCCTAACCCATTTTTATCCAAGGTTCTTCGTTTTGCTCTCTGGCTTTTTATTTACTAAGACCTTTGTATCATCCTTTCATTTCTTTTAGAAATTGTCCACATTTATAGCTGAGGGTCCGTTTTCAGCCATCTCTGTGTTTATATGCAAGCTGGCAGTGCATTACTCATTTTTACCTAAAACACTTTGTGGGCTTTTAATGAATACTATTTGAGTTAAATCAAAAGTAGTACGCAATAGCAAAATCTTAGAAGCGCTCCCTCCAGAATCAGAAATGAAATAAGCAGCCTTTATCACCGTGTTATTTAATATTGGACAAGAGCATGACAAGTTTAAAAGTAAGTTAGGGTCTACAAAGCAAGAAAAAAACCTAATCTTCAGAAACTTTCTGCGCACATTCTCATATCCCCATTGAGGCAAGAGTTTTTTGGGCAGATGGAGAGCTGAAAATTTACACTGAGAACTTTCCCATTTCTCCCCCGGAAACCTCATGTGCCTAGCAATCCTATTTTCTCCAAACCCTGCCATATGACTTTGCTAGAGATGCTGTAACAAAGTATTACAAACTGAGTGGCTTAAACAACAGAAATGTCCTGTGTCACAGTTCTGGAACTAGAGGTCCATGATCAGGGTGTTCACAAGGTTGGTTCCTTCTGAGGGCTGTTCCATGGCTCTCTCCTAGCCTCTGGGGTTGGCTAGCAGTCTTTGGTGTTCCTTAGCTTCTGCTGCATCACCTCCATCTCTGTCTTCATCTTCAGATGGCATTCTCCCTGTGTGTGCATGTATATGTGTCTGTGTTCAGATTTCTCCCTTTTTATCTGGGCACCAGTCATATTGAATTAGGAGTCCACCCCACTCCAGTATGACTGCATCTTAACTAACTACATCTGCACAAATAAGGTAGGATCCTGAGGTACTGGGGGTTTTCAAATAAGGTCACCTTCTGAGTTACTGGGCTCAGGACTCTAACATATGAAGTTTAAGGGAACCCAATTCAACTCATAATACCTACCATCAAAACATATTAAAATATTAGTAAACTACTGAGTTAAATATGTGTATTTCCTCATAAATTTATATGTATAGTTGATGTTCATTATTCACATATTCTATATTTGAAAATTTGCCTACTTACTAGAATTTTCTGTAACACCAAAATCAATACTCTTAGCCATTGATGGTGATTTGCAGAAATGCCCTCCGCAGAGTGGCAAAGAAAAAAACAGTGTTGCCCAACACACATGTTTCCAGTGAGTTCAAACAAGGTGGTGATCTGCCTTGTTTCAGTTCTCATTCTGTAGACAAGTGTCCTTCTGCAGTCTATTTAGTGTCCTATTTTCACATTTCTGTGCTGGTGATTGGTACTGAGGCACTGTCTAATGTTCATAAGTGCAGGAAGGCTGAGATGTGACTTATGGAGAAAATGTGTGTTAGAACCTTCATTCAGGCAGTTATAATGTTGGCCATGAGTCCAATGTTAAGGAATCAACAATATGTATTAAATAAGGTATCTTTAAACAGAAACACCCATAAAACAAGGTTATGTATTGATGGGTTGATGAATACATTGTGACCCAAGGCTCACAGGGACTGAACCAGGGTTCCCAGGGATCAACGATTCAGGATTCAGTGTTTGTGATGACTTTATAAAACATAACTACTGTGAACAATGAAAATCAACTATATACATATGACTGTTGAAGAAGTGACTTTGATGACTATTGAAGTATGTTGAGTTAGGCAGGTGTCAGAAGTTTGTTTTGAAAGTATAAAATTAAAGAATCTAAAATCCTGCTCTCCCTTAAAGGCCATGGTTGAAAGATGTGAGGAAGCTAAACATGTCGTTATTCTCTCCAGAAGGATCATGTCCACAGGCACACAGGATCCTTGCTGCCTCAGCATCAGCAAAGTCTTTTCCAACAGACCCATTGGGGAAATCCACCTCATCAGTGATAAGCGTCCCTGTACTATGTTTTTAAAAAAATCAATTTCGTTTAAATCTACTCTAACCTTAACCCTTTCCCCCAAAATCCAATGTAAGCATCTCCTTTTGCTTACTAAGAGGCTGCATTTCCACGTTGGGTTTTCCTTTGCATGAGCTAGAATTTTAAAATCAATTCAGATTTGACGGAAGTGTAATGTTCTTAAATAAGTTTTAAATGCAGTCATGCGCCACATAACGACATCTCAGTCAAGGTCAGACTGCATATATGACAGTGGTCTCATAGGATTAGTACCATATAGCCTTTGTGTGTAGCAGGCTATAACATCTAGGTTTGTGTAAATACACTCTATGATGTTTACCCAATGATGAAATCACCTAATGACATTTCTCAGAACATATTCCCATCACTAAGCAATGCATGAGTATATTATACAGCCAAGTGGAAATTTAGGCAATTGGATATGAATCCAGTGTAAAAGGATAAAATGTAAATTCATGTCATTAAAATACTGCTGTATTGAAAGCCAAGAAACTGGTTAAGTAAAACTATGGATTGAATTTAGACAGATAATAGATGAGATGCGAATTGAGTTCTGATCATTCTAAAAGTACATGTTGAATCTAGAAAAGGAGATTTAATGGGAGCAAACTGTAATATATGAGTAAAGGTAGAACAGCATAGTATCCTCTTAGAGAAGAAAGGAAGAAGGAAGAAGTGATCCTCTGGGTTTGCGCTGCTGAGATGTCAGTAAAGAGGTTATTTGATGCGGAGATCATTGAGGACTTGGCAATTGGAATCCAAATGTTAGGCAAGGATTATGGAAAAGAGGCATTTAATCCAGTGAAACAGAAGGGAAGGCAAAGAGTATATATATAGATGCAGATAGGTTAATTGTTTTTTTAATGGAATGATTAGATCTCTCCTGATTATTTTTATTTTCTTGTGAACTAAGAACAAAGTCATCTACTTAGAATGAGAAGTGGGGAGAAGGTTTTGGAGATTTGAGAAGAGTGGTGACATTGTGTCATAGCTCTATAGCAACGGGAAAGTGAGTAGACTCGAGAAATGCACGAGGCGATACTACAGGCCAACTTGAAATGTACAGTCCTAAATGGAAAGTAAAATCCAGTAAACAAGGCTCTATCCTTTCCTCTAGCCACCTTCATTGTGTGGCTGAAGCAAAAATAGGTAGAGAGTGAGGACTGATTGATTTTTGTTTTTTGTTTATTCCCCAGAAAAGAAGGAAGAAAGAGTGGCAAGCAGGTTGATTCCTGTGACTGTAGACTCTGAATTAGATAAAATGGGAAAGGGAGATAAAGAACAGAATGAAAATTAGATTGAAAACCTTATGGGTTGGTGGACTTTAGGATTAAGAATGCTAGAACATGTGAGCTGGAAAGATAGAATGCACTATTAACACAACACGAGGCTTGAAATCAATATTGTGAAGGTGATGTGGTTATTGCTGCTGAGGAAGTCTTGGGCATGACAACAGTAGTCATGGATAGGGCTGGTTTAGGGGGAAAGGTCATTGGAGTTGAAACTCCGGAAGTGAGAGTCCAGGGTTTGGGGCTGAGTATTTTTGTATTCGCTTATATGTGATATTTATTTTTAATTTATATTTACATTATCAACTGTTTCTTAAAATTGTGGTTTCTCATTAAATTTATCATTAATTAAAGGAAACAAAGCAACAGTAAATAGTTTATAGTAATCAACTTTCCTGGGGATTTAATTAACCCCTTTGGTTAATCCTAATTTCTTTCAATGTCAGTAAGTTTTAGTTGATATGAGTCTTGGATAATTGTTTTTTATTGCTGAAAATAATATTTAACTCATTCAAAGCTGAAATATGCTTCATTAATGTATGGACACTTCTGAATTTCACGATATTTCTGAGATTCTTATTTCCTGTTTAAACGTCAAAGCAGGATCCCTTTGGTAAAACTTAAGCAGAAAAATTTCTTTGAATTGTTGATGAATAATTAACATTTGTCACACCATGCTGGCAGGTGTTCTCTTGACACACAATTAATCTTAAAGGCTTTATCGGCCTCTGCCCATTAGCATATGGTCTACATTGTAACCAATGCTTAATGGCCCAGATGTGAAAAGTTTACGGTAGATGTTCCTCAGTAATGTCTACTAAATCTCTCAAATTCACAAGGCTATCTTCTTCAAGCTGTAATTGATGAACGAATAAATAAGAAAATTAACTCTCTTGCCAAAAAGAATTAAAAAGTTAGGAAAAATCACATAGTATACTCTGTTAGTATCTTCTTTTAAGCACTTAAAACTTGTTAAAATTTTAAAGATTTAGTCTGTCCACTATGAAAATCTCTCCTTATTTTGATCTGATAAAAAAGATTTTTCAGATATTCTGTTGAGAATGTACCTCCAGTTTTGGGAAGAACAGTTGAATACAGGGGAAGCCCAGAACTGAAAAATCGAGATGGAAGACATTTTTCTTTATATTATTTTGGTAATTACTCCTTTAAAATGCTAAGCAAGTTTTCGGATTTAGAAATGTTTCACTTCAAAATGTGCAAACTATAGAAACTCAAGTGTATAATTCAGAAATCAATAGAAGATTAAAAGTTGTCAGTGAAATATAAGTACACTATTGCAGAGAAATTTAACACCATTTTCTCAAAATGGTTAAAGTTATCTACATCGATCATTTCAACAACTAATTTTGAAGATATATTTTGATAGGATTTGTTTAAGAAAGTAGCATATTCTTTCAACAAATCGTTATTGAGCTTATATATATGCAAGGCAGCATGCCAGGACTGGAAGATACAAAATGTTGTGTAGGGCATTGCTCTCAAGGAGCTTAAGTCTAATGTTAGACTCTTAGGTCTCTTCCTCTATAAATCTGGCATAACAGAGTATTGGGGACTTTTCAACTACAATACCATTTTTTTCCTACAACTCATACATGGTTGCTGGAACTTAGTGCATGCAAGCTTTCGGGATGTGGCTCAGAAACAATTTAGGTGGCTTGTTCTCTCCAGAAATCTTCCAGTGAGGACAGAAAATTTTTTAAAGGCTTTCACAAGAAATTCAAGACAATAGTAAAGTTCACATCCTTAATAGATTCAGTGACAGCAAAGCCTTGTCAATGGCAGCATAGGATAGAACCTGGGGGTGGAGGAGACAATGACAGTTTTAAATGATATATTAAATTTTAGCTTTGGTTGATCTCAGGATCATGGAGATGAATGCTGAGAAGTGAGCAGTGATAGATCCAATGATGGGGAATCTCTATGACAGAGCTCGTGACATGTGCAGCTTGCTGTAATCTAGGGCAGGGTTATCAGGGTTGTACATACTTGAAGGGTATGATGCCTGATCAGCCTCAGCCACCCTTTCCTAAGACTGTCTCCTCACTCCATCTCCACTATATCAGATGACCTACCCTCTCAGCCCAATGTTCTTATCCTCCTTAGGGCAACTGTCTCCAGCGGGGCAATCACCGCTCCGTTGCCAGACCCAAAGCTTGGTCAGAGCTGATTGGTCCAGGAGTCGTACCCTGATTCAGTAAAGACAGAGTACCCGGGGAGAGCTGGGACTGAACTAAATTAGCGTACGTATTTTGAGTTTTAAGCTATAATATGTAAACCTTGAGTTTTTTGTGGAGCAATTGCACCAAAGAAATGGAAGAAGCTTTTTCCAGAGAGAAGCATGAAACAGGAATGCAGAAAAGGGCAGACATGAGACAGAATTTTGTGTCCTTTGTTCAGTATTTTTTCCCAGAATTGGGCCATATTTTACTGCTCAAGTCAAATGTTAATGCTATGTCAGAAAGTTAATTGTGATTGTTTCCCTTCCATTCATAACAAAAGAATCCTAGATATAAGCAAAATGAAAAGTCCAGAAGTGCTAGCACACTGCAGATATTCAGTAAATATTTGTTGAAATGAGCAAAATTCCCAGGATTTCTAAGGCAATTGGGAAAAAAACTATAAAGTTTTAAAGTATCTATTTTTTATAATTTAATCCAATCTTTTATATGGGGATCATAGATAAATTATAGGAAAAAATATTGTTTGGCCTGTTTATCATCAGTTTCATCTGATCTTCAGGGAACGTAATTTATTAAAACAAATAAAAGCAAGGAACCTCCAATATAGAGAAGACTGTGTCGCCATGAACACGTCCATTAGCGCAGAGGAGCATGTGGCAGACTCCCTGCTGAGAGCTCACAGAAGCTTAGAGGGAACAACCTCTTTACCTCAGAAAAGGCAAAAGACAAATGGAAATAGGTTTGTTTTTTTATACACCCTGATCTCAAACTTCTCTTCCAACACTGGACATTGCAGGAAAGACAGCCACAGCCCCTCCCTGCCTGTGAAATTTTGCATGTTGGCAATTGATCAGGACTTGGAATTTTCAGTGCCTCAGAGGACATCACAAGGGGATGAGGGCAACATGATGTTTATCTGTGGACAAAGATTAAAACTTACCTTATGTTATCTTTTGGCCAAGAGGCTTGCAAATGAGCATGTACTAGTCTGCTATAAGATGTGTGCTTGGACTGAATTGTGTCCTCCCAAAATTCCTCTGTTGCAGTCCTAACCCCAGTGTGACCATATGATGACAGGACTTCTAGGGAGGTAATTAAGGTTAAATGAGGTCATCAGGGTAGGCCCGGTGTATTATGAGAAGAGGAAAGGACATAAATGTTTTCTCTCTCTCCCTTTCTGCACACACAGAGGAAAGGCCAGGTGAGGACACACAGCTAGAAGGATGCCATCTGCAAACCAGGAAGAGAGGCCTCGCCAAACACCAACACTGAGGGCTCCTTGATCTTGGACTTGTAGCCTCCAGAAGTGAGAGAAAACAAATTTCTCCTGCTAAAGCCATCCAGTCTGTGGTATTTTGTTATGACAGCTCAGGAAATTAATACGGTGTGTTCCCAAATTGTAAGGTAGGTAAGCCATCCAAGGGAAGTTTGAAAACACTAAGAAACGGGACACAGTTCATCAGCATGAAATGGAAGTTTAATAATTACAGTTACTTAATTATTCTTGATTTCCATGTTTTCTGTGTATTGTGTACAAAATTTTCCAGTGTTCGAGAATAAGTTTTGCATGAAATAACTCTATTTATACAGTTCAGTTTAACCTGTCTTTAGGTGAGAATACAGTCAAATCAGGATTGTCCCCATCCACATTGATTGCTGTTACTTGGTATTGTTTTGGTTTTTCCCAGGTCACTTTTGAATTCCATGGGGTGGCATATATAGCGTAATGGCATTTTATTGAGAGGAAATCAGGTATTTCATCCTGGAGGGCTTATGGTCACTGTTCACTGCTGAAGTGTCCACTGTCTTATCTGATAGTGGCCAACCATCTAAGCTGATTTTACCACAGGTTATCCTTCTTTCAAAACAATGAGATTCCTTTCACTTAGGCCCTTTGGTTTTATTTAGCTAATGTCCACATCTGACCTGTGGGCAGAGAAAAGTCAGGATGCCTCCCCAGGGCGGGTGAGGCTGTGGGAAACCTGCTGGGATTGCTCAGGCACCACTGCAGCTGCCCTGGTGCAGCCCTCTCTTGCCACTGCTCCACGTACCACGGCAGCAAGGCTCACGTCCAACTGCGAAGAACATCATCTCCTGCTGTGCCGCCATTGCTCCATTTGCCCCACCCATAATGGGATAAGCCTTCTTAAAATCTGAGTGCACACACATCACTCAGGGATGTTGATAAAATTCAGATTCTAGTTTAGTACATCTGGTATGGGAATCATTTCAGAGCCAAAAACATTAATCTAGAGTCTACTGAAGAGTTTCTTTGAAAACAAGAGCCTTATGTACTATGATCATTAATAAAAGCTCATGTAGCCAAAAAAATAAGGGAGTAAGACTTTGTATCCTTGATTATATAAATTAAGCATCAGTCCTCTGATATCTTTGTTTTAATTTAAAGTATTTCAATTTAAGTGGGGAGCAGATATCACACTATAATTTATAAATAATAGTTTGCTAAGCTAAATATACCCTTACCATAAAATCTAGCAATCGTGCTCCTAGATATTTACCCGGAGGAGCTGCAAACTATGTCCATGCAAAAATCTGCAGACAGATGTTTAGAATAGTCTTATTCCTAATTGCCAAAACTTGAAGCAATCAAGATGTCCTTCAGTAAGTGACTGGGTTATCAAACTGTGGTACCTCTATGTAGAGGAGTATTCTTCAGTGATTAAAATAAATGAGCCATCAAATGCTGAAAAAACGTGGAGCAACCTTAAATGCATATAACTAAGTGGACAAAGGCAATGTGAAAAGGCTATATACTGTATGATTGCAATTAAATGACCTTCTGGAGAAGGCAAAACTACACAGACAATAAAAAGATCAGTGGTCATCATGGATTAGGGGTGAAGGAGGGGTGAATAGGCAGAGAACAGAGGACTTTTAGGGCAGTGAAAATACTCTGCATGATACAATAGTGAATGATATATGCCATACATTTGTCCAAATGCATAGAATGTACAACACCAAGAGTGAACCTTAATGTAAGCAATGGACTTTGGGTGATTATGATGGGTCAATGTAGGTTCTTCCTTGGTAAAAAAGTCCCATTCTGGTGAGTGACCCCGATAATGGAGGAAGCTATTCATGTGAGAGGGGAAGGGGGTTTATGGGAAATCTACCTTCCTCTTAATTTTGTTGTAAACCTAAAATTCCTCTAAAAACAATTGTCTTAAAAAATTTGTTTATTTTAGAAAACAATGATAATGTTGGCATGAAGTTTATTCTTGTTCTTTTTTTAATGTCACTACTTTTTCTGATATTTCCTAATCCTTTACAATCCTCTGTGACCTTATAAGTTCATTATCTAGTCCTGGAATCCTGGCAACATAGACAACAGAACATCTGGCATACGTTTCTTCCCTTTTCAACTTAGCCTCAATCTTTTCCCATGAACTTTTAAGTTCATTTGCATACTACAATTGCATTGCTTAAAATAAAATGAATGATCCAAATTACTTCAAGATAAATATATAAATAAAAATATTTTTCCAGAATTAGGACTTAAAACTGAATCTTTTTGAATATTTAAAGCAATACTAAGGATATGAAAACTAAAATGAAAACTAAAGTCTCATGGTGTTTGTCTGTAAAGCAGTGTAAATAACATCATATAAGACCCAGTTTTTTGTTATTGATTATTCTTCCTAATAAAACTGGAGGCACAGACATCTTAAGTTGGCCATGTATTAAGAGAGCCATAGAAAAGAACAGAAAAGAGAAATCACTACTTGTTTTAAACATGCACCTGAAGAAGGACAAAAAATATCCAATGATTTCACTTATCAAGAGCAAACCTTTTATAGAGGCCGAGTTATTTCCATGACATTTTTAAAATAGACAAAATACTTTAAAAAGTCAAATTACTATCTTTTTGTTGTTGTTTTGAGCCTTTACAAGCCCTATACCTATAAAGACTCTTCTTAATTAAAAAACATCATATTAAGGGTCATATAAAAGTAGTTTTGAAATGTTTTACTTTATATCTGTATTAACTGAGGAAAAAAAAAAGCTTTACAGGAGATTAAGACAAATATGAAGCTTCTGACAAATTAGTATTTTTTTTTTTTATAACTTTTATTTTTCTCGGGGAGGGGGGAGATTGGCCCTGAGCTAATATCTGTTGCCAATCTTCTTTTTTCTTTTCTCCCCAAAACCCTAGTACATAGTTGTGTATCCTAGTTGCAAGACATTCTAGTTCTTCTGTGTGGGATGCTGCCTCCACAACATGGCCTGGTGAACAGGGCTAGGTCCAAGCCCAGCATCCGAACTGGCGAACCCAGGCTGCCCAAGTGATACTCACGAACTTAACCACTGGGTCATGGGGCTGGCCCCATGTCAAATTATTAGTATACCATGGGACTCTACATTCTGAGATAATAACTGGTGAAGTTACACGCGGACTCCACATTGCCTCAGTGTTTTTCTCAATATTAAAAGAATGCATCAGGATAGTTCCAGTTCTGCGTATAAGGAGCTTGGAAGTTGCAACTCTGTCCCAACAACAAATAAAAAGCTGAACAAACTGAAATAATCAGCTCCTCTAGGATCTAGAAGGGAGGACAAAACACAGGGAAACCGCTGCCCCCGTGACAGGAAGAGACTGACAGATGAATACCGGGAGTCACAACTTCCCAGCTCGGACTCAGGAGATGAGCCACCTCTGGAACCAGTGGAGGGGGAGGAACCAGAACTGTAACTGACAAATTGCTGGAGGATCAGTGCAGATAATTCTGAGAGCTAAAACTCCAGGGGGACCCAGTCATAGGGAGACCCCTCATGGTATTGGAGGATTTACCTCCAGGAACTCAAGCAGATTTCCACAGCAAATATCAGAGAAAAGTCTCCTCCAGCTTCTGGCAGAGGGAGGGGAAAAGGAACCATTTTGAAATACACTAGAACACTCTGCTCGTATTCAGGCCTGCCCTCAGGAGAAACTAACCAGATCCTAACCTGCTGGAGTATTTAACTAACCCTAGCAAGGGAAATATCCAACTCCAATCCACTTTAGCCATCCTTTCCCACTTAGGGAGGGAGGGAGAAAAATAAAACTGAGAAAAACTTGAAGTTCACAGACCAGAGGCTTAGGCTTGCTAAAGACTGTGACCTAATCACAGGACCATAGAGCATGCCCCTCACTCCACGTCTCACCACCACACCACCAAAGGCCTATTGACAGCAGTTCCTTTTGCGGCATATGTTATGTCTGGCTATCAAGAAAACTTTGCAAGGCATACCAAAAGGCAGAAAACAAAATTTGAAGAGACAGAGCAAGCTTAAGAATGAGACATGGCAGGAATGTTGGAATTATCAAACCAGGAATTTAAAATAACTATAATTAATGTGTTCTATGATAAAGGGCTCTAATGGATAAAGTAGACAGAATGCAAGAACAGAAGGGCAATATAAGCAGAGACATGAAAATCCTAAGAACCAAAAGAAATGCTAGAAATAAACAACATAACAGCAATGACATATAACTTTGATGGTTTTGATAGTACACTAAACATGGCTGAAGAAAGAATCTCTGAGCTTGAAGATATGTCAACAGAAACCTCCAATACTGAAAAAGAGAACAAAGATTAAAAAAAAAAAGAATTTCCAAAGACTATGGGACAAATGGGACAACTATAAAAGCTAAGGCATACACATAATGGGAATACCAGAAGGAGAAGAGAGAAAGAAAAATAAGAAATATTTGAAACAATAGCCACCAAGGAGTTTCCCAAGTTAATGTCAGTCACCAAATCACAGGTCCAGGAAGATCAGAGAAAATTAAGCAGTATAAATGCCAAAAAAATTACATAAAGGCATATCATTTTCTAACTACAAAGAAAAATCACAGATAAAGAAAAACAAATCCTGGAAAAAAGCCAGAGGAAAAAAAACACTTTTTTTCCCTTTACCTATAAAAGAACAAAGATAAGAATTATATCTCATTTCTCTTTGGAACCCATACAAGCAAGAAGAGAGTGGAGTGAAATATTTCAAGTGATCAGAGCAAAAGACCACCAACCTAGAATTCTGTACCCTGTGAATTATCCTTCAAAAGTGAAGGGGAGAATAAAGACTTTCTCAGAGAAACAAAAATTGAGGAAATTTGTTGCTAGTAGATCTGCTATGCAAGAAATGTTAAAATTAGGTCTTTAAAGAGTAGGAAAATAATACAGGTCAGAAACTTAGATCTACATAAAAAATATGGAGCATTGAAGAAGAAATAAGTGAAGTCTTATTTGTCTTAGTCTTAATTGATCTGGTAGATAACAATTTGTCCAAAACAATAGCAACAATGTATGTGATAAGGTATGCTTACATATATCATATATATGCCTATATATGTTTATATAAGTTAAATGAATGACAGCCATGATCTAAGGGACAGGAAGGAGGAATTACAATTATTTTGGTATTATAAGGTACCCATGGAGTAGTATCCTGTAATTTGAAGGTGGACTTGGATTCGTTGTAAATGTATATTGCAAATGCCAGGGCAACCACTAAAAAAAAAACCAAAAGTCTGCCTGAATGCTAAGGAGAGAAAATGGAAACAGAAAATGTTCAATTAAAACTACAAAAGTGAGAAAAAGATTGGAAGACAAAAATAGGAACAAACAACAATGGCAACAAGTGAAACATAGTGATATAAGCTAGATGTTAATCCATTTATGCCAACAATCACTCTGAACACCAGTGGTCTAAATGCACCAACTAATAGACAAAGATTGTCAGCATGGATCAAAAAATACGAGCATACTCTATCTTGCCTAAAGAAACCCACTTTAAATATAAAGACACATAAAGATTAAAAGTAAATGAATGGAGAAAAGACACCATGCTAACACTAAACAAAAGAAAGGAGGACTAGCTATATAAATTTCAGACAGAGCAGACTTCAAAACAAGGAAAGTGTTCAGGGATAATGAAGGGTACTACAAAATGACAAAGGGGTCAATTCTCCAAAACGACACAACAATCCTTAACGTGTATGTGCCTAACAACAAAGCATTAAATTACCTGAGGCAAAAACTGATAGATGAGTCCCACTATCATAGTTGGAGACTTGAACACCGCTCTCTCAGAAATAGATCCAGCAGGCAGAAAGTCAGTGTGGGCACAGTTGAACTCAACAAAACCATCAATCCACTGGATATAATTGACATCTCTAGACCACTTCATCCAACAACAGTAGAATATACATTCTTCTCAAGCTCACATGCAACATTCACCAGATAGACCACATTCTGGGCCATAAAACACATAAAATATTAAGAAATTTAGAACAGAAATCATACAACATAAGTTCTCACACCAACATGGAATTAAACTAGAAGTCAATAACAAGGAAAACTGGAATCCCACAATGAAAGGAGAGTAAGCAACACAATTCTAAATAACACGTGAATCAAAGAAGAAATTTCAAGAGAAATTAAATGTTTTGAATGAAATGAAAATGAAAACAAAACTTATCAAAATGTATGGGGATGCAGTAAAATCAGTACTTAGAGAGAAATGTATAGCATTGAATACATATATTAAAAGAAAATTTATAATCAATAATCTAAATTTTCACCTGAGGAAACTAGAAGAGAGAAAATTAAATCCAATATAAGCAGAAGAAAAGAAATAAGAATTAGAAAAGAAATCAATGAAATTGGAAACAAGAAAGCAATAGAGAAATATAAGGCCAAACCCATGTTTTTGAAAAGATCAATAAAATCTGTAAGTCTCTCACCAGGATAACTACAAAAAAAAAGAGGATCCAAATTACTAATATGAGAAATGAAACAGAGGACATTGCTATAGATCCCACGGGAAATAGAAGAATAAAGGAATGCTATAAACAATCTATGCCTACAAATTTGATAACCTAGATGAAGTGGGCCAATTTCTTTAAAGACATAAGCTTCTAAAACTCACACAGGAAGAAATAGACAATTTGATTATGACTTTATCTATTAAAGAAATAGAATCATTAATTAATAATCTTCCAAAATAGAAAATACTTAGCCCAGTTGAGTTCAACAGGGAATTCTAGCAAACATGTGTTGAAGAAATTTTACAAATTCTGTAGAATCTCTTTCAGAGGATGGAACCAGAGGGAATACTTCCTAACTCATTCTGTAAGGCCAGCATTACTCCAATACCAAAACCAGAAAAAGACAGTACAAGAAAAAGAAACTACAGGCCAATATCCCTCATGAACATAGATGCAAAAGTCCTCAACAAAACACTATCAAGAATCCAGCAATGCACGAAAAGAATTATACACCATGATCATGTGAGATTTATCCCAGGTATGCCAGGCTGGTTCAACATTTGAAAATTAATGTAATCCATCCCATCAACAGGATGAAAAAGTAAATCAAATGATTATATCAACAGACGCAAAAAAAAAAATATGACAAAATCCAACACCCACACATGACAAAAACTCTCAGTAAACTAGGAATAGAAGAGAATTTCTTCAACTTGATGCAAAATATCTACAAAAAACTTACAGCTAACATCTTACTTGATCATGAGAAACTCAAAGTTTTCCTAGCAAGCTCAAATACAAGGCAAGGATGTCCTCCCTCAATATCCCTTTTCAGTATTGTATTGGAATTACTAGTTAATACAGTAAGATACAAAAATGGGGGGAAGGGCATAGACTGGGAAGGAAGACGTCAAACCACCTTTGGTCTTTGTTCAAAGATGGCTTTATTGTCTATGTAGAAAATCTGCATGAATCAACAAATAAACTCCTGAAAGTACCAAGAAATTATAGCAAGGTTTCAGAATACAAGGTTAACTTATAAGAGTCAATCACTTGCCTATACACTAGCAATTAAGAACACAATATCATTTACATTAGCACCCCCCAAAATGAAGTACTTAGGTATAAATATAACAAAATATGTACAAGATCTACAAGAGGAAAATTACAAAATTTAGATGAATGAAATTGAAGAACAAATAAATGGAAAGATATTCCATGTTCATGGATAGGAAGCCTCAATATTGTCAAGAGGTCTGTTCTTCCCAAATTAATCCATAGATTCAATGCAATCTCAAGAAAAATCCCAGCAAGTTATCTTTTGGATATTGCCAAACTGATTCTAAAGTTTATAAGAAGAGGCAAAATACCCAGAATAGCCAAGACAATAACGAAGGAGAAGAGTAAAGTTGGAGGTGACACTATCTGAACTTAAGACTTACTATAAAGCTACAGTAATCAAGACAGTATGGTATTGGTGAAAGAATAGACAAATAGCACGATGGAACATAATAGTAAGCTTAGAAATAGACTCCCCAAAAATATAGTCAACTGATTTTTGATGAAGGAGCAAAGGCAATACAATGGAACAAAAAGAGTCTTTTCAACAAATGTAGCTGGAACAACTAGACATCCACATGCCAAAAAATAAAGCTGGGCACAGACTTCACACTTCTCACAAAAATTAACTTAATATGGATCATAGGCCTAAAAATAAATTGCAAGGCTATAAAACTCCTAGAATAAAACATAGGAGAAAACCCAGGTATGGCAGTGACATTTTAGATACAACATCAAAACCATGATTCATAAAAGAAATAAGCTAGACATCATTAAAATTAAAAACTTCTATGCTATGAAAGCCAATAATAGCAAGAGAATTAGAAGACATGCCACGGGTTAGGATAAAATATTTGCAAAAGACAGCTCTAATAAAGGACTGTTAATCAAAATATACAAAGAAATGTTAGAACTTGATAAGAAAACAACCTAAGTGAAAGACTTTGAGAGACACCTCACCAAAGAGGATATACTGATGGCATACGAAATGATGCTCCACATCCTATGTCATCAGGGAATCAGAAATTAAGACAACAGTGACCTATCACTAACACCTATTAGAATGTCCAAAATCTGGAAAACTGACAACACTAAATGCTGTCGAGGATGTGGAGCAATGGGAAAGTCCATTCATTGTTGGGGGGAAGACAAAATGACGCAGCCACTTTGCAAGACAGTTTGTCAGTTTCTTACAAAACTAAACACACTCTTAACCAAATGATCTAGAAAACATGCTCCTTTATATTTCTCAAAGGAGTTGAAAACTTATGTCCATACGAAAACCTGCCCAAGGATGTTTATAGCAGTTTTGTTCATAACTGCCAAAAATTGAAAGCAACCAAGAGGTCCTTCAGTAAGTGAGAAGATAAATAAATTGTGGTACATCCAGACCATGGAATATTATTCAGCACTAAAAGGAAATGAGCTATCAAACCCTAAAAAGATATTGGAGGCACCTTAAATGCATATTAGTAAGTGAAAGAAGCCTACATGTCCGAAAGTCCACCATCTGAAAATTTTACGTATCATATGATTCCAACTATTTGACATTTTGGAAAAAGCAAAAGTAGGGAGTAAATAAAAAGATCAGTGATTTCCAGGGTTTGTGAGGATGAATAAGTGGATCACAGAGGATTTTTAAGGCAGTGAAACAATTCAGTATGATACTATAGTGGTGGTCACAGGTCACATTATACATATTTCCAAACACATAGAATATGAAACACCAAGAGTGAAACCCAAGGTAAACTATAGACCTCGGGTGGTTATGATGTGTCAGTGCAGGTTCACTAGTTCTAACAAATGTGCCACTGTGGTGGGGATTGTCAATAACGGGGGAGGCTATGTACGTTTGGGCCAGGGTGCATATGGGAAATCTCTGTATCTTCCCCTCAATTTTGCTATGACCCTAAAACTACTCTCAAAAAATAGTCTTATAAAAATACACTGAATTAGAAAATATTCTTTTTGCTTTCTTTATTCTCTCTCCACAAAAGTATGTATATCACCACCAGATTCTTGACATGGAAAGGAGGGATATCTTCCACCTGTACTGATTTGTTGCTTACATTGGCATTCAGAGGCAAAGGCTTTCATGGTCTCATGGTTTTCTGTCCCCAAGAGGATGGCCTGTGCTAATTAAGTAGGTTTAAAATGGAAAAACATGATGCCACTTACCTCTGGCTTCATTCAGCCTCTATCTGTTTATTCTCCAATGCTTGTTACAATTTATTAACCATGAATTATATCTCTGAGTAAATTAAACCTTCTTTCCTCCCTGCCATACCTGCAAGTCACCCAATTTGCCAGGTATAAAAGTTGCATAAATATGCAAACCAGCCAATTGGCTTTCCGAGCACGCAACTAAATTATGGAGCAGTTTGCTGCAGGGCTAAACCCAAGAAGAATTTAACAGCTTCTGGGAATCCAGTGCTGAGGCTATTTTAAAGCCAGGAGCAAAATATCTAAATCATGCTCAGTACCGTGTACCTGTCTTCTGAATGCTGTTTACAGTTATGTATATTTATTAGTTTTCCTTGATTTAGAACAACATACTTTCTTTTCTCTCCTCTTTGCACATCTCTCTCTCTCTTTTCTTCCTCACACACACAAATTTCTATCACAAAGTCAACATGGTACAGCATCAAAAAGTGCCAATTATGAGAATTATTAATTGTCTAACCTATATCTTTACATCCTTGCTTTAGACAGTACCCTAAACTGGATCTTTTGCTTTGTGACTATTTACAGTTTCCCTGTTGTTATTGAAATTTATTTTCTAAGGAATCTCTAAGAGTTCAATTTTGTTTTCAATACATGTGTTTTTAAAAGGTCAATACATTGGTAGGTACACACAATACCCTAAATTTCCGATTTTTTTAAAAGAATTGAAGACTTAGTTATTTAGAACTTGCAAAATACATTTTCCTTTGCGCCTCCGTTTTCCCATTTGTAAAATATGAGGTTGTGAGCTGACTAAATGAGATAATATATGGGGACTGCTTAGCACAGAACTGGGCACACAGTAAAGTTTAGACCACACTCCAAGTTTACGGAACCTATAACTGAAGAGCCATGAGTCAAACCCAAGTCTGACTCAAATCTGACTCCAGATAAAGATAATGGCAATGATGACGATGATAATGATGATGACGGTGATTCAGCAACTCAAAGCTATTATTGTCCAACCATCTCTATATCTTTGGAGACTGACTAAGCACTCAGGATTAAAAAGATCCTTTTTGCTCCACAGCCTCCTTTGCTGAGGGAGACAGTGGTTTTACAATTCAGGTCCAGGTATTTCTTGTACTTGGGAAAAGAACATCAGAGACTTGGCTTGTGTTTGCTGCCAATGATGTCCACTATGGCTGAGGTCTGAGCAAAGCCGCATTCTTTCTGCCAAATGCACAGGCTCCCTAGACACTTTTTATTCCTTCACTGCAGATATGTTTTATAACTTGTGGAAAATTTCAAATCTCTCCCCAAAATATTTATGACTATTTCTTTGAGAAATCCAAGTGTGTTCGGTTCCACATTGTGTGGTGATTTATCAGCAACCATTAAATTACACAAAAACTGCATAATTAAGGTATAAGAAGGCTGAAGCTAAGCCACACACTCAGTTAAATCATGGTGGCTATTTTATTTTAAAATTGGAGATGTGAATTCTTAAAATAGTCCCAGAAGAACTCATCCAAACAAGAAGTTGGAAAACGTCTCCTGTTACTACACAGGCCCTATGTTACTACACATATTTTTTTTTTCATTTTTCACCAGTTCTGCATTGAAAATTTGTAACAGCTTCTTCATGTTGACATAAAAATCAGTGGAAAAGACCGATTTTGAAATAAAATATATTTTAGAGTTACAGCTTAATTGTTTTCCTTGAAATTTTCATCGGTGGGAGTGAATTATGGCAGTTTTCTGCCAATAATAGCAGTCTCTGCAAGTCACTGCATCATGGCCCTGAGGTTCTGAACACATCTATGTACGCTCCAGTGGACTTTTTGACTGAGAGCATAGAAGAATTATAAGAACTGCTAACATTATGAAGGATTCTATCTCCCTTAGGCTTGCAACTAATAGAGACACAAGATTCTCCCCTGTTAAGTTAGTGAGGGCTGTGTCACAAAGGAGGAAAGAGCATTTTTTCATTTTGGTTGTTTGCATGGATCCTAGGATAGAGATTATTGGCTAAGACGTGGAGCATTTTTGACAGCTATGGAGATAGTGGCTATCTATATAGTTTATTCATGAAAGTAAAAGGCTGTAGGATGATGGCAGAATTTATGGTTGATACATTTTTACTAAAAAATTCATTTTTTTACACTATTTATAAAAAGTTCTCTTTGTGAATATAATATAAAATGAGAAATTTGGTCCTCATTCCCCAGAGCACTTTCTTTGAACACATATTTTATTATTTTCTCTTCAGTTTCATAGCTAGCACATCACAATAGTTTCGTTAGTATCCTTTCTGCTTAAAGGATCTACAAATGACTTTACCAGGTGTCTCCTGACTAAGGTCTTAAACTGTGAGACCATCAGTTACTCTGGGTCTTATTAGTTTTTCCCAAGATATTTTCCAACTGTACACTAAATGAGTTGGAGATCTGACAATGGGGCTACTTTCCATTCTATTTCTTGCTTTCATATTGAAGCTCCTATTTATAGCTAAGAACATTCAAAAAAGTGAGGGAACATTGAAGTCACACTTCCTCTAGGATTTATTGCTATGTACTGTATAAAGTGTTAACCTGTTCCTGAAAACTCCAATGGATTCACCCTCTTTTTTTTCTCCTTTCAGGACTGGAAAAATCTATTTTTGCAGGAAAGGCTTTGGAAATAGTCTCCAAAAACTCTTGTCAACCATTTACAGCTTTTCTAATCCTCTGGTTTCTTATGAAATTTGATCGGGGTCTTCCTGCATTGATTTATCCTGCCATAATCTGTCTCTGAGTTTCCTATTAACATAGGAAACAATTGATGTAGACCTGGGAGCTCTAGATTGTCTATTTTTGTAAGAATTAGTCTAAATTCCTCTGAAATTTTTTGTCTTATCTTGCCTAGGCTTTAGAAATTCTTAGACAATGGCTTTTAGCTCATAACATGAGCTAAAATTAGAGTTAAAATTAACTGTAAAAAAATGTGCCCTTTCCTAAAAAGGTCTAACAAAAAGAAGCAATTGAACTTTGGGCTTTCTGGCTGACAAGGAGGGAAATGAGGCTGATCAGAAAGAGGGCAGAGGGTAACGGAGGAGCAAAGGGTAGGGAAATAGTAGGATAACAGCTATTAGGCTCAAGATGTGACTTGGAGGAATCTAAAATAGTACACTTTGAGATGTTCAACATCTTCATGGGACTTGGCAAGCAATCTTTTAAGGAAGCAACTTTGGAATCGAAATCTTTTAAGCGCCTAACAAAATATATGGTTTTTTTTATATTGCTCCTTTTTAGTTCTGAGTTGTTTTCCAAATGAACATTTTTCACATCAAAATTTCCCCCAAAATAGTCACAGTAATTCCAAAGTTTTCTTGTTGAGATTTTGCCATGTTGAGTAACATATAAAATAAAGTTATACTGAGAATATATGTAAGAGTTAGGGGTCTGGCCAAAGAAGGCAAAGGTAAGTTTTGACTGAGATCAAACCATAAGTCCGGATAAAGTTGTTCAAATGCATTGCATGTGTACCTCATATCTCGGCCCCCTACCTAATGCCCAGCCATATCTGATTGCATATGTTAAAAATGCGCAATTCCTGGTTCACAGGAGTTTTGTAGAGGAGATCCGACTCTCATGCGCAAAACAAGAACAGGGGAAGTTCTCATTGGGTTTTGAAAAATGTCGCAGGGTAAAATCAGTCCTACAAGTTGCCAGTGTCATGGGAAGTTCAGAATTCACCAGCTCTCAGGCTGGCAGAAGAGATGAATTCATAAGATCTATTCTCATCATCTTTATGAATTTTGTTAAGAACTCACAACAAAATGTGATGAGGACAGACAGCATGGTAAACAACTTTACTTCAATGTCATAGCTGGACAGTGAGCACAGGACTAAAGCAGCACCAGAGAAATTGCCCGGTTCCCTGGTCCAGAGGCACAGGCTCCACGAAAGACTGAGACTTACTCACAGGAACAGAGAATGTTCCCCCTGCCCCACACCAAGCCAGCAGATTACTGAAGGCCTTTTTACAGAAGTTCCTTTTCCCTGGTTCATCATGTCTGGCTATCAAAAAAACATTGCAAGGTATTTCAAAAGACGACACTGAACACTCAGAGCAAGTATCATGGCAGGGATGTTGGAATTACCACACCAGGAATTTAAAACAATGATGATTAATATGCTTTATGATGAAAGAGCTCTAATGGATAAAGTAGACAGCATGGAAGAACAGAAGGCAATGTAAGCAAGAGAGACGGAAATCCTAAGAAAGAACCAAAAAAAAAAAAAAATATATATATATATATATATATTAGAGACTTCTCTCATAAGCCAGCATGAGTAATGGCTTAGATATAGATGGTTTTAGTATCTCAGAGATTATGCAACTCCAGGTGAAAAATAGTGAAGGATTGTGTTTGATTAGATCAAATTTCAATGTTCCAGTCAACTGGCGTAATTTCTATGCGCAACTTTATCTGTGAAAAGCTGATTCTAATACTTCAGATTAAAAAAGTAGAGGCAATGGGTTTATAAAAATTAAAAGGTGAGTTTAAGGAAGAAGAAAGAATAGGGAGTCTAATTCTCTCAGCTTCAACACAATTTCATGTAAGTAAAAAGTAGAGAAATATGAGTGTTATTTAAAAAAATTTTGTCATTTAATTACAAGATTAAGAATTATAATATATATCTAAATAATTTTTTATAATTTACAGGAACCAGATTTTAAAATAAAGTTTTATTTTCCCACCAGACTAAACAAATTTTACATTTTTCTGTTTTTTAGAAGTGTTTATCATAAGCAAAAAATTTAAAAAGATATGTTAATTTTTCTGTTTTTGCCACTGTGGGAGACTGAAATGACCTTACTGACCAAAGAAATTTAATTATTTATCCATCTGAATAAGTTAATCAGAGCACAGAACTTTGAGTTACATTTAGTAATGTCCAAAGATGCTCAGATATAGAAATGCTGAAATAATGGTAATTGAAACCAAACACGTATAAGTGACCAAAAGAAATAGAGGAGAACCAAATCAGCTGAGCAGAGGTCCACTCAACACCGAGAAGGCCTCGCTAGTCCAGATGGATTTAGTCTTACTCAGCAATGCAACGTCAGGAAAGAATGTTTTACCCTCGTTTTTATCTTGGTTTTTTCCACCTTGTAAAATGGTGTGATGAAATGAGGGCCCAGTATGGCAGGAACCAGGAGACAGGCCTCGGTGATTTTATCTTTTCTAATTGTATGGTCAACAATGTATGCATCTTTACATGAATTTGGGAGGAAACCAATGTCTGGTTCTGCATGATTCCATGCTATCAAAGCATTTTAAATGCATAAATAATATTTATAATTAGCATATAGGCTGTAGAAGTCAGCTTTTGAAACTAATAGAAGCTGCTGGTTTAATTCTGAAGTTACCTTAAAAAATGTAAAACTTGAACTTTAAACAAGACGTAAGAAGTGCGATATATATAATGAGAAATTATTCTTCTGTTGCTAGGATTATTTTTTTCTTTTAATTTGACACAATGGCATTTTCATTTAAACTTAATATGTAAAAATGATGCTTTTGTTATTATTTCCATAAAGAACAATTCATTAACAGAAGAAGCTGTTACATGAATTATGGATAATTATTGTTCTTTTATTCCATAAACATTTCCTGGCTGACCTTGAGTTCTCTCATGCTTTCAACTATGCCTTTTATTAAAATAACCAAACAACCTTGAATTGTATATTCCCTCTTTGTAGCTCATAAGCCAAAATGGACTAACCAACTAAACACCTAAACAGGCAACTTAAATTCAGGAGGTATAAAAGTGAAAAACTTTTAACCTCTAATGAACTTGAACTTCCTCATTATGGTCCAGCCACTTCCGCTGTTCTTTCTTTCTTTGGAGAATCAAAAAACATCATCAAGGGGATGGCACTGCAGCTGCTGAATAAAGTTCCGTGCACTCTGCTTCAGCAGCTGGGGTTTGCAGGTTCAGATCCCCAGTGTGGAATTACTCCACTCATCAGCCATGCTGTGGAGGCATCCCATGGACAAAGTAGGGGAAGATTGGCACAGATATTAGCTCAAGGCTAATCTTCCTCAAGCAGAAAAAAAGAAAAAAGAGGAGGATTGGCAGCAGAAGTTAGCTCAGGGTGAATCTCCCTTGCATACACACAAAAATACACAAAACCCCATCAACGCCTTATAACCTACACCAGAAATCTAGAAGTCATGCTGGATTCAACTCTCCTCAACATTGTTGCGGCCAGCCAGAACTCTTCATAAAAACAGGAGGAAACTCCACCCAAAAGTTGGTTAGAATGTGGAGACAGATGATGCCACACACACACCAAGAAGGTAGAAAAGGTTTATCACTTACATAACTGAGGCCTCTGGGACGAGCAGAGCAGTCTCCACCTGATTGAAAACGGCTTGAGGGAGCAAGGAAAGCAGGCTGGCTCAGGGCTTTTATTGAGTTAGGGGGCAGGCCTGGGGGAGGGTTCCCACGGGAAGGAGGAGATTGGGTGGTTTGAGTCTCCTGCAGGTGCTAGAGGGGGCACTTGCTTCCTCCTCAGCTTGCCCAGGTGTGGGGCACCAGAAGAGGCAGGCGAGAGGCCTGGAAGCTGTTGGCAGGCAAACACCAAAATTGAGTTTAACTCTTTATTACAAATGCCGTCCACACAATCACCAACACGTTCTTCCAATGTTACCAGACCAATTTTGCTTAAAGTTTTTCTTCCCTCCCCACTCTTACTACCCCGCTTTTAGTTTCAGAAGTGTCATCATTGTCTGAATCTCTGTGATAGATTTCTGACTCATCCTCTTACTGTAGTCTCGCATTCACATTCTATCCTTCACACATACAGTTTCCAGAACACAGCACGAGTTACACTTTTCTCCCATAGCATTACCTCCTCCAAAAGCCTTTTGTGCTTAAATAAAACTGAAGGATATCTTTACTATTACACATGCAATTTATCAATCTATCTATTTTCCATCTATCTATCCATCAATCCATCTCCCTCAATAAGCACTTGAAATGGGAGCCACGCCTTACTAATTATACCATGTTAATTGCCTCTGTGCCAGGCACGTGGAATGGCAATCACAACTGCGGAAAACTTGAACATGTGGGGCTCAAGACTGTGAAGGAGGACCCCAGCCATCACTGGAGGCTCCCTGTCCATGGAATTAGTTTTCTGAGATGCAATCAACTTGTGACATAGAATCAGATAAATAAATAGAATTTTTTCAATTAATACAATTAAGAACTAGATCAAATCTCAAACAATTCAAAACATCTTTTCGGCCTTTATGTAATTTACAAACAGATTTCTACTTAACGAGGAGCAGGTGACACAGCAGGTTACACTTGTTCAGTTCCCCCGGACGTGTTTGGTCGGCTTCTTACATCGCATACTCTCAGGAAATGGCCTCACCTCAAGAACACAAAGGCACTGTCTGCTTTGAATAAAATTGTATTTGCATGAAAACCCATTAATGGCCAAACTACCATATTCTAAAATTGCAGTAAATATTAGCATATGAAAAAAAATTTGAAAAGTTTTCAACCTAATATTTTGAAATGGAAATATGAGACAAAAATTACGTATATCCTATTTTTTCCAGCATGCAGTGCATTCAAACCTTTAATTTGGCTGCGTATAAAACACTGGCTTTCAAAAATAACTAAATGAAAACTTAAATAAAAGTTTGTTATTAATTATTTTCTATTATGTTAAAGAGGAGAGACTAAAATATCATCCAGAATATGGAGTGGGTTTTTTCTAGTCTTCGCACACTCACCTGGTAACATGTAGTGTATTCTTAGCTTATTTAACAACAGAATTAATACCGCTAATATCTGGGAGATATTTAACATCTAGAGAAAAAAATGCATCTTTAGGAAGATGTAATTTTACTCTGTGATTTGATCCTAGATATTCTTCCAAACTGACAAAGCTGTACAGAATAAAGATTAGGAATCAACCATCTCTGCTTTCCTTTGCAAGTAATCAGTGTGGAATGTAAAAGAGATAAGATCATTCAGTGATTTGATTGAAAATTAAAATAATTGTGGATTACTTTTATTTATACTTTATTAATAAATAAACCACGTTGTTATGCAACACAATGCATTCCAAAAGTTAAACATTTTCAAATAATTGTTTTTTTATTTACATGCAGCAGTTTTACACAATGAGAAATATAATGTAATTTGAACACAGCACAATGGTCTTCATATGTGTACACGTAGAGTGTTTCATAAATTTGGAAAGTCAGTTTAAATCTTCGTGTTTATACCTACAAATACAAATGTGTTTTGTGTGCATATCTCTCCCTACTTAAGCTAATTTTCAGAGTTCTAAAATAATATAACAGAAAATAGGCTACTTGGTTTCCAAAAACTCTGAATTTTCCATATGTATAAATTTTAATTCATAAAACACTCTTTAAGTAATCATTACTAAGATATGTTCATCTTGATGTCATGTTTAAGCTGACTAGACTAGTAACATGTTTGAACTGTAGATAGTTCTTCAAAGGTAGTTTTTTCTAAATGGTGTCCACTTTGTAGTTGCAGATCCACAGAGAGAATAATTTTAAGATCATGACACACTGCATGCTTTGACACTGCCTTCATTTTTCATAATTCAGAGAGAAGTATGTGATATACTTGTTTGATCTGAGGTAGAGAAATTAAAGAAGATTTGAAACTTTAAGGTAACAGACACCTACTTGAACATCACTGGTGATCATCATTGCTTCCTCCTTCCCTTCAAAGATCATCAATACCCACAACAATGGACAATCCAAAGACAGTGCCAGTCTCTTCCCCAAGCGAGAGAAGATGACATTGATGAAGATGCTCTTCTCCAACCAAAAATCAAGTGGCTGACAAAAAAGCACTCACTGGGGCCCGGCCCCGTGGCCGAGTGGTTAAGTTCGCAGGCTCTGCTGCAGTGGCCCAGGGTTTCTCTGGTTCTGACTCTGGGCACAGACATGGCACTGCTCATCAGGCCATGCTGAGGCGGCATCCCACATGCCACAACCAGAAGGACCCACAACTAAATTATACAACTATGTACTGGGGGGATTTGGTGAGAAAAAGCAGAAAGAAAAAAAAAAAGCTCTCACTGAATTCCATCATAAAGCCCCAAGTGTGTGATGGCAGCAAATGAAATGCCTTTGCAGAAGGGAGAAACGGTGTTTATGGGGTCTTTACTCAGGGAAATACTATTTGCTGATTAGTTGATGATTGGAAAAAAACTCATCTAAGAAAAGCTTTCTAGTCAGTTTCAAGTAAGGGACTATCATCAAGCAAAGAAGATTTGGTCACAAGGAGCAATGGAGGATGAGAGCAAACAACCGTCTGCTGTAACAAGGTGTCTGGATGTGGGAGAGGGAAAGCTCCCCACCGACAGCTCTGTGGGTTCTCGTCATTGGTTCTGTGGAATCCAATCATGTCCACAATGTATTCCGCTTATGTTTATTTACAAGATCTTGGTCCCAAGGATACAAATTTACATGTATTAAGATCATCTCATACATACTGAAAATATGTTCATGTAAATTTGCCTTTAATTGTTGGGAAATCCTCCTTTCCCGGGGCAATTTTACTCGATACTGGAATCTAACTGATTTCAAACCCAAAGTTTTGACTTGCAAAAAGGATGAGTTCTGTCTGTCCATAAATACCCAAAGAATGGGGTCTATGCTTAAGGAACCAAAGGTGTCATTGCCACTAGCCTCTATCGGGTGCCAGTAATCACCACAGCCCACTTCTGAAGCCATTCCAGACAGTTAATTTTCCTATGTTAGTCACTGTACATGTATAAGGCCAAAAGAGTAAATAAGAGAGTAATGTTCAGCATACCAAAAGAGGCAAGGACTCAAGCAAAGTATATTCTGAACAGTAGCGTACAGTTATAAAGGATTCGGTCAGAGTACTAAGTCCTGATAACTTGCAGAAGTGGCAGACGATCAGAAGGATGAACTGCTTTTGGTGAGTAGGAAAACCCATTCCTTCTCCCATTTCTGGATGCCAACACGGAAGGGGCACAAGGAGAAAAAGTCTCTGGTGGGAAGGTGGGCTGAGAAGCTCCATTGAAAGTCGTGGAGACTGACTCCTTGTGGAGGGTCTCAACCCCCACTATAGAAAAGACTTTGGACTGACCTACATGAAATTTCCTTCATCTCACTAAGCTGAGCACCAAATTCTATAACTAATACAGATTTAAGACCCCAAAGATGACAGCTGCAAAATACACCACCACTTCATCATGCAGGTAGGCGTCATGTGAAGCTTAGCCAAGCTATTTATATTTGATTACCTATACTGAACAGTCAGAAAAGTTTAGAAATATTTCATTGTCTCACTTAAAACAATAGTTATTTTTCTGAAAACTTTTATGTACAATGTCTTTTGTCAGCACGTTTACCTTTTTCTTTTTCTTTTTTTTTTGTGAGGAAGATTGGCCCTGAGCTAACATCTATTGCTAATCTTCCTCTGTGATTTTTCACCTATAGGATTATTAGTAAAGAATATTGTGGTGGATTAAAGATGGCCACAAATTCTTTGTCATTTGCCCAATCCAGGAGTAGTGTTTATTTCTCCTCTCCTGGAATCAGAGCTGGCCCTATAACTGCTTAACCATAGGAGGTGGAGGAAGTGACACTGGCAGCTCCGGGCTAAACCTCAAGAAGGGTGGGCAGCTTCCATGTTCCACAGAAGCTGTTCAGCTGTGCCTCTGGAGAGAACACTCAGAGCTCTCCTGTGGGGCGGAGAGGCCCAGAAGACTGCATGAGGAGGGAGAGCAGCCCAGCAGTGCCACCGACCCAGCCCCTGGGCCATCCGACCGCCACTACATGAGACCCAAGTGACCAGGAAGAGAACTGCCCAGGTGCTCTCAGTGAATCAACAGACCCATGAGAGAGATTAAGACAGTGTTGGCCAAGCCACTAAGTTTTAGACTAGTTTGTTACGGAGCAATAGATAATGAAGACAAATATTATGTCTCAATATCAAAATGAATATAATTATATTACTTATCTTATAAATTATATAGTTCAGTTCACTTGTTGAACAAACATTTAATGTATATTATATTTAATACACACATTTCCATTGATAAACACATATGTGTGTATATGTAGGTGTCCATGTGCACACAATGCATGTATGTTTATGAATATGTATACATCTACATTTGTGTGTGTGTACCTCCACATAAATACTATAAAGAGTTTTCAGTTACAAAGCAAAGATAGTGACCAAGATGTAGAGATAAATAACTGTCGAGGAGGGATGATTTGAGCGGCTCCTTGCAGGAGGCGCAGGACTTACATACGGAAAGGGACGGTGCGCAGAATGGATGGATGTGAGGGACACATCTATGTCAGAGCTCTGCATCTACCCAGCTACGTGTAACTTCAGCAAATATGAATAGCCTGAGCTCAGTGAACATCTAATTGAAACTGAAGTCCCTTCCTATGGATGATAGTTAACCATATTGTACTTTTAATATTATATAACTTAGAATAATATCATGGGTTCTAAGCGCAGGGTGCAATATCACATTTTTCTATGCCTGTATTACAACTTTAGCTTTTTAATGTCTTTGTGAAGCATTTTTGACTGGATATAAAACATACTGCAACACGTTACATGTCAGGTACCAGTATTTCATAGTTTGCTTCATTTTTTTTTTTAGAATATTTAATGATATGAAGTTTATTATAAATTAAGTGTAAAAGCAGATTATAGTGTAACTTGATTTGTAAATTATATGTGTTTTTATTCTTTGTTATATTTTGTAAATTAGATGTTTTTTTAATTGAGTTAACGATAGGTTACAATCTTGTGAAATTTCAGTTGTACATTAATGTTTGTCAGTCATGCGGTAGGTGCACCTCTTCACCCTTTGTGCCCACCCCCCACCCCACCTTTCCCCTGGTATCCACTAAACTGTTCTTAGTCCATAATTTTAAATTCCTCATATGAGTGGAGTCATACACAGATTATCCTTCTCTCGCTGGCTTATTTCACTTAACATAATTCCCTCAAGGTCCATCCATGTTATTGCAAATGGAATGATTTTGTTCTGTTTTACAGCTGAGTAATATTCCATTGTATATATGTACCACATCTTCTTTATCCATTCGTCTGTTGCTGGACACTTAGGTTGCTTCCACGTCTTGGCTATTGTAAATAATGCTGCAATGAACATTGGGGTGCATAGGACTTTTGGGCTTGCTGACTTCAAGCTCTTTGGATAAATATCCAGTAGTGGGATGGCTGGATCGTATGGTAGTTCTATTTTTAATTTTTTGAGGAATCTCCATACTGTTTTCCATAGTGGCTGCACCAGTTTGCATTCCCACCAGCAGTGTATGACGGTTCCTTTTTCTCCACAACCTCTCCAACATTTGTTACTATTAGTTTTAGATATTTTTGTCATTCTAACGAGTGTAAGGTGATATCTTAGTGTAGTTTTGACTTGCATTTCCCTGATGATCAGCGATGATGAGCATCTTTTCATGTGCCTATTGGCCATCCGTATATCTTCTCTGGAGAAATGTCTGTTCATGTCTCCAGCCCATTTTTTGATTGGGTTGTTTGATGTTTTGTTGTTGAGTTGCAAGAGTTCTTTATATATTATGGATATTAAGCCTTTGTCCGATATATGACTTGCAAATATTTTTTCCCAGTTAGTGGGTTGTTTTTTTGTTTCAATCCTGTTTTCATTTGCCTTGAAGAAGCTCTTTAGTCTGATGAAGTCCCATTTGTTTATTCTTTCTATTGTTTCCCTTCTCTGAGAAGGCATGGTGTCCGAAAAGATCCTTTAAATACTGATGTCAAAGAGTGTACTGCCTACGTTTTCTTCCAGAAGCCTTATGGTTTCAGGTCTCACCTTTAGGTCTTTGATCCATTTTGAGTTTATTTTGGTGAATGGTGAAAAAGAATGGTCAATTTTCATTCTTTTACATGTGGCTTTCCAGTTTTCCCAGCACCATTTGTTGAAAAGACTTTCTTTTCTCCATTGGATGCCCTCAGCTCTTTTGTCAAAGATAAGCTGTCCATAGATGTGTGGTTTTATTTCTGGGCTTTCAATTCTGTTCCATTGATCTGTGCACCTGTTTTTGTACCAGTACCATGCTGTTTTGATTACTGTAGCTTTGTAGTATGTTTTGAAGTCAGGGATTGTGATGCCTCCCGTTTTGTTCTTTTTTCTCAGGATTGCTTTAGCAATTCGGGGTCTTTTGTTGCCCCATATGAATTTTAGGATTCTTTGTTCTATTTCTGTAAAGAATGTCATTGGGATTCTGATTGGGATGGCATTGAATCTGTAGATTGCTTTAGGTAGAATGGACATTTTAACTATGTTTATTCTTCCAATCCATGTACATGGAACGTCTTTCCATCTCCTTATGTCATAATCCAATTCTCTCAGAAAGGCCTTGTAATTTTCATTATATAGGTCCTTCACTTCCTTAGTTAAATTTACCCCAAGGTATTTTATTCTTCTTGTTGCGATTGTGAATGGTATTGTTTTCTTGAGTTCTTTTTCTGTTGGTTCATTACTGGAGTATAGAAATGCTACTGATTTATGCAAATTGATTTTATACCCTGCAACTTTGCTGTAGTTGTTGATTGCTTCTAACAGTTTTCCAATGGATTCTTTGGGGTTTTCTATATATAAGATCATGTCATCTGCAAACAGTGAGAGTTTCACTTCTTCCCTCCCTATTTGGATTCCTTTTATTCCTTTTTCTTGCCTGATTGCTCTGGCCAGGACCTCCAGTACTATGTTAAATAAGAGTGGTGATAGAGGGCATTCTTGTCTCGTTCCTGTTTTCAGGGGGATGGCGTTCAGTTTTTGCCCATTGAGTATGATGTTGGCTATGGGTTTGTCATATATGGCCTTTATTATGTTGAGGTAGTTTCCTTCTATGCCCATTTTGTTCAGAGTTTTTATCATAAATGGCTGTTGGATCTTATCAAATGCCTTCTCTGCATCTTTTGAGATGATCATGTAGTTTTTATTCCTTAGTTTGTTGATGTGGTGTATGACGTTGATTGATTTGCGGATGTTGAACCATCCCTGTGTCCCTGGTATGAATCCCACCTGATCATGATGTACGATCCTTTTGATGAATTGCTGAATTCTGGTTGCCAAAATTTGTTTAGAATTTTTGCATCTATATTCATCAGTGATATTGGCCTGTAGTTCTCTTTTTTTCGTGGTGTCCTTGTCAGGTTTTGGTATCAGCATGATGTTGGCCTCATAGAATGTGTTAGGAAGTGTTCCATCTTCCCTAATTTTTTGGAATAGCTTGAAAAGGATAGGTATTAAATCCTCTCTGAAAGTTTGGCAGAATTCCCCAGGAAAGCCATCTGGTCCTGGGGTTTTATTCTTTGGGATGTTTTTGATTGCTGTTTCAATCTCTTTCCTTGTGATTGGTCTGTTCAAATTGTCTGCCTCTTCTTGAGTGAGCTTTGGGAGATTGTAGGAGTCCAAGAATTTATCCATTTCCTCTAGGTTATCCATTCTGTTGGCATATAGTTTTTCGTAGTATTCTCTTATAATCTGTTGCATTTCTGCAGAGTCTGTTGTTATTTCTCCTCACTCATTTCTGATTTTGTTTATTTGAGCTTTCTCCCTTTTTTTCTTTGTAAGTCTGCCTAGTGGTTTGTCAATTTTATTTATCTTCTCAAAGAACCAGCTCTTTGTCTCATTGATCCTTTCTACTGCCTTTTTCGTTTCAATAGTATTTATTTCTGCTCTGATTTTTATTATTTCTCTCCTTCTGCTGACTTTGGGCTTCATTTGTTCTTTTTTCTCTAGTTCAGTTAGGTGTGCTTTAAGGTTGCTTATTTGGGATTTTTCTTGTTTGTTAAGATATACCTGTATTGCAATGAATTTTCCTCTTAATACAGCTTTTGCTGTATCCCATATGAGTTGGTATGGCATGCTATCATTTTCATTTGTTTCCAGGTATTTTTTTACTTCTTCTTTAATTTATTCAATGATCCATTGCTTGTTCAGTAGTGTGTTGTTTAGTCTCCACATCTTTGTGCCCTTCTCAGCTTTTTTCTTGTAATTAATTTCTAGCCTTATAGCACTATGATTGGAGAAGATGCTTGTTATTATTTCAAATTTTTTACATTTGTAGAGGCTTGCCTTGTTTCCCAACATATGGTCTATCCTTGAGAATGTTCCATGTGCACTTGAGAAGAATGTGTATTCAGCTCTTTCAGGGTGAAGTGATCTATATATGTCTATTAAGTCCAATTGTTTTAGTTTTTCATTTAGCTCCACTATTTCCTTGTTGATTTTCTGTCTGGATGATCTATCAATTGATGTGAGTGGGGTGTTGAGGTCCCCTACTACTATTGTGTTGTTTTTAACATCTTCTTTACCTCTGTTAATAGTTGCTTTATGAATCTTGGTGCTCCTCTGTTGGGTGCATAGATATTTATAAGTGTTATTTCTTCTTGATGAAGTGTCCCTTTGATCATTATATATTGTCCCTCTGTGTCTCTCTTTACTTGTCTTATTTTGAAATCCACTTGGTCTGATATAAGAATTGCAACACCTGCCTTTTTTTCCTTGCTATTTGCTTGAAGTATTGTCCTCCACCCCTTCACCCTGAGTCTGTGTTTGTCCTTGGGGCTGAGCTGTGTTTCCTGGAGGCAACAAATTGTTGGATCGTGTTCTTTAACCCATTTTGCCATTCTGTGTCTTTTTATTGGAGAGTTCAATCCGTTCACATTGAGAGTGATTATTGATGCATGTGGACTTAATGCTGTTAATCTGTCACTCATTATCTTGTTTTCCTGCGTTTCTTTTCCTGTTTGCTTTAAACTACCCATTTAATACTGCAATTTCTTATGCTGGGTTTCTTAGATTTTTTCTTAGTTATGATTTGTGACTCTGTTCTGTACTTTATTTTAGTGTCTACCTTGAAGTTTGTATTTAGAATCTCGTGTATAATATAGTCTATTCTCTGGTGGTCTCTTACTTACTTGATCAATACTGATTTAGACACTTTGCTCTTCCCCTCCTAAATAATTATTTTCATTTTTTATTCCAACTCGTCTTAGTAATTTGTAGTTAGAGTGATAAGATCGTCCTTGCTTTGGTAGTTTCCTTACCTTTACCCTAATGCTATAATTGAATATTTGCTATCCTGTTCTGGTTCTATCCATCTGTCTCCCTAGTCTGTGGATTGTGTCCCCTTTCTCCCTTTTTTCTTTTTTCAGGTATGAGAGCCTTCTTGAGGATTTCTTGTAATGGAGGGCTTTTGGTTACAAATTCCCTTAACTTTTGTTTGTCTGGAAAAGATTTAATTTCTCCCTCATATCTGAAGGAAATTCTTGCTGGATAGAGTATTCTTGGCTGAAGACTTTTATCCTTTAAAGCTTTGAATATGTCACTCCATTCTCTCCTAGCTTGTAGGGTTTCTGTAGAGAAATCCGCTGACAGTCTGATAGGGGGTCCTTTATAGGTTATTCTCTTTTTTTTCCTTACTTCCCTGAGTATTTTTTCCTTATCTTTCCTTTTTGCCAATTTTACTACTATGTGCCTTGGGGTAGCTCTTTTTACATTGACAAATCTAGGAGATCTAACACCCTCCTCTACACACATTTCTCCGTCGATCCCTAGATTTGGGAAGTTCTCTTCAATAATTTCATTAAGCACACTTTCTGCTCCATTTTCCTTTTCCATATTCTGGGGAATTCCTATGATCCTTATGTTCTTACTCCTCATTGAATCCATTATCTCTCGGAGATTTTCCTCATTTTTTTTAATTCTTAGTTCTCTTTCTTCCTCTGTCTGGAGCCATTCAGCCTGTCTATCTTCAATTACGTTAATTTGCTCTTCTATGTTGTCTACACGGGCATTCAGGGAATCCGTATTCTGTTTTATCTGGTCCATTGTGTTTTTCATCTCAAGTAATTCTGTTTGATTCTTCTTTATGATTTCAAACTCTTTTGTGAAGTAACTCCAGAACTCGGCTTGTTTCTCTATCTTTCTCTCTACCTCATTGAGTTTTTTGATTATAGCTGCTCTGAACTCATTATCACTTAGTTTACCTAATTCCAAGTCCTCAGGATTTAATTCTGTGTTTTTATTGTTTTCCTTCTGGTCTGGGGCTTTTATAAATTGCTGGATGGTAGAGGAGTGGTTTTTTCGCATGGTGGTAGAATTCGGTTGCAGTTACAGCCTGTCGCCACTAGATGGGGGTCAAGAGCCGCGTGTTATGAGCTCTCCACCTTGGGGCAAGACGGCCGTGCCCACTGGCTTTGCAGGGGGGGGAGGGGCTGTTACGCACACCGCTGGTCTGGGTTCAAATCAGTTCTGTTCTCTGATCTCCTAAGGCTCTTGATTTATGGGGTCCCCGCAGACGGAAGCTTTCCCCCCGTCAGCGGGTTTCCACTGAACCAGGGCAGGAGTCCTGGATGATCCCCTGGTCACGCGGCCCCTTCCCTGCTCCTTCCCAACCTGCGCTGCAGCGATCGCAGACTCTAGGGGAGGGAGCGATGTTCTCTCCTACCGTTCCAGCGCCTCCGAAGGTGTAAAGGTAGGTTTATGATCTCCACCTTCTTGGTATTGTAGGTCTCTAATGAGCTGGCATTATGTTTATTCTCTGAAATTCAGTTCTTCCAATCTTTTGTTGTATTTTGGAGGGGAGAGAATCCCGGGTCAGCTCACCCCGCCATTTTGCTCCCCATAGTTTGTTTCTTAATGTCAGAGGTGAAAGGCATGTCACAGGTACAATTGTTATCTGTGATTATGAAGAAATATATTTGCTCTCAACATTTATGAATTGACATTCATAACCATCGAAGACTTATTTCCTTATAAAAGATTTAAAGTATCTAATCACATACTCCTTTTAAATAAACACTCCATGCCTACTTTTGAAGCCAAAGGTGCAGTAGTGCACTGAAGCTCCAGAGAAACGACTGTCCCTTCACTTCCCAAACCCACATTCAGTGCCTTTATGTTGGCAGTTTGGAATGCCAAGGAGGGAGTATTCACACCACACAAATTGGTGAATGTTACAAATTGGGTTTGTAATTTGGTTGGTTGGTTTGTTTTCTGGAGAGCAGGTGGTTAAATATTTACTCGTAAACCTGAAGGTGAGATTTGATCCGATGTATTTAAATAGATGCATTAAGATTCACCTAAAATCAAGCGTTTCTACAATTATCTATTCAACTGTACTTTGCTGTGGCCTAATTTAGTCTTTGATGTGGACTCTCAAAAATACTGTCTCTCCTGAGACCTGGTCGTGCAACAGCTGCTTCTCACCTCTGCCTTGCCTCTGTCAGCTCTGCAAACTTCCAGACAGACTGAGCTGCTGCTGTCACTTCTTCTGCAGGGAACAGTGCTGCTGCAGCACGTAGAGGCAAAGGTCCCGCCTCCTCCTGAGCCCTCACTGGTGGGGCATCACTAGGAGGGCAGGTCCATGTGGAACCTTTAGCTCCTCCACACAGTACCCCTGTGAAGCCTTCTCTGACCTTCCAAACTTGGTAAGACAGCGCCATAACGGATGGTCATTTCCTATTTCCTTCGTAGCTTTTCCCACAATTATCACATTGTGCTTGCCAATTCCATTCCTTCCCCCGTCTCATATGTCCCAGGGCTTCGTGCCCTCCTCCCTGCCTTATGCCTCAAAGGAGGATTACGTGATGCGACCTCTACTCTACAGGCAAAGGGGTCCTTTCTCAATTCCCCAAGTGAGCCAGTCTTTTCTGCGTCAGGATGTTCTTACAGCCAATTCCTTTGCCTGGAAGCTTCCTTTACTTAGTTTGGCTTCATCTTCTCAATCCCTTGGCTTTCAATTTAAAGGTTTCTGCCTCAGAACATCTTCCCTGATTGCCCAAATTTGTCAGTTCGCCCTTCTACACACTCTCACCAACCATTACTTTCCCTCTATAGCAGGTACGTCAGCAATATTTACTTAATTAGCTGTGTGATTACTTGTGTACTGTGGAAAGCTTCTATAAGAAGTCATGCTTTCTCCTACTACTTCTTAAATAGTAAATGACATAACAGTCTGACAGGCTACCACATAACAGAGCTTCACATGACAGCAGTCCAGTGAATACCTGTTGAATAAGTGAATAAAAAGCCACCACTAAAAGTCACAAACAGGAGCTCAGCCAGTAGGGTAGTCTTTAAGCCAAACCATTTTCAGGGAATGGACCTCCATCAATCACGTGGACCTCAAACTCTGAGGGTGATAATGTTAACTCCGTGAATGGCTGTGACTGGCAGGGCCAGAGCCACCCTATGTCAGGCATATTCAGATGTAGAATGCACCTTACACTGAATCATACTTGAGGATCTAATTTTCCAATTTTGGAATTTCTAGAATTTATTTTTATTTATTTAAATTTTTAGAATTTACATACATATTTAAAAAGCAAAATTCAAATGAGTATGTTTAAAGATCTAATTGGCTTTACTAAATTATTCATAAATAGGGTTGCATCCCATCTACCAGAGGCTGTACAAAATGGGAGGTTTTTACAGGAAGAAGTGTGGGGCAAGGGAGTTATTAGCAAGAGAAAAGAGCATTATTTTAAGGCAGGACATCTTTTTTTGGGGGGAAGGGAAGATCAAGGGTTTTATCATACAGATTGGCTCTTCCTCCTCTAGGGGGGACGGAGAGGGACCAGTGACAGATTACTTCATTGGTGCTAACCAGAAAATTCCAGACTGTTGATTAAGGTTACACTTCTGTGGAAGTCAAAACTCAGTCCCATAAGATCACTGAGCAAGCCACTTGGCTTCAAAGTGAGTCTTTCCACAAGATCTCTCTTTGACTTACTTGATTTTGGTTGATTTGAGTGTTGGGGATCATGGTTCCAAAGTTCCAAAATACACTCCAGACATTGGGAATTATCCTATTTACAGACATCACAATGATGTCCCTGGCATGTTGTATCCTCTTAAAACCTTTAAATGCGTGTTCACAGCCACTGGCCACCAGGCAGATGATTTCTCTAAGACTGGAATGTCAGAAAATAAATGAAGAGAATGACCAACTCAAAATTTCTGAACCTGGAACCGTGACCTACGAATGTCACAGGGATTAAGTAAAAACATCCTGCCACACCAAGGATCAACGGAACTGCAGAGTGGCAGCTGAGAGCGATGCTAGTGCTTTAAATTTAGAACACATCTCACAGTTAGGCTGACAGTCTGATCAAAAGGGAGGAATTGTCAAAAAAGAAAACCATTGGACCAAGATGGCATCACCGTGATACCAAACATAGATTTAATACCTAACCTAATTTTAAAAAATGCATTTAAAGGTTTTAAGAGGCTCCAGCGTGTCAGGGATGACTATCAGCAGGATAATTCGCAATGTCTGGAGTGCACTTTGAAAGTTCGGAGCCGTGGTCCCCAACACCCAAACCAACCAAAATCAAGTACGTCCAAGACAGACCTTGTAGAAAGAGTCACTTTTGAAGCCAAGTGGCTTGCTCAGTGATCTTATGAAATTGAGTTTTAACTTTCCCAGAAGTGTAATCGTAACCAATCAGTCTAGAACTTTCTGGTCAGCACCAATGAGGTAAGGTGTCATGTGGGCCCTCTCCATCTCTCCCTAGAGAAAGAAGAAGCAATCTGCCTGATAAAACTCTTGCTGTTCCCTTCCCCCCAAAAAAGATGTCCTGCCTTAAAATAATGCTCTTTTCTTTTGCCAATAACTCCCTTGCCCCACCCTTCTTCCTGTAAAAACTTTCCATTTTGTACAGACTCTCAGAATGCCCTTCTAGTTGCTAGATGAGATGCTGTCCGATTCATGAATTGTTTAATAAAACCAGTCAGATCTTCAAATTTACTTGGTTGAATTTCGTTTTTAAATATATATATTTACATAGATACATAAAATCTCCATACTCACGACTTGACAAGGAAATACTGCCCTCTCAGTATAAAAAAAGCTGTTTAAGAAAAGCTAGTGGTACCAATTATTTTCTGGAATCTGACAAATAAAAATGGCAAGTAATAGGATATATTGGAATATATGAGGAAGCCATTTTGTGTAAACCTAATTCGGCCTGACCTTGTCTTTCCAAAAGGGCCTGACTGAGGCCGTTGAGCATGCATTGTACATCTGCTTTAGAGATTCCCTATGGCAAGAACAAAGACCCTTGAGATAAAGGTGCAACTTCCCTCCCCCTCCCAACGTTGGCATCTCCTTAAGGATTAAGCATCTTTCCTTAGGCTAGGAACTGATTGCTGCGCTCACCTGTGACCGCCCAGCTCCAGACAATTGACTTGCCTCCTGCTACACCCTTGGAGAGAGCCGACCCACTACCTACTGTGTCCATCAAGCGCTGTGCCGACAGGGCAATCTTGTGACTATTGTGGGAGGGACATTTCAATCATATGTGAAACATCCTGTTTGGGGGTATATAACCACTCTGTACACCTCACTTCTTTGGTGCCCTTTCTTCCTTTGGGAAGAAAGGCCCCAGGCCATGGTCCTCAGATTTCAGCTCAGAATAAACTCACCCAAATTTTCATTTACAGATTGGTCATGGATTATTTCCGTCGACAAATCACAAGCAGTATCACACACACAGTGATAAAACCACATTTGTGTAAAGGTACGTTCCGCAAAGCTTTGCCAAGTATTAATTGCAAAATTTTGCAAAATCAGCCAAGGGGACACACCAACTTAACGTACCCTATCTATTTAGGTTTCTCCAACACCTGAAATTATGCCCAGATGAAAAACATTCATAAGCAAAACAAAATTATCCTGGAGTTGGTAGCACAAAAAATTGTGAAAACAAAAAAAGAGAAATCATCTGGAATATGTTTAGTAGTAACTAAAGAACATCAGGTTCTTTTCAATAATTAAAATACATTAATTAGTTCTTGACGATACCCGTCTTTCACAAAATTAACCATAAAGATTTAAATATGTATATTTGGAGGCCTCAAAATATGTTACACAAAATTGCTGAAAGTAATTTAGTAATATTAGAAGATGCAGATACAGAACACGTTTGCCTCAGAGAAGAGCTGTGTGGAACCGTGACATGCTAACTAACTGCTGTGGTAGGCAAGAGGGAAGGCAGTCAGCATGGAGTACAACCAAGAAAACCCCACCTCCAGAACCTTTCAAGTCAGAGGGTGGGAAAGATGAACTCTGAGACATTATCCTAGCTTGATACATTAAATGCACGATGAATTTACATTTCAATGCACTCTACTGATGTGTATTTAGAAACCAGGAAGAAATGAAAACATTTCACGTTATTCTCCCCAACCAGTTAAGAAAAAATGACCAATTACCAACTGGCTTCAGTCTTAGACCATTTTAAGGGGAAGGTTCTTTCTTTAGAACAGAGAGGCTTTAAAAATACATCAGAGTAAAAAGAAGCGGTTTGTTTTTTATGAAATTTAACTAAAATGTTTTATTGCACCTAATAGAACGGAATTAGACACTCTCAACCCTGAATTTCTTCAACTGACTAAGAGAAAACAGAGTTGGTCTTTCTCTTTTGAAAGTTTCTGCATTTATGAATGGGGCCTTATTAGTGTACGATGCAGATGCAGACAACTACATTTACCTCGAATACAGGCAAAAGAGCTGAGAAAGTTTTGAGAAACAGGATATAGGCACCAAGCACTCCAGCGTTGGCTCCCATCAGCTGAGGATAAAGGCTTGGAAAGGGGCGGCAGCATCAGGGGCGGCAGCATCAGGCCCGGCAGGCACTTTCCTGTTGACACGTTACTAATATTAGCCATCAAAAGCCTGTCAACCTGCTGAGGGTCCCTGAAGGGGAAGTGTCACGTGCAAAAACCTTTACCACAGCACCCGTTTGGATACAACCATAGCAAGAAAGAAGTGGAAAATAACGGCACATCCAAACGCCCAGCCAAGTTGTAAGGTATGCCTTTAAGAATAGTTGAAATGTCAAGCTTCTGACCAGCGAGCTATCAAAAGGTTAACAAATATGCACATTTACATAACCGCAGCAAGTAAAAACTTTCAAGATTATATTTGGGACCAGATTGTCACCAAGGGACTACCTTTTTGTTGCCTAGAAAGACTAGTTTAAAATAGGAGAGGAGAGGCTGATTAAATCAAACGAGTGTCGGTTTCAGGACCCCTTCATTTCAAGCCGCGAGAAACTTGTGCCCATCGTGGGTGCCACCTCTGGGCTCCGCACCCCACGTCGCCCTGGGCGGGGTCCCGGGCGAGGACAGGACCGGCCTGGCCGCCGGGGTCCGCACCGCGGGCTGCAGCTGCCGTGGCTCCTCCCGCCCCGGGGCCTCGGCCTCCGCGGCTCCCCGGGCGGCCCTTCCCCTCGCCGGGCCCGCGGCCGGAGCGCGGACGCCGCGGCTGCTCCCGGAGGCGGCGGCGCCGGCGGCGCCGGCGGGGCGAGCGCGGGGGCGGGCGGGGACTCTGCGCTCGCTCCCCGCCGCCGCCCTCCCGCCGCCTCCCGCGCCCGCCTCCCGCGCCCGCCTGCCCGCCTGCCCGCCGGGGAAGGGGCAGGGGCCGGGGAAGGGGACCGGGCGGCTCCATCCGCCCGGGAGGCTGCCGCGGGGCCCTGAGCTGGTGCCAAGAGAGCAGCTGTTCAGAGCTCCCCCAAGTAGGGCACAGTCGCACCCAGTGTCATTTCCTCCCCACTCCTAGGATGGTGACGGGAAGAGACGCATAATTCGCTGTATAAACTTATTAGCAAAGTAGGGTGACTGTCACTTGGCCTGACAGTGGATTAGAACACATCACATCCCTCCACCGGCTTTCGGAGTCCTCAGGGTTGCATGTTCAGACACTACACACAACAGGCCAACAGCCGGGGAAAGGCTGAGAGGCTTCTAAGCCCTCAGAATCCAGCGCCGCGTCCCTGAACACGGTAGGCGCACAACGGCTGATTGTGTTGAATGGGCAGAAGAAAGAACTGTTGCAAGCAGGAAAGCTGGCCATTTCCCTCCATTACACAGCTTTCCCAATGACCATTTGTTCCAGGCTCGAGCAGGCAAGTGCAAGGCAACAATTGAAATAACATTTTTGTTCTCCAACATCACTGTTTGAGGAGAGGACTCCTTTTTTGTCCTCCTCGCATTTTGGTTCCAGTAACACAAAGCATGGAAGAGCCAGTCAGCCTCCACTGGGCCTGTTTCTTTCCGGTGATACAACCTCCCGCTGTGACAGCAGAGGACATGGTGCAGTCTTGCCATTCGTGTCAATATATGACCCTCATGAAGTGTACTGCTTCAGAGAGAAGATTCTGGCAAAAAGCAAGCCCTCCAGAGACAAAAAGATCACCATCCTTATGGGAACATTTACAGTCACTTGAAACAGACGAGCATCCACTCACACTCTACATCTGCTTAACTCTCCAATCGCTTTAACTCTCCTGCCGCTTGTGATCATCGAATCTGAAAAAATCCAAACCAGCTGGACATCCCCCAGAATGTCACAGTAGTCCATGTAATGATTCCTTGCTAAGCAAACTGGATGAGCCAAAAGTGACTACGATCTTGGAGGCCTTGGTAAAACACCAAGTAAAAAAAAGTAAATCCTACAGATACATATCAATAAAACGTTTAGCGTTCCGTTCCTGTGGTCTGGGGCATGCCGGGATATCCCTCCCAAGGTAGAGGGTGAATTACCACATCTTGCAGCTCCCACTGCGTAATAAGGAAGTTCAGTGCCTGGTATGCCTTTCTGAATTCTGGAAGCAGCATATTCCATGCTTGGAAATACTAATTTGACCCGTATTCTAGGTAGCGTTAAAGGTCACCAGCTGTGTGGGGATAAGAGCAAGAAAAGACAGTGCAGTAAGTCCGTCCTGTAGTGTAGGCGGCCTTACTGTTCAATAGTGGCAGACCCTGTGGAATTAGAGGTACCAGTGTTGGGAAAAGAGGTCACTGGGAGTTATGTAAGCCCCAGGCTGTGGATATTGATGTTGAAGTTTATTTTTAAGACCAAAAATTATTCAGGTCCTTTTTCTTCACTCGGGTCTTATAATCATTCAAGTCTTAATTTTTTGCATAAGTACAGGCTACGACTTTCATCGATATTTTAAAGTGCTAATAAAAATTATGGCAACTCAAATTTACCGCTTTCTTAGCTTAGCTTTTTAACGGTTGGATATTTGCTAAATCATACTTTGAGAGGTACCTTATTAAAATTCATAGAACATTCAAACGCTATCCTTCTTGCCCAGCTCCTTCAGCCTCTCCAGGGACTGTCTCCAGGATTAAACCAGACCTCTGGGATCACCATTCTCCTCTTTTTAGTCATAGCACACATATTCTGTCTACACCAGTGATTCTCAAACTTTGCGACACATTAGAACCAGCTAAGGGGATTTTAAACTGCCTGCCACCGAGGCCATACTCCACAGCAGTTCTATCAGAAGCTCTCAAGTGGGACTTAGACACAGTATTGTTTTTTAACTCTCTTAGTGATCCCAGTTAGAAGTTTGAGAACAAGAGGTAGACACTTTTTGGAGGGCATGACACACTTGCTACTTCCTTAGAGTCTTGACACCTCAACAAAAAAGGATCTCCAGAGCAGATGGAATTTCCTAACCTGTCACCCATTTACTCATCTGTACATGAAGAGATTTATTATGTATTTTGTTAGACAGTTGAGGAACCGAGGCTTTTTAACAGCTTAAACTTTATTGATAGCAATATTTTACTTATTAAAATATGTAGAATAATCTTCAAAGTAAAATTTGAGTTTATTTTATACATGGGGAAAAGACTTAAGAATGTATAAAAGAAAGGAATATAAACCTAAATTTCATAATTCTATAAATTTGACATAAATTTCTGTTAAAGAGATATGGCTGATTGTCATTATTTTTAATAGGCATTGTTCTAAGTTGAAGCAATTGTATCCACGTAGTTACGCTGTATGTCTTCAGGAAATACAAAAAGTGAATGAAAATATGTGAGCATGACAGTATGGAATAAGAAAAAGTGATGGCATGTTATGAAGTTTGCATTTCTATAAGGCAACCCTTTGCAATTCAAGGCAAAAATAATGATTCACACTCAAAAGCTGCTATGTTTAAGAGGCACTTCACAAAAAGTAAGAAAAAAACTGGAGTGCTCCTCTTGTTGAAATTTTTATAAGATCTATACCTACTCTGTGATACTGTAAGTCTGGATGAACAAGGATCCAGAATTCACATGTTTAGGGTACCTAATGAAATCATTGCAAAATATTTTTATTTGATAACTTCTCAGTAATAAAATTTTACTTGCAACTGATTCAATTTTTTGGTGAGAAAACTAAAAAATAATATCAATGAGATGACATTGTAATTTACAAAATATACAGTGATTGCCACCTCATTAAACACTGGGATTGCGGTATGCATTGTTATAAGTTTACAGTTGCAAGGCTTAAGAAATCCACTGACTTGTTCAAACCGTCAGTCAGTGATGGAGAGAAGGCTCAACTCCATTCTTTTGACTCAAAATTGTCATTCTTCCTTTGATTAAACAAAAAGTAATACTAGAGGGCAACTTTTATTGTGGTGGTAAGTGTTATAAAACCCCCTCAGATACTTAAAGAATAAACATTTCTTTTAATCATTTAAATTTCCAAAAGTGGATCATTGTTTTCAAACAGCACAACAAAGCTTTTGGAATATCTCAGTTTTTTTCTTTCTCTGAAAAAAACCATAAATAAACAGGATGTTATTTATACTTAGTACAATAATTTCTTTTCTGCGTAAAGGAGAGATAACAGGCTGACTAACCTGCAGGCATGGGGTAAAGTAGAAAGCTGCTGAACATAGAAAATTTCTATTATAGTGCTTCCTTTCATCGGCGAGTCACTTGATTTTTTTTGCTATAGAAACTCTAGAACCAATTTTGATGCATTTTATACTCTGAGTTTTTATAGAAGGCCAAATCTTTCAGTGATTTGCCATTTTAAGAATAATTCCAAGTTTCAGACTGAAGGAGAAGCAGTGATGTTTTTTTCTTTAATAGTGCTCATTTAATGGTAGCAAATCCATTGCTGCCACATGTCTTACCAGGAATGTGCTTTGAAAATCTCTGTAAAATCATGACCCGGGTGTACCTTTGACCAGAATCCACACATCGGATCTTAGTCATCCATCTCTGTAGCCACAACCATCTGGAAATAGTCAAAGTGACTGCTGTGTAGATAAATTGGTGGAGCCGAGCCCTCCCAGGAAGAAAGAATGACATTTCTAGTTACTAATGTCAATAATTTACGATCAAGAACTCACTGCATACTCTGAATCAGTTTCTACTTAATTTCTCATGTACCCACTGAACTCTAGAAACTCGTGGTGCAGCAGGAAGATCCACGGAACCTGGAGTGAGGGGTCCTCCCTCTGTCTATGTCCTTCTTCTCAAATGTGCTTCCTGGATAAGAGCCATTTGGAATTCTCATTAAAAGGCCTATCCTGGATTCCAGCATGGAACTGTAATTTAGAATATCTGATAGAGATATGGGGAACTGTATTTGTATCGAGTATCCAAGATAAATTTCGTTATCTATTCCTCTGTTATTCCCATTTCTGCCTAAATTTTTCTTATCTATAAAGCAGAGTTTCTCGACCTCAGCAGTATTGATATTTTGGACCAGACTATTCATTGTGTAGGGCAGTCTTGTGCATTGGACGATGTTTGACAGCATCCCTGGCTTCTACCAACTACATGCCAGCAGCGCCATCCCCCAGGTGTGACAACCAAGACTGTCTCCAGACATTGCCGAATGTCTCCGGATGACAAAGTGCCCCAGGTGGAAGCGCTACTAGAAAGTCTCAGGGAGAAATCTTTAAGGACCTACAGTTTTCTTCCAGCTCCGCTGAATCCAATGATTCTTAAATACCTCAATGTTAGGGCCAACAGTTGTTTTTGTTAAGATTATTATAGACTCTATTAAGTGAAAAAAATTTAAACTGTGTATCATAATATCATATTGTCTTTGAAAATGTTGTAGCCCCAATCCTATAATTTCATATTTAATTGTACCATTTTTTACCTCAAATATAGGAATAATTTAGGATTCTTAGATTTCCCTTGTGTCTGGCTTTAAGATGTCCTCATAAAATCTGTAATATTTAAAGTTATGTTATATCCTTGGCAAAACAAGTCTGTAGCAGAGATGAAGGAGATACTCACATGCTCGGAATGCTCACATTCGAACAAAGCCGACAGTGATTCCACAGTCAGGTTGGCTTTCAATGAAGGTTTCGAACTGAAGAAAAGCACTGATAATGAACCTGAAATCACAAAGAGCCCTAAACCCTCAATGTGGTTTTTTAGGCTGAAGAGAATAATAAAATGAAATTATTGAGTGAAGAATTAAAAGTAAAGATAATGAATCTTCACCCGTGTGTCTGGAGATGAGGTTCTCCAATCGTCCCAACGAGCAGCAGATTCTTACAAAACGCCCCTGAGCGTGATTTTAGCCTGAGTTTTGGATGAAATACCGCTTCAGATCAATACATTTGTGTTAACTCTCAACAGTGGAGTAAGCATGTCTAATTTCTTTGCGCACAGGAAGCAAATACAGTTGAAAGCTTTATGTATCTTTGTTTAAATTCAGAGAAAGAAAGTTGGACGTAGAGTAGAAATCAAGAGTTCCTAGTAGGACAATCTGAGTTGGTGTGTGAGGTCTGGGACATCTCAGGACACTGTGGGTTGTCCTCTCCCACATCCTGAGACAGTCCTTGTCCTACATACTCAGGTTTTTAAGAAGTGAGATCAATCTTAAAATTGTATAAAAATAAGATTAAAGGAAAGAAAAGATAATAAGACAGGGACATATAGGAAGAGGAATTTATGCAGAAATGGGAGGGAATAGTTTCCTCACTTTTGCCTTAGGAGTAATGTCATTTATATAAGGAGGCCATTTCTTAAAAAGCAGTGAGTTCAGTCCAGCATTTTATTTATTACTATTATGGTACCCTGCCACCTGTCAGAGTTACAACAGTGACCTTCGTTTAGAGATAAGATCCTAGCTTTAGGGCTTGGTTTCCAATTTAGGGAAAATGATCTCAATAGTCTCCCAAAATGCTCAGTACAATAATGAAGACTTTTTAATCTAAATACAGAATCTACATGAGGACATTTTGGCATCTGCATATCACTGCTGAAATATTAATGCATAAAACAAATATTTCAAAAGCAAAAAAAAAATTCTCTAATATCACAGTTGTAAAAGAAAAGATACATCAACGGGAGGATAATTTTTCAGGGGAAAGACTGCCTGAAGTGTGTCTCCGAAAATGCCAAAGAGATTTCAGCACAGACTGAAAAAACAACACTGTGACATTCTGGGGGATGTCCAGCTGGTTTGGATCTTTTCAGATTCGATGATCACAAGCGGCAGGAGAGTTAAAGCGATTAGAGAGTTAAGCAGATGTAGAGTGTGAGTGGATGCTCGTCTGTTGCAAGTGACTGTAAATGTTCCCATAAGGATGGTGATCTTTTTGTCTCTGGAGGGCTTGCTTTTTGCCAGAATCTTCTCTCTGAAGCAGTACACTTCATGAGGGTCATATATTGACACGAATGGCAAGACTGTACCATGTCCTCTGCTGTCACAGCGGGAGGTTGTATCACCGGAAAGAAACAGGCCCAGTGGAGGCTGACTGGCTCTTCCATGCTTTGTGTTACTGGAACCAAAATGCGAGGAGGACAAAAAAGGAGTCCTCTCCTCAAACAGTGATGTTGGAGAACAAAAATGTTATTTCAATTGTTGCCTTGCACTTGCCTGCTCGAGCCTGGAACAAATGATCCTTGGGAAAGCTGTGTGATGGAGGGAAATGGCCAGCTTTCCTGCTTGCATCCTCTCATTCTTCTGCCCATTCAACACAATCAGCCGTTGTGCGCCTACTGTGTTCAAGGACGCTTTGTTGGATTTTTTATGAGAATGTTTAGCCTGCAAATAGTCTTTATGATTCAACGAACTCGTGCAATAATTGTTGCAAGTTTTCTACATCTTTTGGCAACTCAGGTGAACCAGGATTGTCTCATAAGCAGTGTTGCTAAGGAACATTAGTAAGTTTTGAATTTTATAATTTAGCATGTCTTATTAAAAATATATGACAAATTCTGAATAAGTATGAAATGCGTTACATACAATCTGGTAAACAAATGTTCTGGAGCTCAGTCGATATTCTTATGGGAATGTTCTGCTCTACTTGGTTCCATTGCCTTGATGAACACCTTTTAGATCATAATGGAAATGAAAATAATTCAAATCAGAAAAAATTAAATCCCATCAAACTTTACAGTCTTTTTTAAAATGCGAAACTTCATTTCACTCATATGTTGCAAATGCAAGTGAAGTTCTGCCTGCTCTATTGATTTCTGGGATATAATAATCTCCCTTAATCCTTGCTCCTGAATGTCCAGTCTATACAGCCGGGCCCTTTAAACCTCTGCATCGAGGTTGAGCAGCACCTGTGGTTCTGAGATAAATCACAACTCCGTTCAGCACGCAGACCTCGTTTCTTCAGGCTGGCTCTAGCCCAAGGCAGGTAATTAGATTTTTGTCTTGTTCATATGAGTAGTCATTCCCTTGAGGACACTGGTCATTTCTGCCTGCTCCTTTAGTCCCTTTGCTTACCCAAACAATATGCTGCATAGTAATTCGTTTAATACAGGGGAAAGCATTGAACTGCTTTCAGAATAATTTGTTTCAAAAATAACAATCACTGCTTTTCTTTAGTAAAGATTATAAATGCAGTAGGTGATGAATAAATATCATATAGTGGATATCTGATTATTTCACACAACATCCATCCCACCTTCCAAACAGCTCCCTGATCTTATCCTTTCTCAGTCCAAGTCATATGTCCAAACTTTCCACACCATATCCTGTGGAGATCAATACATTTATAAAGACACACACAACAAATCAATGTTTCAAAAAATACTGGCTACAGTAATTGTGAGTTACTGTGATATTTTCCTTTTTATTCTATTCTAGTATATTATTTTTAAAAATGGCATAGTGAGGCCAGCCCAGTGGCATAGTGGTTAAGTTGGCATGCCCTGCTTTGGCAGCCCAGGGTTCGTGGGTTTGGATCCCAGCTACGGACCTAGACACGGTTCATCAAGTCACACTGTGGTGGCATCCCACACACAAAATAGAGGAAGATGGGCACAGATGTTAGCTCAGGGCCAATCTTCCTCACTAAAAAAAAAAAGGCATAGAAAATTGGTGTATTGATTTTATGACCCACTAATAAGACATCATCTGCGGTCTGAAAAATGCCCTTCAAGTATGAAGGATCTGACCCCAGAGATGACTCATCATATCAGCAGTAGTGACGAATTTAGGATGAGCTTATAACCCAGTCACATCTGGGGAAATGAAAGGAAACTTTTACTGGCGAGTGAACACAGAGACTGTAGACTTTATCTGTGTGAAACTTAAGGGTCACACTTTCACTACAGATGAGAGAGTAGAGACCTGGCAAGAAACTTTGGTGACATTTGGTGGCAAGGTCTTTGGTGACATTATTTGTGGCACTGTTTCAAGCTTTGTCTGAAATCAGCCATTTCTGGACTTTCAGTTACATACGTCAATAAATTCCCTTTACCGTTTAAGTGACTTTGTCACTTTCAGTTTTTTAACGAGTGTTTTTTGATGCACATATATCCACAAAAGTCAATATTATAGAATAAAATTTAAATTATGTCTTATAATTTTATCAACTGATACAATTTAATTATAGAAAAGATTAAATGAATGAAAAAGGACATTATTTTTCAAGGCTCTCAGTTATTTCTGTAATTGGGGTACATAGCACATTTTCAATGTATTGCTTACCTAAGTGAAATCTGAGTCAAAATACATTGCTTTTGTTATGGACCACTTATGTTCTTGAGGAGCAAATTATTCCCAAATGACTCATAAGTACAAAAATAGTGAGAACTGGGGGCCTGCCCAGTGGCACAGAGGTTAAGTTCGCAGGTTCCCATTCGGTGGCCCGGGGTTCACCGGTTTGGATCCCGGGTGTGGACATGGCACTGTTTGGCAAGCCATGCTGTGGTAGGCATCCCACATATAAACTGGATGAAGATGGGCACGGATGTTAGCTCAGGGCCAGTCTTCCTCAGCAAAAAAGAAGAGGATTGGCGGCAGATGTTAGCTCAGGGATAATCTTCCTCAAAAACAAAAAAAAATAGTGAGAACTGTATTTGTGAGGACAGCTGTCACCTATTTGAAGTGGAAGGGGCACTTCTGGCATTTAAACAAGGAGAATCCCACGATATTATCTGTGTGGTCCTAAAGCCTATTGGAAGAAATCTAGGGACTAATTGACATGACCTTTACTGGCAGTGAGGAAGTATCCAAGGAAAACTGTGGAATGACCTTTGAGGTATGGAGTTGGTGGCTGCATGGAAAAGGAGGAAGAGTCCCGTCGGATAACCACTGATCATGCATCCACCTTCTACCCTCAGGCTCAGGAGAAAATCAGTAGAAAATTTATAAGTCCATAATCTTAATATTGCCTTACTTCCAAAAGGTAGTTGTGATCATTTTAACAAAACTTTCTGGAGGTAGAGCGTGGACTGACAAAAGGAATTGTTTCAAAGCTCAGAAAGTACAGTTAGACCAAGTTAGGCTCTGTGGTCTCTGCATGTACTGAATCCAGGTAGCCACGTATCCCCACCTACCTTTGGCAGGGATATTAAGGTTTATACTTGAAGATAGTGAGCAAGAGATACTCCAGTCCAGTAATATGAAGCACAGTAAAATGTGAACGAGGGAGATCATGTCAAAAATAGATGACTATGCGAAGTTTACATATTGAATAGTGAGACTCAGTTGCAAGTGTTCTGCCTGTGCCACTTGGCCCAAAGGTAGCTGTTTATTGTTCAACAGAAGACTAGAGGATATTTTTCCTAAAGAAATTGAGCAGCTCCAGAGGAAAGACACATGGTTTCTAATATTCAGGGATAGCTTAACAAAACGTCAGGGTTTCTGATCAAGTATACCAGTTCCCACGATCCACCCATGCACAGAGCACATCGTTCAGCTTCTAATCACCTCATTATTAAACATAAACAGACAAAAAATGATTATCAAACATTTGAGAAACTCTCCACATGAAATACCGTGACAAAAGCAAACACATAGAACAGGAACACAGAGAAAACAGAGACAATGCAGGGAACAGAATAAAACTTCAAAAGGGAAAATACAGATATTTAAAAGAAGCAATAATCAAGGAGTTCCTAGAAATGAAAAATAAGAAAGATGAATTTTTAAAAAAGACCGAATTTTAGTGTTGGTATTTAAAATAAAGGAACTCTCTCAAAAATAAATAAAAAACACAAACATATCTAAACTAGCATAAAAAACAAGATTGTTAGAATATTGATACAAAAAGCTCAATATCAAACTGGTAGCTATACCAGAAAGACCATACAGTATAAAAAATGGGAAGGAATTATTAATATGCGAGAGGTACATTATATCATGACCAAGTAGGGCTTACCCCAATAATGGTTTAATATTCCAAAATAAATCAATGTAATTCACCATATTAATAAACTTAAACAGAAAAACTATATAATCGTCTCAATGGACCCAGAAAAAACTATTTAACAAAATCCAAAATCCTTTAAAAACATCACTGAAAAGTAGGAATAGAAGGAAACTTCTTGGACCTCAGAAAGGGCATCTACAAAAATCAACACCTAACATGACTCAGTGGTGAAAGACTGAATACTCTCCCCTAAAATGAGGAACAAGTCAAAGATATCTCCTTTCAACATTTCTATTTAACATTGTACTGGTATTTTTAGCCAGCACAATAAGGCAAGAATAAGAATCAAAATTCTAATAAGCGTTCTTTTACAGAAATAGAAAAAAAAAATTCTAAAATTCATATAGAACCACAATGGATCCCAAATAGCTGAAACATTCCTGAGAAAGAAGAACAAAGCTAGAGTTATCATACCTCCTTATTTAAAATATATAACAGAGATATAGTGACCGAAACAGTATGATGAGGGCATATGGATAAACATATAGACCAGTGACATAGAATAGAGAGCCCAGAAATAAACCTGTGCGTTTAAGGTCAACTGCTCTTTGACTAGAAAGCCAAGAATACCAATGGGAAAAGGATAGTCTCTTCAACAAATGGTGCTTGGAAAACTGGATAGCCACATGCAAAAGAGTGAATTTCAACCCTTATCTTACACCACGCACAAATAATAACTCAAAATGGATTAAGGACTTAAATGTAAGACCTGAAACTGTGAAACTTCTAGAAGAAAACATAGATGGTAACCTCCTTGATGCTGGTCCTGGCAATGATTTCTTGGATATGACACTTAAAAGCACAGCAACAAAAGCAAAAATAGACAAGTGGGACTACATCAAACTAAAGAGCTCCCACACGGCAAAGGAAACAATCAACAAAATGAAAAGACAACCTATGGAATGAGAGAAAATATTTACAAACCCTGTATCTGTTAGGGGTTAATATCCAAAATATATAAGAAACTCCTACAATTCAGTAGCAGAAAAATAATCAGATTAAAAAATGGTCAATGGGCTTGGATAGACATTTCTCCAAAGGAAACATACAAATGACCAACAGGTACACGAAAAGGTGCTCAACATCACTAGTCATCAGGGAAACACATATCGAAACCACAACAATATCTCAGGATGCACTTGTTAGGAAGACTATTTTCAAATAAACAAAAGATAGCAAGTATTGGAGAGGATGTGGCTAAGTTGGAAGGCTTGTATACTGTAGGTGGGAATGTAAAATGGTACTGCCATTATGGAAAACAGTATGGAGCTTCCTGAAAAATTAAAAATAGAACTACGGCATGTTGCAACAATCCCACTTCTGGGTATAGAGCCAAAAGACTGAAATCAGGATCTCTAAGAAATATTTACATTCCCATGTTCATTGCAGCATTATTTATGATAGTCAAGATATATGGAAACAATCTAAATGTCCAACACTGGAGGAATGGATGAAGAAAATGTGGTATATACATACAATGGAATATTATCCAGCCTTAAAAAGGAAGGAAATCTTGACATATGCAATAACATGGACAAATCTGGAAGACATTATGCTGAGTGAAATCAGCCAATCCCAGAAGGACAAACACTGCAGGATTCCACTCATGTGAGGTGTCTAAAATAGTCAAAGTCACAGAAGCAGGAAGTAGAGTGGCCGTTGCCAAGGGTTTTGGGGAAGGAAAATCGGGAGTTGTCCCGTGGATAGAAAATTTCAGTTATGCAGGATCACTCAGTTCTAGAGCTCTGCTGCAGCGCAGCATAGCGCCTGTAGTTAACGATACTTCATTGCACGCTTAACATTGGTTAACAGGGTAGATCTCACCATAATAAAAAATTAAAAATTAAACAATTTTTTAAAGATTTTTAAAAGGCATCCAGATTAGAAAGGGAGAATCATATCAGTATTTCTTAGTAGACAATATAATTTTTTTATGTAGAAAACTTGATGGAATCTACAAAAAAGGTTATTGAACTATCAAGTGCATTTTAAAAGGTTGCAGGATGGAAGATCAATGTGCAAAAATTCTGTTGACTTTATATATAGTAGCTACAAACAATCAGAAATTTGAAATTTAAAAGCTACCATTTACTATAACATTAAAATGTGAAATACTAAATATGACAACTTACAGAATATGTAATATTATATATTATACAATATATAAATATATATTTATATATTATATGTAATATTGTGTATATATATAATATATAATATACAGTAAAAAAATACAAACCATTACTGATAAAAATTAAAGAAGACCTAAATAGAGAGATATATCTTGTTTATGAGCCCAAGGACCCACTTTTGTTAAATGTCTGTTCTGCCTGAATTGATCTATCGAATCAATGCAACATCAATCAAAGTGCCAGCAGACTTTTTGTAGAAATTAAGAAGTTTATTCAAAATTTCAAAAGGAAATGCCAAGTATGAAGAATAGTCAGGGGAAACGACACTAGAATTTCAATTCCTTGAATTGAAGTCATCCTCTATCCTCTTTCTTGTGGAGGAGGGGGGATAGGGAGTAGGGGTTGGAGTGGCTCTCTCTGGAAAAGGCTTACCTCAAACCTCTCTCAGCCAAAGTTTCTCTGCTGCCCATTATGGCGTCCTATACGTCTACCCAGCAGTTTGAGTGTTGGCACCAGTCCCCATCAGATAGTCAGGCACTGCATATCCCAAGGCAACAACAAGAAGAACTGAGAGCAGCTTTCCAACTACCTTTCTATTTTTTTTTTTGGTGAGGAGGATTGGCCTTGAGCTAACATCTGCTGCAAATCCTCCTCTTTCTGCTTCAGGAAGATTGTCCCTGAGCTAACATCCATGCCCAGCTTCCTCTATTTTGTATGTGGGACACTGCCACAGCATGGCTTGATGAATGGTGTGTAGTTCCGTGCCCAGGATCCAAACCTGGGAACCCCAGGCCACCTAAGAGGAGCACACGAACTTGACCACTGTGCCACCACCACGGGTCCCGGCCTCCAAGCCTTACTGTTCTTTTAACGAACCCTCTGCCGCAGGCTGCAGATACCTGCAGCCCAACACACAACAGTTCTAAGAGCCTTTTTTCCCCCTTAGGTTTGTCTCACAGCTTTCTCTAATTTGCTCTCTATAATTCCTCAAATGTACATCATGTGGGAGGGAGCCTGTTTAAATTCAACATCTTGTAAGAAACTTAAATGGATGTTAAAGAGATTATTTTTCCCCAAGGAGATTTATAACCTCGGAAAGATGTGATTCTCAAGCTGACTGGGCCGCCTTCCCTGGCCGTATTAATTCTGGCTGTCTGCAGGAGAACAGAATGAGAATAGCACAGCAGAAACACTGCTGGGTCCTTATGATGCGTGTGTACCAGTCTGTGTATCTGTCTGTATCTGTGTATCTGTGTGTGCATGCATGTGTGTAAGAGAGAGACACAGAGATGGAGACACACAGAGAAATCAATGGCATGTTTGTGAATCTGGACGTTTTGCCTGATGCCTCCTGGACTTCCCAGTAAAGGGGACAATAACCCTCGTTCCCTTTGGCTTGCCAGTTTGAGTTGGATTCCTGAGGCTGGCAACAAAAGAACTTTGTTTAACAGGCAAGACTCTTCTGGTTGGGGCCATAATTGGTGTGCAGTTTGTGACACTTTTCAAACTGCAGTCACTAGGTGACTATCACCTCTGCCTCTCTATGAGCCTGTCCTTGCCTAAGATCAAAATGACAAACTTTGAAAGTTATTTGAAGGATACATGCTACACAGCCTCAAGGGCATCTGAAAACATTGAGTTAATAAAAATTTATGGCTCAAATCAGGAACTAGGATATATTTCATTATTTTATCTTCATTAGTATGCAAAAAAGGTGATATTACTATTTCTTACACATTAGATTTTTGTTATTAGGTAACTCTTTTAAAGTGAATAAAATTTTGGAAAATACTGATATGGTTTAGTTTCTTAAATAAAGAAACCATATTGTAGTGCACTGGACATCAATATTAAGCTGAGAAGCAGTTGTTTATGACATCAATCGGTAACCAGATCTGAAGATATTTTTTGTTTTTTTCCCAGGATATACAGGAGATTTCACTTAAGCACCTACCTACGCTCATCCTCCTCCCCTCACAGCTGAGGTATCCTGCCTGTTTTCAGTGGTGGCAGCCACAACAGTTGGAGAAAAGAAGAGGAAGTGGAGCAAACAGGTGTGACCCTGAGCTTCTGCCCTTTCTGTTAATAACACTTCAGTATTAGTAGAGGAAAGCGGTACGCCCCTGGAGCCCATCTCCGCAGGACTGGTACAGCATGTAGCTGGGCAAGCCATATTAGCCAGAGCGAGGGCTCCATCCTGGAAAGGCTGCCATACTTTGGAGCCTGACCTTAATTTGACATGACACCCTCCTTGGGGCAGCTGCAAAGTCCCATCGTAATGTTCACAAGCCTGCCAATCTCCTGCTCTCTTTGTGGAAGGTGATGGTGTAGCAACCACAGTGTTTCTGTCCTCTGGAACCTGGGCGAGAAAGCCTCTGGCATTTTATGAGGGTCTGCATCCCTGGAGAGCTAGGGGAATAAACAGGACCTACCTGGATCCCTGCTTAAATGCCAAGAGATGTTCTGTGCCATACTAGAGGACTTCGCCGTGAGAAATTGGTCTTGATGCTAACCTGGTCACTATGAGGATTTGGGGTACCATTGCGTGTGGACATGGGTTACACCCCAAGCTGAGGAAGTTGTACACACATACTTATTTAATAATTGATAAATTAGATAGCATATCACAGTATTTGGCTTATGTTGGTTACTTAATGAGTAGTAGTAATCACAGTTATTGCTGTTATTATTATTATTCCTATTACTTCTATTACTATAGTGTTACTTCAGCCAGGCTCTGATTGTGTTATGACAATAATGATGTTTAGTCCTCATGCTGACTAGGCAGTTTAGTTTTCCATCCCACAGAGCACTGCCCCAGCGTAGTGTCCTACAATACAGTCATGCGCCACATAATGATGTTTCAGTCAATGACGGACCGCATATACCACAGTAGTCTCGTAAGATTAGCACCATATAGCCTAGGCGTGTAGTAGGCTACACCATCTAAGTTTGTGTAACTACCCTCTGTGATGTTCACGCAACAACGAAACCACCTAATGATGCATTTCTCAGAATGTAACCCTGTTATTAAGTGACATGTGACTGTATATGACATTATGCCTTACAGTGTGGAGCTCTAAAAGTTTCTGTTAAATGACTGAATGAGTCCATAATTTTGACAAAATTGTTCTCAAACATGTATTTCACATGCCTATGAATCCATGTGCATCTGTCATCACGAATTGGAAAAAGAAAACAGCACAGCTTATCCTAGCTAGTGGTATTTTAATTAAACTTTGGATTTGCCCATGTCTTGACTTTTAAATGCCAGCTTTCTGCTCTTTAGGATCTGTTCATCAAGGATCCAGCTTTGTTTGACTCTATCGTAGGAAGCGGTAGGTTGGCAGTTACAGATGCTCAGTCTGCATGTTTAAGCATCACCAGACACTTGAGGGTGGCTCTTGGCAAAGACAAAGCTGTTGACATGCACAGGTTGCACCATACGCGAAACACGGTGCCCCTCACTATGCTTCCTTCACTCTCGAACATTTTGGAACCCGTAGCGTGGAATACAATGTCACGTGGAGCTGGATTTACACTTCAGTGAAAGGGGAAAACTTCGCAGACGATAAACTTTTATAGTTCCTTTATATGATGCGCTTGATAGAGAAACAAAATCTACAGAGTCTTCTTTTTCCTTGCTCTACTTCCTCTGAATTCAGGGCCATGTAAAACGCACTAAATCAGTCGGCTTTGGGCACCAGTTTTCCTACCAAATTACTATTGTTCTTGCACTTTCTTGTGAAAGTTACTAAACTTCCCCACAGGCGCCACATCGCCCTACCCCCTGGCCTGGGTTTGAAGAGAAAGAGTGAGCCTTCCCAGGGCAGACAACAATGTGAAACACAAGACTAGCTGCTGAGATTGACCCTGGGGGTGTGAAGAGGAAGGGAAGACAGGGGTCTAAGGTGATGCTTTCTCACTGCAGTTGGAGAGGAGTCCAGTTGAAATCTTGACTTTAAAAGAATCCTAAACAGGCAGCCCTATTTTATACATACATATACTGCTTCCAACCTCCACTTGCAAATTTACACTATATGCCTGCTTCATAATTGACTTCCGGCCAACAGTTTAAGAACAGAACAAAGTACACACCATCATTAAAAAACTACTAAAGCAGTGTTTGCAAATGGTGGGAGCCTTGATAGCATATCGGGAGGAACAGGGGATATTACTGTATGAGGACGACTTTAGTTGTGTTGTTACAGGCTACCCAAAGGATGTTGGTGATAAAACACTATCTCCATTTGTTTAGAAGCTTAGTTAAGGACTATTAGATTAGATCGCGAGAAAGGTTAGATTTTTTTTTTTTCTTAAAATGGTCATGATAGAAGCTTTTCTTAAAGCAAAATGTTTTATGTTATTTTAACAATAGCAGTTAGTTGATTGATACTGGGATTCTAATTTTCATGCAGTCACTGACCTTGTTAGCCAAGACTCTTATGTTTTTTCTAAGATCCACAAGGCCATTTTTTTGAGCTAAAAATATTTTACCTGACTATGCCATAAGAGCCGCCCCTTTCTCTTCCCTGCCTTTCCAGTGCAATAATTATATTCTTTCGGTACTATTAAAAAAATTGGGCCCATGGTTAATCTGTAACCATTGGTGAATCGTGACTATAGGTCAAGAATTGGAATGTGCAGTACAGAAACAAAGTGTGGTTGTAGTGCTGTTGTTCGGTATAAAGACACTGCCTAGTTTTGCATTGGTGACCTTTAATAAATGCTATTCAGTGATGGCAGTAAGGTGTGACTGAAGTGGAGAGGGATTTTGCTCTTGCATAATCTATATCATGGCATCCAAAACATGCACTATAAATAAAGGAGTGTCTGATGTGCCAAGAGGCTTTAAGACATGTCCGGCTTCCCTCTCTCATGCAGCCTACTCTGATGGCAACTGGAACTGCCCCTGAAGCTACTGTACTCTAAGAATGTTAAGTTTCACCATCTTTATGCTTCACATTTCTTCATGAAATGTAAAACATCTCTACAAAAGCTCTCTGGTTATCAAAGCAATAAAGTTATTATCATATCTAGAAGAATGATCCAAAATAAAAGTTCACGTCAAACAATTTTAAGACATTTTGCCAAAGTGAATATTCTTACATGACAAGTGCTTTTCCAATTTCTATGCAGGTGAAGGTCTCTTAAAATAAGATTAAAACATAGTATTAAATAACTCATACTTCCAGGCACACTCAAAAAACTCTCTGATTCACCCAGTGAGAACGCACTCGTTCAGACTGGATTCTGAGTCTTGTTGACATGTGCCCCTCATTCTTTGAGCACTTCCTCACTTTTGGCATAATATTATATTTCAGGTACAGCTTGTACTAGGAGAGTTGCTTTTCCTAAGTTCTCTCAGTAGAGAAAACTAAGCAACATTTTTATCTATGTGTATATAAATAAATAAATATATAAATGAAATATTCTTTTATTTTCCCTCTCCTTATGTGTAACTCCCTCCTTCAACAATGAGAAAGAAACCTGCTTCCATTAGCCCTACTGTTTACTTTATTTGATCAATTTCCTTGACTAGAACCAAGCTCCCATTTCTGTCACAAACTCCTCCCCTGGACTGGACACCCCCTCCCCATTCCTGGGCAGGCAGCATCCCATCCCCAACCCAGAAGAACACCTCCCTCTGGTTTGGCTCCAACTTCCCCTGCCTGTCCAGCCCCTGGTCTGATTATCTGCCTCGTCCTGCATAGGTCCTCGACCCTCCCATTGTGGACACCTACCATGTTGTTCTCTACTGAAAGGCTTTAGGAGTGAATTGTAGGGAAAGAAGAGGAACCCAAAACAACAAATAAAGCATATAAACAACCAGTGAGATCATTGAAGTGAACGATCTTCTCACCTAGCAAACAAAAGAGCTAAAAACTTAGAAACAAAATATGAACGATTGCTATGAAGGAGATTATTCTGACTCTAAGGAGAGAAAAAACAAAGCCTATTTTTGGAGTATTTTAAAATATTTTATAAAGCTTCCAATTCCATTTATCTTATTCTATACATTTAATGAGATCTCATTAAAATACTTATAGAATTATACATACGTGTGTGTTTTAACTAATTGATTCTAAAATTCATATTAAAAATGTGCACAAAGATACTGGGAAATTCAGAAAAGAAGTGGTTTTATGGAGCAATTGGAAACAGATTGCTAACAGTGTAGCCCTGGAGAAATGGATCAAAGGGACATGTGGTGTCCAGAAACAGATATCCAAAAGTATACGAATGTATTCTATTTCTGGGTGGCATCTTAAATGAGTGGCAAAAAGATGAATTACTTGATAAATTTTGGGCGGAAACTGAGTAGCCATGTGGAAAAGCTGCACCAAAATCCCAACCCAAAATCAATTCTAGATGAATCAAATATTAAATTTATGATATTTAACCATAAAAATATTACAATAAAGCAAGGAATGTAAAAATGATATTATTTACAACTAGGAAATTAATGCAAAATATTCAGAAACAGTAAAATATTAATAAAAAGAAAATACTATTCATGAAATAAATTTCTGTGAGGAATCCTGATTAGGATTGCACATGGTGAGCTTTAGTCCTTTGTTAAGTACTCCCCCACTCTGAATGGCCCCTCCTGCTTGCATCCTCGTTCTAAGCAATTTCTGCTTTTCTGTGTTATGCAAAGATTTTCTGGCACAGACAGAATATAGATATTGATGGTTTATTACACTAGTTCATTTTTCTCACACACAGAATGTGTGAAAGAGTGAGACTAGTTTTTTTTTTTTTAACATTCCAAAAAGTTTTCAACAGCCTAGTAATTGGCTGAGGCCGAGGACAATTCAGATTGCTTGGTGTGTCTCTGGGGACTGTGATTGCAGACCCTATGTGATCTATAGACAACGTGGTCTTTGTAGTTTTTGGGGAAGGGAAGAATGTTTGGAAAACGTTATGAGTTGAATTGAGTCTCCCAAGAAAGCTTTGTTGACAACCTCACCCCCGGTACTTCAGAATGAGACCTTATTTGGAAATAGGGTCTTTGCAGATTTAACTAGGTTAAGATGAGGTCTTTAGTGTGGGCCCTAATCCAAATGACTGAAGTCCTTATAACAAGGGGAACTTTAGGCACAAACACAGAGGGAAGACAATGTGAAGACACACAGGGAGAGCACTTTGTGAAGGAGGATTGAAAGGAGCATCTGCAAGTCAGGGAACGTCTGAGACCATCAGAAGTTAGAAGAGAGCCCTGGAACAGATCCTTCCTTAGTGCCTTAAGAGGGAGCACGGCCCTGCTGACACCTTGATTTTGGACTCTGGCCTCTGGAAGCATGAGACAATAAATTTCTTTTGCTTTAAGTCACCCAGCCTGTGACGCTTTGTTACAGCAGTCCTAGGAAACTGACACAGTACACAAGGTTTCTATGGGAAAAGAAAAGAGACCAGTGGAACCTGAACTTGCCTCACCTTTCAGGACTGCTTTTTTCTTGTTCTTTGAGCCCATGTGAAGATCAGCAGAGACTGAAAGCACTGTTCCCTGGAGAACTCTCTGAGATGCGGTGGAGGAATAGGAATACTAAGAGTACCACCTACAGGGCTCAAGCAGCAGAGTGGATTAAAAATGGAGAGAGTGTTCATTCTTACCACTGCACCTCTCTGACCTTTGAGGATTGTGGCTTTGGGTGCCTGTGGAGCCAGCATCCTTGGTGACTTCACACAGTAGGGGTCATCAGGAACGGCAGCAGTGAGGCATCTTCAAGAACATTTATGAGCAGAAGATATGGGCAAGGGGAAGCTGGGGCAGGAGAGGAAAGCCAGAGTAGAAGTTTCAAGGTATTATGGTTTAAAGCAAGGTGTGAAAGCCCATGTGGGCCACCCCCAGGGATGACTAAGAAATTCCTGGGCACAGACACAGGAGGAGGCTAGAGAATTTCCCCAGATAAATGGAGACGAGAACAAGTTATTTGTGTTATTATTATTAAAGTGACTCTCATCTGTCTTCATATACCGTGAGTCCTGAGGACAATGAGTTTACTACTTTTTAATTCTGGCTAAAACTCAACGATGATTCTTCTCTGATATGACTTTTCGTTTGGTCAAGATTGACTACAATCTACACTCTTATTGCCCCATTAGTAAACAATTTATTCCTCCATTCTGCAATTATGCATTTATTCAACTTTTAGCAACAAATATTTAATAAGTACTACAAAAAAAATTACATTATCTACACCCGCAGTGGTTTCTAGGAGGAAGCCTAAAAGCATCTTGACAACTATGATACGATATGATACGATATTGCAAAATGTTTGATGGCTGTATATTCAGAGTTAAAGAGTTATACAGAGAAATAGGAGCTTAAATCGGCTTGGGGGTAGTTCTGGAAGGCTTCCCACAGGAGGCGAAACCTAAGTATTAAAGGAGGACTAGATGATTCCAGATGGGAAGGGGAACATCCCAGGCAGAGGGAACAGCATATGCAAATGCGGAAGAGATCTGATTCTAAACTTCTTCAGCATTTAGGACGAGAGGCACATGGTGAAGAATGAAGTTGAGCTGGTATTTAGGGTACACCTAATGAAATTATCTTTATGCAGGCTGTGCACTTTATTATGAGAAAGCACTGAAAATTTAGGCATAATGAATTGATAAGACTATAATCGTAAATTTTAAAACATTGATAATATTGTGCATTGTAATATATATAAATAGTTACACCTGAGTATTCATAAAGAGTCTTCAACTTGGCATTCCATTTCTCTTCTTACTCTTCTGGGCCTCTCTCCCACTTTACTTGAATCTGGCTTGATTGCCTAGGGCAAATATCCCATGAAAAGACTCCTCAGAGGTAAGATGAAGAACATCCATGAAACGAAGCCTCGGAAGGCCATGTTAGGGTGAGGAGCTCTCACATCCCTGTCAGTGTACCTATTTTCTAAATATGCTAAAACGTCATCTGAAATCTGCTGCTTGAGAGACATATCTAGAAAGGCCATTCTCCACAGAAGAATCTCTCTCATGTTACCCAAGTGCATTTCATTTGAGTTAAGATCAACAAATAAATGATCAACTTCACACTTCGGCATTTATTTTCTTTACTTCTTAATAAAGCACTTGCTTTACTAAACCCCAGGTCAGGTAATTAATTTTTTTCCTTCCAGCTCTTTTTCTCCTCATTGGGGAAATAATCCCCTCAAGAATCCTTGCATAAATAAAGACATTTCTTCCTCAAAGGAAGAAAAGAGGGGAGTTTTTAATTAAAGAACGTATCTCTACCACACAGAGTCAATCGTGTTTGCACTTATGTGTGGCACCAGCCCGAACACCAAGAGTCCCAGATCCTCTGAAGAGAGCCTAGAAAGTGTTACCCCGACCTTCAGTGTTGATTGCTGCTGTCTCTCACGGCGAAGTGGACACCTTTTTTTTACTTGCAGAATTAGTAAATAAGATGTTTAATGGATTATACTGCCCCCTGAAAGTGTGTATATATATCTACCTTGTGAATTATAAAATAACATTGTTTATAATATCTGGAGGGTAAAAATTGCCACAGATGATATTACAATTCAAAAAAGACCCATGTTATTAGATTGGCCCCACCTGGATAATGGAGGGCAATCTCTCCATCTGAAAGTCCTTAACTTAACCCACTCTACAAGTGCCCTTTGCCGTGGATGGAAACATATTCTCTGGTGCTAGGGATTAGGATGTAGATAATTTGAGGGCCATTATTATGCTTACCACTCTTAAGTTCTTAAATTCTTCTTTTGGGGGGGGGTCACTTCAGGGGGTAAATTGGTATGAGGTGTGTGTGTGGGTATTTAATTATTCAAGTACCAAGCCTTGTGGAATTTCCCTCAGGACTTCACATTAGATAACTTGTAGATTTTATATACGTAAAGTAGGAAATCTATCCTTTTATGCTTTGTCGCCTAATAATATTTTAAATATTTAAACAAAGATTTTAATAATGAGTTCTTACAAATTATTGTGTTTGGATAGTATATTATGTTATTAAGTATCTATTTCTGTGAAAATGTCGACTGCAAGCAGTAAGAAAAATCAATATATGTGAAGCTCATACTATGTGCAAGCCCTGCATATGCACTATCTTCTTGAAACCTTAATTAGAGTTTACATTAACTGTTGTGGTCTACATCTTAGATGAAGTTACTGAGGCTCAGAGAAGTTAAGAGATGCGGCCTGAGTTGTACAGGACTTAAAGGGGGAGCCTGGAATCAAATCCAGATCCCCCTTGCCGGAAAACCACATTCCTTCCAGAATACAGCACTAACAAGCGTGAAAACTAGTGACGCCACTGCATAAATTAAATATTATGTGCCAAATTCAAGTAACTCTTAACTGTGGACATTCCAGTATTCATCCAAAACAGGTACTGGAAAGGATTTACTGAAAATATGATTTAGTCAGTATCTTAAGAGACCATTGTTCTCAGCTAAGGACTGGTTGATTCGCTACTTACGAACTTGTACAGGCTGCAAGGTGATGAGATACTTAGAAGCTGCTGAAATAATGGGTAGAAAAGAATTTCTTTGTGGTAGACTTTTGACAAATAAGAGAGAGCAGGGTACCCTTTTACATTCAGGTCTCTGGGGGTCAGTGATATGACGATTTCTTTTCTCCTCCCTGCTGTCAAGTATTTCAATTACAAGCCACTGCCTCTTCAAACACTTACTTGTACTTAAGGCCAAGATTTTAGAAGAGATCCTGAATTTTGGTTTAATTTTAATTTGTGGTTTCCCTGAACAAAATTATTGATCATCGTAATGATTCAATCTTAGCTTTTTGCACGTTAACTGAAAGTTTACAAAATTAAAATTCTACATTCTGAATATATAAAAATGAAACGTTGCTCTTCAGATCATCTTTTTCTTGGTCAAATCAGATAGATTAATATTTTAAAATTTTCACCTCACAATGGGCTTCATGGAAGGTTCCTCTTTATCTGATCATTCCCTGACTATCTTTATTTCTAGACAGTTTCGAATGAGAAAGAGAATGAAGGGCTGAAAGATACCAACAGAAGGAAGAAGAGAAACAAAAATGAACTAAATAAGATAAAGAAGCTTGTAAGAAGAAGGAGGAGATGATTAAAAAAATAGGCTAAAGAACAAGGGAGCCATTTGCAGACATCTTTGTAAACAGTCTGTGACAGCTGACCTCATGGAAGTGGATGTGGAGGCCCAAGGCTGGAGTTGATTGGCAGGTCTGATTTCGTCTTGGGAACATCCCCCTGCAGTCGCTACTTTTACACAGCAGCTTGTTCCTAGTGGGACCAGTCAGAGTGACCTCAAAGATGATCTGGCAATCTCCTAGATCCTTGGGAAGCATCATCTGGGAACCCAGAGGCTCCTTTCAGAAACTGTGAAAAAACAAGCAGAAGATTTAATGCTAGTGCTCAGCTTCAGCATCCACAATACAAAGTTGAATGGCAGTGTCTCCTGAGATTCTCAGACGCCAAGCAGACTTCAGGTGCGACCTTACGCTGCTTTTTTCATTAACTAAACACATCTCCAACATTTCTTCCCTCCTCAGCCCACCTCACAGTTTTATTCGCTTAAAGCAATATGAGTTAACATTCAATGTACTTAATATACATATGTCATGCACTTAGGGATTTTTTCTAAAAAAATGGTGGAAAAGTGGTAAGTAAACAGTCAAAGAAAGAGTTTGTGCCACAAGAGTTAGAAGAATGTGGGGTGTATAAAGGAAAAATCATAAGCTTAAAAAGTGGAAAGATCTGTGTACAAATACCGGCTCAGTCACTAACTAGCTTTGTGACCTTGAATAACTCATTTACCTCTCCGAGTCAGAGTTTCTTAATATAGAAAATGGAATTTTAATATTTACTTATCATTATGAGAATTAAGTGAGACAGTATATCAAGTCTGTTGTAACGAACACATTGTAACTGCCAATAATAGGTAACCATTATTGTAATTGTTATTTTATAAATTAATAATGGATAAAAAATAACTTCTACGGTGATTACTTGAATTGCAAGATTTTACATAATTCCACTCCTATAGGCATAATAATGTATCAAGATGAATCCCTTGGGAGATCCTAAATTTAAACACCCATTTTTCCAATACTGAGAATAATCTCCCTGTTTTGTCCTCGTTTGTCAACTGTCTGTAGCATCACATTCTTGCAGCACTGTTAAGCATTAGAAAGCATGATCACACATAAAGTGTTTTAATAAATAAATTAACAAATAATTATTGAATAACTATGATGATAACGAATTAGAAGTTGAGAAACTGTATTGGATTGGATATAGACCACCAAAACCTTTTTAATCACCTACTCATTTTCAAATTAAAATATTTTAATTGTGTTCCTCTAAAGCTTAGTAGGTTTTGTTTGATATTATGTTCAAAATGGATACCTGCTTTCTCGGCAGCAAGATTCTAACAGCTTAAATAAACTCTGAGAAGCATTTCCTCTTCTGTCGTGATATACAGGCTCAGTGTGTTCTACAGATGAGATCAACATGAGCAGAAGGAAAACAAATGGCGGATGGAGATCATCTGCTGTCCGTAGGCAGCGCGTTGGCAGCAATTCCCTTCGCTTTACTGCGGTTTTGACAGGCATCCTGCGCTCTGACGGCGATGCTAACGTGCTTTGGCAGTAGCTGCAAAAGCAGCTTCGGGTGATGAAATCTCCGTCTTTCTGTCAGGAAACTGCTTGTGATGGCTCTTCTCACAACTACATTATGTCTCATGACAAACCTCTTTACTTCCCCATAGACTGAGGCATTGCCAATTAAAAGTGTCCATAGATCATGTTTTATTGTTCAAGTCATTTACCTTTATATTTTAGGTGACAATATGGTTTACATGCTCATTAAAAAAAGCAAAAAATATTGAAAATACATTTCTGTAAACATCAAATCTTTCATATGCCTTTGAATTCTAAACTCATGTGCTTGTTTTTTTTAATAATCAAAGTAATGAAATTTTATTATTTCTCTGCTGGATATGAGATTTCTTTCAACACTTAGAATATGTAATCTCTTACCTTCTGGTCTCCAAGGCTTCTGATGAGAAGTCAGCCAGAAATATTATTAAGGTTCTCCTGCACACAATGAGTTGTTTGTCCCTTGCTGCTTTCAAAAATTTTTCCTTGGCTTTCTCTTTTAATACTTTTACTATGATGTGTCTAAGTGTAGATCTCTTGGTAAATCTCCTACTTGGAGATTATTTAACTTACTGATGTGTAAAATAATGCTTTTCATAAAATTTGCGACATTTTCAGCCATTAATTCTTAAAATATTTTTATTTTTCTTTCTCTTTCTCCTCTCTTGGTATTCTCATTATGTATATGCTAAAACATGTAATGGTGTCCCACGTTTCTCTGAGGTTTCATCCATTTTTCTGCAGTCTTTTGTTCCCTTTGTTCTTCTGATTGCATAATCTCTATTGACCTATCTTCAAGTTCACTGATTCTTTCTTTTGCCAATTCAAATGTCCTGGTAAGTACCTCTAGTGAACTTTTCATTTCAATTATTCTACATTTCAACTACTGAATCTTCATTTGGTTCTTTTATATAATTTATATCTCCTTATTGTTATTCTCAATTTCAAGAGACGTCATCATTATATCTTCCTTTACTTTTTAACGCATAATTTTACTTAGTTAATTGAACATATTTATAATGGCTCCTTTGAAGTTTTCGTTTGTTGAATCTAACATTTCGGCCCTCAACAGACGGTTTATATTACCTGCCTTTTTTTTTCTGTCTATGGGTCACATTTTCCTGTTTCTTTGAATGTCTAGTAACATTTTGTTGAAAATTGGAAATTTGAGGTAATATATTGCAACAACTCTGGATATTGCCACCCACTTTTGGGCTTGTTTTTTGGTTGTTTGCTCATGTGCTTAGTGACCTAGCTGGGCTACTTTTTGAAATCTATTTCTCACTCAGTGTGAAGCCTGTGACGTCATTCCTCAGAGAGTGGAGACAGGGTTTACACAGCCACCTTGAGATGACAGTGGTTTTATATGGATTCTTTCCCTGATCTTTCTATTAAACTTTCTGCCTGTGTTGCTATTACACCCAGCTGTTAGGCTCCACCAAGTGTAGCTTCTTATTTGTGATAATGTCCTGGACTTGAATTGCTCCACAGTCTGATTAAATTAAATTCAGGCTTTTTTTCAGGGGTACATTTGAAACTCGTTTTTAATGTGTGTTATAACATGAAGAAGATTCTTTTTAATTATATCTTCCCCTGGTTCTCTCTGGTAAACCAACTAACCTAATATTTACTTTGCTGCTCTCACATAGCTACTGGCCTCTTTTTAATTGTTTGCCAGTAAAATCTCCATTATTTTTGAGAGTGCCGTTAGACTTGAACTTGCTCAGATTCTATTTGACATTGTCAGTTTCTATGGGGAGAGCATGGAGCTCTTGATTCTTATGACATAATTCCCCCTTGGCTGAGCTACTTCTCTGGAGCTGGGGTCAGGGAGAGAGGCCTACTTCTTTCAGAGTGAACCCTCTGCTTTATAAATAGGGAGCTGAGTGGGGGCAATAGGTTCTGGGCTTCTTGGATTGACTCTCCTAGCATAGAACCTATGCTCTCAGAGCGCACTTTTAGACATGGAATCTGCAATGTATGAGACAAAAAATATGCCGGTTGGGATAAATGACAAATAAGAAATTGCGGAAAGAATGGTTAGTGAACTTTCAGTTGAAGAAGTAGTTTTCCAAAACAAGTCACAGAAAAAAAATATACATAATAATTAAAAAATCATGTGAGTGGGCTATGAGTAAACTTCAAACTTCATAATATACTTGCAATTGGAGTCTGTATGAAAAAGCAAGGAGGGGAAATGTTATCAGAAATAATGAAATATTTTTAAAAATTTGTCAAAATATATAAACCCACAGATACAAGATACTCAAATACTATATAGATAAAGAAAATTACACCAAGATCTATCATAACACCATAATTAAATTGCTCAAAAACAATGATAAGCAGAAAATCTTAAAAACAATGAGAAAGAAAAGACATAATGCACAGAGAAACAAAGACAAGGATGGCATTGCATTTCTTGTTGGAAACAATGTAAAATAGGAAACAGTGGGAAAATATCCTTAAAATAGGAAAAGAAGAAAAATAAAAGTCAACCTATAATCCATACCAAAAAATATATATTTCAATAATTAAGGCTTCTTAGGTATGCAAAAGGTAAAATAATTCATCAACAGCAGATCTGCACTATAAGGAATATTAGAGACTGTCACAGAGAAGAATTATGATACTAGATGAAACGTGGGTTGACACGCAGCAATAAAGTGCACCAAAAATGATGTGACTACACAGGTAAATATAAAAGATGCTTTTCTTATTATTTAAATGTCTTTAATAGATAATTGACTGTTCAAACAAAAACAATAACAGTGTGTCATAGGGTCTATAGCTAATGGATATGCAAAATTTTGTCAGAAAGATAGCATACAAACGGGGAGAATTACATGTATAATACTGAAAGTTTTTCATAATATACATGAAATTATATAGTATCACTTGATGTAGGACAGTGGTAGGTTAAAGATGTAAACTACAACATTCTAAAGTAATCCCTAAAATACATACAAAAAAATAGCTAAAAGTCAACACAGGAGAGAAAATGGAATAATGAAAAACAACTCAACCCAAAAGAAGGCAGAATAAACAATGATGAAACAAATCAAAAACAAATATCAAGATGATAACCATATCAGTAATCACATTAAAGGTAAGTGGTGTTGAACCAATTAAAGTTAGAGACTTTCAGATTAGATTTAAAAAGAAAAAAAACAAACCAGACCCAACCATGTACTGCCAATAAGAAATGCACAGGAGATAAAGCACAAAAAAATTAAAGCATAAATGAGCTTGATTAACCTGAGAAACATATCAATTTCTGAGAGTAAATTTTAAGTACAACCATGAATGTACCACATAATGTTTCCATCAATTACAGGCCTCATATACCACTGCGGTCCCATAAGATTAGTACCATGTAGCCTAGGTGTGTAGTAGGCTATACCATCTAGGCTTGCGTAAGTACACTCTACAGTGTTCACACAATGATGAAATTGCCTAATGATGCACTTCTCAGAACATATCCCTGCCATTAAGCAATGCACAATGCACAATTGTGATTGTAACGAAAGATTAACTTATGGAAAAAAGCTTGTGAGTTTAAGAAAAATCTCACATAATGATCTAAACATTTCCAATGGATTCAAGCACAAGTACAGGTCAGTTGTTACGAGTAGGAGTTAAGTAAGTAGCTTAAGGAAAGAAAAAGATTTGAAATAGTTATTGAAGTTAATCAAGCACGAATGGAAGGATGGAGGATACTGGAGACTCCGGTACAGGGAGAGGATGTGAAAGCCGAGTGGCATTAACCTGTGTATTTGTTCGTTTCTGGAGGCTTCAGCTTCCCCCACTGGAGGGGTGAAAGAGGCTGTTGGTAGCATGTATTCAACCTCTAAATATTTTAATATTCTGTGTTTCTTCCTTCTTTCTTTTCTTCCTCCCTTCCCTCCCTCCTACTTTAATTTCTTCCTTCTTTCCTTCCATATTTCTTTTGTTTCCTCTTATATGTACTTCCCTCTTATTTCTTCTTCCTTTTCTGTTCTTTCTTTCTTTCTTTCCCGAACTTTTTGGCTTTTCTCAGTCTTTCTTTTCCTCATTTCTTTCTTCCCTCTCTCTTTTCTTCCCTCCTTGGTCCCTTGTCTTTGTGATTCATTTTGCGTGGAGCACATTACATCTCAGATATTGTGATAAACGCATTATAACTTTTGCATGTATTTACAGTATAAAAAAATTAACAAAGGTGTTGGCAACAGCACACTGGTTAGAAGATGATGAGACCTTTCACAAAACTAAGCGATGCAACAGGAGCATTTCTTTGAGTTCTCCATAACTGTTGCACAAGTGCAATTCACATTCTCAGAAAATATTCTGATGAAGCTCTCAAATTAATTGTGCCATTCTTTCTTTCTTCAATCTATCTACATGAATTAATAAATGACAATGTTAATTTTAAGAGAAAGCTCTATGTCTTAAAGAATATTAATGCTTTTATTCAAAATAGAATCTGAACTATTTTTAGTTCAGTTCTAGTCTGAGGTCTTTGACTCATGTGAAAATGCAAGAATAAATTCATGTCTTAATTTACAAGTTTTTAGTAAACTGTCTAATCTCACTGAATATGTGAAATCAACTGGCTTAATTTTTGCTTTCTGTGATAGTCAGATTTATAAAATGGCCCTCTAAGATTTTCTGCCCTAAACCCAGGACTGTGGATATATCATGAGATGATTATAATATGTTACATGGGAAGATACATTTTTAGGGAGACCGAGTTAATCAGAGGAAGGTCATCTTGGTTGTCCTAGTCTAATCACATGAGCCATTTAAAAGCAGAGCATTTTCTCCAGCTGATAGCAATAGGGGAAACAGGTTTTCCAAATGTGAGTAGGATACAATGCGCTGCCATAGCTTTGAAGATGCAGGGAGCCGTATAGAAAGGACCTGAGAACAGCTTCTAGGAACTGAGAGTAACCTTGACTGACAGCTGGCAAAGAAGAGAGACCCTTGTTCTACAACTACAAGGAGCTGGACTCTTCCCACAACCTGAACAAGCTCCGGAGAGGATTTTTACTCCTGCACTCCCAAATTGGAGCCCCATCTAGCTAACACTTGATTTTGGCTTTGTGGGACTCTAAGCAGAGAACCCAGTCAGGTCTGCTCGGATTCCTGACCTACAGAACTGTGAGCTAATAAATGGGTTTTCAGTTGCTCAGTTTGTGGTAATTTGTTATAGCAGCAAAGACAACCAGTATATGTTTCTTTTGAACTTTTGGATATGAGTATATGTCTGCAACTATTTTCCAAGACATGAAGCAAAGTAAAAAGCAAATACCAATACAAATTCACCTAAAAAGCCCTTTGTTTAATACTTGACAAATAAAGCAAAATCATTGTCAATCTTTTTGCCTCTCCAATATTCTAATTTTATTAGAAAAGGATTCTTGAGCAATAACGAATAGTATGTTTGTTTGACAAGTTAAGAAATTTAATAAATGACCCATTTCAAAAGTTTAGTGAAAGCAATTGATACTTATTAAGCAACTGCTATGAAAAATACTAAACTACATCCCAATGAGATTTTAAATAATTTTTTAAAAGATTACTATTTGAGAATGGCATAGGTAAGGTCTATTTCTAAGAGAAACTCATTTCTGAGTTTCCTCTCCTGATGGCAGTTGGTTGATTTGTCAAAATTGGGCTTCTCTAATCAAACCCAACAGTAGCTCTCCTTTAGATTAAGGATGACATCCAAATTCTCTAAAATAGAAAATGTGGGATGAGCTTCCCTGACTTAGCTTTCCGATCTTCTCTTTTTTGTTTCTCTCCTACAGTCTCTGTCTGGCTAATTCTTCCATCAAGTCTTAACGTATATGGCACTCCTACAGGCGAGCTTCCCCTAGTCCCAAAAATCTGAATTAGAGGCTGTTGCCTGTGATGTATTTAGAACTCGGTCCTTCCCTTTTCAAACTACCAATCTCAGTGTAATGAGGTAATAATTATAACTTGATTGATTGACTATTTTTTGCAAAAAACAACATAAATACTCATGAAAATTCATATTAGGTCTACTTTTCTACTATTTACTGCTTAAAGTCGGTCATCCTTTAGCAGATATTAATTACTAAGTAGATGCTTGTTGAAATGAGTGAGGTGAGTGTTGAAGAGTAATTAAGATTTATCCAAATGAAGAATAGGAGGGAGGGCTTTCAAGCAAAAGGCACACAGTGAAAAAACTATGGAGGTTAGAAAGAGTGGGGTGTATGTCCTAAACCACAGTGAGAAAGAGACAATGATGCATCATATGAGACAAATTATGAAAAGCCAATAAATCTGAGTGAAGAAGATACAGAGCATCTTTGTATGATTCTCGCAAATTTTCTGTTAGTTTGAAATTATTTCATAATAAATTAATAAATTATTTGGAACTCAACATGAAATTAGACTAAACATAAAAAAACAAAGGAAAATATCCAGACCTTTGGCTTTGTAGTTACCTAATAAAGGTTTTATAAAATGTATACTTTTTGAGCCAGCCCTGGGGGTCTAGTGGTTAACATTTGATGCTCTCACTGTTTCCAGGGCCTGGGCTTGTTTCCCTGTCACGGAACCACACCACTCATCTGTCAGTTGCCATGCTGTGCGGGCAGCTCACACAGAAGGACTAGAAGGACTTACAAGTGGGATGTACAACCATGCACTGGGGCTTTAGGGTGGAAGGAAAAAAATGTACACTTTTCAAGTTCTTTATCAGGAGCTCATTCATACTCACTGCTTTTTGGGTTTTTTTTCCCCCTTATGGTCCTGAAATTTTAGATCTTTATATTATCTCTCAAAGTCTTCTACACAGATGGACATTAGGGGTGTTGAATGCGGATTTTGTGATGGATTATTCTATAGAACACTGTCGGGCAACACAAAAACAGGCAATATTCATAAAGTCACAGCTATGCCATACCTTAGATCTCAATTTTTTTAAAAAAAATGTTATGTTTGTGTCCTCAACCTATCCTCCCAAACAAAATAAATTTACTTAAAAAATCTCAGTAACTAAACCCTGAGCAAATAGATGCATTCTCTAAAGTGCAGTTGTTGACATGGAAATGGATTTATCTTTTCCTATGATACGTCAGGTTCAAAAAGAACAAGTTTAAAATGGGTAGTTGGATGAGTAGAAGATTTGGTGGGGACTTGGATGTGTTTTGTTTTTACTAATGCCAGTGGGTGAAAGGAGCTTATGCAGGGAACCTTACAGATCTGCAATGAAGAGATGATTCGGATCTAGAACTCTACATTTAATAGCAGATATTTAGGAATATGTTAAGTCAGGCTATCCTTTTCTTAAACTTCTGATGTATCAGAGAATGATTAATATGTTATTGATATAAATAACACAAAACGCTGTAACTAAAATGTACTGACACAGATACATTCATTTTTATTTATTTAGAACTTGGGGGGAGAGTGAAAAATAGACTTTCATGATTTGCCTAATAAAATGTCATCTTATTTACACAAGCAGATATAATTAATTCAGTGTACGGCACAGTGATATTGTTTGGATATTTAGTAGGGTGTGCTGTTTTTAGAAACCTTATTTTGTTCTGAAAAAAGAAAAAGATTTAAAAAACATTCCAACACTGTAGTTTTGTTCTCTTCACTTTGCAAATAAGACATTTTTCAATATGCAATTCTCCATAGAAAAATACCTTTGGTTAATCTATATCTATGTTTACACGCCCGTATTATTGATTTATAAACAACATTTATGAACATTCCTGGTAAAGCTTTGCAGATATTTGATATCAGGAACAGATTTATGAATTTGTATATTATTTTCTGTTAAGATATTCAAATCTTTAAAAGCTAGGAGACATAATCTGTGCTTCAGGAGAGTTAGTGTTCTTCTTTAATTAATTAACAGTGTTTAATGACTATATGTCTAATTTTGTGTTCTTCCTGGGCAAAGAAAAATTTTGTGCAAGACATATTCCATGACTCATTTATTACCTATTTCAACTTTACCACGTTTGTTCCTTATTCATCAAAATTGCTTCATGCTAAGGGAGATAATGCCCTTTTTGTTATACTAAAGTTATCAATAATGTATTACAGGGTAAATACTAAAATTGCTTTGTGAAGGAAATGATAAAACAAAATATATTGTTGTATCTTCTTTAAAAACAAAGCTGGGCGTAGAAATAGGACAGGAATATCTCTCTTCCTTTGACAGCCTCAGCCCACTTGTCACATCTGTTGATGGGTCTATTATCCCTCGGGCAGACAAACTACGTCTCTTACAGGAAAGGCAGGACTGACTGAGTGGTTCCGTTTGATACGGATTCCTCTTACAGTTATCTCTTGGTAAGATGGAACTGGAAACAGTTTCTTACAAAAATGATGACCTATAAATAATGTCCCAGACACTACAAAAATAATTTCTAAGATTGTTGGGATGAGAAGAATGTGTTACACTATTAAACTGATTTTTAACTTTTGACTCAGTGTCTTCAAAAGTTTTAAGAAATGACACAATAACTTTTGAAAAAAAGTAGAAGATCTAAGTTTTCTTATCTAGGCAATAATTTCACTGAAAGTGTCAGCTTTCTTCTTCCCTCTTTATTATTTAGGTCTTTTCAAATTCCCAGCAAGTGTGATTTCTAAAACATGGTCACTGACTGGGCCACTTATGTTCTTAACATAAAAATTACTTCAAAGAGCAGGGAATCAGCCTCTTTCTAATCTTCCACTGTATCTCTTAATTCAGTTTGCTTCAATAACTTTTTTCCAGCTGCAGTATGCGCCATATGTTGTTTCAGATCTTGGCAGTTAAGGCATGGGCAAGATCACGCCAGCTGCAGGATTACACCACTCGTTCGGCAGTGGTCCAGCAGAAGTCCCGGATGTTGGGGAGTTATGGCTACCATTCACCACCGTGGACGGGTCGGCACAGTCGCTGACCCCCGCCCTCTCAGGACGAGAAAGCATACATTTTACTTAATTAACATAGATTTGATTACATAACTATATTATCTAGAGAAAGAAGTTGAGATCAAAGAGCGTTCAAAGTCCCTTGGTCTTTTAGAATAACAGCTAGCTTAATACTTAACTTATACCTGAAATCCAATTTTGGACCCTTGGCTATGGTAGATATTCAATGGCTTGTTTTTATTTGATGCACTAGAAATAACTTAAATGAAAAAGTTAAAAGATGTGAACAGAGACTGACTTTTTAAAATTTAAGAACGAATTTCTTTTTTGACTTACCATCAGAGACTAAAAGTAGCATAAAAGAAATTGAAGTCAATTAAACAGTCATTAAAAATGACTGTTTCTTATGTTCTACAAATTTATAACAATTTGAATAAAAAGACCCACACTTTCCTGATTATGCTGGAAGGCTGCGCATTATTCACAACCTTCCTCACTTTTTCTGGCTTTTTGTGCTGGCTTCAATCTTTTAGTTCATTTTAAATCTACTTCACATATGTGTAAAGGGAAATAGGATTATTGCCTTTAGAAATTTTCTTCTAGGGGCCAGCCTGGTGGAGAAGTGGTTAAGTTCCCATGTTCTACTTCAGTGGCCCAGGGTTCACTGGTTTGGATCCTGGGTGCGGGCATACGCACCACTCATTAACCCATGCTGTGGCAAGCGTCCCACACAAAAAGTAGAGGAATACGGGCATGGATGTTAGCTTAGGGCAAAACTTCCTCAGCAAAAAGAGGAGGATGGGTGGTAGATGTTAGCTCAGGGCTAATCCTCCTCAAAAAAAAAAAAAAAAGAAAGAAAGAAAAAAAGAAATTTTCTTCTAAACAGTTTAATCTAAGTGTCAACAGCAAAGCTTAACTCACACCCTCACATTCTCTTATTTCTGTGTATTATACACAGAAATTACCCACATCTTTGTCTCCAGGATACACTTACAAGAGTCATGACATCAATAGAAAGTTCAAAGCAGTACCAAACATACATAATGAGTCCTGATCGCTCTCATCTGCTCCAAAGCTATATTTCAGGTTCCCATGGGAACGTCTATACTGTTCTAAGCCAGTTTAATTTTGATTAGAGAATATTTATTTTTGGTGACAAATGTTGAAAATATCAGAAACTAAGTTGAGCTTTAAAAATGCTGATATGGGAAATCAGTGGAAGTAAATCTGGAACATCATCATGACATTTTTAGCTTTCCATTGTGTGTGTAATAGTTTGGATACATTTGTGCACAGGCAGAAGCTTTTGGGCAAAAATGTGGATATAGATTTTCATGAAATCAAAGGCTTAACAATGAGAGGAAGGTTTATGAACCCCAGGAGAGGGTAAGATGGCTTCATTTCAGAAGACTGGTTGAAAAAACTAGACTGAGATCAGAGACAGCTATAATTTGTGTGCTTTCTTATAGCGCTCCATGGGTATGATAAATTACAGGGACTTCTCTGTATCTGTTGTGTGTGCATCTATTCCAACACTTATCTCATTTTATTGCAATAATTGGACATTTATCTTTTTCACCCAATTAAGATAAAATTTTAGTGAAAACTAGGCAAGTCATATTTCCCCACTTCCATTTTGAATATTCAACTTTTACAGAGGAAGGAAAGAATCAGTGTTTCTTTGCTTGAAACTCTTGTGTTCTTGGCATGACCAGGCTAACATGCATCTATTTATGCCTGGAGATTTTTAGTGCCCAGGCCTGAATCACCGGTGGAGATGTATGAGAGTCATGTCTTGAACAAATGGATTTTCCCCCTTGCTTTCCTATAGTCAAACAAGAGGCAAAGATGGGATTCCTTTTCTTAGAAGAGAATTCTTTAAATTTCTGGTTTCCTATTCAAACAATTTCTATTTCTTGCTAATTCCAATGTTAAATAGAGGAGAATTACTCTGAAAAAATTAAGCAGGGTAGAAGAAAAGTAGTGACAAAGTCAGCTTGGTTCCTTTATCTGCATCCTTGTATTTTACATACTAAAAAACAGACTCGGGACTAAACTTGAAATTATTCATATTAGATTATACATAAAAATTTGTTCCTTATTTGCTAGGCAAATTGGACAAGAGCAGGATAAGACATTTCTGATAGACTATAACTCATTAAAAAAATTGCTGTTTAAACAGCTGCTCATATTTTCTTTATGACAGGTAGATATTGCCAACGTTTTTGCTAATAGAGCATTTTATTTACCTCTTTTGCATCTGTGAATCCAAGGCACTGAGTAAGGATTACTGAACAGAATGCACAATGAGTTGCTACTCTGTGGAAGACTGTTTTTCTGCTTTGCATATTGAATGGGACTCTTTTCCTGTGAATTTTGGCAGTGAACTTTGAAAGATAAAGATAGTAGATGAAAATGCACACACAGACCCACACGTATATAGTGAATTGTCAATGTGCAGAGAATAGTAATAATGATGAAATCTGACCTTTAGGACAATGACGGCTGATATGCTCCTTTGGTTGCACCTGGTAAAGGTCATTTCAGGCAGGTAAAAATGACTGAGGTATATAATACATCTTGATAAATGAATGGGAAAAATCTCAAATATCTGTCAGCCAGCATCTCCCATATTCTTCCAAGAGTGTGAAGCGAGAGGAATAACGCGAGGTTTTGTAAGGGGAAAGTCTGACACAGCTGTCAGTTGCAGTAGCTCAGCCTCCCTTCCATAGGAAGCGTGGTGATGTGTTGGTTCTGACTTCTCCACGCATTTATTGACTTTCTGTTTCCAGCCAGACAAGTGACCTTAACTTAGTAAGTGACCTTCAGCTGGGCAGGTAGAAGTGCAACTCTTAATGCCCAGGCACAAATACTATTGAACCATGTAGTGTCTAGAGATGCTCCTCGTTTCCATTGTGAGATGCTTAATCCCAAACCAAGAGCCACTGTCTAGGACCTCAGAAACTCCCAACATCTGGGCTCCTAAATGAGCCCAGCTTTAGATGCCTGTAGCTCCTAGGTGCAAGTTTCTAAGTGACACGAGTTGAAGTGTAATGAAAAACCAAAGTCATTTTCAAAAAGTACAACTGACAGCATGTTCTTTAATTGAATGAAGCTGACGAGGCATTTGGAAAGAATTGTTCATAAATATTTAAATGGACTCTTAGGGCAGTAATTAAGATTGAATTACATTAATGTGACTAATTTAGTTTATTTTCTTTTTCAATTACAGAAAAATCCATTTGCTGAACAAAATAGTTTTGCGTTTGCCAGCTTTATTTTTTGCAGCCTAATAGTTTTAATTTAGCATTTTCTGTCTACCCATGCATTTGTAGATGCTGGTAATTAATCAATAGTAGATGCATTCCATATACATACTAAATAAGTTAAAGTTGAAGCTGCTGATTGCAGACATCAAGTAACTTATTAGTAATTCTTTGTATCACTTTGTTTCCTAATGAATGTGTAAATTCATTCTTCATTACATTGATACATTGACAGTTAAGAAAGAAATTAAGGAGAAGTGAATAGTAGTTAAGCACACATACTGGAATTAGAAAAAATAACCATGCATGATTTCAGAGATCCTGAAGAAGATAGTCAGGTGACTGCCACATGGTTAAAACACAGATTTACATATCGTCTCATTGCAATCACAGGTGCACTGCTGTGCTGTCAGCCCACAGTTGCATTTAATTTTTCGTTGTCTTTGTTAACAAATTTTCTTCCGGTTTAAGAGAATGTATTTAATTATGGTGTCTGATTTCTCCTGCTTGAAATTCAGATGGAATATGAGTGAATCCTCAACTACCGAAAGTTCTTTGAGTCCTTGATAACTGGCTTACAGAAGTGGAAAACACTGAACAATAATCAAGAGCAACTTTGACAAGAGTGGTTTTGTCTTTGGGGAGGATGTGAAAGCCTGGTGTGTTGTTGTCACCTTTTTTTTTTTTTTTTTTGGTGAGGAAGATGGTCTCTGAGCCAACATCTGTGCCAGTCTTCCTCTATTTTGTATGTGGGATGCTGCCACAGCATGGCTGATGAGCGGTGTGTAGGTCTTCACTTGGGATCTGAACCTGTAAACCTCAGGCCGCCAAAGCGGAGCATGTGAACTTAACCACTATGACACCAGGCTGGCCCCTCTTGGTGCCTTTTTTAAAATCACAGCTAAGCAAAGATGCATTAATAGGCAGCAATGATATTGTGTTTTTTATTTACCAGTGAATCTGATGTACATTACCACACATTTTATTATATATCTGAGTTGTGTATATATGCATATATATACAAGTCATTTTAATTATTCTTTTTAAATAGACAGGATATTTTAGGTTGGAAATTAAGCTAATTTTTGGAAGTCAATTCTTTCAACTCTAATTGAATTTATACAAAACTTTTAGTGCTCTTTGGCAAATGTGTGAAAACAGTGTCTATCACTTCAATCAATAAAACTCAGTTATCCGAAAAATGTGCATGCCTTTCTTTCTTTTCTGTTTTTATTGAACAATAGGTTTTCTGATTGTATTCAGTATGATTTTAAAGTAATTCAGTGTATTAGCGATTATGTTTAGCCACCAAAAAAGAGACATGTAAAAAGAATTTAGCCTCACAAAGTAATTTCAAATACTACTTCCTTTTATTCACTAATCTTATCTTTCTTATTTGCCCATTAATTGCTGTTATAGTAATGATGATGGCATCTAATTAAACTTTTACCCTTGGTCAGTTGAGATACTTTGTCTTTGTTTGATATAAGCAGGTGAGGGAGGCACGATTTCCCACAGTTCACAGATAAAGACACTGAGGCTCAGAGTTCAGGCTCACAAGCGTAAGAGTAGGACATTCTTTCAAATCCCTGCTCTCCCATTTACTAACAGTGTCATCTTGCGCAAGCTATTAACACATTTAAAATTCAAGATTGTTGATTGTAAAATAGAATAATAATACATATGTCATATAATTTTTGAGATGTTGAAATGAGGTAACCTGTGACTAGTACAAAATGAGCATTTAGTAAAGGGTCTAACTGCACTGCTCATGATTTTGTGTCCACTTTCTCCCATCTTTTCCAGAACGTTCTCCATCATTTATGTCTCCTTTCATTTCTCTCATCAATTTCTTCATATCCCCTGGAATTTAACCTCCAGACTATAAATATGCCCTGATTTCATCCATATTAATGCAAGCAAACAAATACAAGCAAATAAAAAATCTGTGCATTGAAAATACACAATTAACAAAGCAAAATAACATTGCTACATAATGCAAGTTATTATGTACTTTCTTACCTGCTAGTTGTCAAGTTAATGTACAATAATAGAAATCTGAATAGAAATCACTTTCTCACTATCATTTTAAAAATAATTGCAATGTGGTTTTTATCAAAATAATATACGTTTTTAAATTAAATGATTAAATGTATTTAATAATCAAAACAAAAAAGGAGAAGACAGAAGAGGAAAAGGAGAAGGAAGAGGAGGACAAGGATGACGATGAGTTGGAAGGGAGGAAGGAAAAAAGGAAAGAAGGAACGAAGGAAAGAAAGAAAGAAGGAAGGAAAGAAAAGAAAATAAGAGTAAACACTTTATCCTGTCCTCTACTGAGTTCTGAGTCCCAAAGGCAACCTCTTGCAAATTATCTCTTTGTTATGGTATGTACTTCTTTACTGCTAAATAATGTACTAATATCATTGCTTCTTAATTTTGCTTTTCAATTTTATAAACCACGTATTCATTTCACATTATGGGAGATGAAAATTAGCTTAATCTCTCCTAACCTCCACCCCTCATCCGTCAGCTTGGTTCCCTTTCCTTCATCCTAACAGTATGTCCAAAGGAACTCTGGAACTCCTCTCCCATAGGTAAGCACATCAAGACCTTTCTATTTCATTTCCTTCTCCTGACTTCGCTTCCATCCGTCCTGTGTTGTCACAGTCCTAGGATGTTCTTTCACTATTATCCATCTTCTGTCCTGGACTCCTTTCTGTGCCTAATCCCAAATTCCTGGATCACTTATCTTCCTCTTTCTTGGCCAATTCTCTGTGACAGCTGCTCATCCCACAATAGTTTCCTGGGAAGGGATGCATGGGGAATTAGTTACACACTGACATGTCTGAAAATAACTTGCAATGTGGGTTGCAATTAATCCTAATTGATATTTGGGCATGGGGTTTGGGATTGTAAATCAGCTTGTCTCAACCTTCTGAAGGCATGTGCCACTGTATGTAGTCTCTCAGGATTACTACGGAATAGTCTGGTGACTTTTTAATTTATGTTGCATTGTGTATAACTGGTTTTATTTTTTCCCCTCAGGATTTTTTTTTATATCCCTGTATTCCAAATGACTGGATGATCAGCCCTGGGAAGATCATTCTTCCAATTATGATGATGGACAATTACTGTGATCTTTTAAGATGGAATCAAATTAGCTTTATGTGATTCTTTTTGAATATCTATTTGATAATTTCCTTCCACTCTTTTGCTGGCTCAATCTTTCATCCCTATCAGTTGTATATTGGAAACTTTACATAATATTTTCTTCTTCTTCTATTTTCTGTCTTTGTCTTTTTGTTCTACTTTTAGGAGGTTTCTTTTTTGTTGTTGTTGTTGTTTTGTTTTGTTTTTTTCCTTCTTCCCCAAACGCCCCCCAGTACATAGTTGTATATTCTAGTTGCAGGTCCTGCTAGTTCTGCTTGAAGATTTATTGAACATTATTATATTATAAGATTTGATCAAATATTTATTGACCTTTGGCTGTTGAATGATAATTAAAATTGAAGTATTAAAAAGCTTACTGATGAAAATAAAAAGGACTCAAATATTGATACATGCTACAACATGGATGAACCTTGGCGACATATGCCAAGTGAAAGAAGTCAGTCAGAAAAGACCATATATTGTATGATTCAATATGAAATGTCAAGAATAGCCAAATCTAAAGACAGAAATTAGATTAGTGGCCGCCTATGCCTGGGGGTGTCAGAGAGAAATGGGTGTAACTGCTTATGCAAATAGGATTTCTTTTTAGAGTAATGAAATTGTCTAAGATTGATTGTGGTGATGGATGTAAAACTATGAACATACTAAAAAGCATTGAAATGAACACTTTAAGTGGGCGAATTGTATGATAGGTGGATCATATCTCAATAAAGCTGTTGTGTGGTGTGTTTTTAAAAGCTTATTTGTGAATCTTGGAAACATTATCCTAAGTTAAAGAAGCGAGTCACAGAAGACCACATAATATACCATTCCCTTTATATGAAATGTCCAAAATAGGCAAATCGATAGAGACAGAATGTAAATTAACGGTTGCCTACGGCTGTGGGCTTGGGGGAAAGTGGGGAGTGAAGACTAATGGGGAGCGTTTCCTTCGGAGTAAAGAAAATATTCTAAATGCTGATTGGGGTGATCCACAACTCAGTGGATACACTAAAAATCATTGAATTGTACACTGTAAATGAATGAATTTCATGATATGTAAATTATATTTAAACAAGGCAGTTAAAACATTTAAATAGCCTATTGAAATTCTGTATGTGCTGGTGTGTGAAGGGAGCTTGTTGAATAATATCTTTACTCTATAGTCAAAGTTTATTTGGACATCAGACTGTCCATGATGTCTGTAGGTTTTGTTTTGTTCTGTCATTTCCCCTTCAGGCTGGTCAGTTTCTTCAGAGAAATATTTTCTAATCTCTTGCTTGGGGCTGTAATCTGAGTGCCCTCCCAATAGCAGCTGGTTAGAGAACCACGATGGGAGTCACAGGGTTAATTTTTAGAATTTCATTTAATTCCATTGTTGTCGGGGCAGTTCTTCACCCTCGTTCTTGGTATCCTTGGCATTCCCAAGTCTTGTTTTGCTCTCACTCAATTTTTCCAGAAGATAAATCATTAATCACTTGCTTAGTCATACATAGAGACATGTTCACTCGTCTGTCTGGGATGGGCTGAGGGCAAATCTGGGCATTTTAACTCCTCCTCAATGCAGACTGTTCAGTAGACCCAGCCCTTACCCTGCCCACAGTGCCTCCATTTCAGGAATGTTTCATGGATTCTTTCTGCAGCACGGATAGCTTGTTGCATCTTGCCATCCTCCTCCACAGGCATCTGGTTTGCAGCTTTCTCTGTGTTACAAGTCATTCACTGCTTCTCCATCTGCTGCTCCCATCTCAAAGATACGTTGACAACTCACCTGCCCCCTGTTGTCATCTCCTCTCTAATCTCTCTCTGTCTCTGTCTATAGACAGATAGATAGATAGATAGATAATAGACAGACAGGAAGTTGATAGGTAGACAGACAGATAGGTAGACATTTTCAGGTTCTGGGAGGAGGGAGAGTAAAGCATATGTGTTCCGTTCTCCATTCTTCACCTTCTGCCTAGTGAAATCTCCCTTTCTCCTTCACTCTCCCGCACAGGGGTTATCAGTGGCCAAACCTAGTGATCAACCCTAATTTTTTCTCCTCGTTGATTGAATTCTACTTGCTTAATCTTCATTTCTTTACAGAGACATTTTTGAAAAACATTTTTGTCCATGAATTCTATAACCCTTCTAAGTTTTGCTCAAACTTCTGTTATCATTATTCTTTTTAGTCTCAATTCACTACTCCATTTTCTCTCTGACTACTTCTTAACTTTTTGCTGACAGAATAAGAATAAAGAGACTTGGGGCAAGCCCTGGTGTCCTAGGGGTTAGGTTCAGCGCACTTGACTTCACTGGTCCAGGTTCATTTCCCAGGTGCCACCTACACTGCTCTGTTGGCCGCCATGCTGTGCTGGCGGGCCACATACTAACACAAAAGAGGAATATTGGCACAGATGTTAGCTCAGGGCAAATCTTCCTCAGCAAAACAACAAAAGAATGAGGAGACTTGGGCATATTTTTTCACCTCACGTTTCTATAATATGTTTTATCGGTAAAACTCTGTGAGGATTTGGCATTTCTCCTCTTCCATAGAGCTTAGTGCTCTAAGGGAAGAGAGTTACCACTCTGCAGGAATCATTGCCTAGGTTTGCCAGAGAGAGTATAAAGGGAAGCTGCATGATAATTGTTTCTGATTTTCTTGTTCTTTTGATTCCAAGAAACTCTGTCTTACATGTAGTGTTGTTGATATAGAGAAAATTGACTATTTCAGCAAGATCTAAACTTGGGAATAAAAAAAAAGACAGAATGAGTGCCTTCTTATTTTATTTCAGGAGACAGTAATTGCAAAATCTTGAGCTAGCAAGGGGAAATTCAGGTTATTAAAATATCACAAGAATGGCAATATAACTGGAAATATCCTTTGGAGAATAAAGAAGAATTTGGATTTCTAGTCAACTTTAAAATTCTCTAATGTGTCATAGAAAAACTTTTGAAGCTATTTGCTTTAAAATGTATTTTTGAGGGCTTTCATTTTCAGAAAATTGAGAGAATGAGTAGGAAAGGGACATTAAACAAACCTAAATTCAACTTACGTATCAAACATACCAAGCATTTGAATCAAGATTGCACTGCAATGTGACAATGATTTTTCTGATTTGATAATTTTTGATGCACAATTAAAATATCAAGTCTAAACTTGTTGGCTTACATTGTATGTTTACAATGTACAATTGTCTGATAGATAATAAATATAAAATACACTTAAATTTTTTACATTCCTGACCATAGATGTCAAATTTCTAAGTCATAACCAAACAATCAGTACCTACAAGAAAACAAATTATTTCACGGCAAATGAATAGCGCCTAAAAGCTCAAGAGACTCGCGATGGTGTTTGAACATTTTTACTTGTAGATCAACAATTTATATCATAGGTGGCAGTGTTGAAACATTATATTCTAGATGATGATTTCTGGCTTCTGCTCATTCTAAAATAATTTGGAGGGTAAGCACAGCTCCATAAAACCACCTATCCCAAATAACTCATCTATCCCCTTATATGGAAATAAGAATTACAGAACAGACATAAATTGTTACAGAAAATGTGCCAAGATAATGTCAAGCTGCTCCTTTTATGGAGAAATAGAGCATTTTTTGGCATAGCAGATTTCTTAAGCATCAAAGTAACAGTTCAAAAGAAAGAACGGAGTATAAAATATATCCTTTTTCTTTTATAAATTTTAAGTTAAAGGGAAACTATGCCTAAGTTATGGTTATTTAAATAACAATATAATGCTTTTTAGTGTATGAACTATATCTTAAAATTCACAGTAAATAAAATAATTCATATTTTCTATGACAGTTACAGAAGTAAGCTAATTCATATGTAGCTATATTTCTGTATGAGGCAAACGTCTATAAAATACAGAACTTGATATGAGCAGACTTTTCAGTTTAGTCTTTCTCAGTGGTGCAGTGGCTTCTACTGTGGTTGTAATGAGCATTTCCCCAATGGTTAATATTGTCGAAAATCTTCTTATGTGCACATTGGCCATTCATGTATTATATGCACGTTGTCTTTTATGAAGTTTCTGTTCAAATTATTTGACTACATTTTTTTATTGGATTATTTTTTCTTATTATTATTGAGTTATAACATTTCCTATATCTTTCGAATGCAGATTTTTTGTCAGATAAAGTATTGTGATAAGTGTATCTGCTCTTAATCTGTGCCTGGTCTTTGGATATTTGCTTTTCTATTTTTTATTTTATTATTATTTTTTTTTGAGGTAGATTAACCCTGAGCTAACATCCACTGCCAATCCCCCTTTTTTTGCTGAGGAAGACTGGCCCTGAGCTAACATCCATGCCCATATTCCTCTGCTTTGTATGTGGGATGACTGCCACAGCATGGTGTGCCAAGTGGTGCCATGTCCGCACCCAGGATCCAATCCGGCAAACCATGGGCCATGGAAGCAAAACTTGCAAACTTAATTGCTGTGGATATTTATTTTTATATATCATTTGTTTAATTATTGTTGATGGATCTTTTGAAGAGGAATTTTTTTTATTATACTTATTATGTAATTTTTTTTTCTGCTATGGTTTATTTTTGTGTCCAATCTATAAAATATTTCCATATATGAAGATTTTGCTCCTGTGATTTCTTTCAGAGATTTGATAGTTTGGCATTACTTTTGAAGCTGAGTCACAGAGCACTCTACCTTTTCAGTTCGCTTTCAGCACTTTCAACATATCTTTTCACTGTTTTCTGGCTTTAATTGCTTATGTTGATAAATTATTTGTCAATTTTGTGGTTGTTCCTGTGAGTGTACTGTGCCTTTTTCTATGAGTTGCTTTAGGAATTTCTCCCATTATTTTGGTTCTGGCAGTTTTTCTATGATTTTTGAAGTTGTTCTTCGTATTTCTATTCAAGATTTTATCTGGCTATTTTCTATTGACCAACCTTCTAATCCATTAATATTTTTTCTGTTAATCAGTTCTTACAATCATTCACTGAATTGTTAATTTTAGTTTAATTTAATTGTATCTCATTTCTAGAATTTCAATTTAATATTTTAAAATGTTTAGTTCGCTGCTTAAATTTTTTACAATTCTTGAGCCTATAAATTATAGTTATCATAAAGTCTATATTTAATAACTAATATGTGGCTCTTCAGAGTCTGTTTCTTCCTCTGTTGGACTCGCTTGCTCCCTTCTCCTGGGCTTCCACTTAATATTTCACTGCATTGTGGACATGGTTTGTGAGCAATGGCAGTGCCCTCTGGAGGCTCCTAGTGATCTTCCTCCAGAGAGAACTTAGTTTTGCCAATCTCAGTTTACAAAGTCGTGGGAGATCAACCTAATTCCTCTTTGGTTTGACTTATCAGAAGCTTCTCTCCCTCACCTTCCTCCTTGGGTGGAGCCCTTTGGGTGTCAAATCTACTATTTGGAATTTTCTTCTTGCCCAATAGGTAAATTTCTTTATCCTTCAAGTCTCAACTTTAATGCTATCATCAAAGTGAAGCTTTGTTCCTCTCCCTAAGATAGATTTAGGAGACTATTCATCATATTTTCTACCGAACTTACTACTTCCCTAGATTTCTGTGAGTATAATATGGTATTGTAATAGTTTATTTGCACATGTATCTTCCTCCCAGATTCCAAATTCTTTTTGGATAAAGGTTGTGTCTTTTCATTTTTATATCTGAAGCATTTAGCAAGTTTTGTGTAATAGTATATGTACTTTAAAATATTGTATAAATTTATAAATTTATTATTTATTTCAATAAATAGTTTTTGAGGAGTTATGTTGTGCTATATACATACATGGATTCCTGGGGATGGATGAATAAGATCTGTTTTAAATCTTCTAATATTTCACATTATGCTATGCTTGTACAGTAATATATCTTAACTATACAACAGAGAATGTGTTGAATATTTGCATAAATTACTTTGGAACGAGACACTGGAAAATGATGAATTTCCTTGGGGGGAAGGAGGGAAACGGTATCAAGAATTATTTCCCAGAGGAGGGATTACTTGAACTAAATATGATAGTTATTTTTACATAATGGGGAAGAAATAACTAAGGAAGGGAACAGCTCATGCAAAAGTGTGGAAATATGAAAGAGCATTGGATAAACGACTTTATGGCCATGGAGAAGTTGAGAGCTAAGCAGGAGCCAGATCTCTGAAGCATTTAAGCCATGATAAGGAATTTTATCTTAATCCTTTTGATAATGGGACTGTGTGGCAGGGGAAAAACATTATCGCATATGCATTCTTTAAATACAGTTTTAGTTGTAATATGGAGGATGAATTGTGGGGAATTGCAGCATCCTTGATAAAAAATAATGGAACCCTGACTAAGGCAGTGAAGATGGAGAAGAGAAGACAAGATTAAAATCTATTTATAATATTTTCTCATAAAGATTTTGTCTTTTGAATATTTTTGAATGTTTGAATAAAGATTAGTCTTTTGAATATTTCACTGTTGCTTAATTAAGGATATCTTCACAAGTGGCATTCTCACTGACAACATGTTTTTCATTCGTTCGTTCATTCATTCATTCAATTGATCATTATCTAACACCTGCTACATATAGTTAGGCACTATTCTAGTTACTGAGGATTCAGCGGTGAAAAAAAAAATCAACAAAATTTCCTTCGGTCATGGAGTTTATCTTTTGGTGGAGTGGGAGAAAGTGGCTTGTTAAAGATTTGTATCTTGAAGATGGAACATATTATGCCTGTATATGATAATATTAATTTGAATCATGTCCCATTTAGGTAAAATTGATAGGCATAATCATAAAGCAGCTTCTGCTGTAGTTTGAATTCCCTTATCTCTTAATTTCATGAATTCCAACAAATACTGTCTTCTTTACCCCAGGAAATTAATGGGTGGTTCTCATGACTAAATGGATGTGATTTATTTGTCTAATTAACTTTTGATCTCTTGACAGCAGAGAATAAGGTCTCCTGGTACTGACACGCTGCTGAGAGGCGGCAGGCCTTTTCTTCTTGTGGTAAAGCTCAGCAGGCCTTTCACCACACTCCGTGCCAAATACTGACAAGACAGTTTATGAGGAATAACATTAGACATTACTAAGGTATAAAAGACAATTAAATCTCACATTGAGAAAGGTGCTAATGTCATGTATGCCGACAGTCAGCTGTACCTGTACCAGCCATTAGGGGTAATTTTTGAACTTTTATATTTTACCGTATCTCTCTTAAATTTCTTCTGGTCCAACTGCAAAGTTTAGGTTTATGCATAGCAGATAGTAGTTGTCTCTTCTGATTGGCACAGTCTGCAAGTGGTAAGGGTGACAAAGCAAAACAAAACTCTAATAGTTAATAGACTCCATTGATTTAGGAAACTTAGAACTTCCAAGTGATATCATTTCCACTGGAAATGCAAATTTAATGGCAGAGAGCATGTGTGAACTTTTAGGTCTTCAGTAAAATAGTCATCTGACTAGAGGAAGCCAACCCAACTGAGCCTTTTCTTTTCCTCTCTCTTTGAATGAAATTTAAATCTCTCTCTCTCTCTTTTTTTTTTTTTTTTTTGCTGAGGAAGATTTTCCCCGAACTAACATCTGTGCCAGTCTTCCTCTATTTTATATGTGGGTCACTGCCACAGCATGGCCATTGACAAGTTGGGTAGGTCTGTGCCCGGGAACCAAACCCAGGCCACTAAAGTGGCATGTGCCTGCGTTAACCATCAGGCCACGGGGCTGTCCCCTGAATCTCATTTTTTACAGAATCTAACAGTTTGTTACATGATAATAAGATTTCATATTTAAATTTTGCAACTTCAAACAGATACCAAGAAGGCTTCTTGGAAATGACTCATTGTCTGAAGCTCATCAGTAACTGTACTATTGTGGGATGTTGAGTATTTCCTGCAAAAAATGGGTCACAATGAAAAGTCACTCCTATTATTGTCTGCTTAATTTAATCATATTATACTCAGTCTAAATATGTCTTCTTTTCTTCTGCAGAAGCACTAGTCTGTATAAAAAACAGATCCTTATAGTTAATTGTTCCTTGTACATTATCTTGTCAAATAACATTGATAAGTACTAAGAGAGGAATTTATCTAAGTTATAGCTTTGTTTCAATGAATAGTTTCTAGGTTGCTTAGCTTTGGAGCAGTAGCAAATCAGAGAAACAGTGCCGTCTTTTTATGATGTATTTTGCAGTCTTAAGAAATAACTTTTAGTTGTTCAAAAATAAAAACTAAACACAAATAACAGAACAATATTAGCATCAGTAGGCAGGAAATGGACTTTTTTTACATTTAAGTATAAGTAATAATATAATGATACTCTGCATTTCCATAACATTTAAGGGTTTCAAAACTCTTTCACATATGTAATTCACCATATTTTAGTCTTTAGAGTCATAAAAGATGAAAAACTTTATAATCCATTGATTGGTATGTGTAATACATCATGATTTAATGGAAAAAAGTGGGTTGAAATTTAGAAATCACTGAGTGATTAAATTCTCTTGGATGGGTTTTTCCATTTCAATACATTCTGGCCGATTTCTGTTAGAAATATGTCTGGTTTCTCTTCACATTATTTCACATGAACAATCTGAGTCATAATTAAAACCACATGTGAAGTGCTCACATTTCCTCATACAAAATCTAAAACGTAGGTATTTCTGCTATGACTCTGACCAACTACCTTGACTGGTAGGCCTCAGTTTTCATCTGCTGATCATAACAAGTATGTTCAGCTGACAATATGGTCTAAAATCACGTTAATCTGAGTCTGCTTCACCTGCTGTGTTAGCAGGATTTCTAGACTTTCCCCAGGATCTTCTCCTAAAATATTTTAAAGAAATCCCAGATATGCTTATATATAACACCACAAAGACCCTTACTCTCTAACAGCTTTTCGGTCCTAGGTAATTTGTTTTTTAAGAGACTATAATGGACAGGATTCTCTCGTATACAATTACTCTGACTGCCTGAATGATCCGAGCTCTTCACAACCGTGACAATCTGTTGCCCACCGCTCTAGGAAGTCAAGTCTTCTCATATCTCTTGAGTTAATAGAAAAACACTTTGTTCTTATTATCAGATGATTTCTCACGGCTAAGCTATTGGCCAAGGAGTTGAGACCAGCCTCTTAGATTTGTGACATGTGTCTACAAATGGAGGATCACATACACACACTTAAATAGTTTACAAATCAGCAAATGAACAACTTAAATAAAATGTGTTCTATCATACTAAATGGACAAATGTGTCTTCAGAGTGAATAAACAGCATGCAATATAAACAATGAACTTGGATCCTCAGTGGCTGTGTGTAGCTGTTGGAAATGTCCTGTTAACCTGTGAGTTTCACTGGAACCATGTATTGGAGCATAAAGGACTAGCAGAGGCCCTGACTACTCAGAAAGGATGCTTTAGCATGAAAGAATCTTCCATTTTAAGGTGACTTAGGAGGAAGATTTTGCCACGTTAATCATTTGCCACTTTTCTTTCTAAACACCTCCACTGCTCAAGTGCTCTCTGAACTACAATACAGGGCCTATTTGTGATGTTGACCCCATGGCACAAACCACAAAGCTCTCAAGATTTGACATAGTCACCTTTTGTTTTGATGTCAAAATACAAGAGATGAGGAGAATCTATTTCCTCAGGTTGGAATGCAATAATTACTGAAGTAGGTAGGTATCGATAGCTACAGGTTTTGCTGTGCCAGCCTTGAGCACCAGATCCTGCGTTACAGAAAGACCTGAAAGTACTGGGTTAAACCTACTTGATATGTATGCGTGTGTGTGTGCCTGTGTGAGTATGTGTGTGAAATGAAGAACTTCTGAGGCACAGGTCACACATTAGGGACTCCTGTTTCCGTTATAGCCTTCCTGATAGCCTTCTTTCCTTCAGAGGCAGCCCTCTGCTTCTCAGTATATCTCAGTCTTACATGGCTCATGGAAGCAATGCTCCTTGTTGCATTGTGGCTTCTTGCTTAGCTGGGTCTTTTCTGCTAAACTTCTTTCTCCACTCATGACGGTTTCCCCAGGGACTCACCATTCTTCCTTCTTATGTAGCCTTCTTTGGAGTCTTCTCTACCTCTCACCTTCCTAGCATTCAAACAAGTATGTGTTTGAACAGAATTGAGACTCAATTTAAATTCTGCCCTACAGAGTTTCTGGGTTCCATGCCTAGACTAACATTTTAATTGTTCCTGAACAACTCGTGGTTTGTGAGAAGTTTCTCAAATTTCTACACCCCTAGTCCACTGGGAAGCACTCTAGTGAGACATATTGCCTAATTCTGTAAACTATTGAAAGGACCTTTGCTCTTGGCGCCTGAGGAAATGTTGCCACATATCATTTGAGCATTTTCGCTCAAGGGAAATGAGTAGTGTAATGCAAGAATCAATTGCATCTGGTGCTTAAATCCTTGCACCCAATGCCAATCATCTTATTTACCTAATCATTTCCACACAAGTAAATTTCAAAAGTATCATTTATTGAAAAACATATATTAATATGGAACCATCCGTGGGCGTTAAAATTTTGGGGTGGGCATAAATTTGTATACAAGTTAGGTAAGCCTTAAATTTAAGTGGGCTCACTTTCATCTCAAGCTCACTACAAAAGTCAACTCAATTGGTTATGTTTCTGGATGAAACTTGTCAAAATTTTGCATTTTTTTCCTCCACCATCTATAGAGAAATTCCCATCCAGAAAAAAAGAAAATGCAATTAACTGAGCTGAGCTATAACAGGGAAAGAAATGATATTAAGTGCTATTTTATTAAGAGACAGTTTCTAAGAGGGCTAAGAGGTAGCAAATATGTCTTGGTATTAGGGAAAGAAATGATATTAAGTGCTATTTTATTAAGAGACAGTTTCTAAGAGGGCTAAGAGGTAGCAAATATGTCTTGGTATTAAGAAAGCATTATGTAGTAATTAGCCCATAAAAAGTGATCATTATAAGTTTTAATTCTTATTTTCTATTTATAATGTCAAAATAATTTGCTGAGTCACGGAAATAATAAACACATTACCATCATTTGCAGTATATTTCAAGTCCTTGACATCTACTTGCTTTGTGGAAGATGCATGTACGCTCCACAAGGAGAGAAGATTCAGAAGATAAAAATAAAGAATACTAAAATACTCATTTAAGGTTTGGGGGACATAGAATGGCCTTTCTCTGCTTCTACATTTTCTCTATATCAATTGGTGGATTCTTCCACTGACTGTCATCCCACTTTCACTCTGAGCAGTTAAAGAATACCTGAACCAGGCAGAACATATGGTGTCAAAAGCCAGAGCGTGCTTGATACAGCTACTGTGAGAAATGACAATAATCATCATTTTTTATTGATTGTTGAAGGAATATTTTCCTTGCTTCTCCCATCAGACACTTCTTCCAAGTGTAGCACAGATGATGGCTATGAATATTTTACATGCTATTTGAATCAGATCATCATCTCTTTCCTTGGTGTGTTCTGCATTTTGAATACTGAAATAATTTTAAATTTTTTTCAGTTAAAAATTTGTCAGTTTCTATGGATTTCACATTAGTCAAACTAACCATTATTAATACTGTATTTTGAAAACTTGCTGATATTTTATAAAAAAAGTTGTTTTAGGTTGAAACGTGCTTGGAAATTTTTACTTTAAAAATTAATTATTTATTCTTACCACAAAATACTTTAAGTAGTCAGGATTTGGAAGGTACATTTCAAATAAGAACTTGAACAATTTTGATTTCTAAAGTTTTTAGTTACTAAAATGCATGTCATTCGTCTCATTTATAGTACAAATCTGTAATGTAATTGTGATAATTCATCTTTTTTTTTTTCAGGCAACGAAGATCAGTGTTTCATTCTAAACAGTTTATAATCTACTATTCTGAAGTGACTGCTCTGCTGTGCCATCCAGATCCCCCTATTTTGGGAGTAATACAAACTGATAGTACTCAGCTGTCAAACTGCATCTTGACTGTCCTTGGCCAAAGAGTCTATTTCGTTAAACACGCACCCCAGAAGCAGCCTGATTCCTATGACTGGTCAACTCATGAGTATCAAATCCTGGCTCCTTCCTCCAACAAGGGAGAAGTCTGTAGAGCCACCCCAGGTTTAGGGCTCTCTGTGAGGTTGCCTGGGATCTTTGTTGGGATTATACTGCAGCCCCAATTCTCCCTTTGTCCAATCCTGCCTCTTCCCTTCCTCACAAATGCTAATCACAACACACATCCATTACACTAACACGAGTGCTAATCATAACACACATCCATTACACTAACACAAGTGCTAATCACAACACACATCCATTACACTAACACAAGTGCTAATCACAACACACATCCATTACACTAACACAAGGGCTAATCATAACACACATCCACAGCCAGCCACGTTTACTTCATGGTGAGAAGAGATGATAGCTTTGTTTGAATAGTAACTCATTAAAAGGCAATGAAATGTCCAAGTTCAGACAAGATAGTATAACTAGGACAAAATTTACCCTGCCAGTAAAAAAATCACAGAAAATATATGAAACAGTTGCACTCCTGCCAGGGCCATAGGGGAGTCTTTATGGTGTTCTCACTGTGAGAACTTCGCAGGGTTCCTTGAGAGAAAGCCTAAGAAAACCTTGGGGCCTTACTAAGACTAGGGCTCCCTGGGAGTTTCTGCCTCTCAGGCTAGTCCACACAGAGCCTCCAGCGAGTCTTCAAAATTACCATTTGCTTTGACCTGTTTGTGGCTCCACTGGCTTCTCCTCCAGGTAAACAGATCTCAGTTGCTGTGCATCTCTGCGTGTGTCCATCTCCCCAGACTTGGGAGTGATGATTTGCCCTTTGACCTCAGTTATCTGGTGGGCCCAAGAAAAGTCACTGATTTTTAGTTTGCCCAGCTTTTTCTTGTTGTAAGAACAGGAGTGATGACTTCCAAGCTTTTTATATGTTGGAACTGAAACAAGAATCATTGCTATAGTCTTTTTATTTTTGGGGAAGATTGGCCCTGAGCTGACATCTGTGCCCATCTTCCTCTATTTGGCTTGACAAGCAGTGTGTATGTCCGCCTCCAGGATCCAAACCAGCAAACCCCAGGACGCCGAAGTGGAGTGCACGATCTTAATTGCTATGCTATGCTACTTGGTCAGCCCCACCATAGTCTTTTTAATATTATTATTCTCTATTGAGAAAAATTTCAATTACTGACTATTTTCTTGTATTAAACTTTGATATTCCTTACAAAAGAAAAGATGTCTCTAAATTTATTACTTCTAAGTAAATTATATTTTACCTATGAAAAATGTCAATATTTAAAGCTTCAAAGTGTCACATTTAACACAGTCTTTGTCAGTAAACCCCAAATATTTTTGCTCTGTCTATTGGGTTAAAAAAAAAAAGATTAAGAGGAAAGAGAATGCAGAATGTGCTTTTTTTTCTCTCTTCGGCTCATAAGGGGGAAAATGAGGCAGCATATCCTGGATGAATGTGATTAAAAATGTGCAATATGGGCTGGCTGCTGAGAGTATGAGGTCTGGAGTCAGAGTATCTATTTGATTACATTCCAGCTTCAGGTCACTCACTAGCTGTGTGACCTTGGACACATTATTAAATTATCTGTTCCCCAGGTTTATTGGGATGATTATGATCATCATAATATCTGTATCACTGGGAGGACCATCTGCTTGCCCTTATATCTGCGCTAGTTTCTCACTGAGCTGGCTAACAGCCTTTCTTCTTGACCTCATCTCCCACGTCTGCCATATTCCCCCTTCCATGGGAGCCACTTGCCCAGTTCAGTCATATATACATACATATTTCCTGGGACATAGCTTGCTTTAATTTGGGGGCTGATGGAACTTTGCAATCTTAAATTGTTGTCAATATATTTTGTGGATTTATTATATTTGCTTGACTATATTACACATTTTACTTAATTTAAAGCATGTTCTCAATTTTACCAGAATTAATATGTTGTAGTTTAGACACATTCAGACCAAGCAGAAAGGATGAAGTCAAAGAAATAGAACAATGCCTCTGGTCTCCATGGAAGCTCCCATTTTCTAGGGCACTAATGGAACTGCTGAGATGTGGACCAGGAAGGCCGTGTCTAGGCCTACTCTCTGGGTGCTACAATATTTTCTTTCTTGAGTTTCGGAACTACTTCCTTTGGATGTGTTTTGAAAATCTCCAGTGCATTTAAAGTCCTGCCTCAAATTTATTTCTTGTTAAAATCAATCATTTTAGTTCTAGAGTCTAGAACATAACTTAAAATATTTGAAACATTAGTAAATATTTTCAGGATTGTTTTATGTTTCTCTGCCTGGGTGACAAGGGTAAGTGAAATGCAAAGGTAATTATATAATTGGAAAATCCTGAATTCCAAAAATAAGTATCTGTGCTTTCCTCCAAATTTAAGTATGTTTTTGTCTAAAAAAATCAAAGCAGCTAAAACAGAATGATTTTTTTTGGAATTTGGAATAAATTATTTTTGGTTCCACATTTATCTTTTGGTTATGCGTAAGATGGATATTTGATAGAAACTGGAAAAATAAGCCAACATCTTCTTATTTTGCAGGTGTTTTGGCTACTGATATATTGTGGGCCCAGCAGGTGTGAAAACGAGTGGAGGTGAACAGAACGCATATGTTTTGTTTACATTCAGAGTGCTGCACAACTGGAGAGTTGCCTCTAAGAGTGCCACCTGAGATCCTAGTGGAATACATCGATAGCACTGGTGGCCTGTAATCCTTACCTAATTATTGAAGTTTGCCAACCTATATTTTAAAAGGTCAACTTTGTCACTAGTTTGTGCAAAGAAGATTCAAACATATTATGACATGAATAGAATAAGCAAGAGGAGAGATTATTATTCTTGGCTGCCATTTTGGTTGAGTATGTTTTATATGATTGTATCTACAATTTAAGCTTAGTCATGGCTACTAAAATGTTCTAAATTTGGTGACAGAAGTAGGACCAAAACTTTAAAAAATAAAGTCTTTTATGTAATGGTTTCTGCTTGTTGTCATTCTCATGGCCTTTCGATATAATGTCCTTGAGGATAGGGAAACAAAACAAAATTATGTATCTATATCTGAAATAATTTTTAAAAAGGATTGATAATCAATACATTGTCACAATCTTCTTTTCCTTAGTGAGAGTAATAATTTTTTTTACTCTGAGTCTGAATTTTCGTTGAGCACCTGCTAAAGATCTGTTGAGAACCACCATTATTCTTGCTCTCATATATGCACAAAGAACCCTTATAAAAGATCTCTTAGAAAAGAAGACTATAGAAATATAAAACATGATACGCATTTATGTTGAGGAGTGGGAAAAGGACAGATATGGAGGACATTTTTGAGGATTCCACAGCCCTGTCTAATCAGGTTGACAGCTCTGACCGTCTGTTTATATGAGTAAGAAGGTCTCTAATTGTTTGCTGATTGCTTAACAATTACTTGGGTGGCCCATTTGCAGATCGATATTTGCTGGCAGGGTCAAAGCTTGGGAAGACATAATGAGAGCACTGAAGTGACTCTGCCAATAGATAAAGCCCCCAAGCAATGACTGTGAGCCCAGGAAGTCAGGAGATTGTGATTTTCCTGTAAATAAGCACCAAGTGTATTTTCTACAAAACTGTCAAGGATACATATTAATTTAGCTCTTAAGAAAGGTATTTCTCTTCAATTATTACTATTAAATATATTTATTCGCTGCCCTGCTTTTTATGTTGGGATAACTATTAAAAGTAATAGATTTTGAGTAAATTATGAATCAATAACTCTTTTAGAACAATCTGATAAATAAATTATATAAACTTCCAAATCATAATAAACAATTAAATGTTATGAAAGACATGTTTTAGAAAGATAGATTCATAGGTTTTAAAAAGTTAAAAATATTCTTACATTTCAGTTCTTACCTGTCATTATACTTACTGATTTTATCCTCTCTTTTCTACTAATGCATGAAAATTCAAGTAGGTGGTATAAAAGGATGATGAAAAGTTTTCATCCATAACACTTTTCTACTGCATTGTTTTTTCATCGATAATGCAACCCTTTATGGGTCTCTGATCTATCCCAAAGGCTGTCAAAATGATTGATGAAGCTATTGCTTGAAAAATATTTAGGAGCTTGGGTCCGTCGGTTTGTAGACAAGAGAGCAAGGAAAGTCTCATGAACATGATTACACTATACTCCTGGTGAGTCAAAAAGGCTAGAAGTTGTATAAAGTATTTATTAAATAATTAGTCTAAAGCAATTTTTAGCAGAAAATGTTGTTTTGAATTGGTGCCGGCTTGACTGATTTATGGTGGGTCATGACTGAATTTCTTTCACTTGCTCAGTTCAGAGACACTTAAAGATCACACAAACGAAGGTCTCATCAAGGACCAATGTTAGTGATATAACCTCGGTGTTCCACATTTGCTACATTTAAATTTAGTTAGATTTAAATGTGTATAAACCTTAGTTACTAGTATTATCATGTCAGTTATCTTTCTGCTTTGTCTCTCTTCTCTTTTCTGTAGCTTATGCATCCAGGTGAGATATTGATTTTTCTCAAACTAACCTAACCATTGTCAGCTTAGAGGAAGAAAATTAATGGGCTATGGAGCCAGCTAAACCAAGATTCAAATCTTAATTCCACCATACACCTGATGTGTCTTCACGTTATTATCTTTAAAGGGGGCTAACAATATTTATGTCCCATGAATACCAAGAGCATTTCCATGCAATAATTCATCAAGCAGATCAAGACTTGACACATGTTACTTTATTTTCCTTTCACTTTCATTTTAGCCCAAGATGTAATAAATGTGAGGAAAAAACAAATGATACTTTGGTTGTCCAATCTGTTAGAAGAAACAAATTTCCAGCCAATGTAGCTTGTCAAAACAATCTTTAAAGCAATAATCATTCTACAAAATGACATTAATCATGGCCAATTGTCCAGAACAGATAAGAATAGGGAAGATGGTAATCTAATCAAAGAAAGAAGACAAAACAAGTTCTAACAGAATAAGAAGTTATAAAATAGATTCTGAATATTGAAAAACGAACACAGAAAAATTAAAAACCAGTAAATCAAAGATCATCCACTCAACCTTTATGTCAATTGCAATGAGTTACTGATTTAGAAATCTAAAAAATTGTCATGTATTGCACAATACAACAGCACCCTTTAAACCTATAAACTTTTGCTCTTTTTTCTTGTAGTTCACTTAGAATATTCACCTACAGTGTTGTCATAATCACGTAAAAACACCAGAACATAAGCTGTAGGTGTCTCTTTGTTCACTGCTGTATCCCCGAGTGCTTGGATCAATGCCTGATCAATAGGAGAGTCTCAGAAAATATTTCTTAAATGAATAACTGAAGAATAAATAAGCAAATAAATCAACAAACAAATCAGAGACTGTCTAACAATAAACATGTACTTTTCAGTTTGTTAAAACCCAATAGCTGTCAACTGTAAAGATGCATATATCGTTATTAACGTTTCACAGATGAGGAAGCCAGATCACAAAAGTTTAAACCTTCACAAATATCACCTCTGCTAAGTAACACAGAAAAAATAGAAACTCAGCCACTCTTGCTTTCTTCCATTGTTTCCCACCCACTGAGTCTGCTCCATTTGTCAAATATACTGTATTGTTGCTTCATTTTTTATTAATTTCAGCTTTATGACCTAATATTTTTCCCTTTTCCTTCCTTTGGTTATTTTTAACATTTTCTTTATAACTCTTTAATTTGAATAATAAGTTCATTTATGTTTATTCTCTTGTGATTAATATTGAAAACTAGAAACTCATGAACATAACTTTGTTGAAACTCATTTGGATATGATATATTCTAACTGTCATTGTTATTATCTTAGTAAGAGAGAATTTTAATTCTTCTCTGTTATGACTGATTTTTGAGACCTATGTTTAATTTTTAAGGAGGCTAGTCATTTTTAAAAGTTTAGCTATTGATTTCTTAATTATATTTCTCAGTGGACACATTTTAGATATTTTTGATTTTAACTTTCTGGGCTTATGAAATGTTTCGAGGATATTTAAAACAAACACATATTCTCTTTTCTTTCACAGGATATGAATTTCTAAGCCTCCATATAATGACAAAGACATCAAGCAAGAATGCTCTACTCAGCAAAGTTGCCCTTCAGAATTGAAGGAGACATGAAAAGTTTTCCAGACAAACAAAAGCTGAACCACAAAACACCCCAAACAGCCAAAGCATTCTTGAAAAAGAACAGAGCTGGAGGCATCATACTTCCTGATTTCAAACTATATTATAAAGCTATAATAATCAAAACGGTATGATATTGGCATAAAAAGAGAAACACAGATTAATAGAAAAGAATGGAGACCCTAGATATAAACCCATGCATATATACTCAATTAATTTATAACAGAGGAGCTAAGAATATACAATGGGGAAAGGATAGTCTCTTTAATAAATAGTGTTTGAAAGATGGCCATATACAAAAGAATGAAACCAGATGCCTATCTGACACCACACACAAAAATCAAGCCTAAATGAATTAAAGACGTGAATGTAAGTCCTGAAACCATAAAATTCCAGAAGAAAATATAAGCAGTAACATTAGCAACATCTCTGACATTGGTCTTGGTGATGATTTTTTTTTCATTTAACACCAAAAACAAAGGCAACAAAAACAAAATAAACAAGTGGGACTACATCAAACTAAAACACTTCTGTACGTCAAAAGAAACCATCAACAAAATGAAAAGACAACCTATGGAATGGCGAAAATATTTGCAAACTATGTATCTGATAAAAGGTTAATATCCAACATATACACAAAACTCATACGACTCAACTGCAAAAAAAAAACCAATTAAAAAAATAGGCAAAGGACCAGAATAACCATTTTTTCAAAGATGTACAAATGGTCTTCAGGTACGTGGAAAGGTGCTCAATATCACTACTCATCAGGGAAATGCAAATCAAAACCACAATGCAATATCATTTCACACCTGTTAGAATGGCTATTCTCAAAAAGACAAGAGATAACAAATGTGGTGAGTATGTGGGGAAAAGGGAATCCTTATACACTGTTGGTGGGAATGTGAACTGGTACAGTCACTATGGAAAATAGCATGGAGTTTCCTCATGAAATTAAAAATAGAACTACTATGTAACCCAGCAGTCCCACTTTGGGGTATACATACAAAAGAAATGAGATCACTGTCTCAAAGAGACAGCTGTACTCCCAGGTGCATTGCAGCATTATATGCTATAATTGCCAAGACATGGAAACAACCCATGCGTCCATTGACAAATGAATAGATAAAGAAAATGTGGCATACAGATGGTCCCTGACTAACAATGATTCCACATACGAGTTTTCGACTTGACAATGGTGCAAAAGTGATATGCATTCGGTAGAAACCATACTTCAAATTTTGAATTTTGATGTTTTCACCAGGCTAGTGATATGTGGTACGATCCTCTCTTGTGATGCTGGGCAGTGACAGCGAGCCACAGCTCCAAGTCAGCCACACGATCACGAGGGTAAACAATCAACACACCTATAATCTCTCTGTACCCAGACGACCATTCTGTTTTTCACTTTCAGTACAGTATTCAATAAATTACATGAGATATTTGAAGCTTTATTATATAATTGGCTTTGTGTTAGATTATTTTGTCCAGTTGCAGGCTAATATAAGTGTTCTGAGCATGTTTAAGCTTGGCTAGGTTAAACTATTGTGTTTGGTATGTTAGGTTGTATTAAATGCATTTTTGACAATAACATTTTCAACTTATGATGGGTTTATCTGGACATAATTCCACAGTAAGTCAAAGAAGATCTGTGTCTAAACAATGGAACATTATATGAGAAAGAAGGAAATCCTGCCGTTCGTGATAACACAATGAACCTGGAGGGCATTATGCTAAGAAAAATAAGCCAGACAGAGAAAGACAAATACTGCCTATTATCGCTCATATGTGGAATCTAAAAAAAAGAAAAAGAAAAGATGAACTCAGAAAACAAAGTAGGAAAGTGGTTGCCAGTCTCTGGTCCGTGGGCAAAATAGGGAGAAGTTGGTAAATAGGTACCAACTTTCCGTTATAAGATGAATAAGATCTCATGATCTTATTTATAATATGTTGACCATAGTTCATAACACCGCATTGTATAATTGAAATTTGCCAAGAGAGTAGAACATAAATGTTCTCACACACAAAAAAAGCTGAATTTTTGAGCAAAATGTAACGCGTAATACATTGAACTGTTACATTATTGTTGCATTACTCTATTTAAAGGGATATGGGTGAGTTACTAATAGGAAGTTATACAACTATGACAAGTTGCATTAACTTTCCACTTGGTTGATGCCTCTTACAAATTTCAAGCACTGTATTATATAGACGTACAGCTCCTCCGAAGTTATTTTTAATTTCTTGACAAAAAAATCCCAATGATATAAAGAATTATTGAATAAAAACTTGCACTTGTTAAAAAAATTTACCATGATTAGTCAATTATGTGTCACTTTCAGTTATTAACTTGCTGTACTTTTAGATTCTTTGTCAACTAACATTTCCACTCTGTTAATGCCAATGGAAACATGAGGGTCCAACTCACTAGAACTCTAATTACCTCCTGCCTCCACACATCGTAAGACAAGAGGGATGCACGTGGCATGCAGTGAAGTGAATGATAATTGAAGTACATCTGGCATTAATTTCTCACAAGTCTGTGAGTTGTGTGGTTTTCTTTTATTACTGTAAATGAATGTAACTGTTTGGAAATCAATAGAAATTACATATTTTTAAACATGCCTCAAGGATAACACAGAAACTTTCTAAAGACAAATCAAAGCTTGTGACAAGGTATGAAGATACTTTATAATAGTTTTTGCATTTTGCTGTTATTTACTTGAAGTATTCGACATCACATCTAAATATATCATTTTATTAGAACATTAAATTCATAGAAACTTAGAAAAAGATTTGTTATTTTGTCATTCCACCTTTTATCAATGATTCAAGCCTAAGGTAGCATTTGATTTAAAGTTTAAATTTTGTTGGTTGTGTTATTTAGATCAGCTGCAAACTACTAGTTAAAAAAGACATGCAAAAATTAAGTATATTAACATTTGATGACTGTTTTCAATCTTTTTTTATCTTTAAATTTAAAAATCCTAAAAAAAATAATCAACAGAGATTTTATAATTATTTAATATTTATTTTGCATCTAAAAATTAGTCACTAGTGAGTAGAAAACCAGTATTTCCAGCTAACATTGAGAATATATCCAACAATGAAATTAAGGTTTAAGCAGACCCAGATTATTTATCATTGTTTTCAACATCTCTAAGATTTAAATACATATGTGTCTGTGGCTCTATTTTAGACATTTTTTAACGTTAGTTAGCCAATAGTTGGAGAATAATAGATATAAAGATGTAGAGCTAATTGCAAAAATTCCACATAGTGATCAAGAATGTATTAATCATATCCTGGGTGCCAAGGAAGTTACAAAGACCCATAAGGCCATGACTATATAATACATTTTAGTTGAGTGACAAAACAAAAATATTTAAGAAAAGTTTGCTATCAATGCCATTTATTTTAAGTATGGTAGCAGTTAAGACAAACTGTTCTTTTACAAAAAAACATTTTATGTGCTCTTTTTATTTAATTTATGTCTGTCAATAGTCCTACAGGAATATTAAGTAATTTACCTAGAGCCACCTGCGTGAGTGCTTAGCAATCAGCAGAGCTCAATTTGAACCAGGTATGCTTGCATCCCAAGTTAATGGTCTTTCCACTGCACAAGTTTGATCTTTTTAGGTATCTAGAAAGGGGAACAAGTAATGTACACTGTAATATTCAGAGAAAACTTTAATGAATAGGCGGCTTTAATCCTGTCTTTTATAGGATAGGGATTATCCTAGCTCAGGGAGAGAATTCGATTGCTAGATTTGTCTAAGCAAAAGCCCAAAGATGAACATGAGAGTCTCTGTTTGTCTCAGTCTGTCGCTCTTGCCTGTCCTTCAGCCTAGTGCGACTTCCATTCCCCTCAGTGCTGGCCCTCTTTGTTACATATATGGACATTTGCCTCAGTCTCTTATGTCAAAGTCTAAGCAATAGTCTTCTCCCCTTTTAATTTATTCCACACATCAGATTCATTTTTCCAAAGTATGCATGGTATTCATTCAGTTCATGTATGTAATGCTTACTATTTTCCAAGAACTCTGCTGAGTGCTGGAGATACCAAGTAAGAAACAAAGTACTTCCTGCCTAGAAGGTCAACGTTTCAAGCAAGAGCTGTGGAAATAAATGAAGAATCTGAATACAGATACTGTTAGAGATAGGTATACGGAATAATGACATTATAACTCTTTATTCACATTGCTATTCCTCATTTGAAAATCCCATTATTTTCCATGTTCTAGAAAAAAGAGATAATCCTTTTTCTCTACAAGATGGGTTTCCTAAAACTTTGTCATAAATCAAATCATAATAAAGCATACTTATTTTTCCTTTGGAATAATACCATAATTAGGTATTTATTACAGAAAAGGGGCTCAACAGGATGACGGATACGGTTAGCAGAAGGTCATTAAAGCTAATTAGAATGGCTAAACCCCCTAAAATAATTTGAAATTAGAAAATATGACCCCACTCATAGAACAGTATGTCCAAAATGGCCCTTACAGATTATACTTTTAAATACTCTCTTTTAATGATTATTTTAATATGTCAAGTTAACAAATAAGAAAATCTCTCTTTTAGTTGGCAAAGAAGTTCTCCAGATGTTAACTTTATTTCCTTCTCTAATGATTCTGCCGGTGGGCACAGTGGATATTATAACTGTTTCAAGTGACTTTTGGGAAGATTAAATTGGCAGAACAAAACAGTTTTCTTAACCCTTGTCCAATGTTTTTTTAAATTTATACCACATTTGAAACTAAGGCCCAGAAAGATTAAATTATTTCCTAAAGAAATGAAATTACTTGCTTTTTTAATAGAAAAAATTAAATTGGGATAAACATACTCTAGCTAGTCTGTAAGTGTGCCACATTGTACCCCAAAAATGAAATGTAAATGTGTTTTTTAATAAAATTGATTCATTTAAAATCAATATGGAAATTATGAAAAAGCCCCTTGGAACAGTACCGATCACTTAGTAGAAAATCAGTGAATATGTTTTGAATAAATGCATGGGTTATGTGAACGAAACTAGGACCCGTCTCCCTGGTCCAACAGGCAAATCTAGCAAGCACGCTGCATAGGCTTAAAGTCAGTAGAGAAGCCCACGCTGTGCTGTGAAGCTGCACGCAGGCCCTCCTAAGCCTGGGTCTAAATGACCTTGCAACCCCACGCTCCATGACTGAAGACACGGCTGGACAGATCCACAACAGAAAAAGATAGTGGGTACCTCACTCCCACATTTCTCAGCCACATTTCTTAGAGATTGAGGGGAAGAGTAAGGACCCTCGTGTTTGCCTCCCCCACACATAGACAATGCCAATGTTCCAATCCTTGTTTTTGATGAATAACCAAAAAGTTCTTGCTCATGTTCCCTTTGAAGTGCATGACTATTAGCTATATAAGCCCTGCCCTGTATGTACTCTGCTTTGTTTAAAAGTATGTGAACTACAGTCAGATCTGTAGACCTCGGAGCAGCTCCTCAGAATACTCTGTCAGACTGTTTCCTGGGACTTCGGTTTCTCACCTTGATTATCAAATAAAGTCCTTTAACTCAACTTTACCTGGACTCTATTTCGGTCAACAAGTACATGGCTTCAACTTTATCCCAGAGAAAGACAACAGCATCCAGGAACCGGTCTGGTACAATCAGGTTGGCCTTGGTGTTCACAGGAGCTGGTCTGGCACCCTTATGGTGTTATCCTGGTGAACACAAACAATTTCACAAAACACACCAACATCGGACAAGGCCATTTCATGATCATGATGGATCGAAAAAAAGACCACTCTCTAATCACTTCTGAACAGATAGAAAATCAAGAACATTGTCCTCAATATAAAAATAATTAAATATCGTCCTTTGCTGGCAAATATGAGTGACCATTGCTTCTTCATGAATTGAATTTTAACTTTGGCCTTGTCTGTTTTTTTTTCCTTCTAGATAAGAATTGTAAAGATTTCCAGCCATAAAATAATTCCTACTTTCTAACAACATACAAACCAGAGCAAAGTCTCTTGATGTTCCCCCCACGACTACCTAGCACAAGAACAAATTCTTTTTTAAGTTCTTTTTAAAACTATCTTAATGTGATGCCGCAGGTCTTCCCCCGGTGTGCACCTTCCCTCCAATCACCTACTCAACAGGAGGTGTGTTCCCGGTGGTCAGGGGCTGAAAGTCATTGACTTTTCCTACCACCCTCTCATTACTCAATGCATCAATCTGTAGCCTGGTGTGATGGTTAACTTTATGGGTCAACTTGACTGGGTCATGGGGGGCCCAGATATTTGGTTAAACATTATTTTTGGGTGTGTCTGTGAGGGTGTTTCTAGACATGTTTACCATTTGAATTAAGTAGACTGAGTAAAGCAGATTACCCTCCCCAGTGTGGGTGGGCCTCATCCAATCCATTGAGAACCTGAAAAGAGCAAAAAAGGCAGAGGAAGAAAGAATTGACTCTTCCTGCCTGGTGCCTTGAGCTGGAATGTCAATATCTTCCTGCCCTTGGACTGGAACTCACACCATTGGTTCTCCTGGTTCTCAGGCCTTTGGACTCAGACTGCAGTACGTCACAGACATTTCTGGGCCTACAACATGTAAATGGCAGATCATGGGACTTCCTAGCCTCCATAATCTTGAGAGTCAATTCCTTATAATAAGTGTCTCTCTCTTTCTCTCTGTACGTCTATAACTATATCTATATATGTGTATAGGTAGGTAGATAGACAGACAGATAGATAGGTGGATAGATAGATATACATACCTCTTTTTGGTTGTTTCTTTGGAGAGTCCTGACAAATACATCTACCACCCAACGAATATGAACTTTTTCATGGTTACTAATAATCTCTAATTATGTAATGGATGACATCTTCTCTATCCCCAACTCATTTATCATTTGGAATTCCACTCTACTGCCCTCCAACTTCAGGGATTCTGTTTTATGTTTGTTTTGCTTTGTTTTATTTTCCTTGGCTTATGTTCTCTTTGTTCTGATTGTTGTATTCTGGTCATTCTTGTGCAATTTCTTTCACAGGTTTTTATTATTTTTTCTGTCATTTTTAATATTTATATCCCCAAATGTTCCATTTGATTGCCTTCCTATATTCATAATATTCTCACATACTGTCAACTTTTAACCAAATGTGGATCATTGTTGGAAAAGTGGCACTCATTATTTCTTAATGCCTGTCAACAGGATTTCAACAGTCTTCTCAATTCTACCTATTCAAAATAAAATTCATTATCTCTCACACAAAACCTCTATTTATATCTGTGTTCTTTGTCAGTGGTATTGTCAGATACCCAATTTCCAAGCTAGAAACCCTAAAGTCATCATTAACATCCTCTTCTTTAACGTTAACACCAAAGTAGTGCTGTTCACCCTACATCTTTACATTCTTTACAACTACTTCCATTGTTCAGGCTCTCATTTCCTCTGTAATTATTGATATACACCCTTAAGTAGTTTCCTTGTCCACATGCTACCAGCATATTAATGTAAACTATGCAATGCTTCCTGAATTGTCATTATAAAATAAAAAATTGATTGTGAGATTTATCTGTTAAAGTAAAAATAATGTGTTGCCATTGCCAAAAAGTATTTAAAATTTTTTTAGCATGTCATTCAAGGTATTTGATAGTTTGACTCCAATTTTTATTTCTAATTTTGTGTCTAGGCCTTCTATACTGAGCTCTGAAACATGAGGCAAATCTCTGTTCTCTAAAAATACTCATCATTATCTAAACATTCCATGGCAATTCCATACTTTTTCTATTGCTTTCCTTGAAATCCATTCCTCTCTTTACTTTTGGATTACAAAAATAAAAAAAATCAAATACAGAAAAGTACAGACAATGCAACACACAAAGATGGACACACCAGCCAAAAATACGAAATGTAAACCCTATCATTGTTATAGCATATCATGAATTTGATATATATCCTACCTATATATTTTTATACTTTATTTTAGATTTTCATTGTAAACTTTATGCTGAATATATACAATATACACAATTATAACGTGTTTGAATGCTTGCATCAGTTGTACTTTATAGAGTATGCTATTCTGAAATGTGTTTAACTATGACAACTTTTTCGTAAGTTTTGGTATAATGTAGGGCTCAAAAGTCCCCAACCACCACCCATAGTGTCTCTGAGGGAGCACTGTGGCTGCTCACGGCCCTTTACTCCTCTGTTCAGAGATTTAAATCGACCAGTTTCACCCCATTATGAAATCTGTTGGGATTTTGATAGAATTGTATTGACTTAATAGATTAATTAGAGGGAAAAATGGGCAGTTTTATAGTCATAAGTTTAGATTCATGCACATATTTCCTTTTCTTTTTCTTTTTCCTAGCAGACCATTCACTTTTGCATTTCAATTTTTCCGTTTAGGTTCAATGTCCTTCTTGACTTAAATCAGATAAAACTACATTATTGGAAAATTTTATGGGAGATACAGGTTTCAGGAATGTTGGATTCAGCAGCTCAGACAAGCCCCAGAGTCCGTTCTGCTCCATCCTTGCTGCTCACCGCGGGCTTTCATTTTGTCGTCCGGTCCTCCATTTGTGCCACAGAGATGGATTTCAGCAGCACCATGGGCATTTCTGCCCTAGAAGCCCTGGCAGAAAAGAATCTTACAAATGTCCTAGGCCACACTCTCATCGCACCGGTTTGTCCATGTGCTTATTTCTGATCCAATCACTGTGGTAAAGAAAATAAGATATCAAAGTGAAATCAACAGCATTAAAACCATATTTCTTGAGAATGGCTTAGACATAGTGCCTTTTTTCTTTCAGGAGAAGCCATAGATGCAGGCTGAGAGGGCAAAGCCAGCCACCAACTACATTTAGTCAAATAATTCAAATCTACGAATAGCTTGAAAGTAATTTCTAGCCAAATTAAAAAATATATTTATGCATATATTCGGAGAATCCGCAATTTATATACACACATGTCTAATAACAGCCAATGTTTACAGTACACTGTCAAGTATATTGTCATATCGGGACTGAAAGTTTCTATAAGACAGCTAGTAGTTATATTCGCTTCTTTTTTGGGAGGTGTAGAAACTGAGGGGCCTGGAGAAGTTAAGAAACTAAGAGATGTAACTAGTTAGTGGGAAATCATGGTTTTGCATCCAAATCTTCTCACTCCAAAATCATGCTGTTCACAGATTAGTGTTTTATTCATGCTCACTTGCTCTCTCCCTCTCTTTCTCTCTCATAGATGGTTTCCTGACATAAAATAAGGGAATAGATTCAGAATCTTTCAAATTATAAGAAAGCCAAATATGTATAACATATTTTTATTTATTTATACAATACTTCAAATATTAAACTGTGCTTTTAAATGTATATTTCACTAAAACACACTAAATACAATTTTTCTTATGTGTAAATTCACATTCTTCTGTGTACATTCAATCAAGATTCTGCAAAGATGTTTCTACATAAAATATATGTCAGTGTGTGTGTGCATTTATACATACAATATGTTTTAAATCTTAAGTATGATGATTTCTTTAAAAAATCTTATCAAGAAGTAAGGTTATAGGAAGAATAGAATAAATGTTTCCAAGGATTTGTAAACTTGAGGGTTGGGGCAGGAATTTATAAGAGAAAAGTGAAAAGATAGAGCAAATTAGTAACCACATGTGGAAAAATTGTTGCAAAATATACTAAAATAGAACCTTTATCTGAGAGAACAGAAATTTAGGTATGTGAACATCAGCTTCTCAGAGAGCCATGATATGAACAATTAAAAATAAATGTTAATTTTCATATGGCTTAGTAGTTCTGATTGCTCGTCTAGAGCTGCTACTGACAATACATCAGGAATCAATTTAGGATCCAGTTGAAAACAAAGTTTGTAATCCTTATGTAGTGGATTTTGATGCCTCAGGCAGTACAGCGATGTAAAAATGATTTAAAAATGCCCCATTTTTGTGTAATCAATAAAGCTTCTCTCTAAAGTAGGTTAGGTTCAAAACATTCCCAGGCAGACTCCGCTGCGCAGCGTCTGCGGAGTTCCAGCCAAACCATCTAAGCTTGTTTTTATGTAAAGGTTCATTACACAGCACATCTTCCAGCTACTTAGCACCGACATCACTCAATCCAACAAAACGTCACCCTTCAACATTAGGTTAAACCAAATATATATCAGTACCCTCCCAGGAGCCTCACAGAATAAAGTGCTGGGAAAATGATTTCAAAACATGCAGGTATGAATGTTTCGACAGTAACTTTCTATAACAACTGATTTTTAAAGAGTAGGTGAATCAGTTATTGAAATTAGGTAAACAAAGGAAAATAACAATCTTTGTTAGCTGTGTTATGTAAAATTCCCTTTATTATGACCTTCAATTTCTAGGTATTATTTTATTTCAAAGAATGAACAAAACTAACTTTGGGCATTAATGATTAATTCCCATTACGTGTTTATGAATCATTTACACACATATTTACACATTATACAATGAAACTTTCTGAACTTATTTATGATTTTTTATTAATATTCACTTTTTGTCACCATCGTAAAAACTTGTGGTAACATGATTGATGTTACACTTTGACTATATACAGATGTATATAGATCTTGGGCTGCATGACAGCTCTCTATTTGAAAAATGTTGTTACCTTCAAGGAAATTTTATGACTTACACAGCACAAAAAATTTGGAAAAAATTCCACATCTTGGCTACTGTGAATGATGCTACGATGAACATAAGGGTGCATATGTCTTTTAATTTTAATAATTATATTACAAATATATAATATATATAATTTAATAATACTCAGTTTATATATGATGGTGTCCTAAAGCAGGGCATCATTTATAAATAAATAACATTAGTTTAGAAATAAATCAAAATATTATCTTTTCACACAAGTAAAATATTAAATAATTCAAAACATTGTTCTGAAGACTGAGCAGCTGATGAAAACCATCATCACAGGAGACCTGGATTCCAAATATGACCCTACCATTCACTTGTTTATGACTTAGGGCATTTGTATTTTCCTCTTGGTTTCTTTTTTCAAATTAGGGAAAGTGGAAGTATTAATTATTAAAGGACCACTTTAATATATAAATTTCTATGTTTTCTTTTCTGATAATCATGGCTGGGAAAGGAAGACTAATGTTGAAGTGGGTGGGGGAGTGCTATGGAAATATTTTAACAATAGACTTTATTCTCTAGGGCAGTTTTTAGTTCACGGTAAAACTGAGTGGAAAGCACAGAGAGGTCTCATGTACCCTCTGCCCCCACACTCATACAACCTCCCCCACTATGCACTTCTCAGGCCACAGTGGTACATTTGTTACAATCAATGAACTTACCTGGATACATCATTATAACTCAAAGTCTATAGTTTGTTTATATTAGGTTTCACTGTTGGTGTTGTACATCCTATGGGTTTGGACAAATGTGTAATGAGGTGTATCCACCATTACAGTATCATACAGAGTAATTTTACTGCCCTAAAAATCTTCTGCGTTCTGCCTATTCATCTCTCTTTCCCCCGTTAGCCACTGATCTTTTTACTGTCTCCGTGATTTTGCCTTTTTCAGAATGTCATATAATTGGAGTCATACAGCATGTAGCCTTTTCAGACTGATTTCTTTCACTAAGTAATATGCATTTAAGATTCCTACATGTCTTTTCATGGCTTCATAGTTCATTTCTTTTTAGTGCTGAATACTAATAATCTATTTTCTATATATAGCACAGTTTATTTATCCACTCGTCTACTGAGGGACATCTTGCTTGCTTTCAAAGTTTGGCCATTATGAATAAAATGGCTATAAAAATCTCTGTGCTAGTTTTTGCGTGCACATAACTTTTTAACTCCTTTGAGTAAACACGAGGAGTGTGATTTGCTGGATTGTGCGGTAAGAGCATGATTAGTTTGCTGATGAACTGTCTTGGGAAGTGGCTGTAGCATTTCGCATTCCACCAGCAGGGAAGGAGTTCCTGCTGATCCACATCTTCGCTCCATTTGGTGTTGTCAGTGTTTAGGATTTTGGCCATTCTAATAGGTATATTCATGTCTTTCGACCATTTTTAAATTAGGTTGTGTGTTTTCTTTCTATTGACTTTTAAGAGTTCTTTGTATATTTGTATAACAGTCTTTTATCAGATTTGTCTTTTGTAATTATTTTCTCTCAGTCTGCAGCTTATCTTCTCATTTTCTTGACATTGTCTTTCTCAGAGCAGAAGTTTTAAAATGTAATGAAGTCCAGCTTACCAATTCTTTCGTGGATCATGGCTTCGTCCTTGTAACTAAGAAGTCATCACTATATCCAAAGTCATCTAGGCTTTCTCCTGTGTTGCCTTCTAGGAACTGTACAGATTGGCACTTTACATTTCGGTCTACAATCCAGTTTTAGTTAATTTTTATGATGGATGTAAGGTCTTTGTCTAGATGCATATTTTTGTATGCAGACATCCAGTTGTACTGTGATATTTTTAAAAGTAGAAATGTTTAAGGGGGAGTTTATTTTGAAGAAGATGTGAGAGATTCTTACAAAAGAAAGTACAGTTTTTATTGCATTTTATATATATGGGGCACAGCTAACTTACCAATAAAAAATAGGAAGAATTTTTAGGTACTACCAAAACCAAGAAAGAATGGATATCTTAAAGTTATAGCTTGGATACCTGTATAGCTAATGTTTTTTTTTTTTTCCTTGATCTCAGTAAACTTTGTAGATAAAAGTGTTTCTTTTATCTTATCATTTTGATTTTTCATGGATTATGCTTCCATTATATTAAAAGATTATAGCTGAAAATAATTGGTAAAGATGAATAAACAACCTCAATGTGTTGAGAACTCCTTTTATTAAAGAATATATTAATTATAAAGTTCCATACTGATACTTCAGAGACATTCAGAATAATGTTTACAAAGCTTTAAAAACTTGCAACACCTTATTCTTTATAATATGGTTATTATATAATATTGACTGCTATAAATGGAGTGTTGTATAAATGCTGACTAGACCTTGTGGCTGATGATGTTGAGTTCTTCTCTATCCTTCCTGATTTTTTTCTGGTTGTTTTGTCTGTTGCTGATGTTCTGTCTAGTTATCAACTGGTATCGAAGTTTACAACTATAACTGAGATTTGCCTATTTTTCCTTTCAGTTCTAGAAAAGTTGCATTACATATTTTACAGCACTGTTGTTTGATGCATACACACTCAAGATGATCATTTCTTCTTGGAGAACTGATCCATTTATCTTGTGTGATTTCCTTCTCTGTCTCCGATGATTTTTTTCCTTTAAGTCTACTTTATCAAACATAAATATATCTACTCCACTTTCATGTTTGTATCATAGATCTGTTTCTCATTCTTCTCTTTTCATTCTGTCTATAGTGTTATATTTGAAATGAGATTTTATAGACAGCATAGGTCATGTTTTGCAATCTTCTCTGTCCATCTCAGTCTTTTAATTGGTATATTTAGATTATTTACATTTAATGCAACTATTGGTATGTTAGGAATTGTCTGACTTTTAATTTTTGTTTTCTCTGTTTTTCATTTATTTTTCTTCTTTTCTGCCTTCCTGTGGGTTTCAGATAATCTAGGTTTTAGAATCTCATTTGATTTATGTATAGCATTTTATATACCTTTTTTGGTGGTTAATGTAGGCCTTACACTATATGTGCATAACTTATCACAGTCTACTGGTGCCAACATCTTACCAGTTTAAGTGAAGTATAGAAACTTTATCTTCCTGTATGTCTCTTTACTCTCCCCATTTATAATTGTCTTAAATATTTTCTCTATATAAATTCATAGCCACATGACACAGTGCTACAATTTTTGCTACAGCTCTCAAATATAATTTAGAAAACTCAGAGGGAAGGAAGCTTATGGCATTTACTCATTTTTTCCTGCTTCTATTGCTTGTTCTGCCTCCCAGATATCTCAAGATTGCTTCTTTCATCATGTCTTTCCTACTTAGTGAAATATCTTTAGCGTTCTTTCAGAGTAGGTTTACTGATAATAAATTCTCTGTCTTCTTACATTTCAAAAATGTCTTGTTTTCCCTTTCATTTATGAAGGATATTTTCACTGAATTTAGAAATATAGGTCTATAATTCTTTTCCTACAGCACTTAAAAAATGTATCATTTCCTTCTGGTCTCCATGGTTTTCTATGAGAAATCCATTATCATTTGGATTGCTTTTCTTCTATAGGCAAAGTAACTTTTCTTTTTCTTTTTTTTAAAAATTTGGCACCTGAGCTAACAACTATTGTCAATCTTCCTTTTTTTTTAATTCTTCTCCCCAAGGCCGCCCCCCTCCCCCACCCCAGTACATAGTTGTATATTCTGGTTGTGCTATGTGGGACGCTATGTACTATGTGTTTGGGGCTGGCCTTGTGGGATAGTGGTTAAGTTCACATGCTCTGCTTTGGTCACCCAGGGTTTGCAAGTTTGGATGCCAGGCGTGGACCTACACACTGCTCATCAAGCCATGCTGTGGCAGTGTCCCATGTACAAAAGAGAGGAAGATTGGCATAGATGTTAGCTCAGTGACAATCTTCCTCATCAAAAAAATATATATTATCATGTTTGGTAGAAAATATCACACATCTCATATGAAGCTTTGCATGAATCAATTATTAATGATGAAAAAAGTTTTTCTTCTTTTTTAATGATTTTTTTTTTTGGTGAGGAATATTGTCCCTGAGCTAACGTCTGCAGCCAATCTTCCTGGTTTTGTTTTTCTCCCCAGAGCCCCAGCACATAGTTGTGTATCCTAGTTGTAGGTCATTCTAGTTCTTCTATGTGGGATGCCACCACAGCATGGCTGGATGAGCTGTGCATAGGCCTGTGCCCAGGATCCAAACCAGCAAACCCCAGGCTGCCAAAGTGGTGCACGGGAACTTAACCACTTGGCCACAGGGCCAGCTGCCATAAAATTTTTCTTTATAATTGAAGATATAGCAATAGAATGCATAAAGAGGCATTTTCAATTAAATATCAATCATGAAGCCACTGCTGGTTTCTTGCATGACTGCCACAAGTTACAGAACATGTCAAAAGAAACATAAATGCTATTTTTAAAATTGACATTTAAAATTAAATTCAGACTTACATGTAACTAATTTGTACAAAGAATTCTCTCTTTTTAGAAAAATTATGTCACTAGAATCATTAGCTCTATATGTACTAAAATATGTATTTCAAAAGTGTCAGCGTCTACCCCTGTAGACTCTGTCACAGCCTATAAAACACTCTTAATGGCTCCAGTAACAGTTGCTCAGCAGAACGATCCTATTCAGAATGAAAAGCTGTAAAAAGATATTTGCAATCTTGCAATTGCCAAGAGCAAATGGTATCACTTTTAATTATGCTGATGGAAAATGAAATCGTTAAAGGTAAAACTTTTGGCGATCTAATAACAATATTTGCAGAAAAGTGAGGCAACAATATCTTATGATCAATTAAGGTATCACATTAATAAAATCGTGTTGTGAATTAAGTAAAATTATGACACTAAAATACTTTTTGTAAGTTTTAAGTTTATATTGCTACTATGTATCACTATTAATTCTATTACATTGTATAAGTTATTAAAGTACTTTTAAAGGAAAATCGTTATAGTTTAGTAACTTTGACAGCACTTTTTTCTGGTTCTTGAACAAAGGGGCCTGCGTTACTCCCCAGGGAGTCAGGACTGCGCTGCCCTTCCCCTACACACTGACATCCTGTTGCTGTCTCCCATCGGCTGAACCCACACATAAAGCAGAAGACGTGGTAGCCCGAGTGATCCGATCTGGAGCTCGCTCTCCTCAGGGAGAAAATGGAATAGAGAAAGACACACAATGGCTCTCAATGCTAAAGTAAGAGAAGAATCAACACAGTGGCTGAATAAAGCTGGAAACACTGCATATTTCCTCTGCACCTCTCAGAAATTCTACAATCTAGTTAACATGTGAAAGATCTTCAGAAGTCCTACTTGAAAGTGACACAGCTCAGTTTAGTTTGCAAGCATTTTCCAAACATGAATATATTGATTTTACACATTTCTAATTAATAAAAATAAGCAATATTTGAGGAGTAAATAATTAGATTTGAGATAAATGGTATGAACATATAATTATCAGGTGAAAATAAGAGAATATAATTTACACGAACACAGAGACGTGGTATTCAGGGCTTTGGTGATCAGCATTAGTTTAATGGAATATTATTTACTTGAAATATTAATAAACTTTTGCAGGCAATCTCTAAGATGCCTCTCTTTTTGTATGCATACTTTTGTGTAACCACCTCTTCTTGAGTATGGGCTGGACCTTGTGGCTCGCTTCTTACAAATTGAAAGGAGCAAAGTTAGGAAACATTACTTCCAAGATTAGTTTATAAACCATCTACTACTTCTGTTTTAAGCTCTCTGTCTTTGTAATCATTTCCCTGAGGAAATCCAGCTGCCAGGTCTTGAGGACACTCTGGCTGGCGACCTTGCAGAAGGACCCTTCATGACAAAGAACTGAGACTTCCAGCCAACAGCCAGCTAGGAGCTGCGTGCTCCTGTCAACAACCCTGTGAGGGAGCTTGGAAGTGAATCCTCCAACCCAACCCTCCAGATTTCATTGGCCCAAACCAATAGTTTAATTGTAAATCCAGGAGAGGCCTTGAGCCAGAGGCATCCAGGAAAACTGCTCTAGGATTCCTGATTCTCAGAAACTGGGAGACAATATACACTTGTTGTTTAAGCCACTAGATTTGATATGATTTGTTACACAGCAATAGATAAGAAGTCAACCATACGAAAGTGTCCTAAGGAGAAAGAAATTTGGAAAACAATGTGATAACAAAAATTCAAAAATTTTTTGTTTTATTCTATTGTTGCTTTCTATTGAATGACTTTCCAAAGGTTTAATACTTAATGTATGTTTTACCTACTGCTCAAACACAAAAGAAGACCACATGGATTATGATTATAGGAAGCTGAAATCTTTCAAAGAATTTGAAGACCTTATTTGGCAGTCAAAATTCTCTCCCCTTTATCTGAAAATTACCAGGATTCTTTATGTTTTTGACTTTTGTCATCTATATTTATTCTTTTTGAAATGAATTCTCCAATTTTATGTGTGTGTGTGATATTTCTGATTTTTTATCCCTTAAGATAGTTCTTAAGGGAAACAATCTTAAGGGAGTAGTATTAAAATGGAATTATAGTACATAAAATAGGAACCTAATGAATATTATTAAACAAATACAATATTACTTAGACTTGAATGACAAAGGGTACAGAATAACATGCTAAAGAGAAAAATATTACCCCTGACTAATCATGTCACATACACAACTCACATTAAGTTTTTCATGTTGGTAATCTCACTTCAAAAATAATTTTCTATGTTGTTTAATTTCCTAGTTGTCAATATATTTTTTACATATCATTGGGATAGGGAAGACTACAGTTGTGGTTTAAAATCCTAGTAAGTCAGAACTATTTCAGAAATTTTACTTGAGTCAAATTTACATAAAGTTAATCTCTTTAAATTGAACTTGATACTGCTGTTACTCAATTTGAAAAAAAATGGGGTTTTTTGCTTATTAGAATATTGATGTAATTTTTTAGAACATCGAATAATACAGCCTTAAAACTCAGAAAATATTTAAAAAACCCTTCATGCTTTTGATATTTGGAAGAAGACCTTACTGCAGTGATTAACATTGATAAAATTGATTCTTAAGATAGATTATTTGATTTCTCCATCCAGGATAAGTTGAAAAAATCAACACGTATATAATTACTGAACACCTATATAATTACTGTTATATTTGTTTTGACACATAAATAGTCATATATTCATTATTTTATCCATCCATGGATGCATCTTATTTTAATACCTCCCAAAAATGAGTTGCAGATATCAGTACATTTCAACCCTAAACACTGTAATATACACATCATTGCTTAGATCTCACTATCTCTTTATACTCTGGCTGAGGTTAAATTTATGTAAAACAAAACACACAAATCCTACCTGTGCCATTCAATGTATTTTGACAAGCGCACACATGTATGTAACCCAAACATCTACAAAGAGAAAGAACTTCACTCCAAAATCCCTTCCAACTCCTATCCGTCAATCCCTGTTGCCAAACCTCAGAAGATGTCTTACATTTTTCATCATAGGTTAATCTTGACTCTTCTGGCACTTTATATAAATGAAACAATATGGCATAAGTTTTTTTGTGTATGACTTTTTTCAGTCAGAGCAAATTTTCACTCACCTTTTACGAATCATTTTTGATGTAACATTCATTTTCCTTTTTCTCAAATTGTACCCTATGGAAATTACTCTATGTTAAGATGAGTGATAAACTCAGTTTATATTTATTTCAAAATGTTATATTTAGGCTTATTTTTGAAAATAGTTTTGTTGGGTTTACCATTCTAGGCTAAAAATTTGCAAAGAATTTTTAATCTATGAATTGGTGTCTTTTATCACTCTGGACAACTTTAATCTTTTTCTGCTATTGCAAATCCCATTACGCAACCCAGATTAAAAGCATGTTAGATCTTTTTCTCTATCCTTAATGCCTTTTGAGCTTTCTTTCATACTCTTTATTTCTTTAACTCTCTATGTTGTAGGTAATTTATACAGATTTGACTTTACGTTAATTAGTTCCTTCTTTAGCTGAATATAGTTTGCTATAAATATCATCTAATATTTTTTAAGACGGATGTGTATATATTTAATTTAGAAGGTCTATCTAGTGCTTTCCAAAACTTCCTGGTCAATTTTGATAATCTCTTGCCCTTTGGTCATACATTTTATATTCTTTTAATTTTTTAACAGATAAAATATAAATATTATATGTACAATAGTAATATTGCTAGTTACAGGTCTGATTTCTTTAACTGCTGTCGTTTGCTGGTGGTAGATTGTGTTCTCTTGTGCTTTTTGCTCTGAGTGAATGATCTTTGGAATGTATTTATGGAAATTCCTTGAGGCCTAAATTTAGAGCACATTCATCCAACAACTCTTGTTTTGAGCTTGTTTTTTCTAGGCGTCTGAGGATACAAATTTATGCATAACATGCTCTGAGATAATACAAATCAGTTTCACACTCACAGAAGGGCAGAGTTGTGGTAGAAAGTCTCAGTGGCTACATTTGTTTATTCTTGCTCAATCCAGAACTAAAGTTAAGGCAAGAAATCATGCCACTCTTGTTAGATGGCTTGGTTTTCTGTTTATCCACTGATACTGCCCACCTTCCTTTGTCCTAGCTTTATTCTGTGTCTGTAATTTCACTTCCCACTTGCATGGAAACAGGCTCTGCATGAACCACGGATATTTTTTTCTCCTCTCACCAACATGCACATGCATGGTCCAATAAATAGCAAACTCAGCCTGCTAGAAAGGACTGATGACTGCAAGTTTAAATCTGACTTCAGCAGTTATTTACTTCCCTGAATATATTGTTAGTAATTTCTAGTGTCTGATGATTTCCCTCACTTTCCCACTCCTCAGTGATTTGTGTTTTTTTGTTCTTCTGAACAAGTAGTTCTCCAGTATTCCATTGTGAAAATGCACCCATGTCATTACTGCTTGAATAAAGGCAAGTAGTTATTTCAAAGACTTTTAAAGAGAAACTCAAATCAGAAAGGCAGGTTATGGGAGGAAAATGCATGCTCTATAATTCTAGTAGCTGCCATATGTAGATGGTGTAGGGAGGATGAACTATTCCTCTACCCTCTAGGTTCTTCCGGCTGGTCTAAGAATTAAATTGACATCAGACAGAATAACAGGGAAAATCAAACAAAGCTTCATAATATGTCTACATGAGAGAAACCCAGAAAACTGAGCAACTTACCAAAATGGCTGAAGCCATCACCTTAAATACCATCTTTAGTTAAAGACAAAGGAGGATGTTGGGGGTAGTGGTTTGGAACTTCAAGGGGGAGGAAGGAAATTCACATGGAGATGGAAAAGCAAATATTTGGTAAAAACATGTTTGCCATACCTTGCAAAAATAACGGGACAACGGGAGGACTTTGATTGGATGGGCCTTGCTAGGCTCCTCTCTGTCTACCACACCTAGTTTATATTAAACTGTAGCTTTATCTTATGGTATTAGCTCCTTCCTGGATTAGGCCTTCTATCTTAAATTCTTTTAGGCAGTTAGAGGAATGGTCAAAGTTTCTTCCTGAATCTTTTGTTCTTAAAAATAATCAAGCCAAAGTGACACATTTTGGGTGGCAAATTCTGATCCTCTACAATAGAGATAGATATAAATATAGATACAGATATAGATATACAGACATACACATCTTTCAGTACTTTGTCTCTTGATTTCTTTTATCTCTGTGTCAGTGTAAGTACTAAATGTATCTATTAAAAATTCTTCTTTTTTAAGTAGATTATGCCACTGTCTTTATTCTGCTTAATTTTCCTTAAATACATTTTCTTCTTTGATATCTCTATAAATGTTTGTGATGACGTTGGATTAAAGTAATGTATTGTCTTTGCTGCCTCCAGAAATATATTTTTTCATGTTAATTTCATTAGCTTTCTCTCTATTTCACTTTTTCCTTCATATATATACATATACATACCCATATTCCTATATATATATATGAATATGTATAAACATAAATTTGTTTGTATATTTAAATAAACAGAAATTTATGGGGAATGCAAATTAATTTATAATCAGGAAATTCAATTAGACTGAAAAAGCAATTTATTTTAATTTGCATACTATAAACTGTAATGAAAATATAAGCATGCATGTGCATTTTTGTATAAATGTATTATTTAAATTGTTCCAAATCTATCCCCTTCCTTAATGTGTGAAATCAACTTTATCACTTAGTATAAACTTCTAAAGATACAAATATTCCATACTAAATCTCCTGTTTATTAACAGTTTCTCAAAATTTTAACTGTTTTGCTTCAAAAAAAACCCCACTCCTATACATATTTTGAGTTAATTTTTTTGGTAAGAATTTTTTTCAAATATGCTCTTACACACCATAGCAGCATAAGCAGGAGCAAGCTTACAAGGTGGTTAACTTTACTCTTACTCCAACTAGAAGGATTCTGTAAGAGTAATGTAAGATATCATTGTCTGGCTCCATATGGCTTTTCATGAAAAAGACACACCTACACCAAAACACGTCCCTCTTGCCTTCAGAAAGTGAGACCACAAAGGAAGGTCCTGTTTGCACAGAAATACCTGGTAACTGTCATAAATGAAAAGTTCATGTATTCAGCAAATATGAAAATGCTTCTTGAAAGGTGTCATTTCTGTAGCTCTCCAATAAAGTCAGAGTAAATTCGACTTAACTTTAGAGACTACAGGTAGGAAATAGTTGACAACGCTGGCATGTGGCCTTTCTGTTCTCAAATCTCAATGACATCTGTTTGGCTAATGAGGCAGAAAACAGGAGCAATTTCTGAAAATATTACACAGTATTGTCCATGTTTTATTTACATCTAAAGTTGAACTTATTTTAATTGTTAAATCAAAATAAATAAGGTGAATAAGTTTGAGGATACAACAATTTCTGTTTACAGAATTGTACCGAAACTATTTTAAGACAAAAAGAGAGATTAAAAATTAACATGGGAGGGCTGGCCCAGTGACTTAGTTGTTAAGTTCACATGATCCACTTTGGTGGCCTAGGATTCACAGGTTCAGATCCCAGGCACAGACCTATGCACCACTCATCAAGCCATGATGTGGTGGCATCTCACATGCAAAATAGAGGAAGACTGGAACAGATGTTAGCTCAGTGACAATCTTCCTTAAGCAAAAAGAGGAAGCTTGGCAACAGGAGTTAGATCAGGGCCAATCTTCCTTACCAAGAAAAACAAATTAATGTGGGTAACATATCTGAAGACTACTAGTAGAAAAGACCAAACCTACTGCCTCTGTCCTGTGTCCCCTCTGAACTGGTGAACCCTGGGTGCTGAAGCAGAGTGCAGGAACTTAACTACTACACCACCGGATTGACCCCTCCTAATTCTTTTTGGTGCTTAATTGACTCACCTCTGGCACTGGGGACCTTAATGCAGGTCCTTGCTTCTTTTGGCACCAGTCAATTAATGGTCATTAATTTCTGTCATCTTCATTGCTTTCTGGCAAAGAAGAGAGCCAAGGTTTTCTTGCATGTTTTGCTTCCTCAGACCTGGAATAGAATTTAGATGCCACAATTGAAGCACTAGCTATGTCTATTGCTACTGGATTGGAATTACAGTCAGGCAAATTCAGCTAACAAAGCCGAAAAATGGTATTTATTAAAAAAAAAAAATATATAGTGGCATTCCCAATTTATACTAAATATTATAGAATTTAAAATGTTTTTATATAGTTATATCAATTCTGTGACACTGCATATTTTGGTTGTTAAAAAGATTAATTAAAAATTTTTATTATTCTGTGGAATATATGCATAGTTTGAAAATGATAATAACGATATTACTGCACTAATTAAACTACTGAGCACAGTTTTAAGTTTTTATGGCAGTTCTATTTATCCTTGGACTACAATCTTCTAAAAATGTACAATCAACAGTCAGTGTCTAAAATCACTTGAAATAATTTTAATGTGTTTATGTTACTATGTTTATTTCCATTTTTTCAGCTTTTAGGAGTTATATTTTCCTTTTTAATTTTATTTTTGTCTATTAAAGTCATCAATAATTTTCAAAGCCAAAACCATAAGATAAATTTAAAAGACTATACAGGGCATAGAGATCTTTTCCTAGTTTCATACATGTTATTAAGTGTGTATGCCATTGCTTATTCAAACAGTCCTTCCTTTTCATTTTCCTCAAAGGTAAAACTGGACAATAATGCTATCTACCCCAAAATATTTTGGGGACGATTCAGTGGGGAATATTTGTTAACAGCTGATATTTATGCACAGACATTTGGCGAATTCTATATATGTTTATTGAATAAACTAAAAATGGTTTCTATTAATTCCAATCACTCTATATACTTATACATAAGGCCTACAGTTCAAAAATACAGAATAACTGTAAAAACATTTTAAGTGATTTGTTCCCAAGCTAAGTTTTTTTGTATAGGGAGGAGATTACTAAGTCAATGAACAGGCAGATGAAAAACTAAAATGCTAATCCTTAAAAATACAAGAAGGCTAGAAAGTGTAATAAATTGTATTACACTCTCTACAGAGTGACTTTATCACAATTTTAGGACAATAAGAGTTGTAATAGGTTACTGAGTTTTGGGGATATCATTCCAGAAAATTCTTTCATCTTCCTCTTGATAAATTCAGGTTTGAACATTATTCTAGATCCTTCAACTTTTTTTCCAAATCTTACATATTCCTCTAGATAAGCTCCAGTTCGAAACAGTGCTGCTTTAAAGAGATGCCCAGAAGTAAACTTGAGTATGACCAGTGCAGATATTTTCCAGATTTTTCTGGAGAATCTACCTATTTTCTCAATTGTTCTAGATATATACATTTACAATTACAGCCTTTTTGCTTTTGCTTTTTTCTTGGCGTCCGCATCTCATTAACATTGCATTTTGAATTTATCCATTAACATCTATAGATCTTTGGTGTAAATTTAGAAACATATTTGACCTCACATAGAAGTAAATTCAAACAGAAGTCTCACGCCTACCAAAAGATGAAACACAATGAATTTGGAGACAAAGAGAGAGGAATGTTAAAATTTCCAAATTTGTGCCAGCATACGTGTGTGGCTCTGTGTTATTACAATCTTAAATTTGGACTCAGTAATGTAACCTGTAGAAATATGAATAAACTGAAATGTTCTTTGCGTGAACCACTAAGTAAGATCATTGCTTCTAACCTAGCCTCTTTTCCCCTCTTTGAAAGGTAATGTTTATATTGAGAGTTTCTACTGCCTTACAAACAGCTTTTTAAGCACGTGGACAGTAATAAAACATCATAAATGCTCATTTGAAAACACGGTGAAACAGTGAAAGTATTAAAAAGAGCATTCAAAGAAAAAAAATCCTGTAAAAACTAACTCTATTGTCTTATTGTAAGCTAACTGAAGATGCCAGCTTAAGTTGTTGACATTAAAAGTTCATTCGATTAGGTACTGTTTGTACGTAGATACACGGCAGCCCTCAAAACAAACAGCTGACATCAGGATCTATCAGGATTGGAACAAACATAGCTCATCCCAGTTATCTGGTTGTAAATTACCCTAAATTATGAAATGACAAAATCCAAGGAGAAATAGAGGTAGTTATAGACCAAGCTTAAGACACCGAGACATATTTGATCTATCTTGCTTTTCTTTTGGACAGAAATTTCCAAATTTTAGATTCAGTTAGTTATAGCATCTCGTTCAGTAATACCTGCTCAATGTATTCAGAAATACATTATATTTATCCCTATAATAAGGAGTAATTGCACACTTTATAACAAGGAGTAACTCTGTGTGTGTGTGTATACAAAATCTTGGTTGGAGAAATTTCTCTCTTTAACCCAAGGTGCGACTTGGCCAGCTTATTGACTAAAGAAAAATTTTTAATGTTAATATGTTTTTATTTTTGCTTACTTAGTAAAGTCCATCAAATGTAATCTTTACAGGCAATCTTACTTCCTGTAGGAGTATGTTTTTCTGTCCCAGCTATTCTCTTCCTTCTTCAGAGAAGTGACACAACTCTCACCCCACCCTCTTGTCCTTGTGGGCCTCATGTGCGGCCTCTGTGGCCTCTGCTTCCTCCTGAGATTAGTGGAGCAGAAGGACAGTTCCACAAGCCCTTAGAGTGGTTTTAGCACCAGGGATCTGATGAGAATATCTTAGAGAACACACTTATTTTAAGTCAAGACTCTAGATTCAACTTCAACAGTTTCAGACACTTTTGACAATGAATGAGAGTCTTGACATTTTCTTCTTGGGCACTTACGTGCTCCCTGTCATCACAGACATTGGTGATTTCCAAGGCAGGCGTTGCAAAGCAGACTGCAGTGCTCTGCCGCTGGAACAGAGCTCAGGGAGAAAAGTAAAGATCAAGTAGTTTCAAAGTGAAATGGTATTTGCACGTAAATATTCAAGAAGGAGAAGGAAAAGGAGGAGAAGGGAAAAATAAGAGAGCACATAATAGAGGGGAAAAAGTTTTGTCTTTTCGCTGGATAGCTAAATGCCAAGCTCCATTAACTTTAAACTCTTCATGTCAGTGATATAAGTTAGCAAGACAATCTAACAAAATATTCTTTTGGAATTTGTCCATTTTAATTTACTATCCAATGTAACACTTTACAAGCCTCATAGTACATTATCCTTTACACAATGTAATATGCAAATAATTACCAGAAAGTTAATGCATGTCCTTTGGGATTGCCTTTAAAAATTCAATATTAAAGATCAAAGGAGAAAACATAAAATAAAAGAATATCTCAGTAAACATATGTTGAATTATTTTTTCTGCTGGTACAGGGGTGTGAACACTTGAATTATTTTATTTTCCCCTGCCCAAAGGGAGCGACATCTTTGTTAATGATAAAACGTGCATTTTATACAAAATATTAAATACATTGTATTCATGTAAAACGTTCCTTCCAACATTCTTCTTGTTAATTTGCCCTGATGAATTATTTCTTCTCAGTTTATTTGTTTTTTCTTTTTTATTTATTTTTTCTTTTTTAAAGATTGGCACCTGGGCTAACAACTGTTGCCAATATTTTTTTTTTTCTGCTTTATCTCCCCAAATCCCCCCACCCCGTACACAGTTGTATATCTTAGTTGCCCGTCCTTCTAGTTGTGGGATGTGGGACGCCGCCTCGCCTCAACGTGGCCTGACAAGAGGTGCCATGTCCGTGCCCAGGATCCGAACCCTGGGCGGCTGCAGCGGAGCGCGTGAACTTAACCACTCAGCCACAGAGCCGGCCCCTCAGTTTATTAAAACTGAATGCCACAAAGGATATTTTGCAGAAGTAATACATTTTCTGTTATTATTGTTGGCAAAGGGAATGCAGATTACAAGTTTAACTTCATTTATAAGCAATATTAACTTGTTATTTCAAAAGTGTTATAGCTAAAGCAAGGGTTTGCAGATTTTTATTATTTAGAAGATACCTTTCCGATGCCACAATTCCCCATTTGGGAAAGATATATATATATTTTATAAACATACATATATATATTTATATACACACATATTTATGTATAGAATTAATTTTGATACTCCTTGTCATAGCCACAAAATATTCTCTAATTAAAGAGGCAATCCAATTACTAGCATGTTATTTTAAAAATAGGCTGTTGCCTTTTAATTTCTGGTAAAGGCTTTGATACTAAAGGTAATATATGTCCTCCATTTGAAATAATATTGAACCCAAAAGGAACCACTTGTTGTGTTTCACTCTTATCAGACAGAACCTTCCAAAGGCTCAGAGGTTATCTCCCAGGGGCTGACTGACCAAAGGCCTTTCTTTGGAATATGCAGGGTGTGAGCAACCCAGACCCGCTGAGTTAACTCTTTTCTGACCACTGAGCCAAACACTAACAAGGGAGATGGGCAGCGTGACTGCGCTAAACTAGTCAGGGCCCCTTCCTAGATCTGAGGCGGTTTTCCAAAACTATTTGTTATACCAAAGAGAGAGGGGTGGAATGGGCATTTGGGTCTCAATTACGACAGGGCTATTTCCCCACTTACTAGAACTCTCTGTAGCTGAACATGAAGGTGAAAGGAATAAAGAAGCATGTCAAAAAAGAAACATATCAATAAGTGGAAATAATATTTTCAAGTGTCTTAAAATCAAATTAACTTCCTTATTTGGGGAAGCTAAGTGATTGTTCATTAGGGTATTATTTGTTTTTTGTTGTTGTTATTCAAACATTAAGTAAATTATGAAAATACTAAATACATTATAATTTTTAAAGTATGGAATTAGAATATTAAAGAAAATCTAACTTTGAGTGTTTCAATAAATCATAAGCTTACCACGTAGTCAATCAATGACTTTTTCTGAATTACAAATGTTATACTCGTTGCTTAAAGAATAAAACTTATATCCCAAAGTGCCCTGTGATGTGGGAACATCACAGGCATTGAATCCCTTTTCCATTAAATACTAGATGTGTGACCTTGGGTGGCTTATTTAATCTCTCTGGTCCTCAAATTTATCCTCTGTAGAAACAGGTGATGATTCTCACTCTGCAAATTTGTATGAGCAATAAACAACAAACAAATAGAAATTTGGCAAATAATGGACTTCTTTCTCAAAGTTGTATTTAGGATGACTCGGATTAGATCTTGTTTTAGGACACAGGTATTAAGGAGCCAGATTCTTGAATAAGTTATTGTCAAGATTAGGTAATTGCTCAGGAGGCTCATCCATTAAAATTTTTAAGAGCAGCTATTCATCTACTTTCGTTCCCTTATGGAAAAAAATCTATTTCTTTATTTAATTATATAAAATTTATGAATTCTTTATTATGGCACATAAAAGGGTCTAGATCAGAGCAAAAATCCAGAATATCAAATTATTTTTAATGCTGTCTCTAGGTGTTTATTAAACGTGAGTCAGGAACATCAATACCCGCCAGCATGCTACCCAACAGCATTTTGATTTATTTCTTCCCTCAGGTTAGAGAAAGCCATCGGCACTCTCTCTTCTAGACTTTTCTCCTCAACGGGATTTGGGCCCATGGCCCCATGTGCTTCTAGCTCTTCCTTTATAATGTTTGTTTTTTTTTTTAATTTTGTCCCGTCTTGTATGATTCTTCAATTATTTGCATACTGGAACTGCCTTCCCAAGCAAGCAAACATTGTCAAGACTCTGCTATCTTAAAAAATCAAATGCCTCCCCCACTCCAAGTTTCACCTTTTTCTAACAATATACCCCATCTACATTTCTCAGTGTATAGACAGGCCTCAGAAACAATAACAGGAAAGGGCCAGTCAGAAACAGGAAAACTTCAAAAGTAACAGAGAAAGAATGACGTGAGGGATCACACCCCCACCCCCGACCTCCTGCCAAACAGAGACAAACATTGAAGAGAGTGGTCAGCAAGAGAAGGGACGGAGGAAGGAGGAGAAGTGCAGAGAAGTGCCCAATAAATTTGACAAAGGAGATTTTCTCTATGACTTTCAATCATTTTTCAAATTTCACTGAAAACTAAAATTTTTCTTTCCTTTTACTACATAATATTTATTTTTTTCTTTCTTATATCATTCTCATTTTAGAGTGATGGTAAAATATGTTGATACAGTTCATATCAAACAATAGAAATTAACAATTAAGCAAGTACTTTCTGTTAAATTTTGCACATTTAGTGGGATTAGGACTAAATATTCTTTTATTTGGTGTAGAAGATGTCTTGAGAGTTCTTTGACGCCTCATAGCTTTTACTCTGAGTTTCCATACAAAGTAAAATGTGAAACAAAAGCGATAACAATTCACTGATAGGTTTTAATGAGATTAATATTTACACAGCAGAATCCATATATGCAAAATATCTCTAAGGGAGCTGATTTTCTCGAATCAATACCATCTTGCTCGCAAACTCTCATTTCCACTAATGGAAGGGAAGAAAAAAACCTGGAGAATTAAATTTGACATTTCCCCGCCCTTCACTTTTTTCTCTCCGTCTAAATGAGTTATTTGGGGCGAGTTATTCAGTCAACTCAGTGATCAAACTCCCTGCGCTGTCTGGTCCCCAGGGTCCTCCCGCACTCTCCTCATTTCCTGATGTGCGTGAGGAGAGAGAAATACTTCCTTTCCTTCAAGAAGAGGGCCCAGCCACTCTGCACGTCTCTACCAACCACCAGTCGTGTTGGTCTCTTTAAGCTGGTGTGTGGGTCGAGCTCTGTCCTCGCTGAAGGAGAGCCTGAGTGTTTGCGTGAAAGATATTTTCAGACTGTTCTCTGGGCAGGGCAGTAGCTCCAGGGAGCTGAGCTCCGGCTCCTCCCTGCTGGCACCATCAGCCTCTCACTGGCCTGCAGACCCCCTGACGTCTGGCTGCAAATCCTGAAGACCCCTGGCGTAAAGATCTTCCCTGCAGCACTCATCAAAGGGATGATGGGTCCTCCTTGGTAGCTCACCGGTCAAGTCAGCCATCTTTTTTTGAGGTCCCTCACAGCGCAGGGGACTTTTTGTAGTCTTTTGGTTACTGGTGAGCAAGAGAAACTGAGGAGGGCCGTCCTGGCCTTCTGAGCATGCCCTGCTCTCTGCTCCTTTTGCTCTCCTCTCCTGCACCACCTGCTGTTGGCAGCGAAGTAGGAAAATTGCTGTTCCTGTAGCCTTGTGCCACCTCCCTATCTCAACACCCAGACCATTCCCACCTAGGGTGTGCTAGGTCCTTGCTCCTCCCTCTGTCCGCCAGGCCAGTTCTCTTCACACTGTGGTCTCCAGCCCCGCCATCTGTAAGGACTCCCTTCTTTCGAGACAGGAAGAGAGTGGCGTTATCAAAGACCCAGTTCTTTCTACTTTGAGTCTCTGTATTCAGACACCAAAATATTGGTCCAGGTAATAAAGGCTTTTCTCTTTGAGTAAAAGCAGAATGTGAAAACTGTTGCCCCAAAATTAATTTAGGATTTTTTTATTAATTACTCTACTGAAAATTTATTTTCTGTAAAGGCTTGCGATGATGTCTTTTATGTAATTACATATGGATTGCCAGTTTTTCCGCCAACATATATTAACTAACCCATTCTTTTCTCACTGATTAAACTAATAGCTATATTGAATATTAACTTTCCACATATACTGAAATCTCTTTCTGGGTGCCTTCTTCTGCTTCATTCATTCATCTATTCCTAAATCGATACCATATTGATTACATTATAAATTCTTCATCATGTATTGTGAAATTTGGTAAGGCAAATTCATCTCACTGCTCTTTTATTTATAATATTCTTGGACACTCTAATATACCTCTATTAATTTCAAGGTCATTTTATACGATTCCCAAAAAACGATTTAAATTCTGAAAGGAAATATTGTAAAAAATAATTAAAAGTAATTTTATTTTCTATGATGTCAAATCTGCCTCTCTAAGAACATCATGTACTATTTCACTTGTTCATTTGCTGTTTTGAAACTTTTTAACCATTATACTAAATATGTTGGTCTTAAGATTCAATCATTAGGCAAATTATTTTCCCCAGTACTGTATCTAGTGGCCTGCTGTATTCTCTTATGTGATGGCTAATTGTATGTGTCAATTTGATAGGGCTAACGGATGCCCAGAGAGCTGGTAAAATGCTCCTATTTTTCCTATTCATTATCATAAATCATGAGAATCAACTGCACGTAGTTGTTTAAAGTCTTTTTTTTTCTTCTATACAAGTAGTATCATATTAACCATACTTTCCTGAAAAAGTGCTATTTTTCCTTAAATATGTCTTGGGCATCTTTCATTTCTGAAGTATAGTTAAATTGAGAATTCTGAGGTAATTCCATTCAATACCTCAATGCATAAAGGAAAAAAAGGTAATTCCCTCGGGAGAACTTCTTAGGGGCCGTTGCCTCAAACAGAATTTTCTCTCCTAGTGGCTCTGGACTAGTGCTGACACTGGCAAACATGGCCCTATTTTATTTAATTCAAGGGGAAATAGTTGAAGAAGAACTGGTTGATTCAAAATTGATCATACTGACACATTGCTCAAAAAGACCAATTGGTCAACAATGACTATTTCTAGCCATTTATTTTCAATACTTTGTAATTTTGTTCACAATGGGGGTGTTTTGTAATTTTCTTGCACCTTTAAGCATTTTCATTCTTAAAATTTTTGCAAACTCTGAGATGGTTTTGAAACTTTGCACATGATTCTTAACAGGTTAGTTCAGGTTTTGATGTCTAAACATGCCACTGGCTGTGACTGAGGTTGTACATGATTCTTTCTAAAGCTTTAGTCTTGAAAGGAGAAATTGTTTTACATTATAGCAATATAACGACATGAGTGGTAGAAATTATATTTAAAATGCTACCAGAGATCCTTTTACAGGTTTAAAGAATTAAAATTGCGAGGAAATGTGTTTATAGAATTAAAATTGCGAGGAAAATGGTCGAAAACATAATTAGAGAGGCAATATAGCTACCAGTGATCAAATATAAATTATATTTAAAAAATAAAGATACTTGAGAAAATGTAAAACTTCTTTCAAATGTTTTTTAAATTTCTTAATCATCCATTTTCATGAAAATAAATATTTAACAATTTCAAAACAGTCATTGGTGGCTTTCTGCTTTCACACATTCCCTGAGAAACAGGACAAAATTTAAAACGCATGGAAACAAATAGAGCATAGATAATTGACTAAAAACTAAATACAAAAAAATCTCAGAAAAAGAGACAAAAAATTGAAATATTATAAAACATCCCCAAGATGCATACACTCACACATAAGAGAACAATTAGCAAGTGAAATACATTTGTAATTTCCACCAAATTGTTTTTGTCCCTGCAGCAACTGAACATCAATATTTTAATGGTCTTTGCTTATTTTCTGGTAATATTTGGGTCCTCATCATATTCATAAAAATGGCTGAGTCAAATGTCCACAGAATAAACTTACCATCTTTTGATATGTGACCATAAAGCGAAAATGAAAACAAATCTTTATTAATGGCATATGACTTACATAATACCTTTAAAGACACCCTACTCATCAAGAGAATAAATATAAGCCTTTGAAAATTTATCAATCCTTTGAAAATTTATCATGCCTTCAAACCCCAACAAACAGGCTTATAGTACATGTATTCTTTATTTCTTTTGTCTGAGATCTTACTGCTATAGAAGCTCTCGTCTGTCTTTGTGCCTTTGATTCTTTCTGGCTTCTGACTGCTGACAATACATTCTGGAACACAGACAAGACAAACAATGAAACTACTGTGGCCAGTATTGTCATTAAGAGACACACTACAAATCCCAGAATGTTCCACTATAAAAGTAATAAACCATTCAATTTTGGGAAAAATGAAATGTTTCCTTAAAATGTTAGACAGCTTTAAGAAAAATAGTCTTAACTTAAATATTAACAGTAATTTGAAATCTTTCTGACTAATTAAGTGGAATGTAAATACTAGGAGTTCATCAATAATAAATATCATCGCTTCAAACATATATTACTTTGAGTACCCCTGACATAAAAAACAAACTGAACATATTCTTCACTTTTAACTAAATCATCCAACTCATTCAAACTTTTTCACTCAAGGTAGACGACATACAGAAAGGCAGAGCTCCCTCTGAACAGCCCCTGTACTCCAGTAAACCAAACTGACATTCTGAAATAATCTACAGGCAGACTACAGAAAGCTTAAGGGAAATTGAAGGTACGTGACCAGTGAATCTTAGACCAGTGTTCCCATGTCATTAATAAAGCACCTTTGTTTACCTCCTAAATTCCAGCTTGTTCTCATATTCATCTGACTATTATTACTCTCAACTCTCAGGTGTTTATAAATCCTCTATCTATTGTGAAAAATAGCTTTTAAAAGAGAATTTAGCACTGTGACTTTCTTGTGGTATCAAAAAAGAGATTCCCAACAGAGAAAAGTCTCTTTTATGAAAAGGAAACTGAAATTATGAAAATTGTAAAATATGACAGTATCACAGGGTAAATCTAAGAGTCAATGGCAGGTTCAATGTTGAAAACTTTTTCCGGAGAGATTTGTATCTGTTTTAGATATATCAATGTAAAAAGTAATTCTTTCAACAATAAAAGGAAGAAAATAATTTTGGATTGAAATTTACTATTATTTTTTTAATTTTTATTTTTTTTGCTATGTGATCCAGAGCTCCACAGCTGCTGAAATATTTTTGCTTACAGAAAACAACATATAAATATCTGGGTAAAATTGGTGCAGAGCTTATGTTAGCCTTTCCATTTATCATGTCTCAGGCCCACTTGACAGCTATCAGAAACCCCATAATCCTGAATAGTTCAACACACAAACTCTAATCTACTGGTTATAATGGAACTTTCCCATTAGTGTGTTAATCCTTTGAAGAAAGACACTAATCATATAGTAGTTTCAAAGAGTTAATGTGCCTGGTCAAATAATGAATTTACTCAAGTTTCCTTGAGATGCATAAGTATTGACAGAACTCAAGCCATTTCTACTTTCTGGGTCAGAGTTTCTGAACCTTGTCACTGTTGACATTTTACACCAGGTAATTCTTTGTTGTAAGAGGGTGTCCTACGTACGCAGTGGAGCATGCTGAACAGTATACCTTGTCTTTATCCACTAGATACCAGTTAGCCCACTTCTCCCAGTCACGACAGTCAAAAATGTCTCTGACATTGCCAAATGTCTCCTGGAGGACAAGGGCAAAGCCACCTCTGGTTGAGAATCAATCTTTTAGGCTCATCTAAACTTGTAATACAGTATGAGATGGGATTAGAATAATAATATGGGGCAAAAGATATTTTAAAATAAGCATGAAAAATGTATGGCATCTAAAAATACGCTTTTAAAATCTGTATTTTCAAATTTCAGCCTGCATTCTTGTTTCCTTTAAGAGGCATGCAATCATAGTAATGATAGCTTGACCAATTTTTTCATTGGTAGAAATGTCATCAGACTACTTGTAGTAGAGTTATAAGGAAATCACTCAGATCATCATTTAGCATGAGCCTTCCTTCCAAATACTGAGGTGCCCAAGGGGTTTTTGCTTGGGGGGAAGGAAAGTGGAGTTCTTAGAGATCTTTATCATGAGAATGTATCAGCTGGTTTCAGGAACAGTTGGTCAAGATTGGTTCTCAGAAAGAGGGAGGAATTATTCTCTCAGTTTAGCAGCTATTGGTGGGCAATTTTGTTTTATCAAAAAAAGCTAATAAGAACAGTTGTGGGAAGTCAGGGTCTTTATTTCCACACTGAACATTTTTCAGTCCTTCAGGATTTTGTCTGTATTCATCTTTGAAGTCTGGCGACGATTGTTACTCCTGAACAAAAGAAAAATTGGGGGCGAATGCTCCTCACTTATAATATTTATAGGTCTTTCCATGATACTGCCACATCAAAATTGCACTAGATAAAATTAGACAAGCAAGGAAGACTTTGTTTAAGACTACCGCGATAGGGAAGACAGGCTGAACTTAACTCTGCTAAAACAAAAGGTAGGTGGGTTTTTAAGTCCTGGGGTGAGCTAGTGGGAAAGTACTGGAGGATGTTAGAGGGGAGGTTGACCAATGGAGTGTGAGCACCTTGAGTTATTCCTTAGTTGACAAATGTTTTTCTCTGTGATTACGCCATCTGTGTCTGTTAATTGGCACCCATCAAAGTTAGACCCCTATCCTCTCATAAGGACAGGAGATAGGGGTGCTACTGTCCTTCAATGTTTACTTTTCAAAAAGATGGTCCTTGAGAAAGATAGTTCTAGGTTGGAAAACTGGGAAGAAGCTGAAAGATTTACATACATTTAAAAGGGTCACAGGAAGAATTAACAACTACACATTGTCTAAAAGGAAATGTTTTAGGAAAAGGGAGATCAGAGACCTATAGTTAGGAACAAATCTGTCTAAAGTTTAGTTAAGTTGAAGGAAATATTAAGGCTATCTTGGTCAATACTCAAAAAGTATAATGGATTCACACTTGTAAATGGAATTCACTATTTTTACTTCCTTACAGCTCAAAATCAGAGTCATCAAATTTTTTCTAGGGATAGTAGAACCCAGCAAAGGAAACAAAAGATGTATTTATATTTGTTTTGCAAAATAAAACCTTGTAAAAAGATTACAGGCACAATAGCATGGCGCTCCATTGCCAAAACCATCTGCTTGAGAGGAGAGAGGGTTTTTCTGAACTTCAAGTTATTCCTAAATGCCACAACTAGGATAAATGATCAAAATACTATAAAAACAATTTTTTTCTGTCTAAGGAGATAAAAATCCTTCCTCATTTTAGGGAGTAGAATTTCATGGACACATTTATTTGGGATAAAACTAAAGGGATCTTTCCCTTTGAGTGAGTTCTCAGTAAGCTCCTCCCACCCTTTTATGCCAAAATTGGGAAAATATGATAGCTTTCAGGAGCATCCCAGTGAGAAAGAATTTACTTCCCATTTGGAACCCTGAGAGGAGAGAACCTGGTGCCAGAACATAGTGGCTGCAGGAGAGGTGGAACAGCTCGGATAGACAGAGAGAAGGCCCAGGATCATGCTTCCTGTTTCTCGTGACCCGGTTATGGGCTGCAGGAAATAACAATGCTCTTTTTTTTTTTTTTTTTTAAAGATTTTATTTTTTCCTTTTTCTCCCCAAAGCCCCCCGGTACATAGTTGTATATTCTTCGTTGTGGGTCCTTCTAGTTGTGGTATGTGGGACGCTGCCTCAGCGTGGTTTGATGAGCAGTGCCATGTCCGCGCCCAGGATACGGACCAATGAAACACTGGGCTGCCTGCAGCAGAGTGTGCGAACTTAACCACTCAGCCACGGGGCCAGCCCCAACAATGCTCTTTTATGCCTCAGTGAGAGAACAAGACTGAGACCAACTGGCAGTTGGTTAGGCCAGTGGACCTAAAAAGTCCTGGACTTTGGACAAGGAGAGCCCAAAACATGGAGATTTCAAAACCAGAGGCATCTGAGGAAGTTACATATATCAGGAGTGGAGATCCACACACCCAAGGGCCAGTATGGATTTATTACATCCCTGTGCATACCAACAAGGATTTGGAGAAGAGTATAGGACTAGAGTTTCCTCAAAGGACAATTTGTAAGCTTCTCTTAAAGCTAGGGGCTGTTTAGGAAGACCAAAAAAACATAGGAATAGAAAAGACAATGTAAATTGGCATATTTTGCATGTGTCTGTGAGGAAGATTGGCCCTGAGCTAACGTCTGTTGCCAATCTTCCTCTGTTTTATGTGGGACGCTGCCACAGCATGGCTTGACCAGCAGTGCTAGATCTGTACCTGGGATCCAAACCTGGAAACCCCTGGCTGCCAAAGTGGAGTGTGCAAACTTAACCACTATGCCACCAGGCTGGCCCCAAAATTGGTTTTTTTTAAACTGCAACATAGACTGTATTCTGTAATCAAATGAAAAGTGAAAGGAATGGAACTAAAATGAAGTCTATTACTAAATCAGAATATAATGAACCCTTCATACTAAAAAGAAGTTAATTAATTATTGATATTTTAGGTGTACGTCTTTCTCTAGCATTTGGTTATTTAACAACAGTTATTTTCTAAAACATGTAATAACGCAAAACTAACAAGAAATGGAAATGATCCATCACAAGATATAGTTGATTCAATTAAATAATAAAAATACTAAAATAAATAATTACTGAGTGCCCACTGCTTGCCAGGCTCAGGGCAAAGGGCAGAATTTATATTATTTCATAACTACCTATTATGGTTCTGCTCAAGCTTCCCTGATTTGTATACATGAGGTGTTAACAATAACTATGAGTACCATTGATTTTTATTGTCAAAATCACATGCTGCAGGCATTTCAAAATAAAATTACTCCTGAATCATTTTGGATTAATACAGCATTCAGGGCTGAATTCACAGCCATGTGGCCCGTGGAAAGGCAAGTGCACAGGCCCCCCACTGAGAAGGGCTCCATGCCTGGTTTAATGCGCTTCTGTCACTGTCTTAAAATTCTTAAGAATTTTATCTCAGAATTGCTGTTTTGCAAGTGGATCTAATGGGCCAATGGAGAAAGCATGCGAGCAGAGGAGACACTCAGTATGTGTGTCAGGCATTCCTCGCCATCTCGTTTATACATGTGCCTCAAGATTCTGGTGCACCCATGATACATAGGAAGGAAGCTCAGCAAGACTCAAAGAGAGTACCAGGGGAGTGTGTGAGGTCTGGTACTGAGCACGTATTGGTACTGACAGCACCGAGAGGAGAGGCCAAGCCTTCTACCTGAAACAGAGTTCACTTTGAACTCATAAGGAAAGCAATGGGTGTTCTAAGAAATACCAGCAACCAAGGAACCCTTATTCATATATCACTTCCCTGTATTAAGCAACCGCTTACCCTGAAGATGATGACACGAGGAAAGGGAAAGATAGGGCAACCCCCCACTCCTTTCCTTCCAGTTCTTCCTTCCAGTAGGGCAAATGTCGGGGTGTTGGTTGACCACGTGTATATGAAGAACTAAAATAAAAACATTTCAGTTAGTTTTGTGTAGTGTTTCCACTGTTCTGGTAAAAATGGAATACATATGCCCATACAGGCAAGGAAATACAAGTTGTGTAATTTTGGTGATTCTGCCTATAAATAAAGTGTGCTTATATTTGTATTTAAAACTGCCATTGTACAAGATAAAAATGAATGGTAAAATTCGTATCAGCTTGAAATATTAATTTTTCTTTACTTAGATGGACAGTAAATAGCAAATAAAAACACCATGAGAAGTCAGAGAGAAAGTGCAGAAAAAAATAGAGAAACCTCTACGTGTTAGTGCCTGTAACTATCTTTTTTCCTGCATTTTGAACAAGGTGCCCCACATTTTCATTTCTCCCTGAGCCCACAAAATATGTAGCTGGCCCTGATAGCATTCTTTGCTGAAAATCTGCTGGTTCCTGGAATGGTTTACTCCTTTACTAATACTAAATTTTGCTGTGGAGGTTAAGATTTTGAGAAAAGCCAACTTTGACACCACCAGAAAGTAGAAACCCATGCTCAAAAGCTATTGTTTAATAATTAAACATGTCCTTAACTTTGGAAACCAAGGTTGTTTAAAATAGCTCCCTTGAGCGTATTGGGGAGTTTGATGTCAGCTGTCCTTCTTCCTGGGGTTCATATGTTCCGAAATGTTCCGTCTAGCCTGAAGCAGGCAAAATAGAGAGCTCTGGAAAAAAAAAGTTTGAAAGTGTGCCATATTCTGGCCCATGAGTAGAACCCAAGAAAATCTAAGATGGTTTCTCAGTGACAATAAAATTGTGGCATCCCGGTCTATGGAATTCTCAGTAGCAACATAAATAAATGTCAAAAATAGACTTGTGCCTTGACAGAGACAATGTTGCTATTTATATTATAATATTGCTTTTTATAAAAGTGATAATATTTGAGATGTCTAAATGATATTCTGCAGTATTACTTTTTACGTGTAGTTGATAATAAAGTCTTTCACTTTTAAAATGTTTCTGAAACAAATTTGACCACTATAAAAATCCTTAAGAAGTGTCTGCGCGCTAGTTATTGCAGAGCTTGAGAAGCAGCTTCTCCCATAAATGCCGTGCGTCACAGGCTGGCAGAACATCTTTGCCAGTAGAGTCAGCAAAATGTCAGAAATGTACCTTCCAGATGCCGATTTATCTTGCGGAAGGTGACAGAAATACTTGTTTATAGGTTCACACTCAGAGCCTGCGGATCCTGGCAAAGGAAACGCCTTCTCGAGCCCATCCTGTTCCAAACTTTTCAAAAAGGTTGAATTCTAGTATCTTAGCATTCCCACAACCTGTCCCCAGAGGATGGCACAATCCTAAGCATAATCAGAGGCTGCCTGTTATTACAGCAGATAAGTTTTACAAGGTGGAGAGAGAAGAGATAAATAGAATATCACGACTGACGTTTATGAAGAAAAGGATGTGCAATGTTTTTGTTTATGTCTAAAACTAAGGCAAGAACGTGGCATCTGTTAGGCAAGCTGCCCAGCACATACTGCGCGGGGCATAAATGAGAAGCTTGATTATGCTGCAAAACGCTGTGACTTAGAGACATGTCAAGTGAGCACAGCTCTGGAGAGCTGGCTCAGGGGAGGGATGTCGGCATACCTAGGGAGGAAGGCTGGGTGAGGCGGTGGATGGCTGTGTTCACTGTAAAATATGGCATCAGATGCTGAGTTTATGGGCTGGCTGCCAAGTAAGTGGTTTCTGCTTCTACACCTGGTAAAGTATCAGGTACTGACAAAAGAAATGTAGAGTTTTCAAGTGAACTTGTTCACATTGCTTCAATGTATGCCCTTCTCTTTTTTCTTTAGAATAGACTAATTGATCTATTGTCCTCTTTTTTTTCTTGTTGTTTGTATTAGAAGCCTGATAGAACCCCTAGATCTATTTATCTGCTTTTAATTTTAAAATTTACAGTTTTAACCATTTTTAAGTGTACAGTTTAGTAGCGTTAACGTTACTCACATCGTTGTACAACAGATCTCTAGAATTTTCATTTAGCAAAACTGGAACTCCACACCTGTTGAACAATTCTCCATCTCTCCCCCACCCTACCGCCTACTCCCTGGCAACCACCATTCTACTTTCTGCTTCCACGAGTTTGATTCACACACTGGAATCAGACTGGAAGTTTGCATACTTGTCTTTTTCGTGACAGGCTTATTTAACTTAGCATAATGTCCTCAAATTTTATCCATGTCGTAGCGTGTGACAGGATTTCCTTTTTTATAGGGATCAGTAATATTCTATTGTATGTATGTACCACATTTTCTTTCTTTATTCATCCATCAGTGGGCCTTTACATTGCTTCACCTTTTTGGCTATTGTGAAAAATGCTGCAATGAGCAGGGGTGTGCAAATATCTGTTCCAGACTGTTTTCAATTTTTTTGGATATAGACCCAGAAAAAGGATTGCCAGATCATATGGTAACTCTATTTTTAATTTTTTGAGGAACTTCCACAATGTTTTCCATAGCAGCTGCACCATGTTACATCTTTGGAAGTCAGTCCGGTTTCCTCTGTAAAATATGAGTCTATTTTATCTAATTTCAGGGTTTTTTAAAATTTTTATTGAGTTAATGATAGGTTATAATCTTGCGAAACTTCAGTTGTACATTATTGTTTGTCAATCGTCTTGTAAGTGCACCCCTTCATCCTTTGTGCCCACCCCCCTACCCCATCTTTCCCCGGGTAGCCACTAATCTGCTCTCTTTCTCTACATTTTTAAATTCCTCATATGAGTGGAATCATACAGAGATTGTCCTTCTCTATCTGGCTTATTTCACTTAACATAATTCCCTCGAGGTCCATCCGTGTGGTTGCAAATGCGATGATTTTGTTCTCTTTCACAGCTGAGTAGTATTCCATTGTGTATATATACCACATCTTCTTTATCCAAACATTAGTTGATGGGCACTTAGGTTGCTTCCATGTCTTGGCTATTGTAAATAATGCTGCAATGAACATTGGCTGCATGGGACTTTTGGAATTGCTGATTTCAAGCTCTTTGCATGGATACCCAGTAGTGGAATGGCTGGATCATATGGTAGCTCTATTTTTAATTTTTTGAGGAATCTCCATACTGTTTTCCATAGTGGCTGCACCAGTTTGCATTCCCACCAACAGTGTATGAGGGTTCCTTTTTCTCCACAACCTCTCCAACAATTGTTACTATTTGTTTTGGTTATTTTTGTCATTCTAATGGGTGTAAGGTGATATCTTAGTGTAGTTTTGATTTGCATTTCCCTGATGATCAGCAATGATGAACATCTTTTCATGTGCCTATTGGCCATCCATATATCTTCTTTGGAGAAATATCTGTTATGTATCCTGCCCATTTTTTGATTGGGTTGTTTGATTTTTTGTTGTTGAGTTGTGTGAGTTCTTTATATATTATGGAGATTAACCCTTTGTCAGATGTATGACTTGCAAATATTTTTTCCCAGTTAGTGGGTTGTTTTTTTGTTTCAATCCTGTCTTCCTTTGCCTTGAAGAAGCTCTTTAGTCTGATAAAGTCCCATTTGTTTATTTTTTCTATTGTTTCCCTTGTCTGAGAAGACATGATGTCCGAAAAGGTCCTTTTAATACTGATGTCAAAGAGTGTACTGCCTACGTTTTCTTCTAGAAGCCTTATGGTTTCAGGTCTTACCTTTAGGTCTTTGATCCATTTTGAGTTTATTTTGGTGAATGGTGAAAAAGAATGGCCAATTTTGATTCTTTTACATGTGGCTTTCCAGTTTTCCCAGCACCATTTATTGAAGAGACTTTCTTTTCTCCATTGTATGCCCTCAGCTCCTTTGTCGAAGATTAGCTATCCATAGATGTGTGGTTTTATTTCTGGGCTTTCAATTCTGTTCCATTGATCTGTGCACCTGTTTTTGTACCAGTACCATGCTGTTTTGATTACTGTAGCTTTGTAGTATGTTTTGAAGTCAGGGATTGTGATGCCTCCCGTTTTGTTCTTTTTTCTCAGGATTGCTTTAGAAATTCAGGGTCTTTTGTTGCCCCATATGAATTTTAGGATTCTTTGTTCTATTTCTGTAAAGAATGTCATTGGGATTCTGATTGGGATGACATTGAATCTGTAGTTTGCTTTAGGTAGAATGGACATTTTAACTATGTTTATTCTTTCAATCCAAGTACATGGAATGTCTGTCCATCTCTTTATGTCGTCATCCACTTCTTTCAGAAAAGCCCTGTAGTTTTCATCCTATGGGTCTTTCACTTCCTTAGTTAAATTCACCCCGAGGTATTTTATTCTTTTTATTGCGATTGTGAATGGTATTGTGTTCTTGAGTTCTTTTTCTGTTAGTTCATTATTAGAGTATAGAAAAGCTACTGATTTATGTAAATTGATCTTATACCCTGCAACTTCGCTATAGTTGTTGATTATTTCTAAAAGTTTTCCAATGGATTCTTTGGGGTTTTCTATATATGGAATCATGTCTTCTGAAAACATTGAGGGTTTCACTTCTTCCCTCCCTATTTGGATTCCTTTTCTTCCTTTCTCTTGCCTAATTGCTCTGGCCAGGACCTCCAGTACTATGTTAAATAAGAGTGGTGATAGTGGGCATCCTTGTCTCATTCCTGTTTTCAGGGGGATGGCACTCAGTTTTTGCCCATTGAGTATGATGTTGGCTGTGGGTTTGTCATATATGGCCTTTATTATGTTGAGGTAATTCCCTTCTATCCCCATCTTTTTCAGAGTTTTTGTCATAAATGGCTGTTGGATCTTATCAAATGCTTTCTCTGCATCTATTGAGATGATCATGTGGTTTTTATTCCTCAATTTGTTGATGTGCTGTATCACATTGATTGATTTGCGGATGTTGAACCATCCCTGTGCCCCTGGTACGATCATGATGTATGATCCTTTTGATGAATTGCAGGAGCCGGGTTGCCAAAATTTTGTTGAGAATTTTTGCATCTATGTTCATCAGCGATATTGGCCTGTAGCTCTCCTTTTTCGTGCTGTCCTTGTCAGGCTTTGGTATCAGCGTGAATGTGTTAGGAAGTGTTCCATCCTCCCTAATTTTTTGGAATAGCTTTAAAAGGATAGATATTAAATCCTCTCTGAAAGTTTGGTAGAATTCCCCAGGGAAGTCATCTGGTCCTGGGGTTTTATTCCTTGGGATGCTTTTGATTGCTCTTTCAATCTCTTTCCTTGTGATTGGTCTGTTGAAGTTGTCTGCTTCTTCTTGACTAAGCTTTGGGAGATTGTAGGAATTCAAGAATTTATCCATTTCCTCTAGGTTATCCATTTTTTGGCATATAGTTTTTCGTAATATTCTCTTATAATCTGTTGTATTTCTGCAGAGTCTGTTGTTATTTCTCCTCTTTCATTTCGAACTTTGTTTATTTGAGCTTTCTCTCTTTTTTTCTTTGTATGTCTTGCTAGGGGTTTATTAATTTTATTTACCTTCTCAAAGAACCAGCTCTTTGTTTCATTGATCCTTTCTACTGCCTTTTTTGTTTCAATAGCATTTATTTCTGCTCTGATTTTTATTATTTCTCTCCTTCTGTTGACTTTGGGCTTTGTTTGTTCTTCTTTCTCTAATTCAGTTAGGTGTAGTTTAAGATTGCTGATTTGGGATTTTTCTTTTTTGTTAAGATATACCTGTATTGCGATGAATTTCCCTCTTAATACCGCTTTTGCTGTATCCCATATGAGTTGGTATGGCATGTTATCATTTTCATTTGTCTCCAGGTATTTTTTGATTTCTTCTTTAATTTCTTCAATGATCCATTGCTTATTCAATAGCATATTGTTTAGTCTCCACATCTTTGTGCCTTTCTCAGCTTTTTTCTTGTAATTAATTTCTAGCTTTATAGCATTATGATTCAGAGAAGATGCTTGTTACTATTTCAATTTTTTTAAATTTGTAGAGGTTTGCCTTGTTTCCCAACATACGGTCTATCCTTGAGAATGTCCCATGCTCGCTTGAGAAGAATGTGTATTCTGCTGTTTTGGGGTGAAGTGTTCTATATATGTCTATTAAGTCCAACTGTTTTAGATTTTGTTTAGCTCCACTGTTTCCTTGTTGATTTTCTGTCTGGATGATCTGTCCATTGATGTGAGTGGGGTGTTGAGGTCCCCTACCATTATTGTGTTATTTTTGATATCTTCTTTTAGGTTTGTTAATAGTTGCTTTATGAACTTTGGTGCTCCTGTGTTGGGTGCATAGATATTTATAAGTGTGATTTCTTCTTGATGAAGTGTCCCTTTGATCATTATGTATTGGCCCTCTATGTCTCTCTTTACCTGCCTTATCTTGAAATCTGTTTTGTCTGACATAAGTATTGCAACACCTGCTCTCTTTTGTTTGCTGTTAGCTTGGAGATTGTCTTCCACCCCTTCACTCTGAGCCTGTGTTTGTCCTTGGAGCTGAGGCGTGTTTCCTGGAGGCAACAAATTGTTGGATCTTGTTCTTTAATCCATCTTGCCACTGTGTGTCTTTTTATTGGAGAGTTCAATCCGTTTACATTGAGGGTAATTGTTGATGCATGAGGGCTTAATTCTATCATTCTGTCGTTCATTTTCTGGTTTTCCTGTGTTTCCTTTGTTTCTCATCCTGTGTGTTTTAGCCTACCCACGGACTTCTGAAATGTCTTATGCTGGGTTTTTTAGCTTTTTCCTTATTTATGTTTTTTGTCTCTGTTCTGTTTTTTAGTTTAGTGGTTACCCTGCAGTTTTTATTCAGAACCTCATGCATAACATATTCCATTTTCTGGTGGCCTCTTACTTCCTTAGCCTAAACTGATTCAATCCCTTTCCTCCTCCCCTCCTAAATTATTATTTTCATCTCTTATTCCAACTTGTGTTGTGAGTTTGTGGTGAGAGTGATAAGATTGTCTTTGCTTTGGTGATTTACTTTCCTTTATCCTAATGCTATAGTTGAATATTTGCTATCCTATTCTGGTTCTGTCTATTAGTCTCCCTACTCTGTGTTTTGTGACCCCTTTCTCCCTTTTATTCTTTTTTCAGGTATGGCCCCCTTGAGGATTTCTTGTAGTGGAGGTCTTGTGGCTACAAAGTCCCTTAGCTTCTGTTTGTCTGGAAAGGATTTAATTTCTCCCTCATGTCTGAAGGATATTTTTGCTGGATAGAGTATTCTTGGCTGAAGATTTTTATCCTTTAAAGTTTTGAATACGTCATTCCAATTTCTCCTAGCTTGTAAGGTTTCTGTAGAGAAATCCACTGAAAGTTTGATAGGGGTTCCTTTGTAGGTTACTTTCTTCTGCCTTGCTGCCCTGAGTATTCTTTCTTTGTCATTCATTTTTGCCATTTTTACTACTATATGCCTTGGAGTAGGTCTTTTTACATTGACAAATCTAGGAGATCTGAAAGCTTCATCCATACACACTTCTCGCTCAGTGCCTAGATTTGGGAAGTTCTCTGTTATTATGTCGTTGAGTACACTTTCTGCTCCATTTTCCTTTTCCATGCCCTCAGGAATTCCGATGATTCTTAAGTTGCATTTTCTCATTGAGTCAGCTATTTCTCTGAGATTTTCTTCAGTTTTTTTAAATTCTTAGTTCTCTTTCTTCCTCTGTCTGGAGCCATTCAACTTGTCTATCTTTGATTATGCTAATTTGCTCCTCTATGGTGTCTACACGGGCATTCAGGGAGTCCGTATTCTGTTTTATCTGATCCATTGTATTTTTCATCTCTAGTATTTCTGTTTGATTCTTCTTTATAGTTTCAATCTCTTTTGTGAAGTAGCTCCAGAACTTGTTGACTTGTTTCTCTATATTTCCCTTTACCTCATTGAGTATTTTGATGATAGCTATTCTGAACTCATTTTCACTTAGTTTACCTATTTCCAAGCCCTCAGGACATAATTCTGTGCTTTTATTCTTTTCCTTTGGAACTGGAGCTTTTATAAATTGCTGGATGGAAGAGGAGCAGTTTTTGCACATAATGCTATCATTCGGTTGCAGTTACAGCCTGTCTCCACTAGATGGGGGTCGAAAGCCACACGTTCTGAGCCCTCCACCTTCAGCCTGATGGCGGGGGGGCAGCGAGGGTTGGGAGAAGAAGGGCACTTTCTCTCACGTGCAGACCTGGATTCCGATCAGCTCTTGCTCTCTGGTTTCCTGGCACCCTGGCTTGATGGGGTCTCCCCACGCAAAAGCTTTCCACCGTTAGAGGGTTTCCACTGCACAGGTCTGTGGGGGTCCTGGATGATCCCACAGACGCGTGGCCCCTCCCCCGTTCCTTGCCTTATCCACTGCAGCAATCCCAGTCTCTAGGGGAGGGAGCAAAGATCTCTCTTACCCTGTTCCAGCTCCTCCAAGGGTGGCTCCCGGCTCTCTGCCCTCTGTCATTTGGCTGCTGTAGGTCTCTGATGATCTCTGTGTTATTAGTATTCTTTTGGTTGGAACTCAGTTGCTCCTTTTGGTTGTAATTTGGAGGGGAGAGAGTCCCTGGTGAGCCATTTCACTGACTTCACTCCTCTAATTTCAGATTTAAAAGACTTTTCTGCATGATAAACAAAACCAATGTGAAAAGACCCCAACACACACAAAACTCTGTCCGTCTGTCTCTGTCTCTGTCTCTCTTCCTCATGCCTCTTTCTCTTCTTTCTTAATTTCCACAAATGCAAGAAATAATCTAAGATTAGGATTATAAGATTAATGACTTACTGGCTATTTTTAAAGAAAGAGCAGGATATGATTCTGAAACCCAGTTTTGTTCCTTCCTTTCCTTTTAGAAATACAATGTTTCAAGATTAGAGTCCTTCCGGACAAAATACTGCCATATAGGATCTTGTTCCCATCAAAATAAGTCAGTTATATAATAAAAAATAAGGATTTGACCTTGTCTTAATACACCAAGCTTTTCCATGATTTTAACTGTTATGTTTTGATCAATATCTTCCCTCTATGTATCTTTGGCACAATTCCTTTGTGTTTGAACTTAGGATTTCATGAAACTGGTCTTTTGTATTTGAATGTATTTTTTTTCTTTAGCTTTAACGAGGACTTTTTACCCTGAGACATAAAAATAGTGTATCTTTACTCATTTTTTACCTTGTAGCTATTCATACGTTTATCGCCCAGTGAGCCCAGAGTTTTGTTTTATAGTTTCTGCCTGAGTTTTCATAAATTCAACATTCCATTATTTTTTAAAAATGGATACACACATAAATTATCTGATCTTACTCCTCAAGTTATAACAAATCTGTTGTAAAGAGATGAAGAAAAAAATAAATTTATGACTTTGACTTTCAGTGAATATTATTAAAAGCTCTAAACATAAGAATTCTCTCAGAAAATTGGAGACACTCCTCTCAAGGAAAAGTGCTGGTTTCTGCATCTCACAGCTGCCTTTCTCCTGGAGTTAACTCCTGAGCCAGGGCCTTCTGAATTCTCCCACTAAACATTTACCCAAAAATATTTTCTCTTTAAAATAACTAGAAAGGTTTTGTTATTTACTACCAAGTATATTTTGATATAATATCCGCTACCAGAAGTTGTTTGGGGCAATAGGATTTCTAGACCCATTTATCTGAAATTTGAATTTATCCACTCAAATAACATTTGGAAGTAGTGAAGCTATGAAGTTACCACTGGGAAGTGAGACATGGGTAGTAAATAATAGCAGCACAAACCTTATTTAAATCAGTATTTGTGTTCATTTGAAATAAAGTGCCTTTTCAGGTACGGGTTTAGTACACCGGAAGGTAGCCACCACAGCAAATAAAAATACTATGGGGTCAAATAGCTGCACTAACTGCCATGGAGCTCACACAAAGGAAAACACCTGCTCTGCCTGGCTCCAAGCACAGCGATTATGACTGCCCTAAAAATAGTTCATTTGAAGTCACATAACTGACATAGCAAAATCAGATACAGAATTTAATCTTGTAGATTGCTGAATCACAAAATAGATTGGATTCACAGCCATGCCAAGTCTATTATGGGGAAGTAAGAGCCTTCAACTGGGAAAGAGGGGGGTGTCCCTGGAGAGCAGAAGCAGAGTTCCTCCTGTCATATGAGGCTGGCCCCGTCTTCCATAAGGATCTCCTCGTGATATCACATGAGGTAGTTTCTTTGCAAGGTAATACCAATTTTCCTTATGATTCCTAGCCAATAACTAAAATCAGAATTAATTATGTCCCAGGGAGTCAATTACTAAGTCAAACCTAAGAATAAAAGGGTCACATGGCAAAGGGATTATAAGAGTTTGCTTATTTGTATAGGTGACCCTGGCATGGGGAACAGATTTTGATGGTAGTAAATGAGGGAGGAGAGAATAGAAATAGGTTTCTTCTTGTGTATTTATTAACATCTTTGTGTGGCTCACAGAGAAAGAACAAACATTTATAGCCAATCTAGGCTGGGAGGAAAGTTGATGTGCTACTTAGCACCTAGAACCAATCACATCCAATTTAGAACTCAAGCAGGTCCTAGAAGCGCAAGTAAGTTGCTTGACAGATGGTTCGTACTCCCAGGGCATTCCTTCTATGCCATCAGATCTTCCCTAGTCCACGTCAGTCTGCTCAGAGACTTCACTCTGACAAGTTTAATGGTTTACAGGGTTTTTTTATGATAAGATAACACCTACTAGAAATAAACTGCTATAGCCTCATTTGGGTTACCCTCAACAGAAAGGAGGAAAGAAAACTCCTCAGTGGGCAGAACTTGGAGTGGTATATCTGCTTTTTTTCTTTTTATTCTGCCGTTGAGGAAATATAGGCTGAATCATAGATCTGTACTCTTAGCTCCAACTCTTGGGTCACACAGATGTTCACAGATTTGAAAAGAAGGACATAAGATTGATGATAAGTAAACAAAGGAAAAGTTATGTAGATACACCTCCCAGAATGGACTTTGAGTCTGTTCCATGTGAACACTCACCAAAGGACAGAAGACTCTCAAAAAGCAGGTAGAGGGGCTGGCCCCGTGGCCGAGTGGTTGGGTTCTCGCGCTCTGCTGCAGGCAGCCCAGTGTTTCGTTGGTTCGAATCCTGGGCGCGGACATGGCACTGCTCGTCAGACCACGCTGAGGCAGCATCCCACATGCCACAACTAGAAGAACCCACAACGAAGAATACACAACTATGTACCGGGGGGCTTTGGGGAGAAAAAGGAAAAAAATAAAATCTTAAAAAAAAAAAAAGCAGGTAGATATGGTAACCCAACTTGTAGATGTGGCATCAGCATTTTTCCTGAGTCATCTTAGATTACTCAGTGGGCTCACAATCAAAAAGACCATGATATTAGAAATAAAGATATGCATGTGTTCAACAAAATGGGATTTCTTTCAACAAGGCTGATCTGATTAATATCAGTACTTAGAAATTAGAAAGCTATAAAAATGCTAATCTTACTCAAAAAAAAAAGAGAAAAAGAAAAATGCTGAGCACTAATATGGGAGAACTCTAAGAACATGGAGTGGGAATAAAAAAGAGCCTGAAAATCAAGATTGGTACCTATGTGTAGATTCTGATGAAGCTGAAGACCTTGAACCTTTTAATTGTACCAAGCCTTTTTTTGCCAGTAGAAGCAGCTCTTCCTCCCTTGTCCAAGGTTGTTAGTTCACACTTGCCTGAAGAAAGGGTAGTAGCCTCCTCTGAGGTCATTTTCTAGTATGAAACTGATGATTCAACACATTCCCCCCACCATGCAGCCCCAAGGGATCCAGCCAGAGGTGCCATACACATCAAAATAATTGCAAGCTTCAGCCAAATAATGTAGATAAATTATGGGGAATACGTATGGGAATGGGTTCCTAGCACATAGGATCAAGGTGAAAAAATATAATATTGGATCAATCTACATTTGTTGACACTGTGTACTAAACAGAAATTCTATATTCCATGTACTAGAATCAGATAGAAATGTCTGAATCACTTTGACTGGAAGCAAAAGTGGCCTATATCAAATAAAGTTGGTATGACAGAACTTCCTTGCTATACTATACAAGAAGGTATCCAAAGGCCTAGGTAGATAGGAAGGCTAGAGTGTATTTATTACGTCAGAGGTGCTCACATACCACTTAAATATATATTTCCCTTTCCTGTGATATTGTTTCTTCTACAGCCTTTATCCATGGACTTATGTTAACCAGCACTGACTTTGAATAAGAAGTGCTTGTTGTTAAGAAGTTCATTTGGCATCAACAGTCAGACAATGGTCTTAAGCTCATGGAATTCACTAGCATAACCACACATTCCCCACCAAGAAATAGCTGGCCTGATATGGGTGACATAGCCTACTAAATGAGAGTTACATGAGATGACACACTTTGAAAGACTGGGTTCAGACTCACTCTGTATTTATACCAAATGCCTATTGCTTTGGAAAACTAATTCTTTTTCCACTATCCAAAAGCATGTTAAAATTTAAAAGCTTTTTCTTTTTTTTTCAGAATCAGAGTTCTGTTAGCTTCTAGATACTATTATTTATTATGGAAGAAATGAAAAAGATAGATCGTTACTGTATTATATGTATATTGATCATATTTAAATTTTACTCTATAGTTTTAAAGTGCGTCTACCTACTTTAGCTAAGAAAAAGTACAGTGTACATAAATAACTTACAAAGGAACAAAATAATGTTCAGAGTAGTTTTCTCACATACCTAAGTCGTATAGCTTACCGTCAGAGGCTTCAGTTTTATTGCTCTAAAAAAAATATACAGATCTGCTATTAAGTAATTTCCCCATTTCTCAAACTTTTAAATTCTTTCAGGTATATTCATATGTGTAATGACAAAGAATGATTAAAAATCCATAATTTAGTCTTCAAGAGTTGATTGAAAGGAACACATATTTACATAAAAAGTATTTTTATTCGTTATTCAGATAGCATAATGACAGTTCTTGCCATGACTTTGAGTACATGACTCTTCTTTATAGAATCATTTGCAGAATAAAGATGAGATTTTCCCTGTGGGAGAGTATTGCAAATTAGTTATATCATGTCAGTGCTATCCTTTTCACCTACACATCTGGTCTTAGTTATTTTGGGAAATAAGTGCTCAGAATAAATACATCCAACTAGATGAACTATTGAGCTGTTCTACTGTGAAAATTCCTATACACCTTTGTTTTACTATTAATTTTATTATTTTCGTTCCTTGTTGTCTAAGTCCACCACTCACTTGTCACAGCCTCTGTGAAAATAAAGGTGAGAGGTTGAAACAGCCAGTAGAGAGGTATGCTACACAACGTTGCCTTGTATAATAACAATGTTTTTTCTCCCATCAGAATTAATTGTTGCCCTGTTTAGATAGAACTTGATACTCTCACTGTATAGAAAAATACCCATGGAAAAAGCCATCAACATTTGGTAATAGAGTGAGTTTCCCAAAGTTAAGAAACTCTGGCTAACTCATCTTTGTAGGACTCCCCTGTGCTTTCATGCTGCCTGGCATGTAATAGATGACCGACAAATGTTTTCCAAAGTTTACGAGAGCTGTATTTTGCAAAATGTGCTTTCTCTCTCCCTGCTTGTGACCACATCAATAAAATTAACAATTAATATGATTAATTTTCTACTAGATTCCTGGCATGCAATAGGCACTGAATAATTCACCAGTGAAAACAAATCTTAACATGCCTGTAGCTAGACCACTTCACTACTTTGTCTCAATATTGAAGAAAAATTGTTTCTTCATTAATGATTCCAATTAATCTTCTAAAAGTTCCCAATGGCCATCACCCCACTGTAATCTCTGCACTCTGTGAGAGTACACCACCAGGTAAAGAGATGCTAGACGCACACTGAGAACATTTATTCCCCCAAATGAGTGATTATATATTTAAAATCAGCTAAGGAAATAAAATTAAGGATGCATCCTGAAACACAGGAGTTTTCTTATGAAATTGAATTTCAGCAATATAAAAACTAATGAGATTTGCAATGACTCCCCTGTCATTTTTAGCCATGCCTTAAAACCATGGAAATATTAAGGTAGAAAAACATTAGGGTATAATTAGGAAACATTTTCATTTTAAGAGGCCCACTAAAAATAAAGAGGAATTTTATTAGTAATGTAATGATATACAGAATACATTTCATTTATATGACACAATTTTGTTGTACCTCTTACTTTGACATATATTACGTTGGATAATTCAGGCGTTTATAATTATCAGTGCAAATTTACAAAGTAAGGACTGAAAATTAGTTGCTATACTGGGAATAATAAAATTTGGGAATAGAGTTTTCTATAAAATAAAAATTCACTATGGAGTTTTTTGGGTTGGTTTTAATTTATCTTAGTTCTAAGGTAAACACAATGATTTATATATTACAAATATAACACAAATGATAATATATGGTTTATATACTTAGGAAAGGAAATAAGGGAAATTTTGGTAAATTTTATGAAGTAATAAATACTACGGTAGCTATTTTTGTTTTATTTTTTCTTAACACATCAGAAAGCTGGATCTACTCTGTATTGTGTCTGTAGCACTTTAGCAGATCCTCTTATTTAGAGATTGAATTTATTTTAATCTGAAAACTCCAACAATTAAATGTGTGCTTTCTAAAACCTGACAGCAATACAGAAAATTGATCAAATAAATGTATTTAGCCAAAGGGGCTGGCCCCATTGCCCAGTGGTTAGGTTCATGTGCTCCGCTTCAGCAGCCCAGGGTTTGACAGATTGCATCCCAGGTGTGGACCCACACACTGCTCATGAAGCCATGCTGTGGTAGCATCCCATATAGAAGAACTAGAAAGACATACAACTAGGATATACAACTATGTACTGGGGCTTTGGGGAGGAAAAGAAAAAAGAGGAAAATTGGCAACAGACGTTAGCTCAAGGCCAATCTTCCCCATCATAAATAAAACAAAAATATTTAACTAGAAACCATTCAGTCAAATACATTTTTTAAATCATATAGACAAATCAAGTAATATAATTCATACCTTAATTTTATAAAGCAAAGCATTTCTATGAATTTTTTTTTAAAGATTTTTTTATTTTCTTCCTTTTTCTCCCCAAAGCCCCCCAGTACATAGTTGTGTATTCTTCATTGTGGGTCCTTCTAGTTGTGGCATGTGGGACGCTGCCTCAGCGTGGTCTGATGAGCAGTGCCATGTCTGCGCCCAGGATTTGAACCAACGAAACACTGGGCCGCCTGCAGCGGAGCGCGCGAACTTAACCACTCGGCCACGGGGCCAGCCCAGCATTTCTATGAATTTTATAAAAAAATAAATTTAAACTTCTCAATTGTTGATTTACAATTAAATTTAGGTTCACAGTAGCTGTTTCTCATAGCTGCCATCTCCTGGGTCATGAATTCCTAAATTTAAAACTAAAAAGAGGGATGGGTATAGGGGTTTAGTATATGCCCTATGACTGTTTTGACATTGTCTTAATCTCCAAAAAGAAAAGGGAATTCAATAAGAAGCTTTCAAATATATGGCATTTTGCATAAAAAGAGTTTAAACAAAAAGAAATAGATTATAAAGGGACATTTGGCAATGAGCCACCTCTTCTTTTAAACCTAACCTGTCTGTACTTATATTAACCAAGGAAAACGTACATCAGGTCCTATGAGAAAGTTTCTATACTCTCTTTCTTCTAGGCCATAAAAAGAGAATGGGTCCTGAAGGCTTAATCTCTGGAAAACTTTTGCACCCTATTTGTTCTTATAAACTCACCGTAGTGCTCTATCTCCTTCCTTTTCTCCTAACACACACCTGGAACCTAGGTTTCCTCTTCCAACACACACATTCGCCTATCAATCCACTCAGTAACTTTCTAGGACCAGATTTGGCTAAATCTTTTAGGTAACGTGGAGAAGCTACTGTAGTCAAAACTAGATCCATTCACCTTTCTTCTACACGGTGCGCATATGTTATCCCCAAGAAAAATGTTGCCTTCTTTAGGGAATGTCTAGTACAATACTCCCTCCATCCAGAATTAGTTTTCTATTTCCATCCAGACAAATTACTTACTCTTTAAAATTCAAGTCAAACATTACCTTTCCTGGAAAGCTTCTCTTCACTTCTCTATGCCCAGGAAGTGCCTACTCCCTCAATTTCTGCCCCCCAATTCCCAGTAGGTCTTGGGCACAGGCTGCCTACCAGGAGCACGGGAAGATTACAGCCAGGAGTTTCATCATCTTTGTGTCCACAGCACCTGAAACAGTCCCTGAATTTTTCTAAATACTTAATAAAATTAGGAAAAAATGCTATAAAAACATTAAATATTTAAATAAATATTCTTGAAATCAGTATTTTTTTGTTCTAATTATAACAAAGAAGGGAGAAAAGTGGATTTCATAACAGTTTAATACATAGTTATATGTAACGAGTAATACTGACAAATGTGGGAAAAATATCATTGAGAAGTAAATATTTTACTATCCCTGGGATACTCATTATTGGGGGTAAATTTCCTATATTTTGATTATAATTGGTACCGGTCTACATAAAGTAAATTCTGTTTTTAAAAACTTCCACCACCACCCAGCATTCAAACTCTGATTTTCAAATGAAAATGTGAGTTATACTGGTATAAAAATTCATTGGGATTTAAGAATAAAAGCAGTACTAGATACTGTCTCTTGTGGGAACCATCATCGGCCATATTTTTGTCAGCAATGTCACAGAATAACCCAGGGCTGTTAAGTGAGAGTGCAGCTGAATATTCTCACATTCTGAAGACATCAATCAGGGATAGTTTGTTTCTATAAACAAAGGAAAATGTAATATTTATAGAGGCAAAATTCAGCTTGTGGAAAAGGGAGTCTTACATTTTGATGAACTTTTTGGCAGAAAGCTGTCAAGAAAGGCAGTTTACTCTTCAGCTGGCCAACAGATTTATTGGGGAAAGCTGCTTTAATTCTTTGTGGTTTTCCCAACAGAATGTGTCATTTCAAATTGGAAGAATCAACGGTGTTTTTAACTCTCCATGAAGGCAACTCTCTAGCATCTTTCCATTGGCGCTTCCGCCCTAGTCGGGTGATGCCTCCACAATTCTTCTGCTGCATACTCAGTGGATGAGTTCCCAGCAAACGACTTAGAGATGGAGGAGTAACTCTACTGGTAACAGTATTTACTGGAAATAATTTACTTATTATTTCTCTTTTTATGATACTTCCATCACAAATTCATTCTATTTCACCATCAAAACTATAATCCCAATTTTCAATGCCAATGTCTACAAAGTTTATGGCAACAATCTCCAGTTGATCTCTCTGTCTCATTAGCTTCGAATTTAAATACAAAATTAGCCCCACCAAAATGTTCTTAAAATATCTTTATTATTCTTTAATTCCCTTGCATAATTTTTCAGTGTTTCACATTTTGGTAATTTAAATGTGTTACAATTCTAACCTTCATTTAAAGGATCTCAAACTTGATTAATCTAAATTTTAGCCACTCTTCATTGCTTTTCTGCAGTCTCCCCACACTCGATTACATTTGTCATGTCCTCTGCCTATGACATGCGCATTTACTCTCTAAGCTTTGGCTTAGGCTGTTCATGCGACAAAAGAAGTCTCTTGATCACCCAGACAGACTAGTTAAACCATCCTACTTTGAATTCCTACAGAATTCATTTTATGTGCAACTAATTTGACACTTATAACTTCCTGCCTGGTACAACTGATTTTCTTTTTAAACATAAGACTTATTTTTAAATTGGATTTTCAGTAGATCAGAGAGTCTCATAAGTTTTACCCACATGAAATATACCATAGACATTGTACAAATCATTGCTTGTAATATATTTTTCCATGAAAACCTCCTTTCTGTCCACATTTTTACTTATCTCTAAACTCTTTCTTTCCTTTTATTGAAGTTCATGTCCCTAGATCATTGATCTCTGAAAAATGTTTCTCACGAAAAATGCTAATACTAGAGATTAAAATTGTTTTGACTTTCATCTTTCCAAATTAATAAGAAGATAGTGAAACCAACATTTGAACATTACAGCCTCAAAATAACTGTTTAAGCTTATGACAATCAAAATATGTGTTTCTCTTAAATAAAATAATTTTCTTATTATACTTTTTGTTGCATATAGATTTAAAAAATTACACCAAATCCCTCTCCACCCTCCCCAAAAAAGTCACCCCAGATATGTCCTGACAGAAGCACAGAATTAAGAAGGAACTATTTCTTTCCTTTTTTTTCCAGTCATGTTATTACGTGGTTTACAGAGTCTCTTTGCTGGCATCTGGGCTGACCTTGTGACTGGTCCTGGCCTACAGAAGGCAGTGGAAGTGACAGCATACCAGTTTGTAGTCCAGGCCTCCAAAGGGATTGCCACTGCCACATGATCAAGCCTGGCCTGGAGGATGGGAGACCATGGGAAGCTAAGCCATGTCATTCCAACCAGGCCATCCTAAACCAGCCAAATCACGAGGAGCCAGTTGAGCTGAGACCAGCAGAATCTGGCAAAGATCAGCAGAAGTGTGGAGTCAAGTGGACTGGGGAGCTCCTCCAGGGAGCAGAATGAGCCCTGCTGAAGAAACAGGTAGTACCTGCAGATCTGGGGAGCTGGCAACCAGCAAGAGTCCAGGATTGAGGGGAACTAGCGACTGCTGAGTGTCTTGCATTCATTGCCTTTCAAATGTAACTCCCCACCTAAAGCTTTAAGCACAATGTCAGGATAACAATCCATATTGGCAATTTTTCTTGTCATACAATATTTCTAAAATAGCATTCACTCATTAGTTCCTGGTGGGAAATCTTATACTCAAATCCCTCTCTTACTTGAAAAGTTTTCTGATTTTTATTTCTTTACCCTTTATTTTTCCAAGGAATAACACTTCTGTTGATTCATTTCCTCTTTATAAGATTTGTTTCCCTACATGTTTACCTTCCGGACACAACATACCTGCCTCTGTCTCTTAAAATGTGGTGCTCAGAACAAAAAGTCACCCCAGATATGTCCTGACAGAAGCACAGAATTCAGAAGGAACTATTTCTTTCCTTTTTTTTCCAGTCATGAAATACTGATGGCTTATTGAACTTTTTTTTTCACATGATCGGTAATCAGGCCAATTTCCCCACTGATAGCTGTCTTCAGGTGCTGTGCAAACGCACTAAGAGTTTCTGGCTGTCCATATGCAGGCATATAATTTTATTGTGAACCAGGTAACAGACTGAACAGATATTGTAAAAACTATGTTTCTCTAACCATACTCTTTTGCCTTGCTTGGTGGCAAAGGATGATAAAATAAATATTTTGGGCTTTAAAATATTTAATAAGTACAAGGTCAAGTCTGAGTCCTGAGCTATATCACTGGAGACACCCCAAGAGATCAACATTAATATATTTATTGGTATACTTTGGATATGGTTATTATAACAGGTGTTAACTTAGCTAACTCAACTGAAATTCACTTCATATTTCCACCCCCTAAACAAAATAATTACTCGATAAACTTTGCTGAACATCTGACAAAAATAAATATCCAATGTTTTCCTCATGTTATCCAAGTTTCTAATCTGAAACTCTATTATAAAAAGAACTAGATTAATTTCACAGGACTAATTCTTATTCATAGTAAATCTATAATTATAACCTATCAGTAACCCACATATTGCAATGGGTTTATAATCATTGGGTTAAATATGGCACATGGACTCTTAGGAGGGTATCGCTATGGTCACCCAGGCAATGAATGATCCATGGCTAGTGTGGCAAATGCTTCTATTTACCAAAAAATATGTTTCCCCTTTTTCTTAGCTATAACTATCCTCATTTTGCAACCTCCCTTGCAGTTAAACACCGCCATATAACTGACTTCTAACCTGTGAAATGTGAATGGAAGTGATGTCTGCTGCGTAGGAGGTAAGTCTTTTAAGAAGAGAATATGTCTCTTTTTCGCCTTCGATTCTGGCTGGGGATGATGATTAACAGATTCTGTGAATGGCAGAGCCACATCATGGACGCACCCTGAGCCTGAATCACCACTTTTAGGACAATAATCTGCCAGTGAGAAACATCTGCTTTTAGAGATGAAGAGATAGAGATAATCAGTGTGTGTGTGTGTGTGTGTGTGTGTGCACACGTGCCTGAGTAGGGGGTGGAGAGCTTGAGTCATTATTTAATTTGGGGCAATTCTTACAGAAATAAAGTTAACCAAAATAATACCATTGTAATTCTTAATATATCCTCTCTATTAAAAGAAATTATTGATAAAATTCTTAATTCCTTTAAGGTATACATTTAATCAATGCAAAGCACTGATTATGAGAAAAAATTTCTTTGTTACTCTGAAATATGTTCACATAATGATTTTCTAAAATATTTTTCTTTTTTCACAGGCCAACCATTTACTTGTTCAATAATAAAAAATTATTTAATAAATAAAGCTACCCTTAGCTTCCTGTGTGGTGTTCCAGGGTCTGGCTGAAGAATGACTGAGTGTTTAGGTAGAACTGAAACAATGAGACCAGGTTCTGAAACCACAGTGCGCATTATCCTCCAATTCCATATATACGGTTTCTCTTCTGTATCTCAGGGAAGCTACAGATAATTTATGCTACTCTCTTAAATAGACCGTTGCAGTTTGGAGCTTATGCCAGCCTTCTCTGGGCAATGTGGGGGATGGTCTGTGGGGTACAATCTGACTTCTCTTCTCATAACACACAATCCTCCCAATCATACCCCAAACCGGAGAACATCTCCCTGGGCGATCAAAGGTCAGAGAAACTCCATCTCTACTAGAAAATGATCGTGGAAAGTGACCTTCCGTGTCAGAAACAACCTAGTCCTTCTCAGGACTTGCCACCATGGAAAACCAGTGCACCTACTCCAACACACCCTATGAGAGGAGAGATGTTAAGGGAAAGGGGATGCTATAAGTTGTCTCTCAGTCTTTACTTGCCCTGATCAACCTCTAAACCATACTTTGACTGGCTCTTTTAAGAAAGTCATGGACATGACTGACTTGTCTTGGTAATTGTATTGAAATTCCTCCTTTAGCTCGTTACAAGTATTCTTGGTATTTCATTTGCATGTTTTGCTGACTTGGCCATGGATCATGAGCTGTATACTGGAGCTTCAACACCTCACCCTGGACTTTATCATGTTGTGGAACCTGCAATAGCTCTTCCTGGCCTTTCAGACAACCGCATTCCTCACTTTTTCTCTTGCCTTTTTAATTTTTCAATGACTTAAGTGAGAAGCCTCTGTCCCCTCCAAGTACAAGGAAGTCCCTCTTATCTCTCAGTCCTCCCTCACATGGTACTGTTGCTGGGATTAAATCTATCTGCATGTGGTTCACGCTTAATCCCTGATCTCCTGCATAATCAGCCCCATGACTTGTCTGATCTTATCTTCTGTGACTTTTGCCATCGCTCATTTTTCATTCCATCACCCTAATCTTCTTGCTTTGCTCAAACATCTGATGAATACTTCTTTGCTTCTAGACATTGTCACCAGCTGTTCTTTCTTACAACATGGATGAACCTTGAAAATATTAAACTTAGTGAAAGAAGGCAGGTACAAAAGGTCAGATTTTGTACGATTCTATTTTGTATGATATATCAAGAATAGGTCAATCCGCAGAGACAGAAAGCAGATTAGTGGTTACCAAAGGATGGGGAAACGGGAAATGACTGCTTAACATGTACAGGATTTCCTTTTGGGATGATGAGAATGTTTTGGAACTAGATAGAGATGATGGTAATACAAACTATGAATATACTAAATACTGCTAAATTGTACACTATAAAATGGTTAATTTTATGTTATTTAAATTTTATCTCAACAAAAGAAAAAGATTTTAGAAAGGAAAAAGACCAAAAAATTTAAAAAAGAGGACTTCTTAAAGTCTCTTCCACCAGATATTTGCATAGCTACACTCCTCACCTCCTTCAAGCCTTTACTCAAATGAGGTTTCCCTAACTAATCTATCCGAATTGTAACCCTCTTGCTAATATCTCTCGTCCTCCTTCCCTGTTCTGTTTTTATCCTTAGCACTTATCCATAAATAATGTGCTATGTTTTTCCTTAGTTATATTATTTATTGTCTTCCTCTAGGAGAAAGTAGGCTCTATGAGATGAAAGATTTTTTTTACCTTTTGTAACCCAAATTCCTAAAAAATTACCTGCCACAGAGAAAGTGCTCAATGAACATTTATTTAAGAAATGAATGAATAAACACCATATGTCATTTTTATATGTGTTGCTATAGTCTCTCTTTATTCAGCGGGATCACTTCGATATGTGTCCTAGAGTACATGCATTTTTATTTAACCCATTCAACTACATCTTCTGAGAGTTTGAGCTCATCTTCTAGACTACCGGAGTCAAGGTGAGGTAGTCAAGTGAGCTGAGGTTTTAGTATCACTGAGATGTAGATTTGAATCTCAGTTCATTAATCCAGCTGTGTGAGTTACAATTACTTTAATAATTTCCTCTAGGACTCTGTTACCTCAACTGTAAATATATATATTATCAGGGTGCTCCCAAGAACAAAACCAGTGGGATATATATGTGTATGTGTGTGTGTGTGTGTCTGTATGTAGAGAGAGAGAGAGACAGAGACAGAGAGAAACAGGGAGAAATGATTGTAAACATTTGGCTCAAAATCCCAAGATCTGCAGTTGGTAAGCTGGAGACCAAGGAGCGCCAATGGTGTGGTTCTAGTCTGAAAGCTGGCAGGCTCAAGACCCAGAAAGAGCCAATGTTTCAGTTGAGTGTGAAGGCAGGAAAAACCAATGTACCAGCTTGAAAGTAGTCAGGCAGGAAGACTTCCCTCTTATCTGGGGAAGTTCACCCTTTTGTTCTATTCAAGCTTTCAACTGATTGGATGAGGCCCACCCACATTAGGAAGAGCAATCTATGTTACTCAGTCTGTTGATTTAAACATTAAAATCATCCAAAAACACCCTTGAAGACACACCTAGAATAATGTCTGACTGAATACTGAGCACTCTGTGGTATATAATTAATCATCTCTGTACGTATAACAACATCTAACTCATAGGGATGATTTGAAGGCTAGATGAACAAACATATTAAGTACTACAGAATAAAAGCTTAAAAATTAAATTGCCTTCTGTTTTTTTCTTTCTTAACCTCAGCTATGTGTACACAGAAACTTATAAATCTTGCTTTCTATTTCTCTGATCACATGATTGCCACAATTGTTTAGTAGAGCAAGATTAAGAATAAAGTATAGGATATTTTATAAATATGAATCTATCTAGACTGATAGTGGTTATGTCACATTTTTTTAAAGTATTCATTAATCATCCACATCTAAACCAACATAAAAATCAATAGGTTAAAATAATCACATGTGCCTACTCTCAGCGTTCGGGTAACTTTTGTTTTTTTCACCATTACTCAGTGTTTATTTGCATGGTCAAAGAATTCATGTGCAACTACTTTTCCTATAACGAGACGTAATCATTCCAGCCAGGAGACTTGAACTTAGAAAGTGAAGCTAGGATGATCTTAGAATCACTTACATCATCTTAGTTTTCAATTCTTTCTTATAAACGCTTCCTGTATACTTTCCAATTCAGTCTTCTAGAGAAAACTCAAGCAAATGGGAGTTAGCACATTCTGCTACTGCGATATTATCCATAAACATTACGCCATCAGCCTCGAGCAGCGATCCAACTATTCCTTCATCACTTGCTTCTGAATACATTTAACAAAGCCATCATTGCTATTACTAAAGCTCATATAATAAAACCAGCTCTATTGAGGCTTTGGACCTGCTGATATCATTCTTAAAATTTTACGGTGCCCTTCAGTTCCTCATATGCTTTATATTCCTTATTTCCAACTTAGGCAAATACTCTCCCACCCTTTAATTTCCTCGGAGCTCAGATGCAGCTGTACTAACTTAAAATATACTTCCTTTTTTTTCCATACTGAGGTCATATATAATTGCACAGAGAGACATACTTTTTTAATTTTAGTGCTTTCCGGACTGCTTGAGAAATTGTCCATTTCAGAGGTATGAAATAAATCACTTGTATTTGAATTTTTCAAAGGCTGTTTTCCTAAACTCTAGGGTCCATCAGTAATTATGATCTGTCTTCATTTGCATGGCTGTCATAACCCTAAAGACGGCATGACTATGATGACTCTCTCCCCAGCCGGCCATCACTCCCTCTTCACCAACTACTTCCTTCTTATTTATTCCTTGAGATTCCTGAGAAAACTTTTCACCAAAAGGATACATTATCATTTCCCCATTAGAATTGATGTGCTTAATATTTTATGTGACAGAGTGACCTCCATAACTACTTGGAAGACCTTTGTACTAATTTTCAGTCTTGGAAATACTGTTGTAGATATATTTGCCACTCTCAGAAAAATAAAACTTTTAGCAACATAAGAATTATATTATTTAGCTTTTGCAAAATAGGACCTCTCAAGCAATTTCTGGATGGATGGAGTCCTCTTATAACCACAGTGGCTCACCATGGAGTCGGTCTTACAATCCATTTTAGGAAAGTACTAGCCATAACCTCTTTAAGGCTGAGTTGTTTAAAGTCTACATCCACAAGAAAATCACTTAGATTCATCTCTTCAGTGAATCTTCCCTCAACATTAAATCAGCTATGGGAAGTAACGTGAGGCAGATAACGTGACAAATTACTGTCACATAGAGCTCCAGCACTCTTTATTGTATCTTACTCTTGGTTTTGAGACGCAATTTTAACTGAACAGCTCCTTCATATACTCTGCTGCTCCAGTCACACTTTCTGTTACATCTGTTTTGCTGGTTGTTGTTATATTACTTTTGTAACAAAGAGCTTGAGCAGTCTCCTTGCTCTTTATGAATTAAATATACATACATGGGAAGCACATTCAAATTACTTTTACAAAGGAAACATGAGATCAAATTTTGGACATGTGCTTTAGATATTACTAAAGAAAAGTATTGTCTAGAGAAGCATCCCTTTTAAAAAATTCATCACCCTGACCTCTGTAATGCCTCTGTAATTTGTATTATTAAGATAAGTGTTTTGTCATCCTGCTCATAAAGTCGATTCAACACATTCCTGCCTCCTGAAGCTTTCTACATTATTTGCAATAGTTGACCATTCTCTTTCTTGAAACTCACGTGTTATTTCTGTAAGTTTACAGTGCCAAATTTTCCTCCTGTATCTATGCCATTCCTTCTCATTACCTTCTTCCTACAATCGTCTCTCATATTTTCTGTCCCCAAGTCCCTGAACTTGGCATTTGTGCTTGTTATATGTGTCTTTCATGGTGACCCCATACACATTATGGCTTTTAAGTACCATGTAAATGCTGACGAATCTCAGAGCAAGATCTCCAACCACATCATCTTTGCTGAGTGCCATATCTGAAGTCCAAATCACACACAAAGCATCTCCACACATATATCTCAGAGCAAGACATTTGTGATATGTTCTTGTCCTCCTGTTTTCCTTGTCTTAGTGAATGGAGTCACTCAGCCAGTACTGCTCCTGGTCTCTCTGATCTCACTCATCTTCTACTTTCAATAAGCCACAGAGAGTTAGAGAGTCTAAATTCTTAATATCTCTTATCTCATTTTCATTTGCCATTACCCTAGTTCAGGATTTACCAGTCTTACTTGAACTGGAATAACTTCCTAATAAATTTCACACCCATTTTTCTCCTCTCCACTCCCCATACAAAGCCAGGGTGATCTTCACATAATGCTCATCGGTAAAGCCATCTCTCTGTGTACGGTTCTTCGGTGAATCCCTATGGGCTCAAGCGCCTTAACATGGAGTCAAAGGTGCTTCATGCTCTGGAAGGTGCCACCTTCTATAGTTTTGTCTACTGCCAATCCCTCAGGTGTTCCCTCTTCCTTATCTGCAGAAACTCTTTTATTTCCCTGGAAAGGACTACTACTGGGGAAGCATGTCACTCTAACTGCACTTTCCTTTATCTACTGTCTGTCCCACAACATACATACATATTTCTTGGATAGCCAAACAACCTCCCAAATTTGCGTGTGAGTGTGTGTATGCACCTGTGTGTATGTTTTATCCACTGAAGTCACATTTCTTATTCCTGTTTATGTGCATTATTTCCTTGTGTGTGACTCTTTCATTTGTGGCACTCGCCTGCATATCCATGATGATTTCGGCTACATTTTAAGCACTCTGAGGGTAGAGATTGTCCTATTTTTTTTTTCTCCAGCAGGGTCAAGCATATAGCAAGAAACCGTAAACATGTATTGTTTGAAAAGGATAAGTAAAACTTTATATTTTCCTAGATCTATACTATCCTTCCAGACCACAACCATTGTTATTGCTATTGTTCTTCATTGTAAAGTAATTTTCTTGGAGATTCATACCACATAGCAATCATCTGCTGTGGCAGACAATGCTGGTGTTTACCAATATTCACATTTTTTCTCTTCTTCCTACTCATGCAGCTAAACTATATTTCCCAGCTCTCTTGCAATTATGTCATGCCTTCTGGGTTCCAGCCAATGGAAATTAGTGAAACTGAAGCGTACCTTTTCCAGAGCTGGCCTCTGAAACATCTCACTCTCGTCACTCACTCCCTTCTCTCATCTCCCAGCCAGAGGAAGCAAGCCCTGCCAAGAGCCCAAGGGTGTGGAAGAATCCTGGGTACCTGTGTCACCCTGCCATGTGCTCCTTTGTACTATGCCGTGAATGAAAAAGGAGCTTTCTTGTTTTAACGATGAGATTGAGGACAATAGGAATAGCTATTGTTTCTTTTCTTAATTAATACATCATCTAAATATCAGACTGTAGTCTTTCATTCCAGAGAATATGATGCCACCCCCATTTTGTTTCTCTCCATTTCCATTATCCTGAGTAAATTTACTGCATTCCAAATTTTTTAATTTTTTTACGATAATGATTTTACATCATTTTTCTTACGTAAACTACTCCTAAGACCAAATGCAGGCTTCATAATCCTATAAACTGAACGACATCCTAAATTCCTCTCTCTCATAACAAATTCTTAACCCCACTGAGTATACTCTTTCATTTACTTAGGTCTTTAAATCTCTTAATATTTTTTTTTCATATCATGCTTCTTGGCTTTTCACTCCTAATGAACCTTATCACCATGTTTGGCCATTTCTTGTCACTGTTAATTCAATACCCCTGTCCTCCCATCTCTCTTCCACTTCTATCTACACACATTCTCAATCTAGATCTCTAGTCACAAACACTTTCCATCTTCTGAGCTGCTGAGCTTTCCTGGAGAAAAATCACATAACTCTGCCAGGTGTGGCAGATTTATGGTTTCCAATTTCAGCTGGGCCCTCAAAATTGCTTGTCAATGCTTTCACTCAAATGACTCTGAGTTTGATAGCCCTGACCTATGTAATGGGTAAGCACAGCTCTCCCTTCCACAGCATCTTGTACTTATTTCTGAGCATCTCAGAGGGGCCTTTTGCACTTACCCATTTGGGAATTTATGAACTGTGGTCCCCACACTGCATTACTCTGGTCTCACACTCCTACTTTAGCTTCCACTTCTCCACACGTGCTTTGCACATAGTTGCTCGTGGAAGCCTGGCCATCGCCAGTCGCCATCCTGAAATGCTGGCATCACTACCAGGGATACTGTCACCCAATGCTCTGAATTCTTCTCTTCCTTAGAGAGTCAGAATGATGCAGTTCCCCCTTGAGGCAGAAAAAGATTTTCTCTCAACCTGTTATCACATGTGGTCACCTGAACACCAGCGCAGCTGGGCTCCTGGCCAGAGGCTTGCATACTTTTCCTATGCAATCCTGAGAAGTTGTGGCCCTCACCCCCTAATCAGAGCAGCTCAAGTTTCTCTCCTGGCGCCACAAAGGAAAGAAACACATAATCATCTACCTTACATTCTCTCTTCCCCTCCAGCTCTTTCTCCAATGAAAGTAGCTTCTCTGCCCCTAGATACAAAACAGACAATTGTGAACAAACAGATATGGGGTAGGCAGAGGTAAATCAATGCTGGCTAATTCACTTTGGGAGCAACGGGCCAAATATTCCGTTACTCTTATCTGTGCCTTCTCCCTTTATATTCTCCTTGATTGATTTGTGAGTGACAGACAGTCTATCCAAGTCTTCAAATACGAATCATTTTTGATGTAGAAACCCACAGGGAAAAAAAATAGTTTCTCCACACATTCATTCAAGAAACATTCACTCACTCATGAAACAAGCTGTTTTCTTGGGATGATCCTAACTGATATGAAAGTACACATTTTTAAGGCTTACCTTCTGTCTCCGAGGTAGGTACAATGTAGGAGTGCAGCAGTTCAGAGAAATAAGTACAATAAAATGTTAAAATCACTGTGACAAAAGTTGGTGCAATAGAAAATGGGGTCACAAAGAGGGGAGTGAATAATTTGATTTGAGATGGAAAACAAAAGCTTCTTAGAGGAAATTATATATAAGAAGTTTGAATTTGATTACATAAGTAGTGCCTAACTCTCCTATATACCATTATTGCAAGCATCAAAGTTTATGAGACATATAGAATCACTTTGACAAGTTCTAAAAAGCAAGATATAATGGTCTCTTTTTTTTTATACAGATGAGTGTTTGTGTAATTACAAGAATATGTAATAGAAGGTAAATCTTTGTCACTCTGGTCTTATTCTTACCAGGACTGTTCCTACAACATTTATGCAGTAGGTATAATCTGGCCGTAGTTTTTCCAATTTTCCCAGTATGGCTCTCTGTCCAACCTCCCTGTCTCTCATCTTGGTTGAACTTAAACTCTATTATTCTAATTATAAACATTTACAGAGCACCTGCTTATGTGCAAGGTACTGTGCTGTAAGCCGTGGATGAGAAGGCAAGAGGTGTATATGTTGATAGACAAAGCTTAGTCTTTGCCCACAAAGTGGTTTACATCAAAAGAGAAAGGACAAAATACGACATGAGTATGAGACAGAACTTCTTCAATTATTTTTCCCAAAAAGGGAACACTGGTTTTTTGTGTTAAAGAAAGATCACGTTTCAAGTCTTGTCTCAGCCAAAAGATGATAATCATTCTCTGCTTGAAGAGAGTACTTGAAACCAGATGTAAGTGACATTAATAATGCACCTGAGAATGGCATGATTTGGCAGAGAACACAGCCCTAGATCTGTTATTCACTGTAAGATACGTACGGATGCTGCCCTTTAGGGTACTGCCACTTCCAGTACTCCTAAGGAAAAACCTATCAGGAAGGGGTATTAAGAAACAAAACTAACCTCCACATGGAAGAAAGGCTTTTGTCTTTTTGGTAGTTGCTTTTTGCTTTTTTTGATTGTTGTCTGTTTGGATAATGGGCCAGCCCTGCGTCGAGATGGCACATAGAGATAGCAGGTATGTAGAAGCTGTATGGCTACTTCATTCCCATCATAGTCACAGGTCTTCATGGTAGGTCACTAAGGTCTAAGCACTACATCCTTTAGTGAAGATCATCACTCTGAATTTTGTCATGTAAACAGAGCCACACCAAGTATTATGGGACAGAAGTGTTTAATAAAGGAGTTAGGGCTCCCACACGCGTAGAAAGAGCATGAGCTGCGCAGGTCACGAGGCTGCAGCTGGGAGGTGAGAGAGACAGTCACAGAAGACAGCAGCCTGGACAAGCAAAGAAAATGGTTTTCTAAAGTTTGCAAGGAAAATGCCACAATTCTTAATTATCTGGATACGATCCTACCTACTGTTTCAACTTAGATCCTACTTACTTCCTGCAACAGGAAACTTGGAAATTGCAGAGAAATCTGAGTAGCAGCCATATTTGGCCATGAGGACCTCATGAGAATATAAGGACTCTCCCTACTTCTGCTCTTCATATCCAATGTGAGGGTCATTCATTGGCAAATACTAATCTAGAACCATTCAGGGGAGAAGGTTCTAAGAAACGAAGTACCTGACATGGTAGTAATGCAAAGTTTGCTGCTAGCGCAGGAAGAATCTAGTGTTTTAAACAGGCTTTTATACTTCCTACCCTGACGTATTGCACCCAAAGTCTTTTTACGCTAATAAATAAATAACTTGATTATGTTAAATTTAGCATAGTGCTTTGGCACTATGTTTTGAACATAATTTTCAAATTAGTGACCAATTTGAAATTTAAGGGATAATGAAGGATATTAAGCTTTCATTTCCTAATATCTTCTAATGCACTGAAAGGAGTATCCTGAAATCTGCTATTATTTACAGAAAGTTGTTTTTCATCAGTTCATCACATTTAAATAATGTCAAAACATTTTTTATTAGGTTGATAATATGCTTAAAAATACTATCACTAATTATCTTATATTAAGAATGTACTTGTTTTTCTGTATCATTAAAATATATTGTCATTTCTATTCTCTAAGTATTTTTCATGAGCAGATAAAGCTTTGATTTTTCAAAAAAAAGAACCAATCTATAAAATGCAATATACCAATGCTTATATGATGTATCATGGCTCGTGTATATACACATGTATGCCTGAGTGATCACACTCACACACGCACACTCACACTCCCCACTGGAGCATACTTTTATCCAAGTTGGTAACTAAACATATCAATAGAAATTCTGTATTCACAACAACCCAATTTTCTTATTAAACACCATTATTTTCTCTTTCTGAGCCAAATCCAATATCTTGAACTAGTAAAACTGCTTTATTCTCAGCACTGCCAATATTCCCAGGGGGAGAGCAGTGATGCTTTTCTTAAAATAATTCTGCCTTCTGGGCAACAGGCTTTTTTCAGCGTTAAACAAGACACAATCAGTTTGTACTGCTATCCGTTTGATTGCGTGTAGATCTATGTTAAGATAGTTTTTAAATTAAATGTCAAATCTACATTGACACTGGAAACACAGCAGTGTTTGACTTTTGATGAGAAGTTGTCAACCTGCCTCTGCCTGTCAAATCACCAGCCGCTTCCTCCTGACAACTTTAGGTGAAGCAATAACTGGTGGGCAGAGCTCCGTATACAAAGGCCTCAAAACTATATGCCGTGCGTGTGTGTGTGTGTGTGTTGGGAGTGGGTGTGAGACAAGCTGTTGTTGTAATTTCATTGTCGTAATTATCAAGGTTATTTTAGGAACACTTCCTGTAGATGAATCAATGATTCGGAAATTCCACTCGGAGTTAGACATGAAAAGGCAAGTTGAATTCCTTCCAAGTAGTAATTTCCGTGAAAAACAAAATCTTTGAACGTTAGGCTATAGTTTTGAGGGAAGTTTTTATTCTTTTATTTGCTAGGCCAATAGTCTATCTTAGTATTGCTTAGTCTTTAATTTAATTTAATTTAATTATTTTTATTAAATACCACTGCTAGATGCATGTGTGTGTGCAGGGGGTGGAGTGTGACTGTGTGTGTAAGGAGAACTGCTAGTCAGGATCCTTGGCTCCATTTTCCATTCTTAAACACACACCCACACCCACACACACACACACACAATCATTTTAGGTGGTCATATATTTCTTAGGAAATTACGTAATACTTAGTATCTCAGAAAATGGAAGCACTTATCAAAATGTTTGAAGCTTTCCACCCTACCCCTAATCAAAACAAAACTTTAAGAAAAGGAGAATATAATATTGCGTTAATCCCAGTATGGAAGCCAAAGTGGGTAGACACTCCTTCCCCGATCACCAAAAGCTGAGGCACGAGGAGGAGCTCCTACTCTGGCCCTTGGATGTTAAACGAGGAGCATGAAGATGAAGAGGGAGTGTACACTTGCCGTTCTGAGGCTGATTCAGCGCGCGGGTGGTGGCAGCAGCTATGTCAGTGGGAGCACTGGAGCCCTGCGGTGCCAGCCATGTCCACTGTGACATGGTGCCCTGACTGTCTCTTGCCTCACATCCTGGGTTGCAGGTATTAAAGCTTTGCATTCTTTTCTCTTTCCTGATTGGCTGGCTGCCCTCCCAACATCGTGAATTAATCAATACATTTTGTATCAAAAATTTTCTTTTCTTTTTTTTTTAATTTTAAAGTATGCTTTTTGGTGAGGCAGATTGGCCTTGAGCTAACATCTGTTGTCAATCTTCCTCTTTCTTTTGTTTTCTCCCCAAAGCCCCAGCACATAGATGTATATCCTAGTTGTAGGTCATTCTAGTTCTTCTATGTGGGATGCCACCACAGCGTGGCTTGATGAGCTGTGCATAGGTCTGTGCCCAGGATCCAAACTGGCAAACCCTGGGCTGCTGAAGCAGAGCACGAGAACTTAAACACTTGGCCACAGGGCTGGCCCCATACCTTATTCTTTCTGCTGCTTGAAATTGGATTACTTTGACTCAAAGATAAATTGTAAAGCTATATTCATAGGTGCATGCTAATTTAAAATTGCTATATCTTCCTGCTAAATTGAAGTTTAAGTCATCATGAAATTTACATATAGATAGCCATTATTACTTTTTTCCTTAAAGTGTTTTTTGTCTATTAATACAGCTACAATCTTTTCTTTTGTGTAAAATTTATACATAAATATAAATATATGCACAAATGTACATATACGGATATATGTGTGTGTTCTTGTATTTCAACATTTTTTATTCCTTATATTTCGCATGTGCTTCTTTTGGACAGTGTAAAGGCGGGGATATTTTTTCACCTAGTCTGATAATCTTTATCTTTTGTTGGAAGATTTACACCCTTTAGATTTAAACTCATTACTGATTTATTTTATTTATTTATTACTCATTCATTTTTTTTTATTCATAGCCCTGTTTTATGTTTGCTGTTGGTCTTGCTTTATTTCTATCTTGTCTTTCTTTTGAATATTTAAGTATTTTTTTAGTTCCTCTTATTTTTCCTTCTGAGTGAAGCATAGCCTTTAGAATTATTTAGCAAAGTTCTGCTCTTAACAAGCTCTGTGGAAATCTCTTTATGTAGACCCACCCTTCTCATTTTTAGAGCCCTGTGCAGGACACCTGGAGCCTCCTGGCCCTCTCTTCCCACCTGCATTCCTGACCTCCTGGGTTCTTGAGCACCTGAGTGTGGACCCCTTGTCCACTTGGTCACGCTTTGTCCAAAATCCCACGCTTCTCTTCAAACAGCCGTCCTTGGGCTCCTCCTCAGGCCTGGCAGTGCAACAAGAGTTATGGCGGAGTTTTTGTCCAGCCTGTGGCAGATAAACCTGGGGAAGAATCCTGGACAGGTTTAAAATATCACCTGAGGCTATTGTACCACAGAATTCTCGGGTTCTCGATCCTTGGAGCATGATTCACAAGGAAGCAGGACCTGGGCTGTGATGGTCACTTCCCCATGCCGCTATAGAGTCACAGACATGTCAGTGTGACCCTAAAGAAGGGCCAGAAGGGTAATCCTAAAGCCAAGGAGTCAGAGCAGGAACCACAGTTGCCTGAGACTGGTATTTCTCCACGAAAAATATTTTTACTTGATATAGACTCCTAACTTGACCATTTCTCTCAGCACAGAGTTTGACGTTACACAGCCTTCTTACCACATCATCGCTGTGAAGCATCAATTCACGTCTCAGACTGTCCATTTTCTGTTCTTAATTTCTCCTTTGGTTCTGGAAATTTTTAAGACCATCTCTCCGCATTTAGTGTTTTGAAGTGACACTGACATTACGGAATGCGTCTGTGTGTTTTAATTGTGTTTGAGATTTATTAGGCTTGTTGGACATGAGGATTGATGTTGTTTGACAGTTCCAGAAATTTTCCAGCTATTACCTTCTGAAATATGGCCCTACCCCTTTACGTTCCTCTTTCTAGAACTCTGTTAAACATACCTTGGACTTTCTCCTTCTAGTCTTTATGTTTCTTGTTTCCTTGTGCTATTTTGGCATGATTTTTTCTGACATTCCTCCAGTGTATTGAGTCTCTTTTCAAATGTTTCTAATTTGTTGTTTAACTATTTCATTGAATTTCAAATTTTCCTTATATATTTTTTTCTTGATGTTCTATTTTCTACCCAAGTCAGTTACATCACATTTTATAATTTCCTGAAGATATGTTCAGGCGTATGTTTCTTTGTAAAATAACTTTTGTCAATGATTTAAACAATTTTCTGGAAATATGAATGAAAGACATTCTTTCTGCTAAACAATTTAACCATTTAATATCTCTAATCCTTATCTCAGAATGTGCAATTTGTTGGACCACAGAGAAGAGAGTTCCCAAAAATAGATCCTGCTGGTTTTATTGCTTTACTCAAGCATTTGCCTTGGTAAAGACACTATCTGGCCATTCTTAGGAATGCTACTCAGTTGTTTCAAGGATTCTTTATAGGTCCTTTTATATTTTTTCTTTACGTATTCATCCATAGAGATTTCATAAACCCTTTAATTTTGTCCCTCTTCATGTTCATTCTTTGAGGTTTCATTGTACAGTGTGACTTCAGTTACCATCCATATGATAACGACTTTCTCAAGTATGTCTATCTTCACCTAAGCTCTTTCTCCCCTTCTCAAGGCCTGTAGATTTTGGTGGTATTGATATTCTCTATTTTGATATTTGTGTAGTTTCAAGACCATCTCAATTTTAAAAAATCTAAAATCTGAGCTGATTTTAGTCTGGAAACTCATTTCTCCTCCTGAATTTTCTGTCTCAGAAAATAGCAACACCAGCTGTTAATTTATCCAAGCCAGAGAGTTGAATGGCCATAAATCCTTAACACTCTTTTTCTCTCACAATCTATATCCAAAAGCACAAAATCCTATCGAGACTATACTATTAGAAGCTTTTTAACCTGTACTCTTTCTTCTTATTATTACTTTAGCACGGATTTCAGTAAATCCTTTCACATACGAGTATGAAGTGGTTTGTGGAGTGACTAGCTGTTTCACCCTCTCCAATTCGTTCTCCACACTACTACCAATGATTGTCCTTAAACAAAAACCTGATCATGTGATTAGCCTGGTAAAACATCTCAGTGAACACTTACTGATCTTAGGTAAGTATAAATTTCTTAGTATGACATTCATGGTCTTCCTTTCCTCCCTCACTTGTGCTCTATATTCCAACAATATTTTTAGCGCTCAAGACTACCGTGTCCTCTCTCAATTTTCAGCCATTCCTTGACCCTCCCCTTCTGGAAAATGTGTAACCCATTGTTTAAACTAACTTCTTCTCCTGCAGGTCTCATCATAGTCATCAGTTCTTTGATGGTTTTCCTTAAACCAGTAAGACTAGACTAGATTCTGCCATAGCATGAACAACCCTCTCAATTACATTGTTTACCATCACATATTAGTCCTGCTTGATAGCTAGTCTCTTTCAATTTGAGGAGGGACTGCCTTTTTTTTTTCTCACTATTAGCCGCAGGCCTGGACATAGTGTTAGCCACAGTAGGCACTCAGTTAACATTTGCTGAGCTGAGAGTTGAATTACCCTTTTCCAAGTAGTTTATGGTTTAATTGGCCATAAATGACCAAAATCCATTATGAACATAAGCTGATAAAGATAATGAACAATAAGCTGTTTACTACTGCCAAATATTCATTACGAGGAATAATTCCCATAGGAGATCATTGGAGCAATTATCCTAATAGTTCCTTGAAATTCTATCACACCTCTTTTCTGCTAAACCCTAAAGAAGTCCAATTTCTTGCTGGTAAATAATGCCATTTCCATGATAAATAAGAACAGGCTTATCCAATTTGAAAAATAAACATGCATTTTACAAATAGACACATTTCGGTTCCACGAATATTTTCCGTTTCCATCTTGCTTACAGCTTAGTGAGGGAGACAGTGACCAAAATACATAATTTAAAACAGCACAGTAATTGCAATGATGACCATAATCAGAATAGTATGGGTCAGGACTAACTTGATATATTAGGAAAACTGATGATATCATAATAATTTATAGCATCTGGTGAATAACATAAAACAAATCTAATTATTCTAATAATGCTGTTTAAATTTAGTTGAGTATTTTTTCTGATGTCTACAAGCATTTAAAACTTCTAGCTTCTCTATTTTGTATATCTTTTAGTTGACAAAATGTAGATTTGAAAAATGGTGAAAACGGAGACTCCATTAAGTCTTAATTATTTGTGAATAATTTAATTGCATCAATATTTATATGCAGATTAATTTCACCAAACCCTTATATAACAGTGGGGATTTGTTTATTTGTTCTTTTCTTCCAATATTTTAAAATAATATACTGGGGGGAAAAAGAGAAATTAAATAAAGAGGAAATCCTAGTAACTTCAAGAATTTAAGGCTATTCTCAAAAGTAGGAGGATTAACCCTATAGTGTAAAAACTAAAATATTTTGTAAAAGAAAAATATGTACTTTACAGTACCAATGTAAATACAGCAAAACATTTCTAAGAGTTTTCTAATTTGTTAAAAGTATTTCTTAAGCAAAAATGCATGGGAATAACTAAAAAGAGAAGAGCTTTTTCCTCCTTATGTTTTAATGTTTGAATCTAGAACAATTAGTTTAAATTATTTGTCAATGTTGAAGCTGATTTTTTATTTAAAACATTCCATAACATATGCCAACTATCTTTCTTTTTAGAATAACTTAGAAGAAAACATTCTTAGACAACTAATGTCAATACTAAAAAACGACACGGCAATGTCATTCTCCAAGCCTGCCTGTAGGCAGTGGGAAGGCAAGTGTTTTTCTTCCTAACAACCTTGAAAACAGATGCGAATAAATAGCATTTCCCCAGGAAGCAAAATCAATCTCTGAGAACTTCGCAAGAGACATGTTGCCGGCCAGCAGAGCTGCACATTTCCAGTGCTGCTGAATGAGGTGGGGGTCATCCTGATAACACTGCCCCGGTGGAGAGCCAGCTCGCACCTCAATATAGATTTCCCTGCCAGAACCTATTCCTGTTTGACACCTTCATTTGACCCAGTCATGGCTGCTTCTCTCCAAGGTCTAAACCTGGGATGGAATATATATCTTTAATAATGTCACATTCCAAAAAGTGACTCCGATGAGCGGACTATTGACGGGCTTAGTTACTCGTGTAAGGACAATCATGCAGGAAGATAATAAGTGATAAAGTAAAGAGATATTCCCATCAGGGCACTGAGGATTGATTCCAACAGCTGTCACAGAATTTCATACAAGTATGGGGTGGATATCTGTGACTCCATTTCCAAATACTACAAATATTTTCATGAAGTCAACTATTTTCACACAATCATATGTTAAACTTAAGCCTGTCTATATTTTGGCAAATTAAACTTGTTTTTTGAATTTTTCAAAATGGTTTCCATGTGATATATGGTATTGGGTTGTGTTTACTGTCTTTAATGGGTGAGTTGTTTTCTCCAGGCTTCACCATCTACATCATTTTCCCAGGAATTCCATGAATGACTGAACTCCAACTGACTCCGAGTCTGCCCTCCCCTCTCTGGCAGCTCCTCGCGTGCTCTCCCACGCTGCTTCCAGCTGTCCTTTCCATTGCCATTCCCGCTGTGCCACAGGTCAGCACCGAACGCTCCCCTTGAGCAAGGGTTTGTGCCACTTCCTCCTCTGCCCTTTCACCCAGACCACTGAGTCCTCTACAGGCTGGGGAACTCTGGCTCCTACCACCCCGCCACTCCTGTCCACGCTGCTGCTGGGGCTGCACACACAGCAGTGCCCAGCACGTCAACTTCGTTCTTCTGCGCAACCAGTCAAGGCTCTGCTGAAGTCAGGATGTTACTTGGGCAGAGCCGCTCCCCTCTGCACTGCCGCTGGACCCCGGACAGAGGCCATGCACACTCCACCACTCTATTCTGTTTCTGAGGTCCCTTGACTCTGCCCTTCCGGGCAGCTTCTGGATATTGCACCATGGCTGGCTCTCAAGCTGTAGATGCCACTTGACTACAACCTGCCCCCGAGCATATCATTTATCATTGTCTCCCCACTGCTTATAACCAGTGCTGGAATATACTAAGCACCCAATAAATATTCCAGGAATGGGATTTTATTTTGGCAGCTGAGACTCACTTTTCTTCTTAAGGTGGACAAAGCACTTCCCAGCCTGTATTGGACGCTGCTTTAGAGAGACAACACAGGAGACGTTCAGGCCTGAAGAGTTTAGTAGAACCGTCCTTTCATTTCACAGAGCTTTGTTATCACGGGAGTTGGAGCAAATTCAAGTACCAGTCACTCTGTTTTACCTGGAGTGACGGGTCCACGTGACTCTGATGCACTGTTATCAGTTACCTAAGAAACCTTCCCAAAGGTGCACGAAAGCCTTCCCTTGTGGACTCTTTTCTTGTCATCTTTCAGACTCATTTTCTCCCTCCCTCCACCCAGTCACATATTTTTATCAGACATGCTGGGTAAATTTGAACCTCAGCTATTCATAAAGTTTATGTCATTTTATTTGAGTATTCTGATATTTATGTATGAGACAGAGTGTGAGTTATAAGCTATTTTCAGATGGGAGAAATCACATTCAAAATATTTCCCTTTTGTGAACACATAGTAATATCGAAAATTCAACCTCCAAAATGTAGTGAAATGTTAATGAATCTTAGAATCCTTTGGATGTTTTATTATGAATTAGCATTTTTGACATGGATAATTAAGTTGATTAAAATCATCAGTAGGCTTTTATCTTCTTGGTGTGGATTTTCAATAAAGCATATTTTTCTTTTCTTTCCTGTTTTTTTCTTAAATTGTCATTAGCTCTCTTTAGTCCTAGTCATGATAATTAGAATGGAAAGATAAAAACTTCAATTAAAAATGAGGAGTTCAGATATCCTGTTTTCTCAGAATCGAATGAACACCTGGTGCTTTTGAAATCCATCATATCATCTGAATTTGTTGGAAAGTAGGGATGGAGAGAAAAAAATTAGGTCCAAGAGGCAAAATAAAGGAAAAAAAATATCTGTGCACTATAGGTAGAGATATGTACTTTCAAGTATCTTTTCTTTATCTGCTGAGGACATAAATGAATGCAGTATTTGCTGAAATTCAGCTTGCTGGCATTTTCATCATTGTGTATTTGATTTTTTTCCCCTATAAGTTATAGATTTGGTTACAGTTTTGACTCTGGTATACACAGGTTGGATATAACATCTTTAAATTTGCTTTAGGTATTTTAAAGATATAAGGAGCTATGCCAAAAAAAATTCTATCTTATAAATATACATTTTTTAATATAGGTTTTAATTATTAGTATAGATGGATATAAAATTTGAAGAGATTAGATTTCACCCAGTTTCAGCAGCCCTCCACAGTAGACTTCAACTCCAACTTGGAATGTGGTGACAGTACATAAAAATTCCAGCAGTAAGGGGCCAGCCTGGTGGCGCAGAGGTTAAGTTCGCACGTTCTGCTTCGACTGCTTGGGGTTAGCCGGTTTGGGTCCCGGCTGCGGACATGGCACCACTTGGCAAGCCATGCTGTGGTAGGCATCCCACATATAAAGTAGAGGAAGATGGGCATGGATGTTAGGTCAGGGCCAGTCTCCCTCAGCAATAAGAGGAGGATTGGCAGGTGTTAGCTCAGGGCTAATCCCCGGCTCCCCAAAAAAATTGCAGCAGTAATTCTATGGTTAAAGGCATTGTACAGGGTCTGAGTTTATTTGGCTTAAGCTAGTTTCTGATAGGAGTTTAAGATATCTGGTGGTTGGTTCCTAGAATTTTTCTGAATAGATGGCCTAGCAGCACAAACAACCATGAAACCCATGGAATCCTAGAATTGTGTTAAAAGAAAAGAAAACTTTAAAATCTCAACGTGACATATATTTGCTGTTCTGAGAAACGGTTAGGTGCTGTATTATTAGAATTTAAGAGGACTCCTAAGCATCCAGAGTATCCTAGGATTTGAGAAATCTGAAATATATGCTAATAGAAGTGATGAGTTTTGCTTTAGTTGAATAAATTATATTTGCACACATTTTTGCAACCTTTTTTATGGCAACTTAGTCTTCTTTAGGGACAATCACCCTCTGTTGGGTTGACAAGTTCTGTAATTGACTGACAGAGATCTAGCATCCATCCAACCCCTACAGAATGATATTGAATTGTTTGCCAAAAGGTTTGCCAGAGGGAGGCCGAATGCCAATGCTGAGCTCAGTGTCTTCTCATCAAACAGATTTTACTTGTATTTTCTGAGAGAAAAAAATTGCTTAAGTTAGAACAGCACACACAGGAAAAAAAGGACAAGGTCAACTAATATCATCTTTTCAAATACTTTATACTATTACTTCTGCTCAGATTTTAATGGTAGTCTTTACAAATCTAATTAAACCTACTATAATGCAATAATATAGAATAAAGACAATATATATACATCCTTGTATGTATCTGTTGTATGCAGATGTTCCAAAAGTTTTCTGAAAATATGCAAACTGGAGATTTATTTAATTTAAAAGTGCTCTTTTCAAATCAGGAAGTCCTACATGCCTTTCTTCAGTGGACTCGTGTAATTTGGCGTTGTTCTTGCAGTTGTCATCCTTCTCCCCTCTGTCATCTCCTCGCTTTTTCAGTATACAAATATACAAGTATTCTATAATCATCCTAAAAACAATTACAACACTAACAACAAAACCAGCTCTTTTGACTCCACACCCTTCTTTGTTTATTGCATATGGGGATGCCTACTTCTTTTCCATTTCTCTGCTCCACTTCAAGAGACATTTGTTGAGAAGTATTTGTAATATCATGTCACCCCTCCTCATCTCCCATTCTCTCCTCAGTCCACTTCAATAGGGCTTTCATCCCCATAACTCCACTGAAATTGATCTCACCTACGTCTCCAGTGATCCACATGTTGCCAAGTCCAGATATCTTTAAATTTCTAATCTCAAGGAACTTGAACTCTCAATAGCATTGAAAGTAATTGATATTTTCATCCTCTTAATATACTTTTCTTTGGGGTTATGCAACACTGTTTACCCTTGTTTTCGCCTACCTCACCAGCCGTCACTCAGGTGTGGGTTCCACAATGACTGGCCTTTTGGCCTTTTGGCCCTTCTCCACATCAGACATCAGTGAGTCTCCTTTATTGGCTCTCATTCCACTGTCTTATTTCCATCTGTTGGGATGCTCCAAGGTCAAGCAGTAGAAATTCTTCTCTTCCCTGTTTATATCTTCTCCTTAGATGACCTTGTTCAGTGCCTTGATTAAAAAACTGTCTTTATGCTGATGACTCTCAAACTTATGTCTTCAGCTTTGACCACTCCTCTGAGCTCCAAGAGCAGGTTAGGATGTCTAAAAGGGATATCAGATATTACTGACCAATATAAATCTTGATTTCAACTCCTGCAAAAAAAATGTCCCTCCCTTGGTCTTTTGCATCTTTTCAAATAGGATTGTCCTCTTGTTCTTCACTATTACAGAAGTGCTGTTGAGGATGTGGAGCAACTGATTCAGATAGAAAGGATTCTACTAGTAGCTGCATATTTAGAAGATATTAACTCTTCACTCAGAAAAAGGACTCGAATTTCATAGAGTTTGGCAAATCACAAATGCCATTAGAATGACACATGACATGCAGCCATTTCTAAATAAAAGTCTAATGTTTAGAGCCAGGATTCTTGTTTAAGTGCTTTAGGAACAAATTATTAAAGTTTACATATGTGTACTCCACCCCCAAATCATTAAGTTGTCAGTCAACACATTTTTATTGCATGCTTCCGCTCTACTAAACATTGTGCTAGATGCTACGTTTACCTTAGTGATGTAAAGATACATGACCCCAGATTCAAACTGGAATAGAATGCAGGCAATAAACAAGCAATACATAGATAATTACTACTTAAAACTTGAAAAGGATGTAAAAAAAGAGGAAGTCAATATTAGAAAAGATAGCAAAAGAAAACTCTAAGTTTTGTTTGCTTATTTGTTTTAACAATAAAAACTGAGTTCAACTAATTCTGAATAACTACCACCTGTGAGACACTATTATTTAATAAGTCAATGATGAAAACTACATATTACCTAAGAGCAAGGAAATTGTCTAGTACTCATAACTAAAATGGTTGTTGATGCTCTTTGATTTTCCAAAAACAAATGCTTAGTTCATTTAGTCTGAAATTTAATTTTGGATATAATAAGAGCTGAATTTTTTTCTTGATATAGTTTACCTAGATCAATGGTTTGAAATGTTTCAAGTATAAGGACCTATATTCAGAATCAATATATTTTCAAGGGTTTTCACATGATATCATTTATACCTGCTGTCATTTATGTAAAAAAAGAGCCCACAGTTACTATGAATTTAATAACTCTTTAAAATAAGTGTGCATTTATTCAGAATTCTATGTACTTTAAGTATAGTCACATATGTATTTGCAATGCATATTATTTGTTAACAATAACTCATACATTCGGGGAAAGGGTTCCTTAGAAAGAATCAGCTAGATATAGAGGAGGAAGTATTGCTATACTTAAATTTTCTATTGCCTCCTACCTGGACATGAGGGAAGCCCAGTGCCATACTTTTGTATAGTACTTAACAATATACAGAGGAGAGAAGGAGAAGAGGCGCAGCACAGAGGACTCTTAGGCAATGAAATTATTTCGTATGATACTGTAATAGTGGATACATGTCATCACACATTTGTAAAAACCCATAGAATGTACACCACCAAGAGTGAACCCTACTGTAAACTACGGACTTTGGGTGATTATGAAAATTCTGTTTCCATGTAGTCCCTTGTGACAGAAACCAAATTGTCACATGGAGATACAGCATGAATTTTTCAGGATGTAATTTTAAAAAGGAAGAGATTTGGCAATTTGTATTCTACTGTATTTCATTTGTAGCACGGCTTGCATAATTATTTGGCATATATTTGTTTTCTGGCAACATTTATTGAACTTTTACGAATAGTTGAGACATACGCAGCATCTTTACCCCTTTCTTTCTTCAATAACCTGGCTACTGCTTGTGAACCCATATTTTCCAAGAAAGGGGTTTTGCCTTTTTGCACAGGTGAAGCATATAACCGAACAATAATCACCCAGCACAGGTCTTCATCAAATGAGTTCACTAAAGGTAACTCTCAGTTTTGGAAATTCTAGAGATCAGGTTTCCTCTCTTCCCCTCTACCATGCACGTGGTGTGCAGACACGAAGCCTAGAACAGTTGCAGTCATTTGCCCACAAGAAGAAAGTTAGTCTGAGCAGGGACAGAGCCAAGAAAATCCTGGGAAATCCATCTGGGCCCTAATCATGTTTAATGTCAAGTCCAATTTAATTCATGGCACTGTCAGTCATGTGAGGACAGAATTTTCTTGCAGTTATTTGCCAGTTTGAATCAGGCCTGCAGTTACTTGCAAATGAAGTATAGAACGGATAAGAAATTTGTTACCAGGAGTGGGGTTACAAAGAACATGCTAGCATTCTTTAAAAGTGAGGGAAGTTAGAAAGGCCACTCTCTCAGACAAGAAGATGAAAATCTTTGCGCAATGGTTGGTTAAAATGGAGGCAGTGTGACTCGGCCCTCGGAGCATGTGCTACCTAAACTACAGTATTAGGTAACTGAGAAAAAAAAATAGTAGGAGAAATTCTGTAGCCAAAAAAAAGCCAATCTCGCCTTATTACATACCTCTCAAAGCAGACAGAATAGAAAAGAAAGCTTTGCCAGGCATGGCTCTTCTGTCTTTGGTTTGCAACACAAGCACACTAAGTTTAATTCTGAGAGACCCCCTGATTGGAAAAGATGAATTACCTAAAACAAAGCAAATAGAAGGCAGTCAAAAGCAGAGTCACAAGAAATACAGCAGGAGAAAATAGAGGAATAGGAAATATATCCTAGCATATTTTTAAAGCATTTTCTCCTGAAAAAAATATAAAGACTCACATTATGGAAATGAAAACAAAATGAAGGCTGAGAGGAGACAAATAAATACTCACCCACTACAGCTCATTGTTTCTATCGGCTTCCATAAAGATACAATTTATATATATGTATCCAAAATAGGAATACGTCCCATACAGATAAATGTTTCCCAATTAAAGATGGAAGCGCAGCTATAATTATAATATTGTTTTTCAAAAGTCTTTCAGTAGATTATTTATCCCCTTGAATTTCAAATTGTTTAAGGTTAGTGCATTAAATCTTTTACACATGTAATTAGCTGACATTCTTTTTATAGATATAAATCAAGTAAGCATTATTTTTCCAATAATTGACAGATTAAACAATATTTTTCTAAGATGCTGTGGACAACAAACTTATAACAAACCTCATTAAGAATAATGGTTAATAAACATATAAAAAAACTGATTTCCTTTTTACAGTAAATATTTAATTTTCTGGTTTCCAGTTTACAAGTGTTTCAAAAGAACATGAATGATTTTACCTCTTCAGCAACACTTTGATATTAATTCAAGATATTTTGATTCAGTATATGGCAATAAATCTCCACTTATGTTAGCCATTAGTATTTTCTTTTTTTAATGGAGATGTAACAGTAACAACCACTACCTATAAAACACATCATTATTTTGGTGGTTTTACAAATCTTTTCTCCGGTTGTAAAAAAAAATCTAAGAATGAGAGAACGCTACAAACTTAATGAATATGACTTCCACCTTAATATTTCTGTTTTATCTTGAAAGGGAACACTACAAATATGACATTTCTAAAGAGACCATCTTGCTAATGTTATAAAAGATTGGTGGGAGCAAGAAATCGTATCACTGATACGTGGAATTTTGTAGTTATCTCTACAAATCATTAGGAAAATGTTGATAGGTAAAAAACAAACCAAAAAGAAAATGTTGTGGTGATCCCTAAAACATTTTGGCGACGAGTAGCTTAGTCTAAACCAAATATTTTTTCCCCATCATAATAATCACTCTCCTCTCAACTGTCTTTAAAAAATACATTACACAGTTCATAGCAAAAATTAAAGACAGCACAAACTATTTTCAAGAACAGAAAAATCTCTAGAGCAGAAAGATATAGTAAAGAGCAGACTTCTTTGGGGACATTAGTCAATTAGCTTGTCATTCATTATGAAGATTTCTCTTTCCTCTTATGCGGAGAGTCTACTCTACTTGACGTTGCCACCCCATTTTCTGTTCCTTTTCTGGAAGACCTGCCTTTAGTCCGTTTCTTCTTCACACTTGGGGCCTGAAGAGTAGCATCTTCTTCCATCCACCTCTGAAGCTGGACATTAAATAAATTCCATGTTATATAGGCTTGGATAGTGCAACTGGACGACAGAACGGCAATTTTGGCTGCCAACACATTCACGTTTCCGGTGACGGCATCGGGATTCCGATTCTGCCCTCCAGCCAGGTGAAAGCCCACAGCGAGCACGGAGACAATTAAAGTCACAAGTCGACCCAAAATAAACACAATTGCCCACAGAGAAATGTCTTTCTGGTACTTTTCATCACTAAAATAAAACAGGTCGCAAATGTGGGAAAGTAATTCAACAAAGTAATGCATCATCAGGAGAACAAGTCCCAGATGATTCAAGTACAGGAGATAGGCTCCGGCGATGTGAAAGAGGTGAAGCCCAATGTAGACAAGCTGACGGGGGATGTCTTGTTTTTTCGTTCTCTGGAAGTAGAGTTCAGGAAAGGCATGAAACCAGTAAGCCAACTGTGAGATATAGAAAAACTTCATCTGAAAAGTCATCACGTTATGGTAATGCGCCTCCCATAAGAGAGTGGGGTCCGACAGGCAGTTTTCAGAGATCAGAATGAACGTGCCCCAAATACAAGAGACAAGGTAGAATGCACTCAACTGACCAGATTCGTTAAATCTGCTTTGTTTCGCTTTGGGGAACTGCATTCGCCTGTTAATTTTGTCCAACACATACTCCTGAAGGGTGGCGTGAATGATGATTGCCACGAGCATGTAGAAGAAAACCGTGGCCAGATCTTTGATGCCATAATGATAAAGGACCTTTAAGTCCGTGGCTGGTTCTTCTGCCGCGGGGAAGGTAACGCTGTGCTGCAGAGTAATAAACACGATAGATGCTTCTGCTGCTCCCTCGAACATGAGCCCCAGCACGAAGAACATCCCCACGCAGGCGACGAGGTCTGCATGATTCTGCAGGATGAATTCGTGGCTCAGGACTGGGGGGTTCCTGGGGCTCTTCTTACGGAACGCCATGATGGCGCTTCCCGGATACTCACCGACGAGCGGCAGCTGCCTCCCCCGGGCTGCTCCTCACAGCGCCGCCGCCGCCGCCGCCCCGGGGGCTTCGCTCCCCATCCCGGAGCCAGGCCCGGGTCACCGCGGCCGCCCGCCCGGAGCAAATCAATCAAAGCGGAGGGCCGAGCCGCACGGAGCATGCGCGCAGCGGCCCCGCCGAGGCAGGGAAGGAAATCGAGCGCCGCGCCCCTGCCCGCGCCAGGCCCGGGGGTGCGAGCGTGGATCTCCCCGTTGATCGTCGCCTCTTGAAACCCACGGCCACCGTCAACATGCTCCTGCGTGATTTTTCAATGGCATCTTCATTAATAATCACAACAAGGCAGGATGAAACTCTAGTAGTTCTTCATCAGAATGATAACTATAAAAGCAGCAGCAGCAGCAGCATCATAATAATGATAGAAGCAAACTCAACAGCGCTTAGGATTTACCAGGTCCTGTTGTAAGCACTTTTATATATGTAACCTTTCTAGAAAACCCAATGAACTAAATAATGTTACAGTCTCCTTTTTTCTTTTTTTGCTGAAGAGAAACTGAGGCACAGAGGGATTAACTGATGTACCCCAAATCACACAGCTGGTAATTTAGAGCCAAGATTTGAGTCCAGTCTGGATCCAGACCATGAGCTCTTCACTACTGCGCTCTATTACCTCTTATTGTAAATCAGTCACACCCGGAAATATTTTACTAGAGTGACAGCACAGCATACTAAAAAATAGGTCCCCTATTAGCAATAATAATAGTTGTGGCAAGGATACTGTCTAATCAGTAATCGTATTTATTGTATTTTACAAGATTGGGTGGTGGTTGGAAAGGAAAACTATCAGTTCACGGAAAGGTCTTCTGTCTACAAAGCCCACAACTGAACTTCCTCACTCTAGCAGATAAGAAACTCATGTTTCAGTACTAATGTTTTTTGTATATAATTTTGCTAAAATTCACATATCCAAAAATAGCTTCTTTTGTAAATGCTGGTATCTTCCTCAATTCAAATTTCATATTAGTCTTCAAATTTCTCTTTGAATTCAGAGCAATTCTCTTGTATCTTCTGTGTCTTATGAGATCCTGATCATTCCTGATAGAGTTAAGGTTTGAAGTTTGGAATATACGTTTCAGAAAAAAAGGGGTGCATGATTTAGAGAATGAAGCACACATTAAATTTAGAATGCCCAATGCCTTTTATCATTGTTTCTCTGTATGCTGTGCACTGACAAAAGATGCAGTCCAACTTGGGTAATTGCTTCTAAGATGTTGAACAAAATACTCTCATCAAGAGACAGTATGCTTGCATTTCCTAGGACAGCCAAACAAGTGTACCCAGAATTTGTTATGGAAAATATTCCTCCAGCCAGCCTGGTGGCGCAGTGGTTAAGTTCTCACGTTCCGCTTCTCGGCAGCCTGGGGTTCACTGGTTTGGATCCCAGGTGTGGACATGGCACCACTTGGCAAAAGCCATGCCGTGGCAGACGTCCCATGTATAAAGTAGAGGAAGATGGGCATGGATGTTAGCTCGGGGCCAGTCTTCCTCAGGAAAAAGAGGAGGATTGGCAGTAGTTATCTCAGAGCTAATCTTCCTCAAAAAAAAAAAAAAATGGAAAGTATTCCTGAGTTAAGGAAAGTACTGACACAGTTTTCCATGGTAAGAATTCTCTATTTCTTGAAGGATTCCTCGTTGGATAGTCCACTTTTTTTTAAGGATCTGCTGCCCTTTGTTTTCTTTAGTTTTCCTAGCTGTTACTCAGTCCTTGGCTCTGACAGCTCAATTTTGGTTGCTGTCTAAGGTTAACTAAATCAGTGAGGGATCATAAATAGAGGTACAAAAATCAGGGCATCAAGAAGGAGAAAAAAATCAAATTTGTTGAAAGCAGCCAGGAGGAAACATCAAAGAGCAGAGCAGTGCCTTGTGGGAATTGTCAAGAGTTTATTCAGGGAAGTACATATTTACTGTTTTGAAACTAGTCATAATTTTAAACATAGAATCCATCAGCCTTCTTACAGGTATAAGAAGGTATCCCTTCTATACAGGTACAGCCAGTATGACTGTGATCATTTTGTGACACTAACTAAATATGAAAATACTTGTGTGATTCCCGAGCTGAGGTTTCTGTTTGTATTTCTGTTTGACACTATTTTTGACAGCCCTCCCAACTCTGCCTATGCAAATACGATAGATTTTGCCTCAAAAAAGGTACACATCAAAGTGAACAGCATAGATATTTATGCATAGATGTGAAGTGTTATTTTATTCCTAGACGGAAGAAAGACCATTATGAGTTAGTTTAAAATTGTCTCTTTAAAAAAAACAACAAAAAACTTTTTCCCCCTCTCACTCTTTACTTGTTTTTCAAATAGAGAAACTTCTTCAGCCGTAGCATCTCTCCTTTCTTGAGCTTGTGATATCTGGTAGTCTAAAATTTTAATCTAAATTTTACATTAAATATAATCCAAGTATTTGAATTTTAGATTTATATTTCACATTAACATCATCATAAAAATTAAAAAATGTCAAATTTCTGAAATTAGTGGAATCTCCAAGGGTATGGTAGTAATAAATGTTGTTTACTTTTAGTAGTTTCACTGGCACTATTTGACGAAGAATAAAATATATAAAGCAATATTTTCAAAAATGCTGATACCACTATGATTATTGTATCATTTAATACACGGTGAGGGGGCATATTCCTCCTTTACGCACAGCCCTATGCCTATTGTACAGATAATTATCAAAGTCAAATGGAGACTTCTGCTTCCAGACATGAAGGAGCAATGCAATTGAACTTCCACTCCTACTGTAAGCAACTGGAAAACAAGACAAATTATATGAAATAACTTTTTTCAGATATTGGAGAACAGAAGACTGTGCTCCCTGCAAGAAAGGAGACGAGAGGAGAGCCCCACAGTTGCCCCAACTTTCTGCCTGGAAGCATTTTCCAGCCCACTGTGTAGGAAGGGGAAAGCCAAGAAAAGCCTGGAGGTCTTTCTGAGTTGAGCAGAGACAGGGGTTAGGCTGAGGCCACGGAAATTTGCTGGGCAGAGTAATTTCGCAGAGAAACTCAGGTGATGAGAGCGCTCCAGAAGTTTGCCCCAACATTCCCCGGAGTCTGATGCTAATATTAAGTTCTGCATGCGTAAGGTGAAAATACAGAAGGCCAAGTAAAGAATAAGGAGGAAATGTAAATTCAAACTTTCCAAGAATTCAAACAGGGCTAGGAGACTTCCAAGTATGGAACAGTCAGAAAGTGAATTCCTCTTGGAATACTTGTGAGTCACTATAGTCAGTAGAGATCCAAGGAAAGTCAGAGTCTGAATTGTCCGGCTAAACTTGCCCTAGGGAAGAAGCGAATTCATTCTTGCCCAGACTGAGTTTTCAAGAAGCCTTCAAAGGATCAAGGTGCTTTGCAAGAAACTTTACTGCCGGCCAGAAAAATGCAGACCTCACCAAAGTGAAATTCATATTGTCTAGCATCTGGTAAAATTCATGAAACAAAGGCTAGGATCAGCTGGGACTGCCGATCAGTCCTAAGTGGGGCTGATGCCCACGTGTGGCCTCTGCTTGTGGTGTTGGTATTGCCATAGAGCAGTGGCGATAGGCTCTAAGACTGAGTTTTCTAGTGAAAAAGGCAGAAACTTCACGGCCCTTTATGACCTAGCATTGGAAGTTACATCATGCCATTTTCATTGTCAAAGAAAGCACAAGCCTTTTGAACTTTGAGCGGTGGCAGGGCTGAGGGTAGGGTGGGGAACACAGACATCGCCTCTTAATAAGAGGTGTACCCAAGTATTTGTGGCTATATTTTTAAATAGACACATTCTTTTCCTGACAACAAATTTTGTTTCCTCCCACATGAAATATCCACTCTTCTCTCCCAATGCAAACAAAAATCTCACGCCAATATAGCAACAGGCTGGAGTTTATTACCCAGGAACTTGAAATCTACATGAGAGCCAGGGACAGAGGGCTCCTTTGGTCCTTTCCCTTGTTACACTTACTCTTGATCTGAAGACTTGAGAAGGAAAGAAACAAGGTTTCTGGTTCCCACACACTCAGGCATAGGCAAAACGCAATATACACTTGCACTCAAGAAATGGGCAAATGGGATGCACACAGCAGTCAATGGTTAGAAATTATGAGGTCTACCCAGGAAGAGGCCCTAGCTCTTTGATTTGAACTCAGTCTTCCTCCCTGGCAAATGGAGGAGGATTTTTTTTTTGTCCTTCAAAAACATGGATTAAGTACTACAAGTTGATTTGTGTTTGTGGATTTGTATATTTTAAAAGATAAAAAACCCCAGACGCCATATATTGTTATGTGTTAATCTTTGTCTTGGTGACATAATAGTTGATTACACCATTAATTATGGAGTGTTAAGTATACTATAGGTTTTCAAGGAATTAACATTCCATCAACAACTTTACAGTGCAACCAAGAGAGGAATGGAAAGATCAGTGTCTGAGTATCCTATACAGAGAATTGGCACACATTGGGCAAAGTGTGGGTGGTTTTTTTTTTTTTTTTTTTTTGCAGAGGAAGATTAGCCCTAAGCTAACATTTGTTGCCAATCTTTTTTTTTTGCCTGAGGAAGATTAGCCCTGAGCTAATATCTGTGCCAATCCTCCTCTATTTTATATATGGGTCACTGCTACATCATGGTGTGGTATAGGACCACTCCTGGGATCCTGGGCTACTGAAGTGGAGCATGTCAAACTTAAGCGCTAGGCCACATGGCCAGCCCCACAAAGTGTCCGTTAAAATGCTATATTGATTTTGGTATAAGAAACGTTTTATTAAAAAAATCAGTAGAAACCCCCAGTATAATTTAGGTAGTATATCTTAAGTCAGTACTAATAATTAGCTCTTTCCATTAGCTATGGAATGTAACATTTTAATGTCTGTATTTTATAACTTAACATTATTGTTTATATGAATAGCTTAGCTAAAAATTCTATTAAATGACTTTGTCCCTTTTTAAAACATAATTTCCCAAGAGAGATAAACTGACATTGATTCTGACTTTGTTAAAATAGTAAAGTATGTACATTAAGAACTTTATAATACAGACATGGCCTCATCTTTCAATATTTTTCTATTTCAATTATATACCTTTACAATACCAAACCTTTGAATAATTTAAATTTGGATAATGCAGGTAATTGGATTGAACATTCAAATGCTAGAATTCAATAGCATTTGAAGAAGCTAAATATGTTAGAAAAGAACTACTTCAAAAGATCAGACCCAACTCACTCTAAATAAATTTCTATAATTAGTAGTCATAACTGACTGAGCTCACCAATACATAGCTCCATTAAACAAAACACAATACAATTTAGCTTTTATATGAGATTACAAAGTCTCTTGAGATTTGACTGATTCAAACAGGCTTGAGTAATTCAGTTTAAGAAACATCTATTACAGTTGTCCCTCGGTATCCACGGGGGTTGGTTCCAGAGCCCCCAGTGATACCAAAATCTGCTCATGCTCAAGTCTCTTAGTAGGCTCTCTGTATCTGCAAATTCAGTGAACCATGGATGGTAAACATAGTGTTACCTGATCCGAGGTTGGTTGAAACCGTGGATGCGGAACCCACAGATAGGGAGGGCTGACTATATTTATCATTTTTATAACTGATAAGATATGTTAAAACATAAGCTTAAAAAAAAAACATGGTATGCAATATGGTTGAATATTTAATGAATAAAGAAAAACTCAACATGCCATTTCCAAATTCCAGAATGCCTATTTTCCGATGTATTTATTAATAACTTAGCAAGTAAAAATAATATGAAACTTTGTCTAAGAATAAACTCCCGGAATAGTTAATAGACAGTCTCTCACTAAAATATAAGAATTGGTAAAAACTAAAATCATCGTTCTGTAGTTTCTTTTGTCAAGTGCCACCTTTATTAAGCAAAATATACCTTGAGCCCACCCTCATGGAGCTTACACGACTCTCCAGGACATACACATTATATACATAGTTTTCAGATAGCTGGTGAAAACTGCGAGGAAGCAAAGGTGAGTAAGAGGCTGAAGTGTGCACGGAGGCGCTGGTTTAGATGGGGTGGGAGGAGGCAGGGAATGCTTCTCTGACCAGGGGATATTTCTATCAAATTAGGGAAAACCACACAAATATCTGGAGGAGAACATCCTAGAACACAGCACGTGCAAATGCTATGAGGCAAGAAGAAGAATGTTCTGTGAACAGCAGAGGGCAGGGTGACAAGAGTGGAGTAAGTGAGAGGGAGGATGGAAGGAAATGAGGTCCTTGGAGGGCATGGCAGGTAAGGCCTGGGGCCAGGGTAAGGACTCTGAAGTTTGGTCTAAGATTGATAGGAGGACCCTTTGAGCATTGTTTTAAATGGGTCACTTTGGCTTCTGCCTGAAAGGGGCAGAAGTTATGGAAGTTATTTATGGAAGGGGCAAAAGTACACAAATGTGGGGCTGGTCCTGTGGCATAGTGGTTAAGTTCAGTATGTTCTGCTTTGACGCCTGGGTTTGTGGATTTGAATCACTAGCATGGACTTACACTACCCATCAGTCATGCTGTGGCAGTGACCCACATAAAATAGAGGAGGATTGGCACAGATGTTAGCTCAGGGACAATCTTCCTTAGCAAAAAAAATAAAGTACACAAATGTTACTGTAATTTGCAAACATTACAATTGAACTACTGTATTTCATAAATTTTTTTTCCTTTTTTTTAGTGGTTAAATTTGGATGCCTTCTGTGATGTGAACTGATGAGGAATATCCCTGTGATCCTAGTATTCTTCCAAAATTTATTTACCCCTTTCGACGGTATAATGTCTAGGACATGGACTATAATAGGGAGCCCATCTTCTATGATTTTCTGCATATGGAAGACAACGATGCACTTTAAACACAAGGCCTCAGAGGCCCATGGAGGAGAGGGAGTGCCCGGAGTGAAAGAGTAAGTAGGCAGCACAGCAAGAACCCAACTGGGCAGGGTAATTCCTGCTGCAGCGTCTCGTGGCTACAGTACCAGCCAGCCGGCCACTGACTCCATGAAAGGGATTCATATGGTAAAGGACAAGTGACAGGGTGTCAGTGGTTGGGGCCATTTGGGGTTAAGAGGCTCCAGGGTTACTGGGGAGGGGAAGGCACTCTTGTCTGCTGGATCACCTGGAGCCCAAGCAGCATTGAATTGCAGGCAGAGATAGAGCTTCTCTGTGTGGTATGAACATGGAGACAAAGCTGGAGGAAGAGCAGAGTGAGGAGGAGGCTGATTCCCCTGAGCCTCTGGTACCCAAATGGCTGGGACCCAGCTCAGGGAGAACTTGTACATCCTGATTGCTGCTGCTGCCCTGGCTCCTCCATAGTCACTCTCCGCCCCAGGGGCAGTCCCAGTCCTGGGCACACGAAGCACCTGGATCACCCTGGCAGCTCCTTCGACGTCCCATGTGCCCCTACTTGCCCCACGGAGTGTGGCTTTCTTAGTACTCATTTACTTACAAAATCTGAGAATAAGTTTATGATTTCTATGGATTATATTAATCTGGTTTGCCTTGATCCATATCATATTTACATGAATCATATATGTTTCAAGTACTTTTTAGGTAATAAATAATGTATATTTGAGCATTTTTTTTCAGTTAATGAAAGCCTTAAGTATTTTAAGTGCTAAAATGCCTTAACTTTTAGAATTCATAGAATAAATTCTAAAGAAGCAAATAATCATGGGACCAAACTGCAACTCAACAGTGACAAAGACAGAAAGTCACTGATGAGAAAGAATAATTGGAAATGACAGATGCAAAACACTAGGGTAATAATCAAACATAGAAATTGTGTGAGCATTGCAATTGCCTGTATAACGTTCTCTCTTGAATGTTGATCCATATGGTGGGGAAATGCTTTTCATATTCAAAAGCATTATTTTCCTTGATGTTAGGCTTTTCAGTAACTATCCATACTTTTTAAAAGACATTATTGACAGACTTTATATTTCATCAAAAGCAATGACTGGACTGAACCCCGGTTTTATTCATCTTGACATCCCCATTGCGTACAACAGGTCCTTAGCACGTGTTGTTGAGCAAGTGATTTAGAAATTGATAACTTAAGTGATATATCTGAGAAGAATGAGATTACAACTGTCTTTATCATGAATTATGTGAATAAATAAATGAAATTGATTGACACCATGTTAACTGCTGAAACAGGCAAGAAGAGACTGCCAGAATCAGTATCCTTACAGTAGTGCTGTTACAGACTGGCTGATACGTTAGAAAGAAGATCTTAATGAGCTAAACTGTTGCTTACTATATGAATCCTCTCCGTAGCTCCTTCTATAGGTGGTGAGTTTTGAGTCACTTCTCAAGTGGGGTATAATCATCACGTTAGCTGGCAGCTCATTACATTTTAGATAGTTCTGATGATTTTGAAGTGTCCTCTGCTGTGTCAAAATTACCCTCCTAAAATACACATGCTCTTATGCATTTTAGTATATATTAATTTATATACACACATATAAATAAAACTAAAAATGGAATTTGAATTTTGAATTCCGCTTCTTAGCTTTAATATTATGAAATAAGCATTTGTCTGTGATGCAATTTTTAAAAACATACTTTTAATGATGGAAAGCTAATCTATAATATGAATGAATTATTTCAATATTATTTAATATTTGTTGTCATATTTTCTATTATAATCTGTAATGAAAACCATTGTATGAAGTTTTGCCATCTGAATGATTTTCTTTTAAATGTTTATAAAATATTTCTAATGTGTGAAAAAGTATATAGAGTAACATAAAAAAAGCTTTATGTTCCTAATACACATATTAAAATTTTTTAACATTCTGGTATGTTTGTTTGTGATCATTTTTTAAAGAAGCTATGACATTATAGACTCAGTTTAAACTTTTTTACCATAATCAATGAATAGTATTTTTGATATTTTTAATGTTACATATAATAATCTCATACTGTATATTATTATACAATTTAATTTTACTATACTCAACATTGATAGAAATAAAAATTCTTGCCCAGTTCCTTCTTAAATTTAACTACTAAATGGAACGTGGGTGGGAAGAAACCATGACTCTCAGATGTCAGCTGTCGGGCAGAGTGACAGCAAATGTGAATGTGCCCAGCAGGCTCCAGCTTCCTGCTCCTCCTCCCCAGGACTGGGCGCACTGACCAGCAGCATTCCTGACCAACCCCTAAGCACTTCACTGCAGTTGGCTTCGAGGTGGCAGCTTCCACACCTCTCCACGCGTTCTCTCTTTGTGGTCCCCTCTTTGATGGTCAGACACGCAATGCATCTGGAATTTCCCTATAAATTCCAACCAGCCAGCTTACACAAACGCTTCAGCCTGTCATAGTTGGTGACTTTCTCTGATCCTCCAAATCCCTTAAATTCCCCAGAACGTCCCTTCCCAAGATCCCCCTACATTTATATAAGCTCTAATTTCTGTTGTAAGTCATCTGTTCCTGTAAAACATTTATTCACTCTGTTTTCCCCAATAAACACTGACTAATACACTATTTATGGCAAAATATGTATCGTCTATGGATGTGCTTTTCTATTTTGTCCCATCATGGTTGCTGTAAATAAGCATAAACTTAAGAACGAGCAGATCGTTTTTTACAACAAAACTTAAGGAAAAAGATCATGTTCTTGTGGAAACTATAATGCAGGTAAACACAACAAAATTTTTTATTTTCAGTACATCTAAAATTACTGAAAAGCAACTAATTTCATAATATCTTTTTGCCATTCTTCCTGTTTTTAGAAATACCTTATTCAGTGATTTTATGCTAATTAATATCGTATTCTAACAGAGTATATGTCCACTTTATAGATGTATAATTACAGATATCAGTCAAACTGACGATCCGACACATCATCCAACTTTGCTGAGTCGCTAAAAATATATATATATAATGTCTATTTTAATCAGAAAGTCCAACAATGGTCTTTTTTAAGATACTGAAACATTGATATTTAAAACATCCAATATGTATTCTTAAATTGAGCTATAATTCACATAGCATAAAATTCACCCTTTTAACATGTTCAATTCAGTGAATTTTAGTATATTGACAGCAATGTGCAACTATCATCAACCAACCTTAGAATATTTTCCTCACCCCCCTAAGAAATTCCGTACTCAATAGTCGACTCTCATCATTGCCCTCTCACCAGCCCCAGCAACCATTAGTCTACTTTTGTCTGTGGATTGTCTGTTCTGAACATTTCGTATAGAGAGAATCATTCAACATGTGGCCCTTTGCATCTGCCTTCTTTCACTAAAACAACCCAATATACTTTCAAAATATTTTGTCCTAGAACATTTACACATTTTTCAGATTTTACTTGGAAGACAACAAAATGAAAGGTTTTTTTCACTGTGAAAATTTGTTATTTATATTCTGAGTTGCTCCATTTTGGTATCGGTTTTCTTAAGAGCAAAGGAAAAAATAATCTGATAATTTTCCTCAAAATATGTAGATTAGCCATATAATCATATAAGATAGATGGGACAATAGCTCAAAACATGGAGAAAGTGACAGGAGAATAGTAGGGATTTACCAGCTTTGGCTCTGAACATAAAATCCTGAATACTAACATCTATATACTGGTGCCATGATCCCTGGGTGTGCTGCATTGCAAAAATGGCAACAGATGTTTGCAGCTTTCCCATCAGGAAGCAGCGTTGACTTCTTCAACCCCTGACTCTGGGCTGGCCTTTCAACTTACTTTATGAATAGACTGCCTTAAAGGGGATGCTGTACATATTACGATCTCAGATCACAAGAGGATTTGTATGCTTCCTTTTCTTCCTTTGGAATCCTGTGGCTCCATGTGAACAGCCTGCTGCTAGAGGAGGAGTGATCACGTGGAGGAGAACGGAAGCACCCCAGCGACAGCCAGACAGCCCCCAAACATCCCAAACATGACAACTGAGTCAGATCCACGAGTGAGCCACAGATAAGAATAGTGCTGATTTGGCTTTCATAAACATCTTTGAAAGTGTACCTTGGTGGACATGAGCATGAAGTTTTCTAAGGCACATATCTAGGAGTGGAAACAACAGGCGTACTTGTGTGTGTGTGTGTGTGTGTGTGTTTGTGCGTGTGTATGCAGCTTTTGTAGCTCTAGTGACACTGGTTTCAGAAGTTTACCAGCAGAAATCAACCTTATATGCTCTCAAAAACTAAAATGAAGGATATGGAAAGGTCAGTAAAAGAGGTAAACATTAAAAGTTACAGGATGTGATAACACAGTGCTGTTGCTTCTAAACATATTGTATTCCAACGGATTCAACCTATTCTTATGTGAAATAACAAAGTAAAAATAGCAATGGGATATCATTAGATGACCCTAGAGAAAGACTAGAATGTAAAAACTGTGACCATACTAACTATTGGTGAAAATGTAGAAAAAGTAACTGTCCTTTGTTACATTCACCTTAGAAAACGAGTTGGCATTATCTAATAAAGTTGAACATATGTGTTATCTCGAATCTTACATTCCACTCGTGACTCATCATGACAAGTACTATCATAATGTCTGGAGGAGATTGTCACAACGTTCTTTTATCATAAGAGGAAACGGTTTGAAGACTTGTTCAAATCTGTTATTAAAGTTGCTATTTGATATCTACAAAATAGGATGGAACATTAGACTTCTGTCAATCTTTATCAATTCATTTATTGAACAAACATTTGTCAAGTAACCAGTAACATGGTCATAGGCACTACATATCTTTTTGCTCTTTCTAAATTCCGTTTGATTACCGAAATGCCCATGGCACTAAGTGACATGGAGGTGTTCCAAGTTTCTGGTTAAAACACAGGGTAAGAAAAAACGGTTTGGTAGATCGAATCCCAAAGCGAAGTTTGAAGGCTGACCTTGAGAAGACAGCTCTCTTTTGTGTAGTGATTCTAGGAACAATTAATGACTGATCTCCACTTTACTTTTGTCTATATAGATTTAGGTTGTGGATGGTAATTACTTGCTTTTTGAAATGTGTCTCCTCTACAGCAGCATAAAAACAAATGAACATCTAAGTCTACAACACGTTGGCAAGGGCAAAGAAGACTGTGCATTGTTCATTCTGCCAAGAAAAATGATTTTACTGTTCCTAACATACCACCTTTCTCACAAATTCCTTCTATAGAATGCATCAATCAGTGGACGTCACTTTTGTGGAAGTCATGATTTGTATTCCTCCTAGCAGCTCTCTTATTTTACAGGCCCTAAAACAGTTTCAGTTAGAGCCTACAACTGCAAGAGAACAGAAAGCCATTGCCTCTATCCATTTCCTTGGCTCACCACCATTTGATGTTATTGTCTTTCTGATACTTGCCACCAAAGTTATTGATGATGCTACAAAATGGACAGAATGAGGATTGAATTCTTTTCACACAACCTGATAATTAAATAATGGGGGAAAAAGAACCACGTCTTAAAAGCAAAATAGAAATATCTTACAATAAACGTCCCAAGGCCAAGAGAAATCTTAATTATTTTCTTTGTTTCAAAGCAGACCTATAATTTTGCAAATACAGCAAGCGAAGTTGCTGTAATCTTGTGCTATATCCTCTTGTGGCTTTTATTCTAAAATAATTTATGCTTTTTTGAAATATTAAGTAAATATGAAATTATTTCTGGCTGCACAACTGCAAGATATTTTTTCAGTACTAATTCATCTCATCTTTTATCCAATGCATTCTTACTTACTGGCTAGCTAAATTGCAACACAATTTTCGATAACAAATAATGAGCCCATTGAATATTGTATTTTGCAAATCAAGGTCTATTTAAGCATCTCTCTTCAATACTACCCCAAAACACATTTTTTTGGGAGTAGAATATCTATTCTTCTAATAAGCGACACATTTGAGTATTAAATAAGAAAGAATTTCTAAGAGACACATTATGATAGGCATATGCAACTGATGTTAGGAAATTCAGAGTCAATTAATATTTTAATAATATTAGAAAGGAGTCTGTCAGCAGGACGATAGTCCAGTCATTCAACATGGGATCATAATAAGGATTTCCACTTTGTGAGGGAGAGAGACACTACAGAGGCAGGTGTCTGACCCTAAAGGGACTGTATTAAAACATGGATCTGGTGTGTGGATAAAAGCAAGGATTTAGTTTCCGGTTAAGATGCAAAATTTGAGAACCAGACCATAAGCGAAAGTAATGATGCTTATATTACTCGATTTTAAGAATTACTATAGAGAAATTATAATCAGAAAATATGGCTTTGATGAAAGAGTAGACACACTGATTAATGGAACAGAATAGCGGGCCCAGAGAACGAGCTACATGCATTTGGTTCACTGACTTTGGAAAATCCAATGAGAAAGTGTTGTCATTTTAACAAATGGCACTGGAACGTTTGGACATCTGCATGCAAAACAATAATAATAATAATAAAAATGAAGCAATCTAGACAGAGACCTTACACCTTTCATAAACATTAACTCAAAATGCATTTAAACCTAAATATAAAATGCAAAAGTATATAACATTTAGAAAACACAGGAGAAAATCTATGTGATTTTAGATTTGTTGACGAGTTTTGATACAAAACCAAAAGCATGATTCTGAAAAAGAAAATGTGATAATTTGGACTTTATTGAAATTAAAAACTTCTGCTCTGCAAAAGATGCTATGAAGAGAATGAAAGGACAAGCCACAGGCAGGGAGGGATTATTTGCAAATTCTGACAAAGGGCTTGTAGCCAGAATATAAAAAGCACTTTTGAAGTCAACATTAGGGGAAAAAAAATTAAAATATTAGCAAAAGATCTGAACAGATACCTCGCCCAGGAGGATATATGGATGACAACCAAATACAGGAAAAGGTGTGCAATATCATGTTATTAGGGAAATGCAAATAAAACCACAGAGACACTATTAAACAGATATTAGAATGGCTAAAATCCGAAAACCTGACAATACCAATTACCGGCAAAGGTGGGAGCAAAACAGGGGTCCTCATTCATTGCTGGTGGGAATGCAAAATAGTATGGCCATTTTGGAAGATAGTGTGGTGGTTTCACATAAAGCTGAACATAGTCTCACCATATGATGCAGCAATGGCTTTAAATATTTACCCAACTCATTTGAAAACTTATGCCCACACAAAAACCCATACACAGATGTTTATAGAAACTTTGTTTATGATCATGAAAACTGAAAACAACAAAGATGCCTGTTAAGAGGTGAATGGATAAACTGTGGTACAGCCATAGATTGGAATATTATTGAACAACAAAAAGGAATGGACTACCAATCTAAGGATAAATCTTAAAATGAATATTACTAAGTGAAATGAGTGAGTCTGTAAAGGAAACATATATATGATTCCATTTACGTGACATTCTGGAAAAGGCAAAACTGTAGATCCGAGGTTACCAGCTTCTTTGAGTGAGAAAGGAATTGAAGAGGTGAAGTACAGGGAATTTTATAGGGCTATGAAACTGTTCTGTTGGATACTATAGTGATGGATAAACAAAACTATGCATTTGTGAAAACTCGTAGAAAACCTTACAGCACAAAGTGAACTCTATGTATGCAAATTTAAAAAATCACTTATGAGATGTGGGGATTCCCGGGTGGAATGCAGCCTGTGACAAGAGTCTAACTGTATCACAAATGTGTGAAATGTCATCACTGAAGGGCATGGGCAGAAAGGAGCTGAGCTAAGCAGCTTGGGAAATGGGTGAAGACTGTAAGACTACAGACACAGGAAGTACACACTGGCACTGCGCCCTGGGTGGTAAACTATTTCCCATGGGAGTAAGGTATAAAGTTCTGAAACTTCTGTACATATATACCGAGATTTAAAAGACAGGTACATGGTTGGCATGTGGTGGGAGCCAAGCTTCTCACTCTTAGAGTAGCAGTTTACAGATAATCAAGAAATGTCTGGAATAATCCATGCATTTATGGACTAGAGTTGGAGTCACTATGAACTCATGTTTAGTTTAATATAAATACAGGTACAGATTGTCTCAGTCAATTTGGGTTGCTATAACAGACTACCATAGACTGAGTGACGTAAACAGAAAACGTTTATTTCTCACAGTTTGGGAGTCTGGAAGTCCAAGATCAGGGTATCAACATAGTGAGTTTGTGGTGAGGGCTCTTCTCCTGATTCACTGAAAGCAGCCATCTTACTGTTTCCTCATTTGGTAGAGAGAGGAAGCTCTGGTCCCTTCATCTGCTTATAAGAGCACTAATCCCATCATGAGGTCCTTTCCCTCATGACCTAATCGAACCTGAATTACCTCCCAAAGGCCAGCTCCAAACACTGTCACATTGGGGATTAGGGTGTCAACATCTGAATTGTAGGGAGATACAAACATTTAGTCCACAGCAGAGATGTGCGCATACAGATACTTCCTATTTATTTATTTTACAGATATATAATAATGTATTTCCTGTTTCTGTCAGCTATGAGGGTCTAGAAGCAATGGCATCAAAGTAACATCAAATGCATGCAGCACCCAATTCTTGGCTTCTAACATCATTCTCCCAGAAAAGGAATCAGTGCTCCTTGGAGAAATGGCTGATTCTAAGACTGGGGCAGGAAATGCATAAGATGAATCTAGAGCACCTGACAGTGACATAAAGCAAGGAAGTGCTCAAAATAAAACAAACAAAGCCAATAAATATACGTCAAAAGGACACCATAGCCAACTGAGAGTTCTCAATGGCCAAAGCCAGAAGAATTTGAACAAGAAAATGAACACAGTATTGTAGTATAACTCAAGGTATAAAGCAAAAAACCAGGAGTCCAAAAGGATACAAATAAATGATTGAATAAATAAATAAATGAGGGAAAATATACAAATCCTTTGTGCAGAGAAATTCCAGATAATTTTATGTAGATACATCTTCTCAAGGAGGAAGAGCATAACTCCTACTCCTTGAGTCTGGGCTGTGCACAGTGACTTCCTTCCAAAAAGTACAGAAAGAGGGGAAAAGAGTAACTTTCACATGGGAGAAGGCTGACAGACAGTACCTCAGCCAGGCGATCAGGATGGGCATCGGCAGTGATAAGTCGTGTGGATAGTAGATACCCTGTAATGATTTGATGAAAGTGACACTTTACTTCTGTGGTTTTCCTCCTTAAAACCCATGACCTCAGTTTAATCATTAAAGAAATGTCAGACAAATATGAGTAGAGGAACATTCTACACAATACCTGGCCAGCACTCTTCAAAACTGTCAAGGTCAAACAAGGAAAGTCTGAGAAACATTTACAGCCCAAGGGATTCTAAAGAGACAGGATAACTAAATGTAATGTGGTATTATAGATAGAACAGAAAAGGACCTCAGGTAAAAATCACCAAGGAGATCTAAATAAAGCATGAACTTTAGTTAGTAACATTATTTTACTGTTGGCTCATTAGTGTGACAAATACAGCATAGGCATGTCGGGTAACAGCAGGGTAAACTAGACATAAGGTATACCAGAAATCTCTACTATTCTGATGACTTTTCTGTAAATGTAAAAATATTCTTAAATAAAAAAGTTTATTTAGAGAAAAAATAGTGATGCTGACCCAAGTGCATATGTCTAGAATTTTACCTGCATGAAATTAACATGAAGTCTAGAAGCAGTTTAGTCTAAACTGGCAGTTAGGGAATCACTTTCCTTTTTGGAGGCGAGAGCAACCAGTGCTGGAAATTGTCATCAAAAAGCACGCACCAGTTTTTTCTCTTTCTTGTACTTTTATTACTACTTAATATTGTCTCTGACTCTGTCAGTGAAACTATAGTGCTAAAATTCATTATTTTATCCTGGCATCAGAATTTTTTTATCTGAACTTTTTAGTGATGAATTCAGATGTTAACATAAAAACACTTTTTTTGTTTGTTTTTTGAAGTAAAAATAAGAATGCTAGCCATCTCAAATTATGGTTGTTTTGCCTCACTTGACAGGACTCTGTTTTTCAATCAAATATTATTAGGGTTCATTCTACCTCCTCTGCTTCTAGCTTCCCCAACTGGATGCGGTCCCTGGTGTGCTATACATGACAAAATGCGCCAGTCTCTGAAAATGACTTTTTAAAATATTTGACCTTTTCATAGTTGTTATACAGTCGGAAATAAAATCTTTGAGCTTACTCTAAGTTTGGTTTGACATTACAATACTCATACCAGGGGTCAGCAGATGATAGCACGTGAGCGGAATTCATCCTGTGGCCTGTTTTTGTATGGCCTTTGAGCTAAGCATGGTTTTCATAATAGTCTCTCCCCAAAAGTCATGTCCATCTGGCACCTGTTGATGTGACCTCATTTGGAAATACTCTTTGCAGGTATAATCGAGTTAAGAGGAGGTCACATTAGATCAGAGTGAGCCCTAAATCCAAGCACTGGTCTCCGTTTAGGAAGTGACACAGACAAGTGGAGATATTTACACACAAAGGAGAAGGCTGTGTGAAGAAGGGACAGAGATTGGGGTGATGCAGCTCCAAGCCTAGGAATAGCAATGATGGCCAGCAGCACCCAGAAGCTCCAAGAGGCAAGGGGAGAGTCTTCCCTGGAGCCTTCAGAAGGAGCATCGTCTGTTGATACCTTGATTTCAGACTTCTAGCTTCCAGAACTGTGAGAAGATAAATTTCTATTGTTTTAAGCCATCAAGTTTGAAGTAATTTGTTACAGCAGTCTTAAAAAACTAACACATATTTTTAAAAGGTTGTAAACACAAAAACAAAGAAGAATATGTAACAGACATCATATGTGGCCTTCAAAGCATAAAAATACTTACTAGCTGGCTCTTTAAGAATAGTTCATGTACCCCTGCTTTCGAGGCTTACTTTAAAGCTTTTCATGGGTGGGTCTGGAGCAGCCTTCAGTCTAGGGATCATTTGCCCTTGCTACTAACATTTGACCCTTCAGGGATCTCTTCTCAAAGCCCCAGGTGGTAAACTAGCCCTCTCTGCTCCAGCTGGTTAGACACCTCTGTGCCCTGTGTCGGCTCCTCGCATGGCCTTATGCAGTCTCACCTGCTGCATGCATGGCTTAGAAGTCAGCTGACTCAATGGGATCCCTGTGTGTTTTTTCAACATTGCTTCTTTCCCTCTGGAACTCTGCTTTGCAATGTACAGCCACCTGATCCTTCCTAAATTCTGATCTCCTCAACTCCTGGGGTCACTACGCTCTGTCTGGGATTCCCACCCCTGCTCCCGGGCCTGGCATGCATCATCCAGCAATGTGAGGTAAGGCTCACAGGAATCCTGTGCTACTTGCTATCCAATATCTGCAAATATTTTTCCATATATTTTGCCCAGTTTTCTAGCAGTGTCCAGCCGGCTTGTAAGTCTCAACTCCGTTACTCTATCATTATTGGAAGAAGAAGCCCACTCAGCTTTTATTTTTATTATTTTAAATGTGAATCAGTATATTTGAGTGTAACAAGAAGAGTTAAGCGTATGATCCATGTCTTGAACCCGGGATATTATAAGACTTCTTCCCTGTCTAAGGCCAAAGTGCTCATTTAATTCTGTAAAACTCATTCACAGCCCCAATCCCAGATTGCTTGTTTGATGTAAAGGCTGACTTTCTAGGGAAGCTCCAAACCTTGCCTCTAAAAACCACTCCTTATAACAACCCAGAAGTGCCATGGGCTGAGGCTTCCAGCCAAGAAAATGAAAAATTAAAAAATCTAAGATATTAGACTAACATTATGTTTTCGCTTGTTTCTTTGACACATTAGATATCTACAAACAAAACTTTTTTGTTTTCTACATCATACCCAAGTTTCAGATGTTTGAATCAAGCCCCAAATTAGCCAATACAAATGGGGTATATAATTGGAGTTAGAGAGTTACATCCAAGTATATGCAGGTGCCCCCAAAATATTGATTAGTAAAATAATTGAATCATTTCATAAGACTATATTAGCTCCTGGAGGCCTTGGTAGACCAGTCTGTGTATATCTCAAGATAAATGAAAAAGAAAATACAGTGTATCAAAACTTATGGGATGCAAGAAAAGCAGTTCTAAGAGAGAATTTTGTAGTGATAAATGCCTAGATTAACAAAAAGAAGAAAAATCTCAGAAAAACCCCTGACTTTATACCTCAAGGAATTAGAAAAGAAGAACAAGGTAAGCCCAAATTTAGCAGCAGGAAGGAAATAATAAAGATTAGAGTAGAAATAAATGAAATAGAAAATAGAAAAAATTGACTACATTAAGAGCTGGTTTTTTGAAAGGATAAACAAAATCAACAAACACTTAGCTAGTTTAACCAAAAACAAAAAACAAAAAAAGGGAGAATACTCAAAAAAATTAAATCAGAAATTAAAGAGGAGACATTACAGAAATGCCACAGAAATAAAACAAATATTATAAGGGATCATTGTTAATAACTATATGCCAACAAATTGGACAATCTAGAAGAAATGGAAAAATTCCTAGAAACATATAACCTACCAAGACTGAATCAAGAAGAAATAAAAAACCTGAACAGACCAATCAAAAGTAAGGAAGTTGAATCAGTAATTAAAAACCTCTTATCAAAGAAAAGCCCAGGACCAAATAGCTTCATAGGTAAATTTAAACAATTAAAGAAGAATTAAGACCAATCCTTCTTAAATTCTTCCAAAAGAATATAAAAGGAAACACTTCTGAACTCACTTTGTGAGGCCAGCATCACCATGACAGCAAAGCCACAGAAAAACACCACGAAAGAAGAAAAGTAGAGGCCAATAAGCCTGATGAACATGGATGCAAAAATCCTCAATAAAATATTAGCAAACTGAGTTCAGCATGACTCTTCCAATTGTGATAGAGTAAAAGGATCACACACCATCATCAACTGAGATTTATCCCTGGGATGTAAGGATGGTTCATCATAGGAAAATCAATCAATGTGATGCACCACATTAACAGAATGAAGGCTAAAATTCACATTATCATCTCAGTAGATGCAAAAAAAGGTATCTGACAAAATTCAAACCCTTTTATGTTTCTATACAAAACTATAATTAATTGAGTCGATGATTCCTAGAAACAAGGGATTTAGTTAGAGACAATGAATATTTTCTAAATAATTAGAAGTTCATAATCTAACAGCTCTTCAACTCTTTTGTATTTCTTCTTATGGACAAATGGTATACACAGAGTTTATCTTTCTACAGTATTATTATCAATCAAGTTTCTCAGGGAAACAAACCTTTCTCCAAATTTTCTTTTAAAAATGAAAGTTTTATTTTTCTGATAGAATTATGTGTTATACTCTTTAAAACCTTGGGAAAATAAAGAGAAAAATATATATTTTTTTCTCCTTGAATAGGGCTCAAGCAGCTAAGGAAAAAATCTCTAGGGGATTGTGATGCACAGGAAAATTTCAGAACCGCTGGTTCATGCTGATGTTCCACTGCTTTGATTTGACTCTGTCCACTTTCAACAGACATAGAACACAGTAATTTGATGTAACTAATAAACTCCTTCTCTATTACCTTCCTCTGGGTGATTCTACTTTTTTCCAGTTCAAGGCAATGTTCTCTTCTTGGTCAGTCCAGATATATTAAGCTAATTTATGCCCAATAGTGCTGGTAAGTTAGTCACCACACACCAAAATCCCAGCCTACTCTCAAGGTGAAGTTACTACAGTTGAAGATGATTGACAGTAATCTTAGAGCCACCTAAATGTTCTGTGCTTTAGTATAATAAGCAAAGCATAAAGATAGGTCATAAAAATGTAAAAATTGCTAGTAGTTCACACAACAATTCACCCAAAATAAAATGTGAATTACAAAAATTCCTTAGGTCATTTTCCAAACAAAAGGTAAATAAAAGATATATATATATGATACACCTGAACAACCGATGATTACATACGTTGGGTATTTACTAAAAAAAATTAATAGCTTTAATAATGTATATTATACATGCTACAAAAATTCACTCATGTACAGAGCTGTGCAATTATCACCACAATCTGATTTTAGAATATTTCCATCAGCTCCAAAGGGAGTCTTATGCCCATCTGCAATTACTCCCCACTCCCCTTCCTCCATCCAACCACTAATCCACTGTCTGTTTCTACAGATTTGCCTTATCTGAAATTTTCAAGTAAATGGAATCATGTAATATATATTCTTTTGTCTGGCTTCTTTCACCTAGCGTTTTTGAGTTCAGCCATGTTGCACCATCTATCAGTACTTCATTTCTTTTTATTCCTTAATAATATTCCATTTTATGGATATAGCACAGTGCGTTCATATATTCATCAGCTGATGGACATTTAGGCTGCTTATTAGAAGACAAAGTAATTTTTTACGTAAAACATCCTAAGGACAATGCAAAAAACTACTAGAAATAAAAAGTAAATGAATCAGGTACAAGAAAATATATCAATAAACAATAATTTTTAAAATATATATGAATAATGAATTAAAAGTAAAAATTGGAGACAAAATACTATTTACTATAGTATCAGAAAATATTAAATCTTTAAAGCATTTAATAAAACATATGTAAACTCTGTATACTGAAATCTATAAAATCTTCCTATGAGAATTTAAAGAACTAGTGAACGGAGATAACATGTTCCTGGATCAGAAAACTCAATATTGTTGGATGTCTGTTCTCCTGAAATTGATCTATAGATTCAATGCAATCTCCATCAAGATCTTAGTAGGCTTTTGTTTGTGGAAATTTAAACTCTGGTTCTAAAATTTTTTGGATATGTGAAGGACCTAGAATAGCCCAACAATTTTGACAAAGAAGTAACAAGATGCATTAAAGCACATGGTTTCAAGACTTACTATGAAGATACATGGCATGGTATAATGGTAGACATAAATATAACTGGAACAGAATACACAGTCCAGAAATAGATCATGACATATGTAGTCAATTGATTTTCCACAAAAGTGGCAATGATATTACATGGGGAAAGGAACATTTCTGTTTTTGTTTTTTAACAAAGGGTGCTGGATGCCGTAATAACCATACAGAAAGTAAAAACAGAAACAAAAACTTTGACCCTTATCTCATAACATACACAAAAATAATGGATGCAATATGGATCACAGGCTTCACCTGAAAACTTAAAAAAACTTCCAGATAAAAAAATGTAGGAGAACGCCTTTGTGGCCTTGGAGTAGGCAAAGCCATTTTGGACAGAGCCCAATAGGATGAATCATGAAAGAAAATATGATAAGTTATATTTCATCAATATTAAAATCTTCTGATCTTCAACTTACACCACTAAGAAAATGAAAAGGCATAAATGGGTAAAATACAGTAATACTAGAGGTATTATATTATTTTATATTATATACAGGCAAAGGAATTATATCCAGAATATATAAAGAATTCTAGGATGTTATTTATAAAAAAAAATTATAGGCAATAAAATTTGGTTTTAAAAAAAAGGTTTAAACAGACACTCCTCGTAAGAAGATAAGGAAATGGGCAATAAGCCCAAGGGCAGATGTTCAACATTACTGGTCATCGGGTAATTACAAAATTACAATCATGATTAGATACTATTACATACCTCAAGGAATAGCAAAAATTAAAAAGTCTGCTAATTTCAACATTGTCTAGGATGAAGCATGATGTGAACTTTCACATATTCCCGGTGGGATTATAAAATGGCATAAACACTTTAGAAAACAGTTCAAGAGTTTCTTATAAAGTTAAATACATACTTATGATCCAGCAATTCCTTCACAAAGCATTTATCCAGGAGAAAAGGCACTTAAATCTACAAAAAAAGACATATACAAATATTCTTAGCAGTATCCATAACAATAAAAAATTGGATACAACCAAAATGTTCATCAGCTGAAGAATGCATAAGCAAATTGTGCTATATCTATAAGATGTAACTTTGTTCAGCAATAAAAATAACAAATAATATAACAAATGATGGATTAATATCTAAAAATATGCTGAACATAAGAAGCCACACACAAGTAGTACTTCCTTCATGATTCCATTTCTGTTACACTGTAGAGAAGAGAAATCTATTCAGACAAATGAGCATGATGACATACAACAGGTCAGTGGTTGTCTGGGGTGGTGGGTTGTAAGAATTGAGGAAAGTTACTAGGGAACTTTTATTAGTGATGAAAACGTTCTGTGTCTTGACTGTGGTGGTGGTTACAATTACATAGTGCATGTGATTTGTAAAAACTTCAACTGATAAAGGGCTTCTTAGAGCTGTAAAATATTTTCCTCTTAAAATGTTTTCACTTAAAATGTTAGATTTTATTCCATTAAATTTGATCTCAATATCACTCATTTTAAAAATTAAATTAAGAGCTAAACCTGAAGGTTTTACGATGGTTCTGGCATTAATTAATTGAGTAGTCTTGGATAAATTGCTTAACTTTTTGGGGTTTTCCCAAACTGAAAGAAAACAACTTAGACTAGATAATCTATCAAGTGTATTCCATTTCAAATTTCTAAAATTCTATAGCATATAAATCCTAAAATAAATTAAAATAATAAAAATATAATTTACAAGTAGATGTTATTATTTTTAAAAGCATTCTATGTGAAAAGCATTACTAGAAAAGAATAACCTTTAGCCTCAGTTATATGCTAAAACTGAAACAAAACAAAATCTGTGTGATTTGGAGCAGTGATTTCAGAGAGATCAATTTTAAATCTTTGTGTGGAAGGTTAATTTTGCTAGTTGGAAATCCGTATGAATTGAGTAGAATGAGTAGTGTTTCTGGAAGAAAGTACATAAAAGAGATGTTTTGGTGAATTGATGACAGACTTATTTGAAGGATACAATCGTTAAACCAGCCTCACACAGAAAACAGAGGACCCGCGCTCTCATCAACAGGAAGTTTAAATAAAAACATGCAAATCATGAAAACTAGTCTTATTTCTTTGAATTCAAAAATTGTAATCATGGGGCAATTTTTTGAAGGAATGTAAGTTACTTTTCCATAGTGTTTACTTTTATCTGGTAAGTAATAACTTTCACTTATTTAAAGTACAAATTTTACTTTCTCCCCTCCCTGTAAAAAATACTTATCTATATCAGAAACCTAAAATGTACAACAGTTGTCCAGTTTCTCCCTTCTAGTGTTATCATTATTAATACACCAGAGTGTTAAAAGGACAGTCACACCTTAGAAATCGGATTGCTAACAAATTTTTCTGACAAATCATATTGCCATGTATTTAATTAACATCCTTCTGGTGATCCAACACCTCCTTTGCTTAAAACGATTCTCTACTTTCTTTAGGAACTGGCTTTTAATCATAGTTTCTGTGCTGCAACAAGAATTGGGTCCAACCTCTTTATCCCTTCCTTGTTTTTTTTTCTTTGATTTACATTATTGATCTGAAGCCAACTTAATTCATTTATAGCTATGTATATCTTCATTACATCATCTCAAGCACTGAGCTCCTTGTCTCTCTCTCTGTCAGTTTCATCGGCTCTTTTAATTTGCTCTTCCATTCAGGTAGCAAGAGCTGATCAATGTGGAAAATAACCAAGACTTGTTAGAGCAAAATGTTTTTCTATTGAGTACTGTTGCTATGTGCATTCTCTGAGGAGGAATTTCTGAATATCCCTGTTGTACTTTTATGATCGGATAAGCTGGGCAGACCTGTGCTTTAAGATTTTAATTAAATGGTTTCCACAGATTTTGCTTTGCCAAATCTCATGCTCTGCCAATATTTTGTCTCTTTGCTTATGCTTTTAGCAAATAAAATAGTCAATTTCAATTAGAAACATTATCAAAACAGTTCCTTCGTCAAGGTACTTAATAATAAAGTTAACAAAAGACATGCAAAAACTGCATACTGAAACTACAAAATAACAATTATGGCATGGAACACATCTATAGATTAAATGCAACTTCAGTAAAAATCACGAGAGGGTTTTGTAGAAATTGAGAAGCTAACTGAACAATTTACAAGGTGAAAGAAGGACCTAGAAATGAAAATAATCTTGAAAACAATCATTTTATATCCTATGACATCTGATTCCAAGTTGTAAGGATAGACCATTGATCAATAAAACAGAATAAAGGATCCAGAGTGACACACATACACACACTCAAGACAGGATTGCTGGAAAGGGCTTTGAGGAAACTTTCTGGAATGAAGCACATAGTCTTTCTTTGATGGTGTGTGGTGGTGAGGTATGGGCTGCCAAATTTTACCAAACTGAAGTCTTGTGTTTGTGATCCATTTACCTTACTATACTTAAACTTTAGTTGAACTACAACAAAATAACAAAAACAAAGACAAAGCGACCTGTAATTTAAAAATTGTATTTTAAATTATAACTTAGAAAGATTAGAGAGTATGGCTGAATCGAATTGGAATTTAAATGTAACAATGTTAAAACTTTTACTTTTGGCAAAGCATTGTTAAGTTCAGCAACAATGATAGCAACAATATTAGCAGCAATTTTGTTTTGAGACAATAGTATGATTCAAAAACAATAATAACTGGCATATCAAAGATTTGTGGTAATATGTCATGTGTATTTTTTTTTTAAAGATTTTATTTTTTCCTTTTTCTCCCCAAAGCCCCCCGGTACATAGTTGTGTATTCTTCGGTGTGGGTTCTTCTAGTTGTGGCATGTGGGACGCCGCCTCAGCGTGGTCCGATGAGCAGTGCCATGTCCGCACCCAGGACCCGAACTAACGAAACACTGGGCCGCCTGCAGCGGAGCGCGCGAACTTAACCACTCGGCCACGGGGCCAGCCCCATGTCATGTGTATTTTTAATCATTTCTGAGTTATTTTTTGATTTTTTAATTACCCTCCATTCCTCTCTTTCTCTAGCTAGAGGAAACAAATATTTTTAAAATTGTTTTATAATATTTCCTGTAACAGTCATTAAATTTGTATATATCCATAACATATGTAATAGTTACACGTTTTAAACTCGAAATAAATAATACCACACTACATATTCCCTCCTGCATTTGTTTATATGCTCAGCATTTTCTTAATGAGATTTATCCATTCCTGAAATTATGTGTGATTTTAACAAACAATACACACAAACAAATCACACCAAAGTGCTTGCTGATCTACATGCTTACTATAAAGCTTGCTTTGGTAATGAACAGTTTTTGCTGACTATAAGAAAGGGCAATGTCAAATTTTCATCGAATAACCTCTGTAATTGTGAACAGAAAAACATTATCTTTATTAAACACGGTGAGTACTTACCCCCCATTTTTTCAGTGCCACCTACTATCTCTTGTAGCACCACCGTGTGGTCATTTCTGAGGCTAACTTATAAAGAGCTGTCACTAACACCCATTAATTTATGAATTTTTTTTCTATCCCTGGAATGAGATCCCTAAAGGGGATGATTTTGATAAATACATACAAGAAACCACAGTTTTATGTTTCTGCTTAAGGCACCCATTCACAAATCTTTCCCTCTCTAAGTAGTTCTAGTTTTATGACCGCATTTTGTCTCCAGGCCTCCTTCTCTCAGAGATGACAGATTGTAAACAGCTAGATGGATGGTGCTAACCCCCAAACACAGCTCAGCACCGTGTGATACTCACTGGTGACCAGAATACTCCGTCTGCTAGGGCTACCATCACTAAATACCACAGACCAGGAGGCTTAGACAAGAGAAACTTATTTTCTCGTGGTCTGAGGCTGAAGTCCAGGATCCAGGTGCTGGAAGGGCTGGTTTCTGGTGAGGCCTCTCTTCCTGGCTTGCAGACAGCCGCCTCCTTGCCATGTCTTCACATGGCCTCTCCTCTGTGCGTGTGTGCAGAGAGAGCCAGGGCTCTGGGGCCTCTTTCTCTCCATATAAGGATGCCAGCCCTGTTGGATTAGGGCCCCTCCCTCATAACATCATTTAACCCTCATTGTCCCCCTAAAGGCTGTCTTTCCGAATACGGTCACATTGGGGGTTTGGGCTTCAACATATGAATTTGGGGGAACACAACTCAGTCCATGACACATACATAAAAATATGTATTTAAAATTACCAAAATTTATGTGATTCACACAGCCTGCCCTCGGCTTTGTTTATACTATTATCTTCCTCCTGACTTAGTTAATATTTATTTTGTGATATACCTACTTTAATTACAAAATTATTTCCCTTTTATAACTTGTTACGCTGCTCTTTTGGACTGCAAACCTGAGATGAAATTTTAAACTGTGTGCAAGTGAAAGGAATATTGGAACTTGGTCCAAGCACTAAGTGAGGTTTTTCTAGGGGTGACTTAGGGCAGTATTCAGGGAAGATCTTTTCCTACTGCCAATGCTTGAAAACACAACATTTTCAAGTTCAGCAAACACTGCTTCGTAGCCTATGAATTATTAATTTTAAATGATGCTTTTACATAGGTTAAGTGCCTTTCTTTGGAAACAATTCAATCTAAATATGAAAATAATAGTTAAGACATAGCACAACAACTTGTGAAAATGCATCAGAATAACCACTCCCAAGACTTGGAAATGAATTGCTTACTATAGTCTTTTTAGTACATACATTAATTTTTATGTCACAGTATATAAAACAGTTAAATACTATGGGTCTCCTGGAAACAGTGAAGCTCTCCCAGCTGGTGGTATTGGTAAGAAGAGAGTGCTCACTTAATTTTCTTCCTCTATTTATTAAGATGTTTGGTGTGCTTTTATGAATATTATTTGGTTCTGTGTTTTTTCCTCCTGCCCTAGTGAGAACCAAGTCTGTATATGAGCTCTGGCGATGCATTCCCCCTGCAGTGTCCTGCCTTTAGAAGGGGGCACTACTAGAAATATAAACAACTTGTTACAAGCAGAAGACTCTTAATATCTATTTAGTAAGTACTGGGAACTGAACAACAACTTTACACCCCATCATATGCTACATTTTTCCTTTCTCTTTCTATTTTCTCCTGAATATCAAAAACATCTTTAAAAACCACATATATCCATGGGGCACTAAATATTACGGATAAATTATAGTTGATACATGAATGATATTAGTAAGATGTCTGTTAATAGGAAAATGTTTAATCATGTATCAATATTTTTAGGGAAATTATTTAAATTTTTTTAAAGTCTCTTTTTTGATAAGTTTTATAGGCAGTCAACATCTTATGAGTTAATAAATTTAAAAAATTTTATTAAGTATTACCAAAGATTATAAAATATGTAGTAATTTCAGAATAGATAAATCATCACATCAGGCCAATGGCTTGAAAATAAACAAAGTACACATTAACTAAAAAATTGGAGGTGACTGGGCCGGCCCCGTGGCCAAGTGATTAAGTTCGCGCGTTCTGCTTCGGCAGTCCAGGTTTTCACCGGTTCAGATCCCCGGTGCAGACATGGCACCACTCATCAAGCCATACTGAGGCGGCGTCCCACACAGCAGAGCCAGAAGGACCTACAACTAGGATATACAACTATGTACTGGGGGCCTTTGGGGAGAAGAAAAAAGAAAAAGAGAGAGAAGACTGTTACCTCAGGTGCCAATCTTAAAAAACAAAAAATTGGAGGTGAAATATGCTGTATTACTTCTTCTAGGGAAATGTATGCATCAAAACAAATGATCTCTAAGACAGAAAACCTAGTTTTATGCAAAAATCTTCCAAACTTCTAGAGACAGTCAAGGAAGTCCAATAGAAACACCATGAAAAGATACTTTTATCAAAATGCATTATCCATTTTGCTGTTGCTATTTTTAAGGCATGCAAATGTGTTCCATTTGCAAAGAACTATTTCTCAATTATCATTAATTGAGCACCTGATTTAAAATCAACGTGCATACTCACACACAAAATATAATTTGTAAGTATTCTTGCATCCCTTGCCTATTGGAGGAGGGACTGACCTTGTCTGGCATTACTGCAGGAGAAGTTGGAATAACCCATCAATTTGATCAACACCAAATGAAGGGGAAAGATATGCCTTGTACTTAGAAGCACAACTGGAAATATAGACAAAGAGCGGGTTTAGGGAGTCATGTATCAATCACATCAGAAAACATAAAGTACACCTCACTGTATCAGTCGGCTTAGGCTGGGCTGCTATAACAGAATAGCCTAGACTGGGCAGCTCAAACAGCAGACGTTTATTCCCTCACAGATCTGGAGGCTAGAAGTTTCAGATAAGAGTTCCAGCCTGGACAGGTTCTGGTGAGAGCTCTCTTCCTGGCTTGCAGATGGTCCCCTTTCTCACTGTGTCCTCACACAGCAGAGAGAGAGTCCTGTGGTTTCCCTTCCACTTTTAATATGGGCATCAGCTCTATTGGATCAGGGGTGCAATCCAATACCTCTTTTAACCTTACTCACCTCGTCAAAGGCCCTGTCCCTAACACAGTCACACAAGGGGCTTAGTTTTTCAACATATGAATGAGGGTGGGGAGCACAATTCAGTTCATAGAACACGCCCTTCAAACGACATACTTTGTGATGTCTACAAACATATTATGGTGCTGATATCAGCAAACCTCAACTCACTTCTTAAAGCTTTACACCATGAAGTCATCTCTTCTATTTTTACGGTAATATTGACACATAATGGCTCTTAAATGAGCTAAAATCATCATGACACAGCTGTAAAAAAAATTTACTGTCCAGTACATTGGTTAATATTTAAAGAAATTAAAAAGACTCGCCACTAATTTCTAGCTACTTGAATTCTTTTGCATTTGTTAGAAGCAAAGTCATTCATTTTTTAAAATGCTTTTTATTAATTATGAGATGCACCTATAGACCAGTGATTCCTGGATCTGATGTATTGAACTACTTTCATCAATCCGGTATAAATCTTCTAAAGTAATTTCTAGACTATTAATAGTCTAGCATCAAATCAGGCTCAAATAGATCTTTACTGCCACAAGCTGTTTGGTCCCCCCCCCACCCCTTTCCCTAATGTCTATTTTCCTTCCTCAATGAAAGAAGACGAAGAGGAGAGGATTATTTTTCCAGTGACCTCCTCTCACTGTACTGACCAATACCAAGAACTAATTTTCTCTGCCCGCCCAAATAGTTATCAAGCCATTTCAGAAGGGAACATAACACACAGTGCGTCCTACGTTTCTCCTCCTCACACTGATTCCTTTTTTCGCAATGTGTGGTACTTGTCTTCAAGTCCAGTTCCTCTGACGCCCAGGCCTGCGATAGGCTTTTGTTTGACTGAAAGAAACCACTGTCTGTGTTTCCATGTGGCAACCTACTGCTTGGCTGGATTTCTCCTGGTATCCATTTCTATCCTCCCATTTGTTTCTATTTCCGTTCTTTTTCTGCCCCTGAGTGTCAAAGACTATAAAGTTTCAGATGAAAGGACAAAGTCCCCACATTCTATAATAGTTCCTCCTGTGGTTTTAACTAACTGAATGTTTCTGGATGTCCGTTCAGCAATGGGCCAGGATTTTTTATTTTAAAAGCCCATTGGGAAAAAGTATTCATTGTTTAGAAGGAAAGTTCTCCAGCACTGGGCACATGGAGCAGTGTTAAAATAATCATTCAAGGAACAGGAGCCTTGGGTGGGCTGGGTCTCTTATCTTCAGCCCCAGCTGGCCCCAGAGGGAGACCATATCATTGGGTTAAAGTAAGTGCATAAAGATGTAAACAGTGCCTAGAACAAAGGTGAGAGGGCAAGGCATCCTGTCTTCTGAATGGAGCCAGTGGGAGCCAATTAACAGGTAGAATTTCATATGAGGAACAACTAAGAAAAATCATAGTTACAGCTATCAAAAGTGAAGTCACCCAGCAACTTCCCTGGAACCTAGTAGGTGCCAGGTAAATGCCAATTAAACCAGCAACCGTCTTACAATTTATAAAGCGTTCGTCACATATATCATCACATTTGATTTTCACAATTCACTTAGGGAAAATTGGAAACTTGTCATGGTCAAATCAATGGAGAAAGTCTGCATACTGGAGCTCACATTCTAGAATCAGACAAGTCTGGCTCCAGGACACGATGTTACCACTTAGCTGTGTGACATTGAGCAAGTTACTTCACTTGTCAAAGCCCTAGTATCCTGGAGTATCAAATGTGGGATGACAGCAATATTTTTATTAATAATTCATTTTAATATGTTTTGGTTTGGCAGTATGCTAATATGACCAATTTAGAAGTATAAAACTATCAATATTTTCTGTTACAGAGTTATTTAAATACATATGGATAGGCTATGGGGCCAGATGCATGTAGCTTCCTGATGTGTGTTTCTCTACAGGGAATTTGGAGAGAAACATTAGTAAGAGCTCTCAGTGCTCTGGCCACTTGATTAGCCTCAGGAATTTTTTTTTTCTGCTTTATCTCCCCAAAGCCCACTGGTACATAGTTGTATATCTTAGTTGCAGGTCCTTCTAGTTGTGGCATGTGGGATGCCACCTCAGCATGGCCATGTCCACGCCCAGGATCGGAACCGGCGAAACCCTGGGCCACCGAAGCGGAGCGAACGAACTTAACCCACTCAGCCACGGGGGCGGCCCCCAGCCTCAGGAATTTTGATCTTCTCCCTGCTCTATTCATTTCACTTTGCTGACTGACTCATCTTCTTATGCACAATGTTATAGTGATTATTCTCAATTCAGATTATGAATTAGGGATATTGGTTCATGTTTAGGCTTTGTCACTAACAAGCTATATGAACTCTAAAATGTCATTCCATTACTCTGATGTTATTCTCCTTGTCTTTAAAATAAGGGGACAAGAATAGATCATCTCTAGTGTATTTTTCATCTTTAATGAAAAAAATCTTAAAGTATAAGATGTATCTTATCTGAAGATAATAAGTACCTTACTCAGTGTCTGTCTTCCACCCAAGTTTTGGCCATCTGAAATCTTGCTTCACTATGTATTTGACTTCATTCTCTTTATCTTCCCAGGAGAAAATTTTTCCACTCCAAATAGGATATATTTATCACTAATCCTTTTTTACTTTGGTCTCAGAGCTTTTGCCAGTGCTAAAATAAAACAATTGCCAAAATCAAATTCTCTATCCAATGTCATATACTTAAAAAGGGAAAAATAAAGATAGTTTATTACCAAAACTAAAAGAATTAACCAGAACAGACCCACCCACTAAATCTAAATGAATATTGGGTAATTCCAATTGGAAAACTTCCATTAACGAAAACCCCAGGCTCAGATGGCTTCACCAGGAAATTCTATTGGACATTTAAGAAAGAATAAGACTGGGGCCGACCCCATGGCCTAGTGGTTAAGTTCACGCACTCTGCTTTGGTGGCCCAGGGTTTGGATCCTGGGCGTGGACATGGCACCTCTCCTCAGGCCATGTTGATGCAGCATCCTTTGTGCCACAAGTAGAAGGACCATAACTGAAATATACAACTATATACTGGGGGGATTTGGGGAGAAAAAGCAGAAAAAAAAAAAGATTGGCAACAGTTGTTAGCTCAGGTGCCAATCTTAAAAAAAAAAAAGAATAAGACCAATCCTATACAAATTCTTCCACTAATACAAATATTGGACCCGTTTTTCAACCTAATTTGTGTGGCCAGCAAAATCTTGATAACAAATGACAGAGACTTGACAGAAGGAAAATCATTGACTAGTTAATCTTATAAGCATAGAGGCAAAATTTCTATAAAATTTTTCAAATTTTATTGCAGCCAATGTATAGAAAGGTCGATTCACCATGATTGAGTGAGGGTTATTCTAGGAATGCAGAGTAGGTTCATATTTGAAAATCAATGACATTTACCTATACAAGTTAAAAAATTCAATGAACAACTTAATGGGTGGAGATAAAAAGATAATTCAATGTGTATTTATTATAAAACCTCTTATCAAACTAGGGTAAAGAAAATTTCCATAATTTGGTAAAGTAAACATACCATGCAGAAAACATCATACTTCACGGTGAAATGACTTATTCCTGAAATTGGGAATAAGACAACATTTTCTCATCTTATAACTTATATTCAGCATTGTAAAGGGATTCTTAGCCAGTGTGCTAAGACAAGAAAAAAAAATAAATGAGTGAGATTTGAAAGGAAAAATAAGAGTCGTTATCAGCAAAAGACACGTGCATCAACCATCAATTGCTGTATAATATACCACACCAGAAACTTAAAACAACAAGCATTTATATCTCTCATGGTTTCTGTTCTTTGGGAATTTTGGAACAAATTGGCTGAGTGGTTCGTCTCATGAGTGTGCAGTGAGATATTAGCTGGGACTCAGTCATCTGAAGACTTGACTGGGCCTGGAGGTTCTGATTCCAGAGTGGCTGACTGACAAATTGAGGGGCTGTTGGAAGGAGGTCTCGGTTTTGAACAGGCAGATGTATTTCAATAAAACTAGAGAAAATTATTTACTGAGTCTTTTATGTTTACTTTCTTCTGTAGTATCTCTGGTGCTCTTCGGTCTTTTGAAAATATCTTAATTTTCTACTGGTATGCTGTCTCTTCAGCCTGAAGAACTTTATCTGAGTTTTTTCTGACATTTCCCATAGTGCAGTTTTGCTGGTAATGAATACTCTCAGCTCTTGTTCGTCTGAAAATGTCTTTTTCTCACCTTAAATTGTGAATAAGATTTTTGCTGTATAGAGAATTTTAAATTGACTTATTTCCTTCTAGTATTTTAAATATATTGTTTGATTGTCTTGAGTGTTTATCATGTTTAGGGTTCACTGAACTTATTGGAGTTGTAGATATATTTTTCATCAAACTCATAAAATTACACTGCTTTGATTGTAATCTTCTAAAAGTATGTCTACTTAAGTGTTTGATGCTGAGCCTGGAGAGAATTGGCCGTCCATAAGACTTTTATATTCAGACATTCCAGACACCATAGGAATATGTAAAACTCTGTGGCTAATTTCTGTTCGTCAGTGCTACTCTTACTTCCATTTTTCCAGCAAAATTTTAAGAGCCTTGGAGGGTTGTTACGTGATGGGAAATCCGCTGCATTGGTGGTTGTCCAGTTCCACACGTCCCAGTCTGCCTTTCAAAATATCTCACTTGCCTCTTCTAGACCCAACAAACCCTTGCAGTCTTTGGTAAGAAACTCCTTGTTTTGCCAGCACACAGACCTAGCGTCTGAACTATAATAGCTTGCTACTTATCTGTGAAATGCGCTGCCCATTGCAAATCAGTACATCAAGACTTTCATGCATTCACCACGTTTTTCTTTCTTTACCCTAAGAGTAAAAGAATAACACGTCTATTTGCATCCCAAGAAGAAGTGAAATTCTCTTTGCATGTTGAATTTATTATATATTATTTTTTCATTTCAAAGGTCTCCATTTAATTATTTTCTGATTTCCAGTTCTTTCTTGAAATTTCAATTTTGTATTTTCATTACTTGAATGTAATAATCTTGAAGTATCTGATTAATCCTAACACAAAGAGTCATGTTTCTGCTGTCTTTTTTCCCCCTTTTCTCTGTCATGACTCATCCTCTCACCTGAATGAGAAGTTTTGATTGTGGACTGGACGTCTTACACGGAAAGTTTAATTGATAGTTGAAACTTGCTATGATACTATTTTCATTCCAATATTATTTTTCTTTTCTTCTAATAGGTACCTAATCTAGAGAGACTAGTTTTGCCTGATTCCTTTAATTCAACAAGAAATTGAGATCATTTAAAGCTGTGCTCTTGACCCTGAAAAGTTATTCTATTTCCGGTGTGCTTGTATTGCTAGGGACACAACTAAAACCTCCAGTGTCTTCCAGAGACCCTACTTCTCAGTAGACTCTCAATTCTAATTTGTGTTCCTCAAACCTGTCAAAAGCTCTGCTCAAGTTATTAGCTTCTCAACCACAGCTGTTAAAGTTGTCAAAACCTCTGGGAAGAGATCACAGCAAATGTCTGCCCCCTCTCTGCTCTCGTGGATCTTGGGCCCTAATTCCACACTTCACTGCCAGTTTTCTAATCCCTTAGAACACATTTTCAAAATGAATTTTCAGCTTTATAAATTTTTCTCAGCATTAGGGTTGATTAAGACAAGCTAGTACACAAACACCAAAAATAAGAATTATGTGTTAGAAATAATATGTTGGAAAGACAAGTCCTTATCTGAGCTTCGGGAGGGCAGCGATGACTGCTTATTCATCATTTTACACATGGTATAAAATTGCCTGGAATATAGGGAATGTACAATTCATTGTTTTTGAATGATTTCATAGATAAATGAAAATGCTCATTTTGTTTTTCACAAGGAAAAAGATAACCATTCCAAGAGCAGGAATCCAAGACATATGATAAAGATTGATGACATTAAAAATGGACTTTTATCTATCATCTTTGATTATTGTCTCTCTCTCTTTTGATTAATTCTTTAGTAGTTTTCTACAATATAGCTTTGGTAATTCTTAACAATTTGTGCTAGAGACAAGTTAACTTTGAACTAAAATTATTATTTAATTATATTTCTCTCAAGTAATTATAGCATCAAATTTGTAAAAAAAAAAAACATTTTCATTGATTGTAGTGTTCTGTTATTGCTCACAAATTTTTTCTTTTATATTCTATATGAAATAAAACAAATGATAGAATTCAGTTTTCATATGAACGTTTCTACAATGCCCTTAATTTAAAAAGATGATAATCATTTTTTCTAAGAAATGATCAATTGGGGAAGTAACAGAGAACTTTACAATCTATAAAGCCCGATTAATCTTTCTTTTAAGTATTGGGTTTATTTATGTAAGTCAATAATCTTTAACAAATCAACCTGAGAATCTCAAAGATGAACAAATGCTAAAGGTAGCAATGGATCATCACATGAATAATTTTGAAAAACATCCTCCATTCTTTTTATCATAAAATCATTCATAAAAGAAGAAGACTTCACAAAAATATTTTCTATTTTAATTTAAAATTTCCAACAGAAAATATTTTGTGTAAAGAAACAGTTTGCTATTACAGTAAAAAGAAAAATATATATACTAAGATAATTTCAAAGGAATCATTTTTATGTAAATAATGTAAGATCTACAATAAAACAGCATTTAAATTCCAATATGAATCATTCTAAATGCATTGCCTAAGAAGTTAATACTTTGATAACTCCAAAAGTTTCAATGCAAATTATTTACCAATAAACTCAACTTGTGCCCTGGAACCACCTCATGTTGCTTAGTCAAATATTTAGTTCAAGGATTATCTTGAATCACCAAATTTTCCCTCTCTATTGTATTTTTCTTACAAAGTTCAAACAAACTGTTATTTCTTTCAATTTAAAAAATAAACTCTGACTTCTGGTTTCTGGTCAAGTAGATAAGGAGCTTAGAAGTTGTGAATTCATCCTAACAAGTAAAAACCTAAAAAACTGAGAAATCTTTTCTTAGATCTGTCAGAGAAGTGAGGTCACAGGGTAAACCACTGCCCCCCAAAGGACAGACAGGCAGATACAGAATGTCACACCAAACCAGAGAATTAATCTCTGCAAGAAGTACTGTCTGGGTGGGGAAAGCTAACTGTAATGGACAGATTTCTGGAGACTCAGTGAGGACAAGGCTGAGAGTTGAAAACCCCAGGGGGATCCAGTCATCAGAGGGCCCCACATCTTGTGATTTTTACCTCCGGAAGTTTTACAGGTCCTCACAGTGAATACTACAGAAAAATCTCCTCATGCATCTGGCAGGGAGGGGGGAAAAGAAACCATTTTGAAATATGCTGGAGTATTCTGTTCTTCTTAACAAGGCCTGCCCTCAGGAGAAAAAATTTTACCAGGGCCTAACCCACCTAAGGCAATGTAATACCCAACTCCAGCAGGCTCTAATATTTCACAAGGGGAAAGGAAAATATCTAACTCCAGCCGCCTCTAGCCATCCTGTCCCACCTAAGAGGGGAAAACCCTGAGAGGCACTGGTGAAATTCACAATTCAGGGGTGTAGGCTCACCAAAGACTGAGACTTAGTCAGGGGACTATAGTGTGATTCCCCATTCCACTACATTGCCATGGCCTATTTACGATTGCTTTTGCCCAGGTTATCATATACACCTGTCAGCAAAAAATTACAAGGCACATTAAAGGCAAAAAACACAAGTTAAAGAGACTGAACAAGCATGAAAACCAGAATCAGGTATGGCAGAAATGCTGGAATTATCAGACCATAAATTTTTAAACACTATGATTAATATGTTAAGGGTTTTAATAGAAAGTAGACAACAAGCAAGAACACATGGGTAATGTAAGAAGAGAGATGGAAATTCTAAAAAAGAAAAGAAAGAAAGAAATGTTGCTCTGGTTTCTGGTTCCACATATAAGGAGCTTGGAAGTCATCACTCCATCCTAACAACAAATAAAAGGCAGAGAAACTGAAAAATCAACAACTCTTCTATGATCCATAGGAGAGACAAGGAAACAGGAAAAACCACTGCCCCCAAGATTTGATTGATGGGAAGATGAATACAGAGAATAATAACTTAGCAGATCAGAATTCTGTGCAGAAAGTACCTCATGAAGCAGAGTCAGGGTAGGGAAACCAGGCTGAAATTGATGAAAATGCTGGAGGTTCATTGTGGACATCTGAGAATAAAAAACTCTGGGGGAACCAAGTCATAGGGGGCCCCCACAGTTTTGTGAGATTTACCACCTTGAGCTCAAACACCGTGAGGCCAACTAGACTCCCATAGTAAATATCAGAGAAAAATCCCCTTGAGCTGCCAGCAGAGGCAGGGGGAAGGAGCCATTTTGAAATACTCCAGATCACTCTGTTCTTCTTAACAAGGTCTGCCCTCAGGAGAAGGTGGTTAACCAGCATCTGTCCTGCTGGGGGTATTATCAGGGCCTAACTGATGGAAGGAAGGAAAATTCCCAACTCCAGTCCTTTCTAACCATCCAATCCCACCAGGAGAGAGAAAAGAAATAAAAACACTTGTGAAGTTTGCAGTCCACAGGCATAGGCTCAGTAAAAGACTGAACCCTAATCACAGGACAACAGAATGCTTCCTCTCTCCACACACCTCTCCATCACATACTAAAGTCTATTTATAGCAATTCGCTTTACTTGGTATATCATGTTCAGATACCAAGAAAAAATTACAAGGAATACCAAAAGGCAAAAAATGCAATTTTAAAACTCAGAGCAAGCATTAGAAACAGACGTGGCAGAGATGTTGGAATTATCAGACCAGGAATTTAAAATAACTATTATTAATATGCTAAGGGCTCTAATGGATAAAGCAGACATGATGCAAGAACAGATAGGCAATGTAAGCAGAGAGATGGAAATCCTAAGAAAGAACAAAAAGAAAGGATAAAGATGCAAAATACTGTAACAGAAATGAAGAATGCCTTTGCTGGGTTTATTAGTAGAAGGGACATGGCTGAGGAAAGAATCTCTGAGATTGAGGATATCTGAACAGGAATTTTGAAAACTGAAAAGCAAAGGGAACAAATATTGAAAAAAACCCAGAATATCCAAGGACTGTGGGAAATTACGAAAGTTGTAATATATGCATAATGGGAACATCAGAAAGAGAAGAAAAAGAGAAAGGAACAGAAGAAATATTTGAAACAATTGTGACTGAGAATTTCCCCAATTTAATGTCAGATACCAAACCACAGATCCAGGAGGCTCAGAGAATACCAAGAAGGATAAATGCCAAAAAAATCCCCCAAACCTGGGAATATCATTTTGAGATTACATAAAATCAAAGACAAAAAAAATCCTAAAGGAAGTCAGAGAGGGGAAAAACATCCCACCTTACCCATAAAGGAGTAAAGATAAGAATTAAATCTGACTTCTTCTCAGAAACCATACAAGCCAGAAGAGAGTAGAGTGAAATATTTAAAGTGTTGAGAGAAAAAATCCCATCAACCTAGAATTGAATACCCTTCAAATTTATCCTTCAAAATTGAAGGAAAAATAAAGATTTTCTCAGACAAACAAAAATTGAGGAGGGAGCCAGCCTGGTAGCATAGTGGTTAAGTTTGCATGCTCTGCTTCAGCAGCCCAGGGTTTGTGGGTTCATATCTCAAGCACAGACCCACACACTGCTCATCAATCCATGCTGTGGTGGCATCCCACATACAAAAAGAGAGGAGGATTGGCAACAGATGTTAGCTAATGGCCAATCTTCCTCAGACACACACAAAACAAATTGAGAAAATACGTTGCCAGTAGACATACCTCGGAAGAAACGTTAAAAGAAGTTCCTTAGAGAGAAGGAAAATAATAACAATAAGAAAATTGGATTTACATAAAGAAAGAGTATCAAAGAAAAATTAAGTGAAGGTAAAATAAAAACAATTCTTAATTGATCTAATGGATAGCAGTGTTCAAAAGAATATAGCAACAATGTATTCCATTTGTATGCTTATGTATATATACATATACACACAATGTACATATATATACGTATATATACACATATGCTTATGTATACTTATATCTAAGTGAAATGAATGACAGAAATGACACAAAGGACGAGAAGGAGGAATTAGGATTATTTTGTTATTATAAGGTACTCACATTACCTGTGAAGTGGTATAGTGTTATTTGAAAGAGACTTGAATTAGCTATAATGTATATGGCAAACACTAGGACAACAGCTAGAAAAAGTAAAAACATTAAAAAAAGAGAGCAGTATAACTAATATTCTAAGGAAGGATAGAAAATGGAATAGTATAAAATGCTCAATTAAAACCACACAAGAAACAAAAAGTATAGAAGACAAAAATAGAAAAAAAGAACAAGGGAATCAAATAGAAAACTGTAAAACATAAGTCATATACTAATCCAACAATATCTATAATGACTTTGATTATCAGTGGTCTAAACGCACCAATCAAAAGACAGGGATTGTCAGAGTGGGTCAAAAAACAACACCCGACCACATGTTGTATATAAAAGCCCACTTTAAATATGAAGACATATGTAGATTAAAAGCAAATGGACAAGAAAAAAATATACCATGCTAGCACTAACGAAAAGTTAGTAGGAGGAGCTAAATTAATTTCAGACAGAGAAGACTTCAAAGCAAGGAAAGTTATCAAGGATAAATGGCATTACATAATGACAAAGGGGCCAGTTCTCCAAGAAGACTTAACAGTCCTCACTGTGTATGTGCCTAGCAACTGAACGTCAAAATACATGAGGCAAAAACAGATAGAACTGCAAGGGGATAGATGAATTCCCTAACATAGATGGAGCCTGCAACACCCCTCTATCAGAAATAGAAAGATCCAACATGCAGAAAACCAGTAAGGACATAGATAATCTCAACACCACCATCAATTAAATGGATATAATTGACATCTGCAGACCACTTCATCCAACAATAGCAGAATACACATTCTTCTCAAGTTCCCATGCAACTTTCACCAAGAGAGACTACATTCTGGGCCATAAAACATGTGTGTTCCTATTTCTTTCCTAAGTCCAAAAGTCTATAAGTTTTCTTATAAAGAGAATTTTAGTCTCTTTTGTTACCTCCTATATCATGAGGTCTGATACCATCTCAAAATGTATTTGAAGGGCAAATAAAGCAACTATATTTTAAAATTTATTATAAACAAATAATTTTATTAATTTACACCAATGGTAATTTTTTTTAAAATTGCTTAATTTAAACATGGATTTTCTTTAGTATTTACTATTTTGAGGAATCAGATGTTAACTCTTCTACATTTTTATGTGATTTGAGTTTGAGTTACATTTCTAGGATTCTCTTCAATTTATATTCACAATTGAAAAAAGCAAATATTCTCCAAATATTTTAATATATGTATTAATTTTTTGAGGAGAAAGTCTTATTTGCTTTATATGAAATATGTATCAGAGAAATCAGTCTGCAAGAAAGAAATAAAATAAAACCTTAGAACTAGAATAGACTTTCATGCTGTTTGGCTGAACATTTTCATTTTTCTTAGAGAAAATATTATTAAACTTAGTATTTTCTTGGATAAATATTATGAATCACAACTAGGTTAAGTGTGTTTATTCATCCCATCCATTTCCCGAGCCAACTATATTTCTCAGTTTTCCTAACAATTAAAGCTTACATTGCTGAGTTGGAAACAATAGATGAAAATAGATGGTGATAAAAGAAAACTGTGTGGTCTTCATAAAAGTTAAACCATTAAATGGCCCAAATCACATAATCAATATACATAATAGCAAAATGGGACAAGTACAGCAATGAAATTCATTTTTAGCGTAGAGATGAACAGCGCATAATGGGTTCTTGGCCTTCTTTCCAGCCATTATAATCTCAATACAACCCTTCCTGGGTTGTCCTGTCATTGGTCCTTGTGGGGAAGGCAGATAAAGCAGTGCTAATTTGTTAGGCTTACAAGGACAAAGACAATTATAGCTTGGTACTTAATGCCCATTCTCCAATTAGAGGAAATAATTGAGCAAGGAAAATAGAGAGAGATAAGGCCTCTCATCCTCTCTTCTAGCCTTTTCCATAGAGCCACAACATTTCTTTATCCTCAGTATACAAACGTCCATGATATCTTCTGCCAGTGAAACCTAATTAAAATTCTAATATCAAACCACTCTCAGACCCAAGGTCTTCCTACCTTGTTTGTCCCATCACTGTTGACATAATTTCTTTGAAAATGAAGAACTGATCCTGTTACTCACTGGCTTAAAATGCTTCTATACTGTCTGTTGCTTTTTAATAAATTGGATTTAGTAACCCTCCTCTGCTCATCCTCTAAGCTCATCTTCTCTAAGCTAATATTTGTCTTTTTCTTCTTGGCATTAACTCCTTTATGTGCCCTTTAATGACTCTAAAAATTCCAATAGCTTCTCATCCTTTGCTTTTCCTCCCACCTGAAAACACTTCCGCCCTGCTCTATGTTGTCTTAATTGGTTAAACCCAATTAAGGCTAAGCTAAAGCATCACTAATAATTTAAACCATTTCTTGACATCGTCTTACTTGTCTAGGTACATCCACTTCATAGTTTAGTTTCATAACACTTTTTCTAAGTAAAAGAATCTCTCTCTCAGCCACTGGACTTTGAAATCTTTAAGCAAAGTTGTAATATCCTCTAGTTTCCATATTCAATGTGCCCAATCAAGTAGCATGAATTTCGTATACACTTGGTAATTCTGTTTAATGAGCTACTCAATTGCTTTACCAATCACATCAAGAATTATACCTGTTTATATTACCGAAAATCACATAGTATTTCTATACTCTTATCACTGAAACTCCAAGGAAAGGCATAGATTTGAAGTATCTGACCAGTGTTAAATATAAATAACATAGTCCATATGTATAAAAATAAAACAAATTTTGGGTTAAATTTCACTACAGAATAATATATTTAGTTCTCATATTTACACTTGATAGTGGTTGAATTTATGTAAAGTACAAATTTTAAAGAAAAGAAACACTTTTCCTGCTGTTGAGATTGCAAATGTGATGTCTTCAGGGGCCAAACAAAATGGAGCTGCTGTAGCCTGTGGTCAAATGGAGGGTGAGTTGATATTCAAGCCAGGTTTACCATTGAAGGCATCCTGATTCAGAATACATTAAACAGTGCATTGATTGGACAAAGCATATCTTCTCACATCCCACATGCAGGCACTGGTCACTTTTGATTCTCTCTATAACTGACTCTAACCCTGCTGCATCTACTATTCTCCAGTGCTGCCTGAATCAGTGCTTCGACTTTGGGTAAGTAACCAGCAAACTCTTCTCCAAACTTAGGAAAAACAATTCAGAATTAGCCTAAGGATAATTGGAAGAACATAAAACAACATTTCAGAATGGATCCTGTGAATCTCCTAGCTGAGTGAGGACGCATCATGGGGACATTGTGACAGAGTTTAGTTGAGTGTGGAGTCGAGGCTTTCCATTTTCTGGTACACTTTCAGCCATCACTGAGACCTGAGCTACTTTTGTTTTGGATTTAGGAATACTAACAAAATGGAATATATTAGATTTCATTGCAATGTTGTGTGTCTCTGTAGCAGTTATATTTCATTATTTTATATCCAGGCAATGTCATATTTGCTGAGGATAAAAATATTCCTTTTCATAAAATTTATTCAAAAGCTTAATAGTTATGAAACTATTATAAAAGGGAGGAAATACTAACAATTGAGTTTGTTTCAAATCTATGTTGTAAACTCTGTTAAAGACATATCCTGTATGATCAAACTGTCATTTGTCACTTTGCTGAGTGTCTCCCTTTGAATCCACCTTCCATCTTTAACACAACACTAATCTCAGTGTTACTCCTAAAGAATATGTGTGTTTATTATTACTGATGTTGTGGATAATATTAGTGCTTTCCTAATTAAAATGCTATTGATTGTTTGTGTAGAAGAAATCTGGGATTTGATCTAGGTGTTAATTATTCTCATTTTAACCCTCCTCTGAAAACACAGGGCTTCCTGTCCACAGCGAGTATACGCATGCCCAATTACAAAGAAAGGTTTTAGCATAGTTTTGACTATATCATTAATGATTTCAAATGGAATCTCCTTCTCCACACACACAGTATCAGAGATTATAGAAATTACAAACAATGAGGACTTTCCACCGAAAAACCCACAGGTGTCCTTAAATTCCATCAACAAAAAGTATATGCTGGATGTTCTACAGTATTTTATTTTGTTCCAAAGCTCAACTAGTCTGTCATCCCTTCTACAGTCGTGAAATATAAGAGGGCAACCAACACTGAATTTTTATAGATGATCAGAAAAAAGTTACTACAAACATCAGCTCTTGAAATAATCATACTTAAAGGACTGCTAAGTATTCTGAAGACTCTTACTCAAAAGCTTGCCTATTATATGCTGGTTAGTTTAATCACCACTTTCAAACTTTTAATTCAAATAAATCATGTTAACCTGGGAAAATTATAAATATTTATTAAGCTAATAATTTTGGGAGAACTATTTCTTTTGTTTTGTGACGACATTGTGTTTCCAAATCTTAGTGATTAAAACATCTCTAAGGTTAGTTACCCAAAACTTTCTGACTTGACAATTGGTGACATTGCAGATACAGGCTGCCCCATTAGCGTTAGTCTGGGGCCTGGAACGTGGCAGTGAGTTGAGACGGAGCCACAACCCATCATGGGCAGGAGGCAGGAGGGAAAAACAAACCTTTGCTGAAGAATCTACTGAGAGCCTGGGGTAGTCTCAAAAATTTATGTTTTAAAAACTCTTTATCACACCATAGCAGTGTGTCTAAACAAATGCAAACAAGAACCACAAAATTGAGCCACTGTACACACATCAGAGAAACATATTAAGGTTAACACTCATGAACTAAACAGGGGATCTCTCAATGAAGATAAAATTATCAACAACCTCTGTGCTCCAAATAGCACTGCATTCAAAGGCATAGTGAAAAAGTTCTTAAATGCCAGGAGAAACAAAAAAGTAACATGAGCCAGCCCTGATGGCCTAATGGTTAAAGTTCGGCTCTCTCACCACTTCCACAGCCTGGGTTTGTTTCCCAATCACAGAACCATATCAGCCGTCTGTCAGTTGCCATGCTGTGGCAGCGGCTCACACAGAGGAAATAGACAGACTTACAACTAGGATACACGCACATGCACTGGGGCTTTGGGGAGGAAAGAAAGAAAAAGAGGAAGATTGACAACAGAAGTTAGCTCAGGATGAATCTTTTCCTGAAAAAAAAAAGGAAAAAAAGTGGTAACATGAAGTGGCATCATGCTTTAGTATATCTATTTCAATATTTAATGATCAACTGTCAAAAATAAATATAATATTATAAAGTAGAATAATGAAATTAGAAAGGTTGACAAAATAAATCCATAACACACTGGCCAAAATTTCAATAAAACTAGAAATGAATAGCAAATATATACCTAAAAAAATAACCACTTGAGAAAACATATTAAATAATTCTTCAAACAAGAGGATAACCCAAAGTCAATTATAGACTATGCAAAAATGACTTTTAAATTGAGGCGGAAATATACCAAAAGACATGACTTTGGTCTAAGCATTCTGCTTATAGGAAAACAGTGTATGAGAAAGAATAAAAATATAAATAATTAAGAATAAAATTTTAAAAGAAGAACATAAAAATAAGGGTAATAAAACAGACAAAAGACAGAAAGAAAAGTACTGTGTAAAATTTTTTGATTAAAAATAAGCACTTGCTAAGAGAATAGATACTAAAAGTTCTCGTCACGGGAATAAAGCATTGTCTTTCTTTTTTTTGATCTATATGAGACGATGTATGTTAACCAAACAGATGGTAATCATTTCATAGTATATGTAAGTCAAGTCGTTATGTTGTACACCTTGAACTTACACAGCGCTGTACCTCAATTATATCTCAGTAAAATCAAAAGAAAAGAATTAGTCAACTAAGAACCATGGAAAATATTGCAAAGAATTTTTTTAAAGGCACTAAGTTTAAAATGATTTATTGGTTAAAAAAAAAACTTTTAAGTATTACATTTTATCTCCCTTACCTTTTAAACTATTCCAAAGTTTGGGGCTGGCCCCGTGGCTGAGTGGTTAAGTTCGCGCGCTCTGCTGCTGATGGCCCAGTGTTTCGTTGGTTTGAATCCTGGGTGCAGACATGGCACTGCTCATCAAACCACGCTGAGGCAGCGTCCCACATGCCACAACTAGAAGGACCCACAATGAAGAATATACAACTATGTACCAGGGGGCTTTGGGGAGAAAAAGGAAAAAATAAAATCTTTAAAAAAAAAAAAAACAAACTACTCCAAAGTTTGAAAGAAAAGGAGAATTCTTTAATCTATTTAAAAAATATGGTATCACCCTTTTACTAACACCTAACAATTACATTACAAACTCATATTACTGAATTGTTTCAGTTTTCAATATACTTGCACATATGCTAACTATCATATTAATAGGTAATAACTAGAACATTCAATAAATTATTAGCATATACAAATATAGGGGCTTACAGAAATATTGATATTGCTTAATATTAACAGCTAATTAAAACAATTTATTGCCAAGTAAATAAAAAAGTATATGACTACTTTATGCTTAGGGAGCATTGCTTAAATTTAATATCCATTTAAGTTTATAAACAATTAATTATAAAATAGTTTGATGTTATTCTATTATTATTCACTAGTGAAAACAAGAGGCTTTCTCATTTGGTATGGGAAAAATTTCAACTAAACAAAAATGTAAATTCACACAATAACTATCACCCATTTTACGGATATAAAAATAGTAAATCCAAGCAGCGTTGGTGAGGCTGCTGGAAACCTCCCTTTTGCCTTGCTTGCACGAGTGTGAATTGGTGCAAGTTTCCTTGATTTCTATTTGATGATGTATAACAAAAGACTTGAAAAGGTAGTTACTTTTAAACTCTAAAATTAACCATTTCTAAAACGTATTTCTCAGAAAAATTTAACTGTATATTTGTACCCCCAAATATGTTTTGATAATTATGCTCGGGGATTAATAGTATTTCAGATGATTTTTACGTTTTCCTGTGATTTTTCTTACTTTTCTTCTGTGCACATATAGTATTCAAATAATAATCCTGATGGAAATTTTTACATTGAAACCACTTTGATAACCATGATGCAAATATGGATAATTTTATAAAATTTGGACAGTAGTGATCTCACAACATTGTAAATTCTATAGTTATCACAATAGTGCATGCTTCTCTCTCCTTTAACGCTGGTCTTTATGCCTATGGCACATTGGCATGGGTGCTGGGACAGCAGCTGATGAGCATACACGGAATATAATAATGTCAATAAGTTAACTTTGTGGACATGATGTGGACATAAACAGAGTAAGTCAAATTTATTTGTCAAATCACCAAAGTGAGTGAAAATGTTTTTTTTGCTTTGGAATCTACATCTTTAAATATAGTCCACACGCACACACAAAATAGATTGATGGTAAGGCATATATGGCTTAAAGTTAAAAGGCATGGTTCAGAGTGGTCATCTATAATCCTGGACGAATGAGTGTCAATCTAAGACACACACAGACACACACACACACACACAGACACACACACATACAGTTTATCTTGGTAGATTAGATCAGGACTTCTGAGAACACGTATCAAAAATCATACTATTATCTCGTCTTGAGCTGCCATTTTTTCTTTATTTTTTCCCCTTGTCATTTCTCTTTTTTCTGTTCTTTTTTCTCTTCTTTTATATTTCATTGTTTTAAAAATGCTGGCTATGACCACTAAATTGGATTCCCAGCCAATTAATGAAACATGGCTCCCAGTTTTTAAAATGCTGCTATACATTTCATGTTCATTGAACATATTTCTACACTGTATTCAACATGGAATAATGTCATATTTCTAATTGTTACAAAAGTAACATGAAAATGGGCTTTTAAGTTTGTAAGTCTCAACACTTTTGAGGGAAAACATATTTTATTATATTTATTAGTCACAAAAAAATCAGAAAATTCCATATTACAGTATGTTCCACAAGACAACTGACCTGGACTACTCGAAATGTGACTGTTTTGCAAGAAAATATAAAAAGACTACTCCAGATAAAAGAAGACAAAGGAAAAATAGTAATGAAATATGTTATCAATAATTAGGATCTTGATTTGAATTTTTCAAGCTATAAAATATATTTTGGAACAAGGAAAGAACTTTTGAATATGGTCTAGAGATATTAGATGATAGTATGGAATTATTGTTTATTTTCCTTCATGTGATAATGGCATTACAGTTGTGTAGGAGAATGTCCTTTTTAGGAGATACTTATTCAAGCGTTTAGGATTGGTGTCCTGATGTCTATAACTGACTTTTATATGGGAGAGAGAGGAGAGAGATTGATTCAGTAAATAAGGCAAAATGTGAATCACTGTTAAATTTAGATAGAGGAAATATGTATTTATTTTCAGAATCTTTTTTCTTAATTTTCATAGTAAAAATTTCCAAAATATATTTTTGCTAGTAATTCAATATTCATTCATTTCAAATCATTGGAAAGTACAGAAACACAGATAAACAGAAGAAGCATACCTCTGATTTTATTACCTAATCATCAATAATTACTATTTTACAGCCTAGGCATAGACTCTATCATTCTATCATACAATTTTATTCGCACATATAATATCTTTTCATTACACAATTATTTACATATGGCTTTGTAGCCTGCTTTTCAGGCATAAACTGCATTTTATGTCTTAGAGTCAAACTCCCATTGTATTTTTAATACTCCATGTCATCTATTTGTTCTTTTAAAGATGACCAGTTACTTCCATAAGGGAGTTGACTATGTAAAAATAGACCTAAATTCCAGTGGTGAGTGCTCAGGACTCATCTCACTGGACTTAGCAGCACTTGATAAAGCTAAACAATCTCTTGCTCTAGAAACACTCAATTGACTTTCCGAATTTCATGTTTGGCCATACTTTACTCCTACTTCTTTGGCTTCTCCTGCTCGGTCTCATTTGATGTTTTCTCCTCTTCCCCGTGATCTCTAAGCATTGGTACCCCAGGGCTTTATCCTTGGACTTCCCTTTGCAGACTCACCCCCTTGGTGATCACAATCAGTAGATACCCCTCCATTTGTTTACATCTTTCTAAAATTCTCTCAATAGTGTTATATACTATTCCATAAAGAAGCCCTACATAAATTTTCTTAGATTTATTTCTGGACCATTTATAGTTTTCATGCTATTATATTTTATATATTATTTTGTGAGTGTACGTTGCTTGTATATGAAGGACAATTGTGAAGTTGATTATGAAAATAACATTTCTCAGTAAATGTTATTTAATTAGATTGGGTATTGTCCTTGAATTAAATCAATGCTGTATTTATTAGATGACTCAATAAGTTTCTGATCTCATTCTATTCATCCTGTGGAGATTTTCACCAAGGGGTGGTCTCAAAATTCCCTTTTATTTAAATTATTAAGGTGTGCATCCTACTTATACCTGTAAGCTACATTCCACAATATTATGCAAATAGTGGAGACTCAAATGCAATTTGAAGTATAAGTGAATAAAAAAATGTGAATGGGCAGCCCAGAGGAGAGGCATTGATGCAGGTGTCCATTGCTAAATGAATGCATCATTTAACTGTTGCTTGGGTCTATGTTTGCAAATGGACTGTCAACAGAGATTATACAATAGCCGTATTTTTATTCCAATGCCTGGTGTAATTCCTTGTACATAGTAGGAATTCAATTAAATATTTGTTGGATTAATAACTTCAGAAAGAAATGTACGTAAGAGGAAAAAATAATTATGTTGATCTCTTTAATGAAATCACAATGAAAATTAAAAATAAACTTTTCAGAATCCGTCAAGTAGAAAAAACAATACGAAGCGGCTGGATCCTAAGTTTGAAAGACAATAAGTAATCGTTTGAATAATTATTACCGTTAAATGTAATACGCTTCATTATATACCAGACAATATGCTAAGGCATTTATGTGTGTATCTATTTTAATCTTCTAAGATCTATATTGCTGGTGAGGAGGCAGCTTAGAGACGTCTGAACTGAACAGCCACCGAGAGGCTGCTTGGAACATCTGTCTGGAGACTGTAATTAGTTGTTTCCCAAGAGTTTGGATTAATGTTTTTAAAACCATTTATTTTCTGAATTCTTTCAATGGTCAAGCTCTAAGCTCAGATCAATCTATTAACGAATGATAAATCTAACCTGTTTAACATGTGAGTCAGTGGGATCAGAGTTTGACTTGTGAATGACACTACTTATTGTCTGTACATGTAAGCCTGTGGGGCATTCCCATTTCAGTTATACTAAATTTTTATTTGTTTAAGAAGTTCAATCTAAAACAGAAACACTGTAAGTAGGTTAGAAAAATACCTAGGTTAGGCCATATTTGTAAATATCTAAGAAAAATAATATCTAAATAATTTCAAATAGTTCTTCGTGTAATACAGGAAGCTTTCTTTAATCAAAACCACGTATATTATATAGAGCATACAGCCCATATTGTTCAGTGCAGTCACACATTATCAGCTGAAAGACAGTTAATGTATATGCAGTTTTATTGGACAATGAGACAGCTGCATTGCCTTATCATCAAAACAATGGAAAAGAACTTCACTCAGAATCATAAACACAAAGCACAGCTTAGCAAAATTTAGAATTGCAGAATAACACACGTTTCAGAACAGATCTGGGTAAACCTTCCGTTTTTGTTACTGTCAATCTTCTGACAAGAACAGCTTGTCAGTTTTGTTTGAAAAGGTAGAAGTACTTTCAAATGAAAGTTTCTGACAAAGCTGGCTTTAAAATCATTTTTTGAATCTTGCTGTTTGACCATTAATCCTATATGTGATTATATATTGTGTATACATGTTTATATGCAACAAATCACATATATATAGTAAATTTACTGACAATTTCTATTTCTAGTTTTAACAAACCTTAGCTTGTCACAATTGTCACATTTATATTCAGCAATGCATGAGAAAGTAAACTCAGATTTACCATAGTTCAAGAAGCAGGCTTTCTCACATTAGTCAGTACCAAATCCATGTTCAGGTCGCTGTCTGTTGGGAGATCTGCATACTTTGTCTCCCTTGTGCAGGTCCCCCATCCCTACCGTGCGTCTCTGTGAGGGTTGGCCAGCATTGCCCAAGGATCTCTTAGAGAGCTCCGCCTCACATGTTCATCATTTCTCCTAGTCGTTCTTTTCAGAACATAGCCTCTTCTCCTGGTTGGGCAATTCTTGGAAGTACAAAAACTTTATGAATAATAGAACAATAAACAAGAAATATGTTTTAGAAAATATTAACATTTTACATATATATATATATATATATAAGACACCCAAGTAGATGTCTGCAATGTACCCTAACTCAAAATATTTTAACACCTAGATTTATTAACTCCAATAAAATTTAAATCTATTAAAGATTTTAGTTGCTTTCAGGTTGCTGCAGCATTTGTTTTCTTAAATGATTTCACCAAACTATTTGACTAACTCAAGGAAGCTAGTGCATTTACCATTATATTGAAGAAAACTCAACATTTTACCAAAACTATATCCATCTGTTTCATTTTATGGTATTTCCTTCAATCTAATAGCTCTTGGGCTATGAATTAATTCTCTAAACGAGAATTTGGAAAGTTCTCAAATTAGGGGAGCCACTCACAGCGCTTCCTGCTACCATGGCTTCATGTTTATTCATTTAGGTACTGCTAGAAAAAGTCATTTAAAAGTATGAAATATCCAACCAGCTTTCTCTGCACATCTACAGACAAAATTAAATGTGATCCTCACCAAGGCATGTTTCTTACTAGTTTGACTACTTAAAATAAAACAAAATGATAATACAGTTTCATGGTTGCCTTTTTACTCCCTTGAGGTATGAAGTCTCATAAATGTGTGAAAGCTTTAAAATCGTGGATGATAATCATAATTTTTCTTATTCTGTTAATTAGTTAATGTACTAATATAGAGAAGGAAAAAAGACAATAATATAAAGAAACATCCACTTTAACTGGTTTTCAGATTGCTTCTTACTTCTATGTATTTGTTTTATTCTGTACCTTTCTTCAGCTATGATGACTAAAGCATAGCTCTGCCTTTCACTTTCCTCTCTTGCTGTTTATATTTACATTTCAAACAAAAAGCAAGGAAAGAAAGTTGGAGAGGAAGCTTTGATTTACTCATATGTGAAGGAACCAAGAATCTAACACATTAGCAGTGAGATAAGTAGTCAGTAAGGTGATCCTCACTGCTTAAGCTGTGGGGTAACTTAAGGTATACTGAACATATTATCTGTCAGCCTATGATCTAGGCACTGAGTTTATATTGATGGGAAAAAGAGTAGAATTCAGACAAAAGTCTTGCCTTTATCAGACTCATAATTTTCTTTACCATATTTTCCTATTACTGATTTCTGATCTTGGGGAATGGTAGGGTTTTTATTGTTTATTTGATTTGTACTCATATATTTCGTCTTGTCCCACTTAAAATTCTTCTATAGTTTCTCTTTTTTCCTTTCTGACTTAATTATCACTTAAACGCTGCTCCTGGCAAAGCCACCTCGAGTCATCCTTGTTGTCTCTTTAGATCTCTAGATTTTACCTCTTTAGGCCCTTTGGATTGAGTTAACTGTTTCCCAAACTAAAATGTGTTAATCATTGTTTTCTCTGGATTTGGGGCATCTAAGTGATTATTTTTCTGCTAGAGAATAAAGAAGTAACTGATGGATGGCATCTGTGTGGAGCTAGAAGGACACGTGATCTTGAGAAAGGTGCAGAGACTAATCTGAAACAGAAAAAAGAAGCCCTTTTACTTTGTTACAGAAAACAAGGAGTAAGAAGAGTCGTGACTGTAGATTTCTGTGTATTGGAGTTTAGGAGATCCTGTCTAATAGTCTCTTGGAAATGAAGGAATTGGATTTGTCTGCTGAGAACCTAGGCTCTTTGGTGAAAATGGAAGTCATTGAAAACAAGCGAGAAAGAGATGGGAGAAAGTGGTGACCAGAGAGATTGCGCGGAGGAGTTAAGGGTCCTGTTGCAATTGAAACTCTAGAATTTGCAGGGGCACCAAATAATGAGAATGATGCTTCGGGGCAGTCTTGGCAGCACCTGGAAGCTTGCTGTTGGTCGCACTGTGAAACAGAATTCCAAGAAACATTTAGAAAGAAGAGAGAAATGTCTATCTGCAACTTGGCAGATGTTTGTTACTGAAATTGAGAATATTTAACTTTGTTCCCCAGAAAACAAAGCAGAAGTTTAAGCTAATTTGTCTTATAAAATCAACACTTTAATAAACATCAATAGATAGGTCTGTCTGGAGATGTAAACTCTCCCACAAGAAAAATTCATGAGTAATTTTTGGTTATGGTTTTTCAAACACACTCACACAGACACACACTTCGGCACGCATGCACACGCATGCACACCCACACCCACACCCACACACGCACACACACACAGAATAGTAACTAAAATAATGAAGGGTCTTTAGATGATAACTTGACCATCAAGAAATGTTCTTCAATTGGATATTTCTTTCATTAATAACATATAACTCTTAAGGATGTTCAAGTTAAAATGTCCAGTTTAAGTCTCATTTCCGCTCCAGTCTTACGAAAGAATGCATACGGGAAAACAAATTCCCGAGATAGGCAAATCAATGACTGGACAAGCCGCTTATAGAAACTGCCCTGCTCCCAACTCCCCCCGGCTAGATCCAGTTTATGGACCTAACAGATGCAGTTGGGCTTACCTCTGAAAAGTGGTACCCAGAGTGGGATTACAATATGGAGACAAAAAAATGAAAGAAGGTCTTCTGAACCTCTGTCCCAGTAGGTAAAAAAAGAAGGATAGAACCTGTTTTTTAACTATAAAAGAGCGAGGCCACCCACTAATAAATAAAACCTGGGCCAATGAGCATCTCAGACACATTCCAATTAGAGAATGGAGAGCAGCTGGTGGTGGATGGCTGGCCACAGATGAAGGAAATAGCAAGAGGATGAGGACAAACATAATGAGAGAGGGAACAAATTTCCGCTCCTGTGGATCAAGGAGATAATTTTTAAAAAATAGACCATAAATGTTACCCACTTCCTCAATATTTATTAAAGCAGAGAACAGAGAATTTGAACATTAACAAGACCCCCGGATGATTTTTAAGCACACTAACGCTCAAGAACCAGAGATCTGAGAGAATAATCAGCAATCCATCCAGTCTGTTTCTTTCAAACAATAATGATCTCAGAGTTTTGGCATATACTGAAAAGAAACCAATTTATTGTCACATTATCAAATGAGTGCCTTCTATATCATGATAGATATTTCGTTATTGACAAAGACAAATTCTTATTCTTTAGTGTACAGAGGCTAATATTAACATTCCGTTGTGAAAATTTGGGAGCCTAAAAAAAAGCTTATTCTGACGAAAAAGCATCCTATTCTTATATTAAATGAAACTCGGTGATTTTTAAAAATATATTAACTTCAAAAATATGAATGACATAAAATAAATAGGTCTGATTTAATTGAGTTGTTATTCTAATACTGTTAAAAACAAATATAACACTAAATAATTTGTCGCATATAGCCTAAATCTCCTTTACATTGAAAATTCTAAATTAATTTTGTCTAGTTTAAGAATTTCAGGGGCCAGCCTGGTGGCACAGCAGTTAAGTGCACACATTCCCCTTCAGCGGCCCGGGGTTCACCGGTTTGGATCCCGGGTGTAGACATGGCATGGCGTCCCACATGCAAAGTAGAGGAAGATGGGCATGGATGTTAGCTCAGGGCTGGTCTTCCTCAGCAAAAAGAGGAGGATTGGCAGGAGTTAGGTCAGGGCTAATCTTCCTCAAAAAAAAAAAAAAAGAATTTCAGCTCTGTGTCTAAAATTGTTTTATGTGTAATTCACCGTATTTAATTGTGATTTTTAAAATCTTTGACTTACAAAATCTGGGTTTCCTTGAATTATTGTTTTCCACTGACCATATTTTAGAAAATATTTTTCTCCTGAAATCCCAATGCGTCTCTCCTAAGGGTACATTTGCTATATCAGATATCAGAAGAAACCTGTAATATGGACGCAAGATAAAATATCAACCAACTGAAAATTAGGAATGAATATACTCTGCTTTTAAGGTACTTAGGCACTGTTTGCCATAACAAATTGCCATAAACTGGTGGTTTACAACAGCAGGAATTTATTTTCTCACAGTTCTGGAGATGAGAGTCTGAAATCAAGGTGTTGCTAGGGCTGTGCTCCCTCCTGACTCTGGGGAATTGATCTGGGCATTTATAGGCGTATGTTGCTTAATGCCTGAATCTCAGCTGCCTGTGATACAGGTGTCCAGTAACACAGGTTGCAAATCAAATATACTCAATATGCTGTTTTGATATGCAATGGCCAAAATGCCATTTTGGTGACTTGCTTTCTTAATTTAAGAAGTATATAATTTCAAGTCACCTCTAGAGTTATATTTAGGATTTCTAGTTCTGTTGTTGAAGATCTTTCTCCAGTTCATACTTAATATAGTAACTTGCTTACCTGGTTGATTCTGAAATATATGCTGAATATATTTGCATAGTATTAGCAATTAATTTTATGTCATGCCTTTCATCATGGATCTATGTATATTAAAAAGCGATAATATCAATAATAGTTAATATTTGTGGAGCATGTACTGTGTGCCAGACATTTCTCAAGTGCTTTAAATTCATGATATGATTTGATTTTCACAGTAACTCCATGTGGCAGGTATTACTATTATGTCCATTTACAGATGAAAGTGAGAGAAAGGGAGGGAAAGAAATTACCGAAAGTCAACAATCTTGCAAGAGGCAGAGGTGTGATTTAACCTCAAGTGAAGGCCAGACTCTAGAGTCCTACAATCTCACACCATGTGTGTCAAATTTGGTCATGTGGTTTTACACATGAAAAGAATTCTTAGTTCACATTATGCTCATCTGGTAGATCACGGGTGTGCAAGTTATGGCCCACAGACCAAATTCTACCTATCACTATTTTTGTAAATATTAGCCACATCCATTTGTTTGTGTATCATCTAGAGCTGTTTTATCGCTATAATGGCAGAGTTGAGTGGCTAAGACATTATGGCCAGCAAAACCGGAAATACTAAATAGCACTTGTTAGAAAAAGTTTGCTAACCACTGGTCTAGATTATCATTACTGTAATGTAGTACAATTGACTTTTACATTATGAAACCTTTTTTTTCCAAATCAGTCAAAAATAATGAATATTTACATGTGATCCTTGACTGTTTCATCATTCTTCCAGGTCCTGCAGACTCGTGCTGTCCTAAACACCTCTTAACTCAAGATTCCTGATATATTGAAAAACATAGAGTAAAATATTTAAAAAATATTCTAGGGCAAAGAAATCGTGAAAAAGCACAGTCCCCTTATTCTAGTTGTTTTTGGGTACACATTTTAAATTATTTATTATTATGGAAAACAATTTTCTTAATTAAACTTACAATTCTTTCAGAATAAATTCACCTAAACACTTTTTAAAGAGATTTACTTTGTTATCTCTTCATTTAAACGATCTTCAACGTCACATCGTTTAACTGGTTTGTGTGTGTGTACATGTCTGTGTGTGCAGGTGCTGACAAAATTCTATATTCATCACGTGCATTTGAATTGAGCTAACACAATGAATCTTATTCATGCCAATATCACCATGTATTAGAAAAATTAATAAGCATTCTTTCAAATGTATCTTTGGCAGTGTCATTTATAAACATTGCTATGCTTTCACATACTTGTTGAATATCAATTTTGTCAAGCCCTCATTTTGCTCAGAGAATATATTATGTAATACGCTTTAAATGATTGTAACACCACTTTTTCATTTGTTGTATTTCAGATATTATTCCCATAAAAATTTTTCTAACAAAATAATCACTTTGAATTTCCATATAATTTCTTAACTTAATATTTTAATTTTTTATTAAGGTATAATAAACATAAAGAACTTTGCACAAATCATAAAGTCTAGATCTTGGCCAATTTTCACAAACTGAACACATCTTGTCAACAGGACCCAGAACGAGAAAAAGAATATTGCCAGTATCCCATACTCACTCTGCATTTTAATTTCATGTAAATAAGAAGCTAACATAGGTATTCTTATGTGTCTGATTTCTTTCACTCAATATTATGCTTGTGAGAGTTATTTGTGGTGGCGTGTGTAGCATGAATTTGTTCACTTCTATATTGTATAGTATTACATTGTACAAATACTTCCTAATTCATTGGTCCATTTGACCATTGATAAACAGTTGGGTTGTTTCCAGTTTGAGCTTTTTATAAGTAGCACTATTATAAATCCTCTTGGGTCTTCTGGTGAAGATATGTGAAGATTTCTTTGTTGAATACCTATGACTGTAATGGATGACCTTGGGGATTGCTCATTTACCTTTAGGAGACACTGGCAGTTTTCTACAGTGTTTCTACCAACACACACACCCGACAGCAACGTCTAATGGTTCCTGCTCTTCTATGTGCTTGCCAGGGCTTGATATTGCATAGGTTTTTGTTTTAGCTTTTACATTTTTCCCGATGACTATTTATTCTGAACATATTCATGTTTTTTGGCCATTTAGATGCCCCCTTTTGTGAAAACCTATTCACATCTTTTACTTCTGTAATCCCAGGCTGATTAATAGGAAGGCTAATCTTTACATTTCATCCCAAAACAATTTTTATTTCCTCATATCATTCACTTGATTGAGCTAGTTTCTTTATAAAGTTTAATTTGAATTCACGAGGGGCATGTTAAATAAGACTGCTAGAATGGCTGATTCTAAATCCAAGTTCTTCCACTTACTAAATATGTTGAACTTGCACAAGATAATTAATCCCTTACATTTTTGTATTTTCTCAGTAAAATGAGAATTATAGTAGTGCCTTCATTTTGCCAGTGTTCTCAGAATTTATATAGTAGCATTTAACTAGCACTCAGCATGTGGTCAGCACTATATAAGAGATTGCTATTATGGTTGTTATCTTTCTCCTCTCTATTCTTGCCGACATCACCTTCTAAGTAAAAAAAAAAAAAGAAAAGAAAAGAAAAGAAGCCTTACCCGCCAACATCTTAGTACTCATCTTGCTTCTCTCCGTCTGTCTATTATCTGCAGTTGGATTCCCTTCCTTGGTCTCTTACCACTCTTGTGTTTGACCTTCACTTTCTTAGGCATTTATCCAGGCTGTACCGTTGTTTTTGTTTGGAATGGAGAATTTTCATCCTTCCTCCTTTCCCAGTGTGTATAGTTACTCCATGACACACCTGGCCACCCATGTCACCCCTCACTTCTCCCCAAGAGAGAAGAACTGACTTAGTTCCTTTCCAGATAAATACATTTGCCATAAATCTATTAGAAAATCCACAAAGTATCTAAACCATTGAAGATATATTCCTTGTTTTTAACTACTTACATAACATTGTTCAAAGGAATTTTGGAAAAGAAGAAAATAAATGAACGGACTCAAATGATGGTCTTAAACCAAAGTATAATTTGGCAGCATTCTGGTTTTAATAAAAATTAGAAGTAACTATTTTGTATGAATCATTTTTTTAATTAGTAAACTTCAATCTTTAATGCAGTTTTAAAAGTCGTCATAGAAAAATCATAGAGAGTTCCCATATATCTCCTCTCTCACTCACAGTTTCCCCTATTATTAGCATCTTCCAGTTGTGTGGTACATTTTTCACAAACAATGAGCCAATATTGATACATTGTTATTAGCTAAAGTCCCTAGATTACATTGTGGTTCACTGTAATTCTTGTCCACTTCTACAGGTTTTGACAAATTCATAACATAATATAACTGCCAGTACATTGTGAGACACAATCATTTCACAGCACTCAAAATCTCCTGTGCTGCACCTTCTCCGCCTCCGCACCACTCTCTCCCTTCCCCCAATCCCCTGGCAACCACTGACCTTTTTACTATCTCTATGGCTGTGCTTTTCCCAGAACATTATTTAGTAGGAATCATAAAGTATATAGCCTTTCAGATTGGCTTCTTTCACTTAGTAATGTTCATTAAGTTTTCTCCATATCTTTTAATGATTTTATAGCTCATTTCTTTTTATTGCTGAATAATATTCAATTGTGTTGAGGCACCACAATTTGCTTATCCTATATGACTAAATGTTAACATAAGTGTCAGCCTCCTTTATGTCTTACAAACACTGATGCCTCTAAACGAGTCATATTTTCAGTATGAGCAAAATTCCTGAGGCTCAATTAATTTTCATTAGTGAGAAGAGAGAAGCTGTATCCACTCTTAGTTTACTGAGGTAAATATGTAATTAGCAGATCACTTACACTGGATACCTGAAGGAGTTTATACAGCTTTCAAAGTTACCATTACTTTCAAATCTCTCTCTCTCTCTCTATATATATATGTATACATAAATATAAATTTAAGATAAAAATGGTTAGGACCAATTTAAATATATTATATATTATGTCTATATATTATATGCATTATATATTTATTATGTATCATATACAACACACACAGACATATACATATAAATTGGCCCTAATTATTTTTTCCTAAGTTTATACATAGGTGCTTTATTGTATATTTTGTGTTACGGCTACTTTGGCTACTATGAATTTTGTCTGTTTTTCCATTATATTTACAACTTATTTTATTGCACGAACATGATTTTATTTTTTAGCAGGTAACTGGTTTCCTGTTATTTCTATTCATTAGTTATTGGATTAATTTGAGTTTTTGTTATACAGCATCAGCATCTCTAGAAACACACACATCTGCCCACATGCACACACACACACCTACAAATAGAAAACAGAATGAGAAATTGCTTCCTTTTCCTAATATTAGTATTCCTTATTTTTTTCTCATATATTATTCCATTGGCACTGGCAAAAATCAATTAGTAAAAGGGGTTTCTTAGTTTCAGGACTACAGAAAAAATAGCCTCTCTCTTTGGACTTGCATAAACAAAGTAGAAATTTTTTAAAGTATGTAAATAGTGAACTTGAAGACATAGAAACTATCCAAAATAAGAATAGAGATAAAAAAGAATCAATGGAAAGAAAGGAAGGAAGGAAAGAGCATCAGGAATCCTCAGACAAATTCACAGAACCTTACACATGTGTAACTGGAGTCCCTCAAAGAGGGTGGAGTATCAGAAAAATTATTTGAAGGAATAATCGCCAAAATACTTCCAAATTAGATGAAAGCTATAAATACACAGATTCAAGAAGCTCATTAAAATAATGTCCAAGAGGGCCTGGCCCCGTGGTCTAGTGGTTAAGTTCACGTGCTCAGCTGCGGCAGCCCAGGGTTCGGATCCTGGGTGCAGACATGGCACTGCTCATCAGGTCAAGTTGAGGTGGCGTCCCACATGCCACAACTGGAAGGACCCACAACTAAGATATATAACTATGTATGCAGGGGGTTGGGGAGATAAAGCAGAAAAAAAAACCCAAAAGATTGGCAACAGTTGTTAGCTCAGGTGCCAATCTTTAAAAGAAAAAGAAAAAAAATAATGTCCAAGAATCTGAAGAAAACTACACCAAGACATAATAATCAAATTGCTCTAAACACTGGTAAAAACCCTTAAAAGGAGCCAGAGAAAAAAAAAAGACATGTCATATAAATGGGAACAAAAATGATACCAGAATTCTTCTAAGCAGTGAAAATAATGAGAGTGGGAAAAAAGTATTGAAAGGAAAAAACTCCATCAATCTAGAATTCTATACTCAGTGAAAATATCTTTCAGCAACAGAGCCAAGATGAAGACTTTTGGGACATAGAAGGTAAAAAGAATTCATCTCCTGCAGATTGTCACTCCAACGAATGTTAAGAGAAATCTCACAGGCAGAAGAAAACGATTCCAGGTAGAAATATGGATCAAAACAGAATAAGAGCAATAAAGTTTTATTGGAACGCACACATGTGTGAGCACACACACATACACACAGTCTAAAAGCAGCAAAGAGAATGGAAAAAAGTCCACCGAAGATGACATTTCAGCAAATTCCTTATTGAAGGAATTTGAATAAAGAGTTATAATAAAGGACCAGAGCAGGAGAAATCCTGACCTAAAATATGTGCAGAGAGTGGAGCTGTGGCCATGAGCAGCCCTGTGTACCTGTCGGAAGACAAGAGAGGCTCAAGAGTCCAAAACAATTGGTTAATTTGAGGACTAAGGCAGATATTTAGGACTGAAAACAGTCATTCCTAGAAAGTTCTGTATATGAAACAGGAAATTCCTCTACCACTTCATGTCACAGAAAAGCCATCAGTCACCACCATAAATAGAGAGGGGGTTATTTTTACTCACACAGAAAAAGTACGGAAATAGGCCTTTCGGAGAGGTCCAGCATGTTACTAAAGACTGAATCCTATCTCTCCTCTGGAATACCTCTCATGGGACTTGTTTTTCCCTGTGGCCTCATGGTGGCAATGCAGCTCCAGGAACGACAGTCATCGTTCAGGCAGAATGAAAGAATGAGGAAAAAGGTGACTGGTTTCTTTTAATCATGGAGAAAAAACTGTGACTTCTTTCTGCATCACATGGCAAGATTGTATGTGTGGCCACCTCCAGCTGAAAGGGACACTTAAAAGTCAAATATTTCATCCTTCTAGAATCCATACAAGAGGAAGGCAAAGGAGAAGGGAGTTGAGAATGCTTTAATGTGACTGTACATTCATCAGAGCCCACAACATAAAGCAGTAACCCTGAAATGAAGAAGCCAAAACTATAAGATCAGAGAGGAAACTGATAATGCAACAGGAATTAATCGGTCATTAAAAAAAATCACTTTATAATATCCTAATAGGAATTCTATAATCTTGCAGTAAATTGTACAAATGTACTGAAACATTTTGTAAAAGCTTTATTTTGTAAAATAATACTATAACAATAATACATGTTAGAGTTTTAAAATAAATAAAATTATCATTTTCTGTAGGAAGCAACTTGTCATGATGTGATGAAGATATAAATGATGTTCAGTATATAGCTCCAGACCTCTGTTATTTCGGTAGAAGTCAAGTTGAACTCTCTGTCTCTGTCTCTCTCTCTCTCTCTCTCTCTCTCACACACACACACACACACACACACACACACTCACAATCACTCAATGCCACAAAATAGAGAGCACTTCACTGTGAAGGAGGGAGAACTCTTGCTACTCTAGCTCTATATATTCCATTCCTTACATGAAACAGCTGCCAACAGCTGGTCTGCTGGGAACTGTCTTACTTGAAAATTATTAATGAACCAAAAGAAAGCAGCACAGAGCCAAGTAAATGATAGTACATGATTTAAAAAGAAAAGATAAAAGAACAATGCAATCAAATTGATGATGAAGAGCCCTTGCAGGAAATATAATATTAAAGCAATTAAAAGTCAAGATAAAAATATACTGCTTTAAAATTCAAGAATTTATTTAAATATTATAGAATTCAAGGCATAGATGTAAGACCTCAGGAGGATACGATGGGTGGATAGATGAGATAACATATTAGCTGGCGGAACTCAGAAAAGGAATTAAACAGAAAATCAGCACAGAAATGACAAACTTTCTAGAGACAGTTGAAAAACGTAGAACAGATGTTGCTAAAAACATAGTAAGGGACAAAAGAAAACAAAAGTGGAATCTAAAATAAATTTTGAAAAAGAATAGGGAAAAAATAATAGCTATAGAGGACAAATAAAGGAGAATACACATTTATTCCGAATACCTATTAAGGAGAAAATAAAGTGGATGAATTTAAATTTTTTTTCAAGCAAACATTTGAGGAGTTAATCAATATGCTGAAAGAATTCATATTGTATTTGAATATATGAATATTCAATATATTCATATTGATTATATGAATCAATATATTCATATAATTATATGAATAATTATATGAATATAATTCATATATAATAGATCATATATATATCTATATAATAGATCTATATAATCTATATAATATATAATCTATATAGATCTATATAATAGATCACATATATAATTCATATATAATAGATCCATATGATCCATTAGCATTGATACAGATCTCGGGAAATTTCCTGGGCTTCAGAGACAAACAAAAATTCCTAGAAGTAGTCAACTAGAGCCTCAGGCATCCACGAACAGTGCCAATAGTCCAGTGATATTCACCATGAGGCCTGGGACGGCCTCATTGCCCTGGTCAAATACCCTTCCTGACTGATTGGTGCCTGTGCCATTTCGATTGCCCCATACTTAAATATCACTTCTGTGCATGCAAAGGGAAGAACATTCAGGTAAGAATTCTCTACTGCAATGTCAGATGCTTCAGAACAATAGAGCAGTACAACCAAAGTTCAAAGGGAATTTAGAAGAGAAAACATAATAAAGAAAAATACAAGGAAGGCATAAATGATTAAATCAGGAAATAATGGATATGGAAACAGAAAAATGGTAACACTACCAGATAAACTCAAGTATTTGGTCTTTGAATTTTCTAACACATAGATATAATTTAACAAGAAAAGGAGAAGAATGTACACATTTGTGAGCTAATAAATGAAACTGAGGAAATAATTGCTCATTCTTTGGAAATTTTACAATTCTAAGAGATATCTTTGTACAGTGCTATGTAAATATGTTTAATAATAATAGGGGGTTTATATGGAAATATGTACTAAAAAAATTGAACAAAGGAGAGTGGCAAGACCTAAATGAATTTTTTTGCCACAGAAGAAATAGAAAAAATATTTTTTCAAAAGTTCTCTTTCTTTGAAAGTATGAATTCTATAATTACACATTTAACTTCTACCAAAACTATAAGTAACTCATTATTCCAGGCAATTTCAAATGTGTCAGATCATAAAAACGAAGTCTTTAAATTCATTCTAAGTCTCCATCAAAATATTGACCACAGAACTGGAATCCTATTTCACTGCCACAGAAAACTACAGACCAATTTCCTTTCTCCATATTTGAGGATTGCAGTGATGGTTCAATATTAATAATTGTCAATAAAATTTGCTATAGTCCTAAGAGAAAAAAAGTATGACCATCCATCCATTTAGGCTAAAATGGCCTTGGATAAAGTCAATATTCATTTTTGCTAAAAACGAACAAAACAGTTGATGTTCGACTCCTGTTTCTCTCACAACCTGTAATTCAGTCTGTCCACAAGTCCTGTCAGCTGTCAAAATACATCCAGAATTGAACTTCTGTTATCACACCTATGGCTTTTATCATAGTCCTATCCATTATCATGTCTTTCCTGGTTATTGCAATAGACTCCTACTTACTGGTCTCCTTCTTTCAAATCTTTTGCTCCTGGGGTCTATTGTCAAAACTGCAGCCAGACCAGAGTTACTGGTCTGCTCAAATCTTCATGCTAGTCAAAAACATTGTGAATAAATCATTTTCAAAATTCATTCACTTGGGGCAGGCCTGGCAGCACAGCAATTGAGTTTGCAGGTTCTGCTTGAGCAGCCCGGGGTTCGCCGGTTTGGATCCCAGGTGTGGACCTACACAATGCTTGTCAAGCCATGCTGTGTCAGGCACCCCACATATAAAGTACAGGAAGATGGGCATGGATGTTGGCTCAGGGCTAATCTTCCACAAAAAGAAAAATTAACTAATTAAATTAAATTAAAAAAAGTTCATTCACTCAACAAATGTTTACCAAACATCACTATCACCATAGGGAAGAAACTATGCTTGTTATGTGAACACATCCACCAGCCGTTCCCCACTTTCAAAGGGTCAATGCCAGAGAAAATAAATCTCATAAAAATAGCCACGAGAATCTGATAGATGTAATAGGAACCTGAATAAAATATTCATACTAAAATGGGATTTATTATTTAATTATTCATAGTCAAATATCATGAAGACAGAGAAGGGAGAGAAAGAAAGAATGAAACTTTCCTTTTTTGGATCAGGCAAACTCTGTTATTTCCCTCATGCTAAAGTAACGGTCATGTCATTTTTTTAAAATTTTATTTTATTGTGGTACGAACACTTAACATGAGATAAACTCTCTTAAATTTTTAAGTGTACAATACAGCGTTGTCAACTAGAGGTACAATGTTGAACAGCAGTTCCATAGGACTCATTCACCTTGTATAAATGAAACCTGACGACGCTTGATGATCAGCTTTCAATTGTTATATAGTTAAATAATAGAAACACAATTAAAGTCCAAATAGCATTAGTATCAAGAATTCTAATGATCTGTATTAGGATTTTCTTTTTTTAACCCAGACATATAGGCTATATCTTTTTTCCCCCTCCATGTAGTGTTTAGTTTATATGATTTTTTAATCCATCTATTCTTACATGTGTATTGTCTATTCTGTATACACAGGCACATGGATAGGGGTTAATGTCCAGGATGCTAACTGCTAGTACCTTTGATGAATTGCTTGGTACAACTTCCCTGGGGGGCCTTCTTTACACTCAGTAGTCAACTTGCTGCTGGCATAACTGATGCAAGCATTTCAACTATCTTCTTGACTGATAGCAATTACTGCAGTAAAAAAAAGTCTGTGTTGATCTAATTATTCATTATGACAGGAAGACTCTTGTGCTCTGTTCATTTTCCGTCAGTATATTAACCCAACCTTTTTCCTTTCCAACCAGTTCAGGATTGTGTTGCTATCTTACAGACCAAAAGCCTTCTTTAGAGACAATTCTTATCAGGGACAAAAGCAGACGATTAGAAAATATTTCCAGATATTGAGATTGAGGGAAATCCTATAAAATATCATTAATACTTATTTAATTTTGGAAATGATTTTGTCGAACTAACAACTAATTTTATGTGTAAAAAGTGCTGACGATGTTACAGCAGTATTATGTGTAATGATTTATTTTGATAATGATTTTTCTTGTCCTTGTGAGGAAAACCCATAAAGACATTACACTCTTTGTTGCTTTACTAATGGTTTAGGAAAGTAGAATTCTGAATTACTCCATGGCTGCATGAGGCGTGGCACAGAGAGGGGTTATCTTTGTCATTCAGGCAGTCGAGAGTGCAGAGTAATCAAGCAGGTACAGAGGCACATGGTTCTGCTTAATTTTACCACTAATCCTTTTTCAGTAATCTCCTGAATAATTCCCTTCATTTACATTACTCTCAGTGCTCAGGGACTGAGCACTTCTCAGGCTGAAGACACATATGTCTGGCATTTTGGAGAGAATGAAACCACAGTTTCTTATTTGCCTTTGTACGCCTTGAGCCTCATTTTCCCTACAATGTTTGCAACAGGCAATATAGGTCAAAAGTGGTGAAGGATTCAATTATATAATAAATAGCAAATTTTCAGGAAATTAAATATTGTTTCAAAATTAAATTTATAAGAAGGGATGAAAACACGAATTGTCTTTTGTTGCTAAAGTGAATGTGACCTTGAATACGGATGTACCACACAGAATAGGACAAGAGTCCAGGTTTTCAACAGCAGTTTATGCAGACCATTTTTATTATAATACACGTTTTAAAATTTTATGTCATTTTAATGATAAAAACTAAACGTTTTGTAATTTTGTAATACAATTAAAAATTAAGCTTAAGTAGCAAAATTCAAAAACTAGAGTGAGAAGCTTTTTCTTATGCATAAATATGTACAATAGCTACAGAATGATTTTGCTTTAACACACAGATCTTAGACACGAAATGAAGTCAAACTGAGCAACGATGCGGATGTTAAGTTACTGACTACTCATATTGAAATGAATATGTCCATTTAATTTTAAAGTTCTGTAATAAAATCGTTTTCATCAAAAGCGCCATCGTGTATATCACATTATATCATTTATCCAGAAAAATATAAGCATTTTTAGATGATGAAAATGAACCCTGTGGGTGCTGGTTCAGACCTGTGGGTCTGAAGGGCCTTATTTAACCCACTCCTTCCATTTCAACATTTTCATATGGGTAGGTTTTAATTATTCCTATTATCCACTTGTGCATGTGATTTTATTTTTATGGGAAAAAAATTCAAAATGGCTCGGTACCATTTCTGCAGCTCTCTCTCCCACCCCACCATGCCCAGCCCCGCAGTCTTCATCTTTTATCCCCGTGATGCTGCTCTCTCCATCATCCATCCTAGTCAGGCGCAGTTTGTCATCACATGTGCTTTAAGGACTCACACGTATAAACTTGACTGTTTCTCATAAGCAAGGAAATTTTATTTTCCAGATATTCTTTCATCAATTTAAAGGCATGTTATCCAAAAGGGTGAGCAGAATCTCAGTAGAGACAGTTCTTGCTGCAATGTGCAATATATTCTTAAAAATGAGGGTGGTGGTAGCTGATCGTCTTTTCTGAATAATCATTGTTATTTTATAGAGCGTGCTCATATAAAGGGTTTCACTTTATTATTATTGCAGTGATGTGATTGATGGTAATATATGTGAACCATAATGTGTTTCAGAAGAATAAATTGCACGTAATTCTGCAAGGCAGTGCAGAGAAATGCGATAGCTCTCTTTCTGTTTGTGAAGAATTATAAAGTAAGTTAGACTTTAAAATGTATATGGACAATGAATTTTTAAAATCACATTATAAATGTTTCCTCTATCAATAGCACTGCTCATCACATCAAATGGAATCTACCAGCATGTGTTCAGAATATATTTGGATTCACTAAGTGCACATGATGCAAAGCATTCGTACTGTAAATATCCACAAGCAATGGAAAATGCACATTATACAAGCTAAACTACTAAGATCAACTTTTTCTTTAAAGGTAATGCTTTGTTCATTTAACAGCTTATATATAAGTTCATCTTTTGATATTTTATTGATAGAGTCTTCAAATCAATCCATCCATAACCATATACACATTTTTTGAAAAATAAAGTGGTGAAACAATATCATACAAGAATAAAGCTAGAGTAGTCTTACATAAGTAACATTTAGAAAAAAGAATATTTCTACAGTGCAAATAATTACTTTATGCTAGCTATACTAGTATTGAATGGCCTTTGGTTATAATATTCTCCTACGCTCTGTTTCGGTTTTGCTTTCTTTGTTTTAGACACATAGATTCTAAAAAAATTTTATCTATTTTAAGTGCAATTTAAAAGATAATGGATATTATCTTTCATTCCAAACATCACTACAATACATATATTTTTTCCTTTCCAGATGCAAGGAAGTTGCACCCTTATCATGCTCTCATTGTCCATCTCAGCATTCTCATCCCTTCCAAGATTCAGGCTTAGCTTCCTCATCAAAGCTCCTGTATTGATAGTCAGCACAGATACTTACCATTGAGTCAAACATTTGACTGTGGCCCCAGGTTCATTTCCTGGTCAGGGGACCACGCCACCAGCCACGTGTCTGTCAGTTGTCATGCTGTGGTGGCTGCACGTTGCTGTGATGCTGAAAGCTATGCCACCAACATTTCAAATTCCAGCAGGGTCAGCCATGGTGGACAGGTTTCAGCGGAGCTTCCAAACTAAGACAGACGAGTCAGAAGGACCTGGCCACCCACTTCCAAAAATATTGGCTATGAAAATCCCGTGAATAACTAGCTAGCAAGCCAGAAGGTGAGAGGATACACAAAAAGATGGGCCCTTCTGTACACGAGGTCGCTAGGAGTTGGAATCCAGTCAGAATCAACTCAAAGGCACTAATAAAGACAGACCCATGTAATTAGCTCCTCTCCTTTGTAAAAGTACCTCCTGGTTTTATTTTAAATTATACAAATGATTTAGAGCCTCAATTCTATTTTTTTTGCACATTATCTCATTATCATTTTTTTTTTCTTTTTGAGGAAGATTAGCCCTGAGCTAACATCTGTTGCCAATCCTCCTCTTTTTGCTGAGGAAGACTGTCCCTGAGCTAACATCTGTGCCCATCTTCTTCTACTTTATGTGTGGGACACCTATCACAGCCTGGCTTGATAAGTGCCGGGGTCCAGCCCCAGCCGGAACAGGGTCTCCTGAGGGATGAACGGTGTCGGCGAAGGAGAAGGCAGTGAGACAAGGAGTTTGGTGTCCAAGTCCAAGTCTAACTTTATTTTGTGTATGTATGATTTATATAGGGCTCAGGATATGCAAGGATGATTTCATGAAACAGTCCCAGGACATATTTTTGGCTCACGGAAGCAGGTTTTTGCAAGGTAGACAATAGTCGATTGTATCTGGATTGTGTGTAGGCCTGGGGGGGAGTCAAGCTTCTGCAATCCTTTACTTCAAGGAGGCCACCCCCAGCGGCCTCCTGACTCAATGGGCCGTGGCAACCACCATCCTCCTAGAGAGATCTGTGGGGGCTACAGATTTCTTTGTTCCCTCTCCACTCTCATCTCTCCACCCTACCAAAGGACGGGTCAGAATGTTCTTTCCCTAGAAGATGTTTTTCCCCAGAACTTTCCCTAGAATATTGCATTGTATCATTCTCATTCCCAGGGCCGGGCTGACTTCCCCTGAAATAACCCCAGGTGCAGAACAGAGTGAGCAGAAGCAGGAAAGTCAAAAGTACCAGGGAGACTCGTTGTAGGGGCAGCCTGGTAGATTCCCTTGAGGGTCGCCGTGCGTCCCCTCATCTCTCTCCGGACCGTGTTACAAGGCAGAGGCTTAACTTGTAGGCTAACGGCTCCCGGCAGATAAGCAGTGCATATATGTCCACACCTGGGATGTGAACTCCCAAACCCCTGAACCCCAGGTTACTGAAGCGGAGCACGAACTTAATCGCTGTGCCACCGGGCCAGCCCCTATCTGTGTTGTCTTTTTGATGTTGTTAGTACTGTGCAAAAACTTGACTATTTGCTCCTTTTCTCTCTCTGTTCTAATTACCACAAAAGTTAAATAGTGGAACATATGGGGAACATAAGATTTACCTGTAGAATTATATTTACCTGTAACTCCATTAGTTGAATTCCGGATGCTACAGACGAGTTTAATGTCCCGCATTACGCAATGTAGGAGAGTCATATGCCTCCACAATTAATCTTCATCATTTAATAGTCTTTTTTTAATTCAGCATGTATGAAAGTACGCATTTCCGCAGAGTTAATTCAATGGGATATTCCTAAAGCTGTAATAGTCTTCTCTCCATTAAAGAATGAAAATAGAAATCAATTGTTCTGAGGTGAGGTTAGTCCCATAATTTCTATTAGTTATTGTGAAGTGGTAGAGTGTTTTGTCTCTGATGGTGTGGCTATTCTTAATCTTGAATTAAATGCTTCTAAGTTAGCGAGAGATGACTCTGTCTTTGAGTCCTAGTTGGTTGATTAAGTTGTGTTGAATTTCCAATGTTAACGTAACATGTGAACTTGAACTGGATTTGCTGAGACATGCACTCAGTGGGCCACCATCCCTGTGTGTTCCTTTTGCACGTGTGTGAGAAAATGGCTCTCTACCACCTCAGAAGAAAGCTTGAGCACCACATTTCAAGTTTGTTAGTATCTTACGTAGGATAGCGTTCGTATATATGTGGCCCTATTTATCTCACAATGGTCAGAGTGACAGCAGGACATATCCACTCTACTCCTTTCTGTCAAACTAGGGCAAAAATCAAAGTCCGTGACATTCCCCTGCTCCCTCCAGGAGATCTTGTCCCTGAACGGATTACTAGGAAACATGCAAAGAATGTGGAGAGAAGGTTACAAAAATGGATATGGTAAACATATTAGAGTAAAAACAAAGGAAATGGCTTGCAATTGCAGGCTAGACAAGCAGAATGAAGATTAGAAGACAAAAATGTGTCAAAGAAGATTTCTAAATGTTATGCTTGTGGTGACAATTATTATTAACTGTATTGTCAAATACATTAAAGTATACTTTGCCTAAACCAGGGATAACGAAATACATAATCAACTTTTTCTTTTGTTCACAAACTAGTTGATTCTGTTCATTAAAATTCCTGTTATCTAGCATTTAACATATTGTTCCATTTTACTGAGAAATTTCAATTAAAAAATAATACTGCAAATGCATTTTTTTTTGGAGTAAGATTAGCCCTGAGCTAACATCCGCCACCAATCCTCTTTTTGTTGAGGAAGACTGGCCCTGAGCTAACATCTGTGTCCATTTTCCTGCACGTTATACGTGGGATGCCTGCCACAGCATGGCTTGACAAGCAGTGCATAGGCGTACCCCAGGCCGCTGAAGCAGAGCACTGGAACTTAACTGCTATGCCACCGGGTCAGCCCTACAAATGTATTTTAAGCTTTTGGTTTTACTAAGTATTTCAGCTCTCTGAAAGAAGCTGATCAAGAGAATTAAATTATACCCTCATGTTGTAGCGATGTAAATCCAGCTTCAAAAACCTCCATCTGACTCTGACTCTGCCATTTCAGTCGATTAGAGTGTGTTTGGTAATTGCAAGATATTGGGCAGTTTACTAAACTGGAAAAGACAAGAGTCCTTAAAGCTGTGTAGAAATGAAATTTGCCTTGACTGATTCTATTACCTACTAAGGCATGTTATCCAAACTAAAAGTCAAAGTAATCAAATACAAGGTTATACACTGTTGAACTAAATGCCTCTGATTTGACAATGGGAGTAACAAGCTGTATGCCCAAAAGTTGTGCCTGACCACAGATTTACAGTGTATAATGGGAAAACTGTCACAGCAGCTGCAATGACTTCTTACACTAAACTAGCAGAAGTTAGTGCAGACCCCACAGGTTAGGGGCACAGCCTCCAGCAAGACTGCCCTCACTTCAGAAACCAGCTGCTAGCTCATGGGTTCCTAGCCTTCTGCACTTTCGAATAATTGGCTACAAATCGAAGGCTCCTACTAACCACTTGGTTACGCTATTCCTTAGACGGACTCACAGAATTCAGGAACATGCTATATTTATGATTACAAATGTGTTATAGCAAAAAGATACAAATCAGGGCCAGCAAAAAGAAGAGATGCACATGGTGAGGTCCAGGAGGGCCCAACCTCAAAGATTTCACGTCCTCTCTCTTTGGAGTCAGGACTTGTCACTCTCCCAGCAAGCTGATGCGTAACATGTACAGGATATCATTAACCAGGAAAGCTGACCCAAGCTGCAGTTTCATTATGTAAGCACTATGAGTGGATCATTGGCCAGATGATTTGAACTCAATCTCCAGCCCCCATCCCCTCCTTGGAGATCAGGCTTATACCACCTGGCTCAAACCCGAAGCTTCTCATCATGGTTGATCTTTCTGGCAAGGCCGGCCCGTATCCCGAGTCATCATGTTCACATAAACTATCTAGGGACCTACCATGAGTCACCTTATTAGCATGAACTCAAGTGCGGTCCGAGGTTCCCACCATGAACAATAGAGACACTGCTGTCACTGAGGAAATTACAAGGGTTTAGAGTTTCCCCACCAGGAAGCAGTGACAAAAGTCAGTTACAGAGCAAATCTTGCTATGGCAATGCATGGGTCTGGCTGTGTCCTCATCTAATTTAAAAAATGACTTTGGGGGCTCGCTCTGTGGTGCAGCGGTTAGGTACTCACGTTCCACTTCGGCAGCCTGGGGTTCATCGGTTTGGGTCCCAAGTGTGGACATGGCACCGCTTGGCACGCCATGCTGGGGTAGGTGTCCCATATATAAAGTAGAAGAAGATGGGCACAGATGTTAGCTCAGGGACAGTCTTCCTCAGCAAAAAGAGGAGGATTGGCAGCAGATGTTAGCTCAGGGCTAATCTTCCTCAAGAAAAAAAAAAAGAATTTGTTTCTACCACCATGTCAAATTATTTTATCATTGTTACTTTTATAATAATAGTTATATTACATTTGACAGAAACAGAAGCTGGGTTATATGAAAACTGTTTTTCCACAGTACATATCTGTTTTCAAAAAGTCCAGCTCAAACAGTGTAATTACTTTCAAGAAATAAAACTAACTTCAGTACTTTAAAAAGTATTGTTAGTTATTGACTCTCCAAAGGTTTCTGGGTTTTGCTTTCCTTTCAATTACACCTATTTCCAAAAGATTGGGTTCAAAATTTTTGATAGGCTCGTAAGACCAGGTGACATTTATGCTTGTACCATTTTTATATATAACAAAGCATTTTGCTTGTAGTGATCCAACAACATTCTTTATGAAACTACTGAAGGATAAAAAAGGCAAAAGAAATATACAAAAATAGAAAAGAGTAGAAATCTTTACTTGCAGAAAAAGAGATGTACCTTTCGGAGGGAATGGAAGAAAAATGTTTTCATAAAAACAGCAATCTTAAGAAAACAGCAATCTCTAAAAATCATATGGCATGCTCCATGAGTCATTTTAGTTCATTTTTTGTCTACTTTAAAAAAGGAAAACTTCACTAAAAAATAAAATGCCTTTGTGATGCGGAAATGTTCAATTAAGACTTGGGCTTTGAAGCAGCACAGACACTTGTAAATGATTTTCACAATTTTTATCTGAAATTATATTTTAAATTCATAAGTAACAGTTATAGAAAACTATTTTAGAAATAAAAGTTTACTGCCTGTGAAGTGTCACAGGTTATTACAAAATAGGATCCTCCATATTAATCAGGGTTCTCCAGAGAAACAGAACGAATAGGATATGTGCGTACATATATGATTTATTGTGATGAATTGGCTCATGTGATTATAGAGGGTGGTGAGTCCAAAGTCTGCAGCATCAGCCAGCAGGCTGGAGACCCAGGAGAAGCGGTGGGATGCTTTCAGTCTGAAGGCTGCAGGCAGAGACCCAGAAATGCTGATGGTGCAGATGAAGTCCAAAGGCAATCTGCTTAACATTTCTCCCTTGCTCCCTCTGCCTCTGGGAGCCCAGTCTTCTGTTCTGTTCAGGCCTTCAACTGATTAGAGGAGGCCCACCCGCATTATGGAGGGCAATCTGCTCCCTCAGAGTTCACTGATTTAAATGTTAACTTCATCCAAAAACAAGCTCTAAGATGATACATGAAAAACAACTCATCACACCCTAGACAACTGAGTGGCATTCAGTTACCAGAATAGATATATTAACACAAATATTACCATGCAGTTCCTAAAGAGATACTTTCAGCTGCTCATCTTACAATAACTAAAACCACGTAGCAGATACACTGATGAGTAAGTGTGTGTGTGTGTGTGTGATTGCAGAATAACAGTGGGTTCTCCAGTGAGTGACAGGGAGGACGGACAGGAGAATTCTTTTTTTAGCCTTTCTGTACTGGTTTGATTTTTTTGGTAAGAAATATATATTAATTATATACTTTAAATTAGTGCACATATGGAGTAAAAAATAAATGCAATGTTTCTTTAGAAATTGACAGCAGAAAAAATAATCTTTTATTTCATATATTATTTCAGAGTTTGCCTACTAGTCCTAGATGTATTATTTCACTCAATGATCAGCTCCAGCTCTACATAATGAAGAAAAGTGTGGTATGGCCAAGAAAGTGCTATATCTGGTACCAACAGTCCTGGGGTTAGGCCTGGGTTCACGTCTTTAGTCTGGGGAAAACTTTGGATGAAGTCATTTCAGCTAACTAAACTTCAGGCATAGATATAATAATAACAACTAACATCAGGAAAATCAAATAAATTCATGTACGTTAAAACATTTTGTAAACTGTGAAGGCATATTAGCTCATACGTGCCAAATTTATTACCTAAATCCATATACGAATAGGAAGTGCAGCTAGGAAAAGGATCCAGTCGCCTGATTTTTTTATCTGGTTCTCTTTCCCTAATACACACAGTTCCTGCAGATAGAATATGTCGTCTTTCAAATATAATACCAAATAGATTGATTTATTTTTAAGGATAAGCACAATATCACTAGCGGTAGGTGCAGGGGTCGTGGAAAACCCCGATCTACAAGGTGAGAGATGCTGCTTTCAGGCCTCACACCTGATAACCGGTCTCACTTTAAAAACAGCACATAATGAATGCATCCTGTTTGAAAATCACACCTGGGACAATATTTCCCAGGCGTGTGTGTGTTAGGGGTCGGAGATAGTGCAGATTTATCATTCTTTAAAAACTTGGCAAAACCTGGGCTACAGATGAGTTTCAAATATTTTGAAATCTCTGTAGACCAGGATTCTGGAGTAGAACTAATTTGGGAATCTGTTCATGAAGAGAATAAAAATAATAACACCACTAGGTTAACTGGAATATGTATATATAAATGAAAAATATTTTATAAATATATCATAATGTGATACTCCATCAATAAAATCATAATTCCAGAAACTCCAGATTATGGATAATTTCTTTATGAAAACTAAATCTGGAAGGAAAGACATGTTCTTTTAGTTTTAAAAATGTCTAAAGCAGCTTGTCATCTCTTGGATCTTTAAAACTGAAATCATTTATAACCAGACCAATACATAGTAGTAAAATTGGAGGATAAAAGGACAATCTATTTAGTACCTGGGTGCTTTATGCTCTTTGTCTCTAAGATGAGGAGAGTAATTGTGTTTGCCTTAAAGCAGTATTTTGAGCTTTAAGGGAGATACTATATTTAAAACGCTTCAAGCGGTGAATGACACACTCAAACGTTGCCCATTATTATTACTATTGCATTTAAACTTGCAGAGAGGGTGTTTCCGCAATCATTTAACTGTCATTTATGCTTCAGAGTCATCATCTGATAATGAGTTAATTTAACTAACTTGAATCTCCTCTAACTCTTGAAGTCGATGCTCTTCCATGATTTCTGAAACTATAGTGCTTGAGAAATCTTAGAAAAAAGAATAGCTTTTTCATAAGAACCAATTAAAAACCAGTAATTAATCTATATGGGAAAGAGACATAAAATGTTCCAGGATCTCTATGTTTAGGTCGAATCACAGCTTGCAAAAACTCATATGTATTGAGTAGATTGAAGATGCCATTGAACAGTATTTTCATTTTCTTGGGAAGCTGGAAAATGAACAATATAGAAATAATGTTTGTAATTTATAGAGCATGTTATCTTCTCTTCCAAACCGTTTTTATAGGGAAAGTTGCAACTTCAATATTTTTGTTAAATATGGACAAGGTTAACAAATACGTTTTTCTCTGGTAAATTATAGACTGTGGGAGGTGAAAAACTAGAAGAGAAAATTCCAGAACAGAACCAATGAATGTAGGCAGACAAAGGATGGCTTGCTATTCTTTATTTTCCTCCTTTTTAGATATCATTTTATCTTGCTTGGCTGTTACGTTATTTTGTTTTATATATGTATAAATTAATATAAACTAAATACATTCTTGTGTGTGTGTATATATATATCTATGTATAAATAGATATATATATTTACTTATTGTAGTGAGTTTGGCTAAACTACTGCATGGTGTTGCTGCCTTGGCATCCTTTTTGTTTGGCCAGGCAGCCTGCAGAGGCCTTAAACCGACGCCAGCCCCTCATGAGAGCACGTGCCCCATAACAGCCCGCGGCATCATGAGCAAATGTAAGGTCTTGGTGTGACTTCCCCAATACCTTTATGATCAAGTCTTCCCCCACCTCCTAGAGCTTTCCCTTTGTGTGCCCCTTCAGTGAGACACCCATGGAGCTGACTAAAACCCTGCTCTTTTTGATTTGAATTGACCAGTCTGGCCTTAGCCTGGGAACCACAAAGCATTCCACTCACGGGCCCTAATGGAAGCATGTGCCCCGTCCTGCCTCTCTCTCTGCCTGTACCCCGTCTCCTTAACCTGCCCAGGTGGCCCCTCGAGGCGTGTCAGGTACCTCCTCCAGGACCCGTGAGTAATGAACTCCTCTATCTCAGTTTCTCTTGTAGTCTTTTGCTGAACTGTGACAGTTCACCATCTGGCACCCGTGCTCCACTGAACAAATGTTAGCTTAACAAAGTCATAACACTTATTCAAATATTTATAACATGTGAAAAGCATAAATTAAAAGTGTCCTTCAACTTTTTTGTAACGCATTCTTCCTGCACATAAAATACCACTATCCTCTCCAAACCACAATTATCATATACCTTCTTGATCAATTTTTTCATTTTAAAAAAATATATATGGGTATGTATAGATATCATTCACAATTTATGTTCCTTTTTTTTTAGAAAATACGAATAAGTTCCTTTTGTTTTGCAACTTACTTGTTATGGTGACCTCTTTGTCTTGTTGATCCTTTAGTATTCATTGACTTAACGGAATGACACACAGAATTCCCTCATATATTTGCAGAAAAATAAATACTTTGCCTCTGAAGGCAGATGTATATCAACACAGGAGAGAGGACATTCCTACATGTCAACAGAAAGCATCAGTGCAAATTAGAAGGCTGAAAAGAATGGGTCGCACAGGTGAGGGACCAACACTACTGGGTTTTCAGAACGCATCCGGCACGCTGAGAAAGAGGAAAGGTGGACTTAGAGCAATTGCACGTTCGATTAATCATTCCAGATTGTTCCGAGATTGAGTATCTCATATATCGACTTGTTCAAGTTTTGTAAGCCCCTAAATAGCACTTTTAAGTAGAGCAATTAATCTTTTTCTTCATTAACTTTAATTATGCTTAGAAGCCTAGAAATCTTGGAGCAATTTGAAAAAATCAAGCCTGCTTACTATGTGGGTTTTCCCAAGTGCTCACAAATCACAGTGACACCAAAAACATCAGCGCAGGCCTCATTAAGAAGAAAAATAAGGGAACCACAGAAATCTAGATGAAGTATTCTAGTTTAAGTTTACAATCAAGTATGGAAAAAGTGAAGCAAAGGAAGTGTAGTAACTGATTTCGTATCTTCCTCTGATTCTTAGGAATTCTTAGGAATACGTAATTCCATATAATGAGATACATAAATTGCAGAGATCTTCTCAGAAAAATCAGTATCTTTAAGGAAATATTTTAGAAACAGCCAACAGGTGTTCATGGGGCATAACTTACGAATAGCAATGCATTCCCACTATGAAAATGGCAACAAATATACCATTTTGGTCTTATTGAGAGCTATAACATTAATGCATTTATATTTCTGCATCAAGAAGATCTTGACTAGTTATTGCATTTAAATATTAATATGCTTGAATAATTTTCTCACCTAGCTTCTGTTGTTTTACACTGAATCTGAGCAAAGCCCACAAATGTTACAAAGTCTTATAGAAATTGTCTATTCTCAATTAGCATGATTATTTCTTCTACAAATCATGTTTGATATCAGCATGCAGGTGTCATAATAATCAACCTTTTCTGTGAAATTTGAATGATTCAGAAACTAAAGTACTTCACTTATGAATAATAAAGTATATCATACTTGCTACAAATTGCTTGAGGTTTTCACGTTTAGCTAGTTGCATCTACATTGATCACAGTGTTTCACAAAGGAAAATGATTAGCTTCAGAAAAAAGAGGAAGGCTAGTTCTGTCGCTCTTGCGTTAAAAAAACACTTGGGGTCAGCCTCGTGGTGTGGTGGTTGAGTTCGCACGCTCTGCTTCAGAGGTTCACCTGCACACCGCTCCTCAAACCACGCTGTGACAGCATCCCACATACAAAAAAAATAGAGGAAGATTGGCACAGATGTTAGCTCAGGGACAATCTTCCTCACCAAAAAACAAAACCAAAACCCAAAACAAAAAACAAAAAAACTTGAAAGATATCAAGATATTTTAACAAATGTACGTTAAGAGAAATACCAGTAAAGATGAGAAGAAAGAAATCCACAAAAGAGAAAAAATGTAATTAAATGATTGTACAAATTCATTACATATAAGAAAATTTTAATATCTTAAACTTAAAATAACACTTTCATTTAAAAATACCCCAGAATTTTTCACTTTTAAATTAGAAGATGCAGAATGTATTGCCTGTTGTTATTACATTACTTAGTATTTTCAAAAGTTTATATTCAATGTACTCTAGATTTCAAGAAATTTTTAAGAAAAGAAAATTTTAACATAATGGCAATTATGTTATTTACCATTCTTCCTTAATAATTCCATGGTATAGTAAAACTAAATGTAGATTTACAATGGTAAAAACATTGATAATTTGTTCCTAATATCATTGCTTTTCTTTTCAAAATTAGATTAAAATGGCTTTTCCACTGAATTGACTGATGCTGTCATTACTTAAAGTAGTAAATGACCTTGATATTTTGACATTGCTTACAAACATAAGCTCTCTAGCACTAGACCTTGCACATCATAGGCACACAATGAGGTGCACAATTTGATTGAAGTTTAGTTGAAATATAAAAGTTAGAATCATCAATTCGAAATTCTCTTCTCCTGCTCCATTTTAATAACTTTCCGTAGGTCTGGACCAGGCCCAGTAAAAATAGTCACTTTTGTTAAGAGGCTCTACTCATAACTTCATGAAGTTCGGTCATTAACTCTGGAACCACACTCCAGTTAAGTGCACAAGTTCTGTGTAAACATATCAGTGTAAGATTGTGGTTCAAAATGTCTTATCTAAAAAGAATAGAGAAGGTCATAGTATCTCTTTAGTATTCAATACTCAAAATATTAACTCCAATTGTTATATGTAAGTGAATTATTCATAAAACTGTTATATTGTTTTCCATAGGGTTTGTTTAATGCGTAATTCATCCTTTTGTCTTCTTAAAATCATTATTTAAATAATCTCTTCGGACATTGTTGAAGAGTGATAACTAAATGGCCCACTCCACCTTGCCCATGATTTATTCTCAATTATTATTAGATTAATGTCAATGAGATTGGAACCTTATCTTTTATCTAGATACCCCGCTTGGGTGGAACTAAATCAAAGAGTTTAGAAAATTTGTAACATGAAGTATCATTGTTTTACTCACTCAAGCATTCAAAAAAAGACGAATTATTTAAATGTGAAAGGCTGTTTCCTTTAGTCCGTACTGAACTTTAAAGAACTGTACACTGACACATACCAAATCCTGCAACTGCTACTACAAAGAATATTTTCTTTTACCATTCAAGAAATTGAAATGCAGATAGTTACACAGAAATATTTATTAGTTTAAAATGGGTATAGGGATGGAAAGACATTCTATATTTCTTTATGTATGATCTATCTATTTATATCTTTTGAAAAATATGCCTTGTCAAAGCCCTTCAGCTGAAAATCATCAGGACCATATCTGTAGCTCATCAAGTGGGATGTAGGACTCACTGTAGTGGGGAGACCCCTCCCCATGGGAAGGATGGGTGAGGATGAGGGTGTGGGAAAGAAGCTAGTAGAGGCTCAGCACTTGGCTTCAGTAATTTGAGGGAGAGTCTAAAGAGGCAGAGATTTGCTCTAGATCAGAAAGTGAGGACAATTCTATGATTGGTTTTCTTAGTAAATCTCATCTATATGGAGGGCAAATTGGAGCCTGGATAAAACTGTAATTAGTAAAGAAGTAGCAGTGACTCATTTTAGTTGAGAAAAGGGGATATCTGGTATTTTGCAGGTTTCACAGAGATCCTGTTTTTGTCTCACTTTACCACGTTGTATGATGTCGGTGTTCCGTAAGACTTTTTATTTCCCACTGTGGAACAACACAGCTGAGCTATGTATGCGAGGTCCTTTCCTGGATGTCAGGGATATCCTTTTTTCTCTCTCAGCTTACCATCCAGAGGTTTCATAGATAGCTGGCGAGACACACAGAAGTATGGAGGAATAGAAAGTGGATACATGAGTAGAAAGACGCATGCTATATCTCTCTAGGTGTCCTTATCATCTGTCTGTCCACGTACATGTATATGTGTGTGTGTGTACAAAAATCCCCACATTGCTAAAGCTTTTGCATATTATCATATGTCTTTTAAACTGTACGTTTATTATCTAGGAATTCATTCACATTTTCAAATATTTATTAAATAATTGCTACATTCTAGGTGCTAAAGATACAGCAGTAAAACAAAATAGAGTTCCTTCCTTCATGGAGGTTATATGCTAGTTGGGGAAAGAAAGACAAAAAATAATAACAAGCTAGAAGGTATTTAATGCTCCAGATAACAATAAGCTATATTAAGAAAAAACAAAGAAGAGGAAAGACATTCAGAGTTTGGGGAAGGTGGGAGGATGGTATTGTGTCGAGGGTGATCAGGGACGTTCTCACGGCATTAATACCTGGATCTGAACGAAGTAAGAAAACTAGTCACGTGACTTTGGGGGAATGACATTTCAGGCAATAGGAGAAGCAAATTCAAGTGCCTGAGAGCGGGTCCTGCACCTTCTATCAAAGAGCATCGATTCGGCTGGTAGGATGCAGGAAGATGAGCTTGAGAGAGAAATCAATAGGGTAGTGGACACATCTCATTATGGGTTTTTTTAATGTCATTTTTAAAGATGGGTGTAAAATAGTTGGGTTTGGCTTTCAGAAGGATCACACTGGCAAACGGTAGAGAATAGAGTGTCAGCTTTGGTTAAAGGTGAAAATGGTGAGCGCTGTTAAAAGGAATTGGGATAATCTAGGAGAGAGAGGTTGCGGTGTGGACCAGAGTGGAAGCAGTGGAGGTAGTAAAATGTGATCTCATTCTGAGTCTATTCCAAGCTAGAACCTTTACTGATGGCAGCTCTCAGCTCCAGGAGACACCACGATGGGCTTCTGGAGGCCTGGGAGACGGGATTAGATTTACACAGAGAGGCATTTCTAAGGCATGAGGGGTTACCTGGGTTTCTTGGGATTCTTGTCATTACCGAATTAACTAGGGGAAGAGGGCAGGATAAAAGTGGTCCTCACAGTCTCCAAGGCAGAGTGCAGTGAAGCTGGAAGGTCACAGTGAGCTGAGAGTGTCATCAGGTCAGGAAGCCCTGGCAATAAGGAACATAGCCTAGAAAATGTGAAAATAAAGACAAATGCTTACGTCTGCGTGTGTTCACATCAATATCCTAATAGCAGAAAATAAAAAGAACCTAAGTATCTGGAAAAAGCGTCTGATAAATTTTGTTATATATTTCTACGTTAAAAAAACCCCTCATATTCACATAATAATTTAATTATTATAAAAAGTCGAATGGAAAGGAAAGAAAGAAAATCATCTGAAAATTATATTTTATCTATTTGAAAATTAAATGTGTATAAAACTGGAAGGAAGTAAATCAAATGTTAGCAATGGTAATCATTTGGTTGAAGGATATTACTAATTTCATTTACTTACTTATAATATATTTTCTCTATTTTCTTACAAAGAAATATAGCGACATGACAATTACATGAGTTGTTGTTAACCCAAATTCACTACATATGGGATAAGCACATAGCTTTCGTCTGAACGAGTTTTTGGAGAGGAAAGCAATTTAGCAGTATAGTAATAGGTGGAATGATAGAATGCAAAAGATGGAAAGCAGGCTTTTAGAAAAAAATAGTTATTGTAAAGGCAATGTTTGAGATTGTTTTCAGTCACTTATCTAGTATGTGCTTCTTTCTCTACTGGAAGCTAGAATATCCTGGAGAATGAGAGAAAAGTTTGATATCCTCACAGAGTTTAGTGTCTGGAAACAGGCACTAAACAAGCAAACAAGTAAAAATTCAACAAAAAACTGACAGTGATAAGTGCTAGAGAGAGAACACAAATGACCAAATCAAACCAAACACGGCGACTAAGTCAGGTCATAAACAGTATCAGGTGGGTGGGCCAAGTTGATAGAACGCTTAGGGAAAACCTTTCTTAAGTGGCCAGATTAAACTGAAATTTGAGCACTAGGAGAGATTAACCTCTAACTTTTATAATTATACTTATCTTCTCAATTTGAATACACAAAAGTATTAGATTTAACTGATATCACTATGAATAAGAACAGGACAGTCTTTCCATTTTTGTTTTGTTATTTAATTTCTTCATACAAATAATATTGTCAGATTACATTTGATACTCAGTATACAAAACTCAGGGTTGATAACTTTTATTTTTATTTTTATGTGTTTAACAGGAGCAGTTTTACTTATTTCTTTATGTTTCCTTTCGGCCAGGGCATTACTCCGTTGGATCGCCAGGGAACGCGTTAACAAAGGTTGCTCTCAGGGTTACACTGTCAGAATTTTACTGATGATTCGGGGATTTCTTTTTCTTTCTTAATATTTAGCTATTGGTTTTAAAACTGAACACAGAGCTAAAAGATTCATACGCTTTACCATGAACTCTGAAAAATGTCTTTAAATCAATATCATAAAAACTTGCTTAAGAATAGAAGAGCCCCAGCCAATTTCAGCCTGGCCTCCCTGAACTCAGAAAAACATAATCCCATTGCCCTTGGTTTTTTCCTTGCTTGGTGGATCACAAATAGACTGGATTCCTGGAAGATAAAAACCTCTGCATATAAAATATTTTCAGGTAAAATTAAAATAAGCATGACTATAACATATTTCCTTAATTTTCTCTTGCATGCAGTGATAAATATATATATTTTTTCATTTTATAAATTAAAGAGTAAAACAGAAAACAAAACATAACCATTTAGCTGCAATTCTTGTGAAATAATTTCTTGTATGCATTTTGTGATTGTAATTTTAAGTATGTGATTTTTCATATTACATGACTTTACAAGTTACATTTAACAACACAATTATACATTTAATATTTAAGTAATGCTGTTTATAGCTTTCACTATTCTTTCGTATGTCATATTAAAAGTTAAAAGACAAATATTCAGATGTATGACAGAATTCTTTAGATTATTATCTATATTTCACTAGTTTGATATATGAAAAATCAAATTCATGTAATTAAACTCTTGAAGCAATTTATATTCCTTATTTATATTCCTTTAAGGAAGTGCTTCTTTGATGGATTTCTAATTACTTGGTTGAAATTATATTAGAATATTTAAAAAAATATGACACAGGCATAAGCTGAGGATAGAGAAATCAGTATTCACAAGGAAAGCAATAGGGCTCTATCACGGAATTTTATTAGTAAGTAAAATTATTTTTAATATTAGCCTCAATAAAATGCACATATCTCAGCCTCCATTTTTGGAAAGAAGAGTCAACGCTTTTGGGAAAATACAATTTATTCTTATCTGTTATACAATGTATAAATAAACCACGTCGTGCATTTTGTGCTTTTCAATGCTTAGGCATGTTAACAAAAATTAAACTTTAAACCAATCCACTTGCTGAGGCAAGCCTTGTGTTGGACTACAGGAAATAATTACTAAGCCTAGTAGAAGCTTTTACACAGCTTATATGGAAGGATGTGTTCTTTTACATTTGTTTGACATTGATTATTCTGATTAACTGAGTTATGAATGAGTGGAACACATTTGCTCTGCTGATATTCCGTATAAGATGTGTAGAATGCTGTGAAAAGTCAGAACAGCAGCAACTAAACGCTGACAACATTAAAGATTTTGTGTTGCTTTGCCCCCGAGGGATGAAATATTTTTGTCCTTTTCTTTCAGAATAACAGTAAAGGTTAGAGCTGGTGCCCTGAAGAGTCACAGTCAACCAGGAATGGACGTAAAAGAACTGGCGAGAACTCCTAGGAGAATTGGCTCATAAAAACTGGCAAAACGGGTGACAATATTTTCTCAATGGAGTCCTTCCACTGATAAATCATAACTGGTAGATTAATAGTAGGCATGGTGTTGAAGGAGACACTTTGAAACTTACCAATTCATTCTCAAGTTTGGTTGTCTATTTTGTGATTATTTGATTCTAAAAATAATTTGTTTATAATGTATGTATTTACTCATGAAATAATACCAAAATATTATGCATAATGCCTGAAGTCTATGGAGTGAAGGCTCCAGGAAGACAATTCTAAAAGTAGATGATGCAAATGGAAAAAAGTGATGATAGAAAACAACAGAAATACACTTGGACTGAATGGGACGTTTTAATCCACAGGGAGTCCTTAGCCTGAGAGCAGAAGGCAGAATTAATGTACTAGAGGGCCAACCAGAGGAGGAAAATATCTGAACAGTATAGGTGGTGTTGTTAGGAGGCAAAAGTCATGAGAACATAATTGCTAGTCATCTTATCTGTTGACAATGTCTTAAATTGAAGAAGAAAAGGACTTTTTTCTCAAATATGTCCATTAAAAATGTAGAAATATTCTAGAGTCAGAGTGGTAAAATAAGAATCTAATCACCTTCTGTTATAGATATTTCATAATAGAATTTTATTAATGTATATGACTCTTTTTTTTTTTTTTTTTGGTGAGGAAGATCGTCCCTGAGCTAACATCTGTGCCAGTCTTTCTCTGTTTTGTATGCGGGACGCTGTCACAGCGAGATTTGATGAATGTTGTGTAAGTCTGCACCCAGGATCCAAACCCGTGAACCCCGGTCCACTGAAGGGAAACACATGAACTTAACCACTGTGCCACCAGGCTGGCCCATATATATGACTCATATTGTTTTTAAAAATCTACAAAACAATCATAAATTAATTTATCATACTTCCTTTCTTTTACCTTGGGCAATTCACTAATCTTTTAATTTCGACTTTTTAAAATTGGAATTGTTAATGGGGTATCAATATTGGAAATACACGTAATTCTATTGTCAAGGTATAATAACATCTAATAAACACAGTAAATGGTATTAAAACTGAATACTCATAAAACCTTTTAAAGATCACAATCTAGAAACTATACACTATCTTTACCCTCTTTCTATGAGAGGAGGGTAGCCCTCCATTAATGAATATTTATTAAATGTGCTGATTTTCATGAAAGCACTGTGACTCTATTCTCTGCCCAAATGACTTTCAAAGCATATAAGATTCACATTAAAAATATGGGGATTGAACCTGATTGCCTCTTGGCTTGTTTAGATAGAATGGTTATGAACATAGACTCTGGAGCCAAGACAACCAGAAGTGAATCCCAAGTGCTCAGTCTAATGGCTGTGTGCCTTAGATAGGTTGTGAAAAAATAAGGGGTGATTGAAATCATGTCTCAAGAGCCAAGTGTGTTTGTAAGACAGTTGAACTATGCTCCAGTTAGGGTATGGTGTCCTATAGCTTTTTGATGGGTCAGCTAATATTTCTAATCAATCACAAAGCTTATTCTCCACATCTAAATTCAGGTTACGGACAAGAATAGCAAAAGTTTTCAATTTTTGTCTGTTAATTGTTTGTTAGTTGCTGACCAGATTCCTTTATAATCTTTGGAAAGATTCCCAAACTGCTCACAAATCAGACAAATGAAACGCTTTATTTATGAAGTGTAAGAATACATTTTATCAGAAACAAATATTCTAACACAAAATGGTGGCCTGTATTATCTAATTATCTTTGATACTTTTTAAATGAGAGCAAATTATCATTGATCTTGTCTAAACTAAGCTCATAAAACTCATCTACATATAGTAGGCCAAAAAAGTAGGAAGTCATAACGTAATATTTTGGGCTATCTCTTTTAGATAGAAGTGGTTCATAACATTATTAAAAATAAAGCAAATATGCAAATTATACAGGCTTATTTGCCTGCACATCACACAGCAGTAAATCCCCACAGTCTTTTCATCCTGAGTCCTATTTGAGCATCATTATCACTGACAGGGTAGTGTTAAGTAAGGCAGCGTTAGCTTTTAGGAGCATGTTTATGAGCTACTAATCAATTATTTACAATCCTGGAGGAAACAAAGCGAGTTGTTTAAATGCACACAATATTTATGGAAACCCTGCTTATCACTGCTGCCAAAGGAAGTCAAGCAGAAGAATGTGTTTTACGTTATAAAACCAAGTTAAAATTTGCCTTTCTAAATGGAAAGAATCTTCACTTTTCTGGAAATTTGTTTTTAAAAGGAAATTAAATGTTACTATTAAGAAGTTAATTGGGGCTGGCCCCATGGCCAAGTGGTTAAGTTCCCGCGCTCTGCCTTGGCAGCCCAGGGTTTCACTGGTTCGGATCCTGGGCGCGGACATGGCACTGCTCATCAGGCCACGTTGAGGCGGCGTCCCACGTGCCACAACTAGAAGGACCTGCAACTAAGATATACAACTATGTACTGGGGGGATTTGGGGAGATAAAGCAGAAAAAAAAAAAAAGATTGGCCACAGTTGGCTCAGGTGCCAATCTTTAAGAAAAAAAAGTTAATTCAAGTAACAAGGGCTTTTAATACAGAAAATTAATAGGACTAATTTATATAATTTGAAGTGTCCTCACTAGGATTGTTTTAGGCTTTGCCTTTATTAGCTGAACCAACAATATAAGAAAAGTAATTGCATTTTTTCATACGTAATAGTATGTTTTGAATCTAACCTAAATTAACAATTTGACTTCTCAAAAAATAACGTATAAATTGACTCCAGAATTATTTAAGTAAAATAAGTTTACATGAACAGTATTTTTAATGTTGTACTTTAAAAGATGAAAATTGGGGGGCTGGCCCAGTCGTGCAGCAGTCAAGTTTGCACATTCTGTTTCAGTGACCTGGGGTTCACTGGTTCAGATCCCAGGTACAGACCTACCCACCGCTTGTCAAGCCATGCTGTGGCAGGCGTCCCACATATAAAGTAGAGGAAGATGAGCATGGATGTTAGCTCAGGGCCAGTCTTCCTCAGCAAAAAAGAGGAGGATTGGTGGGAGATGCTAGCTCAGGGGTGATCTTCCTCGAAAAAAAAAAAAAGAAGAGATAAAAATTGGGAAATGGCATATTTACCAAGCTTGAAGTACACTCTCTACACATAATCTTGAGGGTTAGTTTTAAAGTCATACATGTGGTTTCAAATTCTGATTTGCTTATTTCTTTTCAATTAACTTGGGCAATTTATTTAAAATTTCTGAGGTTTGCTTCCTTCATCCATACATGGGAATAATATCAGAATCCACATTTCAGAATCATTTGTGAACATGTGTAATAATCTACGTAGAGTATTCCGTACAAAGGAAGCAATGATGTGAATGGTTATAATTTAACTCAAGACGCTATCTTTCTTTAAAACTTTTTATTATAAAAAACTTTAAATGTGTACAAAAGTAGAGAATTACTTAAAATGCATGACAAAATTTAGAATCATTGGAGAATATTAATAAATGTGACTGCATAATTTTTAAATACATAGAAAATATCAAGATAAGCAAAATAAGAAACCGAATGCAATAAAGTATATCAGAGACAAAAGTTTAATTATTCTGGTATTAAAAAAGCCATCTAAAAATGGAAGATAAAAGGGTACTAACCCTACAGAAAAATAGACTAGAAATAAGAACAAAACAAATGGATTTTTAGTCCCATGAAAAGATGCTAAGCCTCTTTTACAATGAGAGAAGTAAAAATTAAAAGTAACATTTCTCACCCATCAGACTGGCAAAACTTAAAAAAAATTGAAAATGCTCTTATTTGGGAAAGCTATGGGGAATTCTTACACGATGAGAATAAAAATGAGTACAATTTCTATAAAAAAGAATTTGACAGTAACTAAAAAATTACATGTTTACTTATTCTTTGGCCCAACAATCCCAATCCTGGAATCTGTCTCAAAGATCCACAGACAAAAACATGAAAACACAACATGTGTAAGATGCCTGGTAACAGAAAAAACCTGAAAGCAAAGCAAGTGACCAGCCACAGGGGACCAGCTGCATAAACAATGGTCCATCAGGAACAGACAATACTGAGTTAGAACAAAACAAAAATAACCTTAGAATATTGCTAGGTACCACTACGGCGTGAACTTCAGAGTATATTGTTAATTGAAAAAAACCAAAGTGGATAAAAGTGTTTATACACTCAATATTAGGAGAAAGAGAGATGTTAACACAAATATGTGTATATGCATATGTATGTTTGAATATGTACATACGTGTATGACCGATTTCATAATATATCATATCATCATATATTATATATTATGATATATATGATACAATATGATTTACTTATATTAAAATAGATTAATAAACCAAAATTTAAAAGGAAAGTTACACAAGTAGAGGAAAAGACGATGGTTGAGGGGGCAGAGATGGAAGCCGTATTTGTTTAGACTACTAAACGCAATGTAAATTTTTCTTGACTTTAGAAGTATAGCAAATATTCAGCACATTTAAAAATGAAAACTGTTTATAGATTCAATAAAAACTGTCCTACAAAATAATAGAACATTTTAACTTAGAGTGCTTATAGGCACAGAGTAAGACGTATTACAACGGAGGCAGTGGAAGAATATTTTCACTCAGTCTTTCTTATTTTGCTCAATTTTTTTCTATATTACTGTGCTTGTCTTAGAATTTATGTCCCATGAAGGCTAGAAATAGATTGAAATTGATAGGTTTCTACGTCTGCATGCCAACAACGAAGGTAATATCAAAAAGTTATTTGATGATGCTAATGATAATAAGATGTCAAAGAAATTCTGTAATTAATTCTGAAACTAATTGTGATTATTACAAGTGTCCAATTGCATGTTAGTATTTGTTCTAGAATGAAAAGCCTACTGCACAAAGGTTGCACTGCAATTTGCTTTTAGGCTGGTTTAGACAATGTCTTTCACTTAATCCCTCTAGCAGGGATCCAGGTCCTAGTCTCAAGATGTTACACAAATATCCTTTATAGACAGAGTGGAATTGATCATAGTCCAAATTAGGGAATATTTATCTTTCTTATGGAAAGGCAGAGGGAAAACTCTAAAATGAGGTATGTCTTGAACAATCCACAATGTGTTTTTATTGTTCAATACATAAGCTAATTTTTTCCATTATGCTTAATTTGCCATTTGAGAAAGTAAAATTGCAAAAACTTTTGTGCGTCGAAATCTGATCACAGTAACAGCCCTACTAGTTACTTTGCTTTAGAGACAGCACTATTGACTGCACCTGTCCCCTTTCTTCTTCCTTATCAATAGAACCCCAGGTTTTTTTCACTCTTCTGTGAGCACCCAAGAGACGCTTGGCCTTTTTGGAGCAATAAGGAGTGAGTTATGGTAGGTCTAAATCATTCTTGGTGGCCTAAATCCCCTTGATAAACAATAGGCTTTAGCATTGGCATGTGACACAAATTTATCTAACGAAACAAAAGGGAAAGTTTGCTGATGGTTTTCTCAAAAAGTCTTTCTTTGTTTTACACAGAGAGGGGAGAGAAGGATGTTCCCATTTCCTTCAACAGTGGTACTGCCTACGTATGATGTCTGGTACTGTGTCAACCATCTGGGAACCACTAGGGAAGAAAATGTAAGAGGAAAATCCTCAGGATGGTAGTCAGATAAAGATAAAAGTTTCTGGGGTTTGGGAACTGTTGTTGAGCCATTGAAATGATCTAACTGTGGGACTGCACTATCTCAGGACTTTTGTTATGTGAGATAATAAATGACGTTATTTTTTAGGTATTTTGAGTTTCTTTCTTTTTACTTATACCCAAATTATTCAATCCAAATCAATTGAAATATCTTATATTCTGGAATTTTCTTTTCTTCATTTCCTCCAAACCACAGCAAGATTTTTTCCTGCTAAAATATCCGCTTTCCATACATTGCTCCTGTGTCCTTGAATTACCCGACAACACAATGCACCAAGTTTAATCTTCTAAGCCTCATGTTTTCTGTCCTCTGCAGCCAAGCTTATTAACTTTCTTCTGTGCTCTCTAGGTCTATTCATTCTCTCGTGTTTCTCCAATCGTCTCCATTTTCCTCTCTATCTAAATCTTACCAACCCATTTTACACCCAAACAAGTCCCACAGGCTCCACTTATTAGATCCACTTCTCTACAATAATGCATCCAATATCAATTCACTTGACCACAGCGAACATGTGCATATATCACTGCCTTATTCTTCCACATTTAATAGAAATATTAATGCAAAGACCTCATTTCTTTTCAACAGGAGTGGTGAGCAAGAAGACATTCTACTAAATCAAGTAGTGTAAAAAGTTGAGAAATAGTAAAATTTAAACCACCAAATTGATAAATAGTATTTAGTAGGAGTCTGTTGTTCATATAAGAAATAACCTGAGTTTTGCTTATGTTCATGAAATAAGCTAGATTTAGTTTTGCTTATGTGGCTTAAATGGTTTTGTCTGCTCAGGGAGTTCTCAAGTCTGGTCTCCATTTTGTATTTAATTTTAATAGCAATAAAGTTAGAGTTAGAGGATTATGTTTTCTTTTTTTTTAAAAGATTGGCACCTGAGTTAACAATCGTTGCCAATCTTTTTTTCTTTTTTCTGCTTTGTCTCCCCAACCCCCGCACCTCCTCCCCGCCCCCCCATATATAGTTGTATATCTTAGTTGTGGGTCCTTCTAGTTGTGGCATGTAGGATGCTGCCTCAACGTGATCTGACAAGCAGTGTCATGTCTGCGCCCAGGATCCGAACCCTGGGCCGCAGCAGCGGAACGCTCAAACTTAACCACTCGGCCATGGGGCCGGCCCCAGGATTATGTTTTCAAATGTACATTTAATCCATATGCTCAACTTCAATGAGCTTAGTCTTTGCACACGAGCATCAAATGTACACAGAGAACCACTAGTATAGTAAAAATAATCTCTTCAGTATTGTGATTGGAATTAGATAAATTCATATAAGGACCAAATATGTGAACGGCCTCTATAAAATGTTATTATAGAATAAATATTGATGAATAAATATTTGCACAGAGGCAAAAATTAGGTCACTGGGCAGTTTTTTGGAGAAACATGTTTAAAAATGGATCCAGTTATATAAGCCTTAATGCACAAAACATTGAGTTTGAAATCATAGTTGTATAAAGATAAGGAAGCCATATTTAGGTTTGCATAAAATTTGCATAGCATTTTTTCAGAGTTTTTTTTTTCCTGCTTAAAAAAAGTCATTGCCTATCATTAAGAAAAAGCAATAAAACTCAGAGGACAGTATCTTATGCTAGCACTATTTGGATTCATTGGATAAGAATATAGCTGTGAGCTAAAATAAATTGGGAAAACTGATGTAATCATTCATAAAAGAGAAAAAAGGATTTCTTTTTGTAGTACTTGGAGAGTAACAGATAAAGTATTTTGTTGATTCATCTTGAATTAATCACTGATAATTTCAGTTCTATATTCTTTTAAAGGGGTGATGGTTAGGAGACAATTTTTGTACTGCAAAGTACGTTACCAAAATATTAGACCATATCTGAAAGCAATTTACTAAGTAACATCTCTAAATTTTAGGACAATATAATTTGACATATGTTTTTAGTATTAAACATTTTGTTTTATCTGAACGAACGGAAATAATAAAATCTTATTTGCCAACTGAATAAAATTCCTTAATATTTATAAACAATATGCTTATCTTTTTAAAAATCTATGCTTATTAAAACTTGAATGATTTTTTGGAGGTTTTTAGGAAAAACAGTTTAATTTTGAAGAAAAGCTGATAAAAAATGTTTTCCTAACTTTTCTCTTTACTATTTAGCCATCTACGTGTCTAAAAAATTTATACTTAAGCCTTCCAATATTTCATGTCAATTGCTAATGCTCATTGAATCCTGATGATAGTGTTATGACACCACGGAATATATTTCATTAACAACAATTAAAGTGATAATAGCCGGTAACAATTTTTCAGGTTTTATTTTGTGCTAGGTATCATCTTAAAGTCTTTACAGATATTAACCAAATTTACTTTTAAAATAATACCATAAGCTGGGGCCGGCCCAGTGGTGCAGGAGTTAAGTTCGCACGTTCCGCTTTGGTGGCCTGGGACAGGGGTTCACCGGTTCAGATTCCAGGTTCAGACTTGGCAAGACATGCTGTGGCAGGCATCCCACATATAAAGTAGAGGAAGATGGGCACGGATGTTAGCTCAGGGCCAGTCTTCCTCAGCAAAAAGAGGAGGATAGGCAGCAGGTGTTGTGTCAGAGGTAATCTTCCTCAAAAAAACAAAAAAATAATAATAACATAAGAAAGAATCATTAATAACCCAGTTACACAATACAAAAATTGAAAATAACAAATATTAAATATATGACTGCTTCAGACTGAGACAATTTGTGTCAGAGTTGAGAAATAAGTTGCAGTTTGTTTTCCAAGAACGTTTTAACTGTATTTACAAGTAATGAAATCATTTACTATTTTATTAATACATAAGGTGTTCCCAAAGGCAATTTAGCTGACACACTCAAGATACATAGTAATTTAGTCATCAAGAATATTAATGGTCATATAGTAAAAATATGCTTTGAATGCTAGAATACCATCGTCTTTACCTAATGTGTTAGTATAAAGTGCCAGTGAAATCAAGCTCAGCATCTGAGATGACTCTGAGGTCCACACTGTAATGTGCTGACCTCAAGGACAATGTGTGCTGGACTTTAGCTTACATGTCTCTGTATAATCCAATCACTGGAATTTGTGTATCACATAAGACTCACAGATCATATCTAATCTCTCTTCCAAAGGGAATGTGTTTCTGAGTCTTCTGTTTTCTAGTTTAAAATTTGATAGTGAGACTGAATGGCTGTGGTTAACTTGTTGCGGGCAAATAGAAAATGAACAGTGTCAGAGATTTTAACTTATTAATGATGAGGAAACCAGTAGGTGTTAAAAGTCGAAAACCTTTTGAGAAGTTTAGTATATATAGGCAATTTAATAAATGAATTTTAGGGAAAGATTTCTGGGTTTTATACAAAGCTGGTTAATGTTCCACAGGGCGATAAGCCACAATATCTGGGCTACATGTTCCACTGTTATTCAGATCTTTACCAGACAAAAATCTGCAAGTTAACTTCTGCCCCAAAGTTTGATTGATTGATTGATTGAATTTATTTTTAAATTTTCTTTCTCCCATGGGGTGAGCATCTCTCTTTTAGTGCTGGGCTACCTGGGCTCGGGGGAGGGGTGATGGGGGTAATGTGAATCTTTTTTATTGCTGTGAATGGGTCTTTTTTTATTTTTGTGCTTCACTCAGGAGCTGTAATGCCTCACCTGGAATCCTTAGTGCGCGTGAAGGTATTTTCAGGTGGGGATAATTGTTCAAATTGATGTTTCTGGCAAGGATGGGTGCTAGAAATCCCTATACTGCGATTTTACTGACTTCACTCAAAGTTCCTATTATAGTTTCAAAGTACAGACGTCTCTCCTCTCTCGGTATCCTGGGGGGGTGGGGGGGGGGTGGCGCAGGGAGACGCGGGCACTGGTTCACACCCGACACCAAAATCCTGGCATGCTGAAGTTCCTTAGTCTGCCATCCGTATCCGCGGGAACCGCGGGTCACAAACGCCGCACACAATCCGCGGTTGGTTGAATCCCCCCAGGTGGAACCAGCGGATACGGAGGGCCTACGACTGTATTTGAAATTATCAGCCATTTCGTTTGTGGTTTTTTCCTTTTATTTTTTTAATTCAAGGTCATGAAGACTTGCAGCATTTATTTTTGAGGAAGAAAGGAGGTATCTGAGAGGTTAGACAAAAAGAGTGAATCTGAAGAAAGGAGATAATACGTTTTTAAAAAATTTTTATCCAATTTATTTAAACTAAAACAAAACAAAATAGTTCATCCATTTCCCCCACACTCCAGCCCTGGCCTCCTGCAACCACCAATCTGTTCTCTGTATCTATGAGCTTGTTTTTTTTATTTAAAAAATTTTTTTTAATTCCACATGTAGGAAAGATCATGTAGTATTTGTTTTTCTCCTTCTGACTTATTTCACTCAGTGTAATGCCCTGAGGGTATTGAAGAGACTCCCTTCCCCATTGTATATTCTTGCCTCTTTTGTCATAAATTAATTGACCATATGTGAGTTTATTTCTCTCTATTCTGTCCCACTGATTGATGTGTCTGCTCTTATGCCAATACCATACTGTTTTAATTGCAGTATCTTTGTAAGATAGGGAGCATGATGCATTCAGCTTTGTTCTTCTTTCTCAAGATTGCTTTGGCTGTTTGAGCTCATTTGTGATTCCATATAAATTTTAGGATTGTTTTTCTATTTCTGTGAAAAATACCATTGGAATTTTGATAGGGATTGCATTGAATCTCTAGATTGCTTTGGGTAGTATGGACATTAACAATGTTAGTTCTTCCAATCCATGAGCACGAAATCTCTTTCCATTCATTTGTATCTTCTGTTTCTTTCATTAATGTCTTGTAGTTTTCAATATACAGGTCTTTCACCTCCTTGGTTAAATTTATTCCTAGATATGTTATTCTTTTTGATGTAATTGTAAATGGGATTGTTTTCTTAATTTTTCTTTCTGATAGTTTGTTATTAGTGTAAAGAAACACAACAGATTTTTGTGTGTTGATTTTATATCCTGCAGCTTCACTGAATTCGTTTATTAGTTCTAATAGTTTTCTGATGGCGTCTTTAGGTTTTCTATATATAATATTATGTCATCTGCAAATAGTGACAGTTTTACTTTTACTTTTTTACACTACTTTTATATTGCTTATTTAATAAAATGTCACGCCCAGAACTGCACTGTCCAATTATCCCTGATGCCTATTTCTGAGAGTTTGGATAATTTTCTAACACTAGATGAAACATTCCTTGAAACTTAAAGGATTGCACTTCAGTTCACTTCAGCCAAACTTCCTATGTCTTAAACTTGTCAATTAATCTCTGAAATCTTAAAATTTAGCCTATATGCCAGCTATTTTCTCTGGTTGTCTTTTCCTTATTTCCACTACATTTAAACGTAAACTTTATGGAGACAAACGACCCTATTGCTCACAAACAGTGTATAAACTGGCTCCTGACTCTTTCCTCCATAAAGTAGATAAAACTGTGGTTCATTCTTTTTTTTTTTTTAAACCACTCTACTGAGGTATGATTGACATGTAAAAAGCTGTACATATTTAATATACATAACTTGAAAAGTTTGGGATTAAGTAACTCACCTATGAAATTGTCACCACCATCCAGGCCATAAACATAGACATCATCTCCCAAAGTTTTCCCCTGCCTTTTTATTATTATTATTAATGTATTTACTCTCTCTATATATGTATAACCTATAATGCGATAAGAACACAACATAAGATCTGTCATCTTAGCAAATTTTAAGTATACAATATTGTTAGCTAGCTATAGGACTATGCTCAATAGCAGATCTCCAAAACTTTCTTATTTTGCATAACTGAAACTCCGTACCCTTTATCTATCACCTTTCAACTTCCCACTTCCCCACTCCAGCCCCTGGCAACCCCCATTCTAGTCTCTGCTTTTCTGAGTTTGACTATTTTAAATTCCACATATAAGCAAAATCTTATAGTAATTGTCTTTTTCTGACTTATTTCACTTAACGTAATACCCTCCGAGTATATCGTATTGTCACAAATGGCAAGATTTCCTTTTTTATTAGGACTGAATAGTATTTCATTGTATGCATATACCACATTTTCTTTATCTGTTTATCCACTGATGGATATTTAAGTTGTTTCCATATCTTTGCTATTATTAATAATACTGTAATGATCATGTCAAGTGCAGATATCTCTTCAAGATTTTGATTTTTTTTCCTTTGGTTATATTCTGAGAAGTGGAGTAGCTGGATGGTATGGTAGTTCTATTTTTAATTTTGGAAGAAACTCGGTACTGTTTTCCGTAATGGCTGTACCAATTGACAGTCCCAGCACCAGTGTACCAGGGTCCCCTTTTCTCCACATCATCCTCCACATCATTTGCGTCTTGGTAATAGTCATCTTAACAGGTGTGAGGTGACATCTCATTGTGGTTTTGATTTATGTTCCCTGATGATTAATGATGTTTAGTACATTTTCATAAAACTGTCGGCCATATGTAGTCTTGTTCAGAGAAATGTCTATTCAGATCCTTAGCTCACTTTTTAATTGGATTTTTTTTTGCTATTGAGTTATATGAGTTCTTTATATACTTTGAATATCAACCCCTTAGCAGATACATGATTTTCAAATATTTCTCCCATTCCGTAGGTTGCCTTTTCACTCTGTTGATTGTTTCCATTACTGTGCATACACTTTTTAGTTTAATGTCGCCCCATTTATCTATTTTTGGTTTTATTTCCTGTGCTTTTGGTGTTAGAGCCAAAAAATCATTGCCAAGACCAATGTCAAGGAGTTTTCCCCTATGTTTTATTCTAGGAGTTTTATGATTTCAGGTCTTACATTTAAGTATTTAATCCATTTTGAGTTGATTTTTGTGTGTCGTGTAAGATGGGGGCCAGTTTCATTCTGTTGCATATGGCTGTCCAACTTTCCCAACACCATTTATTGAAGAAAATATCATTTCCCTATTGTGTATTCTTGATGCTAGTGTCAAAAATTGCTTAACAGTAGATGCCTGAGTTTATCTCAGGGATATTTATTGTATTCTATTGGTCCATGTGTCTGTTTTTGTGCTAATACCATACTTTCTTGATTATTATAGCTTTATGATATAATTTTGACTCAGGAAATGTGATGCCCCCAGCTTTATTCTTCTTGCTCAAGATTGCTTTGGCTATCTGGGGTCTTCTGTGGTTCCATGTGAATTTCAGGATTGTGTTTTCTATTTCTGTGAAAGATGCCATTGGAATTTTGATAAGGATTGGATTGAATCTGCAGGTCATTTGGGATAGTATGGACATTTTAACAATTTAATTCTTCCAGTCCAGGAACATGGGATATGCTTCCATTTATTTGCATACACTTTAATTTCTTTCATCAATGTCTTACAGTTTTCAGTGTACAGATCTTTCACCTTCTTGGTGGAGACCCATATACAGTGTTCTACATTCCTAGAGAATTTGGTCCAACCAGTAAAACACTTATTTTCTATTCAACAAGAAGGAAATGATAGTCTGACTATATTCTAGTCATTTCTCACTGACTGGAAGAGTCAAAATTGTCTAGAAAGAGAGAGAATCATGAATGGGGCAAGGATATTGAGTAATGTGTGAAACTTATTTATTGTGCTGTCAGCGATCTATTTTTACAACACCATCCTGATTCCATGTTTAGAGCTCTCTAGATTGAAATAATTATTATTCATCAGTATTGACCAAAGACAATCTCAAAAAATGTTAATTTTGCTTTGACAGATTTCTACAATTCTTTCTTTTTGAGACTTCTCTGCAAACATATGCTGTTGTTTACTTTGACAGAATACACTTATGTCATCTACTTATTTAATGTAGTAGAATATCTTCTATTTGTATTCTTGTTCTAGTTTAGAAAAGTATTAATTAAATCGGAAAACTCATTGATTATTAAGTAAAAATTACCCTGTTTCATGCTATGCTGTGCATTTTGGTAGACATTTAAATCCATCATCCCACATTACCAAATACTATTGCAAGTCATATGTATTTTTACAAGATTTTAGATCTTTCAAGCATAAAACTGACAAGGTAGAAATTAAATGAAGTAGCTATTAATAAAGACACTGACAAACGTTCCTTAAATACTATGCCAGAATTCTAAAAGTTAAAAATGCACACTCAAAATGTTCTCGTGAATACATATTTCTTAGAAGAAAATGGGTCAGAGAAAGGGTCTTCTTTTTCAGAGTGAAGTACCTCTTGTTATATTTATGTCTGAAGAGAAAACACTAAAAACGTTTTCCTTTTAAATGAAACTCACAGTTAAAATGCTATATAAATGAATTGACATTCAATAACGAAGTTGAAAATTTTTTTTTTTGTATTCTAGAATTCCTAAGGCTACTATTTAAATGTAGTGGATTGAATAATCTTAAAAATTTGCTTTTGTTTTACTGTGATATTTTCTTCTGTGTTTAAAATGAATTTATTTTTTTAAGATTGGAATATGTGCTGTTAGAATAGATGGCTTTATTAACGTTACTAACAAGCTCTGATTGCAACAGAACTAACATTTTATGACAGACTGATGGCTGGTCCCAAGTTAGGAAAACCTACCATAACAATATGAATAATCCAAGATATCAAATCATATTTTTCTTAAGATACCTACATTTTATTATTTGTGGAAATATTAAACACTACCTGTACTGGCATTTGGAAAGTTTTGCTATAATTCAAGATTTATCAAAATAAGAAACTCTGGGCAAAGTATAAAATCTGGTGATAGATCTTAAGCTCAGTTCAGAAGCCACCAAGCACACCAACATTGGACTAGAAGGTGTCTATGTAATTATACAGACATGACATGACCTATAACCACTGTGATAGAAGGTGAGCATTTGACATTTCAAGTGGCACCAGATATTATTGTCAGATGCAAGAGTTGAAAAGATGGGAGATAAGGCATGGAAGACAGAGGGAGCAAAGTTCAGAAAGCAGCGAGAACAAGGTCAATCTACAATCTTTTAATATGTGAACTGCCTTCGCCTTTTCTTTCTAATTAATCTATTTTTCTTTCAAAATAAAAGCAGAACATATCTTTGAGTTCAGTCAAGTGTGAATTATAGATGTTCTGTCAAATAAAAAGTAATAAGATAGAAACCAATTTCAACTTAGAGTCAAGTGTTCTAGATTTCTTTCTATAGAGTTGTATATTTTATTTAATTTTAGTAGTTGAAATCTCTATCTAACTATGCGTACATAAAGTTAAATTAAAAAAATCAAGATGATAATTAAAAGATTCATCATATCAATTTCTACATTAAATAATTGTTAGACTTATTTTGATAATATCCAATTGAAATTTCAATGGAATTATGTATTACTTTGAGATAATTTTATATATATCAATAATAGTAAAATACAGCATTCATATGACTGGTTAGGTTTATTACTACTTATTAATTGGAAAGTGTAAGTAGAAAATAAGCAACATTACATCCCTATATTTTACAAGTTCTATTTTATGTTTTAGGAATACAAAAGCATAGAAAGTCAAACGGTAATTATGCACAAATAATGTGCATATCAATCCAAAATTAATACAAAATATTATTTTTTGCCATTTCAGATTACTTAAATTTTTCTATATAATAAATCCACTTAAATTTACATTCATTGAAACTGTTTGAAGACCTGAGACTGTATGTTTTCTTAATGCAGGACAATGAACTGACCACATCCTCACTGGCAGTGTACTAAGTAGGGACCGAGGTTACCTGTCTTAGTGGTTTCCCGATAGACCATAGCCAGCACTGATTCGGTATGGTCATTGTCTTCCACAATATAACAACTTTGCTACTTGTCTTTAGACTCAAGGAAGATAAATCTACATCACTGGAAAATAGTAATAACAATAATATTAGCAGAAATGATATTCTAAGCATAGCCTAAGGATACCACTTGGTAAAATTCTGGAATAGCTTAATTGTTCATTACTTGGAAAGCCTTATCATATTAGGAGCAAGGGCTTTTGAGAAATTGTAATGTAGGCAGCACAAGTTCAGAAAAGTCAACGGATATTATATATTTTTCAATATAATAAAACGTTAAGTGAAACTACATGAGAAACATCAGCATTGCTCACCTAATTTAGCCTCTATACGCAAAATAGATCTAGCAACATAAAGCATGTCTATTTCAGTTTCATTGTCATTTCTCTGCTAAAATATTGGAAATATGTAAAGTTCCTGCCTAGAAATATACTGTTGCAGAGCAGAACATACAAGGATATCATGACACCACTTTTGCGTGAAAATCAAAAGATAATAGAGCTGGAAATGACAGCATTATGTTTCTCTATCTGTTCTATCAGAAGCATCCGAAGGAAGAATAAACTCCAGAATCAGGGCACGGTCTACACTAGTGTTGAGTGCTACCTACAACCAAGTATTGTGAATCGCACCATTGAGGATTCTGTCAAGAAGCTTGACAACTATGATATGTAAAATATAGGAATTAAGTAACCAGAGGTAAGAATATGGACACTCATTTTTTTTGGCCTATGTTCCATGCATGCTTCCTGAGTACTTAATTTAAAAAAAAAAAAAGTCTTTAAAGGACCATCCCCATGGCAAAGTGGTTAAGTTCTGCACACTCTGCTTCGGTGACCCAGTCTTCGCGGGTTCAGATCCTCAGTGCAGTCCTAAACCACTCATCAGCCATGATGAGGCGGTGACCTACTCATAAAATAGAGGAATATTGGCACAGATGTTAGCTCAGGGTGAATCTTCCTCACCGAAAAAACAAAAAAATCTGCAATTTAGTAATATCAGTAATTTTATGAGGCCTGTTTTTTTTTTTTCCTAACCCTAACTTATGGTACAAGTTAAATTTTTACAATTTATTTATCTTTGATTTATCTATAATGCTTACGATTTTCAAGAAAGAATGAGTGGAGTATCATTATTCCAGCCCTCAATCTATTTTGCTGCTGTCAGATTTTCTTTCATCAGCCATATGCTGGTGGTAGATGGTTGACGTTCGTACTGTTTACCTTAATTTTTATCAAGCACCCAATGTGAAAGGTTTTGTTGGACTTAGATGGGACTGCCAGTTTGGTTCTGTGGCTGTTTTAGAAAACCAGATACAGTTTGTGATCTGCCTATGACATGGTTGTGAAATTTACATTAGGCTTCCTAGGACCCACTGCTTACAGGACACTGTACATTTGCTCCCAACCCTCAAAAAAGATAACTCACGGTGTTCCTGCTTTTATACTCCAGCCAATTTTAAGGTTGTAATAAGTGGGTGTTTTCTCCAAGAGGGAAAAGGAAAAGCTCTGATCAGATAAAGAAGACAACAACTTCATCTGCCACTGAAAGTAAGCTCATGCATTAGGTGGACCATTATCTGATTTTGATACAGTGTAGACAGTATCTGCTGGTGACAAACTGGGATTAAAGTTAAACCAAAATCTTTTTTCTTTTTAAAAATTTTTTGGCGACAGTTTTATTTTTTCTGATTCAAAGAACAAAGTGATTTACTCAGGATTATGGTTTTAAATCCAAACCGTATGTTACTGCTAGTGCACACTTTGTCGGAGTTTACCTTCTTATGCTGTCTTCTTTTGTCTATAAGCTATAGACCAATCCCCTTATGAATATAGAGGCAAGTGTTCCCAATAAACTATAGCAAACCAAATTCAGTAGCATATTATAAGGATTATATATCATGACCAGGTGGGATTTATCCCAGAAATGCAAGGGTGCTTCAACATAAGAAAATCAGTCAATGTAATATACCAGATTAATAGATCAAAGAAAAACAATAACCATAGTTCATCTCAATTGATACAGAAAAAGAATTTGACAAAATCTGACACCCTTTGATAATAAAAACATTCAGAAAACTGTAAATACAAAAGACTTCTTCTACATGGTAAAGGACGTTTATGAAAAACCCAAAGCTAACACACTCCATGGTGAGAGATTGAAAACCCTCCCTCTAAGATCAGGAATAAGACAATGATGCCCACTTTTACCACATCTATTCAAAACCCAAAAGAATCCACAAAAATTCTACTAGAGCTAATAAAGGAACCCGGCGAAGTCATAGGGTACAAGATCAATACACAAAAATCAGTTGTGTTTCTACATACCAGCAATAAGCAATCCAAACTGGAAATTAAGAAAATAATTCTACTTACAATGGAATCCAAAAGAATAAAATATCTAGGAATAACTTGAACTAAGGAGGTAAAAGATTTGTACACAAAAAAACCTACAAAATATTGCTGAAAGAAATTAAAGAAAAACTAAATAAGCATTGTAAGACTTAATATTATTATGATAACAATACTACCCTAAGCAATCTACAGATTACAATCCCTATCAAAGTTCCTATCTATTCCCTATCAAAATTTGCGGAACTAGAAAAGCGGACCCTCAAATTAATATAGAGTTGCAAGGGGCCTCAAGTAGTTTCTTTCTTGAGGAAGAGGAATAAAGTTGGAATCTCTACAAAACTACGGTAATAAAAATTATGTAGTATTATTACACGAATAGGCATATAGAGACCAATGAAATTGAATGAAGAGCACAGAAATAAATCCACACATGTATAGTCAATTGATTTTCAACAAGGGTGCCAAGATCAATCAATGGGGGAAAGAATATCCTCTTCAACAAATGATGCTTGAACAACTAGATATGCACACACAAATAATTAAGTTGAATCCCTACCTCACACCATCAATTCAAAATGGGTCAATGACCCAAATATCAGCTAAAAATATAAAACCCTTAGTAGAAAACATAAATCTTCATAACCATGGATTTTGCCATGGACTTTTAGGTGTAACACTGAAAGCACATGCAACAAAGGAAAAAAAATAGATAAATTGGATTTTGATAAAAGTTTTTAAATTTGTGTATGACAAGACATCAGGAAAGTGAAAAAAAACCCCTAAAGAATGAAAGAAAATGTTTGCAATTCTTATATCTAACAAGGGTCTAGTATCCATAATAAATGCAGAACTCATAACTCAACAGCAAAAATACAAACAACTCAATTTTTAAAAAAGGTAAAGGACTTCAATAGACATTTCCTCAAAGAAGATATAATAAATGGCCAACAAATGCATGAAGGGATTCTCAACATCATTAGTTACTAGTTACTAGGGAACTGCAAATCAAAATTACAGTGAGATACCATTTCACACCCACTAGGATAGCTATAATAAAAAAATGGAAAATAATGTGTTAGCAAAGATTTGGAGAAATTAAAATCCTGCATATTTCTGGTGGGAACATAAAACTGGAAAATAGTTTTGTTCCTCAAAAAGTTAAACATAGAATTACCATATGATCCAGAAATTCTACTCCTAGGTATTTACACCAAAGAATTGAAAGCAGATACTCAAATTCATGTACGTGCATGTTCAATAGCCAAAAGGTGAAAACAACCCACATGTCATAAACAAGAGAATGGATAAATAAGTTGTAATATAGCCATACAATGGGATATCATTCAGCCATAAAAAGGAATGAAGTACTACTGAAAAATGCTTCAATGTGGATGAACCTCAAAAATGTTAAGTGAAAGCAGCTAGACACAAAAGGTCACCTACTGTATAATTCCATTTATATGAAGCATATAAAATAAGTAAATCCATATGCATGGAGCAGACTGGGGTTGCCAGGGCCTGGGGAGAAGAAGTAATTCAGAGTAACTGCTTAATGGGTACGGGGTTTCCTTTGTAGGTGATGAAAATGGGGTTTTGGGGTGATAGATGTGGTGGTTGCAAAACATTATAAATCTAGTAAACGCCACTGACTTGTACATTAAAATGACTAATTTTATGTTATATGAATTTCCCTTCAATGAAAAAACAATTGCAAAAGTTATCAGTCATAAGTCAGATGTGATCTCTCTGAACAGTTTAGCATCTTATAAAATCTTTTCGGGGGCCGGCTCCGTGGCCGAGTGGTTAAATTCACTTGCTCTGTGGCGGCCCAGGGTTCAGATTCTGGGTGCGGACGTGGCACTGCTTGTCAGGCCATGTTAAGGCGGCGTACCACATCCCACAACTAGAAGGACATGCAAGTAAGATATACTATTGTGTACAGGGGGGATTTGGGGAGATAAAGCAGAAAAAAAAAAATCTTTTCAAAATCTGTGGTACATATTGCAAGGTAAGTAGCTAAGGAGAAGATGGTTTCTGTTTTCTTCAGTGATGATTTCCATTTCATTTGAGAAACATAATTTTACACAGTTCTTAGCACCTATTGTCTTTGTTGCCATTGTTGTAAACAATTTGAGTTGAAAAGTTTAGAATTGTGGGATATGAAAGAAAAACAATAATAGAGAGTTTGTGATCTAATTCTAAAAATTCCCATACATGGCTCTCAGTACCCTCAGCTAGCAGTCCACCTGGGCTGAAATCCTGGTTTCATCTTTTTCCAACTATGTTACAATGGATAGGCAACTTTTTCTTTCCCAACCTCAATTTCTTCCAAAGAAGGTAAAATTTAAGAGTCAGGGTGTGAATAATAATGGAATTTGTATTATATATTTTTTGAGGAATTAAATGTATGACTATTGGTAAATCAGCAAGATTGATGACTCTGGCAAATTATAAGTCCTAAAAAGGGTAAATAATAATAATAGTTATCGTTGTTGCTAAGTTCCGTCCTCTGCTTGAGCTGCAGATTGAACCTATCTCCTTTCCCACTAAACTGCAGCGCTGTTTCTTGTTGACGAACATGTCCTCCATTTCCATCACTACCTCATTAGTGATATAAACTCCTGTGAGTATGATAATTCTGTTTTATTTAGTTTTCATTAAACCACCCTTGTTTCTACCTCTGAAGATTTTAAAATGGAGTAACTCATATTTAAATGTACTCAAATGTATGCTCAATCGTATTGTTCCTGTTATAAATGTACACGAAATAACTCAATGATGAGTTCTCCAAAAATCTACTCTTTAATATAGAATTCCTTAGGTTGAAAAATAGTATTTGACTGAAAACTCATGAGTTCTATGTTTAGGATTACAACTATTTTATTTTTCTATTCATGACTCAGGAATAAAGATACATACAAGTGAAATTCTCTGGAATAGTGATTGAAAAGTAATGGAAAAAGCAACCCATTGAAGTATTTTGCATTTGAATCTTTGGTAATGTAGTAGTTGTTCAAGCAACTGTGACTCTGTCCTATGAATGAAATTGTCATTTTCCTAGCTATTTTATTTAAAAGCAAATTACCTTCAATAAAGTTTTTACTTTAAATATATTTTAATAGTGTATTAGTCTGCTTAGGCCACCCTAACAAAATACCACAGATTTGGTGTCTTAAACAACAGAGATTTATTTCTCACAGTTCTAGAGGATTTAAGCCCAAGATCGAGATGCTGGCAAGGTAGGTTTCATTCTGAGGCCTCTTCTCTTGGATTGCAGGTGGCCACCTTCTCATCGTGTGCTCATGTGACCTCTTCTTTATGTGTGCAGGGGGCCGGGGAGCTCTCTTGAGTCTCTTCTTATATGGACGCTAATCCTGTTGGATCAGAACCCCGCCCTAATGACCCCATTTAACCTTAATTACCTCCTTTTAGGTCCTGTCTCCAAACACTGTCACATCACGGGTAAGGGCTTAAGCATATGTATTTTGGGGGACACAATTCAGTCCATAGCAAATAGATGCATCTTCCTATGTAAAAATCCTTTTGCAGCTAAGTTTCAGTTACAGCATAATGAAATATATATTAAACAGTTCCAGGGTTCAAAGAGAGAAAATTTCCATTTTATTTCAAATTTACACAATTTGGAATTATATTAAATCTCCATAAAAAATCAGTCTTTAAAATATCACTATAAATACAGATTATTTTCAAATTATTTTAAATACAAAAAAATAAAGAATGAGACAAAGCTGCTGATAGAGAGAATGTCTACCTATCAACAGACCATTAGCAATTTCATCTTATGCTCTACAATAAAACATGCTGGGTGGAAGTGATTGCATTTGAAGTTATTGGTACATTTGAATGCAAACTACCCAACCATGAAAAATGAGGCTTCCATTTGCTATAAAAATAAATTAGGAGGCAATGCTTTGCCAGCAAAGCCATTTGAGCACCTCAGTTCATAACTATTCATGGTACCATTAACAGATGCCTTTGCTCGCACTGTGAGCTGCCTTATGATATTGTTGTATTCAGCATTACTTTATATCTAAAGTGAATGTAGGCAACTTGTTTTAGGATATAATAAAACCTATCCTGATGTAGAGATCCCGTGGGAAATTATACAATAATGGTACCTACATAACTAATTTTCTTCTTATGAAATCATGATTCCCACTACACTTTTAGAGCTATCAAAAGTATTGTTTAACATCACCATTTCCATGTTAATATCTCAGTAAATCACAAAAATGTAATACTTTGTGAAGAAAGTGAACTATTTCCTTTGGGAGCATAAGTTTTCACTTCTAAATTAAAAGTTCCATGAAGTGAATACTAAGCATGTTGTACGTTGCTTATTGACGCCAAAAATACTTCTTTCTTAAAAGAATTTCTTTTTCCAAGTTAAGGCGTGCTGCTAGTGCCTAACTAGTACTCTATAAGTAACATAAATTATTCAAGAAAAAAGTTAAAGATGAATGCTGCCTTTGCCAATCATTTTTGGTATAAAACTTCTAGGTTATATTTAGGAATTCCTAAGTACTGTCGTCAAAGGAGCTCTCATGAATGTGTGCACACACTTGCTCACACATGCACAGACACACAAACACACTGATATGCCTGTGGAAGCAGTGAATGTGGTACAAAGTGCAGATAGTTTGCATTAGCAAAAACCAGCAACAACAGTAATCATTTCTAAAAACTTTATTTCAAATCTGAAGTGCAAGAATTGAGTGAGTTTAGGTAATTTATTTAATCTTGGATCTCTGTTTCCTCATTAGTAGAATGGGGACAATATACACCTTCCATTGGAGGATTAAATTAGATAAGGGTTATAAAAATATCCAGTCAATGTGCCACATGTAGCAGTGCTTGAAAGTTGGTGGCTCTATTTTATGATCATTGAGTTAATTCTTTGTGCATTGGTTCCTTAGGACGTGTAAAATTAAGCACACATTAAAATGAAAGCTATCAAAAGACCCGTTAAATTTTCCTTCCTATGATTATAGGCCTCAATTGCCATTGAAAACAGCAGTTGGCAGTAATTATTCAGGATTAAGAACTTTAAACCATAATCTCAGAAGAAGAAATTATGACAAAAACAAAACAACTAAAAGATGAAGTAAACTTTATGCGTAGCAAATAAAACAATTTCATGCTCCCTTCCCATTATTTTGGCAAGCTATCAGAGCTTGTACAAAAGCAGAAACTTTTACTAAATGCCATCAGCAGTCTATCACTGTTTATTCACTAAACAATCTTAAATAGTTTGAGTCTTTCTCTCTCTCTCTCTAAATATGCCATTTAATATGGTTTCTTGGTTTGGAATTTGGCAATGCTAAGGGTTTCATAATAGAGCTGCATAGAACGAATGCAGACACTTATTTTCCTTGTGTCTACCATCAAATACTTCAGTCTGCTCACGTGGAAGTGTCAAAACTAAGCCTCATTAGTAGGAAGCATATGATACAGTTGTGATATGAGACAAGATGAGACAACAGAGTGCATGGTGAAGTACTTAGAAATATGGAACAGCATATCCTACCTGTGTGATAGAGATCATGAGGACTGAAAAAGTGTGAATGTGGTACATAGCTCTTGATGAATAAAATGAAAATATGCCTTGAAAGAAAATGAAAAAGCAAGAGGTAATTTAGGTGACATAACTTTTATGATGATAAATTTTAATTAAAACTTTAGAGTTGAATGTATACATTTTTGCTATCTGGATAGTTAAGAAATTTCTTTCCTTTCTAATTTTTTTATGTTTGTTAATTGTTATAGATAACGTGAAATTTGCTTTTTAAATCATGTTTAGGTGTACAATTCAGTGGTATTAAGCACATTCACACTGTTGTGCAACCATAACCAACATCCATCTCCAGAGCATTTTTCATCTTGCTAAACTGAAACTCTGTATCCCATAGATAATAACTCCTCATCCCCCCCACCCCTCTGCCCAGCATGGGCAACCGCTCTTCTACTCTCTGTCTCTATGAATTTGATTGCTCTAAGTACTTCATATAAGAGGAATCATACAATATTTGTGACTGGCTTGTTTCAGTTAGCATAATGTCTTCAAGGCATCCATATTGTAACGTGTCAAAATTTCCTTCTATTTTAAAGCTGAATACAGTTTCATTATATTTCTATACTACATTTTGCTTATCCATTCATCCATTGATAGACACCTGAGTAGCTTCCACCTTTTGGCTATCGTGAATAATACTGCTATGAACATGGGTGTACAAACATCTGTTTGAAGTCCTACTTTCAATTCATTGGATATAGACCAAGAAATTGAATTGCTGGATCATATGGGAGCTGTATTTTTAATTTTTAGAGGAACTGTCATGTTATTTTCCACAGCAGCTATACCATTTTTCATTCTTACCACCAATGTATAGGGTTCTGATTTCTCTACATCCTTGCCAACATTTGTTATTTTCTACATTTTTTGATAATAGCCATCCTAATTGGTGTGAAGTGGCATCTCATCTTTTCATGTGCGTTTTACCTATTTGTATATCTTCTTCAAGGAAATGCCTATGCAGTTTCTCAGATAGCACTCTTAAATATGTGCTGTTTATTGTCAAATATACCTCAATAAATTTTTGTTTTAAAGACAATCCTGAAAAGAGCTCAAATCCAAATGGTTTAACGGGTAAAGTATTTAAAATTTTCAGAAAATACTATTTTCTCGAGCTATATCATCTAAAGAGAAGATACAAAATTTCTATATCTCAATTAATTTAATGTAGCTAGTCAAGTTAAAAAACCTGACAAAGGTGGTGTCGCACCCCCCCCAACTATTTAATAATACAAATTAAAAGAAACGCTAAAATATTATCAGGAAATTAAATCCTGTATCATAGAAAAATGATAATTAAATCATTCAGTACATTTATTTTGGATTGCCTCAATGTACTGGATCTTGTTTTAGATTTTGGAGTAAAAAACTTCATCAAAGTAGACAGTCTTTCCTCTCATGGAGCTTTGTGGAATTTACATTCTAGTGGTGAAGAATATATATATGGTTAATATATATTATTAATGTATATAATTAAATATAATTATATATAACACATATAATTATAATACATAAATATATTAATAAATTATAAATATATAACATAAAATGTAATATACAAATATATTATAATATATTTATGTATTATGTATATATAAAATCTTGTGCCTTTTCATATTGGAATGTGTATTAATAAATACAATTATTTAGTTATTCTAACTTGAAATAAATATGTTGAAAGGCAGTTGATGCAAGTCAACCTTTATTCCTACTCCATACTTTCACTGAACAAGGAACAGATTGAAGCACCCTTAATCTCAAAGTAAGTTAGCAATAAATTAATGGTAAAGCAATAAAATTATGGTATAAAATTCAGGGATGAGATATGACTGATAACTCTCGCAGCAACAATCATTGGAAATAGTTCTGGACATTCTTATGCAACTGTAACTTACAGCAGGGAAGAACTAGAATTGTTATTATTTAGTCATCATATGACTAATAAATTTCTAAAAACGTTCCATTAGCAGTAGAAAGGCTCTTTTGAGATTTTTGCCACCCTAAGTCTTCCAAGAGTGCTGGATACCTTTGCCATTCTGTGGATGAGCCCTCTTTCAAAGGTCATTCAGAGAGTGAGGTCTGGAGGCCCTAATTAGGCACCATTTTTTCTGTCACTGTCACATTTTGAGTGTTGTATGTCTCTCCATGTCTACAGCCTTGACCTTGATTATCCAGACTCCTACTTAATTCCCTGATGGTTCCCACTTTGAATTCCCAGCATAACCACTCATTTAGAAACACTGATGTTGTTCAGCCATTGCTCTCAAAACAAGTTCGTTATAACACAGTGCCTGGATCCAGAGGGCTTCCTTCTGCCATTCACGTGCTATGACCATGCTAGCTTTTCCCCATGAGGCTCTAGATCACGGAACTGAACCCCAAACCTCAGCTCCGAGTCTCCCTCAGCCCTTAGAGGCCATTTTCTCACTGTGGACCTCTTTGGGCGCTATCAGAACATACAGCATTTTAAATACCACTGAACTTCTGAACAAAGTTAGTAATGGTCAGCGTCCCTTGGTCCCCAGGAGGTTTCCTGTCTTCTACATAATTTCTCTCATCCTCTCTCATAATCCTTTACACTTTTGCATCAAGAGCTGCCTTTATACAGTTGGAAATAAAAAAAGTTGTTGCAATTTTCTCCCAGGACAAGATAAGAGAAGTCACACAACTTCTCACACAACCAATTCAGACATAAGAAGATGCACTCTGATGCATCCGACACAATCCACCTGAGAAGAAAGAGGTGACATCTTCTCTTGACAAAAAGTAAATGAAAATCTTAAAAACAGTGAAATGTCTTGAACTGGAAACTACACACTTTGCTGTTTTCTTTAGGATAAAGTAAAGGATTTTCCAAGACAAACAATCTTATCTACAAAGATATTAAATGCAGAGCTTTCTTAAAAAATAAAAATACAAACAAATTTTTATTAAAAATATAGTATAGGGGGGCCGGCCCAGTGGCACAGCAGTTAAGTTCACACGTTCTGCTTCTCGGTGGCCCGGGGTTCGCCGGTTCAGATCTCCGGTGCGGACATGGCACTGCTTGGCAAAAGCCATGCTATGGTAGGCATCCCACATATAAAGTGGAGGAAGATGGGCATGGATGTTAGCTCAGGGCCAGTCTTCTTCAGCAAAAAGAGGAAAATTGGCAGTAGTTATCTCAGGGCTAATCTTCCTCAAAAAAAAGAAAATGCATATATATAATATAGGCTTTTAAAAATTAAATATGGAAAACTATAAAGAATAAAATAAAAATGAAATAAAATCCTTCCACATAGATATCTCCTTTATCATTTTTATAAACCTAGGGTAATACCAGGAAAAATGCATTAAAAAATATATATATATATACTTTAGCATTTCTCTGTGTATCAATAAAGAGAGCTATATGTACACATATTTATAATTTTATTATACTATTATAATATTGTTATATCCTTGTTCTCCAAAATTCAAGCATATATAAATATACATTCAGACCTTTGTCAGTATTCAAATGCATATACATATGTAAACAAACCCTCATTAATATAAAGTGGAAACACTGCATCTGTTTTTGTACGCTATGTTTTTAAAAATATTTAGTCTCATAATTCCTTCTGTATCAGTATATATCAGTTTCATTTTTAAATAGTTGTACAATTTCCATAATATCAGTATACTAAAAGTTAGTTAACCACTCATTGAGTTATGAAAATTAGGCTATTTTCAGCTTTCAGAAAATGATGTAGTGACCACACAAATACATGGAATGGCATTTATCTTTTGGCGATTTCATCATTGTGTGAACATTATGGAGTGTACATACACAAACCTAAATGGTATAGCCTACTACACACCTAGGCTGAATGGTTCCGGTCTTATGGGACCATCATCATATATGCAGTCCATCATTGACCAAAATGTCATTTTGCAGCATGTGGCTATTTTTGGCTTGTTTTTTCATCCATCTTAGCATTCTGTAGACCCCCCACACGATTGAAGAATTTATTCAACTTTGGGAAATTATCCTCTAGTATTTCTCTTAGGATGTCCTCCACTTGATTCTTTTTTTTGGACACCTCTAGGTGTTCAAGCACAACAGGCTTGGACCATTTCCCATAGACCCACAGCACACGGGGAGAATTTTTGCATTTTTCTCCTTGTAATAATGTTTCCTGGGATTGTGACAGTTTAAAATAAATGGGGAACGTTAATAATCTTAAGGCGTAGTTATCCAAATTGTATATTTTGCATCCCTGATGCAAAGATCACATATGGGCTGTGAAGCCAGCCCTGGTGGACTAGCGGTTAAGATTCGGTGCTCTCTCCTCTGTGGCCCGGGTTCCCTCCCCACTTACCACCCGTCTGTCAGTTGTTGATCTGTGACGGCTGCATGTAGCTGTGATGCTGAAAGTTATGCCACTGCTATTTCAAGTACCAACAGGATCACCCTGGTGGACAGGTTTCAGTGGAACTTTGAGACTAAGACAGACTAGGAAGAAGGACTTGGCCACCTACTTCTGAAAAAATTGGCCATCAAAACCCTATGAACAGCAGGGGAGCATTGTCTCATACAGCGCTGGAAGGTGAGAGGATGGTACAGAAAGACCGAGCAGGGTTCCACTCTGCTGTACACAGGGGCGCTAGCAGTTGGAATCAACTCCTCGGCACTAACAACAGCAGAAGGGCTGGTCAAGACCTGTGAACCAACTCTCAAACACGACACAGTCAGTACTGCTCCAATTACACGGGGTCAGATATTTGAAGCAACTCACAAGCCTCCACAGGGTATATTTACATAAAGTTTTAAAGAAATGAAGGAAAAACAGGAGAAGGAATGTGTGGGCGTTCTTAGAGAGGTCTGAAAACTTCCAGGCGCAGACTCCAGGGTCCTCATTCAGTTGCACAGAACATGCTTTGAATTTGGATTTTCCATGTATATATTTGGTAGACTAGAAGGATCGGCCGTCTCCCATCAGTTTACTCCTTGTGTTCTGCTGTGAAGATCCTTGAACTCCTCTTGCTTTGCTTACACCCTTCTTCCTTCGCATGCTGTTTAACTATCCACTGAGTTTGTTTTATCCGGTTTTCTAAAGCTGCGCCATTTTCCAGGCTGCTTATCATACTTTTCCTCCCTCCTGAGATAACACCTCTCCTAAGCGACTGATATGCAATGTCATTTTCCTCAGTGTATCATTCTTCAGTAAAGGAAAATTCAGTTTGCTCTAAGACTCCTAGACCTGTGCCAATTTCATTCAAGGCTCTTTAAAGGCATTTTGGCCTCCACTGATTTATCCAAAATACGTGTTCCTAATGAATGCTTGTTGGAGTACAATTTGGGTATATATTTTGGACCTCAAAATTTTGAGTTTCCCAGGATGATATCATGTGAGTAGCAGTCATCCCCGAATGTACTGCAGCATGAGTGTGACAAAGAGCTTCCTAGAGCTGCCCTTGGGGAACACTGAGACTATTGGTGCTAGGTAGAAAAGCCCACCAAGTCACCCTTAAACTGACATGGAGTGCAGTTTGTCATATATTCCTTACTTTGATTATTGTCCTTCATCCAGGAAAACATGGTCTGTAAGCATCAGGGCACACGAAACTATGACAATTCTGGCACAACAATGGATATTTTGTGTCCATATTATCTGGTCCGTTTCTTCTCTCATGTGTCTTTAAATAAATTGGTTGGGAAGCACCCTGTCATTGAGAAGGTCTATAGTGGCTGTCCTCTATAGGCCAAGGAAAATGGTGAGAGACACCACTTCATCTTGTGACGGAGACCATGAAAGGAGTTTTATGTAAGAAGAATAGTTACCTCACGTTAAGTAGAATTATGATGTTTTGAATGTGAGTTACACAAGGGTGGGAAGAAGAAAATGGATGCTGAGAAGCAACAGTGTGAATGATGCTGGCCATTTGCTTGTTTCCTTTCAGATTCACTTTCCACACCTCCTTGAGAAGTACATTTCTCTGATCCCTTGACAGGTGGCTTCTTGCAAGTGGTCAGTTGGAGCTTATACTCAAGTAGGTGACACAATTTCTCCCTCTGTCCTTCCAGCTTTAGAGGAGTCTAATGCTGCTACTATCCAGGCTCCTTCACTGTTTCTCTCCAGCTTTTCAACTTGTCTAAATCCTTCAAAAGAAGAGCCCAGATTAAATTCCTTTTGTTGACATGTGCTTTGTTCTACTAACTGGATCCAAACTGATACAAGGATCTGTTAGTGAACAAATCAATTGGATCATTTTTCACTTTTTTTGAAACAACCAATAGGAAACTGCCTGATTTGAAAATACATTTGTTTCCCAATTCACTCTCTCAGTTCCTGTGATGAATTCCAAATAACTTTACCAATGCTCATCAAAGAACTACTACTCTTTTTAGGTGACCTATTCCACTTTTGCTTATAGAAACCTTACTGAAACTAATACACTCAGAAAGAGTGAACATTTAAATATCGTTAATCTAATACATCTTTTCCAATGGAGTATTTTTGGATTATTAATTTTATTTTATCACTTCTGTTATATTTATTTTGATCAAAATCATAGCCCAGTAGCTTTTGCTTATTCGACTTATAGATGTTTGCTCTTTAATCTAATTTGCAAAGTCCTCATTATAAAATCAATCAGGCTTATCAGATTTACTTTCTATCAGATAAAGTCCAGCTTCAAACTTCAAATTAAATATATTATATGTATTTTTATATATACCCAGGAGAACCATACATTTCTGAATGAAGCAACAACTGAGTGTGAGTTAATTTCATTTTCTCATGCAATGTTTAAAAAGTTAATTGTTAATTCAATATCCTGGAGTTAATAACATTTACGTTTTAAATGGCTCTGTTCAGATGAGGATTCAATTTTTTATTAACTAGTATTTTTTATGCCTATAACTATATTTCCAAATTAAAGTTCAAAGCATGGAGAAGAACAATGAAGTCGGTCCTTGTGCCATATCTCTGTAGTAACCCTTTCCATCGAGCTTCTTATATGCCATTCTCAGATAAAACCATATCACCTTGAATAAATCTAATTTTTTTAAAAGCCTTCTTCTACGCGTATTCTTGACCAGTCTTTAATGCCATAACCTCAGCAGTAAAGTCATTTTGATGGCTGCAATTGTAGGCATAAATTATCAACCAAAATTTGTTGGAAACGTCTGTAGAGTCATCAATATAGAAGGCAGATGTTTCTGCTGCAGTTGTTGCTAATAAATATACGTCCTGCAAGGTCATATTCTTCAGGACCTGCAGTAGCGTCATGATATCAGTATTTCAGATTATCCTTTTGTTTGTATCACAGTTCTCAATTTCTGAGTCAGTATATCTCTTTCATAACAACAAACTAGGAAACAATACATTTACCTCAACTTGTGTTACTTTCCCCAAAAGAAATTTCTCAGATAATGTATGAACACTATTTCCAAGGAGAAAATATTAAATTCCTGGCAACTGTTTGACTGACTTGAGTATAGTTTTGTTACTGTCAAAGTAATAAACAAGAGTCTTTTACAAGTTGTTCTTAGTGCTATTAGTCTATGACTTTTGACAACATATAGATTAGATTGAATGCACTAATTAAATCCAGGACCAAAAGAGTCTCACATTCATCATAAAAGAATTCAATCTGGTGTAAAATAGCAGGATAGATAAGCCTATTAAAACTGGTATTTACAATGGAAATATCATCAGATCTTAAAATAGGCAATTGTGGTCCCAGAATCACAACATATCTGGTTAATCACTTCTTTATAAATTCATTTAATGATTGGAGAATTTATTCTAGTAATAATAAATTGTTTTGGGCTTACTTTTGAGCATTCTTGTTGTTTTTGAAATATTTATAAAAATGTTAAGGAAATCTGATTGTCTTGTTGTTAACTTTGAGTAATGTTTGAACCCCCTTTAAAGGGTATCTTATTGGGGCTATAGCTTGGATGCTCTGATAGAGACTTTAAAATAATCACATTTTAAGCTCAATAGTTCCTCTCTCTCTCAATTCACAGTTCCAGAATAAGCAGGTAATAACAACCATACCAAGACTCCCTTCTAGCTGAAAATAATTGTGAAAATCTATCATATATTAGAAGCATTCCAAATTTGGAGATATTAAAGTGTGTAAATCTCACTTATGGAAAACTTACCGACATTTTTTCCACAGCAAAGCAAGTTTCAGTTTCCAGCCTGCAATATCTATTACCTCTTATCTCTTTTAGGCTATATTCCATTCAGTATTACAACTATGTACCAAGATCTGTATTACTTAGTAGAGAGTTTTGGCTGCTGTGGTAGAAACCATTGTGTGGCTAAAATAAGAGAGACCTTTGTCTGTAATGTGACAGTGTGTGGTTAAGGATGCCAGGGTTGAGACGGAAGCTCCTGTATGTTGGATTCACAGACCATTTCTATTCTGCTCCTTTACCATGACTTGTTGCCTTCCTCTTCAGTGTACAAGAGATTTATGACTACCACATAATCTGCAATAGGGTCCAGAAAGAGGGCAAGTGGGAAATAAGGGACTGTCTTTTTACTTTAAAGTCACGATGCAAAAGTTGCACATACCTGCACCGCTCTTATCACATTGTCCAGAAGTTAGTCACTTGGCTACAAGACACAGCTATACCCAGCCTCAAGGGCACCAAGGAAATGATGCTAATCATTGGGCAGCTTTGCCCCCATCCAAAAAATTATTTTACTATGACAGAAGAAAGAACGGATTTGGAGCATGAGGGATAGAAGGCAACTAGTAGTTTTTACAACAAAAGTGAAGTTTTTTCAAAATCTTGAAGTTGATAATATTTTTAAATTATTACGCTAGGTATATATATTAAAAAATAAAACTATGTGTCAATTCTTTATACTTTAGCTCTTAACTATACAAAAAGGATCCACATACATACATTAATGTAAACAAATCTATATAATCAGTTAAATTTTAATTTCATTGTAATATAATGAGATGGATAATGTTGTTTGTTTGTACATTATCACTTATGTTGGTAATAATGGTAAAATTATGTAGCCTCAGGTACAAGCATGTGCTTAGTCTGTTTCTATACGTGATGAAGTAAGAATAATGCAGAAAATGTCTGTGTGTGTAAATATGCTTTGTCAAATATTAATGAAGTCAATAATTATTTGCTGGTTAGGTCAAACAGGAAATTACTTCCAAAGAAAATATATTTTAAATCATCAATTCCCAAATTCCATTTTGATGATATATTACTTAGTAACTTTATAAAGCTGTCTCTTCCACTTTAGAAAATTAGTATTTCATTCTAATTGAAATATGCAGTAAGGGGATGTCTAGTTCAATTATTGCTGGAAGCCAAAATCAATTTTTTTTTACTTTATTTATTTTATTCCAATTTCTTATAGTGAATTATTACAAAGTAGTAACATAAAAATTGCAATACTCCTTCTTCCAAGATTAACAGGGTGCTGGATTAGATAGTACAGATTCTTTTGAGTTCAGCTTGCTGCATTCATATATTGTTTGAAGACTGTTCTTCCACTAATTTTTACCACTTTAACTAGAAAACCATCATCATGCCTAAATTAGATTTGGCTTTATGCTGATCCAAAGCAAGTATAAAGACGAATATATGCATGAGTGCTGATATCTTGTGGCAATATGAGTTGTAATTTTATAAAATTATCTTTTAAATCAAATAACAAAAACAACATCCAAGAGAGCTAGGGTACCTAAGAGAATAATCTCAGTTTAAGGAACTCTAATCTAGAGTAAACTGAAGAGGGTCTGATGCAGCCCCAACCTCATGCTCCTCCTAAATCCTGTCTCACAATTTGCTGGGACACAAGTACCAGGAATTAAATGCAATTGAAAGACCCATAATTGCCTAGATTACCTATATTTCTAGATTAAATCTGGTTTAGAGGAACATAGATTAGTATAATACACCATTGACATTCAATTACTTACGTTAAAAGCAATGACGAATGTGTGGTCACGATGATGGCCCTGGAGAAGAACAGACTTGATGACAGTGGGCCACCTGAACATACGACTATCTCTTATATACTTATCCTATTATTTGCCATATTTATAGTAGATCTATTGCAAGAGGATTTTTTTCCCCTCAGATTATTACAATACAAATCCACATATAAAACCTTAGTACATATAGCAAGACTATGGATTTAGTTCATATATATGAGATACCATTATTTGCTTTTATACTGAGACATACTGAATCAAACATATCATCTTGAATTAAGAAAATATATCTTTCTTACTTTCAAATACAATACAGGTTAAAAATTATAATAATAATAATGTTTAAAAGGACATATTTTTGTAGGAGACCTGCCAAGGTAATGCTGTAACAAATACCTTCATAATCTCAGTGGCTTAACACAATGACGTTTCATTTCTTTTTCATATCGTGGTCCAGAGCCCTGTACTGAAGCTTCTGATGAGCGTTCACCAGTTTCTTGGATACTTCGAGGCAATTGCATTACCAGGTGGTGCATGCTTCAGGCATGTGTGCTGAACATTTAGCATCAAACCCGCTTCTCCGGCCCCTCCAACTTTGTCGTACGCCTGAAATCCCTGTATTAAATCTCTTCTTAATTAAAATACTTGGAAGGATTTCTATTTCCTGAAATGAGATGTGCGGATGACCTTTGAAGGTTAAAGTAATTTCGTTACCGCATAATAAAAGCGTAGGGAATGATTTTAATTCTAAAGGATTGACTGCTTTACTCAGACCAGTGATCTACTTAACACAGAATTAATACATCTAAAGAGAGATTCAATGGTCAGATGACGAAATGGTCAAAATGAATATATGAATTAATAGGATTCATAAAATAAAACTATGGAGTGTATGTTGGAATCATTTTTTAGAAAACATAGATTTGACAGGTGAGCTGGTGTTCTCAACAAACACACACAAACAGCATCAGGCAATCCCAGGGCTTGAATAACTTCGTTGCTCAGGACTTCTCTGCTCCTCTTCTCTCTGATTCCATGTTGACCATACGTGCAGTTGCAGATGCTCCTGGTCAGATGCCTTGGTCTGGGACAGGCATGACCTAGACAAGAGACTCAAGCATTCCTGTTACTGGAAGAGACATCGACTGTTTTATAAATTGATTTAATTTTTGGTCACTATGTCAGTCTCATGTTGTAAATTAGTATCAGTCTACCAGTTCAATAACAAATATCTGATCACTTGGGGATATAATTGTAAAATACCAGTTTGGGGACCATTTTGTAGCCTTTTTGGCAGCCATATAAGTTGGCTTTTCTGGGCAAGCATCTACAGCACAGCACTTCTTTTTCAAACACTAAATGTGTATATCTACGTATCTTAGAATGAGGAAATACGCTAAGATTACTCATGTCATGAATGTTGTGTTGGAGTGCTATTTTCCTTTCAAGGAACATACATCAAGGAAGTAAGGAAGCAGAGACAACAATTTTATATGAAAATCAAAAGAAGGACTAATTAGCTTACTTTTTATTCTCTTTGCATTTGTATTGGTTTTCTACGCTTGCAGAAAAGAAAATCCCACAAATGTATCAACCTAAAAAGGCAAATTTATTATCTCACAGTTTCCGTGGGGCAGGAGTTTGGGGACGGGTTAGTTTGGTCCTTTGCTGAGTCTCACAAGGCTGAAATCAACATTTCTGCAATGCTGCCATTTTCATCTGGGGCTCAAGATCCTCTTGCAAAAACTCACTGGTTGTTGGCAGTTTTCTTGCTTGCTGTTTGGGACTGCTCTCAGCTTCCAGAAGCTGCTCTTCGCCATCAGCAGTTCACCACCTGGCTGTTTGCTTTCTTCCAGATCAGCAGGACATCTTTCTTACTTCTGACACCAGCCGAAAAAACCTCTCTGCTTTGATTATCAGCTCCACCAAGAATAATATCCCTTTTATCATATAACACAACATAATCACAAGAGTGATCACTTGTTATAGTCACAGATTCTGCCTGTATGAGGGGAACATAGGAGGCAGAAATCTTGGAGATTGTCTTAGGATCCTGCCCACCACATTATCATATACAAAGTTCTTATTAGTTTTTCTTCCTTTTAATGTAGATTCAAACATGTTTTCTCTTTCTGAAGTTTAAATATGTAGATTTTTAGATAAATAATAGCGTAGAACTTACCATATATTTGATAATAATTTGCTCAATTGTAACCTGAGCATAAGTTAGAAAAATCCCCACTCTATAGTCAAATTTTGAATTTCTCATGAGTTTATCAATTCTGAATTGGTTCAAATTATATTAAATCAATTATAATATAATTGCTTTTATTAATGCAATTCTTTTTTGTCCTTTTTCTGTCCAAAATGTTTTGTAAGTAAAGAATTGAGTTTTCATTGAGGGAAAGTCTTTAAGTTAGGAATATATTGTAATCTTTTTCTTTTTAGAAAAAAAGTAAATCAAGTAATAAATGAAAAATTTAAAATTATTCTCTTTCGATACCCAGAATTGTGTGCTTAAAAGTTTTGCACAAAAACCGTTACCTTAAAGTATATTTCTGCTTTATCTCTGTTTCTATTAAAAAAGTGAGAAAGGTTTTGTTAATGTTCTTGTCTTTCTTTCATTTCTTTTCTGTTGACTCCTGGGAGTTGTTTAGAATAAAAAAGTTTAAATTCCCACAGAGATAACGGGGAAGCAGAGAACAAGCTGAGTTTATCAAGCCTTGAAGTCACATGGGAACATCTTGAGAATGACTCAGGAGTGTCTTGACATGGGAAGTGACTCGTGGCAACTTAGGCAGTGGTTTCCAAAGAGGCTAAGGCTCGCCCAGCTAGGGAACTGTGCAGAACTGGTAAACTATATGAGTTCTCTAATAGTCTATTACTTTATCTTGAAATACATGGGTCTGAAACAGTTGTCAATAACTGTTCGAACTTATGTTTTCAGTTATTGAAAGTTTATAGCTTCTCTTTCAGGAATAGGCAACTATGATATATAGCATAGAAAATTATATGTTCTGATGTCATGTTATATAGGGGATTGGTTATCACAGCAGTTATAAAGTGAGTGGTCTAATAAGAAAGAGAACAAAATAATCTTGAGATTTTAGAGTGTGTACAAATACTAGCAACTTTATAAAAAGAAAATACTTCTGTGTTTGCCATCTTTATGGTAATTTTTAATGAACTTCTAATATAAGAAAAGATTCTCCAAACTAAAGAAAATAGAAAGCAAATTAAGAAACAAAACAAAACTCTCTCCAAAACAAAAGATGTTCTAATTTGCATCATTACTTGAGTTGCTTTTTCATAAATGTGTTAATCACTGTGAAATAACACCATTTTTGTATGATCAGTAACAGTATTAGATATTTCATGTCTAGATGAAAGTGTTCAGTTTACATGTTTACATCTAATGAAATTTGGTTGTTAATAACCATTACATGTAAAAGTCTAGGAACTTTGTGATAAGCACTTAACCATTTTGTTCATAGTTAACAAGTATGAAAATATTCCATATTAATGCAAAGCTTTGGCAGGTATACATATCAATCCAGAAAAATATAAAGCACGAGGAAATGATATGACAGATATACAGAGCACTTTAGTTTTTGGAAAGGAACATAACTTTTCTCAAAAATCAAAATACTTTACGAATGCTTTCACGTTGCGTTAGAATTTATAATGGTTATATTTTTTGCTGTTTGTTTAAAATTGAAATGAGATGCCTATGCTAGTTAAGGTATGTCCTTAAAATGTTATATGTTGTATGACTACATGTATTCATGATAGAAACAACATTTAATAAATTGTTCAATTGGACTTGGATAAACTAGGATTTTTCTCTAAAAGATTGTTATAATTTATGATATAAATAATATTAAATGTTCTTCATGACAGGGAATTGACGTTTATGTTTTGGCAGACATTTTCTCTTCAATACATTACTGACTCCTGTTACTTGATTAGAATATTGCTAGAATACTGAACCTTTGCTTGCCCTTTTGAATAATTGCTCTTTTAAGTTTGTTGAGACTTTTATCGTTATTAATATTATTATTTGCTATTTTTAGTACTAAGTAAAAGAGCACTTTAAACTTTCTTAAGAAAATCCCCATGAAGGTATTCAAAATTACTGAAAAGTTCCTGTTAATTGTAAGTTACGAAGTTCTTAATGTTCATTTGCAAGTTCATTCTGTCTTTTTTTTAAAGGTTTAACCGGCTTCAAAAAGTCTAACTGGTGCTGTTGTGCACTTTGGGCTAAATTACAGGAGGTTTTAAAGTGAGACAAGCAGATTTATTTTCCCCATTTTGCAGGCTGAGAGCAATGATGTGGAAATGATATTCTCGGCCTAATCGGAAGCTGCTGTAACAGCGAGCTGTGTATCATCATGTCGGAGTTTCTTTCAGTAGGGCTGTAATTCAGAAGTTGTAGCGTCAATGTTTATTATATATACATAAAAACAACAAAGTGGAAAAAAAGACTATCTCTCGAGACCGTTTGAAACCTCAAAAATATTCTAACCACTTCTATACTGCCTGATGTGGTCCTTGAAATACTGCAAGTGCCATGATTTGAAATTCTAAAAAACAGCCAAAAATACTTCCACTTCTACCATAAGCTGCCACAAATTTTGATCTCAGTTTCCTTAAGTTTCCTATTTGATGACTGTTATGTGAAAAATTATATGAAGTCCTTAGAAGTGTGAACCAGTTTACAAAGCACAATTTTAAATATCAATTTAATCACTGTTTTAGAAGGCATTTTGAGCACACTATTAATACATCACTATTAAAACATCACTATCTATGAGTGTGTACAATCAAACTCCCAGGAGATGAGATGCCTGACAATGTCAACTCAAAAAGTTATTCTCACTGAAAAAGATAAAAGCAGCCCCTCACTTCAGCATCTCCTTTACTTGAGTTAACGTATTCCTCAGCCTCTGAACCTCCACCCCGGGAAGAGAAACCTGCTCTTGCCCTTAGACATTATTAGTTGGCTATGGACACTGGGTCAAAAGAGAGGTTCTAGTAACCTACTGGTCTCTGATGATTTCTATGAGGTTAGATCAATTGTCCAGATTGCTCTTGTGTGTTTAGGTAGATTTACGATAATTAGATAGGCACAGAGAGGAAAGCTATTGATGAACTTATTTTAAATCTTAAAATGCTGCTCATGATTTGAGCTCCAAGCCATTTCAGCACTAAGGAAATATTAGAGAAGTTGAGAAACTATTGCTTGCAGATGCTAATAAAACCCATAAATACTCTCAATTGCCTATAATGATTTGACTGGGAAAGTTTTACGTGGCATATAGTCTTTCCAGATTGATTATGTCTTAAGTAACATACTTTCTTTTTACAAAATGGTAACTACTTTGTTTAAACTTTGTGTCTCTCCCCATTATGTCTTTCATATACTGTATAAGTATAAAATTACAGAGATGTTTGCGTTTCTTATTAATGGTTTATAAAAAGTGAAAGTGTGCTTCAGTCAACTTCTGAGATCGAGATTCCAGATATATTGTGACTTCCCAGGAATAATGGACAGGTATTGACTATCTTGATCTAAAAGGTTACTAAAGTAGGCAGAACACATAATTACAACTGTCAAATATGTAGCCTTAAGTGGTCCTGAAGATAAAATAGTATTTGGATTCTGTACCACAGGAAAGTCAATATTGGCGATTTTATTTATGACCCTGAGGTTCTGAACAAATTTATCCTCTCTTCCTTTGGTTTTCTTCACTGAAAGTATAGGAGTATTATAAGACCTAGTACAAGGTGTAGAGAGTCATTTCTCTATTTAGGCCATCAACTAGTCATTTCAGTATTTCTTTAGCCTCTTGTGTTGGACAGTATTTCAAAAACTTGATCGGGGTTTGAATGGCTGTATCTGAATCTTGAGAGATTTAGTTCCAATAATTCTGTCAAGATCAGTAGAATCTTTGGCCCTTAATGAACCTGCATGTCCTGGAGATCTTTAATTTGAGTTTTATTTATTTATTTACTTAAAATATCGGTAAGTCAAGATTCAAATCAGCCTCTAATCTGACTATGACTAGCGGAGTCCTCAGAGATTTCAAAGAGGAGGTCATTAGGACACCATTTAAGCTGGCAATTCCACATTCCCAGGTGCTCACGCTCTCTTTTAAATTAGCAAATGTTCTATGACAAAGGAGGAAAACATTTCCCTCCATTAAAAGTTTGCAGGTGAAAGTTACAGGCTGAGAAGAGTGAATGTCTAAAGCTTCTCAAAGATCCTCATCACATGAGTAGATTATTGATGGTGAAAAAGAGTTTGTAAGATGATGTTAGGGTTTAAGATTGATGTAGGAGTGACCATATTAATACATAATTTTCAGGTTTTCCCTTTAACGTTTTCAGAAATGTCTTCTACCAACTTTAAGAATAAAATGGGAAATCAGATATTTGCACTCTCCTTGGGACACCTTTGTTTTTCAACAATTTTATTTATTTATTTCAATCTTTCAGCATAGTACAATTCTTTTGCAAAGCCTATTCTGCTTACAATATCTATAGAAGTTTTTATCATAAGAATCTCTCCTCTGCTGCTTAAAGATTGGGCTATGAGCATCTCAGCGTTTATCTGAGAGCCGCCAGTTTATTCTGTCTTATTCTGCTTTTGTTACGAGGCTCTTTCAAAATGTTCAGTGAAAGTTGAAGATCTGGCAATGGGTAATTTATCATTCCCATTTTTCTTGCACACTTAAATTCCCTGTTTCTTGGTTAAAGATGTTCATCAAATATAAGGAAAGAATTGGGTTCATATCTTTGTCAGGGTCTACTCCTGTGTTCTATACAAAAGTGTACAGGATCCTCTTTGAAATCTGACAGAATTATCTATCTATTCTCACAGGAGTGACTTTGTAAATAGCCCTCCATATGTTGTCCAACTCCGAGTTCTTCAGCTTTTCTAACCCCTTCTGGTTTCCTATATTTGGAGACACTTAAGGTTATCCTCAGATCTTCCCAGTCTACCTTCCTTGGTTTTACCCTCTATCTGAAATCCTATAGATATATAAATAAATGATGTAGATGAGGGATCCTTGAATTTATTACAAATGCCTCTGTGATTTTCTGTTTAACTTGTCTAAGCTTTGGAAAAAATTTTTAAATAGCTCTCAGATCAGACCAAGATCAAGGCTTGCAATCCACCCTAAAGGAGTTACTGTTCTGAGAGAGGTTTCACTTTAAGAGGCAACTGAGCTTTGAAGGATTCTGGCTAAGCAGATGGGAGCGGAAGTGGATGAGGAAGAGAAGTAAGTATATAAGGCAATGAATTTGTATAGGAAAAGGTGAATAGAATAGCACAATAATGGCAATTATATTCAGATTGTGGTTTGTGGAAAACGTTAGACAATTAGGGCCCAGATCAGCTCTCTCTTTGTAGATATCCTCTGACAAACTTAGCACAGATAGTGACAAAGAGAGACAGAAGTAGTGGTGTTGTAACCAGGAATGAGAGTCTACCAAAAAAAATAGTTTAAAAATCTGATCAAATAGTAAAAGAATTTTTATAAAAATAAAATCCTCTTTTCAAGGAGATGAAGTAAGTTTAGCATCTGGGAACTCCACAAAAATAAATCATATCTCAGACCCAAAATAAGACTTACTCATTTTTGAGGCCAAGGAAACTCCTGCTTGAGCAGTTTATAAAGCCTAAGAAATTGGAAGAAGTAATACTGTTAAAATGTCCATACTCCCCCAAACAACCTACTGATTAAATGCAATCCCTATCAAAATTCCAATGACATTTTTCACAGAAATAGAAGAAATAGTCCTAAAATTCATGTGGAACCAAAATAACCTCAAATAGCTAAAGGAATCTTGAACAAGAAGAACAAAGCTGGAGGTATCACACTTCTTAATTTCAAAATATGTTACAAAGATGCAGTAATCAAAACAGTTTGGTACTGTCATAAAAACAGATATATAGACCAATAGACTCGAAAGAGAGCCCAGAAAAACAGATGCATAGATCCACACAAATGCTGTCAATTGTATTTGACAAAGGTGTCAAGAACACACAACGGGGAAAAGACAGTCTCTTCATTAAATGGTGTCGGGAAAACTGGATACCCACGTGAAGAAGAATAGAATTGAACTCTTGTCTGATACCATATGCAAACATAATCTCAAAATGATTTAAGGACTTAAGCTTAAGACTTCAAACTGTAAAACTACTAGAAGAAAACATTGGGAAAAAACTTCTTGATTTTGGTCTAGGCAATGACTTTTTGGATATGACCCCAATAGCAAGACAACAAAAGAAAAAAGAGACAAGCAATTTTTGTCAATTATACCACAATAAAGCTGGAAAAAAAGAGGGGCCTAAGAAGGCAGTGTTTTCACATCAAGAGTCTTGATTGTAGTTAAGAAATTTTTCACATGAGCAAACAATTGTCAACTCCCCAAAAGACCACCAGAAAAATAATGTTTTTGATCAAGTGTAACTTTTAAGTCATAAAAGAGAACACTATTTTAATAAATTTTTAATGTTATCTCAGAAGAAAAAAAAATAGAAAATAGGATTTGGGGCTCCTAGCTCAAGTAGTTTAGAGTGGGACTTTAATGGCAAGCATCTGATCTGGGTCAGAAAACGTTCATGAGATTACAGTGAAAATTTGTGGACAAGGAAGGTGAGGGTGTTGAAGTAGGTTTTAACAAGGGAAATCTTTATTCATGTGAACAATCTATTGTTCTCATAAAAGAACTGTTTGCCCAGATTCGCACGTGATGCATCGTAGTAAATGTGTTTGCAGGATGCTATGAAGCAGATAATAATATTATTTATTGGTTTGTATTCTTATCTTCCTGGGCAACACTTTCTTGGAATAAATGGTCAGTCTGTGCTGACATGTGCCAGTTCTCCATCTCAATAACTATACTATGCTGAATTACGTGGTCTTAACTCTCAGCGTGAACATATGTGAATTCCTTGATCATGAAGAACAATTAGTTTGTTAGTGATTTCCACTGAAAAAATAATGTAATTATATGCTTATGTAGCATTTACCATGCTAATTATATTTGTTCTTCTTTTTCCAATAAAAATAAAATTTTGAAAGCACTTTCTAATATTGTCACTCTTGAAACCTTAAAAACAACCTTATTTGGTATATTAGTCTTTGCTATATTATGATATATATCATACATTTTCAGGAATAGATTTGATACATTTCTCTGTCATATATCTGCAAGTATACTTTTGCAAATAATTTACTTGAAATTTTTGCTCCTACATTCATGAGTGATATTATTTACTTTTTTATCATTGCAAGATTATTTTTATCTCAGTGATAAATTTAAAATTAAATTTCTCAATTTTCTCAAATAAATTTCACAGAATAAGTTTCTCAAATTTGTCAAAATAAATTTTTCAATTTTCTGTCTTTTCCTCTGACATTAACATTGAAACTATATGCATCTTGAAGTTGTATTAAAAATTTTAGTTGGTAAAAATAACTTTGGATTATTATTATTTCTAATACATATTGGAAAAGATAGGAATTTAAAGTTTTAAACTCATTGACTTTTCCTCATAAAAGTAAAGTTTCCTTATGAAATTAAAGTTTTGTTGACTTTCAAGTTTGTAAGTCTTTCTCTTGCTTCTTCCCCCCCACTACAGCCTTACTGAGGTATAATCAACAATTAAAATCGTAAGATATTTAAAATGTACAATGTGATGATTTGATATACATACACACTGTAAAAGGACTCCCTCCATCAAGTTATTAACAAATCCATCACCTTCCATACTTTTATATCAACTTGTTAGTTTATTTACCTAGAAGCTGTATACTGTATCAAGATTTTCAAAAAGTACTTAGCATATAGCAATATAATTATATGCATGAGTCCCTGTTTTGAAAAGAGCTCTGCTGTATTTTTGCTCATCCATTTTCCTTCATTCTTAACTTTTGTTTAACTGGATTTCTTAATTTTTAATTTTATTTATTCAATTATTCTTATTTAAATAGCCTAGAGAATCTAATCAGTGTTAAAACTTCTTTCTTCATACTTCCTAAGGCTTATAGCATTGTTCATTCTGTAGTTTGTTTTACCAAATAATCTGATGAACATTTATTTTTTTTGTTTTATAATAAAAACATCTAAGGCTATGTATGTTACACTAGATATAGCCTTGAAATTCTTTGATAAATTTAATGAGATATTGTTTTGTTTTTATTTTTAAAGATTGGCACCTGAATTAACAACTGTTGCCAATCTTCCTTTTTTTCTCTACTTTTTCTCCCCAAATCCTCCCAGTACATAGTTGTATATTTTAGTTGTGGGTCCTTCTAGTTGTGGCATGTGAGACGCCACCTCAATGTGGCCTGTTGAGCAGTGCCATGTCCGCTCCCAAGATCTGAACCAGAGAAACCCTGGGCCTCCGAAGCAGAGCGCACAAACTTAACCACACCACCACCGGGTTGGTCCCCTGAGATATTGTTTTTAATCACTGATATTTTGAAAATTAAGGAAAAGTAGGCTAACTCTAAAAATTAGATATATACAAACAATGCTTTCTTGGCAGCAAAGGTAATTAGAAACACTGGATATCACAGATATTGATTCTGAGGTGACATGCTGGAGAATTAGTAGCAGAGTGGAGAGTCACCTTCATTCTATGCAACATGTACCTGTGCAACGTGTACCAGGTACAAAAGTTATTTTCATTTCAAAGCATGTATGTTGTGATGAAATTATCACAATATTCTGAGTTTCTGATATACACAAAAAGGCATGAGTATTTCTTACCTTATTGTAAACAATATGCCTGTATTAAGGCATTCAACATTTTGTTTCCAACCCATCCCAGTGGTGGGTGAATTTGATCATACAGTCGACAAAGTTTTCTAACGTAAAACCTGTCAAATAGTAGGAATTCAATAAATAGCACCTATTGTAGTTATTCTCCATATTATCTCCAGGACGAGAAAATGAACTGTTTCATTTGACTCTATAAAGACTGTATCTTGGGAATCATGGCAGAGGCAAGCACCGTATTTAAAAAGAGCCATTTGTAAAATAAGAACATCACTAGGAGAAGAAGAGAGGTGCGAGGGGATGCAGGGAGAGAGAGAAGACAGCGAGGGACTGACATATCCACTCCCTTCTTTCCAGTTGTAACGTTTGTAAAGCTCTCAGTCCGAGCACAAAGTGTGCCTGACCAATGATTCTAATCTGATCGCTGCTCTGGGATGGCTACCATTTGTCAGAAACTTTCTTGTGTTTAATTCATTATAGGTTTAGTGAAATTAGTGAATTTATCTCTTTACTTTCTCTTCAACACTTCTCATTTTAAAATAGTCCTAGAAATTTAAGGTAAAAAGAGGAGGGATCAAAATAATTTAATTAGAGGCTGGCCTGGTGGAACGGTGGTTAAGTTCGTCCCCTCCAACTTGGTGGCCCGGGATTCGCCGATTCAGGTCCTGGACGCAAACCTAACACCACTTGTCAAGCTCTGCTGAGGCACATCCCAGATAGAAGAAAAGAAGGGGATTTGGGGAGAAAAAAACAAAAGAGGAAGATTGGCAACAGACGTTAGAGCCAATCTTCCTCACTCCACCCCCCACCCCCGCAAAAAGAAACAATTTAGTAATGAAAATTTAGGGATTTTTTGACAAATATTTTTAATATATATTGTAGCATTACTTTTTGTGAGCATTACACAATGATGGCTATTTGTTGAACGGTAGTCACCTTAGTGATTTTTAGAATTGTCTCTAGTCCTGTCATTTCATATCTCTTGTGATATTGTCAGTAACTTTTTAAATAAATTGTTAGAAAACAATAAGAAGTTTTTTTATTGCATGTCCCCTATGGGCTCAATAATTCACTAATCATGCTGTCTACAGTATTTTAATTAACCCTTTGAGTAGCATGATAAAGCCAATTTGAGGCTCATTTTGTCAGTGAGAAAATTGACGCTTAGAGGCGTCAAGTGATTTTTCTCAAGGTTCAACATTTAGTAAACACTGGAACCAGAATTTAAACTATATATCCAACTTTATAGCCTGTCTTCTCAATCACTCTATTACACTGACTTCTTATATTGCCATTTTTCAAGTCCCTTCATATTGCCAGTTTAACTGTTCAACATAGTATTTTGTTACTTTTGGAGCAGTGCTTACTGATGAAATTTTCTTCAATAAATATATTCTATATATACTCTTTCCAATAGGATAGACATCAGCAATGTATGGCTGTTGAGCACTTGAAATATGGCTATTGTGACTGAGAAACTAAATTTTAAATTGTATTTAATTTTAATTAATTTAAATATAAATGATCATGTGTAGCTAGGGACTACCATATTGTGCAGTCCAATTCTAAAATATAAGCATACGGCCTTTTCTTAAAATACTGTTCTTGAAATAAAAATAAGACAAATAATTATTCAAATACAATTATTAGAAGACTACATGAGAATAAGAGTAAGAATAAAAAAGGGTAGATTCCTGGATCCTTTCCAGTAATTTTCATGGTCTACTGTGTGTTGGAAAATCCTGATACTGGTCAAGAGGAAGCCTGTTATACAACAATTATTTTATACAATTTGTTATACAACAATTTTATTTTATGTTCATATATTTTTCTCAAAACAAGTATAATGTTTTTGTTGTTGTTGTAGTTGTTTGGTTTTGGGGTTTTTTTGAGGAAGACTGGCCCTGAGCCAACATCTGTTGCCAATTTTCCTCTTTTTGCTTGAGCAAGATTGTTGCTGAGCTAACGTCTTGTGACAATCTTCCTCTATTTTATGTGGGATGCCACCACAGTGTGGCTTGCCAAGTGGTGCTAGGTCCACACCCAGGATCCAAACCTGTGAACTCTAGGCCACTGAAGTGGAGTGTGTGAACTTAGCCCCTACAACACTGGGCTGGCCCCTCAAAACAAGTGTAATACTTTAAAGAGCAATTTTGATTATTTATCTGACTTCTTGGAAGCTTGCAAGATGTAGCCATGGATATAGATACAGATATACATGTACACAGCTAGATGTAGATATAGGTATATTTACATTTTTAATTTTTTTCTTTTAAGATCTTTCCTCATTATTATCAAATTACTCATATACCAGTAAGCAGAAAACTTAGATGCAAGTTAAAATTCGAAATGAAACAGTGACAGTCTTCATATGTGTACTGAATAATTATTTAACAATTTTTTGTTTGTTAATCACTGTATATTTTTAAAACTTTTCTGTTAACATAAATGTCAGTTTTCCTCTATGTCTTTTCTTCTCTAATGTCAAAAGTCAGTAAAACATAATTTCCTGCATTCTTTTCAGTACATTTTATAATTCTCATAGTCATATATTAGTTTTTGTGTTTTATGAATTGAATCTTCAGACATTGTAAATAAGCTCATTTACCATATCATGGCTTCTTTTATTCAAATCCAGTAAACAGTAATGTTAAAAAAAGGATTAAAAAATTGCTCAAATGGGAATTCTATGCAGTTACAAACTTTCATTTTCCTAACTGATAATGTTAATTATACCAACATCATTTTTATCATCAAGAATATAGCTACTAAGTAGCTCTGTAATGAGGCATCTGTTTTATATAGTAGATAATCATTTATTTTATTCAAGTGCTAAATCTGACTTTGTTTGGAACATTTATGAAGATTAATGTCGTTTAAATACAGGCTGGAATTCAGATCTAATCCCTCCCCATCTGGAGGGGGTCGGACTGTGGAGACGACCCGACACAGCTGGCGTGAGCTGAAGGACTGTGCACGGCTGCACGTGGAGTGGAGATTTGCTTCAGGAGGTGATATTTTCCCCCACAGACGAGCCACTTTGTCCTCAGAAATTGTGATTAGACATTTAATTAACTCAAGCTGGAGGTGTAAATACTTCAAATTACATTAAATATTGTTCAGTTTAGCAGCAAAAAGGTGTGCTTATCCAAATGAGTTAAACGACCAAGAAAATCATAACAAACGCCAAGAAAAAAGAAATTTTCCTCTACTTATCATGATTGTGTGTGCTGTACATGTGGGTACTATAATAAAGAAAACTGAATATACATATACTTTAAAACAAAGTTTCCTTTAAAAAGTAAATTATATATTGTAATGACTTTGCTCTCTTTTTTTTTTTTTTTTTTTTGAGAAAGATTAGCCCTGAGCTAACATCTGCTGCCAATCCTCCTCTTTTTGCTGAGGAAGACTGGGCCTGAGCTAACATCCGTGCCCATCTTCCTCTACTTTATATATGGGACACCTACCACAGCATGGCATGCCAAGTGGTGCCATGTCCGCACCCGGGATCCGAACCGGCAAACCCCGGGCCGCCCAAGCGGAAGGTGCGAATTTAACTGCTGCACCACCCGGCCGGCCCCATGACTTCTCCCTTAAGCTAGGGAAAAATCACTTGTATACCCATGCTGAAAATATATTTTAAAACCTCTAAGTTAGAATTTCCTAAAAAATAATTTTTTTGGTCACAGAAGAAAACCAATGTCATTATTGTTAAATTGTGTACATCTTACTACTATAGCATTTGAGAAAGTAAAAAGTCAAGCCACATACAGGAAAAATATTTTTGTAATGAACGTACTGAGAAAAGTTTGGGTAACCAGAATAACTTCAACATATCAATGGAAAAAAGATAAAGAATCCATATGGATAGAGATAAAGATTCCGTATAATGGAGAAAGATATGATTAGCCTCTTCATAATAAAGAACATGTAAATGGACCATAGTCCTTAGAAAATAAAATTGGTTACTGAAATGCAAATTAAGTGATAATAAGAAATTTTGTTATACCTGCCAAATTAGAAAAGAAATAATTAGGAGTTGATTTCAAAAAAAGTATTGGTGAGATTGTGAAGTGACAGAATCTCTTCTGTGCTCACGGACAGAGGGGTGACCAAGTCTACTCTGAGTCCTCTTTTAAACCTCTTTAGAGAATTTGCAGGGAACATACTTGCTAGGACATCTGCTAGGAATTTTGGTTGCATTTTAAAGCAATAGGCAACAGAACATATATTGCTCAACATCATTCTTTACCTCGCTATCCTTTTCCCTTCTGCCATGACTGTTGAGGGCTGGTGAATCTCACATACAGCGTTAATTTGTAATCATTGCTTCAGGCTCTCATTGCGGAAGGAGCCTGGCTAAGACAGCTAGCAAAGTTTGACATGAGTATAACTTTATGTCCCGGCAGCTCCACTCATGAATATAAACCCTTGAGGAATTCTTAAACATGTGCATGGGGAGACAGTATAACATTATTCAAAGCAGCATTTTTAATAATATAATGAAACTTGGAAAAGTCTCCTCCAACTCCACAATTAAAAGATGTGGTAAAGTCATAGAATAGAATAGTTCTCATCACTGCAGAATGAATGAAAGCCACATACACCTACATGGATAGATTTAAAAATCAAAATGTTGAAGGAAAAAAGTTGCAGAAGAATTCACAGAGCATTTTATTTATTTAATAAAGGTGCTAAAATTATAAATGCAACAAAAAATTGTCAACAGAAAATTTGATATAGTGGCTAAAGCAGGAGGGGAAAGGGGATGTGATCAGAGGCAAATGACTAATAAGTTATCAGTAATATTATATTTCCAATCAGTTAAGGGTTCAAATATTTTACCTTCCACACTGAATTTCATAGAAGGTACTCAAAGAACTGCTTTTATAAAATAAACGACAAATAAGATAAAAGGAAGATATGTGACCAAGAGAACAATGGACTTGAGGCAGGAGATCAGTGAAAAGTTTACAAAGTGGGTTCAACAGGCTTAAAGGGTGACAAGCCAGATAGTAGTGGAGGATTAAGGATCAGAAGCAGGAAGTTTCTTGGGAAAAAAAATTAAGGCGAAAAAATGATAGCACATTATGGTAAAAAGACTGAAAGTCAAACAAAAAGAGAACTTTTGAAAACAGTAAGAGAAACATGGCTTTGATAAGTACAATGCACCCATATGAAATTAACAGCTGACATCTCATCAGAAATGATAGAATCCAGAAGACAGTAGAATTCCGTATTCAAAGTTTTGAAGGAAAAAAACCTATCTACTAAGACTCTTATAGTCGGCAAAACTATGTGTCAAAAGTAAGGCAGAATAAAGATATTCCAAGACTAAACAAAAATGATAGAATTATTTGCTAGCAGATCTACATTGCAAGACATATAAAAGGGAGTTCCTCAGATGTCTAGACAGCAAGTCACCAAAGATGGTAATTTAAATCCACACAAAACAATAAAGAACATGGGTAAAGGTCATTATGCAAATATAAAAGACTATAAATTCATATTTCTTCACCATTTTTCTCTTAACTAATTAAAAAAGCAGATAAATGATATGTATACAATCCTATGCTTGAACATATAATATATAGAAATACATATGTCAATAACAAGCAAAGTTATATTGGAGTAAAGAACCAACGTCAGATAGTAACTCAATCCAAAGGGCCAAAAGAAGAAAATCAGAAATGAGAAATAAGACGATTAATGTAACAAGATCTATAAATATATATTTGCTTTCCTTTCTTCCCTCAGCTTCTTTAATAGATATAATATTTTATAAATTAAGAATTACAAAAAGGTAGTTTTGGATAGTAACACGTGTATTTAATAATAATGTCAAAGATAACACAAAGAGGGGAAGAAGGAACAAAACCGTGTCAGAGTGACCTTTCTATCTTCACTGGAGTTGTTAACATAAATCTAAGTAAATTATGACGCATTTGGTAAGCCCTAGTGCAACCACTAAGAAAATACTAAAAAAAAAAGTGAAAAAATCATTAAAGGAATTAAAAGACCACATTCTAAAATATTCATTTAATGGAAAATATTAAGGAGAATTAAAGGAACAAAAAAAGAACATGAGCTATAAAGAAAAAAGTGAGATGCCAGACATAAATCCTACTATATCAACAATATCATTTAATGGGAATGGATTAAATAATCAATCAAAAGCAGAGATTGTCAGACTGGTTTTAAAAAAACAGATCGAACTATGTGCTGTGTAGAGGAGACACACTTGAAATTCAAAGTAACAGAACCCAACATGTTATATCATGAAAACATCAGAAACATAAGAACGCTGGGGAACCTATATTAATATCAAACAAAAAGAATTTAAAACAAAAAATTTGAATAGGCATCAAAAGAAATATTTTATAGTGATAAGATGATCTGTCTGGAAGATAAAACATAAATATAAATGCACATAATAATACAGCCTCAAAATACATGAAGTAAAAACTGAATTGAATGAAGAAATAAAAAATTCAATAATAATAATTCGAGCCTTCAATACCCAACTTTCAATAATAGAACAACTAGAAAGAAGATCCACAAAGAAATACAGGACGTGAACAACACTAACAACCCACTAGACCTAAGAGACATCTATAGAACACTCTAATCAAAACCAGCAAAATACACGTTCTTCTCAAGTGTCCATGGAACATCCTCTAAACCATAGGTTGGACCATAAAACAAACCTCAATAAATTTAAAATTATTGAATTCATACAAACTGTGCTCTCTGACCACAATGAAATGAAATTATAAATCAATAATAAAAAGAAATTTAGATCAATCACAAACATATGGAAATTAAACAACACAGTCCTAAATAGCCAATGAATAAAGAAGAAATAATGTGGGAAATTAGAAAATACTTCTAGATGAATGCAAATAAGATAAAATAGTAAATGAGACACAGTAAAGCAGTGCTTAGAGAGAAATGTATAGCTGTTATGCCTTATATTAACAAGAAATACAGATTTCAAATTCATAGACTCACCTTCCATCTTAAGACAGTGAGAAAAAAAGAGCAAACAAAATACAAAGCAAGCAGAAGGAAAGAATAAAACGAGAACAGAAATCAATAAAATAGAAAATATAAAAATAATAAAGAAAATCAAGGAAATAAAAGGTGGCTCTCTGAAAAGATTTTCTTTTTTAAACAAGACAAATATTTACCTAAACTAACCAAAGAAAAAGAGACAAGATTCCAATTACCAAAATCAAGTTTGAAGGAGGGGGGTCATTACTACCAAACTTACCGAAATAAAAAGGATTATGAGGGAATATTATACCAATACATTAAATAACTGAGGTGAAATGCACACATTATTAGGAAGGTACAAACTACCAAAACTGTCTCAAGAAAACATTAAAAAATATGAACAGAGCCATAACATGTAAAGACATTGAATCAATAATCAAAAATCTTCCCACAAAGACAAGTGTAGGCCAAGATGATTTCACTGGCTAATTCTATGAAACATTTAAGGAAGAGTTAAGGAGAGTTTCACAAACTCCCCCAAAAAATAGAAGAGAAAGAAGTACCTCCTCGCTTATTTTATGAGGCTAGCATTACACTGATGCCAAAACCTGACAGACATTATAAGAAAAGAAAATTACAGACAATATGTCTTATGAATGTAGATGTAACAATCCTCAACAAAGTACTAGCAAACCAAATGCAACTACATATAAGAAGTACTTTACACCATGACCAAGTGGGTTTTAACCCAGGAATCAAAACTACAGTAATCAAGAACATGTGGCATTAACATAAAGAGAGACAAATAGATCAACGCATTTGAATTGAGAATCCAAAAATAAACCTTCACATTTATAGTCAATTAAATTTCAGCACGGGTGCCAAGAAAATTCAATGGAGGAAAGGATAACTTTTTCATCAAGTGTATTAGAAAAACTGGATATCCACATGCACAAGATTTAGGTTGGACTCCCAGCTCACAGCATTACAATAATAACAAAAATTAAAACAAAATAGGTCAAAGACCCAAATGTAAGATCTAAAACTATAAAACTCTTATAAGAAAACATCAGTGTAAATACCTATGACCTTGAATTAAGTAATACTTTCTTAGGTATGACACCAAAAACAAAAGCAATAAAGGAAAAAATAGGTAAATTGAATGTCAACAAAAGTATATGAATAGACATTTCTCCAAAGAAGATCTACACGTGGCCAATAAGATAAGCACAAGAAAAGATGCTCAACAATCAGTCATGATGGAAATGAAAATCAAAACCATGTTAAGGTACCACTTCACACACACTAGGATGACTATAATCAAGAAGACATATAATAACAAGTGTTGGTGAGGATATGCAGAAATTGGAACCCTTACACCTTGCTGGTAGGAATTTAAAATGGTACAGCCACTTTGGAAAACAGTTTAGCATTTTCTCAAAAACTCATCTAGATTTACCATAAGACCCAGCAATGCCACTCCTGGGTACCTCCCAAAGAGAAATTAAAACATATATCTCCAAAAATACTTGACACAAGTGTGCATAGCAGCATGATTCACAATAGCCAAAAGGTTGAAATATCATAAATATCCGTCAACTGAGGAATGAATAAGTAAAATATGGTATATCCATAAAATTGAATATCACTCTATAACAAAAGTGAAGTACTTACATATGTTACAACATGGATAAGCCTTGTGAATATATTGCTAACTGAAAGAAACCGGTTACAAACCACTTCACAGTGTGTGATTGCATTTATATGAAATATGCAGGATATGCAAATCTTTGGGACAGAAAGAAGATTGCCTAGCACTGGGAAGGTAGGAGAATATGGGAGGAACTGCTAATGGCTATGAGATTTCTTTTGGGGGAGAGACAAATGTTTTTAAGTTGATTGTGGTGATGGTGCACAACTTTGTAAATATGTGACAAAAACATGCATACTTTAAATCAGTGAATTGTATCAGTGAATGTGAATTACATCTCTATAAAACTCATAGAAAATCAGCACAAGAAAAAGAAATATAATCCTTTTATAAAGTAAACCTACAATTAACACTATATAATAATAATAAATGAACACTTTTGTTTGAATTGTAAAGTCTAGGATCATTCTGAAGACAAAATACAGCAATTTTAACATGGTTGTAGACAAAAGCAAACGTTTTATTATCTGTAATGATGATGACATGAATTTAAAAGTATGGAGAACTGCTGTTCAGAGGTGAAAGTTGGAGTGCAGAACAGATTTGTAGAGTTGGATGTTAATATCTTCATTTTATAAAGACAGAGTCAAAATATTCTGTCTGTAGATTATAAAACTTATAAATATGTGCTTATATTTCTTAAACTTACAAAAGTTAATTATGAGGGAAGAAAAAAGTGATTAATGTATGTTGGTAGGGTTGGGAGAGTGTGGGGAATGGAGCGAGTGTTTTGTTTTTAAGATATATCTTCGCTTATAAAGCAAGACGTTAGTATATAAAATATGAAATAAACAAGCAAATAAATGCATACACAAATAAATTTGTGGTGCAATATAGCATTTAGAGACATCAAGTTAAATACCAGAAGAAGTCACTCAGAGTGAAAAAGTGTTGCTTCCTCAAGCAACTTAGAGTGAAGAATGGTAGCAACTTAGAGTGAAACTTAGAGTGAAGAATGGTAGTTTCAGGTTATTCTTAGTATTCATTAAAAGCCTTTTGGTCAACTGTTTTTTACAGAATGAAAAAAAGAAGAAACACATAGCTTTCAGTTCTATGAAAGCCAGTATGTTTGAAACAGTCCAATATTTTTGATACTCATTAACTGTAATCATGGGGGCTGAGCCCCAGGGAATGAAAAGTAAGAGATATGGCAGAAAGGTGAATATTGGCCATGTCAGAAGGATGTGTATTTACTTATACAGTGAGTAACATGAGATATATAGACTGTGAACCCAAAGTTAGTTGGGACACTGATCCAAGCTGACGCCATGAGGCTTTTCAATTATATATTCTGAGAACAAATGTCATTGGCTAATACCCCTATTTTAGTTGAGAATTTAGTTGTAAGTAAGAGAAAATCACTCAGCATACTAAAGGCAGAATGGGATATTTCAATAACGATACTTACAAGCCATCCCATGGATCCCAAGGGCAGAAATGCTCAGGACAATGGGAAACCAGACACAGAAATAAGAAATACCAGGATCCCAGGCAATAGGCTTACTGTCTTGTTTCTTTTTTTTTTTAATAGACTTTAATTTTTAGAGCCATTTAGCTTCACAGCAAAATTGAGAAGGTACAGAGATTTCCCACATATTCCCTACCCCCACTCATACGTAGCTTCCCTCGTTATCAGCATCCCTCACCAAAGTGGTCCATTTGTTACAATTGATGAACCTACATTGATACATCATTGTCACTCAAAATCCGCAGTTTACATTAGGCTTCACTCTCGATGTCGTACATTCTGTGGATTTGACAAATATATACAGATATATTTCCACCATTATAGTCTCATAGAGTAGATTCACTGCCCTAAAAAATCCTCTGTGTTCCGACTATTCATCCTTCCCTCATGCCTAATCCGTGACAACCACTGACCTTTTTACTGACTCCATGGTTTTGCCTTTTCCAGAATTGTCATATAGCTGGAATCATACAGTAGGTGACAGTCTTTCCAGATTGACTGCTTTCACTTAGGAATATGCATTTAAGACTTCTCCAGGTCTTTTCATGGCTTGATAGCTCATTTCTTTTTAGCACTGAATAATATTTCATTGTCCAAATGTGCCACAGTTTATTTATCCATGCACCTACTGAAGGACATCTTGGTTGCTTCCAAGTTTTGGCAATTATTAAAAAAGATACTATAAATATCCATATGCACAGTTTTGTGCATATCGTTCCCCTTTAATCTTTTATAAGTTTCTTCTTTTTATGTTTCTTTTTTTTTGTTGTTTTATGTTTTTGTTCTTCTCCCCAAAGCACCCCAGTACATAGTTGTAGATTCTACTTGTGAGCGCCTCTGGTTGTTCTATGTGGGATGCCGCCTCAGCTTGGCTTGATGAACAGTGCCATGTCTGTGCCCAGGAACTGAACTGGCGAAACCCTGGGCTGCCGAAGCGGAGCGCGAAAACTTAACCACTAGGTCGTAGGGCCGGCCCCCATCTTTAATCTTTAGCTGAGGTCTGGACTGCATGTCTAGACCTGTTCGTGCACAGGTAAGACTTTCTAAAGCACAATGTTGCAGCTGCTATAGGGCTGAGAATGTAGCCGCCCTGATGCAGGAAGGGTTAATAATCACTGGAAAAGGCTTGCCAACAAACTGTGACCCAGAGGTGAGAAGGCCCATCAGCCAATGATGGGTAAGACCTGCAGGGTGGGGCAACCTAAGACAGGTGCAGTCGCCTGGGGGCACAGATGGAGACAAGATATCAATATCGGGAGCAGGAGGGGCCATTGCCTAGGAGACCTTGCCTGCTCAGAGATAAAAATATAGAAGCACAGCAGTAACATCATAATATCAAAACAGAGGCCGAGGGAGGGCTCCTTGAGAAATCACTAAGAATTCTTGGTATTCGCTAATTACTTCATCCAGAACACCTGTGTATGTTTAACAGCTGTAAGCTGTGTATATATTGAAACGCTGGTTATAATAAACTCAGAGTGACCATCAGCCCTCTCCGCATCTATCCTGATGTGTGCATTGGATTGCGACACCGACAGAGAATAGAACAGACATACAGGCATCATGCAGTACTGGAGATGTTTAAGTTTCAGCACAGACAGAGACAGTGGAGGGACCTCATTGAGGGTTTCAGGCATTCAGCTGAAGCTCCAAGAAAGGTCTACTTTCAAGGGGAAAAATGAGCCGTAGCAAGAGGGCCAACCCCAGTATTAAGGACAAAACATAAATAGACCTTCCTGCCCTAACACAGCGTAAAACCAAGCTTGACAAGATGAAGAGGATCCAGTAATAATTTAACTGCTCTAGGGAACAAAATTCAGCATCCTTTGAAGTAGGGGTCAGCAAATTCATTCTGTAAAGGGTCAGACAGTAAATATTTTAGGGCCACATGGCCTTTATTGCAACTGTTCACGACTGCCATTGTAGCATGAAAGCAGCCAAAACCAGCTTCATGCTTAAAGCATAAACCCAACAAATTACGTTCAATATAATTGAACTAAACAGTTTAACTAAAAGGCAAATTTTTTAGACCAGATTAAAATGCTCACAAATAGTCAACACGAGAAAGTTTGGGATAACCTTATTACTCTTAGACACACAGGACTTCAAGCCAAGGCCTTTAAAAGAGACATTTTAGAATGCTAAAATGAAAAATAAATCAAGAAGACATCACAATCATAAATGTTTATACAGCTAGTAGCAGCAATTTAGGATACATAAAGCAGAAACTGATGGGAGTGAAGGGAAAGAGAATTATTTGGAGATTGTCATTCTTCTCTTCATAGATACTAACCCATTTTTTATCTTAGAGTGAAAAATCCTGGAATGAGTTATATGTATTGTTTCCACTTGTGCTCCTCCATTTCTATATTGGACCCACTTAATCAGGCTTCCATCCTGATTATTCCACCCAAATTACGCTTTTCAGCATCATAATAGGGCTCCACATTGCTTAGTCTACTGGTCATTTCTTTGCCTTTGTTCTCTTGTCTTATCAGCAGCCTTTAACACTGTTGATCATCCCTTTCTCTTTGAAATATTTTCTTTGTTTGTCCTCCAGGTGACCTAACTCTGTATCCTACAACCTCACTAGCTGCTGCTTCTCAGTTCCCTTCATTAAATTTCTCAATAACAAAAAGTCCCAGGAATCAGTCTTTCGTTCTCTCTTCCTCATCCACAATACTGGCTAGGTAATCCCATCCAGTCCCATGTCATTAAATAGCATCTCTTTTCTGAGAATTTCCAAACTCAAACACCCAGCTCAGATCTCTCCATGACATTCGCACTCATACATCTAACTTTCTGCTTGACTCCATTTAAATGATTAATAGCCATCTAATAGTGAACTCTGCCTCTCTCTCAAAAAAAAACCCCTCAAAATTTGCTACTTCTATATTGCTCCAATTACTGCAATTTATATTTGCTCAGGCCAAAAACCTTTGTGTTATGGTTGACTCCTCCATTCTAACACTTTTCACATCCAATCCATTAGCAAATCCAGTTTGATTTATATTCTGCATTAGACTGGTTTTCAGTCACTTCCTTGTTTCTCTCTGCCCATGACACCATCATCTTCATCAGTTTTTTTTCTTCAGTGTTTTTATGCTCCCTGCTTTCATTCATATCCCCATGCCTACCCAGTCTGTTTTCCAAATTTAATGGGACTTACTTCTTTATTACATAACCATGCTTCCACTTCAGAATCTTTGCCACTACTTTGCTTTCAGCCTAGGATTCTGTGCCTCAGTTACCTACAGGAATTCTTCTTGCCACCCTGTAAAACATACTGCATGTCGTATCACTTTATTTCTCCTTATCCTCTTTCTTCTCATTCTTAGCACTTTTTGTCACCTGATAAATATTTTTATATTATTTTCCATTTTTACCCATGTGAACATAGGCATCATAAAAATGGAACTTTTTTTGGTTCCCTTTGGTATTCTCAACGTCTAGACCAGAGCATAGCATACAAGTGGCTGCTTAACAGATAACAACTAAGTACAAGGGTAGCCATTGTGCCTTCAGCTTAGGAAAAGTACAATAGTAGGTGAAGAGGTGGAAAGTGTAAACGGGAACAATGAGAAGCCATGATATGACTTGAAGCAGAGAAGTGACAGGATTGTCTTAGAGTTCTAGATAGTCACTTTAGAAGGAAAGAATGGATTTTCTGGGGAGCAAGGAAGGAGAAAAGTTAAGAACTTATTTGAATAGCTTAGTTAAAAGTTTATTTTGCCCCCAATTAATATATCAGCATTAGATTATGGCTTTTGCAGCAAAGTGAGTAATGGTGGTTGCAGTGAAAACAGCTGTAGGACATGGTGCATCCATACAGTTTCTACGAATCTCTAAAATAAAAATGAGGAACGTGGTTACATATTGATGTTAATTGATCTCTAAGATAAATATCAAGTTATAGAAAAGGAAATATTCTCAATATTGTAACTACTATATGTCATTTGTATAATGAAAGGGAGGAAAGGAAATAAATGCATTGGCTTGGATACATATATTTTCAAAATCTATTTTTAAAAACAATAACATTGTTTGCATTTATATGCAATGAGTGCTCTGAGGAACAAAGTAGGAGCAAGACTTTCTATGGTATATTATGGTGCAGCTTTGAATTTTGAAACCTGAGAAGTTTTACATATGTAAAAAATAACTAAATAAAATTAAAAAGTAAAAATTACAAACTTGAGAAAAATTGTAAGAGTGCTTGGCATGTTTTTGCTATTTAGTTGCAGTTTATTTTAGAGAAGTGATTTTGAGTGTTGGAGACAATATATGGCTGCTTATCCTAGTTTGGGATGGAGAAGACCACATTTCTTTCTGCATATTTTTCAAAGTATATATATTTTGTATTTTTTTAATTATAGAACTTGCTACTGAGTCTCTTGTCAGTTATTGATGTCAAAGTGTTAAGCTCTTACGTAAAGAACAATTGCAGTAGGCAGCCTTATAAATCTGTAGAGATAAAATGTAAAGCGGTTTATAAAGGGAAGTCAGCGTGAGTAGCATTTTCATAAATTATATAATCTGGTGATCACTAACATGGTTTATTATTGAACAATGTCCATGACCAAAGTAAGTCTAGAATCTGTTTCTCCTATGAATAATTTGCTCTATGAATAACTCAATAATTACTCATTATAAACTGATAGACATTAATTAACTTGTTATTAAGTCAGCACATAAGCAAATTTACAAACACTGAATGTAGACAAACCTAGTGGCTTCATGCATCATAGTTTAAGCTATTTCTTCAGAATTCAGAAAACCTCATTTTGAGTTTAGACTACATCATTTAATAAAAGAGTGTTTTTCCTATTTGCCATGTGGTTAAAAAAAAAAAGATCTATTTTCTTCATAGAGTGATAGTGAGAGTCATTTTTGATAACATACGTAAAATACATTTTAAAACGATGAAACTTTATATTTACATCTTAAACACCACTAAGAGTATTAGTAAGAATTAAAGCATAGCACATCAATAACCAAGATTTTCTTCTTTACAAAAAGGATGAATTGGTTCTATAAAGTATATAAATATAAGAAAAATCTCATATTTCGCTCTCCTTGGTTTAATTTCCAAATTTGGTAGTTAAATAATGGAAGAGTTTGAATATAGTTGGAAGAGAAAAAAATATGTGTTAACATATTCAAACACTTTCAGAAAATATAAAGATTCTGCTAATAGAAATGCAGAGGGAACTTTTTTTGTGGACAGTTGACTATTGGTAGTCAAAATATGAGTTGGCATTCGAATGTGCTAGGTAATTAAAACACTTCACAAGCTGGTTGTCCATAGTGATATTGCATGGATGTATTAAGTTTTTTTCTATTTCTGGTAGAACGTGGTTTTGATTGATTTAATCCTCACAGTATTGTGGGTGTATAAGTCTAATTGGAAACAGTCTTTGGCCTCCTCATCTAGCAGCAGATGCGCTATTTGCATAAGTGGGATGTTATATGTGGGCTTGTATTTTTGGATGCCTCTAGATTTATCACACCAATTCAGTTTTTGCACAGATGGAAGAAAACCTTACAATGTGAAAGGAGGAGTTAATCGGTTTCCCTTTAAAAAATTGTTACAATTACTCTGATTTAAATTTGCATATTTATGCATCTGATTGCTTCATTCATTGACGTATATGAATCAGTAAATTTTCAGTCACTTTATGATCTCTCATCGTAATGTGAGCAATTGAACTTGAGGCTGATGCAGGCAAATAGGAGAAACATTAACAAATGAATGTATTTATTCTAATTTTTACAGAAAAATACATGTTATACTATACGATACACAATTAAATTCTTAGGAAATCTTCTGCTTCTTTTTCTAAAATTTTCTTCACTTTGAATAATGTATTTAAAATATTTAGTAGTTACATATTGGATTTTCCCATGGCTTTAGATACTACGTGACATGACATATATTACTATTTTAAAGAATTTAATTTGAAGTTAGTATAAATTACAGCAGCATACTTTATAGTTTTAATAAAATCTTTCTTCCTAAATAATATGAATATTTTTGGTTACAAGGGTACTTTAAAGGGGAAGAAACTTTTGAAAAGGAAATTTATAGTTTCAAATAGACTGTATAATTGATCTTACGTGTTTGCATTACATGTGTATATATATATATTTGTGTGTATAATAAATATACAAGTTAGAATTAATTAACTTTCGCTTCTTCAAAGAGCTTAGAGTCTAGTGAGAGGAATGTAATATTTGTGTGTGCGGTGGTGCAGAAGGACATGACGGATGGATTGGGCTACACTTTCTAGAAACAGAAGAAAGGGGATGCGAGCCAGTCACATGGGCAGCCACAACTGAGGGCACAGGAGAGAAAATGTGATCAATAAAGGAAAATTTACAAGCAGCTGTTTTGTTGTTGTTGATAAAGCAACGAGGGGTGAGAGCTAAGACCGAGAGTATACACAGGTGCCAGTTTTCATCCATCAAGAAAGAAACCTTGGACTGTATCTTGTGGGCCTATAATTATTTTAGTGAAGAGATTAAAGAAGAAGACTCGATTCTTTAAGAAGATTATTCTGGGGGCCAGCCCAGTGGCTGCTGGGTGGTTAAGTTTGCGTGCTCTTCTTCACTGGCCCAGGGTTTCGCCCCATAGGATCTGGGGCACAGACATGGCACTGCTCTTGAAGCCGTGCTGAGGGGGCGTCCCACATAGCACAATCAGAGGCACTCACAACTAGAATATACAACTATGTACCAGGGGGCTTTGCGGAGAAGAAGAAGAAGAAGAAAAAAAGATTGGCAAAAGGTGTTAGCTCAGGGCCAATCTTTACAAACAAATAAAGAAAAGATTATTCTGGTAGCTAGGTAGGTAATGAATTTGATCAGTGAACAATAGAAGCAGAGATACCAGATGGAGAATGTTACCATTTATTAGGGGAAATCTTATGGAGTTTTGAGCAAATTAAGTATTAATAGAGGTAGAAAAATGGTATAATGTGAGAAATAGTTATGAAGGTATATTAAAAATTATTGTAACTCATCTCTTTTAAAAAATAAAATATCAATCTCTAATTTTATTTGACGTTTTGAAATATATAATATGATCAAAACAAAATTAATGGTAATTTTGAAAGAGAGATACAATGATACACTCAGATATAGATAGATACAGATACATAGATACACAGAGCACTGAAAATTTTATATTAATGAAAGTAGACGAATTACAATGTAAACTTGGCTATGTTTGGGTTAAAACCAGAAGAACATTTTATTCAAACTTATTGCTGAAGCCTTAAATACAACTGCATTTTTATTTTATTTTTTTTGTTTTTAGATTTCGTAATGACTAAGGCACTTTAAATTTATTCTGCGTTGTAAGTAACTGGCTAGGAGGAGAACTGACCTCCCTGTTTTTTAACAAACCAGGAACGTCACTGAGGTGTTTAACTTTGTGTGAGGAGTTTCTGTGTAGATGGAAAACCCTGGGAGCTCATGGTCTGTTAAAAACATCTGAAGTGATTAACAATATGTGCAATTTATGAACTTTCACTGTCCCTATGCTAATCATGCTGCATTCTTTTCATAACCATTTGATACATGTTTTTCTATAAGTAAATATCATGCACAGTTAAAAATGTGTAATTCTGAGGGATGAAGACGTCTTTGTGGGGCCAGCTTAGTGGCGTAGTGGTTAAGTGTGCACACTCCACTTTGGGGGCCCAGAGTTCACAGGTTCAGATCCAGGGTGGGGACCCACATACTGCTCACCAAGCCATGCCGTGGTGAGGTCCCACATACGAAATAGAGGAAGATTAGCACAGATGTTAGCTCAGGACCAGTCTTCCTCACTAAAAGAAAGAAGAAGAAGAAGAAGTCTGTGAAACAACAGAAGTAGATCCCTATCCATTGTCATTGCTTGGCAGGAAAATACAACAGAAATCGTATTTGTGACTAAGGACAGAAATTTAAATGCCCACTTTGAAACTGTGAAGGATCTGAGATGTTATCTCACAGATTACACGGGTTCCCCACTCCCCAATTCCACAAGGAATAACATGGTGCCAGCCAAATCTTCACCAATGGATTATGCCAGAGAGGATCCCCCAAATTATAAGATCTAGAGCTCATATGGGGACAGCTGGGACATCTGCCCATCTTCCCCTCCAAAAGAGAGACAGAGATTCCTCACTGAGCAAATACTCTCTGATAGATAGAGGGGAAGCATTGCTAGATGTATCACCCTGGAGGATAAGCAAATGTTTTCAGGGAGGGAAAGGAGAGGATTTTACAACTCCAGATCATTCTGTGAGTCTCTATCTTACAGATACTGTCTACTTAGAGATACTCTCTAGTTTCCAAGGCTGTCTGTTATGAAAACATTCTTTCAGTGCCCTTTGCTCAGAAGGTCTGGCCTACACCAGAGCATAAGGAATCCAAGAATTGTCTCCTAATACAACCAGAGTCTAATTTTTTTTTTTTTTGAGGAAGATTAGCCCTGAGCTAACATCTGCTGCCAATCCTCCTCTTTTTGCTGAGGAAGATTGGCTCTGAGCTAACATCCTTGCCCATCTTCCTCTACTTTATATGTGGGATGCCTACCACAGCATGGCTTGACAAGTGATGCATAGATCCAGGCCTGGAATCTGAACCGGTGAACCCCAGGCTGCCAAAGCAGAGCATGTGAACCCAACCACTGCACCACTGGACCAGCCCCAGAGTCTAATTTTTTTATTTATCTAATAATTATTATAATTTATTCCAGTATTTGGAAAAATGCTATTATAAAGAACACCCTTGAATCCATTCCTTTGCTTCATTTAAGTTCAATATTTTGCCATATTTGACTTATATCTTTTATTTACTGTGACAAATGGAATAATGGCCACCCCAAAGATGTCTGCCTTCTAATTCAAGAAACCTGAGAATATGCTACCATAAGTGGCAAAAAGGACTTTACAAATGTGATTAAGTTAAAGATCTGGAAATGGGGAGATTATCCTGGATAATCTGAGTGGGCCCAATGTAATAAGAGCAATTACAAGAGAGAGACAGAAGGGTCAGAATCAGAGAGAGACTAGAAGATGCTACGCTTCTGGCTTTGAAGATCGAGGAAAGTGCCAAAGCCAAGAAATTCAGGCAGCTTCTGGAAACTGGAAAAGGCAAGGGAACAGTCTCTCCTCTTGAGCTGCCAGAATGAACAAAACCCTGATGACACTTGATTTTAACCCCGAGAAACTCATTTAAGATTTCTGACTTCCATTCTGGGATCCCCTGACTACTTAACTTTTCTTTTATTTGCAAAAATTAAGATCTACTTTTTGTATGGGTTTTGAAAAATACTTGATTTCTTGTATTCACCATTATGCATCAAGTATTTATTATATTAAAAAAATTCCCTGTTTCACTTATTCACCTCCCCTACCCCAATCCAACCCCAGCCCAATGGCAACCATTGACCTGTTCACCATCTCTCTGTTTTTTTTCAAGATTGGCACCTGAGCTAACATCTGTTGCCAATCTTCTTTGTTTTTTTTTCTTCTTCTCTCCAAAGTGCCCCATCCCGCTCCCCATAAGTAGTTATATATTCTAGTTGTAGGTCCTTCTGGTTGTGCTGTGTAAGATGCTGCTTCAGCATGGCCTGATGAGTGCTGCCACGTCCGTGCCCAGGATCCAAACCAGTGAAACCCTAGGCCACCAAAGCAGAGTGCGTGAACTTAACCACTCCACCGCAGGGATGGCCCCTCCATCTCTATATTTTTGCCTTCTCATGAATGTCATACAATTGGAATCATGTAGTCTGTAGTATTTCAGACTAGCTTCTTTCACTTAACAATATAAAGAAAAATAAAAGATTATTTGCTGGTTACTTGTCAATGTGTGTATGATCAGCATAAGTAGTTCTGCATTTGTGTTGACATAAATGTGTCCTACTTAAATATCTAGTTTTTCTAAATAGTTTTCTAAATCATAATAGTAGAAGATGAATAAAAATAAAACTTAAACCATAGCATTTTTAAACATTTTTCTCAGTAAAGGTTGGCAATAGTTGATATTATCTAAATGAGAACTAAAAAATGTGATGAAGTTTATATCAGCACGACTTAATGTTAGGATCTATTTTGAACCCCATCAAACCGTCTTGGAGGAAATTCCTTCAGGGAAAATAAAGAACGCTTTGCATCATGATTCTGTTTGCTACCATCAGCAGACATTGCAGACTTCTTAATCACATCTGTTCTTCAAAATTATCTGGCCATATGTTCATGCAGATGAAACATTAGCACTCATTGATCGCACAATTCCTTAATCTCTATCATCTTTGTCCCAAACAAAATATTCTTCAATGATATATTCTTTCGAATAATATAATTTCTATATTGATTAAAGTTTATTCACTAATTTACCCCAAGTCTAACTTTCCCATCTCCACCCTCTCTCCTATCCTCTTAAGATCCATTCTATAGCGACCAAGAGAAAATCTATTATGTATCCTCTTGTTCTTCATAGAATCCACCCAAAATTTCTTCCCGTAGCAGAAATTTTCCTCCTTCCCAAGAACATCCATTTATGGTAACGTTTATCTTCTTCTAACTTCCCGTGGCCTTTGTTCAAATTCCCACGTCATCTCCATATGGCGTAGAAACTTTCACCTTCAGCTGTTTTATTGCAATCTCCTAGTCACTTAGTCAACCTGTATTTTATTGAGTTCTTGGTTTCAGTCTCAATCTCGATGTCTTTCTATCTGTTCAATGTCCTCTTTCTCTCTCCCTCTCTCCCTCCTTTCCTCTGTCTGTTTGTCTCTTTCTTTCTCTGCACATACAGGCTAAAAAGTTGTCATTTTCATATGGGTAAATATTATACATTTAAGATTCAATATTATTTTCTCAAATAATCACATTTTAACATCCAAAATGTAAAAGTGACAGTTTATACTTAGAGGAAAATAAATCAATGATAGCAAATATCTTTGCCATATTCTGACATTGTTCCCTCTAGTAACCTTTTGTGACCACCATTTCTTTAGCACATAAGTTTACTGACTCAAAATGGAAATCTTGAGAGGTAATTCAAGAATATTCATTTATTTTCAAATCACATAAGAGTGATTACACCGTTCCAGGTAGTTTCTGAGGATGGAACAATAAAACACACTGACTTTGTTTGAAAGATTTACTCCAGTGCAAAGGAAGACATTCAAGTGAAGAATTAAAGCATAGCCTGATTTTTGCTGTATTGAATATATGGATGTGGTGCGAATGTTCAGAGAAGGCTTTAGCAATGCACCACATAGCTTTGACACCCAGAGGAGAACTCGTACGGTCCTATGAGATAACTGTGTATTTTCACCTACCAAAAACAACCAGAAACATATCTGTAGAAACAATAGTAGTCTATTACTTACAGCAATACAGAGCATGCTCCATGAGGAACTGTGGGGGATCTCAATAAGAGGGAGCAAGGAGGGGCTTATTATAGAATTGGGGCTTGTGTTAAGAGACACAGGGGAAAGAATGGCTACTGTTTATCAGATAGTTAGAATTGCCAGAGGCTATGCCAAGGGCTGTTTTTTTTTTTCTCTTTTCATCTATCAGTTATAGTTATTTCTTAAAGTTTCATTCCTTTTTTAAAAAGATGTTGTTCATTCATTCTTTCATTAAATATTTATTGAGTGACTATGTGGTAAGGTCTTTAGGAATGTTATGTAAACAGCCTCGAGGGATATATTCTAGTATATATGTATGTGTTTAATTATTTATTTATTTTGCCTTTTGACCCCCTTGACCCATTTCTCCTAGTTTTTTAAACATACATTTGTTGAAGTCACATGCCTGTAGTTCAGTTCATACTACATTTGCTGTGACATGGAACAGGGTTCTTCTTTGAGGGGTCATCCGGGTGATGTATCTCTGTGTCTAACTCAACAGGAAAATTAGATAGAAAATTATAGGATTTGTTTTTTTGCTTTCCTTCAATTATTCATCTATTTTTTGAGGGGGTAGACACTGTATTTCATGAGGCAGAGAAACTCGTTAATATGCCCACATCGATAATTGTTGTATGATCACAATTCACTGATCTTTGTATATGCTAAGTTATTTGTAACATTTAAATGTACCCTAAGGACCTCCTTTTATTTAAATTCCATTGCTTACACTTGCTCCTTTTCCTTCTGGAAATGTGTGTGACTCCTCCCATCTGACATCAGATAACCTACTCCCAGGTCTTGGGAGTGGAAGGTGGACATGTTTTGAGGAAGAAAGAGCTCAGCATTAATCTTCATCATTAGGGAATAATTCATCGTTAATTACTTCCCTGTTCAAGCTTCACTAATGTCTTTAGCGGGGAGAGACGAAAGGAGCTTGCAGGCAAAAGCCCGCTAGATGTTCCCTTTTGCTACAACTGGGGAAGCACAAAGCTGTCCGAGTCTTTCACATTTTCTCAGTTAATCCCACCTGTATTGATATTTGAGAAACACTAGAGAATGAGTGACTGAATGACCGTAATGGGTCCGATCAGAATTCACTCCAAATCTCTGGAAATGAGTGTAGGGCTCAGTCTCCACATCCCAGCCTGAAGCTGCATCTGCACATCACCTGGGTGAGACTGGAGGATTTGCTGACCTGCGTCTTTCAGCCCAGCTCCATCACAGCTCTACATCGTTAGACCAATTTGTATGCCTATGATTTCAGCCTTCTGTCTGCCCCAGCATCTTGGACAGAAACTGAACTAATTTGCTACCGAGTCATATTTTTTCCTCTTCATTCTGATAAGATTGAATATGTATATATATATTCACACATATATACATGTAAATATAATATCTGAGTCTTCTCAGAACGTTTTAAAAACCTGATATTGTTTACTGAATATCAAACCTGTACAGTCTAAGAGTATGTGTTTTTGTGCCACCAGTGTTTCTTTAAAAAACTATGATTATATATTTCTCTAAAAAAATCCCAAGAGAAAGACATATATGCACTTCCAAACAAAAGTTCATATTACAGTCAAGGGTTCAGGGAAGTTTCTACTCCTACACAGATGAGCTCAGAGAGCCGTGGATCCCAGATTAAGTACCCTTGTCTCTTGTTCTACTTCCCCGTTACTTACAGTAATAGATTTTCTGTGCTCCTTGGAGTTGCTTCATTTTTCCCTTGAATTTGGCATGTGAATCTCAATCACTACCCACCTTGCCATATGCTGATTCTAGGATAACGGGCCAGTTCTACACGGAAACGTCCTTTCAGGCAGACTCTGGAAAACTTTCACATACAAAGCAACGGCTCTCCCCAGCTTACTTGCTTTTTCTTGTACGATTTCTATGATAGGCACTGCAGGGACAGCACTTTCCACATTAAAAAAAAAAAAAAAAAAAGATTGGGCTGGCCTGTGGCTGAGTGGTTAAGTTCGCACGCTCCACTGCAGGCTGCCCAGTGTTTCGTTGGTTCGAATCCTGGGCGCACACATGGCACTGCTCATCAAACCACGCTGAGGCAGCATCCCACATTCCACAACTAGAAGGACCCACAACGAAGAATATACAACTATGTACCGGGAGGCTTTTGGGAGAAAAAGGAAAAAATAAAATCTTTAAAAAAAAATAAAAGAAAAATTTTTAAAAAAGAAAAAAAGAAAAAGATTAGCGATTAGTCATTTAAAATCTTGCTGAATTTTTGAGTCCTACCATAACATGACCTAGGTTTTAAGTCACGGCTGGAAAAGCTGAGCAGTGGAGGTTTTGTTTCAGGTTTGGTATCTACTGTTTTCAGTGTCCAAAAGGAAATATAACTTCTTATACAGCTACATGTTTGTGAAAGTTGCAATTAAATCTGATTGCCAGGTTGCCACTTCCTAAGAAGTTTTATTTGACATGTTTAATTTATCGGACTTAAAGAGCGCCGCATTGATTCGGTTCTCTGGAGAGCACATAAAACTCCGAAGAGGCCATCCTTCCACGAATTACAACTCTAGCTTTGATGTCATCTCTCTGATGGTTGGTTTGCTGATGCCTTTTAGTACTTCTGCAACATTTCTCATGTCCAGAATGTGTTTGATCCTGCTCATTTACACAGTATTGCAGTACTCCATGTTCCTCAGATTGATGAAATGAATGAGGGAGGTAGGAAAGAAAGGAGGAAGGGGAGCAGAAAGAGAGGAAGAGAACAAGAAAACAATAAACAGTGTCCTGATGGAGGCCTGGGGACTTTGTATTGCTTGATGCCTTATCTGAAATCCTAGTGAAATATAGAACAATTTATATTGGTGATTTTGTCATGAGAAGTTGTTTGTGGTCCTAGGTTTAGTTTATTACAGATTTTTCAGTAAAGCTAAACAGAATCCTTTGTGGTTTGATAAAAGTTTTTGCCTTATTTAACCTGCTTTTTGTATGTTAAATGGGCTCTGCCTTTCATTGTCTAATCCTAACGAAAATTTTGTTTATGTGTCAAGGTAGAGATAATCAAGTGTGCTGTCATATATGACCTTTTCTATTCCATGTTTTATGAAAATTAGCAGTTGATCATTTTAAATGTTCTAATACAAGTATTTCCTACAACCTATTTTAATCAGGTAAGAGTGATAAGAGGCTTCTAAATACATCGTCAAGAATGAGGGGGAGTGCTTAAGTTTATAATTTCAGTCAACTTTGTACTACCTCACAAGCCAAACATTATATTTTAGTTATATGTTATCCTTCATACCTGCATATTTTATTCCTCTTCCATCTATTTTCGTATTAGAAGGTAGTTTCAAGCCTTTAAGTGAAGGAGTTAAATGATGCACTTACTGGCTAGGAGCTTACATGAAGGGGAATCAAAATTCTCTTCTACATTTGCTCTCATAAATTCAGCTCTCATTGCTAAATCCCAGTGAACATGAATTTTTAATAAATTATTACTTAGTTTTCAATGATTTTCTAAGTTAAAGATTCAAATCTTTCCTTAAACTTTACTTCAGTAAAGCAAAATTTTTAAATGTTAATCCTTTTTTTTTCCTGTACATACAGGACTTTCCATTGTATCTTACATTGATTGGTCTTGTGCAAAACGCTACGTCTACTCTTTGCACTATTTTTTCTAAATGATAGCTGTCTTGCTCTGTGTAGATATATGGGTAATTTTTTGAATCAGAAACATATTATTCAAACATAATGACTGGCTAATATTAGGAACAAGTTTCTGTGACAGAGAGAATAATGGAGAAATGTTTAGATACTCGGGATATCTCTTAGTCATAAAATATCTGTGTTAGGTATTATACTAACAAGCATGTTAATATAAACACATTGTAAATGTTCCTTTTAAACATATATGTTATGAGCCAGCCCTGATGGCCTAGTGGTTTAAGTCCCATGCTTCCATCACCCTGGCAGCCCAGGTTCGCTCCGTGGTTGCAGAACCACACCAGCTGCCATGCCGTGTCAGCAGCCATGCTGTGGCGGCAGCCCACGTAGAAGAACCAGAAGGAGTTACAACTAGGATGTACAACCATGCCCTGTGGCTTTGGAGCGGGAAAAATAAAAAAAGAGGAAGATTAACAACAGATGTTAGCTCAGGGTGAATCTTTCCCTGCAGAAAACTTGAAAAACACTTTATTAAAAATATATGTTATGATAGTTTTTTAAAAGCTAGTTTCAAATGTTAGGTACCTAAAAATAGACTCAAAATAACTACATATAAGAGTCTATTTTGATGGATGATTATCTTTGTCATCTTTTGAAAACCTGTGTGTCAATCATATTTTGGATCCCTGAATATATTATAGTCAAACTAATATTTTAAAATAATTGAAAATTGTCCAAAGATCAAAATTACAGTTTTTTTGGAAGAGCAAGTTGAACAGACCAATTATGGTATCATGTCTTGAAAGAGAGAATATTGGCTTTATGATAAGTTTTATGTTCAGTATTTTAACTCTTTGTATTTTAGTTTTCTTTCTTTCTGGCGGAGTAGAAGGACTAGCTCAAAAAAAATAAAAGAGAAATAACAAAAGAGCAGTAACTAACTATGTAGATCCATTTGTATTAAAGAAGCTGATCATTTGTTATAATCTGATGTATATAAATAAGACATCAATACAGAACTTGCTGACTCTTTTAAAAGATAGAACTTTATGTTTAATATGTGAACTTAATTTATGAGCTTCAGATTTAATAAACTACAATTTAATTCTGACAGGTTTATACATCATAATAAGATTGAATAAATGTGTCATTATCTGAATGTAACAATTTTGTGCATGAGAATATTACAACAAATTTTCTTCAATATATAGAGCTAGATGAACAAGTTATTTTAATCTTTACACTTTATAGAACAGTATTTCATCTTTTCAAATAACTTAAGAAATTACATAGACTTTTGAATTCCATGAATTATGGTAGATTGCTTGATGTATATGAACCAACCATTTCCTAAGAGCTGGTAAATATTTCTTTGCTGGATTAAAATAATTTTATGAAAGAGCAAAAATAACTTAAAAATTCAGACATAAACATTTAATAGTACTGAGATTATTGCTCCTTACCACAAGTAGACAGGCTGAATAATTACAGAAGTGATAGTAAAATATAATGGGAAGAAATCTGGGCAGAAAGACACGGAATCTGCATCCTATCGAGGCATTGCCAGTAATTTACTATGTGAACTTGACTGAGTTTTTGTATTTGCTTAATAGTACTTTATTCTTTTGTGAATTTCCTTTTAATTTGCTTATCATATTTTTCCATGCTGGAATTTTCACTTTTTCTACTGATTATTAAAAATGTTAAAGCCTTTCTGGCCTTAGATATATTTTTCATTATGTAAATATGATTTCTGTGGTCTCTGGAGCCCATTCCAAATGTAAACGCATATGAAAACACAAGGGAAATACTTCTTAGTATTTTATTTGAGATTTAATTTTACAGAGTTTTCTAAATATAATTATTCTACATAGAGAATTAAATGAACTTGCATGTTTTGAGAAGGATGAGGTCTAGTTTATGGCAAGTTAGACCATTAAGGCAGATCCATAATACGGAAAAATATTGGTATTTTGTACATTATTTATGTAGTCCCAACACAAAAAGATAGTGTTAGAATAAATGAGTGTAGATGTTCTTACTGGTGGAAGGTAGATGTTCTCATGTAAGTAACAATATAAGCTATAGAATAAAAATAAGAAGTTTTTGAAAGATTTTGTAGGATACAGTGCTAATATCGAGTTCTGAAAAAATCTTGTCATAATGTGCAGAAACAGATGCTATGGGCATAGATGACAGTTACACAATGAAAGATGGATGAGATGGAATGAACAAAGAAGCACACAGGAACACAAAAAGGACACTATTATGCTCAGAAAAAAAAAATAGTTTGGGTTAGGTCAAAAATCAAGGAGGCTGCGTTCTCCATGATGGTGTAGTATTGGCTCCAGAATCCTCTGGTCTTCTGACCTCACACAGACACCAAGGGGCCCTGCCCCATTTGTATCCTCCTTGTGATCCCTTCCCTACCAGTGCTTCTGACTCAAGCAACTTTTCCAGCAGTTTGTGGCAGGAGAAATTGTAGCAGAGGGGGAAGTAGTTTTCTGTCATCCACTCAGACTTCCATCGTTCTCCATTATTACATATGATCATCATAGTCTACATATGATCTCCATAATCTTATGTCACAGGCTTATAATTTATACCTTACAACTCAGATATGTTTAAATTAAACTTCCCTTAAATATCTATGAAAGAACTTGGTGGTTACCAGGGGCTGGGGGATGGGGGAAAAGAGGAGATGTTGGTCACAGAGCCCAAAGGTCCAGTTATAAGATGAATAAGTGCTAGGGATCTAAGATAGAGTGTGGTGATTATAGTTAATAATACTATATTATATACTTGCAAGTTGCTAAGACAGTAGGCCTTAAGACACAGAACAGAAATGGTAATTATGTGACACAATGCAGGTGTAGCTTACTCTATGGTGGTAACTTTTTCATAATATACAAGTGTATCAAGTCAACACCTTGTACACCTTAAACTTACACAAAGTTATATATCAATCACATTTCAATAAAGCTGGAGGAAAATTCACCAAACTGTAATAAAAAATAAGTAAATGTGCATATGTATAAATAACAGTAATAATAAACTTATATTTGAGACCCCAAGTCTTCCAAGCAAAATAAACAAAACTAATAAAAATTTACGACAACTAGTTTCTGTTGCTTCTGTTTTTAGATGTCATTTTCAGAAAATGCCCATGTCCTTCATTTCTACTCGGGTTGCATTTGGACACTGGAGAAGTTTTCAAATCTTTCTCTTTTGATCAGGTGTTTCTCAGCCTCAGTACTGATGGTGCTTGTCCTGGCAGCATCTGGTTGTGCGGCGGAACCTAAAACTGCCACGGACTTGAGTCAGGAGGACCTCTTACTCTGTACCCTGCTCATTTCAAAGCCAAGCATCTTTCTGGACACCAGCCTCTCAAACACTTCTCTGCCTGCCTCTGTAGGCCCGGGAATGTCGGGGGCCTTTTTGACACCAGCCTGGATTAGAGAATCTTGTGGTGCCACGGCAGAACACACAGCCCATATGCTTTCAAATTCTGACTCTATCGACTTGGACCCACCTCCCACCAGACAAGCCTCAGGTTCTGGAGAATGGGCACTCCTCAGAGATACAGGCAGCATCTTAATATCACTCTCATCATCTCCAAATCCTGTGGTTTAATGAACTCGTTTCTCTCATGAGTAAAATTCTTGTGATTCACATAAGTAAAATTCTTACATGACATCCCATTCCTTCCTCTACTCTCCAGATTGATTTTGCAGTTTTATAATCTAGTCTATCATGCTTCAGCCAAATTTTCCAACCCATGCTCTTTTGGAAGGAAAAGCAGAACCTTTAAAAATCAAAAATGTTATTATTAAATTATGATAATGCTTCATTGTCTAATTTTTTCATACAAATTGAACTGCTTGTTTTCTAGATGACATTCGCCAAACCCCCTCTCTGACCAAATAAACTTCAGATTCAAGCCCATGTTAATGGTGAAAGGAATAAGAAGAATTACTTAGAATGAAAAATATGTCAAACACAATTTTAACAAAATTTTGCCTCTTTTTGCTATTCTAATATTTATGATTACTAGATATGTAACTGAATCTGTTATTGGCTTGATCAAATTTTATAGATGTCCCATGAAATACAGAACGAAAATTTCCTTCCTCAGCCTAGCATTGTAAACCTTCCACAGTTTGTTCTTTTCTGTCCAGCTTAAACTGCAGACATGTTTCCTGCACTGCGCCCTGTGCCCAGCTAACCATGTGTGGGTTCAGCATCCCTTGAATGCTGCGTCGCCTTTCTTCGGAGTCCTGGTCTTGATTCAAACGTGTCACTTCACTTACAATCCCACTTCCACAAATACGTTAGATGTTTTTTAAAATTTCCTCTCTATTGAGGTATAATTGACATATAAAATAGTAATATATTTCCTTTTTGAAAATGTGCCAGCTCTGCTACTTTCAAAGAATCTTCTCAAATTCCTCTAGATTTAGTCTCATGTAGATTGTAATTTACGCTGCTGTAGTCCTACAATAGTTTATATCAGATTTGTTTTTCATGCATCTCTAGTTCCCCTGTTTAATTATGAGCTCCAGAAAAAACTAGAAGATAGAACTGTAATTTCAATCTTTTTATGCCCATATCATTGTTTAGTATATAATTATAATGTCTACCATATTTGTGTGTCTACCGGATTTTCTCCTAAACAAATGACACATATTATCTCATTTAATATTTAAAATACACTTATGAAGTTGATAATATAATTATACCATTTCATAGGTGATGAAAGAGAGACACATAACATAAATAAGCTGCTGAATGTTAAATGGTGCAGATGGTGGGGCTGGGACGAAACCCAGCCAGTCCTACTCTAAGACATGTTCTCCTAAACGATTTACTAAAACACTTGCTAACCAAACGCTTCTGTCATTTAATTTCCTTGACCATTTTTGCACTCATCAACTGGTGTTGTATATGTGGAAGCCTTTCTACAAGATACATTTAGCGAATACGATTAGCTTAGGCACGGTGCTAGGAAGTCAGCACCTGATAATGAACAATTTGGAAGACACGCTATTTTGCAAGAGTTAAGAGTCTGTTTGGAAAGCATTAGACAGGGAGACAGACAATTTCAATAGAATGTGATTACAGGAAAGCTATAGTTTTTTCAGAATTATGTGAGAGGAGACAGAAGCTGCTTACACGTCCCAGAGAGAATTGACATTTATGCTAAGAACTGAATGAGGAAATGAGAGGTAGAGGAATCATTGTGGGATGAGTTTTAACAGGAGTTTGAAGCAGAGAAAATAGCTGGGCAAGATAAATCACAGGCAATAAAGAGTATGAAATGCCTGAAAATTGGATAAAATTAGTCTGAATGGAACAAAGATAATTGACTGAGTCAGCTGATGATGAGGCAGGAGGAGAAAGGAATAGACTTGAATGTGGAAGCAGTGGAGAATGAGGTAAATTTTAAGATATAATAATGAGGGACATAATTTTTTTATTTTTTTAAATTGTGGTAAAATACAGTAACATAAAATCTGGTTGTGGAAGGTAATTGTGATAAAGGATGACAAATCATCTTGGTCTGGAGAGGTGAGTAGGTGTTTGAAAGGAAATGAATGATGGAAGTTTATTCTAGAAAATTAGAACAATGTCCACAAAGCTACATGATTATGAATGGATATTAGAATTTGGGAGAACGCTGAGAAATTCTCTGTAGACTATTGTGGGAGGAGTGAAAGAAATTGAGGTTGAGTTTTAAATTAGAGCCAAATTTTTGATGGGCTTAATCCATCCAATCTCAGAAGATGGTTGTCTTTGCCTGTACAAGCAGGGTAGTAGCATCTTTTAGACTTTCATATTTTGTATGTACAATTTTAATGATATAATATACATATGAAATATATTATAAATTTTATGTATGTACCTTTATTGTTTACAAGACCAATTTTCTGTCTTTATTTCTCAGAATCTGATCAAACATACCAGGCTTTAGATAAACTCACTATATCACAACCTTTTTATTTCTGTGTATGTACATGCATATGTGTGTGTCTTCATTTCTGTTTTTCTTACTTTCTCTCACTTTCCCTCTTCTAACCAAGGTTACTGACAGAAGTGATGAATTGATATAGAGCCTCATCAATAACACACTCATTGACAGAACATTTCTGGTTTTCAAGGTGGGCAAAGATGACTGTGGTGTAAGTTATCATGCATGTGATATTTATCACAGAGACTGAGTTTTATTAGTCACACAGTTTTTACAAGGAAATACTCTGAAAAAATGCAAGCTAGGTATTTTCAGCAATTCCTTGTCTTAAAAAAGCAAAACAAAACAAAAATAAATAAAGCAAAGCAAAAATGAATCCTAAGTCCCAGAGGCACAGGATTTTCTCTACCAAAGAAAGGCAGGATCATGTGTAGAACCTACGTTCTGAATCAGTAGCTGACATGTCTCCTGCTACCTCTTCTCAACATTACTTTTATTTTGCTGTTCTCAATGACATAATGTCAAGGTATGGGTTACAGCTCGATCCTAGTTTCAACCATAAATTTTTTGTGTCTGTGTTAAGTAAAAGAAAACAAGCATTCTTCTCATATTTTCACGCAAACACACACACGCACATACACACACCCCACCCCACTCAACAGAGGAGAGATCCAAATTCCCTGTTATCTCTATTCGTATGTTTCCATACAAAAGAATGAACTGTGAAAATAATTTACTAATACCATTCTATCAGCCATAATATAGCAACAGTTTTATTCCCTTCAACTTTGCACAAACTAAAGCAAATATATTATTTTGAAAATATCCCTAGTAAGTTTATATCGCATATAAACTTTTCTCATGGACACTTGTCCATGACAGAGTTTCTCTCATCAGCAAACCCAAATATACTCTCATGTACTTTCTTTCTTTTTCATGTATCGCCTCGTTGTAAACCGATGCACGGATGTTTTCATGAGTTCTCTTCCGCTGCTGCTCTTTCCCAGCTGAGTTGCTGGCCCCGGATGTTCTTCCTTCCTGCCTGCTTCACAAAGGGCTTCTGCAGATGTTTCACCAGGCCTGTTCCTAGAGCCTACACTTCCTCCTCATTTTTTGCCACAGACAGCTTGATTGTTAACTCCATTATATAACACTCTTTGCTATGAAATATACACATTTCCAGTGAGGATACCTCAATTATAGAGCATTATTGAACAAATTATACCCATTTTATCCTTATGTATTCTCACAAAGTTTTCCAATTTGCAATTATATTACCAAATAATACAGTGCATGACTTTCTCCTGTACTCCTCTCACCAAGATTAAAAATTAAAATTTTATTTTCGACTTTTTATTATCGCACTAGACAAATTAGCTTTCTCTTCATCTGATTATATGATAAGATGTTGCACTAGAGAAAATATTGCTGGTAAATTAAATAATTGTAAACGCAAATCTCCAGTATGTTATTTGCAAGCCATGTAATTTTGAAAAATGTATTTACCGTCTCTCAGTTTCTGTACCTTCATGACTGAAATAGGAAGAATAATATATGATACTTAGAGAAACCCCAGGATTGTGCAATGACACCCGAAAGTGAGTATTCCAGTTTGCATAAGCAAATTGAAACATTATTTTGGATTCATTAACAGAGATAAATACTAAGCAGCAAAAGTATGTTGAACTCTAAGAACTCTAATTCTAGAGGTTACTCTAGAAAACTCTGCTGCTTCCCTTCAAAATCTCAAGAGACTCTTTAAACACGACTGATTCCTATTCTGCTTTCTCTATATGCAGCTTGAGTTCTAGAACTGAATTCTTCAATCTTGAGGTCAGTGATCCAGTCTGAGTAATTTAGAATTGCCCAGGAAGCTGGTTAAAATTACGCATGCTGGACCTCGTTGTCAAGGATTGTGATGCAGTAGGACCGGAGTGGGGCAGGGACCTCTGTGCTTGTCACAAGTTCCTCAGACAACCGTGAAGCACAGTTTGAGAACTAGCACTCTGTGTGAACCACCTCCTTTTCCTGAGCCCCTGTTCCTAATCCTCATACCAAAGAGAGTGTGATTCACTGCGAGTCACTGAATTTTTTTAAAAACTTTCTTAGGGATCTGCAGAATTGATCTAATATTGAAAACAGCTGTGAAAACATTAAAAATTTAAAAATAAAGACATTAATTTTTCACTAGTTTATATTTACAGCATTTTTGTTTAAACTGTAGTATAGAGCTTTCAAACTAAAAAGGAAACACTTTAAAAACAATTCAGTTAACCTAAAGATTTATTTTGGTGGGTGGTTCATTCAAATCTGAGCTATTTTTGGAAGCCCTATGTGTTCATGGAATCAGAAAATATTTAATGAAATTTTTTTCTTTTTTTGAGGAAGATTAGCCCTGAGCTAACTGCTACCAATCCTCCTCTTTTTGCTGAGGAAGCCTGGCCCTGAGCTAACATCCCTGCCCATCTTCCTCTGCTTTATATGTGGGACGCCTGCCACAGCAGGTACCATGTCGGCACCCGGGATCTGAACCAGCGAACCCCCAGGCTACTGAAACGGAAGGTGCGCACTTAACTGCTGCGCCACCGGACCAGCCCCACAAAATATTTTAAAATTGTTTTCTTAGTACTTAATGCGTTACAATGTAATGAGTTGAGTCAGGAATTATTCATCAGGCAACCATCATTGGAGAATATTAACATGGACAGATGGATTTTTCATTCCCTGCAGTAATGAACTTCGCATTTACAAGACCAGTAGCTATGCAGCCCTTCTAGAAATTGGAGACCTATCCAGCTATAAGAGGCCCATTTGTTTCCGACCATAAGTAATGCCAAAGTAAGGGTGAATAAAAACTTTCTGAAAATTGAAAATATTTGAGAAACAATTAATAAAATGTCATGCGGGAAAAATTACATGCAACACAAAAGAAATAACATAATATGGGGACAAGAATAGTTTCATTTTTATGCAAATATTTATTGTTCACATTTATGAAGTTGTAAAATATTCTATTTTAAATTTTCATTAAGAATTAAATAAAGAATAAAATCAAATTCATTAGAGAAGCACAGGACTAAATTACAATTAAATGTGTATCATATTCTGCACATATCTCATTCTAGAACGTTCTAGATTAAGTGCAAAAATACTGACATTGACATTCTACTGTAAGCGTGAAATCTGAATAAAATGTTTCTTGACCACCAAGACATGTCAGGAACTAGATCTGGTCTGAGAACAGAAGTATGGCTTAAGAATAAATGTGTTTTTATAGTATGCACAATACGCAAAAGACATAGTTCTACCCACCACAGTGTGAGAAGATGATCACGCGCAAATATGTGTCATGGTGGCAGCTTATTCTTGATCAGGCAGGTTTACAAATAGATGTAGAATGTTATATGGTGAATGGGGATATTGAAAAGTGAATCAGATAAAGGATGAGCTCCAGTGTCTTGGAATTTATGGTATGTTTTAATTCATGGTCCCTCTTTACAGGATTGGAAAAGTCGTGCATCAGTATAATGCAGTTCTAATTTGAAGGCAATTCTTTGTTCCTTGTGATTATCAATATGTTTAGTTTTACTTATGTCATTTTTGTTTCTATTTTTCCCTTTCTTTCTCCTGATTTTGGATTGAGTATTTCTTCTATTCCTTTCTGTTTCCTTTGTGGCTTCCTAGCTATACTACTTTGTATTATTAATGTGTTGTTAATGGTATATATCTGTAAGTTTCCACAGTCTGACTTCAAGTGATGTTTTGCCACTTTACATCTAGTATAAGACTAACAGAACAGAATATTGCCATTTATTTTCTCTTGGATTTTGTGCTTTTACTGTCACACATTTTACTTGTACATATGTTATAAACTCCACATAGCATTATTATTATTTTGTTTAAAAAGTTAATTATCTTTCAAAAAGATTTAAGTAGTGAGAAAAATATTATCCATTTACTTTTGCCAGTATTCTTCATTGTTGTGTATAGAGCCACATTTCCATCTAGGATCATTAAACTTTTGCCTGAAGGACTTACTACTATTATTATTGTTAATCTTTCGTGTAGTACAGGTCTGTTGGAGATAATTATTTTGTTTTTGTGTATATGAAAAAGTCTTCATTTCACCTTCATTTTTGAAAGGTACTTTTCCTGGGTATAGAATTCTAGATTGCAGTTCTTTTCTTTCAATATTTAAAAATATCGCTCAACTGTTTTACACTTGCATTATTTCCCACGAAAACTCCGCTACAATTCTTTGATCTCTGTTCTCTGAATTCAAAGTGTCCTTTTTCTCTGTATACTGTTACAAGTTATCTTTATCACTGGTTATAAACATCTTGATTATGATGTGGTTTTGTGTTGTTTTCTTCATGTTTATTGTGATTGTGTTCATTGAACTTTCTGAATTTCTAGGTTCTTATGTTTTGTCATAGTTGGAAAATTTTCAGCCATTATTTTTTCAAATATTTTTCTGGGCCTTTTTCTCTTCCTGGGACTCCTATCATATACTTATTAGGCTGCATATAGTTGTCCCATAACCTCCTGATGCTGCATTAATTTAAAATTGTTTCTTTTGGTCTGTGTTTCATTCTGGTTATTTTTTGTGCTATGTCTTCAAGTCTTTTAATCTTTTTTTCCACAATGTGTTTTTTCCATTAATCCCATCCAGTATATTTTCATCATAGGCATAGACAGAGTTTTTACCTCTAGAAGTTTGAGTTGAACATATCTGTCTCTATTTCCTTTTGGAATATATGGAATACTGTTATAATAACTTTTATTTTCCTTTACACGAATTCCAACATCTGCGCCATTCTGGGTCAGTTTTAATTGATTTATTTCCTCTTCATTAGGAATTATATTTTTCTACTTCTTTGCCAATCCAGTAACTTTTTTTTATTGCATTCTAGATATCATGAAACTTACCTTATTGGGAATTGTATGTTTTTGGATTCCTGTGAATATTTTTGAGATTAAAAACAAAATTGGTATGCAGTTAAATTACAGAAACTATTTGATACTTTTGAGTCTTGCTTTTAACATTTGCTTGGCAAGACTAGCGCCTTGTTTTGCTCAAGGCTAATTACTCCCCACAACTTAGGCATGAACCTTCTGGGTACTTTCCTCAACATCCCATTAATCATGAAGTTTTCGAGTCAGACTGATGGCAGTAGGCACTTCTCAGCAACCTATTATTTGTCATGTGAGTACTTGGAGCTACATACTGTGCAGATGTGCAGTTATGAAATGGTAAAGCTTTACAAATAAGAATGCAGAGCACTTTTAGAGCAGAATCCTTGTTAGATAAATGCTCATAACAACATGACTAAATTTATGATACTCCACTCATGCCTGCTAAATAGTAAAACCCAGCCAAAGTTTCCAAGCATCTTCCCTCCCCTATTAGACTTCAGCTTGAGATGTTTAGAAAAGCTGAAATTTCTTTGCTGGGAAGAAAAGAGAAATACTTCTCTAATGAGGACTGCAAGTATGCTGTGATTCTGGTTCCCTCCAATTTTTTTTCATCCTTTTCTTTCCCTTAAAATAATTTTCCCAGAGATGTTTTGAATTTTAAAAACCTTCATTATCAGCTTGTCAATCATTTTAAAGCAGAGATTTCAAGTGGCAAAATTTCTCTATTATGCCTTTTACTTATTAGCATATTAGGGTGCATATGATCTTTGTGTAAATAATTTTCTTTTTAAACTACAAGCGTCTGTCTTACTGATCAAAATGAAAACTTTTACCTTTCTGGAAGTAGCAAGTTTTGGAAATAGCTTTTGATTGCTGAGGAACATTATAAAGCAAGCCTAAGTAAGTAACTGATATTTCATGCATTTTACTTTTTGTCAAGCACTCTATATAATTAAATTTAAGGTGAACTTACTTCTTGATTTCTTATATATTTTTGTTAGTTCTTAACAGATTTCTTCTAATCTGTTTTTCCTCTTAAATTATAATTTTGTTGCTAGTTTATAAGCAGTGCTATAAAAAATAACAGCATGATTTTCGTTGTTTCTAACCCTCTGCATAATGTTTAAAAACAAAAATCTTTCTAAAAGTTTCAATCTCTAAAATAAATTTTTGTGCATTTCTTACAGGGTATACCTAAGGTGAGATGAACCCAGCAAACTGTCATCTGAGATTTGCTTTTATAGTCATGTGGATTTTAAAGATAGTTACACATAATGTTCTATAATTTGAATTTAACTAGAAATGCCAGTTTTTAGGGGATAAAAAGATCTCGTGTTAAGTGTTTCATTTTCAAAGAACTCCATATGCAAATAAAATTTTGTATGAGCAAAACACTTCTTTCCAACAAGTAACACTATCATCCATATTTACCAGTTTCTTTCCAGAATTTAGGTTAAGAAAATATGTTGGGTGAGTAAGACACTGTGATTACGTTCCAAGGAAATATCTCAACAACCAATGTGAAATGAGAATAACCTGAAAAGAAAACAATTTTATAATGGATATCTTACTTTCTTGGTGGCAGAAACTGTCTAGCTATTCACTGAACCCACGTCCCCTTTCTTAAGGAAACTAGCTATACCTTCCCTGCTGTTACGGGTAAGCACATGAGTGAGTTCTGGCCCATGAAATGTAGGTGGAAGTGATGCGCTACAGGTTGAATATGTCAGACTTTCTGTATACCTGTGTCCCCGCTGGTGGATCTTTATGTGAAGCAAAAAATAAACCTCTATTATACTAAGTATGGAGACGGGTAAGATTGCACACGGTGAATGTTTCAGGGAGTTCTCTCCAGATTGACTGGAAAAGATAAATAATAGGAACTGAGGCTTCCACTCCCTTAAGAGGAGCTGCCCTGAACTATGTTTCTCATAGAACCACGGGAAGAGATTACACAAAATCCCAGCTTCTTCTCAGCAACTGGTTCCCAGTGTCTCTGTAAACAGCTGGAGCCAAGAAAACAATTTGTTCTTTACTGGCAGGGCCATTCCCAAGCTCACCTCATATAAATGGGACAGTTGAGAATGAGATCCCTGACCAAGAGCAAAGCCTCACAGTGCATTCCCCTGAGCCCTGGCCCAAGCATGCCTTCCTGCAGGATGATTGAGAAGGGAGCATGTGTGTGCAGGCTCACCTCCTGCCCATGAATATCTGCCTGCCAGAAATGATGCTATGGGATACAGACAAAGTCATTTCTTGACATGGTGCCCTGTGTTTCAGTCTTTATGATATCATTACCTTTATCAATACATTATGATGAGAAGAAGTAATTTTTTCTCTTAGTTATCAAGTAGACTGGTTTGGAGTATACCTAATTTATTATTTATGCTAACTAAGCTTTTCTTCTTGTTACCTCTCTCTTACTATATTTGTAAATAATTTGTATGCAAGCATTGCATGTCTTTGATTTTTTATTCTGATTTTAGAAAGAAAAAAACGTTTTACTTGAATATGTCAAACATTCTAAAGATAAAAGATGTACCAAATGCTCTAAATTGTATATGAAGCAAATGACTATAACATTTATTGTTGTATGCATACTACTTTCATACATTTATCAGCTGAAAAAATTAATAATTGATAACAGAGATAATTTAAATATAGAAACAATAAATAAGTAATACATAAAGGGACAAAATAAGTCTCAGACTCAATAAGAAGGAAAGCATCTTAAATAAATTATGTGGATTAAGATTATTTTGGCATACATTGTCAAAAATAACCACAGAACTAAAAACAATTATTCATTCTTTTCAGTTCTCTCACAATATTTTTACAGAATCATATACACAGCTTCAATTCACTTCCACAATTTAACGGAATTTTTTCTGAATTATAAGGCTATCTCCAGTAGCTGTAGCCAATATGGGTAGAAAAACTAAACACTTTCATTTTCCCAAATTAGTTTGACCTGTTTTTCAAATTGGAATTTCTATTTATTGTTAAAAATTGTGCAAATGTTTCAATAATGCCTCAAAGCCTAGGAGGCAGGGCTAGAGGATACACGGGGCTCAGCTCACCTACCACCCGCTCCCCACCTCCTGGCATCGCCTCCACCCGCTCCCCACCTCCTGGCATCGCCTCCACCCTGCTCCAAGCTGCTTTGCCCCTGTGTCATACTGTATCCAATTGTCACCTTTTTCTTTCATGAAATCCAGAGGAAATTGTTCCTTTTCTCAAAATCATAATGACTTAGCCTCTGTGTGGGTGTGTTTCTCCTTTTCATATGGACAAAGGAAAAGTTGAATACTGAACATGTGGGATCATAGCAAATCTGAAGGTTGAGAACTCAGGAAAAATGTACGGTTATTTCTGTAGTTTGTGTCCAACAAGAACATGAGTAAAGGTTAAATAAGTCCTCCATGATGTTTAGAATTTTCCTATAAGAAATACATACTCATTCTTTTAAATATCTCATTTAAATGTTCATTCTCTAATTTTAACTACTTTAAAAAGGAAAAAGTAATACTTTATTATGGGAGGAGAAAGAAAGGTAACTCAGCCAGAAAATAAGATACATATTTACAAATTTCTTATGTCAGAGAGCATGATATTAAAATTTTTAAGGTCAAAGCACATGTTTAACAAAAGCCACTGCACATTTTTCTTCTTTGCTCTTATTTTTTTATGCGACCTCAAAATGAATGACTCAGAATAAACAATTTTGTGTGCTTATTTTTCATCACAGATGATCTTTTCTTCTGTGCTTGCCCAGCATTGGGAAATATCTGTATAATCCATTTTAAAAGAAATCAATGCTTCTGGATTGGCCATTTTTTAAAGTGGAAAACATTTCACAAACTCACCAAAGGGAGAACTCACCAAGGAATAAATATTTAACTATTCATCACGTTAAGAATTTTAAGCACAAAGCACTCATCTTAGCATTTCCATCTCACTATTGATTCTTTAATGCAAAGTCTACTTTTGGAGTAGTATCAAGACTGAAAAAATATTGTCATAACAATATTTATTTTCATTCAAGAGTTGTCACTACGTAGTTCTGCAATCACTTTAGCATGTGAAGGGTAGACATGTAAGCTCAGAATGGGCATTAGTTTACTACTGCTGTCGTAACAAGTTACCACAAACCCAACAGTTTAAAACCATACAAATGTACTCTCACAGTTCCGTAGGTTAGAGTTCTGGGAGAGTGCAGCCTAGTCCTCCACTCTGGGTCTCACCCGGACAAAATCAAAGTGTCTTTGCTCTGGGCTTCTACCTGGAGGCCCTGGGAGAGTCCGTTTCCAGGTTCCTTCAGGTTATAGGCAGAACTCAATGCCTTGTGGCCCTGGTGCTGAGGTCCGGTTTTCTTGCTGACTGCTAGCCGGGGCTGCCCACCTCTCTCAGCTATTTTAGGCCAGCTACTTTCCTCGTCATATCTCCCCTCCATCTTCAAGCAGCCACAGGGCGAGCGTGTCTCGCTCTTCTGACCTCTGGCTTCTCCTTCTTCACACTCTTCTGCCTCCAGCTGGAGAAAGTTCTCTGCTTTTAAGGGCTCGTGGGATAAGATTGGAGCATCTTTGATAATTCAGAAATCTCTCCATTTTAAGGCAGGTAACTCTAATCACAAATTCCCTTTGCCTTTTAACATAACACACTCACGCATTGCAGGGGCCTGCGTGGAGATCTTTGAGGGACCATCCTACCTACTGCTACAGAAGATTAAAGTTCAATTTTAGAAACATTTTAGGAATTGTTTTTATAGCCTAGGTGAGCAATTTTTAGTAATAATATTGTCTCATAATTTTAAAATCAAGAGTGTTTCAAATTTCCCAGTGACGGTTTAAAAATAACATATATACCATGATAATTACAAAATTTCATCATCTATTATAGGCTCAAATATATACATAAATATGTGACTTTTCTGTTTGCTGAGGATTTATACTTATCCTCTAATATTATTTTTCTTTTCATATATAGATAATCTTGTGGACTGTACGGAGGACGTGATCACTTGTGAAGAGCAAATCTCTGTCAGTTGTTTACGGGTTGTTTTTCCCGGACAGTGTTGCCTTAGCTTGAATTCTCCTCACTTTCTCTTGTCCTAGAGAAACATCACACGAGACAGCCCACCTTCTTATCTGTGTCTCATAAGGAAAAAAATATTAAAAAAATTTAATAGCAAACAAGCAACACTCTTAGATGTCTTAACAGCAATGTTAAAAGTCTCATGACTCCCTCTTACCTCTACCTTCTCCTCTCCATTAACACAGTAATTTTTAAATTTTTCACCAAGACCTGCCATTAGAAACACATCTTTTGTCACAATTCAATACAGACACAGACACCCCCCACGAGAACCAACATTATACACTTATGCAACTGAAACACAGTTTCAAAAAGTAATGCTTTTCCTACTTTAGATGTATGATGTACACTCATATGTCTATTTTTGTTTCGTTCTATTTTACTCTATTTCACTAAAAATTCTCCTTGCAACTGACTAAACTGATTTCATAACCTACTAATAAATAGGCAACTACCTATAGTTTGAAAAAAATCTCAAGAGACTCCAGGTTCAGATCTCTCTACCGTACTGCTCTCTATGAGGCGAGGATTTCTCAGTAGTTCTCACAGGCTTGGAATACGGAAATAGACCTCTACCCTCTCCTGTTCTGACCTGATCTTCCAAAGATCACTACTCCTTCCTAGTGTGCAACATAAGTGGAGTTCCTCTCTCTCTTTTTGCTACCCAGAGAAACACCAAAGGTTCTATTTCCCTAAACCTTCTTTTCAAAGGGCTCTTCATTCTAGGCATGAGTGAGTGATATTGTAATGATGAGTTTCATTATCGCCTACCTTGAACTGCCATATTCTTACTCTTAATACAGCTGAATTCACACTGCCATCAGCCCCAAATGTGCTGATAACTCATTTCAGAGTAACCCAGTTTCTGTCAAAGCTTCTTGCCTGAAGTTCATTCCAAGAGCCCAATAGTCTAGCTTCTTTAACTTACTTAGGAAATGAAATTACTGGGAGGCAAAGTGGATGACTCAGAATCAAGAGGAAGGTTTAACAGCCTGGCTTAGAAAATGGGAAAGAACTCAGGGCAACTAATTTACCCAGACTCAAATCAGTGCCATGCTAGCAGAGATCATGGCACAAATGCTGGTGGGTCACCCCTGGCGCGGCCACCTCCAGGTGGAGCCACAGCTGCTGGTCCTCAAGGAGCCCTTCACTGATGCACTTCCTTGAATCCCTCTAGAGTCAGCTGCCCCAGGTAAAACCAAGTTCAACTCCTGTGCAACAACAGACTGCATCATTTATTTTATTTGAAACAGTTGATATTTTCTTTATGTATACATTTGATTTCTTACATAATGCTTCCTATGCGTAATCTTGTGCCTATTCTTTATCATAAGCCTCTCTCTCTCTCATTTAAGACTCTGTTTTCACGTGGGTCACAACTTTCCTTTAAAATGAAGCAATGCTAAATAATCTAATAAGTGTGGAAATGGGGCAGAGAAGTGAGCCGGAGGGCAGGCTGCTTCACTTCAGGTGCATTTGCAACAACTCCGCCCTCCACTCAGCCTCAGTGTTCCTAGGATTCCAGTTTCCCAGGGACACCTCAGATTTCATACGTTAATGTGATTTGATAAGTTAACATTTAAATATTTCCCTTCTTTCTTAAATGTGATCGTGAAGGATAAAAGCCAGATGCCTCTTACTGTCTTTTCTTCCGTGTTGTCTCAACCAGTGTGAAGACTGTTTCCTGCCATTCCAGCATCATTCCCACCTTTTCTACCTTTTCCATTGCTTACCCTGGAAAAGTCTGTAAATAATATTTGCCAGAATACCCTGCCAGCTGCTTTCCCATTAGGATGCTGTCAAAGAGAAACACTCACACAAGCTTTAGAAGGCAGGGAGAGAAAAGCCATTTTTTTCTCCTCTGGCAGTGGCAGACAGGCGTGCCAGCCAATGGCAGACAGTAGACGGACATGAGATTCACGGTGGCTTCGGGCATTCTGGTGAACTACCCGCAATGGTGCGGCAGGCAGCCGAGGTCATTAGACACATTTTTCCATGATTGACGCATGCAAGAAATGGAACATCATTAACAATGTCATCTTCAGATGTGTCCAACAATATGAATAATAAAACTGTTAAACATCCATTAGTCAACTTGACAATAGACTAGCTAGTTTTCTTCTCCTCACAGGTTCAACATAATTTACTCAGATTTTGACAGAGTATTACATAAAATAATTTAACTCTGTCAATGTATATTCTTAATCTAAACATTGAACATTACCCTACATGTAATACAAGATAAAGCATTTTTTATTTAAGACTGTGTAGAGTTCTCATACATTCTTTACTATCAACTTAAAATTTTTAGTTCAGTAATCTTTAGACGGGTAAAATACAGAATGTTAGATTTGCAGTGTTAGTTGAAATTCAAATAATATTGGTGTGAACTAAGATTGCCAGCAATAGAAAATCAATACAGAACAATAATCTCCCTAAATGTATTGTTTGAAAAATGTATTTTTAATATGTTTCAGTTCATGTTTGTGAATATATATTTTGATGTCAGCATATAAATGCTATGAAAAAACACAGACCTCCAGTCAATGAATATTTAGTTAAAACTTAAAAGAGGCGAGAAAACAAGCAATGAGATTGATGTTAAATTTAGATAAGATAATCTTTTTAAATAAAAATTATAACGTCATATTACTCGTTAGAATGAACTTTAATTCAAAATCTGTGCAATCGGTGATTTCTTTAAAGAAAATAGCCTCAGACTTTGCTGTTTCATGCTGTTATCATTTTAAAAAAAGAGAGAGACATATCAAGTGTTTATCCACTTTTTCTAAATGGTTTTATGTGAAAGAGACATAATGTGATCCCTAAAGCTTGCGAATATTTTTGAGCATGGAAACAACCAATAAATAATATGCTTATACTTGATAAACTCAATTTTCCAAGGATGAACTAAAAGAATGTAAAATTAATAACACAAATATAAATTCAGATTGATTACACATGTGCTTACAATTCCCTTCTTATATAAATAGGGAAATATATATATATATATATATATATATATATAGCAGCTAATTACTGCTCCCCTATATTGTTATATATTTGCTAATAAAGTTCCATTCTCCTGGAAAGTTCTAAAGTCACTGAGGCAGTCCTTAAGTTATAAAAGTGAATCGAAATCCAGTACCAGTCCATGAGTTATGTTTTCAAACTTAGAGTTGTATTTTTCCTTAGAAACACTTTGAAAATGTTAAGAAGGTTCATGGCGATGCCAAAGAAATATTTTTTAGGCAATGCTGAACAGAATGCATAGTAATTTTAGGAACATGTTAATTTTAATTTACCATCTTTGTAAACAGTATGAATAATTTTTATTTTGACTTTTCATGAATATGTATTAAAACCAAACATACAGCATGTGAAAATGCAGTATATTAGTAATGCCTCCTATACTTACAAGCCTTCCCAATGGTGTCACAGGCTCTTATTATATTCCTGGTAAGTGTAGTTTCTCAAAAAAGTTTGATTGAGTAGAGAAGGAATGAAAAAAAGAACCCCTCAATTATCTAATCAATTTCAATAGGTTTGTGTTTATACAATGAACTGTAAATTCACGAAGATAGCTTCCAAATTTATCCTTTAGATTTCACCTTGTATATGAATGTTTACCCCACATATGAAACAATTCTCATATTATTATATACAAACTTCCTCTTATTTTCTCAGTCATTTTTGACCAAGCTGTGGCCCAATATCACCCACCACCACACATGCTCCTTCCCAGAGCACAGTTGTGGTCAGACTCTCCGTGACCTCACATCACTGATTGAATGATGCTTTCTTTCTTTTTTCTTTTCTTTTTTTTGTAATTCAAAACCCTTTATGACAGAGAGACAACATATCTTTTCAGCCTTTTCTGCCTTTTCCTCCTGTGCCCTACAGTCCAGTTGAACGGGGCTAATACATCTGCCTGTAACCACACATGGGGCTTTGTCTGTTTGTTTTCCCTCTGTGCATTTAACTCAGACGTCTCCTGGGACTGATCTCCGGCAATCAAAATCCATCCTGACAATTTTTCCATACTTCTCTCAAACATTACTTCCTTCTCAAAGCTTTCCCTAAACAGTTCTCTTTCTCCTTGACGTCTATAAGACACATGTGTCAACCTTTCCTGTGGCGTTTCATTTACTTTTTTTATGGTGCTTTCATTTCATTTTGTATTATAGATGTTTATTAATAATATGTTGAGAGATTTTATGGCCTACAAAAGATAGCAGAATGCCTTGTAATAAAGTAATATTTAAATGTTTGTAAAGTTTAAGAGAATTCTCTTTTTAGTTGTGAATCATGGTAATTATTCTCATTTTACATTTAGTTGTGAAAAAGACAATGGATATATCTCTAGGTACATGCAAATGGAGGAAAATTATTGGTTTCCGTGGCACAGACACAATTGTTCCACATTTCTGGGAAGCTTGTAACTTGAGGCTTCATAAGCCAGAGAACACCTGCAGAGCAAAAGAGAGAGAGAGAATAAACCAAAATCATAATTATAAGCTTTTTCACCCCAGCTTGCTCCTATTTTTTGTCTTTAAATGCATATAACTAAGATGGTTCAAATTATTTGGAGGCAGAAACTCCATCTGTCGCTCCTCTCTCCTTGTTCCTCGCGTGCCCTGAGCTATCATCGTCCGGTTATATTACTTCTGTAATGAACTGTGGAATCTTCGTCTTGGGGCTTCTGCTTAAATGTACACTATGCCTTTGGAGAATATAAAACTAGGACTTCTAGATGAAAGGATTAGAAAAGAGGCTGCTTCGGCATGGAAAAATTAAAAAATGGCATCTTTTCTTCTGACAAATGCTGTCGGACAGCAGGGCTCAATGCTTGGTAAGTGGAGGATCAGCTGAATTTCAACTCTTACTTGCCATCATCCAGGTACCTTGTGCAGGCCACAACCTGGACAACGATACATAGCAGTCCTGCTTAACATAGGCTCTCCTTCCAGACCCTATTGTTAATCTTCAAGCTTCCTGCTGCAATAAATTTGTCATGACCATTGGAGTAGCTTTCTCTCCAACTCTTGAGTTATCACTCTAATGCACAAGTGGTTTTCCTCCTTTCATTGCAAGACTTGGTGGTTATGGTTCTCAGATATCTGACAGGCCCAAAGCAGTTTCTACTTCATTGTTTCTTTTGTTTTATTCTCTATCTACTTCCCTTTATCTTGCGTTTTACTGCATTTCCTTGCTTTATTCCATCTTTTATTTATTTTAACATATGCTCTATTTCCAAAACTATTTTTAGTTTTCAAACATACACATGGAAAATATTTGAAAAACCAAGTCCCTTCCTCACGTTTTTACTTGTTATTAGCAGCTCTGAGATAGTCTAGGGGCCTGTGGCTTGTTTGTGTGACTTTCAGATTCTCTCCATGGGGAGCTTTGTGGGGCACGTATGATGGATTTCCCACTGATTTTCAAGATGAGAGGACTTGTTTTTTTCTTTACCCAAATTAATTTCCTAGATCTCTGCTGTCTCATACAGTAGCTCCCAGCAGCATGCGATATTTAAACTGATTTAAAGGCATTATATTAATTTAATTAAAGCGCAGTTCTTCAGTCACTCTGGCCTTATTTCAAGTGTTAAGAACAGCACAGAAAATTTCAATCCTTGAAAAAAGTTCCATTGGAGAGCTCTGCTCTAGCACGTAACTTATAAAGCCTACATATGTTTTCAACTACATTTCTAAACACATTCGTCATGCTATGTTGTTTTTAGAGTTATCCTTTTGAGTGCTCCACCATATATGATTTATATGATTCATGAGCTGTCTGGTAAACTAGACTTTAAACGACGAAATCTATTGTCTTCTATACAAGCAAGTTCACTATTTTGCACCACCTCCCAGGAGAAAGATGATGCAAATTCTTGTGATCAGATATCAGTATAACTTCAGATGAGCTCAAATAACCTCTTCATGATTTAGCAATTATAAAAGCTACGAGTTAATTTATGTCTAGAGACAAAGGGAGGAGGGTGACAGGATGGATACAGATAGCTTTAGAAAGCTTCGTTTCCATCTGGTCAATGAAAATTGTTTTTTTCTTACTTCTCTGTATATGTGCTTAATTATTCAAATACATATACCAGGATATACCATATGTCAGCACAGCAGATGCAGCCTATGACAAATTATTTTGATTATATGCTAAGTAGGATTTGATAAATTTAGAGCTAACCTGTGAATAGCTGCTAATCATTTACAGAGGAGTTTGACATAAATTATCTCGTTGTATTCCCACAGAAATATATCATTGCAATTTTATCTGCGTTTGCATATGGGAACTGAGAGGTTAAGATCGCAATAAGGACAATCAAACATAGGATTTCTTCACAAGTCCAAATTGCTTCTTTACTATTTTCATGATATTATGCATTTCTTTTAATAGCTTTTACGACCTTATTGACATAAGATACTTGGATGTAAGAAAACTACGTATATTGAAATATGTTTCTTGTATACCACAACAACATTTGCAAAATGAAAAGAAAATTTTTTGCTCATTTATTACATTTAAAGCTAAGAGATTTCAATACTCTTTCATCATAGAGTTTTTCATAAATTGATCATAAATTATTCATTTATTCACTCATTCAACCAGCAGCTAAGAAATTATTGTTTTCTGTATCCTAAGCTAGGGTTTGGATATTTAAATAGATGAATGTTTTACTGTTATTGACTTCCAACAAGCTCTTTCTCAATAGAGAAAAGGACATTTACCTAGACAGATCGGAACAAAGGAGTAGTACCGTTAATATCATGCCAGGACAGCAGAAGTGTATGCTGACAAGGGAGTAGAGTGGTGATCATGTGGAAAGATTTTTCTGGAAGGATCAACAAGGCATCTCAGACTTAAACAGTGAATTTTAGGGAGATAGTGCAGCATATATTAGAGCAAAGTCAAGAAATCTGAAATGTACGTAACTACAAATTATTTTTTACAAAACAGGAATGGCGCTAATTAAATTATCTAAAGTTAGTAGCTTAAAAATAAAGCATTTTGGTAGAGGGGGATGGGAAATGACACTGGAGGGGCATCTCAGCTCATGAAATTTCCTGCATGGAAGCTAAGGAAACGTTCTGTTACCACAAAACCCCTGGAGAGTTTCATGTGGGAGAGTGATTTGCCAATATTGATGTTTTACCAGTGTAATTCTAGGGCTGTATTTCGAAAGGTCTGGAAAAGCCTTTTGGACTAGAATTACTGGGGTTAGGTCTAAGGACTTTAGAAGCTGTTTCTTTTTTATCTAGGAAATAGCATAGATGCTGGCAAGGAGGAAATAGCCTATGTCAAAGATACTTAGATATATGTTTGGAAGTTTTCAGAGTGGTCTGATCCAATTGTGGATATTGGATTCTAGATTATGGACTTGGACAATCATATCAACAAGCAGCAGAGAACGCCACTCAAAATGGCTTAAACAATGAGGAAAATTATCAGATAGACCATGTCCCAAGGGATGATGATTGGTTAATTCAGCGACTCAATAAAGTCATCAAGTGTTCTGGTTCTTTCCATTTTGTTTTCTCCACCATCTTGGTTGTCAGCTTTATCCTCAGACTAGCTACCTTCATGGTCACAGCATCTTACAATATTTCTTGACACCACATTCATGAAAGAAAAGGGGAAGATAGTTTGGCATGTCTCCTTCAGACAAAGGAAAGCTTTCCCACACATCTTCCAGCAGATTTTTCCTCCTGTCTCATTAACAAGAACTCCTTCATTTGCCCAAAGAGGGTACTGGCTGGGAAGATCAATCAGGATCAATGCCCCAAGGGACAATCTTCTTTGTCATTTATAGATACGGTGTCCAGAAATATTGTTCCCCAGATCAATGATGCTCTTTTCATCTTCAAAATTCTTTTTTTCCCTATGTGTTTTATTTTGTATCTTTTCTTTTCCTATATTTTCAAATTCACTACTTTTCATTCTTGCAATGTGTAATTTGCCTATTAGACAAATTACCCATGTTCAAATTATCCATATTATCACATCTAGTGTATTTTTCCTCTTAGACACTGTAACATTCATCTCTAAAAGTTTAAATTTTCTTGTATTCTCCAACTTATATTCTTATATTCTTAACTTTTTGAACATATGGAATAATAATAAAAACAGTTTTAATATTCCTATCTGCTAATTCAGTTCTGTATGATTTTTTTATCGATTATTTTCCTCATTATGGGCCATCTTTCTCTGATTCTTTGCATGCTAGAAAAATGTTCTTGGATGGTAGACATTGTGAAGTTGACATTGTTGGGTGTTGGATGTTTTTGTGTTTCTATAAATATTCCTGTGCTTTGTTCTGGAGGATGGTTAAGTGCTTGAAAGCCATTTGAGGTTTTGGGGTCTTGTGCTTCTTTTTGTTAGTTAGGTTTTGGGCACTGCTTGATCTAGAGCTAACTATTCCCTGCTAACTGTGGTAAGATGGTCCTGGGTACTCTGCCCAATGGATTATATGCATATATATATTTTACATATATATATATTATATACATGTTATATATAATGTATATATATTATAATAACCCGATGGATTATAAATTGTTCTAGGGTGGCTAGCAGGTGGGAGTACAGGCACTGTCACCTTGAATCCTTTTGGCCAGTGCTTCCCTGGCCTCAAGCAGTTTCCTCACTCGCAGACACTGATAAATACTCTCCTGGATACTCAGGAGAGGCCTGCAGGTTTCTCTCTGAGCAGCTCTCTTCTCTCTGGTACTTTGTGCTGCAAACTCTAGTGCCTTGGTTTCCCTAGACTTTCAGCTCTATCTCCTCAACTCAGGGAGCTCCCAGGGTTCCACATCAATTCCTCTTCCTGGCACCAGAGCCTAGAAACTCTGTTAAGGCAATAAGGACAATTATAGGAGGCACCTCATTTGTCTCTTCTCTCGAGGACCAATGTCCTGCATTGCCTGATGTCCAGGGTCTTAAAGACACTTGATTTATATGTATATATATTTATATGTATATTTTTACCCCTATTTGTTTCTGTCGTTTCAAGCAGGGAGGATGGCAGGTAAACCCATTCCTTTGTAACTCCTTCTTTACCAGAAGCAGAATCTTCCTTACTCCATATCTTAACTTCTCTTCTATTTCCCAGAGTTTTATTATTTTTGATGCCTCTGGGAGAATTTTTTGACCATAATTTCCACTTCTCTAATTTGAGTTTTATATTCATTTCTAAAACTTCTATTTATTTCAGTTTTATGCTTTCCAATTCTCTGCAAAAGTTTACAATTTCATCTTTTATTTGCTAACAAAAATTACGCGTCTATATTTAAAACGTCTGTGTCATAACTCCATTACATGGAGCCCTGGCTTTTAGTGTCTCTTGAATTCTGATCCTGGTATCTGCTCTTTTTAAAGGCTTATTTAGGTTGATTAAATGATATACAGTGAATATGAAAATTGGTAATCATAGCTTGTGGCCTAGGGTGACATTGACATTAGGTTTGCTTCTTGCGGACACTTGGCGTACCAGCAATCTCGGACCACTTAGTAACATTTCAGGGATTTCAATTTTTTAAGTTGGGCTTCAGACCCTGCCAGGGCCAATTTCCTCCAAGTTTATGCTTACATCTAGAAGTATAAGAATACATTTGGGGTATCAATTAAAAGCCTGGGACATTTACTAGGAAACCCCTCTTTGGAAGCCCTAACCTAAAATTTTAGTTCCTTTAGCTCAATAGTCCTCTGTCAGGTGCAGTTTTGTTCCCAGGGGACTTGGCATTACCTGGAGACACACTGATTGTCACAGCTTGGGAGAGGAAGGGCGTTGCTGCTAGCAGCTGGTGGGGAGAGACCAGGGATGCTATTAACTCTACAATGCGCAGGCCAGCCCCACAGCAAAGAATTAGCCAGGGCAAGATTTTAATACTGCCAAGGTTGAGAAAGCCTTCTGGGCCCCTGAGACTGAAAATTCCATTTCAGCTTCGCAGCTCCTCACATGCTTCTTTTTGAATCAGCTGAAGAATATAGGGGGAAAGTCACCCCCAAAACAATGCTCGTGTCTCTGATTTCCCTTATTCTTTTGGTTCTTGTCCATAATTCTTTCCTGTCTTATTAAGTTTCCAAAGCCTTCAACCTGATGATTTTTTTTGTATTTTTCCAGATTGTCAAATTATCCTGAGTGGGAAAACACCACTAGACAAGGGATTTAATTTCCGTTGGTACTTATAACATTCTTTCCCTACATATTAAAATGCACCCATTTCCTATATTCACATTAAATTTTGCTGTAAAATTTTGAACAATGTTTTAAATTTTGCTTTAGAAATAATTTGACACTAGATGTAAACTAAAAATTATATAAAATAATATGAATTATGTAAATCCCAAATGTCATATTTTTATAGACATCTTAACAGTTTTTTAATTTTTGCTTTGACATTTGGAGCAAAATGATTATTCTTCCAACTTCAAATATTTTCTCCCCATAGTTAAAAAATGGTATAAGAAACTTTGAATTTCACAGAGATCTATTATTTAATGTGAATATATTAACTACCATATTTTTGATTTATCACCCAAAAAGCTCTAAAGAAAAAAAAAAGTCTGCCAGTGGCATACACCAGTTCCCCAGATATGAAGTGATTTTGTTGCTATGTTTTACAAGACTTATAAATAACATTCATCTAGCTATCTCAGAGCTGCATGTGTTAAAGCTGGCATATAATTGACAGGGGTAATTCTCCTGTCTTTAAAACACTAATTGAAACAAGCATCTTCCAATAAGCTCCTGAATACAAAATATCTCAGGTCAGTCAAATGACACTGTGCAACACATATTTCAAAGTCTGACCAGCCCCATTTGATGAAGTGACTACAAAAGGCCAACTTTAGGGAAAAGAATACTTAAATGTTAGACTGTCTAAATAATATTTATATAATTTAGAGGCATTTAACAATTTATTACTTTTAAAATTGAAAAAAAGATTTTCTTTTTTGTTATTATAATCAATTTCCAAGGTTAGAAAAGACAATATAATACACTTCCATAAATTTGCCCTTTTTTCCCCCAAGATTCCAAGATACTGGGCGATTATGTTGCAAACATGATTATTGTTTCAATACTTTAACACTTTCCTTCTTATTCTCATATTCTTGCATGTTTTCTTCATCATATTGCTATGCTCACCACTGCAGAACATACAATAAATTGTACCATTAACCTGATAAAACCCTAGAAACTTGTATAAGACCATCAATCAATTAAATCAGCAGAATCCTGGAGACTGACCTTTCACATAAGCATTATAATTTGGATCTCAGTATGTACATGTACTGGGTTGAATAGTTTGCTCTTAAAATTTGTGTCATGTCCACCTGGAACCGTATAGGCACAGGGAAATTTGGACACAGAGTCACAGACACAAAGGAGTAACACTATGTGACAATGGAAGAGTGATCCCTCTATAAGCCAAGGAAAGACAAGGATTGCCAGCAATCATCAGAAGCTAGAAGAATCAATGAAGCCTCCTCTAGAGGCTTCAGAGAGAGCATGGCCCTGCCAATATCTTGATTTAGAACTTTCAGCCTCCAGAATTATGAAAGAACACATTTCTGTTGTTTTGAGCTACCCAATTTGAGTAATCTATTAGGGCATCTCTAGGAAACCAACACAGTACACATTCAGCATTATAAAACAATCAGAATACATATCATGTTACCATTTCATATTTTAATTGTATATTTAAACATATCATAGCCAATAGAAACCTCAAAAAATTTCTCATTCCAAAATATAAGCATTTTTATACAAACATATGCGTGCACAGTTCTACTGATATTTTCTGGGTTCTGAAACTCAATGCATTTTTATAATAACTTGATGTGTTTTTACCATAGAAAGGCATTTTTCATTTATGGCAGAATAAACTACAGTTTTTCCTTGTTAAAGAAACAATTCATTTACTTTTACAGTCAACTTCAGAATAGGACAGCATATGTACAGTAAATAAAATATGTATTTATAAGCCTTCAAAAAAGAAAGAACAAGAAGCGGTAGTCTCTTAATTTACCAGACACTATATTTAACCACACTGCAAAATAATCTACCCTGGGCTATGCTACTCCAGTTATAATCTTTCAGGGCATCATCAGCCATTTAACTCAAATTAAACTTCCTGTAGGATTTCCCATAGGATTACATCTCTTTGGTGGCAAATTAAATTTGTTATTACATCTGTTATTGATTTCAAAGTGACTTCGCAACATATTTTTCTAATGAAATATTTATACATTTAAAATCAAGTATGAATACTTGATTATAGGGAAATGGGTTTGAGACCTTACTGAAATACGTATACAAACAAAATTTGAAATTTTGAGCCAGTTATTGAAGTTTTAGGCAAATGACATTTCATTCCAAAGTGTGGATATTTATGATCTTTATAGTATAAATATCTATGATACTTGACTATGTGTCTTTATGTTATATGACTAAACATAGTCATATAAAATCAAACTATAATCAATAATTTGATAAAATTGTAAGTACTTTTTTTAAGGAAACCTATCCTTTTTATTCAGCAGATGCCTTTAGAAAACCATCGTAAGGAAGGATGGAGTCTCCCCAGTCTATCTTCCAAATTAAGTACGCTCTAGCTACCAACAGTCTTAAACCATCAGTGCTCCGAAGTAGGCAATAAATTGTATACATTTCAGGTTGCTCAACACAAAGGCCAAAATAATCAATCACTCACTCACATAATCAGATTAGCTCTAGATAATCACCCAAGATGGCTATGGAGACAGCTAAAGAAAATAAGATTCATTTAATCTTCTATGAATTGGTAAACATTTGCAAGTTTAAAGGGATGAACTTTTCCAAGCAAAATAATCAAACCCATTTCTTAGGTCATGTTAGTGCCATTTATTCATTGATCCTGATAATATTTTAGAAACTGTCAACATAGCTGTGAGATCAATGCCAGTGAAATATTGTGTTTACTGTTTAACCTCTATTTCCCCTAGAATTTTGGAGTTTTAATACCTATGCTGTTTCTAACTCTATCTATCTAGAGGCACATTAAATGGGCAATAAAAGCAATTGTGCGCTGGTGTGGAGCATTCTCAGCAGGGAGCCGCTCAATTTACTGAGTCACGGAGCTCCACAGGACAACAAAATTTGATTCATTTAATTGTTTTCATTGCAACTAAAATTGGTGGAAAATATTAACAAGTACTGTTAAAATTGCTTATATTTATAATGCTTTACCGATTAGAGCACTTTAACTCATGTATCATTGAATTTCCTAACAATGGACCAAATGGCAAAATTTAAACAGTTTGAAGATTTACTGTACCCCTTCCAAAGCCAGCAGTCCAGTAGTAAATTCTCCAGAGCAGGGCATTCATTCTCGCAGTCTGCATTTTTAAACTAGAACTCCTGAAAGGACAGTAAAATAGATTATAAACACACACACGCACACACAAATAACAGACAATCGGGAAAAGAAGATATGGCTTCTGCTAAACATATGGCCTAATTAAACGTTTCAAGTTCCGTTCCCATAAGTATTCAAGTTCGGTTCTGTTCTTCATCTTCACGATCATCCCTAAAGATTGACATTTAATGAGCGCTATTATGTTATTATTATTATATTATTTTACTATTATATTACTACTACTACATTATTTCTTCTCTTTAGCAAGTAAGTACTATGATGTCCACTTTATAGGTGAGGGGTCTCAGAGAGAGTATTTGTCCCAAGTCACAGGAAGAGTAAAGAGAGGACCTGGGATTCAGAGGAGGCTGAAGCCCACGTTCCCACCACTCCGCCGAACTGCCGCCTCTGTGTCCTTCTTATTCTTTAGTCTATTTTAAATACAGGATTGCTCCGCTGATAGAAGATAGCGATGGGCAGAATCAAGTAGCCTATACTATGCAGATAATCAAGCAGGGGAGATTTTTGCCCTTTAGGTGCAGAGTCCAGAAATCAAAGGGCAAAGGAAAGATTGTTTTTCCCCTCTTTTTTAAACCTAGCTGTGCTTGAAAATGTGAATAACTAGGCAAGTGTGTTTAGAGGTAAAATAAATGTCAAGGCTAATTTAGTGTCTTTTGGAGATATAGTTTTTCATTTTGAAGGTTAAAAATTATAGCATTTTATATTATAAACACCTCATAAATTTACTTCAACGTGGTATTAATCACAAAGAGAAAAACAGCAACTTTAAAGTATTATTAAATACCACATTAACCAAGGTGAACATAAGTATAGCACCATAATTACTGCTTTCGTGTCCTTTTTTACAATTTATATCATCTGTGCAGTTTCTGGGTCAGTTTTGATTTTCTCCTCTTTAGAGTTTCTATTTCCCTCCTTCTTTGCAAATACCTCCTTCTTCTTGATAATTTTTGTCTGGGTACTAGACATCGTGAATTTTACCTTGATAATCACTGAATATTTTTATATTACTATATTCTTGAGCCTTGTTCTGGGACACGGTTAAGCTTTTTGGAAATAGTTGTAATCCTTTCGAATCTTGCTCTTGAGCTTTGTTAGGTGGGACTAGAGCTGTGTTTAGTCTAGGAGTAATTTTTCTCCCACTTTTGCGGTAAGACCCTGCTGAATACTGTAATCGCTGCTCCCCTAATTATAAAGTTCTCTACTTGGTTCCTGAGAACAGGCGTTATTCCATATCCTCTTTAAATGCCAGATACGGTTACCTCTCATCTTTTGGAATGGTTCTTTCTCTGGTACCAGTAGTGTCTTTGCTTTGTGCTTTGATCAGTCAGTCATCAATTGAATATTTAAGGGGACCCTTCTGGATGTAGTGGACTTCTTTCTCCGGGTAGCTCTCTTTCTGTAGTGCTCTGTCCAGCAAACTCTACGGCCTCGGCTTGCCAAGCCTTCTACCTCTATCACTTTAATTCTGGAGGACAGCCAGGCTCCATCTGGATTTCTCCTCCCTGAACTATGGCCTGGAAACTGGGCCAACTCCTGGTTTCCCATCTCTTGTCTGTCATCTCTTGATATCCAATGCCTGGAGTGCTGTTGCTTCAAATATTTTGTCTGACTTTTGTTCATTTGTTTTTGTGTTTAGGCAGTGGTGTAATATTACTCCACCTGTCCAGAAGTGAAAGATCCCATCATTGTTTTACAATATTTAAAACGTCTACCTCTCCTACATATTATCTCACTTAATTTTATGTTTATGGGCTTGACCACTCAGTAAGACAAAACAGTTTTGTTTTTCTTATATTGCTATAAGAAATACACAGTTTTCTTTACTACTTAGGGAGATTTTGCACATTTGCACACACAGGATCACTTTATTCACTGTATCTACATGGATTGGTGGGTTGGGGAATATCTGCAATTTGTTTGCACTTCCTATTTGGAAATTCTTTTTTTAGGTTTTATTTTTGGGTCTTATTTTCCATTAATTTAATTTCAGTTTATTTTGTAACCCAGCTGGTAGGTTTTGACATATATTTAAAACCTAAGTAATATTCCTTTGAAATCACTCTTACATATATCTCCAAGTTTTGATTTATTCCATGAGACTGGCAATTTCTACTGAAACTGATGCAAATAAATTAACTCAGCAATCAAACAAATAAATATCATCAATCATGATTCAGTTCATTACAGAAGACAGTAACCTCACAACACTTAATACCCTGCCTGTAAGCTAACTTGATTTTCTGAGTTGTGTCATCCCCATCCCAGTTTCAGGGACATTGAAAGGACGGATATTCGAAGTGAGGAAATATGGTATTATTCCTACGTTATAGGTGAACTAAAGTGTCTCTTGTTCAGAGTCACAGAGCAAGAAATTGATGAAGAAAAGTTTTGAACACAGATCATTCTTTCAATCCAAAACCCTTTCACTATACCATACGGCCAGTTTTTAGAATTTGTGAAATTTTTTAAAAAGATAAAAACTTTAATCTTATCACTCAATTAGTACCTGATTTGTACTCTTCATGTTATTTGGCAAATCATGAGATTTGATTCATTCATTCTAAATAAAATTATGAAGATACATAATTTGGATTGTTCAATTTGTTTTGTCAGTAACCTGAAAGAAAGAGATTCCTTACATCATATCTAATAATGCAACCACAGAAATAAGTACTTTTCTGATATTTTTCATTACTGTACAGAGCATATTTTTTCTTTATTTTAAAGCATAAAAAAGCAAAGAAAGAAGCAATGCTTTATCAAATATAAATCAGTTATTTAATCTATGCTTACCTGAAGTCTATTCTAAATATCTTCCAACATTAAAGAGAAGGTAATCTTTACATTATAAAAAGATGGACTCACAGTAAACCAAGAGACTAGAAAGACACTCTTAGGGAAGCAGAAGTGTCAAAATTATGATAATAATGGAAATAGACCATAGCTACTCTTCATGAATTGATGTGCGCCTACTTTCCTATATGTAAATTATCTTTATAGATTTGACAATTTCTACATTCATGTGAATGATGTAGAGTGCCAACAGTGTATGTATTAAGAATATCTCTGTTTCCTGACATTGATAAATAGGATTTTTCACCTTTTCCTACTTTGGCTGTTTTTCCAAAGGTTCTCTAGTTATCTTTCAGTGAAAATTCTAGAATCTGAAAAAGTCACATTTTCATTTAACAAGCATTGTTTTCTGCCATCGTAATTACTTTCAGCTTTAAATAAATAAAAATAAACAACTAGAAAAAGAAACTGCTCGATGCCATTCAATTTATTTATTTTTTATGTGTAGTTTATCTCTTGACAGGTGCCATAAAAAATGCTAGTGTACAGTAGAAAGTGGAAAACCCTTGGAGATGAACTTAGAAAAGAAGAAAATGCGAAGATGATTTTATTAATATTTTGTATAATTTTAGCAAATTAGCACAATATAACAAGCTGATATTCATAGGTCACTCCTGATTTTCTTCTTCCTGCCCTGTATTGACTGTCCTGATTTTCGCAAAAGCCAACCCTTTTATACAACGTGTTCTTTCCCATCCCAATCGACCTGGCTCCTGAGAGGTCAAAAGAGATTAAGAGAATGATTAGGAAGTAAATGATACAAATGTAAATAATTCTTATAAATTTAATTTGGGAGAATACTGTAGTACATTTTAAATTTTCTGGCACTATTCATGTAGTAAATAATTCTTGGAGTACCAGACTGAACTTGTCCCTGAATCTATCCATTCCTCTCTCTCAGATATCAACTCTCACACCACAAGACGTACAGACAGAACATGTCCAAATTCTCTCCAACACGACCTACTACCTTGTCCATGGCTAATAACATCAGAGATGGATATTTGCTGAAATTAGACCAAAGATATGATGACTCACTTTCAGGACATAGGAGTTGGGCATAGGGAGACTTGTTTCAGTTATATATGAGTCACAGGCCTATAAAAGATCTTGACCCAGGTGCTAAGGTTGCCTCATTGGATTCACAACATTGAGGCCATACTGATTGAAAAGCATGAAGAGGGAGCTTATTGGCAAAAACAAGAAATGAATAAACAGATGCTCAATTGAGATTAAGAAGTAGACCATTTGACTTTAGTGAGTAAGAAAAAGGAAGAAAGGGGCCAACCCAGTGGTGTAGTGGTTAAGTTTGCATGCTCCACTTCAGTGGTCTGGGATTCATGGGTTTGGATCCCAGGCTCGGACCTACACATCGCTCATCAAGCCATGCTGTGATAGTGTCCCACATACAAAATAGAGGAAGATTGCCCAGATGGTAGCTTGGGACCAATCTTCCTCAAGCAAAAAGAGGAAGATTGGCAACAGTTGTTAGCTCAGAACCAATCTTCCTCACCAAAAAAAAAAAAAAGAAGAAGAAGAGGAAAAAGGAAGAAATAGATGCATTAATTTTTCTGGAGGTTTATACTTCCTGTTTCTCATAAAGCCTTGCTATTGTTCCTGCCCATAAGTTCCAAGATGTGTCAGTTTATTTATAATATTTTACTTAGGCTTATTTGGGTATATTTCTATTTCCTTCAAACAAATGATTCCTGATATAGAAGCAAAACATTAAATGCCTTTTCATCTTTTTGGTAACACAATTTTTCCTTCCCTTTTTTCCCCTATAACATAAGTTTAAGTGTTTTAGACCTACTTTCTTCCTTTAGTATTAACTGGTGAAATTCCAATTGCTGAGCCTTGAGGATAATGATAGCGAAAAATACTCTCAAAGAGAGAATATCTTGTTTCTCCTCTTGCAGCTACAGCAGAGCAAGCACAATTCAAATTCATAAAGTTAGAGCTGATAAGTCTTAAACTGAGAGCATTCCCAAAACACAAGTCTTACTCTTGTCAAATGTGAAGGCTTCCATAACAAAAATGTACAATCTTGGTTTTTTTTCTGTTATTTCAAAATTCTCCTTGGGAGTATTATTAGAACAAAGAAATCTTTCAAGATGCTTAGATTTTAGAGATAGAAATATGCTCTGTCGCTAAACAGTTTATAGCTTCTAACTATCCCAATTCTACAATTATATTTGCTACTTGAAGTAATAATACTGTCACTGACTCCTGAGGATTCTTGTGAAGCTTGGATACTTGTAGAATTTCTTGGTCAAACAAGAAAAAGAAATGTATACTTTCTCCTTCCTTCATGATTGAATGAAAAAACAAGCCTGGAGAAAGTACTTGCACATCATGTCTCATGAAGAGCTGTATCCAGAGTATGTTATTTAGAAAGAACTATAAAAACTCAAACTCTTGACGAAATTTATTATAAATCATACAATCCATTTTTTTTAAATGAGCCAAAGATTTTGGACATTTTCTCCAAAGAAGATACATGATCAACTAACCTGTGAAAGCATATTCGACATCATTAAGCACTGGGCAAATACAAGTCGCAATCACATAGCAACTTCATTTGTAGCATACATCAATATGCGAAGGGACACACAAACTGGAGGGTTTCCATATGATAGACTAGTACACAGCAGGAAAAATAAATTAACTACTGATTCATGCTACAACACAATGAATCTCAAAATAATTATTGGGTGAAAAAAATGAGACCCAACTAAGGGTATACACTCTATGATTTCTTTTATATAAAATTCAAAATCGTGCAGTGATCCACTTTGACAAAGCAGGTCAATAGTCACCTGGGGATGGGGTCTAGGGGCAAGAGTGAGGCTGTGCAAAGGCAGATGAGGAGAGTTTGGGAATGACGGATGTGCTCACTATCTTGATTGTGGTGATAGGGAAATTAATACATTTATCCAAGCTTTTCAAATTGAACACTTTAAATATGTGCTTCAAATACACTCATAAAACAAACAAACAAAGAAACAAAAATAAACAGGAAATGACCTCTGTCTAGATGAGAGACGAAGGAAAGCTCCTCAGCTCTCCAGCGAGGTGAGGCCTATGCGTTCGCTATGCGTGAGGGTCTTCCGTTATCATGAATGAAAGTCAGTGGGGGCTCATTTTTTATTAAATCAGAATTCCCATTACAAACTAGAGTTATCGGAGTTACACTTACTTTTTGGTCAAAACATCTCACATGGTTGAATGCTGCAAGATTTTTTTTGCAAATGCTGAAAGGACTTTAATAGGAGTGGTAAAATGTTTTTTTTAATTTTGATAGGACATAAATAATGTAACTGAGTTTGAGTAAAATATCCATGAGGCAGCTAATTCTTAATATAGAGAAACATCAATCTTTAAAACATTGCAGTTTAAAAAAGACAAGTGAAAATAAGCTGTGCTCAATTCTTATTTGGCTGCATTTGGATTCTGTGACCGTAGCTTGCAGTGCGCTCTAAAGTACAGACATCATTGCCCTGGTCTCCACCAGCTTAGAGAGATAAAAGTGACATGAAACCTGCATTTTTTGTATCCAAAGAAAGGTCTAAAAGCATTTTAATGCTGTGTCACACAACTTTCATGGTGTCTTTAAATTTAAGTGATGCCAGCGAAAGCCGTCATCCGACCGTAAAGTGCCAGCCTCTCTTCACGCCAGCTTTCTCCTCACGAAGCAGCTTTCTCAAGATGTATGCTCCACTACTGTTTTTTTTTTCTTCACTTTCATTTGCTTTTTCATGGAAAAAACAGCCTTTTTTATACCTGTGATGAATATCAAAGTCTTTTCAACTGCAGAGAAGGAGATTGGCTCCGAGAATTCATTATTGTCTCAGTAAGATACTGCTGAAGCCAGGAAAAATAGCGCTCCACCTACAAATGGTCAAACAATTTAAATAGTTAAATATAATGTTACTCTAGGATAACATGTGATGTGTGTATTAAATGAAGGGAAAAGGACTTTAATTACCAACAATTTACATGGAGTAACTTTTATCATTTCTCAAAATAACTGACAAGGTAGAGTTTAGAATTGGCAAAAATATTAATTAATATTCATTTTGCGATCCTTTGAGAGATAATAGTTATTGTTTGGCAAGCAGAAAATTGTTTATTCTTGTACTTAATCAGTGCTATGTTGGAATTTCTTCAGTAGTGGTCAAGAAGCATGAAATTATATGGAAGAGGGGAAAGAAAACAAAAACCTTCCAATCTTCCTACTAAAGAATAAATCTTTTAAAATGTTCTGTTGTATCTCGCATACGTTATTTTTCTCCTGCTTACTTTCGGTATGTTAAAAACTGTACCAAATGAAAAATATAAAATATAAGTATACTTTTGAATACTTCCAAACAAAATAATTCACTATATAAAGGATATATCAGGAATTAAATAGGGTTTTCTACATGTCTCTTGACACTCACCCTAGGTAATTCACTCATCGTACTACAAAGTAATTGTGTAATGTTAGACATCCAAAATGCACAATTGTATCTATCACAACACATATTATCTAAATTGGCCTCCTCTTTGCCTATCTACTTTTTGTCAATGTCTTTATCCAACCTCTTCTCTAAACTAAATATTTAAAAATTAACTTCTTTCTGACAACCTCTAAGTGGATGATTAATAGGTATATTAGTTTCTTATTGCTGCTGTAACAAATTACCACACATGCACTGGCTTAAAACCACACAATTTATCATACTATATTTCTTCAGATTAGAACTCCATCACAGGGGCCGGCCCCATGGCCGAGTGGTTAAGTTCGCACGCTCTGCTTCAGCAGCCCAGGGTTTCGCTGGTTCGGATCCTGGGTGCGGACATGGCATCGCTCAGCAGGCCATGTTGAGGTGGCATCCCACATGCCACAACTAGAAGGAACCGCAACTAAAATATACAACTATGTACTGGGGGGATTTGGGGAGAAAATAAAAAAAAAAATAGAAGATTGGAAACAGGTGTTAGCTCAGGTGCCAATCTTAGGAAAAAAAAATAACTCCATCACAAATTTCCCTGGGGCTAAAATCAAGGTTTCAGTAGGGCTGAGTTCCTTTCTAGAAGCAGTATGAAAGAATCCATTTCCTTGCCTTTTCCAGCTTCTAGAAACCGCCTGCCTTCCTTGGATTATGAACCCCTTCATCCATTTTCAAAGTCAGCATCTTTGGGCTGAATCCTTCTCACTCTGCCCTCTTTCTACTTCCTTCTCTTCTGCCTCTCTCTTTCACTTCTAAAGAACCTTGTAATTGCATTGGGCTCATCCAGATAATACAGGCTAATCTCCCTATTTTTAAGGCCACCCAAGTAGCAATCTTAATTTCACCTGTAATCTTAATGACCCTCTACTATATAAAATAACATATTCATAGGTTCCAGGGGTTTGGATATAGACATCTGTAGGGGAATCATTATTTTGCTACCACAATAAGCCATCTTAAGAGACAGAGAATTCTCTCCACACCTCTTCATAGGTCAGTTCCTCCTCCATCGTTCCCTAAGTGAGTAGTTACTACTTTCAGGCCAATACCTAAGAATAAATAACCCCTTGGTTCCTCTCAGGCCCTCTCCTCCATATCTAATCCGGCTGCAAGGCTCAAAGGCTCTAACACAAAATAAATCCCAATATCTCCATTTCCACTGTGACTACACAAGTCCATGCCTGTATTATCTTCACCTGGAGAAGGATTGCAGCGGCCAACCAGTCTGCAGTTTACTGTATACTACAGTATACTGTCCTCGGAACAATAGAACTTTATGTCTTTTGTAATCATTTGTAGTTTCCACTTTTGTAATTATTGTTAGATGAATTTAATTTAGTAAAAAATATTGTTTGGTATGTGTGGCAGTAACTCCAGGTATAAATTTTGGATCTTGCTTATATTTTCCATTTCTTCTTTGGCTGATCCCACCTAAACCTCTACAACATACATTCAGTTCTGCTGTAAGGCTTGTTTTGAATACTTTGTTCCAATGTGATTGCTATATTAAGAAATAATTTTAACATAACATAAAGTTGCATTTACTTATTTGCAATTTCAGCTGAGACTTTTGGTGAATGCAGAAAACTACATTCAGCTGAACCAAGACAAATGGGAATACACAAAACACGTGTACACACACACACACACACACACACACACACACACACACATCCCTCAAACATCTACCTGATCCTTCAATTAACCATGTGCGAGCCATACCATCCACATCCAGGATTACAACTTCCCCTCCAGCACAGGTAATTCTCCTTTAAACACTCCACAACAATGCACGAGCTGCAGCTTGTAAGCCTTCCCACGCCCGCTTCCACAAGCAACTTCAGGTCTTTTTCAAGATAAAGCGCCATAGTTATTGTAGCATTCATGTATTTCTTAGCAATTTGACATACGTATAATTGTGCTATTGTTTTTATTAGTTTCCTTTCTTTTTTCTAAGTGGGTCCCTGATGAAGTTTTTGAGTATTGTGCCCCAAACCAGATTTTCTCTGTAAGTCTTGCGATTTTTTTTTATTCTGTTTTAGCAGTGGGGTTCTTTTTAGGAATGCATATGTCACATTAAAGCAGAACTGACTATATTTCTAAATATATGTCCTGTATTCAATACTTCTTAATGTGACTCACTTCCTATATTTCATATTTTAGTTAATGGCATCAGAAAACTAAATATCTTAGCATAATAATTGAGACATATATTGTGGCATATCAATGCCATTAGAGAAGTGATTCCAAAATTTGGTGCCACACTTTGATCATTGGTAACTCTCCACTGGTACAGTATTTACTTATGTTTTTCTGGAGAAAAGACTTCCTGGCTGTTCTGATTGACTTTCAGTCAACTTCAATATCTGGTCTAGTTATCTGGTAGTCATCTCCAAATGTTTTGGATCATACAGCTTTATTATTTTTGTATACAAAATATACACCCACACTAGTTATATGATTCTGTTTGTGTACCACTATGGAACTATCACTATATTGCAAAGCAAAATATAAATTAAATTGAAAGAAGTAGATTAAATAAACAGTAATCTTAAATGAATTTCATTTCATTTTATACAATGTCAAAGTCAATGTATTTGAACATGCTTAATTCTATCTGAAAATTCCTGTTTAATTCAGTATAATGTAATGATTCTAATATCCATTTCTAAATCCATTTTACATCATTACTTGGTTTTAATGACTGTTGTAGATGAGAAAGATACCAACATATACTGATCCAAATTAAATAAGTACTTCGTAGGCTTCATGGTACTAATTAAGACATTTGCTTTAAATTCTATTCACCAATTATGCAAAGTTTTATTTGGAAACTTGAAATTAAGCTCATAAACTACTATCTCCCCTGATGACAATCAATTTTTCTTTAAGAACTAATCAAATGTGTTGCATTTTAATAATCTTAGTATTAAGTTTAAACCCCACTGAAATTTTTCATACAAAATATTTTTAAAGGAATTGAACCATTCCTTTACCAACTTTTTCTATAGTTTCCCATATAAGAGTTTTTGTGTGTGAGGGTGACACATTTATATTATTTTTGGTATTAAAATCAGGGTGTGATTGACAGAGAAATGCAAATTGAAGAGAATACTACAAGTTTCTGCAGGTAAAAGTTACAGAAACTTAGGAATATGATAACGGCCACCAGATCTGAACACCCATGGTAGGAGGGACAAACGTCTGTAGTCCCACAAGTGGCCCCAATGACAACCATGCTTCTGACACCTCCTGACAGAGGAGGGTCTATTCTGTTTTTCTTCAAATTTAACCTCAGTGTTTCTTTTCCCTCCTTTTTCCTCCCTCCTCCGCTGTTCTGGAGACTCTGGCCTCATGCTTTGCATACTCATCAGGTGCAAATGACTGAAACAATGTCAAAACATCCCTACATGTTTCTTGCATGCTTACTAAAAACTGGGTAATTCAGGCTAATTTCCTGGCAGCCTTTAGGCAGGCTGAACCTTGATGGCTTACTGAGTCTCCTTTAGCTGATGGAAACTCTTCTAGTCACCTGCTTTCAAAACTCCCTACAAAATTCCCCCCCAAAGCAGTTACATTACCTTAAAGGTAAAATGCGGGCACTTATTCTTTCAAAATTATCTGCTTGGTGGTATATTTTTGACTTTCCCCTTTCTCCCAGAAAATTCAACCAATTTAGAGCACATGACTTTTTGTAAAATATGACACACATATTTACACTTGTCCAGTCTTTGGAATGTCCTGTGATGATGACCTTCAACAGTTTATGCACTTTGATGCATTAACTGGGTTATGAATAATTCATTGAAAAAAATTTCAGATAGTAATATAGTGCTTACTCTGTGACCATATTGCATTCCCTTATTTTTTTCAAAGTTAAAGTAACTGTTTCATCAACGGTTATCCATACATAGTTTTTACCCAAGCATTCATTTTTGTTAAAAAAAAAAAGAAAGCTTTTAACTGTATTCTTCTCCAGTACTTCTTTCTTCTAATAGATCATTAAGAAGCAATTCTTAGAATATTTTATTACTGAAAGTGAATCCAGAAAATGCCATAAACTGAAATATCCTAGGAGTATCTGAACATGCAGCAACCGAGTTGCGAATCTTTCATACTGTAATTCCCTCTGACACTTGACTCTTCATATTCTCTGAGGAGTTTTCTATGCATCTTCCAATAGCATTTCCTGGCAAAGAAATGCACTTTAGTTTGTAATTTTATATATATATGTTTAGCAGTTTAATATGTTGAGAAGAGCAAGTAGATAGTTTCACAGTGGTAGATATTTGTCTTTCTTCCCTATTAAGTAAGAAATCTTAAAAAAAAGATATTCACAACCTTTATCATTACATTTAATGAAATTTTCTGAGGTATATAATTGAATATGGCATAAATTGAAATTGAAAGAGAAATTTTGAATGTTTCTCTTCATTTTCAGTGTTCGAGGTGCTTGGTTTTAAATTTCTTAACAGTCCTAATCAGTTGACTCTCGTTAGCTACTATCCCAAATTACAGACTCATTTTTTTTTTAACTCTTTTTTTTTTTTTACATTTTATTTTTTTCCTTTTTTCTCCCCAAAGCCCCCCAGTACATAGTTGTATATTCTTCGTTGTGGGTCCTTCAAGTTGTGGCATGTGGGACGCCGCCTCAGTGTGGTTTGATGAGCAGTGCCATGTCAGTGCCCAGGATTCGAACCAACGAAACACTGGGCCACCTGCAGCAGAGCTCGTGAACTTAACCACTCGGCCACGGGGCCAGCCCCTTACAGACTCATTTTTATACTACCCCCTTTGGCTGGGTCTGTTTCTTTATAGAGTGTCATTTGCCCAACAGGATGCCTACATCGAGTCATTCACAGTAGAGCTCACAAAGAGACGAGAATACTCTCTGGCCAACAGAATTTAATTCATGTTCAGTTTCCTGGCATTTGCAGTTGTGAGGACCGGTGCCTTACTTCCAGCCAGTAAAAGGAGGCCAAGGTAATTTGATGTGTGTGGCTCCATGTACGTGATCATACAAGAGTAGCACTTGCTGAAGTCTCTCTCTTTCTCTCTTTCTCTCTCTCTCACTCAACTGGCTGTGAGAAAGCAAGACATCGTGATTCTTACAACCACGAGGAATTGATTGCTGTGTGATCAACCCTGTGTGAGCCAGGGAAGAATATTCCATCCTACTCCAAACTCCAGATAGACTCCTCCTTGACCAACACTTTGGTTGCAGCTCAGTGAGACACTGTACAGAGGATCTGGTGGAGCTGTGCCTAGACTTCTGGCTTGGAGAAACTCAGATAATAAATTTGTGTTTTAAGCCAATAAGTTTGTGGTAAAAATGCAGAAATAGATAACAAATACAACACCTCTACATTTCTCCATCTTTCCGGTGAGATCAACTTCTGGAGCTGTTGGGCCAATGTAGATATACAAGTCACAGAAGTCATAATAACATTTACTTCAAAGCAAAACACACTCATTTCTTTGGTCCTTCTCTTTACTCCATGAGGGTTTCTACCCATTACCTCGCTCAGAACCATCTGAAAGGACTATTCCTTATAGGGGCATATTTCAATTTTTTAAAATTATTATTTTATTTGAGTATGTGAAGTAGTTTGGTATACCGTATACTCTTTTTGCCCCTCTGTGATGTTTGATGTTAATTGGTTTTCTTCCAGGTGTGTACAAAATAGAATATCCTTTTCAGACTACAATATTGCAAATGACTGGGAAAGACCGTGGAGCACTAAAAAATTTCCACTATGATTCCTCAACATTTTCTCAATACTTCTCTGATTAAATCCAAAGTGTTAAACCAAACCACAACCATGGGCTTGCTGTTCCTACATGCTGTCCTGATATTAATGCAATCTGAACTTCCCTATATCTTCCAGGAATTTGAAATAATGGACAAAATGCCCAAGGAAACTGCATCACTATCTGACAAGTGGAAGAAAGATGGGGAAAAAGTCAATGTGGAGCCAGCCCTGATGGCCTAGTGGTTAAAGTTTGGCTCTCTCACCACTTCACTACCTGGGTTTGTTTCTCAGTCACAGGACCACACCAACTGTCTGTCAGTCGCCATGCTTTGGCAGTGGCTCACATAGAAGAACTAGAAGGTCTTACAACTAGGATATGCAACCATGCACTGGGGCTTTGGGAAGGGAAAAAAAAAAGAGGAAGATTGTCAACAAATGTTAGCTCAGGGTGACTCTTTCCCTGCAAAAAAAAAAAAGTTAATGTGGTAAGTGACAGTGGTCTTAAGTTATTTGGGTTTAATTTTTCAAATTTTATAAAAACTTATGAATATGTGAATACATTGTATTCTCTCCCACAGTGTCTTGGAAAGGGCCAAGCGAAATGAGCTGTTCTGATTTAACCTTCATTAGCTTCACAGTGTATCTCTCTTTGCATGCCTCTCCACTATTAAAATTACTACCAAATTGTATAGTACTACCAGAGTTATTTATTTTAAAAATTTAACAATAAAAAAGAAAAATTTCTTCAATACATAATGCTATAAACTTTTCAGTACCCAAATGGTAAAGTCTAAGTTACTTAAGAAAACATCCAAGACCTTTTATAATTCAATCTCAACTATTCTCTCCAATCTGATCTTCACAAGTCTCCTCCATCTCCTTATGAATTGCTCCTATATGACAGTCACTTAAAGCTTCTTGTGTTACATTCATTTTACTGCGCTTTTGCACAGATTATTCTTTTGGCCTAAAATTGTCTCCCTAATTTCTCCCCCATCCAAAATGAACACCCAAATCCAATGTCAACTCACTTCTAAAACCTGACTCTTTTGACTGTTGCACTTATTGCATTATACTACGTTTGCTCCTTCACTCGTGTCCATTCCTCTGAAGGTGGGAATGAAGGCGTCACGCCTGACCCGGCTGTGATGTGCCCCAGTGCCCAGGCAAATGTTTTTCCCTAACACAATGCTAGATCAGCATTTTTCTTTTATTTTTCTCTTGTTTCTTTTTCTCTCGGTAAGCACACATTTATCATTTTCCCCAGTCATATATGTTGGTCAGACTCAGACAAGAAAAAAAAAATGTATATGTTTTCTATATGTATTTTTAAAATACTATTTAGCATTCTTGGAAGTATTTAAGACATTTAATCTTTGGAACTATTAGGAAATCCACTTTCATTATTTCTCTTTTTCTATTACCTTTCTACCAACAATAACAAATACATACTTACATACATAATATTGCAGTTTTTGGTTGATCTTGTTACTGAGAAGGCCCTTATCCTTTGTGTGAATGTGTGTGTGTGTGTGTGTCTACAGATAAAAAACACCACTTAGGCAGCCAAACAATAGAAATACAGATCGAAATAGGAAAGTATAATATAAAATTAAACCTCAAAATTAAAAATAAAATAATGGTAACGAGATCTGTAAATAAAATATTAATATCAAGTTTTGAAACTAAGTTTTGATTCAATATACCAGAGATGAAGCCCAAAAGTCTTCATTATTAAATACATATCTTGTGATTCTAATATAGGTGGTCTGCGAGTCGCATTTGAAAATGAAATCAAACAACAATCACAATGACAACAAAAACCCTAGTATATGAGTGTGATGTTTTTAGAGTCCACATGTAAGTGAGATCATACAGTATTTGCCTTTCTCTGTCTGACATATGTCACCTAGCATAATGCCCTCAAGGTCCATGCATGTCATGAATGGCGGAATTTCCTTCTCTTTTATGGCTGAATAAAAGACTCGCCACATTGTCTTTATCCATTCACCCATCAGTGGGCACCTAGGTTGTTTCCATAGCTTGGCTATTGTGGATAATGCTGCAGTGAACATGGGGGTGCAGATGTCTCTTTGAGATAGTGATTTCACTTTCTTTTGATATATACCCAGAAGTTGCTATGAGAGTAAAGTTTTAATATTTTCACCATACAACAAAATAGTAATTATATGAGGTAAAGGATGTGTTAACCCACCTTATTTTCTTAAACATTTCACAATATATGTGGTATTAAATCATCACATTGTACACGAACTTTCACAATGTTACATGCCAATTATATTTCCATAAAGCTGGAAAGAGTAAGAGAGAGAAAAAAATCTTAGTGTATAGTAAGAATATACTGGTCCAAAGGGAGCTTGGTTATTGAAAGGAGCTTTGAATAGAGGTGCATGTTGGCAGTGCCCATCTGGGCAATCTCTGGGATACAGGTAATCTTCATCAAGGATTCAATGTATTCCAATCTAACTTCCCAGACCATCCCCATTGTAGATATTAGGCTATGTGACTATAATTTATAAAATAATTAAATGAGGAAATTCTTGTTTTGAGACCATGCTGATTGTCCCCTAAAAACCATTATCTCCTTCAAAATGTAGCTGGACATATGAACTTTCAGAATGAGGTTGTCATTTTCTAGTACCCTGGCGAGTGGTAATGGCCATGTGACTAAGTTCTGACTAATGGAATGCAAATTAAATGTATGTGCAACTTTCAGAAAAAAAAAATCATTACAGGGAAGAAGCATGTCCATTACTTCTTTCTGCCTTCTTACTGGTTGGAATCTGGCTATGATAGCAGGAGCTGAAACAGCAGTTCTAAACCAGGAACATATTGAGAAAACCAGGTCGAAGAAGCCTGTGCCCTGAAACAGTGGGGTTCCATTCCAGCCCTGGAGCCCCCGCTTTAATTTTACATGAGAGAGAAATAATTTTTTACTTTGTTTAAACCAATGCTGGTTGGGAGTTTCTGTCAATTTTGGCTGGTGCTTAGAACTCAGCAAGAAAATTTATGATTTTAATTTGGCTTCCAGGTAGATTTGAATAAAGGGAGAAGGTATTCTAATCTTGCAGATTCAAGTAATACAATCCACAGGAATATTATGCTTAGTACTGCAAATTATTGACATGTCTTAAGGACACATTAATAAAAACCATAAAGTACACTAACCAACACTCGTAATGTCACCTGTTCAAAATTAGCAGGAAGATTTGGTCCAAGTTAGTCTCACGAGATATGTTAAGTTTAATAACTCATATATGGCTTCACTCTGTGTGTCCTGAATTCATTGTTTTCAAGGCTGCTAGATTGAGAGCTAGACCATTGATGGTGGAACATTTAATAATGTCATCTGGTGAAGCCGCTTGGATGACAGCAATCCTTTCTCTGAATTTATTCCTAAACTCTGAAGCTTTTCAATTTGAAACACTATCACTCCCTATAAAATTAAAGGATTACCTAAAACATAAGAATGAAAGCAAGCATATTAATAAATTTTGAATCTAACTGAAATAGTTAAGACGGGGAAAAAAACATCTGTACTTCTAGAAACAGGAGAGAAGATCTCCAGGCATCATGGCTAATCTTGGTAGAATCCTGATATATCTCCTAGTCTATTTGTCTAATAGAGTGACATTACAACTACAGAAATACGGTCTTCTGATCCGACAGTCCTGCATAGCAATGTCAACTGGAAAGGAAATAATGCAAATTTGATTAATCTTTCTTTTCTTTTTTTTTTTAAGCAAGATTAGCTCTGAGCTAACATCTGCTGCCAATCCTCCTCGTTTTGCTGAGGAAGACTGGCCCTGAGCGCACATCCGTGCCCATCTTCCCCCACTTTATACGTGGGACACCTACCACAGCATGTCTTGACAAGTGGTGCCACGTGCACACCCAGGATCCGAACCTGTGAACCCCAGGCCACTGAAGTGGAATGTGCACACTTAACCACTGGGCCACTGGGCCGGCCCTGATTAATCTTTCTATGATCTTACGCCAACCTATAGATTCAGGTAAATGTACCAAAAATTTATCTTTAAAAGTTCAGGGAAATATATGCCAGAAATGATATGAAATAAGGCTACTTGATCTGTATTCAACATTTTGGACAAACCTAGATAAAAATGGTAAACTGTTATTCCAAATTTTATTTGACTCCCTTTATCCCATTGTATTAAAATCACACTAGTAATCCACATCAGTGTGGGCACACCAAAGCCTCTCTGCACCAGCATCGTGAAAAAGGTACATTCTGAGGTCAGTCAAGTATAACAGGAGCTTAAATTCTACTACCCTTTCAAATCAGTATATGTAGATAATCTATTCCTAAGCATCTCTGATTTTTAAATATTTTAATCTATGCTCCAAATGTCTTTTAAAATCTGTTAGTACACAGATAATATCCTTTAAAAAAAATCCTGTAACAATGGCAGATTTAATCTTAATCTAAAACAGTTTAGTTTGCATAATACAAGTTCATGATAGGCTAGTCTAGGCTGCGGTAACAAATAACCTGGCAATTTCAGTGGTTTAACACAGGAAACGTATACCTCCTCACTCGCTCAACTTGTGAGCATCCAGGCAACAGTTCAGGGCAGTTATTGTCCATGGGGAAACTCCAGGGTCCAGGCAGCTTCAACGTCATGGCACCTTCTTATCACACTATGTTTTCCACAGTCACCAAACCAGAGGAGGTATGGATTGGAGAGTGGAGCACCAGACACCAAACATATCCATCTGTAAGGGCACACATTCCATTAACCACTCCAGAGATAACCTCAAGAAGGCAGGGCATGCAAATACCTTGTGTATTGGGAAGGAGGAAAGCTATAAAGATTGGTAAATTGTATTAATGTCCACCACACATGACATTTATAATATAGACACACAGAGAAATTGCTTTGTCCAGATGATCGGAGGGAAGGGCTGGGAGAGCAGATCACATTTTATGATGAGGGTAGAGGCATGTGAAAGATATTATAGACAGTCCTGCTGATATTATTGGATTAAAAGAATAGCTCTATACAGAGAATGAATAGATGATCCCATTACTCTCTTTTCCCTTCTGTGATCTAAAAATGTTAATTGGATGTTTATATTATATTAGAAATTCCTTGTACGTCTAAAAAGTGTCAAAGAGCTAATGTAGTCAGGTAAAAAGAATGTAAACAGATGCTGGAAGGACAAATCTGAAAAGTGAATGTCCATAGAGGCCAGAAGTGGGACAGGGCAATCTAATAGCTGACACGTATTGGGCACTTGCCATGTGCCACATAATTTTAATCACTTTCTGTGCATTTTTAAATGTAAAATCACAAGACTCTAATGTATGTATTATCATACGTATCTTACAGATGAGGAAATTGATAAAATAACTTGTCCAGGGTCATGTGCCTGATCCGTGGCAGAGGCCACAATAAGCCCCCATGGCCTGCAAGCAATTTTTCATCTGCCATCTCCTTTACAGAGCTTATAGTCACCAGCCACAAACCTAGTTTGTACAGATGTTGTCAATATTTTCATGTCTCTTTTTTTATCTTCATAAGCTAAGAATTTTTCTTTATTCATAGAATAATATACTTTTACTTTATATTAAATAAAATTTTTTCACACGTGCTGACTTACTCAGTTTCATAAATCTGTGTGGCAGGAAGGGTACAGAGCAGATACTATTATCCCCACATTAAAGTGGGAACATTGATGCTCAAAGATGTTAAGTAATTCACCAGAGAGTCATACACTGAATAAATGAAAGACCCAAGAGTGAATCTAGTACTTGGGATTCAAGGTAAATGATCTTTTCACATCACCACAACCACAACACCACAGTGAAACAATTCCCACAAATCTCAAATAAAATCAATTTAGGAAAAAATAACATACAAAATAATTTTGATTCAGTGGCATTGTTGACAGATTCTTTGCAGTTCAATAACTAATAAAACATTTATTTTCATACATTAGGTGCATTTTACTTTGGTAGCATGAGTAGATTCAGAAGATAAATGGAATATGATGGTGCAATGGTGCTATAAATTCATATAGACACTGTGTATGAAAGACGAGCCTCAAAGTGGCCACCAGCACATACTCAGCTTTGCTGCTGCTGTTTCTGATGCATGTTCCCACTTATTTTGCTGACCCATCTTGAATCGTCCTGAATCTAAATAAGGGTAAGTCCAGCGTGGAGAGAAATAGAAAGCTGTAGTTGGGAAAAAAAGACATTGGGTTATTTATGGAATGTCAGCCAACGATATTTTAGCACTATTTTTGGCTGGAAAAATTATTTTGCTTCCTTTAGGCATCCTCAAAATATAGCTTAATGTTTTCAGGAACTGAGTTTCTGTCTCATGTAGTTCTTCCAAATATGTACGAATATTTGAAATTAAATATAGATGCTAATTTCCATATATTTTAACAAAAAATAGAGATTTGAGGTGCATATTAGTCCACGCATCTTATTTTAGAAATGTCATAATGAAGCCCCGTAGAAATAGGACACAAATGTATAGACTTTCCCAAAATAACCTCATGACACAGTGGAGATCCACCATATAAAGTATAAAGGGGTGTAAAATTGGCATGGAGTATCATATTTTCCACAATTATATAGAATAATTTCTATTTAGTCAATAATCTAATATAAATTTTGTGAATGTACCTGGTTAGACTTTAAACCCACCATTTGAAATTCAAAAAAATCACATTTTCTTACTTTGTTGCACAAAGTAATTTATGTTTTGTGAACCAGTTAGTCTTCCAAACTCCTTGAGATAGGAGAGATGGAAGAGACAGAAGAGATTCTAACACAGTAATTCATAAGGATTCCCCCCAGCCACTCAAGTATGGGTTTCTGTCAAGGATTCTAGGACTTAAAAGTGCTCATATGTTAAGGAAGTAAGGGAGGCAGTTCAAAGTCATTTGTAATTTGTTCACACACTTTACTGCTGTGATGCCCTTTGTTACTGTCCTCACAGTCCCTTATATATGATATCTAACACTTCCATGTCCAGGCTGGACATGAGGATCTCGTGGGAAGTTACTGGACTAGTATTTCTGATCCCTCACTCTATTAATGGTCCACATAGCTGCCATCCCATTCAATATTCAATGTGCTCTAAAACCCACAGGATTTCTCTTTTCTCTCAGTATGAGAATATTTCTCTAGTCTTGACAGAAATCCCCTTTCTACTTCTAGCCATTTCAGGCCTCTGAGAAAGAAAAAGGCAGCCTTGACAACTGTCAGCTGCTACCTGGCCTGGCACTAACAGTTATGCCATGATGTTCCCTTCTTAACATGGATAATTCCATAGACTGCCATTATCCAATGTCACTCTGTGAATGTGTTGGAGCAGAACAAAACCATATCACACCGTGACCACGTCTAAGCCAAGACACAAATGGAAACACTGTGCAAATCACAAAAATGACCAGCATCTTCGTCTCTTGGCTATCCTTAGTGAATAATGCTTCTTTACTAATCACATTAGCATTGGTTTCTTTCACCTGTCACTTAGGTGAAAGTTATCAAGGAACCCAATCATAGAATTACCCCAACTTTCTGACACCATCCAATCCAGAGGAGACCCTTGCCTCTTTGAACCTTACCCAAAACCATCCTGCACAAACCCAAACCCTATAGAATGCCTCCCCTGACGTCCTTTCACTGAGATGGCTCAGGGTGCCCGTGGTGTGTGAACACACTTGTTGCAACTCTTTTACTACACGTGGCTTCCTGGTGGCATTTAGATACTCGACATTAATACCTCTGAGCTTTTTTCATTTCTCACTTTCTACTCTCTAAGTCTTTTACAACAGAACTTTATTATCAGAAACAGCCACACAATTCCAAAATAACTAAAGCACACAAATGCAAATGATTTATCTATGTGGTCAAATTTACTGATATCAAGTTTATAATATACTCAGTATTTCTTTTTTTATATTTGAAAGACCTGGGCTGATATCTTTATTTTCATCCCTTCTATTCATGAAATGTTTTTCTTTCTAATTGTCTTTGTTAATCTTTCAGGATTTATTAACTTTATTAATCTTTTAAAAGAAACAAGTTTTGTCTGTAATATATTCTTTTGTATGACTGCTTTTATTTCACCCATACCTCCTCTTATCTTCATTATGACTTTATTTCTCCTCTCTTTGGTTTTAATTTGCTGTTATATTATTTTTTGTCTCATCTTTTTCCAGATAGAATGTTAGATCACTAATTTTAAACCTTTTTGTCTCATCGCTAGGCTGAATAATGGCTCCCCAAGACATCCAAGTCCTACTTTCTGGACCCTGTGCATATGTTATCTTATGTGGCACAAAGGACTCTGTAGATGTGATGGAGTTAGGATTTTAAGATGGGAAGAGTATCCTAGATTATCCTGGTGGGTCCAATGATGTAATCACAAGCATCCTTACAATGAGGGAGGCTGGAGCACTCCCACTACAGAGATGGAAGGCAACGTGATGACCAACGCAAGATGTTCTGCCTTTCAAGATGGAGGAAGAGCTAGGAACCAGGGAAGCAAGTAATACAGCTCTAGTAACTGGAAAAAGCGGGGAAATGAATTCTCTAAAGCTTCCAGAGGCAGTGCAGCCCTGCCAACATCATGATTTCTGCCCAGTGAAACTGATTTTGGATTTCTGACCTCCAGAACTGTAAGAAAATACATGTGCACTGTTCTAAGCCACCAAGTTGGTGGTAAAGTGTTGCAGTAGCTGTAGGAAACTAACGCTCTAATCTTGTATAAGCCTAGCGAGGGCTCGGTTTCCCTCTGTAGAATGATTTAGCTGTAGACACAGGTTTTCATTTACATTTAGTTAAAAAAAATGCTTAATTTACTTTGTGATTTTTTTTTTTTTACTTGGCTCCTGTGTTATTTTAAATTGTGTGGCATCATTTCCAAACACTTACGTATTTTCTAGACACTTTTTAGACAGTGATTTCTAACTTAACACTGCCGTGGTCAGAGGACGTGTTCTGTATGATTTTAGTTCTGTATTTCAGTATAGGATGGAATTTACTGAGATTTATTTTATGGCTCCGCATATGGTTTCCTTTGGTGAAAGTTCCTTGTATGCTTAAATAGAGTGTGTTTGTGGTTCCTGTTAGGTATAGTTTTATAAATTTCAATTCAGTCAAGTTGGCTAGGAGTGTTTTGCAAAAATTCTAGATCCTTAGGGATTATTTGTTCTTCCACCAGTTATTGAAAGAGGGTTAAAATAACTACAGTTAAGGGTTTATGTCTCCCTTAATTCTGTTAATTTTTTCTTTATTTTGAAACTCTACTAATTGCATAAGCATTTAGTTTTTCATAACTTCTTAAGTAGTTGACCACTTTTTCATTCTGAAATGACCCTCTTTATCTCTAGTAATTCTCGTCTTGAAGTATGCGTTGAGATGTTAATACATGCAAAAGTTTTCTTACAGTTAGTATTTGCATGGTATTCCTTTTGTTTTCAATCTTGAGTGACCTAAATGTGCCCTTTACAGCTCTAATTCATAGTACCTTTTTTTGGGGGGGGGGGGGGAAGATTAGCCCTGAGCTAACATGTGTGCCCATCTTCCTCTACTTTCTATGTGGAATGCCTACCACGGCATGGCTTGCCAAGCGGTGCCATGTCTGCACCCGGGATCCAAACCGGGAACCCCCAGCCACTGAAGCAGAATGTGCGCACTTAACCGCTGCACCACCGGGCCGGCCCCCATAGTACACTCTTAAAATATAAAAGAAATTAATTAATGAATGAATTAAAAATTTGGGTGCTTTCTCACATTTTCTGAGCTGATCACTATTTCTCTGAACTGTGGAATTTTAACTGTAGATTCACTGATTGTAACAAAGAGCGTGAAGATGCTTCACAGAGAATCTGAAAATATGCAAACAATTGGGATATAGTTGTATGGCATTATCTACAGAGAGATTTCATTAAAAGGATTTTAAAACACTGATCAGGTGATTTTTTCCTAAACAAAATCAATGTAAGAGCATTATTATTCTTCAGTTCTGTGGGAGCATAAATGACTCAAAGATTTTAAAATTGTTTGAAATCCATATACATTTTTTATATTAAATAAGGGAGAGAATGCAACTTAATTCCTTAAAACAAATATAGGCTGCTTTTCAACAGTGCATAGCTCCATAACAAATGGATAAATCAGTGCAATTGACAAATACAGGAATGATATCGTAATAATTCAGAGAAAGCATTGATTCATGTGTTTGTTCCCCAGCACATTTAAGCTTTTTACTGCAAAGAATCAGCAGCTGAAAGCAAGGTTCCCTAGGCAGCTGAAGGCTGCTAGTCCCCATGAAAGACAGTGTGAGCCTGACAGTAACCCCAGCCCTCCTTGCGTCAGTCTAATGTTGTGTTCTGTTGTGGGAGTGCTCATTGCACAGACCCTCCCTGGGGGCAAAAGAAGCTAAGGGCTCCTCCCCCTGGCCCCACTGGAGATGTTTCCCTGCTCTTGTTTTCCTCACTCAGCAGCTCCAATCCTGCCTCACATCCCTGTCTATCAAACTATCTTCACATTTGAATTTTTAAGTTCAATTCTGTATTTACTAGGATATTTTTCATTTACTAGGCCTTTTTCTGAATTATTACCTTGATCATGATTTTGTCAGTGATCTGGTTACAAGGTTTCACAGGTTTCAGTGGCCTGCGTATCTGGCTATTTCCACAGAAAGACGGTTTCCAAAAATACTTATATTGGAGCGGAAATTCCTATACTCCTAGGATTATAATGGGTTTGGTTAAAAAATTCAGACCATTTGGCCTTCTGACATAATGACAAATATGTCATTAACTTTTAAAATAGCTTAACTCATTTTTTTGAGATAACCTTTATATGTATACTGATCTCTAATATGATATGTCATCAACAACAAATAATGAATCTGAAAATATATTAAATTTATATAAACTCACCAAACTGACAACTAAATGCACTGACCTGCAGCTTTTTAATAAGTTAATCACACCACTAAGACAAAAAGGAATTTAGAAACTATAGGATTAAAAGCTCTGGAAATTTGATTACTTGAATTTATTTTTTATAATTATTGTAAATAGTTCATCTTGTAATCATTAAGGAATTCTATTATAACTTTAAATTGTTTGTGCATTTTAATATACTGGGGAAATCTCATCATGCTGGAGAAATCTGTAAAAAGATAGTGAAAAGACAATAGATAACACTGTCACCAAGTCAATAGAGCCTTTAAATTCCTTAAAATCCTTATGGTTCTTTTAAAAATAAAACCAAACGGTGATGAGGTAAAAGTTAATATTGACTTCATAAGTAATGAAAGAAAAGAGAAAGGATAACATAATTGCTTTTCAGTAAAGCTTTAAAAATGAATCAAGCACAATAATTGCAGAGAAAATACTGCACCATAGAAAATGATCTGCCATTTCAAGATTCAAGTTCATGATAGAGTTTGTTTCCCTGCTTTTGCAGTAATACATTTATTTCATGCCCAATTTAGAGCAAAGTCAAGCAAAGAATCCCTTATAAATGTACGATGAAGTCACTGTTTACCTTTTGGGCTACACCAGGCTCATATTAGGTAAACCTAGAAGATCCTGATGCAATGTTGAGACATAACGTGAGCTGGAGTCTTGCTGGTGCCCTACTGAAGAAAATAGTATTGCTTTACCAACACACACAGCTGCAATCTATTCAGCTATTACAGATCCATTTTAGTGGACTCACTTCCAAGTATTTAGGTTGGCCACACTCTCCTTTTTGTGTTTCTCACTAAATTCTCTAAAATGGAGGGAGCTATGGTATACCTCAAGTAAGCCGGCAAAGTCAAGCAAGCCTTCTCTCTCTTATTGGTGTGCTCCACAATACACAGCTTTTGAAGAAGAAAAAAAAAATCCAGCCATCAGTTAATCAATGAACCAGTCAATCAAACATGAAACTTGTGTGGTTTTTAAAATATGTTGTTAAGGAAAAAATTTTCACTTGAGTCTTGTGATGGCTAACTGTAATAATGAGGATGTGATGGCTTGTTTAACGTGAGGCTTAGTTTAATTAACAATGACACACATAAATCTCTTTAATGGCCAAGAAGCACATGCCCCTGGAGGCCTCTTGGTCTTCTTCAGCTGGGCTGAGAAGTCTCTCTTTCTGTAGTCCTGGTTATCGAGACTAATACTGCCTTTTTTTGTGTGTTTTTTTCTCAGCTACATTGGAATTGTTTACTTTTAATTAGATTAACTTAGCACGGCTTTTCAAGGTTATAGGTCTCAGGAATAGAAATACATCCTAGGAAGGGAAAAAAATAAAACACAATTAAACTATTGTGACTCTGCATTGTGTTGAGAATGTGCACTTTCAATGAGTTTTAACTGAAACTCTATATTTATTTATCTATATATTTCAATGTTGTTGGTTAGAATTTGTACATTTTCAAAATAATATTGGTCTCACTGTACATACACAAAATATTTATCTACCTGTCTATGCTGCAGTTATATAGCTGTGTATTATCTACAGCCAACTGCAGGCTGAAGGTGCTCTTGAAGAACAAGAGCAGATGTTTCTAATGTCCATGCGCCATGTTTGGAAGTTGAGCAGGTATGATAACATACTCTGGGCCTACAGGATATCTCTCAAAGATTATTCCTATGTTAACAAAGAAAACTTAGATCCATGGAACTCTCTTTCCAATCTTTTTTTATCCCCATAAGAATCATCAAAGCAACACACTCTCACATCATAGAAAGCAAAGATTATCATAGAGCAACAGGAAGAATCGAGACCCCTGTCCACTGGTCTACTCCCCAGCAGTGAGAAGTTTTGGCCATTTTTCGGTTCTATAATATTTACTTCCATATTTAAAATATAGTGCTTCTAAATACACATACATAGAATTTGGCTAAATTTTACCATATACTCCACCTTTCTTTCTTTTCCCATCCTTTTCAGTTCAAAGAATTATATTAATAGTTTTGGTTTCCTTACAGGTTCTCAGTTCTTCTTCAAATAGCGTAATTAAAATCCTATTTTCATATGTGCCCCAGACTGCATTTGTCCCATTTTACAGTGATCCCACCCTCCCTCCTGCTCTTCATCCCTTTCACTGTCCCAGACCCCCACAGCAGTGATTATAATTTTATTTTGTCGAAGTTATAACCATTGTGAAATATTCCAAGATTGTTCTCTAAGTTGATTGTAAAACTTGAAAATTGGTAAATATCACTTATATTACTGTGATATTTAAATATGATTTACTACTGAGATAATTACTCTCTTAGGATTGCTTTGTCTTCCCCTTTGGTCAGTGCCACGAACTCTACCATTCACTGGAGAATGTTCTCAGGATAAACTTTGAGTTATCTATCAATTGTCTTTATCATGATTCTATTTTCTCCCAGATTTCCATCTGTCTGTAGATTACGTTCACTTTCCTTATTTCCTCAAGACCTCCCCTGTGGATCTTTCTGCCTGGTCCATTGCACTCAAGCCTGCTCGCAGGAGTCATCCTGTGCGGGGTGGAAGGATACCATGTCCTCCCCTGTGACAGATGCACTGTCTTCCGAATCCTGTATGATCCTCTGCCTGCCACTTTATTTCTAATCTTCTTGTAGAAAGGCAGCTAATAGAAAAACATGGCCAAAGAAGGGAGGGACATTTGTGAAACAAAGAAAAAATGGTCCAAAAGGAACATGAAATGAAGTCTTGGTGCAGTAAACAAAATGCCTTCAATAGGTGTAGTTGTGGCCTTTTAGTTTGGCCATAATGATTAATAAAACAAAAATGACACTAGCCTTACCAGGAGCTGGCATTCTTAACTTGTGTGTCTGAGGCAACTGACAGGCTAAGCACTGTCTACACATCATCTCTGTTTACTGAAGACTTTTCTAGTGGGCACGTGAAGAGAAAGTGGATCAGTGAAGAAAGAATCCTGCTTTATAAAGGACAGAGTTTTGTGTTGTAAGGTCTCCTTTTCCTGTAGTGTCACAGCTCTCCTGTCCCTATTGATAAAAAATAATCTTGAAAATATATTAGCGAAGCAAGGCTCCTGTAAAATTTCAGGGCATATCAAAATGAACGTTTCTCTTGCATTTACAAAACAGTCCAAAGCCTGCAGGTCAATGGAAATGCAAATTTTAGGGGAATGATTTAAGGACCACAGGTACTTTCTATTTATACTCTGCTATTCCGTAAGGTCTCTTCTTCATCTGTACCCTATAGGCCAAGGGAAAAGAGTATGAGAAGACATATTTGCTTCCTGAAAACCTTGACCTGGAGAGCTACACATCACTTTCACATATATCTCATTGCTGAGATCTAGACACGTGGCCACTATGAGCAGCAAAGGTGGCTGGGAAATGTAGAAGAGCTCTGTGCTCAGGAGGGGGTTGGTGGTGAGCAGCAAGAGGTGTCTGTCACAGAGAGCTCCTACCAGAGATCTGGGTAAAAAGGAATGGATTTAGTAGCTGAGGAAGTTGAAAATGTACTCCTTTGGGCTATATAGACTCATATTCTTATTTTTATATTCCATATTTGGTTCTAGAAAACAAAGTCGTATTTTAAATTCTGAGTATGCAGCTTTACTTTCCACAACATCTGTTACATGATTTTCCATGTACACACAACTTTAAAAAACCCTGGTGAAAAGTCTGTCTTGTATTCTTATCAGGTAGGCTCTGTGCAATGAACTGAGTAAGTTTTTCAATAACATCCTTGGTACAAAAACAGGCTTTTTAATCATAGGGTTTTTTCCTAACAACACACTTTACAGAAAGTTATTAACATAATAATTAAAGTGCCTTTCACTAGATGTATTTGTATGCAGATAGCCTGATGCAGTCCAGGTATCCAGTTCTCTTATGGTCTTCCTTAAACTAAGAGAGACACAGCAGATTAAAGAAAGAACTGAGTGACAAATTTTTCAAATAATAATTCTCAGAAATAAGTTTCCGATAAGCGCAGATGGAAGAATGTTAAGAACGTATGCTCTGAAAAAGATCTGGAATATGGATTTCCTCTGTTGCCAAAAATAGGAGAGCTTCAAATTTTAGTAAACATTGGGTTAGGGTTAATGCTTCATCAGAATGGTCAGGTGGACAAATAACTTCCTGAAAAAATTGTCTTGCCCACCTCTACAGGGCCCCAGAAAATATGTATTATTAATTTCTCAATTTACTGCGTTGCTCTCATAAAAAGGGCTGTATAATTAAAGCTTTTACAAGCCTTGGCACATTCTTCAGCTTAGAACTATTTGCCCTTGTCCAATGAAAAAAGAAAAGATAAATTCTCAATTTGTATGGTACAAGATCAATATATTTTAAGGTATGAATCTTTTTATTTTCGATCTGAATATGTCTATCATGAAATGTGCCCTGGTTTCAGGCTTTGCTGTGATATAAAGCAATGCTTTGTATACAATTTACCTGAATAGATTTGACCTGAGGATTACCATGGACTGCCAGTGACATTTGGGGTTTAGGTAGGGGGCAAACAAGAGCTAGGCCTATCGGTCTTAGGCATCCAAAGAAAGAAATAGGGGAAGAGTGTGCCAATTAGCAGTGAGAATTGAAGTGTATAGATGATGTTCTAGGGAAACAGGCTAAAAAAGCTGTACTAACCACATACAAATGAACATTATGGCTGAACAGAAACTTTGGACACGATAATTAATTTATAGCACGGGAAGAATGAAACAAATGCGCAGATAAAAGCAGAAATGTCATATGAAAGAACAAGGCTCCTAACCCTACAAGCCTGAATATAAGCAGCAGTAAAAGCTTGTGACCTAGAACAGGCCATGGATCCGAACCGCTGTCCTGTCCTCTGTGACTGGAATGGCCTGGAATCTCCATAACTACCAGGGGAGCAGCCCATCTAGGTCATTGCCAGAGAGTCTTCTAAACGTCCTCTTGTGCTCTAACCCAGCTGGGTACTGTCTTGACTAAGGCTCTAGGAAATGCTTTCAATTAAACTACCAGACTTTATATATTCCTAGTATCTGTTGATCATCTGTGATGGGGTCTTCTCTGGTTGTATATCCCCTCCCACACTTTCATCCCATACGGACCCTTGATTCCTTTTGTGTCACCTCAACCCCCTCTATACAACCAAATAATCTCACTGCACACTCTGGAACCTCTGGTCCTTAAAAAATAAACTCTCATGGCTAACTTCTTTCGTCTCCCTCCTATAATGGAGACTAGTTATGCTGCTTCCACTGCTGCCTTCTCAGGAAGGTGGGGACAGAGTCCTGCTTCCTGCTAGTGGCTTCTAGACCCCTCCTTCCCCACTCTCTTATAAAATAGCCTGGCCCCACTGAGGGTAGTAAGGCTTCTCAGCTACAGTAATCTTTTCTCCTCATTGTTTTCAGGTAAACTTACCTTCGTTTTTGTTGATTTTGGAACTTAGCTTATGTCTTCCTCTCTTTTTGCAGACTTGCCGTTAGCTTGCTGGTTTCGAATCTGTCTGGATTATCAAAGATCACCCAGCCTCTTAGTTACTTGACAGTGATAGCCACTGAGTCTACTGGAATGTCCATTCTCAGTGACATGTTCAGTTCTTTTTAGTAATATCCGGGTCGCAGGCTTTTGAAATGTTCGGTTCAAACGTTTTATATTTTAGTTGCATTTTTTTTCTCGTTCAGTTACCCCTAAAGATCTCTTCCTTAACTTTGAGAACTCCAATCTTGTGACCTCTAAGTTTTCTGTCGCTTTTTGTTTTTCTTTTGTTGCTGTTGTCCAATGGACTCCCTGTGTTACATGATCTCTTAGCTTTCCAGCTTAGGTGCAAAGGCACATCACTTCACACACGTAACAAGTTGTGTTAAAGAATGTGTCGCCCCCTGTCGTCCTTCCTTTCAAGTCACTTGGCAAAACTCCTGTCCTGGGAAACTCCAGATGGACGTTGTTCTGCATTCTCTCCTCCTACTCTGAGGTTGCTGAATACTTCTGGAGTGAGTCATAAAACTTTAAAGAATATTGCCAGTTCAAATTCAGAGGATTCAACTTCAGCTATGCCCTCAATTTGTAGAACAATCATCTATTTCACTCATATTCTTCACAATAGCTATTTAGCTTTTCAATTTCTCTAAGCATCGAACCCTACAAATTCTCATCTGGCAGCAGAAAAACTCAACATCCCTTCACAGAGAAAATAGTACCCAACTTCCTGCTATTAAACCTACACCTATATTTGTATTGCCATTCGCTCTTTTCTGTTTCATCCTGATTCTTTTCAGTTGCTGCTTACCTGTGTCTAGAGGTCATCTTCCCTTATAACACCATCCTTCGAAACCTTTAATGAAGTTAAATGTTTAATACCTCATTGTATCGTATGTGTTAAATTACCACCTCTTACCATCTTCTTCCTTATAAGCAGTGCATGCTCTCATGATATACTCTTTCCTGTGTTGGTCCCTACAATCACAGCTCTCATTTTTCTATTGCAGCCAAACTTATTCATAGATTTATCTACTTTTGTTTCTTTACCACTTTTTTGCCTCTCAATTCATGGCAATCTCATTTCCACCTCCAGCAACCCAGGGGAATTAGCTGTCACTGTGACTAGCATTGAGCTACTTGTTGATGGACACATCTCAATTTTATCCAGACAACAGGCATGTTGGGTAGCAAAAGAATAGTGATTTTACTATTTTATATTAATACTAGTCCTTGGAAAATATATCTTGAAAAAGGTATTTTAAAATAGATTGGGTTTTTTTCTTTCTTTGCCAATCTACTTAGCACTCCTTTTTAAATTAAATTTTGTTTTTCCTGATTTGTATGCTTCTTCCTTTACTGAAACTTTGACTGTCTGAAATAATATGAAATAATAATACATCCAAAATAATGTTATTCAAAGTACTGATGAATCAAGTCAGTAAATAGGTTGTTTAAATGACTTTTCAGATTGATAAGCAACTGTATGCAACAGGGAGAGTGACAGTCTCTTGATATAAATGTAATGAACTGAGTTAGAAGAAATTGAACAATTTAAATTCTGTTTAGATCATCTTCTAACATAGCAATAATTATAATGGGGAAACATTTACATCACATAAACATTTTCAAAATAAGTTTTGGGAAAATAGATAAAGCACTTCAGAAGTCTATGAGAAATCAACGTATGTTCTAATATTCATTTTACAGAACTAATTGTTTTAATTTCAGGTGTAATCATCAAATCACTTATTTGTATATTTCTCACCACCATCTTTTTGTTGCCATAGCACTTAATTTATTCGTGGCATTGTCCAGATCTCTATGAATGACATTAAGTAGCCTAGACTTTGTTCTATATGAAATAATATTTAAAGACAAGTGCTAAAAAACTTTGTGTTAGTAGCTATCTATGTGCTAAAATAGCACTGCTCTATTTTGGTCTTTCTTTCAGGGTTGTGATTATTATTTTTAAAAAGCTCAAATGAGCAGAAAACATTGACTTTTTAATATAACTAGGGTATAAAATTACTCTAATGACCTCTCTTCTCAGTCTAATGTCTAACTGAGTTGTTGGGAGGAGAAAGTTGACTATTATTAATTTAAATATTCTTTGAGTGAGATGAAGTGTATACTTGGAATGATTCGTGTGTTTGCAGAAGACCAGTTGCTATCTATTTAGGAAATGCTCTTCTAGGCATTTATGAGGTGCTAAGGTTCTTTTAAAGATTGTTGGAATTGCTTTAGACAGCAAAAACTGATGAAGCATTCAATTAAAGTTGTTAGTCTAATCAATAAAGAGTCATAGGTAACACTTCTAATTAGATTACTTAAATAAGTATTTAATATGTATGTACACAGTTGTTATCTGAAAATCATTTGTTGCTTTAAGAGAATGTATTGATATTTTCTCTGTAGTTCTCTGGTGCTAAAGTGTGGTTTGGAATTCATTTTATTTAGGCATTGACTTTATCGGATCTTCAAATATAAACAATTGTATTACGATGTACCCCCCTATTAAGAATGTAATTATTAATCTTAATCAAACACTGAATTTTAATTTGATTTTAGCACTTTTCAAATTGATAGTATAAAACAAGGGCAGATAAATATTTTATGTAAAGGGCCAAGTAATAAATATTTTCAGTTTACAGGCTGTATGGTCTCTGTAGCAACTACTCAAGGCTGCTGTGTTTTAGCACGAAATGAGTCAGAGACAATATTTAAATAAGTGGGCATGGCTGTGTTCCAATAAAACTTTAGTGCCAAAACTGGAGTCAGCTGGGCTGTAGTTTGTTGACTGCTGGTATAGAAAATAGTACTAAAATTAGCATTAGTGGGAAGGTAATTTAGTGTCTATCATATTGCCTTTTTCATAGAATGTTCTAAATGTTGTATTAAGTGAATTAAAAGAAAGAAACGCATCTCTAAGAATAAATTCAAATTATCAAACATCACTTTAGTAATAAACACTGAAATATTAAAAAAAAAGCTTATCTGCTTGAGAGGTCAAGATTGAAGTTGAAAAATATCAGAAATAAAAGTAATGCCAAAGATATGGCATGTCGTGTAATTGCCCACATTGTTTAGTCTCATGAATCTACTCTCTTTGAATCTTGATCTTGCAACTACAAGTGAAATAAACATTTTATAAGGATAAGTACTAAATAATAAACGTTTGAGATTTTAAAAAATATTTACCTTTTGTCTCTCATAGGGTAACTTTAATTTTTTTTTAACAACTACCCTGGCAATTAGGTGGTGCTTAATAAATTTATGTAGCATAAAATAATTATTCAATTTTAGTTTTCCCGGCCAAACTTATGTGTTTCTGAAAATATCATTGTTAACCAAAGTTTAGGTAGCTAACAAAATTATGAGCACCCTATCATGGAGAAAATGCATTTTTGCCTCCCATTGTAAATAATCAACTAATTTATCAAAAAATAATTGGACACCAATTAAGGCCAGGTACCTACTATGGCATCTAGTTTGGACTAAAATTTACAAATAGCCACAAGAAAAATTGGAGAGAAATGTTCCCCACTCTATTCTTTTCCTTTTTCTGGCCTCTCCATCTGTATCTGCAAGGTCTCTAACAGTCTCAGGACAGAGACAAAATTGTGTTGCATATTCAGCAGCAATTTCAAGAATAAGAGCCTCATTCAATTTGTTCTAAGAATGGGTAGGCCTCAGGTATGATATCTAAAATAAAATTTATATTGGAGTCAGTTATGATATGCTTTAATATTTAACACGTACTTAATAAGTATTTATTGAGAATAAAATATGTCACTATTGAATGTACTACAAAAATTGAAAAATAAGACATGGCTAGTTTCCTCACTGATTTCTCCATCCGTGAGGGGTGTGTGTGCATATATTTTATAGTGCTGTCACCACAGACTAGTTTCTTCATCTTTGTATTGGATGAATTAACTAAAATGCAAGCAGCATCCCTTATGTTTAGGATCATATGACCATCACTGTTGTAAACTAAGTAATCACGGACAAACCAATCTCATTCTTCTATATGAATTTGGGGGAGATGAACAAAGTAAAAAGTCAACAGAAAAATGTGATTTTGATGACAGAAGTTCTCAAGCGGCTCTGCTTTAGTGTTCTTGACTCCTTGTAGAAAGCAGTTTCCCATCTCTCAGAAACAAAATGGAGCTGGCTTTCCCGAAACACTTCTAACTGCTCTTCCTCACATCTAGTCTCGCCAGCCAGTGCAGAAAAAGAAATTACTTAAATTCTACAAAAACTCTAGACGGTGACTCAGTTGATGGGTATGATTTCTGTGGAGGAAACAGGCTGTTGCCCCCAGGAGCAACACTCTGAGCTGTGTCTACAGGCAGTAAATGAGTAACAGGAATGAAAAAATGCCACTGTAAAAGTAATTATGCGAACCTGAAAGAAAAATCCATTTTATTTTTGTTTTTAGAAACTGAAGTATTCCTAAGGACCTAAAAAGCTTTTGGTCTTTTATGAAAGAATATTGATTTTCATTAATTTACCCAGCACACTTGAGGAAGCCTTTTTTAAAACCTTCATATCACCCTGTTCTGGAGAGCCTCTTTTAGTCAACAGACATTTTTACTTCTCAGCTGGGATTCAGGAAGACAAAAGAGACTAGAAAAAAAATGCATGAAAATATCAAAAATGAGCAAGAAAAGACATGTTATTAAAAGTCAAGAAGAGCTTCTGAGGATATAAAAAATCTTTCTATTTTTAAAGGTATTTTGAAAGTACAATGGGTATGCATCACTTCTTCGAATTCTCTTCATTCCCCACCTTTCTCTTCACAGTAATAGAATTAAAAGCAAATTCGTACTAGAATGTCCAAACAGGTGAATTAAGTAGAAAGTTATGTTAAACTAGTTAGTTGACATTAAGCATCCAAAACAAATTTTCACTGATATTGGGTGTGTGTACTTAGGAGGACAAAAACACCTACTTCTGTGTGGACTGTACATTGAAAGGGACTTTGAAATACTACACATTAAAGATTATAAAAAACCTTCAAAGTCGTCTTATGTCAACTTTTAATCCCTATTTTCTCCTGCTTTCCAGGTTTCTATCTAATTGTGCCACAACTTCTCTGAAAATATATATTAAACAAATATTGGCCTTACCTTACTCTTAGGATATTTGAAATAAACCTTATAAGCTAAAAAAAATTTTCAGCATATAAATAATCTGAATTGATCATTTAAAAATAATTATCTTTTTCGTAGATAATATTGTGAAGAGTCAGTACTCTGTGACCAAATTACTTTGTGCCTTGTAATTATTTTCTTCTAGAATGAATGTAATTGACACAGAGATGAGAGAGAAACTTCTCAAGCTTATATACAGCTCAGTGTATTGTTTGTTTTGTTTTAATCACAGAGCCAGATCCAGGTGTGGTCAAATAAGTGAATGGTGATTTGAGAGATGTCATGCTATTTTTCCTGTACTGATGTATTGTCCTCCATTGATCGACTATTATGCATTTTTCTCCTCCTACATGGTCTATAACTCTTACCTGTGGTCCTTTCTTAATACTAGACTACAATGTGGTTCACAATTTTGTTAAAAGGCGATTGTTAAAACTTAGAAAGCCAGGAATGAGGCATTATTCATAGAAGTGCTTCTAAATTCAGGAGGTAATGTGGATTTCATTTCTCAGTTGAAGAAATGCCATTTGAAAGAAACAGCAAACCTGAGCTTGAAGCAATGAGTGGAACAACTTTTAGGAGAAAAAGAAAAGATATTGCAGGAATAAATAGGCCTTGGTAAGCTAGAGGGAATGAAGGAGAACTCTCTGTGGTGTCTTGTTCCAGCCAGATTGAGACTTCAGGAGACAACAGAGAAGATACTAGAATGAGAATGCAAAGGAAATGATGAGGAATGCAGTGAAAGTGAATAAGGTTCTCAAGAGAGACGTCAGCTTTGTACCTTCATCTTCTGGTTCATTTCCTCTGCAAAAGTCAAGATAGGAACTTTCTTTTGTCTCAAGCTATCGGAAATTTAGAGGCCTCATTAATGAGGACAGTGAGAGCAAAATGTCTTCACACCTAATAAGTTTAAGGAAAAAAAGTTACTGATATTTCTGTCCCATTTGAAAGTTTATTCTTCTTACGAAAATTATGGCCAACTTTTCTGAATTTGTTTTTGTTATAATATTTAAATTCCTTATACCTTATTTGAATTTCTTATTTGTCTCTATGTGGAGTTTATGATTTTTCTTCATTTTGCTCTTTTATGTTAAACATCAAAAGTAATTTATTTTATTTTTATTCAATTTATTCAAACTAAAAAAAAACCCAAAAAACATAAAGAGAAATTAAGAAAATGATTCCATTTATAATGGCATCAAAATGAATAAAATAGGGGGCCAGCCCCATGGCTGAGTGGTTAAGTTTGTGGTCTCTGCTTCAGTGGCCCAGGGTTTTGCCAGTTTGGATCCTGGGTGTGGACCTAGCACCCTTCATCAAGCCGTGCTGAGGTGGCGTCCCACATAGCACAATCAGAAGGACCTACAACTAGAATATACAAATACGTACCTGGGGCCTTTGGAGAGAAGAAGAAAAAAAGTAAGATTGGCAACAGATGTTAGCTCAGGTGTCAATCTTTGGAAAAAAATAAATTAAACTTAGAATTCTATTTAACTCTTTAAAAAGAGAATGAATAAAATACCTAGGAATAAATTTAACCAAGGATGTGAAAGACTACTGAAAAACTATATTGGAAACTATAAGAGATTGATGAAAGAAATTGAAGAAGACACAAATAAGTGGAAAGATATTCCATGCTCATGCATTAGGAGAATTAGTACCATTAAAATGTCCATACTACCCAAATAAATATTCAGATTCAGTACATCTCTATCAAAATTCGAAAGGCATTTTTCTCAGAAATAGAACAAACAATCCTAACATTTTTTTATGGAACCATAAAAGACCCCAAAGAGCCAAAGCAACTTTGAGAAAGAAGAACTAAGCTGGAGCATAATGCTCCCTGAATTCAAACTGTATTACAAAGCTATAGTAATTAATGGTATTGGCATAAAAGCACACACATAGATCAATGGAACAGAATAGAGAACCCAGAAATAAAATCCATGCTTATATGGTCAATTAATTTACAACAAAGGAGCCAAGAACATACAATGGGGAAAGGAGTACCTTCAATAAATGGTGTTGGGAAAATTGGACAGCCACATGCAAAAGAATGAAACTGGACCACTGTCTTACACTATACAGAAAAATTAGCTTAAAATGGATTAGGGCCTTGAATGTAAGATCTGAAATCATAAAACTCCTAGAAGAAACTGTAGGCCATAAGCTCCTTGACTTCAGTCTTGATGATTTTCTGCATTTGACACCAAAAGCACAGACAACAAAAGCAAAAAGTAAACAAGTGGGGCCACATCAAACTAGACACTACTGCATAGCAAAGGAAACCATCCACAAAATGAAAAGGCAGCCTACAAAATAGGAGAAAACATTTGCGAATCATATATCTGAGAAGGGGCTAATATCCAAAATAAAGAAAGAAATCAAACACCTCAAGAGCAAAAAAAAAAAAAAAAAAAAAAAAAATCTGATTAAAAAATGAGCAGAAGATCTGAATAGACAGTTTTCCAAAGGAGACATACAGATGACCAACAGGTACATGAAAAGACGTTCTACAGCACAGATCATCGGGGCAATGCAAATCAAAACCACAATGAGATCTCACCTCACACTTGTCAGAATGGCTACTGTCAAAAAGACAAGTGATAACAAATGTTGGCAAAGATGTGGAGAAAAGCAAAACCCGTGCACTGTTGGTGTGAATGTAAATTGATGCAGCCACTATGGAACACAGTATGAAGCTTCCACAAAAATTTAACAATAGAAACACATTAGGATCCAGCAATTCTACTTCTGGATATTTATCCAAGGAAAATGAAATCACTAATTCAAAAAGATATCTGCAACCCCATGTTCATTGCAGCATTATTTGCAATAGCCAAGATATGGAAGTAACTTAAGTGTCCATCAGTGGATGAGTGGATAAAGAAATTGTGATATGTATACACAATGGAATATTATTCAGCCACAAAAAGAAGGAAATCTTGCCATTTGTGACAACAGGGATAGAGCTCAAGGGCATTATGCTAACTGAAATGAGTCAGGGAAAGACAAATACATATGATCTCTCTTCTATATGCAATCTAAAAAATAATTAAAGAAAGAAAAACAGCCCATAAATACCCAGAACACCCCCAGAGATTGGTGGGGGGGGGGGGGTAGGAGAAAAGGGTAAACTGTTTGGGGGTTTTGTGGTTTTTTAGTTTAAGTAAATTGAATGTTTTAAAAAAGTACTTATTTTTTTCACACCGTAATCCCCCAACGTACACACACACACACTCAATCTTTTTTTATTGAGATAAAATTGACATATATTAGTTTCCGGTGTACAACATAATGATTTGAGATTTGTATGTGTTGCAAAATGATCACCACAAGAAGCCCAGTTAACATTCATCACCATGCATAGTTGCAATTTTTTTTCTTGTAATGAGAAGTTTTAAGATATACTATCTAAGAAACTTTCAAATATGCAATACAGTATTATTAACTAAAGCCACAATGCTGTATATTACATCCTAATGACATTTATTTTATAACTGGAAGTTTCTACCTTTTTGACCCTCTTGGCTCTTTGTGCACACCCCCCTCCCCTGCCTCTGGCAACCACCAGTCTGTTCTCTGTATCTATGACTTTGTTTTTGTTTAAGATTCCACATATAGATGAGATCATATGGTATTTGTTTTTCTCTGTCTGGCTCATTTCATTCAGCATGATGCACTCAAAGCCCATCCGTGTTGTCATGAATGGCAGGATTTCCTTTGTTTTATGGCTGAATAATATTCTATTGTGTGTATATTCCTCAATTTCTTTATCCATTCATCCATCAATGGACACTTAGGTTGCTTCCATGTCTTGGCTATTGTGCATAATACTGCTGTGAACATGGGGGTGCAGATATTTTTCAAGTCAGTGTTTTTTGTTTTCTTTGGATAAATACCCACAAGTGGAATTGCTGGATCATATGGGAGTTCTATTTTTAATCTTTTGAGGAACCTCCAGAGTGTTTTCTGTAGTGGCTGCACCAAGTTACATTCCCACCAACAGTGCACAAGTGTTCCTTTTTCACAACATCCTAGTCAATACTTATTTCTTGTCATTTTGATGAGAGGCTATAATAACATGGTGTGAGGTGATATCTTGTTGTGGTTTTGATTTGCATTTCCCTGATAATTAGTGATGTTGAACATCTTTTCATGTGCCTGTTGGCCATCTGTATGTCTTCTTTGGAAAAATATCTATTCAGATCCTCTGTTCCTTTTTAATTGGGCTGTTTGGTTTTTTCCTGTTGAGTTGTGTGAGTTCTTTAAATATTTTGGATTTAACCCCTTATCAGATATATGATTTCCAAATATTTCACCCATACCATAGGTTGCCTATTCATTTTCTTGATGGTTTTCCTTGCTCTGTAGAAGCTTTTTAGTTTGATGTCATCCCACTTGCTTATTTTTTTAACTTTTTTGAAGAAGATTAGCCCTGAGCTAACAACTGCCACCAATCCTCCTCTTTTTGCTGAGGAAGATTGGCCCTGAGCTAACATCTGTGCCCATCTTCCTCTATTTTTTATATGTGGAACACCTGCCGCAGGGTAGGTCCACGACCCAGATCTGAACAAGTGAATCCAGGTCCGCCAATGTGGAGCATACAAACTTAACCCCTGCACCGCCAGGCCAGTCCCTCCCACTTGCTTACTTTTGCTTTTGTTACCTTTGCTTTTAGTATCAAATCCAAAAGATTATGGCCAAGACCAATGTCAAGAAGCTCATCACGTATGTTTTTTTCTAAGGGTTTTATGGTTTCAAGTCTTTAATTCATTTTGAGTTAATTTTTGTGAATTGTGTAAGAGAGTAACTCAGTTTCATTCTTTTGCATATGACTCTCCCGTATTCCCAAAACCACTTACTGAAGAAACTGTCCTTCCCTGTTGTATATTCTTGGATCCCATTTGTCACAAATTAATTGACCATATACGCATGGGATTACTTCTGTTATTTCTATTCTGTTCCATTGATCTGTGTGTTTTTTTTATTCCAAATATCACACTCTTTTGATTATTATAGCTTTGTAATATAGTTTGAATACAAGGAACATGATACCTCCAACTTTGTTCTTTCTCAAGATTGCTTTGGCTATTCAGGATCTTTTGTGGTTCCATACAAATTTTAGGATTTTTGTTCTATTTCTGTGAAAAATGCCATTGAAATTTTGATGGAGACTGCATTGAATCTGTATATTGCTTTGGGTACTATGGACATTTTATCAATACTAATTCTTGCAATCTGTGAACAAAGAATATCTTTTCATTTATTTGTTTCTTCTTCAATTTCATTCATCACTATCTTATAGTTTTCAACGTATAGGTCTTTCACCTCCTTGGTTAAATTTATTACTAGGTAATTTATTCCCTAGATGCAATCATAAATGGATTGTTTGCTTAATTCCTCTTTATGGTGCTTCATTATTAGTGTACAGAATCACAACATATTTTTATATATTGATTTTGTTTCCTGCAAATTTACTGAATTCATTGATTGATTCTAACAGTTTTTTTAGTGGAATCTTTAGGATTTTCTATATATGGTATCATGTCATCTGCAAAAAGTGACAGTTTTACTTCTTCTTTTCCTTTTATATCTTTTCTTGCCTAATTGCTCTGGCTAGGATTTCCAATACCATTGAATAAAACTGGCAAGAGTGGGCATCTTTGTCTTGTTCCTGATCTTAGAGGAAAAGCTTTCAGCTTTCCACCATTGAATATGATGTTAGCTGTGGGCTTTTCATGCATGGCATTGATTATGTTGAGGTGCATTCCTTCTATACCCATTTTGTTAAGAGTTTTTTTTATCATCAATGGATGTTTAATTTTCTTAAATACTCTTTCTGCGTCTAAGTGATCATGATTTTATCCTTTATTTTGTGAATGTGGTATATCACATTGACTTGTAGATGTTGAACTATTCTTTCGTCCCTGGAAATAAATCACACTCGATCATGGTGTATGATCCTTAATGTATTGTTGAATTTGGTTTGCTAATATTTTGTTGAGGATTTTTACATCTGTGTTTATCAAGGATATTGGCCTGTAACTTTCTCTTCTTATGGTATCCTTTTCAGACTTTGGTATCAGTGTAATGCTCAACTCATAAAATGAATTTGGAAGTGTTCCTTCCTCTTCTATTTTTTGGAAGAGTTTGAGAAGGATTGCTATTAATTCTTCTCTAAATTTTTGGTAGAATTCACCAGTGAAGTCCTCTGGTCCTGGGCTTTCTTGCGTAGTTTTTGATTACTTGTAAGTAGATTGAATTGTTAATCAGTCTATTCAGATTTTCTGTTTCTTTATAATTCACTCTCAGTAGGTTGTATGTTTCTAGAAATTTATCCATTTCTAGGATATCCATTTCTTCTAGGTTGCTCAATTTGTTGGTGAACAATTATTCATAGTCTTTCATGATCCCTCATATTTCTGTGGTATCAGTTGTAACATCTTTTCATTTCCAATTTTGAGTCTTCTTTCTTTTTTTCTTAGTCTAGCTAATGGTTTGTCAATTTTATCTTTTCAATGATCTTTCTCTATTGCCTTTTTAGTGTCTATGTCATTCATTTCTGCTCTGATCTTTTTTTCCCTTCCTTTTACTAACTTTGGGTTTTGTTTGTTCCTCATTTTCTAATTCCTTGAGGTGTAAAGTTAGGTTGTTTGAGATTATTCTTGTTTCTTGATGTAGGCATTTATTGCTATAAGCTTTCCTATTAGAATTTCTTTCACAATCCATATCTTTTAGTATGTTGTATCTCATTTTCATTTGTCTCAAGTTTTTTACTTCTCTATTGATTTTTTTGACCCATTATTTGTTCAGTAGCACGTTGTTTAATCTCCAAATATTTGTGAATTTTCCGGTTTTCTTCTTGTAATTGATTTCTAGTTTCATACCATTGTGGTCAGAAAAGATGTTTGACGTGATTTCAATCTTCCTAAATTTTTTGAGGCTTGTTTTGTGGCCTAACATGTAACCTATTCTAGAGAATGTTCCGTGTGCCCTTGAGAAGAATGTATATTCTGTTGCTTTTGGATGGAATATTGTGTGTATGCAGTTAGGTCCATCTGGTCATTTAAGGTCAATGTTTCCTTAGTGATTTTCTGTCTGGATTATCTAGCAATTGATAAAAGTGGGTTATTAGAGTCTCCTCCTATTATTGGACTGTTGTCTATTTCTTCCATTAAGTCTGTTAGTATTTGCTTTATATATTTAGATGCTCTTGTGTTGGGTGCATAATTATACATGTTATAGCATCTTGTTGGATTCACTCCTTTATCATTAAATAATGACCTTTCTTATCTCTTATTACAGTCTTTGTCTTAACGTCTGTTTTGTCTGATACAAGTATAGCTACCCTAGCTTTTTTGGTTTCCATTAGCAGGGAATATCTTTTTTCATTCCTTCACTTTCAGTCTATGTGTGTCCTTACATCTGAATGAGTCTCTCGTAGGCAGCATATAGATGGGTGCTGTCTTTTAATCCATTCCGCCACTCTATGTCTTTTGAATGGAGAATTTAGTACATTTACATTTAAAGTAATTATTGATAGATATGTACTCATTGACACATTGTTAATTGTTTTCTGATTGTTTTGTAATTCCTGTCTTTTTATTCTTTTGTTCTCTTCCTTTTGTAATTTGATGACTTCCTTTGGTGGTATGGTTGATTCCTTTCTCTTTCTCTCTTTTTTTTTCAAGGAAGATTAGCCCTGAGCTAACATCTGCTGCTAATCCTCCTCTTTTTGCTGAGGAAGATTGACCCTGAGCTTACATCCAGGCCCATAGTCCTCCATTTTATATGTGGGATGCCTGCCACAGCACAGCTTGATAAGCAGTGCATAGGTCTGCACCCGGGATTCGAACCAGTGAACCCCAGGCCGCCAGAGCGGGACATGTGAACTTAACCACTGTACCACCAGGCAGGCCCCCCTTTCTCTTTATCTTTTATGTATCTACTGTAGGTTTTTTTCTGTGTGGTTACCATGAGGCTTACACAAAATCACTTATATTTATAACAGTCTATTTTTATGTTGGCAACAACTTAAACATATTCTAAAGCTCTATATTTTTACTTCCCCCAGGTTTTTTTTTTTTTTGATGTCCCAATTTATACCTTTTTATCTTGTGTATATTCCTTAAATTATTGTAGTTATAGTTATTTTTACTACTTTGTCTTTTAACCTTCATACTAGCTTTATAAGTGATTAAGCCACCACCTTTACACATTAGATTATTCTGAATTTTACCAGTGAGATTTATACTTTTCTGTTACGATTTCATGCCCTTTCTTATTTCAGTGGACAGCAGGATATGTGTTAATTAAATCTGCCCCTCCAGACCTATGCCTTAAGATAAGCAAATAGGCCTCTTTCACAGAAAGTCTGGGCATTTTTCAGTCGCTTGCCTCTGTTCTGGGCCCTGGGGTGGGTGAGTCTGTGTTCACATTAGCCCTTTAAAAACTAGTTTTCAGTTACCCTACTGCCTTGTGAGTCTTGGGGACGCAAGCCCCATTGACTTTCAAAGCTAGATGTTTGGGGGGCTTGTCTCTCAGGTGTAGGGTTTAAAAGTTAGAATGCCTAATGTGAGGTTCAAATTCTTTGCTCATCAGAGAGAAGCTCATGGTTGTGAGTTCCTTGCAGATTGTGGGTCACTGTGCCAGTGGGGGAGTTTTATGGTGAGACTGTGTCTCAGCCTCTCCTAACCACTTCATTGTGGATTTTTTTCCTGTTTGCTCAATGTGTAAGAGTCATTCAGCTAGTTTTGGGGTTTTTTTCAGAGAAAATTTTCCATGTGTAGCTGTAGATTTGGTGTGTCTGTGGGTGGTAAGCTCAAGATCCTCCTACATTGCCATCTTGAGCCAAAACTCATACTAAATCTTTACTTATCTACTTCAGCAGCTACTTTACAAGAAACACTGGGGAATCCCCACTATAAATTATGTGCTCATAAACTAAACAGTCTTAGTAACTTGTGCAAATATTTACCATTTCTCCCTTCAGACTGAGACATGCTTGAGAGCAGAATCTGAGGCAGGACATATGACAAGTGGGGGTGGTGTAAGTACCCTGTGAATAGACACTGAATGAACAACTACCAGATAAGGTGACTAAATAGTTCCCTATTTGACATTAAATACACAGGCAAATCCATTCACATTAAACACATGGAAATCTATTGACTTCACTCATATTTAGTTTGACTGGATACGATTAAAAGTCATTCAGATGACTGCCACAATTCCACCTGCCCATTTCCATTGAGATACTGTATAACTGATAGCTACCTTTTTACCTTTGAGATTTTTTTTCTCCTTCTTGAAGATAGCTTTTTTTATATAATGTCAGCACTTTCTATAAAAAAAATTATTTTCCTGAGCCAGATTTTCAAATCTGAAAAGTAAAATTTTCTTGGTGCTAAAGTTGAGTAATTTTTACACATTGGTATTAGTGTTCTTATGTACATGTATTTTTACACTACTTAATGAATCAACCAATTGTGAAATACTATTAAAATTTCATATACTTTCAAATGGAGCATTAAATGTATCAGGCAGACTAAATTAAGATAGGAGAATCAAGGTTGAATATAATAGATTATAAAACTGTAAGAGAAATCAGTGATTCAGCATTTTCAATTAATAGTGTATTCAATTTCTGTAAAACTGCCGGACTTTGATAAGAGCAGCCATGTTTCCTGCTATTACTGAGGGAATAAGGCTCTCCACAAGCCATCAAACAAATGCTGATGGGCACTCCTAGCAAGATTCAATATCTTAAAGGTATACATCACCTGTGTAAAGTGTCGTGATAACCCTAAGGATTCAAGATATTACTTTATTTTTCCTTATCCATTAAACATAAATATTCAAGTCTGGTCTGTTCAGATACAGATAAAATAGCATCTTTTCTTTTCTGTTAATACCTATAAATTACATTCTCTTGGTAATCAGATTTATAACAGTTTTACAATATCAGATTAAAACCTGTTCACATTTCTTAGTTTAATAAGGACTCAACTACATTAATAAACAATAAACTATATATATGATTTCTTCAATATAGTGGTAGTGACTATTTCCCTGTTTTACAAGTTGAAAACAGAGATGAACCATTTTTAAATGATAGGGGCCGGCCTGGTGGCATAGCGGTTAAGTTCATGCTCTCTGCTTCAGTGGCCCAGGGTTCACAGGTTTGGATCCTGGGTGCAAACCTAGCCCTGCTCATCAAGCCATGCTGTGGTGATCGTCCCACATAAAATAGAGGAAGACTGGGCACAGATGTTAGCTCAACAACAATCTTCCTCAAGCAAAAAGAGGAAGATGGGCAATAGATGTTAGCTCAGGACGAATCTTCCTCACAAAAAAAAAAAAAGAATGTCAAAAATTTGGCATGGACATGGAAAACAGTGAATAAAACTGATATATTTCTTTCTAAAATTAAAAATATATACATAGCAGTATATATTTATGCTCTGTGACAAATCATGATAAATTTAAGGGCTTAACATGACACATACTTATTATCTCACAGTTCCCATGAGTCAGGAACATAGACACAGCTTACTTTAGTCTTTGGCAGCAGAGTCTCTCATGAGGCTACAATCAGGGTGGCAACTAGGCCTTGGGTCTCATTTGAAGGCCTGATTGGGGAAGGATTCAAATCTAAGCTTTCTTATATGGTAGTTGCCAGGGTTCACTTGCTTTGAGGCGGTTGGACTGAGGGTCTCATGTTCTTGCTGGCTGTTGGCTGATGGTCATGCTCCACTCCTGGCCACACAGACTTCACTGACATGGCAACTTGCTTCATCAAAGCCAACAAGGGAAAGCGTAATTGCAGAGAATCTGCTAGATGGAAGTTATAAACCTCTTTTTACCTAATCACTGAAGTGGCACCTTTGCCATATTCTGTCATTTAGAAGCAAGTCACTAGGCCAGCCCACATTCAGGAGAAGCGATTATGTAAGGACTTGAACAGCAGGAGGTAGAGATCATCAGAGGCTATCTCAGAGTCTGCTCAGGACAGAATAGTAATTGCAAAAGAATCTTCTTGCAGTTAAAAATAAAAAGGTGACGTTATTTTCAACAGAGGGTGTGTGTGTGCATGCACATGTGTGCATATGGCTAAATGATAGTGTTCCATTTTTATTTGTTTTAGTGTTTGGAAGCAATAAAGAAAAGATGTTGCAAAATAATTTTTTTCTTTAAATAGTTTATGGTTTTCTAAAATTTGGTTACCCAAAGTCTAAGCTTCATAGATTGTGTGGTGCTACATTATATAAATATAAATTATGCATTCTATGGATATAAATAATATGAATAGGGATGCATTTTGAAAATGCAGTTGAAGAAATAATAAGTGAGATCATGCATACGCCTTTTGAAAAGCTAGATCTCCATACTGCCAATGGGCATAGCACGTAATGAAACAAATATCTAAACTATAACACCAGGCAGAATTCTGACTCATTGTTGACCTAAGCTGTGTTAAAATGATACAGGAAGTAATAAGTAATATACAATGGAGGGAAAATTGTGACAGTCTTCAAAATGGACCAAAGAGATTACTGAGTATACTCAATGAAAATGAAGCATTGTCTACCTCACCACCTACATTATCGGATTTTGTTGGTTTCCTGAGACTTGCCATGTCTTTGAAATACTTAAACTACCAAAGTCATACAGATTTTGTCTTATATATCTCTTATGTCATGAGTGTCTAAAAGACATTTATTGGGCCTGCCCCATGGCCGAGTGGTTAAGTTCACACGCTCCACTTCAGCAGCCTGGGGTTCGCTGGTTCAGATCCTGGGCACAGACCAACACACCGTTCATCAAGCCATGCTGTGGTGGCAGCCCACATAGAAGAACTAGAATGACTTACAACTAGGATATACAACTATGTACTGGGGCTTTGGGGAGAAAAAGAAGAAAAAAGAAAAAGAGGAAGATTTGGAACAGATGTTAGCTTAGGGCCAATCTTCCTCACCAAAAGAACATTAAAAAAAAGACATTTACATTTGAGTACTAACATATATGGCACCTAAAATATAGTCAATGATGTGTCAACTGATTAACTATTTCATAATTTTTATATTCTCCAAGTTTGTTTTAAGGTGAATAATACAGATTTAAGTCATTGAGAAATTATATTAATATTTATAATCAGCTATTATAAATTGCAATGGAAAACCACTTCATTAAATTGTAGTCCTAAATAATGAGGGATATCTTTCAGAAATGAGAAGAGCTACAGATTTAATTAAAATGTTAAATTATTGCTGGAATAAAGGTTATAATCATAAAATGTAATTGAAAGAAGTTCATTACCTTGTACACTAATGTGTTCTTTCAGTTTAAAATGTATATTACATATTTTCTATTTAAAGAATAAATGGATATCATTTTGAGTGGATGAACTAAGATAAGAATTGTTAACTATACACTTTAGGAAATTTTTCAAATATTCATTTTCTTTCTCTGTATATGCAATTTACTCTCTTTAAATCTCTGGACTAGTACATTTTTTAATAACGTTAGGAGCTAATACAGGGATGGGTTTCAATACACTGAAACATTACAGTATGTAACCATTCTTTGAATCATTAGATTGTAAGGTATTATTGTCACCTCTTTTTTTTTTTTTTTTAAACTTGGCACCTGAGCTAACATCTTTTGCCAATCTTCTTCCGTTTTTTTAGTTCTTCTCCCCAAAGCCCCCTAGTATATAGTTGTATATTCTAGTTGTAGGTCCTTCTGGCTCTACTCATCAGCATGGCCTGATGAGTAGTGCTAGGTCCGCACCGGCAAAACCCTGGGCCACCCAAGTGGAGCACACGAACTTAACCACTTGGCCCAGGGCCAGCCCCTAATTGTCATCTTCTTATTAAACATCTGGTTGTGCATATAATTTATGTATATAACTATAAATAACCATCCATAATATATATTAAATGATTATTATCATGATTATTATCAAATAATGAAAGTGTAGATGGAATTTACATGTAAAGTACTTGTTTGGGCGATTGTAGTTGCTGCTGTTTTAACTCGAGGGTGGGAGAGAGAGCAACATAATAAAGTGGAAAGGGCATTCCCCTGGGAGTAACAGGAATCCCTTTAACTGCATAATGCTGGAAGGAAACCAAATTTCCCTAGGCTATGTTCTCCACGTCTGTAGAATGTGGGATGGATGGCCTTTATCATCCATTGTGTGTATGAATCTAATGTTCTGGAAATCCTCATAGATGTACAAGAAATCAGAGGAATTGTGGATATCTTTTATTTTCTGCCTTTGTGTTCTGGAATTAGGTTTTAAGACATTCTAATTTTCTGTCTTTTATTTTTGTAACTCATTCAAAAGACTGCAGTCTTGGAGGCCAAGGCACACAATGAATTATCTCCTAGAGAACATTTGAGAGCAGATTTGAGAGTATGAAACACTTTATAATAATAAAGATGTAGAATAGAAAGTTTTCAGCATAACGGACACCATGATGATGATGACCAAAACTACTAATGAGGTTTCAAAATTGCAGATAAATCTTTTAACAATGTTTATCTTTTACAATGATTTTCATATACTATCTAAAATATACTCTGATAAATTAGAATCTTTCATCTTTGTAAAATTGAGATAACAATTAACCCTAAAATAAGCTTCATATATTTCGCATCATATAATTCTCAAGTTGCTATTTCCTTCCTCAAAGCAATTCTATCTGTATATCTAAATATCAATGAAATACAAAAATATTCTGTGAATTCTTTTTATGTTGCTGTTATTTTAGAAGAGAAATAATGAGTAAACTGACTCTTAATTAATTAAGCAAAAGAGAATAGAGACTCTCTGACCCCCAAATTAATTCATCTCATTTTGGTTACCAAAAATACGAAGAAATATACATGTTATAGTTGATTCACAGTTGTATACACTGAAGTTTTTATCCGTTAATGGATATATTCTGTGCTGTAAAACCAAAGCCATAGATAATTATATTTAAGGTTCTTAATAATGAAATTTATTTTCTGATTGAAACATACATTAGGGTGAGAAATATGGCATTTTATGTACATATATAGTCATTTTCAAGTCCACTTGATATTTCTATTTGTTTAAGGAATTCAGATTTCTGGGTCAAAATCCACTGTAACAGAAAATAGATTGTTAAAATGTAAATTGTCAGCCTAACAGTTTTAAAAGGGAGGATGTGTTCAATACGGTCTGTTTCCTGATAAATCATTGTAAAGAAGCTCATAAAATGCGCTGTATGTATACCAAAATAGAATTCTGATCAAAATGTATGTGATACTGGAAATCTGTTCTTATCCTGTCACTAAGTAGATTTTCTCCTATTTTTTTTGCGGTGAGGAGTCCCACGACATTCTGGTTGGAAGAACAACTGAATCGTTCCGATGGAGAAATTGCAATGCAGGTCCAGCTGCTCCTTGAAAGGCAGGGTTCCTCTTACTGGATTACACGCTAACACTGAAGGGTTTTCCTCTTCCACCTTTTTGCACTGTAACTTGGTGTTTTAAATTAGTTTATCCCTTTCGCCTTTGCTAATATTCAAAACTGGAAAAGAAGCAAAACTAACGCATTGATTTTTTGGAGAGCAAAGAGAACATTTAATTAAAACTATGCAATTCTTGGAAAGCTAATTTTACAGAATACGTACTACCATGAGTGTTAAATTCTACAGATAGAAATCTACTGTGGACCGTATTCGTTCCAACTGAATCCAAAAAAATCATGAATTTATATTGTACAATCACACAACTGAAACAGAAATAATAAATGCTTAAATTAGAAAGTTTAAAGAACTGATACAGACATTAGAGCTTTAGCATAACATAAAAATAATGCCGCAGAAAAATTTTGATATGAAAAAGTCAATGAAATACAAAAGAATCTCTACCTATTTTGATTATGAATGTAAAAACTGAAATCTGGTGTTGGTTATGTGAAAAGAAAAATAAGCTTTCAAGCCTCAGCAATCACTATGTATGCATAACTCCTTGTGGCTGTATGACGCCCTTCTTGATTCACAGCCTTTAGCTCTGGAGACAAAGCAGCTGTAGGGAAAATGATTGCATTCCAAATTTCTATTTATAATTGTTTGCATCACTACCTACAATTTTGCACACAAACCTTAGGCTATTATCTGCAAAACCCACATAACATACAATGTAGCTGAAAATGAAGTTTTAGAATATTACTAATGAACAAGTATCCTTTAGAACCCTCATTTGTTATGTAGTGTTTATAGTTCAGCTTCATCAAAACAAGGAATCTCAACTTTAGACCCTATAAATTTCTCCAGCTCGGGAGACTTCAGAAAATGACTCATTCTGGGAAAATAGGTTTAACAGGTTTATCAATTTGCTGATACCCTCATTAATAGTTAAATTAATTTTTAAGCAAATTCACTCTACATTTGTATGATAACAAAGTTTTTACCTTTCTTTTTTTGTAATTATCTTTCCCAGTTTTGAAAGCAAAACACCAGCCAAACTACAAGAGAAGGGCGCGTGCTCACGTCAGCAGATTGAGTCCACAAGTCATGCTAACCTTGGTGCCTGAGATGAGGTGAGAAATCCTCCAGATGATTCCAGCCCTCAGCTTTCAAGTCAACTTTAGCTTTGAATTCTTCCTTTCTGAGGCTCCAGACTTCATTCATTCTCTCTCCAAAGCTCTGAAACAGAATTGGTGTGCATAATAAAATGTTTGTTTTAAAGCACTAAATTTTGGCCAAACACAACTAGTCTATGAGTTTACCATTGACAAAGGCCTTATTGCTCACTAAATAAAAGAAAAAACTTAATAATCTAGAGTTGGAAAAAATAATTTTAAATGATCTCTATTTTATCAGTTCAGCAAGACTAACCTAAATTTAACATAAAAGAACAGATGAATGCCACCGTGGTCTCCACCAAAACACCAAAATTGAAAAACTATTAATGCTTTAAGTGAGCCTGGGAGTAAAACAGAAAGAAAAACTTCTCCAGAAACTACTAACTCAGAATCATTTTTCTATTAGAATCCAAGTTCACACAATCCATCTGAATCCTTAGACATATCAAACTAATTGGATAATTAGGGTTTAAAAAATAGGTATGTCTTGTACACCCGTAATTATACAATGTTATACATGATTATGATCTCAATAAAATAATTGGGAAAAAAAAGTGTCTCCTTCCACCACGTGAGGACCAGTGAGAACATGGTCATCTGTGAACCAGGAAGTGGGCTCTCACCAGACACAGAATCTGCCATTGCCTTCATCTTGGACTTCTCAGCCTCCAGAATGGTGAGAAATAAATTTTTGTTTAAAAACCAAAAAGAAAAATTTGCTTCCAACTTCTTTGGAATCACGCCTATTAAAGTTTGTGAGTTTTCCCAAAATCCATGATTTTTGATGGGTACATATGAGATATTAAAAAATATTGGTTGAATTAATATATGTTAAAGGAAAGATTCATACAAAAAGATTGTTATACCTTTTCCCTTATTTTTTTATCAGAGTGTATATTTTAATTTTTTATAAATAAGATTTGTGTTTGTTTTCATGAAGAGGCTAGTTAATCCCTGAACTTCTTGTACTTGTTTATAGGTTAGATGAGCCAATATAAGTATTATGTTACTTAACGTTAAGAATGATATATAATTGTATTTATTTAAATTATTCTGGAAATTTTCTATATTAGCAGGAATTATATACTATAGTGTTTCTGCTTAGGTAATTTCCAAGATCCTTAAGTGACTTTAACACTTTGTTGTTTCTAAGCTTGTTATTTTAAAATTTTATTTTTCTCTCCTACTTTTTAAATACTTTTTAAAAATAATTATACAATATATTATGTATCATTCAGTTGTACTTATTAATTTAGTCTTAATTTTTTTGAGGTATAACTGACATATAGCATTATGTTAGTTACAGGTGTATGACATAATGATTTGATAATTGTATATATTGCAAAATGATCACCACAATAAGTCTATTTAACATCTGTCACCACACATGATTACAATTTTTTTTAACTTGTTATGAGAACTTTTAAGATCTACTCTTAGCAACTGTCAAACATGCAATACAATATTATGAACTGTAGTCACCATGCTGTACATTACATCCCCAGGACTTATTTTGTAACTATAAGCTTGTACCTTCTGCCCACCTTCATCCTTTTTGCCCACGACTACCCCCTCACCTCTGGCAAACACCAATCTCTTCTCTGTATCTATGAGCTTGAATGTTTTTGTTTGTTTTAGATTACACATCTAAGTGACATCATACAGTACTTGTCTTTCTCTGTCTGACTTATTTCACTTGGCTTGATGCCATCAAAGTCAATCCATGTTGCTGCGTATGGCAAGATTTTATTCTTTTTTACGGCTGAATGATATTCCAGTGTGTGTGTGTGTGTACACCACATCTTGTTTTTCCATTCATCCATCAAGGACACTTAGGTTGTTCCCATGTCTTGGTTATTGTAAAAAAAAAAATGCTACAATAAACACAAGGGTGCATATATCTTTTCAAGTTAGTGTTTTTGTTTTCTTTGCGTAAAAACCCAGAAGTGGAATTGCTGGATCACATGTAGTTATATTTTCAATTTTTTTTTTTTTTTTGAGGAAGATTAGCCCTGAGCTAACATCTGCCACTAATCCTCTCTTTTTGCTGAGGAAGACTGGCTCTGAGCTAACATCTGTGCCCATCTTGCTCTATTTTACATGTGGGACTCCTGACACAGTTTGGCTTGACAAGCAGTGAGTAGGTCCAGACCAGGGATCCGAACCAGTGAACACCGGACGGCTGACACAGAGCATGCGAACTGAACCACTGTGCCACCAGGCTGGCTCCTATTTTCAAATTTTTGAGGAAGCTCCATACTGTTTTCCATTTTGGCTGCAGCAAGTTACATCCCCACCAACAGTGCACAAGGCTTCCTGTTTCTCCATATCTTTGCCAACACTTGTTATTTCTAGTCTTTTTGGTAATAGTCCTTCTAACAGGTGAGAGGAGATATCTCATTGTGTTTTTGACTGGCATTTTCTTGATGATTAATGATGTAGAGCATCTTTTCACGTACCTATTGACTATCTGTACATCTTTTTTGGAAAACCATCTATTGAGATCCTCTGCCTCCGTTTTAATCAGATTGCTTTTTTACTATTGAGTTACGTGAGTTCTTTATATATCTTGGATATTAACTCCTTATCAGATATGAGTTGCAAATATTTTTTCCCATTTAGTAGGTTGCCTTTTCATTTTGTTAATAGTTTCCTTTGCTGTGCAGAAGCGTTTTACTTTGATGTAGTCCCACTTGTATTTTATTTTTGCTTTTGTTGCCTGTGCTTTTAGTGTCAAATCCAAAAAAATCATCACCAAGACCAACGTCAAAGAGCTTACTGCCTATGTTCTCTTCTAGTTTTATGGTTTCAGGTCTTACATTAAAGTCTAATCCGTTTTGAGTTAATTCTTATGTATGGTGTAAGAGGAGTGATTCAGTTTCATTCTTTCACATGTGTTGTCCAGTTTTCACAATGCCATTTATTGAGAGACTGTCATTTCTTCATTGTATGCTCTTGGATCCTTTGTTGTAAACTAATTGACCATATATGCGTGGGTTTATTTCTCGGCTCTCTATTCCGTTCCATTGATCTACATGTCTCTCTTTATGCCATACATACTGTTTTAGTTACTGTAGCTTTGTAATATCGTTTGAAATCAAGGAGCATGATGCCTCCAGCTTTGTTCTTTTTTCTCAAGACTGCTTTGGCTATTTAGGGTCTTTTGTGATTCCATACAAATTTTAGGATTGTTTATTCTAGTTTCATGAAAAATGCCATTGCAATTTTGATAGAAATTGCTTTGAATCTATGTATTGCTTTGGGTAGTATGGACATTTTAACACTATTAAATCTTGCAATCCATGAGCACAGAGTATCTTTCTGTTTATTTGTGACTTTAATTTCTTTCAGCAAATGTCTTATAGTTTTCTGTGTATAGGTCTTTCATCTTTATTCCTAGGTATTCTATTCTTTTTGATACAACGGTGAATGCATTGGTTTTTTAATTTCCCTTTCTGGTACTTTGCTATCAAAGCTCTTTCTTGTTTCTTGATGTAGACATTCCTCACTGTGAGCTTCCTCCTTGGAAATGTTTTTGGGATGACATCACCAAGATGGCAGAGTGAGTAGTCTTCTTTGTCTCTTCCTCTTCGAATCTACAACTAACTGGACATTCATCGGTTAACAAAGGATATCCATACAGCATCTCAGGACGCCTGAGAGACCCGTGCTACTATACATTGGAAGGTGGACAGACTTCCCCCCGGGAGGAGGTGGAGATAGGTGACAACTCTCTGACCCCCAACCCCTGGACAGCCTAGTACCTGCAAGCGGCTTTCATCCAGCGGACTCCCCCATAGCATTGCCACGCACCAAGGGCGGGAGTGTGTGCAAACTGGTGGAGCGACAGTGGAAACAGATGACTACAGCCCTACCTAAGCTCCCCGCAATTACACCTAAGCCCAGGGGGAAACTCCAGGGTCCTGCACCAGCAGCAGGGAAAGCCTCTACTTGCCATTAGTGGAGAGGCCCCCAGCATTTGAAACTCTGGGAGGCTCCCAAAGAGGAGGATCCTGGTCAGGGCAGCAGCCCGCCAGCTGCCGCTGGACTCACGGACTCCGGCTGTGTCCCAGAGGTGGCAAGGGGCACCCAGAGATCCCGTGGGAGTGGTCGGAGGCTGGGTGGAGCTCCAGCGGCCCGGCTCCGTGGCCCAGGGGTAAACTCCAGGGTCCCACACCAGCCACAGGGAAAGCCTCTACTCGGCATTAGTGGAGAGGCCCCTCCCAGAATTCAGAACACTGGGAAGCTCCGGGAGAGGAGGATCCCAGGCAGGGCAGAAGCCTGCCAACTGCGTCTGACTCATGGACTCTGGCTGTGTCCCAGAGGGGGAAGGGACAGCCAGAGATCCTGTGGGAGTGGCCAGGGGCTGGATGGATCTTCAGTGGCCTGGCTCCGCAGCCCAGGGGGGAGAGTGCAAAGAGGGCATCCATCAGCCTCTAAGGAGGTTATGTCAGGAGGCCCCTAGATGTGTGTGAAATTTGATGCCTGCCCCTAGGCTGATGCTTTCAGATAAGAAAGTAAACCTCTTTCACAGAAAGTCTGGGCACATTTCAGTTGGCTGCCTCTGCACTGGGCTCAGGGGTGGGTGAGTTCATGCATGCAAGCCTTTTAAAAACTGTTTCTCAGCTCTCTATGGCCTGTGGGTCTTGTGGATGCAAGCTTCGTTGGCTTTCAAAGCTAGATGTTTTGGGGGCTCATTTCTCGGGAGTGGGTATTAAAAGTTGGAGTGCCAGATGTGGGGTTCAAAGCCTTCACTCCTCAGTGAGAAACTCGAAGTGGGGAGTTGTCTCCTGACTATATGTTGCCTCATCAGGGGTGAGGTTTGTAGCAAGATAGTGTCTCAGGCTCCCCTACCTGCTTCCATGTGGGTTTATGTTGGTTGCCCAATGTGCAAGAGTCACTCAGCTAGTTTGGGGGGTTTTTCCGGGGAAAATTGTTCCATATGTAGCTGTAGATTTGGGGTGTTCATAGGAGGAGGTGAGTTCAGGATCCTCCTACATTGCTGTCTTTTATCAGAACCTAGATTTCCTTTTAATAGTAAAAACATTCTCAATTAATAATTGATATTTCTTCAGTTATTTATATCACTATATTTCCTAATGGCTTGAAAGAATCTTTCCTTTACTTATTCCCAAAGTAACATATAAACAGAGATTATGGAATTGCTTGTTACTATACCAATGGTATACCTGGGCTAGGAGTCAAGGTGCTGTGGGATAGTGCCCCGAAGAATTTTAGAATCCCAGTTGTTTAGTTGGAGGGTATACAAGGCACACTCTTAATATTCTTTGAGGGCTTTGTGTCTAGCTGAAAGAATCGATAAAGTACCCTCTTAAATCTTCCCGAGGTCTCAATAAAGGGTCTTACAGCCACACTCTTTACCTGAAATTTACCCTGAAGCTATGCTTACTGTCAGAGCCCTGTATCTGATCTTTTCCCAGAAGCCATTTCCTTCCTGGAGGTTCTTGTTTTCTGAAGAGGCAGGCTCTGTACGAAAAACTTTTATTTTAGTCCCAAGGAAGTCCTGGATTTTTAATATTTTCTATAAATTCTGTCTGAAACCTGAGCATCTCTCTTTCTTTCTTTCTTTCTTTTTTAAGATTTATCTCGCTTCTCTATAATAGGCAGCCTAAAGAAGCTGGTTGATGCTTTCAATCTCCTGCCAGGAATCTCCTTACACCAATCCACAAATCCACCAGGTTCCCTTTCCACATTTCCTGTTACTGCAGCTTACAGTTTTGCTAATTATTCTTCCAGTACACATCTTTAGTCCTCTTTCTTCCAGACTCCAGTAACTATTAGCTTATGTTTTTCAAACCTTCACCATCTCTTTGCAGCTCTTCAGTTCTGCCCACCACCCGTTCCCAAAGTCGAAGCTGCAAATTTAAGATGTTCGCTGTGTCAGCAGTCTGCTTCTAGGTACCAGACACAGTTCCAGGGCTCTGTTGCTATTGCAGTTCCTGATTCTGTGGGCCGGCTGGGTCTCAGCAGAGCAGTCCCTGTGCTGGGTGCTCTTGGAGACTCTCACACAGGGTAACATGGTGACGGGGACAGGAGCTGGTGCTGAATGTCTGGCACCTTAGTGCTTCTTTTTCTGCACTCTCTCTATAGTGTTTCATTCTCCAGGGCCTCTCCACATGGCTTTTTTCTTTCCAGAAAGAAGCCTGGACTTCATACAAGGTGGCTCAGGACTGCAACATAGCACATTCCTACTTAGAGTGCTGCTGGGGGAAAAAAAAAGAAGTTTCCAAGACAATTAAGGACTGGACACGAAACTGGCCCAGTATAACTTATGTGTTCTATTGTTGAAACAGACTAGAATTGACTAGAATCAATGTGGTAGGGGACCACACAAAGGCATGAATGCTGAGAAGCTCATTGACAGCTACCTAAGTAACAGCCTAAGTAATACTTGCTACTATTATCTGTTATTTTTTTCTTAACCTGGATTGGTTAAAGTTTGAAGATGATTGTACAAGTTGTATACCTAGAGCTGTATTTTTGAGGCATTTTGACAAGAGAAACAGCCAAAAAAAGAAAGAGAAAGATGGAAAAAAGAGGAAAAAAAGTAAGGAAAACAAAAGGCTAAAAATAATCCTTTGTAGTTGTTGCTGCCAGAGATCAAAAAATGACAAAGATGGGAAGGAAAACCTTCCTTGTGATATGCTAGCAGCTAACCGAAAGTTCACTAGCAAATTTTTAATGCCAGAACTTGTGAGACAAAGCAATTTTGAGTGGGAGTAGGGTGCTGAATGAAATCAGCAGGGTACCCAAAAGGTGACATTATTGCTACCTTATAGAAAGCCATAAAGAATGTTGCTCAAAATGTAAATGCTTTAAGAAAACAAAGTAACACATCATTATCACAAAATGTGAGAGAGATTTCTGCAGTGTGGGTTTTTTTTTTTAACTATAACTAGAAATGAAATACATGAAAATAATAAAGGATTCCTGCATGGATAATGAAAGCTCTGTTGAATAGTGATTCAAACTAGTTGTAATGTTTGAATTTATTTATTTGCATATCTACAATTGTTTACAGAAAAGCTCAAAACATGTCTTGAAATGCTTTTGATATAAAAATAATTCTGTTGACAGAGGTTAAAAATTACAGTAATTCTTATAGTTCCATCCGGCAAAATATGATATTTTTCATAATATTGCACTTAGAACATTTGTGACAATGCTGTTGATTTCTGAGTCTCACAGAGCAATTGCCTCAGTGCTATGCTTGAGGAAGCATATGCGTTCACGTATTGTAGTTGAAACACAGCTAAAACCGAGTGCAGTATTTTCCCCTGCAATCTGTAGCCAGCTTTAGACGTTATTAGAAAAAAATATAAAATACATCAATTTTAAGATATTACTAAATCTATAAACTACAATAACGTAGTATTGAAAAAATTTTAAACTATTTGAGTTTCTCTTATTTGACAAATATTCAAAGAAAAAATATTAGGTTTTTTACCTCCAATCTCAGATATACAGTACAAGAATGGAAGAAATGGCATATGTTATTGTGATTTCTATTTTAAGTAATTTCAGTCTTTCATAGTTATAAAAATATACTTCCAAAAATACATATCAAATGATAAAATTTTAAAACTGTATTTTATATAGATACATTAAATTACCTAGTACATGCAGATAGTACATTATGTGTAATTAATCTACTATATAAATGTAATTTAATAAATCCTTACATTTATTAGTTAATTTACACATATGTATTTTATTTTTATTGATTATATTGTGATTATTTTATGCAAAATGACGTATAGCCAGAGACAACATGTAGGATAAAATAAATATGATCAAATGGATAAATGAGGACATTGGGTAACATACAGGTTTTGTGCATTTTTTAAAGATTTTATTATTTTTACAGCAGTTTGAGGTTTACCACAAAATTAAGAGGAAGGTGCAAAGATTTCCCATTTGCCCCCTGCCCCATGCGTGCATAGCCTCTCCAATTATCAATATCCATCACCAGAATGGTACTCTTTTTTTACTAACAATGAACCTACATTGACACAGCATAATTACGCAAAGTGCACAGTTTACTTTAGGGTTCACTCTTGGTGTTAGACATTCTGTGAGTTTGGAAAAATGTATAGTGACACATATCCATCATTATAATATCATACAGAGTATTTTCACTGCCCTTAAAATCCTCTGTGCTCCAACTATTCAGCTGCCCCCCACCCCAGCAACCACTGATCTTCTTGTCTCCATAGTTTTGCCTTTTCCAGAACGTGATATAGTTGGAATCTTCAACACGTAGCCTTTTCAGATCGGTTTCTTTCACTTAGTAATATGCATTTGATTCCTCCATGTCTTTTCATAGCTTGATAGATCATTTCTTTTTAATGTTGGATAATATTCCATTATGTAGATGTACCATACTTTATTCACCTACTGAAGGACATCTTGGTTGCTTCCAAGGTTTAGCAATTATGGACAAAGCTGCTATAAACATCCTTGTGCAGATTTTTGTGTGGACTTAAGTTTTTCAACTCCTTCGGGTAAACACCAAGGAATACAACTGCTGGACCATACAGTGGGAATGTTTAGGTTTGGAAGACACTACCAAACTATCTTCCAGAGTGGCTGCACCATTTTGGATTCATACCAGCAACGAATGAGAGCTCCTGTTGCTCTACACTCTCCCCAGCATTTGTTGGTGTCAGTGTTCTGCATTTTGGCCATTCTCATAGGTGTATAGTGGTATTTTGTTGTTGTTTTCATTTGCATTTCCCTGATGACGTACAATGCGGATCATCTCCTGTAATAGTTTCAATTTTGTTGAACTATAGAAATTTTTGAAAGTAACTTTTCAAAATTGTTATAAAAAAATGAAACTTGTGAAGTTCCATCTATAGTGCCAAACATCTGAATGATGATGTACAGTTCTTGGCCTCTGCAGTCTACAAATTTAGATTACAATTTCAATATTAGGAATCTTCTAACATTTCATAAATCTTAAAGACTTGACACAAGGTGAGCATGATTGGTATTTTAAATTTATATCCTATATAGTTGAGTTTGAAATATTTATAGTTAATTGAAAAAACTCATTTAATCTAGGTATGTGATCATGGTGAATTGTAGTTGATTGAAATTATCTGTTAGTTAAGTGTTAACTCCTCTATTCAATAACGTTATGTGAGACTGTGATTTATCTTCCTTGCAAGTCCAGAGCACATGATCTCCCTCAGGAACCTTCTCCATTACTAATATTATTTTCTGAACTGTATAGCTTTGCCAAGTGTTGATTTTCAACTCTTTAATCAAACCATCAATTTAATGGTCATCATATTTTGCAAAACAATTAACTAAAGGAAGATTTTGGTTAAAAAAACTTTGTAGTTTCCTGATAGTGATTCTAGGTAAGAGAAATAAACCTGGAGAAACATACATTCCTTAAGGAATTAAGAATTCTAACTTTCAAATCTCCCACACATTCATCGTATTACTTATTTTTACAACTCATGAATGAGTTAACTAAGGCAAGCATTATAATCTCACGTTTTAAAATGAAGAGCTAAATCTCTGTGACATTAAGTGACATACCCAAACTAGCAGAATAAATAACAAAACAAAATAATTTTCAAAACTATCCATAGACAAAAATGTCAAGGGGTATTATGTGTCTGGGCAAATGTCAGGAATTTATTTTTCCTGTTCTATTGATATGCAATTGGCACACAACATTGTATAAGTTTAAGGTGTATAGCATAATGAATTGACTTATGCATGTTGTGAAATACCACAATAAGATTAGTTAACATCCATTATCTCATATAGCTACAGAAAAAAAAAGACGAATGACTATTTTTCCTTGTGATGAAAACTTTTTAGGATTTACTCTCATAACAACTTTCATACATACCATATAGCAGTGTTAACTATAGGCATCATGTTGTACATTACATCCCTAGTACTTATTTACCTTATAGCTGGAAGTTTTGTACCTTTTGACCTTCATCCAACTCCCCCCCACCTCTCCTTCCTCCCACCTCTGGTAACCACAAATCTGATCTGTTTTTCTATAAGTTTGTGTTTTCTCTTTCTCTTTTTTTAGATTTCACATAATAAGGGAGATCATACAGAATTTGCCTTTGTCTGTCTGACTTATTTCACTGAGCATACTGCCCTCCAGGACCATCCATGTTGTTGCAAATGGCTGGATTTTCTTCTTTTTTATGGCTGAATAATATTCCATTGTATATATAGCCCCATACTTCTTTACACATTTGTCCATTGATGGACACTTAGGTTGTTTCCAAGCCTTAGCTGTTGTAAATAATGCTGCTATGATCATGCGACTGCGTATGTCTCTTCAACACATTGTTATCATTTCCTTCAGATATATCCCCAGAAGTAGAATTGCTGGATATATGGCAGATCAATTTTTAATTTTTTGAGGAACCTCCTTACTGTTTTCCATTGTGGCTGTACCAATTTATAATGCCATCAATAGTTCACAAGTGTTCCTTTTTCTCCACATCCTCACCAGTATTTATCTCTTGTTTTTTTGATAATAGCCATTCCAACAAGCATGACGTGATAGCTCATTGTGATTTTGACTTGCATTTCCCTAACAATTAGTGATGTTGAGCACCTTTTCATATACCTGTTGGCCATTTGTATATATCAGTTATGGAAAAATGGCTAGTCAAGTCCTTGGCCATTTTTTTTTTTTTTAAAGATTTTATTTTCCTTTTTCTCCCCAAAGCCCCCTGGTACATAGTTGTGTATTCTTTGTTGTGGGTTCTTCTAGTTGTGGCATGTGGGACGCTGCCTCAGCGTGGTCTGATGAGCAGTGCCATGTCCGCGCCCAGGATTCGAACTAACGAAACACTGGGCCGCCTGCAGCGGAGCGCGCGAACTTAACCACTCGGCCACGGGGCCAGCCCCCCTTGGCCATTTTTTAATTGGATTTTTTTTTTCTATTGAGTTGTATGAGTTTTTATATACATTGGATATTAACCCCTTTTCAAATATATGGTTTGCAAATATTTCATTCTGTTGGTTATCTTTTCATTTTGTTGGTCATTTCTTTGGTTGTGCAGAACATTTTTATGTATGATGTGTAATCTCATTTGTTTATTTTTTATTGTTTTACTTGTGCTTTAAGGTTCATATCCAAAATCATTGCCAAGACCCATATGAAAGAGCTTTTTCTTTATATTATTTTCTAGGAGTTTTATGGTTTCAGGTCTTACCTTTAAGTCTTTAATTCATTTCAAGCCAATTTTTGTCAATGATGTAAATTAGGGGTCTAGTTTCATTCTTTCACATGTGAATATGCAATTTTCCCACAGCCATTTATTCAAGAGACTGTCTTTTCTCCATTAATTATTCTTGGCTATCTTGTCAAATATTAGTTGACCATGTATACAAGGGTTTATTTCAGGGTTCTTGATTCTGTTCCATTGGTCTATGTGTCTGTCTTTATGCTAATATCATAATGTTAGTTATGCTAGTAAGCATGTTAGTACATACCTTGTTAGTTAAATTTATTCCTGAGTGCAGGCAGGAATTCAGTCTGCCATAATCCAAGTGCTGGTTGTTGCAAGCCTCTCCCCACTTCTCCATTATAATCAGATTCCCCGTGGTCAAGCCTTGCAGATCCCTATGCAATATCTGTGGGATGAGACTGCAGTGAGAGCTCCCAGGAAGTGACCACGCCCCTGGGCTGCTGGATGTCCACGCTGGACTCTGCTTTCCCTCTGGACTTATTGGAAGCTCAGGGGAGACCTCTCAACATGGTTCTGTGCTGGCCTGGGGGAGGGCAATTTGGTCGTCAAGTCGCCTCTCCTCTTCCCCTTCTAATCTGATCTGTTTTGGTCTCTGTGGTGCAGGCGTTGCTTCAGCCTCACCCCTGTGTTCTAGGATTCTCTCAAGAGTGTCTTGTCCATGAGTCGTTGTCAGTTGCTTTTCCTGTGAGGGGGAGCAATGTCAGGATCAACCTACGTCACTGTCTTGGTGACATCACTCCAAATTTCAGGAATTTTAAAAGAAACTAAATTAAAAATAGAAGACTTAGAAGTTGTTCCAGGAAAAAAAAAAAAAGACTATGTCAATGAAATAACAACCACCTTTCTTTAAAAACATTTTTTTCAGATTTGAGAAATAAAAATCTCATTTAGGCTTTGGATCTCTTTCTTACCCAAGTAATCTTAGAGTGATTCATACCCGAATTGAATTTGAATCAGAACAAAACACATTTTGATGGTATGTAGTGAAAAAGAGCAAGGCATTTTGGGGTTTTGTAAAAAAAAAACAGAAGAAGAAAGAGAGATCTCAGTGATAGTTTTAATTAGTCCATGAAACATCCCTAGATACATTTTTGTGATTTCCAACTTTTACTTGTTAATTTCTGCTTTGAAATTATGACACTGCCTTTGGGTATAAATCTTTAGTATATAGATAACATGGTCAATCTGACTGTGATTTTGGTCTTTGTCTTTTGCTTAAGAGCAAGTGCTGGCCAGGAAATGGGTGCCATGGAAAATAAAAAGTAAGTAAAGATATTATGTTATTAGGATTAGATTTACAGCAACATTATAATAGCTTTGAGAGAACTTTGAAAATCAGGATAAAAATGATTTACTTCTATGAAAACTGACTAAGACATAAAATATCTGAAAAATAACTATAGGTTGCATGCAAAGGATGCTAAAGCACAAATGTGCCTATGTTCAAGAGGGCTTTAATGTTCCTCTCAGCTTGACTAAACCTTACACAGGCTTCTTCCTCCCTCTAAGTCCCTGATCTGCCTCTCACCCAGACCCGTAGAGAATCCAGATGACCTAACCTCAGAGATCTCACTCTTCTCTTTTTATAGATCATTTTTAAAAGCTTTTAAAATTATTTTGAGCTATTTTATTCTTTTTGTTGCAATTGTAAATGGGATTGTATTCTTGACTTCTCTTTCTTCTAGTTTGTTATTAATATATAGAAATACATCTGATTTTTGTAAGTTGATTTTGTACCTGGCAACTTTACTGTAGCTGTTGATTATTTCTAATAGCTTTCTGCTGGATTCTTTAGGGTTTTCTATATACAGAATCATGTCGTCCACAACAGAGAGAGTTTTACTTCTTTCCAATTTGCATCACTTTTGTTTCTTTTTCTTGCCTAGTTTCTCAAGCCAAAACCTCCAGTACTATGCTGAATAGGAGTGGTGAGAGTGGGCACCCTTGTCTTGTTCCTTTTCTCGGAGGGAAGGTTTTCCATTTTTCACTGTTAAGTATGATGTTGGCTATGTGTTTGTCATATATGGCCTTTATTATGTTGAGGTACTTTCCTTCTATACCCATTTTATTGAGAGGTTTTGTCATAAATTGACGTTGGATCTTGTCAAATGCTTTCTATGCATTTATTGAGATGATTACATGATTTTTATTCCCCATTGTGTTAATGTGGTGTATCACATTGACTTGCAGATGTTGAACATCCCTGCATCACTGGAATAAATCCCACTTGATCATGGTGTATAATCCTTTTAATGTATTGTTGTATTCAATTTGCTAATATTTTGTTGGGGATTTTTGCATCTATGTTCATCAGTGATATTGGTCTGTAATTTTCCTTTTTTTGTTGTCCTTGTCTGGTTTTGGTATCATGGTAAAGTTGGCCTTGTAGAATAAGTTAGGAACTGTCCCTCTTTCTTTAATATTTCAGAAAAGTTTGAGAAGCACTGGTATTAAATCTCTGAATGTTTGGTAGAATTCTCCAGAGAAGCCATCTGGTCCTGGACTTTTGTATTTTGGGAGGTTTTTGATTAGTGTTTCAATCTCTTTACTTGTGATTGGTCTATTCATATTGTCTATTTCTTCTTGATTCAGTTTTGGGAGGTTGTATGTTTAACCAAGAAGGTGAAAGACTTATACACTGAAAACTATAAGACTATTGAAAGAAATCGAAGAAGACATAAAGAAATGCAAAGATATTCCATGCTCATGGATTGGAAGAGTAAACATAGCTAAAATGTCCATATTACCCAAATTAATCTACAGATTCAATGCAATCCCAATCAGAATCCCAATGACATTCTTCGTGGAAATAAATCAAAGAATCGTAAAATTTATATGGAACAACAAAAGACCCCAAATAGCCAAAGCAATACTGAGAAAAAAGAACAAAGCTGGAGGCATCACAATCCCTGACTTCAAAATATACTACAAAGGTATAGTAATCAAAGCACCATGGTACTGGCACAAAAACAGACACACAGATCAGTAACAGAATTGAAAGCCAAGAGATAAAACCACAGATCTATGGAGAGTTCATCTTTGATAAGGAGCCAAGAACATATAATGGAGAAAGGAACATCTCTTCAATAAGTAGTGTTGGGAAAACTGGACAGCCACATGCAAAAGAATGAAAGCAGACCGTTATCTTACACCACACACAAAAGTTAACTCAAAGTGGATTAAAGACTTGAATGTAAGACCAGAAACCATAAAACTCCTAGAAGAAAATATAGGCAGTACACTCTTTGACATTGGTCTCAGAAGGATGTTTTCGAATGCCATGTCTACTCAGGCATGGGAAACAAAAGAAAAAATAAACAAATCGGACTTCATCTGACTAAAGAGCCTCTGCAAGGCAAAGGGAACCATGAACAAAACAAAAAGACAACCCACCAACTTGGAGAAAATATTTGCAAATCATATATCTGACAAAGGGTTAATTTCCAAAATATATAAAGAACCCATGCAATTCAAAAACAAACAACCCGGTCAAAAAATGGGTAGAGGTTGTGAACAGACATTTTTCCAAAGAAGATATAAACATGGCCAACAGGCACATGAAAAGATGTTCAATGTCACTAATTATTAGGGAACTGCAAATCAAAACTACAATGAGATAGGGGTCAGCCTGGAGGCACAGTGGTTAATTTCACACGTTCTGCTTCTGTGTCCCAGAATTCACCAGTTTGGATCCCAGGTACGGACCTATGTGCTGCTTATCAAGCCAGGTTGTAGCAGGTATCCCATATATAAAATAGAGGAAGATGGGCAAGGATATTAGCTCAAGGCCAGTCTTACTCAGCAAATAGAGGAGGAGTGATGGTGGATGTTAGCTTAGGGCTAATCTTCCTCAAAAAAACCCCAAAAGGACTACAATGATACTACAATGATATATCACCTCACACCTGTCAGAATAGCTATAGTTAACAAGACAAGAAATAACAAGTGTTGGAGAGGATGTGGAGAAATGGAAACCCTCATACACTGCTGGTGGGAATGCAAACTGGTGCAGCCACTATGGAAAACAGTATGGAGAGTTCTCAAAAAACTAAAATTAGAAATATCATATGACCCAGCTATTCCACTACTGGGTATTTATCCAAAGAATATGAAATCAACAATTCAAAAAGATTTATGCATCCCTATTTTCATTGCAGAATTATTCACAATAGCCAAGACATGGAAGCAATCCAAGTGCCCATCAATTGATGAAGGGATAGAGAAGATGTGGTGTATATATATGCAATGAAATACTACTCAGAGATAAAAAGACAAAATTGTCCCATTTGCGACAAAATGGATGGACCTATGTTAAGTGAAATAAGGCTGACAGAGAAAGACAAACACTGTATGATTTCACTCATACATGGAAGATAAACACCTGGATAAAGAGAATAGATTGAAGCTTACCAGAGGGGAAGGGGATGGGCAGGTTGGGTGAAGGGAGTGGAGGGGCGCACTTGTATGGTGATGGATGGGAGCCTGACTGTTGCTGGTGGGCATGGTGCAGTTTATGTAGAAACTGATGCATAATGGTGTACACCTGAAATTACACAATGTTGTAGACCAATATGACTTCAATAAAATAAAATAAAATAAAAAGCTTTAGTTGTAAATTCTTTCTCTGCCTCTTTGATATGTAAATATTTTCACAAGCCTCTTGCCAGTTTACAACCCAGGAATATCTTTCTCTAGGACGTGAGGGTCATCTCTTTGAAATGTAATTATCAAGGAAAATAATGTCCTTATATCCTTGTTTCTGTCAGAGGATAGGAGCCTCACTTTGGTAGACATCTCAATCCAACTTCCAAAACTACCTTTTGTCATAAAGACATGAGAAGTTTATTTTTTCTATGAATAATGCCAGTTAGCTAGTACAGATGGTTCCCCCAATTACCAACTGAATTTAGGATGAACTATGTGTGATTAATGGTTCTGTCAAGTCCTCTTACTTGAGGGCTAGTTGTTATTGTTCTTGAAAATATAGATGGAATGGGCTGTGTCTACTTGGCTAAATAAAAGGGTGAGATTTCTTTCTGTCTTTGCACTTTCTTAATGGATTGTGATATACATTACATTCTGGTTTAATGTCTTTTGATAAAAACAAATTTTCTTTCTTTTCTATCTTTGTGAATAGTTTTTCTGGATTAGGAGGAGATTTTGTTTTTAGTTATATTTCTGGTGACAGGGACTGGATATCTGGAAGCTCCTGAACTGAGTAGATCAGCTGACGGCCTGTGACCACACAACATCAGATAAGAGACCCTGAATTTAAAAAGTGTCTCTCTAGCTCTCCATTCTTTCAGAATGCTAGCTGGATGGACTTTCCTCCCTAAATTCAAGATGCTACTATTGAACAATCTTAGGTAATATGGGCTCTAAAATTCCATCAAGATCACCATATGGTTAGAATACACAGGAAGCCAAGAATGTTGCCTGCAGGTTTTTCTCTTAAAGCGCTAATATAATATCTCTATGTCCTGTTTGGAATAGATAAATGAGAATCCAGTCACCTGAGGATGCTTCTTTTGATGTGGATAAATTAACGTATTTCTTGGGGTTCTTAGACAGGAATCATCCAAATGTCCAACAACCCAAACACATGAATTACTGGCTGTATGGGTTGAAATCATTCTAAGAAAATTTTTTAAAAAATTATTTGGATAAACAGAAGAAAAGTGAGGAAATGCAAGAATTAAAGGCATTTTCCCTTTATGGAACTTTGCTCTTTTCTCTGCAGTGCCAACTCCCACTGCTTCCCCTGCATCTTTTTGTGCCTCCCTGCCTCAAACTGACCCTAGGGCAGGGGGAGACATGGGTGGTGACCTTTTACAAAGGTGTTTGCATGCATTAGTGGGTTTCCCTATAAAGAGGGATGAGGACACAACTTCTTTAGCTGGTAATAAACGACTTGCCCTGTTTGTGGACATAGATTTATGCACCTTATGGCCTAGTCTTGAATCTACTTCATACCTTGGTCCAGATTATATCTTGGTCCAGATTCCACCTCCAAGAGTTCCTTTTCATCCACACACCATGTAGCTAGGAAACCACACATGATAAAGAAACCACATTAGGGAATAATGAAGAACTTGGATAGAAGATCGTGTGCCTATATGAAAGCAAGAGGATGAAGGGTAGCTGCACCAGCCACTTGGGAAAAGGCAAACAAAGTGTTAAACTGATGAACGTTAACATGGGAAGAGAAACCAAAGTACCATAAAATTTACACTTTTCTTACCTCAATGCAAGGAAAACTAGCCCTTCCTATTTGTACTGCCAGCAAAGCTGATGCCATTGAGAAGCTACCCAGGACTCTTAGGTGATTCAAATGCTGTTCTCACCAGCTGTTATTACTCATTTTAGGGCTTCTTTTCCCTATACCCTAGAAGTTTGCAGAAGAACTCTATATCTTGTTTCAGTTTACAGCGCAATACACAGGAATGTACACTGACTACTGCATAGAATTCTGCAACTGGCAACTGTGTGGAATTCTGAAAGCAGCAGACTTTGCTCCTTTGACATAACAAGTACATTGGGGTCTAAGGGATAACCACACCAAGATTTATGACATAAAGGGATATGGAAGCCAGTGGATATAGTTCTGATTTATATTCCACTATAAAATCATATAAATCAATGAAAATAAATTTAACACCTGGAAATTATAAAACCAAATAAGCTACATCTGCAATATAAGTTCTATTTTGATATTCACTTAAGCAAAATAAATAGCATTTAACTTTATATTCCAATACTGTTTATCTCACATATTTTTGAAATAGAAACAAAATCATGAAAGTTTTTGCACAATGAGTCCTACTTTTTGTTGCTGTGAAAATGTTTTATTTTCCAAACATGATATTCCTGAGTGTCAAAGGGGGCACAGCTAATGATTACAGTAGGACAAAAGTCACAGCTGAGACAGTTGCAGACAATCCAGTATGTATGATCATACTTTATGGTATATATATATATATATATATATATATATATATATATATACTCTCTATTTTGTTTCACAACTTTTCCTAAAATAAAATTAAGAGGAGTAATATCAACTACTATTTAGTATTTTGTGAAAATAAATCATGACAAATAAAAAAGACCAAGTAAAATATACCCATTGCATTACCACTCAGAATTATTCTCTGTGATAAAGTCAAGTTTGTTTCAAGTAATACAATCTAAGTGATTCCGCTTGTGGACAATATAATTGACACTGTTTGAATATTATTTTTTCATTTGTATTTTTATTATTTTCAGCTTTATTAAGGTATAATTGACATACAATTGTTGTATATATTTGGGAAAGAGATCCAAGATGGCAGCATAAGATCTTGAACTCATCTCCTCCCGTGGACACACAGAATCTATAGCTAAATTTGGAACAATTCCTCCTGAAAAACTCAGGGCTGATTGAAGAGCTTCTGTACAACAAGCCATTAGAGGGATCACATAGAGATGGGTGGGAGAGATAGAGACAAGCTATTAATGTAAACCCCACCCGCAACACAATGACCTGAAGCAGGGAGGGATTTCACTGAAGGACCCACACATACAGGTTTGCCTACTTTCAGGCACAGCAAAAAGACCCATTCAAAGGGTACCTAGACTATATGGGAAGGAAATGCATTTACTAACCCTAGAGCATCTGCCAAATGGGCAGGGAACTGCTGGAACTCTCCCAGGGTGGGAGGTGCCTGTGAGCCCCATTTTTTGTGTTCACCCTCCTCCTTGATGACACAGGTGGAAGCATGACCCAGACCCTCTAGCTGGCCTACTAAAGCCACCCCCATGCATCCCAGGCCCCTAGCATACCATACCTCCAACTGGGCCAACAAGGTGCCCTGGATGCAGCATACCCTGAGAGACTCCCCCAGCCCATGTCTGCTCCAGCTGGCCCACCAAGACTCCTGCAATATAACATGCCCTAAGACCCCAGGCTTCACCCACTCCAGCTGGCCTGCCAAAGTTGCCCAGCACGCACGGTCTACATAGAGGACAGTCCTACACAAGACCGCTCCTTCAAGACTGAGGGAGGTAGCTGTTTCACATAGTTCATAGAAACCAACACAGAAAGCCAAACAAAATAGAGACAGAGAAATTGTGTTCCAAATGAAAGAACAAGTTAAATCACAGAAAAATAATCCTAAGAAAAGGAAATAAGTAATTTACCTTATAAAGAGTTCAAAGTAACAGTCAGAAAGATGCTTATGGAACTTGGGAGAAGAATGGAGGAACACAGTAAGAACTTCAAGAAAGAGTTATAAAATATAAGAATGAATCAATCAGAGCTGAAGAATACAATAATAAATAAAAAATACACTAGAGGGAATCAACAACAGATTAGATGATACAGAAGAATGGATCAATAATCTGGAAGAGAAAATAGTGGAAATCACCTAATCAGACAGAAAAAAGAAAAAAAAATTTAAAAATGAGGATAGTTTAAGGGACTTCTGTGACAACATCAAGCATACCAACATTCACATGTCCCAGAAACAGAAGAGAGAGTGAAAGGGACAGAAAGCTTATTTGAAGAAATAATGGCTAAAAACTTCCTTGACCTGGGGAAAGAAAGAGACATCCAGGTCCAGGAAGCACAGAGAGTTATAAACAAGATGAACCCAAAGATACTAACACCAAGATATTAAAATGACGAAAGTTAAAGAATCTTAAAGGCAGCAAGAGAAAAACAAGTTATACACAAGGGAACACTTTAAGACTATCAAGTGATCTTTCACTTTATTTCAAAATACTTTAAAAGTATTTAAAGAATACTTTACCTGGCAAGGTCATTATTTAGAATTGAAGGAGAGAGAAAGAGTTTCCCAGATGAGGAAAAACTAAAAGAGTTCATCACCACTAAACCAGCCTTACAAAAAATGTTAATGGGTCTTCTTTAAGCATAAAAGAAAAAGCCATAACTAGAAATAAGAAAAATCTGAATGAAAAAAATCACATTGGTAAAGGCAAATATTTAGTGAAGGAAATATTTAGCCACTTAACATGCTAGTATGAAGATTAAAAGACAAAAGTAGTAAAATCAAATATAACTACAATAAGTAGGTAAGGGTTACACAAAATAAAAAGATGTAAAGTATTACTTCAGAAACATAAAATTCAAGGTAGCAGGCACTAAAAATGTAGTGCTTTTAGAATGTGTTCGACCTTAAGTGAGTATAACCTTAACACAGACTGCTATATGTACAGGTTGATACATATAAACTTTATGGTAACCACAACCAAAAACCTACAATAGATACACAAAATAACAAAGAGCAAGGAACTGAAATATAATAATAAGGAAAAGCATCAAACCACAAGGAAAGAGACCAAGAGAAGAAGAAAGGAACAGAGAAGAACTACAAAACAACTACCAAAATGGTAATAAGTATACACCTATCAATAGTTACTTTAAATGTAAATGGACTAAATGCTCCAATCAAGACACAAGGTGGCTGAGTTGATAAATAAAAAAAAAATAAGACCTATCTATATACTGCCTACAAGAGACTCATTTCAGATCTAAAGACACACACAGACTGAAAGTGAAGGGATGAAAAAAGATATTCCATGCAAATGGAAATGAAAGAAAGCTGCAGCAGCAATACTCACACCAGAAAAAATAGACTTTAAAAGAAAGACTAACAAAAGACAAAGAAAGGCATTACATAATGATAAAGAAGTCAGTCCAAGAATAGGATATAACATTTGTAAGTATTTATGCACCCAACATAGGAACACCTCAATATACAAAGCAAATATTATCAGACATAAAGAGTAGCAATACAACAGTAGTAGGGGATTTTAATGCCCCACTCACATCAGTTGATAGATCATCCTTGCAGAAAATCAATAGGAAAGCATGGGCCTTAACTAACACATTAGACCAGATGGACTTAATAAATATATACAAAAAGTTACATTTAAAACCAATAGAGGGGACGGCCCTGTGGCCGAGAGGTTAAGTTTTCAGGCTCTGCTTCGGCAGCCCAGGGTTTCGCCAGTTTGAATCCTGAGTGAGGACACGACACCACTCATCAAGCCATGCTGAGGTGGCATCCCCCATGCCACAACTATAAGGACCCACAACTAAAATGTACAACTATGTACCGGGGGGATTTGAGAGAAAACGGAAAAAAAAAATCCTTAAAACCTACAGAATACACTTTCTTTTCAAGTACACATTGAACATTTTCCAGGATAGATCACGTTAGGCCACAAAACAGTTCTCAATAAACTTAAGAAGATTGAAATTATATCAAACATCTTTTCCAACCACAACAGTATGAAACTAGAAATAAATTACAAGAAGAAAACTAGCAAAACCACAAACTTGTGGGTGCTCATGGATCAATGAAGAAATCAAAGAGGAAAACAAAGAACACTTTGAGAGAAATGAAAAGGGAAACACAGTTTTCCAAAATCTATGGGATGTGGCAAAATCATATCTAAGAGGGAAGTTCACAGCAATACAAGCCAACCTCAACAAACAAGATACATCTTAAACAATCTAACTTGACACCTACAGGAATTAGAAAAAGAAGAACAAAGCCCAAAGTTAGCAGAAGGAGGGAAATCAAGATCAGAGCAGAAATAAATGAAATAGACCCAAAAATACAATAGAAAAGATCAATGAAACTGAGTTCTTTCTTTTAAAGGAAACAAAATCAATAAACATTTAGCCAGATTCATCAAGAAAAAAAGAGAGAAGGCCCAAATAGATAAAATCAGACATGAAAGAAAGTTACAACTGACACCACAGAAATACAAAAGATCACAAGAGACTACTACAAACCATTATGCACCAACACATTGTAAAAACCTGGAAGAAATAGATAAATTCCTAGAAACACATACCTTTCCAAGACTGAACCATAAAAAATAGAAAATCTGAATAAATCAATTACAAGTAATTAAATTGAATCAGTAATTAAACTCCAAAAAAATCAAAAGTCCAGGACCAGACAGCCCACAAGTGATTTCTAGCAAACATTTAAAGAAGAGTTAATACCTATCCTTCTCAACTTGTTACAAAAAATTGAGGAGGGAGGAATGCTTCCAAACTCATTTTTTGAGGTCAGCATTACCTCAATACCAAAACCAGACAAAGACAACACAAAAATAAAATTGCAGGATAACATCTCTGATAAATATAGATGCAAAAGTTCTTGACAAAATATTAGCAAACCAAACTTAACAATACATTCAAAGGATCATACACTACAATCAAGTGAGATTTATTCCAGGGATGCAAGAATGGTTCAACACTGCAAATCAATCAACATGATAAACCACATTAACAAATGAAAGATTATCTTGATAGATATAGAAAAAGCTTTTGACAGATTCAACATCCATTTATGATAAAACTGTCAACAAAGTGGGTATAGAAGGAACATACCTCAATATAATAAAGGCTATATATGACAAACCCACAGCTAACAGTATACTCAGTGGTGAAAAGCCGAAAGATTTCCTCTAAGATCAGGAAGAAGACAGGAAGGCCCACTCCTACCACTTTTATTCAACATAGTATTAGAAGTCCTGGCCACAGCAAGTAGGCACAAAAAAGAAATAAAAGGCATCCCAAATTTTAAAGGGAGAAATAAAACTGTCACTATTTATAGGTGACATGATATCATATATAGAAAACCTTAAGACTCCACCAAAAAACTTTTAGAACTAATAAACAAATTTAGTAAACTTGCAGGACACAAAATTAATATACAAAAATCAGTTGTTTCTATACAGTTATGAAGAGCTATCAGAAAGAGAAATTAAGAAAAGAATCTCATTTACAATTGCATCAAAGGGATAAAATATATAGGAATAAATTTAACCAAAGAGGCAAAATACCTGTACTCTGAAAATTGTAAGACAGTGATGAAAGAAATGAAGGATAACAAATAAACAGAAATATATACCATATTCATGGATTGGATGAATTAATATTGTTAAAATGTCCAAACTACCCAAAGCAATTTACAGATTCACTGAAATCCTTATAAAATACCAATGGTTTTTTTCATTGAACTAGAACAAAGAACCCTAAAATTTGCTTGGACCCAAGAAAGATCCCAAATAGCCAAAGCAATCTTGAGAAAGAACAAAGATGAAGGTATCATGCTCCCTGGTTTCAAACTATACTGCAAATCTATAGTCATCAAATTCATATAGCACTAGCACAAAACTAGACACATAGATCAATGGAATAGTGTGGAAACCAGGAATAAACCCAAGCATAAATGGTTAATTAATCTATGACAAAGGAGGCAAGAATATAAAATGGGGAAAACACAGTTTCTTCAATAAATGCTATTGGGAAAACTGGACAGCCACATGCAAATGAATGATTCTGGATCACTATCTTAAACCATATACAAAAATAAACTCAAAATGGATTTTTTGGACTAGTCTTCTCAGACAAGGGCAATAAAAGCAAAAATAAACAAATGAGATTATATCAAACTATAAATCTTTTGCACAGTGAAGGAAACCATCACTGAAGTGAAAAGGCAACCTAATGAATGGGGGAAGATATTTGCAAATCATACATCCAGAGGGAGAAGGGAGGGAGAAAGGAGCAGAGAGCTTGTTTAAAGAAGTAATAGCTGAGAACTTCCCAAACCTGGGAAAGGAGCTGGAAATACAACAGATCTCCAAACTATATCAATGTAAAAAGACATTCTCCAAGGCATATAATAGTAAAGCTGGCAAAAGTCAATGACAGAAAAAATATCAAGGGCAGCAAGGCAGACAAAAATAACCTACAAAGGAACCTCTATCAGGCTTTCAGGCCATTTCTCAGAAGAAATTTTTCAGGCTAGTGGAGAGTGGAATGGTATATTCAAAATCCTGAAAGACAAAAAGTGTTGCTAAAATATTGTTAAAGACAAAACCTTCAGCCAAGAATACATTATCCAGTGAAAACATCCTTCATATATGATGGAGAAATAAAACTTTCCCAGATAAAATCCAAAGGAGTTCATCACCATAAGACCTCCTGCCACAAGAAATGATCAAGAAGGCCCTCATACCTGAAAAAAAAAGAAAGGGTTTACAAAACCTTGAGCAAGGAGGTAAGTAGGCAGACAAAATCAGAAAATTGCAGCTCTCTATCAGAACAGGTTAGCAAACACTTAATTATAAAATTAAAGATAAAAGAAATGAAAACATCAAAAGTAATTATAATCACTTCATTTTTTTTTAAAGATTTTATTATTTCATTTTTCTCCCCAAAGCCCCCCAGTACATAGTTGTATATTCTTCGTTGTGGGTTCTTCTAGTTGTGGCATGTGGGACGCTGCCTCAGCGTGGTCCGATGAGCAGTGCCATGTCCGCGCCCAGGATTCGAACCAACGAAACACTGGGCCGCCTGCTGCGGAGCGCGCGAACTTAACCACTCGGCCACGGGGCCAGCCCCATAATCACTTCATTTTAATCACAAATTCAGAACACAAAATGAAATAAGTTGTGACAACAACAGCTTAGACAGGGAAGGGGAAAGGGATGAAACCTGCTTAGACTAAGGAAATAAGAGGCTACCAGAAAATGGACTATCTCATCTACAAGATCTTTTCTACAAACCTCTCAGTAACCACTAAACAAAAAGTCAGAACAAAGATGCAAATGGCAAATAAAGAGAAAACTGAGAAAACCATCATAGAGAACCACCAAACTGAATTGGCAATTTGAAATACACAGAATGAGAAGCAAGAGAAATACAGAACTGAAAACAAGTGATAAAATGGCAATATTAAGCCTTCATATATCAATAATCACTCTAAATGTAAGTGGATTGAATTCTCCAAGCAAAAGACACTGAGTGGCTGGATGGACGAAAAAACAAAACCCAACAATATGCTACCTCCAGAAAACACATCTTAGCTCTAAAGAAAAACCCAGGCTCAAAGTGAAGCGAAGACAATAACCCAAGCTAATGGCAAACAAAAGAAAGCAGTTGTTGCCATACTTATACCAAAGTAGACTTCAAGATAAAAAAGGCAATGAGAGACAAAGAGGGGCAGTATATAATGATCAATGGGGCAGTGCACCAAGAAGAAATAACACTTATAAATGCACCCAACACAGAAGCACAAAAGTACATAAAGCAACTATTAACAAACCTAAAAGGAGATATTAACAATAACACAATAATAGTAAGGAACTTCAACACTCCACTTACATCACTGGATAGATCGTGCAGATGGAAAGTCAACAAGGAAACAGCGGAACTGAATGAAAAGCTAGACCAGATGCACTTAATAGTATATACAGAACACTCCATCCAAAAACAGCAGATTACACATTTTTCTCAAGTGCACATGAAACATTCTCAAAGACAGACCATATGTTGGGAACAAGGCAAGCCTCAAGAAATTTAAGAAGATTGAAATCACATCAACCATGTTTTCTGACCATAATGCAATGAAACTAGAAATCAACTACAAGAAAAAAGCTGAGAAAGTGACAAATATGTGGAGACTAAACAACATGCTACTGAAAAACCAATGGATCATTGAAGAAATTAAAGGAGAAATCAAAAATTATCAGGGGACAAATGAAAATGAAAATACACCATACCAGCTCATATGGGATGCAGCAAAAGTGGTCCTAAGAGGGAAATTCATAGTAGTACAGACCCACCACAACAAAGAAGAGAAATATCTCAAATAAGCAATCTTAAACTACACCTAACAGAACTAGGAAAAGAAGAACAAACAAAGTCCAAAATCAGCAGAAGGAGGGAAATAATAAAAATTAGAGAAGAAATAAATGAAAGTGAAAACCCAAAAAACAGTAGAGAGGATCAATGAACTAAGAGCTGGTTCTTTGAGAAGATAAACAAAATTGACAAACCCTTAGCTGGACTCACTAAGAAAAAAAAAAAAATAGAAAAGGCTCAGATAAATAAAATCAGAAATAAAAGAGGAGAAATTATAACAGACACCACAGAAATATAAAGGATTATAAGAGAATACTATGGAAAACTATGCCCACAAATTGGAAAACAATGCCAACAATCTAGAAGAAATAAATAAATTCTTAGACTCATACAACCTCCCAAAACTGAAACAAGAAGAAACAGAGATTCTGAATAGACAATCACAAGTAAAGAGAATGAAACAGTAATCAAAAACCTCCAAAAAAATAAAAGTCCAGGACCAGATGGCTTCTCTGGAGAATTCTACCAAACATTCAAAGATTTAATACCCATCCTTCTCAAACTATTCCAAAAGATTGAGGAAGACATAACACTTCCTACCACATTCTACAAGACCAGCATCACCCTGATCCAAAAGCGAGACAAAGACAACTTTTAACTTTATAAAGAAGGAAAATTACAGGCCAATATCACTTATAAACATAGATGCAAAAATCCTCAACAAAATATTGACAAACTGAATACAGCAATACATTAAAAGGATCATACACCATGATCAAGTGAGATTTATACCAGGGATTCAGGGATGGTTCAACATCTGCAAATCAATCAATGTGATACATGATACTAACAAAATGAAGAATAAAAACCACATGATCATCTTTATAGATGCAGAGAAAGCATTTGAGAAGATCCAACATCCATTTATGATAAAAACTCTCAATAAAGTGGGTATAGAACAAAAGTGCCTCAACAAAATAAAGGATACATATGACAAACCCACAGCCAACATCATACTCAGTGTCAGAAAACTGAAAACCATCCCTCTTTGAGAACAGGAACAAGACAAGGACCCCCACTCTCACCACTCTTATTCAATGTAGTGCTGGAGGTTTAGGCCAGAGCAAATGGGTAAGAAAAGAAATAAAACAAAGCCAAAATGAAAAGGAAGAAGTGAAACTCTCACTGTTTGCAAACAACATGATTTTATGTATAGAAAACCCTAAAGAATCCATTGGAAAACTATTAGAAATAATCAACAACTACAGCAAAGTTTCAGGGTACAAAATCAACTTACAAAAATAAGCTGCATTTCTATACTCTAATAATGAACTATCAGAAAGAGAAGTCAAGAATAAAACCCCATGTACAATTGCAACAACAAGAATAAAACATCTAGGAATAAATTTAACCAAGGAGGTGAAATACCTATACAGTGAAAACTATAAGACATTATTGAAAGAAACCAATGATGACATAAAGAAATGGAGAGATGGGGCTGGCCTGGTGGCATAGTGGTTAAGTTCATGTGCTCCTCTTTGGCAGGTTGGGGTTCACAGGCTCAGATCCAGGGCGCAGACCTAGCACTGCTCATCAAGCTACGCTGTGTCAACATCTCACGTAAAATAGAGGAAGATTGGCACAGGTGTTAGCTCAGTGACAATCTTCTTCAAGCAAAAAGAGGAAGGTTGGAAACAGATTTTAGCTCAGGTCAATCTTCCTCACAAAAAAAAAAAAGAAAGAAAGAAAAAGGAAATGGAAAGATATTCCATACACATGGATTGGAAGAATAAACATAGTTAAAACATCCATACTACCTAAACCAATCTACAGATTCAATGCAGTCCCCATCAGAATCCCAATGACATTCTTCACAGAAATAGAACAAAGAATCTGAGAGTCATATGGGGTAACAAAAGAGTCTGAATAGTTAAAGCACCTCCCAAAGGCCCCACCTCCTAATGCCATCATGTTTGGGGATTAGGATTTTAACATGTGAATTTGGGGGGGACACAAACATTCAGACCACAGCAGGGTCATTTGCCCATTTTTAACCAAGCTATTTCGTTTTTTTGCTATTGAGCTATATGAGCTCTCTATCTATTTAGTATTTTTTCCCGTCATCAGATGTATGGCTTGCAAATATTATCTCCCATTCTCTAGGTTGCCTTTTCATTTTGCTAATTGTTTCTTTTGTTGTGCAGAAGCTTTTTAATTTGATGCCGTTATCACTTGTCTATCTTTGTTTTTGTTGTCTGTGCTTTGCTGTCATGAAGGACAGCTTTGTCACATATAGTATTCTTATTTGGCAGTATTTTTCTTTCAGCATTGTGAATATACCATCCCACTCCTTCCTGGCCTACAATGCTTCTATTGATAAATCCACTTGCAGCCTTATGGAGAGTCCCTTGTTAATTTGACTTTTGATAATTTGATGCTAATGTGTTTGGAGTAAGCTTCTTTGGGTTGATCTTGCTTGAGTCTTTTGACGCTTCATGAATCTAGATATCCATATCTCTCCCAAGATTTGGGAAGTTTTCAGTCATTATTTCTTTAAATAAGCTTTCTGCTCCTTTCTCTTTTCTCCATCTGGGACTCCCGTAATGTGTATGTTCATTCGACCGACATTATCCAATAGCTTCCAGATGCTTTCTTCACTCTTTTTCATTTTCCTTTTTGTTTCTTTAACTGGCTAATTTCAAATCACCTGTACTCTAGTTTGCTGATTCTTTTTCTCTGTGGTTGAGTTGAAGATCTCTATTCTTCAATTCTGTCATTGTAGTCTTCAGCTCCATTATTTCTATTTCATTTTTTATGGTTTATGTTTCATTATTACACTTCTCATTTTGTTCATGCATTATTTTTGTGATTTTGTTTAGTTGTTTATCTCTGTTGTCTTGCATCTCACTGAGCTTCATTAAGATTATTTTGAATTCTTGTCAGGTAAGTCATAGTCCTCCATTTTTGGGGGGTCAGTTACCAGAGCTTTTTTAGTTTCCTTTGGTGGTGTCATGTTTGCCTTATTTTTTCATGATCCATCTAGCCTTGCATTGGTGTCTGTGCATTTGAAGAGGCAAACAGCTCGTCCAATCTTGACAGACTGATTTTGCAGGTAGAGACCTTTTCCTGTCAGTTTCCTGGGCTGAAGGGATTGTCTCTAAGATCACAGTTGAGTGGGATTGGAGCTGATCACTTGGCTGCTGCTGGGTCTGTGGTTGACTGGCCTGTTACCAGGGGCTTGGGCAGGTGTGGATCACGTATGGTTTCTGGACAGACAGGGCTGCCTCCAGGACCTTGTCGTTAGGGCTGATGCTGGGACAAGGGTCTGCTTAGGGTTGGCAGTTGGGTCTGCAGACAGTGGGACTTTTACTAGGTCTGTGGATGGTGTGGCTGCTGCTGGGTTCCTGGACGGGCTCCCACTGGGTCACTGGTCTGGCTGGGAAGGACTACTCCCAGACTGTACAGGGAGGGCTGGAGCCAGGCCACAGGGCCACTTCAAAATGTGTAGTCAGACTGAGGTCAGAAGGTCTGCCTCTGGGGGTATGGACAGCCATGTTTCCCAGTGGGTCCTTAGATGAGTAGAACTGCTCCTGGACCACAACTGAGAGGGGCTGGAGCTGGGTCACAGGCTGCTCCAGAGTTCACAGCTAGGACCAAAATCAGCATGCTTGCTACCCAAGACAAGAGCAGGCGTTACTCCTCTCAGGTCCCTTGGCGAGGTGCTGGTGACAGGACCAAGGCAAGACAGAGCTGTTACTGAGTCCACAGGGGATGGAACTATTTATGGATCTGTAGCCAGGACCGTCGTCATTGAAAGTGCCAACTAGATGTGGGCCTGCCTTCTCCAAATAGCCCCCCTGAGCTCCACTGGTTTTCTCAACCTCCTACCTGGATCCTAAAGCTCCCCCAGAGGCACTTTGGTCTGTGAATGACTGCCAAATTATTGTTGCCATAGGAGGGTATGAGCAAGGGACCTCCTATTCTGCCACCTTGCTCATGTCATGCCCAAACTCCCTATCTCTTTAATATGATAGACTCTCATGGTTCAATTAAGACTTCATTAAATTTTACTCTCATTACACTTTTATGACTAATATGTCAGATTGACAAAATGCTATCCATGCAAAAATCTTTACTCAGTTTTTCTTTTCACTTGGGGAAATCTAGTGGCTGATTGAGGATTTTGAGGATTTAAGTGGTACATTCACATAAGAAGCAGAAATTTAATATATATTTATATCAACTACTCATCATTGCAAGGTAGATGAATTCTAAAGCAATTCCAGCTCTAATTTTTTTCCACACTACATAACTAGCAAATATCTCCAACAAAATATAATCTATATGAAGTTGTATGTACTATGATGTACATTGATGATATTGGGTAGAAAGACTATAATGACTACATCGATTTCAATTACAGTTCTCTTAAGCTTTCAATTTAAAAACTGTGTGCATGGTTTCAGGGGAAATTTTTACAATTATCAATTAAATATTCCTATGTCAAAGTATATTTTTGGAAAAATTAGAAAATTCGCAATTATGTGCTAACCAATCAGAGGCAGCATTCTATTTTTTAAAGGAACTTCGATTTTAGAATGCTAAAGTAAATTATTAAAACTCGTGCTTCATTTATTACTGGCTTTTGAGCCTTCAAAGAGTCATACAGCCACTTTGAGCAAATGTTTCCCATTCCATAAAGTAGACGTAATAACAATTATCTTGCAGAACTGTTTTGGAAATAGATTACATTATATGTGTATTGTCTCATATAATTAATAAATAAAAACATTTTTATTGATTTCAGTGATAGTAATTTCTGTGTTTCTAAAATGATAAACTTTAATAAGCATTTAATTTTTAGTGGTGATATTTGCTAGCAATCATCAGCAAGTGTGCAGTACACGTTGTTGAATACGTATTACATCGTTGAGGTCGTATGCAGTATACATTGTTAAGCCTAAGTCTCAAGAGACTTTGCATCCTTCTGCTTCTTCTGCATGTGACCTAATGGGATGCAACCCTGTAGACAGAACCAAATCAGCCCAGATGTCCCAGGTGAGGCCCCAGACAAATGAGAGAGCCCAGAGAAGATCAGCAAAGCCAACCTTCTGCTGAGTTTTTCAGATGACAACAGACATGTGAGGGAGTCCCACTAAGACAACGGATCACCCAGCCTAGTACAGACTGAAGTGGGGCCCCCTATAATTGTGAGGTAAATAAATCATTTCATTTTCAGCCGTTAAGTCTTGTAACAGTTGATTTTACAGCAGTAGATGACCAAGAAATGTACCATGAATGCAGTCCTGGCCAATTCAAGGCAGACAGCAGTGATGAGGCTGTGAACAAACGTTGGATGGTAAGGAGGGTCGTGTTCAGGTCCTCCTTGGCATGTGGACACCTCACACCAGGACACTTCTGTGAATGTCTTGACTCCTGAAGATAAGGGCAAGAGAGCCTCTGGTAGGGGTCTTACTATGATCTCTTCAGAGCTTTCATTTTGATCCCTGTTGATATAGATTAGTACTTAAGACATTATTTTATTGCAGATCTTAATACATTCAGTGAAAAGGATTAGGTGATTCCTATTTCTTTGGTGTCAAACCCTCTTTATGAAATAGTGTTAAAAATAAAATGTACTTTTGTTTTGTGAGGAGGATTGTCCCTAAGCTAACATCTGTACCAATCTTCCTCTGTTTTGTATGTGGGCTGTCACTACAGCATGACTTGATGAGCGGTGAGTAGGTCTGAGTAGGTCTATGCCTGGGATCCGAACCTGTGAACCCTGGGCCTCCAAAGCAGAGCATGTGAACTTAAACACTACATCCCCAGGCTGGCCCCTAAAGTGTACTGTTTTTAAAATAGCAAAATAAAACATTGGCTACAGCAATACTTTCAAATCCTGTATCTCCCCCTGGACAAAAGGAAAAATATGTTACACAGTATTGCTTAAAGTAGATTTGGGATTTCTGAATAGATTTGGTCAATGGATGAATATTTATTGAACTTTTCCTTTGAAATCTAGCTCACTCTTTCTTTCCTACCAGTGTGGCTGAAAGTAAAGGACCCTGGTATAAAGAAGCCACATCACGGAAGGAAGCCAGATCCCAGAGTTATCATCTGCAGGGGATCCAGGAGAGTCACATGATCTGCACTGAAAATGGATGTGAGATAAACATTTTATTGTATTAAGCAGCTAAGATAGTTGAGCTGTTTATTACAGCACCTAGTGAGTGTTTCCCTGTTTAACAAAAGCATAAATATTTTACATGACTCAAAAACTCTCGGTAACACTGTTCTTGTATATCACTAGTTATTTTATATCCAAAAGTACTTCATTAAAAAAATTCCAGATTTTGTCCTATTAAAATTAATAAGAAGCTACATGGAAATGACTGTTTGTTTTATTTGCACTTTACTTTTGTTTCATTCTCCTGCCTGTCTTTTTTCTGTATTGTCTTACAATCTATGGGAAATGGTGATCTGCACAGTTATGGATGGGAGCATCACATCTTGCTTCACTGGATTCCTACTCTCATCGTGCATGGCTGCCTTTAATACCTGAAGGAAACGAGCAGCAGTTATGATTGCAAGCTGAGTCTCCATATAACCATGACAATAGTACTGCTTCATAATTGGCATGCTTTTTTCCTGCCTTAGAAATGATTCTGATGTTAGAATCTATTGAGTAGGGATTTTGGAGAGTTTTTTTACTGAAACTTACAAACCTGTCAACCATGCTAAAGAAAATACAAAGCAAGCTAGAAAACACACAGGTTTAAGGACTTTTATAAGTAGCTTACAGCTGAGTGAAAATTTTCCAAGAGGTATTAAGAACAGAAATATTAGACTGTCTGTGCTGAATAAAAGACGGACTCCAAGAGTGGAAACCAAAGAAGGAAGAGGAAGAAGGAATTAGTGAAACCAAACATGATGCCCAGAAACTGCTCTTCGTCTACAATGACCTCTACTGTGACCTCCAGGGTTTCCATTCCCTAAGAAAAGAAAGAAAAAAGAATTTCACACCACGTTGAAAGGTAATTCCAGCTAGCTTTAACTGGATTCACTAAAACCAAGAAACAAAGGTAGAAAAATGCCATTTTTCACATACTTTTGAAAAATATTTAGGCATTAAATGATTATAAGTATGGTAGTTATGAAGCATGCATCTGTCTACCTACACGTTTTCTTATATATTAAGCTGTAAAATCTACTAGTTTTTACAATACAACAAACAGACAAAATATGCATAAGTTAAGTCTTTTTTAAACATAATTTTTTTCCTACTAGATTGACATTAATCGCTGTCGTGTCTCCATATGTCCTCTGGGTCAAAATCCTTTTTCTGGGCTGGGGGCATAAGCACAGGCACAAACTTTCCTGCCGGATGCCCTGTGACCAGCCTCACCATTTTCACTACCAGTATTTGTGGACTTTCAAGGATCTTTAAGTGATTTGCTTGTGACAATATGACAATCCTTCACCAAAATACGGTTTCCCTGGAAAGGATATTGGTCTTTGAAACTTTACCCTTTTCCATCGAATTTGTATTGTTCTCAGATCAAGCTCATGTCTGCTTGACAAAGGGCTTCATGTCATATTCATTAAGAAAGTTTATTTATGAGATGAATATATCCAATATGTTAGTGTTCTTAGATGAACAAGCCAGAGCTGTTGAAAATACATAGGAGGGCTGCTAGCCATGATGTCTTCAAACACAAGGGCAAAGCTATAGGGTGAGACTTCAGATAACATGCTTCCACAGATACATTATAGAGAACATTTCACACACACACACACACACACACACACACCCTTAGCAAAATAAAAGAAACAGAGGAGCTTAAGAATGAAAGAGAAAATTATAATTTCTCTAGGGTAGGAATCATTATCTGTATTCACATTTTCCTAGACTGTCTGGCTAACTACAGATGATTTTGTGACACCCAGAGAAATATTCAGGAAGAGGGCCAGAGTTTATGGAAATACATCTATTCTCCTGTCACATGCTGGGTATTTATTAATACATTACACTACAGAAAACAACCCTTTCTCTTTGCTGCTTTTACTCATTATTTCCATCTGTCAAACTGGGACTCCCTGGGGTCGGCTAGAGAAAATTACTCCAAAGACAATGTTCTTATAAACCTCAAGTTACATGTTATATACTCTGAATGGAAGCTCCTTAATCACATTATAATTATGTTTTATTTATTCAAAATTGTTAAAGTACAATGTTGCTAAAATGCCTTAATTAATTTAAATATTAATTTATTGAAAAATATCCAAATTATTCTAGTCATTTTAAAAAAGATCTACTTTAGGATAAAGTTATCTTAGTCAAATAAAATATATAGTTATCTTTAATGCATTGTCCTGCCCATGAAATCTATCTCTACTTATGAATATAGACACCATGAAGAATTCATTGATATTTTTGACTATCAGAATAACATTTCAAAACTTCTTGTGACTTGACATTATAAGCTTGTCTAGTTTGAAGAACAAAGTTTAGTTCATGAAAATTCTCTCATTAACATTGAAGAGACATTTGTGAACATGTTAAAAAATAACTATCAGCTGTTGGTATCATATGAACAACATGTCTTAATATGCATATCTAACTAGGATAAATTTAAGAGTTTATAACATTTCATCCCAGTTGTTAGTTTGACAAGTTTGTCATAATTGTCCTACTAATTGCTCACTTGCTGTTCATCACTGGTCTCGGACACTATATTTGCTTAGGTGAAAAGGCATTTGGCCTTCAGTAGCCAAATTAAACTAGATTTAAAGTGAAAGTTACTTATTAATGTATGTATGAGTATATTTATATGTTTGCTTATATTTTGATTTCTTTATACTAGTTTCTTGAATCTTGGATAGTATATGAAATCTATAACGCACACCTGCATGGGACTCAAGAGTTACAAAGCATTTATCATGTCCAGCCTGTGTCAAGATTATACATTGGTCAATAGATAAAGGTTTATTTATAGTATGTTCACTAAGAACGATAATTTGGCACTATTAGCTTTGTAGTCTGCCCCTTGTAAGTTCCAAATCCAGTTTCCGCTCTTAAAATCCATCCTTCATTGTGAAAAAGGTTTTTTCTATTCTTGAATGGTGTGTTTTTATAATTACTAATTTTTTACTTCTCATTGTTTTGTTTCACATTTTAGCTGTAACTTCTAAATAGGAAAGCTATTTTCACAAGTTGAGTTAGACACTTTTAGGGTGATCACAGTGGCTATATTTGTACTATGACTTTCCCATTTGACTTCAATTACTTACATCCAGGTTAGTCTAGTCACAGTATCTCTCTTCCAATAATTTCGAATTAGGACTAAATTCTATTCCCCCAATTTGAACAGTGGGAAAAGGTCCAACTTGGGGGTGGCCATATGCAAACAAAGCTGATAGAGCCACTCTATAGAGGTAGGTAAGTGTAAAGTCCAGAAAGAAAAAGAAATATAGTTTCCTGTTTCTAGTCCAGCATGAAAGAAGTTTGGAAGTTGCCACTCCATCCTAACGACAAGTGAAAAGCTAAACAAACTGAAAAATCAACAATTCTTCTTAGGTCTGTTAGACAAGTTGAGGTCACAGGGCAGACTGCTGCCCCCAAAATTGGAGAGGCCAGCAGGTACAGAGAATCACAACTAACCAGAGCAGCAATCTCTGTAGGAAGCACTGTCCGGGTAGGAAAACCTAAGGTAAGCCCATGAATTCCTAGAGGCTCAGTGTGGGCAACTAAGAGTTAAAAACTCTGGAGGAAGCCACTTATCAGGAGCTCTAGCAAGGTGGATGTCTACAAGGTTCTCACATTGAATCTCAGAGGAAAATCCCCTATGCCTCTGGCACGGGGTGGGGCAGAGGAACCATTTTGAAAATACACTAGAGCATTCTGTTCTTCTTAACAAAGTCTGCCCTGAAGAGAAATTCTTTAAGCACTGCATGACCTGCTGGGGTTTTATCAGAGCCCAACTGACTTGAGGGAAGGGAAATACCCAATTCCAACTGGCTCTAGCCTTCTAAGAGGAGGAAGGGAAGTACCTAACTCCAGCCTACTCTACCCATCCTGTCCCACCTAAGGGCGGGGCATGGGGGACTGAGATGCATGTGTGAAGGGCACAGTCCGGAAGCACAGGCTCACCAAAAGACAAAAACTGAAGGAATTTATTGCCAGTAGACTTACCTTGTAACAAATTTTAAAAGAAGTTCTTTAGAAAGAAGAAAAATGGTATAGATCAGAAACTCAGATCTACATAAAGAAAGGAAGAGCATTGGAGAAGGATTCATTGAAGGCAAAACAGAAACTTCTATTTTTCTTATTCTTAATTGATATAACAAATAACAGTTTAAAATGATACAGCGACACTGTATTCAACTATTTTGCTTATGTGTATATGACTGTATATACATATATGCTTATATATAAGGAAAATGAATGACAGCAATAATAAAAGGGATGGGAGGAAGGAATTAGGATTATTTTTCTTATTATAAGCCATTCATACTACCTGTGAAGTGGTATGGTGGTATTCAAAAGTGAACTTGAATTCATTTTAAATGTATAATGCAAACTCTAGGGCAACCACTAAAAAATGTAGAACAAGAAGTTAATTGATACGCTAAGTGAGAAAATGGAATCATATAAAATGTTCAATTAAAAGCACAAAAGGCAAAAAAAGAAGAGAAAAATAAAAACAAAGGACACAAAATAAAAGTCCGTAACAAATATAATATTAATAAAAATATATCAATGATCAATTTGATATGGAAATGATCTCAATGAACCAATTAAAAGATAAAGATTGTCAAAGTGGGTCAAACAACATGATGCAACTATGTTATCTACAAGAAACCTGCTGTAAATATGAACACACATATAAATTAAAAATAAATGGATAGAGAAAGATAGACCATGCAAACACTAATCAAAAGAAAGCAGGAGTAGCTATATAAATTTCAGACAGAATAATTCAGAGTAAGGAATGTTGTTAGGGATAAAGAGGGGCTTACATAATTATAAAGGAGTCAATTCTCAAAGAAGATGTAACAACCCTTAAAATATACGTGCCTATACGTGACAACAGACTGTCAAAATATGTGAGGCAAACACTAAAAATCTACAGGAGAAAAAGATGAATCCACAATTACAGCTGAAGACTTCAACACTGTTCCATCGGAAATGGAGTACCAGCAACAGTGCCAGCAGGCAGAAGATCAGTAAGGATATAGTTGGTCCTAACAGCATCATCAACTGAGTAAATATAATGGGCATCTGTAGACTGCTTCACCCAATATTAGCAGCATACACATTCTTCTCAAGCTCACATAGGACATTCACAAAATAAAGCACATTCTGAGCCATAAAACACACCTTAACAAATTTAAAAGAATAGAAATACAATGTTTGCTCTCAGATCACAATGGAATTAAACTAGAAATCAATAACAAAAAGATAGCTGGAATATCTCAGACTGCTTGGAGATTATACAAAACGTTTCTAAATAACACATAAATCAAAGAAGAAATCTTATGAGAAACTGAACAATGTTTTGAAGTAAATGAAAATGAAAACAAAACATCAAAATTTGTGGGATGCAGTGAAAGGAGTGCTTAGAGATGAATTTATAGCCTTGAATGCAAATATTAGAAAGAAGAAAGATCTAAAATCAATAATCTGAAAGATCTAAAATCATTAATCTAAGCTCAAACCTTCAGGAACTAGAAAAAGAAGAGCCAATGAAATCCAAAGGAAGAAGAAGAAAATAAATAATAAATGCTAGAGAAGAAATCAATGAAATTGAGAAAAGGAAACCAACAGAGAAAATCAACAAAACCAAAAGTTGGTTCTTTGAAAAGACTCAGAAAACTGATAGGACTCTAGCCAGGCTAACTAATGGAAAAAGAGAGAGAACATAAAGTACCAATATCATAAATGAAATAAGGGATATCACTATGGTTCCCAAGGGCATTAGAATGATAATAAAGAATATTATGCATAATTCTGTGGCTACAAATTTAATAACCTAGATGAAATGGACCAATTCTTTGGAAGACACAATCTTCAAAAACTCACACAAGAAGAGATGGGTAATCTGAATAGGCCTATATCAAAGAAAATGAATCATTAATTAATAACCTTCCAAACAAAGTCCTGGGCCCAGATGAGTTCATTGGTGAATCCTATCAAACATTTAAGGAGTAAATTATACCAGGTTTCTACAAAACTCTTCCAAAAGATAGAAGCAGAGGTAATACTTCCTAATTCATTCTGTAAGGCCAGCATTACCCTAATACCAAATGAGACAAAGACATTACAAGAAAAGAAAACCACAGAGCAGTATCTCTCAAAACCATAGATGCAAAAATTCTCAACAAAATATTAGCAAATTGAATCTAACAATGTATAAAAAGAATTATATACCATGACCAGATGGAATTTATCCCAGATATCCAAGTCTGGAACGATATTTGAAAATCAATTTAATCCATCACATCAACAGGACAAAGAAGAAAAAAAATCACATGATCATATCAGTAATGCAGAAGAACCATTTGACAAAATTCAAGACCCATTCATGATAAGAATGTTCAGTAAACCAGGAATTGAGGGGAATTTCCACAACTTGATCAAGAATATCTACAGTAAACCTACAGCTAACATCATACTTAATGGCAACAAGCTCAAAGCTTTCTCATTAAGATCAGGTACAAGGCGAGGATGTCCCCTCTCACTACTGCTTGTCAACATTGTGCTGGAAATTCTAGTTATCAGAGAAGAAATAGAAGGTATACAGCTTGAGAAATAAATAAAATTGTCTTTTTTCACAGATGGCACGATCATCCACATAGAAAATCTGAAAGAGTCCATAAAAGACTCCTGGAGTTAATAAGTGACTATAGCAATGTTGAAAGACACAAGGTTAACATACAAAAGTCAGTTGCTCTCCTATATACCAACAATGAGCAAGTGGAATTTTAAATTAAAAACACTTTACCTTTTATATTAACATTACCCAAAATGAAATACTTAGGTTTAAATCGAACAAAATATGTATAAGAGCTATACGAGGAAAACAACAAAATTCTGATGAATGAAATCAAAGGATAACTAAATTAATTGAGAGAGATTCCATGTTTAGGGTTAGGAATACTAGATATTGTCAAGATGTCAGTTCTTAACCAGATCCATAGCTTCAATGGAATTCCTATCAAAATCGCAGCAAGTTATTTTGTGGATATCAAGAAACTGATTCTAAAGGCCATTTGGAAAGGCAAAAGACCCAGAATAGCCAACACAATATTGAAAGAGAAGAATAAAATTGGAGGACTGACTCTCTCTGACCTGAAGACTTACTGGAAACCTACCGTAATCAAGACAGTGTGGTATTGTTGAAACAATAGACAAATTCATAAATTGAACAGAATAGAGAACCCAGATATACACCCATGTAAATATAGTCAACTGAGCTTTGACAAAGGAACAAAGGTGATACTATGGAGCAAAGATAATTTCTTCAACAAATGGTACTGGAGCTGGACATACACAGGCAAAAACATTAATCTAGACACTGACCTTATACCCTTCACAAAAATTAACTCAAAATGTTTCACAGACCTAAATGTAAAACACAAAACTATAAAACTTCTAGAAGATAACAGGGGAGAAAATCTAGATGACCTTGGGATGGCAATGACATTTTAGGTACAACACTAAAGGTACAACTATGGAAGAAAGAATTGACAAGCTGAACTTCATTAAAATTAAAAACTGCTCTGTCAAAGAAAATGTCAAGAGAATGAGACGACAAGCCACAGAATGGAAGAAAATATTTGCAAAAAGACGCATTTTATAAAGAACTGTTATCCAAAATATACAGAGATTTCTTGAAACTCAACAATAAAAAAACAAACAACCCAATTAAAAGATGGGCCAAAGACCTTGACAGATTCCTCATCCAAAAAGATCTACATATGACAAATAAGCACATGAAAAGATGTTCTACATAATATGTGATCAGAGAATGTAAATCACAACAACAAGAGAGACCACTACACACCTATGAGAATGGTCAAAATCTGGAACATTGACAACAGCAAATGCTGACAAGGATGTGGAGCAATAGAAACTCTCATTTATTGCTGGTGGAAGTACAAAATGATACAACCCCTTTGCAAGATAATTTGGAGCTTTCTTACAAAACTGAACATATTCTTACGATGTGATCAAGAGTTCCCACCCTTTGGTATTTACATAAAGGAGTTGAAACTTATGTCTGCAGATATCTGATGAGCTCTTCTATTGACCTACCTTCTCTTTCTAACTTGCATCATAAATTCTAGCCATCCCAGCAATTCCAAATGCCTATTTCTTCCTTCTCAAATCACACTGCCTGGGCTTCTGTTCCTGTACCACCATTGGAAAATTGCCCCAGGAAGGGAGAAGTAGGCTTTATCTAATGTGTTCCTTTTTCTCAAAGATGAAATACACATGCTGTCTGGTGCAGGATGCCAGTAAATAGTTGCTTAATACATTTCACCACATTTTCTCTATTTCTTTATTACAAGAGGAGAAGTCTGAAACTAACTTCTCTGTTACGGCCAGGAATCTCTTACCTCCATGCTCTCTAGGCTTTTCATTTTTGTCATTTTGTGTCAGCTCAAATGTCACTATTTCTTATTATCCACAGAATGCCGTACCTATTGACCACGTCCCCACAACACTATTTTTCACATTTCTCAGCTTAACATTTGAGGATGCGCTGTAGGGTGGAGATGAAGTCTCCATTACCCGAAACAGGATCGCCAGAGTCTGCATGTCAGCTCCTATATTTAGTGTGTCGCTTTGCTAAGTGAGTCATCGCTAAGACTATATACCACAGTTTCATAATTTGTAAAATTACAGATTATAATACTTTACCATAATACAGATTATGGTACTTTCCACATTTGTTTTTGTTAGATTTAATAAGATTATATGTATAAACATTTAAAAACACAAAGTGAGTATCAAATGTTAGCTGCTCAATTTTCTTCATAGAACTTATTTAAAATTATGTATACATTGTCTAGTTATTTTAATACTTCTTTTATTAGAATGTAACTATATGACAGCTGGGAACTTGTTTGTCTATTAACCTTTAAACCCAGAATCTAATATAGTGCTTTGAATACAGTAGGAAATAATAAATATTTTTGAATGAACACATAAATGTGTTTGAACAAATTCCTCTTTATATTTACTAAAAGAAAACACGTGTACATATTAATTACAGTGGGTCACTGTAATCTAAGTGATGTGTCACTGAATGTAGTAATCCATGTAATTATGGCAGAAATTGGTTGCCTTGCTTATTTTCCTTAATACTTTTGAGATTTATCCATGCTGCATGTATCAGTAATTTTCTTGCTAAGTAGTATTCCATTTTTTGGACATAAAACAAGTCGTTCAGTCATTCACCAGTTCACGAACATTTGAGTGGTTTCTACTTTTTGGCTATTATGCATGAAATTGCTTTTTGTGGCTAAGTCTTTATGTATCCTGGGTATATATGAAATTCCAAATGAGTTTTCCTAAGTGGTAGTAACTTTCACACTTCTATCAGAAATATTATGGCGTTCCACTTGTTTTCCATCATTGCCAATCTTTGGGGTTCCCAGAATTTAGTTATTCTAGAGATTTTAGTAGACTTGAAATGGTATTCAATATGGTGCTAATTTACATTTCCTTGATCACTAATAAACCTGGGGATGTTTTTATGTGATAAGTGGCCATTTGTATACAGTCTTTGATGAAGTGTCTGTCCAAAATGTAGAGATGACAACAAAATCAAGGACTCTCTGGGATGCTAGAGAAAAGATGTCATCATTTATTTGGTTTTGAAGAAAAATACCTATCTGAAAAGGAAAAAATTATGAACAATTATTTCAGCAGTCCTTGTTTTCTCCCTAGAAAGCCTGTTTTCAGGCTTAGGTCTCTCATTTTAGCAATAGCATTACTCCTGCTTTGCAATGTGCGTAACTAAATGAGCTGTGCCTCCAAGGTTTCTGCTATGTGTAACGCTAATGCAGGCCAGCACAGATTTATTGAATAGCTCCCTCAATGTGTGTTATAAAATTAATAAATATTATATAGCTGAAATTGAAATTGTGTAACTGAAAAACAACACATCTGTTGCTGGATTGTCCTAGTGTTTAATTGTTTGTGAAGAATAAAATAGAAAACAAAAATTTGAGTTTTAAACTACATTTACAGTGATCTGTTGACACCCAAGGATTCCAAATACAAATGATTACAAGCTATAGCATTCAAAAGAAATCCAGATGTTTTTTGTTTTTGTGCTGTCCTTTACAGTTGGAAGTCATAACCTTCCCTTGTGAGCATGTTATTATTTATTTTTTCTGATTTGGTTATTTTAAATAGAATCCCATATTCAAATTATCATTTAACTAAAATAATAAAAATCTTTCAGTGTGTCTTGTATTGTGGGACTGTTCTTAATGAGATCAAAGAGTAATTGTAGGATAATATTATTAAATTTTTAAATTTCTTTAATAGTGCACATATTACTAACTAAAATAATGAACATCAGGATCCCATCTAAGATTTGTGTTAATAATGAAGTTTTACTAGAAGATTTGAAATGAATTATAAAATGAATGATTTTATTGCAACTGTCTTAGCAATCTAATACTAATTTGTCACTTGTGAATATTATAAAATACTGGTAAAGAACATATTAATGAGCATATGTGATAGTTATTAGAGCAGAAATAAAAATATATTAATAAATTGTTACAGAATATCTCATCTTTACTGAATAAATACACTGTACATAAGTACACAAATTTATAGATTCTGAAAGTAATAAGACTGAAAGTAATAAAATGTAGAGCATGAGTGACCTATGTTTCTTAAATTCTATTAAAACTTTGAGTCAACATTTAAAAAATGTCCATATTTGGATAATTACAATAAATCATAAATGAAGTCCTTGACAGATACCTCATTTGAACTGATGGGGAGGACACTGGAAGAGACTCTGCAAAACTTACTGTGTGAAAGCTATTCCACTGCAATTTGATAAGTTCCTTTAGTGTGGGAGCTTTGTTTTCCCACTCATTGCAGGAAGCAGGATGGCCTGTATCTAGAACATTGCTGTACACATAGAAGGAGATCTAAAAAAAAATGTGGAATAAATTAAGGAAGAATCAATTGACAAGCCCATTCTTGTTTAAAAGTTATTTAAGCAAATCTCTATTCACCAAAACATATGCTACTTCAAGCTGATATTATAGTAACTGATTTATATTAAATAAAACTCTTTGGACATTTACTGAATTCTTGAAATTCGACTCCACGAAGAAATCACTGATTTATAATTCACTTAAGATAATATTCCAGCTCACTTTCTCAAACAACGTGCAACATATTAGGAGAAAATAGTATGCATGCTACTAAATATAATTTAAGTGACATGCCACAAATTCTATAAGAGAAGTATAAAAACCTTTGGTATTTAAAAAAATTAAAAGACTTATTCTATTAAAAGAATAATAAAGGCTTTAAGATGAGGAAGAATTAAGCACATGTAATGTTGGCTCCTGATAGATGAGTGAAGAAAACAAATATTGGACAAGACAACAGAAAAGGACACGGTGTTTTCAGGGAATGGGATGGAACCAACCTGGTTTTATAACCTGAGAGTGACTGATTTAGCAACCTCCCTTTGGGCTAGTGTGAGCCGTATACCTGATGGGGCTGAAGTCAGCTGTGGGAGAAGAGGAAGCAAGCATTGCTTGCTAGAGGCAATGAGGCAAGAGAGAGGGAAGGTTGTAACTTTGTTAATGGCCTCGCTAATGAAAACTAACTGACAAGTTGCAGTCATATAGAAATTAAATAACCTGAACTTCTAAATTTGTAAATAATTAATGAAAGAGGAGAAGCTATTGCAGACTTTGATGTTTTGAAACTGTATATGAGGTGTCGTTTTTAAGAGAACTAGCTAGAAGAAAAGGGAAAATACATTTTGGTAGTGGCTGTTGGATTTAATTCTGATTATGTTGTGTTTGAAGTAGTGAGACATGAATTTGACCCTAGGACATGTTGCCCACCCTGGATATCACGCAGACCTTTTCTGGAAATGTCAGGTGGTATTCAGATACATAGGAGTGAAAACTACAGCAGCTTCTTTCTAGAATTTTATTTACTCACCTTTATTTTAAGGATTGAATCTTTCTAGTCTCTAACTTCCTTTTTGTCAATTAACTTGACTCAGGATAAAATGTGATGTTTGATACTTCAAACTTTAAAATGAACCAATTTAATTGCATGTTTAACTGTTCTGTTAACTTTGATTTTAATGAAGTACCTATGATTACATATTTAGTAAATTTATTCAGATGTAACGTAGTATTGAAAGAACATTGTGAGAACTAAACAAAACAGTCTTTGAAAATATTGTCTGTAAAAGAGCAGCTCCCCCTATACTTTATTTTGTTTTTATACTGGTGTTTCATTCATGTAAACTCTTCTCTCTCCTGGAAACCTCTTCCTCTCACTCTCTGCCTTTTTCTCATCCTTCGCTCTTATCTTTCAAAGCTCAGCTAAAATTAAACCCCCCAGGCAGGCTCTCGACAGCCCAGGAGAGAGCAATCTACACTGTTGTGGTCTTAGGTTATCACATTGTCACTTTTTATAATTACATACCTTTTATAAAGGTAAATGTTTATTTCCTGAATCACCACTAGATTGTAAGTTCCATGAAGATAGAGATTATATGTTTTGTTTACAAATGTAAAATCAACAGCTAACTTGGCATTTATTCAAAATGGGAATTTAATACATTTTTGAGTGAAATGAATGAATACTAGTGGGCAAACCAGTAAAATACAAACCTCACGCCCTACCAAGTGATTTCTTCATCATACACCTGTTGTGATACTTGTCTTATTTCAAAGAATAATAAGCATGTGTGGCAGATATGCACAACTGTATCACTATGTTTATCTCATATATTACTGCTTAATTTGGCTTTTGATAAATACATGAAATTCTCAAAATCTGAATACTCCATTTGCCAAGCTGCTCTTATCTAATGACCTCCCCTTCTTTTCCTGTTTAAATCATCTACATTCACTATTACGTAACTTTAAATTGGCACAGCCATATTTTAAGTGGTTCTGGGATGTGCCACTCATATGGAAGAGCAGAAGCTTTGTCATGACTATTTGGGTTTTATAATCTATTTGAATGATTTGAAGTGTGGTTTATTCATGGAGCCATTGGAGAAGCATAATACCATTAAAAGCCAGATGGCAGCACAATTTACATGCCTAGTAGGCACAAAATCATTTCCTAGTGGAAACGTGTTAAAAATGATTTTAATTCCCCTCAATAATTACCAATTCAAATAATCTTATTTACTTTCTTTCCTTACTTTACATGTGACAAGTATATTGTTCTCTGAAATTCTGTTTGAAAAATTTGGCATACCATTGATCTTTTTTGCAAGTGAATCTTATTAAACATATTGATAATGAATAAATGGAAAATAGATATCTTAATCATATTGGCTGAAAACTAGAGATTCCTAGATATGTTTCTCAACAAATAAAATTGCCTTTCTTATTTTACTTTGGTCATTTATTATTTTAGTTCATTTATAATAGATCGTTTTTATAATTCATTATTGTTTGGTATCTCAGTAGAACTATATTCTCAAACTTTATTGTGCATTTAAATACACAGTATTTGCCATACATGAGCAAAAAGCAAATGTTCCAATTACGCTATCAAATTAATTCAAAAATTATCTTACTTCAAAGAGTGTGTTAATTGGGCTAAATTGTAGGAATTTTTTTAACAAAATATATCACATTGGAGAGAACATATTTTCTTAGAAGATTATCTAAGGTGTTATAGATATGATCTGAGGAACTTTATAAGATTGCTTCAGAAAGGAAAACAAAAACAAAAACTAATTTAAAAAATACTACTCAGCAATAAAAAGGAATAAACTATTGTTTTATACCACAACTGGGATGAATATTCAAAATAATTAGACTAAGTGAAAGAAGCCAGATGATAGTACACACTGCATGAATTCATTTATATAAAACTCTAGAAAATGCAAACTAATCTCTGGTGATAGAAAAGACATCAGTGGTTGCCCAGGAAGGAAGGAGGGTTCTGGAAAGAGAGAGAAGGATTCAAAGGGGCATGAGGACATGGTTGGGTGCGAGGTGTGTTCACTATCTTGATTGTGGTGATGGTTTCATGGGTATATCCACATGCCAAAATGTATCAAACTGCACACTTTAAATATATGCAGATATTACATGTCAATTATGACTTGGAAAAGCTGCGGAAGTAACATATTGAAGAGAACCGTTATCAATTAATAAATATTTATTGAAACCTAAGCTTACTTGTCTGTAAATATTGAAGAACCAAAAGAGGAAAAAGAAGATAAAGGAGAAAGGTAGGATGAAACTGGGATCTATTACAAGCTTTTATGTGTCAAACAGTTTTCTCACACTCTAAAATCATTATTTAATGCTTCTAACAAAATGTTTACACAAAATAGGAACTTAACTGACAATAAGAGTAAGAATTGAGATTCAAGGTCAAGTATCCCTGAAAAAGAATGACTTATCCATGCCCATTTATAATTTCAATTTTAAAGTATTTTTTTACTTATTTATGGTTTGATTTTATAAATTAATATTTGATCATTTTAAAACTTGATAACTTCTATTTAATTTATCAGCATTTAATATGGATTGATAGTAACTCAGTCACAATATCAAATTAGATATTGCTCCTTTTATTTATGGAAACATATAATTTATACAACTTTATAGAAGAAATTAACAAAGCTAATATTTGGTTCTTTGAAAAGATAGACATAATTAATAAACCTCTAACTAGTCAGATCAGGAAAAAAAAGAGAGAACACAAACGGACAATATCAGGAATGCAAGGTGAGAGAGGGTATCACCACAGATCTTACCAATATTCAAAGGATAGTAAGAGAATAATAGGAAGAAAAATTTTAGCAACTTAAATGATATGGACAAGTTTTTTGAAAAAATAACTTACCAAAATAGACATTGTATGAAACAGATAAACTGAATACTTCTACCCACAGCTGTTAAATCAATTAATTCATGATCAACTTTCCTACAAAGAAAATTCTAACTCAGATTGCTTCATTGTGGAATTCTATAAAACAAATAAAAATAACTACACAACTTACACAAGTTTTATTAGACAATAGAAGTAGGAACACTTCTGAATATAAGGGCTGCATTACCATAATTCCAAAACTTGATGAAGACATTAAAAATAAAATTATAGTCTACTACTACTCAAGAATATAGAAAAATTCCTAAGGAAGTAGTAACAAATTGAATCCACCAATGTATAAAATAATACATTAATACTAATTTTGGTTTATCCCCAAATTTTCATGGTTATTTAAGCATTTGAAATATTATTCATTGTAATTCACCACAATATCAAAGTAAAGGAGGAAAATCATATGATCATTCCACTATATATAGAAAAGGGATTTGACAATATTTCAAACAAAAGTTCTCAATTGAAATAGAAGAAAAAAAGGAAAACCACTTGGCAATTTAGAAATAGAAGGAAACTTTTTTCTTGCTCAGCCTAAAATAGGATATCAACTAAAAATCTACAACTGACCTAATATTAAGTGGTAAATTATTGAATTATTTAGTCTAACATCAGGAAAAATCAGAGGAAATAAACTAACCTTTTCTATTCAATATTATATAAGATGTACAATTACGTTTGTGATTTCAACACTCCTGACTCGAGACATGATAGGTAAAACATGAACCACACTTTCAATCAATTTGAACTATATTACGCTTATAGAACACGCCAACAAATGGCTGCAGAATGTACATTGGTTTCAAGTGCATGTGGAACATTCTCCACGATAAACCACTTTGCTGGTCATAAAACAAGCCTCAATGAATTTAAAAGAACAGAAACATATAAATATATTCCTAGGCAAGATTAGAATTTAATTGGAAATTATAACAAAAACATACATAAATTTCTTAAACATTTAGAAATTTTAAAATACAGTGTGTAAATGGATGATTACAACAAAAAAACATAATTAGCAATTTTTGAATGAGATGATACTGTGAATTCAACAAAACAGTATTTGTGGTTTACAGCTAAAGCAGTACTATAATGTGACCATTATGTTAGCAAAGTTTGTCATCAGTAATCAAAGATTCCACCTTAATAAACTTGAAAATGAAGAGAAAATCTAAGCAAAGGAGAAAAAAGGAAGGAAATCATTAAAGATAAGTACAGAAATAAATAAAATGAAAAACTGACTGACAATAATGTGAGAGGCAGAATTTTAAGAAGGACACCAAGACTCCCATACTTTGTGCACATGCCCTGGATTGAGTTTATAGATTAGAGAATAGAGATAAAATTTAAAACTTGGATTTATTTGTATATCCAAATTATTTTTCCTCCTACTCAGGTAAAAAAGAAACAAACACAAAGAACATTCTATATGGGTCCATGTATACTATCCTTATTCTTTAACATCATTAAATAGTTGGAAGGTATGTGATGCGTAACCTCCCAAATTTGAACATCTTGCTGAAATATCCAAAGACTTTGTTTTGGAAAACAACTGGTAGTATTTACATGACCGTATTTAACTGTTTCATTCCATTCCAGCTCAGTGGAGAAACCATTTTTCATCTAAATAAAATTATCCTTAATTTCATTTTTTAATTTCTGGTGCAAATAGTTTAAGTAAATTAAAAGGAATTTTTTTCTTTTCTTCTGAAAGAGTAAGAGAATATACATGATCCTGACAGTTAGATGAAAAGAGAGAGCAATGTAGTATTATTTTCCAGCTTGAAAAAGTAAAAAGACACATTAAAAAGCAATGCTAAGTGAATTTAGGTCAACTGTATTATCATGCTTATTCATCTTATATTTCTTTGGATATAATTAAAAAGAAATATATGCTAAAGAAATATGTAATTATTAAATACCCTGAGTAAAAGTGATATAATATCTTTAATTGCTTTGGAAAATAATGATCGTCAAAATTTGTGTTTTGACATCCAATTAACTTGAATAAAGAGATTTCGGAGGAACTGTTTTAGAACTTTCAAAGATTTTTAAAATAATCACATCCACTACTTTGACAATCTATTTCCTTATAAAGAGATCTAGATAGGAGGGAGTGCAAAGTGCATTTGACTCTACTGTTTTTGAAGATACACAGGACTTCTCAATGCTACAAGAGGTGTTTGAATACATCTGACTGTACATACCCCACTATTATTTCGTAGCATACATTTCTAGCTTTTCCCTTTGCTGTTCTCATGACAAAGGTTCTTACTTTGAAGGAAAGTATACAATGGTAATGTAGATATTATATTATTCTTGAAAAAATAAATGAAAATCAAGGGAGAAAGAGTCAAGAGTTTTGATTTAGTCATTTTCCCTGAGGGGACCAGGATAAAGAATATAAAAATAAGAGTCAGGACCAATAAAGAAAAGTGTCTCAAGAGTGGTATGCTTTTTCTCATATATAGCATCAATATTTTTACAGCTGACATTAATATAAGAAAAATTATAATTGTCTATTATCCATGTTAAAACTTTAGGGCATTCTGTTAGAGAGCACATATATCTAGGTAGTAACTAAAGCTACTATGAAATTATATTTATATCATTTTATTTATGTAAACAATAAAGTTAAGAAATATGGAAAAGAGGCCTGGGTGAGGGTTACTTTAGATATTGTTTTCAGATAATATGTGCATAGAGTACATTGGTTGATGAATAATTCAGTCAAGCCCCAGAAAATTTCTATTTAAAATGCCTAAAAGAAGGAAATGCAAATCAGGAGGACAGGAAGGTACTGAGGGCACTGCCCTTACTGGATAATTGCTCAAAGTCCCTACTGGCAAACTAATTCATAGATCAGGATCTAATGGAGCAAAGGAAATACGGTAAAACTGGTTAGATTAGTAAACTATTAGCAAAGCTTTTGAGTTTTTCAATATAAATGTAAGTAGACTAGTTGCCTTGAGTAAAATAGTTAAATTGTCTGACTAAACAAATGTTGTAGCAATCTGAAAAACAGGACAAGAAAATCCAAATCTTTCTGGAACTCTATCTTTAATAGATTTCAAGGTTTGGCATCAGGATTAGTTAACCCTTATGTTAAAAAAAAAATCTGATAGTTTTCAGTGCATAGGTCTTTCACTTTCTTGGTTGAACTTGTTCCTAGATATTTTATTCTTTTTGTTGCTATTGTAAATGGGATTGTATTCTTGACTTCTCTTTTTGCTAGTTTGTTGTTAGTGTATAGAAATGCCACTGATTTTTGTATGTTGATTTTGTACCCTGCAAATTTGCTGAAGATGTTGATTATTTCTAATAGTTTTCTGGTGAATTCTTTAGGTTTCTCTACATATAGAATCATGTCATCCTCAAAAAGTGACAGCTTTACTTCTTCCTTTCTAATTTGGATCCCTTTTATTTCTTTTTCTTGTCTAATTGGTCTGGGTAAAAATTCCAGCACTATGTTGAGTAAGAGTGGGGAGAATGGGCACCTTTGTCTTGTTCCTGTTCTCAGAGGACTGGCTTTCAGTTTTTCACCATTAACTATGATGTTGCCTGTGGATTTGCCATATATGGCATTCATTATGTTGACATACTTTCCTTCTATACCCATTTTATTGAGAGTTTTTATCATAAATCAATGTTGGATCTTGTCAAATCCTTTCTCTGCGTCTATTGAGATGATCATGTGATTTTTATTCCTCATTTTGTTAATGTGGTGCATCACATTGATTTGCAGATGTTGAACCATCCTTGCATCAAATCCCACTTGATCATGGTGTATAATCCTTTTAATGTATTGTTGTATCCGATTTGCTAGTATTTTGGGGGTGATTTTTGCATCTATTTTCATGAGTGATATTGGTCTGTAATTTTCCTTTTTCATGTTTTCCTTGTCTGGTCTTGGTATCACGGTAACATTGGCCCTGTAGAATGAGTTAGAAAGTACCCCTCCTTCTTCAATATTTCCGAATAGTTTGAGAAAGATGGTATTAAATCTTCTTCGAATGTTTGGTAGAATTCTCCACAGAAGCCATCTGGTCCTGGACTTTTGTTTTTTGATTACTGTTCAATCTCTTTACTTGTGATTGCTCTATTCAGATTCTCTATTCTTCTCGATTCAGTTTTGGAAGTTGTATGATTCTAAGAATTTATCCCTTTCTTCTAGATTATCAATTTGTTGGCACCTGGCTTCTGATAGCATTCTTTTATAATCCTTGTTTTTCTCTGGTATCTGATGTAATTTCTCTTTTCATTTACAATTTTATTTGTTTGAGACTTCTCTATTTTTTTCTTGCTAAGTCTGGCTAAGAGTTTGTCAATTTTGTTTATCTTCCCAAAGAACAAGCTCTTAGTTTCATCGATCCTTTCTACTGATTTTTAAATCTCTATTTCATTTATTTCTACTCTGGTTCTTATTATTTCCCTCCTTCTACAGACTTTGGGCTTTGTTTCTTCTTTTGCTAGCCCTTTCAGGTGCAGTTTCAGATTACTTATTTGAGATTTTTCTTGTTTGTTGAGGTGGGCCTGTATTGCTATAAGTTTCCCTCTTAGTACTGCTTTTGCTGCATCCCGTAAGAGTTGGTATGTTGTGTTTTATTTTCATTTGTCTCCAGGTAACCATAAAATATTATTGAGAGAAATCAAAGAAGACATAAAGAAATGGAAAATAGTCCATGCTCATAAGCCTAGTTAAAATGTCCATATCACCTAAAGCAATCTACAGATTCAATGCAACCCCAATCAGAAAATTAATGACAACTTTATGAATACAGAATAACAGAAGAGCCTGCATAGCCAAAGCAATCCTGAGGAAAAAGAACAAACCTGGAGGTATCACAATCCCTGACTTCAAAATCTACTACAAGGCTATAGTAATCAAAACAGCATGGTACTGGCACAAAAAGAGACACAAAGATCAATGAAACAGAATTGAAAACCAAGAAATAAAACCACACATCTATGGACAGCTAATCTTCAACAAAGAGTCAAGAACATACAATGGAGAAAGGAAAGTCTCTTCAATAAATAGTGCTGGGAAAACTGGACAGCCACATGGAAAAGAATTAAAGTAGATCATTTTCTTACCTCATACATAAAAAATAATTCAAAATGGGTTAAAGACTTGAATGTAAGACCAGAAACCATAACACTGATAGAAGAAGATATAGGCAGTACACTCTTCAACATCAGTCTTAGCAGTATCTTTTTGAACACCAAGTCTACTCAAGAAAGGGAAACAAACAAAAAAATAAATAAATGGGACTACATCAGGCCAAAAACTTCTGCAAGGCAAAGGAAACCATGAACAAAACAAAAAGACAACCCACCAACTAGGAGAAAATAGGTGCAAATAATATATCCACAAGGAGTTAATTTCTAAAACATATAAAGAACTCATACAACTCCACAACAAAAAAAGAAAGAACCCAATCAAAAAATGGGCAGAAGATATGAACAGACATTTTTCCAAAGATACACAAATGGCCCACAGGCGCATGAAAAGATATTCAACATCACCAATTATTATGGAAATGCAAATCAAAACTACAAAGAGATATCACCTTATACCTCTCAGAATGGCTGTAATTAACAAGACAAAAAATAACAAATGTTGGAGAGGGTGTGGAGAAAAGGGAACCTTGTTACACTGCTGGTGGGAATGCAAACTGGTGCAGCCACTATGGAAAACAGTACGAAGACTTCTCAAAAAATTAAAAATAGAAATACTGTATCTTCCAGTTATCCCACTACTGGATATTTATCCAAAAGAATACAAAATCAACAATTCAAAGAGATTTATGCACCCCTATATTCATTGCAGTATTCTTCACAATAACTAAGATGTGGAAGCAACTGAGGTGCCCATCAACAGATGAATAGATAAAGAAGACGTGGTATATATATCCAATGGAATACTGCTCAGCCATAAAAAAGACCAAATTGTGCCATTTGCAACAACGTGGATGGACTTTGAGCATATTGTGCTAAGAGAAATAAGTCAGACAGAGAAAGACAAACACTGTCTGATTTCACTCAGATGTGGACGATAAACATGGGCACAGAGAACACTTTAGTGGTTACCAGAAGGAAAGGGTTGGGGAAGGGCAAAGAGGTAAATGGGCACATATGTATGGTGACAGATGAAAATTAGACTATGGGTGGTGAACACAATGCAGTCCATACAGGAACTGATACAAAATAATGTACACCTGAAATTTACACAAAGTTATAAGTCAATATGACCTCAATAAAATAATTTTTAAAAAATCTGAGTTAGCATATGGTCGTATGTCTATTTTTTCTGATTCAGTACTTTGAAGTCTTCTAAAACTTATGTATACATTTATGAATATATTTGAGTATTCCTTGTTTACTTTGTCTTAATTAAGAATATTTTTGTAATAGCAGGTACAAAAAGTGAATGCTTGGGAAGGATGACAGACAGGTGAGACACATCTTGCTAGAAGACCTTTGGCCAATATCTGCAGGCTGTCCCACAGACACATGGTAGTGAGGGTGGGACACTGCAAGTGAAGAGTAAGCTGTCAGTCTCTCAACAGAAATGACCCCAAAGTGCATTTTCTAGTGAACAGTATAAATCTCTCCCTAGAGCCAAAATAATGCCATTACTTTCATATTTTTTGCTGAATATATAACTGACATTGGTGACAAACTAGCTTTTTTTACTGCTAGAAACCTGTATCTTCAACGTTATTGTTCCATATTTATATGATTAATGGTTAAACTGCAAGATTCAGAAGACAATTTAACAGTCCACTTTGTCACAGAAGCATTCATTTGAAAACATTTTTACTTTTTTAAACAAAAATGACAAGCCTCTCTTGTCAACAGATTGACAGCAACAAAGATGGAAGGTTTACCCAGACCTGATCTAAAATGTGTGCATTATTTTGCACTGCCCAAGTTCGCTGAACTGTGCTATGCAATGTGGCTCTGAGTGAAGCTCTTCTCCACCTGTTTGATTATACGGCCAGGCAACTGTCCCATTGTTCCAACAAAGTTGAGCATAAATTGACTTTCAACCAGAATGTGTGAATAATGGATGAATTGTATGAGTTTGTATTCTGCATGCAAAATGCATAGTTATCCTAGTCCCTGCAGCATGGGGAATAACTTGGGAATATTTATAATTATTTTCCTCTTATGATAGGTGTCAATAATGCCTAGCTTAAGGAGTTTGCCTGAACTGTTACATTGTTCCTATTTTACTTTGTTCTAACAAAAAACCCATTTGGTACAACCAGAATGTACTTCAGGTTTATTCCACACAGATAGTAATTAGCACCATTTACAAGTCAAACTTCAAGCCTAGTGACTCATATGTTCATCATGTTAGATATATCATTCATAATCAGTTGACCTGAAATTGGAATTTACTATTATAATGATTCAGAAAATCTAATCTAAATGCATGGGGAAGAATGGATTATTGTCTCCATAGACAGATGGCATCAAGTATCCTCTTAATAGCTATGTCACCTATGGTATGTTAATATTTCTAAGCCTCAGTTTCCTCATTAACAAAATAGAACTAATAAAATTATCTCAAATAATTTTGTGAGAATTAAAATAAATCCACATAAAATAACAGCATATTCCCTGGTACATCGAAGAAGCGGATTGAATATAACTCATTAAATTTAGCTATTATCTCGGACTTAGACTCAGCCATTTTTCACTTGTTTGCTGTTTTTCCACTTGGTTTTGTAAATCTTGGGTGAATTCTATAGGGGTTGGTTTTTTATAAAAATAAAAATTTTCTCACTAGGCCTTCATAAAATAGACATCATCATAAGTCTTTTTATCTCTCATGTTCATACATTTGCCTGTAGACTCATTCATTGAACAGATATTTATTTGGTATCTACTTCCCCACACTGGCACTCCATGCCTTCCAGCTCCTTTCTGACTTTAATTTAACTGCTTTGGTGTTTTACCTACAGGGAGAGTAAGTGCTGGTCAAGATGCTGATATTTTTTATTGTAAATAAAAATTACATTTGTATATATGTCTTAATTTTTAAAGTCTGGTATATTCCCTGATTGTACAAAGTTGAGGACCTATCCTTGGATCTAATTAAATCTATCAAAGTAAATCACCAGCTTTTCCTGGTGATATCACTACCTCACATGATATATTTTGTTCACACTGAAGTGTGAATATTTTAAACATTCTTGTTTAAAAATTAACAATTATTTAAGCTTGCAATAACGATGAGAAGGTAATAACATTCCTAAAATAATTAATCAAAACAGCAAACTACTTAAGTTAAGCATCACTAAAACATATATCATAAAAGGAAAATAATCTGTAAATATTCCAAAATTATACTTCACATTATAGGGAATAGTATAAGTGTGCATTTTGCATGCAGAATGCCAACCCATACAGTTCAGCCATTGCTCATATATTATGGATTCAAAGTCAATCAATTTATGTGTAATTTTACTGGAATATTAGATGGTGTGCTGTTAGTAGAAGTCATGTGTCAAATGGGTCTACTCTCTTTTAATATTAAAAAAACATACTTTTTCCAAAGCGTTCTCCCACTCTGGTATATTTCTATTTACCTCGTATTGGTCAGAATAGGGCCACATGCTGTCTATGTGCAAGAAAGGATGGGACGCTAAGTATATTTAATTAGGTATATTTATAAGGTTTTTTAATGGATATCAAGTAAGAAACTATAACATCTATCACAGGGAAAAACATGAAACCGGTATTTTCAGAGGTTAATAAATGTCAGATTGTTAGATAAAGAGAGAAGTTATAGACAAGAAAAAGTTGAATCAACAAACTGACAGTGATTTCAGAAGTGGCAATGGAAAGAAAGAGATATATGCGGGAAAGATGTTAATAAATAACTGAAATGATATGTTTCTTGGATTTTGTGAAAGAGGAAAAACAAATAGAAAGCTAATTAATAGAGAAGAAATAAGTGACAGATTATCTTCACCTTTTAAAATATTGAATTTTATGTCTTGTTACAATTGCTAAACAGAAATGTCAAATATGAGAAATGTTATGATTTGCAGATTAGAGGGAGTGATGCATTTAGAAAAGAAATAAATATGGCTATATGACTATAGTAAAAAGAGTTGAGTTACTCCAACTTAACACTTAGAAAAAACAACGCTGTTTTCCTTGAGATTTTTTTTAAAATTTGTAATAATACTTTGGTAGAACTTTTATTCAGCATCGTGTGTATAATATTTGATTAATTGATTCAGATTTCATTTCTTATTTTCTCTTTTACTTCTAAACATTAATTCCAAAGTCTTTCCTAATTGTCAAATTACCTCTTGTGTTGAAAATTCCTACACATGTCCCTTTATTGGCTCCCCCGTCACGATGATCTATTTCCTCAGTGTGGTTCATAAACATGGGGTTTTAACTGCTCTTCTACCTTATCATGCCTATACACATTGATATAATTAAAAATTAAGATAACAGGCTGGTCATCTGAAAGGTGACGATAGAAAAACATTGGAAAATACTCAATACTAAAAATAACATTGTTAATATATGTTCAAAGAAACTTTAGGAAACCATTAAAAACAATATTGGATTATTTTAAATTTTCTCTGATAATAGTGAATTAGATATTTTAAATCATCTTTTCTTTCAAGGAGAGCTAGAAAAGCTAGACAAAATATATGTTTTTTAAACATCTGCTTAAATGCATCAAAAAGGTATAAATAATAGTTTTGAGGAATCATAGTGCCAAAATACAAGAGAATAAGAAAAAGCTTGGCCTATGGGGTTACTCTTCCTCTATAGGCATCTGTATATTCAGGAAAACACGGCCAGATCTAAGGAGCTAAGCAAGTTTTTGACAGTCTTGGGAACTATGGTGATAAAAGATTCTAGAGCCTTCTGAGGAGATAGGCACTAGTAAAATCTCTACTCTTTGTGTTTAGAACCAAAAGGGTGTGCTCTAGCAGTGAAAGCAAACAGGAAATAGATAAGACCTGATCAGAACTGAAGTTTGCAGTTTCCCACTAGTGCCCTTTCAAAACGAAAGTAAGTCTCTATTCAAGAAAGTTTACACAGCCTTAGGACTAAGATTATCTCTGAACCTTTTTTTTCAAAGACAATGTCTAGTATTAAATAAAATTAAATCTGGTGCATGAATAGAAATAAAAATGTGATATAAACCATGGAAAAGAAAAATCCTGATATAACCCACATGGACGTAGGTAAATGAAATATTAGACGCACACACATTAAAATAACTGTAATTCATATGTTTAAAGACATAGGAAGCAATCTAATGGGAATTATGATAAAGAATCAAATGGAAATTTCGCAAGTTAAAAACTCAAAACCAAAATTATACAATCAATACAGATTTACAACAGTGTGTTAATTTAAAAACAGAAACATGTCGGAAAATGTACACAAAATCTAGCATATGAAGACAATATGACTGAAAATGTAAAAGAGACATAAGGAATAAAAGCGATAAAATTTAGCATATTGTATTGAAATCTCAGAAGAAGGGAAGACAGAATGGAGTACAGCAATATTTGAGGAGATAATGCCTAAGAATTTCCAAAACTAATGAATGATAAGTCAAAATTAAAGAAACCCTATGAAACTCAAGCAGGATGAGTCAAATAAAATCATGTTGAAATACATTGCATGAAATTGTTATAAATCCAGAGCAAACAAAACATCTTCCAGGCCTTGAGAGATAATGATAGATTGACTTTAAGAGGGGGAAAAAAATAGAGGGACAGCTAATTTCTCAACAGAAAAACAAAAAGGAAGCCAGAAGACATTGAATCGATATCTTCAAAGAGCCGAGGAACAATATTACCTCACCTAGAATTTTATATTCTTTGATAATATCCTTCAAGAACGAAAAAAAGAGAAGATTTCGTACCAGTAGAATTGCACAATTGTTGATCAGGAGAAGGAAAATAATCTGAGATGGAAGTTCATTATAGATAAAGAAATACACAGCAATGAAAAGCCTAAATACGTGTGTAACTGAAGTAAACAATAATTATGTAAAAGAATATTTACTGTGTATTGTGGGATATATGTATTTAAAATACATAACAATAATCACATATAAGTCATACAATGGGAAACGGAGCTAAAGACTTTGGAAAGTGCTCATATTGCCCTTGAGTAAATCAAGAATGGATGCTTGGACAGCTAACGGCGGCGGCCGCCTGAGCCAGCGAGTGCAGCGCGCGGTGGCAGGAGGCCCCACTCGGCTCCCAGCGGGGGCGGGCTCGGCGCGTCAGTCACGGACAGGCCGGCAGCGGCAGCGGGCAGAGAGGGAGGCGGGGGCCCGGGCCCGGGGCCGGCGGGCGGCAGGAGGCCCCTCGGGGGGCGGGGAGCCCCACCGCCGGCGCCCGGCAGCCCAGCAGCCCAGCGTGGAGACCCTGGACAGTCCTACAGGATCCCATGTTGAATGGTGTAAACAGCTTATAGCTGCTACAATTTCTAGTCAGATTTCAGGTCCAGTGACATCAGAAAATGTATCCAGAGATTACAAGGCTCTAAGAGATGGAAATAAGCTGGCACAGATGGAAGAAGCACCACTTTTTCCAAGAGAGTCGATCAAGGCCGTTGTGAAAGACGTCATGTATATCCGCCCATTTATGGGAGCAGTGAGTGGAACCCTGACAGTGACTGACTTCAAGATGTACTTCAGAAATGTAGAGGGACCCACATTTCGTCCTTGATGTTCCCCCGGGTGTGATCAGCAGAGTTGAGAAGATTGGCGCGCAGAGCCACGAGGACAATTCTTGTGGTATAGAGATCGTGTGCAAGGATATGAGGAACTTACGACTTGCTTATAAACAGGAAGAACAGAGTAAACTGGGGATATTTGAAAACCTCACCAAACATGCATTTCCTCTTTCCAACGGACAGGCACTCTTTGCATTCAACCATAAAGAGAAATTTCCAATTAATGGATGGAAAGTTTATGATCCAGTATCTGAATATAAGAGACAGGGCTTGCCAAATGACAGTTGGAAAATATCCAAAGTAAACAGTAATTATGAGCCCTGTGACACCTACCCTGCCATCATTGTGTTGCCAACTAGTGTGAAAGATGATGACCTTTCAAAAGTGGCAGCCTTTCGGGCAAAAGGCAGAGTCCCTGTGTTGTCATGGATTCATCCAGAAAGTGAGGCAACGATTACCCGTTGCAGCCAGCTACTTGTGGGTCCCAATGATAAACGCTGCAAAGAAGATGAAAAATACTTGCAAACAATAATGGATGCTAATGCACAGTCTCACAAACTTATCATCTTTGATGCCGGACAAAACAGTGTTGCTGATACTAACACGGCAAAGGGTGGAGGATATGAAAGTGAAAGTGCTTACCCCAACGCAGAACTCGTGTTCTTGGAGATCCACAACATTCACGTGATGAGAGAGTCACTACGTAAATTGAAAGAGATTGTGCACCCTTCCATCGATGAGGCACAGTGGCTGTCCAACGTGGATGGGACGCATTGGCTAGAGTATATAAGGATGCTTCTTGCTGGGGCAGTAAGAATTGCCGATAAAATAGAATCTGGGAAAACTTCGGTGGTGGTGCATTGCAGCGATGGTTGGGACCGAACAGCCCAGCTGATGTCTCTGGCCATGCTGATGTTGGACAGTTATTATCGTACCATTAAAGGGTTCGAGGCTCTCATAGAAAAGGAGTGGATCAGCTTTGGACATAAGTTTGCACTGTGTGTGTGGGCCATGGCAATGACAACCACGCGGATGCTGACTGATCCCCAATATTTCTTCAGTTTATTGATTGTGTTTGGCAAATGACAAGACGGGCACATGAAGGGAACCTGCCGTGACTCCACCAGCAGCCATGTGCTCATGATTGATCCTCCTGGCCTCCTTACACCATCACTCTGGGGCCTTTGCAAAGGACCTCTACCTCCCCCACGCTGTAGTCTGTGAAACAGCAGAAACCCAGTCCCCCACCAGGAGCCTCTGTTGCCCACGGGAGTAATGGGTTGGCACATGAAAATGGTTGGGTGTCTTCTGATGCTTCTGAAAAGCACCACTTTTGTGGATATGAAGTAGCTTATTCCTCCCAAATGCCTAGATAAATGTGTGTGTGTGTTTAACATCTTCACACTGACTTCCATTTTTCATATTGCTTAGTGCCTGTTTTCATGTCGTCTATATCTTTTTTATATTGTTTACCGGATTTTAAGAATGAAAAGAAGAGGTTTGATTGGAAGATTTCAGATGCCTCTCACAGCTCTAAGACTCTGAAACGTGTATAGTTAATTTCTTTTAAAATACCATTGTTAATGCGTTAGACTCAGAATAAAATGAACTGTCTGTGTGTACAATTGATGTAAAAAGAACTAGGGGAAAAAGTAACCGAGGGGCTCTTTCTAGAAGACATTCTGCAAAATCCGCAGTGTAACAGACTATCCCTTGGGGTGGGTTTAATCGGCGTTGATATGTTTGGTCCTCAAGAGGTGCAGAATTTCATTATGGGCTTCTATGGAGTTTTTGAAACCATGCTTTTTAGGTAGATGGTATAGTTTCCAGGAGAAGCAGCCAAAAATGTGAGTCAGAGACTTACTCTTTTGTTTGTATTACTCTAGCTGTTGCCGCTTCCCCTAATGAAATGTTTTCTGAGTTGAACTTAATGGCCCAATGTCCTTTGAATGTGAATAGCAGTCCTGACCCAGTTGGAGTAGATGGAGACCCCTGTGTCATGGGCCCCGTCCACCTGGACCTCCCATGCCTGGTGCCCACTTGGCCAGGTCCAGAATGCAGGCTTGGGGTTAGGAATGAAGACTCATACAACTTCAAAAATATGTCAGTAAAAGCCTTGCTGTCCTGTTAGTAAACATATACTTTTAAATGTTGGAAAATAACATGTAGAGCTTCCGTTCCTATCCTTGATTTAATAAAGCTTCAATGTACATAAAAAAAAAAAAAAGAATGAATGCTTGAATCTCTATGGTAATAAAAAAAAAGAACAGTAAGAATTTGTATAATCAATAAGGCAATGAAGAAGAAATAGTTCATGATAAAGCAAGAAAATAGAGGAGAGGGGACACAGACCAAGTGGGACAAATAAAAATGAAATGGAAAGTTGGTAAATTTAAAACCAAATGTTACCTTATATTTAAATAAATTAAATATTTTAAGTCATAAAGATTTTACAACTGGGATAAAATATATATTTCATTTCAGAAAGAAAAAATAAATGTCATTTGGTTCTTCTAGATATAGGGTTACAGAAAGACTAAAATTGTCATTTCAGAAAAATATATACCATGTAAGCCTTAACCTAAAGCAATAGCAAAGGTAGACAATAACAAATTTTAAGAAAAATAATAATAACTAGAAGTGAAAAACAATATTGCTAATGGTAAAGCTTCCATTCATTGGAAAGACATCATCATTCTAAATATGTATACATTTAATACTATAGAATCAACATATTATGCAAGTATAAACAGACAGAAGTAAAAAAATATTAGCAGGCTCAATATCTTACTAAGAAATTTTCAAGACATCTTTCTCAGTAAATGAAGAACAATAAAAACAATTAAGGACATTGAATATTAAATTAATTCAAAAACTTGACTCAACATCCACAGAATACTGTGCCATAAATATTATTTATAAATACACTTGAAATATTTTTAAAAGTTTACCAAAGTCTTGACCATTAAGTAATCTTAATAAATTTCAGAGATTTAATATCATATAAAGCTTGTTTTTGAACCATTGGGGAATAACATTAGAAATCACTGAGATAACTAGAAAATCTCTAAATGTTTAGAACTTAAGCTGCATATTTCTGATTAACCTTGGGTCACAAAAACTAAATTTGGGAATTAAAAAATATTTTAAATTTCACGGTAATACAAATGTGACTTTAAAACTTGTGAGATGAAAGTCAACTGTGTTTAGAGGGAGATTTAGGCAAATATGCAATGACGAAAAGCTGAAGAACAGTGAATTAGGCTCCTCTCTCAACAAAACAGACACATAGGAGTAAATTAAACCTGGAGAATTAGAGAAAACTATAGCAAGATAAGAGTAAAAAGGTAAGGCTATAGGGGAAAATAAAACAATAGAGGGGGTCAACAAAGTAACAAGCTGGTTCTCAGAAAAGGCTAATGCATTTGATAAATACCAATCTAGGAGAAGAGAGAGCTCATATAATCAACACGACAAATAAAAGAGGCGGCACCACAACATATAATACAAGACATAAAAAGCATCATGCAAAAAGAATGTTATGATCAATATTCTCCCAATAAATTAAAAAACTTAGAATAAGTTTTGGAAAGTAAAAAACGAAAACTTCAATTGCCCTGTGAATAAAAATTATAAAATTCCCAGAAAAATAGCCCCAAGACCAGATAGCTTCACCAATGAATTCTATTAAGCACTGAATGAAGAAGAAATAAGAATCTAAAATGAAGTTTTAAAATAATAAAAAGATGAAATATTAGCTACTCATTATATGTGGTGAGCATAATCTTGATAAAAAGTCCTGACAAGGATATTAAGATTACAGAAAGCTGAAGCCTAATTTCAGTCATGGGTATGGATACAGGAATCCTAAACAAAATGATAACACCTTGAATGCAATAAAATAATAAAAAGATAATATTTCAAGACCAGTCTAGACTTTCTCCAGCAATGCAAGTTTGGTTCAAAATTTTAAAATCAATCAATGTAAGTCAACATCATGAAAGAATAAAAGGGAATATCAGAATAAATATTACCTCAATCAACTCAGAAAAGTAGTTTCATAATATTTAAAATCCATGCAAAATAAAATGTCGTATTAAACTGGGAATGGAATGGAGCTTGTAATTGGAAGTAGAAAAAAGCAAACCAAAAATACTGCATTAATTAATGTTGAAGTAGATCATTTGAGGTCAGGATTGAGACAAACATAAGCATTATCACCATTTCCGGTTACCAGTGTAGCTGAACTCAGGGCAAGTGCAGCAAAGCAAAAGGAAAGATTTTTTCCAATGGTTGTTATAGATAGAAGAGATGATTGTGTACACAGAAAACCAGAAAGAAACTACGAAGAACTGTTATAATGAATAAACAAATTTAGCCAAGTTCCTGAATAAAAAGTTAACATTCAAAATTGATTGTATTTTATATGCTAGGAAGAAACACTTAGAAAATGAAAATAATAAGACAGAACATCTATTCTAGGGTCAAAAACTTAAAATGCCAAGAAACAAATCTAACCATGGTTATGTAGGACCTCCACACGGAAAATTAAGATTATTGAGAAAATTTAAAGGTAACCTAAATAAATGGAGGGATATCCTAGGGTTGAGATCACTAAAAAAGTAATTGTAGAGAGAGAAATTCAAGGACAGAGCCCCGGGATATGTCAATGTTTAGAGGCCAAGGAGAAGAGAAGAAATCAAGGCTGACTGAGGAGAGGCTGAGAGAAAGGCGAAAATCAGCATGGATGTGCTATGTAAGCCAACTGAAGTAAATATTTTAAGGGCAAGAGCTTGATCACCTGGATGAAAGGAGGCAGACAGGTCCCGAGCAATAAATGTTGTGCACTGACTGTTGGTAACCTTGATAAGAGCAATTAAATGACATGATGCGTTCAAGTAAGAATGAGAGAAGAGAAATTCAAGACGGAACACAAACACAACCCTTCGAAGGAAGGGTTTTAGCACCTGAGGATAACACTGATGAGTCTTCTCAAACATTAACAATCCCCAAACTTAATTAAAAAAATGTAAAATGCTGGTGTACTAATGTGCGTAAATATTTTCCTGAGACTCAATTTTCAGAAGTTGCATCTCAGAGTCTAGAGGCAATCCCATTTTCGAGTTCTTTGTCGTGCATTATCAAATTAATGTTCACAAAAGTTGTAACAATTTACATACCTACAGGCAACGCCGAAGGGCTGTTCACCAGCTGTCTCCACATACTACTTGGTTTTACAGGTTTTTTTAAATATATACCAAGTTGTTGGTAATTATTTTTGCTTTGCATTTTTAATTTTTTTAAATTCTCTTCCAGATTTAATATATAAAATTTATATTTTCATTGATTAAGATCATGTCACCTAGTAGGTTTGAGAAAAGTTTTAACGTTGCTTGTTTTTAGTCAAGAGTGGATACGTTTTGAACAGTTTCTTTTTGCATAAATCAAAGTCTGAAAAGTATAAGGTATTATCTGACAATTAAAGATTTTTAAAAAGTAATTAATACATTGTTCTAGACATGGTGCTTTTTGAAAGAGTTTTTATTTCCTTCCGTGTTTCTTTATTGTCTCCTTTAGTTAAAAAAAAAATATTACTCTTTCTCTGCTATTTATAACAATTTCATTTTTCTCACTTTTATACCTTTATGTATTCCTTTTTTATTTTTTTATTCTTTCACACTTATTTCTTGAGTCAATTAAAAAGCTCTAAGATTTTCATGAATACAATAGGCCACATCCATATATTTTAAATACTACTCTCAATTTAAAAAAAATTTCTAAAATAGTAACATTTTAAATTTCATTTTTGCTCCATTTTACTTAATATTCAGTAATTTTTCAAATGACTAAATATTTTGTGAATGTTTTCCCATTCATTTCTAGATTTATTGTCTATTTAGGTCAGTGTGATATAAATCTGTTGTGTTACCTTTCTAATTTCATTTTCAATTTTATATCCTGGTATTTATTTTTTGTTATGGACTAAATATTTGTGCCCCACCTAAAATCATAAGTTGAAAGCCTACCCGCCTCCGTGATGGTCTTAGGAGGTGCAGCCTTTGGGAAGCAACTAGAATGATATGAGGTCGTGAGGGTGGAACCCCATGAATGGGATTAGTGTCCCTGAGAGAGCCTGCTTCCTCTCTCTGCTCTCCACCAAGTCAGGATACAACAAAATTCTCAGTCTGCAACCCAGAAGAGTTGTCAGCAGAACTGGACCATGCTGGCAGCCTGCTCTTAGTTTTCCAACCTCCAGAACTATGGGAGAGGAATTTCTGTTGTTTATGAGCCAATCACTCTATGGTACTTCTGTCTAGCAGCCTGAATTAAGACATTTTTGATAACATAATCAATTAAATATTGAAAACAGTGTACTCACATATGACATTGCTTGTGTTCCATTCCATTTCTCCTGGTATTTTCAGAGCATTTTCCTTATAGCTTCCACTATAACATGGTTTGGAGCATAGAGGTTGTTGATAATTTTATCTCCAGGTTCTTTGTTCAGTTCCAGACTTTTAACCTTAACGTGTTTCTCTAACGTATGTAACCCGGCCTCTAATTTCTTGCTTGCTTACATTTGTTGGATATACTAAGCCAGATAAGATGTATAAAAAATGGTTAAGATGTATAAAAAATGACTTCCTGGATCTCAGTGGCTTACAACAACAAAAGTTCATTCCTTCCTCCCGTCACCTGCCTCTCAGGTTCTGCTGTGGCTCCGCCTCAGTTCTCCTCCATTCCCTGCCCCAGAATGCCGGAACAGCCTCTGTCTGGAGCATCAGCCGCTGTCACGACAGAAAGTTTCAGGTTTAAATACATACTCGGAAATGACAAGCATCATTTCATCTGGTGTGGCATTTCATCAACCCAAGTAGGACGTGTAAGTATGCCTGAGTTCCACAGGGCAAGGATGGGTAACCGTCCACAGGGAGGGCAATACAAGAAAAGGAACCAAAATATGTGAAAGCAACTAATAAAATGTGCCACATATATTTTTATTTATTTATTTGTTTATTTATTTATTTGGAGGAAGATTAGCCTTAAGCTAACTGCTGCCAATCCTCCTCTTTTTGCTGAGGAAGACTGGCCCTGACCTAACATCCGTGCCCATCTTCCTCTACTTTATATGTGGGACGCTTACCACAGCATGGCTTTTCCCAAGCGGTGCCATGTAGGCACCAGGGATCCAAACCAGCGAACCCTGGGCCACCGAAGAGGAACGTGTGAACTTACCTGCTGCACCACCGGCCGGCTCCCACATATATTTTTAAAAATGAATTTACTATCAATTCTTGTGAATAATTTTGTTTCTAGTAAATCTTTTAAAAAGAAAGCTTGGATGGCTGAAATCACTGATAACCTCTTAGAGATGATATTTTTTAACGGGAAAGATTTAATCTATTTACATCCCTAAGTAGAAATAACATGATTGCTCAGAGTCTTTCATTTTCTTACGTACTTCCTTTAAAAAAACAAAAGTGCTTCCTTGGTGCCAGCCCAGTGGCATAGTGGTTAAGTTTGCGTGATCCTCTTCAGCAGCCTGGGGTTCACCAGTTCGGATCCCAGGCGTGGACATACACACCATTTATCAAACCATACTGTGGCAGGTGTCCCACGTATAAAAGACAGGAACAGGTGCAGGGTATTAGCTCAGGGCCAGTCTTCCTCAGCAAAAAGAAGACGATTGGTGGCAGATGTTAGCTCAGGGCTAATCTTCCTCCAAAATAAAATATATATATATATACTTCTTTGTTTTTTATTTGTGTCTTTAGATAGATGTCAAAGGACATGAATAATAGAACTTTACAAACACATTTTAAAATTATCTGTGTATATAACAGTATTATCTTTAATTCTTTAAAGAAAAATAGTATCATCGGGCTTTGCCTTTCTGTTTTATACTTCAAGTTAGATGTGCTTCATTCCCTTATGAATTAAACATTCAATATCATTTGAATATTACCATAAAATCCGTTTAATACCTGACCATTCTCGTTTCTTTGATTTCTTTTTATTGCTTTTTTCTGTTCACTGACTTTGTTTCTTATCTGTATCTTACCATAACCTATCAAAAACACTATCTACCTAAATCCTTAACTACTATTTATTTGTATTCATTTAAAAATGCTTTTATTTCTGTATTACATTTTAAATCCTAAACAGGAACAAATTTAACACATTTCTCATTTTGTGGATTTGCTGATAAAATAGGAAGTATTTAGAATCATTCTTATTTTTTAATCCTCTTTGATTTCTTCATGAGTTTGAACTTTCCCACCTCTCTTTGTTTGACTACTTTTGTGTATCTTGGACCTAAGTCTGATATTTTTTTGAATATCTTTTTCCTTCTCCATCTTAACATTTCTATTGCATGGGTTTCTTTAACCACCTTTGTATATTTTACTAATCTTATCAATTAGGTTTGAGAAATCCTTGTATATAAAAGAAATACAAATTAACGTAGAAATTTACTGAGAAAATAAATACTGGATTCCTTTCTGTGACCAAGCTTTTTGGAGTAACCCGGTAGGCTCATTGTTACAATACTGAATCTCCTTTTCTGTTTAGTTGCACTTCGCTCTCTGAAAGATAGCTGTAACGTCAATTCTCTTGTTTGAAATTAAGCACAGGAATGAACCACAAGACTAATGTTTGACTTGAAATGCTGCTCAGAGACCAAAATATTCTTCCAATCTGTAACAGCTTGTAAGAGTTTGAGGACACAAACTGTAGTATATTAACTGTGCTAGACAGTGTCAACCATAGGGAATGGAAAGAAGCTTTTTCTCATTCATTTAGAGAAAAAAAATTAGAAGAAATACAGACTCAAGTAGAAAGACAAAAAACCTGTTCCATATGTTTTTTTTCTTGACATTTCAGGGATAACACATTTCCTTTGATTGTTATATTAACATGATTGTAGTAATGTTGTTTTTACCGTGGAATTTCAAAATGGACACTATCTGTCACATTAAAAAAATAAAATCACTCTATTGATCCCATTTCGAAAGAACAAAATTTGTTAATTGAAACACCATCTACATTTATTATTTAATTCTGAGTAGATCAAGTTTGCATTTATATTTTGGTAAGTATCTATTACTCCTTATCATATAATAGGGAAATGAGTATAGAAAGAATATTGATTCCCTAAAAAATGCTTATTTTCAGCATCAGTAGTTCAAGTTGAAATTGTATGAGATGATATAGGTACTAGAATTTGCTAATCTTTAATCAAAACAAAGCTATATACATATATGTGTATATACATAAATACACATATAATATACATATGTATATACATATATATACACATATATGAATGAATGTCCTGATCTGAGATGAGTATGCTTTAAAGATATTATAAAGAGAATTCAAAAGACAACTAAAAGAAACAAAAAGAAAGAGGCATAATATTCTCATTTGAGAATCTTTTACACATATAGGAATAAAACATCAGGCTTATTTTTTAAATCCTTAATTATTGGATATGTTTTTGTCATGTCAAAGAAAATTTATGTTTTATTGTAATATAATTAGAGTTATATTTTATCAGCAATATATGAAATTGCATTAGATACAGTAATTTTGCCGAATGATATCAACAATTTTGCACATTAAATTATTTCATTTTAGCTATTTTTTCCGAAGTGGAATTTTCAGGTACTGTAAAAGCCAGATTACTTAATAAAATACAACTGTGACTTTTTGTTCCAAGGTTCAGTACTTTCTAACTATATTATATAATGCAAGTTTGTTCTACAAACTCCCTACTCAGTACTCAAGAGAGTTTGGAAAAAGATCTATCAGATGAAATTAAATAATGCTAGCTTTTATGCTAGCTAAATCCTCCATATTCATGACTTCTAAAATGAATTAAATAATACATTTTTCTTTGCAGGTTGTTTTGGAGAGAGTGTGTGTGTGTATGAATTCAAATATATTTGATTGATATGAAAATGGTGCCCCAAGCTCCATAGAAGTGAGGAGGACTGTGTCTGAGGAAGACCCTGCCAGAGGAAGCAATGGGAGCACGCATAATGGAATCCAGCAATCTAGAAGAAATGATCATTTGCCCTGGTTTATCACTTAAAAATGTGTTTGTCTAGTTTCACAACCAAATATATCAGATATTCTAATTGAGTCTCAGAGACAAAATAGAGAATATTTGATGCAAATATTTTAAAAATTGAATCAGCGACCTTTCGTTGTAGGTTATTTATGTATCACTCACATGCACACACACCCTGAAGTCAGGAATTATATATTTTTCATTTATCCCCAACCCTCAAAGTGTTATCCAGCAAAGAGCAGAAAACCCAATTTGTTGAGCAAATAACTGAATATCGGAAATTAAGAACCAAAGGCTTTAGAGTCCACATGGACGATAACTTGGTGTTTACTTTCAATTTTGTTCCCGTGTGAAGGGGCTTTCACACCGTGCCATAGGCTTTAATCCTAAACAGGACCCATTTGGTGGGTGATGAATTACCTGGAAAGCATTTAAGTGGCCAGTAACTCATAGCATTTTGCCTTCAGTTAAAATGCCTCTTTTCTTGTTTGTGAGAGGTTGTGATTAAGTGAAATTAACAGCACCTTCAGGATATAGAATCAAAAACACAAGTCACTCCCATTGCCACGTATAGGTAATTCGGAGGCAAATTCACAGCTCTTTATGGCTCTTATGCAGCCTACCACAGACTCTTTCAGTGTGATACTTTGGTCTTAGCTCTTTCCCTTAGTGACTAAGACGACTGGCAGAAACCATCGCTATTGACAGGGCCAATCTGTAGGATAGCCACAGTTGACTTCACTGATTAAAAATTCAAGTAGAAATGATTCCTTATCAGTTTTCCAGCCTATTTGCTCTCAGATCTATTCTTTCACTGAATCAGCTATATTTTCCAAGATCCTTTGTCTTCCGCCTTCTGGTTAGTTCAGCCAATAAAAGTCACTCTCAGGAGACTGGAGGATGGGAGAAAGGCAGAAGCCAGTGTATTTCTGAGAATTAGAGTATCTTGGGAGGAAGAGTTGTGACCTGAAATTTAAACGTAACTAGGTGTCCTGTATTTAATCTAGCCCAGATTAAATAGCCCAGGATCCCACCTGGACACCTGCTATTTCTGTGTGATTTTGGGTAGCAACACCTCCCCCCTTTGTCCCTTTAGCCTAGTGGTGGCAGCAGCTTCCAGGCTTGCTCTCTCTGGGATGTCTCTCCATCCCCTCATCACTCCTGTATTCCTGGACTTTGATATGGGGAGGATCAATTATGCAAGACCCAGAATAAAAGGGAAACCAAATGATAGTTTTTGACCACATTAAAATTAAGAATTTCTGTTTAGTAAAAGACTCAAATCACATAATTAAAGGAAAGTTGGAACACTACAAGAAAGTATTTGCAATATCTATAACTAACACATTTTAGTGTTTTGAATATGAAAAGAACTGGAAAGCCTAGAAAAATCAGGAAATCCAATTATAAAACCGGCAATTAAATGAATAGACAATTTCCAAAATGAGAAAACAGGATGTCAAAGAAGAAAATGAATAGATGCTCACATAGAAAGTAACCTGAATCACACATTAAAATAATAGTAAGATTCTACCTTCTACTTATTAGATTGGGAAAAAATAAAAATTCCCTTAATCGTTTTTCCATGTTTTAGAAAGCTGTCCATACAGCATTGTTACTCATTCCTGTCATGAATTCTGGGAAAATTTTTACAATGTCTAGAGCCCTTGATATCCTACAGAAGAAGGAGGAGGACATCCACAAATTCGTTGCTTAAGGAACACATATGGGTGTCACCAAAACTGAATTTGAGAGGCAATAATGTATCTTCAGAAAGAAAAGTCATGGTATCTGCATCATAAATATACAGTAGACCAGAGATGCTGTTGCTGGAGGCTCATGCATGTGTTCGCTGAAAATCTAGTTGATGTCAGAGTCATATTGTCTAGGAGCACCAGCCAGCATGCTGTACTAAAGTTGATAGCTGCTTCTCGAATCCCACCTGTTGTTGCATGCTTCATTCCTAGAGTCGTTACTAAGCCGATCCAGACAGCTTTCTAGGAGCCCCATTTTTTTGTTGGGTACTAATTCCAAGGTTGAACCCTCATTGAGGTATGTGAGGTTAGGCTGATCACCATGGTTCTGTTTAACACGGCTTCTCTTTTGCATTATGTGAACTCTGCCGCCCAGTAAGGGGATGTACTAACTGGGTCTGACGTGATGGATGCTGGCCCAGGAAGTCCTGCTCTGTGTGGCAGCATTCCTCTTGAAAACCCATGGGAAATCATGCCTGCCCTCTACTTCTATAGATACACTAAAGAGATTTAAGAAAAAGTAGGTTGTAAAGGTTGTAGCCTAGGGTAAGCATCAGAATAGATGGACTTCTTTAACTGTCAAATTTACTTCTACTCCACTTGAGGTTGCAAACTGGCCTGTAGTCTTGAAGGATTCCCCTTGGCCTATTTAGCTCTTCCCTACTGGAGACCAAAGTGCTCAGCCTATGACTGAAGACGATTTCACGGCAACACATGCTCAGGCTACTGAATATTCTTAATCTCCTCTTCTTCCACGGGTTCTTAAGTGAATATGGGGGAGGTGGATAATGACAGAAAATAAGCATGAGTTTCTATTTTTAAAAGCACATGACTTTGAATTCAGGCAAGAAAATGAGAAAAAGAACCATGAAAAAAATTATTTATAAGCTGAACTTCATTAAAATTAAAATCTTGTCAGGGCCGGCCCAGTGGCACAGCAGTTAAGTTCCCAGGTTCTCCTTTGGTGGCCTGGGGTTCACCAGTTCAGATCCTGGGTGTGGACCTACACACTGCATGTCAAGCCATGCTGTGGCAGGCATCCCACATAGAAAGTAGAGGAAGATGGGCATGGATGTTAGCTCAGGGCCAGTCTTCCTCAGCAAAAAAGAGGAGGATTGGTGACAGATGTTAGCTCAGGGCTAACCTTCCTCAAAATAAATAAATAAATAAATACAACAAATTAAAAACTTCCCTCTGCAAAAAAAAAAAAAAAAAAAAAATTGTCCAGAGAATGAGAAGATAAGCCACAGACTGGGAGAAAATATTTTCAAAAGTCACATATGATTAAAAAAACTGTAGTCCAAAATATACAAAGAACTCTTAAAGCTCAACAATAAGAAAACAAACAGCCCAATTAAAAAATGAGCCAAAGACCTTAAGAAACACTTCACTAAAGAAGATATGGAGATGAAAAGTAATCATATGAAATGATGCTCCACATCGCATGTCATCAGAGAAATGCAAATTAACACAACAGCAAAGATACCATTACGCACCTATTAGAATGGCCAAAACCCAGAACACTGACAACATCAAATCCTGGGGTGGATGAGGATCAACAGGAACTCTCATTCTCTGCTGGTGGGTTGCAAAATGGTCCAGCCACTCTGCAAGACAGTTTGGTGCTTTCTTACAAAACTAAACATACTGTTATCATATGATCCAGCAATTGCACTCCTTCATATTTACTGAAAGGACTTGAAAACCTATGTTCACACAAAAACCTGCGCATGGATGTTTATAGCAGCTTTATTCATAATTGCTAAAACTTGTAAGCAACCAAGATGTTCTCCAGTAGATTAAAGGATAAACTATGTACAACTAGACAATGGAACATTATTCATACTAAAAAGAAATGAGCTACCAAGCCATAAAAAGACATGGAGGAAGCTTAAATGCATATTATTTATTAAAAGAAGCCAATTTGAAAAGGCTACAAGCTGTATGATTTGAACTATATAACATTCTGGAAAGGCAAAACTATAGACACAGTAAAAAGGTCAGTGGTTGCTAGTGGTTGGCAGTGGTGGGGGGATAAATAGAGCACAGAGGATTTTTAGGGCAGTAAAAATACTCTCAGGATATCATAATGCATAATGGTAGATACATATCATTATACTTTTGTCCAAACCCTATGGAATGTATAACACCAAGAGTGAACCATAATATCATAATGTAAACTACAGACTTGTGTGATTACGATGTCAGTGCAGGTTCATTAATTGCAACAAATGTGCTATTCTGATAGGGTATGTTGATAATGGCAGAGGCTATGCGTATGTGGAGGCAAGAGGTATGTGGGAAATCTCTGTACCTTCCCTTTAATTTTGATGTGAACCTTAAACTACTCTTGAAAAAAAAATCTTAATTAAAAAATATCATTGATTCAAGAGCTCATGTCTGGGTAACTTTATCCAAATAAACTGTAAAAATTCATCAGCAATTGCCCTTTGTTATGGGCTGAATTGTGCCCACATACACACAAAAAAATTCACATGTTGAAGTGACTGTGTTTGGAGATAGGGTCATTAAAGAGGTAATTAAGCTAAAATGAAGTCAATAGTGTGGGCCCCGATACGATGTGACTGGATTCCTTCTAAGAACAGGAGATTAGGACACAAACACACATAAAGAGAAGACCATGTGAAGACACGGCCATCTACGAGCCAAGGAGAGAGGCCTCAGAAGAAACCGACCCTGCCAACACCTTGATCGTAACCTTCTGACCTCCAGAAAATAAATCAATGTCTGCTGTTGAAGCGACCTAGCCTGCGGTACTGTGTTAAGTCGGCCCTAGCAAACCAATACACCCTTGATTATTTATATTTCTTTTCTGTGGAAGAGATGAGAGAGTGGTTAAACTTTGGCACAAATCGGAGAGAACAATACTCCAGGTCATTTAGCACACATTTCCTTTGTTTCTGGATACAATTAAAGGCCACTAGGGCTTTGTTCAATAATTAATAAAAAATCTTCATTAATTTTCATTTCTGTATTGTCTGATAAGATGGACTCACACACACATTGGAGTCATTCTTGATATAGTCAAAGGCACCAAGGACTTTATTTTATTCATTCATTCATTTTTTCAATAGAGATTGAATATGAACTATGGGGAGGAAACACTGAATTTTCATTTGCTAAAGCATAATTAATTTGTATCTAGCTCAAATCCCAAATATCTTCCACATAAACAAGCAAGAGTAGAAAAATAAAGTACTTGTGCTCTGTTAAAGTCTGAGGAAGATTTGAAGGCAGATATATGACAGCTAAGGGACAGTTGACAGTGTGATAAGTCTTTGCCCAGAGGAACTACACAGATTTGAAATAAAAGTAATTATTAAAATTTCTCCCCTTGTATGATAGTTTCATAAATATTGAACCTTTAAAAACATTTTATGAAATGGAATATCTTTACGCATAACCAATATATTTGTTGGTTGTGACAACACAAAATGTAAATGAAATGAAAACATACAGTGTTACAATATCTAATATATTCTCTTTTGTTATTCTTGACTTTATAACAATGCATAGTTATATGTCCAGTGACAGGTGGATGTGTGTGGGAAATCAGGAAGCCTCTGCCATGCATCCAACCAAATACTGGACCTGGTGTCTTAATAGAAGCATCATGACAAAATTCTCAGAGAATTCGCAGGGTCCTTTCTGAAATTCTTCATGTCCTCTTCCTCTTGCTCTTCCTAAGTGTGGAGAGTTGTTTGTTCGTTACAGCTAAAGGTCAGAGAGCCAGTTCAGGCAACTTTGGATGAGAGTAGGGCAGCAGGTGTGAAGTCAGAGAGAGAGAGAACGGAGGATGTCTGCAGTTAGTAGTTAGAAGCTCGAGTGTGGCCTGCAGGTGGAATACTGGGCAGTATATTTTGTTTGACTAACACATTGTTTAACTCTTTTTGAACGTCCATGGTTTCTCTATTAACTGTTGTTTGAATGGCCATGCATTGCCACAGTTGGCCCAGGCCACATCTCCTCCATTGTATCTGGCCTCGGAGGGCATCTGTGGCTGAGATCTCAGCAACAGGGAATGTTTTTCTTCTATAAAACATGTACTTTAGTACATCTACCCAAATGCCAAATAGGTAAAGTACCAAATATTACGAATATATTATATAGTGACAGTTAAAATTTGTATCAGTCAGGGTGGAGCCAAGGAGCAGAACCAGTAGATTACATAAATACACACACATACCTACACACACCCATGATTTACTACAAGAAATTTGCTTACACGATTGTGGGACCTGGCTAAGCCACCCAAACTCCACAGGGTTGTCAAGAAGGGAAGATCCACGGGGAAAGGAGAGTGATTGCAGGCCCAGCTGCTCTTTCAAGTCTCTGAAGTCAAGGAAAGGCCTACGCCCTCTTTAAAGGACATCTGCCTGATAAAGTCAGCCCCACTTGGGATAACCTTTATTTTGATTAACTCAGAATGAACCTATTTGGAACTTTAATTACATCTGTACAATCCCTTCACAGCAGCACCTACACTAATGTGTGACTGGTTAACTGGAACAAAGTATGTATAGGCTACAAAATGGCAGCTGCTTCCTTTCCACCCTCTAACTTGTGGGAGAGAAGGTCTCTTGTAGCCCACTGTATCTGGAAGCACACTAGAAAAAGGACTGTGGAGAATATGTCAGCCTAGAAGAGTTGATGTATCACAAAACCAACATAAAATAAATTTGCTTTATATTGTGTCATGTGGGTTCTTTTATTTTATATTTAATCCTGGTCAAACACTACATATCCATACTCTTGCCTGGAGTTTCAGAGATATATAAACACTATGCAATTTTTGATACAATGAACAGATGCAATTCTTGATGTGATAGAAAATAATTGAATATTTCATTTAATTCTGTGTTATCAAGCATATACCAAATGCCAGGTAGTTTATTGGTACAGTAGATGAGGAAATTTAAAACCATTACCATTTTGCTTAAAAAGTTGAAGGTCCATAGAGAGATTTTTTTTAGATTAAAAAACTTCATTAAATGTACTACGATAGATGTAAACAAAGAATATTATGAGAAGACAGAGAAAAGGCATCTAAACAAGTATGAGGCTGATAGAAATGATTAAAATTATAGGTGATGCTTCAGCTGAGCCTTACATATGCTTAGGCATTGAGGAACCATAGAAGTGGGGAAAATTGTTCTCAGACAGAAAGGAAAAAGACCCAGCAAGAGCATTTTGGAAACTTTATAGGCATTGGAATATAGTAAAATGAGTAAAAAAAGAAAAGGATAAATTTTGACTTTATGAAATATGAAATTGGAACAGTTTTAAGGGAGGGATATTAAATTGTTATAAGATAGTGGTCAGTGTAGAAGCATGTTAAGCCAGGAAGTAACACGCTTATTTCTTAATTTTCAAAGAAATCACAGTGTTGGCAGTGATGGGACAAATGAGGTCCAGAAAGTCATTCAGCCTCAGTATAGATTGGCATTAGGCATATATAGAATTGAACTCAGTCTCATTGACAGCACATACCAGGACAAGTCTTACATAGGTGCACAGTAAAGGGTTAACTCAGCAGGTCTGGGGTGGTTAAACCCTGTACATTAAAGACAGAAAGAAACAAAGAAACAAAGAAACAAACAAACTGACCTTGGTAGGCTCCTGGAAGATTACCTTTAAGCTCTTGGAGTATTCCTGCCTAAAAAGAGTATCTTTGATACCTGGGGCCTTGGACCATGTCAGATCAGTTATGCTAACAATGTGATTCATGGTGAGGCCTTGGGCCACATTGTATCTGCTTGATCTCAGGAGCAACTTGAAACTAACAAAGTCCAACTATATTTGTGCACTACGCTTGTGTGATGGACACCCCCATAAAAACCCTGGACTCAAGGCTTAGGTGAGCTTCCCTAATTGGCAATATTCCATATGTGATGTGAACACATCATTGTTTGGAAAATAAAGTGCTATTTGTACAACTCCACTGGGAGATGACAACTGGAAGCCTTTGCCTTGTCTCTCAGAACTCTGTCCCTTGTGCCTTTTCCCCTCACTGATTTTGATCTGCATCCTTTCACTGTAATAAATTGTAACCACGAGTGTAACAGCTTTTCTGAGTCTTCTGTGAGTCCTTCCAGGGAATCTTTGAACCTGAGGGTCGTCTTGAGAATCCTTGACACAGGGTAAATGAGGGGTGTTTTGGTTTTATCTCTACAGAAAAGCAGGAAAAGGAGATCTGGGATCCCTACCACATATCTACCTCAGTTTTTCGTCCTCGCTTGTTCTCTCTTAGTGAAAAATGAACAGAAAATACCAAGATATAATTAGCCTAAAACAAATAATCTCAGTTAAACTTACTGAGTCCCTGCCACATAAGCCATATTTTGTATTCCCATTAAATATTATGGATTGATTGTGAATAGGAATAAAATGTTACCTAAAAATAATGCCATTTAACATCCTATAAATTCAACTACCATTAAAGCAAATGCATTAGTTAATGAGCACAATCTATGTATTTGAGTGAAAAACAGCAAAAGAAAAATCCACTAAGCTACAAAAGGATTGAGATTTCATTTTTAAAAACATTTGTTCACATACAGGTTTACGTATATAACTAATATTAAAATGTGGAAAGTCATATCAACCACGAATAGTCATGCATGGGCATTCATTAGCTTTTTTTTTTTATTTTAAGAAACATCTCAAATAATTAAGTTGCAATATTTTTGATATTTTCTCCCTGCTCTCCCCCTCCTGCCCATATGTTAATTTTCATTTAGTCTTTAAATTAAATAAATTCATGTAGTCTTAAAATCAAATGTTACTAAAACGTTTATGTTCAAAATTATCCCTCCCTTTTCTGCCCCCGTCATTTTCACCATGTGAAGATTTTTAGTTGATCTTTATCTAACGACCCTTAGATGCTCACTCGAATTCAATAATAAAGCATTTACAGGAGGAGGGGAAGATGTTTGGACTTGTCTACTGGAAGACATCAATCTGTGGTGATTTGTCTGTGGCCTCCCTTTTGCCCAAGGATATAAGCAGGACGATATGTCTCTGTCTAGTGGTCTATTCAGTTTTTTCAGAGAGAAACTCTCTAATCAGCTGTCAGGGGTATAAAAAGTCTAGAAACTTTTCCAGTGGAATCTGTACCTATTTACTTTTGTATTCAATTTCTTTACAAATTTATTTAATCTGCTAAGCCACCCATTAAAACCTTTTCCATTAACTGATTTAAGCATCAAGTGTTTCAATTACCAACTGTAAAGCTGAAAAAGACCAATGCTCTGAGGGTGATAATAACTATGCTACGTCCATGTGATATTAGTTTGCTTGACCATTTCTGTACAGCTAAGTGTGGACCACGATCAGAAGAGATATATCCAGGTGGCTGGATAGTGAATACTGAGAATTTTATGTTTCATAGCTTCAGTTGTGTTATCTGAAGTTGTATATATTATAGAACAAACAATGCCTAGAAGAGGATGGAATAACCCCTGTTAGCATCCAGTTGTAGTTTTGGAGGTTGCAATAAAGGTCCAAAGTAATCCAGTCACCTGCTCTATACTGCCCTTGACCTTGGGGAATTTAACTCAAGGGCATTTGCAATGAATTCCCTTCCAGGTGATATTAGGTATAGTTCTGTTTTGTTTTTTGTTTTTCGTATTTTGTTTTTTAATCATATTAGCTCTTTCATTGGGTACAAGGAGACTGTTTTGTCCCAGCCACGCTCGGCCTTAGCAGCAACATGCCTACTCATTTCGTGAAGCCAGATAGCGAGCATTAGGGTCTGATCAAGCATTTGCCTTGGCATTCTAACTGCTTTTGAGCTGACAACTAAGTTTTTTAATAGGGCTTCACATAACTCATTCTAATTCTTCAAAATCCTCACAGAGATTTCCATAATTGTCCCACATAGGAGAGTCTTACTGTGCATTTATCTAGGGTCTGTTTGCCTAACCATTAAGCACAACGATTGGCTAAAACCCAAGAGTGTTTGATCATCCATACACTCTGCCGACAGTGAGAACTTAACTGTTCTTCCACTGAAAAACAGTTCAACTTCTCTCATTGTTCAGGCTGGCCCTTACCTTTTTCCATCAAGGTTTTATCATCTGCAGGGCATATTGATGCTGATTTTCCTGGTGAAATGGCCTTCAATCTATAAGCTCTCATAAGTAAACCAAGCAGCCTGTGTTGTCTCTGACAGCAGAGAGTCACAGGCTTGGCCCGCACAGCAGCAGGAGTGAGGAGGCACTCAGAGGGCTTCTTCACGGACTCCGTGGAGAGTGAAGCAATCTGCCCATATATGTGGTAAACTTGCCCTGAACTCCCTCTCTCCCCTTAGCATGCTGTTGATTACCCCACTTCCACTTTATGAGTGAGTTATTCTGTATCACCCTTCCCTACTGAATGTCTCTCTGACATCACCCAAAATTTTGTTGGTATAACTAAGCTCAGAACTTTCTGAAGCCCTTCAGTTGTAGCAGTGATCTCTGTCAATGCTTGTAACATGTTAAGGTAGGTATAATTGATATATTCATTTTTCAAGTAATAAAGTAGAGAAATTAAATGACCTGTATGAAATCCTCCAGTTAAGATGGCAGACCTTGAGATTAAACCCAGACCTCTCTGTCTTTGATGTTGGGTTTATTAATCTGTTTTATATATAGCTAAGTTTCTCCAAATGTTCTATATTTTTGGCTATGTTAAATGTATACCTGTAGTTTTTTTAAGTAGTATTCATGTAGCTAATTATTTTATTTATTCTTTCATTCATTGAAGTTTCAAAGGTAAATTTCAATCAAAACAATACTGAATGATCATAATTCAGAATTATTAGAACGCAAATTAATGAGAATTTCCATAGTTTTCTTACCACATATAGTTTGGAGATTAGTGTCTAAATAACCTAAATGATCTGGCTTTGTAATACAAAGTAATATTGATGATAATAGTGTATCCAGTAGTGTATTAGACAAGGTAAACATTAGAAATACCTGTGACTTAACACGACAGAAATTTGCTGCTCAATCACACAAATTCAAAAGTTGTTGCTCCTGACCTGTGACGGGAAGGGGAAAGGGCAGTGGACTTGGCTGGAGACAAGCATTCAGGGACAGAGCCTGACAGAGTCTGACTTCTGCAACGGGTGGCTTTCAAGGTTGTCCATCGGCATCCAGGCAACAGAATCAAGAAGAGAGAAGGTGGAAAAGTCATTTTTACATCTTAATGCCTTGACTGGGAATACAGGCATTTCTTATGTTCATCTTTTGTTGCTAGGAAATGTTAAGATGGCTTGGTCTGCCAGTTTTGAGCCATAACTCTACAGTGTGGAAAGGGATTACGATTTGTTTTTGCATCGGTAGCTGTCCCTGTCACAGTACACATAGAATGTCAGTGTTCTGGAAAACTTCATATGAGAGTTTTGTAACTCTGTAAGCAAATGCCTATAACTGGTGTGTACTTGTTTAGTTAGCAACAAGTTATAAGCAAAGAAACAAAAATTGTGGCATGGCCAGGGATTTAGCAAAACAGAAGAGGTGTAAATTATTTAGTCCAAGCTTTAAAACTAGCTTATGGAGTCATAAAAATGCAACAGTGCCATTCATAAATTCCTTGTCATGGAACAAATGTAGCAATGGTACTCAGGAGAAGAGGTTTTACAGTCCTGAGAGGGCCTTGTTATTCTCCACATTGATCTCCAGCTGCTGCGTGACTGGCAGTACACATTGCAAAAGCTTGATGAAACTGCCAAAGCAATGGAGAAACAAGGTGCTCGGCGCTTCCTATAATATAATGGAGATATATGTACTTACGTGAGAATTAACACGGTCCCACATCAATCATGTAAATCAAAGAATAAAAAAGACAAACTTTTGTTTCTCTAAAACAGAGTGAAACTGTAGATCACAACTAATTTGCAGAGTTGTAATGCATGATGTATGCTTAAGATCTCAAACTTCTCGTATTCCTTATTTGGATGAAATTAAACACATACATCATTCTAACAAATATCTCCCAGCAGATTGTGAACTTTGGAAATGGGAAAAGGAATTAAAGGCAAATGTATTTTATACTTGTGTTCTTCTGTCTCAGGGTTCAATTATTTTCCTGTAAAGCATTTATGTTTTCTATCCAACAGACATTGATCAGCTATTTAATAGACATTGCTAAGGTATTGCAAAAAATGACCTTCAAAAACAATAGACCCAACAGCCATTATTTATCTAATTGTCTAAGTGACAAACCTAATAGTCCATTTCAAAATAGCAGTAAGGGATATAGGAATAAGACACAATCGTTTTTGCTGTACCAAAGCTATGATCAATAGCCAGTCCCAAATAAAAGCAGTGAATAGTTTTAAACAAATATATGCTAACTTGCTAGAAGAAAATTCATTAAACACAAGATAACCACAGTTTATCAGAAATGCAACAGGGACAGCCTACCAGGAAGAAAATACCAACTTAGTGGACATTTTTTCTCAATGCAAACTTATCCTTTGTGATAATCTCATGTTTAATTATAGTACAATAAAAGGATGAAACTAAGGCTGTATTCAGAATTATTTGGTTGCATATATATATGATTTTAAATGATATATGTATACGTGTTTTATATTATATGCCATGCATATGATATATATGAGATACATATATACACATTCATACATAGATATGATTTTTCAAAGGGAGGAGATAAAGGTAAAGCCCATGACATGAAGAAGTAAACATATTTTGACTAAAAAAATTACTTTTTTAAGGACAATGACCCCATGAAATAAGAAATTCAAATATTAGCAATGAGACATGTATTATAAGCTACATCTTTTTAATCATGAGATGTGTTTATATTTAGACTTTTGAATTCACAAGTTCCTAAATAAAAATTGCCTTCCACAGAACACACCCTCTGTAATTCATGGGAGGCTGACTCTATTGTTTCGTCTACTACGTGAGCAGGCCGTGATGCTCCACAATATGGCTTTTTTTTCCTAGTGATATTATTCATTCTTCCATAGGTTTCCAACTAGGAACCTCGTTCTTTCCCTCCAACACATTAGAATTGACCTCTGCGATTTATTGCTTCAGCTGTCCAGGAAATTGTTTTCAGGTTTTAATTATACAATTAAAGGAAAGGAACTTTAATATAACCGGAATAATGTAACTTCAAGTCATTGTCCTACACCAAGGAGATACATTTGTAGTTTCTCACTTAATACTGTGAAACACGTCTACATGCAGGGCCCAGATCATCTCCTAGAGGCAAAAGACAGCTCTCTGGGGAAGGTTAGTGTCCTCACTTCTAAAATCATTGCTGCTAACAACTCAGAGGAGTATAGACTGTAATTTCCATCCAAGGCAAGAATATTAAGTAAGATCCAAAGTTCCCAGCCAAGATACTGAATATTCATTTTTATATTGTTGTAATATTACACATCTAAAAAAAATTTCCAGTTGTCTACATGCAGAATTTTCTAATGATGGAAAAGACTAATCATCAACTATGTTACGGATCTTGGAAAGGTCTCGTAAAGTCATACCAAGTTAGGTGAACTGCCCACAGGAGTGTTTTGTACATGTTGACTTATGTAAAACTCAGGTGGTTCTAAAAGTTTTCAGAAATACTTCCTGGAGGCAGCACATACACTTCTGAAGTCCTTTATACTTCAATATGCCTCTACCAAAAAGTACAATAAGTTATGGGGGCCAGTCCCGTGGTGTACTGGTTGAGTTTGGCACACTCTGCTTCCGTGGCCCAGGTTCACAGGTTTGGATCCCAGACGCAGACCTACAGCACTCATTAGCCATGCTGTAGCAGCAACTCACATACGAAGTGGAGGAAGATTGTCGTGGATGTTAGCTCATCCATAAATAAATTATTTATTTTAATTTTTTTTTAAGGAAGATTAGCCCTGAGCTAACATCTGCTGCCAATCCTCCTCTTTTTGCTGAGGAAGATTAGCCCTGAGCTAACATCTATGCCCATCTTCCTCTACTTTATATGTGGGATGCCTGCCACAGCATGGCTTGATAAGTGGTGCCCAGGTCCACACCTGAGACACACAATGGTGAACCCCAGTTCGCTGAAGTGGAGCACACAAACTTAACTGCTGGACCACCGAGCTGGCCCCTCTAATATATTTTTAAATTTATGAGAATAAGAAGAGATGGAATAACTGTATTTGTTTCCCATTGCTGTTTTTCCAAATTTCCACAAAATTATGGCTTAACATACAAACTTATTATCTTATACTTTTGGAGGTGAGAAACCCCAACTGAATCTCATTAGACTAAAGTTTAGATGTCAGCGGGGCTGGTTCTGTTACCAAAAGTGATCTGATCTGGGATCTCTGATCCCAGTGCCAATCCAAATAAAGAGAATGGAGTCTTGAGTGAAAAAGGAAAGCTTTACTTTGTCAGGCAGAGGGAGCAAAGCAAGGGCTAGTGCCTCAAAGATTGCCAGCTCCTTGTTAAGAAATGGGTGGGGGTTTTTATTTGGGGTTTTAATTAGGGGAGGAGGGCCATGGCCTTCTTGGTCAGCATTTTCCCGTTGGCCTGGTCTGGGGCTGCTTCCAGCAGGGGAGACAAAGGATTTCTCAGATGAACGCCCTTGGCTCTTTATCTCCATGGTGGAAGGTAGACTCTGACATCAGGAAGCCGAGGAGTTGGGCCTGGGAAGCTTCGGTTTCTTGATATTCTCTGGACATTAGTTTCTCTGTAAAAGAACTTCAAGGTGATTAGCCACAACTTTATTGGCAGCCCAGAGTGAAGCCGACTGGACTTTAACAGTTTGTAACTCCTATTTGGTTGTAAAGCTCAGGGAGTCAGAGGTTAAAGAAAGAAGCATTTACACATGAGTGTAACGAAAGAACCAGACAACTGGGAATGTGTGCTTTTAGTTTTAACCCATATATGCTGGGTTCACTGTAGGGGAATCAATATCAGAGCTGATATTAACTAAGAGCTGGCAACAGCCCTACCTGGAGGTTCTAGAGGAGAATAATTTTCTTGCCTTTGCCAGCTTCTGGAAGCCACCTGTATCTCTTGGCTATGGCACCCTCCTCGATCTTCAAAGACAGAAGCGTAGTGTAGTGTCGTCACTTTTCTTTCATTGACTCTGCTTCCTTTGTCACATTGTCTTCTCTGACTCTGATCCTCTGACCTTTCTCTTAGGAGGGTCAGTGATCACATGGGGCCCATGATGTCATACAGGATATCTCCACACCTCAACAGCATTTGCAAAGTCCCTTTCGCCTTGTAAGGTAAGATTCACAGGTTCTGAGAATTCGAAAACAGACTTCTTTGGGGTCATCCTTCAGTCTACCACAATAAATTTGAGGTAATCTACAAGAATGACTTAGAAAATATGAGGTTAAATAACTGTGACCATCATGCTACAAATGCACCAGTCAAAAGTTTCCTTTGCTCTCAAAGTCCAGTGTTCCTGAAAAATGGAAGCTGAAGAATTCATGGAGTTGTTTTTTCTCATTTTTCCACCTAAGTGAACAATTTATACAGTGATTATTCTCATCATGTATATTCTATCTTAATATTTTTATCACACAAGATTTCAGTGAAACTTACAATTTTCTAATTTTCTTTTGAAAGTTTCTCCTGATTATAAAAGTAATGTTATCATTTTTTTAGAAAATTGAAAAAGTGAGAGAAAATAAACATGGAGACACATAAAGTTTAAATTGGGGAATCATATTGCTCAAGCATGCACTGGTAACATTTTGGTAAATCTGTTAATAGTCTGACCGTCCCTCCCACTGTTTCTGTCAACACATATTTTGCCTCAAAAAAGCACATGTAATAATAGCTGACATGTACTCAGCACTTGAAATATACCAGCGACTGCACTACAGACTTAGCGAAGCTTCCGTGACCACATGCATTTTATTATTATTATATATAGTAATCAATGAACCATGGCTCAGTAGCACAAATTTATACATTTTTGAGTCACAGGTTATGAATTTTGACACAGAGTCATATTACATTTTAGAAATGTATACTCATTTCCAGTCATGTCAATGTATGCAGATACAATTTTCAATTCCTTCTTGATGGACTCCCCTATTAGGTTTGTAAAATATGACCCATGGAAATTCCAAAGAAAGATTAGATACTTCCTTGCCTAGTACTACAATTTTTATGCAAAACTTCACGCCATCGTAGACCATCTTGATGTATACTAGAGCATCCTTGGAGTTTATTAAAACCTAGATGCCCAAGTCGTGTACTAGGGCTATTGAATCAGGGACTTTCTGTTTAGGGCCCAAGAGTATGCACTTTGAAAAACTTTCCAGGTGACTCAGATGCACCTTGAGCGTGCAGAAACTCAGACTAAATGCCAATGTCCAAGAACTTTAATTTGTCCCTACTCTCTAATTTTTCTTAATTAGGAAACTACTTAATCTAGTACTTCTTCTTAGAAGGAATATGCTTTCTACACTTTGAGTTGTTCTGTTTTGTGTAATTCTAATTAAATTGGGGCAGCTCAAGCCTAAGTTTCCAGTAAATGAGTCAAAATTCAAATAGAGCTTAAAGGTAGGTGTGTGCACATGTGTGTGTAGGTTTTTAACTACAGATCCAATTTGCTTAAATAGGACCATTCAGATTATCTATTTATTCCAATGCCAAGTTTTGTGAGCTATGTATTTTAAGAATTTGTCTATTATTTGAAAAATTTTAACTTTATTGCTAAACTTTCGTCATAATATCCTTTCATCTGTAGGATCCAGTGATGCTCTGTTATTCTGATATTGACAACTTGTGTTATCTGTTTGTTTTCCTGATAAGACTTGCGAAGGGGTTATCAGTTTAATTAAAAATTTTAAAGATCAAATTCTGGATCTATCTTATGTTTTATGTCTATCTCATTGCATTTTACTCTTACTTTTACTATTTCTTTTATTCTATTTCTTTGGGCTTAATTTTTCTTTCCCCTACAAGCTTCTTGAACTGAAAGCTTAAATCAACGATGTACAACCTTTCTTCTTTTCCAAAATGTGCATTTAGAGCTTGAAATTACACTTTAAAATTCCATTACGTGTTTTAAAGACACACTCATGCTTTACATGTCCCCTACTTGATTATTTTAAAGTCATTGTTTGATTATTCTGAATTTTTAATCAACTCTTGGTCTCTTTTTATGATCTGCTCTATTTTTTCGCTGGTTTGTCAGTCATTTGTTCCTGTTTTTATCATATCTCATAAATTTTGAACAGATGCCAAATAGCATGCATTAAAACTGCAGAGGTTCTGGTTGATGTTATTTTTGGTAGCCAGAATGCCAGCAGCTCGCTTTCATTCGTCTAGGCTGGATCTGAGTCTTGGTTAAGGCTAGTTTATTTCAGTTTTACATTTATAGTATGGCCAATTTAGTTTTCTATTACTGTGTATCTATTGCTATTACTCCAAAACTTACTGGTTTAAACAACGTTTATTATCTTGTACTTCTCATAGTCCAGGTATCCAGGAATGGCTTAGCTGGACCTTCTGCCTCCAAGGCTCTCACAAGCTGCAACCAGCTAGCAGACTAGCAGTCCTCCTAGGGCTTAACAGTGAAGGACCCATGTCCATGCTTACTCACATGATTCTTGGCGTAATTCACTTCCTCCTGGGCACTTGTGTGAGTGCTTCAATTTCTCACTGGCTGTTGGCTGGAGGCCTTGCCACATGAACCTCTCTATAGGGTAGCTCACATATGGTATAAATATCATGCTATGTAACATATCATGGTAGAGCACAACCACTGCTCTTGAGGAGTGACCATCATTTGGAGCCCTTCCATTGTCTCAACTGAAAGTCTGAGGTGTTTTCTGAATGCTTCCACCATGATGGGGTGGGAAATCCTTTTTCTCTTCAGGATCATACAGCTGCTGAAATCTTCTCTCAACTCTTCAGCTTCTCAATGACTGTTTCCTGTCTTGTTTCTTGGAATACATGCCCTGTACCTGCCTTAACAATCCCTTCTTTCTGGACTTTTGCTCATCATGTCCTGGCTTCTTGGGCAGCCCTGAGCATTCTGTGTTGTGTCCTTTTCGACACTGCACTTTCCAGATTGAGTACAATATCCCTCAATTACAATTTTGATAACGCCTTCCAGGAAAAATCCAAATTTGGGCTAATCTTATAGGCTTCCATTCTTTCAGGGATCATGGTCACTCAAGACCTGCCTGTTTGGGTTACTGTCTTAAGACCTTATAAGAGTTGTTTTATATATTTTCCCAATATTTTTTTTCCCAGCAGGAGAGTTTAGATTTAGTACACACTATTAAAAGTATGTATCACTATTACTGCCTACTATGTTTATAGGTAATACAAGATTTTTAAAGTAAAAAGCTTTACATGTTAGTATATTTAACGGCAATTTCTCTACTTTTTGAACAAGGAGTCTCACATTTTCATTTTGCACTGAGCCCTGTAATTACATAGCTCTCCCTGATTCCTAAATAATAAACTTTTATTATATGGATTACGATACTCCCTAAAACCAAGAAACTCGTTTAAATGATATTTTTCAGTGAAGTATTTTGCCTGGTATGGCAGAGGCTTGGTAGCTCTTCTCTAAACCCACTTTCTCTTCTTTGTGAGCAAAACGCTAGACCACATTCCCCAGATTCCCCAGCCACTGTGTGTGACTGTGTGACTAAATTCTCATCAATGGAACATGAGTGAAAGCGTCATGCCCCACTTCCAGGCCAGCCCATAAAAACCTGTGCTCTCAATTCTTCATGCTCTTTTCTCCTTGGTTTGATACAGAAGAGAAGAGAGAACTTGGACACCAGGAATGGAAAGTGTGTAGTGCGAGAGAAAATAATCATCTGTAGTTTTGGATCACCACTTGGCAGAAAGCTACCTCCTGGTCAGGAACATTATTTTAGAGTTTACATGAAGAACACAATTATATTTTGTTTTATTCATTATCCTCTTGTCTGTGTTTATTTCAGTACATAGTATTTCCGTTAGTTAGTATAGTCTGTCAAACCAAATTCCTTGGTAACCAATACCAAGGCTACTCTTTCATGTCGTTTTACGATGCATTAATTACCTCCAAGAGACAAAGCCCTTGATGTTAATATACCATGTATGTTGGTGGAAGATTGGAGATGAAAGTGACAATATTTCATATATGCCTATGTCTACTGTACTATGTACTTCATGATCCTTTCTGTTGAAACTAAGGGAAGGGCCATTTGAACATATTTCAGGCAATATTTTGCCCATATTTCAATATGAAATAAGAGAATATTTGTGACACTATTTTCCTGATAATATATTAATTATTCAGCTCTCAGAAAATCCAAAAGCCTGGGATTACCTTTAATATATTTTAAGGTGACAATAGTTTGGAAGATTTTACATTTTTAAAAACCTCAATTATGGTTTACATTTATCATGAATTGAATTAGAATGACAAAAAGGAATAATTTCAAGTGGAATTACCTAAATAGTAACAGCATATTTCAACAAATAATTTTTACTATTCTTCCTAAATTATTTTCTACTAAATTTATATCAAAACACTTCTTCATTTGTCACTCCATTAGAAATCAACTCTCTTGTGTATGTGTGTGTGTGTCCTTCCTTCTGCAGTGTTTTCTCACTCCACAGAATATGTGTAATGATGCTTTATCTGTAGCTCTATACTGCCTCTAAGATCACTCAATGTGCCTTTTTGAGGACAAAATTAATAGTTCTGTTTGGGTTTCACCAATTCTTGAGAGAATAGGAATGACACCTGCCATAAATTACCAAAGAAATTTAGCACAAATAGAAGAAATAGCAGTAAATTTTTTTTAAATCCTTTAAATTCAACCTGTCTGGGGAAAACATCTATCCTCAAGTATCTATAAATAATGAAATAGAATAATGTGCTGCAAAGAGGCAATATATTATTATATTACACACTGTGGCATTTTGTGATTAATATGATAGCAAAACATTCAGTTGTACCTATGAGGTGAGTCTTGAAGGAGGCAGAGTGACTCACTAGGAATAAGATAAAAAAGAAAATCCCCGAAATGAAGTCATAAAGAAATGAAATTCAGGAATGTCAAAATTTTAACTAAAATCATTTTCAGGAGAAATTATAGCAACTTTCAAATATTTGGAAGATTATGTTCTAGAAAAGATAGTACATTCATTCTTTGGGACTCCAAATGGTAGAACTGGAATCATTATGATGAAACTACGGGAAAGCAGATTTTAGCATCATAGTCTTAGCAGGTCATCTTGAAAGATAATAAGTTCTTTTCACCTGATGCATTACAGATGGTAGACATAGTGGGCTTATTGGTAGCCCCCCAAGAGATAAATATACATCCTAATCCCTAGAACCTATGAAACTTACCTTATTTGGAAAAAGAATCTTTGCAGATGTAATCAAGTTAAGGGTCAGAAGATGAGGAGATCCAGGTCAGATTATCTAGGCGGACCCTAAATTCAACAAAGGTCCCTACAAGAGACACACAGAAGAGAAGATGATGTGAAGACGGAAGCAGAAATTCGAGTGCTGCGGCCACAAGCCAAGTAAGCGGGCAACCACCAGAATTTAGACGCATGGAAAGAATTCACTCCTAGAGCTTCTATAGGGAGTGTGTTCTTGCTGACACCTGGATTTTGGACTTCTGGCCACCAAAACTCTGAGAGAATAAAGTTTGTTATTTTAAGCCACCAAGTCCGTGGTGATTTGTTATGGCAGCCATAGGAAACATACAGCCGACAAATATTAATCAAGGCTATAAAAGGAATTCAAGCATTGACAGGAAGATTATACTGCGTGATATTTATATTCCTCCTCCCCAAACTTCCCTCCACCTTTTTCAACATTTTCAGAAATTTATCCAGCCTTCTAGAAGCATTGATGCTTTTCCTAATAGCCTTCAAAAGCAAAATTTTGAATCATTACTCTGTTTCAGATGATTGACATTTAAAATAAATTCATTGAGAACATGTACCCCATTGAAATACAGTAGAATTAGTAAAAATTTTAGAAAATTGTAGACTAAAATATTTACAAAAGCGTCTAACACATTACCTAGTACACAAAGTACTAGCATATTTTCTTTCTTTCTGTAATCTTCCCTTTCTTGTCTTTATTTTCTGCTTCAGTTTTTCCATATTGTGAGCAAGCGTATGCACCCTCTATAAATCCCAAATAAATTTATCTAATATAGAAAAAATAGTATAGTTAGAAAAGCATAAAAGAACTGCTAAAATACATCTCTCCAAGGGTCTATGTTTCTTATTTTATACTTTCAGCTTTGTTGTTTTCTTTTCCTAACGCAAGATGTAAAAGAACTTGGCAGAACTATTTGTCTCCCTTTTATTAGAAAAACTTGTGCGTAGTTTCAAGAGTTTTTGTTGTTGTTTAGAGCACCTGACCTAATCTTTCAGTTCATTGACCCTTATGCCTAAAGAACAGGGAATTTCTGGAAAGAGTGTACAGAGAGTTGTTTCAACCTGAAGATACCTATGGCTTTGTGCCCAGGCTTATGTAGCTAACTACATACCTAGGATAAACTTGAGTAAATGGTTTGTGTAGAGCAACTGAACTTCATGCTTGATTTTCCTTCCTGGAACTCACTTCAGCGGAACTGTAAAAGATTAGGATTTTATTTTCTTTCAAACATTGCTTGGAATGTTTTCTTGGAAGCAATGCAAATAAATTATTGCACAGTGTTCAGGAATCACTTGCATGAATAGAGACAACATTCTGCAAATGTTTGATTTAAGCTTTGATGGTTTTTCTGAAACTCTGCCAAATGACATTTATACTTGTTAGTGGAAGGAAATGTAGTGTGAAATAATCTAAATCTATAATCCAAAAGCTTTTTCAAATTATTTTTGGAAAGGTTAATGATGTTTTTAATCTGCAGTGTTTCCTGGCTAAACACACTTTGGTTTGATGAGTTGGCCTTCTCTAGAGACACCTGGCAAAAACAAGACAAGAATAGTTCAAAGATGTATAAGAAGATCACCAAATTGGCATCATGAGTCGGAAACCATCAAAATGTCTGGTAGATAATCTTAAATTATAATTAGCTTTTACTGTTTTCCTTAGTCACACGATTAAATGGAGTTCTAAAGCTCATAATTAATCTATTTTCTCTTTCTTTCATGTATGTTTGTTTATATACATTTGTAAGTACGTAAGATAAAAATTCCTTTATAAACCGTACAGAAAACAAAGCTGATAGAGAAAACTTCTTGCTACTACCTTCTCCCTAAATTTCTGAGGTGCTTTTGCTGGGCACCTAATTCACAAAGGCATTCTATATTCTCCTTAAAGCCCTTTGTAATGGCCGAGGCAGGTTGGCAAGCACACATACACACATAAACACATACATGTACTCAAGTGTATAGAACTTTAACAGGTAACGATGCGATTTAAAAAATCAATATGGATAATTTAAAAGAGTATAAAGTGCTCCAAGCCTCCATATTAATTGAGGCAGGAAAGAGAGCCCTGGGATGTTCAGCAACTTGGAGCAGTTCAGAACTACCAGATAGACAAAATGAAATCATGACTATAATTAAGTCACACTCTATCCTTTCTACACTGTCTCACACATTTTGCCCATGAATTCACCATCCCACTATTGACATTTCTTACAACCCGTACCATCGTGGTCATAGGCTCCCCTAGTCCATCATAAATAAACTTTCCTTCATCCTCAACCTCTACACAGATGATTTTATTTATCTCCTTGTCCTATACATCTTCTTGTTCCTAAAAGATATTATTTTTCTTTTATCCATCTGTAATGGTGGCTGTTCCTTGTCCTACGCCTACGTCAGTCATGAGCCGTGCTATCGTCTTCCATCAGGTGATAGAACACCTCCTCTTCTATACCTTAATGATACCCAGACCATTGGAACAACAATTTATTCCATCCTTCTAATTCTTTCCTTGCCTCACGTTCTTCTTGCCCTTGGATCCATGTCTGGTCTTTTGATTTACTCTCACCAGAACCTTCAACAACCCTCCTTTGTGTACTTCTAAGGGTCAAGCCAACTTGTATTGTTGCTACAAATGACATTATCAAATGCTTTGCTCAAAAGATTGAGAAATTCTGAATGGAATAAAATATATCATGTTTTTTCAGTCCTTAATACTTTTCATTTGATTATTTATTTTAGCAGTTCCCTCTCCTCAAACAATAGATCTCCATAGTTATCCTATTTCCACCCCCGAATTTCCCTGTCTTTATCAAACAGACCAATTACCTTCTAAAGGTCAAATCCAGTCGAAAATTTTCAGCCCCTATCTCCATTGGAGTTCTCTGAATACTTTATGTTTGGTGAATACTATATATATTCTTTGTTATCATCTTTCTCTCATTTCCTTACCAATTCTCTTTATCTGCTCACCTCTTGATTTGATTCCTGTAGAACATCTATCCTTAGCCATTTTTTTCCTCTATGCTCTGCCTCTAGGAGATTTCATTTACAATATGCTGATAATTCTCCCTCTTTTAACATCCCTGCTGGCCTCTCTTCTGATTTCCATGCCTAGTTAATGAATCAAAATATCTATTTAATGAATTATACCTGGAATTTCCGTAAGCACCTGAAAATAACAGGCTATTTTCTTATAAGTTCTATCCTGCTTATTTACCAAAATAAATTGTATCTGTAGAGTGCAGTGAGGAAAATAAAGCTTAGACCAGAAATTTCAATGTAGGTAATGTATTATGGAGAACCATTACAAAGTTATTAGATGAGCTGAAAGGGCAAACGGTGGGGCATGGTGAGACAATCCAGAGTTTAGCAAGAAAAGGAAGCCATCACCATCCCCTGTTTACCAGAGCTCAGGAATCTGAGGCCCTAGGTGGGAACTGTCACAACATAAGAAGGGCTGCCAGGAACTAGAAGCACAGAGGAAATAGAGCCTTTGCCAGGGACACAGACAGAAACAGAAAAAAATGGGGAAAATATGCCCTGGCTTGTTTCTCTCAACCCTCCAATCTCTCCTTGTGACATTAGACAGAGCCAGTGAGCACGGGAGCTTAGGATATACTGCTGATACTAGCCTCTAGCAACTCAGAGCAGAGCAGAGGAAGGGCAAGAAATTGATTTGAGAGCAATCATGCAAATAAGCAGCAGCCCAGCCATGGTGACTGAGTCAGGGTCTTTCTGCAGGCTGTTTCTGGGTTTGGGATCTCTTTGCCCAATCTAGTGATTGATTTATATACTCTTCTCTGTTACCACCAGAGAGGCACTCTTCTGCCCCTGCTATACATCTCCCTTGTTCTGTCTTTTAACAGTCTACTAAAACATGTTTGCTGAATGTATGTGTTTTGGCTGCTGAATGTTGGCAGTTTCTAAATATCAGTTTGGGGTTTATGAATTCCAGTATAGTCAGAAAGGAAATATATGGAGCTTGGAAATAATTTGTCCCCAAATCACTACACTCAAGTCCAAAATAAGCAGATACAACTTTATAGACTCCTTATCTTACAGCTCCTGCCAACCATATACAGGATGCTCTCTTTTTCCCTAATGCAAAAATGCCACTTTTTAATGTTCCTTTATTGGAAGATAATTAAAAATAAAACTTTTATACTCTCTCATCTATTCCTGAAGTTACCTCGTAGAAACATATTTAATTCATACCTGGGGAGACAATGTAGTGTATGGGGAAGCAGACAGATTCAAAAGCCAGACTTCGTAGGTTCAAATCCTCACTTCGTCACTGCCAAACAACTACCTTGGTCAAGTTATTTAAGCTCTATGTGCCACAGTTCCCATCTCTGAAAATAGAATGAATAATCATCTATTTTATAAGGTTATGGTAAGGTTTAATGAAGGCAAGATGCATAAAAATCTTTAAAAAGCACCTGTACATGAACTGCTGTTTTATTTTGTGTTAACATTATTTTGGTCTAGTATGAAGACAAACTCAGAAGAGTTGTTTTCACCATAGGCAAGAAGGTGTTTTCATAAAAGTCCCATATTAAAAGTCTGTAATATAACAAAATCTTAGATATGTAATAGGTAAAACATAACATTTGTATATATACACATATGTATGCATAAATATGTGTATATGTATACATAAAATAGATGTACTTACTACAAACTTACAATAACAGGAAAGATATTGTATATTGTGAAATTAAACGACATGAAGATCAAACATGGAATATTGACTTTAAAGTTAGTGGGATGAAAGGCGGTACAGAGCTTACTGTCCAATTGAAGATACCAGCAGAGTTCAAACGAGTTAATCTACATAAATCTGTTCTATTTTATTAGAAGGAAAAATACCTTTTGTATTAAAATGTAAATTCACATTAAAGAGTTCAATGAGAAAAGTTTCTAAACAGCAGGGTTTAAAAACCTGTAGGTGTACTGCCAAAGGCAAGTGTGGTTTGAAACAGTGAGAATGCCCCAAAGCAAGCCACCACGTGTTCTTTTAACACCTGTTAGGGATGAAGTTTCACTGGTTTTAATTCCACCTCTCTCATCAGATAAGGCCGTTTGATTCGCTCACTGCAGATTCAGCTTTAATTTACCTCTTGGGCCTATCGTCACTTCATGGTGGAGAGTTCTAGACTTACTGCGTTAGCGTCGTTATTACTGTTGGTAGTTCTCAAATTTGGGGTCTTACCAAGAAACTGGATCCGTTTCTTTGTTGGGGTATGTGACCTATATTTTAGTAACTTTAGACATACTCACCTCCTTTACAATTAGGGGTTAGGTTTCACCCGACCTTTCTTCTTCGCACAGATTAAATCTTTAGGCATTTAGACAAATGCCTAAAGTCTTCTGTATACTAACAGACTACTATCTATAGTCTTTTAATGATAATATCCACCCCTGGTCCCCTACCTTCTTATGTTACAAACTTATCATGGCATTTGTCTAAGAATCTTATTTCTGTACTCAAATATTGTCCCAACGAGTTTTGGAGAACTCATGGAGAAATGTGTCTGCCAGTTGACCTGTGAGTTGGATCCAGGCAATGAGAGGCTCTTTAACTCATCCTCATCCTTGGAATGTACATGCCTCCCACCATTCCTATAGTAGGATGCACTTCAAGGATGCAGCCTTAAGAGAGTACAATGTTATTAAGACCATCTGGATTGTAAATGTGACTGAACTCCATTAAGACCTCTATAGAAACTTTTAAGATTCTGGTGGGTGGGTGCAGAGATCTACTTGTGTGCGCCTGCCCCAGACAAGCCTTGTATGTAAATTCTCTTGCTTATGATACCTGTCACCCGCCAATCTGGAGTGGTCTGCCTCTTTCTTCAGTGTCTCCCTGATCTCTGTATAGGAGTCAGTTTCCCTGGGAGAGCTCCTGAGGCTGTGGACCAACAATAGGCAGCGCGGTAATTCTGATTCCCTAGAGCACTCTGTCCTGTGGAAATAGTATGAAGAACCAGAAAATGATGTTTGCATATATCTGGACTGGTAAAAATTATTCAAATGAGTCCATTTTTTCCCATAAATTTTGTGTCAAGTTAGCTAGCCAGTAAGAAGCATAGTGGGAGGAAGTGGAAAACTGGCCTAAAAGAGACAGTGCACAGCCAGAAATAATTCCACTGTTACTTACTATTTTAAAAACCACAAAGTTCAGGTTGAGATACAAAAGCTTATATATAAAAACCTTAAAATATTTATTTTCATTATTTGTAACATTTTAATTTTGTTTATTAACAGAAAAGATAATTACTTAAGGATTTCTCCTCTCCCTAGAACCTATATGATGATGTTTCTATTTTGTTTTCACAGTTTTGGAGCTATTTTGTTTTGTTATTTAAATTCAAGATATTGGCAAAGGAGTCCAATTTTAATTCTGTCCATTTTGAAAATTTGTGATTAATTTTGGTAGCATATGAAGAGAAAGACAGTAAAAGCAAACAACCATAATTGAGAGCCACTGAAAATACGTACAGGATACTGAATTGTGTTCTCCTGCACTTGTGCTTATAAGAAAACATACTTATCCAGTTTCCAATTCCACATGTAAACAGCTTGGAAGTCACCACTCCATCCCAAGAAAGAGGAAAAAGCTGAATAGACTGAAAAACTAATCACTCTTTTTGGATCCATGAGAGAGGGAGGCCCAGGGCAAAATACTGCCTCTAAGAGTGGAGACGGAGACTGGTGGATTGCAGAGTCACAGCCTATCCTCGGAGCAGAGATGTTTGAGAGGAAACTGCCTCAGGAACCAGTCCCAGGAGAGGAAAACCGAACTTGTAATTGATGAATTGCTGGAGACTCAGAAGGGACAACTCTGAGACATTAAAACTCCAGGGGACCCAGTCATGCAGCAGGACACAGTAGTGTGAAATTTACATGCAGGAGGAAATACTCAATTCTAGTCCACTATACACATCCCATCCCACCTAAGGGGGGGAAAAAGGAGAAACTCTTGTGAATTTCACAGTCCAGAGGCATAGGCTCACTAAAAGACTGAGACCCAATCACAGGACTATAGAATGCTTCCTCTCCCCTCATTCCTCCACACCAAATCACCAAAGCAGTTCCTTTTTACTGCAGTTCCTTTTACCTGGTACATCACGCTGGCTATCAAGAAAAAATTACAAAGCCTACCAAAAGGCAAAAGACAACATTTCAAGAGACAGAGCAAGCATCAGAACCAAACAGGGCAGGGATTTTGGAAATATCAGACTGAAAACTTAAGATAACTATGAGTAATACACAAAGGTATCTAATGGACAAAGTAGACAGCATGCAAGAACAGAAGGGCAATGGAAGCAGAGAGAGGCAAATTCTAAGAAAGAACCAAAGAGAAACGTTAGAGATCAAAAACACCGTAACAGAAATGAAGAATGTCTTTGATGCATTCATTAGTAGACTGGACACAGCTGAGTAAAGAATCTCTGAGCTAGAGGATATATCAATAGAATTCTTGAAAATTAAAAAGCAAAGAGAACAAAGAGTGAAAAAGAATAGAATAGGATGTCAAAGGACTGTAGGACAATTACAAAAGGGGTAACATATGTGAAATGGGAATAACAGAAAGAGAAGAAGGAGAGAAATGAATAGAAGAAATATTCGAAACAATAATGAATGAGAATTTCCCCCAAATTAATGTCAGGCAACAAATCACAGATCCAAGAAATTCATGGAAAACCAAGAAAGATAAAGGCCAAAAAAAATTAGACCTAGGCATATAATTTTCAAATTACAGAAAATAAAAGATAACGAAAAAAATCCTGAAAGAAGTCAGAGGAAAAAAACATCGCACCTACAGAGAAATAAAGATAAGAATCACATCTGCCTCTCCTCAGAGACCAGGCAAACAAGAAGAGAATGGAGCAAAATAAAAGCATTAAGAGAAAAAAACAACAACCTAGAATTCTGTACTCTGTGAAATTTTTCTACAAAAGTGAAGAAATAAAAACTTTCTCTGTCAAATAAAAATTTAGGAAATTTGTTATCAGTAGACCCATCTTTAAGAAATGTTACAATAAATTCTTTTAAGAGAAGAAAAATAGTATAGGTCAGAAACTCAGATCTACAGAAAGAAAGGAAGAACAACCAGGAAGGAATAAGTCAAGGTAAAATAAAAAATTTTTTTTATCTTAGTTGATATCAGAGATAACAGTTTGTTCAAAATAATAATAGCAACAATGTATTCAACTATGTATGCTTATGTACGTATCTTATATGCATATATACACAGATATATATATGCTTATATATAAGTGAAATAAATGACAGCAAAGACACAAGGGACAGGAAGGAGAAATTAGGATTATTTTATCATTACAAGGTACTCACACTATCCATGAAGTGGTATAGTGTTATTTGAAAGAGGACTTGGATTAACTGTAAATGTATATTGGAAACTCTAGGGCAACCACTAAAGAAAGTAAAAATAGAAATATAAATAATATGCTAAGAAAGGAGAGAAAATGGAATCACGTAATATGCTCAAGTAAAACCACAAAAGGCAGTAAAAGAGTGAAAATAGACACAAAGAACAAGGGCAATATGTAGAAAATAGTAATGATTATGGTAGATATTAATCCAACTATATCAATAATTGCTTTGAATCTCAAAGGTATAAATGAACCAATTAAAGGACAGAGATTATCAGAGTGGATCAAAAAATGAGACCCAACTGTATATTGTTCACAAGAAACAGCTTTAAATATAAAGATACATATAGGTTAAAAGAAAATGAAAGAAGAAAAATATACCATGTTAACACTAGTCAAATAAAGCAGGAGAAGCTATATTAATTTTAGACAGATCAGCCTTCAAAGTAAGAAAAGTTACCAGGTATAAAAAGGGCATTACATAATGATAAAGGATTCAATTCTCCAAGAAGATATAACAATCCTTAACATGTCCATGCCTAAGGACAGAGCATCATGCTATGTGAGGTAAAAACCAATAGAAATGCAAGAAGAAATAGAGTAATCGACTCTCATAGTTGGAGACTTCAACATGCCCCTCTCAGAAACAGACATATCCAGCAAGCAGAAAATTAGTGAGGACATAGTTGATCTCAACAATACCATCAATCAGTTGGATGTAACTTTCATGTAGATACTACTTCATTCAACAACATACACATATTTCTCAAGCTCACATGGAACATTCACAAAGACAGATCACATTCTAGGCCATAAAACACACCTTAATAAGTTTAAAAGAATAGAAATCATAAAACGTCCATTCTCGACCAAAGTGAAATTAAATTAGAAATCGATAACAGAAAGGTAACTGAAAAATCCCCAAATATGTGGAGATTAAATAACACACTTGAAAATAACTTACAGGTCAAAGAAAAATCTCAAGAGAAATTTTAAAATATTTTGAACTAAATGAAAATGAAAACACAACTTACAATTTGAGGGAAATGTACAGCATTGAATCTGTGTACTAGAAAAGAAGAAAGATGTAAAATCAATAATCTAAGTTTCCACCATAGAAAACTATAAAAAGAGGAGCACATTAAATTCAAAGTAAGCAGAAGAAAAGAATCAATTAGAACTAGAGATGAAATTGGAAACTAAAAATCAGTAAAACCAAGACCTGGTTCTTTAAAAAGATCAATAAAATTGATGAACCTCTAAGCCAGGCTTACCAAGAAAAAAAGAGAGAGGACTCAAATTACCAGTATCAGAAACAATAAAGGGGACACTGCTACAGACCCCATGGACATTAAAAGGTTAATAAAGCAATACTATGAACAACACTATACTCAGAAATTTGATAGCCTAGAGGAATACACCAATTCCTTGGAAGACACAATGTGCCAAAACTTACATGGAAGAAATAGAATATCACAATAGGCCTATAGCTATTAAATAAATTTAGTTAATAATTAATAACCTTCCAAAACAGAAAGCACCAGAGCCAGACTGGTTTACTGGTGAATTCTACCAAACATTTAAGAAGAAATACCAGTTCTCTGCATCTCTTTCGGAAGACAGAAGCAGAGGGAACATTTCCTAAGTCATTCTACGAGACCAGCATTATCTTAACACCAAAATCAGACAAAGACCTTACAGAAAAGAACACTACAGACCAATATCTCTCATGAAGAGAAATGCAAAACTCCTCAACAAAAATTTTCAAATTGAGGGCCAGTCCTGACGCCCTAGCAGTTAACTTTAGGCACACTCCAGTTTGGTGGCCTGGATTCAGTTCCTGTGTGCAAACCATACCACTCACGTGTCAGTTGTCATGCTGTGGTGGTGCCTCACATAGAAGAACCGGAAGACCTTACAACTGTACACAAGTATGTACTGGGGCTTTGGAGTGTGGTGGGGGGAGGAAGGAAAAATAAAGGGGGAAGATTGGCAACAGATGTTAGCTTAGGGATAATCTTCCCCTGCAGAAAAAAAGAAAAACAAAATTTCAAATTGACTCCAAAAAAGTATAAAAAGAATTATATATCACAATGAAGTGGGATTTATTAGGAAAGCTGATTTGACATTTGAAAATAAATTAATGTAATCCATCACATGGACAAACAAAAAAAGAAAAATAAGATCATGTCAATAGATACAGAAAAAGCATGTGACAAATTCCAGTGCCATTGGTGATAAAAACTCTCAGTAAACTAAGAATAGAGGAGACCTTTTTCAAAATGCCAGAAGCTATCTTCAAAACACCTACAACTAACATCATACTTAATGATGAGAAACTTAAAGCTTTCCCACTAAGATCAGGTACAAGGCAAAGATGTCCCCTCTCACCACTCCCTTTAAACATCATACTGGAAATCCTTGCTATTGCAATAAGGCAAAAAAAAAAAAGTATACAAATTGGGTAGGAATACATAAAACTATCTTTGTTCACAGATGACATGATCATCTATGGAGAAAATCCAAAAGAATTGACAAAAAAACTCTTAGAAGTAATAAGCAGCTACAGCAAAGTTGCAAGATACAAGGTTAACATATGGAAGTCTATTACTTTTCTACATACCAACAACGAGCAAGTAGAATGTGAAATTAAAAACACATTTCCACTGAGGGCCAGCTCGATGCCTAGTGGTTAAGTTTGGTCTGGTCTGCTTTGGCAGCCTGGGTTCAGTTCCCAAGTGCAGACCCACATCACTCATTGGTGGCCATGCTGAGGCAGTGACCCACAAACAAAACAGAGGAAGACTGGCACAGATGTTAGCTCAGGGAAAGTCTTCCTTGGCAAAAAAATCCCCCAAAACCAAAACAAAACCTGCATTACCATTTACACTAGTACTCCCCACAAATGAAATACTTAGGTATAAATCTAACAAAAAATGTATAATATCTGTATGAGGAAAACTAAAAACCTTTGAGGAATGAAAGCAAGAAGTACTAAATATATGGAAAAGTATTCTGTGTTCATGGATAGCAGCACAACATTGTCAAGATGTTAGTTCTTCCCAAACTGATCTGCAGATTCAATGTAATTTCAATCAAAATCCTAGCAGGTTATTTTGTGGTTCTTGACAAACAGATTCTAATGTTTATTTGGAGAGTCAAAAGACTCAGAACAGACAATACAATATTGAAGGAGAAGAACAAAGTTGGAGGACTGACGCTGCTTGACTTAAGACTTCCTACAAAAACTACAGTAATCAAGACAATGTGGCATTAGCAAAAGAATAGGCAAATGGATCAATGGAACAGAATAGGCAGCCTAGAAATAGACCCACATAAATGTAGCCAACTGATCTTTGACCAAAGAGCAGAGGCTATGCAGTGGCGCAAAGGTAGTCTCTTTAACAAAGAGTGCTGGAATGACTGGACATCCATGTCCAAGAGAATGAGAAGACAAGGCTGGAAGAAAATGTTTGCAAAAGACACAGCTGGTAAAGCACTGTTATCCAAATATATACAAAGAACACTTAAAACTCAACAATAAGAAGATAAACAATCCTGTTAAAAATGGGCCAAAGAGGGGCTGGCCCCGTGGCCGAGCGGTTAAGTTCGCGCGCTCCGCTGCAGGCGGCCCAGTGTTTCGTTGGTTCGAATCCTGGGCGCGGACATGACACTGCTCATCAAACCACGCTGAGGCAGCATCCCACATGCCACAACTAGAAGGACCCACAACGAAGAATATACAACTATGTACCTGGGGGCTTTGGGGAGAAAAAGGAAAAAATAAAATCTTTAAAAAAAAAAAAAAAAAATGGGCCAAAGACCTTAACACACACTTCACCAAAGAAGATACACAGATGGCAAACAAACATATGCAGAGATGCTCCACATCACATGATATCAGGGAAATGCAAATTGAAACAATAATGAGATACTAATACATAGCTATTAGAATAGCCAAAGTCTAGAACACTGACAACAGCAAACTCGAGATGTGGAGCAACAGGAACTCTCACACATTGCTGGTGAAAATGAAAAATGGCTCTCCACTGTGGAAGAGAGTTTGGCAGTTTCTTACAAAACTAAGCATATTCTTATCATACAATCCAGCAACCACATTCCTTGGTGTTTATCCCAAGGAGTTGAAAAGTTATGTCCACACTAAGACATGTACAAGAATGTTTACAGCAGCTTTTCATAATTGTCCAAACTTGGAAGCAACAAAGATGTCCTTCCATAGGTGAATGGATAAATAAACTGCAGTACATGTGACAATGGGATATTATTCAGTGCTTAGAAAAAAGAGCTGTCAAGCCATGACAAGACACAGAGTAATCTTAAATACATATTTCTAAGTGTAAGAAGCTAATCTAAGAAAACTACATAAGATATGTTTCCAACAACATGACATTTTGGAAAAGGCAAAGCTTTAGTTACAGTAAAAAGATCAGTGTTTTCCAGGGGTCAGGAGAAGGGTAGACGAACAGCCAGGGCACAGAACATTTTTAGGTCAATGAAAATACTCTCTATAATATTATAATCATGGATATCTGTCAGTATACTTTTGTCCAAACCTGTGGAATGTACAACACCAAGAGTAAACTCTGAGGTAAATTATGGAGTTTGGATGAATACATGTCAATGTAGGTTGATCTTTGGTTAAAAAAAATGTACGATTCTAGTGAGTTATGTTAAAAATAGGGATGGCTGGGGCCAGGCCAGTGGTGCAGTGGTTAAGTTTGCACGTTTCGCTTCAGCGGCCCGAGGTTCGCTGGTTCAGATCCTGGGTGCAGATCTATGCATCGCTTGTCAAGCCATGCTGTGGCAGGCGTCCCACATATAAAGTAGAGGAAGGTGGGCATGGATGATAGCTCAGGCCCAGTCTTCCTCAGCAAAAAAGAGGAGGACTGGCAGCAGATGTTAGCTCAGAGCTAATCTTCCTCAAAAAAAGAAAAAAGAAAAGAAATAAGTGGACATAATCTGGGCCTGTGAGAAGGAGAGTTGCCAAAGGAAATACCAAGAACGATTGCCACCAAAGTGACATCTATGAATTGATGCATCTGGTAGAAAGGAATTTGTGAGAAAGGTAGGTGACAGGCATTAATGTCATTTTTCTTGTGAGAAATAAATGGTACATGGTCTTCTTTGCCCTTGTCAGTATTTTGCACTTTAGCTCCTATGGCAGCTATATTTTATTGCCCTACAGTTGAGAAAAATTCAGAAAAGAACTTACAAAAATTAATACCCACACATTGAACCACGTCATCATACAGTCTCCCACTGTAACCCAGCCCCCAAATGTTACTTTGAGATTCAACCTATAAAACCTGATTTCTTATGTTCTTGAGGTAACCAGAAACCTGGAACTTTCCTGTATCTTTTGGCACCATATTAACAGTGTCATGATTAAAGAAAGTCAAGCGTAAGAAAATGGTCTGTATAAGATCAATGACCATTTTAATAGTGCCTCGAGAACTATTCAAAAGCAAACTGATGAAATCAACATTTTGCTAACTTGCTGTAATATTTCCAAAGAAATGAAGTGATCCATCCTTAGAAAACTTTCATGACAAATCTTCAGCTCATTTGCTTTGATCTTATGTCTAGAGCCACATATTTTTATGGTGAAATGTAAAAGGAAATCAGTTGTTTTTGACAATTTTCCCCAAATTCTGTTAGTGTACATCTTCTCTCCTACAGAAGATCTCTTCACAAATTAAGCAGTTTTCATTTCAAATAGGAAAATAAGCTTTGCCTGCCATTTTTCTCTATTTTTAGTCTGTAAAGCTTAGTAAAATGTCATAATTATTGCACAGCACTTTATAGTATATTAACACATAAAAATGTAGTTTCATGATGCGCGCTAATAGTTACATCCAAAAAGGGCCATCTACACATTTTATAAAGATATTGTGCTCTAAATAAGCAGATGCATAGAAAGCACTCTATTCTCTATTTTTCCTATTTTCCTATCTTATAAACATTTGTTTCTTTCATAGTTTACAGCATCTTGATAAGATTCTTAGGAAGTAGGCAATGATCGTCTTCTGTTCCTACATAAGTAAAGGGCAAATTGGTCCCTCTCCGATATGCAAATAAAAAAAACCAGTAAAAATATCCCAGGAAAACATCACTTTGGCATTTGACTTGATTTTCCATTTGCCCCTTTAGATCATTTGCATGATCATAGTTATGATACTCTCACCATCAAATATTCCTTGTCTATTTCACAGCTCCCACTGATGGCTATGTAACTAGCAACAGTGAAAAATACCTGTGTTCTGCTGATTGACTGCCTCAGTAAGATTTAGAAGTTATTTTTATGCTGAAGCGGGAAGATGTTAGGTACATATTAAACTAGATGAGTCTAGGAAATAATCCAATAACAAACATTTCTTGGCACTGGCATTAAAAACCAATGTCAAAAAAATTATCTGACGGTAACAAGTAAAACACAGAATTCTATTTCTACCTTCACAGAAGCGTTGTGGTCCTTAATGAACTGTTTATGCAGAACAGGAAATTAGTGTAGAAAAAAATACGTATACATGTATGTATGTAAGCATGTACATATATTTATGTACACGTGATATTCACAAAAATTGGAAAGAAGAAATTAAATTTATTTAGCCATTATATAATAATTTAGAAGTTTGCTTTTACTACTTCAAATCTTCAAATATTTTAGATTTTAAAAGACTAAACCAAATTAATACAAGCTGATTCTAACTCACCTTGTGCATTTTGGACACAAATATAAGTATTTAGACCTCTTTAATAATCTCCAAGGCAAGTTTTGAATAGGTTTCTATTTTCCTTTACTCATTTCTGCCAATCTACATCTAATCATGAGCAAATCTCTTTCACATAAAAATGGAATTAAATTAAAACTTTAAAGCCTGGAGGGTGTCATCAGCAAGGTGACAGAAGAAGAGGTCCCCTGCTTGAATCTCCCATCAGCAACAATAATTTGGCAGCCATCTATAGACAAAAGTACCTTTAGGGGAACTTAAGGGTCCAGGTAGGAGGCTGTGAAACCCTAGTAGAGCCCAAGACCAAGGACGGCTGTTTTGAGAAGGTAGGTCCATGCCTAGATGGCAGGCTCACAAATTGTGGTCCCAGCTACAAACCTAGAAATAAGCTTTTCCCTTGTGGACTCAGCTATAGCCCCATGTGGCCTTGGTCTTGCCACCAGCATCATCCACCAAGGGACCTAAAAAGAGTCACATCCCCCCATGCCTTGTGTAATAGGCCTGCTAACCTCAGTCCTAGCTCTGGACCCTGAAGCAGCCCATGATCTCGTTCCAGTCCCTCTTGGCTGCCAGTCCTCTTCATCCAGTGGCTGGGCAGGAGACATACCTCTCTGTACCCCTAAGCCTGACTCTCCAACCTCAGTCCCACTGTAGAGCTTGAAACAGCCCTGTGACTATCACAGCCCCTCTTAGATGCAGTCCGAGAGTAGTCCTGCCCACTCAGTGACCCGCGGGAAAGCACACCTGTCTTGTCGCCAGAGGCAAGCACACTGATCTAACTTTGGATCCTGAAGAGCCCTGTGACATGGCTTCAGCTCCACCCAGCTGTAGTCCAAGGGTAGTCCTGAACACTCAGCTACCAAGCAGTGACCTAACAGGAACCCGCACAGGGATGCAGTGGGAGCCACATTCACCTGTCTGCCTGGTAATGGTCTCACTGTCTGTGGACCCTAAAGTAGATCTTTGTCCCAATACCAGCCCTACTGACAAAAATCCTAGACCATCCCATCTACCTAGGCACCAGAAAGGACCCACACCTGCCCATGCTTCTGGTAACAGGCCTGCTAATTGCAGACACCACTGTGGACCCAGTGGCAGGCATGAGACTTGGCTTCAACTCCACTCAACTGAAATCCCAGAGGCAATACCATCAGCCTGGAGACCTGACAGGAGAAGGTGTTTAGGTGCCAAAACTAAGTCTGTAAAGATTGGAAGAGATGTGTGTGCTCCTTCAAATGGACAGACACCAATGCAAAGTTACACAGATGATGACTAAAAGAGATCAAAGAAACAAAGCAAAAATCAGTATGTGAGACTAGACAAAATTTAAAAACTTCTTCACAGTAAAGGAAAAAGATCAACAAAATGAATAGGCAAGCTGTGAAATGGGAAAAATATTTTCAGGCCATATATCTGATCAGGGGTTAACATCCAAAATATATATGGGACACATACAACTCAATGGCATAAAAGAAAATAATCTGATTTTAAAAATGGACAAAGGACTTGAAAAGACATTTTTCCAAAGAAGATGTGCAAATAGCCAATAGGTATATGAAAAAGTGCTCAACATCATTAATCATCAGAGAAATGCAGATCAAAACCACAATAAGATATCACCCCACACCCGCTAGAAAGGCTATTATCAAAAAAACAAGGAATACAAGTGCTGGGGAGGATGTGGAGAAAAAGAAACCCTCGTACACTTTTGGTGAGAATATAAATTGGTACAGCCACCATGGAAAACATTATGAAGTTTCCTCAAAACATAAAAATAGAACTGTAATATGATCCAGCATTCCTACTTCTGTATATGTACCCAAAGGAAATAAAATCGGTATCTTAAAGAAATATCTGCACTCTCCTGTTCATTCCATTATTATTCACAATAGCCAAGACATGAAAACAAACTGTGTCCATTGATGTATGAGTGGGTAAAGAAAATGTGATAGATATATATATGCACACACATCTACATACATGCATACCTGCGTGCACACAATAGAATATTATTCAGCCATAAAAAAGAAGTAAATCCTGACATTTGTGGCAGCATAGATGAACCTAGAGGAAATTATTCCAAGTGAAAGAAGCCAGACACAGAAAGACTAATTCTGTGTGATCTCACTTATATTTAGAATCTAAAAGAGTTGAATTCACTGAACCATGAACCAGGGGGTAGAATGATGGTTGCCAGGGGTGAAAGGGTGGAGGAAATGGGAGATGTTGGCCAAAGGGGACAAACTCTCAGTTATAAGTTGAATGAGTTCCGGGCATCTAATGCACAGCGTGGTCATTAGAGTCAAGAATACTATAGCACATACTTCAAAGTTGCTAAGAGACTAGGTCTCAAATGTTCTCACCACAAAATGAAATAATTACATGATGTGTAGCTAACGCTACAGTGGTAACCCTACTGCAACATACAAATATATCAAATCAACACACTGTACACCTTAAACTTGGTGACTGCAGTTAATACTACTATATTGTATACTTGAAATCTGCTAAGAGAGTAGATCTTTTGTTTTTACCACGCACACGAACATGTAACTACGTATGGAGATGGGTATGTTAATTAACTTGATTGTGGTAATCATTTCACGATGTACACGTATATTAAATGATCACATTTTATACCTTAAAATTTTTTTAGGCCTAAGAAATTTCATATTTCCTTCCAAATCACTCCTCACTTGCCATCTCCTCACTTGCCTATAGGACATTTCTAGTTATGTAACCACAGATGGATAAAATCTTACTTACTAGTTACAGATTGAACTATTTCTCACCCCACAGCCGCAAAACTGCTCTGCCTCCAGCATTCCACATTCTGTAGAATGCTGTCTCTCTCTGACCACTTGCTCACTCTAGAAATCTGGGAGATAAAGTTCACTCCTCTGTTTCAACCTCCTCCCCTGAGCAATCAGCTATCAAATCCCATACGTTACCCTTCGTAAATACCTTTCAGATACAAACTATTAAATCCATCCTCACTAGCAGAGTTTAGAAGAGTTATCTCTTATTCTGTAAATGGTTCCCCTGCCTCCAGGTTGATCCCTTCCTCCCTAAGCATTCTCAGCTTAGCAGCCAGATGACCTTCTTGAAAATAAATTTTAATGTTTCTACATCATTTCTTATATGTCTCACCTTGCGCTCATGATAAAGTCTGAAATCCCATCCAAATCTTGTTAATTCTCTTTAGCTCTGATCTCCCTTGTTACCTGCCATTCCCTGCCTTTATCCATGCTCCAGTATATTAAGATGCTTTCATATCCCAGCATCTTCACTCAGACTTGATGACTGGGAAATTCCCCCAACTCCCACTCCACTTAATCTGGGTATCTTCTAACTTCAGGCAGATTCCAGCTGAAAGAACATTCCTCAGGTATTTGCATATCAATATGCTTACTATGCACACTCTCTGTATTTCTCTCTTTGTGGCATTTACCACACTTCACTTCAATCATGTTTAGTTGTTTGCAATTCCTACCAGATTATAACTTTTGAAGGAAGGAGTGAGAACCTCTGTTTAATTTACTCATATATTTTATAATACTTGACACAGAGAAATATTCAGTAAATACTTTTGAATATATGAGTAAATGAAAAGGTGACATAACTTTGTACTAGGATATATGTTCACGAATGAGAGTGTGTGTGTGCATATAGAGGTACAGATAAATTTTATACCTTAGGGAGATTCATCACAAAATACTGTAAGTAGAACATTAATTGCTCTCAAAAACTAAAATAAAAGGAAAATAGTAAAATATGAAGGAATGATATAAAGTTACATGATATGACTACAAAATACTGGTGTTTTTAAACACATTATATTCCAGTAGACTGTAGAAAGCAAAGTGAAAAAGACCAAATCCACAAGCTGCTCCTCTGAACATTAATAGCCTGTTTTTTATGGTAGAGAAAAATCTTTCATTTGCTGTTTTTTCCAGGTAAATCTGGAAAATACTTTGATGATCTGGTAGAACAGATTTTAAAAGTATACAGGATTGTTTTAAGATCAAATGTGTTCTGCATTTTAAATGGATCATGATTAGTTTCCTAATTCAGTAAGGCATTTTTATTTACCTTGGAGATTCAGCAAATTTGAACAGTGTGCCGTGACAACAGTTTGACTAGATTCATTGGTTATGCATCGTCACTTATTAAAAGACAAAAATAGAATTTATAACCATTTTAGGGTTATAATATATTGTTGAAGTTTTTTCTAACATTGTGAAGATTGGAAAAGGGATCTTATAAAAATGTCCTTTTTCAGGCTTAATTAAAAGATTTTTCAAAAGTTCTGCTATCTATCTATGCACACACATGTAAAAATATAAATACATATATATTACAACTTGTTTTTCATGAGGTTATAATTATATATAGCAGCCAAGATCAAACAGTATAGAGAAGTATGACAGATAGCCAATATTCGGTCATAAAAGTTCTGTCAGCCAGTTTAGTCATCAAAACAGAACCACTAATAGTATTATGGGAACAAGGTGTTTACCATAGAAATGAGAGCTTACACAGATGTGGCAAAGTTACGAGAAGAAAGGTTTCAAAGTAGGGAGTCAGAGCATCAGAGAAAATCACGTACCGCAATAGCCTGAAGCAATAGTGTGAGTGGGCATTTAAGAGCTTACAGGAAAATCTCACACGCTGTGGATCTCTGGTAGCCCAGGGCATCCATGAAGAAGGGTTTTATAATGAGATCTGAGAAAGCTGCTACCTCTGAGAAAACTATAGTCGAATATTAGCTTTTATTGCTATTGGATGGCTGGGCCAGTCATTGGGAAGACAAGTTAAAAGCTCAAGCCCTCTAGGCGCATTTGCATTTGTGTGTCACTCTGTCTGTCCATCACGACCATCTAAGAGTAAGGGCTTCCTCCTCACTTCTACCATCTAAACCTTGTGTATGTTTCTGTTTTGGCCAACTGTAACCCAGAACCAAATAGGGAAGAGGACTTGAGAAAACAGAGTTCCTAGACCTTGCTGAGTTATTATAAGCAACTCAGAACAAAAGGATAAGCCCCACGTCTCACCCCTCCACACACGCACACAAAGCAAAGAATAGAAAAAGGGGGAAGAAGCAGCTCTCATTCTTTATGGAATGAAACTTAACTTTGGCACACGAAGATTAATTTCATCAGTATGGTCATAAGAATTTCCTTCGGTTAATTTTAAAGACCAGTACCTCTCGCATAAACTACAGATAATTAATTCATTAACCATTTTATTCATTTTTTCATCCAATTATTATTTTCTTCATTCAGGAAATGTTTAGTAAGCACTCACATGCCAAACATGTATAACGAATACAAGTGTGAACACAAGAGCAAAGTTTCTTCACACATGCAAATTACATTCCAGCAGGAAGAGAAAAATAATAAAAAACAGAAGTATAAGCTAATTCTAGTAATGTAAAAAGAATAAACCAGGGTAAGGAGTTTGAATATGGAAAAGGCTCATGCATCAACTGTACCGAGTGATGAAAGAAAGCCTCTCAGATATGGCATCTCATCTGAAACCGCAGCAAATGAGCAAGTGAGCTCTGCAGATAACGGCAAAGTGAGGCGTGAGAGTTGAGAAATTGGAGGCAGGAATGTGTTGGCTAGTCTGATCGCCTGCAGTGAGAAGAGGAAAATCAGAATGTGATAAAGGAATTCCGTAGACAGATGATGCGGGCGTTGGAGACCATGGTATGGAGTACAGAATGTTTAAACAGAGACCTGATACTGTCAAGACTTTTATTTTAAAAGAATGAGTCTGGCTGCTGTGTAGAGAATAGGAGGAGACCGGGCTTGCCAAGCATAGCAGGAAAGTTAGTCAGGAACCACTTCCAGTCATCTCGTTTCTAAAGAGGATGTAAGGAGCCTCTTTGTTTTAGCCGAGGGCTCCTTATTTATTACACTGAAATGGATCAAAACCTTTCCCATAAAGACCTGGAACCAGGCATTCCAGATTCAAAATTATTCTTAAAAGACTCAAAATCTAGATTTGTACACAGATATCAAATAATCCTCCCGAGAAGACTTTAAGGCTCAATATTCCTATTGGATGATATTTTATTTATTTTCTTTAGTCAGCAAATATTCTTTTATTTTTTTCCCTCCAAAGAGAGAAAATGCAAAAAGAGAGAATTAGCTTAGAAAAAGTACAGGATATGCCACTTTTTATTTTTAAGACAAAATATTTATTTATAATTTAAATAACAGGAGCTAAAATAATGCTATATGTGTTGTAGTTTGTCCCCTCTGTGTGAAACACAAGAATTAGCAATTCCACAAAGCGTGGTCTCTATCTCTTGCCAAATTTATCCTGAAGATAAGGATTGAAAATAATATTAAAATAAACCTGGTTAAGGTTTTTACATCTTTGTTACTCACCAATAGTAGCTTAATGAATATTTCTTACATTTTAATTAGAACTTTCACTAGGTGACCAGTTCCTGGACCATATGAAGCAATTTTCGCTTTCCCACCGATGCCAATTACCCAAGCTAAAATCCATCTTCCACCCTGTGGTATTTCCACTATGGTGTAAATGATGAAAAGACACGGGGTTGAAGTTGTTGTCAATTCAGTTGTAGTTATATTAGGCTGAATTGCATAAATTTATCATCAATCCTAGACTACAGCATTATTTTAATGTAATTTCTGCAGTTTTATGGTTTGCTGATACATTTAATTGCACAGAAGTTGGCCAGTAGTATAAATTAAACAGCTGTGTTTTTTGCTTGAGCTCACCATGTTAATAAAATTACAAGCCTCTAAAATATCTTGTCAGATTGTAGGAATTTAAACTGGTTTTCGGTTTACAGGATCATTTGAAAATTTATTACTTTGAACTTTAAAAAGTAATATGTAACAAAGCTCTCATTCGAGCTTAAAAGAAAGTAAGCAATGCCTATGCAGAAAGTGTTCCTGAGTCACACTGAGAGCAACTCACTTAGAAAGGAGAGGGAGAGCTCATTAACCGCCTTCCTCATTAGGGGGAAACAGCACCATAGCACTTGATCAAGCTCCGAATCCTATTATCATCTATCTGAAAACTAAAATGGTGGGTATGAACTATAAGGAAAGGAAAAATTGGCAGATAGGGATAATATATCTAATCATTGCTGCATGTCCTAAATTGTTTATTTTGTCGAAGTATAATGTATTGCACAGAAAAAATTATCCATAAAAGTGTGTTGAACCAATTGTTTAAGCTTTCCTTTGTACATACCAATCCTAAAAGCTCTAATTAAACTCCAAAATATACACAACCCCGGAAGCTCTTACAAACAATACAACACAAACGAGGCAAAATAGGGATCAATATAAAGTTCAAAGCATATAACACTCACCATTTGGGGAAAAAAAAAAAAATCTAAATCAAAGTCAACTCCTGATATTAATGACTGAGAAAAACATTAACTAAGTTCAATGATTGAAATGTCCTCAAATGAAGTTTATATTTCTGAAATAGAATAATAATCAAACACACAAACACATACTCACACTTCATGCTAACCACAAAATAGGTGTACTATAGTCTTCTGTTTCTAAAAGAAAAAACAATTCTCTGTGCCTAAAATAACTATTAACAAAATCAAAAGAGAAATGATCATGTGAGAAAAAATCTACTTGCAACACAGATCACAGCAAAGGCTTAAATTTTTTAGTATATAAAGACTCCTAACATTAAGAAGAAAAATACCAAAATACCAAGAGGAAAACGGGCAGATCACAGAAAAGGAAAAAACAAGACCACAAGCTCTTAAATACATGAAAAGCCCCAGGATTAGGAAGCACTCACGATGTTCTTTTCTTTCCATTGCCCTAAGTCTCTCCTTTTGCATGACAGTTTCTTTCAATTCTTCTTCCAGTTTTCCTGTGTTGCTATATTATTCTCCTCCCCAATTTGGGACTTTAGTAGACTCTGTTTTTATCAAGCAAATACACAGTATCAAACCCGCCAATGCACTCTGTGTCCAATAGTTTCAGGCTCCACCTTGGATTCCAAACATCTTTCTCACTAACACATGGCATTTCTCAGATGGGGCTCTGTGCTAACCTTGCAGGCCCTAATGTGCTGCAATACTACGGGGTAGATCTGCGCTGTTGGAGAGTAACTCTTTTTCACCTTCCTGATAGAATGTGCTGCTCTGGAGCTTGTTGTATCCTAACATACTCCTCCTCTTAGACAGGAAGTGGAAGGAGAGAATTACAGAATCAGAAAGTTGAGGAAGGGAACTCCTGAGATAAGTCAATCTTCCGTTTTGCTCTCCTCCTTTTCTCAAGAGAAGCTGCCCAGAGAGCACCAGATTCCTGTCTACTCCTTGGGAGAAGGACTCTGGAGGGAGCCCCGACCGGCTGTATGGCTGGAAAATAATGAGCTTCATCCTGGGCTTCAGCTTAGGAACACAGACGCCCTGCAGTTATGCTCATATATCCCCCAATAGCAACATTTCCAATGGTATTTGCTGGGGCCCTTGGTCTTGTTTATTAAATGGTTCGGGGAAAATTCAACTGTGCTTTCTCAAAAACACAAATACATGCAAGTTCTTCTCAAAAGCAGGCAGATATTGTTCTAGAATCAAAAGCATATTCCTCATTATCATCTACAACACTGTTATGATTGTTCTCTGGTCCTAAATTCTCACCCTTGCTTGTTTCTCATATAAATTACAATGAAAAATTCTGCAAGAATTGTTTTACCTGTGCAATTTTAATGCTATCGTATAGCCAATAAAACATATTTCTTCCTGATGTAAAAATTTTCATGTCCTTTGGTCTTCAATTTTTTAAGACGCTTTTTTTTTCAATTGTCAAAACAGACTATTAGTGTTAAGCACAATAAATCAAACAAATTAATTCAGACAGTTTAACACGTGAATATATTCATATGCAAAGCACACAGTCAAATCAAATAGAGAAGTTAATATAAGAAATTTTAGAGAAAGGAAATCACAGCAAGTGAAACTTCACTTAATTGAGACTGATTTTAAATCACTTGTTTCAAAGGTAGATTTAATCTTCCAAGGATAGCTGTTCTTATATAGGAAAGTCAGAGCCCTTTGAATATTTTTTCTTTTTCTTTTATTTTCTTCCTTTTCATCTTGTTATTTTAATCCACTAGGTGGATGGATTTCTATCTGGTAAGATTTCGTTTTCTTCTGCTTTGTTCAGGAATCATTACAATTTGTAGTATTTTCTTAACCTCCTTTGAAAAGACTTCAGTCTCTGTTGGTTTAATAAATATGCTAATATATGTTACAGGAGTAAAACTCTAAGTAAGAAGATTAGAGCATGTTCTAGTGTGGAGAAGGTATTTTACTTTTTTTAATATATATTAGAAATTTCTAAAGGAACAGGTGCCTAGAATTTTTCAATAATCCTTGAAGAGTTAATAGCAGACGTGTGATTACATTTAACAATTTTCATTGAGTGGCTACTATGCGACGAATGCTAAGTATATCATTGAGGGTGTGTCAGACAATGCGTGTGTCTTCATGATGCTGACACCCAGAAACTAAACAATTACAACTCAGGACTGGAACTGTTCTGACGGTTAGTAGTATGGGGCAGCTTGAAGGGGATTTGAACTATGTATTTGAAGAACCAGTAAATGAACTTTGAGAACCTGACGTCTAAGGCAATTCTTTAAGATAAATATGATTTATCCAGGTAATGTGTGTGAGTATTGGGCCCAAAGAAATATGAAATAATTGTATAGTTAATATCCATTTTATTAACCATCACTGCTCATTTCCTGTGATTTTCCTATTGATGGGGTTCGGGGCAGGCTGCCCCAAGATGTGCTCCTCAGGTATACAGATTATTTCGAGCTGAAGACAATAAAGGCTCAGAAGACTCAGGAAGAACGTTCGACCTTTTCCCCCTAACTGCCTAAAAGAAATTTAAAATAAATGCCTGTTCCTAGGACAGCCCATCATCATAAGTAATTTTGGGTTCAGGTAGACTGGAAGGATCCTTGCTAACCCCACTCTTATCAAAGTTCTGTTTACCAAACATTTGCTTTTCCACTTCCACGTGAGTTGCCTTCCTCCCCCTTAAGCCCCAAATCACTACCTGCAATGTCCTCCTTGTCTATAGCTGAAGATATTTAAACAGGTGGCCTCGGCCAGATGGCTGAGTTACTCGGTTTCTCTTGAGTTTCTCACATGTATACATGCTATTAAACTTCGTTTGATTTTTTCCTGCTAATCTGCCTTTTTAATTATTTGACCAGCAATAAGAATCTTAAGGAAAGGGGGGGGATTCTCCCACTTCCCCGACACTATTCATATGGTCTACCCCTTTTTCTTTCTTTTTCTTTTTTGCCTATTCCACATTGATTTGCTGATGCACTTTATATCCACATATGTGAAAGCCTATGTGTACACTGGTAAAAAGTGAGAATGTGGACTCCTGAACCACTACCTGTATCTGAATCTCAGCTCTGCCCTGTGCAATCACTGTGACCTTGGGCATGTCATTTCACATCTCAATGCTTCAGTTTCTGGATCCATGCAATAGGGTAAATAACAGTATAAATCACCCAGGAGTGCTGTGATGATAAAATGAATTAACATATGTAGAATGCATAAAACAAATTTGTACAAAGTAAGCTCTTTATAGGTATTGCTATTACATCATTATAAATTAGATATTAATTTCAGTGGAAATCTGTCACTAGCAGCTGTCTAAAAGCTATCAAGCACACTTTGTATATTTCAATACCTCCCTGCATTGTGAATCTCACTTTCCCAAAATGAAACCCTATATTCCCAATTACTTTTCCCATTAGCTTGAAGATATGTGACTCAGCTTCTGCCAATTTAATCTGCCTGCATGAAACTTTGATTCATAAGTAAGTCATGTCAGAAAATCAGCCAGAACTAGGGCACCCAAATAGCTGGAGCGCACAGGGGCGAGGCAGTGAATTTATGGGGCTGGCAATAATGGTAGCCCTTTGCTTTTCCAGGGATGTGTCTAGAGGCATTCTGAACATCCAGGGTTTCACATACCATCATAAGCTACCCTACAATACAGCCACTAACAAAACTAGGCTGTCGTGAGCCCCTGGTAATAGAACTGTTTATCTTTGTACCAAGATGCTTAGGAAGACACCAAAATCTGTATATGCCATGTGCCCAGGCTGACTTCAGGGGACTCATGCTGTAAGACCTAAAGTTCTTATGAGGTTATCTAAAGTGAAAAACCATGTTATCAGGGCTAAGGGTGGTTCCATGTGTGCTAAATATGTCCGCGATAGGATCAAGTGAACTTGCCTTGCTGAGGAGTGGGAAAATCATTGTGAAAGTGTTGAAGGCACAGCACAAAGTCAGAAAACTAAATAAAAAAAAATAATGAAGGTTTTTTGAGTAACAAAGCAATTTAAAAGCTAAAAGAATAAAATAAATAATTGTGATGGCCCATTCCTAATTGTGACTGAGGCAGCGGGTTCAGCAGCATTAGTTGCTAACCCTCTGGTTCTGTGGTGTAGTCTGAGAGCAACGACTGGGAGTTTATTAATGCTTCTTAATAAATACTTTCCCCCTAACCTGTGAGAGTGGAGTCTATTGACTTAGAGTAAGGATAATAACCACTATACCAACTGACTTCAGAGGTAGTTTGAGGCATCTAGCACTCAAAAAAAATGGGAATTTGAAATTGGTCGTCTCATCTGATGAGTTTGAAGTCAGTAAAGAATTGATTAGCATTCGAGGAGGGATGTTGGAATTCCACGGCACATAGTGACAAACATTGACTTATCACTGTGGTCACCTGGAATAAGGTGTGTATTAAAGTAAGCGTTCAGGGGTTCACTGATTACTATTTACAGCAGTTCAATGGGTATCAAAAATACCAGAGTTCTTTGTGTGCAGGCTGCTCCTAGAAGTGCTGAAGAGTTTAAAAAGTAATTTAACAGCTCAAACTTTTAAATTATTACTTCAACCATTATCAGTTAACCAAAGATTCTTGTGATATGCTTGAAATGTTTTCCATCATTTAGCAACAGGGCTGTTTAGCAACATGGAACCTAATGTCCTTATTCCTGAATTTCAATATCGGCCTCCTCCACAGCTGCTTCGGACCTCTTTCTTCATGCATTTACTCATTCAACAGATGTTTATATGAAACCATATGAAAGGTACTTGTACAGAGGCTGCATTATAGAAACTAAAGAAATAAATTCTCCATCTTCAAGGATCTTACATTCTATTGAGGGAAGAGAGAAAGTAAACAGGAATGAGATGATAGGTTAACGAGAAAAATGAAGCTGGGCTAAGGCAACTGGAGAATGATGGGGTCATGTTCTACAGAAAATGACCAGAGAATGTCCCTATGACAGTTTGGGTTCTCCAAAAGCAGACACCAAGATGTGTTAGATGAGCAAGAGATTTATTGATGAAGGATTAAAGGGCAGAGCCAGAGAAGGTAGAGCAAGATTTCAGACCACCTATGATAGAGAGGGCCAAGGAAGAAAGCTGAGGACTTGGAGCCTCAGACTGCAGTAGAGTTTTTAAAAATTTTCAATGAGGCAGACGGAGAGTTCTCGAGCCAAAGTTATTAAAGGCATTTCTTATTCTGCAGGCATGGGTCAGCATTCGTACTCTCATTATGGTCAGTCATTGCCTCAGAGCGGCCTATAGGAAGTGGCTCAATACGGTGGTGGGACCAGGTAGCGGGCATCACTCATTTATGCTTCCCGGTACACAAAATCTGAGCAGCACATTTTCTCATCCACCTCATCATGAGAATGACTCCTTTATCCATTTTCTTGTTCTTCGTAGCTCTTAACTCCACACTCTAGGCTCTTGGCTCCACCCTCAGAGAAGTTCTTCCTTTTCTACAAGAAAAGCTAAGTAGATTTCTTAGCCTGTTTCCCGTCCATAGAAAATGAAAGGCCCAGAGGATTTTATGTAATTTTCTCAGTCTCTTTATTTCAAGCTGGGACCCTTTTACTGATACAACTCCCTTGTATCAGATAATAGGCCATTACATTTGATAAAAATTACATCCCCATTTGTTTTCCACACAGGCTTTTCTCTATTTTGGATACATCAGTCTCCTTAAATCTTTAGAGGTCTTAACAAACAGTTTTAAGGCCATATCCTTGATTTGATCTGATGCCATGACTCTCTTTAATCATTATGACCGTGATGCCAAGTTTTATTGGCACTGCTTTGGATTTCATCTTCCAGGTTTTTATTTATTTTAAGTTCTGTCCTTGGCTAAAGACAAACAGTTTCATTTTCCAGATCCTCACATCCTGGTCCATTTATATTCCCTCTGAATTCTTCTTGTAAACTGAACCATTCTTTCTTTAATTTGTCTCTTTCTTCCTGGAATTATTTAACAGAGACAGCTAAAAGAAAGCAATGGACACTTCAGCATTCTGTTTGGAGATCACCTTGCCAATGACACAAGCTCATTAGTCCATTTCTATCTCCAAGTTATTACAGTTGACAGCTTAGCCAGTTGTCTCACCACACACATGAATGATCTTTTTTTTTCCAGTATGCCATATCCATTTTCTTGCCATCTTTCCAGCCTCCACAAAGTTTACTTAACATTTTTCCAGCCTTTGCAAACAGCATCTTTAATAATTTTCTACTTGCCCTCCAATACTACAAATTTTCTGTTATGGGAACACTCTGCTTCTAAATACCAATTTCTGTATGAGTTATCTAGTGCTGTGTAACAAACTACTCCAAACTTGATGGATTAAAACAATGACTATTTGCCTCAGCTGGGCAGTTCTTCTGGTTCACCTGGTATTACACTTGGACCTGCAATTAGCTGCCAGGCCAGCTGAGGGCAGGTTGGTGGGTAGATGGACAGGGAACTCAGCTGGGACTGCTTGTCTCTCTGCTGCGTGGAACCACTCATTCCCTATCAGGCTATCTAAGGGTTTTTTACAGAACGCAGGGAGAGTTCCAAGAGTCAAAAAGAGTAAACACCAATTTATAAGCATTTTTCAAGCCTCTACTTATGACACGCCTGCTAATGTCTGATTGGTCCAAGAAGGCTGCATAGCAGCCAGAAGCAAGGGCAGAAAATCTACCTCTTGATGGGAAGGGAAGAGTTTGGGACCAATTTTGCAGTCTATTGCTGGTTATATTACTTTCTATAGGTCAAAATATATAGTTATAAATAAAAAGCATTTAAGTAAATTTCAAAAGAGAGTAAGCGTTGTGAAAAGTTTTTCTAAAAGCAATTCATATGTATTAATGTTTTCCCTCAGTGAAGCAATAATTGTTTATTCTATAAAGGCTATTATTTTGTTTTAGTTTATGCACTTATTAATTTAATTTTCATTCATTCATTCATATACTATTTATAGAGCTAATTAGACAAGCACATTAATAAAGGATTAGCTCAGGGATTTGTATAACTCAAAAATTATTTGTTGCTATGGTTCTACTGGCCTAAGGAAATAGAATAGGACAGAATTGTTTCTGAATGTTGGCCCACTTTTCCTTTCAACCTCCACCCTGGTTGCCACTGAGTTCGAAGTCCTCCTCCTACGAGACTTCAAAAATAGAGGAAATTAAAATCTTTTTTCCCCAAAAAAGTGTTTGGTTGAAACGAAAGTAAATGTTTTTAGTAATATGGAGGCCATAGTTGATTATCTGTGGGTATGTCTTCAGAAAAGTTAAATTTACAAAGAAGAGAGAGTGTGGATTTTCTTTAACCAATGATAAGTGAAATGTGTGACCATGTTTTCAATGTTGAATGAAGACTGTTGAATATTGTAGACAAATTTTTGTTTCAGTTATTATCTAATTAATATTGCAAAATACCAGTTATATTTTGTTAGTACTATAGAAACACAAATTTGTGATCCTGCGGTGTAAATATTGTGTTTTATTTTCATTAAGCAATGTCACTAAAGTGAATGAACCCCAACTCCTCTCAGTCTTTTTGTCTTTGGCTAAAGATCCCCATTCCCTTCCTTTAATTCTTACTTCCTAGTTCTCTGAAACTGCAATTTTAGCCGCATGTAAAAAATGGAATTAAGGCAGTTATTTAATAAAACAATCAGACCAAAAAATAGTGTTTTTCTCTTTCTGTCAGTCCCCACTATCCTCTGGGGAACTTTTCTTTTCCCTTTGGATAAAATCAAGTGAGCCTATTAGACTCCCCACCTTTTCCTAACTAGAGAAGAGGCGTGTGATCAAGGCAGGCCAATCATAACACTGCACTGAAGCAAATATATTTTTGTGTCTCAAAAACACCAATATCAAAATTTTAATTAGTAATAAGTACGACACAAAAAAATAAAACCATTTAGTCGTTAAAGCAAGCTGTCTAAAAATTGCACCGGAATATCCCTTAGGCATAACGATTACCTGGTCCTCTCAACACACTTCATTTTCACTCTGATACTCTCAGAATTGTCACTGATAACAAGAGATCCATGTTCTAACAAAATTATAGTTGGTACTTACTGTTCTCCATCAACAATAAACGAGCTGGAAAGAATACATCGAAAGAGGAATAAAACATTTTGCTTTAAACACACAAAACAATCAATACCAATCTTATTTGGTCAAGAAGTAAAAGCACACATTATTTATCATTCAACATTCTTTTCAAATTTACCCTTGCCAAATACAGGGTTTTTGACGTTGTCATAGAATTTGATGATTATGTTCAGTTAAAGGAAGGAAGAATAGCACACTGGACAGGTTCATTCTCAAACTAATCATTTTTAAAACTGCCTATGTTTTAAAGAATATGGAACTTAATGAAAAACTCTTCTAGAATATCCATCACATGCATTGTCAGCGATAGTCCTTCCAGCTTCTATTTATTTATTCATTCATATAAATGCTGATTAAACAACTACTGTATACTAGCATGATTATAGGTGCCAGAGTCACAGCAGTGAAGTAAAGAGACAATTCTACATTCCTCCCAGGCTTGTATCATGATGTTCTTTGGTCCTGACCACTTAGGTGACAGGGACCCCCATCCTTGAGATCCTTTCTCCTTCTCCTTGATAATCATGTTAGTTTTCTCAGCTTCTTATGCTTGAATTTTGAAAATTCTTGGAACGATCGGTTTCACCACAAAGCCTTAGATTACAAATTAAGTTTGTTCCTCAATGCTGCTGAAGCTTCTTTTACTTATTTTTAGCTGACTTCTTTTGCATTCCAGTAAATTGTTTTTGTAAACATTTTCAGGTTTCTCTAATTCCCATCCTTACAAAACCACACCTACGTCAACCAATGATATATCTGCTCAGAATAGACTGGAACTTGGGAAGGCAGATGAATTCTGGAAATAGAAATTTGAGATCCTTAGGGAGGAGTGAGCAGGCTGCAAAGAGAAGCAAGAATAAATCCTATGGAACCCTGAGTGTCAGAGCACGAAAGGATAAATCAGCAAAAGGAATTCAAAAGAAGGATTAGAAGAAGAATGAGTGGATTCCAGGGTCTGGGAAGCCAAGGGAACACGGTTTCAAAAAGTAGGGAAAGTTTACAACGTCAAATGTTGTAGAAATTGATATCTGTTTGCTTAGATCATTCTTTGTTCTGTTGATGAAAAATAACCAATAATCATTGTATGGATAAGAGAAATAAGGTGAGTTTTGCCTGAGCCAGAGCGAGGATTACAACCCAGGAAGGCCTTAGAAAGTGTTCCAGAGAAGCATGGTTTTCAGTACAGTCTTATATCTTTTTAGAACAAGGAACATCCAATAAACACCTAGGATAGATTTTCATCAAAGTTTCAAAGAGATCTTTAGTTGCAAATTAGTAGGTTAACATGACGCCCACTTCCAGAAAGGGACTAATCTGAGCTTTACTAATGGAGTGTTACCAACAGGGCGTAGGAGGGGAAGTCTGCTTTCTTACCTTAACAAAGGGCATTCTTTAATGGTTAAGCAGATGTACAATGTATGTTTGACAGGCCATAAGTCAGGCTTTTGAGTTCATGCCGAATCAGTTTTGAACCTGAATAGTTACCCTACATACCTCAATATGTGAAAATCTCGTCTGTTCTTAATTGATTAGCTTATTCCGTTTTTCAGTAAAACATTTCTAGGAAAGTGTAAACAACCTGGAGCTGGAAGGAAGAAACCAGTAGTTCCGGTTCTTACTCTTCTACTTACTTGATAAAGTTGCTGAAAATCTATGAATTTGTTTCCTGATCAAAATAATATATATGATACCCATTCTAGCAAAATCTCTTTGTGAAGATCAAACTGGTATATATGAATACGCTTTGTAAAAGGGCCTATGACTTTAGGGAGCTATTTATGTTGTAGAAAAACAAGAGGTTTTGTTGGACCACAGACTTGCTTTTGTTCTCTCTTTCCCTCTATGAGCTCATCTGCTAAATTTTAAGTGATTTTTTCATTTATTTAATCAGACTCAAAGCAGTACTCACACATGAGAAGGGATCTGATATGATCTTTAAGACTCTCCTCATGAAATTATAATGAAGAAAAGGGTAATTTGGGACTCCAGAAGTCTGGTTGAAATCCACACAAGGAAATCATCCTGAAATAATCTCCTGAGAGCAGAGAAGGCAAGACAATGTAAACAAAGGAGTTAATTTTGCAAAGTCGGTGATAAGCACGTCAACCAAAAACTTGAGAAATATTTGCAGATAAACTGCAATAATCTGCCTTTGAATGGTCAACTGTTTACTGTATTCTTTTTTTTCTTTTTCTCAGTCTTCCTATTTCACATAGAAAATGAAATCGAATCACAATTTTGCCTAAATGGATAGGGAATAATGTTCAAACAATCATTATAATGCTAACTCTAAATAAAGTTGTATTGTTTATTTTCAATGATATAATCTAGAAAAACAATTGAAGGATTAATTGCCCTCATTGAACCACCCTTTAGGAAAGCAGCACTAATTAGTTTAAAGGGACATCATTGCTGAAATGCTTCGAGTCGTCTTTCTTCCACCATGAGCGTGTACCCTTAACATAAGACCCTAGACTCCTCTTTGGTGAAACAATTTTTCAGAGCACACAAACAGTTAAATGTACATGTGTGTATGCACACCCATGTTATTTTTAACTCATGTATGTATGTATAGAATCTTGCTATTTTTCCAAACCTTTTTCTCCTTCCTGCCTCAGGCTGTACAGTGGCTGTTTTCTCATTATACTTATTTCCCCCCAGATCTTTATTCTGCCCAATTCATCACTTTCCTCACATCTCTGATAAAATGTCACTTGCCCCAACTTTCCTTTCTTGACAAACTTATTTAAATGGAAGCCAGGACCTAAAGAACAAGTCTAACCTAGTTTTTCAAGAAAATTTTTCACATAAAGACAACTGAGTTTTCTCCTTTATGGAATAAATATCCTCTCGTTTTATGTACTCTCATCTTTCTTGTAATTATCCTCTAAATGTTTTCTGGTTTAGCATCATACCTTTTACTTGCCTGTCTAAAACTCAAAAGATCAAACATATTACCTCCTTCACTCTAGAGGTTATGCTCCTGTTAAAGTACTTTGAAATTGTTCGAGCATGTTGGGCAGCCATCTTTTACTGTTGGCTCACACTAAGCTTACAGAAAATTTAAGTCCCTAAATCGCATGTGATGCTACTGAGCTAGTGTGCCCTCTTAGATTTGCTACTTATTTCTTGAACCCAAGTATCAAACTCTACGTTAATACATATTAAATGTCATATTTGGCTCATCATTTCCAAATTATTGATATAGTTAGGATGTTGGATTCTTTTAGCTGATGTACTTATTTGTTGGTCCTCTCTCAGAAATTTGTTCTAAAATTTCCCAAGTTAATAATAAAGATTTCATTAACTTGTTTGAATTCTTTTTGTCCTGGAGGCCTGGTTAAACATCTGTTGGGACAATCAGTCCCCAGAGCACAATGACACTTTGGAAGTCTAGAGAGCTACAGAAGCATGATTCATAATTCAACTAAACATATTAAGGGTACAGCCTCTGCCAAGGGCACTCTGAAATTGCTTTACGCATTCTAATCAAACTTTGTTTTCTGGCCAGTGGGTCTCAGTTTTGTTTGCCTGATGATAAATGCTAAAATCGTTCTGGACACTCTTCTCAATGATAGTCACTCCGTACTTTGTCAGTAGGGTCCTCATGCATTCTCATGGCTCCAAGTATAAATTATGTGGCAATAAAGTTCAAATATAAGACACCAGCCCTGACCAACTCATACTCATTGTTCAGGAATGTTCTTAAATGTTGATTCTCATAGTAGAGGACCATCTTTACATAAACAGAGTCCTCTGACTTTGGGAAACCACCTTCTTCAATGGTAATACATGTGTCTGGTGGAAACCAGCCTTCATCATGTTACCGCACAAAATTGAGATTCTCAGCCTGATGTGCGCAAACAAGCCAATGGATTTTGGCATCAGACTTCAGGGGAGAAATCAGCTTTAATTCTGTGAGATTGATCTGCAGGGAGACAGGGGGTGTGTGACCTCAGATTTGTCTCTCTAATTCAAGATTTAGGGCAAAATCGAAGAGGTTAGGGAGAAGAGGCCAGCACGCAGAAATGCTGGTGGGACAGGTTTTGATTGGTGGGATTCTAGCATTTACAGTAAGGTTTTAGACATTTATGACAGGGTTCTAAACATTTATGATGGCGTTCTAAACATTTTTGATGAGGTGGGGAGGGAATTTTAACACTGGATCTTCCTGAATGAGAGACCCTCTTTCTTCTGATAAGAGTCTGACTTTCAAATTCTGGTCATGTTCCTGTCTTTGGGTTCCATGGGAAGGAGGATATTTGGTTCCAAGGTCGTTTCAGGTCACAATTTTTTCTTTTGCACATACCCTGGCTAAGTGACTTTGCAGATTTTCTGAAAGGCAATTCTTAATCAACCCTGTTCATAAGAGATGGGGTCAGTTGAACTGGTCCTGGAAGGCCTGCAGTTACAATCATACCTCACCTTCCCAACCATAGCAGTGACCTATGCCCTACCAATCAGAATATCCATCGTACCTTGTAACTTTGCTATATAGTTCCTAGCACACACGCTATGAGTAATCATCTGTTTAACATGTATATACATCAATAGATTGTAATGACCCCAATAAGAGAAATCATACCTATTGCTCACCATTGAAGCCCCAAGATTAACGCAGTGTCAGCCCTAAAGTAGGTCTATTTTCTCTTTTATAGTATCTTAGTCTGTTCAGCATGCTATAATAATACCATAGACTTAGTGGCTTATATACAACAGAAATGTATTTCTCACAGTTCTAGAGGCTAGGAAGTCCAAGATCAAGGGCCTGCTTCCTGGCTCATAAATGGTAATCTTCTCACTGTAACCTCACATGGTGGAAGGGGGTGAGGGAGCTCTCTGGGGCCTCTTTTATAAGGACACTAATTCTGCTCTCATGACCTAATCACTTCCCAAAGACCCCATCTCCAAATACCATCACATTGGGAATTAGATTTCAACATGTGAATTTTGGGGGGACGTAAACATTCAGTCTATGTCATATAGGAAGAACATAATGTCTGGCCCTAATGTTTTTAAACTCCAACAAAGTTGGTAAGCCTATGGGCTAATTCTATCACTACCATTATGACATCTAGGCAAGAGGGACCCCAGATTTAGAGCCATCAGGTTTAAAGGCCTTAGAAATCATGGGCATACAAATATATGCACACTCACACACACACACGCAAACAGTTGTGTCACTTGGGATTCACCAGGTAGCACTCACATAAACTCTGCACATCTGCTGGTGTGACTTATGCTGTTCAGGTCCTGTCCTACAGGATGCTTCTCCATATCTCTTGCTGTAAGTCCTCATAACAAAACACAAGCATAGCTGATGTCGTGAAGGCTTGCAGACAGTGTTGCTGGCATTGCTGAAGACAAATACTGTTTTGCATTGCAGAGAGGACTTGTATGATGGAAGTGCTTAGATAAGAGGAAAGACAAATTAATTAACTTGTCAAACCCTTCCTCTTAGATAGCAAGAATGTAATAGATTCTTGCATAATGAAGTAGTGTCAAGCATCTGCTTCCTTGTTTTTCTTGGTGCCCCAATTCGTGACACCATGGTACTCACAGGTTAGCACAGTAGTCACAATAATGGCATGCGGTCTTTGAGGAAAATTTCCCAATATTAAACATTCTGTTCTTTTCTTAAACTTGTGTCTGTGTATTATAATTTAGATATAATGTGCATGAAGCAGGCATTAGAGTTCTTCAGAGAAACAAAACCAAAAGAATATATATAGCGAGAGAGCGCCATGAGATCAAGGATGAGGTCAAGTCCCAAGATCTGCAGGGTGAGCGGCAAGCTGGAGGCCCAGGAGGGCCGATGTGTTACAATCCAAAGGTGGGAAAAAACCAGTGACTCAGCTAGAAGGCAAACAGGCAGAAGGAAGGAACGCTCACTTACCTGGGGGACGGTCAGCCTTTTTGTTTTATTCAGGTCTTAAACTTACTGGATGAGGCCCACCCACAAGGAAGAGGGCAACCTGCTCTACACAGTCTACCAGTTTAAATGATAATTTCATAGGAAAACAGCCTCACAGAAACAGCCAGAATAAGGTTGAACCAAAATCTGAGCACCTCATGGCTCAGTCAAGTTGACACATAAAATTGACCATCACAAAGTGTAGTATCATTTTTTACTTTGGCTACATGATGTTCAATGAATTGTAAAGAGTTTCATTTTTATGAAAATATTTAATAAGATTAAATTAAAATGCCAAAAATTAAATAAAACATTTGTTTTGTTATTTAATTTTTATTTAATTTCATTTAATTCTTAAATTACAATTTATATTATTTATTTTAACTTCAATATATGATTTTGAATATTTTAGTAAAAATATTCTGAAAATATAAATACAACAATTAAATTTCAAAGTTATTGACTTGTGCACTTAGTTGATTCTAATTTTTAATGAAATTTTAATCAAAATTTTAAATCACTGAATATATCTGTTTTTTAACTCTTTAAATAATTGAGAATGAGGACAATTAAGATTTTGGGAAAATAGAAACTGAAAATAAATATCAGAAAAGAAAAAAATTCCAAACACAGAAAAATTTTTAAATATTGTCTCATTTTTTTTAAAAAAAAGCTGTAAATAATAAAAGAGAACAGACATCTATGATGTATGACCCACAGGAAATTCACGAAGAGAACAATACCAGATGTTTATTAGAGGAATATTTAATTTATGGCAAAAATCACGAGAATGTAAGCAAACCTCCATATGTGCTCAAGCCTCCAGCCCCGTAAGTGTGAGAACCATGGCTCCTGGGAGGATGAGATTTTTCACAAGAGCTGTCTGCAGATCTAATTAAGTTGTCAGACATGCCACTGAAGAGATTTTCACATCAAAATCAGAAAGCCTGAGAGGAAAGGCGGGAAGATAAGGTGAGTAGAGGAACTTGGGGCCGTAGAAAGGAGGCTTCTGGTTGCAAGTGTTGCAATTAGAATCTAAAATCAGCCAGAGGAAACAGCACAAGGAGACTCTCACCCCAACGCTAAAGTTTATAAAGTTTTGCTTAACTCACTAAACATCAGGGAAAATACCCAAAATTGTTGCCATGCGCAATTGCCTGAATTTGAGAGCAGAGTTCAGAATATTCTTGCTTGAAATGCTGGGGAAAGGCACATGCTTTCAATGGGGCATTGAAGAACAGGATTGGGAATAAGAAAATATTGATAGTTTGTTACAAAGAAGTGAATGGTCAAATTTGTACTTTAGGAACTTAATTCTTGCAACACAGTTCAGGACAGATTAGCACAGGGAGTTTCTGGATAACGCTGAAGATTAAAACTATTATTAAAACACAAAGTCCTTCGTGAGCACTGTGGCAACCAGGAGAAAGCATTTTACAGATCTCCAAATAAGGGGAAAGTAATTGACTTAGGCCACCATTGTGGCATTTACGCCAACCTATGGTTCTCGGAGACTGCCTTTGGGAACACTGCACATCTCAGTAGGAATACTAAGGCAGGCTCATTCCTGGGAGACAGGAGGATCCTCTGAGGGTTGTCTTAGACTTGAGAATCCCTCACAGCTTGCTCAGCTTGCCTCAGACTGCACAGCATTCTTGGTTGCTCCCACCCCATCTTTATTCTTTCACTCACAGGCAATCTTGTGTCATGGCCTGATGGCTCATAGCCTTTCCAGAATTCTCACTGCTTTCTCTCACATAGGCATCTCCCCTAATAAAATTCTAATATGTTTAATCCCACCTTAGCATCTGTTTCTCAGAGGACCTAGATTAACACAAGCGCAGACACAGGTGTGTGGACAGGAGTATATGAAAGCAATTTTGGAAGTAAAATTAACAAGAAACACTAGATTTTACGAAGCAGAAGAAGGAAGAGTCAAATACTACTAGACAGTGAAATGGTGATCATGTTAACTGAGGTTTCAATTCAAAGAGGGTAAAAAGGACTTGAAGGAAAAATTATGAGCTCAATTTTGGAACATGTCCAGTATGAGACATTATGGGCCCTCTGGGGAGTGATGGCTGGCAGACTGTTACAAGTATTAGTCATAAACTCATAAGATAGACAAAGACAAGAGATACATGTTTGACAGTCAAACAGATTAAGGAGTCTATGGAAAAATAAATTGTCAAGAGTTTACACTACTTTCAAGCTAACAAGTGAGCCTGCCACAGTTTTATGAACGCTGGTAGAAGATATGAGACTCCTGGATCAGAGATGGACAGTTTATTACTCATGGCAAATGCAGTGGCCAGGGTATCACCATTGTGCTGATGCTCAAGCCCCAGTTATTACAGGGCCACATAAAGAGGGCTAGAAGACACCTGCACACAAAGAGGGCTGCATTATAGACGAGGGACCCTGCGCTTAGGAACGCCAGTCTTTGCTAATGAGTGGTAAATGTGCTTGTTCCTTCCTACGGGGGGAGACACTATGCCTGTCTTCCAAGGCTGTTTTCTATTCAAATTTCTTTGAAAAGACAGTCTGGAAAAAAGAACATTCTATGACTTGCTCACAAAGTGTGCAGAAACACAGGAGACCCAAGGAAAATTATCTTCCAGCACAAACCAATCTGTCTTGAAAACCTGGAACGCTACTTTAAAAAATTAGGTGCCATTTTCCACTTCAGATGAGAAAAAGTATTCATGGGTGTGTGTGTGTGTGTGCCCGCACGCATGTAGGCTTGCATCTGAGTGTATGCCTATGTGTATACTATGTTATGTTTTCTGGGCCCATTCAGGTCTAGGAAGGTGTGTTCATTTCCCATGGCTGCCCTGACAAATTACCACAAATTGGGTGGCTTAAAACAGTGGACGTTAAGGACTCAAGAATATGCAATGAGGAAAGGACAATCTCTTCAACGAACGGTGTTGAGAAAACTGGACAAAACTGCCACTGGATCACTATCTAACACCATACACAAAATCAACTCAAAATGGATTAACGACTTGAACGTAAGGCCTGAAACTGTAAAACTCCTAGCAGAAAACATAGGTGGTAAGCTCCCTGACATTGGTCTTGGCAATGATTTTTCAGATCTGACACCAAAAGCAAAGGCAATAAAAGGAGAATTAAACAAGGGTGACTACATCAAACTAAAGCTTCTGCACAACAAAGGAAACCATCAACAAAATGAAAAAACAACCTATGGAATGTGAGACACTATTTGGAAATTATATATCTAATAAGAGGTTAATATCCAAAATACATAAAGAACTCATACAACTCCATAGGAAAAAATCAAACAATCTGATTAAAAAGTAGGCAGAGGATCTAAATAGACATTTTTCTAAAGAACACATGTAGATGGACAACAGGTACATGAAAACGTGCTCAACTCACTAATCATCAGGGAAATGCAAATAAAAACCACAAGGAGACATCATCTCACACCTGTTAGAATAGCTATTATCCAAAAATATATAAAAAGTGCTGGTGAGAATGTGAAGAAAAGAGAATCCTTGTGCACTATTGGTAGGAATGTAAATTGGTGCAGCCACTATGGAAAAGAGTATGGAGGTTCCTCAAAAAATTAACAATAGAATTACCATATGATCCAGTAATTCCACTTCTGGGTATTTATATGAAGAAAACAAAAATACTAACTTGAAAACATATCTGCACCCCTATGTTCACTGCAGCATTGTTTACAATAGCCAAGAAAAGGAAACAACCCAAGTGTCCATGAAAGGATGAATGGATAAAGGAGATGTGGTATATCTATACAATGGATATTCTTCAGCCAAAAAAAAAAACAATGACATTTTGCCATTTGTGACAACATAGATAGACCCCTGAGGGTGTTATGCAAAGTGGAATAAGTCAGACAGAGAAAGATAAATACTATACAATCTCATTTATGTGTGGAATTTTTAAAAATCCGGAAACTCAAGCTCATAGATACTGAGAACAGATTGCTCACTGCCAGAGGCAGGGGCTGGGGGTGGCTGGGGGCTGAAATGGATGAAGGAGCTCACAAGGTACTACAAATCTCCAGTTATAAAATAAATAAGTCATTAGGACATAATGTACAGCATGGTGACTATAGTTAATAATACTGTATTGCATATCTGAAAGTTTCTAAGAGAGTAAATCTTAAAAGTTCTCATCATAAGAAAAAAATTTCATAACTATGTATGGTGACTGACGTTAACTAGACTTACTGTGCTGGCCCTTTTGCACTATATAAAAATATTGAATCATTACGTCATACACCGGAAACTAATATAAAGTTATATGTCAATTATACCTCAATTAAAAAACAAGAGAAATTCATTCTCTTTTAGTTCTGGAAGCCAGAAGTCTGAAATCAGGGTGTCAGCAGGGCCACATTCCCTCTGAAGCCTGTAGGGGAGAATTCCTCCTTGCCTTTCCCAGTTTCTGGGAGCTCCAGGCTTTCCTTGGCTCTTGACTTGTATAACTTCAATCTCTACGTCCATCTTCACATTGCTTTCTCCTCTGTGTGTCCTTTCCTCTTCTCTTCTCTTTATGATACTTGTCATTGGATTTAGAGCCCACTCTAATCTGGGATGATCTCATCTCATCTCAAGACCCTACCTTACTTAGCTCTGCAAAGACATTTTTCCAAATAACTTCATAGTCACAGGTTCAGGGTGGGCATATCCATATGGTTGCATGGGGAGGAGAAGCACTGTTCAAACGACTACAGAAGGGTACGGCCAAAAGGGTCTCTTAATAACGCTGCGAATTTGTTTTCCAAAAATCATGACCAAAAGTTAACACTCAGCCTCCATCCTGCTTGCAGCAGTTATAAATATCTTTTTACGAATTTTCTTTTCATCTCCTATACTCATTTATCTTCTAGTTTTTCTAGTATCTTCATGCAGGTTATTAAAAGTTTGCTTATCTTATTTGTTTTAAACATTCAATTTTAAATTTTCGATACGTTCTTTATGGATATCCAGAAGTAATCACATCTATCAGTATCTTCCTGCATTACCCTTTCCGTTGCTTTAAAATATTTTTTAATTTAAGATGTCTTTATTTGCTTTTATACATAGAAGATCCTCCACCAGTCAGAGATCTGATGGACATTAGCTTTTTAATTTTCTCTAGCTTCTTACATTTTTTAAAAAAAAGTGATCAGTGCTTTAATCCATCTAGAATTAAATTTGGTGTCTGGTATGCAGTAATGATCTAAGCTTATTTTTTTCACCTATCTCTGTTAAAATTTTTGTTTCAGCTGTTGAGTTAACCTGTTAAACTTCTTTTAATATGCCAAGTGTCACTGTAAGATTCACTTAATTTTTATTCACACATTCATTACAAAATGATTGGGTGTCAGATATTTTCCAGGCAAAAGTCTAAATACTGTGGAAACTGCAATAAAGGAAACAGACAAAAATTTCTGCCTGCATGGAATTTACCTTAGAATGAGTGGAGAAAGAAAATAATAACAGCAACAAGTTGAATGTGTATAGCTTGCTACAAGGTGGCAAGTTTGTTACGGAGGAAAACCAAGATAGAAAAGGAAAAGGAAAAGTTGGAGGGTGAAATTTTAAATAGAATTTTCAGAGAAGGAGATTTGAGGGAAAAAGAGTAAAGGAGACAAGGAAATGAGGACGTAAAGGAAAAACTCCTCAGGCAAAGGAAACAGCAGGTGTCATGGCCTTGAGATAGAGGGTACCTGACCTACAAGAAGAACGAGGCCAGAGGGGCTGAAATAGAGTAGGAGGGACAATAGAACCCAGCTCTCAGAGGTCTTGGGTTCAGATTGTTTAAGATCTTGTAGGTTATTGTTTGGGGCTGTGGCTTTTCCTCTTAGAAAAATATGAGGACAGTGAAGGGATTTTAAGCAGAGGAATGGCATGATCTGACTTGCACTTTAAATGAATTAAATAAGCTGAAGCCAGAGAAGGGTGGTAAGCAGACGATTGCGTTAATCCAGGAGACAGATGTGGTAAAAATAGGATTACAGCAATGGAAATGTGGTAGTCAGTTTAATTCTGAGTATATTTTGAAGATGAGGACAATAGGATTTGCTAAGGGACTGGATGTGCATTGGGAGAAAAAGACACTCTTGTGCAACTTCCAGCATTTAGACTTGAGCTTTTGGAAAAATGGAGTTGAAGTAACAGAGGTGGGAATACAGAATTAGGTTGAAGTTTTGAAGAGGAAATATCAGTGGTTTAGGAAGGAACATATTAAAATTTACATGCTTATTACTCATGAGAATAGGGACTTTGGGTATAGCTGGACATAAGCACCAGGACTTCTGGGGAAATTAATACATAATATGTTTACATAATAGAGATATAAATTACAGACATAGTAAACAGGAAAAGATGATATTGCAGAATTACGGGGCCGTTGTTGGAGTCTGGATACTGAAGAAGTGACAAAAGATGGGACACAGTTCTTGAGTAGGGCCATGAATCTTTACCTAGGAACAAGGATATTCCCCATAGTAGCTGAGAAAAGGCAGAATTGCGGGTACAGATGCTTGTAGGTAGGTGAATATTTTTGAGTTTTTCTATTTTCTTAGTGAAAGAGGAAGCTAGGTCATCAGCTGTGAGTGAAGATGTCAGGTATTAGGGATTTGAGGGGAGAAGAGAATGTAGAAATCGCTGTCTAGGAAAGTAAAAGAGTGAATAGACTGGAAAAATACTGTGTGATTCCCAGGCAGTACTAAAGACCAGCTTATTCACAAAACCATGACTTTAACCTGAGCCTAATCAGTATGGTAATGTGGTTTTCTCCAGGCCTGTTCAGCTCTGTGGGAGCAGATAGAGAGAAGTGGATCTTCCAGGGCTATGGCTGGGCCAGGTTAATATTGTGACGCAAGAGGAGAGAAAGGGGGTATTAGTAAGGCAATGACTCTAACAACTGGTCATGGGTTTTAGGCTGGGTAAAGAGAAGAACAAGCGAGGTGAATCTAATATGAAGCCAATGAAGCTTCAACTTCAGTGCTCCTCACTTGTTCTGCCTTCTTCCAAGGCCCTAGGTGGGGATGTTGCCATGTGTTAATACCGTGATTGTAATTTAAAATAATAATAATAAGATATTTTAACCATAATCACTTAAGTTCTCCTCTTTTAAAAATTTTTTATTTTACTCCTTCCAATCTTTTGTCTCACTGCCATTCATGGCATATGGTATTGAGTCAACAGAAAGGGAAAATGAATTGGGGATGCATTATTTATATTAGAGTTGGTGTGATATAGGTGTGCGGTTTGCAGCCACATTTATATATAGTGTAGTTTTTGCTAGCTGTCCTATTATAGAAAAGTCCGCTAGGAATACTCCTACCACACACCATGGGACCTGACAGAAGACTGCTAGGCCAGTGTCCACGCTGAGGTAAAAAAGTAAGCTATAGCATTTGCAACTGGATAAATGTGGAGAGGGGAGGAGAAATGTGCGGAGCCAAACTATAAGGAGTCATTTAAATTTGTCAGCTCATATATGAAAGAAATGTGATAGAGTTTCACCACATTTGACAACTTAAATAAATCACTTGGTATTACTAACTACAACCTGTGACATTGAAATTTATTTTTATGAGCTATCAATAATAAAAACAAAACAAATTTTGATTATCTTCACTGGAGGCAATCTGAAATATCTTTCTATTGTCTCTAAAGAAAATTATATTACAAAACCATTTACATAAAAGGAAGCAATTATAGAATTTACAACTAAAAGTATTGAATAAAAACCATTTAATGGTGAGTCAAACAGTTAATATCTTGCATGTTATTTTTCTGGATTTTTTGTTATTTGTGGTATTTTTCAGCTCTTTAAGATTTGCAATTAATTGAGATTTTTTCCATTTTTATTTAAAATAATTATGTAGCTATATTTAGAATATTTATCCAAGATTCATTTTCATCCCTAAATTTATTCTTTATTCTTTATCCTAAGAAAGGCCTCTAAATTGTCTAAATGTCAATCTGGAGCTCCTCTAGGAAAGAGTTTAAGAGAGGAGTGTTGGATAACCAAGTGGATAGGGTTTAATGAGCCTCCCTGTGTGCAAACGAAGTAAGGCTGTAGGTGGAACACCAGGGAGAGAGTAATCATTGGTCAAAGTTTAACATCATTGCTAATAATTTTAGTCACTTATTTTCATGTCAATAAGAACCAAAATATGCTTTTATTTTATTTCTGTGTGTAGCATCTTTTTCACCATATAAGACATAGCCATTAGAATCAAGGCACAAAGATTTCTTTTGGAGAACTTTTTTTGCAGGAAGCTAAAGGGCAGAAAGGAAAAGAAAAATCCAGTTTCTGTGCATTCCCCCCAGATGTAATGAACGCCGTCAGTTGTCTTAACTATTTCACATAGAAATGAGTCCCAAGGTTTTGTGATAGTTTAATTAAAGGATAAAATGATAAAGATCTAGTAGGAACACAGCAAGATGCCTGACTTTAAATAGGATTTGCGAATCGAAAAAAATACGTTTTCTTTTTCTTATTTTTTCCTAAAGAGCTATGACAGAAATCTTCATATAGGAAAGGAGTTATAAAACAGGTAAACACACTAGACTGAGTTTAATAGGAGCACAGAAGAATCAGTAAGAAATTAAGCACTAATTATCCTTAAGCATGTTTATATTATATTCTAGCTTTAAAATGGATACACTATTTATGTGACTTTTATAAGGGTTAAGCCCTTAATATTTGTTTATATCTTTATTACTGCTGGGTATTTTGTACATGAGTAAGAGTAATCACTATTAGAAGAATTTTGATCTTAGAAAAATGAAAGATTGGACCATTTTTTAATGCAAAGAGCTTGTAGAATTATATTAAAGTTTGCCATCTAGTGACAAAAATCTCAAATTACATGCAGCTTCTCCAAGGAAAATCCAGCCCTCCAGGGCAAGCCACTTTATAGTAATTATGTCTTTAAAGAAGATGATTATTCTTTTTTAATCTCAGTATTTACACCTTTGAATGAGTGGCTTTCTCTTCAAAATGGTCATTTTCAGATGCTAAACACTTATCCCAATAAAGTTTTCCATTATTAAAACATTTTCTAGAATTCCTCTTAAAAGTTGCCCTCAGGGTTTGGGTCACTATAATAGCTATTAATAAAACCTATCATCATTTATGGAGGTCTATATTAAATACGCTGTTCCCTATCTGGTGGTATCTTCACAAATACCAAATGATGATGTATTTTTATGCCCTTTTCGTAGATGAGAAAAGTTGGGCACAGAAAGATTTAATAAATCGCTCAAGATCACACACACTACATAATTAGCAAAGTAAGAATTTTAAACCAAATTCATCAGATTCAAAATCACTACATTGTGCCACCACCCATTCAATACGGATGTTATTTAAGTTCACATTGTGTCAAATCTTGATTCTAGTGAATATGTTTGATATTAAAACCCAAGAAAAATATTTAAATTAAGCATAATGAAAATAGTTTTCAATAAGATGGGATGTTTGACTTTATGTCCAAAATTGTCTTATTGAATATTAATCTTAAAGTTTATGTGTTCATGGCCGGGAAATTGGCCACATGGAAAATTCCAAAAGAGAAATTGAAATACATGCAATGCCTCTCAAGTTGACTCATTGATGGCGAGCACTCCATTGAACAGTCTTACTACTTATTTAAATAACAAAAACTGTATTGTCGTAATACAGATCCAACTTTATGGAATGGCTATACAGCAATATAATAAATTCCCATCAATACAAGCGCAACATCATTAAGATTCTTTCCTATCCCTGTCTTGACTCTTTAAAAAACTGTTGGAATTTGAAAATGTCTGCAATAATTTGAGCCAGAAGGTGTGAAACTCCTGTAGAGTATAAAAATGGTTCATCTTAATGATGTTAATGAGAGTTTAGAAGAAATTTTCAAATATACCATGAAAGCTAAAAAGTTCTTCTCCAAAGAAAATATCCTAGAATGATGACCATACATTAAAAGCTCTAGTAAGCCAAGAGTATATTTCAGACATAATCTTCATTTTAACCTAAATAAATAAATTACCTAGAGTGGGAAATTACTTAATTTATTTTTATTACAAGCTAACATTTTTATTGCATTTACCAGGTATGAGCTAAGAGCTCACATTGATGATTTCTTTTAACTCGCAAAACAAGTCTACGAGGCAGAAGTATCCTTTTGTAGTGGATGCTGTGTTAAGTTGCCCAGATGGGTCCAGGTCCAGCCCCTTTCAGGACCAAGGCATTTATCCCCCCAGCTGCTGAAAGTGTTGGCTGCTAAAGGCTTTCACCTGAGTCTCTCTCTGGGACATGCCCTGGAGCCAAAAGGACAGCCTCCCTCAAGTTTTTGCCCCTCCTGGTGAAGAGCCCACGGCTATGGACTGGTCAATGCCCTGGCACAATAGCCCAAATTCTTGCATTAATTTGGGAGACTTCTGAAGGGCCACCCTCACTCCAGAGCTACTGGACATGAGTTAAGGATTCTGGTACAACTGCTTTTCACTTCAACTTCCTTCCAACCCTGCTTCTCTCATTTTCTTAGAGGTGCCTCTGCGAGCAACCCCCAATAAACCTCTTGCAGGCAAATCTCCACAACAGTCACTTTACAATGAACTTGACTTAAGACACATTTCTATCACATTAATGAAGAAACTGAAATCTAGACACTAAGTGATTCAGCAGTATTCACACAGATAGCAATGAGTGAAGCTAGGATTTTAGGTTAGAAAATCTGACTCGAGTCCCTGCCTTTAATCATTATGCCATTTTACCTATGCCTTTAAAAGCACCATATCATTTTCGACATAATCATAGTGTGGCATTCTTAGGAGAAAAAATGGCATTGTAACAGTACCAATAGGTTAGCCAGAAAAGTAAGATTTGCCGTGAGAAGAATATCTACATTTAACTCACATTCTCAGAATATGGTCACACAGTCTCTTCTACGGTTTATATCTGAATGTCTTGGAATTATGAAACTGTAATAAATTTTATGAAGCTCTTCATATATTTAGAATATACCCAAGAAATACAAAAGAGGCTTTTTGAGAAAATCTACAACCTGTGGTAATTTTGATTAGTTAATAAAGATTGGCATCATGTCTTTACAGTAAGCCATGCATTGAACTTCTTTTTAAGCAAGTACGATTATTTATCTGATTGAAATATTAAAAAACAGGTGTACTGGCAGGAATGAACCAACAAAAAATAATGAACAAATTTCATGGTGTATTTAGTGAGTTGTAAATAAAGTGCCATCTTGTAAATAATCCTCATCCTTAATGCCTTCTGCTTACAAAAAGGAGAGAAACTTGGAGGAAATATAGTTAAAAAAAATATAAAAATGAAAAAACGTCTCTCAACCCAGAAAACCTCTTCTCAAGGTAGTGAAGACCAAAAACAGTTATATTATTGAATAAACACTAAACCAGAATGTGATGCACACTTCAGGCAATCTGCTAAGAAATTGGAAAGACAGAAAGAAATCTCGTCCTTTTATATAGCCAAGCAGATACAACCCATTGCATACGTTTCTTAAGATCAATAAGAATTAGTCTTCAAGTAAAGTACTTGGCAGCACCTTTTGTCACAAATAGTTCATGCTAAGTTTACCTTATCATTGAGGTGACCATCTGTGTTAGCTTATTAACTTTATCCTGAGGAAAACCAAACTTCTCCTATCTTTCTGACAGGAGGTTGTTTTGCAACTTGGAGCAAGGTGCCCACTGAAGTTAGGCTCCTCCTACCCTCCCACAGAAACTGAGAGAGGGGGACACTGTCTTTCTTGATGACTGCATTTCAAGGGAGGGTTCCCAAGTCCTTGAGAAAAACATTCCTGGGTCACAAAGCTGACAAAATGCCTACCTAGTTTTCAAGGAGAGAAGGAAGTCCTTACAATTACAAGCTGTCTAAAGGAAATGCTCTCAGAAAAAGCAGAGGAGGCAATCTCTTCCTTCTTTTCAACAGAGAGAATTAAGCTTTTTATTTTTCATTTATATGTGTCCTTACAAAAACAGCACTTAGAGACCAGTAGCCCAGGCAGATTGCAGTTTCTGAAGACTCTACAACCATTCCTATTTGCTTTTCCTTTCTCTTAATGAATAAAGATATCATTTGGGACTCAGCGTACCTTGCTTCTTCTAAATCCCTTTCAGGAAAATGTTGTTTATTCTTTTCAAAGTATTTGTCACCAGAGCCAAAATAACCTATTCTGTGTAGAGAAGGGTAGAAAAAAACAGACATTTGATTACAATTTGCCAAGAAAAGTGGAAACTATATAGGGTTGCACCAAGAATGTTAATTATACTCAAGAAAAGAGTGAAGAAAGAATGAAGACACCATTTGATTTGTGATATTTCAGATTGGCACAGTGTACAATTGTTTGACCTTCAATGACTTTCTTTATTCCCTCTTAGAAATATTAACCTATATCAAAATAATGCAACGGATTATTGCATTTCTGGACAAAAACAGTATATTTAATGTGGGTGTGACATATGTTTCACCCTGCCTCCCCGTTCCTGAAAGCCATTAATACTTAACTTAGTCCATTTAGAATTAATTATCTCAGGAGTCAATGCTCCAATGACAATATTTTTAACTTAGAGCAAGCATCACAGATGGCTGAGCACAAATCTCTCTTTCTTTGTTCCTTTTAAACATAATGAGTCCTTTGTCTCTTTGGAGAGAAAAATTTTTATACATCATATCCTATAGTTGTATCCGTCAACAATAAGACATACATAGATGCTATAAGAATAATGTTTGAGAGGTTGAGTGGAAAGACAATATTTGAAAAGATGTCACTTTAACGCATACTTCTTTTCTGTTAAAATACATTCCGCAGAACAAAGCTCAGAACCCCAGAGAAATCAATTCCCAAATGGGTCTGCACGCCCTCAAGGCCACATCCCTGCTCTCTTGTCACTAATAGTATTGACAGCTGGTAGTTCCTACCTGGAGACAATTTCTCTTCTCACTGCATATTTATTGCAACATACCTTGTTGTAGTATTGACCTTACACCATGAGGAAGCAGTGAATAAGAGCCAGCTCCCCTGGGTCCTGACAGATGGTTTTAGCATTCAGCTTCGCTATCAGCACAGGACCTGGCAGCATATGCAAAACAAAAGAACATTAGCCTCTGAAGGGAAAATGAAATGTTATCTGAATTAAAGGGGCAATGTGGCAATTCACATACAATATTTGTGCTTAATCCTGAGTTTCAAGGATAAAGTATCTTCAGTTGCAAAATAATTCTGCAAATCTACAGACAGGGAATATAAGTGGGCCAAATATGTTTACTACTGATTTATGTGCCAAAGTGAACCACGCATAGCCAAAATATTCACATGATTCTAAGCTCTGCTTTTATTAAGTAAATATTATCGAAATATCCATAATATTTTACTTTTATGTAAAATATAAATAGCTAAACAAAATATTATTTATTGAATACACAAATTTTGTGGTGTTTAGGCAACACACCATTAACACAGCACATTGAAAACTCAGTGAAATCGTACTTTTTGATGGGCTCTCAATGTCAAGTGACTGGACATTGTAAACACTTTTAAATGAGATTTTAAATTTTAACTCATTAGAAAAGGACATATTTAAAACAATGTGTATTTATCTTCCTATTGATGTGATATTCCAGGCACAAATTTGAATTACATTTTTAAACTCAAAATATTGAATCTTCTGGGGCCTGCCCCATGGTGTAGTGGTTGAGTTCGTCACACTCCACTTTGGTAGCCAAGGTTTGCAGGTTCAGATCCCAGGCACAGACCTACACCACTCATCATGCCAAGCTATGGCACTGACCCATATACAAAATAGAGGAAAGACTGACACAGACATTAGCTCAGAGCTAATCTTCCTCAAGTGAAAAAAAAGAGGAAGATTGGCAACCGATTTTAGCTCAGGGAGAATCTTCCTCAGCAAAAAAAAAAAAAGAAAAGAAATGTTGAATCTTCTATGACCAATCTTCCATTTGCATTCCCACTCTTACTGGGTCCTAATGTCCTAGGTGGACCTCCCCTCCCACCCTGCCTTTTACTTTATCTCCCTGCCTCCCTTTCACCCCTACTCCAATCCATTCTTCATTTTCTCAGCAGTGTTGTCTTTTCCAAACACAGATCTGATTATGCCACTTATCTGCTTAAAATTTCCCAATGGTACTCAGTTTCCTAGAAAATAATGTTCAAATCTCTTAGCAAAAAATTCAAGACCTTTCATAATGTGGTTTCTGTTTACTTTTTTCTACTCACATGACTGATTCTTATCCCAAGCTTTATTGAATTGCCCTGTAGTAACCATATCGTAGTAACCATATCATAGTAACCTACGAAGATCCCCAGTGATCCACACCCCATCTTAGCAAACTAGAGAAAGAGAGAGACTTTCCCTTCCTGGCTCTAAAGAAAGAAGCTGCCATGTTGTGAGAGAGCCTATGAAGAGGACTTCATGGCAAGGAACTGTGGGCGGCATGGAGGAGCTGATTGTGGTCCATGGCCATCAACCAGCAAGAAAATGAGGACCTCAGTCAAACAACTACAGAAGAGGAATTATGCCCACAACCTGAGTAAGCACAGAAATGGATTCCTCCCCATTCCAGGCTCTGGATGAGAATGCATTATGCCTGAAGCCTTAATTTCAGCCTCGTGGGATCACGAGCTAAGGATCCAGCTAAACTATGCCCAGACTCCTTACTCACAGAAACTGTGAGATAAAAAATGTGTTGTGTCAGGCTGCTAAGTTTGCGGTAATTTCTTTATGCAGCAACAGAAGACTAATACACACCTTTAGTCCCTTGAACATACACTTGTTCATACCTCTAGCCCTTGCTCATGCTGTTATGTCCTTGTCACTACCTCTGACGAAAAAACTCCTGTGCGTGGTTGAAATTCTACTTCATCTCCTGCTCTTTGAAGCTGTCACTGGTCTAAAATTTTGGAATCAAACGCTTTTTTTCTAGACTCTCATACAACTATCATGGGTCAAATACAGTATCTTGTATAATGTATTCTTGTTAAGTGCCTGTTTCTTTACCTCTCTTCCCCCCACGTTCATGCATGTATCTAGGTGTACACATGCAAAGAAATATACACAAATCATAGTCTAATACTGTAAAAGAACAAGTCTTTGAGTCATTTCTGTTTCTCCGCTACCAAGCATAAGATCTTGGTACATGCTTATGTGCATTAAACGAATATTACGGTCACTTTTTTCATGTAATAATAATAACTATTATCATCTAATAATAATTATAACAATAATTCTGTCACTAATAAACACTATGTCTCGGGCACTGTGCTAAAACACTTTATATATATTTACATTAACCCTCATGAGGTAAGTGTAATTACCCACATTTTAAAGTTGAAAAAGCTGGAACTTAAAATGTGTAGCTGGACTTGTGCTATTTTTAGACTCTCACCATCTTTTTATAGCCTTCCCTTTTTTAACCACGTTTCCTTTGGTGAACTCCCCTCATTTCACAAAGGCAAGGCAAGGCAATCTGCCATGAACACCAGTTCTCTCCTGCCATTTTGGGAAGTCTTGAGTCCCAAGCCAGGCCAACCAGGCTCTTCCCTCAGATTAACTAGACTATTCCTTCAGATTTGAAATGAGGATAACAAGAGACAGTGCACCATTCTTTACCTTGCATACACACACAGGGTGTGTGTGGAACTGCTAGCAGCCATTTTTCTGGGCATTAAGGAAGAAACTGCACACAGATTAAAATCAATACATTGAGAATATCAGAACCAAGACATATAGGAAGAAACAGAAGCTTGCCTAACAGGTTTGAGCTCCTGGATTAAGCAGTTGCTGAGATGAATCTTACTCCTGACCGATATATGAGTTAATAATTCCCTTTGTGCTTGAGCTAATCCACCTTGGATTCTGGAAAATGCAAAGCTGAGTGTCTCACTGAGAGCAGATGATCAATCAGCATCTGAACTCAGCTCTGCCTGAGTCCAAAGTTCATGTTTTTATAAGAATTTCTTGCTTTCTCTCCCCGCATAGAATGTTAATTCTTAAAACGTGTAAATTCTTAATAAGAACCCTGAATTGAATGTCCTTATATACAACTATATTATCAAAGTGTCACTATTTTAATAATAATTTATTGTGCTCATGAAATAAAAATGCTTACAAGAATACTAATTAATTACTTGATACCTTATCATACCTGTGTGCTTTTAGTTATATTATTATGGATTGACAATAATTATGTGTGAACTAACTAATAAGCAGGGGTAGAAACCTATACTTCACAAGTTTTTCTGTCAATAAAAAGTCAAATAAGACTGGAGTTTCATGCGGGTTGGTTTATAGAGAAGTGAAGGACACAGAGAAATGCAAGAATCCGATGCTAAAGTGTCTACCTAGTGTAGGAATGCGTATCTGAAGCTTTCTTTAGACACTTGGAGAAGAGAGGAACAGCGGTTGACCCAGGAGATAACAATCACAGGACACCTGGGAACCATTTGACACCCTGCACTTTTTCCTATGTGTATGTATTTTCACAATAATATTATTTTGGAAATTAAGAAAACAAAGGGATAATTCTCCTTTTGAAAGGGCTAACAATGTTTAGGTATTTTAATTCCATCTGTTAATGAATTTTGTCTTTAAAAATACCACAGGGATTTTCTAAACCAGACAGCTCCCAAAACTCAAGCTAGTGACACAACCATAAGTGGAAGAAGATTCCCAAATGGGACTCAAACTAATCCAAATATTAAGAAGAAGACCACAGCAGAGGATCGAAGGAAACAACTGGAAGAATGGCAGAATCTAAGGGGAAAATCTATAAACAGCCTCCTATGGAACTTAAAACAAAAAGAAAAATAATAGAGGAAATGAATGTTTCATTCTGGAAGAGTATGGAAAAAGAAGAGGAAGAAAAGAAAGCACAGCTTGAACTGTCCAATAAAATTAACAACACTCTGACAGAATGTCTGCAGCTCATTGAAAGGGGTGTACTTTCTAATGAAATATTTACCATACTGTCCAGTATTCCTGAGGCTGAAAAATTTGCTAAATTCTGGATCTGCAAAGCAAAGTTGTTGGCAAGTAAAGGCACCTTTGATGTTATCGGGCTGTACGAAGAGGCCATAAGAAAGGGGGCAACACCAATACAAGAGTTGCGAGAAGTTGTTCTTAACATATTGCAAGACCCAAACAGAATCACAGAAGGAGTTACCTCTGACACTTTAGTTGATAAAACTAATATAACATCAATAGATGAGCTGACTGAGAAGGTGGAATCTGGAAACTCTTGTCTTTCTCCAAAAGAGAGAGAACAGGTTATAGCAACACCTCAAATAACCAAGACAGAACAGAATCATCATCCTGGTGTCAAATTACAGATCGCCTCAATTCCTAGAATATATGGAATGCCAGAAGTACAAGACATGAAGCTGATCACTCCTGTTCGGCGTTCAGCGAGGATAGAGCGACCCGTGTCCCACTATCCAGAAATGCTGCAGGAGCACGATTTAGTAGTGGCTTCTCTTAATGAGCTGTTAGAAGTGGAAGAAACAGAGTGTTTTATATTCCGTAAAAATGAGGCTTTGCCTGTAACATTAGGGTTTCAGATGCTTGAATCATAATTTCTTGATGCTTTTTTTTCTTAAAAGAAAAAAAAGACTCCATGAGACAAGAAACGCCCTTGTCCAGGGGACCTGAAAGAAACTGTGTAATGGAGAGGCATTATGGATGCAGATTATGGGCTCCCAGGACTGGAAAGTAATTCACTGGGCTGACTCAAATTTTATGTCCCCACGGTAAAGCCTCACTTATTTCTTAAAGGCTGTAATCTACCACAGGTTTATAGCATACATAGATTTCAAACCATTGAATAGTAATTTACCCCACAAGTATGGTAAAAATTTGCTCTTTATTGATCTACTGTAATCCCAACATAGTTATTTTTTGTATCAGAAGGTTGGTGCTGCAATATGATAGACATGCCTTCTCCGCTAAGGTGGATCCAAGAAAGCAAGTCTTCCCAGCATGGAAGATCTGAGTTCCTGGCTGTATGGGATATGAGAGACACCTGGGCAAATGCACTCGTTTTACAGATGGGTTTATACTAGCCATGCCTTTGCTCAGAGATGGCAAATGACTTTTAGGGGTGATTTTTGACTTCCCTCACAGTATCCCTGTAGATGAGGGGTAATTCACGTGATTTCTGTGCCAGGTCTCCTCTAATGAACCACAGTCCTGAATTGGGACGGTCATGTAGCTTTTTATATCTAAATCTAATGTTGCATTTGTTATTCAGAAATGCTTCAAATAAAAGGGAGCAGGGCAGAGGGGTGGGGAGGGGATGCTTGCTTTTTCACTTCAATTCTTTGCTCTGCTAAGGGACACCCGGCCGGAGAAGACAGTGCAAGCCTCAGAGACTGTTACGTTGCCTTTCCTTCCTCCTGGGCAACTGCTCAGGGAAAGGTAAAATCAGAATCATTATGTAAATATAATGTATAGAAAAACCTAGTCAACATATTTAAAGTTTAGCTTTCTTAAGTATTATCTAAGACAAGAAAACACATTAAATTTTGTTCATTCCTGAAAAAAAAAAAAAATATACCACAGGGCCTGAGGAAGAAAATGAATCTCTCCTGGACTGCAGAAAATGCCGATTTCACTTGATTGTGCGGACAGAGAAGGCATTCACCTCTGCATTTTTAATTTTCTGCTCCCTTTCAATAAAATTATTTCCATAATAATTTGAAGCATAAGTTATACACAACATAGCCAACCAGATAGCATCACTGTCATTTGAATAATAGATCCATCAAAAAGGATATATGCATTTTTTTCCTGAGATGAAAGGCAATATGTTAATTCAAAAAGCTGTTTTAAAAACCTGAAGAATGAAGATATTCAGCAAACTAGATAATTTAAAATTAAAAGCAGAACCAGACACAGCGTTCAGTCTTTGAAAAATAAGTGTCACTTCAGTAGCTGATGCGCTTTTTGAGCTGCAATATTTTTTTCCTTTTTTCTATTGATATTGAAATCATGAAAATTACAACAAAAACTTCTTTTTTGTTGTACATAATACTTACGTAACTTTCCTAATAAACCACAATTTCCATCTATCAATGAACTACAAGGTATTATTTACCGCATATAAAGATAAGTTTAAAAATCTCAAACCTATGGTGAGTTTCAGGGCTGCAGTTAGCATGCAGACTCAAATTCAGCCATTAGTTTTATTTCTACTTAGATTTCCTTTACTCAATGTGGCATAATTTTCTGATGAATGACATTGAATATAGATAAGCAGACTAAATATTTGAGAGTCCTGTGATCCCTCTGTTGAACTTTTTCTTTGAGATCCCCTTAAAATAGCCATTTTGTGCTGCAGAAATAGATCAAGAAAAAATGTAAAAGCACTCATCTTATCTAAAATGATAGGAAAGGTGTACCACCCTTAGACTAAAATGAAGTTTGAATTAAGAATACAGATAGATAGAACATATAATGTTAAGGTCGAAGGTACACAAAAGATCATTAAGACCAACTCTTTCATTTTATAAGTGAGGAAAATAAGTTCTATAAACATCCCTGACTTTCCTGGAGTTATAAGAAAAGAGTTAACTTCTTGCCTCTCCCTCAGTCATCAACCCAGATGTTACAGATGGAATTGTGCTCCCCTACCAAAAAACATGTTGAAGTCCTAAACCCCAGGACCTCAGAATATGACCTAATTGGGAAAAAGGTTGATTGCAGATGTAATTAGTTAAGTTAGAGGTCATACTGGAATAAGGTAAGCCCCTATTCCAACATAAGTGGTGCTTTTACAAGAAGATAGCCACACAAAGATGGAGACAGGCAGAGGAAATGTCATCTGACTACAGAGGCAGAGATTGGAGGTATGGTTGTAAGCCAAGGAAGGCCAAAGATTGTCAGTAAACCTCTAGAAGCTAGGAAGAGGCAAGAAGGGTTCCCCTAGATATTTCAGAGGGAGCATGGCCCTGCTGACACCTTGATTTCTTGCTTCTAGCCTCCAGAACTGAGATGTGATAATAAATTTCTGTTGTTTTAAACCACCAAGTTTGTGGTACTTTGTTACAGCAGCCCTAGGATACTAATATACGAGGTCAACCCGCATATCTGCCTTTTCTTGTTGGGTATAGGACCACCTAAACTGGTGAAGAAAAATCACACAACTGTGTGGACTTGTCCTGTTTTAACTCATGTCCACAAAGCTCAAAGAGCTCTCTGTAACAATCCTATTACACTTCCCAAGTGAGTACACCTCCGCACACACTGGAAGGGTGATTTCAGAATCTGGTCTTCTAAACTCCCCAACATCCTCCTCCCTTTCTCATCTGATGAGCTTGTCTTTATACCTCCCAGAAAAAATGGAAGCAGTTTAAACAGACTCCCTCATCTTCCACTACCAAATCTGCAAATATGACTAACCCTGTCCACACGTTCGGTGTCTTTCTTCCATTTACAGAGTGGAAATATCCCCACAGTTCTCAACATCACCTCTTCCCTGTGCACTCTCTATTCATTCCCTCTCAGCTTAAGGAGGTGAATCTTTGTCTACCATGTGATGCTTTTCTGTTCAATATCCTAATTGTCTAATATTATTCTGTAAAAAACGAAAGACAATTCTAGTATTATTCTGCAAAAAACAAGACAAACCAAAACTTCTCTTTTACCATGAATATCCTCCCAGATATTCCCCATTTCTCTACTCCTCTTCAGGATAAAAACTTCTTTAAAAGGTGCAAGTACATCTCCATATCCTCATTTCCTTTTCACTCTTCAACCCGCACCATTCTGACTTCTGTCCTCTGCACTCACTGTAAGTTCTTTTACCAGGGTTTTCGAAGACCTCCATATTGCCAGATTCATTGGTTCCTATTTGTTGTCATTATAGATTTGTTGGAAGCTTTCATTGAGGTTGACCACTCCCTCCTTCTTGAAATATTTTCTTCTCACAGATTCCTTGACTCTGCATTTTATCGGTTTAGTTCCTACTCCTTGCTTATTCCTTACTAGTCTACTTTGCTGAATACACTTCCTTCACATTTTCTCTCAATGCTGGAGTTTTCAGTCCTTGATGTCAACACATCTCTCCAAAAGATCTCACTCATCTGGTTCCATGGCTTAAGAAGTATCTCCATTCTGCTGACTCCAAAAATTATATTCTAATACTAGAATCTTCTCTGATTTCTAGACTTTTCTATCTATGTACCCAACTGATTGAAATCTCCTCTTGGAAAGTTGACAGATACCTCAAATGTAGCACATCCAAAATGAAATGATCTTCAAAGTCTGTTTCTTCTCCATACAAAATGCCATAGTACAGCAGATGCTTAGTCCAGAAGCCAAATAGTTACACTTTACTCCATTTCCTCTCTCCCCTCTCCATATCCAATCTAAGTTTTATTGTTTTCAACTTTAAAATATATCTAAACTACGCCCACTTCTTATTATTTCTTTTACCACCGACCTTCCAAGATTGCATCGTCTTGCCTTGATTATTGAATTAGCCTCCCACGCAAACCCATTGCATCCCCACTCACCTTCCCCATATTTTTTCCAAACAGCATCTAGACAAGTGTCACAAATTATGCCTAAAGGCATTTCTAGCCTGGAGTCATTTCATTTTAATTAAGTTTGAGTGTCTCCAGAAAGAGAGTGTGCCCTCTAATTTATCATAGCCTCTTCTCTTTTGTGTACGTCAAGTCCACATCACTCATTATGCCGCTGCCTGCCTCCTACAATCAGTTGACTTTGGATTTTGATCACATACCATCTTTAAAAAATGTAAATGAATTTGAATCCATACATTGAGTAAAGCAGATTGCCCTTTCCAATGTGGGTGGACCACATCCAATCCACTGAAGATCTGAATACAATAAAAGGCTGAATACAAAGGCCAGTCCAGTGGCATAGTGGTTAAGTTTGCACACTCCACTTCAGCAGCCCAGGCTTTGTGGGTTCAGATCCCGGGTGTGGACCTACGCACCACTTATCAAGCCATGATGTGGTAGTGTCCCATATTCAAAGTAGAGGAAGATTGGCATGGGTGTTAGCTCAGGGACCATCTTCCTCAAAAAACAACCAAAAGAAAAGCTGAATAAGAAAGAATTCTTTCTCTCTGCCTTATTTTCTTTGGGCTGGGACATTGGTCTTCTCCTGCCTTCAGATTCAGACACAGTTTGGAACTATACCATCAGCTGTACTAGATCTAGCCTTCTCAGGCTCTCCTGGGTCTAGACTTCTCAGCCTCCTTAATCATGAGTCAATTCTTTGTAATAAATCTCTCTACCTCCCTGTCTCCCTCTCTCTCTCTCTGTAACCTATTGGTTCTCCTTCTCTAGGGAAATACACACACACACACACATTAACACATTATCCAGATATGTTTTGCCTGAGGTCAAGTAGGGACTTACAGGAAGTTGAAGGTGCCTTCCTTACAGTTTATCTTAAAGATTTAGGGTGCCCAATATGGTTCCTGTATCTGGAGTGGTCAGTAAATATGGAGTGCCGGAGTAGCCAGAACAGCTACTTTATACAAACTGTCCTTGTGTCCAGAGTTACCAGTCTGTCCCAGAAATCTGGGTAACAGTGGCTGGGGGAAATTGCCCTGAGTCCTACTCTACCTTCAGCCCAGCTGTCCCCCAGGCCCACACCACATCACTGAGGCAACAGAAGAAGATAGCACAAACAATCATGCAAATAGGCAATTTTGATTTCTATACCATCATCCTCTTAAGATAAGGGATATACACTCAAATTTCTGTCACTCCGTTGGAAAATCATTGCTGAGAAAAAAGTTTACCATCTGTTAATTAATAACCTATTAGAACCATATAGTAGATTAGTATAATAGAAACAACTGCTTCTAAAATTATGGCAAACAATGATTTTCCTTTCAAAAGTGAAATTAATTTAAAGTAAAAGTTAACCTGCATTAAAAAGAAAAACTTAGTATTTACCAGGGTGTGTTCTAAGATCTTACTGTTGCATTATTTAACGAAATCCCCACAACAACCCTCTGAGGAAAGCGATGTGATTATCACTTAGAGAATAAGATAGATGCTTTCTAAGACTGAAGAGCCTACCCAAGGTCATAAAGTCACTGTTGTGATTCATACTTAGTTATGGGGGACACCAGTGCCCCCACTCCATGCTACTTAACTAATCACTAGAGGGAATATTTTAAAAAGTAGGTTTACCAATATTAATTTTTATCAATTTTTATTAATTCATATGTAAACTGACACTATTAATCTCTTCTAATAGCTAACCCTCAGGCAGGGCTTATATTGAAAATGTATAATCAGACATCCTAGAATTTTGAAATATTACATTGAATTCTCCCTACTTATCTAAACATATTAAATGTGTTTAAGAAACTTGTACGTTTTCAAAAGCTTATGTGCTAACATAGCTTATCAGTTAAAAGGAATTGACTTAGAAACCTAATTGAATAAACGAATTATCCAAGACTATTTAAACCAGTCAAATGCAAAGTGACTTTGTAATTTCATGTACTAGCTCAATTATATTCTGTTTCGCTTAATGAGACAAATATTTGGTAAACACAGTCAATGATCATAAGTGCTAAATATTAACATAAACATTAATAAAATGCATTTTCGTCATCTCAAAGTGACTTGGGTATGATTTTCATAAATTGGTTTTCTTTTAACCTACCTTTCCTTTTCAAATGTTATTGAACTCTAAAATTCTCTTTAAATTTCTAAAAGAAAAATTTTTAATTATAAATTTCATAGATATATTGCTTTTATTTTAAAAGAGATTTATTAAAAGATAAAACAAAATGCAGAGAAAAATCCTTATTTTAATTATTTAACAAAGTCAGAAGCTGAGCCAATTTTTAAAGTAATTATACTTAAAAAATGTATGTAAAAGATTACTTTTGAGTGTTTATAACCAACTTATCTGAATAATAATGTAAATCACAAAGTAGACTTCAAACTGCCATATGAAATAGTTAATGGAAAACAATATACATTAGTATTGATCCGAGAGATAACATCTAAATTATTTGGGTCTCCTATTGACTTCTTTTCAGAATATCAAATGTTTCTTGTAAGGAAATCAATATGGCACTTTAGAAGACATTTGGCTGAAAGTGAGGCCATTCTCTGGGCAGCACTTTCAGGAAGAGCCACTCTGTCCCCATTTGGTTGCCACTATAAATTTGTTAATAGACATTAATTCAGAGAGTACAATGGACAATATGTATTTGTCACTAAGTGTAGGCCATTCAGATATTTTGCACAACTAATTGACAATGAAAAGAGGATAAACAGACAAAATATAAAATGAGAGATACATATCCATTATGGTAGATGTTGGTTATTATATCAAAAGAAAAATATTTACATGACAAGACTTTTAGAGACTGTTACCTCTTAAAATATACTAATAAACACAAGCAAATAAACTCCTGATATTATAATCCAAGTTTCTGAAAGGAGAATATCTAACCTCTGCCATTTCCATGTACATTATGAAATTTTCTGGCATGAATAGAGGACCTATGGGAGAAAGTTAAGTCCATTTATCTCATCCATATTTTGGGTATTATTATAACTGAAACAAGTAAAGTTCTACCACATGAAGAATGAAATGGCCTAGCTTAACCTAATGACCACAGCAAAGGGGGAGTTTGAACAGGTAGTATTGTGTGTGCAACAGACAAAAATAAATTTAACCTTACAATTGAAAGAAATGAGCAATATTGGGTTATTTGCAAATGTAATCAAGAAAATAAACTACAGGCCGAAAATGAGATAGCAATAGTTACCATCGACTTGGGGTGGATTAATAAAATGTGACTTCTAAGAGCCTGTGAATATATAGTTCTGATCATGTTTCTAAGATTCCTTTTCTTTTTCCTATCTTGATTATACTAAAGGAGTACGTGGAAATTTGACAGGGTTCAAAGATGAAATTAACGTCAAGACTTGTCGAGAGAGTCATTCCTAAGTTAGTGTGATTGAATGAAAGGTGACGTGGAAATGCTCATCTTTCTGTTTCAATCACTTCATGATGTTTTTTTAAAATGCAGTGTCTGGATCCTGTCCCTAAAAATGACAGACTTCTCTTCAGTCCTTCCTGTCAATTCTATACATAGACACTTATCTACACAAATGTTAATAAATAAATTAAATTTAGGTTTAGAAAGACTTCCAAAGTACACTTAAATACACTTTATACTATTATTCCCTTTCAGGTTCTAAGGTAACCGTTAACATAGGGCTAAATATTTAGTACTCTCTGAGCTAGCTCTATAGAACTATCTCGTTTATTCCTTATCACCTAGACTAGTTGAAAAACTGCATTATGATTCCAAATTTTCTAATTTTAAAATCTAAACAGTTGAAAGTTATAAGCTGCTTGAAAGAATCTTAAATACAGATCATAAAGACACTATGCAATTTTAATGTAGAATATGCAGGTTATAAGTGTTATAAGCACAAGCTTTGAATCTGTAAAATATAGAACCACATTATAAAATTGTGTACACTGTTTTTCTTATTTCGGATGAGTAGAAAGAAAACATAAAATGGCTTCTACAGTGATGATAGCAGACAGTTATGGTTTCGAAAATTCGAGCACGCATAATGAATGATACACCAGAGAAAATTACACATAAAAAAGAACTTTAATGAAATTTGCCATGCAAAAACAAAACTAGAATTCAGTGAGCCATAAATCAACAAAGACACATGTGCTATAATCAGGCAAAACAGGGATGTATTTTCAAGAACATATCTGCAAGGATCAGTCTGTGAGTTGGAGGTGGGGTGGTGCAGTGGAATCAGCCTCTTACTGGAATCAGAGATGAGTCAGAATCCCTACACTTACATTTTGCGATTTATGGCAACTCATTTGTCCTTTAAGAAAACCAATATCTTTATTTTTTCTAATGAAAACAATGACCCATACTCTGTCAGTTTATTGTAAATAAAGAACGAAATAATATAAATGCAGCTCCCGCCGCACAGAAGATGCTGAATAGTTCCCCTTCTTACTGTACAAACACACAACTGTAAATATCACCTGTCCAAAAAAGAAAAAGAGATAAAACTTGACCAATCTTCCTCTACCAAGCATTTATGGACTGACGAAATGATCATTAGTTACCACATCATCCATTGAGTGGAGACGCATTATGAATAAAATTTGGTGAAAAGGGGTAAAATTGATCAAATTTCTCTTAATATAAATCTTTAAAATCATATCCTCATTGATAGCGGTTAGGCTGAAGTCCTCTCTAGCAATCTTTAATAAATCTACTTTCCATGTGTCTTAAATATTGTCTCTCTAATTCCTGTTAACATAAACTCTGCGTAGTCACAGAATGTATGTAAAACAGTTAAGAAGGAGAGATGAGGAAACCTGACACATTTTTAGATATGAAACACATTGAGTCAAATGTTCTTATCATCCTGAGAAAATATGTGCCCCTTAAAATTATAGACAAATTTATATGAGGACAAACACCATGATTTTCATGAAACTCCTCTCTGGGGAAGGAATAATGAAGTTGACTAGATCTCAGGACACCGTTCAGACCACCAGGATGTGCTCATGCAAACAGGTCCACCTTAGGACTCAGTCCTCTAATGCTAGCCTTCGCCCACATGCGCAACAGTTCCTTAGCAGAACACTGGATACTCTCCACTAAGGTTAGTCATTTCATCAGAAGCCACGGCTTTCTTCTAGTGACTCACTTTCTTCTACAATAGTCTAATAACCAAGAGAGCTAATTGAGTTTTGAACTCAAGTGCTTCGTTTTTCTTAGAGACGTAAAGTTTAACCAATACTGGGAATTATAACTGATTTTTTAGCCGTATCGTATGATGAATATAAACTGATTTTTGTCTCTCACCAGTTATTTTAACCAAAATTTACTCTTTACAATTCTCACTTTCCCTATCCAAAGGACACATGAACATTTTTTTAGGAATTGTTCTGTGAGTTGTCTGATATCTAATTTGTCTTTCTCATATCTGAAGATGATAATAAACAAATGTATTTTCCTTTCTGAGATGAAAAAGTGTGAACTTGAATCAGGTATGCTTTAGTGGGATATTATCTACTGCTGCATAAATTCATACTATGACTTAGCTTAAAACAACAGTACAATTTATTATCTCTCACTCTTTCTGGGGGTCAGAAAGTTAGGACTGGCTTAGTTGACATGTTCTAAGTCAAGGTCTCTCATGAGTTGGCACTTGGTTGTCACTTGGGCTGCAGTCTTTTGAAGAATTAATTGGGACTGCCCAATCTTCTTCCAAGGTGGATGGCACATATCACACTGTTGGCAAATTGGTAGACTATTGCAATATGGGAGAGAGTTAAATTCAGCCTGTTTTAAGCACTAGTGAGCTAGTGGAAATGTACTGGAGGACATTAGGGGAAAGGTTGATTAATGTGATTAGGCCACTTGTGCTTGCTAGTTATTGTTTATCAGAGTTAGGCTCCTCCCCTCCCACAGAATCTGAGAGAGAGGGATGCTATCTTTCTTGATGACGACCCTTCAGAGGGATGGCTCCCAGATACTTTGGAAAGACATTCCTGAGTTGTAAAACTGCTTCATTTTTCAGATAAAACTGAGAAGATTTATCTGCATTTCAAAGGCTCAGAGAAAGAATTTGCAATTCCAAATTTTCTAAAGCAAGTGCACTAAGAAAAGGGAGGTCAGGGGCCCACAGTCAAGAAGAAACCTGTCTAAAATTTAGTCAAGCTCAGGGGAATATTAAAGGCCATCTTGGTGTGGGAACATTAAAAATCATTTGTTTAAAAATAGATATTAGGTCTGATAGAACTGAGAATGATTCAACTGGATAAATTCTGTATGTTGCTTTCACTTTTTTAAAAAATTAGATATCTCAAAACATTGAATAGTCAATATGTTGTTTTGATGAATTGGCTGTAGATTGTTTTTATCATCTTGCTATTATCAAGACCTATTTAAAATCCCACCTTTTCCACAAAGTTTCCCCTGATTTTCAAGCCCTGTTATCTCTCTCGTCAAAAGCCCTACAATCTAATAATTGCCTTATAACTTTTTGTATATATATCATATCTATAATTAGATTACATGCTGTTTGAGGCTAAGGACTTTGTTCTGTCCTGCGTTATATATTCTTTCAACTGCAGCTAATAGGATGTCATACTTTCCACATAGCATATACTCACGAATACATGTTCATTGCTTGATAATCTTTCCTGAATTTTATTAATTTGGGTAGAATGAAATTTTCAAAAAATGATTATTTTCTAAATTAGATTAATAGAAAAGTATGAACAAATCTACACTACTCTGGTCAAAACAGACACATTTGTGGTATACTCTAATCTTTTTGGTTTCTTACTAAAGTGATCATATTGTAAGGATAAGGACTGTAATAATCAGAATATACATATGCTGTTAAAATATGGAATTACATAAACCAAATACTTAGATTTAACATAATATTTACCAAAGTCATGCACAATTGTTATAGATTAATTAAGTTCAAGGTCCTATAGAACCCTTGGCCACGATGGAAATGTAATGCATCTGCACTGTCCAATACATTAGTCACTAGCCCTATGGGACTATTTGGTGCCTGACATATGGTTATTATGTTTGAGGAACTGAATTTTTAATTTTATTTCATTTTGATTAATTTGGCTCATGGCTACTATATTGGGAAACTCAGCATTTGAATCATTGAATTCTCACAATTATTTTTAATCACAGTCAAAGAGTTGAACTTGTAGAGGAATCCCATAATATCTGTTACATAAAATAATAAACACATAAGTATCAAAAACATTGAAATACTGTTAAGTACATTTTATGTTTCTTCCAACAAAAGAGCTACTAAACCAACTGAAATCAAGCATCATAAATCCAGAGAATTTGTATTTTTATTTTGCATTTAAAGGATATGTGAAAGATGTGAAATCTAAGGGAGAGAAATGAAATTCAATATTTTCGCCATGGAAGTCCTATTAAAATTAGTGTTGAAACCAAAAATAAACACTTGTCAATTGCAGAGTTATAACATTATTGCTTGTTTTTACTTCATGTGCTTCCTTAAATGATTGCAATAACTAAGTTTTATGTTGTCTATGTTTGTAAAAACAATTTATGAATTTTATATTTGAGAATATAATAAGAACCAGAAAAGTAGATGTCGACTCCACTGTACAAACTCTTAACACTTCGCATAAGGCTCTGCTCTTGTCTTTGACAGCGTCCAATATTTTTGGTGTCTCGCAGACTGCGTTAAACTAGTTTGAAGTTTTCTCATTCGTTGCTGCCCTGATTTTTACACCTCAGTTTATAATCCATCATTGATTTTAATTAAGCTCGAGTAACATACACAATTTAGCTGACAGAGCGAAAGACTGAGTAACAGCTGGGGAAACAAAAGAAAAGAGAGTACAGTAGAGCCTTAAAAGGAAGGAAATGGGGGGCTGGCCCCCTGGCCGAGTGGTTAAGTTCGTGCGCTCCGCTGCAGGCGGCCCAGTGTTTCGTTGGTTCGAATCCTGGGCACAGACATGGCACCGTTCATCAAACCACGCTGAGGCAGCATCCCACATGCCACAACTAGAAGGACCCACAATGAGGAATATACAACTATGAACCGGGGGGCTTTGGGGAGAAAAAGGAAAAAAAAAAAAATCTTTCAAAAAAAAAAAAGGAAGCGAATGACACATGAGCAGCACTTGAAGACACATGAAATTCGTGTTATGGAAGCACATTGTGCTACTTTAAATGAGGAAAGCTTTCCGTGATCAAACCTCATATGTGATCATGTGGCTGCTCTGGAAAACACAGGCAGCACTGTCTACTGATCAGCATGTCCTTAAGTCTTGTAAAAATAATTACACAAAATGGCTGAGTCTTTTTTCAGCACACTGTCTGCAGAGACGCAATAAAAATAAAACAATTTAGAATTCTAAATATTACATGTGCTTTATTTTTTGAATCGTTTACAACTCCTGTAATCCTATACTGCAGGCTTCAAACCCTAACTCTATCACTAATTGTTGTGACTTTAAGAGACGCCACAAAGGTAAGTAATTGCCTCAAGTTCAAAGAGATATTTGATAACGAACCTAGAATTTTAATTTACAAAGCCATTACCATTTACAAAAGAAGCTAACTTTTGAAGATTGGGTTTTAGAAAGATTATATCCAAAACCAGATTAATGAAATACGAAACGTCATTTTTATCAGAAGTCAAAGTTCCATTTTGGTCCACACAGCAAACTATGGACTTTGTTCTTCTTTCCAGAAACTAATAATTTGTTCTCCTTACTCTTGCAATGACCATCCAATATAGCAAAATACAATTGCTGAATGGACTTTTCTGTCCACAAGGGAACTATTTTCATGCAAGTTTTGCTACTGTTGTGGTACAAGATTTCCATATACAATCGACTTTCAGTGAGAGGCATCATAGCATAATGTCTGTAGTGTAATATGACTATTATGAGCTCAGGCTGTCAGGACTCAAATCACGGCTCTGCTCTTTACTACCTATGTGATCTTGGACAAGTTAATTAACCTCTGTGCCTCCATTTCCGCATCTGCAACAGAGCAGTCGGACAACAAGACTGCTTATCTCATGGGGCTAGGAAGATTATCCAGTTGACATATTTACAGTGCTTAGAATAGCACTATGATCCACATGCATACACAACTGTCATCACTACTGCAAAGGAGAACAGTCAGGGTCCTAATCCATTTTAGCTTAATTATTAATGAAAATATCTTTGAAAAATAATTATGAGCACTTTCTCAGATGTTACTTTTTTTTCTGACTTCCACCCCACTCTGAGGTGAATGTAAAGTGTACAGAAGATAGAAATTCCCTAAGCAGTTTACATGCTTTATATAATTTGCTTTAATTCTCTCAATAATCTGTGACATATATTATCTCCCTTTTTCAGATGTGGATACTGAGTTTCATAAAATCTAAGTGACTTAGTTAAAAGCATATGATTTTATGACTCCAAAGCTAACACTTACCCCACCATTCCAGGTTGCCTCTGCCCACTGGACATGAGTCCTCAAGGGACAATTTTCAAGGCTACACTAAGAGATCGCATGGTAAGTAGGTCACGCCATCTGTTTGTTCCTTTCTTTTTTTTTCTTTTAAAGATTTTATTTTTTTCCTTTTTCTCCCCAAAGCCTCCCAGTACGTAGTTGTATATTCTTCCTTGTGGGTCCTTCTAGTTGTGGCATGTGGGACACTGCCTCAGTGTGGTTTGATGAGCAGTGCCATGTCCACGCCCAGGACTCGAACCAACGAAACACTGGGCCGCCTGCAGCGGAGCGCGCGAACTTAACCACTCAGCCACGGGGCCAGCCCCTGTTTGTTCTTTTCTTATGTCAGGAAAAGAGAAGGTAAAGGTAGGGGATATATTTTTAAAAAATTATTTTAAAAATGTAGATATATATTCAGTGTGAAATTTTCAAATACACTGCTATTTATTAATGTCCTATTTTAGCACACAAAGATGAAAATACAGGTCTACAATCCCATATAAGAACACTTGGTTCAGATATTTTTCAGAAAACAGGTTTTTTCAGATTTTATAAAGGAAATACAGTGCAAAGACGTAACTTACATTACATTCTCAGAATTATTTGAGGAAGGACCTCATAAACAAATGTGCTAACATTTCTGCACTGAAGATAAGCAGCATAAGTAAAGACAGTGCATATCCTCACATCAATTCAGCTCAGAGTTTGCAGTCACCTGAGTTTATCACACACTGCCAGGGGGAAATAAAAACCTTCATTGTACAGAGCATTTTGAATTTTGGATTGTAGATAGGATGTGGAACTTGTTTTCATTCACCCTTCTTGTTTGATTGGTTTTCTAGCAGGGTGTTTGGTCTCTGAATAGATCAACTCTTCATTTCATCCTCACATCCTTGTACTTTGTCTCTGATTCAAAGCTACAGATCATGGCCTTGGAATCATCAACCTTCTTAACTATTTGAAGTTAACTCTCCTGGCCTCAGAAACCACAGCCCTCGAACCCAGCTAAAGTGTCAAAAACAGTTGGCATATGCTCTCTTATAAAGAGTAGAAGTGACAGTTGTAGTCTCAATGTTGAAGGTTTTTTCCTTCCAGTCTCTAAACCTGAAATGACATTAGAGATATAAAACTTAGGCCTTAAATCAGTACTTTTAAAATTGCATGCATTCACTTTTCCATACTTGGAAAAACCCTCAACTTGTGTGGCAACATAAGCCACTGAGGAGAGTGTTCTTGGTGTAAATCAGATCGTATCTAATCCCTTCAAAAAATGATCAAGACTGATTATTATGAATTTTAATCTAAATAAAGAATCAGATTCCAGAAGTATGTTAACAATTCACCCTCTTAATTATATACATGAAGCCAAAAAGATAGGATAAGAGAATGCTCCCCACGTCCATCAATTCTCTAACTTTTTTTGTGTTCTTTTCTCAATCCTGGACATAATCTACGGCCATGCAGTTGGGACAGGATCAGCAAACAAAAAGGCAGCATGTGGATACAGCTCCATCAACCCACACCTGACACGGGCCCTTATATCAATCAGTTCCCCTACACTGAACCCAGCATATATGGGGTTAAAACCAAAAGCACTCATCCCCTCCCCTGCTTCTTTAGTTGCACTCATATGTAAATGTCTGTTTCTCTAACCTTTGACTTCCTGAGCTTCACAACCAAAGAGAAGTTACAAATTGCTAAAGCCTGGGTGGCCTCATGCTGGGCACACACTAAAGTTTTGGCTAATCACAGGTCCTTAAATTTTATTACAGGGAAACTTATGTCCAGAGAGTATCAAGAAACTAAAGCTTCCCAGGCCCCAACTCCTCACTTCCTGGTGCTGGAGTCCACCATTCACTGTGGAGGACGGTCCAGGATATCCACCTGTGGATTCTCTTGTCTCCCCCTCCTCCTCCTCTCTGCAAGCAGCCTCACAAGGCCAAATAGAGACTGGTGGGAAAACGCTGAGCAGCAAGACCGCATGACCCCTCCCCTACCTAAAACCCCAAATGAAAACCCTTACTTGTAGCTCTTCAGGGAGTTTGTGATCACAGCATTAGCCACCCATTCTCCTTGCTCAGCATTTTGCAATAAAAATCCTACTTTCTTCCCCTCCACCTGGTGTCAGAGATTGGCTTGCCGTGTAAAGGGTGAGCGAACTCACTTCAGGTTTGCTATCACACCCACTGTGCTTGGAGTGTGCACATGTGCACACAGTTCATTTGGTAAACTCACTTCCTCCCACACTCTACATGAAGTCATGCCAGGCTTCTCATAGGGCATGTTTTTATGCCAGTCTTCTGCTCTTTCTGTGGAGGAGAAAGAAAATTAGGCTCGCTATGTTAACAATCTCATGATATAAACTCAGATTTCATGTATTTGAATAGCAGAATGAAAAGTTCTTCCCCAAAAGGTTTTATCTTGGCAGTTTTCTTTCAAGTACTTCACAGAGTGCCTCCTTAAATACAATCTACGTAAACATCAGTGTTTCATCTTCTGCCAACTGAAATTCAGAGGAATTGTAATGAGAACTGAAGGACCAAATTCTCAGTGTGTCTTCAGCACCCCACTGAGAGGATCCAAGCACAGAATGACTTTTGAAGTCAAGGTAGACTGCACGTTCTGATCAGTACTGTGGGAGGTGCTAAATGAGATGAAAATGGGCCCCAAGGATGCTTTTAACCAGTGTGATTAGGATTCACGAGAGAAATCATTGGAGATATATCCCTAAAGGTGAACAATTAAATATTCTTCTTCTTAGGAAGCATCAAGAAATCACAGGCATATTTGATTTATATCAAATCAGAATCAGAAACATTTTATCATTCAATAAAAATTTAAAACACCTCTCAAATGCAAATACTTTGCAAGGTTCAGGGACCATTTCCACCCCCATGTTCCAAAGTAAACCAAGTTCAATCACTGGCAGCTCAATAAATAACAAAAGTTTTCCCTCAGGGAGGATATTACAAAAAAAATTTTAATTATTTTCTTAAGCTCATAAATCCTATATTATACAGCTAATTTTAAAAATCCCTGTCCAGCACTGAAAGGAATGTGATAAGAAAGATTTCACACAGTAAAATCTTTAAGAATTGTTTTTTACACAACACACTGTTTGAACTTTTAAGGAATCAAGTTGTCTAAATATTTCTTTCTGCCCTGAATTTAGCTTTGGGCGTCCCATTAAGAAAGGATGCTTGAAAACAATTGAATTTAAGTAGGGTAATGTTATTTATAGCTACCTTTCGATTGCCCGTGGTCATTCAGTAAAGACATAAGATGTGTATCTAATAACACCTTATTTTAACAATAAATCTGACCCCCGTTACTAAATGATTTTTCTGGAGTGCTAAAAAGTAACATTTCTGTGAGTATGTGGCTCCCATAAGATCATATCTGAAAGCATTTACAATAAATGGAGGGCCTAAAAGGCAAGAAGTTCCATGAAGGAGATACGAAGCTTTCAAAGGTTCTTCCAGGTCTGTGAAAGTTTCAGCCACACCTATAATAGTAAACCAAGTGATTTGCTCAAACCCAGGACCCAAGCAATTTACTCTCAAAATAAATGGATCTTCAATGGAAATCGAGGCTCTTAGGAAGAGGAAAGAGTGATGGATGCTAGGACAGCAAGCAGAGATAGCAGGTATGCTTCACCTTTGTGACTAGGTAACCTCCATCCACATCCTGCTTCCCAAACACACACTAAATAACAAGTACCTGCCTGAAACACACTGGCTTCCTCCCTGACTTAAATGTATTGCAAGCAGCTCTGAGGCCAGGATTACTGCATAATGGCAGGCCTATTCTGCATAATGGATTTCTGCACTGAGCTCTCGATAACCTAGTACTCTAGGGCAAAAGGATGAGTTTTTGAATTCCAATATTCCCTATTATTGTCCAATAAAAATTCTCACTTGATTATGAGGAAAATGGGAAATACCACACGGTAGTCACTAATGTACATCACGTAGCATCTCCTCCCAGACAGAAGTCAGTTAAATTACTGCTCTGGAGATGGAATAGAATTCATGAATGGCGGATATGGCAGTATTGGTTCTAACTTTGGTGAGGGCTTCCTTTATCCATTTTCTCCATGGACCCTGATTTTGACAGTACTGAGTATAACCTTTGCCAATTTTATTCCTTGTAAACACCTGCAGTTGGCATTTGAGAGGTCATCTTACTGAGGCTGTATTTTCTGTTAGTGCAAGTTTGGGTTCCTAGGAAGTACTCAATTAAGCAATCACAGGTTTTTGCTTACCAGGCTTGGTTTCTTTATAAATATATCTCCTTTAAAATCGGAGCTAGCTCTAGGTCTATTTATATTTGGCCAATTCCATGTTCCGGTGATCAAAACCAGAGATTAGATTAGATCATAGACCTTGAGCCTAGAACTAGACTTGGAGGTTTCTCTCTCCTAGTAGTTGGTATTGATCTTCTGTGCCCTGATCATTCACCTGGATCTTTTTGAAGAGGTCTGCCTCTTGGAGCAATTTGAAGTAATTGTTGAGTTGGTAAAATATGCATATTTATATCTTTGTCCTAAACCTATATTTTGGGTTCATTTCCACAATGTGAGCAGTTAACTACTTTATCCTGCAGGGAATTCTTAAGCTAAAGCTCTTGGGTGAGACCAGTGAAGCCCTGTTTTCTTAGCCCCCTCTATTTTCTCCTACTAAGACCCCCATTTCCCCGTTAACCTTATCTTCACTTCGCTGTATGGAACTAAGCTTGGCTGACCATTCAAGTACCTGAATATCAGACTGTCAGTAAATTTGGATCATAGACCGAAAGCAGAAGAGCAACTCTTAGCAAAACTTTCTTTCTTCGCTTTTTGCTTCAGAGAACAGTTGTAAAGCAAGCTAGCTTCTTTCTTGGTAGAGATTCCAGTGTTAGAACCCTTTTGACTCATTTCCCCTAATGTTGGAGACTTGGGAGGTACATGATCCAAGGTCCACAGTAAAAGAAAAATCTTTTTACCATATGTTGAGCAATTAAATAACAAATATCCTCAACTTGTCACCTACTATAGCCTAAAAGAAGTCAGGCAATCCAATATTTTAGAGCCTGTTATTTGTGAGATCCCCCTCTTGATACCAAATATGGTATTGGTTACATACTTTTGATTGAAAATAACTACAAATAAAGCAAAAAAAACAACAAAAAACTGAATCAAACTAGCAAAAAATGCAGGAAAATTATTGTCCCACATGACTGAAACTTGTCAAGAGATATGTTAGGTTGGTCATCCAGTTTGTACAGATTTCATATCTGTGTGTCTGTGTGTGTGTGTGTGTGTGTGTGTGTGTGTGAGAGAGAGAGAGACTACCTTAGCTCTGTCCTCTTCATAAGTCAGATTCATCCTCAGATCATGATAGCAAAATACATACAGCACTTCTAGCCCTTACAGGTGCATAAAACACCATCCATAGAAAGGACTTGTATCATAATTCCCACCAGAAGTCCTGAAATATTACTCATATTGGACTCATTAGATCAAAGGTTATAGTGTGCTGATTCGTTTAAGTTAGGTTATGCACTTCACCCGTGGATCAAGGAATAGCGCCATTTCCGTATAAACAATGCATATGCCACATATATCGGGGCTATTGGGAGGGGAAAGAGAGGGGAAAACGTTGACTACATTTCCACTTTTTGCTGCAATTCAATAAATATGAATAGGAAAGAAAACATATACTGCTAGGTTATCCCAGATCAATTATCAAAGCAACTGAGTACAATTCAGTTGTAGTCGGATCCCAAAGTGTTAAGTGCTTTTTCAAAAAATTAGTCTCAAAAGAAGAAGAAAAAGGATCTTTTTGAAGTAAAACAGTATGAGGTTTGGACTCCATCAGAGTACACCACAGAAACTTATTTTTTGTAAACTATGTTATGAAAGCAAAACTTTGCTTACCAGCTGTTTGAGCCATTTCTCCTTAGCGAGTATTATTAGTTAGTCCCATGCGAGTGCATATAGATGACTAACCACATGAAGTTGGAAGAGATACTAGATCACAAACTCTTATTGCTTGAATTTTAAAAATCTTGCTCTGATTTATGGTTTCCAACACTTGAAAAATTTCATTCCTTAAATAAATATGTAAGCCCCATGTTAAAATCTCCAACCACACTGGGCCCACCTTCTCAGCACATCGCTTGTGATCTTACTGACTCCCACAGTGTCCTTATCAATAAATGCTCAAGGAGACTGAAGCCACACTGAAACACAGACTCCCCTCAGCTTACCTTCCTCTCAAAGCACTCATTGTAATAGTAATGTATATATATCTCTTGTTGCATGTGTCAGAGAAGGATTTTCTGTTGGAAAAACATTTTCACCGTGAATGTGGAGAAAGACAATGTTGCCACGCAGATGGAATTATGGTTGGACTGGAAAACAGGGTCTGGGTTAGAGGGGATTCACAAATACCCTTCAAAAGAACACCATGTGCCCCCACCTGCAGATTTTTTCTGGAAACAGAAGCAGCATTGTTCACTTAGAACATTTCACTCCAAACACTCAAGCAAACAACCCATGAGAAGCATGTCTATAGAGGAATTGCTACTGGTTTTGCTATTTTTTTAAGCAAGTACGTTTTTTTTAAAAAATTACAACTCCATCTTACAAAAAAATCATAATTTTTCAAACTATTAAATTGAGAGTTTTCTCTATCATTTCTCTCTGTTGGTTTAATTCTTATAAGCAAGTCCTTTTCAGGCTCTTTTCAGCCCCTGGTGGTGATGAGTGTTCAAGTTGCCTGGCCTCAGTGAGACCTTCAGCCTGTCTTCCTGAGGTGATTCCCTCGCTGCTTCCATCTTCGCTGGTAGCTGACGTTGTTTGCTCCCAGGCTGCTGGATAGTATCTAGTTGTTTCAATTAATCTTTTCTTTGTACAATCTGTTAAAGATGCAAAAAGATCAGCTCTCAATTTAAGGGGATACTTGCTTAATTGAGGAGATAGAATGTACCACGTAGTCAAAGGTTCATTTGAAATTGAGGGTGAAGAGAGCTAAACTAAGTTCACAGCGGTGACCTGGACAGCTTCCAGCCAGCCAGCAGTGCCAAGGGTCCGTGTTAAAGAATGCTCTGTGATGCAGGCGCAAGATCTACTTTACGCCAATGACTGCTAAATTCCCCAAACCAAAATTGAAAACACACCATTTCAACATCACCAGCACCATTCATACCAGGGCACAGAATCTCACGGCTTGAAGAAAGTCTGAGAAAGCCCAGCTGAGGTTTCACCTAAATCATCACACGCTGCAAAGTATTCATATCTGAAGATAGACGTGTCAGTTTCTTCTTTTGTTTAATTAAAAAAGCAGCTGTGCCCTTTCCTCAATCCTCAAATACAACAAAATCAGCAAATGTGAAGCTGTCAATGTTATGAACTTGAATATCAAAACATAATTTAGAAAACACATCATTGCCTCTTAAAGGCATATTTCTAGGTTATATGAGTATAAGTTCAGCATAAGAAACTAATAATATAAATCTGAATAATGGTTAACAAACAAAGTCAGGGTCAATCTTCTGCTCTGCTCCTCACAGCTGTGTGATATTCAGAAGTCTCCAAAGCGTTCTAACCTTTGATTTCCACATGGCTAACATGATATCCATTTCATCTGTGTCAAAGTGTTGCTTTTAAAATTACTTTTTCGAAATACAGTCATATAAAATATAAATATATATGCATCTTTCACATGTAAATAACAGGATGTGACACACACACACACACACATATCTTCTACAGACTTGAAGCATCATACAAATTTCACCCTATAGATTTTCTACCACCACAAGATAATTCATACATAGTGATGTTTTCCAGTTTAGGCAGCAGATTTTTTATAATAAGGCAATGTAACCATAAATGCACAATAATGTCATTATATAGATAATGTGCATTATATATACGCCCCTCAAATAGATAGCAATTATCCTCTGAATAATAAATCACATTTATTTTAAACATTATTGAATTCATAGTAATTTTATTTCATTGTTAACAACATGTGAAAATACTTGTTTTCTCTCCCCAAAAAGGAAGGAATTATTTGTCAGAATAATTTACCTTAAAAAGATAAAATTCAGTTCTTATTAGATAGATAATGCCTGGTAAGTTAAAAGTTGGATTTGACATGTATTTCAGCAAACTACACAGAGCTCAAACAGCCTTTTAAAATAGGTGTGGATGCTATTCGGCGACCTCCTTGTGGTCAGTGTTTGTCGCTTTTCTTCTTTGTATCGTCATACCTCTCTGACAGGCTTACACATATAAAGGCACTCATAATTGTTGAAGCAAATTGATGTGAACTCAATTCCTAACAGAAGGCAAACTTAACTGTCACCGCCTCAAAAAGCGCTTGCACCTCATTTGTAAACATTAATTCACTGTTCTTGCTTGTGTGTCATCTGCCACTCCTGCCAGACGGAGGACAGGAACCATACTTCTTTTATTCACCAACACAACATTAGCAGCTAGTACAATGAAAATTTGCTATTGATGAATAAATGAACTTACAGTTCACTTTTAATTGGTTGACACACATCACACAACATTGAACTCCATTCTCCGGAACTAAAAATATGTCAACTTAACCAGTGTTTCTGTAGAGGAGAAAAAAACTGGCTGTAGGCATTAGACTTTTCTTTAGGAATTCAGTGTGTGGTATCCCAGTGTTAGTCTTGATTTGCTAAGCTCTTTGAAACTTGAGTGCTTTTATAAGTAAAATTGAATTTGATTTCTAAATGTGAAGCTACAACTAGAATTCTCCATAAATGAAAAAGGCTGTCATTTTATATGTTACCAATGAATGTAAGATATGATATTAATAGCAAAAGCTTTCTGCAGAAACAAAAGGAAATATTATATTTTACTGCTCTTGACAAAAATCTTTACAAAATCAATCTAAAGACACTTAAAAAGAAATAGATCAGTGGGTAATAACCAACATGCTTTCTACAAAGCAAGCTTCTGTTAGCATTAGGGAAAAAATGGGAACCTGAAAAAAGAAGAGGTAAAAAAATATACCTTTAGAAAATTAGACAGATGTAAAAGGAATTTAAATTAAATAAAACAGGGTGGTGGAACAGCATTTCTGTGCGGGTCTTATCACTTGGGGAAAATGTAGCTCTCATACGGTGAGGATGGCGATGAGCAAGCATCTAGAACAACGTCTGGTCTAGTAAGCTTCTGAAGTCCTTCCCTTTCCTCAGTGGATCGAATCCCACTTGCTCCGATTGTCTTTCACAGTCCCCCATACTGTGGCCAGACCCTCTCATTCCAGCTTCCTAAGAGGAAGCTTTGGTTATCTGCTCTCCTCCCCCAGCGGGTGCAGATCTAATTCCTACAGCTGTGCACCTCTTTTCCAGCACCCCTAATGGTCTTGCTTCACAATAATTCAGTTTTAAGGTCTGGAAGTGTTCTACTAGGATACAAATACAAGTATAGTCAGATTGGATAAACTCAAATGATGATCTGACTCATGATATCTAGATATGGTTCTCCAAGCTGTGAGGCTGATTTTGGTCGGTTTTACAGAACATTAGTAGATTATGCATCTCACACTGACAGGTGCAGTTGATAATTTTATACACACACACACACACACACACACAGGTCCCAGATGCTGTCTTAGGCATTAGAGAATGAAAGATAAAATTAAAAAGTTCCAGACCTAACAGATAGGAAAGACAAAATGAACTATCATAAGTCAAAATTGTAAACACATCTTACCAACATTTACGTAGATTTATTTTAAGTACATGTGCTAAAGAATTCACAAATATCTCAGAGCAAAAATGCCTCAGGGTGAGGTTGATTCTTAACGGTACACATATTTCTCTCTGTATAATATTGAATTTTTTGACCAACTCCTTTATATGTATGATCAGGTTACTCTTTTTTTTTTTTTTTTTGAGGAAGATTAGCTCTGAGCGCTAACTAGTGCCAATCCTCCTCTTTTTGCTGAGGAAGACAGGCCCTGAGCTAACATCTGTGCCCATCTTACTACACTTTATATATATGTGGGACACCTACCACAGCATGGCTTTTGCCAAGCGGTGCCATGTCTGTACCCGGGCTTCAAGCCGACGAACCCCAGGCTGCCAAGAATCGGAATGTGCAAACTTAACTGCTGTGCCACTGGGCCGGCCCCTAAGTTATTCGTAATTTTATCTTATGTCCTGGTTATTGAAGAATATTAGAATAAAAATGCTAGCTCTGGGGCCAGCCCAGTGGCACACTCGCTCTGCTTTGGCAGCACAGGGTTTGCAGGTTTGGATGCCAGTCAAGGACCCAGCACCACTCGTCAAGCCACGCTGTGGCAGCATCCCACATAAAAGAGAGGATGATTGGCACAGATGTTAGCTCAGTGACAATCTTCCCCAAGCAAAAAGAGGAAGAATGGCAACAGATGTTAGCTCAGGGCCAATAGTCCTCAAACACACACACAAAATGCCAGCTCTGTCATTGAGCTTCTTCACTTGTGGTTATATTATTAGTTTTATTTTTCAAAGTACGGTTTATTTTCAGAAATATATAATCCACTTGTCCAGTTTGTAATAGGTAACAAAGATAATAGAACTGATGAATCCACTAAATTTGGCACAAATAAACTGCAACATGGGAAAATCCCCTGTAGACAAATGGGAGCAGTAAGCCACAAACAAGAACAGTGCTCTTTCCACTCCTGGGTCACCAGCAGCAAAGACACTGTAGAGATGTGACCACCTGACAATGAGTCATGTAAGGCCACATTTTCACCCGTGAATCAAAAGTCTGTGAAGCTGATCCCACCCTTATTCTTACTGGCAAATTAAGGATGAACAACAGTTTGATTTTGTCTGTTGGTGCCCCACTGAAGCATTACTCCACATTAGAGACCAGGGCACCAGGCCAGGCAATTATTTATGGTTTTATCATTACTAATCGGTTTTAGTTCTCTTGACATGATCTCTGTATTTGATGTGTCTGCAAGGTATGTAGTTGCCGGTGGAAGATGTGGTACACTGCCAGGCCATGCAGCCTCTTTTCACTGCTGATATTTAAAATCTTCAGGATTTAAATAAACCCCCCCTTTTTTTTTTTAAGGAAGATTAGCCCTGAGCTAACATCTGCTGACAATCCTCCTCTTTTTGCTGAGGAAGACTGGCCCTGAGCTAACATTTGTGCCCATCTTCCTCTACTTTATATGTGAGATGCCTACCACAGCATGGCTTGTCAAGTGGTGCCATGTCCGCACCCGGGATCCGAACCCGTGAACCCTAGGCCGCCAAAGTGGAATGTGCCCACTTAACCACAGCACCACCGGATGGGCCCCTGAAGCAAACCTGTTCCAACAAAAAATAGTCTAGCTTCAAATATGTAATATAAAGTAAATAAAGTTTTATTAGTTAAAAATACAGTTCAAAAATAAACGTCTGGTTCCAGGATTACTCAGTAATTTGAACTCAGATCTTTTAATCATTCTATGACTAAACACAATGGTTTGTTATTTAATTTAAATAGTTAATTTCTAATTTTTCCTCATGATTCCATAACTTAAAAGGACAGGTAAACAAGCAAAAATAATTTTATAATATAGCCTTTGACTTACTATCTATTGATATGCATCAACTCTAGAAAATTACTCTAGGGAAAGAAATACAAATATGAATAGTATTTATACAGCTACCTATTTATATAAAATGTATATATGCGTAAATAAATATAAAATATATAAATCATAGACAGATAAATATAAATCATACCAATGCCTCAAATTACTTTGACTTACTCAAGTCAAGGTAATTTATACTGAACAAATAGCTGTTCATATATACAACAATATAATCATGCACAATTATTCACAATTGTCCTCTTGTGTTTTGAAAAATATCCATTTAAAATAAGACATTTGTTCCCATTTATTTCAGTTTTCAATAAAAAGAGATACAGACATAGACATATCCATATATAGATATGATACATAAGAGATGTATACATACATAGACGTATAAAAGATGTGAAAGAAATATCCATGACGTCAACATTGGTTACTTCTATATGACATAATTAAGAGTGAATTTTCCTGCCTCTCCACTCTTTTCCCCACTTTGAATATTCACTGGATGAGTATGAATTGCTTGGATAACATGAAAGCAAAGGGGAGAAGAAGATAGATTAACCAATATGGTTATATAGTAGAGACAAAATTTCTCTAACAAAGCTTTGTTTAAGTGTAGGATGTCTTTCTACTTAATTCCAAAACAATTATAATTCTATTTAAAAAGATGCATTTTGTCAGCTGCTTAATTTGGTGCTACACAAAATTGGGTTTCAGATGCAAACACATGAAAAATAATTTTTCTTTCCAGTGCATACTTTTCTCCCCATACCATCCTATGCATATAAAGCCGAGGTTTAAAACTTAAATGCCTCTGGGGCCAGGCAAGCTTTGTAAAGGTAGGCACCAGCTGATTCAACACAAAAGGGAGCTGTGGGGACTCTAGAAAACTGGAGAACACAGGACCTACCTAAAGCCTTCTTTTTTTATTATTATTGTCAACACTCTGCTTGCCGATGGAAATATGTCCATGGGCAGAATGCAGATGGTAGGATAAAATTTATAATCAGTAATTATAAATTAAACTCTTTTCTTAACAAAAGATAATGTACATAAAAATGCAAACTGCAGGTAAATTTTACCATTATCATATTGCAGAATAAGCCAAAATGGAGAAAAGTGCCAGAGTACAAACAAATGCACTAAGCATCAAAAAGCAGGTATGAGAGATACGCATATATTCACGACAAATATAGACACTGTCTAATAAACCTTAATCGTAGGAGTGTGAATGAGTTAAGAATATAAACTAATAGTGATCATTTGCTCGAGCTTAATAAAGATGCTTTCCAGAGTTATATAAACATTGAAACCAACCAGATTATTTTTAGCGCCACTTGGCTGCTGGCATTGAGTTCCTTCAACGTATTATTAGTCTCACCTGCTTTCCACAACCAACAGTGATGAGGATAAGAAATCTATCCAGAGGTTGCAATCTACAAGTCCTAGGGTTGTTTTGTGAAATTCATGGACTCTTCCCTCAATCTCCATCAGTCAATCCAGATTCCTATTTTGAGCTGCAATCATCCACTGAGTCTGGAGAGTTGAATGCTGGACTACTTGGCCACATCCCTGGCATCCCACTCAGTCCCTCTCAGCCTTGAAGACTGGATCCTCTTCTGCATACCCCTGAGCAGCAGCTGTCATTCTGCTCCTAGAGGCCTGGCCACCTGGAACCGTGCTGTGTTTGCCTTGACTGATTATAACATTGTCCACCTTATATTTTTATACAGCTGAATTCCATCCACTGCATTGAATCTGTTTCTTCAACGTTGGCTCAAGTCAAACCTGAATATGTCAAACCTATCAGGACACTATATATTTTACTTAGCTACGCTCTTAATATAGCAGTCTTTAGGTGGGTAGCCCTGAAACATAGTCCCAGATAGTTTTGTCTTCTAATACTCCTCCCCTTCTATTCCACATTTATATATCAAGCTGATATATGCCACATTCATATATCACTAACAATCCAGAATTCTTTAGCAATGAGGCATTTTGGACTGTGTCATTAAATGGATTTTTGTACAAGAAAAATTAACAGAGTTCTTCTAACATTAATTATTTTCTCCATATTGAAGATTCATTTGAAAATGAGTAGACTCTCATTTATGATGAAATTGTTTTTGACTATGTAGGATTCCCAAACATATAGGAAAAAGGATGGAAAGAAAATTATCCTTATTTTCTGGTGTGCAGTGAAAACGCTGCAGACTAGAAATGACTTACATTTCTTCCTCTGATCCCAGGATTGAAGAGGAGGAGAAAGGATCTATGGTGAAAACGGTTGTACTCTGACTGTTGTATGTGGGAAGGAGAGAACATGGGGAAAGGGCAGGGTAAACACGCTTTTTAGGTCTATGGAGTATCAGTTGAAATATTCTCAAAAGGCACAACATAAAAGTTATGTGCATTTCCATATTATGTACGTGATAATGAAAGTTTTAGTTCTTTTTTTGAAAGTAAGAAGAAATTAAAAATATTTATAGGAAATAATGAATCTAGGGTGTAGGAATCACATGATTCCCACAAAAAAAATTTTAATGGCTTTGCTATATTTCGATAATCTGAATGAACCCGACTCAAAATGGAGTATCTGTCAAAATGCATCATCAATTGAAACAGAATTTTAGAAGCATTCATAAAAGCATGTTAACATATAAAGTGGTTTATTCGTTCAAATATTACTGTTTAGATGTCCATCCTCTATGCTTCAGACAAATTGCATCTCTGAGGATAGAGCCTACAGCGAGCAGGCCGACTAGTGCCTGCTTCCACAGGGCTTATGTTCCAGGTCTGAGAAGGAAGCTGGTTTGTGTGAAGAACACGGAGAAGGGCAGGGGGCTTGCAGCAGTGTCCTGAACAAGAGGGAGTGAATTCCAAAATGGATTCAGAGAAACAGGCAGGTTCCTAATTATATGGAGCCTTGAGGAGAATGAGGAGAAGTTTGGATTTCACTGGAAGTAAAATTTAAAAAATACGAAAATCTTTTAATTATGGACAAATACTCTGTAAAAGATAATTCTGTCCAATCAATGAAGAATAGATGGTAGGACGATACGAACAACGTTGAGTTTTACCTGAGCCCTGTGCTCTTGGAAAACAGTGATGGTTAAGAAATCCCCCCACCTTTTTGAGTTTTTGTGTTCTTGGAAGTGGCTTACTGCAAAGAAACATCCTTCCCCAGAAGACTCAGGTAAGACTCCTGATACCCCCAGCCTGTGTACCTCTGACACAGCTAGACACAGACCCTCCAAATTCCCTTTCTTTGCCTTATAGACCGGCTTATCTGCTAGTCTCATTGATCAATCAGAACAAAATGCTCATTAATGAGACTTTGGTCAGTTTTGTCTCCTTCCCCTAGAGTCCTGAACTTTGACACACCTTCAGCCTGAGCCAGCGTACACCCTCTCCTGAAAATTGGCTGGTTTCATGATAAGATATTCTCTGATTACTATCTATCAGACCACTCTTTCATCTCCCTTGCCCACATCCCATGCTTCCTAGCCTTGCTTACTCCTCCCCACAAGAGAAAAACCTCTTTAGCCCAACTGTTTAGACACTTGCAGAGCCCATAATCAGAGAGTGCTCCCTATTTGCCATCGTTTCTCTCTCCTATTGCCTTTCCCCTCTTCTTGCAATAATCCTTTTGAATAAATTCACTCCTTTCCCAAGTCTAGATTTGTTTTTAGGCAACGCATACGGATGGCAGCAGAGAGATAATTTAGGTTATTGATGTCATGACGATGAAATAAGATAATGATTTATACTTACATAACTTCAAAGAGCAAGGATACTGACGATACATACTAAGAAAAGGAACACTGCGGGAGAAACATGCTTGCTGGTCAGAACAAACATCAAGATTATGTTCTGGTCTGTTAATTTGGACATGTCTTTTAAGCATGCTAGTAGGCAGCTGGAGTTTGAGAAGAGTGTTGAGAGCTGGGACATTAATTTGGGAGTCATCAGCATAAAGGCTGCGTTTAAGCCAAGGCACTAGATGAGATAATCAGTGAAGAGGTGTAAGCAGAGACAAGGTGAAGTCTTAGAACTGAGGCTTGGGGCACCCCAACATTTAGACATCAAGCCTAGGAATAAGAACTGACAGAGGAAATTGATCACTGGGGCTAAAGGGGGAAAACAAAGCATTCAAGGAATTATGGAAACCAGAAGAAAAGTATGTCAACAGAGTGAAGAATAGTGTATCAATGCTGTCCAGCAGAATTTAGAGTTGAAGTAAGGTAAGACAAGAAAAAAGAAGTGACTGCTGGATTTGTCAACATGGAGGTAAGTGGAGAGTTTGCCAAGATGAGTGTTAGTGGAGCTGTGCGGATGATCATTTCCTGTTGGAATTGGTATAGGGAAGAATGGAGGCAAGGAAGGGGAGGCAGCTTCAAGAAAGGTTGCTGTAGAGCAGAGAGACAGAAAAGAGAAAATTATCACATTAAGCAATAGTCAAAAGGGAAATGGCATCAAGAGAGAACTGTTTATTCTTAAGATGGGCGACACTATACTATAATTGTATAATGTTGCTAACTCTCAGAAAGTAATGAGAAATGTGATGACACACTGGAGAGAGAAGACAATTGAAGGAGCAAGGCCAAAATTGGTTGAGTCAAGGGAAAAGTTGAAGCACAACACTGATTTCTGATTTTAAAAAGGCAATTTTAAATTTTCTGAAACAAGCCTGAGGTTGTACTTTTTCAGACAAGATCTAGAACATTTGAAAATCATAAATTTTAATAGATATACATCCTTGCATTTTTGTATTTTGCTGCATGTCTGATACGTGTTATTAAATTTACCATGGTTACCATTAAAATCCCAGCAGAATAAATCAATTAGAAATTGAGATGTGGCGTTAATAACCTCCTGGCCATTACTATTAGTGGTGCTGCTTCAATTTAACCTCAGCAAATTATTTTTCCTTACCATCCATTTCTCAAAGTGGAAGAACAGAGAACTTAGCATTTCCAGTTGGCTTCTTACTTTGGTGAACATGTTAACAGGAAATGCACATTTCTCTGTAGGAACCAGGAACACATCTCTCCCAGCCAATCTATGAGCATTTGTCAGCTCCAACTGAGGAGATGTCCACTGAAGGAATTGCAAGTCACCATCAAAGGAGAAGGAAAAACGCCTGGAGAAATTGATATAACAAATACTCAAATAACGAATACTCATAACTACTCCTGATTCTCCTCAGATCTTCCACTAAAAGTATTTTAGATGATAAGGATTCACCTTAAAAATTTTACTGATCATAGAGCACAATAAGAATTATGAACACTGTAAATATATGTCATATTATCATTTTTCTAAGTTTTATTTGTTAAAAACATAAACTTTGATTACATGGGTTCATTAGTATCACCTGGATGTTTGTGTAGCTAGGATATTTTTTCAAAGCAAATATAAAAAGCAATCACTGGATTCTTTTTAAGGCTCAAGAGAAAGTGACTTGACCTCAAGGAAATGAACACAGAAAATCCAATCAGAGGCTTTAAACACAGATATTTTCTCGAGCTGTTTATAGTGTCAGTGCATTCCAAATTGAGAAGCTTGATACACCTATCTGTGTGTAATTTAATCCCTCCAATTTTATATCCCTTCATAAAACTAAGTTAAAATCTTTACTATAATATAAGAAGTGCATCTGCAAGGCAAATTGATTTCTGTTTGGCCCCTCATGTCTGTAAAATCACACACACAAAAATAAATAGACGGATTTTCTAACAGGTTGTACACGGACCTCATAGTGCCAAAGTCGGGGAATAACTATGGCATCTTCTAAAGAAAAGTCACACAGACACATCCCGGAGACTGCCAAGAAGCTGGATTTCAGTGACTACTACATACAGTCACATCTACATCAGACATTTGAAAGAACTGACAATAATCCTCAGACCACTAGCTATAACAAGAAATTGTCTTTTATTATTTTATTGTGCCTCTTGACCTAATGCCTTCACTCTTCTCCTACTGTCAACAAAGTCTGATAATCTAATGGATGTCAAAGGTGCCAGGCGTTTATTAGATTCTCAGATACCTCTACATCTCAGTTTCAAGACAAATGTTTACTTTTCTACTCTAATGATCACCACTGCTGGCGCTAAACACAACTTGTGATTTTGAAAAAGGCTTTAAAACCTACACCAAGAAGTCAAAAAGCTGTTCAACGCTATATAGACTTCCATGTGCATAATATATGACAACACTAAAACTTTCAAGAGAGTTGTGAGATTTGATAGCGCTATTTTAAAATTCTCATTGCACTATATTTTATAGAGTCTGAGTTTCTAAATGCTGTGGTAGGTTGACAACTCAAAAGTATTTTGAAGGTAATTTTTCCCATTTGAAAATACATTAGAAGTGAAACTCAATTCTATTTATGTTCATATTAGAATACAAAAGTGAACATGGATATTGATATGTATGGATGCGGGTATTGATATACATATGTATATGTACATCATATATGCACATTTCTATAGCACATCATATGTGGCAATCTTGGCTTTCTAAATATTCCATTTTACTTACAGAGTTATGATTTTCATTGAAACCCAATTAAAACTTCTATTGTGGGGCCGGCCCAGTGGCTCAGTGGTTAAATTCACACGTTCTGCTTCTCAGTGGGCCAGGGTTCATCAGTTCGGACCCTGGGTGCGGATATGGCATCACTTGGCAAAAGCCATGCTGTGGTAGGCATCCCACGTATAAAATAGAGGAAGATGGGTATGGATGTTAGCTCAGGCCAGTCTTCCTCAGCAAAAAGGGGAGGATTGGCAGTAGTTAGCTCAGGGCTGATCTTCCTCAAGAAAAAAAAATACTTCTATTTTCATACAAACCACTTAATGAGTTTAATAATAAAACTCCAGAAAAGTAATATAGATTAATTTGATTGTAAATAGACAGGGGTTTCAGAAATTACAGGTATATTATGACTATACTTAAATGTCTATCCCCATGATCTGATAATCATTTTTTAAATTAAATGGAATAAGAAGAATGTGTGGAAAAAAAGTCTACAGTGTAATTATTGGTCTCTGTCCAGTTTATTATAATTTGTTGATTACTTGCCTTCTAATTGATTAGTTCTGTAGTTTTTTTCTAATTTTCAAGTTTCTTAGCTTTCTTGAGGGATCTCTATCTTCATTTCCAGTATAGTTTCCTTTTCAGCAAGTTGTTTCCTTGTGCTTTTTTCTAATGTTTCATTAGCATGCCTTCCACAAAGTATAATAATTTTTACATATGGTAAGATATCTTTCCATTTAAAATTGGTAACCCTTTAATTTAATAATACCCATACATATTAAAAATCTTACATGTACTATTTTTTCATCCATTAGTGTTCAACATTATAAATTAATGTAGTTTTCCTGTAATCAGTATTTGCCTCCATAGTCTTACGCTAAATGGATCTTCTTAAACCTATGCCCAGCTGAAATTTCGACAGATACTCACTATTAGAGACAGGTCTTCACTACATAAAAAATAGTTAACAGTCAAATTAAACATGGGCTTTGCTGTGCTCCTGCATAGTTATTTTAAAGAGAGAGCAAGTGAGCTGGTGCTTAAGTGATCAACAACAATATTCGTGAACAGTCATAATGATTTCTTTCCATGTTCAAATAATCCATTGTATCTGGAGCTGAAAGAATCATAACATAAGAAAAACTTTCATCAAGGAGAAAATGATGACAACAGAGAGGTACATGCTGAACCGATGGATTTTTCTGCTTTTCAACATTGAGGACATGTATACCCACAATATAAACAATTTTATTAATCTTTGTCTTAGCTGTGTAGAATTATAAAAGTAACAAAGGTCATCCTGATATTTTAATGTGCTATGTAAAATTTTTGAACCCTGCTCTGTCCCATATTTGCTTGAATCCACTAATTTCAAGAGTATGTGGAGCCTACAGGTAAAATAGCACAAGCCCTCTCTGTAAAAGGGGTTCAGATAAAAATGGCATAGCTGCTAAATTATATGAATGTGAGGAAGGCATGAGGTAGAGGTGCAAAGTAAGGCAAATAAACAGCAAATGAGGGCTTTGAACATCAAAGGGGAAGTTTCTTGGATATCAATTTCAGCAACAACACATGAGAGTTTCAGGGAATGGTGACTTCAATTATAATGTCGTACCTGTTACTTGAATCTGCTCCAACCCATTCACTCTGTTGGTAAGTGTATGCTGTGCCTAGAGATAAGAGCTCTAGATAAATTTAAAAAAATACCACTAAATTTTTATTATCTAAGGACTTTTATTATGCTGTTCACATAGAAGAGTGTAAAACTTGAAATGGACAGTCATTTTTCCAGCTTCCAATGAAAGATGAACTTGAGTGGCATAGGTGACAAATTCTATGCTAAGTACTAGATGAATAAGAAGCCAAGTGGAGTTTGGTAATTACATGACAATAACAGCTAAAGAACGTGATTTAGTACAAGGTCTAGAAGCCATCTAAGAATGTATAGTCAAGTGCCAATGAGAAAGAAAACACAATATGATACAGTATTTGAGTTTGCAGAGGTGAACAGCTCTTGTCCATGTAACATTTAACGGAGGCCTCAGCAAAGTTTTGACTAGTTCATAAGGAAAAGGCAAGCATAGTTGGGCATTGCCCTCAGTGAATTTCAAGCAGAAAGGTCAACAGAACTGGTAGGCTTGAGGACAAAAGAATAAACAGCTCATCAGCCATCCAGAGTACAGCACGTCCAGGAGAAAAGGGAGAGAGAGAAAAGGCTCAAGCCACGGCCCCAGAGAGCCAGCATGTGCTGATATGAAGCAAAGATGGAGTGGCAGCCAGAACAATTCCACCAAACTTGATGGAGTGTGTGAGCTGCGGTCCTCAAGATTTGGAGTTAGCGTACTACGGCCTGCAGGCCATATCCAGCTTGTGGCTTGTTTTTGAATGGCCAATGACTAAGAATGGTTTGTGCATATTTTAAGGGGTTGTGGAGGAGGAGGAGGAGGAAGAGGAGAGGAGGAAGAAGAGAAAGCAGCAGGTTGCTTTTGAAGCCTAAAAGATTTACCATCTGGCCCTTTAGAGAAAAAGTTTGCCAGTCTCCTCTCTAGAGAGAGGAAGAAAATTTCAGAATCAACAGGTTTCAGAAGTCAAATTACTGGAGATGTAAACTGCTCATGAAATTCCTGAAGGAAGAATTTACCTTCTGAGTAATGAGGCCTGAAGAAATTTTTTTACAAAAGGATAATTGAACCCACAAATAAAAGAAAACATCCACTAAAAAGATATCATATGGAAACAATTTTGCAAATTAAGAAAAGAGTATTTAACCTAAATATAGGTAAAACTATATTTCTGATAAAAAATTAAATTCACATATTTAAATGGCACAATTTAATAAGTTGGTGAAATCCTCACCACAATCAAGATTGTACATATATAAATATATATGACATAAAACGCCCTACTCTAAAATGGACCAATGGCAAGTGTAAACACGTCATCACTACAAAGTTTCCTCATGGCTCGTTGCAATGCTTCTTTCTCCTTCTTTCCTTGCCCTGCTATTTCACTTCACTTCGTTTCCAGGCAACTGTTGATTTGCTTTCCATCACCACATTAGTTTTCACTTTCCAGAATTTTATATAAATGGAATTTCACAGTATGCATTCTTTCTGTAACTTCTTTCACTTGGCATAACTACTTTACTATCCATCCAGGTTGCATATACCCATATTTCATTCCTTCATATTGCATTGTATGGACATACCAAAATTTGTTTATCCATTCTCTTGTTTTGGGCTATTGCAAATAAAGCTTCTACGAACTTTCATGTGGAAGTCTTTATGTATAAATACATTCATTTCTCTTAGGTAAATACCTAAGAATGGAATGGCTGGGTCATATTGTATATGTCCATTTAAGTTTTTTAAAATCTGTCCAACTATTTTCCCATGTGGCTGCAGCATATTGCATTTCTACCAGCGGTGTATGAGAGTTTTGTTGTCCACATCTTTGCCAATACTTAGTATGGTCAGGCTTTAATTTGAGACATTCTAATAAATGTGCAGTAATACCCCATTTTTCAAAATTTGCATTTCCATAATGATTAATGATACTGAGTATCTTCTTCTGTGCTTATCTAATACTTGTTTACCTTCTTTGATGAAATGTCTATACCTGATTCATCCACTTTTATAGTAGGTTGTTTGTTTTTTATTATTGAGCTTTGAAAATTCTTTATATATGCTGGATACAAGTTGATCATTAGATATGCAACTTGAAAATATCTTGGCCCTGTTTTTGGCTTGTATTTTCATTATTTTAAAATAACCTTGTTTGAGAATAACTGTCAGCAGAGAAATATTTGAAAATTAGAAATGGAATATTTCTAGATATCTATCTATCCTATGTCTGAAACATCTTGTAATCTATTGGAATTAATTATAGGATGCCATGTTGAGGTCATGGCTTTATCATATTACTTATTATCTTCCTACAGTATGATTTTTATATGAATACCCGAACTCTTTAATAGTCCCCTCAGAGTCATTTTTTAGAATGTGACATTATTAAAGAGTTACAGTTGATCCCAAGTTGTAGTCTTTGGAGAGAGGAAATAGTCATTGGATCCAGGAAAAGTGTAAAACAGAATAGGTTGTGGCAGGACAATTTATATCAATGTGCCACCTAGCCCTCCACTAGGGCACTGGTATCAAGATGACCCCCAATCCATTCAGCATCATTTACATGCTCCTGACCGGGAACATGCATTTTGTAAAGTTTCCACAAATTTATTTGACTTCCTGGGGAAATGCTATTTATTCAAATCTGGTTTTGAGGTAGTTAAGAAGGAAAACACTTGTCTTCCCAAAGCCTATGTAGGCATAGAGAATAACACCACACATGCCTTTTTCCTAAATATGACATTACTGCCTCTTCAAGGTCATGCTATTTTCTTACTAATTATTTCTGTAAAGGATGATAGTTGGCAAATAGTTGGGAATTGTTTCTTATAAAATAACAGCTTAAATATTGATTCAAAAGCAAACTAATTGTTCTAAGTTCAATAATACTAAAAGAGAAGGAAAATCTCCTTACTGTGTCAGAATCTCCTATGTATATATAAGTATGCTTGTAAAAATGCCTTTACAATATTGGAGAACTCATAAGAAAGAAATATCTTGTAACAATTACAGTTTTGTAAATTATAGATTTTTTTAACAAAAAAAAAACCTCTGTATAATTATCTGAATAGCCTTAAACTACTAAAACTATTAAGGTCTCACCATCATTCAATTTCTGGTTAATTGCTACCCTATGGCATAAAATGATTAAAGTAAGAGCAAAAAGCCTATGTGTAATACAAGGCTTCGCTGAATGTTAATCCTCACGGTAAAGAATGATGAGATCTAATGTCTACTGAGATTTACCACACCTCCATTATCTCCACAACTGTTGAAGTATCTATTTTTTACCAACTAAGGGAGATATTTGGGAATGTTATAACGTTGTCTGCTTCTAAGTATCAGGAAAAAAAGTTTAGATGAAATACTCATTATGATTATATTCATGTTTTATTTTCTTCATTTATTATTCCCCAGTTGCTAAAAGTAATCATTTTGCCATCCATTTTTCCAAATATATCATAGATTCATAGATATTTAAGCAAGTCCAGGCTCTGCTAGTATGACTACAAATGTGATCATTATAATTACCATAATGTATTGAAATTATCTAATTCTATGTCTTTCTGCCTCCTGATAGATATAACTACCTCATATAAAATTGCTCTAAACCTATTCAAGAGTAAGGGCTATACATCTCCAACACTTTTTCTGGGAGTATGTAAATGATTTATCGCTCATTTCACTTCATGGGTTTACATCCAACATGGCCAATTGCACAGTAAACTTTTGAGTAGCAATTTTATTCTTCATTAAATAATCAATACTCCTACTTCTACAGCACTAAGTGTCATGTCTTTCAAAATTGGACTCAAATTGTATTTTCTTATTGACTTTGTTTAATGTAAAAAACTAATTCGACACAGCAAATATTAATTTAATGTCTACTTTGTACCCAATACTATGCTCAGCCTTAAAAATACCAGAGTGAAAAAGGCAGCCCTTCAATTCACTGAATTTACAAAACAGAGGAGGAAAGATGCTGCTCAGGCAATTACAGTACCCTACGATAAACACCTTGACAAGTTCCAAATCCATGGGAGCAATTGCGCTATGCTCTTTAAGGAAATCATTCTCAAAGAATTGACGTCTAAGATAGAACGAAAACACACTGATTGAGAGTTTTCCAGGAAGAGGAAACAGCATATGAAAAGGTGTAGAATTGAACAGAGTACTTGACATACTAAAAATATAGCTGTAGCATAGAAGAGGGCAAGGGTGGGAGATAAGGCAAAACTTGTGTCATACTAAGACGTTCATGTTTTATCTAAAATCAGTGAAGCTTAATTTAAAAGTTTTAAGCAAGAAAGGTACACCAGCAAATTTTTATTTGAGAAAAGATTATCGGCTGATTACAGAAAATAAATTGGAAAGGATGAAACAAATGTAAATTAATTATGAGATCGTTTTGTGTAAATGCAGAAAAAATTGGTGATATGAACTCAAGAAACAGCAATAAGAATGTGGAAATGAATATCAGTACAAGTGGTTTTAAAGAGATGATCATCATTTTAAGAAATGGTGCTGGGACATCTGGGTATCCACATACAAAGAATGAAGTCGCACTATCTCACACCACATACAAAATGGAACTCACAATGGATCAAAGACCTAAATATAAGAGCTAAAACTATAAAATTCTTAAAAGAAAACGTAAGTATAAATATTAGTGACCTTACATTAGGCAATAGTTTCTTAGATATGACACCAAAAACACAAGCAACAAAAGAAAATGAGAATCTTAACATCATCAAAATTTAAAACTTTTGTTTCAAAAGACACCATCAAGAAAGTAAAAAGACAACCCACAGAATGGGGGAAAAATTTTGCAAGTTGTATATCTCATAAGGTAGTATAGAGGTTCAGGGGCTGATCAAGAGGTGGCCGTAGCACAGCCAACTTTATTGTGCTGTGCTGGCTCAAGCGTGGGGGTCGCTTCTCAGAAGGGAACGAGGGCAAGGGAAGTCCTGGTCACTCACTCAGAGGGAAATCTCTGCATCGGATGCCTCCAAAGGCTAATAGCAGTTCTGTGTCTTGATAGCCCTGGGCTTATCTCTTCTATTACTAGCAGATGTGGGGTGAGGTCTTGCAGGCTATTCAAAGCAAGTAGGCTTTAAATGGCTAAAAATTGCCTTGTTTGGGTTACTTAAAAAATAATTGATGTGTATAAATTGGAGTTTGGCACCAGTGGGCTTTTGAGCCTACAAGTTTCAACCTGCCGTGAAGAAATAAACAACCTAGGGCCAAATATACAGAGGCCACCTTTGGTTGATATATATAAAAGGTACTTGTACTTGGAATATATAAAGAACTATTACAACTCAAAAACAAAAGACAAATAAATAGGCAAAGGCTCTGAATAGACATTTCTCCAAAGAAAACATACAAATGGCAAACAAGCACAGGAAAAGATGCTCAGAATCATTAGCCATCCTACAAATGCAAAGCAAAACCATAAGACACCACTGCACACTCACGAAGATGGTTATAATCCAAAAGATAAATAATAAAAACTCTCAGGAGGATGTGAGAAAATTGGGACGCTCCTGCATTGCTGGTGGGAGCGCAGAATGCTGCAGCTGTTTTGGAAAAGTATCTGGCAGTTCTTCAAATGGTTAGACGCAGAGCTCCCATGTGATTCTACAATTCTATTCCCAGGTGTAAACTGAAGAGAAACGAAAACATATGTCCACGCAGAAACTCGTACATGAAAGATTACAGCAGTGTAATTCATAACTGCCAAAAAATGGAAACAACCCAAATGTCCATAAATAAATCAATGGATAAAAATTGTGGTATATCTATATACCAATTACTTGACCATAAAAAGGAATGAAATACTGATACACACTACAACATGGATGAATGTTATGCAAAGTGCAAGACGCTACTCACAAAGGACCCTATATAGTATGATTCTATTTACATGAAATAGATAATTTATATGAAATAGACTAGATAAATCTATAGGGAAGAAAAGTAGATTAGTGGTGGCCTAGGGCTGTGGCAATTGAGGGGACTGGTAGGTGACAGCACAGTGGCATGCAGTTTCCTTTAGGGGTAATAAAAATGTTCTAACTTGATGGTGGTGATGGATTCACAATTCTGTGACTACATTAAAAGCCACTGAATTGTACACTCCATGTGAGTGAATTGTGTGGTATGTGAATTATATCTCAGTAAAGCCTTTAAAGACAAAATAAAAAGTTATTCTCTCAAAAGGTCGTGTGCTTCTTAATATGGATAGGTAAAGAAAACAGGGTTAAGGATAAATTACACTCAAGTTTCAGAGTAGCCAGTAATGCCATTCACTGAAAAAAAAGAATAGAGAAGGAGAGAAGAGATTTTTGGAATAAAATAAACCAGATAGGGTAAATCTAGGATAATCTTGAAGCATCAAAATAGTGATGACCAATAAGCAGATAATATATAGGCCCTAGGGAAATGTTGAATGGAGATAGATATTATAGAATCGTCATCATACACACATAACATACAGATGTTAATTGAAGTTACCATATGACATGAAACCTCTAAGGATTAATCTGTACAAGAAAAAGATTAAAAGGCCAACAAAAGAAGCCCAAAGAACCTGAGGAGCATGCCCAGGGTTGAAGGATGGTGTCTTTGCCAAGGTCAAGTCTTAAGTAAAGGCAATGAGAACAATAAGTTCTATGCATGGACCCTCTCTTGCTTAAGATTCTAGGAAATGCATATTCCCAGAAAAGAGAAGGGGACATTCACTTAAACAGGCTTGACCTGAAGGAAGACTTTTTATCCCATTTTCTGAAGATTCTATAAATCACTTGCACAAAAGATCTAAAGCAAACTAATTGTAGTTAATATTTTTTAAGATAATGAAACATCTTCCCCACATGCAGTTCTTTAAAAGTACTTAACAGGATTTTAATTAGCACCAACTACATCAAAGATGATGAAGCCAGTAGAACACAAACTTATGCACCACCTTGAAGATCCTGATGCAGATTTCACATAGCTTCTAAGTTACCCTAGCAGGAAATTTGATTGAAAAGTAGGAACCAAACTTCAAAAAGAATATGCATTTCTATCCAAAGGAGAAAAATCATTCCAAAAATTTATCTCAAAAATAGTTTTTAAATTGTGTTAATTGAATGTAAGTTTTATTTTTTACAGATAAGAACTTTTACTTGATGGGATGAAATTTCCAATATTTTAAGATTAGACCAAATAATACAATCATTGAAAAATAAAACATATTGCTCTGTGTGCGTATAGTTAGACCACTGCTATTACGAAGCCAAGTTTCACTCATACAACTGAAAAGAATATAGTCATATATGTGTGTCATTATTTGCAGCGTTTATCTGTTACAATAGGAATGTGGTGTTTAATGTACCTCTTCATTGAAAATGAACAATTGTCTTGTTTTCTTCTGTGTATGAGGAGCTCTCAAGTTTCTATTCTTGAAAGGATTAAAGAAATGAAAAACTACTTTGTATAAACCTGGTCAGCTTCCTTAAATATCTGTGAACATACTAGACTTCTGCCCACATCAGGACCACTACACTCGTGAATCTCTCTTTGTGAGATTCTCTCTTCGCAAATATCTGAAAAGCTCACCCCCTTGCCTCATCCGTGGATTAACTCGAATATCACCTTCTCATTGAGGTCTTCTCTGAACACACTATTTAAATTGCAGCTATGCCTCTGACCCTCTCTGCCCTCTTTCCTGCTTTATTTTTCTTCATAACTCGCACAACTTTCAAGTGCTATGGATTTCGCTTTTTTGCACGTTCATTGTTTGTCTTTCCTCAGCAGAATGCAAGTAACACTAGGGCAGGGATATTTTCACTGTTTTGGTCAGACCCATATTCCTAATGCTTAGAGGAGTGCTTGTCACATGATAAACAATCAATAAATACATAACGACTGAATGAATGAAATGGGCTAAAGGCAGCATTTAAAGAAGTAATTGCTGAGAATATTGCAGGACTAATTAATGCCACCAATCCTGAATCCAACAAGGCCAATAAACCACAAACAGAATAAATAAAAGGAAATCTACACTAGATACATCACAGTGAAATTTCAGAAAGCCAAAGACAAATGGACGGTCCTAAAAGTAGTCAGACAGAAAGACCAGATTATCTTCAAATGAGTGACATTGAGCTGAGGGCTGACTTCTGGACAGCAGTGATGAACTCCTGAAGATTGAGAAACAGAAGAAGTTATTAAACTAGAATTCTATACTGTGAAAATACTTTTCACGAATGAATGACCACAAAATAAATAATCCTATTCTTAAACTAGAGCACTCAGGAGCCTTGCCTTGGGCACTGTAATTTACTGGACCCTTCTTTGGCCCTGCCTCACCCATCAAATGGAGACTGTTTTTAGAAACACAAGTAGGACATGCGGGCTGGGTTGTCCCCGTGTAAGAATCCTCATGGTAAGGGACAAAATTGGGGACGGAAAGAGAATATGGATTATGCTACAAACCAGGGTCTTCCATTTTGTCTTTTGCTATGATCCCCATACATGTTATGAGTGGAGTAAACAAAGACCTTATAGATAAATATTATGGGCTGCCTGCATAAAGACCTTTTTTAGACAAACAAAAACTGACAATTTACCCCCAGCAGATCCTTGTCAAGGAAATCCTAATGGATACTTGACTCAGAAGCAAAGTAGTGTCCAATAAAAGGTCTGCTAGAAAGGAAGAAATGAAAAGCACAAAAAGGGATAAAAGTGTGAGTAAACCTAAAGAAATACTGACATTATGCAGTAATAAGAATAGTATATTTCAGCATGAAAAATATAATTAAACACTCAACATTTGCAGAGAATGATGAATGGGTCTGAATCCTTGTGTTTTCTGAGAGGAAGATAAAGTCACTCATTCACTTTAGAGTTTAATACATGTATTGCAATTTCCAGAGCAATCTAAAGTGGAGATATATATTCCAAAGTAGGATAAGGGGAAATAATGAAAACAGTAAAAGCAATCAATCCCAAAAAAGCCCAAAAAGAAAAAAGAGAAAAACAATATGAAGTAAATAAAACAAATAAAAAACTCAAAATTAGATGATAAATAAAAATGCAAATCTATTAGTGATTATATTACATGTAAATGGACCTAATGCTCCAGTGAAAATCAAATATTAACGGACTGGATTTTTAAAAATCCAACTCTAAACTCTTCAGAAGAGATGCATAAGGACACAAAAGTTAAAAGTACCAAGACGGGAAAAGGTAAACTAAGCAAATTCTAACCAAAAAAAAAAAAAAGCCTAGTGCAGCTATGTTAAAAGAAAAAAATACATTTTAAGACGGAAATAGGACCCCAATACTGCCTGTGGGCCCTGCGGCTGCTGCCACAAGACGCCTTAAACAGTGCTGGACACGGCCTCGGGAGTGAGCACCCCTTTCCACCTGTATGTCCCTCATTTCAGCTTCAAACTCTGCTTTCCTAATGGTCAAAGCAGTGTCTATTCTCTTTTGGATTCCTGAGTAGCAAAAATACTAGTAATGTTTCCTCTTTTTCTTTTGGTTTATTTTGGGGGAACTGGAAGCATTTAATTATCTGGATTAATTTGATTTCTAAGTTATTAGAGAATTGCACGGTCTCACAAAAACCATCACCACAGGGAATGAGTTTTTCCAAAGAACTGAGACAATACAGTTCTCCAAGTCATTGTAACTGACTATCAATTACATTCTGGCTTGAAATTTTCCAAATGTAAAGTGTGTTAATACAAAATAGTGCCATGGCAAATAGAATAAAATCTTCCACTCCGGCGACAGCCCCAGACCCTGAGATGCACAGGAATTGCCACTTAGAAGGATTTCAACTTTCCTTCTAGCTCCTAACTCCAAATAGGATTTCTGATTTATTGGTACATCAGTGAAAAAAGTACCTAAAATAACCTCAAATAATTAAAAGTATAAAATTCAATCTCCTCAAGACAAATAGGTTGCCTCACATTTCCCCCCCAAGCCACCCAGTATCGAGCCGTTTGTGACACGAAGTTTTGCCCCGCCGTGATCCCTGAGCCTCGACTAATCACTAGGAGGCAGCTGGCAATTTGACAAGGAGAGACAAGCTGACAGCTTTTCCTGAAACATCAAGCATGCATTGTGTTTCCAATGCCAAGCTGGATTTGACATTTAATTAAAAAAAGTATCTTAACATAGGTCTACACGGAAAACTAGGCTGCTGCCACAAAATCAATTTTGTCTTACTTAAAGCTGAAAAAACATTGATGCCCAAAAGGCAGAATTTCTATAAGAAAAGTATCAGTGCTCTACCACGGGGAATACTGAGAATATTAAAAATAATGCATTTCGACGAGTTTAGGGGATTGGACTTGGCTCAGGAGTACAGATAATCACAGTGTTTATTAAAGAAGCTGAATTGCTATAAATAAAAAAATTCCATTGCTATGATTAGCTAGCAATTTGGACAAAAGTATCATTGACTTGATACATAAGAATATATTTATACACACAGGCATATTTAGACACATATGTAGACACATATGCACATACACACCCATATATACACACGTGTATATGCTCAATAAAGTTTTTAGAAATAGAAATGGCACTTCAATTGGATTTTACAGGCAAGCAAATGCACACAGACATTCTTACCATAATATATTTAGTGATAAGCAGAATTAATATAGTTTGATCATATCATCAACTTAACCAAAGAAGTTGATATATTTAAATGCCTCCAGATAATTTTTTAAAAACTTTTATTAGGTAAGTAATATTTCTCAGTATGATGCTATTCAGTGTACTAGGCTTATTTGTGTTTGATTTTTTACATGGTGAAGAAAACAGAAGATTCTTTATCAGCCATCCGATGTCAAATATTCAGAATATGGCAAGAAACTAAGCAAAATTTAAAGCATGGTTAAAATTTCCACTTTCTTACCATAAATAAATGTCAATGCTTTTATCACTGAATAGCAAATATCCAGTATTAAATATCAAGTCCTGCTTACAATACATGATTCACACTTGTTGGATCACTAGTTGTTCATCTTGAGCTACCAGCATCCGCTCTTAAAGACTCTCTATATTTCAGAGAAGCCAGGAACTACATTTCCCAGAATACCATTCTGTGTATGTTTCCAGGTTAGAGTTTAATCATAAGAGGAACTGACACAGATTTGGAAGTAGAAGTTGTAATTCTCTCAGGAGGTCGTGTGACCACTCACTGGGACTTCTCAGACATCTCCCTAATTTCCTGCTTCTCTGTTGAAGGCTAATAAAGTCCATAGGATCTTTTCCAGAAATTGCAGCAGTTTCCCAATCAACTTTGGAGTCCTCTGATTTAGTGCTTCAGGCTGATGTCACTGCTGGCTGGTTTTTGACCCTCCCGAACTCCATCCACTAACTCCCCCACCGCATCCTCTCTTCCCACATTCACATAAGCCCCAAATCCTATATTGAATCACTTTATTCCCCCAATCCTTAGAGCAGTTCTGGTTTCCTAACCAAACCAGAATAATACACCTTTACTCAAAAGACTACTCCCCCCTTCCCCACCGTAGATGCCAGTCTCAAGGTTTGTTAACTGGACTTCTGACCCATGGGCTATAAATCAGAGGTTCCCAAGTCCCCTCTCCTGGGGTTTGGTTAATTTGCTAGAGCATCTCACAGAACTCAGAGAAACATTTTACTTACTAGATCACTGGTTTATTATAAAAGGATGTAACTCAGGGACAGCCAGATGGAAGAGATGCATAAGGCAAGGTAGGGAGAGAGAATCTCTGTGTGTTCACCAACCCACAAGCTCTCTGAACCATGTCCTTTAGGATTTTTATGGAGACTTCATTACGTAGGCATGATTGATTAAATCAAGGGCCATTGGCAAATGAGTCAACCTCCAGCCCCTCTCCCCTCCCTAGAGGTGGAGGTAGTGGGGTCTGAAAGTGCCAACCCTCTAATCACATGGTTGGCTCCACTGGCAACCAGCCCTCATTCTTAGGTGTTTCCAAAAGTTGCCTCGTTAACATAACAAAAGACACCTTTGTGACCCTCATTACTTAGGAAATTCCAAGGGTTGTAGGAGTTCTGTGCCAGAAAGGGGATGAAGACCAAATATATATTTCTTATTATAAATCGCAATATCACAGTGCTATATATTAGACCCTTACAGTGGTGTGATTTCAAGGCAGGACTGGCACAATGACCAAAAAGCAACAACCAAAGATCTAAAATTTTCTTCATTTTAGAGGTTAATGACTTCCTTAAAAGACCTTGATCACCTTTGAAAGGAAGACTTTCTTTTCTATTGCATATAAATGTGTGAAGTGATATTTCCCTAAGCTGCTATCAATCACATACATGCTAGTGTGAACAAGGAATCTTGGGCATCCCCCGTACCAGGACCACACAGCTGTAATGGGTTTTAAGGCCTCTCTCTATACCTCAGCTGCAATATTCTCCCAAAACAGAGAAGGACCACCGTCCGTTCACTACTCTGCAAGATGGGACTTAAAAAGGGAGTTTTAGAACAACAACAATGCCATAATTTTAGAAAACGTGGACTGCTCTACTTTACCCTCCACTATTATTTTGCCCTTTCCCTTCTGCGGTGAACCCCTTTGAATGCTAAAATCCATCGTGTTCGTTTAGATGATCACCTACATTCTTCTCAGTCACAGCTTTATCACAGTGCTTTTTCATATGTATGTACTCTATGAAAGCTTAAATAAGTAATAATAATAAAATGAAAAAAGTGAGAACATAGAAAATTTGAAAGAGCTCCTTAATGTATAGACTAGAAAAATTTAGATCAAATTATATAATATTTATATAATTAATAGGATCCATCCACAGCATGGTTAGAATAAGAGCAGAAAGACAAAAACTATGTCTTCCTTTAAACAGGAGGCCAGGAAAGAGTTCCTCCTCTCCCCCTTCACCACACACATACACTCACAAAAACATATTCACACAAACACATTCACACAAACCTATTCACACATACACATCCTTATTAAACCACACATTTAAGATTTTTAAACGCTACAAACTACAAAGGTTATATGTTCTATAACCTTTAATTCTCAAATCTATCTTACGATATTTGCGGGATAAGTACCCAATATCAATGGTATCAAATGAGGACTTCTGAAACTTTAGTTCCTTTATGAAGCCTTTCATTCCCATCCCTAATAGAATTTTCTTCTCCCTGCACTGTGAGCCCCTTGTGCTCTACATGGATTTTCACACAGTAATGTTAACATTTAATTTTACTTATTTCTTTGCTAATGTTTCCCCTATTGCACTGTAAGCTTCTTGGGGAAAAGGTATGCCTGACATTTACAGCCACAGTACTTAGTAGAGTTCCTAGCATTTTTCAGGCCCTCAAGGAGTGCTTGTTGAAGGAATAAATACATGAATTGAGGGACGATTTTTTTCCCTTTGACGTTGGAAACAATAGTGTCAATTTATAGTAAGGAAAATGATGAATGCACATCAAAGAACAATAAGTAGACTTAGAACAGAATGTTCTATGTTCAGAAAATAAGCAAGGGAAGTCCACAAGGAAGATGAATTCAGATAATGGTAACAAAGAATATTTTTGCTCCCCACTTCTGTTTTGGAGTAAACACCTTGCTTCCTCCTTCCATCCCCTTCTAGATGTCTCTGTGTCTACCGGATTCCATTAAAATGAAGGTCACATTCCATTTTATACCTAGTAAGTAGATAAAGAGATTTTGGCTAAGGAAAGATTGGAAAGAATAATAAAGAGTTATTTAGGGAAGCTGATAGAGATCTGCTTCATTTGTGGCAGCATGATTGAATGAGAGCGCCTATGATTAGGGGGTGAGCCTCAAAAACTTCCAAAATTCTGGTGGAGAAACTTTGGATATTATGGTTTGGAGCTCAGGTGATGAAGTGTAGCATTCGCCCTGCCTGGGTACAAAGTCAGAATCCTTCCAATACCCCAAAGGTGAGAAGTCCTAGGAATATCTAGAAACAACTTCCTTGGCAGGAATGTTGGCATTTTAGGTTGGAATAATGGTACAGGCTTCTATAAGCAGCTGTCCAGAAGCAGATGTGAGCAAATAACACGATCAGGGACAATTTGGCATGAACACAGATGCTTATAAATTCCTATACAGTTACTCACAAAGCATCAATGTTAGACTCTCCAAAATCACTGCTAGACACTGTGAGGGAGAGAGCTGTGCTCTTGCTAATATATCGCTCAGGGCTATAAAACCAAGATGCATTTGAGTGACAAGTAAAAGGATGGCCAAATAATTCTGAGGGCCTAGTTGAAATTGGAAACCATAAATCTGCTCCTCATGACAGGGTGGGGATGAAATCCATTAGAAAGTTATTCCAGTAATCCAGGTAAAAACAGATGAATTTTGAATTAGTGCAATGGCAGCTGGAAATTAGAGAAGAAAATGAAAGCAAGAGATACTAAAAGTGTGGGGTCTATAATGATTTAGACTAATTGAGCTTGGATTCATTGAGAGCAAGGAGCTAGGGGTTGTCAGTGTTGAACAATCTGTGATGGTTTAACTCACTGAGACAGGGAGAAATGGGGGAAAAGAAAATTTTATAAGAAAGGTCATCTGAGGGTCAACAGTATTTACTTGGTTTTGTGAAAGCCCATTGGTGCTTAAGAAACTCCCAAAAAAGAGTACTACAATGAGAACAGCAGCTGACCAAAGGCAAGCCCTGGGGAAAACAAAACATAAAGGATATGTGTAAGAAGACAAGACAGAGAATGTGAAAGCAGAATGAAAATCACGAGACTGTGATCATACCCAAGCTAAGGGAAGAGAGATTTTCAAGAAGGGAGTATCCCACTGCTTCACTTTTGCTGAAACCTCCATGAAGTACAAAGGCAGACATGTGCTCAGTTAACTTTACAAGACAGGACAGCAAACCTGTTATGATTACAATACAAAGAGCAGAGGGAGATAGAGGACTGAGTGATTAATTTTGACTAGGAACACTTTTCTTTCTCTACGCATTCTGTGAAATAGCATCAATATAGCAATAACTAAATCAGTGGCTTCCAAATGTCTTTGATCACAAATCTGTCAGTAAAACTAAGGTTGAATATGATTCTCACTTAAACACAAAATGTTTATTTTATGAACATATTATGAATATGAATGTCATAAATATAATAGTTGATGGAAATATATTTCTAGTCCTGTTTATTTGAAATAAATAGATCCAATAGAAAGTGAGATGGAAGAGAATATATCAAGAACATATATAGTCGAAATGAAATCTTGGAAACAAAGAGTGAAATCTAAGGAAGAGTATTTGGGTTGTAAGTGAGGGCAATCTGATTATATCATCTGTCCCCACATTATTTACCATAGTTCATTCAATGTTTAAGAACGATTTAAGAGAAAAGCAGTGTCATTATTGCAGAAATATAAATTAAAAAACTCAGCTATCAAGAGTGTACCAATAACGCTTTCCTAATATAGATGACAAAACTGATTCAGAGGCAAGCTATTATAGTTATTATGCGACTCTATCGCTCTAGACATCTACTGAAAATTCCCATTTTGTTGAAAGTATTATTTTCCTTAAGGCTGGAAATACGTTCAACCAGACATTACAACTAGGGACTTCTAAAAGTAGTTATGGAGATCCTGGGCTTACTTTTAGTATTTTAAAATGCTTAAAAGCAATCACATACTTAAGAATAAGAACATATAGCCTACTATCTTAGTTTAGAAATACAGTATTGAAGACAATGCATTCTATTTGGGGAAATAAGAAGAAAGGATATTTGTGGGAAAAAGGAAGCAGTTACTGAATTGTTCACCAATTCATTTCTCATGACTTCATACTGATGAAAAGGAAGAAATTAGTTGGTGAAGAAATGATGGCAACCCAGGGAGAAAGTAATTTTGTCATTATAGAATTTTGATAGCCATGAAATTGAAGACTGAGCATAATGATTAATGTATCCTAGACTTTGGGAAGACAGACTTAGAAGTTCAGTATAAGGAATGTACTAACTCACGTCTCAGATTCAAACAGTCTGAACGGCTCTCAGAGAAAGTATTTCTTGCTATGCCATTATATGTAAGGAAAAAATATTCAGTATGTCTTAAAAATTATTTTAGTTGCACTAAGCTTTGTGGAAATTAAATGCTGGGAGAATATATTAAGGGAAATAGAACATTTACTAAGACGGAAGTAAGACACGAAACCAATATGAAGAAGATTAGTATTGCAGAATTGTCAGAATAATATCAGCTGAGGCTTACAATAATTTTTAAAAGCTCAAAGATTGCTTTTGCTAAATGCGTGTAGAACAGTCAACAATATATGGCTAGGCCCAATGCCTTTACACTGATGGTGTAAAGTTGAGAGATAACATTGCAAAAATAGATGCCATCATATTGTTTCTGTATTTTCCATAAAGGAAGAGAATTTTCAAACTGAACCATATACAGCAAACATTTGTAAGGGGAAATTGAAAACTGAGACAGGAAAAGTGATTATAAGAGCACACCTCGCTGCTCTCTCTGAGGTCTCTCGCATCAGAAAAATGTCATCTCCAGAGACAAAAAGTAACTGTAAGTGGGATTGATTGACCATCACAAGAAATTTCTGAGTAATCATGAGGAAACGAAGAAATAGGAAACCCTGAGAATGGGCAAATTTGGCTACAATTTTTTCTGGAAGTTAAAAAACGACTCCTGATGGGACATACAAGATTAGTTAATATATTGAAAAAGAAGAGCTGGCTACAAGAAATCAAATGAAGTCATTAGGAACACATTCTTGATATTTTTAACCTTATCAAGTTAAGAACCTGAGTAATGATCTGGAGAGAGAGCTCAAAAGCGAATTCCAGGTTTCTTGAGAACATGTAGCTGAGGTGTTGTGGAAGCAATTAAAGGATGAAATCAATGCCTAAAAATATGCCAGTGGAAAGGGGAATAAAAGGAACACATTTACTAAGAAAATATCATGTGCCACAACTCTCACAACAACTCTGTGTGATAGATATTCTATATACTTAAAGTTGAGAAAATAGAGTGTTAGAGGGAATTATTAAATTGCACTGGGTCATTCAGCTGGTAACGGAAAAACCAAGATTCAAATCAACACCTTGCCAACTTCAAAGCCTGGGCTACTTTGAACTAGTCTGACTTAAACCTTCAAAGATGAAGCTAAGTGGGTTAAATGACAAGGCATGCACTTTAGGACACGCATTTACAGCATCCAGCTAAATAAAAGGGAGGGAGATATGGTTTAATGGCAGCACATTTCATATGAAAATGCATAGAGGTTCATTCATTCATTTAGTCATTCATTAAGCAAATATCTATTGAACATTTCTAGTCCATCAAGTTCTATTCTAAGCATTCAGGATAAAATGGAGAACAAAATAGACAAAAATCCCTGGCGTTTGATGTCTTCTTCTAGAGGGGAGAGGCAATTAAGAAACGTTATAATTACTGAAACACATGCTATGTTAAAAGTTGGATTGTATGTTAAGGAGAAAAAATGAAGCAGGGAGAGGGCATGGAAAGTTTAAGGGAGAGGCTTACAGTTTCAGATGGAGCATGAGAAAAGGCTCCCTGGAGAAGATGATTCTTGGGTAAAGGCATGAGGAGTTGAGAGAGGGACTCAGATATCTGTGGAACAAAACTTCAAAGAGAGAGAATAGCTAGCTCGAAATCCCTCATGCAGAAGTGTTTGTGGAACGTTGAGAAGCAAGTGTGGTGGAAACTGGATTGGGTGGGAAGTAGCAGGAAATGAGACAGGGAGCATTAGGCCAGACAGCAGAGGTGGTTAGGCACAAAGCATCAGAGATGTGCCAGGCAGAATAATGCTAACAGCATTCCATGAGGGAGGCATTGCCAGCTGGGATAGCCTTCCTTCTAACAGGATCATGAGTGGAGTATTCTCATATAAGTCAGTGGAAAATTTTGAACTCAAAAGAACAATCCAAGAAAAAACCATGAAGAAATTTGAAATTCAAGGATCAGAAGGATATAGAAGAGAGCTTGGCATATAGCAAGTGTACACTAGTTATTGTTGAATGAATCAATGATTAAACAGACTTCTATAACTTTGTCGTAAGTGCTATTATGAAACCACATCAAGAGAAGCCCAGAGTAAAGCATTGTGCAGTAGGGGATTAACCTTACTCAAAGAGAGTTCTGGTCTTTGCCCTCAGCTTCTAGGAGGGGATCTCTAGGCCTTTGGAATGTCTTTCCTGCAGCCTTGTTTTACCTCGAGGCCTTGGGCAATGCCAGATAGTCTGTTAACAATGTGATTTATGCTGGGGGTTTTGGGCCACTCAGTTATCAGCTTAACCTCCAAAGCTACTGGAGACTAAGGCCAGCCACCTGGGCAGTCAATCATGCTATGTGACCAAGACCCAATAAATCTCAGGATACCAAGGCTCAGGTGAGCTTCCCTGGTTGTCAATACTCCACGCATATCGTCACACATTGCTGGGAGAAGTTAGCCCTGTCTGCAACTCCCCTGGGAGAGGACAATTGCAGGACACATTTGGACCTGCCCTCTGCATCTTTTCCCTCTGCTGATTTTAATCTGTATCCTTTCACTGTAATAAGTCACAACCACGAGTATAACAGAATTTCAGTGAGTTCTATGAGCCTTCTAAGGATTTATCAAAACTGAAGGTTATCTTGGGGACCCCGAAACTTACAGTTGGTTTCATAAGTGAGGGTGATCTTGTGGACTCCTTAACCTCACAAATAGCAAGCATTATCAAATGGCCTGTAATTCAGGGCCAGAAAGTCAGCGAAATACATGAGAACGATATTAGGAGCAATGTTAGGGCACAAAGAAGAAATTTTAGCACAATTGCTCAGAAAACCTAACAGTGGGGCTTGTTTTAACGAACCGATAAAGGTGTGTTTAATGACTTGGTCATTCGGTTAAAAGGCTAAGCAATCGAATAAGCATCTCTTCCTGAGAGACCTCTCCCTAGCAAGGTAGAAATCACATTTGGCAGGGACTTTGGAAAAATCTTTCAAGATATTCTATTGTTCAAGAGAGATAAATCAGAAGTAAATTGCAGAGGAGTTAGATAAATTATTGCCTCTTCTAACAACCTTACCCAAAGGGTCTAAACATAGCATTGGTCTGGAGGGGGTGGCCGTGATAGTGTTCTTAAGAACTTAAACTTGATCCTGTACTCACGAAAATGTTTTTAGACGCCTTAGATTAAGATGTAGAAGTTTTATTTATCAAACTGTGACTGCCACCAAGTGGAGTAAAGTTTAATAAGTTAATAGAATCAGAATTGGTAAAGTATAGACACTCAGCAACCTTTAAAGAATGGTTTATTTAATAAGTAATACATATGGGGGAAGTTTGTGTGGATAAAGAAAAAGTCTTTTTTTTGTTTGAACATATCAAGTGCACAGCAACGACGGAAGGAGTGAGGAACTTGACGTAACAATGGATCATGGGGAAAGACCTATGCATTTTAGTTGATTATAAATTTCATGGAGCCATCAATTTACTGTAAAAAAAAAAAAAAAAAGCCAAAGCAAGCTGACAATGCATAAACAGAAATGAAGTGTTTTCTCAAAGAAATAAACAGTTCTTCTGAATGCTGTACTCTGATCAGAGCATATCTGGAATAATTTCAATTTCTAGGCAGTATATTTCAAGAAGGACATTGGCAAATGTAGTGTATCTTGAAGAATGACTAGAATCACAGAATTTTGGAAACTACCTGACGAATAATAGTTGAATGAATTGAAAATTTTAGAGTAGGAAAAGAATTAACAGGTTTTTCTTGTCAAAGAGGAATTAGCTCTAACCCCACTACTGAGTAAATGTCACTTTGCATCAACGTTATATTGTTATGTTATTATTTTTGGATTATTGCTATACTATTAATATTAATGTTACAGTGTTATATTTTATAATAATAATAGGTGGTATAGATTGTTACATAGGCAAGATGCTAGCACTTTACCTGGACTACCTCAGGTATTTCTAACAACATTTCCAGAAGGTAGGCATTTTACTATTCCCATGTTACACATGACATTACTGGAGACACAGAAAGGTTATAATGCACACATGGTCACACTGCTAATAAGTGCTAGAACTGGGAAGTATTGACTACAAGAAGTATTGACTACAGAGTTCTGTTAGAACCACTGTAACACTGCCATTCTGAGAAGTATAGAACGTTCTAGAAATTATATACAAATCTCACATTATCAACTCCATAAGAGAATTAGATGTCCAAACTGGACACAATCTAGAGGAAAATAGGTCTCCAAGTGACAGGTGGATAATTTAGAAATCCTATACTAAGTGAAATTTTGGAATAGATGATTACCAATGTGTTTTCAACTTTTAAGATTTTATGATTCTATTGTGTATATAATTTTCCCTTTTCTTCCTCCAGTCAACTGTACACCTTGCCTTGAAAAGGGGTGAAATTAAATTACAAGCATTAGCACAAAGGAATTTTGCTGTGTGGTCGGAAATTTTAGCGGTTGCCAGATTTTTGTCCTTGCCATTTCTTTTGGATGAAATGTCTGCTCATGTTCTTCTCCCATATTTCAATCATCCTTTTAAGAGCCCTGTTAAGTGCCATCTTCTCTGTAAAATTTTCCTTGACTGTCCAGGTGGAATCGTTAATTTTATGTGTCAACTTGACTAGACTATGGTGACCAGTTGTTTGATCAAACACTAGTCTAGATATTGCTGTAAAGATAATTTTTCGTTCAATTAACATTTATAATCAATTGATTTTAAATAACAAAGCAGATTTGCCTTCATAACATTGTGGGCCTCATCCAATCAGAGCAAAAGCTGAGAGTTCCCAACGAAGGAATTCTGCCTCCAAATTGCAACAGAAATTCTGCCTGAGTTTCCAGCTTTCACACTGAAGACTACAACTCTTACCTGAATCTCCTGGCTAGCAGCTTGCCCTACAGATTTTGGGTTTGCCAGCCCCCACAATATATAATACAATATATACATATATCTCCTATTCGTTCTGTTCCCTATTGGAGAACTCTGACAAACACACCAAGACACAACTCTCTCTCCCTTTTCTGTTCTCTATGGCCCTACTCTTCTGCTTTTCTTAACAATTTCTCTACCAAGATGAATTTGTTTCTTCCTTTTTTAAAAATGCTTATTTGCTTATTTCACTTGTGTATTAAATCTTCTCCAAATCAGAGCCAAGAGTAGACTCTTTTCAGGTCCCTCCTAAAAAAGGCCTTACACACCACACATTTTTCCAAAAAAGCGGAAAGTGGCAGAGGCTCTAATTAAATCCATGGTTTCGATCTAACTCAACTTGACTTTAGAAGAAATCTTAAAGTTGACTTGCCCACCCAGACTGCCACGTAGAGGAAAGAGTTTGCACTCTCTGATAAATGGATGGAACAAAGCAATATTATTCTTCAATATGTATTGTTATTTTATATACACAGTGTTGTGAATGTAAGTAAAATTTGTAAGAAACCTCTACTCAAAAAAAAGAAAACATGACATGTAATCAAGAGAAAAGACAGGGTTTAAAACATAAGCACAGATCACCCAGTTATTAGAATTAGCTGACAAGGACTTTGCAAGAATTATTACAAGTGAACTTTTTAAATTACAGGAAAAAGTAGACCTAATAGTTAGCAGATGACATGTTTCAGAAGAGAAATGGAAACTCTAAGAATGAAGTGAATGGAAATTCTGGAATTCAAATAAATATTCTCTAAAAAATTTGTATACACACAGATATACATGCAGGCTTTAAAGTAGATTAGACACTGGAAAATAAAGATTAGTAAACTTGAAGATAATTCGTTAGATACTGCCAAATTAAAGCAGAAAGAGAAGAAATGTTCAAAACAAAACAACAAGTAAACAAAGTGTCAGTAACCTGCAGTGTAGTCACAAGGGGCTGAACTTACATGTAATTGATGTTTCAAAAGAAGAGAAGTAGCAGAGAATATATTTGAAAAGATAAGGGCTTAATTGTTCCTAATTTTATAAAAATAAACAGCAACCCACAGTCCCATGAAGCTCAGATAATCAGGAAGTGTATAAACACAAAGAGAACCAAACCGAAGCACATCACAGCCAAATTGCTGAAGCACAAAGTAGACTATCTCAAAACCAGAAAAAGACAAAAGTTACATTTACATACAACACAATAAACAAACAAATAAGCAAACAGTGATGGCTGACTTACATAAAGACCAGAAAATACCAGCAAAAAATCCTCAAAGTGTATTGATATTAATATACAAGAGCTGACAATATAAAAAATGACCTTTTTTCACTAAAAAATACCGCTAAAATAAATTTAAAGAGTAATATTAGGGGTTTCCTTTCAAAAAAAGATTATATTTTAGAGTAAAGTTTTAGAAGCTCCTTCTCTGGAATTTCATACATGTAGACTGTTGGTAAGGTGATATAACCTGACAGGGTGAGGATGGCAAAATAAGGTGTTTTTTTTTTCTTTTTTGGTGAGGAAGGTTGGCCCTGAGCTAACATCTTTTGCCAGTCTTCCTCTTTTTGCTTGAGGAAGACTGTCGCTGAGCTAACATCTGTGCAATCATCCTCTATTTTGCACATGGGATGCCGCCACAGCATGGCTTGATGAGTAGTGTGTAAGTCTATACCTGGGATCCTAACCCTCGAACCCTTGGCCATCAAAGTGGAGCACACAAACCCAACCACTACACCACCAGCCAGCCCCCAACAGGTTTTGAGATGGTCCTCATCAACCTCACCAGACCTTTCTCTACTCAGGTAAGGTGCTGCTGAAGCCTCTCGCTGAGTAAGTCCGCCTAGAAAGCACAGGGAAGCCATCCTTCCGCCAGAGCCTCTCCAGAGCCCTCTACTGACAAGTTTAGCATTTCGCCAGCTGGAAAGGAGCAACTTCGACAAAGTAAAGTTCCATTATCACGAAGGAAGCAATTAAGGTTCTGTTTGGAGCTGGCAGGCAATGTATTGACAACAGGCATAATGGCAATAGGCTGAAAATATTTTAGAAGATCTGATGTTAAACTTGCTAAGCATTAGCATTGCTCACTTTTATTAATTTAGAAGGATGAAGACAAAAAATAAACTGTAATAAATTAATTTAGGATTTCTTGTTAAATACTGCTTCAGGAATTGTTGTTTCTCTGAATATGAACTTCAGCACAATGGAAGGAAGAATGTGGGGAAAAGCAGTGAACGAGAAGGTAAGGAGGTCCTTATAGAAACCCTTAATATTTACTAATACTTCCTTTGTACAACGTCTATTGTAAGTTAGTGGGGATAAAAAAATAAATCTCTCTCTCTCTCATCTCTTTTAAACACAACTGAGAGATAAATCATACAATTAAAAAGAAAACTGCTTCTAGAATTCGATATATGATTATTGCCAAAGTAATGTGCAAACAAGAATTACCATAAAATCAAAGGAGGGACGGTCTATCTAGATCTGGGGCAATCAATTTTCCAGAAGAAAAAAATGGCATAAGGCTCAGGGATAGGGATGTGCAGAAAATAGTGAGCAACAGTGAGGGTTTAATTTGCATTTAGGTGTACTGCAGAAAAGTGTAAAAATGAGATGAAATTTAGATTGATCAAGAGTGAGAAGATGTAAATAAAATTTTAAACTCATCTCTCAGAAAATAGGAGACATTTAAAGTTTTTAAGCAGGAGAATAATATAATGAAAGTGATGTCTTAAACAAAATAAGAGAGGGATAGTATTCACCATGGATTGAAACTGAGGGAGAAATAGACGGAGAAATCAAATAGAAAACATTGCTATAAATAGTGGAGACATTGGTACTTAAGATTTGGATCAGAGTATCGATGGTAAAATCAAAAGAGTCAGTTCATCATTAAACTATTATAGAAAGGTACATAAATAACATCATAGGAGCATAACTAGTGGAGTTAAACTCACACTTGTAAGTCACAACAGACAACCGTGACTGACTAGAAATGAACTTTCCATATGAACATTGACTAGGAAGACAAAAGCCATGGCTCATACTTGACCTACCTCAGGTGGAAGACACTCATCTAGTTGCCATCACGCAGAGACAGATAGCATCATAATGCTTTCCCTAGCAGTTCTGTTAGCCTGCTGTAGGACAAACCGCCTTTCCTATTACCTTTCCACCAATCAGGTTGAACACGGACAAAGTAATAAGATTCTCCAGGACTTGGCTTTGTGCAGAGGGACATAATGCACATGCTTGATCTCGCAAAATATCAGTGAACGTCAGCTGTGCGCCAGCTTGATGTTTCTGTTATTCTCTATCACTGCTTATGAAAATGTAGCCAGCGTTCACACTGGAATGATTTTCTCAGCGTTAGATTCCACCAGAATACTACCTAGCGTTATTTTTTCTCCTAAATCATAGCGAGTTTTTTTTTAATACCGTTTTAAATCACATCTCTATATAGAATTCACATACCGCTTGGTAGATGAGGGTGGAAATGTGTCAAAATAGCATTTGTTTCATAAGAACAAATGTCATATGTTGTAAACCTCATACGTTATAATGAATACCTCCAAAGATAGCCAAAACAAAAAACCATTTACGAATAATGTATCTTCTCTTACTTTTTCAATGTTATACCTGCTATGCCACAACGTATTGAAAATACTATAGCTCACATTATGATTTCCTTTTCCTTCTTATCAATGAAGATTTTTTAAAATAAACTTATTAAATGGTCACACTGTGGCAGCCTCTTTGCTAAATGCTGTGGACACAAAGATGACAAAGTCCCTGCCCTCACATTTTAAAGTCCAGGTAGGAGGCTCAAGCAGAAGAATTAGGGGAATATAGAAGAACAAAAAAAATAAATAAAACAAAATAAACAAAACAAAAACACTTGGCTCTGCCTAGAGCAGCCAAGGAAAGTTTCCCAGAAAAGTTGACTTTTGAGTTGAGTCATAAAAGATGAGGCGTCACAATGGGGAGAAGGTTCTGGGTAGAAAAAAGAGCATTATGTGTATGAAAGCGAAGAAAGCTTCCTTTAGTACATATTTTATACATAAAATGTAGGGAGCTAGTCTAAAACAATTGGAAAATGTATGTGAGTGTAGCTGAAGAAGCTAATTTAAAGCAATATAGTTATTTCTGTTACTGAAAAACATTTTGATGCTATCTGGTAGTTGGAAATTAACAGGCACATTAGCGGGATGGTTTACGTATAAGGGAGGGAAGATAGATTTCAGGGATTTAGTGAAAAAGGGGGTAGAGATGGCTTACTAAGATAAGCTTGCAGAGACAAATAGGATGCAAATATATTTCAAAGAATCATTTCTCAGGACATATTCCACAATCTAAAATTAAAGGGAATAAAATAAATGTTTTGTTTGTCTTCATGTGATCAATTGTTCTAGATAACTTGAGTATAGGTGGATTATGTTTAATGAGCTGTTTGATGAACTGACAAGCATCCCAACAAGGATATTCTTATTTTCCCTTGTTTTAGCTCTTCTTAAACAGCTTATCTTACATGTGATAGCTTACTTCACTCTACTGTCTCTTTTTTCTATTCTGTTAAAAACTTGGAAATTAAAGGAATATGGAGAAAAATGTAAATTTTCTTCACTCAAGAGAACATTAAGATTCTTGAGATGTTGCGAATTCCTCTTATATTCATCCTTTTGTTTTAAATTTAAGAATTAAGAATTATCTAAAATTAAGAGTTTTCTAGAAGGTGGCAGATGACAGTAATATTTTCTCTGAACTAAAATTCAATTGTAAATAGAATAAAATATTTGAATTTATTGAAATATTTTATCTGCCTAATTTCGCTTTTTCACAAAGTATAAATTGATAAATGGAAAATGCAATTAATTGATCACTTACATTGTTTACATGATTTAAATACCTACTCAACCAAAGAGTTCTTTTTCAGACTGAGTCAGTTGATTTGACCAATGGTTCTGTCATTGCAGTCAGGTTTTAGAAAGGACAATTATCCTATTAAGGGAATATCCTAATTAAAAAAGCCTTAATCTCTGGAGAAGTGCCTCTGCAGAAGTCCTACTAACATGGATTATGTAAGACCTCACCTTTCTGATGTGTTAACAAACAAGCAAAATATTTCTTCATCAAAGTATTTATTGGCTCACAATATTTACCGAGCCATGCCTGTTTTTACTTTCCAAAAGACTATTTACCAAAAGTTAGGTGTTCCTGCCAGCCAATTCCCAATTATTACAACAAACCAAACAAACAGAAACCTCATGGTACATTTTATTTTTTAAAATCCTCATTATTACCAAATTTTGTACCAACATAATAAGCACTTTTTTTGTAGACTATAAATCCATAGTAATAACTAATTTATGAAAAGCAAATGCATTTATTCTGCAGATGACATTACCAATAAATGTCTTTCTTCATATTGCCATACCCTTTTTATGCCAATATAGTTTTCTAATTGTTTCCTTTTATTCATATTTTTCTGCCTTAATATTTTACACCTCATTTACATATATAATTTAATTAGCAATTTATATATATAACATGCATTTATATATAATTATAAATAATTTAATAATATAATGTTACTTATAATTTGTATATAATATATATAATATTTTATGCCTATTGAGGCGTTCCTACAAATGACAGGAAAGCCGTTGTAAATCCCTTTGCTCTTTATATCACTGAAATATTTCCCATGAGAACTACTGCATTTGCGCATAAACATCATTTTATCTCCCTAACTAGTGTGTGTCTGTTTTGTGTGTATATATGCTTCTGTAGATGTACGTAGATACTAACACACGAAGCATCATTCGTGTAAATAAAAGATTGACATTGAGTCTAGTGTGTCTCCATTTTGCTTCATCATCGGAGGCTACAAGGGATTGGGAGACGCCCAGGTGGCTATTTTAGAAAATGAACTGGATAATACAGCAAAGACAATATATTCTATTGTTATTGAGACAAACATAAGTGAAGGTTGTGTGGATTACTGAAATTTGTTGTCAACAGAAATCACTTGAATGCTTACTGAATGAAAGGAGCTATTCTAAGGGCTCAATAAATAATTGCACTTATCAATGGTTTACTTTATTTGTGTGGTTGTAAGCATGGAGAAAGGGACCAAAACTTGCAAAGACAGGTCTCATAAACTTTCAGTTCACATGTCCTGAACATCTATTTTGTGACAGCTCCTATGGAGTCATTAGGAAAGTTTATCTGAATCTTGATGATTATTTGTGTTTTCCATGCAGTGTGTCAGATGCCATTCTAAGATACCAACAGTGAATTCTCTTTTCGTTTTTGTTTATTTATGTATTCATTTAAAGATTGGCACCTGACCTAACATCTGTTGCCAATCTTCTTTTTTTTTCCTCCTTCTCCCTAGAGCCCCCTGGTATATAGTTGTATATTCTAGTTGGGAATGCCTCTGGTTGTGCCCAACAATGAATTCTTGATAGTGAAAAACATACTTATCACTTAAGCCAGATTTCTCTGTAACATACATTAAACATATCTGCCTATCAAATTTCTGCCCTGTCTACCTACTTGCCTAGATAAACTTCATTTACAGAGACAGTGACTGCTGAGTATCTACAACAAGAGTTCTGGAGGAAGTAATAAAATTAACAATGAGAATAAAAATGTATAGAAATTTCCAAATCAGAACAGGTCAATGATCCCTCTGCCTGGGTACATGATTTCTCAATATTACTGGAAAAACCTAAGATCAGATGGTTTTAATATGGTCATAAATATAACATGAAAAAGTCACCTGATTTTCAATACTCTACTGCAAAGCAAAACCATTTTTATACTCCACATGATGATGTATTTGAATCAGGTTAGAAATAGTTATTATTTAAATACTGAGTATAAAAACTAAATATTTATTTAAAATATCAACTCTCCCTGTAATGCAACTTCAGAAAAATATCTGTGTGTATTTTAATCAGTATGTGTGTTATATACACAAGTTTTTGGTGTTTTAAGATTGCCACAAACTTGGGAGGTTACTTAATAAAAATCTGAAAAATTTTGTTAAAGCAGTAAAATATCCTTGACTCTCACTCTTCAGTTTTATCACCTAGGTGTTGGACAGAACTTTCTTGAATTTCATTATTTTTTTTCTTTTGTAAAATACACATGATCCTACACATGCTTCAAATTTCACAGGTCTGTAACTCACAAAAAATCAAAGCAGGTGTGCATAAAAGCACCTTGATACTACACAGTGATATTTAAATATAATTATCATATTATACAAAACGGAGTGACAAGCTATCTGTTTAAAATTTTCTCCATAATACAATTATTTAAAGAAACCAGCTAAAGGCAAATTTTTAAAACTATGTTTTTAAAAGCTCAAGTGTTTTGGATCATGGAAGTAACAATTTTCAAAATCAATAGGCGGTTGACATAATTACAGCATAATATTCAGAGGTATACTATCGAGAACTCTATTAGATGAACTGACATGTGCTAAGATGTTATATGTAAGAAAATAAAAGTGAAGCAAATGAAGTGTCAACATACAGTAGAAGAACAGCAGCAACATGAGTAATCTGTCTTTAGGCCACCCACTGAAAAGCGAAGCGTTGGAGCAGTAGGAGCGAAAGTCACAGCCATTTGAGCTCCTGTCATCAACTTTTACTTTTTTTTCATCTATAAGCAATTCCAGATTTTTACAATTAGGAAGGTGGAGAAGCAACAGCCGTTGGCTCCAAGAACACACCACCTCCCCTAGAATTCAGATATTGGGGAGGTGATGCCAGACTGCTGGCCCCAAGGTCACACTGGCTGGGCTCTATCTGACAGCAGAAACAATGGCCCCCATGTGGCCATTTCTCTCCTCTCAGAACTAGTGTTCACACTCAAGTCTTGCATAAGTGCATGTGACTGATGGAATACAAACCACACATGAGGCATCCTAGTTACAAAAACATCTGGCGTTTGCCCTTCCAGGCTTTGTGGTGCAAGATGGCACACCGGAAATGGGCTAGGACAGGTAAGAACCCATCTAACCTGTGTGCCACAGTTCTCATCTCTGGCTATGCAGCAGGACCCGCAGACTGCTTCCCATACGAAATCTTTACAACAACAATAGTAACAACATATTCCAGCTGAAAATATCCAACCACACTCCATAAAACAACCACATTCTCACACTCTTCCTAAAAGAAAAGACCCAGTTTCCCTCAGTCACTGTATTCATCTCTGCATTTTCTTGTCCCCTTACTTCAGTCACAGTCCTGTCTTGAAATCCTTTAACCTGTGGGCCCAATTATAAAGGTTACACAGCACAAAGCATATACATATATACACACACTCTATTGATAGATTCCATATTACACCACACCTCTCTTCTCTCTCACACACACACACACACATACACACACCTCAGAGAGAGAAAGAAATATAGTTGGCTGTCACACTCCTATACATCTTGTTTCTTCATCCTGTCACTAGGTCATAGTTGGTCTTTCTAACTTCCTTCCTCCATTACAATTGCATGCTCCTCCTTTCTTCAGATCTAAGCTGGATGGAGTTTTTTACTTGGTGAGACAAACAAAACCTTCATTCCTGAAAGATGTGAGTCTTAGTGGCGCTGCTGCAGTGTTTTGTTGAAGTCCTTCATTAACCTTTATCAGTGGATGTGCCAATTCTAGGAAACACTGCAGGCGACGGTCCCTGGGTTCCAGACATCCTTTCCCTGCCCCACTAGGTAGCAGCAGGTTTCTTTCCCTTTGATAATCAGGACTGACCACCAGTCAATGCGATGATGCCCCCACAATTTTTGCATGACTTGAAGATCATTAGATATACACTAGATATAATAGTAAAAGCTATCATTTTCACTTCTGTTTGTTCTAGTACTCATGATCATGGGGAAAGCAAAACTGACATTGTCATTGTGACCCCAAGAGTCCATACCACTTTCCTAAAACATCATCTACTTCTAGATGATGAAGTAAGATGGGGTCAAACCTTCCTGGAATAAGTCCATTGCCTCATCTCTTTGAATAAAAATTGAGTAGCCCTGTCACAGCCAATGGCAATTAATAAAGCATACATTGAATACAGGGGTGGCAGTAAATGCTGGCAGAACCCTGGCAAGCACGGAAAGCAAATCTCCTTGAAGATTAAGTGCCTGTTCCAGTGGGAAAAAATAACTACCTTCCCCATGGTGGAAAATGCCCAGTATAACTGATGCGCCACCAGGTAGCTGCATGTTCTATCCGACGTATAAAATTACATTAGGGATTCCATTTTTCTCTGGCATATTGGTTGCTAAGCAAAGATATCAGTCAGATCAGCCTTGATAAGATAAAGTCTGTGTTTTTGAATTCATATATAACCTCCATCTCTACCATCATGACCATTTTGACCATGAGTCCATTGAACAAGCAATGGGGAAAGAAGCTAACTGGTCCTCAACATGGATTACTTCTTTAAATTTATTAATGAGTGCCATATCTATATGTGAACCCTTTGAAGACCATTTACATGAAAAACAAATACATTTCACTCTGGCAGAGGTTCATCTCTGTAAATTTTCTCTCTAGTCCTCCAATCGTGTTCTTTCTAATGCCCCGACCATCTAGTCAGCTCATCAGGCTAACAATGTAGGATTTTATCTCATGTTATATCTCCTTCCAGGCGATATAATAGGTACCACTCAAATCTGTGACATTGAAGTGCTCCTCCCCCAACTGTGTTTTGGATATAACCCTGAGAGGCACCATATTACTTTAGCAAATGTAAGCAGCTGCCAACATATGAAGAAACATCTACAAACGGGTCAACTTGACAAAGCGAACATCCTGTGAGGTCACAGGTGTGGGGTAAGAGAGAGCTCACGTTAGAGCAGAATACTTGCTCATACAACTGACTGTGTTTGCAGGACCGACTTGAGTTCAGTATTGTGTGCACAAGTCCTCTGCTGATAGAGTGTTTATGAGCACCATTTATGCATTTGGTGGATCAGCTTCCTCACTGTTCCTGATGGACAGCTCAGACCACATGGTCACTAGAGTGCCAGTGTCGGATTTGCAGTCTCTAAGAAACTATTATTTGCCAAAGGAGAATATGATACTATGACTTTACATTGACTCCAAAACAAAAAAAGAAAGAGGAGAAGGAGGAAGGCGGGGGAGAAGAGTGGGAGGAGGGGAAGGAGTGGTGGTGTGTTCCAAGCTGGTGTCTTGTTCAAATTGAGGAGTGAGAGGCATGACAATGACTTTTACACATTTTAAAAGATATTCCAAACATACTTGGACCACTGCCACTCAGAAAATTCACTAAAGTGACAGATGCTTATATTTTCATGGGTTTTATATCCTATCCTATAACACATGTCTTTATAAGTCTGTTGCTTCCTCTCACCAGGTTCTGTCCTCATGATGCCATTAGTGCAGTGGGCCAGTGGTGAAATCCTGTGAGATGGAGAGATAATCCAGATCGGTGAAGACAAAAACAGGGGACTCAAGCCCAAGAGTTGAAGCAAGATAATGAATATGCACTTCTGCCCCTGCTAGGTGACATAAACTGTTTCTAATACATTTTGGGGTTTCGGTACAGAAAATAAAAACATTTTTAAGTCTTATTGCCACATGCCAGATAACAGAGGTTATGTTGATTTGCTCCAATATAAAGACCGTATATGAAACTGTACTAAGCAATGAAATCTCTACCTGCTTAAACCATGTTTAATCCACCGTGTGCCATCTGGGCAAACAGGCAAGTAAAATGTTGATGCAATAGGAATCATTAAGCGTTCGTCTTCCAAGTTTTTGAGGATGACATTCATATCTGATTTCCCCCAAGGCATGTATTATTTTTTATTTATTTATTTTTATTTTTTTGAGGAAGACTAGCCCTGAGCTAACATCTGCCAATCCTCCTCTTTTTGCTGAGGAAGACTGGCCCAGAGCTAACATCCATGCCCATCTTCCTCTATTTTATATGTACTTGCCAAGCGGTGCCATGTCCGCACCCTGGATTCGAACTGGTGAACCCCAGGCCACTGAAGCGGAACGCGCGCACTTAACCACTGCGCCAAATGGCCGGCCCAAGGATGTATTACTGAATTTGATTTAAATTTTTTTCTAAGTATTAGTTCAGGGGCTTTACCTTCGTACTTTAATAGCCCTATCCCCAGGCAAATAATGAGGCTACCAATTTCAAAGAAAATATACCACACTCAGGAGCTAGGAAAATAACCAAAAATAGTTTCATGGAAAAACCATAGTAATTTTAAAATAATTTTTGGCCAAAACTATTACCTAAACCCCAAGAACCATGCATACTCTACTGATTCTCATTAGTCCTCTAAACCAGCAAAAGCTAGTGTTAACTAAAGCTAGCATTTATTATCCTCCCCAAAACTTCTGCATATTTCCTTTTCCCAAGGGAAATTTTCTTAACAGTCATTTTCTTAACAAGACACTGGTGCCTTCAGTGATGAACAAGAGGAAGATTTATGGTGTGTACTCAGGGTCCTCCTTCAAAAGTATCTGGCGTTCTCAATGGACTTGGGATTCACAACCCGATTGAAGTCGAGGATTAGGTGAGAGAAAGACACTCCATCACTGTGACTCTGATCAAGCCTAGATTCAAAAGATTTAGAGTTCATGGTGTTACATAGATCAAAAAGGACCCTAGAAGATGGACTGCTACTTAAGTCTCAGGGACTCCGTGATCAATCAGCCATTCTGGTTACTACTTCAGTCCTGCTGCATTGAATGGCAACAATTTTCACCTTTCCTCTGGCAATTAAACACCATTTCCTGACTTCTCCCTTATATCTTAACATCTACATTAAAATTAGGGGCTCCATTTCAATAGCGGTATATACAACGTTTATTGCTACCAATATACCATTTTTGTGGATGCAACTGCTTCCCTTCACCGTGTATTCTCAATGCCTTAGTGAAAGAAGTGTTCTCTGAGAGCTCTCTTGGAAGACAATTTAGGAAGTGGTTGTGCAAGTAGTTCTTGATGAATCCAATGTACTACCCCTAACTTCGTAATTTATGGAGTCCTTAGTGTTCATTTCATCTAAGAATGGCTTGTCTTCTCAACTCGTTCCCTGTGTAAGTTATCGCTGAGTCCAGTATTCCATTTAACAACCACACAAATGATACTGCTCCCAGATGCTCAACTTTGAGAATTGAATGGAGAATCATCGATAAGTGTGTTTTATTAAAACTCAGTCCCACCTAAATTATGTTCTTTCCCTCCTTTTTTTTCCCCTGCCTTCCTTATCTAGCACCACAAGACTTAATTCCTACACAGATTTCCCAGGATTATCAATATAAATCAGTAAGTCTTGAAATTCTATTGGCATTGTAACCCTTTTTGTGCTGGGTTTGACTTTACGTTAATCCCCTGGGGTATGCAGGGATCTGCATCTAGTAACAGGTTAAGAGATAATGACTGCTCGACTGCTCGGAAAGGTAGAGGATGACAACATTCCCTTGCAAGGTAATGACCTCTTGCGTGATTGTAACAGGATCTCCATAGAAAACGGGACCATCTTCATATGATGGGGAGAAATTCTGTTTCTGCTAGAATTAGAGATACACTGGGCATTCTGGAACTCAGAGCCTTAGAATTCTCCAATCTTTTCCAATTTGAAACATTCTGCTGTTTCCTAATCAATATTTTAATCTTTATATAACAGACTTGACGTTGCTATGAATTCAATCTACCTGGTGCTTTAGCAATCAACGAAATCATGGATCTGCTTTCAGATACATAAGCCATAGGGCTTCAAAAAAGCTACTTTAGAGAAGTCACAGGAATTACCTCATTCTCTGACGTGCCCTAGGCCAAATTAACTCTAAATCTGTTTGCTTGTTTTCTCAAATACTCCAGTGCATTGAGAAGCAGACACCTTGCCCAGAAATGTTTACTGCTCTATGACAGCTGCCACAGGGTCTACCAAAGCCATATATACTTAATTTGCTTCGAATGACTACAAGTGATTATTTCAGCAACTTTTGCCACAGCATACAACAGACTAGGAGTGTTCCACCTTCTAACGGCAACTAGATCATTACTTCTTTGGGACACAGCTCAGTCAGATAGTAAGTCTTAATTTTCCAGATCCCAAACCTTGAAGATCCATGGCTTACAACCAATTCTGGTACCAAAAATTGTCAAGCAGATCTCAGTTGCAGACGACAAAATGTCTCCAACTATTTTAAGGAGAATGAGCTACTTACAACATTGTTGGAAGAACTGGAAGAGTATGTCCTAATCTCTGCCTCTAGGAATGACTCCTAGAGTATTGGCGTCGCACTGTGCTTAACAGGAAACTGACGTTTTATTAAAATCAAGGATCTGGGTGTCATCAACATACTACCAAAAGATTGAGCTCCAGGAACAGGGCAGCTGTGTCATAAGATCAGAAAGTTACTGTCAGAACTGTCAGTTCTAGTTTACTGTAAGATGTGAACTAGAAAAATGGATCTCATGAACTACTGGCTGTTTTTCCACTGACCACCAATATCAGTAAGTGTTTAAATCTTATTGGAAGAACCTAAATTTTAACTGGAACCTTTGCTGCAAGCTGGAACACACAATTTTTACTTTTCTCATCTCTATATTAAAGGAAATATAAAGGAAATATAATATAATTTCTATATTAAAGGAAACTTCACCAGAAGGATGTTGTACGTTATCTTGAGCAAGCAAGGTTACTGCAGTCACCAGCAACCTAGAGTTTAGCTGAAGACATGACCCTGTCATTTAAACAGAAGCACTAAGAATTGCATGATGGTGAGCACTAATGATGAGTCACAAAACCTGTGTTCAAGTCATGGCACTCCTGCACACAAATCATTTGACCCTAAGCAGATCCTGTCCCCTCACTGATCCATTGCTTTGCTTTCATACGTAATATTAATGATTTAGATAAGTCAATTTTTAAAGTTTCTAACATGAATTTTAACATATTCTAGCATTTTTGAACATCTGCTAAAAAGAAGAGTCTGGGATTTAGAACTTTTCTGTTCTTTGCAGCAGATTTGTTTTAGCCTGTGGAGGAAGATTAGAGAACATGTGTGTGTATTAGTAAGAAAATGTTAAATTTATTAAAATTCAGTAAGAGTAGAATAAACAGTACACTATAAATTTATAAAAAGCTACAAGGAAGAAAAATAGGAAAGAGAAAGCATTATTATGCCTCAGAAAAAGAAGCATTTGCCTGCAGCTAAGGGGGAAGAAAATGCATCTAGACACAAGGGACAAGCTTTATGAAGCAACTAACTTCAAATACAAAGATTTTGAGCCAAAATACATACTTAGGAACATAGTAATGAAAATATTGTAGAAAATACTGTGAAAGGCTTTGGGTGTTGGGACGACCTATGTCCCTATTTCTTTTTATTTTCCAATCTCCATCTCTTAGTGCTCTGCCTGTGAAACATTTTATAGCAATAATCATGCAACATTTTATTTCTAAAGGAGAAGCAAAAAGAAAAAGAGGGGACATTGAACAAAGCAAGCTGTTAGAAACATATGTTCTTGGTTCACAGAAAATATCAGAGCCAACACGTCATTAATAAATGGTCCTAATCTTAGAGTATTTTTATTCTTCTCAGAAATAAAGAAAGAGACTGGAGGAGGTTGGGAAAAGGAGGAATTATGGGATGGAGGGAGGATCACAGGAGAGGGAAGAGGATGGGAAGGAAGACCAGGAGCAGAGGGAGAAGGGGAAACAACAGGATAAGGCGGAAGAAGGAAATGAAGAAGAAAATTAGCAGGAAGAGGAGGAAGGAAAGGATAGGAAAGAGAAAGATGGAGAGGAAGAAAAAAGTTGCGGAGGAGGTACGGAGGGGAAGATGGAAGGAGAGGGGAGGAGGAGCAGGAGACTGGAAAACGAGGCGACGAAACAACAATGGCAACAATAACGTCGTCATCCATTGGTTATCCACATTGGAGTGAATTTCACAATCAGCTGTATTCTTCCTCTTTTCAGTGGCTAAATTTCCCCCAGATACAATGAAAAAGCTGTTTCTGCTTCCTAAACTCAATTGATGCTGATGGAGTTTTAGTGTACAATTAAAGTATGTATACTTGGGAAGACTCTGAAATATGGGGGTGAGGGGCCGGGGAGAGACAGACAGACAGCCAGCCAGACAGACAGACTGAACAGAATTATTAATATCAACATACAACAATTAAATCGAATTTCGAAATTATCTTTTGCTATTTTAGAACTGGGGGCTAGGATTTTAAAGCTGAAAAGAATGAACTGCTCTATAACTCATAGAATCATTTATCAATATTTATCAAGACACTAGTCATACATTTAAAAGGGTCGAGATTTACCATTAGATTCTGAGAAAAGAGATAATAACTTGGTTAAAATCAGAACAAACTGAGGCCAGCCTGGTGGCATAGCGGTTAAGTTCGCGCACTCCTTTTCAGTGGCTGGGGGGTTCGTGGGTTCAAATCCCAGGCGCAGACGTTTGCACTGCTTATCAAGCCTTGCTGTGGCAGGTGTCCCACATATAAAGTGGGGAAAGATGGGCATGAATGTTAGCTCAGGGCCAATCTTCCTCAGCAAAAAGAGGAGGACTGATAGTGAATGTTAGCTCAGGGCTAATCTTCCTCAAAAAAAAAGAAATGGAATGAACTAACCTCTATGCACCACAACTAGTATAACCAGGCTTTCTGGAAATTTCCACGTATGTAGCTATAAGGGGGGGGGGGTAAGAAAACTGAAAACATTGATCTAGCTACACCAAACTTCATAGAAGTATTAAGGAAATCAGGATAAAAAAGGAACTAAATCTAATCACTCTATACAGATATTTCCGTTTCTTTTTAGTTCTCCCTTCGCTTTAACAAAATGTCACATATTCTTGTCAGATGATTGCCCTGCCTCACACAAACCCCATTATTTCATTCTATTTCTGCAAATAAAACTATACCAACTTGCAACTGAAATGAGAATGCTAACTTTTAATATATTGCTATATAGAACCATCCAGACAGGTTACTATTCTGACATTCGCTAGTTGATTTTGTTTTGTTTTCGTGTTTTCCAACCCTGATGAATTGAAAAAGATTGATTAAAAGTAAGGCTGTTGATTTACAACGCTGAGCCATTGAACTGGCTGTCAATCATGCGGCGAATTTAGGCTCTATCTAATCTTTGTCATTCAAGTTTCAAATGTATAATCTACATAGAGAAAGCCAATGATTACTGTGACTATTTTAAATGACAATTAAAGTATTTCGTTTGAATTCTATGTCAAGATGAAAATATCTTCAACTGAGTGCTCATCCCCTCAGCTAAAACTAAAAGGAACCACAACCTCATAATCGGTTCCTTCTACCCATCAGAGAGAGAAATAGTTGAAGATTAAGACCACTTGATATATGATTGCTTTTTTCTGTAAAACAGTAATCTATATTTCTGAAAACAGGTTGTTTCTTTGCTCTCTTAGATATGCTCTAAAACACAAGATAGTGGTTCATTTTGCTGTCACATAAGTATGGGTTCAGAGGGAAGTCATCTCGGCTTATGTGTACAAGGACCCAGGATATTTGCAGCTTGCTGCTCCACCATTCCTGCCTGTATCTCATCTTCACAGTTTAGGGAAGCACCTATATGGAAGGTAGCAAGACTAACAAATAAAAAAAAAAAGAATAAAGGAGGTAGACACTTTCTTTTGTTTTGTTTCAAGACAGGCTTCTGGAAGCTGCCATCGACACTTCTAGTTACGTTTCATTGGGGCAAATTCTGCCATATATCCACATCCAGTTGGAAAGGAGTGTGGGAGATGTGGTCCCACTCTGGGCAGCCAAATGTCTGCTCCAGATCAGTAGCTATGTCACACTGGAAAGGAGTAATAGATATTGAAGATGTCTATACTTTTCTGTCATATTTTCTCTCTAATTTTCTTTTCCTTCTAGATTCACATAGTTTTTAATGCCCCTTTTCCCACATCTGATCTTTAGTTATCTAAACCCAGATTCTCTGTTGTTAGGAGAAAATAAAAAAGCCTTTGGCATTTCATATTCTTCAATATTAGTACTTTCATGTGGCAGATTTTTTAAATGATGTCTATAATGTTCCTAAGTATATACTTATATTTTTACATACATATTTTATTAATTATAGGAATCAGACCAAATCCAGCTTTGGTAAAGTGAGTAACAATATGTTGCCTTTGAATATGTAACCTTCACATGTAATAGACAGTACAGTTACTGAAGCACTTTAGCGACACGAGGCATTATTTGATAGACTGTATTGCTCAAAAACACTTTCTTTCCTTCCTTTCTCTGTTGCACAAACTTATTTTCATGAAAAAAAATGCAAGTGGAAGTGACACGTCCCACTTCTGCAGAAATCTTAGGAGTCAGCAGATAATTGACCATGTTCTATTTTTATTCTGCATGACCACCAGCATTGTCCAGAGACAGGTGGTCCCATCTGCCTGAGTCCTGAGCAAAGAGTAGGAGGAGCAGAATTTCATTTGACCTGGGAGATTAGGGATGGTTTTATTTACTCTATCATAATCTTGCCTATCCTAACTTAAAAAATCATTATGCCTAAATTTCAGGATTTTGTACACTCACTAGTCTTGTTAATCAAAGCCTTGCTTTTTATTGAAAATTTTTAAATGCTTTCTCTAGCACAAAAAAATCCAAATACCTTAACTTAGGCGACAAACCCAAAATGATTTTGTTCCTGGCCTGTCTCTGCCATGCCATTTGGTAAAACCATCCCTTACAGCTTACTGCACTAGGCCTCACTAGGCTTCTTTCTGTACCTGAAAAAAAGATCAAGCTTGGTTGAAGCTCAGAACATTTGCAACAGTGATCTCTGCTGCCGAAATGCCAGTTTCCCTGACCTGAATATGTCAGTTCCTTCCTGTTGCTCAGGCCTTATCGCAGAGGCAGTTGGCACATACATCTAAAGAATCCCCCTTCCCTCAGGAACTCAATCACATAACTCTATTTTCTTCATGCGACCAACAATATTTTGTTTAATTTGTGGTTTGCTAAATTATTTTATGTCTCTTCTCTCTAGTCTCTAAGCAATGTGGGAAAATGACATTTATTGCCTGGAATGAAGAGGGTAAGCCATAAATGCTTGTTGAGTAAATGGCTGAGATGAGATATGACATCATTTGCATGAGATGAACCCGATGAGGAACTCCTACCGTTAATTTAGAAGAAACAAACGTATCAAGGCAATTTCTATCATTGGCTGAATTTCCAAAGCTTCTGAAAGCTTTCCAAAGATTTTCAGAGTGAGACTTTAAAAAGATCATCACTTGGATAAATTTAGTATCATTTTCTCTAACTATACCATCATCTCTAAATGATCAGGCACAGATTAGAGTAGACAATAATTCCGCCATTCTGTAGCAATTGGAAATTCATGTTTATGGTGCACTTGGAATTTTCAAACACTGAAAAACATTATTGGTTAGATAGACTTGTGATCAAATTCCACAGTAAAAATTCACATGAGCTAACTATTTATTGGTTTGGTTAACGGAGGCAGTTTATGGAGAGGTGCCCACAGAGAGCATAATGTCTTCTCAATATCCTGAGATTCTACATCCAGTCTCTCAGTATGCAATTAGAAATGTCCTCTTCTCAATGTATAATGACATCTGAGAGGATTTAAATTCAGCTGACGACAGGCAGGCTGGCGTTCAAAGAGCAAACCCTTCGTTGATCCAAACAGTGACAATTGAGACTATGGTTGTTCAATGATGGAGTCTTTGTGATTTCTGAAAATGATTTGAAGAGAAAATATCCTTTCAGTTATCTCAAAATCAATATAAAGGCACTGTTTTATCACACCAAATTTTATCTATTGGGAAATTTTTTTGATAAAATTAGATACATCAAGCTAGTCATAACTTCTGGAGACAGCACATATTTGTAACCTTGTTTCTTTGCTGAGATTCACAGGATTTTCACATAATCAACAGTAATAAATGTTAATTAGACTATTTATTAATGGTGACTTTTTTTAGTTCTTTCCCTAACTTCCTACTTGCGCTATTCTTCCAACAACACTAAGTGCCTTTAATAGGCTTAAGAAAATAGCCAAATTCAATAAAATACACGCAAGTTAAAACTACAAAACACATCACGAAATCTAACCAAATTGACCTATACAGTCAACACAATTTCAGTCAACATCTTAACAGGCTTTTTCTTGGTAAAAATTGGCTATCTGATTCTAACATGTGTGGAAAAGGCAAAGGTCCTGGAATAGGCAAAATAATCCTAAAAGAAGAAGAAGCAGCTTACAGGATTGGTATTATCAGATTTCAATACTGATTAAAGAGTTATACGCATCATGGCACTGTGATGTTGGCATAAAATTAGACAAAAATATCAATAGAAGAGAAAATCCAGAAATAACACTCATGCTTACACAGTTCATTGTTTTTTGACCAAAGTGCCAAATGAAGTCAATGAAGGGAAATAAAGCATATTTTCAACAGATGACATGAAACAACAGAATAAATCTGTGGGAAAAAAATAAACTTCAACCCATACCTTCCACACAGTAATTATCTCACAATAGATTATAAACATAAAAAGTAAAACTAAAACTACAGGTCTTCCAGGAAAAACACAGAATATCTTTGAATAAAAAAAAGTAAAACTAAAAAATAAAACTAAAACTACAGATCTTCCAGGAAAAACACAGAATATCTTTGAGGCCTTGGGGTAGGAGATCCCTTAGTGAGGACACAAAATGTACCAACTGTTAAAAGTAGCAGATGAAGCAAACTTCATCAAAATTAGACACTTCAGCTCATCAAAAGATAAGATATAAGAAATGAAAAAGAAAGCCCAGACAGGAAGAAAATATTTGGGTACATATATCTAAGGACTAGTATTCAGAATATATAATATATTTTAACAAATCAACAATAAAAAGACAATTGCCCCATAAAAATTGGAGGAGAGAAGATGAATAGTTTATAAAAGAAGATATATGAAAGGCTTATAAACATATTTTAAAAACCTCCTTCATATCATTAGCATTTAGAGATATCCAAATTAAAATTATCAGGTCAGGAGTGAGTAAAATAAAAAGGACTAAACACACCGAGAATTGATTAAGGTATGGAAATACTGGAATCTTCATACTTTGCTAGGAATATAAGATGGTTCAATCATTTAGGAAGACAGTTTGTATTTTCTCATAAAGTTAAACATGAAGCTATCCTATGACCTAGCAATTCCATTCCCAGGTATTTATTCTAGAGAAATTAAGACATACGTCCACAAAAACATATGTTCACAATGTTCATGGCAGCATGAACTAAACACTGGAAATTAATTAAAAGTAACTAAATTGTATAGCAATGGAAGCAACCAATTGTTCTCAACGCAAGAAAGAATAAACGCAATGTGGTCTTTTCTTGCAATGCATTCTGGTTCTGCATATAAGGAGTTTGGAAGTTGCCACGCTCGCCTAACAAATAAAAAGCTGAACAGACTGAAAAAACAAATTTTCTTAAATCCATAAGGGACGTGAGGCCACAGGACAACCCACTACCCCCAAAACTGGCGAGAGAGACGGGCAGATAGAGAGAACCACGTTCACCAGCGCACGTGCCCGTCAGCGGAAACCTCTGCGGGAACCCGGACTGGGGGAGGAAAACCTGAACCATAGTTGACAAATTGCTCAAGGCTCAATGCAGACAACTCTCAGTTAAAAACTCCAGGGGACCCAGAGCTAGGGGGAGCCCACACTTTTGTGAGTTTTACCCCCCAGGAGCCTGACCACGTTCTCGCAGTGAATATCAGAGAAAAATCCCCTGCTGCTTCTGGCAGGGGAAGGGGGAAAGGAACCATTTTGAAATACGCCAGAGTGCTCTGTTTTGAACAAGCCTGGCCCTCCGGAGAAACTAACCTGAGCCTAACCTGCTAGGGTTTTATCACAGCCTAACTCACCTGGGAGAAGGGAAACACCCAGTCCTAACCCACTCTTGCCATCCTGTCCTACCTAAGTGGGGAAAAAAAAAAGAGAAACACTTTTGAAATTCACAGTCCAGAAGCACAAGCTCACTAAAAGGCTGAGATCTAATCATTAGGACTATGGAACATTCCCTTCCTCTCACACCTAGGATCACATCACCAAAGGCCTTTTTGGCAGGAACAGCAGTTCCTTTTACTAGTATATCATGTCTGGCTATCAAGAAAAAAATTACAAGTTATACCAAAGGCAAAAAACAGAATTTGATTTCTTTTAGACTTGAATGTCAGGTGAAGGGGAATTTACTGATTTCTCCCTCTAGATACTACTTCTTTATTCCAAAACATAGAGAAAAAAATTCAACAAAAGTAGCTAAGAGAAATGACAGAGACCCTCACTCTTTTATCTTGGTGATTTTAGCAAGTTGCTCGAGGCATAGCATCCTTATACAGGATTTCACCCAGCTAATTACTGTTACATTTGCTTTTACTTGGAAGACTTTATGTATTTCTTTTAAGAAATCACTGCTTTCAAAATAGAAACGGACAAGTTCTTTAAAATAACTTGCAAAGTCTTATTAGCAAATCTCAAAGGTGGGTAGATACATTCATTAATTAGGGAAATAGATCTGGAAGATTTTTATGCAACCATCTAATTATAATGGATGCAAATGTCTCTCATTGCTTCTCACTCTGATTCTTCAGTTCTAATTTTTTTATTTCCATATTGTATGTTTTCTGTGGCTTCTGTAACAAATTAACACAGCACCTGAAAACAACGATATTTTGTTCTCTCACAGTTCTGGAGGCCAGAAGTCCTAAATCAAGGTGTCAGCTGATCAGAGTCTCTCTGGGGGCTCTGGGAAGAATCTATTTCTTATCTCTTCCAGCTTCTGGATGCTGTCAGCATTCCTTAATTTGTATCCACATCACTCCAATCTCTGCCTCCACGTTCACCTTGCCTCTGTCTGTCTTCTCCTCTGTGTGTTTCTTAGAAGGATACTTATCATTGGATTTAGGGCCAACCCAGATAACCCAGGATGATCTCCTCATCTCAAGATCCTTATCTGTGAAGACTCTTTTTTCAAATGAGGTAACATTCACAGGTTTGAAGATTAACACAGGGACACATCTTTTGGATGACCACCATTCCATCCACTACATATATCAACTAATATCAGATGAGCATTACCCTGTGCTCAGCACTGTATTGAAGCTACACAACAGGGCATATAGAGTAATGGTTCTCTTCACAAGTTCTTGGCTTATCCCAGCTCAGTCTCTTAAGCTGAGTGAGTGAGTAAATTACTAAAACTTATGTTTCAATTATCTGTAAAATGAGGATGAATAGTAATATCGATACCAAACATTACTTTGAGAGTTAAACAAGTTAAGATCAATGAAGCAAGTGGAATATTTCCTGGCACATATTAAGTGTTGAATATATTTTAGCTAATAGTTGTTCAATAAAAAAAGACACATTCACCTATTTTAAGGAACTTTTTACATCATCAAATCTACACTAGAGGAAAAAGCTGCAATTCCAACTTATCTCACACATATTTGGAGTTTGTGGTCTCATCATGGAAGCAATTGACTCTCTTAGCTATTTTCCTTTCTATTATACTGATAAAACGATGCTTGTGTTCCTTGCTTATATGTAAATATAACCTAGCAGCTGAGGGAAGTGAATCAGAAGTAAGTTCAATGGCTTGAGAAATTAAAGTTTGAGAAATGGCCTGGAATTAAAGTTTGACAGCAATAAGTGGAATACGAGACCATCCATAGGCATATTTTTTCCTTCCTCTCACCTACTTCCTGCCTATCTCCCTCTTTTCCTTCTACCCTACATTGATCCATAGGCAACTTACCAAAAGAGCATATGTTGAAAAAAAAGAACAATAGAGTAAAATAATGAAGTTCGAGAAAACCAAAGGGATTAGTTTTTTCCAATAAGCAGACTTTCTGGATTCACAATTATTCTCCATTCTGCTGCAAGGCCCACTGACTGATGCTTACGGTGGGGAGCCCATTTGTACTTGGCTTCAAACCTTAGTTGTTTAAGTAAATATTATGTAGATAAAAATTATTAATGTGAAAAAAGATGGTTGTTTTTATAAAAATTAAGTTGAACTATTTAGCAACATGAGATAAATGTATGCCATTTAAAATTGTTTTCAAAATACTCACAGGCCAGACCACAATAAAGGATTGGAGGAGCGGGGACGGGAGGGATAATCATAAAAATCTCAATAGATTCCGCACTCCAACTGCTTCGCAAATGCTTTTATTCCACTCCAAAAAATTGAAACAGGAAACTAAAGTTTAAGCAAAAACATGCTCTTTGGAATTCTAGTCAGTGAAGCAAATCAAAGAAAAAGATTTCATCCCATATTAAGTAATGAGCTAATACATTAGTTTTTGACAGCTGCCGTAACAAAGTACCACAAACTGAGTGGCTTAAAACAACAAAAATGTATTCTTGCACAGTTCCAGAGGTTCTAAGTCCGAAATCAAGGTGTTGGCAGGGTTGGTTCCTTTTCAGAGGCTCTCACGGAGAACCTGTTCTCTGCTTCTCTCCTAGCTTCTGGTGTGCTACCAATCCCTGGTGTCCATTGCTCGTAGATGCATCCTTCCAATCTACGCCTCCATCTTCACATGACTCTTTCCTTTTCCTCTTTGTCTCTGTGTGTCTGAACTTGCCTCTTCTTCAAAGGACCCCAGTCAATGGGTTAGGGCTCTGTAGTAATCTTAAGGAGATTGCATCTTCAAAGACCCTATTTCCAAATAAGGTCACATTCACGTGTTATGGATGGACATGAATTTTTGAGAGACACTATTCAACCCAGTACAGCTAATAAATTCCATTTATATGTTGTGAGATAAAATTAATACTTAAAATACGCTTTCATAATTTTTTTTTTTTTTTTTTGAGGAAGATCAGCCCTGAGCTAACTACTACCAGTCCTCCTCTTTTTGCTGAGGGAGATTGGCTCTGAGCTAACATCCATGCCCATCTTCCTCTACTTTATATGTGGGACGCCTACCACAGTATGGCTTTTGCCAAGCAATGCCATGTCCGCACCTGGGATCCGAACCAGTGAACCCCAGGCCACCCAGAAGCAGAAAGTGTGAACTTAACCACTGAGCCACCAGGCTGGCCCCTATGCTTGCATAATTTTTATCACCACCTTGAATTATTTGTCAATTAATGAAATAACCATATATCTCAATTGTATTACATAAAAAGAGTAAATAATTCAGATCAGAAACACATAAGATATACAGGGCTATAACTGGACCTTACATGGGGGAGATAAAGTAAGTTACATAATTTTTATTATATATTTAAGCTTCCATCTCAAGAAGCAAGAAAATAACAGCAAATAAAATCTAAGAAATACAGAAGAGGGAAGAAAAAAGATAAAAGCAAAGAAATATAAAATGAAAAAGTAAAAAGCAAATAAAAAATCAGAAGACAAAATTGGTTCTTTGAAAAGATTAATAAAATCTAGAAATGTTTAGCAAGACTGATCAACAAGAAAAAAAATAACTAGTCTCAGGAACAGAAAGGGACAGCACTACAGATTTGACAACATCAAAAACATAACATAAAAAACGTCAAGACAATAAATTTGTCTTAAATAAATTTATTTAAAATGGACAAGTTGCTCAAAAAAATAAAACCCATACCTTAGAGGAGCTGACAAAAGAAGAAATTAAAACATCAGAATAATTTAATATCTATTTAAAAAATTGAATCTGTTACTAAAATCTCTTGACACAAAGAAGCCTGCTGGCAGAGAGGGATTCACCAATAAATTCTTCCAAATATTATTGAAGGAAGAAAAATAAAGTAATTTTACACAAAATAGAATAGAAAAAGAGATAGTACTTCCCAATGTGTTTTATGAGAAACATTTAACACCAAAACTACATAAGAACATCATTGGAACGCATTATCACAGAACAATCTTTCTCATGACCGTGGATGCAAATGTCCTAAGTGAAATGTTTGGAGAGGGAAACAATTGATATGGAGAAAGGATAATACATCCTGTCTAGGTGACCTTTTCTAATGATTAAAGCATTGATTTCAGATTCAAAAACTGATAGAATTCACCATTAACAGATAAAAACGTAGAAAATTCTGATGATTGGATAGGGAAAGAAAAGCAAATTTTCTAAAAGTTAAAACATTAAAGAGTAAAACAGAACAAAATAGAAAAAAAAAAACTCAGCAACCTAGGACCCGAGAAAACTTCCTTAACCTGATAAAGACCATCTACAACAAAAGAAGGAGAAAGAAAGAACTAGAGCAAAAATTATTCCTAATGATGAAATATTGGAAGTTTTTCCTCCAGTTTGAGGAAAAGTGAAAATTATCCACTGTTGCCTCTTTATTCACTATAATATTGGGGTTTGTAGCCAGTGTAATAAGGTTAGCAAAATTTATTTAGTATATAAGGATTCAGAGGAAGAAAATAAAAAGCCATTAATTTCACATAACATAATTGGGTACATAGAAAAAACAAAAAAAATAGAGACATGCTTTTATAATTAATATGTAAATTTTCCAAGGTCTGTGGATAGAAATGTGTGTGTATAAATATCCATATAATAAAAAATGGAAAATAGAATTTAAAAAATACTATTCACAATACTATCAAAAAATCATAAAATAGAAATAGCTTGGACTGAATTTATGGAAAGATTTGTAGGACCGTTGCACTGAAAAACTGAAATACATTTTCAAGAGAAATTAAAGAATAAGCGTAGTTATCTACATACATCCTTAATTTATCACAGAATAAACAAATAAGATATCACTTCACAAAGAAGTAATTCCATTTCTCCCACATCAACCTTTGTGCTCTTGTTGTCACATATTTTAATTCTCCATAGCTTATAAATATATAATTACATTTTTATTATATTTGCTTTAAACAACCAATGGTCTTTAAAGAAATACGTTTTTTCATTAAGCCTGAAAGAACCTCCTTAAAAATTTCAGTGTTTATGCTGGTGCTAAAATTTTTCAGCAGTTGATTTTGAAAGTGTTTTTGTTTCACCTTCATTTTTGTGGGATACTTTATTTAGTGTGGGATGCAAGGTTGATTTTTTTTTTCTTTCTTCACCTTGAAGACGTCGCCTCACTCTCTTTTAGCCTTCGTAATCAGTCATCCTTCGTTGCTGCTGCTCCCCTAAATGGAATGGATCTTTTTCCCTTTGGCCGCTTTTAAGATTTTTCCCGTCTTTGATTTTCAGACATTTGATCACGATGAGCTTGGCGGCGGAGGAGGACGGGGGAGGGGCGGGTGGTGTGTTAAATTGTGCTGGTTTCTTCTTATGCTGCTCCATGACCGGTTTACTCTCTTTCCACCATGTACGTGAAGATGAAAGCAGCTCCGGGTCCTCTTCTCTCCTGGGATGGGAACCTCTCTCCTTGGAATATAATTCATTTACCTTCTGTTCATCCTAAATTCTCTGATGGGTTTAAAAATAAAGCCAGGACTTTGTAGCTTATTCAGTTTTCTCTTGTTAGGTCAGAATCTTTTTTCTTGAAGAGGATGAAAAAAGCCCTAACTATAAAGAAAATATCGATAAGTGCAACTTCATTAAAATTAACATTTCTGTTTATCAAAAGACTCCATTAAGAAAGTAAAAATACAGTCCATCGGTAGGAGAAGACATTTTCCAAGTGCAACTGAAAGACAATTTATATCCAAAACATGTAAAGACCTCCTATAAATCGATAAGGAAAATGCAGACATTTAACTAAAAAACACAAAATAAATGAAATTTTTAAAAACTGGTCAAAAGATTTAAAAATGGCATATTCTTTTCCCTATAAAAGAGGATATTCAAAGGGTCAATAAAAATTTGAAAATATCTTTTACCACAAGATACCATTCAGGAAAAATCAAGCTAAAACAGTGATGTAATGTCACTGCATACCCACGATGGTGGCAAAATTAAAGAGCCTAACGTTATGAAACATTGGCCAGGATGTGGAGCAACTGGAACTACATACATTGCTGATGAGAAAGATCTTGGAACACTGTTTGCCAGTATCTGCTAAAGTTCAAGATATGTGTACCCTATGACATGGCCATTCGAGTCTGAAGTATATAACCAACAGAAATAGGTATACATATGTTCACAGAACTACATGTACAAAAATGTTTATAGTAGCCCTGTTAGTAATAGTCAAAAAATGGAAGCTCCCCAAATATCCTTGAAGAGCGGACACTATAAATGAATGGTGCTATAATCATTTAATAGAGTATTGTATAGCAATGAAGATGAAGTAGTCCCACACATAACCATGCCTGCATCTCACAATCATTATGTTAAGTATATGAAGATAGACACAAAAGATTAATTTTGACAAAGTGCAATAACAGGCAAAATAAATATAGGATGAAAGAAGTCATATTTTTTCTGGTTGGTTATTGAATGTGGAGTATACACATGAGAGATTTCTTGGTCTGTTCTAATACTCTTTCACAATGTGGTGTCTGGAATCCATTTGTAAGCATTCTTTAAGCCATACACTTAAATTTGGGCACTTCATGTATATTTTTATTTTTAAAAAGTGATAGAGCTGAACCTCAAACCCCTAAATCTTACTCAGCATGACTGAAACCTCACCACTGCCGCTACTTCACCCAGCTAATGATTATTAAGGGCTTTTTTTCTTTTGTCATGTAATATTTATTCACCGTAGCATCAAAAAGTCAACCTTCTTGCATTTGAATAAGATGATTTAGCTATTTAAAAAACAAAAAACTCACATCACCACAGTTGGGTAGACGCCTCAGGGCAAATGACAGCTTTTGTCCTTTCTTAACTCTTCAGATTCACATTTATCATAATTTCTGACCTCTGACAGCTTTTCTTACCTCCTACCAGTTCAGTTATGCATTCAATGAATAAATGAAAACAATAAGAACTATTGAGGTCCATGAGGACGCTATTTGGTTTAAAACTTACTCGGTCTGAACTAGTTTTCCAGAAAGGCCTGACGTGGCCTCTCCAGCATGTATTGTACTTCTGCTTTAAACACTTACAATGTCCCAAAGAGAAGAATGATGCCCTTAAAGATAGGGTTGTATGCCTCCCCCCATATCAGCATTTCTTTAAAGATGAACGTTTCTTCCCGGAAACTAAGCATTAGTTACTGACCTACTGTGCTCATCTCGTGACCACTGACCTTCTCACCACTGACCTGCTGTGTTAGCAAGACAACTTGTGACTGTAGTAAGAGAGATTCCTGTCTTATTTGATATATGGTCTTTGTTCCAAGATGATGTATAACCACACTCTACACTCCGCTTCTTCAGAGTGCCTCCTTCCTTGGTGAGGGTTCTCTCCCAGGGTACAGTCCTCAGGACCGGCTTATATAATAAACTCACCCCAATTTTGATTTATCGACTACTTATGGATTATTTGTGTTGATACATTTAAAAAGGTATTTTACGTATATTCTCCAGGACTGTTAGATGTTCTGTTCAGGAATGGTTTAGTCAGACAACAAGTATGCCAGATTGCCACAATTATCTTAAAATGACTATTTTAAAGACATTACTTCATGTTTTTTCTTCTCTCCCATTCACAGTATATAAATTCTCTAGTATTTATCCCACCTGGTTTATAACTCCTGTTTCATTTGCAATAAAGATTGTTTTCTGTAAGCACCCCTAAAAGCTAGGTTGTCTATGCTAGATTGCAAGTTGCTTTTACCAGGGCCCTGTTAGTTTCAACTGTTCTGAACCAGTTTTATGCCAATTTCTTGGTTCAATGTTCCAGAAGCAGGGAGGTAGCATTATGTCAGGCCCACAATAATGAGTCACCTCTAGTTTCAAATACCCCCTCAATGAGTTTTCGTCCTTTCATACCCCCGCTTAGACTGCTACATATATGCAGCTTCCCAGTGCCAGTAGGCACAGTTCCTCAGGTTCCTAGCCCTGGATGGGACAGTCAGTGCATCCCTGGCTAACTCGGGCACATACCTCTTCTCTATATTGTACAAGCTTGAGACACTCTGCCTCATTTCTGTTTGAGCATTAAAACCCCAACTTCAAAGCCTTTATTTGACTCTTATGTCCTTCTGTGTTTCTTGCTTCAGCTCACATTGACCAATTTATCTTCTAGTTACCTTTCTGTTCTAAAATCATTCATTCTTTTTCTTGTAGGAAAAACTACCCATACTGTTTAGAAGCATTATATTTTACCTAATATGTATGTGACATTGTGTGCACGTATTTGCAGTGAGTGGGGTCGTCTTTCTACATTACCTTGGTTTACCATATTGACAAGAATTTTATTATACTTACAATTTGAAATATATATATGCATTTATTTTTTAGAAACAACTTAATTGGATTTCTGGAGTCACCTTTATTTATGCAAATATAAATCTGTTTCTATTCAAGCATTTTACTAGTGTCAAATTTAAGCAAATTTTGGGAAGAATCCCAAGATTGTTGGACTATTCATCTCTATCATTCACTTCATATTAATTGTGGAATACATTTTTAAAATTCTGTGTACTTGGGAATATTCATCGATTAACAGTTGTTTGTAATTAGCATGAATTTCTATTTAAAAATTCCTAAGGGCACACATTTAAGTGCAATGAACAAGTTTGTTTAAAAATCTTTTATTTCCCAAATCACTTCCTATGAAACAGAAGCCACTTGCTCTGTAGCCAGCAGACAAACTCAGCTAATGATCTGGTAATTTCTACTTAAAAGTCCCTCCACTGCTGCCTCCAGCTTTCTTCTTTGATGTGTGCAGACACCCCCATCCTGTGCTCACTCGACATGTCTCTTTAAAATACAGTACATGGGGGCCAGCCCGGTGGCACAGCAGTTAAGCGCGCACATTCTGCTTCTGCGGCCCGGGTTCGCCGGTTCAGATCCCGGGTGCAGATGTGGCACCGCTTGGCACACCATGCTGTGCTAGGCATCCCACAAAGAAGGTAGAGGAAGATGGGCATGGATGTTAGCTCAGGGACAGTCTTCTTCAGCAAAAAGAAGAGGATTGGCAGCAGCTGTTAGCTCAGAGCTAATCTTCCTCAAAAAAAAAAAAAAAAATAAAATAAAATACAGTACATCACAGCACATCCCAGCTTACCTTTCAAGCACATGCAATATATATACACGTGCATTTGCCTATCCTAAGCCATATTCTTCTCTCTCTTATATTAAAATATAACACAGTAACTTTCCATGTGATGTTCTGTCAGCCTCTGCTCACCTAACCCTATAAAGATCAAAATTTTAAGAGCATGGAGTTAGAGATTTTACCTGTCACGTGTTTAAGTTATCAATTCAATACTCTATACTATTGACTATATTGTCTAATATTTTAAGGCATTTCTGCTTGATCCAAAATTTGAAATGCTAAAACAAATGTCTTTGGGTAGTACATAAACATCTGGCTGAAATTCTAGTAAATTGATGGTTTAAACAGGCACATTCGTCCTTTCATATGCGTGATGGACTAATAGCTTTCGACAAGGATTGCCAGACTGAATTGGAAAGTACCGCTCAGAGGAGAGTTGAGATAGTTTAGGACTAGTTCAGGCTCCTGAAATTTCTCAGGACTCAATATACCGAACAAATCTGTAAAGAAAATAAGATTTTGACCTATCTAGCTTCTCAGTGGAATAACTCAAGTTAACATATCTGTTATGGAATCCTGAGAAGTTGCTAACATAAGCAAATGCTATTATTACCCCAACTCTTTTGTTTTGTGATTTTTCAATAAACAAAAGGGACTTCAGTCACTATGGAGTTAGAATCTAGAGTATTATATCTATTTATCTATGTCTATGTGCATGTGCACACACACAAACGCACTCATTCTAAATGAAGAGTTATTTAACTTGAACCTAATTGATTTTCTCACCTTTTTTAATTGAAAGACTCCATTTTTCTCAAGCTGATATTATTTCCCAGGGATAACTTTCCACCCAGTGACCTTCCACAGAGGCCTGAGATTTACCTAGCGATGCTGTCATTTTTCACATTCTTCTGGTTTGTCCATTTTCTTATACAGAGAGAGACTTCTCGGCATTAGACCTTTCCCGTTTGATTCCTCAAGAAAGTTAAAGTGATGAATTATCTTCCTTAAAATATTTTCTACAATAGAGTGAGGATTTACAAGCACTTGAGAATTGAGTATAATAACAGTAAGATGAAAATGGGAGCAAGTGACATTCTTAGGCGGTATAGAAGCGTGCTTTATTAATGTGGTGGGGACACTATTCCAGATCCACTGGCGAATTGCATTCCATTTTCCCTTGGAGTTTTCTTAGGTGAGTGTTTGCTTATTACAGAATGAAATATTTTCTTTGCCATCTCAGCTTATTACACTAAAGCAACAGGACCCCATAAAGAGAGTTCTGCCTTCCTACGTTTTATTTGCATCGTGTGGACAAGTTTAATATGTTGGATACCTACAAGTACACAATTCTTACAAGAATAAGTGTAGTTTTTATGTTGTATCTGGTTTGTTTGAAGTAAAACTTTCTTTTAGAAAGGAAATATTTCTCAGTGATGACCTCTTAGAAATTGAATCTCATTTAAGCAAAGATTTCTCAAAATGATTTTATTTCTCAAGGAAAGAATGTTTCCCTTAATGCTGTCTTTAATTTTAAGAAATCACATTTTCCTTAAAGTTAAACAAGTTTCTTTTGTTTCTAAAGGGAGCATTCTTTGGAAATTGTCGTGTGTCTTTTAATGACAATGTGGCCCAGAATAGTTCCATTGTTAGGCTTGTGCCTGCTCTGTGATGTTCTGGCAGTTCCAGATGCTAGAAGGAAGCAAGAGCCCAAAGACAGATAATGGGAGCTTCCGCTATTACCGACAAAATACAAAGGAAAAATGTGGGTTACATCTGTCCATTTCAGTATCTGGAAACATTGTAGCTCCAAGGAACTTAATTTTAACTCATTCTGTTGGATATGTAACTTTGTTTATGAAGATAAAATTCAACTCATAAGGCACAAATAAAACATATTTTATATCAAATGTTTGCAAAGTTTCTCCTGGGGAGATTTGAATTTATATTCCCCTTTTATTTCATGGATATTGTTACCTCCAGAGAAACAGCAAATATATTTATGGTTTCTTGTGGACAGTTAGGCATCATGTATGCTAAGTGCTAAGTGATTGATAGAAAAATTAACTTTGAAGTAGTTGATGAGGTCATAAGTTATGAATTAGTCATGACAAGGTCATGAATTAGTTGAAATGACAAATGTATTTCCAGACATTATTTATTTTCACGTATTATTAACTGTGTGCACATAGAGGTGTTTACAACTTATTTCATCTTTACAGTTCTGTTCCTTCTATTTTTATAAATTCTCTTTTAACCATAATGGTCATTTGTTTTGTGTTTATGAATTTTTTATATTATTTCCAGCTCCAGGTGATTTGTCTAAAGGCAAATTTTGAGTCTTGAAACATCATTTTGGATAACACTTTCTATTTTCTAAAGTTTTTATATTTAAAATTAACTTGTATTCTGTCAATGATGTCTACATCATTTATTGTAATCATATTTTCCTCTTTTCCCATTGCATGTGTATATTACTCTAATGCAGCCTTTTCCAGCAACATTTTAAGCATAATTTTTACTCTTCCATGTCATTATATTGCTACAATTTCTGCTTTCAAGATTGAAGCTACAGAAGGAAGTATGTGCAACCTCAATGTGCATTTAGTGACATGTTTAGAGAAGAAAATTGAACCAAAATGCTAAGAAATATGTATAAATTTTCCAAACCCTCCCAGAGTTCACACACACAAAATTACTCCTCCCCCCGCCTTTTCATAAAAGGATGAAAATACTTAAAGGTATATAAGAATTGCAAAAGCATCTCCATGGTGCACAAAATTACAAATAATTCAAAGTCAATGACTAGAAATACTCATTTTCGACCAATTTGTCATGTTGAGCAATTTGTCATAATGATCAATTTGTCAAATCAGTCAGTTTATTTTCAACCAATTCACCTGTAGTTAATAAAGTCATTCTGTATTTTCCAGTGTTACCACTGAAATTTAAAAGCCCCTAGGAGAGAAAACTCTGTTCAGAGTGAATGTTCACAAAATCTTCCAAGGGAAGTAAATTTTTTTCTTCGACCCTTGGTTCCATTTCTTTCAGGGGATTCAATAACCATGTGTGCAGCATATTCTAATTTGATGAGTGTTTTTAATTTTGACCAGTATTTAATATGGGAGTGTGGCATACAAGGACCTCCAAGGTATGAATTTTACAAGACTTTAGAAATTAAATATATCTAAGATATATCAGTGAGTAAAAATAAAAAGTTATGGAAAAATGATTAGCATGATTCCACATTTGCACAAAATAAAACAAGTCAATACAAAAGTCTGCATCTTTATGACCAACCCCTGAATAAATGGGATTGGAGGTGTGGGGACTTGAAATTGGCCACCCCAAGATATGTCTCTTTGGCATCAGGATTATTTGAGGCTGATTGCTTTTGATAAACTGGGACAGGGAAGGAGGCTCTGAGGAATGGAACTTGCCCTTTGTTAGGACACATTTACATTTGTAAGGTAAATCTCTATCTGTAAAAGCTGTCTCCCTCTCTGTACCAGGAAGAAGAAAGGAGATGACCTTCTTTCTAGAAACTCTTAATCAATACCAAAGGCAAGGACTTAAATCTGCATTTTATTGTGCCTGTCTGGTAACCTCCTGTAACTGACTTCCCTCCCCCTCCCAACGTTGGCATTTCTTTAAGGAGTAAACATCTTTCCTTAGGGAAGGAACTGATTGCTGCACTCACCTGTGACTGCCCAGCTCCAGACAATAGCCTTGCCTCCTGCTACGCCCACCAAGATAGCAGACCATTACCTGCTGTGTCCATCAAGCACTGTGCTGACAGGGCAATCTTGTGACTATTGTGGGAGGGACATTTCAATCACATGTGAAACACCCTGTTTGGGGGTATATAACCACTCTGTGCTCCCCACTTCTTCAGTGCTCTTTCTTCCTTCGGGAAGAAAGTCCCCTGGCCATGGTTCCTCATTGTTTTATTTTCTCTTGCTATTCTGTCTCATGTGAATTTAATTCGTTCTCCGGCCAGACGAACCCCCCTTTGGGAAGAGGAAATATCCTCCTCCCTACAACTCATTTCAAAGAAATAGCTCCTAGGTCTCCGAGCAAGACATTCTTTGGGTTGTAAAAATGGCAAGAAGTTTTTTAAAAAGGGCACAGAAAACATTTACAGTTACAAGTTTTCTAAGGTAAATGCTCTTAAGAAAAGGGGAACCAGGCTCTGTGGTTAGGAAGAAGCCTGTCTAAATTTCAGTCAAGCTGAGGGTAAGATTAAGGCCATTTTGGTCATTTCTTTAAATTTTTATTCCTTAAGGCCAAGCTTTCTTTGCCTTTCACCATTGAAGGGGTCCTAATAAGAATATTAAATAAACAGGTATGAGCCAAATTTAGAGATAAAAAATAAAGTATTATGTAAGGGAGTCTAGTAGTCAGAGAGACAAGGTGAAGCATATTTCAGGACACAAAAATCAAAGATACAGAATTGCTTGAAGAGTCAGTTGTACAAATATCTAAATAACTAAACAACAAAGCACTTAAGAAGATTCAATGCATCACAGAAAAATAAGACACTCTGGAGCCAAATTTATCTTAGCAAACTAAAGAAATCAATAAGCGATTTAAGGAAAGCATGTTATTTTTCAACATATTTTGTATGTCTGACAGTTTACATTCAAAATATATCTTATACTACAAACACATAGAGATAGAAATCTTATCAGAGAAGATAAGAAACAGGAGATCTAACATAATAGTCCATATAGGGAGAAAATGAAGGTACACAAGAGTGGCAATAATTAAACAAATAATAACAGGAAAAATTCCTAAGTGAAAGAAAACTGAGTTAGCAGACTGGAAGAGTTCAACTATTTTTCAGGTGTATGGATGAAAAATTACATATACCTAAGTCTTAGCATGGTAAAATTCTGAACCTAAAGGATGAAAAAAAATCTTTTAAACTCTCTGATAGAAAGAATAAGTTAGCTACAAGGAAAGAAAAGAAAGTAGAAGTTGTACATCAAATCTATTGCCATATTGGAATTTAGGATATTATATACACCTGTCAGGGAATAAGAAGGATAGCCAAAGCATCTGAGAAAAAGTACTACCTATCAAATACCTGACATATGAAATGATGTTCAATTTCACAAATAATCAGCAAATAGAGTGGAGGTTAAGATCACGGAGGAAAAGAAGTCATGGAACCAAAAGCCCATTGTATTAAAAGGATGATCAATACACTGATTTCTTCAGAAATCTTCAGAAAATGAGAGAAAGTAAACTAAGGTTTGTAGATGATTGCAACAAGAAAGGGTTATCAGATAGTATCGTCTTCATAGAGGGCTATTTAGGGAGGAGAGAGAGAAAATTGCACAGAAGGAGGATTGGGAGACAATTTCCAAGAGTCTCTGATGTTTCCACGTGTCTCATGAGCAAAATGTCTTCGCTCTGGACTATCTTTTCAAGGATGTTTGTGTAGTGAACAGCTTTGGAAGACAGAGATAACAAAGGGCAGATTTGTGTACCGGCCATTATGATAAAAATAATGCCTCCCTATACGGCAAAGTTGAGGCAGGCTTACTACCCATTGTTAAAGATGTCTGCTCCCTAGGCTCAGGGTTCCTCTCCTGTAATGCATCCCCATGTGTGCGTGTGTCGCCTGACCCTCTTTGTGTCACTCTGCAGGAAATGGGCTTCAGGGAACTGGTAAAAGAAAAATGATACTCTAGCCCTTGCTGTTGCTGTGAGTAATAAACCGTTCTTTGTCTCAGAAAAGAAAAGGAAAGAAAATACTATTCAAATACGAAAGAAACTAAACTGAGACTTGACAGGGACAATGAGGAACAATAGTGACAAATGAACATACATACATACAAACACAGAATTTGTGTGTTTCTATATATTAAGTCATATTTTAATGGGTTTGTAGTCTGTCTAGGAACACAAAATATAAAACCTGGAATAAAAGAGGACACACTATAAGGGAAACCCTCCTGAGTACTCTATGGCTCCTAAAACCTAAGAGTTGGGGCAGGAGGTGATGGAAATACGTTTCCAAATTTCCCCTTAGATAGTGGAGAAGGAAGAAGGAGAGAAAGGGAGTAAATGTAATTCAAAGATCTCAACTATGAGATGGATTACGGCACGGTGGAGGGCAAACGGTGCTTCTCTGCAGGGGAAAAAATGTTGGCATCTTGTTTCTAAATACTAGTCACAAATGTCTGAAAAGAACTAGGAAAAGGAAAGTAACTATGAATATAATAAAGCAGCACAGAAAACCTCTACATGCTGGGGGTCGGGGTGGAGAGGAAGAATTAATGGCATCTTGATTAAATAAGAAAAAAGAAGAGGAAAAAAAGGAGGAAACAGCCTTATTTTGTGCCTGAAGGCCTCCTGGAGGGCACTGAAATCCGAGAGGCGGCCTTAGCAGGAGTGGACTGCAGAGAATCAGGGGACAATCACAGGTGAGCCATTCCAGGCCAGCTAAGGAGGCAATATCCTTATCTGCAGAATTGCAGGTGAGAGATGCACAGACACTGAGGTAAGGGGAGCATTGAAGATTACAAAAGCATGACGGGAAAGGGTCAAGTAATTACTTCTGAATATGTTGGAAAGACTTCTTGTTCAAAGTTAAAGCTTCTCCACTTTTCCAGCTTGGAACAAGAAGGTTAGAAGCCGGCCGTGCCACTCTTCCATCTTGGTTTCATCCACTTATACCTTGTGACCTCTGAAGCTTCCAGTGTTGGGGAGGTAAGTGAGAAGTGGTAACAAGGCAAGAAAAAGTCTTTTTTGATTAGTCACTATGTGGCATTGGTTTCTACTAGATATGAAATTGTTTGATGCCAAAATCTTTTCCAGTTTAAACATTTATGACTATTACCTCTTATCTTCCTAGGTCACTCCATCTATTACCCTGACTGAAAATTCCCCGAAGTGATTGAGACCTACATCCATTGATCTCACTATCTTTTCAACACATTACTAGTATCTCCAGCTTTTCATCCTGTGGTATTTACTAGCATACACTGAAAAATATCTTTAAGTTAAACGTTTCCTCAGTAGAAAACATCTTGTTTTCAATATACAAACTTAATAGGAATATCTCCTAGTAAACCATTTTTCACATCAAATTTTTAATGGAAAAATATACGCTTATATTCCCCAAACTCAATATAGCATTTCATTTTATTTAATTAATTAATTTATTTATTTTAGGAAGATTAGCCCTGAGCTAACATCCACTGCCAATCCTCCTCTTTTTGCTGAGGAAGACTGGCCCTGAGCTAACATCTGTGCTCATGTTCCTCTACTTTATATGTGAGACACCTGCCACAGCACAGGTTGACAAACGGTGCCATGTCCGCACCCAGGATCCGAACCAGTGAACCCCAGGCCGGCCGAGCGGAGCCTGCAAACTTCACCACTGCGCCACTGGGCCAGGCCCTCAACATAAGATTTTAAACAACAACAACAAAAAATGCAAATAAATCTCAAGATGCATTCTAATTATAATTGATAGAATGTCAGAATTATATGGCAGCATATTGAAGATCAGTTTGTATATGAATGGTATGCAAACTCAATACACTTTTATATGCAAAGCTATTATTGTTATTGGCAAGGAATAATTTTAAACATTTCATCTAAACAAGAAAATTTTTAATTTATATACAGGCATTTTACTAAATTTAGTTCCACTTAGGGAAATCAGTTGGAATTTTAGGGTTAATATAGTTGTTTATAACTTTTCCCTTTAAACAAAATAAGATATATGCTCTTTGTTAGCTTTTTTCACAAAAATCACATCTGATTTTCAGAAATGGATTACTAACTAAATGAGACTTCTCACATTTCCTCACCATCTGGCACCCAATGTCTAATTTAATACCACATGTATTAGCATTCTATTACAGCAGCCACTTTAAGGCTTAGATTTCTGCGTTAGAGGAATCCTTGTTGCTATAAGAAACATGCATCAAGATTTCAGTGACTTAAAAAATAAATGTTGCTGATCTTGCTATTACAATAATGGCAGCCCCTGGTTTCTGGTGGTTAAGTGTCACCCCTGGCCTCAAGTGCTTCAGGTCCTCATCATCCCCTTTGCCAAGCTCTGTGACCATCTCTGTACTAGAGGTCCTAGCCTGCAGATGAGAGCTACCACCAAACTTCTTAGTGATGCTGATGTCCTTCTGAGGCAACATCTTCCTGATGAATATCATGAATGATATGTCCTCTGGACTCTCTCATAAATACTCCTTTGGTGGGCCTTGTGGCTTCACTGAATATACACATTCCAACATGCCTATGTCCCTGTGCCCTTTAATCCCTTCCCCACCATCTTCCTTGATAACTCAGGCATTTCAACTCTACTCAGTGAAGGCCACTGCTTTCTCTCCACTTCTAAGAGATACCACATCAGTGAGTTTGCCTAATTCCTTTGGGTCCTTGCCAGAGAGTTAATGTTCCAAAAGATCTCGTGCAAGTAAATTAGCTCTTGCTCATCCAACCCCATACCAATCCATGAGTCCTCCACTGAAAGCTCCAAGGGACTTTAAAAGTCCCTAAAGTGCTCTTTTGTGGCTACCAAATGATTCCAGATACCATGGAAGTCCCAACAGCAAGGAGCTATGGGATGCTATATTTGAAGATATGGGAGGAATCACCAAAGCCAGGGGACCAAATAGGAGTTACAGCCTGATGTCAGGGGATCTGCAAAGCATCGAGTGGTTGGGGCGGCCCCATGGCTGAGTGATGGAGTTGGTGCACTCCGCTTCGGCAGCCCAGGGTTTTACCCATTTGGATCCTGGGTGCGGACACAGCACCGCTCATCAAGCCATGCCAAGGTAGCATCCCACATGGCACAACCAGAAGCACCTACAACTAGAATATACAACTGTGTACTGGGGGGCTTTGGGGAGAAGAAGAAGAAGGAAAAAAAAGGAATTGGCAACAGATGTTAGCACAGTTGCCAATGTTTAAAAATTAAAAAAGAGCCTGAGAGGTGCCTGGTCAACAAAGAGCTATGGCCCAGCTTTCTGAGAGCTATTGTCTCGCTCAGAGAACAGACTATGTGGTGCACCAGCTGCAAAGTCTCCAGCTCTAAGGCAGTGTGAACAGTGTAACCTGGAACCTAGCAGTAATGAGCCATGACCATGCTGCAGAAATGGCTTCATGTGCACAACAACTGGAGGAAATGTCAATTCTCCCTGTACTCAGACGCTATCCAGGAGAGGAGGAAGAGGAGCTGAGACCCCAGGAGGCTGGAGAGGCCATTGAAATAAGGAGTTAAACTTTGAAATCGCTGAATAAATTACCCAAAAGGCACTCATTTAAGCTAAGAAAAAAATTCTAAACTGGAATTTAATGATATATTTAATCCTCATTATTGTTTATATCCCATGAAGTAAATGGGGGTTTATGTGCAAGATGATGTCCTTGTTGAAAATTAAGGAAGTTTAGATCCCTGTTGCTTTCATATTTATTCCTATTCTTATTTCCCTAAATAGCTTTTTCTTAAGTTCTTCTGTTTATGTTCATCTATAAGAGAAGGCTGCTAAAGAGGAGAAATGAACCTACCATACTTGAGTCTCTAACATCCCTTCCAGCATTCTTTCATTGATAAAAGTATACTAAGTTTGGGGAATTGATTCCAGATCCAGGAATTGTCCCTAATCAGTAAAGCCAGTCATATTACCCATTTCCCTTGATAGTAAACGGTTGAGGAACCCAGATCAATCATTGCAGGATTTTCCTGGGGCAATAGGCAGGCGACTTGTGCTAAGTTGGATTATAGGGTGAAAATTTATTCTATGGATGCAAAAAAGGAGATACGTACACGAGAAAACATGCAATCTTTTGACTTATGACAGCCATATTATAACCACAGGGAGAAGGACCTTAGAAAGAAATTAACATTGTGCAGCGTAGACTGGTGAGTTGGAGGAATCTGAATCCTTAATGAGAAAATTGAGCTGCTGAATCTGTCAAATTGGAAGCCCACACAACTTCTGAACTTTTGATATTTCCTTACTGTTTAAGCCAGTTTGTGTCAAGCATTTTGTAACTTGTACCCAAAAGCACCCCAGTTGATACCCACCAACATGAAAATCCAAATTATTACTTTTGTGTGGCCTGTAGTCCCTTTTGAGGTCAGTGTTATCTCAAACAGAAGACATTTATTGTCGTTCAGTACCAAAGCATTAACAGGAGTTATCAGCTACAGCAATAGGCACAGTAGTAGTCATCTCTTTGGGCATAGACACCACATTTTGTAGTCCTGTTATAAAGATCAGTAAATTGATCTGCTTATTGAATTCATTTTTATAAAAGAAAAATTTATTTCTTAAATTGCAGGATGGGGTGTTTTCTAGGAAAGGAGAGTATTCTCTACTGAGAAACTGACAGTGATCTCCAAACCCTCCATGCTGGTGGAACAAATCTTTAAAAAGAAAATGGTTATCATCTAATGACATAACTCTTGTAATTTTCATTCACACTGCTTGCTAAAGGCCACAACAAAAGTGCTTCCTCTGCAAGCACTCCTGTGTGGAGCTCATTTGTAATACATAAAGCTGGGTAGAAATTACTCTACAAGGCATTGTACGGAACAAAGAATTTTTTTAAAAAAGATATATAAATCCAATATACCTAATTATTTTGGAAAGAGAGAGGAAGAAAAGAAGGACCCAGAAGGTTTTTTTTCTTTTGCACTAGTAGAGGAAATCGTTATACACATTTGCTGAACTGCTGCTTTATCTTAAAGCAGTTTCTCTTTCGATCACTAAAATTGGGTATTTACATAAATACCTGGAAGAAATGTAGGGTATTCCTGCTAATGTTTTGTTCACTACATGTTGTAGCTAATTGATTGTGACACCTGTAAAATGACGTGTCAGGGGGAAATTCAAAAAGACAGATTACAAAGGAAAATGCTACTGAGTCCTCCTGTTAACTTAACTCCAGATGCAGAACCACTTACTAAAGCCAAGGGAGCTTTGCCTTTAGATAATCCAGCTGATGCTTAGCTTAAAAAAAAGAAAAAGCTTTTATGTATACTATTTGCCTGGAGTGTATCTGCATAGACAAAGGAAGTCCTAATTCTAAATTCTACAATTTTGACCGGAACTTCTAAGAGCTCCCTTTGCCACTTCAATTGTTCATTCGGGGTTTACTCCAGAAGAATTTTAGAGTTAGTCCATATTTTCTTAAAGTTTTTTACTATTGAAAATAGTATTAAAATGATTAGTGTCTAATAAGGTGAAAACTATAAAAAGGAAATGATATGTTCCACGTTCAGTTGGAAAAAGCACAACATGTACATGTGAGAAAAACAAGATATTTCACATTCCTTAATACGACATCATTCAATCTGGGTTTTAACTCATTTATAGGAGTTTTTCATTTATTTTAGTTTATAAAATAAATAAGCTGTCCTAAATGGATTGCTGAATAGTTCCTTAGAGTTATAAGATTATATTATTCTGAGAACAAATCAATAGCATAAAGAAAGCATATTAACAGGAAGTAAAGAAGTAATCAAATCTAAGTGGGATCTGTGAGAGAATTTGGAGCCCAGTAGGGTGAAGTATTGCTTATTTGTCATGTTCCATCAATAAGATAGAATCTACACCCTAAGTCTTAATAAGTATTATTAGATATCTCCCATTATCTTCTTTTTGAAAAAGAAACTACAATACACATCTCATTCTCCTATATAGTATCTTAAATTGTGTTTTGTGTAGCCATGAAATACTCTGAAAATTTTCCCTTGACTTATTATTTCTAACAATTCAAAAATAAATTCTCATTTAAAGTAATTTTATTTTAATTAGTTAAGCATCTCAGAACTTTCTTCAGTTTGGGCAAGCCACTTCCCGAAGCTGAATCTCAATTTTTCGTCAGTCAAATGAGGGAGCAAGGATGTTGGATAAGGTTGCTTCTGTAGTCTCTGTCAAGACTGAAACTTGAGGATCCCATGTATCAACTAAGAAATACCTATGATAATATTATGTTTTCTCATGGAGAGTGGGGCTGGAGACAAAGAATGGAAAAGTTGCCTGCAAATCATTACGTATAGCTGTCAGAGAAAACCTCAGAAATGGATTTTTTATAAGTGGAAATCTTAAAAATTTGAAAAAGTAGCTATTTTCCAAAGTAACAGTTTTGCCTGTATTGCTTGAATAATTTCAAATTATGTAACTTACTAACACAACTATTTTAAGCATATCATCATTCACTTGAAAATAAAATTCCTCAAAATTACTCAATAAAAGTGATATTTCTCAAATATTTAAATATTTAGGATCTGAATGGAATATATACATGCCCTTCCTGAGAATCCATACTTTAGTAGAAACTAATTATAAACTCTTGTTCATGATAAACATGGCTTTTTGCCACATAACAACATAAAAGTGTGAAATTCACATATACCAGACATGCTTCACAGAGGTACTTGATGTATGTTCTCTTACTGAAATACTACATAAAAATAGAGAGATCCACAAAGCACATAAGCATGTTTTAAATGTTTTCTTAAAGTTCTGTTTATAATTAGCCTATTTGGGTGGAAGTGGAAGGAGAGCAGATGGCAGATATTAAATGGGGAATATCTTCCAGAATATGATTTATGATGTCCTCAAGTGAAAAATAAGTCAAGGCCATACTTTACATTGTTAGCTATAGAATGTGACATTTTAAAGTAAATGAATCAGAGATAATTTGTACTGATGAATAAGACTTGGCCATAGAGCATTTTAACCCCTTTTTATTGCTAAGTTTCTTGTCCATAGATAAGATAAAACGGCTGAGTCTATGGTAATTAAACCCATACTTCTCTGGATGGATCTTAAGAGTAGGCTGGATCTTAGAGGTAAGGGATTAGTATAAGTTAAGCACCCTTTGAATAAACCTTGGGAGAAAGGAAACAATCAGCAACAGATTCTGCTCTAACAGCTGGGGAGAGACTGCTGTGATGCATATCCCACTTGTTTAGATGATACAAACCTTCAGAACCAACACAACAGTTATGACTGCCCCATAAAACAAGCAAATAATGAGCAGGTCACATTCTAAGAAGAGTCATTAGCATCCTATCCATTTAGAAAAATATTTGTACCAGGAGAAAATAGAAAAGTTCTACCCTATCTTGAGAAAAATGATAAAACAGGGGAACAGGGTTTTGGTATAACAGTGTCCTTTGTTTTCTATTTATTGTGCTTGGTATTTTCCCAGCTTCTTGGATCTGTGGTTTGGTATCTTCCATTAACCTTAGAAAGTTCTCAGCCATTATTACTTCAAATATTTCTTCTGTCTTGTTTTCTTTTTTCCCCTGCTGATATTCCAATTATGTGTACATTGCCCTTTTTGATGCTGTCTCACAGTTTTTGGATGTGCTGCTCAGCTTGTTTTTATTATTTTTTCTCTTTGTATTTCAATTTGGAAAGTTCCTACTGAGCTTTCTTCAGTTTCACTGATTGTTTCCTCAGCTGTGTGGAGTCTACTGATAAACCTGTCAAAGGCATTCATGTTATTGTGTTTTGTATTTCTAATTTCTTTTAGTTCTTTTGTATAGTTTCCATCTCTCTACTGACATTACCCATCTGGTCTTACATGTTATCTAATTTTTCCATTAGAGTCCTTTACATCTTAATCATAGCTATTTTAAGTTCCTTTTCTGATAATCCTAACACGTGTGTCACATCTGAGTGTAGCTCTGAAGCTTGCTTTGTGTCCTCAAAATGTACTTTTTTCTTTCCTTTTAGCATATCTTGGAATGTTTTGTTGAAAGTTGGACATGTTGTATCAGGAAATAGGTACTCAGGTAAATAGGCCTTTAGTGTAAGGTTTTATGTTAATATTGTTAGGAGCTGGGCTATGTTTAAGGTTTGTTCTAACTATGGGTACCAGAGACTTCAAATTCTTCTCGAGTTCTTGTTTTTGTCTCCTAACTTGGATTTGAGGCTTCTCCTTACACTGCTCCTGAGAGATAGTCTGTGTCTTGCACCTTTCAGCTGTAATCCACGCTCAGTATCCTGGAGGCTTTTGGACGTGATGACGGGGCATGGGGAAGGGGGAGCTTTCTACAGTATTCTGATTAAGACTCAGTCTGTTGTGAACCAGTGTCTTGAGGAGGTGGTCTTCACAGGTATTTCGGTCCCGCTTCCAGTGGTATAACTCCTTTTCCTCTTGCCTTTTATGCTCTTCCCTGGCTGCGGTATTCGCAATCCATCTCCTTGAACTCCTCTTCCCTGTTGACTTGATTTTTTGTTTTGTTTTGATTGTTTTCGGTTGTTTTTGTTTCTTTGCTTGTTTGTTTTTTTCCTTAGGTGACACAGGAAATTTGAAGCTGGGGTGAAATTTCCTTCTTCCAGTTGTGATAAGGTTTCAGAATTGCCCTCTGGCAAATTCATTCCCCCTGGAAACTAGGTTTTGTAGGGAGAAAAGTCTGAGTCAGTTTCAAGATGGTTATTATTCCCTTCGTCAGAATCAGGAGGAGATTTTTCTCAGATCCTCACTGGGAGAACCTGGAGGGATTTGCAGAGTGAAAGCTCAACTAAGTGTGGGGACCCACCTATGACTGCAGCTCCCAGGAATGTCTTACTCTTTCGTTAGCCCACACTCAGCCTCAGGAATTCATCAAAACAACCATTTGACTTTTCCTACCATCTTTTAGATTCTAGAGGCTTCTGCTCCAGGGAAACAAGTCTCAGGAGCTGTATCTCACTTTGTGTGCCTGTCTCTTTCCAGTTTGGGGTGGCCATTTGCCCAAAGACTGGTCCCCTGAAGGGTCCAAAAAACCTCTTGATTTTCAGAGTGCCCTGCTTTTTCTTGTTGTAGGGATGAAAGTCACAACTTCCAAGCTCTTCACATATCAGAGCTGAACTAAGTCTCACATCGTTCACTTTTGTTTGTGTCCCGACATTTGTCTTTTGCTTTTTTAAGAGTCTTTTTTAAGTGTTCCATTTGATCAACCTATGGGGATGAGTTAGGGACTGTTTGGAAATTTTTTCTTCAATCCCCTTAGTTAGTCAATGAGGCATTGAGAAGAGATGGCTAAGTGAAAAGTACTGATTCACAAAGTCCTGGAGTCCTACAGAGGAAGATACAAAGTTTTATGTGATTGTCCCAAATTGGAACTAATGAGCACTCTGTCGATCATGTCCTTTGTGTCATCAGGACTTTGAAAGCAGTTCTGTAGTCTTTAGATTTAAGTTTCTCAGTCAGGGCTAGTGATATCAAGCCAGGAAAGAACAGGCAAGTGCTCTGATCTGTAGCAGGAGAGAGGGATGAGCTTCTGGGTCAGGTTCTTTGTGATCGCTGCTCTCACCAGAATTAGACTCAGAGGAGAGTTGATGTTCAGACACAGACTGCTCTTGCCAATTCTATCTCACTGAAAAAGAAAGACTCTCTTTCTGGATAATTTGATTGTTTTTTCACTTCCTCAAAAGATCACAGTCATAGATTTCTGATATTCTATTTTCTTGTTACAGAGTGTGTCACATACGTTGTGCTGTTATAGCATTTTAAAAATAATTATTTCAAATAGTATAGCTTACCTGAGCATTTATACATATTTAGTACATATAGTACATGTCTGAAATGCATTTAAATTATTTATTACTCTGGAAAATGTAAATCCTTTAACTACTTAATTGGAATTTGCAGGATCCATAAAACTGAGTTTTGTTACTCAAAATTGCTACAAGATCTAAGAACAACTGCTAGATATTTTTGCTTAAGAAATGCTTGATTACATCAGTATTGTGATTTTTGTTTTATAAATTTTTCATTCAAAATTTTGAAATGGGATCATCAATTCATATTATATAAGCTAAATCTGTTAAGTATTTACAATTAAATAGAAAACCCCATTCTTTACCCAAATCGCTAAACAGAGGATTGCTTATAAATAATTCTTGGCTTAGTAATGTTGACACAAATCATCCATAATCGATCTATAAATATAAATTGGGGTGAGGTTACTATGACCCAAGTCTGAGGACCATAGTCTGGGGCCTTCTTTCTGCAAGGAAGGAAGAGCACCAAAGAAGTGGGGTAGACAGGGCAGTTATATACCATCTTGGAACAAAGAGCATACATCACGTGTGACAGGAATGTCCCTTTTACAATAGTCACAAGATTGCTTTGCTGGCACAGCAGGTGAGTGGTCACAAGGTGAGAACAGCATGTCAGTAATTAATCCTTAGTTTCTAGGGAGATGCCAATATGGGGGAAGATATATGTCCTTATCTTTAAGGGCATCATTCTTATCTTTGGAACATCATAAATGTTTAGAGCAGATGTACCATGTATGCTCAACAGGCCACATCAGGCCCTTTTGGAAAAACAAGGTCAGGCTGAATTAGTTTTAAACCAAATGGCTTCCTCATATATTCCAATATATCTTATTGCTTTTCATTTATATATCAGTAACAGTTAATGATTTCTGCAGCATCCAATGCTTGACTCCACAGACAATGCTTTATATCTTTCAAATCATTTACAAAATTTTAATCTAATGAATAACCTGCTTGGGTAAAAACTTTTACATTTATAAGAAGATTGAGGGGCCGGCCCCATGGCCGAGTGGTTAAGTTTGCGTGCTCCACTGCGTCGGCCCAGGGTTTCACCAGTTCAGATCCTGGGCATGGACATGGCACTGCTCATCAGGCCACGTTGAGGCGGTGTCCCACATGCCACAACTAGAAGGACCTGCAGCTAAGATATACAACTGTGTACCTGGGAGGATTTGGGGGAGATAAAGCAGAAAAAAAGAAAAAAAAAAAAAGATTGGCAACAGTTGTTAGCTCAGGTGCCAATCTTTAAAAAAATAAAAATAAAAATAAATAAATAAATAAAATTTTTAAAAAAGCAGTTTGAAAAGAATTCAGATCCTACTTACCAGCATGTTTTAACCTTGCTCTGAAAAAAATTAACATGGATCTTATCTTTGTTCAACTCTTGGCTCGTTCAAGTCTGGCAGATACCATCAATTGAGGTCTTTTCACAAACAGTCTCTTAACTCTCTACCACCTGTCCATTAGGAAGTGAATTTATATCATCAACAAATTAATCATCAGCTACTAAACAGATAGGAGCAATTTTTAGTTACTATTAATTTGATCAGATTTGGAATACCAGTTTTGCTGAGAAACCTCTGTTTTATATTATTTGTTCTTGTGGGCATTAATTTATTCTCCTTTTTTCATAAAAGATACATAGTTCTGGCAACTTTCAGCTTGTTTTAACAAGCTTCTCATGTCCCATTGAGTCTTTCATTGACTTAAATGTATATTCACTCTTATAAAACTAAAATATTTTAGTAGCAATCCAAAGGTATAGTTGAATTGAAAGAATCTTTTCAAGAAAGTAGTTTATCTCTAACTGCTTAGTAGACAGTTTGCCTAGAGTTTAATCATTTAGAATCACTAAATACAATATGGTAAAGATTTTTGTTATCTCTGCTTTCCATTTCCATGACAAAATGCTACATTAGAAACTTTTGTTTGTAAGATTCAGATTAAAACCATAAAGATAGCATTCTGTGCAGAACCTAAATATATAGTGCAGAAAAGAACTGTTAGAATTTATCCAGTTACGGTCGATCCCCATTATTTGTGAATTCACCTACTCACTAAGCTTTATTTGTAACTCCAAAATCAATACTCAGGTGCTTTCAGGTCATTTGTGGACATAGGCAGAGGAACAGAAAATTTGAGTCACCCATTGCCTACACTCCTAGCTGAGCTCAAACAAAGCAACACTCTGCCTAGTTGTTCTAGCTCTCCTACTGTACAGTGTCCTTTTGTGGTCTTTAGAGCCACATCTTTCACATTTTTGAGGTTTTTCTTGGTGATTTTGCTATTTAAAATGGCCCCCAAGTGTAGCGCTAAAGTGCCATCTGGTTTTCCTAAGCCCAAGAAGGCTGGGATTTGTCTTATGGAGAAAACATGTGTTGGATAAGCTTCATTCAAGACATGAGTTATATATAGTGATGTTGCCTGTGAGTTCAGTGTTAATGAATCAATAATATATTAAATAAGTTGTCTTTAAACAGAAATACATACAAAACAAGGTGATATAGTGATCGGTTGATGAAAATTTTGTGAGCAGAGGCTCACAAAGCACTCAAGAGTACTTTTGCATGACTTTTCTAGAAACCATGATATAAACACTGAAAACCACACCAGGACAGTGTAGCCGCCTCTGACGCAGGAAGGGTTAATAATCACTGGAAAAGGCTTGCCAACAAACTGTGACCCAGAGGTGAGAAGGCCAGTTAGCTAATGACGGGAAAGACCTCCCTGGTGGGGCAACCTAAGCCAGGCACGGTTGCCCGGGGGCACAGATGGAGACACGATATCGGGAGCAGGAGGGGCCATTGCCTAGGAGGCCTTGCATGCTCCGAGATAAAATTATATAAGCACAGCAATAACATGATAATATCAAAACAGACGCCAAGGGAGGGCTCCTTGAGAAATCACTAGGAATTCTCAGCATTCGCTAATTACATTGTCCAGAACACCTGTGTATGTTTAACAGCTGTAAGCTATATATATATTGAAACCCTGGTTATAATAAACTCAGAGCGGCCATCAGCCCTCTCTGCATCTATCCTGTTGTGTACATTGGATTGAGACACTGACAGACAGACAATGCCTTAAAGAACAGAGAAACAGAAAAGATGCTAAGGGAATTATTGTCTCCAGCTTTCACAAAAGTCACGTTCCTAACATCCACTTAGGTCAGAGAAGAAAATAAAATCTGTTATGACCTTACCATATGAAGGAATGAGCACCACTTTCTCCCACTTCCAAAGAAACTTCAATTTTTCTTTGATTTAGTCCAACACAGTCCTTTCAGAATTATGTGAAAATGTTTTGTCGTGTTTTTTTAACTGCTGAAGCACAAGCTACATTTCAGATTCTCAGGCTTTTGCCTTAGCAAACATGAAATTATTTTAGCACAATAAAATTTTTAAAACTCTTTTTGGTATGTTAGTTCATTTTCAGTTTTTGTCTTCAGTCCAAGAAAAAAATACCTGGAATTTTAGATATATTTGAAACGATATCAAAATCTATAAAATTTTAGACAATTTCTTATAGCTATACAAATGCCCCCTGCTGCCCAAAGCTGAGGTCAGACACGCTTTCCTAACAACCTTGAAATATTCTACCATAAATATTTATTGATACTTTAAGAGTAGTCATATTGTACTCATGGTAGATTTTAAACCGGTCTACAAATGTGCTTTTACTTACACTCAGCTGGGATTCTTAAGAGATATAATCAATAGAACTGTACTGTAATTGAAATGCAAAGAATGAAAGAAATAAGCTGAATAACAAAATTTGATCAGAAAAAGTTATTTTTAAGGGAAAACTTTTTAGAGTAGGTTGGAAAAAGAAGCTTCTGGAAGGCCTTGATTATTTTTTAATCACACTAGCAGTCTGAAAGTCCTATGTCTAAATGCAGAGAATGCCTTGGGCTTTCCCAGAAAAAGATTACATTGATTTCTGCATCAGGATCTGAACAGATGGATGAGGGTCATAGTACATTATGCTAGAAATCAATGCCATTTGACTCCGTCACTTTTCAAGCAATAAATATTCTGTTTTAACTGATGTTATTTTAGTGTCTTTTATTTTTAAATTCTAAACACAGTGCCAACCTATTAAATACCTTATATATTACTACCAAAATAGAGTAATTGAAAGAGACAATGTTTTTTTTAGAAAAAGCAAAGCTGCCAGCACCAATATAGAAATTATAAAACCCCTTCCTCTACTCCTAGCAGGAATTCTATCTCTAGATTGCTATAGTAAAAACCCATAAGAAAATCTCTGGACAATGACATCAGGAAATGTTCCAGGAAGAATCTTATGTAATTTGTAATCCATCTGGTGTCTTCCTGAAAGCAGACTTCAGAAACGACTAGAATACAGTCCACTTGCTTCCTCAGGTGGCACCCAAAGGATCTTCTGCACTGAGGCAGGAGTGAATCTTTTATTCAGGCGTGATTTCTGTTAATGGAAATCAGAGATCTTTTATTTACAGTATGTTAGCTTATGACCCCATGTGAGACTGGTAGATTTTAGCTTCTGTTTTTGCAGGACTTAAAGAAAGCCCTCCTTGTGAATAACCGTGCTTAGGAAAGAAGTGTTCACTCAGCTCTTTTAGAAAGAGAGTCCCTCCAGGCATTTTTGTTTTCCTTTTTGAAAACTTTAATTTTGTGCTGTGCCTCATTTCAGATGATGAAATTCACGATTGAGAGACGGTTGTGGCATTCTATTTCCATTCTCTTGCTCCCTAGTCTTTGAAATAATGAAAGAAAGGGATGCCTGAGTCCTACCATACAGTTTTTTCTCCTTTTAACACCTCTCAAATTCCTGAAAATCCATCACAAGCTGAAAACCAAACTAGGACAGAAAATATTTTGAGTGGCATATAGAAAGGAAAGGGACTGGAGGAATTATTGCTAGCCCACATTTCATATATTTTATTTCATATAATTATGAGTCTCTAACATCTATGTACTTAGGAAGCTTAAGTCTAAAAATTTGTCCAAATAACCATAAAGCTCAAAATCAAAACAAATAAACACACTACATGAGCTTCTGTCAATCATTGATATGCAAATATAGAGTGTATATAAATTATTTAAACTATGCTTACTATGCAAAATATGCTTTGCTTTATAATGAAACTGATAGCTAATGTCTATAGGGCATCTTCTAAGCTCTTTACATAAATAATGTTGGAGTAATTATTGAGTCTAGTACCATAATTACCCCCAGTCTACAGATGTTACATTTAGGATCCAAAGGAGTCAAGTAATTTGTACAATTTTCCATAACTGATATGTGATAGAAATAGGACTCATTTTTGGACACAGGTGCTTTGAAAAGTGAATAATTAAATAGACATAAATTCCACCTTCTGGGTTTAAATTTTCAATCTCAAAAATGATCCAAAATTATGTAAATTAATTCATCAAATTACAGAAAATCTTTTGTAATTCCCACCAGACACTGAATCCCTTGAATAATTTCTTTAAATCCTTTGAATTTTCATAAATTTTTATGCTGTTTATTTCTACACAGTTCATCTTTATACACTCCTATTTGGCATATCTTCGCTTATTCTTCGAAATCTTTACAGAAGAATCTCATTTCTGTTTGACACAACTTGATCTTCAGTTTTCTCACCTGGGATGTGTTTCATAGCCAGAGCACTTCAGCCTCTACTCTGCAGCTCTTGAAATCACTTGATACCTGGGATGACAGACGGCACTTATGTACCCAAGAAGAAATGTCAAGCTACTTCTTCATTGTCAAAACTGTCGGAAGTTGCTGAAGCTGGATCTGGAAGCTTGGCTTACAGTGAATGAGCTCATTAGAACATCCCTTTCACACTCCTGGTCTCCAGACTGTATCCTGGGCTTGCTGCACTGTCCTCTCCTGCAGGTGTCCTCAGCAATAACTTGAAGAGTCACTGCAGCACAGAGGCTGAATACTCAGGACGAAGTGGTGCCATTCCTCTGCAGAGGAAGGAGAAAGCTGAAATAGCGATGAATAGTCCTATTAGAAGGAAGACAGTATTTGTAGGGACTTCATTTGAAATACAATCTAGAATAAAGAGTAAAAATTAATACTTACATTAATAAGTCTCCCTTCATAAGCACAGTGCCATTGTGTGTTAAAGAGTTACATTTTCTACCCCAGTTTTTGTGTTGGTGGGCACATTCTTCCTCTGTTACTCTTTGTTATTATACAGTGATAAAATGGTCTCTATTTGTGATTAAACAATGACAAAGACATATCTGAGAGAAATACAGTGACTCGCAAAGTCTCTAATTTATTGTCCAATGGAGACAAATTATTATGTAGGTGGCAATAGTAACAGTAGTATTAGCATGGGTAGTTGTTGGTGTTTTAAAATTTGGTTGATGAACCGAACTTGGTCTCCGAACCAAAACATTTCCTAAAATAGATTTCCATTTAGTTTTTGTCAGAATTTTTTAAATTAAGAAAAATGTGTAGTCAACTAAGTCAGGGAGCTATTACTCGGCCCTATCCTGATGGAAATGCTGGCCTCAGCATGCTAGCGTGTGCTAAAATGAGTCTTTACAGTATTCCTAAATGCAATGAGTTCAACTCTTGACATCAGATGGCTAAGCTGTGATATTTCAATTAGTCTATAATAGGATATTATAAAGTCTGTTTCTCCAGGATTTCCTAAGGACAATCTTTGGCTGTTTTTTTTCCAATTTGTTTGTTACTTCTCAACATATTTTCTGGTCAGCATTTCTTTTTTCTAAGTTTAAATGTTTTTTTAAAAATGTGACTATAGATAATCTTTTAACTTAAAATCTGCTCTGTTAGTTGTGAGCTTAATTTTATAAGATGTAATTATTAACCAGCATTTAATTCCTTTCTATAAAAATCTTGCATGATTAAAAGGAAAACATAACTGGATTAGACATTGGTTTTTAGCGTTCATAATTTTAGTAGGGTGTAAGAAGTTACATAACTTGTCTTGATCTGTTTAGGGTCTACAATCATAACAAAACATCAATATTTAAGAAGGAACTGATTTCTATGAAAATATCATTGCATCATGGTCAATCCCATTGTTACCGTCAAATGCTTCCTCCAAAACCAAGCTTAAGACTCAACTTCTGGTTTCCTAAAGGACTCGTCACCTAACATGCAGATGAAATGTTTTGTTCTCAGATCTTCACTTTGTAATAAATCGCTGCAAGTTCTGGATTTGTTGCTTACTGACATTTTGTACGTTATTTCAAGAGTGCATTTTAATATGGTCATAAAGAAGAAAAATATATTTTAAAATTATGTTATATCTGCCCCATGGTAACATGCTGTGCCTCAGGAAGTTGGAGCTCAATAAATAGTCTTTAAATAACCAAAATATATTTTCTGCCAGTGGCATGCTGATTAGGATTTTTCCGAATCAATTCACTTTCCCCAAGCAATCAGAAACTCATCAATGCAAGAGACTTATCCAAATGATAAATATGACAGTTCTGCGGAGAAAAACACCACGGTGATTAACAAGCTGAAAATCTGCCCTAAAGCCAAATTGTCCTTTCTTATTATTAACCAGATCTATATGATCACAGCAAGAATCAGTTTGAGCCCAAAGGTTTTGATCACCCCGCAGCCCAGAAGTCCATTTAACTGTGCATGCGAGTGCCTTAGGGCTGCGTTGGTGCCATAAACACACAATCGATTATTTCAGTTCTGTCTGATTCCATCACAGTCATACATCATGGACTGTGGACTAAGGTTGATTATTCTGTTTTCTTACTCAACAAAAATCATTTCTTTGACAGCAAAGAAGCAGATAGTACAGTCTTTTTAACAATTAGTAGTACTATGAAATAAAATGGCAGATCTGGAAGGAATGTGGTTAAATTGAATCCAAATTGAGTTAAAATTCAACTTACTCTCAATGTAACTTGATAGTTTTGAATTTTTTCTCTTCTCTTCAATGATTTCCTTAAAATCAAAAACATGTTAATTATATTTTTGTCCTAACTCAGTTTTATTCCTTATAATAATTGTGGTGATAAGGAATAGGACTATTTATTTTTCCAAATTAGGAGGAGATAGAATTTACACACCAAATGTGAGAAAGCTGAAAAAATTAAATAATTTGGGCTTTAAAACATGTACTGGGAATTCAGATTCTGCTTTGGATATATAAAGCATGGCAGGCCATTATCCCCATTGTAAAAAACTAGAAAAAGATATAATAAAACAAACAAAAAATTTTAAGGCATCTAAGAGTTTTGTATGCAAAATAGTCTAAACTAACTGGTGCTCCGAAAATTAGCAGAAATTGACAGCTGCTTACCTCCATAGGATATTTTCTAAGTCTAGGGGGGAAATTGTACCTGTCATGGGTAGAGAAACTCTTGAGGGCTGGGAAGAACCAAGCAGGGATTTTAATGGCCATCTAGTCTGATGTGGTAGATAGGGGTCTGGGGGACATCCAAACTTGAAGGTTATTCTCCCTTATTGTTGATTCTCTGCCAAAGACTTTACCTGAGTATGTGCCAGTATGAGATGGAAAAGCAGACAGATCTTATTCCCTTAGTGCTTAGATCCCAAAGCCTGAACTTTGCAATACATACAGGACAACGATTGTTATCATGTTTTTGGAAATCAGGACAGAAAATGAATCTTGACACTGAATTATTAGAAATCAGAGGTCAACCAAAATTAACTGAGGTTGCAATTAAGCCCTAGTTCAAATAATTCCTCTTCAAAGTGACCCGGCCTTCATCCTGGCTGCCTGATAGAGAGAAGTGCTTGCCCTTTCTAGGGAAAAATGTTATCCTCCAGAGGCTTTATGGTTTGTTTACGCACAGTGTCCAGTATCCATAAAACATTTCAAGACATGCAAAGAAACACAATGGAAAAGAGGGTCAACTGATGCAAAACATGGATGATAAGATGTAGAAATTAACAAATGTGTACTTAAATTAACCATTATTAATATGAAAAGATGGAGAACTTAAACAGAAATGGAATTTTGGATATTCTGGAACATTTACAATAATGTAAATTAAGAATGTATTGGACTCATCAGAAGAAAGGATCAGGGAATTACATATCAGTAGAAATTTTGAAAAGTGGAGCATAAAAAAATGATAATAGTAAAACAAAACAAAATATGAGAGACACGTGAACAATGTTATATGATTTAACATATTGTGAAATTGGGCCATGATAAAAAGATGAGAAAAAAATGTTGCCAATACATATATAAAAATCTCAGTAAAACCCAACTAACTAATACATTTAAAATTCATCAAAATTAAAATATTTCACTCATCAAAAGACATTATTAAGAAAGTGAAAAAACAAGAAACAGACTAGGAGAAAATGTTTGCAGTACCTATACCTGATCAAGATTCATATCCAGAACAGGAAAAAGAATTCCTATAAGTAAAGCAGGAAAACACAACTCAATTCAAAACATAGTCAAAAACTTGAACAGGCATAAACAATAGATGTCAACATGTTCAATAAGCATATATACATACACACACACATGCATTCATATATGCTTAGCATCATTATTTATCATGAAAATACAAGTTAAAATTGCAAGGAGATAAAATTACATACCTACCCAAATGGATAAAATTAAAAATTGACAATAGCAAGTGTTGATGAGCATGGGGAGAAAATGGATCTCTCATTCACCAGCAGGAGTGGAAAATGGTAGAGCTACTTGGGAAAGAGGCATTTTCTACTAAAGTTAAACATACCTCTAACCTTAACCAAGTGATTCTGCTGTTAGGTATATACTTAGAAATTAGTGCATTTGTCTACAAGAATAGTTGTACAAGAATATTAGTGTTAGTTTTATCATAAGAATCCATTCAAGAATCAACCCAAAAGCCTGTCAAAAGAGAATGGATAAAGAAATGTGTTATATTCACACAATGTTATATTACCACCCATAAAATGAATGAACTACTAGCACATGCAATGACATAGTGGGATCTCAAAAGGACCTTGAGTGAAAGAAGGCAAACAAAAGACATGCATACTGTATAATACCATTTATGTGAATTACAAAACACAGAGAACCAATTTATGGTGCTAAAAGCTGAAAAGTGGTTAATTCTGGAAAGAAGAGAGAGGATTGTGGGTTATTAAATGGGAAAGAGCACATGGGAACTTTCTGAGGTGAAGGAAATTTTCTGTATCTTCTCTGAGTGGTGGTTTTATGGGTCTACGCATTTGTTATAATGGATAGAGTGGTTTACTAAAGATTTGTGCATTTAACTCAATAAAATATACCTCAATTTAAAAAAAATAGTTAATACTTGAGAATCAGGAACTTGGGAAAATAAGACAACTAGAAATTAATATTTGAATATTGATTTCTACAAGAATTAAAAGTTAAGACAGGGAGATTTATTGTGGTTTAAATTTGTTGATAATTAGGACAATGGAATATGCTCAAGAAAACCTACATTTGATTCTCTGTTGTGAATAATTCAGAGTCTCTTTCTTTTATGCTTTAAATCAGAAGGAGAAATTGATCTAATCTAAAGAAAATTACTCTATTTTTAAGTTTTAATGGTTTTATCATCTGAACAAACCTAAAACGTTTAGCAATATAAAAATAATAAAGTTCTGAAAGTAGAATAATATGGCTAATGGGAAATTCTGGAGGAGAAGATGTTATATAAATGTCACAACTTTACTTGTTATTACTTCACAATACAGTACAATCAGCCATTTAAAGCAAAGATGTATATGGACAAAGAGAACAGATTAGTGGTTACCAGAGGGGACGGGGTTTGGGTGGTGGGCATAAGGGGTAAAGGGGCTCATGTATATGGCCACTGACAAATAAAAATGTACAACTGAAATTCCAATGTTATAAACTATTATGCCCAGTAAAATAAAAAAAAAAAGATGTAAATTAGCAGAAGTCCATTTACATCATGATAATAAAGTGGCCTACCCCACTGGCAATGACTTCAGGGTTTCTAGAATGTCCAGCATTAGAAAAATTTGCATTAATCTTAAGTATGTAGATATTAATCAATCAAAAATGTAAAAAAGTGTTAGAGATTTCCTAAGTAATTATGGCTAGACTAAATTTTGACCATGGATTTACAGAAATTATTAATTTCTAAACTTGAGCTATCAGAAGAGAATGTCAGAGAAGTATGTTTCTTAGACTTATAATTAAGACAAAAAACTCAGGATTCTATTTTTGCAAAGTACAAAACTGCCTAGAGCCTTCTCTATAATTCTTTATTTCTGCTAGTTTTTTCTTAGTTCCATTATCATAATTTTCTCTAAGATGTGTTTTTTCAATAATAGTCTTAATATAATAATTTTAAGGAATTAATACAAATTACTAGCTATAATATCTTAAAATTATAAAAAGTGTTTCATCTTAAAGTTTAAAATTTATCTTTTTCACTATTATGTAAATTTTTTCCTTTTTTTGGCCTTGATCTCTTGAGAATTGAATATATGGTACTCATTTAAAATCTCCATCTGTCAACCCTGAAAAAGGAATGCAGTTAATTTTAAACCTAATTTATGAACCAGAAATGGAAGAAAGGAATAGGACAGCAAGCAGAATAAGAAGAAAGTAATTCTTTGACGGCTTACATCCACAACACAGAATCACACATTAAGGACAATTTGCTTTTAGCATACTCAAACCTATGGACATCAAATTCATGACAGTAAAATGTCCCTAAAGAAATTTAGAAAATTATGAAAAAATAATCTAGAAGAAAATATTTTACATACTTTAATGAGACACATTTATATTATTATTGAGATTTTCAAGTAAAAGGGTGATATATAGAAGAAATGTCTGAAAATTGAGATCTTTGTATCCCAAAATATTTCCTAAAGCAAATGATAAAAAGGAACCCAGATTGACAAATTCCCAATAGCTGTGACATTTCTAATAACTTTAGAGAGATGACTGACCTGTCAGTGATGTTGAGGAGATAGAAATTTTTCTAATTTTTTATTTTCTTGCTAAACACTCTCTAAATTGCCACCGTCTTAAAAAACTTTTTCCTCTTAGCTAGAATACACATAAGAGATATTTGCACTCACTCACAATGAATCTTTACTTGTTTAATCAGTTAAATTCCAAAATGAGATGATGTGCCAACTTTTGAGGATCTGTAACAGTCTTATTTCTAAGGGAATTTCCCTGATCTGACATTTTATTGTGCTGGTGTTGTCTGTTTTAGTTTGGGTTTTGAGTTTTAGAGGTTTGGGGGTTGTTTTTGGTGTAGGTTGTATTCAAAGATCTATAATCACTAACAAAGACAGGAAAAACACTTTCTGTCTTCCAACTCAGTTTGGAGGATAGTGGTAAAGATTCAGTTTCCGTGGATGACCGAGACAGGAAGCCAGCAGAAGACACTGAGCTGAACTCAACGCACAGAGAACAGTGTAACCCCTGCCCTGGGGGAAATCTCATCAACAGAGAGTAAGTGAGCGAACCAGAATAGCACTGAGCAATAGAGCAGCCCTCAGGAGAATGGCTCCTGCAGAACTCCAGCTTGCAAGCCTCCTTCATTCAGGAACAGTGGCACCTGGGCATATGAAGGAAACCAAAATCTGTTGCTATAACTGCACAGCAGATTTCTTGCTTGGAATAAAATGGTATACAAATAAATACACATCTGCAAATTTCTAAGTAAATTATCTTTTGATATAGCACGACGACAGTGCTTACAAGTGAAGGACTGACGCAAATTTACAAAGCAAGTTAGAGTTTTTCCCCAGTTTTTGAGAACACTAAAAACAAAAGTAAATTTTAAGGGCAAACACAGTTTAATGAAGAAGCTTATATTCCTGTAGAAAATTTTTCCTCTGAGAAGTAAAAACAAATATTCTTTTGAGTTTTATTAAATTCATACCTACTTGTAGAATTATTTCCACAAATAAGTGGATAATGATGATCGTTATGTGTTTCTCAATTATCAACTCATAAAAACTCTAAAATATTGGCTTGAGCAATCAAAACCAGGCACGGTTAGGAGCCTGGTATCAGCCAGCACTTTTTTTCTGCAGCACCCATCACATTCTAACATAGCACTCTACTTCTCCATGTTGTTTATTGTTTGTATCTCTTCTTAGGAGACAATCTCTGAACGGGCAGGTTTCCTCACATGTATTGTTCACTGTGGCATTCCTAACTCCTCAAACAGTACCTGCTTTAGAAATATTTGTTGAAGGGATATTTAAAAGAATGTCTGAGAAAATTCTGAGGACTTTTCATAAATATACCTGGCATCATGACTGGGAAAAGTTCTTACGTGATCTGAAGAATCTCTGTACTTTATACCTTCTGGTTTTATGTGTGATTTTTAAAATTTATTTTTTATTTTTTTATCGTGGTCATAATAGCTTATAACATAGTGAGATTTCAGTTGTACATTACTGTTTGTAAAACACCATATAAGTATGCCCCTTCACCCCTTATGCCCACCCTTCCCCCACTTCCCCCAGTAACCACAAATTTATTCTCTTTGTCTGTAAGTTTGTTTACATTCCACATATGAGTGAAATCATACAATGTTTGTCTTTCTCTGTCTTGCATATTTTGCTTAACATGATGCCCTCAAGGTTCATTCGTGTGGTTGCGAATGGGACGATTTTCTCTTTTTTTATGGTTGAGCAGTATTCCATTTCATATATATACCACCTCTTCTTTATCCAATCATCTGACGATGGCCATTTGGGTTGCTTCCACATCTTGGCTATTGTGAATAATGCTGCAGTGAACATAGGTCTGCATAAGGCTCTTTGAATTGTTGATTTGCAGTTCTTTGGGTAAATACCCAGTAGTGAGGTAGCTGGGTCATATGGCATTTCCATTTTTAATTTTTTGAGAAATCTCCATACTGTTTTCCACAGTGGCTGCACCAGCTTGCATTCCCACCAGCAGTGTAGGAGGGTTCCCTTTTCTCCACATCCTCTCCAACATTTGTTGTTTTTTGTCTTGGTGATTATAGCCATTCTAATGGGTGTAAGATGGTATCTAAGTATAGTTTTGATTTGCATTTCCCTGATGATTAGTGATGCTGAGCATATTTTAATGTGCCTATTGGCCATCTGTATATCTTCTTTGGAAAAATGTTTGTTCATATCTTCTGCCCACTTTTTGATTGAGTTGTTTGTTTTCTTGTTGTTCATTTGTGTGATCTCTTTATATATTATACAGATTAACCCCTCATCGGGTATATGATTTGCAAATATTTTTTCCCAGTTGGTGGGTTGTTTTTTCATTTTGATCTTGATTTCCTTTGCCTTCAAGAAGCTCTTTAGTCTGATGAAATCCCACTTGTTTATTTTTTCTTTTGTTTCCCTTGTCTGAGCAGATACAGTATTTGAAAAGATCCTTTTAAGTGTGATGTCAAAGACTGTACTGCTTATATTCTCTTCCAGAAGTTTTATGGTTTTAAGTCTTTGGTCCATTTTGAGCTTATTTTTGTGCATGGGGAAAGATAATTGTCTACTATCATTCTTTTGCATGTGGCGGTCCTGTTTTCCCAGCACCATTTATTGAAGAGGCTTTCCTTACTCCAGTGTATGTTCTTGGCTCCTTTGTCAAAGATTAGCTGTCCATACATGTTTTATATTTTTGATGTCACATTTTACATCTTTTTATCTTGTGTGTCCCTTAACCAGTTATTATAATCATAGTTATTTTTACCACTTTTTTCTTTTAACCTTCATAGTAGCTTTATAAGTGATTAATCCCCTATTTTTACTATATATTTACCTTTCCAGTGAGATCTATTCTTTCGTTTGTGTTCTTGTTACTAATCAGCACCCTTTCTCAGCTTAAAGTCACTTTAACATTTCCTATAAGACTGGTTTAGTGGTGATGAACTCCTTTGGCTTTTGCACGTCTGGAAAACACTCTCTCTCTATCACTTCTGAGTGATAACTTTGCCATGTAGAGTATTCTTGGTTTTTCTCTTTCAGCATTTTTGAATATATCGTGCCACTCTCTTCTGTCCAGTTTCTGCTGAAAAATCTGCTGCTAGGCTTAGGGGGGTTTCTTTGCATGCACCAAGTTGTTTTTCAGCTGATTCTATGTTTCTAATGCAGCTAAATTATTGATAATTCCACACTGCTCCTTCTGGCATTTATTCTTACTTTGTCTTAGAGTAGCATTTCTGTTGTGCTCCCTAGAAATTTTCAAGAGAAAATAACAAAGAAAAATCATGGAAGCAGTATTGTTAAGATATCTGTCACATAACAACCAATACTCCTCATCCTTCTGGATCTTCCAGATGTGCTGGGAAGCCAAATGTCAGTAGAGTCAGTCATCTGTATCCAAGCGTTCCACATCCACGGATTCAACCAACCCCAGGTTGAAAGGCCCACGATGGTTGCATCTGTGCTGAACATGTACAGACTTTTTTCCCCATCATTATTCCCTAAAGAATACAGTATAAAAACTATTTACATGGCATTTACATTGCATTAGGTATTATAAGTAATCTAGAGGTGATTTAAAGTACATGAGAGAGTGTGCATAGGTTATATGCAAATATTAGGCCATTTTATATAAGGGACCTGAGCATCCACAGATTTTGATATCTGCAGGGGGTCCTGGAACCAACCCCTCCCAGATACCAAGGGGCAACTGTATCTAACAATTTGTTAGATGCAGCAACATGCATCTTTCCTAAAGTTTTTAAGTTAGCCTGCATACCAATGAAGCTGAAATTGGAGAGGTGTTAGTATTCACAGAAATAGCAAGAAAGGCCACTTTCTTGTCATTGTGCATACCTGTGAAATTCCATGTTGCTTTAAACGTTTTTATTCAATTACTCAAAATTATATTTTTAAGTAATTTATGAGATAGATAGACTTTGATCTGAGATCAAAATCTCAAAATTTTCATGGTCCAGTCTTGTAAATCTAACAAAATCAGGTAATACAAGTTAGGTACCATGCATTTACTTATTTGCTTAAATCTAACCAAGCAGATAAATAATATAAATAAACTTGTTTTAAAGACCACTGGGCCAGAAAGTAATTTTATTTCTAAAAATCCAATATATATAATTATATTTGGTTCCTAAAAACCTATATGTAATTATTCTTAAGGCAATTACTTTGTTTAAATATATAACCTTGGTCAACCAAGAATTGTGGAGTTTTGTATAACATTTTCCTTTACTGTAAAAATTAAAAAGAAATCAATGAACAAGATGTCAAGTTAATACCAACATCTTACATGTCAAAATTTATTGACAAGAAAATGTTTTAGCTGCCTACCTAATACGCCAGAAGCCTTTACAGTCAGATGTTTTTTCACTGGGTACACAAAAGAATATCATTTATAGTCCCACAATGTGCTTTCACTTTCCTGTAAAATAAATCATGTGCAACACATTTTTAAATATGCTCCCTAATAGCAAAGTTTGACAAGGTGCTTGTTTTTAATTTTTCATGGGGGTTTAACTCCAACCTGAAATGCTATTTATATTCAGCAGTGCAATCAATTCTATCACTTTCTATTTTACTGGAGATAGTTTCATTGAAATGTGCCAGTGTAAATGCATTTCGAGTTGTTTGCTAAATATCTCATATGCCTCTTGGCAGTACTAGAACACAATAGTTTAAAAACGTTTAAAAGCTACAAGTCTACATAACATAAAGTAAAATATCTGCAATTATGGCGAAATGTCAGAGGTAGACACTTCATTTAAGATTTCTAATAGTTTAAACTCATTGCTATGATGTCTGGTTTCTTCTGGCTTCTGACCATAGTTTAAAGAAAAAAATAATTTTTTAAAGCAGAAGCAATTTACATATATAGAATTCGTGACGTGTTATGGCTACAAATTCTTGACTAGAGAATTGTTAATACAATTGTTTAGCTTGTCTAAAAGGCTAATATACATGACTATTATTGAAGAAATTGAGTTAGAGGCTGTCATAGACAAAGTTAAAGTCTAATTTAGTAATTAAGAATTGTAATTGAACAGTTATTAACATTCCAAGAGATCTAAAACTCATAGCTCATACCCAAACATAAAAGCATTTGCTTTGGCTGGAAGGGCAGAGCAAAATGGCGGGGTGAGCTGACCCGGGATTCTCTCCCCTCCAAAATACAACAAAAGATTGGAAGAACTGAATTTCAGAGAATAAACATAATGCCAGCTCGTTAGAGACCTACAATACCAAGAAGGCGGAGATCATAACCTTGCTTTACACCTTCGGAGGCGCTGGAACGGTAGGAGAGGACATCGCTCCCTCCCCTAGAGTCTGCGATCGCTGCGGCGCGGGTCGGGAAGGAGCAGGGGAGGGGCTGCGCCAACGGGGGATCATCCAGGACTCCTGCCGCTGATTCAGTGGAGACCCGCTGATGGGGGAAAGCTTCTGTCCGCGGGGACCCTATAAATCAAGGGCCTTGGGAGACCAGAGAACAGAACTGATCTGAACCCAGACCGGGGCGTGTGAGTAACAGCCCCTCCCCCCCAGCAAAGCCAGTGGGCGCAGCCATCTTGCCCCAAGGCGGAGAGCTAACACGCCGCTCTCAACCCCCATCTAGTGGCGACAGGCTGTAACTGCAACTGAATTCTACCACCATGAGAAAAAACCGCTCCTCTACCATCCAGCAATTTATAAAAGCCCCAGACCAGAAGGAAAACAATAAAAACACAGAATTAAGTCCTGAGGACTTGGAATTAGGTAAACTAAGTGATAATGAATTCAGAGCAGCTATAATCAAAAAACTCAATGAGCTAGAGAGAAAGATAGAGAAACAAGCTGAGTTCTGGAGTTACTTCACGAAAGGGATTGAGATCATAAAGAAGAATCAAACAGAATTACTTGAGATGAAAAACACAATGGACCAGATAAAACAGAATACGGATTCCCTGAATGCCCGTGTAGACAACATAGAGGAGAAAATCAGCATAATCGAGGACAGACAGGCTGAATGGCGCCAGACAGAGGAAGAAAGAGAACTAAGAATTAAAAAAAATGAGGAAAATCTCTGAGAGATAATGGATTCAATGATGAGTAAGAACATAAGGATCATAGGAATTCCCGAGAATATGGAAAAGGAAAATGGAGCAGAAAGTGTGCTTAACGAAATTATTGAAGAGAACTTCCCAAATCTAGGGATCAATGGAGAAATGTGTGTAGAGGAGGGTTTTAGATCTCCTAGATTTGTCAATGTAAAAAGACCCACCGCAAGGCACATAATAGTAAAGTTGGCACATAGGAAGGATAAGGAAAGAATACTCAGGGAAGTAAGAAAAAAAAAGAGAATAACCTATAAAGGAGCCCCTATCAGACTGTCAGCGGATTTCTCTACAGAAACCCTACAAGCTAGGAGAGAATGGAGTGATATATTCAAAGCTTTAAAGGATAAAAACCTTCAGCCAAGAATACTCTATCCAGCAAGAATTTCCTTCAGATATGAGGGAGAAATTAAATCTTTTCCAGACAAACAAAAGTTAAGGGAATTTGTAACTAAAAGCCCTCCATTACAAGAAATCCTCAAGAAGGCTCTCATAGTTGAAAAAAGAAAAAAGAGAGAAAGGGGACACAATCCACAGACTAGGGAGACCGATGGATAGAACCAGAACAGGATAGCAAATATTCAACTATAGCATTAGGGTAAAAATAAGGAAACTACCAAAACAAGGACGATCTTAGCACTCTAACTACAAATTAATAAGACGAGTTGGAATAAAATATTCTCTGGTGAAAGAATAGACTATATTATACACGAGATTCTAAATACAAACTTCAAGGTAGACACTAAAATAAAGTACAGAACAGAGTCACAAATCATAGATAAGGAAAAATCTAAGAAACCCAGCATAAGAAATTGCAGTATTAAATGGGTAGTCTAAAGCACACAGGAAAAGAAACACAGGAAAACAAGATAATGAGCGACAGATTGACAGCATTAAGTCCACATGCATCAATAATCACTCTCAATGTGAACGGATTGAACTCTCCAATAAAAAGACACAGAGTGGCAAAATGGATTAAAGAACAAGATCCAACAATTTGTTGCCTCCAGGAAACACACCTCAGCCCCAAGGACAAACACAGACTCAGGGTGAAGGGGTGGAGGACAATACTTCAAGCAAATAGCAAGGAAAAAAAGGCAGGTGTTGCAATTCTTATATCAGACCAAGTGGATATCAAAATAAGACAGGTAAAGAGAGACACAGAGGGACAATATATAATGATCAAAGGGACACTTCATCAAGAAGAAATAACACTTATAAATATCTATGCACCCAACACAGGAGCACCAAGATTCATAAAGCAACTATTAACAGACCTAAAGGAAGATGTTAAAAACAACACAATAATAGTAGGGGACCTCAACACCCCACTCACATCAATGGACAGATCATCCAGACAGAAAATCAACAAGGAAATAGTGGAGCTGAATGAAAAACTAAAACAATTGGACTTAATAGACATATATAGATCACTCCACCCTGAAGAAGCTGAATACACATTCTTCTCAAGTGCACATGGAACATTCTCTAGGATAGACCATATGTTGGGAAACAAGGCAAGCCTCTACAAATTTAAAAAAATTGAAATAATAACAAGCATCTTCTCAGATCACAGTGCTATAAGGCTAGAAATTAATTACAAGAAAAAAGCTGAGAAAGGCACAAAGATGTGGAGACTAAACAACACACTAATGAACAAGCAATGGATCATTGAAGAAATTAAAGAAGAAATCAAAAAATACCTGGAAACAAATGAAAATGATAGCATGCCATACCAACTCATATGGGATACAGCAAAAGCTGTATTAAGAGGAAAATTCATCGCAATACAGGCACATCTTAACAAACAAGAAAAATCCCAAATAAGCAACCTTAAAGCACACCTAACTGAACTAGAGAAAAAAGAACAAATGAAGCCCAAAGTCAGCAGAAGGAGAGAAATAATAAAGATCAGAGCAGAAATAAATACTATTGAAATGAAAAAGGCAGTAGAAAGGATCAATGAGACAAAGAGCTGGTTTTTTGAGAAGATAAATAAAATTGACAAACCACTAGCCAGACTTACAAGGAAAAAAAGGGAGAAAGCTCACATAAACAAAATCAGAAATGAGCGAGGAGAAATAACAACAGACTCTGCAGAAATACAACAGATTATAAGAGAATACTACAAAAAACTATATGCCAACAGAATGGATAACCTAGAGGAAATGGATAAATTCCTGGACTCCTACAATCTCCCAAAGCTCACTCAAGAAGAGGCAGACAATTTGAACAGACCAATCACAAGGAAAGAGATTGAAACAGCAATCAAAAACATCCCAAAGAATAAAACCCCAGGACCAGATGGCTTTCCTGGGGAATTCTACCAAACTTTCAGAGAGGATTTAATACCTATCCTTTTCAAGCTATTCCAAAAAATTAGGGAAGATGGAACACTTCCTAACACATTCTATGAGGCCAACATCACGCTGATACCAAAACCTGACAAGGACACCACGAAAAAAAGAGAACTACAGGCCAATATCACTGATGAACATAGATGCAAAAATTCTAAACAAAATTTTGGCAACCAGAATTCAGCAATTCATCAAAAGAATCATACATCAGGATCAGGTGGGATTCATACCAGGGACACAGGGATGGTTCAACATCCGCAAATCAATCAACGTGATACACCACATCAACAAACTGAGGAATAAAAACCACATGATCATCTCAATAGATGCAGAGAAGGCATTTGACAAGATCCAACAGCCATTTATGATAAAAACTCTGAACAAAATGGGCATAGAAGGAAACTACCTCAACATAATAAAGGCCATATACGACAAACCCATAGCCAACATCATACTCAATGGGCAAAAACTGAACCCCATCCCCCTGAAAACAGGAACGAGACAAGGATGCCCTCTATCACCACTCTTATTTAACATAGTACTGGAGGTCCTGGCCAGAGCAATCAGGCGAGAAACAGGAATAAAAGGAATCCAAATAGGGAGGGAAGAAGTGAAACTCTCGCTGTTTGCAGACAACATGATCTTATATATAGAAAACCCCAAAGAATCCATTGGAAAACTGTTAGAAGTAATCAACAACTACAGCAAAGTTGCAGGGTATAAAATCAATTTGCATAAATCAGTAGCATTTCTATACTCCAGTAATGAACCAACAGAAAAAGAACTCAAGACTACAATACCATTCACAATCGCAACAAAAAGAATAAAATACCTTGGGGTAAATTTAACTAAGGAAGTGAAGGACCTATATAATGAAAATTACAAGGCCTTTCTGAGAGAATTGGATGACGACATAAGGAGATGGAAAGACATTCCATGTACATGGATTGGAAGAATAAACATAGTTAAAATGTCCATTCTACCTAAAGCAATCTACAGATGCAACGCCATCCCAATCAGAATCCCAATGACATTCTTTACAGAATTAGAACAAAGAATCCTAAAATTCATATGGGGCAACAAAAGACCCCGAATTGCTAAAGCAATCCTGAGAAAAAAGAACAAAACGGGAGGCATCACAATCCCTGACTTCAAAACATACTACAAAGCTACAGTAATCAAAACAGCATGGTACTGGTACAAAAGCAGGTGCAGAATTGAAAGCCCAGAAATAAAACCACACATCTATGGACAGCTTATCTTTGACAAAGGAGTTGAGGGCATACAATGGAGAAAAGAAAGTCTTCTCAACAAATGGTACTGGGAAAACTGGAAAGCCACATGTAAAAGAATGAAAATTGACCATTCTTTTTCACCATTCACCAAAATAAACTCAAAATGGATTAAAGACCTAAAGGTGAGACCTGAAACCATAAGGCTTCTGGAAGAAAACGTAGGCAGTACACTCTTTGACATCAGTATTAAAAGGATCTTTTCGGACACCATGCCTTCTCAGAGAAGGGAAACAATAGAAAGAATAAACAAATGGGACTTCATCAGATTAAAGAGCTTTTTCAAGGCAAATGAAAACAGGATTGAAACAAAAAAACAACCCACTAACTGGGAAAAAATATTTGCAAGTCATATATCTGACAAAGGCTTAATATCCTTAATATATAAAGAACTCTCGCAACTCAATCACAAAACATCAAACATCCCAATCAAAAAATGGGCTGGAGACATGAACAGACATTTCTCCAAAGAAGATATACTGATGGCCAATAGGCACATGAAAAGATGCTCATCATCGCTGATCATCAGGGAAATGCAAATCAAAACTACACTAAGATATCACCTTACACCCGTTAGAATGACAAAAATATCTAAAACTAATAGCAACAAATGTTGGAGAGGTTGCGGAGAAAAAGGAACCCTCATACACTGCTGGTGGGAATGCAAACTGGTGCAGCCACTATGGAAAACAGTATGGAGATTCCTCAAAAAACTAAAAATAGAGCTACCATACGATCCAGCCATCCCACTACTGGGTATTTATCCAAAAAGCCTGAAGTCAGCAATCCCAAAAGTCCTGTGCACCCCAATGTTTATTGCAGCACTGTTTACCATAGCCAAGAAGTGGAAGCAATCTAAGTGCCCATCAACAGACGAATGGATAAAGAAGATGTGGTACATATATACAATGGAATACTACTCAGCTGCAAAACAGAACAAAATCATTCCATTTGCAATAACATGGATGGATCTTGAGAGAATTATGTTAAGTGAAATAAGCCAGTTAGAGAAGGACAATCTCTGTATGACTCCACTCATATGAGGAATTTAAAACTATGGACCAAGAACAGTTTAGTGGATACCAGGGGAAAGGTGGGGTGGGGGGTGGGCACAAAGGGTGAAGTGGTGCACCTACAACATGACTGACAAACATTAATGTACAATTGAAATTTCACAAGATTGTAACCTATCAATAACTCAATAAAAAAAATAGCATTTGCTTTGAATAAATATTTAAAGTTATTATATTTGTGACTTATAGAAGAATTAATACTGAGATTGTTTTAGTATTCAACGAATTTATATTCTAGAGTTAAAATAAACCTCACCTATTGCATTATATTAGTTTCCTATTGTTGCTACAACAATGATTACAAATTTACTGGCTTAACATAACACAGATGTATTCTCTTACAGTTCTGGAGGTCAGAAGGTTAAAATTCGTCTTCCAGGGCTGCCATCAAGGCGTTAGCAGGGCTGGTTCCTGCTGGAAGCTCTAGGGGAGACTGTTCCCTACTTTTCCAGCTTCCTTGGCTCCTAGCCTTCTTTCATCTTCATCAGCAATGTCATCCTTCCGACCTCTGCTTCCACATTTTCTTTCACTTTCTTGTCTCCCTCTTTTTCTTAGAAGGACCTTTGTGATCACATTGAGCCCATTCAGATAATCGAGAATAACCTCTCCATCTCAAAATGCTTAACTTAAAAACATCTGCAAAGTGCATTTAGCCATATAAGGTAACATTTTCCCAAATTCCAGGGACCGGGGCATAGAGCCATTATTCTGCCTACCAAAAACAGAAAAGTAAATTTTATTTTAATTTTTACCAGCACATCATAGTTTTTAAACAAAGGCTTAGCCCTTTTAATTATACTATTAAACACATTGCCATATTTAAAATTAATTTCCACCTTACCTTGATTGACTATATATTTTTTTCACAAATAGTTCTATTTCCTTCTGATCATTTCAGCTAATAGTGAAAATTATCATCCAATTGATAGCACAGCTAATAGCTATTTTGAGCTGATATATATGACTTTGAAAATGTTCTTAACTGTGTGCACCAGTTTCATTGTGTTTCTGTAATAGTGTATCATTTTTTGTGAATCATTATCTTTCTTGAGAGAGTAAGTCCTAATAGTTCAGGTGGGACTTTCCTCATCATTTGCAGCCAAATCACACACGTAGCCTTCACTTTAGATACCCCCTTCTTGTCATGTGAGCCACGTTTCTAATGGCATAAAAGAAGAAGTCAAGTGTTCTTGTTAATTATTAAAACCTCACGGAAAGTTCAAGTTGGTTTAGTAAGGTGGTGATTCTTATAAACTTTACCAAAAAATCAAGTGTAAGATCTGGAGATGTTTTTCCCAATTCAAATGTATAATGAACATTTTCCCACTAAGACAGTAAACAATAAAATATAAAAGAAAACAGTTTATTATTTCAGATGGATGGAAAAGAAAGTGAGACAGTTTATGACTAAGCACAGTCTTTGTAGGCCAGCCACTGAAAAGGTAGCGTGAATTTCACTGCTGTCCTTGTAAGAAATGGAAGGCCCTCCTCTCCTACTCCCTTGACTCTAGTTCAGGCGTTATACATGGAAGAGTACACAAAGGACAGGCTATAAATTAGGATGCTTTACTGCTCTTCGAGATCCACTGATTGGAAGACAGCAGAAGACACTGTATATAAATATCATTGCCTCTATTGGAGAGGAGAAAGACTGGATAAGAAGCAGTCATTCTACTTATTGGTTATGCAAAGAATATTTGGTGTTATTTAGATTTCTACAATTCACATTGCTGAGACCAAATTTGGGCCTGTGGCCAAAAAAAAGAAAAAACTTTCAGAATAAAATCAAGAATCTACACAGATCCTTCCCAAAACTACACTGTCCTACCACCCAAACTATCATCTTTGGAGTGGGATAAAACTACTCCTAACTTAACATTAGCAGTTCATATGAAAAAAAGTTACTTTTTTGGTTGGCAACAAGTTCAAAATCGACTTCCCTGAGATGAGACCAAATTTTTAAGAACGTGTGCTTTATTCATTAACAGAAATATGTTACCCAGAACAACTGATACGTTATGGATAAGATACAATACAAAATGATAATCAAACAAAGTGATAATACTCTGTATTGGTCATGCCCTCTCTGGAGTATTATTATACTTAGTACCGGACATCTTTCTCAAACCAGAGAGTATAAAGAAGAGGATGAAGCCTTTAGTGCAAGCTTTGAAGGTTCCAGAGCTCTTAATCCTTAAAAAGAAGTAATGGAGTTTCAACGTGGCCCCTGGGGGGGGTATGTCTTTGTTCAAAAAACCATTTGAACAATTAACAGTTATCCGCATGAGCTACCTTGTAAGAAAACATAATAACTATATTAAATTACTACAGCTCTTGAGGTTCCAATGTATTTTAACACCTAATGTTTTCTTTAACCTCTAAGACTTCCCTAGAAGAGAGACAAAGCAGTAATTGTTCCCATATTATAGGTAAGGAACCAAGCTAATAGGGATTAAGTAATTTGTGCAAGATCACGCAGCAAGTGGGAGACTCAGGTCTCAAATATTGATATTCATATTCTAAGTCTTTGTTCTGTGCATTAGATGACAGTAGTCTCTAGTGAGGGCGATATTTATTATTGTGTGAACTAAATGATATAATATATGTAAAAGCACATAGCAAAATATGAGACAGTATAGTGGAGAAAAGCAGACGCTAGACACAGATGACCTCAATTTACATCCCTGCCCTAACAGTGACGAGTTATTTCATCATCTGTGAAAAGATGTTAACACCATCACCTATCTTTCAGGGTGTTTGGAGGAGTAAATGAGTTACTATGCTGTAAAGTACTTTGCTGTAAGAGCTCTATCAGTGTTAGTGAATATAAAAATCTATTATTGTCTGGCACACAGAAGGCACTCAATAAATGTTAGCTGCATTAGCTGTCTGATATGAGAAGTGTTAATTCAGATGATGAATTAATATGTTTGTCATATTTTAGAAGATATTCTAGAAATGCAGGGAGTGGGAGAACGGTGGAAAATTTGAATAAGCAACCTCCTGAGTTCCTTTGTAAAATCCCGTGAATCCCTGATTTGTGGAGAATCATATGGAAATTCTCTCCCAAACCAAAGATGTTCTTTCTCCATTCCATATATATCTAATCTGTGCCTAACATGCAATTAATTGAGCGGCTAAATTTGCAAGCTACCATAGGCCTCAGTAGATAAGAAAAACAGTCATAGCTGTAATTATACATGATTTCCTGTTGTAGCAATTTCAATACCTACCTATTTACAGGATTTTTTTAAAAACAAATCTTATTTACCACTGTATGAATAATGTGACCTCATTGCAAAGATTTTCCTAAAATATTCAGTTTTGTATTTAATATCATTTCCAAGTTTGCATTATACACTGGTGAAAATCAAATCCCTACATTTTCTCTGGTGTTCATAGGGAATAAAATTCACAGGAAAATAACTAAGTTTATATATTTCACGAATACAATCTGGACCAAGATGAATTAGATGCCTTTTTTCCTTCAGGCACTGGAGCAAAAGCAGACTGTAATTTAGTCATAGTACATCTCCGGAGGAAATTACAATTTGTAAATATGTCATGATCTGAGAAAAGGTGGATCCACTAGACATATTTTACAACAATAATACTGTCTCATGTGTGCATAAATTTATGAACTGGATACTCTGTGTTCTCTGCTGGATTCATGGTCTTGTCTATGTTACAAATTCACTGCTTTCAATATGAACTAGAGAGTGATTACCCCCGGCCCAGGGAGCATAACCATCTATTATGAACTGGCTCCAATAACACATTATCATGTTGGTGCCTTGAATGGTAAGTAAGAAATTTTTCAAATTGTTTTATTGTTTTGTCACAAAAAGGAAATTAATATCTAAGCTAATGAAGAAGAAAAAGATGCCTATAAATTATTGACAGTGGAAGATCCTTGTATAAATCTACAAATCTATATTATGTATTAAGCAGAATGTTTTCCATTTCTAAAATGTTGTTTTGGTGGGGTTTGTTCTTATGACTATTCAGAACAATGTAGTTTTCCTCTTCTCCTTTTGTGATGTTTTTTCTTTTTTTCTCACCATTATTCTTCTCAATTTTCTACTGCTTATAACTTTGTTGACTTCTCACACGTTATCTCTTTTATAACAAATGTACTGAGGTCTAATTTACATACAATAAACTGCACACATTTAAATATTAAACTTTGACAAATGTGACAGCTATACATTATTTTAAAATCACCATCAAATTCAAGATACAGAAATTTCCCCTCAAAGTTTTTTTGTTCCCTTTGCTGTGTATCTCTCATGCCACCCATCTCCAGACAACTACTGATCTACTTTGTAACTCTAGATCAATCTGAATTTTCTAGAATTTTATGTAAAGTTTATGCACTATAAACTCTTCTTACCTGGTATCTTTCACTCGGCACGAATTTAAGGTCCACACGTGTTGTTGTATATAGCAGTAGTTGATTCCATTTTATTGCTGAATAGTATTTCATGGTATGGATTTAGCACAACGTCTTTATATATTCACCAGCTGATGAGCATTTGGATGTTGCCAGTTTGGGCAATTGTAAATAAAGCTGCTGCGAACATTTGGATACAAATCTTTGTGTAGACACATAATTTCATTTCTTTTGAGCAAATGCCTTGGAGTAGAATGGATGAGTCATATGAGAAGTATATGTTTAATTTTGTTATAAACTGTCAAACGGCTCTCAAACTACTTGTGCTGTGTACAACCCCATCAACAATGTATGAGAACTTCAGATTTCTACATCCTTGCCACCTCTGGGCATTATCAATCTTTTTAATTTTCACCATTCTAATGAGTATGTATCTAATTGTGGTTTATTTTGAGTTTCCATGATAATTAATGACTTGAGCACCTTGGCCACTCATAAATCTTCTTTTATGAAGTGTTTTCTCAAATCTTTTGCTTATTTTTCAATTAAGTTTATTATATTCTTATTGAATTATAAATGTTCTCTACATATTATGGATTAGAGTTCTTTGCCTAATATGTGTGAATATTTGTTTCCAGTCTGACTTGCCTTTTTATTTTTTGATGGTATCTTTCCAAGAGAAAAATGTTTTAATTTTGATAAAGTCCAGTTTATTAATTTTTTATCTTTCACAAATTGTTTTTGTGGTCTAGCTAAGAAATTTTTGCCTATCGCAATGTCACATAGGTATTCTCTCCTGTTTTCTTCTAGAAGTTTTGCAGTCTTATCTTTTATTTTTTACATTTAGACATGTGATCCATTTTGTGTTAATTTTTTCTTTTTTTTTTTCTTTTGAGAAAGATTAGCCCTGAGCTAACATCTGCTGCCAATCCTCTTCTTTTTTGCTGAGGAAGACTGGCCCTGAGCTAACATCCATGCCCATGTTCCTCTATTTTCTATGTGGCACGCCTGCCACAGCATGGCTTGACAAGCGGTATGTAGGTCTGAGCCGGGATCCAAACCAGCAAACCCCATGCTGCTGAAGTAGAGAGTGCAAACTTATCCACTGTGCCACTGGGCCAGCCCCTTGAATTAATTATTTTATGGTGGTGTGAAGTAAGGTTGCTGTTCTTTATTTCCATAAGGATATCCCATTGTTCCAGCACAATTTGTCAAATGTCTTTCTCACTGAATAGCCTTGCTGCCATTGTTGCAAATCAATTGACTATATATGTAGTATTGGCATAAGTAATTTGGGACTTTCTTTTCTGATGTATAAATATATATATATATTTCTAAATATTTAGAATAGAATAGACTATTTAGAAATATATATATTTCATATATACATATATATATATATTCTTTTGCCAATACCGACAAAATCCAGCAAGCAATAACATAAAGTTCACAATGTCCAACAACAATAAAAAATTACCAGGCATACAAAGAAACAAGAAAATATGATCCACAACCAGGAGAAAACCCAATCAACCTAATCAATAGAAACTGCCAGAAATACATAGATAACTCAATTTGAAGACAGGGATGTTGAATATCCAATATAAATATGCTCCTTATGATCAAGAAAGTAGATGCAAACATAAGCATGATGAAATGATAAATGAGAGATTTTTTTTAAAGGCCTCAAACAGTACTTCTAGAGATAGAAATACAATCTAATAAGTGAAAAATGCATGGGATGGGAGTAGCAGCAGATTAGACAATGCAGAAGAAAATATCTTTGAATTTGAAAATATGATAATCAAAAATATCCACATTGAAGCACAGAAATAAAAACAAATATATTTTTTAAATGAACACAGCATGTGGGAAACTAAGTTACTGGTCTAATAACTACTAGATTAATTTTACCAGAGTCTCAGAGGGAGGACAGGGAGGAACAAAAAAAAGACTTTAAGGCAATAGCTGAAAATTTTCCAAATTTGATGAAAAATATAAACCCACAAATTCAATAAGCTCAACAAACACCAACCAGAATAACAATAAAAAATGCCAATGCATGTCATAATGAAATTGCCAAAAACAAAGAAAAATGGACACATTAAGCACAAAAGAATAAAGATAAATGCAGCAGCCCTACAGCCAGAAACCATACAAGCCTGAAGACAATGGGGAGACATCTTTAAAGCAACAAAAGAAAAAGACCTGTCAGCCTAGAACTTCTTACCAAGTGAAAATATCTTTCAACAATGAAGGCAAAAAAAAGAATTTTTCAGATAAACAAAAATTCCTAGGTTTCATCTCTATGAGAACTGAAATACAAGAAATGTTAAAGGAAGTTTCTTGAGCAGGAGGAAAACAAAACCAGATGAAAATTTAGAGCTACACATAAAAATGAGAGGACTAGAAATGATAAACATGTTGGTAAATATAAAACAAAGTTTTTCTTGTTTTAATGTCTTTAAAGATAACTGACTGTCAGGCTGTATTAGTAGTTGGCAGGAGTCTTAGTTCCTTGCCAGCTGGATCTCTGAGAGGTCGCTTGAGCGTCCTCACAACATGGCAGCTGGCTTTCCTCAGAGCAAGCCATCCAAGAGAGAATGAGGAGGAAGCTGTAGTGTCGGTCATGGCATCGTCCAAAAGTCAGACACACCTTCACTTTTAGCGTTCTAGTCATTGGGTGTGAGTCACCAAGTTCACACTCCAAGTGCAGAGAATCTTTTGAAGTGAGGAGTGTCAAAAAATTTGTGGACATATTTAAAAACTTACATGTTGACTTAATGCTGTCCCTGGTTACTATAGTATATGTCCTTTCAATGAGGAGAAAACCAAATATGATAATAAGCTTTGATGATGATTAAGTGGTCATCTTAGTGTCCAGGTAAGTAAGCTAGAAGGGGTGAATTGGTATTGAATTCTCATTTATTGGATTATTGCCTAAGAAGATTCTACCTCTGTCCTGCGACAGGAAGGGTAGGTCCAGATAAATGAGGTCTGGGGCAGTTGCCCAGAGAAAATAAATTATCAACGAAAAATAATACCTTTTAAAACATATACCAAAAGGGATAGGGACAGTGGTAAGTGAACCTTGGTGTTGGAAAATTACAAAAATCTTTACTTCCTTCAAAATGTTACCTACAAGTAGTGCGGAATTTTTGTCTGACCATTTCAAAACTCTCTAATAAATTATATTGAACCAACTCCCTATCCCCCGACTCTCCATTAATCACGCCTCAGCTTTATACTAAAATATTCCTACAATTATTTTGCTGCACAAAAGAAATTTGATTGATTACCTAATATCTTAAGTCCAAAGTACCTTTTTGGTTTATTATTATTTATAATCATATAAATTACAATTTGCAATGAAAGATTTATTTCCCCTTTAAAATTGTGTGTGAGTATGTATGTTATACAGCATTTGTGAGTGTATAAACAGATATATATACCCACACAGATATTCTGTTAGTGAATAATTTTATGACATATTCTATATTTCATGCTAAGGCGTGTTTTCAAGTCTATATGACAATCAATCTTTTGAGAATTCATTATAAGAAGAGAAAGCTAGGAAGCCAATTTAATAATTACCTTCAATAGAAAACAATAAAAGTATTATTCACTTCCTGGTGCTCAATAGGAAGAGCAAAAGGTAGTTTTAATTCAAACAATGGGCATTAAATAACAAGAAAAATAATATGTATGCTATGTTTTCTAGAATGAGAACATTTCAAAAGATCAATTGGCAATATTAGCATCAAATGTTCTTACTTAATTTTCTAACCAGAAACTGAGAAGTGGTCACAAACGCTGTTAATGAGTGACATAAAATTTAATTAGACTGGCTTTACAGTATATAATAAGACAATAAGAAATGACAGTGACAATAAGAAATGCTTATGAGTCCATTGTACCTTATTTGATTAGGTCACATGCAAAATGTGACCAAAATCAATCAATGATGATGAAATATAAAGTGTTCAACACATCTAAAAAATGTTCAAAATATTGATGTGACAAAATATTTTGACATCTGGCAAATAATCAATTCAATTTTTCAATGTTTGCTCAAATGTGTAAGTCTCACGCTGGCAAAGCTCAGGCCACAAATTCATCAACATTATCTGTCAAAAGCACACAATTGCACAACACTTTGGCAGTAGGCTGATTGTGAAAATGTAACGTTAGATTTTGTGGACATGGCCTGGTGCTGGAATGTCCCATTCCTCTGAACTTCATGGCAAATTCAAAACAAGTATTTAAAATAAGCGAGGTTGTGAATTGGAATTATTTGCCAATTTTCATCACTCTGTTTCACATACACTAATTATTCTTTAAAGGTCTGTACTGTGGGACATGTTCTGGAATTCTAAGCCACATAAGTTAGCAGGCTTATCTTGGCCCTATTGTAAATTTGGCATTTAGAAAATGTAATGAGGTGACGGGATTTAAAGTAGAGAAAAAGAAAATGACCCTTTTCTTCTGAGTTTGAAGAAGGTAAATCATGCAGAAGAGAACTGGATGCAATCACAGTGAGAGCTGACTGATAGTCATACCACACGCTAATATTTCAGGTTTCTCTGCTGTCTTTTCTCAGTGCAAATAGTCTGCACTCTTGGCCTCATGTCGAGCAACACACCTGGTAGTAGAAAGAAGACCTTGAAGCAGATGATCTGCTACATTGCTCATAGCACTTGCTCTGTGGGGAAGCTGTGCTCATTTTGAACTCTGCTGTGGATGAGGAGACAAACCAATAACCTGCGGTAAGTCGAAACACACACGAAATTAACCTTGATAGGCCCTTAATGGAGAAACCAATCAAAAGACAACATATTAGCCAGTACACTAACTCTGACTGATTCACCATGCTTTTCTCTAACAAGGCGTTTATGGTTCTTGTTAAAGGAATTGGCTTGTTTTCTTTCCTTGAAATTCGTGTGATTATAAAGCTTGTCTCTTTTTAAAGATATTTTATATCTTTTTTTCCAAACGTCACTTTGATAGTTTTCTATGAGCTCTTATAGAATAATTATGTCTCTTCCTAGTTCTTCATAATTATTTAACCTTTGCTTATTATTATAATCATTATTAATAATAATCATATTATTTATTAACTCATATAATAGCCCTCTGATATTGCTGTTGTTATTATTATTATTATTATTTTCTTAACAAATGGTCAGTATCAAACAATCATCCCAATATATCCTAAAATAACTATCCTATTCTTTAACAGGCCAATGAAAGGAGAATCAATTAGAATATGAACTATAATTTTTAGTAAGGTAATAAAGGAATGGCAGTGATGCTATTTTTCTGTGTTTTTGAGTGATACAGTAATTGAATTTTTAAATGATTAATATATATTAAAACTAAAATTTAACAAACACATACATTGCAATCATCATGTACCAGGTATAATTATAAGGGCAATAAAAAAATTAATTTATTTAATCCCATAAGGATCCTTTGAGATAAATTGTACTATTATCACACTTTTAGAGTTCATGTACTTGGTACAGTGTGCCAAGGTAACATTGCCCATAAGTAGTGGAGTTGGGATTTGCACCCATGTAGTCTGGTTCCAGAGTCAGCACTCTTAACCACTATGCTGTGTCATCAAAAATAAGGGAAGGGGAAAGGGAGATTGTGAAAGGGTGGCTATGGCAGTATAATTTTTTATTCACATAAATATAGAGCAACTAGGGGCCAGCTCCCTGGCCAAGTGGTTAAGTTCATGCGCTCCGCTGCGGCAGCCCAGGGTTCGGATCCTGGGAGCGGACATGGCACCGCTCGTCAGGCCACGTTGAGGTAGTGTCCCACATCCCACAACTAGAAGGACCTGCAACTAAGATATACAACTATGTACCAGCGGGGTTTGGAAAATAAAGCAGAAAGAAAAGAAGGGAAGAGGATTGGCAGCAGTTGTTAGCCCAGGTGCCAATATTAAAAAAAAAAAAGAGAGAGCAACTAGATAGTAAAACACACCAAACAGCTAGATAGTATATCCAAAAACTCATAAGCAACATTTACAGCAAATCAAGGTGGCAAGGTACTCTATAAACATCAAATTATAATTGGTCAAGGACCAGCCACCAATAACCACAAAATCCACACTATATCAGCATCTATGCATGAGGATCAGAGGAAAGCAACAAGGTGACTGACAGAAGGAAGAAAAGAAGAACCTAAAAATGTGCAACACGCTGAAACAACTGTCATGCAGTTTGAAAGCAGCCGCTGAAACTGATCATGTTTTTGCCAAATCCAATATGAGATGAATTGAGGGGTCCACAGGAAGATAATCTGAAAAGGCTGGAGGAGTATAGCCCCTGGGAAATCTTAAAAGTGACCAGTGAGGCCTCCCAGGCTGCGAAGTTGCCTGGAGTGGAGTCAAAATTGAGCAGGACAATTACAACAGAGAGGAAGGAAAGAGAAGTGTCGGAGAAAAGTAAAGAGGGAAACAAAACCAGGAAATCTTAGAAAACAAGCTTCTATAGTTTTGTTGTTAGATGAAAATAGGAGAAAAAGAAATTGAGAGAAGATTAGGGAAACTTCCAGAACCAGACCTCTACTAAAAGTTCAGAAAAAAATAATTTCACATCAAAAAAGGAAACAAAATGTATTGAGGTAAAATTCCATATAAAGCTCTTACACGAAAGCATGTCAAAAAAATACGGTATAGATAAACTACACCATCATAGCTCAAAACAAGCTAAAGTTTATTAAAAATTACTTGCAACATGAAAAAACAACATTAAAAACAATATGACAGAAAAACTTAAGCGTATTTGAGAGAACTCAGGAAAAAAATAGAAGTGAAAGAATCCATCCTTTCATAAACAAAGAATGAATTAGAGAAACACAAGCAAAAATAAACACAACAGGTAACATCTTAGGAAAAATAGAAGGTAAAAAAATGAAAAATTTTAAAAACTAGAAGTAAATGAAAGAAGAGGTTAAAAAAAATAGAAGGTGACAAATATTGAAGATAGGCAAAGGAAGCCCAAGAAAGAAGGTCCAGCAAACATTAATAGTAGCCCAAAGGAAGGAGGAAGAGTAAGAGAAAAAGAAAAAGAAATACTAAAAATTTCAATTCAGGAAAACTTCCTTATATAAAGAGATGTTAAAATTGCATATTCAAAAATCATACCACATACATTAGAGTACAGCCTCAAAATTATCAGTGACAAGAAATACTGGGCTTTGAAGAAAAAAGAAAAAGAAAATGCTTTTTAACATTAGTCACAAAAAAGAAATTGGCCTTTACAGGGAAAAAGTTAGTTCATCAACAGTCTTTTTGACAGCAATATTTTAACCCAAAAGAAAATAGAGTAACGTATTTAAGATACGCAAGGAAAAAGAAATGAGGGGTTTATACCCAGTAAAACTGATTTCAACTATGAAAGTCCAAACTACGAGGCTGACCCTGTGGCATAGTGGTTAAAGTTCCGTGCACTCTGCTTTGGCAGCCCAGCTTCTCAGGTTCGGATCCCAGGCACAGACCTACTCCCCTTGTCAGCCATGCTGTAGAGTCACTCCACATACAAAAAATAGAGGAAGATTGGCACAGATGTTAGCTCAGGGCTAATCTCCCTCAAGCAAAAAAAAAAAAAGATAAGAGGAAGATTGGCAACTGATGTTAGCTCAGGGTGAATCTTCCTCACACACACATAAAAAAGTCCAAACTATTATCACATGTAACAACTCAGGATATATTGTTCCCATAAGCTCTTCCTGAGGAATTTACTAGAGAACGAACTTCAGACTACTAAAATGGCTATAAAATGTCACTGTAAGAACTGGTGGCCAGCATTAAATCTATAGATATTTGAAGGTCTAAGTAAGACTAAAGGTTAAAATGAAGATAGTATTGAACACCTATGTGCTCGCATATTGTTAAATCGTGGAATAAATAAGGAGGGTTTTTATGAAAAAATACTTTTAACTATTCTCATTAATTATATTAGAGGTAGTACTATTTATTAGTATTGTTATTCTCAGATTATTGTATTCTAATGTATTAAGCAAATGAGTAATTATGAGTTATTCTATCTCTATCACTGCTTGTGATATTGAGAATAAAGATTTTTACAGTGGAAGAAAGGAAATATAGGTGTAATACAGAAGAGTTAAATTTAAAAAACCTATAGACCTGCATTTGAATTAGAAATACCTATATGAACTCATGCTATGGGATACTCATTTCTACTGTATTTTGCTGACTACTTGTTACAAGTGCAATCTGCTTGCTATGAGCATTCCTAATTCCTAGATTGCAGTCTTAAATTATCATTTATCACTCAAAGAAACTCGGACTTCCTGGAGAAATGGCTGATTCCAGGCCTCGAGCAAGAAGTATACAAAATGAGAGTGAAATGTCTCCATATCAGACAGCAAGGAAGTCTTTGAAGACCAGGGCGGTCCTGTCAAAAAATGATCTAAGAGCAACCTGAAGCAGCGCTTACTGGCCGAAGATGGAAGAGTCACTTATTCACAATAGATTTAGAAACTATTTGGTTAAAACTGAAGGGTGATAGGGAACCAATTAATTATCTTGCAAATGGGTACATAAAAGGGCAGACTAAAACATTCATCATACCTTTCCAGTTTGAATTTTCTGTTGGGTAACCAAACAGTGTCTCTTTAGAGAAGTATTAAATTAATAAATTAAATAGAAATGATAGAATTGGAGTATGACTTCTTCTGCAACCCGGAATGAGTTAGTGGATCTGTGCATTACAGATCACCACTGATAACATTACAGAAAAGAGACAAGCAGACACTGGTCTTACTGACTCCAAAATCCAGATCATGACTCAATCTACAGATCAAACACCCAGCGTTCTTCAACAGACTATGAAAGACCTAAAAGACAGCAAAGTTTTAGTTTCTAAATTCTGTTATTGAGGGATTATCACTTGAATATAACATTATAAAGAAGTGCAAGAATGTGGTCACTAAATAGGATAGTGATCCCATTTCAGGGCAGGAAGGAGATTAGAACTGGCATAAGGATCATGGAGAGGACGGTGGGGCGCTGGAAAAGTTCTATTTATTGATTTGAGTGGCAGTTACAAAGGTATCCACCTTAAAATATCTCATTGGGCTATACATTTGTTTCATGTGTGTTTCTGTATCTGCATTTCATTTCCTAGTAATAAGATAAAAGTACTAATAACCACTAACTTTCCTTTTATGAAACATTCATTTAGGCACCAGCATATATCAAATCTTCTAAGTGTATACTTTTAAGTCAAAATATATACTTCTTATCTTATATCTCTGTTTGAGACACCAGAATCCATGCAATCTTCCAAGGCCAGTATCAGAAAGTCGTTGCAGATGTCATGCTTCTCTCACGTTAGATCCAATTTGGTCATTCTACTGTGACTTTTCCACATATCCCCTTTCTTGTCAAGCCAGTCATCACTGCCTTCTTTCAAAGCTCTAATTCTTCTCTCCTGTATAATAGAAATTACCTGCTGTATGATCACTCTGACTACATTCAGGCTGTCTTATTTTTCATCCTCCGTAATATTACTGAAGCGATATTTCAAAAATTGACATTTAAGATAAGATCATTCATTATTAGGATGTCAAATGTAATTTAAGGAAATTAGACGTAGGAGTGAGTTTTGCTTTCTCAGAGAACTTAAATGAAGAATACGTTTTTATAAACTTTCAATTAGCACTATTTTAAAGCAAGTTTGAGTCAATCATTAGATGAAGTAATAGGACTAAATTAAATTAATAAAGCAATTAGAGAAGGTTCTAATCTTTCAAGGAAAATGGAATGATATTCTTTGAATCATAGATACTCATCACAATTGAAGTTTATCATAGAATTTGTCACCTTACAAGCTGACTACTTAATTAGGCTACAGGCACTGTAATCATTGGGATCATCCAAAAGATTAATCTTCAGGTCTAGCCGGTCAGAACTCCATAGCAGCTTGCAAGACTCTTCTTATTTTCCAAGATGGCAAGGAGAGTCACAGGTAAGACTCCTGTCTTATAAGCCATAGACATTGCAGTTTCAATCTGGAAAATGCCTTTAGAGCCTAACACTCCCATTTCAAAAGTATAGACATTTAGGCAGAGAGAAAGTCCTGGTAGTAGAGGTGGAAGATAAGAGAAGAAACCAGGTCACTCGACTTCCGATCCACTGCTCTTTCCCCTTGAATATCAATAAAATAGAAGAGCTCAGAGACAAGACTAGAGCAACCCAGGGCGTCCAAGAGAGAAAACAAACCTACCTTTGCCCACAGAGGCCTCCCTGACGCATGTTACATGGGACGTGTGAGAAAGAGCAGAGGGGATCCCCGGGCTGGGTTCAAGCCCAGCCCTGGGTTTTGATGCACTTTAGGGGCCAAGAGGTTTATATTCAGATGCTGAATTCCTCAACAGGTAAATATACTACTGAGTCAAACAGCTGATGAACATTTATTTTATTAGATTACAATATAAGTTACATATCTTTCATAGAATGGGTCAAGAACAAATTTAAATCATAGTTCTCATAAAAATGTAAATTAACAAAATCTGTCCTAAAAAACAGATTTTGAAATTTTATAATATAGATTAATTTCTGACCAATCAAAGAGGAAAAACATGAGTAAAGATTAGGACCATCAGCATAGATGTTAAGGAAAGGAAACTGAAGTCAGTTCCTCAACTTTCTATGACATGCAAAAAGGAGGTAAAGGCAGCATTGCATCCAGCTTTTGATGTTTAATGTGAAGATTACATAGAGGAAAATTTTAGATTTAAAGTTTTTTAACTGATTTTTTTCAAAGATTTGAAGCACTAAAAGTTGTAGCAAAAACCTAAATTTTAAATGTGAAATTGCTGGTTTATACTTCCTTTCATTCTATAAAACAGCATTTCCTTTACTTTTTTTCTCTGAAAATAAGCTTTTGCTATTTAAAATATATTGAGAGTGTCTACGTTCCAAGCTTAGAAATCACTCACAGGATAAATGAAACCCAGAATCTGGTCATAAACAATTACATTTTAAGTACTAAACGTATGTACCAAATCAAGATGTAGAAATCAAGGGCATAATTTCAAATGTGGAATCTGAATTTGTGTCAAAAAAAATGAAAAAAGAGTATCCTTACATTGGTTTTTTCACCAGAGAATGTTCTTCTTAAACTGTGTGGTCAACATATCCTATAGGTTTACATTCCGAAAAAGCGTATATCAAGCATGAAAGACTGATCAATGTCTTCAAATAAAAGGAATAATTTGTAATCTCCAAGCTATTTTTCCATTTCCGTTTTAGTCTTCAAAATAAAAGTGAAAAGAATGAAAAGAGGGAAGATTTTATAAAATAGTAGTTCCTTTGTTCAATACCATTCATAGTATATATTAACTATTCTTTTACAAAATCTTAATTCTAATTAAAATTCCATTATTGCCATGTATGTCAGAACAGGCCATAATGGTAAACCTCATCCCTTCTACTGTTTGCATATGAAATTAGCTAACCAGATTTAACTATGCCTTTTTTCATACAAATAGGGAATGTTGAAAATAGGGGAAAAACCCTCTAAACAATTGAAATGTTTTCCCTTATTTTAAATCTATGAGTACTAAAGGTACATTTGTTCTTACACAACCTTATAGTCTCAAAAATCAGTTTTTTATTATTGAGTAATCACACCAAAATAGCGATTCAATGATGTTGCGTTTCGAGAATTTTAAGGGACATTGTTTATAAAACTGTTCATTTTCTTTGTTTCTAATGTCAGTGTGTCTGGATTGCCAAAGGAGTTTAAAAAAAAATAAGTTGACAATCTTAACAACATAATTACATTCATTGTCATTTCAATAAAGAATTCATCTTGTCAATCGGATTTGAGCAATTCTTATGGCTCTAGCTGTAAGATGAGGAGCTTTTTTCTCTTAAGAAATAAATTGAGGGGCTCATCCATCAAGTCTGTAATCAATCACTTCTTTCCTTTCAGAGCTCTTGGAGCACTGTGTTAGCAGTGAAGCTGGGGAAGCTGTAAGGCAAATTTCTCTTATTTCATTTTTTCCAGTGGGTTTTCAGAAAATCAATTCTTTTGTTTTAAGATAATACTTTATTTTGTATTACTTTGGCTCTGCATTTACATTAAAATGGGCTATTTGATTAATATATAGGATGAAATATAATTGTCATATGCATTCCAGAAAAGAAAATGTTTCTTGTTCCTAAAGTAAATGATTCTTATAAATATACAAAAGAATATTAATTTTCCTTGTGAGGCATTTGTTATTTTGATTTGCTATGATTTTTATATGCAAAGATAAGGTAACAGTAAGGTGCATGGGTTGGACATTTAAATAAGTATGATTATTTTTCTGAAACATGATGGCAAGACATGCGAGCTACAGCTGAGACCTTGACAGTTACAATGTCAATGACTTTTCCCTGACACTGAACAAGAAGAAAACAGATACGTCAATATACCATGTAACAATGTTCTGCTTCTTTAAAACTACAGTATTATAGCTATCTATCCATTCACTTTTTTGTTTATGAAATAACCCCTCCTCCTATATACTAGATACTAATATGCTTCTCCAAATACTATATATTAGTATTTCCCTCCTTCTATATACTAAAAAGAAAAGAAATATAGAAAAATTCCAACATTAAAATGAATTTCAAAAATCACATTTTAAATATATATCCTAATGTGAGCAATTGACTTTAAAAGAGAAGTATTATAGCAGACTGAAATTGTATTTCCCCAAAAATATTAACCAGTAATCCTTTGTTAAAATATATTTTAGGAGTTGGGAAATAAAATGTATGGGAAAAGGCAAAGTAGCTGAGTTTAATCAACATGCAAATTAGAAATTAGAATATATCCCAATAATTTTCAAATATACAAACTGTCCAACACAGGGAATGGTTGACAACTATATTCATCTCTACCTAAGGACAGGGTACATGAAGTGGGCTCAAAATGCGGCAGGAGAAATTTCAGTTGGAAATGCGAGTCCTGAAGGGTTTGGCTAGGACAACTAGAGGCTCCTTTCACCGGCCTATGCAGACGGCTTCTGTCTCTGAGTTATAGCTGTGTCCTTTATCTCAACTATTTCTTTCTTTTGGGTGTGACATGTAAACAATACTGAGAATGTAACATATCCTATGCAGTCATATGTGGAAAAAGTCACTTAAGGACCATTTTCTCCTTATTGGCAACTTCTCCTTCCCACCCGTGATAGAGCATGACACATAGTAAATGCTCAGTGACTATGAGCTAACTGATAAATCAATGAAGGAATGAATCTATATAGAATGTGCTATGAAATTTCCGGCCTAAGGCAGGGCAGGGGATCACAATAGTTAAGAGTAGGGTCTGGAGTTGCAGCTAGGATAAAACTCCTGGCTCCTCCACTTATCAGCTATATGACCCTGAGCAAGAAATTTTGTCTCTCTGTGCCCCAATTTCCTCATCTGTAAAACAGAATATCAATAATTAAGTATAAATTAAACATTTAAGAGACTGAAAGGAAACAGTGAAGAAACAAATAGAAATAAGGTAAGTTAGTCACAGTGAACTTTTCAGAAATGCATATTAAGGTAATAAAGTTAAAATATATGGCACAGTGGCATGAGATTCTAGCCAGCTTCAACGTGATTATTTCACTTATAACCAATTTCCCATTGCAGATCCTGAAATTTGTCATTGACATTTCACAGCCTTAATTTTCTTTATATGTGGGAAAGAAACTACTAATAGCTAACATTTTGAAGCTAGCACTTATATAACATCTCATATATATATATATATATATATATATATATATATATATATGTCATTGTTCTAAGCACATTTTGAGGTTTCAAGAAAACTTTGCAACACTTAAACAGTGTGAGGATTAAGAGCAACCCTTGGAGAAAAACTTATTCACAAGGACCAAATCCTCACAGATTGCTCAAATGTCAGGACAGCGATTTTTCTTCAGGGACAGCAAAAGCCTGGGTTAAGCCATGGCATGTCCCTGGAAGGCAGTGTCAGGCAGGAACCCGACCAAGGTCGGTGGTGAAGAGCAGACGTGCAGGAGATGCTTCACAAGGAGGAACTCCTCTGTGCTTAGCACACACACCCACACACCGTGTCATCACTACTAGAGAACAGAGTCCAGCAGCCTGAAGTGGTGGCAGCCCGTCACACCTGAAGTGTCCCCTTAGAAAGGAGAGCTTCAGTCATCAGATTATTATGGGAACCCATTAAATGCCTCTAATTCCTAGGAATGTGGAAAATCAGTTATCCCTCTTTCCCTCTAAAAAAGAAAGTGAACTATGTGACATACTTATGAAAATTTCCAAGTAATATTGAAAGGTACAAGACCCTTCAAATTTTTCTACATGTTTTGATCTATTTTCCTATAGCCCAAATATTGCAATGCTCACAGAGACACAACAGCGAGCTGATCATTAGTAATAATATCAACATTTTAAAATTAAGAACCTTAAGAATGTTTAAATAATTTTAATAGCAGTTAAAATGAAAGCAAGATATACACTAATTCACTGACTTTTCTTTCATGGCTATCTGCCATTTAAAGACTTTATTAGCAAATTTAAATTCTGTAAAATTTTGCATACGTATCTTAAGATGGCACATATACATCAAGATCAAATTATTTGCCTTGCTCGCAAGTAAGCTCAAATATCCGTTTTTTGATGGCTTCTCGCCTGATAACTTTCTCCTAATTTATTTTCTAGTAATTATTTAAATTAAAAAATAAAACAAGGGTCTGGCTTGGTGGGCAGCAGTTAAGTTCGCACACACCACTTCGCAGCCTGGGTTTGACGGTTTGGATCCCAGGCTTGGACCTACTTACTGCTTATCAAGCCATGCTGTGGCAGCATCGCACATATAAAACAGAGCAAGATGGGCATGAATGTTAGCTCAGGGCCAATCTTCCTCAGCAAAAAGAGGAGGATCAGCAGGAGATGTTAGCTCAGGGCTAATCTTCCTCAAAAGAAAAAAAGAAATGAAAATCCCATAATAAAAATTACTTCCTATTATTACATTTAAGTTTCAGACAACAAAACCTGTAATTTCCATCATGAAAATATTGGTTAAATACAACTTTACAAACTTATACGCACTGTCTTCTTATCTTTTCTTCTAAAAAAATCAACGACCATAAATTGAGAATAAATCTACATCAGTTTATTGCTTCAGAACTTACTCTATTTCCACCATCAAGAGCACCTACACCGACTTTCCGCAGTTTGGTTTAGCATTCTCTGCTGAGCATAATTCAACTATAGATGAGGAGAATTCAACTGTGATCTTGGAAAAAATGACAAAGAAAGGCTTTTGATTTCTTAGGATAAAAATGTGCTTCAAAAGAAACACTAATTTTTTATGTAAATTCTCTTATAGTTAACTCAGCCTCTAGCCAAATCTATTACAGGCTTCTGCCTGATCACCATACTAAGAATTTTTTCCCCTCAAAAATTTCCTGCAAAGCTATTTCTGAATCCATTTCAATGTTGATGTACCACAGAGAAGGAATGACACCGAAGGTGCTGCTCAGAAAAAGGAGAGGCAAAAGGGAGCATACCAGCAACCACTTATTAAACTTCTAGTATGGCCAGGCACTCAGCTGGCTGTTTCTGCCCAAGCCAGAAAAGGCCACTCTGCTTTAGAAAACTTGGAGGTAATTTACATGAAATCAGGAGATCAAGATTAGGCAAGAGTGAAAATAAGGGAAAATGATTAATTACTCTTTAAATAAACAAAAAGAATCATCAAATTCACCTCTTTTTTTAAGGTTGTATTTGACCTACTCTTGCCAGTTATTGGCACACTCCTGATATAAACTGGTTTTGCTTTCAGAGAAGCACAATCATTGGAGATAGTGTTTGTCTCTGAGGAAAAAACAACCAATGGGTGATAACCCTGAAAACTGTACTTTAAACGTTAGACCTCAGAAGTGGGAACAATCTAATTTCCCCATTGAGGGCAGGCTCCATCCATGTACATATTGCTGCTCATTTTCCTGAAGGAGAAACATTTGTTAAACGCTTTATGTGAATCGAAGATGAAATCATTTTCAGGTTCTGGAAAAACAAATTGGTGTGTTTGTATATATTATTTACCCATTTTTAATAAATACATGTATTTCAGTACAATAACCATTGTGATCTGCTGTCGTTCAATGCCTTTTACACACTGGAGACACCATCACGGGTTTTGTGAGGCTGATACGCAATTTAAAAATAAATGTTTCTAATAATTTTTGAAAGGCAACCTCCAGCAATGGACACTGGGCACTCACAATTAGCTATACACCCTCAGAACATCTGATCAAAGACTCGTTCTCAAATATAAAAAATTTTTTAGTATCTCCCGACTTCTCTTAACTCTTTAGGTCAAAATTAAAACACATTTCTTTCAAGTTAGATTTCATCTGAAAAATTACTTTAGCTGAGTGTCATGAAAAAAAGAATAGGTGGGAAATTTGAAAGACAGAGTATAAATTAGGGGAAAACAATAAGCAGAGATCCTCACTACAGACATAATTAGGAATATGTCCTATACAAATGTAGCCAGATTCCAATTTCCCCAGAAGTTATGACCCCTGAAAGTTTACATCTTCCTCTTTGCCAACAATTAAGGAGCTAGAGAATATTTAAAGAACCTACAGATCAGTGGCTTTAGATTTTAATTACATGAGTCCGTGAAAACAGTGTAAAAACTGTATACCAAAACTTCGTTCATCAAAAACGCTTTTGGCTTCACACATTCAAAACATGAAGACTGATATTACTTTTGGGATGGGGGTAGCAATAATAAATGAGGTGTGAACAAGAACCCAAAGGACCACATTCATGGGAGGAAAAAGAATTATATAAAAGTGGCTCCATTTAAGACATTGATTTTAGAATGTGATAGGAATAATGATATGAACATGAAAACAGTATCTGGAGATATCTAGTTAAGATGAATCTGTATGTTCACAACTGGACACACCTTCTTTTCCCCAAACATTTAGCATTGATAGAAAATAATAATTTTTAAAATGACATAGCCTCTTAAAAATACAATAAACATCATCTTCGTGGGGAGGAAATAAGACAGAAACCCAAGCAACGATTTGGCTGAAGACAAATGCCTGCTGAACCAGAGAGCTTCGAGCAGACAGCATTGCTCTAGTTTTGGCTGCTGTGGAGCAAAGACTAAAGTGGTCCACATCAAACAGGGAAGGCAATCTTGGTGATCTACTTAGAGCCACTGGCTTCAGAGGATTTCCCCTGCTTGTGAAAGGAGGAGCGCAAAGAAAAAGTGAGTGTTGTTAATACAGCCTGTGCTGTGGTTTTTAGCAATGAGAGCACTGGGCAGAAGGATAACACAGATATTGCCTCCTGCCCAATACCTGAAACAAGCTTCCTCCAGCCCAATGCGTGAGTCACCACCAGGCAGGGGTCTCATATTGCCAGATCCTGGAGGATGACAATGGACCACTGTCAACTCTTTGTAGGTGGCCCCAATTGCAGTGCTGTGCCAGAGGAGTTCTCTTTGCTAGAGCAGATAACAGTGTTTCAGGTACTTGGTATGTGGCCATTCATCTGGAGAATGTATTCTTTTCTATCCCTATAGAAAAGAGGATCAGAAACAGTTGCAAGTCACCTGAGACAGAAGAGAGTAGATTTTGACAATCTTGTCCCAAAACAATGTTAACTCTTCCACTCTTTGTCATAATATACTCCAAAGGGATCTGTGCGAGCCAGATATACTAAAAAATATCACATTGGCTCACGATATTGATAATATCACATTAATTGGATCAGTTAAGCAAGAAGCAACAAATATATGAGAGGCTTTGGTAAGACACATGTGATCTAAAGACTGGAAAAAAAACCCATGAAGATTCAGGTTTCTGCCACTTCACTAAAATTTTTAGGGTTCTAGTGGTCAGAGACCTGACAGACATCGAATATGAAATAAAAGACAAATTGTTGCACCTTGCAATCCAAAAAAGGAAGCCAACACTAGATAAGCCTCTTTAGGATCTGAAGGCAGAGGGAATAATGCTTTGGCCCTTGTGCTGAGTCACTTGGAAAGCTGCCAACCTTGAGTGGTGCCCAGAGTAAGAAAGGGCTGTGCAGCAAGTCAAGGCTATAGTATAAGGAGACCTGTCGTTTGACTCATTGTCCTGGTGTCTCATGGTGTTGGAGGTGTTAATGGTGAAAAAAAGATAGAAAGAATGGAGTTTATGGGAGAATCATAACTCAAGCTTTTGGGTTCTGGAGACAAATTATGCCGTCTTCTGAGATTGTAAATTGGTACAGCTACTATGGAAAACAATATGGAGGATCCTCAAAAAATTAAAAATAGAGCTACCGTAAGATGCAGCAATTCCATTTCTGGGAATATATTCAAAGGAAATGGAAACAGTAACTTGAAAACAACTTTGCACCCCCATGATCATAGCAGCATTATTTACAATAACCAAGACATGGAAACAACATAAGTGTCCATTAATGGCTGAATGGATAAAGTTGTGATATATATACAGTGCAATATTATTCAGCCATAAAACAAGAAGTAATCCTACCATTTGCAACATCATGGATGGGCCTTGAAGGGATTATGCTAAGTGAAATAAACCAGAGAAAGACCAACACTGTGTGATCTCACTTATATATGTGGGATCTAAAAATAAACAAACGTACAAACTTGTAGAAAAAGAGATCAGACTTGTGGTTACCAGAAGTGGAGGGTGGGGGGAGGGGAAATTGAAGGAAGGTGGTCAAAAAGCACAAACTTCCAGTTATAAGATAAATAAGTACTAGGGCTGTAATGTACAACATGATGACTATACCTAACACTGCTGTATGATACACAGGAAAGCTGAGAGTAATTTTTTATGAGTTCTCATCACAAGGAGAAAATTTTTTCCTTTTTTCTGTTTTTCTTTCTCTTCATTGTATCTATTTGAGAAGATGGGTGTTAGCTGGACCTATTGTGGCAATTATTTCACCAATTATGTAAATCAACCCATCATATTATACACATTAAACTTATACACTGACATATGTCAATTATTTCTCAATAAAGCTGGAGAAAAATATATACCATCTTCCAGAGAGAATTATATACCTTTTAAGAAACAGCTCCTAGTGTGCTACTGGGACCTGATAGAACACTTAACCATGGGCACCAAGTGATGCTACACATGAACTGTCCAATAAGAGCTAGGATCCGACAGACTCACCAAGTCATAAAGCTGGGCATGTCCAGGAGCAATTCATCATAAGTTGGAGTATGGTACATCCATGATCAAGCCTGAGAAAAACAAGAGTAGAAGTAAGCTATGGTATGTCATGGTCCATTTAATCTATCGTGGTTGTACCAGTACTGCTCCCTTAGGCAAGACCTACAACCTCGTGAGTAGGGGTCTGTTATGACCAGCTGTCAGAAGTGGAAAAATCTGAGTTTGTTTTGTGAAAAGGTCAGCTTGGGATGTGTGTGCATTCTGAAAATGGGCTACAGCTATATTACAGCCCTACTTCTAGACCCCTTAAGTATACTGATGAGGAGAAGTCTTCCCAATGGGAAGAGCTTTGGGCACTATATTTGCTCATCTACATTGTGTGGAAAGAGAAGTATCCCAGTGTTAGAATGGATAAAGGTATATGAGCAATGATGAATGGCTTAGCTGATTGGTCAAGGACCCAGAAGCAGAAATATTTGAATATTGAAGCTAAGAAGGACTAGGCAAGAGGCATGTGGATGGATTTATGGGAGTGGACACCAGTGAGAAGATCTTTGAATTGTATGTTAACATCCCCCAGGAAATTTTGAACCGAGAAGAAACTTGCTTCAACAATCAAGTAGAGAGAGTAACTCAACTAGTTGTCTGTAGCTGGCCACTATCATCAGATATGGAGTATTGGCAAATAGATACATCAACAGAGTAGCCACGGTGGCCAGGATGGAGGCTAGGCATGGATCTGTCAGTATGGGCTCTGATTCACCAAGGCTGATTTAGCTACTGCTGATGCCAAATGTCCAACATGCCAGCAAAAGAGATCAAAGCTGAGCCCCCAATGTGACATCAAGCATTGCAAATTCCAAAGAGCTGCTTGGTGGAAAATTGACTACATTGAACCCCTTCAACCCTGGAAGGGGTACCAATTCATATTAACTGGAATTGACATATATTTTTGCCTTCCCTATTCACAGAGCTTCAGCCAACAGAAAGCACGTTGACCCACTAACACTATGTCACTAATTGGTGTATGAGTCTGTGAACCAAGAGGAGATAGTGGGCGTGGTCTCATTTAACAGCATCCTAAATGGCCCGTTTTGGAGAGTTTGTACTTCCTGTTGATGTGACTTTTGGTTCTGCAAGTTTGGAAGTCTTGGATAGCTGAAAGAGGAGAACACTTCCACAGCAAACACATCGTTGCATTTTAAACTAGAGCTACCACTCACTTACCATCATGAAAGGGGTAATTGACCCTACCTATAAATCTCTTTCTCAGAATTTGCTTTTTGGGGAAACTGACCTGCTACAATCCCCTTCTCAGTGAGGCTTTCCTGACTACTATATTTAAAATTCCATCTCCAACACTCCCCATTCCTCTTCTCTGCTTAATTTTTCTCCATGACACTTAGCAATATCTAACCAAGCTATTTGTTATACACAGTTATGTTGTTTACTAAGACATGTCGGTGGGGAGTGGTATCCATTTTTTCATTCCTGTCACCCCATATTTCTGTTTCAGCTAACAATTGCCACAATAGTGCTACATAACAAACTAACTCAAAACTCAAGGACTTCAAACAATAATCATTTTATCACTCATGGTCATGCAGGTCAGGGTCCTGAGTCTATTTCATGCTACATGTCTCCACAGGGGCAGTTATTAGATATTTCATCACTCAGAGCCTTTTCATTTCTATTGTACAGTAACGTTCTTCAGATATGTTATCTCATCTGTAGTTTTTCTTTTCTTATATATTCTATAGAAATTACATTATTTTCATAAACTCACCAAATTGATGCATCTAATTTTAACATTTAACAAAAAAGTGCTACCTTTGATCATAACTAAAATGTAGAGTATAAAATGTCATATGTGCAGAAGTTTCTTCTTTTTCTACTATTCACCAAATAAGCTCCAAGGATTTTGAGTACACAAAGATCACAGGACAGCATTGTCAACTATTTTATATCCATAGTCCATGTATTGTGATTTTAGGATACTGCTTCTGAAAGAAACCTTTAAGAATGCTTTTTCATTTTTATCTCAATGAATAAAGATTTTATTTATGAGCACTTTCGTATATTTATACGCAAATGATGCCTTTCTTCGATGTTTCACTTTTGAAGGCACAGAAGACGTGCTTTGCCTCAGGCGTTTCATTCCCATTGTGAGCTTTATGGAAACAGACAATATATTGTAGTGCTTTTAAAGCGTTTCTTGTAAAGAACTACATGGTAAGCCTGTTCCTGTTTACAGAATTCTGATGTAGAAAAGCACTTGAAAAGAAACCTATTATTAGAAAATTAATGTGAAAAATTTATGCACTAGTAGATTTATTTAATGAGGTATGTTGCAGTTTGGGGATACATTGATCACTGAACAAAGGACATAGTGAGAAATACTTATAAAAATAGTATGCTTAAAAAAGCTGATTTGACTCTTTAATGAAGGGAATAGAATTTAAGGCAATTAATACACTTATATCCACATGAATATACCACATATATACACACGTAGCTATCCAACTACATATATCAATACACACATGTACGCACTCTATATGGCTTACACTTTACATATATCAAAAAACTGTCTTGTTTTTCAAGGCTATTTTAATATCATCATGAAATTGATCTTCATAATCCACATTTGTATATAATTATGGTGTGCCATTTTTAATTAAAAATAAACATTACTTAAACTTTAATTAAAAATAGCATAACCTTGATACTTTGTTGCTTATTAAAGATTGTGGCTTTTTTACTTTAATTGGAATTATGTTATTATTAGCATCATCATCATCACTCAATCTTTAGAAGACCTAACAATATTATAAAGTATAAACACATATTATAACAAATGTATGCAACTCTTTTCCAAAAGGTTATGTTATACATTAAGAAAAAAACACCAAAATACCAACATACAGTGGAAATAAAAAGGATAGAAGCAGCAATGGAAACTAACAAGGGAAAATATTTATGGGATCAGAAAATAGCACATCACACACATGCAGAAAGAGTTTGCTCCTACCCTATCAAAAATATTTAGGGAGACCCGCTCGATGGCGCAGCAGTTAAGTTTCACACATTCCGCTTCTCGCTGGCCCAGGGTTCGCCAGTTCGGATCCCAGGTGCCAACATGGCACCGCTTGGCAAAAGCCATGCTGTGGCAGGCGTCCCACATATGAAGTAGAGGAAGATGGGCATGGATGTTAGTTCAGGGCCAGTCTTCCTCAGCAAAAAGAGGAGGATTGGCAGCAGTTAGTTCAGAGCTAATCTTCCTAAAAACAAAAAAACTTAAGGAGATAGCAAAGAAAACATATATAAAAGTTGAGAAAAACAAAGGAGGGCAGTGAGGAAAACTACTCTGTAAAATAACATTTCTTTTTATTAGCATGAAGTATTTAGCATTTACACTGATAATGAGAAGAAACAAATATCTTACAGATAAATATGAGAAAGACCAGAGAGACAGAGGGAGAGAAAGAGAGATGCTCTTTCTAAATTAAGAAATTACTCTTTGCCTCACTAATGGATGACATGGGCACATCTGCATAGACAAGCTAGTAAATTATGACACCGTTTACTTTTCTGGTGTATGAAAGCAATTCATTGCATAAAAATTCTTTAAAGTGGCAGAGTGACATAAGACTTATTGTTATAAGAAAGAGAGATTCTCCCCAAATCCAAGACTCTAATAGTGCTAGAGTCAATACCAACTTAATATCTGAATAAAATTATAAAATACATACCATATATATATATATATATACACACCAAACACACACATATACACTCACAACAGTATACATTTTTCACAAAAGCATGCAGACAATTCAAATACTTCTATGGTTATTGGCTTACCTGTGTTTCAAATAAAAATGTTAAGCTCAAACACCTAGTTAGTTAAAATTAATCATGTGATTAAATTTTTCTTACCATTTTTAAAATATTTAGTTTGAATCTCTTAGGTCAGGTTTTAAAACTACATGTATATTCATAACTATAATTTCCTTAATATGTCATGATAAAAAATATTATATGAAATTGATTTTTTAAATTTTTGCAAGGACATTTATGCAAAATGAATATAACTCAAGCCAGTATCTTGATATTTATATATAATCTATTTTCCTGACTTTTTGATTTCACATAAATTTAAATATCAATCTTGACACATACATATATGTATGTGGTGATTTTATGTATTCATGTAAAGCGTCATTAAAATTAACAGATTCCTCTAATCATACTAAATAATGCCATACATGACGATAATAAAATTTAATTGTGTCTGTCTTTAAAACTCCAAAGTATTTGAAAAGGAATATCATATTTTTAGCTAGTGATGGAAAAATTTCCAGATGGTAAAAAATGTGAATGATAAAAATAGGCAAATTGAAATTAGAACTGTGATGGATTAATTTCCTTTTGGTTGTCCTTATGTTGTTTATGTTCATGCCAAGTACCTGAGCCAATGCATCATCTCAAAAAACACAGGCAGGAAAGAAAAGGAAAGGAAAGGAAGATTTCTAAATTAGTTTTCAATAACATTTGCAATTTGAAAATCAAAATAACTGTTCACACAAAAAAAATTTTGTTTCTCTTGCCATGCTTAGTTTTTCAAAAATGTATGCCTTAAACTTTAAAAGCCCTTCTTTCCGCATGCTTTTGGATGTAAGTGCATATTAGAAGATTGCCAGAAATAATGGGGCCAAAGATATAGCCTTAGCTTTCCTATGAAAACAAAACTTTCTCTGAATCGTCATATGAACAAGAAATCAAAATGTTTCCAATTAAAATGGGTCCACTCTTTTTACCTGAAAAGTAAAATTGAATTTATCAAACACTCATGAAATAAAGTAGGCAGAAATCAAGAAAAGTATAATTCTCCTGAAATGGAGGTTAATCTTTCAATTGTGTATTCTTCATATTTAAAATTATTTTCTCTCAATGAGTGATAAGTTTCCACACTAGCCCAAGAAAGTTACCAGCAATGTTACTAACAATGTTCTTGGGTTTGAAAAAGCAAAGTGAAAGCTGATTTTTAATCCCCCTGAACTCCCACAAGGGATAACTTTTTTGGCTATTCTTGAGCTAAAGACCACCCATGGAAAAGTCTTAGCATGTATCTGGTCTTTTTTCCCCAGAGGAAAATAGCACCAAATATCACACTGACTGTGCATGCAGTAAAACAGATCCATGGAAATGCTCTTGAATGAATATTTCAAGTCTCATGCTTCCTGGCTGCTAAAAATCTCTTCCTTGTGTTCACTGTTTGTTATTGATAAACATTCTATTCCACTATTTCCCAAACATGTTTCAAAATGCCCACATATATACCAAGACTAAGGGTTCTCTGGCTAAAAACCTCTGAGAAATGCTGGAATAAACACACTAAACCCGGTCTTTGGCATAGGCATTCCCAGACATATTAATATTCTAATGAGCACCATTGGTCTCCAGGAAGCACTACTGCCTGTGTCTGTTCCAACATATAAGCTTAACTCATCTGCCAGCGTCCTCTTGTCCCTCAATTCCTAGGTGACATTGGCCCACAATTTGAACTCTTATTCTCTGGATTTTGAAAATCTAATGCTTACTACCAAATTTTCACAAATTCTCTAAGGATTTGAGACGGGTTGAAGAAAGAATAAGTTTTGGAGTTCGGAAGCTTACTTAATTTTGTGAGTACTCTTTAAGAAAAAATAATACAAAAGTACTAATGCATAAAAGGGCATAAAAGTTAATACTCGCTTGAGAGGAAATAAGAAATCACAACCAACAGTGCACATTTTAAAAGCTGAAAAATTCCACAAACATCACAATGTCCAGAAAAATAATATTTTGATTAATTGCCTGAAACACTTTTGTTATACTTTTCATACAATTTTTAGCTATCCTTTCTTTGACAGTTTCTTTATATGACAAAAATTTTGTAACAATTTTTCTGTAGAGAAAATACGTCAGTCTCTTGGCATAGGTGATTAAAATTTGTTTTTTATCTTTGAAAGTTTAGAAAAATTACTTTCAGTTTAACAAATTGTTCTTGATGATGTCATGAATTTTTAGGATAGTTGTCAAATTTGGGGAATTTTCTATCAGATTTCTTTCATATGTGAACTGTAATATTTTAGTCTTTCATTTTTCTTGTGTATTGACCAATATTAACTCTTCCTTGAATTGATGATGCTCATTCACCACTTTGTCTCCAATGTCTGCTGAAGTGACATATTATGGTTATGTACGTTATCTTTAATCATATCAGTATTTTGTGTTAATTTAATATCTCAATGTGATTATTAAGATCCATGTAATCTATCTCTATTCACTATCCATTTTGGTTAGTATTTAGTTTTATTTAGGCTCTCAATTTTGCCGTCTAGTATTTAACAAATAGATTGCTTTGTAAGTGGATTTATAAATGCAAGTACTCTTTATTAGCAACTTTTTGAAAAAGAACTTTAGAGTATAAAGAAGGGAGTAAATGCCTTCTGCAACAGCATGAAGAGATGCCACTGCCACTTGGGATTATAAATTGAAGCCAGGGAATCTGCAGTGATGAGATGTCAAATTGAGAATAGTGGCAAGACTATCATTATTATTAACTTTCTGGTCCTAAACAGGGAATAATATAAAAATTTAAACTTTAACCATCCTTGTCTGTTTTATGTAGTCATAACAAATGTATTTGCAATTTATTTGCAAAATAAATTATTTTTCCCAAGACCCTGAGGTTTTAACACTTATTGTTAGAGCTTGTAGAACATAATATTTAATATCAAATGGTCTTGCTTGTTAATTGGTTATTTTGTATAACAATGTTCAAATTGGAATCTCTGCTTGAGGAAGGCATAAATACTGGCTGGGTTTTTTTTCTTAGTAAATAAAAATAATTTTATTTGTTTAGTTTCCTTTTGTGTATAAAGGGGAATAAATGGTGCCTCTTCTAGATTCCTGATATTAAAGAAATGTAAGCAAGTGTGTTTCCCAATGACAGTCATAGATTTTACTTTCTTAATGTGCTCCTGTAACTTTTAGATGATATTTTATTTAGAATGTTTTCATTGATATTTACACATGACATAAATGAGCTTGGTCTATGTTTTTCTTTTTGATGTTTTCATTGTCAGGTTTCAGTGTCAGTGTCAAAAATTTCCCATAAAAGTCAGTTGGAGACTTTATTTTTGAAACACTGTAAAAAGTTTAAATAGCATTAAGATTATCTAGACATTATAGCATAGATGAACTTTGGGCTTTGTTCTTGGGTTTGTTTTGTTGGGGGCAGGAGGTGGTGCTAAATCTTTAAGGAGCCTGATTCTTTTAGGTTGTTGTATTGAGTCAATCTCTTCTGAAGTTACATTGATTAAATTATATTTTGTTTGAAAACTATTTCTTTCATCCAGTGTTCTAGTTTCAATAGAGATGAGCAAATTATTTGTGTTAATCATTGGTCAGAAAAACAGAAACCACTCTAGGTATTCAAACAGAGGACATTTAATACAGGGAGTTGGTGACTAAACAGAAAACAGTGAGGGCTCCTCAAGAAGGCAATAGCAGGAGCTGCTGCTGCCCCAAAGGGAGAGAGGAGCCAAGTCATGTTATCAGAGCCCAGAAATCAGGGCTGTCAAGTGAGAAGAACCAGCAGGAGAGAAGTGGGGGCAGGGGGACTGTGAAGGGGAGGGGCTGTCTAAAGAGAGCTAGAATCACAGAGAAGATGCAGACGCTTCTAAGGCACTACCTGAATGAGGGGGTAGAAAATATCCTGGATTCTCCTTGCTGCTTTTCCCAGGCTGCCTATTCTAAGAAGACAGAGAGCCAGGGAGCTGGGGAAATATAGTTCCCACCGATGTGGAGCAGAACAAGGAAATCCAGGAGATGGATCTGAGAACAAGCATGAGATGAAGTTTAATTTTCTTTTACAATTCCCCACTATCTTTTCTAATTTATATATAAATGCACATAGATTACAATTTAAATCATGCTTAGGATAACTAACTGATGATCTATTTTATTACTTTTTTCAAAGACCCAGGCATGACCTGTTTCTAGTAATACGGTGTACTAGATGCTGGAAAAAACTACTGCTTCAGAAATTTTGGACACAATATGTGATTATATTATGTGCATGGCTGCCAGCAGAGCCTCAGCCAGAACACTCTCCAAAAGTGCACAGTATTTGATCCATAGACACAGGATTCTATGTAATATGGACTGGTAACAAGGCTCTCACTTTAGAGCAAAGGAGTGTGGCAGTGGGCACATTCCCACTGGATTCACTGTCCTTATCACATACTATAAACTCAGTAGTTGCCAGCTGAGAGAGAGCAATCGAAAGGCCTTTTGAAGGTGCAACTGAGGTACCAGCTTGGACATGATACTCTGAGAGACCATCCCCACTGACACAGAATACACCTATATCAACAAGCATTATATGTTGCTGTGTGCCCAACAGGTATAATAATGAAACTGGGAACCATGAAGTGGATATGGACTTTCCTCTCATTATAAACTCACATTGCCTTCTTTGGGGAATTTGTTCATCCTATCCCCTCAACTTTAGTCTCTGATCGTGGTATGTACTACATAAGCGTTCATTGTTATTCTTATTTTTATGTTAATAGTAAATTATTATTTGATATTATACACAAACAAATTCAGGTGAATTGTTTTTCACCATAACAAGAAAGTGCTCTTGAATAAAAGGCCCATATTAAAAGCTCATAATACAATAAAGTTATGAACATGTAACAACCAAAAACATAGTAATACATGAATACATGTTTTTTATAGTCCTGATCAACTGTTCACAATTGCTCGTTTTTTACCATCTGCTTTATCTTGACCACATTTTGCTTGTGTCCCTCTATGAATTTCTAGCCCTAATCTCTTAAAAATCACCTAAAACTTTTCTTGAAGACATTGTTTTCTTATCTTGATTTTTCTTACAATTCCAGTTGAAAAATGTATACTCTTACTATCTTAAACACATTTTGTTTGTGAATTATAATTTTTTTACAGAATTAGTAAGAATCACTAGGCAAGCAATTGTGGTAGTGAAGATGCAAGTACTCTTGGTAGCCATAACAGCATCATCAGGAGGTAAGGACACAGACACACTGTAACGGATTGCATAGTTCAAATAGTTATTGTTATCTGCCTCAACTGGGGAATAGGAGGAGCCCTGAATATATAACTTGAATAAGAAAACATATTTTCAAGAACACGACATGTTAAAAAATAGAATCTTAAGAAAAACACACCCAGGGTGGAAAAGAACAAATAAACTGCCACAAGAATCATCTTTATCAATGCTGGTTATTGCAGTGAAGGTTTTGTTTAAATATAGAAAGTACGTGGGAAGTTAAAAAGAAAAACGTTTCCCTAAATCTTAAGGCTGTGTGGAGTTTATGAAAATTACAGCAATTGCCTAATATAAAGAAGGAGAAGAAGGAGAAAGGAGGGGAGAGTAGGGAGAGAGGAGGGGGGGCAGGGAGTGGGAGGAGAGAAAGAGGAGGAGGGAAAGAAAGAGATCAGCAGCAACAACTTTTGCTTTCAAAGAACCATCGGCAAGTATCAATGCCAACTGGAAGACATTACCCACTGCTTACACCTGGACCAAAGCAAAATTTCAGACATAAAACATATTTCAAATAAAAAATATATTGCCAAGTCTGGTGTGCTGTTGACTGACATGAGAAGGATTTATTGACTCAAGAAATTAGAAATTTTAAAAATGTACTTGGTCTTCTAGTAAGCTTACGATTATACTAGGACTTCTGTGTGAATAACTTCTTTAACATGTTTAGCATTAAATACAATATATTACCTCCCAGAAATCCATCACCCTAGATTAATCATGAGAAAACATCAAACACAAATTCTAAAAAGTATCTGACTAGTACTCTTCAAAATGGTCAAGGTCACGAGAAACAAGAAAGGATGAGAAAATGTCATAGTTTGGAGGAGACAAAGGAGACCTGGCGATTAAATGCAGCATGCCATCCGGGATTGGATCTTGGAGCAGAAAAAGATTAGTGAAAAACCTGGAAAAATCCAAAGCAAGTCTGTACTTTAGTTAATAGCATTGTGCCAATGTTGTTTTTCTGCTTTTGACAAATGGGCATGTAAAATTTATTATCATTTGGAGAAGCCAGGTGAAGTGTGTAAAGGAACTCTCTGTGCTATCCTTGCAACTTTTCCATAGATCTGAAATAATTCCAAAATAAAAGTTTGTTAAGTATATATAATACAATAACAAACTTAGTGGCTTTCTTTGTAACATATTTCTAAGTACTGTTTATCTTTCAGGGCTAGGTAACATTGTATCACTCTAAAGAGTAAGACATTTTATTCACTGTGTTTCCACTAATAACACTACCATGAAGGTTACGATGATGAAGACATAACATGCTCAAAAACACACCTCACATTACTGGATGTCAGAAATAAACAACATTTGCGCACAGGAATAGTAGGCTTGATTATCTAAAGCCCATCTTACATGTATTGAATCTACTATGCCTATGGCAATAATGTTATAAACAGTTCTTGAGTTTATAAACTTTTTAAATTTTATAATAATTATTATTAGAAAGCATTAATCAATAATTCTGCACATCTGGCATTATTCTAAGCACTTTATTTACTGATTTATTTAACAAATATTTGATGAATTCCTACAATGTGCCTGCCACTATTCTAAGCACTAGTGATAACGCCAATAAATAAAAAAGATGGCGTCTACTGTGGAACTTACGGACTAGGTAGGGAAAGAGGCAGGAAATAAAAATACAACAAATTGATACTGGCAGGCACCAGGAAGTCCAATCAGGAGGAGTAAATTGGGGGAGGGCAGCATAGCTGTTTCTGATGCACAGCTATTCCTGGAGGTGACTTGTCAGCCAAGATCAGAGGGAAGTGAGGAAACACAGGATGTTTTAGGCAAAGATATTCTGAGCAGCGAAATGAACAAGTTAATATAAACAAATAAATGAGGCAGGAGCATGCTGAGAAAAATCATCAAAACAACAATACCTGTTATGATCTATAGTTGATAACTAAACAAATCACTGATTAAACATAGTAATTAGAGTTATAAAAAGTTAGTACTAAAGTAAGTTGTAGCAAATGATTGCAAATACCTCCAGGGCATAAGACTGTTATAAGGAAGAGAGGGTAGAGAAGTGTCTTGTTTCACAATAAGCCCTTCTGAAATATTTGATGCTTTACTATGTGCATATATTACTTTGTTAAAGATTAAAATATTTTATCTAACTCTAAGACTTCACTCAGTACTCCATAGTCCTTCTCCATTACTAGAATTAACTTATCGGATTTATACCTAGTGGGCATAGGGAGATGTCTGTATAAAACACTAAATTTTAAAAGAAGAATTGAAAATCCCTGCTGCTAATTTTGCAAAGTTGGATATATATGTTTCCTTTCTGTTCTCTCTTTTCCAGGAGCAACCTTTCAATCATGAATATGCTCAGCACGTACCTCCACTTCCTGTCCTTCAATCTGAACTAGCCTTCTCTCCTTCAAAAGTCTGAAATAATTTGTAAATTTCTGACTAAAGTTCTGAATCCTCATCAGAACTAACAAACACTAAAGGTAACTTCAATTCTCGAGCATATTGCCTGGCTAAGAGTTTAAGATAAGTTTCTGAACATATTGTGAACATATCAAAATGCATATTTTCCTTCCTCTGTGTCAGAATTATACAGAAGTCTCTTAAAACGTTCTGGGGGAGAACAGTTTGTAATCACCCATGGAAAATAAGAACAGGAAATATGATAAGTTCCAAATATATTTAGCACTATAAAACTTTGATGAGCTGCACATGGACGATTTCCTATGCAATTTTTTTGAAATAGTACTTGGGAAAAATTTGTCATAGGCATTTAAAATTAATGTGTCAGGTTGTCAGAAATAAATACTAAAATCTATAGAGCCTGTGTGTATTGTTTTGATTCTGTCAAAATCATTATCAAACTGCAGCAGAATGTTTAGATATTATCTTTCTTACAAAGTGGGAACACATCTTTCTCAGATGCTCTCAGATACTAATTGATAACAATGTACTTAAATATTTGATTTTTTTTCGATGAATAGTGTGTATTAACAAGTTGAATTATTTAAGAACAAGAGTAAATTAAGTGAAATAACTTTTCATTAAATCAAGGATAAAAGGGATGAAAAGAGCTTCTATTTTTTTTAATAGTTCTTTACCCTTTAAGATATTTTTTATAATTACTCCCTTTTTTCTCATTCCTGAAGCACATAACTAACATTGTGTATTATACTTCCAGATGTTCATGATCAAACTGAATGTCTTTAATTTAGTTAACACACATTAATTTAGTAAACACACATTAGCTTTTGCTAATTGTTGCTAAAGAAAAACAATCAAATAGCTGAAGGAGAAATGGATAGTAACTGGCACGCTCTCATCTCAGCAAATCTACTGACTTCATTTAGTCATGTCAAAAAGAAAACTTTATTTTTAGCCATTTGGTGCAAAATTAAGGATTGCATTTTGTTTTTAACATTGGTATTTTTTTAAAGTATGTTAAACTTGTGTCAAAATTCCTGGCAATTAGCATTTATACTATGTATTATTCTTTAACAATGTAAAATTGAAATATAAATGGATATAGCCCATAATTGATGATGAAGCAAAGTCATTTCTATGAAATCCACATTCAAAGTAATGTGAAATTTTGTAAAGAGTGTCTGAAATATACAGAGGTTATTTAATGAAGATGTTCATTTATTCATCACATGTATGTCACTTACGTGCCAAACTCTATCCAATGCACTGGTGATTTAAGGTCAATGCAGCCAAGCCCAGTGCTCACAGTCCATGGAGGGAACAGAAGCAGAATGTGCTCCCAGAGAAGAGGTTGTCCACAATGAGCTTTTGAGAAGTGAGCATGCAGGAAACAGGTTCCAGGCAAAGGAAGCAGTGAAACATGACTCCTGAGATAGCACCACATAGCTATTTCAGGGACATCATGGCAGGAGGATTTGGGTGAGCTTGAGAAGGGAAGGATGGAAATCAGGGGTGGAAAACTGATCAAGAGCCTTACATGCCTTGTTAAAGAGTTTGAACATTATCCTATATATAGAAACTGGAATTGCATTGAAGGTTTTTAGAAGGAATTTGATTTCTGATATTCTGAAGCTTTCTAAGATCAAGGAAAGAATCAAGATTTATCTGTGTAGATAAACAAGCTATCACTTTAAGATATTTCTTTTTACAAGCAAATCAATTATTCCCCTTAAAAAAAGAAACTCATAGTTAATTCTACTTCCTCCTGTATTTCTTAATTATTACTTCCCTAATATAAACTGACATGTAAATGTGCCTTTCTTTAAATTATGACAGGTAGCACTCCCAAAGTCACTCCCACTTCAACTGCCTCTTCCTACACTTCATTATCAGAAATCTAAATGGCACCAAAAGAAAATGTAGAACTTTGTAATTTTCTAGCCACCTTCCCCTTCACTTTAAAGATCTGGAAACCGAGGCTGAGAGAGAAGACAATTTCCCCAAGTCATACAGCTTTGGCTAGAATTTGACTCCCCAAAATAGGAGAATTTTATTGTATGTAAATTATGCTTAAATAAGCTTGACTTACAAAACAAAACAAAACACTACATAGGCTAAATACTTTAATTTGTTTAACATTTTGATATTGTTGTTTCTTCTTTTTACATGTGCCATTCTCACAAAACCCCAGGAAAATAGGACGAGAAGATAATTTTCATCTAAGGATAACTGAAATTCAGAAGGATTAAAACTCTTGCCTTATGTAACATAGCCAACCCAAAGGCCTGGTCTTTTAAATCTAGTTCAGGGTTGTTTCAACCACATCTTCTGTCCCCTACTCCACTCCCCATCATTGCTGTACAAACTGGTAAAATACAGCAAAACTTCCATTTCTAAACACTGATAAACCACACAAACTCAACTAAACAGACAAGATACATTTACTTACATATCCTCTAATTCTTTTTTGTTTTATTTATAAAAATGAGGATAACAATATCCCCAGATGGGAATTTGTATGATGAGGGAAAATTAGAAGATGTACATGCTAGCTCCAGACAACAACTGTGACACAGCAGACCCTCAAGAAACATTTGGGGCCAGCTCCGTGGCTGAGTGGTTAAGTTCGCGTGCTCCGCTGCAGCGGTCCAGGGTTCCAATCCTCGGCGTGGACATGGCACCGCTCGTCAGGCCACGTTGAGGTGGCGTCCCACATCTCACAACTAGAAGGACCTGCAACTAAGATATACAACTATGTACAGGGGGTGGGGCGGGGTTGGGAAATAAAGCAGATTGGGAACCATTATTAGCCCAGGTGCCAATCCTTCAAAAAAAAAAAAAAAAAAGGAAGATTGGCAATAGTTGTTAGCCTAGGTGCCAAAAAAAAAAAAGAAAGAAAGAAACATTAGCCCCATTCTGCACTTGTTATATCCTACACTCATGCTTCTCAATTGGGCTAGCCCCATGAATAAGATATGGTATGCCAGATGACACAAAATGACATTTTTGGGGCAACAACCTTTCTGGGACAGTGACCCTTCTGGGAACTTCAGTTTTACTCACATTTTGGAGGGAAACTAAATAATTCAAATGATCAGTATTTTCATCTTTGTTAAAATAAACTCAGACAAGTAAGGAAATAAAAAATAAAGCTGAGATAAATTTTTAGGATTTCGAAGAAATTCTATTCTTATAGGTTACTTTGGGCAGTGCCTGTGTTTGTTATATCAGGCTGTGATTAGCATTTTGGTGGAAAGGTGTGAGAAGCAAGCAAGAGAAAAAATTTAAATATCCTATATGTAACCACTTTGAAAACTCTTTCTCGGGACAGACCAAATCCGAGCAAATGCCTACCCTACAAGCCAGCAATTCCATTCCTAGGTGTGTGCCAAGTAGGAATGTGTACACAAGTGCACCAAAAAACATGCAATCAGATGTTTACAGCAATACTCTTTGCCACATCTCCAAATCTGAAACTAGTCCAGATGCCTGCAAGAGTAGAACTGACAAATGTGGTTATTCACAAGGAATACATAGAAATGAGAATCAATGATCTACAACTGCAAGCCCGGGATGAATCCCACAAACACGACATTAAATAACAGGGGATAGAAACAAGAGTACATACAGTATGACTCAACCTCTATAAAGATCAAAAACTAGCAAAACTACTCTATACGAATAGAATTCAGGGTAGTGGTTACCGTTGGGAAGTGGTAGTAACCAAAAGAGGGCACAAAGGTGTTGTTGGTATTGATAATGTTCTGTTTCTTGACCTGTTGCTGGTGACACAGGTTATTCAGTTTGGGAAAATTCCGTGAACTGCACACTCACGATAGGTGCACTTTTCCACATGCGTGTTATAGTTTAATAAAAGCTGGGGGTTCTCAGTGGAGGGAAATACAAGGATCTATCCAAATTTCACAGATTATTTTCCCATTATGTTTAGAGATTGTGGATGAAAAAATTTCTAATTTTTATGGAGATGGATAAGCAATCTTATTGTACTTGGAACTTCTGATATTAAAAATCTAGATTTTTATTCCAGATTAGATTCCAAAGTTCTACACTAAAAGTATAAATGTATTCAAAAGGATTTTGAAATATCTGTAGGAAAACGAAAAGTTTTAGTGCTAATTTAATAGTATTTTGGTGTTTATTTAATAAAGAAGAACTACACTATAGGCTTAGTTCAGTGATAATTTTCAAAAACAGATGTATTTAATAATTTATAAAGGGGTATTTCAAGAGCTCTAGTTTGCGTCTATTTGTTTATATGCCATCTTCTCCCATCACGCTGGGAAGTACTTAAATATAGGAGCTGTGCCTCATCTACTTTACGATTTCCACCACCCAGCATAGTTTGTGGTACATAGCAGGTGCCTGATGCACATTTCTAAATCAAAGGACAACATGGGAATAGATGAGTTAAAAGATGCAAAGAAAACAACTATTCATTGTCCACTTTCATTTTGTTTTGTTTTGTCACACACCAGTCCATCTTCCCTAATTGACATGCCATGAGGGTACTCAAGTGAGGTCCCTCCTTCATAAGAAGGCTTCAGGGTAAGAACTGAGGTCTTTTTCCGGCAGCCAACACCAGCTAGACAGCTATGTGAGGGAGCCATGATGGAGGCAAATCCACCATCCCCAGTCAATATTTCAGGTGATTGCATCCTGGCCAATATCCTGGCTGAAACCGCATGAGAGATCCTAAGCTAGAAACACTCAGTTAAGCTACTCTTGAATTCCTGACCAACAAAAAAAGTGAGATAATAACCATTTATAGTCTAAGACACTGTTTAAGGTAACTTTTTATACATCACTAGACAATCAATGCACCAATTTTTGTTGATTATGAATAAGATGGATATAAAAATTAGTTTTTGTGTGGACGTATGTTTTCATTTATCTCTGTTAAATATCTAAGAGTGACATCTCTGGGTTGTACAGTTTATGTATGTGGCTGTACAATACTGTATTTCCACCAGCAACATGAAAGATCCAGTGGCCCCTGCAGCTTTTCAGCTTTTGGTATTCTCAGTTGCTGTTACTTGGGTCTTCGCTTACTTGTTTGTTTTAGCTGTTCTGATGGGTGTGTGGTGGTATCTCATTGTAGTTTAACATCCACTTCTCTAAGGACTAATGACGAGCATCTTTTCCTGTGCCAGCCATTTTTCTTTGGTTCAGTGTCCTTATAAATCTTTTGGCAATTTTTTCTTTTGAGGAAGATTAGCCCTGAGCTAACATCTGCCACCAATCCTCCTTTTTTTGCTGAGGAAGACTGGCCCTGAGCTAACATCCGTACCCATCTTCCTCTACTTTATATGTGGGATGCCTGCCACAGCATGGCTTGATAAGCAGTGTGTAGGTGCACCCCAGGGATCTGAACTGGCAAACCCCAAGCCGCTGAAGCAGAGCACATGAACTTAACCACTACACCACTGGGCAGGCCCATTTCGGCAATTTTTAATGGATTATTTTCTAATTATTGAATTTTGAGAGTTCTTGTTATATGCCAAATACAAGTCTCACCAGAAATATATTTACAAATATTTTCTCCCAGCCTCTAGATGGTCTTTTTATTTTGTTAAATGTCTTTTGAAGAGAACTTTTTAATTTTGATGCAGCAAGATTTGTCATTTTTTCTTTTATGATTCGTTCTTTTTGTGGCCTAAGAAAAGTTTGTTGAAGCCAAGTCTCCCATGTTTTCTGCCAGAAATTTTATAGGTCTACGTTTTAGTTTTAGATCTATGATCATTTCCATATAAATTCTAAAACCAGATTGTAAATTCCACCAAAAAACTCTTCTGGGATTTTCATTGGGGTTGCTGTAACTCTACAGATAAATTTGCAAACAAAAGAAGTCTTAATAATATTGTATCTTCTGGTCCATGAGCATGGTATCTCTTCATTGATTTAGTTCTTAAGTTTATCTTAGTAATGTTTTATAGCATTATATATACAAGGCAGGCATATCTGTTAAAGTATTTCATACTTTTGATGGTATTATAAAAGTCTTTTCTTTCAGCTTGCATCTATTTTAGTATTTAGAAATACATTATTTTTTATATATTGATGTTACATACTGAGATATGCTAAAGTCACTTATTATTTCAAGTAGCGTTTTTTTTTTTTTTCCTGCCTTATTACAATGCCTAGATCCACTAGAGCAATTGAAGTTGTGAGGGTAGTTATCATTGACTAGTTACCAAAGTTAGGGAACTATTAAATATAAGGTTGCCTGTAGGTTTTTCAAAAATGTCCATTATCAGGATAAAGAAGTTCTACACATATAAATTTGACAACTTAAATATATTGAACCAATTCCTTGAAAATCATAAACTGTATAATCTCACAAAGATAAAATACACAACTTGACCTGTACTAAAACTATTAAAGAAATTAAACTCATAATTAAAAACCTTCCAAAAAAAGAAATCTCCAGATTATGATCACTTCAATGGAGAACTTCACCTAACTTTAAAAAGGAACGATGACAAATTCTAAACCATCTCTTTCTAAAAAGAAAAGACAAAGGAACACTTTCCAACTCATTTCATGAGATGAGTATTTCCCTGGTACCAAAGACAGACAAAAGACAATATAAAAAGAAAAAAAGAAAAAGGACACTACAGAAAAGTATCCCTCATGAACAAAGACACAAAACTTCTCAAAAATATCACAAAACCGAGTAAAATTTAACAATAAAATGGGTTTTCTCTTGGGAACGCAAGGTTAGTGACATATTCAAAAATCAATTCATATAGTCTAGTATATTAACAATGTAAAGAAAATAAACTATATGATCATATCAAATGATGTGGGAAAAGCATTTTAGAAAACTCGTACCAATTCATGATAACAACTCTCAGCAAACCAGAAGTAAAAGGGAATTTCTCAACCTCATAAAGGGCAGCTGAAAAAGACTACATGTAATATTTGCAAAATTTTAAAAAATGAATTCATAAGTCATATCACAACCAAAATAAATTCTGAATGAATCAGAGATTAAATGAAAAAGAAACATCTATACAAGTATTAGAACAAAGCATAGGTAAACACTTTACGATGCCAAATCCAGAAGCAATAAGAGACAAGATTGATAAATGTGATATTTTTTTAAAAGTCATTGTAGGAAACATCATAAGTGAAGTCAAAATATAAATGACAAACTAGGAGAAAATATTTTCAATTTATAGTTAAGAAAAATGTTCTTAAAATTCTGAAAAAACTGAGCAAATAAATGTGACTAGCCATCTCTCAGAAAAAATATGCTAATGACCCTTAAACACGTAAAATATGCAATGCTTCACTCATAATGAGAGAAATGAGAATGAAAATGACATTTCCATGTCATTCCTTGCTTATCACAGTGGTAAAAATTCGAATAATTGACAGTCCACTATGTTGGCAAGGCATATAGAGTGCTGTCATACATGGAATTTGGCTATGCCCAATAAATGACATTTGCATTTGAACCAGCAATCCAACTTCTAGAATCCTTCTAAGAACCCTTCTAAGAATTTACCAAGAAGATATAGGCCTCTCTTAAAATACAGTGCTTAAGTGCACAAATTTAATTATTGATAGCAAAATATTGGAAACAAGCAAATTGCCCAACCATAGAAGACAATAAATTATGGTACAACTATATGAAACAGTACCATGTGGCTGGAAAAAGGATGAAAAAACATCTCTATAAACTGATATGTGGGGGTTACTCAGATAGGTTATTAAGTGAACTAAAGCAATGACCTTTAAAATACCTTAACTAAAAATTAAGTGAACAACTGAATAAAGCAAGAATTGTAGAATCTTGATTATTTTAGAATCTCTACATCCTTACTATTCTTGATTCATTGAATATTTTTGACATTTTTCAAGCTAAAAAATTTAAAACTATGAAGTTAAAAAATCATATACAACAGTTTTATTCACTCTAGAAGTTTCCTTCTGTTGATATAAGATTAGATCTATAGTTGCAAGCAAAGAATCCTAACTGTTTAGTTACCCACTTTTCCTTCCTTAAGGTTTCAAATGGAAAAGAAGCAATTGGAGGATGCATCCTTTGATACCTAATCAGAGTTTAATTGTTCTCAGTCTAGGGTGGCAGACAATCACTCAACTGAAAAAGCAGGTCTTACCATCTTTGCTCCCACAGGAATCTCTAGAGACCACTAGGCATTAGTCCAGCAAGAGCATAGGACTGAGCGCATCCACCCTAGGGAATGGCGGCCTGCCCAACCCTGATAATGGGCTCTCTACTAGGCTGCTGTTGCCCAAGCATTAAAAGACATTCTGCTGTGCAGTTCTCCTTAGAAAAATATTCAGTGACCTCACTTCTTTGGTAAAAGGCATCTGATTTAAAAAGCATGGATGGGGGCTGGCCCAGTGAGTGGTTCAATGGTTAAGTTTGTGTGCTCCACTTTGGCGGCCTGGAGTTGGTGGAGTCAGATCCCGGGTGCAGACCTAGCACTGCTTATCAAGCCATGCTGTGGCAGGCGTCCCACATATAAAACAGAGGAAGATGGGCACGGATGTTAGCTCAGGGCCAATCTTCCTCAGCAAAAAGAGGAGGATTGGAAGTGGATGTTAGCTAAGGACTAATCTTCCTCAAAAAAAAAGCATGAATAGATAATGGGACTTACTGAATTTTATTCTCTTGATGGAAAAGAAAACATAAATGCTCGACACCAAATATTGAGGAAAATAATCTGTCAAGAAAAAACTACAGACTCCCACCCCCAAGATAAGCAAAACCTGTGACTTTCGTTTATTCTCGTAAACATAAAGTGTAATACTTAGAATTTAGACGTTGAGAAAAATGGAAGATATCTTGAAACTTACTATTTAAAAGGGAAAAGCCCTCTGAAATTTCGAGAATTCGTCTGTTTTCCTTTTAGTCCCATGCCCCAAGAAGGCGATGTTCATACGTCTTCCTTGCAGTGAAATCATGGACATGGTTGTTCTCAGCCTGCTGCTGGCCGGCTCCCTTCATTTTCCCTCAGTCTACAAGGGTGCTCTTTAACATTTAAACTTTCACTTGTCTGGCTTCATGCTACAAAAGCTGTGATTCTGCTGGATTGAAGAGATTATGGAGGGAGGTGATACCATGACTTCTTTTTAGTTTACCAGAAACAACTATCACCATACTTTTTATGACTTCGCTTGCATTTCTAAGGTGGAGAGTGTCACAAACTGATGTCCGTCTAAGATAAGCCTGTCCTCCCCCCTTTATCTCGACCAAGGCCTCACTTATTGATGTGTTCTTGGCACACCCTGCATTTCTATTTAGTTGGCTGTCTGTAGTGTTAGGTTGTGAATCTCCTGAGGACAGGTAATTTGCCTTATTTTTTCATTATCCACACCACCTACAGGGTACTTACGTATTTTAAATGCATAAATAAATGAATGACTAGAAATGGATACCTTAAATAAACGCTTGATAGAAAAACATTCTCCTACAGCTACAGGGCTTGGTGTTTCTCTAACTGCTGCTGGCCCGGGATAGCGGCAGAGCACACCACACCTGGGACCCATCCTTGACCCTGTTCTGCTCCCCTTTTGCCATTCGGGGCAGGCCTGTGATAGCAGGGCTCATGTAAAACGGTGGAAACAGAAGGGGGACACATTTGCTCCTGAAATCTCCCCTTTAGCTTTCCCCCCAGAGCAGACAGCCTTGAGTGATTGGTGGTTTCCTTTCGTTGCATTCCTCAGCTCCTATTCTTTTCCACCTCACTCAGAAAGGAAAGTTGTTTACTTTGAAAAGGAGTTGAATATTACTGCTTGTCGGTAAAAGTGTTTGTAAAGAAAACAAAACTCGAGGCAGCATTCAAACCGTAATAAGCATCCTGAAGAGCTATAAACTCCATAAAAGAGCAATTTGGGAGCTAACTCTAATTGTGATAGTTAACATTTATTGAGCACTAAATATGTGCCAGATATTTTGCAGTTTACACTTAATCCTCTAGCAATTTTTTGAGATAAGCATTATTACCTTTTACAAATGAGCAAGTAGTCACACAGCTAGCATTCAAAATAGGTTTATTCGACATTAAAACACACTTGCTTAAACATTTGCAGCTGGAAGCCCAAAAAGCAATCATGGAAAAGAGACACTGTTTTGCCCAAATACAGTAGAACTGTAGCATCCTTTTGCTGCTAAGACATTTATAGGATGAACTGACCGAAGGACATGGATTCGCAATTAAATATTTTAACACCCCTGGAGTTGTTCTACGTTGAGGGGGAGGAGCTATAGGCCCCAGAACCCAATACAAGGATAGCATCTCTTGAAAAACCAGCCCATGTGAGCAGCTGAAAGGAGCCCAGCGCTGTTCTCTGCGGTATGTATTTACTTCCTAGATTTATCATCAATAACACTGCAATTTATTTCCATAGAATAATACCCTTTTGTGTTATCACAGTCATAATTATTTTATTGATTATTAAGATTAGTAAGTCCAAAAATTCTTTCACTTCTTTAATTTTACATACCTGGACGACTAAGATGCTCAACTAGAAATGCTCCAGTCTTCCAGTAATTCGACTTTTTAGATCCAGCGCCATAATATTATAATCTTAGCATATAATGGTGGGTTCTTTAAAGTAAATCTTAAGTCCTAAAAAGAAAAACAAAACAACAACAAAACTGACAGACATATACCATCTGTCTTTTTATATTTTTAACTGATTTAGATTAAAAGAATATCAGGCTTATTGATGTCTATAATGCATTTTCTGCTATGATTCTCCAAAATGCTCTGGGTCAGTTTTAAGAACTTTAGGCCTCTCATCCTCCTCTATATCAGAAAATCACATTTCCCCTCCTACATTTTTCAATATGTTGTCCTAAGTGTGATAAGAAAATGAAACACAAACTCTGTCTTTACATTTTCATGATTCACGTTTGTTAATTAAGTGATACATGCCAGTGGCAGTGGGAATGGGGTATTGGGAAGGGCAGGGGGAAATATTTTGATCTGTAAGTACCAAGTGGGAATAAACATAATGATGGCAGTAAAACCACAGTGCTGACTGGGGAAGAATTACAAGAGCCATTAAGTTCACGGAACAATGTCTGGCACATAATGTCATCAATAAATATTTCATATTCATCACACACATAGCAGTGACAAAGCATTCAGTGAAGTTATTATAAGCATTCAACAAGAGATATTTTTCTCCATCTTTGACTAATAATTATCAAAATATTTTCTTATAGGCCCCAAATTGATCCATGAGAGATACAAATATGTATTCATTAATTTGTTTAGCAATCAAATAAGAAAAGGAAAGGACATCAGATTGAGGTAGGCAGGCAAACTACCCACATGCATCTTAACTATGGATGTAGGAATTAATTACTAATGATCACTAGTTTATCTGAGTATATAAAATTGGAGTGAAATAAAAAGAGTTGAGTAAATTAGAAGTAATGGACATATAAAAAGGCATTGCATTAATTTATTATTTTATTCACATGATACACTGGGGGATGAGTTTAGCACATTTCCAGAACTTACATGCATTTCTCATTAGTTTCACTTAAATGTAGAAAATTCACTAATAGGTGAATAAAATTTTAACGTATATGAAAGTTAAACTTCAAATTTCTTTAGCTATATATATCGTAAAATGCCCTTGAAATCATCAACTTCTTTAAAATAAAGAGCTCTATCATAAAATGTGTGACAAAATGTGATTTAAACAAAATAAGTTCAGAAAACATGTGATTCATGACCTTAAAAAAGAATTCCAACTTAAAAATAACTCCAACTAACAAGTAGTTTTTGTGTCCACTAATTTCAATAATAAAATAAATCTGTCTCTTTAAGATGCCACTTTAGAATTTTTTTCTCAAGTTTACAAATGTGTATACTTTCAGGGGTTTTTTTTGATAATAACCCTCCATTGGCCTTCTAGACATTCTTACCACTGAATTTTGATGTACAATATTAATAATGTCTAGATGTATGTTTTGATTTAACCAACTATTGTTAAAGGTGACCTTTGGATTTGATTGTTTAGCTGACTTTGGTGCTAATAAGATAAAGAATGAGGTGTCTAACGAACCTTGTGTATGGAAATAATGATAGATGGCTGATCCGGAATTCTACAGGCGCGGCGATGCCGAGCCTGCTTAGGAGTCTCTGGAACCTCACTAATTTTAGAGCGGTTTTATTGATTACACAGAGACAGGGCACATTTTAATCATTTTTACAGCACTGTATTGCCTGAGGTACCAAAATCCATTAAAAAAGGATTATAAACTTTGTTTTAAACTGGATCCTAAATTGTTTCTTGATGCATAGTCAACAACAGCTCTGTAAGATCAATCACGGTTACTAAGGCATATTAAAATCAAGTTGTTTAATTTTAATTGCTCATATGCCTGACCCTCCGAGGTGCAGCTGTTCATGAAGCTAAATTACTTTTCTCCCAGGTAGGAGTTTCATTTTCGTTTACGTTGCAATCATTTCTTTCCTAAGGCCACCAACACACTCTACTTCTACTTTTAATTTACTCTTCCTATCCTTAAAAATGTAGTGGAAATGATGACTAGATGTGACATTTTTGGTCATTTTCTGCATCTTTTATCTTTCTAGGGAATAAGATTTTAATAAAATTATGTGAGTTGGATGTTAAAATACATTGTTTAAGTATATACAGACACATATGCAAACGTTTCACATGGCTGTATTCTTGCAGAATCTTAATAGTTTAACTAGACTACCTTACATCTGAGAGTCAAAATATTTAGTTCATTCAATGACATTTAAATTATCTGGTTTTAAATGGGTACTTTATGTGTTTGATGTATTGCATAGAAATATTTAAATACATGCACATGTTAAATATTAATTAAAATGTAAAATGTTATAAATCAACACCCTTATTTTATGGCATAAGAGAGAACAGGGGAGAGGAAACAAACATGCAAGCATAATTTATCTGGGAGCAGAGAGGCTTCAACAATCACAAGACTTGGATTCAAGATCTAGATTCCCACTGTTCTAAACAATTATGTGCCCAGCTAGTTAATTTCTCTGGGCCTCCATCTCTACATCTGTAAAATAAAAATAAAATAAAGATAGGGAAATTTGCATCACTTTATGGCAATACATCTGAAAATGTTTTAGAAATTTAAATGTCCATTATTTTGTCCATGTGTACACATACGCATATGCTGACTCACATGTATGATCTACTCAATCTGCAAAATATATAAAAATAACTGTAATGAGGAAGGAAGTGAGAGAAAAGAGTACAGTATGAGGGAGATTAATCTTATTTTAAAATTATACATTTTATGTTAAAATGAGCTTTATATATTTTCAAACCTACAGATTCAAAATAACTAGACCAACACTTAAAACTCCAGTCTTGCTAGGTTCATAGTGAGATAAACACTAAAATTGCATTAGTGCAAAATATATCCATTACATGTGTATATAGTCAAACTTTAATTAATTTAATTGTTCTTTAACTCTCTAGCTTCAACTCAATAAAATTGTTTAAAAATGAACTTCAATGTTTTGAATTTCAAATGAAGTTGAATACCACTGTTTGTGACATATCCTTAAACATAAATCGAGTAGGAAAATTGCTAGCATTATCATATTTAGTGATATGTATATTACCTCATTTCATGAATATCAAAATTTGCTTACTGATGCATCAATTATAATTATAAGTCACTGATTATTCTGAACAAACTACTCAAGATGCAGGAATGAAATGTCAATGCTAGATTCAAGGTTTCCCGTTATTCAGTCTTTAAATGCACTGTAAGTTAATATCAGTAAAACACTTTGTCAATTTCTTAAGGGAAAGAAATAAGCATAGCATGACATGTTGTATCAGTTAGTGTTTGCTAACTGATAACCAGCCACCCCAAAATGTATCATGTATTGGCCAAATATAACGAACACTTATTTCTCATAGTGCTTGGGGTTCGTTGAGTAATTCTGATCAGAACCAGCTAAGCTGAGCCTAGATGTCTAGAATCACCTTACTCACATGTCTTGGGCCTCAATGACAATTTCTGGAAACTCTCTCTGCTTGGTCTTTCATCCTCCATTAGGCTAGCCGAGGTTTCTTCACATGATGGTAGAAGTATTCCCAGGAATAAGAGTGGACAATTTTCCCAAAGTGTGAGAAGTTTTCAAACTTCTATTGTTGCATTTGGCAAGTCACATGGCCAAGAGCAATCAGTATGGGAGGAGACAACCAAAGGACGTGGGTACAGGGAGGCACGAATAAATTTGAGGTCCAGTATGACACAATCTATCACACAAAGCATAATGTAATGTGCTTTTCCTTTTTTTTTAAGGTAAGATTTTGGTGAGGAAGATTGGCCCTGAGCTAACATCTGTGCCAATCTTCCTCTATTTTGTATGAGGGACGCCACCACAGTGTGGCTTGATGAGTAGTGTGTAGGTCCACGCCTGGGATCTGAAACCACAAACCCCCACCTGCAGAAGCAGAGTGCATGAACTTAATCACTAAGCCATCAGGCCAGCCCATCAATTTTTAAAACTGTAAATAAGTATTTACTATCTCATTTATTTCTCTTATTCTTTTTTTCATAAAAGTTAAAAGCCTGTTCTTAAGCACTACAGTAGGTCACGTTTACCCACATTACGAAAAATCAGGAAAGTAAAAACAAAATTCTCGCCAAGACCAAATGGCAAAAAAGATTGGTACCAAGGAACTGAGGATATATTTTATTTTTAATATAATAAGTAAGAAAAAATAGCACATATTATATATTTTATTTTTAATATACCAAGTAAGAAAAAATAGCATATATTAAAAAATAGAAATATGTTAGCACTGTCATAGAATTCAAGGAAATTAAAAATGAAACCCAAAAGTTTTTAAGCATTATAAAGATTTTTTAATATGCTTTTCCAAAATAATATTTTGTAATAAATATCTTTGAAATTAAAGAAAATGTTATGGTCTATGTATCTTTTTGAACTCCTCAGGTATAAATTCACAGAATGTACATAATAACAATAAAGTACATTACTTCCCTACATTTTGCTATATAAAAACTATTTTCTTTCTCTTTGAGACTCTTCCATTGCAGTATTAACTTCACAATATACACAGTTCACATAAGATATCACTTTTTCCTTTCTATTCACTCAATTTTAGATCTTCATAGATCTATCTGTTTATATGTCTCTGAATTTTTACCTTAAATTTGAGGCTTAATTTGTCTAATGTTATTTTGAAAACTCTTATCACTTGAGACTATTATTTCATTTACAATCATTCAAGAGTAGCATTGATATAAAAAGAATTATACACCACAACCATGTGGGACTTATCCCAGGTATGCAAGCCTGGTCCAACATTTTAAATTCAATTAATGTAATCCATCACATAAACAGGCTAATGAAGAAAAAACACACGACTACATCAGTAGATGCAGAAAATAGCATTTGGCAAAATACAGTACTCGTTCATAATAAAAACTCTTAGTAAAAAAGGAATAGAAAGGAATTTCCTCAACTCGATAAAAAATACCTATAAAAAACCTAGAGCCGACTTCATACTTAATGGTGAGAAACTGGAAGCTTTTCTATTAATCAGGAAGAAGGCAGTGGCATCCCCTCTCACCTCACCATTCCCTTTCAACATCACACTGGAAGTCTGAGATAATACAATAAGACAAGAAAAGGAAATGAAAGATATACAGATTGAGAAGGAAGAAATAAAATTGTCTTTGTTCACAGACAAAATTGTCTTTGTTCACAGATGACATGATCATCTATGTAGAAAATCTGAAACAATTGACCAAAAAATCCTGGAACTAATAAGCGATTATAGCAAGTTTGCAAGATCAAAGCTTAATACACAAAAATCAATCATGTTCCCATATACCAGCAAAGAACAAGTGGAATTTGAAATTAAAGACACAATACCATTTACATTAGCACCCGCAAAATGAAATACTTAGGTATAAATCTAACAAAGTGTACAAGATATTTATGAAGAAAACTACAAAACTCTGGTGTACAAAGTCAAAGAACTAAATAAGTGAAGTGATATGCTAGATTCTCGGCTAGGAAGACTCAGTATTATCAAGATGTCAGTCTTTCACAACTTGATCTATGGATTCGACACAATCCCAATCAACATCCCAGGAAGTTATTTTGTGGATAGCAACACACTGATTCTAAAGTGCATACGAAGAGTCAAAAGACCCAGAATAGCCAACACAGTATTGAAGGAGAAGAATAAAGTTGGAAGACTGATGCTACTTGACTTCAAGACTTACTATAAAGCTACAGTAATCAAGACAGTGTGGTATTGGTGAAGAATAGACCAGGTGATGAATGGAACAGAAAAGAAACCTAGAAATAGACCCACTTAAATATAATCAATGTATCATTGACAAAGGAGCAAAGACTAAACAATGCAGCAGACAGTCTTTTCAAACAAATAGTGCTGGAACAACTTGATATCCACACGCAAAAAAATAAATCTAGACACAGATCTTTCATACGCTTCATAAAATTAACTCAAAATTGATCACAGATCTAAATGTAAAACACAAAACTATAAAACTCTTATTAGATAACATAGGAGGAAATCCAGATGACCTTGGGTCTTGTGATGACTCTTACGTAAAATACCAAAGGTACCATCCATTAAAGAAAGAATTGATAAGTGAGACTTCATTAAGATTAAATTTTTTTGTCTGTGAAAGACACTGTCAAGAGAATGAGAAGATAAGTCATAGACTAGGAGAAAATATTTGCAAAAGACGTATCTGATAAAGGACAGTTATCCAAAATATGCAATAAAACTGTTAAAACTCAACAATAAGAAAACCAGCAACACAATTTAAAAACAGGTCAAAGGCTTTAACAGACACTTCGTCAAAGAAAAATACAGATGACAAATAAGCATACATAAAGACGCTCCACACCATATGCCATCAGAAAAATGCTAATTAAAGCAACAATGAGATATCACTACACACCTATTAGAACTGCCAAAATTTGGGACACTGACAACCCCAAATGCCAGGGAGGATGTGGATCAAGAACTCTCATTCACTCCGGTAGGAACGCAAAATGGTGCAGCCACTCTGGAAGACAGTTTGGAGCTTTCTTATAAATCTAAACATTCTCTTACCATAAAATCAAGCAACTACACTTCATAGTATTTACCCAAAGGAGCTGAAAACTTAATGTTCCACAAAACCTGCACGTGCATGTTTATAGCAGTTTTGTTCACAATTGCCAAAACTTGGAAATAACCAAGTTGTCCCTCAGTGGTGAATGGATAAATAAACTGTGGTACATCCAGACAATGGAATATTATTCAGCACTATCAAGCCATGAGAAGATATGGAGGAACCTTAAATCCATATCGTTAAGTGAAAGAAGGCAGTCTGAAAATGCTACATACTGTACGATTCCAATTATAAAACATTCTGGAAAAGGCAAAACTATGAGACAGCAAAAAGATCAGTGTTGCCAGGAGTTAGGGGGAGAGAGGGACAAATAGGTAGAACACAGAGGACTTTTAGGGCAATGAAACTACTCTGTATGATCATACAATGGTGGATACATGTCATTATACATTTGTCCAAAACCCATAGATGGTACAAGACCAAGAGTGGACCCTAATGTAAACTATGGACTTCGGGTGATAATGATGTGTCAATGTAGGTTCATTAATTGTAATAAATCTACCACTCTGGTGAGGGATGTTGACAATGAGAGGGGCTATGCATATGTAGGGCCAGAGGGTATATGGGAAATCTCTGTACCTTCCACTCAATTTTGCCGTGAACCTTAACTGTTCTAAAACATGAAGTCTATTTTAAAAACATTAAAATTAAAAAAGGGAATAACATTGACAAGCTATTCTTTCCTAGGATTTTTTGGTTCTGTTAAGTCACATTTTGCCAGTGAGATGTAAATTAAAATTTCCAAAGCTAATAACTTCATGATAGTTTTGTTTGGAAAACAAGTTTGTTAGGAAATAAACATCTTCCATTTCCATAGTTTTTTCCTCAAATACTGGTATTTTACTACATATAGGGGTGACTTCAAATGTAAAGCCAATATATCTGTACTAAAGCATCCAAAGGAGTTTAAAATGCCAAACTAATTTGTTACCAGAAATTAATGAGAAGAAGGAGTTTAAGTTTCAACCAGAACTACTCTAAGATAACTCTTCTGAAAATACGTCTCTAAAGAGGTTAAAAAAATTAATGGTTCTCCTAAAATTTATATCCTCTAAATGAGTAGTTTATGTGTGTCAGAGCTCCAGGTTATTAGTAAATCCAGCCTAATGTGGCCACATGGAGAGTCTCCCACCAACAGTTCTTTTGTCCTTCCATAACCACCCTTAAAGGCACAGGAGACAAGGCCTAGGAAAACTCAACATCATTATTCCGGTTCTTAAGAAGAATATTGTTCTGCATCATACAGGAAGGATTCATCACATCTGATTCACAGCCTGGGTTTCCTAGTCTGAAAACTAAGGCACACATCTAGCTAAGGTCTCAAGGACCAGTCTTGCCTACTGTGGACATAATTGAACAGGTAGGAAGGTGTGGCCCAGCACCTGAACTTGAGCTCTCCAGCTCTCTTCCAGCACCCTTTTAAACACGTCGTGCTGCTTGGAGTGGTTGGTGAAAGCAAAATCCAGTGGACATCTGAGTAGCATTCCCTCTACTGACAATCCTGTCCTCCTTGACTTCCTGGATACTTTCTCCTCCTTACCCTGCTCTCTCTCTCTCCCGTGCAAATTCATCGCCCTCACAAGATTTTGGCCCTTCTCCAGATTTCATGATTTTTCTCTATTTCCACCTCCTAAGAAATCAACTACAATTTCAACTATCACCAATTTGGAGATGACCTTTAAATTTTTATTGGTAACCTAGATTTCTCATCTAAACTCTAGAACCATATATCAAATTACTTCCTCAGTGCTGACTAAGACATCCAAGAAGGCAGAGACTACATTTTGACTTACTGGAGGATCTCCAACACCTAGCATAGTTCCTGGCACATAGTAGATAGGCATTCAATAAATAGATATGAATTAATGAATGTGTGTTTTATAAAGACTAATCTGATATCTATATTAGAGGAAGAGCAGAGGTAACATTGGAGAGTCTGATTTAGTTTGTTGGAGGAAGCCTCTGACAACCATTCAAAATGAAGTGAGGAGGCTCTGCAATGGAGTACCGAGTGTGGGGATAGAATGAAAGGTACCTAATGAGCCACTATTTGGAAAAGAGTCCCTACATGCCTGTCTGTGACTCATGCCGTTACCTAGGTCTGAACAGCCCAATCCTTTTCCCTTCCCCTGTCTAAATTATTCCAATCCTAGAAAGAGGCTTAAAGCCCACTTATTCTATGAAATTTAAGCTGCTTACCAGATCCCACATTATTTTCTCCTCTGAACTCTGACTAATATATAAATATAATTATATATATAACGCTATATAATCACACACACATACATACAGTTGAAATTGCATTAGCGTGAGAAATCAGCAGGTCCGTGTAAACTTGGGCCTGTCAATCACTACTTCTGCGGCTCTTGGTAATTTTCTAGATGTTTCTGAGACTCACTGTCTTCAAATCCTACAAGGTGATTGTCAGGATTAAAATTAATAAGATAGTACATAAAATTCATTTTGCATAAAAGGCACAAAACTTTCATTTCTACTATACTTAAAATGAAGTTCACACACATTGGTGCTTAATTTTTTACTCTGAATACTTCAGATTTGTCACTTAATCAGAGTGAGGTATTTAATGAAAGTCATATAGGTCTTTGTAACCTCCAAGACACTTTAAACTTGATATATTCTTGATTATTATTTGAAATTTTTGCAAATAGCTCTATATTTATAAACATTTTTATTCTGTAGTATTTGATTTGAAAAATGTTCAACGTAATGAACTCAGCATGTGGGTGTTTAAAGCTTTAGGGTGATGGAAATAATAATTAATTTGGATCTACCAAAAATCTTGATTTTTCCAGATGTATTTATTGTGCTCGAAGAAAATATTCAAATTCCACACAATAAAGACTAATTTTTGAGGTTTCAGTGAATTCATTAGTTGTTAAACCTGAAGGCTTTTTCAGGGTTTTTTTTTTCAGCTAATGGTAAATAAAATGTTGACTCCTATTGTCAGTGTCCTTTGGTGCTTGCATGTATGTCTATGACTACTATTCTGCAGCCACATAACTCAACCCAAAATTGTTAAACATCAAGTCACATGCTTCATTTGATGATAAAAGTAATTGAATTTTGATAAAAGGCAGACATAGTAAAATAATCTCAATACATTTTTTGAAAGTTCCTATGAATTTAGTATCTTAATAAAATATTCACATATAACTCCAAGAACTTTAAGCATTTCATATAACATCAAAAGGCAGAAACTATTATAAAACACATTTGTATTTTGCTACAAACTATAGATTGTCTTTAGAACCCTGAAAATTTCTTTCTCCTAGTGGCTTGATGCTCATACTCAGCTCCCTACAGTCCTGTAACTCATTCAGGCATGTAGGCTTAGGCTTTTAGTAAGCGGAAACCACATGTTTCATTGCATTTTGTCACATTGCTCTTTGCTAAACATCCACAAGGAAATTTATGCAGGCAGTCTCTATAAATTAAACAAGCTAACAAAAGACGAGTAAGATTAAAAATTGATCAATTACAGTCACCTTTTCTTACAAATACCAGGCTTTATTATGTTTTACTCTATGCTATTTAGATCTTTTTGAAGTTAGAAAGTTTAAAAATACATGTTGTGTGAAGCAGAACATTCTGTGGAGTTTGCTATTTAGACTTTTGTAGAAAAACCATCCAAGTGAAAAATTGGACCATCTTGTTACTGTCACCTGATTTCCCATTAGTTACTCACCTACACAGCTTTAAATTGAACATGTGGCACTGCTATGCATTTCATGTCACATTTTTCTCAGAAGTTCAGTTTTTCCTAAGCATTAAATGGTATTTGTTGAAAGTAAGGTCCTTAAAAAATATGACTTTGAGAACTTTGGCCAACATGGTAACTATGGCAGAAGGACATATGCTCCTGATGACCTGGGGCCAGGCTCATGTACCCCACTTCCAGAATCCAAAGCTCAGTCCTTCCTTAGCAGTCAATGACAAGGCCAAAATTCAAAATACTGGGAAAATGCACAGGGAAGATATTACATAATTCTGTATGGAATTAATTAACAATATTTGTTAACTGTTCAACTGTCTTAGTAAAAACAGAAAATTGAAGATGTTATATAAATATCATTGGTTCATTTAAAAGTAAAAATATTTGAGGGGACCAGCCCCAGGGCATAGTGGTTAAGTTAACCTGCCCCCCTTCAGAGCCCAGGATTCACAGGTTCAGATCCTGGGCAAGGATCTAGCACTGCTCATCAGGCCACGTTGTGGTGGCATCCCACATAAAATAGAGGAGGATTGGCACAGATGTTAGCTCAGCAACAACCTTCCTCAAGGAAAAAGAGGAAGATTGGCAGCAGATGTCAGCTCAGAGCTAATCTTCCTCACAAAAAAAATAAAAGCATTGGAAATATCAATTAGTGAAGAGGACAAAGAGCTTGAGTTTTAGCTATAGAGTGTAGCATTTTTAAAACAGTCACAAGCCATTTCTGCCAGTATAAGGAGATAAAAATTTTCAAGAAAAATAGGTAAAGTTTAAACGTAACTAAACAGCATTTTCAGGTTTTTCATTCATCTTCAATCATTTGTTAAGCACCTGTGACTTGCAAGGTGCTGTGTTATGTGCCCAATGGCAAGTCACATAGACAGTGATCCTGCCCTTGGAGTTGAAAAATAGCAGGGAAATAAATACAAAAAATTTTAGTCACTGATATTACAAAAGAAGAAACACTTAGTGTTCTAGAAGCAAATAAAAGGGAGGCATAACAAACTTGTTGTTATCCTTTGCTAATTAAATCAGCCATAAAACACTTTATTCTGATCTAAGTTTTTACACGTAATGTAGGAAGGAATGCACATGCATCAGAGGGAGGAATGGCATGCTGGATTGGTCAGGCAAAACACCAACTCACATCTGGGAATCCCTAGCTGGAAGTTGTTGCAGGCAGTACATTAAGAGGCTAGGGTAGTCAGAAGGCAAAATCAGTCAGGAGAAGAAAGAATACACATTCACTTTGCAAATGTCAATTATGAAGTAAGAGGACATATTAAATGAAAACGTGCAAGGGAAATTGGGAGGGAGTGGTAATGCCTGGGTAAGGCTCAGAGACGTAGGAAATAGGGAAGTATGTTTCAAAATCATCCACAAACAAATAGATTGTGAAGCCACTGGCGATTACAAGAAAAGAACAGAAAGAAAAGGGAAGTCTGAGGATAGTTCTTATATAAAAACTAAAAAAGGAAAAGGAGTCGTACTTCAACATAATATTTTCATATAAGAGTCCCTTATATCTGACGTGCTTCTACTGAATATATTGTAACTTTAGACTCTTACTACTCTGTTCAGTTAATCATCAAAGTTTAAAACTGATTAAACACCAGTTTTGAGAAAATATTTCTATTCATAATAATGCTATTACAAACTCTAAAAAGTAAATTCTGACATATCATTGCTTAGTAAATACCTATGAAACAAATTTACAGTGAAAAATGCACACAAATAAATAGTCATGTATCTAGAGAAATAGCACTAGAAAATTTGTCTCCACAGCCCACAATTTTTTCTGTCTCCAACTATCAATGGACAGGTTGATTTGAGAAAATGAATGTCAAAAGTGAAAGATAAGCTGCATAAAAAGAATAAAAATAAAGAAGGTAACTGCCCTGATGATCGCTTACAGTTCTGTGAGAACAAATGGCCCCCAGCTTTGCAGTAAATGATGACGTGCACGGACAGGTGGTTAACACTGCTCTTTGGCGAGTCCTTTGTGTGGTTTGTGGATGGATCTGGACTGAGTACCTGGAAGTGATTCAACTCCCACGCCACCACAAAATAATCAAGGTCAGACCATTTCAGAACTTAATGTTTTCTGCCACTTTTTGACCAATATTGTTTGGTATATATTTTATCAAAATTCCAGTCTTTTAGAGTGAACAAGAATTTTGTTTAATCACGTTCACAAGGCTTTACTTTCCCCACTTGCCCAAAAACCCAGGAGCCCAAGCCCTCAAAGATTACTGAGTATCACCCTCATAAGTCATTTTCAAATGATCAGAGACCCATGAAAAGCAGCATTATGGAGGCAAATCAACTCAACAGAAAAATCTTAAGGAAGAAATTGTTTCATCGTCTTCACATAGTTTACCTACTAGGTTTTCATGCTTTTTCTCCTGAAAAGAAAGAAATCAGCAAGTACAACAATAGGTAAAAAGTGCAAATCTGTCAATTTTTTACTCCTCCCACAAGACTTTTTTTTGGTGAGGAAGATTGGCCCTGAGTTAACATTTGTGCCAATCTTCCTCTATTTTTTTGTATATTGGATGCTGCCTCAGCATGGCTTGATGAGCAGTGTGTAGGTCTGTACCCAGGATCCAAACTCATGAACCCTAGGGTGCCGAAGTAAGAGCTGGAAATTAACCACTACGCCACCAGGCCAGCCCCAACACTTTTTAATCCTATTTATCTGTCCTTTCTTAGTGTCGTGTTTTAGAATATTATATTTTCATTATCATTTAGATGCTGTATGATAAATATTTTAATTAATTCTTTAGGACTTCTTCTAAACAAGTCAGATTGATAATTGCTTCAAATGTCTTGCTTCCTTCACTGGATGCTCATCATTGCATTTGTACTGTACTAGCTTCAGGACTAGGTAAAAATACCATGTTAATATTAGCTCATGTAAATTATTACAAAATAAATCTTTTTAAAGAAGAGATGATGAAAGATATAAATCCATTTAGACCAAGTGGAAGGCATTTGATCAACTCTGAGACTGACAGTTTTCAGCTGCTCCTAGTGACAAACTACTATCTAAAGAGTAAAATTGCCAATTTTGCGGTAAGAAATAATTAATATGCTGGAAATACCTTTTAATTTCCACTCATATGGAAGATATACTGTCTGTGTTTATAAAGTCGGCACTGGACTTTTTTTCTTTCCTAGCATATTTTGCAACAAAATTCTCTTTAAAAAAACTAGCATAAGCAAGTTGGCCGTATTTCATACGAAGAGAACTTTTTAATATTCCTCTCCTCAATTATTATTATAACCTTAAATATTGTTATGACATAATGATATTACAATTTAAGACACTCTTTTTCCTTCCTTATGTTTTTCAAATTGTCTAAAGCCCATATATCTTAACAAAATCATTGGTTTTAATACTTTTTTCTGGTAATAAGCCTACTTGGAATTCCTCAATCATAGATTTTTTTAAATCATGTTGGACACTGACAAAACGTAAAAGTGGTCAGGGACATATCGTTTTTCTTCTTAATTTAGAACTTGACTTAATTATTTCAAACCAAGATCTAGCCTGAAGCAAATTTTTAATGAATGAGAAAATTTACAGGGGAGGAGGGGAGTTATCCTGATTCTGATTGGTTCACTTTGATAATTTTAAACAGAGTGGCAAATAGTGTCACTTTAATAAGCTTAAATGAAATCCTTTCTAATATTATTGAGCACTTTGATGGGGTGAGGGAATAAGTGAAAGGCTTTAAAAATAACAATCTCTCAGAATATAGTTTTAACAAATATCAGAATACAAGGCAAAGAAATATATTTAATAATCGTAGTTGAAAAACAAATAACTTTTCAAAGAGTTCATTTTAATTACAGTTCAAGTTTCCTTGACAGTCCTCTGAAAAAGTGTCAGTGATAGTGAATTTCTAGGCTCACAGTCATTGCTTGTGGGCGTTATCTATTAATAGAGTCACTTTGGGTACTCTCATTATGTCTTCCTGAGCTTTGATTCTACCAGCAAATATCGATCTGTAAATGGGCTGCCCAAGGACAATGGCACCATTAATTGCTAAGTGATCTGAAAAACAATTAGAGACCTCCAGGCTCATGGACACATGGGGAGTCAGAGCTGTCAGCCTAATCAGACACGGTCGTGCTCGCCTGTGGACCAGTTGGACTTCTGGGAAATGTCCTCCGCATCTGTCACTTTCCCACTTCTCACAATAAGTACATGTCAAGCCTTATAGTTATACAGTCTTCTTTTCTAAGAAATCTTTGTGCATATATGTGGGCAAAAATCATATCGGTTGGACATAGTCCTTCAAAGGGAACTCGATTAGAAGCCAGGCTCAGAAAAAAACAAAAAATATGTGAGTATGAGAAAGGTTCACTATTTATGTGAGTTGGAAGAAAAAATACAGTAATAAAATCTGAAAGTTATTCAAAAGCCATGCATGGATATTATTAACATCTATAATTTCTGATTTGCCAGTGCACCACCATTTCACAACCCTGCACATCCATTATTTCCCATCTTATGCAAAAAGACACTAATCAATTCAACTCATAAAATTAAAAACTCAAAAAGATTTATGCAAGGATTTCAACAATTGTAAAGAATGGTGACACCCTACCTTTGGAATTAACATACACAAATATTGACTTCTTAAATAACAACCATTATAATTATTTTTCCTCATTTTCTGTGACATGGATAAAAACATTTGATAACATAAACAGCAAAATGATCTCATGTATGTGTAATTCTGATTTCAAAGCAGATAATTTTGGAATTCTCTCCTCGGACTTGATTAGTTCAGTTGTTTAGAAAAATATTAGAAATTCATCAGTTACTACTCTTTTTGCATTATTTTCTATTGTTATTTACCTTGTCAGTACTTATTATATTTATCTTGCAAACTAAGCTATAAAAGCACGGTGGACTTGTTTTATTAATAATAATAATAAATCATCACACAAATATTGGATAACCAAGCACAGATGCATGTTTACTTATTTAACAAATATGTATTGCACGCCTAGCCGAGATCAAGTGCTTTGCTAGCCTGGAGACACAAATGGCAAATGAGAAAATACAGCTACAATCACAGATCTGAGGCACCTGGATGAATATATAGAAATAAGTATCTGTAAGTAGTTTGCCTATATTTTGTTTCTGCTATTTCCACCTGTTCTTTTGACACAAAAGACATAATATACAAGAAGGGCATGGGCCTGTAATTTGGGAAACCTAGATTTAAGAAATTTGGACTCTCATCCCCGACGTTAACTAACAGTTTGAATTTAAGGAAGTAACTTAAACTTTGTGTCCTTATTTCCTTGCATGTTTGCCATTGCTTTTCTTCATGGCCCTGTGCTTGTATAAGTTTGTAGACACAGGGACGCTGGGACTTGTCTTATTTCTCTTTCTTTTCCCTGTGGCTTAGTAGGATATAGCAGGAGTTCAATTCAAGTTCTTTCAACCTCATGAAACTTATGAATAAAATAAGAATTTCCACCAAACTACCAAGATTTCTTTAATATACAGATATGGTTACAGGTAGTATTGATTTTAGCCCAACTTTTATGGAAATAAAATTAGTAGCTAATGGCATTGGTTTTGTATTCAGAAATTGTTCTATATGCTTTCCATGCATCTGTCTCATTAATACTTTCAACAATGCTGGCACTAAGGAGTGAAGATTCACCCAAACAATTCAAGACACAGCTTCAGGTTATCTAACTCCTTCCCAGTAATGTGCAGTTCTCTCCATCACACAAGTTCACTACTAATTAAGTCACTATCTTTGTCCTTGTCCTTTTTTCTTTCTTATCATTTTTATTAGAATTATAAAACACAAAAATATAGAGAATAGTATTTTATCCCCATATGTATATACAACCATAACCAATCTCTATCCTTCTCTCCACTGAATTGTTTTAAAACAAATAGCATATGACCAGATGTCATAGCATTCCACTCTAAGTGTCCTCAAAACATCATTATCATACATAAAGAGAATCAAAACTATTCCTCAATATCATTTAATACATATCTAACAAGTTTCAAATTTCCCAATTGTCTCATAATTGTTTTTAATAATTGGCTTGTTCAAATCAGGATTCAAACAAGATATGCATTTTTCTTTTTTCAGTATCCTTATATTACCTAATATATCTGCTAGGTCTTCAAACTTTCCACTCTACTACTTATTTTGTTAACAACTCATTATTTTCCTATTTCCTCATTTCACACTTCCAACAACCCATTTATCCTAATACAAGACTGGCCAATTCTCCTCTGATAATTTGACTATATTGCTATGCAGCTGGAGTCAAATACATTTAGGCTGAGATATGTCCTGTACTGTTAGACGGAATAACTGTGTGCTATTTGAGGATCATTCTTAACTATCTCTAAAATAGTTATAGACTTTTGTGCACAGTTGTCAATAATTTATTTTCCTAGATCAATCCCATCAATCTATTAACCTAAGCCTGTTCATTGCAGGGCTGGTATTTTCGTTTCAATAAAAATATTTGTAGCAAATGCTTTAATTGTTCCAGAATAAAGAAGAAAATATTCTCCTAATTAATCCAGACAGATCAGAGATAACTACAATTGTCATTTTTCTATACTCCATTTTCTTGCTTATATACTTGCAAAAAAAATAGAGAGAGAGGTATGGATCAAAGATACTGAGAAACTTATAGAGAGGAGTTAGGGGGGCAAATTCCAGATTCAGACAGAACTCAAACCCCATTTCTGATCATTACCAGTTTTTTGATCTACAAATCTTAATATTTCTGAGCATCAGTTTCTCCACCCCAAAAATGAAAATAGTAATAATGTTTATATTATTGGGTAGTTTTTAAAAATTGTCGTGTGGCAATTAAGAACACTAGTCCATTCATTATACTGCATAGATTTGAATCTAGACTTAATTATTTACTAATTGGACAACTTACTTATGCCTTCCAAGCGTGAGTTGTAAAATGGAATTGATAATAAGATAGAAATGGATATTTTATTGAGAATTTGAGGAAGTTTGTGAAATTGAAAAAAAATATGTTAAAAAAACCCTCTAGCTTAGGGGTATTTCTTGTTTGAAATCTCTGATCCTACTCCTGTCCAAATTTAAAACATTTTAATAATCGTGGCTTCAATTATATTATAAGTTCAACAGTAGAAAACATTCTGTATATACAGAAACAGACAATACAAAGAGCTCCTCTTGCTAACACTGCTCACTTTGTTTATATTTGATTATTTTTAGCCAAACTAGTGACCAATTTAACCTGCTAAAAGTCAATAACAATTATCCACTATTTCAGGATGCTCCCACCACCATGTGAAATGAATATATTTCACTGAGATCTCAACTAGTGGATATAAAAATAATTCTCTTCAGCTTTGCAGCTGTCAAGATGAAAAGAAAGTAGTTGAGATTTTTCACAACTTACGCTCACTTTCAGAGTCAAACATGCCATTTTTTGTCCCTCCAGAGAAGAGATTAGCAAAGACCTACAATAAACAAATGCTGCTTTGGATTTTCATTAAAATGTAAGCACAGTCAAAAGACTCCCTTTGGGTCAGAAATAATTCTTTTCATAACCTACAAGAATAGGCTTTCTGTCTGATCTAACTGTTTTGGTTATTAGAAAAAAGTTATATCAGAAATTTGAACCAAAAATAGGCATTTATTTCTAGAGTTTTAATCTGCATAATTGTTTCTGTATTAACTTGCTTTTGTATAATATCCAAATAGAGCAACAGAAAATATTTCTATAAATAACTGATTATTTCAAATAATTTTAGATGAAGTCTAGAAGAATAAAAATGGTTTACTTTTAAAAAGAGAATCTTTCAAGAAAGCTCTTTAAAAACACTCCAGTATTTTGAAAATGCAACTTCAAAAAGCAATTCAGATCCCAGGAAAGAGAACTCATGGAGCCCCTAGGGAGGAGACCCAGATATGACACCTCTGGTTTCCACCTGGACAGTTCCATTAACACATCTGAAACACAGGAGCCTCCTAAGAGACTCTGCTGGGCGTTTTGTCTCACTGACTTTATCCTTTCCAGATGACAGTCACTCTTTGAGATCCAGGCCTGGAATGTGTACAAGCTACAGCATAATGTTAGTTATATTCACTGTGATATAATAAAGAATGTGCTTTAAATAAATTAAAATGTGCAATATAAACGAATTTGTAATAAATCCAAAAGATTTAGAGAAGAAATTAAAGTTATAAAGCCTAATGGCTTAAAATTAAAGCAAGCAGTGTCTCCGGCAAGTGTGTGTGTGTGTGACTGAGCTGGGCGAGGGGCTCACAAGTGGCTCACGCAGAAGGGAGAAAACGTCAGACATGGGGGAGGAAGTGAAGAGAAAAGGCTGCTTCGTGGAATTAGCCAATCCGTGAAACCTGCAGAGAGAGGAGGGAAAGCAGAGTGCACACCGGCTACACTAACAACAGCCGTTCAACATCTAACAGCCGAACTCCTACTGCCCTGGTTTCTCTTTCTTGATTCAGTCCAAATCGTCCAGGCATTTTTTGCCGTCACTGAGACACACACACACAAGGTCTTTGGAAAATCTTACAGTAATTCTTTCCCCTATCCACAATGAAAAGACTAGGAAATTTTCACCCGAAAATGAATATGCTAACAATTAGAAAACTAATGTTTATTTTCAAATGCATTCACAGCTTTCAGTGGATGATGATATATGAAATTTAGGACTTCCCACTTCACTGGAGTTAATATTAACTGCTATGTGTTCTCACAGCTTTCATTCTGGGACTAGCCAGGAGGTGGCTTGTTTTGAACCTTTTGTTTATGTGAATGAAAAATCAAAACTTTTAAAACTTTCTCTAAAAGTAATATAGTTGTTCTGTCTTTGTCCCTCTCATACACAGCAAAATGATATCATCGCAAAATAACCATCTGCACTTTGAATGTCCCTATTCTGTTTTCCTTCAGAATTCTACCTTTCTCAAACATCTCTGATACTCAAATAAATCTCACGGAAGTACAGAAAACTAGAGAAAAATATCTGCAGCATTAACATTTGCCTAAAGAGTTCACACTTGTATAAAATATGGACTTCTACTTGTCTTTATTATGTTTCTATTTATCCAATGCCACAAATGACTCAAATTACAGATCCACTCTCAAGGGCAGTGGGAAATCAGTAAGAAGGCAGGAAACTCTATATTGTCATTGCAGATGGTAAAGCCATAAGTGAAATTACAGCATTTCCAGGTCCCAGTAATATCAGGAAAGAGATAATAATAATAATTTATAGTAGACAGCAGTATGTCAAGAATGCTTACTGTAACCTCTCAATTGACCACTAAAAAGAAGAGTAAGAAATGCGTGACTAACAAGCTAATTTTGTTGGGGGAGAGACAGAGGAAGACTACATAATAAAATCCTTGCATTTGGTTAATTCAAAGAAGACAAGAGAGCACAGAAAAAGAACAACAGATCTCATATGAGACAAGTGGGAAAAAAAGTAACTTATAACTTTAAATAGAAACATGTCAGCAATTATACTAATAGAAAATGGACTAAATATTCCAATTAAAAGAAAAAAAGACCAGACAGTATTAAAGAATACTATAAGCTACTTATAAGAGGCATATCTTAAATATAAAGCTACACAAAGTTTGAAAGTAACAGTAAATACCCTAAGAAAGAGAAAACGTTTATATTTATACTAATATCAGACAAAATAGACTTTAAGGCAGTATGTGTTATTAGAGATATAGATGGCATTTCAAATTGTTTATACGATGGTAAATCCACTTGAAAGATATAAAAATTCTAATTTTTATTGATCTAATAATTTAGCTTCAAAATATATTCAGCAAAAGTTAACAGAACTAATAGAAAAATGTATTAATCCTCAATTATAGTGAGAATTGACATATTTTTCTCGCTAACTGATCAAATGAGCTGACAGAAAAATCAGTAAGCATATAAAAGAATGACAATGAACAAATCTGTCCTAATTGATGGGTATAGAATGCCACACACCACAATAAGAGAATGTATCTTTTCAAATAAACATTTATCATAATCAACCCTATGTTGAGTGCTAAAGCAAGTCTAAACAAATTTCCAAAGATTGAAATCATTTACAGCAGATCTGTGATCACAGCAGAAATACAATACAGGGGAATCCCCAGCTTTCAAAACCAGTCAAAGAAGAAATTATAATGAAAAGTGCAAAGTACTTTTAACTAATTGATCATGAAAACACAACAGGTCAAAGCCTAAGGGATACAGCTAAACCTGTGTTTGGAGGAAAATTTGTGATCTTGAATGTCTATATCACATACAAAATGAAAATCAATCATCTACGATCCCAGCTCTAGAAATTAGAACATGAATAGCAATTAAACTAAAAGGAAGAAGGAAGGAAATAATAAAGTAAAAGCAGAAAAAATAAAAGGTAAATGTACAGTAGATAAAAGTTAATAAAACTGTAAATTGATTCTTTAAAAAGACAAAAAAAGGGGCCAGCCTGGGGGCATAGTGGTTAAGTTCGGCACATTCCACTTTAGCGGCCTAGGGCTCGAAAGTTTGGATCCTGGGCACGGACCTGCACACCACTCATCAAGCTACGCTGTGGCTGTGTCCCACATACAAAATAGATGAAGATGGGAACAGATGTTAGCTCAGGATCAATCTTCCTCAATCAAAAAAGGGGGAGATTGGTAACAGGTGTTAGCTCAGGGCCAATCTTCCTCACCAAAAAAAAAAGACATAAAATTGTTGATAGACATACAGCAGAATTGAGAAAGAAAAAGATTGAGACAGTGCGGAACTTACCAACATTAGGAATGAAAAAGAGGGCATAATTACAGAGCCTACAAACTTTAAAAACATAAGAGACTATGTATGCAACCATATACCAATGCATTTTAAATTTTACATAAAGTGGAAAATTTTCTAGAAAAACAATTTACCAAAACTTTACAAAAGAAGAAATTTAAAAATCTATTTCTATAACTGTTACATCTCTACTTAAGTCATCTTTTTATAAACAAATCTCCAGCCCCAAATTTCCTTTCCAGGAAATTCTCCCAAATATTTAAGTAAAATCCTACACAAAGTCTTCTAGAAAATAGAAAAGGGAGTAATTCTGAAATCATTTTATGCAGTCAGCATAACTTTGATACAAAAACCTGATAAAGATATTGTAAGAAAGGTAATATCTTTCATGATATTTCCTGACATGACATTACCTGACATGACAGATCAGTATCTTTCATGAAGAAGGATGAGAAAATAATCCTAAACAAAAATATTAACAAATCAAAGCAAGCTGTATAAAATGAATTAAAACTTCATACTTACATTGAGAGTTTTCTGTGCCTGAGAAATCAATGACCACTAGAGAGATATGAACAATAATATTTGTTTAAAATTATGATTGATTCCAATTCAAAATATGTTTCAAGTATAATTTGATGGTTTACGTTTATAAATTAAGTAATGTAATACACACTCAAAATAAAACAAAATCTGAACAGTTACAGTTAATATTCTGTCCACAATGTGCAGCATATTTACTGATGTAGCTTTCCTCACAGTTATTGTGACCCTAATAAATCAAGGAGAATATACATAATAAAAGAAGATTTCCCAAAATGTGTTCTGCAGAATTCTGGTTCAAGTTTTGAAACTATGAATAGAATCTTTTTCTTAAGAAATTAAAATAGGCTTTTAAAATATAGTTGAATAATAATAAGCTGAGTAAAATTAGTTTCTTTTTATAAAAACTGGAGTAGACCTTGGAGCTTGATACGCTAATATGTTACAACACTCCGAGAGGGGAACATTCTAGAGTTCCCCAAAGTTATTTGGTCCAAGAACCGCCACCTTCCTTTTGCTGTCATGAAGCAGCACCCTCTGAGTAATTCTGCTTTAAGTAAACTTAAAGTAAATGTGACAATTAAAAGAATCTTTTGAGATTGGTGTGCCAAGTATTATACAAAAATGTGTTATATAAATGAAGAAACTAAAGCTTAGAAAAGTAAGATTTGCCTAAGGCCCCTGGGCAGGCAAGTGAGAGAAAAATCCACATAATTCACTTGCAATGTCTCAGGAAGTCCATAAATAAGTCTAAGATGCTATTTTCTTTATTTAGACTATGTCAATTGTGTCACATCTTTACAAAAAAAAATTTTAGTTATATTTTAGCTACTCTTGGGAATTATATTTAAAAACTCATCCCTCTTATCACAACGTACATGCAGGATGTGAAAGGCAAGAAGTGACTGGCACACTTCTATCCCTTACTTAGTTCTAACTTCTCACAACACCAGATCATCGGCCATGAGACTGAACATAGCTAGTTTTCTGATCCCAATTTTTCTTATCTATCTGAATCTTTCTAGATTCGTTTCCGGCTTACTCTTTGACTTTATACATCTGCCTTGCCAATTTCCAACTACGGCTCAATCCATCTGTCCATTTCCTTTGTTCCTTCTCCCAGGCTACTAAGAATACACTGCAGTGCAAGAAATATTATGCAACTTTCTTGCCATGTTTTCAAACATACATTTATACACCAATCCACTCATTGTCTCAATTCTTTAAACAAATGCTAGTGGAATGTTCCAATTCTGAGTTTCCAAATCTACCAGCAGATGTCCTTGTGTCACACTAGGAGGAAATAAATACCACCAGGGGCAAATCCTTTCCACCTCAAGGGACACCAAAAATTCACTCCGATTGATTTCATTTGTTTTTTTCTCTTTTCCAGTAATGACTCTCTTTTCCAATAATTAATTCTCTATCAATTTTCATCTGCCTACTCAGCTCTTCTTAGAAGAATCACCCATCTTTACTGCCTCTTTTTTCTCACTTCCATTCATTCTTCTGTTCACTATAATCTACCTTTCCTCTGATCATTCCACTCAAAATGGTCTAGGAAAAAAATATCCTATTATCTCATAATTGTGAAGTCCAGAGACCTCTTAAAAACCCTCAACCTTCTTGACCTCGCAGTCTGATTTTCTAAAACTGCCCATCCTCTCTTTAAAACTTCCTCGTCCTTTACCTTTTATTTTAGCTCTTTTTCATAGCTCCACTGAATCTCTGATTATGCTTTATCTTCTTCACCAGCAAGTTACTCCCTTTTGCTACTTAAATACTGGTATCTCCCAAGGTTCTAGTGCTTCCATACTCTCTTCCCTCTATCTGCTTATGCAGGATTATCTTATGATTCACATGAATGCAACTATCAACTCCATAAATCAGAATCCTCAAGTCTGTATCTTTAGTCCTGGCCAGTCTTCTGAGTATCGGAGACACGTTTCCAAATGGCTGCTTTATCAAAATATCCCACTTTACCTCCGACTTAGCCTGTTCAAAACGGAATTCCTCATTTTCCCTCTAAAGCCTGTTTCTCCACCTGTATTCCCATATCGTAATGAATCATCATTTACTCAGTAGTCATGGCTGAAAATCTACCATTCACAAATTCTCTCTTCTTAACTTCTAACAGTAAATAAAGTTTTTGAGTCTTATTTTCTTAAATTACTTCTCTAAGGATTTCATCCTCTTTATTTCCATTATTCTAATGAAAAAAACCCATCATCATGACTATTTTTAGAGTCAGATGATATCTTTTGCCCACTGTCTCTTACAGCAAAAATACCCTTCACCTTGTTACCAGAATTCTCTCTCTCAGTACATATTTCATTATATTCATCTTCCATTTAAAAAAATCCTAAAGGTTTCCCCACTATCTACAGTATAAAGATTAAAATCCTCACTTTAGAATTCAAGACCATTTGGAATGTAGCCCCAAATACCCGTCTAGTCTCACTTCCAGTTGCTCCTTTCATTCATTCCGCGTTCTCCTCATACAAAGTAACTCAAAGTTCCTTTACTGTGTCAGTCATCACCACACCTCCATGAGTCTGTGCAAGAAACACCTGCAATGTGATCCTTTTTTTTTACTATTCTTTGCTCTTAAAATTCTACTCTTTCTTTATTCTTAGTTTCTTTCTTTAGTCTTAGCTAAAATGTGTGTAGAATTAAGACCCATTTAAAATGCAACGAACTTTTTGAAAGCAAATCCTGCTCATCCCTTCCGTCTTTACTCAGCAGAATCACTTATTTTTCATCTAAAACTGCATGACCTTTAATGAGGCTTTTCATATGGATGGTGTTGAAAGTAAATTATATATCTGGAGACTCAGAGATATCTTAATTTTAATCCCATACCTTCTTTTTAAAACTGTGAAACATTGAAGAGGTTATTTTCCTCTCTGAAAACTGATTTCCCCATCTGTCAAAAGAGGGATAACAAAGAAATCTCAGGGATGTTGAAAATATTAAAGGTGATGTAATGCCTAGAACATTGTTTAGTTTCATTCACTTTAATAAAAACAATAACAACAATAATAATTTAAAAGTAACATCTATTAGGTACACACTAATGTTTTATGCACTTAACATGCATTGATTCATTTAATTCTCACAATAGCTCTAGATGATTATTACTATAACTTTCCCATTTTATATATGATGAATCAAATACTTAAAAATATTAATTAACCTGATCAATGCCGTTGATATAGTAAATAAGAGAATCAGAATTTCAACCCAGGCAGTCTGGTCTCAGATCTCCATCTGGGTAATAGCTTCAATTCTGGCCCCAAACCTGCCCAGATTCTCCCAGATGTTTATTCCTGATTTTGACCTCTAATTTTGGCATTTAGACTCAGTCACTACAGTATTTGAATATCAGCTTTGCCCAACAGATCTTGTGTTTGTTGATCCTTAAGCATTTTCAGCAAACCCCAAACTCCCCACCACTATTATCATTGGTTTCTCACAAGACCAGTACCCCACTCCATTTCTAACAGTTCCAACTGTGATCACATGGCCAGTTTTTCTATATGTCAGTGTCTCTCAAGTGAGAAGGCATTATGATAGTGCTTCTTAAAAACAAAACAGACAACTCAATAGCAAAAAAAAATGATCTAATTAAAAAACAGGCAGAGAATCTGAATGGACATTTTTGCAAAGAAAAATATGCATGGCCAATAGGTACATGAAAAGATGCTCACCATCACTAAGCACCAGGGAAATGCAAATCAAAACCAAAATGAGATATCACTTCACACCTGTTAGAATGGCTATTATCAAAAAAAAAAAAAAACCCACAAGAAATAGCAAGTGTTGGTGAGCATGTGGAAAAAAGGGAACCTTTGTGCACTGTTGGTGGGAATTTAAATTGATGCAGCCACTATGAAAAACAGTCTGGAGTTTCCTTAAAAAACTAAAAACAGAACTGCCCTATGATCCAGCAATTCCAATTCTGGGTATTTATCTGAAGAAAATGAAAACACTAACTTGAAAAGATCTCTGCATCCTCATGTCCACTGCAGGATTATTTACAACAGCCAAGACAGGGAAACAACCTAAGCATCCATCAACAGATGAATGGATAAAGAAAATGTGGCATACATATATAGTGAAATATTATTCAGCAATAAAAAAGAACGAAATCTTGCCATTTGCAACAACATGGAAGGAACCTGAAGGATTATGTTAAGTGAAATAAGTCAGACAGAGAAAGACAAATACTGTATGATCTCACTTATATGTGGAACCTTAAAACAAGCAAAAAAAAAAAAAAACCAAGCTCATAGATACAGAGAACAGATTGGTGGTTGCCAGAGGCAGGGGATGGGAGGTGGGCAAAATGGGTGAAGGGGGTCAAAAGGTACAAACTTCCAGTTACGAGATAAACAAGTCATGCGATGTATGTAGAGCATGACAACTTTAGTTAATAACATTGTATTACATATTTGAAAGTTGTTAAGATTAAATCTTAAAGGGTCTCATCATAAGAAAAAATTTTGTAACTATGTGTGGCGATGGACGTTAACTCGACTTATTACGCTGATCATTTTGCAATACAGATCTTTCTCAACTTAGCATGGGTTACAAGTCGATAAACCCATCATAAATTGAAAATATTGAAAAAGTGCAATTAATATACCTAACCTACTGAACGTCATAACTTAGCCTAGCCTACCTTAAACGTGCTCAGAACACTTATGTTAGCCTACAGTTGGGCAAAATCACTAATACAAAGCTGATTTTATAGTAAAGTGTTAAATATCTCATGTGATTTATTGAACACTGTACTGAAAGTGAAAAACAGAATGGTATATGGGTAGAGAATGGTCATAAGCACGTCGCTTGTCTACCCTCATGATCGTGTGGCTCACTGGGAGCTCCAGCTCGCTGCTGCTGCCCGGAGTCACGAGAGTGGATTGTACCGCATACCATTAGCCCGTGAAAAGATCAAAACTCAAACTTCAAAGTATGGTTTCTCCTGAATGCATATCTCTTTTGCACCATCGTAAAGTCAAAGAATCGTTAAGTGGAACCTTCATAAGTGAGAGACCGTCTGTATATATAAATATTGAATCATTATGTTGAATACCTGAAACTAAAATAATGTTACATGTCAATTATATCTCAATTAAAAAACTAATAATTTTTAAATGATGATTCTCATTTTTTTTAAATAAGTAAAACTAAGAGAAATTTAATTTAATTTAGGTCTTCAAATTCCTAGTTAGTGTTTTAAATGAAAATAACTGATGGTTTGGATAATAGTTTCATCATTGATTGCTTGCAAATATGATTTCCTTTTACAAGACTCACAAAATTTCATTCTTCCTCATCTTCTGAATACGATCCTTCCACTTACCAAATCATTGTTTCTCTACTTAGATCTTCATACCCAGCTTTCCCTCATCTTCTTATACCTTCTCGAAAATATTCCAACGATATCAGCAGACAACCTTATACTACACTAATGGCCTTGAAGCATTTTCTTTCCTTCCTTTTTTCATTTATAGTTGTTTGATATAATAAATTTACAAGGTAAAATGAGCTAGAATTTTCTTAATCTCAAGTAATTCTGGTTATAAAAATGTTTCTATTGTAGCAAGAGATATTAAATCATTACAAATACAAATAGATGAAAACTAAATGGATGTAGGGGACATATAATATTTCTTCTTACTTTATTTGTTATAAGTTTTCAGCAGAAATCATTAACCCAGTAATTCAAATAGTAAAATTGCAGGAGTTGTAAACTAAGATATTTATTAAGATTTAAGGACAGACAAAACGCAACTGCTTTCTTGGAGACGTGTAGAGGAGGAAATGCTGAGATTTACAAGAGGAACCTAAGGAGTAGAAATGCCAACATGCCTAGAAAGCTTTTCCTTTAGGACCTACATCCTGAGCTGAACTGTTCTGAAGATTACACACCCTATGGTAAGCCAAAGAAAGAAAGGTGATCTGTTAATGTTCTTATGGGGATATTGGGGATGTGTGTATTGCTTGAGATTCTGCTCCACTGTCTAGGAACTAAAGAAAAGGTAAGACATTTTGTGACTCACTGACCTAAAATTGATTGTAAGAACTGAATGATCACAGAGGCCAAGGATATATCTAGAGGTTAGCATAGCATATCTAGAGCTACAGTATAGCATTGGCACTTTATAGGTATCGACTGTATGGAGAAGAAAGCTACTTATTCTCTTAATCTATGCCACAGAAGAAAATATTTTTATAGTAAGATGCGGTATTAATTATAGCAAATTTCCACCAAAGAGCTATAGGTTTTAGAGAAGTCAATTTGAATTCAATGTGGTCTTCTTTAGTCAGAAATATATAAGGAAATATAGTAAACTCATATCAGAAATCAAGTTTGAAATATAGGACCACTGGCTCCACAGTAGTAAACTCTCACAGTAGCATATTTTTCATTTTGTATTGTTAACGCTGCGCAACAATAAGACTGTCAGCCTATAGGGAAAATTAATAGCTGGACCTATGCTAGGGCGAAGAAAAACGCTTGTAACTGGGCCAAAATATTCACATAAACTCCCTAGGTCTATATTTAATCAGTGTCATTTTCAGCATAAGAAAGTTTCGTCTTTATTTACAGCTTCTACCTTGGGGAGCAGAATGTTCATGATCTGTCTCACTTGGAACGCTTTCAAAATGCTTTTTTAAAATATGAGGTTTTCAACATATTACTTGTAACAAGAAAAAGAATCTCCCTTGTGGTAATAAAGCATCTTCTCAGAGGGCCTACTATAGTCCAACCACCAAAGAAGACCTTAAAATAAGTAAACATTTAAAATAAGAAAATGTATCCCTGCAGGGAGTATAAAAAGGTCTATTTGGACTTTCTTCTACTCTCAGTCCACTGGTGGACCAAGCAGATTCTTTTATCTGATGAGCTCAAGGAGCAGGACCTTGAGGAAACAGACAGGTAGTTGGAGCCAAGGAGAATGAGTTGCAGGTTTGGAGATGGGGATCCAGGACAGCAGCATGAGCCTTAGGTGACTGAGAGCATGGGGAAGGCAAGCCATGGACAACACACGTCCAGAACAGCCGCTGAATTGGGTCCTTTCAACCCAAAGAGATTTTTTTCGCTGGTTGCAGAGAGCTGTAATTGAAAGTCAGAAAAGCATGTTCCTACTGGCTGAGAGGAAAGAAAACATCCACGGTGTAAACTGCAGGCAGCCTCTAGGGGCTGAGAGTGGACCCTGGCTGACAGCCAGCGAGGAAATGGGGACCTCAATCTACATCCGCAAGGAACTGAATTCTGCCAACAGCAAGAATGAGCTTGGAAATGAATTTTTCTCCAGAGCCTACAGGTAAGAAGTCAGCTGGGTCGACACCTTGATTTCAGCCATCTGAGAACCACAGCAGACAACCCAGCCAGTCTGTGTCCTGATTTTCAACTTACAGAGCTGTGAGCAAATAAATTAAATGGGTGTTACACTATGCTGCTATATTTGCAGTCATTTATTACATAGCGACAGAAACTAATACAATTGGGAAAGTGATGATGAGGATATTAAGAAGCAACTATAAAGAACTGAAAATCCACTCAGGCTGGCGTTGTACCTCAGGAGTAAAGGTAATACCTTATCAGGATTTAAACCTTCTGCAGGCATGATATTTCAATTTGGCAATTTCAGAGAGGGTGACATAAATACGGCAGAACAGGGGAGCAAAATGTAGTTGAGTTCCTGAAGTTGACTTTTTCTATGGTGTTATCCTAGACACTAAGGAAGAAATTCTAAAAACACTGGCGTGGTTCTTGTTCTCTGTGCCTGAGGAGAAGCATTCTCTAGAACTGTTCTCGCACATTGCTACATGTTAGAATCACCTGGGGGGGCTTTGAATCCTCACAGTGTTTAGGCGACTTCCCATTCCAACTAAATCAGAATCCCTGGGGGTGGGACTCAGGCACAGATACATTCTTTTAAACCGCCCAGGAGTTTCCGTCCAATGAGCAATCCAATTTGAGAACAGTGCTATAAAGCCCATAACCCCAAAGTGACAACTTTGTATTCAAATCCATTTGGGGGAGGAAAATCAACTGAAAACTGGTATTGGGTTTTCATTCAGAAAATAATAATAGTTAATGTCTGACAAGTACTTACTATCTACCTGGCTGTGTTAAGCGTTCCTAAGAACAGTCCTATGAGATAGATATTATTATTTACAATGACCCCATCTTACATATGAGAAAACTGAGGAAGAAACAAATCAATAACTTACTCACAGTCGCACAGGGAGTGTGCCAGAATGTGCACAGCACTGACTGCCCCAGAGTTCCCATACTCAATCTCCTGTCTGTAATGCATATATTTAATGATTTATATCCAGACTCTTATGTCTCCCCATCAACTGCCAGTGAAAATCAAATAGCATTTTCTGTAGCAATTCTCTTTCCTCTTAGTCATTTTGTCTCCAAATATGCAGAACAAAACAAAGTAGGCTTTTCCCAAAAAGATTAAGTGCTAAATAAACCTCCCTGAGTCTTTAATTCTTGTTTGATTCCAAGGTAGCTATTAAATAATACAAGTCACTTAGGCCTGTAATTAGAAGGGCACCTTTTCTTTCCTAGGGCAAGTCAAAATCCAATAGAAGATATGCAAGATGCTTCTCAAAACAATGATATAAGAAAGATTAGGTGATCATCAAACGAAGGAGTGCAAAGACGTGGACACGACTGATGACTGGAGGTGGGTGAAGAACCTTCACCCACCTCCACCTTTGAGGAAATCTGCAAGGAGATCATCTGCAAAAAGCGTTGTTCACGCTGTTACATAATCATTAGATAGAAATTCTTTTAAAGAGAGATTTGTACCCATAAAATCTCTATTAGAAATGTTATAATTTCTGAATTTAACTAATTCATCTGACAGATATTTATGAGCATCTTCTAGGTGCAATGCACAGTGTTATTTGTTGAGGATGTTAATAAATTGAAATAGACCATCCCTCAAAGAGATTAGTGCCTATAGGAGAAAATAAAAAGACATTACCTCTGACCCAGCAGGAATAAAGAAAGGTCTATGAGTATTTTTATTTATCTAAGTCGCTTGCACATATTGGAAAATCATCACTGTGCTTGCTCTTGAGTAAAATTCCATGAGAATCTATTTTGGCCTTTCATTAGTGTTTACTTTTCGTTATTAATAATTTAAAGAAGTTCTTTGTGACATTGCAGTTTCAGCCGTAAGGCGTGTGTTGCAAATAGAGAGCATTACAGTGAGAAATAGCTATAAAGTTTGGTCTCCATATGGTTCACTTTTTAAGTGTCTGAGATTTTAGTCTTTGACCACCCCAATTATAAACTCTGAATTTTATGAAATCGCTTACCTTAAAGAAACATGTTATTTGATATAGTCCATCTTTCTTTCCAGCTCTGAAGCCTAATGTACCTTAAAAAGAATTGATGCCCTCTGTTTTACTAATGAGGAAACAACAGCAAATTTGACTTTCCAAAATAACCCAGTAAATGACACAACCAGATTAGCATCAAGGACCCTAACTCTTCTCTAACTGTACAATCTGCAGTCCGTCCGCCTGAGGCCCCTCCCTTCTCTTCTCTGCTCCCCAGTGCCCACGTGGATCACAAGACAGAGGCTCTGAAATTGTTCACCAATCAGCCCAGCACTATTAATTTGCACTGAACAGGATGAGTCATGGTCAACAAAATGGGGGATCTATTTCTACCATTTATTATACCAAAGAAGTAATTTTTACCCCACAAAAAGGACAAGTAAAAAGGAACAAACTTACCTTTGCGCCCGTGTGCTGGAAAGAACAGGTAACTCATCCATGAGCGAGCACTACCTGTGGCAGAAAGACAGAGGTTGTGTGGCTGCTCAAGGCAAAGAAGGAATCGAAAGGACTCGCAAAACCAAAAACATTCACAAAGGGGCTTAGTAAAAAGACTGGATGGTGATGGGTTGGCAGAGCCTAGGATGGTGAAAGAAAGACTTCCACAGCCAGTAACTCATAAATACTGGGTACGTGGACATGTAAATATTTAATTTGAAACTAAATGGTTAAGGAAAAGCTAAGAATTTTCTGTAACTTTTAATGACTCAGAAGCTAGAAACAGTTATCCTAATTTGTAAGACATGGATAACAGAGAGTCAGAAAAACTTGTATAGACAGAGATCACACCAGATCAGAGACTAATCCATTAGCCATTGTAATTAAGAATTAAAACAAGTCCTTTTTAGTATAAACTGGAAGTTGACATGAGAACACTACTAAATATCTTTTTACTTATTAAATATATTTATATCAAAATTTGCTACAATACAGATATCTTTAATATTTCAGAATATGCATTCAGTTATTGTTAGCCTGCTCTTTTAAAAATCCCATTTTCTTGAAGTTCTTCATTTAAAAATTCTCCATGTATTGTTTTATTTATTTTAAAGAACGTGTTACATTTATCTCCTGACTTGATCCCTCCAAAATTAATGTTAATTACAGAATTATATATAAACTGAAAGGAGAAAATATACAAAATAATGTTAGATACAGGTAATTATTTCAGTTATAATAGTGGTGCACAGCAGAGATAAAATGAGTGAACAGCATCCTCGTAGAATATGACCGTACCACAGCTTAGGTTTCATTGAAGGTCATTGTGTTTTATATTTAAACATCAAAACACTGCAAGGACTAGCAGAGAAGTTGTGTTTAACTACTTGAAAATTAGCATTTTATTACATTCACTTGTTAATAGCATGGCCTTCCTCCACGACAGGACAAAGCATTGTGTCTCATTTATCATTTTATTAGTCAAGCTTGTCATATATTTAGCAATTGGGTATAATAAAATTTTTCAAAGGTGATGGAGCAATTGATACTATGAAGACAACAAGCATATGAAATGCATGGAGTCTCAGATTTCAGTCAGTATTTGCCGATTTCAAACCATATTAATGCTCATTATTATGAAAGCAGAATTCAGTCTCTGTGAATTTCAAAAAAAAATCCAGAATTTTAAAAGTTAAAAATTGAGACAAATTCCATTTAATTTGATGAAATTCAATATTTAAAAAATAAAAATTAACTAACCTTACAAAAAGATTGTACATGTAGTCTTCAATTCATAGAGTAAAAATAGATTTACATGGTTGAGAAAAGGTATACTTTAAAAATATTAATAGAGACTTTTTCTTCTGGCCAAGATAGAATTAGATTTACCATTCTTCCTGAAACAAATAAATAATAGTCAAAACACATGAAAAAACAACTTTCAAGGAAATGGACATTGGGCAATAAGGACAGTGATGCCTGAGAGAAGGGAGGCAACGACGTGAGCACTAAGATTTCCTGAATTGACTGCCTTACGAAAGTTTCCACATTGCCCTGCAAGGAGGGGGAACCCAGGACAGAGATGGAAGTCTGGGGGAGTCTTAAGACAGAGTGCCAGAGAGGAGAGCACATGCAGAGGGAACCCCAGATATCTGTGGAGGGCCCTTCTCAAGTCTTTAGCTGAGAATTGCTCATCACATGCATTTAAAGAAATTGCCTTAGGCTGGGAAAAGAACCACTGGAAAGAATTAGAGGGAACAAGGAACACTACTTGATGATTGCACAAGGCCAGAAATATTTCCCGTTCTCACCAGCCAGAGTAGAAAACTTAATGGATGTACTTAGGAAAGAGTACTTCAGAGGGTTTTGTCTCAGTAGGGGAAAAGTTAGACTAAATGCCGTTCTGGATTGCCTGACAAACTTTAAAGAAAGATCTGAAAGGATAAAAGCTTTTATTCCAGAAATACCAGCTTAGTTTAGCACTTTAAAAACAATCAGTGTAATTCATTATATTAATACACTAAAGAAGGAAAAGCGACTTGATCATATAAATACAAATAGGTACAGAAAAAGCATTTGACAAAATCCAACATCATTTCTGATAAAAACTCTAAACAAACTAAGAATAGAAGGAAACTTCCCCAACTTGATAAATACATTGTATTTATAAAAAAAAAACCTACCACTAATATCACACTTAATGGTGGAGACTGAGCGCTTTCCCCCAAGATCTGGAACAAAGCAGCACCTCCACTACCACGGCTTCTAGTCGGCATTGCACTCGAGGTCCTGATGAGTGCGATGAGGCAAGAACAGGAAATAAAGGGCAGACAGATTGGAAAGAAAAAGAAAACTTTTTACTCTCAGATAACATGATTGTCTATATAGAAAATATTACAGAATCTACAAAAATGCTTCCAGAACTAAGCTAATTTGGAAAGTTATGGAATACTAGATCAATCCAAAAATCTATTGCTATCTACAGAATGGCAACAAATAATCAGAAACTGAAAATTTTAAATTATCATTTACAAAGCATCAAAAAGGATAAAATACTTAGAATTTTGACAAAAATTGTGTAAGATATGTGCACTGAAAACTACAAAACTTTCCTGAGAGAAATTAAGGACCAAAATAAATTGAAAGATACGCTGTATCCGTGGATGAAAAGACTCAATTTTGTTAAGATGTTATTCTCCTCGAAATCGAACTATTCCTTCAAAGTAAGCCCAATTATAGTCTCTGCAGGCTTTTTTTTTGTAGGAATGACAAGCTGATTTTAAAATTCACATGGAAATGCAAAGGACTGAGAACAGACAAAACAACATCGAGAAAGAACACTGACCTTTACGCAATGTTACAAAAGAATGTGACCTCAATGAAATAATTTTTAAAAAAAGAAAAAGAACAAAAAAAGAGGATTCACGCTACCTTATCTCAAGACTGATTATAAAGCTACAGTAATCAATACAGTAGTGTTAAGATAAACAAAGAGACAAACTGAACAGAAATAGACTCAAATATATATTAACAAGTGATTTTTGGCAGAGGCCATTCAATGGAGAAAAGATAGTGTTTTCAACAAATAGTGCTGAAAAAAACATATTAATATGCAAAAACATAAAATAAACTTTATATTTCACACCATGTACAAAAATGAACTCAAAGTAGATTGTGGACCTGTATGTGCAATCTAAAACTATAAACTTCTAGAAAAAAAGCAAAAGTATAATTCTTTTAAGAAGTAGTATATTTCATCAAAATCCAGAACTCCTGTTCTTTGAAAGATACGGTTAAAAGAATGAAAGGACAAGGCACAGACTGTAGAAAATATTTGCAAGTCACATATGTAATAAGGGACATGAACTGACAATATATGTAAGGAACTCTCAATGACTCCATAATAAGAAAACAAAAAAACCAATAAAAAAATGGGCAAAAAAATTGAAAAGATACTTCCCCCAAAATGGTAAACAAACATCAAATAAGCACATGAAAAGATGCTCAACATCATTATTCATTAGGTAAATTAGGTACCTCAAGAGAAATGAGAACATAATCAAACTTTATGTACCCTTATATTTAAGATGTGCCTCTTGTAAGTAGTTCATAGTTATTTCTTTAATATTGCCTGACAATTATCTTTCAACTGGAGCATTCATTCCATTTGGCTTTCATATTATTGCTATATATTTCTGTTTAAAGTTTCATGTTTAAAATTTTATTAGTAACAGTGAAAGACTGGAAACAATCCAGATGTCCATGAACAGGGCGAATGGATAAAACATTACTGCATATTTACACAATAGAATACTACTCAGTACAGTAATAAAAAGACATACTTCCAATAGCATGGAGGAATCTCAAAATAATCATGCTGAGTGAATCAGCTAGACAGAAGAAGAGCGTATGTTATGTAATCATATTTATATAAATTTCTAGAAAATGTTAATTAAATCTGTAGTGACAGCAGATCAGTGGTGCCTGGGAAGGGCTGGGATAAGGGGGAGGGGTTACATATGGGCAGGATAAAACTTTGGGGATGATAGGACATTCATTTCTCTATTGTGATATATACATAGGTATACATATTTCAAAATATTTAAAATTATACACATTACGTGCAGCTTATTGTATGGCAATCATAACGTAATGAAGCTATCAAAAATCTTTAAATGCTAAAGATAAAAATTATATTCCAGACTTCAATACTATGGAAAGTATAATTTTAAGTAGCGTAATATATCTATATGTTTGAAATAAAAACGCTTCCAAGTTTTTATTTTGAATATACCTCTATATTTTGACTGACTGGAAAGATTTTGTGCTAGGAATTAATAAGAAACTTAGTAAATAAAACCCTGTCAATCAAGATTCAACCTAAAGCAAAGTTTTACAAGGAAATTTTCAAAGCATAGTGTCTATAATTGGAATTTTTATGGCTGAAAGTCACTCAAGTTGAAAATTATCATAATGATTAATCATATTGTCCAAACTTATTTTCATCCCAAGGGAGAAGATGATGATCGGACTATGAAAGATGTTGATTTAAAACAAAAAAAAATCTCATGATAAAATTGCTTAATCAGTTCTCCTTTTAATTTTTAACATAGTCAATATAAGTTTTCTTTCCCTTTTATTATATGCATTTCTATTTTCAGGAATGTATATAGATAGGTGGCTGAAGAAAAATGAAGGGCCTAAAATTCAGGCAATTTTCATCCAAAAATGTTACCAGTTGAGCTGCAGTGAGTCTGAGGCCAAACACAGCACACTAACATTAAGTCCACTGACCTGAGACAAACTGTACCCAAATGTTTTCTCCAAATCTTTAGTACCAACGGAGCATGCCTCACACCACTGGTACTGCAGTATCAGAATAGTTACCTCCAGAGAACTGACCAGATTGAGAAGAGAGTAACGTTGAGTTCAGGAGCTGAAGACTGTACATGATTTATTTTGAGTACACTATTTTTCCACTGTTTGAGGGAAATTCACATGCAATATGAGACTTTTTTTCAGGCTCAGAGAATTAAAACACTCAGACTGGCTAGTGGAGTTACGCAACACAACCCACTAAAAGTCTTCTCTCAAGGCAGACCAACCACCCAACCGGCTGACAATGTTCGAGAAACGTCTGCAAATTATGAAATATTCAGGGACATTTAAAACAAAATCTAGGCATATCTCTTAGATTGTATGGACTGTAGAAGGTCAGTGGGAAACAAATTAATCTAGACACAATTCCGGATGAATAACTAGGCGCGGGGGTGCTCTACGGAAGGCTGGAATAAAAGAAGATAGCAAGATATGAAGCCCCCCAAGGCTGAAGAGGGAGAGAGAAGACCTGACTGAGCGTGAAAGCCTTGATACCAATGGGAGCACCACTTGAATGTCACTGTGACACTAGGCTGTGCTCAGCATCCTCAGCAAGGAGACAGGGCCATGACGGAAGGCACCAAGACAAGAGGTAGAACTGCAAGAATGGCCCCAGCCCTGGGACCTGTCCCTTATCAACCCCTTCCACAACGGAAATTATTATAGGACTGTGGATGCCTGGGTCACTCAGGTCATATTGCTCATTGCTGGCACAGCACAACTTAATCCTAAATATCCATCTCAGGAATTATTACACTCGTGCCCCAGGGAGTCACTACCCCACATCTCTTGTGCTATGTCCTCGAAAAGAGGCAACTATACCCAAAAGCCAAGCGTATTTGTGTCTGTCAAAATCAGAGACAGACACCAATTCAGACTGTAGGGAGGATTTTGAGCAACGGAAGTGCTTAAGGCAAAAGCAAAAATGATTATCTTGTGAAGATAAAAAGATTATCATGATTGCAGTATATTCTTGGATGGTGAAGCACAATTCCTGGTAGCGCCAGGGCTCTGTGTCCCTGTTCCTCTTTGAGGTCCCTTTTGCACTTGTGAAATTAGCAAGCCCTTTCCAACATTGCTCACACAGGCTGCAGACCACAGTGCAGTGTTTGCATCGTGTGCTGTTTATTTGTTATAAAGCGTATTTGAGGAAGGACAGAACATATTTAAGTCTGATTCTGTGACTATTAATAGTTAGACAATGGTGTGTGCTCTCCACTTGTACACTTACCCTCAGATAACAAGTGTTCTACTAGTGCAACAGCTCTGCTGCGTGAAAACCGTCCGGGATAAGAGGTGAAGGGGATTTCCCTGTTGGCTTAGAAGAATGAAGAGGGCCCAGGAGCAGGGCAGTGAGGAATATGACACAGATACTAAGGTCATAAAGAGCTCCAGTGGTGACTCTAATTGAGTAGGAGACCACTCTAACCACCTTTAAAAAGACTTTAAAGGGAAAACGACCTTACCTATACCAAGTGCCTAACAGGCATCCGGGGAACACGTAAATGTGTGCTGGAATTCTTAAAAATATTTTAGGAGGAGATCCTGAGAAAAGTCTAGAATTTCTGCCGATTAAATAGGTAAGGAGAACTCCAATCAACAAGATTTGAGATGTTGCTGTAAATTAGACATATTTCTAGTTACCAGCAGGTGAAACTGAAGACATACCAGTCAAGGTATTTGACTGTGACCATAATGAAAATGCATATGTTGTATGTTTCATAAAAGCAAATGTAAAACTTCATATGAATGTTTCAACTGGGATTCATAATGTCCATGTGAGCTAGATGTGGAGGGAAAAACAAAACTCTTTTTCTGTAGGAAAGGGCACCAATGTGTATTGAAATGGAAGAAGTTGACCGGGAATCCCAAGTCCTTTGCAGTTTAAACCTAATGTTTCTCTTACATCATGCTATGCTATCCACATGATCGATTGATTGATTGATTGAAATTTTATTTTGAATAAACTTTTCACTGTTTATTTTTTCTGAAAACTACAATATGGTGAATTGTATATGTGAAAGAATGTTGAAATCCTAAAGTGTGATAGACAGGAAACTTATCATATTATTACTGACACTTAAATAAATAGTTTAATAATAGGATACTATGACATTATGCTGATTTCCTGACTAGTGAAGTTAAGACTTGTTAAGTTTTTATTTGAGGACAATAAAAATATTAATAATTTGTGAGATTGCAAAACACATCCAGAAAAATATAGTGCTATTATTCTGATTCACTACTGCTCCGAGGCAAAGCAGTCTGGCATCTATTCAGAAAAGAACAGATTATGACAGAAATAGATATCAGAATGTGTCAAGATGCATCAATATTAATTTGAAAAAATTATGTACTGAAAACAATAATCTGTATAGGGATTTTTTTTAAAGAACAGAACGTGTTTGCTAGAAAATACTCAATTTTAACCAGCATGATTATGGATAAATTAAACAGAATAAGATGGTGATGTAGCATTGGTCTGAGGGATTTCAGCAGAAAATACTCCTACTTCCAGTGTGATCCATTTGCTGGCTATCTTCGGATAGTCGGCAGTTTCCAACAACTCTTTTTGGTGTCTAAATGAAACTATAAGAATGGAATCTGAAATATTGCCACTGTGCAACAAAGCAGTGGTTTCTGTTAAATATCAGAACTGGTTTGCATCCAAAGGTGAGATGGAAGTAGAAAACACTTCACTTGGGCTGGCACCAGTTCCAATCACTTGACCAGAAATACCTGGTTGACCCTTGGAGTTGTTTTATTTTGTTTTGTTTTTTCCATCCCTGCATACCATGTATAGATTATGCCTATAAAAGAGAAGAAAATTAAAAATCTACAAACTTCCATGCACAATTCTCATCTTTGTATTAGGCCTCAGAAAAATTTAACAGATATGTCATGAGTAATAATAAAAATAGCAAAGCACACCTGAGAACAGCGGCTGACACAGATAAGCTGACTGTCGGCCTAATTGATATAAATAATTTTTCTCAGTGTAAGTTTATTCCTTAAATATTTTTTTTTAAGTTAGCAAGCAGCGCCTAGTATCAGTTCTTATAAACCATCTCGGCAGCAGTTGGCTTTGCATAGGATCAAAGCCAAGCTGAAGTGTAGGAAGGGAAGGAAATAGCAAGCCACTGCTCAGCGGATCGTCCTCAGGGACCTCTTCTCTGCCATCAGCGGGTCCAATGTTGATTAGATCTTCAGACTTCATGCAGTCTGTTGTGAGGTGCAGGCTTTACCGAGGCAGAATAAGAAAGTGTATACTGAAATTTAGGAAGGTAAGAAAAATGAAATGCAAAATATTGCAGGAACTGTTACAATTAAAATTAATAATCCTATCTTCAGGCTTAATAAGTTCCACATAATATGCCAATCCGTAACATGCCTCCAAATACAAGCTCCGTAAAATCAGGGGTTTTTATCTATCTTGTTTACTACTGAGATGGAGGGGTAGACAGATATCTTTTTTAGAAATTCAGAAATAATCACATAATTTGACCTCAAAGACATTATGAGTGCATTTACGTATAAATTTCAAGACTAATTTAGAAATCCACATCCACATCCACGCACATAGCCAGCCCTCATTATTTGTGGATTCTGTATTTGCGAATTTGTCTACTCACTGGAATTTATGTGTAACCCTGAAAGCAACCCTCTCAGCACTTTCACAGACATGTGCAGAGCTGCAAAAACTGTGACTCCCCTGACCCGCACGTTCCCAGACGAGGTCAAACAAGGTGACTCTCTGCCACATCGTTTCAGATCTCATATGTAAACAAGTGTCTTCCGTGGTCTATTCAGTGCCGCTTTATTTATGGGTTTTTCACTTTTTGTCAGTGAATTTTCTGTTTGAAACAGGCCCCCCAGCACAGAGCTGAAGCATTGTCGAGTGTCCCTAAGTGCAGGAAGGCTGTGATGTGCCTTACAGAGAAAATATGTGTTGGATAAGCTTCATTCAGGCATGAATTATAGTGCTGTTAACCATGAGTTGAATGTTCGTGAACCAACAATACGGTACATTCAGAATATGGAAGAGGAAATTAGCCCCATTTGTGTGTAAGATGCCCCAGAAAGTGCTAAAGTCACATCTCTAGTGTGTGATGAAGCTGTGGAAAAGCAGCTAGAATTGTGGATTCATGAGATGATGACTAAATTTAAAAAAAACAAAGGCGTATTGGACAGTATTGTTGTGAGGCTCAAAGACAAAGAAAACTACAGTCACATCACCCAGGAAAATGTTAATCCTTCTCAGGTAGTGCTGACTGTCTCACACATTCCAGAAGGTGACATGGTGTGAAAAATTTTAAACCTGCAGGCAAAGCAGGTTCTGCGGATCAGGAGGCTGCAGAAGAATTGTTTAAATATCTGCTAAGTGATATGCAGGAAAAGAGTTATGTGGAGGACTAGATCTTCAGTGCTGATGAGAGTGGCTTGTGTGACAAGGACTTTGGCAAATGAAACTGTGAGACAGAAATGGCCTCTGAAGCCCCTGGATTTCAGTCATTCAAAAAACAAGCAATTAATTATTTGTAAGAAGTACATATTAAATAAAGTGTCTGTAAACAGAAATACACATAAAACAGGGTTATATATTGTTTGGTTGATGAAAACATCGCGACCAGAGGCTCACAGGAACATAATCCTCTTTTCCCCTAGGAACAGTGGCTACATGTGGGCTACTTCAGATTATTTCACAGAACGTAACTACCATGAATAACAAGACTTCACTGTGTGTGTGCAGATACATAATATATATATAAATATATATACATACATATACACAATTGGTACTATATATGCTATATATACATACCTTATATATGTGTGTGTGCGTGTATATATATATATATATATATATCTGACACCAGACTTTGACCAGTAGAATTGGGTATCTAAACTAAATAAACAATTTTATGACAACTTAATATCTCCAAGAAACAAAAGAAACTCGTCTACGTGTATGGTTCTTGATTTGATCAGTAATTCTTCGGTGCTGGCAAACATCTGCATCTTCCCAGATATCGGAATCAGTTCCCCTTTCGTGTGCTCCTTGGCTACTGTGGTGAATGTTCAGAGCTAACCGGGCAGGCATGCCCCTTAAAGTGTATGGATACAGCTGCTCAGAGAGACAGTATGAAGTTGACTTAGTGAAATCTCTATATATTCTGCTTTAACCTGTAAAAAGCAATACTTTTGATGCTACTATAACTTTTAACACCCTTTGCACTAGACACTCAACATGATGTAGAAATTCTATTTGCAGTGTGGAAATAAACAAAGACTACCAAATGAGAAGAATCAGAGGCTATATTCAGAGCTTGCTATACAAGGGAGTCAGCCACCACCACTTGAACACAAGCACTGCAATATCACAACAGTCAGTCTGAGAACTGAGATGGCTACCACGTGACTAACGGGTGAGCAGTGTCAGCATGGATCACTGGAAAAATGGATGAGTCATGTCCCGGGTGGGGTTGAGTGGGGTGAAGCAAGATTTCATCAAGGAACTGAGAATGATGTGCAATTTAAAACTTATGAACTGTTTATTCCTGGAATTTTCCATTTAATATTATCAGACTGCTGTTGATCACAGGTAACTGAAACCATGGAAAGTTGAAACTGCGGATAAGAGGCGACTACTGTATATCTACCCATCTATCTAGATATACGTCTCCTATTGATTCTGTTTTTCTGGAGAACTTTGACTAATATAAGATCTTTGAGGGACCATTATTTGGCTTAACACACAACTTAATAATGGCCCCTGTAGGGGAGGAAGACATTTCCTCTTCCCAAATGGGGGTTCGTCTGGCTGGAGAACAAATTAAATTCACATGAGACAGAATAACAAGAGAAAATTAAACAAAGCTTTATGGGGAACCATGGCCTGGGGCCTTTCTTCCCAAAGGAAGAAAGGGCACCGAAGAAGTGGGATGCACAGAGTGGTTATATACTCCCAAACAGGGTGTTTCACATATGATTGAAATGTCCCTTTTACAATAGTCACGAGGCTGCTCTGTCAGCACAGCTTTTGATGGAAACGGCAGATTGGTCTGCTGTCTCGGTGAACGCCACGGGGTGGCAGGTGTGTTGCCTCGGGCTGGGGGGGTCACAGATGAGCACTGCAATGGGCTCCCAGACTAAAGAAAGATGCTTAACTTTTAAGGAGATGCCAACGTTGGGAGGGGGAGGGAAGTCAGTTACAGGAGGTTACCAGAGAAGCACAATAAAATGCAGATTTTAAGTCCTTGCCTTTGGTATTGATTAAAAGTTTCTAGAGAGAAGGTCATCTCCTTTCTTCTTCCTGGTACAGAGAGGGAGGCACATTTTACAGATAGATATTTACCTTACAAATGTAAATGTGTCCTAATAAAGGGCAAGTTCCATTCCTCAGAGCCTCCTTCCCTGTCCCAGTTTATCAAAAGCAATCAGCCTCAAATAATCCTCATGCCAAAGAGACATATCTTGGGGTGGCCATTTCCAGGTCCCCTACACCCCAAAATGCAAGGGTGGTGTTACTGTCAATTCAGATATGCCCTAGAGAAGCTGTAAAGGGCCTCCTTTAAGTGAAAAGGTGAAAGTTCTCGATAAGAAAAAAATTTGTATGCTTAGCTTGCTAAGATCTATGGTAATTTTTATTACATTATATTTTTATAATTGTTCTATTTTATTATTAGTGTTTTTAATTTATTACTGTGCCTAATTTATTAATTAAACTTTGTCATAAGTATGTATGTATAGGAAAAAATAGTCTATATAGGGTTTGGTACTATCTACAGTTTCAGGCATTCACTGGGGGTCTTGGAACATATCCCCGACAGATAAGGGGGAACTAGTATATTAGTATATATGTATATATAAAGAGATTAATATAAGGAATTGTCTCACTCAGCAATCAACAGATTATAAAGATTTGGCTGAGAAATTCCAAGATCTGCAGTTGGTGAGCTGGAGACCCAGGAGAGCCAAGGGCACAAGTTCTCGTTCAAAGGCAGGAGAAGACTGATGTTCCAGCTCAGCAGTCAGGCCAGAGAAATCACCTCTTAGCCTTGTTGTTCTATCATATTTTCAATTGAGTGGATGCGGGCCGCCCACAGTAGGGAGGGCAATGTGTGTTACACAATCTGCTGATTCAAATGTTAATCTCACCCAAAAATACCCTCATAGACACACTCAAAATAATGTTTGACTGCATGTCTGGATAACCCATGGCCCAGTCAAGTTGACACATAAAATTAACCATCACAGATGTCCATGTCCCTGGAAACTGTGAATGTGTTGCCCACATGGAAAAGGAGACTTTGCAGATATGATTAACTTAAGGATTTTGAGAAAAAGAAATTACCCTCAATAATACAAGTGTCCTTATAAGAGAGAGGCAAGAGAGTCAGAGTCAGAAACGATGTGACAACAGAAGCAGAGGTCAGATCGAGGCACACAGGAGTCAAGGAATACGGACAGCCTGGAGAAGCTGGTAAGGACAAGGGATGGATTCTCACCTAGAGCCTCTAGAAGGACCAGTGCTCCACTGACACCCTGATTTTAGCCCCGTAAGACGCATTTGGACTTCTGACTTGCAGAACTGTAAAATAATAAACTTGCATTGCTTTAAGCCACTAGATTTGTGGTAATTTGTTACAGCAGCAACAGGAAACTAATACAGCTTGCACTTGGTACAAACTCAAAAGGCAGGCAGGGAAGTTGGAAAGCTTTATAGTGAACAAAAAGGAAGGCTTTAGCTATACCTTGATTGAAGGCTGCTGGCGTGAGAAAGATGGAGGTAAGATGGCTCAAAGTGGGGTATCTCATGTGATTAGTTAGGGAACACATTTGGCCCTATGATTGATTCTGAGTTGGAAACGGGGGTGAAATAGGGAAGCTGGCAGTCATTGACCAAGTCCTGATTATTCTGATTGTTGCAGAGGTTGTGGTTTGGCTTCCTGGCCTAGTTGCTGCAGAAATTGTTGGTCAAAACTCAGTTGTCATATTTGATTATGACTAGAGGAGTCCTCTGGAACCTCAAGAAATAGTCCCTCTGGTGTGCATTGTGTATTATAACTCCACTGTTCCTGATGAGAAGTAAGCATCTACTGCTTTTCCATTGAAGGAAATATCTTTTTTGCCTGGCTGCATCTCATATTTTCTCTTTTCTGTTTTCTCTTTATCTTTCTTCTTCACATGCTTGACAATGATGTCTCTATGTGTGCTTAAATTTGTATTTATCTTGTTTCAGGTTCACTAAGTTTCTTGGATATGTGGGTTGATATCTTTCAAAAATTTCAGAAAGTTTTCAGCTATTATGTGATCAAATGGTCTGGTTCTCCCTCAGCTCTCCTTCTAGAACTCTAGTTACACATATGTTAGATCCTCTAACGTTGTCCTACAGCCTCTGATGCTCTGTTTCCCCCTCCCACACACACACACCCCGATCCTCATTCATTTGCCTCCAAGTTCTTATGAATGGATTCAGTAGAGAAAAGAAAATCCAAATGGACAACTAACATGTGAAAAAGTGCTCAACCTCATTAAACATCAGAGAAATACAAATTGAAAGCAAAATTAGATGCCACTATATACCACCAGAATGGCTAAAATTTAAAAGCATATAAAATACCAACTGTTAGTTTTGATATGTAACTACCAAAATATCTTGGTCCTATGTAATGCCAAGATTTCTCTTTGAGAACTGGATCCTACTTTCTCATATTATTCCAGCAATTGTCACTATTGCATCATGAAGTTTTCCCTCTGTACTGGACCATACTAACGATAATGCAAACAAAAAATAAAATTCTCTTAACCCTAAAACCCTCTCTGGTAACTTCCTCTGTTCTGTACTTGCGTTTATAGCTCTCTTGGTGACCTCAATCAGTGTCACAGCTTTAAATATATCTATATCTTGATGACTCACAAATTTATACTTTAATTCTGATCTATCTCCTAAACTCCAAATTCATACACCTATCTCCATCTCCGCTTGATGTCTTATAGACGTCTTACACTCCTGATAGCCCCACAATCCTGAAACAACTGCTTTTGTTAGTAAGTGGCAACTTCATCTATCCAATTGCTTAGTCCAAACACCTTGCAATCATCCCTGACTCCTCTCTCCCACCTCACAGATATCTTTCCCTAAAAATGTAAGATTTACCTTGAGAATACACCTAAAATTAAGACCATTTCTTATCATATCTACTATTTCTATCCCATTCCAAGCCATAATCGTTCATCCTATTTTACACCTTACACTCCTATAATCTGTTCTCAACACAGCAAGCAGCACATCTTTTAAAAACGTAAGTAAGATTCTGTCACTCTTCTGCTCAAATTCTCTAATGACTTCCCATTGCTTTCAGAATAAAAACCAAAGTTCTTAAAATTTCCCATAAATGTTCTAATGTTCTAACCCCCATCTCTTGTTACTCTCCTTTAAGTCCTTTATTATTATTAAGAATTTTGTTATATAAACAAAAACTCAGAAAATATATTATTCTGAAGTAATATCAGACAGGGGAAAAAACATTATCCTAATAAAAAGTAGTGAAGAAATTCAATTACATCATTTTTTACTACTCTTCAAAAATGAAAAATAAGGTTGTTACGGGCCTATATTTAATCTTGATGGTAAAGATTAAAACATTACAAAATGAATTAGCTCTCCATTAGTTACTATATCTCTCAACATCTCTGACATGACTTAAATATAAACTCAGGTCTGAGACTGAAGTCTTGCATCTTTAAATGAACATTGAAATCTCTTTTTGCAATATTCTTAAGTCCTTAACCATGTGCTATTTTATAAGCAGTATAAATAATATTCACAAGGAATCAATATTTTGTTCTCATTAATATTTGTGGGCAGACTATATAAATTGTTTTACTGGAATGTTTCCCCATTAAAATAAAAGCATTTTAGTAACAGTATTTATAGTATTTCCTCTTAAATGAACTTGTGTAAAATGCTTGCCATCTTTCAATATCCCTTATACGGAATGGTAACAATAGACTACAATTACATTACTTAAATAAAAAGCTGTGTGTAAAATAATAAGAAATATATATTAGTCTCTTCCCCCAGATTCTAACAGAGATCCAAAAATCCTTGTAATCTCCTGAGTGATAGGAGTACTAAGAGCATCTTTTTTCCTAAGATTTGGTCATTTGACCTTGGTTTGTGACGAAAGAGTTTCACAACCCTTGGAATCCCCTAAGCGATAAGAGTGTCTTTTTCTTTGCTAAAGAGATGACTGGTGACTGGGGCCCCTAGATAGCTTGAGGATGGTGACTGGCACCAGAAAGATCAAGCCATGATTAGAAGCTTGAAACTCTCAGCCCCAGCCCCCATCCTCTGGGAGAGGAGAGAGGCTGGAGATTGAGTTAATAATCAATCATGCTAACATGATGAAGCCTCTGTAAAAATCCCTAAACTATGAGGTTCAGAGAGCCTGCAGGTTGGTGAACACACCCACGTGTCTGTGAAACCCACAAACAGCCATTGATGATTAAGTATTTAGGTACTAAAGTTTTTTCCTTTTTGCAATCACTGATTACAGCTTTTAGCTGTTTAACCCGCCCATTGTTAACTGTGCTGCTTAGGCAGTCTGCTATCTGACTCCACTAGGCTCCTATAGACAACATCTTCCTGCAGCCTGGGTCACCTTGGTAATGGGTGTGAGAGCTGTCTTTCAGGAATTAGAACTCCTTGTCCACTTCAGGTTGGTTGAGACCACCAACTCATCAATCAGGCCCATGCAGATGTCAGATAGGCAACCTTTTGACAGCAAGAGGCTAAAAACTCCACCCTCAGCTCTTGCTAATGCGCCATTTTGTGAACTATGAAGAGGCATGAAGTCTGACTACGCTTGCACAGATCAGCAATTACCTCACCTCTCCTCACCTCCAATCACCTCTCTCCACATTTCAGACCACCTTGACCCCATCCCATAAATATCCCTGAGTTCTTATTTTTGGTGAAGTGAATTTGAGGCTCATGCTCTCACTTCCTCATGTGGCTGCCTTGTGAATAAACTCTCTCTCTGCTGCAATCTTGTAGTCTCACTGTTTGGCTTTCTGGGCAGCGGGCAAAAAAGAACCTGGTTCCGTAACACCTGGAGGGTAGTGCACTCCAACTCAAAGGGGACAGAAGCTCCCGTACTCAGGATCTTTCCAGATCTTGCCCTGTGTACCTCTTCATCTGACTGTTTATGTGTAGCTTTGATTTTATCCTTTGTAATAAACTGGTAAACAAGAGTAAGTGTTTCCCTGCGTTCAATAACAACAGCAAGTTATTGAAACCGAGGAGGGGATTGTGGGAACCCTTGATGTGTAGCCAAGTTAGACAGAAATGTGGGTAACCTGGGGACCTGCTACTTATGATTGGCATCTGGGGTGGGGGGTAGTCTTGTAGGACTGAGTCCTAAACCCGTGGGATCTGCACCAACTCCAGGTAGTTAGTGTCAGAAATTGCTGGGTATAGAAAACCACACATTTGATGTCAGAAGTGTGTGAGTAGTAGAGAAATAGTTTTCCTTTCAGTGTGATTATAAGACTTTAATATTGAAATTAAGGCCCTTTTTATTTATTTGACCACTTAATTATCGGGCAACTATTGTGAGCCAGACACCACACTCTCGCTGCACATGTGGCAGTGTGCAAAATAGATAAGGGAACTGTCCAACAGAGCTGACAGCACAGATTGGTCTTACCCTTTTGTAATGTTGATGCAAATATCCATAACCAACCTATAAATCTAAATTGAGGTGGGTTTATCATGAACCAGAGTGAGGATTATAACCCGGGAATGCCTTACAAGGCATTCCGGAGAAGCATAGGTTTCAGTACAATCTTACATGTTTTCAGAACAAAGAATATACATTAAACTCACTCAGGATACATTTCCATCAAAATTTCAAAGAGGTCTTCAGTTGCAAATTAGCATGTCAACATGCCCATGATGTCAGGAAAGGGACTGATCCAGCTGTTGCCAATAGGGCGTAGAAGGGGAAGTCTGCATTCTTATCTTGAGAGGGCATTCTTTAATGGATAAGCAGATGCACAATGTGTGTTTGATAGGCCATAACTCAGGCTTTTTAGTTCAAGCCAAATCAATTTTGAACTCCAATAATTACCCCATATACCTCAATATGTGAAATTCTCTTTTCAGTAACATTCACATTGCTGATCCCTCCAATAGAAAAATCTGAAATATAGAAATTTTATACCAACAGAATTTCAACTAAGAAAGACATACCACCTCTTAGTCATCTAAGTGCGCTCAGTGCTTAGCCCAGTACCTAGCACGTGTTAGACTCTCAATGAGTGAAAGATGAAGGAATTACGTTTCTTAAAGGGAGATATCTTGTCTTATTTGCTCTGTTTCTTAACCACCTAGCAACATATTTTTAAATTTAGACTCCTGTAACAGATCAAACACATAATGCTACTACCCAAAACCCACTGCCAACTAACTTCAGCATTTCCATTTAAACTTTTATTTTATTATATTACTTTACCACCTTTGACAAATAATGTTACTATTAGTAAGGAGAAAAAGGGAAAATGATATTTCTTGAGTACTTGCTTTGAGCCAGGCACTGTGTAAAAACTCCATGTATATTATGTCATTCATTCATCATAATGTCACTAGGAAATAATAACTATTATTCCCATCCTACGGATAGGGAACTGATGATGATAGGTAGTGGACTCAGCTTCTCTGGCTCTAGAGCTTGTACTTTCAAGCACTATGAAGCCTAACCCCTAATGCTCAGAGTGCACACTCTGGGCAAGACGTATGCTACTTTCCTTCAGTAAGACTAGTCTCCTCATCTAGGTAGATCATAGGTCCCAGTTTGCCCTGTTCATCCCAGGTAGGCCTGTTATCTGGCTTAATTATTAACAGTGCCCTCTTTCACTCTGAAAGGTGTCCGAGTGTGGGTGATAAATCAGATGGTCACCTCACCTCTTACTTCATCTCCATCCCAGTTGTCAGTCCCCATAATGGTTTTGCCCAGGTAGAGCAGCTTATCCAGAGAATGTCATTTAGAAGACACCCTTCTCTTCACCAAGTCACTTTCTTCACCATTTTCAGAGAAGAGCCTGACTCAAGTTTTCAGAGACATCTTTGATTGACAATACAACACGATGGCATTTTTCTTACTTTAAAATCTCTCACTGGTCTAAAATAAGACTCTTGATTTATTAAGCAGCATTTTAAAACTGTTTTCCCCAGTACATGTTTTACGTTTATACAACGTGGTCCTTCAGACATGAATCTAAGGACAGCATGCTGCACTCTTCTGTTTGTTCCTTTATTTCCGAACGTTATCTTTTTTTCAGGAAGGATTTAAGTCAGTTAACATAAAAGACATACACAAAGTAGTTTAGAAAAGTAAAATCTGGATCAAAGAGAAAGAAAAATGTAAATATGGTAAGAGAAATTGCCAAAATATTTTCTGTAGTTGGATTACTTTACTATTGCTGCTGTGACAAATGGCCACAAACTTAGCGACTCAACACAACACAACACAAATTTCTTACCACACAGTTCCATAGATGCAAAGTCTGACATGGATCTTCATCAGGCAAAGATCAAGGCTTTGGCAGAGTCCATGACTTCCTGGAGGTTCCAGGGGAGAACCTGTTTCCTTGGTTTTCTATCCCCTAGATGTCACTTGCTTTCCTTGGTTCGTGGTCCCCTTTCTCTGTCTTCAAGCCAGCAATATCAAGCCAACTCCTTCTCATGCTGCCATCTTTCTGGTTCTCTCTTCCTATTCCCTCTTTCACTTTTAAATACCCTTGTGATTACCTTGGGCCCACCTGGATGACCCAGGATAATCTCACTGTCTAAAAATCAACTGATTCGCAAACTTGATTCCATCTGTAGCCTTACTTTCCCTTAGCCAGGTAACGATGTATTCATGGATTTCAGTGGTAAGGACATGGACCTATTTAGGGGACCATTGTTCTGCCTATCACAGTTGTGGATCTTCAAATTTGACTTTTAACTTCCTGGTAATCAAGGCCCAAAAAAAAGTGTGAGTCGGGTGGAGGCCAGCAAGATAAATCCTGTATTCAAAAGTGATAAAATACAGCAGTTTCCAAAGAGAGTAAAAGTTTTCCCTAACAATATTTGTTGAAAAATATTTATAAGAAAGGCTTTTAGTGTAAGATAGTGAATATTAAAGCAAAGTATGACATCATAGCACTGTGTTTTCCTACAAATGGAAAATCATATTTCATATGTCCTTTTTTGGGAGGGGAATGGACCTTGCAAAGGCATATCACTAAACACTATTTAAAGATTTCTTTTTCTCATTTTTAAAAAATTCTTCATGCTGAGAACTTGCCTCATTCAGGAATTAACAGCAAACCAATGAAGAAAGATGTAACATGCTAGTACCAATCAAAAGAAATCAGGGGTAGCTATCTTAATTTCAGATAGAACAGACTTCAATGCAGGGAAAGTTGTCAGGGATAAAGAGGGGCATTACATAACGATAAAGGGGTCAATTCTCCAAGAAGACATAACAATCATTAGTGTGTTTGCACCTAACAAGATAGTGCTAAAATATGTGAGGCAAAAACTGGTAAACTGCAAAGAGAAATAGATAAGTCCACTACTATCCTTGGAGACTTCAACACCTCTTGATCAGAAATGGACAAATACAGCAGGAAAAAAAATCAGTAAGGGCGTAGTTAAATTCAACAGCACCATCAATCAACTAGATACAATTGACATGTATTGACTGTTTCATCCAACAAAAGCACAATACACATTCTTTTCAAGCTCACATGAAATACACCACATTCTGGGCCATAAAACACACCTTAACAAATTTAAAAGAATAGAAATCATTCAATGTCTATGATCAGACCACAATGGAATTAAGTTAGAAATCAATTAACAGAAAGCTAGAAAATCCCAAAATATTTGGAGATTGAACAACATACTTTTAAATAACACGAGTCAAAGAAGAAATCTCAAGAGAAATTAAAACATTTTTAACTAAATGAAGACGAAAATTTGTCAAAAATTGTGAGATTCAGAGAAAACAGGGCTTAGAGAGAAATTTATAGCATTTAATGCATATATTACGAAAGAAGAGCAATCTAAAATCAGGAATCTAAGCTTTCACTTTAGGAAACTAAAAACAGAAGAGTAAATTAAACCCAAAGTAAGCAAAAGAAATAATAAAAATTAGAACAGAAATCAATGAAATTAAAAGCAGGAAATCAATAGATAAATCAACAAAACCAAAAGCTAGTTCTCTGAAAAGATCAATAAAATTGACAAGCCTCCAGCCAGGCTAACTAAGAATAAAAGAGAGAAGATACAAAATACTAATATCAGAAATTTAAAAAGAGATATCACCACAGATCCCATGAACACTAACAGGATAATAAAGGAATATTATGAACAACTCTTACTCAAAAGTTTTATAACTTAGATAAAATGGACCAATTCCTTGAAAGCAACAATCTGTCACTACTAACATAAGAAGAAATAGACAATAGGAGAAGAGAAGACACAGACTAGGAGAAAATATTTGAAGATGTATCTGATAAAGATTTATCTTTGTTAGCCAAAATATACAAGGAACTCTTAAAATTCAACAATAAGAAAAACAGTCAAATTAAAAAATGGCCCAAAGGCTTGAACAGACGTCTCACCAAAGAAGATATACAAGTGGCAAAAAAGCATATGAATAGATGTTTAGCATTATATGTCATTAGGGAATTTTAAAACAATGAGACAGCACTACACAAATATTAGAATGGTTAAAATCCAGAACACTGATGACATCAAATGCTGACTAGGGTGTGGAGCAACAGGAAATCTCACTCATTGCTGGTAGGAATGCAAAATGTTACAGCCACTTTAGTAAAGTCTGGCAGTTTTTTACAAAGTTAAACGTACTTATACCATATGATCCAGCAATTACGCTACTTCATATTTACCCAGAGGAGCCAAAAACTTACATCCACACAAAAACCTGCACACAGATGATTATAGCAGCTTTTTACATAATTGCCAAAACTTGGAAACAAACAAGATGTCCCCCAGTAGATGAATGGATATACCGTGGTACATCCAATCAATGGAATATTATTCAGCACTAAAAAGAAATGAGCTGTCAAGCCATGAAAAGACATGGAGGAAACCTAAATGCATATTACTAAGTGAAACAAGACAATCTGAAAAGGCTACATTGTGTACAATTCCAATTATATGACATTCTGGAAAACGCAAAACCATAGAGCCAGTAAAAGGACCAGTGGTTGCCAGAGGTTAGAGAAAGGGGAGGGATGAATAGGCAGAGCACAGAGGATTTTTAGGACAGTGAAACTGGATTTGTATGACACTATAATGATGGATACTTGTCATTATACATATGTCAAAACCCAGAGAATGTACAACACCATGAGTGAACACTAATGTAAACTATAGACTTTGAGTGATAACGAGGTGTCAATGTAGTTCTTTGATTATAACAAATGGATCACTCTGGTGTGAGATTTTGATAGTGGGGGAGGCTATGTGTAAGTGGGAGTAAAGGATATGTAGGAAATCTGTAGCTTCCACTCAATTTTGCTGTGAACCTAAAACTACTCTAAAAAATGTCTATTAAAAATTTTAAGCAAAAATAATTTTAAAAAATGGTTTCAGTGCTTGCTACAGATGTAAGTAATGCATCTGGATTAACATATCAGAATTTTATGTTTTAGTTAAATTTTCAGTATATATACAATATTTTGTAAAATAATAATTTAGTATTTAAAAATAAGCATTGCTTCTGGTTTGCATGATACGAGGTTCTGCATTATTTATTATTTTTGGATACTTATAATTTAAAAAGATGAAAAAAAATTAAGTTAAAATAAAGATATTAAGGGACTAAGGGGATTTATAGGTCTCACCTGCCCCCACCCCCAAAAACCAGGATACTCTGGAACATTCTGCAAGGTCTAGAAAGATTGAAATAAAGATTTCATTCATTACATGCACATAGGATTCACGAGTAAAAGAAATGTCATTGCTCGTGAAGAATTCATGTCTAGATAAACATGGGCACCTCATCGCATAAAGATATAAGATATGCTATCAAATAATTATTAAGCACCTACCTTCCATGTGATCAACCATCATAAACATTGGGTGTGATAGAAAGAAAGAGAAGACGCAGCCCTGCAATATTTCAGGGAAAAGGAAGAAAGAAGGCTTTAATGTGGAGCTTGTACATGAATTGCAGAATGGGTGAAACTGGGAGCACAGACTTACTGAAGTTTATGTAAATATAATTATTTCTCTTCATTGCTTGTTTTACTGTATTTATATGGGAAAGATTTTTTTGTAGAAGAATAAAATAAAGTTAAACCAATGGCATGATTGTCTTCTCTACCTACCCATACAGACTTAAGTCATATTTCTTATTTTTAAGTCCCCAAAACAAAGAAAAGATTGGTTATAAATTATCTTAATACTGTGAATCCTGTTTGTAAAAGATAGGTACATATATTTACATGTGAATATACGTATATATTAAATACATGTCATCGAATATACATGAATAAATAATAGAATTATATCAATATCAAGGTATATCTAACATACAGAGGTATATTAGAAAAGTCTGGATGTATGTACAAAAACTTTAAGAATAGTCATTCCTAGGTGATAGACATAATTTTGTTTGATTAATTGTTCCTTCTATGAGGTTTATATAAAAGATCTCATAGAGGAGATAGTCCTTTTTCTGACAGCCTCTTATCTCCATTAACTTATCCAGGTTCTTCCTTTTCCTCTTCCCCTTCTATGTTTTTGTTGTCACAAATTATTCTTTCTTGTGTTGTGAGGTTGTGACCAAATTGATATGGTTACAGTTATTTTTGATGCCTTCTTTCCCTTTATCCTTTATGTTACAATTAACTGTTTACTAACCTCTTCTGAAATAGAGTGGCAATTTTCCAATTCTGACTGTGTATTTATCTCCTTCCTCTAAGCTTTGTAATCCTTTGCCTTTTTGTTTCAGATAGGAGGGCTCCCTTCAATATTTCTTGTAAGGCAGGTCTAGTGGTGATGAACTCCCTCAGCTTTTGTTTATCTGGGATGTTTATTTCTCCATCATATCTGAAGGATAATTTCACTGGATAGAGTATTCTTGGCTGATAGTTTTTGTCTTTCAGTATTTTGAATATATCATTCCACTCTCTCATAGCCTGTAAGTTTTCTGTCAAGAAATCCACTGAAAGCCTGATGGGGGTTCCTTTGTAGGTTGTTTTTTTTTCTGTAGCTGCCCTTATTACTCTTTATTTGTCACTGAATTTTGATAGTTTTAATATTATATGCCTTGGAGAAGGTCTTTTTGCTTTGAGGTAATTAGGAGTTCTATGAGCTTCACGTACTTGCATATCCAGTTTCTTCCCCAGGTTTGGTAAGTTCTTAGCTACTATTTCTTTGAGTAAGCTCTCTGCTCCTTTCTCCTTCCCTTCTCCTTCTGGGATACCTATAATCCTTATGTTGCTTTGCCTAATTGAGTCAGATATTTCTTGTAAAATTTCTTTATTTTTAAAAAATCTTAGTTCTCTCTCCTCCACCACCTGAATCATTTCTAGATTTCTATCTTTGAGCTCACTAATTCTCTTTTTCATATTGTCTGCTCTATTTTTAATGCTTCCTGCTTTGTTTTTCATCTCATTAATTGTGTTCTTCATCTCCAGTATTTCTGTTTGATCTTTCTTTAGTTTCAATCTCCTTGGTGAAGTAATCCTTCTGTTCATTAACTTTGTTCCTGATGTCTTTGAACTATCTGTCTGAGTTTTCTTGTAATTCATTGAGTTTCTTCTTCACAGCTATTTTGAATTCTCTGTCTGTTAGATTGTAATCTTCTGTGACTTCAAGCTTGGTTTCTGGAGAGTTATCATTCTCTTTCTGTTCTGCCATGTTACTGTAGTTCTTCATAGTATTTGCTGAAATTATCCTCTGCTGGCACATTTGTGGTAGTAACCACATTTCTTATTTGGGTACAGCTTTGGTTACTTTGTTTATGAGCTGCTTTTGGTTGTATTTGAGATCCTGTACTGTCCACCCTTCACTGCCTGTGCTAGAGGCATTATCAATGCCTTTCTTGTGCTGCTTGTGCCTCTGAGGTTGCTGGTGCCTTGCTGCGCATGCTGTCACTGCAGTTTCAGGTGTTGCAACCAGGTCACCAGGCTTTAAGCACTTCTGCTGCTTCTGGGGTCACCTGGGTCTCATGTTCCTCCACCGGTTCTCCACGGGCTCAGATGCAGCTGTTCAATGTACCATTTGTGCTGCTGTTCCTGGGTTATCTTGAGGTGCTGGCATCACTGCTGCCAAGGGTGGGTTCATGGGTGTTGCTGTTGCTGCCAGGGGCCTGGGTGCTTTTATGTAGCCCCTGCTGCTGGTAGAGCTGGTGTCAGGGGTTCCACCACTAGGGCCTGGGTCACGGGTTCTGCTGTGATTCCTGAAGCTTCAGGTTGCAGGTGTCATGTGCCACTGCTGGAGGAGGGGTAGGGACTAAGCCACTGTTGTTGTTGCTGGTCCTGTAGCCTCCAGTCACTGGCAAGTGCAGGCATGCTCCAAAACCTCAGGTCAGGGTATGCCAGCCCCACCGGGCAAATTCATATTTTGGATGCTGTCCCCACTGCTGGAAAGACCGATGCCACTACCAGGCAAGGGGACAGAACCCCAGCTCTACTCTGTGTCCTGAATCCTCAAGATGTGTGTGCCATTTGCCACCATGTGCAGGGGTAGGGGGAGAGGGACCAAGCCGCGAGTGCCGTGTTTGCCCTTGAAGCCTGTGGTTACAGCATGCGCACCAGTGTGAGGATCCAAGTTTTGGGTCATCACTCCTGGTGGGGGAGGGCTATTCGCTTAGTTCCACTGCCCCCCAGAGGTCCAGTCCACCCACCTTCAGATGTATGGATACATGGATGTCTCAGGCATTCTGGCGGGCTGTGCAGGGAGTCCTTTGCTGGCTGATGGATGTCTGACTGGTTGTAACTTACAGGGGAGAGACAAAGGGAAAACTTACTCCCCATGATGCTGATGTCACTCTAAACGTTCTCTCTATTTTGTTTTTATTTTCCCGTGATCATGCATTGTGTTCATAATCATGAAGAATAACAAGTTCATAAAAATATTCATTTCTAAAATTTTAAATTTATATAATAGTGAAATAATCACAGTCAACCATGAAATTTACAGAAATATCTAAAAAAAAAAGAAAAGGAAGGATACTAGTTAAGGAAGAGAAAGCCTCAAAACAAAATATTTTTAACACAGATCTGTGATTCTTTTAAGATCTGGATATATAGATGAACTAATTTCTAACTCTCTATTATTTAGAAGAAAAGATGATTGTATATGTGGTATGATTACAATAATAACTTTCAATAAAATTGCCATTTGAAAAAGAAAATATGAATTCCCTATTTAAGGTTTTTCCTACATGTTTGTGAACACTAGAAATAAAAGGGAAAAAGGGGAGAATAGATTTTGTTTCATGCATATTTAGCTACCATTTTATTCGTAACTCTTCGATGATTAGAAAAATCAATTTTAACCTGAATAGTTATAATGGGTCATTCCACAGCAGGAAGTTAGTCATCCTCTATGATCCATTCAGCCCACTTTAGAAAAAGTATTAAGCAGTAACTTTTCTGTTCTTTATTAATTCAATACAACAAATCTAACACAGCAGTAATATTTATGGAAATGCAATAACTGCTCACAAAATTATAATACAAATTTTCATGAGCTACACTGGAGTTAATTTTAAGAGTTTGATAATAGTGCCAACATTTGGAAACTGTTTTCATGCTTGATAATACACATTGCTTTGTTCTCACAAGCCGTGGCTAAATAATGAGGCATGTTAACGAAAGAGTCCATTTACTTAAAACTCTTCTCTAAATGTTTTTGGCTGTTTTCTTGGTGTGTGTGTGTGTGTGTGTGTCTAAAGATCTATTAATAGAATGGTCACTTTACTGAAAAATGGATTTAGAATTAAAACCTTATCCTTGATAAAAGTGTGTGCATATATGTGAGTGATGGTGAAAGGTAAAGAACCACATATTTAAATAAAACTTGCATGCGTTCACATTAGCTCTCTACAAACCGCTAGGTAGTTGCACTTTCAAATACATATAAAAATGTAGTCGTAACACTAAAAACTATTTCTAATTCATAGCAGAGATTGTGTGTTTCACAAATCAGAATTTTTTTTTATCTAGTACATTTTTATTACTTACTAGGCGTGTAACAGGGTGAAAGAGCACACAAGCCGTTAAACTCTGTTAACAAGCCGTGGTACCCTTGTATTTCAGCTCAATGAGGCCATGGCAGTTCTGGTTTCTTTCAAGCCCTGTGACATTCTGTGCATCACAGATCATATTTGACTAAAAAAAGCATGTTCTTGAAACATCTGTCTGTTGGGTTACATTCAGATTGCCCCTTATGGATACATTTTCTTGGAGTCTTTCTATTCCTGTTGGGTGCCAAAGGGGAAAAATAGACTCTCCAAGGCCACCAGATTTCATTAAACACAGCTGACAATGTTATGGTACACACAAAAAAAATCTTTCCAAGTCTGTATATAACATTAAATTTGCAAAATGTTTGTTTACTCTTAAAGGAATCAAGACAAATACCAAGGGAACATGGTTATAAATGGTGACAGGTGCTTCTCAACTAGTGTGGTCCTTTGTGTCATTTGGTGACAGAATGTAAATCAGGTAAATCCCTTCCTCCCTCAGGGCACTGAGCAGGAGTCGAATCCTGTGGCCAGGCCAGACTGGCTGGATTTAATTAGGAAGACTGCAGCATAAAATTCACACAACCTCCTAAAATTTCATTTTGCCCAGTTAAGCACTAGTTATTTTCAGAGCTCACTTACCACTGGGGAAGAGTTCCCAAAAGATTACCAGATGTTGTCTCATTACTTCATCCCCAGAGCAGGACTGGGATGGTCACTAGTGTTGACACTGAACAGGGCTAAAATAGGAAGGGTAGTATTGGCCAAAAGAAAAGTGCTTAAACATTCAGCCTTCTTAAAAAATGCCATAATAATTTGAATATAGCTTTATGAGACTAGCAGATAGTTTTTGAGTAGAGAGATGAACTTTTTTTTCTAAATGTCAACTGCTCATGATGCCTACTTTGAAAACCCTATTTAAAATTCTAATTCTGATGCTCCATACCCTGATTTTTTCCATTTATTACCTCATTCTAGATTATTTCCACATTCCATTTATTTTTTTTTATTGTCTATCTTTTCTCCACTAGAACTGCGCAATTTTTTATGTTTCATTTGCTAATATATCTTAAATGTTTTAAATAATACCTGACACACAGAAGAGGATCAGTAAAGATTTGTTAAAAGAATAAAACTTCTGAATTTTCAAGAATTTCCCTTGGACTTTCTCCTTTAGGAAAGGCTCTCTAGTGAAAAAAGTTCTGGATGTTTATGAAGTCCGAGCGATGTTTCCCCCAGTCGTGTGTACTGAGCTCTATGCTCTCAAAATGTAAGGAAACTGTAAGGTCAATGGCTCACCACCTTGACACTAAGGACAATTATAGCTGACGGAGCATGGTGTCCTGGAAGAAAAACAAGTATGGAGTGCAAAAAAACAAACTTCACCACCTCATAATTATGTACATTTAGGCCCACTTCTTAATATGTCTTTCTCTCAATTTTCTCAAAATAAGGATATTACCTACTTGGCAGATTCACTGTGAGAATGAAATGAGGTTGCACAAGTAAAGCATTTACTGAAGTGCCAGACACATTCAGAAAATGGTCATGGCCTTGACCTCAAACTCAAGTGCACCAGAATTGAATTCCTAGCCTTTTTACCATAATTAAGTCCTTTCTTGGAATCTCAATGCCCAAGCCTGAAACGCTGACTTAGTAACTGGATGTCAGCATCCACCCCCTACCTCCCTACTAGAGACCACCCACCGCGCTCAGCCTCTTCCCATTCCCTACCGCAGGGCTCGACATTAATTGCTTGCCGGCCATCTGTTCAGATAGACGCATAGTTCATTTCTTGGACTGTTTAAAGAGTCTCAGCCTCAGTTCCTCGGGTCGCCTGTCCTTTCCCCTAAAGGCTCATTCCTCAAGTCACTAACCCTTGGCATTGCCCCAGGTTTCTGGACAAGATACCTGTGTAATGAGAGAAGGACGCCTTGCTTTCTTTCCCTCCAGGTCATCCTGACTTCCTCAGTTCAGGCAGTCTTGCTACCACATCACCCTGGGTCTAAAAGGAGTCTTACTTCAACAAAATGCCTAATGCATTTTGAAAGAAAATTGATTTTGTTTTAAGAAGTACATAGATGGTAGCTCCTGAGACTGATATTTTAAAAAGTTAAATGTAGGAAGAAAGCAGAGCAAACAACTAAAAAGAGCTGTTTCAGTGGAGCTGAGGGTGGGGAATCATGCTCATGGGCCCAGGCCAGTGGTATTTCCTAAGTGTTTCTCAAAACGACAGATCTCACTTTTCATTGCTATATCCACAGCCTCAGTTTAGGCCTAGGCATCTTTTGCCTGGACTACAGTCATTGATTCATAATTGGTCTTGTTGGAATCAGTCTTGGCTGCCTCTTATCCATTTTCCACAGAAGCAATATCTAAAATGCTAACGTGACCATCTGAATGCTTAAAACCCTTAATGACACCACAAAATATAAAGTAAAACACGCAACCCAGTGATAACCGAAATGCTGTTCCACCAAATGCTTGTTCCCAATTCATGATTTGGAAAGCACAGACATGGAGAGTAAGCATTTAGAATCCTTATAGCAACTTAACATTGCCTTGATATCCAAGCATGTGATTTTCCATTTTATAAATATATCAGTCCACATCATATTGGAAATTTTTAAATAATAATAATAGAGTAAAACTGGCCTCTCACCATAGATAGTTGAGAAGCCCTAGTCTAATCTTCTTAACAAGACACACAGATTTGATACTTACCACCCATCCTCCCCAGCTGTGTCTTCTGATTTCCCAAAGTAGAGTTTTTATCCAGTAATTTCAGTTCATGTATAGGCTCACTACACCAATCAGTGAACTCTAGCGAGAGGCTGTAGAGTGGTTAAAATCTGGACTCTGGAGCCAGACGGTGTGGGTCTGAATCTCTGCTCTATCACTTACTGGCTAGGTAACCTTGGGGGATTGACTTAAACATTCAGTGCTTCGGTTTCTTCACACATAGAATTAGAATAGTAATAGCTGCCTCACATGTTTGTTGGGACGATGAAATGGTTTAATGCATCACTTAAAATAATGCCTGACATATAGCAAATATTAAATCAATATGGGGATTCTTATTATTTCCTTGCTGGTGTGTTGCCTCTGCCTTCCTCTAACTTTGCATCCAGGTAATTTCTAACCAACTTTATAGACAAATCAGACTTCATCTTCTCTGTAAGGCCTTCCTTGATTTCCCTAGGCTGATTTGTGTGCTTGCTCTGTGCTACCCTGTCACCCTAAACCAATGCCTCTATCATGGCATTTACCACATGGTATAATAATGATCTCCTTATGTGTCTGTTTCCTCCACTGTGATGAGAACTTGACACATATAAAAGGCTTAATACATAGGAACAGACTCTATAAACACACATATTTAACAGACTCCATTTTGATCCTTAGAAGGATCCATATTCACGTTGTCTCACCACGTCCATCACCCATTGCTTCCTGAAGGAGACCCTGGATGGGAAGAGGGGCCTCTGGTGCCCGAGTAAGATAACTTGGGATCAGAGCTTGTTGGTTTGCCCTCCTTGCACTTAGCATTGGCCCTGGGAGTTGAGACAAAATCTATACAAATCCCAAAGAAACTTGACCAAATAATGGCTATATACAACGTAGCCCATGCCATGAAAATATGTCTCTTCTCTCATCTGATTCTTCTGTGGTGTTAATAGTATAAATAGTGATGAGAATGAGATTTACACTTTTCTTCATAATTAATCCATTTTATACTGCTTATTATGCTTCTGAGTATAAGTACAATTATTTTGGGAAGGAAAGAAAAGCTCTAGATTTTAAACTAAGCTAAAAAAATGAGTCATCCATTAGCAATAGTTCTATCATTCTGTAATTAATTAGATTCAAAGGTGACAGTGTTTTCAAAGGCTTCTAGTCTCATTATAAAATAGCTAAAACATTGATTATCAAAGACCACATGAAAAAACTGGCATTCAAACACTGTTATAAACCATAATAAAATCTCAAGTGATCGTGCTGCTGCCAGCATCTTCATAACCTTCATTAAATAGATCCTAAAAGAAAAACAAAGATTAGTCTGGGTACAGATTTCTCAGACATGGCTAAAGAACATGCAAATTACAGTATATCAACAGGTCCAAGGCTAAGGAAATTAGGCCTCTGAGGAAAAAAAAATAAAGTAGAAAATACAATCAGCTCAATTGATAAGAGTATTTTAATTATCTAGGATAAAGGAGAAGGAAAGGTAACACGAGCAACTTAAAATTGCAGACAATCTAAAACATTTCAGAAAATTATTTCAAGCTTTCTTATATCAAGAATGTATTTTTGGGGGCTGGCCCAGTTGGGTAGCGGTTAAATTCACACACTCTGCTTCATCAGCCGGGGGTTCACTGGCTCAGATCCTGGGTGCTGACCCACATACCACTCATCAAGCCATGCTGTGGTGGTGTCCCACATATAAAATAGAGGAAGATTGGCACAGACGTTAGCTCAGCAACAATCTTCCTCACAAAAAAAGAAGAAAAGAATCTACTTTTTAAAGGCATGAAAAAATAATAACAGTTTATTAGAGTTTAAGCTCTTTCCTGTGGTCCTATTCAGTGTATGATTAGTGACGAGAGCTATAAGATGACCAAAAGTGTGGGGAGAAAGAGGGATGAAAGCAGAAGATCATTAATACTGTGCATAATTTTAGAAAACAGTCTCTTTTAATCGCTACTTAATTTGAGCAATTTCCATAAAATATTTAATGATGGCCATTTAAAGAAGCGCGAACAGCAAAAACACAATGTGAATTAATTGTAACTTCCCTTTCCATAACATATGGTAATAAACAGTGAAGGCAGTTAAAAGGAAAGTCATCTGAATAACAGGAAAATCTTACAGGTGGTATTTAAGTCAGAAATTATTCTTCTTTATCTACATTTAGGGATATTTGTTAAATTCCTTTCAGGGCAACAACACTAAAAAAGCATTTTGCACCAGACACTCTTACAGTCAGCTGATGCAAATGTTAATTTGTGCTTCAGGATAATCACACCTCCAGGGTTTCAGCATTATGTGGATCTGTGCAGATGCAAATAACATATCATCTAGAGGAATAGGAATGTGGTAGTGGGAATTTGATGAGATCAAATTTTAAAAATGTGTACTTTAAAACTAAATACAGAAAAATTCACGTGAAAAGACCATGCCCTTTATAAAATTAGTTTAGCAACCCCAATATCAGCAAGAAACAATACATTACCTCCGCAAGTTATTGATGTGGAGAAAGCTATCATTAATAAGGTAAATGAGATCTAACACGGGGAAAAAAGAAAACATCAACCAAAACAAAAATGGAAATACAATACAGGTCATTCCGGACTAAGGGTGTCACCCTAAAACTTGAGGAAGGAAGCCGTGGTGATAACAAGGCCATCACCATCTCATTCTCTTCCCAATTAACAAAACATCATGGTAAGCCCCTAAATCAATAGACCTATTACAAGATTTTTAACAGTTGCATAACAGACCATAAAAAAAGATGTATCACATTTACTCCAGCATTCTGCTATCGAAGGGCATGCAGGCTTTCTCTATTTTGCTGCTATGCTCAACAGGACATGTATCATTCTTGTGCATAGGCACTTAAGTCCTTTGACTTTTGTTTTTCGTTTGTTCTCAAATTGTATGTAAGATTCTATTGTTCTTTTTTCTCCTAAACGTGTGTGTGGGATGCTGGGCACTCAAAAGAATTAAATTAGTAATGACTTGGTTGTTATTACAAGAGTTCAGCAATTTCATGTAATAGACCTCCAGAAAAGCATTAAATTCATCAAATTCCATTTACTTAGTGGGTCTCTCCTTATTAGATTGGTGAGTGTGCTTTCAAAACAAAGAAAGAAATGTTTCTCAGACAAGGTCGAAGGGTAACAGAATCTGGCACATAAATTTTAGGATATCATACAAAGATTTACATAAACTGACTTCTTCTAACTCTACTCTCATTTTTCTTCTCTTCCCCAGACGTCTCCTAAATTCCAATCATATTAATCCACACTAGTTCAACAAGGTATCATACTTTTTCACAAGTACACTTAGCTTGTGAAGAAATTTCCTCTACCTGGAACATTCACCTCCCTCCACCCCATCCCTCCAGCTCCATTTTCACCTTGCTAAGTCTTCCTCAGGCCTTCAAAACAAGTTACAGGTGTAAAATGATTCTAGTACCAATTAAAACTTCTGATTACCCAATTAGGATTCTGTACTCAAGTTCCAATGGTGGAGGAAGGGATTTCCCACACCAAGCAATTCTCTGACACTAGCTGGATGTTCTATAATTTAACTCAATTCTGATACTATTTACTCAGAGATAGCGTTAGACTTCGCAGGCTAAGGGCTCAGTCCTACGAGACTCCACTGCCCCACCCTACTTTCCAGTTTTCTTGTTTTGTTTTGTTTTTGTTTTATTTTTTTTAATTTTTATTTTTTTCGAATGTACATCATATTTCGAATTCTGTATACATTATATCATGTTCACCACCCGAACACTAATTATAGTGCATCCCCTCACATGTGACCCTAATCACTCCTTTTGCCCTCCCCCCTCCCCCCTTCCCCAATGGTAACCACCAGTCCAATCTCCAATGCTATGTGTTTTTTTTTTTGTCGTTTTTATCTTCTACTTATGAGTGAGATCATATGGTATTTGACTTTCTCCCTCTGACTTATTTCACTCAGCATAATACCCTCAAAGTCCATCCATGTTGTCACAAATGGCCGGATTTCGTTATTTCTTATGGCTGAGTAGTATTCCATCATGTATAAATACCACATCTTCTTTATCCATTCGTCCCTTGATGGGCACCTAGGTTGCTTCCACGTCTTGGCTATTGTGTATAATGCTGCAATGAACATAAGGGTGCAAGTATCTTTATGCCTTTGTGTTTTCAAGTTCTTTGGATAAATACCCAGCAGTGAAATAGCTGGATCATATGGTAGATCTATCCTTAATTTCCAGTTTAGATGCAGGTAGCAAGTCCAGGTTGTCACTTGAGCTCTAACTGACAGGCTATAAACGGGAGGTCCCCACGACTCCCTCCTTTGTGTTCAATTAATTTGCTAGAGTGGCTCACAGATCTCAGAGAAACATTTTACTTACTAGATTACTGGTTTATTATAAAATGATACAACTCAGGAACAGCCAGATGGAAGAGGTGCATAGGGTAAGGTATGTAGGAAGGGCACTGAGCTTCCATGACCTCGCTGAGTTCACCACTCTCCCGGAATCTCCATGTGTTCACATACCCGGAAGCTCTCCAGAAACCATCCTTTGGGGACTTTATGGAGCTTCATTACATAGGCATGATTGACTAAATCATTGGCTACTGGTGATTGAATTCAAATTCCAGCCCCCCCCCCCCAGAGGTCAAGGGGTGAGACTGAGAGTTTCAACCCTCCAATCACATGATTGGCTCCATTGGCAACCAGCCCCCATCCTTAGGTGCGGTCCAAAAGTCACCCCATTAACATAACAAGACACCTTTATTGCTTTCATCACAGGAAATTCCAAGGGTTTTAGGAGCTGTGTATCAGAAACATGACAAACAAATATCTATTTCTTCTTATAAATCACAATATCACAATGTGTCACTCTTGAAGGAGTCCACTGGAATCCAGGCAGGATAATGCCCTTCTCCTGGATATCCAAACCCAAGTGTCACTCCGTCTTCTAGACAGCACAGTGTCCCACTACATTCTGATGCTTTAATGTGTTTGTCTGTCACCCTCACTGGACTGTGACTCTTTGAAGGCAGGACCACGTCTTTTTCTCTGATAACACAGTACTTAGTATAATGCAGGTTGTCAGAAATGTTTTTTGACCTAAATGGATGAGAGTAGTAAAGAAAGAGGGTCAAGAACAGTAACTATTTAAACACCTACATTTAAAGGACATGTCGAGACAAAAGGCCTAAGGTGACTGAAAAGGAGTCCTTAAAGAAGTCAGTAGAGAAGCAGAAAAGGATATAACTGTGGGATATTAGCGTTTGAAAGTGCAGTGGTAAACACTGTCAGATGCTACAGGAAAAAGGTGAAAGAAACAAAGAAAATTGAGAAATACTAAAGAAGGCCCAAAATGGGGACTTTGAGCGTATTTAGTGGCCTTAGTTGGCTGTGAAGGCCAAAGGCAATAGGAGTTAGCAACTCCTGTATCTTAGGACGGGAGAGCCAATTAAAAGAGTTTTAGAGAGGCCACTGAAGGGGTAAGGATGAGGCAATTAGTAGAAGCAGAGGCTGATTAACACCTAGAAGGGATGCAAAGTAGAAAAGAGAATTCAGGGCAGGATTTTTGCATCCCCTCCTTTCCCCAACACTCCACACCACCTCCTACCCCTCCCTCCCTACCCCGGATTTACCCTTAGACTGTAGGCACTGTTACTAACAAGACGGAGCTCCCGTCTGTCTGGCAGTGTTCCTAGCTACACTCCAAGTCAGTAGCAATTTCTATCCCAACAAACATTTATTCATCATCACCACTATTCACTAAACACTGATTCATTTGTTATAAAAAATAAAAATAAAACTTAATAATAATAATAATAAAGTTTGCCACTGCAGCAACACCTGATATCCTGTGCTTAAGAAAAGAGAGATATTGATGGAGAGCTAATTGTAAGATGAATTAATGTAATACACTTCATATATTTGTATGTCAAAAAATATACACCTAGCTACAAAAACTATTTTATAGATAAAAGGGGGTCATTTTCTTTAAATGTGTGAGCAGTATAATCTCCCTGCCGCTGATAAGAAGTGGAAGAACCACAACATAGAGGGAAATCCTCACAGGAAGTGATCCCTGGTGAGGAACACCAGTTCTACCAGACGAAGGATAAAAGCACTCTCTTTAATTCCTCTTTCCTATCTCGTAGACAAAATAGAAATGCAGCTACATAAAAATTGGAGAACTCCTATATGATATAGAAAACTACACTGATACAATTCCTTTTACTGTAAATTCTAATAACCAGAGCTTTCATGCTCAAGACGAGTACGTCATTATCAAAGTAATCTTAGTATAGTTTTAAGCCTCCTTTTAGAAAGAGCGTAAGTCAGAGACCATCATTTAGTTTATAATAAATGGTACACACCAGCACCTGTGGTTGACGTTCCCCGTGATTCAGTTCCCTAAAAGTGAGAGCTGTCCTAACCATGTCCAGTCTCTTGAGCTCACTAGGCTCCCTTCATGTTCTGTAGAACAATTTCTTCCTCCGAAGTACAGGATAGCTGCATGTGACTTGGTCATTCCTCATCTATGGTGAGAAACGTGAAACATGAAGTGCACTTTACACTTAGTGTCAGTCGGAGAGGCTTTCTAGAAATACCAATTGACTGGCATCCTTGGACTCAATGTCTTACCAATGCACCGAACAAAAAGGATTGATGGTTAAAAACTTAAAAAAATAGTAATAATTTCTCTGAAATTAGCAAACCATACAGACACATCTCAAAGCAATCCAGATTCCAAACTGATGTTTTGAGATTATTTTAGATTTGTTTTATGCCCCTCTAAATCGCCCAAATTGCTAAGAGAGAATCGAGAAAATGCATTTTAAGACAATCATCAAATTTTTGTCTATGACACACTAGGCATTTTTAAAATTAACTGGAAATCTAATAGCTTCATTATTCTGCAAAGCATATTTTCCAGTTATAGTACCATATCTTTGAGATTGTTTTGTTCCTTTTTTAGTAAACTTTATTTTTTGGAGCAGTTGTAGGTTCACAGCAAAATCGAGTGGAATCTTGTGAGATTTTCATGACCTGGATCTTCTCTTTCTAGCTTAGGAGAGTTTTTAAATTGTGCTTTCCTGAAAGGAAATGAAAAAAGACTCATTTTGCCTTTTTTTTTTAATCCCCAGGTTTAGATCTTGCTTGAAATGGTCAATTTTCTCACTGTCGACACATTGTATATGAGACAGTTTCTGGGAATCAAAGAAGCTGGAGAACCTCAGAGTGAATTATCATGAAGCTTCCCCCTACATTTTATCTTGCAGAACTCAGGCAACAATGCATATAGAGCAATAACTCTCTTCCCTTAGAGAATTAGGCTGCTATTGAAGAGCAGCAATGCCAAATCTTCATGGACTTTTACTGAAGTAACTTGTGTCATAGAGCCACTGGAAATAAAAAGATGCTGACGTCTCCCTGTTCCTGGCTTGGTCACATAATTTAGGGTTGTTGGAGAAAGGGGAGCCAGCCAGTAAGACAAAAATGGACCGAAAGAGAAGTATGAGGAAAAACACAGAGTTGGGACACTGATATCAACGAAAAGGAGTTTTGGTTGAGACAAGTTAAATCAATTAAAATTAAGCTTAAAGAGATTATTAGCTTTGTCATTGGTAACTTCTGTGTGGAATAGTAAAGAAAGGCTCAGAATTTGAGGCACAGAGACCACAGTGGGGCAAGCTGAATGGGGTTAGCCTTAGTTTGAAGTCTGCACAGGAGACGTTAGTTACCCAGATCCCTCTCTCACCCCCATGGACAGCTAAAGATCACTCCCCAACCAGGCAAGACATGAATGATTTGCACCCCAGCAAAACATAAAGCTGAAAGTTTCAAATCTCAGAAACACTGAGAAAGAAATATAAATTAAAAACAGAACATGTTTTCGGTATCCATCAATTAGAATGACTCAAATTAAAAGGACTGACAATGTCAGGTGTTGGTGAGGAAACTGGAACTCTCATACATTGATGGCAACATTCATGTGATGACAACTTTGAGAAACATTTTGACAACTCCTTTCAAATTAAACACATGTTATCTTACGATCCAACATTTCTACTCCTAAATATTTACCCAGGAGAAGTAAAAACATACATCCACACAAACACTTGTGTGAGAATATTTATAGCACTTTTGTTCATAATTGTTCAACCTGGAAATAACCCAAATAGCCAACAACAATTGAATGGATAAACAAATGATGATCTAAAAATATAACGGAATAGTTCTCAGTCATAAAAGGGAGTAGACTAATTATACACACACCAGCATGGATCTCCAAATTATTACAGTAAAAGAAAGATGGCAGACACAAAACAGTATATATTGTGTGATTCCATTTGTATGAAAATCCAAAAAAGGCAACTATTCTATAGAGATAGATAGCAGATGTTTGGTATTGCCTCTAGCAGGAGTTGAGATGGGGACTGACTGCATTTGGGCATGAGGGACTCTTTTCATGGTAACGTAAATCTTGAATGTAGTGGTGATACATACAACACACACACACAGATGCATATAAGTTTGTCACAAAAACTAAGCTTTACTTAAGTGCATTTTGTTTTTTGCTTTTTTTTTGGTGAGGAAGATTGGCCCTGAGCTAACATGTGTTGCTAATCTTCCTCTTTTTCTTTTTTTCATCCCCAAAGCCCCAGTACATAGTTGTATATCCCAGTTGTAAGTTCTTCTAGTTCTTCTACGTGGGATGCTGCCATGGCATGACTTGATGAGCAGTGCGTAGGTCCGTGCCCAGGATCCGAACTGGCAAACCCCAGGCCACCAAAGTTAAGCATGCGAACTTAACCACTACACCACTAGACTGGCCCCCATAAGTGAATTTTATTGTGCATAAATTGTAGTTCCATAATGTTAACTTTTTGAAACTGGCCAGATTAAGTTGCAATGTATATTGTTTTACTTAAGTATTTATATATTGCTTTTGCAACAGACAGATGTAAATGTTTTTGAAGACCGAAGGAAAGATTCTACTAGGAAACATGTTGGTCTGAGTAAAAGGAAGGGAAATGTTGGATCATGGTCCTGGAGTTGACGCAAGATTTCAAAGTCATAGGCAGATGGAGACCCCCTATACTAGCAACCTCTTTAGTCACCATTCATTTTGTGCCAGACTCTGTTCTTAGCACTTACATATATTATCTCAACTTGTCATTGTTAAAATCTTACAATACAGGCATTGTGTTTCTCATTTTACAGATAATAAACCTGGGACTCATAGCAATTAAGAGCTTCCTCAAGGTAACACATCTACTAAGGGTTATTTCAATTACTTTAAGAATCACATTTTACTGGAAAACAAACACGTTATTCATTGCTTTTCTTTTTCTTTCTATACTCCCAGTAATGCTTCCCCACAATCTCATTTCCAACCAGCTCCAAATTGTACTCCCAGTATAAGCAAAATCTGGACTTACAAGTCCAACAATTTAATTGTTATTGACAGAGTAAAAGTGAGACTTTCTTCATTAGTAATTTTTTATAATAACAAAGTAAAAGTAATTGATAAACACCCAGGTACTTGAGTGATAAATTTCAAGAAAACAATGTTTTGTTAACTAGTTTGATTGGAAGGGTAATAAAGAAAAGAAAAAATATCTAATTACTAGAAAAACAGAAATCTGGCATTTACAGATAATTGACTACAAAAGACAAATCTAACATTACTCAATTAACTTTGGGATGACAAGTTCTCTCCAGGCCCAGTATAGATAAACAAAGATGAATGCCTAGAGATGTAGTTGACTATTATAATAGCATAACTATTGATTTAGACTCAATGCCAAGAAAGAAATGTCCCATAGCATGGATTTGTCCTCAAGACTTGAAACAATTGGAGCCATATACATTAAATACAGGGGTTTGAGTATGTGACTTTCAATGAGTGTCTTGCTATTGTGTCCCAAGGACCAGGGAACCATCTCTTTGAAATGTAAACACAAAGGGAGATAGAGTCTCCATCTCTCAGTTTCTGTGGATGTGGGAGCCTAACTCAGTGAGCATTTTGCTCCAAGCTCCAAAACTTACTCCTGTCATAAAGATATGAGACATTAATTTTCCTTTGAATAAAGCCAATTAGCTAACACAGGTAGCCATCCTAATTACCAGGTGAATCTAGGGTCAACTATGTATGACTAATGGTGCTTTCAAGACCTCTTACTTGAGGACTAGTTATTGTTTATCATGAGAATGTGTAGGAAATGGCTTGTATCTGCTTGGTTGTATAAAGAGTGAAGTTTCTTCCTGCCTGTAATCTCTTAGCAGATCGCCTGTGATGCACATGACAGTCTAGTTTAACATTTATTCAATAGAAAAATTGCTTTCTTTCTCCTCTACCTTTGTGGAGAGTTTTTCTGAGTTTCGGGATTTTGTTTTTGATTACATTTCCCCAACAGAGGTTCATGGCTAATTGTGTTTTCTACCTATGGATATCAGGTTTAAAATATTTATCTCTGATCTTCCTGAATTTCCAGTCAGCTAAAGCAAGCACTTCTAGTTAAGTGCTTATAGAGAGGCAGAAAAGATGGAATGGAAATCCAGAAAAAAAAATGGAAAATGTTTGACCTTCCTGCTCCTCTGATAGCAACCAGATGATATACAAGTTTGTACCTCAACTAGCTGGCATTGATCTGACATACCTTTGCGAATACTCACCTTCATGCTGTTGCTATTTATGCAAATATTTAACAACCATTCACTTAATTTCTTTCTTGTGTCAATACAGTAAAGAATGAAACTACACAATCCATTAAAGAACAAAGCTATGTAAAACATTACTAATAAGTTCCTTGATGTCTGCAATCAACTGCTTTCTTGCCTCTGACTCATTTGGTATGTAGATTGTATCCACTTTCTATTGATGAATGAGCAGCTTTTACCGTTGAATGGGTAGACTGGAGAAGCTAAATAGGCTAATAGGCTGCTGGCATTCACACAGACACACACACAAAGCTAGCAAAGCTAGAGTATTCTATACCAGGAACAGTTTTGTTTGTGTTTGTGTTTTTGTAATTGAAAATAACAAATTAAAAAGAAAAGAAAATAGCAAACTAAATTATACACACTGTTGTAATACCATATTTGTTATCGGCTTGTCCATCCATTTGCAAGAACTACACTTTCCCAATTCTCTGCTACCAAAATACTCTGCCGTATTAGTTCAATTCAATTAAACAGCTGTTATCAGCTGCACCTTTAATAAACAGATTTGCTTTCTTCCGTAGATAGTGACCTGTATTGACGTTACAAAAATTATCAGGGAACCACAGGCATATCAAGCTGGGATTAATTGTGAATGTAAATCTTAGCTTTTAATCAGGCCCCATAAAATGACTCTTGGCTTTGGATTTGCATCACTAGCACCTCATAATAGGAAACAAGAAATGTGTATAAAATGTTCGGTTCAACAGGAATTATATCTGAAATTTGGGACTTGCCATTCTACCTGCACAGGAAGCGCCTGCCTTACTGAGCTGAGGTCACCCATCTGTCTGGCAACATAAAATCAGTAACCTCAGGGGGAAGTTAGAACCAAGTCAACATTGGGCTTCTTATGGAAAAGAGGCTGAGCTGAAACATCTGACAGCTATGTGTCAGCTTTTCACATGACTAAATTACACGTTGTTCCTCTCCTTTCATATTCTGAAGGAAATGAGAGAGATATGGAGTTGTCAGACATTTGCAACTTAGCTATTTATTATGCAAGAAGTGTTATATTGAGTCAGTGATTTTGCACACCTGAAATGACCTAAAGCTGGAACAATCACCAAGGAGCATGACAGCCATCACTTCCCCACCCGTTTAACGTGAAAGTCAGGTTTCACATTATGCCTATTATCTGCACTCAGAAGTGTGTGTGTGTGTGTATTTTCACTCCATATTTTTAAAAGTTCACTTCCAAACTAAATTCACACACACACGAAATGTCCCATATCTCAGAAAGGGGAAAGCATCTAATGAAAAACACTACGCAATGCAGGAAATTGTCTCTGGCAGAGGAACAAGTCATGACTCGCTAACCATTTACTTGGATTTCCAGGTACAAATGGGTGAAGGTCCCCTCCCAAGGAAAAGCAATAAAAAATGTTGGCAAATCTCCCTGTCATATAGTCATGAAATGGACAAGTGTGAATGACTATTAAAAATATCCTTTGTAGAATTAAAGTATGGTTTCCTGGATATTTCCAATCATGCTTTCTCCTAATATATATCAAAAAATATGGATTAGATTTTTATTTATATTCAAACAGGGGCAATTCATGTCAAAACTAAATCTTCGCTTTAGTACATAGAAACCTAATGTATTGTTGGGACAGATAAACCAATGACTTTTCTCCTTCACTAATTTCCTTCACAGCAGTCATCCCTTGATTAACCATTGGAATGAGTAAGAAACAGGATTTCTAGTGAATTTTTTAGATATTCAAAAACTGCAGACTAATAATGGAAGATCCATCTTGGTCAAGAAACTTTGGCTATTTTTTTAATAGATTTTATTTTTTTAGAGCTGTTTTAGGTTTACAGCAAAATTGAGCAGAAAGGGTTTCCCACAAACCCCTCTCTCTCACGTGCATAACCTCCCCAATTATCTACATTCTCCACCAGACTAATATATTTATTACAACTGAATCCATAGTTTGCATTACTGTTCACTCTTGGTGTTGTACATCATGTGGGTTTGGACAAATTTGCCTTTTGCTATTTTTAAAGAGGGAAGATGGGATTATAGTGAAGGAATTACTGCCATGGACTTCTCAGGGGCCTGCCTCTGACAATTCCCTGACACATCTCCATCAGCAATTTATTTGGGGCCACAAAACCCTGCATGCATAGAACCCTACAGGATCTTGCCTAGGCGACGAGAATCTCAATGCCTCTTTCCTCTCATGTGAAGGCATGTGTGCATTCCGTGTGGGGATGGGGAATTGCATCTCATGCAGATGCTTTTCCACCCCACATCTAATGAAAATATATTACATATAAAGATGCTCGCAGTCATCTGTGGATGACTGGGACGCAAAGATAAAGAAAACAATTATTATAATATGAAGTGTTAAATGTTTCAATAGATATAAGCATAGAGACACATGAAGCAGTCCCTTCCTCTCAGAAACCACATGATTTCTAGTCATTAGTCTCCAGTGTAGGCCCTGCTTTGCTCCAAACAAGTGCTTAGAATGTAGCGAATTTACCTCTCAGGTTCCATAACCTCACTGTCACCTTAAAATGTGATTTCATAAAAGGCTGTATCCACTGCTCTACCCAAAAGTCATTGCCAGCACGCAAATGTAGCCATACCCTACTCACCACACAAATAAAAATGCCGTCTTGATGTTGCATATTTACTTCTGTTAAGATTTCCATTTCAGTTTTTTTTCAACCTCAACCCAGGACTAACGCAAGCTGTGATCGCCTAGGTTCCTACATCAGCAACATCTGTCACCCAAAATAAATATTCTGCAATCAAAACTTAACTGGCCTAGCAATTTTGTTAGTGATGCATGAGGCAGAACAGAATTCAGCTTCATTCTTCCTCTGCTAAATTGGCTTTGCAGCGCTGAGAGTAGGAAAGATTTATGTGTTAGTAAATTAAGCAGAGGTGGCCCAGAGAAAACAAAAATACAAACAAATACATGCAAGTCACAGTATTCTTTAATATTCCGTTTTCCTCCTATACAGTGTAATGTATTTTAACAAGTTGAAAAAACATAGAGAACAGAAGAGACAATGCTTCTAGTTAAAATGAAATTTGAATTTCAGACGTAAACTCTTTTAACAGCTGAACAATGTGATTTGCAGTCTTATTAAATCAAGAAAGAACTGAATACTCCTATTAAATGTTGGTAAACAGTAGTAATTATAAAAACCCCTGCTATAGTTTCTGCTCCTTAAATACATTATGCTTACTACTCCTGTTATAACATTTCAGTTTACAAGGCAATTTTATACATATTACTTCATTTAATCTTTAAAACAACACTTTTCAGATGCTAGTTCAGGAATTATCATTCTTATTAAACAAATGGAGAAACTGTAGCCTAGAAGTTAAATCCAAGATACCAAACCTCAGGACAACAACGAGAACCTGGAGAAAAATTAACAAACTAATTCTTGACCACATACAGTTGATTCTCATTCTTGGTAATTATGTTCTGAAAAGTTGCCAGGAACACTAAATTGATGACTACTGAACCACTGCTCTTAGGGGAAATACAGGGTCAGGTTCCTGTGAGCCTCTGGTCACATTTTCATCAACCAATCAATACATAACTTTGTTTTATGTGTGTTTCTGTTTTAAAACAGCTTATTTAATATATGTTGTTGATTAACATTGAATTCACGGCCAAGAGCACTATAACTCGCGTGAAGGAAGCTTATTTAACATACTTACATTCTCACAGCCTTCTTGCACTTATAAACATTAGAGAGCACTTCAGAACTGTGCTTGGGGGCCATTTTAACAAGTGAAGTCAACAAAAAGCACAAAATGCAAAAACCATGGCACTAAATAGCCCATAAAAGAACATTCATTTACAATATGAGAGCTCAAAGAAGGCAGAAAGTCACTTAGTTCAACCTGGCTGGGAACACGTGCATTGGGTGACTCAAATATTTCACCACTCTCCACATATCTACACGTGTCTGCAAATGACTGAGAAAGTGCCTTGAGTACCGATTTCAGGCTTACAAATAAATTTTAGTAAGTAGGCAAATTTGCAAATATTAAAATCCATGGACAACGAAGATTGACTGTATATTACCAATTCATATCTTCTAAAGATGTTTGTAGATCCATCTTAAATGAGAAATTTAGAAAAGGGAAAAAAATAATGAAAATATGTTTAGTTGTGTACGCTATGAAAGTTAATAGCAATGTTCCAGTAATACTTTGAAGTATAGATGAGGGATCAGGACCGCCCCTTGGATAACGTGTAACTTTAACCCTTCTCCTGACATTTGACTGTTTTATACCATGGGAAACCTGGATCAAAAGGTATGTGGATGGATGTAGGGAGAAGGAAGAGTTTGGATTTGGGTTTCTGTACTCTGACTAAACTGCTTAGGAATATATTCTAGAGGACATGATTATGCATTAGTCTGGGTTTTCCAGAGAAAAGAACCAATAGGAGAAGATATGTATATAATGTGGTTTATTATAAAGAATTGGCTCATGTGGTTACGGAGGCTGAGAAATCCCAAGAATTGCAGTTGGCAAGCTGAAAACTCAGGAAAGCAGATGGTATACTTCCAGTCTGAATCCAAAGGGCTGAGAACAAGGAGAGCCAATGGTGTAATTTCCAGCGTGAGCCTGACTCAAAAGGCAGGAGAAGACTGATGCCCCAGCTCAAAGACTATTGGGCAGAGGGAGCAAATGCTCTCAACTCAGTCTTTTTGTTCTATTCAGGCCTTCAATGGATTGGACGAGTCCCACCCATACTGGGGAGGGTGATCAGCTTTACGCAGTTTGCCAATGCAGATATTACTTCCATCCAGGATCATCCTCACAGACACATCCAGAATAATGTTTTATCAAATATCTGGGCACTTTTTGGCCCATTCAAGTTCACATTTAAAATTAACCATCACAGATTACATTATCTGTTGTAGAAAGATGTAAAATATATTTAAAGACAAGTCTACAAGGAAAAATAAACAGTAAATAATGAGTGAAGGATAAAGAATGGAATCAACATACAACCTCCAACAGTAACCAGTTCAGGACCTTTAATTTGAATTGGTGTGCATCCTCAGAATATCAGAAATAACAATTTGCAATAAACCACTTTCAATGGTCTTCTTTGTTTTTAGCTATACCACTCTTTCTATTTTCACAATTTTATTTTATTTATTTATTTTTTTTCAGAGGGAGACTTGCCCTGAGCTAACATCTGTGCCAATCTTCCTCTATTTTGTATGTGGGTTTCCACCACAGTGTGGATGCCAATAAGTGATGTAGTTCCATGCCTGGGAAGTGAACCCAGGCCACCAAAATGGAGCATGCCGACTTTAACCACTGGGCAGCAGGGCCAGTCCTATGTTGTCATGATTTCATTTTTTTAAATAGGACATCTTTTGGTCATCACCATTCATGGCTTAGATTTTTATTTAACTTATAAATAAAATAATTAGAGAAACATGCTTTGCAAACCTAATATATTCAAGGCCCTAAGACTGAACAACAGACAAAAGTTAACTATATTATTAGCAGGTTATCCTTAAAAAAAACCAAAATAACCTTTTTGACTTTATCTCTTTTCATTCATCTGACCAGCTGCCTAAAAATATTTCAGATTTACATCTTTGTTAATTAAGCAAAATATACACCAACACCACCTAATTTTCCAAGAGGGTGATGGTCAGTGAGAAGAAGCTTCAATGATCATGCAGGTGATGCTGAACCTCTTAATCTCAAGTTTGTGTGCCCAACGCACAGCAAGTCAACCACTGAGACATCGTGTTTGGAGATGGAGAAAGGCCCCAGTTGAGTTCGCCAAGATGAGAAGGTGGGAGCCTTGGTTCACTCAGATCCACCTTAATAAGAGCAGAAATCAGGGGGGGTTATACAGCTAAGGGGCTTGGTAGGAGGAGCTTCGGAGGATCAAAGGGGTTATTCCTAATAAGCCTTGGGGCAATCTAACTTCTGGGCTTCAGCGGTTGCTGAGGGCTGGCCTTCTGGTGATCACAACCTCCTAGAAGGTGTTCTCTTTCTTCTGAAAAACAAGCTCACAAATCCTCAAGACCCAAGTCATCCCTCAAGTTAAACAAGAAAACAGTAAATTGACAAGATTCATCTATGTCTGTGCTGGCAACTAGGTCAAAAGACAACCATGTTTTTATTGAATATCTTCAGTAACCCTCAGGTACTCGGCTTCAAAGGGTTGAGTCAGCTCTCTCTAACTTCTGGGCCTTCTGCTGAACTAGGGATATGATCTTGAGACTGAGATGAGCTTGCTCATCCCTGGATTGTGAAGACCTGGACCTATATATGGTATATTATTTGGCAGTGGCTACACGCTTTTTGAATCAAAATGAATTAAGAGGTGGGAACTAGAAGAAAAGTCTAACTTTCTGCTGCACTAAAGTAATTCTCATTTTAGGAACAACAATGACCTAGTCAGTGACCATGCTTTAGAAATCAATCACAGTTCCTAGCAATTTTAAAAAAACACAAATAACAAGGAATGAAGAAGAAACCTATCACTTTCAGTAAAACTGATGACTGAGAAGTTAGAATTACGCTATCCTGAAGAGTGAGACCTCCAAGGTGAGAAATTTTGTCTACCACCCATGTCTCCAAGGACCCACAAGGAAGCTAGAGATAAGTGAAATATATGAGCAGCACCTATTATGTCAAGAAAATAAAGAAATCATCCAGGGAGTCAATTGCGATAAAATCACAGGAAATCCAGCCTAAATGGCAATTTAACTGCAGAAGCCAAATATGATTCATATGTAAAGGTGCTAGAATTGTCAAAATTCAACCCATAAGACTTGGGGTAATCAATAAATAAGTCACTGTGACCAGTGTTGTTGTGATTATTAAGATTTCAGTAGCGTAACATGCCTTATTTAAATACCTGTAATCCATGTATTTATAAAAGCAATTATCCTCATCTCAGGCCTGTAACTTTCAGAACAAGTACTAATTACAAGGGAAAAAGTTAAAAATTTTGGTTTGCATTTTAATATGTTAATATTTTGGACAAGAAATATGAGTTAAATAGAAAATATTTATCCTTTTTAGGAGCCTCAAAAGTAAAATTAAATAGATTTTATATTTAATCCCATACATGAGATTACACAGTAAATAGTAAACAGCTGAGTATTGATAGAAGATTTTAAGCAAATGCTGTCGTCCCAGAAGAGATGAAAGGAAGAGAAAGCAGATCAACGTGTGACCCTCACAACTTTCCTTTATGAAAACATCAGCTGGTTACTATTTCCCTTTCTGGAAAGTAAACAGAAATCCGTTCAGGAGCTTTGAAAATTTTTCCATTACCAAAAATTGTAAAGTTTCTGTATAAACATTCAAAGTGTTTTTCAAAATCTTTCTTTTAGAATATCAAGGAAGCAGGGTTCTTGAGATTTTCTTAGGAATAACGGCAGCAAGTATTACAAATAGAAAAGTCATTGGAATTACAACTTAAAGTTTAGAACTGAAATGAAGATTCACTTTTTGAAAACTACCATAAAAGTAAGTTAATAGTAGACTGATGAGCAAAGACTTTTGAAACAAATAACAATGTTTAGATGAAATTTGTCCAAATGATGAAATGAAAACTATACATAAAGTAAGCAAAATGAAATCTAGGTATACAGGTTCCCAGGATAAATCACTCATTATCCAAAACTTGACTGTCAACTACTAGGGCATTTTGCAGATTATAGAGGTAGATAGACTTCACCTATTGGTAGAGATATTATAATGACATGAGAGAAGAGAAGCACTTTCTCCACTAGCTATGAAATGCAAAAAGAAATTCCAGCAGAGATTCCCATATTTAAGGGAAATTAAGGAATATTCAAAGACATTCTCCATGATTACCTGAAAGAGTGCTTTTTGCCTGCAAAATGAGCAGTAGCCACTTTTTCAGTAAACTTCTGGAAATTCTACCCAATCAGCTTGCTCTCACCTTAGCTCTTATCTGACTCCTTTTGTTCTCTTTACCTCTTTTTAATATTATCTACTCCTAGAGTATGGGTCAAGATGGTGGCATGGGCAGACTCTAAACTCACCTCCTCCTACGGACACAACAACTTTATAACTACTCTGGGAAACTTATCCCTGAGAGAGAACTGAAAACTGCATAAAAAGAATCCCTGAAATAAGGGACAGTCTTGACTGAGGTAGAAGAGGTAGAAATTCCTTTATGAAGAGGAAAAAAACCAACTTCTCAAGCTGCAGCTCTTCATGATTGGCCAGGAGCAATCTTAAGGTATGCAGCCTTCCCTGGAGGAGCAGGGGACCCGAGCAGGGAAGCTCTACTGCTATAAGCATCCTTTGGACTCAGCACAACTGAGACGAGGATCATAATATCTGACTTTGCTGGCTACTAACAAAAATGGGGAATACCCCCAGAAAAGCTATCAGACATAAGAGAAAAAAAGCCAGCTCTTAAAGGGCCTATGCACAAATTCACCCATTTCAGAAAACAACCTAAAGTCACCAGACAAAAATGGTTCACAGTCCTATGGTGAAAAGATACTCACCAATAGGCTCTGGGTGGATCTCGGTGAGAAGTGAGACCTCTCCAGGCACTCTGACATTGGCAGCAGCCGTTATCGTGACCCAGTACAGACATGCTGACACAGACGTTGGCAGATGCCTTTGGAATTCTTCCCCTGGCCTGTTAGCCCAGGGTCTGTCCCACCACTAAAGCACCAATTTAATCCAGCTCAGCCAGGACAAGCAGCCTGCCCTAGGGACTGGCCCCACCCAACAGCAAGCTGTCAGGGAACTTGTGGAACTGCATAGGCTGGGGGCCCGAATCTTCTGCAGCTGGGAGAGCAGGCCTGCCTCTGTGTGGCAGGGTGTATGGAAGGAGTGGGTGGAGTATGTGGGAAATTGGTGGAGTGTGTGGGGCCTCTGCAGTGGGGTGACCGGTTCTGCCTCAGTGGGTCAGGGCATGCACATGGGACAGGACTGTGTTGACAATATCTGTGGCCCTGTGGATGGTGGAGCCTGTCAGCTCCAGAAGACTAGTGCTTCTCCAAGAGGCGCATATGGGATTGGCCTCACCTTCCAAAGCCTGAAACAATTGGGTGCTCTGATGCCTGGGGCCAGCTCCACCCAGCAGCAATCCTGAGAGAGCTGACAAGAACCTACAACAATTGTAAGTCTCTGAACATAGCAACCAGCCATGCCAGAGACCTACCCATTTAACAGAAAAACTGCAACAGGAATGTGCTATTAGACCTTGCAGCCAACTGTGCTGGGGCTTCCCATACCCAATTAAGTGACTGAAGGGTCTATAGCAGCCACACACAGCTGAGCATTACAACCAGCCAAACAGGAGACAGCCTAGCCTCCCTGGGCACCTGCAGGAAGAGCAACCCTGACATAACAGAAGGACATATGTAGCCCACACAGAGGTCACTCCTGGAACATTTGGAACTTGTGATGAGAGAGAAGCACACTGCCAGGCCTCATAAGGCATCTCTTACATAAGGCCACCTCTCCAAGATCAGGATACATAGCTGACCTACCTAATACAAAGAGATAAACACAGAAAAAAAGGCCAAATGAAGAGGCAAAGGAATACATTTCAAGTAAAGGAACAGGACAAACCCCCACAAAAATAACTAAATGAAACAGAAATAAACAATCTAACTGAAAAAGAGTTTAAACAAAAAGTAATAAGGATGCTCACTGATCTAGAGAGAAGAATGGATGATCTCAGTGAGAACATCAACAAAGAATTGGAAAATATAAAAAAGAGCCAATCAGAAATGAGGGATACCACACTGGAAATGAAACGTTCACTAGAGAGACTCAATACCAGAGTAAAGGATACAGTAGAACTGATCAGCAAGCTGGATGAAAGACTAGAGGAAATAACCCAATCTGAACAGATAAAAGAAAAAAGAATTAAAAAGAACAGGACAGTCTAAGGGACCTCTAGGACAACAAGTGCACTAACATTTGTATTTTAGGTGTCCCAGCAACAGAAGAGAGAGGCAAGGGGCAGAGAATCTATTTGAAGAAATAATAGCTGAAACTTTCCTAATCTGAGGAAGGAAACAGACTTCCAGGTACAGGAAGCACAGAGAGCCCCAAACAAGATAAACCCAAAGAAGTTCACATTATAATGTTTAAAATTTATAAAGATAATGAGAGAATCCTAAAAGCTGTAAGTGAAAGGCAACAAATTACATACAAAGGAAACCCTGTAAGGCTATCAGCTGACTTCTCAGCAGAAACCTTACAGGCTAGAAGGGAGTGTCACAATATATTTAAAGTGCTGAAAGAAAAAAACCTGCAGCCAAGAATACTCTTCCTGGCAAGGTTATCATTCAGAATGGAGGAGAGAAGAGTTTTCCAGACAAGCAAAAATTAAAGAAGTTTATCACAAGACACCAGTTTTATAAGAAATGTTAAAGGGACTTATTTAAGTGGGAAAGAGAAGACCACAAATAGGAATAAGAAAATCATCAAAAAACAAATAGCCAATAAAATCACTGGTAAAGGCAAAAATACAGTAAAGTTCAATGTATCCCAAGAAAATAAGCAAAATTAACCTTCCCCCTGTCCTGTCCCTTCTCACAGAGGGTCCTTCACTCTTAGGCAAAGAAAATCACTTCAAGATCCAGGAGGAATTACAGCATGTCTCCAGATGAAGTATCATACATCCATTAAAATAATAATTATGATGACTATCAAAACAGGAAATTATTAATATACAGCAGATAAAATCAGATAATAAAATAATAAATATATACATTTATTTTACATTTTTGTATTCTTTTAACGATTTAACATACAAATAAGAGAACAATTAAAATTAAAAGTCATGTTAGAATGACATGCCTATGGCTTAAATTTTTATTTAAATTTCCTTAATGTTTAAATATTGTCTATAATTAAAGTGTTGTAGTAATTATTTTCTAGATTGTGCCCTTTTTCAAGTATGCATTTAATAGAACATGCGTTTTCTTTTCAGAAAATTGAGTCAGTACCAACTTCAGACTTTTAACATATCTTCTGTTCCAAGATTTACGAAAGATTATAGCTTCTTCATCACATCACAGCTGCCTTTCAATCCCTAATCCAGGAAATTTCTCTTAGCTTCTTGTTTACAGGTTTCCCTGCAACCTTTGATATTGCTGGACACATCAGTCTTATTCAAAGTCCATCTTCCCTGGGAGTCTGTCCTCCTCCTCGGTCCTTCACACCATTCCTTCTCTGCTTACTGAGACCTCTGCTGAACCTAAACTGCTCCACAAATGGAGACAGGCTTCACAGCTTTGTCTTCTCCCCTCAGTTATTTTTTCTTTACTCAAACTCTTTGCTATAGCTTTAACTATTACATTTATTGTGAGGACTTACAATTTGCATCTCCAGCCACAATCTCACTTTTGGGTTTCAATTCTGAAATTCTAATTTTCTGCCAGATTGCTCTATCTTATTACTCACCAGCAGTCCAAATTAATGTTGTCAGAATCAATTTTCTTACATTTCCCTCAAAACAATTTTCTTAAACCAAACATGTGTCTAATACTTAAACCACTATTCTACCCGTTTAACAAGTCTGAAATGTAAGAGCCATCTTTTCCATCTCTCTCTCCTTTATGCCTAAAATCCAGTTGATCAAATATCACAGCCTTTACATTGTCTCCACTATGGCCATTTCCACCTCCACAATTGTAGTCAAGATTCTTACCATCTTCTCTCTATACCAGCAGTCTTCAAAGGGCCTGAATATACTCAAAGGAGTAACAATGACAACACACTATGGCATTTGTATTTCTATTTTTGTTACTATTTTATAATGTCTATCAGCTATTAATACGTATGTAACTTATAAAGATACAAACATATATGGTAGCATGTGTTCCAATTTTTGAATGAAAGGGATGCACAATGTAAAAAGTTTGGATAATTCTGTAGGAATATTTCAATGGCCTCCTAGAGGGTAATTAGCTTTCTACCTCCAGTGCCTATCCTCCACCTCATGTGCACTTAACTGCCACATTAATGTTTCCGAGGCATAACAATGTTCACCTCACTACCTGAACAAAATTCTCTAATGGCTTTCTTGTGCCTCCTCAGTGAAATCCAATTTCAGTGTCATGGTGCTCAGGGCCAACCCCTTACTGCCCAGCTCCCTTCCCCAAACACATACACATGAACACACACTATTTTTCCAGGCAGAACTTTCACTCTTCATTTTCATAATCCCATGATTCCAATGAAACTAAACTAACTGCCATTACCTGAAACATACCAAGTACCTCTGCAGGTCTATGAATGCGTAAACCTGTAAAACCTAGGCAAAATCCTCTGTACTGTCATATTTACAGAAGCTGACACCAGCAATCAAAAATAAGTCTTAATGGGGGCCGGCCCTGTGGCCAAGTGGTTAAAGTTCCACTCACTTTGCTTTAATGGCCCAGGTTCTCAGGTTCAGATCCTGAGTGTGGACCTACTCCACTCATCAGCCATGCTGTGGAGTCATCCCACATACAAAGTAGAGGAAGATTGGTGCAACTGTTAGCTCAGGGCTAATACTCCTCAAGCAAAAAAACAGGAGGATTGACGATGGATGTTAGCTCAGGGCCAATCTTCCTTACAAAAATACTAATACTAATACTAATATCTTAATGGAAATCCACTCTCCTTGCATGTCTTCAGGAATACTAAAGCGGGTCCAATTTCTAATCCATAGAAGCCCGGCTCAACTTCTCCTCCCACGAATGACCAGTTCACTTGTACTTACAACTGTTCTGAAGTTTCTTACGTATCAAACCCGCAACAACCCTCCCTGCTTTAGTCTATAAAGCATGCCTTTCTCTCTCTCTACTCTCCACTGTTTCTCAACTTCTAATTATGTAGCTTCTCTGTGGTGTGGGGTCAGGAGAGAGAAGCAAGATGTACATAATCTGAGTGGTGGGTCGGGGGTGATGGAGACAGAGAACCCTCACACATTAGTAGGAAATATTTCTGTCCTCTGGACAGTCACAATATTCTTTCAACCAGGAAAACCTATCTCTCCAAATGTTGAAATCCTATTCATTTTTCAAAACATGATCAAATTTCATTGCCTCTATGATTTCCTACAACCAAAATTAGATTCTTTCCTCTTGTTGCCCATTGTCCTTCATTTATCTTCTAACATATTTATAACACACAGCCTTTCATCAGTTACCATCTTATCCAAGTTTTGCTGTTACATTGGTAACTCTGGCGAGTCAGGGATTAAAACTCATATCTTTTAATCCACCATGACATCTATTAGAAAAGATTGCAAACAACAAATAAATGTTAAAGTGTGTAAGATACATCAAATATTGTCATGACGTCTTCAAATGGCTGTTGAGCCTTTTGAACACAAAGTGTTTTATTTTCTTCCTTGTCTTTTTTGGTACTATTATTTAGTAGTATTTGATAGCATTGGGCATAGTTTGACCATTTAGAGGACATATCTCTAAATCAAAATACATATTGAGCTATTCATTGCAGTAATACTTGCGATTACTTCAAGTTAGGATAAAAATGTTATATCCTTACTTTAAATCTGTCACTCTTCAAGAGGTAAAAATTAGAAAAGAGCAAGAGATGAATAGGTACAGCTTTTGAAATGAATATAGTATATTTGTTTAAGGTCAGTATCTAATTATTCAAAAGAAACAGTAATCAAATCAGTAAAATATGATTTTACAGAAATTTTATAAGATTCTTTAAAGTTATGGAAACCACAAGGAACACTGCAACAGAAATAGTTACAAAAACAAACATCTAACAGACTACTTTTGCTTGCAGAATTCTGGAACCACATTCAGTAATTCATTCAGAAAATATGTATTATTTCGTACTTGTCAGGTATTATATTGTAAGAACTTACAGTAGATTAAAGGTGACTGAGAAGTTCATTCATTTCTTGAGGTGTTAAAAAATTAGTCATGAAACAGTTTAGTGATTTGAAGTAGATTATGAACATATAATCATTCACTTACTGAAAAATTAAAGGATTTACTGGCATTGTATAACAAGCTGTTTGCTAGGCTGAAGCTGGTAATATAAAGAAAACTCAGTCCAGGTCTTAAAGGAACTTGTAAGCCTGCGCTATAGGACATGCATCCACAATGTTCAAGGAAAACATAAAGAAGCCCCTACCTCTGCCCAGAGATGACAATGAAGAACTCACTCAGGATTTAACCTTTAAACGGTACCATGATGGATAAGCAGTGCCTTACTTGGTAAAGGAAGAGATGAATGAAATTGCAGCCAGAGGTAGCTGAATATACTAAGGCAGAGAGGAACAAGAAAGCACAACATGTTTTATGAACAAAAGGCTGTTAAACTGGAACAAAGCATGAATACAGATGAAGGGCAGAGACCAGACTGTGAAGGGTCTTATGTACCACGTAAGGATTTTGACTTTTAATATATTCTGAGTACAGTGGAGCTCTTCATGTGTCTTGAGAAAGTGAGTAGCATATTCACATTTAGACTTTAGACAAAAAATTTTCAGCTGTGATATGGAGAAATGGAGGGAACAGAGACCAGCAAACTCGGTTATAGCAATGGTCTAATCGGTAACGATAAGAATTTTTACTGATATCAAAAAGGAGAAATAAAAGGACAAAGCAATGTTTGGATATTAGCAGCAGAACTTAGTGACAAATAATATGGTTTAGGATGAAGGAGATGGAGAAGAAAGTAAAATGAAAATTGATTTCCAGGTGACAGTGGTTTCCAAGTGGTTGGTGGGTCCATTTATAGAAACAGAGAATGTATCGTGGTAATAGCTATAAAACATCTAATATGAACTTAAATGTTAAGTTTCTAAGTCTAAATTATTTATACAGGCTTAACCTGGGGCTACACATATTGGCAAGTAAATGAAAAATAAGGCAGACTCCTAATAATAAGGTACAGTTAAAATTTTACTCTCTGGTCTATTACTTGTATTACATATATGTATTAATTAATAAATAGTTTCCTTGCTTTAAGCAAACCTGAAACAACAAAATTGGAATTTATACAAATGATAATGTTACTATTTCCTTTTTTAAAGAATGAATTATTTGTCTCAACGAGAAATTTTCTTCAGCATTATCTTAAATAGAGTGTTCGTTAATGAAAAATTAATTGATATAAACACATCTATCCCTAGGACAGGTAGCTGTTTTTCACCAGAACAGGGGTAGTGGCTGCTCGCCGATCATGGCTGCTGTGACGAGTTGGTGGCCACACTGTGCAGACGGTAGAGACCATGAATGTCACCATTGCCTACTGCACAAAGTAGGAAAGACCTGAGGCAAGTTAACATGGCAAATGAATTGAACAAAAACCATTCAAAGGATCAAATAGCACTCTGCAAATGACTTCCTAATAAATCAGAATAATGTCTTTTTACTACGTATGCACATAACCATATCTACATGTTTTCCTGTATTAAAAAAAGAAAAAGAGAAATGTAGTTTTTGAAGAAATATCCACGTGTGTTTGAAAATACAGTAAGTAGAATTGCAATGTGCCTATTTTGAGGCCCTGTGATATTTAATTTCCTTAGGTTTTCAAGATTATCATATAACTTCTTTTAACTTAATGACAACGTGCTAATGAACAGTTAGGAGTTTTTCCTAGAGAGTTTAACTAAGTACTGAAAAGCCAGATTAATTTCAATTGTTGAGGGAGAATTTCAGAAGTGGAATGAGTGAGCAGAAAGAGACCTGACTAAGGGTTGGTCTTGGCTGGAGTATCACTTCAGCCTGATCCTACAAGGCACTCTGGAGGACAAATGGCACTGAGTTGGCTCCTGTTTGACACAAAGAACCAGCCCTTGTTCACCCATGTTATTCAGTGATTGATGCTGCCCCCAAAGTGGGTGGAGGTGGGGGGTGTATGATCTCGGTGCACATTACCTCTCATTGGGCCAGAGGGATGAGCTCACTTGTTTAGTGAACAGGAACTGGATGAAACAACAATATCAACAATATCTATTTTAGGGGTATAATGCAAAAATATTTTTAAAAACGAAGTGTTCTATCTTGCATAAAGTCTAAGTAAGCCATGAATAAACACACTGTTTGATGAGAGCTACAAAGTACTGAGAAGAGAAAGTAAACACTAAAACTAGATGCACACATTCCATTCAAAGTTATTACAAACAGAAGTGTGATTTAGTTGTAAACTCCACTGTAGTTAATATAGTACTTATGACTTAGGGAGCCCTGATGGCCAAAGATGGCTATCCAAGGTGGCTCCACTTTCTCCACTCTCTAATGCTATGCCCTGTGTAATCCCCTCTGCTTGAGTCCAAGCGGGACCTGTGATTTGTTTCTAGCCAATAGAATATGGCAAAGGTGATGGGATGGCACTCCCTTGATAACGTTTTGTTATATGACTCCATATTAGCCAACTGTGTGCCATGAAGAAGCAGACAGCCATGTTGTGAACTGCCCTCCACAGGGCAACATGGCAAGGAACTGTGAGTGTCTTCTAGGACCTGAGGGCAGCTTCCAGCCAACAGCCAGCAAAGAGTTAGGGCCCTCAATCATGCAGCCACAAGGAAATGAATTCTGTCAAAAATGTGAGGCGCTTGGAAGAGGCTCCAGCCTACCCAACACCTTGATTTCTGCCTGTGAATCCCTAAGCAGGGAACCCAGCTAAGCCATGCCCTCACTTCTAACCTACAGAAACTATAAAGTAATGATACATGTATATTGTTTTAAAACACTAAATTTGTTGTAATTTGTCATACAACAATTGAAAATGAATACATCAAGTTATTGGACAAACGTGAAGAATTGAATCTCTCATATGTTGCCTGAAGGACTGTAAACTGGTCCAACCTTGTTGGAAAGCTATTTGGCAGGATCCATTAATGCCAAATACACACACAAATGCTATGACTCAGCAATCGAGTTCCTAAGTATATATAGAACTCAAATGTATGCGTATTTTCACCATAAAATGTGTTCTACGATATTCCTAAAAGTACTGTTCATAAAGCCCAAAGTGGAATCTACCAATTATCTCTAATCTGCATAATGGATAAATAAATGTGTTATAGCAACCCAAAGGAATGCTCTATGTCAGTAAAGATAAACAAACTACAATTCTATGCAGCAACGTGGATGAATCTTGTATACGTAATACAAAATGGAAGAAACCTGACACAAAAGTTTACACACTGTTTGATTCCCTTTATATAAAGTTCAAAACAGAAAACCAGTCTTTGGTGTTATTAACCAGAATAGTGATTACTCCCTGGCGGATAGTGACTGGAAGAGGCACAAATGGGGCCCCTAAAGTTTGTAAAATGTGAGAGGTGCTTTTTCTTAATGTGGATGATAGTTTATTTTAGGAAAATTCACCAATTTGTACACCAATGATTTGTGCACCTAATAATATATATATTATTTTTCAATAAAAGTGTACTTTAAAGAATTGCTGTAATGAGCCTCTTTACTTTTGTGTATCTCATAGCCATAGATCGATATAGCTGTCATGTTTCATGAGGAATCTATAGAGAAATACTTGTTACTCTGACTTGATTTGCAAGTAATTTTCCAGGCATGAAAAAGAGAACATAAAGATAAATTCGGGGATGGTTGTCAAGATCTCTAAATATCCTATAATTTTAATAATCTATAAGATTTAAAACTTCTATAGGCCATAACAGACCATCAAATTAAAAAGCAATTCAAAATCTGGAAAAAAATATTTGCAACATATGTGACAGGCAAAGGTTTGTGTCCTTAGTATGTGTGTGTATGTGTGAGTGTGAATGTATAGGTGTGTATAAATTCCAAGTCAATAAGAAATAGACGCTCGAGAGAAAAATGAGAAAATACCATAAAAGAGCAATTTATAAACATAAGTAAGCTCAAAAAATAAATTCTAAAGTAAATATGATTTCTAATCTACCAGTTAGGAAATGTTTAAATGAATATTTACCAGTGCTCATCAGGTTGTGTGCAAACAGATACACTACAGCTCTACTATGGACCAGGTAAATTGATTCAACTTTTCTGAAGAAGTTTACTAATATATTTGCATGCCATTAACCTAACAGTACAAATTCTAGAAATTTATAAGAATATAATCAGAGATATATTGAAAGATGCATGTAGTAGATGCATACTACTGACATTAATAGTTTAAAATGTTAGAAAATATCATGGAGAACATGTTATCTTTGACACAGCTGGTACAAACTTACCTTTGTCAAAGAGCCACCTTTGTTGAAAAGATGCAAGTGAAATAAAAGGGTAGAGTGGAAAGGTTTTATCATGTGAATATCCACTTGATCCAGCACTTTATGGAAAATATTATTTTTAAGTTCAATATCCAGCATGAGCATACTCCATTCAAACATTGGAAGAGAATGCAAAAGTTTCTAGGATGATTTGCTGGAAATATTTTGGAAAGTAAAAGAGAAGAATGGAGTTAAGACAAAAAGATTGATAAAAGTATTGAATTAATATCTTCAAGGAATTTATTCCATTTATCTTTCTTTGTTTAATTGACCTAGATTTAAACATAAACATTAACAACTCTGCAATTTTAACCTATATCCCTACCCTTAGTGAAAGGGAAGCCTATAGAAACTTCTTTCATTGCAGTCACATTTAAACACATTTAAAACCACTTTTACCACAATGAATTAAGTTGATATAGTTTTTAAAAAAACACATTAAGTCAGCTCCTGGAATAGCTTTAAGAAAAATCTGTATAGGAAGATTCTCTCCAGATACAAAGCTAGAACACCTTCTGTGTTTTTCAGAAATTATTTGTAAGATGCAGTATCATTAATCAAAGTTTTCCAAGTTGGAGATGAGTTGAATTTACAAATAAATAGTTTGAAAACCACATTTCTCTTAGTATTTCCTTGTAGAAATGTGTGTGTGATATGTGAGACATCATTATTAATGAGTAATCATATTGTGATCTACTGAGGAATTTAACAAATTCTGCATAGATCCAGTTTACGAAAAGGTAACCAGATTATTGCTATAAAGAACTACTCAATCAGTCCTTGTCATCATTGTAGATGACACATTTTATCTCACCGAGGAGTAACTGAACCATCACGAGAAGCCATAACCAGTGTTTTCAAAGGAGAAGCTCTAAGGACGAATTCTGATATCTTTTTCTACTTCTAAGGCCCCAGTTTCTTTGTAAACAAAATGTATGTATAAAGCGCTTTCATCACTTGCTTGACAAAGACATTTTATTACCTACTGTATGAAATATTGTTAAACACTCCCCACTGTATGGTGTAATGAAAAAGGCATAGTCTCCCTTAGGATGGAAAAATTTTCATGACAAACACAGTTAAATTGGAAGAGATAAATGGTTACTAACTCTGTCATGTTTTGTAATTCTGCACAGACACAAAGAAATATAAACAGTCATTAAATCCTGTTAACAAATTAGAGGTTATTCATCACTCTGACTCAGCATCAATTATCTTTCCTCCTAGGCTTTCAAGATATGAATACCTTAGCAGAAGATGGAGTGCTGACTTCACAAATTTGATAAATCTGGTCTTGAAAGAAAACATCTGCCAAGATTTTCAGGAAATGTATATAAATAAGCATATAAGTGTGCAGAGGTAGATGAAGATGAGAGACGTGTACTTGTATTATGGAGAATTAACACTGAAAAATATCTTTCTCACCAAGTGGAAAAGAACACAAACACAACCTCATCCTTTTTTCTTTTTTTTCTGTTTTACATCCCAAATAAGCTGATTTCCAAGAAAGGTAATGAACTACTAAATGTCACCATAATTTCACAGTGCCAGTGCACTGAATTAATTGAAGCTGTTAGTTTGGAAGGATGATTATTTTCCTAGGCAAGTTGAAGAGCTCTATTTTTCACACTCCTCTCTGTTTTGTAAGAAAACAAAATGAATTGATTGTCGTTCAGTACATTCTAGTTACAGCTTGCTGTGTTATTAATGACGAGAACACATTAAATCATTTCCTGATTGCATCAGAACTTAGAAAGATTGGATTGGGTTAACATTATTTTCTAGGTATTCTAATGTTCTTGGCCCTTTGAACCACAGCTTGATTTTAAGATGTGGTTTGTTTTTTTTTTTTTTGAGGAAGATTAACTACTGCCAGTCCTCCTCTTTTTTTGCTGAGGAAGCCTGGCCCTGAACTAACATCATGCCCATCTTCCTCTATTTTATACGTGGGATGCCTACCACAGCATGGTGTGCCAAGCAGTGCCATGTCCACACCTGGGATCCGAACCAGTGAACCCCAGGCCACCAAGAAGCGGAACGTGCAAACTTAACCTCTGTGCCACCAGGCTGGCCCCTAAGATGTGGTTTAAGATTTCCTCTTTAGTTAAAAACAAGGAGAAAGAAAAAAAGCCTAAGTGTCCTTAAATCTTTTCTTCCTTCAACTACACCATTTAAAATTGTAAAAATAAAATTCTTTTTCAAAACATGTTTCAAATACTAAAGAATCCTTCTCTTTGTTAAAGATCTATAACTCTTGAGACATTTTTCATTAAGTCTGGCTTTTGCCCTTGAAAACAAATATAGCTATTTGTTAAATTACAAATCAAAATGCAATGCAGTCATGATTTGCTAAATATAACCTGTGTTTTGTTTGCTGGGCAGTGTTCCATCACTAATCAATCACAAAACTTTCTCTTTTTTTTTGCAGGAAAAGATTTGCCCTGAGCTAACATCTGTTGTTAATCTTCCTCTTTCTTTCTTTCTTTTTTTCTCCCCAAAGTCCCAGTGCATGAGTTGCATATCCTAGTTGTTAGTCCTTCTTGTTGGTTCTTCGCTGTGAGCCACTGCCACAGCATGGGAACTGATAGATGGGTGGTGTGGTTCCACAACTGGGAAGTGAATCTGGGCCACCAAAGCAGTGAGGGCATGGAACTTTAACCACTAGGCCATCAGGGCTGACTCACAAAACATTTTTAAACATCATTGTTTCAGTTCCTGTAGAAGACAGCATGAGAAAATATAAAGACTGTAAGAAATTAAAATATTCAAAAGTTCTGAAGTCTCTGAAACTAGAAAGGAAAGTGACAGCAAAGGTGTGAACTGTAAAAAGGATAATTGACTCTATCGTATGCCATTTTATAATTCTGAACAAAGTAAAGAAAGATAAATGGTCATTAAATTGGAACAAATTTTATCTTTAGAAAATAAATAGTAAACTTTTCACGTAGACTACAGTCCAGGTTTTTTTTTTTCTTCTTGGTATTTTAAATTCACCTTCATGTTTCAACTTTCCACAGACTGTTAAATCTATCTTGCACATGGATATTTATACTGGAATTAATCTTTAATTATAAATGTGCTCAGGTAGCATTACTCAGAGATTCAGACGGGGGAATGCAATTTAAACTTCTCTCCTTTCCTCCTTTTTTTTAAGTTTTGAGGATACTTTCACTTTCTTTGTGTTTAAAAAATATAAGCTGCACTTAATCTATGAGACTAAGAGAGTGCCTGTGTGTATATAGACCCTTTATAATAACTAAGCTTAGCAGGAGTTCTAGCCTGGATTTGAGGCTGAGTTAAGAAAAGCATGCTATAAATGCCTTCCAATGCCTGAAGTTTTCCCGTGGAAAGCATGAATGGGTATAAGCTAAACAGAGAGACAGAGTTTTATACAACAAAAGTAACAACTTTCTAATAAAGTAAGTTTTTCAATAATGAAACAGACTATTTTTAAAAGCTTCTCATTACTGAGTTTATCAAGCAAAGATTGATTTGAAATATTTTAGCAAAAGAGTCAAGGAGCTCAGAGGGAGCCTGAGACAAGGGAGAGAAGAGTTGAATGTCTCCTCCATCAGATCTTACTATCCTAATCTTACCAGGTTCATGGGAGAGGCTCTTGAGTAGAATTTGGAATAAATAAAATAGTCAAGAAATGATATCTGCTCGATAAGAGCTCATGGCCAGCTGAGCAAATGACCGAAAGGCAGTGGGAAAAAGAGCCACAGGATAAACACCCAACTATCCTTTGAAGAGACATGAAGGGAAGGCAAATCTAATATTAAGAGTTTAAATAAGAAGCGGCCAGCAAAAGATATCTCTTCAGCAGGGACTCAATAGATGAATGTACCAAAAAGAGGCCAAATTTTTGCCCTCAAAGAAATGACCACAACCCTGAACAGAACCAGTAATGGCAGTGTTGTCACTATGGTTGAAACTAACATGTGTCAGCTCAGAGGCTACATGTACTAAAACTCTTTCTGCAGAGTAAGTGCAGTGGTCAAGAGTCACTTTACTGACCTGCCAATACCTCCTCTCCATGTCTCAGAAAGCAAACAGAGAAATCGAAACCTCGTGTTTTCTGCTGTGTGATCAGTTACTACATCTACAGTTGTTAGGAATTAGTGAGTTGCGCTAACTGTGCCTTGAGGAAGACGAGACAGCGACATTCTTCTCGGGACTAGTGTTCAGTCTACACTTGTCCTCCATCTTTAGGAGTAAAACATTAACCCTTTACACAGCCCCCTAAATGGAATCATGTGTGTCTGGGCACAGCATCTGTCCTGTTTGCTTTTATATTTCACCTATCAAGTTTCAACCCTTTGGAAGGATTTTTGAAAACACCTACTCACAATGCCCTCAGGACTTAAGGGAGAACTGAAAGCCTGCTGCCTGCTGTGTCACCCGTGCCTTATTGCATTTGCTAGGACCCCAACTATAGTGTTTATAACTACAAAACGAGAAAGCTGTATCTATCCAATAGGGGTTTTAGCAATATAGAATTTCAAATCCTCTAAAAGATCTCTCATGAAATAATCAGTACAGTTAGCATGATAAGCAGTCCCAAACCCTTAATGTCAAGATTTGATAATAAAACAAACTACCATAGGTCACCATAGAGTATGGAAGAATATTACACTGACTATTTTCCACCTTGCATAATTTCATCAACAGTGGAAGGAAAAGTCCTTATCTGTTAATATCTTTATTGAAGTGTTTATTGAAATGATATGATGTCAGGATTTTACTTTAAAATACTTCAGGATCAAAAACAGATAAAATAGAGAGAGAGAGAAATGCAACAAAAATTATTCACGTCAATGATTGTTGAAGCTGGGTGATGACAAGAATTCATTATACTATTCTCTCTACTCTCTGTATATTTGAAGTTTGAATACGTCCACAATAAACAAAAACAAACAAAAAATAAAATTTAATATTAATCTATTTTCTGTTCAATTCCTTGCCTTTTAGCCTCCTCATTGGAACACTGAAGGCAACTCCAATTTATACAAAAGCAAAAATAAAGACAAAAATACTTTTGGCCTGACTACAACAAAGAAATATTCTGACACTACTTGCAGATTCCTTTTCCACCCCAGAGATTAGATAACAATGGAGACGGAAAGAAAGAAACAAAATGGAGGAGAAATTAAGATTAGAGAAGACTATGCAAAGTGAGTGGGGTCTTCAAAGTAGGAAGAGAAGGAAGACCCTAGGCTCTAAACTGCTCTTGAAAGTTCAGTTTCTCCTCATCCCAACTCTGTTGATCTATTACTGTGGACAACTTACTGTCCGACAGTCTTGATGAAAAAGAAGGCACTCAGATACTTTTGTGTGGCTGGTGTCACAAAAAGACACCTTTAGTTCCCAAATAAGGTAAATAAATCAATCAATGGAAGTTCCATGCAGCCCAGTATTCACGCACAAAAGACATAAACACTGTGCTCAGAGAGCTTTGCACAATCAGACTCTTTTCTGCTTTGTTCAGTTATCTGAACGTGAATTTGCTTTGAGAAAACTTTGGAGCTTATCTTTCCAATTTTTTTTTCAGCATTACTGAGGTATAACTGACACAATTGCAATATCTTTAAAGTATACAACATGATGATTTGATATACGTGTACATTGTAAAAGGATTCCCGCCATCGAGTTAATTAACACATCCATGATCTCACATACTTACCTTTTTTTTTTTCGTGAGAACACTTAAATTTTTACTCTCTTAGCAAATTTCGGTTATACAATACAGTATTATCAACTGTAGTATCAATTAATTCTCCAGATTTTAATGTAATGTGAAAAAGACACTCTTTAAAAGACATAAGGAATTCAAGTGAGAGGCAAATCTTATATTTCTCATTACATTCATTTTAAATAGGAGAAGTACCAAGCATTTTAAATTCCACTATTAGAATAATTACTAAAAGAAATTGCAGATATCATGACTTGAGAGCGAGAGAATTCCAGGTACCATCTCATCTTCAGCCTGGCTTGTAGGTAGGACTACCTCTAGACCGACACTTTGCCATATTATAATGCACTCACACATCTTCTTTCCTAAAAGAGTTGAAATTTGCATTAAATTAAAGACACATTACAGGTTTAGATACTTATAAACAAGAGTATAAAAGCAAAACCTGAGTGTAAATCAAGAACGTGAATAAATAACTAACATAGTAAACTCACATTTTTCAGGTTAGTTTATTTAATTTCCTAATTTATGGCAGAATGTTGTCATTTGGGAATATTTTGAAGAAAGAACTCTGGATCAAATTCCTAACCAAAAACCAAATTCTTGTCTTTAGGAACTTTGAGCTATACCAATACAATAATAACCAACGCCTTTTTAAGGCTTTTTTTGCATAAAAATTACTTAAATACTTTATGTAAATCATCATGCAACCACTGCAACAACTCTATGAGTAGACGCTGCTAAGAACAGATATTTGCAGATGGAAACTGAGACTTCAAGGATTCCTTAATTTGTGTGAAGTCACAAAACTAACAAATGGTGGAGTTAGAACTACCAGGTTGCATAACTTTAGAGGCACCATTCTATAGTACATTTCATAACTCTTGCAAAGTTACAGCTGCAGAATTGGACATCTTGCTTCTCTGGACTGATGTACAACTTAGCCAACCAATTCCTCATCATGGGAAAATTTATGTCTTCCTATCCCAGTCCTTCAGGAGAAAGAGACACTGGTTGAGAAATTACCTAGCTGTAAAGATAGGATGGTCTATAAGTGATGAGTGTAGAAAAGGATCATTAGATTTAAGGATACCATTTAAAAGGAATTTGGTAGAAAAATTACACTGGGGACTAACAGGCTAGTGTTAAGAGTATTAACTGGAACAGCTAGAAATATGGTTCCCAATAGGGAAGGCACTCAGGTGGTGCTTGGGCGAAAAGGGATATTGACTCTGAAGTTCAAACGGGGAAAATCTCAGTAGATTGTTCAAATAATTCGAGAGCTAAAGCCTTGTTTACTGGTGAGGTTGATGACAGAACTTTTATCGTGCCCATAATGGCCATCTCTGACTATATAAATAGTCAATAGAGAATTTCAGGAGCACTTTAATGCATTCCTTCAAGAAATCTTAATCCTTTCTTATAAAATGTGATTTTATAGAAGTACAGTTGGCCCTCCGTATCCTTGGGTTCCTCATCGGTGGATTCAACCAACTTCGGGTCAAAAGGCCTATGATGGTTGCATCTGCACTGAACATGCACAGGTTTTTTTTCTTGTCATTATTCCCTAAACAATGCAATATAACTACTTACATAGCACTTACATTGTACTAGGTATTAAAAATAAAGTATACAGGAGGATGTGTGTAAGTTATATGCAAATACTATGCCATTATATATAAGGGACTTGAGCATTCATGGATTTTGGTATCCACAGGGGCCCTGGAACCAATCCCCCATGGATAGCAATGGACAACTGTAGACAGTCATTTAAAGACAGTTATTCTGATGAAGACCAGGATTCAAATTCATTGATAAATTTTTAGTTATAAAATACCTATGACTCTTTAGGTCATTAAGCTAACACTGATGACACCTAGAAAGACTAGTGTTTTGAGATGTGAATACATCTTCAATATAAGTGATTGGCCTTCCAGGTCAACAACTTTGAAGCAAATATCAGTTGGAGTCCTTCGAGAAGCAGATGCCAAGATGGAATGAGGTATTGAAGAGGTTTATCAGAGGAAATGCCTAACAAGGATAAAGGGGAGGAGGCATCATCAGAGCAGTTCTAAGAATGTTTCAACCAGGTTGATGGGGAGCTAAAGCCATGACTTGGAGGAGTCCGGTGCCCTGCAGGAATGGACCTGCACTAGTACCCGCCACGGTGCTCACTTATCAATGGAGAGCACCCAGAGAAAGTGTGGCCTCAGCATGAACGCACTGGTGAATACAGAGGGCCAGCAGCTGAGGCTGTCGGTCAACCAAGGTCTAAGCAGCACAACTCCACGGCCATTCTGAAACACAACATTCATTTTATATATTACATTCATTCATTAGTCATTGTATGTATTTTTACATAATCATTAAAACAATTCTGTTTGCAGTGCTCAAATTGTCATGACACTCTATCTCTTTCTCATTTTTATGGTTGTGACTAATTTTCGACTCTCTGCCAGAGAATGTCGGATGCGACCAATATCAGAGAGATAGAGGCAAGTCAGTGATTGACATTTTCATGGAGAAAACTGCCATCTCCACTCTCTACGCTTGGGCAGGCCTTTCTGGGCATGAGGTCTGAGAACTAGCTTCCTCCTTCCCTTTCTTTCTAGTCCCTCCACTTCACTCTTCAACAGCAATAAAAATACAGTCAGCCTGTAGAGGAAAAAAAAAAGAGGAAAAGAAAATAAAAGCAACTCTTTTTTAGCCTCTTTGCAGCCTGCTTTAATTTATCTGTCAAAGAAGAGAGATGGGATTTATGGTGCTGATTCCGAGATGCTGTATGAGGTGGTAAAAATAAGCACTAGGATTTGGATTTACATAGGCTTAAATTTGAATGCCAGCTCAGCTGCTTATGAATATTGTGACATTGGATAAGTTCCTTATCATCTTCCTTCACCTGTAAGGTGGGCATAAAATATTACTTTATAGATGTATCAAGAGGATAAGTAATAATTTATGTAAATGACCCTGGCACAGAGTAAGTGCTCAATAAACTTTCTTACTGTCAAAAGATTATTAATTTTTTTCAGGAAATAATCTCAGGATTCAGGGAGGTTATGAACAGTAAGACCTTTTACAGATGTTAAACCTTCCTGGAAAATTTTCTCCAAAACATAAAAAGGTCAATCTGTATTCTTAGTCAATGCTAATTTTGCTGAGTATGAGTATTTTTATTTTAAAAGCAAAAACAACGAAAATATTGAAATTCAGACTTAAGATTTGCAAACAAGACCATCGAAATGTAATCATTCCTCTTGTTCCCCACTTAAAAAAAATGAAAGCAATCTTGAGCAAATTAGGTATAAAATAGCAGCAAGGTGCATTGGGCAGTAACAATGCTATCTTCCTGCAAACAGTGGCTCCCACCCCGCAGTGTTTGGGTCCACGAGGTGTTAGCTCTGAAATTAGAATCGCATCCTGATGTTGTGAGAGAACTGTTGAAAAATGACTCTCAATTTAGAAATTATGTTTGAAAGAGAAGGTGAGTGTCATAGCTTTAATGTACACATTATTTTTATCTAATCTTGCCTGATGATATAACCAGAATAACATAATAGATAGGAACTGTATTCAAATTTGGAGAGAATGATTATCATATGCTGGGGTCAACAGAACAATTAAAGTAAGTTCCTCATCTTGCATAAACTGTATTTAATACTGTATTCAACTTGAGAATTGTAGAATAGCATAAAGTCTAAATATAGAACAACTAACCCTACTCATGCTTCTTAGCACCCAGATCACATAGAAGCACGAAAATGTGTTCTGGGAAGATCAAATTTCCCAACTAGTTGTCTAAAGGACATTAACTCCATTATTTATTAGGTCCATTATAAAAGAAATTCCCGCATGGTCCCAAAAAAGAAAAAAAAAATTGTCATGGTTCCCAGGGAGAAAAATAAAAAGCAAGGATTATCCTTGAAAGCAAAGAAGAGAATAGATTTTTTGTCCTTTTTTCTTTTTGACCAAGTTGTCAGAGGAGTTGCCATGGGCACCAGTAGGGGCCTAGGTTTAAATGTCAGATTTCTCTTCAACTACTGTCTTTTTAGCATTCTTTCTTTGTTATTCTGTTTTCCTCTCCAAGTTTTTTTTTTCGGTCAGGATTTAACAAAATATCCTTTTTGCTCTACCGTTCTTGAAGTACCCTTTTTTTCCCAAAAGCCAAAAAAAGTTTTTGCACTAAAGAAAGTAAATCATTGCTTTTCAATTTCTCTCATTGTTTCATTGCACCTATGTTTAGATGAAGTAATAGAAGTGAAAGCACTTAAATCATAGAGAGGTATCCAAATACAAGAGTAGTGTTGTCATTATAAATGACATAGAATTTAGCCAAGTCAAACCACTTTAATCGTCATGATGTAGAACACTACTGTATGGCATACAGTGCATTACATTATTTACTTGATGGAGGGTGTGTGTACGTGTGTTTGTGTGTGTATGGAAAACAAGGAAGTATTCATGAAAAGGCAAAGGAGAAAGATAAAGTTCTTATTTTTAGGGGCAAGATTGACATGGATTAGCTACAGTGAGTATTTGCACTGATGATATATCTTACATCCAAGTTGGAAAGAGTTTAAATCTAAGTTTTAAAACACACTAGAAGAAAATCAACTTGGCTGATCTGGCAGGGGCAAATGGGCCTGACTACTTTTTATTTTTCAGAAAGGTAGATAGGGAAGTCAATTTTGTTCCTAGGCTTTCATTGTCTAGAAAGCAAAACCAAGCTCAACTGTCTGTCCCAGGCTTTTCCTCCTCCCTCATCCTCCTCCAGGACACACGCCCTCCTCTCCTTTGAAAAGTTGGGCATTCCTGTTCTGCATACTTTTCACTAGTGTTAACATGCAAATGAACGTTACTGAACGCTGAAGCAGCTTTATGAATAGGGAAGGCAGGCAAGTGGAAGGATTTATCTCTCTGTTGATGCCATTGTGTCAGGCACTCTCCTGTGGGCCCCCATGTGAGTGCCATCATTTGCACAAGTGAAGGCCAGATTCCCATTGGAGAGAAAGGAGAATGCTGCATTTCTTTCAACTGAATGCTTGTGGGCTAATCAGTGCAGAAAAATCCATGTATTATGTGAGTGGATTTGAATAACCCTTCAGAGAGGGGTGGTACAGAATCACTGAGTAATCCATTTAACTTGCTCCCAGACCAGTAATATGGGCCGTTTACTTCCTACTTAAAAAGTTGGATATCCTCACATAAAAAGACCTTTAGGTTTAATTACTAGAGTACAAGTTAGACTAGTAAACTGTGGAAATCAGAGGGTCCCACAACTTCCAGGAAAATGCTCTATACATCTGATAACTCCTTAGTAAAACTAACAATATAATTTTAACATCCCACAGAGAAGCAGTTAATTATTGTCTTAATAGTAATAAACTCCTATTACACTGTGTAACAGAAAACAGTCTTTGCAAAGCATATAGCAATAATAATGTTTTAATTCCTCCGGGCAGGAATGAAAGTGAGAGCTGTCCAAGGGAGAGAAAGGAACTCAAGAAGAACAAGGAGAAGAAGCCATTTTGGATCTCCTTCCTGCCCAATGGTGACCCGGCAAAGTGTGCGTCTATTTTTATCTTTGGTTTCCTATCTTGGTTCAGTAGGGGAGGAGCATCCCCTTACACGTAAATAGTTCAAAACTTTAGTCAATTGTGTATTGAACATTATGCTATGAGCTCAACATCGTAAGTAAAAGAGACAAATTATGACAAAGGAAGAAACAAGCCAACTTGTAAAAACACTACACAGGAAAATACAGAAATCAATGGACAACCGTGCTGTAGAGCTCATCAAAGTGGCAGGACGTCCCGGAAGGGGCGGGTGGCAGTCTATGAAGGTTTAACTGGTTAAGGGTCAACAAGGCCTCAGGGAAGTAATGCAATAAGGTGTTGCTCCTAAAGCCGGGCTGTCCATAAGGCAGCCACCAGCCACACATGGTTGTTTACATTTAAACAGAAGTATAAATAAAATGAAATATAAATAAAAATAAAATTTAAATATAAGCTCCTCACTCACCGCATTTCAACTGCTCAGTAGCTACATGTGGCTACGCAGCTATAGAACATTTCTTTCATCGCAAAAATTTCTCTTAGACAGCGGAGTCAAGGATGGATGTGATTTGATGGCGTGAAAAGGCCAGGTTTGCGAATTCTAGAAAAGAGACTATGAATGAACACAGGAAATTGGAAAGGAATTTGGCATTAAGTTCTTGGCAAAGGAAAAGCTAGACTGATGGGACTAGAAATTTTTATATTGGAAAGCAGAGGGAAAAAATATAAGGAAGATCTAGCCTAAAGACCTTTGAAACTAGGGCAGATGTGTGAACGAGGAAGCACATGACAAATGCCGTATTTAGGGATGACTTTTCTGACAGCAGTATGACTGGATCAGGGAGGGAATAGTCTGAAGATAAGGAGATTTCTACCGAGGCTGCCAGAATAATCCTCCTGTGCAAAGATGACGGCTTATACCAGAGCAGTGAGAGTGGGATGCGAGGGAAAGAGTGGATATTAAAAAAAAAAAAAGAAAAATTCTTACGGAAAGTTATTTCTAGATATTGAAAGTGAGGAAAATAGAAAACAAAGGAGAGGCAATAAATAATCACTTCCAGTTTGTTAACCTGAGTGTCTAGGAGAATTGCAATCCTCCTAAACAGAAGTAGGAATATGAGAGTGGCTCTCATTCACTCAGCTCCTGTATGTTCACTTTCACACTCACCAAGATGATGATTTCACACCTTCTCCTTCTGCTTCAACATTGCGCTGCCTCTCTGCCTCCTTCACCATCAACTGATAATCTTGTCTCACGCTTCCTTGAGAAAATAGAAGCCATCATATGGGAACTCCTATTTCCTCCCACAGGCAGCCAGCTACTTCCTTCCCCGGGCCACACTGTCTCCCTTTCTCCTCTCAGTGGAGAAGGTGACCCTGCTCCTATCCAAGGCTAGCCCCTGCACTTGTACTCTGGAGGACCCCTCCTATTGTCTCAAAGGTCTCTGTCTGAAATTACCTCTCCTCTTCGCTCTATTGTTGATCTCTTCTTCTGGTTTCTTTCCCACAGCACACAGAGAATGTATTGGATTATGAACTTTAATCATTCTTTCCATTCCCATTGTCCATCAGCCAAATGTTAAATGAGATTAATCCCCACCTTCAGCTTCAAGGTATAAATAATTCAGGTCAAGTTATTCCCCTCTACACAGCTATTGGTTTGGAGAGTAGCAGTAAACCAAGACCCTAGCTGTTTAGTTCATGAAATTCCTCTGGACTTCATGAATGATCTATGGTGATCCAATCAGAGTGGACGTCAGGACTTGTGTTTTACTCTCTCTCTGGCCTTTATGCTGTAAAGGTATGAAGGTCAGAATTACTATTGGTATCTTGCTACTATAATAAAAGCTGAAATGGAGTGTAAAGAAAAATGTAAAGAACTGCAGAACTGAGAGCTGCAGAAAAATACAGCTGGAGCCCCCAATTCTGGACTTTTTCAGTTACATGAACCTTTCAAATTTTTTATGGTTTAAGTCAATTTGAATTTGGGTTTCTGAAACTTGCAGCCAAAAGCAAGATAACTGATACATAAAGCATCTCATTGCAAATGGAGACCCCTGTAGCTACTATAAGATCTCTGCTCCAGGTCACATCAAAACTACTTAAAAGGTTTATCGATACAGTTTCTCTGTTACTTCCTCATTCCTCTTTATTCCTCAATCTCCTCCACTTGGGCTTCCTTCCAATATTCTACTGAACTCTAGTTACCATCGTCACCAATTACCTTTACGTTAACTCCCAAGCTCACTTCTTTTTACTCATTTTACAGGATCTCTCAGCAGCATTCAATTTTGTCAACAATTCTCCCTATCATAAAACACTTTTTTCTCTTGTTTTCAACGAAATTGTATTCGTCTTGATTTTCTGCAGGCTCATACTCTCAGAATTCAGTTTCAAGAAACAGAAATCATGTTAGCACCTAAAAGATAAAGGGATGTAATACAGGGAGTTAGTGCTGTCCAAATCTTGGAGAGGCTGGAGAAGCAGGCTCTCTCTGAGTCCCGAGGACTCCCAAAGTCAGAACTTTGGATAATCAAAAAGTCATCCTGGAATTCTTGTCTCTAGCAATACACTTTAGCTGTAATCCATAAATGTCAATTTTATCTACTCAGTTTCTGGAGCCAAAGCTCCAGGAATCAGCCTTGAGATGTCTCTTTTCCCTCATTTTCTGTATCCAATCAATTAACAAATCAATCAAGTCTAACTGTAACATAAATCCTGAATTGACTATATTCTGTTATTTCTGCAACCACCATCCTGGTACAAGCCTCCAAATTTTTCACATAGACTGTGGGCAGAGCCTCTTAATGGTGGTCATGGATCAGCTATTTCTTTCATTCTCCACATAATAGCTAAAATGATCACTTTGCAATCAAAATTAGATCATAATTATTTTTTGCTCAAAATCCCATAGTGGTTTTCAATTTTACCTGAACTAGAATCCCATTTCTCATATTCTGCTCACCTGTCTAACCTTTTCACACCTTTCCCCTTTGTCCATGGTCCTCTACACACACTAGCCTCTTCCTGTTCTTGGAACATACCAACTTGATCCCACATTAGGGCATTGCCTTCACTTTTCTTCTGATCAGAAGATTCTTCTCTCAAATATTCACAGGACTTGAAATTTTTCAACAGTTTCATAGAATGGCTTTCTCTGATTTCCAAATCTAATGTTACCTCTCCCACTCACTCTCTATCCCATCTCTCTGTTTACTGTCTTCATAGCACTACAACCGTTTAAAAGTCTGAGTCTATTGTCTATTAATTCCAAGAAAGTAATGATTTGTCTGGCATCCTCTCCACCATATGTCTAGGACTTAGTCTTCAGATATAATAGACACTCCGTAAATGTCTATGGTGTTCTTGATTGGATTCTTGGCAAACAGCACAAACTAAATAAATGCTTAGAATCCCAGATGTATAGTTATCTGGGACAATGCTATCTAGTAGGTAGCATGGTATAGTACAAAACTTCTCCTTCCTCTGTAGGGATGGGACTCTCTTCTGGGACAAGCATGGGTGGGAGCCAGAGCTCAGATGTGCAAACTAGGATTAGGGAAAACCACCATTCAGACCTAAGGTCTGAGGAGAAATGAAGCAGTATCCTTCCACGTTAGAGAAAAATATTAGCAAACTACTAATTTCAAAAATTGCACTGAAAATAAAAGATTGTTTCACTTGTAAACCAACTCCATCATCTATCACAAGTCGACATGAAATAAACCAGAGTCTCTCTAGCATCTTAGAAAGACTCTGGTTATGAATTAGGCTCTCAAATTAACACAAACTCTTTTAACTACTGAAAGCTGCCCTCTAACTATACAGCAAACGGATGAGAATGATCCTAAGTGATTCTTGAAAGAGGTAACGTAAATTTGAAAAGATATGATGTTTAGAAGAGCAGAGAGCCAAATGACTTTGCAAGAGTTCTAGATATAGGATGTGTTAGAAAGAAAGGAGATCCTGTAAGGTTTTAAATGCCACCATATTTGATATGGAAGACTCTGGCCTCCCGGAAGGACAGAGTCTTAGTCTGGATTGATGGTGTTTCAGAAAGTCTCCAAGTGTAAGTGAACTGGCTGGCAAGAAGAGGAATCCTTCCAGGAATCTCACCATATTTAAGGAACATTCATATTTCCCTATGAGAGAAAAGTTGGGCCTCCTTGGAATATGTCACTCTACAGTCTGTCTTGGATTGATTGGTCATCTGAGAAAACTGTCACTCAGGTTAGGAGGCAGGTAACAGAATGCTTTCATTCCGAGAGTCCAGATTTAAATAGAATCATATTATTATTACTTAATATGTGTGCTTGCTTTGGTATTTTTCTACAAAAATCCATGGTATTAACGTACTTCCTTTTAAGCAGTAATATGACCTTGACCCAATTCCATTTACTCACAACATAATATATCAGATCCCTAAAATGACTACTGCAAATTAGTTGTTTTTCTTTACTCTTCTCAAAAGTAAATATAACTAAGACTTCTTTTTATTCTCAACTGTCAAGTCTCCTTACTCTACAAGGAAATTGATACTATTATGGTAATATGTTACTTTTATGTTAATTATGTTTTCCCCCCTTTTTTCTGCACTTTACATATCTCTGTAGGTCTTTCTTTTCCCCATTTTTTTCTTGTTTCCCATTCTTTTCTGTTTTCCATTTTCTTTTTTTTTTTTCTCCAAGACTAAGTTCTGCTCTTTCTGGGTCCTAAATACCATATCTTCCCATATTTTCTTGAACTTCTTCCTTTCAATTATTTCTTCCTTTTCTGAGATAACCTATCTCTTATTTACCTACGTTTTCAAAAGGTCCAGAGGACACTTAAGGGAACTTCCAGCAAAACTGATCTGTAAGGACAGCAAAGCATTGTCTGAATAATCAGAACTGCTGCAGAAGTTAGCTCAGGTTGCCATGCAGCTCCTCACATAACTGGCAGAATGTAACGTGGCAACCTTCCACGAAGTAGACGGCACCCGCGAGTGAACATAAAACACTTCTCATCATTGCCAATCTTTTTCTAGAATTTAGTATCACTTTTCAATGTTTAAGCACAAGTTTCTCAATACAGCAGCAGCTCTCAGCGTTTTCTGTCTTACCAGTGAGCTAACAACCCTCACATCAATCACTTTTAGAAACTCTAGGCATCAACATTTTTCTATTGCCATTAAAAAAGTTGATTTTACCCATACTAACTGTACCAGTTTATCATTAACCCCTCTAATATATGATTTTTGATCTCTTCACTTTATTAAAATTGTATACCTACGCCAGTGAATTAAAAATCAACAAACATCAAGACCTTTTGTCAGACCTTAGCTCAATTGACTCTCTGTAGCCACTGATATTGCTCTCTATAACTCTCCTGCATGAGTTCAATCATTCCACATTCCTGATTTCCCCTGTGCCTCTTTGACCTTTACTTAGAAGTGGAAACCCTCAAGAAAGCATTCTCCAAACATTAGTTCTCAGCACTCACACAGTCCCAAGAGAGATGAGTCCCAGAGTTCTGCTTAGATCTCTGAAGCCACTTGTACGCCCCAGATACATGGTTTCAGTGCCTGCTGTCTCTCTTCCTCTGTCCACTCAAAACCAAGTACTCTCTCCTCCTTAAGTATGTAATGTCCTTTAGAAGCAGTCTTCATAGGAAGAGGAGAATTATCTCTAACTATCTGGAGAATTAGGGTATAGAGGAGACACCAGACACTATATGAATTATCACAGGAGAGCAGGGTACTGATGAGTCGAAGTCTCAGAAAGGCAGATTTTCAATCACCGTATATAAAAACTTCCTAAAACTTGGATCAGTCTAAAAATGGAATGTTTTACAATAAATTTTAATCATCTGTATTTTTTACATGTTAAATAAGTGTGTATGTATTGCTGCCAGTATACTCAGAATTCATGACTATTATTGCATCAATAATTTGTTTCTAATAAACTTGGAATGTCTTAGTGCTGATAAAATTGATTAAATGACAATGCTTTTGACTTATGTATTATATATCAGATAAAATTATATTTCAGGCTAATTCACATTGGCATTCTTTTTTTCCCTTGCACTAAAGAGGCAATGATTTCTTAAACAGCACACAAAACAGCATGAATCATAAAGAACAGAATCATAAATTGCACATTATTAAAATTGAGAACTTCTTTTAATAGAGAACTTTTGTTCATCAAAAATACCATTAAGAGATTGAAAAGACAAGCCACATGGAGAAAGAAGATATTTGCAACACATAAATCTGACAAAGGACTCATGTCCTGAATATACAGGTCCAAATAAAAAGGCAAGTGTTTCTGTTTCTAAAAAGTTACTGTTCATCCAATCCATAGGGAATATTCTTTAGATGCTGAAAGGAGGATTCAGATGGAGTCATCTCTGTTCAATGAGAACTGAGCAGTGAAGAAGACCGTATTACCAGTAGGAACAAAACAAAGGGCATTATCTGGTCTTCAGTTTTGAAATCTAGTGAAATATTACAGTGTCACACGTGGTATGTGTATTGACTATTTTAGATGGAAAAGATACTTACCAAGTGGAATATTTCCTACATTTCTCTTATTGCTGTAACATAGTGGAATTCCAGTGTACTTTATTCAAAATATTTAATATTAATTCCCTTAGTAAGTACTCTTCAACACAATTCAAATACAAGGTGTTCAGACGGAATATGGGTGAGCAGAACTATTAGTTTTGCCTGAATTTCTCTTTCTTGGAACAGTATCTTTTTTTTTTTTAAAGATTGGCACCTGAGCTAACATCTGTTGCCAATCTTTTTTTCTTTTCCTTATTCTTCTCCTCCACAAAGCCCCCCAATACACAGTTGTATATCCTAGTTATGAGTGCCTCTGGTTGTGCTATGTGGGATGCTGCCTCGGCGTGGCCTCGTGAGCGGTGCCATGTCCACACCCAGGGTCCGAACCAGCTGAAATCCTGGGCAGCCGAAGTGGAGTGCGTGAACTTAACCACTCGGCCACAGGGCCGGCCCTAGAACAGTACCTTTGATAATGGTTATTAACACTCTCTAACTCCTGCATTCTCAGTAACAGTCTTTTTTAGTAATCTTTCCTTAACTTACCTCAGCTTTCATCTATACATTTTTAGCAGTCACCTCCTGGTGGTGTCGACCATTAGTTAAGCAGATATCTACTGATTGAATAGTTTCTCTGGCACCAAGGACCCCAAATTGCTCTAAACTAAAAGACTCCCTTCTCGTGCTGCAAAGCTCACACATCAAAGGTCCATTCCTATGATTCCTACTTGAGATTCTATTTCGGGAGGCTTGTGATTGAATTCCTCCTATTAAGACTAAAGCCGTCTTAAAACTCATAGTACAATTAATGGCTTTCTCTACTTTTGTCAAGAACAAATAGATTAGTAAATTATGAGTATTTGCTACTATATGTAATAAACCACAAGAAGATAGCTACTATTATCATCCCCATTTGATGGATGAACTCACTAAGGCACAGCTTGATTAAGTAATTTGCCAAAGTGATAAGTGGTAGGGCCAGGATTTGAGCCTCCTCAGCCCATCCTGTTCATTTTAGTTTATTGTTTTGGTTTTTACTGTTGAGATTTTCAGATATCACCTCTTTCTTGTCAAAGTTTTGAACAAATACAGAAATAAGATAAAATAGTAAAGACAAATGGGAAATTGATTACTGTAAAACCCTGTAATGCTGTGTCCCACGATAATAATTTGGACACATCATGATTGTTGTTTGGCTTTCTCCCTTGCCCAAACCTTCCTTCCAAACTGAGATGGTCTAACATTTGTCTGCTTTCTCAAAATGCTGTTAGATGGGTGCGAGTATTTCTAATTCAAAGATGAGCAGACTCTCAAGCTAAGTAACTTGGCCGAGGTTACACTCCCTGTAAGAAGTAAAGCAGGATTTTGGAATTTGAACTTAGACCTGACTGGATTCAAAGCCCCTGTTCTTTCCAACTTATATATTACTTCTTTTAGTTCTTTGCATATAAGAGATTGCCGCTACTGTTAAACAATTTATTAATACTTTGGAAGGGAACATACCATATATTTTATGATTTACTTCTCATCCAGATGAAATTATTGACAAATCTTGATTATAATTTCCCGTCATAATAAATTTTTACTTCTTTTCTACTCAACTCAGCACACAGTGTTTAAAGTCGCATGGGCAATAAGTAATTGGGGAACTGGGGAATTCTTTGGAATAAATATAATTTATCTTTGTCAATTAATATGTGTGGAATTCTATGCTTACATTTACCAACTAATTCCCGATAAGTACTTTTATCAAATACATTTTATTTTAATTTTTATCTAACCACCAATAAGCTGGTTTTACATGTTTAATAAGATTAGACAGCTATATCAAAAGAGCAGAAATTAAGGCAAAACTTATCCCTGCATTATCAAACGTGCCTGGGACTTCAGTCCAGAACTGAGCTCAGAATAGTGCAGATTCAACTTTGAATGAAATGTTGCTATGCCTCGACAAAGGCCTCTTAATTTTATTTTGCTCTTGAACACCCTAACCTATTAATTTAGAGAGAACAATGAAGGAAATAAAATTGATCTGATAACTTCATCAAAATATTTCCTGATAATGTGTGTTCTCAGCCTGAAGAATGAACTTATAAGAGACTGGCAATTGCACTTAAAATGATTATTTAAATAGTGACTTTTATAGTCACTATTCCTGATTTTAAGTAAAAATAAAGACCAATAGTTTTTATTCCTGTTTGATAGCTGTGCACAAACAATATTGTATATTATACATTACAGAATTATCAAACTACTGTCATCAAATGTGTCACACACACACAGAACATCAACATTCTAGCTAAGTCCTAGAACAAAAATAACACCACATAAACTCCTTATTTTGTTCTCTTTACACAATAGACCCCCCTTACCCATGGAGCATACATTCCAAGACCCCCAGTGGATGCCTGAAACCACGATAGTACTGAACCCTATATATACTGTGTTGTTTCCTATACATTCATATTTGAGGGGGGACAGCAAAAACAGCACAAATTTCTTTTTCTTTATTCACAAATACACAGATAAAAGATTCATTCTTACCAACGATCTTAGCAACCTTAGCATATGATTTTTTTCTTTCATTACTAAGTTGAGAACTTTTACCTTTTCACTTAAAGGAAGCACTTCAGGGCTTCTCTTTGGCATATCCAAATTGCCAGCATCACTACTGTTGTGCTTTGGGGCCATTATTAAGTACAATAAGGGTTACTTGAGCCCAAGCACTGCGATACCACTATGGTCATCTGATAACCAAGATGGCTACTAAGTGACGAAAGGGCGGGTATCAGATAAGCACATGTGCATTTGCTGGACAAAGGAAGGATTCCAGTCTCAGGCAGGACAGAGCATGATAGTGTGAGATTTCATCACGCTACTCAGAATAGCAAAAACTTGAAAATTTATGAATTGTTTATTTCTGGAATCTTCCATGTAATATTTTCACACTGTGGTTGACTGCAGGTGACTGAAACTATGGAAAGCAAAACCATGGATAAGGCAGGACTCCTGTATCACATTTCTTTCTCCCTACCTCCTCCTCAAAGTTGTCCCACCACCTCTCATCTAAAGCGTCTTTATACTTACCAAGGTGTACAGATACCTGGTCCTGCAAAGTTGTTTCCAGTCAAGATTCAAAACTAAAGAACAAGAGTGAAATTGGACTTAGGAGATATTAAAAATTGAATTTCAAAACCAGTCCAGATTTTTTACTTTAATATAAATTAAAAAGATAATTTCTCCCCTCTTCCCCTTAGAAATCATTCAAAATAATAAGAAGAGAAACAGGAATGAAAATTCCATTTCCAGTGAAACTGAAAGATTTCTACAAGCCAGAACTACACGATTGATAAGGGCTCTTAAATGCAGAGAAGTTCAGCTGGGATACAGGGTGACCCAAGAAAGAATGTCTCAAACTACAAGTCTCTAAATAAGAGGAAAACTTGATGTGCAAGTTCAACAATGTCTTGTTTGGAACAAAAACAGACACAGGGAGGTGAAGGGAGCATTTCTAGATTCAGTTTGTCATAAAATTTTGAGAAGCAGAGAAGATGGCACTGAACCTGCATCCACATAGTCAAGTCAGACCTGCAGAAAGCCATTCGTGAGTTGGACAGGGATGGAGAAAGACCAAATTAAGAGGAGCCTAAAGAGTCAATATCAGTGAGCTGGGGAGAAATAGAAGTGAAAAGAATTCACTTACAAACATAACCATGTCATGGGAGAATTCTTGCTAGAGGGAGTGCAGCCCTGACCCCATCTCCATATAGACATTTTGCAAGTAGCTGACACAGAAAGAATTTATCTCATTCAAAAGAGAGTATTAATTAAAAAGAAACTAGAATAGAGCCTATATGAAGATTAAAAGAATACAGAAGAAAAGAAACAGGGAGGGAATCCAAACAAAATACATTACTTACCAAATGTTACCACATTACCAGTGAAAACTGTATCAACATTAGAGGTACAATTTTAAATAAATTTATGACATGATGACTTCAAGGAGCTAAAGTTACGTATCTTCAGAGAAGATATGGGACAATAAAAGGAGATGGAATTGTGACATGTTCAGAACTCAAGGAAAAATGAGAAGAAAACAAATAATAATATTACAGAAATGAGGGCAAAATTAGAAAAGTTATGAAGAAAACTCAATGCTTCTGAAAACAGTAGAAAATCATAATGCCTCTGAACTTTCCATTAAATTTTTTTTTCAAGATTTTATTTTTCCTTTTTCTCCCCAATACCCCCTGGTACATAGTTGTATATTTTAGTTGTGGATCCTTCTAGTTGTGGCATGTGGGGTGCTGCCTCAGCATGGCCTGATGAGCTGTGCCATGTCCACGCCCAGGATCTGAACTGGTGAAACCCTGGGCTCCCAAAGCGGAGTGAGCAAACTTAACCACTCGGCCACAGGGCTAGTCCTCCATTAAATTTTTATATAAACCCAGAACTGCTCTAAAAAATAAAGTCTATTAATTAAAAAAATACATTTCTGAAGTATTCACCAAAAAAGCATAATGGAAGATTTGAAGGAAAAAATTAAGCAAAATAAAATGGAAATAAGCTCTCATTAGCTCAAAAGAGAAAAAACGAATATCCTTTTTAACTTCTATTTTTTAACTTTATTCCAGAAGCACTAGCCAATAAACTTAAGGAAAGAAGCACATGAGACACAGAGCTTGACTGGAGGAAATAAAGTTATCATTGTTTGTAGATAATATGATTACAGGCATACCTCCGAGATATTATGGGTTTAGTTGCAGACCATCGCAATAAAGCAAATATCACAATAAAGTGAATCACATGCACTTTTTGGTTTCCCAGTGCAAATAAAAGTTATGTTTACACTATACTGTAGTCTATTAAGTATGCAATAGCATTATGTCTAAAAAAACAATGTACATACCTTATTGCGGGGCCTGCCCTGTGGCCCATTGGTTAAGTTTGGCACACACTGCTTCAGCGGCCTGGGTTTGGTTCCCAGGCACAGACCTACACCACTGGTTGGCAGCCATGCTGTGGTGGTGACCCACCACAAAACAGAGGAAAACTGACACAGATATTAGCTCAGGGAGAATTTTCCTCAGCAAAAAAAAAAAAAATTTACTGGTATAAAGTGCTCACCATCATCTGAGCCGTCAGTGAGTCATAATCTTGCTGCCGATGGAAGGTCTTGTAAAAAACACGGTAAAACGAAGTGTAATAAAACAAGATATGCCTGTATTTGCCAGGAAAGGCTGATAAGATCAACTGAAAAACTATCATAAATTTTAAGAGAAATTATTAAGATGGCTGAGTATGAAATTAACATCTAGAAATCAATAGTCTTCACAGAGACAAACAACTAATTCAGATGCTAACGGATGCTAATTCAGATGCTTATGGACGAAGATGTCATTTATAATACTACCAAAATGGTAACATAACTGGAAATGAACTTAAAAAATGTGAGATCTGGGGCCGGCCCTGAGGCTGAGTGGTTAAGTTCCCGAGCTCCGCTTTGGTGGCCCAGGGTTTTGTCGGTTCAGATCCTGGGCGCGGACATGGCACATGGGACATGCTGAGGCGGTGTCCTATATGCCACAACTAGAACGACTCGCAACTAAAATATACAACTAGGTACTGGGGGGATTTGGGGAGAAAAGGCAGGAAAAAAGAGTGAGATCAGAATAAAATAATAACTTTATAATATCACTGAGGGACACAGAAGATGGAAAATCGTACCATGTTTTGGATTAGAACTCTTTGCAACATAAGGATATCAATTATCTAAATTAATCAATAATCTTAATTTCACCCCCTCGAATACCATTTTTAAAAAATCAAAGCAGACAGTTCTAAAATATATATGAGAAATTAATATTCAAGAATAACCAACAAAATGTCAATAACAAGAGTAGAGGGGCGATTAGCTGTTCAGATACTAAAGTATTTTATAAAACTAGAAAAATTAAGAACTGTGACATTTGTGCATGACTAGAAAAATAGGTCATAGATGATAAAATCCGGAATTAAATCTAATGCATACAGGAATGTAGTATGATAAAAATAGTATTTCAAATGAGTATGGAGAAGATGAATTATTTAGCAAAAGATTGTCAGACAACTTGGGAGCTATATAGGAAAAATTACGATTTATTCCTAACTCATGTCTTACACAAAATAAATTCCAAGTAGATCAAGGATTAAACATAAAGATATTCTAAAAGTACTAAAAGAAAACATAAAATAAATAGATTTATGATCCCAGAAAAGGGAGGTCTTTCTGAGTGCATTGCAAAACCCTGAAACTATAAAAGAAATGATACATTTAACTGCATAAAAATTTAAATTTTCTGCATGTAAAAAAATACTGTAAAAGATAAATGACAAGTAGGAAAAAAATTATAACATATCCCTCACAAAGGACTAATTTCCTCATGTATAAAAACTTTATGAATCAATAAAATAATAACCCAATAAAAAATGAGCAAGAAAAATTAAAAAGTTCACAGGAAAGGAATACAAAGGGCTGTCAGCATATAAAAGGGCATTCAACCAATTCAATAATCAGAGAAATCAAAGTAAACTACTGAGCCAACGAACTATATTTTTCATCTAACATGTTGAAAATCAAAAAGTCCAGCTCACAAGCCACCCAGGATGTCAGATAACAGATTCACTCAAACATAATTTGTGAGAGTGCAAACTAGTAAAACTCTAAGAATAGCAATTACACAATCATTATCAAAATTATAAATTCTCAGACTCTTTGTTTTAGCAATTCTACCAGGAATTTATCCTACTGATTTAGTAACATATAAGAAAAATGGGATACACAGAAGGATATTTATTGCAACATTCTGTTAGCAAAGATTGACAAAAAATGCCCAGATGTACACCAAACCCCTATCCTGAAGGTTGGTTAAATAATCGATGGCATATTCCTAAAATGGATACTATGCAGTCATAAAAAACATTGATTCTATCATATATTTTTAGCATGGACGCCCAAATGAAAGAGCAAAGTGTGGAACAGGCAGGACAGTGTGCACACTATGTTACCAGTATGACTAGACATTAGTTACATTAGGTATAATATTATTTATCACGATTATGCTATATATTACATATTTATTATATATATGCATATATTATATAATATGCTATAGATATGAGATGTAGTAGTAGATTCGATATATATACAGTGATAGATATGGACACATATGTATATGTACATTTATATGCACATGCAATTTCTTTGAGTACACAAACAACTGGGATTACTGGTTGCCTTTGAAAGAAGTACTTTGTACTATTTGTATTACCTACGCCACAAATAATTAGAATAAGTTTTTAGTTACAAATTTGAAGTTTTAATTAAGCAGATATCATTGACAGAAGATCTCTCCCCTTCGACCTTCCTCTCTCGGTGTTCCTATACCTTTTCTCTGTGCTCCTATACCTTTTCTCTGTGCATGCGAGTGAGCGGAGCAATGTGAAGCTGGTCCTGATGATAAATAGTCTCTCCTAGGCAGGAAGAGATCAGATTCAGAAAAAACAGAGCCATAAAACTTGAAATATTTTCTGGCTAGGGGTCTGCCAATCTGTACATTAAAGAAAAAAAATGAAAGGTGTTCCAGACTCCAAGGTCAGGATAAGACACAGAAAAGGAAAAAAATGCTGGGAAATTTATGTTGGCACAGACCCTTTTTTAATTCGTCTGGTTCTTTAGGCTGACACTCTGCACACATCAGCAATACTTCCCAAGCCAAACTTCCATCATTTCTGAGAAAGAGAACGAGGTGAGCCTTTCCTTCCAGAACCTGCAAGTCCTGCAGGCATCTCCATGGGCGTGGCTGTATCTCTGATGACTCGGCTTTACTACTGTAGGCCCAAATTACAGTTTATTTTAATAACCAGCATTTAAATTAATACAAAGTGCTAGCTACTGAAATTTTTGTTTTATTATGAATAAATAGCCAAAACTAAGAAAATTTTTATGTTCCTTAAATGCTAATAATCTTATTATTCATACTAGTTCTAGGCTGACAAGTCAAATGAAAATCTAAACACTTATATTCACAAAATTCTAAGCACCTGGTTTCCCTCTTCTCTTCAGGGAGTGGAAGGGGTCGACAGAAAAGGTTCTCATGGGGTCATAGCTAAATATTTATACAGGAGTTGTCTAAGTTTGGTTTTCCCCCAGAGCAGAGCCTGAAACAAGGACCTCAGTGTAATAGCTGATATGGGAGGGGATCTCAGGAAGAAGAAGTGAGGGACCATGAAGAGTGACACAGAGAAGGGAAGAAAGCCAATCAAGGTGTGTTCCTGGGAATAACACTTTTGGCAACTGAGCTTCATCCCAACTGAGATGCTCTGAGGCACTGTGTGGACCACACCTCTGCGCTGTTCCTCTGGTGATTGGGAGGTGGGACATCTATCTAACAATTAACCTCTTTAGTTAAGGTTGCCCAAGGGGGATTAACTCCCTGCACTTCCAGGCTGCTCTGTCTGGGGGCTAAGTGAGCTGCCCAAAGCTTCAGAAAATGCCAGGAGACACAGCGAATGCTTGAGGTGGGAAGCTGTCAATGGGATAGGAAGATCCCACCACAGCTGCTGCCAAAGAAACAGGTGGGCCGAGGAGATGCGGTGCATGGCATAAAAAGTGTCTGCTCCAGGGGTAAAGACACAAAGTTGAAGACTGAGCCAAAAGGAAAACCAATTGCATAAACACATTTACATCATACCAAATGCTTTATTTCTCTGAGTTTTAAGGGATTTCTAAAGTTTCTCATACGAGGATGGTCATAGAGTTATCTGGAAAAATTTTTGTGACCAGTGAACTAAATACGTGAACTAAAATAATAACCTCTTGTATTTTGGGACATATTTGCAAATTCAGACATCTATTATGAGGTTGCTGAGGAGCACCAGACAAAATGCTCAAAGTAAAATAATTTGATTTGAGGGGCCGGCCTGGTGGTGCAGTGGTTAAGTTCGCACATTCTGCTTCAGCGGCCCAGGGTTCACTGGTTCAGATCCTGAGTGTGGACCCACACACTGCTTGTCAAGCCGTGCTGTGGCAGGCGTCCCACATATAAAGTAGAGGAAGATGGGCACGGATGTTAGTTCAGGGCCAGTCTTCCTCAGCAAAAAGAGGAGGACTAGCAGCAGATGTTAGCTCAGGGCTAATCTTCCTCAAAAAAAAATAAAGTAAAATGAAAAAATAATTTGATTTGGGAGTTTCCACTGAATAGAACAAAATGAAAAATCAAGATTATTCCCACACCAAGTAGCTAGTCCCATTCACGCAGTGCCTTAGGTTGAGTGCTCATCATATTGAGTCAGGGACAGTACATAACCTACAGTTCCTCCCCGCTTTCCACCATGGAGCCATCACTGCCAGCCAGTGAGGGACTACACTTCCCAGTCCCCTTGCATCTATCCGTGAACATGTGACTTGTGGTCCTGAATCCATTGTCCCACAGGTTATTTCTCTCCCAAGTCTCCCGCTGGCATGGGGTACATGCCTTCACTCAGCTTTCCAGTGTGACAACTGTGATATGTGGGGTCAGACTCCTTTTTATATAGATTTTCAAACAGCCCTCTTGTTTTCAGCCCCCCTACCATCCTCTTTCTCAGAGGTTCTTGTTGTTTCCAATTCTTGAGACTTCCTGGCACTGCTTAGTGGGAACAGCCATTTCTAAGCTTTCTCCGCAGCCAATTTAGGCTTTAAATTTTTTCTCTTTGGCCAGCCAAGTTAATTATCACTCGTCCGTCTACTTTTAATGTTTGAAACTTTGATTGCTGTTTTCTCTCTGTTGTTCTGTTGTTTTTTTCTCGTAGCTTTAAGCTTTCTAAAATTCCCTTAGTGTCATTTTAGTGTGCTTTTAAGAAAGAGTGGATGCAAATACAGGCATTCTGTCATGTTTAACTCTTATTGTCCAAGCATAATTATATAACTGTGTGCGGAGGATTTTTAAAAAATGAATATAGCCTGGCCTGCTTCCTCCAAAGTCTCTTAATTAAAAAAATAAATCCAAACCACCTACGTTCCAGGTAAGATAGTCTTCCCAAAACTCCCCTACCCTCTCACTTAAGGTAATAATAATGTTTGATGAATATTAGAAAATTTCTTGCTGTTTTATACTATTTCTGGATACCTTCATGAATAGAAATCTAAAAATGTGTGATGCCTGCTAACTGTTTATTTTTTGTATTTGTAAAGTTACTCAGGGTAGAATATCCAAACTTTGAATGATTCATTGAGATGTTTTTCCTGAAATGAATCACTTTCCAAAGTTATATTTCAACAAATCGAAACAACAACCATTCATCACCAAGACAGGGAGTCTTGGATGGAATTCTGGACATCTGCGAGGAACCAAGTATCCAGAATAATCTAGTCGTCTCACAGAAAGAAAAGGTTGTTTGAGAGAACTGACAAACAGCTGTGGCAGCTTTTAGAGGATATAATACACAGACACAAACCAAAAAAATGAGGGCACGGGAAGAAAACCAATACAAGACAACAGAGCAAGGAATTTGTCAGTGTCGCTCGTTTACTTGATTGTTATTCATGTATAAATATAGAAATATACATAATGATGCTAGAAAGCAGCAAGGGCTGCATGAATCAATTATATCACATTTACTGTCAGAACACCACATACTGGTCCGCATCCAAACAATTCCTCTTTTATTAATGTGCTGCTATTGATTCATGTAGCTTTGCAGCAATTTCCTAAGAGAAAAAATACCTAGGAGAAGGATTGCATACAGACCAAGTTTCTGTTATTTGTGCTTTAGATACTTCCACAGTCAGCCTTCTCTGAAGCAGAGCTAACCCATAAACGAGGCTCCGTACATATTTGCCAACACAGTTTAAATACATATTCTACTTTGACAAAGAAAACCATATCCACTCTATAGGCAAGTATTGGAAAAAAACAATGATTTTTAAAGTATTTTTGATGCTACACCCTGATTGTTGCTTTGTCCACCTGCATAAAAGCTTTCACTTTGGTCAAGTGGGAACAAAAAAATATAAAATACGGTGAGCTGTCATTTCATTGGAAAAGCACCCTCTCAGCCCTTGCCATCACTATCTGCACACTCCAGTCAGTGAGAGGGAGAGGAGAGGAGAGCAAAAGAAGGGATTCTGACAATGTAAGTGCTATTTATCTCAGTCAAAAGGATGCCGCCACTGTCCAGCCCACAGGGAAAGTCTCTTTTTCTTTCATCTGAACTTTTCTTTTAAGTCATTGAACTCAGTGGGTGAGAGACCATGGCCAAAACCAGGTACAGTAAGAGACAATTACCTGATCCTTTTTCCTTTAAACATCACCCATTTGCCAGGTATCCAAACCTGTAAGAAACAGAACTAAAGATTTAGCCATGACATTTGAGCCAGGAAGAGAGTCAACAGAGAAACTTCAGGTACCAATTTGGTTTTTAAACAATTAGAGCATTTGGCCATCTACTTTCAAAATCACTGAAAATCATCTCTTACCCTCAGACCACATACTAGAAATTACTTCTTCAACAATTTAACTTTCTGAAACGCAGATGGATTATGTCACTAGTGTTCATTTCACTTTCAACTTTGCAGTAGGAAAAATATGCAGTTTAGTCACAAGATACATTCTGAGTGGGCAAGGAGAAGAAAATCTGGAAAGTCAGGAATATATAATTTCATCTTCATGTGGCTGTCATTATTGAGTCTCCGAGCCAAGTCATGAAAAATATACGTCAAGCCCAAAGTCTTTAGAAAGAGGGTTTCTTTCCTTTCATTTTGTTCCTCAGTTCCATACTTAGAAGAATTGGATGACATCATGTACATTAATCCAAATTTGTCTTTCTGTCTTCTTTCTCTCTCCCTCCCTCTCTCCAACCTTTGGTTCTCTGGCTACAACCCTGAATAGATTTTCCTTATCCTGATAAAAAGAACTGTATCCCGATAAAAAGAACTTTTCTATCTGTCCAGAGGGAGTTGGTTTTTTGTTTCTTTGTCTGTTTTTCCCTATCCACACCCAGGGCAGAGGTTGTGTGAGAAGATAGAATGCCATGTTTTCTGTTTGTTTCTTGAATTGGGGGAGGATAGTGGTCAGTTCTAAAGACTTTTCCCAGAAGATATGAATGCAATCAAGAACAATAGGGAAAGTAGGCCTTGGAGATGCCATGGACCTCAAGGAGAAGACCAGCATTTACCATGTACATTATCAACATGGCAAGAAGCCAGCATTGGTTGAGGGAAGTGGCTATATAATATACCTGAAGAAACAATACTGGCTCGCAACAGGTTACAAGTGGTATGCAGGGGCTTCATAAATTGTCAAACGTCCCAGTGTGTAGAATTAGAAGTGTTGATGGAGTTGGAGGCCTTAGCAAAAAGTATTAAAGATAACATTTCCCGAATAATACACCCATTGCTGCCTGTACTCCCCAAAAGACAAAAGTAACCAAAGCTCAAAGTGTATAAACTGACATGCTTACCTTCCCACTTGGTATTGTGCAAAGATTAACAACCTCTGAAGCAGAAGGGCATTGCCAACTTCTTTTTGGAACTTTTTACTATAAATGCATTGTAAAATGTGTCTTCTGCAGCTTTCACAGTATTTGATACATAAAAGTGCACCATCAATGTTAAAGGAGAAAAGAAAAGAAGGGAAGAGGGAAGAAAGAAAAGAATGGTGATAGGAAGGAAAGAAAGAGGGAAGGAAGGCATAAAGTGGCGAGAAAAGAGGGAAAGATGGAATGAAGGAAGCAGGAAAGGAGGGAAAGGAAGGAGAGAGGGAACAAGAGAGGAAGGAAGAAACAAACATTTCTTTTTCCTTTTCTTTTTTGTTTTTAAGATTTTATTTTTTTCCTTTTTCTCCCAAAGCCCCCCAGTACATAGTTGTGTATTTTAAGCTTTGGGTCCTTCTAGTTGTGGCATAACATTTCTTATTCTTAACACTTAGCAGCTGGAACAGTGATCTCTATTGCCTTTTTCACTCCTGTGATGAGGAAATTTGAGGCCTTATTAGAGAAAAATGCAAATATATAGATTATCGGCTCTTTAAATTCATGTTTTCTAACACCACCTGAACCCACAGTACCACTCATCCTTTTATTTGTCTGTGGTCAATGGCACCCCTCATTTCTTCCAATATCTGTTTCTAACTTTGTCTTCTTTCCAGTCCACTTTTTACTCAAAACAGGCACTTAATAAGGAAATTGAAACCATAAAGTAAGCTTTCAGTGTTCTGCTCTTTTACTTATCAATTAATCCACATCCGCATCAGTGCCCGACTTACAGATCCAGAAGTTGAGGAGTTTCTCCTTCTAATCAAGATCAACTTTTCCTCATATCCTCTTGACCCTGTCTTGCCGTATTCTGGAGCATTGCTTCTTTTGTCTCCATCTCTTATGTGTATCTTTATTCACTCTCTCCTATTGTATCTTCTCAAGCCCAAAACATGCTGAAGTGCTCCTTATCCTAAAAAGTGTCATCTTTTCCAAGACTTCATGCCATCTTACCACGTCCCGTCACTTTTCTTCCTTTCTCAATAAATGTCTTTCTTGAAGGTGGCTCTACTTCTTCTTTTCCGACCCATTCCTCAACCAACGTCAATCTGTCTTCTGTCCCCCGCAGCACTACTGGCTCTCTAATGACTTTTCAACTGCCTCTATAATTTTGACTTCACTGTTGTGACATACAATTGAGTTTTCTTTTTTAAATTATCACCTTACTAGCTTTCTCTGCTGCATATAGACACTGATAATGATATTCTCCTTTTTCAAACCCTCCACCTCATTCATTCCCATTATGTTGCACATTACTGGGCCTCTTAATAATTTGATGTCTATGCCATCTTACCCTCCTATGTGAGCTTCTTGTTGTACGCCTGCCACCTCAGTGTCTGTGTCCTCATTCTGGTGCCCACATGGGTGACCTCATCTTCTACTTTTATGTTAATGATTTCCAAATGCGTATCACCAGTCTAGGCCTTTCTCCAACTCTTCTGTTTGGAAATTTCCTCAATGTGAATCTCCAGAGTGCTTAGATTCAACACATCCCAAACTACTCACCATCTTTACCAGTCAGAATCCCCAGAGGAAACTGCTGATACACTTGAAATAAGATAATTTAATGAGAATCAATTATAAAGACACTGTTTTTATAATTAAAATTATAACACAAAGCTTACCACCCTAGGCCAAAGGAATGAAGAGAAGAAATGTTAACGAATAATGAAATCTGTAAAGAGAAAACCTGTACAATGATAAGAACATTGATGTCTTTTCAAGTCCATAAAGGTGAGCTCTATGGGAGAGAAAGAAGGACAGGGAGTTGATTTGAAGGAGCGAGAGCCAGCAGAACACATCTCTTTTGCTTCTTAGCATCCACTCTTAATCTTTGTTGAGTGAAAAATGTGAAACTCTAACAGGGAATTCAAGAAGTCCCATCAGTTAATGTATAACTGCAGAGTGTTAGCAATCTGGTCATAAGCCCATGTGAATCCTAGAACATTACAACATTAGATGCAACTGATATGCTTCATCTAAGGTAGTGAGTAAAGAAGGGATAATTAAATAACCAAAAACATAGCTGTTACAGCCCACAACTCTGTCACTTGTCATGATGACAAATTTGGTACTACTAACTCCTTCTTCCAACACATATCCCAGACTCCACTGACCTTTAGCCAGCACTTTGGCTGCACAAGATTCTTTACCTAGTAGTGTGACCCAGACTTTTATCTCTGCAGGATCTGTATCTTCGGTGGTGTTATCTTTTTTTGGTTACCACTGTTTTACAGTGATTACAACTTTTGGGCAAGACAGTACTAAGAGACCTTCCAGTGAATCCCCCGGATTCTAAAAATAGTCTTCCTGTCACTCATTCTTTAGTAACAAACCAATTTGTCTCTAGTTATTAGGATTAATCAGTCCAAAAGTCGGATTATTGGCATAAAGAGTCTCAAATGCCAGGGGGAAACCTCATCTTCTAATTTGTTGGAACCATGACTGTTTTTCCCAGTGGAAGAAGTCCTACCTTGAGGAAGAGGATGACCAAATCTACAACTCAAAGTCATGGAAAAAGGAAGCAAAAATTCTAGCCAATTATAAGGTTTAATAGTGAGATATGGCTCCTTCCACCTCTATATCTTGTCTGACATAGTTGTAAATACTCTCTGAGGGTGAGGTAGAACCAAATATTAGTTACTTGTTTAAGATATACACCACGTGCTATTTACCAGTCCCTCACCTCTGTGAATGCTTGCATCTCAGCTTTCTCCGAAGCTGCATCTTAGCAGTCTATCCCACTATTCTACCCTGCCAGTAGCTTCTGTGTGACAGGGAATGTGGTAAGACAAGTGAAATCTTTGGTAATGAGCCCATGGTCACATTTCCTCTGCATTCAAGTGTGACCTCTACTTAGAGACAGTGTAGCATGAGTTACCATGGCATGGATAAGACATTCTGAAAGTATAGGAACGGCAGTGCTGGCAGAGTGCTGGAGGCAGAGAAGACAAATCTCTGTTAAGAAAATGGTTTTGGGGCCAGCCCCGTGGCTGAGTGGTTAAGTTCGCACACTGCACTTCAGCGGCCCAGGGTTTGGATAACCGGGGCATGGACATGGCACCACTCATTAGGACATGTTGAGGTGGTATCCCTCGTGCCACAACTAGAAGGACCCATGACTAAAATATACAATATACAACTATTTACTGGGGGGCTTGGGGAGAAAAAAGCAGGGAAAAGAAAAAGAAGATTGGCAACAGTTGTTAGCTCTGGTGCCAATCTTTACGGAAAAAAAAATACCCTACATCATGGGAAGTATTCAATGTAATCAACCTTCCAGAAGGTAGCTGACTGATTCTGCCTGAAGATATTGGCTTCTACTGTTGGCAGTTTGAGCACTCAACAGTGGTAGTATTGATCAGATGCTATTGCTGGAGCCACCATTCCTGACGCTTTCATCAATCCATATTTATGACCATTGAGTAAAGACAGAAGGTGGCTAAGGCATGTTCTTCTGGAGGCTTCAAGGAGGAACAGCCCTGTTACTGACAGCTATAACCTGCTCACTAATACCACCTGTGCTGAGTTTCTTCTATTACTTCTTTTACTCACTCCCTCCCTTACCAGTGCTTCCTAGAATCACCTCTTAAGTACTATTTTTATTCAAACTATCATAGTCTCAGGGTCGGCTTCTAGAGCTGCAAGGGATATTAGGTAGCAGTCTCTTAAACTGAGAATCTGGAGTTGAACTTCTTACAGCCAATTGGCAAGATGGACCCCATTGCTAGACTCTGTGGCTTGCTTCTTGTGATGTGGTAGATCCAATGGTTCTAGAGATATTCATGTTAAATTAAGATGCTCTGTGGAGTCCCTAGCAAGCCCTGGTAAGACAGCCATAGCTCAGAATCTAGATCATGCCTTTTGCAGCAAAGAACTACTAATTATTTGAAAAGCAACTTCTGGCATGCCACTGGGTCCTAGGAGACAATGAGTGTCTAACTACAGGACATTAAATGTGACAAGAGCTTCCTATTATGAGCTGAGTATTTTGAGACCTATTAAGTCATAAGATTGGGAGGACATAGCAGTAAATCCATGTATAATGAAAGTGGTAGATTCACGATTGCACACAAGGAGGTCCACTGAGCATTGTAAGTGACACAAACATGTGCACCAGACCCCCATGTAACCTAACTTTGCTACACTTATGCCTTTACCTCATCTCATACCTATGGCCTCATGGTGGGAGTGGGTTGGAGTAGAGTCCCAAAGATCGGTTAATGGAGGAGAGAGAAACTCAGTACTGCTTTATTGATTGGATGACTCAGTATTCTGGTGCCCAATGAATTTAACTGCTGCTATGTTCCAACTCCTCTCAGTGGTGGCCCTGAAAACAATGATCAGGAGAAATTCTTTCATCAGTGGCCAAGCTTTCTGCAGTGCACTTGGTTACCAACCGGGTATTGAGGGAGAAGCAACCTGAGGTAAGGTTATACATGGACTACCAGGCTGTGGCATATGGTTGTTTTGGTTCATCAGAGGACTGGAAAGGCAAGGTTGGAGACAAGGAAATTTGTTACAGATGTCTGTATATGTACTTATGAGAGTGGACACAAAAGTGTGTGCAACTTTGTATCTCATTAACATCCATCAGAGGGTATCTACCACGGAGTAAGGATACATGGCATGATTTCCCTTATAAATGTCAACCAGCCTCTGTCCTAATCCATCCCGGTGCTTTCACGATGGGCCCATGAATGGGATGGACCTGTTGGCAGGTAAGAAAGCTAAGCATGGGCCCAAAAGCAAGGGCTTCTTCTCACCAACGCTTATCAAGTTACTGTCGGTACTGAAAGTCCAACCTGTCAACTGTCAACAATCAGACATCGATGCTACAACTCAATATGGTTCTATCCCATATGGAGACTAACCAGACCTTTGGAGGGAACAGATTATTTTGGATCCCCTCTGCTCTGAAGGAGGCAACAATTTGTCCTTACTGAGAATATGTGTGTTCTGGGTTTGAGTTTGCCTTTCTGCACTGACTTGAACACCACCACGATTCAAAGCGTCACCGACAGTCTAATGTACCAAACAGGATCCTATAGCATATTGACTTGGACGAGACGAACTACTTTATCACACAAAAGGTGTGACAATGTGCACAAAACTATGGAATCTACCAGTCCTACCATGTATTGTTTCACCTGGAAGCTTCCGGACTGATAGAACATTAGAATGGTGTGTAGAACATTGGAATGGTGGACTTCTCTAAGGTGCATATAAGGCATCAGTTTGAGGATGACATTTGGATGATATTTGGGAAAACGTCCTTAATATGCAGTAAATACTTTGAAGCAACTATTATATGGTATTGTGTTGCTCATAGCTATACAATATGGGTCTGGAAACCAAGGGGCAGAAGTGCAAGTGACCTCCCTCAACCTTGTTATTGAAGACCTACTTAGGAAAATTGTGTTTTCTAGGTGAAAGAATGCTTCTACCTGTGGACACAGCAAAGACCTCAGAAAATCTAAAGCTACAGATGCCCCCATATTCTATACGCCTACAGATCATCAAGTAGAATAGAGAATTACTATGGTAGGGATAAGTTAAGTGGTAGGGATAATTGTCTCTGATTGTCATCAGGAAACGAGATTGTTTCTACTTAAGGGAGGTAGGGAGGAAAATGGTATAACTAAGGGGATGCCTTGGGGCTTCTCTTAGCGCTTCATGCCTGATAATCACTTGTGTCACCCATAGCCTGACAAGGCACAGTAAGCATGGCTTAAATCCCTTAGTGGTGAAGGTTTCAGTTACCCCACTGGGAAAAAACACAAGACCCACAGAATTGCTGCCTGAGGGTAGGGAGATCCAGAAGGGGGAATGGAGGAGGGTATGTAAGAAATGTCAAATATGCCCTTGGAACCAGCCACAATAGCAGGGACTAGGGACTGTGGTTTACCTCACTGTACCCTCTGTTTTGAGACTTTTTTAGAAAAGGAAATTGTCACTTCCTTGACAAATCAATGAAGGAACAGAGAGAACTTACCATGGACATGACTAGATCAAGCTCTAAGGAGCGGACTGTTGCAGACATTGTCAGTACACTCATCCCTCAATATTTCCATGCACGCTAATGATTTCTTACTGCACAAGTGTGCCATTTTCTGCCTGCAGGTTTTCTCTGGCTTCAGAAACACGTTTGGTTAGCACACTAGACTGAGGCCAAAAATGCCAAGCAGATAATGCCTTTGTACACTGCCCTCAAATCATGAATGGGTGTTAATCAATAATCATCCCAGCTTCCTTGCCACTGGGCTGAGACAAATTCTGAGGGGTATCTATCCCTGTTTCCCAGAGATCGCCAGTAGCAGTAAGCACTAGTTGTCCACAGAATAACCTGCCTGTTAATGTATATCCTTCCAGGTCTGCTTCTGTATCAGTTTCCTATTGCTGCTGTAACAAATTATAACCACCATCGTGGCTCACAGCAACACAAATTTATTACCTCACAATTCTGGAGGTGAGAAGTCCAACCTGGGTTTCACTGGGCCAAAACGAGGTGCTGGCAGCGCCACACACTCTCTCGAGGCTCTGGGGACAATCTATGCCTTGCCTTTTTCAGTTCTTTGTGGCTGCTTCTTCCATCATCAAAGTGCGTCACTCCAGTCTCTGCTTCTGTGATCACATGGCCGCCTTCTCTTCTGTAGTCCAATCTCCTTCTGCCTCCCTCTTACAGAGACACTTGTAATAACATTTAGGGCCCACCCGGATAATCCAGGCTAGTCTGTACACCTCAAGACCCTTAATCAATCTGTGAAGGCCTTTTGCCATACAAGGTAACATTCACAGGCTGCAGGCATTAGGGCACGAATGTCTCGGGGGCCACTCTTCAGCCTCCCACAACTTCCACTCCTCCCTCATCTGATTCACTTCATTCACTTCCGTACCATGCTTCCTGGAATCAGCTCTCAAACTACTTGCACTTAAATGCTAATCCCAGAGTCTGCACCTAATATCAGGATGGCTGCAACTACTTATTGGTGATACCTACTACAAAGCCTCTCTCCCTAGATTCTAGCAATAAAATATCTGCAAATAATATTTTGTCATCTCACGTAAAATTTTCTGATAGTATTTTTTTCAATTCCACATGTCAGTGTTGATATTTTAAGTACCCAAGGTGACTTCCCAAATCCTTCATAAGGGCTATGACGGCATTCAGGTCTCGGGCCCTGCCTTTCTCTTCAGCAACACTCTCCCAAACTTTCTGGACTGATTTCAGTTCTGCAAATGCACTAAGCCTATTCTTTTTCCTCCTGCTTTGGATATTTTGTTCCTTCTACCTCAAACTTAAATCCTCCCATTCATGGCTTAGTTAAGCTCCACTGATCCTTTCAGATCTTATTATAAATAGGCCCCAGAATGGTCCTCCCTGACACTCCATCAAAATTAAGTCTCCCAATTACAGTAGCTCATGGCATCTTCTATTTTCCTTTCTTGTCTCTTGTCACAATTTGCAATTATATATGTATCTGATTAGTTCTTAGCATCCGCTACCATGGTAGCCTCTAAATTCACAAGCCAAGGATCTTATCTGATAAGTTCTTAAACATTGTGCCTATTGCCATGTCTGGCAAATGGAAAGTAATCAACGTGTATTCAGCATACATATAAAGAAAGAAGCAAATGAATGAGTGGAACTTTAAAAGCCACCATAGTTTTGCAATGCATTGTCTTGGGTGCATATCTCATATGGAGGAGCGAGCATGCTCTTTATTTTATTTTATCTGTTATTGTCAGGATTGTGATACAGAATATATTTTTAAATGCAATGTGTAAAATATTTAAATTCCACAAATAAGCTTTTCTCCTCGATTTTATTCTGCAGGCTATAAATATTTAGTGCTTTATTCACATTCATATTTTCCAGCATAAGCTAATTTCTCTTCTCTGCAAACAGATAAGCAGTGTTAGAATCTGTGTAAATAGGTAGCATTAGCATTTGTGGTTCCTAATCTTAGCTAAGCACTAGCATGTCAGTTGTCTTCCTTGTGCTTTCCTAAATTTTTGTCTTTTCCTTTGTTTCCATTTCTCTATGCTAATTTTTCTTTAAACTGCTTTGCTTTTCTATGCAAAGGCAAGAAAGACAGTAACTATCATTATCAATTTAAAAATTGCACAATGCAAATCAAGAAGTTATTAATTCCCAACTCTCTGCTCCCAATGTTGAGTTTATCTCTGTCCCATGCCGTTCCAAGGACTCAGTCACTGCCAAAAATTTTTCAACGAAACCAGAAACTCATTTATTTAGGACTTATTCATTCATTCATTTATTCATTCAACAATATTCACTAAGTGCCTTCTATAAGCCAAATACTCTTTTAGGGATCCAGCACAGGTCAGAATGAAGTTCCTATCTTCATGAAGTTTAGATTTTCTGACATAAGCTGAGAAAAAGATAGTACAAATAACCATAGGAATATAATAGTATGTGTGGACTGTGGAGAAAAATAAAACAGGGTAAATAAAATAGGGATTGCCATGGGGCAATTGTATTCGGATGGTTCCTATTTTGAACAGAGTGGTAAGTGAAGACTTCACTGAAATGCAACTGTATTAGTTAGAGTTTTCCAAAGAAACAGAGTCACACAATGTGTGCATATATATCTACTTTGAGCAAAGCAAATTATTGTCCATAATGTGGTTGGGCCTCATCCAATCAGTTGAAGGCCTTACGAGAAGAGGCTGAGGTCATTCTGGGACTCAAGACTGCAACATCACCTCCTGTCGGAATCTCTAGCTTGCTAGCCTGGCTTGCAGATTTCAGACTTACCAGTCGCAGCATTCAAGTGAGAGATTTATTTAAAGGAATTGGATTTCGGACTTTGGATTTTACCCTGGGTTATGATCAGAGGGGTAACATGATTTGACTTTTTTTAAGTATCATTATGAAACTTGGGTTAAAAATAGACAATAAAGGAGCAAGTGCAGAGGAGGGAGACAAATAAAGGAACAATAATCCGGGAGGGAGATGATTATGGTTTTGATGGAGGTGGAGAGAAATATCAGATTCTGATTATATGTATAAGCTCTATTATATTCTTCTATTCACTTCCTCTTTTCAAATCACAGGCATTGCAAGTTTGGCTAACAAAAGATACCATTTACCCAAATCCATTAAGTTACTGAGCTTTGCAAAGTGAGAATTTGTTTACTAGAGGTTATCTCTATTTTGAAGGGAGCCCTATCTTCCAATGGATCAGATATGCACAGGAGAGAGGAGGCAGGGATAACTCCAGTTGCCCAATCAACTGGACAGATGAAATTGGATTTACTGAGATGCAAATAATCGCAGTGGAAGGAGTTAAGTTCGAGATGTTTGCTAGATATCTGAGTGGAAATGTCAGTGGGCAAATACACAAATCTGGACTTCAGGGGAAAGGTCTGAGCTATAGATACAAAATTGAGAATTGTCAGTATATGAAGGATGTGGTCATTTTAAACCGTGTCAAATTAGCTACTGAATGTTTCCTCAAATTCCCTTCCCTGTAAGCTCTGTATTAGGGTTGGCCACATGAGACATTTGTGTAAGATTTGGAAGGTGGAGGTATAGCAGCAGACTCTAAGCTCTGGAGGGTAGGTACCACGCACCGCTGTAAGCTTGCACATCTTATTGCTGCTCTGTTTGTGAACCTTAATGGCATGGACCACACCCAGGCATACAATTCTTCTAGCTCCCACTGAATTTGTTCCTTTAGCTCCTCCAAGTCCTGGGCCAGAATAAGTGCAGTTCCATGGTGAAGGGTGCCAGCTTCTTCCAGTTTGTCCAATTTTGAGGTGGTTTCCAGTTTGTAGTTTTCCCTTACTCATTTGATCTGGGTTGTCCCTACTCTCCCAAGCTACATGCCAATCTTCTTCCATACTGCCAGCTCTTGCCTATTTACAATGACTTTAAAATATACCGGATGCAGAACCAACAGCCCTCCGTAGAGTTCTTCACCAGCAATCACAGAAGGTCGAACACCTGCAATAAATTCCTTATTCCATATCACTCATGGGGATTCTGCTTCCTGATCAAACCCTAATTGATATACATGGTACTTCACACCACGGAACTAGATTAAATCACTTACACATTAAAGTAAAACAATAGAAAATAAGTCTAAGGATTGGGTCCTGAGTCAGTTTTACCTTTAGAGGTCAATTTTATGAAAAGAAACAAGCAAGTGAGACTGAAGAATAGCAGCCAATATGGTAGAAAAAGAACCATAAAGCTTTTTGAGAGGATGATCAATTACACCAGATATTATCGATAAGTTGACTAAGATAAGCAATGAGAGTTGACCATTGCACTGGACTGAGTTAAACAGGCAAGGAAGACTTTATTCAAGACCATTGCAATAGGGGAAAGATACTGAACTCAACTTTGCTGAAACAAAAAGTGGGAGAGTTTTGGGGCCGGCTCCGTGGCCGAGTGGTTAAGTTCGTGTGCTCCGCTGCGGCAGCCCAGGGTTCGGATCCTGGGCGCGGACATGGCCCTGCTTGTCAGGCCAGGTTGAGGCGGCGTCCCACATCCCACAACTAGAAGGACCTGCAACTAAGATATGCAACTGTGTACGGGGGGGGGGGGGGGGGGTTGGGGGAAATAAAGCAGGAAAAAGAAAAAAAAGATTGGCAACAGTTGTTAGCCCAGGTGCCAATCTTAAAAAAAGAAAAAAAAAGTGGGAGAGTTTTTAAGAACTAGGGTGAGCTATTGGAAAAGTACTAGGGGACTTTGGTGGAGGGTGGTCAATGTGATTAGGCCACCTGTGTTTGCTAATTGATGCTCATCAAAGTTAGGCTCCTATCCCTCCCCAGAAACCAAGAGATAGGGGCACTATCTTCCCTGATGATATATTTCGAAAGGATGGCACCCACATCCATGAGAAAGACAGTCCTGGGCTGTAAAACCAGCAAGAAGCTAGGATAAGATTTACATCTCTAAGGGGCAGTTCACCAATGCACATTTTATGAAGCAAATGCTCTAGGAAAAGGGAGGTCTGGGGCTTATAGTCAGGATAAACCTGTCTAAAGTTTAGTCAAGGCAAAGGGACCACTAAAGCCTGCCTTGGTCAATTTATCAGAGTAGAGATCATTAGCGACATTGGCAAGAGCAGTTTTGGTAGAGTAGTGGGAGCAGAGGACTAATTAGATCAGGTTCAAGAGAGAAGGAGAGAAGAGAAAGTAGAGATAGAGAATATCATCGACTCTTGAGAAATTTTGCGGTAAAGAGAGCAGAGAAATTACCTGATAGCTGGAGGGGGAAGTAGTGGAGAAAAGAAGGTATTTTAGATCAGAGAAAGAACCCTGTTTGTAGGTAGATGACACCGATCCAGTAGAGAGGGAAACATGAATCATGCAGGCAGAGAGGAGGAATGCTGGGATGTTCTTAAGTAGTCAAGAGGAACAAGATCTGGCGCACAATTTAAGACATTGACCTTAGATAGAAGACGAACTGCTTAGCACAGTAATAGTTGAGGGAGGGCAGAGTCTTCTGGATTCAGGGGCAGGAAGGTGGAGAGATGTATTGATGAGAACCTGTGGAAGGTCTCTTCAGTTTACTACATCAGGAAGCTAGGTTTTTGGCTAGCGTAAGGATCAGGGAGAAACTGATAAACAATTAAGAAGCAAGGAGAAGGTATGAAATAGTTGGCTGAGGACAATGAAAGAGCAAATGGACTAGGAAAACATGGATTGCACGGGCAGCACTAAAGGTTGACTAAATATTAATGCCCATGATTTTAAACCAGGATCAGTCAGCATGATTGTCTGTTTTCTCCAAAGGCCAGTTGTGCAGGTGCAATCACAGTGGAGAATAAGGTGTGAGCAGGTGGGTGTGACAAAGGGAGAAACTTGGAAGATTACATATTTTTGACTAGATTCAGAATCAGGAGCTTCTCTATGTCATCACTCATATTTATTTTGCTCTTGTTAGGTATTTTATTAACTGTAGTGTATATGCTTCTTTTTTTCAATTAACAAGTATTTATTTAGCACTAATAATAATAGCTAATATTTACTTGGCACTTTCCTATGTTGCAGGCACCTTTCTAAGCACTTTGCAGTATTTTTATTCACTTATCTTCATATCAGTCCTATGAGAAAGGTAATATTATTATCTGCTCTTTCCAGCGAAGGCAGTGAGGCACAGAGAAATTAAATAACTTACCCAAGATCAGATGGTAAGGAGCTGAGATATAAATCCAGCATGAGGTTTCAGAATCTGGGCTCCTAATCACTTCATTGCAGTTGTCTGTGGATAAAATAGCCCACCAGCAGTTATACAGCATAAAAAGCAGATAAGGTTTAATTAACAAATTAGTTAGGAAAGCATACACCTAAGAAAAAAGGAGTAAAAAAAAAGACACATATAATTATATTAATACACAATGTTTACCAATTGGAAATTCATATATAGGATAAGGAATTGTCAAAATGGATTTTGGGTAGGATATAAAGGGAAGAGAAGAAAGCGCCACAGGTGGTGAGACAGCAGAAGCAAAATCTGGGAGATGGGCTTGAACCTAACACATTGAGGAAGAGAGTAAAGGGTGTGACAGGGTGAGCTAAGACTTAAATTTGGATGAGAGCAGTGGGAAATTAATTTGGGAGGGGGGAAATAATGGGAAATCTATTTGTGGGTGGGGGGGTTACGGAGGAAGCAAGGGACAGGGGTGATAAGTGATGCCTTAAGATGTATGCAACAGAGCTTAAGCTTGATTGATTGGTATCGGGGACCCCTCCTGGCGGGTCATACAAAGAACAAACCACATTTGACCCCACAGGGCTTGGAGGCAGCCAGCAGCCATGGGAATGGATAGAGAGGAGGGGCTGTGGCCATGTTGAGTCCATCTTTTCTCCTCCTATCCTCATCACCCATTTTCTTTCCCAGTTTAACAAATCTTGAACAGAAGAAAGAATAAATATTCATGGAATTTGGTGGCAAACTGGATAAGGGAATAAAGAAAATAATTACTGTGTTTTAAAAGATTTCATAAACCAAGAACTTATCAATGTTAATGGCAAAATGGGAATGTTGAAAAGAAAAGCAGTTTGGAAAGAATGAAGCTTTCAGGGTGCCAGGATAAATCTAAGTACTATGCTTATCAACAATTTGCTCACATGTGTCAGAGCTGCTCATTAGTTACCTAAGAAAAGTCACATCCAACATCTAAACTGGTAGAAAATCGTGCTGGTCACAAATTCATTGTGCAGCTCCAGAAGAATAATGAAAAATGTGTGCCTTTTTATTTTTTCCTCGTCCCTAGGTGGGAGGCCTGAGAGTAACACGGTAATAACAACAGCTGTGCCTATAAATATCCCCTCCCGCTGAAAGAGGGTTGTTCAGTGAGATGCAAACGGTGTGTAATTATATATTTACAAGACATACATAATAATAGCTGGATTGTAAACACTGAGGAAGTAAAATGAGAAAAAAAAAAACCTGAATAATGAATGCAAAGAGACTTCAGAAATACCCCGCTGCTCAGTGTAGCATGCACAGCCCTTTATGAATAAATTTCATGCGTGCAAATGAAGTAAGAAAAGTTAATTTGACAGCTAACAATATCAAGTGACAAAATTACCCTTTAGAAAACTGTGGTGAATTTAGGTTTTTTCCCCCCAATTTTCTCAAGCTTTGGTGGGTGAAATTGCAAGACTTGGGTTTTTCTCGCTTCTAAAAATAGAATTATAGTGATTCATGGTTACTGAGGGATATTGTGTCAACTTGGTTCATCTGGAGCCTGTTTTCCCAGAATTCCCTGCAGTGTTCCGCAATAGAGGAATGTGTACAGGATTTGAAAAACAGAGGTAAGGCGGCAGCCATTAATCTCTACAGGTACTATGCTTACATGTAATGACGGAAAGGAACCTCAGTGCTGCGGGTTTAAATTTGTCCCCCTCTTTTTCCCACTGCCACACCTGCTCAACAGCAGGGCTCCAGGCCCAGCCTGAGACTGTGGGTTGTGGTCTTAACAGAAGCAGTACTGAAGGAAAAGATTCCCACTGACTCTTTTGACTGGGATTATGGTGGATCCATAGATCTATTCAGAATAAAATGACATTTTAAAAATACTGTCTTCTAATCCAAATATGGTATAGCTCTCCATTTATTTAGGTCTTCTCTAATTTCTCTCAGTAACATCTTGTAGTGTTCAGTGTAGCAGCATACACATATTTTGGTAATTTTATTTCTCTATGGATTTTACGGGGTTTGATGCTGAATTTTCGAGGGGGGAGACTAGTAAGTTACTGTTGGTTTTGTGGTTTTTGTCTTTTACATTTCTTAGGATTGCAAATGAAGTCAATGTCATTTCTTCCTTCCCAATCTCTATGCCTTTCTCCCCTCTTTCTTGCTTTATTAGACTGGCTAGGATTGCCACTATAATGTTGAAGGCAAGTGGTGAGAGTAAACATCCTTGACTTTTTTCCCTGGTGTTATGGGAAAAGCACTCAATGTTTCACGATTAAACATGATTTTTGCTCTAAGATCTTTCATAGATTTCCTCTATAAAGTTGAAGAAGATTCCTAGTTGTCTGGGAATGTTTATCATGAATGGATGTTTAATTTTGTCAAATTCCTTTTTCGCATCTATTGATACAATCAAATGATGTTTCCTCCTTTATTCTGCTAGTGCAGTTAATCGCATCAATCACTTCAAATGTTGAACCAACCTTGCACTCCTGGCATAAACCACACTTGATCATACTCTGTTGTCTTTTTTATATAATTCTAGATTTGACTTGCTAATATATTACTGAGGATTTTGTGCCTGTGGTCATGAGATATACTGATCTGTAATTTTATTTTTTGTAATGTTTTTGTGAGGTTCTGGTGTCAGGGTTATACTGGTCCCACAAAAGAAGTTGAGTCGGTTTCCTCCTCCTCTGTTTTCTGAAAGATATTGCACAAGATTGGGATTATTTCTTCCTTAAATATTTTACAGCATTCATCAGTGAAGCCATCTTCTTATGACTTTTTTTTGTATAAAGGCTTTTGATGGCAAATTAAGTGTCTTTAATCACTATAAAGTCCTTCAGATTTTATATTTCTTTCTAAGGCATTTTTGGCAAATTGTATTTTTCAATGAATTTGTCCATTTCATTTCAGCTTTCAAATGTTAAACCATCGAGTTGTTAGAATTAACCCTTTATTATCTTTTTAATATTTATAGGATCTGTAATGATATCTTCTTTTATTTGTGATATAGATAATTTGCATATTCTCTCTCTTTTTTCTTGATTAGTTTTACTAGATCAACATTATTAATCTTTTCCCAAAAAATTCCCTGACTTTTAGCTTTGTTAATTTTCTCTGTTGTTTATTTTATATTTCATTGATTCTTTTAATTTTATTATTTCCTTCTCATACTTATTTCTTTTTTTGGAAGTATAATTGACATACCATATCCTATTAGTTTCAGATAGATATCATCATGATTCAATATTTATATAATTGTGAAATGATCACCATAAGTCTAGTTACCATCCATCACCATACAAAGTTATTATAATGTTCTTGATTATATTCCTTATGTTATATATTACATCCCCATGACTTATTTGTTTTATAACTGGAAATTTGTACCTCTTAATCCCCTTCACCCATTTCATCAGCCCCCAATCCCTTCTCCATCTGGTAACCACCAATGTGTTCTCTGTATCTATATGTCTGTTTCTGTTTTATTTTGCTTTTGTTTGTTTTTTAGATTCTACATGTAAGTGAAATCACAAAGTATTTGTCTCTCTTTGTCTGACTTATTTCACTTAATACTTTCTAGGTCCATCTATGTTGTTGCAAATGGCAAGATTTCATTCTTTTTTATGGCTGAGTAATATATATATTATATATATATATATATATACCACATATATATGGCTGATTAATATATATATAATTATATATATATAATTATAATTATATAATTATAATATAATCTCTATATATTATATATAGAGAGCACATTTTCCTTATCCATTCGTCAGCTGAAAGATACTTAGGTAGCTTCCATACCTTGGCTATTGTAAATAATACTGCAATGAACATAGGAGTGCACATATCTCTTCAAATTGGTGTCTTAATTTTCTTTTGATAAATACTCAGAAGTGGATCATATGGTAGTTCTATTTTTAAACTTTTGAGTAACCTCCATACTGTTTTCCATAGTAGCTGCACCAATTTCCATTCCAACCAACACCATACAAGGCTTTCCTTTTCTCCACATCCTCACTAACACTTGTTATTTCTTGTCTTTCTGATAATAGCCATTCTGATAGGTGCAAGGTGATATCTCATTGTGGTTTTGACTTCCATTTCCCTGATGATTGGTCATCTCAAGCATCTTTTTCATGTGTCTATTCGCCATCTGTATGTCTTCTTTGGAAAAATGTCTATTCAAGTCCTCTGCCCATTTTTTAATTGGGCTTTTTTCTTTTTGAAATTTAAGTTGTCTAAGTTCTTTATGTATTTTGGATATCTTATAGTTATTTTGGTTTCAAGTCTGTCTTCTTTTTTAGTTTGTTAAAGTGGAAATTTAAATAATTTATTTTAAATGTTCCTTCTTTTCTAATGAATGTATTTAAAGATATGTTTCCCTCTAAGACCTATATTAGGTAAATGTCACAAATTTTGATATGCTGTATTGTCATTTTCATTCAGTTCAACATATTTTCTCTTTTCTCTTAATATTTCTCTCTCTCTCTCTTATTTTTTTCTGATGAGGAAGATTCACCTGAGCTCACATCTGTTGCCAATCTTCCTCCTTTTTTTTTTGTCTCCAAAGCCCCAGTACATAGTTGTACATCCTAGTTGTAAGTCCTTCTAGTTCTTATATGTGAGACGCCACCACAGCACGGCTTGATGTAGGTCTGTGCTCTGGATCTGAACCAGTGAACCCCAGGCCACCAAAGGCAAGGACAGAAACTTAACCACTATGCCTCCAGGCTGGCCCCTAATATGTCTTATTTGACCCATAAGTTACTTAGAAGCCTGCTGTTTAATTTTCAAATATTTGAAGTTTCCTATATAACTTATTTTTTACTTTTTCAATTCAATTACCTTGCAGTCAGAAAACAACTCTAAGAATTCAGTGTTTTCAATTTTGAGACCTATTTTATGGTCTAACGGATATGTTGTATGTTGGTGAGAGCTCAATGTGCCTGTGAAAGGAATGATAATTTGTAGTTACTGAGTGTATTGATTCATAAACATCAATTTGATGATAATGTTATTCACATCTTTTATATCATTACTTTTGATTGAGATATAACTAACATATAACATTATTTTAGTTTCAGATATAAAGCATAATGATTTGATATTTGTATATATTGCTCATTATTGTTCTTTATCTCCTGTTTTATCAAATGCTGAAAAAAATGTAAAAGTTTAAAGCTATGCCTGTGAAATTATCTATTTCTCCCATTAACTGTCAATTTTTGCTTTGTGAATTTTGAAGTTCTGCTATTAGGTACATACAGATTTATGATTGTTATGTCTTCCTGATGAATTAACCCTTATGTTGAAGACTATCTTGTTTGAAACAAATTAGTCATATTAGCTATATCTTCTGTTACTGTTTCCACAGTATATCTTTTTTCATCTGTTTACTTTCAACCTACCTGGATCACTTTACATAATGTACCTTTCACGTAATTAGCATTTAGTTGGGTCTTATTGTTTATTCAGTCTGACAATCATTGCCTTTTAATTGTAATATTTAGACCAAATAGATGTAATTATTAATATAGTTGCATTTCAATCTACCATCTTGCAATTTGTGTTCTACTTTTGCCAAGTTGTTTTCTCTCTATTGTTTTTTTCGTAACTACTTTGGGCTAATCGAATACGTTTAGTATCTGATTTTATTTCCTATAATGACTTTAGCCATATGTATTTTTACTCTTTAATTTTCTCTATGTATAATTATATGCATGCTTTACTAATCAAAATCTCTTAGCAGTATTACTTTATCACTTTAAAATGTTTACTTTACAAGTATAAACCCATAATGCAGTATAATTCCATACGCCTGCCGTCTCTTATCATTTGGGATACTGTTAACATCATTTAATTCTACATGTATTATAGCACCCCTGCACAATGTAATTATTTTTGCTTTAAGATATCAGTTGTCAGGGCCGGCCCCATGGCTGAGTGGTTAAGTTTGCGTGCTCTGCATCGGCAGCTCGAGGTTTCCCTGGTCCAGATCCTGGGCACAGACATGGCGCCGCATATCAAGCCATGCTGAGGCAGTGTCCCACATAGCACAACCAGAAGGACCTACAACTAGAATATACAACTATGTACTGGGGGGCTTTGGGAAGAAGAAAAGAAAGAAGGTTAGCAACAGGTGTTAGCTCAGGAATAATCTTAAAAAAAAAAGGCATCAATTGTCTTTTAAGAAAATGAAAAAAAGAAATATGCAGTCTTTTATATTTACTCAAGTATTACAATTTCTGGGGCTCCTTATTCCTGTAGATCTGAATTGCTATCTCATGTCATTGCCCTCAGCTGAATGAATAACTAACTTCCTCTTACATTTCTTGCAGTGCAAGTCTGATGGAATTGAATTCTCTCTGCTTTAATTTGTAGGAAAATGCCTTTATGTTGCCTCAGTTTTGACAGAAATTTTTGCTGGATAGAGAAATCTGGATTGACAGGTTATTTTTTTGCACTTCAAATAAATCTGTTCCATCATCTTCTCGCTCCATTGTTTCTGATGTGAAGCCAGATATTGCTTATAACATCGTTCAACTGCATGTAATGTTTCTTTTCTTTTCTGGTTGCTTTCAAGATTTTCTCTTTATCTTTGATTTTCAATAATTTTACTATGATATGCCAAGTTGTATTATTCTCTTGGGGTTTGCTGAGCATGTTGGATCTATAAATTGATATTTTTCATCAAATTTAGAAAAATTTATGATATTACATTTTCAAATATTTCCTCACCTTTTGGGGACTTTACTCATATGCCGGGCTTTTGATAGGTTGCTCAGATCACTGAGGCACTGTTTGTTCTTTTTGAATCATTTTTTCACTGTCTTTTTCCAATTGGATAATGTTTTTTGAAACGTTGATCTGTCTTTAAGTCAACTTACATTTCTTCTGGCACCTCCAATCTGGTCATGAGACCAGAAATCTTTCATGAGTGTCTAAAAGAAACACTTATCTCTGACAGCTGCAGGGTCAAGATTTCTGAGAACCAGAACCAGTGTGTGAACCTATCGGTGTCAGAACATCTATTTATGTACAGTTGTAGCACACAATATTCCCAAAGAGCAATCTGAGATGCAATGGCCTGCCCCTGAGAAAATCACCTTCGCTGCAACAGGCATAAGTCCTCCCTCTCAATTACTATTATTACTGTTCTAATTATTTCATATGCATAATTATCTTAATTGTTTAAAACTCTAAAGTAAAATTATTAATTTATTTCTATTTATAAAAATTCTCAAGAGTCTTCTTTGTCCATCTGTTATAGCTTTTTATGGCACTTTTAAAATTTGAAACTTGGCATGACTATATAAGTCTTTGTTCACAGTTCATGAGAAAAATAATACAATTTCTAATTTTATAGGTTCAATTTTACCCCAGTTTTATCTATTTTTGAATATAAGATTTCAAGGGAAAAAGTAACAGGTAAAATTGGAGCCTTTTGCTGTCTTTTGTAAAGACTTTTTGGTATGCTTTAGCAAAACTGAGAAAGTGAATGGCTCTAATGACTAGGTTACATATTCTTTTGCAAAACCAGTGATGTCCAGGTCTTTGTTTTAACAGATTGAAGGAGGACCTAGTCAAGCTGTCAAGTGGGAAAGTATTAAAAATAGTTTATAGATCATTATGTGATATTTGGTATTTAACTAGGAAGGACTAAAAAGAATTGAATGACATTGCTAACACAAAGCTCCTTAAAATTCCATATTCTCCTCTGTGGTAGTGAGAAATTTAAATTTTTAATTTCAATTCACAAACATATTCCGTGTCAGAGAAGTGTGAAAGAATTATGAGTAAAATACAGTGAAGTTATTCAGAAGTGAAATGGAAATACCAGTCTAAATAAAAAGGAAAAAGAATGACAAAATTTCTGGTTATTGAAGAGTTTGTTCATGTGATTTACAAATGGATGAAAACGGCAGAAAATCACAATGCTATTTAGACAACAGTAGATACATTTAAAAGTTGAGGATATAGATTTATTTTAATGCTGAAGTCACAATATACCTGTGTGCCAGTTATCAATTTATTGCCTCTCAACTCTACATTCATCCTTCACCGTCTGTTCTGTGATAACAGACTTAGACCCTTTAAGCACCTTTTCTTTGCAGCAAGCATGATGCTAGGTGGTATCAGCAGAGGGAACAGGAAGAATATTGGAAAAGGAAGAGCTTCTCATCCCGGTTCTAGTGTGCTGATGTGTTGGGCTTTTTTCTTGCACCTGCTTTACAGTTTACACTGCAATTGTGTATGGGCAACTTCTTCAACTCCATGCAGCATGCAGTGGCCAGCAGTCAGCAGCTTCCTTTGGCATCTCCTCCAATGACTTTACAGCAGGTCCTGAGACATAACACAGCCCGTCCCTGAGAATGGTTTCCACAGAAGCCTAGACAAATTCCCAGCAAGCCTCACCAGCACAGGGCCTCAGTGATTTCTCCACCATTCAGTGAGCCCAGCCCTCATCTCTCCAATGAGGTCAGTTCTCAGCCCAAGGTAGGTGGTGGGGGGTTGGGGAGTCAGGGGTAGGTAGAGCTCTCTATCTGAGCCCAGAGATAGAAAATGATACTCAGTATACCTGATATTCATTTTATGTATTTTTTTACTTCTTATTAGCCAATTCCCCATTACTCCAAATCTTTTTATAGTTAATAATTATTTGTTTTGTTTTTTTAATTTATTATTCATGTTAAGCATCTTTATTTTTTAAATTATAGCTTTTGCATTCCATTTTATATTTTCATTTTCCATGATTATTTAGATGTAATTCTGATTCAATGGACATTATTCACCAGTATGTATCTTACCAGTGAGTAGGTAAATGCTTTGCTTACTGATCCTTGGGTCTGTCAAAGTCATCTTCATTTTGTGTTTACAGTGGATGGCAACTCAACTGGTCACAGGAAGGCTGAGTTAGATTTATTTCTTTTTATGCCTTGTAGAGATTTCTCTGTTGTCATCTTTCATCTAAAGTTGCTGAGAAATCTAAAATCATCTTCTTATTTTTCTTTTTAAGTGATCTTCTGTTTCTTCTCCCTGGATGCTTGTAAGTTTCCTTCTCTAACCTTGAAAATCAATGAGTTTACCAGAAAATGTCTATTGTTGTTAATGTTTTTGAGTCACTGAAATACACTGAGTGTTTTAAATCTGCCTATTCAGTGTTTCTTTCATTATGGGAAGTGTTCTTTTTGGTATTATTGTGATAAGAGCACTTAACATGAGATCTACCCTCAACAGATTTTTAAGTGCACAATACAGTATTGTTGTCTATAGGCACAACATTGCACAGAAGATCTCTGGAAATTATTCGTCTTACATAACTGAAATTTTATACCAATTGATCAGCAACTCCTCATTTCACTTTCCTCTAACCCCTGGCAACCACCATTTCACTCTTTGATTCTATGAATTTAACTATTTTAGGTATCTAATAGAAGTGGAATCGTGCAGTATTTGTCCTTCTGTGACTGGCTTATTTCACACAGCACAATGTCCTCAACGTTCATCCACATTGTTGCATATGGCAGGATTTATTTCTTTTTAAAGGCTCAATAATATTTCATCATATGTATATACCACATTTTTAAAAATCTGTCATCAGATGTCATCTGTCATCATCACCTGTCAATGATCATTTAGGTTGTTTCACATCTTGGCTATTATGAATAACACTGCAATAAACATGGGAGTTCTAATATCTCTTCATGATTCTGACTTCAGTTCTTTTAGATAAATATCTAGAAGTAAGATTGCTGGATCATATGCTAAATCTGTTTTTAATTTGTTGAGGAACCACCATATTGTTTTCCATAGCAGCTGCTCCATTTTTCATTGCCACCAACAGTGCATAAGGGTTCCAATTTCTCCACATTCTTGCCAACAGTTGCTGTGTTTTGGGGGTTTTTTATGATAGACATTCTAACAGGTATGACGTGGCATCTCATTGTGATTTTGATTTGCATTTACTGATGATTAGTGGCATTGAGCATGTTTTCATATACCTGTTGGCCATTTGTATGTCTTTTTTGGAGAACAGTCTATTCAAATCTTTAGCTCATTTTTTAATAGAGTTATTAGTTCTTTTGCTATAGAGGTGTAGAAGACACTTAAACATTTTGGAAATTACTCCCTTATCACATATACTCAGTAAAGTTGCAGGACACAAAATCAACATACAAAAATCCATTGTGTTTCTAAACATTAATAACAAACTATCTGAAAAGGAAATTAGGAAAATTATCTCATTTATGAGAGCATCAAAAAGAATAAAATACTTAGGAATAAATTTAATTAAGGAAATGAAAGACTTGTACACTGAAAACCACAAAACACTGATGAAAGAAATGAAAGAATTCAAAAACAACTGGAAAGATAGCCCATGTTCATGGCTTGGAACAATTAATATTGTTAAAATGATGATACCACCCAAAGCTAGGAACAAAGTCAATGCATTCTCTATCAAATTCCCAGTGGCATTTCTTACAGAAATAGAAAAAATAATTCTAAAATTCACGTGGAACCACAAAAGACCCTGAAAAGCCAATATAATCTTGAAAAGGAAGAACAAAGCTGTAGGCATCACACCTTCTGATTTCGAAATATATTACAAAGCCACAGTAATCAAAATATAGTACAGTACTATCATAAAGATAGTCATATAGACCAATGGAACAGAATAGAGAGCCCAGAAAGAAACCCATGCATAGACGGTCAACAAATCTTTGATAAGGGTGCCAAGACTACACAATGGGGAAATGATAGTGTCTTCAATAAATGTTATTGGGAAAACTGGACATCCAGATGCAAAAGAATGAATTGAATCCTTATCTTACGCTACACCCAAAAATCAACTGAAAATGGATTAAGACCTGAAACTATAAAACTGCTAGAAGAAAATATAAGGGAAAGCATCATGATATTGGTCTTGGCAATGATTTCGTGGAAATGACACCAAAAAGCATCAACAAAAGCAAAAAAAAAGAAAAACAGGACTACATACTAAACTGAAAAGCTTCTGTACAGCAAAGGAAGCAATAAATAGAGTGAAGGCAACCTACAGAACAGAAGAAAATATTTGCAAACCATATATCTGATAAGAGGTTAATTTCCAAGATAATTCTTAAATTACACTTTCCTTTTTCGAATTACTGTGTGTTTTTTTTTTTCTTTTTTTTTTTCGTGGAAGATTAGCCCTGAGCTAACTACTGCCAGTCCTCCTCTTTTTGCTGAGGAAGACTGGCCCTGAGCTAACATCTGTGCCCATCTTCCTCTACTTTATATGTGGGACCCTTACCACAGCATGGCATGCCAAGCGGTGCCACGTCCGCACCTGGGAGCCAAACTGGCGAACCCAGGGCCGCAGAGAAGCAGAACGTGCAAACTTAACCACGCTGCACCACCAGGCCGGTCCCTACTGTGTGGTTTGTGTCTACTGAGAAGACCTTGCCTGATACAAGCTGATATTTCATTATATACTTTAAACATGTTTATATATTTTTTAATATCATTATATATGTACATTTTTTATTTAAATATACGATGAAAATTTTTCATGTTAATTAAAAAATATGCATGAGAGTAAATAAATTTTCAAAATTATTTTATGAGATACACTATCAAAATGTTTAAAACTGTTAATCATTTGCTGTGCTCTGTAATGTAATAGACACTAGCCACACGTGACCATTTAATTTTAAATTTAGCTACATTAAAATGAAATAAAATTTCAAACTCAATTCCTCAGTCATACGAGCCACATTTCAAGTGTTCGACAGCCACATGGGGCCAGTTGCTCTTATATTGGACAGCACAGATGTAGAACATTACCATCACTGCAGAAAATTCTATTGGACAGTACTGTATTAGCACAGTAGACCTGGAGAGTATTAGTCATGTAATAACCACTTAATTAATATTCATTGAATTAATCAAGGCAAGTGCTCTTTCCTAGGAAAGAAGGATTATACTTCATGGATTTTTAATATTTTTTAAGTGTAGAAAGTTTATGTCCACTTACATAAACTAAGCTAATGGTTTAGAAATTTTGAAAATTATCATTATCTTCTTTTCAGTTGTTCCTTTTTAAAAAGTGCTAGTTTTTCTGCATAAGACTCCTCGACAGGAGCTGAAGGAGGAAGCGCCAGTATACCTCCTGAACAGACGGCTTCGACCTCCGTGATTATTGTCTCTATCGCTGTGCTGCTTTTTGCTCTCCTCACACTTTGAGCCATTGTCTACGACCAAGTCAGAGGGAGCCTTGAAAGGCAGTGAGAGAAAACGTTAGGCTATCTGTGTAATTACGGACTTGGAAAAAACAAAATTGGGAAATTAGTGCACAGATGTCTGGGGAATGATATGTGGAAGAATTTCAGAATGCAAAGATCACATGACACGTGAATACCAAGATTACATCCATTTTCTTGGCATAGATTGTCTTCTCTGCCTGCAGCACTTCTGCCAGCACCACTACTTGTGGACTTTCAGTAGCAAAAACGCTGGATTTTCTCCACTCTTCTCCACGACAGGTTAAGGGCTGCTCCCAGGAGCATTTACTGTCTGACACCTCTGGCTTTCTCTGTCCAGAGGACCAGCATACTCCTGCAAACAAAGAAAGTCCTCTGGGTGAGAGTGGCAGCTACTTGCAGTAAGAAGACATTACATTAGCATGCCCAGAAGTGGCGAATGCCTAAGAGATAGGGGCAAGGCACTAACTGTGTCTACTAGACTTGAACATCAGTTTTCTAACACATTACTTTTGTAGGATGTGGATTATAAGAATTTTTAAGAATTTTCAGAAAGTTAAAGAAATGAAAAAAAATTAAAACCATTGATACTGTTGTAAAAGTGATATAATGAAATGATTTAACAACTTGTAATTCCTCAGGCCAGACTGGTGGCATACTAGTTAGTCCACGTGCTCTGCTTCAGCGGCCTGGGGTTCACAGATTCAGCTCCCAGGTGCAGACTTGCACAGCTCGTCAAGCCATGCTGTGGCAGCTTCCCACATAAAATCGAGGAAGATTAGCACAGGTGTTAGCTCAGTGACAATCTTCCTGAAGTAAAAAGAGGAAGATTGGCAACAGATGTTACCTCAGGGCCAATCTTCCTCACACACACAAAAAAACCTTGTAATTCCTAGAAACTATTCTATATCTGGGGTAAACCCAATACCAGCAAGTAAAAGTGAAATAAAAGAGTTAGATTTCATTTGAATAAGGAAAGTACACTAAAGCTTTACTATTTTAGTATCCTTACAGTTTATTTTTCATTTAATATTGGGTGTTTTTGTTTGGTTTGTTTTGATTGTTTCTTTCCACTTGTTTTTGGTTTTTTCCTCTTTGGAAGGGATTAGGTATCTGGATACCGCCTTCACCTATAACATGGAGCCGTGGGAGACAAATTATTTGACCTCTAAGTTTTCTTCCAGATGTCATTTTATAATTTTATAAATAGAATCAAAAATTGATAGTATTAGAAATTATGAATAAGTGGAAGGACAAACCATAGCCATATAATCAGAATATGTGTATTGTGACATGCTCAAGTTGGTTTAAAAGTATTCACAAAATATCCAATAAAACATTATATTACAACACTATAGCCTCAAAATATTCTACCAAGATTTTTAATTTCTTTGAGAAATTTTTGTGAGAAAAAAGAATAATGAAAAGAGTTTCTATTTAAGGGGCAGGCCCAGTTACTATTAATAAGGAAGGAATGACAATGACAGAAAACTGTCAACGTTTCTTCCTAGAAACAAATTCTATACATTTATCCATCATTAAAACTGAGACAAAGGAGAATGGTGAGCACCTGATTATCCCTTTGGCTCTAAACTCTCAAGACAATGTTGCCAGCCTTCAGCATCTGCTCTTCAGCTAATACTTCAAGGAGCTGAATGCATTTCATTCTTGCTGATAAATCCTCTCAGTAGACAGTCTGCTGTCAGCACAAGAGCGAGCTGCCTGGTGTAGTTCAAAAGCACAGCGATTGCAAGCAGGCGATGGAAAGTCTGGTTCTGGTTGTACTATTTCATAGTCTTAACCCTCCTGGGTCTCTTCTTCATTAATACAGTAGAGATAATAATACCACCTACCACACAGCCTTCTTGTGACAGTCAAATGAGACGCTGTATGTGAAAGCCCCTTGAAAGCTGCAATATGAATTATTTCAATTGTGCAGAAGCCTGACTATCTGAGAGACTATGTAGTCAGTCAGAGTAAGATGGAAATCTGCACAGATGGCCCCTGTTTGGTGGATCATGATCTCCCCATTCCTATCCTAAATTTGACAGCAAAGGAATAGTACCATAAGAAAAATGGTTTTTCGGTCTTCAGAGTCAGAACTTCATAGGTGGGTGACATACGTTGCAGTTTTCCCAGTGTTCTAGTGTGCTTATTCATAGTGCCCCTTTTTCTCGGAGGTGTCCTATTTAGCCTATAAATTACATAATCACTATGGAGTGCTGGTAGGTCCCAATAATAAGGTGCTGTTCCAGCAGCAGGTCCATGGAGTCATCAGGGAGACTCTATCCACTCTTCTGGGCACATGAGGTGCTACCAACCCTCCTTCCCTCCCAACTCCTTGCTGGAGTGATTGATGCAAACACAAAAATAACAAGCTAATTATTGATTCATTTCTAGAAAGCTTGAACACTGTGGTTGGGGTGTCTAACTGGACTAAAAGTCCAATTTCTTCTTCTTCCCTAGAAATAGAGTTTAGCTAGGGCAGGGCTGCCAACCAGAGAATATACTTCCTGAGCATCCTTTGTGCCATGTGTTGCCTTGGCTGAGTTCTCATCAATGGAATGTTAGTAAGAGTGACGTGTGTCACTCCCAGGCCTGGCCTAAAGTCATGCACATACCCCAAGCACTTCCCTTTTCCACAGGTATCATCCATGGCAACTCAGCTTTGATCAGACTGACACCAACCACCCCAGGGAAGGAAGCATTTGTGTAGAGCAGAGCTGACTGTTGTTCTAGATCACTCGTCTCAGACAGTTAACTGAGAAAGAAAGAAACTTGCTTTTTAGGCCACTCTGCTTTTTAGCCTTTTTGCTACAGTAGCCCCACTTTTCCCTAACTAACGTAGATAGCTTTGAGATCAGACATTTTTGGAAATAAAGTTCAGTGCTAGGTCAGGGAAGGAGTAAACCAAGATTATGGAGCATGGGAAGAGACTTGCCTATTGAGCAGATGTGGGGCAAAGACCACCTAGGGAGCCAGACAGCTGGTCTGAGCAACTCCCTCGCTGTCCCTCTATCCATTTTCTGTGTCCAGCTTTGCCCTCATACTGACAGCAAGGTCAAGAGATGACAGTGTTGTGCCTAGGAAAGCTCAGCTCACTTTTTCTTGAAATCAGAGTTCTGGGATCAGCCCGGTAGCCGAGTGGTTAAGTTCATGTGCTCGGCTTCAGCAGCCCAGGGTTCACAGGTTTAGATCCCAGGCATGGACCTATGCACTTCTCGTCAAGCCGTGCTGTGGCAGCATCCCACATATAAAGTGGAGGAAGATGGGAAAGGATGTTAGCTCAGGGACAATCTTCCTCAAGCAGAAAGAGGAAGATTGGCAACAGATGTCAATTCAGGGACAATCTTCCTCACACACACAAAAAAGAAAAAACACAGAGTTCTTCTCAAAATAATTCAAAAGAAATATCTCAGATTGCCAACTGGTCATTCACATATAAATACACACAAACACCATTACCACCAACGACAATAATTCAACTCCATCTTTCACTGCCTCTTGTCCCCTACCAACAAAGAGACTGAACACATTGTCTCACATGGCTGTTGAAGGGTCACACTAAATTCTAGTTGACATAAGCAGGTAAATAAAAACCACAAGTCCTTTAAGGAGACACAATAGATTGGAGAAGACAGAACAAACTGCGTAATCAGAACAGGTGGTTCCTATGGATGCAAGGAAGTCAAACAGAAAAAACTATGCCAGAATTCAAAGGGGAAAAAAAATGGAAAAAAAATAATGAATGAAATATTAACCCTGAAAGACAGAAAGGAGACCTAATGTATAAATAATCAAGCAATGGGAATTTCAAAACAAAAAGGAGAATGAAGATAGAGTTGTAATCAAAGTAATGATGGATGGAAACTTCTCCCATTTAAAGACCTCACCAAATCTCTGGCATAATTAATTTCTTAGTGTGTATTGAGACATTTTCTGATGAAGTTTCTTGAATTCAAACTTAAATTTAAAAAATCTTAAAAATTATACTAGACTCTGGTGCAGGATGTTGACAGTGGGAGAGGTTGTGGGAGGACTGGCATGTATAGGAACTCTCTGGACTTTTTGCTTAATTTTGCTCTGAACCTAAAACTGCTATCAAAAATAAAGTTTATTAATTAAAAAAATATGTATGCAAAAAGATTATTTGTAAAGGAATACTGTGCAAATACCAGACTTCTTATCTGTACCTCTGGAACCACAAAGGTATTGAAATAATTTTAAGGCAATGAGAGGAAAGGTATGTGATTTAAGAATCCCACACTCATCAGCCAAGATATTAGTCATATAGAAGAGAAAAAAAAGACAATTTGACGTTCAAAACTTACTGAGTACACAACCATGTAGCTATCTAGAGAGATGACTCAAGGAGGCACTTCAATGAAATAAAAATGAATTCAGATATAAGATCCCAGCTGGGAAAATATGAAATACAAGCGGAGATAGCGATGAGCAATGAATCGTACATTTTTAGTAAATTTAAGTAGATAGTGATATTATGAGTAAACTAATGTTTAAGTGACACATGAGGATTCTAGAAACCAAAGATATTATAAACTAAAATTTTATCATAGCTTAGAACTAAAAATCTAGATTATCTGATCAAAACCCAGAAGTTTGCAGAAAAAAAGGGATGTGCAACTTGAAGAAGTGGGTAAGCAAAAACATCTAAAAAACCAACTCTTATTGGGTGGATGGGGAGGAAGTGGCAAGTAAAATGTCCTAGGGCATATAAGATACATATATGAGAGCTAAAAATTGGCAAGTACCACTAAGAAGGAGAAGGTAAAAATCACTTCTAAATGCAAGGGAGGGTACACGGTAGGATTTCTAAATGGATGACTTAGTCAATCTAAAAAAATGTAAAGAAAGAAAAAACAGTAACATCAAAAACCGGAAAATTAAGAGAACTCTTGTACACTGCTGGTGGGAATGTAAATTGGTGCAGCTATGACAGAAAACAGTATGGAGATTTCTCAAAAAATTAAAAATAGAAATATTGTATGATCCAGCTATTCCAGGCCTGAGTATCTATCCAAAGAGCAGGAAAATACTAATTTGAAAAGATACATGCACCCCTATGTTCACTGCAGCATTATTCACAATAGCCAAAACTTGGAAGTAACCTAAATTCTCATCAACAGATGAATTGATATAGAAGATGCAGTACATACACATAATGGAATGCTAGTCAGCCGTAAAAAAGACACAGTCTCTCCATTTGCGACCTCGTGAAACGACCTGGAGGGTATTATACTAAGTGAAATAAATCAGATGGAGAAAGACAATTACCATATGATTTCATTCATATGTGGAAGATAAACACATAGATAAGGAGAACAGATAGTGGTTAGCAGAGGAGAAGGGAGTGGGGGGAGAGTGAAGGGGTAAAAGGGCACACATGTATGGTGACAGATGGCAACAAAGTGGTGAACATGATGCAGTCTATACCGAAGTCAAAACATAATGATAAAAACCTGAAATTTATATAATGCTATAAACCAATGTGACTTCAATAAAAATAAATAAATAACAATAAAAGTTTTTAAAAAGAGTAAATATAGATGAGGTGTGCAAAGAACATAACTGAAGGTAACCATAAATCAGGCACCCTGGACCACGCAACCACAAATAGGCTGAACACTGCTATTGAAATCCAATGACCGTCTGACTGAGTTAGAATCAAAGTTCAAACTGGAGCATTGGAAGATAAAGTAGAGCAGTACCCACAACACACTGCAATGTTTGATAGAAATCATGACTGGAAAAGGAACGAACAAAAGACTTACTTAAAAGAAAGGCTGTTTCCAAGAAATATGTCTAAAAGTGATTTTTTTACAAGTGAAAAACAAAGAGATGAACAAAGACATATCATATAAATGCTAACAAAGGGAAAGAGCACCATGGCATTATCATTACAATGTAAAACAGAATTCAAGGTCAAAGAACTAACTGACATAAAGAAGGAGTTTTAATAAAAATAGAACACAAATCCCAAAAATTGATATAAAAATATGAGGATTTATGCACCAAATAACAAAGTAATAAAATTCAGAAGCCAAACGTTTGATCACATTGACAGAATTGTGAAATATTTTTGGAGTAATGAGCATAGAGGCGATGATCATGGTTTTCTAAAGCCAAAACTAAGAAACAGGATTTTGTTTTGCCTTTGTTTATGACACCATCTTATCTCATTCTATTTAACCATTAACTATTAAACACAGGCTATGTGTAAGACATTGGTCTAGGAATGAATGAAGTTCAGGGAGTAAAACACTAACATAAGTTTTAAGAACATTGCTCCTGTTTAACTTCCACCAAAAAAAACCCCTACAAATTGAATTTGATGGTCTTATTGAATAGAAGAAATAGTGAAATATTTGAAAGTTGAGAGAATATCCAATTATTGTTTGATAGCTTTTATTAACTATACGAATGGTTCCAAACATTTTGCATTGTGATGGAATCTCAGACAAATAACAGACAATTCCTGCATTTAGTATATCATCTTAAGCACCTACCATTGATAAACCAGTGAACAGCCTAGAACCACACACTGACATATAATACACTAAACTAATGTGACAAGAGCCATGATCATGAATCAACAGAATGAGAAATTACTTAAGTATGGGGTTCACAGTTATGTAGTAAGGTTTATATGGGAAACTGTCAATGAGCTTATTTAGTAGGACACAATCAAAAAGTTACTTTATTCTTTTCCTTTTGCCCCTTTGATAACTCTCTAGGGTCTAGTTGTTTCTTTAAGCCCTTTAGCTTTTGCGAGACATCTTAGTCACAAGTGTAATTTCATCTCACTTCAAAAATTAAAATTTCCAGTCCAATATAATGTAGTATCATGGCTCCAAGTTGAATTCAACATAAACACATCTCTTCACCATGTTCAGGTCTGCCTGAGGCTTAGAAGCCTGAAGATTGGGGAAAAAATAATAGAAGTAGTAAATAAACAAGGCTTCTGACAATGTAGCTGTGAACAGATGTCCAAGTTTTATTACAATATTACTGCAAGAAAACAGGCCCTTAACAGTCTAATGCAAAGATTCATTCTTAATAAGGACATTTTCTGGGAAAAGAGCATGGCTTGATAATGATTAGACTATGAGAATAGACTCAAATAGAAAAGAATGAATAAGGAGCACTAGATGGATGGCAGTTGAGCGGATGAGTGAATGATTTCCCAGAACAAGTCTTCATCCCATTAAATATTAGAAAACTGTTTAAGCATTTTATGAAGGATACTAATTACTTACTAGAAGGAGATTATAAATTGCATTACACAAAAACATTGTGTTCCAGACCAGTTCGGGGATAATTTTTCATTCACAGAAGGCAGCCTCTTCTCACTTGAACTTTCTCTCACAGATGCCACTGATGGGTCCATATGATAGTCCTCCATTGAGAACTCCCATCTGCAAGTAGGTACCCACCAGAGCGGCATTCCTCCAGCTAGCTGCTTTTGACTTCCCCTCGACATCCCGACCTTCATTCTGAAGATCTGTTTTTCTTTAACTGGGTCACTTTACCCATCTACATACCTCTTTTGGAGAAATCCCTTTCACTTTACCCATCTAGATAACCCTCTGGGTGAAAGCTTCAGAAAAGATCCCACCCAAGTGGCCCATATCTGGTCTATGAGCAAGAAAGACTTTTGCCCCACCACTGATGGTGTAAATGCAGGTGATTTGCAATTTAGCCCTGTCTTTCTCTGCTTTGTTACCTCGTGCCAATCTAGGCACAGCATTTCATATTAACCCTTAAGTACACTTAATTTCTGGGGGCATCTGTCTATCTTTCTGAGTAGTTCTTTTGAAGCTTTTCTTATTTACAGATGAACTGGAATAACCCCACACACACACTCCTCCCCCATAGTAAGAAGTCTGAGGTCTGTCAAGATATGTCATATACTCCAGAAATTCTCCCCAATAGGATCCTCTCTTTATACTCCTCAATGCCTACTCCTTTATAGGACTGAGGTGGAGGCCTTCTAATATTGGCAGAATCTGTTTTATCGGTTCTTAATTCATCCTAGCTAACTCACTTTATGTTATGTGAGTACTTGCCTGAGTACTTTACACCTATTGTATGTGTCTTGGCCTTTGATACCTCAGCTGATTCTGAGAAGGAAAAAAGAGTCCTGTTTTAACACAATAGAGTAAAAGTGAAGGAGAAGAAAAGCAGCTCATTGAGTGGGAAATAGAAGACATTTAGCAAAAGTGAGATCTTTAAAAGCAAATGAGAAAGTGAGCAGAGGCTGTTTAGCAGAACTGCTTCCAATCTGTTCTCTAGAACTTCTACTCAAGACTGGAAAACGAGATGAAAAGAATATAGGATGTTTAGAGAACCAAAAACAAGGTATAAGAGAAATTGTGCCTACAGCAATCTCACTTGCTCACGTAATCATTCCCTCAATAGACATTTGCTGAATACCTACTATGTTTGATATAGGAAATATAGAAATAAAAATGGCATAACACTTGCTTCCCAAGAAGAGTTGGCAATTTCATGACAGAGACAGGCATGCAATGGGCCATGACGATAAGTAAGACTGTACAGGAGAGAGAAAATGAAGTCTCAATGACTGGCTTGTCGAGATTATCAGTGATCAAAATTTACATGAAATAAACTAACAGGAAATAGCATCTTAAATAGACAGCTGAAAGACTAAAGTGATATTTTGGTGAATTCTAAGAAAGGAATAGGCAAATTGACTTCATTTATCTTTCAATTTTCTTTGTCCTACTAAGTTTGATTGTTGTTTTTTTCCCATGAATGAGAATCTTCACAAATACTAGATATTTTTAAATAAATTAAGAAGGAAAAGTGATAAACCTAAAACTTTATTAGCCCACTTGGTTATGGATAATCCAACCTGGAAAAAATAGCAAGAGCTTCTTTTTAGGAAGCAAAATACTCCATTTGAAAGAAACAAACAGACTAATAAAAGAATGTCTGAGTCAAAAAGGACTATATGTATCAAGACACTAAATTCAATGGAACAGGAATTCCAAGGGGCAATGGAGATAACAATTTTTCAAAATAGTAGAAGCCATTTGGCAATATGTACCTGGAGGGCAAGGTAGACATAATTAACATAAGCATCAAAGACAGAAAGAATAGCACCAGTGAGCTCTAACCTTCAGGGATCCATAGATGATGAGTTATAGTCCAGAGTGTTTCTATGGTCAAGATGGATAAGCAGGCAACAAAGGTATTGCTCTTATTGTAGGGTATAACATGTAACCAAAAAGGTACATGGGTACTATGTAACCAAAATAGGTGAAAAGTGGGTAAGGAGAAGGTATAAACAAGCATGGTGGCAGATACGAAAGCTATGGATGCATTCAACAGTGAGAGGTCCAGCTCACCAAGGCTGATCTAGCTATTGCAAATGCTTAAAGTCCAATCAGTCCAAAAGAGAGATCAAGACTGAGCCACCTCTATGAATCCACCCCTCAAGGAGACCAACCTGCCACTTGGTAGCAAAGGAGCGCAATTCATTTTGACGGGAATCAACATTTATCCCAGATTTGGGCTTGGCTTTCCTGCCTGTGGTAGGAAACTTGATTTAGCTTGATTTAACTTGATTTAGCTCAAGCTTTTTGAGGACTCATCTAGTGTCTGGTTTGTCATCGGGATCCTGCATATATCCTCCCTGACCTAGAAGCCCGTTGTTTCAGCTAAAGAGGTGCCACTATGAGTCCATGATCACAGATTCACTCTTCCTACAATTTATCACATTACCCAGAAACAGCTGCCTCCTAGAACTTTAGAATGGCCTCTGAAAGTCCCAACTAAGGCATTAGCTTGGAGACGATGTCATGCAGTGTTGGGAACACTGTCATTCAATATGCTATTCATACTTTAAACCAATAGTCATTATGATGCTGTATCCCTGAAAGATAAGGTACTCTAATCATAGAATTAGAAGTGACGCCTCTCATCATTACTCCCAGTTCACTTGGGTAGTGGTACCAATGGAGGACGTGCTAAGCCACCCACTAAACTAAACTTAAGGCTAGGCTACTGTCTGATCATTTGGGGCTTTTTATGCCCATAGACCAGCAGGTGAAAAAAAAACAGATTCACTATAATGACAGGGGAAACTGACTCTGATTATCATGAGGAGGTAGTGCTATTGTTGCGCAGCAGAGAAGGGAGGAGTATGCCTGGAACTCGGGAGTTTGACTAGTTTTCTTGGTGCTTCTAGACCCTAACTGTGCAATTGCCTACACACAGCCTGACAAGGACATGGTGACCAGGGGTTCCAACCCCTTAGGTGAAGGTCTGTGCCTAAGGCTGTGTTTCTCCAGACGCAGACCCTGAGACAAGGATTCTTATAAAAAATTATTTATTATGGAGATTTTCCTAGGAAACTTAGTAGGAGAGCAGGTGAAATGGGACTGGGAAGGAAGAAGGCTGAGCAAAGGTATGACATCAAGCAAAGACTGACACAGAGAAACTATGCTTCCATCCCACAGGAGAGTTCTAGGGACAGTGTATGCGACATCTCACAGTGCTACTGAACAGGGGGAAGAGAACTGGAATAGTTACATCCTTGAACCTAGCAGTCATTGGCTAGGGGTTGCCCTCATGTGGATGTACATTCCCATGTACTTCTGAGTCTCCTTGTCTGTAGGCCAAGTGGGTTCCAGCAGCCTCATGACAGCCCAAGGCCAAAGTGATGCGGGTACTGACTGTTGGACATGAAAGGATGCTGAGAGGCAGTGTGCACAAAGTGGTGAAAGGACCCAAGGGGATGTGGATGAGGCATTTGCTACAGTCTGTCCGGTTTACCCCACTGGGCAAGCAACAGAGATCAATAGAAATGCTAGGTGAGAGTGTGGGACAATCTAGAATGGGTGGTAGAGAAGGGAAATGATAATATCATTTGTGGACTTGGGACCAATGGCAGTAGCAGAGACTGAAGCTTACAGCTTAGCCTTTCAATCTTTGTATTGTAACTCTTTTTTTTTTTTTTTTTTTCAGGAAATTGTGACCAACCACTACCTGGACACAAATGGACTCTGAGTATGCAAGGCTTATAGTCTTACAGCAGATACTGTCCATGCCCCACCCATAACCCTTGAGCTTTTCTATCTCGGTGTTACTAGGAAAACTTCCAAACGCCAGGATCTGCATCTGTGCGTCTGAAGGTTTATTCTAGAGGGGCCCTATCTTCAGGTGTTGGCTGGAACAGACAGTAAATTCTTTTGACAGTCTTGAGTTTTCTCAGGCAGGCACTTCAGGGGGAAGTAGGGGCATCCTAGGGATGTGGCCTTGAGCTGTTGGAAACTATGTTAGTGTTTGTTCAAGTCTTGAGAGGCCAAGGTTGAGGCCTACTCAAGAGAATAGGACTCAGAAAAGCCTGGTCAGAGTTTGGTCAAGGAGAGAATGTTTGTCACCTCTTCACCTAAAGTATATTAAGGGGGGCTACATTGATGGGAGGTTGGTATGTGTTCTCTGTAGTTTAGAAGCACAGAGAACTAGACCACCTGAGAAATATTAACTGAGAAGCAACTGACTAGCTAGTTCCTTACTCCAAAGAAAGGTAGCTGACCTTTTCAGAACAAAAACTATTTTAGTATTTCCCAAGAACCAGATGTGCTTCACACAGTACAGAAAGGTGATATGAGGTAAGCTTCTTTCCAATAAAATTGCCAGCATGGAAGGGCAAATGGTCTCCAACAGTATCTGATTAGAGTCACTGCTGGAAAACTGATAGCTGAGGAAGGATCAAACAGCAAGAGATGTAGTGAGCATAGAAGAGATATCACAGAATTTATAGTTAAAAGGCTGCCCAGAGGAGTCGCCGAAGAAGCCATGAAAGATCAATTTTAAGTATCATCTAGGCCTGGAGAGAACGATGGCAGCTTACAACCCATACCAGTAAAGTAGAACTTTCTGCCCTCCTTTTCCTTTTCCTCCTCCATTCCAAACCCAGAATGTCAGAAATAGCCACTGGTAAATGCCAGAGTAGCCTAATAAGAAAGATAACAGAAATCTTTCATTTTCTCTAGAGGGCACGAAGGCTACAGACCTTACCTTTGAGATGTGCCGGACATTCTATTTTTTAGATCAAAACTGGATTTTGTAGTTTAAAGAAATCATTGGACTTTCTATTGCCTAAGAGAACCCAGAAACGTCATGGAACATGTTATGTGTTGAATTGTATCCCCTAAAAAGTTATGTTTAAGTCTTGACCTCCAGTACCTATGAATGTGACTTTATTTAGAAATGGGATCTTTGTAGATATAATCAAGTTATAAAGAGGTCATCAGGGTGGGCCCTAATCCAATAAGACTAAAGTCCTTTCCCTATAAAAAGAGGAAAAATCCCATGTGAAGACAAAGACACAGGATCGATGACCATGAGATGATGGAAGCAGAGATTAGAGTGCTGCATCTACAACCCAATGAATGCCAAGGATTGCCAACAAACCACTAGAAGTTAGAAAGAGTTAAGGAAGGATTCCCTGCAGTTTCCAGAGGGAGCGTGGTCCTGCTGATGCCTTGATTTTGGACTCTGGCCTCTAGAACTGTGAGACAATACCTTTCTGTTGCTCCAAGCCACCTACTTTGGGTACTTTGTTATGGCGGCCCTGGGAAACTCATATAGGACCTGCCAGAGTTTTCAAACCATAGCAGGAGAAAAATTTCCTCACTAAGTAAATGTTCAAACGACAGTGGGAACAATCTGAAAATGAAATTAAGAGAATATTTCTATTTATAGTCTTATCAAAAAGAATAAAATATTTAGGAATCAATTTATCAAGAGGAATAAAAAACGCTAGAGAAAATCAGGTGTCGGGAAGTGGGACGACCAAGGATGGAGGATCAGACAGTAGATCACAGAGTGTTTTACCCTGAAGGTGTACTATTCTCAGGAGGGATCACAAGGAGGACAGGCTCAGACTGAGGGTGAGTCAGAGTTGAGGGGCCTAGAAGAAGAGAAACTTACCAAAGTTTGGTTAACAAGCATTTTGTTCTGATTGATATCAGTTGGGACAAAACAGTTCAGTTAATCATTTGTGAATCAAAGAACAGAAATTTGGAGTGTCCGTATGTGGCCTTGTCATAGGTAACTAAGGGAGCACCTGTGAGACTTATCTAAATCATATGGGGAGAAAATTGCAGTAAGCCAGAACACAAAAGGGTGGGGGGATTCCTTATGTTGTTTTGTTACGTTTTTTCAGGAGCACAAGGTTCAGGTAAAATTTACTATTGTCATGGCTTATATACAAAGATTACTACTTTCAGCTGCCCTGCAAAAGAGAAAGGGAGAAGGACAAAATTTTATAGATTCTGAGATCCAGCGCTCCCAAAGGGAGTTGTTGTAAACAGGGACAGAGTGAACCACACTGAGAACGGAGAGGCTGGAGAACGCAGTCACCTGCTATCCCTAACTCCCCATGTAAGTGAGAGAACCCCAAAATAGTAAGAGGAGACCATCCAGTTTCAATATACTAGACCCGAGTAGAGAATGTAATGCACTGAGCATTGCATGTGAAACAGAGAGGAGGCTGTCAACCTGATTTTCATAATTAGATCAGGGAGGTGAGGCCCCCAATAACCCAGTCATTACTTGGAGGTCAAAGGACACACCATCAACCCTGCCAAGGCTCTTCACTGGTGCTAAATCTAGGTAGCTCCGACTCCTAGGATGAGTGATATGGGAGAAAAATAAGGAATGTAAAAAATACTAGAGCATAAGAGTAAGGAACATTGCCCAAAACACAGAGATGAAAATGAAAATCATGTCTGTGGAAACGACTTTCTTCAAGAAATGTAGGAAAAAATTTTTTTAAAAAAGGAAAGTCTGCTTGGCATTCTTGACATTTTTTTAAAAGCAAGATGCAGTTTTAATAAAATTCAAGAAGCTTAGCCTTAAAGATAATATAAGAAAAAAATCATAGATAAAAGTAGAATTTCAAGAAAAAGAAAAAATGAAATTTAAAATTCAATGACAACTTAAATGCTCATTGAAGCCCGTAAAAACAAAAAACAAACCAAGAATTGAATTGCTAATGAGTAAGACAAAACCACGTAACTCATTCAGAATGCAGAGAGAAAAGACAAGAACAAACATAAGAGATGATTTTAAGCTAGAAATTATAGATGCTCAAACGGAAGAATAATCTTCAGAAACCTTATAGAATGAAATTTTCCTCACCTAAAGAAAATTCAGATTCTTCAAACCAAAAAGTCTCACTTGATTCCAGGAGATTTTAGTGACATAAAAACGGTCAAACTTGGACTTAACCTAGTAATTTTTTATTTAAACATTAATTTTGTTTTAATCCTGAAATCATCGAGACAAAGGGAACTAAAACCAAAAAAATTATAAGAGAGAGACAAAGAGAAAGAATAAAATTGAGAATTAGAAAGGGGATAGATGATACAAATGAGAATTTTGGTTTTGTTAAAGGTTTGTTTATTTTTTACAAGAACATAATGCAGTTGTGTGATAAACTTGAAAATTCTAATATAATAGACATTTTGGTAGGAAAGAGTAAAAGTTCTAAAATTGATCAAAGTAGGAAACCCAAGTAGATGAAAAGCAAACCATAGAATAAACTGAAATAGAATAACGTATCTCAAAAGATCACCTCCAAACAAAGCTCTTTTAAGTTTTTGAGTAGCAGAAAATTCCAAAATGAAATGTAATCACTCTGGGGCCTGGAAAATTATGGAAAACTGCTCAATTCATTTTATTCCTGAACCTGATACCACATATATATATTCACATATACCAGTAACTGATGAATTTCACTGTAAACAAACACAGTTAATATTTAGGTATGCTCTTCATTGCAGTTTTTTCCTAGAGGCTCTGAAACAATAAAGCAGAAAATAAAAAATAATTGCTATACCCTCTGGCAAAGAGGATACAATTATCAGAAACAAAGGAGAATGTTTGCTGTACAAGCATGTTCATTGCATTATTATTTAACAATAATAATAAAAATTGGAACCAACATAAAATATCAAACAATTAACACATATGATTCTTTATCTTTATTTTTATAGTTTTTATCATGGAATATGTCACATGTTTTATCAACATAAAAACATCCATTTTTTTGGGGCTGGCCCCATGGCCGAGCCGTTAAGTTCGTGCGCTCCGCTGCAGGCGACCCACTGTTTCGTTGGTTCGAATCCTGGGCGCGGACATGACACTGCTCATCAAACCACGCTGAGGCAGCGTCCCACATGCCACAACTAGAAGGACCCACAACAAAGAATATACAACTATGTACCAGGGGGCTTTGGGGAGAAAAAGGAAAAAATAAAATCTTTAAAAAAAAAAAATCCATTTTTTTAAAGTTTATTATAGGAAGTTAAATACTTCCAAAAATGCATATATGTACAGTTGTAGATGCTTTGTCTACAGCCCACACGGGCTACATGTAGCCAAACTAATTTAAACGTTGATCTAAATTAGATTGAAATATTAGAGATATACTGGTAGGGATGAGGCAAACCTATTCCCTGTTCCAGTCTTGAACTTTTAATTTTTTTCCTTCTTTTTTCTCGTTTTTGGTGAAGAAGATTGGCCCTGAGCTAACATATGCTGCCAATCTTTCTCCTTTTGCTTGAGGAAGACTGTTGCTGAGTTAATATCTATGCAATCTTCCTCTACTTTGTATGTGGGATGCCACCACAGTATGCCCTGATGAGGGGTGTGTAGATCCACACTGGGGATCCAAACCCGCAAACCTCTGGCTGCCTAAACAGAGTGCGTGAACTTAACCACTGCGCCAGTGGGCCAGCCCAAGTCTTGAACTTCTGATTATGAGCTTTAACTCTTCTATCTCCTCCAACCTATGTCTGCTAAACATCTTTGCTATATTTAATTCTAATTAGTACAGTAATCCAGCCTCGATTAATTGCATGTAGTAATAGCTCCGTTGAATTGAAAAAAAATGTAGCTAATAAACTGCATGTTGATCTATGAGCTTAGGATGCCTGTGCAGAGATTTTCACAGAGCCATATGTGGGCCTGCCTGACCCACAGCGATGATGCTCTGCTGTTACCCTGCCAGCTCTCCATCCCTGTACCACCCAAGGCTCCCGCTCTATTACTTTTCATGCCTGCATCTGAAGTTCAAATTGAAGTTATTTCCTACATGTCATTCAAATCCATTTCCTCCAACTAAATTTATCCCGCTCTTAAAAGAACAGTAATCTACTAATTAATACAAAGATGAGATGAAATGACTGTTTGCCATATTACCTATCCAAAGGTGTCAGAATTTTAAAGAACGATGAGTTCATTCGCTCATATAATGAATTATAAACAGCAAAATATTAGCCAATGTATTTGAAGAGATGGGGTTCTTTCTGGCCAAATTACCACCCGTGTGTGCGTGCGGCCCCCCTTCCCCCCACACACACACATTATTTTAATATAATAGAGCCTAGTTAGTTGCAGGTAGAGGATAGTGGGGTGCCAGTCCAAATCCTGTTTGCTGGGCCAGCACACTCATCTCCAGCCACCGTGAGTAAGCGCTGGCTCCTCAGGGCTCACAGCCACACTTTCCTTCAGCGAATTGGCCTCAGCTGAGGGGAGCTAAGGGCTGTTATGCCCCCAGCTCACCATCCAGCCTCACACACAGACCCACAGCAACGAATAGTTACACCAGCCCCCTTGCCTCAAGGGAAGGGCTGGAGGTGAGGTACAGGCACTTCGCGTTATAGTTTCCGCTCCTGAACTCACCCCTGTGGGCCAGGTCTAACTGGCTTTACCGGAGACACATCCTTACTCAGTTCTCTCCCCCTGTCGTGTTCCTGACCACCAGCACTCACTAAACACGGGTCCCTGAATCGCCGTGTCCGGCTCTGCTCCCAGGGAGCCTGACCCTAAAACAGCACACCAGCTTCTTTTTTCTGGGATAGCTTGACACTTAACTTCATTAATTCCTGAATTGATTCATCTGATAAAAACATCATATCCATTTATCAATGAAAATGAGAAACAATGAGGCAAAATAGAAAAAAGGATGGGAGAGGCATGTTTCAATTTCTGCAACTGTTTTCAGGTTTTTTTTCTTTAAATAAATATACTCATTCCTCAGTCATATAGACGATGCTTCAAGCCAACCGCCAGCTCGATATTATTCATAACTTTCATTTCTTTTTTTACAAATCACCTCCATCCAAAAGCCTGTTCTTATTAGCAAACTGAATGTATACATATTTTTTGCAATGTTTATCTGTGAATATAAATCTCTGCTTTTGCTGGATTGTTTATCTAAATTTGTTGGTAAAATTCATATTTTTTATATATTTATGTAGACTGCACAAATCCACTACATAACAAGCGCTAAGATACTTATTGAAATATAATATTTGCTTAGAAAATATCTGAAAACAGAACAACGATGTGTACATATAATCTATTGGGGAGGAAAACCTTAAGCACTTAGACTAGAAATGAATATGCAAGCTTCACTATCCTCAGAAATATTTTCCTCTGTTTTCAGTTTCTTTGTGAATGAGCAAATAAAGCATCCTGTCACCTAAAATATGAAGGTAGGGGATCATGGAAGCAAGACATGCCACGTGAGCACTTTTTTCTCTGGCGATGTCAGAGAGGAATCTACAGAGAAGAAAGGAGGCTTGTAATCAGACCTAAGTAGTTGTGAGGAAAGACATCACAGGCATTTCCTGACAGAAAGACTGAGATTTCGTCACCGAAGCTGCTTTTGCAGCCGCTGCCGAGGCGCTTTAGCATCGCCATAGGGAGCAGGATGCCCGTCAAGCCCGCAGCAACGCGAACGGAATTGCCGCCGACGCGCCGCCCGCGGACGACAGATGATGCTCACACGCTATTTATTTTCTTTCTGCACATTTTGATCTTGTGTTGTGTTATCTACAGAAAATACTGAGCCTGTATATCACTACAAAGGGACATCAAGGGAGAAAAGATTGCTATTAAACCTAAGAAAAGGGAAAGAATAAAAAAAAGTTGCTTTGGAGTTTAAGCTCCTCAACAGAATCCTATGGCTGAGCAAAGAGAAGATTCCTTTGAATCATAACATCAAAAAGCTATTATGTTTTAGAGGCACATAATTAAAATTTTTGATTTGGAAAGAGAGGTGGGATAATGAACTTATACAGTCTGTGTATTATAGTAATAGTTTCATATGTACAGATGTCCTGCAAGCCAGCTGACTCATTTTATACTTCTTATGTGACCTTGAGTAAATGACTTCACCTCTGAGTGAGTCTGTGTGGTAGGTTATATAACAACAGGTTCCTGACAGCTTAACAGAGGAGCAAATAAGGTAATGTATATAAAGACTCTGACCAGATTAGCTCCCTTCCAGTCCGTGGAGCTGGAGTAAATTCCCAGGTTATGGAAACTTACATTGCGTATCGCCTTGCAATTCACTGTTAGCATCATAATTGTTCACTAAATATTTGCTATTAAAATAATATATAAAATAAAAACAGTGACTGTATCTCCTGTTGCTCACCCCTACTGGGAGAATGTGAGACTACGTAGGTGACTGGAAGAAGACAAAAGAGAAACATTGTCAAGCCAGCCCTGATGGCCTAGCAGTTAAAGTTCAGCATGCCCCACTTCAGTGGCCTGGGTTCAGTTCCCAGGCACGCAACCGCACCAATCATCCGTCAGCAGCCATGCTCTGGCAGTGGCTCACATAGAAGAACTAGAAGGACCTACAACCAGAATATACAACTAGGTACTGGAACTTTGGGGAGAAAAAAAAAGCAAGAGAGAGGAAGATTAGCAACAGATGTGAGCTCAGGGAGAATCCTTCTCAGCAGAAAAAGAACCGTGTTATTAAAAGAGGAACATTGTCACAGTATTGGAAAAAGGCAAATTAATTATAGAAATTTTTTTTTTCTGCTGAGGAAGAGTAGCCCTAACCTAATATCTGTTGCCAATCTTCCTCTTTTTTCACTTGAGGAAGATTAGCCCTGAGCCAACATCTGTGCCAATCTTCCTCTACTTTATATGTGGGTTACCACCACAGCATGTCTGATGAGTGGTATAGGTCTGCACCCAGGATCCGAAACCATGAACCCAGGCCACCATGCCATGGGCCAGGCCCTAGAATTTCTATTAATTTCAGAAATGATTCATCTTAATACATTATTGTGTCCACAGGAGTAAAATTACATGAAATTTGAGGCATTCAAATGATTGATACAGAAGTTGCTTTTTTAGACCTTATTAAATTAGAAAAATAAAATCATAAACATAATAATAGCTACCAAGTACTGAGCTGACACTGTGCTCTCTAGCAGTACTTGTCATGGATGAATTGTCCAGCCCCTCCCCCTGGCAAAAGATATGTCTACCTGGAACCTGTGAATGTGATTTTACTTGGAAAAAGGGTCTTTGCCAATGTAATTAAGGACCTTCAGATGAGATCATCCTGGATTACCGAGGGCCCTAAATACAATGACAGGTGCCCTTATAAAAGAAAAGGCAGAGGGACATTAGACAGAGACTCTCAGGAGAGGGCCATGTAAAGATGGAGACAGAGATGGGAATGATGCAGCCTCCCAGATGCCTCTGCGAGAGGCCAAGAAGGATTCTCTCCTAGGGTCTCCAGGGAGAGTGCGGCCCCGCCAATACCTGGATTTTGGCCTTCCAGCCTGCAGAACTCTGAGAAAATAAATATTTGGGGTTTTTGAAGCCACCAAGTTTGTAGTAATTTGTTACAGCAACCATAGGAAATGAATACAGTAAATTATTATTTGCATAATATCTCTAAAAAGTAGATGTACTGTCTCCTTTTCTATATTGAGAAACTCTGACTCAAAGGAAAGTAGTCAACTCGAGGTTACTGAGCTAGAGAGACACTGAGGCAGGATTGACACATGGCACTGTCCAGTTTCCAGGCTTTCTTTAAAAAAGCAAATTTTAAACCTTTCTTGAAAACACACTTCACCCTTCCAACTCCATGGCAGGAGCTCTCTGTCTTTGGCATTTTTTTCTTACCGTTTGCTTATCATTTTCTAGAAAAGTGAGTATGTTCATGGTAAGCATGCACTAAGTTCTCATATTGTTAATTCACATTGTTTTGCATTAAGAAGCTCCCAAAGTGGGTTGAGGAGGAGAGAAACATTGCACATCTGCTTAGTTAACGCACAAGCACCAAAAGGTCATTCCTAAAGTTCCCTTGGCATCTCGGAGTCGAAGCAGACATTGCTGTATTGTGAACGCTGGACCTTAGCAACGGCGTTAAACCTCCCACGGCTTATTTATTCAGTTTCTGAAAGGAGCCTCTGGGTTCCTAGACGATGCTTCCCAAGGATCTAGGGGATTGCCAGATCATCTTTGAGGTCACTCTGACTGGCCCCACTAGGAACAAGCTGCTGTGTAAAAATAGCGACTGCAGGGGGATTTTCCCAAGACGAAATCAGACCTGCCAATCAACTCCAGCCTTGGGCCTCCACATCCACTTCCATGAGGTCAACTGTCACAGACTGTTTACAAAGATGAGTCTGCAAGTGGCTCCCCCATCCTGTCTTCTATATTATATTCTTTCCCTTTGTTTTCACATCTGTTTAACAGCTTTCTTGAGGTATAATTTGCATATAATAAAATTAACCCATTTTAAGTATATATTTCATGCATATTGGCAATGCATACAGTCATGTAACCACAACTACAGTCAAAATATAGCACATTTTCATCACCACAAAAAGTTTTCTCATGCCCTTCTGAGGTCAGTGCCCCTTCCCCATGCCCAGCCTCAGGTACTCATGATCCGCTTCCTGTCACTGTAGATCTGTCTTTCCTAGAATTTCATATAAATGGAATCATAGAGTATACAGTTTTTTGTGTCTGGCTTTTTTCACTAAGCATGGTGTTTTTGAAACTCATTAAAAATGCAAAATGTTTTGACGTTACGCAGTAGTTCATTGCTATTTATTTCTAAATTTCCATATGTACCAAAATTTGTGTATCCATTTACCAGTTGATGAGCATTTGGTCTGTTTTCATTTCGGGTGTATTATGAATAATCCTGCTGTTTCACATCAAATTTTATTTATTTATCTCACATTTCTTTCTTATCTTCCCTTCTTCTATTTCTTCAAGACTGTCTTCCTCTTTTGTATCCCAAACTGACCAGAAATAAAGTTTAAGGAGCCTGGGCAGTGGTTCTCAAAGTGGTTGTCCCTCAGGAGATTTGTGACAATACCTGGAAACATTTCTGCTTGTTACAACTTGAAGAGGGAGGTGCTATTGGCATCTAGTGTAGAACCCAGGGACGCTGTCATCCATCCTGCAATGCCCGGGACAGCCCCCCCACACACACACAACAAAGAATTATCCAATCCAAAATGGCGACAGTGCCAACATTGAGAAACCAAGGCCTAGGGAACAGTCTTATAAAGAAAGACTTTCCATGAAACCTTTTATTTGGCGGGAATTTTAAATAAAAATGTCTTTTGTTTTTCTTGGGAAGAAACCTGGAATTCAAGGAGTAACTTCATTTTTACGTATGTCGGCTTTAGAACAGGAAGGCATAGACTTTCAGTAAAAATACACAGGGCAATACTTAAACCACCAAATGGATGAATAATTCTATTCTAGAAACCATGCGTCAAAATCTTTTAGCTCCCAGCTGAAATCTTTAGTTAGTTAAAACAGAAGTGTGTGTCTGATCAGATAGCAGTTTTTAAGTCAAACGTTAAGTGTTTCAGGACTTGGCAGGAGGTAAACGGCTATTTTGTCACTGGCCCCACAGCCATAAAGTTGACAGTGTTATACTGCTCTCTTTCCTTCTCCAGAGTCTACTCAGAGATATCCTAAGTCCTTCTCTATCAGAAGCTTCTAAGCATCTCACCAGTTTGCAGCCTCAGCAAAGTGGAGACAAGCAAATGAAACCAACCTTAGCTTGAAAATAACGCCACTCAAGGCAATGACTGAATCATGCTTTAGGATAAGCCTATTTTGGAAACAAGTTCTGGGAGTATGGAAAGTTATCTTAATTTGACAGAAAACATTTTATTTACTCAATAGCGCTGTTAGTCTTCAAATCTTTTATATAACATTCTGCAAAGAGCATGGATTTGAAGCCAGGCGGGTTTGAATTTTATTCAAAGCTCCAATACTTAGATTTGGTACAAGTAAGGCCAAATCTCTCAATCTCTCTCAGCCTGGGCAGCTTTATATAAGATGGAGAAGACAACAGCTAATTTAGAGTTTGTATGAGCTTTAAATAAGATATTGTATATACAGGGCCTGGCACATAGTGTGCGTTTGACAAATGTTAATTTCCTTGATGCTTTCAACTGTCAGCTTCAAACTAAATGCTTTCTTTGAAAAACTAACATTCTCTTCAAAGAACAATAAATATTAAGATTTGTTTACATAAATATTTAAATATGATGTATGCAACATGCATAATGTAGTATATTTCTTACCTCATATTCATGAAATCTAAGAGCTAGACTGATAGATAGGACACAAAGAACTTTCACAAGGCCTTCTGTTAGAACTAAATTTTCAGAAGAAAAAAGTCACAAGATCATACTACTTTCACCTAGCTGAAGCTATGCATATTTTTAAAAATAAGAAAAACATAACTGATTTATGATACTAAACTAATTTATCAGTCCTTTATTACTGAAGGTGTTCATAATTCATAGAGTGTACTTCCCCTGAAATGAATTACAAAAAAATTGACTTCACCATGAGGGTTGAGGATACACCATCTCTTTTTGTTCATACTTTACTCTCCTGACTCTCCCTATATGATTTTTTAAAATTTTAGATTTACACCTCTCTTCTGACTTGTAAAACCATCTGAGACATATTTTACTTGTAAGACGTGATAGAAAATAAAATTATAATTTTATAATTTAGAATATAAATATAAACTCACACTTTCAGGAGAATGGAATACCTCTGTGTCTCTTTACTAACTCTGCACATTAAAAAAAAAGGAAGGAAAGAAGGGAGGGAGGGAGGGAAAAGAAGGAAAGGAGAGAAGAGAAATGGATTCCCTTGGCATGGAGCGACAAGGGCAGTAAAACATCCTGTGGTGTGGGGAAAACACTTTGCATGCTGTCTTCGGGTCCCTGCTTCTCCTTGCTCTTTGGGCTTACACCTCACGGAAATTGCTGACACTCACAATACTAATCTATTCCATGATGTATACAGATCCTGTTCCTCTCTCTGGGAAGGAGAAAATGGAAACAGATGCCTTTCTTTCTGCAGCGATTCTCAAGGGCATTACATCACTGTTGAAGAGAGGAGGAGCTGGAAGAAGAGGAAAAAGGACTGTGCCCAGAGGCAAAAATGTAGAGTTGGACTTTTATTTGATGCTCTGCTAGAAATCAAATGCACCGTGCTGGAACCATAGAGAAGGACATTTTTCTGTGAAGAATGGCTTTTCCAAATATGTTTCTCAAGCAGCTGATTCCAGCTGTACTTTTAGTGTGTCCAATTTAAATAGCACTGCTGCTTCTTGATTGGAAAGATGACACTGGCTGCCATAGGAGGGCATCTTAGGATCCTAGGATCCATCTCAAGGATTTTCTTTTCTTAACTCTAAAGAGTTATGAGACATTTTCACATGAAATTGAAGAAGGTATTGAAGAAAGAAAGAAGAAAGGTAGGAAAAGTGCTTAAAAAAAATAGAGAAATAGGCAACTAGATTAAAGAATGTAGATGTATAGTCATATGGAATTACTTATATTTATAATATTAAAAAATGTCATCAATGTGATTTACATCAATACAAATCTAATCTAGTAGCTCTTTGGTTCAAACTTTTCAATTGCTTCCTGTGTGATGGCATAAAGGATCATTGCATTACATGGGTCCTTAACATCCATCCAGCTTCATCCTTCACACTCCACTTCTGCTCTAAATTCTCAAGTAGTCATTTACATCTCCCGTTGTTCCTGACAAATCTCTTAGGCATTGGCAGGAGCCGTGCCCTGGGATGCTCCCCTCCCCATCACCATCTGGAAACCAACCAACCAACCTTCTCTTATGAGTCCATTTACACCTTTTGTGGGAGGCCATCCCTGACTCCACCAGCTTATTTTAAGCTCCTATTTCTCTACAACTTTTTCACTCTGCACATAACTCCATTATACATATCAAAATATTATAATTGTCAATGTGATTGCTGACTCCTGACTAAATCACAAACACCACATTATGAGTGTAAAAACTGTCTTTTCATCATTGTGAGCACCTGTTAAATATCTGTTGTCTGAAAACCAGAATGAATAAATGGATAGATGAATGACGGAATGAAAGAGTTGGCTATGAACACAAACACATAGAGATAAGTGCTTATGAGTCTTGAAGCAACAAAAAAGTCCAAGTCAGAACAGATCAACAGTCATTTTTAATCATAATTAAATAAATGTAAACTCAATGTCCCTAGGACTCAATCCTATTGATGCAGATGGGAGTCACTTTAACAACTATACAAATACAATTATACAAGTGACAGTCACACAAATAATCTGCTCCTGTCCCCATTTAACTGCAGAATCTCCAATCTTCTTTTTTTATTGACATCATAATAGTTTATAACGTTGTGAAATTTTAGCTGTATTATTGTTTCTCAGTCACCATATATATGTGCTCCTTTACCCCTATGCTCACCCCTCGACCCCCTTCCCCCTGCTAACCAGGAATCTGTTCTTTGTCCATGTATTTATTTAGCTTCCACATATAAGTGAAATCATGTAGTGTTTTTCTTTTCCTGTCTGGCTTATCTCACTCAACATGATGCCCTCAAGTTCTATCCATGTTTTTGCAAGTGGGACGATTTAGTCTTTTTCTATGGCTGAGTAGTATTTCATTATATACACATGTACCACATCTTCTTTATCCATTCATCAGTTGGTGGGCACTTTGGCTGCTTCCACTTCTTGGCTACTGTGAATAATGCTGAATGAACATAGAGGTGCATAAGTCTCTTTGAATTGTTTATTTCAAGTTCTTTGGATAAATACCCAGTAGTGGAATACCTGGGGTGTATGCTATTTCTAGTTTTCAGTTTTTGAGAAATCTCCATACTGTTTTCCATAGCAGTTGTACCAGTTTGCATTCCCACAGCAGTATATGAGGGTTCTCTTTTCTCCACAGCCTCTCCAACGTTTGTTGTTTTTCGTCTTGGTGATTATAGCCATTCCAACAGGTGTAAGGTGATATCTCATTATAGTTTTGATTTGCATTTCCCTGATGATTAGTGATGTCGAGCATCTTTTCACGTGCCTGTTGACCATCTGGATATCTTCTTTGGAAAAATGTCTGTTCAAATCCTCTGCTCATTTTTTCATCAGGTTGTTTGTTTGTTTGTTGTTGAGTTGTGAGTTCTTTATATATTTTGGAGATTAATCCCTTATCAGATATATGATTTGCAAATATTTTCTCCCAGCTGGTAGTTTGTCTTTGCTTTCATTTTGTTCCTGGTTTCTTTTGCCTTGCAGAAGCTATTTAGTCTGATGACATTCTATTTGTTTATTTTTGCTTTTGTTTCCCTTGCCCAAATAGATATGGTATTCGAAAAGATCCTTCTCAGATCAATGTCAAAGAGTGTACTGCCTATATTTTCTTCTAGGAGTTTTATGGTTTCACATCTTACTTTCAAGTCTTTGATCCGTTTTGAGTTAATTTTTGTGTATGGTGAAAGATCATGGTCTACTTCCATTCTTTTGCATGTGACTGTCCAGTTTTCCCAATGCTATTTATTGAAGAGACTTTCCTTTCTCTGTTGTACATTTTCAGCTCCTTTGTTGAAGATCAGCTGTACATAGATGTGTGGTTTTATTTCTGGGCTTTCAATTCTGTTCCATTGATCTGTGGGTCTGTTTTTATACCAGTACCATGCTGTTTTGATTACTATAGCTTTGTAGTATACTTTGAAGTCGAGGATTGTGAGGCTTCCAGCTTTGTTCTTTTTTTCTCAGGATTGCTTTAGCTATTCAGGGTCTTTTGTTATCCCATATGAGTTTTAGGATTCTTTGTTGTATTTCTGTGAAGAATGTCATTGGGATTCTGATCGGGATTGCTTTGAATCTGTAGATTGCTTTAGGTATTACAGACATTTTAACTATGTTTACTGTTCCAATCCATGTGCAAGGAATATTTTTCCATTTCTTCATGTCATCATCAATTTCTTTCAATAAAGTCTTATAGTTTTCATTATATAGATCTTTCACCTCCTTGGTTAAATTTATTTCTAGATATTTTATTATTTTTGCTGCAATTATAAATGGGATTGTATTCTCAAGTTCTCTTTCTGTTAGTTCTTAGAGTATAGAAATGCAACTGATTTTTGTAAGTTGATTTTGTACTCTGCAACTTTGCTGTAGTTGTTGATTATTTCTAAGAATTTTCCAATGGATTCTTTAGGGTTTTCTGTATATAAAGTCATATCATCTGCAAAGAGTGAGAGTTTCACTTCCTACTTGCCAGTTTGGATACCTTTTATTTCTTTTTCTTGCCTAATTTCTCTGGCCAAAACCTCTGATGCTATGTTGAATAAGAGTGGCAAGAGTGGGAACCCTTGTCTTGTTCCTGTTCTCAGAGGGATGGCTTTCAGCTTTTCCCTGTTGAGTATGGTGTTGGCTGTGGGTTTGTCATACATGGCCTTTATTATGTTGAGGTACTTTCCTTCTATACCCATTTTATTGAGAGTTTTTATCATAAATGGATATTGGATCTTGTCAAATGCTTCTCAGCATCTATTGACATGATCATGTGGTTTTTATTCCTCATTTTGTTAATGTGATGTATCACATTAATTGATTTGTGGATGTTGAACCATCCCTGCATCTGGGATCAAGAAAAAGATATAGAGAAAAAACAAATTTTCCTCCGGGCCCTATGTTCTCTTCTTCCTGTCCATGCTCCAGATGCAATAAATGTAATCAGTTCCTGGTGTATTCTTGTAGCTATATTCTGATACTAACATATATATGTGTATGAAATACACAAGTTGTACACATATTATGCATCCTGTTCTGTGTCTAACTTTTTTTCATTTTACCATAGATTTTAAGGTTGCTTTCCATACAGTATACATATAGAAATATTTTGTTATTTTTAATGGATGCTCAGCACTTCACATTATAGTGTTTTATAATTCCTTAAGCTATGATCTACATGGGCATTTATGTGCTTTCCAATCTTTGGGTGTATCAAAAATTTTTCCATTAATGAAGTTAGACAGATATATTTGCACCTACAATTGCATGTATAAACTGTAGGAATAAATTCTTAAAGTAGAATTTCTGGGTAAATAAGTATACACATTTTAAATTTTAATAGATAACATCAGATAGCTCTTCACAGAGCTTTTACCAAATCACACTTCCATCAATAGAAGAGAGTATAAATCTCCTGCCACATATTTACCAATTTTGTTACTAAAAGTTTTGTCACTCTAACAGATGAAAAAGTGTGTTTTGATTTAATATTAACTTCACATTTATTATGTGTAAAGTCGAAAGTCTTTCCTTAAAATCATTTTTATTTTTTTCCTACAAAATCCGGTCATGTTATTTACTCTCATTTTTATTGCCTTTATATAGCCTTTTGAAAGAGATTCGTAGGAGCTTTTCTATATTTTGTAATTAGGTCTCCCTCATATATTTCCAAATATTTTCCCCTAGTTTGCCACTTGTCTTTTGACTTTGTTTATAGTATTATTCTATTAAGAAGGTTTTATGTATTTTTATCACTATTTGATGACTTTTAAATTTTTTACATTGTTCTCATCTGAAACAATATTTAGCTTTTCAGATGAAGCTCTTTGTTTTTCCAGAAATGCAGCCATATCTCCTTCAAATAATGATAAGTTTCATCACTTTTACATTTATAGACCCCTTATTAAAGACTGCGTATTAATTAGCAGTATATGACAATATAGAGTCATTACCCACTTGCCCTGGAGGGTGCTGGTAGGAGAGTGAATCTGTGTTTGCAAGTGCCATCTCTTTCCTAACCATCTCAACCTTGTGTTAAGAGCTCTTTTTCCAGCATAGAATCAGAGAAAGCACTTATCACACAAGATTCATACAATTACTCTCTGGGTAAAATTCCTTATACCATGTCAACAAAAATACTTATTTGGAGCCACTTCTCTAGATATGGAAACAGTTTATCACTCTGAGACTAGAGAACTTTCATAAAGATATCTTTCCTTTTGTGAGGAAACATGAAGCACAAAAACAGAAAAATTTTCAGTTATGAGAAACTGTAACATCAGAGAAAGTTCCAGAACTGCTGGTGGGCTTCATTATTTGTGGTATAGGAAGGTTGGCAGGGTGGTGAGGAGTAATGTGTCTCAGACTTATGACTGACCCTGGCTTTATTTAAATATGGTATGTTTGTGTGGAGAGGGTTGGATGGCACTGACGGAGATCGTCAGAGCTCAACAACTGGGAGCCAACACCAAATGGCATTTATTAAAAGTCACCAGTGAAAATCATTCAATATCTTTTCCCTTTGAATTTTTACCAGACAATAAGATTGCATACTCATTTCTTTTCTTTTCTTTTCTTTTTTTGCGAGGAAGATTAGCCCTGAGCTAACATCTGTGCCAATCTTCCTCTATTTCATATGTGGGATGCCTTCACAGCATGGCTGACAAGTGGATCAGGTCTGAGCTGGGATCTGAACCCACAAACCCAGGCCACCGAAGCAGAGAATGCAGAACTTTAACCACTTGGCCAAAGGACCAGCCCCACATGCTCATTGCTTTTGTTCCCCTCATAATCCTAGATGCATAACGGATGCTTCACAAATGATTACAGATTAGCCAGGCTTGATGATTGTTTCTCTCTCTCTCTCTCTTCCTATATATATATATATTATATATATATATATACACACACATATATAGTTGGAATTAAGAATCATTCAAAATGTTATCTGACTCCACACACAGCTTTTAGGATCATGTAGATAAAATCTAATTGATTTGGCTAACAAGGTTAGTGGCAGCATAAAAATTAGAATCCAAGCAGCAACCATCCAATTTCTATTGTTAAGTCATGATAATATGATTTGATTTTTAAAAAGAAATTGTTTTAAATCCTTAATTCATTTTAAAGAAAAATATCCAATATTTCTAGGTCCTAGCTTATGTCTCCTTAACTAAGCTTGTGCACAAGTGGGGACAGTTTCATGACCAAAACTTGTGCTGTGGATGTCAATAGATTAAGCTATAATTTACCATCTTCCATCCTTCCTCATAATTTTACCAGGCCCACAAGTATTTGCAGAACTTAGTTGTATAATTTGTAAATACAGAATGTACTTGTAAATTAGGCTATTTTTCAACTGAATACCTGAAGCCAAATATAAAGCTGGCAGACAATGTTATAAAATTCAAAGTGTACAGAAAATTAGAGCAGCATAAACACATTAGGGATGTCTGCTCAGCATGCATTTGAAATAACTAAAGAAAGGAATTGGTCTCCTCTCCTAGTGCAGTTTGCACAACAGTTACTTATACACCTGTCTCTTCCTCCATCCCCATAACCACAAGGCAAAACTCAACAGGATATGGTTTTCTGATTGTTCTCCGCCCTGTAAAGGCTCAGTGCTTCCGTTAACACAGGCAGCAGGGCCTTGAGAAACGCTAGCGTCAAGAATAGGTAGACATACTATGAAAATATTCTGTAACTTTCCCAAGAATCTCGATAAAGCTGGAAGAAACCTTCTTGCCCCCATAGCTGACTGATGATAGTTGGGCATGTAGGTGGCCTTGGGTTAAAAGAAAATAGGGTGAGAAAAAAGAATATGCTGTAGATTTTAATTATTCCTTTGTCAACCACACCATGAACAGGAACTATAAAACTTTATCATCTGATAAATTTTCCCCTCTCGTTGAAGTGTGAACCCAGCTTTAACAGCCATTGTGTTCTAAGCTATTGGCTCCAAACTGTTGGAAAGTGAAGAAAGTGCAGGCAGAGGCATAATGCTTTGTGTAAGGTGCAACCTTTGTGTTCCAGACACTTTGTACTTGCCAAGAGCCATCCTCAAGTGGCTGGCAATGCTTAATAACACAGACTGAAAACATCTGTAACCTCCCTCTTAATGCTTCCTACAGCAGTGTCGAAGTCCCCTCTACAAGTATACGACTGCAGGGTCCAAACAAACGAAAGCTGGCATTAAAACTTGGGACATAAACAAATCCAAAATTTAGTTAAAAATGACACTAGTTAGAGTAAGTTGTTCTGTTTTCCTTTGCATTCCTGGTGATAGATATACAGAGATTCATCAACACGCTAGAACGTACACTTAGGAAATGATATGCCAGGTTAGGAATTCACTCAATGGTTCCACAAACTCTTTTGAAAGCCTGTTATGATACTAGGCCAGATGATACAGACTCAGGAAACCATGCTGGTGGTGTGCCTGTAGAATGAAAGATAAAATTAACCAGTTCTCACGAAGATCTAATGTCATACCATCAATCTATAGTCAACCCAGACACAGGTTCATGTCAAACTAAGAAAAATTATGATAATAATAATGACCACAATTACCATTATTCATGGAATGAGTGATCACCATAAGCTAAGTATTGCGCTCAGTGAGACCTATACATATGTACGTGTGTAAATTCTAATTCAGTTCCTACACAACTTCATCCTGCTTCCACAGCAAACTATCTCAGGCCACAAAATCACCCTAAGTTCCTCTTCTAACAAGATTAACACAACATTTTCCCCTGATATGTCCCCTCATACTTCCTGAACTTTTGAGCAGTCACACAAATGATTCCCATTTGTTCTGCCAAGTTACCCACGAAGGGAGAACTCACCCACTGCCACTTGTAGTCAGAGGATTCCCCACCAGCTGCTTTAAGTAACCGGTCTTGCTACACTATCGCCTCCCACTAAGACAGAGCCGGGGCAGAGCATGCTGTGAAAGCTGTGACGGGAACTCACAGTTGCACCCTGGTACAGAGCTCTACAGGCCACTCTCTCAAATTGTGAAAGAGATATTTATATTATGCTTAAATAATAAACAAGGAAGAGGAAAGGATATGTGAGCAGGAAAGAAAATGAGGGTGTCACACCAAGATAGGTCAGGCCCCCAACTATTGCAGCTCTGTGATGATGAAGCTATTGAGCTGACCAAGGTGGCTTGCCCAGCTAAACACTATGGCCATCCCTCAGAGATGGGGGCTCTGTCAGGGCATCTCCCACCTGTATTGATCCTGGTGCCTTGTTTTCATGTAAGTCAGAGACTCAATGGTGGCTCACTGAAATCTTGGCAGTCTGCAGAGGTAGGACACCAACTGAGCCACCTCTCTTGGTGACCCTTCTATTTAGTGCCTCTTAGTTGTCTTGGTGTGCTTCCTATTGTGTCTGACATCACAGAAACCAGAGGCTCAGTCCCATTGCTCATGGGGCACATATCCCAGCTCTAATGGGATGGGATGTCGGGGAGATTAGTTAAGTAATGTCCTGTCTCATCTGGGGAAAAGCACAGATAGCCTTTGGAACAAGTTACAGTACTCCCTCAAGAGCAAATGGAAGGTCAGTTGGAACCATCCATAAAGCTGCGAGGATGGTCTTATCGGATATAGAAAATGATGGAGTACCAGTAGGAGGTTGACAAGGGGGAGACACTTTCCTTGGAGACAATGAGATTCGGACTCAGGGCTTCCCAGGACTGGGGAGCAGTTTGACCCTGGATAGTGGCCAACTATTCTATTCATCTTCAGCAGGTACTACCACACAGCCTTTGTTTATAGAGCTCAAAAGTCAGGGAAACAGTTTTCAAACTGCATTCCAAAGGGCTGTGGGGCTCTAAGAAGTTGTCCCAAGGAGCAGCCAGCAGGGATTGGGTCGCATAAGGCCCCGAGACAAGCGGTCTTCGGGCTTTCATTCCTGTTCCCGACAGAGCAGCTCTGCTCTGCCTGTTTTACCCACTGCAATTTCACATTTAGAAAAAATGGCTCTACTATTTAAGAATTTTTGAAAACCACTGGCTTAGGTACAATGTCATCAGAAAAGTTTTTCGAAATGAAAATGTAAATCCCTTGACACACACATTTTGTTAATGTGTTCTGCATATCATTTAGCACGGTGAATCATTCCAGCAATGCCCAGGATCTTATTTATAAACCTCACGACAGCTGTAGTTTTGTAGAAGTTATATAAACTTATCTGTTTATATATAGAGAGAGAACCAGTCCTCCTCTTGCAGGAGATTGTGAAGTGTGGGGCAATACTCTCCATTTGTGGTAGTGTGTCTCGCAACAAAATGTGAGGTGAGGGAAGGTGGGGGTTGGTTTAAATGTCTAATGGCAGCCAGTGACGATTTGCTTTACCAGGTAAATATAAATTGTGAGGTCTTGTAGAGATATAAGAAAAAGAATTTATGCCCATGCTCAAAGTAAAAGAAACTCTCTCAAAAGTAGACTTGTGGAGAACTATAGTGTATGAGAACCAAATTGTGAAGAGCTAAAGAAGGAGAGGATTAGAGTTCAGAAGTGGGAGGACAGAAATCATTTGAGTAGAAAGGAGAGAGAATCATCTAAAACGGTAAAAGTAATGTGAGTTGGGTTCATACAGGATTACCTCAAGCAATGAGAGGTTTACTGTAAAGACAAATGTCACATGAGGACCACAGGAGTCTCACGGGAATCCTGGGGCATTGAACGCCACAGAGACTGAAGCACAGGGGTGGAGCCTGGGGAAGAGTTCTGGGGAAGGACTGGATTTCCTTTTCACCTGGGGGCAGGAGTTTACAGCTTCTCCGCTTGCATGATATTCAGCGCCTGTCTGTCTCTGTGTTTTCTCCTTTCACAAACTGTCAACGGTGGCACCCACCCCAGCAGCTGACAATAACCTTTCAGCTTATTTTCTCATGGCCTTCTTGTCCCACCACCTTCTCTGAATGTTTTTTTCAACTTCTGCTTCAATTACCTAAGCTCCTGGTCCGTATTTCCAGTTGAAATTCACAAGAGAAGGAGTCTAATTTGCCCAGCCGATCCTTGTTTGAGCAGAGTTTTCATGCGTCAAATCACCTCATGGGTAAGCCTACGAATCGGTCAGGTGCCCACTCCAGGGCAGCCTGGGGGGAAGGGGGCGCGTCACCTGGTACCGACCATGGTCACCCTTATCTCTGGACTGATTTAAACCTCCCCCCTTTGCAGGGGCTGTGGATGAGGCAGTCTCCCTCAAGAGGACCAGTATCCTGGCCAACCTGTCTAATACAGCAGTGGTGGGAAACAGGGAAATAGATTCCAAAAGGGGAGGGGAGGGGGAAAGAGAGCACATGCAGAGTGCTACATGCGAGAGCACAGAGAGGAGGCGCCACAGGACCTACATCAAGGCCAGAGAAAGGGCGCATTAGCTCTAAGGAAACCTTACAAGAATGTCCCGAATTGGTGAGGGATGTGGTCATAAAGTCAGTTCCACTAGTTAACAGGAAAATAGATAGACAGGTAGATAGATAAGCAGACATTCAGACAAACAGATAGATGAGTACTAAACTGAGATTTCATTTTGGTCCTAAAAAAAAACCAGCTCAACTCCGCCCAAACACTTAGCTTTCATCATCTGCAGCTACCTCCATTATCAGTTCTTCATTAACTTAGCACAAGGGTTTGAGTAAAGCTTACAGCCTGCATATATTAAATAAGAAAATAAATAAGGAAAACAGAAAAATCTATATTAAAATGACAATTTTTAATGAAGATTTTGATATCAATAAATAAATCAATTTACTTTTAAATTAAAACTATGCAATATTAACTAGAAAAAGTAAAAGTTTAAAGAACGAGTAAACATCCAAATATATAAAAAGCATATTTTTCCAGATAAGCCAAATTTAATCCTACTTGTGGAAGAGACTGCTGGTTGCTTCTTAATATCTTCTCTCCTTTTTTACTTTAGTGACAAAAATACAATTTTTGGATGAGCATGCTACTGCCAAACTATAAAATTACAGCTGGTGTGGCCTTGTAACCAGATTTTAGGCAATAAAACATAAATAGAAGTATTGTGTTCAATTTTCAGGAAGCATCCTTATTGGGAAAGTCATGGCCTTCCTCCTATTCTCCTCAACGCAGAAGCAACAGTAATCACCTCCTGTGTCAGGGGATGCCAAGACCACTCTCAAGTGCGAAGATTCACTAGCAGGACTCCTGGGACCCAGAAAAGCTGTTATACTCATGGTACGGTTCATTCCAACAAAAGGATACAGAACAGAAGTAGTAAAAGGAAACGATATGCGTTTCCAGGTGTCCTCCCCTAGCAGAGTTTCATAGACGGCACTTTAATTCTCCCAGCAAGGAGGTGTGACAAGTATCAAGTGTTGCCAACCAGAAAAACTTACCTGAGTGTCCCAGGTGTTTATCAGGGGTCAGTCACACAGGCCCGGAGCACTCAGGCAATTGATCGTAGCCCCTACAGAGGTCAAACTGATAGTGTGGCCCAGGACACCAGCAGAACAAAAACAGGCGTTCACCATAAATCGCATCATGACCATAAACTCTCTGGCATTGCCCTAGGTCTTAGGGACACTCTTATCAGGCAGGATATGCCAAGGGCTCAGAGGCTAGTAATGCCCAGAAGCCAGTCAAGGGCTGGTTCTTTCTTTGTAACGTGCAGGGTTTGAGCCCCCCAAGTCCACTGAGTGAGTCAACCCCTGCATGCACAGCGAGCACCCCACACCCACTGAGTTGACCCACTACTGCACACGTACCATGAGGTGACCTTAAGAATGAAGCAACACGCACAAGAGGAAAAAAAGAGAAGGAGCTGCTTCCACGATACCACTGGGTTGCCACACGAGAGCTAGTTCACCAATCTTTTTCTTCACTTAGTAAGAAAGGCACATCTACTAGTTTCAGCCACTAGTTTTCAGGCCTTTTTTTTAACCCACAGCTGAACCACCACTGGGCTCTTTTCACAGCTTTAGGCTATTAAAGCATAGAACACCCTTTTGCTTATGAAAGAACATTAGAACATTCACCTTTTATCAAATTCAGAATGACCAGATCTACTCTAAACACTTGAGGGGACACAATTTTTATTAGTAGTAGTAATTGTTGTAGTTAATTCAATAAAAAACAAGGCCATTTATAAATTTGTTTTTTCTACATGATCTACAACCATTGGAACTGATTAACTGAATGACACCGTTGTCTGGGGACCATGTGTGTAACAGCCAGCTTATGTTCTCCTACCATTTATTGAAACTGCAGCCCCCAGCCCCTCCTCTGTCACTCTCTATCTTCTTCCTTTCTCTTTTCTTTTTTCTCCATGGCACTTGTGACTGCTATGATCTAAATGTTTGTGCCCCTGCAGAAATCATATGTTGAAATCCTAAAGCCCTTGGTAATGGTATTAGAAGGTGGGCCCTTTGGGAGGTGCTTAGGTTATCAGGGTGGGGACCTCATGAATGGGATTAGTGCCCTTATAAAAGAGGCTCCAGAGAGAGCCCCAGCCCCTTCCACCACTGAGGAAACAGGGAGAAGGTGCTGACTATGAATCAAGGAGGCCCTGCTCAGAAAGTCACCATGCTGGTATCTTGAACTTGGACTTTCTAACTTTCAGAACCATGAGCAATAAATTTCTGTTGTTTATAAGCTACCCTGTCTGTGGTTTTCTGTTATAGCAGCCCGAATGGACAAAGACAGTGACCAAATGGCACACGATCTATTTCACTCATTTATCGTGTATTGCCTGTCTCATTCCACCAGAATGCCGGCTCCATGACGGAAGGGGAATTTTGCCTGTTTGTTCACAGTTGTATCCCCAGTGTTCAGGACAACACCTTAAGCACAGTATTCATTCAAACATATTTGTTAAGTGGATGAATTACTATTTGATAAATATTATTTTCTAGTTAATATATAATGTAGAAAGTTAAAAAGAGGAAACAACTCCATAAATACAAAAGAAATTTTAAGATTCTTCTTCAGGAAGAGATCATCTTAACAAACATGTGCTACACAGAGTTACGGTCAGTGGGTGGCAAATTCATAGAATGGTATAATTTTCCTACTTATCTTTAGAGATAGAAAAATGCTGAACCTCTCCAAAGCTGAAATCAATTGTTCACTCTGGGTCATAATACACCTTGGCAACAAATATCCTGCAAATTCTTTCATTATGTATAGTGCCAAGTAATTGAGCTACAAAAATTTTGTTTTAATTGAAAAAAAATGAGTTGCAAAGGGTTGCACACGATATCACTGTTTTTTAAAATAGATTTGGAAAGCTGATTCTTTCATATAAATTACATAGTAAGTGGCATGACTATGCAAATTCTAACACAATTCTAAAACACTTTCCATATTGTTCTTCAGGGAAAAACAACAAAATCATTCAAGCAACAGAATATTATGCAAACTGAATACCTTTAACAAGAAGACAAAAATATACCTTTTGCAAGAACACTTGTCTGGCTGGTCTAAAAATATTTCAGGAAATAATAGGACAAGATGACATAATCAGCTGCTTCTAAAGTTAGCATTTATGTCTAAAACACTATAATATGCTTTCTTTTATTTAGAAAAGTAAAATGTGGTGGTACTTTCCAAATTTCTATTCTAGCATCTTTTATAAAAATAGAATATAACATGAAAATAATTTGAAGTGAAGCACCCAAAAGTAGGATAAATGGTAAAATCGATACAACTGGAGAATGATTGAGTTGTATGATCAGAGCAATAAACTCTCCTAGAAGAAAAGAGGAAATAACAAAGGAATAGAAACTATATTATTTAATTAAAAGTTGAGAGAGAATGAAAAGAGAAAAAGAAGTGCCATCACCAGATATTAGTACTCTCAGAAAAGGAAGACAAAAAAGGGAGGAAAATATTTAAACAAAGAATGGAAATACATGTCCCAAAATGAAAGACGACATACCTTGAAAAGAAAGAACCAATTATCGGTGATAATATTGGATAATTTAGGAATGCCAGTCCACGCAAACTAATTACCTCATTCTACAAATACGCAAATATGCTAGAAAAAGTACATTGACAAATGAAAGGGTGTTACAAATATAGCTGAAAGAGGTATGATATTAGAATTTTCACTTTTTTATAAAGACCATCATGTATTTCACGTTATTTGCTGTTTTGAAAAATTACCTTCAGACACATTTTACAGCACTAATAAATTAATATGTTTATGATAAATTCATTCTGTCAATCTTTATATTATATGCTTCAAATGCCTTCTTCTTTTGCTTAAAGATCATAAAAGTTTTGTTTCAACAAAACAAATAACTGCTGTTTCTCCTCTTTCTTCATCTAACTTGATTATGTATGACATTCCAATTCAAGAGCAAACAGGGGCCAGCCCAGTGGCTTAGTGGTTAAGTTCGTACACTCCACTTTGGCAGCCCAGGGTTTGCTGGTTCCGATCCTGGGCGTGGACCCACACACTGCTCATTAAGCCATGCTGTGGCAGCATCCCACACAGAAGAACCAGAAGGACTTACAGCTAGGATATACAACTATGTACTGGCACTTTGGGAGGGAAAAAAATAAAAGAGGAAGATTGGCAACAGATTTTAGCTCAGGGCCAATCTTCCTCACCAAAAAAAAGAAGAAAACTAAAAAAAAAGAGTAATGTCTCATTCTCCAGGCTCCTTTAGTTAGCAGGAATTGCAAGTTTAATCCAATAAAATCCCAAGATGTGTGGAAGACCTAATGCCATATTAGCCACTCTTATGAGATTACAAATTTATTTTAACTATTCTTAGCCACTTCAGGTGGCTTTTTACCCCTTCCCCACAGCATAAAAAATTTACAATTCCTGCAACATGAACTTAGGCTGCTTTTCTCTTTATAGCATAAACACATCACTAAAAAACTCACTGTAACTAAAATTGTATTGATATTTATAAATGTATAATTTTATTACAAAAAATAATACAGGCTAAACGTATATTACTTGAAAACTAAAAATATTTTTTTTAAAAAATCTTACGTTTTCATCATCCAAAGATAACTAAGTTTCTCATTTTGGTATGGTCTGGCCACATGCCCAGCTGCACGAGCAGCATGAGACAGGTTGTGGAGAGACCAAAGAAAAGACTCGGAGACAGTGGGAGAGGTGTAAGGTTTTATTGGGTCTTACTTACAGGGAGTGTCCAGTGGCGGCCGCTGGACAGAGTTCCTGATACTGGGAGCAGAGAGGCGGTTGCTTATATATGAGGGGAACAAATGCCATGTGCTTGCCTTGCATGGCCCATATGCCAAGGATCAGCAGCTCCCGTGGGAGGGCTCTGTGTTCCCTCAGACCCATGGACTCCGAGAGAAACACTTACAATACCAGATGCTTGGCATCCTGTCCACAAAGGGTCAGAAGGACACATGGTTGTTACAGGGCACGTAGGCTAGTGCCGGGCCAGCGAGACCCTACAGGTGTGTAGCTTTTAAACTTTTTTAATTAAAATTAATTTTTAATTACAAAATTTAAAAGTGCTTTTTCTTACTTAAAAATTTAAAGTGAATATTTTCCTTTGTCATCGAATATTCTTGTAAAATATGAGATGACAATAATTAGATCCACATAGGATTTCTGAGAGCTAACACACTTTATCTGGGTTTGTACCAATCCTTTAGCAGCTTATCACTATTAAAAATCATAACCCATACTGTATTGTCTTGAAATATCATTTATCATTATTTTCCCTCTTACTAGCATATAATTGCACTGCAAGAACCATCTGTGTCTTAGCCATCCTTTTATTGTCATTGTCTAGAACTCATTAGGCAGACAAGCCTATTACAGTTCCTGAACTAAACCGTAATATTGTGATATCATAATGATGTCCTTTCATATAACCATTTCTTTTTCTTTTTTCTCTTTGTTATTGAAAATTCCAAATTGAACAGAATAGTGACCTCACGCTCCCCTTACCCTGCATCACAATTATCAACTCATGGCAGTCATTTTTACTACCCCCTCATCCACCATCTGCACCAATTTTATCTTGAAGCCAGTCTCTGAATGATAGATTTCCTCTTGAAATATTTTGGTATGAATTCTTAAAGCTAAAAACTCTTTTAAACATAACCCCAGTACCACTATTACACCAAAAATAATTTAATATTCATTCCTTAATGTCATCCAATATTCAGTCAGTGAGAATAATCATTTGCTCTATTTGTCCCAAACTACATTTAGTAACACACACTAATATCACCACTGGTGTCCCTAGAAGAGACTCGCAGCTCCAAGAAAGTTTTGAAGTAAAATGTAAAGCATAAAATATCACTAAGGTAGAAGATCAGATTATAGAAAACATACATTTCGTTTATTTTTTGTATGAGAAAGCACTAAGAAAATAGATTTAAGTTTGAATTCCCATGATGTCTCTGCTTTTGTTTGTTTAGACAAACTAAAACCTTCACAAAATTATTGACACACAGAGGGCTTCCCTGCTGGGCTTAACTACTCCCGAGTCAGGACTGACCAGGATTGAACCCGAGCCCGGCCGCTCGGCGGTTATAGGGCCTCGGACACTGGACAAGTCACAGCCTATTTCCTCACCTGGAAAGGGACTAAGTGTCACCCGCCTCCCCAGACTGTTGTGAAGGGTAATGAGTTAACGCAAATAGAGCATCCAGGAGACTTCCTGACACCTAATAAGTCCGCAATAAAAGATGACTGTTATTGCTGTTGTCTTCAAGAAAAATGAGAAAAAGAAACAGACAGTAGAGATGGTTGAACATTCTTTACTTCACGAACTAAATTATAAGAGACTTTCTAAGCGCACTGAGGAGCAGACTTGGAAAATTCTTGTTTGCAGAGGCTTCCTAACAGTTTATAGAAATGTAAAAAGTGATACGGATGAGCAGTCCTTGGATAATGATGCAACACCAGAACTATCTGACAATTTTGCATAATTTCCAAGATTACAACACTACTGTTTTTTTAACCAAAATAGAAGAGTCCTAAACTATCGTCTGACTCATTTCATTGTTATATAAACACATTTGTTTATTTTTTTAATATACTGTTAAAGAATGACTTTAGGTTTTATCTTCCGGTTAATAGTATTTCCTTAAAACATCTACTCGTGGCCAATACAGAATCTACCTCAACACAAAATAGCTTTCTGAAGTCAAGAGGGGAAAACAATCTTGTTCCGTTGTACTTCCAAGGCAAGAGGAACACGCACTGCATCACCATCGGCACAGTATGGTCAGAAAGAGTGGATGGTATCAAAGTGCATAAGAAGAAACAGCTCAAATTTTAACACAAACAGGAGGGTTCACGCTCACACATGAGTTGTTTGCCAGGAGCCTCTGCCAGATGCTGTGAAAAAGACTGGGCCAGGGAGGAGACTGAGAGAGACTCCTCAGTGATACATGGGTACAAAATCCAACCCAAGCCCTAGACCCTTTTCTCACACAAAGCAAAAGCCTTAAGCTGCTTGGAGAGGAGCTGTGAACCATCCCAATCTCAGGGTCCAGGCCAAGACAAAATGCCTTGGTGGGGAAGAGCAGAAAGAAAAGGTGTTTGCCCCTGGAGGAAGGGCGGGGCATTTGCTCAGGCCTGGGACCCTGCACTGATAGAAAGCTGAAGTCTGCTAATGCTGGGGGAGCAAAAGGAAACTCCCATCCAAGACCATCCACTCCCAGACACATACCACACACACACACACACACACACAAGTACACACATAGATAGGAGGAAGAATTTGGCTTTCATGAGAGGGAAAGAGAACAATGCTAAGAAATTATATACCTGAGTCCCAAGGACACAGGGCCCGCCTAAGACTGAAGCTGGACTGGGATAGACAAGAACTCCTCCTCCTAACCACGAGCCGAACACTGAGCAACAAGCCATAGGGGTCTATCATTGAAGGCCAGGCAAGAGCATGGAGAGAGAACCCAGGTGTGCACGGGCTGCTCAGAGTGGAGAGTGGACCAGAATCATGGAGAAACCCATCCATTACGTCAAATCCAACACTAAACACAAGGCAGCAGCAGTCCATCCCTGGAGGAATCTGAGGTCTGTTGGGCCCTGAATTTAGGTATAGCAACAACAAAACCAAAACATAGTTCAATTACTGATTAGATGTGTTCAATCCCCAAAACTAAGGGCCAGAGAAGGGATGACCATTTTATTTATTATTTATTATAATATTACCATTTATTATGAAGTGTTATTTGATACACACAAAAAAACAAGAAAAACAACAATTAAGAGATAAAATATTTAACAGAAAAAGATTTAGAGATGACCAAGATGTTAGAACTAATAGAGTGCTTAAAATAACTATGCTTATTATATTAAAACTTCTAATGGTAAAGATGACAACATTCCCATAAAATAAATGGAAAAATTTAGCAGAAAGATGGAAACAATGAGTTAAGTGGAAATTTTAGAAATAAGAACATGATACGACAGATGAATTCTTTGGATGAGCTTATCACCAGACTGGACAAAGCTGAGGAAAGAATCAGTAAAATTGAAGGCAGGCCAATGGAATTTATCCAAACATAAAGAAAAAAGGGATGCAGAAAGAGAAGAGACCATCCAGGAGTGTGGGACAAGAACAACTCGTCTAATCTATGTACCATTAGGTTCTAGAAGGAGAAAATAGGGAGAAAGGGCTCAAGGAATATTTGAAGAGACAATGGCTGAGAATTTCCAAAAGTTAATGAAAGACAACAACCTCAGATCTAAGAAGCTCAGAGAAACCCAAGTAAGATACATATTTTTTTTAAATTAGACACATCATAGTCAAACTGCTAAAAAATAAAGATAAAAAGAAAATCATGAAGGCAACCAAATAATAAAGAAACACTATCTACAGATGAACAAACTATTCAAGACTTCTGAATAGCAGAAATAGTACAAAACTAGTCGATAATGAAGAACTAAAAGAAAAAAGTGTCAAAACAAAAATCTGAACCCGACAAAAATATACTACAAAAATGAAAGCAAAATAAAGACTTTTTCAGACAGACAAAGGTGAATAAAATGCATCGCCAGAAGATCTGTACTACAAGATATGTTAAATGTTAAAGGAAGTTCTTTAGGCAACTTTAAAGTTTTATTTACAGAAGTTTTATTTACATAAAGAAATAAAGAGCTACAGAAGTGGTAAAAACAAGGGTAAACATTTAAACCCATTTTTATCTGATTTTTAAAACATCTTTAAAAATAGACTGTCTAAAATTAAAACAGTAGCAATGTATTGTGAGATTTATCCATATGTAGAAGTGAAATCAGTGACAAAATGATCACAGTGGGGATACATGGAACAAAGAAAAAAGTTATCCCGGGAAATATCTAACCACAAACTATGATCAGTGCTGGAAAGGAGATGTTCACAGTTTTTTTCAGGGGCTGTCGTTTGTTTTTTTATGGCACCTCCTAAGGATTTTGGACTTTATCTCAAAAGCATGGGTAAGTCATTAAATGATAGCTGGGAGGATCATAATAAAATTATCATTTTAAAAGGGTCACCCCAGTCACTCCCTAAAGAATTGTTTGATAGGGCAAAATGGATTCAAGAACAAGTGGAAAGCTGTTCCACCAGTACAAGAGCCAAGTGATAGAGTTTTCAGAATGGATACAGGGGAAAGAGGCAATGTAGCCTGATTTGCGAGACATTGAGGAGGTAAAAATCAACGGTCCTCAGGGATGGAGAGAGAGGTACAAGGTTGCTTTTTCTCTCTAGGTCATGCAGGACTCTTCTGGTGACACACAGGTAATTGCTTAGCAAAAGAAAGATAAGAGGGTATTTGGGGAAAATAAAATAAAATAAATCCACATATATATATTATATATAGTTGTATTTTAAGATACATGATGCATTATAACATAGTTTCTTCTAATACAAATAGCAAACTAGTAGCATCATGCGGAGATTTTAAATATTTTAATTCCTTGCCCTTTAGTCTGATCCCTGGTTGTGTACTGACCCAGGCCACCATTTGTGGAAACAGGCGTGAGCTATAGGATTTTAAGTATAGCTGTGTCGGCACCATTCAACCAAATCATTTTTCACAGTATGCTGCTGTTAGCCCTTTGATGACAAGTTAGCACACCACAACGCTGGTTTGTACAACCGCAAAATTTGTATCTTGTAAAATATGTAACTTTCTGTCTGGTTATTGCTATTTTTTTAACTCCAAAATGCCTTGTAGTTGCATGAAGAAGAATTTAATTATTCATTCTGCTTTATTCAGAGCTCATTTCTGCCAGATCTTTTAAAACAGACATACCGAAAGCTCTGAGGCACAGAAACGTCTCTGGCATTCACAAATTTATGGACTGCTTTCTCTTAAATTCTTTAGATTATATTCCTAATTCCACAAATTAAGGTTCTAAATTATACAGACATAATACATAAGAACCAATAACTAACGGTGCTGTTCCTGATGTTTAAATAAGCTTCATCATAAATAAGAATACCAAGACAAAGAGAGGAGATAAATGTAAGAAAAATATTTTGCTTTGAATGTTTAATTCAAAGATTGGCATATTAATTTAGTTTTCTAAATTATGACAATAAATTTTAACTGTAAAGATACAGTTAGAAAAATATCCACTACTCCTAATTTAATGTGATAAAATAAAAAACATATACATTATTTTCCCTTTCCCCTACAGTCCTACTGAAATGTCAGAAAAATCCATGAGAAATATAGGGCATCTCTAAGAGCTCTGGATGCTGAAATTTCAGAAAAATCCATGAGAAATATAGGACATCTCTAAGAGCTCTGGACACAGGAGAGGATGCAGAGATCACAGCTCGGGCGTCCCGTGACTCCTCAGAGGAATGCCAAGTTTGTTATTCACTAGGGCAGGAAGCAAAAGGGGCCCACGGATTATCAAGGTTATTTTTAAAGGGCCACAGAAAAGCTGATTAGAGTAGTCCCAGATGCCATGATCTGAGCACCGTCCAGTTGTACCCAAATCCTCCCATTCCCCTCACAGGAGCCACCACTGAGTCTGCTTCTTTTATGTCCGGCTTGGATATCCAGGATGTCGTAAACCATGAAAGGAAATGGTAATTTTTATTTTCCGAGAAAATTTTCCTTTTATCTGGATTTTCAAACTTACTGTATAGAATTATACCTAGCACTCACTGGTAAATTTTTAAAACATTCTTGTTATATGTAGATGTATTTGCTTTGACAGTTCTTGATTTATATTTCCCTCTCTTGGATTTTTTGGTCAGACTAGCCAACTTGTTTTGCTGTAGAATATTCGAAGAATCAACCTTGGTATAACATCACAAAGTCCTACCAATTTAACCCACTAAGTATTTCCCAAGACCTTCTACTTCTTTTCACCTTCATCATTATCACACTTGTCCAAGCTGCCGACATCCTCCGCCCGGCAACTGTGCAAGCCCACTAACAGCACCACAGCATCCCTCCCTCACCTTCCTCCAGTCCAGCCTCCACACTGCAGGCAAGAGTAGCTTTACAACAACACAAATTTTACTACATCTCCACCCCCACTTAAAACATTTCAATGAGTTCCAATTATCTACCCGTAGGGAAAAAGGCAAAACTCTGACATAGTACACAAAGTTCTGCCTCGTCAGCACCCCACTGGCCTCTGATCTCTGGCCTTTTCTCACCCATGCTCCCCACCTGTGCTCCCCATTTTGTCCACAGTGGATTTCCTTCAGTCGCTTGGACTCACCATGCTGCTTTATCTCACGGGGCCTTTGCACTGTACTGTCCTCCGCCTGGAATGTTCACCCCTGCCCTCTTTGGTTAGACAGTGCCTACTTTTCCTTCTCTCTCAAACATTGTTTCCTCAGAGAAACTTTTCCCAATCTCTCTTCCTGGGTCAAAGCCCTTAGAATAGTCCCTCTTGGCACCACGTATGTCTTCCTATCACGTGTCATAACCACAGTTTTACATTTTTTGGCAGGATGATTTATTCCTGTCTCTCTGCCTCACCGGAGGGTCAGTGCTATAAGGTGCAGGCGCTCACTCTGTCCTTGGACTCAGTAGGGGACCTGGCACATAGTGGACGCACAATAGATTTTTGTTAAATTAATGAACAATACTGACAAATCTGTGAAATTGTGTGATGAGATGGCCTGGTATGGACGATGAACACTTTGAAAGTGAAAATAAGTGTTTTTCAATTCTTGAATATTTTTCTAAATAGATTCCTCTCCCTCTTTTTCCTCTGCTTTCTTTTTCTGGTACTCCTAATAATATTCTATTGGATGTCTTGGGATTCATTCCCTAAATTTCTTATCCTTTCCCTAAAATTTGAAATCTATTTATATCTTGGTTACTTTCTGGGAGATTTCCCAGACTTTATCTTCCTAATAATAGATTTTTTTGATTAGTTATATATATATATATTTTTTAAGATTTTATTTTTTTCCTTTTTCTCCCCAAAGCCCCCCAGTACATAGTTGTATATTCTTCGTTGTGGGTTCTTCTAGTTGTGGCATGTGGGGTGCCGCCTCAGTGTGGCCTGATGAGCAGCGCCGTGTCTGCGCCCAGGATTCGAACCAACAAAACACTGAGCCGCCTGCAGCAGAGCGCGCGAACTTAACCACTCGGCCACGGGGCCAGCCCCCATGATTAGTTATATATTTTTAATATGTAAACATACTCTGATTATCCGCGTGGCTTTTTAAAATTTTTTTATGAATAAGAATTATCTCCTTGAAGGTTTCTTCTGCTCTCTGCATTGTCGCTCGTTCCTCTGAGTTCCATTTTCAATGGATTTGGTTTTGGTTTCAGCATTTCATGTTGGAGAATTCTCTCCTGTTTATTATTTTTGATTTTTAATATTCAAGAGATAATAGTGGTCAGATTGGAAATTCTGCACGCATGGGTGCATTTTGTTTAGTGGAAACCAGCCAATTGGTTGTGATACCCCCAGATGTCAGTAACCATATGTCTTCTGAGCCTCTTGACAATTTCTTCAGGGAAGAATCTGTTGAGTAATTTTAATCGACCAGCAGTGTTGTGCCAAGAGGCCCAAGTCCAAAAGGTACAAGAAATCTGGGTGTGCTCACCATTCAGTATGAGGGTTTTTACATAATCGTCTCTTTTTGGCATGGCACCTCTTATATTCTGCTATGCCTGCTGTCCCTGGCCTGGAGTCTCTTGGTTGAATCTCCCCAGACAAGAAACCTCCAGATTCCTGCCAAAATCAGTGAGGAACAGGTTTCTACCTGCCTCAGATGCAGGAAGGGACCAGAGCGTCTAATTGATCCTTTTGGACTTCTAAATAATCCCTTGTTTTCAGCCTTCAGTCCCTACCTTTGGAAAGTTTAATTACAATCATCATCACTAACTCTTGGAGGAAAAAAAGGTTAAAATGAGTGATACCATAATTTTTCTAACTATTTTGCTCTGAGACTGAAAGTGCCTTTAGGATCAGCACTCATCTAATGGGACTTATCTCCCTAGTCCTACGATCACCAGCTCTGTGACCACACATGTACACAGAAGATGTCATCCCACATCTTCTAAGACAGCACTTTATACTGTAACTCAGCTACTTCTCTGACAGTAGGACAATATATGCATTTAGGTTTGAGGAACTCAAGAATGAAAACCACAGTAGAAAGGATATGGTTTTCCCCTGAGAATCAACATGGATCACTGAGAAAAATATCCGACTGGGGCAAAAAATCTGCCTCTCAGTTCTAGCTCTCTTAAAAATGAGTTCTGTATGTTTAGACAACTTACTTAACTGCCCTAACATTAGTTTTTTGATCTGCAAAAGGATGAGATTGGATTAGTGATCTCTAAAATCCTTCCTACTTCTAACATCATAGGATGACTACGGTGATATGATCGCACTTTGAACAGTATAGAAGAATAGATGAAAACACCTACTTGTAGCAACCCTTTGAAGGAGCTTTGTCTCTCTAACACTCTCAGGGATTAGTTTCCAAGATTAATTACAAAATCACCTAAAAACAAAAATATCATAACATACTTATATTATCAGATAGAATCAGGGATATTGAACTTGATAAAATTGAGACCCTTTAATTTTTGGCCCTCTTTAATAATTAGTTTAATCTTTTATTTTTAAGGAATATTAGCCCTGAGCTAACATCTGCTGCCAATCCTCCTCTTTTTGCTGAGGAAGACTGGCCCTAAGCTAACATCCATGCTTACCTTCCTCTACTTTATATGTGGGGATGCCTGCCACAGCATGGCTTGATAAACAGTACATAGGTCTGTGCCTGGGATCCGAACCGGCAAACCCCGGGCTGCCAAAGCAGAGTGCATGAACTTAAATGCTACACCACTGGGCCGGGCCCTGATTTCCTTTTTAATATTGTAAAAAGCAAGGCTAAGTTTCTCTTTACAAATGTAGATAAATAATTTCATATATTTATACATTATAGTTTTCAAAGCATTTTTACCTGCATTTTCCGTCTAATTGCCATAATGACCTCAGTGAAATCAGGAGAACAGGTACTGGTATTATCCTCATTTCCTAGATGACAATATAAGGAGCTCGTAAGTGTCACAAGGACAGTAAGAAACAAAACCAAGCCTTCTAATTCCAAGCATGATCTCCACATCTTGTGCTGCTTCCCCAGAAAACCTCTAGAAGATAAGCACCCTATCCTTATAAATAGATAGATCTGAGTGGTTTATTGAAGACTAAAATTAACTAAAGACTTTGAACCGTAAGTATTGGACCCAGTGTCTCACTGTCTTCACTCCCAATATGACTTTCAGATTTTGAAAGTACTTTTCACTTCACAACCTAAATCGGCAAGTTCAAGTGCACTGCTCTGTGCGGGTAGAAGTCAAAACTTGGTATGTTATGTGCAAATTTTGTTCCACCAAACATGAAACACACAGTAACATTTAGGCTTAGTTCCTTCATCCATCCACACAAAGTAACACATCCTCTTCCTTTGTAACTTCCTAGCGTCCTAAGCCTTAAAGGGTCACTAACCACTTGTTAGGTAGGTGCTTCATGAAAATTTGTAATCCATTCAAAAGCCTTATCATAGCCCTGGGTATATGACCCTTTATACCATCAAGCATTCCCCTTCCTGGATCTGAAGGATCATATCCTTTGTCCCCTCAATTACTTCCATTAGGCTTTGGAAGTACACAATCTCCTTGAACTGTCCACAACGGATGCCCAGTGTGGCATCACCTTCATCCCAAGTAGATGTGACTCCTGCACTCAGAACAGAGTGAGTCATTAGAGAAGAGGTTCCTCTGCAGGAGCTGAAGTTGTCAACGTCACAGAGCTGAATTTTGATCCAGAATTCACTGAGGCAAGCGATGAATTGAAATGGTTCATTTAATCCCATCGCCTGTGATTAATTCCCAACCATAGCGTAGATCCTTGAAAGCTCAAGTCCTTTTATAATCAAATGGAAAGTAGTAGATAAAATTACAAATTACAAAAATTTAAATTTTCATCCTGTGAGATTGCCTAACGATACAGGGAATTTATTGGCTTACATAACTTAACTGTCTTGAAATATGACTGATAAAGTGACATGATACAGAGACTCCAACGATATCGCCCAGGATCTGTTTCTTCTGCGGTGAAAGCTTCAGCCTCAGGCTCCACACAGCAACTGCTGCAGCCCGCTCTTCCTGGATGACAGCAAGGTGCCTGCGGGTTTATGAAATTCACATCTTGGTGTCCCAGCAAAAGCTTCCTTCCATCTATGGGCTCTGTCCGGGTTAGTTATCATCCCTCAGTGGATCTCCATTGCTAGTAATTTGGCCACTCTTGAGGTCAACAACCACACTCAAGTTATACTGAATTAGATGAGTATTTTTCAAACTGTAAATAATATCTCATTTGTGGGCCACACACTCAATACAATGGACTGCAAGCATTTTTCTTAAGAGAATAGACTAATATGGAATAGAAATAGAAATATCAGGGTACATCACCATTAGTAATATTTTTCTTTGAAACTTGCTTAGTTTTATATAAATGTATAGGTGCTTGGTAGGTAGTGATGTCATTTTTTTTTTTTTTCTGTGAACTGCAGTGGAAAAGTTTGAAAAGCAGTACCCAGAATCAGAGAAATTCGTGTCCTTCCCAGGAAATCGGAGTATTGATTGGAAACGGGAACAGATGCGCAGGAGCAGCCAAAAGATAAATATATACTACGTGGTATTATTTGCTACCCATTATTTATAATCTTTCTAATATGTAAATTCTTTCCTCTTTTTTTTTTCTTTTTTTTTTGCTAGCTATAGTTTACTAACATAAGAGTAAGAGCCATTTGACAAATGTTTTCTGTGACTTTGGGAAAGCAATATTTTTTAAAGGCCATTTGAATGTTTCATCTCTGCCAGCCTGGATAAGAGGTCTAATTCCCTATCTAACAAGCTTATTCCACTTGTGCTATGAAGAAAGCGTGACCTTTAGCTCTAAAGGTCTCCTGTATGCTCAAATACCAAGTTATTTCTTAATAATTCCAATCTTTTTTATGCATGATGATTATTTTAATTTTAATCCAGAGACTTCCCTACAACCAGTCTCTGGATGCCATCTATGTGTATAAAGAAGGAATATTGTAACAGAGAGAACAGCACTAGCAATTAGGAGGCCCAGACACCAGCCCCGCAACCAGTGCTAGCATCTTGGGCCTTGACATTCTCTGTGGCTCAGTTTCTGGAAATGTTAAATGAAGCAAGATAGTGAAGCTCATAAAGAACTTCCATCTTTACATGACTTATTTGGGTAACAGTAAGTTGAGCAGGGTTTTTCAGTTGTTGAGGAAAAAAAATACAGCATCTTTTATTTCTGTATCACCAGATCATAGCACAGCAGGAGGGAAGGAGTCTCCCCACAAATGGACATAAAGCAACACGAGCTACATAAGGCAAGACCATATCCAGCAGGAGGAAAGATACAACATACCAGAGAGAAAGGAACATACTCCAGTATAAGATCAACCTGGGGCCAAGCCTTCTGCCTTCCTTGCCCTGTACCTTTGCCTTGTCCACAAATTCTCCAGCTGATTTGGTTGTTTTTTAAATTCTATAGACTGTTTCCCAGACATATCCTTATTTCCTCTTCCCAGCTGGCAGTCACATGGTCTAGGACCTAGGGTCCCAAGAGATGGTGGAGGCAGACAGGTAAAGCCTGTTTCATACCAGCCCTGTAACCTTTTAGAAACAAGGAAAATCAATAGAGACTGAGTAAACAGAAAAAAATTTATATATTAGATAGAATCTACTATAGTCCTCTACAGAGAAATCCCTTTGTCTCCACTGGCCTTTAAACAAACCAAGATATAAATTTTCCATGTATTTCTAAAATCCTCAGAAGCTTATGGAGGGAAAATAAATGAGGAAATGGTGTTTGCAAGAACAGTAGAAAGCTCCTGCCAATGTAATCATTCCAGGCAGAATTGTCCTCAAGTTCCCTCCAACTCTTCAGCCAACTTCCTATTCCTTGCTAGATCAATCCACATGGGCCACTGGACCACCTGATGCTGTGAGTAGAGACGCACCCTCTGCTCTACACCCTTTTCTTGGCTGTCACACATCAGGTTCCCCAGGAAGAAAATGCTGAGACAGTTTAGTGTGTAAGACAGTTACTAGGAAGTGTTCTTAGGCTCCATATCTATAGAAAGGAAGAGAAAAAAGTCAGGACTGGGCAAAAGGAGAAGTTGAGCATCAATGCTATCTCAATGAGGTCTCAGCTGACTCTATGGGCATCTGTAAAGTTGGGATGACCCTTCAGAGTTATCCTGAGTTAAGGAGAGAAAGCTAACATTTTATATCCCATGTACATTAGTCACCCCAGAAATGGAGTGTGACCTTGGGTAAGTTGCTTCTCAGCAGAAACATATTCATATGTTTATGACATACGACATATGATAGCTGAGGTCTTTCTGCCTATAGCAGTCCTGGAACCTGGGGGAGCAACTCCTTCAATCCTGAAGTGGAAATTTGGCTAGCACATCACAGTGTCCACCACAATGCCCCATGTCATTAATGCTGTATCACTCCAATACCCCTGGGAGCCCCCAGCACAGGGTTTTGCTATTTATCTCTATGCGTATTTCCCATCTTCTCATTGATTCTGTTCCTTAAAGACCCCAGGATATACCCTCCACTGGAAAGAGGGGCAGGGATGCAAGAAGCCTTAACAGAAAAATCACATTCAGGTAAGAATTCCGTTGTCAGGCTGTCTTCAGCCACAAGCTGGTCTGCGTGTTGTTGTAATTGTTTTTTCTCCATACGTATCCACTGGATGATGGAGCAATGGCTCATGTTCCATTGGGACAGCAACAGGACTGTTTCTCTTTATAACCAACTGTCTTAGTTTGTTCTGGCTGCTAGCAAAATACCACAAGCTGGGGAGCTTATAGACAACAGAACTTTATTTCTCACAGTTCTGAAGGCTGGGAAGCCCAAGATCAAGGCGTCAGCACAGTCAGGTGAGAGCCCTCTTCCTCGTTCAGGGCCAGCACCTTTTCATTGTGCTCTCACATAAGAGGGTGAAGGATCTCTGTGGGGTCTCTTTTATAAGAACACTAATCCTGAGGGTGCCACCCTCACGACCCAAGCACCTCTGAAAAGCCCCACCTTCTAATACCAACACATCAGACATTAGGATTTCAACATAAGAGTTTTGAGGGGACCCAAGCATTCAGACCATAGCACCATCACACCTGAATGAAAGGGAACCCCAGAAAACATAGAATTAAAATATGCCTTCCCACTGCTCTGAGACAGTGCTTCTGCTGTTGTGTCATATCCTTCAATATCTAGAAACTAGAAAGGCCCAAGGCCCTCCTCAGAGGGAATATTTTTCCTAACCACCCTACCCCTACATTCCCCAGATACCCCTACAGAGAACACATAGCAACTAAGGCTTGTCCTTCTCCAACAAGGTCACATTCCCTTCTAGCCCCCCAAGGTTTCTCACATGTGAGGGGCAGACTTACCTTCTCCTACTCTGAACCCTTGAGGAAACACTTCCCACACATTTTGGCATAAATGCAATTACCACAAGGTGAAGGCCAACACGGCAGTAGCGAGATATTAGGGCCATACAAAGCCCATCTGCTATAGGTGGGGCTGGAAGATTTACCCAAGGAGCCGTCAAAAAGGATGCATCTTAATCTAGAAAACACAACTGGAAAGACAAGGCTCTTGAAGAAGAGTGGACTGTCATTCATTCTGGATTCAACATACCAAGGCTGGTGAGCTGGGGAACAGATGTAAAGAGGTTACTAGTCTAGAGGAAGTAGGCCTGTAGAACAGAAGGGAAAGGCTTAAGCTAACATTTTTCTCAGTACACCAAATAAGGAGAGCACCTGATACGGAATCAGACTGGGGTAAAAGCCCAGCTTTTGGGTTATAAGCCGTGTGATGTATTGCTAGTTACTTTGCCTCTCAATCTCAGTTTCCCAGTTGGCAAATGGGAGAAAATACCGTTACTTTATAGGATTTTTGTAAAGATTTAATGAAAATGAATCAACCCATCAACCAATATCACTCCAATATAGTGACTGGCAGATAGCAAGCACTCAGAAAACAGGAGCTGGTTATCACTTTATATGGAATCTGCTGGGGCCTGTTATCGCCGAGGAGAAAGCTATATCCTGTAATCAAGAATGTTTAGATTTCCTCTTCGCTGCATCTATATTTCGTAGTTATTTCTCACTACTAAGATGTTTGAAAGGCTCAGGTTTTCTCAGTTGTATTAAGAAAAACTTAAAGTCAGGATTCAAGTCCACGCAAGTGGCCAGGCGGCAAGTGCCCACTATGGGAGGGACAGTGTGCCCTGTGCTTAGTCACCTCCATGGTGGTACCAGTCGCCAAACCATGGAAAGATCAGAGAAAAAGTTGGGGTCTTGGGCTCCAAATTCCTCTTCCCAGAAGATCCCCAGAGTTTGGAGGTTCTGGGTGTTATTATATTAAGGATGCTGTTGTTTTCTGCAATCCTGTTTTACATAAGCAAAAGACATCAGGAGGCTTTTCTGAAAGATTAGAAGGCTAACATGACTAAAAGACCTTGGCTCTCAAATGCCTACAGGGGGGTGAGTCACATGTGTAATTGAAGCCAACCAGATGTAAGAACTATTTGAAAGACAACAGGAAGTGGCCAGAGCTGTGGTGTTCAGCACATGAAAGCACACGGCCCATCCTAAAGGGGAAGTGCTAACAGCCTGGGGTCGTGGACCCTGCATTGCTACAGCTTCCAGGTTTTCAAGAAAAGACAGATATCAGGACTTTCATGTGGAATTTTCAATGTTGGCCATTAAACTCAGTTGCATTCAATTTTTGCGAGCTCTAAACCTCAGTAGGAAAAGAAGTAAGGATGAGATGAAAAATGTCAGATTAGCAACACTCTCGTAACTTCAGTTATTACTTCTCTTTATTAGTGCTTCTCAGTATTTTACACACAGAGAATATTTCCTCAGGAGCAGGAGCAGGCCCTGGTCCAGGACATGCCAATTCAGAACATTTACCAAGACTCAGTGAGTGAACGCAAGCAATTCTATTAGGCTTCACAGTTACTCATTTGTATTTATACTAAACTATGTACATCATTACAAAAGTGACCATTTGAAACAAAGTCCTATATACTAACGCTTTTCGCTTCATGCATACAAAATAGAGTTCTCTTTTATTTCCCCACTTCCAAATCTTTTACTGAAACTCCATCCATTCTTCAAATCATTGTCACTTTTCCATAGTCAATACCATTGCATCATACACTCCTCTACTAATTCTAAACCTGAACACAAGATCTAGGAACGTGGAGATTGTTAAATCCTTCGACCCAGCTACATGCACAACACAATAGTTCACAGCCGATGGGGGACGAGTGAACCTGAGGACCAACCTCCCCCACAGAGGAAGTAGCCGTGCTGAGGATCATGAGTCAGCCTCAGGAGGTAAGCATCCGGCCAGGAGAAAGGACAATATCCAAAGGATAACAGACTTCAGTGGAGGTCCAAAGAAGGGGGCAAGGCACTTTGCACACACTCTCTCCTAGAGCTGCCGCCATATAAATGCTAGGCGGATTCCAGTTAAGACCAGCTCACTGTTGTATAATTCAATATTATGATAGACATTGAGGCCCCCTTTTTTTCAAACTCTTTTCAGATAAAGTTCTAAAAATGGTCTCAGAACCAGAGAGAAAGGGCTGTGTGACAAAAATTTCTATATAAACAGAATGATTACTCTGTTTTCATACCTGAATGGTAATTCCACATGCACTAATGACACTGGTGGAAAAGCCATCTGCCAGGAGGAATACGCCGCTGAGATCTTCTTTTGGAAGCACACTGGTCCTGGCACCTTGTCTAAGGCAAATGTTGGAACCAACACAAATGGTGCTAGAGTTTTCATGTGTCCTGCTGGGTAACTAGCATGGAAATCATGTAGTCTCTGAGCAAATGAACAAAGGCCCCATGGAGGTTGTGGAAGCCACGGAAAGCCAACACCAGTGAGAAGACCACCATTGTTTTCATATGGGCCTCTTCCAAAATCACCAAATCCTCAGTAGCAGTATGGGGTATTACAGGAGTACAAAGAAGGGAACTAAAGGACCAGATAAATTATTAAGATGTCATTAAGATTATTAAGACAGAAACCACTACTAAAACCAGGGTCCTCAAGGCCCATGTATTCTTAGGAACAAGACAAGTCTTCCTACCTGCTCTAGGCCAGTGCAAGCCCAGGAGAAAGGACCAAGAGTACTGGAGTAAGTACATGATTTATTTCAGACCCTGTCTAAAGGGGTGAGCTCTGTCAGACTGACGCTTTTTGGGAATGTAAACAATGCAATTTTGGATTTTTCAGCTTTTAAAGAGGAGATAAATTTCATGTAAAATTACCAAATATTCAATGTTGGCCACCAATTCAAAACTGAGGCACTGCTCATCTAGCGATAGAGACTGAAGGATTCAGCTGTATAAACCGCACACCCAGGAGCAGAAATTAAGGGAGGTTGTTATATCAAAAAAAAAAAAAAATCAGTAAATTGTACAGAAATAGGTTCATTTTTCTAATTTAAGGGAGAAATAGCTTTTTACATTAGGGTTAGAAGAAAAAATACTTATTTTTGCGGCAAAGAAAGTATAACTTGGCAAGAAAATCTAAGATATTTCTTTCCACTTAAGTTAACTAAAGATATTTTTAATAATAATCATTTTGGGTAAGTGCAGTTAAATAAATGCAACCAGGTATTTAATAAGGATACTACTGACTCTTAAGTTTCTCAGATTTAAACAAGAAATATCTATGTCAAATCAAAGATAATGCCAGATCTGAAATCTGACAGTCTTCTCCTAGAACCCGACTTCCAGATTTCCTGGAAGCTAGTCAAATCCACTTTGGGTATAGAATGTTTGGAACTGAAGAAAAATTTCACCCATATCAAGAGTTCTCATTTTGTGTTTAAATCTGTCACTCTTTCTCGTCAAACAGAAGGAAATGAACATGCTCCCTTGTCTGAGACATGGAACACTAATTGAGTTTTCTTTGAAAACTAACTGAAGTATTTTTGAGATTAATTTTTTCCTAAGTTTTGTATTATTTTCAGTTCCAATATGATACAAAAATTACACACCAAGGAAAAGAAATCAAGTGGAGCAGAGCATCCCCATAAGAACATCTGCTGAGCCCCAGAAGATTTGTTTGTGTAGCAGATTGTAATTCATTTCCCACTTACTCAAAGCTCGCTGCCACAGACTTCTGATAAAGCATGCTAGATTGTGAAATGGAGAAACTGCCAAGGTTGGCTAGCAACGCTGCTCAATACAAAAGGAAGCAATCCTGGTGCACCTGACATGCCGAGGGACTCAGAAAACAAAACCTAGTTTTTTCATTTGCCATTTACCTTGGGATGGATCGGCCGAAATCATAAAGAATATTTGTCGGCTGAACACTTTCTTATAAAAACTCAAATAATTTGTTTGCATTGGGAAAATACCAGATACTACCATATTTTAAAATTCATATTTAAAATATACTAAAGTAGAAATAGGGAGAGGTATGAACACCAGGAACAAAGGATAAAACTAGTAAATAAAATTAAAACCATATCCATTGAGTGCACGATAAGAATCGTGATGGATACCAAGCTACATAAAACAGAGTACCTTCCTTAAGGGAGCTAAAATCTAATACAGCAGGAAAACAATATAAAGATGTGAAATGATAATAGCTTCACATGCTTAAAATGCATATACTTTGAGAGGGAAAAATGAAATGAGGCAACAAGATTAATTACCAAAAGAAAGTCATAATTACTGCAATGAAGAAAGGAGGAGCTTTAGCATGAATTTTTAGAGAGAAAGAGAATGTGAGCTCAGTCTTGGAGGATGGCTGGAAAAAGTGTGGTTGTAGTGATACATTATGTTTTACACACTTGGATGTGCAAAGATTGTGAAATTACTTTATTCAAATCAAATATGATTCAAGCCTGTGTGGTCCCTTGAAAGCAGGTGACTACTGATTTTGTGCCAACTTTGGGCATGAGAATCTTGGTTTATGCCAGAGCCCTGCTACCTAAGTTTTCTCCTCCTTGGTGAAATAGGAACACTTTCATTTCCTTTTCACACTTTCCCATCCATGCTGGCACCGCCAGGGAGGAAGCATAGGCACCCAACATCCTTTACCTGCAAATCTCCCTCCACTCCCAGTCTTGGTATTGCCCTCCATACTGGGTTGAATAGTGTCCACCCAACATCCATGTCCATCCAGAACCTCAGAACGTGACCTTCTCTGGAAATAGGGTCTTTGCAGATGTAATTAGTTAAGGATCTCAAGATGAAATCATCCAGGGTTTAGGGCACAAGGCAAGTGTCCTTATAAGAAGAGGAGAGGACACAGAGATAGACAGGACAATAGCACGTGAAGATAGAAGCAAAGATGGGAGCAATGTGTCTACAAACCGAGGGACACCAACGATTGCCAGCACCCACCAGGAGCTAGGAGAGAGGCACAGACCAGATTCTCCCTCTGAGTCTCCAGAAAGAATGAACCAAGCCAACACTTAATTGTGGACTTCTGGTACCCAACAGCAGGAGAACAAAGGGCTGCAGTTGCAAGCCACCCAGTTTGTGTTAATTTGTAGAAGTCACCTTAGGCAACCAATACACTCTCCTTTTCTCTTTTTTTCCCCACCGCAACACAGTCTCCTTCTTGCCCTCCCCCAATTCCAAACACAAATCTCTCAAGGACTTTGGTCTTCTAAATAAAATAAAATCAGAAAAGTAGTTTATCAACAGCTTTTATTTTCTGACTAGAAGAAACCCTCTGCCCCTCTTATTCAAAGATCTACAAATGCCTGAGAACCTGTCTGGACAAGAGAAGGGAAAAGAGATAACAAAACACAAATTAACATCTCAACAAGTTATACTGCCACATGTGGAAAGTAAATGGACAAAAGCGCAGATTGGGAAGTAAGTATGCAAAGTACTGGCTGGATAAGCCATGATCAAGAGACAATGAATGCACCATTCTAGAGATAATAGAGAATTCAAACAAGGAAATGATCTAACAAATTTAAAAGAATTAGGGCAATATTTAAAGAACTTTGCATGCAAGGCTAAAAGACTTAGCCAGAGATTTCCAAATCTTCTCGATTCACGGCACCCTTTTCATCTCAGTAATTTTTTCATGACACCTCTAGACCAAAAGAAATACCTAATATCTCCATTTATTAATTAGGTTCAAACAACTTAATAAGTGTTTACATCCTAACAAGTTAGTAATCACTTGAAAAATAAATATACATATATTTAAAGAAAAAATTATATTTTCATTCTTAAGAAACCATAATGATTTACTAATGCGATGTGTAAACCTGTTGGGTACTGCACAATTTCTCAAGAGTCAAAATCAGACTGGATGTGACCAGTGTGATTTCCACATTGTTTTCCAAGTGGTACTTGCTTTTTTGGCACAGCAATTGGTGAAAACTCACCGTTGAAAAGATTAGATGTCATCAGAAGGAATTGTAGCATAATCAAATATTAAAACTATCAACTACCTTGAAATAATAGTTTTGACAGTGTCTGGCAGATGTCCACTGTGCTTCCCTCAGTTTTGACAAAAATTCTGTGGCATCCCTCTGTCAAATAAAAATGGCAAGTAATAGGATATATTGGAATGTATGAGGAAGCCATTTTGGTGTAAACCTAATTTGGCCTGACCTTGTCTTTCCAAAAGGGCCTGACTGAGGCCGTTGAGCATGCATTGTATATCTGCTTTAGAGATTCCCTATGGCAAGAGCAAAAGGCCCTTGAGATAAAGGTGCAACTTCCCTCCCCCTCCCAACGTTGGCGTCTCCTTAAGGATTAAGCATCTTTTCTTAGGCTAGAAACTGATTGCTGTGCTCACCTGTGACCGCCCAGCTCGAGACAATAGACTTGCCTCCTGCTACACCCACGAAGATAGCAGACCCACTACCTGCTGTGTCCATCAAGCGCTGTGCAGACAGGACAATCTTGTGACTATTGTGGGAGGGACATTTCAATCATATGTAAAGCACCCTCTTTGGGGGTATATAACCACTCTGTACACCTCATTTCTTTGGTGCCCTTTCTTCCTTCGGGAAGAAAGGCCCCGGGCCATGGTCCTCAGATTTCAGCTCAGAATAAACTCACCCAAATTTTCATTTACAGATTGGTTATGGATTATTTTCGTCGACACCTCTAAATTCACTGCAGTACCCAGGATGTTCATAGTTTGGGAACCATTGGTTTAGACATTAATCTCTAGTGACAAACAATAAAGCTTTTGAGCAGAGGAATGATCTAATCAAAGTGATGTTTTAAGGAGACTTATGAAGATTGGAAGAAGATTGACTAAATGGACTAAGATAGAAAAAGAAGACAACTAAAGAAGGGAGACTCCAAATAAACTATTTTTGATGATAACTATTATTTAGTATATGTGAAAAATTCCTGTAAATGGAATGCCTTTGAGTTGCTTGGCAAAAGTAGGCATGCTATGTTAACGAGAGAAAACAATTACAATTACAGTCTTGGGCTAGAGAATGTGACTTATTACACATAAGATATGTGAAAATGTAAACAATATTGCAAATCATCCATTATTCTGAAACTGCAAGAAGATGCAGAGCTCAGCATTCTGAAGCCCACCTTTTTGGAGCAGACATCTGATAAATGAGCAAGGCAGCACGGAAATGCCATTTAAAAGTGTCTAAAAGCCAATGTCATTGGGGTAGAGAAAGATGACCAAGATTCTATCTTTTTTTATGATGCCCCCTTTTAAGAGGAATCACTTACCCCAACACTGGAGAACGCCTCACACTCGGGGTGCATACCTGTACATGAGTGGGAGGAGTAGGATGGTTACTGTTTGGTTGACTTTCAGGAGAAATTTGAGCTTTAAGAAATTTGTGCAAAAGCAGTTTTAGAAGCATAATACTAAAATTAAATGTTCTATACAAATAAAATACTTATATTCTGTAGCTATAAATACCTTTTAATAAGAATTTATTTATAAAATATTTATTTATAAAATAAGAATTTATAAAAGGTATTTTAAATAATTCTCCCTTAGTAGACCAAGAAAAAAAAAAAATCTGTTCTGTCTCATCAGAAAAACCAAAGAACCAACGTTCAGGAGACGGGTCTAGAGGCAGCTCTGTGAGTAATTTGCTATGATCTTAGATAAGTCTGTTCACTTCTTTGAGTGTCATGCCTAAAATAGTAAAATAAAATGATTGGTACTAGAACCAGAGGTCACAAACTGGCTGCTCTGAGCTGCACATGACATGCAAACCAGTGCATTTTGCTTGGCCCTCTGTGTTTTCATTTCCTTAAAATGAATTAATGTCAATGCTAAAAAGAGTTTTCACACAAAACTCTAGGTATCTGCCTGGCTTCTTTTGAACCCTCGGCCTATACTCTCCCATGTCAATCAGCAAGACCTGGGCCACTGCTGCCCTCTTTGGACAGGTCACATGCTATAAAGGAAACCCAAACCGCTTTGTTTACTTAGGCTACTAGTCTGGCCTTTGTAGGATTTGAGTTTACAACCCCTGATCTACACGACTGTTAGCTCCCAAAATGTCTAGATACTCGGAGTATACACTGAAAGAAGAACAGAATGTAATTAGATAGGTATGTGTGTGTTTAATTCTATAAGTAATTTATTTTGTTATTTTCATTGTATACCTTTTTCTTTATCAAATAATATACCCTGGCTCTACAACTTTATCACTTTAAAATTTAACCACTTTTGTGATTATATACATGCTTTTGTTGTAAGCAAATACAGATACGTTTTGGAACAATAATGAATTATATGTATATAAGTAGATGAAATATATAGAACATATTCTATCAGCCAGACAAACTGAAGTGATGTGCTGGATCACACATATCTTCACAGCAGATTCCCCAGACCCTCCAGTGCTGCACATGTTGTAGACAGTGCTAGGAATCCATACATTATACATGAAACAGATGGGGCTCAAGCTATGAACTACAGGAAGGAATTATTTTTTCATGAATATTTCAATAAATCATCAATAACCATTAGCTAATTGGCCACTAAAACTCAACACATACATTTAAAACATTAACATACACTTTAAAAGAAAAAAATCTATAATTAACATGTCTAAAGCCAGTCATTTCCACTTTTTAGCTTTTCTCTTCAGATATGTCCATATGGACTTGGGTTTACAGTTGCAAGCACACAAAATTTTGCTTTTCACTTTTTGCCATGTAGCCTGACATCACAACACTTTTCCACATTGAACCATTTTATAATTTTTACTTAATGACACCATAATATGACATCAACTATCTACACCTTGATTTACTTAATTATTCCCATGTTTTTGGTATTAAATTTATTCTCTATTTTTCATTATAATCATTATTATAATGAGCTTCTTTATGCTCATAGCTTTTTTTTCTTCTTTTGAAGAGTTTCCTCAGGGTAAATTCTCAAGATAGAATTACAGAGTCAAAGAGTATAAAGTTTCCTATGGTTATGATATATGTCACCAAATTGTTTCCAAGAGGTATACGAATTCATATTTAATGTACCAGCTTTACTGAGATCTTGCCAGCATTAAGCTATTATCATTTTCAATATTTATGCTAATTTAAAAGATGTTAAAAATGTCTCATTATTGTTTAAATTTTCATTCCTTTGAATATTAGTAATGCCCCAAATTTTAACATGGGACTCAGTATACTGGATCAAACAGTTAGATAAGCAATTTTTCTTTTCCTAAATAAAAAGTGGAAGTGAGATACCCTCAGAATGAGTCCTAACACCACAGGAATGATGTAAAAAAAGAAAGAGATGAAAAAGAACTTTCCTCAGTTTATCCCAACATGCACTGCCATCAACTTAATAATTTGTCATGAAATCATCCATCCTCATGGAATCACTTTCCTAAAGATGACACCTACAACAGGGTCTTCTAATATTCTAAATACACTCAACTGTCAAATTATGTTTGTTCATGGTATTTTCATTTAGTTCTGTATACTTGAATCACAGAAAAAAGATGATCTGAAGATCCTTCTTATGGCTGCCTTGAATAAACAAAGTGTTTTTTATTGCTTGGGTTCACAATAACCAGGAAACAACTCAGGAAATCTTAATGCAGCTTCAACTTTACAATTGCAACTAAACACAAAAGATTCTTAGAGTGCTACTAAACGCAAGATGTTATCATTTGCCACCAGCAAAACCCATACTCTTTGCTTTTTCTTCATGTGCTACTGTGGCTAGATGGCTCTTGATTTATTTGGTTCATTGCAGCTATGTAGAATATCCTCTTGATGTCAACAAAACCAATTTGCCTAATTTAGACTAGCAGTAATTTACGAGAGGAGTGTGTTTCCCACCAAAGGATTAGTCATACTAAAGACTATTTGTAGGTGTCCCAAAATTATTTTTCTGGTAGTTTGCTTTAACCAAAAATAGTAGATAATAAATAATAAATTCAACATGCTTAGGATAACTCCTAAAACTGAATTCCAGAGTTCAAAAAAACTACCTGAGTTAATATTCGTAATGTAAACTATTTTCCATTTTTTTCTTTAAAATAGTGCTTTAAAGTAGACTGATATTAAATGTGTCTTTGTAATGCCGAAAACGAGGTAAGATGTAATTTGCAAAAACAGTTCTTTACTTTTGTTTGACTAGACTTCTATGTGTCTTGTCAAATAAAGCTTAACTGTATTTTAGGAGAATTGTCAGGTACAACAAAGCTAGTTCCTATGATTTGCACTACAGAACACAGTTTCTGAAAAAGTTAAGAAGCATTTCACATACCTTTTTGAAGAATATTTTAAAGAAAATATTATCCAATCAAGGCTCCATTTCATCATCTAACGTTATTTATAGTTAAAAATTAAAAATTTTACATTAAAAGAATAATCTGTGACAGTCACATAATATGTATTTACTGAAGAAGGAAGGACAGAAGAAGGAAGGAAAAGAGGGATGGAGGGTAAGTATTTCAATAAATAAGAATTATTTATATAATAAGTAAGTTAATAGGTCAAATTTGAAAATACAGTACTATCTCAGACGCTGAAGAGGTTTTTGATTAAAAGAAAAGTAAGTTAAGCTTGGAATAAAATCAGCCATCCTTAATGTGATAAATAAAACCTATGAAAAAATTACCCAATGCCAAATACCAAATGCACTCCCATTCATACTGGAAAAAAGTCAAGATTGTCACCTATCAACATTAAAATTTTATCCTGAAATTTATATATAGTGCCAAAAATAAACAAAAAAGAAAATAAGGAATATATATTTCAATTGGAAAAAGATCAAAATTATAATTTTTTATATTATATGATTGCCTATGAAACCTAAGAGAAACAACTATAAAACTCTTAGCTTTCATATAATTTTATTTCATATAGTTTTTATTTAATGAGAAAATGCAACAAAGTGGCTGAATAAAAATATACAAAAAAAAATTTTGGGACATCTACAAATAGTCTTTAGTGCAATTAATTCTTTTGGTGAGAAACACACTCCTCTAACAATTTACTGCTAGTCAAAATTAGACTAATAGGTTTTGTTGAAATCAATGGGATATTCTACATAGCTGCAATGAACCAAATAAATAGATGAAGAACCATCTAATTGCAAAAGCACATGAAGAAAAAAGAGAAATAATCTGAATATTAAGATAACAATAATCAGTAACAAATCATTTTAAAAGACCTCCATTCACAATAGCAAAAAAATGTGAAACACGAAAATATAAGCTTAATCTGAAGGATCTACATAAAGAAAACTTAAAAACCTTTCTGAGAGAAATATTTTTAAGATTGAAATAAATGCAGGCATATTCCTGCATAAAAGACAAAGCTCTAGATATATTAACTATCGCCAAATCATATACAGGTTCAAGGAAATTATAATCGATAATTATTAGCAAATATTAATATCAACCAAAATAAGAAGCAAAATATTTTAGTGCCTGAAAAAATAATTCTGCAGTAGAAAACTTTCTTGAGATTGAAATTTTTAACTGAATGCTGTTAATTCATTTTAGAACATACTCATAATTACATAAGGAAGGCAATGTCTTACCTGTTCTGAACAGTTAAGAACTGACAATTTTCCAGAAGAAATGAAAGTAGTAGTTTTTCTAAGCAACTATAGACAAAGCTCGTATCGTTACTTTGGATTTGGGGATTATTTAATCTACAATTTTCTTTCATTTTTGCACCTTTTAGATTTTCCTTCCAAATCAAAACACTTGAATTGTTCTACCATTTATTTAAGTAAAAGTCAGCAAATTGGTTAACTTCTCCAGTCTTTGATAAATTCATTATTACAATGAGACAAGATTCAGATAACAAGATTAGTAATTGGATCCCTTCCTTTCTGCAAAGAACAAGAACTATTATAAAAAGAAAATCCAGTTCATTGATCTGCAAAATTTTAGAGGGCTTCTTCTCTTGTTTACCTCAGACCACCTTTTGACCTTTCAATTATAGAACTAGACTAAAAAATGTTTTAAGTACTTTAAAATTAAATCTTTGTGTCCTAAATAGATTGACAATTATATTGCTACTTATCTGTAATACATTTTTATCTGAAGGTTTTCTTTTTACATAAATATGAACGACTGTACTTTTCTAGCAATGGAATGTATACGACAAGTTTCGGAACAATAAGCCTTTCAGCATCCACGTTACTGAGTTGTCTTTCCCATTTGACCTTACAGCACACTGGCAGAATCAAACAAGAAAAATCAAGGACCTTCACAATCCTAAACTTAAAAGCATCAGGAACAGATTTTATGCAAAATATTTCCCTGAGGCTTAAGGGTAAGATCATATGGCCTTTCCTCAGCTTCTTAAAAACTCTTAATTCTACACTTTGGCACTTTCTGATAAAACAGTAGTCAGACTATGAATGGTAACACTTTACAGAGTGATAGATTGGAGGGAGCTTGTCCATTAAGCCACAAGATAGTGTGCATTTATGAAGTGAATGACAAACGATCCTTTTCTGTATTAATGCATTACTTTATTCACCATAATTATTGATCCCTAAAAGCCATTCTTTGCGCTAAAGTGCTTTAACCAAAGTGCCTATTTAATAGAAAGTTCATTAGTGACCTCATCAAATGACACACACCCCAAAGGAAAATAGAGAGTTAAGTCACATATATCAAAAACTTGAATATGACATACACCATTAGAAATCTTTCAACAGAAATCACCTATGAACAAGTAATATAAAGAGAATCTAAAGCTTGTATATGCTGGGTTCTGTCCAAAATGGAATCCAACCAAGATTTCCTACAGGAACAGTACAATGATCAATCATATAACAAACACCAAAAGGTAGAAATACAGCAGTAATATGTTAAAACACGTTTTCAGTAGACCTAAGACCAAGCCCTTGAAATTTACAAAGAATGAATTTGGGAGGGAGAAGAAGGTGTCCCTGCAGAGCGTGGTAATTCATCTTCATTTAATAAGGTATAGGACATACTCAAGTGTGCACAAATCATTTTGTGCTTGTTCCATTTGTACCATACATGGCTTGATAGGGGTACTTTGGACATTGTTGATGTCAAAGAGAAGAAATACTACGGCAGTTAGATAAAGAAAGGTTATAATTCCTTTGCTAAAGGCACAGAATCCATGTTTACTAATCTATGATCAGGAACAGGATCCAAATGGCTGTTGGAATTAGAAAAATTAGACATGACGTAACTAGAAATTTCATGCTCAAAAAATACCTCATGCTAGGAAACAATATGGCTTAGTAAACATTATGAAACAATGTTTCAAGTTCTGGCTGTTCTAAATTTACCATAAGTAATATCCTTTATTAGGTAATGTAACAGTAGAGACAATTCAATCAATCATTTTTGGGCAGGAGTAGTCATACAATCTTATCCTGCAGATAATGTACACAATCAGCAGATTCTACACTAATTATTTTCTAATAACTAATAACTTATTTGAAACAGTAGCTTAAGTGTTTATCCCTGAATTCTCTCTTGCTGTTTCTTTACTAGACTCTGTCTTTTGGCCAGGGCATTCCTTGGAGATCTAGTTTAAAGCTATCAGAGAAGGATTAGAAGGAAATACACACTGTAGAAGGTACACGTTAAACAATACCACGTGTCTAACAAAGAAGGCGAATGGATTGACAAGCCCTTTAAAAAGGACACTTGGAAAATTAACTAAACTCTGCTGATTTTTGCTATGTTGTGCATTCTTACAAATATTTTATAAATATTTGTTTATCCATGTTCAAAAAAGAATGCTTCTGACATCTGACACTATCAACTGTAATTTGTTTTTGGTTTTTTTTTAACTAGTTGTTAGATGCCAACATTTAAGTAGTGATAAACACACGCTAAAATGTTCTTAGGTATATCTAGTATTCAGATTCTTTATGCTTTAAGTTCTTTAATATTTTAACTATACGTTTTAGAAGAGGAGAAAAATCATTTTCTCCTGAATTGGAAGCCAAAAACTAAAGCTAAAAAGCTCAAATCTAACACAAGAGCAGGATTCCAGGTGTGAAAGCACCATAATGATGGAGGGAAAAGGAAGATTAATGTTCAGCTAGTGCTTTTTACAAATGGCTGATCTACGTACATTACATTATTTGCAAGACAAAAGCAATTATATTCTTTCTTCCTACTTTTGCATAAAGGACTCAGGCTGAAGGTCCTGTTTTTATATTTTTCCCATTAATATTATCTTTAATGAAAAATTTTAATCTGATCTCTCCAGTGTAAAACTTTTGGCATATGAGATATTAAGATGTTTGGGACATGGAGACAGGAGAACTCACAGTGTGATTGGTCCCCTGGCCTCAAATATTAGCTCCGATAATCATGTAAGGCATACCTGATTTCAGGCCTACATCCTCCTTTCTTCCTCTGTATTAAAAAAAAAACCAAAACTCTCATCCTGCAGTTTCCTTATTTTTACAAAGGAATCATGTGTTTTCCCCCTGCAATTCAGTCAGGATACCATGGAAGGAGGGGGAAAAAATGTTAATAAGAAACAGTAATGTATTTTTTAAAAAATCAAGCTAAAATGCTACTCAGAGGAATTTTATAAGGATCTGCTGCCCTTATGAAACTTGTGGTACTTACAGAGGAGTGAAGCTTCATCATCATCTCTGATTTTAGCACTTCACTAGATGATTTCATTTTATTATTCTCTTCATCCCTCTTCAAAGCTCTTCAATCATTCCAGTTTTATTTTCAGTGCTTTTCTTCAGCACCAAAATCTTGAAGAAGTAAAACTTGACTGTGGAATCATTATAAGATTTGTTGGCAGTGCAATCGTTAAGATTGTGTGAGCATCTCCTTCATCGCCATTATATATCTTCTTCTTCCAAGGGCATAACATAATACTAATATGATACTTTTTACAGGAAGAAATTTTTTTCTGTATGTTCCAAAATCAGGAGCAAGGGAAAACACACAGCACTAAATTCTTCTGAAATTTTAGATGGAAAATAGCACAGAGAAGTAAATAAAAGATGGTTACACTGTTGTTAAGGTTAAGCATTAACCATACTTACAGACTGTAATTTTTCACTTACAGTGGTGATAATAATTTAAGCAAAATAACTGCTGTGCTCAAAAAATATGGTACTTAAGGACTAATGGAATGAACAGAGCTGGGGAATAAAAGAAACTTAAAATTCTGACATATTTTATAGTTTCATTTTATTGATAAGGAAAATCTGGGATATAGAAATAGGAATAGAGGATCTCCAACTTTAGGGCACAGAAGAGTCACTTAGATTGATTAGTCAGAAGGCAGCTTCCCAATATGTCCCCGTCAAAAATTCTAATTTAATAAGTCTGGGTAGAATTTTGGAGATCTGCATTTTAGTAAACATTCCTGATGATTCTGATTCGGAGAGTCTGTTTGAGAAACGCTTCAAGTGGGCAGGACTCAAGACCGTTAACTCCGATTTCCAATATCGTTTCTGCGATACCACAAGGTCTTTCAGTTTTATGGAATTTTTAAACTCAATTTGAAACGAGGTTCTATTATTTGGAATTATAATTCCAAAGTGTCCATTGTGTTTTGACTATAATTTATAGAAATTAGTCATTAGAAATGTCATCCTTTCTTGCTGGGGGTGCTCCACTTGACCTATTTAGCTACACAGCAGTCACTTTGACTTTTTCTGTATTATTGTGGTTCTGGCTACAAAGAGGGATGACTAAGATCTGAAATGTGACTGCTGGTCAAAGATATAACTCTGGACTCAAAACATGACCCTTGGATTGGAATAAAACCACTGACCAGTGGTGCGATTTACAAGGACATCATCACCTTGAACAAGAACTACCCCAGTAACATGAGTGGGAGTATTTATTTACCACCATTAAATGTGCTCTGGTGAAAAGAAAAGTGCTGCAATTCTCTGAAATTGAAAATTATTCCCCAAATGGCAAATCATTGGAATATTCTACCTTACATAGAAACTTAGAAAATAAAACTGCAACAAAATGGAACCTGGCGTTGTACATCAAATGTATGAAGCAACTTGCCAATGAAGAGGAAAAAGTAAACTTCCCCACCTTTCACCAGCTTCCTACTTTACCTCCTACAGGCAGAGGCCTCTATCCTGATGGAGCAGAAAAGCCACTATATCTAAAATTATGCATAAATTAAGAAACACTGTGGAAAGTTTCTTTCTTTTTTTTTTCAGAAAGAGAGTGAGAAACCAGAGTTGTCCAATTTGGGATAATTATCAGCTTTTTGCAATTTCAATAAATGAAGAGTTTTCTATTCTTTAACTTAATTATCTGGCCTGGACTTAAAACATCACACCCCCACAAATAAAAGTTCCTTTTCAGAAGAATGAGAGCAGTTTATTCAAAGAAGTTAAAAGATCGGAGTGGAAGGCTTCATTCCACCACTAACTTGAACCTCTGAAAGCCTGTCCCCTGACCCTCTGCTTCACTTGTAGCCAATACATGTAAGAGTGGTGAAATTGGATTATAGAAGTATTTTGCAAACCACAAAGTCACATTTTTTAATCCCATCTATATTTACATTTTCTAATTAGGAAATCCATTTCAGCGTTTTAAAAGTTTTTAATATAGTTATGAGGACTTATCAAATTTTTAAAAATTACAACTTACTGCATTAAGTACACCGAAATGTGCATCATGGGATCCTGCCATCAGTGCTCCTGTGGCCCTAGTGGATAAGTGCACAGCTAAACATCCTGGGAGCATTTCAGAAGAGGAGCACCTTGATTTGTTATCTATTTTCTGTGAAGTACTCTTCAACATGAAAACCTCTGAGCGTTAATTGACACTTTCACCTTGAATTGCAGAGTCTCTATAAATTATCATAATTTACAAAAAAAGTCATATTGTACTCCCCACATCGTTTTATTATTCAGTTTTCCTCATTTTTAAAGGAAATATAGTAAGATTACATGGACAGGTTTGCTTCCATGAAGGACAATGCACAGAAAATGCAATGATCAGAGCCATACCTCCTTAAGATGGCTTTAGTTCAGAAGGTAAAGTTGTTACAGAATTCCAACATTCAGGCTTATATTTTCTCATTTTATATATTCTTCTTAAATCTTTTAACATTCACAAAGTAAATTCATAGAATATTCATTGAAAATGATTTTGTAATAATTGGAAAATATAGCTATTAATAGAGTCTTGAGCTGTATTTATCAATTACCCTGTGTAACAAAAATGCTAATAAATCTATATTCTATGCAGATCAGCAGAAGAGGGGTGGGAATCAGAAAGCCTTTCCTAAATAAGAAACATTTCTTAAATAAGAAAGTCTTATTTAAGTAGCAGGTTCTTAATGCCATCTGAGTAGTGTGGAGAGGAAATGATCTGGGTTGCGGGATGGAGAAATCACGGAAGTCTGACCTGACTTAAGAGAGATTCTATGAAGAGGTTGAGAGTTCAGCTGAACTTGAAAGGAAGGGTCTATTTAGATAAGTGCAGAGCAGGTAAGATCATTACCGGCTGGAGAGTAGAATAAACGTGTCGAGGAGGAAGCTATACAGAGCTTATATTTGGAGTAGACCAGGTTGCCTACAGCTAAGGGTTGATTTAGGAGATGCATTTGTAAAGACAGATTGTCTCTATTACATAAAGGATCATATTACTAAGAACCTTAGACTCGATGACGATTTTTAGAAGAAAGCTCTCAAACTAAGACTAGCAAATCTTCAACTTTAAAAGAGCTATAATAATAATATGCTAAGTTCGAGTTCACATAAATTTTTAACTAGCATGAGAAAATATTAGCAAAAATCACAGCTTATATATGTACCAAGTTAAGCAATGATCTGAGATCCATCAGTGAATGCGAAAAGTCTAGATAATTTGAGTACCCAAAATAAATTTCCACATCAAGAGCAAGGGGTTGGGAATCTGACTTCTTTATCTGTTTAGTTATTGAGGTTACATTTCTGAACACAAAAATGGATGGGCTAAATTGACTGAAAAAAAAAAGGTTAAATTTAACGGAAAAAAATGGATGAGATATTTTGTCTCTCTCATGCCAAAGGCTTGTTTGATTGGATTTTTCACATTGCAACCAGATGTTTTAAAGTAATTTCAATAAACTTTATCTTAATGACAGAGAAGTCATGACATTTAAATGTCACAAATATTTGCCATAGAAGTCTTCTTTTCAAAACATGGTTCAAAATACCAAGGAGAAATACACCAAATGTTAATGGTGAGTGTCTCTCCATGTAAAGTAATGAATGATATTTCTTCTTCTCTATACTTTGTACTTTCTAAATCTTCTATCATAAACATGAATTCTTATTGTAGTAAACAGTAAAATTAAACAAATTCTAGTTAATAATACTTACTATCTTATTTGGAATAGTTGAGCATCAAATGATGGAAAGTAGAAAAGGCAAATTAACAATGGCTCAAACAAGATAAATGGTTATGCTCACATGAACGCCTCCTCATCCACCCCAGGAACCCAGATCTCTTCCAGCTCAAGGCTCCACCATCCCAACTGTGGCCCTTAACCTCTTGGTCCAGTAACACTGTAGCTGAGTTTTAGACACCAGGATGAAAGAAGACATGAAAGTGGTAAAGAGGGTAAAGGGCATGTGCTAGCTGTCTCTGAAGGAGTGTATTATTCATCTATTCCACATAACAAATTATCACAACTTAGGAACTGAAACAACAGACATTTATTATCTGATAGTTTCCACACATCACAGCTTAGGTAGTTCCTCTGCTTAGGGTTTCACAATGATGCTATGAAGATGTTGGCTGGGCTTCATTCTTATCTGGGGGCTTGAGTGGGGAAGAATGCACTTCCAAGCTGACTCAGGTTGTTAGCAGAATTCATTTCCTGTGGTTGTGGGACTGAGGGCCCTGACTTCTTGCTGGCTTTTGGCTGGAGGTTGCCCTTGGCTATTAGAGGCTGCAGTTCTTAGAGGCCTCTCACAGTTTCTTGAGGACTCTGGCAGTTCCTTGACACATAAGCTTCCCCAATGTGGCCACTTACTTTATCAAGCCAGAAAAGAGAGCTTCTAGCGTTAGTCTGCTAGCAAGATGGAGTTTTATGTAACATAACCTAACCATGGGGGTGACATCCCGTCACCTTTGCCATATTTTATTGGTTAGAAACAAGTCACATATCCCACCCCTTCAAAGAGAAAGGATTATACAAGGGCCTGAACACCAGGAGGCAGCGATAATGGGGGCTTCTCTAGAGTCTGTCCACCACAGGAAAGTTCCCATAAACAATCATGCAATCTTCCCTCTTGTATCACATTGGCTAGAGCTGAGTTGCATCTAGTTGAAAAATATACCCTTTTTTTTCTGGATAGCCATGTGTTCTGGTACAAATGCTGTTATTGTGGAAGAAGGAGAGACTAAACATTGGGAGGCATCTAGCAGACTGTCTTCCAATCAGAGACCTTCCAATCAGAACTTTTGTGCCAATTCAGTGACATGAGGAACATGACAGCATCTGGCATAGATTAGGAGGTGGCTAAATGATGTTCTCTAATTACTTCTACCAAATTTACTACCAGCTGTAGTTTGATTAACACAAGAATAGAAATTAAATGCCCTTAAAGGAAGAAAAGTGTTTGAATGGAAAATCATGTTCAATTCACTTGTACACTAAGATTTAAGTCTCAGGTAAATTAATGTGATCTAATCATATAGCTAATTTTTTATTCTTATCAACATGATGAATCTCATAATCCCATTTTTAAAAATTTTATGTATCTATATAACCCTTTGCAAATTTCACAGCACTTTCTCACATATTTTATTCTCCACTAAATCCTCTGAAATATCCATCGCTCTCATTTACCAGATGAGATTAAGTGAACCAAAGTTAAGTAACTGGCAAATAGCAGAGCCCAAGCTGGGGCTCAGGTCATCCGCCTCTACAGAAATTCTACTACATTATAATGTTAAGAAATCAGCTTCATTGAAGGACAAAAATGTGAGTATATTAAGCATTTGAACAAATGCTAGATGTTTGTCAAGCTCCAGAAATGTGGAAACAGCCAGATAATTGATGAATTTTTGCTTGGTCTCTCTCTGCTTGCTGTGTTTGACACAGCACCAACCAAAAGGACAAACGAAAAGAAGGAAAGATGGATAGGAAGGGACGGTATGTCAAGGGCAGGACAGTAGGTTCCTAAAGCTACTGTACTGCTGAAAGAGCTTTCACATTTCAGCACGTGACTATGAAGAGAATTTTTTAAGTAAAGAAAATTATTGGTTACATAATCAATCCAATTCTCCAGAAAATAATTAAGTGGGGTCAGGTGGTTGCAAATACTCAGACCTTTCCAAAACAGGTTATTGCTGGACTATTGAAATTAAACTCAAATACACTCTCCCCCTTTCACTCTCTATTACCCTGGACCCTCTGTGGCTGTGGTTTTTTCTGCAAGACGAAAGAAATTAATCCAGCTAGGTATCACGATTCACTGAAAATCACTCCCGTAGAGAAGTCTCTCTGACCCCGTACACAGCCTCACTTCCCCCAGCCTAGGTCAGGTGGCCTGATAGCCACTCACATTATCCAGTTTGTTTTCACTCTGGCACTTACAATAGGAAGTAGTGCTTGTAAGTAATGTTGTAATTAAATTAACTGTGAAATAACAGCTGTGTCATAATAATGAGACAATCAGGAGGTCAGGTCTATGTACATCTTTCTAGCTTCCACTCTATTTCTGCAGCACATTTATACGCATGTATATAGATACCCCATACATATTTGTTGATGATCTAAAAATAACTAATTCATTGGGAAAGCATCAGAATATAATGAAATGAGCCTGAGTTTGGGAATAAAATTTCTCTCTATCATCTTTTTTTCTTTTCCCTCCCCTCCCCACTCCACAAAGCAGACCTCCAAGGTCACCATCAGTGTGCCCAGACTTTGGCATGTCACTTACACTTCCTAAGCCTGGTTTTCTACTTCTCCACAATTATAACAGTACTTTGTTGAGCTCTCATACAGATTAAATAATACAACATACATAAAGCTCTGAAATGTGACAAGTGCTTATCGTGTTTTCTGTCTCGTTGTCATCTGTGTTGCTATTACTGTGTAGAGGTTCTATTATTACTACTTGTCAAAATGGTTAAGTTCTTAGGTAAAAGAGCTATATAAAACAGGCACAGATGGATACATATATAAGATGACCAAGACTGACTTCAAGGAATCCTAATATATAGTTTATTACTTACAAAGTAATATAAGTAAAAATTGATATGGTTCTCCTGGCTTCGTTTGGTTTAAATTCTATCATATTCCAAAAAGTAATAGTTTTCTATATTGAGTTACAGTTAAGATTTTTCACAAGAGCCAGAGAACTGTTGCCCCGAGAGTAGTCAGGCTTGAATAAAAAATAGTTCTGTTACCACCCCAAGCCCTATGACCCAGTTATAAAATTTTTCTCTTGCTGTAAGTACAAAGCTATTACAAATTTTAGGACTCTAGAGGGTCTCTGCTAACCTTACTCTCTGCCCTGATCAACAAGAGAATTAAGTTCTAAATGTATAACTTACGTATAATACCATAGGTACTAACTACTAAAGGAAACTTTCAAAGGCTAATTCTTAAATATACTTCACACAAAGGGCTTAAGGAAAAGAACCTTTTAATATTTGGATCCATTTGTCCAATCTATACTTATTTACCCTTTCCAGAAGGCTGAGCTGGATCCTGTGGATCCAAAGGATTAAAATGAGATGTTGGAGAAAAATACTCTGTGTTTAACCATCGGGTTCTCGTAATTTCATTTCAGTTAAGAGTATGTGTTTGATTTCATGCGTGAGTTTTAGGAAAAAATGAATGAGAGCATCGACTACCTTTTCTCTCAGAATGCGAAAGATGCCGAGCAACACTTAAATTTAATGCTAAGTGAGCAGGGTTTCCATTTTCTATTTCTTCTATTACTACAGAGGGCACTTGTTCACACCTGAGGGACAAAAACTATATGCATAAATTTTCTCTTTCCCAATTAAATTTTCATTTTTTCTACTCACAGTTCTCTAATTCAAATGTCTGGTGGAGAATTCAGTCAAAAAGCCTCAAGCCTAAGAATATTGGATTTATCAATCCATAATGTACAGCGCATCTCAATTTTCTCTGCTATTTCTCTCTTCTCTAACAACTTCTCATAGCACTATTTCAAAGACACAGTTTCAGAGGAGCAAAACAAAATTATTTCATACAACTCCTACTTCTTGCATATTTATTTTCTTTAACCTCTTGAAATCGAAGGATCAGATATAATGGAGAAACATCACACTAAGGTGGTAGGGAAAGTATCCTGGGGTCTTTACGAAACCTGTTTTCTCACAAATTGAGAGAGAAATCATCCATCTTACTCTCACAATGAATCTCTCTTGTACTCCATGGCATGAGGCCAAGCTATAAGATGATGTCTTAATGTTGCAAGCTAGTCAAAGGAACACCTTAATGATTCGTCCTGCCTGAATATTAAGAGAGAGCTTCGAAGACTCACGCAGTATGTTCTACAGTCTGATGATTGCTTGCATTTCCCCCATTAAGGTGAAACAAAACAACAGTTATTTCAACAATTTATGCTAAAACTATAGATATAAATATGTTTATACTGCCAAATAGTCATCAGCCAAGGCTTGTAATTAACAACATACTTTATGATCAGCACATAAAAAAACCAGTTGTGCACAGGGAAGAAGCTATTTTTGAGGACAAAGCATTTGAAAATTAAACAGAAATGACAGAAAATAAAGTAGTTAAGGAATAAAAAACTTTAATGACAGGACAAAATAAGGTGACTTCCCTTATCAGGGACAGTGTAAAACATTACCTATTATACCAAGAAAATGATTTCTTTCTCTTCTTTAGTGTGTTTTAAATGACTGCTAATGTGCCAGGCGCTCTACCTGGGCCAGTGGGAGACACAAAATGAACGTGGGAGGGAGGCGGCCCTCAAGGAGGTAGGAGAGCTGCATCCATTCTCCAGTTTCCAAATCTTGCTACTTTTTACTATACCAAAGACCCTGTATTTTTTAACAAATCATTTCCTTTTCTTTGATAGTTTACCTCATTGATGTATAGAAAGCCAATTAAAATACCGACTTTATTGTGTCTTTATTATAATTAACAAAAAAACGAGAATTAGTTTTGAAAACCAAATAATTTACATAATAATAAATGTTCACTCTTATAGACCCACATAAAGACATAATCTGTGTTCTCAGTAATGCTCTAATCCAGGGGGTCTTAAAGCGCAGTCTCAGATAAAGCACCATGTGCATAACCTGGGAACTTGTCAAAAACTCAAATTCTCAGGCCCCTTATCTGAATCAGAAACGCTAAGGGTGGGGCCAGCAAGTCCTCCAGATGATACTGACGCACACTAAAGTTTGAGAACCACTGCTCTGATCTAGTCTATTAAGCTTTAAATTGGCATTTTATAAAATAGACAAGACTTCCATACTACTAACTCAACCTTGTATACTTTTCACAGGCTGTGTTTGCAAGGAGACTCAGAGGCAGGTAAAATTTGTCTTTCTGTGGCTTTCAAGAAGCCAGATACCCCTTCCTCCTAACCAATCATTTTGCTGAGATTTTTGGTTTTGATCTATTTTCACTTGAACATCTCTTGAGACAATAAAGAAAGTTGAGGTACATGTCCTTGAGCTGAGTTAGCAGTTCCTAGCCAGAATATGCACTTTTTTTTTTATTTGAGGTAACATTGGTTTATAACATTATATAAATTTCAGGTGCAAATTATTATATTTCAGTTTCTGTGTAGGTTACATCATGTTCACCACCCGAAGACTAATTGCAATCCGTCACCATTAACAGCTGCCTTGTCATCTCTTTCACCCTCCTCCTTCCCCATTTCCCCTCTGGTAACCACCAATCTAATCTCTGCACCTATGTAGAATATGCTTTCTTTTAAATCTTCACCCCATTACCTTTCATCAGCTTAACAGTGTCATTAATTAACATAAATCCAAGATGAACATTTTTCAAAAAAATTAATACTGCACTTACTAGCTATTTCAGATCAGAAATACTGATGCGTTCTTTATAAACACTTGCATTTTTAAACACTTATTAGAGTAATATATTGCTTTAATTTAGATATTGAAAAGTAGAAGAGGACTCTGCAAATTAAGATGAGTTTCCCAAAATTCTTTTACAATCATCATCTTCCACAGAGAAGCATTTAAATGAAGGACAAAAACCTATCAAGAGAAATAAATAATTTTTAACCTATATAAAGCATAAATTGTGAAATCTCTACATCCTCATAAATCAATGCCTTATTTCAGAGTGACTAAATACAAGGATCGATTATTTCAATACACAGAGGTGCATAGTTTTGTTCTTTTTTTCTTCTTTTTAATGCTTTCCCTAAGTATTTAATTTACAGACAGACTCTTCCTTTCGTACTTGATGCTGAGTCTCTGATAAAAACATTTCTTACCGTCTCAGGGCTTCTCAGAGGTTGACAGAAGCCTGAACTTCTTCCATTTTTTGAGGTCCTCAGTATTTTGCGTAAACAGTAATAAAAGATATGCCAAAGGTGGTTACAAAAACAGTGGTATATCCCAAAAGTCTAAACTAAACCTAGCATATTTATCTCATTAAAAGATATTGTAAAAGCTCATTTAGAGATGACTAAATTTGAGGTGCATCACCAATGTGAGGCCCTGGACCACAGCCCTTCTCCACCTCTGCCTCAGCCACTGCTACAGGTTCTTTGCTGTCTACAACTAGTGTTACACTAAATTAGAACCTCTCTCTGGAGGAAAAATTGTTCCCTGGCCTTAACCTTCCTGGGTTAGGGAGAGAGGGATATGAAGGAAGGGCCAGAGGGGGCAACGGTTGACACTGCTATCTGCTCCTTCTTATCTTTCTGCCGGGCAATGAAGAGGAAGGAAATAGAGGCAATACATCGATCTGCTAATAGACTAACTTAAATTTCATACATGCACAGACAGGAACTTCTGGAATAGAGCTACAAGACTTGACGGTCTCACAGGAAAACATGGCATAACCCTAAGTGTCTGTCCTTCCAGATGGATGGCTGAAAGTAGCAGTCACTCTGAAAGTTGCATTTCTCCACAAAGGATCAGGAAATTTGTGCCTCACAGTCAAACCTCACTGAAGAAAACCCCAATGCAAAGTCATAAAAATAGTCAATACCTTAGTTTGCAGAAGACATTTTCTACTTTTTTTATAGGAAAAAAAAGAAGAAAAAGTGAATGCCATTTCTGAACCTACCTGCATACCTTGAAACAGTCAGGAATGTAGGGAAACAGACAGGAATTCATGAATCCTGTCTATTTCCTGAAATCCTACAGAAGTGCCTGACCTCCCATCCCTGTAGCAATATATTATAAGTAAGAGAAAGGTGGGGAACGTTCCTGCTTTTCTTTTAAAAATAGTATTGTATTCCAGAGCCATTTAGTAGATGTTCAACAATTGGGGCAGGGGGAGTGGGTAACTGAAATGATGAATGTCTACGAGCTTGGATGACAGAGCAGGCCCTCTAGAAAAGGAATATATAAAAAAAAAATGAGTTTCTTAAAATTCCTGAAAGGCACAAGACTTCCAAGGGAGAACTCCAACTAAAAAATAAAAATAAATAAAACCAATCTAATACATGTCATCTGGCAAAAGAATTCTACCATCTTGACATTTTTGTAGGCTTCCAGTCACTTCTGTGACCTCGCTATCATGTAGAGCAAGAAGCATATGCAACTTTCAGGCTTTTTAAAATTCCAAACTAACTCTTTTAGGACATTGGGATCTAACAGGAGGTCTTGCTACACGGTATGCAAGTGCCCTCATAAAGTTAGTAAACAACCTAGATGTTTAATTTCTGTATCATTTGGATCTCTGTCAATTCCAAAGGACACAAGTTTCAACTCAAGCTGCCTTAAGGTAAAACTGAATTTATTGGTTCATATTTGAAAATATCCAGAGGTAAGACCTTGTTTCAGCCACAGCTGGATTCAGAGCTCAAATCTCCCCATCTGGGGTTAGGTTTTCTCCAATTCCCAGGGATGCATCCCGGAGTATTAGCTTTACTCCCAGACTTCACATGGCTCACATCTCACTCTGCAAAGTCCAGCAGAAGAGAGTCCACTTCCATAAAGGTGGCAAAAAAAAAAGTCCCAGAACGGTGCCTTTCCGTGTCTGATTGGCCAGGCCTGGGTCACATGCTTGTTGTAAACCAATCCCAGCTGCCAGGAGGACACAATGCCTGCTACGGCCAGACCTGAGTCATGGGCCCCTCTTTGAGTAGCCGTCGACATTACCTAAAGCAAATGGGCTGAGGGGTGGGGTTCGGGATTCGGGGTGGGGAGTGCGGGTATCTTCCAAAACAGGAGTACAGTATCCACAGAGGGGTGAGTAGCTGGAAGCAAAATCACAAATATCCACTACAAGCTGTTAGTAAACCCCACCCCTCACATATGCTATATTAGTGGACCAAAAGGAGATTTAAAAGAAAAATCATTCGACCGAGGCTCTTAATCAAACTCTATAGTTTTAAAGAGTGTAACCTCACACCTTGTGTCCAAAATGTCGCTTCAATTGCTGGCTTTCCACTTGTCTCCAGGAGCTGGAACACACTGCCTTTCAGAAAGCCGGCAAAGAGAGGCAACTCCCAGCTTACAACCTCGAAGCCGCCCGCCGCGCGCTGCCTAGTCCAGTGTCACCGGCAGGGGCGCGACCAGAGGGGACGATACAGGCGCGCCCCACCTTCCCGGCGCCGCCTCAGGGACCCGTAGCCGCTTCCGAGGCGGCGCGACCCGTCTCATCCTTGGCGGCCGCCACCAACCCGCCCCCAGCGGCCGTCGGAACGGGCTGGTGCGGCGCGACACCCGGGGTCCCCAAGCCCAGGCCCCGGCCGGCCGATCGGTGGGGCCGACCCCCGCGCAAGGCGGGCGAATGGGGGCGCCCCCAGCCCTGCTCCTGCCCCTGCCCCTTCCCCTGCCCCTTCCCCGGCGGGCAGGCGGGCAGGCGGGCGCGGGGAGGCGGCGGGAGGGCGGCGGCGGGGAGTGAGCGCAGAGTCCCCGCCCGCCCCCGCGCTCGCCCCGCCCGCCCCGCCGGCGCCGCCGCCGCCGCCTCCCGGAGCAGCCGCGGCGTCCGCGCTCCGGCCGCGGGCCCGGCGAGGGGAAGGGCCGCCCGGGGAGCCGCGGAGGCCGAGGCCCCGGGGCGGGAGGAGCCGCGGCAGCTGCAGCCCCTGGTGCGGACCGCGGCGGCCGGGCCGGTCCTGTCCTCGCCCGGGACCCCGCCCCGGGCGGCGTGGGGTGCGGAGCCCAGAGGTGGCACCCACGATGGGGACAAGTTTCTCGCGGCTTGAAATGAAGGGGTCCTGAAACCGACACTCGTTTGATTTAATCAGCCTCTCCTCTCCTATTTTAAACTAGTTTAATTAGACAATGAAAAAGATAGCCTCCTGGATGACGGTAGGTTTGTAAATATAATCTCGAAAGTTTTGCATGGTATGGTTATTTGCTTATGCATATTTATTAAGCTGTTAACTCTTCAGCTAGTCAGAAAATTGCCATTTAAAATATTCTCTGAGGAACATTACAAGTTCGCTGTGGCATTCTGGCAGCGTGTTATTCATGGGTTTAGTTAGCATCTGTCTTCCCGAAGTGGTACCAAAGCCTGTCCCTTGGCGACGGGTCTTGCATGTGACACTCTTGCCCTCTAGTGCCTCACCAGCTGGGTAGCAGTTTGATGGCTAATATTAATAAGATGTTATATAACAGAAGGGTACTGGGCCGGAACTGGTATTGCTGCCACTTGTAAAGCCAAAAAGCCAGAGCCGGTGGTAGTGCGTGCTGCTGGTTCAGCTTCTATCTGTTGAAACTTTCCCAAGCATTTTCAGCTCTTTCAACTTTAATTCCAGGTAAGTGTATCTGTTTATTGGTGCTATACATTAATGGCTCACTCATAAATGTAGGGGCTTTTAGTAAGAGATAGCAATTTTGTTTTTAATTAATCTAAGAATTTCAGGATTGAACAAGTGCCTCATTTTATTCTTGTAGAAGAAATAGAGCATTTTCATTAAATTAAGTGAAACAAAGGAATATCTTATCATTCTGGGGTAATTTTAAAGCTTCTCTTTCATAAAATTAAAGTATTACTGAGGTGGTCCCTTCTAATTGCTTAAGATCTCCACCAACAACTTATAATTATTCTTCAGCAGATTTATTAAACAGAACACATGTCTGTTGCTTGATGGACTAGAAATTTGTAAGCAGCATCAGAGATATAAACTATGACCACCCATCTATGCAGCAATGATCCCCAACACATCTTTCTGTTTGATGCAATTTGTTTTACAAACATTATTTAAAATTATGCAATTAGTAAAATTAAATTAAACTTGAAAGAAATAATCAGCCTAAGTATCAAATATAGAATCTGTAAATTAAAAGAAAATACATGTATCTTACATTTAATATATCCACTTTTTTTTTTTTGGAAGAACCAAGTTACATTCTTTAAGGGGTTTACCTAGATCGTCTTTCAGCTACTTCTTCTAATATCTGGAAACTATTTAAGCCTCTAACTCATAAAGTTGAAATTTTTTCTATGTTATTTATAAACATTTTGGAGTGTAGCAACATATGTAATCTGGAAGAGTTTTGAGGAAATCACTCCTAAGTAATATAAACAGCTGTATCTTAATATTGGATTAAAATACAAATCAATTGTTGAGATACATGTGAAACTGGTCTCAAACCCACTTTTTCTTTGACCTTAGAAAATATCATAGTATCAACTATTGAACAATGCTATTTGCCACAAGAGAGCAGAATGATATGGAGGAGACGCTCACAAACATCTGATATTCAGCTGAAGGGCATTTTTTTCCCTTTTCTTCAACCATAGCTCCCTATTAATATTGTATTTGAGAAGGAGATTTCAAAAATAACTTTGAAAGAGACTCTTGAAAATCAGGACTGAACATATCAAGAGGCTTGCCCTAACAGAAGCTCTTTTCTTTTCTTTCTCCAGTTAACACAGTATCTACCATCTCTGTGACATTTTTATTGTTTTTCTTTATGGTCTTGATGGTAAAACAGAATGCTTCTTTCTTTGTGTAAGTAAATATTAATATTAAACCGGTCACATGAGTTTTTAGAAATATGAGTTTATTCATAGTCTTTATAATGAAGTATTCTCAGGTTACTAAAGTGTCTTAGATAAAACAGAACTTTTTTCTCTTTCTAGAGAGATTTCTTATAGTTCAGCTCAGTTGAGTTATAGCATGCCTTCTCTTTTAGTGCATTTTCTTGAGAAAAGTATTGTTTCTGAAGATTACAGCAAATAGAGTAATTTGTGGTGTAACTGAAAGGTTTGTTGAAAAAATACGGAGAAGAGATAACCAGGCATTTGAGGTTCATTTTTCTGGACCGTATATTCTGCTGAAAAAGTTATTAGGAACCAGACTAAATATCAGTGGTGGATTTATCATTTCAGAATTTTAAAACCATAAAGAAATTACAAATTTTTCTTTTAATTCAGAGAATCTTATATGACTTGCTTGAAACCTAGTTGAGTTTCCACTGCTGTTTGTGATTAGTGCCAACTTTTAAACTTAAGTATGTATTTGTTGAGGTATAAAATATAATCAGGGAAAACTATATTTAAATACTTTGTGATTTGTATGCACTATAAAAACAGGGAAATAAAATTAGTGATAAAAATACTATTCTCAACTAAATGAATGACTTGGGTTTCTAATTGTTTAACAGTTTAGACAATAGGGGGAAAAAAACCAGCGGAAGTTTACTTTTCCTGTGCTGCAGAATGGTTATTGGAGATAAGAATTCATACTGAAATGTGTGAACTCTGCACACCTGTTCAGATTAGAGGATGATGCCAGACCACGAAAGTAACAGCTTGCATTATCATGATAATTAGTCTGAACAATGCTCAAAACTGAAGTTTCTCTTAGAATACCTAAGAATTGGTTTTAGAAAACCAATTGTTTGTCTGTTTGTTTTTAATAAAAACTGTATCCTTAGGCTCTGGGATGTCACAATGAGTGATTTCTCCTTTCATGTTACTTTAACCATTTTTCATTAATTTCATGTAAGTTGCATAACCAGAAAAAATGTCAGGCCCTACTACAATTAACTTTATAATAAATTATTTCACGAAAACTCCTACAAATTACTGAGAGCTCTGACTCTTGATTACCTGTTGGCAAACAAGAGCTTAAAAAGCAAGTATTGAAATTCTTTACTAAAACCTTTAGCATCTCAAGGATGGTATCCATTTTGCGTACATTTCATTTTTAAATCTCTTTCTTTGATTACAATGTTTGAGAATAACGTGAAGCTAGATCTGGATTGTTGGCCTGGTTCTGCCACAAGAGACGTCGTCTTGGACAACTCCCTTGTTGGCTCTGGGCCTTCGTCTCTCACCTGGAAAATGAGGATCTCAGAGATCTTTTCCTATCCCCTTTGTCATCCAACACTGTGGAAATTGTTCTGCAGGAAAGGACAAATAGATGTGAAAAAAATTAGAGAATAATGCAAAATTTAACTTGTTGATAAGTGTTGATAAGTACTAGAGTTTTAGGAGTAGATATGTAAGTTATTAAAGTCCACAGCTAACACGCACAGAATGGTTACCTTGTACTAGGCACTGTTCAAAGCACTTTACATTTAGTTTTTAGCTCATGTAATCTTCACAATGATTATTTGAGGCAGATGCTATATTTCCATTTCACAATTGAGGAAATTGAGGCACTGAGAGGTTACCTACTTAAGATCACTTCCCTGGCAAGTGGTAAAGCTGGGATTCAATTTGAGTCTGGCTCCAGTGTACCTGCCCTTAATCACTATATTACATTGTCTATAGGTTTTCAAATATTTGTGCTTGATATACTTCTTGATATAACAGAGGCAATTCATGCTCCACTCAGATCATTTCCATCACGTCTGCCCCTGCATATGAAACGATCGTTCATTTATTCAAGAGAGATTTGCTCAGCAGCTACTATTGTGCCAGGCTTAAAGCAGTGCCCAGGCCCATTCCATGTGCTGCCTTCCCTAATGAAGTATATACAGTGTAGTTGAGGTGATTTCTTTCTCCTCTCTTGCTACCCCAATTGGGGTGAGTGTCACTTGTTTTAAAAGATGCCCAAGTTAAGTTCACACGTTCCACTTCTTGGCGGCCCAGGGTTCACCGGTTCGGATCCCAGGTGCGGGGACATGGCACTGCTTGGCAAAAGCCGTGCTGTGGTAGGTGTCCCACGTATAAAATAGAGGAAGATGGGCATGGATGTTAGCTCAGAGCCGGTCTTCCTCAGCAAAAATAGGAAGATTGGCAGTAGTTAGCTCAGGGCTAATGTTCCTCAAAAGAAAAAGAAGAAAAAACAAGATGCCCAAGGTAAGAGAGGGAGAACCTTTCTGACTTCTTTGTTGATGTGTACGTAGGATACCTCGTAATAGAACCAGGACCTCAGACCTCCTCAGGACTCCTTCTCAGATTTCTTCATTGTTCCTCTCTGTTCTTTTTGCATCATCCTCTCTGCGGATTGGCGGCCTCTGCTTCTCTGGTTCATGTAACCTGCCATAAAACATAGCCAAAAACTGGTCTGTAACTTTACGTCTTATGGTCCAGGTAAACAATGAGAGATTGGATTAATACTCTCTTGTTCCCGTGACTCTGAAGAAGGATCAAAATGACGAGGTCAGATTCTATCCTGAAAGCTGCATTGGCAATAGTTGTAAGGCCCCGCTATTAGGCATATGTCAATGCATACATTCTAGCTCAATTTAAGAGGATATGGGCAGACCCTTCCCCTTTAAGTCATAGAAACAGAAGAAACAACAAGCAGAGGTGGGATAGTTTTCTTCTCTTGCCTCACTGGATGGCATAACACTGAGGGAAGTGAACAAAATGTATTCTTTCCTTCATAATTTCTAAATACAAAGGAGGAAGGAAAATTGTAATTGAAAGTCTTTTTCCATGTAATGTGTCAAACAAAGCTAATGCCCCCAGGTGCAGCTTTTCTCCCATCCGTCTTGAAAAAATCTCAGTTCTAGAGACAGAGTGTATTCTTGGTCATACTCCATGCAAATCAGCATCTTACTGGCCTACCACAGCAGGGTTCAATTAACATGACACAATTTCACACATTCTTTCCCAGAGAAAAGCCTGTTTTTTGTCAATTTTTAATATTACTAAATTACTTTTAACAAATTTATGTAATGTATTGGAGGCCTCCCAATGCATTTTTCAACACTATAAAATATAGTTAATTTTGTGAAAGAGGAATATTGTCAAGATCTTTTAAATATCTTTCATTTATCTTAGAACCTGAAGTTCTTTAGTTATTAATACTCATTTTCCAGATGGCAATCTTTTTTTCACATTTCTTGCACTGCCAACTTCAACATGATTCTGTTTCATTTAGAAATTGATTTTTACTTTAGGGTGATGGTGGGTGTTAGTGGGAGAGGAAAGATGGGTTACAGTGACGAGTAGGTACTTCCCCTTGCAGATATTGCAATATTCGCAAAACGTATGTTTGCATATGTTCAGTTCTTCACTATGGATATGGAATGCCCTGTGGTTCCAGAAACTAATTGCTCCCTCTGCCTTTTGGTAATGGTAGGTAATTAAATAATGGCTAATGTTTCCTTGGTGGAAAACAGATGTTTTCCTTTTTAAAAACAGATACATTGCAAAACAACTCTAGCCATGCTGAATTCTGAAAAAAATATCAGAATGGGAAAAATAGGTATTTGAGTAAGAGTCAGGGAAAGGCACATTCTGGATATGCCTGACTTATGGCTGTGGTCAAGGTGGCCACTGCCATTCACAACGTTTATATTATCGCTCTGACTGTTTGAGGCCAATGTGACTGATGGAGGTGTCCATTCGTGGAAGATGGGTTAACTTCATGACTGCCCTAGTTTGTGAATGCAGCTGCTCTTTGTAAAATGTAGTAGAGACTCTTTTTCATTCATTTAACAGTTTTTCAGTGGAATGTTCTTACTTCAAGCACTGTATTGATAGCAAGAATATAGAAGTGAACAGGACAGGTACTTACAAATGCTTCCAATCTGTGGAGGGATATTACACAGAAAACCATATGACTGTAACTATGGAAAGTGCCACAGAGGTAAAGTAGATGGTGATGTGAGAGTGTGTAATGGGGAGACCTGACAAATCTGGGGAATCACAGAGGCTTTTGTGAGGCAGGGACGTTTATGCTTAGAGCCATAGGATTCGGAGGATGCAGCCAGATGAAGAAATAAGAAGAAAACTTCTAGACAAAGAGAACAGCATGTGAGAAGACCCTGAGTCAGAAGAGAGGTTGTCTCTTTTGGGAAACTGAAATAGGACCCTTTACCTGGAACTTAGTGGGGAGCACACCATCGAATCAGGCTGAGATGTAAGAGCGGGAAGCATACCTCAGAGTGTCACGTGGGACACGGATAGGAATTTGGGTTTCAATCAGTAAGTGGAATAGGCAGCCACTGATGGTTTTTTCAGCTGGGAAGAAACAATTGGATTTGCACTTTGATGCTGAATTGAGAAAAGCATAGAGGGAACCAAGAGTGTTAATGATGAGGCTAGTTGCTACAGTAGTTCAGGTGAGAGGGATGGTGCCCGGAAAAAGAAAGATGTATACTGGGTCACGTGAGTTTTGGGAAATGGAAATAAGAGGACTTGGGTTTATTTAGATAAGCAGGAAAAGAAGGTGTCAAGGATGAGCCACTAGATGATTGTGGAAAGATGAATATAGTTTTCAAGGGTAGATTATGAATTGAATTTTGGACAGGTTGAGTTTGCTTGTGACATGATTCCAGCTGGCATATAATGAGAAAGGCACACAGTTACTGTAAGTTGTTGTTGTTACTCTATCAAGTTGATAGTTCACTTTGAAATCCTAGAGCTCAGAGGAAGGAGGTTTGCGTTACAAATGAACACTTGGAATTTATTAGAGCATAGATGGTAAATGAAAGCCAGGGAGTATGTGAGCTCATCTGGGGAAGAGGGAGACATGAGAAGAAGCCCAAGGATGGACATGGAGCTGGTTATGCCTCTTCCTTTGCTCTGAGACCCATCTGACTTTAGGTTCCTGCACCAAAGGCAAACTTCTGTGCTTCCTACAACTCTGCTTACACTGGAATGCTTATAGCTGTCCCTTTGTGAACCCTTAGTGCATTTATATTAGCCATCTTCGGGATATTTCTCTCATTTCATCCACTATTTATATCATCATCATCATCACAGGTAACCTTCAGTATATTCGTTCTATATGTCAGACACTTTTCTAAGAGCTTTTTATAGTTTATCTCATAATCCTCATTAAAACCCTCTTAAGTAGGTAGAACAAGTGTCCCCGTTTTCATATGAGGACACTGTGGCATCTAAAGGGAATAGCTCCCTGATGTCCATTTCCTACATGGCCCTGGCATGGAGGGGACATGGTGCAGTTGCCTTCCCAGGTGCATGGTATCTTCAGTGCGGGCTGTCAAGTTCAGATTTCGGTTCAGCCCCTGTGAGCTGTGGCATCTTGCATAGGTTACTTAGTCTCCAAAGGGCCCAACACCACGTTGGCACATAGTTAGTGCTCCTTAGTGTTAGCTGTGCTGCCGTTGATCTTATTCCACCTTCCCATGTGATGTTATTTCCTTCAGTGTACCTTATAGGAAGTCCTGGTGGAGTGGTGACATTTATAATCAGCCGGACCTGGCAACTTTCCTGCATCTACTGTGACTATTCCAAAATGCCTTCTTAAATGGTTTGTTGATTTTCTAAATTTAATGCTCAGTTTCTTGGTCATTCAGCATATTCCTCATCATATCTTGAATAGGTAGCCAAATTCAACCACGACTCTCAGCTCCCTACTTCTAACCAAGACAGTTGTGTCCATGGAAACTCTGTCACGCAGCCTAGTGCGCCTGTTCTTTATCCTCCAGAGAACCTTTCAGACCATGCCAAACTCTGTAATTTTCTATGCATTTTTGTGAGAGCACTTCAGGAACATAGTCATCACTACACTGAAGTGTTTGCCTGTTGATCTTGTTGGCCTTTAAAAATGTTTTTTATCCTGTTCCTTGTTTGAAAGATTACCTGGAATAACATGAACCCTATCCCCTTGGAAATTTCAGTCTAATAAGAAAGAGAGACATTAAACAAATAACATTTCTAATAATGTTTAGTAATAGTTGTTATAAAGACCCCAAAGGAGAAGTAATTATGATTAGAGTGTATCATCTTGGGACCTGGCATAAAGGGGAGAGGAGTGGAGTTGATCAGGAAAGGCTTTTCTGAGGAATTGAGTTTGTGCCGCATATCAAGATTTGCCTGTGACCCATCAATTTCAAGTATTTCCTTGATCTTTTTATTCGTCAACATCCAACTATGTATTTTATAGAACATTGTGATTTTGCTGTCTCCCCAGGCATCATTTAGTCACCTATCTTAACCTTAAATGTACGTCACTAGCTCAAGCCAATTTCCACTCTAAGCTTCTGTGTTTCTCTTACTGGCAACTTTATTCTTCTAGTCCCCGCCTGCCCACCCCCAACCATAATCTAACAGTAATCATGTCCTTTTCTGTTTTCCTTTCAAGTCTCTTTTTGTTTTCATTCTCCCTGCTAACCACCTTGGACAGAACTCACACCACCCCTGACCTGGGTTATGCAGCAGCCCCATAGCTGGGCTGTCCTGACTCCACCTCCTCCTTCATTCTGTACAATGTGGCGTATACTCTCTGTGTTCTTACTACTGCCACTTGTCCACAATATATGTCACGGCTAGACTCGTTATCTGTAAACACTACTTTTATTATCTCTCTTCTGTTCAAATACATCCAATACTCTTTATTTCCAAGTCGGCACCCTTGTGCTTCACAATCACTTCTGAGAATGTTCATTAATCTGCTGCACTCTTTCAGTGAAATATCGTTTCCATTTTCAACCCAACACGTAGTGTCTTATCATTAGTTTAGTCTCACTTTTGGATAAACACAGTGTAACCATTTCATTTCTTCAAACTTGCTGGGGTTTTTTAATCTGACATGCCCACCCCATGCTTATATCCAAATCCTGCCATCATGCTATGTCCCATTCCAGCACCAGGTCTCTTGGAAACTGCCGCTGGCTTTCCTAAATTTCATTAATCTCTCTCATTGTTTCTTCTAAAACAGATATAGTCTGTACAGCATAAATCACTACTTGCTGTGTGCCACATAGTGTTGACTGTTCTTTAACGTCTTATGCCCCCCAAGAGAGACCATGCTTCTGCAGACAAGAATCATCCCTGATACTACTTCTGTAGTGTCCCCAGCACCTGCTACAGCAGTAAACCCAAAGCAGGTGTTCAATAAATACCTGGTGACTGATTGCAGAATGATTCATTGACAGGTGTCTTTGGGTGGGTGAAAATTTAATATCTACCATTGTGGCTTTTTATCCCATGTTGGGATGGCATGATTATATTTTCTTAGTATTTTTTTTTTAAAGATTTTATTTTTTTCCTTTTTCTCCCCAAGGCCCCCTGGTACATAGTTGTATATTCTTTGTTGTGGGTCCTTTTAGTTGTGGCATGTGGGACGCTGCCTCAGCGTGGTTTGATGAGCAGTGCCATGTCCGCGCCCAGGATTCGAACGAACGAAACACTGGGCCGCCTGCAGCGGAGCACGCAAACTTAACCACTCGGCCACGGGGCCAGCCCCATATTTTCTTAGTATTAAATAAACAGAGACATTAAATCCAGCAAAAAATATAGATAATTATAATCAAATTAATAGTGATGTGTAACCTTAAAAATAGGTTATGGCATTAGAATAAAGTAGAAGTGTCAAATTAACCTATAACATTAATATGCCATTTATTCAACTGATTCCACAAATAGTGGGTGTTTACTCTGTGCCTGGCACAAGGGGCTCGATGATAGACAAAAGAGGCATTATGTCTACCGTCTTGGAGTTTACAGTTAGACAAGGGAGAGTGAGTTTAAACGAAATTTTAATTACAATAGTGTCAAGAAGTACAAAGGAGAGATACTTCCTCCAATGGCCGTGTGTAACTGCTGGGTCTCACCAAGTTTGGAAGGTCACCTCCATACAGAGAAGGTTCCACAAGGGAATTATGTGGAGGAGCTTAATTTTCTACATGGACCTGTATTCCAAGTGATGCCCCAGCAGGGAAGGGCTCTGGAGAAGCTGCTACAGGGCCCATTCTATGCAGAAGAAGGAGGGGCAGCAGCAGTTCAGTCCATCCTGAGATTTTCAGAGCTGAGACATACAGAGAATGAGGAGTCAATGCTGGTGGATGAGGTTTCAATAGGAATGGCAAATTTTGAGAGTCCACACCAAAGACTAAATTTGGCCACAGCAAAGTGAGATGTGCAGTCGAAAAAGGTCTGCAGAAGACTTGGAGAATCTTAATGTATCCACTCAAACATGTTAGACCAAATCCTACCTTCAGGGACGTACATTGGAATTCCCTGTGGCTTCAGGAGGAAACTTGATGAGTTTAATGGAAAAGAAATGTCTTTGCGTTTCTAGTATTTTATACCTGCTAATGGAGCAGGCTAATAGCCATCCTAAATAGTGAGAGCTTATACTCCTCACTATCCTGCCCCATCACGTATAAGAATTGTATGAGTCATGTGCCTTTCATTTCTGACAATAGGATAAACTATGACACACTGCTGTCTGAAATGCAAAATGTGATAATACATTTTGTATCCAGTCAGAAACACTTCACAGCTAAAATTGAAACAGAAGCGTAGAGAGATGTGAGATTTTGTATCCTGCTGTTATATGCCAGAATATTATATTATTCATAAACATGTACATAACTTTAGAAGTGCAATTACTTTTCAGAATGAAATAACTACAGTTTCAATGAAAATTCTCAGTTTTCCTGGTAATTTTGATTTACTTAAATTACACCTAAACCTATGCTAGAATGTTTAAGAGACTAGAATGCTGTCCTTTATGTTAGATTTATTTTAGATCGTGTCAGATCACTTGATGGCATTTCACTTGGTGGAGGGGTGGTGTACCCCAGACCTCAGATGACATTCCAAGTTCTCTCCCTCCTTTCTTTGCAGTGTCCCTCAAACTCGGCCCCTCCCACATGCCCCCTGATCTGTGATCACTAATAGTTCATGACTGGATTGTGAGCAATGAGCCTGCGCTGGCTTGCCAGCCTTGACTCTAACGCCGCTCTATGATATCTTCCCCGTTACTGATTAATTCTTTTTCCTGAAAAATCTCACCCTTATCACATTATTCCCCAAATCAGGAAAGTGTAATGGCTCCCTATGGGCTTTCTCAACCTTGAACTTCTCTACTATCATATCTCTCCACAATCTGAGCTACGCATACTTCATAAAATTTATTTTTTAGGTATTCCTTGTTCTTTCCTTCTGCTCTTCCTCAGAGTGTCCCCTGCCCAATATTGTGCTCACTCCTGCCTCTGTCAAGTTCCCACTCTCTCAAATGCCTATTCATATTACCCTCATCCTTCAAGGCTCTGTCCAAATCACGCCTCCCCCGGAGCGTTGCAGACTCCCTCGGTAGCCGTGGTCTCTTTCTTCTCTCATCCTGGTACAGTCATTTGTCTCTAATCAACAACCCATAATTATCATTGTCATTCTAGTCACTATCTCTACTTTATAATTTTGAACCTTTTAAGGAAATTCACTCTGCTGAACATTTATATTTTAAATAGAAAGATAGTTACCCCATGAATATTTGAATGAATGACGTAGTTACCCTAAATATTTGAATGAATAAACTACAATATATAACTTACAGGATAAATAGCAGTTAATAAATAGCAGTGACAGGAAAATCCTGCAGTTATACTCCAGAATGTTATATTTTTCATACAGATAAATGTATATTCTTAAAATTTTTGTTCATTGCTTATTTCATAGGTGATTATCACAGAATTTTAGAGCCAGAATGTTCTTGGTAATCAATTATTCTAACCCCATCATTTTATTTTACTTGGAAGGTCCTGGGGCCAAAGCAACAGAATTAGTAAGAGGCAGAGGGGCAACGAACCCTAATCTTATGGAAAACATCAAAGACAATGTTCTCCAACAGTTCTTGTTGTCTTACCAGTGAGGTTTCGCCTGCCTTATGGACAATGGCAAGACCTTTCTTAATTTTTTTTATATTCCATGATATTTCTTTTGAAAAGTGCCAGGACCATAAGACTCTAATAAACTTATGCTGTAAGAACCACCCCATGTTTCTTTCTTCATCTTTTTCAAAAGCTACTAAATTCACTACAGATGAAGATGACTAAGACTTGAAAGAGATTTGAAATTATAGCATAACAAGGTATTTCATGAAGTTTTAGTTGTTTTCATTAGGTTTTTAAACAACACGTTTATAGTACTTTTTTGACATAATTGCTGAGCTCTTTTTCCAAAAAAAACAGAAAGAGAATGGTACAGAAAATGAGTCTACAGTTAAGTATGTCATCCCCAGAAGTATGTGGTGCCCTCACAGTCTCACACCAGAGTTGAAGGCACTTTGGGAAGTGTTTCACTCCTCACGTTCGTCTCACCACAACACTGTCCTAGTTTTTGAAAACGCTACTGTGTTAAATATACAGTTCTAAAAGGATCATTTGGGATGGGAGACCTTATCTTCATTTTGAAATGCTTATTCTAATGAAAGCAACTGTCATAGGCTTCTTTCTCTAATAAATTTGAAATGTAAATAGAATGATAAAAATTCACTGTGTCAACAACTTGTCAGGGAAAAAAAACTGGTGTCTTAATTATAGCATTTGATGAAATATGTCCAAACTATTATGTATTTTCCGTATATGTAATTAAACACAAATAGCTTGAGTATGCATTACATGATGTGGCAGTGTATGGCTCAGGTGACCTGTCTGTGGTCTTAAGTCTTGTCCTCTACGTAGTTTAACACAAAGCTCAGAGAGTAAAAGGAAATTGCTTGTAGCCCAATGTCTTTTCTACATTAGGGATGGAGACCTTCTCTTCGGTGGAGCCCTTTTCCCCTTTGCACCACTCCCATGTCCTCGTCCAGATCCGGGGGAAGGAAAGGAAGGGTTTCTTGCTTTCCACACACCAGTTCACCTGCCTAAGAGGATACCACTTGCACCAGTCAACTGGACCAAACCTTGCTCATTTTAATGCTTCAGACTGAATGTTTTATTTTCTATTTTATTCTACTTTTCAGATTGTATTTTCTGTGAGTCCTGATCAAGCGATACAAATGTGCTGCAATGGTGACATAAACTATTGACTGAGACTGGAAGAGTACCTGAAACACCGTCTTTTCTTCTCTTCTTTTATTTTTTTATGGTGCTTCTATTGGAACAGTGTGAGGAAAGTATGTACAACATGAGTTTTATCATGAAGCTTCACAGACACTTTCAAAGGACAGTTATTCTGCTTGCCACGTTTTGCATGGTGAGCATTGTTATTTCTGCTTACTACCTGTATAGTGGCTACAAACAGGAAAATGAACTCTCTGAGATGGCTTCAGAAGTGGACTGTGGGGACTTCCAACACCTCCCATATAGGCTGATGAGAGTGAAGACAACGAAGCTCTCTGATACCTTGAAGACAGACCCCACAGTCCTGGTGTTTGTGGAGAGCCAGTACTCATCGCTTGGCCAAGACATCATTATGATTCTAGAATCAAGTAGATTCCAATATCATATTGAAATTGCTCCTGGAAAGGGGGATCTCCCAGCACTCATAGAAAAAACTAAAGGCAAATATGTTCTCATTATTTATGAGAATATTTTAAAGTATGTAAATATGGACTCTTGGAATCGAAGCCTCTTAGATAAATACTGCATAGACTACGGTGTGGGTGTCATTGGATTCCACAGAACTAGTGAGAAGAGCCTACAGAGCTTTCAGTTGAAAAGTTTCCCTTTTTCCGTATATGGAAACCTCGCAGTAAAAGATTGTTGTATTAATCCTCATTCTCCATTGCTTCATGTGACCAAAGCTTCTAAGCTTGAGAAAGGTTCTTTACCTGGAACTGACTGGACAGTTTTTCAGATTAATCAGTCAGCCTACCAACCAGTAATATTTGCCAAAGTAAAGACCCCAGAAAACCTTTCTCCTCCCATCTCTAAAGGTGCTTTCTATGCCACTGTCATACACGACCTGGGGCTTCAGGATGGAATTCAGCGAGTTCTTTTCGGCAACAATTTGAACTTTTGGTTGCACAAGCTCATCTTCATAGATGCTGTATCCTTCTTGTCGGGCAAGAGGCTCACCTTGTCCTTGGACAGGTACATTCTTGTGGATATTGACGATATCTTTGTGGGCAAGGAGGGGACAAGAATGAACACGAATGATGTTAAGGTAAGGTTTTATTATCTCAAAAGTTTCCACATTTAGCTCATCTCTCGGGACCAACTGTCCTCATTTGTCTTAGGCTAAGGAGTTTCCCAGGCCATGGGACTTTTATTTTATCAGGAAAGTCTTAGCCAAACTTGGATGACTTGGCTATTCTCTCTCGGCCCTAGGACAACTAAGTAGATCATATGTTTCTCTCTGAATGAAGGGAAATGAAGATTGTACTAAAAGATTGATTGAGTGTGGCAGGATCCTGCAATGGTTTTCTATATGTATTTAAAACTACAGAGTAGAAGCCATTTTGTTTAATTACTTTCCAGAAACGATCTACCTTAAAAGACTATTACTAATGTAAGACTTTAGTCCATTTAAATATAAAATCAAAGTGAATTTGTTTTAATGAAAATAAATACTCCCACAAATTTTCAAGAATTAAAGATCTTGTAAGTAGCAAGTTCAGATGTTTTTGGAAGTCAAATGTGCTACTCATTTTCTTTTACCGTATTTTTTGAGACTGAAAATTAGCACTACTAAATTTGGAGAGCTGTGAATACATAAGCATACTTATTCACACATAAACATGACGATTTAAAGTAACTTTTGGAATTCATTGAACATTTCTGGTACATATATGAAGCCATCATGCTTCATTTAAATTGTATTAGATTTCGTGTTGTGCTAAACTGCTGCCCTTAAAGACAAAACAATTGTTTGAAGTTAGTTGGTTGTTAATGTGAATAGATTGTGTTTCATAAACAACTGGTTGTTTAATATTAATGAAATTTAAAATTAAAACGATCTATATTTATCTTAGTTCTCATTCAAAATGCCACAGGATTCTCTCTTTGCTGTACTACATGCTGATTTCTCATAAAAGTGAAAGAAGAGATTTTTGAGAATAATACAGTTTTTATTCTGTACAGCTTTGACCTTTTGATAAAATATGAAGAACTAAATTGGATGGAAAAGAAGCTTGAAAACTGCATTCTTTTCTCCAGACACTAGCATCTGACAAATAATAGTAATGGTCATCACACTAGTTAAATGAGTTAAGAATACCAGGACCATTAAATGTTACCATAAGGGAGTATGAAGATGGAAAAGAAAAAAAGACCCTGCATATTCTTGGGAATATTTTAGACTCTTCCTTTTAACTCAACAGAAATTAATTAATAAAGAAGTTGTGCCTAAGTTTTAATTGTATTTTGAAATATACTGTTGAAAATGTAGCTAAATTCAAACCAAGATGGTAGTTTAAATATTTATTATGTGCTTGAAAATTACAAACAATACATCATTCTCTTTCTGATTTTTCCATTTCCAAATATTATGATAAAAAATGTTTTAACAGTTTTATTTCTGAAGTAAACTTCTTTAAAACTGCCAAAAATATGTTGTTATGCCATTTGAAAATATGCTAGATAAATCTCTGAGATTTTTTTAATGAATATCCTAACTATGTCCTCTAAAATTATACAAAGTACAAAATGCCTTTTGTGCTCTTAAAGTTAAGCCATTTTTAAATGGTATAAAAAATTAGAGCCTTACAGAACACATTCAATAAAAATTCAGCATGTGTAAAATATTTTATGGATTCCTCACATTTAGATGAGAATATATTTTCTAACGAACCTAAAGACTTAAAAGAAAGTATATTTTGAATTATTGGAGTTTTTAAACTACTTTTAAATTGTAGCTGTGATTGTGTCTCAAAACACTAATTCACTGTAGTCACTTGCCTTGAGAGTCTACCATATTCATTCACTCATTCATTTGTGCTTTCTTTGATTCATTCTATAACTAGTTATTAAGCATGTCCTACATATGATGCTTCTTTGGCGATATGCAGATAGAATCATAAACCATGGTGTTATCCCTTTAGAAGGGAGGATGGGGGAAAGCACAGTTGTAGAAGCCCAGAAAGCACATAGTTGAAGATTGTGCTGAGCACCTGTCTGCTCACTACTTGATATGGCCATGGCCATAGCACATGCCAGGCACAGAGGCAGCCACTAGGGACACAAAGATAAATAAAGCATGGCTCCCCTCTTAATGAGTTTACAGTCTTGGCGTGGGAGCGGGGAAATAAATAGGTAGATGGCTTACAATGTGATAAGTACAATAGTAGATGTTCTACATGGTTTTATGTCAGTAATGCTGTGGGAATCACTATACTGTGTGCTATGTACCAGAAACTATTAAGTCCTATTAAGTGGGGACAGATTTTGAAAGCAAGACTAGAGTGATATGATGATTTGGGAGCCTCTGGTGGTGATATTCGGACAAAAGAAGGACATTTCTTGAAATAAGGAAATTAAAATAAGAATAGAGAAGGAACAATCAATTGAAGAACTATTTAGGAGGTAAAATTGAACAACTTACTAATTGGATCAATGGAGATGAAAGAGAATATAATCAAGGATGACATTATGATTTTTTTTTTGCTGGGAAAGATTCGCCCTGAGCTAACATCTGTTGCCAATCTTCCTCTCTTTTTTTTCGCCTCCCAAAAGCCCCAGTACATGGTTGTATATTCTAGTTGTAAGTCCTTCTGGTTCTTTTATGTCAGCTGTCGCCACAGCGTGGCAACTGACAGATGAGTGGTGTGGTTCCATGCCTGGGAACCGAACCTGGGCTGCCAAAGTAGAGTGCACTGAACTTTAACCACTAGGCCATCAGGGCTGGCTCGACATTAAGATTTTCAGCATAGGTGAATAACAACAAAGAAAGAGGAGAGAGCAAGAGGATCATAATGAAGGTCACCGCAGGTCATACTAAAAATTTCAGTTTTATTGAAGTGCATACAGGTACAGATGTTTAAGAGATAATTGACTCAGAAGAGAAGTCTGGGTAGCAAATGTGGTTTTTGAAGTTATCCTTCTATATAGGGAATAGTTCAAAGCATGAAACTATGTGAGATCAGCCAAGGGCAAGGGTTTATAGAGTTTTTAAGGGAAGATGATCGAGTGTAGAATCTTGAGAAAAAACGTCTTTCAGAAAACAAGTAGAGAGAGATGATCCCGTAAATAAGAGTCAAAAACACCAGTCAGAGACCAGGAAGCTATGATGCTAGAGTAGGTCTGGGAGAAAAAAGCTTCAGGGAAGGTGTGATCAGCAGTATAAAATCCAGCAGCAGAGTCCACTGAGGTAAGGACTGTCAAGTGTCCTTTGGAAAAAGATGAAGCTTGTTGGGGACTCGTGCAAAAGCCATGTGAATAGACGGAGGCAGAGGCACAGTTGCAGTAATTTCAGGAGTAAATTAGGCGGTGAAGCCATGGAGAAGGAGACTGTGGCGTACTCAGTGGAGAAATTTTGATGTGGAAGAGACAAGAGAAATTAGCTGAAGGGTGGACTGGGGTCAGGGTGACCAACCCTCTTGGTTTGCCGGAACTGAGGGCGTGTAGTGCTAAAACTCAGAGAGTCCCAGGCAAACTGGAATGACAGATCTCCGTAACTAACCAGGGCAAGGGGAGGACTTTTTCTTAAGACGAATGATCAGAGAGCCTGTGGTCTAAGAAAAGATCATGGATTTGGTGATTAATAGTACATAATTAATGGAAATATTTTCACTGAGTTCTTTTATTTAATTATTACCACTTATGAACAAATATTTTCAGTATTTGAAGTATTAAGAAAATTGAAAAGAATGTGAGAAAATTGATGATAACATAGAATGTTACTTGCAAAATTAGGAAGGATGGTGCCTAACATAAATTTTAACTGCTATACTTATCACTGCAAACGTGTTAGTTTTTTCCTCCTGTGGAGCACAAACTGTGTTTCCTTATTTAATCAGAAAATTAGAATTAGCAGTGCAATGTCAGTTTTTGTCTACCTAGCTGTAGAATGATATGAACATGTTTTAAAGAGCCTCAAAGCCACAAAGGAAGTGCGATGTGGCACAAAATATTTGACTTTTCATGAGGAAGAAAAAAAATAACAGTCCCAAGGTGTTGTCATCATTACTTGTAGAATTTACAAGCTACAAGCCACAGCCCTTAAAGAGCCAAAGAAGAACATAGTTTAGACAATTAAAATATTCTTCAAAAGTGGCAGTACTAATTTCAGTTAAATTCAAGTTAGAAAAAGAAGCGGTGTGTGTGTGATTGAACTATATGGACAAGACTTGTCTCAGATTCACCATGGACTAGTTTGGTGATGTTAGAAAATTCAAGTTCCTTGTGTTCTAAAACCTGCCCTCACACTTCCTGAGACCCAGCATACGGAAAGGGTTTTCAGGGAGGGAAAGTGAGGTGTACGCAGGTGTTCCTACCATTAAAGCATTTTAGAGTTACACGTGCCAGCGCAGTATGACGGACTGGGTACTAACAATTCAAATTCTCTCTCAGAAGAGTGAACTCACTTTTGGCCTGAGATCCATCAGACCTTTAGACCTCGACCATTTCACATCACCTTTCACCCCAAGACAGATGGGAAGCTGAGGAGGGAGGAGCCTCTGGTGACGGTGACGGTGGTCTTTTACAGTTTCCTGAACTCTGTGCAGTTATGCTGTCAACAAGTAAAGGAGCTCTGTGTCTCTCTCCCTCTGCTTCTCCCCCCTTCTCTCTGTAACAGCACACACTCTCTCTCAGACCCCGTCAGGCTTTCTAACATCCACGAGAAAACGAAGAGCCAGCCCAGCCGCCTGGGAGCACACGAAGGAGGAGGAAGTGCCTGTAATGTGCCTGGGGGACTCAGCAACCGCCCCTCTCCTCCCTGCCCCACACCTTCCCCATATTTCCTTACACTTCGCTATTCCTTAATTTGGCTTTGTGGATCACCCCTTAAAAAAAATCTACGTTTTTAAGTGGCTTCGTAAGAGAGGGCAGTTCTTAAATCTTTAATACAATGTAATGAGTGACTTTCTCATTGTTTTCCTCTCTACCTGAAGATCCCAGAGCACCTAGGGGAAAGAAAGTGCTGAAAATAAAAGTAGGAAGCTATAAAGCTCTGAGAAATGAGTGGTGTCATGCTCAGCAGACAAACTTGGCTGACCTCTCAGTCTTGCTGAGGGCTGACCCCTGGGGGCTGTAACTGGCGTGTAAAGGTGAGTGCCATTCTGCCTGAGGTCACCCTCTCATGAGAATGTTCACCACCCAAGCTAAGGTGCAACCAGAGGCTTCATAAATTCATTGGAAAAGAACTTAACGTACCAAACATTTGGAGGGGAAAGGCAACTGCAATCAATTATTCTGTCATAAGTAGAAATAGACAAAAATTTCTCCAGATAGTTCATTCTTCACAGTGCTCTGAATGGATGTCAAAACCTATTCAGAGCACCAATCCTTTCTTTCCCGCCAAACCCGCATTTCCCTAATTCTTTTCCATTATCACTGACGTTTCTTCTCTTTTATTTGCTGATAGCAGTGTTAATTGCATAATGCTCTGGAAGCATGTGTCTGCTTGATCTCCAGTGCTTTAAATTTGCTAGAATCACTTCATGAGCATCTACCATGTTCCTTGTATACTTGACAAGAACGTATATTCTCCATCAAGGTATATCTCTCAGCTCAACTTTGTTAGTTGTGTTGTTCAAATCTTCTGGATTCTTACTGTTTTGATCTCTTGGACGCCGGGGAAGGAATTGGATGTGCTACTTGATGTCACCAAAGGAGGTGTGTTTAACTTTCCAGCTCTGATAGTGGATTGTAAATATTTCCTTGTTTTTCTGTCAATTATTGCCTTATATATTTTGAAGCTTTGTTATTTAAGTATATATATATTTATATTTTAATTTAATGTTTTATCATTCTCTGGTTACCTTAATACTAATATAACTACACCAGCTTTCTTTTGGTTACTATTTGAAAATTATACCTTACCTCATTTTTATATTTGTTCTATCTCTCTTCTCTCTGTGTCTTTATAAAGCAGTTTTGAAAACAACTTGTAGATGAATTTTGCTTTTTATCTCCTATGTCAGTATTCGTCTATTAAATAACAAGATCAGACTACATACACAATTTGATTACCAATGTGTATGGATTTTTCTCAGCTATCTTATTTTGTGCTTTATTTTGTCCCACTTGTTCTGTTTCTTCTTTTCTTTCTATCTGTCCTTTATTATCTTTATTTGAATTGATTGTCAATTTCCTTCTTTTTTCTACTCATTCCTGATTTGAAATGTATATATTTTATTTCTATTCTTCTAGTAGTTTCTCCAGAAATTTAAACATATGTGCTAGATAAATGCTAATATTAATATCTTCACACCTCAGGCAAAAAGTGCAAAGTGCTTTATCTCCGGTCATGCCCGCTCTCCTTTGCCTGATGAGCCGTTCTTGTTTTGGGTGTTAACGTTGTTGTTGCTTAATCCCAGATATCAGACATTATTATTTGCACCACCATCACAGTTCGATTAGATTGGCCTACTCCTTTTCTACAGAGAAGCCAGAGTGATGCCATGAACACGTAATTCAGATCATGTCCTTCCTCTGCTCAGAAGGCCCAGGATTTCCAATCTCACCCACGCCAAAAGCCAGCATTCTTACAGTCCTTTACACCCTGGCAAGTTTGGTAACTGCTAGCAGTTTAGCAGTTTTGAGTGAATTAGGGTGGCATAATGACGACTGCTAGACCAATTAAAGAACAGAACTTACCCATAATTCAGATAATGTAGCTTTTTCTATCTGTATGTACTCAGATTTACAGTCTATGTGATGTGTTATGGTGCTTTCTACAGGCATTCCTAACATTTTTGTAAAGCATACAAACAAAATAGAAAAAAAAAAAAAAAGAAAATTCTGATATATTATCTCTTAGTCTCTGGGAAGCTTGAATTAATAGCTAAAGCACTTTTGTGTGTGTGTGTGTGTGTGGGTGTGTGTGAGGAAGATTAGCCCTGAGCTAACATCTGTTGCCAATCTCCTCTTTTTGCTTGAGGAAGATTGTCACTGAGCTAATATCTGTTCCAGTCTTCCTCTATTTTGTGTGGGATGCCACCACAGTGTGGCTTGACAAGTGGCACTAGGTCTGCTCCCCAGATCCGAACCCATGAACCCTGGGCTGTGGAAGGGGAGCACGCACACTTAACCACTACACCACCAGGCCGGCCCCTACAGCACTGTTTTATTCTTAACTTTTATAGGCTATTTTTGCATAATGAAACTGTAGGCTGAGATACAAAATAGATCTTTAAATCATAGTGTTAATATAAAATAAATTATGAGATCTACCTTGACATAATTTATGGACTGTTTATAGACCAAGGAAACATAGTCAAAGTCAAATTGTTTTATTAAACTTCAAAGTGGACTAAAATTTTATTTTATTTTTGAGGAAAAGTAGCCCTGAGCTAACTGCTGCCAATCCTCCTCTTCTTGCTGAGGAAGACTGGCCCTGAGCTAACCTCCGTGCCCATCTTCCTCTACTTTATATGTGGGACACCTACCACAGCATGGCACACCAAGCCGTGCCATGTCCACACCCAGGATCCGAACCAGCAAACCCCAGGCCGCCAAGAAGCTGAACGTGTGCACTTAACCAGTGCACCCCTGGGCTGGCCCCCGGACTAAAATTTTAAAGGTGTTAAAGTTTATTCATATGGTACCTGTTAGAATTTTAAGTTAAAAAATTGGATGCTTTCTCATTTTCCTATTAATAATTATAATGATTATATATAATTAGTAAAAGTTATTAATTACATGATTACTAAAATAGCTTTGTATTGGTTTTCTACTGCTGCTGTAACAAATTGCCACCAACTTAGTGCTTAAAATAATGCAAATTTAGTATTTCACAGTTCTGGAGGTCAGAGGTCCAATGTAGGTCCCACTGGGCTAAGTTCCCGGTGTAAGCAGGATGGTGTTCCTTTCTGGAAGCTCCAGGGGAGAATCCACTGCCACCTTTTCCATCTTCTAGAATCTGCCCACCTTCCTTGGCTCGCGTTCCCTTCCTTCATCTTCAATGCTAGCAATGTTGCATCTCCCTGTGCCCTTCTTTCATAGCCACATTTCCCTCTGACTAAAACTGGGAAGGTTTTCCACTTTTAAGGACCCATGCGATTAGATTGGCCCACCTGGGTAATCCAGAATAATCTCCCCATGTCAAGATCCTTAATTTAATCACATCTGCAAAATCCCTTTTGCCACATAAAATGACATCTTCACAGGTTCCAGGGGTTAGGACGTGGACATCTTGGGGAGGGGGCTGAGGGAAGAGGCAGCATTCTGCCTGCCGCAAGCTATGCTTTTCATGTAGCCATGCCAGCAATTCTTATAGCAGCTCAACTCCCCAAAGACTTGACTTCTCTTCTCATTGGGTAATGAAACGCTCATGACGTGTATATGATCAAATAATTAATTTAGCTCTCTGAATCAATAGTAATTAATTGGGGAAAATTAAATTATTGTGCTCTTAAACTCTTCATATCCCTGACACTCTAAAGGTTAACATGGGCGAGCAAGTAACCCTTTCTTCACTTGGAAATTTAGGTCCCCAGTGACTGCCCACTGCTCTAGTAGTTTCTAATGTCATTTTTCTAGAAGTGCATCCATTATAAGACTAATTAAAAAACTATTTCAAAGGCCACTTTATTAGGACCACCACACTGCTTATCATTTCACTGTACTTTTTTTCTCTTTCTATTTTATTCCCTTTAGCTTATCTTGTATTAGTGCATCCACCTCAGCATCAGTGTCCTTATTTTATTTGACCAGCCTTTCCCACTTTGGAATCCCTACTCTAATCACCCCAATCCAAAATAACAATGGAGTTCTATTCCGTCTGTTTATCCCTCTCTCTTTTGCTCCCCTGCTTTGATTCCCTGGGCTTTGGATTTGTACAGCAAAGCTGCTTTTCTCCCCCTTTAGATCTACATATTTATTTTTACGTAACTGGCTGTCTCTATTTTTTTCTCTGAACTATACATACTGAGTAGAATCAGATTTCCAAAAAAAGAAAAAGTAAAAACATTGCATGTAGAAATTAAGCCAGCTGGTTGGGGCATTGAACAATGATCTATCCAAAAAAAAAAGTTCTTCAGTATTCTTTGTCTTGGATTAAATAACCTATGTATACCAGAACACCATAAAACAGAGCCATTTCTTTTTTAGGAATCCTAAAAGACCAGGCATTTGAGTTCACACAGAAAGACAACTTACTTGAGTAAATGAATTGAGTGGTTTTAACAATAAACTATTTAAAGGTTAGAGCTGCTGTCATCAAGGTAGTTAACACTTGTATCCTGCCAGACTTGGATTTCTTTTTGTTTTTAAGATTTTTTTTTTTTCCTTTTTCTCCTCAAAGCCCCCCGGTACATAGTTGTATATTTTTAGTTGTGGGTCCTTCTAGTTGTGGCATGTGGCATGCCACTTCAGCATGGCTTGGCGAGCGGTGCCGTGTCCACGCCCAGGATCCAAACCAGCAAAACCCCAGGCCACCGAAGCGGAGTGCATGAACTTAACCACTCAGCCACTGGCCTGGCCCCTGGATTTCTGATACACTGAAAAATTCCTTTAGGAGATTTTGTATAACATCTTAACAAAAATTATCTGACAATGTTTTCTAGAGAAAGAAGGCATTATAATGAAAATTCGTTTTAACTCTATTGTATTTGCTTTGACAAAAATAGTTTATATTAATATTCAATATATTTTTGCATAATTTGCTAATCTGCTCTAGAAATGTGAGACAGAGTTAAAGGGAGTAAAGGGAGAAGAGAAAACACTTTCCCAATCGTTATTTCTTGTCTGATACAGGGGCATTATCATTGGTCTGACTGAGGGGCAAATGCACAATGGAAAAGGAAAGCTATATTTTTCATTCTTGTTAGAACTTTCTTGCTAGAACTAGCTCTCCAAAATTGTTGTCACTTGCAACTTTGCAAGAACTAATTAGTACTCATGCTGCCATTCTCGGAGAAGACCCAATTGCTCATTGCACTCAAAAAAGCTCTTTTTCCCTAAATAGATCAGTCTCTAATGGACTCCAGTGGCAGGAGGCTGTTCATCAACCCTGCAGGATAATTCAGTCTTAGCAAAGGGCCTGGGGGCCCGTGTTCAATGCCCTGTCCTTAGAAATTGACACAATGTCAATGCAACATCCTCGAGAGCAAGGAGAGCCTAGGAAGGTAATGCCCTACGCATCTTTGTTTTTAAGCTATCAACAGTTTTCAGACTGCTTCTCTGTTATAACTGAGTGCCTCTAAAGAGCAAAATCCTAGCTGAACTTAAGCTCACCCTTCAAGTCACTCACGTCTGACATATTCAACAGTTTATAACTGTATTTGTATTGTTGATGAGCCTAAACAGGTATTTTTTAAGTCACCATTGATAACTGACTTGTGTGGATAAATCAACTTGTAATTTATAAATAAGCAAAAAGCAGAGTGCCATAGTATTTTTTTTAAAGGAACAATCCAAGAATTTGCCACCAGTATTATCTTAAACAGTCTTTCACTCAGAGGTGTTCAGATATAATCACTTATCAAGGCAAGACTATTTTCATGGAGTTTCTGAATCACAAAAAAGGCAAAATAACATTTAAAATCCTTGTTTAAAAATTGAGATTTCCTGGGGCCAGCCCAGTGGCATAGTGGTTAAGTTCGCGCACTCCACTTTGGCAGCCCAGGGTTTGCAGGTTTGGACCCTGGGTGCAGACCCACACACTGCTGATCAGGCCATGCTGTGGTGGCGTCCCACATACAAAATAGAGGAAGACTGGCACAGATGTTAGCTCAGGGACAATCTTCCTCACTGAAAAAAAAAATCAAAATTTCCTAATCCCACACTCATAGATTTTGACTTGGTGGATCTAGGGAGGGCCTGGGAATCTGTATGTTTAATATCCTCACCTAGCTAATTCTAATGCCTGTGGTAGAGATGCATGTTTGAGGAAACACTGGTTTACATAAACTGTGTTCAGTATTATTACAAAATATGAAGACGTGGGTCCTATTCTCTTTATCCATAGAAAGTATGTTCAAATGATTTTGTATAAAAATATTTAATTCTACATATATAAGCAAATATATAATGGAAAGAGGTCACAGTAGAATTAATAGTTTTGTGACTGGTTTCCACCTGATTCTGGAAGAGTTCTTATTTTCACTTTTTTTTGAGCCATATGCCCAGATTGTGTGACAGTATTTTGGCGAACGTGTATACAGGTGAAACTCGTTGTAGAGATGGATAGGGTAGATTTTACGTGAAGGCAAAAGAGGTGGAAGATTTGCGGGAGTGATTCCAGTAAATGGATGGCTTAGTGCAGCCTAATATGAGGACACTGGAGAGCGTTGACAAAGTAAAGTAATGCAAGGTATATTGGTTCTGTGATCTTTCAGGAGGCTGCCCATCGGGTCAGTCAGAATAAGAGGTTCCAGAGGCAGAAAGGGTCGCGAGCAGGAGATTTAAGAACTAGGATAGAGAAGTGGTATTTGGGGAAGGGGATAGGGGAGAAGGACCAGAGAGAGAGAGAGAGAGAGAAAGGGAAGCATGTAATATATTGTTTATGTTCCAGGTCTAACTGGATGTGCTTGTAATGAGATATCAAAGAAGTCACAAAGGTGTGGCTTGGCTTATAGGCGGGATAGAGGTACACCATTAGATATTCTAAAACAATTGTTCACAAGGGGAGTATTTTTGAATGAAGAAAAGAAACTTTATCCTAGGGAGCTTTAAACTGTGACTCAAACATTTGTCTTCGAGAAGCTGTGGTTAGAGTGGGCTAGGTTTCTTTGTTTTGTCCAAAGTGAAAATAAATTTTCATTTTCAAGTATGTAAATGCTATAAGCACTTTGTAATAAAAACAATCAAACTATGTAGAAGACGACAAAGAAGAAAGCTAAAAAAAACTCCCCAAAGTCCCAGTACACACTGGATTTAGTCATTCTTTAATGTTTGAAAATCTGATAGATAAAATTTTTTATCTCATTAATTTTTTAATTTTTATTTTTATTTAATTGTGAGAGAGGGTTAACATGGTCACCTTTATTGCCCATTTGTATTTCTCTTTTGAAAACTGCCTGTCCTCCATTTTTCTGCTGGGGTATTTATTTGTGTTATGGATTTGTACAATACTATCTCTTCACAAAGAAAAAGACTTGTACCACTTGGAAGTGATGGCCTCTGCTTTTTTACTTTTTTTCCCCCAGTTTAACATGTCATAAATGACTTTCATTTGTTCATATAAATAAAGAGAAGATTTACTTTCCTTACACTTACAAGCCTCTCCAGGCAGTTATCATTTTTCCTTTTATTTCACATTCCATAAATAGAACAGTATCTTTCTTGGTTGGTGTATAAAATTCACATATCCATGGTCCCAGAGAACCTCCTGAAAATTCTCATAAATTAAAGAGAAGAACCTCGGTATCAGAGGGAGCAAGCTTATGCAACCTCTCTCAGAAGCTACCAAGTCGCAGCCCCTCACATGGTCCCCGCGGTGACCAGCTTACTGACATGTGACCGTTCAGAGCCTCCTTCCTCCGCTGGGAAGATGGGAATGAAAAGAGCTGCACCGCCTGCGTCAGAGGGCCCTTGTGAGAATGCGGCGAACCTGTGAATGTGAAGGCACTTTAATCATAAGTCCTTATCTCTGGGTTTCAGTGTCTTTTTCTGAGACGAGAGAGTTGGATTTAATCATTTCTGAGATTTCTACTAGTTCTAACTCTGTGAGAGTCATTAAAACATTCTTGAGGGAAGCTTTGAACAGAGTAGTTATCTGGTGAACTAGGGTAAGCGGAATCCCCACTTCTGAGAGTGAGAATGCCCATCACCTTCCCCACGGGATGCTTTGCCAGAGCTCTATCAGGGGGCGTGTGGGAGAAGGTGCCGTTGGCCTCCCTGACTTCAGCATCTTCAGGTGAGGAATATAATTCCAAGATAGTCTGGTTTCCTTGAACAACTTATTATCCGTCTATAACATCACTTATTTAAAGATATTTATAAAATTACTCCCTACCATCTGTCATTGCAGTACTTTCCATAAGCTCACTTTTAATTTGAAATCAATTTCCCAGCCCCTAGCTCCTAAGAAATCTGTGATCATCCTCTTCTACTCTCATCCATTTGCAGACCTCAATCCTTCTCCTCTTGGCTTCCACATTTTTATAGACTCGAAAAGCTCTATATCATTTCCTCTTTTTGATTATGTATTTTTCCCTCCTGGTCGCATAGCTGAGCACAATATTCCTGCTGAAAGGAGTTTGGGATCTAAAGCCAGATCAGCCTGGGTCCAAATCTCAAGTCTGCCCTTTCTAGCTGAGTAACCCTGGGCAAGTTTCTTAACCTCTCTCACCACCAGTTTCCATATCTTTAAAATGAGAATGATAACTGCTTCCCAGCACGTATGTATTTGTGAGAATGACAGTGTATGTCAATTGCCTAATTCCAGTAGGCCCTCAATAAATTTAAGCTATTTTTTATTATGAAGGTATCATGCCCTGGGAGAGAATAATTTAGCAGCACTTTTAAAGGAATTCTAAAATGATTAAAACCAGTTCTTCTGAATATCTTAGAGGTATAAAATCAGCCAGAAGAAAATGAGACCATTTTTGATCATCCACTCAAAAAATATTAATTGGTGTCTACTATATGCCAGGCATTCTTTTAGGAGCTGGCGATGTAGTGATGGCCAAGACAGGCAAGTTTGCTGGGCCTGCATACATCTTACCTCTCGGATAAGAAGAAATAGACAATAAACACATAAACAAATGGACAAGTAAAATAACCTCAGGTAGAGGTAAGAGAGCTATGGCAAAAATGAAACAAGTTGGATGAGATCAAGAGTGGTGGGAGGTGCAAGGAGATGGGCACAAGGGGAGGCTGTTTTGGAGAAGCTGGATGGGGACCTGCTCTCTGAAGTAACAGTTGAGCTGAGACCTGAAAGAAGAGACAAGCCTATAGTGAATACAAAGATCTGGGGTAAGAGGGTGCCACGCAGAGGGACTCTAGAACAAGCTTAGTGCGGTCAAGAGAGAGAAAAGGAAGGCCACTGTGAGTGGAGCACAGTGGGTGGGAGAGAACCTGGGTGACATTAGTTCAGAAAGGCAGGCAGGGACCAGAGTACATGGGGCCATGGAGAGGAGTTTGCATTTTATTCTAATTTCAGGGAGCAGCCATTAGAGATCTTTGGCAAGGTAGTGATAAGTTCTGATTGAGGTTTTCAAAAAAATCATACTGGCTGTCATAGGGAGAACGGACTGTGTAGAAAAATAATGCAAGGTAAGAACTCAGGTAGGTGGCCGTCGCAGACCAGGTGAGTAATAATGATGGTAAGAAAGATGGTGAGAAGATAACAGATTTGAGATATATTTTGGAGATATGGCTGAAAGAACTTGCTAATGGAAGGTATGTGGGGAGCTTCAAGAAAGAGTGGCATCAAGGATAACTCCTAAGATTTTTGACCTAACAGCAACATGTTCCCTGAGTTCGGGAGCATGGAGAGAAGAGGAAGATCCTGCAGTGGCTGTGAGAGCATGTGCTGTGGACACAGACTAAGCTGGCATCCCATGTTCATCACTTACTAGCCTTGGCCAAGTTACTTAGCCTCTGAGCCTCAGTTTCCTCTTATGTAAGATTAGAATCATCATAGCACCTATCTCATAGGTGTGCCCCAAGGATTAATGATTAAATCCACGTAAAGTACTTAGGACAGTGTCTGTCTCGTGGTGTTAGTTAATATTAAGGGAATAAAAAATCAAGAGTTCTCTTTTGGACTTGTTAAGTTTGTGATGTCCTTTAGACATCCAAATGGAGATGTACAGGCAGTTGGATGTCCAAGTCTAGAGTTCAGGGAGAAGTCAGGTGGAAAGATATAAATCAAGAACTCATTAGCATGTTGATGGCATTTAGAGCCCTGCCACTGGGTGAAATCACCAGGAAAAGACAGTAGAGAGGAGAATAAAAGAGGACCAGCCCTGGGGCGCTTCACCATTAAGGTCATGGCTCAGATATATTTAGATGTCACAGAAATGGCTGAGAGTCTGAATGAATTCTTTATCTCATTCTTTATTTTTAGGGAATGTCCTGTTCCTAAATTAATTCATGAAAGTCTCATTTGAAGTTCTGGATCACAAACTGTCCTCCATTTTACATTTCACATATATGCTTTTCCGTCAGATTATAGGCTCCTCATGGTAAGATTGGGTGGCATACTTTTTTTTATGTCTTTCACTGTCCCTACCCCAGAGTAATACTCATAGGCTCTCTCAATAAATATTTGTCAGCTTCATTTTTTAAGGAAATTATGATGAATAATTTGTCTTTTCCATGGTACCGTATGAAGGACTAGTTACGGAGGACATTAATTATTTTGCTCTAAGGAAGATTAACTGAATTCATTTTGTTGCAGAAAAACAAAAAGGGACCCCTTTGGAAAACCGAGGGTGAATCCGGGCTCATAAGTAAATTTATCTTCCTAGAAGTTATCTTTCTCTATTGCACAAGGAAAAGCAGTAAAGTGAAAAGACAATGAGGCTTTGGGCTTGAGCAAACTCATGCTCAAATCTCAGATCCTCCAAGTTGTGAGCCCTGACCAAGGTACTTAACCATATGAACCTCAGTTTCCTCATCTTTACAGTAGGCATGATGATAATACCTATCTCTGTTCGAGGACGTTTGAGGAAGTCTAAATGAGATTGTGCCTGGCATCATTTGGATACTCACATCTTGCTTTCCTTTTATCTCCTACAAATTATACTGCATTGTATGGAAGATTTTTTGCACTTCTGCATCCATTATTCCAAGTATGCATCACGATTATGTACATATAGAATTCAGTTTATTTTTTAAATCATGCATGCAATGCAAGTAGTAGATTGTGTGTGTATCTGTAGATATAAAAGTACATTGTGGGGTGGCCTGGTGGCACAGCAGTTAAGTTTTCCCACTTCACTTCAGCAGCCCAGGGTTCACCGTTCAGATCCTGAGTGCAGACCTATGCCCAGCTTATCAAGCCATGCTGTGGCAGGCAACCCACATATAAAATAGAGGGAGATGGGCACAGAGGTTAGCTCAAGGCCAATCTTGCTCAGCAAAAAAAGAGGAGAATTGGTGGCAGATGTTAGTTCAGTGCTAATATTCCTCAAACAAAAAAACAAAGTACATTGAGGTATAAAAATGTGTTTAGTTTTACATAAGTAAATTTACTTATTTCTAAATTAAAATATATGTATGACAAGATCTTTCATGTAATAGGAGGGATTTATTATGTGTGTAATTTGTTGCTTTTAAACAGGCTTAGCAATAACCAGAGGCAAGGGCTGTTATGGTCTCATTATTTCCTGCCCCCCAGAGGATGGACTGTGTTAATTAAGTACATTTAAAAGGAAAAAATGCCTCTTTGCTCTATCCCCATTATGTTAGTGTTTCTTTACTTACTGATGCTTGTTCCAATTTATTAACTGTGAATTATACCTCACAGTAAATTAACCCTTCTTTCTCCACTCAATTTGCCAGATATAATAATTGCAGAAAGTTATAAACCAGCCTGTTGGCTTCACGAGAATGTAGATATGAAACAATTTCCTGCAGCATTGGGCCTCAGAAGAGCTTAACAGCTTTGGTGAATTCAGCACGGATTCTCATTGCCAAGCCAGCAGCAAACATATAAATCCTGTGCAGTACAGTATACCTGTGTCTTTAGAAAGCTGTTTACAGTCGTGTATATTTATTAGTCTTCCGTGGTTTCAAGCACTCTGTTTTCTCTGCTGTCTTCTGTTTTTTGCATGTACACACATTCCTATCCCAAAGCCTCTCTGGTTCATCATAAAACACAGCCTTTGGGAATGATTATTTTTCCCAGCTACATCCTTGTGCAGTTGCTTTAGAAAGTACCTTAAATAAACTGGATCTTCTGCTGTCCCTGGATGTTTACAATTTTTCTTTTGTCACTTATTAAGAACTGCGGAGGGTCTGAGATTTCACCCTGCTTTCAAGCTAATAAGTCGGCCTGCCGTAGTTTTCACTGATGCTGACAGAAGGTACGAGATGCCTGGGCCAGAGAGAAAGGGCTTTATTACTCACAGCATTAATGGTAGCCAGAGGATCCACGTTTGAGCTGGTTCTCCCAGTCCCAGTTCCTACAGGGTGATATGAAGAGGTCTGGATGATTGATATCTGCACATTCAGTGGGTTGTATTACAAGAGAGGAACCCTCATCTTAGGAAACCTGAATCTTTTATAACAGGTGGTAACCCTGCATGACAATTTCCCCAGAGGGAGACATGGTCTTGTTTATACTGGAAAGTAAGCAAACTTGCCCTTTGTTCTGAAGGAAGACACTAGCTCTATCTTATAAGGCTGTATGCTCTACAAACATCCTTGAAAAGACAAAACAGAGCAAAGGCAGTTAATGCCTCTGCTCACCAGACATGCAGGAAGAGCACCATGGAGAAGTGACTTCCCGTACCACAAGAGCTTTTCTTCATGGACTTGTGTTACAGTTTATTACTGTTTCCAATACATGCTTTTAAAACTAACATGGACTTAGTGCTATAAACGTATAATCTCAAAATCACATAGTCCTCTTGCAAAGGATTACCCTGTTTTCCTTTGATTAACTAAAAATTAAAATTCCATTTTTAATTTATGCTCAATTTACTTAACCTCTGTGTGCCTCAGTTTCCTCATCTGTAAAATGAATTAAATAATAGTACCTAACTCAGTGAGTCATTGAATCGATTAAATGAGATAATCCAACAACCGTGAGTTGACTAGGTCATGAGATTGTCCATCTTTAGCACAAAGCCTAGTAAACATTAAGTGCCCATTGGTCGATAAATATTACCTTTAATTAGAATTAGCTGTAAGTACAGTTTGACGTGAGGTACTTAGAAGACTGCCTTCACTAAACCAACGCCATTGGCTCCATTTCCAAACGCACCGTGGGAGTGCTGGTCTGTCTTTTGTTGCTATAGAAGCCTTCATGAGGAAAGAGTTGAAATAAAAAGAAGTAACACTTTGAAGACCTACTATGTGTTTTCAGTTATTTGATCTAGTGCTTCCATGTGTTATTTCAATCATTCTTCATAGCATTCTCATAAAGGAAGTGTCATTTTGCAAAAGAGTAGACTGAGACTCAGACATTACCGTTGTCGTCCAGCTAGCAAATGGAAGAGCAGGAGCCAAGCCCTGTCTGACTCTAGTCTGGCTCTGTGCCTTTTCAATTTTTAACCATTTAATCTTATTTCCCTCAACTGTCTTTTGGGACAATGATATACACTACATGTTACATTTGAGCTGTACTTGTGGCCTAAATGCCACTTTTTGTACCATAGCCTATTGCCAGATCCACAGGCGCCGTCAACATGTTTTTCTCACTCTTTTTGAAAATATGATTTCCACTTTGGGTGGTTTTCAAATTTCCCTCAGGAACCTTAATGACAATATGACATCTTTGAGCAATGCAAGCATGACCACTTCTGTGGTATGCTGCCTTTGTCAAGAGCCATTACATTAAACAGAAGTTATAAATGTAAAGTATAACAAGCCTGCAATAATAACAAAACCTTCGTTCAGGTAAATCACACAAACTCACTTTTAACTTTAGGAGATAGACTCTTAATGCTACACTAAAACAGACAAACAAAGGTGAAAACATGCCTTTTTAGCTTAGTTCCATAGGAATTTTCTTCTTACCAACTCGCACAGCAAATCGATTATACATTCTTTAAAGCAACTCAGATAAAAATCAGGCTGGGGGAAATAATGATTGCTTCTTAACACTGAAATGAAGTTTGCTGTAGGTTTGTGGCAGAATTAAGATTCTGTAGTTTCTGAAATCTTTACTGACAGTGGTGGACCACATCAAAAGTCTGAAATAATGCTTCTAGCTGTCTCAGAAATTCACCACATCAAGAAAACTCCAAAATAAAAAAAATATTTGGTAGAAGAATTCAGACAACAGTCTCAGGTCTACCTGAAGACATTTGGGATTTGTATATAATCTGTAAACAGAGATGAAGAGAAAAAATACTAATAGAAATTGTTCTGGTGCTGTAATTGAAAGTAATCATACAGTCCCTGACAATAATAAATTGATGTTATAATTTAAGGAAGGCCAATCAACTAACATAATATGCCGATAAGCAATAGGCAGGTGAAACAGTGTTGCAGCCTTTTGTTGATAGCATTGTTGAATCCAGGCTCCTACCCTTGCTCACGCTGGTCACTCGATTATTTATTGTATTTTTTTATTTTATTTTTTTCTTGAGGAAGATTAGCCCTGAGCTAACATCCACGCCCATCTTCCTCTCCTTTATATGTGGGATGCCTGCCACAGCACATGGCTTGACAAGTGGTACATAGGTCTGCACCCAGGATCGGAACCGGTGAACCCCGGGCTGCCAAAGTGGAATGTGCAAACTTGACCGATGTGCTACTGGGACAGCCCTGGTCACTCTTAATTATTATTAACAATTTCATATATGCTCCACCCTTGGTTTTTTTGCTCTGCCTCCTTTAAAATTCTTAGGGGATAAACAACAGATATATAACACGACCTCATGAGAAAACCAGAACACAGATCCATGAAATGAAGAATTTCCCTCTGTCAACCTGCTCAGCTTTCCCTAGGAGTCCAATTATGGTATTGGCTTTTTCTGTTCCACTGAGCGTTTACTGAGAACATCAGTTATTATTGACGACCACCTCGATACTTGGCCATATTGTTACTTTGCATTTATCTGAAATCCTTTCAAGAATTTCAATAGAGATTTCTCTTCTGTTCGGTACCGCTACCATTTGTGGGGAAGTGTTATTATTTTACTTGAATGTGACAGTGAGTAGGCACTTTATTTTCTGAGAGACACACTCCTCCACTGTGGCTATTTCTAAAAAATTCCATGACTTTCTCATAACTTGTTCATCCCCATAACTCCTCTGTCCCTTTCATACGATGTACTGAATATTTCAATTTTAACATGGAATCCAGCCTCGTTCCTAGATCTTGCTTGGACTCTGGGCTGTTTTTAATTTATGAGTAGTTTTGGGAATTTCTCTTTTCATTGAGTTATGAAATAAAGACTAAGATTCAAACAATGTAGTAAAATCTTTTCAAACTTTTCTTTTGATTCATTAACATGATCCAGATCCCCATGTATGCCTCTCCCTAGAAACCCTCGCTTTAACAGATTTTTTTCAGTACCCCTAACATCTTAAAACTTACTCATTCAGACACCACCCACCAGCCCTCTGACACCTTCTTCCTGATTGAAAGAGGCATTTATGTATATGAGTCACCTCCTGCCAGCTTCACAGGAATTACATAAAAGCAATCTGCCAACCAGCTTGGCCCAAGGACAGAAAATCACATTTAGTGTCAATGTGAAAGTCATTCTTCCTTGTGGAGAATCACAATAGAGCACTTCAAGATCTTCCCTCTCAAGATATCAAGCCTTGCTCGACACTCTATACTATAAATGACTGAACTTATAAATGCTAGACTCTCATCAGTTTGGTCTAAGCTTCTGCCATTTTAAATGCTTTTTTTGTGATAGAAAAATGAAAGGCTAATTCATACTCAAGAAAGATTACGTATATAAATGTAGAGAGAATATAGGGAGAGAACAGAGATTAAAAAATAAACATAATATGAGCAAAAAACATTTTTTTTCTACCAACACAAAAATACTTGTGTAGAAAGATTCAGAAGACATGGTTTGTGGCGGGAAAGGCTGTTGTATATTCTAAAAAGAAAATTAAAAATTGAAAGACTTGTCTGTGTAAGATATTACACATGAAAAGTATATGAGTCAAAATATTTTTAGTTTTCTTGTTTCTAGACGAGACAGCTTATACCCTATGCAAATATGGGTTTATATTCCCCATTCTGCCTCTTATTTACTGTGTGGTTTTAAGCAAGTCACTTAACACTTAGCATGTCTGAGCTTCAGTTTCCTTAAATGCCAAGCTGTGATAATAGTGCCCACCTGGCTTCTCCTGAGTTGTTGAAAGGATCAGATGAGATGATTTGTGAAAGCTTTTTGAGAATTATAAGCAATGATACAAATATAAAGTCCCATTATTTTTATCTCAAAATCAGAATTGCAGCATTCTAGTATCTTCAGTCATTATTCTCTTGGTGGCACAAAATACAGTGCTCCGTTGAAGCACTGGTGCTTGCTTGGTGCGCCAGTTCTCTGTTTCCTTGTTTTGGATCCTCTGTCACTCTTGGCTTCCGTCAGGCATGGCTGTGAGACATCCCCGAGTTGGCTGCTGTTGTGTAAGATCACTGGAAGCCAGGGAAGGTCATAACTCTTTCTAGCTGATAAAGAGAATCCAGGAAGGTCCATTTTCTCTTCCTTTCTTTCCCACCAGCCCCCCACCCACACATTCACAGATTCATGGAACCTCAAAGAACTTTCCATTGACTTTCTTCAGACAGAATGCCGTATCTTAGAGTGGTAGGATTTCTTTCAGCTGTGAGTAGCCCTAATCAGTCCCGGACCATCCTAGGAACTCAGTGCTTGACACAAATCATCAGCACCTGTTAGAGTTGGAGCTTTGGCTGCCAACCCAGAGCTTCTCTGGTGTTCGTACTTGGCCCGTATGATGGGGGGATGAGGGAGTATGTCTCTGAAAGACATAGGTCATTGTCCTTCTGAGAAAGATTACTTTTTAAAGATTCTTTTCCAATTTAGAAAGCAGGCTTTCTCTCTGTTACAAAGGACAGCACACACAGGACGATAAAAGTGTGCAGACTTAAGGCCAAATACAGACTTATTACACTTCTCCCAAGAGAGACAATTCCTAGTTCGGAAGCCTAGATTTTAATGCAAGGAAGGCTGACCTTAACAGTACTCCACCAAGATCAGCTTCCCCAAGTAGAACCTGTGGGACGATATCAGACACAAGGAAACTGACCATACCAGGGATGTTAGGGGAGAGTTATAATGTTGCATCATTTTCTTTCTTTCTTTGGTTTCAATTCCCACCTTTGTTCAGAGTGAAGCTGAAAATAAGTGGAACAGTTGGCAGTGAAACCTTAGTCGCCACTTGAGTTTTCTGTGAAAGTGTCAGTCAAATAACAGAAATGACAGACATCTAGGTTCTAGGGTATTTAATTATGAATGACAAACAAGTTAAGGCAGAATACAAATAAATATGAAACTCAAAATTCTCTAAACTCAGTGCCCTTTATTCTCCTCAGCTGAGTAAAAATTAGGAGAGACCGGGGTGACTGGCTGTGCGTTGTGCCAGCTCACAGTGCCAGGCTGTCTGAAGAAATGACACTTCTCACGGTCTAGTCAGCAGCTTTACAGTTTTTTTAATTTTTGGAATGTTAATTTTACACACTCTGTAGTAACAAGCTTCTAAAACAAAGAAATTACAATTTAGTTTTTGTCAATTTTGTGTAACGTCATTAATCTCTGAAATGTTTGCATTCAAATTAACATAACAACTCTCCCTCTGTTTTCAAGGAGGGCCTTTCTGAAACCCACTGTTAAAACTGTGCATATTTTCATCCATATTTTCAGAGAAATAAAGAACAAAGTGGTACTACCTTCCTTGACACAGTTGTGCCTTAGTTGAGAAGTTTGAGTATTAACTCACAGCCTCTGTGTCCAGACTGTGGGTGGTTCTCTGAGAGTTATTGCCTCCATTACGATGTTATTATTAGATTCCATATAAGACAAACAAAAGGAGTGTACAGGTCATTGAAGGACTATTCAACTAGGGCGTTTGATTTTTCATCCGTTCAGGGAATGACAACTTCTAATGGGAATTTGTAATTTTGGAAGTGTTTGTGGAAAAAAAAGTTGTAAAGCTTTTTAAAAGCTTTTCATCAATCTTGTAGAAACAAAGCAGTTTAATTCGTAAATCCTCTCTCCCTTTGTAATGGGATACATGATTTTTTTTAACAGTGTGTAGACAGTAATGAAGAACCTATAGGACATAGACAGTGCTATCACTGATGACATTTTAATTTTAGTTTTATGTGAAGTTATATTTGTAAAGAAAACAATTTCCCAGTAGGGAACTGAAGAGATGTTGTCCTGGACTTCTTCTGGAGTAGTAAGAGGATGCCCGTCTGGGTCACTGATTTACATCTGAACTGGCTCACTGAGAACCAATGACTATTGGATGACCTAAACAGAATAAAATAACCTCAATAAAAAAAATGACATCTTTTCCCAGTTTTAGAGTCAACTTACCAATTATAACTCAAAACTTAAATCAAGCTTAGGATTTATTATTAGAAGAGATACTGAGAATCGTCTGAAGTCACAAGGTAAGCAAATGTGATCTTAGATATTCTGTTTAATAATTTCGAAGACTAAAGCATTGAAGTTTGTGTTCTGTGCTTTGCCTGTGTATATGTGAAGCCCCCTCACCAATTACGCATCAGCAGCAAGTGGGTATTCCCAGCTTCTTTCCAAATAAGAGGCCCATGATGGAGCATTCGAAACAGGGGATATATTTAAGAGTAAGAAGGGCTTTGTGTAACCAGGAGCCCATTGTTGGTCCTGAGCAATGAGGAGTAAGACATTAACTTTGAGAACGAGGTGGAAGCAGAGTGATAACCACGAATGAAAATCTAGTCAAAGAAGGCACACAGCAGGCTAAGTCCATCATGGAGATAAATGTCACCCCTGCTGTCGCTCAAAGAGCCTGCCTAAGAAGAGGCACAGAGGGTTAGAGCCCCAGTGGAAAGAGACCATCTGCCACCCACAGAAATGAATGAAACGACTATAGACCCCCAGCCTGGAGCACCCTGGCGAAGGCCCATCTCATCCGCGTGGCGTTGTCTCACAGGACCCCTTACTTGGCCGTTAGGAATAAGAAGCCACCTAAACTGCTCCCTCCTCCACCTGCATACCTCGCACAGCCCTGGTGACAGGAAGGGGCATGAAGCAATTCTGCGTTTGATCCAACATTTCACATAGAGTTGAATGTCAAATATTTTAAATGGAGAGTTAAGATTTGAGAGGAAATCTAATTTAAAGTTTAGTTCTGCCTTGAGAAATCAGTTTTTGAGGCACTTATAAACAATTGAAAGGCCCATTCTAGAATGGACTGGACTGCCCCATCTAAAGCCCATGGGATGAATATGAAGTCAGCAGTCATGGGTTTTTTAACTCTGCAGTAATTGGCTGTGGGTTCTTTGACCTTTAATTAATTAAAATAGATGGATAAATGAACTTTCTTCCTATTTACAAGAGAAGCTTCAAATCATGCAACCTGAGAGAGCAATACAAACAAGATGCTATTTTTTCATTAACAAGTAAATATTATAAAACCTGATGTTGAAAACTGCAAACACTATTTCTGACTAATTTTGATCTTACCATTTATTTGAAACCTGTAACTTTTCATAACGTTATTCACTCAAAAGAAAGAAAGGAAAATCAGGAAAGGAGGGAAATACTTTCCTTTAGGCAAATTGATCAGTCGTAAGTAATTTTCAAATGTCTTGTGAACTAGGCCCGGTATTAAAAGAGGCTTCTTCAGTAGAGAATAATTCCAGGCAAAAATTCTAGAGGTTTTATGAGGTGGAAGAGTTTTATAAGAGGGTCTGATTGGATCAGCTGTGAAAACAGGAAATTAAGACCATATACATGAATAGAATTACATTTTGCAAATTTAACAAAAAGGAATTTTTCTTGTTTTGTTTTGGTTTGGTTTTATAACTTAACTGGTGAACAATGAAAAACATTCTGTTAAGATCAAGGTAGATTATCAGAAAAATGGCTAAGATGTTTCAGATAAAGCATAAGACTCCAAGAAATCTTTTTCTTTGTAGGAACCATGTCACTCTACAGAGCAAAGTCCCAGGAGAGTGAGGGGTAGGAAGTAATATGTTTATCCTCCTGTTCAAATACAGATGCTTCAGTGCAAGAGTTTGAGAAATCCCAGGCTTGGAAATCTCTGAAGTATCTTCCAGCTCTAACATTCTGTGATTCCACTCTGTGAAACTGTCAGAATTTATGATGCATCCTTAGTTTGACCCCAAGCAGAGGACTCTCTAGTCAGGTTTTGGTTGCCAAATATCTCCTGATTTCCCCGTCTGTGGCAACGGAGGACCATCTCCGTGGAAGGCCTCCTTGGCGCTCCCCCCTTTCCAGTTGTGGTAATCTGCTTCCCCACCATGTCCACTGCAGTACAGCCCACAGAGAGCTCATAATAGTGCCCAAAGTATTGTTGTTCGCTTTTTATGTTTGTATTATAATTGACTCCCTTTTATATCTCTATCATTTTTTTCTGTTTTAAATCGCTTCTATCTAATGTTTATCCCATATAACCTATACATACTTGTGACAACTTTAAATCATTTTGGGGGGGGAGGGGAATTAGGATAAGGCATTAAAAGTTTGTTGTGATTATCATGTTCCAGACACTAGGCTTTGCACAGATTACATCATCCAAAACTTAGGACCCTTTAAGGTAGGAATTGTCACCCATTGTTTTCAGAATAAGGAAACTGAGGCTCAGGAAAGGCATTTGCCAAGGTGAAAAGTTACTCAGTGTCCTTGGAGCTGGGACTGAAGCCCATGCACCTTCCCTCCAGATATCACACTATGGACTTTCTGAATAGCCTCCCAATTCGAATGTCGTCAGAAGGTCACAGGAGGTTATTCTGGTAGCTTGACTTAACCTGCAGCCTTTGTCAGATGTTAGGCCATTTCTGTTTCTAGTCTCTTCAAGTCAACTGGCCTTTTCTCTCTTCCCATCTTTAAAGTCACCATCCTTTTTGCGTTTGCTGCTCTTCTGAAGAAGCTGGACTTGTCCAAAGAAATCTCTTTTTTTCTCAATTTTAGTTCCTTTTTGGCTACAGAACTGTAGTTCAGCTTCAGGCTCAAATTACCCTAAATTCCAATTCTAAGCATCCATTCAACAAATATTTATGCGTGCCAACTGCCTGCCAGGCACTGGGCGGTCTTCAGTGAATGAAGCAGGCAAAGCCCCCGCTCTGGTGTTCCTTTTGTTCAGGGAGCAGCCAACAATCAACAAGTATGAGGTATGGCATAGGAGGCACTGACGGGTGCTGTGGAGAAAGTAACGTAGGACTAAGGAGATGGGAAAGTCTGGGCCTCAGAGGGCGGAGGTGTGTTGTTGCCAAATTTATAAGGATGGTCTGGGAAAGCCTCTCTGATAAGATAATATTTGAACAGAGACATAAAAGAAATGCAAATAAAAAATGTGATGATCTGTGGAAGAAAGCAAGAACAATTGTGGGGTGTTTCCCTAACAATAAGAAGGCCACTGGGCTGGTCCTGAGTGAAGAATGAGTTGATGCCTAAAATTGCTTGACTCTATAAGTCATTCAAGAATGGCATCTGACTTTAAAAATATAAACCATTTCCCAGAAAACTTACTTTAGACTATATTAATATTTTTATACATTGTTTGGTACTTTATAGTATAAAAAGACTTTTCAAAGATATTATCTTATTTTTCTCCTCAGAATACCCTGTCACTGAGTCCTGGGTCTAATTTGACTATCCCAGCAACTGACATAGGACCCGACACATAGTAGGCGTTCAATGAATGTATATTGAATTAATGAGTTGGTTTAAACTCAATGGTAAACTTTTAATTTTCAACTTTATCGTGTTCCTTTTTATTGAACTTCAGTGACTGGATTACAATGCACTGAAGCCTCAGGGGCTAACGAGATGCATTGGGCCATTTGCCTTCACCCTGATATGTGTATGTATTTAGTTATTGTGTTGATTGATACTTTTCTGCCTAACTCTTCCATTAAGTTCTTTAGCGTCTTTCCTTGTAGTCAGTTTCTATAGGCTACTAGTTTATCTTACCTAATCTGTTATATTCTTGGAAACCAGATCACAAAGCTTGTTAAATCTATACATAAAATAAAGTGATTCCAAGTGAGAGCATGAAACCCTTTCTTAAAGAATTAGTTCAATAACTTTAATACTTGCTTCCTGACAGCTGTTCTGATCTCATAGGCATTTTTCTTATTTCTGCGTTTACAATTAGGCTCTGGTGAACAAAAGTTGCTAGGCAAAGTATACATTTTAGCCTTTACTTCAGCTTTCATCAAAAAAAATTATAAAGCATTTCAGTCCATCCCAAGGAGGTTCTGTGATCTGATCTAAAGCCACACTAGGAGCTTATTCACTGGATTAAACCTGACCTCTTTACCTGAAGCACCCACGAGTTTGTCTGAGCACCATTTACCCCTCACTGAAGCAAGAGCTCCCATCCAGTGTTGACGATCTACCCTCTTTGTGCAGCATGGTTACAAATGTGTCTCTTGCCCTGGGGCATCCTTAACATGTCCTCTCCATGGAAGCCGTCACCTCTGTATACCCTTGAGTTGTCCTACAGAAGTTTTCAGTCAAATTGTATTCTCTTCCTTTCTGGTTGGGAATTATTGTGGCATTACCATTCACTCATTTATTCTTTCATTCTTTCAACAAGTAGCTATGGAGAGCTTCTTATGTGCCAAGCACTGCTCTGGGCAGTGTAGATGGAGCATTGTAAAGACAGAGGTTATATCTACTTTCTTGGAAAGCTAAATGAATGATTCTAATGGGGGAGAGCTAAATGAATGGTTATAAATATACACCAATAGTAACAGTAATAAATTCTGTGAAAAAAAAAAAAAAAAAGACCAGGGAAACCAGACACAGAGTGATCTATTTAAAAGGAAGGCCTTACCAAGCAGATGGTACTTAAGCAGAGATGAGAAAGACGTGAGGAAGTAAGCCACGTGAGTATCTGGGGGAAGTGCATCTTTGAAGAGGAAACAGTAAGACTGAAGACCTTGAGGACAAACTTGGTATGCTCCAGGAAGAGCATGAAGACTAGTACATCGAGAGTTGAGTAAGTCGGAAGGAGGATGGTAGAATAAGGTCGAAGGCAAGGGCCAAATAATGTAGGGGTTTTTGACATCAGATGTCACCACTTCCCAACAGGACCTGGTGTGTTTGACCTGATGCTGTTTCTGAACAGTTTTCTTAAAGCCAGTGTAAAGAGAAAGGGCCATCTATTGGAAATAATTTTGGTAGGGTAATTCATCTAATGCTCTTTTAACAAAATTCATGAAAAAACATGAGGACAGCAGTACTCACAGCTGTACACTCTGATTTTTCTGTTTATTGAGGTGAAATTCACATACGTAAAATTAACTATTTGAAAATAAACAATTTAGTGGCATTTAGTACATTCGCAGTGTTGTGCAATCACCACTTCCATCTAGTACAAAACATTTTCCTCACCCCAAAAGGAAACCCCATACCCGTTAAGCAGTTATAACCAACTTCCCCCTACCTACCTCTGGCAACCACCAGTCTCCTTTCTATCTCTGTGGATTTACCTAGCCTGGATATTTCATGTAAGTGGAATCATACAGTACATAACCTTTTGTGTTGGGCTTCTTTCCTTTAGCATCAATGTTTTCAAACATGTGTCAGCACTTTATTCCCTTTTATGGCTGAATAATATTCCATTTTATGTATGAACCATAATTTTTTTATTCATTCATCCATTGATGGACGCCTAAGTTGTTTCCACCTTTTGGCTTTTGTGCATAGTGTTGTTATCAATACGCATATACAAATATCATCTGAACACCTGTTTTCAGTTCTTTTGGGTATATATCTAGAGTGTAATTGCCGGATCATACAATAATTCTGTATTTAACTTTTCTACAGCAGCTGAACGATTTTACAGTCCCATGACAATCTGATTCTTAATCCTATCTCTTTCCTCTATAAGCACTTGCCTCCTCACACCTTCTCTTCCCTAAGTTGGAGCTGGTTACCCTAGTTTACCACACTTTACCTAAAGGGGCAACCTGATTAACTGATTCTCCCAATGCAGCTGAAAGAGACTTTTATTAGAAAAACTAAGGAAAATAAAATTAATAAAGACAAAATGAAAACTTCAGAGCCTACAATCTATGTTGCATAATTTCCAACCCAAATTTCTGTAGCCATGATGGGATACTTTGGGGCTAACACAGTTTCTAGGACCTCAATTGAATTCTGATGAGCCTTATATATTCTGTTTTTTTCTAGAATGTTTCTGATTTGAGAATTCATAGTACCCGTGACCTATGTGGCTCATACAATCATTGATTAGTTGAATGCCTACTGTGTACCAAGAATTTTGCTAGACATTGAGCATCAAAGATTTCATATTCTCAAGGAAAACCAAGCCTATGAATAGGTAAATTAGAAACTACCTTGAACTATTTGACATCAAGGACTAGGACAGTGATTCTTAGAGTGCTTTATGATGTCATCTATATCAAAATCGCCTAGGATGCTGTGGCCCTGCTTCCACGCTATCGTTCAGAATCTGTGGGTTAGAACCCAGGAATCTGCATTTTATTGAACTTTTCAGATGATCTTCATGTACATAGGATTTTGAGAAGCGCTGAAATAAGAAGTGGTTTTATTTTAGCACTTTTCTGAATAATTTGAAAATGAAATGTTTTACAATTTTTTTTCGAGTTTGAACTATGTTGAAATTATTGATCAAGATTCAAAACATTTTATGAAAATAAAATAGTAAGAGAATGTCCCTTGGTGCTCATTGTCAAGTCTTTATGAGTTTAATGTTCTATCAGATCAGTCAGAAATTTATTCATGTCCCCATTCAATAAATAGTTACTCCTCCCTCTTGTGTTCCTGACATCATGCTGGGCTTTGGGGCTGAAAAGCGAATGGGACAGACACGGTTGCGACCTCCTGGAGTTTATAGTTTAGCCTCAGCCTCACATTTTGTTTCTGACATATAACACAAGCTTTTATTTGGGGCGGGGGGAGGTGGCTAGGTAACATTTTATCAGTGTTTTTAAAAATGTATTTAGCACTTTCACTTCTCAAGGAGAACAGATATGCTACTAAGGGGTTTTCAGCATACGTCTGCAACTATTAAAGGAAATTTAATTTGCTCTGGAATAATAGTAAGTGGGTTGGGATCCCTCAGTCCCCTCATGTGGGGTCCGACACCCCTGCTTCCTTTTCGACTTTGCTTCTAGAAGCCAAGTATTTTAATTTGTTAAGATGTTAAAATTACATTTATAATAACACGTAAAACCCTTTTCTGTATGTTTGAATGAATGAGACATAACTTACAGTTTCCTAAAGGTGTTATGTTATAAAGAACCATGAACTACATATTATATTTATTTCTTTAAACAAATTAAGTACATTAGGATTTTGACTATTTAAGTGTATCAACCATAAGCTAAATAGAATATGCATAACAATTTCAAGTGAATACTTAGAGTATCGCTTACTTGTTTTGTATTTTCCCACTCGCATATCATTTTTTGCCAATTTCAGTTAAACAATTGTTCTAGCAAAACCAGGTCTCACCTGTATAACTTAGAGGTTGTGTGCAATGTATGCTCTAGGCCAGTTTAAGTATGTAACAGGGATAATTCAAGATGACCATGTAACTTCTGTCTCCTTGACTTTCACACAAACCTGTGTGCTTACTCTGTTACTACAATGCTAACGATAAAACACATGACCACTGAGGTGGAAAATTAAGAATTCACTGAGGTCACTTCATAAGAAATTCAAAGCCCTGTAAAAGTTACTGTAATGCAGCTACTTGGATCATCTTCCTCTTTTATTTAAAATCCTCAGTGCTGATTAGACAACCCCAAAAGGGCTAGGGGTCAATTTGAAAATATTGTTTAAAATTTGAGGTATAGGCCTGGTTTTACTAAAATGGGTAAGAGTGAAAAATAGAAGGTGGAATTTTGTGGAGGGACAATGAATTTTTAAGATTGACAGAGGAAAGGACAAAGGATTCCTCTCGTAGAGCTAAAACACTGCTTCTGCGTGCTGGGAAAGGTTTTAGGGCCATATATCCATTTTCTCATTTGATCTTCTTCCAAACCCATGAGGTGTATATTGTTATCCCTGTTTTCCAGAAGAGTAAACTGTGATTTGGAGAGGTTGGGTCCTTGTCCAAGCTCACACAGTAGTCACATGGCAAAGTCAGACGCCGAAATCTCTCTGATTCCAAATCTGCTCTTCATTCATCATGGCCTGTTGGTGACGCCACACTCAAGGACTGGGCATTCAGCAGATGGTGACCTTGGCTTAAGGCAATGTTAACAAGAAGCAGGATAAAGTCTAATTCTCCTCACTATAATTAGCAAATTCCTAGGTGAAACTTCCCTATCCATCTTCCCAAACGCAAGAGGGTCATGGAAAACATGGAAACACACTCCCACCTTTGGTCTTTATATTTTAAGTAGCAGGATAATATAATATTGTATATCAACTATGCTTCAATTTTAAAAAGTTAGCAGGATAAACATAGTTTCTTCTTTTTATGTGTAGACTTTACATTTAGAATATGAACAACTAAGAGTGGAGTGATTATTTTACTGTCAGAAATGTTGCTAGGTACTGTAGAGCTATGTCTATAGGTGTCATATTGTGATTTATAACAAGAAATACATATTTGGTCTTCATCTGGTTTCTGGCACAGAGCTCCTAAAACCCTTGGAATTTCCTGTGATGAGAGCCATAAAGGTGTCTCATTATGTTAATGGGTGACTTTTGGAAAGTACCTAAGGATGGAGACTGGTTGCCAGTGGAGCCAACCACATGATTAGAGGGTTGGAACATTCAGTCCCACCCCCTGACCTCCAGGGAGGGGAGGGGGCTGGAGGTTGAGTTCAATCACCAATGGCCAATGATTTAATCAATCATGCATATGTAATGAAGCCTCCATAAAAAACCAAAAGGACAGTGTGCAGAGAGCTTCCTGGTTGGTGAACACATGGAGATTCGGGGAGAATGGCATTCCTCCAGAAGGCTTGGAAGCTCCGCACCCTTTCCCCATACCTTGCTGTATTCATGTCTTTCTGTTCCTGAGTTATATCGTTTTATAATAAACTGGTGATCTAGTAAATAAAATGTTCCTCTGAGTTCTGTGAGCCACTCTAGTGAATTCATCGAACCTAAGCAGGGGGTCTTTGGAACCTCTGATCTACAGCCAGTTGGTCAGAAGCACAGGTGACTACTTGGACTTACAACTGTCATCTCAAGTAGGTGTGTGTTGGGATGGGGTGGGAGGATCAGTCTTGTGGGACTGAGCCCTTAACCTATGGAATGTGATGCTATCTCCAGGTGAATAGTGTCAGAATTGAATTGAACTGTAGGACACCCAACTGGTGTGTGAGCATTGCCCGTTGACTTGGGGAAACCCACACACACATACATCAGAACTGGTGACCAGAACACCCCTTAATAAGTTTCTTGTCAAGAGAGTTTAAATACTGTTGCAACAAGTGGCCAAGTATTATGCATCCCACTCACTTACCTATCTTTCCTGCATTTCTTTCTTATTTCCATCCCCAGTGTCATTGTGTAGGCAGGTCAGATGGTAGGGTTGATCCTGGCCTTATTGTTGACTGTCTTCCTCTAATATTGTCTTCCCTCTAATTGTGCACGATGCTCTCTCACTCTAAGGTTAAGCTTAATTAACTGTTTCCAGCAAATTTCAGTGTTTTCCTTGTCTGAGACCAGGTCTTATATAGAGAGCCTTCCAATTCTGTCCAGGCGAGAGGGAGAGCAAAGTGATCCTTATAGTCCTTCACAGGCCGCCATTGTCCTGCAGTCCAGCTCCACAGATGGTGCGCTGAATGACCCTTCCTTACTCTGAATGCCAGTGGGTCAACATTCCTAGTTCAGCTAGGTATTCACTGACCAACCTAGTCTTCCCATCCTTCTCATACCTGAAGGTTTTGGAAACCAAGAGTGACAGCCAGTTAGTGAGAGTGATAAGAAAAGCCACATCTTATTCCCTGCTAGTGGATTCTGTCACCACCACTCTGTGTGCCAGTGATAACAGTGTTCAGTGTTGCTGTTTGTGTTGTTTCTGTAGACAACAGAGGCAGTGAGCTTTGAAATCCAAAGTCCTTGTTAGATCACTTCTTCAACACTTAACTAGCTTTGTGACCAGGGGAAGTCACTTAAGCTATGTAAGTCATGCCTACTGTGTCTGAAATGGAAGTAATAATCTCATTTACATAAAGTATTTCTGAGTGTGTGTGTGTGTGTAGATAGATACATAGATACAGGAGCTGCCCAATTGTTTTCATTTACTTTAGCAGATCTACATATATATTGTATATACATAATTAGTATTTGGTTGATTAAGAAAATAATAATGCTAAAAATTCTGTGCTGAAACACAGAATTGCCTGCTGCTGAAAAACCACACTCAACACTGAAATTTCTTCCCCAGCTTTAATCTGGCTCACCAACTCCTTTTCTGAACTTACAAAAGATAAAACAGGTCAAAATATAGTCTAGGAAGCACATACAAGAAACAAAAAATTCGCAGATGTTCCCCCAAAGAATGTCACACATGTAATGAGTACTAACATGAGTCTCCATATAAAACGTTTTTTGCAGTTATTTTTAATTTTTTTCTCTTTCATTTACTTTGATATATTCATTCAGTTAAAGAAAGTTGGAGAAAATCCAAAGATATATAAAAGCTCCCATTTTGCTCAGTTCTCAGAGCTCAAGTTCTTTAAATTAGATCTTTTTTGCTTTCAACTGGATCTTTCAATGCCTGTAAGTGTTTTTGGCTTTCTAGAATGAAGCCTCAAAAAATTAAGTTAGTGGGGTAGCATACAGATTCAAATTTGAAAAAGTAATTTTGGAAATAGTCAAATTTTCATGTTAAATTATATTCAAAATGCAATTCCCTAATAATTTTAATTGGACATTATGTTCCCTCCTAATACTTTCATAAACGTTTCCAAATTTGCTGCAAAATTCTTGGGTGAAGAATAAGCAGATTTTCTGTTGTACAAATAGCTACTTCATCATTATATAAATATGTACTGATACACAGAGCAGTATTTATATGAACCAAAAAATGTGAACAAACTAAATGTACAACAGTAGGGCAAAATGGTTATGTAAACTATGTATACCCATTTGATCCGATATTCTGATTCATTACAAAAATTGGTTTTGAAAGATTAATGAAGCAGGAGAAAGCTCATGATATAGTCGTAAAGGAAAAAAGCAAAATTCAAAACTGTATTTTTAGTCACAGTTGGTATAGTTCTAAATTTATTTTGTGGCTCTAATTTCACTTACCTTTGTATATATCTGTATATACATTGATATATTTAGTTATTGAAAAAATTGAGAGGGAATTCCATCATAATATTAACTTATCCTGACAGGTAGACTTATTAATGATTTTAATTTTTTTAATCAGAAAAAATGTGTTACTTTAAAAAAATAATCACTGATATGTGAAATTTTAAATTACCCTGCTAAAAATAGATGATGTTTTGAAACACTTAAAAATAAAAGTACTGGGACCAGCCCATTGGTCTAGCAGTTAAGTTTGCGCACTCCACTTTAGCGGCCTGGGGTTCACTGGTTCAGATGCCAGGCACGGACCTGGCACTGCTCGTCACGCCACACTGTGACACCATCCCACATAAAATAGAGGAAGATTGGCACAGATGTTAGCTTAGTGACGATCCTCCTCAAGCAAAAGGAGGAGGATTGGCAACAGTTGTTAGCTCAGGCCCGTCTTCCTCACACATAAATAAAATAAATGAATAAATAAATAAAAGTACCACTTTTCACTCAATCAGAGCATTTTTGACAGTAGACACCTCTGTCGTTAGGGTGCTTGTGTTAGAGGAGACCACTGAAGGTACCTCTGCAGGTGCCTGTGGTTGGTCACCTCCTCGTGACCAGAGTATCTGCACATCAGAGAGGCTGTGCCTGCCCGCAATACACATGCTTTTCTGAATGTGGCTTTGGAACATTGATTTATCTTATTGTGATTACATTTTTAGATATTATGGCACCACATGTTGCACATAGATGATAAAGTATCATTTTATATCATTTTTTAAATATTTTGTTCATAGGAATAGACTATTTCAGTTTAAAATAGAATAATGCTGAATAAAATCATTCTAGTAATGAAGAGTTTAATGAAAAGAATATGATCTAAGAATACTTCTGGGGACTCAAGCTTTTCGCACATAAGCATATTTTGAAAAGATGTGAATAATGGATGAATATGTAACACTGTTCTCATAGACACCCCAAAATCTGGTACAAAAAACAATATAAAACAAACATGACTGCTTATCTTAAGTATATAAAATGTCATCTAAAAATAAATTTCCCTCTTCAACCTACACAGCATAATATTCATTATCTCCAGTCTGTTTCGGTACAGTCGCGCTACGTAACGATGTTTCAGTCAACGCCAGACTGCATATACCGTGGCGGTCCCTAAGGTTAATATCGTACAGGCTAGGTGTGTAGTAGTCTATGCCATCTAGGTTTGTGTAAGTATGCTCTGTGATGCTCACACAATGATGAAATCTCCTATCGGCGCATTTCTTAGAACATATTTTCATCATTAAGCGACGCATGACTGTATATCTTTTCTATACTTTAGTGTTTGTTTCTAGAATATCAGATAAATGTGTAAAATGCCAACTTAAACCTGAAAAATTAGGGTAATTCAATTAATTTGAATTAATGTATTCTAGTTAATTAAGAGGTTAGTTCACGGGTGCTTTTTTTAGCTTCTAAGGCCTGAAAACAGGACAGGTGTTTTTGGTATTTATTTCCATCAAGTATTGTAAATGTAAATTTTAAAAAGCAATCAAGAAGCACAAAGCAAAGTTCAAGTTCAAGTTTAGTTCAGGGATTTTATTTTCAGAGAGGCAAAAAGAAAAAATTTCCAGCTGTAAGATTAAAGCATTGTACACACAAGAAATAATTTTAAAGTGGATCTTGAATCCATATTTTCACCATTGAAAGGAGAAAAATAAGAGAATGAAATGAAGTGAGTAAATGGATAAAGAAGAAAGATAAGATCTAAGGGGAAGGAAAGATAGGAAGAGCCACTGGAATGTTCACTTGGGGAGAATAAATTGGAGAGAAGAAGGGGAGAAGGAAAGGAAGGAGGATACTGAAGGTAAATAAAGTGAGAAAAAAATCTTTAAGAAGTAAATGAGATATAGGTATATATATTAGATATAATTATCAGCAATACATATTATATATGTTAATATATAATATATATGTACAATATATGTCATATAATTATATCAACACCTAATATTTTTTTGCCACTTTTTTGAAAAGTTTACCAAGAACTCTTGCATGAATTATCTCTTTTAGAATCCTCATCATAATTCTATGAGTTGGACAATTGTCTCCACTTCCAAAAATGAAGGGAAAAGTTCAGAGGCAATATGAATTGTACAGCATCATTAACAATAACAACCATAGCAGTAGCAGTAATAGTAGCAGCAGTGATAACAGAGGAGTGGCACTAATTGTAGAGCACACACCAAGTGCCAGTCACTATGCTAATGGTCTAAATTAATTATCTCATTTAATCCTCATAACAGTGCTTTGAGGATATTATTATTATCCCTACTTTACAAATAATGAGTCCGAGGCCTGGACCGTTTAATAACATGCCCACAGCTGAATAGAGTCAGATGCAGAATTCCAGCTGAGACGACCTGACTCCCAGGCCTTAGTGACTGTGCTGTAAGTCCCAGAGCTGGCATTTACATCCGTACCTTCAGATTCACTAGCTGATGCTCCTTCCATCTGGACAGAAAGAGACAGGCTCAATCTTACATGCAGGCAGCGCCCCTCCCCACACCTCCACACACCAGGGACCTGGGTACCACCTAGAAGTCCCAGTCTTCCCTTCATCACTGCTCACTTGGCCACGTTCTCCTTCCTCTGCCCGACTCATGCCCGGCCCTTTCGAGGACAGGGGCTAACCTGTTCCCAATGACACTGCCATCAGTTAATTCTTTTGCTTCTATAGTCAGAGTGGAAATCCATGAACAGGCCTGTCTTCCATTTTTGAGTGCCCTCCAGACCCACATATTACATGGTTCAGTTGTGCACATAAAGGAGATTGTTCATAGTAGTGATAGAAAAAGAAGACTGAGACACGTAAATTTCAAAAACTTACCATTGGTCAGATGAATTTAAATCAGATTCAGAAGTTCTCTTCCTTGGCTTTTACCCAACAAGGAGAATCACTTGCATCCACAGATAAGGCATACAGTCATGGGATCGTGTCTGAATAAAAACCGTCTATTTGTTTATCCCCAAAAAGACTGAGGCCGTGAATGTGATGGGGCAGGGCTTCCACGTATCAGCTGTACTGTTAAGGAACAAGCTTGTGTTGTGCGCCCAGCTGTACTCTGGAAAGTTGGAAAGAAGATATGGTGTGGTAGAGTAAAAAGGGTACCTAATTTGGAATCAGGTGATCAAAGTCTTTAATCTAGTGTCTAACACCAATTTTATTTGTGAAAATGGACAAGTCATTTCTCCTCAGTTTCCTCATGTGTAAAAGAAGTGTTGACTAAGATCCTTTACAAATTTACCATTTAGCGTTACTTTCTGTATATATGAATGGGTGTGTGTGTGAGAGAGAGAGGCAAAAAAGAGAGAAAGAATGTAAGAATAGGAATTTAAGTAAAAAGGAGGAGAAAGAAAAAAGTCCATTAAATACTCATAGCATGGTAAATACTTTATAGAATGTAACAATTAAAACTCTGATTCAAAATAACTTTACTTGTTAGAAGTAGGGTTTTTTGCTTGTCTGTTTTTTAGTGAAAAGGTAAATTAGGGATTTACTTTACCATGACACCCCTTTTAAAGAGCAATCACTATCTTTTGAGAATCTAAGACTTAAAGATGGAAAAGTCTTGAATTTTGAAGACCAAAGATGCATCTGAGAAACAACAATCTGATTCTTTCAACATGTGTTCTTGCATAGTTTCATTAGTGTCCTTCTTTTGACAGTTGGTGTTCTATGTCCCTGAGGGGTGAAAGGAGATCTATTTTATGTGGTAGATACTGGCTCCTTTGATACATGCAGAATAAACTTTTCATTTAACTTTGTTTTTCTAGTTGACACTTCTTGCTGATCTATTGCAAGCTAAAGGATAAATATGTGTATGTGTTTATGTAATCTCGAAAGGATCTCTCTAGTTTTAAAGTGGTAAAGAATCTACTTTCTATCATTTAATTCTCTCATGGATAAAGGAATTTTACCCTTTGAAAGCAAAAGGAAGATATCTTTTAAAACTTCTCAATGCCGTTCTCTACCTGATACATTTTTTTAATTATATATTTCAGGCCCTGCTCGATACTCAGAATCTTTTGCGTGCACAAATCACAAATTTTACATTCAACCTGGGATTTTCAGGGAAATTTTACCATACAGGTAAGAAAAGGGGAGTAACAGTTCTCATTAAGGCCTCTCTGGCCACTGCATTTAAAATTGCGTACCCCTGGTGTTCAAATCTTTCTTTCCCAGTGTCCCTCCTCGGTTTTATTTTCTTCATATTATTCAATCCACTTAACATTATTTTTTAACCTTTACAAAATGTTAGTGGTTTGAAAGTTTATGTACCGTGGTATTGTCTAACGTCCTTCCTTTCCTATTGAACTATAATTTATATACATGTAAGTGCATCAATACTGTTCAATGAATTTTCACGAAGTGTCCACAGCTGTGTAACCAGCAGGTGGACCAAGAAGAGACTGCTCCCAGAATCCCGCCCTCCCTTACGTTCCCTTACAGTCACTAGCTCCCCTCAAAGAAAACCACTGTCCTGACTTCTAATATCCTAAATTAGATTGCCTGGCTTTGCGATGTGTGTAAAAGGAATCATATGGTGTGGTCTCTTCTATATCCAGCCTGTTTTGTTCAATATTATTTGGGTTTCACAGATATTATTGTGTATAGTTGTAATTCTTTCATTTTTGTTGCTTTGTAATATTCCATTGTTGGAATATACCAAATTTTCTTTATTCCATTCCTTTCCAATGTAGATGGTTGGGTTTCCAGTATTTGGGTTTTTTTGGGTAGTCATGTTAGGAACTTTTTGTACCTGTCCTTCAGAGGACATAAGCATTCTTTTCTGTTGGTTATCCACCAGGAGTAGAATTGCTAGTTGTATGGCACACCTTGGATCAGCTTTCGTAGAAAACGCCAAACAAGTTTTCAAAGTGTTTGTACCAATTCACATGCTAAGAGTGTATGAATTTTCTGTTGCTCCACATTCTCAACAATATTGATAGTGTTTGTCTTTTTAATTGTGGTCTTTGTGGTGGGCAGGGCATGTAGAGATGTCATGTAATGGTCTTAATGGACATTTCTCTGATGAATAGTGAAATTGAGCTTTTTTAATCGGTCTATTGGCCCTTTGGATATCCTCTTTTGTGAAATGTCTGGGGTTTTTTTCTATTGATTTGTAGAAATTCTGTACGTATTCTTAATGAGTCCTTTTCCAGTTATATGTGTTATAAATTACTTTCTCCTATTGTGTGGGTTGTCTATTCACTCTCTTAATGTTGTTGATGAATAAAAATACTGAATTTTAATGTTATCCAATTTATCTTTTCATTTCCTTTATGGTCAACTGTGTGTCTTTTTAAAGACATCTTTGCATGCCACAAGATCATAAAAATATGTTTCTATATTCTTAAAATGTGAAAATCTGAGGTCCATCTATAATTGAATTTTGTGTATGTGTTTAACAGGGGCCAAGATGTCTTCTTTTTTCCATAAAGATATCTAATTGATACCGAGTATTGAAAAGACATGCTTTTCCAAAGCACCATAGTGTCATCATTGTCATAAATTAGATGACCGTACATGTGTGGACCTTGTTTCTGGACTCTCCTGTTCATTTGATCTATTTGTCTCCATCACTGTCTTATTTACTGTAACTTTATAATTAATATTAACATCTGCTAGTGTAAATCCTCCACGTTTGTTCATTTCATTCAAGACTGCCTTGGCAATTCTTGGCCCTTTGCATTTTTCTATAAATTTTAGGATCAGCTTACCAATATCCAAAGAAACTTGCTAGAATTTTGATTGAGATTGCATTAAATCCATAAATTAATTTAGGAAGAGTCACCGTCTTAAATATTGAATCTCCCAATCCTTGTACATTTTTAGGTCCTCTTTACTCACACTTAATAAAACGTGTTTTTAGATTTATTTAGATTTAGATTTAAAACTTGTTTTTAGATTTATTCCTTAGTGGGGTTTTTTGATGCAATAGGAAATGACATCTTGTTTTTTATTTCATTTTTCTTTTCTTTATTGGTGGTGTGTAAAAATACAATTGATTTTGTATACTGATCTTGTATCCCGAAACCTTGCTACATTCACTTATTAATTCTATAGTTTGTCTGTAGATTCTTTTGGATTTTCTACCTGTACAATCATGTAATTTTTGAATAGTGAACATTTTATTTCTTCCTTTCTGAGCCTAGTGAATTGTGTTTCTTTTCCTTGCCTGTTGCACTAGCTTGGATCTCCAGCACAATGTTAAATAAAAATGGTGATGCTGATACTCATGTCTTGTTCCTGACCTCACGGGGGAAGTGTTTCAATAGATTTTCTCTGTTCTTGAGGGGAATTCTTTCAATAGTGTATTTTGTAGATTCTCTTTATTAACTTAAGGACGCTTCTTTCTGTTCCTAGATTGCTAAGAGCTTTATCATGAATCGGTGTTGAGTGCACTTTGTTTTTAAATTATTTATCTCTTGTCTCTCATCCCTCACTAATCCGTGAAGGCTTTACTGCTGTAACACCAGCAACCAGAACAGTGCCTGTTGAGAAAATGAATTATGAACAAATGATTGAGCGAAAATAAGATCACCTTGATTTCAGCTGTTTGTGTTTATATGGAACAAGGTCAGAGAGTAAAATTTGACCATATTTCGTTGTCAAAGGAAATCACTGTAAACATTAAGAATAACTAAAAAGTTTCTTTCCCAAACATAATAGAAATATAAGAAAATACTCCTGGCAACTCAATTTTTTGCCCAATACTGAATGCTAAAGAATGACCCTGGACAGTTTCTCTCCTTCCTTCTTGTTTCTGAAAGGTTTGTCCTTTTCCCTTACTTGGGCACTTCCCACAGCTCGCAGTAAGAATGTTCTCTCTCTGAGCCAGAGAAACAGGAGGAACCTAAGGCCAGTGCTTCAAGGGGTCTTGTTCCCTGTATATGATATGAAAACTTCCACAAAAGCATAGCCAGGGTTGTCTAAAGCCAGTAAAATCATTTTGCAGTGGGAACAGATGTAAAATTTAATGCTCTGAATCCTTCAAAAATTAGATATTGTAAAATTTAATTGAATTACATTGTCTTCCTTTCTAAATGAGTAATTCCTCTTTCTATTAAAAATTCTATCTATTTTATTCAATCTTGAAGAGAAAGAGAAGAACAGCACTGTCATAATAGTGAGATTGTATTTCAGGAGGGGGTTCGTCTTGTTTGAGTTATTTTAGTTTTTGAAGGATTCATGCCTTTTGTGAGAAATAAAGAGATGAAGGAAATGAAAATCATGGTTCCTTTTTAGTGAGCAGCACCATATTCCAGGTACTTAGCTAAAGCACTTTTCATGTACATTTTCACTGAATTCTAGGAGTTAAAGAATATGTTACCTTGTTTTCTAGATAAGAACACAGAAACTTAGAGGGGCCCAAGGTCATATAGCTAATTGACTGTCAAAAAATAGTCTGAACTTTAGGTCAGTTAGAACGCAAGTCTTTTGCATTAGAAAAATTGGATCTTTATTGTTTGATTGGCAGTCCTTGATTGGGGAAGCTGAATGGCAAAAGATTCCTTTCTCTTATCTTTAGGTTCTTTACGTTTGTACGTTTTCCCAAATCACTGAGAACCAGTAATATTGATAAAGTCTAACCATAGCATAGAATTAATTAACAATGTGAAGGCCAATGTTATATTGAATTAGTAAATGCTGGTCTTATTTCTAAGCTCCACATTTGGTCAATGAATGATAGTTAAGACCCTTAAATTTGGAGTTGCTTAATCTGGGTTAGAATTCATGTTCTGTCCCGACATTGGAGACAAATTTGTCAGTGACTTGGGATAAATCACTTCTCCAAATATCAATTTCCTTATCTGTACAGTGGAGTTAGCAGTGGCCTTACCTCATAGGCTTGTAGTGAGAATTAAACGAGATGATGCTTGAATAACGCAACACAATGCTTGACAAAAGGTAAAGTCTCAATCAATAATGTTTTTAATATAATACTAGAGTAGGAAATACTGCAGATAAAATACTGAAGAGACTTAAATATAATAAATAATAATTTGCCATAACTTTATAAGATTTCAGCGTAGCTTGGTAATAACTTAAGACATGACACTTTAAATTGAGAAATTTGACTTCTAGTTCTTCTCTCTTCCTCCAGTTCTGGCAAAGGTGTAAGTCGGGGGATAAAGGGGTGGCAAGAAGCCAGGACAATCCAACCATGAACAACTATGTTGCAACTGCTTTTTATCATAATCTTTAAAGTAATAAGCAATAGACACTTGTTCTCAATATAATTAATTCTGATATAAAACATCCCTGAAGCAGGATTAAAGAAAATCAGATAAGAAAGAGTTATAAAGAAAAAAGGAAAGGCATACAATTATGCCTACTATGAATTTATGTAAATCTGTCAGAGGGTGGACATCCTTTGGCAACTCCTACATGATTCAAATGTATTGGTATTTTAATAGCAGAGTTCACCACGATATTCAGGAAAGGACAACGAAGGCCTGAGCTAACTTTCCAAAGAACCCTGAGATCTGAGGTGCTGTCCTGATAAATAAACTTTGGGTAAAGGCCAACTAGAAAAACAAATAAAGGAGAGATGAGAAGAAAGACGCAAGCAAAGATAGGAATTATAGGAGACAGGGAATAAAGATTAAAAGCAGGAGGAGGGGTGGCTTTCCATGAACTAGGAAATCTCAGCTCGCTTTACCAAGGGAGGTGGAAGGCAGGAATGAACTGATTATCAGGAAACCCCCAGAGACTTCTGCCTGTTTTCAGTATGAAAGTAAAACTGCAACGTGTAACTGACTGTAATCTTAGCTGATATGGAGTCCTGAGGACGTACAAAATGTTAAGCAAGAGGAGAGTATCTTGGATATAAGTAGAGATGTGGTATTTTTGTTTGTTTGTTTGTTTTTTCGAGGAAGATTAGCCTTGAGTTAATAGCTGCCGCCAATCGTCCTCTTTTTGCTGAGAAAGACTGGCCCTGAGCTAACATCTGTGCCCATCTTCCTCTACTTTATATGTGGGACGCCTGCCACAGCATGGCTTGCCAAGCGGTGCCATGTCCATGTTCGGGATCTGAACTGGCAAACCCCAGGCTGCTGAAGCAGAATGTGCAAACTTAACCGCTGCTCTACCAGTCAACCCCCAGTAGAGATGTTTAATTGCAGGAAAACCAAACAACATCATCCTTATGTCAAACAAACAAACATGTATTTAAACATCACCGTAGCATGCAGCAAATGCATCTTTACCGGGGCCAACTTATTTATCACCTGAAAAGTAACAGGACCCAAGACCTTGCCATGATTGGGGTCATCAAAGATTCTAAACCCTGACTCCATCTTCCTGTTCCTTCTAGAACAATTCTTCTCCAGAAGGCTTCCCTGAGCTGTAAGATAATCCCTCAGAAGCCCCAAGAATGCTCCATGTTGGTGACTCATGAATCAGGCCAATCAGTTAATATAATGGCTTGGTCAGTTCTTTCTAAATACAATGTCCCCTGTGCCACATAACACTCAGGTGAGACCTCCCCCTTTGCAGTATTATAGTGAAAAACATAAAAACCAAACTCAAGGAGATGTGGAAGAGACACAAGGAGAACAGGAATAGGGAGTATAGGAGGGACAGAAATGGGCATTTTAGATTACCCCCCGTGTGCCAGACTATGTAGACACTTCCTCCCAAAAGAATAAAAGAGGTAAGCTATCCATCCTTTGGCCGACATGAATACTAACATAAAGGGATTGTGTGACTTGACCACAATCACACAACTCAAGTGTGTTGGAATCCACAAATAAACTAAAACTTCTGACTCCCAAGACAATACTTGTACAACTATACTATAGTAACATGAGTGTATGATGAAGAGGAAAAAATAGGTGAAATCAAACAGATTCGATTTAAAGATGCCCTTTATACAGAGAGAAAAAACTCCCTTCCTATAAGCAGAGTATTTATGCGTATGACAGTGAAATCGAAGACTGTCCTTGTTGACGAATTGTGTTAGTCCACTCGCTCTGCATCACTCATGCTATTCCTCCGCATGAATTAGAACGACCATCCCGCCTCGCACTACACCTTTATCTTTGGTATATCTCTTTCACTGTCCAATAAACCATAGGATCTGATTCTTGTCCTGCCAGTGGGCTCTGCGTTCCTTCTCGTGGGAAATTAAGTGAAAGAACAGTGGTCACAAGCTCTGGGCTCAGTTGGCTGGGTCAGGACATCAGTCCGTCCTCCATCTTTAGCCCGTAGGGCCCTTTAAAACCAGTCACATCCGAACTGCTATTGAAAATATGAGAGGGCAAATAGGATGTGAAAACAGACAACCCACCTCTGAATTACATACTTCCGTATTGTTTGAAATGAGAATGTATTATTTTTGTAATATTGTTTCTTTTTTAAATTTGTTATTATTATTAAGTTTTTAACTTGATTATTTCATACTTCTATGAAACTAACCAGAATAGTATAATGAACTGCCGTATATCCAGTCACCCAGCTTCGATAATCGTCGACTCCTTGCCAATTTTGTTTTGTCTATATTCCCATCCATTTCCCAACTCTGTCTTTTTGGAATCAAAACCCAGATGTAACATTTAAACAATAAATATTTCAATATATACTTCTAAAAGAGGAGGGCTCTTTTTTATTAATATAAACACAATACCAGTTATCACATCTAAAATATTTTACAGTAATTCCTTAATATCTAATCAATGTTCAAATGTCCTCATAAATGGCGTACACGGCTTTTTGTTTTAGAGTTTGTTTCTTTGAATTAGGATACCAGCAAAGTCACATGTTGTGATAGTTGCTATGTCTTTTAAGTCTCCTTTAATCTACAGATTATCCCTATTTCTTCCCCTCGTCGTTGAAAAGTATTTGTTAAAAAAAAAGAAAGTTTTCCTCCTGAGTTTCCCATAGCCGCGATTTTGCTGAGTTCATCGCTGAGGTCTGGTTGAATGTGTCCCTCTGTTCTCCACACGACGTCATGTGAAAACCCCACTCCTCTAGGAGTTTACTGGATTCACTGTTCTGGCTGAAATTGAAGTGTGGCTGCATAATGTGTGAGGATTAATATCGTCTTAAGATATACAGGACAGTCGTGAGGCACCTTATACTGCTCTCCTTTCATGCTGGAGTAAGGAAACTGTGCCAAAGGCGGTACAGGAGGCTCCTACTCCCCTCAAAGAAATTAAGAGAACTGTGGGGGCCGACCCGGTGGTGCAGTGGTTAAGTGCGCACATTCCGCTTCCGCAGCCCAGGCTTTGCCAGTTTGGATCCCCGGTGCGGACATGGCACCGCTTGGCAAGCCATGCTGTGGCAGGCATCCCACATATAACGTAGAGGAAGATGGGCATGGATGTTAGCTCAGGGCCAGTCTTCCTCAGCAAAAAGAGGAGGATTGGCAGCAGATGTTAGCTCAAGGCTAATCTTCCTCAAAAAGAGCAAAAAGAGAGGGAAAACTGTGGGATTTCCTACACTCAGCTAAACTGCAGGTTGGGGAAATGAGGAAATGAAAAAGCCCAAATATGAAAAATCAGAGGAACAACAAAAGGGCTGACTCAAGGAAATGGAAGTTTCTTGATGGAGAGTCTGCTTCCAAGAACTTGGGAGAAAGGACAAGCATGAGGAACATGCGGACCACCAAGGAGCCGCTGGGAACGTTTCACTGTGACTTTACCACTTCTCAGCTTCTTTCCATTACTTTCATCCTTTCTTCCCTTCAGTTTTCTCTAATTTTCCAAAATATTCTCTAAATTTCCCAAGTATTACTAATACTAAATATTACTAAGCATTAGCTTTTTCTCTGACTTAGGAGTAATCCAAATAAATTATGGAATTATTTTCTTGTGATGGTTCTGTCACAATGCATGTCGAAATTATCTGCTACTGGAGCCTGACACACATTTCCTTATGGATATTCTCTACATTGCCTACTTAGCCCCCCATTCTCTCCAAACTACAAATTATACAAAGCTAAAGGAGTTCCAGTGTCCTTGAGAATGGCTGTGTATTTCCATCTTGCAGTGATTTCATATCCGTGTCTCATGTTTAAAAATTTTTTAAAGAGTCGTTTTGTCACAATCTCTGGTTGTTCCCCAATAACAGATTTTCCTTTGCTACATTTCATGTTCAAAGTCTTGTATGTATCTAAGTGTAAATGGTGCCTTCTAAATACGTGATAGGACTACAGAATTAGATAGATAGATGACAATCAGTGTAACTAATGATGATCTTTTTTCCTCCCCCCACCCTCAAAGGAACTGAAGAGGAAGATGAAGGTGATGACCATCTTTTGGGGTCTGTCGATGAGTTCTGGTGGTTCCCTCATATGTGGAGCCACATGCAGCCCCACCTCTTCCACAATGAGTCATCTTTGGTGGAACAGATGATTCTCAACAAAAAATTTGCCTTAGTAAGTAACACACTTTGAACATTATATTGAACTAGTGTATACTGACTATAGAAATGACCAGCATTTTATATTGAGAAGCTCTTAGAGGTTTTTGGCATATTGGGACTCTTTCAGCAGGCTTTTGTATGAGAACTTGGTATTGCAGCAGTTCAGTGTGTGACTTCTGAGTTTGTACCGAGAGCTTATCACTATGTTTAACGCTTTGAGGTGTCTAATTTAAGAGGAACTATGCAAGAAGTTTATAAGACTCAGTTATAGGACATTAAGGTCAGAGCACATAAAACATCGCTCCTGTCCAGAAGGAGCTTCCTGCTGTCCTGGGAAGGCAAAATCTACAGGTACAACAATTCTCCAACAAAATTAAATATTCCTTGATCTAGTGCCAAACTGTACAGATTTAAACCCAGAGTTCAGAGAAATAAGCGTCTTTGGGCATGGCCAGGGAAATGGTCTTGTAGAAATAAGATTTTAGTTACACTCTGAAATAAGAATCAGATTTAGGTATCAGGAAGAATTGGAGTGAAATGAGGCTGAGGGAAAAGGCCAGGTAGAGGATACCATAACGTGGGCAGAAGGTAATGAAGACTCAAGCCAGGGAGGCAATAGAAATGGGAAGAAAACCATTTCAAAGACATTGCAAACATCTGTGTTACAAGGATGGAACATTTGACTAAAGGAAAATGCTCTGTTTTATACTGAAAGGTTTCTGATGGGACAGGGATATTTATGGTAAAAGTTCTAAGTACAGCAGGCAGGAAAATGTGCTTGTGATCAGCAGAGATGGTATATAGTGATTAACAAGCCAATGGGGCGTGTGTTGGGTGAGAGATAGTGTTTTCTCTTTGTTTCCACAAATTATTCCAATGGACACACACGCATGTGGAGGAAGTCCAGACAGGCTGTTGTTTGTTTATTTACCCAGCATATCCCTCCCTGGGCAGGGAGTACCTTGGGAGCAGGAACTATGTTCTGTCCATCACAGTATCGCAGTTCCTAACTCATGAAGGTACTCAAGAAGTATTCATAGTATAAATCATCAAGGCAGTAGAACTTACCTCTCAAAAAGTAATTGAAATGTAATATATCTTTATTTACTATAGCATTTTTTTTGCAAACCTCAAGGTTATTACAATGTTCGTAGATTATTTATGTTGTTAATAAATCCCAAACCATCAAATCATGTTTCTAGGCAAATCCTGCAAATGGTAGACTTAGCCCATTGTACAAAATAAATTACAATACACTACACTGGTTCATCTGGATGTGAATGTGAAAAACTCTAACCTATAACTCCTCCTCGACAGACAAAGTGTTTTACTAGAGGTTTGAAGTCCTAACCCTGTAACTAGAAATGACTGATTTGAAGTATAATTTGCTCAATTTTGAGATTTCTCCGCACATGTATGCTTTTCTCAACATTATAGTGTCTAAACCCTGAAGATGTACTATTTCCTCACATACTTGCCCTTAACATATTTTTACTCTAAAATGGCATAAAGAGATTATGGCTGTAAGTCTGTGAAAACAAGAGCAAGCGTTACTTCCCTTGACTGGCCACCCAGCCATGTAACTATTAGCTTTCTGGCTAATTAGAACTTAAGGAAGTACTGACGCCCACTTATCGTGGAATGGCATTCTATATAAACTGCTAAAGCCAAGATGTTTGGGTAGTTGATCCACACAGTACCTTATTCAAACTTATACAAGAAAAGGTTAGAATTTATGTAATGCATTGTTTTTTTTTCTTGAGAAGATAGAAGACCAAATACTTTATGGATAGCATCAGGAGCCCAAACTCGTCTTTCAACTTCAATCTGCTCCCCAAAATAGATACACAGCTTCACGTGCACCTTTGCCATGCCTTGATATTTTGTCAAGAAAGCAAGAATAGTGCCCCCCATACTGAAATGGTAAAGGTGTTTTGACAGTATTTGCAAACTCCTGTGAGAAAGCCCCCTTTATTTTACCTCAAAATATAAACAGGAAGAGTAAATAGCATGTTAAAGTGGTAAACATTGCCACAATTTGTAATAGAAAGCATTAAAAATCCTCTCAATGCAGGAAACGTTAATTCTGTCATCTTCAGAAGTCTAAGCCTGCTGATATTAGCAACATTAATCAGCAAGAGAGGATGTGGAGGAGGAAATTACTTTGTAGTTTCTTCTTAAATGTGTGGAGAAAGAAAGACAGGAATTTGTGAAAGAAGAAAATACAGAGAGTAAAAGAAAGTGCCAGTAAAAGATAAAAAACTGAGAAGTGAGGAGGGAGGTTTTGTGTTTGTTGTTGTTGTTGTTTTGGTGGCCTTCAAGAAAATATAGTTTATCAAGGCAGATTTGATGAAAGACATGACATTCACTGTTACATTTCCCTGAACATAGAATAGTATCTAGAATAATGGTATTCCTTTATTATTTGGATGAATGAATCAGTGCATGCCAATATTATGCTGATACTTAAAACAAGCATAAATACTTAAAGGTATATTATAGTAAGAACAGACTGCACAGAGTTATAAAGATCTTTTTAGAATTCTCAACTAAGAAGCATCATGAATTGAAAGAATAATTCAAAATTGAAATTTGGTCATTCTTAACCTCCTAACTCAAGTGCTAAGCAGGGGACATTTCTTAAAAATGTCATTCCTAACTACAGGTTGACAACCCAAATTATGGTTCTGGAGGCGGTAGAGAACAGTCATAAGGATCTTCAGAATTAACACCAAATGTGTTCTTTAATGTTTAATCAAGTATGGGACCAGCTGACTTTTTTGTCAAGAAAGAACAGACAGAAAAGACTGAATCCAGGACCAGTCCTTCCCCAGCCATAACAACATGAAAGAGAATATATGTAAACCATTTGGGAACAGTGATGAGCACATACAGTCAATAGATGGCAGCTGTTGTTTTTATTATCATTATATTCAGTATCATAAAACTGCCATCTTCAGTTTTATCTAGCTCCTGAGGTGTTCAGAGTAGCAGGTAAAAGGGACAAAAATCTTCAAATTTAAAAGCCCAGTTGGTTAATGTGAATTCTACACATTTTTAAATATGTGTTAACTCTTTTACTTTTCATTAAGGCATTAGGGTTATAAAGCTGCTTCATTGCTAAATTTAAAGATGTAATGAGAAAAGATCAAGGGTTTTCATTTTTTATATGTTCCGTATTATTTCCTTTAATTCTTACAATAACCCTGAATTGTAGGTATATTTATTATTACACTATACGGAAGAAAACTGAAAATCTGAGAAACAGAGTGACACACTCATGATTATAAAGCTCACTAGTGGTAGAGTTAAGACCAGAAATCCAGTCTTCTAAAATTGCATAAATTGTGACCCCCCCCCCCCACCCCGACCAGGCTTCCGCATTAGCCTCTCAGCCCAGTTCACGGGCGTAGGTCAAAATTTCTCTTCTGCCTGGTAATCCAAAGGAATGTCTGGCAACCCTGATAAGGTAAGGGAAATTGAAAACTAGTGCTGGAGCTCAGAGGGCAACTTGTCCCTGAGGTTCCCAAAGGTTCCCTAAGATAGGAAGTTTCTAAAATGCTAGGAAAGGAGACAAACAACTGAATCTGAGGAACTAAATGCAGTCATGTGCCACTTCACGATGGGGACACCTTCTGAAAAATGAGTCATTAGGTGATTTCATCATTGTGTGAACATCAGAGTGTACTTACACAACCCTAGATGGTATAGCCTGCTACACATCTAGGCTATACGGTACTGATCTTAGGGGACCACTGTCGCATATGTGGTCCATCGTTGACTGATTATGTGGCGCATGACTATACCATTTATCACGTATAGATATAGAGGCTACTTTAATTCAGTGGAAACTATTCTGGAGGAAATTCTGCCTCAACTATCAACTTACTAGATGGAACAAGCAAAAGCTTAACCTGTGCTAATATTGCATTTGTAAATTGGGTTACATCCTGTTTTTCTCCACTAGCTTAGAGGCTCTGAATTTAAAAATGATCAGGAGTGTTTCCCAACAAAGGAACAGAGAGAACATACAAAGAAGCAATGAGCTGCCTTGGGAGCAACTGGGTGTTCAAACAGAACTGGAGGTCATGGATAAAATTCAGTATTCGAATGAGCAAGTGACTTAGAGGACATTTAAAGTACTTTTCCAACTAAAAGAATCTGAGACTGTGAGGTAAAACTCTTTTGTCGGGGCCTTCTCTGTCACCATCTACAGCCAAACACCTGCTGTTTTCATTGCGTTTTAGCAAACACATCTGATCTATTATCCTTTTGAAGAGTGTGGACACTGCTGCCTCACAAGGGAATTTGATGCCCATTTTAATTTAGCTTTGAAAGCTCCGTCTAATAGCTTATTATGGAAGGTCAAGCAAATCCTTTGAGCAAACTTGCATTTGATGATTACAGCCATCAGGAAACGCAGCTTTAGAGGTTGATTAGAAAATATTTTTAGTAATCAAATATGGGCTAATTCAGGTATTAAAATGAATTTTCAACAGGGGATTTCTTTTTGAAAGGTATCTTTTCTGAGGCAAGGACTAATTGTAAGAATTATTGACCTCCAACACAGTTTGAGAGATCTATTGTACAGCTTTAAAAATTGGACAGAATTCCATTAGAAAAATAGCATTGCATTTAAACCTCAAAAATCATCAGTATATATATACTCAACTGAAGAATTGGATCTAAATTTTGGCTAATTATGGTAGTCTGATTTTTAACAATCAAATAATTAGTAGAAATTTTTATCATAATACTCACTGTCAGTATCAGTGATACTTAACACTGTTATAGAGAATAGTATTAAAATTAGTAGTAGTGGAATAACATTCCTAATCCTGAAAACATAGATTCTTGCCAAGGAGTGCACTGTTTAATTGCATTATCATTATTCTTTCAAATAATGTCCTTTTCCCTGCTCTTTTCCAAGTTCAGCAGAACATGTTAATTTACATTAGCTGAAATGTCTATTGTCAACTATGCAACTTTTTAGACTAGTGAGCACATTAACTTTTCTAATATGGATATAAAGATTATAGTATCAAAATGTCATTTAAAATATATTGAAAGACTTGCTTGTTTAAGGAATATAGGATAATCTTTTAATTAGTTTGCTTGCCAGCTAGAGAATGAATGATTTCTATCATTTTTACTTCAGTGAACCGTTTTATAGAAAAGCACATTAGATTTTCATTTTACTGATGTTGAAAACAAAGTTTAATTCTAGTGGTCCTAATAGAAATAGAGTTCAAACCTCGGGATGCAAAAAGTCCTCTTGGAGCTGGTAGACCACTTCCAGAGTAATCCAAGCAGCCAGTTTGAGGAAGAGACTAGCCATTATTCTGAGCAGGATGACCAATGTGGTGAGGTCTGTCATTTACTTCATCAAAAGAACGGCTGAAGGAATTTGGAGAGAGCAAGAGATAGAAGAGAAAACCAAGGGATACGTTATCAGGGCTAATACTCAACTTAAAAGTACTGGTATGGCCACCTTAGTTATTACAGTATTGAAATGAGTCAATACTACTACCCTCAGCCCCACTACCACCTCAGACCCTCCCCAGGCTGTCCCCCACCTCCCACCTACTCAGCAGCTAACCGGGCCTGGCTCAGACCCCCAGCATCCAGCTCCGCCTCTACAGCTGGCAGCAGTTCGGATTGATGAGTGGCCGGCGTGCTGGCTGGTAAATATTTTGATATCATCCCTGCATATAATCAATCTTATGATTGAGAAGGAACTTGAATCAGTGTAGTCAGAAAGTAAGTCATAGAAGAGGGAGTACAATCCTATACATTCAAGTAGAGTTTTTCTTCTAATCTAGACAAGTGTGTACACAGAATGGTGATTGACACCTCCGTGTTTGTTCGATGAAAATGCAAATAAATATTTCTCGCAGATGTTAAGATTTTATCATTACTGTTTTAAAATGTAGTTTTTATTATTATTTGGGTATGGTGAGGCCAACAGCTCGGGAGACCACTGCCACTGAAAGACAGTTTGTTACTCACAGGCCAAGAGAAAGGGACACACCACACCATGCAGGCCCACAGGGAAGCACTAGAGTCGGACAAGAGACAGAACATGGGGGAAACGTGGGCAAGAGCCTTTGATGTGGTTTGTGCGGCAAAGGTGAGACAAGGCGGAGTGAACAGGTTTAGGATTGGCTGGTTGGAACAATCTCGGTGGCACTGAGGAATGGGGGCTGTTTCTAGTTGTCTGGTCCCGGCCCTGAGGTGATTAGGGCAGGGAGAGAGAGGCACCCCGCTTCTGAGAGCCTATAAGGGAGCTGGTTGAGGGTAGGCACTCTGCACTGGCTGATTTGCATTTGAACAGCATGCTCTTAGGTGGGTGTTTGCTATCTGCAGGAACTGGCCAGCCCTGGGAGGGGCAGTCTCGCCAGGGTCGGCAAAGCCCCAGATGTCACAGCATCAGAAAACAGAACCTAAAAAAGTATGATTAACACAGTTACACATGCCTCTCTCCAGGTGATGGATCTCGAAGCTTTCTACAGGTTTTCAGATCCCCTCATCATCCCAGTTGCCGTATTTGTACAATTTCTAACTTGTCGTTCTTCTCCCCAGTATATGTTGGCCCAATCTGAACATTATGGTCCACTGAGGCAATCTTATTAGAATGGAAAACAGTAAAATATTTTTTCCCTCATGTACACTTTACTTCTATTTATATAGCCAAAGATCACATTTTTTAAACCATCATATCACACTTCAAACATCATATCATATCATGTCTGCTGGACCTACCGTCCATGAGCTATTTATTAAGCCCTCGGATATTTGTTTTTGTGCAATTGACTTTATTAAATGTTAGCCTTGAGATTCCACTTGTCCCTTTCACATTTCATATTTGTTATATGTTCAGTGTTTCAGTATATCAACATTCTGTTAAAGAGTGATTCTATTTAACATGCTGTATATCTTTCCCAGCTTTGTCATCCATATATTTTATAAGTATATTATATGACTTTTGCTTTATGATTTGGTTTATCATGTCTTTTCATCTAATTTTATGTTTATGACATCTTAAGTATTTTGAAAAATTGTTCTCTTTGATAGAGAAAGCAGAAGCAGAAGACAGATTGGGTATTTCTGCTTTTTTCTCTATTATCAAAGTATTTCGCCCACCCTCCAAACTGTGAACATGAGATAATATTCCTTGTTTATCTTTTACCAAAGTCATTTTCAATTAACAATTTATGGAAAATACACTCATTCTGAGATTTAGCCTCCTTGACAATGTTTTTGTGCCTTTTTTGTTTGTTTTGTTAGTTGGATTTTGTTCTTGGTTTTGTTACTATGCACTTCCTTTCATCTCTCGTACATCTTTTAAACCCTGGTGTAGATGAGAGCCCCATAAGTCGTCAGTCTCTCTAGATGATAACTAACATTATTGACCTTCACTGTGTGGCTGGAACTCTATTTGATTCTCATCATAACCCTTCTGACATCATCTCCATTTTATGGATGACAGCTGATATTTGGAGGGTTTAGTAAATGCCCCAAACCACACAGCTAAGCCACAGATGTGGCACTGAATTCAGAGCTTTCTGACTCTGAACCACTATGTTAAACAGGTGTTTTCTTCCTTGTTTCAAATAATCATAATTCTTTAGAAAGAATGACATTTTTTGAATACCCTGTCCTTCTTTAGCAATACTCCTTTGGTGTATTCCCAGCCAGTGGAATGGTGTATTTCTTTTTGCAGGAGAATGTTTTTAAATCGACTTTCCTAAATTGAAGTGTCTTTATCTAATTATTTTCGGAATTACATATCTTAAGTACTTTGAGCTCCAAGATGACATTGTCATCTCCTCCCCAGAGTTCTCTCACTTCCACGTAGACTGTAGAATCACAGAGCATGAGAGCAGGAGTGTTAAGGATGGAGAGAAGCTGGGAGAGTTTGGAGGTAAATAGACAAATTGCACTGCTATTGACGTAACCAAGGAACAGGAAAGGGAAGGCCGCTCTAACTAAACCAAGGGAAGCGAGATTGCGAAGGAGAGAAATGTGAAAACTATTTCTGAGGTAGAATCAACAGGACTTTTTGTTGGAAGGATGATGAGGAAGCAAAAGGTAATAACAGGTCAAAAATAACATCAAGGTTTGGGTCTCCCAATTTTCTATCTATGTATATTTATTGAAAGCCATGCAAGTATGAACTGCTGCTTTTTCTTTAGAAGCTCTGTATTTCACCCACATGAGGATACCCGCTCCTAGCCATATCTACGGTGGTACAGGATTTTTTCTCATTTGGATATGTCATTAAACTTTTGAAAGTGGTTTTGATTACCTCAGGAACTTATAATCCTTTTCTTTGTAAATTCTTTCCAGATTACCTTTTTTTCCCATTCTATAGGAAGACTTGATGATCACCAATAAGGTAGAGAGTGTAGAAAAGTATTCCTCAATTCCTTTCTCTTTGTCCTCTAACAAAAATTCTACAGTGCATCTCCGGCACATATAGGGTGATTTAAACTGGTTTTGTGAAAACAGAGATAAATTTAGTGCATGTCCTACATGAAAATAGTCCCTCACTGCCCAAATTCATCTGGACACGAAATGTGTTAAAAGCCTTTATGAATTCTCCAAGAAACTCTTAGTGGTGGACTGGAGTCAGATGTGGGGCTGGTGGTAGGGGGAGGTGAGTTTCTGGATCCGTGCATGCTGCTCCTGAGTGTTGACTGCTCCTTCCTCTTTGCCGGCCTTACCTTTAGTTAAAATGGAGGGAGCCCTTGTTTTCTGAGAGGCGATTATAAACATGGCAGAGATAGAAGTGACGACAGACAGAGAAACCAGAGTCCACTTGGTACAACTGCTAACCTGGTGGCTGCTTGGGCATTTTCCTGTCTCCCACTCCATGCTCCCCATCACTCAACAATTTCTGTGGGTTCTTTCTTTTGGACCATATCCTGCTCCCTTTCAAAACTTTGCATCCCCTCTCCACTTCCAAATTTTTCATCCTACACCTGGATCATTGCAGCAGCCTCCCAGCTCCCCAAAATTCCCCATTTTTTTCCTTTAATTTATGCTCAGATCAAGGAATGTGTGAAACTTGAAATTCTATTATTCCCTTTCTCCTACAAGAAACCAGACCTTGCATTTCAGTTCGGAAGATTGTTGACTCTCCAGAGGAAATGTAGGAAAAGAAGTTTTTGAGCTCTGGATAGTTACCAGGCATTATATGTAGTGCTTTCCATGAATCCTCAATTAATCCTCACAGCCACCTGTGAGGCTGGTTATTCCCATATTGAAAATGCAGGGGGCGCCCCGTGGCCGAGTGGTCAAGTTTGCACCCTTTGCTTCGGCAGCCCAGGGTTTCCCCAGTTCAGATCCTGGGCGTGGATATGGCAAGCTCATCAAGCCATGCTGAGGCGGTGTCCCACATGCCACAACTGGAAGGACCCACAACTAAAAATACACAGCTATGTACCAGGGGGCTTTGGGAGAAAAAGGAAAAATAAAAATCTTTAAAAAAAAAAAAAGAAAAAGAAAATGCACAGAGTGGACCTCAGAGAGCTTATGGTTTTCTTAAAATCACACAGCCAGTGAAAGCTGAAGAAAGGATTTGATCCCAGGTCTGTCAAGCTCCAAAGTTCATGTAACCAGCATTGTTTGTGTAACTGAAAATTGCCATGACATTGATAATGTTATTGCTTGCTGTTATAAAAACCTCATAATCAGAATATTATTACTTCCTTAAAGAGTTATGTTTTTTAAACAAATTCAGAATATTAAAATATGACTTTTTATAATGTTTTTCTTTTAAATAGCTGTTTATATTATTTATGTAATTTCTTGGTTTTGTGCAACCAGCATTAACTGTCCTGGTGGCTATCATAAATACCAGAGGGTATGCAGTAGTTATAACAAACAAAGATCAATATCAACTTTTTTATATTTTCAGGAATATTAAACTTCCATTAAAATTAGTACTATGCAGACTTCAAGGTTTCTAGTATAATCAACCTTGTATGTTTTCGAAAAGATTAAATGTGTTTGCAAGGATTTGGGGAATTTGAGCCTGTCCCTGAATTGTTTACAGCTTTATTACTTCTCAAGGACCCCAAGGTCCATAAAAATCTCATCACTTCAGACTCTGAGAAAGATGGATTAACCTAAACCCTGCAATTCCTCCATATGTCTCCAGATAATTTTATTTTCAGTTATTTTGCTACAGCATGAAAAAATAAAGCTTCATAAAATCATTTCTTTTACATTTCTATAAACTCCTTGATGTGTTTACTTGAGGAAATTGTAGCAATTCAAAATAATCAAGCGGGCCTATGCAAAGTACAAGTGTTTACATCATCCTTTTGAGTATTCTTACAAAAGCGCACCCTTTAGTGGTGTGTTTACTTATAAGACACTCAACAAAGATATGCCGATACTTCAAAAATTCTGAGGGGAACTCTAAGAGAGAAAAACAGTATGGTCTGTTAAATGGAAACTTACTCAAAATAAATTACATAACTATTAAGGAAGATTAGAAGAAAATCTGTCACTTTCCCCTAAATAGTTCTTTCTTAGAGGTTACTAGTGAAAATGAAGGTTAAAGCTAAGCATGCATACCTTTTGTAACTGTTTTACAGTATTCATACTAAATTATTACCTTAACTTTTGTTTCTGGAATTTTCTAATGCATTTGGTTTACTCAGTTTCATTTAAGCTCTTCAAATAATTCAGCTGTTAACTTGGGGTAGTCCTTGAAGGGGCAGATGTGGTGTCGAGGAAGGGTTTTTGCTGATATCATTGTTTCAGCTCTATCAAATTTATGAGTCACCAAGGATATTTTTACCTCCTACTTCATACATAATATCAGTAGCTTTTTCCAGAGGAAATGGATACTGTTTAGTAAAACTGTTGTTAGATAAGATTGATAATGATAGTATATCTTCTTTTAGGAATGTCTGCTCTTAAATAAGAATTCTGAGTTTTTAAGGGGATAACAGTGATGGTGGAAGGATTCTTAGTTTACCTGTGTTTCTTTGTTTTATTTGTGCTTTTAATAGGAAAGAGAATAATGTTAATAAAATGAAAGGAAATTAAATGGTACTTGGCCAATAATGTTGCTTATGTTATATCTTTTGTTCTCTACAACTCAGTGAGATCATTAGTTTTATTACCCCTACTTGGCAAATGAGGGATTGGAGGATTCGTGAAGTCCTATAACCTGCCCAAGTTCCTGCAACTAATGAAGAGCAGCACCGAGACTGAGCCCAGGACTTCTAAATCTGGGTTTCCTCCAAGATGCTGAGCTTCTCCCTGTCCCCAGGATACCCTGGTAGACACTGACCATTTTATTATCATGGGTTTGCTTCTCTTTGGATATGGGAAGAACAAGATTCTTTTCTTACTATATAGTTAGTGAAACACTATGACTCTTTCCTGGATCTGAGTAACTTTAGAGTGCTGAGGTCACACTTCAGTTTTAGGAGTTACTATAATGCCATTCTGTTTCAAAAGTTCTCATTATTAACATCTTTATCCAAAGACTTTTGTTGCCTTTTTTTCGTTTTTTTTGTGAGGAAGATTCACCCTGAACTAACATCCATTGACAATCCTCTTCTTTTTTTGCTTGAGGAAGATTAGCACTGAGCTAACATCTGTGCCAGTCTTCCTCTATTTTGTATGTGGGACACTGCCACAGCATGGCTGATGAGTGGAGTAGGCTCACAGCCAGGATCTGAACCTGTGAACCCCAGGCCACCAAAGTGGAGCACGTGGAACTTTAACCACTCCGTCAGGGGGCCAGCCCCAGACTTTTGTTACTTTTGTTATTGTAGCCATACTTTTTAAAATCCAAACTGTGAGAAAAGAATATCACCTTCCTGAGGTTTCTGGACCCACAGGAATTCACTAACCACAGAAGCTCACCTCAGCCTTGTCCAGAGTTTTTTGTTTTTTGTTTTTTTTAAAGATTGGCACCTGTGCTAAAATCTGTTGCCAATCTTTTTTTTTTTTCTTATTCTCCACAACCCCTCTCCCCGAAATGCCCCCCTGCCACCCCGGTACATAGTTGTATATTCTACTTGTGAGTGCCTCTGGTTGTGCTGTGTGGGACACCACCTCAGCATGGCCTGATGAGTGGTGCCAGGTCTGCACCCAGGATCCGAACTGGTGAAACCCTGGGCTGCTGAAGTGGAGAGCATGAACTTAACCACTCAGCCACAGGGCCGGCCCTAATGTCCAGAGTTTTTATTGGGGTTTTATTTCATAGGCAAGACTGATGGAATCACTGGCCACATGACGGAACTCAATCCAGCTCTCCTCCCCTACCTGGAGGTCAGGCTGATGTCACCTGACTCTAAGCCCCAACTCTCTAATTCCACTGTTGGCCTTTCTGGCATGGCCAATCCCCATCCGGAGTCATCTTGTTAGTATAAACTCAGATGTAGTCTCAGGGGCCCACCAGGAATAACAAAGACATTCCTATAACTTGGGAAATTCCATGGATTTAGGGCTTACCTCCCAGAAACGGGGATAATGAAGACCAGCCAAATTCTTTATTATACAACAGCTGCCAACAGAGGACAATTTTAAACTCTTAAACCAAATCTATTAAAAACAACATGATCATCACAGCAGATTTTTCACATACCAGCCAGCAAACAGAAATTTATATTATGAATTTCAGAGCACCATGTAAAAAAAACTGGAAAGAAACCTAGTCACCAAATCCATAAATATTAACCAAATTTATGTAAATATGCCAATCACATTTTAGGAAATTATTACTTACTTAAATATGTAGGAAGAAAATTATACATGTTAGCTGAAGGTTAGATCATGGATTAAAAATAGATCACTTCTAAAACCACAAAGATTATGTCAAATAAACACAGAATTTTAAATCTGAACCTTAGTGACTACTTGCACAATCCGTTTATTTCACAATTGAAAAAAAATGAAAAATCAGATTCCTATACTAAGAAAGTTATTTCTTTCAAGATCTTTCATTTCAAACCACACCAGAGATACCACCATTTATCACAGGAGCATAGTCTAATATTTACACTCTTAGCATTCAGTACTAAACCTTAATTCCATAACCTAAAGATAAATCCTGACTTGCCTGGTTTGCTTCGAGGTGAAGAAAGAAGTCAGCTTCCTTTGAATAGTAACTTTACGTATGTTTAGCAGCCTTCACTGCCATTTCTTACTTCCCCCCGGTCACGGCAACTGCTCCAGGACTCGTCCAGGGCCCAGAGGAACTGAAATTTGTGTGCAGCCCTTTAATTTCGCCTTAGGAAAACAAATTGTCTTTAGAAACTTTGAAATGCTCTTCAAATCTAAGGGAATAGTTTCATAAATTTATTTTCTTCACATATTGTGTGTGCGTGTGTGCGTATATATGCATGCATGCATGCATGTGTGTCTTTTATGTGAAAAGGTTCCAATTTCATTTTCCAAACATGCTCTTATCATCTGGAAAAATGTATTCTTTCCTATGTGAAATAATATCTCAAACAGCCACAACTCTTAAGGAAGCTGCTTTAAAGATCAAAGCAAAACAATTTTTTTCTAGAAACAACTCCAAAATACACCATCAAATATAAACATAGGGAAACTTTATCATAAGCTCATGTAAATTGTAAATGTAAATTCTTGATACTATAAGGTAGTTATTCAAAGCATGAAATTCTATATACTGACAAAATGGGACATGCTAACCAAAATGAACTGCAGAAAAGCATTTGGAAGTATCTAGAAATTATGTTGTAACAAAGTTTTAGATTTTTTTCCGCTGTAGAATGTAGAATGCTTGTTTGATTTCCTATCATTGTGGCTGTTTTAATTACATTAGTTTGTATACTTGCTAATCTGAGAGATATGGAAATAGGCAGAGTCTTCAGGTCATTAATGGAAATTAAAAAGATTCATCGCTTTAGAAAGATTGAAACAGAGAAAAATATTAAAAGTAAAGTACTATTCTTAATTACTAAAATTTAAATAAATATTTAATAAATCAAATAAATTAAATATTTAAAATAAATAAACATTATCAAAAATAGTAGTAAACAATGATTTCTTCAGTAATGAAGTTATTGTGCTACTCACATACCTGAATGCTGATTTTTTTCTTTTATTTAGTTTGGGGAAATTTTTCTAAGGAATACAGCATCAATTTTTGCTTGATAAAATTGTATTATCTTCACATTCTCTGGAAATATTTGAATGCATAATTTAGGAAAATTTTGAAGTTTTTAATTTTATACAGTATAATTTAAATATATAAATTTATAATACGAAATGTGTCTGTTTTGCAGTTGAATAATAATTTTTAAGTATGGTCTCAAAAGTGTTTTCAAGTATTACTTATATAGGTATTAAATTTCCCTGTGAGTTACCGTATGTTCATTCTGCCAGTAAATTAACTGAGATAATTGAGAAAGTGAAAATTAGAATGAGAGGGAGGTGTCAGAATCAGTTCATGCACTTGTTCACTAATGTCTCTTGAACGCTTGCTGTTGGTAAGACTGGCTATATAGCAGTGGATAAAACAGAATCCACAACTCACGGAGCTAAGAATTATTCGAAGCAATATTCACTTACAAACTGGCTGTGGACTCTGAAAAACAAATGAAGGCTACTAAGAGAAGTCTTAACAGGGACATAATTTAGATTGGGGCTTGTCAGTAACGGCTTCTCTGAAGATGTGACAGGATAAATTACCTAAAAGAGGTGTCAGATTTATTCAGGTGAAGAGCTGGCATTGGGAAATTCCAGTCTGCGAAAATCACATAGGGAGGATGCTGAGGTGGGAAAGTGCTTGGTGAGTTTCAAGACAAGATTAATTTGACTTAAAATACAATAAAGGGTGGAGGGTGGTGCAAAATGAGGCTAGAGAGGGAAGCAAGGGTCATATTATACAAGGCTTATGACCATCCTAAGAATTTTGTATTTTATCTTAAGTTCAAGGGGAAACTATGGAAGGATTTTGGGCAGGAAGTCACATGATCATATTTGTGTCTTTTAAGTGTTCTTTGTCTACTATGTAGAGAATGAATTGGAAGCAAGCAAGAGAGGAAGTGGGTAGAATATTTAGGCGCCTGTGCTAGAAGGCTATGGAATAAAATGGTAGATTGGACTAGGGTGATGATGGTGATGATAGCATTGGAGAAAAGTGGATAGATTTAAGATATATGATTGAGGTAGTACTGATAGGGTATGATGATGGACTGGACTTAGGAGAGAATGAGGAAACAGGTGTCAAGAATCACCTCTGTCTTTTTGACACAGCAACTAGTTGGTTGATGACTAATAGTGTCACTTAATGACACAGAGGAACCCCGGGAAAGAGCACATCTGGCAGAGTCGACAGGTGGAGATGAAGAGTTCAATTGTGAGACTAATTAATCCCTCTTGTGTTCTAAGTATTTAACCTACAATTTATAGTAACGTAGCCATATTCCCCAGTCTTTTCCATCCATGTCCTCTAGGGAAATCTTGATAGAGATTACAGAGTTCCTGGATCTAAGATGCTACTCTCAATCAAGGATGAATGAAAAGAATAGGAGAATTAACTATTTAAGCTAAAATGTCTACCATTTTAGACTTTTTGCCCCAGATTTCAAAATAATATGTGCTTAATTTCAAACTAAAAGATCTGGAAGAGAATAGTCAGTCAAGAATTAGGCCTTATGGCTAAATCTTCTAAAACATGATAGTCTGCCTGCTAGAACATACTACCTGCAATCTTAACCCAAACTTTTCTATGCTATAAGATTTCAGGTGTTCTCTCTGGTATTGAATGCAAATTTGGGGCCCACTGTATGTTGCTTTATCTAAAACGCATTGAAAAGAGACCTCCTCCTAACTCAGCTTCAATGATTCCCAGGCTGGAGCCACATGGCACTGGCTGAGCGTATTTGGGCAGATCAGGAGGGAAGCAGGCCCAAGAAGGGAGAGGAGGATAGAAGTGACAGAAGCTCACAAGAGGGAATCCCCAAACCCACAGTGAAAATAGGACAACAAAGGTCCGTCACTTTTACTGAAAAAATGGTAGCCTAGTAGTTTTATAATTTCCACATTATCATTGAGTAGTAGGATCATAGCTGATAAAAAATGGAGGCAGGGCAGTAGTGACAATAACAAACAACGTTCGTTGAATGTGTATCATGTTTCAGGAACTGCACTAAAAGCTTTCCATGTATTATATTATTTAATTTCCCCTGAACCTGAACCTCTTTGAGGTAAGTACTCTTACGACTAACATTTTAGAGACCAGGACAGTAAACTTAGAGGTCATAGATCATTCTCCAAAGGCCACCCAGGTGGTAAATGGGAGAGTGAAATGGCCAGATATGTTTGACTCCAGAAGTGGAGTTTTCTTCCGCTGTGCCACATTGTGCCAGCACACAAATACAAGATGAGAATAAACCACTTCAGTATTTCTTTAGTGTTAAAAGCTAGAAACAAAAACAAAAATTGTGTATACATTGGCTCCTTTTCATACTTGGTGTTCCTTAAGTCATAGCTGACCACTCACAGGCATTTAAAACTACATTGGCTTTCAATCAGCATAATTTCTTACAAATTTGGAGATGTTTGAATTTTATAATGTAGTCCTTGTCATTGTGAATTTCAGCCTTGCTTCTTCCCACACCATTTAAAAAAAATGTTAACCTGTAATTTTTTTCTTTAAATCTCTATGATTGAAATTCATTTTCTTTCATCTGGTCCATGATCACTGCAGCCCTATTCTTAAACTACTTTAGAGGAATACTTCACTGACCTTTTCTATCATGAAGTATGTGTTGGTAAATGATTCTTAGTTGAAAAAATTGCTTTAATTTGAGATTTTAAAAACCAGTAAAAAAAAAAATGAGATATTTCCATTCAATTTATAGTGAAATTCTAAATGATGTAATGATAATTGCATAGTTATGGTAATTTCCACAAAGATGCAAATGAAATGAGGGACATCAAACTTTCCCTCTCACCCTTCAAAAACACAGCTATGGTCCACTCCACCTCTAATACCACTCACCCTCTTTGTCACAGCAACAGTGTGACAGCTCCCCTTTCCAGCATCCTCGACTACGCCTGACTGAATTGAGTTTTGAATGGTGAACAAAGTTTACAAGATAAGAGGAAAAGAATATTCCAATTGGGGAGACAATGTGTCCAGTATACAGCAGAGACACGAAGGGAAGCATCAGGAACTGGGGGTGAGGAGGATGAACGCTGAGAGGAGATGAGGCTATGTAGGCAGGTTGGGACCAAATTTTGAGGGCCTTTTGCACTGTGTGAAGGAGTCTGACAGACACTTAGGTAATGACCAACCAGTGGCAACCCATTTTCCTTCTGTGTTCAGGCGCTTCCTACCCTTCCTTCACCTCCTGTTACTATTTAGGAGAAACAAAGCTGGCCATACCTCTTCCGCTTCTTCCCTATCCCTTTGTAGCCTGTTTTGACGACGCAGTGCATTTAGCAGCCTGCTGCTGTGGTTCTCAGGATGTGAAATTGCTCTTTGGCAGGAAGAAAAGCCATGACTGACTCAAAGGAAGCCCATTTAGGTGGAGCTTTTGAAGACTATATAGCAATTGCAAAATACAGATAGAAAAACAAAATATCATTCAGGAGAAAAAATACAAGTCTACTACTGAAGCCAGGGGTGTTCTTTCTACAAAACACACATTTCATCTTTTATGCTTGTGCAATTTTCCACGTTTCATCTTTTATACCAAAGATACTGTATGAGGATTAATAAGCCACCTCAAATGAAGAACAATCACGATTACACAAAGTTGTCCCAAACCCCCTCCAAATAATCCATATGTCGCGTAGATTTATTTTTGGAATTTATAGACCTAGTCAGGACCAGCTGAATAGAAGAAAATTGTGTGTGTGTGTTTCGAAACTATTTTTTTAAACTGGACTCAGTTTATGTACAAAAGCTTGACTTCCGATCAACTAAGTTTCCGCATTATTTGGCTCTTTCAGTACCTTCTACTTTCACTATAATCAGGGCTCTGACTTGAAAGAAAATTACTCCATAAAATTTTACCACAGTTTCTAAATGAAGGTGTGTGATTCTCCCAAGGCAAGAAACATTGTCTTTTACTGTCCCACATGCTAAGGGACCAATAGAAATGCGGCAGACTTGGTAGAAACTGGGCAACAAGCAAAATAAGATCCTGTTATGAGGTCTAGTGAACTCGGAATGTGTCTATCCTTCTAATAAAGGTTAGTTTTATTTTGTGGGGAGCACTGAGTGTTGTTTGTCATTTAACTTATTGAAATATGAGACTAGAACAGGTGACTATGACAGGATGCACTGAATGCAGACTCTTTCAAATTATACATCAAGACTGGTGCAATGGCTACCAGGCTTCATGAAGTCCAGCGGCCTTAATATTTATCACTTTAATTTTACCATACAATCAAGTATTGATGGGCTTAAACAAATGTATTTATAGTACATCTGAAAATCCTGAAGTAAAAACAGGATCAAGATATATCTTCCCACATTCTAACTAACATCTGTTTGGTCTTAGGAACATGGCATTCCCACTGACATGGGCTACGCCGTGGCCCCTCACCATTCAGGCGTCTACCCTGTGCACGTTCAGCTTTACGAGGCCTGGAAGAAGGTCTGGAATATTAGAATCACCAGCACTGAAGAATATCCACATCTGAAGCCAGCTAGATACCGGAGGGGCTTCATCCACAAAAACATCATGGTGAGCTTCGTCCAGTAGGCACAGGGTGCAACTGATTCTGCCAGACTTACATTCCTCATTTGAAGGAAGAACAAAAGGGAAGAGCAGAATGTTAAAGCTTCACTGTAGGAAAAGCTCCATGCTGCAGCAAGCATACTTGTCATATCTAAGCAAAGGATGTTTTCATTAAAGTCACTTCTTTTCAATTCTTCAAATATAACTTAAAAACATTTTTTACTGCCACTCCTGCTGTTAAGCAGGCACTGATGTTAAAATACTAAGGAAATATTACAGCTCGCTTGCAGATAATTTATAGAAGCCATCATTTCTTCAAAAAGTTATTTAGTATGTAAAACTAACACCAGCTCTCTCTGTATTAACCATGCTACTCTTTTACAAGCCAAACTGTGCTCTTCTCTTTACCATGTCAGGCTAAAAAGAAACCTCAGCCATTTACAGCAAGAAGCCACATGTGAAGTCCTGCATTATCATTAACAGATCCTAACATGGAGTACAAATGAGAGAGGATATTAATTAAATCACTTATATCCATTGTTGAATTCTCTCCAAAGCTTCTCTATTTTCTTTTGTTTTGTTTTTCTTACACTGGTGACAAATGTACATGGTCAAGATATGTTATTACCTAATACTTTGTGAGACCTCCCAGAGTAAGTAGTGAAATCCTAATTTTTCCCCAAATCAGAAAACCCAAAGAGTCCTGGTGAGGTTAGGAATGAGCCTCCTGACTTAGGCCCACCCTGAGGAGGATCACCACAGGGAGGAACACTGTGTGGGGAGGCACCATAACTCTCTGTCAAACTATGTTTGAACAGATGTCTACCCTCTAGAATCAACTGTAACTGACTTCTTTTCAGACAGTTTTCCAATGTCTGCAAAAATTACAGAATGGATAATGACATTTAACTTGGATCAACTCTCATCTTGACTTTTCCCTCAATAAAAACTGTTGGAAATGCTAGATGGGGACAAATGGCCACATTTTATCCCAGTCTGCTCTTCCTCTTTACTGAAAATGAGCTCACTGTGCCTCAAGCTGCCAGCCTATTGACCAGAGAGAGTTTAGAAGACTTGGTTTTATTATAATTTAAAAACATTCAATAATCTCTTGTCATTTTTAAATCTTATGCAGTCTTAGTAGAATAGAATTCAAGTCTTTAGGGGCTTTATCCAATGTTGTTCTCCTCTGTTTCTGTTTCTCTCTGTACTGCCAGAAAACTTCCTTGGAGATGTCCCATGGGATATGTTCCTTTTTCATTTCTTCTGAAAACTGTTTTACCTGTATTATAAATGCATGAATTTTGCAGGTAATAAAGACTCTAACACATTTCCTGTTTTGACTGAATGCCCCTGTGGTTCCACTTTTGCAGCAATCCATGGAAACTCTCCATATTTGCTTTGTGGGCTCTTCAAGTGAGAAATGTTCAGCAGGCAGTTGATTATGCAGTAAGAGAGAGAGGACGGGGCTCGAGTCATCCAAATGGAAGTGCAAGTTGAGGCCACATGGGCAAATATGCCCTCCTCGGGAGACACCGCATGGGGGAAAAGAGCAGGGATCTGAGGAGCGACCCTTACTTACATCACACCCATATATTGTTGTATGAGCTGAGGGCAACTTTGGTTTTTTTATGATCTATTCACAAATCAAACTCATAAGGCCCTCAATGAAACTCATAAGTTTCCCTTCAAACCAGCCACTGATCCTGCTATCCCTAATTCAGTTCTGAAATTCAAACATCACACTGAACCCCCGTGTCCAGTCAGTCTCTACATTTCATCAATAATTCCTTTATAATACTTTTTTATTTCTCTTCCTTTCCCACAGCCTAATTCACTGCCATGACTTTCATGTATAAACTGTGGTGCTGGCTCCTACTTTGTCTATTTATATCTTCCATCCACCCCCACTGCCATCTCTCCCATGGACAGTGCCAACCTTTTAATTTTTCTAAAATGCTGCCTTCATCTTGGCCTTCCTGACCTTGATAACTTCCGGTTGTTTTCCTACTCCTTAACCTGTTCTTCAGGGACCTGAATACAGTTGGACTAAGTCTCCCTTTCTATCTTCTACTTCCCTGTAGCTAAAACCGACTCACTCCAGCCAAAAAGGTCTCCAACAGTATTGCTACGTCCATGTCTTTGTCATCATTTCCACCTTGAAAGACTGGCCACTCTCTACCTGTTCCTGTTCCCTTCATTCTTCAATATCGAGTCCCTTATCTCATGTAATTTAACATAAACCACCTTGGCGTATAGCAGCGCAACACCTAACTCAGGTGTACTCTAATCTTATTCTCCTCTGAATTCCTATAACACATCATCTTGTGACTCCACTAGGGACATAAAAGCCTAGTACATTTCAAGGTGTTTGAGCCCTAACCAGAGTCTCTGAGCTTCCAGTCCTATTGCATTATCTACTGGGCACTTTTGATCTTCATTCAGTAAGGAGCTGATAGAAAACCAGGGCTCTCTACCCTATCCCCTGGTCCTTAAATGTGACTCTCTGGGGAGAGCCAGAGACCTATCTAATCTCTCTCAAGCAGTTAGACTACAGATCCTGATTATCTACTTAACTGTTTCTAATGGAGATGTCCAGTGGTAGAGACACCCATTAACGCTGCTGGCAGCCTCCTGGGTGGTCTTTACTGGTAGCTCACAGAAGTATTTGTTGGCAATTGCTCCAGGTGTAGGCCTTATATACGGGATATTGGCTTTGAGTCCCATTGGCCAAGATCCTTGTTGACTTTGGTTTTCATAACCATGTCCCAGTTATTGTCAACAGCTATAAGGGTTTCAGGGACTCATCAATGTCTTGAAGTTTGAATTTGACAATGTTTTACACCCAGAACCAGTTCTAGAGGGCAGTCCACAGCAGAATGCCCCAAATCTCTCTCATTCCTTCTCTAACATAAGAGAGCTGCTTCAGGGAACATGTTCAGTGTCCTGTAGCATTGCGTTCAGGGAGCAAGGCAATGAAATATGACCCTATCACACTCTGATTATCTCCTCAACGCCCTGTGGTGGTCCACTGCCCATCCAAGGGCTGGTGGTGACTCGCATCCTCTCGGCAGGTGTGATCTTCCCCAGAGCTGCCAGGTAAAGCCTGGCACTTCTTCTTCCCTCTGTTCAAATTCAAATAATTTGAGAAATAGACAAAACTCAAATTTCTTTTCCCTTTTCTCTCCATTTTACATAGAATCAGCTGGACCATCAAGTCCCAAAGATGGTTCTGTATGTTTCCAGAGCTTTTCAAGCAAAATATTCAAACTGAAGCCTAAAAGTGATTCAGAATCATGCACTTTTGAAACCTAAAACTAACCTGGTATTTAATCACATTTGGACATTTCATTACTTAGCATTTGGGTATTTCTCTTTCCCCGATACACCTTAAATCCTTCAAGAGTTCTCCCACCTGGATTTGCACAGACTTTAGAATAAGTATTTGTTAAGTAAATGAATAAACACTACATAAACTTTAATTTCCAAGAAACTACATTTCCATGAATTGTTAGGGAACATATTTAATTCAGTTACAGTACCTTTGCAGTTAGTTATTTTTTTGTCATTGATGTTGTACATACATTATGAGAACATATAGTGCTTTTAAACAGAGATGACATCAGAGCTAATACTCTACAATTAAACTGAAGTTCTTTTAACTATTTCATCAAGATATAATAGCTTCTAAGGATATAACTTTTACCACTTTACCAAAATAAATAGGATATATAAAGCTTTGATTTACACAGCAATGTATGATGTATTGATTGAGCTGAGAATTATGTTTTGTAAGAAAATGCTCCAAGGACTAAATTGAAATTTAGTATAATACATGTTCATATTAAAGAAAAAGAACTAGTATATTTGTAGAGAGTTGCAAAGCATGGGAAGTCCTGTACGGGTAATATTTTGAAAGCACTTACTGAACCACACATGCTTTTAAGACTCAAGACAGAAAAAATGAGGATCAATTTGCTTAGGACAATAAACAGAAGACCTGCCTGTGTAAGATTCTGTTAAATTTGTAGCTTTCCAGATTATATTGATTAATTTTCTGCTACTTCAAATGTATTGTAACAAACGCAGGGCATAAAGACGTAATGGTGGAACATTTAGCTGACGATTGCACCATTTTGCACAGCTTCAGTTCACACTTTCTTTTATAATTGCACTAATATTTTACCAGGAAAGCTGTAAGAATTTGTAAAAAAAAAAAAAAAAATGTCCTTATCACAAATGTGTATAATTGAAGCAAATAATGGCCTTCACACACAAAGGATAAAAAGAAGACTTTTTACTAAGTGACCTTTTGTCATTTTGTTTGTGACACTTTATGAAAACTTCTAACCAAATGCATAATCTCTTTCTCAGTTTTGGAACTGGCAGGCTTCAGACTTAGAATTTGGAGCAATTCCTACAGCCTGCAGTAATCCTTTCAGACTAGAGCAGACAATATGATTTGTGTCTCAAATATTTGGTCTAATTTAAAATGTCATTTCCTACCAATCACATTAGGTTAATAACTCACTTCATTTTCTGCTGCATGTGTAGAATTTGGCAGAAAGTGTTATCCTTAAAACTTTTGCCTTCTAGAATTACAGTGCAACACAGATAATTCCAGTATGTTTAAAGTCTCATTTTTACTTCTTTTTTATTTAAGATGCTGCAATATACTAGGCTTCATAATAGGAGTACTGACTTGCAGATTTAAAATAGATAAGTGGTTATAGTAATTTAAAGTCTATCTTAGTTTTAAAATATTTCTTCCACTTTCATCAGTATTCGTTCTGTACTGATGTCATCCTTGTTTTCCCAGAGCATGAACGATTTTCTGGGCCTTAGTTAAGAGCTGAATAATGACACCAGCTTATGGATCATCTTCATCAGAAAAAAAAGCTAAGTTTCAACAAATTAATGGTTGAAATGAACTTTTTCCTTACTTGTTCATTCGTCATTCAGGTTCTTCCAAGACAAACCTGCGGGCTTTTCACGCACACAATATTCTACAAAGAATATCCAGGAGGTCCTAAGGAGCTGGACAAGAGTATCCAAGGAGGTGAACTTTTCTTCACTGTGGTCCTCAACCCAGTAAGTACTTTTGAGTTATTCTCCAAATAAATAATGCAAAATGATAGGGAGGATGAAACTTGAGCTGACAAAGAGGCGAGGGTTTGGGTAGTTAGCAGCCAAATCAAGGTGAAGTTCCAGCTCTCAAACTGGTAAAGACCTAATGGAACCACACCTAGAAATGGGGCAAACTTATGCTGCAAGTAGTGATGACATGAGGAACTCGCGGCAGAGCCACGGAAGTGCCCCCGGAGACCCTCCTCTGCTTTGGAAAGTGATCAGAATTCAGAGATTCTTGCTGTTATGGAGAATCAGATTTTCAACTATAAAACTTTCTTATTCCCACTAGGGACCTGTTTTTTCATTTGGGTGATTATTGCCTCTACTATTCTTTTTGTCCTATTTAAAGTAAAAGAATAAGCAAAATAGGAGAAGAGTTAGATGAGCAAACATGGTCACTCTGGGTACACTCATGTTAGAGCTGGTCTTGCTGGGTCCCCGGCTGGAGCAGAGTGGCCTGTGTAAAGGGCTGCTGCTCTTCCTCCCTTACCTCCTAATGCTTGTGTGCCAGCTCCACTAGGAAGCATTTGTACGTATGTATGCTTGAGGCAAGTATTATAAAGTCGTGTAGAGAAAGAACTAATTGAAGTAAAGTTTATAAGGAAAAGAAAGGATTTTATTTCCCTTCTGAAAATCACTAAGGTAAAGTAAAGCTAGGTTTATATATCAGGAGATGTATGAGTTTGCCCCTGGCATTAGTAATATTCAAGATGAAAAAAATGTAATTTTACAAATGTGAATAAAATTATATCAGCATACAAGTTGGATAAGATAAGGACAAAGAGAATAAATTTTGAACGACTCTTCTCTTGACCTTCATTTTACAAGTCTTGCAAATAAAATTGCAGGTATTTTTCATCATCTACTTGTATTCAATAACTGCATCTATTTCTCAGCTCCTAGAAAATGAGATACATGTAAGAGTAACTCATCTTGGGCAAAATTAGCGTGTGTATCCAATAATCAGGATGGTTTGGGGGTAGTATGGCATTTAGCCTTTCAGAAGTTTATCAACCTTCATATCCCAAAATATAAATAATTCTGATTTATATATCAGAATTAATCTGATTCTTCTAACTTATCTATTCTCTCCAAGTGGAAATATCTGGAATCATCTCATATGGCTTTCTTCTCTTTTTTCTCAATTCTGCCATAGGCAAAAGAGTTAAACCAATGCTTGATTATGAACTGAAGACGTAGTTAAAATGCTAATATATTCACCAATAATTTTAAGATCCTTTAATCTGTAATATATAAAATTCTGATGTTTTAAATTTCCTTTCATCGTAGAGCAATAGGGCTGTGAACAGATAATCATCTATTCGATTCTTTTGACCAATAGCTGCTTTGAGGCTTAAGAACTTTCTAGATCAAATTAGTTTCATTTAACATGGAAGAAATTCAAAATTAGATCATTCATGTACAATAGGTTTATAAGAAATATTTTATTTTTCACTAATTAAAAAAACTTTTTTTTTAATTTAAAAAAGTCTTGTAGGAAAGCTTGTGTTAATGTTGGGTACTAATTTGGATTAAACTAACTCAACAAACTCTTTAAGTATTTACCAAACCTTGCTACTTTTCAGGCCTTTATCAATAATATCTGGCAATTTTGTCTTGATGAGGAGATTCACAAGGAATAAAGGGGAGAAAAAAACTTGTTCACAAAACTTGTTCTTTCCTCATTCAGAAAACTTCCTGTAGACAATTGCTTTCAGATAAACGCTAGGATTCGAAATAAACGACAGATCTTAAACATCATAAGAAAGGCAAGGAATCCAAATTAACTTCATCTAGCATTCCAGCTCCAATTTTTGGATTCAGCTGTAGTTCCCTGGAGATTTGTGGTTGAGAAGCCCACTTCTAGACTCAGCCCAAGTCTGACCCAAGAGAAGTCTGCTGTCATTATTAGTGATGTTGGCCTTGCAGAACAGAGTAAGGAGTAGTGATCTGTTTCCCGCAAATTCTCCATCCCAAAATTAAGTGTTTGAATAAAGTTTGTGTTAAAATTAAGAAAGGTCCAGGTGCAGTGAGGCATGCAAGAGATGTAACACAAGATATGCTTTTTTTAGGTCAGAATGAGAGTGAGAAAACCTTGATGGAATCAAAGTAGAGATTAGCTGCAGGAAAGATATGAATTTTCATTATAGTGGATTTAAAAGATAGCCATTGTAAGCTTAAGTAATACCTCAGGTCTCAATTGGAAGTGCCGTTTTCTGAGAATGCTAAATAAGGTTGTTGTTTGCTCCAAAAAGGTAGATATGTATTAGAAATATATCTATGACACTTAAATATATTCAAATACCCTTGAGTTGAAAATGAAAATATAAGCAAGATTTTAATTAATACATTTTTAAATTTTTCTTCCTATATGTCAACATAATATCCAGGTGACACAATAACTTTTTGCCAGTGTGAGGGTGAGAGATGGCTGCAACCAAGTGCCTCTCAGAGTTAAACTAGAATAGATCACAGCAAAGGGAACTAGACTCCTTCCACAGAATAACTCTCTGGCCTGAAATAGTCTATGGTTACCAAAGTGTTTCTCATTGCTAAAGAAAAGTGCCAACCAAGTAAATTTAATACTAATAAAGAGTTACAAAGATAAATATTAGCACTGTCTAAGAGACAGAAAAACCTTGGCCATCTCCAAATGAGTATTTCCAATGTCGCAGGCCTAGACACCTCTGATGTAGGTCGGATGCAGGGGTTTGATTAATAGACTTTGAGGTTTAAAGCAGTTGGGAGGTGGGCCCATCAGGCTTTCTGAGCCTGGGACCACTAAGAATTCAATTCTTCTAATTCTTTTTCTGATTCTAAACTCAACCAGCAACTTCCTGATGATAGTTTGCTTTCCTATATAGATCCTACTATAGGAAAAGAATATGTTGACCTTAAGAACATGTACTCACTAGGATAGTCATTTGTTATACAGTTTTATAAATCTTCTTTCCATTCGTGAATACTTCCCATACAACCTGACTACCATAAGAAGACTACCCTCTACTTGTACAGATTCTAATATTTCAGAACCTTTATAATTTACAATTCCCCGTTTTAAACTAATGGATGATATTCTGTTTATAGTTATTAGTTTCATGGTCTTTGGTGATTTGATTCTGCCCCTCCAGAATGGTCACTCTCTCTCAGTGTACTGAATCAGGTTTTGGAGCCTGTCAGAAAGAAGAACAGACCCTGAAGTGTTTGTTGATCGATTCAGGAGAGTAATGTAAGTTACTTGTGGATATACCAGGGGAGAGAGCCACTAGAATTATCCTAGAGTCACTGTTAGCTATAGACACACAAGCACAAAATTTCTACACACACATGTAATACACCCACACACAAATATTCTTGATCAATTCAGAGTGCTACAGAGTACCCTCAAATATACTTTTAAAAATAGTCAGAGTCTGCTTACTTTACATACCCATATAAAGTAATATGTAGAGGGGTACTAAGAACTGATACTTATGAAGAGGACAAAAAAGATTTGTGGACAATGACTGCACCTGTCCTCAATAAATAGAACCCTATAAAATGTGACATATATACTTATACAAAAGGAACTAGTAAGAGTATACTGTCCATTGTAACAGGAGTTTCCAGTTCCCCCTATCTTAGGAAGATGTGGTAATACTTGACTGGTGTGACGAATGAAATAGTTCTGGTTTAGACACGATTGTCCCTCTTGTGGGAGATGTATTATCTTCTATTGCTGTGAAGAAAAATGTCACCTTCCTGCTCCAATGTTCTTATTTCTAATTACATAGTGTTCTGAGTCTTTGCTCGTGCCCTCGTTCAATAAACAAACTCGAGGTATTGATCTTAACAATTTATATCTGTGGAATGTGTGCCTCCCTCCAACATGTCTGATAATAATGGCAGTGCTTGCTTTACTTATTAATCCAAAAGATTCATGGATTGCCATGAGAATCACGCTCTTACCACACTTCCTTGGAATTCAAGTGGAGCAAATCCTTGAAGTATAGCAATATTATAGTTTGCTCATCAAACTGTTAAAATCCCATACAAACAGGAGCTAATCCCTTTATCCAATATTTTATTAAGTACTTTTTGTCTCTATTTTTCTTAATTTGATAATGCATGTATCCACCATCCCCTCCATCCCCCTCCTCTTCAAATCCCTGAAAGCTAAATCTAAATTGTATTTCGCTAATTAAAGGAAATTCAAACATGGATGTGAACAGATTGAGTGTGTTAAACTGGGAGTAAAACATAAGAGGATTACAATGAAAGTAAACAACAACATTCACACAAGGAGATAGCCTGTATAAATAGAAATTAACCCACGCTGAAATTATTTTTAAAAAGTATAATTTACATTTGTAGGGGTTATGTGTGCTTATCTATAAAATTCATCTAAAAAAACCAACAATTCACTAACAGAAAAACTGCAACAGGAATGTGCTATTAGACCTTGCAGCCAACTGTCCTGGGCCTCCTCATAGTATTGGATGTCCTAGCCAGAGCAATCCAGCAGGAAAAAGAAATAAAAAGAATCCAGATTGGAAAGGAAGAAGTGAAACTGTCACTATTTGCAGATGACATGATTTTATATATGGAAAACCCTAAAGAATCCACTAAAAAACTTTTATAAATAATAAATGAATACAGTAAAGTTGCAGGATACAATATCAACATACAAAAATCAGTTACATCACTATACATTAACAATGAAGGAGCAGAAAGAGAAATTAGGAATACAATCTCATTTACAATTGCAACAAAAAGGATAAAATACCTAGGAATAAACAACCAAAGAGGTGAAAGACCTATACATTGAAAACTATAAAACATTGTCAAAAGAAATAGAAGACACAAAGGAATGGAAAGATATTCTATGCTCTTGGATTGGAGGAATTAACATTGTTAAAATGTCCTTACTTCATAAAGCAATTTACAGATTCAATGCAATCTCTCTCAAAGTTCCAATGACATTTTTCACAGAAGTAGAACAAAGAATCTTAAAATTTATATGGAACAACAAAAGACCTCAAATAGTCAAAGGAATCCTGAGAAAAAAGAACAAAGCTGGAGGCATCACACTCTCTGATTTCAAAATATATTACAAAGCTATAGTAGTCAAAACAGCACGGTGCTAGCACAAAAACAAACACACAGATCAATGGAACAGAATTGAGAGCCTAGGAATAAACCCACACATCTATGGACAGCTAATTTTTGACAAGGGAGTCAAGAACATACAATGGAGAAAGGAGAGTCTCTTCAATAAATGATGGTGGGAAAACTGGACAGTCACATGCAAAAGAATGGAAGTAGACCATTATCTTACACCATACACAAAAATTAACGTAAATTGGATTAAAGACTCAAATGTAAGACCTGAAACCATGAAACTTCTAGAAGAAAACATAGGCAGTATGCTCTTTGACATTGGTCTTAGCAGCATATTTTTAAGTATCATGTCTGAACACGCAAGGGAAACAATAGAAAAAGTAAACAATGGGACTACATCAAACTAAAAAGCTTCTGCAGAGCAAAGGAAACCATCAACAAAACAAAAAGACAACCTGAAACTTGGGAAAAGATATTGGCAAACCGTATATCTGATAAGGGGTTAGCATCCAAAATATACTAAGAACTCATACATCTCAACAACAAAAAAACTAACAATCCAATTAAAAACTGGGCAAAAGATTTGAACAGACATTTTTCCAAAGAAGATATACAGATGGCCAACAGGCACATGAAAGGATGTGCAACATCATTATCAGGGAAATGTAAATCAAAACTACAATGAGATATCACCTCACTCCTGTCAGAATGGCTATAATTAACAAGATAGGAAACAAGTGTTGGGGAGGATATGGAGAGAAGGGAACCCTCGTACACTGCTGGTGGGAGTGCAAACTGGTGCAGCCACTATGGAAAACAGTATGGAGATTCCTCAAAAAGTTAAGACTAGAACTCCCATATGATCCAGCTATTCCACTCCTGGGTATTTATCCAAAGATCATGAAAACATGAATGCGTAAAGATACATGCACCCCTATGTTCATTGCAGCATTATGCACAATAGCCAGGACTTGGAAGCAAACTAAGTGCCCAGTTAGGGATGAATGGATAAAGAAGATGTGGTGTATAACACAATGGAATACTACCCACCCATAAGAAATGATGAAAGCTGGCCATTTTTGAGAACATGGATGGACCTTGAGGGTATTATGCTGAGTGAAATAAGTCAGAGGGAGAAAGTCAAATACCATATGATCTCACTCATAAGCAGAAGATAAAAACAACAACAAACAATCTTATAGAATCAGAGATTAGATTGGTGGTTATCAGAGGGGAAGGGGAGGGAGGAGGTCTAAATAGGCGATTAGGCGCACGTGTGTGGTGATGGATTATCATTAGTCTTTGAGTGGTGAACATGACGTAATCTACACAGAAATCAAAATATAATTATGCACATCCGAAATTTATATAATGTTATAAACCAATGTTACCACAATAAAAAAAATCAAAGAAAAATTAAATAAAAGGAAATATTTTTTCCTAATTGGAAATTTTATGTTTCTTTCTTTTCTTATTTACTAATCCTAGAAAGCACTTTGTTAACAGAACACCCTCTATTGAAAAGTAAGTAAATGATAGTAATAACGACAACTTTGCATAGTAGAAAAATGATTCCTGAACATGCCTAATAATGAGTACTACTTGCAACACTCGATTAAAAAAATCCAGGGGTCGGCCCCGTGGCTGAGTGGTTAAGTTCAGGCACTCCGCTTTGGCGGCCTAGGGTTTCACTGGTTTGGATCCTGGGCATGGACATGGCACCATTCATCAAGCCATGCTGAGGTGGCGTCCCACACAGCACAACTAGAATGACCTGTAACTAGAATATACAACCATGTACTGGAGGGCTTTAGGGAGAAGAAGAAGAAAAAAAAAGAAAATATTGGCAACAGATATTAGCTCAGGTGCCAATCTTTAAAAAAAAAAAAAAATCCAGACTTAATGCATCAGAATCTCCATGGGACAGTTGTTGAGATCTGCATACTTATCCTGAGCTTGAGGTGACTTATGATCAGGAAAATTTGGGAAATTCTGCAGAGGAAGAGAACAGAGAAATAATTTTACTAATCAAAAATTAGCAAAAACTTAGAAATTCTGGACGTATGATCACAGTATCAGAATTGAAAATGAGCCGAAATCTGCAGTAAGATTTTTAAAAGTCAGAGAATAAACATTTTTCTTAGTGACCAGGGAACTCTAGCTTGAACTGGAGTATAAAATAGAGGTAACTCCTGTTTATTCTTTAAAATTTAGTTTAAGGGTCACCTTCCTCACGAAACCTTCCCTCCTCCCTCCTTGTGTTCCTACAGCATCCTCTGCAGGCTCTTTCAAAGTGCTTATTACCCTGCGTTGTAATGTCGGGTTTGCTATTCCGCTGTTTGCTTGTGACAGAGAATGTGTTTTTCAACTCCAAAACAATCCCATTGCCCAAACATGACGCTTCATTACTAGTTTTTATTTAACATGTATGAAGGAGGAGAAACTGACTTTTCTAATGACCTGGCAGAAGAAAACAATAGATCTAAAAGGAAAGGAAATCTGGGTCTTGGTAAGATCGTTCTCAAATCAAAAGCATAAGTAAAGCCTATTTCATGAGTTTGACAGGGCTGAGTTTTGTATTCTTGTGTACTGTTCTGCACATATGTAACTGTCTCTTCTGTAGACAGACTTGTTTTTGTTGAGTTCCTCTGGTCGTAAAGACTAAGACTCACCCAGTTACCTCAAGTAATGTGTGTGTGGAACTCCAGAAGAACAATCGGGGCCAGTAGGACTTGGAGCATGTTCTGAGTCCAAGACGTCTCTAGGGTCCATAAAAATGAGAGTTCCTGATCTTGATCTTGCCTTAGTGCTCTCATATGAACACAGCAGATGCTTTCCATGTGTCTGAGTGTCTCTTTTTTTCTACTGCTGACTATATATATTCCTCCCCTGCTTCAACAAGTGCTGCTTGTTTTTGGCTTCTACTCCCTCATTAATTAGTCTTACACATGGCCCAATGTGAGTGCATCAGACATTTTCCATATGAGATTCAGTTTCAATTCTCACTTGCTGACTGCCTCATCCTCTCGTGCTATCTCAGGTCAAATTCCCAAGCAAGAGAATCTATTTGGCCCAGCACATTTTTTTGAGTCAGCCAACATCAGTCCTGGCCTACTATGAAATGGCCGCTCTTGGGTCCTGTGACCTCCCCTCCCTCGCCGCCCCAACCTCCTTTCTAAACTATGACTGGGCAGTGGCTGTCTAAGGGCCATCCTTTCAGCAAAGGCTTGGAAGGGGCAGGCACTGTGGTTGCTGTCTAAGCTAAGTCTGAATCCTGTGGGAATATGTATGGTCTCCAGCTAATCTTGGAGATTTGGGAGTAAGTGAATCTCTTTGGAGAGGACCTAAAGATGAATTTTGAAGCTTGTAAAGTGTAACTAGCTAACTCTGCTGAGTAGGGCCAAATTTATCATTGTATTTTCTATCTTGCTTCCAGAATGCAAGTTTCAAGAGGGTATGTCCACCTTGTGTTTTGTTTACTCTATATCCTCAGCACTAGGAGGAGTTCCCAGCATGTAGCAGGTGCCGGAAAAATATTTCACAGAGGAATGAATTAACTTAAATGCAAAAAAAGGGGAGAGGGAATACTGGCAAAACAAATTATCTTCCCCCCCAATGGAATACATTCAGCCATTAAAAAACACATTGTATAATAATTTTTAATAACAGGGAAATACTCATGATATGTTTAGTGAAAAAAGCAGGTTACAAGAAAATTAGATATGAGCATGGAAATAAACTAGAAGGAATTCAGCAGAATGCTGGCAGTGGTTAACCTGGATCACAGATTGAAGATGATTTTCATTGTTTCATTTGTCTAATTTTTATAAAATGTCTACATTGAACATCTATTGCTCTTACAACCAGAACACACACCCACACACACACACACATACACACATGCTAAATGCTACATTAAAAACAGCAATAATAAAGGATTATCTAAGAGTGAAGGATGGAAAATGGAATTATTTATGTTAGTGATATATCAGGGCTAGAATTCATATTTACTCAGTTCCAGTTCTCTATCGCCAAATCTCGTACGTTACCTAACACCCATGTCACCTCATGGTTATTGGTGTACACATCTTTTCTCCTATGAGGGGGCATTCTTGTACGAATGATCTCTGTGTGTTTCATCTTTGTGCTTCCCTTTGTGTCTGGATCACTGTTTCGAATCTATAAGAAGTCACTACGTGTTTTTTAAATGATTGGCTAAATGCATGGATAGTTATGTTTTAAGGGCATCACTTGACTTTTGGTATATCCAAATGTGAATAACAAGCCTGGTTTTCATAAAACTACATTCTAGCAGATTTTCTGCTTGCAATTAAGTAAAATTCGAGATCCAAGAAATTTTTAAGTGGCCTTGACTGTTTAGCACGTTTTCGCAAATGACAATGAATGCCTGACGTGGAGCAATAGATAATTAAAGGTGGAAAGAACCACAAAGGTCATCTATTCAGTCACCTAATTTGAGGCTCCAGGTCACTCCTGTGGCTTTCTGTTGAGAGGCCCCACCTTCTTGACTCCGAGTTCAGTGCCTCCAGCACTACAGCATGCCACTCCTGCACTCCTGGTTAAATTGGCCTTAATGCGATGCCCATCACCTCTTAATGTGATCCAGTCACCTGGCCCTTGGAAAAAGCATGAATGGTTTAAAATTTCTGGCCGTTATTTAGGAAAAAGCAGCCCATCTCCATGTTGGGTAAAAAAAATAAAAAATAAGTGCTTTTCAAAAGAGCTGTAATAAGCAGTTATAGCTAAGAGAAAATGTCAAATGTACTTTTAAAGAACTATGAATAATAAACTATGTACTTTTTATCTTAAAACAATAAATCTTGTTGATGTCACTCATAAATTGATAAAACTTTTGAACTTGTAAAGCCAAAACATTTTAATTCATTCATTTGCTACCTCCCATATCAGCCCTGTTTTTCTAATAGTTATGCTCTTCACAATTCACTTATGTTATTATAGTTACTTGCCACTGTGAGATTAAGAATGCAAGAGAGCATGATTAAGTCTTTCTGATTTCCACAGTTAAGAAAAATAGAATTATGATAAACTCTCAAGTCATTAGAATGGATATTAAGAAATTTAAGAAAATATATGTTAAGTTAAAGAAATGGATGTTATGTTATTCTTCGTTTAATCCTTTGATAATTTCCTATAGGTTTCAGGATACAAAGAAAACTTCATTTGGAAAAAAAGATTAAATCTGGTTCCTACCCACTTTTATGGTCTCTTCTTTCAATAATCTCATATATGCACCTTTCACTCCACCCATACAGAACAATTTGTAATTCCCTAAACACAACCTCTTATTCATTCTCTGCCTTAAAGTGCTGTTGCCTCAGGATGGAATGCCATCCAGCACATCTGAGCTCGTCCATCACCCTTTTTTAGAAGACTTGCCCCAACTATCCAGTTTCTCCTCTTTGTTCTCATAGCATCTGGTCATAACTCTCACACAACTTGCTTACAACTTGCTTGTAAGTTATCTTTCTCATCCAATAGTTTGTGCATTCCCTGATAGAAAGCATCATATCTTATTCTACTTAAAATCACAATTATTGCAGTTTTTGGCATATTGTAGGTTCTCAGTAAATGACATTGCATTAATTTACCACACCTTCATATGTAGTAGCCTCTGGATTTAAAGGAAAATCTGGTTGTCTGGAAGTACCTGATCACAGAATTCACTTGACTCAAGAGGGTTTGTGTTACTGAGCTTTCATTCTCTCCCCACATGGCATCCAGAGAGATCCTTTTGAAAGTCGTTAGATTGTTTAAAAGATGCTCGGTTTCACTCATAGGAAGAAAAATCCAATGTTAAATATACCGAAATACCATTTCTTATCCAATAGATTGACAAAAATTCAAAAAATTGATAAAATATTCTGTTAACAAGGCTGTGGAAAAACAAGGTATTTGCATACATCCTAGTGGGTGTGCAAAGTGTGCAACCCCTAATGAGAGACTGTAAAATGGCACAGTACGAAGGTTCCTCAAAAACTAAAAATAAACTACCATATGATCCAGCAATCCTATTCCTGGGTATTTATCCAAAAGAATTAAAAACAGGATTTCAAAGAGATATTTGCTCTCCTGTGTCCACTGAAGCATTATTCACAATGGCTAGGAAGTAGAAACAACTTAAATGTCCATCGAAAGATGAATGAATAAAGAAAATGTGGTATATACGTACAATGGATATTATTCAGCTTCAGAAAGGAAGGAAATCCTGTCACAGGCTATGACATGAATGAACCTTGAGGACATTATGTTAAGTGATATAAGCCAGTCACAAAAGGACAAATACTGCATGATTCCACTTGTTTGAGGTATTGAAAGTATTCAAACTCATAGAATCAAAGTAGAATGGTGGTTACCAGGGGCTGGGGGGAGGGCAAAATGGGAAGCTGCTGTTCACTGAGGATAGAGTTCCAGTCATGCAAGATGAGAAAGTTCTAGCAATCTGCCATACAACACTGTGCATATAGTTAACAATGCTGTACTGTACACATAAAAATTTGCTAAGAGGATAGATTTCGTGTTATGAATTTTTACCATGGTAAAAAAAAAATGAAAAATGCCCTTTTTGTATTCTTGACAGTACATTTTTAATACAAATCTAATCATGAAAAAATAATCTCATAAATCTAAACATTGGTATATACTATAAAACAAGTATCCTAGACTTTTACGAAAAGACATCACATTAAAAAATAAGAAGGAAGGAGATTGTTCTAGTTTAAAAGAAGCTAAAAGGCATAATAACCTAATGTAATTTACAAATCTTAAGACTTCACTTTTTATATTTTAATTTTATTTATTTTTAATGAATTTTAAGGATCCTGAATTTTTTTAAAACTCTATGAAAGTCATTTTTCTAGTTATTACTGCTGGGTAACAAAATACCTCAAAACATAATGGTTTTAAAAAAACTTTATTTTGTTATCTCATGGTTTCTGGAGGTTAGAATTCGAGAAGGGCTGGACTGGGTGATTCTGGCCTCAAGGGTCTCATGAATTGCAGTCAGATGGTGACTGAAGCTGGGAAACCAGGCAGCCGGAGCAGCTGTGGGCTGGCGGGCATCTCTTCGTATAGTCTCAGGGCTTTTTCACATGATTGCTTCCACGGGCTTCTCAGGGTTTCCTCACAGCAGGGTGGCCTCAGGGCATTCCTATGGCTTTCCGGCTCCATCAGGTGTCACAGCAAGCGAGGTAGAAGCTGAATTGCCTTGGATTCAGAAGTCACAGCATCATTTTTGCTTCACAGAAGGCTGCTCACATTCAAAGGGAAGAGAATTAGATTCCACCTCTTTATAGGGGACTGACAAAGTTCCAGAGGCGAGAGAAATTGTGGTGGCCATCTTTGGAAAATATAATTTTCCACAGACAGTTATGGGACAACTGGGGAATTTAAAATAGACTGTACATAGATAATACTGAGTTAATCATGTTTTCCTGGGTATGATAATGATATTTGACTTTATAGTAAAATGTGCGTGTTCTTAGATGATGCACGCTAAAGGGTTAGCGGTGGTGTCTTTATATCTGCAACATATTTTCAAATGATTTAGCAAAATAAAAGATATATTTAAAAAAAGAAAGAGAATCTGAAGCAAATGTAGTAAAACGTAAGCAATTGGAGAATAGGTGAAGGATATACAGATGTTCATGTCCTAATTTTTTACCTTTCTATAGATTTACAATATGTGTCTCAAATAATTGAGGGGAAAATAAAATAAGGCAGATTACATTATTTGTCTGCTCACGTCCTCCCAACCTCCCCTTTCACAGTAGCAGCCAGACTCCTTGCAAGGACTTACAGGGCCCTGAGTGATCCCAACCCGGACCTCCGCGATTTCATCTCCAGACAGAAGAAACAGCACGTACAGAAGACCCATGAGTGTCCTCGGCATGTTTGAGAAACAGCAAGTTGTTTACAATATTCTATTTTAAGAGATGCCTCTTAGATATCTTACCCCTAAATCTTTGTGGACACTTCTTAGAGAAGTTCTGATTTGAAAGTTCTGATGTGAAACCTCAATTCCCTGCCTACTCACTTCGGTCGTTGTTGTAGGAACATCAGCCCAGGAGAACTCAGTCAAAGCCACATCATTTCTCCTGACCCCTAAAAAGGCCTGAGATTTGGTTTGGGAAAGGGAAATCAGGGCTAGCGAAGAAAACTTAAGAAGGTTCCCAGTTACATTGGATTTGGGATCTCAGCCATTTGGTGTTCCCCTCAGATGCTGGCTATTCCGTTTCAGCCTTACCTCCAGAGCATATTGTATTGTATTCTATTTGAGATTTAGATGGCCTACATAAGCAAGCTCTCTAATAACTAGCAGGTTCTTACCAAGATTTTACTAGGTAGGATTTAATCCACTGGCTTTCTGGCCTGGCTGCCGTTGGCTAATGCTCCATGTTTTGTGGGGCCTCCCTTGCCTGTGGTCCTAGAATGTGGTGCTGCCCATCACAGACATTAGTAATTTCTGGTCACGGTTGGAGGCCCCCACAGAAGCCGGATCTGCATTTGGATATATTTGCTCCTGTTGTTTTGGTCTTGGATCAGCGGAATTGCAGTTCTGTCTGAAGGACACGTGATACTGTCCGCGGGGGAGGTGTTAGTCACACAGATAATTGGGCCTTCTTGGTTCCATGGTTTGCCAGATCTTTCCTTCCAAACCAGGGAACTCTGTATCAAGTAGGGCTTGTTGGTGAATTCAGTGTGTCAGGAGCTCACAGCCAGATCTGGGGCCAGTGTGCAGTGCAGGTTCTGGGACGACAAATGAAGGACGTGCTCCCCTTGGTTCTCCTGCAGAGTTCACTCTGTGCATCCATGTGCTCTTTTCTAAAATGCTAATAATACTGGTAATAAGAATAACAACAACACAGGTCCCTCATTAGAAAAAAGATATTTAATAGATATTAGAAAGCAAGTTCAAAAAGTGTTATCAGGCCGTTTGAATGCTCACTGTGCTTGGCCTCAGTGAATTGAGCAACCTCAGGTAAGAGTCTGTCCACAGGGAAAAGGAGGCTGAACCATTCACGGAGGAATCAGGACAGTTAAATGCCAGGGAGGGTCGGCTAGGTGTCCTCTGTAAAAGAATCGTGACTCTGAGATTGCCATTTTCCAACTTGGCAAAGCCTTAAAAAATCTTTATACCTTTATTACTATAATTCCACTTCTAGGAATGTCTCCTAAGGAAAGAGTACTAAATACAGAAAAAGTGTTCATTGTCATGGGGAAAGAAAATGGAAACAAATGACGTTTAACTGAAGGGAAATGTTTAAATAAATTATGTCCACTTAGATTATTCTGCAGATGTTAAAAGGCATGCCTATGAATAATTTGGCAATAAAGTAAGAAGTAAAAGATACACTGTATATAAATAGCACACGAAATTATACATAAAGTATCCAAATGTTGTTTTTAAAACACTATGCATAAAAATACTGGAAAGAAATGGATCTTTGGATGTTAAGAATTGGGTCTTTTTTTTTTTTCTGCTTTTCTATATTTTATAATTTTTCTTTAATGAGTTTCCATCACTTTTTTTAACAAGAAGGGTAAAGCACTAATTTTTAATGTGCTAACGTAAGAGTTCTTATTAGCAAAGACTAATCAAACCAGTCTAATTATGAATTAATATTTATACAAAATATTTTAAGACAAAGTATTATATTATGGGATTCAGTTCAACAATACTTTTTGAGTATGTAAACTTTTTCTTCACATTTCAAAATATTTACATCTTCTAAAATTCCATAGGATAAGAGATAAAACACTAACAATATTTCAACTATCTGTAATTCTGCTTTCTGCCTTTAACAATTGTATGGACTGCAGCAAAAGCAAGGAAATAAGCAAGAAAGGCCCCTTGGGAGGGAGGGAAGGGGCCAAGGGGAACCTACTTTGTGCTGGGCGACATGCTCCATGCGTTTTATACGTGACCTTATTTAATTCTAGCAACAACCCTATGAGGCTTTGTGTATAGCTTATTTGACTTTAATGGCAATTCTATGAGGCATTTTACAGGTGAGGAAACTTGGGTTCAAAGAGATTGCCTAATTTGACCAAAGGGAAACAAACAGTAAAAAAAAGGCCCTCTTTCTTTCCACTGTCATTGTGCTTTGTTGATAGAATATCCCCAACCCACACTCATAGCTTCATTTTTAAAGAATCAAGCCACACTTCTTAGTCTTGCTTCTCATCCTAAAGGATATATTACACACAAACATTAGCACATGAGAGAAAGATGCTAAAGCAGTAACAGTGGGAAGTGAAAGCTGACAAAAGAGTAGACCCCCACCCGCTGAACAAAATCCTACTAGAAAGCACCCAAGAACTCAAAAGCTTAGCTTTATGGTGGTGTGGAACTATTTTGTGACAGGACATACAACTCTATGCAATGCTGAAGTAATTATTATATTCAATACTTTATTTTCTACATACTCTGTAATACAGGAGGCATTATTTTGCACAAAGGTCATCCAGACTCTATCCTCCAATGGCTTTGGATAGATGAGGTGTTCGCTCGTTTTGTTTTTGTGATACTTGGGAATCTATTAGAAGACTTACAAACACAAGGTGGTGACTACACTGAGGCCCCTCAAAATACGCACTATCCAGACTCAGAACTTGTATTTTTGCTTGTCTGTCTAACTAGAAGCTGAAGAATAGACTTAACAGCTACTTGGTTATTGATATGCCTGGAAATATTTTGCTAGAACAACTTTAAAATGGAATTGAAGCGTCAACTGAAGCTTTCTGTGCTGCTGTGGTTTAAATTGAATCCTGCGCTTTGTATAAACATCATTTTTGTGGTTTCACTTGAGGCTGTGCTCTGTGGTCTTCCCATATAATGGGAATGCGTCAGAAGCACAGCTTCGTTTCCTGTGTAGGCTGGAAACTGTTAACTGCAAAGTTTGGAGACAGTCTCATAGAGCTCTTTGCCATATGTTAAATTAAACTTGATATGAAAAATCAGATCAGTTTCCAGTTTCCCAGAGCATTAAAAAAGGAAAAAAGGAGCTCAAGCTTTATAAATATAAAAAGCATCTGTCTACACAGGAAATTCTACTCTGTTATTTTGCAAATGATCCCTACTTATATTTACAAGAGAAATCAGATCCGATGAATCATATAGGAAGTAACGCACCATTTTGTTCACAATTTTAAAATATTTATTCGTAATTCTGAATGGCTGGCTGGACTGTGAACTAACTATCATCGTACAGAGATCTCAGCGGGGCTGCCCAGCACGCTTCTAAACTTTATGTTTCCAAGTGAAAGGAGATGGAATATTTTGATAGCATGCTGCTAACTTAAACATTTTGATCGGATGTAATTTTTGTGTTTAAATGCTCCCACCACTATTTCCAGCTCAGGAAGACTCATGAACATTCACAAAATGTTTGGCAGTTTTCATTCTAATTTTTTACTTCTCCTTGACTCCTTGAGCCTCAAAAGAATTCTCTCCATACTCACTCACCCAGGTGCAAGTGTCCTTGAGTTAATCTTCAGTAGCCTTTTTAAGAATCCCTTTCGGTGACTTCCTTCCTACCTGCCTCCCCATTGCCACCTATAATTTTGTCTTTTCTTTTGCTCTGAACCAGCTTGCTATGATAAAAGCCATCTCTCCCTTTCACACTGTTCCATGACCCTCGTAAGGTTAACAGCTGAAATCCAGGGTCAGAACCCACCATTCACCACAGTCTACAGAGGCCTTCATGCTACCTTTATAAGGCCTCATATTTTACCAGCGGCCCCCTCTCAGACCTGACTGTAAACCCTTCAGCTTACCTCATCAATTCAGTGCTGCAACATTTAGCCTTGATTTCATTGATTGTTTAGAGAGCACTCAAAGTCTTTTCCACCGGAATCTATCTGCCTTTTTTATCTAATAGTCTATTCATGCCAGTGTTACCAACTAAATTCCCTTTAACTGTGAAACTCTAATTTTTCTCTTCTCATTTCTTCCCACCTTTATCTTGCCTTGTTTTCACTCACTGTTCATTCTTTTAGTAACTTACTTTCGGTTCATTCTTTTCTCCAAAATCACATTAATATCACATGTTAGTAATTGTTACTCATCCATCACCAAGTATTGCCCACATTTACTGGTTTAGAAGTTGCGGTCTCTTCTATGTTCTTTCCTTTACTAGAAAACGCTTTGGGATAGAATCTTTTCTCCCTCTATCTTATCACAAAAGGATTAAAACGGTTCTTCTAGATAAAAATTGTACCTACCCTCTCTTACCCTGCACACTGGGAGGCACACACCATGGGCCCTCCTTCACACATGGGGAAAGCCGAACCATGTCCCATGGCCACTGATAAGCTGAATTGTGTAGTTTGCCTCCGCCTGTTCCTGAAGGTGTATAGACATACCAGACTTCTCTCTCAACCAGGACCAGTGTGGGAAGGGAGTTTGACAACCATTAAAACAGCATTTCCAGTGTGAATTAGAAAACCTTTGGGGAAGAACTCACACAAATGTGTATTGTCAGTGTAGGATTGTTATTCCATGTTTACAGTTGTCTGTGTGTCTTTTTCTCTGTGGCTACCTCTCAAGTGGTCAGAGGCTGATTCACTGGTCTGTGCTTCCCCCCTCTCCCTTTTGGCCGACATATTGCACATTCTCAGCCTCAGTCAGAGAGAGGCACAAATTGCATGTGTACCATTATGTTTTATTAGCTCTAGTAAAAAATTTGTCATACAAAAGATTAAAACTTCTGGCAATTTTTTATGGTATACCTCTGAAATATTGCCACTTCTATTTAATTACTATAGTTATCATTAATGAATTTGTTTTGAAAAAAAACAACCTGTAAGTGAACCTATTCCTTACATATTTTGTCATACTTCGTTAGTATAGTTAACCTTATAAAACCTTCTTTTTTTAGTTTTCTATCTTTTATCACTTTTTAAATTTTATTGAGGTCATATTGGTTTATAAAATTGTGTAATTTCAGGTGTACATTATTATATTTCAGTTTCTGTGTAGATTACATCATGCTCACCACAAATAGTCTAGTTTTTATCCATCACCGTACATAGGTGCCCCTCTACCCCTTTCACCCACCCTCCCCTTCCCCTTTGGTAACCACTAATCTGTTCTCTTTATCCATGTGTTTGTTTATCTTCCACATATGAGTGAAATCATACAGTGTTTGTCTTTCTCTGTCTGGCTTATTTCACTTAACATAATGCCCTCGAGGTCCGTCCATGTTGTTGCAAATGGGACAACTTTTCCTTTTTCATGGCTGAGTAATATTCCATTATATACATATATATATATATATATATATATATATGCACACCACATATTCTCTTTTTTCTTTTTAAAGATTTTATTTTTTTTCCTTTTTCTCCCCAAAGCCCCCCAGTGCATAGTTGTATATTCTTCGTTGTGGGTCCTTTTAGTTGTGGCACGTGGGACACCGCCTCAGCGTGGCTTGTCGAGCAGTGCCATGTCCGCGCCCAGGATTCGAACCAACGAAACACTGGGCCGCCTGCAGCAGAGTGTGCGAACTTAACCACTCGGCCACGGGGCCAGCCCCCACACCACATATTCTTTATCCATTCATAAATTGATTAGCACTTGGGTTCCTTCCAAGTCTTGGCTATTGTGAATAATGCTGCAGTGAACATAGGGGTGTATAAATCTGTTTGTATTGTTGATTTCATGTTCTTTGGATAAATACCCAGTAGTGGGATAGCTAGATCATATGGTATTTCTACTTTTAATTTTTTGAGAAATCTCCATCCTGCTTTCCATAGTGGATGCACCAGTCTTCATCCCCACCGGCAGTGTATGAGGGTTCCCTTTTCTCCACATCCTCTCCCACATTTGTTATTTTTGTCTTGTTAATTATAGCCATTCTGACAGGAGTGAGGTGATATCTCATTGTAGTTTTGATCTGCATTTCCTTGATAGCTAATGATGTTGAACGTCTTTTCATGTGCCTGTTGGCTGTCTGTATATCTTCTTTGGAAACAAGTTGCTTCATATCCTCTGCCCATTTTTTGATCGGATTGTTTGTTTTTTTGTTGTTGTGGTGTATGAGTTTTTTATATATTTTGGAAATTAACCTCTCATTGGATATATGATTTGAAAATATTTTCTCCCAGTTGGTGGGTTGTCTTTTTGTTTTGTTCATGGTTTCCTTTAACTTGCAGAAGCTTTTTAGTCTGATATAGTCCCATTTGTTTATTTTTTCTTTTGTTTCCCTTGCCTGAGTACACATGATGTTTGAAAAGATGCTGCTAAGACCAATGTCAAAGAGTGTACCACCTGTATTTTCTTCTGGGAGTTTTATAGTTTCAGGTCTTATATTCAAGTCTTTAATTCATTTTGAGTTAATTTTTTTGTATGGTGTAAGATAGTAGTTTACTTTCATTCTTTTGCGTGTGGCTGTCCGGTTTTCCCAACACCATTTATTAAAGAGATTTTCCTCTCTCCATTGTATGTTCTTGGCTCCTTTGTCAAAGATTAGCTGTCTATAGATGTGTGGTTTTATTTCTGGGCTCTCAGTTCTGCTCCATTGATCTGTGTGTCTGTTTTTGTGCCAGTACCATGCTGTTTTGATTACTATAGTTTTGTAGAATATTTTGAAGTCAGGGATTGTGATGCCTCCGGCTTTGTTCTTTTTTCTCAGAGTTGTTTTAGCTACTTGGAGTCTTTTGTCATTCCATATACATTTTAGGATTCTTTGTTCTGTTTCCATGAAGAATATCATTGGGATTCTGATTGAGATCGCATTGAATCTGTACATTGCTTTAGGTGATATGGACATTTTAACTATGTTTATTCTTGCAATCCGTGAGCATGGAATATCTTTCCATTTCTTCATGTCTTCTTTGATTTCTATCCATAATGTCTTATAGTTTTCAGTGTAGAGGACTTTCACCTCCTGGGATAAATTTATTCCTAGATATTTTATTCTTTTCATTGTGATTGTAAATGGGATTATATTCTTGACTTCTCTTTCTGTTAATTCTTTATTAGTATATAGAAATACAACTGATTTTTGTAAGTTGATTTTGTACCCTGCCACTTTGCTGTAGTTGTTGATTATTTCTAATAGTTTTCTGGTGGATTCTTTATGGTTTTCTTTATATAGAATCATACCATCTGCAACAGCCAGAGTTTCACTTCTTCCTTTCCAATTTGGATACCTTTTATTTCTTTTTCTTGTCTAATTGCTTTAGCCAATACCTCCAGTACTATGTTGAATAGGCATGGTGAGAGTGGGCACCCTTGTGTTCTTCCTGTTCTCAGAGGGATGGCTTTCAGTTTTTCACCATTGAGTATGATGTTGGCTGTGGGTTTGTCATATGTGGCCTTTATTGTGTTGAGGGACTTTCCTTGTATATCCATTTTATTGAGAGTTTTTATCATAAATGAATGTTAGATCTTGTCAAATGCTTTCTCTGCATCTATTGAGAGGATTATGTGATTTTTATTCCTTATCTTGTTAATGTGGGGCATCACATTGATTGATTTGTGGATGTTGAACCATCCCTGCATCCCTGGCATAAATCCCACTTGATCATGTTGTATGATCCTTTTAATGCATTGCTGTATTCAGTTTGCCAATATTTTTTGAGGATTTTTGCATCTATGTTCATGAGTGATACTGGCCTGTAATTTTCCTTTGTTTTGTCTTGTCTGGTTTTGGTATCAAGGTAATATTGGCTTCTTAGAATGAGTTAGGAAGTGTTCTGTCTTCTTCAATTTTTTAGAATAGTTTGAGAAGGGTAACTATTAAATATTCTTTGAATGTGTAGTACAATTCTCCAGAGAAGCCATCTGGTCCTGGACTTTTATTTTTGGGGAGGTTATTTTTTTGTGTTTTGTTTGTTTTTAAGATTAGGCCTGAATTAACATCTTTTGCCAATCTACCTTTTGTTTAAATTTCTCCCCAAAACCCCGGTACATAATTGTATATCCTAGTCATTCTAGCTCTTCTATGTGGGATACCACCACAGCATGGCTTGATGAGTGGTGTGTAGGTCCATGCCCAGGATCCCAACCAGCAAACCCCAGGCCACTGAAGCGGAATGCGAGAACTTAACCAGTCAGCCATGGGGCCTGCCCCTGGGAAGTTTTTGATTACTGTTTCAATCTCTTTACTTGTGATTGGTCTATTCAGATTCTCTATTTCTTCTTGGTTCGGTTTTGGGAGGTCGTATGAGTCTAAGAATTTATGAGTCTAAGAATTTATCTGTTTCTTCTAGGTTATCCAATTTGTTGGCATATAGCTTTTCATAGTATTCTCTCATAATCATCTATATTTCTGTGGCATCCATTGTAACCTCTCCTCTTTCCTTTTAAATTTTATTTATTTGAATGCTCACTTCAGCAACACATATACTAAATTTTATTTATTGGAACTGCCTCTCTTTTTTCTTAGTCAGTCTGGTTAAGGGTTTGTCAATTTTGTTCATCTTCTCAAAGAAGCAGCTCTTCATTTCATTTATCCTTTCTACTGTTTTTTTTTTTTGTCTCTATTTAATTTATTTCTGCTCTAATTTTTATTATTTTCCTCCTTCTGCTGACTTGGGGCTTTGTTTGTTCTTTTTTTTCTAGATCTGTTAGGTGTAGTTTAAGATTATTTGATATTCTTGTTTGTTAAGGTAAGAATATAATAGTCCTCTATAATTATACTGCTATAAATTTTCCTCTTAGTACTGCTTTTGCTACATCATATAAGAGTTGGTATGTTGTGTTTTCATTTTCATTTGTCTCCAGGTATTTTTTTATTTCTCCTTCGATTTCTTCATTGATCCAATTGTTGTTCAGTAGCATGTTGTTTAGTCTCCATATATTTATGACTTTCCCAGCCTTTTTCTTGTAGTTGATTTCTAGTTTCATAGCATTGTGATTAGAAAAGATGCTTGATATGATTTCAGTCTTCTTAAATTTATTGAGTCTTGCCTTCTTTCCCAACATATGGTCTATCTTTGAGAATGTTCCATGTGCACTTGAGAAGAATGTGTATTCTGCTGTTTTTGTATGGAATGTTCCATATATATCTATTAAGTCCATCTCATTTATTATTTCATTTAAAGCCATTGTTTCCTTGTTGACTTTTTGTCTGAATGATCTATCCATTGATGAAAGTCGGGCGTTGAGGTCCCCTGCTATTATTGTGTTGCTGTCAGTTTCTTCTTTTAGGTCTGTTAATAGTTCCTTTATGTACTTTGGTGTTCCTGTGTTAAGTGTATATATATTCACAAGTGTTATGTCCTCTTGTTGGAATCTCCCTTTTGTCATTATATACTGCCCCTCTTTGTTGCTGATTGTCTTTTTTGTCTTGAAGTCTGCTGTGTCTGATATAAGTATGGCAAGACCTGCTTTCTTTTGCTTGCCATTTGCTTGGAGTATTGTCTTTCATGCCTTCATGCTGAGCCTATGTTTGTCTTTGGAGCTGAGATGTATTTCCTGGAGCTAGCATATTGTTGGGTCTTATCTTTTAATCCATCCAGCCACTCTTTGTCTTTTGATTGGAGAATTCAATCCATTTACATTTAGAGTGATTATTAATATATATGAAGGCTTATACTGCCATTTTATCTCTTGTTTCTGGTTGTTCTATATTTCCATTGTTTCTTTTCCCTTGCATTTCTGACTGCCATTTCAGTTTGGTGGTTTTCTGTGATGGTTTTCTCAGTTTTCTCTTTATTTATGATTTGAGGCTCTGCTCTGATTTTTTGTTTAGTGGTTACCATGTGGTTTGTATAAAAGATCTCATAGATGAGATAGTCCATTTTATAATAGCCTTTTATCTCCATTAGCCTAAGCAGGTTCTATCCCTTTCCTCTTCCCCTTCTGAGTTATCGTTGTCACAAATTATTCTCTTTTGTGTTATGAGACTGTGACTAAATTGAAATATTTAGGTTATTTTTCATGCGTTCTTTCCTTTTATCTTTTATGTTATGATTAATTGTTTACTAACTTATTCTGGTACCAAGCTGAAATTTTCTGATTCTGTCTATTTATCTCCCTGCTCGTGGTTTTGTAAGCCTTTGCTTTTTAGTTTCAGGCAGAAGGGCTCCTTTCAATGTTTCTTGTAAGGTAGGCCTAGTGATGGTGAACTCCCTCAGCTTTTGTTTATCTGAGAAAGTTTCTATTTCTCAGTTGTATCTGAATGACAGTTTCACTGGATAGAGTATTCTTGGCTGGAAGTTTTTTTCCTTCAGTATTTTGAATATATCATTCCATTCTCTCCTAGCATGTAAGGTTTCTACTGAGAAATCTGCTGAAAGCCTGATAGAGGTTCCTTTGTAGGTTATTTTCTTCTGCCTTACTGCTCTTAATATTTTTTCTTTGTCATTGACTTTTGCCAATTTTAATATTATTTGCCTTGGAGAAGCTCTTTTTTTGCATTGATGTAATTAGGAGTTCTATTGGCTTCATGTACTTTTAAGTCCAGTTTTTTCCCCAGGTTTGGGAAGTTCTCAGCTATTATTTCTTTGAACAAGCTCTCTGCTCTTTTCTCTTGATCTTCTCCCTCTGGAATACCTATAATCCTTATGTTGCTTTTTCTAATTGAGTCAAGTATTTCTCAAAAAATTTCTTCACTTTTTTAAAATCTTAGTTCTCTCTCCTCCACCACCTGAAACATTTCTGTGTTTCTATCTTCTAAATCACTAATTCTGTCCTCCATAACATCAGCTCTGTTTTTTATGGTTTCTAGATTATTTTTTATCCCATTAATTGTGTTCTTCATATCCAGAATTTTTGTTTAGTGATTTTTTTTTTTTTTAGAGCTTCAATCTCTTTGGTGAAGTATTCCTTCTGCTCATTAATTTTATTCCTGTGGCCACTGTACTGTCTTTCTGAGTTTTCTTGTAACTCATTGAGTTTCCTTATTACAACTATTTTGAATTCTCTGTCATTTAGATTGTAAATTTCTGTGACTTCAGGATTGGTTTCTGGAAACCTGTCATTTTCCTTCTCTTCTGAAGTGTTAATGTAGTTCTTCACGGTGTTTGATGGGTTGATCCTTTGCCAGTGCATTTGTGGTAGTATTAGGTCTCAGTTTCCACCTGCCACCACTGGGGGGTGGAGGGAGCAGGAGCTGTGTTTTCTGATCTCACCTTGCCTGCTGGAAGTTGTGCCAGTAGGGCTGCTCTAAATCTGTGTGACCTGGCCACAGATATTTGGTGGGTCATGCACACGTACACAGGCAAGGCCTCTGTGCTCCGCTGGTGGGTTGCTTTCATGCATGCAGGACCACTGCATTCAGCAGCAAACTTGCCAAGCTGCTGTGCTAGGCGGGAGGGGAGAGGCACCTTCATGCATGGGCTGGCTCTGCATTCATGGGCAGCTCAGATGAACTGCTGCTTTTGGTTGGCAGGACTCCCTCATAGGGGCTGAGCTGCCACCACTTAACAGAGAGTGTTCCCATGGACAGGGCTCCCCCAGCCTGGTGGGCACTCTCGCAGGCTGGGCCACCACTCTGAAAGCCTTCACACACAGGCCACTCACCCTGGTCTCCTCTTACAGTTGTAGTAGCCACTGTGTGAGGACCCATGACCTGGATCACTGTCACCAGGGAGGGGGAGGAGTCCACTCACCGAGTACCACTGCTTTCCAGGGATCCAGTCCACCTGCCTTTAGATGCATCACTGTGTAGATATCTCAGGTGTCTTGTTGTGCTGTGTAAGGAATTCTCTGTTAGTTAATGAATGTCTGTTTAGTTATAACTTAGAGGGGAGAGACTAAGGGAACAGCTCACTCTACCATGATGCTGATGTCACCTCCTATAAATTCTTTTAAGTGTTTCTTAAATTACTTTGGATAATTCCTTATATGAAGCATTAATAGCATTATGTACAAATAGTTGTATGTTATTATGATAAGATAATGATCATGGCAAAAGTCATTTATTATCTAACCTTTCATTTTGGTGTGATGATGGTCAACTCATCAAACCATCTTTCTCAACCTGGGATAATTAAGCCCTAATGTCCTAATGAATCCACTGCATGTGATGAGCTCACTTTTCTCATTACATTTAGACTGGCGCTAGTTATGTACCTTTCTTGTGAAAATTAAGAAAATGGGCATTCAAATCATTTTCTCTAGGGTGGAATTCTCTCAGAAACCTTGAGAAAGGTTAACTTAAATATTTAGTAAGTCTCTGATATGAGACACACACAAGATAGAACTAGAAAGCTTTGTAAGCCATGACCCCTTCCCTTAAAGAATTTACATTTTACTTTATAAAATATGAAATAAACATCTGAAGACATGAAGAATAATCCAAATAGTATGTAATTTGGGATTGAATTACACACTACCAATTTACAGCCTGGAAAGGGAAAAAAATCACTGTAAGCTTCATTAGTAAAGGAGGTCTTCAAGGAGAAGTTGGATTTAAGTTGAACACGAAAAATGAAAAAATTCAATAGACAGTGAAGTCCCTGAATTGTGGAGAAGTGAGGGGGACTCAGGTAAGAGAAGAGGAAAGCCATTCAGGTGGTAATGAGCAGGCTGTGTGACAGGGCCAGTCAGGAGATCCACCTGACTTAGGAGCCAGAGGGAAATAAAAAAAGTCCTGGAGTGAGAGTCACAAGCACTTGCTTTAAATAATTCAAATATCGTATTTCTTAACTATTGAAAAAAATGGGGTAAATGTCATTCTAACAGCATTATGGTGACTATCAAGTTTGTGAAGATTATGTATGTGAAGGTGCTTGGAAGTATACAGATGTGGAGGAATCCTGTGAAATAGGATTGGATTCCCAGAATAGAGACAGATTAGCAAGGATTTTGCCATTTGCCTCTTTCTCATCAAAATGGCATGCACATTGCTGAGGATCCCCTGTGCTGTGTAACATGAGTTATTTGTGAAAAATTAATCATCAAATCAAAGGCAAAAGCATCCTTCTACTAAGTTTTTTGTTATCCGTGATGAAATCATTAGGTTCACTGCTTTTATCATTTTCCATTTGAAGAACATTTAAAATATCCTCTTATTTCAATCTCAGTATGCTCAGTTTATGTCAGCCTATTTTCCAACTTAGTTTAAGATTACAGAGAAACATCCTCACCCTAAAGGATTTTTCACCACAACTCTTACGGACCATCAAAGCCAGATGTATTTTCATAGGACAAGAAAATAAATGGGGTTACCTCTTGAGGTATCAGTTAAATTCTGGGTTTCAGATCAGATAAATATTCAGAGTATGAATAATCCTAGATCAAAATTATAAAGTATATCAAGAATACAATCCAATGCTGCTGAGGTTTCTGAAAGGGAAGCATTCATATGATTTTTGGAGTCTTAATGAAGAATGGAGGATTTGAATGAGTTCCTTTCGATATGCATGATTCAATTAAGTGAGAAATGGAAAAGGCAACTATCTGCAGAAAGAATAGTCCTTGGGTGTTCAGAAAAGCCAGCAGGGGCTTTACTGAAGTAGAAATCTAGTATTGGAGACTAACGAGAAATGAAGTTAAAGATGGATGATGCAGCAGCCACTGCACATGCTCTATGTATGTTAATTTCTTAAAGCATGTTCTGTGGGTCTAAATTACATGTAAAAGGCATAAATTCCTTTAAGAATTGTATTATACATGTGACTTATTTATATAACCAGTCTGGAATCAGAATCTAGATGGGTTATTTTAATATGTTTTTTTTATTGTGGTAAAATATACATCACATAAAATATACCATTTTAACCATTTTTTTTTTTTAAAGATTTTATTTTTTCCTTTTTCTCCCCAAAGCCCCCCGGTACATAGTTGTGTATTCTTCGTTGTGGATTCTTCTAGTTGTGGCATGTGGGACGCTGCCTCAGCGTGGTCTGATGAGCAGTGCCGTGTCCGCGCCCAGGATTCGAACCAACGAAACACTGGGCCGCCTGCTGCAGAGCGCACGAACTTAACCACTCGGCCACGGGGCCAGCCCCTATTTTAACCATTTTTAAGGGTACAGCTCAGTGGGGCTAAGTACATTCATATTGTTGTGCAACTGATCTGCAGAATTCTCTTCATCTTTCAAAACTGGAACTCTATTAAACAACAGCTCTCTCCACCTCTCCCCCCACCCCTTGGCAACCATCATTTTACTTCTCATCTCTATGAATTTGACTACTCTAGGTACTTCATATAAGTGGAATCATACAGTATTTGTCTTTTCATGACTGGCTTATTTTACTTAGCATAATGTCTTCAAGGTTGATTGATGTTCTATTATGTTTAAAAATTGCTTTCCTTTTTAAGGCTGAATAATAGTCCATACCACATTTGTTTATCTATTGATCCATCAATGGATACTTGAGTCGCTTCCACCTTTTGGCTATTGTGAATAATGATGCTGTGAATGTGGGTATACAAATATCTCTTTGAAACCTTGCTTTCAATTCTTTTGAGTATATATCCAGAGGTGGAATTGTTGGATCATATGGTAAAAGCTCTATTTTCAATTTTTTGGAGACTCACCATACTGTTTTTCATAGCAGTTATACCATTTTCCATTACTGCCAACTGTTCACAAAGGGTTCCAGTTTTTCCATAACCTCACAAACACTTGTTATTTTCTGGGGGTTGATAGTAGCCATCCTAATGGATGTGAGGTAATTTTATTATTATCAAGAATTATGATTTTCCCCTAATTGCAAGCTAACAAATTAGCCTGCTACAATTTATGGATGCTGGTAGAAGGTATGAGATTGCTAGGTTAAAGACAAAGGAGTTTATTATTCGCAGCAATAGCAGTAGCCAGAATATCAATGAGCATTTATGCTGGTTCTCCAAGCTCAAAATCTCACAAGAGAAGAAAAAGGGCCAGATGACATCCACACACAGTGGAATAGATTATATGAGAGGAACCCCAGGCTTAGGGAACCCAAATCTCATATAGTAGCAGTGAGCCTGCCTGACTTTTGCCCCAGAAATAGACACTATCTTTATTTTTGTGGACAGTAGACAAAAACCTTCCCTTTGCTCTGAAGGGAGACACCATTGCTGTCTTCCAAGGCTGTTTACCTCACAAATATTCCTTGAAAAGATAGTCCAGAAAAAAAGGCATTCGGTGCCTTCACTTTTAAGACTTACAGAAATGTGAAAGACCATGGAGATCGTGCCCTGACGAATATCGAATTATATTTTTAACACAATTAGCATTATATAAGAAAAAGTTTATTCCTGTGAATCAGGTATGAATAGCAGTCTACAAATTTGAACTTGCAAAAATTACATTTTCTTTTTATTGAGTTAAATCTTACTCCAAGCCTTCATTCTGCCATACTGACTGGAAGTGTAATCTCAGTCATCTGTCCAATGAGGAGAGTTTGTTAGGGGTGGAGGAGGGAAGGTGGGGGTCCACTCATAATTAGAATTACAGAAAAATTATAGAAAAACCAAAGTTACTTGGTTACTGGAAAATGAAGTAAGACCCGCTAGTCTTGGACCTATCACAGTGGTCTATATGTTTGGAACCTTGGTTTAAATGAGCAGACTAATTGGATGCAACAAGGAACAACTTTATTCTTTCTCCCACTCCTATCTCTGTAAGCCAATCTGTAGTTCTAGGTCTTTCTCTGTCCCCAGAAAAAAATCTTGAATAAGCCTCAGAACCTTTGGGGGTTATTCTCAGATAAAAAGTCACTTTAGTAAAGAAATGTCTCAATTCAGTAAGTAATGTATCTAGTCCTATAATAATTAAAGTACTGAACTTCATTCAAGATTAAAACTTCCCTAATGCCCACTGCCATCCTATAGCTCCAGTCTACTGTCATAAGAAACCCTCATTGGGAAAGGGGGGATGGTAGGCTTTGAGTCTATTTCCTGCCCTACACCTCTGGTTGACAGTGGTTTGTGACCCCTCTAGGGTTAAGGTGAAGGGTAGAGGAGGAGGAGAGGTAGGGACCAAAGAAAGTTATGTTTTCACTAGTTCTTCCATGAATTGTTTTCTGGCTTTGGGGGCTTAGGAGGTTGACTGCGTGGGCTTGGCAGGGATCCGCAACCCCATTCACTGGAGCTTTCATCTGCAGTTGCCTAAATAATGCTGAAAAATATATATCAATCTGTCAGTGTGATCTTGATGCTCTACTCACTGGTCTTGAGATGAAGAAATAGCACCACCTTCCTCCATGGGAGTCAGAAGGAAGGTAGTCAGCGTACACTGGTAACTCTCACTAAAGAAAATTTCCAATTTCCAAACCCCCTCAACCACTTCAATATTTATCTCTTTTATATCCTATTCTGTTTCCATCTCAACAGAGCTGTAATTCTGTTCATTTGAGCTCAATTCTGATGCTAACCACCTGGCATTAGCACCAGACTCCACAGGTTGGAGGGCACAGTTCCCAACAAAACTGCTTTTACTTCAGATGCCAGCCACAAGTGGCTGAGGGATCCCCAGGCCACCCATACTTCTGACCAACTGGCTACAAATTCAGGTGTTCCCTATCCCCTCAGGCTCAATAATTTGGTAGAATGACCCACAGAACTCAGGAAAGCATTTCGGTTATGATTACAGTTTTATTACAAAGGATACACATAGGGCAGGGTCTGAGAGAGAATGCCGAGCTTCTATCCCCACTCCTGGTGGAATCAGGGCACAGCACCTTCCTAGCACATTAATGTGTTCACCAAGAAGCTCCACTGAGCTTTGGGGTCCAGAGGTTTTACTGGGATTTCATTAAGTTGGCGCGATTGATTAAATCATTGGCCACATGAGTGAACTCAATCTCCAGCCCTTCCCTCCTTTCTCTTCCTTCAGAGGAGTTCAGCTGATATCAACCCTCTAATTCCATGGTTGGTCTTTCTGATTTAGCCTATCCCTACCCTGAGTCACCTCATAAATAGAAACTATTAGGACCCACCATGAATAACAAAGAACTCCTGTCACTTGGGAAATTCAAAGGATTTAGAATTTCCCTCCCAGGAACCAGGGAGAAAGACCAGTCAAATTCTTTAGTACACAACAATCCTCAATGGGTGAATGGCCAAAGGTTTTTTACCACTTCCCTTGTAAGACAAATGATCCAGAATCTCATGCTGGAATTTAGGATTTAACAGCTGTTGTCTTTGGGTCTCAGATGAAACTGAAACTAAAATAATAACATTTTCACATCCTCTTAATTGTTTACTGGTGAAGCCTGCAGGATTATGTGAAGGCCATAAGATGTGTGGCTTTTATGTTTGTCAGGCTGGGATGAGGGAATCTGAGCTGAGTTTGGAAACCCAGAAGCTTAGGCGCCAGCCTGCGTAGATGTACCACGGAGGCATTCACTCAAATGGGGGTCATGCCACTTACCCTGCGTACTCAAAGGGGGGGCTCAGGTACCCCTCTCTCGTAAAACCTCTGTCCTACTTTTAGTTTTGCAGAGTCTCGCATCTCTCTCTCTCCTTTCCTGGCAAAACTGTCTCAAAAAACTAGACGTAAGGAGAATGCACGTGACACAAAATAGTTTAATGAATTGTTTTGTTAAACATGGTACTGAAAAACAAAATGAAATCTTTTTTTAAAAAAAAGTAGTCATCTGGGGCTACAGTTAAGTGCAGTGGTTAAGTTCGCACGTTCTGCTTTGGCAGCCCAGGGTTCGCCAGTTCAGATCCTGGGGGCGGACATGGCACTGCTTTTCAAGCCATGCTGTGGTAGGTGTCCCACATATAAAGTAGAGGAAGATGGGCAAGCATGTTAGCTCAGGGCCAGTCTTCCTCAGCAAAAAGAAGAGCATTGGCAGCAGATGTTAGCTCAGGGCTAATCTTCCTCAAAAAAAAAAAAAAAGAATTAAAAAAGTAGTCATCTTCTCTGTGAAGTTAATTATAAAAATTCCATGGTTAGGCCTTGGTATCCAGATATGTGGTCCAACATTATTCTAGATGTTTCTGTCAAGATATTTTTTATCTGAGATAACATTTAAAGCAGTGTACTTTGAGTAAGGCAGATTACCCTTCATAATGCGGGTGGGCCTCATCCAATCATTTAAAGGCCTGGATAGAAAAAGACTGACCTGCCTGGAAGAAGTGGAAATTCTGCCCAGGCTGTCTTTGGACTTAAACTGCAACGCTTCCCTGGGTCTTCAGCCTACCAGCCTTCCCTCTCTCTCTCTCTCTCTCTGTATACATACACACACACACATCCTGTTGGCTCTAATTCTCTGGAGAACCATGAATAATACACTCTTAATATTGTTTAATAATACACAGTGTCAAATGTGCGTAATTGATTAGTAGAAATGTGTTTTATTCTACTTAGCAAAGAAATCAATTCTGCTTACCTGCTCTAATCATGTGTGTCTGTGTTTGTGGTTTGCATTCTCACTTGTGCCCTCTGAGCATGAAAGCTGAAAAACATTTCTAGACCTTTAAATATCCCATAAAGTGCCTTGTTCTTTCAGGGGGTTTTTTGAGGAAGATTAGCCCTAAAGCTAACATCTGTCACCAATCCTCCTCTTTTTGCTGAGGAAGATTGGCCCTGAGCTAACATCCATTCCCATCTTCCTCTGTTTTATATGTGGGACACCTGCCGCAGCATGGCTTGATAAGCAGTGTGTAGGTCCACCCCAGGGATCTGAACCAGCAAACCCCCGGCCGCTGCAGCGGAGCGCACAAACTTAACTGCTAAGCCACTGGGCCGGCCCCTGAAGTGCCTTGTTCTTGATCAGTTACTTTGTGTGTGTGTGTGTGTGTGTGTGTGTGTGTGGGTGGCGCATGCATTCTTACACAATTGGCAAATGAAATGCGCAAATGAGTAAGACTTTTCTACGTCATTTCAAAGACAGTAAACATGAATCACCAAGTTTCTGTACAAAATAGCCTATTGGTTTCTTCTATTTCTTAAGAAGTAGCAATGCTAAAGAAACATGTAATGGGAAATATATGTTTAATTACAGCTCCAGACATTAAAATATAATTGAAATATTATATATATATATATATATGCTAAAGTATATTTATAAATGCCTATTGACTTTCAAAGAAACATTTGAGATGTTTTACCATCATTTATTTAATATTATAGAAATCATTTTACATCATGTTGTATATATATACAAACTAAAATATTTTTAATAATCTCTATTCATTGTAATTATTTTGTAAACCAAGATTACCAAATATAGTTTGCCTTAACAGGAAAAGAAATCAACTGTACCCAAATTGGCATAAGATTTTAAATGATAAATGCCTGTAAATTAAAGCCAATAAGTACAAGATTAAGTCAAAATGGTAAATAATTTTATATTTTATGTATTTATTATATATAATAATTTTATAACATATGTAATATTTGTATATGTATGTATCCATAGATACAAAAATCCCTCTGAGAAACTGTCCTTTCTTATTAAGTGGTTCTTGCATAACATTTAGAGCTTAAACATAATGGATTTGGTAAGCCGGAAGGCAGGGAAAATTAAGAGACTAATTCCTACATAAGTACAGGTGTTTATCATGTTTAATCTGAAGTTAGAGTCAACAAGCCTAAGCTTTCTCTCACTCTCTACCTGTGTACGTTGATTGACCTGTTTATTATACTAAAGTGGCTTTTAACTTCACTTTCTAACTCCAAAGAACGATTAATTCTTGAGATATTTTCTTAATTGTATTCAATTTCTTTTTAATAATAATGTTGTTAATGTTATCGTTGCCTCTGTTTTCTATGTGCTTAACAGTTCTCTGGAGCTCAGCAGGCCCTGCCTCCCAGTTTATAGTGGCATCCATCCATTTGTAAACAAGGCAGATCTTTATTTATGCAGATGGGCCTCAGGACATAGAAACAGACACTCAGAAAGAAAGACAAATACTGGAGAGCATACCAACACACACACACACACACACACACCCCCTACCTATTTTATCATCTATTTGCAGAATGACAGACATTACAAATGAGTTTATTTTCCAGATAGAATTTACCCATTCACATGTCATTAAAAACCTAGAAGTCTTACTGGGCGTAGCAAACCTTTCCCTGCCTCTAAACCAGACTATTCTGTACGTGATTTGCTTAGCTCTTTGTACACCGTCATCCCCCGAGTGTAGGGCACTCGCCTCTACATTCGATGGCTCTCATCAGTGATGCTAACATTCTTATATCAGCTCTTTGTAGGTTTTTCTTTCTCCAGCGTATTAGCCATTTCTTGCTGCTGTTCTCTGTCACACAGGTCAGTGTAGTGCACTGTGAGAGAGTCCAAGCTTTGCCTACAGAGAGAGCTGGGTTTAGATCCTGACTCAGCTGTTTATTGAGTTTGGCTTGTCTGGCTGTAAATGGGGATCATAATATCCACCTCCATAAAGATTCTCCTTAATAAGTGATGAGATTACAAATAGATCGTACCTGCCACATATTGGGCATTCAATATATACGTGTTCCTCGTCACCTCCCTCTACAAGAAACCTTGCACCCATCCTGCTTCTGACCTCTTCCTTCCTTTCATTTGTGAACTAGGCAACTACGTAACCAAAAAGGCTTGAATTACATCTAAACCAGAAGTCAATGATTACAATAGAAGTGTTTATGTATTCTGAGTGTACACTGACTATTAGCAGAATACAGATCATAAGTCTAAAGGCTAATCTATTTTGACCTTTAAATAGATAACATTTGAGATGATGCTTGAAAGGTGGATTCAATTTGGCCTGAAAGGCACATAGGGAGAGCAGCGTTCTGTTCAGAGGAAACAGCTATCAGGCCTACAGCAGGAGCATTTGAGAATGCGGAGTAGTTCAGAGGACTCCTTGGAGAGTGTATGTGGTAGAAGATAAACTCAAGAAGGGAAATGGCCTGTTTTGTCAAGGATTCTAAGTGTCAGGTTAAGGAGTTTAATTTAGTGGAAAATGAGGAGTTATTGATATTTTTTTAACAAAGGAGTTTTCCTTTGGAAGGATTTTTTTCTGGTGTTAGCATTTGGGATATAATAGAGTTGGGAGAAACAAAAGTGAGGAGATATTTTGGAAATTATTAGAGTAGTTCAGGCAAAAAGTAACAAGGCCTAACTCTTACACATTGCTAGTAGGAGTGTAAATTGGTACATTCTCTAGGAAAGGCAACTTGGCAATATCTATCAATATTACAATGCACGTATCATTTTCCTCAGCGATCCCACTTCCAAGAATTTATCCTCAGATATACTTGCAAACCAGTGAACTGCTGCATACACAAGATTATTCATAACAGCATAAAAATCACAAAAACTCGGATAAATTATAGCACATCCATATAACAGAATTATAATACATCCGTACAATAAGAATGAGGAGTTCAAGATGTACTCATATTGAACAATTTCCAAAATTTAAGTTAAAAAAAAATCAAGTCATAAAATTGTAGGTAGAGTTTGCTTCCATTTGTGTTTCAAAATAGAAAGGAAGAGGAGGAATACATATACATATTTGCTTTTGTATACATAGAGTATTTCTGGAGGAACACACACACACACACACAAGTGGTACTGGTGACTTCTTGGTAAAAGAACTGGGTGGCTGAAGGACAGGAGTGAGAATATTTTTTACTGTATACTTTCTTGCACTTTTAGAATTTTATATGATGCAATATTACCTATCCAATGTAAGTTGTAAAGGGTTAGGTCTAAAGTCCGAGTGGGAGCTATAGGATTGGAGAGAGAACTTATTAGAAGTTGGTAGTGGGGGACAAACTTTTATAAAGGAAGATAGACTTCCAAGAACAGAAATTTGTGGAAAGCCTAGTACTGAATAGCATTGCACTACGTGACAACATAGCATGAAGCAGAGGCCCATAGGCTTGTGTGCTTTAAGCAAGAGAATTTCCAATAAATCCCGTGTTGCAGCCTGAGCGTTTGGGGAATATAATTATCATCGCGTCTTTATGATGAGGCACCTGAACACCTGGAGGCTTATTGACTCACCCAAAGTAACACAGTGAGGGTCACAGTCAAGAGTTCTAAGTAAAGCTTCAAATGAAAGAGATATTTAGAAAAGTATAGAAAATTGCCTTCCCAGCTGGAAAGGACAGGAGGATCCTGCCCTTCTCCCCCTGCCCAGTTACCTCTCTGCCCTCCCTAATAAGGTGAATTTTCTTATTGGGCAGGCACTATTCTCTAGACATTGGTGTTTAGTGAAAACATTTATGAAAACCCTTGCAGTTCTTTCAAACTTCTAATGTATCTAAGGTTTGCCTAAGTGTAATAATAATAATGATAATAATGATAATAATATCCAAGCAAATATTTTTAGAATTTTCCTTTAAGTCACTAGGAAAATGTTGGCCTTTGGTAGAAGAGCGAATCTACACTTCAGATTTCATAACCGCGTGAAGTCGCCTTGTACCTGTTATGTGCAGTTTTGGGTTGTTGCTAATGTGTGAAAGGGTTGACAGTTTTAGAAAGGAAACATTTATAAACTCTGGTTCTTTCTAGCAGCTGGTTTTCCTAGTTCCTAAGATAATTCACTTTTAGGAAGTGTAATTCCTCCTTATATAACAGTATTACTTATAGATTGGTTTATCTATAAATAAGTTATTTTAAAGGACTTATAACTTAAAGCAAGAATAACAAATTATAGACTAGATGTGCGGCTCCTACTATAATTTTTTTTAAATAGATCTCTGGTTTAGTTACAATCTTCTGTGACCTTGTCACTTTTTCCCCCTAGAGTTAGGATCCTCTGTCTTGGTATTGCTCTCTCTCCAGCTGAAATAGCCCTGCCAGCTGCCAGCAGCTTTTGCAGTAGGTGGCCTCTAGCTGTGCTGACTCATAGAGACTCGGCGTCTTTTGTATTTCTGGTCTTTCCCCATCACCACAGAAATGCCCTGTTAGGTGTCTTGCCTTTAATTAACTCTTATACGGAGCCTCAGCTGACTCTCCTGTCTGGGTCAGTCTTCTCCTTGTCCCTTCAAAGCCCTGAAACAACTACTTCACTTATGTTATCTTGTGCCAGCTTTTATTTCTTAAAATGTCTTTTTTCCATCAAAACAGTAAGAAGCGGCTTGTGTAGGCCCAGTCAAGCCCTGTTATTTTTCCTCTCATTGAAGGCACAGATCCCTGAGTGCCTTTGTTATTATCTAGTGACTGTTTCTTCTTCAGGATTGTTTGTTCTTGTCCTTTGACTATTTACTCTCTACGTAAAGAGCGCCCACGTAAATTTCTGTACAAAATGGATACACCCAAAATCTTTCAACATTTTACAAATCACTTTGTTAGAGGGGCTGTCTTTAAATAAAGAGGGAATTTTAAATGTTTTTGAATATTTAGAAACTTGACAACAATTAGTCACTAGTTTTTTGAAACCGGGCTTTTTTTAAATTCACAAAATAAATATACTTGTTTGATATGTTGACACCCCCACCCCTCCCCCACACACACACCACGCCCCGCCACCAGGGTGAATTCAGCTTTATGAGCAAATATAATTAATTGAAACCTCCTGATGATGAAGCTGATCTTGGTAATTACCTAAATTTAATTCATTCACATATGAGCCAAAATCAGATGTTCATGTGGGTCCATTTACTTGAAGGATGTCTCTAAGTTCTGTCAGGTTTTTACAGTTAAATTAAACACCTGTAGGGAGGGTTAATTTCATTCCCTCTCTATATCTTCACTACGCTGGGGAGGCACTGCTTTAAAACCAAGAAGCAAAACGTTTCTGCTAGAAAAAAACACATTTTCATTGCAGAATTGAACATAACCTTTGTGCTTCGTTGCTGCTTAAATAAGGATTTCTCTTAATTAATCATTTTTAAATCGATCATAAGCTGTAACTGTATTCATTATCCTGTCACTTTGTGAGTCTAATAGAGCGAGAACAGCTGTCGTCTGGTCTCTCACTGCAGCAGGGTCTCTCAGAGCAATGTAGAGACAATGTCAGAGCAGCACACCCAAGGTACACAATGCAAAATTAATAAAAAATTGGTGGCCTGAGAGTTGGGGACACTCCGGTGACACATAAATATTGGTTCAGCAGCTAAAGTAACGGCAATGCCTTAAACCGATAGAATTACTTCTTCTGGCACCTAACAGAAATGCTAATTGATCATCAATCATTAGCTTGTAATAAAAGGGCTGAACTTGCAGTTCTGACTGTATAGCCAGAAAAATTAAGTGAGAGACATAAATCGTTATAAAAAAGACAAACTGCCCTAAGCTAAATTGCTTTAAATTACGTTGACCTCATCACTGTACCTTTGAAACCTGTCCCTAATTGAGAGCAATTGATTTATCCTTCCAGCTTTCCTTTGAAGCCTATCAGATCCCAAATTCAAAGTGTTCAGGGCCCTTTGCCAAATTATTCTGCAAATGAGCCTTCCCTTGAGGGTCTTAAATGATGACTAAGACACAAGCCAGGTAGAAAAACAGTGCTCAGGGAATTGAAGCCTTAGAAATGAAAGTGACATCTTTTTCCTCCCACTGGAAAAGGTGATACAATTAATGAAAGCAATTTTTAGCATAAAACAGTTGTAATGGCACAAAAATATGGAAGATATTAGGCCCCAAAGTGAGCTAGCTGTGAGTGAGCCCACCATGTAGAAATTTCAGCTGTCTCACCACATCCAGGAGAAAATGGTCACATTTCTAGAAATGAAGGAGAATTTGTAAGGAAGACGTTTGGAAAGAGTTACGCTGTGTGTCGAGCATGATCCCCACCAGCCTCTACCCATGGGAGAGCAGAGGGGTGAATAACAGCCCTGTGCTCGTCTCCACTCTGGCGTGAGGGCACTGGAACCCTCAGAGAGCTTGGTGTGTGTCCCCTGCAGAAGAGGGACACATTAGGCTGGCGTCTGCCTCTGGACTGGTGAGTGTGAAAGTTTGGTTAACACAGTCTGTGCAGAAGAGGAAGGGGCCACATCTGGGAAGTCAGTGCCCTCTTTTCCAAAGTCAGGTCAAAGACACCTCAATCCCAGGTCCCAGATGTGGGATTCTTAGTAGGAATGTGATCCTGGAATCCTTTTAAAAGAGACCCTGCTCGAAAGGGCTCCTGACACAGGACTGGCAGATGCGCTCTCCTCGTAAAGGAAACTGCATTGATGGGGCCCAGAAGGAGTGCCTCCAAAGATCTCAGATGGCTTTAAACATATGCCATCTTAGGACAATATCAGTCAAGTAATAATGCCCTGCATCCGTTTCCCCCTTCATCTCCATGTCCCAAATACTAAGGGATCAGAAACCTCAGCGAGTGAGACAAAGAATAAAATCACCCACTGGAGAAGGACCGATGAGCCTCTCTTCCCAGCCCCTCTTACAGATTCTCTCCCACACCCGGTTGCAGCTAGGAGAGAGGAGATTTAATATTGCAACGAGTTCGGAATTTTGATTATTTTCTGAACCAGGAGATTTAAACTACTAAATCAAAACTGTGTTAGCAACTTAAAGCTACATGAAAGCTTTCTGTCATCTAAAGACCTAGGGAGCCACACTGCCTGCCCTGGCCACCATTCCAGGGATAAGAGGAAAACCACCCACACTGAATAAATTTTAAAAGGACAGTGCAGAAAAAAAATAAGGTTACTTTAGCAATTATATCCCATGAATCTGAAATGTTTAACGTATGAGTTACACAATGATTTCTAAGAATGCAAATATTATTTTTAGAGTTTGTGTGATGACTTGTTGAAGAAACATGCCATAAAGTGAATTATATTTATTACCTTTACATAAAGAGCAGATAGAGGCAACTAGACTCTGAGATTAAAAGTAGAGAAAATAAATTATTATATCCAATGTAATATTGATGTCATACAACATAGCATGGAGAGTATGCAATAACCAGCTACAGCAGAAAAATCAAAGTCCACCCAGATTTTTTAAAAAAATGAAGTGTTCTCTGAATCACTGACTTACTTTTCTACACATGAGACAGGAACCAAAATGAATTCCAAAGTATATTGACATGCCTTCTTCAGAACAGACCTAATAATTATAACAGTTTAACCTAGGTGACAAAAATTTAAAGACATGTCTAAATATCATATTTTACCCAGTGAAATTACCCTTGCATCTTTTTCAGGTAACACGCATTTCTTGGATGCTTACCATGTTGTTAGACACTATATTGAGCTCTTCACATGTATAATCTCATTGAATCCTCACAAGTAAGTCATCTGAAGCTATTAAAACTAATATTTCCCCTTTCCACAGTCTGACGAAAAACAGACCATTTTCTACTTCCCTTATTACTCCTCATTCGCGTTTGTTTCTCTTTCACCTGTAACTCACGATCGTTTTAAAGTTAAATAGAGCTGATCCAATGTTCAAATAATGTTTCCCAAGTACTGAGAATCATGCAAAATGAAAAGAGATCAAATCAAACAAGTAAAACAAAAGTCCAGGACCAGATGGCTTCCCTGTTAAATTCTACCAAACATTCAAAGAAGCATTAATACCAATCCTTCTCAAACTCTTCCAAAAAATAGAAGAGGAGGGAACCTTCCAAACTCATTTTACAAGGCCAGCATTACTCTGATACCAAAACCAGACAAGGATACCACAGAAAAAGAAGGTGACAAGCCAATATCTCTGATGAATGTAGATGCAAAAATCCTCAACAAAACATCAGCAAACTGAATTGAACAATACGTTAAAAAGATCACACACCATGATCAAGTGGGATTTATTCTAGGGATACAAGGATGGTTCGACATCCACACATCAGTCAATATGATACACCACATTAACAAAATGAAGGATAAAAATGATATCATCTCAGTAGATGCAGAAAAAGCAGCTGACAAAATTCAATATCTATTTATGATAAAAGCTCTTAACAAAGCAGGTATAGGGGGAATGTACCTCAACATAATCAAGGCCATATATGACAAGCCCTCAGCTAACATCATACTCAATGGTGAAAAGCTGAACGCTTTTCCTCTAAGATCAAGAACAAGATAAGGATGCCCACTCTCACCACTTTTATTCAATATAGTATTGGAAGTCCTAGCCACAGCAAATAGGCAAGAAAAAGAAATAGAAGGCATTCAAATTGGAAAGGAAGAAGTAAAACTGTCACTATTTGCAGATGACATGATATTATACATAGCAAACCCTAAAGACTCCATCAAAAAACTGTTAGGACTAGGGGCTGGCCCCGTGGCCGAGTGGTTAAGTTCGCGCGCTCCGCTGTAGGCGGCCCAGTGTTTCGTTAGTTCGAATCCTGGGCGCGGACATGGCACTGCTCATCAGACCACGCTGAGGCAGCGTCCCACATGCCACAACTAGAAGAACCCACAACGAAGAATACACAACTATGTACCGGGGGGCTTTGGGGAGAAAAAGGAAAAAAGTAAAATCTTTAAAAAAAAATAAATAAATAAAATAAAAAAATAAAAAAACTGTTAGGACTAATAAATGAATTCAGTCAAGTTGCAGGATACAAAATCAATACACAAAAATCTGTTGCCTTTCTGCACACTAATAATGAACTACCGGAAAGAGAAATTAGGAAAACAATCCCATTACAATTGCATCGATTAGAATAAAATACTTAGGAATAAATTTAACCAAGGAGGTGAAAGACGTGTATATTGAAAACTGCAAGACATTAATGAAAGAAACTGAAGAAGACGCAAATAAATGGAAAGCTATTCTGTGCTCATGGATTAGAAGAATTTCTTTCTATTCCATGCAGAAATTGTCATCAGGTGGGGAATTGCCAAGAAGTAAAGTCATGCTATAGTTGTCATAGGTCAGAACAGGAGTAAGGAAGAAATACTACCTGGAAAGCAAGCTACTTTTTGACCAAAACATTGTCATCGTAGATCTGTTCTCACCAGTCCTGTTGCTTGTTGTGCATACTTTCCTAGCTAAAAAAACTAACAAAGAAAACTTGGAGATGTTCATGTTCAGCAAAAGATATACAATATTCCATGTGTAGACAGAATATTGTGACACACACACAAAAAAAAAGTGTTTAAAAAGAAATTGAAGTGTTTTATGTCCTGACCAATTATACTCCTTTCATGGCTTTGTATTTCTTTAGGAGCACAAAACCAATCCCAGGCTTGAGTCCAAAGTCTAAAAGTGTCATGAGGTGACATGCATTACAAAAGCATCACTTTGAAACAGCTGTTTGGTTATGGTGCACTTCACATTATGTTAATGTTGATATACAAAAACAGAATTGAAAATCTGAAAAAGATTGCACGGTTGGAGGCTAAATAGTTTTTCTTTTACAGGATTAATTTCCACATCTTATGAGTGTTACCTTAATTCTTGCCAATCAGTTTCGGTTTCAGCAAAAGCAATGTCATTGACTCATAACTCACTTTGGGTTGCCTCTATCTTTACCAGAGAGAGTAACATTTTTTACTTTCTGTACTCATACAAGTAAAAAAGTGGCACTCTGCTTTGAATGTCACAGCATAAAATGTTTTCAGAGGCTGAAAAGTAAATTCAAGGGGAGGTCAAATGTATTAGTATCACAAAGTCACATAGTAGCTCTAAGTTTTCCATTTTCTGTCCAATGCAGATATTATTCAAGTGAAATATAGACATCTAGATTTTTTGATAAATCTTTCATAAAAGCAAAGCAAGAAATTTGAACCAGTGGTGAACTAGGTTAATACATGTATTTTTTATATTGTATTAAAATTTTTCCTATTCTTTTAATAGCAAGGCAACTTGAAGTGTCATTTTGCTCTTGCTATTGGACAACATTGAAAAATGTGGCATCAAAAATGACGAAAGCCTGCCTCTAACAGGCATTAGAAAAGAACTTCCAAATTTAAGCATGATTTTCCTAAGTCTCTTAATTGCATTCTGTTTTGATAAATTTTAGAGAAGAAAAAGGCAGGGTGGGTGGGGAGTCACATAATTGAAGCTACTATAAAAAATAACCAGAAGGTTAAATTATAAAAGTCTCATTTTTCAGAAATTCCCAAAATAGTAAAAGTCTTACTTATCAATTCCATGACTACATCAGTCTGCTGGTAGCTATGTAAATTCACCCAAGTATTCTTCTGTTTGTGAAAGTTCTAAGATTTAATATATGTTCAGGCAGAGCGAATAGAAACACAGTTAAATATTCTTGATCATAGTCGAAGCTTTTCATGTAAAAGCTGCAGAATTTGTTCTGTAGACTATAGGATAACACTGTTTCCTCTTATTCATAGTTGTAAGTAATTACATTGTTTTCTGATTCATTATATCAAAACTTAATATAAGCTTTCTCTCATCTCAGCCACTTTACCTCAGTAAATTTTCTTGACTATTTCTTTCAGTCTCTTAATGAATTAACCTATTATATTCATTATTATGATGATTATAATAACCATTATTACTACTCGTTCACATGACATTATATATTTTAGGAAAGTACTATTATCACATGAATTATTTTTATGATCTTTTTTACAGAAGCATAAATGCCACAATGGTTTTTTTTGCCATTGAAAATCTCATCCAGAATTATTTCCATTTGTCAACACTAACCAAGAAAAACTATTTGCATTCACTTAACGCAGTGGCTTTGAAAATGCCCATTCTACATTCCAGACCAATTTAATCAAATCTACAGAATTCAAATTTATTTTATTACAAAATGTTCCCCCTGTTTGCTATGATTTTCTTTTTCAATATATGGATTAATCTAGGTCAGCTCCTTCCATAGGAAGAGTCCATTTTTTCTAGCCACGCATTGAAAACTTTTCGTAAAGGAGGTATCTGATATTGGGAATAATAGACCCAATGAATATGGGAAAGGGTTTCAGAGTGTTATTGATGGAAAATAGTTAATAGTTATTTTAGTAAAAATTCAGTCACTAGCCTTTTGTCATTATAGCCGCTAATAAAGACATATCATAGGCTATTCAGTTAATGCTAATAATGACAGTTCACTGATTATTTATACCCCTTAACTTCTAGGATATCAATCTAATTGCACCAATATGACTATATGGCAGTTGGACTCATTTGTTGTTATGAAATAGATTCAAAGATAAGAAAAAAGTGCTCATCAGGTCTTGCTAATAACACATCCTCCAGTACGCATTAATATAATGAAAGTATTTGGGATATGTCCAAAATTCAAAACCACATCATGAATTGAAACACTATGCTTAAGAAAAACCTAGCACTGGGGGCTGGCCTGGTGGCACAGTGGTTCAGTTTGCACGTTCCGCTTTGGTGACCCAGGGTTCACCGGTTTGGATCCCAGGTGTGGACCTACACACCACTTATCAAGCCATGCTGTGGCAGGAGTCCCACATATAAAGTGGAGGAAAATGGGCACAGATGTTAGCCCAGGGCCAGTCTTCCTCAGCAAAAAGAGGAGGATTGGTAGCAGATGTTAGCTCAGGGCTAATCTTCCTCAAAAAATAAAGAAAAGAAAGGAAAAATAACATTGCCATGATTACACTGCCCCCTAGGGTTAAAATACCTTGCATTTACACTGAAGTGCATTTGCCTCTTTCAGATCAGCATTTTCATGACCCATTTGTCCAACTATGGGAATGACCGATTGGGATTATATACGTTTGTTAATCTGGCCAACTTCGTGCAGAGCTGGACCAACTTGCGACTTCAGACTCTGCCTCCTGTGCAGCTGGCTCACAAGTATTTTGAGCTCTTTCCTGATCAAAAAGACCCTCTCTGGCAGGTAAGATTAGTTCAATTGGTATAATTAATTCCACAAACATATCTTGGAGTCCTTAGAGAGAATCCAAATCTGATAAGTGAAGGCATCTGGGGAAAAAAAATACATTTTAGAAATGTTAGTAGATTCGAGAAAATACTTCTTCCTCAATTGTAGTCATATATTATTGCTCCATAGTGGGCCAAATTCTCAGTTTTTGTGCCCACTGGAAATTACGGGATTCTGAAAGCTCAATGAGGCGTTCAGTCGATGTAATGTTTTCAGTCGAGAGTGGGGGATCGATCTGCAGATTGCAGTCTGCTGAAAGAGTGGAAGGAGGGTGAGAGGGTGTGTGGTAGGCAGGCAGTGCCGGTCAGCTTTGAGCACATCCTTAAATCTCTAACGACTAAATGACGTTAGAGGGATGAGTGAGCAGAGTTCAGCACTGACACCTGCCCTCTGAACCACAGGGTGCCCCTGCAGCTGCAGAGTATGGGTGGCTTTCAAAGGATTAGTTAGGAATTACTTTGAACATGGGGGAAGTGTTTAGTGGCATATTCAAACTGTTCTAGGCGTAACCCAGATTTCAGAGCATAAACTCTCATGTGTTCTAGAATTGTAGAAACATACTTTGAATTTAAATTGCCCACTCCATGATCTAGGGAAAGCAATACTCTTAGCAAATAACTACATAGTGCTTATTATGTGTCAGACTGGGTTCTTTACATATGTTAACTCATTTAATCCTCACAACTACCCTATGTGGTAGGTACAGTTATCTGCATTTTACAGATGAAGGAACTGAGGCACAGAAAGGCTGAGACACTTAAGCAAGTGTCACACAGCTAGTGTGGCAGAGTGGGAATCAGTTCCAGGCCATGTGGCTCCACAGGCTGTCCTCTTAATCACTGTTCTAAATGCTACTGGAGAGTTACCGACAGAGCTGATGGTACAATAATGACAATCTTCAGAAGTGAAACCGCGTAAATTTCACAGATTGAAGTTGCAGTAAGCTCTGAACTCTATATTCAATTCATTCAGCTTTGAACTTGAGCGAATTACCTCCTGAGCACAAACAGATAACCCCAAGAAGAGACACAACTGCACCTTTCAGTAGGTTAACGTTGGCGGTTGTGGAATCATCACTGCATATTATTTTTGCAGTCACTATAACACACGTCTTTTTTATCTTCACCACCATAAAATATCACCAAAATGTTAGCCACTGGAAAGACATGTAATTTTCCTGCTAATTTAACACCTTATTTTTAAACTGAAATCATTATTATTTCAGGTGACAGATTTGAAACCACTTTTTTCCCAGAACATCAACCAAAAATACTCTCACTTTAGTCGTAACATCTGTTGCTTATTGTAAATAACCAGAAGGTTTATTTAGCTATATATTTCTACATTATTAATTGAGTAGAAAGAGATTACTGTCCTGTTTGCTTGTTCCTGGAATAGTATTATTAACAGTACTGTTAATTCTTCACTTCAGGTGTGCTTAGCAGGTAAACTCAAGGATGTTCTAGATAATCTTGCACAGTGGGTTTGCTTTAAGTGCTATAGACAGAGGCAGATCCCTAAGGTAGTAATTCACCCTCATTTTCCCTTTTGCTAAAATTTAGTGCTTTTTAGCATCATAATCTGTAAAGTTATAGTTTCAGATATGCATTTACCGACCTTCGAAGGCAGCTGAAAGGAATCTGCAGTCTCTTTAAACAGCAGTATTCTGGCCAAATCCACATCCCTTTGAAGACAGCAGGAAGCTCAAAGTTACTTAGAATAAAAATTTGACACCTTATATTTCAGTTATTAGATACTGAGAGTGTATCTTCTTTCAGGTTCCAGGAAGCATGGTCTCTGCCCGAAAAGCTCACTATTTTAAAACACACACACACAATTAAGACATACAACCGCCAATAACAGAAAAAATATTAAACCTTCAGTTTACCTGAAGCCATTTACCAGTCGTAGAAACTCTCCTCCCCCAACCTCCTCAGCAGACACTCAGCTGCAGAATGGAAAGGAGTTATTTGAAAGCTTCCAGGATGCCACTTTCAGGCTCTCATTTAAAAGAAGGAGCCACATAGCCTTGTTTCCTGGGATGTCTTTTTAAGGGCAGAAGTTGAAAACTCTTGCACACGATGGACACTGAAAAAAATACATCTGTATATTCTTCTCCCGTTTAGAATCCTTGTGATGACAAACGCCACAGAGACATTTGGTCTAAAGAAAAAACCTGTGATCGCTTACCAAAATTCTTGGTAATAGGACCCCAGAAAACAGGTGAGAACGTTTTATGTTATGGTTAACCAAACAGTGTAAAAATATTGATGGTTAGACAATGAGTTCTTGTCACAATGAGTTCTCAAACTTCCTATACATACTGATGAATAAATAACACATTTTGTTCTCTGACATAATCTTTGTTTAGCTTGATAATGTACTGAAACGCTTGTCAGTGAGTTTTTTAAAGTGAAAAGGATGAAAATAGATGTCACACGTTTTGAATATCCAGCAGTCAATTTGGTTGCAGATGTTAGTTTTTTCTAAAGATCTTAATTGAAGGATTGTTATTATTAACATTTCTAAAATTGAAACTAATCGTGTGTTTAGTGAGTAACTGACAGGCTTTCATTAAATGTCACAATGGACACATGTAAGTTCCTATAACTCTTTATAATAAATCCCTTTCAGAAAAATAGCCTTTTCCTGCCGTCTTCCTGATATGGTTTATTTCTAAACTATTTCTTGCAGAGATGTCTGTTTTCTAAAAGTCTAAAGGATGTTTAAAAGCAGAATTCCTAGACATAAACAAAACTGGGCTAAGGAAGGTATTTATTTATACCCACGAGAAATCTTTTGCATCTTTTCTTAAATCAGTGTGTAATTTTCCCACAAACTTCTTGTTTCTGTAAGAATTAGTATTAAAATGAAGCTTTAGGGGGCTGGCCCCGTGGCCGAGTGGTTAAGTTCGCGCGCTCCGCTGCAGGCGGCCCAGTGTTTCGTTAGTTAGAATCCTGGGCGCGGACATGGCGCTGCTCATCAGACCACGCTGAGGCGGCGTCCCACATGCCACAACTAGAAGAACCCACAACGAAGAATACGCAACTATGTACCGGGGGGGGGGGGGGGCTTTGGGGAGAAAAAGGAAAAAAATAAATAAAAAAAATAAAATCTTTAAAATGAAGCTTTAAAAGGCTAGACATTCATGCTGTATCCTGCATGATAAATTATTTGGGGCCCTTGGATTCTGGCTTCACAGAAAACCGCCATTTCCACCATACCCCTTCCTATGGGTGGACATGCCCTCTCCTCCATTCTTTGGAAATAACTGGGGAGAACCTATGTAATGTACACAGAAAGTTTAGCTTATTCATTTTCTCTTAGTCCCATTTTGCAAATATCAATCTGAAAACAGTAATAAATGTGACAAATACTTCTCTTGTCCTTATTTATTTCACTGGTCCTTATCTATTTAAAGTGAAGAGGCAACTAGAAAAACATATAACCTGAAGCCTCTTCAGCAAACTCCCACTGCCGTCACACAGCTGTGTCGTTACTGATCACATCTTCTCTGGGAAGCCTGGCGGATCCAGTTTGCTTCAGAAAGCCCTGCAGGGTATGCTTCCTCTGCTGTTGTGCTAGATATGCACACATTTTAAAATCATACTTAGACGGCAGAATAATTACTTGTCATCTCAGACTCAGCTGGGTTTAAAATGTTTATGTTCAATTCATATATGATATTTACCTTTGGAAGGGAATTTTTTTATCTCCTTTTTAGAGAAATTGAATTTTTTCCCAGTTTTACAAAGGTGTAATTTACATGCGGTAAAATTCTCCCATTTTAAATACACGGTTTGATGACTTGGGGAAATTGTACACAGTTGTGAAGCCACCACGATATTCAAGATACAGAACACTTCTGTGTCCCTAAAAAGCTTCTCCATGTCCCTTTGCAGTCAGTTCCCCCGCCCCCATCCTGAGCCACAGGCAACCACTTTCTGCCTATAGTTTTGCCTTTTTTAGAATTTCACATAAATGGAAGCATAAATTGTGTAATCTTTTGTGTTTGACTTCTTTTCACTAAGCATAATGCTTTTGAGATTCTTCCATGTTGTTGTGAATATCGATGTTTTGTGAAATTGATTTTTTAAATGGACATATCAGTTCCATAAAAATTAAATCTTCATTTTTAACTTCAGTTTTGTCAAAAGTCTTTTCCTGAATAATCTTGCATAGATATATAGCCATCTAGATATTCAAATGTTTTTACCATTGTAACTGACAAAAATATAAAAACTGAAGTTTTGTGGATGATTATTTGAATGTGTGTGTAGGATTATGTAGTTGATACACACACACACACATTATACATATTCAAACACACACACACACACAGGACAGTTTATTCAGATCCAAGAACATGTGTAGGTAAAAATAGAATTCAGAAACTACAAATTAGTGATTTTTTTGATGCTGATAGATTACATTATGTCTTTTACTGACAATGCAAACAATCGGATCATATCTGTTTTTCCTGTTTGTATTATTAATGCTGGTCATGCTATTAAACATGATTTAATACAATTCTTAAAAATAATGTTCAGAAAAGAATGTTTTAAGTTGATCTAAGAAAGGAATTAATGTTTTCTTCTTTCACATTATAATTGCCATACTTATAATCCTCACAAAAAGTTTATTCTTTTCATTTTTTAAAAAATGCATTACTGAATTTTATCTCAATAAAGTTGTTATTTTAAAAAATATCTTACGAATATTCAGAAATGGAACTATTTAAGTACTTTCACATAGGTTATCTCACTTTACCCTCATAAAACCCTGATAGCTAAGTATTTTCTTTCCCACTATACTGAGAAGAAAATTAAGACTCAGGTTAGATATGTTTCGTTCAAGTTCACACAGCTAGTAAGTGAAAAAGTAAAACTCCTGATCCTAGAATTTACCAGACTCTAAAGACTATGTTCTAGAAAGCTTTACTCTACTAGGGATTTCAAGCAATAGAACTTTTTGTCCCCAATAAGTTTTAGATTTCCTCCCACATTTCTTTTCAGTCAGTGGTTCTCAGAATGTGCTGAATCAGAAACTCTGGGATAGGGCCCAGCTCTCTGTTTTACCATGCCCTCCAGGTGAATCTGCCTCATGCTAAAGTTTGAGAACAACTGTTTTTAAGTCAAACTTGCAAAGAACATTTTTACTTTGTATATTGTAGATTACTGTTTCATTCCCTATAATTATCTACGACTGTAGATAAAATGTTCATTGCTTTAGCTAAGATGTAATCTCGGAATACCGCCTCTTTCAATTCATTGTTTTAGACAGTATTGCTGTTGGCAGAGTTATTTTAACAATTTTTCTGTTGTATTGATATGGTAGATTTGAGTACAATACTAAATAAAGCTTATCAGAGAGATAAGAAAATTCAAAATTTGCTATAGGTGGCAACATTTTTACTAAGCAAAATTAGAACAGTAATTTCTCCAAGTGAGAGAAATATTATAAGGCCATGTCTGATTACCATTGCTGTCTATTGACCTGGAATACAGTGAACAGGTCCTGCTCCAGTAGATTCTATACTAATGTAAATCACATTAGGGTAGAGAAGTGGAAACTCAAGGGTATATTGCTATCTAAGATGTACTGAATACATAGACCAGAAATATTTTTATATTATGATCTTATAAATACAGTTACACTTGCAAGCACCTGGTTAAATCTTAGGCAAGCTGAACTCAGATTACCTTACTTTCTCTTATAGCAGTCTACTAAGCTATACCCTTTAGCTCATAACTTAGGCTCTAAAACACAAACTTTACAGTTTATGACATTGCTCACTTTAATAAAAAACAAATCACACCAACAAAGCCCAAAGTTAGTAGAAGGAAGGAAATAATAAAGATCAGAGTGGAAATAAATGAAATAGAGACTAAACGAACAATAGAAAAGATTAGTGAAACTAACAACTGGTTCTTTGAAAAGATAAACAAATTGACAAACCTTTAGCTCGACTCACCAAGAATAAAAGAGAGGGCTCAAATAAACAGTCAGAAATGAAAGAGAAGTTACAACTCATACCACAAAAATACCAAAGATCATACGACACTGCTATGAACAACTATATGTCAATAAGATGAACAACCTGGAAGAAATGGATAAGTTCCTAAAAGCAAATCTTCCAAGACTGAATCATGAAGAAATAGAAAACCTGAATAGGCTAACTAGTAAGTAGATTGAATCAGTAATTAAAAAAAAAAAACTTCCCAACAAACAAATTCTAGGACCAGACTGCTTCACTGGTGAATTCTCCGAACATTCAAAGATTTAATAACAATCCTTCTCAAACTCTTCCAAAACATTGAAGAGGAGGGAGAGCTTCCAAACTCATCGTGCAAGGCCAGCGTTACCCTGATACCAAAACCAGGCAAGGGTGCCACAAAAAAAGAAAATTACAGACCAATATCCCTGATAAACAAAGATGCAAAAATCCTCCACAAAATGTTAGCAACTCAAATGCAACAGTACATTAAAAAGATCATACACCATGATCAAGTGAGATTTATCCCAGGGATACAAGGATGGTTCAAAATCTAAAAATCAATCAACGTGATACACCACATTAACAAAATAAAAAGCTAATATCATATGATCATCTCAAAAGATGCAGAAAAAACATTTGACAAAATTCAATATCCATTTATGATAAAAACCCTCAAGTGGGTATGGAGGGGACATATCTCAACATAATAAAGACCATGTATAACAAACCCACAGCTAATATACTTAATGGTGAAAACCTGAAAGCTTTTCCTCTAAGATCAGGAACATGACAAGAATGCCCACTCTCACTACTTTTATTCAACATAGTGTTGGAAGTCCTAGCCACAGCAGTTAGGTAGGAAAAAGAAATAAAAGGCATTTAGATTGGACGGGAAGAAATAAAACTGTCACTATTTGAAGATGACATGATTTTATATATAGAAAATCCTGAAGACTTCACCAAAAAACTGTTGGAATTAATAAATGAATTCAGTAAAGTTGCAGGATACAAAATCTATATACAGAAATTTGTGACATTTCTATACATTAATAACAAACTATCAGAAAGAGAAATTAAGAAAACAATCCCATATACAATTGCATCCAAAAGAATAAATTATCTAGGAATAAATTTAACCAAGGAGGTGAAAGACCTGTACACTGAAAACTATAAGACAGTGATAAGAGAAGCTGAATACACAAATAAATGGAAAGATATTCCAGCCTCGTGGATTAGAAGAATTAGTATTGTTAAAATGTCCGTAGTACCCAAAGCAATCTACAGATTCAGTGCACTCCCTATCAAAATTCCAATGGCGTTTTTCACAGAACTAGAACAAATAATTCTAAAATTTATGTGGAACCACAAAAAACCCCAAATTATCAAAGCAATCTTGAGAAAGAAGAACACAGCAGGAGGCATCATGTTACTTGATTTCAAACTATACTACAAAGCTGTAGTAACCAAAACAGTATGGTATTAGCATAAAAACACACACAAAGATCAATAGAACAGAATAGAGAGTCCAGAAATAAACCCATATATACCTATATACATGGACAATTAATTTACAACAGAGGAGCCAAGAATATACAATGGGAAAAAGATAGTCTCTTCAATAAATGGTGTTGGGAAAACTGGACAGCCACATGCCAAAGAATGAAACTAGACCTCTGTCTTACACCGTACACAAAAATCAACTCAAAATAGATTAAAGACTTAAATCTAAGACCTGAAACCATAAAATTTCTAGAAGAATACATAGGCTGTAGGCTCCTTGACATCGGTCTTAGCAATCATTTTTGGGAGCTGACTCCAAAGGCAAGGAAAACAAAAGCAAATATAAACAAATGGGACTACATCAAACTAAAAAGCTTCTGCACAACAAAGGAAACCGGCAACACAATGAAAAGGCAACCTACTAAATGGGAGAAAATATTTGCAAATCATATATCTGATAATGGTCTATACCTGAAGCGTATATAATGTTATATATCAATTTTACCTCAACAAAAAAATGTTAGCCATAAAAAAGGGGGAAATCTTGCCACTTGTGACAACATGAACAGACCTTGAGAGTATTACACCAAGTGAAATAAGTCAGATGGAGAAGCACAAACACTGTATGATTTCACTTACATGTGCAAGCTAAGAACAAAACAAAGGAACAAACAAAACAAAAGAAAAACAAACTCATAGATACAGAAAACACATAGGTGGTCACCAGAGGGGAAGTGGGTTTTGGGCGGGGGGAGCAAAAAGGGTGAAGGGGGTCAATTGTATGGTGACAAATTGTAACTAGAATTATGGTGGTGATCACTTTGTGGTATATACAAATATCAAATTATAATGTTGTATACCTGAAATGTATATAATGTTATATATCAATTTTACCTCAATGAAAAAAAAAAGGCTAGTCAAATAAAAAAATCACAGCCTTGATCCCCAGTAGTCACAAATCTATATGGGTACCTGTGATATACCATTCTCTTTCCAAAAGAAGTAAATTTTCTAAGTTATACCACTAAGAAAGGGCACTATTTTTTTTTCAAATTTAGCAGTTTAAACAATTTTTGACACTACTTTTTATAAGTATGTAAGAACATTCAACATTCAAACTTAAACCTGTTGAAGTTTAAATTCTATCTCAAATTTAATGTTTTTATAGGCCTCAGGAAGAACTTTATAGGTGAACCCGAGTATTGATTTTACTAATGTAATATATTAAAGAATGATGTCTTTAATTTGTATAGTGCTTTATTAACATCAAAATGTTTTCAGGTACAATATCTCATCCTCAGAGACAGCCGAGGAAGTCAGCAAGGCAGGTGACAAAGACACCAAGACAAAGAGAAGCTAAAAGCCAAAGGCACAGGCCCCGTCAGTGACTGAGCTGACGTCACAAGCCAGCTCTCCCAGTCTCTCCCAACCTCTCCTCACATCTCATTCTCTTCATCTTTTAGAATTTGCTTCTTTTAAAATGCTGGTTATCTATTCAATTTAATTCCAGGAGTACTCAAATGCGTCTGTTTGGATCATTGTAATACTTGGTTTATTAATGACTTTGAAATGCTAATAGTAGGAATTTGTTTTCATTTAATTAATCTCTCCACCTCTGTTGTCTTTTCAGGAACCACAGCTCTGTATTTGTTCCTGGTCATGCATCCCTCCATCCTTAGTAACTCCCCCAGCCCCAAAACCTTTGAGGAGGTACAGTTCTTTAATAGAAATAACTACCACAGGGGGATTGATTGGTAAGATGGGTTATTAGTATCAATCTAAAAGCATATGTACTGTGCACAGTATAAAATTAGCGCTCATATTCATACACATATAAGTTTGTAGCCACAAATAAAAGTTATCTTCTGTGCCTTGGAAATTGAATAACATGAAGGAGAACAGAAATTATTCATAACAAACTTTTCTCAGTTTATGAATAGACTTGTCACCTCAAGAAGCCCACATGTAATTTCAATTTGCATTAATTATCTTTGATAGTAGTTGCAGATATGAAGTCAGAGAAATACCATAATCCCCAGGAATTTAATTTCTCTCTACTCTTAAGAAAATGCTTTCGTAGCTTTCTCTTCCTGTGCACTTTGCATTACAGTGATGCTATAGTCCACATATATAATTTTCTATTTTGCTTTGGCATAAAAGGTAAATAAATAGAACTAGAAATGTGTATATTTCATGAGTAATGAAAGCTATAAAAAAGCTATCAACAATATACAAAATTTAATTGTTTTTTGTTTTTGTGAGGAAGATTGGCCCTGAGCTAACATCTGTTGCCAATCTTTTTTTTTTTTGGCTTGAGGACGATTGTCACTGAGCTATTTTTGACAGTCTTCCTTTATTTTATGTGGGATACTGCCACAGCATGGCTTGACGAACCGTGCCAGGTCCACACCCAGGATCTGAACCTGTAAATCCTGGGCCGCTGAAGCGGAGTGCGCAAACTTAACCACTGTGCCACCAGGCCTGCCCCCCAAATTTGATTTTTGGCATTTGAATTGAAATTAGAACTATATCAACTATCTGAGGAAAATAGTTATATTAAAATTAAAAATTAAAATGTCAAATATACCCAAAATATAGTAATGTAGTAGGAATTGCTGTTGCAAATGAACATGTTAATCATAAAATCTATCCAGAAGTCTTGCTGTTAAGGTATAAATTCTGGGGGGAAATGTAGTATAAAAGAGTTGAATTCTTGTAATAATTCTAGATCGTGAACATAAACATTTTGTATGTATTTTCGTATAAAGTGTTGTTACACATTAACCTCTGTTGTCACATTTCACGATCTCAATTTTATAAGTGTCAGCCCCCTCAAGAGTCACTCGCGGATAGTCCGAATGGAAGGATAAAGAAATAGGTGGAGTGTCATTTGAGCACCTACTAGGATTTACATATATTCTGATCGTTATATATTTCACTGCCAATTCTTCAGTACAGTGCTTGATGTTAATTGCGTAGTGTTAAGTAACAGCTGTGAGAATCAAAAAGCTATCAACTCCTTTAGCTGCTATTTGACCACTGACTCAAATATATATGCGCATATACAGTGGAATAAAATGATACTAACTAAAGGGAGGGATTAAAAACTGCTTTAGATGTGGGGAGGAATGCAATACTTGGATTCCCTGAGACTTAAGAATATCTGTGAGAATAACCAATTAAAAAAAAAAAAAAGCTGTTCCTAAGCCAGTAATGTCTATAGGCTCTATGACAGGAACAAAATGTCCCTTAAGCAGTTTACAAAGAGAGGACATAAATAAGTAGAAAGCTAATGAGCAATTAAAGATTTTAATTATAACTCACTAAAAACACCCTAATTGCGAACACTTTTGATTGACAAATTATATGTTTATAAAAGGCAATTAACACAAGAATGAATAGTAGTAACTGCAAATGTAAATCTATTAGCAATAACTGTAGCTTTGCTGTCAACGACATCAAATGTATTCACAGTCCTTGGACTGGCCTTGCCTCTCTAGCAAGTGTCAGCACCTCAGCAGCCCCTTTGGGACCACAGAGCCACAGGGTTGAAGATTATATGCCTCAGTGTGCCAAGTCACTTAGAGAAGTGACCCAGGCACAGCTAGTTAATCTGGATACATGGATCTGCTTTTCCTGGAGAACTGGGTAAAACTGGGGCTGTCTTAACTGACAGGCACCCTAAACACAGGCTTAGGGAACAAGCAACATAGAGAAAATGAAAATGAGAAAACTCTACCTTTGATAAAATGGCCAAGATTTGCAATCAAAAGATCTAAGGAAAGTGTTTGATTTATGCATACAGTAAAGTTTTATATTTTCTGGTTTGGTAGTATTTTTTATAATTACGTTGGGCTGCAATGGAGGATTGGAGTGTGGAGAGCCATGAAATCCTGTTAGTGTTTAGAACCTCTAAACGTCTTAATCTGGCTTTGAGTGAAATCACCAAGAAATACTCAGGGTCAACCCAAGTAACATTGCAAAAGTCACACCTTCCAGTTAAAAAAATTGCTGAGGTTTTATGGAAGTAGCAAAGCTTTAAATGAGACAGGCATTCACTTTTAACCCCCAAATTCTTAAACCGCTTGAGTTTGCTCACCAATTCTTAGATAACCCAAGTTCATATTCTCCAAATGTGGACCTATTTCCACCCTGGAAATATGAAGGTGAACTCTTTTTATTTACTTGTTTATTCATCAAGCATTTTTCAACTGCATATAAGTGCCAGCTGCTATACTACAAAAATGTGGGCATATAAGCAGACAAGAACTGGACTCTGCTTTCTCCGTGAGCCTCGGGGCCAGGCAAAATCAACACATTACAGTCCAAGACCCAGAGCTGCCTGAGGTTCCCAAGGCCTAAACTGTTCCAGGTAGAGGACAGCTCAGAGGGTGGGACAGTTTTTAGAAATTAAAAGTTATCTGAATTCAGTACCTTCTGCCCCTTTTTGGTGATTTTTGGAGGCTTTCTCAGAATAAGCAAACTCGAGACAAGCTTGGACCAAATTAAGATACCAATAGACACTTGGGATAACCTTAGACCCCTGGAACCAGTGTGAACATCTAAATTAAGAAGCACCCTGAAATTTGGCACTTACTGTTGCTAGAATATACACCAGACAGCAGATCAAACTTTCCAGAAATTTTTGTATACCTCTTTCTCCCTAAAAGGATGGCAGAATGACCTGTCACCAATAAGGCAATTTCCCAAAAACATAAAAGGATTTCTTTACTGCCCTGAGTTTTAAGACATCACTTTGTGGTACCAGCCAAACTTTGCAGTATGTTAACAACTGCAATCCTAGCAGCTTTACCGTGTGAGACAACTAAAAGAAAACAGCAAGCTGCAAAAAGAAGTCCTCACATAAAAGTTGATGACTGTCTGGTTCCGTACTTACTGAACCGCCTTATCTTGGTAGCCAGAGTCGTGTCAGCTTATGAACTGAAGTGAGGGCGGGGCAGGGTGGAGGGTGAGGCCATTATTAAAAAATATAAGAAACTCTAGAAGTTAAATTTGCATGTTCTCTCTCAAAAGGCCCTTTTTCCTCTGAAAGGTGGCCCTTAGTGCTTCAGAAATATCTATTATCATTTGCCGAATTAGTTTATATTTGACACCTTGGTACAGATGGATCACTTTACGAAATGCATTAAGCCCTGCCATTTCTGTGCCTGAGGCACCAGTATCCCTGTGTTCCCTCTGCTGGTGGTTTAAATTCTCACCTCACTTAAGGATACAAGATCTGTCTGGGAAATTTGCTAGGATTTTATATTTGGAAATATGTACATACTTTTTAAACTTTTATAGTTCCTTTAAAGAATATAAATGCCTAAATATGGGAAAAAATAAGCAAATAAGCAATGTTTACACCAGATCTGCTCTGCACTTTGACACTTTGAATGTGACAGCAGCACAACACATTAGCGGGAGTGAAATTGTTTTACGTGTGATGAAGTAAAACATGTTTTGTCTGAGTCCTTTTAAAATGCCTTCAACTGAACATATCATCTGTTTTGATCAAATTTTCTTTTTGGTCGAGCACTCACATTTTTCTCTGTAAACTCTTTCTGCGTTTCAACATATTTTATACAGTTAGATTGTTATTGTCATGGTTTGATCACTCTGTGTCTATGTTTTCGTTATCTCCCATACCTTTTTTTCCTGATACTAAGCAAAACAAATAAATAATGTATTTAGAAAAGCACTTTCAAAATTCATTATTAGTGGCCTGTATATTTTTCCCTTGCTAACTATGTGGGATGACCAATGCCTTAAAGAAGGAGAATTTGTGGGACACCTTTAACATCTTCACTCACCAGGGTATGAGTATACCAGAGTCTCATTTTGAGAAATATTCCTTTTCTAGGTATATGGATTTCTTCCCAGTCCCATCTAATGTCACCACTGACTTTCTGTTTGAGAAGAGTGCCAATTACTTCCACTCAGAGGAAGCTCCTAAAAGAGCAGCTTCTCTGGTCCCCAAAGCCAAGATCATCACCATTCTCATTGACCCATCGGACCGAGCGTATTCCTGGTACCAGGTAAGGAAAACACAGACAGAATCCAGCAGGTAGAGGGGAGTATGGAGAAGGACGGTTTTCAGCAATAGCCACGACCTCAGGTTTTAACAAAAGTGAAGATATGCTTGTTCTCTATCTGCAGAAAAGTGGATAAATTTTTCTTTGTTTCCATGGAGAAACTAACTTTCTCCTTAAGTTTTTATTAATTTTGTATTCATTTAATTAATTTAACAAAATGTATTATTGCAATGAAGAAACTAAATTAAACTATAACAAACAATACTATGTACTTGTATGTATGGCTGTGCTTGTATACATCTGCATTTTAAAAGTAAAATGTTATAATTTTAAATCATTATTTTTCATCTCATACATATATAATGCTACTATTATTATCTCAGTTTTACAGATTAGGAATATAATTGATTCCCCAAAGCAGAAGTCGCCTGTTTTTTCCATCAAGGGCCAGACAGTAAATATTTCGGCCTTTGCAGGCCACGTGGTTGGTCTCTGTCACAACTTTGCCATTATGTTGCAAAAGCAGCCATAAACAATATGTAAATTAATGAGCTTAGCCATGTTCCAATAAAACTTTATTTACAAAAAGAAGCATCAGGCCAATTTTAGCCCGTGGGCCACAGATCGATGACCTTGACTCTAAAAGATCTTAAATACTGAAGAAATAACTTAGGAGCAAGCCCAGCCAGTCTCAACCCTGTTCTAAGAGTCTTTCTCATACACTCACTGCCATTATGTTTCTGATGTTGCTTAACGCAGAGCACAGAAACGACCACTTTGAAATAATTTAACAAACTCTAATAATAATACTTATATATCAAATACATTTTTACTCTCATAAATCGTTACAAATAATAGGAAAAAAAACCTGTCCCAGTGATATTTTAATCACCAAGTGAAAAAAGTTCAATATAAAGCAGTCAAAATTAAATATAAGAACATAACAAAATTAATAGTGTCTTTAGTCTTTAGGATCCTTGGTTATCATTCCTCAGTTTTGTGATTTAAAAAACACTTTCCTAATGTTCATATGTTTATCCATTCATTAAACAATTTTAATGACTACCATGTGGAAAGTATTCTTCTAAGTATGATTTGAAGATAAATTCATAAATGTGGATGCCACACTCAAGACTGCTTTCAGTCTAATTGGAGAAATATGTATAAATAATCAGTGTGTAAATCAGAAAGTATTAAGTGACAGATGGACTCCTACAGAGTGATAAAACCCATCCAGTAAAGACCAGCAGGGACAAGTTAAGTATATTAACTGGCTGCCTTAGAGGAGCCCAAACACCAGAGGGACTATTGGGCATTTCCCTAAAGAAGGGAGGATTTGTAAGGAGAGAAATTTAGGTAAAATTAAAATGGAGTGTTTTGATAAGCAGGGCTATGTGTAAGGGGGTTATCAGCAGGTCAGGGCTGAAAAGCAGATTGAGGGTCTTATTTCCTTGGAAACTATAAAGTTAAGATGAATGTGGAATGTTGCATCCAAAAACCCCTTATCTGAGACTCCGCACCCGGGTTGGCAATAGGGCTCCTTCTCTGTATTAAAGTTACTCGCATAGCTCGGATCCTCCAGGTAAGAGTGGGAGGTTCTGTTCTCAATGACAGGATTTCAAACAGCTAAATTCTTGACAATCTATGATATTGAGAACAAAGTTTCTCAGCACTGGGTCCTTTTGTTATTTAACAAAAGCAGCTTTTCCAGGTTTACAAGAGGAAGAGCAGATTGTCAGGAAAGGTTTTGTGGCCAGGACAGACTAGAGAAAGGTCATATAAAGCGGATGAGTCTTGGAAGGGCACGTTGAGAATTGTCTGCATTATAGGGAGTGAGACATCCTGGAAAGCTGAGGTCCACAATTCCACACTAATCATTCATGCCAGACTCCTAGAGCCATCTTTTAAATCAAAATATACAGCCAATTGCAAATTGACTGATTTGATTTTGCGCCTTTTACCTTTTCCACTGGGTATCTGCAGAAAAGAGAAATAAGCCTTAATTGACTCAAAGAGAAAGAAGAAAATTGGAGCTTGGCAACCACTTAGCCCCTGAAAAATTGAGAATTTCCTGAAAAATGAGGTTTCAAGGCTCCAAGCTAACAAAATGTCCTAAATATTACAAATAAATCACCCCGCAGTGGTCAAATGCAGGCCTTAACAAAGCCTAGCAGAATTGTTAGTACAGTAATTTGAATCTCAATTGCAGCAAATTTGCTATTCAACTAGACATGGTAAACAGCCACAAATCCACCGCTAAGCCTGAATATTTATTGGACAATTTAGGGAAAAGGTGATTTCCTCAAACTCAGGGGCCTGAGCCGGAGCCATTAGGAAGCACTTTCCTGTTTGGATTGCTGCTTTCTGCATTTTCTGTACAATAAATGATTCTGATTCATCACAAAGGTTACCATTAGGTAAAATAATCTTGGCTTTTAGATGCTAGGTAGTGTATGAGAAAAGCTGTGAATTTCGGATAATGTACATGTCCAAGTTTTCAGTAGTTTTGCCATTTAAATAGCCAACAGGGCTTTTCTATCTAAAACTGCATTACTAGATGGAGCAAAACCATGTGGCAGAACTAGTAGAGTGCTTGTGGATTATGGATACTCACTGGACATGATAAATGGTTTGCTTATGGGCTGAAAAGGGGGCATTAATGCAACTTTCAAAAGTTTACTTTCAGCATAAAATATATACACAAAGGAAACAACTCAGTAAAGTGGGTTAAGGAATCCTATCAATAGGAATTCAGCCTCTACCAAATAAGTTCTCGAAAATATACTCTCATCAGCATCATAACTTTATATCCCTTGCTTCAAGCAAACATTTTCATCCTTTATTAACTGCAAAACAAATAACTCTCCAGCAGCAAGGCACTCCTCCTTTAGCTTTGAGACTTGTCACAGAGATTGGTTTTTAATTATTGATGCCTATGGTTCACGTTGGTTTAATTATCCACCTTTTCATCACAGCATCAGCGATCACATGAAGACCCCGCAGCTCTGAAGTTTAGCTTCTACGATGTCATCTCAGCCGGGCCCCGTGCACCCTCCGAGCTCAGAGCCTTGCAGAAGAGATGTTTGGTCCCAGGGTGGTATGCCAGCCACATCGAGAGATGGCTTGTGTATTTCCCCCCATTTCAGGTATTGGGCAATAAGAATTTACATCATGTTACAATCCCATTAAGTTGATGACTTTGCCTCTAGGATAGAGGAGATTTTTACTCATTAAAACATTACTAGCTTGTACTCTTTAGTTGTAAATACTGAGACTGTGGCAAAGAATAATAGATAGGCAGAGGTAGAAAAACTGTTTAATTTTCTTTCTAAAAGTCTTTCAGGATAATTCTCCCTGCTCTAGTTTCTAGTGTGCACGTGTCCTGATTGTAAAGAGCTTCAGCAGCTTCATATCCTGATTCTTGTTCTGAGAATAGAGCTTCAGAACCTCTTAGCCAAACAAGGCAAATATTGTTTTGCTTAAGTGCCATTATTTCCCTTTGAACCACCTTGCTGAATTTTTCATAAGTCCTAGGTTTTTCTTGGCTTCCTTGCTTCTCTTTTTTGTCTGGCGTCAACCTCGTTTACGAAATCAGCCCCTACATCGAATTGCATACAGTTGTGCAGTCACCTCAGACAGGGTATATCATGTGTGTCTAGAACTGTGCCTTCCAATATGATAGCTCTTATGACATGTGGCTATTTAAATTTATATTAAAATTATATAAAATTAAAAATTCAGTTCCTCAGTCACATTAGCCACATTTCAAATGCTCAGTGTCCACCTGTTTGTTAGACACCAGAGCTGTGGAACATGGTCATTGTCAGAGAAAGTCCCGTTGAACGATGCTGGTCTGGATTAACTAGAAACATTGGAGAAGAGGTGTGAGCAAGAGTTACCCTGCACTTCGTGGCCCTCCATCATTGTCTCTTGTCGTTTTGTCTTCCTGGGTCCACCCTACTCGCTCACCAGAGTAACAAGCAAATTCTTTCCCTTAGTCTTTGGAGGAACTTCTGTCCACAATCATGTTCTCTAGGAGACTTATCTTTTTCTCCAAATAGATTATCAAAGTATTTCTTAAAACTTTACGGCGCTACCCCTTTAAATGGAACTGTGGAGAATGACGCGTCCTCTGTCTCATTACAGCTGGTCTTATTATAACCATTTTTCTTTTCTACAGTGCTCCCTCCCAGCTTGAATGATGGAATCATTCTTTTGTCTGTTTTTAAACTTGGTTTCCATTTGTAATTTTCTAGTCACATTTCTTAAACTGTCTTGGTCCCTGCAAATGACTTTTTTGTTTTCATAGTGTTTGCAGGACTTCTCAGATTACAAAGCATGAGTGCATTAAATTAGTGTGACTTATTTCTTGTTCTAGGTCATTTAGGAGGATGGCCTGGTTAAGTCTAACAACAATGCATGCAAATCCCTTCAGCACAGTGTCTCTCCCTGAATAAATTCAGAGTGCATAAATTTTTTATTGTACAGTTACATGACTTTTTTCAATGTGCATTGTCTTTTTTTAATTTCTTTGGTAATTTAGTTGCTAATTATCGACGGGCAACAGCTAAGAACTGATCCTGCTACAGTGATGGATGAAGTACAGAAGTTTCTAGGAGTCTCTCCTCATTATAATTATTCAGAAGCTTTAACGTAAGTTTATATTCTAATTAATTTATTGAAGTTTCAGCAGACAGCTAGTTTTAAAGAAATTGTAGTTTGGTGATGCAACTCTTGAGTTAGCCATTCCTTATAGACTAGTTATTTTCCAGTTTGACGTTAACTACTTGGAAAAGAACATTTCAACAGTGTGGCAAAGAAATGTCCTAAGCCTTCTGTTGATTTCTAAGTATGAGAGATTTCCCCTGGAAGGAAAGTAGAGAAACAGCTATAAATCTCAAAACCAATGACTAACCTTAAAAGAGGCTACTTAAAATAAGTTGGTAAGTGCTAAGCCTATTTAACAGACAATATCGGGACCTCTTAGAAATCTAAAGAGGTGATTAACTAGGTGGTTTCTGAATTCACACCTCTCTCTTTTGTGCAGTGTCCAAAAACAATGTCATACAGCAAGAAATAGCCCAATAGGTGACTGAAACTCTTACACATACTTCCATTTTTTGCTTCTTTGTCTTTCCCCACTGCATGCTGACCTTGTCACCTAACCTTCAGAGGCCTCAGGGCTTACAGCTCTGGTTTGGTTTTCTTTTGTTGGTTCCTTCTGATTTTCTTAGGTAGTTGACTCCATCTGGGCTGCGACTAGGGTGAGGCAAGAGAGGCACTAGGATTTAAGGAGGACTCACGTTCAGGCATTTGCACAGCCCTGACAGTGAGTGCCTCCTTAAATCTCGCTCCCCAGGTACCTCTCACCTCACCTTAATCCTGACTCTGGACTTCACTCAGCACTACACTCATGACGGTTGGCAATCAGATTTATGAGGGTTGTGTTTGTTCCTATTTCACATGCCAAGAGCAACTGCAAGATGCTGAGTTGGATGAGCCCTGGACCTGACTCTCACTATAATATTTATATTTTTTAATTTTAGAGTTCATAGGCTGAGCCTTAAAGAAACTGATAAAGACTGTATTATGGAATTCTTCCATTGTGTTTGTCAATATGAAGCTCAGTTCTGTAGATCAACTGATTTTCTCTTTTCATTGTATTCTGTATTCTGTAGCAATTTAGAGAGTGAGAGGCAGGATTCATTTACCTTTCGGCATCCCTTACAGTAAAAGATTGGCAGAAAAACACCACTGCTTACATCTTGCACAAATCATATGTAGAGATACAGATAAGAGAGACATTTTGGTTTGGAGGACGAAGGAGTAGGTGGAACTGGAGTTTTGAGCTTCCTTCCTAAGAGTCATTTCCTTGGTTGTTCCTACTAAACTTCTGACCTCTGTTTTCTATACTACGAATGCTATGGGAGCTTCAGAGAGCTTAGTTCTAGTCCTAACACCGACACTAGCCTCAGGTATTTAACTTTCAGCTTGACCTCAGAGAAAGCTGGGCGATTTTAGTTTGCAGTTAGAAATTCAGGTCCACTCTCTACTTTATATCTTTTTAAGTATCTCTTAGAAAAGAAAGCTTTTATTTTCTAAACAGTTTTCTATTTCAAGTTGGCTTATCTGTGGGTCTTTTTTTATACGGTATATAGCACAGCATTGTATTTTAGAAAAGGGAAGTGGAGTGTTCCATAAAGACATAATCTCTTTTTCTTACGGAATGATCCTTGACCTGCATGCTGTGTATTTGTCCTCTGTGCATCCAGCTCAGCAGCAAGCTTTTTATTCACCTCCACTGTCGAGAAAAGGGAGTGTAAACGTAAGAGAAGTAACATTGAAGGAGCGCACTGTTTACAAAGAACTGTGGGGCACTTTGCACGTGGGATGGATCTGGCTACAATTACCTGTTATATGATTCTCTAGCCTGCGTGGGGGCTCAGTGGGTGAAGTAGCAAGATAAGATATGTGTAGTCTCTGAAACCACAGCTTCTGGTCCAGCAGGGCTGCCCAAGCTCTCATCCTGCTGCTACAGATAATGTACTGCCATTCAGTTTCTTTTTATATTTTCTTGTCAATCATCAGTTGGCCTGACACACCTTGTAAAAACCAGCAGTGTACCTGTTGTAGAATATTTGGAATTTCATGTCCTTGTCTTAGGTCTAAATTGGTCTAAACCCCCCTTCACCCATGCCCTGTGCAGATGTTCTGAATCATAATTTAGTTACTCTTGTTAAAGTAACTATACTTATAAGTTGCTTCTATGGTGCTCTGGACATGTTGGGGATGACTGGGGGTACAAAATGTATGTTCTCTGGAATGTCCTTTATTGCTTCATATTTTTCCTGCTAGTGATAGTGAAGTATCTCTTTGGAACTTAAAAAAATTCACTTCAACTCCTCTAAGAATGTACTGAACTGCAAACAGATATGAATTCTCAACTAACCACATAAATCCAGTGCTTTGCACACAGTAGAATAAATGAATAAAACTAGGTCTATACAAAGGTTTTACCATCCAATCTTGGCATGAAATAGTACTCCAATTTAAGAGATCTATAGACTGATTACCTTCAATATTAAAAAAAAAATTCTAATTTCAAACTATTTTCAAGAAAAATGGCAATAAGTTTCCATTGATGAGTGTTATGTATTCCTTTTTACAATCGCTAAAGAAAGTATTCAAGACTTCCAAATTTCATACAGTCATTGGATAGTCTATATAGTCTTAAAATGACTTAGTATTGTCATCATGGATTTTAAGTGACATACTGAATATGTAAAAAAAATCTGATTTTCTTAGTGAGTGTGGGTGTGATTTGAAATAAGCCAGTATAAACTTTAAACAATATAAATGGGAAATTTCCCAATTGAGTAAATTAGCATTTTACAGTTCTTGTTCAACATAACCTTAATCACTAAATTATAAATAGGATTGATATACTGACATTATTTTAGCTTTTATGTTATGTGTTATATAGTGTTTTAAAGCTGACTAATCATTCGAGAGAAAGCAGGAAAAATAATGCTTAGCATGGAATCGTGCTAATTTGTATAAACTAAAGTGAAAAATATAAACTTTTAATTTTTCCATGAGTACATCCATTCACAATTATACCTAGCCATCAGTGACCATGACAGGATCCTTCACACTTAGAAATACTGGTTAGTTAAATACCTGAACCTAACATCTTTATTTCTCAGTCACGTAACCTGTTTGTTAACATGAATGAAACCAGACTGAGTTACATGAATTTTTATTACTAAATTACTGTGAAAACTTCAGTAAATGGACAGCATGGATTTGAAGGCCAGGGGTTGAATAAAGATTGAGTGTTTCTTTAGTTTTCTTCTGAGGACGGTGCTTACTAAGTCATCAAGAGCTGAATCTGCTTCAGAATTCACAAGAACTTCAATTGCTTCTAATATCACTTCCCTGGCAATCAAATCTACATTGCCCAGGAACTCTTTCCCATCCCCATTTTAGATGAGTTGGAATGAAAATGTGCCACACTGAAATGTTTTTAGTGGCAAAAAATGGCAGCCAGAGTAGCTAAAATTTGTTGGTTCTGTAGATGACCTGTGAAAGGGCACCTAGAAATGTTAAGTACAGTAAGGAAAAAAAAAGTCTATTCCAATTTCTTATGATGAATTTGTTTTTAAAAGTGGTTGTAACATTTCAAAATCAGTATATATTCATATGTTCTAAGTATTTTACATACATTATATGCTTCATAACAACACTATGTGACAGGTACTATTAGCTCTATTTTTCAGCTAAAAACACTGGGGCACAGAAAAGCTAAGCCAAAAGTCACTCAGCAAGTAAAATTGAGGAGGCAGGATTGAAACTCACTCAGTCCTCTGGAGCCTACACCGCCAATCTCTTAAGCTCTTCAAATTGGCACAAGATGTTAGAACCAGACAAAAGTAATACTGTGAATTTTTACTAATGAATAGTCTATCAACAGGAAGTACTTCCTTTAAAAGACTGAAACCTTAAAATGAGCTTTTTAAGTTGTTTCAGACTTTATTACAAAAAGAATCTATCTCCATAACACACTGTCACTTTGCATAATAAGTATGTAATCATAGTGATATGCAAATTAAAACCACATCGAAATACCACTAGAATGGCTAGAATCCAAAAGACAATACCAAATGTTGGCAAGAATGTGGAGAAACTGGAACTCTCATATATGGCTGATGGTAATGTATAATACATGGCCACTTTGGAAGAGCGGATTTGCAGTTGCTTAAAAATTAAACAGAAGCTTCACAAACAGTCCAGTTCCACTCCAAGAGAAATGAAAACCTATGTCCATTTGTTCGTGGCTGCATTATTCATAGTAGCCAAAAACTGGAACCAAGCAAAATGTTCAGCTGGTAAATGGATTAACAATATTTGGCACAGTCACACCAGCGAAAAAAGGAAATGTCCAGAAGAGACAAATTTAGAGACAGAAAGCAGATCAGTTCTTGCCGGGGGCCAGGGGTGACAGCAAGGATTGACTGCAATGGGCTCTAAGGGATTTTGGGGGAATGAAATCTTCAGAAACTGGTGACAGTTATACCACTATATAAATTTGCTACAAATCATTGAATTGTACACTTACAATGGGTATTATGACATGTAAATTATACCTCATAAAAGCTGTTACAAATAAAATGTGTACCAGTAAATTGGTTCATTAAATCATAAAAATACGTTTGCAGAGAGGGAACTGAGAAAAACAACTTCTGTGCTTGCCGCATATTAATAACACCTAAATGATGGTGTTTTGGTTTTGAAATTTATCTGCACTGTTTGCAATTCAGTATTCTCCCATGGAAACAGCATTTCAATTTAAAGGCATTTCAACCATATTTGAAACTTCTAAGTATAATCTGAATGTTCTCTAGCATTCACCTGCCCAAGGGTAAAATTAAAGTCACATTTTCATTAATATAGAAATGTTACCAGTTGGAGAAATGTTACCAGTTGGAGGCTGAATCATTGGAGAATCCTGATTGCCCCTGCCCACGCGTCTCTTCCAGTTATTTCTAGACAGCCCCAGGTGATATTCCACACAAGCTGAAGAATCAGTCCATTCTTGTTTTACTCTTTAATTCAACAAAGTTTTATTGAATCACTATGTGCATGCATCTGGGGACACAATGATAAATAAACAAAGTATCCTACTTCCAGGAAGGGGGAGCCATAGAGAGACACTAAACAACCCATATGATTTCTTCCAAAACATTCACTTCCTGAAAGCCTTTGAAGGAGGGTCCAAGCCACAACTAGTACCTACACAAAATGACTAGCTGCCAGTGCCTACTTGAAAAGGTTTCCTTGACGCTCCACCAGATGTTAGTAGTACTGATGCTAATCTTCAGAGGGACACTGCTGATATTCCAAACAGATGTAGGCAGATCTTTTTTCATCTCCTGTCAAGCTTTTTCACTTGAGCTCTCAAATAGCATTGCTGTGTCATCACTCACAAGGTCCTTCATCAACATCAGTCCCTTCACCTTCTACCGCAAGCCACCTGGAAATTTATAAACATGGTCTCTCTTCTATCTTCCTCTCCTTTTCATTTCCACTCCTACACACTTGCACCAGTGCCTAGGAACCTATGCATACCGATGCCTGGGCTAGGTGCCCCCTCCACACACATTTTTTTCTCATGTCCCAGCATGACAGCCTGCTGCATAAGATGACATCAGTTAGCAGAGATGAAAGAAAAACCTATTTTTCTTTTGATTTTTAATTTTAACATGTGAAGTTCAATGTTTCTTAAAAAAAAATTCTGTGAGAAAGATGCTCATTTTACCATAAGGCTTCTGTATGTTCCAGACATGTATCTATAGTTAGGAGTATAGTTAGCAAAAATAATAATAATGATAATAGTTGGTCTGAATTTTGATCACTTAAATACCTAAAATGAGTCAGGATTCACTTGTGGAAATTGCTAATAAAATGTTAATGAAAAATTTTACATCAATAGCAGACTTCTAGAAATATTACTGTATTATAGCTTCCCAGCTTTCATATACAGATGATTTAAATAACAGTCTTCATTAATGCTCTCCTTTCTTGTACCTCTGAATATGGAACAAATTTATTCAGTTACCTTACTGATTCAAACAAGAATATAAACAACATGAAGATATTTCACGTTGTGTCCTGATCTCACACAATTGCTTTAATAATGATGAGAAACGGGTTTTACATAAGTGGGAAGTGAGTAATATTTCAGTGTCTCTAGTACACAAAGCAGTACAGAGGCAAAAATCAAGGTTTGCTTTCTTTTCATAAGGCCACAGTTATAGACTCTACAAGATTAGCTACATAAAGACTACCTTCCATATCACACTCTCCAAATACACACACACACATTCAACCACAGTATAATTTTAAATCAGCTTTATTGATGTATAATTTACATGTAATAAAATCCACCCATTTTAATTCTACAGTGTGATGAATTTTGACAAACATGTACAGTGGTATATGCCACCACAATTAAGATGTAAAACATTTCCATTAATCCAAAAAGTTTCCTCACGCACCTTTGCAGTCAATTCTTTCTCCTCACCCCTGATCCCTAGCAACCACTGATCTACTGTCTTTCACTTAGCATAATCCTTTCGAGATACTTCCATGTTGTTACATCTATCAGTAATTAGTTCTTTTTTATTGTTGAGTAATACTCCATTTTATGGTATACTACAATTTATCTTTTCACCAGTTGATGGACAGGGTTGTTTCCATTTGGGGGCTACTATGAACATCTGTGTACAGATCTTTGTGTGGATATATATTTTCATTTCTCTGGGGTAAATATCCAGAAATGGGGTTGATATGTCATATAGTAATTATGTATCTAACTTTATAAGAAATTTTCCAAACTGGCTCTAGTATTTTTAATTTCTACAAACAAGGTATAACAGTTCTAGTCGTTCTGCATCTTTGCCAACACTGGTCTTTTTAAATTTAGTCATTTTAGCGAGTGTGTAGTGTTATTTTATTTGTGATTTTAATTTGCATTTCCTTAATGACTAATGATGTTGAGCAAATTTTAGTTTGTTAATTGGTCATTCACATATGTTTTTTGATGAAGTGTCTGTTCCAATCTTTTACTCAATTTTTATTGGTATTATCATCTTCTTATTGAGTTGTATATTCTGAATATAAGTCCTTTATTAGATACATTTTACAAATATTTTCACCCAATCTGTGGCTTCCTTTTTCATTTTCTCTAAATGTTTTAGAAAAGCAAAAATTTTAAATTTTGATGTATTCCAAAAAAATTGTCATTATTCTTCTTTTATCATTCATCCTAAGAAATCTTTGCCTAACCCAAGGTTACAAAAATTTTCTATGTGTCTTTTCCTATGTTTATTTCCAGAATTTTTCCAGTTTTAGTTCTTAGGTTTAGGTCTATGATCCATTTCAAGTTAATTTCTTATATACAGTGTGAGTTAAGGGTCGATATTCATATTTTCCATATAGATATCCAGTTTTTCCAGTTCAATTTGTTTAAAAGACTGTCCTTTCCCATTGCATTACCTTGGCATCTGTTTTTGAAAGTCAGTTGACTGTAGATGTGTTGATCTATTTCTGGACTGTTTTCTTCCACTGATCCACTGGTGCCAGTACCACACGGCCTTGATTACTGTAGCATTACAGTAAAGTTTTGTAGTTTTCAGTGTTCAGATCTTGCATATATTTTATGTTAAATTTATCCTTAAGTATTTCATGTTTTTATGCTAATTTAAGTGTTTTTATTTAAATTTCCAATTGTTCATTGTTCAAATAATTTTAAGAACAAGTTGGAAGCAGTGTTCTGAGAAGTAGTATGGATTAAAGACAAAAGGAAAAAGTGGCCCTAAGTGATAATTATTTCTAATGAAGAAGAAATTATAGCAATAGAACCATTGAGTGACAAAAACAATGTGAAAGAAATATCATTGCTGACTATTGCATTCACTTTTATATTCAAGCATGAAATTACTATTTATTCATAATGAATGATAATGCAAAACATACCCAGAGACCAGCAAAGAAGGAAAGGCCCTGGACCCAGAGTCAGGGGGCCTAGACTTGAGTCATGACCTGTGTACTGAAAAAGTATACAGTCCAAGATAAATAAATCCTGACAAACATTTCCTTCTTTTTCATTTTTTAATCAACTGACATTTGTTGAGCATTCACAAAGAGCCAAAGGCTATGGTAAGTACCATAAAACAGAAGAATCCTACATGCCATATCATTAAGAGGTTATAGTGAAAACTCAAGTGAGAAAGAGTTATATGAAATATTTTGGTAAACTAAAATATAAATTTAATGTGCTACTATTTTGATTATAATTATGCCATGAAAATCCACATTTATAGGTGCTGTTACTTTAATGCACAGCTCATCCCAAAATAAGGAAGTGGCTCTAGAAAAAAATTTAATGGATTATAGCTAAAGAACCCTAAAATTAATCACTATATGACACACCAACCCTTTCTCTTCCATTACCCTGTAATTGTATGGTACAAGTACTGTGTAAATCCATACATGTGGATGAAGCCTGAATTATCACTTTTAAACCCTACAAAGGCAAAGAATGGGCTTGAAATTTATAAAATTTTTCCTTCCAGATGAAGGAGGTAGGCTTATTAATTTCTATTAATAGGAGACCTTCTGCTGACAATTTTTCTATTAGGAATCTGGCAAACTCACAAATATGACAGATGGACTGAGAATTCAGAAGTATGCCAAAGACTTTATGCAAATGATATAGTCAAAAAATATGCCAGTTTCCCTGGTTATAGATTAATATCCAAATAAAAATATTCATGTTTTTAGTCATTATATCTTACAAATTGCTTGAAAAATACTTTTTTTTTTATTTTTTATTTTTAGGTTTGATTCTCATAAAGGTTTTTGGTGTCAGTTACTGGAAGAAGGTAAAACAAAATGCCTTGGAAAGAGCAAAGGAAGAAAATACCCTCCAATGGATCCTGATGTAAGCACAGAGCTTAAAAATACAAACTAAATAAGCAAAATGATAAATAATATATCTATTTTCTTAGAAAAGTGGTTACAATCAAAATTCAGCCTTTCTACAGACAAAAAGTGACATTTAGATTTCAATGCATCCAGCTTGCTTGTTTTGATTTTTCCAATGATATACTGCCTGTCATGCAAGAATAAAAGAAAACAATAGAATTTGCCATTTTGAATCAGAACAAAGAAGGCAACATCTCATTCCAAAAAGTATGATACGTTCACAGAAATGTTAGCATTAAAAATGTTAACTGGGACCCAGACAGGAAATATATGTTGATATATATTGGATTTCAATGAAAATTGAAAACAGGGCCAAAAGAGTTCTTTTCCTTTTTTTTACTAAGTTACTCTATAGTAGCAAGTGTGGCCTGCATAATAATATTAATTACCTGTACACTAAGCTTCAAACTGTTAATATGCTAATAAGATGAAACAATGAATATACTTCCTCAATGTTTAAGACACCAGCAGATAATTCAGGCTTTGGAGAATGGAGACGCCCAGACGTTGTGGTACGTATGGAGCACCTCGTGTCCACTGTGTTCTGAATAGTGCCGTGGCAGTCACTCAACGCTGCAGTTTTCTCAGTGTGTAGACCCTATATTTTTACCTTAATGCTTATTTCACTATATTAAAATTTATTAATATTATTTTGATTTCATAACCAGTTCAGTTAATATGTAGTTTAGACATAAGAATGCAAGTAGATTGATTTTGTAAAAAAAAATTTTAAAACTCAGAAATTAAAATATTATTTGGGATTTGTTTTCCCCCAATGTTTAATACATCATGTTAACTAAGAGTCATACAGTGATCTGAGAAGCCTAAGATGGTCTGACCTTATTTGAATACTTTTCAAATACTTGAAGACTTTGAGGACCTTTTTTTATTGCAACCTGGTAGAGACAGGGCCTGTCCTCAGCAAGCTCATAATTGTATTCTATCTAAAAGGCATTGTGGGGGTTCTTCCTGTTGTTTTGATAGACAAATTACATTCTCAGAATTCCAGTTTTCTTTGGCTGATTGTTAAAACATACCTTCAGAGCAGTATGAAAACAATCCTCACACATTAACAGAAGCAATTTCAAGAGCAAATTCCATAGTATTCAAGAAAGTAATATAAAATATATCATTTTTATTTATGTCAAAGCTATTTCTCTATATTTATTAAAACTAAAACATTTAAAAGATACTGTAGAACATCTTTCTTAGCATTTCATTTTATTCCTATCAAAGACAGACACACTGAGACATAATACTAAATTTGTTGGTAGATAAGGATAAGAAAAACATAACTTTTCATGATATCAATGTTTCTATCTTTCTCAAGAAGGTCACGTGCAATACATTACTAAGATCCTTTTTTCACTTAGACACTTCTGACACCAAATGTGTGGGTTTTTCCATGCCCAGCAATCCTCCAATTTCCTGCAGATACCAACCAGGTGTCCTAGAATTTAATTCAATCTTGACACTAACTACCCAGAGTTAGTGCAGACCCCGTAGGTTAAGGGCCCAGTCCTATAAGACTACCCTGCTCCCCGCCCTGGCCCCGCTTCAGGCACCCATAGCAAGTGGGCTTCCCCGGTTACTCACACTGCTGTCTAACTTGGCTACACATCGGGGGTTCCCACAACCCCCTCCTCAGGTTTTATAGTTTGCTATAACGGTTCACAGAACCCAGGGAAACACTTTACTTCTTATTATTATAAAGGATACAGATGAACAGCCAGATGAAGAGTTCCATAGGACTAGGTCTGGAAGGGTCCTGAGCACAGGAGCTTCTCTCCCTGAGGAGGTTGAGGTGTATCACCCTCCCGCCACATGGATGCATTTACCAACCCTGAATCTCTCCAAATCTCTTCATTTAAGGTTTTTATGGAGGTTCCAGTACGTAGGCATGACTGATTGAATCATTGGCCATTGGTGACTAACTCAATCCCCAGTCCCTTTCCCTTCCCAGGAGGCTAGAGGGTGGGGATGAAAGTTCCAACTCTCCAATCATGTTTGGGTCCTCTAGCAACTAGCCCCCAACTGAAGCTAACTCAGGTCCCACCAAGTGTCACTTTATTAGCATAAACTCGAGTATGTTTTAAAGGGGCTTCTTATAAATAACAAAAGACACTCTTGTCATTCCTATCACTCAGGAAATTACAAGGGTTTTAGGAGCTCTGTGCCAAGAACCAGAGATGAAAACCAAATATATATTTCTCACTATGTCACACTATCATATACACACTAGGTTTATTTGAGGGAGTAGACTGGCTGATTTTGTGCAAATAGTGTCCAGAGAGGAGATAAAAGTAAAGGAGGCTTCACAGAGGGAATGGAAACACAAAAGTGTAGAATGGATTAGAGTAGGCAGTCCTGTCACCACTTTGCTTGCTTCTCCTACTACAGAAAAATGCCAGTACCCTTCCTCACAACCGAAACATCAAGGATGCATTTGATCCTGGTAAATTAAGAATGTTGTTGGTCTGCTTCCACTTGACTTTTTTATCAACATATATGGTAGGAAAGGAATAAAAATGACATTTTAAATGAACACCACTGAATCAATTATCTCCCCAAATCAAAAGTATATAATAGATCCTTTAGTTTAATAATGGGCCAATAAACAACCTGATGCTGAATTTATTATATGATTCCTTCTTTTTATCATATTTTTATATTATAAAAGTGTGTATTCTTATTATCCCCTCTTACTATACTATTTCACATGAGTACGCATGAAGTAATCAGACTACATTGGCATACATTAACATAGATCCTATTTGTGATCTGACCATCTAAAATATTCCCCCTTCTGAATGATCATCAGATAACACCATATGCACAATAAAGCTTGCATACCACCAAGTTCTGTCCTAGTAACTTTTGGCCTGAACACATTATACTCGTACAAATAGGATGTGTTGTACTTTGCAAATCTCATATCAGTTATCTTGCCATAAGGAGGGAGCAGAGCAACAAAAGGAAGGGGCCCTTGACTATGGGGACATGATTATGGGGACAGTCGTCCTGCCTCATCTGCAGGTGATACATTCGAAGACCCCCAGTGGATGCCTGAAATAGCAGACAGTATCAAACCCTATTTATACTATATGTTTTCCTACAAGTACATATCTGTGATAAAGTTTAATTTATAAATTAGGCATGGTAAGAGATTAAGAACAATAACTAATAATAAAATAGAACAGTTTTTAACAATATACTATAATAAAAGATATGCAAATATGGTCTCTCTCAAAATATCTTATTGTACTGTACTCACCCTTCTTGTGATGATGCAAAATAATACAATGCCTGTGTGATGAGATGAAGTGAAGTGAGGTGAATGACATAAAGATTGTGACATAGCGTTAGGCTACTATTGACCTTCTGACCATACATCAGGAGGATCGTCTGCTTCTGGACTGAGGTTGACCACAGGCAACTAAAACCGTGCAAAGAAAACTGCAGATGGAGGGGAAGGGAGGGCTACCGTACACACATAATAGGGCACAGGACAAGAATTTGGCTACAGAGACAGCCCTGATACAGTCAGGCAAGGTTGAAAACGATGCCCAAAAGGCCAATAAATTGAGGTATGGTTGAGATACTCTTCAGTATCAGGAGGTTCAAGCAAAACTCAAAAGGGTAGATAGTAGAAATGGATGCCAGGAGGTTCAATTCTGAAGTTAGTTAAGATAGTTGGATAATCACTTACCATATGGGAAATATTAAGGAGCAAGCTGGCAGGAGCTGGGCAGCCCCAGGCTGCTGTTGTTCCAAGCACGGCTTTAGTCATAAAGAGAACAACACAAAGTGAGATGTGGCGAGAGAGCATGATGGGGAAGTTCAGAAACTCAGACTCTACACAAAGACCTAGGGCTCATCCCTGGATTCTGGCTGTCAGCAAAGGCAGCAGAGAACGATCAGGCTCCCAGATGCAGTATCTGGGAAATATAATTTATCTCCACCTTTCCTGGCCTGAGTCTGCCAGCCGGGCCTATCAGTGGCTTTCGAGCTAATGAGTGAGGAAGACCAAAAACAGAGAAATGAGACAGGCTGACACATAAACCACACAAAGGCCTGGGTTCTCCCTTGATCACAGTAACGGTTAGAAGAGAGCACAGATGCTCAGTCTGGGTCCAGTGATCATGATTACTGCACAAATCACTATGCTACATGGAAATTTTCAATACAAAATGAGACTTTATTTTCCTATGGCATTTAAAATGGACTACCAGATATGACATTTAAAAAGAATAGCACGAGGAATTAAATAAAAACTTTTTAAAAGTTCAAGTCAACTAAAAATCTCAGAATAATATAAAGCAGGGAGGTACAGACACAGAGGCAGAAATCCCGCCTTCACAGCATTCCTAACGCCGGTCACCCACACTATACATCAGCCCCACCAAATGCCATCTCACAACGCAGCCCTCCCCGTTGTTGACTATTTCAATTATTAAAATATTTTTCGTTATTGAAGGAGAATCTACCTCCCTATGAGGCAAGATAGTTTACAAGGTATTCTTCTCCTTCTTGGGTCAATAGTACAAATACACCAGGTTACAGGTCTTCCTCGTTACCTGCTGCACTTTTATGTCTCACCACAAGACTGTTCTAGCAGTGAGTATTTTGTATATGCCTCAAAAGATCTAAGAAAGTACTACCTTCAGAATCTAAATGTAAATTAATGATGACAGAGGAATATTTTATGTTATAGATTTACCAAACTAACTCTTTCTTAAAAGCTAGGATGATTTCAATAGAGCATAATATTAGATCCAATTGGTTGCTACAAGTATATTTCTGGCAACTCAGTCTAGTTATTTTAACATTTAATTCTGCAAAATCAAGTAAATTACATGTTTCATACAAAAGTTCTTTCCCTATTAGAAACGGTGTATGTAGTTAGAGTGTGGGTATTGAAGAACAGAGTCACTGTGTTTATATTGTGCTAAAGAGTCTACATGCGTAAAGTAAATTTTGATCCGGGTATGGTATACCTGATACAGATGTAAACATTGTCAAAGTATATGAAGTATAATTGAATAAACAAAATAAGTGTGCTTTTATCTCCCCTCCCACCTTAGAGCAGAGCATTTCTATCGAGCTACTATCGAGACCACAACGTGGACCTCTCAAAGCTGCTGCACAAGCTGGGGCAGCCGCTGCCATCCTGGCTGAGACAGGAGCTGCAGAAGGTGAGATAGCACCGTGAGGGAACTTTGGAGAATCCATCTTCCGCGCAACGCTCACCTTTCCCAAAGCTTCCGGAAGCTACCAAAAGGCTATTTAAAAATATACCTCTTCCAATGAGAAAAAGAACCAAGTCCCTTCCATGTGCTGGCATGTGGATGATCAGGAAAAAAGAAAAACTATCTGTGACTTAACCTTGAGGCCTGTGGCCTTTCCCTTAACCCATGTCTGAGCCTGTGGGATTACTGTCGACTACTGTGCACTCGTGTGGAGGTCAATAGCAACCAGTATACATAGCAAACACAAATGCAGAACTGTTCCATTCGTAGTACTATTTACACTTTTATATATCAACTAAGATTGTGTCTCTGTAGATTTTTAGATCACTGTTTGCCTGTACAATGTTTTCTCATTCTTTGATTCTATGAAGTGTCCTACAAAACAACAAGCAAAATAAACATCGCAATGTAGCATAAAATGCCAAAGGCATAACACCCATGAAAAATGCTTGCCAAAATATAAATCCACTGAAGTATTTAGAAAGAATTGTAAATTACAATTTGTGCTAGATATGAGAGTGGAAAAGTTATATATGAGCTTTATCTGCATCCAAAAAGGAGAAAATAAGCGCCATAGCAAAAAAAAAAAAAAGTGATTTTTTTCATACACATAGTCTAGTGCATTTATGTAAAAATTACTAATTCCTCTATCATAACGTAATTGTTATACTGAAAGATATGTTGTAAATCCATTGGATGGTAAATAGAAATGCACTGAGTATTCCAAAACAGTAAATAAATAATATAAAGTATACTGACGAAATCCTCTATAAGGGAGAAATTTAAGGGTCTGAAGATATATCACTGACAACTTATGTCCCCTTTCTGTGAGCTGCAGATCTACTCTACTGGTCCTCACTGTTTCTACAGAAATGTTTGCAGAGAATCTGAGGTGTGTGTCATCTCCAGAAACAGACTGACTTTAAATGTGAATAACTTTTTCTTTAATGTTCCCCCAAGACAAAACCTATTAAATGAAAACTAAGGACAGTTTCTCTAGATGATGTGTTAGGTTATTTACATTTAAATTATAGAAAAACTACATTTTTCCAGATAGTTCAAAATGAAATTGTGTAATGTAGAGATTTATAACATAAAACAAATTAATATATGATTTTTAACCTGATATTTGCAATGATACTTTTAATATAAGGCAGAAAAAAATAAGCAGGGCGGAGTCCCATTTTTTTAGGATATTTCATACATCACTCTTGTGAAAGACAATAGAACATAGTTAAATTTATGGATTATCTACTAAATTAAATGGAGGAAGTACAAATATGAGCTAGGCATGGTTCATAAATATATTTACACTTAAATTTTAAAGGCTTATACGATTAATAAAGTATTCAAAAAAGAAAAGAATGTCATACTTATTTTCCCGTGTTTATACTTAGTTAATTTTTAAATGTATTATACACATAAAAAATTTAACTAGTAAATAAATTCCCTGCTATGATTACATAAGACTTTATAAAATGTTATCAAAATGTATGATTAGAAACAAAAGATTTGCAAGGAAAATCTATAGCCCAAATATTTTCATTGTCATTATAATGTGTAAAACTAAACTCTATCAATTATTGATTAATTAGAAAACAAATTTTAAGATCCTTCTACTTACTATGAATTTTTTAAATTACATTATAATTATTAATTAAATGTTTTTTAAAGTTTTGTGTACCCAAATGATATACTAATTTTTAATCAGCTATTAGCAGAAAGAATTGGGGGGAAAAAATAGTTTTCAAGACCCTTGACTGTAAAAGCAAAACCAAAATCATTTGGACAAATACAGTAAACCTCATGCTTCCTGCTGCCATTTATGAAGCAGCACATGCCCAACATGCTAGGAAAATGAATATAGTCTTTCATCTCCACTAATTTAGGAAAACTGGCTTAAGAGGGTCAAACCCAGTAAGAATAGGCCCCAGCAGTCACATACAGTATCAGGTTTTTGTTTTGGCAACATTTCTACTTGTAAAAGAAAAATGGATACATTTATATTTTAAAGATGAGATGTGCATTTAAACTTCTAAACAAAGCTGCTAATGGCATAATTTTGTCTAGGTAAACTGAGTCAACTGAATAGCTCACCCTTTGAAATAAATGTTAAAAAACATACTGGATGGTTGTATAATAAAAGGAGAAAAATGAAGAGATCACACCAGAATTTACTCATTCACAGTACAGGTATTTGGCTACCTACAGCAGCAAACCTTTGAAAGGATTTTTGACCACTCGATGTATGTTGGAGGCAACACCAAATTCTGGAGCACATGCGTCCTTTCCACATTATATACTCGAGCTGGTTATTAGGCTATTCTGAAAGTGACATAAATACACATGAAAAAGAGTGAGAGAGAATGTGACTTAAAATTAGCTTTGTATAGAATTCCTTTTTCATTGCTTAAAATATGAAACTTCCTCAGGAAGAAATGAATGGTTATTTCAGTGTTTATAGCTATAATAATCTTGTCATTCACATTGAATGAAAATTACTGGAAACATTTTTTTCTCTGAGTTTTTTAAAATAAAAAACCTGGATATAATTCTGATAGTAGCATGGTACCTCATATGTACAACAATAAACTGTGATAAGAAAATGAGGAGTTTGGGCTTGGTGATTTTAGGTAATAAGTAGGTATTTGATTGCTTGTGTTTGCCTGGGACAGGGTTGGAGGTGGTTATAGAACATACATACGACTAATATAATTCAAAATGGAGAGAGGCAGGGAAAACCTCCAAGTAGGAAATAAGTTGGGTTTTTTTAATGATATAACCTTTCACAGATCCTTCCCCTAACCAATTTTAGTAATTTTTCTTTTTGGTCCTCATAGATGTCAAGCAGCTCCTAGGGTCATTCGTGGGACCCTAGAATAAGAGAAGAAGAGAAACACACAGCTATTAACTTAGACTTGAGAACCCGAATGATTGTTGCATTTCTTATCCCCAGTACTCTGCTCTGCTCCCCACAAGTGGGCTCTTCTCTTTAAAACTCTGAAAGCTGTTAGCTAGTCTTAGATGTCTACTAAAAATCTAGCAAAACAATCTCTGCAAAAAGAAGGGGTGGGGGGAGTTAGACATTTATCTACATTTTCGCAAACTTCATTTTCTCTATTCCAGGCCCTTTCTTTTCTCGACATGAGATTTTCTCATGTTATAACCCACCCAGCATGCATGCACCAAATGATTCCCCATAGGCTTGTCTCCCACACACACAGTTCTCCAATCTGGAATACGTCTGACTCCCAATTTTCTATCTAAATATGCCATCCTATGTTCCATCTACTCCAGGACCAACTGGTGACTGGTTAATAAGCCAAACCCATTATATGTTCATGACTTATAATATTATGCTTTCCATAGATACCAGCACTGCAAGTGCCAGGAGATACATTTTAGCCCCAACGCTCATTAATGAGGAGCCACAAAACTGCTCAAATATTTCAGGATGAAGGGATTTCTATAATTTCAATTTACACTGTATAGTTGAGTTCTATTCTGCCAAAGCCGACTCTGCTTGGTTACCACCTACAACATAGCTGCTGCCTTCTTCCTGCCCACCCCACCCTCCACGCACACCACCATCCTGAAATAGTTGGCAGTCATGGAAGAGCAATGAATACCTCTGGTGGATAATCCTCAACAAATTATTTCTGTATTGGCTTGAAGTGTCACCTTCTCTCTACTTACTTTACCTAAGAACAGACTAAATTTCATGGGCTCAAGCCATGAATTTGACCTTTGAGGATGAACGCTACAGACAGAATGTAACATTGATTCCATTCCCAAGAAAATCTAGAATCTACTTCTAGTAAGGCTCTCACCTGTGGTGAAGGGTACCTAACAGAATTTGGGGGTCACTTCCCCCCATCTGGTACTACTGCTAGTTCTTGCCATTTGTTCTCCTCGATTTGTTGTCTTTAAGAGTTCTCTATATATTCAGCACTCAATAAATGTCACAAAGAATTTATTCCTTATTTATTAGTATATAAAATTTATTTTTTGAGCTCCCCTTGCACTTTCTTCCATTAATCCTACAACTATCAATCTTTGAGTATCTATCATTTTTCAGTCTATTCCCAAAAGTTATAAATAGAAAGATTAATAAATCACTAAAATTGGAACCAGCTACATTTTCACCATCTTCTTCAGAGCTTCTCTTAGAGAAAGAGAAATCCTGAATACTGTCAATAAGTATTTAAGAAGACATTCACTTGCCAGATTCAAGTCAAATATTTTATTTGCCTAGCAATCCCTTTCAAGGAAGTCAAAGCAAATTTCACAAATTAAATACTCACAGCATAAAGTCTCCAAGATATTGTTAGGAAGAATATATTTGCCTACATTTTATCATACAGAAAACTGAATTAAGCTGAATGAAATGTGAAACATTTCCAAAGCACACAGAATCTGTGACAAATCTTACATAAAACTGTCTACATCAAGCTGCTTCTTGGTTATGAGGGAATAAATTAAGTGCAGGAAATGCCTGCTGTCTACACTTTTGATGCCAAAATGCTCTATTTCAAATCAATAACTGAAATGGAAACCAGATCTTGCTCTTAAATATTATGCATAATTTATACAGTGGGACCAGAGAAGATTGGTCTTCTTTTCTCTATTTGGTAAATAACATCCTGCATCTGAATTTTTTCAGTTTCAACCACTTTGAAGAGAAATGCAAGCTCGAAATGCTCTATGCTCTCAGGGCTTTAGTGTATCTTTCCAGAACTTAATTTGTATTCTTCAAAGCAAACAAAACTCTTAAAAGTCCACAAACAATATACTATCAAAAAATAAAATTTACTTCACATACAAATGAATAAATTGACAAATGTAAGAAATTAAAGATTATAATTTTAAAAAACAATAAAAAGCTATGAAAATATAACACTGACAAATTCTTATTCCCATCTATGATCAACCTGATAAAACCATACTGTTTCTATTCCCGATTCGTTACAGGGATGTCCTCAGTACAACAGGAAGAGCGAAGAGGATAGATTAGACTGGAGTCTAATATCTGTTCTTAAATAAATAACACTAGGTGGGTCAGTTTTCCTTTTGGGACTTCAATTTCCTCATCTGTCAACAGAAGAAGTCAAACGTGATCACTGTGAACGGCTTCTCCCCCTGCTTTCTTTTCTCATCAGTTATCGCAACCCCGGACTCTCCCGTCTCTCACACATTCTGTCACGGGGGAGGAGCCATGAATCATCCAGGTGGTGAGGTAGGAAGCAGAAACCGAGTTTGAGTAGTTCAACCTCCCCTGCCTCACTTCTCTTCAGAGAACAGTGTTGGGCTTTTGGCCTGGGGTAAGCTCAGCAGAAATCCATGTTTAAGTGCATTATTTAAAGACACCAACAGAACAAAAAGAGCTAGAAACAAAAATGAAAATATTAATGTATGCTCAAAAATCAGGAAGATGAACAAGAGTGTAAATGAGGAACAAGAATATAAATGAGCTAAAGGCCTCATCCTTCACATGCAGAGCCAACAGATCCTGCTTAAAGTTGACAAACCAAGAAATGAAGGTGAAAGATAGTTGGAATTACAGAGGTAATCAACACAACTTAAACAGAAATGGTAAAAGGGACCTACCTTTGATAAATGGGCTGACAGTGTGGGACCAGGGAGAAATATTTGAATTTTTATTTCCAAGTGCATGTACTACTTTTATAAGAACCACAGCAGCAATAATCTCTCATGTAAAAAAATAAGTTTAAATATTCAGGACTAACAGATGATCACAGAGGCAAGAGATCTAAGCAGCAGCTGACCTTAGCATCAGATGTCGGATGTCATCCAGGACACTGACTAATAGGTAAGGCCTCTGTCCTGGTGCAGAGCCTAACTTAGAATTGTAGTGCCGTGGTTCTCAAAGTGTAGTCTGTGGACTCCTGGCAGACCCAAGTCCCTTCAGCCGGTCTGCAAGGCCAAAACTATTTTCTTTTCTTCATTTTTTTTTGTTGTTGAGGAAGACTGGCCCAGAGCAAACATCTTTTGCCAAACTTCCTCTTGTTTTTTTTTTTCTCTTCCCAAAGCCTCAGCACATAGTTGTACATCCTAGTAGTAGGCCATTCTAGTTCTTCTATGAGGGATGCCTCCACAACATGGCATGGTGAGCAGTGCGTTTGTCTGCGCCCAGGATCCAAACTGGCAAACCGCAGGCTGCTGAAGAGGAGTGCGCAAACTTAACCACTCAGCAACAGAGCCAGCCCCTAAAACTATTTTCATAATAATATTAATTTATTCTCTTCCTTTGTCATTGTGTTGATATGTTCACTGATTCTGCGTTAGCAATAACGAGTAAAACAGCTAATGCTTTAACATAAATCAAGGCAGTAATAGCAATAGGTAGCAGTAGCCATTGTATTCTTCACCGTCACACACTCATTAAAAAAAGTCAGCTTCACTTAAGAATGCCTTTGATGAAACAGTAAAGATTATTAATATTAAATTTCGATCCTTGAGTACCTGTCTTTATACTACTCTCTGTGACAAAAGGTGAAGTGTGCCTTGAGTGCCTCTGCTACACACTGAAGGAGAGAGCTGTTTCAAGGAAAAGCACTTAAGCAATTGTTTGAGTTGCACATTGAAATAGTTACTTTATTCGTGGAACATCATTTTTACTTGAAAGAATGACTGACAGAGAACTATGGTTATTCAGACTTGAGGAACTGGCAGACATTTTTTTGAAAATGAACAAAGTGTGTCACTTCAAGAAAAACAACTGAGGGGCCAGCCCTGTGGCCTGGTGGTTAAGTTCAGTGCACTCCACTTCAGCAGCCTGAGTTCGGTTCCCAGGTGCAGACCTACACCACTTGTCAGTGGCCATGCTGTGGCAGTGACCCACATAGAAAATAGAGGAAGATTAGCACAGGTGTTAGCTCAAGGTGGATCTTCCTTAGCATAAAAAAAAGAAAAACAATTGACAGTATTTATTGCCAATGATAAAATTTGAGCTTTCAAGTGAAAATTAGAATTTTGAAGAACTTGTATCTGCTACTGGAGCTTAACAGCAGACTAATATTTAAATACTTTTTCTGATGAGATTGATGGTGATATTAACAAATATGATTTTCTAATATTATATAATGAAATGTATCAACATTTGGAAGATCTGCATAACCCAGTGAAGCAATATTTTCCAAATGACGAATGCATGAGGCTATAAAATCATTATACATGGTGCAATCATTATAATGGTAAAAGATCTATTCTTAGGGCAAGATAAAGCAATAGCTTTCAATGTAGCAGAGTAGGAAAAGTTCATTGATTTGGTTTCAGATTCCACATTACAAATATCCTTTAAGAAAATACCACTTGTCAAGCTTTTGAGTAGTATCAAAAATAAATACCCACAATTATTTGAAAAGGCTATAAATATACACTTCCCTTTCCCAAATACATTTCTGTGGGAGGTCAGATTTTCTTCACATACTTCAACAAAAATAACGTATCAAAACAGAATGAATGCAAAATTGGATATCAGAATCCAGGTGTCTCCTATTAAGCCAAACATTAAAGAGCTTTGCAAAAATGTAACACAATGCCACTCTTCTTGCTAATTTTTTTTGTTTTGGAAAACATAGTTATTTTTCATTAAAACCATGATCCTATTATGGGTTTGCTCTTGTTACTTTTAAATTAATTAATATTTTTTAATTCTTCAATTTAAATTTCTAATACAGTAAATACTGATAGATATAACCCTTAGAAACAAAAGCACTTTCAGGTCCTCAACAAGGTTTTTAAATGTAAAGGGATCCTGAGACCAAAAAGTGTGAGAGCTGCTGGCATAGGAGTTGGGAAGGAATTTAAGAACTAAAAGCCAAGACTTACACCATAAACAATAGACTAGAAAGAAAATAGAAGGAAAGCCAAACTATGCCTCCTACCACTGTCCCATTCCACTCCCAGACTGGAAGCTGCCTGGCTGGAGATGAAGGAATGCCGGAAAGGGAGAAGAGAGGTAAACGTGAGCATGAGTTTCTTTTCCCCCTGCCCTTCCTCCTTGCCACTAAACTGAGTCCTGAAAATGAAAGGATGAGAGATTTTTCTTTAAGACTGAGGATCCAAGAGTTGAGAAAACTGTGTCCTACTTTCCATCTAAATCTTTGCAAAGTAGCAACATTCTCTATGTGCTCTGCCCACCTATGGTGTGGGAGCAAAATAGTAAAAATAGTGCATGGTGCTCTAGGCATATGTGGCCTAAGACTGCACAGGTCCCATCGTGGCACAAGAGAACACATCAAAGTTCCCATTCTCCACGGAAGCTGCAGAAGTCACTAAGAACAGGCCTTTAGATCCAAAGGGCCCAGGCAGCTGGGACCAGGAGGACACCTACTGACCTGCACAGACTGATGACGGTAGGGCATGGGGGGAGCCCAGACCGTGGAAGCCAGAGGCCAGTTACCAAAGACTGAACTTGATGAAGATTATCCAGTGCCCGCGAAGGACAGATGATGGCTGAGGCCCAGATGTTGCCCTCCTCCCTCATGTCCATTGTCACGTCTGCCTTGGGAAAAAAGTTAGAGAAGAACCCTGAATTTGACTGGATCTTCCTAAAATAAACTTAAAAATCCCCAAAGTGATGAAACACATCTTGAGTGGGGATAGTTATTGAAAACTAAAGAGAGCTACATTTCTGCACAGGTTGTGGATTATGGAATTTATACTCACTATATAAGCATTAAATCCTAGGTCCAATTAGCAACAATGGAGACTCATGGAAAAAGAGCAAACAGGCAGGGTTGAGACCACTGACAGACTCTGCCTCCGTTAAGAAGAGCCAGGGCTGGGGCTGGCCCCGTGGCCGAGTGGTTGAGTTCACGCGCTCCGCTGCAGGCGGCCCAGTGTTTCGTTGGTTCGAATCCTGGGCGTGGACATAGCACTGCTTATCAAACCACACTGAGGCAGCGTCCCACATGCCACAACTAGAAGGACTCACAACGAAGAATATACAACTATGTACCGGGGGGCTTTGGGGAGAAAAAGGAAAAAAATAAAAAAATCTTTAAAAAAAAAAAAAAGAAGAGCCAGGGCTGGCACAGTGACATAGCAGGCTTGAGTCTGCAGATGGAGCAAAACTGCAAATTTTGATTTTCCCCCAGAATGATCTTTGCTGTCCTGTGGTGGACACACCCTACAGGTCAGGCCCCTGTATAATATTGCCTGGAGTGAGGGCAGAACCTGTGAACATGTTAGGACAGTCACTATCTCGACTGGCACACTTCACATTCAATCCATCAGGAAATCCTGTTGGCTCCATCTTCAATTCCATCCCAAACCAACCACTTCTCTCCAGGTCCACCACTGCCACCTTGTTCTGAGATAAAATCGTCTTTATGAGGGATATCTTCCCTGCCTCCATCCCTGTCCCCTAGAATCTACTGTCAACTCAACACCCACAGTAACCTTTTTACATATTAAGTTAAAGCGCTCTTCTGTTAAAAATCCTGCAACAGGTCTCCTTTTCAGTCACAGTACAAACCTTACGTGATGTGACATCCACCGCCTTGGAGAGCTCAGTTCCTCTCCTTCCGCGTCTCATTCCGCATCAGTTGCACTGGCCTCCTTGCGGACTATCTTGGAGCCTTCTTGCGGACATTCCCTCAAATGGCCACATGGCTAACTCCTTTCGTGGGTCTTTACTTAGGTCTTTGCTCAAATGTCATCTTTGTAAAAAGACCAGCACCAACAATCTGTTATAAAATTTCACCCTTTTCTTCCCTCCCCAACACTCTTGATTCCCACTACCCTGAGCTAATTTTTTTACCATAGCACCTATGATCTCATAACTAACTATATAATTTACTGATTTTACTACATCTGTTGTCTTCTCCCACTCAAATAAGCTTCCTGAAGGCAGGTGTACTTGTCTGTTTTCTTTCATCACTGTATCCCCATATCTATGTGTCTTGTCTCTGACACATAACAGGTGCTCAATAAATACTTGTTGAATGAATTAGTTAACAAATAACTGGGGAAGAAAGAAAGGCAAAAGATGGTAGTTTTAACACTGCACATTTTCCTACATTTAAGTGTTAGAAAAATCAGAACTTTTTACAAATCAATAAATATTACTAACAAAGATATATATTTCCCAATCATACAAGGACTTACAGCTCTTTCTTCTAAACAAGAAACAAAATTCAGACAAATAATAAAATAATTCCTAAAAAAATAAAATTAGCAAAATAATTTTTAAATGTAAGACAAAAAAAACCTAACCCTTACAAAGTGCTTTCTAGTTATCAGACAAACCTTGGAAATTAGCCTAACAACACTACTAAAAGAAAGATACTACTAGCTTCCGTTTACAGATGAATAAACAGGTTTGGAAAGGATAAATAACTTTCCCAAGGTCACACAAGAAGCAAAGTCAAAGATTTGAGCCCAGATTTATATTTATCTTATACCTGATAAACAAATGGCAAGCAATAGGATATATTGGAGTATGTGAGGAAACCATTTGTTGTAAAACTAATTTGGCCTGACCTTCTTTTTCCAAAAGAGCCTGACATGGCCATTTAGCATGCATTGTATATCTGCTTTAAGCATTTGCTATGTCCCAAAGACAAGAACAAATGCCCTTAAGATAAAGATGCATGGGGGGCCAGCCCCATGGCCAAGTGGTTACATTTGCGCACTCCGCTTCAGCGGCCCAGGGTTTCACCGGTCTGGATCCTGGCGCAGACATGGAACTGCTCGTCAGGCCATGCTGAGGTGCTGTCCCACATAGCAGAGCTGGAAGGACCTACAACTAGAATAAACAACTATGTACTGGGGGGCTTTGGGAAGAAGAAGAAGAAAAGAAGGTTGGCAATAGATGTTAGCTCAGGTGCCAATCTTTAAAAAAAAAAGATAAAGATGCACGGACCCAGCCTGGTGGCATAGCAGTTAAGTTTGTGTGCTCCTCTTCACTGGCCCAGGGTTCACTGGTTTGGCTTCTTGGCATGGACCTACGAGCCGTGTTGTGGCAGGTGTCCCACACATAAAATAGAGGAAGATGGGCACAGATGTTAGCTCAGGGCCACTCTTCCTTAAAAAAAAAAAGATAAAGACACAACTTCCCTCACATTGACATTTCCTTAAGGATACGCATCTCTCCCTAGGCTAAGAAACGATTGCTGTGACCACTCAGCTCCAGACAACAGACCTGCTATCTGCTGTGTCCATTGAGACCCTGCTACCTGCTGTGTGAGTCACTGTGCTGTTCTGGCTAGGCAATCTCGTGACTGTCATAAAAGGGACATTCCTATCATATGTGATATGTACTCTTTGAGGGTATATAACCACTCTGTACATCCCACTTCTTTCATGCCCTTCCTTCTTTGGGGAAGGAAGGCCCCGGGCTAGTCCTCAGATCTGGCTCATAATGAACTCATCCCAATTTTGATTTATGGATTGGTTATAGATTATTTGCGTCGACATTTCTAATATCATTCTTCTTCCTTTACAACACACCACCAATTAAGAGTGTGGACTCTGAGCCAGTCAGATTACAGGCCTAACCTTAGGTTAATTACATTATTTCTCTGTCCTCAATTTATCACCTGTTACATGGAGATAACAGTACATCCTCATATGACTGTTGTGAGGATGAAATGAGTTAATTAATGAGCATATAAGGTACTCAATAAACATTAGCTATTATCATTACTATCACCTCCCTGAGGTAATAATATCAAATAACTGTTATTTTAAGCACCCCTTTTGTGTCCGCTCATTTCATGTAATTTCCCTTCTTAGACCCTCTCAGTCATTACTGCCCAGTGCCCTAAAGAATGACAAATGTTCAAAAATTCTTAACACTTTTATCAAATTTACTGAATTCCAAGGATTTCTTTTAAGACTCTTCTGATTTTTAAGAAAGATTGCCATTTACATAAATTATCATACAAATAAAAGGGTTTCAAAATAGAGAAATATAAAAGTCGTTTCTCTAGTTCTAATTCTATTTAATTTTCTATAAATTTACTTGGATAGAATTAAGAAATAACTACTAAAACATCTTATATATTAAATTGGAGTATTCTCATATACCATCTGAAGTCTTTTATTTTACTTTTCAAAAAAAAAGAGTAAGATTTTTCTAGATTCAGATCAAGCTAAAATTTTTTAGAGAGCATTGTTTAAGCCCTGTCAGTTCTTTGATGATCAAACAGAAATTAATCAATACAGTCCTTACTGTCTCATGAAGAATATAAACCTCTAATACTGAGATTCAAGACAAAGAAGATCTATTCTAATTGTAAATAGTGACTAACAGGGACCAGTTCCAAAGTTTGTCATAAAATGTTCTCTGTGAAATAATTTCCATTATAAAATTTGAAATATATTCCTGTAGGAAGGGGGAAAAGCCCCTCAATTTAAAACTTATGGCAGAGACGGAGGTAAGATGTACCCAAGGCCAAAACACACTTGTCATTTCTGCTTTAATATACTAAACGGTAATTCATTTTTCATTTTGAACATTGCATATAATTTCCCAGAATTTTTTTTTCACTTTTATCATCCCAGCTTCCTCACTTAACAAGCATTCACTGAAGGTATACCGAGTAGAGTACAACCAAGGTAAGATGAATACGATTATGTCCTGGTCCTCTGGGAGATTGGGAAGAAATTGTTCACTTCTCCAACAGAATCATTGTCTACAGTGATATACTTCACCTCAAAAATGTATCAACTTAAATACTTCAGACAAGAGGAAATGAATTAAATCTCTACTTGATTAATTTACTATTTAAAAAACCTCTACGTCAAGTTTGCATATAAAAAAGGTCAGTGGCAGTTCACTTATGTTCTTAGAATCACTGTCTGGGGAAAGTTGTTCCCTTCTGGTCGAATCTGAGGTTTTCAATATTCACTATAGATATTTATTATATAAAACTGGAGTCCAGAGGGTAGGTTGGTAGAGCCAACATTTTCATGTTATTATCTACACATTCATTTATACATTAATACACAATAATAAATGAATGTATTTAATTCAAAACTGTCTAGGGTTTTAAACACAGACATAAATAATAGGGTAGCAGAGCCACCTAGTGGCCTCAAAAATTGGATGCTCCTTGGAATTTTCGTTCCATTGTTTTACATAAACATAAGCTTATCTTTTCACTAACAAAAATATTTATAATCCTTATGGACGGTGGGTCAAAGGGATTTTGGATCTGAGTACTGGAGTAAATGTTTGACATCATGAAACATCTATAAAGTATATTATGGGGGAAAGTAAAGAAAAAGAAAAACAAGTAAAGAGAATTTTAGCAAGTGATCACTTAATTTTCAAATTATTTTAATATGCCTAGCATAAAAGCATTAAACATTTTACAAATATTAGTTTATTAATATTCTAAAACAGTAATAAGATCTTCCATTTTAATATACTATATTGCTATATTAAATATTAAATAAACCATCTTCTTTTGCATAAAGGCATACAATCCAAAAAAAACAAAGGCTTCATTAGTAAATAGATTAAACCAAGGATCAAGGATCACAAGCTATCTGGGAAGGAAAGGAAAAAAGTCCAGCTTTTGAGATGTTAAACATTTAATGAAATATGAGTGCAGCATCTCATCAACATTCGTGTTTCCACAACCAAGTCAGGCAGTCACTGGTGAGGTGCTGGAGACCAAGGTCAGATCACAGAACACCTGGGCAACCCCACAGTTTTTCATGCTAAACCACAAAAGGCTCAGCATGCCGCTTGCTAAACTTCCCAAGAAATACAATATATACATCATAGACGTTTCGTGGTGTCATTTACTCCAGTAACCTAGCTCCAAAATTCCTTTGACCCAACATCACCCCTGAATCCACTAATCCTACTTACATTTTCAATGTCCTCCCTCTTTTCATGTGTTATTATCCTTCCTTATCTCGTTTACATTCCGTGGCAAATCAATAGACCTAGACGGACTCCTTGGCATACATTCCCTTTCCCTTCTCTGACGTTGTTTATTCTCTTCACAAACCCCAAACTTTGTTAATCTCAACTCTCTGTCAGCTCCACACCGACACCTGTGCAGCTGAGCTTGACGTGGAGAAAATATGCAATCATGTTAATTTTTTCATTTAAATGAATTTAAATTCATTACAAGGGAGCCCCTAAAGTGGCCCAGGAATCCTACTGCATTTCCTAGTCTATTCACACCATCTCCTAACTATACCTTCTCCTCTCTCCTCAAATACCCCTATTCTCCCTCTCAGTTGATGACCCTGCTTTCTATTACTCTGGGGAAAAAGGGAAAAAATTAACAGAAGAAAACATTCAAAAGTTCATACCACCAAATTCAGTCACCCACCAGCATCTGTATCCGTATACTCCTGTTTCCACAGATGAACAGCCTAAACTACCGTCTTAGGCTAACTTCTCTTTTCTGTACAAGATGCCACCTCATCAACCAAGCAATTTGCCAAATCTCTCCTGCATCATCAATTTTTCCATTTCCACTGGATCTTTCCCATCAGAATACAAACATGCTTTACATTCTCCCAGGCTTAAACATAATCCACTCTTGATCCCACAGCCCTCCCCAGATACTGCCCCATTTCTCTCCCCCTTTATAGTACAGCTCCTCAAATGAGGAGTTAGCCAAATCCAAGGTCTCCGATTCTCCTCCCATTCTCTCTGAAACTGTTCTTAACAAATGACCTCCATATTGCTAACTACAGTGGTCATTTCTCAACTCACATCTTACTTATATCATGAACAGTTGATCACTCCCTCTCATTTGAAAAACTTTCTTCTTGACTTTCAGGACGCCACACTCCACTGGCTTTCTCCTTGCCTCACTTCTCAACCTCCTTCGCTGGTTCCTGCTATTTTTCCTGGTAGATGAATGTTGATACGTCCAAGGGCTCAGTCTTTGATGCTATTTTCTATCTATACTTTGTCCTTTGGTGCTAACATCCTATCTCATGGTTTTAAGTCTTTCTGTAGTTTGACAACTCCCACATTTGTTTCTCCTGCTAGATCTCTCCCCAGAACTCCATACTCATATATCAAACTCCCTACTCAACAATTCCACTTGGATGCCTAAAAGGCATCTCAAACTTAACGTGTACAAAAATGTGCTTCTGAGAACTCCTCCCTCCAAACCTGCTACCCCTGAGGCATCCTCATCTCAGCAAATAATCAAAAAACCTTGAAGTCATTTTTCTCATATCCCATATATCCCTTTCTCTTATATCCTATATCTAATCTGTCATCAAATACTGTCAGCTCTATCATAAAAATAAATCCAGAATAAATCATTTATTTCCTCCACTAGTACCACTAAGCCAAGACCATTCCCTCATTTGTATTATAGCCTAACTGGTTCCCCTGCTCCAACCCTATCCCCACCACTACTCTGACTCTTCTCAACAGAACTCTGAGAGAGAATGTGTAAAACCGAAATCAGATCACCTCACTTCTCTACTCAAAACTCTCCAATGGCTATCAAGCTTACACCAAAAAACCTAAAAACTGCACAACAACTTATAAGGCCTTGGGTAGCCTGCTATTGCCTTTCTAACTTCACTTCCTACTTGCTTACCCCACTCCAATCAAATTGGTCTCATTTTTGTTCCTTGAACATGCCAAGTATATGAGTGATCGATTGCTGAATAACAAGTTATCCCAAACTCTACTGAATTAAAACAATATTTATTATCTGACACACTTTCTGTAGGTCAGGAATCCAGATATGGCTTGGCTGGCTTCTCTGCCTCAGTGTCTCTCACAGGCTGCAGTCAACAGCTGGGGCTGTCGTCGTCTCAAGGCTCGACTCGTTAAGGATCCCCTTGCAAGCTCACTTACCTGGCTGTTGACAGGATTCAGTTCTTTGTGGGCTATTAGTCTGACAGCTTCAGTTCCTTACTGGATGCTGGCCAGAGGCCACTGTTTGTTCCTTGCCACATAGGCCTCTCCAAAATAGCAGCTTGCTTCATCAACGCAAGCAACAAATCAGGGTCCTTTATAAACTAATCTCAGAAGTGACGTCTCATCACTTTGCCACTCAAGGGATGGGGATTACATAAGGAAGAGGGGAACATGAGGTGGGGATCACTGGGAGCCTTGTAAAAGGCTGCCTACTCCACAGGCATAGGAAATATAGTCTATGCTATGAAATACCATGAACAAAAATAGGAAGGAGCTTGCTAAGTGTAACATAAATTGTAGTGTGGCCAGGGATTAGGAAGTGGAACTGATCATCACTGAGGAAGCCATTACAGTTCTGGAGCAAGTGACTAACATGGAGAAAATGCTACTTCAGGAAATTTAACCTTTCAGGAATATACTCAGTTGACTGGAAAAGGGGAGTTAGAAAAGTAGGCAGACAGCTCAGACATGTCTTAGATGAGAGTTATGACAATAGAGAAAAGGAAAGGAAAAGGTAAATACAAAAAATAATTGTAAGAAAGTTTATAACGTGGCAACTGCAGAAATCATTAGTGCTGTTCACTGATATTCTGATTCTCCTCCTTCTAAGCACACGGTAGGGTTCCATTTCCCCACCCTTTTGAAATTAGCTGTGGCCACGCAACTTGCTTTGGTCCAAGAAATATGAGGCAATATGACAAGCAACACTTCAGAACGGAAGCCTTTAAGAACAAGGGTGTGACTCTCCACCTTCCTTTCTCCCTTCACATTGCCTAGAAACATTACAAATGGTGATGGTCTCACTAGCCTGAGTCTCTAAACTGGGCAAGAGTATGACAAGAAACAAACCTTTGTTGTTTTAAGCCATAAAGATTCTGGATTGTTTGTAACTTCAACACAACCTCACCCGTTCTGACTGTGGCCGTTTTACCTTGTGTCAACAAATTTTTATATTCCCTTTTAAAAGATGGAGCTTAATTTCCCTCCCTTTTTGTGAGAGCTGGAATTAATAACTCACTTCTAACAAATGTCTAACTTCTCAGACTAGGTCATAAAGAGCATCGGGACTTCCCCTCTTGGACAGCTTGCCTTGGGAGAAGCCAGCAGCCCTATCATGAGGACACTCAACCAGCCCCATGGAGATCCACGTGCTGAGGAAACGAGGCCTCCTGCCAGCAGTCAGCATTAACTTGCGAAGCTTGTGGGGGAGCCACCTTGGCAGAGGATCCACAGCCCCAGACAACATCCTCACTGCAACCTCAGGAGATACACTGAGACAGTTAAGCTGCTCTTGGATTCCTGAACCACAGAAATTATGTGAGATAATAAATGCTTATTGTTTTAAACCACCACGCTTTAGGTTAATTTGATACACAGCAAAGATAACCAATACATTCACTAATACAGATATATGTTAAACAGAAAATGAAGGCTAGGAAGACATCAAAGTTGACTCCTAGGCTTTGAGCTTTGAATAATTTGGAAAAATTGTGATATCACTGACTATAAGCTAATCAATTCCATTGTAGTTTTGAGGCAAGGCCACGTCTGCTCAATAAACATTTGCTGGAGTCTTGTAAATGTTTTAACAAGTGAACAAAGTGTTCAAAACTGAAAAGAATATTCCAGTACAGACAGGGGAGAACTCTCATCTCCTCTCTTCTAGACAGTATACCTTTATTACAGTTTTCTGAACAGCAGGATCACATCGCTAGTACACACTGACTGCAAGTTTAGTTTCCCTAAGTATTTTAAAATGCAAATACGCCCATAGGCTATTACTTGGCTATATTTGCTCCCATTCATCTCAACATTCACAGATGTCAGTTATGTTGATTTTGTTTCTAATTATTACCATAGTTTCTATACTGAAACCACAAGAGGAAAAAGGAAACAGAGTAGACAGAAGCAACATAGCCAAGAAGAACGAGTTTTCTATAATGAGCTGAGCTGTTTCTGTTCATGTATCAAATGCAGAATGGAAATATTATCCTGTCATCATTTTATCAGTTCTAACAGCTTCATCTTGTATTCTACCTTTAAAATCCCTAAACCAACCTTTATTTACAATCAATTTTTAATTCTTCTTTTACCACATTCTCTCTCATGAGTATTCTAAGTCTCAAAGATTTGGGTTGAATAGTGACTAAATTCATCAGGTTTGATTTCAAATCTCCACAAATTTAGAAATATTGCCATCTCAGAGACAGCTGTCACACTGATAGTAGATGGAAACCATCAGTAAAGCACCACTTGTCTTAAAATGAAAATACAACAGACTACAAAGTTATAATTGCTTTTTTTAAGCTTTATTTTAATAGTTTGATTTACAGAAAAGTTGTTAATATGGTATAGGGAGTTCCCACACACACCTCATCCAATTTCCCCTCTTGTTAATATCTTACAATACCATGTACATCTGTCACAACCAAGAAACCAACATTGGCACATTACTATTAACTAAATTCCACACTTCATTCAGATTTCACTAGTTTTCCATTAATATCCTTTTTCTGCTTAAGCATCCCAGCCAGGATGCCACATTATATTTAGTCATCATGTCTCGTCTCTTCTGGTGTGACAATTTCACAGACTTTTCTTTTCATGACCATGACAGTTTTGAGTACCAGTTAAGAAACGTGTAGGATGTCCATCAATTTGATTTCCTCTGATATTCTTCTCATGTTTAGACTTAGGGCTTTAGGGAAAAGTAACATAGAGGGAGGAGAAGCGTTCTTCTCATCACATCTTATCAGGGTACAACACTATCAAAATGATTTATCACTGATGTTAACATTGATCATCTGGCCTAGGTAGCGTTTGCTGGATTGATCCACTATTATGTTATGCTTTCCCCCTCTTGCCTTATCCTACCCTTTGAAGCAAGTCACTAAGCACAGCCCACACTCAAGTTAGTACTGGGGTAGGGAAGGGGGATTGACTCCACCTCCTAGAGAGAAATGGCTTTTTAAAATATAAAACTTTCTCAATTCCAGAAATATATATTGCATACCTCAAAGCATCCAATAATGCAATTGAGTGCTCATTTAACGCAAGTCACTATGCTAGGCACCTCAAATAAGAGACACAATCCTTCACCACAAGTTTATAAGATAATAAAGATTCCACAAGAAAAATGCAAGTTAAGTACTATAGCGTACCAAAAAGGGAAAAATCAAATTCAGCTGGAGTAACGAAAAAGTTTCATAGAACAAGTAATATTTAAGTAAAGAATTCAAAGCTGAGTACAATTTTGACAAATATAAATAGTTGGGAAGATATTGAAATTCAAGATGGAGAAGAGAGCATTACAAAAAATGCAGGCATATACATACACACACACTCTCATTCATTGATGTTTTAGCCCCTTAACCTAATGGAAGCATTCATTTAAAAATCTTCAGTAAAACTTTATAGCTTAGCATAAGTGGATGGTGTATGGGCTGGATTGTGCCTAAATTCATGTTGAAGTCCTAATCCCCAGTATCTCAGAATATGACTCCATCTGGATACAGCGTCTTCAAAAAGGTAATTAAAGGTAAATGAGGTCTTTAGGACAGGCCCTAATCCAATATGACTGGTGTCCTTGTAAGAGGTTAGGATACAGACAGGTACAGCGGGAAGCGGATGTGAAGACACAGGCAGAAGGCCACCTACAGGCCAAGGGGGTAGGACTCAAGAGAAACCAAGCTGTGGACACCTCATCTCAGACTTCCAGCCTCCAGAATCGTGAGAAAATAAATTCCTGTTGTTTAAGCCACCCAGTCTGTGGTATTGTTATTACAGCCCTGGCAAAGTAATACGGATGCAGAGTGAGAGATTCTAAATGGTCTAATTTGGCAAAAGTCCCCACGTGATTCGGTACTGAAGCCTTGCTATTGAATGGTTCTGCTGGTTAGTGAGATGCAGCGAGAAAATAAGAGGGTGTGATAAGGGCAGCCTTGGAAACAGCTCTGGTTCTTTCAAGTTACATTTCCTATAAACTTGTCCATTCCAAGACTAACCATAATAGCAACTTTTGCTCTTATTAAATTCGTTCTCCCCCCTAAAAAAGTACGCAGTGATTTCATGAAGCTTCTGTGGGTCTCTGCTGTGGCACGTTAGTCACCAGACCTGTGAGACCACCTTCCCTGAGCAACTGCTGCAACGTACCGCCCCCAACGGTCCACAAGGTAAAAGCTTCACCTGGATCCTTTGTGTTGCATATCGGAGAAAAACATAAAGAGAAATAGAAAAGAAATTTAGCAGCATTTAAGCAGCACGTGTCTAAGACTAAACCTACTCCTAAACGTTGCACGCCACCGCACAAGCGGCCGCTCGGCCTGTCCTGACTGCAGCCGGCCCTTTCTCTGACAATTGTGTTTACACAGCCTTTTGGCGAGGCTTTCAGCATCGAGTGCAAATATTCCCAAGATATTTGACCAAAGACACCAAGACACAAACACTGAGAGCCCACTCTCGACACCTGCGCTCAGGAGCAGCAATTTCAGCGAAGACGGAGACGCGGAGCGTGGATCAGCACAGACCAAAAAAAACAGCCAGTTCCGTAAAACTTAACCCACGGAAAGATTAAGAAGCGGAGAACTGAGGCACCTGGCGCTCCGGAGACAACGGTGACTTTAGAAGCTTAGAACAAGAACAAACGGGAAAAAGCACAGACTTCCCACCTCGCTCAGGAAACCGGCGCTCGCCAGCGCCTGGATTTCAAGGTCTCGCGAGAAGTTTTTCGTTTTTTGCCCCCCGGTGTGCGCATGCGTCTGAATCGGAGGCCAGGGGCGCTGTCTGAACATAGAGCATGCGCCAGGAGGTGGGGACAACGCTGACAGGAGGGAGGGGCCATCTGGAAGGAGGTGGCCAACGGAAGGGGCGGAGCTGTGCCGGGGGGCGGGGCGGAGGGAGAAGTCCTGTGGGCCCCGCCCCCCGCGGCGCGTCCCCGGAATAGCGTCAGCGGCAGTATAAGAGAGCGTGCGCGGGCGGACACGGCCTTTCACATCCGGGAGGCGTTGAGTGCGGGTGAAAGTTCGAGGTCGTGTCCGCGCGCTAAATGATGATTGGGACAGAACTTTTTCGCCTAGTGACAATGCAGGAGATTCAAGAGTTGTGTAGTGATAGATTGTGGTCGGCTTTGAAAGCCTCTGGGTTCGGAAGCCTCAGCGGACTTACGGGTTCATTAGGTCGCGCGGCGGCCACGTGCAGCCCTGGGCGCTGAGTGGAGGCCGAGCGCGGGCCTCGGGCGCAGGTTCAGTGTCCGGATGGCTCCGGGAAGAAAGTCATTAGTTTCACTCTCTGTCACGTGGCCATCTTCAGTCTACGCCGCCGCTGTTACATAGCAACAGCGCGTGCTGATTCCCGCCACGGTTTGATCCAGCTGGTGAGTAGTACCTGTAGTTGTCCTTGCTGATCAGTTCTGGGATTGTGAATCTCCATGTGTCTTTGGGACCTGTCAGCTGTGGCAGTCTCCCTTCCTAGCCATGGAAGAGCATATTCTTGTTTATTGGCAAAGCTGTCACCATTTAATTGGTATCAGATTCTGACTTGCACAAGTAACATTCACTTGTAAAAATCTGGAGGGTGCTGGGTTATTGGGCGTACATCTAACTAGTGTTCAAATGTTCCTAGGAAGCTGAACTGATGGTTCCGATGAGTGATGGGAAACAACCAGGTACGTTCCTTTGTACTCATATTTCGGAGTTAATCTGAAACTTTTAGTGCTAAGGGATTGGAATGCCAAAACTGGCCCATTTTGCTGGCATTTTTGTAGTCTGAAAGACTAAAGGGCCAGCTGAGTAGAAAGTAGAAATCGTTGCTACGATCTCAGCACGGTGAAGTAAATACACGGACCAGAGTTTTCTAAAGCTGATTTTCTTCTCTTGCAGGTATTAGATCCAAAGTGATGGGTGGAAACTTAAATAGCATCCTGCCGTGCACTGTCATGCATGATTTTAAATCTCAGCAGCTCGGGGATTGAGTGTGGTGAAATGTCTATTTTCAATATAAGCATGAATGTTACCTTTAAGTATGGTATTTAAGTAGAATAAGTGAGTGCTTCCTTGTTATAATTAAATAAAATGCTTGGTTCATCCGGATAATCAGTGTTCCCTGACTGAATAATTAATAGTGGGAAAGTCAGTCACAAATAATAGTAATAGTAAACAGACTGTCTCCCTGTCTACTGTTAGGAGCTCATGTGGAGGTAACATGAAGATTGTTGTAAGGTATCACAGCATTTGGGGAAAACTTAGGCATAAAAACCAGTTTACCACTAAGGGAGAGAGCAGTCTTTTTATACCACAAAAGATTAAGGCAACTAGGCAACTATAGAAGGTGCAAAGCTAGGCACTTTATTTACACAAATGTGCACTGAACACTCATGTCTTTTAAAGGTCGCACTTAAGGTTTAACAAGGAAAAACAGCTACAATAAAGGCATATTTTATGGACCCACTATTCTACTTCGGGGTTGAGCAAATTGTAGGCCACCTGTCAACTGTCCGTCCTTAAAGTTTGCCAATCTCTGGTCTGGGTAAAATTTCAGTGTGTTGCTTGCACCAGCACTGGAGTTCAATGATAAGGGCAGCCTGTAAGAAAGTTGCAGTAAAGATACATTTTTCCCACGTGTATCGCACAATTTTCCCAAGCCGTTGTACATGTATGTGCTGTCGTTGTCTCTGGATGTAAATGCTTAAAAAGTTCCTTTATCAAAATCATGAGCTTTTAAAAAAGTCTGCTGCTATTTCTACCTGACGTAGCATTGCAGTTCTGCAAAGTAGTAAACTGTAAAGCACCTGTAGGTCAGCACCAATTTTTTACAAAGCTGAGGATTCACAAAAAAGACATTTTGATGCAGAAGGGTAAAGTTCCTCCTTGGCGACTTAGCCACTCAAGAGTCACTTGCACTGTTAATCCTAAAGTTCAGGCCAACCTCTTCACCTCTTTATGCTTCTATCCCTTGGATGTGAGTCTTTAAACTAGCTGGGGTTTGGGGAAGGGCTCGATATTGGCAGTCATTCTCATATGTGGTATGGATTGCTGCAGTATCGTGAGGGGCATACCTTATATATTTGGACAAAGATTTTGCATTGCTGCCCAGAATGTCCTTGAAGGGTGCATGGTAAGCAACTCTGGGAGGCAGAGGGAAAACTTGCCTTTAGACTGGAGAACTGTGGGGGAAGAATACCATTGTCAGCATTGGGACTCTTCTGGAGTTTGAAGTCATAGCCTTTAACCAGCTGTCTCCGTTTGCCCTCTAAAACTAGGAATGCCATAAAGTCTTAGCGGCCTTTTATAAATCAACATGAAGTGCATAGCCACTTAATGCAGTGCCTAACATAACTGGTGTGAATTAAATCAGTTGAAACAAATCGTTATTCAGAGCTTTTCCCCACTATGTAGGCGGGGAAAGCACTTTTAATGGTGTATTTCTGTTAAATGGGACTGTACCTGGATAGTCTTAGAAATCTACAGTTTGAAGTCAATTACCAGAAAGTTGCAGTAGATGGCACTCTTATATCATTGTCCAGAAAACAATGGAGCATGATGCTAAGTTAACGTTTCTTATTTTACCAAGTTACCGGTTTGAAGTAGTTAAAAGTAATGAGTAGATAATGTTAAATAAGGTGGATAAGTTACATGGTGCATCCAACAACTTGAAGGCATTCTTTACTGTGTTACCAGGAATTCAAATTTTGCTGGTAACATACACAGGTAGCTAGGTGTGTTTTTCTCTGGTTGCCATTCATTCAGGAATGTATTGTGACTGATCTTATTCCAGTCTAGGTTTATCATGGAATTCTTTATTTTTTGGCCCTCGGTTTCCCCACTTGACAAAGGCTACAGAGATAGATGTGTGAAGATATCTTGTCAGCCTTTCGAAAAGAATCTGAGCTTACAAATTACATAAACAGTGCCACTCTGAGTGTAGTAAAGGGCATTTTTATGTTAAATGTGGGCACTTAATATGAATCCATACACCATGTTCAATTCTAAGGAGTTCTCAATCCAAATAAATGAAAACACTTCTCTACACAGTGTATATTAATCTCTGGAGAATGCTGAGAAATAGGCAGAAGAGATAAATAAGGCTCAGGTGAGAGTAAAGAAGAGCATCTCCAGTGAAACTAATTTGAGTAGGCAAATGCTAGTTAAGGATAATCAGTATTACACTGAGGTGTCTGTAACCAGAAATGTTCACAAATTCTCAGAAGCAGCAAAGGGGTACACAATTTTTGTCACAACACAAAGCAGAATCGTGCATCTCAGTCTCCGTCAGTTATCATCTCTGGCTGAGTGCTAATAGTGGAAGCTGAAAATTTTCCAACAGATTCTTTAAATACTATTTTCTCTTGAGGTTTCCATGAATTAAAGTTTGGTGACACTTTTTATCCAAGGTACAAAGGCTGAGACTTTGGTATAAACACCAGGCGAATCTTTGACTCCACAGCCATACCCCCAGGAGGTCACCCCGTACACAACCCAGGTCTCTCCTGGCCGTTCACACATGAGTGGTCCTCCACTGTCTCCCTGGCAGCTGTCCGCACGTTTGTGTTCAAGGAGGTTTCCAGCACAGAGCATCCTTCCTGTAAACCGACCCTTGTAACGTTCCTCACAAAACCTCTTGGGAAGTAAGGGGATGGCAGCTTGCTGCAGAGTTCTTGAATAGGCTCGTCCTGTCAGACGACATACCTGAGTTAGATTCCAGCTACAGATCTTACAGAAAAGAGCTACATTTAACAGTTTAATGAACATTTAATAGTCTTGAAATGGAAAGCCCTATGGTGGCATTAGTGTAGTTTAAATGAGTGATAACTAAATGGTAAATAATGGCATTAGCTGCCTTTTTTAGTGTTTGTACTTAGCATACTCTTACCCGTCACTCATCTATTTCTCAGTACTGAATTTTTTCAGAGCATTTGTGCAGGCTTTTAGTATTTGAATTCTGTATATTAAAAAGCTGAGGATGCATTCATGCTGGTTTTGCATTAACATTCCCCTAAGATTCATCTACTTCATTGAATTTTGAGAATTAATAAGCATATGAAAGTGGGAACTATTCTAAATAGAAACGTGGTATTTCATAAAGATGTTTCAGAAACAACACATTCCTGTATACAGACTGGCTTAGGTTTAACCACTGGATGTTAGTGTCCCCTATTCCCTGGTAAGCTGCTCAGTCTTTATTTAGTGGCTACAATGTATAATAGAGTGTCCTCCATGACAGCCTTTTCTTGGATCTAACTCCCACCATTATTGCCTGATCCTAAATACTCATCTGGAATAATTCATCCATAATAATACACATTCTGTGAAATATACGTCCTTAGTCATTTCTGTTCAGCTGTGGTGTCTACAGGAAGGTGACTGACCTTCCTGATGAAGTGATCATAATTCTAACAGGTATATTTAGCCTTAGAGAGCTGATTTGCCTCATCCTTCAGCAGGGTGTGCTGAGAAGGCATTTACTCCCTGTCATCCAGGAAATGCTTCCTCTTTACGGTTTATCTCAGGATTGGTCCCAGTGCTTTTTCAGTATTCTGTACGTACTACAGGTGTTCTACATTTTGCTGCAATGAAATAGGATAAGTCTAAAGTCCAGAGTTAATGTAGCATGGGATAAAATGAACACAAATGTTTATATTTAGTAAATGAAACCTTATTGAAATTATCACCTGTAGAAATACTTAACATGATGCTCTTTACAAGAGTAGAATTATCAGTGTAATTATTTTTGATGGAGAGCAGTCAACCTTTCATTTCTCCTTATTCAGGAGTCATTTGTGAATCAAGCACCTAATCCAGGCGAAACCTAGCTCTTTTGTTTCAAGAACCATCCTAAGCAAACACTAGCTGATAGATGCTGATTTAACTACAGCAAGACAATACAGAAGGCTGTTTGCCTGAGAAGAGCGTAAACTGAACACTATTGCTGGGGATTGAGAGGTGGGAAGAATGGGAAAGCAGGGGATGAAACAGAAACTTGAGTGGGTTGGATCCCTCCACTTCAACCTCAGCAGCTCTGCTTTTGTCGTGCATATTTAGAAATTCTCCCTAAGATTTAGTTTGATAAAGGGCTCCATTACAAAAAAACCATCAAACACCAAAGCCCTTTGCTGGGGTAGCTACATCAAGGTCTTGGGAAAGCTTTTTAAAATAGAGACAGCCAGGCCCAATCTCTTCTGTCACCTCACTAGTCTGGGGAACTAAAAGTAAGAGGATTCTCTACCCCTTAAACTCCACAGGCAACTGAGTTATGTCAGTTTGTGCTAAAGTTCTAATCTGAATCCATTATACATACATGCATCTCACACTTGGCAGAATTTCTGAACAACTAAGCCTGAACCCGTTCAAAATTTACTACCCATTGTACGTCAAATGTACAGATCATCCCAGACACAAGAAGGTGCCCAGATGTGATTTGCTCCTTTGTATGATTTCCAATACCTGTGTCTCCCCATCCTGTTATGTAACAGTTGGAGGCAGTTTTCTGTGGCCTCTCTCTCCGGAATGGCAAACAGGCTGGCAGAACGTGACTGCTGAATCTGGCACACTGCTCTTCTGGTCCTCGTAGTCTGATGAGGGCAATGTCGTAGTCACTGCTGTCTGGTCGATAGTCCGGGTGAATCACAATTTGTTGAACTCCAATTTCCTCTTCAAACTCCTCCGGCACCAGAGTGTGGTAATCCCCAACCCGAACAGCGTAGTTCCTAGTGCTGTTACCATACCTGAGAGGCAGAGAGAGCTAATGAGAGGCTTGTTTCAAATGCTGGAGACGTAATTGTCAGCAAGGAACGTTAACAGGGATACCGTGAGCCTTTCTTCCAAATCATTAGCCCCCTTGGTAAAGTTAACCTTTGTTTCCATTTCTCCAACCCCACTGCTAAAGGTACTAGAAACCGAGAGTCAACACTTCTTTTCTTCCTTTGTTTCACTATTTAGTCCAGGTTACCATCTATTTTCTGAGAAGGAGCAAATGTGGAGGATGAATGGAAAATAAGGGCTAATCGTTAACCTCTCATTTCCCTACCAATTGAAAAAGGATCAAAACAGGTACAATAGTATAGGGCAAAATTATTGTCCTGTATTTGCTGTCTTGGCTCTTCTGTCATTTCCAAGGTTGTTAGTTCATCAGGGAGCTCCACGAGGGCAGAAACCAGGTCCAATCTTTGAACCCCTCAGAGCATTCAGCCCCATCCACTTTACTCCCCTTTCCTGTGAACGAATGCAAACCAAAGCTCTCTTTTCAGGGCAACGTATATTCATTATATTCTCTCATTTCTTTAGATCTTTGCTCAAATGTCACCTCAATGAGACCTACTTTGACGCTCGTATGTAAAATTGCAGTCCACCCTTCCTTGTCCTCTCATCCTCCAGCACTCCCAGTGTTCTTAATCTGCCCTACTTTTCTCTTTTCTTTTCTTTTTTTAGCATTGACCACTTTTGGCAGATAAAAGGAAAGGATTGAGAGGTTTTGCAAGAGTGATTGTGGTATCTCTGGATGTAAGAAGGGAAGTCATAAGCAGAGATGGAAATGAAAACACTAGTGGAGTCAAAGGATTAAAGTCCAGTGGGGTTGAAGGATTGCAGGGCTGTAAAACTGTAAAGATAGGCGGCAGTAAAGTATGAGATGCTTGAAATCAGAATTTCAGAAGCGTGTAGTATCTGGGGAATTGGCGGCCTGGGTCTCCCGTTGGGAGTGGGTGGCTGAGATGAAGTGGAGACCATGCTCACTGAGTGAGGAAGTTAGGGAACTAAAAGGGAAAGGTGTTGAAAACTAGGTCATTAAGAAGGTCGTCAGCAGTGGCAGAAGGGGAAGTGAGCGAGGTGCTGAAATCCTCAGTGAGAAGGCGGAAGTAACCAGAAGGTGGGTCACGTCATGTCTTCTAGGCCAGTACTCAACTGGGGACAGTTTGCACCCTAGATGACATTTGGCAATGTCTGGAGACACTTTTGGTTGTCACAACTGGGGTGTGTCTGTGTGTGTTGCGGGCATCTAGTGAATAGAGGACCACGCACAGGACAGCCCCTTAGAACAAAGAATTATCTAGCTCCAAATGTCAGTAGTGCTGAGGCTGGAACTCTGCTCGAGGCAGATGTATCAGAATCAAGGTATGTTGGTTGAAAAACAGGCTGAGAGCTCTCAGTTAGTAAATGTTGTTGTTTCTATTTTAATTGAATAGTCTCTCATGGAAAAAGTCATATACATTAAAAATATACGTTCATTCACTGAATCAGCAAACGTGCTGCATTCCTGCTTAACGGGGCTTCGCGGTTCTAGGTGGTTCACATTGATCAGTGAACAGTAACAGATGCAGATTCTTGCCCTTGAATACCTTTTATTCACAGCAGGGGGAGACAGAGAATAACATGCATAATAACGACTAAGTTAGAAATGTTTCATAAATCTTTGGAATGGAATTTAAGAAATTATCTTAAACTTCACTGTCCAGTACAGTAGCCACTAGCCACATGTGGCTGCTGGAGCACTTGGAATGTGGTTAGTCTGAATTGAGATGTGCTAGAAGCATACAGCATGTACAGGATTTCGAATACTTAGTATGAGAAAAAGAGTATTAAATATAGCATCTCGATAGATAATATCAAATATCTCAAGTTTTATATTTTGCAATGATAATATTTTGGATATACCAAGTTAAATAAAATATACTATTTCATGTGTTTGGTTATCTTTTAATGTGGCTACTAGGAAATTGAAAGTTACATATATGAGTTGCGTTTGTGGTTCACATTACATTTCTCCTAGACAGCAGTGGTCTAGAGAAACAGTTTGTCATAAACTGGGCATCTGAGTTTATTATATTTCTTTAATGCAGTCTCTTATGTTGCTTCAACTTTTAAGCTTGCATTATGAGACTCCCTTCATATGTCAATTTTTTATATCCTTTCAGATAATTACATTACTGTTCAACCTAAAAAAAAAGTTCTAGTGCAACAATATTTTCCGTTCTTTGAAAAAGAGCTGTGACACTTGGCTGAAATAATCCTTGCATCTAAACTGGCTGTTAAATATATTCTACATTCTTTAAAAATTGGGTCTTCAGGCACTGGCCCGATGGCACAACAGTTAAGTTTGCATGTTCTGCTTCAGCAGCCCAGGGTTCACCAGTTCAGATCCCGGGTGTGGACCTACACACTGCTTGTCAGGCCATGCTGTGGCAGGCATCCCACATGTAATGCAGAGGAAGATGGGCACAGATGTTACCTCAGGGCAAGTCTTCCTCAGCAAAAAGAGGAGGGTTGGTGGCAGATGTTAGTTCAGGCTAATCTTCCTCAAAAAAAAAAAAGGTATTCAGGGGGTGGGTGGTGGGCCAAAGGGGTAAAGGGACACTTATGTATGGTGACAGATAAAAACTAGACTATTGGTGGTGAACAGGACGCAGTCTGTACAGAAACAAATATAATAACGTACACCTGAAATTTACACAATATTAAACAACCAATATGACCTCAAAAAAACAAAATAAAAACTTGGGTCTTCAGCCAGTAAACAAAAAAACAGGACATTACAACAGGGAAATTTCTTTTTAAAATAATCTCAGTGTTAAAGTCTTGGGAAACCTTGCTTTAATGTGTCACTTCATGTGTGGACTACTGCAGTGTTCTCCCAAATGGCCTTGCTGCTGCAAGCTGTAACCTTTTCAATCCATCCTTCACTCTGCAGCCAGAACAATGTTTCCACCTGATGATAGAACTACTCTTCTGAATACCCTTCAGTGGCTCCCCACTGTCTACATAATAAAGTTCAAATTCCTTCAGTGATACACAATCCCATCCAAGAATGGCCCTTGTCCACCTCTCTGATACCAGCCTGGTCTCTGTGCTCCTCATTTTAGCTGCTTGAAGAGGTATTTCACAAACCTGTCTTTATTCAAACCACTTGCAGTATCATTCCCCCTCCCCTTATTCCTAAAATGGCAGAAACTGATTTTATCTTTCAAGTCTCAAGTCAAGAATCTCCTGGGAAGTTCTTCCTGATCCCTACCCTGCCTAAAAACTGGCTAATCCTTCTTTTGAAAATTCCCAGTAGTACTATCTTAGCATTTATAGCAATTTCTAGGACTTGTTAAAATGTCAGGTCTCCCCCAGTAAAGGCTCCTCGTGTGTGAGGACCATGTCAGTGCTCACTTTTGTGTCCTCAGCACCAAGCAAAGTATTTGGCACAGAGAAAGCTCTTAATAAATGTATGTTCAACAACAACTTTTGAAAGACATCCGTGTCCACATATATACTTACACTGTCATCCCGAACTTACTGAAATCAAAGAGACATCTTACCAATCCTTGCAACATCACCACGAAAGTTTCTATTCTTAAAAAAGAAAAATAGAACGCACAAAGATTTAATGTTCTTGTTAATGCTGGCTGATCAGCAAAACCACCTGTACCACTTTTATTTATTTATTTATTTATTTTGCTTTTTGGTGAGGAGGATTGGCCCTGAGCTAACATCTCTGCCAGTCTTCCTCCATTTTGTATGTGGGATGCCACCACAGCATGGCTTAATGAGTGGTATGTAGGTCCTCGCCCAGGATCTGAACCTGCGAACCCTGGGCCGCCGAAGATGAGCACACAATCTTAACCACTATGCCACTGGGCTAGCCCTGTACCACTTTTAAAAATATAAATGTCTAGGCCACACAGTCTCTGAGAATATCAAATTAATAGGACTGATGTAGGACCATAGGTGATTCAAATGCACAGTCAGGCTTGAGAACCACTGAACCAAAGACTCGGAAAGGCATGGGCATAGCTCCTGCCTCAGCATGCCTGGAATTTCACCGGGTGAAGTGAGCATCCTAAGAGATATCAACACACAAAAACCATACGATGTTCCATACACATATACTGTGTTCTGGGATCAAGTAGATTTCAGCAGGCACTTTTGAGTATGCCCTCAAATTAGTTTGCTCACCAGTCAGGAGCTGATATTAAACTGAGAATAAAAGTAAAATATTCACCTGAAGGAAACAAGAACCATTCTTGTCAAAATTAAGTTCTTTATTAGTACCTATAGTTTTAAAGTTGTCCTGATTTAAGGAAATGGACCAGCTAAACCTAAGCATTGATTCCCACATTGTTTTCACTCCAATTATTCTTAGAACAGATTTCATGTTTCAAATTTGAAGAGCATCTGGCACAAGCCTAGATTAGTTTGCTAACCAAATATTTGTCTTCTAGTGTCACCTCTCCTAGTGGGTGTGATTATACACTTCAGGGATTAACACTTTGAGGTTCCCAATATGTCTGTGGACTTTGAAAGCATTAACTATGGGTCTAAGCTTCTCAAGAAAACATATGAAGGAATCCTCTTTTGCAGCGTATTTCAAAGTCTTTCTAGTTGAGCTTTTGTTATTTTGATAGACTTTATTATATTCAAAAATGTTTCTAAAACAAACATTTCAGGTTTTGGCTGACACACCATTCAGTTGTTTGCTTTGCTGAAATGCCTTCAACTCCCCCTCAAATAAAAATTGGATGCAATTCCCAGACAACTTGAGCAAGGGAAGATCTGAGACACAGCAGTTTGGTAAAATCCAATATCCCAATTTCTCTGACATTCTAGAATTAAAATAAACAACAACAAATTACTAGTATTAAAAATAGAAGAATTAATTCAGGTTGCGGGGTCGTATTCTTTATGTGTGTTCCACAGATGGATTCATCTCTCCAAAAAGACAGTATTTTATATCAGCCTGCGCACATCTGCTATTACTAGAATGTGCTTTTCTCTGTTGTCTGGATGAAACTCAAAAAGTAGTTGACTAAAGTTGCTTGTGTATATGGTTCCAGTTGCTCAGGGAGAAGTGACCTTCTCTGTAGGCACTGTCCCTTAACATACATACAGTGTGTGTTCAGGAAATGGTTTTAGCATGATTGATGATACTATGTATATCACCAAAACCAGGTCCTTAAGAACTCTCCTCCACCATAGACTGTGTCTTCATGCAACATATGCACCTGACACACTGTGCTCTGAAAAGTCAGTCCCATTACCTCTGTGCATCATCTTTCTAATTACAAAGATCTAGACATTTCTGATTTTCAGAGCAACAATCTCTGTTTCCAGCTGCTATGGCATGTCTAGGCAGAAAGTCAAAAAGATAAAATCACGTAAAGCTATATTCTTGAACAAACCAAATTTGCAGTAGAATTAAAGAATTAAGAGAGTCTTTGTTTCGGTACATTCTTTCCTCCAAAATGGTGTTTGTTATCAGAATAAGCAATTAAAAGGAATTACTTTAATATTCAGGAATTTTTCTCTCAATTATATTGCTGCACCACCTCAAAGGGTCACTTCATGCTACTTGTAGTTGTGATTTAGAGTAGAAAATAGCCAAAGCAAGCAGTTTATATTGTGTGAGATTCACAGGGAAACTACAAAAAAACTTAATTTGTCCAATTTCCACTTCAAACTGCCAACAGGATATTGCATTGCAAAGTCTGTATTGCATTAACACTAGGAAAAACATGAAAAATGAGATAGAGGCCTTTAAATGGTGATTCACCAACTACCTCAGTTACCCTTATTACATTGTCATAGAAGAATGTTCTGGACACCTCACAATATGTGAAAGCTAAGAACAAATTAGAGGTGGATTACTAGAACTCTGTCAGCCATCCAATAAAGTATGCTTATCATGTAAAGAGACTACATAAAATGAATGTAGCTGAGGATGATGGAGCTGAAGTAATTGCATTCTGACCTCATCCTCCCCAGGCCATCATTCCTAGATTATTCTGATATGAGGGTTACATAAAAGAGTGTGTACTCTGTGAAGGCAAAACAAATAAATATAAAAAGATATCATCCCCTAGAATAAAATAACACAGTAATATCATCAGTGCAAGAATTAGGCCGCAAAGAAGGCTCGATGAACAGGAAAACCCCAAATATACAGTAGTCCAGTAGTTAACGAAGCAGTGGAGATGCAAATAGAAAGAAACGGGTGAGAGAACTCATTTCAAAATAGGAAATCCAGTCCCTCACCAGTGGGCCTGAAGTTAGACTCGCAAGAGATCTCAAAGGAAAGTAACCTCTCAGAAGGCTTCTGTGCCACGGTCTCTGCTATTCGAGAGGAAGCATATTTTTGCAAATTTCAGTGTTTCTGATGATTAAAGGAGGGTTACTTCAAAGTCCCTGAAGCCAGAAAAACAAAATGTGGAGCTTGTCCTAATCACTGGTGACTATCCTTATGCCTTTTAATAAACTTACTGCAATAAAGACATGAGCTGTAGCGTCCTCAGGCCCTTCAAAACAGGCAGTCTGTGACGTCGGGTAAAGGTTACAGGCCAAGTCGGATGGCTGTGTAACACAACTGCAAAACAACTTTCTCCCTACTAACATTAAAAGAGCCTCGCGTTATATCTAAGTACATCAAAATGCTGCATATCATGATCTTTTTAATAATCTGTCTTTATCTTATACTGTGCAAATAATGGGAAGAAACTCAGAATGACATATGGAAGGAGTTATCTGGTGATCTAGGATTAAAATACCACCATCCTCTAAAGAGTCCAACATTCTTAACTATATCCACTATCTGGCAACCGAGCCCCCTCTTTCATCGTGCAGCAATCATTTAGGAGTATCTACTACGTGCCAAGTAATATACTAGACACTTGGTTTATAAACACAAATGAGACAATTACTGACTTTAAGCAATAATGTAGGAAGAGCAGGCCAAGGGAGAAATAATGACATGTAAACAAACAAATCCAAGCATGTACCTAAAAAAAAGGTCTTCTGGAGAGCCCAAAAGTGAGATCAAAGTTTTCAACCTCAAGTGCAATTTTGGGCAATTTCCCTACTTTAAATACTTTAAGCCTTAACCCCTAAGACTATAACTTTTAGCAGAGACTTGAAAACAAGGAGTCTTGACCAAGAGGACGATAATCTAAAATGAACCTACTGAATTATTTTTCCTGAACTCTAAATCCCAAGACAGTCTTCTCCAGGTTCTCTGCAGTTTCCCGTCTTATTCTTTTCTACTAGTCAGTGGAATGAAATCATCCTGTATTCCCTACTTTTGCTAACAATAATCTTTAATTTCTCTTTTGGAACCCCAAGATAATCATAGCCAATGTCTGTTTGGACTTTCACCATTTATAGAATATTTTCACATACTTTGCAGATAATTTGTTCCTCACTGTGGGATGCCATTGCCTTCATTTTACAGATGAGAAAACTGAGGCTCCAAGAGGTGAAATAATTTCCACCAAGATAAACCATTAACAGTTGGAGGAGCTAGAACTGTAACCCGGTCTTGATGGCCAGGTCCAAATCTCTTGATACACAGCACCACGTTCTCCTGATTTCTGTCACGGAGTCTCTGCCTTCTCTCCCTCCTTGTCTTTGCCATCTTCTGTCTCCATTACAGTAGCCTTATAACTAGTCTCCCTCAAGTTCCCATCGTAGTGGGTCTTAACCACTTGGTAACACGGGCCAACTTGAGTCACTCCATATAAGCATGTCTGAAAAGATTTTTCATATAATTTGAAGTTCACTCACAGACCCCTAGATTAATAACTTTGCTTTACTCCCTCAGGTTTCCCATACATCCCCAAATGACTCATCTCCTAAAACTCCTCTATGATCATATTTCAAGGCTCAGCCTTTAGTGGTTTCCCACTGCCTAGTGAATGAAACAAATTCACTACCCTGACCTTCCAGGCCTTTCCTGCTTCTCTACTGTCAGTCTACTACACAAATTCTAGATCCACTCTCCGAACTAGTAACTGTCATCCTTCAGATATGTCTGATGCTTTCTCACAACTATGCTCTCAACATTAGACGTCACCTACCTCCAGCCTCCCTGCTTCTGTCGGAGCTGCCCAAGACTGATTAACTTTGCGGGCAACCGCATTACACTGCTGACTGGTATTAAGGTTGCAAGAAACTAAAACCCATCAGGTCTTTTTCACTTGTGCTGCATTCAAGCCAAGTTTCCTGGAACTAAAGACAACATTTTACTTGGGCTTTATTCCGTATTTCTTATTAGAATCAGCCTCTTAAGATCTTTTGCCATCATGGATCCTATCTTCCAACATATTACTTGTCCCTCCCAATCTCCTGGCATCCAAAAATAGAATTAACTTACTATCAGTGTCCTTTTTCAGTTTAGTGATTAAGATGTTGAATAGGACAAGGATAAGTATCCTGTCACCTCCATTATATTCTTCCTTATCATCATTCTTCAAATATCCAGACCATATTCTATTCTATCCACTAAGCAAGTGGTTCTTAACATTTAGTGTACATAATCACCCAAGATGCTTGATTAAATGCAAACTCCTGGATCTCAGCTCCAACAATTCAGTAGATCTGGAGTAGGGGCCCAGGAATCTAGATTTTTAACAAGCTCAATGTATCTGATATTGGGGTGAAGAGACCACTCTTTAAAAATGATGCCCTAAACTTTTTTTGATCCTATTTTTTCAGCAACATTAATGGCTCCCTCCCCTGGGCTCCTATAGCTACATTGAAAACTCTTGAAAGCAAGGATCCTATCTCTCTTGTTCTCCATTACACCTCTAGGGCAGAGCACATTCCTAGGAGTATTAGGGGCTCTGTAACTTTTTGTTAATGAATGAATATAATCTTTATTGTCTGTGCCATTCATGTAACATATGAATGTATTGAACCCATTGGTATATAGATGAACTCTCAAACTCAAGTATTATCCAAGAAATGACAAAAGCTATGTAAAATATAGACTTGTGTCTTCTGCAGCACCGGAACATGGAAGATTACTCCATAAAAATTTATCAAAATAGATAAGAGGAAGTGAATAGAGATCCTAGAAATCAAGATATATGACAAGTTGCCATACAATATAGTTGACATAAATCAGTGGGTGAAAAATGGAATGTTCAATAAAAAGTGCTGGGAAAACTATCCATAAAGAAAAGTGTACCTCATACCATAGACCATACACAAAAATACACTGTAAACAGATTTAAAAATCTAAACATGAAAAGCAAAACTATAAAGTTTTTTAGTAAAAAACTAAGATAGTAGTACCTTCATTATGGTGCTAGAGAAGGATTTTTTAAATAAGATATACAAAGAGTTTATAAAACTTGAAAAATTGACACATTCAAATATATTAAAATTAAAATATCTTCATAAGAAAAAGACCTTAAACAAGTGCAAGGACATGCCTCAGATTGAGAAAAGGTATTTGCAACAGATAACAATAAAGACTTTGTACAGAGAACATATTCAAAAGTTTTAAAAATCAATTACAAAAAGAAAATCCAATAGAAAAATAAGCAAAGAATATGAACAAAGATTTCATGAAAGAGGAAGACATTAATTAGGGAAATGGAATTAAAAAGAAATCCAGGGGCCAGCCTGGTGGCATAGAGGTTAAGTTTGTGCACTCTGCTTTGGTGGCCTGGGGTTCACCGATTCAGATCCTGGGCACAGACCTACACACCACTTATCAAGCCTTGCTGTGGCAGGCGTCCCACATATAAAGTAGAGGAAGATGGGCATGGATGTTAGCTCAGGGCCACTCTTCCTCAGCAAACAGAGGAGTATTGGTGGCAGATGTTGGTTCAGAGCTAATTTTCCTCAAAAAAAAGAAAAAAATCCAAAAACTCTAAGATTGGCAAAAATTAAAAATGTTGATAGCATCAAGTTGAGGTGTGGATGTGTGAAAACAGGAACTTACACATGCCATGATATATAGACTGATACAATTAGTTTAGAAAGTAAATGAGTAGTGCCTAATAAAATTGAATGGCAGGGCTGGCCCTGTGCCTGAGTGGTTAAGTTCACACACTCCGCTTCAGCGGCCCAGGGTTTCGCTGGCTTGAATCCTGGGTGCAGACATGGCATCTCCTGTCAGGCCACACTGAGATGGCATCCCACATGCCACAACTAGAAGGACCCACAGCTAAAATATACAACTATGTACTGGGAGGATTTGCAGAGGAAAAGCATAAAAAAAAGAAGAAGAAGGAGAAGATTGGCAACAGTTGTTAGTTCAGGTGCCAATCTTTAAGAAAATAAAAATAAAAATAAAAAATTGGGGGCCGGCCCAGTGGAGCAGCGGTTAAGTTCGCACATTCCACTTTGGTGGCCCGGGGTTCGCCGGTTCTGATGCCCGGTGCGGACATGGCACCACTTGACACACCATGCTGTGGTAGGCGTCCCACATATAAAGTAGAGGAAGATGGGCATGGATGTTAGCTCAGAGACAGTCTTCCTCAGCAAAAAGAGGAGGATTGGCAGAGTTCGCTCAGGGCTAATCTTCATCAAAAAAAAAATAATAAATAAATAAAAAATTGAATGGCACCCATACTCTGGGACCCAGCAAAATGCTCCCACATGGGTGTACCCAGCGAGACATGTAATGGCTATCTACTGCAGCATTGTTTTTTAAGAATGAAGGAATGGAAACCACTGAACTATCTATCAGTAGGGCAATAAATAAACAGTGGTTTAGTCTTATAATCAGAGTTAAAATTCACAGGCAGTTAAAGCAAACAAAATCTACATGGATGGATTGCAAAGACACAATGAGGCCATACAATATCACATATGAAAAAATGTAAAATAAATTTTTGCTTGTAAGAATTTTTCAACAAAATGGTACATTTTTATTTAAAGCTTTCTATTATGACCATTTTCAAACACACAAAATTAGAATAGTATAGTGAAACTCCTTGTACTCATCACCTTGCTTTAGTAGTTTTCAGTATTTTGCCAGCAATTGGTATACATTTTTAAATACCAAAATTCATGCTGAGGGAATGGCCGTTAAGCGGGGCCCATGACAGCACAGGACAAGGAAAAAGGAGAGCCGGGTTCTGGTGCAGCCACTGCCACCATGCGCAGTGTGGCTCGCACACACTGGCTTTCTCTGCGTGGCCTCCCTTCTGAACTAGGAAGACTTCAGATTGGACTGATAAAAGGTTTGGGACAAGAGGGAATAATCAGGATCCAAGCTGACTTTCTAGAAGGGACAAATAGAGAAATCTAAAAGACACAAAATACCAGGAAGACCCAAAGGATCAGAAACAGTAAAACTGCACTCCGGACTCCTTAGCATTCACGACTAGAGAACCTGAGGTCTCCTCTAGCTCTGCGGGGATGCGATTTCACCCTCAGATATGTTTTGGGGGGAAGCACTAACATAGCCGCCTCCCCTCCAAAAACCCATTTTCTCCTCTCCCTAAATCTGGGGTTTGCTTTAACACCTGGGTAGCAAGTAGCTTCCTGAGAGCGCTCTTTGCTCCTCACATTACCTCCCTCCCCTCCAGTGCTGGCGCAGACAGGGCAGGCCTACAGCCTGGTCCTGATACCCCAAGTTTCTAGTATGCTGTAGAGCATGAAGGGACTGGAATAACTGGCAAATCAGAGCCAAACTGAGTTGTTTGGAAAGGTGGACATGTACCTCTTGAAGCAGTGTGCCGCTGTAAGGACCCAGCAGCTACTCAGGAGCGTGGCCCCACACAGGAGCCTGCCATCTCCATGGGATGACTTCAGCCGAAGGGACACTTGCCAAGGCCAGCCACCCCTAAGAAGAAAGTAAGCCACTCATCAGTATCATAAAAGGCAGAACAGCAAAGTAAAGTACCCCTTAAAGCAATGACTTACAAGGCTTATAGGTGGAAGGAGAGGAGAATAACAGGAGCTCAAGGATAAGAGATCTCTTCCTACTTTGAAAAGATGCCCCTACAACCTGTACAGACCACCCTGAAGGTTTGCTTAAAGGCATTTGTATGCATTGCCCCATCTCTACATTCTTGGGAACAAGTTGAGTCTTCTTTGTATTTCATGATTTGATGGGGATTTTCTCTCCTCACTCTACCTCACCCAAGCAGCCTAAAGAAGTATTTAATAAACAAAGTGCTGGTTTCCACTAGTAAATTCAACAAACAAAAATATTATATTAAAATCAATCAAATCCAAAACACATATGTTCTAAACTAAGTGAGATTTGTAGTTATACATTTTTTTCAGATCTGTTAAATTAGTTTGTTTCTGCTACATAACTTTTCAGTAGTACATTTATTTCATAAATCAGGGGACAGTGATACAAAAACATGGTCTATATAAAGTAAATGTAGGTCAAAGGACAGTGACATTATCAGTGTAATCCGTATGCAACATAGAAAATAAAATAAGCAAAATGAATCCCTTATATAATAGTAGAAAATCCCCAGTTTCTAACCCTGTATGTGTATAAATAATTCTGTAATATAGAAAATCTCCTCTGAAAAACCTTTTACCTTAAAGAATTTTTCCCACCAATGATCCTCTTCTGCCGACGGTGCAGTAATCTCAACCCACAGACAGATGAGAGGGACTCTGAAGCAGAAACAGGTTATTAATTAAACTATCATCTTGCTGACAGTGGGTTAAAGACACAAGTTGCACATTCCCCTACTGCTTCCTTCTCTGTTTTGAATGCCTTTTCTCCTGAAATTATAGCATACTTTTCTTATAATAAAAATTAAAAGTTGTTGGGGCCAGCCCAGTGGCAAAGTGGTTACGTTCACGCGCTCCACCTCGGCGACCAGGGATTCACGGGTTTGGATCTTGGGTGGGGTCTTAGCACTGATCATCAGGCCATGCTGTGGCGGCATCCCACATACAAAACAGAGGAAGACTGGCACAGATGTTAGTTCAGCAACAATCTTCCTCAAGCAAAAAGAGGAAGATTGGCAACAGATATTGGCTCAGGGCCACTCTTCCTCACTACCCCCCCCCCCCAAAAAAAAGTTGTTTTCTCATTCAGCCATGGCAACAATAGTTCTCAAGCAGATGAGGAACTTTATGAGGTTTCCCACATTCAGCTCTGAAGAGGTTTCACTGGCTGCTGAACGGTTTGACCCTGTCCAGCACATCATCCTTGTAGGTACCCACATCTCCTCCTCTGCTGATTACACAGGCACTCAGGAACATTAAACAAAACAAGAGAACTACAAAGGCAATAATGGTCTAAATTACTTGCTTTTCACATACAATACACCTACAAGCCATATATACAAATGTAACTCAGAGGAACAAAGCACAGTCCCAGGATAGAATTTTGATCTAAGTTTACATTTACTCCTGTAGCATATTAACATATGGAAAGGGTTTATTACTAAGCCAATTTAAATAACAAACTGTATTTAAGGGTATATAGTCAAACTTCCCAAGATAACGGACTTCTGTGAAGAACATTAAAAAAATTTAAATTAAAAATATACGAAAGATGGTGTACAAACAAGGAGTAAATAAAATAAGGTATGACTCATTTTTAAAACAATTTTAGAAAATAGAAGAATCTATGGGGGAGTCTTGTTTCTTTGGTTAAGTACATGTGTATAAAGGTAGATATGTACTGTTTTTCTATCTGCATAAGAAGAGGGTGGGAATTGTGCCACGACCATGGAAACCTAGTCAGCACTAATGGGCTCCCATAATAACCAGGCAGAAGGGAGCTCAACAGGGGATCAGCACTAGTTATTTCTCTGGAGAAAGAGATTCAACAGTGTGTACCAAGATCATTATTTTGCCAGATCTCAGAGGCATGCTGTCAAACTTTAATCCTCGCATCTTAGGATACGAGTCCTCTAGATGACACTGCAAATTATGAAAGAGAAAAATACAAGTTTCCAATAACGCTCCAAGTCAGGTCAAGGCATAGAATGCCAAGAGAAGGAATGATGTAACACTGAGCAAGCAAATCTGAAAGTTTACATCATTCTGAAGCAAAGGACCAAACTGCAAGAAAGTAAAACCTATTCAAAGCCATAAAACTCACTGTTACAAAAGAATTAAAAAGCAAAATGAAGTTCATTTGTAAAAGGATCCCATCAGAGGACCAATAACCAAGGGCTTGAGTTTGAATCACCTTATAGAAGTAACTAGATCTTGAGGCTCAACCCAAAATCAATAGGTCAATAAGCCAAATTCATTAATCTAGCTGAATTTGATGAAATTCAGCTAAGAGGAAATCATCCAGTCTAAGATGAAATCTTTGTGTTTGAGGTATGGTGGCACTGGAACCACGGTAAGGTACCAAACTAGGCGTTGCTGCAACTCTGGGAAGCCATAAAAGCAAATGCACCAATAATGAACAAATAAACATGGTATTTCATATTTCAAAATAGGTTTACACAGAAATATAGTAAGACATTTTACAATCATTGAATTTTTATGTTTTTCTACTGCTTAAGAAATTTGAAATAATCCAAAGAATTATTTATATTCAATTTGTAGTTATAGTTTAAATTATTGAAAAGAATTTAATAAATTAAGTTACAATCAATACTTAGGAAAAATTGGCTTACCAAATCATATTTATTAATATATAAGGAATATGTTATATATATACATATATATAAAAAACAAAGCACAAACAGTTGTAAGTATTCTTCTCTACACTCAAAAGCTCCTCAAATAGCGAAGAATCATATTAACAACATCCAAGTTATTTATTTCATTGTCTTTAGCAGTTACTAAAGGATGTTAGAAAAAGAGAATGCTTGGGGCTGACCCCAGTGGCACAGCGGTTAAGTGTGCACGTTCCGCTTCAGCGGCCTGGGGTTCACTGGTTCGGATCCCAGGTGCAGACATGGCACTGCTTGGCAAGCCATGCTGTGGTAGGCATCCCACATATAAAGTAGAGGAAGATGGGCATGGATGTTAGCTCAGGGCCAGTCTTCCTCAGCAAAAAGAGGAGGATTGGCAGTGGATGTTAGCTCAGGGCTAATCTTCCTTGAAAAAAAAAAAAAGAGAGAGAGAATCTTAAATATAGATGTACCTGATTTTAAGAAAATTCAATGTATCAAAACTGTGAACTTTCAATCCACATAAATAAAGAGGTGATTGTTCTTTTCAAGAAATATACCATAGTTTTTTCCAAAATAGCTAGTTCTTTTCCTTATTCATTTAAAGCAGTAATTTCATAAAAATTAAACAGAGCTTTCAAAAACTCTTCTATTTAAGTTTGAAACATTTACTACTGTATTATACTAAAAGATTATTTCTCATATTCCTTACATTTTTAAATTCCAGAGAATAAAATCTACAAAAGATAATTTTCTTTTTGCAATTAATTTAAAAAATTATCCTGTATTTGAAATATTTGCAAGAATGGAAGAGTGCCTTTCTATGATTCATCGTTAAATTTTCACTTCTTGCTTTCTTTTTTTTTGGCTGAGAAAGATTTGTCCTAGAGCTAACATCTGCTGCCAATCTTCCTCTTTTTGTATGTGAGCCACTGCCACAGCACGACCACTGACAGACGAGTGGCATAGGTCCACGCCTGGGAACTGAACCCAGGCTGCCAAAGGAGAGCGCCAAACTTAACCACTAAGCCTTTGGGGCTGGCCCTCTTGCCTTCTTTTAATGAATATCAATAATTTTAATATCAATTCTGAATCTTCAAGGACCAAACCAACAAGTTTGACAGTTTTATTACATCTAGAGAAGGATGGTACAGAAATGGCTAAGAATGTCAAAAGGGGACAATCCCAGAGATTACAAAATCCTGTAAAGCCATTCCTGCCCTTGAACCCTGCCCTCCCTGGAAGCCCTACCCAGACAAGTTTGTCAAGAACCACTGCCTCTAAATTCTCACACAAGGAACAAGGGACTGTATATATCCTTATGGAAGGGGATTTTTACCATCAAAGCACTGCTTATAACAATGAAGTGGGAATTGGTATTCTTTGACTTGCATAGGCCCCAGAAGGTGACTTACCTTTATTACTGTTAACTGATGCTTTCTTTCCAAAGTAATCACAAATAACTCCTGCATCCTCACTGTGGCGGCAGTTGTGTCTTCCAATATCTTGTTTGATACAGTCAGCCAGGGACCTCTCATTTCCTGTGCATTTCACATTATCCACGTGGATGGGTCCTTTTCCTTCCCCAAAGTAAGCCATGGTTCGTGCTTTGGCAGGACCCCTGGAAACAGAGCATTCTTGAGGACGTGGAGAATCAGTCAATCATACATCTGATAAATCACAACATATGCTCGCTCAATTATATTTCTTAACTTTTATATAGTAAAATTAGCATCTATATGTGCTAAAACAGACTTATTTCATGACTGCAAAAAAAATTAGGAGAGGTAATGACTATACTTTGTTTTCATACGCCACAGCTGCTTGATTATTCCAGTTGCCTCTAATTTAGCTTGGGCTAAGAAAGTCACATTTAATGGCATGTCAAAAAATCATGATAGTCTCAAACTCTAGTTTAAGCAGGAAAAAAATCATCTCAAAATTTTCTACTACCTTAAAGAGTATAATACTCTCTTAAAGTTGGTATAATACTGCCAAGAAAATTATGAGATTAAATAATTACCTAGCAAGCTAAGAACTAATTTTTTGCCTACTTTAGAAGTAAAAAAGTTCAATTTTTAACAGAGAAAATGAAAACCAGGAATCATAAATAAAAGGCAGACTTACTCTTGGTGTATTACCTTTTTTTGTTTTTTTAATAACACTTCTTTTTAAATATCCAAATACAGAAGCTTTTTAATGAAATATTTCAAACTAACACCATATTCAAAACTCAATTCCTGATAAATTGATGACATATCTATGAAAGGCAAAAGTTTTAAAGTTTGAATTGTAAGAAAATTATCCTTATAACCTCAAGTTAGGGGAAGATTTATTAAATAAGACATAGATGGTATACCATAAATTAAAAGATTGATAAATGCCACAAAAATTAAATTAAGAATGCCACTTTACTAAAATCCACCCTAAGGAAATTGGAAAGATAATAAGTTGATGAATATATTTTGCAATACATATTTACAAATATGTTTGTTGGGGAAGACATTTTCTAACAGAGTGGAATAGCATACGATATACAAAGAATTTTCAACATTCATTTAGAAAACTAAAAAATTCCAACAACCCAAGATAAAAAAGGCAAAAGACAGGAAAAGGTCTTTTTACACAAAAGGAAATAGGTCAGTGGCCAATAAACAAATGAAAAAATGTCCAATCTCATTAGTAATCAGAAATAAGCAATGAGATGACACTAGCTACCCACTAGATTGGCACAAACTGAAAAAAATGGCAAAAAATGAAAAACCATCGTTGCTGTTGAATGTGTCAAACGGGTGGACCCCCGAGTAAGCAGTCCCGCGACACTTGATCAGTTGACGGTGCCCATCCTCTGTAAGCCAGAAGGTCTACTCTTGCTTATAGTCCCTAAAAAAGTCTCTTGCACAGGTGCACCAGCAAGAAAGGCATGAGAATATTCATAGCAGTCTAACTTTTTCATAGCAAAACTAGAAATTATAAACACCCTATCAATAACACAATACACAAGTTGGATATTTATGTGACAATATCATAGAGCAAAATGAATAGGAGTGAAGTACAGCTATACAGATCAACAGAGGTGAATCTCAAAAGCAGTTCTGAGGGTGGAAAAAAGCAGGTACTGAAGAAAACTCAAAGTATGATTACTTGCTTTAAAAAATATATAAGCAATAGACAAAATTCTTATTTAAGGTATAACTTTAAAATTATGAAGAAATACAGTTGAAGACCCATAATTCAAGACAGTGGACTAAGGAGAGTGGGATTGGCCCACAAGGAGCTCAAAGGTACACTCATGTTCTGTTTCCTAAACTCAGTGGCAGACAGGACTGCCCTGTGTGGTCCTGCATGCTGTGCGCAGCATGGCACCAGGAGATGCCATTCATGTGGCTACAGCCTGCACAACTGAAAATATGGCTATGGTGAGATGACGTGTGTTTGTTTCATTGCTATCCTTTAAAAAATACACACACATATACATAGTGGCTGTATATTTCCCAATTAAAGACAAAGAAGAAGGCTGGCCCCGTGGCCGAGTGGTTGAGTTCACGCACTCCACTGCAGGTGGCCCAGTGTTTCGTTGGTTCGAATCCTGGGCGTGGACATGGCCCTGCTCATCACACCATGCTGAGGCAGCATCCCACATGCCACAACTCGTAGGACCCACAACGAAGAATATACAACTATGTACTGGGGGGCTTTGGGGAGAAAAAAGGAAAAAAAAATAAAATCTTTAAAGACAAAGAAAAAAATGGGAAAATATTAATCTTACTTAGGAGATTTTTTAAAAAGTTGAGTCAAAAAATTTATTTGCAGAATTATAGGTAATATCTTTTAATTTGACTACTTTCTTATGACACACAAAAAAGCATCTAATGAATAGGCATTAATTTCATAATTAGAAACAAAACGTTACTTAAGAAAAAATCTAATTTTATTTTAGGAAATTATAAAATGAATCAACAATACCTTATATCAGAGAAACATGTTTTAATGTTAATCGAGGTGGTGATACTTTGCAAACAACTACTGAAAATACATCTGCTATCAGAATACTTCGATACAGTCAGGAAACAATGTTTTCTTGTTGTTAGCTTAGTCATCACAGTATACAAGAGTAATTTATCACTAAAATAATTCCATCCACTGAACTGAAGAGGTTTAGGACTACCACTGTTAGATTAAGAGGGATTGTCAGCGGTGGACCACACTGTGGACCTGAGCGTGAAGCCAGTTCTCTCTCTCACTAGCTATGAAACCTTAGACAATTATGCAACCTCTCTGAGACACTTTCCTCATCTGCAAAACTGAGATAATAGGAACTACCTCATTTGGTTATTGTGAAGATTAAACAAGACAATGCCTAGTACATAGTAAGTACTCAATAAATATTAGCTATAATATAGTTGGTTAATAACTGGTTGTTATTAAATTTACTAAATTTTTTAAAATACAAGTACAAAGAGGGAGGGAATAAAAATACAAACAAGCCAGCAAACAGGCCAGGCCAGTAGATACCCCTTAAAATATCTTCACTTAAAATTTTTCTTTGGCAATGTTCACTTTTTCATTTCCACCCTAGAAGACAGATATTACATATTTACTCATGATCACATGTAAGCATATGTGAAGGAGCTATATGATAAAGAGTAATTCCTAATAAAATACTCAGAAGAATGATAATCATCGGAATCTTCAAAGTTACTACTTTCCAAACACTCAGTGGTAGAAAAGGCTTAAGATCTGCTCAACCCAGCAACAGGGCAAAAGAAATTTCAACCTGTCTAAAGGTTAGAACACATTCTTATAATGCGGACTTCCGGTTTCAGCCACTTATGTCTTGAGCAATACATGGTGTAGCTGTCAACACTCTCCAATGACTAATGCCTGTTTTCTCTGCATCTACTGTTCTGCTGAGGTGGGAATGTCACAGGGAAAAGTGCACAGCCCACTTTCAAAACCTTTCCTGTTCCGAGAAACCACAGCATATGAGAGCCACACGTGGGAATCAAAAGTATGAGAGGTTTTAAATCAAAAGAAAGCGTCTCATCAAAAATGACAATATAGACTTCTAACATCAAAATAGATTCTACTTAATTCAGATAAAGTTATTACGTTTCCTTACAGTTAGGCAGGAAACTCAAGTGAAGCAGTTTATTGATGTGGATTATCTGAGAAATTCACTTAGATAATCCCCTTTGAGCACACTCATAGTTGGCAGCACATTCATTTTGTAAATAAACCCAGTCATTTCTTCTGCCTTGGTAATAGCTACTCTGACATAAATTGCAAATAAAAATAAGTTTTAACCCATTAGAAATCTTTACAGCCATGGAAGATCCCTGTGCCCAAAGATGTGACTCTAAAGGTACTCTTAGAGTAAATCTTTTTTTATATATAAAATGCATTTAATAATTGCATGAGTAATAAATGGTCATTGTATAAAATTTTCAGAATAAATGTATGAAAACCCCCAACAGCACACTACTAGCATTTGAGTATATTTCCTTCCTGTACATACATATGGGGAAAATACTATCATTTTTAATGGTTAAAAACTTCATTGTACAGATTGGTGGATCTCAAGCTGCAGGCTATTCAAGAGGCCACTTGAGTTGATTCTGAGTGAGTGTATCGAGGTGGGACTTAAGAAATCTATTTTTTTAACAAGCCCCAGGTAGTTCAGCATCAAACTTTGGTGTAGAAAAATTAGAATTTATTTCCCTACTGTCACACATTTATTTTAAAAATTTAGGCTTTTTATAATTATATACATCCTGATACGTAAATTTTTATGGGAAGCTCAGATTTCTTCCCAGCAATGAAATTTTTGTTCAACAGGTATAAACATTTCTTAAGGTTCTGGATATGTATTGCTGAACACAGGGCAAGTCTTTTGAAAGCAAGTTATGCATTTGAAATATCTATAATTAAAATGCAACCATTTAAAGCAAAGGTTTTCTTCTGTTTTATTTTGTGTGTCATAGTTCTGATCTGTCTGGAATTTATTGCTGTTTAGGGTTAGTAAGGGATCTAGCTTTATTTTTGCCCCTAAGGTAATTGTCCCAATAACTTTTCCTGCTGATTTGAAGGGCTTTTTTATTTACTCATCCAACATGCTTATATGTACACAAGCCATTGCGTGGTCTTTATAGTTCAGTAATTCCCAACCATGGCTACACATTAAAATTACCTTTTGGAGCTTTTAAAATATAGCCAATCCTGAATCCCACCTGACATCAAATAAAGTAGAATCCGTGGGAGCGGAGCGAGGCATGGGTAATATTTTTTTAAGTCCCAAAGTGATTTTAATGTACACCAAGGTTGATAACCACTGTTGTAGTTGGTAACATTGACTTCTTTGCCTGCTCCTGTGCCAGTGTCACGTGGATTTGGATTCAGATGAATTCAGAAGTCAAGTCCTCCTCCCCATCCCACATACATACCAGGAAAAGCCAAAGATTTTTATGAGCATAGCATTTAATGTATAGGTTAATTTCTATTTTGTCTTCCCATTTAGGATTGTGGGGTATCCCTTATTAGGTCTTCCAAATTTAGTAAAAATCTATTTCTTTTCATATAGCTCTCATTTTTTCTGACATTTATTTCTGGATTTCTTTTTTTTTTTTTTTGTACCTTCTACAAATGAAATTTTAAAAGAATTTTCTACCTAACATATAGGGACACTATTGCTTTTTTAAAATATCTATATTTTATATTGTGACATTAATAAGCATTACTTCTAGTGTCTTTCTCAATGATTCTCTTGGGTTTTCTAGGTAGACAATCATATTATTCATATAACAATTCTTACTTCCTTTCAGTACTGATACCTCAATTCTTAATGATTAGTGAGACCTCCAGACAATACTGAGTCATTACAGTAATAGTAACACCCTTGATTTGTTCCTATTTCCTGATTGTTGTGATAGAAAGTTAAGGTAGTTTTATTTTATTCTGATCTTCCTAAGAGATATGAGGAAGGAATGTTGATTTTTATCATGTTACTTTTCAATATTAAGTAATTATATTTGTTTTCACTTATAGATGACACACTGAAATACATTCATTGAATGCCTCAGTTTGAACCACTCTTATGTTCTTGCAATAGACTGTTTGTGGTGTACTGTTCTTTTAATACACTACAGGATTAAATTTGCTAATATTTTGTTTAGAATTTTTGTATGCAGATTCATGAGATTGGGGTATAGTTTTCTGTATGTGTATGTGCGTGTTTGTGAGTACTTGTCTAGTCTTGAAATCAAGTTCTATTAACCTCATAAAATGAATAGAAAGATTTCCATCTTTTTTGCTCTACAAAAATTTATATAACTCAGGAATGATCTGTGCCTTGAAGATTAGTCAAAACTCTTCAGCAAAACATCAGAGTCATTTCTTCCATGGTCATTAATCTATTTGGGTTTTCTATCAATTTTCACAGATATATTTTTGTTGAAAATGTGCAGCTTCCTAGATAATTGTCCATCTCATCTAGATTTCTAAATTTATTAGCTAAAAGTAGTTCACAGAATTCTTCTACAAGTTATTTAGCCTTCTGTAGACCTGTGCTTATATTCCTTTTCTTTTCTCTAATGTTTACTTGTATTCTCTCTCCCTTTTCTTAGAATTTCCAGAGATTGTTGATATTTTATTAACCTTTTTTAGGAGGGAAATAATTGTTGATAACGTGGATGTGTAATGTAAAGCAATTTGAAATTCAAATAGGCATAATTTGAAGACAAATAAAAATTAATGGACTCTAAAGTTAAAACCCCAGGTGAGTCCCATCAGTTTGGGGAGTGGGGATGAGCGGAGGGAGAAAGTAAGGAACAGTATGCCAAATGGCTTGATATTCTTCAGGAAGGGGAAGTAAAGATAATTTTTGAAATTGGTAAGAAAATATGTCGGTATGTTTGCTAAAAATTTAAAGAAGAACTTCTGGTAAAACAATAAGAATGCTCAACTTCCAGATCCCTAAAGAAAGGGAAGAAAGAACATAGAAAATTGGATTGCTTGCAAATCAAAAACCAGAAGGTAACACAAAGAACAGAGAATAAAGCATGACAAACAGCATAAAAGTCAATGAAAGGTAGAAGTAAATATATAGAAAATAAAATCAGACTCACAAATAAAAGGATGATTTCTTAGCAATTTATCAACCTACAGACTAAAAAGAATGCATTTTAGATATATCAACAAATAGAAAGTAGAGAATATTTTAAACTAATAAAAGTGCATTATTAAGTAGACATTCTCAATGATATAGTGAAATCTAACAAATTTTCTTTCTTTTTTTTTTAATCATTAAGGACTGTGTCATCTATAGGAAAAAGTGTAGGGATTCCCTCTGGGCTCCAGGCATGTAGTAATTTATAGCTGAGAATTTCAAAGAGACAATAGGCTCTAATACACTAGGTCTTTAAACTGGGTGTCAAAGGCTCCTGGGAGTAGATGATGACTTTCCAAGGGATACATGTGCTTTAAGGGAATCAATATTCAGATCCTCAAATTCCATGTGTATCTGCTCCTAAAACTGGTCTTGCTGAAATCAAGATCAACTTCTCTTTCAAAATTTCTTTTCTTCCATTTCACAAAAGAAAGGCCTATCTTTCACTCATCCCAAACCCTACCACAGTGCATTGCTCCCAGATTTAAAAGCCTCTAAAATGGCCAAGAGAACAATTCAAAATATATGATAGCAATGAAGCCTCCTTTAACAAGTATCATAAACTCAACCTGTCAATCTAAGAAACAGGAGCTCTGGTCAACTTTTATTTCCTATGTTTAATAATTATTTATCGAATTTTATTTTTTTGTTCTTGTCTTTAATCAGTTGTGTACTAGAAATCATAAAATCCAGACGGGAATTCGTTAGAAGAATTTAATTTCTTTCTCTCTCTCGTGCTGTCTCCATGTGTGTATACACACACACACACACACTTTTTAAAGCATAATACCATTAGGATTCTTTGGGGAAAGAAAATTAAAATATAGTTTTAAGGAGAAAAGGGAAGTATGTGAAATTTCTGAAAGTCAAAGAAGAATGTTCATGCATTGTTTAAATGGATGACAGAGTGTCAAATCACTATGATCTTTATATTCCATTGGATATAATTAAAAGAATGAATTAACTATTCTATTTTTAAATGTGCCAGAAATTAAATCTTTTGCAGCTATTGAAACATAATATAAAAATTAGATATACTTAATTGTAGGTCTCCACTAAAACAGGAGGGGAACACCAATTTTTAAATTCTTTAAGGGACACTACTGTAATAAATATGAAGTTCAGGGGCTGGCCCCGTGGCCGAGTGGTTAAGTTCGTGCGCTCCGCTTTGGCGGCCCAGGGTTTTGCCAGTTCGGATCCTGGGCGCGGACATGGCACCGCTCACTAGGCCACATTGAGGCGGCATCCCACGTGCCACAACTAGGACAACCCACAACTAAAATATACAACTAGGTACTTGGAGGATTTGGAGACAAAAAGCAGAAAAAAAGAAAAAAAGAAGATTGGCAACAGTTGTTACCTCAGGTGCCAATCTTTAAAAAAAATATATATATGAAGTTCAAGAACACATCATATTGAAACATATGCTAATGGATTCACACAAAGTTCAAATAGAATGGAATTTCTATCGTGGCTATTTAGTCTATCTTAAGGAGTTTGATATCAACATATTCTCTCTGAACCCTTGAAAAACAACACACTCATATGCTAGACTTCATCAGACATTATGTAATCTATCATTAAATGATGGCTTTTACTTTCTGTGCATAGCTGGGTTAGTTACCATTCACGTTTCCTGGCTTTTATTACTTCATTTCTGTTTCTCTCATTATGAAAATGCTTTCTGATGAAATTTCGATTCTCAATGTTTCCTAGGATTAATCCTCAAGCAGGATCCAACTGGTGGGGGACAGATCTCTGGAATTCTTATCAATAAGGCCCAAGCTTTTCAACAGCTTAAAAGTCTTCTAGATTGATTTCTACAAACAAACGCTTTATTAAAGATTGTTAACAATTTGAAGTAGATATGGGGAAAAGATCCCCTACACTGGTCATATACCTGTTTATAATTATATAAATATATGTTCTTATATGAAATACATGTTCTCAGTGTAAAATTATAAAAACACTAAACTTTATTCAGATTAATTAGTATCTAAATGATTCTCATTTAAATTGTACTGTTTGATGGTAAATTGTAGATTGTGCACTAGAAGATGATTATTCAGTTTGTTATAATAACATTAAATTACTGATTTATGCACTGAGACTTTATTTAAAAAGCAATTACAAAATACAATCTTTTTTCAAAGCTTTTCTTGATAACTGTTACAGAAACATTATTGAAAATTGCTGCAAACTTTGTTCACTTAATCTATATTGTTTCTCACCTAAATTCACCATTTGAGTTGAATGTAAAATGGACTAAATGATGATAAATAAAAAACAATGAAGAAATGTAGAAAGAAATCAAAGTGAAAATGCACTGATAGATATGGTTACGAAATTTTCCCCTTCTTAAACTTGGCTTAGACACACAATTTGAGGATCAAATTTGATCTTTCCCTTTATACTTTCTTTCATATTTCCAAAGGTAATACTTCATACTTCCAAAGGTAATTCTAGGCTTCCTGGATCACATCTACCAAAAAATAAACTATGACCAAGAAAGTAGTTTCAAACAGCAATATACTTTAATGGCTGATTTTGGATAAGGAAATTCACTGGGAATGTAATGTAAGAACAATAATTTTTTTCCAAATGGAGGAATGAGTGTTAGAAATGTAATGAGGAAAGGAAACTTAAATTGTTGACTAAATTCACCCAGGCATCTAATGTAGACTCTCCCTACCTCTCTCTTCCACCCCATACTTTGAAAGCTGAAAATCTATGTCACATACCAATTTCAAATACTGAAAATCTATATCACAAATAACGGACCCATTGACCAGAAAACTGTTGGAATTGCAACTAGGTCCAAAACTGAGCAATAAAAGGGAGTAGTATCTGAGTAACCAAAAACAAACTTTGAATTAAAACTTTAGAATAAAACATTTGGACTTTTATTAAAATAGAAATACTTTTAAAAATAAAAATGTAATCTGCATAGGAATAACTAGTTAAATCTATCAATATTTAAGATACACATAGATGTATAATTAATTATATATTTTTAAAATTCAAACCACTACTAATAATCTACTATGAGCTAGGCAATTTATGTATATTAGTTTAAATTTCATAGCCCTCTGAATTGTAACATGTTCCACATACTTGCAACTGCAAAATCAATACCCACGGTGCTTTCATGGTCGTTTGTAGATATGTGCAAAGCCTCAAAAGACTGAGTTGCCCAGTTGAGGTCTCACAAGATTATCTGTCTTTTTATTTCAGCTCTCAAACTGCAAACAAGTGTCCTTTTCCCAGTCTATTTAGTACCATGTTTTTCGCACAATAACTCATGTCTGAATGAAGCCTATCTAAACAAACATATTTTCTCCATAAGGCACATCACAGCCTTGCACTTAGGAACGCTAACACTATGCCTAGGGGCCATTTTAAACAGTGAAATCATCAACAAAAGACCACAAAGATGGCGGGGGTACTAATAGACCACAAAAAGGACAATTGTTTGCAAGTATGAGAGCTAAAAGAAGGCGGCAGAGTATCGCCCTGTTCGACCTCAACCCTAGAAGCAGGGGCTCAGCATTGGCTAACTCAGTGTTCACCGTGACCTCAGAGAACTCGACCTCTGTGAATAAGGAGAACCAACCACAATTTTAATAACTGCAGAGTTGAAACAGAAATCACAGAGAAAAGGTTAATACCTCTGCCTGATAGCAGCAGTGTTATGAGTAGTCAAGTTATTAGACTATTTGCTGTTAGATAAAAGCTACACTCCTTATGCAACACAATGTATGTTTCTTGTAAGAGAACAGAAATACTTAAATAGACTCTACTTCGTATTTTTCTTTATAATTCTGAATCATGTCAGTATGCTGTCAGTATTTTCAATTGAATCACAGAAATTAATTTTAGGTAAGGAATAACTCACTAGAAAAGCCTAAAAAGTCAGAAATATTTATCAAGTAACTATCCCAAATTAGGTTTTACTTACTTATAGCCAAGCTGGCGGCAGATCACAGCTGCGTCCTTATCAGTCCACCCATCATCACAAATGGTTCCCCACTGGCCATTGATAAAAACCTCCACTCGTCCTTCTTTCTTATTTTCTCCATCCATCAGTCTGATAGGAAAACCTAAGTCATGATTCAAAAGTATTAGAAAAGCCAAAACAAGCAAACTGATGTTAAAGCATGAGAGACTTTATAAAGCACAATTTATTTTTTAAATCAACTATAAAATCAGCAGGTCAATATGAGAGAGAAAGAGACGAGATATCAACAGAAAACTGTATCTACTGTTGCATATCTTTTGAAGCCTGGCGGTCAGAGTGCTCACTTGCTCAACTTTGCTAGCACTTGCAACAGTGCCTGGCATACAGAGGACACGTGATAGCTGTTTGCTGAATGAATGAATGAATAGCACTGTAAAATCGTGAATGGTTTTATTACTGCTACCCTCTAAATAGTAAAAGATGTTTACTCAGAGTTGTTTTTGTCTGTTTATTTATCCTTAACATAGGTAGAAATTTACACTCCAAAGCTAAGATTTTTTAGGAAGGCATAAGTAGATATACCCTTGGCATGCACAGGTAACTTGAATGCCGGAGGAATAAGAGGAAGGCAGCTAACAAGGACAATTTCCATCTCAGGCTTCCTATTTGCTATTGATTCCAAAGGAAGGACTTAAGTCACAAAAATTACTAAGATTTAAAAGTTGAATGGGGATGTAATGTACAGCATGATGATTATAGTTAATAACACTCTATTGCATATTTGAAAGTTGCTAACAGAGTAGATCCTAAAACTTCTCATCACAAGAAAAAAAATTTTGTAACTATGTAAGGTGACAGATGTTAATTAGATTTATTGTGGTGATCATTTCACAGTGTACTCAAATATCAAATCTTTATTTTGTACACCTGAAACTGTATAATGTTATATGTCAGTTATACCTCAATTTAAAAAAATGCTGAAGCTAGGAAATAAAAAATAATAAATAAATAAATAAATGTCATGATTTTTTAAAAAGTTGAGAAACTGATCTCTAGCAAATTGAGGTTAATCTAAGTTATGCAAATGAAGTGATTTGTAGAGTTTCCTGTATCTCTTTCAACACCGAGAAATACGGTATTGTTTAATTGAAAGTCTTTGCAGTAGCTTGCATACTGTCATGAGTTGAATTGTGAGGTCATTAGGGTGGGCTCTAATCCAATATGACTGGTGTCCTTATAAGAAGGGGAAATTTGGCCACAGAGGTACACTGAGGGAAAATTATATGAGGAGACATCTGGAGAAGATGGCCATGTGCAAGCCAAGGAGACTGGTCTGGAACAGACCCTTCCCTCACAACTTGCAGAAAGAACCAATCCTGCCAACAACTTGGTTTTGGACTTCAGAACTGTGAGACAATAAATATCTGTTGTTTAAGCCCCCAGTGTGTGGCACTTGGTGACGGCAGCCCAAGGAAACTAATACACATACTTTAGATTACCCAGTTACCAGAAGAGTCTGCAGCTTCAGGGCCCCTAAGATTTACGGGTAAGGATTTAGGGAATACAACGAATGATGGTGAAATCATCAGAACCAGGGAGGTGGAGTAGGCAGCTAATGAACAAAACGCCATTTCATATATGTTTAAACCAACGTGAAATTACTAGATTGACATTTGTTAACTGAAAGAAAATACTGTCGGCAAGATGGACACAGTTTGCTGCTGCTGCTTCTTTCATTCTTCTGATCCATTTCACTTCTCCATCATTCTTTGTTACCCCCCCAGAGTTGTTGGCTCTCTAGTTTCTCTCCTGGTCATACTCACTTTGTGGGACAGGCATCATCGTAGAATCATCATGGCAAAGTCAAAATCAACAAGTGTTTATGCAGCGTCTACTCTATGCGCTGTTTACAGTCAACTAAAAAACACTTGGGAGTTTAGCTGTGTCACAAAGCACAGCATACTTGAAACTTTACATTTCTTATTAACGTATCTGGAATTGTGGGGTTCTTTGTAAAAGGAATAAGGTGAAAAGTGATCCTCAAGGGAAGAAAAATCCAAACAGATGAAAATCTCTTCTTAAAGTTTTCAATTTTTACATTGTTGGATCTTTGGTCCAAAATTAAGAAAACATATGCACATGGAATTAGATCTCCACATTCCATCTTACGTGTTTTATGGGCAGTTTTTCATATACCACAAAAATAAAAATGATGAAGTCTTTTTAAAGCCTAAGCTGCATGCTTTGTAAAATAATGTGTACAATATTTCTGAACCTAATTTTAGCCATTCATTTTACAAAGTCGTTGGATTTTTAATGCTTGAAGGTAAAGTGGATGACAAAAGCCATTCTGTCATACCACCTTACTGTTTAAGTTCTTTTTGCTAAAGCAGTAATAATACACACGTTTCATATCTAAAATCTTAAATATATATAAAATGCCTGGGAAAATTAACAGTCCTATGGGTACATAGTATCTTTAATTATATGTCTCAAATTTTGAGTTCCAGTAGAGTTTTCTTTAATTTTCCTGTAACATTGATTTAATACATTATTTTTGGAAAACATTTTTCTGAGAAGAAAGATAATATCTAGCATAAATATAAATTAGAAGTCAAAGTTTATACAGTAAAATTGAGTAAGAGAAATCTCACTGCAAGAAATTTCTGCTAGGATTTAACACTCTCAATTTTAGAATTGATGCAATATAAAAATGAAAAATCCACATATTTACCATCCCTCAAATTTCCTCTGACTCATCTAGGGATTCACTGCATTCCTATGAGAATTATTTTAATTGATCTAGAATATTGTCTGAGCAATCCATCCACCACAGACCCAAATATAGAAAGTGTCTATTGAACTATTACTCATTTTGAGAACGGTTTCATTCACATCTAAACTTAAGGTCCTCAAGTTACCCTTCAGATAGCTGAAAACACTAACAGTCCAAATGCTCATTATCACAGTGCCAAAGAAGTAAAAGATCTCAACTGTTTTCTTTAAATGCTCCTGTTTATTGCACTATTCCATGATCTCCTTCTCTAACCTTCTCTTTTAAATATGCAGTCCTTTTGATAAGTGGGAAAGTAATGATCTCTTTGGATGAATAAATGGTAATATGATTCTATTCCAAAAGGATATTTGGCTCAGACATAATGTTCTTTGGACAAATGAATAGTTAATAGGCATACTACCAAAATTAGGACCAAAGAGATTCATAATAATGATCACATATTTTATTAATAATTATCACCCTCAGCTTTTTAAATTTTTAAAAAATATATCTAGAATCCTACAATTAACAAGATTTTCATGGGAAATGAAAAGATTAGTTGTCCTAACCATATGGATATATTTAACCACAAGGCCTTCAGGGAACTCAGATTATAATATTTTGTATCGCATTTATAGTATTTCGCCACCTGGATACTGATGGAGCGTGCCTGAATGGATCACTCCATGATCCAAAGACCTGCTCTCTGGGGCTAAGAGCATCCATTTCTAGCAAACAGGATCTATCTCCCCCAACCACTTGCCATCGTTCATCACATAATAATCCTGGGAAGATCCTAAATCCTGCATAAGAAGGGAGCAAAGGAGGAGAACAAATGAAAAGAAACAAAATTGGAAATACAACCTATAAGGGATGTAGTGAATGTTGTATTTCTAGATCAGTGCAGTGAGTCACTATGATCTCACAGTTTAGAGTACAATGAGGAATCAACCATATACTTTGACAAACTATCCAGTTAATACTGTAGGATTCAACAAGTTCTGTTATTTTATGACGTGAAGATGTAAGCTTCACAGTCCCAAAACAGGACAATATGAAAGGGGTTGATTCAACACTGAGGTGAAAAGTAAGGATCACTTCTGGTTATTTTAACATCTGTTCACCAAAAAATATATGTATAAATATACAATAGAGCTGTGATAGTGTCCTTCGAAGTCTTTTTGAATATCTCTATCTATATTTTTCATTCATATTTATTCTGTCCTCCTCACCAGACATTGAGTCTGTCAAGGATATGTAGCTGCCTTCTGCTCATGAGAGGATCTTTATCCATAAATATTTCAAGACTGTTAGATGAGCTAGTTACCTTTTATCCACTACAAGTCTGAAAAAATTTGGAACTGAAGACTAGTTAAAATCCTTGATGGGTTTCTAGAGTTACAGGGTACCTCAGGTCAGTGGGCTATTTACTCCAACAAATCCATTTAGGAGCCCACTGAGAAACTTGAAAGATCTAGGTTAGGAAAGAGCAATAGACGGCCGGTGACCAATGATTGACAAGCCTTCAGGACTAAAGGGGAAATGAATCATAAGGGTCGGGGCGAGAGCTATTGTTTTGTTCTGTTTTTGCTTTTTTAAAAAATCCTGTCTCAATAGTTCATTAGAATTCAAGGTAAACAAGAGTTATTATAGGTGAGCAGGGGAATAACTAACGAGTAGGAGAATGGACCTCGCAGCTTCTTTATTTCATCTTTCAGATACACATGATTATAAAGATTTTTAGTGAGAAACTTAGGCTTCTAGGTGAAGAAAAATAACTTTGGGGATAGAAATTTTATAACAGTGGAAAGACTTGAAGATTATTTTTCTCTGAATGCAAATTACTGAAAATTAGAGCATTATGGGAAATCAACTAAAAAAAGCCAAAGATGAGAAATGCTTCACATTCTGGACCAGTGACCAGAGGTGCAGTGGCTACCGACTTATGGGAACTTGAGAGCTGTGGCCGGTCCTCACCCAGAGAAAGTCCGCGTCCAGGGCCGCTGGGGTGGCAGGCAATGCCTACATCTTCCCGATGGCTGCAGTCGTGCCTGCCCCACGGTCTCCTGGAACACTCAAGGAAACTGGTCTCCTTTCCTGAGCAGCTGACGTCATCCAACCATATGGGCCCTGGACTTCCTTCAAAGTGGTTTGCAGAGGCTTGTTTGCCATATCTGTGGCAATAAATAAACATTGTGCATAGAATTGCTGTTCCTTGTTTCAAGAAACCATAAAGCAAACAACCTAATTAAGTGTCATTGTGTCAGAGGATAAGCATTTGTCCTTTCTCCTATTTTGAAGACTCATTCTAAGAGCGCTGTCGGCTCTATCACACATTTTGATCATCTTAACAAGTTTTGATTGATTCAATGGGTAACTAATGGATGATTAATCCTTTTTCCCCATCCATTCTTGTCTACAGTTTGTCTACAATTTAACTCACCACCAGAGAAAATGCAGACAAAAAGATTAACCTCAAATTCCTGACAATGGAAATAACACCGTGAACCAGAAAATGACAACTCTGGTCCTCCATCTGCCTCTGATGACCCACTGAGCTCATTTGGCTTCACCAGCTTCTCTAGCCCTCTTTGGATCCTCTCCTCCCAAATAAAAAGTGTGAATTAGTTCAGTGATTCCTCAAGCACCGTACCCGATCCATAATGAAACTTAGATTTCAGCCCATCAAAATCAGAATAATGACGATGCTCTTTGCTTTTCATAAGGTTACATAAATTTGATTTTTAAAATTACAAATTATGTTTGTGTTCCAGTTGACTTTGTTACTCTGCACTATGAAAAAACGAAATATGTTATAATAAATATGGATGCTGTATAAATAGGAAAGATCTGCAAAATAAAAAATTAGTAACTAAGTGTCTGCACCTTCATTCATCCTCCTCCCAATTTAGTTTTCTTTTGTTCTGCAAAATCCAAACCTCCAGAAGTTCCCGAGCTGAAAGATCTTTAAGGTGTCTCTCAGTTCTAGGAGGCTATGTAATGAAGCTCTTATTCATAAGTTTTATGTCAATCACTTGCCTCACTGGATGTTTTTATTATTTCTGTACTAAGAATATGAGGAGATCTTTCTGTCTGGCATGAATTTTCCTATGTACTTATTTATTAAATTTATTTAAGAAGATGAACATTTAAAAAAATTAAAACACTGCAACTTTTAATTAATCATTCTAAGACTTCTGCTATTTTGCTGACTACTCAAGTCTTAGCTAGAAAAGTAAATAACCTAAATCCCATATTGCTATCACTTTCAACTTATACCGTTTTTCCACAAAATGCATCAGCGCATTACCGTTTGTCCATATCAGCTACAGAACAGACAACAGGAGGTCATTTTACTTTGGGACATCATTCATACAAAGAAACCCAGAGTTCAGGCTCTTTCTCATTCCAAAAGAGTACTCTCTTTCAGAAATTCCTCCGTAAACTTAAAAGTAAATGTAGCGCATGCCTATTCTACCTCCTAATTTAATCATCTAGAAGTTTTAACAAATATTATTGAGAACATTTTTAGAACCATTAAGTTCTGATGCTCTGTATATGCAGAAAAAACTGAATGTATTTGTGAAACAAAATAATTAAAATATGAAGAAAAAAATCATTGTCACTCAACTGTTTTCATTAATCAGGAAACATATGAAAATAGTAAATAATAGTATTTATGAGTCTTTCTAAATCTGTGAAAACAGGATTCAGTTCTCAGTCTAACAGAGATTCACTTAAAGATGAAATAGTATTTATTAAGTAATTCTTATTAAATAAATATCAATATTTATTTGACTGGTATGTCATACCCCTTGACCTGAAATTATAATAATGTCACTGCCCAAGAAAATTCAAAATATTGGGCAATTTATATCTTCATGATATCACTTTTTATAACAATAAAAATTAAACTAACCTAAATATTAAGTAAATTATAGTATGAACAGCCAATGGATATTATTTTATCATTAAAAATTATGACTATGTTGTAATATGAAGATTAAAAAATGTGGATACAAAAATTATATATCCAATACTAGATATGTTATAAAGTTATATACACAAGTTATAATAATGATGGTGTAAAAATGGAAAAATTATGGATAGTTTTTATTTTCTTTATTTTCCAAACTTTCTCTAAAATATTTAAGATTACTTTTACAAATTTAAAAATATATATCTTAAACATGGCCATACCTAGGTTGAATGAAAGTATATTTTTAGAGTTTAATGAATATTAGCAATTAGCTCCATCACAAGCTGAAATAAAATAATTTTGCCAATTTTTTCAAGCATGAGACAATTACTTCAAGTATGACATAGAAACATGGAAAACAAGAAAGAATAGGCATTAATGGGCCTCATTCAAATATTAGCTCAAAAGGATCATTTGCAGTTACTTCAACCAACTTAAGTCTCTATTCTGGAATGCATTATGTGTGTGACATGAAATGTATTGCCCTAAGTGTGATACTCAGCCTTGAAGAGAGTGAGGTCAAGGGTGAGTGCTAAAGGTCGTCTCATGACAAGAAGTCTTTTTTCTCAAATAAAAGTGATAATTATCACATTCTGAGAAAGGGAATAATGTAACAACAAAGCATTTGACACTGGACTTCTCTGCAGTTGCAGACACAATGATGTCAGAACTAACAACATCCAATAGTAGCGATGCGTCAGAATAACACTGAGCATTCAGAGGGTACAGCCTTACTTGAATAGACACAAAGTGACCCAAAGGTCACCCATGGCTCCAACCAATTATTCAGGAAGAGTGGTGGAAGGAAAGGTAAATGAGATAAGTGGGAAGAGATGATCCTAGAAAATGTGACTGTTTTTCATTCTTGTACGTCCATATATAGAAAGGTAGGTAGGTAGAGGAGACAAGTAAATTGATGACAGAGAACGTGTGTTTTTAGTATTATAGAAATTACAAGTGAGGGTTACAAAATGAAACTTTTAAAAATATAATTTGGCATTTGCCGCCTCATATCCATGGACCTTACTTAAATCCCAGCTGCCGGCAAACCACATAGGTATTCAGCTCAGTCCACCCGTCGTCACAGACAGTCCCCCACTGTCCCCTGTAATACACCTCCAGGCGACCTTCATGGCTGCCTTTTCCACCTGCAAGTCGGATGACTCCATCTGTGATAAGAAGGAGACACAGAGACCAAGCAAATCAATTGTCAAATCTAATCTAATTTCACTAGAAATATCACCCTATTTGGGTCTAAGCATTTTGTTAAACTTATTTTAGGACTGTGCTCAGTGACCTGAGGTCAATAGCTTGTTTCTGAAGAATGACAGAATGCACATCTGTCCTGACAAAATATTCTTTCTTTTTTTATCTGTACTCCTGTTTTCTGAGTAGAAAAATCTATTCTGATATAATTCCAAAGTAGCTGTTTAGAGTTCTCTGAATTAAATAATATTTTGGAAATTTCCTTTAACTTCAATCTCCTTAAGTCTGAGCAATACCAGTCATTTAAATTTAAAAACTAAGAAAACATACTAACTTGGAAATAGTTCAAAATTTTAACTGCAAGTGAAAAAATATTGAAATACGAAGACAGAAAAAGCTATTCTGGTTAAAGAGTGATCTATATGTCAATGCGTTTATTATTCCTCAGGCTTCATAAATTTAAAAAACTGGGGTACATGTCCCACTTTTGTTCTTTTATTGATAATACAGATCTGAATTTGAATCATATGAATTCAATAAATAAACTGCCAGAGAATCCTGTAAAGAGCATCTAAGCAGACAGAGAAATATCTGCATCTTCCAAGAATACCTATATATCTAAGAATATAATATCTTCCAAGCAGATATGAGAAATTTATCCCCCCAAAAGTAAATGTAAAAGCTGTTTCCATCCAAAATAATCCAAACATCCCCCCAAACAAAAAACACAAAGAATCTTGGGTAAAGGTCCTACTTTTCATGAATGTCTGGGATCTCTTAAAATAAACGAAGGTCTCTTAGCAACAGAATTACTTATGAATGTAACACTTTACTGTCTGTAAAGCACTGTTACACATATTACCTCCTATGACCATCACAGCAACACTACAAGACTATCCTCATTTGAAAGAGGAGGAAATGCAGGCTCAAGAAGATGGAGTGCTCTGGCTTCAAATCTGGCATAAATTTTATAGCACTTCTACTGTGCATAATTGTGTTATTCTGCTAATAAAACCAACAGCACATATAGAACTATGTAAATAAAAAGGTGAAACTTCAGCATTTCATAAGCTGTAAGTTGTTCTTTTGATTTTTTTAAAGAAAGACTGAAATCCCTAATTTTTTTCTTCAAGTTCTTTTTACTATAGAAACAATGGACTTGTGATGACCCAACTTCTCTTGCCCGTCCATATCCCTCTTCATCCTCCAAAATAGTAAGTATATACACACACACACTCGTCTGCTCTCAGACATGCCTTTCTTAGAACACATGATGTATCCTGACAAGCATGCTGTGATCCGGAGTAGTCTGAAAACCGAGCATAACAAAATTTGACTTGGTTTCTTTAATAGTGTCCTTTAGTCAACAATCCCATCAACAGTTTACCAGCTATAAACACATTCTGAGAGTCAAGACAGGTTAATAGATGAATGTACTAAACATATAATTATAATACCTAATATCTGAAATGTATCATTGCATGCTAATTTTGATTATTGGGGACTGTATATTGCAACAAAGTCATATTTTCTAATCTAGTTTTACAGAGTTGTATAGCCTTAAATTAAAAAATTCAGAGATATCTATGAAGAAAAAGATAGCATTTTTTTGGTGAAGAAGATTGGCCCTGAGCTAACATCTGTTGCCAATCCTCCTCTTTTTGCTTGAGGAAGATTGTCCCTGGGTTAACTTCTGTGCCAGTCTTCTTTTGTTTTGTATGTGGGACGCCACCACAGCATGGCTGGATGAGCATTGTATAGGTCTACGCCCAGGATCTAAACCCATGAACCCTGAGCCGCCAAAGTGGAGTGCACAAATTTAACCACTACACCACCAGGCTAGCCCCAAGATAGCATTTTAATATATGATTTGTGTTAGTTTTTTTGTTTAGTTTTATTTGGGGGATTTATTTGTGTGCTCATTTAGCAATATTATATAAGTTGAAGAGAAGAAAAGGTAAGCCCAAATGGTGCTGGGGGCAAGAGTTGGTAGGTTACTGGGGGAAATTCTTACCTGTTAGAGGGGTGCAAGACACTCCAGCATCTTCCTTATGGCCACAGTTATGCTCGCCCCAGGAACTCTTTGGACACTGCTCAATAGAGAGTTCATTCCCGGTGCAGCGGACTTCATCCAACATTACTGGGCCAGATCCTTCCCCAAAATATGCCTGATTCCATGCTTTGGCAATGCCACTGATCAAACAGGAGCATAAGAATTCTGGATTAGACATCAAAGCTTGGTCTGACTGATTTTTTTGCCCCTAGCAAAGGTATGATTCTGATTAATCCATATTTTCCCTTATCAGTTCACTCCATAGGTCACACATGACTTGCTGCATCTCTTGTTTGTTCTTTGCTCTTTATATTTTTGGCCATCACAAATGTTTCAAAGACTGCTAGTTATTGCCAGTATTTACCCTCCTTTTCTTCATTAGCAATGGAACCTCAGATTTTTAGGAAGGCAATAGCTTTCCAGAATAAAATCCACACTTCCCAGCCTCCCCTTCTTCTAGATGACTACATTTGTTCTTTGTAAAACACTCATAACATAAAATATACCATTTTAACCATTTTTAAGTGTACAGTTCAGTGGCAGTAAGGACATTCACATTGTTGCACAACTATCACCACCACCCATCTCCAGAACTTTTTCATCCTCCCAAACGGAAACTGCCCCCATTTTAGATGACTACATTTTGTTTGTTTGTTTGAGGAACAATAGCCCTGAGCTAATATCCGCCGTCAATCCTCCTCTTTTTTCTGAGGAAGCCTGGCCCTGAGCTAACATCTATGCCCATCTTCCTCTACTTTATATGTGGGACGCCTGCCATAGCATGGCGTGCCAAGCGATGCCATGTCCACACCCGGGATCTGAATTGGTGAACCCTGGGCCGCCAAAGCTGAACATGTGCACTTAACCACTGCACCACCAGGCCAGCCCCTTAGAAGACTGAGTTTTGATCCATGAAATTTAGGTAGAAGTGTCATGTATCACTTTCAGGAATTGTCCTTGTTCCACTTTCTCCTTCCTGAGGACTACAAGGCAGAAGTGATGGCTGGAGCTTGAGAAGCTATCTTGGGCTGCAGGATGCCATATTCAGAAAGACAGAACTACAAGCAAGAAAGAGCCTGATGATTGTGGAAGTGCCAGACTAGGCTTGAGCTGGCTGCCTCTGATCTCTTGGGAGAAAAATAAACTCTTGTCTTGTTTAAACTACTATTACTTTCAGTTCTCTGTGACTCACAAACATATTTCTAAGTAAAACATCTCTTCAACTCAAATTTATTTGCACTAAATTTATTTCTACAATTCAAAGTAATAGCACATTCTAGAACCCCAGATTTCAGTGAAGAAGATCATGATTGCTTGTCAAAATGATTAATGACTTCAGAAACTGCATATTCAGCCCCTTTTAGCCTTTTAATTTTTAGATTAGAGCATTTATAGTTTTCTTTTGTTTTTCAATAATACTTCATCTATTCCCCATTATTTTAGTTGCCCTTTTCTCATAATATTATAACTATCTTGAGAATTTACAACCAAGATATATTGAAGAAAAAAAAGTTTGCGAACTGGTTATAATACCCAAGTAATAGTAAAGGCTTGGATAGTAAATTTTATGATTAAAGAGGAGCCTGTTTGACTAATTTTACTAGATTCTATGGAAGTTCCTTTTAAGAGAACACAAGTCTAAAGAAGCCCAAAATATCTGAAAGTTAAACTCTTTAAATACTATTAAAGCAAATACTTGTTCCATTATCACCTGCCCCACTTTCTGTTTAAAGTTCAGGGAGTGTGCCAAGGGGAAGGATAAATGTGTGCAGGAGGAGGTGTGAAGGAAGCCGAGAGGAAAGGAAAAATAGTGTGCTTACGCAGGATATTTTGGTGGAGTTAAAATTTTAGAATTTAGAATCCTGACACTTGAATTGCTATCTGATATTTGTCACACAGTGAACTCCAGGAAGGCTGCCCCAACAAATATTAAAGACTAATATCTAGAGCTAATCAGACAAAGGTGAAAGAAAGAAAAAGAAATCCTAACACAAATGATATTGTCCAAATGACATAATTTTGTAAGTGAATTTGTTTTGCTAAGGGAAAACATAATGACAGAACAGAAAGCCATTTCTACTCTTCTAGAAAGAAGTAATAAATATTCAATTAACAGGATTTTTTTTTTTTTTGAGGAAGATTAGCCCTCAGCTAACATCTGCTGCCAATCTTCCTCTTTTTGCTGAGGAAGACTGGCCCTGAGCTAATATCCATGCCCATATTCCTCTACTTTTTTTTATATGTGGGACACCTGCCACAGCGTGCCTTCACAAGCGATGCATTGGTCCACATCTGGGATCCAAACCAGCGAACCTCAGGCCACGGAAACGAATGTGCCAACTTTACCACTGCACCATGGGGTAAGCCCCAGGATTTTTTTTTTCTAAATAAAGTTTTCAGTTGTTTCAATGTGTGTCTATATGCCTACATAAGAGTGTAAGAGACATACATAAATGTTCATATAAACTGACCACGTCAAAAAGCTTATTCTTTCCAAGCTAAATCTTCAAGAGGAAAAGCAGATGTGGAAACAGGCCTTTGGGTTCAAATCTGGACTCCATCTTTAACACACTGGGCTACCTTGGGGAAATTACTAGAACCTTCGTGGCCTAAGATGCCTCTTTTGAACAAAGGCATGACAACTGCTCCCTTGCAGGGCTCTAAGATTAAACTGATGCAAAGTAGGAACTCAGTCAACGCCGGCTCCCTTTCCCTCTTCTGGCCCTGTTAAGAAGCTTCCTCCTAACAGTTGATGAATAACACATTTTTCACTGCTACACAATTTATCTAAAAACCACTTGGTATTTAGTTTAAACATCATAGTTTTGTTTTCCCATCCCCCAAATTGTACAGTTGGGTGAGTGGTAAGGGATAATCAATTAAAATCTCAACATTTTCTGGTTTTAATGTTGTAAATATGTTTTATTTATTTATTTTAAAGAAATTTTGAAAAGACAGTCTTTATGGAAGTAATTTGTAGCCTGTAAGATAATGGATAAATCTGTGTTGTTTTTTATTAAGATGATGGCCCCAAAGATCATTAAGCTATGACTTTCATCACTAAACTTGGGATTCTTGTGGCAGAGCCACAGATAATCAGAGGCAAACAATTTCAAGTGTTTTAATGCACATGAGGTATTTTACAAAAAAAATTATAATGGCCAAGACAAAACCTTTTTCTGAGGACAACAATTATGCTCCCAGAAAAATATTTTTTATACCAAAACAATCTTGCAATAGTAGTCTATAAGGCTGTGAAGAAATTAAAATGTTTTAACAGTTATTCATAGTGGAATAGATATCCCCTTTCTGAAAGAAAATATTTTCATACAACATTTACACTAAATTGAACAAGGGAACAGTGTAAACCCACTGAAAACAAAACTCTAAAGTCAGCTACTGATTGTGAGTTATTCCCAGAAATAGAGGGCTTGAATAACTGAAATATGTTGTTTTAAATACATTACTGTGTACACTAATATTTGTTTAAAGAAGAAAGGGCTGCTTGGAGCTGTGTGCCTAAGACCTATGGCTCCTTTTTTAAAAGGGAGAATCCAGGACCGATGGAAGCAAAGAAGCCGTCACTGGTGGCTCTAGGGCGGAGGTCAGTAAACTACAACCTGAGGGCCCAATTTGGCACACCACTTGTTTTTATATGGCCCATGAACTAAGACTGGCTTTTGCATTTTATAAATAGTTGGGGAAAAATCCAAACAAGAATATAATTTTTGACATGTGAAAATCATATGAAATTCAAATTTCACTGTCCAGAAGTAAGGTTTTATTGGAATAAAGCCACACGCATTCCTAACTTATCGTCTATGGCTGCTTTTGCACTACAAAGGCACAGTTGAGTAGATGCAAAGTCTAAAATACTTACTATCTGGCCCTTTACTGAAAAAGTTTGCTGATCCCTGCTCTAAAGGAAAGAGATTAATGAAAGCAAATATGGAAACTGATTTAGAGAACACTGAAAGTTGGAGAACAGAGAAGGAGGCAGGATGACTGATGCAGGTCAGGGGGAAGCCAGGTAGGAGGGCTTTGGAGAAAGGCAGATTAATAGCCTCCTTGAATCTATGCCCTGAGATAAATGCTAGGAAAGAAAAGATCTAGTAAAGAAAATGTCAATGGGTACAATTTACTGAGCCAGGATTAAGTGCTATAAGAAAATCAGGGACCAATATCAGAGAATAGAAAATGTGATTCTGAACTCATAACAGAAACAAAAACTAAGTTCTAGATCGTTTAAAGGCTTCAATATTGAAAGAAAGAAAGGAAAGAAGGAAGGAAGGAGGAAAGTTACTAGAATAAAATTATAAGAACATAGTTCTTATAACCTTGGAAGTAAGGGGATTTCCTGAGCAAAATAAGGAACCCAGAAGTCAGAAAACAAAGACTAAAAAAGTTAAATTTAACCACATATAAATTTAAAGTACTGTGTAGCAAAATGCACCATAATCAGAATCAAAAAGCAAACCAACAAGCTGAAAGAAATATTTGTAACAGGTAATAGCAATCAAAGAAAATAACTAGAAATTAATACTAACAACTTATTATAATGAAAGACAAAATAGCCAACATAAAAAATATATATAATGATGAAGAGGATCAGGCTATTCACAGAAGAAGAAATATCCATGGCCACTGAACCATATGGTAAGATGCTCAATCTTACAATGATCAAATTAAAACAATAATAATGCATTCTTAACTACCACCTTTTTAGAGATTTAAAAGACTAATATTTTCATATAATAGTTAGGCTAAAAGTTTACAAGCTAAAGCCTTTTTATTCCCAAGAAAAAATAACAAACCCACTCTACAGTCATCCATTGGCTGGAAGGGCCTCGAGACAGGCCGAGCAGAGTAACTGAAATGTATTGTACAGCAGCCTCCCCTTATCCAAGGTTGCCCTTTCCTTGGTTTCAGTTACCCAAGTTCAACTGGAGTCCAAAGATATTAAATGGAAAATTCCAGAAATAAACAATTCTTAAGTTTCAAACTGCACTCCTTCTGAGTAGCATGATGAAATCTCGTGCCATCCTGCTCCATCCCAAGATGCAAATCATCCCTTTGTCCAGTGGATCCACGCTGTATACGCTACCTGCCCATTAGCCACTTAGTAGCCATCTTGGTTATCATCAGATCAAGTGTCAGCCATGTCACAGTGCTTATGTTCAAGCAATCCTTATTTTACTTAATAATGGCCCCAAAGCACAAAAGTACTGATGCTAGCAATTCAGATATGCCAAAAACAAGCCCTAAAATGCTGCCTGTAACATAGTATATATACGGTTCTGTACTATCAGCAGTTTCACATATCCACTGGGGGCCTTGAAACGCATCCCCTGTGGATAAGGGGGGACTACTGGGTTTCGAATATGTTAAAGATTATGTCAGAGAGGTCCTAGGAAAAGGCAAATGGCCTGGTTAACTGCTTCTGAACTGCATCCCTTCCTTCAGGGAGAACACAGGATGGGAGAGTAGAAGCTCTGAACAACGGCTCTGGGGAAAGCTGTCTGTGTTAAAATACACAGTTAAAACACCACTTGGGTGTTTTATTTTCTTCCTTATACACTTCCATACTTTCCATTGTTTATAAACATTATTTTAATGATCAAAAAAATGTTTAATTAAAATAAATTAATCAGAAAAAAAACTAATACAATAAACTTGAAAACAAAATACATTAACTAGGAAACCATGATGTAACACAAACTAGGTTTTTTAGCTAATTTTTGAGTTTATTAAAATTAAGAAGATAATATTGAGATATACACACATTCCTTCAGCCAGTCACTGGTATTTCCCTGGATTTTATGCTGGTTTTCAGGGGAATACCAAAGAAATTGATGACTCTGCCTTAAAGAGATTTTACAGTACTGGTGAAAGCAATATAAAACTCATGGTCAGTTAAAGTCAACTAAGAGCTACGTGAATTTGATAAGCTGTGTGTTCTCTGTCCTTCCTTCATGGAAATCGTTCGCGCTCCAGCCTTGGCAGTCGTTTGGGGAAAGGTCCCAGTGATGCCTACTTCTTTACCTTCTGACCACAGAATAAATCTGTGGAGTAGGGGTGCTCTGATATAATACATTGAGTTATTATTTTCTGTAAAGCTATTTGACCTACATAACAGCAATCTTCAGTAAACACTGAATTGATTCTATGTCTGATCCTTATCCAAAACATTCTTAAGCCTATTTGGCTAATCAGATTGTATTCATATAAAGTTTGTGGATTTTTTCAGAGGAAAAGACCAGATAAATAGCACCATCTGACTAACTCAGTCTCCGGGTTTAGCTGCTGCTTTGAATAGACTCAGGATAGAGTTAGGCAATTCTATTGCGCGAGATAATTATTTGTTAGGTTATAAAAGATTCGTTACTGAACTTCAAATAGCAATTTGTGACACTTGTAACCTAGGGATGAAAAAACTCATTTTTTTAATGATTAATATCCTAGATTTCTCTCTGGAAAACAATCCAGGTGGAGGCATCTCCACTAATATCTAATGTATACTGAATGCTTACTGTGTGCCAGGCACTGGTCTAACAGCTTTATACGTATTAACTCATTTAATCCTCCCTACAGTAACAATGATGTTATTATCCCCAATTTACAGATGAGGAAACTGAGACCCAGAAGCTAAATAATTTGCACAGCATTACACCACCACCAGACGGTAAAGCTTGTCTGGCTACAGAGCTGACTCTGAAACACTTTGCTACCAAACAGCTGCCTGGGGCATTTTCAATAGGGTGCTATGGCACCTCAAATACAGCCTATCCAAAACATGCTCGTTAGCATTTCCTTCCTAACATTAGCCTTCCCGCTTGACTTCTCTATTTCTTTCAGCTCTATATCTGTATTTATTCTTATTAACACCCAGCTATTTTGCAAATAGTATAAGACGAAAGAAAAAACCTACATTGGGGGCTCTAAATCTCAAGATTCTGGTTCTCACTAACCACATGACTTCAGACACTGCATAATCTCAGAGGGCCTGACTTTCTCATCTGTTAAGTATGGTCTCTTTCCTGCTCAAGAATTCCACTTACCAGCTTATCTTTATGGTAAAGTTTATAAAATATGTTTTAAAATTAATGAACAGCAAAATAAAAGAAGAAAGAAACATTTTTTTAAAAAAGCAATTTGTACCAGAATTTCTATTCTGACCACTCAATAGTGTGGTTTTATATGATAATTTTATAGCCCAAAAAAACTTAAAAGGAAAGAAGTCTTCAAAATTTTAAAATTTGTATGTAAATTATGGTACATCTACACAATAAAATATGATGTCACAGTTCTAAGCTATGCTATTAAAAGCTTTGAAGACATGGAGAAAGGCTTGACTGTTAAGTATTCAAAAGGAATTCTAACCAAAATGTCTCCACATGAAACTTCACCATGTACATATGCATGCTCAAGTTCCATTTTCTAACATCTAACTGGTTCTTTCCCTGCTCCTCCTCTTTCTCCAAGTTCTGGGTTAATCAAATTTAAGAATCTTAAGCACAGTAATTCCTTTTGTATTCAGGAAGCCTGCCAGCTACCACAATCTACAGATACCATTAAAGGATGAGGGTCAACAAAAACAGCATCTCACAAAGAAATTGGAACCACCACTCCAGGGAGGCATGATGCAGTTTCCCTCTGGGAATTCAACAAAGCAAACAAGACAGATGAAATCTGCTTAAGATTAAATCACAAATTGAAGCAAGCAACCATTACGCTGTCTGCTATCGACCATGTGCCATTAAAAACTATTTCATCTCAAAGTACTGTGCCTTTAAGTGAGCAAAACAAATTCTAGAGGAAGAGCAGTGGCAGAATAATGTACACTTATGAGATAACTATAAAATCAAGCGAAAGAAAGGCCAATGAACCATGTCAGCTCAGAGCATCAGAGCACTTCTAATAAAAACAAATCTCTACCAAGCTGGATTGTTGCTGTTGCAGACGCTTGTGGAGGATCTTTGCCGCCTTGTATATTTGGAGATTTTTTCCTTTTAATCACTATGCCAAACATGAAGCCCCTCATTACAAAGGGAGCAATGAGCTAATGTTTGAGAAAGATGTAAACACTTTCCTCAGCCCATGCACGTGTTCAACATGAGCAAAGTCTTCCGTGTCATTCTATCTCCATCTTCTTTCTGTGTAATAGACTATTGTTTGTCAACATGGTCTTCGCTTAAGAACTATTTATATAAGCGAAAAAAGTCTTTGGCTCACAAGAAAGAACTCTACATTACAACATGAATTTTTAGAATCACTTCTATAAACATAACTAACATTCACAGTGTGTCATTTAAATATTCTATGTATTTGTGTAAGGAACAAAAGCTTGCTTTGCCCCAGAGCAATATATTAATAAAAAATGCCTTATAGCTTAAATTTAGAATAATCTATACTGCAACTGGTAATATTAAATAGGCTATTACTATATCCTTAACGTTCTTAATATTTTTGGCAAAGACACAGGTTTCTTATGAACTCACATGAAAATCAATTAGCACATGACTGACCGCATAATTGATAATTCAGTAAACACACACACACACATTAGAGTGTTTTAAAATATGAAATTCATGGATACAGCTAACTAAATAGAAGTTCTGGACAGAGGAATAGTGTTTGATGATCTCACCACCAAATGCTTAGTTTACTTTGAATGTTTAATAACATCTTTCAGCTACAACAGTCCTTAATTAGACTGACCTTGCTAGCCAATGTATACTTTAGACTGACTATGTGCCCTAACTGCTTTATAGACACTAAACCCGACACATCAGGAAGTATGTCATAAATGAGAAAATGGCAATTCAGTGATATTCTGTAACTTTTCCCATCTCCAAAAGTAGGTCTCAAATCCAGGCCATTCTGAGTACACGGCACGTGCTCATAATCTTATGCTACCAACAACACCTGGAAATTTGAAGAAAATTGTCCTTGAAATTGATATCCAGTCAGAACACTTCAAATATATAACCTCAAAAGTTTAATGATTAACAACAGTTTTCTCAAAAAGAACTGGTTGGCCCTATTCCTGACTCACTCAAAGAAAAAGATCATACCGGTAAACTTAACATGACCAGTAATATAAGCCCTGTGGACCCAGGATTTGCCATGCTTGTTCCTGTCCCACACAAGAACTGTGAAATAGCAGTTAGGTCCAAGAATCAGTTAGAGGGGAAAACGTAACTTCACAGTGAAGGATCAGGCTGATGACCCCTGAACCCAGTGCTCAGTCTTGGCCTCACTAGTGGGGAAAACCAGGCTGCTCTGTGACTCCTGATGAGATGCAAGAAGAGAACACATCACCTGTGATGATTTCGAGCCAAAACACTTGCTTTGATCTAATCGAGCCTTCAGACCTAGCCTCCAATTTCAGGAATTACAAGAAACAGAGGAGTAAACTAAATGACACCATGAGGAAGAAATGAGACCAATCCAGAAGGTAGGATATTCTCCAGAACAACTGGCTTGGTCTCTTCAAGTCAGTGTAATGAAAAACAAGAAGCTGTTCTAGATTAAAAGAGACCTCAGGGACATAACATCCAGACGCACTGCATGGTCCCGCACTAAATTCTGTGTCAGACAAACCATCTGTTATGGATTTTGTGAAGACAACTGTGGGAATTTGAATATGATGGAGTATTAGACAATGTTAAGAAAGATTACCAATGACATTAGTTGTGATAATGATCATTTGGCTATGTAGGACAATGTTCTTATTTTTAAGAGATGCATACTTAAGTATTTAGAGGTAAATGTTAACGTGTCTATATTTTACTTTAAAATACTTAAATATAAACATAGAGTCTTGAAAAAGAGGTAGGTCACTTGCAAAAAAAGTTGCAAAAAAAATGAGTATAAATGGTTCAAGGTTCAAAAGTCACGCCCCATTGTCAAGAATTATGCTTAACTGGACAAAATGATCCATGGACAGCAAAGCTCTAATCTCAAGAGGCCTCCCCAGCACCCTCAGCCCCCTCACACACAGTGCTAAATGAAGGACATTTCAAATTTAAAGTAAAATACCAACTTTTAAAAGATTCCCTAATATAATTTTAGAGAAGCGTTTAGGCTTGTTATACCAATGTTTAGAATCACTAGAGAGAGGGATTAAAAGCTCCAAAATTATAACATGCTATTCCAGAATAACCACAACTGAAGCATCTGGAATGTTGATGGTCACACTGCTGCCTCACTGCACACGCCTCACTTCCATATCCTACATGGGAATTACTTCCTTTGCACATGAATAAACATCCTTTGCTCTAAGCACATACCTAACAAATAAGGAAGAAAAGGCGAAGAGTTCAGACAATATTTGAGGGAGAGGACTTGAACTTCGGTTAAAACCTAACAGCTAGTTTCGTCATATGACTGATAAGCCGCAGCAGCTGACAGTGTTGCTCACTACCTGGGAGTAATGTAAAGGCTACTAGTGAAAAGTAGTAAAAAGATTCGATCCTTAGGGACATAAAATCAATCAACTTCAGACACCAACAGGTTAGACCTACAGAGTACACGTAAGTTCTCCTCAGGGAGCCCACAGCCTAGTACCGAGATCAAAAGGTGGCTTTTCCTATTTGTTCGAGGAAGTGTGCAGTTTAAACACGCAGCACCTGCCTTTGGTTATGGAAATAATAGATTCAAAAATGTAAGCAAAACAAAACAAGAACAATAAAAACAAACCTCAGGCCCAGCTGCCTGCAGATCACTTCTGCGTCTGCGTCATCCCACTGATCGTCACAGACAGTCCCCCACTGACCAGCATGGTAGAGCTCCACTCGGCCCTCGTGCACGTTGCTGCCACCAGCAAGACGTATGGCGGGGAACACGGGGCCTGTGCAATGGGAAATGAAAGACAAATTACACCTACATATTTACATTGAGCGACATGATTAGGTATATTCTATGTCTTTGCCATTTTCAATAATTCAATAATATTTATTAAGCCATTGAAGTGATATGGACATACACGCACATAGCTAACATATTTTATGGTAATCTCGACCAATTAAAAATACTCCAATTGAATTACATTCAAACAAATAGCTCTTAAGAGGAAGCAGTCTAAATTCACTTTTGTCCTACAACCTCAGAAACCAGAAAAGACGCACTCAAAACTGCAGTTTACTAGAAACACATTGGATTTTTATGGGATTGTGGTCATGACGTTGATCTGTTAATTTACAGTAATTTGAGTATTACCAACATGTAATTATTAAGAATGGCACTTATGTAGGTAACATACTTATTTTCAGTACAGAAATATTTTTACATTTGTAGAAATCAAGTCAAAGTTAACATCTAACACATTATAACAAGTTGGTGGACATCATGGCCAGCACCTTCAAAAATCAATATTGAAAATTCATGTGGGTATGAATCAGTTCATCTTCATTTCCTCTGTTAAGAACCACCACAGTCTTCCCATTGCAATTCCTTGTTACAGTCCGCAACGCCCTGATCTCTCCCTTGTCAGCCTCTGAATTTCTCTCTCATTTCTCCTGGCCTCATTCTCTGGCTACAGCTACCATGCCTTCTTCCTCTGCCCAAATACACTTGAAGTTGGACGCCACCTCAGGGTCTGTACACTTGCTGTTCCTTCTGCCCGGAAGAATGTTTCCACAGATCTTCACATGGCTGCCTCCCTCTCATCAGTCAGTTCTCAACACTGAAATGTCCTTTCTGCAGGAGGCCTGCCCTGGCTACCCCAGCACACGCAGCACCCTAAGGCGCTTTCTACTACATCACCTAATTTGTCTTCCTCAGAACATTTACTTTTATCTAAAATTGTCATTGATTTATTGGTTTACATGTCAATTGTCTGCCTCCTCTCAACTAGACTTGAGGACAGAGAAAGTGCCTTTCCCTTTCATCTGTGTATTTCAGGTACCCAGCATAGAGAAGGCATATAATAAATATTTGTTGACTGAACAAACTGGCAAGTGATAGCTAAAAGTCTGGAAAGGCTATCTCAAACAAGGAAAAATAATTAGCAATATCCCTTCATTCAATTCTATTTAATAAACAGACACTAGGCATCTGCTGTGTGCAAGGTGTTGTACCACGTGCTGTAGGGCATTCAAAGGGGCACTAGACAGACGCCACCCTCAAGAAGTGCACTGCCTAAGGACGTGGACAAAATGAGTACAGACAAGAGATAGTCAAGAAGACCCTGCATGGATTCAGAAGCGAGGGAGCTGGCTCACCATTGGGAGTAGTTAGGGAATCCTTCTAAGAAAGTGGTATCTGAAGAGGCCCAAGATGGATGGATGGGATTTCAGAAGCACAAAGTTTGGGAAACAGTACGGAAGTCTAATTTTTCTGGAATAAAGGACATAATATGGTAAAAGGTTCAGAACAGGCTGGGTCCCCATTAGGGAGTTTAGTTGCACCTTTTACCAAATGTTAATCATTTATCCACATGAAATGTGCTCCTAATTCCTCCACAGTGTAAGCAGCTGTCAGTAAATGGCATCTGGATATTCATATTTATATTCAAATATCACACAAGTTTTGCAGCAGAGATTCAGATCAGTGACTATTTGCATATACTCACATTCTGATATTTGTAATACAGTTTACTTACATAAGTGAACTAACACTGAAAGTTTGTAAAAAGATACAGACAGGCTTAATAAATATGACTGGTCTTCTCAATATTGTATATTAGCATCTTAGAATTAACTGATGGCTGAACGATGGTAAGAAATTTGCATAAGTTATGTACATTTTCCTTTAAAAAGCTTGGAAAATATAGAAAAAATGATAAAAAATGTACAAGTTTCTTAAGTTATTATATTCTCCCCTGCCTCCCCTTTCCCCCACCACTGTGGTAAGCTTGGAGAAAACAGGAAAAAAAAATTTTTTAAGAGGAAATTTAAAATCACCTAGAACCATTATGGCATAGTACTTACATTTTTTAATGTCATGTTTTATTTTACAATGTGGTTTTTTTCCGGTTGTATAATTGTGAAAATACAGAAAAGCTCAAGGACAAAATTTAGTCAACTTCCCACATCCTCCCAACAAACACACGAAAAATCATCTGCAAGAGAATTCAGTGAAGTCATTGACCAATGTTTCACTTAAGGATGAATAAGGCTCCCAGACGTTTTCATTTAGATTGCTATTTCCTCTATCCAGGACTGGTGCACCATCTTCTACTTTGTAAGTGCTGGGAAAGCAACCAGTACCAGATGACAAGACACGAAGTATAATTTCCAAACTAAACGATCGTGTTAAGCCCTATCGCTGTGCCTTAAGGCAGACTCAGCAGTGGCTGCTTTGAGCTATTTGCTTTCACATTCTCATTTCCTCTACAACAAGGGAATCTTCTTTTATTCTCACTTCTAACTTATCTCAACCTCCTAGATTTTATAAATGTTTACAAATTTATCTGTGCAACCAGAGTATAAACAGATTACAGATCATAAAGAGTAGAATTTTTTTTTAAAGTAGCTAGATATTCTGAAAGAAAATAATCTTGTTTTCAAGCTTTTACTTACTTTCCTACTTGAAAAATGTTAAACATTTTATCAATCAGGTTGAACACAGAGTACAAGCAATAATCTACGAAATGCAGTACATTATAGAGCCCAATTGACATCGCTCTTGAAGCAGCAGTGCATAAACGTGTACTTGACAAAAGTAGTGATGAACAAATGAAAAGCAATAAGAAAAGTTAATATATATTGAGGTATATGAGGAAACCATTTGGTTTAAAACTAATTCGGCCCGACCTCATTTTTCCAGAAAGATCTGGCATGGCCTGTCCAGCATGCATTGTACATCTGCTCTAAACATTTACAATGTCCCAAAGCAAAGAATGATGCCTTTTAAAACAGGAATGTATACCCCCCTCCATGGTAGTATTTGCTTAAAGATAAGAATTTCTTCCCAGAAACTAAAGGTCAAACTGACCTACTGTGTTCATCTTCTGACCACTGACCTGCTGTGCTAGTAACTTCCTGTTACTGTAGTAAAAAAAAATATTCCCGTCATGTGTGATGCACATTCCTTATTCCAAGACAATATATAACCATGCTGTACACATCGCTTCCTTCCTTGGTGAAGGTGCTCTCCTGGGCTATTCAGTCCTCTGACTGGCTCATATAATAAACTCACCCCAATTTTGATTTATAGATTGATTATTGATTATTTGCATCAACAGTAACATTATTCAAAGGTGGAGAATCAAAAGAAAAACTTACAAGGCACCAAGACTTATGCACCTCACCCACCCAAAAGAGGACTGCAGCTCTGAGAGCACACATTCGGTCCATATCCTTGTCTTGGTTCCTCCAGCTAATTCAGGGAAATTACTCTACATGAGGTCTCTGTATGTTTTGTAATGGAGCTTTTCTATTCCTGCCCCAATACTTGTACTCAAACAGCAATCACTGCCCTGGACTGGCTGCTAGCATTTCGAGGCCTGGGACATCTGGTCAAGCTGCCATCTCCAAGGAAAATGCACATAGGGATACTGTGACTATGTGGCAGCCTTAAGTTGTGGTCACAGATTAAAATACTCCATGGTCCCCAGAAAACCCATCAGCCATCATGAAAAGCAGCTGTTCCCTCCTCTACTTATGTTCATATGAACATACACATATTTGTGTACTGACACCGCATTGCTAATCACCTCCTGCCTAGTATATGGTGCTTAGGAGACCTTATCCAAGGCAGTAATCCATTTTAGGGAATACGCTATCTATAACTCAAAGGAGAACACTGGCACCATGATTATATTCCATCCTATAAAGTGAAAGCATTTTGTTGTACTTGCTGTATTTTATACTTGGTTTCAAGATGATTTTCCATCTTGAATCCATGATGATTTTTTGCTATCAAAATAAGTGTTTCATATACAGTATATAATATTTCTTTAAACAAAGTAGATAAAATAGAAAACATGTTAAAAGTGAGATACCATTGAAAGTCAGATGGAATTCCAATTGTTAGACACCCTCCTATTGAAGACTATTTAATTAGACAGTAGAATATGATAATTCAGACATGTTAAAAGTGAGATACCATTGAAAGTCAGATGGAATTCCAATTGTTAGACACCCTCCTATTGAAGACTATTTAATTAGACAGTAGAATATGATAATTCAGACATGTTAAAAGTGAGATACCATTGAAAGTCAGATGGAATTCCAATTGTTAGACACCCTCCTATTGAAGACTATTTAATTAGACAGTAGAATATGATAATTCACCCTTATGTCTGCATTTATACTTGTTTAGTTTAGTTAAGTCTTAGCTTAACTAAGACACTTTTATCATCTGGAATCATGTTGAAAACACAGTAAAAGTAAAACAAAAATAAATATTTTTTTTACCATGGGAAAAACTACACGTGACAGCAGCTGCCATCTTCTGAGGACACACCCCACCCTGCCAGATGTCTTTTTCACAAAGCAGTATATTTTCTTCATCTCCTCGGCAACGGACATTGTTCCAATAAATGGGAATAAGGCCCAGTCCAGAAAACGGGGTTTGTTTTGCTACTCCTTTTCCTCTGAAAGTACAATGATTGATGTTAGCTTTATCAAATATAGGCAAATTTTTTTTATCACAGCATTTGGATTTTTTTTAATGGAAGAAATTAATAAAGATGGATATGGAAGAAAAAATCATAATGGATTACATAAGTTTCAAGGAAAATCAAAACATCAGATCAGAACTTGGGTTGACTACGTAAGGCAATCTTTTTAAGCCGTCTTGAATAACTAATGGTATGCATGTGCCTTTACTATCTATGGCTGATTTTAGAAGAAAATGGGCAAATGCTACAGATATAAAAAGTGAGCCTGCATGGCTTTGTGGAAGAAGTGTGTCATGTGGCCCAGCAAGACCTGGACTCTAGTCTGGACTCAGCTGCACATGACACTAAGCTGGACGGCTCTCAGCTCTGCCTTCTGATGTATAAACAGAAGTCTGGGCGCCTGAAGGTTCTTTCCTACCCCAATACCTTAGGCCAGCATTTTCAAAATGTTACTATTACTATATCCAAGCAAGATAATATCAAGAGAGGCAATCCATTCACATTTTTAAAATCTTATATGCAATATTTGCTGCAAGACTTTGAAACCAATTAATAAAATAATAACATGGAGATGGGCTCTGCTTTTAACTCATCTAATCTACATATTTTTATAAGTAGCCTCTGATATGTACCAAAATGATGTTAAATTTTAAAAAGATTAAATGCTTACCTGATTATCATAGTAATCTCTAGAATTGTCTCTCTGCAACAGTTTCCATCAACCAAACAGTAAATATTTGGGGTATATCTAAAATATGAATGTGTCTTAACAGGAATAAAGCTGGGCTGCTCTGCTCTTATTATGCAGTTCTTTTTTTAAAAAGCAGACTACTGAGAGATGATATAAGCAATTGGATCAGCTTATCTGAAGTTTATATTTGCAGAATGATGGGTTACATTCTTTCATCAGTCAAGACTAGTAACCACATTGTAGGTCACGTCTCCGCTACAGTGTTCTTGTTTCTTTGCGTCAGAGTCTCATAAGAAATTTTATTCTTCCCTGATTTTCCGGGGTAGTAAAAGCACATGCAGCTACGTATATAAAGGAAGACAATGACGCCAGCCTACAAATTTGTTCCATCCTCAGGCCTTCAAAAGAAAGTCAACATTCAAGTCAACATTCCTTGTGACATTCCCACCTGCCAATGACTGTTAGCCAGACAAAATACCCTTGATAAAGTCAGTAATTAACATTCCTAAACATCACAACACTTTATAGGCTCTAGCCTTACTCCTTCTTTCAACGCTCATTTTTAAAAATTAATTAAGTACATTAACTCTATTTGCTGACATAAAAGCACCAAAAGTCTGAACAAAACTTAAGCCTTCAAAGTCTGCCTTTACAAAATTCTCACTCCCCACCTTCCTAACGAGAAGACAGGAGGAAACTGGCAAATTAAAGTTCATACTGATTTGACTGGAGTTGACTCACATTTTCATTCACATCATTGTATTAGATATTACCACTCACTGATTACTAATCCAAAATATTTGTAAATTGCAAACCTTTCTTTCAGACTTTTAGACTTGCTTTTTTTGCTAACAAGATATTTTCCACACTTTCTAAAGATCTCTGGTGATAAAGGCCAAGAAAAACACATGGCATGCGTACTTAGAAAAAATAAATGAGACACAAAAACAGAACAATAACAACAAAAGCAAACCTTTTGTTCCAAAATGGAGCCTTCTGCTCCTGGCGAACCCCCTGGGCACAAGGCAGAAAGGTGCCAGGCCTGGTGGAAGTCAGTGTGCGCTGAGCTCTTTTAAAGGGAGGGCCCCCTAGGGTGGTGGAGGAGCCCGCAGCTCCTCAGGATGGCCGACGCTGCGGGGCAGGTGGAATCTGCCATCTTGCACAGGACCTCCTCAGCGCAGAGGAGGCCTGAGGACATCGTCCCTTACCCATCACGAGATAAGAGCACAGGTGAACATCACCTCCTTCACACACACAAAAATGGAACTTGTGGGTGGCTAAAAGTAGAAAGTCAAAAGCAAATGACAGCAACCTAGGGCTGCAGGCTAATGAGAAACTACAATTCTTCGAATCAAATTCCTTGCTTCTTAGGGCTAAACAATTATTTTGCTAAAGACAAAGACCAAAGGATGCTTTTAACTTCTGACCACTTTGCATTTGCCCATTTCCTCTTTAGCAGGAGTAGTAATATGTGAAATACATTTGTACGTAAGAGAACTCATTCCTTCCATTTGGGGCCCTTTCTTTCCAACTCTTTTGAGAAAAGCGAGAATGAGGAAAGAAAGAATGAGGAGAGAAGATGCAACCTCTTCTCTGGAATGATGGGTGCCCACCATTATTCTCAGATATCAGTAGACTGATTTCGTTTGCTGAACTCACCCCAGCTGCAGCTGCTGACAAATGACTGACGCATCCGAGTCATCCCAGTGGCTGCTACAGACTGTGCCCCAAACTCCATTTGCATACACTTCCACTGTGCCTTCAAACTCATTTTTGCCACCGCCAAGTCGTACTGACCCTAAAGTGGAAAAGAATCCCAAATCCTTTAATAGCAAAGAACAACTTGAACATACTGAGCCAGTCATCGGTCAACATGATTTTTCCACTGAAGTGGTGAAAGATCCAGTCAGAATGCTTTGGCCTCCACTGTTCACGGCATGTGCTCCTTCCTTTAAATGAGGATTTAGCAGGCTCTTTTTTTCTTTTTTAGTAATTAACATCCTGATGTCAGTGCTAATTATATTTTCTTTTTTTATCTAGGCATACAGAAAGTCCAATTACAATTTTAAAAGGGGAAAAATGGAAGAGTATAACTAATGTCTGATATTGATCCCAAGTATTATATTACATCACATATGAAGTTCTTATCACTTATGTATCTCCTTCTATCTTCACATGAGGTCATAGATAGGAAACACAGAAACCAACTTCAATGCTCTGTTCATAAATTAGCTGTTATTGGCTGTTATATTTTCCTTCTATCTGGTTTGTTCATCCACTAAAGAAAAGGAAAATGCTTTTTCCTCTATTAACCTCAAGCAGTAGTCATGAAAATTCTAAAGATTATGTCCATAATTTCAAAAAGACGCTAATGTTGTAAATATCGCCCAATGTGAATCTTAGAGAAATTGCCGCAGAGTGGTTTAGTGTAACTGAACGACGCTGGAAATTTAGCTTTCCTCACATACCATCCCTACTTAGCTGCTCCACAGTCCATGATCTGAGTCATACTTTTCAGTCTTTAAAAAAGCCAAAATCTAAAGTTAAGCACCCCCGTATCTCTTAAGTGGGGATCAAGGCCCAAAATTTCTTCTCTTGTTGGTGCTGGTTTGCAGAGTGGATACTGGCAGGCAGCAATTAGGACACTTAATAAGAGATGGAATTAAACTCAGATAACTTAAGAATTTCACAAAATTCTGTTGAAAGTCACTTACGATAGCCTATATTTCATAGGTAAAGAAATTAAGTCCTACCAAAAAATTCTGGGATATTTTGCATATTTCAAAGTTATTACGTGTGGTTTTAAAATAATTTTCCAAAAATATTAGATTCACAAATTATCCATTCATTTCTTTTGCACTGGCCTAGTCATCTACCACTATTATTTTCCATGTTATCATCCTTAAAAAATGCAACCATTTAAAGGGCTGGCCCGGTGGCACAGCAGTTAAGTTCACATCTTGTGCTTTGGCGGCCTAGGGTTCACCGTTCAGATTCTGGGTGCAGACCCATGCACCACTTGTCAAGCCATGCTGTGGCAGGTGTCCCACATAAAATAGAGGAAGATGGGCATGGATGTTATCTCAGGGCCAGTCTTCCTCAGCAAAAAGAGGAGGATTGGCAGCAGATGTTAGCTCAGGACTAATCTTCCTCCGAAAAAACAAACAAAAAAAGAAGAAAGAAAATGCAACTATTTAAGAAAAACATAATCTACTTCTCAAGACAAATATAGTGTCATTTAATTCAAACAAAAGGCAATAATAAATGTAGGCAAAAGATGGCACTGTCAAGTCCTGATTACTCAGGGGAAAACATGAACATGGGTCATTGATATGGCAAATAATGTAAAAATGACTCATACATTCTAAACCTCCTTAACTTGCAGTGAGCAAGAGGAAGCCCTGTCTAGCTCATTGAAAAGTATGAACTGTATAACATTTTAAAGAAATATGTCTAAAGGGTTTAACTGAACTTTAATGACTTTTGAATCACAAAATTTCTTCTATAGAGACATAATATTATGCGTATCACAAATGTCAGCAATTTATTTCAATTCAAAGAACTCATTTGTTCACCTCAAACAAACATTATTGGAAATTGTTTTTAAATTAATCCATTATCTCTTTATTAATTCGGCCCTTCCACCAAATTACTCATGTCAAGGGTTGGAAGAAAGTTCTAGTAATGAAAACAAACTGGAACACTATTTATGCATGTTAAATAATCACAATAACATAAAATACTGCCTAAATCGCCAAAAAGCTATCAAGAAGAAATGATGCATGCATATCGTCTAAATGATTAAGACATTTAGAGATGAGAAGAATACCCTGCATAAAGGATAATTATTACCACGACATCATTATAATGGCAATGATAGAGCTGGAAATCATTTCCAGGTCAACTATCAGTTCACCAGCATTTCTCAGATGCTCCAAACATGCTGTGAAAGCCTGGATTCATTTAGCTGTATCTGCTACATGGCAAGAAATCCAGAGTGCTCATCCAATTTTCCTTTAACAATTGAATACAAATATTTCCAATTCTGGAAAGGCAATTTGCATGTCAGTGACTAATGAAATCTCTGTCAGAATCCACTCCCAACACCAACATCCCCAACACACACGCCTTCCTAGAACATAGTTTATCCTTTCCTTAAGGCCATAGAAATTTCTAAAATATTCTGACACATCATCTACCTTGGACTCAGAGTGAGTTATTTCTTAATGGTACACCATTCAGTGAAGTTCATAATTCCTCTAACAATTATTTGAAAGAGCTTTGAAAAAAATATCAGCATAATGACATGCTCCAAAATAATCCAAGTTTGAACACAATTTATACTAAATATTTGAAAGTTAGGTAGCAGTTCTTGTTTGTTTTTCATTCTACTTTGTTCTTCCTGCATTTACTCTCTGAGAATGGTTCGGATGGTTGAGATCTTAAAAACCGTAACTCATTTCCCTCCATTTACGGATGAGGACTCTATGGGCCAAATGAACTGAGCACCTGCCGAGCCATGACCACTGCCTCCTGGACCCCTGCCCTTGGTACTAGCCCCCTGTCTCCAAACCTGAGCAAAGACCCTGCAATACAATAAGCACCTTTAAAACTTCAGGTATTACTTTATGCATTATGCCATGTTGGTTTTAACCATTCTATGTGAAATATTGCAAGTATCCACCAAACATTATATGGGAATAAACCAACCAGGCAGAAGCATAAGCCAGCATGAAGAGTGTCTAGACACAGCAAAACAGGAGAAAAGTGGCTTTCCGATGATCTACACTTGAGGCTGAGCCTGCAGTGGAGGTTGATTTGTTCCATTGGCTGCAGAAGTTTGTAGGAGGACTATACATGTGCACAAATTTATGGGTACACAACAATAAGACGGAAGAGAAATATCCTTAGCTCAATGAAAAAAGAAAAAGGATGAAACAATAAAGCCATCCACAAAGGGCAAAGCCTGGTAAACACATTTATATTGCTACCCTACTAACAATAAAGTTCTCCAGAGCCATTCCAGACCAAATTCTTTGTCTGGCAAATATGGCTCAATTGTCACAATTTTTATTAACAAAAGCTGATCCCCCCTCCTTTGCTCACACTCTCCCACTCCAGTCAAGGACTTTGCTCCGAATTGTCTCAGCTAATGTCTCTGGACAACATCCCAGTGGATCCAGGGCTACACTGTCTTAAAGTCTCTCAAGCGCCAATTTGGTCAAAACAATTCTATTCTAAATATCCCTATTTTTAAAATGTGTTAATAATAATAATTTAAAATTTGAAGTCTCAAACAGAGGCTATAGGTCAACTATAATAGGCATTCAAATTTACAGACCAAACCAATAATAGAAAAATGTCTGGAACTGTAAAGCTGTGATGGCATGTCATGGAGAGAAGCCTTCAGAGTTCATGAAATGAACTGTTACAAAAAAGCCCACAGTCAACTGTCTCCCGGTATTACAACTACCTTAAAGGCAAAATGTGCCAATGTGCAACATTATGTTCAGAATTCTTCTATCTTAATTCCCTGCCAAAAACATTGACTTTATTGTCATTTTAGTTTACTGTTAATTTTCATCTATGTAGATATGTCTCCAGTTTTATAAAGGAAAAGGAGCATAAAAAATTCGTGTTACAGAAATTTGTTTTATGGACACTTTGCTAAAAAACAGGAAATCCCAAAATGGAGAGACACTCAAGAAGGGTTCTTTTTAACCATCTTATCAGTCTCAATCAATACAAGGTGATCTTGAGGAGAACAGCTGACTAGCTTAAAATTCCCTTCACAAGTTTCACCAGTTTTTCAGTTTTTAAGGCTACTGTGAAAGGTTAAATTTGGTCCCTGCATAACATATTGAAGTGCTAACTCCCAGGACCCATAAATGTGACCTTATCTGGGAATAAGGTCTTTGTAAATGATGAAGTTAAGATGAGGTCTTTAGGGTGGGTTCTAATCCAGTATGACTGTGTTCTTATAAAAAGAAGAAATTCAGACACAGAGAGAGAACACCATCTGAAGACTGGAGTTACACTCCCACAAGCCAAGGAACCGTCAGAAGCTAGGACAGCCTTGGAACAGCTTCTTCCCTGGCACCTTCAGAAGAAGCATGGCCCTGTTGACACCTTGATCTTGCTCTTCCAGTCTCCAGAACTGGGAAACAATAAATTCTGTTGCCTAAGCCACTCAGTTAGGAGTACTCGTTAATCCTAGCAAACTATTGGAGCCATTATGGTATTACCCCTTCCTGGACAGGTAGCAAAACCTCCCTTCTCATCCTGCACACTTGAAGGAGGCCTACGAGAAATATCAGAAAAGGAACCAAATAGGTCAGCTATCTTTGTTCTGTAAATCCAGCTCACTCCAAAATAATCCAAATGAAAAGATATGCCTATTTAGTTAACTAATTAAAATGTACTTATAGAATAGCATTCACTCACTTGAAGAGAAAGAAAAAACAGCAGAAACAGAGACCCATCCCAGTAGCATTTTCTGAATAGAATTAACAAATATTCTAAAAATCTTTTAAAACCATGGTTTGATAAATGAGGAAAAAGAAATTAATGTTATCACACAAATCCTTTCTCATCTATTACTGAACTTCACAGAGGCACAAAACAATTAATTTTAGTCGCTTCTATTGTTCTGTTGGAATCAGATAGAGTGCACACTAGTGACATCAAGCTGTTGCTCAGATCCTTGCCAAAAAGTATACTTAAAGCTGAAAGTGATACAGAAATTTTAGTTTATGAACTATTCAAAAGCATAGAAAAAAGCCCATTACATGTTGGACAATTTAGTACATATATTTGACAAATGAATTAAACATAATCTTACATCTTATGCCAAAGAAAACACTGGGAAAATATACTAAATGATTATTTCCTATCTTAATTATGAAATATACAAAAAACCTCACATTACCTAAACGTAACTGACTTAGGGGGTGTTAGTTGAATTTTTCGATTATAATAGGGAGGGCTAGGTTAATTTTGATGTTATTTTCTTCCTACACCCTATTTGACATTACTAAGGTATACTATTTTTTTCTATGATTATATTTACCAATAACTGAAACTGGTTTTAGCATTGTGAAGTAGTAGATTTCGTTCAAATCATGCCATGTCATGCCAAATCAAATCATCTATTTTTTTTAAAGATTTTATTTTTCCTTTTTCTCCCCAAACCCCCCAGTACATAGTTGTATATTTTTAGTTGTGGGTCCTTCTAGTTGTTGCATGTGGGATGCCGCCTCAGCATGGCTTGATGAGCGGTGCCATGTCCGCGCGCAGGATCTGAACCGGTGAAACCCTGGGCTGCTGAAGCGGAGCGTGTGAACTTAACCACTGGGCCAGGGGCTGGCCCCCAAATCATCTTTTAACATATGGAACATTCCCCTGAACCGAGATCCAGTTGAACCATATTTGCCTCCACTAATTCACATCTACAATTTATAATAATTGTTCATTTATTATTCATGTAGATACCTTTAGTACTGAGAAAAAAAATCTCAACTGGTCTAGTTCAAAATGAGAGAGTATCGAGGAGTGGTCAGTTCTACCCGTTTACAAGGCACTTATTAGAAATTTATAAATGTTATCAATTATTCCTTAGCTAAAAACATTTTACAATATTATGCAAAAGAAGACTTTATCCATGGTTAAGTTACCCTTGACTAACAATATATGCATATAATCCTAGCAGAAAATTTCACAAATTGTGTCTTTGAACTATTCACACATAAATGGTAAGAGTATTACCATTTTATTGTACAGCACTGAGTGATGAAATTAAACTACACCTAATATTAATCCTCTTATCCATCTCGCAGGGTAGGTATCACAGGAAAGGTAATGCAAATGCTTAGTATTCTTCTGACATCCAAATCAGGGAGTGGGTGTCCTCAACCAGGGGACACAGGTGATTTCTGATTCATCTTTGTCAATGCTGCTCCTAGTGTGAACTCAGTAAGGTTTAATGAAATCTATCCTTGCCTGTTACAAAGATCAGCATTTTCCACTCTTTGTGTCCCTCTGGTGATCCGAATAAAAAGTATTGAGGCTGAATGTGCATGGGTAGCTTTGAGGGGGAAAGAAATCTCATTACTTTAGTGCATTGCATACAATAAATTTTTTATTAATATTGTTGTGCTGATTTGCAGGAAGAGAGAGGAGGGTTGGGAGGAGGGGATTGCTCTGGAAAAGTAAGATGTTAAAGAGGCAAAAATAAACATTTCCTGATTTTCTAACAACACTGTCCCAACCATGTAGATGGCAGTGGAAACAACTGTTCCTAAGGGCACAACCGCATGCCTGTTTACCATGCAGACTGAAGGGAGCCACTTCAGAGGACTGCTTTCTTTACAAGTTAATTCGGGGGGGAGGGGGGAAGCTTAAAAACTAGAATTAAACATCTTTATCTTAACAATTATGGAATTATTCATTTCAGACATAAACTTGCTAGCCCTGCAAACAGCATCTTAAAACAAAAAAACATGCTATATCAAGGAAATTAGGGTCTAAATGCTCCTCATCTAGATATGGCTAAAAAGTGGATATAGCACTTCACAGCACTATTTTTAAAATTACTTATTACTATTTTTTAGTTGCATTAAGTTTCCCAAATATAAGGACAGCCCCAGCCATACTTCTTAGCAGACTCTGTTGGTTTTCCTCAACAGCTACCTCACTTCCTCCTGCCAGGAGAGTTTCCAGCTGTTCAGAGGTTAATCTGGATTAATCTAGGCAATCATAGTAATTGTATTTTCCTTTCCAGAGAGTGCCAGGAAGAAACACTTGATCCAGTCTTGGCCAATGAAATGCGAGAGGAAGTCTGTGGGGGAATTCTGGGAAGGTTTCCTTGCTCTTGCAAAGGGATGTACAAGAAGAAGGGCCTTCTCTTTCTTCTGCAGGTTGTTCTGTCTCCATGTGAAGCCTGGAATAACCACCAGCCTTAGGATTAAAGCCACACTTAAAGAACAGAGGAGCCAAGAGAGTAGCAGAGAAACAGAGCTGTACCACATTGGAGCCTGACTCCTTGTAATATGAACAACATATCTCTTTATTGCTTCAGTCATTTTGAATTGAGTTTTCTACTCTTTGCCATCAAAACCATCATAACTGATCCAAGCCAAGTTCATACCCAAGTTAATAATTATTTGCTTCCTCTTCCAAATTTTCCACAGGTATCTTTATTTTTTGCAGTTAGTCATAATGTATACAAATTTTGTATCCATCTTTTCCCCCTTAACATTACCATAAGCATTTTTCCACTTCTTCTTAAAAAAAAATCTTCACACTAGCAAAGAGTCAGATAATGCCCCAAAGTATTTTATATCCGCCTTAGCCTGAAAAGCAGACCAAGCTCGATATTTAAAATCCAGCCAGGAAATGTATCAAATCTGGTATTGCTAATGTTTTTCAGCACCTGCTACATAGAATCAAGATGCGGCATTTTTTAAAAAAGGGACAGCTTCCAGCCAACTTTTTAATTAACATTCACTTCAAACAACAGATGGACTTCAAAGAGTACAGCCTGTAAACAATAGTACTCGTCCCGCAAGCCCGATATTGCTATTTGAATCAGGAGATTTGGGTGAGTAGGTGCATATGAACAGATTAGCATGACATGACAACAAGTCAGGTCTATGAATCATCTTTTCTGATAAAATCTTAATTATTAGAGCATTGTCATTTATTGTGCCTGTTTTACCCATCAGTCATCAGTACCTATGGTTGAGTTCCACTTGGCTGCTTGTAACAAAGAGGAGTTGCTAGCACACATCAGGCCAGTTGCCCCATGTGCCATGCCAACCAGATGCTGGAAAGGTGATCTCCCTTCCCAGTAAGAAACCTCTAAATTATTGCAAGGTATTGTTGGGCAGAATCAGTTGCCTGTTAATTCATCCTGCAGAAATGTGAAAATAACCTGGCTCACGTTCAGTTAGTAATTATATTCTGGTGAACCAGGTTGTTACTATCCCACACTAGTCACATAAAAACCAGAGGTGCCATTTTCTAAAACCACACAAAAAGGCATGCCTTATGCTTGATCCTAAACCTAGCAGGATGAAGTCACAGAACGGCGGACTCAGTTAGTCGACAAGATCATCTATCACTGTACATTTTAGGTGGGTCCTGATGCCCTCCCATGGGTTTCCCCGATTATGACAAAGGGTCTTCAGCATCCAAATCATCTTGACTCCTCATTAGAAATGCACATTCCTGAGCCAGATCTAGGGCCTCTGAAGGCTAGAGCCCAGGTCTCTGCATTTTAACGAGTCCCTAGGTGATTCTAACAGTCATTATGAGAACTAACTCCCTGGGCTGATCCAGGGTGCTCCATTCCCTGGAATGATTCTTTATTGCTAGTTTGCTAGTTTCACACAACCAGGGCCTGGGCCTCAGCTTTCTCATTCTCAGACATTTGAGCCACTTCAGTGTCCACGCCCTGCCCTAGCTCACCTGAGATCCCCCTTCCGTCCCTTCAACTGGGCTTCAATCAGGTCTCCACCTCGGGGTCACCAACTTCCTCATTTCTCATGATGCAACTGGATACATGACTCTGGCCTCCAGTTTATTTTCTAAAGGGGGGATCTCATTACTATAAATTTTCTTTCTTTTTGTCTTAGTTGTTTCGGTAAAGAAAAAAAAAAAGAAAACAAAACCCAGGTATTTTCAAATCATAAGAGATTGGAAATCGTGTGCTTTTGACCCAACATAAATCTCTTTCTACTTCCTTTTAGACTGGTCCTTAAGCTAGAAAAATAGGATTAGTAGACAGCACAGATACTTCTACATGTTTATATAATTAAAGAACTAGAACAAAATGAGCTGTAAAGTGAAAATGTGCACTACTTTATAATGCTGCTATGAGAATTAGATTAGAAAACTAATATATAAAATGATTAGCCCAGCTTCCAATACAGAGCAAATGTTCCATACATCCTAGCTGTTATTCTCAGGCCAGGCTGTTCTGGTACCAGCTCAGAGCTGGAAAAACCCTTTAAATTAACTTACTCGAAAACTACTTTTCTCCACACAAGCAAACCAAAGCTCTGAGAGTAAGAGTCTTACCCTCCACTGTAGAGCTACTGGCAGAGCCAAAACAGACACCAATGTTTTCTAAAGCACAATTTCATATTCTTTCCACCACTCCACAACGGCTTTGTGTACACGCCTAAGCGAAATGCAGGACCAAGAAAGCCATAATGCTCAGAATATGCCAATCATCGTGAAGGTCTGAGTTATGCCCAATCAGAATGTGAGGCGTACATGACAGAATGGGTTACCAAGACTGAGTCTGTGGAAGTAATTAAACTATTACATAGCCAGCAGATGGCTTTCCTGGGGTTTTTTTGGAGGGGTGGGGGCATTTATCTCTCATCTTGGGGGATTTCTTTTGTTTCTCTTGTGTTCAATCACTTTATTCCAGAAAGTACGCCCTATTGCGCAGTGTTTGGAACCTTGTCTGGTGAGAATTAGCAATGAACATAAAAGCATCGCAAACAGTCTGTGCTGCTGGTAGGTGTAAATTTCTGTTCAGCACAAGGAGGAGGCAGGAAGCAAAGGACAAGCTACTCTCCTCATTTGGAAATATAAAGTTAAAGGGGTTCCATGTCAGAAAGAGAGCAATAGATCACTATAGTGTTTTAACTTTGAATTCCATTTTTTTCTTTCTCTGTCTGGATATATAGAATATGAAACATGAAATACAATAATAAGACAGTAAAAAACTGTCAATGTTTGCTAAACATGAGATTTTACTACAAATAATCTCTTACAGTAAATCATGAGACAATGCTAGGGCTCTTTGCTTGATACCACCTCCAACTCTTAGAGCCACATCGGCATTCTGTCCATGAAACACAAGTATAGCGATGACTTCATTCTCTGGGATGGAGGATAATTGATCATAACCTTCCTATCACTTTCCTTTAACTCAAAGCACTAATGCACTTGAAGGCACAGAGAAATAAAAAGTTCTGTAGGAGAAGAATGGCACTGTGACGCTAACCTCCAAGTTACCTCAAAAAGGTACAAAATACAACCTATTTCAGAATCCCAATTCATGAAACCCTTGTCACACAGCTCAGATGGAGAGCTGCCAAAAGAATTTTGAAGAAAAATGCAAACTTTGAAGGACATAAGGTTTTTCTCCTCCAGCTATTAAAGAAGGAAAAAAGCCCTAATATTAAACAAACCCAATAACTCAGAACGAAGCACTGCTCCAAGGCAGCTTATTCACTTACATTAAATCTATAAATTTGATGCTTTTATTACCTCAAAACCACAACATCTCACCAACTTTATCTCTTCACAGACTAATCCCGATTCTCCAGAAATAACATACACAGCTAAATAGCATCCTTGGAAACCGCACTGGACTATATCAAGTTGCTTCTTCCCTAAACAGTTACTATTCCTATCTCCTATCCCTTTCTCTTTCTCACTCACGGATGATGTTTACCATACTGTGCTCCAGAATGTGAACATCATTTTGACAAGTTGTATTTTGGCCCGGAAATTTTGCCATACTTTTTCAAACAGAGATCAAGGGTAGGAGTGAGGCAAAAATTTTATCACATTTTTCCAAGTCAGGGTCTATAGGGAGAGGGAAGGTCATTGGTTGTCATATTAAGTCTAATATTTCTTTTTCCAAAACAAGTCAATAGAAACTCTATCTCCTTTGCTTTGCCTTTCACGTATATACGGTAACGCCCTCAAGGCAAGCCGATCCAGAGAACACACATCCACCGAAGGCACGAGCGCGCGCACACACGCACACAAACACACACACAGTGGCCAGAGACAAGACCGTATCCAGGAAGCCAGAGCGCCGCACCTTGCAGAGAAACGATCACCCCTGACAACCTTGCCTCACGCAGCACGCCTTGCTCATTTACAGTCAAGATCCGCCCGTACTTTGCTGGTATCCCAGCGGCGACCCACCATCACCCGGGCAGTGCAAACCCGCAACCCCACACCCTCTCACTCTCTCTTCAAGGAACACCCAACGCCCTCCCCAAGCCAGGCCGGCTCCCCGCCCGTCCCGGGTCGCCGCCTCCGCCCCGGGGTCGCTCACCGTGTCTGCAGTCGCAGTAACCCCAGTCTACCTTGCCATAGGCGTTCCCGTAGAAGCACCAGGGTCTGCCCGCGCCGTCCGGGCTCCGGCAGAAGTTGTGGCGTTGCCCTCGCAGGCGAGCCCAGCCCGCCGGGGGCGACCGCTCGAGGGAGGGTGGCACCTCTGCCCAGCGCAGACAAGGGGCGCCGAAGGCCGTCACGTTGACCCAGGGCTCGCCGGCCGGACAGCCCCCGGGAAGCCAGCCCGGCGTGCGCCCGGCGGGGAGGGCGTGCGGGCGCGGGGCAGGCAGCGCGGGTGGGGGGCGCAGGACGCGCGCCACAGGGGGCGCCGGAGGTGGCCTCTGCTGCCGCTGCTGAGTGGGAAGGTAATAAGGGTACTGAGGACCCGGAGGGGGCGAGCGGCGGTGGCGGTGGTGGAGGGGATAATTGGGGACCGGATCAAAGCTGACCACTTCGCGGAGCGCCCCTAGAATCAGAGCCACAGCGAGGCGGGCGAGCGTCATGGTGCCCGAGCAGCGGGGTTTGATCCATGCTCCCCCGCTCCTCGGGTTCTCAAGGGGAGGCGGGGAGGGGGCGGGGGCGGGGCGGCAGCCTCGCTCGGATCCCCCACGCGCGCCCCTCCACCCCCCGGGCGCAGACCGCCTTCCCCGCCCCACCTCGCCCCCGCCGTGGTTCCCCCGCAGCGCCCCTGCTCGCCACCGCGCGGACAGTGCAGTGCCGAGCTCCGCGGAGCCCCGATGCGCGGCGGGGACCCTTCCGGGCGGCGGCGGTGGGGCCCGAGCCCCAGGTGGCCGGCAGTGGCACGAGCCCGGAAACTCTGCCCCCTGGCTGCGGCCGCGGGGCGCTCAGTGTCGCCCGGAGCCGGACCTCTGCTCGGCCCCTGCCCGGCTCCCGGCTGTCAGCCCGCCCTGCCCGGCCAGACCAGCCGCTGGCACCACTGCGGCCTCGCTGTGCCCGAGCCAAGCCCGAGGGTGCCAGTGCGGGGGATGCTCTTGGCTGTCCCTTGCCAGCAGGCAACAGCAAGAACGCCCCGCGTCTGGCGGCTCCCAGGAAGCCTGGCACCTGTCCCTGCAGCCATCTCTCCTTCACCCAGGTGCCGTGTCTCCTTTTCTCGGTTTTGAAATCTTTAGAAGACAACTGAGGATGGATTTCGTTGTCTCTCTCTCCTGACAAGTCCCAGGATAAAAGTTATCAAAGCCCACAGGGAACGCTGAAGCCTCTTTACTGAACCGTGAGCTCCTCAAGGACAGGCCCACGTTCATTCAGCTTTATATCCCAGGACTTAACACTCTGCCCAACACTTATTAGGCTGCAATAAACATTTGCTGAAATTAAATTCCTGAACCGACCAGGGAAAGGCGCTTGAGCCCTTCTGCTTCCTGCCTCCTACCTTCCACCCGGTGGCCTGGACAACACCAGTTGTTTGGTTATTACTGGGGCTCAGTGAGGCCCTCTTAATACCAAATTTCCTTTCTAACCAGAGAAGACTTCATCCGTCCGGGCCTCCATCCTATCCGAAAAGCCCGTCTCTCTAACACCTGCCCCGTTTTTGCAGGGCCAGGGGCTCGAGTTAAGCCGACTCACTTGCCTCTCCAAAGGGGACTCTGCTGCAGGCAGTTTAGTCTGCACCGTTGGCCTGACCTTCAGTTTTGCAGCTACACTGTGCTTGACCTTAGGTTAGTCGAGCCCTTTCAACAGCACCCCCCACCCAAGAAAGTTGGCTTAGAGTTTAAAAAACCACTGGAGCTGGATGTTTTAGGATTTCCCCTTTCAGTGAGTTGTTCCTGACTACCCACTGGAGTTAAACAAGGAAAAGGCAGGCCATAAAAAGGGTAATCTTTTACTTTCTGGTGCAATCATGTTTCAGTGTGGGGGAGCACTGCTTTCCCGTAATACAACGTATTCTGAAGAAAACCTGAGCATGACTTAAACGTTTACTCTTACAACCAAGGTTTCAATTAGAAAACGAGTTAATTTCCTACACCTACCTCAAATAATCGGTCTTGGTTTAACTTTTGTGAATCATCTTACTGGTTTTTTATTTTTGCACTCCTATTAATGAAATATTTGATTTTACTTCAGAGAGAATTGGGTCAATGAGTGACATTAGGAATCCGTGAATGTATTTGTCAAATATTTATTCAAGGTGTTTTTATTCAAATGCTCTTACCCACTATTTTGTTTTCTTACTAGTGCTTTTCTGGCTCCAAAAGCATAGTTAAAACTGTACCTGGGGAAGAGAGTGAAAGATAAAATACATACCTGGGACAGGTTGATTTACTTATTTAGTAAGGGTCGACAGAATTCATGAATCACAGATTCTATTTTTTTAATTGAAGAATAACTGACATACAATATTACATTAGTTTCAGGTGTACCACATAGTGATTTGATATTTTTACACATTATGAAATGATCATCACACTAAGTCTAGTCGCTGTCACCATACATTACAATATTATGGACTGTATTCCCTGTGCTGTACATTACATCCCCATGACATTTCTTTGTCTTTTTTGTTTTTTGCTCTTTGGTGAGGAAGTTTGGCCCTGAGCTAACATCTGTTGCCAATCTTCCTTTTTTTTTTTTCTCCCCAAAGCCCCAGTACCTAGTTTCATACCCTAGTTTTGTTTTTCTAGTTCTTCTACGTGGGATACGACAGAATTCCTTCATGAGTGATGCTAGGTCCGTGCCCGGGATCCAAACTGGTTAACCGTGGGCTGCGGAAGGAGAGCGTGCAAACTTAACTGCTACACCACCAGGCCAGCCCCTGACATTTCTTTTATAACTAGAAGTTTTTACCTCTTAATTCCTTTCACCTATTTCCCTCATTCCCTCATCTGGCTCCCCTCTGGCATCTACTAGTTTGAATAAACTAGTATCTATGAGTTTGCTTCTGTTTTAATCACAGATTCTTGATATAATAGGTGACAATTCTAAGAGGAGTCACCCTTTTCCTTTCCAACTGTCTCTCCACCTTCTGCCACTCACTTGATGGCCCAGGGAAGGCTCACCCTGGGCCTCTGGCTGGCTTGTGTGGACCCTGCTCCCCTCCCCTAGTAAGCATGGCTCCCGTATCCCCTTGCTTTCACACTTCCTGGGGGTCTGCAGGCAGACCCAGTTCCCACACATTCATGTACCACGAAGAGATGGAAAAATGAGAAGTGAGTGGAAGATAAGATTGTTGGAACTGAGCTCCGAGAGGAGGGAGCCTGGGGCAGGCTGGCCTCTCCTCCAGCCCCTGTACCACCTAAGAAGAGTTGAAGATTTTCTGAGGCCTACTTATAGCTAACAATTACAAAGCTGACACATACAAAGTGGAGTTACCCAGAGAAAATTCCACATCTGGACTTAATCATTTCAGTTTAAAAACACAGCTTTCTTAGAAAATAAAATGCCATTTATGTAATTAGACTCTGAATTTAGGGGCCTCAATTTGGGTTTTGCCCTCTATTTTATAGGAAAAGTATGATTCAAACATACCTGTTCTTCACATATTACGTCCTCTGCTAATACTGTCCTTCCCTTTCTTCTTTCATTCCTCCTTGGTGGTACCAACAGGCAGATATTTAGGCTTTCCCAGTCCCGATCCGATCCCCAGAATGCATTGTCCCTCCCACCTCCGTCACATCACAGTGTGCGTTATGGGGGTCCGGGGAAGAGCTGCAGGGGGAAATCCTCTCCTTCTGCATCCATTAGGCACCCACTAGCCACACCTCCCTCTTCAGATTCTCATCACCCTCTATCACAGACACGGAAGCCAGAGAAGAGGCCGAGGCAACTCCACCTTGTTACGACTGCAAGAACCGCACTGCTGATTTTCCAATGCCTTCAGCAGTAACAAAGGAGCAAGGAAAGGGAACAGAAAGAAATACAAGACATCTCTCAGGCACTTCCCACCACAGTTCTTAGAAGGCCCCAGAAGACCCCCATAATCCTTCTTGCCACTTCTGCCGCCTCCCATTTACATCATGCAACCTTGTTGATTTGGGGCCCAAGAGCTCAACTCTTCCCCAGCCACACAGCCTAAAACCCAGGCGAGTGAAGGGTGGAGTCTCCCTACCCACGTCACAGCAGGGAGGGTGGGCAGGCTTGGGGTGGAGTGGGGTCCACACATGCCTGTCTGCCTACCTGCACTTTCCCCCGGCAACTGGGTTATGGATGAACATCTGGTTTTATGGTGGTTTAGGGCGTCATCTTACTTCACATACATGGCGAGCTGAAGAGCTCTTGTGTAGTTTTATTGGGAAATATAACCATATGTGTATTATTTTTACAGAGTTCCAAAAATCAATACATCAAATAACTTTTGGAAAAGTTCCATTTACAGTTTGGGTACTGCCTGTATCTGGAAAAGCTAAGAGCTTTTAAACATATGGCATAAAAGCAGTATTTATTTGTACACTTCCAGGTGCAAAAAAATTGTTAAAAGAACAGTGAGCATTGCTCTTTCACATAAGAGGGGAAAAAAATAAAATAATATGAGGGCTGGTCTAGGGACTATGGGAGATTTGAAATTATAAGACATTATCAGGTCTTTCAAGGGGGGAAATACAATAATACATATAATACATATAATATTTAGTTAAGAGTTCAAGGAAGTTGAAAGAAACTTTTAGTTAAAAGTTCAAGAAAATAGGGGCCAGCCCGGTGGCATAGTGGTTAAGTGCACACACTCTGCTTTGGCAGCCTGGGGTTCACAGGTTCAGATCCTGGGCGCAGACCTAGCTATTGCTCATCAAGCCATGCTGTGGCAGTGTCCCACATACAAAATAGAGGAAGATGGGCACAGATGTTAGCTCAGGGCCAATCTTCCTCACCAAAAGAAAAGAAACAAATTTCAAGAAAATAAAGAAAGATCCATAAAATAAGTGAGGAATTGCTAAATGAATGGTATAGTGATTCAGAGGCTGAGGTTTCCTGTTAGTAGGTCTCTGGCAGTGGAGGTAAAGTTTATACTTCTTCCTAGGATTGGTCACACTTTTCTCTGCCAGCCCTCAGCCATGAAGACGTCTGAGGACCCACAGCAGCAACAGCAGTCCTGTATATCACCATCTGTAACCATATATAAGGGCTGTTGACCTTACATATGGTGTCCAAGAGGAAAGGAAAGTTCTGCTTGACTCATCACGTCCACAATGCTCGCAAGAGTCATTTGATCTCTACTTGTTCTCATTGTTTAAAGTTGAATTTTATAAAACAAGAATACCTTTTTTTAGTTTCGATTTCTTTTTTAAAAACCATCTAACCTTGGCTTAATACCCATATGGAAATTAATTGCATAGATTCATTTCCAGGGTTACCCAAATTATACATACTAATAGAGGGAGATAGACATGGATATAGATATAGATACCTCCACAAAAGTGGTTACTTTGGCCTTGGAATCAAACTGGTGCTCAGTCTAGCTCAGGTCCTACTCACTGTGGGATCTTAGGCAAGTTCCCCTTACTTCCCTAAGCCAAAGGCTCCACAGCTGTGAAAAGGGGACAGTCATTGTACTTGCATCACGCATCTCTGTGAGGGGCAATTGAGACAATGCATGTAAACTGTTGAAGACGGTGCTCAAAAAATACCAACGATGGTGTGATAGAATTGTCTCAGTAACTGCCTCTGAATTCTTGACCCTTCAAACTGAGGCACCCTGTGAAAAGCTGCCTCAGCAAAGCAGGACCTTTGTCCAGATTTCCCTTCCTATCCTGCTTCTGCGCCTCAGTCATTTCCCCTCTAAGATGGATGGCAGTCACGAGGCTGCCCCAGCTCTGCTCATTCGAGCACTTGTCCTCTCTGACGTGCTCTCTTTCTCTCAACAAGTGTGGGCCCTGAAAGCCAATACAATACTATTTAGAGTTAAAACACTTTTCCCGAGCAGTTTGTCTAAGTGTTAATGGTGGTTTTCAAATCCCTCAGTTGCAAGTGGGCTGTGGCCACAGGTGAAAGGAGTAAAAAGATTGAAAGAAAGCGGCCTAGAGCTGCTTGCCAGTGGTCTGGGGATCACAGAGATGTAGTTCTGGAAAGGACGCAGAGCTCCAACTTCCTGTCAGCGCAGGAATCCTTTCCAGAACTTCCTGACAAGTGGACTTCCAGCTATTTCTCAAAAACCATTGCTGAGGGAAATTCCTATTTGGAAGCCAGCACACCCCATCTCTAGAGAGTCCAAATTGTTGGAAAAATCTTCCCTCTCTCTGAGCCAGGAGTTGCCTCCAGGTAGAAACCTACTTTATCTACTGATTCTGGTTCTGTCTCCTATTGTTTTGGTATCAATTTAGAATCCAGCAGACCTGGTTCAAATCCCTGTTAAATTATTTATCAGCTTCTTGGCCTCTGGGGGCACTAAAGACTCCTTTCTCCCAGCTTCTCTCTACCCACCTTCGAGAAAGAGATGTGCTGATTTGGAGGGGACAGATGCAAGAATAGTAATTAGTGCCCATCGCTGGGGTCCCTTATGGTGTCATCATGTGAGATATAAATAAGTCTGTATAAGCATAAATGATCAGTGCCCTATTTTCCCTCCTTTTGCTTAGTGTTTTTCCTCACTTCATCATTGGAATCTTAAGAACCACAGAGCTGAGATTTGGGTATGCATTGAAGCTGAAAGGGAAGGAGAGAAGCCATTTAGCAGTTTGGCCTCAGTGCTAGGAAACCACTTTAGGGTTTGGGATCAAAGCCCCAGGTAATTGTAGAAACCTGCATTTGCCTGGGCTTGTCTTCTACGCATAAATAAATGTCCTGTAGGGAACTCCTCTGGCGGCGCTGGAGGGGGGAGGCGGGGGGTGGGGGGGGGGTAGTGCTGTAGGTGGGGGCAGAGATAGGACTTAAGAAGCCTGGCTCCTGGTCAGCCATCAGTCACCAATAATCTCTGTAAATATAGCTTGCCTGACTGCAACATGGAGATAACAATTCTACTTTACAAAGTTATAAGAATTAGAAATAGTATGTTAAGTGCTGGCCACTGAGCAAACGACTATCATTTAAGTACTTGAAGACAATTATCAGGACTTTTCTGCTTTTTCTAGACTAAATATACTATTACTCCTTCCACCATTTCTTATTTTCATGCCTTAGGTTGGAACCCCTTCTCTGGTTAAACCCATGTGTGGCAACATCCTCATTAAACTGTAGCTCATAGAATTAAAAACAATACCTCAGGTATTATTTGCCCATTGCAGATTTGAACGGAAAAAAAGTTGCCCTTGTTTCAAACACTACATTATGATTGCATCAACTTTTTCACAGCCACATAACATTGGCTCTTATATAATAAATATAAGGTTACCTAAACTGTTGTTAGTCTGACAAAATTCTCCACATCCTTTAAAGTCCTGTTCAAACTGTGAAATCTTCCCTAACCAAATTCTGCTCTTGCAATATGTGTTGCCTGGCATGCGGTACACACAGAATTTCCACAATCACAATCACATTGTTTCAGATTCGTCTTCGTTATAAACTCCTCAATGGAAAGAACCATGCATTCCACAGTGACTGGCCCTTAAATGGCAGCCAATAGACAATGAAATTCAGCACAAAAAAGAACTACTCGGCATGAAAAGACACGGAGAAATCTTAAATGCATATTACTAAGTGAAGGAAGCCAGTCTGGAAAGGCTACATACTGTATGATTCCAACTATATGACATTCTGGAAAAGGCACAACTATGGAGACCGTAAAAAGGTCAGTGGTTGTAAAGACTTGGGATGAGAGAAAGGGAGGGAGGGATGAATGAGCAGAGCACAGAGGATTTTTAGGGCAGTGAAAATACTCTGTATGATACCATAATGATGGATACATGGCATTATACATTTGTCCAAATCCAGAGAATGTACAATACCAAGAGTGAACTATAATATAAACTATGGACTTTGAGTGATTATGATGTGTCAGTGTAGGTTCATCAGTTGTAACAAATGTACCACTCCAGTGGGGGATGCTGATAATGGAGAGTATGCATGGAGGGGTAGAGGTTATATTGGAAATCTGTGTACCTTCCCCTCAATTTTGCTGTGAATCTAAAACTGCTCTAAAAAAACTAAATATTAGTTTAAAAAATGGCAGCCAATGAAGTCACTGAACAAATGAGAACTTCAAATAAAATGCAAATGAGTTTTTAAAATTTTTTATAATATGCAAATTAATGTCTACAAAAGAGATCACAAACTAGCAATGAGCCAGATGGACCTGCCATCCAGATATATTTTATTTGGTACAGAATCATTTTAAAAATTAAATTTCCTGGGGCCAGCCTCATGACCCAGTGGTTCACACGCTCCACTTTGGCAGCCCAGGGTTTTACCGCTTCAGATCCTGGGCACGGACCTAGCACTGCTCATCAAACCATGCTGAGGTGGCATCCCACATAGCAGAACTAGAAGGACCTGCAAGTAAAATATACAACTATGTACTGGGGGGCTTTGGGGAAAGAAGAAGAAGGAAAAAAAAGATTGGCAACAGATGTTAGCTCAGGGCCAATCTTTAAAGAAAATAAAAGTTGAATTTCATGCTTTATTTAAAAATCAGTAGCTCGTCCATAAAAGTATGGATTACTAGCTTCCTTTGTGTATCTGTTAGAATGCTTTTGGCTATAAGTAAAAGATACTTGAACTCAAATTACCTTAAAATAAAGTATTTTAAAGGATTACATAATCTCATACAATAGGAAGTACTAAGTTCTCCAGGGTTGATTGCTTCAGTGCCTAACTATGCCATTGAGGTCCCAGGCTCTTTATGTCTCTGCTTGGCCATCTTAGTGTTGGCTTCATCTTCAGACTGCCAGCAAATAACAAGACATTATATCTAGATAGAGCCCCTGTTAAGAAGAAGAAAAGAGACTTGTTCTTTCTGTGCCTCCTTTTTAGGAGCAAAGAAATCTTTCCCAAAAGTTTCCTAGGGGATTTCCCCTCACACCTTGTTGGCCATTATTGGGTCACATGCCTGTTTCTGAAACATTCGCTGGCAGGGAGAATAGACTTACTATGATTACCTTGGACTAGTTATCCTGAGTGTAATGGGTGCTTGGGCAGAGATTGACCTATGTATACTACACCTTGAAAAACCAAAAGACCTGGTGACATTGCAACCAAAATCCTCACATGGCAACAAGTGTCTATAGCCGTTTTCATCCTTAGACTTAAGGAACAGTCCTCAGTTCACCATGGTCACCATCTGCCTGGACTTTGTAAGCATTTGAGTTTACTACACCTAGTTTATACTTTTTATATCTAGCAGGAATTTCATGCTAAATTATGATGTTTCATGGATATTTCAACCTATGTATTCTGGAGACTAATGGTGAATGGGTAATTGTGTTACTTTTTATAGCGAGGTAAAAAATTTTTGTCCTACAAACTTAGTGGCTTAAAACAATAAGCATTTATTATCTCACAGAGTTTCTGAGGGTCAAGAATCTGGGAGTAGCTAAGCTGGGTGGTTCTGGCTCAAGGTCTCTCATGAGGGTGCAGTCAAGATGTCCATGGAACTGCAGTCATCTGAAGGCTTGACTGGGCCAGAGGATCTGCTTCCAAGCTCACTCAAGGAGCTGTTGGCTGAGGCCTCAGTTCCTCACCACATTGACTTCTTCACTCACAACATGGCACTGGCTTCCCCCAGTGCCAGTGATCCAAGAGAGCAAGAGAGTGACCAAGACAGAAGCCACAAAGACTTTTATAACCTAATCTCAGAAATGACATACCATCACTTCTGCCATATTCTGTTGCTCACAAAGTAAACTAACCCTGGTACAGTGCAAGAGGGGACTACACAAAGGTGTGAATTTCAGGAGGTAGGGATCATTGGGGCCATCTTTGAGGCTGGCTACCATAGTTATGTTCCACAAAATTGCTCTATAACAGAGAAGTGAAACAGATACTTATTTGTAGTGTGGCTGTATGTATTTTCCAAATGCTAAACATCTTGAGAGTTCATTGTCAATTAAACAATCACTTTACATGAAACATAGCATCAGCTGTAAGCAAAAGTGTCTTAATTTCGCCACAACTGCATCTCCCACTCCACATTATGAGCAGACGCAGTCTTGTTCTTTGTCTGGTTGCGAGAAAACAAGATTTAATCAATGAATTCAGGTATCCAGACACTTAGTAAAATACTCCCAAGTGTACCAGGGCCTGATAAGACTTAACGTATCAACCAGTGTGGAGTTATTAACATTTTAACAAGAAAAAAGAATGCATGGAATGGACAAAGGGACTATGAGATTTCAGGCATTTCCCTGAACTGAGTCTTGGGGGCGCAGAGATTTGAACAAGGAAGATGCCTCCTGAAACTAACTGTATCGTTTGTAAGACTGTCTATCTTAGAATATTGCTAGAGACAAAGAAACAGAAAGCAAAACAAAAATAGCCATGGTTTAATTTGATGAGAAGATTACAAACCTTTTCAGTTAAATAGTATTCACTATCTGTAAAACAAACAACTCGACATTTTGTAATGCAACAGAGTTTCTTGTCCAAAAAATTAAGCTACACACATTATTGTTGCTTTCCTACACACCCTCACCTGAACAAAAAAACCCAAAGCATCAAAGAGTTTATATTTATGCAAAATACTCCTATAACAACAAGAAACAAAATTAGCTGGTAGAGCTGAAATCAGAAAGAATTTCTTTACCCCCTCCTTCCATAAAACAGTTACATTGTGAAGGACATATGTCCTCATTTTGGTACTGAAAGATAGATACAGTTTTGAAACAGAGACTCATTGGCAGTATTTATAGCTGAGTTGTGTAATAAAACAAACTCAGGGCATTAAAAATATGACGTTACTCTAGACTAGTCTTTATTTTTAGAAGGCTTAGAAACCTCTACCCAGTGTGAAAAGGCTGTACATATGACTGAATGTTCTTTGCTATCAAGTGGTCATTAGAAACATGAAATACGGTCAGTCGGTCAACAAGAAAAACAATACTTGGCACATAGCATCAGTTATGTCGGAGCTCACAGCTGAGTCTAAGCAAAGGAAACTTTATGGAAGATGCTGGGTTCCATCTAGGAGCCTAAAATAAGCCGTATTAACCAGTAAGGTTTTGTTCTGTGAACGAACGGCTGTTAATGCAATGCATATGTGTTGTGGAATGCTGGTGTTCAGAAATAGTTTAAGTAAGTTATTTCAAAGAAATCAACAATAACTTTGAATGACATTAACCTTTGGAAATTAACCAGCTCAAACAGGGCATGTAATGATTAAAGCAGAAGGAAGAAACCTGTTAAGAAATAGATCTCTTAAAGTGAAGAGTTTAAAATGTTTAAACACTGAAAGTCAACACAAAAACCTAAACAATAACATCAGTTTTAAGAAGATAAACAATGCCACAATTTTCAGTTTTGATTATGATACATAATACTCTTTGAAAGCTATGATTTCGTATTTTATAATTTTCTATATTCTTTTATTTTCAAAATACGTTTGACAAAGAAGCAGAAAGAGCATGACGAGCAAAAATACCTTTAAGTGCACCCATTTAGTAGCATCCAATCAATCACTTAAAGATACTCCGACTTTTTCATAATGAAGGAGAATTGTTTTCAAGTGGTTAGATGGATTTGTGCTGGCTGCAAGTAAGCTCTCGAGTGAGGTACTGGATCTCATTCACTTCTGGATCCTCATTATTTAGTGCAAGCTTCCTGATAAATATTGTCCACTGATTCAATCTCCAGTCTCTTATCTAGTTCTCTTGACGGTCAGTGGCTTACCTTTGTGAGATAGCTGGCTTGAGTGAATGCACAGAACGCAGTGGAATGCAGAGGGTTTTCTCCTGCAGATTTAATGGAGTTTTATGGGAAATGTTAATAAAAACAAAGAAAACTAACTTTATTTAGAATATTTTGTTTTGCTACAAATAACGCATTTTCCCGTTACATTTTCTTTTTAAGTCTCTCAGAAAATGATTGTATTAACAATTTTAGAGGGATTGTAACCTACACAATTTGCAAGCGTCTGGAGATGAATTTGGAGCAACACCAACAATTTTTTAAAAAGTGCTTTTGGTGGTCAGAGTAAGTTACACAAATGCAAAATCAATCAGGGAACTCATACAACCACACTATATTTCTCTTGCAAATACAGGAGACTGCTGAGATTTCACTGTTTTTTATCTAGCTTCACTGGCCTACAGGGCTCACGGAGTTGCAGGATATTAAACAATCTTACAAACAATTCTGAATGCAAAATAAACAACTGTATTTAAATCAGCAAAATGAAGGTATGCCATGTTCAGGAAAAACAAATAAGTGGATCTGATATTTTGGGAAGTTATGAAGTTGGAAAAAAGAGATGTTATTAACAAAACTGCTATATTTAAACGAGAAGAGATGATATTAAACAATGCTAGTATATTTCAAAGAGAAACTCTCATTCTCTACATTTGATTAATCATAAACCTAGGTAACTTCAAAGGGGTTGAAAATTTTTTGACTGCTTGCTTTTTATTTGCAAGTAATAGAGCCAAGTTGTTTTCTCTTTTTGTATCCCTCACTAAGTATCTACCATGGTTCATTCCAAACTGAGGGATGTTGTAAATGCCAAATCAGACTTCAGATGAACTAGTAAGGAGAAAACCATAAAGAATTATAAACAATAAAATATATTTACTAGATTTAAAAATACATCCTTCTTCCTTCAGATGTGTCTGCCTGTTGAACCCTAGCTCATATTCAAAGCTTGCTTTAGCAGCATAAAATTTATAGTCAGGTGAAGAGTCAAAGCAACTGTCTCAAGAGTGCAGGTTAAATAACTAGAGCTGACACTAACTGAACGCTTATTATGGTCAAGTTCCTGCAATAACCACATGACCAATCGTTCATTTAACACATATTCATTAATCCTCCCCAAATTCTATAATATAGGCATCCTTATCTCCTTGGAAAAAAAGCAAAGAAAGCTGAGGCTTAGGGAGTTGAATCAACTTGCCTAAATCTATACAGGTGGTTAGGATGAAGACGCGATCCCTAGGCAGGCCTTTAACCACATTCTACAACAGAAAATGTTTTCTTTTCAACTGAATTATCCTAATTGTTATCTTCTACTATAAATTTCAGTGCAGACATGCAATTCAAAGGCAAAGACACTGCCATTTGTCATAGGCGAAGACAAAGATCTTAGCCAGCTACATTAACTCATAAAGCTATACCAAACTGAAGGCCAGAATCAGGTTTTAGTGAATTGCAGCCATGCAGCCATACAATTCAGAAATGTAGATTTGAAGGACATGAATTTTGGTCTGGTATCTGAGTTTACCAGGTAGGTTTTCAGACTTGAGCACCAGCTGAATATACACATCTGGCCTATTGAAAAGCTGGAAAACTAAACAGAATGAAAGACCACCACTTGCCACTCAGCTGAACACCTGGCTATGAGTTTATCACATAGGAGAGTTTTAATGGCATAATTTGGCAATTGCCAACACAGGCTCTGGGCTCAGATAGCTTGGGTTCAAATCCATCTCAGCAGCTTACTACCAATTTAGGTTACATAATTCCTCTAAGCCTTCTAAAATTGTTATGAGAATTAAGTAGATAATTTTTGTAAAGCACTTACTTGGGACTTGGCTCTTTTTTTTGAGAGAGAGAGGGATCAAAAGAGTATTAATTAAAGAGCAAGTGAGAAGTATTTAGTTCATAAACTTTTACTGAAAATAATAAAAAATAGTTATTTGAAAACTACTAGCCATTAACAGAGATATTTTGTATTTATTATGCTGAATTACATTATGTGATGCAATTGTTAAGGGTTAAGCTGTTGTCTGTATTCAAACACTGACCCTGCTCCTTACCACACGGATGACGTCAGGCAGGATGCTGACTTCTTTCAGCTCAGTTTACTCATGCATAAAATGAGCAATACCTAATACCTGCCTCAGGGGTAATCGTTGTTTGATGATTAAATAAAATAACACAATAACAGCATAGTTCCTGGCATACAGTGAGTTCTGGGTAATGATGGCTGTTAATATCATTATTAAAATTATTATTACTGAAGTAGAAGTACAAAACAGAAACTCCAAAGCTCAGGTGAGGAGAGGTGAAAAGAACCCCGGCTTTTCTCTACTACTTTCAACTGAACTTGGCCGCAGACTAGGCCACTAGACTGTCGTCTGAGAAAGAGGGAGGACAGGTAAAGGTTTTGGACATGGTTCAAGTAAAGCCACAGGTTCAGTCACAGGCAGACTCAGCCGGCGCAGGAGCTGGGGAAACACTAGGCTCTTTGGTCTCAAGTGGTTGACACTTAAAAGCAAGCATAACAGTCTTCTGCCAATGGAAAATACTGATCCATAAATATAAATGCGACCTGCAAGAGCTCCCACAATTGAGTGCTTATTTTGCTGGTAAGAAAGGAAAAGCAAAGATGGTTTGTTTCTGAAATTTTTAAGGTGCCCAGCATAGGCTTCTGTGTGAATTCCTGAATAATAACAGGCCAAAGGAATTAGAGGAAATTCCCTTTCCTCAACCTTAGATGGATAATGCTTCCAAGGCTTCAATGCAGGATATAGATACTGCAAATTATTTTATTCTCCCTCCTTTTCCCAGGCCTCCTCCATCACAAACACTCTTTGAAGGGTAACCTGTATCCTTGGCAAGTTTCTAACAGTTACCTTTTCTATTGGAAAAAGGGGGTGTTACAATTAAGGTGACCACGCATAAGCTGAATTTACTAAATTTTTCTTAACGTTAGTAAATGAAATTATTCTTTGTGTTGTTCCTGTTACATTTAAATAAGGGTATATTATATTGTCTGGTGTACTGCACATGCATTGTCAGCCAATGGACATGATGTCAAATTGCCCTCAGCCATTTAACAGCTCTGACGTTCACTAGTTCCTCTAGTTGCATCTGTGGGTAATGATGCCACCTCATAGGGATGCTGTGCAGGGATACTAAAAATGCTGTGTTGGCTACTTCATGCCACTCAACGGATGGTATGTTTTTTGTTCCATTTTTTTCCCCCTCAATGTTTGTTCAATATTAGTAGAGGGCTAACAGTTTTTTCCCTACTAAAGTGTGTGTCAAGGAGCAGTTTCACAAGCCAGACTGGAGCAGAACTGGTCAGAAGTTGTTATAGACTCTTGAGAACATGCTAACCTTTAAAAAAAAACCTCACCCAGTGTGCATTTGGGGCCCTGAAGTCCAGTAAATAACGTGTACTTAATTAAAATCTCAGCTTCTTTGGGAAAGAAGTGAACTTTCTTTGCCTTTTAAATTGGTAGACAAAGCAATTTAGACCAAACTGAAGTGTTGTTAAGCCTTTGAAACATAAAACAAATGAAATATTACCTCTAAGGTCTAAATTATGCACTGATACGTTTTTGGGTTCTCATACAGGAGTTTTAACTTTTTTTACTTTATTAAAAATATCAAACACTTAGCCCAGTGAATTTTACCTATGTAGCTTTTTCTTTTCCTTTTTTAATGAAGATATCTGCGGTAATCACCTCCATTTTCCTCTGGATTTCAAATAGTAACTGTGGCAACAACAGCATTATAATTTGGGTTGATCGCTGGGCTTCCTTACCTGCTGCCAGCAGCAGCACCCGGGGCTCTGCCTTTTTTCTGGGGCACGTTTCTAAACTGCAGCTTGCTGATGTTGGCTGTCAGCCAGGTTTTAGCTCTTGTCTTTACTATTATTGGGGCTCTATGCCCCAGATATGCCCTCTTTTCTCCACATATGCATAGAACAATGCTGATTTAAGGGATTCTGGCTTTTCCTGAATCTTCTCCAGATCACAGTTGTCCCTACTTCAGTCTTCCCTTTAAATTCTCTTTGCAATCGAATGAAAATGTTTTTGTGTGGCCTACCCTGCTGACTTTGTCTTAGACTGTTTGTCCTTTGTTTACTTTCTTTGGCCACAGTGTGTTTATATTGCTGTTGTTGCTGTTGGTTTTGCCCCCCCCAAGTGTTTCAAGTTCACTGCCATTTCAGGCCTCTTGCACTTGCTGCTCTCTTCTAAGAATGCCCCTCCTCTGGGTCTTCACAGGACTAGCTCAACTCTTAGACCTCAATCAAATATCACCCCCCCCCAAATATGTCTCTCCATTCCCTACCTAAAACACTTACCACCAAATCTCCCCCCTACATCACTGTCTATCCCTTAAGATGTTTCTCTTTCCTTCACAGTAGCTACCACTATCTGAAATGATCTTGGTCTTTGACTATGTTTCTTCTCTGACTCCACACTATAGAAGGTAAGCTCCACTAGGGCAGGGATCTTGTCATTTTTGCTCTTCACAGGATCCCTGGTTTTTGGCACATTGCCCATAGATGGGTCACAAATATTTCCTGAAAGAAGAAACGAATAAATGAATGACTGTCTTCATCCTCTTCTCCACCTATCTAAATCTTACCAATTAATCAAGGTCCATTTTTTCCCCCATAAATATCATTCCAGAGAACTCTAGCACACAATGTTGATTAAAAACTACTAGACTACCTGTTAGAATGTTTCACCACTTTGCCCTAAGTTTCAATTGCTAGGCAACTCTGACCCAAATGATTGCCGTTGACATAGGCTGAAACCAATCAATTGTGATCCAATCTGTTCTCAGACTGTTCAGTGAGTATGTACTCCCTGAAAGCCTTAGCCCAAAAACTTAGCTCAGGACTCTCAAGAGTGCCACCAGCCTATTCCAGACAACAAATCTTAGGAAAGGGAGCAGTACAATCCCTGACTTTTCACACCAGCCTGCTCAAGACAATGAGGAACTCCATCCAGGCCCATCCTAGCCCTGGCTATTAATAGGTGTCAAACCAAGGTCAGCCCGATGTAAAACAGATAAGTTTCACAAAGACCCTATACTTCTTGCTTCTCCATATTCTTCACTCTGGGTACCCTCTGCCCTCTCCAGTAGTGTGCCTCCAGAATCGGATTCCAGGGCCTGCTTTCCCAGGACTGCTGCTTTCTGGTGCTTCGTACCCAGAGGGTGGCCTCTGGAGTACCAGCATTCCTCTCCCTGAATTCCCTCGTTGCAAACACTTTCTTATGGACAATATCAGGCTCTTAGTGTTTGCAAGTGGTTAATTTGATAAATTCCTTTGTGCTAGAACTAAAAGAACCCTCGGGGCCTCTACAACATCTCCAACAGTCTTAATTGTAGCTTTTTGAGATAACCATCCACTTTGGTGTGTTACCCAAAGGAATGAGAGAAGAGGTTAAAATTCTGGACCAGGTAGGAGTGAATAACAGGTTGAGACAGATGCTTTTGATGAGTAGCTGGTTGAGCAGCTGACATTCTTCTGGGTTTGCGGCCAATGACTTTCCCTCCCAGCTCTCCAGAGCTTAGTAAAGAATCGACTTGAGCATGTTCTTTGGGGAAAAATTAAGTTACCACTTGATGCTTTTGATTTTCTGTGGTGGATTTCTAGACATCTACGTCCACAATTGTTCTCCCTTCATGTTTTCAGCCATTTTTTCCACTGAATGCTCTCTTTGTCTCTTCCCACACCCATTTCAGTGATATTTTTTCTAAACAGCTTATTCAGCCCAAAATTGTCTTGCCCCGCTAACCCCCATTTCTATTTCCCTTCTTCAAGTCCATGCTCTATCACTTTTAGAAATTCCTTTTTTGAAATCTGTTACTTGTATAATGGACATACCAATCTGAAATTTTCCCCTCTGGAATGGAATAAAGGGAAAAATAGGAGGAATAAAGATGAAAGAAGCAATAGATCTGTTTCTCATCTTCCTCTGTGGGTCTAAGGGGAAGACAGAAACCAGGCCTTCCCTCTCTATGAAAAACTTACTAACCTTGGAGGTTTTCCCATCTCCTTTGATGGACTGGAGCCTTAATTATCTGTCTAAAGTCATTAGGCTGTTAAAGAAATACTTTGCCTTTTATTTATGCTCTACTCTATTAATACTATCATTACTAATATTAATCATAATAAAGAAAACAATGAAATTACCTATATTCTTTGTTATTTTCCCTTCTCTAATCTCTAATCTGGTCACAATTTTTTGCTATCATCAAAATAGGGTAGTGTAAAATATCAACATATTAAAAGATTAAGAAAACTACTGCATCCTTTAGTTAGGCATTTCCTATGAAAATTATTTATTACAATATAACTTTTCATACAAACAAAATGAACTTGTAATTTCAGCTTTTTGAGTGAAACATAACCACTTGGAGGTTTAAATTATGAAATATTTACGGTGTGATTGTGAGATTTTATCTCAACTTTTCTAGAAAGCATGAAAAAATGCAGCTGCATTTTTACCAAAGTGACATTACAATCACTGGGTCTGTTGAAATTACAGTCAAGAAGAAGCCTTTTGTCTCTGTCTATAAATTAGCTCTGTAGAATGGCAGAGTATTTCTTCAAGCTATTGAGGATGGGCTTGTTGCTAAAGAGATTTAGGTTACTATCTAGAGAGGTTTAGTTAGCGTGATAATGAGGGCACAAGGGAAATTTTCAAAAAACAGTTGGGTTTTAAATAGACAATGTGACCTTAGCTGGGAAGAGGCACAGACTGCAAATATCAAAAGACAAGAGCTAGCGCTGTGCTCTAACAGCACAGTGGGACGAGTAGTAGGGAAGGAATAATGGACATAAATGTGAACTAATTCAACCTACAGCGCCAAAACAGGACTCAAATCTCTCTGTTTAAGAAAAGTGTCAAACAAAAAGAGAGGGAATTGCTTAGTTTTTAGAAAAATACTGACTATAAACACATACATAAATTCTAGTGGAGAAATCACACCAACATTATTCTGACTCGTGGCCTAAAAGTCCGCTTTTTGTTTGTGCCATTAGGATAATAACAGTCCCCATGGCATGATTAATTACTGGTCACAACAAATGAATTTAATATATGTTATCTCATTTAATCAACCCAGCCACCCTTGCAAGACTGACATCTTACATGCGGATACTGAGCTTTGGCGATGTTAGCAACGTGCTGCACTTTACGAGGTGGAACCAGGACTCAAACAGAGGCCTGGCCAAATGCCCAAGCACTTGCACTTCGCGTTGCCCTGTGCTGCTCGCCCCGGTGCAGGCAGCCTGCAGTGAGAAGCACACAAGATTTCTTCTTGCAAACAGATGTGTACAGTACTCCGTGAGCTCACCAGTGAAAAACTAGACCACAGCAAAAGTACAAGAACACTGAGGCTTAAAAAAGCCTAAAGAAAGCCAATGGATTTCAGAGTCTGAGCTTTGTCTGGTTTCTTTGATTGGTGATGAAATATAGTTGAACTTGTGAGCCTCTCAGAAAAACAGAGACATTTGTGGGAGAAAATATGCAAAACATGATAATCCTTTGGACTGTTATAAAATATAGCCATCACTTTCAGACAGCAGCAACATTAGTCATGACTTATACATTCTTTACAAATATATCACTGAGTCCATTTCAAGTTCCAAAATGTGTTACACAGCACAGAAATAGAGTAACAGTTGTTATAACCAAATTAAGGGCTCCCCTCAGATATCTTTTATTGACAGTATATTGGTACACAGGCACATTAAAGCCTTTGAATAAAGAGCTGCATTCTCAACTTAAGAAGATTTGGTGGGAAATAACTTCTGAAATTAATATTTCAATTTCAATTAGTCAGTTCAAATTGATGTCAAACAAGTGACTTTCTATTTACTGAATATGTTTATAGATATTTTAGTTCTTGCCTAATACCTTGTTTGTACTCTCTTCTAGAATTTATCACATTCCAGCAATTATTTGCTTACATCTCTCTCCCTCACTAGACTGTGAGCCACTGGGGTGTAGGGACTGTGTGTGATCCCTCTTTGTATACCCACGGCCTTGACGATGCCTAATAATAAGCAGACACTTAAATTTTTGCTTTTTAAGACACATACATAGAACAGTTTCTCAACTTCTGCACTATTGACATTTTGGGCCAGATAATTCTTAACTATTGGGAGCAGGGGCTGTGCTCTACATGGTACGATATATAACAGCATCCCTGCCATCTAGTCACTAGATGACAGTAGGCCCCACCCACCTACCCAAAAAATATCCAGACATTACCAAATGTCCCCTGGTGGGGCAAAATCACCCCCGGGTGAAAACCATGAACACAGAAGAATGCACACACATGCATAGATAAAAACATGATGCTTTTAATTGACTAAATTTTTTTCCAAATTTCTTTGAATAGGTAATAGGTGCACAGAGTACAAAAATCAAAAGTACAAAAGGATATACAGGGAAAGGTATATCTCTCTTCCTCTCCCATCTCCCAAGCAGTTTCTTGTTCTGAGATGTTCAACATGGATGCCACTAGCTCCATGTGACTATTGTGCACTTGAGAAATGGCTTGTTTTAACTGAGATGTGCTAAGGATAAAATACAATGGATTTTGAAGACTTAATATGAAAAAAAAAGAGTGTAAAATATATCCTTAATAATTGTTTTACATTTACATGTAAGAATGAAAATATTTTATATATATTGGGTACAATAAAATATACAATTAAAATTAATTTCACCTTTTAAAGAAGTCATTTTACTATGGCTACCAGAAAATTTAAAATTATGTATGTGACTTACATTATATTTCTATTGTAAAGCACTTCTAAAGAAATTTCCTGTGGGGATTTAAACATATAAATATGTGTTTATAATGCTGCTAAACTTGACATTCTATAGACACAGTTTTATTTTATACTTAGCAGAAACATAGCATATGGTACTTAGTAGATACTTAAAAGAGGTTCATTGATTGAGTCAATAAATAATTGAAGGATTAAAAGTCTACATATATAAACATATACATACATATCTATTCATATACATATATAGTGCTTTTTACATAGAACTTTCATATACTTCATTTTATTTGAGTCTCATAACTTTGAAATATAAATATTTTATGACTCTCATTTATCTCATCTGTAAACTGGATATAATACCAATATTCTTGTGAAAATTAAATGTATTTATATAAGTAAAGAACTTAAAACAGTTCCTATCAGATTACAAGAACCATATATTATCCTTCTCTTCTTTGTTATCTTTATTGTTTTTGTTGTTACTATTTTTTTAAAGATGAGGAAACCAAATCTCAGAGAGGATAATGCCTCTAGGTTACACACCTACTAACATAGCTGATCAAAATTGGAACCTTGTGCTTTGACTTAGAAATTCATGTACTTATCTCCATCTTATGCTGCCTCATATTCATTTAAAAATAGGAAAAAGGAAACATAGTGCCTAGATCTTGTTCTTATTATATTTATTTATTTATTGTAACATTGGCTTATAACATTATATAAATTTTGGGTGTACATCATTATATATCAGTCTCTTTGTAGATTACATCATGTTCACCACTCAAAGGCTAATTACAATCCATCACCACACACATGTGTAATCATCCCTTCTACCCTCCTCCCTCTCCCCTTATCCTCTGGTAACAACCAATCCAATCTCTGTCGCTATGTGTTTGTTGTTATTTTTATCTTCTATTTATGAGTGAGATCATACAGTATTTGACTTTTTCCCTCTGATTTATTTCGCTTAGCATAATACTTTCAAGGTCCATCCATGTTGTCACAAATGGCAAGATTTCATCATTTTTTATGGCTGGGCAGTATTCCATTGTGTATATATACCACATCTTCTTTATCCATTTGTCCCTTGATGGGCACCTAGGTTGCTTCCAAGTCTTGGCTATTGTGAATAATGCTGCGATGAACATAGGGGTGCACGTGTCTTTATGCATTTGTGTTTTCAAGATCTTTGGATAAATACTCAGCAGTGGAATAGCTGAATGGTATGGTAGTTCTACTCTTGAGGAATCTCCATACTGTTTTCCATAGTGGCTGCATCAGCTTGCACTCCCACCAGCAGTGTCTGAGAGTTCCCTTTTCTCCACATCTTCTCCAATACTTGTTATTTCCTGTCTTGTTAATTATAGCCATTCTGATGGGAGTGAGGTGCTATCTCATTGTAGTTTTGTTTTTTTTTTAAAGATTTTATTTTTCCTTTTTCTCCCCAAAGCCTCCTGGTACACAGTGGTATATTTTTAGTTGTGGGTCCTTCTAGTTGTGGCATGCGGGACACCACCTCAGCATGGCCTGATGAGCGGTGCCATGTCCGCTCCTGGGATCCAAACCAGGGAAACTCTGGGCCACAAAGCAGAGTGCGTGAACTTAACCACTCAGCCACAGGGCCAGGCCCCTCATTGTAGTTTTGATTTGCATTTCCCTGATCGTTACTGATGTTGAACATCTTTTCATGTGCCTGTTGGCCATCTGTATATCTCTTTGGAGAAATGTCTCTTCAGATCTTTTGCCCACTTTTTAATTGGGTTGCTAGTTTTTTTGTTGTTGAGATGTATGTGTTCTTTATATATTTTGGATATTAACACCTTATCAGATATATGGTTTGCCAATATCTTCTCCCAATTGTTAGTTTGTCTTTTCATTTTGATCCTGGTTTCTTTTGCTGTGAAGAAGCTTTTTAGTTTGATATAGTCCCATTTGTTTAATTTTTTCTACTGTTTCCCTTGCCCTGTCAGACATGCTACTTGAAAGTATGCTTGCTAAGACCAATATCAAAGAGCATACTGCCTATGTTTTTTTCTAGAAGTTTCATGATTTCAGGTCTTCAAGTCTTTAATCCATTTTGAGTTAACTTTTGTGTATGGTGTAAGATAATGGTCTACTTTCATTCTTTTGCATGTGGCTGTCCAGTTTTCCCAACACCATTTATTGAAGAGACTTTCCTTTCTTCATTGTATGTTCTTCACTCCCTTGACAAAAGTTAGCTGTCCACAGATGTGTGGGTTTATTTCTTGGCTCTCGATTCTATTCCATTAATCTTTATGTCTGTTTTTGTGTCAGTACCATGCTGTTTTGGTTACTATAGGTTTGTAGCATATTTTGAAATCAGGAAGTGTGATACCTCCAGCTTTGTTCTTTTTTCTCAGGATTCCTTTCCTTCCTTCTGTTCAGGGTCTTATGTTGTTCCATATACATTTTTAGGATTCTTTGTTCTATTTCTGTGAAAATGTTGTTGGAACTTTGATAGGGATTGCATTAAATCTCTGGATTGCTTTAGGAAGTATGGACATTTTAACTATGTTAATTCTTCCAATCCAAGAGCATGGAATATCTTTCCATTTCTTTGTGTCTTCTTCAATTTTTTTCAACAATGTTTTAGAGTTTTCAGTGTATAGATATTTCACCTCTTTGGTTAAGTTTATTCCTAGATGTTTTACTCTTTTTGTTACAGTTGTAAATGGGATTGTATTCTTAATTTCTCTTTCTGCTACTTTGTTGTTAGTGTGTAGAAATACAACTGATTTTTGTGTGTTGATCCTGCCTCCTGCAACTTTACCATATTCATTTATTATTTCTAAAAGTTTTTTAGTGGATTCTTTAGGGTTTTCTATATATAAAATCATGTCATCTGCAAATAGTGACAGTTTCACTTCTTCCTTTCCAATTTGGATCCCTTTTATTTCTTTTTCTTGCCTGATTGTTCTGGCTAGGACTTCCAATAATATGTTAAGTAAGAGTGATGAAAGTGAGCATTCTTATCTGGTTCCTGTTCTTAGAGGGATAGCTTTCAGTTTTTCTCCATTGAGAATGATATTACCTGTCATATATGGCCTTTATTATATTGAGGTACTTTCCTTCTACACATTTTATTCCAAGTTTTGATCATAAATGAATGCTATATCTTGTCAAATGCTTTCTCTGCATCTATTGTGATGATCATGTGATTTTTATTCTTCATTTTGTTAACGTGGTGCATCATATTGATTGATTTGCAGATGTTGAACCATCCCTGCATCCCTGGAATAAATCCCACTTGATCATGGTGTATGATCTTTTTAATGTATTATTGTATTCGATTTGCTAATATTTTGTTGAGAATTTTTACATCGGTGTTCATCACTGATATTGGCCTATAATTTTGCATGTGTGTGTGTTGTCCTTGTCTTGTTTTGGCCTCAGGGTAATGGTGGCTTCGTCGAATGAGTTAGGAAGCTTCCCTTCCTCTTCAATTTTCTAGAAGAGTTTGGGAAGCATAGGTATTAAGTCTTCTTCAAATGTTTGGTAGAATCCACCAGGGAAGCTGCCAGATCTTGCTTTTAAATCCCATTCCCTTAAAAAAGGAATCAGGCTCCTTGGAAAATTGTCTGTTTCCAGGTCTGGATCAGCAAAGTATAAGTCTGAAATACTTTAATGTGCCAGATAGTAAGAAAGTGCTCAAAAACTGTGGGTATACGGGAGCTTTTTGTATACTTCTGAAACTTTTAGGTAAATTTCTAGCAATTCCAATTATTTCAAGTTACAAAATTTAAAAAATAATAAAAAGAGAGGAAAAATTTGTTTGGAATGTCCAAACACATATCTATGTAATTTATGGGTTACAGAAGTAACCACAATGGAAGTTGATATTTAGGACTGAAGGAAAATGAATTTACTTATCCAAATTTGTGAGATACAACTATGACGGTAGTTGGAAGGAATTATAAAACTTTAAATACATACATTAGAAAATAACATTAATATAATGGGACAAATTGCTTTATGTGCCTCCTAATGTGATGCATTTGAGAAAGACATTATATCATCTTTTAATATTTTTGTCAAAAACATTTCATCTGATTCGAATCATCAGGAAACAGACAAATTGAAATTGTGGGACATTCTACAAAATACTTAGCTTGAATGCTTATAAAATGTGAGTCACGAAAGTCAAAGAGAAAAACAGAACATTCCTAGAGTAAGAGCTAGAGAAAGCTGTCATCTAAATGCAATGTCTGATCCTAGTTTGGGTCCTGGATTAAAAAAAGAAAACTATAAATATTATTTAGACAATTGGGGAAATTTGCATATAATATAACTTATAGTATTAAATTTCTCGATTGTGATAATGGTATTACGTTTATGCAGAAGAGTATTTTGTTCTGTAGGAGTGACGTGTCATAACATCAGTAATGATAGAGAGACATATATACATGGATTGATAGACGGGAAGATAGATAGATAGAGATAACAAATGTGGCAAATGTTAACACTTGAACTAGGGGATGAGTACTCTGATAGTTGGGTGTTCATTGTATTGTGAGTTTTTTTCACTGTTTCTGAAGGTTTGAAATTTAAGAAACATTTGTTAAGCACTACGTGCTGGGACTACAAAGATGAAAAATGAGGCTTTCTTCCCCAAGGAAATCCTAGCTTTGTGAAAGAGATGGCATGATCAAATTGCTGTACTATATGCTGATAGGTGCATGAATACAGATTTTAAAAAATACCCAGAAAATGCGGAGGGAATTTTGTTAATGAAAATTATTACATTATAGAAAATACCAAAAGTAAGGAAAAACTTAGAAAATTAAAATTCTTATATGCCATGGTCCACAGATAATTTTCCTAATAGTTTATTGATTTGATTTCCTTTCAATCCTTTTTCTATGCATTATATATATTATATGTATATTCCTTCCTCTCTCCCTCTCTCTCTTTCTTTGCACTGGAGGATGGAAGTACTAAATTGAAGTCACATTGTATTTTCAGTTTTGTTCTCTTACTTTTTCACTCATTATATCACTGCAGAGTCTTTTCCTTGCCACTGAAATTTCTTTGAAACTTCCTTTTAAATGGCTTCATAGTATTAAATTACATTCCCCTGTTGTTAAAGATTTTGACCATTTCCAAATATTATATATTATAAATCATTATAATAAAGGAATGATTCTGTGAAAAAGGGTCTGGAGAGTGAAAGAAAATGCTGCTAATAGTAGGAAAGTAGGTGAGCTTTTGATATATTGCTTTCACTTATTTTATAACATGAGATGCTAACCCTTACCTAATTTGCAGTTAGTTAGTTTGTAATTGTATTGTATACCTAAATGGTTTTACTGTATTAACTACTAGTGGCATTTTATCTTGAAATAACAATATAACTTAAGCTAAGGTTATGTATTAATATTAAATATTTGTAATAATGTGAAATTATAGTACTTTATTGGGTTTTTCAACTTCTGAAAGGAAATTTTAATGTAAAATGCATTTCAAAAGAAATATTTTATCATATTAAAAATAATTTACCTTATTTAATATCTATCTCCCTCTAACCTTCCCCCCAAACTGCTTTACTATGGGTTTTATCTCTTTAAATGGACATGTCTTTGTGCATTTATGTAAGCATATCTGAAAGATAAATTACCTAAAAGACTTAACAGTTAAGGAGAATTTCACCTATTGTGTTGGAAAAAATATAGTGTTGTTTGGAGAAGTTTAGAGAGGAAAAGCATTCTCATACACCATTTATGCGGTGTGTAAATTGGTAGAACTTTCTTGTGGGACAATACGGCAATACTCATTTAAATTTTAAATGTGCCTAATCATGTTGCTATGGTCTGAATGTTTGTGTCCCCCTCAAAATCATACATTGATATCCTAACCCCCAAAGGTGGTGGTATTAGTAGGTGCGGCCGGTGGAAGTTGATTAGCTCATGAGGATGGAGCCCTCATGAATGGGTTGAGTGCTCTTATAAGAGATCCCACTGAATTCCCTCACCCCTTCCACCATGTAAGGATACAAGAGAAGTCAGCAATCACATTAAAGTCCACTGATTTACACACAAGGTTCTATCCCCTCATTCATTAAAGATTTTACTAAATCTTTTAAGAAACAGCAAAATCATGGACAACGTGATCCTCTGCTTTACTCTATCCCCAAACCATTCTCAGCAGAGATGTTGGTGATTAGTGAAATGGCTGAGGAGTCAGCAACAGTGATACAGAATAGAAACAAAATGCTTATATAATCTCCAACCAGGACGATCAGCCACTAAATAATGAAAGTTTGAGTAGGCAGTTGATGTAAATTATGCCTAACAAATCCCTTCTGCTCAGCCCTTTCATTATATTATGCAAAATGGATTGTATAGAGGAAGTCTTTCCACAAATAGTTCACGGTAGAGGATGTGCTGGAGTTTCAATGGGACTCTAAATGAATTAAATGGTCTAAGTACAGAGAAGAGAAAAAAGATGATTAGAAAGATGCTAAATGGTTGCCAGTACCGAAGTCTCTAATACCTCTTCAGAGACTCCCTTTATGTTATCTTTATTCCTATAAAGAAATGGTAACAAATAAAACAGGTTAACTATATCCACAGAAGGCATTGTAAAATCATAAAAGTGTCCCTAAATGGCAACTTGAGTGAAACAAATTAAAGCTTTTTACCTCGTAGAGTCAAAGCCCATTTTCCTAATGAGCAGAGCTGCCTTTACAACTCGTCTTTCCACTTTGAATCTCTGAAGACATGAAATTGTTAGCCCAGTAACAATTTCCCACTACATTTTTTAAATATATCCAAAATATTTTTACTTGTGTGTGTGTGTGTATGTGTGTACGTGTGTCAGGAGAGGTGTGACAGTGCAGCCACAGGTCAGAAAGCCAAGAAAGTAAAGTTACTTTAACTTCTAAGATCTATTTCCTCTAACATATAACAATTTTTTACATTCAGGATCCCAAAGTTTATGAGAAGAAATCAATGTTGTCCTTTTGATGTTATTCTTTATATCTGGAGTCACATCTTTCATGTTTAAATGCAATTACGAATTTAGCTAAAATTTATTTCACAGATATCATAGTGTCTGAGAATACTCTGTCTTCTCCTTAAGCTATCATGTATTTTAATTTATGATTTTAGTTGTTATTTTAAAATGGGACTTCTTGATTTAAAGTGTTATGTACTTTTGTTTTGTAATCAATTATATCCAAACTATGAGAAGATAAGCAGGATTAGTGACAACATTTGGCATAAGTAATGAGGTTGATTTATAGATTTTAGACACTTGGTTGACTCCTAATTAAATACAGCAGTTTTAAATTTACCTAATTATTTACCTTTTTAAATCATTTCCTTTTACCCTACTAAATCAAGCTTTATTTTTTTACTTAGCAATCAATCATTGCTATATTATCTTTCCTTTCCCCTTAGCAGACACAACATAAAAAGTTCAACATTTAATGGGAGTCAACTACTATCCTGCCCAGGGTATGGAAAACTTCATGTAGTTCAGTTCTGGAAACTCCATTATAAAGTGGAAATCTGTAAAGGAGTCTGCATGCTCAAATTGAGGGGTATGATATTATAACTGGATTAAAGAACTTAGCATTTTAAAAAGTAAACAAAAATGTAGTATGAATACCTACAATTACAAACATCTTAAACCAGTAAAATCGGGCTGCAAATTATAGAATTATAGATAATCAAATCTATAAGGAAGGGACTGTGTCAATTTATATAATTTAATCCCTTCATTTTACAAGGGAATAACTTGAAGTACAAACAAGTTAAATGATTCTCTAAAGCTATAACATTATACTGTAGCAAAGATAGGGCTATAAATCAAGATACCACTCAGTTTGATGCTCATTGTAGTGGCACATATTGGCTCCCTGATATGAGTAGTGTATATTTGTATTTCAAAAATCCGTTAGCCTCAAAAATAAATGGAATAATAAAGAAATTAGTAGATACTGATATATTATAAGGATAGCATATAAAGCATGATTATTTGTCTAGTCAACCCCTATATGTTAATAGAGTATATTAGATAGTAATGATTTTGGTTATGGCCATCTTATGAATTTCTCGTCTTTCAGTAATCTTCTAGAGGCAAGATATAACAAATTTCTCAATCAATCATTCCTTTTCAAAATAATAGCCTCTGCAACATCTTAGAGAATTCAATCATATTTATTAAGCATCTTTTATTGTTGGGCCAGAGACTGCTCTAGGCACAAGGGATGCAGTGGTTAAACCCGACGGAAAGGGCGTCTGTTCTTATGGAGCTTATATTCTAATGTGTGTGCATGCACGTGTATATTCATGTGCATGTATGTGTGTGCTGGTGGTGGGGCAACCAAACAAAAAGGAAAATATCACAGAGTGATAAGGGCTGTGAAGAATAAAGGATGGTGTAATAGACAATAGTTATAGGCCACTTTAGATTGGGTGGTCAATAAAGGTTTCAAAAGGAATCGAGTCCTAAAAGAAAGAAAGGGCTAGTCAGAACATACCTGGTGAAGAGCACCCCAAGCAAAAGAAAAGCGAGTTCAAAGGATTTAAATTGGAGATAGGTTGGCCCACTTAAGAAACAGTGAAAGAAGGAGAATAATAAAGATTAGGGAAGAGATAGAGACTAGAAGAACAATAGAGAAAATCAACAAAACCAAAAGTTGGTTCTTTGAAAAGAGCAAAATTAACAAATCTTTAGAGAGATTGACAAAGGGAAAAAAGAGAGAAGATTCATATTACTAAAATGAGAAACAAAAATAGGAACATCACTACCAATTCCACAGATATAAAAAGGATTATGAGAGTACTATGAACAATTGCATGTCAACAAATTGGATAACCTAGATGAAATGGATAAATTCCTAGAAACACAAAACCTACCAAGACTGAAACACAAGGAAAGAGAAAATCTGAACAGACCCATATATGGTAACTGAATCAGTAATAAAAAAATCACCTCACAAAGAAAAGCCCTAGTCCATGGCTTCACTGGTGAATTCTACCAAACATTTAAAGAATTAACTCAACTTCTTCTCAAATTCTTCCAAAAATCTGAAAAAGAGAGAACACTTCCTAACTCATTCTATGAGGCCAGCATTTCCAAAGCCAAAGACATTACAGGAAAAGAAAACTACAGGTCAATATCCATTATGAACATTAATGCAAAAATCCTCAACAAAATATGAGCAAACAGAATTCAGCAACATATGAAAAGAATTATAATCATGACCAAGTGGGATTTATTCCTAGAATGCAAGGCTGGTTCAAAATATGAAAAGCAATCAATGTAATACAATACATTAACAGAATGAGGGGGGAAAAAACACATGATCATCTCAGTCAATGCAAAAAAGCATTTGATAAAACAGATTTTCACGATAAAAAAACACTAACAAACTAGAAATAGAAAGAAACTGCCTCAACATAAAAGCCATATATGAAAAACCAACAGCTATCTTCATACTCAATAGCGAAAGACTAAAAGCTTTTCCTTTAAGATCAGGAACAAGACAAGGATGCCTAATTTCATCACTTATATTCAGCATAGTACTGGAAGTTTTAGCCAGAGCAATTAGGCAAGAATAAGAAATAAAAGGCATCCAAATTGGAAATAAGAAGTAAAATTATCTCTGTTGGCAGATGACATGATCGCATATGTTAAAACTCTAAAGATTCCACCAAAACCCATAGAACTAATAAACGAATTCAGCAAAATAGTAGAACACAAAATCAATACTCAAAAATCAGTTGTTTCTACTAAGAATGAACAATCGAAAAAAATTTAAAAAATAATTCCATTTAGAATAACATCAAAAAGAATATAATACCTAAGAATTAACTTAACCAAGGAAGTAAAAGACTTGTACAATGAAAACTACAAAACATTGCTGAAAAAAATTAAAGAAGACATAAATGGAAAGACATCCCATTTTCATGGATTAGAGGACTTAATATTGTTAAAATATAATATTACCCAAAGTGATTTACAGATTCAATGGCAATTACCATCAAAATCCCAATGACATTCTTTGCAGAAGCAGAAAAAAAAATCCATCCTAAAATTCATATGGAATCTCAAAGTCAGAGGACTCACACTTCCTGATTTCAAAACTTACTACAAAGCTACAGTGATCAAAACAGTATGATACTGGAATAAAGACAGACATGTGGACCAATGGAACTGAACAGAGATCCCAGATAGAAACCCTTAGATACATAGTCAAATGATATTTTTTTCCTGAGGTATATTCACTCTGAGGTAACATCTGTGCCAATTTTCCTCTATGTTTTAGTATATAGGCTGCCAGCACATCAGGGCTACTAACAGAGATCTGCAGGTCCAAGCCCAGGAACTGAACCTCTGAAGCAAAGTGTGCTGAATGTAACCACTAGGCCACTGGGGCTGGCCTGGTCAAATGATTTTTGAGTAAGGTGCCAAGACCACACAGTGCAGACAGTACAGTCTCTTCAACATGCGGTGTTGGGAGAACTGGATATCAACATGCCAGAAAATGAAGTTGGACCCTTACTTACACTGTTATACAAAAATTAATTGAAAATTGATCAAAGACCTAAACATAAGAGGTAAAACTATAAAACTCTTCAAAGAAAACCTAGGCGAAAAACTTGATGACATTGGATTTGGCAGTAATCTCTTGGATATGACACCAAAGGCACAGGTAACAAAAGAAAAAATAGACAAATCAGACTTCATTAAAATTAAAAACTCTTTTGCATCAAAGGATACTATATACAGTAAAAAAGCAACCCATAGAATGGGAGAAAATATTTGCAAATCATATATTTGATAAGGGATCAATAGCCAGAATATATAGACAATTCCTAAACAACAGAAAAAAACTTTTTTTAATGGATAAAGGACTAGAATAGATGTTTCTCCAAAGAAGACATACAAATGGCCAATAATCACACGAAAAGATGCTCCACATCACTAATCATTAAGGAAATGCAAAAAAAATCAAAACCACAATGAGATACCACTCCACCCCCATTAGGATGATCATTATTAGAGAACAAAAAGAAAATAACATGTGCTGATGAGGATGTGGAGAAACTGGAACACTTGTGCACAGCTGGTGGTTAAATGGTGCAGCTGCTGTGGAAAACAGTTTGGCAGTTCCCCCAAAAATTAAAAATAAAATTACCATATGATCCAGCAGTTGGACTGTTGGATATATGCCCAAAATAATTGAAAGCAGGGTCTCAAGGAGATATTTGTACACTCATGAACAAAGCAGTGTTATTCACAATAGCCAAAAGATGGAAGTAACCCAAGCGTCCATCAATGGATGAATGGATAAACAAAATGTGAAATATACATACAATGGAATATTATTTAGCCTCAAAAAAGAAGGAAATAGTGACACATGCTACAACATTGAAGACAGTACAGTAAGTGAAATAAGCTAGTCATAAAAAGACAAATATAATGATTCCACTTATCTGAGATACGGAGAGTAGTGAAATTCACAGAGAGAGGAAGTAGAATAATGGTAGTCCTGGGCTGGGGGGAAGGAGGAGTTGGGAGTTGTTGTTTAAAGGGCATAGAGTTTCAGTTTTGCAAGATGAAAAGAGATTTAGAGATAGGATGCACAACAATGTGAATGTACTTAACACTACTGAGCTGTACACTTAAGAATGGTCAATATGGTAAATTTTATGTGTATTTTACCACAATTTAAAAAAACCAAGAACAATAAATACTTTTTAAAAAAGATAAATAGTGAGAAAAAAGCACATTAGTTTGCCCCTTGTTATTAACAAACCTGATGCCTTCCAACATGTTATTCACTCTCTTTTGCTCTCCATTTTCTCACGTGTAAAATGAGGGAGTTGGACTGAATTATCTGTAAGACCCTGAAACTTGTCTAATTCTGGCACTTGTTGTATGGCACGGTTCTCTTGTTCATCTCTGTTTTCTAGTTCAAGAAACAACTATTGCGAAGGTACAATGGAGAAGACCTAACACCAGGCATTTGGGAGATACAAAGACGAACACCAGTGGGTTCCTACCTTCAAGGAGCTTTCACTACAGTTGGGTTGGAGGAGGTAGGGGCATAAAAGCAGACATACTTGGCTTTTGTATTAAACATGTGTTTCCTAATCTCTTCTGCCAGTCCAAACATCAACCTCTCTTGTCCCCTTCTTGATGCAGTTTCTAAATCCCAATTACTATGATTTTTTTTCTTTTTAAAGATTGGCACCTGAGCAAATGTCTGTTGCCAATCTTTTTTTTCTTCTTCCCAAAGCCCCCCAGTACATATTTGTATATTCTAGTTGTAGACCCTTCTGGTTCTGTTATGTGGGATGCCGCCTCAGCATGGCTTGATGAGCAGTGCCATGTCCATGCCCAGGATCCAAACTGGTGAAGCCCTGGGCCACAGAAGTGGACCACATGAACTTAACCACTTAGCCACGGGGCCAGCCTATACTATGTATGCCTTTCTTATGCAGAGCAGTTTAGAATCACCAAAGCTATCTCAAAACCAAATCCCAGGGGATCCACAGGTCTTGGAGATGTAATCTCAGGTGAGGTTTATAAAACATTCACCATCAGTGGGTGTCTTCTTATAGGGGGGTCTCCTTTGACCCGTTAAAGCAAATATGATTTTTCTAATAGTGTCCTACATAAAACAAACAATAATCAGTGGAGTAGAGAATCTGTTAAGCGCAAAATAAAGGTGTAAACAACATGCTGTGAAATTGTACAGGAGAGATATTTACATCCTAGCTGGGGAATTAAGGAAAGTTAGACAGAGATGTGGCATTACCAGGGTTTAAACAGCTGTAAACTTGTTGAAAGCAGAGGTTTTATTTTATCTTTACATCCCTGGAACCTCACTGAGTGCCTTGTACATTGTATATACTCAAGAAACTCTGGAAAAATAAAAGATGTGTAAGATGTCCATCGTTGGAAAAGTAGAGAAAAGATGTCTTCAGTAGAGGGTTCAACATGAAAAGTAGCACAGTCTTTTATGCATGGCATGCTCCAGAGCAGTGAGCAGTCTGCCCTTAGTATGGAAGGATTTAGTAGATCAGGCTAGAAAGGAAAAGCCAGGCATTTGTACTGTAAGCTCTTAGAGGGAAGGGGAGAATATATCTCCCACCAAGTGCAGAGACTGACACGTGGCAAGTACTTTAGAGAACTGTTGAGTCAATGAGTGACGATTAGGGGCCTGCCCAGTGGCACAGCGGTCAAGTTCACATGCTCCACTTGAGCAACCCAGGGTTCGCTGGTTTGGATCCCGGGTGCGGACACGCCACCGCTTGGCAAGCCATGCTGTGGTAGGTGTCCTGCATATAAAGTAGAGCAAGATGGGCATGGATGTTAGCTCAGGGCCAGTCTTCCTCAGCAAAAAGAGGAGGATTGGCAGCAGACGTTAGCTCAGGGCTAATCTTCCTCAAAAAAATAAATAAATAAATAAATTTAAAAAATGAGTGAAGATTATGGAGGTCAACTTTCATTTGTTGTAATACGTCACACTATGACCTTAAAACCTTCCTGCTACAAAACATTAAGACATTCTGGTTAAATGTCTTTTAACTCTTTTAAATGCATAGATAAGCTCAGAAGAATTTTTTAAAAATCTCCAAGGATCAAAAATTAAAGAAGAAATTGCAAATCAGAGGGATAAACACATGAATTTTTGAAACTGCTGCCTTGAAGGTTTTGCTGGATTTAGTAATGAAAGGGCTTGAGTTTTAACATCCAAGTGGGATCATAAGACAAGATTTTGGGTAAATGTTGTAATTCCTGCCCATAACTAAGGCTAAACTTCAATAAAAGGATAAACTAGGAAAAGCCACCCTGCCAGGTAAGGAAGAACAAAACCTACCCAGGGAATTCATAAAAACTCATGAAAAGGAAATCAGGTTGTGTGGAGAAAGTGGAGAAAGGGCAGCAACAACCCCCCTTTGTCTTGGTAACTGTCGGTGTGATTATGGGCTAACTTCATGAGAACAGCTTCAGGGTTATAAAAATTCTTCCAAGGAAACGTGTCATAATTTACGTAATTTCTTACCACTACTTAGGTTGCTTCCACTTTCTTATTAGGATAAATAACAATACGGCAACAAATGACTTTGTATCAGCTGACTATTGCTGCATAACAAACCAGCCCAAAATTATTGGTTAAAACAAAAACCACTTAATTAAATTACAATTGTTGATCAGGTGGGTGGTTCTCTTAGCCTGGGCCAGACTCAACTGATCTTAGCCGGGACACTCATGGGTCTGTGGTCAGCAGCAGGTTGGGTAAATAGCTTTGCTGATCTCTTGAATATCAGCTGAGCAAACTTGCCTCTGGTCCATGTGGTCACATTTTCTAGCAGACTAACCCATTTGTTTACATGGCACCTAGACAGGGTTGCACAGCCAGCAAAGAAGTGTGCAAGGGCTCTTGAGGCCTATGCTCAGAACTGGCTAGCACAGCATCACTTTCTTTGCATTGGTCAAAAGCTTATCACAAATACAGCCCTAATTCAAGGAGGGGTAAAGCAGACTCTGTTTCTTACTGAAAGGAGCTGCAATTTCACAGGGTGAAGGGTGTAGACACGGGGAGATGAAAAGTTATGGGAATTTGCAATATAGCACAGCTATCTCCATGTTTGTAAGGAACATTTATTTTTTTCAGGCCATTTATTTTTTTACCATATATTCATCCTACTTTCATCAGTAGTATTCCACTTCCTTTTGGGGGAAATATTTCTTACCCAATGTGTGTATTCTTGGTAGGACTATAAATTAAGGTGTCCTGTGCTCCTAATAATCTAAACTAGATGTGGCAGAGACCGCTAACTGTCCCGGAAGGACTAGAGCTAAGGTGAGGCAATGAGGTGCTTAGGGTACAAAATGTAAGGAGCACATGCATTTGCATAATCCCACGAGTGACTGCCTCCTGAAACTTTGCACCATAGGCAATTTACTTGTCTCATTGTAATCTCTACTCTGGTCTCCAGCATCCATTCTCTTCTTCCTTCTTTTAGCAATAGAATATTCCCAAATTTTACTTTGGCATGAGACAACATTTCCTAACCTCACTTCCAGCTCTGTGTATTTGTGGCTAACTTCTACTAAATGGGAAATGAACACAAGTGTAATGTGCAACTTCAGGGTCCTGTCCTTTCAAAAAGGAAGCTGCTGGTCCCCTTTGCTCTCTATCCCCCTTTCTGCAGGCTTGGATGTGGTGGTGTGACCCACCTATGATCATGCGGTTAAGGTCCATACCTCCTAGGGGATGGTGGCACAATAAAACAAAGGGAACTGGGGTCCTTGCATGACATGGAACAGACTGCCCATCTGCCTTGAGTTGTAATCTGGCCCGTTAGATGAGAGAGAAATAAATTTCTCTTTATTTTTGATCCACTGTGTTTTGGGGTGTTGGTTGCTCTAACTACCACACAAAACCAATCAGAAATTCTCTCTCTTAATCTCTCTCTGGATTTTGAATCTTAAGCAGACTGAAACTGAGACAGGAAAAGCAGCTGGAGCTGACCAATTCCAGTAGTAGCACAATGACAGGAGAGTCTAGGAATTCCTATAGCTGGGACCACCCACTCTAGGGCTGTTTTTTAGCTCCTATCTATTCTTGAACCTATTTTACAAATGTGCCATTAATTCTGTGACTTGTCTGTTATCTTTCCAACAAATTTCTCTATTTGCTTAATTTTGCCAGAGTTAATTTTATGTGCAGAGTTTATTTATGTTACTTGTTACTTGCATCCATACTTTTCTGTATTTTAGAATACTTTCTTAGAATAGATTTGATATCATTGGGATTACTGAGTAAAATTTCTTGATGGTTTTTGTGGCCTTTGATATAAATGTCTTTCTATGTGATTCCAGAGGCCAAACAAAACAGAAAAATTCTTCTTCCTGCTCCTTCAGTAATAGGAACATTCCCATCCCTGCAGGAAATGGCGAAAGTACTTGCTTTCTTTACAAGGTAGGCATTTTAGAAAAGAAAAGGGAATTACTTTTTATTCAAATGCCCTTCTGTGGTTATGAGCAGCTACTTTTGTAATTGTCCTAATGAAATAATTGTCACTAGGACCTTTAGTAAAGATACCTTGTCAACAGTAAACTTAAGAGAATAGCTTATACCAAAGACAGACCTGTGCATGTGCAAGAGGCGTGGTGTGGCAGTGTTGGGGGAGGTGGGAAGGGGTCTGGAAAGGGAAGGCTAGAGGGAAAAAGAGATGGAAGAAAAGAGATACAATGAGAACGTGCAGGGCATTGGGATATGAACTGGTTCCCCTCTCAGAGATGCATAAAGCAAACCCCTCAGTTGTAAGGCTGATCAATCTTGATGATTCCTTTTCTATTGTTTCCAACCTAATTTGTAGTTCCTTTTATAAATTAACAAAAAATTACCCTGTTATTGTGTATTTAAATTCATTACTCTGCTTTGAAGGTCCAGTTACCAACAATGAACACAGTTATGGATTTCAATAAACATTTGTTTAAAATCTATTCTAATTCCATTCCCTCATTTAATTTTGGGAACTTCTGTTAAACACTGTGACAAATGCATGCCTATGCCCAAGAGTTGTTGGAAAATAAAGCCAGACTAGGCTTGACCCTGGCCATCTTATTAATTCTTTGTAGCCTTGTCTCTCCAAAAAAAAAGACTAAACAGTTTGTCTTTGTATTGTTGAGAATTCTTACTTTCAGGAGATTTGAATTACATATTATTCATTGTCTAGGGGTAATTTTTTATGGTGTGGGAGGTTTAACTTACTTATTAAGAATATAGCAAATGAAGTCTGTATTAAATGGAAAACATACTTGTGACTTTCCATGAAGGTCAGGGCAACCACATTCTAAAGTCATTAGCAATGCTACTTGGTTTAAAGAGTTATGTCTCTTTCATAGTTTTTAAGACAAAACTCTCTAATTCACTTGGAAAGAAAAAATACATATTATTTTTTTCTGTAGGCTTTGAGATTCATATTTCTTTCCTATACGGATTTAGCTAAAGATTTGACACTTTCAATTTTTTAAGAGATAATAAAAATATGACACTTGCAAGTTTTAAACTCGGGCTTATTTACAGAATTTTCAATACTTTGTTACACATTTTTTCTATTATATCAAATCCGCAAACAAAGACTCTTTACTATTTATTCACTCAATAGTCATTCATTCACACAAGACATTTCTTGAGCTCCTACTATGTGAATAGGCAGTGAATATAGCAGAGAATGAAAGAAATGTTCTGTTCTCATGGTGCTTCCAGTCTAGTGAAAGATGGCATACAATGAACATAAAAACATATAAATATATTATAAGCCAGATGGGGATAAATGTTATGAAAAAAACTTAAGCAGGACATGGGGACAGAGGTGACTATGCTATTTTAGCTTGCTCACGATCTTCATTATTACAGTTTCTAATCTCTTCTTGGACATCAACATAATTTAAGGGTCATGCTAATAATTCCAATGCCCACATCCTTCAAAGAATCTACCATATCTAATATCTAATACGCACATACACATATCTCTTAGAAAAGACACTTATTCATGTCTGACCTGATGATGAACTACATATCTAAGTACAACGTTATCTGGTAATATATGGATTATGAAATATGTGGTTAATTAAATATGGTTTACTTTTTGAAATACTGGAAGTCCTTTATTTATAAGCAAATTGTGTTGTTAAAAGTTCGTTTGTAAATATGCATTTGGATCTCTGAATACATTTTCCCACAGAAACAATATTAAGTATAAGGATTTTATCCAAGTTTATTATTTAGCTGAACTGCAATTTATTAAAATTGAAGAAACAGTACAAAATAATATTGTCTCTAAATAAAGTATTAAATAAAGTGGAAAATCTATACAAAAAGATCAGATATTTTTTCTTAAAGGATCATATTGTAGAAAATAAGGTTCATTGAAAGGAAAGCAAAAAGAGAAAATGAAGACAACATTGAGGGGACTAATGGGCATTTTCAAGGTCTTTAGAGGTTGCTGGAATTGATTATTTGTTATATATAAATGTATTTTAAAGTTATAATTTTCCTTTTTATTATTATTATTATTATTATTTACTTGAGGAAGATTCGCCCTGAGCTAACATCTGTGCCAATCTTCCTCTATTTTGTATGTGGGTCACTGCCACAGCATGGCTGCTGACGAGTGGTGCAGGTCTGTGCCTGGGAACTGAGCCTGGGCTGCTGAAGCAGAGTACACGAAACTTAACTGCTAGGCCATGGGGCCAGCCCAAATTTTCCTTTACTTTTAAGAAGCCATGCCATTTAGCACTACTAACACTAAGTCATGAATAGAGCCGATTTTTTCCTCTCACAAATCTAATTAAGAAGAGACAAAAAGAGGCTAAGACTTTTCTTAGGTTTGGAAATAATCAAAGAGGCAGAAAAAAAAAGCCTATTTATAAGGATATTACATTTTAGCTTTATTTGAAATAACATAGTTTGAAATAAACTCAATGTCCAGTAGTAGGAAAATAGGAAAGAAATTTAGACTTGTAGGGCTGGCCTGGTGGTGCAGCGGTTAAGTTCACACCTTCTGCTTAGGTGGCCTGGGGTCCACCAGTTCAGATCCCAGGGTGTGGACCTAGCACCACTTGTCAAACCATGCTGTGGCAGGTGTCCTACATAAAACAGAGGAAGATGAGTATGGATGTTAGCTCAGGCCAGTCTTCCTCAGCAAAAAGAGGAGGATTGGTGGCAGCTGTTAGCTCAGGGCTAATCTTCCTCAAAAAGAAAAAAAAAAGGAAGAAAGAAATTTAGATTTGAAATATACTGAAGCCACCAAAGGAAAAGTTTCTGAAGAATATTTAATGAAGTCAGAAGAAAACAAAATAAGTTCACTGGAAAAAAAATAAAAAGCTAGTAAGAAGACTGTATGATCTTAGACAGATTTTTCTATAACTTTTTCAACCAAAACTTGGAAAGTATTATCTCTGGGTGGTAGAATAACTGGTATTTTAAGTTTTTTTTCTTTACATTTTTTATCTCTGAAATGTGCATTATTGATTTTTATAATTTTAAAGGTATTTTTTGGAGTATGAGTTGCATAATAGGAAAAATAAATAAGGAAAGGGTTTTAGAATAATTGTTAAATGTATTTTGAAAAATTTATGTGGAAAATGATATTCCTAAGAAAGAAACAACTGAAAAACATCTGTGTTTACTTCATTCTTCCCTAAATGAAAGAAACAGCCTGATGGTAAGGACACTGTGGACAGAAACTCACGATGGCCCCAGATTTCAGGACCTTAGTAACAGGTTCCTATATTAAACTCCTTCTATTGAACTACCTGGTGTGGGCTCTATTTTCCTGACTGGATCATGATGAATAGTGGTACTTTTCTTCTAAGAAGCAGTCCTCCCTGAATAAGAAAACTTAGATGTGCACACATCCACAATGACTTATTGAGCATTTTTCTGTCTCTCTCTTCCTTTGCACCCAAACAGCTTGCACCCTCCTTTGTGCAATGCTGTCTCCCTTGCATCTGCTACCAGCTTTCTTCAGCTAGCAACCATGGCCCTGGGCCAAGGGTGAAATCTGGTCTGGGATCAAAAAAGGTTTGAATCTGTCTCAGAAAGAAGGTTATGGAGAAAGAACCCTCACTTAAAAATTGTCCAGGGGCTGGCCCGGTGGCACGGCAGTTAAGTTCGCACGTTCTGCTTCTCGGCGGCCCCAGGTTCACCAGTTCAGATCCCAGGTGCGGACATGGCACCGCTTGGCAAAAGCCATGCTGTGGTAGGAGTCCCACATATGAAGTAGAGGAAGAAGGGCATGGATGTTAGCTCAGGGCCAGTCTTCCTCAGCAAAAAGAGGAGGATTGGCAGTAGTTAGCTCAGGGCTAATCTTCCTCAAAAAAAAAAAAAATTGCCCAAAAATTCAAAATAGGAGCAGTTTGTTCCAGATGTGGTGCCTGTTCCCACATGCTGTTGCCAGTGTTATAGGCAATCAGGACCTTCTGATTTAGGTTCTGTCATTTCTGCTGGGTGGCAAAAATTTTTAATGGCACTCTCACCTTAAATGAGTCCTACCAAATTGCAGGAATCATAGGATAATTGTCATGCATTTCCTGGTATTTTGAAGTTTCTTTAAATGAGCCTTAAGAAGCAGCAAACTTTTTTTTTTAATCATGTGGGTGGTTTCTAAAAAATGTCAAAGATTCAACAGATTGCCTTGTTCAAAATATCAACAGAAACAGTTTCCCCTGTAATTCTTTCTCTTATTATCTTTCTAAATTGAAAAGAAAGGCAATTTAATAGTAAAACTTAGTTACAGTAAAGATAAAAGTTTTAAAGCACTGTCCTTCATTTTGTTCCTCCAGCACACAGAGAACTAAATGTTTCACTTGGTGCACCAGCATAAGAGAGGCGGGGATCAAAGCTACTCTTGCATCTAAAACGTTGCTGCCTCAAGGTTGTATATTTTCTTTTATGCCCTGGTAGTGGAACTTCAACAATAATAATGATCTTAAAATGGTGTAGAAGCAGATAGGATAATTTCTGAAACCAAAAGCAAAAAAGCAACCTTGTATTTTGAACTTAAGTGGAATAATAGTAGGCCTTGTCTCGGTGGACACAAGCAGTAGAACTTCCATCGTCCCAGATTGTTGATCTATGTAAAATGCAGACACACATCAGAAAGAGGCAGACCTGACATCCATTGTCTTATCAGAGATCCTGTGGATTATTTCACAATTTTCACTCTTTACAGTTTCCCTCAAGATTTCCCAAATTTTAATTCACTGAAGATTGAACTGACTGTATTAGAAGCAAAACATGGCTTTATTTGTATAATTATGTTACCACAAATTTGGAGATTTTCAAAGAACGTTACTTTTCCTGTAGACGGTCACATCTTTAGTTTAGCCATCCAGAAAGCAGTATTTTCCTATTTTAAATTCCTGTGAGGTAGGCACATTACTGTTCCAGTCTTATGGAAGAGTCTGGAGCGGGTGAGTGACTTGTCTAAGGTCCCCGAGTAGGTGATGGGATCTACGGACTGTAGGACCTGTGGGGACTCACCATCTAGGCTTTGCTGCCTCACTTTGGATGCTTACCAGTTGTTCACCACTGTAATCCAGGTGGCAATAAAAATCATTTTAGAATAAATTCCTGAAAACGGAAGTATGATTCAGAGGGCCCTCACCTCTGACTACACAGAGAGACAGATGAAAGCTCACATAGGGGTACATTTAAAGCCTCATTCTGCTTCTCACTGATGCACGTTCTTGGACGAGTTACTTCAGCTCACAGCTCCCCATCTGTATGATGGAGTCAATGTTACTACCAAACCCTGGACCACTGAGAGAAGAAAATGAGCGAATTCATTTAAAGACTGGCACATAGTTGGTTATTAGCACAGGACCAAATTACTCTTGAGACAGTGTGTGTGAATTTGCACTCCCTAGAAGCAAGTATTTTTATTATGTTAAGCCACTAAAATTTTGAGTTTGAATTTACTTTTCTGACTCAGATAACCTCATGGATGCATACCTAATTCCTGACCTGTTTCTGGTTGTCAGGTCCCTAACTGTCCCCTCTTTTAAGGTTCTCAGAGCAAAACTGTCACCTCCACCCACAGTAGTCCACCACAGTTGTACAGATTATCTGCACTAAGGACGCAAATGATTTGCAGACTTTTGATCAGTTCTCACCCTCCAAAGCACTTAAAGCAATCTGCTTCCTCAAATCAGAGATAACCTCTGAATGTTCCACACGTGACCGAGTGCATGAGGCTTCATTTGGCATTTATTTAGCGTGTGTTCACTGAGCACCTGCTGTGTGCAGCACTATGCTGTGCTGTGATAGAAGATGACACAGGTACAGTCCCAGCTTCCAGGAGCTTGCAAGGCAGTCTTCTAACCAGGCCCCCACCATTGTCTCAAATACATCAATGAATTCTGGGGGAGGGAGTAGTCTTTGAAGCACATAGGCAATGCACTAGGATATCATGTTCTTCCACAAGCCCCCAAAATATACCTGGGTGCCTTCAAGCCATTCCAGTCTGGAGGTGGAACAACAGGTTCACAATAACATTCCTCAATACTCAATTGTGGGGCCTGCTGTCCCCCTTTAAAAGCCCCAAACATTTCTGCACATTCCCAGAGGTCATCTCACATGTGTTCAAGAACACAGATTTTACTGTATCTTAATCAGTCCTCTCATTGACCAGTTCTTGCCTTCTCCTATTCCTCCCTCCATGTGTTACCATCCTAGGAAGCTGTTCCCACGTCCTTAATGTAGAAGTCCCACTGAATTCACTGCTGAAGTTGCAGGAATCACTCTTCTCTCACTTTAGCGATAAACTTTGATACCCGGGTCTGACACAGTAACGAGATTGGGTTTTTATTGGCTTGTTGGTTGGTTGGTGACAGGGGTTTTTATATTTATTCACAGCCCTTTCTCCCTAGCACTCATCAGTGGCTCAGCGGGGCTGGAGGGAATCCCATCTGACAGTCCCACCTCCTCATGCTCTCCTGGCAGGTCTCAGCAGGACCTAGAAGTGTGCCCAGATGCGTCTGAGTTCCGCTGTGAGCACAGTTTATTCAGAAGCTGGGAACTTATAAAAACAACTATACATACAAAATTTTACAGGAATAATTATACCAAACTACTTAAGAAGATTGTGTTGGGGTAGTGGTATTGTGTAAAAAATTTGTCCTTATTTTCTATGGTTCTGTCATGTAATTATATGGCTTTTATAATGAAAAAGAAAAGTTCATAGCCATACTGAAGAAAGGTGTGGTGGTTCTGGAAAATCATACCCTCCATGGCATGATTTCGCCTGTCCTGGACATATCTGAATCAGTGTCCTGGGGTTGGTGCTGGCATGATCCAGCCTATCTGTGCCAGGCTCTGGGTAAAACTCTAATTATAGTTAGGAAAAGGAGTGCTAGACAAGGAAACTGAGGCAGAAAGCCAATTTTCCATGGGCCTGGCACATATCCCTGGCATGCCTAGTACTGGATCAGTCGTCAGAAGAACTAATTCCAAGTCTCCAGCTAGTGGGGTGGACTTTTTCTTGGTTAGGAGTGGCTCAGGACTTGCAGCTGGGGGCTTTCAGTGACCCTGGCCTGCAGGCAGAGTCTGGCTGGCGCATCTTGAGAAGCCTTGCCCGGTGATTTCCCAGTCCCTTCACAACTCAACCTGCTATAGAGACAGAAGCACGAGAAAGCTCGGTGTGTGCGGAGTTCATCCCTGTCCACTGAACAATATCTTAAGCCATCTTTCATCAGTTTCTTTATAATTCTTATTTACTTGGTCAAATTTTTAAAGTTATTTTAGTGTCTTCTTATGGTACACTTACCTGTACTAGAAATTCAGAAAAGAAATTGGATGCTACTAACAACTTGTGCCACATGTGGTAGTAGGATGACTTGATAATTTTACCATGTGTGATCCTCAGTTACCCAGTGTTGCTGGTATGTTTATTGGCTAGCTTATTTTGAGTTTGTAGTCATTATGTATTATTTATATCAATTTTGTTAATTATATCCTTTGTTATTTAAGCCTTTGTTATTGTTATCAATTTTATATGTGTCACTTCACTTATTTCTTTTCTGTTTGTTCATAACTTTCATAGTCTATGGAGATTGAAGATTCTGAAAAATTAATTATTTTCATTATAAAAGCAAAACCTGCCTATTGTAGAAAACTTAGTAAATGCAGAAAAGTATGAAAATTTAAATTTAAATAACCCACAATCCTACCACAAGGGACAACCATTTTAATATATTCATGCATCATTTAGTTTAGTAGTGTTTTAAAAAATCACAATGCAATTACTGAGTTTACGCTTGCCACATTCATAACATCCTTCTAAGCAGTTTCTTTCACCTAAATTACTCTCCTGCCACCAGATGATCTTGGCCCCTAGCTGGATCTGACAGGTCAGAATGGGTACTACTCTAATGTCCACATCTTAATCCCTGGAACTTGCTGATGTTTTATGTTACACGGCAAATGGGAATTAAGGTTGCAGATAGAATTAATATTGCTTATTAACTGACTGATTACTCTGAATTATCCAGGTGGGCCCAATGTAATCACAGGGTCCTTAAAAGGGGAAGAAGTAAGCCAAAAAGGAGAGTCAGAGAAAGAGGCGTGACAACGAAAGCAGAGTCAGAGAGATGCTATGTTGCTGGCTTTGAAGATAGAGACAGGAGCCACGAGCCAAGCAATGCTTGTGACCCCAGGCAGCTGGAAAAGGCAGGCAAACAGGTTCCCTCCTAAAGCCTCCAGGAAGCAACACAGCTCTACTGACGCCTCAGTTGTAGACCAGTGAGACCCAGGTTGAACTTCTGAAATACAGAATCAAGATAATAAATTTGTGTTGTTTTAAACCACTGAGTTTGGGGTAATTTGTTATGGTAATTTGTTAAGGTAGGAAACTGAATTCCTTCCTTCCTTTACTCTTTCAAAAAATAAGGGCTTTCTATGTGCCAGGCACTGTATTAGGTGCTGGGGCATCATGCTAGATGCAGGAAACAGTAGTGAAGGAACACACGGAAAGAAACAGAAATAGAAAAAAAAAAAAAAAGAACTGACACTACTCTTAATTCCAGAGTTTAGCAGTCAATTTATCAGAAGAGCTGCAGCCTCTCGGCCTCTTGCCTTATTATTGGGAGACAATTCTCCATGGGTCTCTCATTCTTCATATCTTTTGAGAAGAGGCACTGAGTAATTCTGTTCAAGATTAGTTTTCAAATAATCAAATAAAATTTAGGCCAGAAAAAATGGCATTGATATAACAGGTACAAAAAGGAAACCTCACAATAAAATTTTGGCTTATTTTATATGGAGAAAAGCAGGTTAGGCGAATTAAAAATATTGACTATATCTCTTCAACAAATGGTGCTGGGAAAACTGGACAGCCACATGCAAAAGATTGAAAATTGACCATTCTTTTTCACCACACACCAAAATAAACTCAAAATGGATCAAAGACCTAAAGATTAGGCCTGAAACAATAAGTCTTCTGGAAGAGAATATAGGCAGTACACTCTTTGACATCAGTTTCAAAAGAATCTTTTCAGACACTATAACTCCTCAGTTGAGGGAAACAATAGAAAGAATAAACAAATGGGACTTCATCAGACTAAAGAGCTTCTTTAAGGCAAGGGAAAACAGGATTGAAACAAAAAACAGCTCACTAATTGGGAAAAAATATTTACAAGCCACTTATCCGACAAAGGGTTAATCTCCATAATATACAAAGAACTCACACTGCTTAACAACAAAAAAACAAACAACCCGATCAAAAAATGGGCAGAGGACATGAACAGACATTTCTCAAAAGAAGATATGAATATGGCCAATAGGCACATGAAAAGATGTTCATCATCGCTAATCATCAGGGAAATGCAAATCAAAACTACACTAAGATATCACCTTACACCCGTTAGATTGGCAAAAACATCCAAAACCAAGAGCGACAAATGTTGGAGAGGTTGTGGAGAAAAAGGAACCCTCATACACTGTTGGTGGGAATGCAAACTGGTACAGCCACTATGGAAAACAGTATGGAGATTTCTCAAAAAGTTAAAAATAGAAATACCCTATGACCCAGCCATCCCATTACTGGGTATCTATCCTAAGAACCTGAAATCAGAAATCCCAAGAGTCCCTTGCACCCCTATATTCATCGCAGCATTATTTACAATAGCCAAGATGTGGAACCAACCTACATGCCCAGAAACTGATGATTGGATAAAGAAGATATGGTATATAAACACAATGGAATACTACTCAGCCATAAAAAAGACAAAATTGGCCCATTCACAGCAACGTGGATGGACCTCGAGGGTATTATGTTAAGCAAAATAAGCCAGTCAGAGAAAGACGAACTCTATATGACTCCACTCATAGGTGGAAGTTAGTATATTGACAAGGAGATCTGATCGGTGGTTACCAGGGAAAAGGGGGGGGTGGGGGGAGGGCACAAAGGGGGAAGTGGTGTACCCACAACATGACTAACAAAAATGTACAACTAAAATCTCACAAGGTTGTAATCTGTCATAACATTAATAAAAAAATATTGATTATAAAGTGTCAGAATAATTTCAGTAAAAATAAGAGTAGAAAAACTGGAATTGTTAACTAAGCTATACAGAAAATTGATGAAGGAACTAACTGGCTTATGGCATTTGCTCTGGAAATATTTATTGGTTGGAAAATTGTCTGGGTTTGTATGCAAGTTGGTATACTCTGATTATACTACTTGTATTCAAGATTTCCTCAGAGCCAAAACATTGGGGTCAAAATGATGTGATATTTCTTACATCAATAACTACCTAACTAGATGGAACTTTTGAAATGTCATACCGAAATTATGACTTCTCATGCATTTGATAAATTACTTTTAAACAAGCTAATTCCCAAAGCACTGCAAGATGCAATGCCAACATGAAAATGCCTTTGGTCTTTGCCTATGTGTATTTATCTACTCTCAGGAGTGAAATCTGTGAGCCTTCAGCAAAATAATTTCAAAAAGATATCAAGTAATCAACTGCAACATCCACCAGATAAAGCAGAAAAGAATTTGAGTGTTTTTTGTTTCTTTATCTTGATTCCACATGTGTGATCTTCATCTGATTTCCTTGTGAATGCTTCTATACCAGTAAGTGAAATAAAACAGTTCAGGATATTTCCTCTGATTATTTACACAAAAGATTTGCAAATATAAAATTAAATTAAAAAGGCACTTCCTCCTTATTTATGCATTCTTAAAATCTTTCTTGTTTTCATTATAGAAAAAAACAGAAAAATAGAATAAAATCACATAAAGTCTCACCACTCTCAAGATAATCATAGTTACATTTTGCACATTTCCTTCCAGTTTTTCAGGACCTTGTATTTTATATAATATCAAATAGCAAAATATAATAAACAGTCTGATTTTTCACTCCAAAGTAATATATTCTTACTATAGAAAATTTAGAAAAACTGTAACATATAAAGAACAAATTATCAAAAATACAAAACAATTGGGTTAATGGCTTTAATCAAATTTACTATAAACTAGAGCCAGCCCTGATGGCCTGGTGGTTAAAGTTTGGCGCACTCTGCTATGGCAGCCCAGGTTCGGTTCCGGGGTGTGGAACCACACCACTTGTCTGTCAGTAGCTGTGCTGTGGTGGCAGCTCACATAGAAGAACTGGAAGAACTCACAACTAAAATATACAATTGTGTACTGGGGCTTTGTGGAGGAAAAAAAGAGGGAGATTGGCAACAGATGTTAGCCTCCAGTGAATCTTTCCCAGTCAAAAAAAGAAAAAAGCATTTACTATAAACTATGAAAAGTTCACCAAGTAAATGAATCAGTTTTACTAATTTCTAATTCACTACATTTTAAAAAACATATTAAAAAAATTAAACATTGCACATAAAAGTAACACTGGAAGGCTACAAAAGCTGTATATAGTTTCCAATCAACTTCTTCCCAGAGTGAGGAAAAATTGCAACTACTAGAAAGATTAATTGGATTGTCAAAAATATATGTAATCAACCACATAAATTGAGAAATGTGCCACAGACCAATTTGTATTACAACAGTGTGCATTAAAAGATATTGACGAGAGATAGAAGACAAAATAAAGGTAAACAAAGAAAAAACACCTCTACTGACCCAGCTTAAGGACAAGCTACTATCACCAGTTTGTAGTCCTCAAAGTTGGTATATATTGTTCCTAATAATACACCTAAAGGCAGTAAGGTAGGTCTACTCTTATCTTAGGAAAAACCTTAGTGTCCTGGCAGAGGTTAAGAGGTGTTCTGAGAAAAAATATAGCGTACACGGCCAAACACGTTTGAGAAAGGGTGCATATTATCATTTCCTCCTAGAAACGCACAAAGAATGCGAGCATATTAAAGACCCTCAGAAGTCAAGCTTCAAGTGTAACTTGGTTATTTCAGAATTTCTCACATTTATTTGATAAAGAGGTTCATCTTTTTCCCCCTCCAAACACCTGTGAATATCTCACAAAGATGTCCTGCAGAACTCAATTTGGGAAATGCAGACAGTCCAGTCGATACCTACTCAGGGTCTCATCCAATAACCTTGGATGTTAAAAGTTTGAGCAGTTTGTGGTTCATTGCTCTCAAATAATCTCTTGTTTCACCTCCAATCTAGTCTCCTATTGCCTCCCCTCAAAGTTACTTCCAAGTATCCTCTCCTGCTTACCTGTCACCCTTCTATGTCTGCTGGACTACTAGAATCTCTCAAACACTAATAAGTCCAGACTGACACTGATTTCATGATTCCAAATATAAATCATGCCTACGACTACTCCTACTAGTAAGTGGTGAGCAGATCTCCCGAGATCTTCCATGAGTTTTCCCCACTCTTGGAAGAGCCATACTACTTTACCACCTTTTATTCCTTCTAAATCCTTTACGAAAGAAGAAGTCTCACTATATTCTAGAATTAATCTTACCTCTAGAAACTTGAAAAAGGCTCTTTCTTTTGAAAAATTCCAAAGCATAATTCAGAGCTTTCCAGTCGGGTTGCTGTCAGGTGTGTAGGAGACAGCGCCCTCCTCAGCTCCAGGACGGTGGGGTAGGACCTCCAGGGCAGGGAAGTTGTCTCCAGCCACAAGCAGCTTTACAGGGTTTTCTCTGGGTGCCTTAAAAATATTATCATATTTCATGTTGTCAGGGCATGAAAAATGTTGAAAAGAAGAACATTAATATGCTCAGAACATTTGTACACTGACCTACTTTTCCGTAAGTTCAAAAAGAACATGAAATATTGAATTAAAAATTCAACAAAATTCAGAATATATAATAACAATAAGAAATATATATATATTTAAATAACATTATTAGGAACACTCTGACAAACTCCAAGACATTTTAGTAGAGTTATTTAACTATGATTTAAAGGATATTGTTTAAAATATTAATAACGAAAATCATGTTATTCCTAAAATATGAAAGAGTCATAGGAAAACATGGTTATATTGAACACTTTCTTTTTAAACCAAGAGAAACATCCATGAAAACTTCTAAATGAGGTTAGGCTATCAAAAAGTAGTGCCCTTTGAATATTATAGTCCATAGAATTCAACCTTCATTTGATTATATAGTTCACATTGCTATGATTTATTAAGTACAATATGGACAGAAATGACATAATACCTTAGAAGTAGACATTATTAAACAGCCTGAGATTAATACCAAGGACACCAAAGCTATTGAATAATGCAATATGTTAAGCATGACATAGCAGCATCTACAAACTATAATTTGTAATACATTGTTCACACAAGAATTAATGATAGGGAAAATTTTATTGATGAATAAAAGGTTTAGTCAGCGAGTACATGCAATGACATAATACTATCAGAACAAAACAAACTGATGCTTTTTTAACTACTGCCTGGTAGATTACATGAAACTCAACAAAAGGCAAACTTTTGACAGAGTATCTTTGTATTTTCCAGATTTACAGAGCAATTCTCTTTGAATATTAAATAACCACATTTTCAAATTTCCACTCTTTTCCTAGACTGGTTGCTGGAGGCAAATTTCAGATTAATTTCTAACACTTTTGATGAAAGAATGTATTTAAAGCAAGAATTCATATTAGTCAAATATCCATCTGTCTTCTACATAAGGCCATTCAATTCCTCCCAGAATCTGTTTTCAAACTTGCATCTTTTTGCTGGGAACATTACTTATTCTTCCCCAAAACTAGGACAAACATGCTAATTATCCATGAGTCATATGGCTCTCAAATACACATATTTCATGTTACACTATCATTATAAGCCCATGCAATGCCCCTCTCATTTTATTTCATTATTCTCTCCCCTTTGTCCTACCCATTCTCATTTACATTGTCCTTCCCACTAGTATACGTTCACACTAGTATATTCAATATATGTTCTTAGGCATCTGAAAACAAAGCGCTGAGAAATAATACATCATTGTTTTCTCTGTGTGTGTATGTTGAATGTACATAAGTAGTTTTGCCCTATAGAAATAATTCTATATTTCTAAGATCTATCCACATGGCTACACATAAAAATGGTTAACTACTTCTTATTGCTGTATTGTATTCCATTGTATGTACACAACACACATTCTGATTATCCATTTCCTAGGGACAAATATCAAGGCTCCTGTAACTTTCTGTTAACACAAATAATGCTATGATATTATCCTCACAAATGCTCCCTTAAAGACTTGTGCACAGTATAAACTCATACGTGGGAATGATATGTATATAGAATATATGGATAATCAATTTCACTAAGTATTATGAGTTTTCTCTCCCACCAATAATGCATGAGGTTTCTCATTTCTCCTCATTCTAGCCAGCAGTTGGTATTAGTTGACTTTTTACATTTTTACCAATTCTATGTTTACTTAATTTGCGTTTCTCTGATTTCAAGTGCGGTTGAACATCTCTTCATGTACATATTGGCTATTTAGGATTCCTCTTCCATGAATTGTCTAATTTTTATTCCTGGTCCAACTTTTGTTTGTTTCCTTATAGATTTTATAAGGAAGTGTTAATCACTTTTTCATTTTAAATTTTGAAAACATCTTTTAATCTGCCACCTGTCTTTTTTGTATAGAAATATTTCACTTTAATATGATCACATCTATCGATTTCCACCACCCTCCCTTAAGGTTTGTACTTTTGTAGTCGTGTTTAATCATTCTTTCCTATCCCAAGTTCACAAAGATAGCCTCATATATTTTATTAACTTTATATGTTGCCAGGTATAGTTAGATTTTTAATCCATTTGGAATTTATTTTTGTATCTGAAGTGAAGTAAGGATCTGAATTTACTTCTCCCTATATATTGAGCCATATCCTAATAATCCCTCTTTTCCCTTCTGCTTTATGATGCTAATTTCTCCCACATTCCACCTTCTCATATATAACATGGGCTTGTTCATTGGTTTCCTATTCTGCTGCATAATTTTTTTATCTGTTCCTGTACTAGTACCATATGTTTTTATTGCCATGGTTTTGTAAGATGTTTTAATATATCCAATAAGACAAGTTCCCTCTCTTTGGTCCATTTTTATTCTTCTATGTACATTTTATAAATTATTTGTCTAGTTCCTCCCAATGCCCTGATGAAATTTTGATTCAAACTGCATTGAGGGTTGGCCTGGTGGCATAATGGTTAAGTTCCTGCACTCTGATTTGATGGCCTAGGGTTTACAGGTTTAGATCCTGGGCATGGACCTACATACCACTCATCAAGCCATGCTGTGGCAGCATCCCACATACAAAATAGAGGAAGATTGGCGCAGATGTTAGCTCAGGGACAGTGTTCCTCATCAACAAAACAAAACAAAACAAACAAACCTGTGTTGAATTTATAGATTAATTTATGGAGAATGATATTTTTATAGAGTTAATTTTTGCCATCCATGAACTTGGTACTTTTCTCCTTTTACCTAGGTCTTATTTTATGTCGTTTAATACAATTTGAAAAGTTCTTTGTAAAGGATTGGTACATTCTTCATTAGGTTATATCCTATGTGCTTGGTAGTTTTTGTTGCTATCATGTTCCTATCACATTTTCCATACTAATTTCTAGTTGGTTGCTGCTGATACAGAAGTGTTTTTTGATGTTTACATGAAACTTGAATTAATATATGTAAATATTTGTAAAATTTCTTATATAGTACTTAGTGAGCGCTCATACAGTCCTTAGTATTTGCTATGATTGTTGCTGCTGTTGCGCATTATCCATCTTGCATCTGCACAAGCTTTCTGAATTCTCCTATAAATTCTAATAGTTTGTCCATTGAGTCAATCAGGTCTTCCAGCATAACATCTAACAGTCTACAAACAGGGACAGAGTTATGCATTCCATCCAATCCTTATACCTCCTATTTGTTCTTGTCTTATTGTATTGACTAAGTCCTCCTCACTGTATTGAACGGGAGCTGTGATAAGAAGCCTCACTTTCTTGTTCCTAATCATAAAGACAATGTGTCACAATTTTTTCCCAGTACATTTCCTAGTAGGGTTTTGCTAAAAACTTTCATAAATTAAAGAAATTATTTTTCATTCCTAACTTTTTTAACACTTAAAAAATATCATAAGTAGATGTAAAACTTTATCAAATGTTCTTTCTGCACATGTTGAGGTAAATTTTTCCCATTTAGACCATTAATGTCCAAAATTATATTGATATCTTTTCTGGTGATGAACCTCCTTACATTTCTGGAATGAAACTCACAACACCATGCTTTGTTTACTAAAACGCCACTGAATTCAGCTACTATTTATTTAGGATTTCACATTTTGTTCATAAGTGAAATAGGCTAATAGATTTCTTTTCTTTGTACTGTCCTCACCGAGTATTGGTCTGAAGATTATAACTGAGTTATTAATTCATTTGAACTGAGACTTAAAATTAGTTGTGCAGCTTTCCCTTATTTTCCTTTTTCTGGAACACTTTTTATCAGTTGGACTGATCTTTATCTTAAAAGTGTTGAAGAACTCAAAACTTTGAAACTACCTGTTCCTGTGAATTAAGTTTTTGGTCTCATTCTAACCCCTTTTTAACATGCAGAGACTGAAAGTAAAATCTGCATATTTCTGATTCCCTGGCAGTTAGGATTCTTAAAGTGATTTAAGTTCTGTCAATGGGATTCACTTGTGACAGGTTTTTTTTTTGTGAGGAAGATTGGCCCTGAGCTAATATCTGTTGCCAATATTCCTTTTTGCTTGAGGAAGACTGTTGCTAAGCTAACATCTGTGCCAATCTTCCTCTGTTTTACGTGGGATGTGCCTCCACAGCATGAATTGACCAGTGGTGCTATGTCCACGCCCGGGATCCAAACCTGCAAACCCAGGGCTGCCAAAGCACAGCACGCTGAACTTAGCCACTATGCCACCGGGCTGGCCCCTCACTTGTGGGAGATTTTGATTCAAGATGGAGTCACGTGGAGACAGGGTACAGTCCGTTTGTTTTTATGCTACACATTGTAGTAGTGGCAGTGTTAGACTAACGCCAGTAGTGCTGGCAGAAATTCCTGATCATCATAGTGACCCCAGCTACCTTGGTTACCCAGTTCTACTGGGTTATGGAAATCATTTTTGAAAGCTCAGAGTCTATTTCTTCAGTCTTTCCAATAATTCTGTGATTTATATACATTCCTTAAAAAACTCTCTTCAGATTATACTAGCTAGAGCATATTTGCTTAACTAACACTAAGAACCTTAACTATAACAAATTTTACTTAGACTGCAGGCCTGGAGAATGATTAGAAATTTCTTTCACGGTTAATGGGCAATCCAAGTTTTCTATTTCTTCCCAGGCAAATTTTTCCTAGAAATTTATTTTTTCATTTAGATTTTCAATTTTACTACTGTATAGTTCAGTTTTTGTTATTTTTAAAATCTCTATTATTTCTGTAGTTGATTCTCTTTCGGGGGATAAATTTTAATTTATAGTGTCTTATTTGGTTGATCAGCTTTGTGAGATATTTGTACTTTTAAAAAATCTTTTAAAAGAAATACAATTTGTATTGTTTATCATCTCTATTGATTTCTTTCTTTCCTATTGATTTTTCCTTATTTTTATTATCTCCTCCCTTTTGTTTCTATATGTTTAGTCTGTTGTTTACCTTTCTAACTCTGAGTTTAATGCTTGTTTTATTTTGTCAATCTTTCTTGTTTTCTGATAAATGTATGTAAAATCATCATTCAGCTTAAAGAATTTCTTAATTTCCCCTAAAATTTTCTCTTCTTTTTAATCCAAGGGCTATTGATTATTTTTAGTTTCTAGACTTATGGAATTTTTTTCCAGCCACCTTTTTGGTGCTTATTTTTAATTAAATTGTTAAATGATGAAAGAATGTAATTTACATTACATAATTCTTTGAAATACACAAGGTTTTCTTTATGACTTAATTCCTGTTTAATTTTTGTGGGTTTTCCATATGTGTTTCAAAATAATATGTATTTTCTGTTGAATGTAAGATTCTATATCTTCATTTCTTCATTTCAGTTTATTAATCATAATTTTGATCTTTTTTGTTGGCTTGTTCTGTCAGTTTTTTAGGATAACTTAAATCTCCAGCTTCAATTGACTTATTGATTTCTTCCAATATTCTTTCTGCTTCCTTATACCTTTCAAAGCTATAATGTTTCTTGCTAACATGTTCTCATCATTATAGTTTATTGGTATATAATTATTTAAAGACTATTTTTAACCCTAAATTCTATTTTGCTATCATGGCTTTTTTTTTAAAGGGGATTGGTTCATATATGCCTGACATACCTTTTTCTATACCTTAACATATGACCTCTGTAAACATATTTGAGAGAGGTTATTGATTTTTTTCCCACATAAAGCCACAGGGCATCTTGCTTACAGACACTTTAAGGTCTACATTGTAAGTACATAGCTTCACAGAGACAGGTGAGATTATATAATGATTCTGAGCCAGTCACACAATCTACATTCTTCCAACATGTTCCAGATACAAGTTCAGTTTCTGATTCAGCAGTTCTAATGAATCATTGAGAATATCAAAGGTAAATGGGCAAAAGAGGAAGTTAATACTATCTTGAGCTGCCTGCGTTTTGAATGGGAACAGAGGTCTTACTCAGCTCTGTAATGCTTGTCATGAGAAGCCTTGGTTTCTCTGTTGTCTGGTTGTACTCGGCCAAGCACTTAGATTGGAATAACGACAGTCTTGCTTTGTATGTTGACATGAAAATACCTCAGTATCAATAAAATAATGGGAAACCATGAGAATCTACCTTTTGGACTGAACCAAATAATACACCTGGAAAGACTCAGTCACAGAGCCGATCTGGTTCTGTGAGCAGAAGGCAATGGCATGACTTCTCATCATAGCCTTGGAAATTTGCTTAGGGTTGGTCACTGTGAGGTCAACTCCCACCACCTGGAAAACTGCACTCTGGGGAACTTCTTTCAAGTTTCCCATTCATCTTCATCAAAAGGATGTCAAATAGACAACACCACTACACTATCAAGTCATCCTTGATGAGAAATTTGTACAGGTCTAATAGCTAGTCAGATGTGAAATATTAGCTGGAGTTAACAGAAGAATTGAAATCCAGGTCACGTTTACAACCCTGGAAGAATCAGAGATACTTTCACCTATGTCAGCAGTGTTATCCATGTCCACAGTCTTTCCAATAATATTCTTTAGCAGCTCCAGGGCTTTCATCATTCTCTAGGATGTTTAGAGGAAAACCCCCTCCTGCCCTGTATTGGTAGCATTTCCTTATTCCTCCATGATGCCATTCTTTTGGTGGTGGTAGACCTCAGCTCCATTGCATATGGCTTCCTTGAAGTTTGCAGCAATGACAGGCAAGGATTATGAAATGCTGCGTTGTGAGCTTGTTGCTGGTGTAAGACCCATCCCTGATCACACCGAAAACTGGAACTGACCAGATGACACCTGAATGGCCAGATTAGTCAGTAATGAGATGGGAGAGGGAGCCCCCTTTTCAGCAGTTTTGGCACTGACAGCAAGGGGCATACCTAGTCTGACAATTATTTAAATTTCTTCTTAGTGCCAGTTTGTCATCAGTTTGCCAATCTCCTATTCATAACACTCAGTCTCTTGTTTATCAGGCAGTCCCAAAAGTTTTATTGATGTGTTCAATAGCCTTTGAGGTGTTTTTCTCCATATAAATCATTGTTTCCCGGAGCTTGAGGGCCTTACATATACCAAGTGAGATGCCGCTAGGAGTGGGGGCTCTGAAGAGAACTTTTCCGTCGTACAGCTCAACGTCACCACAGAGGTTTCTAGGAAGCTTTGCAATGCTCTTGACAACAGATGTGGTGAAGATCTGGCTGTAGGTTCTCGATGCCCAGTAAAGAAGCAAGGCAGTGCTACAGACTCCAGTGGGGATACAAAGCTCGCCCATGTCTCTCTGAGAAAAAGAGTCTCTTTCAGGAAACATATTTCTTATTTCTGAAATTGTTGTATTTTTAATCCAATCTGAAAATTTCTGTCTTGTAATTTGTGATGAATTTAACCCACTGACATTAATTGAAATTACTGTAATATTCGGAATCTTTTCTGACACCTTACTAGAGTTTTGCAATTGTCATATTCTTTTCTTCCTTTTCTACTCCTCATAAAATAATGCAAATTATCTTCTGCTGATTTGGAAGTTGTGTGTCCCTTAGCGACAGGGATATGTTCTGAGAAACACGCTGTTAGGTGATTTCAGCACTGTGAGAACATCACAAAGTGTATTTACACAAACCTAGATGGTAGAGCCTACTACACACCTAAGCTGTATGGTACTAATCTTATGGGACCGCTGTCGTATATGTGGTCCACCGTTGACTGAGACATCGTCATGCAGCACATGACTGTATACTGTGTTATTATTGTTCTTTATTATCTCTTCCTACAACCCATAGAGTTAAACACAATTTTCTCTACAAAGCAGTCAAGCTTATCAATAAGTATGTCTTGCGCCAAACAAGATAAGGACCTTAGCACCTACCCATTTCTTTCTCTTCTGCCTCAGCCCTTCACCCAGCCATGTTGGTGTCATCCAGCATTTTCGTTCAGAACTAATATGAATATATTTTTCTTTTCCTTGAATCGATGCTCAATTAACTTATTGCCCACCTTTTTGAAAAAAACACACATAAATATAGTTTACTCAGATGTAAAGATCTAGGCTAAAAGTTGTTTTGCTAAAATCCTTTGAAAATATTACTCCATTATCTTCTTGCTTCTAGAGTTGCTAATGAAAGGCTGATATCAATCTGAATCTTGTTTCTTTGTAGGTGATACGTGTTGTCTCTCAGAAATCTTCTAAAGTATGTTCGTCTTTAACGTTGCAATGTGGACTGGTCACTCCCCATCCCCTTCTCCACTATCCACCAGGCAGTCCTATCCCTTAGGAAACCTCCCAGCACCTTCACCAACCCGGGCACTGCTCTTTCCAGCAACTGTTTCCTTCAGCCATAATTATCTGGCCAAAGAGTTGGGGTGAAGGAAATGGAGGGGAAGGATAAGTACTCAGGGCATGGCCAGCTTGCCTGCATTTGTTCTTATATGCTGCCACATCATTACCCTGGGCTGGCACTGAGCTGATGCCACTGTGTTCTGCCCTGCAGAGGCAATGAGATTGGTAATGATTGCCCATAACAATGTGGGAGAGAGAAAAGGGCAACTTTTCCTCCAATCAAACCTCCATTCCTGATGCCTAGCCCTCTCCACTTGTAGGCTGCCATTCCTGCTATCACCTCCTTCCTGTCACTCCCTCTTCCCTTCCTCCAGACACACTCAGCTTTTGTATCTCAAAAGAAGTAGACACAGCTTTAGAATAAAACTTTTATAAATATCCTCAGATAATTCTGAGACACTGAGAAGTATTTAAATCTTTGGAGCATAGATCAAATTTATTTTCTCATGATTAGGCAGGTAAGGGGCTAGAGAAAATGAGCAAAAGTAGGCACAGGAGTACCTGAGACTGAAAGAGAATGAAATCAAGAGAGAGCAAGGTAAACCAAAATTCTGGGTAGGAAGTTTCCCAGGATGAGGTCCACCTCTTCCACATTCATCATCTACCTTGATAGTGAAAGCAGGTGGACTTGCTGGATCTCTTTCCACGAAGAACTGTAAAATTCATTGGAAGGGGAAGGAGTGGGCTAGTGGCTTTTTTTGTTTTTTTCCGGGTTTTTTTTTTGGCTGAGGGAGATTCACCCTGAGCTAACATCTATTGCCAATCTTCTTCTTTTTTTTTTTTCTGCTTGAGGAAAATTAGCCCTGAGCTAACATCTGTGGCAAATTTCTTCTACTTTTTATATGTGGGATATGACCACAGCATGGCTGGTGAGTGTAGTAGGTCCACATCCAGGATCCGAACCTGTGAACCTGCGCCGCTGAAGTGGAGAGTGAGGAACTTTAACTACTCAGCCATGGGGCCGGGCCCTGGGCTAGTTACTTCTGACAGCTGTTCCCTGGCTCAAGTGTAAGGTCCCTGAATCATCAGAGAACTAGATCCAATCCTTAACCTCTCAGCCAGAGTGTTAGATTGAAAAGAAACTCTCAAAATAAAATGAAGAATGGAATACAAGCCATTTTGAGGAGAGTTACAATATGTCTGTCCTAATGGCAAAGATAGATGAGGAGCAGGTGTGTCTTTAATTCAGGGAAGAAGAGATAATCAGAGATCTGGTAATATAGGACCCAGGGAGCCATTGTTATCAGCAGCAGAGGACGGAGGCTGCCACGAGGGAGCTAAGAAGACTTAAGAGACATACGAGCCACCTTGGGAACTTCTTAATCCTGAAAGAAAGAATTAAAGGCTAGGTTCCCACGATTCTGCTAGTAGAATTGAACCAGAGCATTATCCTATTATTACTACTACTGTGACTGTATTTAACCACTATCGTTGTTCCGCCCTCTCCCTTCTCCCAACAATCTACTTATATCTTTCATTTTGGCAGACTTACAGAATTTCAGATTAATGATATTCAGTATTCCTCATTTTACTGTGATATCTATCTGTCTATCTATCTAACTAACTATCCATCTATATAGAGAGACTATCTTACTATTGTCTAACCTTGAGAAAACTCACCACAAAAACCATTTTTTAAAGTAATAAAAGAATATTCATTGATAAAAAGTAGCCAAATAAAGATAAAGAAAAAGAAAGCCCTCATCACATCACTCTGCAGTAGTATACTAAAGGGTGGCATAAACTCTGTTAGTTTTTTCAAGCCACTCCCCAAAAAGTCATTATTCTTTGATACGAAAAATTCATTGCTATGGCTTTAGATTTCACAATTAGGCTTCAAGAAATTACCACGTCGTTTCCATGCAGTATAAAAAAGAGTATCCACAATTATCTGAAAAGAATATTAAAGTTTTTTTTTTTAATACTGACTGCTGGAGGGGACAAGAGACCCTCACAAGTGTGAAGCTTCTTTTGCTGGGAAAGATTTGCCTTGAGCTAACATCTGTTTCCAATCCTCCTCTTGTTTTTTTTTTCCCCTCCCCAAAGCCCCCCAGTGCATGATTGTATATCCTAGTTGTAAATCCTTTTAGTTCTTCTATGTGGGCTGCTGCCACAGCATGGCTACTGACAGCCATGGTGTGGTTCTGTGCCTGGGAACAGGGCCCAGGCTGCCAAAGTGGAGCCAGGCTTTAATCACTAGGCCATCAGGGCTGGCTCAAGAATATTAAAGTTTTAAAGGCTTAAACCCCTTTCCAAATATCTGCAAGAGGCTAAATTTTCTTCATACACTTCAACCAAAACAACATATCACAGCAAAATGAATGCAGAAAAAAATACGAGAATCCAGCCATCCTTTTTTAAGCCAGACATTAAACAGATTTGAAAAAAATGTAAAACAATGCCACTCTTGACAAAAAATTTTTTTTGACATTGACAAAACATTATTTTTCATAAAATATATTGTTTATGCTAACATATAATGGGATAGTTATTTTTAAATGAATTAATAAATATCTCAAATTTTTCTCATATTGTAAGTAATGATTGATACAATCCTCACAAACATAAATTGAGCTCTCTGAGGCCCCAGTTTTTAAGAGATTAAAGGGGTCCTTGACCGAAATGTTTGAAACCCCTGAATTATTTCTTGCCCTTTGAATTGCAATCGAGGAACTTGTAATACAAAATGGTTAGATGACTAGATCCAAGTCATAAAGCTAGTTCATTTTCATGGTTCTGGAATTCAAAAAGCCTACTTTATATTGATAAATAAAAATTCTAATTTTATAAATTAAATAATACTTTTTATTTTACTGAATTCTGTCTATTACAATATTACTCCTCATTACATTAAGGTAACTATAAGCCTCTTTTGAACTTTTAAAATCCTTTAAAAAACTCTACACAATGAATCTTATGAAGCTATATATATTTCAAGTTCCAGTTTCTTTGAGAAAGATGAATAGTATCATCCTTTCAGAATCAGAGTTACGTCTTGGATAAGGTGATAATTTTTTCCCAGTTCTATTATTTTGTTGAATTCCACAGGGTCTCAAGTAAATGAATACTAATAATATCAGAAAGTTTTTTCATTTCAAAATATAGAAAGTGTCTGCAATGTTCTATTTATATTATACATACACACACAAGCTTTACAAATTTATATGTATAAGATATATTTCACTAATTTTCTACTGAACTTTTGAGGCTATCCTGAGATATCTAAGAGTCTCATTCTAAAAACACAATCAAAAATGATATGGGACAATTATTCAGTCTATCTAAATTCCAAATTTATCTTTAACACCATCCCCAAAATTAATTTGACACATGCAATATAATCCCTCTAGTGTCTCCAAGAATATGACATACTTCATGGCATGAAGTCTTTTGTGACCATGATGTAATAAATGTGCTGTTCCATACGAATATAGACACAAAAGTCATACAGTACTTACAATAAATAGAAACTGTTTTACATTGCATCTTGATGAGGTAAGCTTGTGTTATATCCTTTTAACAGAACAAGAAACTAAGCTGTAAGACCTGTTCAGACTTGCCTAGGGTAAATCACAGAATTACTGGTGAAGACAAAGGATAAGAATTTCCACAGTTTTTGGAGCTTGTGACAACACCATTAACAGTACCCTCTCTTGCAGTTAGAATCAAGATATGTTTGTGATATATTTTGTTCTGCATTATGTTTGTGTACTTCAGGGAACATGAATAAAGGATATGGCTTAGTAGTAGCATGAGTTGAACTTATCAGAAACCAGAACTCACTTTTCTTTGTTCCTCTAACTAACTAGCACTATTATAAATAGTCCCTTTTGAGGACTATACTGATTCTACCAGTTTGAATCTGAAAAGGAAATTTGCTTTTTGAAAAAGAAATGGAAAGTAGGGGAGGAAAGGAAGAAGAGAAACAAATTAAGTGAGTGATGATGGTGATTTGAACCTGAGAAACAGCTGTAAAAACGAAGAAACGTAGACATATTTAGGTTATATGTTGGAAGTGTTTCTTATAGGACCTGCCAATGATTTGCACATGGGACGTGAGGGAAAGAGAGGATATATTTCACAACATAAAATGTTAACTATTACTTTACACCAAAAGTATAACCCATAAGAATAAAACTTAGGGGGCTGGCCCTGTGGCCGAGTGGCTAAGTTCGCACGCTCTGCTTTGTCGGCCCAGGGTTTCGCCGGTTGGGGTCCTGGGCACGGATCAATTTTTAATATATATTAACTGAGTGACCCCTAGCTGCTGGGTATTGGAGATGTGATGAATATGACAGGCAAGGCCACTGCTCGATGGGTTACCTTTGAGTGGGGCCAGACGAAGTAAACAAATAATTTCAGCTAGTGAAGTGCAATAAGAAAATAATAAAACAGAGTAATGGCACAAAGTGATGAGAGAAAGGCAGGCTTCTTTAAATGGGGTCATAAGTGAAGGCACCTTTGAGCAAATGACATATGAACCGTGGAGAGACCTGAATGAGGAGAAGCGAGCCCTACAAACGCTGAGGGAGGGACCTGCAAATGCAAGGGCCGAAAGGGTGCTCATTGTGTTAGAGGCACAAACAGAAAGGAGCAGGGCTGTAGTTTAGTGCACCAAAGTGAGATGGAGGGAGGTCAGAGGTTAATATACCAAGGTGAGGTGAGAGATAGGCAGGCCAGATGCAGCAGGTTCTTGTAGCCTGTGATAGAGTTTAGATTCTAGTCTAAGCCTAATGGGAAACTTTTGGAGGATTTCAGTTAAGGAGCCACATGATATAATTCACAATTTTAAAGTAGGGGAGGAAAGGAAGAAGAGAAACAAATTAAGTGAGTGATGATGGTGATTTGAACCTGAGAAACAGCTGTAAAAACGAAGAAACGTAGACATATTTAGGTTATATGTTGGAAGTGTTTCTTATAGGACCTGCCAATGATTTGCACATGGGACGTGAGGGAAAGAGAGGATATATTTCACAACATAAAATGTTAACTATTACTTTACACCAAAAGTATAACCCATAAGAATAAAACTTAGGGGGCTGGCCCTGTGGCCGAGTGGCTAAGTTCGCACGCTCTGCTTTGTCGGCCCAGGGTTTCGCCGGTTGGGGTCCTGGGCACGGACATGACACTGCTCATCTAAGCCATGCTGAGGCAACGTCCCACATACCACAACTAGAGGGACTCACCACTAAAAATACACAACTATGTAGTGGGGGGCTTTGGGAGAAAAAGGAAAAATAAAATCTTTAAAAAAAAATAAAACAGACTTCATAAAAATTAATGCTTTCACTCTGTGAGAGACTCTGTTAAGAGTACAAAAGAAAAGTTACAGATTGGGAGAAAATAATTGAAACTCTCGTATCCAACAAGGCCAAATATCTAGAACATATAAAGAACTCTCAAAACTCAACAGTAAAAAATAAAGCATCCAATTACTACACGGGTAAGTGACATGAAAAGACATTTCACAAAAAAAGATATATAGATGGCAAATAAACACATGAAATAATATTCAAAATCATTATTCATTAGGGAAATGCAAATTAAAACCACAATAAGATGGTTTTAGTAATATCAGCAGGTTTCTTCATTTCAACATGAGGAATGTGTCTGCAATGTTCTATACCCAAGATGCTATTTAAACCACACTATACATATATCACAATGGGTAAAATAATAAATAGTGACGCTATCAAATGCTGGCAAGGACGTGGAGAAAGAGGATCACTCATACTTTGCTGGTGGGAATAGAAAATGATACAGATGCTCTGGAAAACAGTTTGGCAGTTTCTTTAAAAACTAAACAAGCAACCATAAGACACAGTAATTGCACTCCAGGCATTTATTCCAAAGAAATGAAGACTTACATTTACACAAAATGTGAATGACAGCACAGGAATGTTTATAGTAGCCCTATTCATAATAGCAAAAACTGGAAACAAACTATATGTCCTTCATCTGTCATATCATTGGACATGTCATTGGAGAGGAATGGTTAAACAAATTATGATACATCCATACCATGGAATACTGCTCAGTAATAAAAGGGAATGAACTATTGATACATGCAACAATCTGGATAAATCTCCCAGAGAATCATGCTGAGTGTAAAAAGATAATCCCAAAAGGTTAAACACTGTGTTATTCAATTTATATAATATTCTTGAAATGACAAAATTACAGAAATAGAGAACAGATTAGTGGCTTCCAGGATTAAGGAGGAGGTGGGAGTGGGAGGGAACTAGGTGTGGCTATAAAAGGGCAACATGAGGGACCCTTGTGGTGACTGAAATGGTCTATCAATGTCAATACCCTAGTTGTAATTTTGTATTATAGTTTTGCAAAATGTTACCATTGGGGGAAATGGATAAAGGGTATGTGAGATCTCTCTGTATTATTTCTTACAACTGCATGAGAATCTACAATGATCTCAAAAGTTTAATTTAAGAAATTTAACCATTTCACGAGGTTTCTATCTATCTATCTATCTATCTATCTATCTATCTAAAAGGACATCTTTCACTTAAATGTAAAACAGGACTTGTGGAAGTTTTGGCTAGGACCCCAAAAGAGTAAATACAACATTCCAAAGTGAAGCTCATGACCACCCTGTAGGACTTGTACAAGAAGTAGAGGATAATTGGCTGTAAGACTCTAAACTACCCACTTCAAAGGTCTCAAGTGATTGCGAATTGAAGATTGGAGAAAATTTTCAGAGATCACTGTTGTTATGCTGCGATACCACCCTTCCCCTCAAGGAAGAGAAGCAGAGGGTAGTCCTTCTTCACTGCAGAGAGGAGACCACTGGAAGAACTTAAGGTCTGAGAGACAGGGGAGTGTTTAATTCCATTTGGAAAATGGGAGGAGCTAGAAAATTGCTGGCTAGTTGCTCAGAGGGCAGAGACAAGAAGGGGTAATGTGGCTGTGTAGAGTGGCCACTCTGAATAGGATTTCTGGTTTTCCTGAATTCCAGCAGTAAAATACTGCTCCCAGAGTCTGCTGGGACAAACAAATGTGGTTTTCCCACGAACCAAATGTGAGCCACTCACTTAAGAAAGCCAGCAAAGGGTCTTCTTAAGTTATGCCTAAAAGGATGGCCCAGGGGGTTAAACAGCCCTCTGCAGAAAGAAGCCAAGTAAACAAATAAAGCCAAGGACCAGTAGGAACAGAGGTGCATTAGCTCGTGTTATGGGAACCCACAGGGAGGGTGGAGTGGGTCTTGGAAGAACCCATGAAAATACTCATGAGAGAAAGAGTCAATTTAAACATCTTCCAAGTCCAGACAGTGCCAATGCTACGTCATGAAGACATCCTAGTCAGTAAGAACTTTTCCTGCAAGCCGCTTCCATTAAATCCTCTCTTTCCCCACACTCCAACCCTGGGAAGGCCTGTAGGCCTCACCAAGATGGAGTTGGAGCATCCCTGTGGGGAAAGAGAGAAGCAGCAGACTGTACTGTCCTTTCTCTACCTCCCAGACTACTAGCTTCATGCCTCAACTGCCCTGGAGATGGGGCAAGGAGACAAGCCTTAACTCAAAAGCCAGAATTAAATTTGACCTCATATTTTGATTGTGAAACTGAGATTGAAGCTTAAACAACCAAATAACTGTTCCTAATATCTAAGAATGCCATGAAAAAGCACGAAGTCTGCTTAAGTTTTCATCCAGGGACGGGGAAGAACAAGCCACTACAGAAGGGGTGGTGGGACAAAATAATTAATTTGCTTTACAAATGTACACTGCAAGTCCTGCTTGTTCAATATTCTAAATACAAAGGTAATCTTCCTAAACATTTTAACAAAATTTATCCAAGTTATACTATTTCCATATGTACATATGTGCATGTGTGTATATACAGATACATACAGAATTATGCGCTTTCCCCCCAGTACAAATATAATATCTGTCTTCAGCAACTACCAATCTAGATTAAATATAGACGTGGGAGAGTTGCTCCTTTATAATTCAATTTCCAGTTTTCCTAAATTAGCTTACTTACCGAGCAGTAATACAGTACTGCAAATGTGAAACTGCATTATTTTGGCTTGAGATAAGTCTTACCATATGCAAAGTTCAGCCTTCAGAGGAACTGCGAAACTACTACAGTTGGAAATTTAAGTTAGAATCCAGATCCTATACAGCATGAGAAAATGTCCAATTTTTTCCCTTCAGTAAAGCCTCTCAAGTTTCTGTGACCACTGGCCAGAGCTGTTTTTCTCTGCTAAATTTCACCAGGATCAACACGCTTTGATTTACTGTACATTTGACCCACAAATGGATGGAAGAAAAAAACAGTAGAGATAATTCAAATCAGAGGAAATTCTGAATTACCAACGACTGGCCAGTGAATACTAATTCTGCACATTCCTAAGTCATCTGACATAAAAGCCCAGAGGATAATGCTGGGAATAGAGAATGGAGGGCGACTCCAGCGATTTCTTTTGGATGCACTCATTTATAATCTGAAACAGATTTAGCATGTTAGCCATAATTTGGTTTTAATATCTTTATTTTGAGCATATATACAACGTTTGCCATTTCATTTAAAAGTTAATTCTTTGGAATTGAGAAATTTAATTCTAAATATTGTAAAAATTACATTATTTACATTGGCTACCATAATATATCACACATTTTAAAGAATGTATACAACTAAATCCATATTTATGATAGTTGGTATAGAGTTACAAATAATTTTTAGCATTTTTCTGATCCAAATTTCTAGAATAGTGGCTTTCTTTGTCATAATAATTTTTTTTAAATGGTTCAAAGTCCACCACTACTTTGTAAATTTTAAGAACAGACTTTCTACTTTTTTTTGGTTATAAAATGATATAAATATTTTAAATCTCAAACACATCATTAAAAAACTAAGAGCACTTAATGATGCTATTATACCATCAATCTCTCTTTGAATGTAGGTTTTATTTTTGATTCATCACAGAATGCACTTTCTTCTGCTAATTGTTTTTACCATTTCAAATTCTGGAGAGAGAGAATACTCAACTTCAAAGTAAGTATTAAGCTGTAAAAACAAACAAATTAAAAAACAGTGTAAAGCACTAAGGCTGTTAGTTTGAAGGAGCTACATCACAAAATTTCATATTCTTTTAAAAACCATAGAGTCAGCTCCAAGAAATATTTCCTTCATAAACAATTTCATTTCTTATGTAAGTATGGTAAATTTCTTAGAGAAAACCCTCTATGCTCCTCTATACACAGGTATTTCACTTATCTTGACAAGTTTTTAACTCAACATTTTTTGTAATACATAGAGATACAGTGACCTGTTAAAGAAAATAAATTATAAAAGAGATAAATTAGGGATAAACTGCTTTCATTTCAAAGGGATATTTCATTTTTAAATCTTTTATCCCATAGATCTTCAAAATAGTTACATTATTAGTGTTTTTAAAATAGGAATTAATTTACAGGGAATGTTTCAGGAATTGTATAGAAACAATAAAACTTTTATAGAAAGTAGCACTATATATGCATTTCTTCCTAATTATCTAAGTATATTTAAAACCTTCTTACTTTTCTCTCTTCTTGATAGTTTAAATGCTTTAAAAATGTAATAAATGTTAAAAAAATAACATTGCAATGCTATGTAGAGTGAATTAAAAAGAAATTCTGGGATTAGTCTGCTTGTTGGAAGAGCATTTCCCTTCATTTGGATTTTGTTGTGTTTACCTCTGAAACAGTTATTTTGGTATCAGCGATAAAGTATAATTGGTATCAATGACATTTATGCAACACAGTCAAAAACCTTAAGAATCTTTCCTTCTTGTCTTCTTCCCTTTTCTATTAATCAATTTAGAAGAAAGAAATCTTTCTCACATTTTATCTTTTGGTTTGCCCATTACTTGCCTATTTTTGTCTTTCAGTCTACTAACAGATACAATTTGTGACCGTCTTCCTTTCCCCTCCTCATATTACTTTAGCTTGTGCTATACAACTCTATGTCTTATTTTCCTAAGTTTCCTCTAGTTGACGTGGGAAATTACCTTGATGCAATGGTGGGGCAGCCATGCTATCCCAGAAGTCACAGAACAGACAGGCTCACAGACCAAATGGAGATTCTCAAATCACACACCCCTTTAAAGCAAGAGGAAAGAGATGGGGTAAGTTACCACACTTAAGATAGGATGCAAGTGGGAAGGACCACACTACATGAATCCCTAGTTATCCAATGTGCACATGTTCTCGCTCTCTCTCCCCTTTCTCTCTTTCTCTGCTGCAGCAGCCTTCCTCACTGATGATGGGGGGACGGATTGACATCTGGGAGAGGAGATCAACAGACAGAAGGTGCCTGGGGCCAATGATACACACTTGCTTTATTAAAAAGAAGCAGTGGCAAATATGCCTGGCCACAGATGTACTGCCTGCCAACAGCTATAGATACTATCAGCAATTTTTAGGCAAAGCACATTTGGGTCCAGAACACATCTAGGGGTGGCTAGTGTAAGGGTGATGCGTTTGTCAGCCCAGAGGTGGTATGATCATGATATGGTCTTTCCACTTACAAATAACACTCCTGTTTGTTCCATCATTCACTTCGTTTGGTCTATCTAGCTTTACATTTTTCAGTTACAGGGTTACCTAGTCTCTGTATTTAGCACATCTTATGAACTCTGCCTGTCTCACAAGCTACCTGCTTACTCACTATCTGTACTTAACACATCCTATGGGATTCATCAATCCCATTCTGTGCTCTCTAGCAGAATTGATTGCTCAATTAATACAGCAAATTAACATTACACTAACCAACACTTAATTATTTTTTCTTCATCTATTCAGTTAAATGTATTGATATTACTTATAATGTCTCTGTATTATTTTATTCTTTTCATCTCGCCTTTTCTCACTTTCTTCTCAATTTTGGATACTTTGAAAAGACATTACAGATGTTTTGTGCAAATTCCCCAAATAAATCAAACTTATCCAATTCTCCACACAGTTCCATTTGATGCTGACATGCAGTCTGTAAAATATAGCTCCTCTTACTTTATATTCCAGGAAACCAATGCTTTAAAAATATTATTATGTAATCACAATACCCTTAAAAAATCTATTAAGTGATGAGAAAAACAATCTTCAACCCTGCTTCTTACGTAGTCCATTTACTTGACCATGAGGCTTGTTAAATACTCCCTTGTGCCACAGCTGCACTAGATCTGAGCAGTTGTCCTGTTGAATACAATAAAATGCCCAGACTGGGAAACCTTGTGCACCTAAAGGCTACAAATGATCTTCCAAGGATGATGGAGAGGATGTGGAATGCTAACTGGCTGTGTCCTATCCCTCCCCAACACAGCTACTCACAACCAATCTTTCCAACAAAGCTCAGAGAAGGTACAGTTAGCCTCAATCAACAAGTTCATTAATAAGCATCTATTGAGTGTCTGTCCTTTACAAGGCACCGAGAGAAAGCAGAAGTTATCAGCAGATTCTGACATTCATTCTATCTTAAGTGCTTTCCCAAAAAATTCTGCTTACTAAATGTTGTATGTTTTAAAAAGTCATTTTGGAGTCTCTCTATTTTAGGAGAATTTTCTCTTACCTAATTATAAAAAGACCAAGAAAGAAGTCATGCTTGAGGGAAAACAGACAAAAACTTGAATATGGCTGGAAGATTGAATAAATAAAGGAAAACAGGGGGCCGGCACCTTGGTCGAAGGGTTCAGTTTGCGTGCTCTGCTTCAGTGGGCCAGGGTTTCACCAGTTCGGATCCTGGGTGCGGACCTAGCACCGCTCATCAAGCCGTGCTGAGGTGGCATCCCACACAGCACAACTAGAAGGACCTACAACTAGAATATACACCTATGTACTGGAGGGCTTTGGAGAGAAGAAGAAAAAAAAAGGAGAACAGAATGAGGCTGAGCAGGGCAGCAGAGGACTGTAGACAATGCTAAGTAGTTTAGATTTTTATCCCTCTGAACCTAGACCGGTGCTGTCCAATGTGGTAGCTCTAGCCAAATATGCTTAATTAAATTTAACTAAAATCAAATAAAAAATTAGTTCCTGAGCACAGTAGCCACATCTCAAGTGTTCAGTGGATACATATGGCTAGTGGCTACCATACTGGTTAGTGCAGGTAGCACATTTCTATCATTATAGAAAGTTCTATTGGACATCAGTGCCCTAGACATTGAGGAAATACGAAAAAATTTTGAGTTGGAAATGATATTTCCACAAATCTCTAGGAAGAATTTGATAAGCCAGAAAGTGGTAGGCCAATTAGCCTATGAATCAGTATACATATTACCCACAGCTTGTGGTTGCAGAAATGAAGAATGGGTGTGTGTGTTTGTGTCAGTGTTGGGGACAGGGACAGAGCCACAGTCAGAGTAGGTATGGAGATTGAAGAAGCGGAGTGTTCCTTATTTAGGAAAATGGGTGGATATTGATCCTATTTTCTAAAACAGGAAAACTGAAGGAATGGAGTTGATTTTTTATTTTGAGAGGATGGGGTTAGAATATGAATTTTGGTTTTATCTATTTTAAGTTTGAGATTGTGAGGGACATTCTAGGATGTTACACTAGGCAGTTGGATATATAGCCTTGGAGGAGTCATTCTCAAGGAGCTTAGGGGGAGATGCAGAAATTCTTATGTGGATCTCTCATTACTTCCTTAAAATAAGTGTCTAGAAGTGAAATTGGTTTTTCAAAGAGTATGAATTGTATGTGGGTGCTTTCCACATTTCTTCTCTCCCCTCTCCCTGTCACACACATACTCCCTGGTGGCTCTTATGTTGCCATGATGAACAGATGTTACTGATAGGCATGTACAGTACTCTACAGGTGTGCTGTTGTGCTCCGGTGTTTTAAAATTCATTGGCTGGGAGATAGATTTCAGAGTGATATCCCTTTCTTTGTGAAAACTTTGACAACTCTCTACTGGATTCCAATGGCTTTGTAAACAGTATAAGGTAGTACCTATTTGCACCTTTATCAGTCCACGTTTCAGGGAGGAAAACAGAAATCAATTAAAGAATTCTAAGTAGATAGGATTTACTTTGGAGAAATGTTTACACAGGTGTTGAAGGCCAGGAGAGCAAAAAGGGGAAAATAAGACTAAACCAGAAATTCCTAGTTGCAGGAAGCGGCTACCAGTCCTAGGGCTGGTAGAACAGAGGGCAAAGGTAGTACTATCCAAACTCAAGAACAAACTCACTACTGGGGTGCCACATGCGGATGGGAAAAAGGAAGATAGGACTACCAGGCAAGGGCTGCTGCAACTGGCTCTGGGACTTTGTGAAGGAGGCAGCCGTTCCCCTGGATGCCAGAAGCAGAGAGTAAAAGAATGAAGAATCGTTTTTCCATGTTCCACCTTCTGATTTCCTGCCTGTGCCTTCTGTTGGCAGAATCTTACAGAAAGCCATCAGACAAGGAAGGCTGGGAAATGTAGTTTGCAGACTCTCAGCCCAATCATCACCACAGACCAGAGTTTAAGTGACTATGGGGCTCAAAGACCACAGGCAAATAAACTGCACTGCATTTTACCAGGAAAGAAAATGTTTCCTCCTTTAGGCAGTAAACTTCAGAAAGAAAAACTGACTTATTTGGTGTCTGATCTCTTACAGACTTGATAGACTTGAGGGTCTATCACAGTGACTACCATATAAAATGCTCCATGAATATCACTAAATATTTGAGTGAACAAATGCCTATCTCATAGTTAATAAATAGTTCAAATCATTATTCAACTTTCATGATTGGCAGGTAATGTAACTGATTTTTAAAGAAACACACTAACTCATAGGTACAAATTAGTATTGTCTTTAATAGTAGAGGCCCCTTGAAGTTAACATACTTCTTCAAACAGTGCTGCCATTACTCAGGAGATTTTTAGAACCCCTCTTTTGAAACTGCCTTTTAGAGCTAGTTCCTGAGAAATACATGACAATTAGTAAAATCTAGCCCTGCCCACTTTTGGCCTAGCCTGACTCACCTGGTTTTCACTGGAAGATTTTATACTATTTTCAAAACTTAAGTCCACTCTCAAAGAATAAAGACTTGTTACTAACGTGAGTAAGCAGTTGCCCCAATTTCCAAGTAAACTTGAGGCCACGTGATGTCTTAGTCTACTTCTGCCACTTTGAATGTGGAATAAGATGACAAACGTGGTGGATAACAATGGTAGTAACTTAAGACTTTGGTGTTTGTTGCCTTCTTATGAAGATGAGGAGAATCGCCACCTGCAACCCGCACCCCCAAAGACCTAGCAATTCAGTGGCTATTTGTTTCTACTTTCCAGGGTTATTTCCAGCTAAGACAAATGTACAAGCACAATAGCCTCTGTCCTCTAGGACATGAACCAAGACACTTTTTACTATCACCCACCCACTTCCCTAAAGAATTCATAAAATGCATTATGGTAAAATAGGCAACTTCTCAAGGTCTGGTGAGGTGTGGAGAAGGGCACGGGCAGGTGCAGTGGCTGTCCCCTACCTGAAGGGAAAAGTAAGTAATAAAAATCTTAATAATAATAAACACTTCCATGGAGCTACATGCCAGGCGTTGTTCATTCTCTCAATCTTCACAACTCTGGGAGGCACTCTTATCACTCCCACTTTACAAACGAGAAAACGGAGGCTTACGAGGTGCTTAAGCAGCCACGGCCACGCAGCTAGTAAACAGCAGCCCAGGGCTCAAACCTGGCAATCGAGCGCGAGTTTGTGCTTTCAGTAAAAAACCGGAATCCGGCAATTTTCAAAACGTCAGAGCTGCCAACTGGGGAGTTAATGGGAAAGGGAATTGACAAGACAGTCCACACCTTGGAAACAGCGCTGATACACCTAGGGAGGCTGACGTCCAGGAAAGAGATGGCAAGCGACAGGCCAGACGACGGGTACCCCGCCGGCGCGGCTGTAACAGCGCGGCTATAGCGGCCCACGGACTTCCGAGAGCCCGGCGGCGCCGCCTCCTCCCTCATTGGGCCCCGTCCAGGCGCCGTCACGCCGCCGGCGTCCAGGAGGAGGCGGGATTTCCGGGCTCGGTCAGGCAGGCCACTTCCGGCCGCGCCGGAAATACCCATTGAGGAAAGGAGAAGGCATGCCCGCGGTCTCAGTCTCCTGACGAATCTTGTATTCCATAGACTCGGAAGAAAAATTGGGCGGGGATTCATCCGCTCATGGCCAAGTTTTCGGGGTAGGGGAAAACGGGAGTTGGGACATGGACAGCCGTTTGCAGGAGATCCGGGAGCGGCAGAAGCTACGGCGACAGCTCCTCGCGCAGCAGGTCCGCGGCAGGGAGGGATCCCGAATGCGCGTGCGCGGCCGCCCTCTTTCCTCCGCCTGCTTTCTCTGTCGCCTTCCTACCTGCTGCGGTGCAGTCGTTTCTGGTCCCGAGACCCTGATCCGTGGACCTACCAAACCTGTTTGTTCTCAACTTCCGCGGTGCCTTATTTTCCATTTTGTGTGGCGATCACTGTGGTGTTGCGAAACTGAACGCCACTGTTGGTCTTTAGCCCCCTTTTTGGAATGTCCGCCAAGTGTCTGGCACAGCTCAATGATGGGGATACAGAGCTTTGGTCTTTGTGAATAAATTACCGCAGTTCACGCAAGGAAAAATGACTCCTTATCCCCTAAATTTCTCTTCATTGTTTAAATGGTCTTCTCTGTCCTACCTGTCCTTTCTTGCCTTTCCTCGTAGTCCGCAACTCGAGATTGTGGCTTATTGTGAAATAGGTTTACAGTATTTTTTTTCGGATCATGTTTAAAGACTGCATTGGAAGTAGCTTGAGTGTAAATTTTAGATTCTGCATCTTGTGTATTTCATCCGCTATGGTATGTACAGTATCCTTGTCATCGCCCTCAGCTAATATTTAATTCACGCTCTGTATCAGTCAGGATAAACCCCTGATACAAGTAGCATTCTCTTCACTTATGAAATAATGAAACAGAGACTCTAGAAGTTAAGTCATTTTTGCCCCGGGTCACTCACTGCTGTGCCGGAAAATTGAACCCAGGTTTGTTTCTCCAAACCAAAGCTTGTGTTCACTGCATCTTCTGTGTGAGTACGTTAACACTTGCTGATTAGTAAAGTACACACGCAGAAAATACAGATGGTGCATACCTCTACTTAAAATCAGAGGTTGCATTTTCCATTCTACCATTCTTTCAGATCAGTAAAAGTAATGGAAATGCTCATAGGCTTTAATGAGGCATCTTACTGTTATTTTTTCAGTAATAAATATTGATTATAGTAAATGGAGGTCTGAAGCCTGTCGTCTTCTATGATCTGATGAAAAGATTTATGGTATAGTGTTAAAAATGTGGGAATTTAGAATCAGATCTGTTGCTGTATGCGCGGCTTTGTGATCTTGGATAAATCAGGTATCTTTTCTAAGCCGCCTGTTCCCCAACTTCTTTTATCATGTTATCTTCAGATAGGTTCAGTAGCTCCTTGTTGTCACCAAGGAAAGTTCTTATGCTTTAGTGTTGAAACCTATTTAACTCAAAATATATTCATAGAACAGTTATTTGTTGAGGGTTTTACTGTGTGCCAGGGGCTCTAGTAAGCATTGGCAATTCAGCTATGAATAATTAGTCCCTACCCTCAGAGAGCTTCCAAAGTGCATAAAATTTAATAATGGCTGCCATTTCAGTCCTTCGTATGTGTCAAGACTGCTAAGCTTTTTACATACATTATCTTCGATTATACAAGTCAGATGCTATCTTCATCTTATCGAGGAAGAAAATAAAACTTAAAGAATTTAAGGTACATGGTGAAGGCCACAAAGCTGGTAAGTTTGCAAGCTGCAGTTTAGGCCTTTCCATGCTCTTTCCAGTACACCTAGCTGCCTCCTGGTCTTCCGGTTGGCTAGGAATCGTTCCACCTAAGTAAAGATGTCCGATATAATCAGTGACAGACTTCACTTTACCAACTGATTTCAGCTTTTCTTTCACTTACTTTTCTCTGTATGAACAAGACAGACTGGTTTATTATTGGTTTGTGCAATATATACTTTACTATTTTTTTAAAGATTGTTCTCCTTCTTTCTGATTTCCTTCTATCCCCTGTGGCATAGCTCAGGTCAAAACTTCATGATGAAACCTATCCCAGTCTCCCTGGCTCAGGCTCTTCTTCCTTTGAGTTTTCAGTGTCCTTATTATTGAGTCTACTGCTATATATTACCTGTTGTCACACAGAATGTAAACAGTTGGAGTGCAAAATCTGCATTTAATTTCGGTTAGGTTAATCTTTTATCCTAACTGTTTCTTGCCCAGAGTAAGGTTTTAATAAATGTTTGTTGACTGACAAGCTCTTAGAGTAGAGCACAACTCAATGTGTATGATTTGCTTTTGTCTTCTGGAAGAAGACACTGGATGCAGACCATAATGGTGGCAGTTGATGCTACCACCAGCAATTTACATCTGCTTTTCATGTAACTTATGGCTTTGTTTCAGAAAATCATATATGCTTTCAAATAATACCAAATTGACATAATTATTCAAATAATGTGTTTGGTGGTACCATGATGGAAAATCTATTATTCACTTACTCCAATCATTCCACAACTTTTAAAAAATGTTTGAGCATGAGAAGAAAATTATATATGTAAGCAGAATTTTGATTTAAAGCAGTTCTCTTGTAATACATTGAGTTCTAATTTAGGCCCTAGTAGGAAATCTCATTGGTTCATTCACATATTTATTGACCATCTACTGTGAGTCAGACATTATAGTAGCTGCCAAACATATAGATATCAACAGGACAGACAGAGTTCTTCCCTTCAGGGGGCTTGCATTTCAGTGGGGGATAGGTAAACAAAAGTAAGTTGATAAAATAATTGAAGTATACAAATAACATAATTGGGAGTTGTGATAGAGACTGTGAAACAATAAAAATAGGGAGTAAACAAAAGTAAAACATGAAATTATTGAAAATTGTATTAAGTGCTATCATCTGATTAAGGAAATGGGGAGATACAAAGGAGAATAATGGTAGGAGGCTACCTGTTATCTATAGGTACAGTGTTCATGAAAGAAACTTCTTTGAGGAAGTAACTTATACTCATCTGAGAGAGGAGTCAGTCATGGGAAGAAGATTAGATAGCGTTCCAACTATGGGAAGCAGATGTGTCTTCCGACTAAAGAGAGTAGGGATCAGGAAGATTTTTATGGAGGAGTTAACATTTCAGGAACAGTTGATGAGTTGGAAGAGATTTATCATTGGAAAAACTTTAGGGCAGTCATGAAGTGGGTAGTCTAAAAAGGCAGTGGCAGTTGTTGAAGATCAAGACTGGGGACTTGCAGCTTTGATATTTAGTATGCCTTGTCCCCTTTCCTGAGCAAAAGGGACTATTTAACACAGATTTCCTCATGCCCTTCTTGTGCTTAAAAATATTAAATGCTTCCTCATGGCCTATAAATTGCATTCTCCGCTTCTTGGTTTGGCTTTTAAAGTTTTCCATGAACTGAGCCCACTCTGTGCAGGCAGCCTTATCTCAACTAGTAATTTGTTTATATTTGTTGTATTTTGCAAAATTTCCCCAATTGCCAACCAGAATTTGCATTATCATTTTTTAGGTATTAGTAAAGTTCAATATTGTGCCTACAATAATTATATAAAGACTTGGCTTGAATGAAAATGGATGGATTTTTATTACAGCATGGGATAAATAAGGTATAATATGTGAACTGATGGATGCAGCATGTTTAACATGATGCCTGCCACACAATAAACACTGGAGTTAGCTGCTTTTTTGTTGTTATTGCTGCTACTACTAAATAGTGTTTTATTATTTACTTTAAAAGTAGGCGATTGGCTGAAGTTAAGTGTCTTAATTTCAAATATAACTAAGAGCTTAAAATGCTTTTCAGCTGTCACAAATCATTCTTAATTAACATGGTTTTGTTCCAAGTATTTCCAGTTTTTCCTGTGAAGTAATTAATCCATTTGCCTGCTGAAGTTGTTACAGGTTTATTTTTTTAAACTTGATATATTAAATGCTGCTGCAAATGGCTGGAAAGGTGGTTCAATGCATTGTGATCTAATTTTTCATTTTCGCCCTTTCTAGTTGGGAGCTGAAAGTGCCGACAGCATTGGTGCTGTGTTAAATAGCAAAGATGAGCAGCGAGAAATCGCTGAAACAAGAGAAACTTGCAGGTCAGTTGAATAATTTATTTTTAGTGACATGTTCATAGTGTGAAAGGATCATTGTTTTAATAAATAATCCTAGGTATGAAGTATATTTTATCACAAGCATCAAAATAAAGATTTCATAAATATTGGTTTTTATGGTTAGTTTGTGGATAATGAAATAATTATTTTCTGAATATAATACATTCTCATCTATAAACTAGTTAGAAATGGAATGTTAGACTAAGAATTAGCTTATATACCATAAATAAATAATTATATTTTAAAAATTCTTATAAAAGAAAACATACTTTACACAAAAAGTGGTATTCATTTGATAGTTTGTAAAGCATTTCAGGATTTTTCAGTATTCTAGTTATCAATTTGAATATCAGTTTTGCTCAAGACCAATTAGAATGATACATAATGTAGAAGTTTCTTTTTGCTGTACACCCCTTATAAAAACTTATTTTCTTATTTGGTTGCTTTCTCATAAAAATAAAGCACAGAACTATGAGTCAGGTTGTGTGACTTGTTAGATTTATAAACTGGGTGAATAGATACTGTTTAATCAGGGAAAATTTGCCTTGTTCTGTTTTATAGCCTCTTGTTTAATATTGTTAATAGATGCGTTTATACATCTAGTGTATGTTTGTGTGTGATACTTCAGTTTTAATTTTCAGGGCTTCCTATGATACCTCTGCTCCAAATGCAAAACGTAAGTATCAGGATGAAGGAGAAACAGATGAAGACAAAATGGAGGAATATAAGGCAAGTAGAGAATGGGGCAGTTTTATGGTCAAGAAAAAATAAATCCTTACAATAATAGATTCTTATCCAGGAAAACAAATCTGATGGAAAGCTGAATTTTAAAGTGTCTAAAATAATTGTTAGTAACACATGTATAGTCAGTTAAAGTAAGACCTTTATATCAGTTTCCTCGTTTTAACGCAAGAGGCGTGTGGATTGTTAGGTGGCATATTTAAAGCAGTTAGCATAATGCCTAGTAAGCACTAGACAATAATATTCTTAAATAACAGTAAGGAGGTGGGTGTATCAGAAACTTTGGATAATTGGGTCACATTTTGAGAGGCTATAATACTATCTTTTTTGAGTGGTGTTAATTCCATGTTAACAATATAGGATAGTACAGTTAAAATATTTTGGAAACTCATGGGCTAGACAGCAGCGTAGAACCATTTCTGAAAGAAACCCAGGAAAAAAGCACAACTTCTAAACTTGTAATTGCAATATTTAGTTGAAAAGAAAGTATTATGGATGAAAAGCCTATCTCCATTTTTTCAAATTAATTATTGTACAACTGTATTTAGTGGAGAAGAGAATGCATAGTTTCAATAAATCTCTAGAAGTTCAATGATATAATTACCTAATCTCATGAATATAGTCTTGTGTGGTGCATTTTGATATATGCTAATATGTAACTTAAATATTTGTGATTGTTTTAGGTCAAACCATATACAATGCCTAATATCTTAATTTTTTTGATCTATAAAAATACTGGTTACATATGGTTTGATCTAATTTACATAAAATTACCTCATTGGTGGTCATATCTTTCATGATTTGAGCTAAATTCTAATATTTATAGTATTACATATGAGATAATTCTAGACATTTCAGTCAACAGAATTGGTAGTTACAGACGATTATTATTGATGAGAATGAAAAGGAAATTTTTATTTTATTGTAAATATAACTAGTATGATGAGAAAGCAAAGACTTCAATGTTTGAGTTTAATGGTAATTCAAAAAATTTATTGTTAGGGAAATAAAATATTTATATTGAGTTTTAATACTCAAGATATCATAATACATAAAATATTCCTCCCGTACATAAAATGTCTTCTTAATTTTCTTTTCTAAGGATGAACTAGAAATGCAACAGGAAGAAGAGAATTTGCCATATGAAGAAGAGATTTACAAAGATTCTAGTACTTTTCTCAAGGTAAATAAATAATTTTCAGATCTTATAGCTTTTCACATTTTAGCTCTGTGCCTGAAAAGATTTTAAATACTTATTTGTTTTCAAGATTTTTTTGAGTTATTGAGGGATCATTATTAAAAAGATGATTTAAAATTATGAAATATTCTTCTAAAACTTAGCTTTTTAGGATGAGATAATGCTATATTAATGTGTATAGCTACTGAAGAGTAATACTATCACTTTAGTTGTAGTGTTTTCAAATATTACTAATTTTTTTATCTATCTATCAGTCAGCTTATATTTTGTATGGCCTTATAATAGAAAACAAAATACAGTAGTCCCCTTTTATCTTTGGGTTTGCTTTCCACCGTTTCAGTTACCTGTGATCAACCACGTTCCAAAAATATTAAATGGAAAATTCCAGAAATAAACAATTTTTAAGTTTTAAATTGTATAGTATTCTGAGTAGTGTGATGAAATCTCGAGCCATCCTGCTCCATCCCACTTGGGACGTGAATTGTCCCTTTGTCCAGAGGCTCCACAGTGTATAGGCGGCCCACCCGTCGGTCACTTAGTAACTATGTTGCTCATCAGATCGACTGTCTCAGTATCACAGTGCTTGTGTTCAAGTAACCCTTATTTTATTCAATAATGACCCCAAAGCGCAAGAGCAGTGATGCTGGCAATTCGGATATGCCAAAGAGAAGTTATTGTTGTTAATCTTTTATTTTGTCTAATTTATAAATTAAACTTTATCATGGGTATGTATGTATAGAAAAAACATAGGGTTTGGTACTACCTGTAGTTTCAGGCATCCACTGGGGATATTGGAACGTATCCTCCACTGGTAAGGGGGAGCTCCTGTATAGAGATAGTGTATCTGCCATCAGAGTGAATGCTGTTAATTTAATTTTGATTTTTTCTTTAGGGAACACAGAGTTTAAATCCCCACAATGATTACTGCCAACATTTTGTAGACACTGGACATAGACCTCAGAATTTCATCAGGGATGTAGGTATGTCAGATTTGTTGTGAATATGCTATTGCTGACTCTTGATTACATGCATGCAATTTATCCATTTTGTGGAATATTTCTAATAACATTATTTTCCCCTTTCCATCCTCAGTATTTCTAGTACGCCCTCTTTTTCCATCAAGCAGTGTTACTGTTTTCCTTCTTTCCTTCCTCCCTCGCTCCCTCCTTCCCTCAAATCAAAAGGAAGGAAGGGAGAGCTTCTTCCGTTTGAGTCTGTGACTATCCCTGCATTTTTGTTTGACCTTGACTTGTTCCTTCTTCGATGTTCTTCCTTTCCTTATGGAGATCTGATTTCTGACCTATATTTTCCTTCTCTCTAAAGAGCTTCTTTTAACATTTCTTGCAAGGCAGATCTGCTGGCAACAAATCCTCTCAATTTTTATTTGTCTAAGAAAATCTTTATTTCTCCTTTACTTTTTTTTTTTTTTTTTAAAGATTTTATTTTTTCCTTTTTCTCCCCAAAGCCCCCCCGGTACATAGTTGTATATTCTTCGTTGTGGGTCCTTCTAGTTGTGGCATGTGGGACGCTGCCTCAGCGTGGTCTGATGAGCAGTGCCATGTCCGCGCCCAGGATTCGAACTAACGAAACACTGGGCCGCCTACAGCGGAGCGCGCGAACTTAACCACTCGGCCACGGGGCCAGCCCCATTTCTCCTTTACTTTTGAAGGATAATTTCACAGAGTACAGAATTCTAGGTTGATTTTTTTTTTCTTTCAACACTTTAAATATTTCCCTCCACTCTTCTTGCTTACATGTTTCTGAGCAGAAGTTGGATATACTTCTAATCTTTGTTCCTATATAGGTACAGTGTTTTTTCCCTCTGATTTCTTTCAAGATTTTTTTTTATCTTTGATTGTAGTTTGAAAATGATATGCCCAGGTGTAGGATTTTTTGGCATTTATCCTGCTTGATGTTTTCTGAGCTTCCTTAATCTGTGGTTTGATATCTGACATTAATTTGGGGAAATTCTCAGTCATTGTTTCAAATATTTCTTCTGTGCCTCTCTCTCTTTCTCCTTTTGATATTTCCATTACACCTGTTACACCTTGTGTAGTCCCACAGTCCTTAGATATTCTGGCCCTTTTTTTTCCTTCAGTTTTTGTTCTCTTTGCTTTTCAGTTTTTGGGGTTTCTATTGAGATATCCTCAAGCACAGAGACTCTTTCCTTACCTGTGTCCAGTCTACTAATAAACCCATCAAAGTCATTATCCCTGAATTTTTAAAAATAGCTTTATGGAGATAATTAATGTACCACATAATTCACCCATTTAAGGATATAATTAAATTTTTTTTAGTATATCCACAGATTTGTGCAACCATTACCACAATCTAATTTAAGAACACTCCCCTAAAGAAACCCAGTACTTATTAGCAATGAATTCCCATTCCCTCCCTCTCGTTGGTCCTCCGGCCTTAAGTAACCACTAATTGACTTCCTGTCTATCAATTTGCCTTTTCTAGATATTTCATAAAAATGGAATCATACAATATGTGATATTTTGTGACTGGCTTCTTTTACATAGTATAATGTTTTCAGGGTCATTGATGTTGTAGCATATATCAGTACTTTATTTCTTTTTATTGCCAAATAATACTCCATTGTATGTATATACCACATTTTGTTTATCCATTTTTTTGAATTGTTTCCATTTTTTGGCTGTTATAAACAATGCTGCTGTGAATATTCATATAAAGTTTTTGTGTGAACATATGCTTTTATTTCTCTTGGGTATATATCTAATGGAACTGTTGGGTCATGTGGTAACTCCGTGTTTAACTTTTTGAGGAACCGCTCAATTGTTTTTGAAAGCAGCTGTACCATTTTACATTCCTACCAGCAGTGTATGAGGGTTCCAGTTTCTTCTCATCCTTGATACTTAGTGTCTTTTCGATTACAGTCATCCTAGTGGATAGGAAGTAGTATTTCATTGTGGTTTTGATTTGTATTTCCCTAGTGACTAATGATATTAAGCATCTTTTCATGTTTATTGGCCATTTAAAAACCTGCATGGAGAAATGTCCAAACCGTTTGCTTATTTTTAATTGGTTATTTATCAGACATTTGGGTTGCAAGTATTTTCTCCCATTCTGTGGCTTGTCTTTTCACTTTTTGAAGGTATCATTTGCAGCACAAAAATTTTAATTTTGATGTAATCCAATTTATTTTTTCTTTTGTTGCTTGTAAGCAACATTGCTCTTGAAGTAAAAACTGATTTTAATGTTTTCATGAGCAAAATTTAGATGTAGCTATAAAAAGTTATGATAATGCTAAGTGAAATAAGCCAGTCACAGAAGGACAAATATGCATGTACTTATAGAGGTACCTAAAATAGTATGTGTAATATGATAAATACATAGACTTTTATGACGTACCTAAAATAGTCAGACTCATAGAAGCAGAGAATAGAACAGTGGTTATCAGGGGCTGGAGGGAGGGGAAAATAGGGAGTTGTTCAACTGGTATAAGGTTTCAGCTATGCGAGATGAATTAGTTCTAGGGATCTGCTGTATAGCATAGTACCTGTAGTTAGCAACTGTTGGCTGTAGTCAACAATACTTTACAAATTTGTTTAGAGGATAGGTCTCATCCTACGTAAGTGTTCTTACCACACTCACACACACACACATACATAGCCCCCAGAGGAACACAAGGATACTTTTGAAGGTGACAAATATGTCTTGTTACCTTGATTATGGTGATGGCTTCACAGGTGTATGCATATGTTCAAACTCATCGAACGGTATACATTAAATATGTGTGTACTTTTTTATCTATCAGTTATACTTAAACAAGGCTTTTTTAAAAAAAAGTTGTCGTATAACCAGATTTTGTTATCAACCGTTCCGCTTTTAAGGCATCCTTCCCCAAGGCAAAGAAAATGTCCTTAGGAAACTGTTAAGGGTTGAGAAGTTGCCCCTTAGGTTTTGTAGATAATTGAGAGCTGACTCTACCGTGATTGAAACCTGACTATAATAAAATCTTCAAACTTGTTTTATTTGAAATTAGATCTGTAACCACTGATTGAGGAGGCTTTACAAAATCTTTTACTTTTACTTTTTGATATGAAAATTGCTAATATGTACTTTCGGTTTTCAAATTAAGATGTTTACATAATTTATGTTGCTATGAATGTGCTGCTTGTGGGGGGAAAAGAAGAGCTTTTAGGAATATTTGATAGTCAAAGCCCTAGGTACCCCTACAGTTTTTTAAACAGGCATTATGCCCTTTTACCTAAAATCTGTTCTGAGGCACAGAGATCTAAAATATTTTTGAGGACCTGGGAACAATGAATCTCCTGTTCTTAAGTGCCCTTTGTGGGACTTGTAGATGGTTTTCAAGGTCCTAAGCCTAAAAGCATATATATGAGGATTTGGTTTGTAATAATATGGAGATGTGAGATCTTTAAAACTATAAATATTGATGTAGGAAATATTCTTAGAGAAGGCATCTTGTCCTGGAATTGGGAGTTCAGTTTAGATAAGTAATCAGAGTGAGAGCTAATCTACTGTTAGAGACTGGTTATCTTCTTAACTGGATGTGTTCTGGGATTGTATCCACAAGGCATAGCCAATTAATGTAAGATCATTAGCAGTATTTCTCTCACTCTAACTATTCTTTGTCTCTTCCTGTACCTAATCATAAAGAAACAAAAGAACTATTCATTTTCTCTGCTTTGGATAACTATCTAATAAGCTAAGTAAAAGTCTCAACAATCACTAGATTCTTTAGGAGGAAGAATCTTTTTAGTTAAAAGAAAGGGGAAAGAAAGCATGATAGAAAGGCAGTTTTTTGAGAACAGAGTGGCTAAACTTGATGCTATGAGCAGATTATTTAACTTAATAATAAATATGAGAAATTAAATGGTTTATCGACTTGAACTGGGCTTTAGGACATCTGGGTTTTTGCCTGCATATGGAATTAGGGTCAGTAAGTATGAACTGTATATATGAAATGTTTAAAAATACTCAAAATTAACTTTTCCTAAAGGATATGAAAATAAAGTGGTGTGTGTGCGTTGTTTTGTTTGCCTGAGAGGCTCATAGCCTCTGAATTCACTGATAGTAACATGAGTTGTATTAAAATTAGAACTTACTGTTTTTCCTCCTCAGGTTTGGCTGACAGATTTGAAGAATACCCTAAACTGAGGGAGCTCATCAGGCTGAAGGATGAGTTAATAGCTAAATCTAACACTCCTCCTATGTAAGTGTTTTTTTCAATTACTCTTTGTTCCCAACACAGGCTCAAAATGTCAATTTTTTTATCCTGTAACCTTTCTGTTTGAAAAAAATTCAGCACGTTTATAAGTTAACACACTCTGTTTCTTCTTTATAGTAAAATATATTAGTTTGAAACTCCAGTATTGAGTACACAGTAGGTTCTCATTTAATTTGTTTTCAATTTTCTAGATAATTTGCTTAAAGTGTCTTTAAATGTGTTTTTCTTAGAAAATCATTCATGTTTGTTGTATTCTTGAATTTCTTAAAATGTTTTTAAATAACTTTTCTTCTCAAAAAGTAATTTACTTATTGGAGAAAGTTTAGGAAACTCAGATAAAGGAAAAGAAGAAAATAAAAACTCATCATAACTCAGCATCCAGGGATACTATTCTTAACATTTTGGAATATGAAAATTCATTTTAACCTTTGGTAAACAGAATAGTGTTTTCCTCAAAAATGGGTGTAATGTCTTTGAAGTTGGAGAATATGTTTATTTCACATTTAGCCTACTTTGAACGTTTTGCACATTGAACAATTTGCTAAAACGTATACTATTAGTGATTAGAAGAACCACGAAGAAGTCTGAGTATGTGGGGAAAAATGTTAGCCAACTCTACTGTTCATCCAATTTAAAAGACTTATATCTGAAGTGTTTTTTTTTAAAACTATATCACTCTAGCATATCAGAGATTTGTTTACATTTTTTTAAAGATTTTATTTTTTCCTTTTTCTCCCAAAGCCCCCCGGTACATAGTTGTATATTTTTAGTTGTGGCATGTGGGATGCCACCTCAGTCTGGCTTCATGAGTGGTGCCGTGTCCGTGCCCAGGATTCGAACTGGCGAAACCCTGGGCCACCGAAGCGGTGTGCACGAACTTAACCACTCAGCCACGGGGCTGGCCCCTGAAGTATTTTATATGTAAAGTACTTTCACACTATGTGGAAATAACCCGTCAGTAGACGCTATTAGTAATTTATACTAGGTAACTAGAAAAGACTATTAATATGAACAATTTTAATAACAAACTAATGAAAGAAAATTATGCCATTCTTTAGAAGCTGCTTTTCAGAAGGAGGAATTTAAAACTTACAGACGAGTAGTTTTCCTAACCTAACTAAACAGTTGAGAAAAAAGTAATGTGATATTTCTTAGAAAATTCAGATGATAATGGAAAGGGCTCTGAGACTCACATCTGAGTACAGATTTCCACTGTAAAAATGAGAGACATTTATATTCTGGGTGTAAATGGGGGAATATGATTTTACTTTGTAGTGTGAATATATCCGTCTCCTAGTGGAGAGCACGGGTAGATACTCTCTGTACTGAAGAAAGATGCCCTTCCATCAAGATATCAACAATTACCCCGTGCTTATGTCCTAAATAGTGTTTAGTAATATTTAAGAAATTTCTTTCATTACCATCTGTAAGATACTGGAAAATCTCTTACTCACTTTTGTGCTTTAATCAAATAGGTACTTACAAGCAGATATAGAAGCCTTTGACATCAGAGAACTAACACCCAAGTTTGATGTGATTCTTCTGGAACCCCCTTTAGAAGAATATTATAGAGAGACTGGCATCACTGCTAATGAAAAATGCTGGACTTGGGATGATGTATGATGAAACTTTCTACATTGTAATGAATTATTATTTTTCACATAAACATATGTTTATTTGATCAGAAAGTAAGATTATAAATATCACCCCTACGTTTTAGGAATCATAAATATAGATTTATAGTATATATTGTGGCTGAAGGTCCAAGGTACACTAACAAATATTACAGTATCTTTAGTTTGATTCTTCTTTTTGAGGCGAAAGTTGAGCAGGTAGTGAGTAAATAGTCTCTAGAAGACTCACAATTCCAGTCTTAGAGTGCTTGGATGTACAGCTGGAAAAGTCTAAAGACACAATGGTTGATGACTCATTCTGCATTTCGTTAGTTTTAGTAACATGAGAGTATAAATACATGTATATATAAAACGTGATTTCTGCTCTTCAAGGAACTTAGAAAGTGGATAAAAAGGATATATCATTTCAGTATAATGTAATTGTGATAAAGTTATATTTTCCTATTCAGTATAATGTAATTGTGATAAAATTTTATTTTCCTAAATAAAATTAAGCAAGCTGATAACTTCAGTTAGTTACATAAAGTTTTTATGTTTTTACTGGTCAATAATAAAAATAAATCATTATTGAGTACCAATCTGTACTAGGCAATGATACTTTGGCGAGATCTTGTGCTGGGGCTTGAGGGGAAGAGTTAGGGATGACTCGAAGATTTGAGTCCTGGGCTAAGTGGACTGAGTTATCAGCAGTCGAGAGAGAGTGAATTTAGGAAGAAGAGCAGGATTAGAGGGTTAGATAATAAGATGTTGATTTTGAGGTGTATGTGAGACAGTTAAGTAGAGGTTGTAATAGGAAATGAAACTCAAAGGACAGGCGGATCTGGTCTCAAAATATAGATTTTAGAGGATTAGCACATTAAAGCTGTGAGAACAGTTGAATTTGTCCTAAGATAGTGTCTCAGTTAAGGTAAAATGTGGATTGACAGTAAAGCCTCAGGAAACTTTACATTTAGGAGGCACATGTCAAAGAGATGTGAAGAGAATGGGTCAGAGATGAATGAGGAGAACCGACAGAGTGTGATGTCAGGGAAGCCAAGGGAGTAGAGAATTTCAAGGAGATTCTCAAGGGGCATTGAGCCCAGAGGAGAGGTAGAGAAAGGAAAGGACTACAGAACTCTAAGACTGGTGTTGCCCAGGAGACGGCTTTGAATCCCTGCACGTCTTCTGCTGAGTTCATGGTAGTTGCCAGTTGCTGTTGTTCAGATTATTTATTCCTCTTCAAGATATACCTCCAGTTCTTCTGCCTTGGAGCTTTTCCTAGCGGCTTCAATACCTCTGGCACTTTTATTTTACATTTGTATGGCTCTTATCACTTTAAAAGCATCCCCCACCCCATGATAAATGTAGTCTGTGCTTATTGTTGAAATTCAGGAAAGTATACAATATATAGTATTTCCAAGACTTAAGGGTAAGGATTTAACTACTCTTGATATATATTGCTGAGAAGTTTTCCAGGTACATTGCACAAATTTATGTTCCCTCCCATAGTGTTTAAGACACATCTATTCCGCCATATCCTCATCACAATTGATTAATAATATAAAAACAATCGTGGTCAGTTTAGTCAAAAGAAAAGAAAATTGAAAAAATAAATCTCATTATGTCTTTGATTAGTAGTTAGGTTGTACTTTATTTTCTCTAGCTCATCTCTGAGGTTTGGTCATTGAAGGCACAAGAGCTCCAATTATATGTGACAAACTAAGAGACTTTGAAATAAAGGAATTCCATTTTATATGCATATTCTTGATTTTAGTTTAATTTCACTGAACAGCTCTGGCTGGCATATTGAAAAGTTTTGTCTGGCCCCAGAGCCCTAAGCTCTTTATCTTTATGTGATAATATCCTAAAGAAACTGCCAGTAGTTAATATAATAAATAAATGTAAATAAGACAAATATTTGGCTTTCACAAGTGTTCTTTTCACCTTAGAGAGTCAGTAGTGGTCAGTGTGTTTGGGATAAGGCTATAATCACTTATTTGCAATTCCAACACTAAGCATTTAGAATTGTAGTATTAAGAGAATAATGTGCTTAATGCTTTTCACTAATGTGTGTCATCACTTATCTTTAGCTATACCACATATAAATGTTATGTAGGAATGTGTGTGTGTGTTTTACATATTTATCCGTTTATTTATTCATTTTCCTATAAGAATATCAGATGAGGAGAGATTTCAAGACTTAAATAGTTTGAAGTATGAAACTGAATAGGTTTATACATATTGTAACTTACGTCCATTGTTACTGTCAAATAATGTTTTTCTACCTAGGTAAGTTAGAGATGATACGGTTATAACTTAAATGGATCTGTTATTCAGGTAGATGTTAAGATTTTTCTCAATACATGAAACTAATAATATTTGCTTTATCCATGGTCTCTGAAACTTTTTAACTGTGACAGAAAGCTGGAAGAAACAGAATACCATATAAAATGGTAGCTTTTACAGTCATTTGTACGAGTATATTGTATTCCCCAAATTTAGTGATTTAATTTCTTTTTCCCCCCCATACCCCCCCAGGACATAGTTGTGTATTCTGGTTGTGTTTGTGTGTGCCCTGGGTTGTGCCATGTGGGATGCTGCCCCAACATGGCCCAGTGAGCACCCAGGACCTGAACCGGCGAAACCCTGGGCTGCAGAAGTGGAGCGTGCGGATTTAAGCACTGGGCCGTGGGGCTGGCCCCTAGTGATTTCATTTTTGAAGAACTTTTTTCTTAAGGTGACACACTCAACACGTACAAGGCAAACAGAATTACAGACTATGTTTTTTTGGCATTTCAGACTTAAAATAGTCATTATAATAAAATATGTATACTGATTTATTTTATCTAGGACTCTTCTATAGATATTGGAAGCCAAGTCTTCCTCAAACATTTGTTGCTAAATTCATTTTCATTTTGCCCCTAACTTTGGGATAATTTAACCTCTTTTTATTTCAGTTTCTTTTTCTGTAAATGGTAAAAAGTTGCACTCAAAGCTACATCTTATAAAATTCCATAATCCTATAAATAGGGTTTTCTATAACCTCTTTCCATATAAAGTCAAGTGTATCTGTGTGTATGCATGCACGTGTGTGTGTGTTGTCTTAATCCAGAATAAGAAAACAACAGTAGGACAAGTCTTGTTTTGTTTTTTAAGAATGTCCTTTATTTATTTTTTGCTGAGGAAGATTCACCCTGAGCTAACATCTGTTGCCAATCTTCCTCTTTTTTTTTTGTTTGAGGAAGGTGAGACCTGAGCTAACACCTGTGCCAGTCTTTCTGTACTTTATATGTGGGCTGCTGCCACAGCATGGCTGACAAATGGTGTAGGTCTGTGCCTGGGATCTAAATCCACAAACTCGGACCACTGAAGTGGAGTGTGCTAACCCAATCACGATGCCACAGGGCCGGCCCTGACAGTAGGACAAGTTTTAAGGATAAAATTTGTGTTCCATTATATTTCCTAGGGAAAATTAGTACATTTAAAGAACTCATCTACTGAAAGTCCTGATAGACCTCATAATGGTTGTTCTTTTGGATTTAGGGTGAAGGGGAAACAAAATACTCTTATGCAATATTGTTTTGGTTTCTTCTAGATTATGAAGTTAGAAATTGATGAGATTGCAGCTCCTCGGTCATTTATTTTTCTCTGGTGTGGTTCCGGAGAGGGATTGGACCTTGGAAGAGTGGTAAGATGGTGTCTTTTAAAGTGGATTTTTAAATTCATAAGACAAAATAGAATCCAGTATGTTACATAAGAGGTTCAAAGATTAATGTTATTTTGTCCTTCGTTTCTTGAATAGTACTAAAATATTCAGAAGAAAATAAAGTGTTCAGAAAAGAACGTACAAATGGTAGTTGCCTGTAGTTAGCTAGCACTAGGGAAAAATAAATCAAGCTATAATTTATTACATCTGCAGGAAGATGACAGTGTAGAGATTGGAAACTAAATTAAAGCACAAAAAGAAGCTGCGTAGTATCATTTACTGCTCACTGTGAGTGGCTAAAAAGTATTCTGAATAGCAGTAACTCCTAACTTCCAAATAGAAGCCAAATCAAATTGAACAAATAACACAGCATCTGGAACACATAGCTTGAATGAATGAATGAGAGTGAGAGAAAACTTATAGCATCTCAATTTTTAAGTACCTGATATTTAATTGTATTTCAGAACTTTTTCTTTTTTGACTGGTGTATTTTGGATTTTTAAAGACAAAATAACATATGCTTTTTTGTTTAAGAGTAATGGGAGCATTGTGGCTTGGTATCAGGAGTCAGTTTTGGTCTCAATTCTGCTGTCCAACAGTGAAACTTTGTGTAAAGAGATACTTACTTTTGTGGGTGTCAGTTTCCTCACTTCTTATTGGATGATACTTTTCATTTTTAGGATATATTACTTGTTATACAGCCAATGATCTCATTTAGTTCTAGTAATTTTAGGAGGTGTCCATTTGACAGGTGAAGAATTAAAGTAGGATTATATTGAGATAAATTTGTGTTCAACTCCTGAAATTCTACAGTTTGTATTGCTTGTATAAATAGCAATTTGAGAATGGTGGATAACATCATTGCTTCTATTATTTATTAACTCCAAGGTAAGACTATAACTGTATTCCAGCTGGGTATCTATTTTTTTGCTGGCTCCTCCCCAAGATGCTATGGAAAAGCTAAGAAAATGGAAGCATACTGCATATTTTTATAGGTGTATTGCTGTTTACCTTTATTGTCTCCAATGTGTGACTTTGGGCTTTCCTCCTACCCTGCAAATTAGGTTGAAAGTGATTAGGAGGTTTTGTCTTATTTGCTTATGATTGCAATTAATTCAGCATGGGAAATACTCTTGTGCTTTTGGTAAATGGATTAGGGAGGGTGTGTAGGACTTATGCCCTTGTGGCATTTAATGAGCATCCAGTACAAAACAAATATTTGACAACAGGAACAGATGCTGAACTTGATTTTTGAGATTTTAAAATAAAAATCCAAGTTTTATTTTGAGTTGTATCTCACTTGACACAAGAAGAGCATTTCCGAAAAGTGCATGTTTTATGTCCCACTGTATCTTTCTGTGTACTCCATCATAGTACTAGCAACATTGTACTGCACAATTTACTTAGGTGCCCCTACTTTGCTCTTAAATCAGCTGGTGGTAAAGACTATGCCTTCTTCATGTTTTTATTCCCAGCGGCTAGCCAGCACCTACATGTGGTAGGCCCTCAAAAAGCCACTCTGATTGACATATTAGCTAGTGTTTGCCGTATGTTCATATATAACAGATTCTAGGACACTAAGGTTCAGATCTCTCTGTTTTCTAGATTATGTAAAGGTAAAAGTAAAGTGTTACCTAATAAAGAGATATACATATCAATTTTAAATCTTTGAATTTTTTGAGTTGTTGGTATTAAATACATAAAAATAGCGTTTTATAAGCCTCTCATTTGAAAAGAAGTTATCAATTAGAACATTTTCAACAATTTTTAGCTTTGTCAAGGATAAGAAATCGAGGTGACAGGAATCAAATTATCTTTTAAATTATTTTATGATTAAAGAGTAGCTGAGTGTTTTCTTAGGATTTAAAACTCACTTTCCATTGATGACAACAGAAAGTCATATTAAAGAACTGAAGTATTATGTAATCTTTTCTGTGTTTTGATATTCAACCATATATGGTATATTAATATCCAAAAAGTGTATATGTATTCTGTATAATCACTATATTTAAAGACAAGTACTAATTTCTTTTTCTCTAATTCTGCACTAAAACAAATTTACTGTTACATCTTGGAATTTAGTGTCTCAAACCTCTAGGAAATGTTTTAATGCTAGTTGGTTAAGTATTGTTTATTTCTTTTAGCTAAGGATTTCTTTTTTTAATTCTTTCATTTCTAGTGTTTACGCAAGTGGGGTTACAGAAGATGTGAAGATATTTGTTGGATTAAAACCAATAAAAACAATCCTGGGAAGACTAAGACTTTAGATCCAAAGGCTGTCTTCCAGAGAACAAAGGTATTGCCTTTATTATTTTGTTTTCTTTGTTTTCATTATTTTCTCTGAAGCTTTTCCACATGACTGTATAGTGTTTAATTAATTTTAGTGGAAAGGTCCTTTTCTTAGACTTGTACAAATGGCATCGAGCTTTGCACTGATACATCCAAGTCAATTTTAAAATATTCACTATGTTCGATCAACTCCACTGTGCTGGAGAAGGTAATTTATATGCCTATGTGCCCTAAACTGCTATTATTCTAAGTCAGATATGGGCTTTTGATACCTCTGACCCCCCCAGAGGGTTTTTTTTTCCTAGGCTCAGAAAAAAGAGATGGCACCAAGACTCACAGCTGCCCAGCTTAGAGGCATATTTCTCTCCTCTTCCCTTCTTTTTCCTACATCAGAACCCTGAGAACCTCTGCTTCATATGACTGCCCTGCTAGTATCAGGCTTTACTAGTTGTCGTCCAGTCTTTCACTCTTCAGAGAGCCACTGGTGGGAGGGTCTTTCTTGGACTGGAAAATTCTTTTGAAGGTTCTTTTGAAGGGTAACCTATGTCATCCTTGCTACTATTGGTTCATGGAGTCAAGTGATAGATTAAATTTACTTAATCCATACTTCTGCCATCCAGATTAAATAGAGAAGTTCAAAAAACAACAACAAAAAAAAGAAAATTGTTTGATTTTCACATTTACTTATATTATGTAGAAGTCTATATGCATGTTTGAAGTTTCCCTCTCCATATAAAAAGGCTTGCATGTTGTATATAGTTTTGATCTTAGCTCATATGAGGCCCAGTATAACATCATTTTAAGATTCCAATGTCAAGTACCATGTTTCCATAACTGGTGAAAACAAGTTATTATCAAGTGTTGCAGAAGAAAAGACTCCATGGTCATTGACTCAGTTCTAAATCGTGGGCCCTACGTTTAAGACTCTCATGTCAGTCTTCCCTGGCAATCTTCCCACATTCAGAGATCCAGGTTTTCCTGTTGAGTTTTTGCCCCTAGAACTATATCCCCAAATTCAGAGAAACGAGGATTGTTTGGGAATTGGGGATATTGGAAATATAAAATCTTGTGAAATATGACTGTTGATGAAAAGATAATAAAGAATCTGCTCTTATTGTTATTTAGGAACACTGCCTTATGGGGATCAAAGGAACTGTGAAGCGTAGCACAGATGGGGACTTCATTCATGCTAATGTTGACATTGACTTGATTATCACAGAAGAACCTGAAATTGGCAATATAGAAAAGCCTGTCGAAATTTTTCATATAATTGAACATTTTTGTCTTGGTAGAAGACGCCTTCATCTATTTGGAAGAGATAGTACAATTCGACCAGGTAGGACCTCAGAAAAATTTTTTAAAAAACTTTATGGTTTCTTGGTATATAAGTGTCAAGAAATAGCACACAGAGCTGTGTAAAATAAAATTCTTATGGGGGCCGGGCCCGTGGCTGAGTGGTTGAGTTCGCGCACTCTGCTTCGGTGGCCAAGGGTTTTGCCAGTTTGGATCCTGGGTGCAGACCCAGCACCGCTCATCAGGCCACGCTGAGGCGGCCTCCCACATAGCACAACCAGAGTGACCTACAACTAGAATACACAACTATGTACTGGGGGACTTTGGGGAGAAGAAGAAGAAGAAAAACTAAAAAAGATTGGTAACAGATGTTAGCTCAGGTGCCAATCTTAAAAAGTAAAGTAAAATAAAATTCTTATGATGTGTTTGCCTCCTCTTGTTGCTGTGCTTCCAATCTGCCAAGCTCATTCTTGTCTCAGTACTCTTCCAGGGCCCTATCTCCTTCCATTCAAGTACCTGACAGACCTTTCCTCACATCCCTGTCTAAACCAGCCAGCTTTGCGCTCCACGCCCCTCCTCCTGCCACTCTTTCGCATTAATCTCTCTTCTTTTTCTTCTTGGCACTTATCTGAATTATAGGTTCATTTGGGCATATATTTATAGTGAGTCTCTCCAGCATGCAGTCTCATCGAAGGCAAAGATTGTCTTTTTCACTCCTTTCTAGCGAGCATTCAGATCATTCAGAAATATTGTGTTGAATGAAGAAATGCATAAATGAATGATTGAATAATCCTGTAAAAATAACCATACTATTTTGAAGTATAGATCTTGGCTTATTAGAAACTAAAATATCTGGCTTGTTACCTTACGTGTATGGTGGTGGTGTCTTTTCAAAATTTTTACTTTATGCTAAATCGGTATAATGTGAATTTACCATTTTGGAAAAAAAATGAGTAGAAAATTATTAGACTGTTACAGATTAGGATTTTCTTTTAGAGGGCGCAGCTTTTATTTACAAAGTCTTGTTGAAATGACAGCATGTTCTGTTTTCTTACTTTCTCAGAGAATATAAAAGTAATTTTTAAAAACGTTGAATCATTTCAGTCACAATATATAAAAGCAATCAATCTGTTTGGCCTTACCATGTTAGAAATATGATTTAAAGATGGAAAGAATCAGAATCTTGTTAGTTTTAAACAGTCTCCATTTTACAAAAAGTAAGAAAAAGTTGAAGAAGTTATAGTAGAATAATTGGCCTTCAGAGTACCTGAGAATTTAGAAGAAACTGATGTTCATTCTAAAAAAAAAAATCTTTAAAGTGGCCTTAACTGGTATGTGTAACATAATCCATCCTCCTCACCCTGCCAGCGCAGCAGCTGTTTCCTTGTGGGTGTGCTTTGATGAACAGAATAACTTGAAAATATTGCAGTTATAGAAAGTGATGGTCTCAAATTTCATAAAATTATGTGAAATAAAGTAAAATTGAAGTCTCTTTACAAAGAAGTTTTGTGTGTGTGAAATGTATACTCTGTGGTTTGGCTTTAGAGAGAACGTTCATCCTATATTTAAAAATAAATGTCTTTTCTCATGGCAGTTTGTTATTCAGTATTGTGTTGCTTAAGTTATCATTTTGTTACTGCTTTTTGGCTTAATATTGTGGTCAAGCAACATACACCAAAAAATTTCACTTGTAATTTGTTGAAATTTTTGATAATTTGTTCCAGCTTTCTTTTGGTTTGTGTTTGCATGGCATATTATTTCCATCTTTCTACTTTCCATCTTTCATATCTTTACATTTAAGGTGTATCTCTTGTGAATAAACATATGGTTAGTTTGTCATCCATTTTATCTTCTAACTGAATTGTTTAGCCAATCTATATTTAACATAATTCCTGATATATTTGGGCATAAATTACCAGCTTACTGTTTGCTTACCTCTCAGTATCACCTGTTCTGTTGAATCAAGTATTCTTTTATTATTCCATCTTTCTTTTTATTAGCTTGTTAGATATTCTTTTATTTTTCCTTCAGCAGTTGTCTTGGACATGGCAGCATGCATCCTTGAATTATTAAAGTCTAAATTAAAATAGTCTATTTTAAAGTGTGGGAATGCTATGGTTTCAACTTTATAGGTTCCTTATTTTTTTTAAACCAATATTTGTCAATATGTATACAGTTGATTCTAAGTTTTTATGTACATAGTATATATACAGCTGTAAACAAACTTTGAGTTATTTAGAGTTCCTCTGCATATGTATGTGAACAGCATGTTTGGAAGTTCTGTGCATGATTTTATTCTCGTATCGAAGGAAAAATATTTTGGCAGCAGAGCTTCTGACAAGCAAATGTTTCCTCTTCATTGGCTTAAAAGACAGTAATGCCAATAGATACTCTACTGGAGGGGTGTATTTTTCAGGAAGTGTAGATGTCCATATATACTGAATATCAAGATTATGGCTTTAGTGTTTGAGGAAATAAGGAACAGATTTTTCTCTTCCATCATTAACCTGTCCTACCCAAAAATAGCTCCCAAATCAGGGAACAATCTCTAGTGGCAACTGCTGTTTAAAGGAAGTAGAAAACTTTAAAGAAAAGGCAAAACTATTTCAAGAGTAAAAAGAAACATCAAACAGATGGTAATCTTTTAATACTAATTGAAAAATCAGTGTAACAACATTAAGGAAAGTTTTGAAGAGAAAAAAGATTCAATCTCACTACCTCCAAGAATTATTTTCATTTTTTACATAATACTTTCCAGTCCTCTTGTAAATGTAAATTTTCACAGAATTGTAGTCATCATTTTGTGTTCTTGGTATTATGTCAAATATATTTCTACATTTTAAATGATTATTTATAATCATTTTAATGGCTTTATAGCATTGCTTTAATTAAAGTGTTTGTTTTTAAACATGAGTAGGAGAACCTAAGGAGTGGAGGGAATAGTTGAGTGTAGTTACAGGTAGAAGCATAAGCAGCAACCAAAATAGAGATTTTGCTTGATGCCAGTTTTTACTTATAACTAATATTTGATGAGGTGGTTCTCCATCCGTTTAGCTGTGGCCACTTTACCCACTTTAGACGATACGTTATATCTTTCATCCTTCTATCTGTAGCTGTATCAGTTGAACAAAATCTTAGAGATACAGATGTTATTTTTTTGCTTGTAAATTATCATCTGATTTCTTTACTCTTGCCCATTCTTGCAAAAATTATTTTAGTATTAGCTACAATAAAACAAAATTAGGAAGGAAAATCTGCTTGGGGAAATTAGAAGTGGTTGGGGGCTAACCAGGTAAATACTACTAGGAGCAACTGAGAGAGGTCTGCTCAAGAGGCCTTAATTTATTTGGGTTGAATCCTCAAATACACTTCTTCCTCGAGGAGTTAGTCTAAGGTATATCACATATACCTCAGGAATCCCATTTACTATTGCTTTAAAAGATTTGAGAATTGCTATATGTGTCAAATATGCTGAAGCTAGGCTATTGTAAATTTACTTGGTTCTTAGTAATACTTTTAGAAATTGTAATAAAATGTTGCAGTGAAGAATTTGTGGGTGGGAGGTGGAATCTGTTGCAGTTTACTCTGCAAAGATTTGCATAGTTTATTTATGTAAGAGGCAATATGGCATGAAAGAGACAGTATTAGCTATTTTTATTACATCTTTAAATTTTCTTCTTTCTTACCCCTTGTTTGTGTGTTGTGTTCCACAACACCGCATACATGCCCTAAAACAAACTGGAAGGGAGCCAGTAAGACTATCACAGGTCAGTTGTCAGTGAGACCACATGGATGTGCAACATGCTCTTTATCTCATTGGTACTTCTCTACTGATCAGGGTATCTACTAGATGATACATAAAAGGCACATTATAATTTACCTATTTTTCTCTTCAAATATTACAATCTTATTGTATATGCAGTATTAGATACTGATTTTTTTAAATGATGAACAAAATATTGTACAAAAATGGCTACTACGTTTTAGAATGTGATCCTCGTAAAATTTTGCATTTTATAGCATTTTATGATGAATCTGTTATTCTAAGAAATAACCTTGAGGATTATGGGAGAGAAATATTGTGAACCTAATTTTTCAGATGAAGAACCTGATTCTTAGAGATTACTTAACCTGCTCTAAAGGAGCCCGTGTCTCTTGTAGCACTACAGGCAATTTCCAGTTTTCTCCCAAAAGACATGTCACCTGTAAGAATCACCAGGCATGAGATATCTATTGTGCATTTACAGTTAATTTGTAGTTCTTCCCATTTCAGATACGGTGTAGTCAGTCAGAAATCATCCTCATTATAAGCAAAGTTGTCTAGTAGTGTAGTTAACAAAAATACCTTTTTACCTGTAGAAGTACAGTGTGCACTGGAAATTCTGAGAGTGAAATTATTTCCATGTCATGTAGGATGTATATTTGCATTGGATGTTGGAGGCTGGAATTTTCAGCAGGTTGACAGGATAGAAAAGAAAACAGGCACAGAGGTGGAGATGGGTATGGAAGCAGTTACTATAGTGGTTCGTTGTTCACACCTTTCGTGAAGGTGCCATGAAAAGCATTAATGAGAAATGTGAGTGGAAAGTTAGTTTAAGCCTCATTATAAGAGACCTTAGATTCCATATTTATGAATGTGGGCTTTGTGGAAGGCCCTAGAAGGTTGCACAGAGAAGTGACATGTTTTAAGTTTTGCTTTAGGCTTTCCACTTGTAGAGGGAGAAGAGGTTGGGAGAGCATTACAGCATATATGTATGTCTGTTACATGTGTAGGGGACTGGCCCAGTAGAAAAATAAGGCTTAAATTTGAGGGTGACAGTAGAAATGGAAAGATAGGAATGAATAGGAGCAACATGGTGTAGTGGTTGAATTTCTGGGATCTATCAATCGGGTTAACGTTGCGGTTGGGAAGAATCGAGGTAAAAGTTGGTTCCAGGATTTTAATCAGAAAACAATGGTACCACTTCCACAAGTAGGAAGGTTATATAAAATTTATTAAATTTTCACTGAGCCCAAACTCAGTGTAGTGTATAATATTTTTTTTTCTAAGTGCTGTTCTCACAGAATGTGAAACATGGATGGAGACAATGAGGAAACTATATTACAAAGGTTACAATCTAGGGGGAGAAACAAGATGTATGCATATGAAATCTTTATGACCATGATTAAGGACCATGCATTCTATAAAAAAGATCAATATTGGGTGAGTGATAGGGACATCTTTAAGAAGGCATTGGAGATTTGAAATAGCTCCTAAAGGATCAATAAGAGAGAACTGAAAAGAAAGGCTAATCCTTTTTTCCCTTCGTTTCAGGCTGGCTTACAGTTGGACCAACTCTGACGAACAGCAACTACAATGCAGAAACATATGCGTCCTACTTCAGCGCCCCCAATTCCTACTTGACTGGATGTACGGAAGAAATCGAGAGACTCCGACCAAAATCCCCTCCTCCCAAATCTAAATCTGATCGGGGAGGCGGAGCTCCCAGGGGTGGAGGAAGAGGTGGGACTTCTGCCGGCCGTGGACGGGAAAGAAATCGATCTAACTTCCGAGGAGAAAGAGGTGGCTTTAGGGGGGGCCGCGGAGGAGCACACAGAGGTGGCTTCCCACCTCGGTAATTTTTTAAGACCCCGATCCTGTTAGTGCCCCTCTATCTTCTTTATTGTAGTTTGAATTTCAACTGGGAGATTTATTTTAGAACTCACTTCCAGCTTGCACTTTGCTTTAGTTTCTCCAGGCTGCAGGAATATCTTAGCCAACCTCCCTGCATTTGTCACACACGCTGTCTAGTTTTGTCTGGGATAATCGAGTCATCCTGGCTCATGTCATGTGCATGTAACCGAACAGAACGGAACAACACAAATACCTTCTCTTTCAGAGACTGAACTTATTCTGATAGATTCCAACTAATTACAAAGGCTTTTGCCTTTTACAAATAGTTGAAGTGAGCAGTGAAGAAGACCCAATCTGTTGTATCACACTAGTGCTCACCGTAGTTGGTAAAGGCATCCTGCCACTGCTGTCACAGCAAATGGCAGATGTTTGGGCGCCCTGATGGAACAGAGTTGGGACAGATGGTAAACTTCTGTTAGGGTTTTAAAAACATTTTCTTGATGAAATAATAAAAAGAGACATATTTTCTTTCTTTTTAAAAATCTTAAATAAACTTAGATATAATTTGACTACAGAAGGAATTGAGAGACTTTAAACAAAATCATCGCCTCCCAAATCTAAATCTGATAAGGGAGGCAGAGCTCCCAGGGGTGGAGGGAGAGATGGAGCCTAGTAGGCAGACTTGAAAAAGGGAAAAAAGCTCATCCTCATCTCAGTTGTATAGCTACAGGTGACTGAAATCATGCTTCCTGAGAAGCAAATGAAGACAGATATCCAAGTGCTAGAACTTTGCTGTGGACTTGAACTTGGATTGACTTTCAAAGCAGTTTCATATTCCTTAGCAAAATAAAAGAAACGGAGGCAATAACAGAGATATCTGGTTATCAGGTACTTGGTTTAAACATTTGGGGGAATAAAGTACTTGGTGATGAGGAAATGACATACATCTTTCAACTTGTTATGGAGAAAACTTAATGTACAATTAATTACCGAAACCCTCAACTTAAGAAGACAGCTTAGAAAATGGCACTCCAGTTGCCTTTTATTAAAACCATACGGTGTGGTGTTTTTCAGGGACTGGCTTTGCAGATCTGTTACTTGTATAAGACTTTACGCTGTCATTTCTCTTTCTATACTGTAACTCATGTTTTAAATGAATTTGAATGAAATAATATCATCGTTCTTGATAAATGTATTTTTTATTTTGTGTATGATTTTTTCTAATGAAACTTAAAACCTTTGAAATTTGGGAGTCTGTTTTCTGTAAGTGGAGTTGCTGTTGTTACCAAATGAAAAAGAAGTGACCTGAGATCTGGTTCTACTTTTGGTTTGTGATGCATTTTAGTGGCCATTCTGTGCTTCTCATTGGCTCATATTACACCTAAAGTGAGGTTATATTTTACCCACTAAAGACTCAGTTTGCAGATAAGGACTCAGTTATAGAAATAGGCTTGAGATCCTTAAAAGCCTGATGAATTTAAGTTGCACAACCTGTTAGTACTTTCTAGTACAGAGAGCATTTGACTAATGCCTTTCTTGATGTAGATATGATGTGTCAGTTAGAATTTTTACTGAAATGGTGGTGTATTTTCAACTTCAACAATTATAAATTATCTAGAGAGAAAACTGTTTGTCAAAGTTGACCTGAGAATGAGGAGGGTATAGAGATGTTCCAGTTGCCCAGTGTGGGTCCTTAGAAATACCAGCTAGGCAGTGAGCCTGTCCTATAAACAGGACTCTCTAGTATGGTCCACACCTTGGGCCTAGCCAAGGGAAAGCAACGGTCCTGTTGCTTACCTGGCCTAGTCGACTACCTGTGAGATCTGTACCATAACGTCACCTTACACAGAGCTAGGAATGGCTTCTTTGTAGCTTGAAAGTTAAAGGGAGCCACAGCCCACCATATTTCGAGCAAATAAGAAAAGAATAGGTGGTGGGAAAAAATACAAGGCCTAGAATGATCCCTTTGACAGTGTAATGTGGCATTCTTATGACAGAGGATGGAATTGACTCACTAGTTTTGCTACCTCACTTTCAGTAAAGGTTGGGGGATCACTTTCACAATGGAATCTGTGTTCACTGAGGAAAGGTTTCCAGTGAAAACTCATTACTCTGACCTCCTCTGACTTTTGATCATCTTTATATTTTCATGTCTTAACATTTTCACAAAATTATCTAAGAAATCACCAAAAGTAATTTTTAGTTGCTTCACTTAACGATTCTTTATTGGGGATAGGAGCTAATTTGAAGTAACCCTAAATTTTTTCAGTTTAAAAGTTCTAAGATCAGCATACCTAGTATTATGCATGATGACAGTTGTAGGTATTCTAAGCCAAATGGTGGTGTGTATTTTCAGCGGCAGCACTTCTCCCTGTTACCTGTCTCCTTTCAGAGGGTATTGATAGGAGGCCCCAAGTACTCCAGTTCTTTTGGACTTTTCTTCACTGTGTAGAAAAGAAAAGGGAGGAGGTCGATGATGGCAGCTGGAACAGATTTTGTGGTGGGGAATATCACACCAAACACTCCTGAACCAGGTGAGACCAAGGAATTGTGGAGATGTCAGTCAAAATGTGGAATGGCCACCATGAGACAGCACAGGGTGAGAGGTGTCAAAGCGAGGGGACTCTGGCATGGCAGCCAGGTCACATATCCAAAGTTGGGATGGACCAGTCCTGCATCAGCAGTAGACTGTTCTGGTAGAAGAGCCACTTGTGAGTCCTTAGCTCATAAATGTGGAAACTGAAACCACATCTCTCTCCTACTCTAAAGCCAAGGAAGTATTATGCCGTAGTTTCATTTTAAGTTGATGAAGTTGTAATGTAAGATGCCGGGGAGTTAATGTGCTGTCAAGAGCCGAGATCTTTGTGTCATGGCTGTTAGTAGGAATGATTCCTTTTCATGTCTCGTAAAATATTTTCTACTCATCTTAATTGCTAAATTACAACTTTCGGATAAGTTACAGCAGCTTATTTTAAAACCCATACTGTTTTCATCCTGAATTTAAGAACATAAGATTTGGTCTTTGAAGTGTAGTTCCAGATTTTTCTGATTAATAATCTTTATTAACTTGACAAAATAATGGCCCATTTGGTACTCATTCTAAATAGTAGTCTTTGATCTGAAAATGTCTCATATTTTTGTAAGCTATTAAAGACATAAGCCTTTGCTTTTAAGAAAGGCTTTTCTTCGAACAATCCTGTAATCTTCGGGTCCATGTAGGACTTTGAGCATTATCCTATCTGTGATGTGTGGCGATAGGGACTAAACTTTAGCTTGGGTCTCAAGTATGTGTAGTCAGTTTTGAAGCTATAAATCTAGGACTTCCCAGAAGGTTAGTACATTTATCCAGCAAACTGAGCCCACTGAAGATTCCATTTCTGGAAAAGCCACATTGCTTCCGCTCTCAAGGCCTCCATCATTTACTCAGATATAAACATGCTAGCTAAAATGCACAGAGAAAACTGTCTCATTTCATCTAGATAATTCTTTTCCAATGAACCCTTTTTCTAGTATTGGACAAAATATTAAAATAATCAGTTTGAGTATGGGTTATACTTCTTGCTTCTGTAACTGGAGGTGCTAATAAACAGTGAAATCAGATAAGGTAGGTTAAGCATACAGAAACTAAGCATATAATATGAATCAGTGAAGCAAGGCATGAGTTTTTCATATCGTGGAATAATTGTCTTTTTTAGACATACTTTGAATTATATTAAGCATAGAAATATTTACTTTCACTCGTTTACTTTCTCACATTTATCTTGTCTGCGCTGTTTTCCTACTTTGATGGGTTGTCTCAGCTCCTCTCTAAGAAAGGCAGAGCAGCACAGAGCACCTTAATAGCCAGTGACTTGATCTTAGGGCCATAGAGACCCAGAGAGAGCTGCGGACAGGAGAGCACGTGCCCTGGGTAAAGTGGACATCATTACTCAGCTCCAGCTAATTGTCACCACAGAGGGAAGACGGTAATCTGAGATGTTCGTGTGAAATCTCCCTAGATGTTGGCAGTTAAGATAGTTTGTCTCCTTTGCTCACTACATTTTCCTACATGAGCTAAAATTTCTTAAAATTAATTTGGCTAAGTACTCCATGCATATTTTAAATCCTGGCCTCTAAATACTACGTAACCAAATTTACTAAAAAAAGAGGAAAAAAAGTTACCCAATTGGGACAGGAAACCATCACCTTGAAAACATGTAGTCAGTATACTTTGGAAGACACAAATGAGATTGCTGATGTGGACTAAGGCAGTGCTGTGGCCTCAAGCCGTCCACGTGTCCAATGGGAGGAAAGGCCTAGGCCTGTGTTGTCACGAAACACACCTTTTATAGAATCCCACGTCTGTTCAAGTTCTTAGTTTACAATTACAGTGTTAATATTAACTAGTGTTAATATCGTGAACGAATAACTGTATCATTCTGCCTTTTTTGTGTTTTCTTTGTCTTTTTAAAGCAGAGGGCAGAAAGTCAAACACGATTTTGTTCAGAGATAATCCAGTTTAGTAGTTTATGCTGCTTATATTACCAAGGTAATTGCTTAAATGTCTTATGGAATTTGCCGTCATTTTACAGGTTTATGCTTTTCAAGACAAATTCTGGGTAGGTACATACTTGAATATTTAGTAAAGGAGAGGTTTTTGATGTAATAATATTGCCTGTAATTCAGATAAGCTACACCTGAGGATGGATTATTTGGCCTTGTCCAAAAAGCTAGAGTTACATGCATGGTAAGCAGGAGCTCCAGATTATAACTTACTTTACTCTTATATCTTATTGAGATGAAAATTTTAAAGCATATAAGCATGATTAACAATACTGTATTTATGAAAATAATTCCAAAGCAAAATTTAAGAAAATACAAGCACAAATGTAAGATTGTGAGCCAGCTAACTTCGTCAATTTTAAATCCCACTGCCTCCTTGAGGTGCTCCTGACAGGGTCTTGCATAGGACGGCGTCAGAATCTCTTTGGGAACATGCACAGTTCTGACTGCTTTCACTCACCCTCGAGTGAAAGATGCCGTCCCATCTGATAGCTGCCTTTGTCTACTCATTAAGTTCTGAGCTTGTCACCCTACTGTTCATGCTCTGAGGAATTAGTCTTTGTCGTTCACCTTGCAGAAGCAGCTTCTAATGTGTGGCACAGAGTAGTGCTCAATAAAGAGCCCCTACTCCTTTGCTTGCTTCAGAATTGGAAGTAATTCCCAGAGGACTTTTAATATCCCTGTCTTTTCACTTCTTCTTTTCCCTTCTGCTGAAGCTTCCTTGCTGCAGAAGAGGACTGTGTTTTTCTACTAAGGAATAAGAGAACGTTATGTTTGAGGCTGAGGAAATGAAGTGATTTCCACTCACCTCTTAGCAGCGGAGTCATAGAATCAGTCTCCTCTGGTTTGACTTTAAAGGCATCTGACTCTTTGCTCTGGATATAAATTTTTGCTTTCTGCCAAATACAATCTATTTGAGTAAGGAAAATGATTTAACTTCATCTGTATCACCTTGTTACTAATAGCTTAAGTCAAAAGTTGGACTACATTCCTCCAGTGAGTGACAGTGGAGCGAAGGGAGAAGAGATTGCCTGAGAGCAGGGAGAGGACAGCTTGGTTGAGGATGGGCCTGGGGTGGCGCCCAGGCGTCGGGAAACTGCTGCAGCTCAGTGCATGGCCTCAGGGAGAGAGGCCCTCTAGGAAGTAGCTGAGGGGTGCACCTGGGAGAGTGGCCATCCTCATTCATTTCTGCCAAGCACAGTGAGGTGGCAGGAAGGGCCTGGACGTCAGGAGACCATGGGGGCTTTGACACAGTCATCAGTGTGCACCAAAGACAGCGAAGCTTCCCTGCCAGTTCTCTGGACTAGAGGCTCAGATGCAATTAGGTGGATTTTTAAAACATGACTTGTTTTGCAAACTAGACTTTACTGTTGCAAATTCCTACCTATATGCTAACTCTGGTTTCTCCTAAGTCATAAATGTAAGAGCCTGTTTGCAAAATAAGCATTTTAGGTCCCTAAAACTTTGATTGGGTAACATGAATCTAAACCCCATGAGATATCCTCAAACTATTTTTCAAATATGAATAATATGTTTTTAAAGAAACAGTTTTTCATGGACCCAATTGAAAATTGAAAAATACTGATTTGAGAAACTAGTCTTATTCTATAAAAAGTCTTAATGGAAAATTCTTACTGCAAAAGAGTTTTGTATTTATAACTGGTAACAATTTTTAAACATGTTATCAAAATAAAAAGCACACCCTAAAAATCCTTGCACAGCTCACGTACTCTTGAGATATCTGCTGTCCCCATTGTTGTCATGGGAGTTTCCTCAACTAGACACTAGTTGTTTTGCTTCCCCAAAGTGACTTTGTTCTTTATGTGATGTAAAACTGGATTTTCAGGCATTAAGTTTGGATGACAGTGGCTCTGGAAACCGTATCTGTGAGGACAAACTTTGGGGATTGCAAGAGTTTGGCCTGGACGAGGGACATGTTAGGGATATGGGATAGCCTTTGAACTCTCTGACCACTGCCATCAAGTGAAGGAATTCACCTGTGGCCTCAAAAGACAGAGCTTGCACAAAAAGGAGAAATTTCAGGAAGACAGCCTGCCAAAGAAAATTTTCCAACGAACAGAACTGTTCATAAATGGCTGCTTGGGAAGGAGGGAGCTGCTCTCACTGTTTCTCAAACAGAGGCCAGGAACCATCCATTAGAGATGACGACAACGGGATTTCTATCGCCTCTTTCAACTAAGATTTTTTTTCTTTTTATCCAGATTAGTCAGTATTACATCTTGTGTTTTCAGCAATTAAAATATACATTGTCAGTTCTCCCCAAAGCAATGCCTTCTCTGGAAGATTACTAATTAACCTTTCTGGAAGGTTTCAGACACTGTAGTGTATAATGCCTCCTAGGGGAGCTGAAGTTCAGTTTCAGATTATCTTTCCATGTCAAAAACATGAGCTAAATTTTGATCTTTATTCTTCATTGATTTATTAATAGACAAGTTTCCATCTGACTGTTGAACATTAAAACAAAATTAACATACCATTCCTAACTATTCTCAGTCTACTGTCATTGGTTAGAGTTTAGGAGTGAAGTTAGTGCCATTTAGTAACTTCCTCAAAGATGTGCCTTCTTCTATTTCTATTTTTTTTATTGAGTTAATGATAGGTTACAATCTTGCGAAATTTCAGTTGTACGTTAATGTTTGTCATTCATGTTGTAGGTGCACCACTTCAGCCCTTGTGCCCACCCCCCACCCCACCTTTCCCCTGGTAGCCACTAATCTGTTCTCCTAGTCCACATTTTTAAATTCCTCATATGAGAGGAGTCATACACAGATTATCCTTCTCTAGCTGGCTTATTTCACTTAACATAATTCCCTCAAGGTCCATCCATGTTATCGCAAATGGAATGATTTTGTTCTGTTTTGCAGCTGAGTAGTATTCCATTGTATATATGTACCACAAAAGATGTGCCTTCTTGAGTGAGTGAACGCGCCTTTTTTCATAATGGCTCCTCAACATTCAAAATACAAATTCTTACCTTTGGTTTATATATTACTGAAGGTTTGGGTTTTAACACTCAAAGCAGCTTAGGCTACAGTTTTCTCATATTGGTGAATTTATTTTAATCTCTGAAACCATCTTTTAATTAGACATTTCTATAGCATTTAAAGATAGCTTGATTTGGGGGATATCAGTTAAGATACTCGTGGCATAGTAGCAAATAAAATTAGGAGTCAGATTAGCCCTCGTTTTCATGATCCTTAGCAAGTTTAATTAAAAAATCTAATAAAATAATAACGGCAATGAACATTTAAATAATACCACTGTGCCAGGGCCTACTCTAAGCCCTTTACAGTTATTAACTTAATCCTGGAAATACCAAGTAGGAAACCGAGGCACAGAAAGGTTTCTAACTTGCCCTGCATCACACAGCTAGTGGTGGAGCTAGTATAGAAACCCATACCATTATGTTGTTGGTGCCAGAGCCCACACACTTAGTCATTATGCTCTCCTGCCTCTCATGGTTTGGGGGGAGGGGGGGAGGGGAAGTACTATTTCAGAACACCACAGAGCAGTCACACCTCCCATTGAAAGCTAATCTCTCCATTTGCACTCTCTATTATATTCCCTTCTGTCTTCCAAGAGTCTTGCTTTTTTAAGTATCTTTTCCCTCTTTCTTCAATCTTCAACATTCTTTGGAGTAGAAAAATGAAACAGTATTGCCACTATTTTTATTTCTAACATAATACCGGCCTTCCACCACAATTTAGATGTTAAATCTTTGCCTGTCTGAAAACAAGGAACTCCTCCCTTCCACCTGGGACCCTCTCTCATCCCCTTGAGTTGCCTCCGTTCTGCCTCCCGTTCCTCAGCCAGTTCCAGTCTAGCACTCAAGCTCCTTGATCCCAGTAACACGGCTCTCACCAGTCACCCCTGACCTGTTTATTAATTCCAGCATACGTTTTAGTCTTTATTTTCACTTGTCTTTGGGAAGCCTGTAACTTGGCTGCCCGCCCTCTCCATGAACTCTTTTGACCTTGGCTTTGTGACATCCTCCAGCCAGGCTTTCCTTCTTACCTCTCTGGCCCTTCCTCCCCAGTCTCCTCAGGTTTCTGTTTGACTGTCTGTCTCAGGGATTTGCTGTGCTCTCACTACCGAATTGCTCTAGGTTTTTTCATCCATGTGTGTGGCTTCTTTTTTTTCATATGTAGATGGTTTGCAAATTTCCAGCCCAGAGGTCTCTCCTGAGCCTCAGATTCACATTGTTAGGTGCCATAGTTTACCTCACTTGCATTGCTTGCAAGCTACCTCACAAGTACAAATGTAACTACCACCCTTTACACAGAGAGACACACACAATCCACTTCATCTCCTGTGTTTTCTTTCTTAGGGAATGGTCTCACCGTGTACCCAGCTGCCCAAAGCAGAAATCATTTTCAGACACTTTCGTCTCCTTCAGTAACTCCAGTTCCTCCCTATCTCCCCTGTCAGGTGCCATTATTTTAGTTCAGGCCACCATGTCCTCTAATGGACTACTCCTGTAACCTCCAGACGGTCTCTCTGCTTCAAGTTCTGTCTCTCTGCTTCAAGTTCTGCCCCATACAACCCACCGTGATCTTCCTAAAGGGCGACCTGGTCACTCTCAGTGAAGTCACTTTGAGTGTCTTCACTTTGCATTTAGGACAGGATCCAGACTCCCCTTGGCTGGGACTCACCCTACCCATCCCTCCAGCTTCATCCTTTGCCACTTTGTCTCTCCCTAGTAAGTTCCAGCCAACTGTAACTGAAAGTTCGAGTTCTTTAAGTTTATTGAAAGGGAAATATATGCTCTCTCCCACCCTAGGCCTTTGTGCTTTTTTTTCCTTCTCCTGGAATATTTACCAATACTCCCATTTATCTGGCTAATGTCTAATTTTTTTCAGCTCCCAGCTTCAGTATAACCACTTCTGAGACATCTTTACTGACTACCCTGCCCCCTGGCCAGGCAAGGTCAGATATCCCTGCTATATATACAATGCTATATATATTAGCATAGCAGGGATATATATAAAAATACTATATGATACATAAAATCATATATATAAATGCTATATATATATATATATACATGTCATGGCATTTCTGAGACTTTACTGTAATCGTAGAGGTGGCAGATTGTTAATGCTCTCTATTGTCTGTCTCCCCAGTAGAGGGCATAGTGCTTGGCACACAGAAGGTGAGCAGTACATATTTGTTAAGTGAGAACATACTACCTCCTAGAATGGCACATTCTTTAAGCACCTCATTACTTAGAAGGTTCTTCTTTCAACTGAGCAGCACCTTATCACTTCTATTTATTGGTTCTGGTTCTATATCCAGGGAACACACAGAGCAACCTTTAGACTATCTTCAGGTGAATTAAGGAATGTGCTCTGGGCTTCTATTTCACACAGTGTGATGCTGAGAACTGAACACTCCTCTAGGTGTGGTCTGCCCTCAGGGTAGAGTAGGCCCATTGCTGTACTCATTTGACAGGCTATCCTTGTAATAAAGTAGCTTGAGATCATGTGTGCTTTCATTCCACTACTGAGTCATACTGACAAACTCTCTAAGTTCTTTTTGAAAAACCCGTTGCTGGGGGCCTGCCTGTTGGTATAGTGGTTAAGTTCACCTGCTCCGCTTCTGCAGCCCAGGGTTCATGGGTTCAGGTTCCGGGCGCAGACCTACATACTGCTCATCAAGCGACAATCTTCCTCAAGCAAAAAGAGGAAGATTGGCAGCAGATGTTAGCTCAGTGCCAATCTTCCTCACCAAAAACAAAAACAAAAACAAAAGCTGTTGTTTCCAGGAAGTATCTGCATGTGCATTTGGTTTTTGGATACAAGTTCAGGATCCTACATTTCTTGCTAAACTCATCCAAGTCGATCTGACACATTATTGCCAATTGGCTAATTTGTGGGGAGATTATAATCCTGTCAGTAAATTTGTTATTTTACTCAATTTCATGGCATCTACAAATTTGTAAATAAACCTTACTAGCTGTGCAATCATAGACAAAGTACATAACCGCTTGAGGCCTGCTTCTTCATCTGTGGATGGGGCTGAGAATAAGATTAGGGTTGCTGTGAGGAAGAAATGTGGAAATGTTCACAAAACACATGGTGCGATTCTTGGGGACATTACATGGACTCAGTGTACTTTAGCACTTATTATTTATTCATACCTTTGATATCAAAGTTAAACAGGGCAGATAACGACAGATGCCAGAGTCACACCACTCAAACCACCCTCCTAGGTGTGTATATTCATCAATAATGGTCTCATGTAGTTTTTATTTTGCCCACAAGGACATATTAGAGAATTTTTAAAATGCCTTTCTCAAATACACTGTCTCTGATATTTCCTAGGTTATTTATTTACCTAATACTCCTCAACTCTCAAAAAAAAGAATTCAGTTGTCCTGATTTGTTCTTAGTGATCCATACAAACAACTGTTTTCCAGGACACTGAGTACTACCCTATTTCTTTTTAAAATCTCAAAATAGCTAAACAATGAATTCTACCTGCTGAGTAAGAGCACATGAAGTGATTTATTGATACTGGTTAAGATCCATTATATACAGGTAGAAACTTTCAAAATTGTACAGAGAACCATTAAGAATATTGATAAAGACAGTTTTATAGACAAAACAACAACTGGACAATAGTGTTAACATACACAACCATATAATTATGCAAAAAACATAGAACACAAATTGTCCTACCAAATAGATTCCAAGCTTATTAAAAGTCCACTATGCAAACCTTAAGTTGAAAAATGTGTTCAATGGGGTTACATGGTTTAAAAAAATTAAGTATAATGTAAAAATTAAGCTTTTTCCCTCACTGCAAATGGGAGAGGAACCAGGACAACTTTTTACCCCAAATCTATACATTTCGAAAAATAATTTATATGTCTAGCACAAAGAAAGAAAATTGAGAATGTTTACAGTTCTGTAAACTCTGCCTTTCATGAAATGCCAACTGCATCAGTTTTAACAGTTAAAAATTGTGCAATCAGAAATAGACTGTTCCCTTTACGGTACAACAGTACCTTCACTGGCTTTATACCTGAGCACCAAAGCTGAGTTCTAAAGGCCGTCTCGGAGAGCTATTCTGAAAATGAGCAGGAAATCAAAGCTAGCCTGTTACCACCTGGAGAATGAGGCACCAAGGAGGAGAGCATCTCCTTAGAAATGCAACAGCAGCAAGAGAGAAGGTGCAGTTAATTGAGCAGCTGGCAGATCTCCTTGTGGACACAGCAAAGGAAATCCACATAAGAGGATCCTCCGTAAAGTCCTTTGTCTTCTACCAGGAACTGTCGGAAAACCATTTCTGGCTGTTCACGCTGCTTTACTATCGTGAGCTAGGGAAAAAAGAACAAGGTAGCGGGTTATAAACATTCTCTGACGGTGACTCAATTTTGTATGCTTCAGTTTCACCAAAATTACAGAATGTCCATTGAATGTGAGGCCTTGGAGGATGACGGGAAAGTGCCTATTACCCAGAGTGGAGGGAGGCACTGACCCCAAACCTACAAAAACCAAGATGTATAATGATAAATGGCAACAATGAAACGTAGGCAGAGGGCTATGGGAAAGGCGTCCCAAGGGTGGTGACTAGCATTGAGCCTTAGAGGACAGGGTAGGAGTTCCTTAAGAATGGGGGTGAGGGTAGAGAACATTCCATACCTGGGAACCACGTGCCATGTGCCAAAGACAGTCACGGTTGGCATGTAAATTAGCACAGGCTTCTAAAAGTCAGTGGGAGGTTAGGGACAAATGACACTAATAATGAGTTTGGGCTTTTGTAGGAAACGTGACCCAGTGAAGGTGCCCCAGAAGAACTGGGAGCAGCAGACAGAATGTACTGGTGAAGGAGGAAACCAGGTAGGAAGCAGTTGGAAGCGGGTCAGTGGGCGATGATCAGAGGCCGGGTTAGCGTAGTGTGGGTGGAAGAGGGGGTGGTTTGAGAGGCAGCGCAGAGGTGGACGGCCAAGGGAACTCTGTTCCTTGCACATCGAGCTGCTCTAGGGCTGTGCTGTTGATGCTACAGCCCCCAGCCCCGGGTGGCTACTGAACACTTGAGTCGAGGCTAGTCCGAATTGGGCTGTGCCATAAATGTAAAAGACATGATGGGTTTCTAAGACTTAGTGTGAAAAAGAAAACGTAAAACTCAGTCATTGGTTATACTGATGACATGGGGAAATGTTAATATTTTGGATAAACTGGGTTAATAAAATATATTATTAAAATGAGTTTTTTGTTCTAAATGTGGCTACTAGAGAGTGTAGAATTACACAGGCGCTTGCCTTCCTGGCCAGTGCTGCACTAGGGAAGACACGCCCAGGGAAGAGGCCTGGGAGGGGGCCGTTCTGTCTTGAATTCTCTGAGCCCTCTGGCGGCCCCGTTCCTCACTCCTTGTCAGGAAGTCACAGCAGACGATCAGCACGGTAGAATTTCAGAGCTCCTCAGCCATGAGTGCGGTTAATGGAGCCCCACATGCACAACAGCGTCTCTGCACCTGCCTCCTGTATAACTAAGAGAAGCCAGCGCGTCCCCCACTCGCTCCCCCGTCCTGAAGCCACCGCAGGGCCTGCCATCACCAGCGTCGCCAGCTGCAGCAGAGGGGAAGCTACGGTACATTTTGGCTGCGAGGGCCCAGCCCTCCCTACTTTTGCTTTATATGCTTTTTAGTTATCAAGTGGAATAATTTTGTCAACACAGCTTGCTTTTTGTCCTTTATTTTGGCCTAGGCCCTAGGCTGATAAGCTTTAAACTACCTCTGACCTAATAAAAATAATATAACGACATTAACAACCACTACTGCTGCTACCACTGCAACTCAGCTACTTCCACGTGGACTCGGACATGTGTGATGTCTTGGCTTTCGGATGCTAGGCACTGAGAGGCAACACGAGGACAGCTGTGTGGATCGGCACATTCCTCTCTGACGTGGGGAAGCACAATAACTCCTTAATGGAAACTTCTCCAAAGGAGTTTGAGGCTCGCATGCCGGTGAGCCTGAAGCCAAGGCTATTTTCTTTTGACTTGGGTTATATCCACCTTCTCCCACATGCCACTAGGACTCTGCCATTGTCCGTTGTGGGCAACAGCAGTGTGGGTCTGCCCTCCACGATACAACTCAGGCTGAGATGGGACAGAATGAGATATTGTGGATGGAAGGATTTGAGGCTCCAATTCCTTTAGAATGTAGTTCCTCCGTGGAAATTAATGGGAGGAAGTTCATATTGCTCATCTGTGGGCTGTTTTCTAGTGCTGCCGTTCACTTGGGCTATTTTTTGGCTTTCATGTGGTGCTCACTGTAAAACCTCCTCTGATGAAGTGTGTCTGGCCATGATCTAAGGTGAGAAATAGCATAGGGAATGAATTTTCAGCCTTGGGAGAAATGTGTAGATTTTAGATTTTCAAATTCTTTATGGAGATGGTACCCTGAAAATGTCAAAGAGATCTTACAAACAACAGATAAATTTGCAAGTGGCACATAAGAAAATCTGATTCTTTAAGTATTTAAGCTGAAATTTTTTTGCCATGCAACTGCTTATATTTTATTCACATGCCATATTCGGAGCTTACGCCAGATGTTTTAATAACCAGAGCTAACATGACCTTGATAGGCGGTTACTGGAGCAGGTGGGACAAAGCAGAGGAGAAGGAGGGAGAACTGAGCACAGGGATGGCCTCCATGTTTAGTCTGGCCTCCTCTCTGCAAATGGGGCCAGTTGTGGAGATGCAGTTGCTGCCGCTGGTATAAAGATGGATTATCATTGCTATTCATTCTGAATACCAATGGTCCTCAATTTGTGTTTCATGAGACCCTAAGATTTGATTACGTATCTCCCAGGTGTTCAGAGAGTGTCACGTGAAGAACGTGTTTAGTTCTCAGCCATCGCTAGGTCCTGCCCTAAAACTGAACCCAAGTAGGTGCTGTGTGGTGTGAAAGCAATTCTGGAAAGGTTCTATGTTCACCCAGATGTCCTAGAGATTGTAAAGCTCTTCATTAGTTCAGTTCACCTAAGCTCTACCTAAAGTGGATACTTGCATGCCTGAGTATCTTTCACGGTTAAGAATGTTGATAGACTGGTACCACATTTACGGTTCAGGGGAAAATTGGCCCCATAATATCTTGGCCCTTGTCAAGGCCTGTGTCCAGGTCACGGTCCTATCCCTCTGTGGGAAGTGGCACAGTAAGAGACCATCATCATCTGTACGTCCCAAATTCCACGGAACTCTAACACTGAGCTTGGGAAGGAAGACAGGCGAGTGGCTGGGAATGAGTAACAAGGCACGATTTTCCTGAGTCACAGACATTTTTAAATTCTATTACTCCAACTTGGAAAAGGCTTAGAAGGCTTAGAAAGACTAGGATAACAAAACTTTTCAGAGATAATAAATCAAAAGGTGTAAAAATCAAGTTTAACAAATGTTCTGATACTTCTAAATTAATTTTAAGCACTGAAGGGTAAGTCATTTCCAAGCCTGTTAATGATATCTATTACTACTAAACCATAAAGAGGCTCTTCCTGATTACTAAATTAACACTTACTAAGATAACCCATGGTTAATCTGTGGTGATAGCTGTTTATCTTTTCATGTTTGTGATTGCTAAGTAACTAGATAGAGGTTAATGTGAGCTTTCTGTCAAAGATCATGTTATAAAAATACAGGACTTGTATTTTAAAATCTGTAACGAAATTTTTTAAAAAAACACTTGAAGAAAGAAAGAAATAAAATCTCCTTTTTACCTTCATTGAATATGGCCTCTTTTGTTGGATAATACTCATTATCATTCTGAGCGTTTGAGAGTACGGGCTTCCCACCTCAGGCAGTAACGTCTACATTTAAGAAAATCAAAGTTTAAGTTTCAATACAATTTATAACATTTAGACAGAAGAAGCAATGAGATTATTAGAATGTTAAAGTTAAAAAAACATCCTTTTAAGCCATATACTTGACTATTGGCTTAGTTCATTTACCTAAAAACCAAAAATGTGGGAAAATGCACTAAAAATTATTCATTCGTATTGGAATACATTTCTCCCAGTGATCTGTCTTTTGAAAGTAAGACTCCTTCTCTGGAATTTGACACATGTATGTCACTGAAATGACACAACCTCTATATGTCTTATGCAAAGGATGTCTTTGGACCATTCACCAAGACGTTTAATCCCTTTGCAGGGTGGATATTTGAAGGCTCTGTTGGGAGAGAAAAGGATGTACTTTATTCCTTCAGTAGATAGCTGCAGGACCCTGAGGCATTATCACATTTGGAAAATGCCATCCAAATACCACTGGCCCAATGTGGAAACCACCCACCAAATGCTGATTTCTCCAGGGGAATATAGTCTCTCAGATTTCCCTGAAATCTGGTTAATGGTCTACAAAACTCTCCAGGTGCACGTGGCCTCTGGGGGACGTGAAGGCTCTGGACTTCGATTTCTTCCATTAAGACAGTAAAATGCTAATGCTTCCTTCTCAGCAAGAGGACACCAAGAGCTAACACATCCTCTGTGAGTTAGCCATTGAAAAGGTGAGTTAGAGCATTTTACAAGTCACAAGTCTCAGGAAAAGATCATGACCAGTATTTTTCACAGGAGTTGTTAAAAAAAAGAGCAGGAAATTCATCATTTGTGTTCACATTCCATTCCCTGTGTGTATACTTTGACATTAAAGTAGAACTTTTTATTCAACAAATAACATAAGTATACTTCATGCACATGTCTCGAAGTGCCAACTGCCTCTAAAAAGAAAGCAACATTTGGTTTTCCTTCTGTTGTATCTTTTCAAGAAGGCTGAGAAGAGGGATGCTGACAGAAGCACACACCTGCGGATCAGCTGCGGTGTGGTGGAGAGACTGGGGCTATTTCATACATATATTCACTTCAGCAAATATGCACTGAACGTTTACTTCATCAATACATTGTGAAATAACAGGAGGTTTCCTTAAATTTTATATAAACATTCTTCAGGCTCATAGCTCTTTGCCTATTGAATTTTAATTTTTTAAAAATTGCATTTCTAATCATCCCTTAATTTCAGCCACATGCAGACATCTTACTATTTCTAAATCTTCATCCTCATCTTAAAACTAGTCTCCTAATAGGATATGGACACCTTTCATTCCTTTAAAAATATACTGTTGGGGCTGGCCCCGTGGCCGAGTGGTTAAGTTCACTTGCTCTGCTGCTGCGGTGGCCCAGGGTTTCACTGGTTCGGATCCTGGGCATGCACATGGCACTGCTCATCAGGCCATGTTGAGGTGGCGTCCCACGTGCCACAACTAGAAGGACCCACAACTAAAATATACAACTATATAGTGGGGGGATCTGGAGAGAAAAAGCAGAAAAAAAAAAAAAGATTGGCAACAGTTGTTAGCTCAGGTGCCAGTCTTCAAAAACAAAAAACAAAATATCTATGCATACTGTTGACAGTCATATGAATGTGCAGCTCTCTAAACTTACCGCCTGCCCATCTGGCCTGGAAGTTTAATCCTGCCCCCTTCCTCCAAGAGGCTATGTATCTACCCTCACACCAGAAACTGGGGAATTAACTAGCCTGAAGCCATCTTGCCATAACATAAGTGAGGCCTCAGGGAACAAACTATCTGCTGAGTTCTACACGTGAATTCATAAGGAATCCGCCATCCAGCAGCATAAGACAATAACCATCAGAGCAATGGGGTTCCTGCCACCATCGTCTGCAAATAAGGTCTGCAGTAAGTGTTGACTCCAGAACAAATTCTAATTGCTGGTTTTTCCTACTATACTTTAAAAATAAAGTCATTTGTATTCATTCCACATCAAACCCACAATGCTTTGGTAATGATTGCAAGAGGGGGGTATATAATCTGTTTCTGTGGGGTGATTCTTTTGTAAGTCAGTGATCTGACCTAGTCCGTAGCTGTACATGGATGGAAGAGTTCTGTATGCCTTTGACTCTGCGCCTCAGCACCAGGGATGAGCCCGGAGCATAAGAACTGAGTGCAGTTCCCACTCCTGCCTCTTACGGCCTGGAAGAACTTGTCTCCAAGCCTCAAGCGGTTCCTCTGTGAGGTCTTGATAACAATACCCTTCTCACTGATTCGTCAGGAGGGTGAAATGAAATGGGATATTTAAAGTATTTAGAGCACGGTGACTGACACACAGTCAATGATCCAGAAGTGCTGGCATTCTCTATTAAAGTCATATATATATATTTATTTTTTTGTGAGAAAGATTGTCGCTGAGCTAACATCTGTGCCAATCTCCCTCTACTTTATGTGGGATGCCACCATAGCGTGACTTGATGAGAGGTGCTAGGTCCACTCCCAGGATGTGAACCTGTGAACCCTGGGCCACCGAAGAAGAGTGTGTGAACTTAACCAGTACGCCACTGGGCCGGCCCCTGTATTAAAGCCCATATTTTGGTTGTTTGATAATACTTTATACAAATAACTTTATACCAGCTCATTGTTACTCACTAAAACATGAGATTCTCTCATTCTTACACAGGACTATATGCCTTACCGTTTTTTCTTCTTTGTAATACATGGTTTTGTAATACATGAGCAAAAAGCATAAGACTCTTTTGTTTGTATATTACCCCAAAAACAACGAAAAAAATACTTACCATATCTGTGTTGACATGTGCAAAAGATGGCACATTAAATATTCCTTGGATCAGTTCTGGTGGGCTGCTGACTCCCAACCATAAGAACATGTTCAGACCGTTGGCCAATAGGAATACTCCTTCTTCTGAGAGCCGGGACTCAGAGCAGCGAATCGCAGTAGGCAACGCCGTACTCTTGACGTCTAACGTGTGCTGTGCAGGCAAAGACACGAGGGTCAGAAACTCCATCCTTCCTGCCCTCCTTCCTTCCTCTCTCTTCTTTTCCTTCCTCTTCCCTCCCTCCCGCCTTTCCTTCCTTCTAGCGTACATTTAATGAGTGCCTGCTGTGTGCTAGGCATTGTTCTAGTCAATCATCCCTGCCTTGTTCAGTTTTTTTGGAGGGAAGAAGAGACAATGAATAAGTAAAATAGACAGAATTTTGGATGTTGTTAAGTGCTATGAAGAAAAGAAGCAGGAAAGTGGGGTGGGGCATGTCAGTGGTGGTGGTGGTACAGTTTTAAATAGTGATGCCCAGGAAGGCTTGTTGAGAAGTTAACTTCTGAGTAAAGACCTGGAAAGATAAGAAGGAGCCATGGGGTTATCTAGGGAGGAGCATTCCAGATGGAGGGACCAGTTGGTGCAAAGGTCCTGAGGTAAGAGCCTGTCTGGGATGTTCAAGGATCAGCAGGGAGGCCGGCATGACTGGAGTGGAGTGAGCAAGGGGAAAGTAATGAAAGATGAGGTCAGACAGAAAGGAGGGGAGGAGAGTGCAGATAGCACTGGGCCAGGGTGGGAGGAACTTTGACTTTGACTGAAATGGAAATCCTGGAGTGTTCTGAGTAGAGGAGGGACATGAGCTGACAATTATTTTAACAAGATCACTCTAACTTCTGTGCCAAAAACAGACCAGAGAGGCAAAGGAGCAAGCAAGGAGACTGGCTGGAGGCTGTTGCAATCGTCAGCAGGAGGGACGATTATGCTTGAATCTGGGTGATGACAGATGAGGGGGTGAAAAGTGGTTGGACTCTGGATATTCTCGGAAAAGAGAGCTGACACGTTTGCTGATGGATGAGATGTGGCGGATGAGAAGAAGAAAGCAGTCAAGGGTAACTGCAAGATTTTCGGTCTAAAGAATTGGAAGGAAGGAGTAGTGATAAATGGAGGGGGAAAAGCCTGCTGGAGAAGCAGGGCTTGGTTTAAGATGCCCCTTACACACCCATGGAGAGATGCTCAGGAGGCTACAGGGACAGACACATCTAGAGTTCAGGCAGAGGTACGGCTGGAGGTATGAACTTGGGAATCAGCAGTGTATCAGCATCCCTGAGAGCCATGAGGACAGATAAGACCCCCAAGGGACTGAGTGCAGAGGGATAAGAGGGGCTTCCCAGGGACTGAGCCCCGGGGTACTCCGACAGGGAAAACGGTAAACTAGTAAAGGCAGCAGCAGAAGCCAGGGAAGCAGGAGAGAAAGCAGGAGAAGCTAAATGAAGAAGGTGTTTCTAGAGGGAGAAGTCAGCTGTGTAAGAGGCTGTCGCTAGATAGAACAGGGAAGGACCGAGAACTGCCCACTGGATTGAGCAATATGTTGGTCAGCGGTGACCTTGGCAAAGGAATTTGAGTGCAGTAGTGATGTTCTTGACCCTTAGAGTTCTGGTTTCTCTGGTGTATAGATTTAATAATCCAATTTGACCTGAAAATCAGTCATTTGTAATAACTTACACCTAACATTCATAGTGATTGAAAGAATCAATAGCTTTTTTATTTCTAACCTAATTTAACTCTTTCTAATACTGATTGCACTCTTACCGAGAGCCTGAGTATGAATTTGAATACAGGAATTAGAAATAAGCCATTAGTTTTCCCTGTTCTTATCCCTCAATTCTAACTTGTTAGGTCTCAAGGGAAAAAAACCTAATCACACAGTACAGGGGAACGCAAGACATGAAGGACTGGTTTCGAACGAGCAGAATACATGCCAAGTAAATTCTCTGAGGGCCAGGGCAGCAGGTCCCTTGTGCAGTGGAGGCATCCTCAAACATACGCTGCTGGTTAACCCCTGACTGAATTTGGTCAAGGCTAATCGTAGCCATTCTGATTAAATGTGGTGACTCTCAGACATTCGTACATCGTATAAAGACACATAAATACATGCATGCACATGGGATCCCATTTGCACACACATCAGCTCCTTTAACGCTATGAGGTAGATTTCTTCAACAATCGAAGCTTGGCTTGCTCCAACTTGTTTACTGACCTGTCAATATGCCGCCTCAGTTGAAGAGTACCAATTTGGGAACGAGGGAAGAAAAGCACTCATCTGAACAATGAAGTAGGAACTCCTCAAATCCTGCTCCCGCCTCCGCCCCCCACACTCTGCACGTGGTGACACAGATAGGCAACATACTCAGAGCGCCTGTCCTCAGTCCCACACTACACATTCTGAAGGCGTTCGTGACTAAATTTCTTCTTAAGAACAAAATGTTTCAGATATAACATATGGCAAAGGACAAAATATGATTGCCTTGCAGACTCCTCCGGGAAACGCACCACCACCATGTGCTTACTATTGGCAGAAGCTGTGGGTAGAAGAAAAGCTGAGAGTCGGCCACACCCATGGTCATGACCAGCTGTCTCTGGTATGCCCGCTCATCTGTTGAGATCTCTGGCCTGCTGAGCAGCACACAGTTTTTTAACAAACAATTCATGTACACGGGCAATACTTTCATGGAATCTGGTAGAATAAGCTGTAAAAAGAGAGATATTTGTTTCAGGTGCTTGGGCTTTACTAAGAAAGACCTGCCAAGCTTTACCTGCGAGATGGAAACATCACTTGATTTTGAGGTCCTTGTGAGGTTTAAATGGCAATCCATGCAAAGCACAGAAACTGGCACAGAGTAGGTATCCCAAGAACGATGGTTGGTTTTATTCATCTAGCGCTGCAGGAGCTTGATGCAGTGGTGATCAGCACCCCCCACCTAGGGTGCAATCCCAGCTCTGCCTCTTACTAGGGGTGTGACCCTGAGCAAATTACCTATTCTCTTTTCCTTGGAATAATAGCGCACCGACTTCATGATCATGGGGTTGTTCTGACGGTTAAATGATTATTAATTTTGAAGCACTTAAAATAGTGCCTAGCACAGAGTATCATATACATGTTTATTACATAAAATGACCTAAGTGATTTCCTAATCTGTATTACTGAATTCTACCTCTTGAGTTCAAGCATTTCCAACTTCCCATGAGCTATCTCTTCCTTTATTCTCTTTATGCATCTTAAACTCACACAGTTAGTCATGAACTCATCAAATACTTATTAAACGCCACTATGTCACAGGTTCTGTGCAAAGTGTCGAGGACGTACAGTCCTGGGCCACACAATGACATTTCAGGGAAGGACGGGCTGCATATAGGACAGTGGTCCCATAAGATCAGTAGCATACAGCCTAGGTGTGTAGTAGGCTACACCATCTAGGTTTGTGTAAGCCTGATATTCGTACAATGATGAATCGCCTACCAACACATTTCTCAGAATGTAGCCCCATTGTTAAGCGATGCACAACTACAGAGGAATGAGGCATAGCCCATGTCACAAGGTACTCGAAGTCTGTTAGGGATGATAGACATACAAACAGGTAAAACATGATAAGGAGATTGTAGTACTACAGATACAAATGAAAACAGGAAATGCTTCATGAATTTAGATGTATCACTACTGAATAAGGCAAAATAAAACTCCTACAATTCCACATATATGTTCTTCCTCTTATGTTTCCTATTTTAGATACTGGAACCAGCAGATGAAACTGAAGTTCATTTTCTTTACTCTCCATTAGTAAATGAATTCTTTCAATTCTACCTTAATAATCCACCTGTACCCTCCTCTCCATCCTCACTTTGGCTCACATGACCTCATTCTAGCTACCTCAAAGGACATACTTTGTAATGTGATGCTGCAAATAAACACAATGCAGCAATTCTAGAAACACAACCTGATGAGTAATAAATTACAAATAATTTGCCTGTGTTAACCTTCTCCCAACTCAATTTTATAAAAATGGCTAAAAAACAAGATTGACCAATCTGAGTATCACTTCCTTCCATTTATCAGTAGGTCAATGGACAGGGAAATATCCATAATACGTAGATCCATAATCCAGAATACATAATCCAGAATACAGAGGAGATAATGATAATTTGTAAACAGAAATATCTGGTCTATAAATTCGTGATTTCTTTTTAGCTTTCTATCTTAATGATGAAAAAGAATATATAGTCATGTGTTGTTTAATGACAGGGATACGTTCTGACAAATGTGTTGTTAGGCAATGTCGTCACTGTGTGAACATCATAGTGTCCTTACACAAACCTAGATGGTACAGCCTCCTACATGCCTAGGCTAGACGGGGCCAATCTTATGGGACCACCTTCCTATATGCAGTCCGTTGTTGACCAAAACGTCATTATAGGCTACATGGCTGTACATTTATCAGAATCCACACTGAAAAGAAAATTTCCCTCGGGGCTCTTTTAACATTTACTCTTCAGCTCAAATCCCTTTACGTCCTACGTCTCTTCTCATGACCTACTACGTTGAGGCATGTGTAAGGCAGACCTTTCTAACTGGTTCAGGCAAACATATTTCAGAATATTTCAGAATTCTACTTTGTAGTTTATTTCCCTTATCAACTTCTAATCTCCTTTCAAAGAACCAAAGACAGTTAAATACACGTTTCCTCATATGAGTAGAACACTCGCTTATAATTTTTTCTCTAGCATAAAATATTTTTATTTGATAACCTTTGATACTGGATTACTTTTTCAACCAAGGAAAATCATGATCCAAAGATGGAGGAGCCAGATCATGGTCATCCTCCAGAGCCAAACGGCCTCGATGCTACTTCTAAGCTAGTTAACTAGTTAGGCCTCTAACACATTATGAATGAAGAACGTTTTCCATTCCCACATAGAAGCACGCATACTAAACCTATTACTTTGCAGGTAAGTCATTTGACTTGCATTTCTGAAATCGCTATACTTCCAAATAACGTAATACATTTAAATTCAGAACAGTGAGCTATTAGATTTAATAAAAAGAATCTACCTTGCTTATGTGAGCTTAAAAAACTGTTTTAATGTTGTTTGTAGTTATATGTCTTAACCCAGCATATGACCCCCAGAGTTTAGTGCCTCCTTACAGTCTGAGGGGTCATACGCTGGGTTACACTCCTTACACTCCTTTACCCCTAAGCACCTCTCTGCCTCAACCTAGTCCTGGCCCTGGCATACAGTAAAAGCAGTTCGACTGAGGTCCAGCATCACATAACCCAAGTATACAGCTCCTTAACGGTCTTGTTTGGATCAAGGAAACTTTGGTCTCTATAGAAAAACAGTGGAATTCCTTTAGGAATTTCTCCACAAATGCTGTTTCTCGCAAGCGAACTACAAGAGGCACCAAGTCTGAAGTTACATTCTCTGAAGAGAAGCCCAAGTCCAGCCATTCTAGGTTTTTACTTAATGGTATATTTTAATATATTATAATCCCTACATTTTCCAGACTCCATGCTGGATAACTGTAAGATATCTAAGTTATATCACATCTTAAAGCATATCATTGGTCAAAAGGTACACTTGAAATGTGCTAATGGGGAAAGAAAAATCTCATAAGAACAGGAATAATCTCTATCAACTTTTTAAAAGAAAACTTGTCATTATAATGTTTTTACTCCAAAAATAATTAAACAGTAATAAACAGATGATCTAGTAGTAGAGACAAAGCTTTTAACTTTTAAACCAGAAGGAACCGACAGGTTTTCTTTCTTTCCTTAAATAGGGAACAGATTTGTTTTTAACTTGAGGTCTCTGAATCTGATCGTTTCACCGTTGGCAAACTTCCTGAGAAGATGCTAACTGTACCTGTTCTCTGTCAACTAATCCTTCTGAAGAGTGAGATACTCCAGACACAGAAGAATGTTCCAGGCCTCTAAAACAAACAGTAAAACTGGGGTGTAAAGTGCTCATCATTGGACTCTATCCAGGTGCACCTGGTGGGCTTTGTCTAAATTAAACAAGCACACTGTGACACGGTACTGATATCAGAGTTTACCAAAGCGGCCAATCTTCTGAATACGAAAGAGGACTGACACTCATATAGATTCAAGAGCTGCTTATGTGATTATCAACACAGGGGATGAGAGCATGGGCAGCTGATTGAATCACTCTGGACAGCACAGAAAGAGATTTTTGTGAAAAGTCCGAGCTAATAACTGTGTTTGTTTTATTTTTGTTCTTTACCCAGATTATGAATTTGGCCCCCAAATTTATCTGTACTGTCTTTGTTGCTGGGGGCTTACTTTGGGTAGGGTTTCAGATGTCCCCTCAGCATGCACTTTTGACAGTGAATGAACTAGAGAGTTTTCCCATCTCTTCGTATCTCTTCTCTTATAATCCAAATTCTATACTCAGAAATTCAATACACAGCTATGAGAAATGGCAGCTAGCTTTGACTGACAGAGGGAAGAGTGTGAACAAGAGAACAGATGCAAATATAAATGTGGACATGAGGTTCTCCTTTTTCTTTTACAGGAGAGAGTCTAAATGAGATTTATTTAAAGGACATTCTCAAATTCATATTAGTAGATGATGGCCAGAGACAATTCTTTCAAAACTCTTCATACCTATGAATAACTTTTAAATATAAAGAATTCCAATTTTATAAATTATATTTATGCTTATAAAATATAAAGAAGTCATTACTGCCATCAGTTCATGTTAACTTTGATTATTAATATGTCTAAAAAGTATTTAAGAACACAAATTTCACAACCAAATATCCATCTTCATATATCCATCTTCATAGACAAAAAAAGAATCTCATTTGTATCGTGACATTTCTTACATATAACATTCTTTTGTTTATACATAATGTAGTGAATGTCAACTCAATATGCATACACATTTTTTGGTTCATGCATCTTGTAAAGCCACTAAGCTTTTTATTGTTGGCTATAAAAATACCACAGTCCCCAAAGCTGGCTTTCTCATTCTTTTTGGTAAAATAGTTTACTATATGGCATCTAAATCCATAGAATATTATAAGCCTTCAACAGTTAAATGCTGAAGGAACAAGTGGTCATTTGGAACACTTTAGCATCTTCGTACAACAGGTAGCTTACCTGACTCGCTGCAGATGGACTTGCACAATTCTTTCGGTAACATGCCAACATATGGGCAGTCTGATTAACTAGAATTTCCCGGATGACCTTCAAGGGCTGGTGCAGAACTGCTTTAAAAGCTATTTGCACAAAACAATGAAAAGGGCATCAAAGTTTTAAGCTTAGAAATTGATCCCTTCAAATAATAAGAATAATAAAAAAACCCAAATTGCTATTATCTTCAGACTACCCAGCAAGGGATGACAGGATTTAAAATGTTAATATCATTTGCTAATGATCTCTGCTTGACTAAGTATGATGATCTGGCCAATGAAGAACAATGGCCTGCCTATAACAAAATGTAGGTAACTGGTCCAGATTTTTCCTTGGAATATTAGAGACAGAACTCTACACACAGAGAAAAGACAGACCAGTTTGCCATTTTCTGATGTCTTGAATTCCAACAGGCTGGATTGCTGCTGCTTCTAAACCTTAGTGTAGAAGGAGAAGTGTAGAAACCTTTCATGGGGGAGAAGGAGCCAAAGCAAATTCCACCTTGGGCCCCTCCCATTTCATAATTATCACGGTATGGATAATGTTAGGGACGGTCTTTTTCCATTATCCCCATGTGCCAGAGGGCACGCTCATGTCCCATACTAAGACCTAAGTATCACCTTTCTAAATTTCAACTCAGACCCCTAGGGAAGGAAACTTTTTTAAATAAAAGTTTATAGCTGAGCCTGAACTGAGTTATCTCATTATTAGAGTTAGAGATGCTGACTATTCTCCTTGACCCTTTGCTTCTAAATTCTGAATTTACCCACCAAAAGGCTGCACCGCCACAGTGCCTGTCAGCTACTAACTCAATTATCCAATAAGTCTTGACTGACTTACTAGGCAGGGTATACTGCACCACAGGATTAGCAAAGGTTACCTGACTTGGCGAAGAAGTTGACCAGGGCGTCTGTCTCACAGCTCTTATAGAGATCAGCTAGCTGGGAGCTGCAGTTCAAGCTGAGATTGTGAATCCGAAGTCTTCTCTGACCCCCAACGGTCGTGTAAAGCACAGCACACTGCAGAGGCAACATCGAGGACACGTGTTTTTCAGGTCAACATAACCCCCCAAGCAAGTCTGATCTTATTTCCATTTACAGAACACTGTGTACAGCAGAAAGCCCTCTAAATTTTTCCAGAGGATTTTTTCTATTATTGCTAAAAGTCAAACAGCAACAAATGATGGAGGAATAAGGACCAATTCATACACTGGGTTTCTATGTAGGATTTCACCGATTTAAACAAATTTTAATACGGCTATTCACAAGTAAATATCTGTTTGCATTTCCACAACTAGTCTGCATTTCGCCTATCTCAGATTTCATTACCAAGGACTCAGGTCCAGAAATAATACCTTCATGTTCTCATGGCCCTACTCAAGGCTCACTTCCCTTAAAAACATACAACTAGCTCTGAGGATGCACTTAGGTTTTATGCTGATAACATACACATTTGCAAACACGTAACTATCTCCCCAAATATCTGAGACTTTAAAATAAACATTGGTTAGAGTTCTTCCTTAGCGTAATGCCAGCCTCTCTCCATTCTTTAAGGATGACGCTCATGTCTGAAAACTATGACCATTAGATATAATTTTCTTGTTTTAACTCACAGTTTCCATGGCTTCTAGTTAATTTTATTTACTACAAAGCCAAATCCTATTTATACTTGCTTATAACATGATAACATGTGCTCACCATGGTGTCTGACATGTGGCAGGAGAGCAACAAATGAGTGAACGGGCGCTGAGCCAGAAAGAACTGAACACGAGTGGCGGTCAGCGAGCTGATGCCTGCGATACTGACCACGAGTCTGCAGGCCTCTCATGCAATGACGTATGATTGCTACTTCATAGAGACAGCATATATGAATCAGAGTATGGAGAATACACAACAGAGTACTCTAATGACTTTTGCTTTTGGAGAAATAGAGTGGAATTTCTTTATGGAGAGACTAACACAGTTGATGGTATTTTAGTCTCCCCACTGATCTCTGTCAGTAACAAACTAATAAGCAAAACGATGAGAATGTACTTTAAATCACCTGGATTAAGGCTCCGCTGTCTTCACCAAGTTTGTCATCATGCTTGAACTCCACGGTCACTGCCTTGTCACAATCAATGGCTGCCATTTCTATATCAGTGGTGTTGTTCATAAAAATCCCACCAAAGAAATCAGTGGCTCTGAAACCTAAGGATGGAGAAAAAGAAATTTTGCTTCTCATTATTTTACTGTTATTTTCTTTGGTGGCCTGTTGTCCATCTGAAGAAGAAACAATTATACAACAGAGACTTGAAAAATAGTCTAAGTGAAAATTACCTGTGCTGGTACGAACCCTCATAATAGCATCAAATCCTATTTTCTTTTCAATATCATTTCTGAGGTCATTCAAAAATTGTTGGCTATCCAAATGCATCTAAAAAATAAAGTATGATCAATGTCCACCAGATGGCAGTAAAAGACTTAAACAAACTTCTTTTTTTTTTTAATCTGGATTAAAACCTACTTTATCCAGAAATCTTAGAAAGGGTTTTTAAAGTTTTTTCAATTTTATTTCATTTGCAATCTTTGGTCTTATCAAATCCTTTAACTAGTTTCAATATAAATATGTGGCTAGGCAATTAAAAATAATTTATTGATGATAAATAAAAACAGATGATAATTAACATTTATTATTATCTTGGGGGAACACGCATGCTCACTCCATGTTTCAAAGTGGAGGTGCATGAACTAGACGGCAGCCCCTGACCCCTTGTCCTCAGGTGAGGGCAGGTGACTTGTCTGATTAGTAGTTTGGGAAAAGGAGTTGGGTGGGCACAGCTGAGCCTCTCTGCATCCTCTGTCTGTGGAGGCAGCCTATCTGCAGGAGGCACATGTTTCCCGCCCCTCAGGATAGTAAGTTTTCAAGGCACAGCTGTCCACAGGAGAAGCCTGTAGCTGTGCCCACCCTGGGCCTGAGTGTATAAGTTAGTCACATTGAGAGTGAAGCATTAGTGAATCCACTTGTCAACGAACCCAGGGCCACTATAGTGCTGACATTTTGATCATCTCCTGACTCTGTCTCTCAATTCAGGCTTAGAAGAGAGGGTATGATGAATTGATCCCCCAAACTGGAACAATTTAAAACAAATATATAGTCACTTATTTTCATTTTTTGTGTGTGTGAGGAAGATTGGCCCTGAGCTAACATCTGTGCCAATCTTACTCTATTCTACATGGGATGCCACCACAGTGCATCTTGATGAGCAGTGCTATGTCTATGCCTGGGATCCAAACCCGTGAACCTGGAGCCACCAGAGCCGAGCACGTGAACTTAACGACTACGCCACCAGCCCAGCCCCGATATAGTCACTTTTTAAAACAATATCTTAAATATATTTAATATAAAGTATAAAACTTTTATGTAAAATATATTTTTCTCCATCATAGAAGCTTATATTGATATTCACCTCTGAGGCTGCCAAACACTTAGGGAGCAGGAAAGCAATTGCTTAACCATACATCCATTGTTTACCACTGGCTCTACAATGAACATTTGTCAGTTTCCCACAGCGGGGAACAGCTTTCTCAACCTATAATCTAAGCACCAGAAGTCAAATGGCAGTAGAAAACTGAGGTGAACAAACTGCTGGCATTTACCTGGAAATTGTTGTATTTGTAAAGGGTTCCTCCAGTGAGCAGAGGCACGAGACCCAAGGAGGCCACGTCCACATACTGACTGGGAAAGAGGAAGAGCGTCACGCAGCAGCCGTGAGCCACACAATCCCTGGCCAGCGAGTCATAGACATTTGTCTGGGGCTGGAAAAGTACCTAAAGAAAAAGATGCACGTGAGGAAAAAGAGAGTCACAAAATGTTTTTGGTTAAAATTTTTAATATCCACTGAATTCGTATTAAATTTCTTAAAAAAAAAAAAATTTTCCTGTTAAGTGAACTGGGCTGAAGAAATGAACTGTGGCATCATCAGGGCAGCAGCCACTTCCTGAGCAGCCATTCTGTGGTCGGCTCAGCTGCGCACAATTTGATGTGATCCTCCCACAACGCTAATGAAGCTGATATTGCTGTCCTCCCGTCGCAGCCTAGAGGAGGCAGGCTGGCTGCTGTCACGTGGCCAGTAGCTGGATGCCTCCGTCATGGTCTTACCTTGCCCGCTGACTTGCCCCTCTCATGGCTCCACTGTCCGAGGGTGTGAGCAAAGCCTATTGTGGGCATCAGGCCCTCTGCCTCAAGCCTCAGGAGTGCTGTCAGATGGTGCAATCTACAATCTCCCTCTCCCTTTTACTTTTTTTCTGCATTTCCCCCATTTCCTCCATTTCTATAATAGTCTTATTACTCGGTCTCTTACACAGATTATACGTGAAAAAAGTTTGAGACCTTATTTTAATTTAGGTACATTTTGGACATCAGTTTTTCTAGGAATATAAAATTTCTTAAATTATTTGCGATTCATAATATTTGTATCATATACAATGTCCTGGATTTATGCATTACATTTAGCTTTTCCTCTTTCTTACACAAAGGACACACTCCCTCTTTCCTTACTCCCTTTTAAGAACTGACATATAGTCACTTCAAAGGGTAACTGTTTACAAGTACCTTCTCTTTGTCTGTGTTAATCAGCTTTTTGTCGTCTCTGTTTTTGAGCTTCCCTGGTGCTTCCGCAGTCGGCAAGGAGGAATGGAAGATGAACAGTTTCCCCGGACAGTCTGCTGCCTGAAAAAAAAATCACAGAAAATGTTTTGGGTGGGAAAGTTTTATTTTAAGGGACTCAGAAAATAAATTAAAATATAAGTACTTTCTAAGAGCCAATCACTGTACAACTCTCGTTTAATCCTCACAATAACCTCTGCATCATTGGGCAAGTACTATTCTCTCCATTTTACAGATGGGAACACTGAGGCTCAGAGAGGATAAGAGATTCGCCTTAAGTCACACAAGTTGTAAATGAGAGCACCAATATTTAAATGTAGGTCTATATACCATGATGCTTTAAAAAGCTATTACGATGATGCGTTACAGTGAAAATACTCTCTAGTGTAGCCTACAGGACAGTCTTTCAGGACCAGGTAAGCCCATGCTGCAACAGTAATTGATGAGATTCCCAGGTCATGATGCAACAGAAGCTCTTCTTCGAAAGCTTTAGTAAACATAGATTAAACCTAAAGCAGTATTTCAAGCAAGAATGCACAAGAATGTGGCGGTGGTGTGGCAACAGTCGACACCAGGAACCAGTTATTAGGCAAGATGAGACAGGGAAAATGTGGGATCAAGATTATATCTGTAGTCCCTGGGAAGCAATAAAAGGATGATTTAGGCTCTGCGAAAGACAATTCAGCATTAAGAATATTTAAAATCTTATTTAAGCAGCTAAGAAGTAACCTACCAAGCAAAATTTACTGAAATTAAATGATTCCACAGATTGCTCCCCTCCAACCTTGCTTTTCTCCAAACCTTCCTGGCACATCGCTGCCAGAGCGCTCTCTGAAACAAAGGCTACTGGTCTGGTCATGGACGGGGCTTTTCTCCTTAAGAATCCTGAGGACTTTTTACAGGATCAAGTCCACACTCCTTCATCCGGGTGGGAGCAGGAAGGGGAGGAAACAGTGAGATGAGCTGCTACCAACATTTGCTGTGTGCAGCTCTGTGCCAGACCCTTCCCACAGTTCTTATTCTATACTCAGAACCTTGTGAACAAGGTACTATTGCCTGCATTTCAAGGAGGAAAACTGAGGCTCATCCAGTTTGCCCGGTTCACACAGCCAGTAAATGACAGCTTCAGGCCTTTGGAGTTTTGTCTGAATCTATCTTTCCAGTCTAATCTCCAACACTGCCTCGCCCCTGCCATCCCTTGCATTGGAAGTTTCAGCCACACAAGCTTCTTGCTTTCTTGGAATACACCACACGCTTTAGACACTTTCATGTCTTTGCGTATTCTATCCCCTCAGTCTGGAATCCACATCTCCCTTTTCCTGGCCTGGAGCTGTTGTTTGCAAAGGCTGGGTTTAGCAGCACACACTGGTATGCCTTAGTCAGCTGGAAGTGTTTTAAGTTATTTGCTACTAATAACGAGGCACTTGGGTTTGCAAATAACTTCCTTAAGAAATAAATGGAGAGAAGTCAAGGTTAGCCCTGTCTGAATGTGTCTTACTGAGTGACATTCTGATATGCTTTGTGGAGCGGGTCACAGAGGTGTGGTCACAGCTGACACACTGGGAAGGGTGGGTGACCCCACGCCCCATCTCGTCTTTGCTGTGGCCAGTAGTGAGCAGCAATCCTACTGTTGCACGGGCCTTCAACTGAAAATTCCTGATAGATCAGCATTATTGCGATGGAAAACAAATTGCGAAAGGTTGGCCTGGAGAACCCACTGTTCAAAATTCAGCCCCAACGTCCTTTCCTTTAAGAGAAGTGTTGTTATCACTCTCGGCAGAGCAGGGTGCCTCTGCCTCTATGCCCCCACTCTACTTTGTAGATAAGACTATTCTAGAATTAATGACACCACATCACAACTTTATCTACTCTACTGTCTTCTGCAGATCACAGGCTCCTTGACTTTTGGACACTGTGTTTCTCTAAGCCCCATCGGGTCCAGGGCCCTTCACTCTATCGATGTTCCATAAACTGCTGTGGAAGGCATGCTACGATGCATCATCTTGAAATCAAATTTAGGTATATATTAAGATAATTTAAAGATAACTTCCCCCCAACTAGTGATAAATTTGCAGTCTAACTACTAAAGGCCATTTCCCTCCAACTTTTTGCCAAACTCTATTTATCTAGTTTTACGGTGGAAGTAATAGCTAACTCGGAAAACTGCTGTTTGGCCAAGTTGAACGGGAATGCCAGAAATTCACACGGAGTTGAATTATGAGTGTCAGATTATGAAGGAGATGCGGATTTTGAAAAACTATGTGGGGAAAAAGACACTAAGAGTACAAGATGCTGTGGACAAGAGAAAATAGTGTATCGAAGCGTTTCATTGGCTAGTTCAAGGACTTCTGAGGAAACATGCATAAGAACTTTCCCAACAGTCCCTCTTTATCTTTGTGACAAATCAGCACCTGTTTTGTGTTGGTTTTTGTCTGCTCTCTTTGCTTGAATAAAGAAGTTTATTACTACTGCCTATATATAGATTTTACTTGGCATCTATCTGATAGACAGTAAAGCTATAATTCAAATGGGGGAGTCCAGTTCTAAAACGTCTTTACTCGGACACACGATGAGAAACACTGCACTTTGATGTTCTTTCAGCTTCTGCTCCCTGTCCACAGAGGACGAGACTCTCATCTCTGGCCTCTTGTGCAGAATACCCTGAGCTAGCTGGCTGACCAGCTGCAGTCCTGGGGTTCCCAAAGTCGCTCTTTGCTCTCCTCCCCATCGCCCTTCTCCGGAATACAAGCAATAAATGTCAAGTCTTGTATCACAGCGTTACACCTCTTCTACCACACTGTAAACAACTTAGAAGCCAGGACAGCAGTCCTTACACTGCCTTACAAAACACAGGCACTTCGTAAATCTTTGCTGATTGAAAGAACGAGTGAAGGAATGAGGTGGTCTCTTCAATATTTAGATACTACCCTGCAAATTCTCAAAAGCCTTAGCTCTTAGCCAAAGAATGACTTCAGGCAAGAATTTTTATACCCTTACATACAAGTCACACAAATTTAAGTCTGGCTGATTTTTAGCCACACAGGGCTTGAAAAGATAATGAGACAATATGACTGTCAGAGGTAGCTAAATAATCCTACACACACCAGACATTTATATACACACATACACACACACACAAACTCTTTTACCCTGTTGGAAAAATCTTTTCTTCTTCCAAACCGGGTAGAGGTTTGCTATGAGACAGAAAGCGCGAACTGCAGACAAGCTCCAATTACACTGTAGCAGTTTCTGCTCTTATACAAGCAATTATAATCACCCAGAATCTTCCTTGCAGATGCAGGAGAAACGCCTTCATTAATCTGTTATTTACATCAACAATCTATTTATAAAAAAAGTTCTGAGGAAACATGATTAAAGGCACAGACACAATGGAACCGCTAAGGCAGAAGTAAAGACCTAGAAATCAGTAAAAACGTCAGGGAAAGAAAATAATTATATTAGAAAATCTACTGTAAGTATTATTTGTATCTTTCTTGGTAGTTAACGCTAAAAGAAATGTTATGAGTTGGAATTACTGTAATAACCGACTCTAGAAGACCAGATAGTGAATTTTTCTACATGTAAGAAATTGAATAACACAATCATGTCTCCACTTAATGTTCTACACAAGAAAGAAACTTTCTTCATAGTGTTATTTCTTAATTTCACCATTAATTAAAAGCTTAGGGCCAGATGTTAAATCATGGGTAAGTGAAAGCATTCTTAGTGCAAAAGTAACGTACAAAGTCGTATGGGTCAGGTATGCAATTTCCTGGTGAGATGACTCAATGTAAGGATATTCTCAGATACTGCAGAATAGAGAACAATTTCTTACGCTGGTGGTTCCCAGATACAGAGAATCAGCAGAACAAATTGGAGAGCTGAGGAATCAGAATCTCTAGGAGTGGGGCCAGAAATCCACATTCTTAAAGTGTCCATCCTTGAACACTTGACTCCATACTCACTGGTTGGGGAGCTGCTGCCTTATCCCCTGCAACAGTGGGGCGCCATGCCGACAGCGACTGCCACTGACATTATGTCCAACAGTGCCATTCTATAAAGGTAGTTCCTTATCTTTTCAAAAAGGCGATTATTTACCTTTTATAAAGATAGGTCATTCTACTTTGCAAGAATACTACTGCTTATTAACTTCGATATTTATGAAGTTTTTTTGAGTTGTTATACTTAGATATCAGTTTCTTCTGATTTTTAAACTTGAATGTAAAAGTATACATTACTCTAACAATAAAATTATAAATATAACAAAAAATAACATGCGAAAGACATGAAAATACATTGGATGCAATGAACTGGCCTCTGGTAAGTGACTGATAGCTGAGAACACTGCTGTGGTCACTGCAGTGTGTGAGCAACCTCAAAGAACACTACGGCTAGTAAGAACACAGGGTTTTTCAGTAACGTATCATAAATAATACCACATTTCAGACACACGGAATGCATGTACACAAATTTGCTTTATGCATTTTTTCTATGCTAAGCAGCCTCTAGACATCTTGTGGATTGCCAACATGGAACCCACTGTCATAAAACAGTATAGCTCCCTTGCAGAAATGGAATGTGGGGTTGAGCTGGGATTCGGTACTCAGGTCCACTGTAAGCCATGCCGTTCTCTTCTTTCCCATTCCCTATCCTAATTGATGGCATATAGCCTATGAATATCCGCTCATCTTCCCTCCCAGACATGAGCACATGAATACAATTTTATTCCCAGTCCTAACTTCTTAGTGTAGAAAGCCTTGCAGGGTCATGTATGACTCATCATATATTGGGAAACTTACATATGGATTTCTAGGTACTTTACTGGAAGAGAGAACAAAAATAACAAAACTCCTTCAAATTGAAATAGAAGATATTTGTTTTTAGCAATGTGGAATAAAATAGGCATTCCCAAGTCTTTCTGTAGCCCAACCAATCATTACCATTGACTTCCATGGATGAACTCTAATATCTCCAAATTGCTTTATGACGTAAAACATTTTTAATTTATGTTAAATTAACATGTATTCTGAGGCTTCTGGGGGGACATCCAATGAGTGAATGCTCTGAAGATCAAATAACCCCAGCAAGAATTGCTGTACTAGACCCAAGCTACAATGTTTAGACCCAAAATTTATGTGGAAGTGTTTCATAAACTCAGTTCTGTAGCATTGTTGTTGCTGTTTGTTATTATTGCTATTGTTATTATTATAAGCTATTTCATTTTAAAAGTTAATTTAAATTTAACTTAATAAAATTTTTTTTTTAAAGATTTTATTTTTTTCCTTTTTCTCCCCAAAGTCCCCCAGTACATAGTTGTGTATTCTTCGTTGTGGGTCCTTTATTTTTAGTTGTGGCATGTGGGACACTGCCTTAGCGTGGTTTGATGAGCAGTGCCATGTCCGCACCCAGGATTCGAACCAACGAAACACTGGGCAGCCTGCAGCGGAGTGCGCGAACTTAACCACTCGGCCACGGGGCCAGCCCCTAACTTAATAAAATTTAAAAGTCAATTTTAGGAACTAGCAGTCCAGGCCAAAGTGGTTTAACTCTTGCACTAAGGTAATAATGATTAAGAGTAAGTGCTTTTCAATCATTTTGCCTTCTTCAGATAACTGTCTTTACTGCTATGAAAATGACCAGAGCCTCTTGGGCTCAGCTTCCCGGTCAGAGACACGGCCAACCTAGTGTCTGCTCTGGGCACTCGGAAAGGCCCTGCATAGTCACTCGCTGTCACATGCCCCGCATGTTTGAAAATCCCAGGGGAGGAGAGGGTGATGTGGGGACTTTTCACTTCATATCTGGTAGTTCACATATTGTTAAAATAATCTTAAAATAGATAACATAAAGTTTATAGAAAAGCCAAAGGGAGGAACTAAACTGGAAATCCTGACAAAATCAGTTGCTCAAGGGTGCCCACTTTCACCACTCCTATTCAACATAGTACTGGAGGTGCTGGCCAGAGCAATTCGGCAGGAAAAAAAAATAAAAGGAATCCAAATAGGTAACGAAGAAGTAAAACTCGCGTTGTTTGCAGACGACATGATCTTATACATAGAAAACCCCAAAGAATCCACAGAAAAACTATTAGAAATAATCAACAACTACAGCAAAGTAGCAGGGTATAAAATTAACGTGCATAAATCAGTAGCATTTCTATACACTAACAATAAACTAACAGAAAAAGAACTCAAGAACTCTATCCCATTCACAATCGCAACGAAAAGAATAAAATACCTTGGGATAAACTTAACCAAGGAAGTGAAGGATCTATACAATGAAAACTACAAGACTTTCTTGAAAGAAATAGGCGATGACATAAAGAGATGGAAAAACATTCCTTGCACATGGATTGGAAGAATAAACATAGTTAAAATGTCCATACTGCCTAAAGCAATATACAGATTCAATGCTATCCCAATCAGAATCCCAAGAACATTCTTCACAGAAATTGAACAAACAATCCTAAAATTCATATGGGGGAACAAAAGACCACGAATTGCTAAAGCAATCCTGAGCAAGAAAAACAAAGCCGGCGGAATCACAATCCCCGATTTCAAAACATACTACAAAGCTACAGTGATCAAAACAGCATGGTACTGGTACAAAAACAGGTCCACAGATCAATGGAACAGAATTGAAAGCCCAGAGATAAAACCACACATCTATGGACAGCTAATCTTCGACAAAGGAGCAGAGGGCCTACAATGGAGAAAAGAAAGTCTCTTCAACAAATGGTGCTGGGAAAACTGGACAGCCACATGCAAAAGATTGAAAATTGACCATTCTTTTTCACCACACACCAAAATAAACTCAAAATGGATCAAAGACCTAAAGATTAGGCCTGAGACAATAAGTCTTTTGGAAGAGAATATAGGCAGTACACTCTTTGACATCAGTTTCAAAAGAATCTTTTCGGACACTGTAACTCCTCAGTTGAGGGAAACAATAGAAAGAATAAACAAATGGGACTTCATCAGACTAAAGAGCTTCTTCAAGGCAAGGGAAAAAAGAATTGAAACAAAAAAACAGCTCACTAATTGGGAAAAAATATTTACAAGCCACTTATCCGACAAAGGGTTAATCTCCATAATATACAAAGAACTCACACTGCTTAACAACAAAAAAACAAACAACCCGATCAAAAAATGGGCAGAGGACATGAACAGACATTTCTCAAAAGAAGATATGAATATGGCCAATAGACACATGAAAAGATGTTCATCATCGCTAATCATCAGGGAAATGCAAATCAAAACTACACTAAGATATCACCTTACCCCCGTTAGATTGGCAAAAACATCCAAAACCAAGAACGACAAATGTTGGAGAGGTTGTGGAGAAAGAGGAACCCTCATACACTGTTGGTGGGAATGCAAACTGGTACAGCCACTATGGAAAACAGTATGGAGATTTCTCAAAAAGTTAAAAATAGAAATACCCTATGACCCAGCCATCCCATTACTGGGTATCTATCCTAAGAACCTGATATCAGATATCTCAAGAGTCCGTTGCACCCCTATGTTCATCGCAGCATTATTTACAATAGCCAAGACGTGGAACCAGCCTACATGCCCAGAAACTGATGATTGGATAAAGAAGATGTGGTATATATACACAAGGGAATACTACTCAGCCATAAAAAAAGACGAAATTGGCCCATTCACAACAATGTGGATGGACCTCGAGGGCATTATGTTAAGCGAAATAAGTCAGTCAGAGAAAGACGAACTCTATATGACTCCACTCATAGGTGGAAATTAGTATATTGAGAAGGAGATCTGATCGGTGGTTACCAGGGAAAAGGGGGGGTGGGGGGAGGGTACGGAGGGGGAAGTGGTGTACCCACAACATGACTAACAAAAATGTACAACTGAAATCTCACAAGCTTGTAATCCATCATAACATTAATAAAAAATAAATAAATAAAAAAAAAATAAACAAAAAAAATCAGTTGCTCAGACGCTAACAGGGCTGGAAGAGAAATGCTGGGAGCGACCTGTGGTTTGGGCCATTTCCTCCTGAGATTTGTGGGGAAGTTTGGAATGGCTTACGTGTTTTCATGAAGGCTGAACTTTCTTTCATGGATGAAACTTCCTTCATGTGTGTGTGTGTCTGTTTTTAAAATTTATTTACTAGCACTTAAAAGAAGCTTCTTTTTCACCTTTAGCGCTTCCATGCCAGCCTGGATGACAGGAGCAAAGACAGTCTCATTTTCATTCGAGTCTGCAAACATGTCCGGAATCTGGTCCAATAAACTGTAAGAAATGAATGACCAAAAGGTTCTAAATGTTTAGCATATTTGTAATAAACTTCAAGAGATGAATCACTAACATTTCAAGCCTAAACACATACGGTATTTATCTTATGCTGCACACCTATGGGTGAATTTCACACGCCCTTCCTCAGGGAACGATCTTCAGGCATGGTTCAGCACCAAAATTTATGATTTGTTCGGAACATTTACAAAATCACTCTGTGTAGATATGTTTTCTATTCACTACATTTCTGATCTCTTAGACTATAAATTCTTGGAACAGTGGGTATATATCTTTAGTTATTATCATCATCACTGAATACATTCCTCCACTTACAGAAAATACCTCCCTTGCACTACCTTTCCAGCAAAGACAAGGGGTCGATAGGGTTGCGTTTGAGTATTAAAAATATCTCTCCTTTTAGATACTGGTCTACATTAAAAAGAGACAGAACAAACATAAACGATAGAGTTTTATAAGCCATGTGTTAAAACCTCCTTGCTAACGACAAAACAAAATAATACGTGATTGAATTGACACAATTAAAACAGATACCTGACCTGTAACTAAATTATAAAACACTTGATATTTACTTGTGAATCACAGATTGGGATTCCTGGTAGTTGACAAGGAAACCATCCAGCAAAGGAACAAAGACCTCAGAAACATCAGTCACCACCATCATCTGAGGCTGGGCCAAGTTACTCTTCACATTAAAGAAATGCAGAACTTTGTTATATGTGATAAAACCAACTCGAATTGCAGAAGTCTCTTCTTGCTCTTCCCTAGGAGGAAAAAGAAATGTTTGAGGTTCTTTCACAGATTTACGAGAGAGGTTTCTATCAGAAATTTGGTAAGAACACCTTCTATAAAATATATGGAAGACATGTTTAAAGCTCTGGTCATCATTGTTTACCAGATTTAAACAGTGCTCAGTCACAGTGGTAGGAGATGGGGCATAGATATTACAAAAATAAGTAAGCTGATAAAGAAAAAAATTCTAGGTAAAAACAATCAAATAGATATTATGAAAACATTTGCTCACATTTCTTTAATATATTTATTCTCAATCCATAGCAATTACAAGGTGTTTTTTTTTTTTCCATAAACAAGCTAGGCTTATTACATTCTTTATAAACAAAGCTCTCTCAGAAGTCACCAGAAGGTCAGAACAAATGGAATACCTAAAGCAAGAGAAAGGCACCCTCAGATTACAAACAGGACAGCTATTTTTATGAAGAAAGGACTCGCTCCTCCTGTGTGCTTCTTTTCTTACACATTCTATAGAATCTCAATAGAAAATGGGCTAGATTTTGAGAGCTATACACCATATAAACATGTAGTATAAACATATAAAATAAATCACATATATGAATTGACGATGTAATTCTTCTTTGGTAACCATTTGTGATGGCTGCAGCAAGATAATCAAAGTAGTAAAAGCTCCAAAACCGTAACAAAAAGTAAAAATTTTTGGAGGAATTCCAAGACAAGGCCTTAATCTTCCTGAAGGAGTATAAACGCATAAATGTTCTCATTCAAGTCTATACTGAATATATTCAGAACTGAGTGGTCTAGACTGGAGCTATGTGTTTACTCAAGTTTTTCTCCCTCCCTCCCTCTCTCTCTCCCTTCTAAAATAACACACCTAGACACTACCTGTGCTCTTACTAATTTTCAGTGGTGGATGTAACATAATACTCAATGGCTACATGAATGCCACAAAAGATATATGCCATTTTCTTTGACCCATAGATTTTGGTAAAACTTTCTTTGACCCGTAGATATTGGTAACTTATTTTGCTTGGGGGACAACTTTTTGAAAAAGAACCTAGTTTTCTTAGTTTCTAAATTTTGCACACAGCATAGTTACTTGAGTACAACAGAAAGGAAAATGAAAGTATCAGGATGAAAGTATCTGAAGTTCAAATTGCTGATCCCACTGCAGACTTCCCAATTTCACTGATGTTCAGGAGAGCACAGGCTGACGAACTACTGACTTTAAATTCTGTTTTACTTCTCTACGTCCTTTGCTAACTGAGGGTATTTATTGTTCACTGTGTCCTTGATAAATGGGTGGGCAGTTTAAACAGATCCTCAGAATCCCTTCCTAAAGCACTTAGTAAATGTTTATATTCTGGACTCTTGCACGATTTTCAGAAATGGGAATCCTTATCCTTTGCTACTACACAGACACAGACTTGTACACACAGTGACACAGATACACACCCCTTGGTAGCCTAAACTTTATGACTTTGCGCAACTAACCACTATGCACATGCATCCACTGTTTCCTTTCCCCTCCCTAATTATTAGAATTTTACTCTTCAAGACCAAGCTCAAATCCTTCTTCCTCTGTGAAACCTCCCCTCAGGCTACCAACCAGAAGTTATTTCTTCTTCTAAATTTCTACAAATCATTCTCATTGTGCTCTTAGTACATAGCGCCTTTCAGTTAACATTTCATGAATCCTTAGCTATAAATCAGTAAAGGGCAGGGCCCAGAACTTGTGCTCTCTGCTCCTCCAAGGGTCTAGTACAAGATGGAGGATTAGAGATTTTGTTTAGGATGATTATCATGACGGTGAAGCACCGTATTTAAGAAGGTAAGTTAGAGTGCACAGATCAATGGAACAGAATTGAAAGCCCAGAAATAAAACCACATATCTACGGACAGCTAATCTTCGACAAAGGAGCTGAGGGCATACAATGGAGAAAAGAAAGTCTTTTCAACAAACGGTGCTGGGAAAACTGGAAAGCCACACGTAAAAGAATGAAAATTGACCATTCTTTTTCACCATTCACCAAAATAAACTCAAAATGGATCAAAGACCTAAAGATGAGACCTGAAACCATAAGGCTTCTAGAAGAAAATGTAGGCAGTACACTCTTTGATATCAGTATTAAAAGGATCTTTTTGGACACCATGTCTTCTCAGACAAGGGAAACAATAGAAAGAATAAACAAATGGACTTCATCAGACTAAAGAGCTTCTTCAAGGCAAATGAAAACAGGATTGAAACAAAAAAAACAACCCACTAACTGGGAAAAAATATTTGCAAGTAATATATCTGACAAAGGCTTAATATCCATAATATATAAAGAACTCACACAACTCAACAACAAAAAATTAAACAACCCGATCAAAAAATGGGCAGGAGACATGAACAGACATTTCTCCAAAGAAGATACATGGATGGCCAATAGGCATATGAAAAGATGTTCATCATCACTGATCATCAGGGAAATGCAAATCAAAACTACACTAAGATATCACCTTACACCCATCAGAATGACAAAAATAACTAAAACAAATAGTAACAAATGTTGGAGAGGTTGTGGAGAAAAAGGAACCCTCATACACTGCTGGTGGGAATGCAAACTGGTGCAGCCACATGGAAAACAGTATGGAGATTCCTCAAAAAATTAAAAATAGAACTACCATACAATCCAGCTATTCCACTACTGGGTATCTATCCAGAGAGCTTGAAGTCAGCAATTCCAAAAGTCCTATGCACCCCAATGTTTATTGCAGCATTATTTACAATCACCAAGACATGGACGCAACCTAAGTGCCCATCAACAGATGATTGGCTAAAGAAGATGTGGTGTATATATACAATGGAATACTACTCAGCCGTAAAAAAGAACAAAATCGTCCCATTTGCAACAACATGGATGGACCTTGAGAGAATTATGTTAAGTGAAATAAGCCAGATAGAAAAGGACAATCTCTGTTTGACTCCACTCATATGAGGAATTTAAACCTGTGGACAAAGAGAAAAGATTAATGGCTACCAGGGGAAAGGGGGTGTGAGGGGTGGGTACAAAGGGTGAAGGGGTGCAGGGGTGCACCTACAACACGACTGACAGACAATAATATAGAACTGAAATTTCACAAGATTGTAACCGATCACTATCTCAATTAAAAAAAAAAAAAAAAAAAGAAGGTAAGTTAGAGCCCAAACTGATCGGTAAACTGATTATACGTGTCTCTTCCCAACTCCAGTTCAGTGACGCTGCCTTGATAGTTTAAAATGAGGCTGGCTGGAAGTATTTACACCACAGGAATCAGCAAACACTACAAATGAAGGCTTTACTGATTTGAAAGCCAGTTGACCAAGCCACCACTGGTTAAACTCTCATTTCCCAGTAAACCTTTTATTACATAAAGTGGAAAACGTCCAGAAAATCATTAAGGGTATTTATTCTCATTTAATATTTAATTTGGAGTCAACTAAGGAACAAGATGCAAAAGAAAAATTACAGAAAGGAATCTGGATTGCTATTTCCCATCGGATTTGGAGATTTTCAAATGATGGGAAAGGAGTATCCTGGGATTCATAGGGTTCACTTAAAACCTAAATTAATATTTTTCAAAAATATCTAATCAGAACATCTTACATAATTGAAAAATATTAGTACATGTCTCCATGGGAAAATGTTTTTTCAAAATATTTGTTTGAGAAACAAAGGACTATCTTAAAATTTTTTCAATGGTCTAACTTCCTTGTTAAATTATATCCAGAAGAAAACTAATTCTTAGCCTCTCCTTCATATTAATTCTATTCAAATTTTGTAAAGTTACATAAGCAATATCATCCAGAATGACATGTTTTTGTTCTTCTGCTTTTCAATGACCCACCCCTTAACACCTGCCCCTATTATTTTAATGGAATGAATCTGACAGAGGAACGCTGGAAGATATTAGTAACTAGATGAACCAGAACATGCCCAAATCAAGCATTTTGAACATGTTAGCTACAGCAGCATTAAAAACAACCAGAAAAAAACCCAAGAGCTTGATCTGACCAACAGGTGAAACACTTCAAATCTTTTCTTTCCTATTCCAGAGAGGCCAGACAGAAAAGTCTGTTAATCTGGCAATATCAAAGACACAAATTCAAAGTTAAATGGTAAAGGATGGAGCCTTTCTCTTTCAAAAGATTAGCTAAGAGATGAACATGCCTTGGACATTAATCAGGACTTACACTGTGCGTTAAAAAGGCTATTTGGCATACTACCTGCTTTAGTTCAAAGAAGTAAATCAAATTGATGGAAATCTTACCATTAAAATAAATATAAAGTTATACATATACACAGCCTAAAATAAATTTTGAGGCAGGAAAAAAACCACATATTTTTTAAAAGATCAAGGAAGTAAAGGTATTTTGGTTTGAAGAAAAACTCTTAAGAGAGAGATTTGAAAAGTGGCAGGGAATAACCAGCAGGATCTTGTTATTGTTTTCTCCTATCTCTTGCCAAAGTCACACATCTACTCCAATGGGATATAAAAGTTATGATGATACCAAAGGAAAGGGTGTGATTCTGTAACTTATGTCAATAGACCACAAGCTTCAGATCACCACTGAGTTAAAAGGAACGAGGGGCTGGTGAAGTGACTAGGAAAATAGGTTAGCACAATTTGAACCAGTTTGAGAGAAGGGAAAGAGAGAGCAGTCATTTCCAGAAATTAGTTTTCTTTCATACTAATCAAGCTCAAAATTCAGATTGAGAATTAAAGCAGCCCTGTGAGTGAGGTCTATGATAAATTCACCATAGTCAGCAGAAATTCCACACTTCTCAGGTTTCCCTGAGAACGAGGTAACAGAAACTACAGTCACTAACAACGGGAGGCATCGGATGCCTTTCTCATGCCCCATCTTCAACTCACTCCAAGCTCATTCTTCATCTTAGAATTCAGTTTGAAATCACCTCAATGTTTTTTAAACATTCCCACTGCTTTTCCAAACCATCCTCGAGAATATTATGACTTCAGCTTCGTAGATACAAACAAAACTACTTCTGGGAGGTCCAGAGTTCACTCATCTGAGCCTCACATGCACCAAAGCACCAGCCATATGTGGAACGAATACTGGGGAGTGGGCGCCCGAGGACTCGGGAGCCCTAAGGGCTGCAGACAACCCAGCCCTCAAAGCATCTCTTTCCAGAGCAGAGACTGCTTCTGTTCAGGAGATAGGGAGGAGAGGAGGACATTGAGACTGGTGCAGACACTAGGTTTCAGAGTATTTCTTCGCCTCTTATCTTCTTAAGTATGTCCTCCTCTCATAAAGGAAGGCGTTCTCCCTGCTCCTGAGCCTCCTTACTAGATGCTACTTCCCATCCTAAACAACTAGTTTGCACACTCTGAAACATAGCCACTTCTGCTAAAATACCTTTCCACCCTTCCTTTCGTGTACTGCCTGAGCAGTAGCAAGGAAAGTGATATACCTTGTGCCATTAAGCCTGGATGCTGCAAAGGGGTTAGATGGTGTAGCATAAGGGCAAAAGGAAATTTTGGGAAAAAGCCGTTGCGTCCGCCATAAGACAAGAGTTCGTTTTCTGGCATCCCTTAGACTCTCCACCATGCCCAGCAACTACCAGTTTCCACCGGAAAATCAATGCCTCTGAAAAGTGAATAACAGACTTCCAGAGTCTTTTCCACCACACTGATGGGATTCTCCTTATAATTTATACTGTATTTTGAATGTTGTTTACCACAGCATCATTTTTTCCCAGTTTGTTTCTTTTGCTTTGTATGAAAGATCACTCTGACTTTTTAAGGACTCTAAGAATGGTACTGTTTGATTTATAAATAATTACCCAATGTCCTCATTAGCAAAAGATAGCAATGGGTCATTCAGCACTTGTTTTCTGGCCCATAAATTAATTCTCAAGATCGTACAAGTTGTCAAAAGAAAGGCAGTTTCCTTACTTTGGAAGCTTTTCCAGTACGGTCTTCAGTTCTTCACAAATGAGCTTCACGAGTCCGTTCTTGATGTTGCTGTAGGAGACATCGATCATGAAGACGAAGGCTGGGGCGCTAGGAGGCTTGTTCTTCTACAGGAGAGCAAAGACATCACAGAAATGCAGTCACTAAGTACATACATTTCACAATCAAATGCAAACACTCAGAAACTCTGAGAGGTCATCAGTTTTTTCATCTAATATTGAGGATATAACACCTGTGGAACTAAATCATTTTCTGGAACACAGTCTCTGATGCCATAAAAAAGATGAAGCTGTTTCTCTTCCAGGATAGGACCTGGGTCCCACTATCGAATTAGACAGTATGACAAGGTCTAGCAGAGAAGGCTCGCTTTTGTAAAGCTCCAACGACCTTGCTGCTCCAATTGCCTCATGGTGAGCAAGTCTGGTAGTCGGCCCTGCTTATACCACTCTGCCTTATTGGAAGAAATGTGCCTGGAACCCTAGCAAATTGTGCCCAAAAGAAGTACACACAATAATTAGCATTTGTTTCTGAAACTGTCGTAAAACTTCATTAACTTGTTGATATTGCTATTTTCAAATCTCTTCCTTTATAAGCTTTTTCAGTTCTAAAGACATGAAATTACATACTAAAATGTAATTGTATACTTTAAAAAATTGTAGTATATTGTTAAATACTTAGCTATTCCTAACACATTTATGGTAAAAAAATGGAATATTGGCCCTTTTCTCTATGTGTTTAAACAATCATTGTAACATAAAGCAGCTGCTACATAAATATTTTGTAGCTGTTGGTCCCTTTACTGGCTGGTGTTCAAACAGCTCTTAGGAAGCGATTCTTCAGTTGGATCTTACAAAATATTTAGAAAAGAGAGCCACAGGCAAAACACGTTAGTGACTCACACAAGAGAATAATGAGTTGACTAATTTAATTGTTAATTTTACGATAGATGACAAAAATGTTCTAAAATAAAACTGTATTTTAATGGTTATAATTATAAAATTAGATGATAACATCTCCAAATTATCTTCCTGATTCATTCTATAACCACTACAAGGTGAGACATAAGATTCCTCCAATAAAAGTCCTTCACTTGAAATAATAAAAAAATTACAGGCCTTAAAAATCATCAGTCTGAAAACTTTAACACTTTGCCACATCGAAAATCAGACCAACAAAGAAATAAAAGACCTGTACTGCTATCTATGTGAACAATTTTTATTGAAAATAATTCTTGATCCTCACCTAATCTAATTCATAACATAGTCTCGTGCTGATCTATACATGAAAATGACAATCATTTCCATTCATTAAACCAAAACCTCTATAGGACCAACCCAAATGTGCCTTACCGTTCTTATATTCTCTCCTAAGTTCAGCATTAGCAGGTCCCCACTGAATGTTTTCCGTATCTCCAACCTACACATTTCTATGGAATGCTTCACTGTAACTTATTTTCTATGTATGCAAAACTAATTCATCATTCCTCTAAATGACATTCTCTTCCAACATCTCTTTCTCTATCAATAACATGACTACATACCAACTCAAAGGCTTGAAAACATAAAATTAGATTTGACTATTCCTTTTCTTTCAATCGCTGAGTCCCATTGATTTATTCTTTCAAAATGCTTCTTTCACACCTTTTACCCGATCCCTACTCTTAACCCTCTGGAAACTTGCCATCTTGTTCCTAGAGAACTGCAATGGCTTCATCATTGGCTTCCTTAATCAATTACTCTACCCATTCAATCTGGCTTGCTTTGTCCAGGCAAGCTTAACAAGCATGAACTCTATAAAAACGTGGTTTTAAATGACATCTTACTAAAACTACTCTCTTAAAGGTCCCAGACCTCCTGACTACAAACTACAGTGACTTCAAATAAAATCCAGCTCTCATCCTAAATCTCTTTTGTCTCTTTGCAATTTTAGGCATGGAAGACCGCTTCCACTTTTTTAGCCACCAAGAGACTGTGCTGTCACTTCCTCTCCTACTTTTCTGACTGCTGCTTCTGTTTTTTATTTTCTTATCTTTCTCTAAAGGACACCTTCTTCTTTCTTTATACCACATGCTCCATCACAGAAATCTCATTCGTTCACTCAGTTTTAACCAGCACATCTTCACACATGACTCCTCAAACTCTCGCTCATCTAGGGCTCTTTTCTGAGCTCCAGACCAGTGTTCCAATTAACCAAAACTCACCTCCACGGAAAGAACCTGCCAGCATCTTACACTCAAAATTTTAGAAGACGACATTTCTCCCACTATACTGGTCTTTTCTATAAGAAACTTACGGAAAAACACAATCCTCTAAAATAGGCTGGTTTTGAAATCTCATCCTCTCCACCAAACTGTCCGTCTCCCTAACCACCCATACCCGGTTAATCGTGAAGCCCTCTGTGCCTCTTCCAGTTCCAGTACTCAAATTCAGACCCTCATTTTCTCTTTTTAAATTACTTTTAATTGTGGTAAAATACACATAACATAAAACTTACCATCTTAATCATATATAAGTGTACAATTCAGTGGTATTAAGTACATTCACATTGTCGTACAACCATCACCACCATCCATCTCTAGAACTCTTTTTATCTTGCAAAAGCAAAACTCTGTACCCGTTAAACAACAACTTCCCTCCTCTCTCCAGAACCTGCGAACCACCGTCCTACATTTCTACAGTCTATCTCTATGAATCTGACTACTCTAGGTACTTCATATAAGTAGAATTATACAGTATTTGTCTTTTATACGACTGGCTTATTTGACTTAGCATAATGTCCTTAACGTTCACCCATGTTGTGGCACGCGTCAGAATTTTCTTCCTTTTTAAGGCTGAATAATATTTCATTGTATGTATATACCACATTTTGCTTATCCATTCATTCATCGATGGACACCTGGGTTGCTTCCATCTTCTGGCTATTGTGGATAATGCTGCTATGAACATGAGTGTGCAAATGTCTCTTTAAGACTCTGCTTTCAATTATTTTGGGTATATACCCAGAGGTGGAATTGCTGGATCATATGGTCATTCTATTTTTAATTTTTTGAAGATGTGCTATACTATCTTCATTTTCTCTTGCTTGGACATTTAGAAGTTAAGGTAGTACATTAACTTCTAATACCTCCCTGCCTCCAATCTCTCTCCTCTCCTTATACAGACTGCTGTCAGAATAAAAACTATCTGAGGCACAATACAGATGACAACGCTACTGCCTCTGAGAACAAGAAGTTGACTGAGTCCCCAGAGCCAAGCTCAGAGCACGACACAAAAAAGAGTGTTCAATACTGTGGATTAATTGAGTGAATGGATGAGGGGATGGATGGATGGATTAATGGAAACAACTCCTTCCTTACCTTTAATTGTCCTCATAGCCTATTGAATTAACACAAATTCTTCAATGGGCTGACATTCAAGACTCTCCATAATACTTATTTGGCAAACATGTATACAAACCTAAGAGATCAAAGATATGTTGCCAAACCAGTGGAAAACAAAAGGATAGTGTGTGTCTCAAAACAATTTGCCAGCTTTACTTCCCGTCATCATTCTCCAACACACATTCCTCCAACTAATTTAAGTGCTTGCCATTTTCAAAACATTTCCTATCCAGAAGTCACAGTCTAGCAGGCCTGGGTCAAGAATTTGGCCGGAAAAGTGTTTTGTTTGGCATAGAGTTTTAAAAATATTTGAATTTGAATGTGTTTTGGAGGAAGGGGAATACACTCTCCAGTTATCCTAGTCTCCATGCGAGGTCCCCGTGACTCGCCGACAGTGCCTGCTGCTGAAGAAGGCAGAGTTGCAAAGACCTTTGTGCGACTGCTTATGCTCACCATTTAGTTTCCCCTAACATGTCCACATGTCCACGCTCTGCTCATGGTTTCACTAGCTCAAATGTCACTTCTCTGAATCCCTCCCATGATCCTCCAAATCATAAGTTATTGCTTGACTATTTTCTATGGCCCTCTGATTATTCTACTCTCACAGCATTTGCAACACTTACATTTTGGCTTATATCATAACTACATAGTTTTCCGGTCAGGTCTATACATGGTAAGCACCTTGAGATCAGGTTCATTACCTTGCTAATTTTGGTATCCTTCACAGCACAGAGCCCAAGCGCCTTGGATATGTGAGCTATCCAGTAAATGTCAAAGAGAATTAAAATGAAGTAGAGAAACTATATTTTATTTAGGAAAAAAAAAAGAGGCTGGTTTGTAATGAGATTTTACATACTAAGTACATTTTTTTTTTTTTTGCTTTTTCTCCCCAAATCCCCCTAGTACATACTTGTATATTTTAGTTGTGGGTCCTTCTAGTTGTGCTATGTGGGACGCCGCCTCAACATGGTCTGATGAGCAGTGCTATGTCTGTGCCCAGGATCCGAACCAGCAACACCCTGGGCCACCAAAGTAGAGCACATGAACTAAACCACTTGGCCATGGGGCTGGTCCCTCAGGTACATTTTATATGCAGATATATTCTGTAAACTGATAGGTGAAAAACTCCCAGTTATGTGACAGCACTGGGATCTGTTTTTCTAAGGGAACTCCCTGGTGATTCTGTAAATACTTGCCCACATATCTGCAGTGTATTGATAGAGAATAAAGGTTCTGTGGTCAGGCAGACATGGTTTTCAGTCTGGCTCCATCATTGTCTAGATGTCTGACCTGAGGCTGGTACTTAAGCTCTCTAAGCCTTCGTTTCCCCATATAATGGTGGCACTCACCACATGGGTTCACTGTGAGAACTAAATGATGCCATATGTAGAAAGCACTTAGCATAGAGCATCCCACATAGCAAATGACCAATGGTGTTCATTTTATTATCTAAAATTGGTATTAAGAGGAACTAAATAAATAGGGGAAAACGTGATTTTGTAGTTCTTCCTTAAGTTTGTATGGTGTTAAAAAATACATCTACAAATTAAATAAGCTCTTTTTCATTGTCTAAATCCCTATGGCAACTCATTATTATACTTTATTTACATTTTAAATTATAATTAAATTTGAAGATATTTATAGCACCTTTTTTTTTTAAAAAGATTTTATTTTTTTTTCCTTTTTCTCCCCAAAGCACCCCCGTACATGGTTGTATATTCTTCATTGTGGGTCTTTCTACTTGTGGTATGTGGGACGCTGCCTCAGCGTGGTTTGATGAGCAGTGCCATGTCCGCGCCCAGGATTCGAACCAACGAAACACTGGGCCGCCTGCAGCGGAGTGCGCGAACTTAACCACTCGGCCACGGGGCCAGCCCCTATAGCACCTTTTATTATGAACCTTACCTGGAATAATAAAAGGAAGATTAAACTTACAAAAAACTCTTCAAAATGTACTATTTTTATTTGGTTCCTTGCCTGCTGGGCGAGATTTCCCATCAATTAGACATCTGGAGCGTTTCCAGATAACAGAGTTTGAAGATACTGAGGCTCTAGTTCCCAGAAATAGATTTGACTCTCTGCCTAAGTTTCTACTAAAAAAAAGAATAAAATCAAGATAATGTAGACTTTTTGGCAGAGAAATGGAAACTGAGAACATACTTAGAATTATACTATGGGTGCAAAGATCAGTGAATAAATTTTCCATCACTAGTTACAGTGGCTTTATTACATTTAATTACAACTCCAAATGTTTATGTTCTGCCTAATCATTCTCCTTCAGTCAACAGCAGTGAAGAACAAATAAACTGTCCAAAAGTAATTAGCACTTTAGCACGTGTTTTTTGCCTGAAATAAAGCATTTGTACCAAAAATATTCTTATGTTTCCCTAAATATGTTCAAATGTTACAACATTTTAAATCAACAAAGCGTTAACGTTCCTTTAATAACTAGTTATATGTAACGTTGTGAAAAAATCATACAAAACACTAAAATAAATGAGAAAGTTACGTTAATTGAAAAAAAACTTAAAAATCCAATCGATTGAAAAAATCTTCTGGTTAGGAAAAATGTTCTTTGTAATTTATACTCAATACATGGACTGCTCCCTTAGCAAACATCTTTGAAAGACATCCGTGGGTCAGGGGCCGTATTCTGAGAACTGAGCACTAGTAGGCATTCATTTTTTGGATGGGAAAGTAAGGAAATAAGTCAGAAGGACTCCATTTCTTCAAGTCCCTACATGGTATTTCAGATATAAGCTGAAGTCTGAACTGATGCCCAAGAAGATATTTTCAAATCACTGAAGAATCTTAAAGCCCTGAAAGGTACCCATAATGATGACACTATTACCATGACATTAGAGAAGGGAAACAGCCAGTCCTGGGATAGCAGTACAACTGCAAATTCATTCATTCATTCCACAAACATTATCAACTTCCTACTCTGTGTCAGAACACTGCGGTAGATGCCATAAACAAAACTAGGACAAGATTCTTGTCCCCAAGGATATCAGAATCTATGAAGAGGGAAAACACGCAAGAAGATTTAAATTCCATGAGGATAACTGCTAAAACAGGTATGAGGAAGATTAGCCCTGAGCCAACTACTGCCAATCCTCCTCTTTTTTTGCTGAGGAAGACTGGCCTTGAGATAACAACCATGCTCATCTTCCTCTACTTTATATGTGGGATGCCTATCACAGCATGGCATGCCAAGCAGTGCCATGTCCTCACCTGGGATCTGAACCAGAAAACCCCGGGCTGCCGAGGAGCGGAACATGCAAACTTAACCGCTGCGCCACCAGGCCAGCCCGGGACATTTTTCTGAGATGACTGACAAAACAAATAAGGCACAGGCACTATATGGAACTGCTGTATTAAGAACCCAGAATATTCTATCTGGTAGGGACATAAGAATTAAATTGTTGTTTTTCTTTCTGGCACAATTTTTTAGTCTCTAAAAATGATCACTGCAATGGATGGTTTGGTTATTCAATCATGTTAATAGCCTCAAAGCCTTGTACTGTGTTTTAGGCATTTCTACATCCCCATGGCACCACCAAAATGCTTTGTTTGTGAGTCAGGAGTCAGTTCTTTATGTATGAAAGTCACTCACTTGTTTGTATTTGACATCAATGTATAAACACTTGAAGTCTGGGAACACTTACTCTGCAATAATCCAAAGTAGCAACATATTCATAAGATCCTAGAGATAGCTCTGGTTTCTCATAGTGGTCCAGTCTTCTTCCAATGTGGTCCAGATGTTGGAAATAGAATGGTGGAACTAATAAAAACAAAACAGGAAAGGAAATCTTTTGTTTTCATAACACAGACAATTTAATAAGTTCTCAAAATTTATTATGGGAGGAAAGGATTTAGTATGAGGATAAAAAAGTATTTGAAACCTGGAATGTGGCATATTCTAAATATCCTCTATTTAAAAAGTATGTCTTGGAAAGAATGAGGGTTTTCTAAAAAAGTCCTCTGTACCCTTCTACAAGTTATTGATGACAAAGAACATTTATGATTTGGACCACTGTAGAGAAACAGGGTGTTATAGTACTTGTGTTTTTAAGTTGCCACAACCAAAACATAACTGTCCCTATTTAATTACCTCTTTTAAAAGGAATTCTAGCTTTTCTAACTATTTAAATTTTCAATACACTTAACAGAAATACACATTGGTTATTTGGATTATACTATTAACTATGACATTTATTATCCTTTAATTAAGAGATGGCTTCAGCCATGGGGAGTTTGCAGGGTCATCTTTTAATGTTTGGGCTTCAGAGTAGAGAGGATTACTGTATTAGGGAAAGACCACACCAGGAAGATCTCAGCTGAGGAACTCTTAATTTGATTCAAATGTCTAAAGAGGTTAGTTCTGGCAAAGACCTGGAAGTCATCCAGTAGCACAGGAACACTTATGAGTCACACACTGAACACTTGGACAAATATGGCTTGGTATCTCTGTGAAAATGAACTGTTGCTGCCTCGAGATTAATAGGCCTGGCTCTGAAACCACTGACAAGAGAAGTATTTAGAATAACCAGCAATGCTCTGGTTTCAAGCACTTTGTAAAGAACAACATTTTCATCTGTAAAACCACAGAAGTAATGTCTTTTGTTTTAAACCCAGCAACTCAGTATTCTTTATTTTCAGTTGGGAACTAACATGTGGATTACAACAGGATTGTTTCCTTAGATTGGGCTTAAAAATAATCACTGAGGCTTGATTTTTTTTTTTAAACCATTCATGACTATTTCTTTTTAAACAAGTTTTATAAGATTCCTACGTACACATGGATCTCTGAATTGGGAAAATTCAATGTCTTAAAAAGATCACGGAAGTGGGAAACAGACAGTCTCAGCTGAGCTCAGTGATCCATGAGAGGCTTAAACTGCTATTTGGTTACATTCAGATGAGATGGGTGATGCTGCATTGGCTGTTTTAAGATGTGTGGTGCAGTAATTTCTATGCAGTTTCTATAATTCTTTTCCAGTTACAAGTCTGCATGTAATATGTGAAAGTTCTTTTCCTTTAAAATTAAGTAATTTTGGGGCCAGCTCCGTGGCCGAGTGGTTAAGTTCGCACGCTCCGCTGCGGCGGCCCAGGGTTCGGATCCTGGGCGCGGACATGGCACTGCTCGTCAGGCCACGTTGAGGCAGCATCCCACAGCCCACAGCTAGAAGGACCTGCAACTAAAATATACAACTGTGTACAGGGCGGGGGGGGGGGGTGTTGGGGAGATAAAGCAGGGGAAAAAAAAAATGATTGGCAACAGTCGTTAGTCCAGGTGCCAATCTTTAAAAAAATAAATAAATAAATAAAGTAATTTTATATTCATTAGCATTTAATACTATCTGTCACATTTTATAAACCAAAATTCAAGTCACCCCATAAATTATGCACTGCCAAATGACACTTGTCTTCCTGCATGCCTTCTGGCCTCACATGCTTCCCACTGTGCAATCTCTGGACACTTTGGAGAGAAATAGAGTGAAACCATGTGACCAAGCCTGCTGGCTTCTTCCTAACTCTAACAAACCTCTGTCTTCTCTAACCCTAAATGAAGAATGTAGGTGGCAATATAAATCTAAGGGAGTCCGGCTTCCTTGCAAAGACAAATATTTGAGCCTAGTATGAATAACCCTATTGGAAAGTGAACACAGCAGCCTCCTAGCAGCAGATACCCAAGGGAGAGGAATTTCTTGTGCAGACATTCAAGAACAGTGAGTGGTTTTTCTCTATCAGGAAGTGGCTGGGCCTTTTAAGGCTCTGAGCTGATACTTTGGGTATGAGGCCAGGGAGTCACACCACATTGAAGATCCTGGATGTTCTACGTGGACAGATCTTGGATAGATTTTTGATCACCTTCCTAAGAAAGTTGAGGGCTTGAGTGAAGACACTGAGGAGCTGGGCACCTTGGTGGAGGCATTTATCAAAATGCTCCAGGAAAGGCCTCTGCCTTCTCATGCCTTTCCCCCCCCCAAAACTAAAGCACAGGGAGGTGAACTGTCACAGGATTCCTGAAATCCAGGTCTCAAGATTGCGTGATAGCCAAGGATTTGGTTGCAGATTTCATCAGGATGGCAGAAGGAACAAGATCTTCCTTAGAAAGAGAAGTAAGGGTGGAGAACCAACAGAACATGGTCTCATTGGTATATCCAAGTTGTACTGAGTATATGCTACAGTTGGAGCAAGGAGAGAGACTCCCAAGAGGACCATAACACAGTCTGTGAGGCTAGAAACCAAAGATTCCACTCCACAGCAAGGTATTTTTAAGAATAGACGAAAGATCTTTGTGAGAAAGCCTCACAATGCCCGTCTCTGGCATTCTAAGGTGGGCAAGGCCATGGACTATGATGTGGGGGTGGGGAGGAGGGTGGACAAGGAGACAAGCATTGCTCATCCACCAGGAACACGCACAGAGCTGAGATGCTATGAATGCAAGAACATAGGCAGAAACTGTGCTGGAGTTCACTCGCCCTTAGGCAGTAGCAAGCAGCCACAGGAGTCACAGCTCCTGGGCAGAGTGCTACACATTCCTCAGATCTAACAACCTGCAGGAAAGCATGTCTACAGAGATGAGAAAAAAAAGAAAACACAGAGAAAACTCATGCTCTAATAATCATCATATGGTTCTAGAAAGACTCTATACATGTGAACGAACGTGGGAACATTCTCAGCCTGAGAATATGCATTATTTGACACCAAAGAATTAAAACTATAGACATGTTACAAACATAATAAATGTAAGCGCTTTTAGCAAGTTTGCAGTTTTTTCAACATCAGTAAATTCACACTAGTATGAAATTAAAAATATAGTGAATCTGGGAAAGCCCTTCATAATAATTTTTTTCCTTCTTAACCAATCCAACATTCATATTGGGGAGAAAATCTATATATGTGTTAAAGCCCTCAGTTATACCTTAGCTTTTCTTAAATACCGATGAGCTCATCTTCAAGAATATTTCAGAGGAATGAGAAAGAGAAAAAAAAAACCTCTCAGATTTATCATCTGTAAACATAGATAAATACAGGTAGAGAAGGTGCTTCTTTATAATTTCCCTGGAAGGAAACCACACGCTTCCTTTGGGAAATCCAAGCCCCTGTTTGCCTCCTAGAAAAGCATGAGACCCACATGGAAGTTGCTGTGTTTCTTAGAAAACTCAAAAGGAGAGAAGTAATTTTATTTCTCAATCTCCTTCCACAAAGGCTCAGTTGGAGGCAAAATGAAATTTTACCTCTTATGTTCACAGATGATAAACCTGACAGATTCTTTTCCTCTTTCATCATTCCTCTGAGTTATTCTTGAATGTGAACTCACCAGTATTTAGGAAAAGCTCAGGGATAACTAAGCATTAACATGCATATTTTTTCTAAGTTGAGAAGTATAATATGTTTCATTTAATAAAGAGCTTTCACTATGAGCACTTATTGGCAGCACTCACCGTCATTCACACAGTTGCAGAATCCACACTGATACCGCCTTCCTCCTTCAATGAACTGCATAAACGGACACATGTAGGCTTTGCACCTGTTGCATCGGACTGGTCCATTCTCTCCGTGATTCACCAAGTAAAGGGGAGTCTGTAAGAAGCAAGTCAAATTAGGAAATAGGTAGGTATAGGACTTCTAGGTATTTTAGAAATCCTACATAATAATGGTAATTTGAAAGTGGTTTAATGGCACTCATTAAGGAACTCTTAACTCTTAGTGTTCACGAGGAGAATAAGGATGCCTCTCTTGATACCCTGTGAACTCAAGGCAATACCCAAACAAAAATTAACTTAAATTTCTATCTCGTTTATAAGCATATACGTATATACGTATATTTATGTATATTCACTTGTATGTGTGTGAAGACAGAAAGCGAGAAAACACAATAATGTAATAATACTTAATAAAGCTTATGTTAGAAATGTCCTGGACACCTTGTAACACATATTTTGTTAAGTTTGTTCATTGACTATAAATAAAGAAGTAAATTGTGTCTGATTTTAAAAGCTCTAGTTTGCATAGCCCTGTAAGCTCTAGTTTGCATAGCCATGTGCTGTTTAGATAGTTCCATCAAAGTATACAAAATGTTTCTTCAAAAACGCAACTATCTGAAGAACTATTCAACAATGTTCACTTATTTAGGCAAGGAGGTTGATTCTGCCTTTCTGTTACTTTATCCCATGACAAAATGTTCCACAAAGTCCTCTCAATGTGGCTGGTCATGCTTTGCCAGAACTGAAAAATAAACATTTCAATTGCTTCTTCCTCATAAACATGCGTAGAAACCATTACACATTTTTTACAGCTTGAAAGTGAAAAAGCTCAGCATTAGAAGTCTGCCTTGTTTCTCAACTCTCCCAGCTTTCAGAATAAAACCACAAAGATTCTTCTTGTTTTTATAAATCTCCTTAAAGATAACATTTCTAGAAAAGCTTGAGAATTACTGTTTGGCACATCAACTAAGTTTTTCTTTAAGAAAAAGATGTAAATAAAGCAGACTGCTTTTTAACAGAGGCCTGAAGAGCAGGAGGAAGGTGGCAATGGGAGTGCGGGAGAAATAAGGCCATTTTCTGCTCATCTTAGAAAACCAAGATCTACTGTTTGTCCCTGCCCAGATGTTCAGTGCGAAAACTAATCCACCACTGAGGTTTCAGAAATGAGTTGTGAGGTCTCAGGGCAGGAAAAACCAAGTTTAGTATAATACATAAAAGAACCAGGGAAAGGATAAAATAAAAAATCACATTCACAGTCACTCCCCACTGCCTCTGCACTGCGTGCCCCCCACCTCTTGCCTCAAGGAAGCCAGGAGATGGACTGGATTTTCTTGTTTATGGTCTCTTCTGGTCCCTAGCATGGGTGCAGCTCTGGTGCCCCACTGGGAGGGTTGTGACAAGGATTAAATGAAGAATATATGTGCAGTACAGACTATTACTCCTGGCACCAAATTATTGGATAAATGGTAACTGTTACCATATCTGTACAGAACAACCTTTCCTCTCTCAAAACCACTCAGCTCAGGAGTGATTATACTTAGTAGGAAAATTATAGTTTGATAGGTTTTGAGATAGGCTGGAGTTTCTAAAGGCATTTCATTATATAAATATTTAAAGTAGCTAACATTTTGTGATAAAATGTTATTGTAAAAATGACCTAGAAGACCGGGAATCTGCCTTTCAGGAGATTTTGATAACAATCTAATGGCTAAAAGTTGAGGGGTCCAGTAGATTTTAAAAACACTCTTGGAATTTGATTTATGTACACACACACATTCGAATATTGACATAGACAACATTTTTTAATACAAACTTTTTGTTTGAAAGGCATAAAGTGACAAAAGCTTGTCCTCTTTAGTTGGTAATTATAAGAAATAATCTGAGGGGACAAAAGGGAAGCAAACAAGAAGGTGTGGGTGCGGATGCAGTAGTAGTCTACCAGGCAGTCTAGACAAGGAATACAGAATTAGGGTAAGACGTGCAAGACACAAAAACGTGAAGATGAAGGAGCTTTCTCTGGATCAAAACTCCACTCATCAACCGTGCCTTTGGTTGCTGTTCTGTTCTACAGCTTCCACTCCTGAGGTCAGGAGATGCTTTCAAGAGTTAAACGAGGGAGAAAGTCTGCACTTGGCATTCACTCCAGCCCAGTTTGCTTCTCCCATCCTTTATTTTCAAAGAGTTCAAAGGCTATAATCAATTCCCTGGGAGATGTTAGAAACAAAATATGAGGCAATTATTTGCTAGAGAAGGCAGAGGTAATGGAAGGAAGACTAACCTTATTTTTACTGATATGATTTACTTAAAAGCAGGCCCAGCCTAAAATTACTGTGAAATTGTGGGCAGCTAACACCTAAGCATTCCAGTCCTGGCAGATGCAAACTTGCAGATCCGAAATGAATGTCTAGTAACAACCTGGAGTCGGGTAACGACTACATCTAGGCTGTTAAATACACTTACATTTTTTCTATTTTCACTCTTTTGAAAACCGGATGATGGAGAGGTAAGTAAGGACTTCAGACAACTGAGGTGACAGTAAAGAATGTTAAAAGCTTTTTAACTGTTTACATTTTCTTTTGGGGCAACAGGAGAAGGGTTTCTACATTACACTGTCTTGTTTCATCTCTCTCAGGCTATGTTGAAAACCACCAGAGATTGTTCTCTGCTCTCTGCAGACGGCTGCTTATCTACTCTACAGTAGTATGCATGAGCTCATAAACAGCTAATCTCATGTTCTTCTGAGCTCAGCTTTAGTGCATGTAGCTTTTTAAAAAAAATCAAATTACTCTCCAAAAAGTTCCCTAAGTTGCTTTTTTTCCCCCCTTACCAAGGGCATTGCATCATACTCACTTAAGGAATATTTTCAAATTTTATAATTTTGTTTATAAATGTACTTTAATCTTTTGGCCTCTAGTATTCCTGCCTGCTCTTTCTTTTCTGTTCTTCTCTTAAATGGAAAAAGTGAAAGGATGGAGAGCCTAGCTCTAAAAGCCTCATCTGGTTATTCTTGGTTCTGGTCCTGTGTGGCATGACTTTATACAGCACGAAAGTGACGAGGAAGCTGAGGAAAGAAGGAGGAGAATAATATTTGAATCTTTTGCTTGTATTTTTAGATTACCAGGGCTATGCCAAATGCTTTATTGGTACTAATTTTAATGAAGATGCTTTAATTGAATAAAATGTCTCTCTTTTTTGTGCATGTATAACGGTCGATTTTGGAACCCAAGCAAGAATATAATCTGCTGAAAAATGATGTTCAGTGTTAAGATGATATAAGTGATTTAAAAAACAAAACAAAACAAAAAACTTGAGGTTATTTTTCCATGTAAAAGGAGTAGACAACAAGACGAATCACTCAGTAGCTCCTTGGTACTACTCCTACAATTTTTAAACTTTTCTGATTTTAATACAGTATCAGTTTTCCAAGTCTTCCCGGCATTCTCTCACATAACTTTAACATCCATGCAGTCAGTGCCAGGTATCCTGCGTGCCTCGGTGAGGCCTACAGTCCAGTGGCGGAGAAAGACATTTATCAAACAAGTGAGCAAACATGCAATTAAAAGAGAAAAGCAGGAGTAGAAAGAACACTTGGGAAATCATCATTAATAAAAGTTCCCTTCAGCTTAAAAGGCAATGTTAACCTATTCACCGATTGTATTTCCAAAGCAAAAATAGAAAAATGAAGCACAACATAGAAAGATCCCACTTGGAGAATTTTTGTAAAGTTTGTAGCCTACATATTTTTGTTTGGGCATCTATATAACAAAGAAAAGTCTGAATACACAAGTCTTGCTATATAGTCTCTGTTTCAGAAAAGTGAAGAATCAGAGAAGGCAGTTAAATACTAAAAACTGATTATACCAAATCTGGAAAGCTGAAGAAAATACGACGGTGTTTTTGTAGCATAGATCCAGTAGGTGGCACTGTGCAACTAAAAACCAAAACCAAATTATAACAGTAATGCCCTCGTCAGGTAATAAAATACTCAAGATAATTATGCTACATTCATTTTATGTAACTATAATAATATTTAACTGGATTTATGTCAGATATTACCACCACAAAATTAAGAAACCTATACTTTTCTTGAAAAAAGCCAATGGTTAAAAGATAGTCTGGATGAAACAAAAAGATTAAACCTGAAATACAGGCTATTTTAAGCATAAATTGTACAGAAATCACAGAATGTACCAAATTTACTGAAGATAATAGCCAATAAAAGCTTATTTTAAAAGTTTCTAATCTTCTACCAACTTTTCCTTGACTATATGTAGGAAAAGAGAGGCATTGTTGGGAATGGCAGCCCCAAAGGACAGCAGGCAGCCTAAAGGGGGTCTGGGAAGCAAAGGGCAGAGGAAGCTACTGCTCCTGTGGCCAGCGTCCACCTCCTGCTCTCCACATCAGCATCCCAGGTCCAAAATGACAAAGCAGAGACAGGCAGGCCTGAAGAGTGGCGCTCAGCAGTACACTGTGAGGATGAAATGATTTTCTAAAGCAAACATCCTTCTTCCTGTTGGAACATGAAATCACAGGCCATGGTGTGGATGAAGAGAGAGGCAAGACACAGTGGTCAGTCCTGAGCTTTCAGGAACACGTTGACTTGGCCACATTACACCTGCCTGTATCCACGATGTTGCTCAATGAAAACTGTCCCCATGGCCCCTTTCTTCTCCTGTTTGCTCCACTACCCACCTCCTTATTTCTCAGCATCACAGTTCACCCGAGTGCTAACACACGCACACACACAGACTCACTCCTTAACCACCTACTCTTCTCTGTCTTCTCGTACTTGTTCACTATTTTGAAAAAAAAAACCTATTTTCCATTTTCAACGTACACTTCTCTTCCCTTTCTTCTCCTCTTTTAGTTCCTTCATGAGAAGTTTCCAGGAAAGCCACTGCTGTCCTAGGACGATACAGTTGCCCCCACGTGACCACCACTCTACTTAACTAAGTGCCTGAAAGACATATCTCATCTAAATAGTTCCTTGCAATGAGAGCGAAAGTTCTGCCTACAGTGGTCCTTAAATCAGATCACAAGATTTACAGCAAGATGACTCCCAAAATGTGACATGATCCTGCAACTTGATAACGCATCATACTCAACGTCAGACCATATTCCCCAGCCCATCACTGTCAGCGCATGTCTCTAGCAGCAACAGTTTCATAGCATCAAATGCGATTTTGGCACGCGGCTACTCCTTGGCATTGGAGCGCTGCTTATTTTTTGGATCTATCTCAGGAGGAGGTCAGTTGGTAATTTGGATTAATTGGGGGATATAAGTAGAAGCATGGAAATGGTATGTGAAAAGATAATCCAGAACCTGTGATGAACAACTACCCTTTAAAAATGTTAAACATTCAGACTATTAGGCATGCTGGAAGACAAGCAGAGTCAGATTCTCAGAGGATTATGCCCAGAAGCTAAAATGAAAGGAGAGTCTGGATCAACTGCGCTTATTAAAGACATCACCATAGGAAGAGAAACGAGAAGCAGCTTGGATGTGTCTTCTATTTTTAGCTTTACCATATATGACAATCGGTCAGCCTCCACGGACAGAAAAGGTGCAGAGCAATAGGTTTCTTCTTGTACACGTGTTTCTACATAGCAGCACTGTTTTGTTCAATTTTTTAAAATAAGTATAGCATAAAAGAATAATATTTTCTGCATGCCTTTTAAAAATCGTATTATGAATCTTCTAAAAAGAAACAGAGCCTGATAATAAAACAACACACTGTATAAACTCTAAGAACATACATATATATATATATATATTTATACTTTCCAAGAATGTTTTTAGCTGATTCTTGTTAATCTAAAACTTCACGTTTTCATATTTCCAGAAAATTAGTTTGAGTGTTTGTGGTACTTGAGAGACTATTATCAATTTTTTTCTCTTCAACGTTGCTGTTAGAGAGTTTATTTATTCTTGTTACAACTATGTCTAGAACTTGTATTGGATCTGAGTATCTCTTTAATTTAGAAATTAGTCTTTGTTGTTTTGGGGGGCTTTTTTTTGTTTTTTGTCTATCCAGTATCGAAAATCTTGAAAAATCTTACTGATTCAAATTTATAATATATGTAAGATCATAACTGTTATCTGTTTGATTTGTAGTTTAAAACGCTTTCATATACAGAAAATCTCAACTTGATGTCGAGGTGTTGATAACCCAGGGAGTGGGAACTGCCATCCGTGTGGTTCAGAGGGAATGGAGGTCAGTGATGGGAAGTGACTTGTCTGACAAGCTGCAGAGCTGTAGCTCGAATTCTCATTCATTCATCCCAGAGATGGACCCTCTCTGTGCTCTACACACACACGCTGCCTGCAGACTGCTCTGCAGAAGAGCATGCAGACTCAGAGAAACTGCCGCTACCCACGGTCTGTGATGTGCATCAGGCCCTCAGTGCCCCTGGCAACCAGTAAGCGTCTCTTGTCAGTTCTCTCTCTCTTTCTCTACAGGAGTTATTTTATATCTTTTCAACCCTACTTCATCCTGCAAATAAGCTCCCCTTCCACTTCCTTCAGCAGATAATTTTCCTTCCTCGTTAACAAAGAAAATAGAAAACCTCAGATAGGAATTCCCTTGACTTTCCCCCCATGAATTTACCAGCATCTACCTAATATTTTCCTTTCTCTCTCTTTCTCTGTTCCAGTAGAAGGGGTATCTCTCTCTCCTTCTGACTCTTCTCAAGACCCCGTCTAAAGTGGGACCGAGTCTCAATCCGGCCCGTCAGGACTGGCTTAGGCATCGCAGTCGTGTGTTCCCATATCACCTTGTGCCTGAGAACCTCACCACAGCAGTTTACTTTCCAGTATCATTACTAAATGCTTAGATCCACGCCTCACAGGTCTAACTTTTTTTTTTTTATTGTTGTGTCCCCTACAGCACAACACCTGAGAGAATGGGCAGTCATGGTTTTTGAATGAATGAACAAAATATCTATCAGGTACCCACAAACAGACTGTCATACAGCCAGGGCAGCTCATGATAGGAGCTGAAGCAAAAGACACAAACAAAAGAAGAAATGACTTGCAGGGGGTAGCTGGGCTGGTCAAAAAAGCTTCTTTCAAGGAAGGCATGAGTAGTTACAAGGAGTTTTATTTCCACTGGACTGACACTCTCAATCAGTGAGAGCAGCATAACAAGGAGAAAAAGCTGGGATGTGTTGGTGGCTAGCAGGCAAGAAGCCAAGTCGAGCTGAGATGAAGGGGGATCAAGAAGCTGGAGTAATGCTGGGCAGAGCCTTCAAAGCCAGGTGGGGCGTACGTCCTGACGGGCCAGGTTTCATACAGACTCTCCCTCTCTTCCCTCTCACCTCAAATCAGTTGTTACTGCATGGTAACTATTGTGACAGAAGATAGTTGAAATTTCACCATTCCAACTAAAATTTCACCATTCTAACATCTAAACTAAAATCACGTCTTTGGAAAAATGGTACATTCGTTATAGGTTTTGAAACCTGCTTATAAATTAGTAAACTCTATCATGTTTTACAGTTACCATGAGGGATTTTTAGAATTTCGGTTTGTTTCATCATCTCCTATATTTTATTCCATTCATAACACCCTTTAAAAAAGAAACACAAAAGATATTTGAATATTAGTTCTAATTTTTAAATTAAATTTCTAACTATAAGAATTCACTCCTTAACAGCATAGGTAAGCTTCAGGTTCACCACTGATCCCCAGGCCGAAGTTACAGAGTAGATTCTCAATAGGTATTTGTTGAATGGATGACAAGAAAAGGAAGCAGGGAGGGAGAGAAGGTGGGAAAAACTGAAGTCTAATGAAAAAAAATGAAGGAAGAGGAAAATACGGAAGTCACGTTTGGACTTGAGGATATCTGCCAGTCCTTTTATCAGAGAAGATTAGGTCTGAGTCTGATAAGCTCTAATATGTGGAAGTTCAGCCCAAAATACAAAATACATACAAAATACAAAATACAAATAACCAGATTAAGAGACTCTTCTCTTGGAATGGCCAAAAGGGTCGTAAAGCAAACACAGCTGTGACCTTTTCACCGGGTCCTGTAATGCCAGGAAGGCTTTCTAGGGGCAAGGTCAAATCAGACTCTATGCTGATGTCTATGACAGGGCTGCTCCTGGTGACAGGGCATCCATAGTTTCAAAAGGAAAATAAATATCAGTACAGTTAAGAGAGCACCAGCATACCAGCTTTCCCGAATGGAAGTCGTAGCTCACAACTAAATTATAAACCATACGTAACGATTCTTAACCCAAAAATGGTCTGTTTGGATTGGGTTATGCTGATTCAGTCTTTCACATTATGGTTCTGTTTGCAAAGATCAGCATCGTTGTTTTGCCAGAACAAATGTTGGAAACTTGAGTAAGACACTCCCACTCACGATATTCAGGAATTCCATAGCTGAGGGACATTTTCGCACGTTTCTTTTAAACCTTGACCTATTATAGTTTATCTTTAACCCCTAAGGGAGAATTCTACTTTGTTGTCTAAGTATAGACCACTTGCAGAAGACATATTTAATTGCTATAAGAATGCACAACATTCCACAGATGATGAAAATACATTTTAGACTTAAAAACCCTATGAATCATGTTTGTTTCTTCCATTATAAAATAACTGGCAGTTTTCTGTTCCACAAAGGAAAGCTGTAAAATACTCCACTTTAAAGATGAAAGGGTTAAAAATAATAAGCCTAGAGGCAAACTCCCTTTGTCTCTCCGGCAGAACTACAAGTTAGAAAAGTCTTCCCTCCATTGATCTCACTTTATATGGTCAGGAAAACACCTTCCAAATATTTTGCTCTGGGCATGAGTCAAGTCTTTATTTCAATGACACCTTCTCCAGCAGGGCTACCTGACCACTCTATTTAACGGGACACCCGCATGCTACCCCGCCCCCAGACAGTCCTCACCCCTCTCCCCTGCTCTACTTTTTCCTTCCTCCATACGTTAATTTTCGTATTATCAGGTTCATTGTCTTGCCTCTCTCCGCTAAAATGTGAGCTCCACAAGGGCAGAGATCTTTGTCTGTTGTGTTCACTGACATATCTCAGTACCAAAAACAGTATCTGGCACACGTTGGGCGAACAATAAATACTTGTTGAATTAAATCCTTGTTGGAATAAGGTAGAATAAATAAATAGTGTTCCATAAAAATGGACACTGCTCATAAACTATCATCTCATAAACTATCATATTAAATAACAATGCATTATTGCCCAGATTGTGGTGTACAAAACAACTGAAAAACTCCTAAACTCCAGGTGTGATTATACAATTAAAAAACTGATTCTGTAAATAAGTATAACAGAAAAGTCAAATTACCATTTCCCTTTTCAGAGTAAATACCTATGAAAGCTATTTATTTATCCAAACATATCTGAAGCTTTTTTTTTTGGTCAGGAGAGACTGGCCCTGAGCTAAGATCTGATGCCAATCTTCCTCTTTTTTTTGTTTTCTCCCCAAAGCCCCAGTACATAGCTGGATATCCTAGTTGTAAATCATTCCAGCTCTGCATGGGACATGGCCATAGCATGGCTTCATGAGCAGTGTATAGGTCCATGCCCACGATCCAAACCAGCAAAACCTGGGCTGCCAAAGTAGAGCATGCAAACTTAACCACTCGGCCATGGAGCCAGCCCCTGAAGCTTTTTATATGACTTGCTTTTAGAGTGGGAAAAAATAGAAGACTCTAAGAGTGACGCAGTCCAAGCTGCCGTCAATGTAAATACTGCTTAGTGACCCTCCCTCGTGGGCAGCCCGGTGCACTGGCTGGGCCACTCCCAAGTGAGGCAGCAAATCATCTTTTGTGAGTTAATTTAATTTGATCAAATAGTCAAAGTCATTTGGAGGAAAGACTTCAAAATAGGGTTAAAAGAAAGTTGAGAAAAAGATTTTCTTTTAAAAAATGTGTGTGACCAATTGAAAAGCATCTGGAGAAATAAATACATTTATATACTTATCATATAAATGAGCTGGAAGGAGAAGGAAGATGACGTCTTAATTTATCAAATAAATAGTAAAACTTGATAAATATGTGGTAATACACATCTATCCTTTTCCTTTAAGAAAGGAGAAATGTAAACAAAACCATATGTTTGAAGTTATTTAGATAAAAGAGTTTTTCAAAACTTTTTAAACTATAGAGGACAAGAGAGTACGGAAGGAAGTAAACCAAAAGAAACTTAACTCTCACTCCCATGGTAAAGACCATAAGATACTTCCCTTTACCTCAGTAGGTCAGTTTAGGATCAAGAAAAGCAATCTTTGTGGTGGAGGAGTTTCATGATATCTACATACACTAGATTTTATAATTATGGCTCTTCTCTTTTTACCTGTATTTTGCAGAAATATTGTAGAATAAAGTCAATGATGCTTTTATTTTCCCATATGATGAGTAACATTTTGAAAATTTTAATCCTCCTTTTTTTCACATGTCTCATGTATCCTCCCCCTCTTTATTTCATAAACACACACACACACACACACACACACACATATATACTATATCTCCACATTTATAGTGAGATGATAGTGAAAGAAACAGATGTTGGAAGAAAGAATAAAAGTGAAATCTAAGGTAAACTTATAAAGGAATTTTACTGTCTAGGAAATTCTTTAAGCAACCGTTATCCTAGTTGGCACAGCTGTTTTTGTCTGCCAGCAATGCTAAAAGCAAGGATAATTTGCAGTGAGTCCTCAAATGACTATTTTTCATAAGAACATACATGCAGGAAATAAAATATTTTCTTTGATAGAGAAAAATGGAAATTCAAGTAAATGTCGGACGTCTAGATGGAGATGACTCCAAAATGCAGGCCCCTGCCTTAGCTTGGCTCCTCGATTGCCAGTTTCTTTTTTATTTGCTTTGTAACTCATTCAGTATCAAATACAGCATTTGTACACAATAAATACAATAAATGAGCATGGATCTCTATGGTGAAAAATCTCATCAAATTACTTGGCCTCAAAAGGCCAGCCTACTTCCATATATAAATGATAGTGTGTAACGAAAATATCATATTAAATATTTATTTAGCACTAAAATCTTTTTTTTTTTTCCTTTTTCTCCCCAAAGCCCCCCGGTACATAGTTGTGTATTCTTCGTTGTGGGTTCCTCTAGTTGTGGCATGTGGGACGCTGCCTCAGCATGGTCTGACGAGCAGTGCCATGTCCGCGCCCAGGATTCGAACCGACGAAACACTGGGCCGCCTGCAGCGGAGCGCGCGAACGTAACCACTCGGCCACGGGGCCAGCCCCTAGCACTAAAATCTTCGCAGAATTGTTTTAGGTCCTAGGAATGCAATAGTGGGGAAAAATCAGATGTGGCCCCTACCCTCATGGAACTTAGTGGAAGAAAGACATTAATCAAACATACAAATACAAAATTGCAAACGGTGATACATGGTATGAGGGGAGCTACAAGGAGCATAATGTGGGAAATCCTGGAAAGCTCTCCTGAGGAGGTGACTTTGAACTAAAATCTAAAAGTTGAATAGGACTTAACCAGGCTAAAAGGACAGGATAGTGCGTGAGAGATTGAGGGAAAATTATTCCAGCAAATGCTCCTGAAGCACCTTATGCAAAACCAAAATCTATATAAATGTTTATGTAACGGTGGGCGCTTATCATCTGAAAAATAAAAACAGGAAATAGTGATACAATATCAAATGGCAGATACCAGGCAACACTTCTTTTTAAAAATATAATGAGTAGCCCTTTTCCTTATATGTGAATATACATGTAGGGTCCACATCAGTTTCCTCCTTCTTCTAATATAAGATACGTAGCTAGAATCACTGAAGGGGTACAATAATACCCCTCGTAAATGTACACATTTCAGGTAAACCTAAATTATTGTAGTTTGCATACTTCTTTTCCTTGTATATAGTAGACTTCCCAAAATTAATGATTTAATAAGGTCATTTAGTAAATTCCAAGGAGGAATTTAATATTAGCAAATAATCATAACAATAATGATAAAGATGATAAGAGTAACTATCTTTCTTATAACAGCTTATCATAGTTTTAAACAACTATCAGTTAAGTGGTGCTATCATAATTTTATTTATGAGAAAAACAAGGCCCCAAAAGTTAAGTCCACTTTTCAAGGTCACACTGCCAGAAGTGGCAGAGTCCATTTGTGCGCCCAACCTCAAGTGACCCCCCAGTTCCTGCCCTTACCACCTCACTCAGAATGATGCTCAAGTCCTGACAAAGAATCACCTCAAAAGTCTCTTATGCTTCAGACAAACTTGGGTGTCAATTGCAGATGTTCTCAAATTAAAGGTTTGCATAGGGTTTTCTTTTCCTTCCTTCCTCCCTTCCTTCTTAAAAATAAGATTAAGTTTGTTAATCTTTTTAGCCTTTTTTCTCTTAGTCAGTGAGAATTTGATGCGTAGGAAACTTTCAAATATATATAAAACCTTCAAATATTTGATTTTCTCCTACTTGATTACTAAGGGGACGCATCAACCACATACATTTTAAGCCTTTGTATGATCTAAATATCGAGAAAAGTTGACTGAAGTTAGACTCATGAAGCAGGGTATAAACAGTGCATTTCACTGATTCCAAAATCCTATCAATCGTAAGAGATACCAAAGCTTCCAACCGAACATGAAACAGCGCTAAGAAGTCATTGTTAATAAGACATATTCCTGTTTCAGAAATTTTAAGATGTGAGAAAATGTGGGCCTCAGAATTGACAAAAATGACAGCAAGAGGCTCTAAAATATTTTCCCGCCTGTGGTGGTCCCTCACGGATGCCCAGCGTCCCACGTCCAGGGGGCTGGTCTCCTTGGCTCCCGTGTTATGGACACCGTGCCCTCAACCACCTGGTCATGAAGATGGTAAAACCCACACTTACACTCACTGAAAATTTAATCAAGGCAGAAGGCTTTCTTTTTTATTCTTGTTTCTCTTGAAGTTATTCTCCATTTAATAAAAAATAAAGATATACATGAGTAATTTTGTGATTGAGAAAATAAGTGTGGTGCATTTAGCTTCTAAACTGTATCCTAAAATAGAATCCTGACAACCTTTGCCCCGACAAATGGGATTCTCCCTGGAGGTCTGCTGTAAGACCGTTCTAAAAAGGGATAACATTCTGTTCTTCAGCTGCCAAACTTTTTCACAACACTTTTTCATAGCATTGCATCAACAGTGACCAAAATCCTTAAGGGGTAAGACTCAGATTCTAAAGTAACATTATACATTAAAATATTTTAAATGTTATATTCATAATTCTATTTCTATTTGAGTACATGCATTATTTTTTCACGTTTTTAATATCTTTAAAATACTGCATTGAAGCAGACAACTTAAGATTCTAATGCACATACTAACAAACAGATTTAGGATTTTGAAGGTTTTATTTAAAAATAATTTAAGTTATAAATCTTCTTTAAGTTCTTTAAAGGACACAAAATTATGGAGTAATCAGTTTCATTTCAGAGCATATTTATCACTAAAACTAGCTAAAGTGAGGCTGTCTGTAAAAAATGCATAGTCTCATAATCTTCATGTGATTTTTAAGTGAATAATACACTCCAGATTTCTTCTCCTAAAAGTATAATATAAATGAAACCACTCTGGGTTGGGTTGTGCAATTTGTTCACAAGAATTTCTAATAAGATATAGAATGTGTGATAAACCCATTGTAATCCACGCTGAATGCCTGACAAAGAGTGGAAAAGTAAGGTAGACACTAGCAGACTTCTAGATTTATAGGACATCAGAGCCAGACTTCTCCCTCTTGGGAACAGAGATCCAAGGTCACAATATAAGGCACAGCAGAAACCTAAAGCCATTTCCTGGCTCCTAATCCAGTGTCCCACCATTTGGTTACCATCTATTGTGCTTTGGAGAAAGTCAATCTTTACTGGTTCCTAAAATATCTTTATATGATCAAAAATTATTCCTACTTGTCTTGCTGTTCTGCTCTTCATAATGAAATATAACCTCTCTCATTGATATGTGATAGAACACATCTACGATCTCTCAAACGATTTTTTCTCTACCCATAGAGTTTGTTAGAGAGGTGGATGAGCTTACAAGTGAAGTGTGTAGTTATTTAAAAGTATGAAATAAAATAGCCAAAGTAGGACAAAAACTTATACTTCATTAGCAACATACTTATTAATGGTCTCAAACTGTTGCCAAGGAACTTAATGATTAAGACCTTCTGTGCCAAAAATATTAATTTAGAGGCCTAAAATAACTGGAAATCAATCACTGTTCTGTAGTTAGGTTTATCTTTGTCTTTTAAATATCTAGCAACCCTGAGGAGAGAGCATTTGTTCAACTAGACCTTTACTGTATGCCCAGCCCACCACCGGATGCCAGATGGTCCCCACCTTCAAGGAGTACTAAGCAGTAGCTTGAAGCCAAAAGACTTCAAGAAAAGAGGTCTAAGACCAACATTTCAAGATAACTCATGAGCGTGCAGAAACAAAAGGCTCATTGCTAAAACTACTGCCAAGAAGAAAAAGGAATGCTATTTTATGTGTTTAACCAAATAAAACCTCAACAAGCTCACTTACGGCCAGATGTAGTTTGAAAGAACTTGGAGTTTGGAATCTCAAGTTCCAGCAGCATTACTTATTAGCTTCATGACTTTAATAAGCCCCAGAATCTGCAGAGTTTCTACATCTATAAAGCTCAGATAACACCTACTTCACAAGCTGCTATGTTCCTAAAAGAAGGATGACACAGACAAAATACTACAGTAAGGCAGAATTTTGTTCCTTCGATGCATCAAACAGCAGTGTAAACTCTGCTAAAACTGTCCATTCAGGCCAATGAGAAGGCTGAAAAGTCAAATGCATGACAGAGCAATCCTGCAGGCAATCGATACGAAGTCCATGCCTGGCGTCATGTTCTGGTGCTGGGTTTATTCTCTGACAGTCTTTTCCTTTCTTTCTTTCTTTCTTTCTTTTTTTTTTTTGAGGAAGATCAGCCCTGAGCTAACATCTGCCAATCCTCCTCTTTTTGCTGAGGAAGACTGGCCCTGAGCTAACATCTGTGCCCATCTTCCTCTACTTTATATGTGGAACGCCTGTCACAGCATGGCTTGCCAAGCAGTGCCATGTCTGCACCTGGGATCCGAACCAGCAGACCCCAGGCCACCAAAGCGGAATGTGCGCACTTAACCGCTGTGCCACAGGGCCAGCCCCATGTCTTTGCCTTTCTTGTTAACCCCACTTGTCAGTTCGTTGACATCCATTCCTTTTTCTTTCCAATGGCATCTTCTCACATCTACTAAATCTATCAGAATATGAACAATCACTAAGAAAAAAGAATTTAAACAGTATTTAATAACAGAACAGACTTCTTTATTCATTAAGTCGTAAGTAAGGTAAAACTTCCCTGAAAGTAAACCTCATAGAACGAAGTTACCCCTCTCAGAGCCTTTCTCACATTGCACAAACCTTAGCTGTGTGCTCCCAGATTTTCTGTAAGTCCTAGACGCAAGTAGTCAGTCTTGTTTTTCTCCTTATCCCTAAAGTCCACCTCAGTTCCTAGCACAGAATAAGTAAGGGATTATAAATCAAGCGAAATTTAAAGTCTTGGATAAAAGTTTATCTGCACTAATTAATTCAATAAGAAAGGAAATGACTTTGACTAATATATCCGTCTATAATCTACAAAAATATCTACAGATATTCCTGAATCTAGTCACAGATGGAGTAAAAGCTTCTGCCATCTGGTTTATAGGTGAAATTACTTAATTTCATGTATAATTAGATGTATGTAGTTGTCCAAAATGTAAATATTTCCTATTTTAAAGAAAATGCAAAATTAAATCAAGTATAATCTTCAATCCTTTTGCATAGGAAATCTATACCATTTCTACCTCAGTTCTTAAAATAGAGCATCAAAAATAAAATCACAGGGGGCTGGTCTGGTGGCACAGTGGTTAAGTTCGCACACTCCACTTTGGGAGCTCAGGGTTCACTGGTTCGGGTCCCAGGTGTGGACCTACCCACTGCTTCTCAAGCCATGCTGTGGCAGGCGTCCCACATGTAAAGTAGAGGAAGATGGGCAGGGATGTTAGCTCAGGGCCAATCTTCCTCAGCAAAAAGAGGAGGATTGGTAGCAGATGTTAGCTCAGGGCTAATCTTCCTCAAAAATAAAATAAAATAAAATAAAATCACAGAGGACTAAACCAAAAAGCTCACAAGATAACCTATTACTTTTGCTGAAGAAATACCTCATACTTAATTATATTGAAAGTGGCAATGGGTTTCACCTGAAACACTCACAAAAAATTAAAATTATGGTAAGGACTCTGAAATATTAAACAATGATGACATCGATATGCCCTTGGAAATAGCATACATCTCACATCTCCAAAGCAAATGCTCACAGGGAACATTCTCTGATCATCCCTGCTCGGGGTAGGTTTATTTTTATAGGTCGTTGCTAACACAATGGCATGCTTTACAAGGTTCTGTCAAACAACAGAACCAACTTAAGAAAAATCTGCACTAAATAAATCCTTTTGATAGATGCCAAATCAGGAGATCTTTAAGGGTATCTTTTTTTTAATTGCAGTAATGATGGCAATATTAGCCAGATAAGGAATAAAATCCTAAAATTTTACTATCCCTAAGGAGGAGTCATTTATTATAGAGGCAAATAAAATGCTATGCATGTGGAGCATAACTGTATTCATGTAATCCATTTACCTCTAAGAAATATACTTTAAAACTTATTTCCTTGATTATAGGTGATAAATATCAAAACTCAGCATGTCCCTCATTTTCTGTTATTAACTATAATTGTTTAGTTTTGGGTTTCTGGCTTAGGTAATTAAATAAATTACAGTGCCATTTATGGATAGGTGGAAGAATGAACAGGAGCACAGAGGTCAGAAATTAGCTTTTGAATATGTTAAGTTTGAGGTTTCTATGAGGTGCCCAAGGAGAGATTTCAGAAAAGCATTTGGATGTCTGCATACGGGGCTGAGGAAGTGGGAGCAGATGAGGGGGAGTAACAACACGGTGACTTCGGTGACTTCGAGTTAAGGACTCCAAGAGTTAAGGCAGTCAGACTGCCCGGGTTGTAACCTGGCTCTGCTACTCAGTAGCTGTTGACCTTAACAAGTTACCTAATTCTGTGGCTCATTTCATTGCATCAAAAATGGGATAATAAATAGGTCGATGTGATGATTAAATAAATAAACATACAGTAAAAACTGAAAATTGTGCTCATTAAGTGCTGTCTACGTTTTGACTGTTATTATTCTCATCAGTAAGAGCAGCTGCTGCTACAGATGATATGCAGTCTTCGGGGGGGATAGAGAGTCTAAAGAAAGAAGAGAGGAGAACGGAGATCCCAAGTCCACACCTTGACGAATCCCAACAGCAGACGTCAGGAAAACAACAAAGGGAACTAAAAGGTTCCCTGTCTGTGAGGTAGGGAAAGTGTCATGGAAGCCACAGAGGAGGGGCTGTGAAGAAGGCCCAAATCTTTGCTGACACAGACTCCCATCCAGCTGGCGGGGGTGGTGTAGCAATGGTGGGTCCCTAATGCCAGTGGCTCTCCTAGGTCCAGTTAATGTTCAGGGAGGAAGACAATTCTTTTGAGAGTACCACCTTTAGGGACTGCTTTCTGGTATTTTAGCATCCCTTTCACATTTCTCATTTTTTACCTCTATTTCAACAAATAAAAATATATGGTAATATATATGGTATATTCAGAGCAATCTTGCTCTTGAAGGTCGAAGGAAAAAGGAAGGGCTTCTGTGGAAAGAGCTTCAATAGGGAAAATAGTACTATCAGGATACATTTACCTGCTCACTATGCAGAGCCTCTAGCAACATTAAAAGAAGAGAGCGTGTTATTTTCTCAAGTAGAGCTTCTCCCTAAGTCAGACTCCAAAAATAAGCCACCACTCTAAACTCATCCATTTATGACTTTGGAAAGCACAGAGACTAAAATGCAGCATAAGTTTTCTTTTCACTAAAGGAAAACCTCCTGCTGGTGAGCTGGTGGGGAGGGAGTTGTTTGTTTGATTAGATCAAACAAGTTTGGAAAATAGAAAGCACACGGACATTCAACGTGTATATGAAATGTGTATATGCATTTTGGGGGGAGCCTTGAACTAATGCTTGAAAGCTTTTGTCAACCAAAAAACTAAATACCAGGTTCTATTTTTGGGAATGCGTCGCTGAATAATTTCATCGTCAGTACTAACTGGTGATGACAAGAAGGTGGTCGTGGATTCTGGTTTTGGATACGAATACCTGTTGAGTTGTGTTCCACGCACACTTGACCTCAGCTGTCTTCTGGGGAGGGGATAAGGAGGGAGGAGAGTTTTTGTCAGCATGCAGCTGAAAACTGTGCAAATTCATTGCCACGAACAAGGTGCCCTGAAACTAACACTGCCCAGGGGCATAAATCCCAAGCATCCCATATTGATACGCAATCAACCTGCTGCCTAGGTTTCGTTCAAGGTAGAAATGTTACCTTCTCCTGATTATGAAGATCATAGAAGATCACCGTAAAAAGATGCAGACAGCATAGGAAGGGACGAGGCAGAGAGTGCATAGCTCCCCCCAGGAGAAGATGTGTCAAGGGTTTGGTAGAACATTCTTCCAAACACATTCATGTTAATCCATTTCCCTTGATTTTAGGATTCATATTTTAAATTTTTCACATTTCTGACATCTGTCTGCATCTTCAAATTGATAGATATAGTTACAATAGTGTTTGTCTTATTATTATATCATGCTATGCAGCTGTTAGAAATAAGGCAGCTCTATAGGTAGCGACATGGAAGGAGTGCCAGACATACTAACTGAAAAAAGAAGAGTACAGACAGTGTGTGTCCTAGATTATCATTTATATATTTTTTTTTAAAGTGTGGATACTTATATGTTGGTATACTCATTTTTCATTTGTAGAAGGAATTATAAAAAGTAGGTAAAGGTTATCTGTAAAGGTGAAGGTGGAGAGTAGAAAGGGACCTTTTCTCATTGTATATACCCTTTTCATCTTTTGAATGTTTACGTTTTACTTTTTTAAAAGTAATTGATTCATTAAAAAGCAAAAAAGAACACTACATATTATTATGGACACATGTGTATGAAGTGAATACACAAAATTACATATAGGGAGGACACATACCAAATTCATTGTAGTGCTTGCCCCTGAAGGAGAGGGAGGGAGAGGAATGGTCTGATGAAAAGAGACACCACATGATGCTGTGGAGTTTTTTTTTGTTTTTTTGAGGAAGATTAGCCCTGAGCTACCATCGGCTGTCAATCCTCCTCTTTTTGCTGAGGAAGACTAGCCCTCAGCTAACATCCGTGCCCATCTTCCTCTATTTTATATGGGATGCCTACCACAGCATGGCCTGAGAAGGGGTGCATAGGTCCGCACTCAGGATCCAAACTGGCGAACCCCAGGCCACCGAAGCAGAATGTGCGAACTTAACCACTGTGCCACTGGGCTGGTCCAGCTGTGAAGTTTTAATTCTCATAAAATTATCTTAAGCAAATATGACAAAATATTAACTTTGTTAATGATGAGTGGTATGTACATGAGTATGATATTATTCACCAGTACTTTTTTGAATAAAAATCTTGTTCAAAGTGTAAAAATTGAAATAAAAATAACATTTCATGGGTACTACTGATGAAAGTGGGGATGAAAGCCATTGTCCACACACAGCCATCAGAACTGTTAAAATTAAAAAGGCAACAACACCAAATGTTGGAGAGGATACAGAGCAACTAGAACTCTGATACAATGTTGGCAGGACTGTAAAATGGTACAACCACTTTGGAAAATGGTCTGGCAGTTTCTTATAAAACTAAATGAACGCGTACCCCATGGGCCAGCAATCTATTCACAGGTATTAATCCAAGACAAGTGAATATATGTCCACAGAAGGACTTGTAAGAATATTTACAGAAGCTTTTCACAAAAGCCAAAAACTAGAAACAGCCTAGCTGTCCATCAACAGAAGGCTAGATAAACAAACTGGTCCATCCATACAAAGAAATGCTAGTCAGCAATAAAAACGGAACAAACTACTGAGACATGCAATAACATATTTACGGCTCTCTAAAACACTATGCTGAGTGGGAGAAACCTTACACAAAAGAATGCATACTCTACAAGTTTATTTACATGAGGACCTAGAAGAGGCAAAATAAATCTATGGTGGGGAAAAATCAGAACAATGGTTGCCGGGGAGGGAGGCTGTGAGAAGGGTGGGAGGTTGACCGGGAAGGCGCATGAGAGAACTTTCTAGGGTAACAGTAACGCTCCATAGCTTGACAGGGCTTTGGGTTACACAGCTGTATTATTTGTCAAAATTCAGTAAACGTTTACTTAAGATATGTGCATTTTACTGTGAATAAATTTTGCCTCAAAAGGAAAAATAATCTGTAAGTGAATAGTGAACTCTGGTTAATAATAATGCGTGTTGGACTATTTAGGGGGAAGTGTACTAATGGTGCATTGACTCTGAAATGCATAAAAAAAGATGGATTGATGCACAAATGGATCAACATGAGATAAAACAAGAATGGTTAAACGTTAATGGTAGAATCTAGGGGGCAGGTATAGAGATGCCCACTGTAAAATTCTTTCAAATTTTCTGTATGTCTGAAAATTTTCATAATATGCTGAAAATAGCTAAAACATACTTCCAGTTAAGTTGTTTAGCACACACATTACATATGGCAGGGAATTCTTTGTCATGACATATTGGTCTTCCTTATTAAGTCAGTGACTTTCAAGGGGACTTTATGGGCATTATATTAAATTTCTGGGACCATCACATAAGAGACTCTACTTAAAATAAGTAAAGTAAATACTGAGCGTACTTCTTGATTTACAAACATGAAACCACACTGCATGTAAGACTGGCTTCTAGGAACAGCCCAATGCCTCTTCCATGGCCAACTCTAACCATTCACCCTACTCGCCAAAAGAAGAGAAAGCGGCATTCTGCTACATTCATCAGGAGAGTGAGTGGTCATCTCAAAGGGGATGAAAGCCACTGTCTCCATGGACACCATCTCTCTTCTCTTGCTTCGTTCTCTGAGGTGGCGTAAAGCAGGCCCCTCCCCGACCCCATGCCACTTTACCTCCACACGAGCTGGCATGGCCAGCCCAAGAAAGGGACACATCTGCTCTCTCTTATGAAGGCTCTGCCTCTTGCTCAGGTGCTGCTAGGTGTACACTAGATCAGCCAGCCTCACAGGATCATTAAAGCTAAGCTGAGGTTTAAGTTGGGAAAAGCATTTGAGGCTCTGGCCTTTAGCACAGCAAAAGCAATCCAGGGTTCAGCCCAGCTTACTGAACTAGCGCAATGGGGTCACGGTCAAAGCTCCAGCCAGACGCAAAGCCCTTCCTCACCTCCTCTTTGACTAGCTCTGCCATGGTGCCTTGTGTCTCTGCGTGCACGCAGGTATCCATCACTCAGGGGCATCAATAGGAGGAATGGCAGCAGGGTAGGGCAGACGCCTTGATCACAAGATCCACTAACAGCATCCTAATATCAGAAATTTTAAATATATACCATTTCTTACCTTTTTTCCCCCTTAACTATAGATTGGGTACATCTTTCCAAGTCTAAACATACAGGATTTCTTTACCTCATGCTTCCCAATCATACTGACTTTAAGGAGGAGTTTCTGAGCATCTTGGCCCAGTGATTATTAAAGCAGATGTAGTAAGACCAAGGCCTTCAGGCTCTGTTATCTTCCTCCACCAGAACACCTAGAAGGTGGGGCCCTGCGCATAAGGGCCACCCAAGAGGTCTTTGTATTGGTCACTCTGTGACATTCGGTATTTTCTGTATATGTGCATTGTTACAACAGGCCAAAAAGTGACCCAGTCCATCAGTATCTGGTATAAAGGTTGCTGAAAAACATAGCTTAGCAGATTTTTGGCTTCCTAATGAATTGAATGACTAGACGTTTCTGCATTATATAAATATACTTCAGTTTTCTATTTATAATACAGAATAATGGATAAGAAATGATGAAAAGAGAATTTTGGAATTGGCAAGTTACTGAATTGCTATTTTTTATCATTCTTACCTCATTTGAAGGAATCGTGGCAAAGGGTTTGATGACAGCAGCTAACGGAATCTGAGCTTGCTTGGCCATATCTGACGTGCACGGGAAACAGTATGTCGTGCAACGGATATATCGAGGACTAGCATTGCCTGAAACATGCAAAGGGATACACTTAAAATGTGCTTAGAAAAAAATCTACCCCACACTATTTAAATATTTATAAAGGTACTTCTAGACAATGCATTGCCTCATTTGTAAAACTTTCTTCATGATTGTCAAAACAGAAGAAGGGCAGTACTGTGCAATTCTACAATCTATATTCTAGGCAAACTATAGGTTTTTTGTGAAATAAAACACTCTGAATCCTAGTGCAAAAAATATAAAAGAGGTGCTTTAATTATTATTATATTATATGTAATATATTTTATTATATGTAGTATATTACATATTTTACTATTATTATTATTATTATTATAAACAGGGTCTTAATAGTCAACTCACAGACTTGAGGGGTGTTTACACTCAATGGAAGAAATAAAGCAAAGGCACAAAAACATGAAAGAATAAAATTTGTTCTTCATCCTCTTCTATCACCACATCTGCTATGGAAAAGGTAAGGATTTGAACACCATTTCATATCTGCAAGTGATATTTTGTCAAACACGATACCATTTGACGGGTTTTTTTCTAAACTTGGGAACTGAATTAGAAATGAAAATTCTACTTGTACTAGAAATCCTTTTTTTTTTTTTAAAGATTGGCACCTGAGCTAACAACTGTTGCCAATCTTCTTTTTTTCTTTTCTGCTTTTTCTCCCCGAATCCCCCCAGTATATAGTTGTATATTTTAGTTGTGGGTCCTCCTAGTTCTGGCATGTGGGACGCCGCCTCAGCATGGCCTGATGAGTGGTGTCATGTCCGCGCCCAGGATCCGAACCAGCGAAACCCTGGGCCAACCAAGCAGAGCGCGCAAACTTAACAACTCGGCCACAGGGCCAGCCACTAGAAATCTTATTTTTAAAAACACCCTAATCTATTTTTAATATACATTAGGTTTTCTGACCAAGTATCTTTATTTCATGGCATACATGAGTATTAAAACAATATCCATGGCATGAAGAATATTTTTGAATCACTAGAATAACTTATCTAAAATAAATTTTGAAATTAAATTATAATACATTATGATCAAAAGAACGTAATCATCAAACGAACACGTACTGAGGTCTACTAGGTTGTAGAAACTGGCCTAAGAGCTTCCCTGTAGAGCATGTGTTCTTAGAGAGACAATAAACGGTAAACCTAATAAATGAGTGAGTTACATAGGCCATCAGAAGATGATAAATGCTATGAAAAAAGCACATGCGGTTAAGGGGTACCATAGTGGGAGGCAGACTACAATTTTAAATAGTTACAGAGTAGGCCTTATTTAAAAGGTAACATTTGAGCAACGACTCCAAGGAGGCGAGGGATTTACCCAGGCAGGTACCTGCAGGTAGGGCATGCCTGGCCTGGTGGAGGGACATCAGGCGGCCTGTGCGGCTGGAATGGAGCACAAGTGGGGCACAGCAGCTGGTAAGGAGTTCAGAGAAGTAGCAGAAACCAGATCAGGTAGATGCTTGAGACCATTTGAAATCCTCCACTTTTCACTCCGAGTGAAACGGGGAGCCACTGCTGGGTTTTGAGCAGAAGCGTGTCATGATCTGACCTAGGCTCACTCTGCCTATGGTTTTGAGAACGGACCGCAATGGGGAGGAAGAGAACCAGAGAGACAAGTTTGGAGGCTGTGCAGCAACCAGTGAGAAATGCTGCCGGCAGGGACCAGCCTGATAGCAGCAGAGGTGTTGACAGGTAGCCAGAGTCTGGACAGATTTTTGAAGGGACAGTGACTTACTCGTTGATGGGCATGACGTACGAGGTGAAAAGACAGGAGGTGTGAAAGAAAGACAGGGTCAGGGATGACTCCAAAGTTTTTGTCCTGAGGAACCAGAAGCATGAAGTTGCCATGAAATGAAACGAGAAGGGCTGCAGGGACGGGGTCTTCAATGGGTACACATGGGCAGAGATCAGGAATCTGGGAATCTGACTTTGGACACATGGAATTTGGGAAATCTATTAAGCAATCACAAGTGATGTTGAGTAGACAATTCAATATGTGAGTCTGGGCACTGGGTGGAAAGCTGGGCTGGCAATACACATTTGGGGGTTCTTGGCATCTCCACAGTATTTGAAGCCACAAAACTAGACGACAACCACCAAAGGAATCATCGTGGCCAGAGAAGAAAAGACGCCTGAGGACTGGGCCCTGTGTCCTCCAACATAAAGAAGTCAGAGGAAATGGGAAACCAGCTAAAGGATTGAGAAGGATAAAAACGAGAAATGTCTGGTGAGCTGGAGGAAGAGAGAGTTTTGGTGGAATGGGGCAGTTGGGGCGGGGGGGGGGTCTGCTTAGAGAGAGTTTAAGAGAGAAAGAAAGGGGGGGACTTGGCAATTATCCTTTCAAGTTTTGCTATGGAGGGGAGCAAAGAATAGAGGGGGGACTGGTATAGGAAGTGGATCAAGAAAACATTCGTATTTTTTCAGATAGGAGAAGGCTTTTTTAAAAAGATGGGAATAATCCTGTAAAAAGAGAAACACCAATAATATGAGAGAACGAGAGGAGACTTATGGTAAGAATACACTGGAGTGGTGCACAGTGGGAGAGGCTGGCTCTCGGCCAGAGCACAGGTCGCTCCTTTATGGCCAGAAGCAGGGGCACATGACACAGGGGCTGGATGTGATGGAGAATCCCTGGAAGCTCTCTTCTGATTGTGCAGTTTTCTCAGAAAGGAGGAATTAAGAGCAGCTAAAAGAAAGGGATAGGAGAGGAGGCGTCCCAGATCTCAGGAGAGAGTATGAAGCAGTGACTAATTGGAGTAGAAAAGTGAGAGGACTCATGGGGTACAGGGCGCTGGGAAGTTCGTGGTCCTGAGTTCAAACAGATGCTGCAGCGGGCTGGGAGCCTGTTGGGCCGTGTGCTGCTGTACAAGTGGGCCCAGAATGAGTGGAAGGTTGCACCTAAGAAAGCTGAGTTTCTTCTTTTCATCTTCAATCTATTATTGCCAGATTTTATGTGTTTTACAGGACCAGCTAGAAATAGGAATATTTCTATTATAAATATTTCTATTTATAAATATTTCTATTTATAAATATTTCTATTATAAATATTTTTTCACATAAAATATTCTGATTTTTACATCATGGCAACTACTTCAAAGAGAAACAAAACAAAATATTGTGTACGACAAATTAACATGACTGCAGGCTGAATCCGGTTTGGGGCTCTGCGGCAGAGGGTCTGAGAGACGGCAGAAAGGTGGTACCAACAACAAGGATAACAATAACAACAGTACGTGCCAATGTGTCAGGCATCACTATAAACATGTCATGTCACGTGTAAACTCATTTTAGTCTCACAATCGCGCTAGGAGATTGACACCCTTAGGACCCCATTTTGCAGAGAAGAAAACTGAGACCCCAGGAGGTTAAGTGACTTGCCAAAGGTCAAAAGGTTAGTAAGTGACAAAAGTGGTACCAGACCCTCTCACAATCCTCTACTGTATCCCAGATAAGTTGGGTCCAGGTCATGAAAGCTGTGAATTTTGGATGAGGTGTTAAGCCAGTCCTGTTTGCCCATGAGCAATGATGCGACATTTTTTTCAGCAAGGGCAAGATGATCACATAAATACTTGAAGAAAACTAAACTACCCAGAATGTAGCAGACAGCTTCTGGGAGCAGGAAAAAATTAGAGACAGGAAGACTGGTCCACTGCCGTAAGATTCCAAGTGAATACTAATACAGGGTAAAACAAGAGTTTGGGGAACAGGAATAGAAGAAAAAGAAAGTAATAAATGTGAATATGCTTCAACCCCTGTTATTGTTTATTTCATATAACTTAGACAAAATCTTCCTCATTATCATCACACAATTTTATACAGACTGTGAAATAAGAATTTTGGAATATTTTAATTTTTAATTGCACTCAATTTTTACTAGTTAAAATTACCAATAACATATTGAAATCAAGTATTTGTTATCTTTAAATGGTTTTTTTTTACAGGGAAATATGCATATGAATGAGCTCATGACGGTGACTAAACAAACTTTTGTTTCAGGAAGATAATGCATACAAAGAATAAAATTTTTAAAAAGCAATTGAGTGTTTTTATATACACAGGTATGCAAAAGTGGGGTACAAGAGATATGGCTATAGTAGATAACAATCTCAGTAATTAATATTCAAAACTCTTTGAGATGCTTAATAAAGAGCACTATGGGATAATCTGAGTGAAAAACATTCAATACATTGTTCATTCAACAAATGTTTATGAAGCTAAGCCCCATACTAGGGGCTTAGAGAGACAAGAAAGTGAAGCCTCTGATTTCAAGGACTAGTAGGAAAGAGTGATAATAAAAACAGATAACTGCAACAAATCATGGTAAGTACTACAGAAGAGCAAATCGATTAAGAGGCGGCCATGTGGATCAGAGGTGACTACACAAATGATGAGGTGCTTGAACAAGGTCTCGTAGGATGGGCAGAAGCATAGAACCAAGGGACAAGTTGAGTCCTAAATTAGATCCCGTAGCCAAAGGCAAAGGAGTAATACTTGTAAAGTAGGTGCTTTTCTTTATTGGCTCCACCGCTAGCCAGCTGCATGGCCGTGAACAAGTCACGTAACCTCCCTGGGCCTTAGTGCCCTCATATCTGCAAAGTGGGAGAGCTGAGCAAATGAAGGCCAAGGTTCCTTCTGACTCTATATTCTATTTATGTCTGTGAATTTTTGCACATCTGAGATCCTTGGGCTACATCCTAAACCATGTACTAGTAAGTGTTAGCTCATAAGCCAGGCCAGACAAGGGGCTTCACAGCAAAGGGGTGTGACTGGGCCAACTTCAGGGCTCCATTCCAGGGCAGCTCTCTCTTCTTGCCAGGGGCTGGGCTGCAGGCTAAGGAGAGATGATGATGATCTGGACCCCACCACCTCGCTAGTCCTTCCTTCTCTTCCTACTCCTCCCTTCGCAGTCTTTCCTTACATGTACCATAGGATCCAGCAAGTCCACTTCCAGGAACAGACCCAAAGGAATTGAAAGCAGGGACTCAAAAAGATGTTTGTACATTGATGTTCGCTGCAGCCACACAGCTGCTATGGCTATTCACAACAGCCAAAAGGTGGAAACCGCACAAATGTCCTTCAATAGACAAATGGATAAACAAAATGTATATACATAAAAGTGAATATTACTCAGCCTTAAAAAAGAACGAAATTCTGATAAATGCTACAACACGGATGAACCTTGAAAATATTATGCTAAGTGAAATAAGCCAGACACAAAAGGACAAATATTGTATGATTCCACTTACATGAGGTGCCCAGAATAGGCAAATTCATAGACACAGAAAGTAGAATAAAGGATACCAGGGACTGGTGGGGTGGAAGACTGGGGAGTTACTGTTTAACGGGGACAGAGTTTCAGTGTAGGATGATCAAAATGTTCTGGAAATAGACAATAACGAGGGTTGCATAACATCATGAATATAATTAATGCCACTGAACTGTACGCTCAAAAATGGTTAAAATGGCAAATTTTACTTTACGCGCACTTAATCACAATAAAAAAAATCATCTGTACGTTCAAAAAGAAAACAAAACAAAACAAAAATCACAAAGAACTCTGCATGTGCTGTTCCTTAATATGCATGCTCTCTCCAGCCGCCATGCTTTCACGTAGTCCACCTCCTCTGCCTGGCACCCTTTTCCTCTCCCAATCTCCCCACTTCTCCTCTGGTTTACACGTGCTCACTCAAGGCTCGGCTTGGCTGTCCCCACTCCAGCAGGATAGGCTGGGTGAGTTATCTGGTTAGTTACTTCACATTTAGGTTCCCATGGCAATATGCTTTTTATCCTTCTACAACATTTACCACACTGTATTAATATTTAGTTATATTTTTCCCTGCCAGATTGTGTACTCATTTAAAAATAGAAGCTTGTCTTTTATTTCTGAATAGAGGCAGCAGGTGATTGGTTAAGAATATGGGTTCTAGCATCAGAATGCTGGGGTTCAAATTCTAGCTTTGCTTCCTGCTAGCTATGCATCTTGGGTAAGTCACCTAAGCACACTGTCCCTTAGTTTCACACTCTATAAAATGAGGATGATATTAATGCCTATCTCATAAAGTTATAGGGCAGATTAAATGAACTAATCCAGATAAAGTGTTGAGAAGATTGTCTTGATGCATAGCAAGCACTTATAAACATAAACCACAATAGTAATGGGTACTGAATAAGTACTTGCTAAATGCATGCATCAATGAGTGAATGAATGAATGAACAAGTGGGGCCCTGCCCCCAGGTAGCTCACAGTCTCTTGGGAAAGACAGACCCAAACCACAGTAAAATCTAACGGGATGGGGCTATAATGGAAGTGTATGCGAAGCACTGTAGGGGAAGCAATTGGAGATTTCAAAGAAAAAATTTAAGCTGAGTTTGGACGAACTAAGAATTTCCCAAGTAAATGGGTGACAGTTATATATTCCAAGGACATTTGTTCAGTAAATATGTACTGGGCAACCATTATGTTCTAGATACCAGGTGAGTGTCTAGGAATACAACGGCCAACAAGAAACAGTCTGTAGTCTGTTGCAGAGAAAATAGCACAAAGTGAGAATCAGAGACACGAGGGGAAGGATGAGTGGGAAACCTGAGGCAGACATAAAGGAGGAAAAGGTGGGAGATGAGGCTGTTCAGGAATATTATTTAGGTTGTAAGGAGCCTCAAATACTATTTCATATTTATTTAAAATACTAAATGAACAAATAAATATTAAAAGCACTTATGTAACATACTATTAGATTAAAATGAAATTGCCTTTTTTTTTTTTTTGAGGAAGATTAGCCCTGAGCTAACTACTGCCAGTCCTCTTTTTTGCTGAGGAAGCCTGGCTCTGAGCTAACATCGTGCCCATCTTCCTCTACTTTATACGTGGGATGCCTACTACAGTACAGAACACCAAGCGGTGCCATGTGTGCACCCGGGATCTGAACCGGCGAACCCCAGGCCGCCGAGAAGCGGAACGTGCGAACTTAACCGCTGCGCCACCGGGCTGGCCCCGAAATTGCCATTTTTGTGGATCAACAATGATAGGAAAATATCAGAAATTTCACATAGGTCCAACTTACTATATACCAAGTCCTACATGCTTTACTAATGGGAACTCAACTAACAAGTTTGAATGGATTCTGCAAGTAATAAGGGACAAATTATTTTTAGAATAGGAAGTAACGTAATGTGAATTGTGTTTTAATATTAATATCTAAAACAATAACATCATCTGTAATTTATATTAAACCCTTCTACATGTCAAGCACCCTGCATACACATGAGCATACTTACATGAACACACACACACAGAGAGTCACCTCTAAGCCTTACCCTGGCCCTGCAGGGCAGGTCTTAATCCTCCCATTTTACAGAGGTGACACTGAGGTTCAAAGGGTGAGATGAGCACAGCTCACACAAGCAGTAAGGAGGGGAGCCTGGATTCCTGTGCGGGGGGGTGTGCAAGGCTCTCAATCAAAGCTCCTTCCGCCTCACTGTGTTGCCTGCTCTATAAGGACAGCACTGAAGGCAGCACAGAGGATGGACCAGAGAGGGCACCCCCAGCTAGAACGTGGCTGGCTTGATAATTCTGAGATGAGATGCTTGTCTGGGTACCGAAATTATACTTCTAGGATTGAGTACATGAGCCATTAAAACAGTATACTCAGAATCTGAGACTTCAGATCTCATCAGGCTGTGTTTTAACTTGCCATAAACAATAGAATGATATATTCCCAGAAAGACCAAACCCGCACAAGAACAGATACATTAAACTGACTGCACACACAGAACAGTCAGTGGAGAGAGAGCTCAGCCCTTCCCCATCCCAACTGAAAAGTGGGAAAACAGAACCCAAATGCTAAAGGACTTGATGAAAATAAAAAATAAGATCACTCCAGCTGGAACCAGGCGTGCTGACTTCTCAGTGTTCAATCCCTACAGCTCTGCTCATGCTGTCCTGCCAGGTCTCCAATGCAGTAAATAAATTAAACCAAAGGAGGGCAGGAACTAATAGAAACCCACACATTAAAAGAAAGACTTCTCTTAAACTGATATATTGCACTATATCGCACCAGACACTCTCTAGACTTCTACAAGCAGAGACTAGAATTCAGTTGATAGTATCTTCTCAGTACTTGAGTGATTGACGGTGAATTGGTCCCCACTATCAGCTATAAAGAGGCTCCCCATCATTGATGGTGTTATCGAAGGGGGTTAGTGTATTTGCTTTTAAAAAAAACGGTGGTAAATGTTAAAACCTCAATCAAAAATATTATTGAAAATAAATACCTTGGTCTTGTATCACACAATCTGTAGTGACCAGGGGAGGAACCTGGCCTCTGGTGTTGGTGGCATAAACTTGTCCCCCTCTGGTGGCTCTGTCATTCTCGATCACCTGAATCTGATAAATAAGATATCAAGAGCAAGTTAAAGGAAGCTAAGATTCTTTCCAATATTCTCTCCCTCCCGCCCTCTCATTATTCACGCACACAAAAATAGGCATTTTCTAAATGCTTTCAGTTCATTTCAGATCAAATTCTCATGAGAACCAACCATGCCCTCAGTTCCGCTGTGGCTTACCTTCACAGTTTTAGATCTGCAGTTTCTAATTCTATCCTGTAATACTCTGAGCTCCGACCCTGACCCTTCAGAGAACTTTATTTTTATTCAATTTTTTATTGGGACCATAGATAAGCAATTAAAAAAAAAGATTCTGGTAGGAAAAGAAATTGAAAATAGCTTTATTAAAGAAGATACTTCTTGCAGTTAAAGAAAACTCTAAAAGGCTAAAAACCATAAAATTCAGAGGAAACGACTTACAATATATAACCTAAAAAGCCTTAACTAGTCTCCTCAAATCCCTCTTGATCTTCAATTTTCCTTTCAAGTTTCCCCACCACACTCCTGCTCCTTGAGACACAAGAAACAAACAATATAAAGAGTTCTCACGTGGGTTCTGCCTATGAATAAAATCAGAAGAAACAACAGTCCCTATATTTTGTCATCTAATTTGGAAACATCCTATTCTCTACTAAAATATTTATTGATAAAGAATATAGAGATATGAATTTGTCTTTCTGTTGTAATTGTCTAGGGATGAAAATAATGAGCAAAATCTAGTAGTATGGAGTTAGGAAGAAAACAAGAGGGAATCCTAATAATTATCTTCCTCTTCTTCTTTACCTTCTCCCAGCACTCAATTCTTTCATCACAGGATAAGAGAGACAAGAGACAAGGGGGTAAAAAAAAGAAGGGAGCAAAAAGAGGGAAAAGAAGGAGAAATGAGATGGGTGCCAGACTGGAACACACAGCGTTGGAGGATACGCAGTTTTTTATATTCCTAAAGAAATTATTGATAACATGCAAACTGTCTTCCCCAAACTCTGAAATGTTACCTTCTCCTCTTCCTCTCCCATCTCACCCAATCCAGGCCCGAGTTGGCACTGATATCATTGGTTTTATGGCATATCAGAGATAGATTTAGCCTGCCTTTCAATCTACACAATTTCTGTCTTTCTAATTTCATAGGACTTGAACTCTTATTAAATTAAGGATATAGAATATGCTCCAAAAATAACTACTGTTAAGACACAAATGAGACTAAAAGCTACCATGGGCAGAGACAAGAAGAAAACAGAAAAATCAAAACACTATAATTGCATTATAGATTTCAACCACGAGGTTAACCTGGGTCATCCAAAATGGGAGTAGCTTTTATATTATCAACATTAATTATACTCATTTCAACCAATGAAGTGTCAAATACAAAAGAAAGATAAAGCCATGATGATCTAGATATTGAACATAGTTCTTGGTCTTCAACTAGACTATATTTCAAAAAGTTTATTTTTAAATTAGCCATTTGCAACTTACCAAGCACTGCCTCCAAAGAACAGTGTCATACGTGGTAATTACATTTCTAAATTAATCCACATTGTGGCTAGAATACTACAGAAAGAGTAAGAAGTATTATAACAGTTCTAGTAATTTTTAAAAATATATTATAGTTTTTTTTATTTGCCTCAAATGCATGCTCTCAAAAAACATGCTTAGGGATTAAACAACACACAGAAATTTCAATGGAGATTTTGTCTGTGACTTGGTACTTAAAGGGTTTCAATTTGAAGACAGTGACTCTTGAGAATGCCTAAGCTACCTCAAAACGTATAGATTTCTTTTTCCCTCAGAAGATGTGCCAGTAGAATTACTTTCACCATTATCTGCTGTACATAGAGTATTCTCGGTTCATAAAACAGAATCAGGAAAGAGAAAAAAAGAATGATTCTCTTGAGATAAATGAGCAAGAAGAGTAAGGGAGAAATGAGGTAAGAAGGTGTGTGCACATCTAAGGTGGGCTGCTTAAGGGAGAACTGTTCGAACGTTGGGTGGTGAGAGAAAGAGGGGACCAGGAAGCACTCAGCTTCTGCAGATACAGAAAGAGAGTGAGGAAAAGTTTTGATGGAGACACTAGTTTCCTCACCTTCAAAACATGGACGATACCACCAACAAAAAGGGTTGTTGTCAGCACTTAGCTCGGACTGGCAGGTAACAGGAGTTCAATAAGCATGACTTTACATCTTTCTTTCCAGAAAGAAGAATTTATTTAGTTAGCACAAGCATGCTGCTTGGGTAATAGGAACATAAACAGGTACCAACTGGCATTGCTATTTCATTACTTTTATGACAAAAAATAATACTAGACTGATTTGTATGTATGTATTTGAAGAGTCTTGGATGAATTACAGAAATACTGCTTATTGCTTTTGCTGTTAACACTCATTCATTCATTGAACAAAGATATGAATGCATACTATGTACCAGGCCCTGTTCCAGGAGCTGGAGACACAGAAGTGAACATAACCAAGTTCTCAACCTCGTGGAGCTGACACTGTAGTACGGAAGACAGGCAATAAATAAACAAATGTACAAGTCAGATACATGCTATGTCAGGGAGTAATCAGTGCTGTGAGTATGGAGTGATATGGATACGGCCGCCAAGGAGATTGGGGATGAGCAATGAAGACATGAAGGAAATGAAGAAATGAGCCATGCCCTGCATACAGCCAGGGGAAGAGATTCTAGGCAGAAGAAAGATCAAGTGCAAAGACCCTGAGGCAGGAGTATGCTTGGCATGTTTGAGGAATAACAAGGAGGCTAGTGTGGCTGAAGTGATGGAGAAGACGGGTAAGAGACCAGGTCAGAGAAGTTTGTGTGTGCGCAGCAGGAGGCATGGGGGAGCCAGGGGTGGCAGATACGTAGGGTCTTGCAGCCCACTGTAAGAACTTTGGTTTTTAACTCCAGGACTACTGGAGGGTTTTGTTCTGAGCCATGACATGATCTGACTGAGAATTTCAGTGGATCATCCTGGCTGTTGTGTGCAGACAGGAAGGGCAGGCAGACCAGTCAGGAGACCCTTACAACAATCCGGGTGGATAGATAGTAAAGGCTTGGATCAGGACAAACTCATAGAGCAGGACCAGGACCAACAGAATGAGCTAAAGGACCAAACGTGAGATGTGCAAGAAAGAGAGAAGCAAGGAAGACTCCAAATTGTTTGGGCTGAGGGACTGGAAGAATGGGGCTGGAATCTGGATTTCAGGGAAAACGTCTTGATGAGGAACATCTGCATTCTCATTTAAAGCCATGAGAATGGATGGGATCACTTAAAGCAACGCTTCCTAGTGAGCCTAAGAATCATCCGGAGAGCTCGTTAAAACACAGAGTCCAAGGCCCTACCCTAGAGATTCTGACTCATAGGTCTGGGGTGGAGCCTGAGAACAAGAATTTCTAATAAGCTGCCAGCTGATGTTGATGGTGCCTTCCTGGGAGCACACTCTGAGTACTGTTGACCTAGAGAGTAAATGTGGATGGAGAGGGGGACAGGTCCAAAGATTAAGCTCTGGGACACTTTTAACACTAGAAAGTCAGAGAGGTGAGGTAAAGCCAACAAAGGAAACAAGAAAGAGCCACCAGTGAGGTAAGCAGAGATGTAAATGAGTGGTGGTGTCTCAGAAACCAGACGAAAAAGTGTTTCAAGGAGGATGGAATGAACAGATGTGTCAAATCGCTGCTGCTGTGTCGAGACACATGAGATCTGAGAATTGACCACTAGATTTGGTAATCGGAGGTCACTGGAAACCGGGACAAGCATGGTATTGGTGGGGTCGTGGTGACAAGATCTAAACTGAAATAGGTTCAGAAGGGAAATGGAGGAGATGAGCTGAAGACACTTGGTATAGGCAACTCTTTCGGTGATTTCTTGCTATAAAAGATAGCCAATAAATGGGGAGGAAACTGGATAGAGATTTCAAGAAGGGCCAAGGGAGGCTTCTTTGATTAACAATGAGAGGTGCTGAAGGATGTTTATATTCTGATGAGAATGATTTAGCAGAGAAAACTTGAAGTTGATCTTCAAATAAGTATAGATGATGCAGGAGACAGGGGATGTGTGGTTAATTTTATGTGTCAACTTGGCTAGGCCATGGTACCTAGCCTTTGGTGGAATAACACCTAGTTTTTGGTCGAATAATAGTCTAGATGTTGCTGGGAAGGTATTTTTAAAAATGTGATTAACACTTGATCAGTCGAGTTTGAGTAAAGCAGATTACCCTCCACAATGTGGGTGGGCCTCATCCAATCATTTGAAGCCCTTAAGAGAAAAAGACTGAGGGACCCTGGAGGAAGAGGGTGTTCAGATGCCTTTGAACTTGAGCTGCAAAATGAACTCTTTTCCATGTCTCTAGCCTGCTGGCCTGCCCTGCAGATTTCAGACTTGCCAGTCCCCACAACTGAGTGAGCCAATTCCTTGATATCTCTTTCTATATAGATACACATCCTACTGGTTCTGTTTCCTTGGAGAACTTTGACTAATATAGGGGGACATTTGCTGGAGAGTCGTTCTTAGGAGGCCATAAGGACGGGATCTGGGGTACAAGCTTTTAAAAACTCCACCAGTGATTCTTTCGAGCAGCCAGGTTTTAGAATCACATGACTACAAGTTCACCTTAGTTTAGTGGTCATGAACTGGAAATGAGACTAGTCAGCATGGTGTGCATTTTCTCAAGTCACATTCAGCATCTGAGGTGTAGGCATGGAATAAATGTACAGCAGGTTTAACCACAAATGGGATTCTTCTAGACGAATTCAGTAGAGGGAGAGGGGCAAGGAAGTTTGAGAGTACAGGATGTAAGAGACATTTATCATCATGGATCACATAATCTAAGCTGCATAAGAGAACTGAAAAGATGAAGGCAATGTGAGTCAGAGATAAAGTGGTAGGTTGTAAGTCTTGGTGGGTGAATTATTTTTGGAGTTTGAGTCCTAAAGGGAATGAGCTAAAGAGACAGGAGGCAGTGGTTGGAGAACAGGATGCTTTCAACCAAGATTTTGAAGGTGTACCATAATTGGTAATGACAGGATCTATGGTAGGACTATGGACAACTAAGGTGGGGTAAATGAAAAGCACATTGGAAGCAAAGATCAAGAATTGAGAGGCAGGGAATGAAAGCTTTTATGGATGGAGAGTAAAATAGCCAATAATTGTAACAGAAATAGTACTGGAGAGATTAACAGTGAACTTGGAGCTAAAAACTTCAGAGAATGATGCAGAATGACCCAGAGAGTCTGCTGATGCTATACACAAGCCGAGAAACAAGAAATAAAAATGAACTCAATGTGCCACAATACAGTCATGTGCCACATAATGACATTTTGCTCAACGACAGACCACATATATGAGATTAGTACCATACAGCCTAGGTGTGTAGTAGGCTATACCATCTAGGTTTGCGTTAAGTGCATTCTATGATGTTTGCACAACGATGAAATCACCTAACGACCCATTCTCAGAACATATCCCCATCACTAAATGACACATCACTGTATACGATATTTCTTTACCTAGAACAATGAAATAATATTAAACCATGAAAGTAACGGCTGGTAACATGATTATCAATCAAGGCACTAAGAGTTATTAAAACTTAATTTCTAACATGTTATAGAATGAGACTTTATCACAAATCTTCAAGTTTATATTCAAATAAATATAGAATAAGTGGTAAATTACAAAAATAGCCAAAATCCTCCACCCCTCCTTGTATCTGTGCCCCTTCTAAGCACTTTGCAGCTCCTCCCATCGAGAGGCAGAATATATTTTTCTACCCCTTGACTCTGGGGTGGTCTTGTGACTTGCTTTGGCTATGAAAATGTCATGGAAGTGGCAATGTGCCCGTTCCAAAACAAGACCTCAAGAGGCCTTGCATATTCCTACTGTCCCTTTTGGATATCTTCCATTGCCAAGTGAACAAACCCAGGCTAGCCTGCTTGGTGACATAGCTCAATCATCTCCAACTAACAGATGGGTCCCAAATACCAGACACAGGAACAACACTATCTGTAGTGGGCTCAACTGTGGTCCCCCAACCCCTGAAAATATATCCACGTCCTAATCTCGGAAACCTGTGACTCTCACCTCATACAGCAAAAGAATTGATTAAATTAAGGATCTTGAGAGAAGGTGCTTATCTTGAATTATCTGGGTGGGGCCTAGATGGAATAACCAGTAACCTTATAAAAGTGAGGCAGAGGGAGTTTTGAGACGGATGTCCAGAGAAGACACAGAGAAGAGGAAGAGGCAATGTGATGACAGAGGCAGAGATGGGAATGATGTGGCCACAAGCCAAGGAATGCTTGGAGCCCCCAGAAGCTAGAAGAGAAAGGAATGGATTCTCCCACAGAGCCTCTAGAGGGAGCACAGCCCTGCCAACTCACTGATTTCAGACTTCCAGCCTCTAGACCTGTAAGAGAATCAGCTTCGTTGTTTTAAGTCACCCAGTTTGTGGTAATTTGTTACAGCAGCCACAGCGAACTGATACACCATCCTAGACCACTCAGCCTCCAGCTAAAACTCCAGCTGATGGCAGACGCATCAGCAAGCCCGGCCCATATCAGTTGAGCCTGGCCTAGATTAGGAGAACCGCCCAGGGAACCTACTAACACAGGAGCCCTAATAAATAGCGGTTGTAAGTTACTAAGTTTGGTGGTGGTTTGTTACACAGCAAGGGTTAGCTAATGCAGCCGCTCTTTGTGCTCCTCAGTCTATCTAACTTTTTCTACTCATGTTGATAGAACAACTTCAAAGACCAAAGTTAACTGTGTCAATTTCATGATTATTCCAAAAGTACTCAACACCCTGCTCATTGCCACAAGACCTGAAGTTTCTCCTGAAGGAGGACTATACATCCCTGTCCCATTGACATCAGGCTTTGTCATAGGACTTGTTTTGGCCAAGGGCACATGAGTGGCTGTGACATGCACCATATCTGAGTGGAAACTTTACCAGCTATTGCACCTTTCGGTCAGTTCTCTTCTTTTTTCCCCTTTCTCATGAGAATAACATGACCCCATTATGGAGTGCCCCTTCACCCAGGACTCTGGAATGACAAGGGCATGTAGAGCTGTACTTAAAGCCAAATTGCAACTGCTGGAGCCTACATGTAACCTAAGAGATAAATAAATCTTTGTGGCCGTGAGTAAAGCTGGGGACTGTTATGCAGAATAAGCTAATAAAAGCTGATGGATACAGTTACTAAAGAGTAATCCTCCAAAGAAAGTTCCTTGGGTGGAGATGAATTAAGTTATAGCTCTAATTTTATATAAAACAATTTTTTGCTTTTTTAATATGCAAAATGTAAAATGCTTTGTACTTTCACTCTCTATGGGCCTCTTACCCTTATTGAAAAAGGTCCTTTAGTTATTTAAAATAGCATGTTTACATACTCTTCCTACGAACTACTCATTTAAACATCAGTAAATACTGCCAATATAATCATCAATAGATACTACCAAGTTTATATGATACCAAAAAAAATAGACATAGGCTGTTTCTCTCATGGAGACCCCAGCAGGCCCTAACCCATCCTCCCTGCCACCACAAGACACAGAAAGAAGGAAGCCTTCTCTATGCGATGGGTGTTGTGCTTCAACAATAAAGGACAGGAGAGATGCTTACACACTGAAGAGTTTCTGAGAACAATGAATGAAGAATGGTCCTTTATGAGGGAGACTGAGAGAGTGAGAAGAGCACTTACTGGACTGGGGATAGAGTCAGGATCCAGCTTCTTCTGGGGCTGGGGTGGACCGGCCATCTGTGCAGGACCTCCGGGGAAGCCCCCTGGGTAGGAAAGCTGTGCACCTGCCATCTGGGGGCCATAGTTGGCTGCGTGGAAAAAATTTAAAAAGAAATGACCATAACCTCCAATCCCAGATGTAGGACTCACTGATATCATCATGCTGTTCAGTCAAGCATGCTACATTTCTCATCTCTTTAAATAAGGCAAGGTATTAGGTGTGAACATCTATGATTCCCCTTTTCTTTGCACTTGCCACACTATTCAAAAACTATCCTTCCTTAAAAGTAAGTGACAGATGCCTAGTAATATAGGAACAAAGCTGATTTCCAGTGAAGCATACTCCTAGGAAACTCAGACCTGCCTCTGAGTCCTGCCCGCCTTACCCTGCTGTGGAGGATATCCAGTGCCCAGGTTCTGTCCTGGAAGAGGCGGGGGCTGGTACTGGGCATTCGGAGGAGCAGGCCCGGGGAGCCCGTCCTGCCTGTGCGTTGACGGAGGCAAGGGGGAGGCGCCAGGGCCGTTGAGTGCGGTGGGCGGTGGTGGGAGAACCTGAGATCCAGGCTGCAAAACGGATGGCTGTGGAGGTCGTGGAGGACCCTGGAACGATGGTGCTGACAGAGGGCCAGGGGGCCCCTGGCTGGGGGGAGCCATGCCTGGACCTGTGCGGGAAAGAAGACCAGCCCACCTAAACACCACATTTCTCAACTCTCCAACTTCTACAAAGTACACAACAGGGACGCTCGCTTTCCGAATACAAAGCAAGAAGGAGCAAGAAGGCACCCTTACAAACTGCTTTTTTTGCCATGAGATCGCAAATGCTATTTGGGGCATTTTAACTGGACAATTTAAAAAGAGTAAAAGCAATATTTACAATTATAGGGAGAAAATTAGTGGGATAAATTTTAACTCAGTTGTATTAACTTTACATGATTACATGCTATTAATTAAGGAATTGTAACTGGTACAATAGAAAATCATATAGAAGAATATTTTATTGCATAACAAGCTTCATTCAGATAACTTACACATTCAATAAATTATTTGCAGATACGGTCCATAAATGTACAAGGATTTTGGAACTAGGTAGAAATAACCAGGGAGAAGGGATGGACCTCTAACATGCTTTCCAATCATCATGGAAATAGTTGTAAAACCAGATTATTTTTTCCTTACTCATTACATGAAATTACGTGGCTGCTTGGAGACATATCCATTTTGAAATCAGTAAAAGACAGAATATTCTGGGGGTTTTTCACTGATACTTCTAAAAAACTAACTTTCAGTAATGGAAACATTGTTCATCAAGACAAATGGCTGACTACACTGTTCCTTTGGTGGAGGTTCCTATGGCCTCTGTATCACACAGCCTTTCTATTGATGTCAATCTCAGCACCGTAACTCTTTTCCCTCCTGTTATTCTTTCTGCCTCAGGACATCTGAGCTCCTATTCTTCCCATGATCTAAAGACAGAATTACACTGTGCGGTGAAACAATGAGTATCATATTTTTATTTTAGGGCCCCATCATACACAACACAAGGCTAAAACTACCCTCATATTTCTTAAAATAATTTAACTGTTCTAATGTTTATTTGTGAAGTCAGCATTTTTTTGTTTTTTACTGTTCTAGTATTGACTGTAAGGTATTCTGAGAGTCCTTCAATTAAACTGAAGTAAATGGCAGCATGATCAGGAAAAACAATTAATTATAGCCATACATAATACAGATGATTTATATAAAAATGTCCAAAAAACTATTTCAATGTCGTGTGCCAGAGTTACGTGTATTTTGAAAATGAAGAAAGCCTTTCTCATTAAGAATTTTCATGACACAAGGCAGTCAATGAACACTAATAACGAGACTGTTACCATAGCTGTTGACATGCATAGCATTGAGCTGACTGCCCAGCTGGGTGACGGATGAAGTGGACACAGGACTTGGGTAAGACGATTGTGTAGAGGGTGAATACGGTGCATAGGAGGGTGCTGCACTGTGGGCAGGTGGAGGACCTGGAAATCTAAGAGAGAAAAAGCTGGGTAAATAATATCATAGAGTTTGATATGCAAATAACATACAACAAATGTCAGCAACTCGTAAGATTAAATAAGTCCATCTAGCGGGCACCAGGCAAATGACTGCTATCATATGCTAAGTCTTTAATTAATCTGGATGTGAGCTCTAAATGAACCATGTAGCATCATCCCTATCTATGCTCACAGGCTGAACATGTCAAGATACTCAGAGAAAAAAAAAATTCCTAGTGTAAACACAGAACCAGCTTTGGAAATCAATTTGAGAAGCTGAGCCCACCACAGAGTTAATGATCAATAGAACAGAAACCAAGAAAATTCAAATGGTTGGTGGTTGTAGCTTTATGACTATTCTCCTTATAGCCTACCCAGCCTTTGAAAACAAAATTTCACTTGCACTATAACTTCAGTGAGCAGGACACTGCCTGCAAAATAGTACTTGAAAAGGAGCAACCAAGTAAAAAGTTTTGAAATTGCTCATTTTCTTCAATCTAATAATTTCGTCATGTTTTACCTTTGACGTATTTTGAACTTATTGTATGTTTATTTTTCCTTGTTTTCCATGAAGCAGTGACCACCATCTGATGAGCATTCCTATTATGGTTAATCTGCCAAATGAGGGTAAAGTTTTCCCTTAAGAGTCACATTATGACTTCTTATCAATTTTAAATTTTACATAAAAATTAAATTTTCCCAGCTGGACACCCTGATTTCAATTTCTCTGTAAACTGGAAATGATTTTCCCAGTGGCCCACACTCTTGTCTTCCATCCTTCACTGCCACTGAAAGGTCAGGAGCAGAGCCTGAGAGGCCAGGGGCCTCCTAAAGTCCCACAACTCATTTGTGACAAAACTGGAACCAGCCTTTCCCCAGGTCTTAAGTGAGTACACTTTCCAAAACATCACACTAATATTCTCTTGTCATTTTTCTCTATAGATCTTAAGTTGAATAGTTACTATAAACAAAACTTAAAATTTATCTTCAAACCATTACTCTGTATGGTATTAAGCATATTTCAGAATGATGATATCCTAAACTTTGAGTTAAACGGATGAATGAGCAAAACGCTTTTTCTATGTAAGTGTATAAGCTATCCTATAGCAGAAACTTGGTTTTAAAGGGTTATAAAGTTAGAATGGATAGTGTTTTAACTCAAAAAATATTGCTAAGCAAAGCTGTCAATTTTTTCTCCTGTGAAAAATGGAAAAAAGACCAATGCAGTTAGACTGAGCATCCTTTGATTTAAATAATTTTGGGGGAGAAAAACTGAATAAAGACAGAAAATTATAAAAGTTAACTTTTGGGGCTGGCCCAGTGGTGTAGTGGTTCAGTCTGTGCACTCTGCTTCGGCAGCCTGGGGCTCAGCAGTTCAGACCCTGGGCGCAGACCTACACACCATTCATCAAGCCATGCTGAGGTGGCTTCCACATAGAAGAACTAGAATGACTACAACTAAGATATACAGCTATGTACTGGCTGGGGCTGGCCCCGTGGCACAGCGGTTAAGTTCGGACATTCTGTTTCAGCATCCCAGGGTTCGTTGGTTTGGATTCCGGGTGCGGACATGGCACCGCTTGGCAAGTCATGCTGTGGTAGGCATCCCACATATAAAGTAGAGGAAGATGGGCATGGATGTGAGCTCAGGGCTAGTCTTCCTCAGCAAAAAGAGGAGGATTGGCAGCAGATCTTAGCTCAGGGCTAATCTTCCTCAAAAAAAAAAAACAAAAAACAAAACAAAACAAAAAACTATGTACTGAGACTTTGGGGAGAATAAAAAAAAGAGGAAGATTGGCAGCAGATGTTCGCTCAGGGCCAATCTTCCACACCAAAACAACAAAACAAGTTAACTTCCACGGTAAAAGGTTTCTTTATATCTCTAATCTATTAATGACACTTAGGGGTGAAAAAGGTGGGGCAAAATATAACTCTAGGCTTACTTGACACATTTAAAATAGATTGTTCTCACTTAGAAATGATTTCAAGAATTGTGTTAAATATATGCTTTGTAAACCCATTGTTTCATAAAAAGATATTTCTTTTTTTCAAGAAATGATACTTTTTGTCTTTTTAAAAAACTCAGTCATGGGGGGTAAATATATGGAATAATTCCACACAGGCAGACTGTAAATGCTCTGTAAGAATATATTTGTGGTGCAGCGTGAAACACGGTTACAGGGTTTGGATCTGATGAGCAGGAACTGGAAATGACTGGTTAAATGGGGGGAGGCGTGTTATTCAATTGTTTGAGTTAAAAATTCCCAAAAAGATGTTCATAGATATTTCACAAATGTTAATACTATTTTTAAAATATAAAATTGTATGAATTATTTATTACATAGTATAAATAGGATGAAATATGTTTCAAATACAAGTAGCCTCAAGTATCATTTTTTTAACTTCACAAAAGGTTAAAGATTTAAAATATATAATGAGAGAATGTACAATCATTAGCCATTACTCTTTGACTCATAAATGCCTACTTCTCATTCATTGCTTAATATATGTCCTGGGGTTAGGCTTCAGAAAGTCACAAATAAATTTTTCTTTTTTCTGACCAACTTAAATGTTGTCAATCAGACTTGAATTTTAAAAGCAATTTTATCAACTTAAAAATAAAATGGTATTAAAGGGCTAACACAAACTCTCATACCCATAAGGGAAAACAGATTAACAGAACATTTTAAACATACAAAGGGGTTTAATATTTTTCAATTTCATGACTTTACTAAATTAGTTTATCCAAGGTCATACAGCCTGTGAGTGTCGGAACTTAGGTAAGAATCCAGGTCCTAGGACCTCCTGGCCTGGAGACCAGGTGTGTGACCACGGGCAAGCCACCGAACCTCCACAGCTCTCAGCTTTCAAACAGTAAAAATGAGCCAAAGGAATGGACCGATCCCTTTCTCTGCTATAAATATAACGTGGTTAAAATTAGGAATCATATAGACAAATATTTCTTATGTTGATTACCTCATTTAACCTGTTTCTGGGCCGAGAAGCACTCAATTGTATATTTTAATTTACTGCTTCACTGAATGTCAGAAAAGGGCAGATTCACCATCAAAAAGAATAGTCAATAAAGAATTACTACCAGAGGACTAATAAAACATGAAAATTGAGCCTCGGTTTAATCCTAACCCTCTGCAGAGCTGACTCAGTTGTCTGTGGCCTGCTCAACCTCAAACACTTCTCGTTTCAAGTTTGCCACAAACTGCTCAAGAAGTGGGCTGCATGCTGAAGTTTGTTAGAATGTGGAGATAAGGTGCCAAAACATTCAAGAGTTGATTGAAACAAAATCTGGATTTTTAAATACAAAGTCCAAAGAGAAAACAAAAGCTGTGCCAAACCGTATCACTGCTTTCCACAAACAAAAAGTTAGAGAAAACAACTACTTCTCTTATTTTTCTTGCTCCCTCCTTTTCCATTACAACCAATTTCTTACCCAGGAGATCACACCCATCAGCTTCATTTCAGGAAGATGAGTCTACTATTAGCCCCTGGCCCCCAATTCATCATTTCTCAGTCAAAATAGGTTGCTTACAATTGACTAAATGACTTTTCCTCTTATAATTAAAAAATGGATTTTTAAGTTGTACATTTTATTTAGTAGTTACCCAGCCAGTAACCCTCTGAGGATATCTTTCATACCATTTATGAGTTTAACGTAAACTTAATATAAATATATTAAACTAAATGTAAGTTTAAATAAAAGTTTAAGTAAAGTTTAACAAAGTTTGATCTTGCCTCAGCCAAGATCAAAAGGACACATGACTAGGATTGATTTTTAAATTTTTTTTTTTTTTTTGAGGAAGATTAGCCCTGAGCTAACATCTGCTGCCAATCCTCCTCTTTTTGCTGAGGAAGACTGGCCCTGAGCTCAAATCCATGCCCATCTTCCTCTACTTTATATGTGGGACGCCTGCCACAGCATGGCTTGCCAAGTGGTGCCATGTCTGCACCTGGGATCCGAACCAGCGAACCCCAGGCCGCCGAAGCAGAACGTGTGAACTTAACCACTGCGCCACCAGGCCGGCCCCTGAATTTTAAATTTTATGAAACATTACCTTTGAAATAATAACATTTTAAAAATAAAAATTATACATTTTAAATTTAAGTCAATATAATGACTCCAAATCATATCTTGTTTTCATTCAACAGTTTAGATCCAGTAAAAATTAAGAGACTTCTTTGATGAGTCTCCTAAGCACAGACAACTCCAGTGAAGTGCCATAATCATCAAAGAAAGGGCGTGTGGGCCATCTGTGCTCTCTGACAACCCTGGCATCAGACGGGTATGATTTCACCTGTCTAATCACGGTGCCCTTTGCCCTTGCATTGAACTATATACACAGAAGTACGTGCCAGGAGGGCAAGGCAGCACAATAATCTGAATACTAGACTTTTCCTTGACTTTTCCGTTTTTTAACCCCATTTCCAACCTTCAATTCATGGTTCAAGTTGAAGCAAGTGAATAGTGGAGGAGAGGGGGAAAAATCTGTCAGTGTTTCCCTGGAAATCACACTAAAAGCAGATTCCTAAATTGAGCTGCCATGAGGAGCTGGTAGGTAGGACAAGCTACAGACACCAGACTTTCTATATCCAGTGGAAACGGCATTGATAACAGCTAACACGGACCGAGTCCTTCACGGGTGCTGTGCACTGTGCAAGGTTCTGTGCACGTCTTGATCATCAACATCCTCATAACCACATTATTATTGTTACACTCGTGAGGAGGAAACCAAGGCACATGGAGGTGACTTGTTCAGCTAGTGACTGCCTGAGCCAAGAGCAGCAAAGCTGTCCTGACTCCACAGTCTGCGCTCTTCTTCAGACGCTGTGCTGAGCTCACAACCACACAGCCAGGGTCTGTCTGATGGCAAAGTCTGTGATCTGTTTACTCCTAAGCAGCCTAACTCGAGTGAAACAAATGGAAAGAACCGAAAAGATCAATCCAATCTAGGCTAATACCAGTGACCAAAGCTTTTCTCAACTTCAAAGCAGCTGTTCAATCTTTGCATTTCTTCTGAATAAAAATCTGAGATGCTTGGCAGTTCACAACAATGAACTTTTCCAGATCTTCTTCCCTCTACTCTGGACTGAGAATTCCATTTGCTCATTTTACAGGTGAGGGAAATGAGGCCCAGAGGCCCAGGAACGTCACCAGCATCACACAGCTGGTTAATTGCTGGAACCAGAAGAGGCTTCTTGGTTCTCAGTCTGTCTGCTCTCCCCTTGAGCCCCACCATCACACCTGTGAGACTCGGGGCAGGGGGTCAGGTCCCCAAGCAGGCCTTTGACTTCTGGCTCCTTACTCAAACCACAGTCACACATTGACCAAATTACTTAGATTCATCCTCTGTTGCCTACATTAGCCTTCACTCTGCATTTCACAGATACCATTTCAATGGCAAATGTTATCACAACAAACAAGAGCCAGGATACATCGACCTCACAGATGCCCTGTGAGAGAATCAACTGGCTGATTTAAAAAGTTCCAGAGGGAGTTTTCCCACTCTTAGGGACTATAGGCTCCTTGAAAAGGCAACTAAATGGCTTTACCATTAGAGGGGTCCAGATTCACACTGGGAAGTTACTCCTCCCCCAACTACAACCCTGCAGCCTAACAACCAACCAGGGAAAGGAAGCTGGGGAACAAAGCCTCTGGGCAATCCTTGGAGAACCTCCCAAGTAAACACTGTCTACAGCCTGGCACTGGGATTCTCAGCAACACCTCCCAGGACAAGCAACAATGGGATCTCCAACAGGGAAGGTATGATGCTGGCTTCTTCCCAGGGGACAGTGCCGAGTGGCTTGCAGGGCTCCAACTTTTCCCTTCCTTAATTTCTTATAAACACAAACCAAAGATCTACTTCCTGTGTCTTTTTTAACTATCATCTTGCCTCTTAAGAGTCTCTCACTGGCACCTGTGTGCCTTCCACATCAAATCTACAGTTTACCACTGGCTACAACCTCATATCATTTTTAAAATATTTTTATTAAGCACCTACTGACATTGAGCCACTTCTGACTTCAGTTCTCTGAAGGATTCAAGAGAATAGGTGATTTAAAATTTTACTGAGGATCACAGGCCATAGACAATGGAAGGAATTAGAAATTAATACAAAATTCTAAAATAAGATGAATATAACCCAAAACTAAAATGTGTGGCATTGATAAGAGTAATTTTTTATGTTATTTTTTAACATCTGGTATTGGTTTTTTTTCTCACTCCTAACTTTTCTAAATGCTTTGCTTCCTGGGGCAGTTTTCTAGTAGATCCTTCCAAGGATGTGAGCGGTATCACGAGGTCAAACTGTCAATCAGTAAACACGCAAGTTTGGCAGAGACACGTGAGACATTTTTAGTAGAATCTACAAATGAAGGTTGGAAGCTACCCAGCTCACCTTTGGGGAGGATGACTTTGGGCATGAGCTCCATTCTGGCCAAACTGATGGGGTCCAGGAGGTGGAGGACCCTGAGGCATCATGCACCCAGGAGCGGCAGCCCCCAAAGGCCCTGCTGGCTTCATCATACCTGCAACGGAAAGCCGAGAATTTAGAAGAGTATGAACGTGCAAGAGCGGATGCAGAGACATCAGGTGAAAATGTAGTCTAGGAGTGGGAGGCAGGGAAAAATGGGTGAGGACGAGTTCTCCTTTTTTTTTCCCTCCCCAAAGTCCCAGCACATGGTTGTATATCCTAGTTGTAAGTCCTTCGGGTTCTTCTATGTGGGATGCCGCCACAGCATGGCTTGATAAGCAGTGTGTAGGTCCACGTCCAGGATCCAAACCAGTGAACCCCGGGCCACCAAAGTGGAGCACGCAAACTTAACCACTACACCACCAGGGGGGCCCCAGGGCCAGTTCCCTTTGAAACTTGTTTTAACCATCACAGGCCTATCAATGCCAGGCTCTGGCATAGTTATTTGACCATCATATGATAGGAGAGCACAAAAGAAAGGAAGCATTTTAACATGAAACAGAAACTAACACAGAAGAAGTCGCCTTTGCATTGGTGGAGGCACCTTGATGGAACACACCATCACACAAAGAATGCCAGAATACATGATGAAAAATGCCAGTTGGATATCAGAAAATAAATCTAGAAAAAAACCAGTATGAGGCATCATAAAGTGTCCTAACTCTAAGTATGATGAAAAAAAAAAAGACTTCTAAAAATGCCTTTATTTCAGTTATAGCATGAGGCAGGCAAATGGAGAGCAGCATCTGTTTCTCCAGCAAATCCAGAGCACAGCCCTCAGAGGTAATAATTTCTCCAGGATCCCCAGTAGTGGGGTGATAAACAACTGAGGGACCACTCAAGTCATCACACTCACTCATACAAAATACAGGATCACAGGCGATTACTAGATGCTCCTGGCAGTGACTGTGTGCTCACTGACAAGCAGTTCTTCTCAGAGATCTTTAAAGATTTCTCCTTCGGATTGTTCTCAGACATTTTTCTCTTTTCTTCTAGAGAAATGGTGGTACAGGAGAAAGATCATTGAGCTAGAAAAATCACTGGAGTAGTTCCAGGCCCCACCCGGCCACTTACTAGCAGCTCAGTGGTGCTGGGCAAGAAGTTTATCTTTGAGGAGCTGTTTCCCTTCACTGCAAAAGGAAAGGCTTAGTGTAGATCCCCCATGACAACCCTTCCAGGCTTTTAAAATAAAAAGAAGAAAAAGTACATTTCTTCTATTTGCTCTCTCCATTCGCATCCTACTTATTTTTGCTCCAGCCCATTCAATTGACTTTTGACCCAACCCTCCTCTCGGGCACCGTCATCAATGGACTCCTAGCTGGCTTCTGTGCACTGCTCCGTCTGACCTCATCACGGATTTCACACTCAACATCTCTTTTCTTCTTTTACTTTCTCTAGAAAGTTTATTCCCTCAGACAACAAGGGAATTGCGTGGAAGACCTGGCAGTGGCCCGTGACAAGTTTCTTATAGTGTCATCATAATATATTCAAAAGCATGCTTTCAAATGCTTGGGTAATCTAGAATGAAATATAACCAGTGAAGTGGCAGTTTTCATGAATAATAATATTGAAACTTTTATGAAAGTTTTCTTCTCTTAAAACAGGATTCCTTAAACTTAAGAAAAATTTTATATGAACTTTAAAGTCACAGTTTTATTTAGCAAGTGTTCAGATACCAAGAACAAAAACAAGAATATTATTCTCATAACACTACATTTTTATATAAAGTTCTAAACCCCAAACCCAGCAAAGTTAGAAAAACATGAGACTTGCAGTGACACAGACTTCGGTTTGAATTCCTTCCCTACCATTTAAGAGCTGTGACCCTGACAGGATAGTTTGATCTTTTGAAACCTGGACTTTTAACACTGTGTCATGGCAATAACATCCCCTGTCTCCAAGGATTGTTCTGAGAATTACATGAAGCAATAGGTACGACAGCATCCAGAACAATGCCTGATATATAAAGGTAATCACTCAACAAATCTTAGTTTCCTCTCCTGGCCATATCCCCTGCCCTCCTTTTTTCAAGGATTTATATTCTAACAAGATATATACACCATAATCACATGCTCACTTGCATTTTTTAAAACATTATTTGAACATTCATTTAAACATTATTTTAATTTGAACATTAATCTGTTCAAATTAAATTAATTGAACATTAATTTAAAACATTATTTTGAACAAAGTAGAAAATTCATAATACTAGTGCTAAAATAGTAACTACATGCATTACAAGATACCAAAGATATTCTCATTTCTTAAACAAGTAGGTAAACAATTTAGTCAACAACTCTCATATGTTTAGAGAATCAAAAAATAGTTCTCAGAGTTACTCATGTTTGGTTATTCGCATGGGTATGCACAACGCACATGTTAATAAACTTCTGTTTGTAAAACAAAAACAAAAACTAAAAACAGTTCTCATATGCTCAAGCAGAACTGTTTTACACCAATATTACTGAAATGCTCTTTTCTTTTATTTTTGGAAATCGGCTCTATGGTAATGATTTGAACTCATTCTCGTTCAGCCTACATTCATGCGCCTAAGAGCTCTCATGGCAGAGACAGACACGTAAACAAGCAGTTGGGGTGCCATGTGAGGAGCATCATGAGAGGCAGAGGGACTGCCTAGTTCTTCCTAGGGGAGTCAGGAAGAGTTCAAAGAGGAAGGACAGCTGGAGCTGAATTGAAGGACAAGCAGGCGTTTTCTTAGTATAGAGACAGGATAGAAGATTCCAGCCAGAGAGCAAAGCTTGAGCAGATGTGAGAGAGCATGGCGTGACCAAAGACTGGCAAAAGACTCAGCATAGAGAGATCGTAGAGGAAGGTGGCTGGAGCTGAGGGTGTCCAGGTTGGTCGAGGTCAGACCATAAAGTCCTGTGTCATTTGGACTCTATCCTCAGGGCAAAGGGATGATGCCAGTATCATTGCTATCTGCAAAGTCATAGTCTTCCCCTGGCCACATTACTAGCATTTTCAAAACTGATCAGAGGTAAAGAGAAATCAGGTTCTTTATACAGTAGTATGAGAATTTTAACAGGAAAGCAAAACTATACCATGAGAAAGAACTAACTATGCTTATACCACAAGAAAAATATCTAAAATCACAAACTGGTTTTTAACATAGTGGTAGATACCACAGACTAGCTTACCCAATACCAGTTCCAATTCCTTTCTGGCTTGCCTTTCCGTATGGTCCTGAGCTGGAAAGACAGGATCTCCATTTCTAGACTCCCTTACAAACTGGGTTGCCACGTGATCTAAATTCAGCAAAGCAACCTAGGAGAGACTCTGGCCAGGGGGCAGAGATGGTGGTCCTGGAGTAGAAAGGCAGTCGATGCTGATGGAATAGTCCTGCATGATACATGCGTTTCTATAGATGGCATAGTCCCAAGCCTGGTTCTCTAGCTCTCTAATAATATCTTAGCTTCCGGATACCCTTTAACACATCCCTTTCCACTAGAGTGGTTTCCGTTATTAGCAAAAGAACCCTGACCAAAACAACATCACAAAAAAGCATACTGTGAATTTGGCCCTGGATCTGACAAACTAAAACCAAAATTAAAAACCATTTGTGAAAAAAATGTTAACCTAAAATAAACAAAGATAAGCTCCCTGTTTACGGGCAGAATCATAACGGCTATCATTCCCGAGGCACTGCAGTGGTGGTGGTGTGCCTATATAAGCTCGCTGTTTACTACAAGCCTCCCCACCCATCGCACTTACCCCAGTCTCCGGACATCAATAGTTCTTGCCTCTCAGCTTCCAGACCAGTGGTCCTCAACCAGGGGTGATCTTGCCCCTGAATGGACATTTGGCAATGTCTAGGACTTTGGGTCGCCACAGCTTGGGGGCAGAGGTGGCAGTGGGAGAGGGAGTAGTGGTGTCTAATGGGTAGAGGCCAAAGATGCTGCTAAATGTCCTATAATGCACAGCACAGCCCCCCACAGCAAAGAATTAGCTGGCCCCAAATGTCAGCAGTGCTGAGGATGAGAAACCCTGCTCCAGAGAGCAGTGTGCCCAGCTCTGATTCCTCCTCCGCACTTTCTAAAGTGGAGTGTAACTCCTAAAATATGAATGGGAGCACAACCCTTCCCAGGTGAAAACGCTTCAATGGCACCCTACTGCCCTTAAAATAAAGTCTAAATAAAGTCACAAGATGGCCCCACTTTCCACTCCAGGCACACCTCTCACTGCTGGCACTCTACACCCCAGCCATGCTCAACCTTTTGCAGGTCCTCGGAAGTCCCATCTCCCCATCACATTCCCCAGCAAGGTGCCTCCATCCCTGGCTGACTCTGGCGCATCTTTCAACTCATTCCCTCCAGAAAGATTCCCTTCACCCACAAGTCTTGGTTAGGTGTCCCCACCGGGTGCTTCCATTCCACCCTCCACTCCCTTGATGACAGTGCTCCCCTGAATTGTAATTGTCCATTTACTTAATGTACATCCCACTAGATAAGTAAGTACTCTCAGGATCGAGATTAAGTTTATTTAATTCATTGTGATATCACTACTAGTATTCTGCTCACTCAATAAATCTGTTACTATATAGCACTAGGATTACAAAAACACAAGTAATAGGCACAAAGGGACATACAGTATGTGAGAAATACAAGCAAGAGTTAGCACTGGCCAGACCTGTGGTAGAAGACATCCTTCAAGGAACCACAACGAGGTTACCTGTCTGTCAGAAAACCAACAAGATGCCACCAGAAGACTAGAAAAGAAGGCACATGATGATTGAAGATGAAGACATCTAAGGCTACTCAGCACTGAGAAATAAAGGCTAAGGTAATTTAGTGACAGCCTTAAATAATTAAACAAAACACCATAATTTACAGAAAGGTAGAGTTACACAGAGGCTGACAGCCTGGTATCCATCTGAGAAGTAAATAAGGAGAAACAGGTTTAATTTAAAGCATGAAGGATTTAATCCAACAAAGACAGGTTTTTAAAAATATTTGGTAAACACCAGAGTGTTTCGCTGATGAATGCCACGGCTTGTCATTCACTGGTTCGTTGAATAAACATCTCATGAGGGCCTCCTCTGCTCCAGGGACATCTATTATAACACAGTGTACTAAATGGTAGAGAGGCCTGCGCAGGTATTATAAGAACACAAAAGGAGAAGAACATTTATAAATAAGCTTGAGGAAGAATGGTGGTCAGAAATGCCTGCAAGCACAACACTTGAACTGAGTCTGAAGGACGAGCCTGAGGACAAACCCTGCTGGGAGGACAACATGGAGGCACGGAGGCTTTCTGGTGGCGTGGAGGACGAAACAGGGCACAAGCACAAACTAGCCCCCAAATAACTAATAGCTCAGCATCACTGGAGTAACATTGCGGGAATGTGGCACATGAGCTGAGAAAAAGAAAATAGGCAAACTAATGAAGGCCTAAGGAGCTTCAAACACAATCAGGGGCAATGGGAAACCATAAAAGGTTTTAAGCAAAAGAAAGTCAAAATTAGATTTGCATGCTATAAAAATCCCTCCAGCACAGGACTGGATTGTTTGTAGCAAGGCAGTGCTGGAGAGAGGGATAATGGTTAAGAGACCATTTTAGTAATCCAAGAGAGATGGATGGTTTGAACAATAAGAGTGACGGGGGACAGAAAGGAGGAAGCAGGTAGGAAAGAGGTTTACGATTATCCAAATGAATTAGGGAGACCAACTGGATTGAAGAAGGTAAAAGGGAGAGATTTTTTACATAATGAAAGTTTCCAATTTGCCTAAATGAATGAGTGAGATATGGAATACCAGAAAAAATAGGTTTTATGAAAAAATACTGAATTGTCTTAGACAAGATAAGTTTGATGTACCTATGTAAACAGGTGAGCAACGGAAAATATGGGTCTGGAGTTAGGAGAGACATCTGGGCTGCAGCAATAGATCTGAGACTAGCACTTCATATGGGAATGACACAGCTTAGGGAAAAATCTATGGAGTGAGAGGAGAAGAATAAGGATAGAACAAAGAAAGAGAAACAGCAATGCTTAAGGGTCTCATAGAAGAAGGGGGGGTCCTTAGAAAAAGATCTCCAGAAAGCCACCAAGAAAAATAGCAAAAGGATAGTGTCATTGAAATCAAAGGAGAAGAGAGTTTTTACAAACAAGAGCGGTAAACAATGTGAAATTCAAAGAGGACAGGACAGTGTCTACTGCTTTCGGTAAAAGGGGGCCACCGATGACCCTGGTGGGAGAAGGGAGAGGGTGATGGGGCCCAAGCTTGGAGTGGAGACTGTACTGAACAATGGAGGGACAAGAGGGGCAAGGATGGAGAGCCACCGAGTGAAGTAAGTGCTTGTTTGAGAAGATGACTGTGAAGAGAGGAAGGAAGGGGCAATAACATGAGAGTTATACTCAGGTCTTTATTGGAACTTGTTTGTTTGTTTTCTTGGGACTTCTGGGTATGAATCCTGTCTAAGCCATTAGCTCGTGATGCAGTCATAGTATACCAGACCTTCAGTGTTCTTAGCGATAAAATCAGGGCTAATAATCTGATGCATACCACTATATAAGGATTAAACAAGATAATACACGTAAAGCTTTTAGGACCAGTTTTTAACATATGGTAAGCACTCAAAAAAGAATAATTTATAATTATTATTGTATATAAATGCTGAGAGTGAATGGACCACGAGATAGAGACAAACTGGAGAAAGATGAGTTAATGGTTCCTATAGAATCCAGAAAGGCAAGATGCAAATGTTACAGGGAGGATGGGTCCTGGGAAAAAGGAGGTTTTTAAAAATTAGGGGCAGACTAAATCATAAGGGTGGCTTTCCACAGGAAATTCACAGTCTCAGAGCATCTTCTGCAGCAAACTGTGTGTGGCTGCTCCCATTAAGCCTCCCACACAGCGCTTTCCTCACCTGTGCTGTCTCTGCGCTCCATACGCACATCCACCACAGCCTGGATCCCCCATGTCTGAATGAGCCCCAGGGAGCCCCAAGAGATACTCACTCATATACACAGCCCACGCACACCAAAGACTGGAGCTGAATTCCTCAGCATCGTCTCAGAAGCCCCAAGAACTGTCTTACACGAATACTTTCAGGGAATTTGGGACCATCAGATCTGAAACAAGCTAGTATTAGCCTCACCTCTGACCCTGAAACTTGGTCTCTCAGAGCAGCCCCTTGATAAAGGGAGGTGGCCTCCTGGTGTCAAGTACCATCAGAGCTATACTTGTCCCACTCCATTCTCCTTTTATTCCCACCTCTGCCCTAAAAGCCAAGATTCCTTGCTGGGTACCTAATTTGAAAGCAACCAATATCGTTCAATAACGATTTTAAGGCAAGGCCAAGTTTTTTTTGTCATTATTATCGTTGAATAAACTTTAGTGTGCAAATCTAATATTTTTTCAATATCAAAATTGATTTTATGATTGCAAAAACCACTTTAGTGTGTGTGTGTATCTATGTGTATATACATATTTAGTATATATTTAGTACATAACATATATATATTTACTGTATAATATATACTTAGTATATATAGTATATATATTTATATATATATAAATTTTTTTATTGGATGTTTACAATAACCTTACACCACTGATTAATAGCAAGAGCAAGTCTAACAGTAAAAATAAAACACTCAGGAAACCTCTTTGTTTTAATCTATATTTAAAAACCAAATTCATTGTAATCCATGCAGTAATCAAACCAATGATGAAGGCTTCTTCTATGGGAGCCTTTTCTAAATGATCCTATAATCTCAAGCCATTGGATCATATAATGACCACTCAACACTCCCAAGCTGCTTTTTCAGAACATCTTATGTCTCTAAGCCTTAGAAGTCAATAAGCACATAAAGTCAAAATAACGCACTTTACCTGGTGGAGGAGCTGCATGAGATGGGTCTCCATAGTGTCCATAATTCGGTGGAGAAAGGCCTATTCCAGGCTGGGATTGAGAATAGGGGGGTGTGGCCACATAACCCTGTTGACTCATTATGAAAATATCATTCCAAGGGATGGTTCTACAAAGGGATGGTTCTGCAACAGAAGAAAAACAACGTCAACAAAAGGTTTGAGTCACTTAATGCTATTAAAAATATAAACACTGTTAATAAATGTTTACGACAGTTTGAGGAAAGGTACAATTATCAGGTACATGAGACATCGTCATATTATACAATATATCAAATCATTATCCCTCAAAAGGCTCTTAACTATAGCTCTATGGAACTCAGTAACTCACTTCCACATAGTCCTGGGCAAATTCTCAGGCATGAAATCTGAGTAACAATTGCCAATCATTTTTTCCTTGGAAGATGGAAATGTTTCACAGATTGTCTCTTATAAGTGTATCTACTATTTCTGTGCCTTTGGTTTCCACGGCCCCATTTCAGCACAGAGCATGCCACTGGCGATAGGCACGTGTCATTCAATTGACTGACTAGCAGAACTGGCAGGAGTCTGCAATCAAATGTCTTATGACTTGTGTCATTTTAGTGCTATCCTAATTAATCATTATAATCAGGCAGTTAGGACAAAGAAAAATCAGTAGTCCAACAAATACAACAGAAGATAAAGAAGTTGATAATGGACTTATTTTATGAGTGATAAATTGACCAAGCCAGGTGGCCTTGAGAGTTGTGTTTCTCAAAGATGACAGACTTTCTCTCTGATTTAAATATCACACCTCTAAGAACATAGGCACATATATTTAATGAACTAAGAAAAGAAGTGCGATTTCATGTGTTTAGACACACACACACTCACAAAGACAACAGATGCATCTTGAATCTACTCAGAAGCTAAACATCAATTTGTTTTAATCTTTCCATTTTTTTTCCAGGTTTCACAAAATAACAAACATTTCACAGAACAGACTATTCTCAAAAAATTTTTATAACAGAAAAAGCTCTGAATCCTCACAAGAGAAGCAGGATTTCACTCCAAATCTGCCAATACTTAGCTGTGTGGCATGGAACAAGCTGTCTTCAGTCCTCTCTGGGCCTCAGTTTCCCCTAACAAAATGAAGCCTCTAAAAGCCTTTCTGGATATAAAACACGGATTCTACAGTTTCTCCTCAGTTTCTTCACCCAGCGTAGGAATATCCTTCCTTTTCTTATTTTATGGTGCTATCTTTTAAGGTAAAAGATCAATGATACCCGCTGAGATGTGAAATAGATATACTCAGGAAGCAGCATTCTCCATTTGGTTTCATTTTCACATTAAACTATACGTTTCCAAAATTAAAGCAACCAAGGAAAAATGTTATAAAATCACTTTCTTCTCCGTGGAAGGGGAGTACTAACGAGAGGAGAGAGAGGCAGAGGCCTGCCGGTCCACCTTGTTCCTGACAACGCTTTTCCCTCCTCCCACTTCGCAGAGAGAGACGTGGCAGCCCGAGCTTTGGTCAAGCTCATCTAAACAAGCGCATTTAGGAAGTCAGCAGGAACACACCTACGTAGCAGCCTGTTGCTGAGTGACAGAGAGGGAAGGCAGGGATGTTCACTCCGAAGGGCAGGAAGCAGCCGGGTCTTTCTTAACCGGTCCTGGGAGGAATTTGCTTCCTCATGCAACCCAGCCTGCCACGTCAAACTTCCTCACACAGAGCACCAAGTTACAGAAACCTGAGTCAGCTGCGAGCGGCGACATGGCAAGAAGCCACTTGGCACGAGCAGGCCTAGGATCAAAATCTGGGGAGCTCCAATCCCAGAACCACCCCCAGCCCACTGTCACTCGACAACTCTAGGCCAGGTGCACCTCGCACCCCGGACGAAGGGCAGATGTGGACAAATCAGGTTCACAGTCAGGATGTCCCGGAGCCTGAAGATACAGTTGCCATTTTTACTATGGATATTTCTAACATTCCCTTCCTCCAAAAAAAAGAGGAAATTAAGTTGATACGGAGACGAGAAAACCGCTGGCAGTGGCGGGGGAATACTGTGGCTACTGAGGACCCTATTCAGGCAGTTCCAGCATCCCAAGACACAAAGATGGGGCGGGTAAAAAATGCCCACGCCCACCCCCCAATCCGCCCCCCATTATTAAACTGCACGAAAGGGCTAAAGCAGCAAAGGATGAGGTCTCCTCCGTTGCCCCTGCCACAGGTGAGCATCCAGCCCCTCGCCACCCCCATCGCAGGCCGGGCACCGCACCCGCTCCAGCGGCGCCTGGGGAGGGGGCCGTCCCGCCCGAGCTGAGCCAGGCTGGGCGGGCATTACCTGCTCGGCTCCGCACGCCGCCGGGCTTCCGAGAGCCTGCGCTCTGCTCCTGGCGCCGGTTGCCCCCGGTGACCCGGCTCCCGCTGCGGCCGCCGCTCCCGCGCCTCGCCCGGCCCGGCGTCCCCACAGGCTGCTCTCGCGCCCCGAGTTGCAGCTGGGCTGGGAACTGCCACGTCAAACCCTCTCCCAGCCGCGCGCCCCCGGCGCCGGCTCCGACCGCCGGCCGCGCACCCGCCGGCGCACGCGCACAGACGCCGGGTGCGGGGGCGGGCCCGGGGCGGGGCCGGCGCGCTGCCGCTCACTCTCCCATCTTTCTCTTTACGCCCTTTCCGGCGTGGTTTTTTATTTTGTTTGTTTGTTTTTTCCCCTCCAGCGGGTCAAAGATTGGAACGCAGTTGCTAAATCGCAGCCACATTGTCACTGTGGAGCCCCGTAGGAAGGAGGGAGTGCGTATTGAGAGTTCATTCATTCTTTCATGCAACAGGTTGCAGGTTCACCTATCCATTCATCACATATTACTTGAGTAACTACGACATTCTAGGTACTGCACTGCCGGAACAGGAAGGTGCACCATTCCGGACCTCGAGGAGTCACAGTTTAAAGGCAAATCTGGCGCGTGTGCATGGACAATCTGATGACGTGCTCGTGCCCCGCGCTACAGAGGAAGGAACGCCCCCGGCAGCCTGGCAACGTGTAACACAGGGAGGAAAAGCTGTTTCAACCGAAAAGTATGTGGGAAGAGGTGTCTTCATGGACGCTGGGATGGCTCCTCCAACGAGTGTGCACATATTCGTTGTCTGTGAAATAGGATGGCTGGATCCCACCCCAAAACAGGGATCATTAACTAAATGTCTAAGCATCCAGCACTTAGCTCACAGTACTGTGAGAAGGAACTGAGAAAGACAGCAACCTACGTGAGACCTGGAACTTGACTTCTCTATCTAGCCTTAAAAATCAGCACCATCTGCCTGGTTTCTCACACTCCCACTGCTAAATAGAAAGGCCTTCAACGAGCCGTAGTTTGGTATAGCTACCGCTTTGCTCAAACTTACAAAAGTGAAGCCAAATCAGCGTTTTGTTTCCAAAATATACTTTCTTCGGGGCTACAAGAAAATAAAAGCTACTTGACAAATTCCTTTACTGATGAAATATCTAGGTTAAAACTTACGTGGCGATGAGGCTCCTGCTGAAACGCTGCTTGAGTGTTGCAGGCGTTTTAAGTTGTTTGAGCGTGGTGAAGACGAGTGGTGCCTCTCCTCACTCTCCCTTTATAAGATTTTAAGGTGTGACGCCCTGCATCTGTGCAGCTTCAGTACTGGTCAGGTTTAAAAATCCACAACGGTTTAAATTTGTTTCTTCTGTTCTCAATATGATGAAAATGTTTGATGGAGTTTAGGAAATTTTGGCCAGTGTTGAAGCAGTACAGCTTGCAAGAGGAGCAAAAAAAAAGTTGTATCACAGCTATGTCACAGTGTAGGAGAGAGGAGAGTCACTTGGAAATAGGAACACCATGTGATGACCTGGTTGGCTTGTTGTCCTGCGAAACAACTAGATTTGAACTTGTAAATTCCTTCCACGCCTTCCTCAGGGGCTCCAGGACCACTTGTGGTTTCAGTTCTAAGTTTTGAATTCCTAAATGTGCAAAGCTGGAAGAGATTTCAGAGATATGGATATTCAACTCAATATTCAGTGAGGACTGAATTCAATCCAGTCATTTTACAGATTAGTAAAACTGAGGTTTAGAAAATGAGAATGACTTACTAGTTTTAGAGATTCTGATCCTAGCTCCAAAGCTCTTTCACCTCATAGTTTTTTCCTCTTTGATCCTTGATTTGCCGTTCTCTGTTAGCTGATTCTGCCTTTTTCTCCTGTGATGGCCTTATATTTCAAGCTTTCACATAACTAAAATATTAATTGACCACACAGTTCCAAGAGAGATTGGAGTTACTAATCACAAGTCTCTTTTTCTTATGAAGTGGACTTTTGATTTCAGTCCTGCTTCCCTTTTCATGGCCCCAGGTGTACACCCCTTCAGTGACTAACTTAAGTTAATAAGTGACCTTATTCCTGTGGTTGGCTCACTGGCCTGCGCCAGACTCAAGGTCAGCCTAGATTCCCAGTCTTCCTTGGTCAGACCTGCCTTGCTGCTGCCTCAGCTCAGCCTCTGATGTTCCACAGGTAATTAACTTGTTCCGTCCAGTAACCATATCCTCATCGAAAGGTGAGGTCATGGGGAATGTCCATGTGCTGGGGTTCAGTGTTCTTTCAGGTCTTTCTGCTCTAACTTTAAAAAGAAAAGAAAGCAGAGTCAATTCTGTAAAAGACTATATAGAAAGAGATGGCAATTCCTGACAGTACTCAGGGTTCTTTGGAAAGTCAGAGCTCTGATGCTCTAAGCATTATGTAACTTCAGTTTGGAGGTTTCTGATTCCAAAGCTACAGTTTGAAGAAGCTGTGTATTTTAAAAAATTGAAATGGCTGGGACCTAAATGATGGTAAATACTTGGAAGCACAGTAAATAAGGCCAAGCTAAGTGGGGTTGGGGTGAGAGATGCATGGTAGACTAAGTTGAATGCAACCAACAACAGTGACAGTAGAGTTCAAGTGGTCACCAGGCCCAACACCAGGGCGTTTCTGGAATTACTTTTTTTCTTTTTTTTTAATAACAGCTTTTTTGAGATAATTGACAATTCACCCATTTAAAGTGTACCATCCAATGGTTTTTAGTATATTCACAGAGTTCTACAGCCATCACCACAATCAATTTTAGAACATTTTCATCCCTCCCCAAAAACCCTACCCTTCAGTATTCACTCCTCTTTGCCCCCACCCTACCCTCCCAACCTACAGCCCCAGGCGAGCACTGATCTACCTTCTGTCTGCATAGGTGTTCCTATTCTGGACATTTCACATAAATGGAATCATGTAGTATGTGGCCCTTTGTGACCATCCTTTCCCTTAGCATAGTATTTTCAAGATTCATCCCTGTTGTACTACGTATCAGTACTTCTCCTTTTCACTGTCAAATGATATTCCATTGTAGGCATATAGCACATTTTATTTAGCCATTCATCAGTTGATGGGCATTTAAGTTGCTCCCCCCTTTTGGCTATAATGAATAATGCTGCTGTGAACATTCATGCACAAGTTTTTGCTTGGATATATATTTTCATTTCTCTTAGGAACCCCAAATAAACGATGTACTTTCAAAAACAAAACAAAAAACACCCCAGACAGTCTGGCTCCAAAGGCTGTGCTCTTAGCAACTATGCAACGTTATCATTCGGTATGAGATTTTAATTTTAAAATAAAATATGCAGTGCCATGCCCCTAAAAAAAGAAAATAAAAAACTAATTAAAATAGAAACCTGTGGTGAGAATTATCAAGAAAAAAGGCACAAATAGAAATATTAACAATAAGAAAATCTGACTTCATTACAGATACTAAGACAATAAAAGGTAAAAGGAAATTATGAATAACTTTATGCCAATAAAACCTAAAACCTTAGATAAAATTGTCAAATTCCAAGGGAAAAAAATGTAATTTACCAAAGCTGATTCAAGAAGAAATAGAATAAAAAAGTTAAACATACTGTTACCAAATGACCGTGCAATTACACTCCTAGGTAAAATTACCTTTAGAATAGCTCGAATATCTTGCTGAGAATACTGCATCACTTATGGCTTTGGCCAGAGTGGGCAGTGTGACATCCCACTGCCAAGTCGGTTGACTCAGGTTTTAATCCTGACACTGTCACTCGCTACTAGCTATGCAAGTTTTATTTATTTAACAAGTACTTCTTAAGCACCTACTCTAAACTGGATACTGTACTAAGCACTGTGGATACAAAGTCAGATGAGACACTCTTCTGGCTGTTAAAAGTTCATGGAATAGTACAGAAATCGGCAAACTACAAAATCTGCCCCCCCTGACTGCTTTTGTACAGCCTGCGAGCTAAGAATGGGTTTTATATTTTTAAATGGTTGAAAAAACACAAAGGAAGAATAATATTTTGTGACACATGAAAATGATATGAAATTCAAGTTTCAGTATCCATAAATAAAGTTTTATTGAAACACAGCCATGCTTTTCATTAACAATCTCCCTGTGGTTGCTTTTGCACTACAACAGCACATTTGAGTGGTTGTGACAGAGACTATAAGACCCACAAAACCTAAAATATATCCTACCTGGCCCTTTACAGAGAAAGCTTACCCACCCCTGATCTGGTGGAACCTACAATTACAGTACAGTGGATTGGTGTTCTGTGAGGGGACACCAGTTGCTGTAAGAAAATGTAAGAAGGCACACTAAACTCCAACTTGGACAGTGAGAGAGATCTCCCTGTGGAGCTGGCACCTGAGCCAAGGCCCTGAGGACAGCAATAAGTTAGGCAACAAAAGGAGTGAGGGCAGCAGGTCTGGCAGGAGCAGGTCAAGGAAGACGAGGAACATCGGCGTTCAGAGGAGCGAGTAGTCCAGAGCACCTCCAGCGTGGGGTTCTGGAAGAGTGAAGGGAGGAGTCAGGTCAGGCAGGTGGGCCAGGCGAGCTCATGGAGTCCCTCAAAGGCACTGGAGAGACAAAGATTTTAAGCAAGGGAATGACACAATGGGTTCCCCCCCTCCCCCCCCGGAAAGATCTGTCTGGAGTCAGTGAAAGGATGGAGCAGAAGAAGGGCAAGAGTGGTGGGGTGAAGACCAGTTGGGACAGTGTTGGCAACAATCCAGGTAAGAAACCTTGATGGTGGAAGCACAGGCAGTGGATTGTGCATGGAGAGGCCAGATTCCTATAAGGTGAATCAATGGGACTGGGTACAGAATGCAGGGGTAGAGAGGCAGAGTGAAGGTGACCGTGCTCGGACTTTTCATGGGGCAGAATTGGTGGATGAATGGTGGAGCTATTCAAGGGACTGGGGAACGAGGAACAAGAGCAGATGTGGGGTGGGAGATGGGTTCCATTTGGGGGATGTGTGCTCAGAGGTATCTGTGGGACGTCAGAGTGGAGATATCTAGTTGTCCACCAGCTATATACGCCTAGAGCTGGGGTAGGGATCTATACTTGAGATAAGAGAAGGCAGCCGGAAATGAAGATTTAGAAATCCGTCTGGCAGACAAGGGATGGGGCTCTGCAGTCAGACCAAGTCATGCGTCTTATTCTGCCACTTACTAGCTGTGTGTTCCCTCTTTAAAGCTCAGTATCCTCATCTGTAAAAATAGGAGGAATACTACTACTAACCTCAAAGGTTGTTTTGAGGATTAAATGAGATGATTTAGGTAAAGCATTTAGGACAGCATTTAGTACATAATAAGTGCTGAACAATGTTGTTATGGCATCACCGTCCTTTTTTTTTTTTTCAGATTGGCCCTGAGCTAACATCTGTTGCCAATCTTTTTTTTTCTTCTCCCCAAAGCCCCCCAGTACATAGTTGTGTATTCTAGTTGTAGGTCCTTCTGGCTATGCTATGTGGGATGCCGCCTCAGCATGGCCTGATGAGCAGTGCTAGGTCTGTGCCCAGCGGTGCTAGGTCTGTGCCCAACCGGCGAAACCCTGGACCACCGCCAAAGTGGAAAGCATGAACTTAAGCACTCAGTCACCGGGCCGGTCACAGTAATTGTCAGTCTTCACAGCACACCTGTGACAATTGAATGTAGGTAGATAAAGTCTAAGGACAAAAGAAACCCCAAGGAACCGTACAGCGGTGCACTTTCTGAGCCTCCTAACCTTGGCTTACTCTTTGAAAATTTGAGCTATTACGTTCTTCTCACTGTGATCATGAACATTAAATGATACAAAATAAATAAATATTATGGAACAAAGTAAAAGAAGAGCAGGGTAAGGAGGATGGGGAATGCTGACTTGGCAGTGGGCAGGATTGCATGGAGTAGTTAGCATAGGGCTCTATGGGGCCCTGGAAGTGGGACACTCAGATCTCCCTTCAAGATAACCTGCTGACAGCCTTCAGCTTGCATGCCTTTGGGTACAGCATCCATCCCAAAGCAAACGCTCTCTCAATAGTTCCAAACCAATGACTAAGCATAGTGAGAGTACTAAAGTCAGAGTATTTTTTGCCCAGCATGGGACGCCTCTAAGAAGAAATCTTTCCTCTGGGCTTCCCATCACCCTGGCCAAGACTTTCTCAGAGCTGCATTGCCATCTGAGGATCATCCTACCCAGTCCTCCCATCTTATATGTCTAATTCCATGTTGGCGTCTGATTTTGGGGGGACCTGAACTGACACAGCCTCACAGAGAAGGTGACATTTGAAAAAAAGCCTTGAAGGAGGTAATAGAATTAGCCATGAAGATTACCTGGGGGCGGAGCATTCCAGGCAGAAGAGAGAGCCCGGGACGTCCCTGTGTCAGGAAGGAGGGTGCCTGGCATGTTCCAGGAGCAAAAGGAAGCCACCAGCCTGGAGCAGAGAGAACGGGGGAAAGTTGTAGGAGAGGAAAGCCAAGAAGTAAGAGGGGAAGCGGGTGGTGTAAGTCCTTAAGGCCATTTTAAAGAGTTTGGTTTCTACCCTGGTGATAAAATGGGTCATTTGACGTTTTGAACTGAGGAACGAAGTCATCTGCCACATTTTTCAGTGTATTTTTTAAAATTATATGGGAGGCAGCATCTCTTCACAAAGAACATGGTGTTCAGAAAGCATTTATTTTACAAAGTTTCGGTGAGATTTTAAGCCTCAGAAGTTTACCCTGCAGTCATTTGGTTTCACATAGGTTTTCTTGGCGGAAGCTAAGATTTGAGGAGAAAGGCAAATGTCGTTTTATAACCTACCATAAAAAGCAGGTGAAAAATGGAGTCGTGACTGCTGCACGGCCATAGCGCTGTATTCAGAGCTCCCTCTGTACTCAGACCACATTCCTGGGGACTCGAAAGGTTTTCCAATTGATGAAGCGAATGAGATACGACTCAATGTTTTTCATGGCACTGTTTTCTTGGTCTAAGAAGGCGGGAGAGCAGGCACTTAAGAGGCGAATGAGACCCAATTTTTATGTTGCAGAATATTTGTAAGGAATGTACTCTCACCTTTATAATATTGAAAGCTTATTATGTGATATTCTATCACAAATATTTCCTTTTTCTATTAGGATTGAAAGTGAGAAATAAAAAGCACCCAATAACTCGCTAAAATAATGGTAGGAAGAAGCAGAAATGGAACTAACAATCTAATTGAAGTCAGTGCTTGACTATATGATCATTAACAAGAAGAAATGATTTTCTTTTGATTCCTTCCTCAAATCTACTTACTTGATTACCTAGAAAAATTATGCAGTCCTATATTATTATAAATGAAGATATCAGAAACTTAGATTGTGGAATATTTTGTTTGTGGCAGAGACTGCTGATTCTTCAGGAATATCCACTCTTCTGAGTTTTAGCTGGTGCGTGGCTGCTCGGCCAGTGACTACAGCCCCTGTCTCCCTTATAGCCGGTTGTAACTTCCAACCAGAGTGGAAATTATGTGTGCAACTTCTTTGTCTCATCTTTAAAATTTTCATCCCGATTCTCTCACCTTCCTGCAGGCTGGAATGTACACGTGGTAGTGGTCAAGCCAAATCAACCATCTAGATGAAGACAATCTTCTAGTGTTGATGGGAAGAAATAAGACAAAAGGAACTCAGGTCCCTGGGTATCTCCATGAACCAGAACCACCCACTCACCTTGAACCCCACATCTGCCGCCGAGCTGTTACAAGGAAGAAAAATAAACTCTCTATAGTTTGAGCCACTAATTTTGAGTGGGGGAGGGACCTCTTACAACAAATAATCATCTTTTTTAAATTAGTATATTTAAAAAATTAAGATACTCATAAATTTTACTAGTCAGAGTAAATCTACATAAACTAACAAACGGACCAGTCTATATACTAGAATAATGAGAGGACTATGGATGAGATTGAATTCAGCACATGGCAGAAAATGTGTAGACAGTTTGGTGATTTTATTGTTTTAAAAGGGCCTAGCATTAAAAACATCCCCTAATGGGTAAGGATGGAGTTTTCTTTGAAGGGAGCTGATGTTTCTGTTGTTAATCAAAATGGATAATGTTTCGTTTGTCAAGAACTTAGATGACTTTTTGGATGGAGAAATGAGATGTTTCCTTTTCCCCTTTCCCATACATGTAAGAGTTGAGTCTAGACTTGGAGACAGAGAGAAGTGTGCAGCTATGCCAGCTGGGGAGCAGGTCTGGAGAGCTCATCCTGGCCACACAAAGGTCTTGTGTTGGTGGCAGCAGTCAGTGGGAGCCCATTTCCTCTGGAGCACCCTTCAGCCTCCCAGGAGCATTCCTAGTCCCATCTCCACAAACAAGAGTGAGAGCAATTATTTAGAGGCGAGGAGGGCACAGTTCTCTCATGCTTCAGATTTGAGGAATAGAGGAGTCACAGATGACCGGGCATGGTGGCAAGACCCAGCCAGAGTGGAAGAATCTGAGAACTGAGTTCAGAGGCACATGTAATTCAGCACCCTGAGGAGCCTTCAGAAACCGCTGCATCACCCTGGGGACTGAATTCGGGGGTGGGGGGGGGGAGGGGGGGAGCTTGTCCCATAATAATTTGGGTTATGTTTTAAAGTGTAACTTTATTTTGTAATCACAGCCTAGTGAGATTTTTATGTATACATATGTATTTATGTTGGAGGAGGTCATGGAGAGGACATGACCACAGGTTGACTCTCCAGCGGGACTTGGCTGTCGGAAGCTCCTTGCCTCCTCCCCTGTCCTTGGGGGTGCCTTCCTCTCACAGTGGGAGCCATTTTCAAGGACACAGCCTTGAGAGAGTAATGTGTTGTTGAAACTGTCTGGACTGTGTGTGCGACTGAGCCCCGTTATGGCCTCTATATAGACTTCACGGTTCTGGCAGACAGGTGCAGACAACTACTGTCTTGCGGCCATGGAAGACAAGCCTTGTAGGTAAGTTCCCTTGCTTATTAAAAGCACCACCTACCAATCTGGAGTGGCTGCCTCTTTCTTTGGTCTCTCCTTGCCCTCCATGCACAGGTTCAGTTTTCAAACCAACAACTTATATGTATATTTCACCAGCAAGTGATAGTTTATCAGCTCCTGAGAAAACATCTTCTCTCTATAGGTAGATTTTTGAGACTTGTTTATAGGTTGAGATTTTTCTCATTCTGTGCAACTGTAGGTTCAATATTTGTTCTTATAACTACTAAAAAGAAAATGAAGTAGGGATTATGAGTTGCCTCAGAAATTAGAAAAGAGGAGTTCATTTTAAATGGTTAAAGATGTTGACTGAACGTCTTTGTTGTAGAACTAATACGATGTCAGTATCAATTTATGTTCTTTGTGCTTAACAGGCACCAGAAAGGAATGTAATGGCTACAGTCTTTCTGTGGAACTTACATCTGCTAAGGATTTATAGGCAACTGGTTTGAGCAATAGTGCCCTTTACTGAGATAGGGAAAACTATGTGAGGAGGAATGAGGGTGGGGAATTGGGTTCGGGTTAGGACAAGTTGTAGTTGAGATGTATATGAGACATCCAAATGACAATATCAAGCATGAATTGGGATGTTTTAACCTGAAGTCAGAGGAGAAGTCTGATTTGGAAATACCAAACGTGGGCACAATCATCTTGAATGTGAAATTCCAACCGTAATATTTAACAAATTTAGGTTCGTCTTCAAATGTCCAGTTTTATTTCACATTTTAGGGACTGGATACACAGATCTGCAGTTCAGAGGAGTGTTGAATGGTAGTTAAAGAATGCAGGCCTGGCTACACCATAGAGTGATGTCAAAGCACCGCCAGCTAGGTAGATTCATAAAAGATGTTCTAAGGCAATATGATGTTTGCTTTGCATTCTTAGATTGTTTTTTTGACTTCTTGACTCTTAAAGTAAAGTGCACTCATATTTAATTTTATTACTAATTAAATTAATATTTAGTTAATTGAATATTTCATTATTTGGAGAGTGTTTTGAGGTGAAATAAAATGCAAACATCTTAATTTAGCTTGAATAAAGATTGAGGCTTCAATTCAGAGTGAGAAAGTACTTAGGAAGTGAAAGAACTGTTCTAAGTGGAAATAATTCATTCAACCGTTTATTTCTTAACTCATTATAATTTTAGACATATTATATAAATATTAGTAGTGAAATACAATTTTATAAAACTTTTTATATTTTATATCTTTTATTTCACATTAGAAAACCAATCTTTGTGAGTACTTTCATAGGAAAATGCCATAGTTCAAAGAATGAAATTTAAATTCATATATTCTCTGGAATCGAAGTGACACCTAAAAGATAATTAAAGGATAATAAAATAAATATTAAATTTATGTTGCTAGCATTGAACTTTAGTTGTAGGACATGTATTATTTTTTAGCAGCTTTATTGTTATTTAATTGACATACAATAGAAGGCACATACTTAAAGTGTTCAATTTGATGTTTTGACATATGTATACACTAGTGAGATCATCATAGTTAAAACAAGTCCACCACCCCTAAAAGCCTTCTTGAGCTTCTTTGTAATCTCTTCTTCCTTCCTCTCTCCACCCTTTCATCCCCAAGAAATCACTGATCTACTTTATGTCAAAGGTTTGTTCACATTTTCTAGAATTTTATGTAAATGGAATCACATGTACTATTTCTTTTTGGCTGCCTTCTTTCACTCAACATAATTATTTTGAGATTCCTGTTTTGTGTGTGTGTACTGGTAGTTCATTCCTTTTTATTGTGGAGTAGTATTCCATTGAATGGATATACCACAATTTGTTTATCCATCGTCAGCTGATGGACTTTGGGTTATTTCAGTTTAAGGCTATTACAAATAAAGCTGACATGACCATTCATGCACATGTCTTTGTGTGGACATATGCTTTCATTTCTTTTGGACAGCTACCCAGGAGTGGAGTAGTTGGGTCACATAGTAGATGTATGTTTAATTTTTTAAGATATTACCAGATATTTCCAAAGTAGTGTACTATTTTACGTTACCACCAATAGTGAATAAGAACTATAGTTGCTCCATATCCTCTCCAATACTTGCTATGATCAGTATTTTTTCTTTTAGACATTGTCATTGTTGTGTAGTGGTATCCTGATGTGGTTTTATTTTGCCTTTCCCCAATGACTAACGTTGTCAACCATCTTTTCATGAGTTCATTTGTCATCCGCACATCATATTTGGTGAAGTGTCGTTCAAATATTTTGTGCATTTTTACTGGATTGTTTGATTTCTCATTGAGTTTTGGGGATTTCCCCACATATTCTAGATACAAGCCTTTTTTCAGATATGCAATTTACAAATATTTGCTCCAAGACTGTGGCTTGGCTTTTTATTCTTTAACACTGTCTTTTAAGAGAAGTTCTTAATTTTGATGAAATTTAATTTGCTAGTTTTTTTTTAGTGAATCTTTATCTAATTAGAGATCACAAAGACATCTCCCATGTTTCCTTCTAGAAGTTTTACAGTTTTAGGTTTTTCATTTGGGTCTATGATCCATTTGGAGTCAATTTATGAAGATAGAGTATACTGGGCCATAAAACAGATCTCAATAAATTTAAAAAGATTCAAGTCATACAAAATATATTCTCTGACCTTAATTGAATTAAATTAGAAATCAATTATGGGTATCTGGGGATATTCCAAATTTTTTGAAACTAAATAGTACACTTCTATATATTCGTGGGTCATGTAAGAAATCAAAAAGGGAATTAAAATTCTTTTGAGCTAAATGAAAGTAGGGCATGTCAAACTTTATGGGATGCAGCTGAAGTATTATTTAGGGGAAAATCCATAGCCCTAAAATGCTATATTAGAAAAAACAAAGATATTAAATCAATGGTACCAGTTTCCATTATAATGCACTAGAAAAAGAAGAGCACATGACACTCAAAGGAAACCATAAAAAGGAAATAATAAAAGCCAGAGAAGGGAAACCAGTGAATCAGAAAACAGGAAAATAATAGGGAAAATCAGTAAATTCAAAAGATGGCTCTTTGAGACAATAAAATCAATAAACCTCTAGCCAGACAGTTCAGGAAGGAGGTTGGTGGAGAGAGAAAACACAAATTACCAAATCAGGAATGAGAGATGACATGACTACAAATTTTACCAATATTAAAAGATAATAGAATATTATGAATAACTTTATGCCAATGAGTTTGATAACTTACATAGCAAAGCTCACTCATGAAGAAATGGATAACCTGAATAGTCTTACATTTATAACATTGGAATTATGATTAAAAATTTTCTGACAGATATATTCTGGGTACAGATGTCCTCATTAGTAAATTCTGCCAAACATTTAAGAAGGGGGAAAAAATCAATTCTATAGAAATTCTTCAAAAAAAATTGAAGAGCGTGGAATACTTCCCTCATAATTCTGCAATGTTACCATTATCTGATACCAAAACCAGACAAAAGCATTAAAAGGAAGGATATACAAATCAATATTTCTCCTAAATGTAGATGCAAACCTTAAAATTTTAACAAATAAAATGAAAAAAATTATAAAAAGGACAATATATTTGGACCAACAGGGGTTTATTCCAGGAATACAAGATTGATTTAAGATTCCAAAATCAACGTACTTCACCATATGAACAGATTAAAAAGGAAAAGCACATGATTATTTCAATAAACACAGAAAATGGCATTTGGCCAAATCCACATCCATAGTGATTAAAATTCTCAGTGAATCAGGCATAAAAATGAACTTCTTCAGAAGAACCTGATGATAGGCATCTTCAAAAAACCTACAGCTAACGTTATACTTAATGATGAAAAACTGAATTACTTTCCCCCAAAATGAGAAATGATACAAGGGAGTTCACTCTTATTACTTTCATTCAATATTTTACTAGAGGTTCTAGCTGGTGCAGTAAGGCAAGGAAAAAAGAGTCATCTTGTTTAAAGGAAGAAAGAAAACTCTTATTTGCACACAACATAAGTCCATGTAAAAAAATCCAATGGATTCTACAAAAACACCCTATTAGAACTAATACACAAAGTTAGCAAGGTTGAAAAATACAAGATCAATATTTGGAAATCAATGATATTTCTATATAGTAGCAACAAACTATTAGAAATTGATATTTAATAAATAATGAAGCAATGCCATTCTACTAGAATCAAAATGTGAAATATTAGAGATAAATCTGACAAAAGATGTGCAAGTCTTATACACAGAAAAATTCAAAACATTGCTGAGAGGAACTATAGAAGATTTAAATTTTTTAAATAATTTAAATAAATGAAGAAATATACATATTGATGAATTGGAAGGCTTAATATTGTTAAGAAGTCAATTCTTCCCAAATTGATCTATAGACTCTATGCAATCCCAATCAAAACACCAGCAAGACTTTTTTTGAGAAAATGACTAACTATTCAAAAATTCACGTGGAGGGGCTGGCCCAGTGGCATAGCAGTTAAGCTCACGCACTCCTGTTTGGCAGCCCAGGGTTTCCTGGTTTGGATCCCCAGCACAAACCTATGTACCGCTTATCAAGCCATGCTGTGGCAGGCGTCCCACGTATAAAGTAGAGGAAGATGGGCACGGATGTTAGCTCAGGGCCAGTCTTCCTCAAAAAGAAAAAAAAATCACATGGAAATACAAAAGACCTATATTAATCAAAACAACTTTGAAAAAGAACAAAGTTGGGAGACGTATAGTACCTGACTTTAAGAATTATTATAAAGCTACAATAATCAGACCAATATGCTATAGCATCAAAATTGACAAAAATATTAAGTAAATAGATTAGAGATTCCAGAGATAGATCAACATATATATATACAGTCAGTTGATTTTCAACAAAGATGTAAAGAAGAACAGATTTTTCTTAACTTTTCAACAATTGGTGCTGGAACAATTTGATATCCACATGCAAAAAATGAACTTAATTCCTGTCTTCTACCTTGCATCATATGAAAAAATTAACTCAAAATGGAACGTAGACCTAAATGAAAAACCTAAAACTTTAAAATCAAGATCACAAAGATTTTTCTCCTGTTTTCTTCTAGAAATTTCAGAGTTCCAAGAAAAAAAAATATGTCCATACAAATATTCATAATAGCTTTATTTGTAAAAGCTCAAAACTGAAATTAACCCAAATTGCTATGAACAGGTGAATAGATAAACAAATTGTGGTGTATCCATACGATGAAATACTCATCAATAAAAAGGAATGAACCACAGGCAACGAATGGATGAATCTCAAAATAATTATGTTAAGTGAAAGAAGCCAAACAAAAAGAACGTATTATAAGATTCTATTTACATAAATTTTGAGAAAACACATACTGATCTATAGTGACAGAAAGTAGATCAATAGTTGCCTGGAAATGGGAAAGGGGCAGAGAGGGAGGGTGGGATGGATTTCCAGTGGGCAAAGGGGTGCTTTTGACGGTGATAGATAACGTGCGTTATCTTGATTGTGACGATGGTTTTACAGGGGGTGTGTGTGTGTGTGTGTGTGTCTCAGATTGTATGTTTAAATATGTACAGTTTACTGCATTTCAATTGTACTTCAATAAAGCTGCTAAATTTTTTCATTGAATGTATCATTTTTTCCAGAGACTTTTTGTGTGTGTGTGATATTGAGATTTCCCAACCTAGAACATGCTCCATGGTTTGCTTTGCCTTTGAGCCCTTTGATATGTTAGTATAGATTTTGGGGGTTTTGTTTTTTTTAACATATAGGCCCTGTATTTTTCTATTTAGCTTAATTATTTACTATTATCTATTTTATATGTGTTTGGGTTTTTTCCATTTCTATGTGTTTATTGACAGTAATGAAGAAGCTATTGATTTTTAAATATATATTTATGTGAGTAAATGATAGAATTAGCAAACTCTCTTTTTTATTTTATTACTCCAAACTGCAATTTGGGGCGATGTCTGGATGTACAGCTGCATCATCAGCCCTTCGTTTTTTCTATTCCAGTGGTTTTATAAATTATTTCCTTTAGGTTTTATTATCGCACTCATCGGAACTTCCAAAATGATGTTGGTTAATAAACTTAGTGGTGTACATTTCTGTCTGCTTATACTCTTAAAGAAAATGTCTTTAGCATATGTGTTTTAGGTAAAGATAGTAAGCATAGCAAATACAAAAACACCTGTTCTGACTTGCTTTCCTTTAGTATAAAGGTTGAAAAGCTAAAACTGCTTTTTCCAGAATTCCTTTCATGGAGGCTTTATTTTTTCAGGCTTTGATATTTTTCTATATTTTCCAAATTTCCTACAATGAACACATAATTAACTTGCCCAAGTACACACAGCTGGTGAGTGGGCAAGCCAAGTAAATAGACACAAGAAGATACGTCAAAACACTGTTCCAAGGAGAGTGTTCACTTCTCACTGGATTTTTTACTGTGTTGTCATTGCATTATTTGATATCTAAATTTTATTTGCATTATCTATCTCACCTGGAAGATTTAGTAAGGGCAGCCCAGCATACGTGACTTTGGTGATCTTATACATTGTATTCTTTGGTATTTGCTACTATTCATTTGTAACAAGTACTACATGTTGCTATTAATGTGATCTTTTTATTCCTACTTTGTTACAAAGTAACAAGCAAAGCTACTGCTTTGTTGAGGGGGGCAATTTCAGTATTTCACAAGCTGATTTTGTCTCTCCTGCTTTTACACTTTAGGTGTGCCTCTGCCAGATATTAACGTGCTACATGAAAGGTGACTCTCTACTTCACCCGGATGTCATAGAATACTCAAATGTCAGGGTTGGAAGAAGCCTTAGAGATATTCTAGTCCAGTACTTTCATTCCCCTGATAGAAAAGTTGAGGTTCAGACAGTCAAGCTGACAGTCACATGGATTTTGAAAAGCTGGGCCTGGAACCCAGATCTCTTGATCTGCATGACAAGGCCTTTTCCATGATTCCAAACTCTCTCTACATTTTCTGCTCTTAGCATGAATGTAATAGACCCTGAAGTCTATACCCAGGTGTAAATGTGGAACCTGTCATTAGCGTAACTGGGACAATGTCTTCCTCATGTAATTAGGTTTATAAGCTGTGAATATTTTGCATCTCCTCAGTAAATCATGTATATTTCCACCCAAATTTGTCTTTTTAAAGACAACCGGCCCCAAATGGAGTCGCTCATGCTAAGCCCAAGTCACCAAACTGAGACTTAAACACAGTTTCAGCTCTTCTAGAAGTGAAATCTAAAACCAGTCAACAGGAGATGCCCGATGGGCACTAGGTAATCTGCCTGATAGACCCCTGCCCTCCCCTAAAGGAAAAAACATTGCAACAACCAATCCACTTTTCCGCCTAAAATAACTTCCTTGTTCCTGCTCCCTTCTGCCTATAAAAGCCTTTCATTTCATCCAGCCCCAAGGGGTTCCTTTCTAACTGCCAGATTGGATGCTGCTTGATTCATTAATTACTGACTAAAGCCAATAAGATCTTTGACATTTACTCAGCCGAATTTTGATTTTTAGATCTTAAACATGTTATTTCTAGCTCTGTGTTTAGGCAATTTTCAATGTAACATGGTCTCTAGGCACCTTATTAAGAATATTGTCAATATTCTGCCTTTAAGACCAAGAAAACAAAGTGCAACGAGAATTTAAGTATGAGAATGACACCCTTGTGGTGTCACTTATTGTAAATCTTTTCTTTAACAAAATTCTTCCTATAGATTAGCTTTTAGTAGTAGACTTGGAAACGTCTTAATGAAGTTCTAAAGTTCAATTCTTTAGGTGTTCACAGGCAATGTTAGATGTAGGTGAATCATCTAACTTAGGATAAAACTAAGCATGTTCCATTTTTTCAAATTGACTTCATAAAACATTCTTCCAAGTTCTTGTATTTTTCACAGAAAACTACAAGAGCTCACTGATTACGGGGACTTGAGCCCAGTAATGAAGTGAGTCTCTGGCAGGCTTATCTGTACCTCTGCTATCACTTGAATTCAGGGGATGGCTATACAGCTATGATGTTGCCACTTAAGAATTTTAATCCTTTTTAAAATGAGCTGTGAATGACCAGCTATGCTAATATGAAAGACTAGAAATTTGGCTCAGTTTGAGAAAAAAACTCTCAAAACAAAGTACCTTCTGTGATATAAAAGAATGTCATCTATCAAAAATTAAATTTGCATAATATTCAAGGAATTCCAACAATAGAAAATCATTTGTGAAATAAATTTTTAAAGGACATAATACACACTTCACTATTGGACATGTGTTTTATAAACCTTAGCTCTTTGTTTGCCAGTTTATATGTTAAAATGTTAGAATGTTAAAAGAAATACCTATTTGGGTACTCCCTGCTAGATATTTAAATTTTCTTTACTTTTTATTTAAAACAACATGAGCCTCTGCAAAATATTTCATACAGTGGTATTTTGTGCTAAAGAAAGGGTAAATTAGTTAGGAATAGTTTCAGAAACAGATTTCAAATTTAATAATCACTTTTAAAATGTTACTGTTGAAAGAGGAAGATAAAGATATTATTTAACCCAATGTGAAGAGGAGGATTCTTAGAGGAAATAGGTCTCTAGAACAATCATGAAAAGTGAATTGGCATTCTTTGTTCGTGGAGCAGGGAAAGGCATTTCTGGAAGAGAAAGCACCTGAACAAGGCCGCAGATGCGTAAAACAACCTGGAGACATTTTGAGAACCGCAAGCTCTTTGATATGGCAGAATCAAAGAATGTGTTTGTCATGGGCTGAGGAGTGTACCTGCCAAGCGTTAAGGATGGAAGAGTAATCAAAGACCGGATAAAGGATGGCGTTTTATGTTTCATGTGTTAGGGGGTCCCTGCAGGGGGGCATCAAAGGGTTTCAAAACAGGGAAATACGATTAGACTTGTTTTTGTACTATTGGCTCCGGCAGCAATATGGAGGATGGAATGGAAGGTTGTGAGACTAGTGGCCGAAAAGAATTAAGAAAATAGTGTGATAGTACAGAAATGAAAAATAAGGAACAGTGGTGATGGAGGGGGGTGGAATTGAATGAATATGGGGGAGGAAGGTGGGAGGGAAGACTAAGAGGACTCTGACCTGAGTTGTTCGTGAGTGGGCAGTGCCAAGAAAGGGGATATAGGAGAGGGAGTGGTCTCCAGGAAAGCCTTTATTCCATGGCAGGTTTGTTGCTTTCAATACATCCACCATGTATAGTTCTGGAGCTCAGGAAGGAAAGTGAGATAAATATCTGGGATTCCACAGCCAAAAAGTGAAGTTCCGGTCTTGAGGGTGGAGCGCTTGGTAAGCGAGACTTAGAGGGAGAAGAGAGATCCAAGGACAAAACCGGTGGAAGCATCAACATTTATAGAGAGAGAGAGAAAGACAGAACAGTCAAAAAAAAAAAAAAAAAAAAAAAAAAAGAGAGACAAAAGGAATGGTTAGAGAGGTAAGAAGAGAAGCAAGAAAGAGTGATGTCTTCCTTATATTTCAGCCAAGTGAACTCATTCCTCACCACTACCTGAGAATATCAGTAGCTTTCCTGTTTCTAAGCCTTTACTCATGACCTTTCATCTGTTAAAAATCAGTTCCTCTTAAACTCCTACTTTTCAGGGTCTAACTGGAATGCCAGGTCTTTTGTGAAAGCTTTCCTGGTCGTCACCTTCATAATCTCTCTCCTCTATTTTCCCAATAATCCCAGCATCATGAAATTGGATATAGCTGTATTACTTAAGGCAATCCTTATTAATTCCTTTTGAAATAGCAGTAATAAAGCCTTTACATGTCAGTGTAAATAATATTTTAATGAAAAAATATATTTTCTAAAACAGAACAATTTAATGAGAAAAGTAGTATTGTTTTACATTTTTGTGAATCTCTTTAACGCCTGGCTTAATAGGAGACAGCTGAATTATCATAACCATTTCTGTATTCAATCTGTTGTGATTAGCTGTTTTGGTTGAACTACGGGAAGAAAATGTAGCCTTACACAGAAGAAGGGTATATGTAATAGCCTTTTCAGAAAACTATGCGTACTCTTTCTTTTTTGGATATACACCAAAACTTAACAAGGATTTATTTCTTAAAGGTTACTTATAATATGGATTCTGAAACCATATCAATAAAATTTTCAAACTGTTATGTTAAAATCCACTTGTCTATCTTAGAATTTGAATGGCCATTTTTTTTTTTTAACCCATGCGTGATTTTTGTAACATTGCTTACACATTTGTCATTTGGAAAATATTGATTCACTGAATTATGCAATTCTTTGAAATGTTGATGCATTTCATTATCACATTTGTTCATAAGACTACCAATCTCCTCAGAAAAGGCTTTAAATATTAATCTCATAGTAACAAGTACAACTTTTCCAAATTCTCATTTTCACTTGAAAGCTCAAGTTTTATCGTTGGAAATAAATACCAGCAATTATTTCCTTTAATGTATTTTTGAGAACTTTCTTCATTTTCAAGAAAATGTCATACCTTTCTACTCTGAATATGAATCCTTTGTATATATGCCTTATCTTTCTAGAGGGAAAAGGAAAGAAATGGCTTAATTCCTATTTGTATTTTCCTTTCAGCTTAAAACAGAGGTTCTTGAGCTTAGCAGGTCCTCCACAAATATTTGTGGACTTGAATTGCATTTATTTCCGCTGTGAATCTAAACTGCTCCAGGGTGTACTTATGCCCCACTTTGCCTGAGGCCATCCCCACTCATGCCTATTCCCTCCATATACCATCCAGTTTAAGACTTTTTTTTCCTGATTTACACTAGTAGTACTAAATGTTGTATCAAAACAAATGAGGATCAACTTGATGGACTTTTATTTTGTACTTGCAATTTCCGCTATAGTCTCATCTAGAAGTGTGAGACTAATATGCACGGAAAAGAATTCTCACCTTAACACATATAAAGACAACCAGAGATAACCTATCTTTCTATTCCAGAACATTTCTAAGTGCAAAATAACTACCAGTTGCTGTTCAGAACACTAAGCAGAGTCTTAACTGATAAAATAACGTGTGCTTGGATGCAAGTGGCTAGGAACACTTAAATCCTAGGGCTTGGGGGTAGAGGAAGATGGATTCAACACACTTGCTCCTGCGGTCTGTCTGGTGGTCCAGAAAATTATGCCATGGTTCGTGCTACAGGTTTCAAGGTGGAACAAGCTGCCAGGGTCATTAGGAAATATGGGTAACTATGGATTAGATGTTCATGAAACATGTACAGGAAATAGAGGCTGGTTACCATAATGTGTATCCAGAAGGGTCTGAACGCTCTTACTGTAGCAGTTTTGTCAGAATCTTATAGTATAAATCTTCAAATTTTTATTTTGTTATCAATGCTTTTTTTTTTTAAAAAAAAATCACAATAAACTCTTTGGGTAGTAATGAGACAAATATTTAGTGAAAAATTAAGTACTGAGCTTCTATTTGTCAAGAAAGCTAATGATGAAGGTGTAATTTTCAAAAATGTTAAAATTCCCTGTCCAAGGGGGGCGTAATGGCTGACCACATGAAAACCAAAAGCATCCACTTCAAAAGTTAATGTTATTTTAAGACAATTGAGCCTGGAGATCATGAGTTCACATGCACAGCTGCAGAAGGGGTATTTACATGTCGCTCCGTGAAGCATGACTTTCCATCTGGGTCTGACTATTTCACTTCTAAATTTTGCTTTTTAGATTCCAAGTTTTCTTATTATCATACAAAAAGTGAAGTGATCACTATCACTTTATTGCTTCCATTAACAGAATAACTTCACAGAAAGTTAAATGATGAGAATCTTATAGCAACATATCAGATGCTACAAATAGTAAACCGTCAATTAAAAATGTTTCAATTTTTTTCCCCATAAAAATCATGGAATCAAAGTAAAACTATTTAAAGTTCATTCTATCAAGATAAAACACCTGCCTGTATTGTTAAAGCCATTATTAATTTAGTGTAAAAGTTCAACCTTGAGATAAAATTATTTGCTTTATACAATAACAAAAAATACAAATTTTGATGGAGAACCTTGTAGAAACATAGTACAAGCAATGTTCCACTAAATTAAGAAAAATACAATGAAGAAATGTGTTTATTGTATTGGTTGTGGTACATACAAAATTCATAATTGCCTCCTAAAAGAGCTATGATGATCTAGCAACTGAAATAGAAGCTTAGTTGTCAAATTTTATAAATATTTTGTACATACACGCAATTAGAGTGAGATATGTAATTTTTTTTACAAACTGGATGTTGAAATAAAAAATAATTCCAATTCAGTATGGAGAGAGGTGCTTTCTCTCTTTGCTACTCATCATCAATCAAATTTTAAAAATGCTAGAACCCTAAAAGAAGTTCTTTGTAAACCAATGTAAGTGCAATACAATAATGACTTTTGTCGTAAGTGTTCAAAATTGCTTGGAAATATTAAATCAAAGTAGTCAATAAATAGAGTGCCCAGAACTTCACCGTTTGAAGTTTTTAGCAAGTTGCAATTACTGAATACAAGACTTGCAAGCAGGATTTCTTTGCAATTTATTTTAACTAAAACAAAAGAACTTGTATGAATTAATGAGCCACAAAGGGTGTACAAGATTTGATTTTGAAATTAAATAATAGATCTTTGTAATATCTTGAATGTCTTTTGATTGCACACCTACTTTTATTTGGAGAAAATTACTCTCTGTGCCAAAATAGAGTGAAATTTAAAGGAATTTAAATTTGGCAAAACATTCAAAAGAATCTTAGAGAGAGATAATTTGCTTCATGAGTTTTGTTTGATAAAACATTTATTGAATAAATATACCTGAGGCAAAAAGAGAGTACCTGTGAAAATATTTTGGCTGAGATATTAGCACATTTCAATATAATGCAATTAAAATTGGGAATATTCTCAATTTAACATTATTTTCGATCTGAACAGGTACCACAGCAACTGTAGAGAATTTTCATAGTTGACAATAGTATGGTTGAAACAGAAAAAATCAACTGACAATGTCAACAATTTCAAATGTATTGACAATAAAATGCCGCTTTAAAGATTGCAGGTAATTTTATGGAAAGCATACAAAATAATAAGACCATAGTAAAAGAAAATGTTCTTCAGGAAAATACCAGTGACATGGCATTACAAACATATATGGCTAAGAAACTGATTAAAATATATGGAGATGTAGCAAGAATAACAATTCTGCCTATATCTTTTTTACTATCTATATTATTTATCTTTTTAAAGTGAAGATATAACACATATAGTAAAATTAACCAATGTTAAAGCTTGATGATTTCTCACATATGTATACACTTATGCAAGCACCACTCAGATCAAGAGAACATTCCAGCACCAGAGTAGACTCTCTCTTGCCTCCTTCCTGTCAATTTAGCCCCCAATAAGTTACCATTATTCTGACCTCTGTCCCCCAAAATTAATTTTGCCTCTTTTTGAACTCCATATCAATGGAACACTACAGTATGCATTCTTTTGTCTCTGAATTCTTTCACTCAGCATTATCAGATCCATACATACTTTGGAGTACTGCAGGCTGTATTCTTTTTTTGTTCTATATTGTTCTATTATATGAATATGCCACCTTTAAGTTATCCATTGAACTATTGATGAACGTTTGGTTTGTTTCCAATTTGGGGCCTGTATGAGCAATTATCTATGGAAATTTTTTGTATATGTATTTGGCAGGCATAGGTAGTCATCTGTCTTGAACACATACCTAACGTTGGATATTGCTGTCTCATAGTTTGGGGATGTTTAGCTTTAGTAGATATTGCTAAACAGTTTCCCACACTGTAACTAACACTATCACCAGCAATATATTAAGGTTCCAGTTCCTTTACCTCCTTGCTGACACTTGGTATTTATGGTCCTTTTAATTATAGCCATTTTAATGGGTGTCATTGGTATTTTATTACTGCTTTAATTTGTATTTCACTGTGATTAATAATATTGAACATATTTTTATATATTTATTGGTGATTTAGATACCTTCTTTTCTGGAGTACCTACTCAAATCTTTTGCTCATTTAAAAAAATTTGGGCTAAGAGTCTCTTCCTTATTGTTTTATATGAGTTTATTTTATATTCCAGATACAAGTCCTGTGGGAGATATGTGTATTTCAAATGTCTTCTTCCAATCTGTGGCTTCCTTTTCACTCTCTCAGTGGTGGTTTTGATAAAGAGAACGTTCTTAATTTTAATAGAGGCAAATTTATCAATATTTTATTTTACAGTTGAATTTTGTATTCTATTTAAGAACATATGCTTGTCTCAAGGCTATAAAGATGTTCTGTGTTTTTTTCTTGAAAATTCATTATTTGACTTTTCACCTTTAGGTATAGAATCTGTCTTAGACTATTTGGGCTGCTGTAACAGAACACCACAGATTGGGTGGCTTATAAACAACAAGCATTTATTTCTCATGGTTCTGAAGGTGGGGAAGTCCACAAGCGAGGCACAGGCAGTTTGGTGTCTGGTGAGGACCTGCTTCCTGGTTCTTGGCAGAAGGGGTAAGGGACACGCTAGAGTCTCTTTACTAAGGGCACTAATCCCATTCATGGGGGCTCCACCCTCGTGACCTAATCACCTCCTAAAGTCCACACCTCCAAATACTATCATATTGGAAATTAGGTTTCAACATATTAATTTTTGAGGGACACAAACATTCAGTCTACAGAAGAATCCATCTCAAATTAAGTTTTTTGTGAGATAGGAGTCATGTTTAATTTTTTCCAGTATTATATCCAATTTTTTCTGGCATTCTTTTATTAAAAAGACTACCATTTCTTTTACTGAACTGCAGTGGTGACTTTGTCATAAACCAAGTGAATGTTTATATTTGGATCTGTTTCTGGGTTCCTTACATTGTTATGTTGTCCTTGAACCAATACCACACTGTCATAATTTCTGTAGCTTCATAACAAATCTTGATATCTTTGTTCTCCCAACTTTTTTCCTCTTCTTCAAGATGCCTTGGCTATGTTAGGTACTTCACTTTTTCATGTAAATTTTAGAATATGCTTGTCAATTGGTACACACAAAAAAGCCTCCTGTGATTTTGAATTAGGATTGCCTTGAATCTATAAATCTCTTTGGGGGAGAATTGACATTTTTGCTACTGTGAATCTTCCAATCATGAACGTAGAATATCCTCGCATTTATTTAGGCATTTATACAGTCGTGGTTTTATACAGTAACGACATTTCAGTCAATGACAGACTGTGTATATGATGGTAGTCCCATAAGATCGGTACCATATAGCCTAGATGTATAGTAGTCTATACCATCTAGGTTTGTGTAAGTACTATAGAGGAGGAAGAAATTTTCTTCTACCCTTCTATGTTCTTCTGGCTTCTCTAAGAATTAAATTGACATAAGATAGATTAACAGAAAAAAAAAGCAAAAGTTTAATAACATGTATACATGGGAGAAACCCAGGAAAACCAAATAACTCACCAAAATGGCCACAGCCCTCACCTTAATACCATCCATAGCTAAAGACAAAAGAAGATGTTGGGGGTGGGGAGAGTTAGGGACTTCAAAGGGAAGGAAAGCAACTCACTGGTAGGTGAAAAGGAGCAAACATTTGGAAAACAAGTGTTTGACCACAAAGAAACAGAAGAACACAGAAGGGAGTCCAACGAACAGGCTTTTCTAGGTTCCTCCCTGTCTACCACCTAGTTCATGTTATGCTAAACTGAGAGCTTGCTTCCTGAGACAGGTTATTTATATGAGATTTTTTTTGGCAGTTAAGGGGGAGGTAACAAGAAAAACTTTCTGAATCTGTTGTTTCTTAAAAATAATCAGCCTAAAATAATTTTTATGTTAAAGAGACACATTTTCGAACAGCAAACTTTGTTCCCCTTCTATACGTTCTATATGTTCCCACAGTGACAAAATCACCTAACAGCGCATTTCTCAGAATGTATCCTCATCATTAAGTGCCACATGACTATATTCTCTTTAGCAATATTTTCTAGTTTTCAGCACAGAAGTTTCACACATCATTTTTCAGACATTCCTACGTATTTTATTTTTCAGTGCCATTTTAAATGCTATTAAAATTTCTTTATGTGTGGAGATTAAACAAAATGGGTCAATGAAGAAATCAAAGGAGAAATAAAAGAATACCTGGAGACAAATGAGAATGAAAATATGACATGCCAAAATTTATGGGATATGGCAAAAGTGGTCCCAAGAGGGAAGCTTATAGCAACACAGGCCTACCTCAACAAACAAGAAATACTCAAACAATCTAACAGTGCACCTAAAGGAATTGGAAAAAGAAGAACAAACAAAGCTCAAAATCAGTAGAAGGAAGGAAATAATAAAAATCAGAGTAGAAATAAATGAAATAGAGACTTAAAAAGCAATAGAAAAATATCAGTGAAGCTAAGAGCTAGCTCTTTGAAAAGATAAACAAAATTGACAAAACTTTATCTGGATTCACCAAGAAAAAAAGAGAAAAGCCTCAAATAAATAAAATTAGAAATGAAAGAGGAGAAATTACAAGAGGCATCTCAGAAATACAAAAGATTATGAGAATATGATGAAAAGCTATACTCCAAAAAATTGGATAATCTAGAAGAAAAGGATAAATTCTTAGGATCATACAAACTTCCATAACTAAAACTAGAAGAAATAGAGAATCTGAATAGACCAGTCTCCAGTAAGGAGATTGAAACAGTAATCAAAAATTTCCCAAAAAATAAAAGTCCAGGACCAGATGGCTTCCCTGGTGAATTCTACCAAAGATTCAAAGAAGACTTAATACTATCCTTCTCAGACTCTTCCAGAAAATTGAAGAGGAGGGGAGGCTTCCTAACTCATTCTATGAGGCCAACATTACCCTGAGACCAAAACCAGACAAGAACAACACACGAAAAGAAAATTACAGGCCAATTTAACTGATGAATATTGATGTAAAAATCCTCAGCAAAATACTAGCAAATCGAATACAACAATACATTAAAAAGATCATAAATCATGATCAAGTGGGATTTATACCAGGGACGCAGGGATGGTTCAACATCTGCAAATCAATCAATGTGATATACCACATTAACAAAATGAGGGAAGAAAACAACATGATCATCTCAATAGATGCTGAGAAAGCATTTGATATGGTCCAGCATCCATTTATGATAAAACTTTCAATAAAACGGATATAGAAGGAAAGTACCTCAACATAATAAAGGGCATATATGACAAACCCACAGCTGGTATCATTCTCAATGGAGACAAACTGAAAGCTATCCCTCTAAGAACAGGAACCAGACAAGGATGCCCATTTTCACCACTCTTATTTAACATAGTATTGGAAGTCCTAGCTAGAGCAATCCAGCAAGAAAAAGAAATAAAAGGGATCCAAATTGGAAAGGAAGAAGTAAAACTCACTATTTGAAGATTACTTAATTTTATATATAGAAAACCCTAAAGAATCCACCAAAAAGTTTTCAGAAATAAGAAATGAATATGGTAAAGCTGCAGGATACAAAATCAACATACAAAAATCAGTTGCATTTCTATGCACTAACAATGAAGCAGCATAAAAAGAAATTAGGAATACAATCCCATTTGCAATTGCAACAAAAAGGATAAAATACCTAGGAATAAATTTAACTGAAGAGGTGAAAGATCCATATGCTGAAAACTATAAAATGTTGCTGAAAGAAATTGAAGAAGACACAAAGAAATGGAAAGATATTCCATGCTCTTGGATTGAAAGAATCAACATAGTTAAAATATACATACTTCCTAAAGCAATCTACAGATTCAATGCAATCCCTATCAAAGTTCCAGCGACAGTTTTCACAGAAATAGAACAAAGAATCGTAAAATCTCTATGGAACAACAAAAGACCCCAAATTTTCCAAAGGAATCCTGAGGAAAAAGAACAAAGCTTGAGGTATCACACTTTCTGATTTCAAAATACACTACAAAGCCATAGTAACCAAAACAGCATGGTGCTGGCACAAAAACAGACACACAGATCAATGGAACAGAATTGAGAGCCAAGAAATAAACCCACACAACTACGGACAGCTAATTTTCAACAAGAGAGCCAAGAACATACAATGGAGAAAGGAAAGTCTCTTCAATAAATGCTGTTGGGAAAACTGGACAGCCACATGCAAGAGAATGAAAGTAGACCATTATCTTACACCATACACAAAAATTAACTCAAAATGGATTAAAGACTTCAATGTAAGACCTGAAACTATAAAACTTCTAGAAGAAAACATAGGCAGTACGCTCTTTGACATTGGTCTTAGCAACATATTTTCAAGTATCATGCCTGACAGGGCAAGGGAAACAATAGAAAAATTAAACAAATGTGACTACATCAAACTATAAAGGTTCTGCACAGCAAAGGAAACCATCAATAAAGCAAAAAGGCAACCTGGCAACTGGGAGAAGATATTTGCAAACCATATACCTGATAAGGGGTTAATATCCAAAATATACAAAGAACACATACATCTCAACAAAAAAAACCCTAACAACCCAATTAAAAAATGGGCAAAAGATCTGAACAGACATATTTCCAGAGAAGACATACAGATGGCCAACAGACACATGAAAAGATGTTCAACATCACTAATTATCAGGGAAATACAAATCAAAACTACAATGAGATACCACCTCGCACTTGTCAGAATGCCTATAATTAACAAGACAAGAAATAACAAGTGTTGGAGAGAATGTGGAGAAAATGGAACACTCATACACTGCTGGTGGGAATGCAAACTGGTGCAGCCACTATGGAAAACAGTATGGAGATTCCTCAAAAATTTAAGAATAGAACAGCCATACGATCCAGCTATTCTACTGCTGGGTATTTATCCAAAGAACATGAAAACACGAATGTGTAAACATATATGCACCACCCAAAGATTAATTTCCATCCATACAGTACACACGTGCCTAGTCATCCCCTCCGTAGTGGTTGTACCAGTTTGCATTCCCACCTGCAGTGTATAAGGGTTTCCTTTTCTCCACATCCTGAGAGGTATTTTTTTTCTTGATCATACTTTTCCTGCATCTGTTGAGAGAACTGTATGTTCTTTATTTTGTTAATGTATTGAGTTACATTGATTGAACTTTGAATGCTAAACCAGTCTTGCATTTCTAGAATAAGCTCCATTTGGTCTTGACATATTACCCTTTCTATATGTCCTGTATTAGATTTTCTCATTCTTATACAGGACTTTTGCATCTATGCTCATGACAGATATTAACCTATAATTTTCTTTTCTTATAATTATTATGCCTAGGTCATTTTTAAATGTTCATATAATCAATATAAAATTTGTTTAAATTTCCTTTAATGTACATAGATATATATTGTTTTGTATCTAGAAAGACATTTGAAAATAATTTTTGAATAAAACAATTTTTGGTCAATATATAAATATTTCAAAATATATTGAAATAATATTTAAAATAAATATTAAGTTATGTAGTTTTCATCATTTTTACTGTTCTTTTCTCTCAAAGTGTCGTAGCTGGATGATAAATTTTTATAGTCCCTTATTAATACGTAAGGAAACTGTCAAGCTCAGGGCAATATTGATTCTTCCTTGCCCTTAGGCTCTCAGATAAAGAAACATTTTTTTCCTGCCAAAGAATGACCCTTCGAACCTTTTGCTGGATCCTGAGCATCTCCTATCTGTTTCTGCTCTGGGCCTTTGCTCTTGCTATTCCCCCCTCCTGGAGTACCCTCTCAGCTCCTGCCGTCTTTGCCTTTTGGAATTTTTCCTACACCTTACATTCCAAATTAAGTACTCTCCTCTTCGTCCATTCCAAAAAGACGAGATTTATTTCTGAAAAGGTGCTGGTAATAATCACTAACACTCATATGACAATCATTATGTGTCAGGTACTGTTTATTCTAAGTGCTTTAAACATGTTAACTCATTTAAGCTAAGCCTCCTAACAACTTCATGAGTTAAGTATTATTTTTATAGGAAAGGAAACCGTTCTAGACAGGTTAAGTAACTTGCCAAAGTTTAAGCAATTAATCACTGGATTCCAATCTAAGCTGTTTGCTTCCAGGGCCTACCACCCCACTATATCACCTCTCGAGGCAATAGCTGATAATTAGTTTTCATTTCTATTGTCATTGATGTAGTTTAGATCCTTTCATCTCTCAACAGTTCTTTGTCAATATCGGACAAGTGTCATTAGTAGCAGAGGCACTGTAGGATGCACATCTACTTCCATACTACTCCCAAAGCAACTTTCTAAAGCACGCATCTCAACAGCAGCTCCCAGACTATGACAAAACAAAATAACCTCCAAAACCCCCTCAATTTCTCATTTATTTGTTTAAGAACATCTGTAGCTGTTCATTGCCTTTAAGATAAAGTCCAAAGTCTACCATGGCACCAAGATCCTTTATAATCTGATCCCAGTCAACGCTTCTGGCTGCAGCTCTAGCATCACACCCTGCCCCCACCCCAGCCTTTATTCTCTATGCCCCTCTCAATTAGTAGGCCTTAAACTGACATGCCTGCGTATGCCTTCACGTCCTCGTTAGGATCTCTCTCTCTCTCTTTGCCTGCCTTATCCTTCAGCCTCCCTTCCTCCTTCTTTCCCTCTCTTCTCTGCTTTCCTCCTTACCTACCTCCTTACTTCTATCTCTTTCTTTCTCTCTCTGTCCGTCTACAAAGTCCAGCTCAAATATCATTTCTTCTCTTGTCAGTGTTCCATAAACACCTCTTTCATTACCACCCCTAGCAAAATTCTTCTGAGATACCATAACACAGTGAATCTGCCTCTGTTATGGCACCCATCATACTGTAGATCATGATGTGTGTTCATACCTAGTCCCACAACTAGCTAGGGAGTTGTGTGGGGGTCGGGGCCATGTTTTACTCTCCTTTATCCCCAGCGCTTATCACTTTGTGCAAGGTACACAGTAGATTCTCAACAAATGTCCTGTGAAATGAATGGTCTGTTTATTTATTGGATCATCTAATTGGGCTGAACACATTGATGTCTCTCAATAAATATTTTTGAAGTATAACCCTGTATCTTCTTGTTCTTTGGAGTAAGCGCATAGCTAGTTCTGTGATGAGTATAGATTTACCAGGGGGCATTATAAACCCTACCGCGGGATGATCAAGGCCTCCTCACTAGCACAGCTTCATACAGAGCCACTGTTGGTGCTGAGGTGCTTAAACATCACCCGTGATCATAGAGTATTTCAAATTTGTATATTCTACATATAGCGTTTCCTCTTGTTCTATTGTTAGTGTGAATAAGAGGATGCACAGAGCCTTCAACTGTATAGAAGCAATGGACATCCTCCTCTTATTTTTCTTCTATAGGGTGTTTTAAGAAAAGATGTGAATTTACTTTGTTTTCAAAAACTGTCTATAAAATATTCAACAGATTTATCCTTTATAGGTATAAACCAAAATATAGACTCTTATTTTTGTCATTTAAAAAGAAACCTTCACTTCAAAATAATTTATTAATAAATGTATAACCAAGTTATTGCTGAGGAAGTGGGAGAATCTCCCTCACCCCCTTTCCTTAAGGTTCTTACAGCTGGTCAGATAATTAAAAAGTCAGGTTGGCAGGAGAAAATCAAACCAACTTTAATAGCATGTATACATGGGAGAAACCTGGAAGAAACTGAGTGACTCAGCCAACTGGCCGAGGCTGCCTGCTTAAGTATCTTCGGCTACAGACAAGGAGGACGTTTGGGGTAGTGATTTGGGGCTTCAAAGAGGAGGAAGGTAACCCACATGGAAATGGAAAAGCAAATGTTTGGTAAATAGGACTTTGATAAGAGTGGGCAAGGATCCTTCCAGTCTACCGGAACCCAGAGTTATCTATGGTGATGGCCTGTCCTGGACAGGCCTTTATTTTAAATTTCTTTTAGGCAGTTAGGGGGGAAAGGTGGAATGTTCTTCCTGAGTCTGAGCCCTTATTGTCTTCAGCTCGAAACAATCTGCATACCAGAGTGGTGCATCTTGGGGTGGCCTGCCCTGAACCCCGTCATTATCTATATGATTATGTTGTATTAACCTTGGAGCAATCTTTATAGAACCTGTCACTCCCATTCTGTTCCAAACATTAAAGGAACAAAATAGACAAGCCTTACTTCTTCGAGTTTCTGCTTTAAAGCCACGGGGTAATTTAAGAAGGTAGTGTAAAAGAAACACTAACATGAGAAAATTCTTCATTTCAAGGGATTATTGGTAATAGTGTATAAGTAACAGCCATATAGAGCAACTCAATTCCCCAGGAAACTTCATAAAACTTCATAAGACACCTAAGTTAATAGCAGATTGGATGCATTTGTCAGTAGAAAGCCTTTGATGGAGAAATTTCTGGACTTTCCAGTAGAGAGCTACACGGAGCATATGGTTCATTGAAACAGGATAGAATTAAAAGAAAAATCAAATGTTTTAAGTAATCTGAAATTACTAAAACTTTAAATGTCTTCACACATCAACATCACATGAAAATTAGCTAAAAGAAAATCTCTGAAATAAAGTGTAAAGTTTGTTTGTATTTAACGTCCAGTTGAGTAAAATGCTTTCACACTAGCAGTTATATGGATTTTTCTAGAACCATTTATTTGAATAGTGATCATTATGTCATAACTAAGATACATTTAGAGCATTTTTACTTATTAGAAGGAAAGTAAATGGCCTTTTTGAGGGGTTTTTGGCTACCTTGACTTGTAAAAGTAATTCTGGGAGAAATAGCGACAGGAATCAAGCAGTGGTGGTGGTTCCTTGTTTAGCTTGCGTTTCTGTTGCTTTCTTTACAGTTTATACTTCTGCATAATTGACAACCACAGGGCTCCTGGATCTTGCAGCTCCCAGGGTCAGCCCTTGATGCTGAGCTGGTTCTCCTCGCATTCACTTCTTTCCTGCTGTACAGGCCCGAGGGCTTTAGCCTTTACCATCCTCTTTAAAACTCTTAGCATCTTCTCTGGTGCTTGCTGGCTGTATAATGAGGAGGCATCGTCTCTCAGCTCCCACTTCCTTACTCCTCTGAAAATAAGCATAGTAGACACTTTTTTTTAAGAATTTTATGTTACTCCTTGTGGGATAGAAAGTCTGGATAAAAATAATCAGATTAAGAAAATTACAAAGTTTAAGAAACTTATAGCACTATGTTTAATGATTTTATTTTTTTTCGAGCGATTTTAGGTTCACAGCAAAATTAAGAGGAAGACGAGCGGAGCTCCCATACACCCCTGCCTCCATTCACATAGCATTTTAATGCATGTTGTCCCTCACAATTTCCTGAGATGGCTAGAAGGGTTAGAATCTCTGAGGACTCTTGCTCTGCTCTTTGATTTTTGGCGGCAGATTTCATGTGTTTCCAGCTTTCCTGTTTCCAGGTCCAAAGATCCCTTTCTCTATAAAGGCCTGCCTTCCCAGTACCGAGGCCTGAAGATGCAAAATGACAGGTGTCAATGAGCATCAGGGTCAGAATACCTGTCTCTGGGCCCTCCAGTCTTGACTCCCTTCTCATGGCCTCACAACTCAACATAGAACATGCTCCCCTATGATGTTACCACATCTAGAACCTTCCTTTGAATAGTCATGTTCCTGGGGACCTTGGGGATGATATAAAAATAAATAAGCCTGAATGAGTGAATCTTCAATTTTGTTAACGCATAATGCCTACTGCACGAGGCAAAGGTTATGGATCCTTAGTTTAGCCCACGGGTGCTCATGTTATCAAGGTTTATAAGTAAGTCACTGAAATCCCCTCTTTCATACAACCTTTCAAACTTCTTCCAGTTTTAGGTCCCCCCTCCACCCGCACTACAACCACTGGCATCCCATAACAAGTAATTCACGCCTTATCTGGAGGCAGGGTGGAAGGGTGAATTTAGCTGCCAGTTAAGCCTTAGAGGCCACATCTTTCCTCACGACTAACATCAACATACTAAATGGATACCAAAATCCCATATAGCCCTCAACTCAGTTAGCGGAAAAGTAAACTCAAAATGTTCTGACATAAAAGCCAGTTACATTATTATTCTGTTGTATAAATAAGATGACCATAGCTATAATAGTCTATTCTACGTATTACCGGCTCTATTGTTAAATAATTGAAAAGGCAAACAAGAACACCAAGGCATCACGGGGGTAGCAACTGTAAGATGTGGCTCCCACCCGTCCTCCCCACCCCCCTAAAAAGGTCTGGGGAAACGAAGGGAAAATGTTGGAATTATTAAAAACATGGAAGTTTAAAGGTGAGGCCTCGTGGGGGTGGGCCAGACCTCTGCCCAGGGACTGCTGCTCGACTGGCGCTGGTGTCCCTGATGAGTGTCACGAGACTGGTTCTGCAAGTGTCAGCATAGCTACGACCTGGAATCAAGGGCTGCTCCTAGAGCTAACAGCCACAGGAACTGGAAGCATTCAGGCAGGAGTAAGCCCCTTCTCTCTTCTCTGGCTTTGCAGTCTCCCTCCAGCGCCCCCTATTGGATGACAATAAGGAACCGCTGGCAAAGCAGAAATGAGTCCCAGCTCAAGCCTCACAAAGCCGAATGTCGACTAGGGGATTTGAAGCTGAGAGGCTAGTAACACAGGAGATTTTTAAGTGTTGTGTTATGGCTGAAGGAAGACCATTCGTTTTACAATTGAGATTTGGCTAAGAAGGCATTTGCAGAGAGTCACTCGAACGGACGCTAGAGTATAATAAAGTGGACACTGTAAGCGTTGACTACCCTTTCAATAACATTGGCCACAAAAGGAAGGAGAGAGAGAGAATAACCTACAAAGATAGCAGGGTTAAGAAAGAGTGATTTGGGGTGGGGGACGGTGGGATGCGGGAAAGGAGAAGTTTGATAAAGAAGAAATACTTTCTTATAGATGGAAAAGACAGCCGGCCCTGTGGTTGAGTGGTTAAGTTCGTGCGCTCCGCTTTGGTGGCCCAGGGTTTCCCTGGTTTGGATCCTGGGCGGGGACATGGCACCACTCATCAGGCCATGTTGAGGCGGCATCCCACATGCCACAACTAGAAGGACCCACAACTAAAAGTATACAACGATCTACGGGGGTGGGGGAGATTTGGGGAGAAAAAGCAAAAAAAAAAAAAAAAAGAGATTGGCAAGTTGTTAGCTCAGGTGCCAATCTTTAAAAAAAAAACAAAAACAAAAGATGGAAAAGAATGAATGAAGTTACTGAAAAAAATTATGTGGAAAGGAAGGAAGTAGACAGAGCATTTGTAGGCTGATTTTAGCCCAGTCATCAAGGTGAGTGATCAGGTGCTTTGCTGAGAATGAGTGTAGGGCAATGAGATTGGGGCCTGGGGTAATGAAGATGATTCAGAACACTTCATGTATGGAATTAAATAGGGGCAGGAAAATTCCATTCCTGAGACTAATGAAGTGACTCCTACAAAGTGTCTGAACCAGACCAAGAATAAGAATTGTATACGCTTTGGGGTGTGTGTGTGTGTAGGAATCTAAGCCTCCAGATTTGTTTCTGCAGCCCAGTTTTCCAGCTGAGGTACTATTGACATTTTGGGCCAGTTAATTTTTTACTGGGGGTGAACCCCAGGTACCTGAGGGTTGCTATAGATATTCAATAAGAACATGAATGCCTTTTGACCTTGTTCAATTTGCTGTTTTCCTGTTTAACTTGAGGGGTGACTCAGGGGTCTCAGGATTTGTGAGCTTGTTTTGCAGAAGAAAGATAATGCCTTTGGGGAGGTTGCAATCACCAGATGGCCGGCCCCCAGCAGCAGTTGACACCTGGAAGTCAGATAGCCCAGGGGCTTATCAGGAGTGACCCTTTTGTTTCTCCAAAGCTCCTCTATAAAGCCCCTTAGCTCTATAAAATCTCCCTGCTTTCTGCTCTGTTAAGGAGGATTTGAGAGAACCCAGGCTCCCACCTTCTCGTTTTGGCCAATTCGAATAAACTCTTCTCCATCTCCAAGCACTGATGTCTCAGTGTTCGGCTTGCTGCACATAAGGCACACAAACTTGAGATTAAGAGGTTCGGTATCTGGGGTAGGGGACTGTCCTGTGCACGGCAGGGTGTTTAAACTGCATCCCTAATCTCTACTCACTAGATACCCCCCCCACATCATGACAATCACAAGTGTCCCCAGACATTGTCAAATGTCCCCTGGAGGCAGAGTTACCCCTGGCTGAGAGCCACTGCTCTAGCTCCATGAAATCGACAAAAGCTGATTTCTTTGTTCCCAGCAGTGGTCCTCTCTCCAGGCAAAGGCTATATTCTCAGCTTCTTGTCCTTCTCAGGAATCTTGGCACCTCCTAATCCTAGGAGGCTCACCACTTCTAATGTCTTTAAATTGAGTTTTAAGAAATTTACTGGGCTTTTCTAGTGGTTCTCATGGGAGTTTTGTTCTGCTGAAAGGTATCCTTCATATTCAGAAACAAAGTTCCAAAGAACTATCCTTTTTTTTTTTTTTTGATTCATTGATTTAGTTATACTGTTTTTTCTTTATTCTAACCAACTGATCCGCAGATGCAGCCCATGGGCTAAATCCAGCTCTTAATGGTTTTGGAAATAACAGTTGTCTTATGACAACACAGTCACACCGTCATTTATGTATTACCTGTGGCTGCTTTCACAGGAAGATTGTGGAGTGGTTGCCACAGAGATCTATGGCCCTCGAGCCACGGTTTGCCAACCCTGCTGAGATATTGAACACTTTGAAGGTAGGAACCAAGAGTCTGTATCCCTGGTGTTTACTATTTTGTAGCTGAATGACTGCATGTTTAAATTTTCTTAGATTTACCTAAAAATATAAAATGAACTCAATCGTTTTCTTTCAAATGACTAAAGGCAATGAAAGATGTTGCTATGTTTGTCTGCAATATTATGTATTGTTTAAGTCAAATGGGGTGGTTGGGTTAAAGAATAATGCCAAAGGGTTTAATTTTAAGAGTATAGACCCAATTCCTGGTTGTACCTATTAGTTTTGGTTTGTTCTGGGCTTTTTTAGTCATAAATTGCCCCTTTCACTACCTATGTTGCAAAAAAAATACATTATGTGTTACAAGAAGAATATGACAAAGTGAACAAATGCATTAGTACAAATCAGTCATTCCTACAGATTGAAAAAAAAAGTAAGTAAACGGGTCAGCCCCGTGGCATAGTGGTTAAGTTAATGCACTCTGCTTCAGCGGCCCAGGGTTCACAGCTTTGGATCCCGGGTGTGGACCTAGCACCACTTATCAAGCCATACTGTGGCAGCATCCCACATAAAGTTGAGGAAGATTGGCACAGATGTTAGCTCAGAGCTAATTTTCCTCACACACATGCACACAAAAGGTGCATTTACTAAAGATGGTCATTTACTTCATCTTTCTATTAATAGAACAGTGGAACAGTACACGTGTTTACATTACGTGTGTTCTCTGTTTACAGTACACATGTTTACATCACACATATTGTCTTTGCAAGTACAATACACATGTTTACATTACACATGTTCTCTTTGAAATTCATCTGAATATAATAATTTATATGTGATATATATTTGATAATGTATTCTTTGATAATAAGAATGCCTTCTATTTAATTTCTTTCGAAAGCAGACAGCCTTTGAAATAGTCACCTTTTTCTCCCCCTTCTTTCACAGACATAAGTGAGGTAGGGGTAATTAGTATAATTGTGTGTCGCAAATGGACTCATAAACCAAAGAAAGGAAATTATTTACTAATTCGAGGTTGTTGAGATCCGTTGTCCTTGGACTAAAATAATATTTGTGTACTCTGTCTACCAGTACACTGTTGCTTGTATGTTTCTACTCCAAAATCTTATAATTCTTATTAATGATTTATTCTATTAATTTTTAATGATGACATTGTTAGTCAGATATTATCCTGAATGCATTTTGCATCTTGAATGTTAATGTATCTTTCTCATTCCATTAATTCTGTGACAAAAGCACGTTTACCGTACCATAAACCTTATCAGTCTTTGAACAAAAGTTACTTAAAACTCTGAAACTGTGTTATTTTATGATTTTGAATTACCACTGTACCTGGGTAGCATCTATTATTTACTTACTTGTCTCCTGAGGGCTCTTGGTAATCTTTAATGAGTTATATCTCAGAGTTTCCTTAGCCAAAACAATTTGGTAAAGAAACTAATGGTTTTGATTTTCAAATGAATGGTTATACTAACTAGAAGGCATGCCTCTGCTTTCCTGGGCTTAAAACAAAGTTCTTTGCATCGTTCCAACATCTGGATTTCATTTATTGGTAAGGCAGGGTAAGATGGATTTGGAAAGAATGAAGTGAAATCAGTTTTAATGATCATTATCTGATTTTTTTTTGGACTGAAAATTTCCCTCCAAGTCAGGCTCTGTCATGTTTAACTTTGAGAGTGTACTTCATAGGAATAAAAGTTACAGTGACCTAATCCACTCCTCTTCTCCCTCTGACTTAAAAAAAATACTTACTTAGTGACAAATGTTGGAGTAAGAGACATAATCTTACTTGAAATTTTTGTGTAATGGCTTTGTTGGATTTCACATATATTTTTGTTTAATTGGCTGCACTTGTTAAAACACTTTATTCCTCCAAAAATATAACACACTTCGTCTAGATTTTACAGCTTTTCAAATTGATTATCTAAATTTGAGTGATTCTTGGATCTTTAGAATGCATTCATAGATGATACATCGGAAATAATGCATTTGAAGTATTTCATATGTGCATTAACTTTTCCTATAATGATAGCATAGCATTACATTTTAAAGTTGTCAAGCTGTGCAAATATCTGTACTTTTTTTTTTTTTAAAGATTGGTGCCTGAGCTAACATCTGTTGCCAATCTTTTTTTCTTTTTCCTCTTCTTCTCCCCAAAGCCCTCCAGTATGTAGTTGTGTATTCTAGTTGTAGGTCCCTCTAGTTGTGCTTTGTGGGATGATGCCTCAGCACGGCTTGATGAGCGGTGCTAGGTCATTGTCCAGGAGCCGAACCCTCGAAACCCTGGGGTGAAGCGGGGAGCACGAACTTAACCACTCAGCCACAGGACCAGTCCTTCATACATGTTTATGTATGCCTTTCAAAAAACTCTTCTTATATTTTCTTGAAATTCTATAGATATCTGGCAGAACAGATGACTTTCTCAAACATTACTTCAATGTTTTGATTAAAAACCCTACGTTTTAGTTAGAGATGGAAAGAAAGATTTTTCAAAGGCATTTTAGATTATTGCAGAGAAGGAATTTTTTATATCTGATGGCACTATTCCCAATAATCTTAATCATTACTAGTATCAGCACTAAAAAAGAAGAAAAAGAGAGTAATAGAAAAAGTAGAGCTAGAAATAGGAAAAGAAACCTGAAAGTTATACTTAAAATGACAGACAAAATCCTTCTGGCAGTCAGAGCTCTTGGATGCTGGCATAATTTCCCGGCTTGGAAAGAAGGAAAATGGAAGGAAATGCTGTCCCTATAGAGATATTTAGAGCCAGATTTGGCAAAGTGCTGGAGAACACGATGCAGGAAGATCCCTGAACATGTTGCCAGGGAAATGGCCTAAGGGACTTCCGTGTCACTTTTCTCCATTTGGCACTGACGCGGTAACTGGGCCCTGGAGTTGGTTTGCTCTCTCACTGATTGCAGTGTCACCTCAGGCCATCTGCTTGACTTAACTGCCAGTTTCCCCTCTCCCCAGAGACTTTAGAAAATGACTCTTACTTGGTGGCGCTTAATGTTTGTAACCACTTCAGGATTTCGGAGAGACAGCTATCAAAGAATGGAAAAAGCGTTGGTCCTTGTCACTCTACTTGTTGGTCCACGAAAGTTGAAATCTGGAAAGAAAGGCCAAACCAGGATTAATATGTTATAGTCTGCATTTACTGTGTTTCCATGTAATTCAATTTGATTCTGTGTGATTTCCTTCCGTGTGTGTTTACTGAGGAGCTACCATCTCCTTCAGAAAATTCAAAATCTGAGGCCCACAGAAATTGGTTCACTGGCCATGTTGGAGGGTCCAGGGGTTCCTCTGATTGCAGAGCAGAGAAAGAATCTCCAGAGTCGCTGTCTGGTTCCATTAAATCTGGATGTGACGCGCAGTGGAAGAGAGTAGAGTTCATCCATCAGCAAATTTATTTGAGCTCCTGGTAGGTTCGAGGCGCTGTTCTAGATGCTGGGGAATTAGGAGAATTGAAATGGAATCCTAGTCATGGATGAAACCAGTCACTCTCTCAGGGCCTCATTTTGCAGTTCTGTTAAATGTTGTGATGAAGTTTCTACTACTTCGTAGTCTCATGAGAAACCTGTGAGAGAGTGAATGGGAAAGTGTCCTGAGTCAAAAAAGTGGTAAATCACCACCAATAACAATAACAACAAATACGAACTGAGTGCCTCCTGTCTTCTAGCACAGTGCTGAGCATCAACTTACCTCACCAACTCTTTACAACAGCCTTTTCTTTTCCACACATGAGGAAACTGAGGCATAGAGGGCCGTGGTAACCAGCTAGTGGGTGGCAAAGTCAGGACACAAACCTGGGCCTGTTTAATTCCAAAGGGTTATGAGGGCTAATGTGATCCGGTCAGCTGACCGTCTGCTTTGCAAACTCACTGGGGACCATTTTACTCTCTCTCTGCTTGGTTATTGCTGGCTGCCTTGCAAATAATTAGCAATTTTCTAAGAAATTCGTCACTTTTATGGGAAGCCTGTTGCCCTGACCTGCAATGAAAAGCTACTTCCTTCCCAAAAGTCCCAGCGAAGGCATCTGTGATTCCATCCAGAAAGAATCACCTTAGCAAAGGGGCGGGGTTCAAGGAAAGATTTATTAAGCAGTTACTATGTGCCAGGCGCTTGCTTAAAAAACACGTGTTTAAAAACACTTCATCTATTGCTCAGAGCAACTTCAAAGAAGGAGAATACCAAGGTGCAGAAAAGACAAATGGCACACCCAAGGCTGTGCAGAAAATTGTAGCCAAACTGGGGTTTCAGTTTACACAGAACCCCTGCCTCCCCCACAACCTGTGCTTGCAGTACCGTGTTTGGTCGAATATTGTTATGAGTTAAATCTACAATGACGACTAGCACTACTGCAACTATGCAGGATACATCTCTGCTCGCATATCACCTCCTCATGGGGTGGAGGCTGTCCTGAAGTGGCCAACCTCCCCCTTCCCCATCCCCAATATTTTTCTTCATAGCGCTTGCCACCATCTGACAAAACCCAGGGTTATTCTTTGTCTTTACTGTCTGCCCTGCCTTCTGGAATATGAGCTTCTAGAGGGCGTGGGCCTGGTCTGACTTGTTCATTTCCATATCCCTTGTGCCTAGAACAGTAGCTGAGATAAATAATGAACATTTGTTAAATGAGTGAAGGAGTTAAAACAGATATTTAAAGGCAGGGTAAGTAGCCAGCCAGTCACAGGTTGACAGCACAGTATGGTTTAGTCTGGAAAACATGACTTTGGTGCAACAAAATGCAGCAATTTGAATCCTCTTTTTGCTGAATAGGTTAAAAGTGATTCCCAACTTAAGAAATTACTCCCCACATCTAAAATGTGGCTCCATGTGAGGCTTCACTCAGGAACTCCATCAGCATTATTGTTTTTATTTATTAGGCATTTTTAATCCTAGTATTGCAACTTTACGCATTTTGACTCTGTAAATACGTGTATCTATTTTTAATATTATTACCTTCCAAAAGCCTAAGGGCAAAGCAGACATTTTAACTTATCTTATGAAGAAATGAAATAACAGAGGGAGTAGAATGAGAAATGAAAAGATCAAAAGAGGGACAACTCAATCTTGAAAATCTAAAAAGTGTTAGTTTTATCGATTAGAAAAACCCCACAAAAATTAGCTGATAACTACCAAAAACATCTTAAAACCCAGATAAATAACAATATTCTTATTAATTAACTGTTTGATACACCTCTTTTTTCCCTACATTTTTGGTTGAATATCCTTTGATCTCCTCCTTACATGACAATAATTTTGTAATGTCATTTTTTCCATTAACCTCTAGCATGGTTAATCAATAATATTTCTATTATTGATAATTGGGTTGCACACAACATGGGACTTCTCATACAGATGTACTCACCATAACGTGGCTGCAGGTTTGTGCCCATAAACATAGGAATTGTGATAAATTCTATTTTTCGTGATAGCCATAAAAAAAGCATATGGTGCGTTTACAATTGTATGTGCTGCATTATCCAGCACACTCCTGAAAGGGGAGACCTTCACATTTGATGAGGCGTCAATAAGACACGAGTTCTTCAGTGGCAATTTTAATGTTTAGCTATTGGAATGTTTTCCACAGACTGGTTGGTGGCAGTGTACATTTGAACCCATGTTTCTCCCCAACTCCTCACGTACTTACAGTGTCAGCACCTTAGGATGGGCTGACGCTGCCATAAGACCTCAGCCCTGCCCTTCCATGTTTCCACACCAGGTGAGTTGGCACAACACGTGGAAGGCATCTGCCTGGAAGCTATTCATTCTTGTGCTGCACAGCTGGCACTAAATTTACACGAATGTGACTGTGAACCACATAAACATGTTCCACTAAACCTAAGCTGAACAGATCCGCAACTCATCTTCCCCTTAGCTGGATTCCAGAAATGCTCACGGGTATTCCACCACCACTTGGAGGGGAAGTTGGAATGAAAAAAGACAACAATCTTAACCGAATTCAGTTCAAGTGTTTCACTTTGGTAATTTTACAAAGGCCTAGGAACATGTGAACACATTGTTGGTGTTCCTTCCGGGCGTTGGAAGGGATCCTGGAGGGATAGGTCCTGAGCTTCAGCTTCGTGAACTTCCAATTGGATTCTCCAGTACTGGGGACGCCTCTGCCACAGTCCAGCTGCACTAGGCTTCATCTCCTTTTTGTGTTGACAAAGCATCTCTCTGTCCTTGCTCCCGCTCTTCCTGCTTTTCACGTAACTGTCTCCTTATTGTTTGTGTCTCAGCTCGGGAAGGCTCTTTCTGATCACCTCATGAGTGTCACTCCCGTCACTTTCTCCCCTGTGACCTTGTTCCTCTCTCTTTTCACCCTCGTTTCTCTCTGTAGCTATTTTGTTTACTTATTCTTTGTCTGCCTTCTCCAGTAAAATGTGGGCCCCAGGAGAGCAGGAATATCGTCTGGGATGCTCATAGCTACACCACCTGAACCTAGAAGAGCGCCTGGCACTCATTCATTCACGTGTGTGTGTGTGAGGAAGTTTGGCCCTGAGCTAATATCTGTGCCAATCTTCCTCTATTTTGTACATGGGACACCACCACAGCATGGCTTGATGAGCGGTGTGTAGGTCTGTGCTCGTGATCTGAACCATGAACCTCGGGCCGCCGAAGCAGAGTGTGTGAACTTACCCACTATGCCACCAGGCTGGCCTCTCAAACGATTTCTGAGTGAATGAATGAACTATAAGCTCAAAAGTGCTTAAATATCTTTTGAATTAGCTCAAGAATATTATTTCACCATTTTAATCAATTTACTCCATCTCCAGTCCCTCATTTCCCTGGGTTGGCAGAAAAGCCAATCTCAGGTATGGTTAGAGCCCCTTCTCCCTGGGGTCTGCAAAGGTATTAGGATTCAACAGAGCGGCAGATCATCAGTCATTTGTCTTCACAGGTCACTGAACTGTCCATGGTCTTGACCAGCAGTCAGGTGTCCACCTGCAGCTTCCTTGACATGCATGTGGCTGAAGAATGTTGGCAGGAGTTGGGGGGCCCTGCTCTGTGTGTCTGGCCTCCCTTCAAAGACCCACAGCCATCTGCCTCTGAGGCCATTGTTTCCCTGACAGCAGCCTGGTGGTCTGCACTTCTTGAGAGACCTGCAGACCACTAGACGCTCCTGGTCAGGATGAAGCCCTCCCCTGCTTCTCCCCAGGGCACTCCCGTGGCTTTCCTTGCCTCTGGGACACCTTACCAAATCATTTAATGGAGTTTAGACCTTACAGAACTGGGACTCGCTGTTACCACCTTCCATTCCTGCTCAGCTCAGCAGAATGCCTGAGTTAAGGAAATTGTAAGGACCTGACTCCTTTCTTTGAACAGGAAGAAGGGGAAAATCTGAAGAACAAAGAAAATTATCAAAATCTCAAAAATTATCCTGTCACATACATTTTATATATTTTTGTGTATTAAAAAGGAAACTAAATGGCTGTTTGGCTGTCCGTGTGCTATCCCCCCGCTTTTATGGGCTGAATTTTATCCTCCCAAATTCATGTGTTGAAGTCCTACTCCCCGGGATTAGAATGTGACTGTGTCCTTTTTTTTCTTTTTTTAAAGATTAGCACCTAACAACTGTTGCCAGTCTTCTTTTTTATTTTCTGCTTTTTCTCCCCAAAGCCCCCTAGTATATAGTTGTATATTTTTTTAGTTATGGCATGTGGGACGCCTCCTCAGCGTGACCTGATGAGCGGTGCTATGTCCGCGCCCAGGATCTGAACCGGTGAAACCCTGGGCCGCTGAAGCGGACGGAGGGCACGAACTTAACCACTCCGCCACTGGGCCAACCCCTGGTGTCCTTATAAGAGGAGGAGATTAGGATAGACAGGGCCTGAGAGAAGTCTGTGAAGACACTTGGAGAAGACAGCTATCTATGAGTCGAGGAGACAAGCCTCAAAAAACTCAGCTGACATCTTGATCTCAGACTTCCAGCCTCCAGAATTGTGAGAAAGTAAATCTCTGTTCTTTAAGCCCCCTAGTCTGTGGGGTGGTTTGTAATGGAGGCCTAGCAGTCCCCTCCCGCATGCTGTGAGGTTGGGCAAGGCAGCACCCCTGGGCTTTCTGTGAAAGTAGGAATCGAGAGTGAGCGTTTGCGTAGCTCTCCAAGCCTCTGTGATGAGACTGGAGGTCACCAGCAGCAGCAGCAGCAAGGGGAATTTCTCCCCAAACCCGATTCAGCCTCAAAGCAAGATGGGGCATGAAGAGGAGCAGGGAAAATGCTTTTAAGAGGGCCTGAGGGTGTCTTCTTTCACACTGCTTGTTTTCTCCTCCACTGGAATGCCACAGAGCACCACCACCTGCTCTGCTCCGATGGCATGTCACGCACGTGCATTCCAGGAAACGACACACATACTCGAGTGGCAGCGGGCCCTGGGGGGTCAGCAGATAACATGGTAGTGATTCTCCAATACAGAGTTGCGTAACTCTTACATGTGAGTTCACAAACGCGTATCCATCATGTCGATTGTCTGTATAGGTATTTTTTAAGGCTTACGATAATGTTCTCTTCTCTGCAATTCATTCCAACCAGGTGTTTCCTCCAGAAGTTCATCAAGAACAATCATCTCATGTCTAATTGTTGTCAGTCACTTTTTGCAGTGGGAAAAATAAAACAACAATAACAAAATACATTGTTTCAAAGATTCCAATTTTAGCACTGATTTTGGAGGGTATAATTTAGCAACTGCTCCAAATAATGGTTGTAGCTCATGGAAAAAATGGTTTGGTTTGCTTAAAAATATAGAAACTATCATTTAAATCTCATCTTCAGCAATTCATTAACATTACCTTACATTTTTCCTTAAAAATTATCTTTATCTGGTGGTTCAGATAATCCAATCCTATCTGAAATGGAAAACATGCAATGTTTATTGGTAAAAACAATTAAGCAGCATAACGATATAGTCAGTGGACATCATGAGTCATAACATTCTCATTTCATTAAACACCCTCCAGTCTCTTGGAAAAATCAGATGCTTAAAACTATGTTTTCTAATATGTTTATTTAACTCCATCTTCATTGTCCTAAAATGTACACACACACGCACCATTTTTATAAAATATGCTTTTTGAAAATGAAACTTTTCATATGTATGTATCCTACAGGGACTTTAATTCATGGTTTCATTTGGTGATTCACTGAAATTTAACTCATGTAAATATATTAGCTAATGTTGTAAGATGCCTGCTAATTGTTTTTTTTAAAAGTATTTTAATAAGTACCAAGTTTGATGGCTCAAAAGGGAAAAAGACAAGTTTGGTTTAGATATTGAAATCATGGTGCATTTTTCAAGTTTTGGTCATTCTAAATTTCACAAACATTTTGTGAGATAATAGTACATACTGGTCTCTGCCCACAGGTTCCTGGCACAGAGTTCCTGAAACCCTTGTAATTTCCTAAGTGGTAAGAACACTGGGAGCATCTCTAGTTCCAGTATTGGTCTTTGACCTCTGTTCCTGATACAGCGCTCCTGAAATCCTTATATTCCTGGGTGAGAGGAGTGTCTTTTGTTCTAATGAAGTCATTCTGGGTGGGCTCCCTGATGGCTCCAGGATGAGGGCTAGTTACTGGAAGGACCAAGCCATCCATTAGAAGCTTGGAATTTTCAGCCCCATCCCCCATGCTTGAGGAGGGAGAAGGGCTGGATATGGAGTCAATGATCAATCATGCCTATGTGATGAAGCCTCCATAAAATCTCAGAAGTACAGAGTTAGGAGAGTTTCCAGGTTGGTGAACACGTGGAGGTGCAGGGAGGGTGGCATGCCTGGAGAGGGCATGGAAGCTCCACCCACCTTCCCACATACCTTGCCCAATGCACCTCTTCCAACTGGATGTTCATCCGTATCCTTTATCGTATCCTTTAATAAACTGGTAAATGTAAGTAAGTGTTTCTCTGAGTTCTGTGAGCCACTCTAGCAAATTAACCAAACTCAAAGAGAGATCTTTGGAACCTCTGACCTATAGCTGGTTGGTCAGAAGCACAGGTGACAGCTGGGGTTGCAACTGGTGTCTGAAGTGTGTGTGAGTGGAGATGGGCCGGATAGTCTTGTGGGGCTGAGCCCTTATCTGTGGTAGATAGTGGCAGAATTGAGTTGAATTCTTGGACATCCTGCTGATGTTCTGAGATTGCTTGTTGGTCTGGGGACCCCCCCCCCCACACACACATATACTGGAACTATGGTCAGAACACCAAAAGAAATGTTCACTTCTTTTGCTGTGGTGCTTTATTCCCACTGCCCCCCAAAATGTGTTATTATGTTATTCATAATGAAGAGCAACTTCTAGGACTTCGAATAATTAGAAAGTGATCACAGACATTAGCTCAAAAGGCAAAGTAATGGTATGTTTGAGTGAACAATTGAACTAGAAAAATCAAGAGGTATGAGCCAAGCACAGGTGGCCAATGCGAAATTATTGTAGAAGTCGTTCCTAATAGAATATGTTTGCTTCATAATGTGCCTTCCCCATTCATGTTAGGCTAAGATATCTTACTGTGTTGTCAAAATTGGGAAAGATAGTATAGGTATTATTTGAATAGCCAAGTGAATGAAGAATGAATGGTAGTATAAAACAGAGCATCTGATACATTGTTAAATCAGTTAAAGGGCATAGACTAGACTTAGTCTAAGAAGGCTGTTTTCAAAACCACTTAAGTCACTTTTTTTTCCTTAAGAAACTAACGTTTTTGCTCTTGCCTTTATTCTTCAATCCCAAATAAAATGAAGAGCAGGCTTATGTATTGGGTTAACCAGGGCCCTGGTTCCATTTTTCTACTGGTGTCTCAGTTTCACCCCATCGGATCTGGGATTCCATTTCACCCTCCTCGCAAGCTACCAAGTTAGCTTGTTACTGTTTCATGGATGTCGAAAGAAGACACGACACTCTTGGGTAGAGACAAAGGACGTTATTACTCGGAGCAGCAAGCAGCATGGACATTAGCATATTTATACCAGTTCGTCTGCCTCAAACTTCATAGGGCTGACATATGACCCAGATGGATGCTACACACACAATGAGTTTGCATAATAGCTAAGGAACACTAAGCTTAGTGGATCCATTCTTTTAATTTGTTTTTGGCTAACTGTCATCTAGCAAACTGCCTCTCTGTCCCAGACTGAGACATTACTGCATCTCTCGAGCTTGCTTGCTGCAAACACAGCCTTGAGAAATAGCTCAGGAATGGAAGCATTAGGACCTTGAATTCTGACACACCCAGAAAGACATGTAGGAGCACCAGAGACCCGTGGGAGACTCTCTCCCTACATACCTTGTAGTGGTTTCATCCTCATGCTGGCTTCCCCTATTGGCTGCTATCGACATTCATGGGGGAAGGATATTGCCCCTGACAGCCATCCTGAAAAGTCTTGAGCTTTCCGGTGATTGGACTTTATGTGAATTAATCACTGGGGCCAGGGGAATGTCTTTGATTTAGGCCTAGGTTTGGTACTGATTCCTGAAGTAATCTCTGCCTTGAGGAGGAGAGATTGCTCTGATTGCTTTAGATCAACCAACTCGTCCATGCTGCTGGGGCGGGAGGATCAATTTTACCTAACCCAGCAGTTACGACCCAATGGGGGAAGGGCAAAATTTTAAGGAGGCAGCCACCACCTATTGCACGTGGTCTCTAAGTGATAGAATTCAAGAGTTTGGCTCTATTTCAGATTTTCCCAAGTCAAATGAAGTGAAGAAAAAGAAAAGAAATTAGAACTCTTTGGTTCACCTTTTCTATACCTTTATTCCGAGGAAACTTCCCTGCTCTTTCATTCTACTCATGTTAGTTGAACACAAATTAGGTTTCAGAAAGTGTATTAGACTTGCAGATACAATTCAGAATGAAGCAGAAATGACCCCTACTCTCAGAGGCCTAATAATCCAGGGTAGGACTCAGACAATTTAAGAGTCTATTAGAATGACAGGCAAGTTCAGAGTAAGGGGAGCACGTGGAAGGAGCCCCTCACCTGGACACTGGGGGTGGGCTAGGAAAGGCTTCCTGGAGAATGGGACATCCAATCTGAGGCCGGAAGGATGAGTCAGAATCATCAGGTGATCTATGTGTGGGGGAGGACTAGAAAGCTTGGAAGGATGCCTTAGCATATGGAACGACAAGGCAAGTTAGAGGAACTAAAAGTAGTTCTGGGTGTCTGAATCATACAACTCAAGGTGAGAGATGACGTGGGAGAAGAAGTAAGGGGTGGGAGGCAGAAAGTGTTATCTCTATAAGGGAATTTGACTATTCTAAGAGCCCTCAAAGACTTTCAACAGAAGATAAAGAAGATAGATACTGCATATCAGAAATTTCACCCCGACTATAGAGTCAAAAATGAATTGAGGGTGGAGACAAAGCTGGAACATGGAGAAACTAGTTGGGAGATTGTTGAAATCTGGGCCAGAGATGGAAGTAATCAGCAGTGGGAATGGAGTAAAGGGGCAGATTTGCAACCTGTTTAGAAGTTGGATCCATAGGTCTTAATAAGTAATTGGATGCACGAGATGAGCCTAAGGCAATACACAAGGGCTGGAGACAGGAGAGCAGGGGTAAGAACACGTATTTTAAATTCAGGCAGAGAAGGGTTCAAATCTTTACTCCACCACTTAGGATCTAAGGCTGAGTGAATTATCAGTAAAAGGGAGACACTAATAATACCTAGCATGGTTGCTTTGAGGACAAATAAAATACTTTATGTCAAGTTTCATACAGAGTAAATCTTCAATAAATTACAGCAATTTTTGAGTCCCTGGTTCTCTGGAGGAACTGGTTGGATGGAGAAGCTTTTCCCTGAGTGTAGCAGTTAGGAGTGTGCTGGCTACAAGTAACAACAAACTGGACCTAGAACACTTTAAACAAATATGGGTTATTTTTGTTGCACAGTAAGAGGACTGGAGGTGGACAGCTATCATTATTAGTTCAGTTAAGACTAATGTCTTTGCAGTTATCTTCGGCTTTACCTAATGGTCACAATATGGCTGCACCTGTTCCAGCCTCCAGCATCACATTTACATTTAAGTCAGGGTTGAAGGCAACCAGGTGTAAGAGGAAGGTAATGGGTTATTCGATTATCCTGAGATGGGGAACTTCAGAGGAGATGCAGAATTTCGGGGAAAAATAATGAACTTGATTTTGAATATATTGAGTTTTAGATATTAATAGGCAGTTGGATATGTTGGCCTGGAGTTAAGGAAAGATATCTGGGATTGAGGGGAAGGTTAAATTTTGTGGAGTGAGTGAGAGAACCCATAGAAACAGTGTAAAGGGAGTGGCTGGCGAGGCAAGGGGAAAGCCAAGGGCATGTGGGGTCCTAGCAGCCTAAGGAAGAAAACAACTTAAGGAGGACATGGTCCCTAACATCAAGTGCTGCACAAAAGCACGGAGGTAATGAGTGACCTTGCTGAGAGCGTATCCTATGGTGGGGACAGGAGCTAGACTGGAGGGCGTGAGGAGCACAAGAGATACGAGAAAGTGGAAAGAACAAATGTAACAGTTCTTTTTCTTTCATTCTCAGAATTCATTTTAGGATGTCACTTGTAACAGTCTTTTTTTAAAAAGAAAGATTTTGGTAAAGTTGGTTTACCTCTCTGAAGAGAATCAAGCTTGGGACGCGTGTCTGGGCCTCGCGACCTTCAAAGAGCCTTTCCTAGGCTGTCAGTCTCCTTACTCCAGTGAGGAGCACAAATAATCTCTCTTAACACGTTTGGCTTCTGGGGAGTGGGGCTGGGTACATGTCCATCATATAGTGCTTCCTAGTACTGAAACAGGTGAAGTGTCTGGTGCCACATGGAAAACAAGCTAACTTTCCCAGCCTCTTCTTTATTTGGTCTGTTCTTTTTTTTTTTTTTTGCTGAGGAAGATTCGCCCTGTGCTAACAGCTATGCTAATCTTCCTCTATTTTTTAGTATGTTGGCTGCCAGCAGAGCATGGTCACTAACAGAGCAGTGTAGGTCCAAGCCCAGCAACTGAACCTGGGCCACGGAAGCAGAACACACTGAACATAACCACAGGGCCACTGGGGCTGGCTCTATTTAGTCTGTTTTTATGTGGATGAATGTTATGGAAAATAAAAGTATTACGGGAAAATAAAAGTGTTCCATTTGTGCAATTTTTTGTAGATTATATTCAAATTTAAAACATTAAAATATTTTAGACTGCATATAAAATCAACTTTTATACTGGACCACCCAGACTTAGAACACACCATGAGAGACTATAAAAATAAGAAAATTGTATGTGGCATTATATGCAGTTGGGTGATTATGCAGGTTTAAGAAGTTTCCTTCCTACTGAGGAAGGAAGAAAATGAAACACGTTTAACCCAAACCATGCGATAGACATAGTAATAAGAACGTAGCTTCCAGGGGGAGATTCTCTGTCTCTCTCTCCCTTTCTCTCTTTTCTCCCTTCTTCCCTCTCCTCCCCCCTTCCTCTAAATATATATATTATAGTTCAGAAAAGTACTTCTTAGAGCAGGACGTTTTTAAAAACATAAATGTTTTGCTTTCTTTTATTTCCTCTTATGGGATTAGTTCTGCAGGCTGCAGACAGTAAACGCTTAGAAAAATAATAATTTAGCCCACTTTAACTCCCTTTTGTCTGTTTCAATCATCGGTGTTCTAATTCTCAAAACATTTATTCGAGAGAATCTAATCCTCTAGTAGTTGAGTTCTCAGAGCTCATATTTTAGGATGTCACTCTGGCCTGGAGATTAAAACCTTCACGCGTCCTCTGCTATTTATAGAATTATTGAAGGAAAGTTTTTCAATCACGCTTGCTTTCTTTTAAACACTGGTATTTAATCAGTTCGTGCTAGAGAATGTTGGCTCTCCCTGCCCCTCCATCTTGCCCCAGATGGGGACATTCTCCTATGCGTGGGCTCTTTCCTTTCCCTGGAGGTGGGCTGAGCAAAGGAGCGTGACGCAAGAGTAGGCTGTGTCCTGGATGCTAGCGAGCGCCTCTGCCTCCCTGTCAATGTTCCCAGTAGCGGCGCAAAGTCGCAGCGGCGGCGGCTGCGAAGGAGGCTCCGCGCGCCCCAGTCCTGCCTCCGTGGCTCGACCTCAGCCGCACCCAGGCTTCGTCTGTCTTTTCAGGCTCTTCATGCTACCCAGCTAAAAGGAGAAAATGGGCACGGGGGATTTTATCTGCATTTCCATGACCGGAGGGGCACCCTGGGGGTTCAGATTGCAAGGTGGCAAGGAGCAGAAGGAGCCCTTACGCGTTGCTAAGGTAGGACCACCAAAGAGATGTTCTCGCCGCTCTGTGCCTGGAGGCAAGGAGTGAAAGGAACCTGTTGATGGTTTTCTCAAGTTCTGATTCAGAAGTCTACATATTAGTTTGATTTCTTTGCTGATGTTGAATTTTTCGAGGATGTGCGTTTGTTTGTTTGTTTGTTTTCAAAGAAACTTTGGAGAGTGACGTATAGTAGATATGTAATTAACCAGCAATTGATAGAAAAAAAAAAAGTGCCATATTTATCAGCTGAAGAAAAGCCTGGTTTAATGAACCTCTCCGACATTTGGGAACTTGGGAGTGTTTCAGTTAGGCAATATTAGAACATACGGTTGAGTTATTGTTTCTTGTCACTTTGTTTGGCTCCGGTGGAGAAGAAATGCTCAGCAAAACCAATTGGCTTGGCTATTTGACGGGCTCATAAAGTGCTGGTAGATGTGTAGTAGGCAGCATTCATGAAAAGGCCAATCTGGGGCAATAATTTTCAAAACAGGATGAAGATGTCATAAAATCTGTTAGAAAGAATACTCTTTTAAGGATTTGACCCATAAATGCAAAAATCCATGTACTCTCTTCCAGCATATAATTCATTTGGTTAAATGCTCAAAATAAAATTCAGAGACTGGAAATATACTGTCAGGAACTTAGAGGTAACTTTGAAATGCATCTCATAACGACTTAAAATGTTTTGATGTTTTTGTTTCCATTAGATTGCTTGTTTCTTAGCTCAGTATACTACCAGTTTGCTCAAGGGAATTGGGTACGGTCTAATTGAGGTTCATTTAAAATAAATTTTAATATGTCAGAAAATAAGCAGAATTTTACCTGATTTTAGTGTTAAATTGTGGTATTAAGTGAAAGAACATGTTCGATTCATTTTCTATTTTATATTTTCATTAAAAATGGATCTAGATCTTTATGAAACATATGTGCCATTGGCCTTTGTAGTTATTCTTTCCTTTTGGATTTTTTTTTAACGTTCACTGTAAAGAAAGGAGCTTCTTTGAAATTTTCTGCTCCCAGGCATCCATCAGAAAATCCTTTCATAATGCGATGGTGGAATCCTGCCACCTAGTGAAAAGTTCAAGCATCAAGAATGGAGCATAAAACAGGAGGTGAAAAGCAGAATTTTTAGAACTGGAAAGTTTCTCAGAGATCTCCAGGTCAACCTACTAATTTTAGATGAGGAAAGAGCCCAGGGGAAAGAGCCCAGAGAGGTTAAGTAACTTTTGCCTCAGGTCTTCGGCTTGGAATTGGCAGTGACAAAGGATACGGAAAGATGGCTCACTGTGTTTCTTTAGGAGTCAATGGCAGGCGACATCAGACAAAATATTAACGCCTAATTCAGAATATGTAGAATTCGTGAGATCGAAGTGCATTTGTTCTGGGTGTAGAATAGGAGTTGACTGGCTCCAGTTCCTGAGATTGGGTTCCAATTCCAGCTCTGATCTAACTTGCAGCCAGGCCTGACACAAATCTCTAGCCCTTCCTGACTCATTGGTTGTGTGTGTGTGTGTGTGTGTGTGTGTGTGTGTGTGTATAGAGGGAGAGAGAGATAAAAATTTTGAGTGGAGTGGGAAAGGAGAGAAGTAAGGAGGAAATTGGACTTCACCATCAGTGAGGTTCTATGATACTTCAGGATCCAACAGTCCTAAGAGTATTCAGTTTTAGAAGCACTTGCCTACCAGTTAAAATGTGAGGACAGAAATGACTAGAAGCTGTAATTCCCTGGTGGCTGTTTCGTAACCAGACCTTAAGAATAGAGTGGGTAGTGGGTTTCTCTTGAGTTCTCCATGTGCTTATTTCAAAGTGGAACCACCGTGTAGCGATTTTTTTGAAGAATTGAAGAAAATTGCTAGTGAAAGGTGCCTTGGAGGCATTTCTCTGCTGATGGCATCCCTCTTACCAGGATTCAGAGAGGCTGTTAGGCTGTGTGAGGGTCAAAAAATTCAGTCTTGCTCTCCTCCCAAGTCATCTTTCATAAAATACCCAGGCAATATATTTGTGGTTTTCAAAAGATCATTATTAAAGCATCTGGATCTTTGCCATTATTCTCGTGTGTGTGTGTGTGTGTGTGTGTGTGTGTGTGTGAGTGAGAGAGAGAGAAACAGAGACAGAGAGGGACAGAGACAGAGACAAAGAGAGAGAGGGACAGAAACAGACACGACACGATGGTCTGCAGTCTAGTTTTCTTCCATATGTAAAAAGTTGACTAGTGAGCCTTCTAAAGAACATATAATTTCTAAATTACTATGGCAATGCTCACTTTTGCTGGTCTATTTTTTCCCTTAATTCAAAGTTATTATATTTAATGTCTTATGCCAGCATTATTTGCTCTAGAAAACCCTCAGAGCAGAGTGCTTGTCACTTTCTGCATTATCAAGGCCGTGGACTCACTGGGATCACTGTGTTTCATTTAAAACATTAAGTCAACTTGATGCTAGCAATAGCCTCTCATTGAGATCAAAGTGAAGTCAGTGTTGCTCAGCAAAGACCTTCTCCTCTTCCAAGGACTGGTAATACTTATTAGGCCAACTTACCTTCAGGTGGGAGGATGGGTCGGGGGGAGAGGCAGAAACGCTGGGAAGAGGATGGTTGCTGGCAAACAAAATGCTCACAGTTTTGAAGAACATGTGAAGGAATAATTTGGAAATTGAAGCAAAGATATATTTCCAAAGAAAGGAAAATTACAGACAGTGCTTGAATCATGCCTCTTAAAATGGGAATGCTACCGAGAAATTCTATAGATAACAAATTTTTGCCTTGTTGTAAATATCTAGTGTTTACATTTTCCATAATTCTATACAGAATGAAAATCTAGCAAGCTGAAATAGCAAAGGAAAACCTAGTCTAATGTGATTAAGAATGATCAGAAATTGAATAGCTTTATAATTCCCAATAAACATCCCTCTTGTGTCATGTTTCGTCACTTTTGAGAGATGTTCAAAGGCTTTTAGTATTCGGGTGGTTGGCCGAACTGTAGGCAAATCCCAGCTTTTAAAGATCACTATCAGAAATTTTAACAATCAAAACTCTTCACTGACGTTGAAGCTCAAGGCCACAAAATTCTGTTTTGTTTTCAAGGATAAATTGAATTTTTAAAAGGCCCAAATAATCAGTAACATTAGCCTGGTTTTTAGATGTTTATATATCTTTCCATTTGTGTTCTAAATACATGTGATGGGAAGCAAACATTTCTAAACCAGAGTCATAAGACAATACTCTGCAAAGCGTGTCTCTGAGGGATCCTCCACAGAAACAAATTTACAACATAAAACCCCCTTTGTGTGTGTGCAGATGTCCTTATGAAAGTATGTTAGCACTTTTACTTTACAAAACTCTCTTTTTTGGAACATGTGCTTACATGGCTATGCGTCTGGACATGCTCTTGGCAAATGAGTTTGGAAAATCTTCCCATAAAGAAGTGGGGAGAAATTTTTGTTTTACAAACAAAATGTATGAACAATTCAGAAATAGCTCACACTTTGAAAATAATGAACAAAACCTGTTTAGATATTTAGGTAAAACATGTTTATCCTTTATATGTTTTAATGTATAGAAATGTAAGCTTCCTTCAAAAGTTATAGACCACTATGGTACTTATTCTCCGATTGAATTTTAATTCAGAGTTTCAAATAGCTTTAACAAAGTTGAGGTGACAGATTACAGTCATCCATTTTATGAGGCAGAAGTGGATTTAATGCTTCTCATCTATTACTGTATATTCTCTTTTTAAACGATTGAATACAAATGTATTTAGGCAAAGCACATTCAAATAACATAATTCTTATCCTTTAGTGCTATCAGTGAGGTTTCTAAAATGTGTTAAATAAAATAATTCCAGAAACATAGCTATTTCTAAAGAGAAAAAAAGAGAGATTTTAATGTATTTGAATGTGTATACTTCAAGATAAAGCTCCTTATTACATAAGGAAAGCTGGTAAGATCTTTATTAGAAAACATGACTGATCACTTCATTTTTTATTGACTTTTTGAGCACTTTCTAGAAATTCTAAAAACAGCTATACTTATAGAATTCAGTGCACACTAGCTAAATCTATCAAGCAGGTGTTTTATAACATCTTTATTTTGGAATTACATGATTTAAGACAGATCACTGTGTGTTGAAAGACGAGATAAAATAATGACTATGCATGAACTTTGCCATTATCTGGACATAGCCCATGTGTAGCTTGCATTTATCAGGTCCTTGTTATATACCAGGAAACGTTCCAAGAGTTTTTCAGGTATTATCTCCTCAAATGATCTCCCAAACTGAAGAAGCAATATGAAAAATATCCTCATTTTAAAGATAAGGAAATTGCGGCATGGAGAGGCTAAGTTACTCGCCAAAGGTTAAGCTATGAAAAATGATGGGTTTTGATTGCAGGTCTGCTTCTCCTTCTGCATTGGCGGAAACAGGTGCTGAGAGGATAAAGGTAGGTTAAGGTGGTCCCCAAAAGGGAGTTTATAAAAAAGAAATACCATGGTGTTCATCCAACTCTAATTTAGTTGTTCAGGGGTGCCCCCAGGCATCAAGATTTGTAAACACTCCAAAGGTAATTCTGATGTGTGGTCAAGATTCAGAACCACTGCTGTAGAAAGTTGAGGCCAGATCTGTCTTCATAGGGCATACTGAAGGTGGCGCATATGTCCTTCTAGCACGTCCCCATTGCCCCTTTCCCAATGATATAAGACGAGGACCAGAGAGAGGCAAGAATTGTCCGAGTCCTTGGCATTGTGAGCAGGTCATAATTAGTGGTGGGAGGAGTTTCCTTTTCTGAAGCCAAGATGGGTGGGCTTGGGGGAACAGAGGAGGTGCTGGGAACCTCAAAAATGATCACTGTATAGATTGGAGCCTCCTGCAAGAGAGGAGCCTGGGAATTTATTCCTTGATAGTATGTCTTTGTCAGTGGCGTTTCTGACTTACTTGGTACCTATGTGGATGCTGGGATGGGGATAGGGAGAGGTGGGTGAGGGGAATAAAACTTGAGAAAGATGCAGGGGGAGAGAGAGCAAAAGAGAGGCAGAGACAGAGAGAGTGAGAGACAATGAATAGGAACTTGTCCATTTGGTAAGGCAAGGATTTTTGCATTTCCCATGGACTGTCACAGAAAAAGTGGCAGAATTTCAGCCCTCTTGCTGGGCCTTCCCAGAAAGGCCAAGCTCTTAGCCAGGGGCTGGCAGGAACAAGCTGGCATCTTGAGGAACTACTGGGGACTTGGAAGGGATATAGAAGAGGTGGGCTGGAGCCCTATTTCCTGTGCTGGGGAACTGTGCAATGGCAAAGCCCTCCAGGGCTCCTAGAAGAAACCACACAAGTGCTCCAGCAAATGCTGGACACTAGCCACAGAGAGGACAGTGGTGACTGCTCAACGTTAACCAGAGAAGCACAACAACCAGCCAAGAGAGAAATGCCACCTCATTTGGCTATGAGTAAATACATCTACCTTCCCCCTCTTTCTCCGTGTTCCTCCCTGCTTTCAACCTGGGAGGAGCTCAAGGGAGGTGGGTAAAGAGCAGACAACACCCTCCTCCCTATGTCAAGTCCTGGAGCCCCCAGCCTGGCCATGGTGCTTAGGAGAGAGCTTGGAGTCAGACATAAGATTGAAGCTGTTATTGGACTAGACTGTTTTAATAACAAAAAGCTGCCAGCATTGCACGTGGGATCTGACCAAAGTATTATTAAAGCAGGGATTTGGCTTTATCATAGTTGAAATAGATACGAAAGACATAAAACAGTTTCCTGTTTATAACTGAATGAGTGAACAAGCCTCAAAAACATCAGTTCCATCACACAGGTTCATATTATCGATCACGTGTCATTTCAGATTGGCCCTGAAAACACATCACCAACTCTTACGGCTTCCATGTTGAAGCTATTTTTGCGTAGAATGAATGCAAATCTGGCTTTAGGCTTAATAAGAAATGTAAAGAACTCCTTTTTCCTTTTCTTCTCCTTTTGTCCAATGTGAATCAGTACTTTCATAACCCAGGATGCTTTTCACTGTTAGGCAGATACATACTTTCAGTGCGTCTAAAAATGTTTTTTGAATATTATGGCCAGAATCTAGAACTCTCAAGTTAGAAGGAAGTACTCTCAACTTTTATTGGATATTAAACTAAGGTGATTGTTGTTTTTAAACAAAGTCATATTGCAAATTCCCAAAGTCAGGATGTAATATCATTGTGACATAAACGTTATACCTAACTGGATAATATTTGCATATTTTTCATGGTAATGGTTTTAAAAGACAGGATAACCTCCAAAATAATTTGTCTCCCTCTATTGGTTAATAAGTGTTCAAGAATATAAGCTTATTTATGTATTTAGCGAAGAATACTTCAATGTGTCTATCTTACAACTGTCCAAGTGTGTTAACATATGTTATCTCATTTGATACTAGTTGAATAGACAAAGTTTATTACTCTGTTTATACGGAAAAAAACTGATCCTCCCAAACATAAACTATTTGCCAAAAAAAAAAAGTTATGTAAAGCAGTTCAAAGTCAAATGTAGTTGTTTCCCTCTGGTAGTGGCATCGTGCCATTTCTTGCATCAGCCTGACTATCATTTAATAATGCTGAAAATTACAGTGACTTCAGTACAGAATTCTACCAAACAGAATGTCACCAGTCTAAGATTTAATCCCTAAAAACACCTGTAATGATTTCTTCTTTTAATGGGACTAAAGAAAAGGATCGCAGGAAACGCATTTCCAAACAATGTGCAATGAGAGACAAGACTGGAAAGGGAGCCAGTTTACTTGTAAATAAACATGAAAAGTAGATAGCCTCCAAGATGTTTCTTGAGTCTATTCTAGCAGAATCATGATGACACCAGATGCCATGAGGTTTTGTTACAAGGAGGTGGAGAATTCCTGCATCAGCTTCATTAAACAATCCTACAGAGTAAACAACTTCATGAGGTTAAAGCTCATCTGAGAAACAAAATAATGTTTGCTCTTTGGGGGCTGTTTCATTGTTTGACCACCTCGGTGAGAATTTATGGATGGTGTTGAATTACTTTAGGCACTTTATTTTTCTGAATTATTTGCCCTTCTTTTCTTATTATTAACAAGAGATGGCCAGATTCTTAACAAACGGTATCGTCACGGTCAGATCCTTGACCTGTGGCAGGTCATTGGTGATGTAGATGGAGTTTGGTGTTATGATGGGCTGGATATGGTTTTCCTATACTGGCATATAAATCTGGTGTGTTTCAGATAAATGTACTGAAACATGTGGTGGAGTTACCACTTGAAATGTTGTAAATGAAAGATCATGTCACTTGATTATGTAATAAATAGTTTTCCTCTCGGTGGGTCTTTGGTTTTTATATCCTCCTCGCCCATGACTAGCTTTTCCACGTTTATTTGGAAGCAGGGTGGGTACTGGGCTGATAAAACAATGTAGTGGATGGATTTTTCTGAGCAGAACTATGGGCTCATGTTCTGTTTCATTCTGCCTAGGCAAGACCTCTCTTCCTTCCTCACCTTTACCAAACTTGACCTGGCTTGAATTTCACCTTTTAGGGCACAGATTATTTTTTCTCTAAGAAATCTGTAATAACGGTTGATGGTGTCATTTCCCCCCAAACATTTAATGCCTTTAACACCTTCTGGACATAATTTTATTTAAGAAACTCGTGTATATATAATGTTTGCTGGGTGCCAGGCCCTTCTTTAATCGCCATTTAACTATAATGAGAGAACCCTTTGAGGTTACCTCCATTTAGGATTCCCCATGACAGAGGCACAAAGAGGTTAGGTGACTTCCTAGGTCACACAGGTGGTTAAAGCCAGACCTGGGTTCACCTGTAGAGAGTTTGGCTCCAGGGTTTGTCTTCTAAGCTCCTACACATGACACTCTTGGGTCTAGTGTAGCTTGAACAGCCAGTTAAGAGGGAAAGGAGGACCTAAACAGACCATGATGGAGAGATTTTTGTGGTTCCGTCAAACAAACCTACTCTTCCTGTTCTGACATTGTGTATTTTCACTAATTTAAATTAGTGTCAAATCATTTTATTTGAAACTTTTATTTCCTGAACAAATAATTTAGGAAGTGAAATAGACTAGAAAGTTTCATAATTCTGTCTTCTGAAGGAAAGCTTTTCTTTGATTTTCTTCTTATCAGATTTCCCATGTCTTCTTAGAAACTATGACATGCTACTTTATTTTTGAAGCCAAAAGTTTCAAGCAGTAGGACCATTTTTGAGAATTTTATCACGCAGGGTGTGTAAAGGGGTGTAACCAACACATGGAGGTGGTAACTGAGTCCTGACCTTCTGCCTCCTCCATAGCTCTTCCTCCCTTCGTGAGGGGTCCCTACTCCCCGTCCTGCATCTCGGGCCCTCGTTTGTCTCCTAGATAACTACCAGCAGCCTTTGACAGTCTCCCTGCTTCGGTTTCACGTTCCTCAGCTTCACGCTACAGAGAGATTTTTCTAAATCACCTGTTCAATCACTGCTTAAAATACCTCAAAATCTCCCCATCGTGGTCATTCAAAATAACCACAACATTTAAAACTCTTAGGAAGTACAGACCATTAAGCACTTTATGAATTATTTCATTCACAATAGCCTTATTACCCTTTTTTTTTTTTACAGAAGAGGAAACTGAGACTTGGAGAATTTAAGTAAATGACTTAAGGTCACACCACTTTGATGCCAAAGCCCCCTGCACTGTGGCTTGTTCCCACGCTCACGACCCCTCTGTGGTACCCATAGTCCTCCCAGATCTGGTCCCTGCCGCACTGTCCAGCCCCAACGCCTGCCACTCCCCAAAATATGCACTTAGCCATTGGAAAATACTACAGTTCTCTCAAAACACCTTGCCTTTCTTGCTGCGGAGACTTCATCCCTGCTGTGTCCTGGCTGGAATGCTCGTCCACCCCTTTCCCCGGCACCTGCTCTCTATGCTCGTGGAAATTTCACTCACTCCGGAAGACTCTACTCAAAGTCAGTTCTCTGGGAGGTTTGACTCAATTTTCTAGTCAGAGGTAAACAGTTTCTCTCCTTTGTTCCCATTGTCACACACATCTTTCACCTCACCTACCATATACTTTGCTGCATATGGAATTTGGCTATGGTCTATGGCTGCAATTTTTCCTCCGTTAGACCAATGGTGTCCAAAATGTTTTGATTGTGCCTCCTTAGGTAAAACTATTTTGAGCATATTCCATTTATATATCATATATATGTATATATGATTTATATATATAGGATGTATAAATGGGATATATATACATACATATGTAATGCTGTGCTATTATTTTATGTATAGTACACAGCATATCAAAAATAAAATTTAAAAGAACAAGATAAAGATGAAATAAGCAATATTTTTAAAAGTAATTTTTATTTTACTTTAACAGCACACAAAAAGTCTATTTACTCTCACTGACCAGAGTTCTTTTTAGTGAGAGCAATATGATTGACAGACTTTATGATTTTTAAATCTTGGTGTGACCCCATGTGGTACAATGATTCAGAGGTCCAGTGAAATTTTAATTTATCTCGACACTTGAATCTAAAGACTGTCATGGCTGAAAAAGGTAACCTCTTAACAGGTAGATCCACACTGAAGAAAAGAATCGCTAGCTGAAAATCATTTTTCCTTCTCGTTAACTGATAATGCAAATGTTTTTGTTGTAATTTGATGGGGAGATTTCCATCTTCCCTAATGTCCGTCTGTTCTCACAAACTAATTGGAATGGGCTACATTTTATATTTTAGTGTTAAAATGTCACTGATACTTTTTATTTGAAACATGGAAACCAGTTAGAAATTCTTTTTTCCAATTAAGTGTGCAGATTTGACATTTTAAAGAATAACACACTTACTTTTCATCGTGAAAAATCACATGATAGAAACATTTTCCACAACTCCAAAATCTTCTCTCTGTTTCATCCATTTCTTTTCTTTTTTTTTTTTAAAGTTGCTTTCCAACCAATTAATTGTTAGGAGTCACATTGTGTTTATTCTTCCAAAATATCTACCAAGTAACCGACAACCAAGAACCACTTATCATTCCGGAAAAGGTCAACAAATCTGGAACATTCATTTCTCCATTAAAACTGTGAAACATCCTTGAGGTCTACAGCTCTTTTAAGGATTTGCAAGAGATACTGTCGAACCTCACAAATCTCTATGTGATACAAAAGCTTTTCCCTATGTCATTGCAACGTGTTTTAAAGGTTCTAGTATATTTTAAATGTGAGTTTTTATAAAATGAACCATATTGATAACATCTGGCAGCACTTTTTACTTCCATCTTCAGTTTATTTTGCTGTATGAACTTGCCTGCAGTTAATCCACTGAATGAATTTTATGTGAGGCACCTTCATCTCCTGGCTCTAGAATCTTTCCTTTGTTAATCCCTGTTCAAGCAGCTGCTTGATCAGTGGTTTTGTTTTCATTTTCCCCATAAAACATTGATTATTTAAAAGAATTCCTTTACTCTTGAGAACTTATCCCCAGCATCCTTCTTTATAAGCTCTCTAAAAGAATAGTTCTTCGTCTATTTCAATATTGAAATTGCATCTAGAAAGTACTGCAGGCTGAAACATACCGGGAACACATGTTCTTTCATCTGACTTTACAGCAAACCTCCTCCAGCATGTAGTTTGTTTTAATATTATTTCTACCATTTTCCTGATTCCTTTTCTTTCTTTCTTTCTTTTTTTTTTTTTCTGCTTTATCTCCCCAAATCCCCCTGGTACATAGTTGTATATCTTAGTTGCAGGTCGTTCTAGTTGTGGCATGTGGGACGCTGCCTCAACGTGGCCTGAGGACCAGTGCCATGTCCATGTCCAGGATCTGAACTGGCAAAACCCTGGGCCGCCGCAGCACAGCATGCAAACTTAACCACTTGGCCACGGGGCCGGCCCCTCTTTTTTCTTTGCATCTCCAACAATATTTGCTGATAATAAATACATCTTGTTTTGTTGCCATATTACCTTATTTTAGCCATTTTTAATTGCATCCATGAAGAGCTTTCTAAACATTATTGTTTGGTTTAAATTCTGTGAAGTTTTAAGTTGAGTATTGCCTGACTTCAATCGTTGTTGAAAAAACAAATCTAGAAGTTTTTCATGTTCTGGATGCTTATTAAATATCTTCTTAGTCCTGACTACTTCACAGCAACACTGCCTAGTCTCAGACAGCACAATAAGGCAAAGTCCCTCTCTAACAAGAGTGGATATAAATCCATTCTCCAAACAGTCTTCATGGTAATTTTGAATATTTTACTTACCTGTCTCATATGATTAGACAGTAATTGTTTTTAATCTCACAACATAGCTGATGAAGAGTTTCGGTAGGAATATAAAGAAGGATAAATTTGCTGTATTCTTGTTCTCTTGTGCTTGAAATGTAAATGTTATCTTTAATTAATAGCTTCCTTTCAGGAGTACTTTAAAACTTGTGTTATTTTGTGAGGTTGAAACTAGATAATAAAATGGAAATTCACTTGAGCACCATAAAACATAATATATTGCAATATGCTGAAAGGGAATGAACACACGAGGAAGCCTCTTCCCCCTCCGCCATGTTGGGAGGTCCATTTTTGGTGGGGTCACCTCAAGTCCTGTATGACATTCATAACTGTCTGGACCAGACTGGACCAGGGCACCAGTGTCAGCCCATATATTAAAGTAGATTAAACATTAGTTAGTGCTCGTTTCCTTCTCGTTTTTTAGATGAAAATAAATGTCCATAGGAGTTCCAGTTGGGTTGGCAGGTATGTGGGGGAAGCCCTGTGGATTCAGGGCACTACAAGTACAAGAGCCCTGGGACAGAAGCCTGCTTGGCACGTTCAAGGAACCGTAAAGACGCCAGTGTAGCTGGCACGTATTTCCATGAGAAATTGCCATAAGAAGCCCAGTCTTTCTTTCATAGTGATAAAAATGAAAAACTCTCCCTCCTGGGAACCCTGAGCACGTGGTTATTTTCCCATCGCTAAATGAGTAACATACTGGTCCTGCGAGAACAACTTTGAGCTCCTGTCTTCGTATTTCTTCTTCATCCACTTCTGCTTTTCATAATGTGGCAGCCTACTGACCGTCTTTAGAACACTTTATTTGAATGAATAATTATCACCACCTCTTATGTTGTAGAAGTTTGGTTAAAAATTTTATTAAATAATCTTTCCTCTTCCTCTGAAATTGATTCTCCCAGTGAGAGAAGAAGAATTTAAGGAGTGTCAAGGAGAATTTGATACATAGATCCTGTTTATTTTGACCTCGATGTCAGACCCAGAGCAAAGAAGAGTTTTATTATATTTTCTAGTGAGTCTTAATTTCATTACTCCTTCAAAAAAGAGATGATCTTATTTAGATATTGTTTGGAAGCTAACCCACTGAATGGACAAAAGCATTTTAACGCTGGTTGCCACTCACTGTGTAGCTTTAAACACAGTTTTCTGAGTCTCAGTTTCCTCATCTGTAAAATGGGGTACTATGTAATGGAAATGCTGTTTTCATAGATAAAAAATGTCACTGGTTTTACAGGAGAGGAATCTGAGAGCCAGGGAATCAATAAATAATATATCTTGTGATACTTTTTGAGGATTATATATTAAGATAATACCTGACACATAGTAATCATGCAGTAAAGGAGTCATCATCATTATTATTCTATTTAAGAGCACAAACACCAAATAAATAATTTGTGATGGTTCTTTCACCCAGTGCAAATTTTTATTTTTGATAAAATGCAATGTTTCACAAAATGTTTGCAGTATCAATTACTAATCAATTTCTTTGTTACGCAATTTAATCAGTTTGAGGCAATGGATCCTAATGTTATATATTTTACCAGGCCAAATAAAAGGATCGTCCCATTTTAAAATAGTACACATTTTTAAAAGGAAAATCCCTAGAACTATGAAGAATTATTTGCATATAATTATGTTGTGCTCTATTTAGAGTGAGTCGACTCTGACTCTTTCAATCATATTAGTCTCTGTGACTCAGTTTCCTCATTTGTAAAATGGGCATAGTATCAGCACCTATCACCAAAGATTCTGTTCAGGGTTACAAATTACTTGTGTAAATTACTTAATACACAGGAAACATTCAGGGGTTTTTAAAAATTACTATCACCCTTGTGGTTATTCTAATTTTATTTAACCAACTTTTATGAAATGGAAGGAATATCTGCTGTCCGCCATGCAAGGCCTTTTGAGATCTGGCTCCCAATGTCGCTGGAAGGGCTCCTGCAGTCCTCGGGGTCCCTCCCTGTGAGATGGCATTTAATGGTTTCAGAACATGGCCTTACGCTCACCCAGTAAGCTATCACGCTTTCATTGGAAACAGCATATGGAAATCATCACGAAGAGAAGGAATCATTTCAAGTGCTTTGAAAATATAAAAGAAAATAAATTGTCCCTGGTAAGTAAATATAGGACACTGATCTCTGAATAGTCAGGAGAACTCTGCGCCAGGGCCTCGGCAAAGGCTAATAATGAGCATTTCTTTCCCTCCCCGACCTCCCCCTCCCCCTACACTCTTGTCTTCTAAATTAGAACTTATTACTATATAAGGCTGCTTTTTCTAAGTAAATGATAATACGTTGAACTCTTGGTGTTTTTAGCTTTTCAAACAATGGTGAGTTATTTTCATCAGTCAAGATCAAGCTGAAATGAAAAACAAAATTTGGAAAAGGCTTAGGCCTCGAGAGTCAGAGACTACCATAGAAGTCAGAAGTCACCTTTATTTTTGTTTCTTTCACGAGAAACATAACATTTTCCGTTGGCTGGGGCTCAGCATGACTGATATTAGACTGAATTGGGTAAATATTATATTACAGTTATTGGCTGTTGCAGGGAGTCAGAACGCAGTGATCCATTTTCAGGTCTCCAATCTTTTGGCTGCCTGCCTGCCAGATGGGGAAATGTTGATGAGAACAGTTTCATCCTGAGGCAGAGCTGCAATCAGGAGAGGAAGCTCATCTCTCTCTGCTTCCTTTGTGCCCAAATGACCATGTAGCTTCCTGTGGAGTGAGGGACTGTGGGTTCCCTCAGCTGCAGGCCAAGAGTCGTCACAAATTCGACTAAGGATCCCATTATGATGTTAATTCCATTCTGTTCCTGATTACCTTCAATGGCTCTGGCCCCCTGCTTCTCTTTCTTGTTTGAGAAGGAAAATTCCTTCTTTTCTGTCTTCACTGCCCCCTATTCTCTTAGTTCTCATTCTTTCTTTATCCAGTTCTTTATAGGCCTCTCTTTTCCACCATAGCTTCCTGAGCAAATCAAGACATCAAATCTGACGTTGCCTTACCTGCAGAAGAAAGAGGAGTGATACTGTGTGTTTGTATGTGTGTGTGTGTGTGTGTGTGTGTGTGTGAGAGAGAGAGAGAGAGAGAGAGAGAGACAGAGACAGAGACAGAGAGAGAGGGAGAGAGAGAACAAACATAAGTTCTGCATAAGTCCCCCTGTCTTAGTTGCTTTTCATGGAGAGGTAACGGAATCCTGGATCTTCTGATTCAGGGGTGAGATGAACTAGCACAGAGTTATTTTGCCCCTGGAAGTATTTTCCGTGAGTGTTTCAACAGTCCAGCACTTCACTCATAGAAATTCCTTTGGAAGGTTTTAGAGCCCTTTGCCTCCTTTCCCTGTTTCTCTCTGAGCAGCTTGCTTCCTCCTGGACAGCTGTCTCAGTTTCTCCTAAACTGCCCTGTACTTGCCCCCGGCCTCTGTGACTTTGACCATGATCCTTTCTGAAGATGGAATGTTCCTCTCTTTGTTTCTCCCAGGCACATAGTAAGTGTACAATAAAGACTGAAGCACAGCAGGAGATAAGGACACTCCTCCTCTGGGTACTCACAACACCCCAAACGGGAGCTCTTACTCAGGCCCCAGCTTCCTGTGGCAAAGGAGGCTAAGGGTGACTTCAGACCATCGTGTGCCATCCTGTTATGCATGTAGACAAACATATATTATTGTTATGACATAGAGACTTGTTTCCCTTTGCTATTTCTAGTTAAAAGATTTGCATTTTCCCATAGATAGTGTATTGTCCCCTTGCTCTTTGAAAGCAGGATCCTAGCTCTTGGCATCTTCTGAAATAGTGCTCTTCAAGGCAGATGATAGACGTAGATGTCGCATACTGTGTATGTATAACTAGGTACTTAAGTCAGACTTATATACTTGTTGGAAAGTTCTTGAATAAATGAATGAATGAATGTACATCTCTTATTCTGTAGTGTGAGAATGGCAATTACTGAAAAGCCTGACTTTGCTGAAGCTTTATGTGATGCTTTTGTTAATAAGCGATTTATTTAGAGGGTAGTTAGAAGAATGATATATATGCTTCGTGTGTGTGTGTTCAGATTTTTATTTGATATTGTGTAGTAACAAGATGCAGTCTGAGAGGTTCAGTGCAAAGATTGATTGAACTGGGAATCCGGAGGTATGAATTCTAGGTATGGGTCTAACTTGACTTTACTCTGTGACCTTAACTACATCACTAAAACAACCTGGCTCTCAATTCCTCTATTTATAAGATGAAAGATTTAGAATACATGATTTTAAGTTTCTTTTTAGTTGTATTCTATTTTAAATCAAGAAGGTAATAGGTGAAATAAAATGCCCACAAATGGTCATATTTTCTCTTAACTCTTAACATTTCTTTGCTTTTCTCTTAACTTGAAAAATAAAGCAGTATTTTCTGGAAAGAGCAATTCTTTTGGGCTTTTTTCTTTTTTTGGTGAGGAAGATTGGCCCTGAGCTAACACCTGTTGCCAATCTTCCACCTTTTGCTTGAGGAAGACTGTCGCTGAGCTAACATCTGTGTCAATCTTCCTCTATTTTTGGTATGTGGGATGCCACTACAGCATGGCTTGATGGGCAGTGTGTAGGTCCACGACCAGAATCCGAACCCATGAATGCCAGGCCCCCAAGGCGGAGTGCATGAATTTAACCACTGTGCCGCCAGGCTGGCCCCTGGAAAAGGCAATTCTTTATACTGCATTTTATGGAAATTTTATTTGCACTTCTCCAAATCATATTTGCAGGATGTATTTGTTAAAAAAAAAACAAAAACTCTCAAAATAGTATCAATTTAACATGATTTTCATTAGATTTTTCTTTTTTAATGCTTAAAATTGTACTGTAGTGAATTGCTACTGATTCAGCATTTTGTATTGCTTCTTTTTTTTTTGTAAATAATTTAGTCTTTCCCTTTCCTTATTATTTTTTTAAATAATAAGGTAGGTCTTTGGCATATGCAAATGTAATCAGTATGTTTTTAAAACTATAAGAATTCATGGAGTTAAAGACAGTTGATGTTTTTATAAATCTGACTTCTTTACTCAAACTATGGCCTCAAGATGGTTTACAGCTTTTAAGTTTTGTTGTCCTTAACCTAGTAGAAATCCCAGAATGAGAGTGGATAGAGACTGTCTCATAAAGTGAAACCACTCATTCTGACCTAGCTGTTCCCTGCTCTGAAGAATTCTAATTTTATAGAGAAGAGAAGAGGGAACGTGTTTGATGTTTTTCATCTGTTCCGTTAACCCCTCTCCTTTGGGCAAAATGTGTCAAAGAGAAAAGGAGAGAATCCCCGGGAAACTTGGGCTTCATTAGTTTGGTTCCACATCTCTGCAGTATTTTGTATCAAATCATGGATCTATCCCCCAAATGGATTGTTTAAGGACCATATTGTTTTAAAAAATTAGAATAGCTAGAATTGGAAGTGGCTTTTATTTTTGGATTATAAAAAGGAACACATTGTCATTGTAAAAGAATTCAAACACTACAGAAGAGGATAAAAATAAAGGGAAAATCGTGCCGTCCTGAAATAACGTGTGTTTCCCGTTTTGGTGAACAACTTGTGTGAGCCCCTTCTCCGCACACACACCGACTTACAGTGACACTTACATTCAGTCCCACGTAGAGAGGATGGTACTAAGCGTGGTTCTTATTCAACAACACAACACGAATATCCTCCCACGTTAGTGAATCCTGATTTACATCATAACTTGCGATGGCTGCGTGATATTGCATGGTGTGGATTGACCATTATTTACATAACCCATTCCCTACTGAACATTGTTATTTTTAGCTTTTCACCATTACAAAATAGTGCTGAGATGAATATTTTTGTATATATAAAATATATTTGTGCGCTTGTCTGACTTTTCCTATAGAATGAATCCCTGCAAATAGGATTGCTGGTCTGAGAGTATGCTATTATATATTTTTTGGTGGATATGAAGACTATCTGAATTAATTTGGGGCCAACTATTATGGAGAAAGAGAAATTTTCTTATTATGTACATGTTACTCATTATTATACTGGCCAGTATAATTCTTTTTGGCTGGTAAAAAGTAAATGTCAAGGTCACATAAACTAGGTAATGTACTTTCATTTCTGAACATTTAAAAACTATTGATAGTAATTTGTAGCTTAAAAAAAAGTCTTGAAAGAAAAATTTTTGAGAGAAGAATAATTCCCACAAATTTCAGTTCTATTAAATTTCCAGATTGTTTCAGGAAATTTTCCAACAATTTTACATAAAGATGATCAGTGTCTTAAAAGTAGTGGACAAGAAGATATTAATGCCTCGGGAATCAGGGTTTGCATCTCTCCATGGAATTATCACGACAGGATAGTCAGATAAATCAGATTTTAAAAACCATGTCCTGAAGAAATCATTAAACTCTGATATCTCTCATTTGGGTCATCTTTGAAAATAGGTTGTATACATGAGAAAGCCATATACAAGAGGATTGTTGTAAATGTCATTGCAGTATTGTTTTCCTAAAGTTATAGAGTCAGTTTCAAGAGAAAGCCACATTTGTAGGAAACACATCATTGAAATTTAGGTCTTAGAATCAGGTTCTTTTTTTGTTTTAATTTACAAAAGTAAAACCTCTATTTAGTTTTTAATATAGTTTATGTAATTTTTTTTTTACTATAGTTTAAAGGTCCCTAACCTGTCTCGTTCTTAGAAAAATATAAAAAATTTATTTTTTAAAAGATCTGGCCTGTGTAATGTAAAGCATGGAGGAATGACTGCCTCTGGTCCTGTTCGATTCTGTGGCGCTGCTGAGGGGCCCCTGGACAAGGCTCAGTGGCCTGGCTTGAAGCTCGGGTCCACAGGAATGACTCTATGCTGAGATATGAGTCATACATACTCTCAAACATCCTTTAGACATTAACAAAAAGTACCCCGGTGATTGTAAATTCACCCCAAGGGAAGCATAATATGAAAGATAAAGCTCCTTTCATTGAAACGTCCAAAGAATGGGAACTTACATGCATGTTGACCATCTACTGCATTTACACGGCCCTTAGTTTCATTTTGTGGTCGTAATGGGGTTGGTCCTGAGTGAGCCTAGGCTAAAAATGTGTCCATGGGGGTCTTGACTTATAGGAGTTGATACGTTTGGATGTGTGGGAGAGGGGAGAGCCTGCAGGAAATGGAGATGCCCATTCCCCAGCCTTGCCCGGGGACAACTTTTCACTCCAGAAGTGACAGAACAAGTGGAAGCACTGGAAATTGTTTTCCATGAAACTCAGGGCATTAGCTGTGCTGGAGTCCAGGTGAGAATGTGGGACACAACGTTGTGGAGAGGTGTCTTCTGGCCATTTCTTCTCATAGGTAATGAGGCTGGAGCAGAAGGAGAGGACGGCAAGGACTGAAGACATGGCAGTTCAACCCTTGAGGGTTTTGCAGCTTTACAGCTTTGTACACAGAAACCACAACGCTCCTAGCACACAGACAGTTTTGTCATGGAGGCCTCTGGAAAGACTGGTTGAGAGGGGCAGACATAGATGGATTGTGGGCTATGCCCATTCTTGAAAAGGCTGGAGCAGAAGGATGTACATGAACTTGTTCCTGAGTGTGGAAGAGGAGCTAGCCAACTTCCAATTTTTAGTGTCCCTGGGGGCAATTGGCTTAAACTTATATCTGCTTCTATCTGTGTGATTTCCAGAGAGCACAGCCTGGGTCCATATCTCTGACTCTTGCCAGAAGTTGGTATCCACATACCAGAAGCTGTCTGTAAACTAAGCAATAACAAAGGGGATGACACAGCAATTGCACAATGGCATTTACTGAACGCTCACATCGTGTTCCTGGTTTCTCCCGTTTGTTGAAGACAGATGACCTGAACATCGTTCCCCAACTCCGTTTTTTTGTTCGCCATTTCCAGAGTCTGTGTTCTGCGCTGACCCCCAAACCATTAATCTAGCTAAAGTACTGAAGGGTCAACAGTCCCTTTGTGCTGCTGCTTCTAATCTTAGATTCTGTCTTTGCAGCAACACATGCTGCTGTTTCTCACTGGAGTTTTAACTCCAAAGGTTGCTCCAGGTGCAGAGAGAAGCATTGACATTGTAGTTTCAAATACTTCCTTTTAAACCAGTTCCTCTTAGGATGGGATGGTGTTATGAGAAAGGATGTGAGTGGAGGATGCAGATGCTAGCCCAAAACTTGGCTTTTCCTTCTTTGTGCTGGGACTTTGTTCTTCCCCCTATCCCTTCATTTGCTTTTGACCTTGCAGAACATGCCTACATCGTACCTAAAATGGGAGTGTTGCACTGGGGATTTCCATTTTTACAGCATTCAAAATCCCTTAATCTTCGTAAGCATAAATGCTTAGAAATTAATTGTTTAATTTTGTGTATATATTTATGGGAAATATGGTATATTTAACTATTGCTGGTTTCTGCTAATTGATGGGATAGACAGGGAAAACTGGTGCACTGATCAAAAAATGCAAGAGCACTTTCAGGGACTAATACCTTGAGGAGATGATTTTTTTTTTTGAGGAAGATTAGCCCTGAGCTAACTGCTGCCAATCCTCCTCTTTTTGCTGAGGAAGACTGGCCCTGAGCTAACATCCGTGCCCATCTTCCTTGAGGAGATTTTAACCGACTATCTGTATGCATTTCATAGAAGAGCAAAGTTGCTTGAAAGCTTTGTGTGTGGGTGGATGTGCGTGTGGGAGCCCAATCCGATTGTTCATTTTGAGCTAGGTTAAAGGAACACAGCACCAGAACAAATCTTTCTTTCTCATGTAGCCAAATTTTTTTTCTAATAATCCTTTAAAGTTTAGTTCAATCCAGCTGTTTTCATGAATCTGTCCCCAAACACAATATGAGTATTTTATTTTCTAAAACTGTCAGTGCCCATCCGTTTGGTGCTTGATCATACACTGTTAATTTTTTTGGTTTTTCACAAGTGTGTGTTTTTTTCCAAAGAAAATGCTAAGTCCGTTAAAGTCAGGGAGTATATTTTACATTTCTTTTATCCGATGGTTTCTTGCACATAAAAGATCCTCAATAAATATCCAAGACATCTATTCTGGATTTTCTTATTCATTGTCTGTCCTTTAATCCTTTTACTATCGGTACCACCTTTACAGTAATGTGGATAAAGGGAAGGTAAGAAAATATTTTGATTTAAGAAAATCTGATGGGTATAAAGATGGAATTTTAAGGCAAATTTATCTTTGAATCACCGGAGATTTCAAGTCATTTTCTGCTATCCTTGGTTGCATTATCATGGGTAATTGGGAATTGCCTGCATTACACTTGTATGAACTTTCTTGGTTATCCATTAATATGGATCAGTAACATAGCAATTCTCTGCTCCTCTCTTATAAACTCCAGATGTGTGTCTGAGATTAATTTAGTCTTTGTTTTTTCCCCCCTTCAGCATTTTTTTTCCTACTGAATCTAGTCACCTTTCAAGCAGCTGGAGTGGAAATGTCAATATGTTCTGTGATGCTGGATCCTTCGTCCTTTCTTTTATTTTTTTCACGTGTGCATAAAAGTTTCTTGGCATCTTCCTATGATAACATTCAAAACTCTACACTCTTTCTCCATAGTTTGCGTGAAATGTCTGTATCAGAGTCAAAGGAAAACTCTTGGCATAAGAGGTCGTAATAAAGGTCTTACTATGTCACCGTCATGGAAAGAGTTAAGGGACTAATATTTAGAAGCTCTTTAGATCATGAATTCTAGGAGTTGAGGTGAAACATGTACTTAAAAATCATTTAGTTTATAAGTCCCATTTTCATCCACAGATCTTTTTTCTCCCTTTATAATAGGTCTATATACAATGAGAACACAGACTTACTTTATAAAGAGAAATTCCCCTTGAGGCGCAGACATGAATTAACAGGTTACAGCAATTGACTGGATTAAGTCTAGGAGCATAATAAGATTGATTGCAGAATCGCACTGACTGAAAAATATGGAAAGTATTAATGGGATCATAAAACCTTAGAGCTGAAAGAGAAATTTCATTTGATACAACTTTCCCCTAGATGGAGGGCTTTTTTTTTTTTTTTTTTTTTTTTACAACGTCACTAATAGATAAACAAGCAGCCTTTAAAAAAATAGTTCTTTCTGCTTGTGAGACCTGATGAAATCTAAAGAATTCATTGTTGGTCCCCATTACTCAAAGAAAAATTCTCTTTATATTTAAGTGAAATCTTCCTCCTTATAACTTCTACTCATTGATTCAAACTCTGTTTTCAGTGAAATGTAGAACATTGAAATGAAATGTAGTCTATTCCTTCCTATGACAGCTGTTCAAATAAAGACTTCTAGAAATGCCAATCATTCTTTTTCTGTAATTCGTCCTTGTAATGGAAGTCATCTAGCTGTACCAGTAAATACAAAGTTCTGCATTTAATTAAAAAAATCAATTTTATAAGGTGATAGGGTGATACCAGCTAGATAGAAGTTCAGAAAAATAAGACTGTAGGGTTTTAGTTGGCCAAGCTCACTATTAATTAACACTGAGATTCAGCAGTCCTAAAATAATCTCAGGTGTCATTAATAAGGAAAATGTTTAACTAAACACATGGTTATTATTTATGTTTATAGCTTCATCTTCGTTGTAAGAATTTTTTTCATGTGATTATCCAAGTTGGGTTCATAATCATTAGGGGAGCTATTTCAGGGAGGAACAACCACACTTCCCAGATTTATGGATTCTACCTAATTTTTGGCTTCAGCTTCTGGTATTCATTTTAATTCAGCAAGCATATTCACCACTTGCTTTGTGAAAAGTACTATTGCAGTGTGTTGTTTTCAAATACCACCAAGCATTTCACCAAATCTCAGTGGACACTGACTGGATCTCCTACGAATTTAACTCAATTCTGATCCTATCTACCTGGAGATAGCATCAGATCCCACAGGTTAAGGGTTCAGTCCCATCAGACTGCCTCTTCTTCAGAGGCCCATTGCAAATCCAGACTTCTATCTGTGCTTCTGACCAACTTGTTATAAATTGGAGGTTCCAAAGACTCTCTCCTTGGGTTTGATAAATTTGCTAGAGTGGCTCACAGAACTCAGAGAAACATTCACTTGCACTTGCCAGTTTATTATAAAAGGTATTACAGAGGATACAGATGAATAGCCAAGTGAAGAAGTACATAGGGCGAGGTCAAGAAGGGTCCCGAGTGCAGGAGGTACTGTCCCCATGGAACTGGGGTGCAATACCCTCCTGCGTGTGGATGCATCCACCGACCTGGAAGCTCCTGAAATCTCATTGTTTAAGAGTTTTTATAGAGCTTAATGCCCTACTCTTCCCACAAGTCAGTGGGTGGGGATCAAAGTTCCAACCCTCTAATCAGTTGGTCTTTCTGGTGACCAGACCCGTCTGAGGCTATATAAGGGTCCCATCCTAAATCACCTCATTAGTATAATTCAGGTGTGCTCAAAAACACTCCTTATGAGTGACAAAAGACACTCCTATCACTCAGAAAATTCCAAGGGTTTAGAGGTTCTGTGCCAGGTACCGAAGACCAAACATGTTTCTTATTATACCACAACTATGCTACATTCTAGAGTGAATAAGACCTTGTCTTTGCTCTTAAGAAACTTAAACTGCCAGGGAAGAGGCAAATTTATAACTATTATACAAGGTGGCAAAGCTTTAAAGAGAGGAACATATAATGTAAAAAAATATAAAATAAAAATCATGAATAAATTAACTTTGCCGCATAGTATCAGGGAGCAATACAGAGGAGTCATCATTCAAACTGGACTCTGAATTGGACAAAGACATTCCAGACCTAAGGAGTACATTGAACAAGGACACAAAAGCTTAGGAGAGCATGGCATGTTCAATAAATGGCAAGTGGTGTGTGGAAACTAGAATCTCCTGAGAAATCGTTGATTTCTGGTGCTATAGTGATTTTTTTTTATGAGTATTGGATAAATCTCAGTGAATTATACATTAGACAGAACTCAGTCAGATCTCAAAATGTCCCTCTTTGATGCCCAAACATTCTTTCTTTTATCGTTTTCTTTTTTTGTGTGCATGCATCAAAGCTCGTTGGTATGTTCCTGTGATAACATTTGAAACTCTATACTCATTTTCTGTAGATTGTGTGAAGTCTTTGTGTCAGACTCTGTGAGAGAGGCCATAATGAAGCTCTTGCCATGTCACCACCATGCAAAGAGTTAAAAGATACTAAATTTTAGAATCTCTTTGGTTTTTTAACTCAGAAGTTGAGAAGAACCAGAGATTAAAAGTTACTATCTCCTTCCTTTCAAACTCATCATCTTATTCATTGCAAACTCTCCCAAATTCTCATTAAAGATATTTAAAGAAGGGAGCGGCATGATTTTCAGGCTTAGAAAGATGACTGATGGCAATGTGGATGTAGATTGAAAGGCGGAGATTGGAGGATGGAGAGCAGTTAGAAGGCGATTATAATACTCCAGTGACAAATAATGAGACTCTAGATTAGGCTAATAGCACCAGGGCTGAAAACGAAGAAACAGGTACAGAATGCGATGACAAGAACAGGGGAAGACTGGACAGTAATTTGGAGGATGGACGTGGCATTTGTTGAAATGTTGCATAGGAGGGCCAGTTATGGGGAATCAGTTATGAGGAGCAGTTACGGTGAGAAGAAAATAAATTTAGTTTTAAATAAATTGACTTTGAGTTATCTCTCGGACATACAGAAGGAACTATGCAATGAAGAGTTAAGAGATCAGTCAGGGCTCGGGAGAGTGGCCAGTGCTAGAGAAAATCTGGAGATAACAAGGAAAGACATGAAGCAAGAAGCAAAGAGAGCAGAGGACAGACATTTGGGGGGGAGCAATATGTAAAGGATAGGCAGAGAAAGAGGAGCCAACAAAAGAAGTTAAAGGAGGTCACTAGAGAGAAGAAGAACATGAGTATTTCTGAGAAGTTAAGAGAGGAGAATATTTCAAGGAATGGGTTATCCGTGACAAATATGTCACGGTTCAAGGAAGAGGATGATGCAACCACACATTCGACACCTAGGAGGTGTTTGGTGATCGTTTCTCAGTAAAATGGAAGGGATGGAAGTCACGTGGTAGTTGGCTGGGAGGTGAATGGGAGTTAGAGGAGAGCAAGTGGAGATACAAGTGTAGACGATTATCTTCCAATTTCAGCAGTGAGGGAAAGAGAGCAAGTACGATGTGACCAGTGAGAAAGCAGGAAGAGTGAAGATGGCATCAACTTGAGGGAAAAGATGGTCCAGGAAAGTGTTTTTTAAAATATTGGAAGGAGAAAGAGAGAGAGAAAGACTGTAAGTATGACAGAGAGTTACTCTTACAGCAAAATCAGAGGAGTTGGGAAGGATTAAATCCATTGAGCTTAATGCTTAATATGTTGATATTTTATATGTTTCCTTTTGATAGTTGGAAGTATTCTTTATATACTGAAAAATATTTGATGTTAGAAAGTTCTATAAAAGAACAGAAAAACAAACAAATAAGATCATTATCTGAAAGCCTTCTAAAGCATTTGAGAGGTGGACCATGCATTTTTATTTATTTATCTAAATTAATTTTTTTTTTACTTTGGAGCAGAGAATTGGAATAATTCTAATCCTTGGTTCATAGCATACTTCCTAAATTATTTTTAATAATATCATAAGCACACGTGACCCCAACTCCCTAAACAAAAGCTAGAACAAGAGACTACCTCTAACATTAGGGGCCCCTGCACCCCGATATATCACCCCGCCTCTCCCCACCAGAGGTAAGCGTCATCCTGAATTCTGTATTCATCATTCCTTGCTGTTCTTTTTGTGTAGTTTTATGGAATATTTATGCATTCTTAAGAAGTAGATATTTTTATTTTAGTTGTTTTTAACTTTATAAAAAGGGTATTATGCTTTTTGTAGTCTTGGGAGTCTTTTTTTTTTCACTTAAGACATCATCACTAGGATATTTCCATATGGCTGCAACTCTGGTTCATTTGTTTCGTCTGATGTATAATATTCCACTGTGTGAACGTCCCAGTTTACTCCCCATTTCCTTGTTGACGGGCACGTGGGTTGCTCCAGCTCTTTGCTGTAGTGAATGGTGCTGCTAGACCATGTCTCCTGCCGCACAGAACCGAGGGCTTCTTTTAGCTCTGTATCCGGGAGTAGAGTTGCTGGGTCATAGGTTTGTGAATAATCAAGTTTAGAAGAAAATGCCAAACTCTTTTTCAATTTGATGCATGATTTTCCAATTCCACCAGCAATGTGTAAGGCATCCTCTGGTTCCACATCCTTTCCAGCACTTGATATGATCAGACTTCTTGCCAATCTTCCGGGTGTAAAATGGTATCTCATTGTGGTCTTGATTTGTATTTTCTGCCCACCAGGTAAGTTGCATATCTCTTCATATGTTTATTGGCTGAATGTGTTTTCTCTTCTATGAACTGCTTATTCATATCTTTCAAATATTTTTCTGTTAGGTTATTTGTCTTCTTCATATTTATTACTACAAGTACTTTACTTATTCTTCATATTAAACCTTGTCAGTTGAATGCATATTCAATGACCTCCCAATTTTATAACCTGTCATTTCACGTTATTTAAGGTTTCTTTTTTTTTTTTCCTGAGGAAGATTAGCCCTGAGCTAACACCTGTTGCCAATCCTCCTCTTTTTTGCTGAAGAAGACTGGCCCTGAGCTAACATCCGTGCCCATCTTCCTCCACTTTATATGTGGGTCGCCTACCACAGCATGGCTTGACAAGCAGTGCGTAGGTCCACATCCAGGATCTGAACCAATGAACCCCAGGCCGCCGAAGGGGAACATGTGAACTTAACCGCTGCACCACTGGGCCTGCCCCTACGGTTTCTTTTGATGAACAACAATGTTAATATAGTCAAACATCAATTTTCTTCTTTTACAGTTAATGTTTTTGGGCCTTGTTACAGAAATCTTTTACCTAGGCCAAAGTCGGAGAAATATACACATATTTTCTACAAGATCTTGAGTTTTTAGTTTATTTTAAAATTTTTTTCCAAGCTGCTTTACCAGATACACTTTTTATAGTAAAGCTTTTATTTTTCTTAGATAGTGCTGTTCTTTAAATTCCAGAGCATTTCTGCTGCTTTCAAGAAGTTTGTTTTAATCATCTTGGAGATTAAAACTAATTTGGTTAAGAATGAACAAACAGAAACCCCCTCAGATTCAGAGAAGTCAACCATGGTGATTCCTTGACTGAGTAATGTCATCAGGATGTTGTGACGGAGTAGATGGGAATCACGTGTTTTAATTCTGAATTCTTTAACTGTAGCTTTGTTGTCCAGACAAGACGTGTAGGACTGGGTTTAGTCAGCAACAAAACCTGGATTTATACTGTGTGGATATGTGTATGTGTCCCCCTTATTATATATGACTTCCAGATGGCAGCGCTAATAAAACATTTCAATCTGTAAGAATGATTTTGTGTTATTGGGTAAACATCAATCACTTGTACTTTTAAAAGAAGAATTTCATTATGCCAGAGTCATTTTTCTAGTTCATAAGTCACTAACAAAAAGATCAGTGGTAGAGCTATTTTGGTATAATGTCAGGAGAATGAAAGTTTTGGAAACATAGCTAAATATCCAGGCACTGTATACTAAAATTTTATATTCCCTCACTTTTCAAATTCAGAGAATGGGAAGAATTACAGAGAAGTCCAGACTGCAGAGACAGTTTCTGCCTCAAATTGTTGAGTTAGGCAGAGAGCGATTAATTGAACGGTGCTTGCTGCATGGCCCTACTTTTAACTATCTTTCCCATTCAGCTGTCTATGCAAATTCTTTACAGTACAAATTCCGTGTTTCATAAGGTTCCTAGAAACTGCAAGTTCTCTTTTTTTACTTCTAAAAACAAATTTCTTTAACAAAGTAGCTAAAATATACTTTGAAACTGCGACCAGATGTTTTCATGTTTGCAGAAAAAGAAATATCCTTTTATTCCACCATTTCATGTGTGCCAGGTGCACATATGTATGTGCTGTGCCTGTATATCATAGGTTATGGTATAGAAGAAACATTAAACAAGCCTATAGATGTATTTGGCTGGGTGGCTCATCCAATGAGTCACGTATTTTACAGTTCTCTCTACTTCGGTTGTTGAGAATATGTTTAAATGGAAGTGGAAAGGGGTTTATCACTAGAAACAGGTTTGATTTCCTTAAAAGGCAGTTGTTTCTTTTTTCTTTGCTTCTCTGGAGAATTGGCTACAAACTGGGAATAGTTGTCCTATGACTCATTTGCAGAGCAGCACTACAGCATATAGAGTTCAGATAAAATTATGATGAAACAGACCCTGATTAGACTTTAAGGAAAGAGAGAGGAATTTTTTAAAGGGGATTTTAAGGATTAAATTTTCTTGGATCTACTTTGTAGATAAGATAAGTTGTTCCTTTTTTTTTTAAAAAAAAAAGACAATCCAAATATTGGGATAAGATTTTCATTTGCCTTTTTAACTCTATGTATCTAGTTTTTGCATTTGCCAAAGACATGACATTTATAGTTATATTAGGTAGTGATAATTTAATCCTTATTCACATGTTTCAAAGGTAATGTCATGACTGTTTTAGATTCCCAAGTCCACCAAATTACGTTAAACAGTATAATTGTACCAACCAGACTGCATAGGCTAAAATGAAGCCTATTATAAAATTAAATATCCATTTTAAGAATTCTATGGCATTATCAAACAGAAATGCCCTTTGTCAGTTTTTGCATGGCTTCCCAGTGTGAATATGTTGTCTGAAAATGCAGATACTGCCTTACTCATGTGCACAAAGTGAGATCCTTAAAAATACTTTCGAGGGGCCAGCCCCGTGGCCGAGTGGTTAAGTTCTCTCGCTCCGCTGCGGCGGCCCAGCGTTTCGCTGGTTTGGATCCTGGGCGCGGAAATGATACCACTCATCAGGTCATGTTGAGGCGGCACCCCACATGCCACAACTAGAAGGACCCACAACTAAAATATACAACTATGTACTGGGGGGATTTGGGGAGAAAAAGCAGAAAGAAAGAAAAAAAGAAGATTGGCAACAGTTGTCAGCTCAGGTGCTAATCTTTAAAAATACTTTTGAATACTTATTCAGAAATACTTGCTTGTTGAACACTTACATTAAGGGAGGGAGGGCAAACATAACACACAGATATGACGGAAGGTGGTAATAGATGCTTACATTCATCCTCCAGAGCCTCGATCAGGCTTCCCTCTCCATCAAGCTTGTGCCTTATCAGCCATTTGCAATTGATTAGAGTTGGACTTCGAGCCAAAATCTCTTTGCAATCACTGTGCTTGGCCATTTTTTCCCCTCATATTTTGGCTCCTTTCATATACTAAAATAATTAAATGAAAAGAAAAAAGTGTATTCATCTGAATATCAATTTTTTAAAGTATTTTGATCCCAGTAAACATCAATTAAGGCTCGCCATCAATCAGACTAGGTCCCAGGGACACAAAGATGAACATTAGGAAGTTCATCTCTTCCAAAAGCTTTCATTATTGTAGAGGGAGTGAAATAAGTCATGTGATTCGTGTAATAGGATTTTATAAGTGTCATTGTGGAAGACAGTGTAGGGGACAGTGCAGGCACAAAAGGAGATGGAGAGGAATGATCAGAGTGTCTTCTAGAAGATGGAATGCATCAGCTGAAGCTTGAAATATGAGATGGTGTCTGTCAGGATGGCGCTGAGGGTCACGGGAAGTGCTCTAGGACCAGCCTTAAGGCATAAACCAGCAGGGCCTTTTAGGAGCCTTGGTGCATAACTGTGTGGGGCAGGCTGAGTGTGGAAAGCAGCAGCCAAAAGATACCGATGGGGAGCTAGGCAGGAGCCACTATCATGGAGGGACTTGTGGCCCCTAGGAAGTTAGAATTTTGTAAAGACAATGGGAATCCATTAAAAACATTTTATGCATGTAAGGAATAATATGATCAATCCATGGAGAAAGGATTGGTTGAGTGAGAGACTGAAGGCTGGGGGAGCAGACACAGGATTATTGTCCCAGTGTAGGGCCCAGAGGATGAGCAGTAGAAAAGAGGAGATGAATACCATTGATCAGAAGAATTGGATTCTGTAGGATGAGATGGCTGATGGCATGTGGGAGGTGGTGAAGGAGAAAGAAGAATCTGAGATGACTTGGGTAACTGAGCAAATTTTAGTGTCGTACTTGGAGAAGGCGACTATAGGAGAAGGAACAGGTATACAAGAAAGATAACGGTTTACTTTTGTGCACTTGAAGTGTGAGCTTGGAGGCCATCCACAGTGCCTTGTCAGCAATTGGGCACAGGATCCAGAGCTCAGGAGAAGGAAGGATTTGGAATTCATCTGTGTACAGCTGGTGGCTGGAGTCATTGAGTGGCTGAGATTACCCACGTCATGAAAACAGCTTTTATCTAAGTAATCCAGCTTCACACCTATTAGAGTAGATACAACAGTACTTGGCACCTACAGTGGGCACACCACCAGGTACTTGTTCTGTCTTGGACCGTGGGTTCTAAGAACAGAATAACCTGCCATGGAACAGAGGAAAGGCAATCACTTCCTTAGGCTTTCTCTCTGTCTCTCTCTCTCTCTCTCTGTAAAGTAATTTAACTATCAAAAACCTCCTTGTAGTTTTAGTGTGATATAATAAAAAGTATGTATTTCATACGCCAACTTTATTAAAATTGCATACTGGAACAATTTTGCTGAGGGTGGAATAAATTAAATGAATGTTTTCACAATACACATATGAAGCCATTTCTTTTTTTGACACCAGTCTAATCATGGAATAACCAGGCAGGAGGTGGGCAAACTGGTCTAATCAAGAATAATGTCCTCTGGCCAGGGCAGACTGTTATTCAGATTTGCCTAAGTTCTTTACCTAGCCTTTAAATGTTGGGTTTTCACAGAATTTCATGGACAGCCCACTGCCCTTTCCCTCTGCACACTATCCCTTGCAGAGCATCTCATGATCAGAGGTTCTGCTACCATCATGACATGTATAATGCCCATGGCTCTGTCTCTAGCTCTGTCTTATCTTCAGATTTGTCCCCTCCACCTGCCAGGCTGACAGATCTATAAAACTTACCGGCCCATGCCACTTTCCTGATCAAAACCCTTCAGTGTTTCCATCCCTTCCAGACTAAAGTTAAAGTTCTTTAATTTGGGAAAATAAATCCTTTATCAATGATGTTTTGTCTAATTCTCCAGCCTTATCTTTTTTTTTCTTACTCGAGCTTTAAACTCCACCAACACCAATTGCTTATGATTACTCTTCATATGATATATATTTATTCATTTATTTATTTTTGTTTATATTTTTGTATCCTTTTTTTTGCCATCTTGTCTTCACTCTCACTTCTCCCTCCATATGCAATTCTCTGTCTCCTCTTGGCTGGCTCTGTCACCTGCTCAGTAGTCTGTCTTGGCTCTGAGTTAATTACATCATCTCGGTGTTTTCAAAATATTCTGTGCATGTCTTTGTCATGCAACACATTGTTCCACACTTATCTGTTTCCTCACTACCCAGGGAGCATCCTGAAGGTAGGGACCGTACCCTATTCATCTTCGTATTGTTAGCGTCTAGTGTATGCTTATAGAATGGTCAAAAGGAGTGAAGGTCAAAGGCAAACACACGTGGAGAATGTGTCTTTGTATTTCAGTGTCATTTTTTAGCCGCTGAGTAATTCCAGTGAACCACATGTCATTCGCTTTTTGTTACCAGCTCTAATACGCAGATCCCAAGCAGATACCGTCTGAAGTAGATACACCTCTGCCTCATGGACAGGGCTGCTTTGTTCCCTGAAGAAATCCTTCAGTTTTAGAGGAAAAAAATGCTCGGCTTTCTGGTCCAAGACCTCCAGGTAGATGATCCTTTCTGGTAGTAAAAACATGCTATATTTGTCATGTTCCTTACTTCATCCTTCTAAAGAATTCCCTGAGGAACCTCCAGCACTTTACTTTCCAGCTGACAAGATGGTCAAATAGGTTTTTATCTTAACTCTTTTTGACCTACATATTAATGGGACCTACATATTTTCTACCTACACATTCTATTGGGACCTACATACTCATACAAAGAAACACATAACCATATTTGTTTATAAAACCAAAGAGGGTGAACAGCCTTCTCCAGTACATTATCTCCTGGCATTTTTTTCATTTCTGTCAATTGTGGGTATAAGGCTGCTATTGTAATAAGATAGAGAGACATAATGTTGTCTTACACTTTTAAACTCCAACAAAAGTGTCCTGTAAGAATCACATTATATTTAGGGATCTTAGACAGCTAATAAGCTCAGCCTGTCAAGAAGAAATAAGATTTTTTTACGAGAAGTATCATCCACATAGTATAGTTTAGCCATATTTGGACTGGCTGGCCGTATCTATGCATACATCTTTCATTATACTCTGTGCTAATAGCACAAAATAAATCTTTTAAACAAAACAAAAAATTCCCCAGATATATAATAAAAGAACTGTGGTATCCAGGTTCCTTACAGATATTTTGGGGAAAAAAGTTTTCTCCACCATACACACAGCATGGTGGTAGCTGTAGAATATTGGGGCTTTAGCCAAATTTCACACGTAATATACAGTCTAAGAACCCAAATATGGACCTTGGAAGTTGCTTCCTAGCTCCAAATGTAAACAAGATGGTTAATTGATCTGTGTCATCCCTTCTAGAATACAGATACTGACTGTTGAGTGCAGCTGAGGAAATGCTGCAGGCTGCAGACCTGTTGGAGAAGATCCTGGCTCTTACAGCACTGTTATCTTCGTGCCGCCTCCGTAATGCAGCAACTTCTCCTTGGCTTACTGAGCCTCTCCTTATGGAAGAATTCTTGCATGAGGAAAGGACAGACATCTCAAAAGGGTGCAGTGAAAAAAAACCTAAGTTCATGTGGCAACAAGTTTTTCCAGAAAGTCTTGAGGGGATTATTATTCTAAGTTTCAACTAATGCCAATCTCAGCCGAAATAGTTTGCACTTCTAAGTAATTTGTGTTTCAATACACATGTAGTTGACAAGAGCTGTCTAGATACTTCAGATTTTACACATCTGTCAGTAAATAGAAGATTTACTGTGAAAGGCAGTATCCAGGGGCCCAGTGTGGGTGTGTAGCATTCCCCAGTGGGTTGTGGACCAACAGATCAATGTAAAGTTACAGACATATATCAAACACAAGCCCTCCTGTTCCAAGTATACACTTACTTCAGGACTATACAGGTCTGCAGGAAATCCTTGCCCATTGTTTTTCTGATCTAGAATTGCAGAAGAGGGTCTTGTGGCGTGACTCTAATGAGAAATAGAGAAACTTTTCATTTGGCATTGGTTTTAAGGTGTTATCATTTGGGATGGAACAAAGCCATGGGCATTCTGAGTTAATTTGATTGTAATAACATGGCTCTTAACAGGGTGGAACTATTTCCCTAAACACGTACTCTATGCGTGGGCACCATAGAAGCCAATAGAGGAGTCATAGCTAAAAAGGCCGGGACCTTGGTCGGTGGCATTGGCTGAGTGTTGCCTGCTGGCATTTCCTTTCTTGCTCTTGCCCATCCACGCCTGCCTTCTCAGGCACTTGGCAGGGGTTGTTGGCCCTGGTCCTGAGATGTATGGCACACCACCTCTGTGTGGACACGGGGAAGGGCTGAAGAATCTCCAGAAAGATAGGGAGACATTTTCTTTCAGATTATGTCTTTTCCAGCCAGGTAAATAAAGCTCAGTACTTGGAAACTGGACAGTCTGTCCTGCCAACATCTCTACTGTTATAAAGGGAGGCTTTCCTCTAGGCCACTCTCCAGGCAATGAAGCAGCCTCTCTCCAGGCCTATTTCTATCCATGTCTCAATTGCAAAAGCCCGAATATCGTGCATTGGAGTTGAGTAGCGAACATACGACCGGTTTTTGGAAAACTGTTCTGCAAATTGCCGTCCCAGGCGATACAGTGTAACACACAGTCCTCCTAGCTATATAGTAATCCAATAACCGAATTTTTCTTGGCGTGAGGGCGATCCTCCTTTTCCTGGCACGAGATACGTTCCGGGCTGCGTGGTGAACTTCATTCCCTGGTGAGATGCAGTGCTTTGCTAGATTCCCTGTGGGTAGTCTAATCAATTTTGTGAAGGGCACCAAAGTTTTGAGAATGTGATCATTTCAGCGCTGTGCTAACTCAAAAAAGCATGTGTTGGGGAGGGATTAGGATAGAAAGTATTCCTGTTATAGCAAGAGAATCCAAGGAAATACAGTTTCATTACCTGGACTCACTGGCATGTGAGGCTTTGGCTGGATTTGCTACCTAGACTCCCCAGCCAGGACTGTGTCCACCTCAAACCGCATGGCTGCCGGCCTCAACAGCCCAGCCTACTTGGACATAATACATTGATATTTTTTTCCATCCCCAATTCCCACTCCGGGGTTGCATTTTTTGCCAGCCACGGTTTATTGTCATCACCTAAAGTTCAGGCGCTCAACCTTTATACAGGCCCCAGGTATCAGGGTTTGTGATTTTTTTATCCATTAAGGCTGTTCTGTGAGGAAAGAGGCCCAAACATCCTGAGCTCCACAGCTTTCCCAGAGGAACATTCATCACCTTCAGGCTCATGAAAGTCTAACCCTAATAGGCTTCCTGAATAAAGCTGTATTCGAGTGTTGTTAAAATCACTGGGTTGGTTTAACTCTGTCTCCAGTGTAAGTAGAGGAAGAGGAGATGTGAACTGTCTTGAGGATAAATAAGAGATGAATATCTTTCTCCATAAACTTATGGGTGGGAGGTGCGATGATAACTCTCTGCCCAGCCAGGTTTTGGTAACAAATACAGATGGCCTGATAGGGAGTCAGTGCCCTGAAATCTCAGTGTGACAACTTCCCAACTTTGTTTTGAAAATTCCAAGACATTTTTTAAATGTCTAAGAAGTGCCAAGATGTTGGCTAGGTACCGGGAAAACAAAGGAAAATTAGAAAAAGATCCTGCCTCCAAAATCTGCACAGTCATTAAAATGAGGGAGTTTGTGATAGATTTTCACCAGGCCGACGTGTTCTGTGGGCGACTGCAGAGTTTGCCAAGGCTGCTGCTGCTCCCGCAACCTAGCAGTTGCTGTTGGTTTTATATATACATTTCACAGGTATAATTTGAATTTCGGGAAAAATTAGCTGTGTCCTCAATCTCAGAAACAAGCATCCTGCTTGTATATGCTGTACTGGTATTGTATAGAAATCAGTCAGGAAACCGTATCCATCTAGAAATATTAAACTTCTCCCATGTTTTTACTTTTAAAATGCACTGTACTGAATACGCAGATGGGTTGATTACAGAAGTGGAGAAAATATTCTTTTTTGAGAAAAGGCACTCATGAATCGTTCTTGCACTGCTTCTTGCGGGGAGGAGAGTGTCAGCAGGGTGTGCGGGGTCTGCAGAGGCCAGGCTGCCCGGCTCCCGTGACAGGAGCTTTGCTAGGCAACCAGAGCGAACTTTCAAACAAGCCTAGATGTTCCTGCCTGGCCTGCGGCCATCCTCCAAGAAAGCAGGCACCATAAATTAGATCGTGACCAGGATGGTTGACGTGATAGCCTTTGAGAAGCGTTGATGTTTCATGGCAAGTGGTTTGTTTGGACAGAACTCATCAGTCCATGTAGGGCTTTATTAGCTAATTGGTCAGGATCAAAACTCATAAAAAGCATTTGGAAAACAGTCATCCGTGATTACACAGAAAAAAAATGCTTACGATGAAGTCAGAAGTGTTGATCTTTGAGAAAATTTGCCAATCTGCATATAAATTTGTGTGGGAAGAAATACATTTAAACTATGTCCTTCTATAGTAAATTTAAAAAAGCTTCTCTGAGCAAGAAAAAACCAGATGGCACAGGTCTTATTAGGTCACAGCTCATACTTGGAGACTCGAAAATCCAGACCAGTTCCAACGATATCCAAAGGTTAGCAGTGACATTTCTTTAGAAAGATTAGACCTTACTCAAAAGGTCTCAGAGTGTTGCAAAAAGATGCTTTTTCTTTAACCTTCTATTATTTGTTCCTTTCTTTTATAAATGTCTGGTGAAGGATATTAGCCTATTTATTAGAGTGAACCAAACTGCTTACTCCTAGTTACCCTGGAATATTGTAAGGAAAGGTTCGACTACATTGTATTTTCATATTTATATACTTGTATGTAAATACATACATAGTAAAATGTAAAGCAACTTCCAAAACCCTGGGTTAATGAACTGTTTCTTATTCATGAACTAAGCCGCTTTCCACAGCAATGTGCTCTTATCCTATACTGTACATGCCTGATTATAGCACTTAAAACATTGTAATAAACACTTGTTTAATTAACAGTTTTCCATAGAAGATTATAAACTCTGTTAGGAAGAAACTGTGTCCGTTTTATTCACTGTTTCTTTGCCAGGACTTAAGAAAGTTCGTGGTCCCTGGCCACATAAAGAAAAAAAAGGAAAGAAGAGTTAAAGTAAGAAGGAAGTGACGAAGAATGGAAAGAAAGAAAGGAGAGAGGGAAGGAGGGCAGGATGGAGGGGAAGGGAGGGGAAGGAGGAAAAGAAAGAAGAGGAAAAGGGAGAGCCGGAGCAAAAAAGAAAGCCAGTTGAGTGAGTCCTGAGGATGTAGTGGACAACATGGTGACTGATGTTAACAATGTTGTATTGTATATTTGCAGGTTGCTAAGAGAGTAGATCTTCAAAATTCTCATCACAAGAAAAATAAATTTGTAACTATGTGAGGTGATAGATGTTAACTAGACTAGTGGTAATCATTTCGCAACCTATGTCAAATCATCACGTCGTACACCTAAAACTAATGCAATGTTACACGTCAATTATATCTCAACAAAACTGAAAGGGAAAAAGAAGAATAGATGCATACAGGAAAAAAAAAGTCAGTTGAGTGGCTATTTTTTATTTGCTGTAAAAATAAGGAAATGGGCAATTCCTTGGACCTTTTTAAAATTTAGATGAATGTTTTTAGGTTTGCATGAGTAGTAACTGAGTTGTTTATATCTCTAAATTATATCAAGAAAAAGAATTCAGAATGTCCTTTAAGAAAATCAAGTAGCCTCTCAAAGTTTTAAAATCAAGAGATTTCTAATCTCATTTTGGCTAATTATGTAGAAAAAAATAAGAAATATATTTGTTGATATTTTCCCAAGTAGTGAGGAGCTGGCTTTTAATTTCTAGTAGAAGAATTTATACTTCATTTCTTCTTTGGTTGATCCCACCCTTCACTTTAGCCAAATGATTTCTTCAAATCCTCATTTATTTTTGTACAAATAGTCCTTCAATTATCTCCCAGGAGTCTAGAAAATTGAAACAATATTTCACTAGGTTAACTATAATGGGAAATTCCAAAAAGTACGTGTGCACTTTTAAAAATAAAAGTATATAATGATTATCATAACTTACAGATAGATTGATCTGAATTAAGTCAAATTCCACTAATGAGAACCGCCAATCAACTGATTTATAATGGGCGCGTATATTTTCTATCTGATTATTTATTTTCTACATTCTGTTTATAGAAGAAAAAGGCAGAGGACTTTTTCTTCTTTGGTTGGTGTAATTTAGTAAACAAAATTACATCTTCAATATTATATTGCTGGCATAGGTGTTTACGATGATAATCCTTTAGATTAACGTTCATAATAATGACCCTGTAGGATTGCAACTAAGAATTTACAGAGAACCTGTTATGTGCATAACATTGTATTAAGCATTCAAGCAGAGATAATAGAGGTGGGGCATATATGTGTCAACAATAATTAAACATCTATGAAGCATTTATCATGTGCCAGGTGCAAGGCTAAAGTTTTAGCTGCATTGCCTCTTTTAATCCACACGAAAGTCCCACGAGGAAGATAATATATTTTTTTCCCATTTTACACATCTCAAAACTAGTAGAGAAAGCAAGTAGCTTGGAATAGATCACATAGCTCGAATTTCCTAAATTTGATCCTGGGCTTTTCATCTGTTGCTCTAGTTGTCACATTTTAGTCCTTCCTTCCCACTGCTACTTTTCAACCATGTTGTGCATACTTCCGTTGTAGCATTTATGTACTGAATGGAAATAATTTGTAGCTTTTTATTAAAAAAAAAAACCCTTTGTCTTTCTTGTTAGAACACAAGCTCCTCAAAGTCACGGTACAAAACTTTTTCATATTTTTAGCAAGGGGCCTAGCATAGTGCCTGTCATCTAGTAGGAATTCAGTAAATATTTGTCGAGTACACAAGTGGATGTGTTTGGGGTTCTCACCTTCTTTAGATTACGACCACTTTGAGGATTGGGAAGTGTCTGTATCTGACTTGGAAATTCTTACCCATGGTGATGATTCAAATTAATATTTACTGAGTTGAATTAAGGGTTAAAATGAGTGTTACATGCAATCAGCATTTTATGATGATGAAGAATATTCGGTTATATCTATCACGTTGTGTTAACTGAGATATGAGAAGACTATCACATCTTATGCAGATGATCAAAAGGATAGATACAATGCCTTATAGGGCCTTCCAATTTAAAAATAATATCATTTGTTGGGTTCTCACAATAAACCTGAGAAGTTAGGAATCCATTGACCTTTGGAGAGTTTATACCTTCCTCACATTTACAGAGCTGGGAGGGGAACATGGATCTTCCGACTAATAGTTCGGGTCTTTGCTACGATATTAAACTACTACATAGCTGACATTTCAATTTATGAGAACAGTTAATCCCTCACATATCCAGGGTGATGAGGCTATTCTTCCTTTTAATATTTATTAAACACTTACAAAATGGTAGGCTCCATTGTGAAAAATTTTATACACTGTGCTATACTCCCAAAAAGCTTGACTCCATCTGGAAGGGGAAAAAGGCAATTCTATACTGAAATGAATCCATACCACTCCTTTTCTCTATAATGTAAACTGTACAAGAATCCAGCTTTGCTGGATAGATCAGAAATCGCAGGGAGTAAGTGAGGCATAAATTATTGTAAGCAAATCAGTGGGATCCCAGATTCTCAGGATCCAGTTCTACACTCAGTCTGTTACTACCCCCCTGTAGCCAGTGACTCTTTTTCCATTCCTTTGGCTCATTGAATCAAGAGCTCTTTCGTTGGGATTGCCAACACATGCTTCAAGCTTGTATGGAATGCCTAGTATAGGGCCAATCTCACACATAATTTAAAAATCGGTAAATATTGGTTTATTTTCTGGGTGAAAACTCCTTACTACATCAATCATTAATTTGAATTTGGTAAGTTACAGCTTTTTCCGTGAATTAAAAAATTCTCACTGTTCAAAATTTCTGCATTTTTAAAAACCACTCTGTTTCTATTTCCATGCTGAAAGGTGTGAATTTAGCTCCTTGAAGCATAAGCAGTGAGCCAGCTGCTAAAACCGTTTGATCTTGTGGTTATCCACAACCTGGTAATCTTTTCCCTCAGCAGGCATCTTTTTCTGACCAAAATGGTGTAGTTTCCAAGCAGATTTCTAATAATGTGCTTCCAACTATTTATAAGAGTTTTCACTTCAAAAATCTCAGGGTGTCTGAAAATAGATGAGAGCGTTTTCTTTGACCTACTTGTATTCTGAGATAGAGGCCAGTGACCACACCAGGAATAAGGCAGCATTTAAGGTGGGATTCAAAGAAGATTCTGGTTTAGAAAAAGAAGTGCTCTGAAAAGCTTCAGAAATATAGCAGAGTTTTGAGCTTGTAAATGTGTTTGTATCTGACTAGTTATTGTTAATAAAATAAGATATTTTATCCCTTGAAAGTGAGCATGTTGAAGCAATTTATCTTCTGCTAGTTATAAAATTTAAATTGTTTTGAATGGTTCTTGCTTACTTGAGACAACAAATATCTAGATTTCATGCACTATCAATAATCAATTATTTTATCCTGGTTAAATAAGAAACCTTGATGGGAACTGGGCACAGACCCTATTTAGGGTTAATTTCTTGCCATAAAATGGTGTTTTCTGTGTCAACATTTTAAGTTGAAATGTTAGGACACCCGTGCAAGAATTTGTTTTCTGTAATTTAACAAGTGAAATGTTAAATAACCATTGTTAATGAAAGTGACAGGCACTTGCTGGTTCATTGGCATCATCATATTGCAGCAAGAATCCATCTTTCTCGAGTGTCCCTTACAAATTTTCCAAGGACCTGTCGTGTGGTCTCTGCAGCGTTTCTCACTTCCCTGTGTCTGGCTGTAGGAGTCTTGTCGGTAAAGAGCAATGATGTGAGAAACCTGCTCCACCCTGAAAATCCACAATTTTAGTTTTAAACCAGAACTTGCTAAAATCCATTTATCTAAGAATAACACTGAGTCAGAGCACATGTAAATAATTTTCAAGGGAAAGAGATAAGTGAAAACATTTATCTCAACACAGAAAAAGAAAAAGTTTTGGATTTTCTTGAATTCTTTGAATTCAAACTCAAAAGAAAGTCTTGCTTTCCTTTGCTAATATGCTGGCAAAACAATATTTATTACAGGTTTCCAAAGTTGGAATCTATCAAGTTCAATAAAAGGAGAACAAGGTAGCACCTTCAAGTAGTGTTATTTAGAGTAGTAACCCTGGACTTTTTACTGCATTGCCACACATACGAAAGGAAAACATTTCTGTTGTCTTTTGGGTAAACAGACAAGGGTGCTCCTGGCCAGTCTTGGACTATCTGGGGCCCTGCCCAGCTGTCTTGAGGACTGAAGGAAAAAAGTCAATATCTCAACACACTAATGGGCCACAAGCCAGCAGCCGGGGAAGTCCTATCCTGGAGGCAAGGTTGATGCTAATATTTGGCCTCAGTGTATGTCTGTAGTTTTCACTTTTAAATTTACACATAGGCAAAGATAAGTAAAATTTGAACCCAATTGAGGATGATCTGCTGATGTGGGTCAAAAAACAAATTCTGTAGAATCAAAATATGAAAGACTGGGGGGCTGGCCCCATGGCCTACTGGTTAAGTTTGGCACTCTCTGTTTCAGTGGCCCAGGTTCGGTTCCCCGGTTGTGGATCTACACTACTCATCGCAGCCATGCTGTGGCTGCGACCCACAAACAAAGTAGAGGAAGATTGGCAGAGATGTTAACTCAGGGTGAATCTTCCTCAGCAAAAAAAAAAAAAGACTGAAAAACAGCATGCAAAATAGTTTATGGTTCTTAAAGTTCTAGCATTGAGAAGTTATCAAACTTCAAGCAAATCTAGAGATTATTTAAGCATTTAATATAATCAGTTCACAAGGTCTTTAACCCTGTAGGATTTCTACATTATCGTGACTGCTTTTTTTCATTGACAGTAATCCTGCAAGGAGAAGGAAGGATTATGAAAGCAGGATGAAAAGTTTTCTGTAAAACTGCTTTAGATCTATTTTTAAATCCTTAGTAAATTTTTAGTTCAAATGTTGGTTAACAGAGTTTGTTCTGAAGAAGATGCTAATGGCTACAGAAGCCAGATTTTGACATAAATCGAGTTTGTATGATTCAGAGATCAGTATTAGAGAAATCTATTGGTTGCTAAGTGGATCCCTGAATGCAAAGTGCAGCTGGTCTCTTTTTCACTTTCTTTTGGAGAATGGATTACTTTACACATTTTTGGATGAGAATCAGAGTTGGGAGTCATTTGTTTGCAGGCATAGAAGACACATTCAGGGGCCGGCCCTGGGGCCGAGCGGTTAAGCTTGTGCACTCTGCTTCAGCGGCCCAGGGTTTCGCTGGTTCGCATTCTGGGCACGGACACGGCACTGCTCATCAGGCCGTGTTGAGGCAGCGTCCCACATGTCACAACTAGAAGGACCCACAACTAAAAAATATACAACTATGTACTGGGGGGATTTGGGGAGAAAAAGCAAAAAAAAACAAACAAACAGAAAAAGAGGATTGGCAACAATTGTTAGCTCAGGTGCCTATCTTAACACAAACAACACACATTCAAACTGCTTAAAGCAAAAAGAGACGTCATTGGCTCCTGTATTTGAAAAGTCCATTGGGAGAACTGGTTTTAAGCATGGCTTGCTCTGCTGGTGCCCATGATATAACCAGGTCCAGGCCTTTCTCTCTTCAGTTCTTTGCTTGGTTTCTTTGTTAGCTTCTTTCTAGGCAGGATCTCCTTTGTGGTCCTAAGACAACTACCCGTTATTGCAGAGGCTACATGCTTCCCTATCCAGAGCAGGTGGGAAGAGAGCATATTTGTCCCAGGACTCCCAGGACATCAGGTTAGATTGAGTCACATGCTCACTTTTGACCCAATCTCTGTGGCCAGAGAAATGGGATGCGCTAATTACTTAGCCTCCCTTCAAACCCCTCCCTTGCAATCAATCCCCAGAGTGATGCCAATGAACTTTGCAAATTGTCAAATGGAAATCTGTGGCTGTTAGAATGGATGTTGAAGACACAACCAATTACATGATGAATCTTAGAAATAGGAGACTTTAGAGTCTTTAGCCAAATGCCTTTCTGACTGATCAAACTTTACGGAACATTAATGCAAAGTAGCCACTCAGTCCCTGCAGGTACCACTTGAGGCAGGGAGCCATCACAGCCCGTTTCATTTCTGAACAGTTCTGTTGGGAAAGGTCTTCTTTACGTTGAGCATCAAATTTGCTTCCCCTTGTCCTTTATCCGTTCGACCTTGTTTTGCCCTTTGGGGCCACGAAAAGTAAATTCATCTCTTCTTCCGTATCTCGGCCTTCTTAATATATATGAAAATAGTTAAGATGATTACCCTTAGTCTCTCTTTTCCAGGCTCAATATCCCATATTCTCTCATCTGTTATTGATGTTGAAAGGTTTAAAACGTCTCAGTCTTTTGGCCTCTCTTCTTTGCAGGAATTCTAGCTAATCAGTACCATGCTCAGACACACAGTACCATACACTGACGTGGAGACTCCCAGTGTGGCCATTGGGAAGTGGTTTATTGCTATACGTGTGAGCAGAAAGATATTGAGGAAAAAGAGGTGAAACCTTGATGACGAGAACTTTAACAGCAATCTGTAGAAGCAGCCCATCTCAGAACTGATTTCCTCGACTGAAATACCCACAGCCAGAATGTGTGCAAAACATATGTTTCGGAACATGGTCTCTTTAGTCTCTAACTGTTAATATTGGGCTTCATTACTTATTGTTTTGTTGCAGGCTTGATATTTAACTTTTTAAATGCTATGAATTATTAATACTTCAGTAAGTGCCTAGTAATAGATATTATTAATATATAGGATTTATTTGTGATTTATTATATATATATACTATTTTGTTTTTAAAGATAGTTCTTTTTACTTTCTCTTATAAAAATGAAAGAAAGTATTACATCGAAATGCTTGGTCGGATTCTGCTTGTACTTGAACTCTCAGTTCTCTGACAGTGAATGTTCTCCAGCAGAATGAAAGCCTCCCAGGACTTACAACTTGAAGCGTTTGTAAGGGAAATTCGACAAACAGCTGGTCCCACAGCTGTTCCTTGGGGACAGACAGCTTTCTTCCACCTGCACCTACCCCATCAGTACCACCAAGAAATACTGAGGAAATTTGGTTACACTTACAGCCTAACATCACTAACCAATGACTGTTCAGTCTGTGGTCTCCCTCTCTTCTCCCTTTCATGAAATATTTACAGCAGTATTAACTCTGCAAAGGTGTTAACTGGTCCCCATCAGACATAGGAGAAGTGGGAGGGAGTTGAGCATTGATTTAAGGAAGGCCTCTGTGAGGGATCTGGAACACCTTCCTCTTCATCCACTTCACCGCGGGGTCTTGTAAATCGACTTCCACAATACACCTCCAGCTCATCTTCTCCTTGCAACTTCGCTGCCACCGCTAGGCCAAGCATCCCCATCAGCCACTGGGGCTCCTGCAGTAGCCTCCAAACTGCTTTCTTCCCATCCTTCAGTCCATTTTCCAAACAGCAGCCAGATGACTTTAAAATGCAAACAGGATTGTGCTCTCTTTACTCAAAATTCTTCAATTGCTTTTCACTGCGCTTAGGATGAATATGAATTCCCTCATGTGGTCTGTGAGGCCTGCCTCCATATCCAAGCCTGTCTCCCTCCATTCTCTCGGTTTCTTAATACATTCCACATATACTCATATTCTTGCAGTTCTGTTACTGGAATAAGCTCTTTTCTGCCTCAGGGCCTTTGCATATGCCCTCTACACTGCTTGGAACACTCCTCATCTCTTTACCTGGCTACCTTCTACTAACCATTAGCTCCTAGCCTGAGAGTCTTTAGCTCTCCATTCTTCCCTCACAGTCTGATTTTGGACCCCATGTTATAGTTTCTACAAGCGTTTTCCACCTTTCTTTCGGAGCACTTGTGTGTGTGCTGTGTGAGTGTTTGAAGTCCCGCTTGGCCAGTAGACCACAAACAGCAGGAGAAGTGGGCTGGCTCACTGCTGCTCTCTGGGGGGTGATCAGGCTGCCTGGGTTTGAATCCTCGGGCCCTCGCTTGGCAGCTATGGGGCCTGGAATAGGACTCAGCCTCAGTTTCTCCAAGTGTTGAATAGAGAAAATAATATTACTCTTTGTACACGATGGTTGCAAGGATCAAATCACAAAAGCCGCGTGAAGTGCTACATAGAGGTCTGGCACAGAGTGGTGCTCAATCTCTATGGGTTATCAGCACATTATTATTGCTTTTAGGATATATTTACTTATTGTAGGCAAAAGCCACGAGGAAATGCTTTCCATTTCTTGAAAAATTCTAAACAGTCTCTGGAAAAGTTATTAGTGTACAATTGTAGTTAGAACAGCAGTAAAAAAAATGTGGTTTTAACTGACAGCTTCACTATGATTCACAGTGAGGGTTTTTTTAATTTTCAAATAGTTCAATTTAGCCATGCTAATACATAATTTAATCTCTGCTTCAGAAGTAGTCTTAAAATATATTACTTTTTTAATTTGTAGAATATATGTATATATATATATAAGTAATTATTTTCAGATGCTCTGAAAACTATTACCCCATTACTTTTTATTTTCTCCATTGAGATTGCCCAACTGAGCATGGTTTGAACACAGGGCAAACTAGTTGGGCCTCTTGACAAAACAAAGGCATTTTGTTTTTATAAACGTCAGCTTTTGGAGAATGATGGTAACTTTTCCTTTTTCTCTCTCTTTTCATGGTGGGATTTCCCCGGGGGAGCTTTCCTCCCTCTGCCAGGTCTGTACAGTGAAAGCGCTGCTGTCTGTGAAAGGCCTCAGACACTGTATAGATTCTCAACGTCAGACACCTTCCCTCGGGTAAATATTTATGTGAAATCAGGCACAGAATTTAAAATAGCCCCGAGGAAGCTGCATACTCTCCTTGACGACAACAACAACAAAAAAGTTTGTGTATTAACAGTTGCTTTAACAGTGTCTGGCACAGAGAAATAAAGACAAAAATATACTTTGGTCCTGTAATATTTATAGCATTGCCAGTCTAACCATTGTGCCCTATTTAGGAATATTTTTTGAGTGAGCTTTATTTTAATGTCCAAGAACACAGTCCTAGGTTGGTGGCAGGGAAGTTCGTGCTGACTGCAAAAGGCAACAGAATACCCCTGGCATGCTGTTCCGTGAAGGACCGAGAGGGAGCTCGCATTGTAGAAACCTTAAATTCTTGTACTCCCTGACATAGAAGACATCGATAACAGTGGGGCAGCCACTTGGAAATGCTGTGCTGTGCTTAATAGGCTTTTCAAATAAACATTGTCTTTACGAGTTTATAAATGAGAAAGGCAAGAGATTCTATTTTGTCATTCTGCGTAATGCATATCCACATATGGCAGCACCTCGTTTATATGGCACTCCCATTGTTAGAGATTGATCTGCTCCACATCATGCCCCATTCCAGATAACTGCAAGCTCAGCTAAAATGCATGATCACTTTACATTTTGAATCTTTCTAACGTTTATATAACTTTTTCTTTAAAAGCTAAAAACTAAAAATAATTGCCATTGTACTCTAAATCTATTGAAAATGTACACATACTCTCTGGATTTACTTAATAGAGTTTTTACCCGTCATAACTTAGCCTCCTTGGAGACTCGATGTTCCCATATGAACACTAATTTCTGAATCATATGGAAATTAGTGAGCATATTGGTGTTTGCACTAAAGGACACTAGACTGCCACGTACAAAGCATTTTAGCTTCTTCTCTTCCACTTTTAAGCTTTCAGTGCTCCATCAGTGTGTGTGACTATGTGTGCCTCTAACTAATTCCATCTCGCCTCTGTTTTTAATCACCTATGGGTTAGAAAACCCCTAAGAATTATTTTTCAAAATAAGAGTAAATTGGCTTCAAATGATTGCCCAAGGACTGTCCCATGATTCAAGAATGAGAACTTATATCTTTTCATATATTCAACAAATCTAAGTTGAATGCCTACTATGTGCCATCATTGGAGTGGAGACACAATGGTGAGAATGATCTCTGCCATCAAGAGAGACATGCATATGATGAGATCAGTGTTGTAACTGAGCAGGGACCCTTGCTCCTACCTGGTGGCGGCCGGAGGAAGCACCACAAAAGAGGCAATGCTTGAAGCTGAGTCTTCAGCAAAGAATCTTGACAGAAGAAGAAGGTGGTGATGATGGGGTGAGGCTGGGAGGAGATGGAGGAGTGAGAGAATTCCAGGCAAAGGTCTTCCTCCTGCCTCTCCCGTCACCCCATCTCAGTCTCCTTTGAGGGCTCCTCTTCCTCCTGTTGATCAATGTTGGTGTTCCCCAGCTTCTGACCTGACCTCTTCTCATTCAGCTCACTCTTCCAGGATCACTCCTGGCTGCCATTACTATTCCTTGTAGATGACTTTTGAATCATTTAGATACGATTCTCAAATGTTCTATCTCTACAGCACCTCTTCTGCACTCCAGACCATCATATCCGATGAATGCTGGACATCTGTTTTAATGTCTGACAGACATCTCAAGTTCAACCTTCCCCCTAAATCTGATTCTCCTCTTGGGTTCTTTGTCTTGGTGGAAGACACTACTAGACTCATCTAACCCGTTTCTCCAGTCAGAAACCTTGGCTTCTTCCTTCATCCTCCCTTTTAATTCCCCAACTCTGCTCGGTTCTTCATGCTGAGCATCTTTTTAAATTATCAACTTCTGTTCATTCCCAGTCACCAGTTTCATCCGGGACACCATCATCTTTTCCTGCATTCCTACTAACTAGTCTCTGTCCTGTTCTTTCCCTACTAAGACATATCTCGCACAATGCACCCAGAAGGATCTGCCTAATAAAACAGATCAATCCTATTTCTCTCCTGATTTAAATACTTAATGATTTCCAATTACCTTCAAGATGAACACTCTGAATGAATCTGCCCTTTCACTCTCCTCCCCCGACTTAGTCACACCTGGCCATTTATACATTCTTTTCTTCCTGGATGAAATTTAGTCCCTCTATTTACTAACTCTCATCCTTCCTCAGGGTAGCTTTTCTGAACCCCTTGACTGTAGTAGAGTACCCTTTCTACATGCTGTCTCAATGATTGTACCCATGGGATTTTACTTTTCAGAGGTGACTGTGTGACAACATGGAGAAGCTAATGCCATTGAAAGAAGGTTTTTATTACTTACATTTCTGGAGAGGAGGGGACATACCATGGCATGCAGGGCCACAGGAGGAAGCACCAGCATCAGTCAGGATTCACAAAAGAGTGAGGGAAAAGGCATAGGCCACAGCCTTTACTGTGTTTTCTGTGGGAAAGACAAAGCAGGCAAAACAGCTTAGGACTGGCTCGTTTGAATAATTCCCATGGGCTTTTAGGAACAGGGGTTATAGTCCTAGTTGTCTAGGACCTGGACTTGGGTTGATTTAGGACAGAGGAAATATTGGCTTGGAGGGTGAGGGTTAGATAAAGGAGGTGGTTGGGGGTATGGACTCAGGATTGGTTGGTTTGCACATGAAGGGAGTGCTCCGAGGCACGTTGTTTACCATTTTAGGAATTAACTAGCTCTAGGAGGGGTCATCGCTCTAGCCAGAACCCTCCCCTCACCGTTGAGATCTCAAAACATCATAAAATATAGAAAATAAAAAATATGGTCAATACGGTAGCCTACAATACAGTACAATACAGTACCACATGTTGTGGCACAATACATATCTCACTATGTCATTCACGTCTCCCAAACTTGCTAAACTGTGGGCTTTTCGAGAGCGAGGGTCTTGTCTTCTTGTTCACTGCTGCAGCCCCAGTGCCCAGCATGGTGTCTCTCATTCAGTAGATGCTCGGTAAGAATCAGTGGAATGAAAAAATGAGTGGACCTCTTTCTACCTGGCATATGTGGTTAGTGGTTCACCAGAAAGCACAGCATTTTTTTCCAAATATAGATTTTGTTATATCAATTAATTAAGTAAAATATATTGTCATATGTTTTAAATGTGAGGGTTTTTTCCCTTTCAAACTAAGTAAAGTTTAATCTGGCTCAACATCATGTATATTACTTAAAACTCTATGAAGAGGACAGCTCACCTCCGTGTTCCTTGTGTTAGCCAGTGGTTCTTCACTAGGAGTGATTTTGCCCTATGGAGGGACATTTGGCAATGCCTGGAGACATTTTTGGTTGTCACAACTGGCATCTAGTGAATAGGAGCCAGAGATACTGCAAAACACCCTACAATAAACAGCCCCCCAACAACAAATGATTATCCAGTCTAAAATGTCAATCACGTTGATGTTGAAAACCCTGTAACCTCCTATTAGAGAAGGATGTGCTTGACAAGTTTACCTAAAAAGTCTTCATGCAACTATCTGTGTCCCCTGACTCCCCCATGAAGCGATTACAAGCTAACTAGCTGATATCCTGGACAGAAAGACAGCAGCCCTGAGGGGAAAAGTAATTTTTAGAGGAGGACAAACAGCAAGCTACAGGTGAAGGGTTCAGTATTTGAGCAGACACTGTGAAAGGAAGCCTAAGTGGATTGGGATATGGCATGACAACGCTGAGGTCTGGGCTTAAGATGAACACCAAAGTTATAGGCTTTTTAGCTGACAGTCAGAAGGTAGGACTTTAAGTTAACATAAGTGATGTGGGGGAAGGGAACGATCATACAGAGCTTATAACTCCAAACTTGCTCTCTCTAAAATTGGAGTTGTCTTCTGAAGCTGACACGTTGCCATTGATCAAAGCGACGCAGTCAAACCTTTTTGGAACAGTCTTCAGAGCTTGTATCCTGTTCTTTTGAATAACATCAGGGTTGTAAACATTGCCCTCTAAAGCAGGAGTTTGATTCTAGGAAAAAAATCAAGTTATTTGGATCTATATATAGTGAATAAGGAAAATCATCCATGCTCCTAATACCATATTCATATAAATTGAGGACAGGCTATAAATTAAATAAATCTAACTTTAAAGACAATTCTAAAAGGAGTTTTAGAAATGTCTTGAGCTAAGTCAACTTCATTGGAGTAAGTGTGTAGCCTCTCAAGATGACCAATATGAGAAATGCTCACATTGAGGTGTGAGGGTTAGCAAAGCATTACTTGATAGTCATGTTGCTTTCAGTGCCACAAACACATATGGGAGTAGCGCCACGTCTGTGTACAATGAAATCTCTGATAGAGTGAAAATGTTTAGCACAGGTCTTATTACACTTTTTGTATATTAAAGTTTAATTTTTAAGCTGTGACACCACATTTCAAGATCCTGGGAATTCCTACTATAGGCATGGAGGTATTAATCTTTCAGTTCTTTCCTCAGATGTCAGCCTTACTTTGGCCACATCGGCCTAATCTAGGACAGCTTTTCAGCATCAATTCAAGTGCATGTCTACTGTACTTGAGATAGATTGGTGTTACAACCAAAGAATTAATAAAACACAAGTCTACTCCTCGTAGGGTACAAAGGCATTGCGATTTGCCTGGGACTGGCCTGATTTTAAAACTGAAAGTCCTGCTTCCTGAGAAACCCTTCAGTCCTAGGCAAATCGAGACAGTTACCCAACTCCCAGTCTTAGCTAACTCTTCCACTCTGTTTCGACTATCTACAGTGAAAACAAAACAATGGCTCCTCATAATAAATAAAGGACGAGGAGATATCCATTTTGGGAGTAGCATAGCAACTTGAGTCAAACGGCAGCATCTGTGAGCTGAAAGAAGGCTGAGCTACTCACTAACTTTTATGCTGATTCCAACTGAGGCCAGAAGTTCTATTTAACAGTGATGGCTCAGGCCCTGTTTTACCAATCATTTATAATAATATCAACAACAAGAATTACAATAATAGTAATAGAATATTATAAGTTTTATCCATCATGCTTATCATATTTATTTGTTTTGGCTCTTTAGGTGCAATATTTTGACATCTAATGTCCTTGGGCAAGGAAATAATTGGCTTATTTAATTCTTCAATGGCTTTATATGGTGGATCTAACAATTACATGCAATACCTGAAAAATGAATTGTGGTGGAGTTTAACTGAGTAAATATTAAAAATATACATCATTGAGGGGAAATTTAGGGCTATATAGACAGGAGAGATGATGGCGTGGTGGCATAGCGCTGGGGTCAGGAGGAGCTGTGTTTGCATCCCGCCTTACCACCTACTGGTATATGACTCTGAACTAGTTGCTGGCCTCGCTACACCTCAGTTCCTTCATAAAACAAAAAACAGACATAATTATGGTACTTATCTCCTGAAATTGCTGTTTATTAAATGATACTGAATGTACAATACTTAAGGATGTGCTCAGCACATAGTAGGCACTCAAGAAATGTGAGCCATTATTATTTCACCCACCAAAATTTCTATAATCGTGTATTTTGACTATATTTCAGAGTCATGTTGTCTCTTTAATTTCTTCTTTCCTATCCATTGCTCTTTGCAGAAGGATTCTGTTTAAAAAATGTACAAAGAATTCTGATAAAAGATGTTTTACTATATTATCAGTCTAGGTTCCAAAGATCAATATATATTACTATGAGAGAATATTGGTAGGAATAAATCACCCATGACATAAAACCTTTTGCAAATGTCCCCAAATCAAGATGAGTTAAAGAAAGAAAAAAAAAATTCTAATAACTAAAACTACACAATTAAAAGAAAAAAAAGACGAATTAATAACCATTGGAACCAGATTTGAACCACTCTCTAGCATATCTTGCAAGCAACTTTGTGTATATCTTAGGCAGGAGACACTGAAACGTGTTACTTGGGACAAGAAAGTAAGATGTGTTATTCACATCTATTAAGGTAAAGATGTTAGAAACCAAGATATGGCAACCCAAAGTAGTTGCTATACAGGTCTTAAAACGCAAGATGATGTGCCCCAAATTGTCCCGTGTAGTTATCTTCCAAAGTTCTATGACGTACTGACTTCAAAACTAGGATGCTACATATATGGAATTAAAATAGTCAACAATTTGTCCCTCAAAAGTTCATCTTATAGCTAGTTTGAAAGTAGCTATTTGACTAAATAGTTTTACACTTTTTAAAAACACTGTTAGGAAAATACCTGGAAAAAGCAAGATGTGTCCATGGTAGGGCAGTGTAGATAAAGGTGTGTTGAGATCATGAGGTCATCTGCCAAGATAACCAGAGGCAGAGGGCACATGAAACAACTTCCATCCAGAAAGTTCCCTACATAAAATATTAGAAGTAGGTCCAGAGGCCATAAGCTTAAAAATATGTATTCTGCTGTAGTGTATATGGTTTTATTTTCTGTATGAGACCTGACTTTGAAGGTTTAGAAAGAAAGGTAAGACATCAGGCAAAAACAGCACTTTCTTGCCAAATAGGGCTCCAGATGTGTTGTTTGGTGAGCTCTGGTACTGTTTTGAGTGCAGCTGACAGGTGATCAGGAGAGGTCACTGACTTTCTCATTCTTTCTGTGACCCAGTTTTAGAAATTTGCCACCCAAAAGAAGGAAACAGCTCTCAAAGTATTCCACACTCTGGCCATCAGGTCTTGGGTCAGCCTCCGCTTTGTCTGTGAGCCCTGCGTATCCTTTGCCCACTCTCTGTTGCGTTCTAACTATAAAATTAAAGCCGTAACTGGTTATTCCTTTTATCTTCTTTAAGCTTTATTAGAATTGGTGCAACGCATTTTATGTCTTCATTAATATTGTTGGAGATTGTAAAATCCTAGAAAGTGACACTGAAGAATGTTAGTCTCTTTATAATTTCACTCTAACATTTCAAATCCTTTATAAAATACTTTTAGCATGTTCTCTTTTCTAAGTGTCTTATATAAAGTGCTGAGAGAATGCTATGAGTATTTTAAGAATGAAATCAATAAAAGGCTTCCTGTTTTTCTGTAAAATCAGTATAGTTAAAAGAAATCCATTCACTTTTGGGCCAAGCACTTTGAGTTGACCAATTTTCACTCAATTGATCAGTTGTCTTGCTTTTATGAAGTTATAGCTAAAACTTTTGACAAAATACTCTTCTCAATCTCTCTGTTCTATCAAGATGAATATTTTGCTGGTGTGTCAGTTTTTACAAGAGATCACAGTTTTGCTTGGCTTCAAGTCAGTTTAATTCATCTTTAAGCAGATTAACTGAATTCTCTGAACTTCGGAGTCTCTGGTGATAAACCACTCTGTCATCTCTGTATTATCTCTTTTACAGCCAGATGGGGAGAACGGTTTACATCAGGCACAATGTATATTTGAACAGTAAGGTCATAAGCAAAGTTACATTCCCCTTTATGGGCAGTGGGACATGTAACGTGTTGCGGTAAGTAGGACACAGCGCTTTGTTTTAGCTTGGATTCCTATATGACAGTGTTTTCTGCGCATGTTCATGTCAACAACCTGAGCCTTATTGAAGGCAGCATTTCCTCTTCAAGTGTAGAGGAGGACGATGACCTTCAGCCTCAGTCCTTCTGAGTTTGATTAAAACCACCTGAAATAAGTGTAGTGCTTCAAACTCTGCTCTTTATCCTCTATGCTCTTCAGCTCTCTTCCTCTCCCTGTAAAGGCGGCATCAGTATTATCTTAATAAGGCATGGCCCAAAAGAAGTAATCCTCACACTTCTCTAGGATCTACTCCCTTGTTAAAAGGCAATTTTGAACTATATGGAAAATTAAAACAACAACGAAAACAGCTTAAGGGAATGGAACAGTTTAATTCCGGCATGTGCGATGTGTTTTAAGCTCTGACAGGAAGTGCTTCCATAGCACTGTGTGTATCTATATAATTTTAGAAGGACAATGAAGCTCAGGAATAGGCATGATTTAAATAATAATGAGAGACCCGAGACCATTATCACCATAGTCTAACTTGCTTTTTGTTTAATGTCACCCTAGTTTGGGGGACCTGATTAATATTTGGTATTTCCAGCAAAATATAAGTAATTTTAAATGTCCATAATAGTCCAAAGGAAAACCCCTTTGGCTAGTTAACTCTGCAGAATTTATTTAAAGAGTCTCAACCTGGCTGGTTTAGAGCTCTGTCTCATTAATATTTGCAACTGTGGTTTATGGAAGATAGAATTTTTAAGGTGGTTGATTGCACTAATATGACAAGGTTGTTAAGATCCTGGTTCATAGGAACAGAATTAAGAACAAATTAATTAAGTACAGGATAAAAATCAGCACTAAGAATAGAAGGTAAATTTTTTCAAGGAAGGAAAGACACATCTGGGACATAAGATGCTTGAGAGCAACGTTTTACACAGTGATTCTCAAACTCAAGAGAGCATCACAGTCACCTGGTGGGTTTGTTACACAAAGGTCCCTGTCCCCACCCCCCACATTTCTGACTCAGTAGGTCTGGGGTAAGGTCTGACTATTTGCATTTCTAATTAGTTCTGAGACCCAGGGACCACACTTGGACAACTACTACAGTTTAGGCCGTCCTGGGATCAGAGGGCAAACTGCTCTCCTGCAGGTGCTCTTAGTCCCAGGGAACATCCCACTCTGACCCCAAAATGAAAAGGGGAGTTTTCCCCTTCAAATACCGTGCTCCTGGAGTCAGAATTGTTGCTTACTTTCTCTTTTTATTCCACAAGTACTTTCTCCACCACATCCCTCCCCTGTCTGTACATGGGGAATCCATATAAATATATAAGTTGTTATTACTGTGTGGAAGAATCTATGTATGTCAATTTACAATTAAGTAAACTATAAGCACGCCATGTCCTGTTACTTGGTGAGCTTGTCACATGCTTTAAGTGGGCAATAAGCACATAGACTTGCTCCTCCCTGGTGAGCAGTGATGGATCTTTCTTGATCTAACTCCCTGGAGAGTTTTAAAATAAAAATGCCCAGGTCTCACCTTGGACAAATAACATGAAAGTCCCTGAATAGGGCCTTGGTAATTACAAGCCTTCCAGGTAGTTCTAAAGTGCAGCCAGGGTTGAGAACTATTGGTAACCCTCACCACATATTCTCACTGATTATCAGTGGGGTGAAATTTGCCCCCTGGGGGTGAAAATTAATTCTTTGAGGGCAAAAAAATAACTTAGCTATCATAATGGTTTGTGGGCCTCCAAAGGGCCACGGCACATACACAAGTGTATAGTACATCTCTAGCATTAACATTTCATGGGGACGGGGGCGATTAAGAAAAAGGACTCCTTAGGAATGAAGAAAATGTTGAGAAATACTGCTCTAATCCTGGGAGATTGCTGTTAGTTTTTGGTAATCCAACCTTCTTCTAAAATGCAACACAAATCGAGGCTGGCCCTGTGGCTGAGTGGTCAAGTTCGCCCACTCCTCTGTAGGCGGCCCAGGGTTTTGACGGTTCGAATCCTGGGCACGGACATGACACCGCTCATCGAGCCATGCTGAGGCTGCATCCCACATACCACAACTGGAAGGACCCACAACTAAGAATACACAACTATGTACCTGGGGGCTTTGGGAAGAAAAAGGAAAAAAATAAAATCTTAAAAAAAAATGCAACACAAATCTAGTTGAGCGCTCCTACAAATATTGGTAGGGAAAAGTAGCATTTTTAAATTCTGTCCCCTGTTGATCACCTAGCTTGGTGCTTTTACATATATTATCGAGTTAATCCTCATTTCCCTGTATTTTTCCTTCAGAATATACATCAAAATTATAGGTTGCTTGATTCTGGCTTCAATTCTATTTTCAAAATATTGTATAATGAAAATAACCACTGTCTTCATGAGGCTTACAGAAAAATTCCATTTGAAGCTGCAAGGCAACTAGGTGGCTTCAGATGGCTTTCACTCTGAGCCGTTATCAAATGTGTGTAATCAAGTCAGGAAAACAACATACCGTTAAAAGAAATCACAATAGAAAACGACCTCCATATCCTCATCTCAATAGTATTATTTTTCTAAAGAATTCCAAAAATATTATCATTTCATTAATTTGTAATGGTATAGTTTTAGAGTATAACTTGCCACAAAAAAAAAGGCCAGTATATTAAAATATCTGGTTTCATGTACTCTTTTATTATTTGCAAGGGTACAGGTTTGCTTTAAAATGAACTCAGGATTTTGGTTTTATTCAGTTGTGGTGAGGCCACCAGATCAGGAGACAATGCCATTGAAAAGACAGTTTGTTACTCATGGTTCCTGAGAGGAGGGGACATGCCACACCATGCATGGCCACACAGCGAAGCACCAGGGTTGGTGAGGAAGCAGAGAAAGAGGGGAGAGCGTGGGTAAAGACTTTATTGTGGTTTTCGAGGGACGGAATGGGTAAGGCGAGGCGAGTAGGTTTGGGACTGGATAGTTTGAATAATTTCAGAGGCCTCTGCTTATCAGGGTGGTTCCTAGCTGTCTGGTACCTGGCCCTGATCAGGGCAGAGGAATATGGCCTCCTGGGGTGCCAGGGAGAGGAGGCAGGTGGGGGTGCAGACTCAGGATTGGTTAGTTTGCATAACAAAGGTGTGCTCAAGGCAAAGTAAGTTGTCTAACTCTACAAGTTAGCTAACCCTGCAAGAGGCAATCTCTCCCCAGTCAGTGAGGTCCCGGATGTCAGAGCATCAAGAATACAGAAAATAAGAAAATATAGTTAATGTAGTCAATTATAGTTAATACAGGGTTGTGTCCCAGAAAGTGAGAGCCATAAACTAAACTGGTTGTGGAAAAAGAGAAAGATATTCAAAGGTGAAAATAATGTAACTAGGTACTGTTAAGTCTGGTCCATTTCTACACAAGGAGAAAGTTTTACCCAAGGATAAAGTTATTCAAGTCTTCATGCTATTCTACATATAATGAAGAAAAATCACCTGTCCTACACAGTGAACCTTGTTGGGAAGGAGCAGAGGGAGGATTTGATTGACCTTATGGCCTGGTTAATTCTACCTCCTGTCTTATGTCTTTGTGTACTTAGTTTGGGCAGACACGTGTGTAACAGTGGAAGGTCAGAGCAGACACTTTCTGTTACCAGACAACACCAGCACATGAAGAGCAGCAAGTTTGTCGGGAGCCAAAGGTGAAAATGTATAGCTTCAACATAGGACCAGGAGTTTGATTATTGCTGTATTGTTATTTTTACTGTTCAACAAAAAGAAGGCAGCCTTGTGTCCCGAAAGGAAACCAGACTGCATGGTAAAGTAGGTCAGAGCTGAAATGCTAACTCAGCTATTTACTAACCCTATAACCTTGGACTACAGATGTTACTTCTCCAAACATGAGTTTTTTCATCATAACATACAAATTATGTCTATTCTTGAGATTGGAAACAACTGAGAAACAAAACAGGAAACAGATGAAGATTTAAATAAAAATTTTTAAAAACAGTAAATTAAGCTGAATTTGAGGATGTGGCCAAGATGTGCAGCCACAATGAGCTTCTTAATATTTCACCCCAGAATTAAACTTGCCGCCTAGTCTCAGGCAAGGCTGGAGAGACCCGCTCTTCTAAATTTATTGGGCTAACTGAGAATACATCCTGAGGAAGGGGTCTCCTGGGGGGGGGAAGACCCAGAGGGGCTGACTTGAGCTAGGCTTGCTTTGTCCCTCCTCCCAGTCTCAACAGTCAGGCCAGGCTCTCATCCTGCTCCTTGAAGAGTGAGTGAGGAGTGGTAAAGAGGAGACAATAGGCCCCCACCTCCCCCGCCGTGGAAAAATTAGAAATGGGGACTGGAAATCCCCTTACACTGCTTTGAGGATTATTATGAAGATGGATTACAGATAAGACGTGCAAGATGCCTAGCAGAGCAGCAGGCAATTTAAATGGAAAGAGATAGATAAATTCGTCAGGACTTCACTTACCATATATGGATTGTTCCTTCTTCTCATGCTGTAATTTAGTGAAATAGTTCTTTTTTGAATATTTTTTTCTTATATAATATCCAATGCTAACTTTTTAATTTATGAGCAAAAAGGATATTCTGTCTGAATCCAAGCTACTTGCATTTATGTATTCTGAATTAACTCTAATTGATTTTATATATGGTTCTCAAATTCCATTCCAGTAAGACTGCAGATTGGTGAAAATGCCAGAAGTAATGTAATAGCAAATCTGTAAACATGAGTATTGAGTCTTACTCTCCTTTTATTCTCATGGGTGTTTTAGTTGATCACATTGGGTTGTAGGTATTTCATTCATCTTTCCAGATAGGACAATTTAGCACATTCTTCATTATTACAGGTGCAGGTCAGCAAATGAGAATTTGGTATCTTTCAGTAATGATACTAAAATATACTATTTATGAAGTGCTTTATGTGTCAGGCACTATGCCAGGTGGTTTATAAAGCTTTATTTCTAATCATATAACAACCCTGGGAGGAATTATTACCCCAATTTTGTAAAGGAGAAAACTGAAGCTCAAAGAGGTTGAGTAATTTTCCCAAAGTTAGACAGATTAGAAGTACTAAAGTCAGGATTCTAACCCAGAATACTACAAAGCCCACATTCCTTCCTTTAGATATGTCCTTCTGTCTCCCTCTGGGAAGAATCTAACGTGAAAAGAAAGAAAACAAGATATAGTTCCATTAGCACAACTAAGAGAAGTGACCTTGGAACTTCACTTAATGGAAGTATAATAAGGAACAGGAAGACATCCCCTTTTTACCTCTCAAATCCAAGTTTAAACACATTATTCATTTTCAACTAAAATGTTGGGTTGATTCATCCTAACTGTGTTGAGAGGTCAAAGAAACGTGAAACAAGTTTTCCTGTATTGATTCTAATTTGAAGCTTTTAATGGCCACGCCATCGTTTTCAAGGTTCTGTAATACCATGTTTTTCTCCTTTCATAGGATTCATCACACTTGGGACAGGACAGGTGCTCATTGAATATTCATTGACTATTTGAATGCACCAATTAATGACTAAAGGCATAGAGTTCTCAGAAATGAATGGTAGAGGGTATGGACTTCAGGCAAGAGAAGGAGACTCTACTGGACCCAACCTTTCTCCAGCTGCAGCCATTTCTTTTGCAAACACCATGAGGCTTTGAATCTTTGTACCGTACAGAATATCTGTTGTTGTATTTTCATAATGTGCGTGTATAACTGCAAAACCACCATGCTTACTAGAGAGTCCTAGGAACTAATGTAGACTGCTGAGGATCACCAAAGTGAAGACCATAAGCCAGCAGGAAATGGAGTATTGATGGGCTCCAAGGGGAATCAGGGATACTAATGTCCCTTGGTCCTCTCCAGTGAATTTTTCTCTAACAAAACAGAACCCCTCTAGGTTTGGTGAGAAATAGATCAGAACACAATCCAGACCCGGTGCCGCTCCCCTCCCTCATCCCTTCCGGAAGGCCGGGATTCCCGCCCAGGTGCTTGTCCATCTTAGCCCTCCTGACACACCCTCGTCTGGCTGCAGGTGTTCATTGCTGTCTCCTCAGATTCTGCACCTAACTTCTCCTTAGCATTCCAATTACTTATGCTCTTCTTCCCATAGAGGTTTTACTGTGTTATGTTATAAAGTCACATTTTTATTTCAGTTTTTAAAAAGATTTAAATATATGGATTTTCATGTAATCATATTTTGCAGTCTGCATATATCTTTAAAACAAAAAAAAGATGTTTTAAAAACTGTCAATTTGCTCACAGATGTGCCTTAAATGTCTTCATTATTCAACAGTGGGGTTTTCCTCCCATTTTTTTCCTCTCTCTTTTTCCTTTATTCATGGGGAAAGTTCTAGAACCTATTTCCAAACTGAACACAAATTGTTATAAAAGGCACCCTTTCATCTAGACTCATCATTGCCATCTAGGGAATATGTATGTCTCACACGTGAAAGGACGTTCAGCTAAAAATGGGCATTTCTATTTTGGTCAAAGTCTTGACTGAAAGTTAGTGTGCTGCCCATCTCTGCGTCTTAGATGAATCCTCATATACAGTCAGAAAAAGAAGGAGAAGCTGAAGTAACCCGAGGCACAATTCAGGTGTAAAACGGAGCTAGAGGGAATGCATACATAGTCTTGAAATAGATGGTATTTCCACACTCCTCAAATTAATTGGTTGCTTGATCAACTATTGCAAAGGGTTCCCAGACCCAATTCCAGCATGTTGATGTGGAGGCTTCCCCAGACCAACAAGCAGTTCTCCGACACCAGCAGGGTGTCCAAGAATTCCACTCAATTCTGACACTATCTGCCTGGAGATGGAATCAGATTCCACAGGTGAGGGCTCAGTCCCACAAGACCGCCCCCCACTTCAGACACCAGTCGCAATTCCCAGGTTGTGACCTGTACTTCTGACCAACTGGCTATAAATCAGAGGTTCCCACAATCCCCTCCTTGGGTTTGGTGAGTTTGCTAGAACAGCTCACAGAACTCAGGGAAGCACTTGCTTACCTTTACCAGTTTATTAAAGGATATGATAAAAGATACAGATGAACATCCAGATGGAAGAGATGCCTAGGGCAAGGTATGAGAGAAGGGGTGAGGAGATTCCGTGCCCTCTCTGGAAGCACCACTCTCCCAGCTCCTCCATGTGTTCGCCAACCAGGAAGCTCTTTGACACAAAAGACTGATGAGCTGTCCTGTTGGGTTTTTATGGAAGCTTCATGCGTAGTCATCATTGACTAAGTCATTGGCCATTGGCAATTGATTCAACCTCTAGCCCCTCTCCTCTCGCAGGAGGTTTTGGGGTGGAAGGGAAAGTTCTGACCCTCTAATCACATGACTGGCTCCATTGGCAACCAGCCCTCACCCTTGGGTGGGGTCCTAAAGTCACCTCATTAACATAAACAAGAAATTCCAAGGTTTTGGGAGTTGTGAGCCAGTAACTGTGGACAAAGATCACATATATCTGAGAAATATATTTCAGTCATGTGAATGACCAAATTCATATATTTCTTATAATCACGATATTGCAACTATCCTTCCAGATATAAATGTAGATATAGATAGATGAGTGTGTGTGTATGTACATATATATATATATATATACTGCTATACACTAGGAAATATATAAGGAAGACTAGCAGCTGAGACTTACAATGTACCTGGTAGTGTCTAAGCACCTTACACACGTTAACTCATTTAATCCTCATAATAAGTCTATGAGGTAAGTATAATATTATCCCCGTTTTTACAGATGAGCAAATTGAGGTCTAGTAAAATGCATTGCCCAAGATCACACAGGTAGTGATAACTTGAACTCAGTCAGTCTGGCTCCAGACTTCATGATCTTTACCACCATGCCAAACTGCTTCCATTCTCAGAGAGGCTACAACACAATGGGAAGTTTAAATATTCACATCTGGGAAGTTAAATGATAACTCAGTTCCACAATTTGAAATGTCCCACAATAGTGTGTACTTAGATGGCACTTGGGCTCTGAGGCAGTGATAGCTGCAGATTTAAAGGATGTGTCTCCTTTGCCTATTTTACTGTGGACTGAGGAAACCAGGGGAAGCTTCTTAGGAAGACAAGAATCGAACTGGGCCTTCTTAAGTACAAGGGTTGGCTGAGAGAAGAAGAGAAGAGTAGGCATTCCAGGAGGGAGGAATGAGCCAATATTCAGAGATCGAAATGCACAAAGTGTTATTACAGGGGAGCAGTGGGAAGATCAGTCTGCCCAGAGCAACAGGTTCAAGTAGAGAAAAATCCAGATGTTACAAGGATGTGACTATCAGGGAAAGAATTTGGACTTCATTTAGTAGATAAGCAGAGTTGTCTTAAGAGGTCAAGAACAGGAGTGGGAAAGTGAAAAAAGCTTCTGGGGAATACTAATCTGGCAACCATGTGCGAGAGGATTAGAAGGGATAACAAAAAAGAAGCAGGGCTTACTCAGAACTTTGTGCATTTTTCAAGATGAGGGCCTGGAATTCAGTAGATGTGTGTTAAATAAACAAAAAGGAAAGCAGAAATTCTGGAAATATTACTAAGGAAATATCTGTAGGAATTGTCTGAATGGTGATGGAAATCTAAGGGAAAACATCAAAGATGATTTCAAAGGTTTCAAACCTGGGTAGCACAGAGTAAGATGGAATCCAAATGAAAAGTAGATACAAACTGGAAATGAGGAGAGAGACTGGGGGTTTGAAGACACAGATTTAGAAGCCATCTCCGTAGATGGGGACTGATTTTGAAGAGAGACTGGGAAATTGGTATCACCTTAGGTAATGTCCATGTGTGAGGAACAGGAAGTAAAAGAAAAACTCATGAAGGAAACTGAGAAGAAACAATCAAAAAATTAGAGGCTGTGAAAAACCAGGTCAAGGTAAGCTACATGGAAGCCAAGGAAGGAGACGGTTTCAAGACATGAATTGTGGTCAACAGCTCCAAGAGTTGCAGTGAGGAAAAGGAGAATGAGAACATAGAAAAGGTCAGTGGATCTGCACACTCAAATTATACAGCATATACAGAAGTACCAACTTCATTCTTTTAACTTGTAATTATTTTTATTTTGTCCAAATCAAAATTATTCCTTATTGGGTTAATCAATTCTTACTCAGCCAACCAGTCGGTCAATAATGCTTGCTGAGCACTCACTGTATTCAGAACACAACAGGAAGGAAGTGTGGTGGGAGCAGTGGAGACAAGTGTAACTCACAGGAACATAAAACGGTTTCTGAACTGTAGAGCTTGGGTGATATTAGCTCTAATTTCCTTTTCTTTAGGCACATGGAGAGTAAATGCAAGGAGGTGAGATGGTGATAAGAAGCCTATGGACTCACTTGCACGATAGATCCTGAGAGTGTCCTGGCAAATCTCATCCACATCATGGATCTTTGAAACGGGTCTTTATTTGGAAAAGCCATTCCCCACAAACACAGGAAGTTCCTCTCAAGGGAGGTTCCATGACAGGGGCCTACAGGATGCTTCTGATTTGAAAGGTTCTTAAGAATTAATGAAGAGAAGAAGTAGGCTGGGGTCTGTCAATTCACCCACCCGTGCAATCAGGGGTCACATTTGACATCTCTCCGGCCTTCAGTCTGTATGACCTAGAATGTAAGAGTAGATGCCTGAGAGTCAGAGCTGGATCCAAACCCCACTCCTCCACTTATCAGAATTGCGGTTTGGAGAGCCATTTAATCCCTCCGGACTTTATGTGAGTCATCTGTGAAGATGGAAGTAATAACCCTGTATCAAAGATTATTGTTAAATGCTCTGTTCATGTGACACACTAAATACATGGTAGCTACTCTAATTATTATTTAAGGAGGTCTAGTGGAAAGAATGGTGATTATCCTAGTTGATTATGAGGCCTGGGTAGGGTTGGAAGGAATCCATCCTGATTCCTTTTACTACGTAATAAAATGGCTTACGTCTTTAAACTTTTTCAAAGCCCTCCCCTGTCCACTAACACATGTTCTCCTCACAACAAACCTGTGAATGAGTCACTGTGCTCGTTATTACTCCTATTTTGCAGAAGGAGAGAGAGGACCTCAGGAAGAGGCAGGGACTTGTTTCAATCACAAAATGAGAAGGTCACAATGCCTGAACTGGAACCCAGGGCGGCTCACCCCCATTAGAGCCTGACAGGAAAAGCCAAGGGTCTGCTGCCACTTTTCTTGCCAAAATACCCCTCCACTTATGGAGCAGACACAATGCAGAGAGGAACTAATTCTCTAGTCATGTCGAAGAGCTGCTTGTTGAACTTTCGACTCTTGGCAAATTGTGCTTCATTTCTTAGCCTCAGCAATTCCTTCACACTCTTTCTGCTTTAACTTTTATTTTTCAGGGCACTTTTCAATTTACTCTTAGCATTCTTGAATAGTGGGCATTGTTTTCATCCTTGTCACATCTCAAAAAAATACGTGGTTGTTATGTTTCCATTCTTCCACATTACCATCCAAATACTTATTCAAATCAGAATATTGGTTTGGATATATGTGGTGTGTGGATGGTGGTGATGGTAGGGGGTGGTTAACACGAGGAAAAGTACAAGTGAAATTTAATCTCAAAGATTTTGAGACGTCATATTACTTGAAATCCTCCAATTTTAAGTATAAAATATGCTTTTCTTCAACTTTGTACACCAAGTTAATTAATTGACTAGTCCGTTATTTAACACATTTTGTACTTGCTTGGGAGGCAGACGGCCCTAGACAAGCAGATCTCAGCCTTACATCATTTTTTTTACCCCTAGGACCTTGAGGCAGGGAGTAGTGAGGGAAGGAAATGGCAAAGAGAGGGTCAAAGGTACAAGACAACAATTTCTGGATCCATCTCCATTGATGGAGGTGAGGATCTTGAATAGCTCTGCCCTACAACCTGTCCACAGTTGTGTGAGTGGAGGAAACTATAGAAAGTTCTTCACACCTCCTCCAACAGTCTTCAGCCATCTCAGGAAACAGACTGCTTCAGTCATCATTTCCCTTCTAGAAGCAAGAAGACTTTGTTAGAGGAAAAGTTGAAATTTTCCCTCAATTGCTCCCCCTAGAGTTTTTGAGGGTTAAGCCCTAGAGTGCTCTGCCAGCCACTGAGGAAGCCACATCTGGAAAAAAAAAAAGACCCGTCTTCTTGCATTCTGAGTTCATACATTCAATTTTACTTTGATTTAAAATGTGTTTCTCCAAGGTATCAATTTTTACATTGTAAGACAGATGACATTTTAACCCTACATGATATACTTCTAGTCAAAGGATTTTAGGATATGTTTGTTCATCAGTAAGTAAAGCTGAAATCTATTGACTATGAAGTTATTGGTAACACTGAATCTATTATTTTTTTTTGTTTTTTGAGGAAGATTAGCCCTGAGCTAACATCTGCTGCCAATCATCCTTTTTTTTTGCTGAGGAAGACTGGCTCTGGGCTAACATCATGCCTATCTTCTTCTATTTTATACGTGGGACACCTACCACAACATGGCTTGACAAGTGGTACATAGGTCTGCACCCGGGATCCAAACCAGCAAACCCTGGGCCACTGAGGCAGAACGTGCGAACTTAACCGCTGCACCACTGGGCTGGTCCCATGAATCTATTATTTTTATGAAGAGATAATGAGTGTATTTTCCCCAGGAGTGAAGAATTAATTGCATCACCTGAATATATTTCCTGTTACCATATCAGGGCATCAGAGGAAAGAAGTTTCCTCAAGTCATTCCTCTGCTTCCCTTCACCTCACTGACCAATCAGAGGATAAATCCTAAATTTAACTTTGGAAGTTTGCTGCAAATTCCAAAGAATTTGCTAAATAGGTTTCAAATGTTAGCCCTTTGTGCGCTTGGGAATGAAGAATTAAAAGAAGAGTGATGGTTACTGTTATGGTAAAAACTTGGCACAAAATGAAACAGGTTTTTTTCCCCCTCTCTCTTTTTCCATGTGCTCACCTAAAGCAATAAATGTGTGGGTGATTACCTCTGATTTTTCCAACATTCTCAAGGCAGTTTAGTGACACGGACAAGGTGCTTTTTAAGATCACTCTAAACATTCATTTCAATTCAGGGAGCATCTTTTAAACTTGCTCTGGGACAAATCTGGTACAGAGTAACATGGGAGATACAAAAGAAACATGAACCCCAGGCCCTCTCTTGCTAGTCGTCTGTGACCACTGCACTGCCCAGCCATTCTTTCCTGGCTCCTCCTCTACCAACTTCTGTATGTTAGAGTCTCCAAGGCTCTATCTTTGGAGTGTCAGCCTTGGGGTGAGCCTTTTGTCTTCTCTGTCTACACTCTCTCCCTAGGTTTTGTGGTTTGCAATGGTGGCCCCCAAATATGGCCATGTTCTAATTCCCAGAACTTGTGAATGTTACTTTATTTGGGAAAAGGGGTCTTTGCAGATGTGATTAAGTTAAGGAATTTGGGATAAAGAGATCATCCTGGATTATGCAAGTGGGCTGTAAATCCAATGACAAATGTCCTTATAAAAGAAACACAGGGGAGATTTGACAGACAGAAGAGGAGGAGGCAATGAGACCAAAGAGGCAGAGCTTGGCGTGATGTGGCCACAAGGCCACAAGTCAAGGATGGCTGACAGCCACCAGAAGCTGGAAGAAGTGAGGAGTGGGTTCTCCAGAGGGAGAGCAGCCCCTGCAGACACTTTGATTTGGGACTTCTGGCCGCCAGATTGTGAGTGAGTGAATTTCTGTTGTGTTAAGCCACATGTTTGTAGTCACTTGTTACAACATCCTCAGGAAACGAATGCACTAGATCATCCCGTCTAATCTCTCATCTTCAAAATCCATCCCTAGATTTAGATCTCCAATCCTGCCTTCTCCTCGGAGGACCACACATCTCACTGCCTATTGGACATCTCCACTTGAATATCTAATTGAGATCTCAAACTTAAGATGGCTAACGGAATTCTTGATTTCCAACCCCTGTACTCACAAATCTGCTTCCAAGTCTTCCCCATCAATAAATGGCACTACCGTCTCAGGCTCAGGGTTTAGGTCCAACTCCCTTATGGTTCCAGCAAACAACCTAACCGTCATGCTTGATTCTTTTCTTGCTCTCAACACCCTCCACCTAAATTCCTAGATGAAGCTGAGTCCTCCTGGGTTAGTTACCTCCTTAGTCCATCATCTCTGACTCAGTCTTTGTTGCAGCCTTCTAATTTCCTCCCTGCCTCTACTCGTGTCTCTCTCCACAAAAGCCAGCGTAAACTTCCTACAGTGTAACTCAGATCTTATCACTCTCTGACTAAGACGTTCTAATAGCTTCCCATCACACTGAGAATAATATCCAAATTTCTTACCTTGGCCTACAACAATGGTTCTCAGCTGGAGACTATTTTGCTCCCCATCCCCTCAGGGACATTTGGCAATTTCTGGAGACATTTTTTGGTTGTCACTACTAGGGAGATCCCACTGGCATCTAGTGGGTATAGCCCAGGAATGCTGCTAAACACCCTACACTGCACAGAACAGCGCCCCACAACAAAGAGTTTTCTGGCCCAAAATGTCAATAGTGCCAAAGTTGAGGAACCCTGGCCTACAGAGTCCACGTGAGCTGATATCTTCCTTCTCTTGCCTCATTTCCTTCTACTCTTCCTCAAACATGCTAAGCTTGTCCACAATTCAGAGCCTTTGAATATGCTCTCCCTTTGGGTTGGTACATTCTTTTCCTAGATCTTTGCATCTCTAGGTCTTCATTATTCAGGAATTGATTCAAATGTTACCTCCTCAGAGGGACATTCCCCACATAAAGTGGCCTCCCCCATTCCGCTCCAGCTACTTGATCATGTTAGCCTGGCTTTACCTTCTATATTGCTCTAACTGACTCTTAAGTTCATCTTCTCTTTTTATGTGTTAATTGTTGGCATCTTCCCTCTACAACTGTAGCTTCTCCAGGGTCTTTCTTGCTCACTGCTGTCTGCTGCATCTAGAGCTTACCTGGCACCGAGTGAGTGCTCAATAAATATTGGTCAAATCACAGACTTACAAATGTAAAGCAATAAAGGATAATGAAATAACTCAAAAATGTTTAGTGCCAAAAGTGATGCGGTGAATCACCAGGAAGGCAGGTTTATTTCTGGCCCTTGTCAATGTCTAGTCTACGGCTCTTTGGGTGTTACCTCCATTGAAGTCTTAACTCCACTGACAGAATGAGTAGTTGGGATGTTCAGCTGACCTTGTTTGTAGACAAGATGTAATTTTACCCTTGAATCTATTGTTCTCAAGACAAAACAGGTGTTCAGGTAGTAGATGGCTGGTAACCAGTTGTTCACGTGCTCATAGATTTTGAAGCATCCACATGGAAGCAATGGATGAACCCCTGAGAGCAGAAGAGACCACTGAGGGATTGCTTAGGGAGAGAAAAACCAAGGATTTGCCCTGAGAGAACCTGCTCTTAGGAGTAGAGGGGAAAGAAGAGTCATCAAAGGAAATAGAGAAAAACGGATTTAAAAAGTAACAGGAAAACAAAACAAAGTCTCTGAAGCCCCAAGTCATGGAGTGATAGAAGATAGCCAATTTATAAAGGAAGCATTGTTAATGCATTTTGGGAATTTGGTGCTTTTCTGTTGGGGTACATGTTCCTTCTATTAATCAGTGAATGGCTAAAAATTTTCTGGCAAAGGAAAAGTAAACTTAGCTATAAAGAAGTGCCTACAGAGAAGATAATGAAAATATTGAGTTCTTACTTTCTAAGAATTTTAACCCTACTATAAAATTTCTTAATTGCAAAGGGTTTGGGGATAATCCTCAGATGTGTAATTTTTCTAAGATCTATTTTACTTATTAGGAAAAACCTTGATCATTTCTAATAGCTCCAAAGTGTTGGAAATAGAAGTCATTTTATTTCCTTTCTTCCTGTGTTGAGTGGTTGAGAAATTGGCTAGGGAGAGTGGCAAAATTAAGAACTGGCAAAAGCTTCCATCTGCCCCAAACTGAGTCAGTCCTGTTTCCATGTTTGGAAATGATTTCTTGAGCTTATCCACATTTTGTTGGCAGGTTGTATCTTCGGAGAATGACTGGCACTTTTCTCCCTACCACTCATTAGCCATGATCCTGGCCTTGGGGAATGCAAACTGTCTGTAACATCCAGAATCTGAGGGCAAATAAACTGAAGACCAAGTGAAATCATGGGCAGCCATTTTGTGAGAACTAACTACATGGCAACCACATGTTATTGAGCTTGACTAGTGGGGGTATATTTTGTCCCATCATTTGAAGATAGAAGGGAAGGAGAGGACATTTTTGAAAGTAGGGTAGAGAACGAGAGTTAAACATATCTGAGAATGAACTCAACTATAACTTTTGCTTCTAAGAAAAAAGGATTTCTGTAACACCTTTAGTGAGCGAGAACATTCTTGTGCACAGTCAGATGCTTTCCACAAGGCATCCTGGGCAAATATCTGTCCTATTACATCATTACAGTGAATGAACAGCCAGTGGTTTCTGTCCTATTTAAGCATGTTTTCATCTAGGAAAATCTAAACTTTCATACTATACACAATTTCAAAGTTGGGTTAATTCAGTTTAGGGGCATCTTCATACAGGCCACCAGACTAAGAAATCATTTTGCCTGACTTACTGATCTGCATTTCAGTAATTGCTATTTCAATGCTTAATATACCTGCAATAATAAGGAAAACATGACATTTGGGTTTGCATATATTTAGACTCAAAACTTATTTTTAAGTTTTGCATCTTTAACATGTTTTTAAACATCAGATTTTACTTATTTCTTCTGTCAATTGATCAAATACACAGGGAAATGAGGATCAACTGACTTTCTTTATTATTATTATTAAATGTTGTTATGATTTATTCCGATCTGTAAAACCTTTATTGCAGGGGTATATCCCCAGATCCTCTGACCTAACAACTCACATTAAACTTTTTGCATAAAGGTCTGGAAAACCTGTTATTCATCCTTAAGTACCGCCTCGAGGCAAACTCGCAGTAGCATGGAGGCCAGAGCTGTCTTGGGTGCATTCTGTCCCTGAAATGTGAATCCTTCTCATGGAGTACTGGCCAGGTGAGGCTTGGGTCTCACCGAGATGGGATTGCAGCCTATTAGGATGTGCGTGGCCTTTGCATAAGAGGACCACCCATGAAAACCATCCACCAGGCTTTTGGCTCCACTCAACCTAATTCTAGACTATGGAGCAGGTGCCAAGAGAGGTTTTGGAGGGTAAGAGATAAACTGGAGATATGGAAAAAACATTACCTGAGGAAACCTTCAGCTTATATATATTAGGGTTCCATTCTTACTCTCTCCCTTCATCCCTCCTTCCTTCCCTCCCTCCCTCTCTCTCTTCTTTCCTCCCTCTCTCCTATTTGATTTTTTCATTAATCTTAGGTAGTTCTTAATGAAGAAGGTCTGTGATAAAGCCATTCATTTATTCATTCAATGAACAGTAACTATGAACTGTTAGACTCTGTGCTAGAGATACAGACGCTCTTACAAATAAGAAAATCCCTGCCTTCAAGGAACTTGTAGTCCAAAGGGGTCACAGACAAGAAAATTAACATTTTTGGCAGAATGCATAATGTACCCCAGGTGTTAGTTGGGACCTCCTGGCCTCTTGAGATCTGGTAAAGATTAGCAGCACAAAATTCCCATTTCATGTCCTTTTGAAGGGCAAAGCACGCCTCCAAGATTCCTGTTGCATTTGTAGTCAGCTCTGCTCTGATTCCTGCTTGCTGATGTACTCTGCATCTTGTAGCTGTTCTTTTATCTCTGTGCTGACATAAACCCACGCTTGAGACACAACTCCTTGTCTTCTAGTCTCTCCCACACCCCCCATCTGCCTCTCCTCCTCCCACACAAAGCAAGGAAAACAAGGCTGATAATATGCTTCAAAACTTGAACTGTGAGTTTTGGGGTCATGGGAGAGCATAGCAATAAACTTCAAATGACAAAGGGCACGTTACTGTTACAGGTCCACGTGGTCCCCCCATCACCAGGGCTTCCTCACTGTCTGCTTCACCCCATGGAGCACCCAGACTTCTGCCATCTTCTCTTCTGCCTCCTGATTCTCCTCCTCATGCCATCCCCCCTGCGTTGCATTCTGCCTCTCCCTCACACTCCTGCTCTGGGATAGTCTTGCTCCCTATTATGCAGAGGAATTCTGTTCTTTTCATGTACCTCCAGATTCTAATCCAGGCCCATTTCATTCATACCTAAATCCATCCTGGTGCTCAGGCAACGGGCCTTTCCTGTTCTAGAATCCACTCTTTTCTTATAGAAGGCAGTTGTGGTTGCATATACTATCTTTTCTTCTCCTTTACATATACTGATTCACTTATCCATTCATTCAACAATATTTGCTGGATGTCTGCTGTTTATCAGGTACCATTCTAGGTGCTAGGAATAAAACTGTGTAAAGATAGGCCCAGGTCCTGTCCTCATGGATTTATAGTCCGAGAAGTATGTCCAAGATGCTATGAAGAAATAGAGAGGCTCTATGTTATTATGGGATAGGATTGCAGGTCATGGAAAGCTAAGTCTAACAGAACAAGCAAGATTAATCTAGGTGGATCAGAGGACAGCAGTTCAGACAGAGGGACTCAATGACAAAAGCTAGCTATGAAGTTCTCTACCATTCATTTGGGCTCCTGGGATGAAAAAGGAAACAGAAAATGTGGTTTATTTCCATCCTCTCTCCCTCTAGCTCCCATACCTCAATACTCAGGCAATACCTGTCAGGTCGAATTGAAGTATGAGCTCTCTAGGGAACAAGAACAGGCATATCTCCCTCCCCTTTTCAGTTTCACGGTGGAGGCAACAGATAGGAGAGGCCTGTTTACACTGGTTTCTCTTCCCCAGAGGCTGGGCCCCTGGAGCACAGCTCCCTCCTTATAGGCAGATCCCAGGGGAGGAGCTTCTTTGCCTCTTGCCTGGAGAGGGGAGGCTGAGGCCGTGGTGTGGCTGGAGGGTTTGGTCATGATCATAAAGAGCTGTGAGATTTGGGATTGGACCTCAGGGCTGCCATTAGTCCATATGGAACATTTATGCAAAACTAAAAATAAATATTGCTGCTTCTTCTGGGCTCGTGCAACCCAAAGCCAGGGTGCAGGGCTTGGCAGGTGCAAGATCCCTGCACCACTTCCCCTTGTGCAGGGTGCAACCTGAACACATGGTGACTCAGTTTGTTCCAGGTTCAATAGATTTTATAAACGTGGGTTGAATAGATTGATGGGGTTCTTATAGGACCTGAATCCACTGATCCACTTGAAGAGTAGGTTCTTCCTCACAAAGCTCTGAATGACTAGCTGATAAAATGGTAGTGTTTAAGGCACTGTACCTCAGAATAGGTACATCTTTTTCCTCTTTCTTATCCAGTTACTTGAAATAACAGTAATATTGGTTAATCTTATTGAGCATACTTGATATGTTCCAGTACTGCGCTAAGTCATTCATAGAGATTAATTCAATGAATTCTTATGACAACCCTATAACCTAGGTGAGTATTTTTATTTCTTTTTAAAATTTCAGAAAACAGAAGCGTAGGGTTTGAACTCGGCTAGTAGGTGGGTTTTAACCTAGAGCCCATTTTAAGTCTCACTCTATCCTATTTCCTTTGCCTTCCCTCCTTCCCTCCTTTCTCTCCTCTCCCGGTCTCTCTCTCCCCTAAACCAAACAAAACTTTGCAGAGGAGCCATGAAAATAAGGTATTCATTGAGTTTCCAGATAATTCTACAATTGATCTTTAGCTCTGACATTCTCTGAGACTGAGTTTTCCAAACAAATAGCTTCCCTTTGTTGTTTGGAGCGTGCCTAAGAGCCAGAATTCTAAAAATCCTGGCTTCGCTTCAGGATTCCAAACCAGCAGGTTGTGCCCAGAGCGTAATCCTTGCTGGGGGTGAATTCAACACACAAGAAAGCAAAGCTCCACTTGGTTCTGCTGAAGGCTGTGGGGCTTCTCTGGTCACCCCAACCGAAGGCACACTGGGGAAGTCCTCATCTGTGCTCTTTTCTAGAGAACCATTTGCCACTGGGGAGAAGAACAATAACTGACAGTTTCTGTACAAAGAGTTCCGTGTTTCCCATATGTTTTTGGCAGATCTCTGGTTAATTCCTTTAGGGATTAACCATCTCCACAAGATGCCATAAGATATACAGCATGGTAACTAAAGTTTGTAACACCGGAGCCTCTAAGGAGGTGTTCTCCTTGACTTGGCTTTGAAAAAAACCCTTATACCTTAAAAAAATTTAGAGTCTATTTAAAATGTGGACCTATCCGTGCGCCTTTAACTCTTGTTAGAGAATGTGATGTAATAAAGATACACAACTAATTCATAAATGTCTAATTTTGGTGAAAAATATGTAACATCTAATATATTAACTTCCAAATAAGATAACCTAGTGTTCTTGGTTTTTAGTTTCCAAAGACTCCTTCAGCATTTCCTTGTTTGGCCTTGAAGGAATTTGCTCTGAGTTCTCAGCCTGGCCCTTGACTTGCTGCAAGACTACAGACTTAGAACAAAGCAGGCAGAGAAGCCAGCAAGTGAAAATGAAAGTAGGAGGCCCTGGCCCCGAGGCTTAGCGTGTGTTCCTTAAAGAAAGAAGTTGCCGCAGGGTCAGGAAAATGTCACTGGCGGCCATTGAACTTGCTATTGCCAGTCAGACCTCATGTGTTCCAGATAGATCAACAAAGTCCAGAGGCAAAATGTTTCAGTGTATCTGTTACAACAGCGTCCTGGCTTTGCTGAGCTGTCTTCTTTCCCAGAGGTTATTGTCTCACCATCAGCCATTTAACCATTTCCCCTGATGTTGACATTCCTAACTCAGTAGGGAAAGTGAGTGACACATTTTCCAGATTGAACCCCAGGCTTTGGAAGGTCACAGCTCAGAAAGGATCAATAGCCAGTTTCTGTCCCATTTGTGAAATTTCTAACCATGATACAGTGCTGGGGCATGCCAGGAAGGAAAGGGGACTGGATTTGCTTGGGTTTGCTGAGGTTAAAAGGGCAGTGTCTTCTACTTACTCCTAATGTTGGGGTTGGAGAGTGGTGGGGTCTTACTCTTGAAGATCATAAAACATATATTGATTTGCTATAGGTAGAGAAATTTTTAAAATTTCAAATGTATAATGTTACTGGGATTATTTTCTCCTCATCTGTTGAAAACAAACTTTTACAGAGACGAGATAAGACTGAATTTGAACATGACTACATTTTGCAGGTGAGGATTCCTAGACCTTTGAACTTGAGAAAAATATCAGAAGTCACAAATCTAAGTATTCTGAAATATCGTGTGGCAAAATAAAAAAACTGTAGGATGAGAGGAGTGAGGAGACCACAGTTCTGATGATTCCTTAGCCTCTATCCAGTTGAGAGAATCCAGTAAAATTCCCAGGTGAGTTAAAAAGAGGAGAGTGGCTCATTAGTTGACCTCAAGGGCCCTTTGTAACTCTCAAATTGAGTGCTGATATAGACACAGCAGTCTGTCTCTGATAGCTTACCACAGTTTTGCTATCTCCTACACCATCTAGGTAAATTTTAGACCAAGGTCACCATGCAGTAATACCCTCTGAAACATTTTCCATTATATTAAATTGAACTATAAGTCCCCCAAATACTATATACGTATTTCATTGCACTTCGTAAACATTCTGTACGGGTCCGAAAATGCATCTGAGACTAAAAATGCACTGTCTTTCAAACCACTTACAAGTGTGGTGTTTAGAATGGAAAATACAGTTGTAAGGAAATACGGTTTCTCTCGAGACTATAATAAAAGGTTTATATAATCAATTAACAGTGCTTTCACTGCCCTCTGCTGCCCAAAAGGGAACAGTGGATTTAGAAAACCTTATCTTACATCTGATTGGGGAAGGCCAACTTTTCATTTATGGTCATGATTATTAATGCTTGCTGGCATGTTCCAAGTGTAACACTATCTGACTTGGAAAGTCCCGACAAGGAAGTAGCCAATGGCCTGAAACCAAATAAGCACTGTGTTCTTGTGAGTCAGGATTTTCTAGTCTTCTGGGGTTTCATTAAGTTCTGGGTGTTCTTTCTACAAGATCACTAATATGTGGAAATAGCTGTTTATTTAGAAGTTGATGACAAAGTTTTTTTTTTTAAATATCAGTTATTTTTTAAAATATGAAAAACTAGTAGAAATGGCAACAAAACTGATCTTAGAAGAGAACATTGCTCCTTTAGAAAATGGTGTGAAGCTTCATAGAATTGCCTTGAGGGAATCTTCCATTGTTTGCATTTAAATCTTGGGTGCTTAGCATAAGGAAAAGATGGAGTGCTTCATAGTTTCAATTACATCTTCTCCTACTTTTAATTAACAACATTAGGTGCCATTTCTGTCCATTCTCTAGGGCTTCTGTTTAATAATGATAGCGAAAATTAATAACTGACACTCGTGAGCCTTCCTGGAGAGTGCTTGTAACTTGTACTCGTTATTCACCTAGCAAAAGCTTTACCTGAAATCTGTTTTACGCCTGAATTATAAATTATTAACAAATTTCATTCACTTAACAGTTATATGTCAAACGCCTACTGTGTACCAGGCACAAACTCATAGATGAATGAACAGCATTTCTGACTTAAAGATGCTCTCAATTTAGTGGGATCAAAACGTAGATAAACACATGTCTTACTGAGAAGTTTCCAAATGTTGTGCTCCCAATGGTGCCAATCAAGAGCCCCAGTAATTTGATTGTTTCCCGTTAGGATCCATGACACAGTCACCAGTGACTAATTCTGTCCTGTAGTACTCCTTAATACTCACTAAAAGCTACAAGAACAGGTATTGCACCCCCCTCTGTTTTTTTCTCTATATATCTTTTAATAACTTGATAGCTCTCTTGAACAAGATGCATGCACGCATCTACCCTAACCACCCCACTTACTGTCCAATCACAACTGTGTTTATAAATAATAGAAAGATAAATTTACTTCCAAGTGCAGATGACCTTATTGTGTTGTTAGAAATCTGGAGGGCTCACAATAGAAAATCGGTCGTGCTATATCCAATTGTTGCAAAAACAGAGAGCTACAAATCCAACACTCAAGGGCCAAGGTGGGTGTTTTTGGTGGACGATTCTGACATTTAACTAGCTAGGAGTCAATCAACATATTTAACAAGTTAGTTTATCTGGTTACTAAGAGTATGTTTTGAAAACATAAGGAATGCACATGGGGCTTTGCTTGAAGTCCTCAAATGTCACATAAGGAATACACAGGCAGTTATTGCTCAATGTCAAGTGCTTTGATAAAGTTTTTCATTTTGTTATGGTCAAGGTAGGCATTTAGTTATATTTGCTTCAAAATTTTTCTGGGATTAAATCCTTGAAATCATACTGTATGGTGTGCAAGTGGGGACCTTGGTTGTCTTTCTATACATATGATTCCTGAATGGAAACCCCAAGTTTCTTCTTGAGAATCTTAGCCAAGCCCTACCTGTCTCTACTGGCCACCCTGATGCGGAAACAGAGTGGCCTTCTGTTTGAGCAACTTCTTTCGGTCTCCTCCATCCTAGGGCCAATGTGGTTCTTCAGCTAGTTGCCTCATAGAACTTGGAGGGGAGGGTAACATCTAACTACCGCCCCTCATACTTACCAAAAAGTTGGTTGATGGAAACTGTCTACACTAAGAATATTTTTTTAAAGTTTCATGAAATTAATGGTTTTTTATGCCATAAGCATGTTGTGAAATTTTAGGGGGCAATAATTAGTCATCCTCTTCTCCTTCTTTTAATTTCTGAACAAATTAAGAATAGACCCGAGTTAGACAGATGGAGTCCCCCCAAAAAATCAGCCTTATTATTGGTAAAGTTGGCTTGGAGAACATGGTTCGACCTCTGACCACATCGGGCTTTCTACAGGTTGCCTTCATCTTGGAAGCATTTGCATGTGCAGGGAAAATAGTCCTACCGAAGAGTTCTGGGTAGTGCTTTAGAACTCCTTGTCAGTAAATGAATGAATGAAGCAATCGATCAGAAAGGTGACTTCTGCTTTCCTCAAGGGAACTCCAATATAAATTCCAGAGTACATGGAATCTTCTTTATTTTGACCCCTGATGACTCTTTGCCTCTTTGGACTTGCCAGCTGTTAGCACTCGCGGAGGTGGTGGAAAGCTGGAGGGGCTTTCAGTCTGAGCACTTTCTGGTGCCAGCAAGAGGTCCCATCGACATCTTTTCTTCTTCCTCTTCTCCCTTCGTCTTCAAATATGACGTTATTCTCTGAGGTGAAGGTGAACATTGCTTTCTGAGATTTGCTCAGTGCTTTAAGCCAGCTGTTTGGGCTCAAGTAGGATTAATTTAAGTACCAGCTGCTGTTTAGTGACTTACTCTAATCAATCAACAGATATTTATTACGTGCCTTTTAAGCAGAAAGCAAAGAAAAAAGCAAAACAAACCCATGACTCTTAAGAACAGGGAGCCAGATCCTACTGATGGTTGTGTTATGTCAGTGTTTCCTGACAGCAGAGGACTGAAATGCCTGTCTCAAAGCTCCCAAATGTTCAAGGCTTAGAGTAGCACTCACATCCCCCCTTCCCTTTAGGTTTTACCTTCAAATTATCAATTTTACTCACAATAAAGATGGACTGGACAATGTGACTTGGACCTGAGGCCAAAATAGCACTTCCTTTTAGGGAATTAACATTTATTAAATTAAAGTTACTTGGCCTCTGGTGATGGGCTGACCTGACTCATCCGTTTGCAGACAAGACTGCTGGCATGGGGAACAGGGCCTACGTGGGGAAAGTTTGCTTACTGCCTGGATCTTGAAGCATAGGTGAGCCCACTGCCAATGAGAACAGCCAGCCCAAGAGAGTAAGAGAAAGGACTGGCCATCACTAACTTTTCAATTCAATAACCATAGACCTTAGAAAAAATCATGCCTCAATGGCTTTTAGGCTCTCCACCAATCAAATGAGCTACTCTTCCCAAGGGTGAAGTGACAGGAGACATCCAGAAGTGTTATGTTGTCTCTTCTGTGAGAGGAATGGAATTTCCCTTTTTGAGAAGGTATGAAAGGGGAATAATGGTCTCCCCAACACCAAATTATTCTACAGGGGTCAACCTCACAGAACAGTCCTAGCGAGCTTCATGGTGCTCTGCAAATTGTCCTGCACACCACTGCAGGTTTGCATGTAGAACTCTAATTCATCTCTGCAGAAATTCTGATGTAGGATTTATCCCGATTTTTTCTGATTGGAAGGCCCCATCAGAACATAAAAGAAAGAAAGAAGACAGAATAATATTTACCATACATACAAAAAGAAATCTAAACCTGCAAGCAAAATATGATCCCCTTATGTTTCCCATTTGGGAAAATAAAATATTTTATATGTATTTGTCCTTCCTTCTCCCCCTCCCAAAATTCAGGAGCTAATTTGTCCTAAGTAACTCATAAGGAAGCCTAGTAAACTATCTGTTAGGTGCTGACTCCAATTCTTTTCCGTCACTTCTAGTGTTCTTCTCCCAGGATTGTCGTCAGGTTGAAAGAGGTTTCATAGGTGAGAATGTTTTGCCTGTTGCCTGACATTTAAGGTCGCAAATCTCTGGGTTTGAATCCTGGCCCTCCCATATTCTAGCTCTGTGACCTTGGGCAAGCCACTAAAAATCTCTCTGAGGCTGAGTTTATTTTTCATCACAGGGGAGTGCTTAATAATTTTAATACTTTTTCTTTGAATCTTAGAAATGAATTAGATATCACAGAATCAGAAATATGTATTTTGTAAGCTGACTGTCCCCACCAGCCTCCTGGCGTCTCCTTGCCTACACTGTATTTTGCAGGCAGCAAGTAGAGTGGGAAATATTTGAACTTTAGAGTGGAACGGCTATGGGTGGAAATTTCTGTTCTACTGTTGATTAGCTGTGTGATCATAGGTAAATCATCTAAAAGGTCTGATTATTTTACTGCACTGAAAAAGAGAATCACAGTGAGAAAAGAGACCTATATTCAGATTCATATCTTAGAGAAGGAAATTCGAGTACATCAAATATCAGATTTCTTGCTGCATTTTAGAAAGCAGTTTATATATTACGGGAGGTCTTCATTTCTTCAATGATTCACTCACTTGTAGGGCATACCTGTATCCTAAGTTTGTGCACAGGCACACACACACCTCGCTCACACAGGTTCAGCTTCCTTTCAGGGTGTTCGGATTTCTCTGAGAAGGCCCCAGCACGGTGCCAATGATAACTGGCAACTTCTCTTACCGTGATGAGTGGTGAAGGGTTAATCCCAGGACCTGTCAGGTTTGGCCAATTACCATAAAAATTTCCCGTCATCAAATGTAAATATGTGTCCTGCCAAGTACTTCCCACTTACTTTTTAAGCTTTGTGTTTTTCATTAGAACTTTAATCCATGTGTGCTGAGTTATTTACTAAACTCAGAATACTCTTGGGCAAATGCCGGTTCATATCTAAAAAGTTCCATCCCTGAAAAAGAACCCCCGTAAACATCCACATTTTTTTCTTCCTTCCTTTTATTTTTTTAGCCACAATTTTGAATTTTAACTAGGATCAGAACTAAAAGAAGCCTAGTTTGGTCCTGAAGTTGCATAAAAGGTATATTGACTACGCCAATCAGTAGCTTCTGTACCTATAAGCTAAAAGAACCACACCGAAAGAAGAAGTCTGCCATCACTCGATATATTTTTAAAGGGCAAATTCTGTATTGACCTATTTTAAGCTTCTTCCTTCTTCACAGAAAGGCAAGTCAAGTATTAATGTTCCCGTTTTACAGCTGAGGACACTGACAGAGACAATCAACAACTTGCTTCTCTTGGTCACATGATAAACATTTTGGAAAGGAGAGTTGAGAATGAGAGTTAAACACAGCTGAGAATTAAACTCAGATAATTTTTACCTTTGATCTGAGGAAAGAGGCATTTCGACAATAGCTTTAGCGGGAGAGTACGTTTTAGTGCCAAAGGGTATCAGCTGTTGCTAGGGGCGTCTGCAGCCTTTCTCAGTGGGGCGAGGTGGGAAATGCACACACAGGCATTATGTCATCAGGGCTCTCACGCACCAGAGGTTCCCTACTTAGTTACAGTGGTGGAGCTTTATAGAGCCAAGTTATATAAGAGGTTTTCTTATTTATGAATATTCAGCCCATTTGTAACTCCCTTGCCCATCTTTGGCCGCTGGCCCAGTAGAGGCCCAGAACCCGGAATACTGTGTAAAGCTGTGGACTTCTTGCCAGATGAGGTTTGAGTTCCCTCATCACATTTATGACTTCCACTCCCACATCTATCCCATACTGGTATGTTTAGCTCTGAGCTCCCATTTGCCTTCCTGTCCCGTTTCAACAATTCAACTAATTTCAGCACATCCCTCTGCTTGAATACTGACTCCAATATAATCAGTGCTATTACTCAAGCATCTTGGAAAGAGAGCTGGGGTGTTCAAGTCCTTTCCCAATATTTTGATTTCCCTTCCTAGATTCCTTGTTTCTTCCAATGGTACCCCCCTTATTATGAATTTGCAGTCATCCTTGAGTTCTTCTCTATAAATCCAGTCTCACTGAGTCTATAGTTTTTGCTTCAAATTGTCTCTTATCTCCTTCCTATGGGTTATTACAAATAAACTCTAATCCAGGCTCTCATCACTTCATGTTTGCACGGCTTTAATGGTTTCCTAGTCTCTCTCTCTTCAGTCTTCTCTCCTCCAGTCCATCCTGCACACTGACTGATCTCCCTAGTGCTTAAAAACCAGTAACAATTTTTCATCGCTACTGGGTTATATCCAAATATCTCATCCTGGCATTGAAAACTGTGTTTAGTATGGTTCCACCCCACTAATCCACCTTTACTTTCAACCACCTGCCACACACACCCTCCCACCCTTGTTAGGTCAAGCTCTGCATTTCTCAAGAGCACACTGTGCTTTTCCCACCACTATTCTGCCATACTTACACTGTGGGCCACACATAGCCCAGGGATAGGGCCAAAGGAGCTAGATAAAGACCTGCACATGTAATGATAAACAATATGGGAGATAGATGCCCAGATCTATCCAATACTAGTACTAGAAGGAAGACAAGTCTAACAAGTAGAATAGTTTGAGACAAGTATGGGAATAGAAAATTGGATTAACCTGGGCAAACAATTCCTTTCAGAAAAAGCCCAAGTTCAAGAGTGGGAATGGACTGGTATAGGAATGACAGACAGAGATGAAGGATCCACAACATCCATTCTGAGAAATCTAGGGATATAGACAAACGCACCTGGGATATCTACGAACAGGTGGTCATAGAGTCCAAGTGCTCAGATGAAATCCAAGTGCAAGGCTTGCAGCCCTGGGAGAAGGAGGAGGTATGACAAGGGCAAGAAGAGACTCCCATCCTAGAGGAACTGGGTTATCACCCAGTTTATCAAGGGCAGGATTAAGTCACAAAGAATAAGTCACAAAGTCACAAAGAATAAGACAAGCAGGAATATAGTTACAAGATTGGTTCTCTAAAACAAGGCAGAAGCCTAGTTGTCAAAACTGGGTCACCTGATCAGAGCAAACCAGCATCAAGTGACCCAGTCCTGTGCCCCTAAAATCACAGGGCTAAGAATATGTGTTGCAGAGCCTGAGAGGGAATCTACCGTAGTAAAAGCCTTTGCACTTGAATTTTCATTCTCCTGAGACTTACTGTATGATTGTGTGCAAGTTCCTTAACTTTTGTTAGCTTCAATTTCTTCATATGTAAAAATGGGGAAAATAATAAATATTTCAGATTTGCTATGATAATTAAATCAAGTGTGTTCTGTGATGCCTGCCATTTAATAGTAGGCTTCCTGCCCTCTGCTAGAGCTTCTGAAATCTCTCCTGCCCAAGAAAAGGACTGATCCTGGTGGCTGAGGTGCTGCTAAGCCTGTGGGTGGGGTGCAGCCATTCCACTGATGGTGGGGAAGAGCCTAGAGGTGAGAAATCAGGCGTGGCCAGACTCCTCGCCAGGATGCCTTCCTTCCTCCCTCCTTCCTCGTCTGTCCTCCCACCTCCCTCCTTCTGCCTCTCTTCTCTACCAATCTTGAACATGACTCATTCTCAGCACAACCTCACCTCTTCTGTGAAGCATCAGCCCTGCTGTAGCGATTTCTCCATTCTTTTAGCCCCTTCTGGAGGGGCATCTTGCTAATTAGTGCTTGATCACGTATAGTATTAGCAATCCTAGTTTTGGCTTCGTCCAAGTAAATCCCTAAGTTTCACGGCACTGCCATTTGTAATTTTGCAAAGACGTGACTTCCACTCAGGAGTTCTGCAAAGCTGGTTTGAGGTAGTGGGTCACTAGCCAAGTGAGTGAACCCAGCAAATCGACCCCCGCCACAGTCCAACATAGTTCTGATAGTATCAAGTTGTTGCTTGACTATTTTAGGAGGGAATTACGTGCTATTGTGGAATTGGAGGATTGGAAATTTTCTAACATCTCTGGATAAATTCCTTGAAAATATCAATAGCTTACAGTATTGTAATTTATTGATTTTAGTTGTCTCTTGTTCTTTAGCCAGATTTACCCAACTAAAGTTCAAGCTTCTCTATGAATGGGCCAAGTCTTGGTTCCCCTGCAATCCAGCCTAATGTTGCCTTCATAGTGTGCACTCAATCTGCAGTTGTTGATTGACTCAATGACTACATCTTGCTTAATTTTTGGGATGGTAGGTAGTTTTCTTTACGTAGTTACATCTAAAATAAAATATGACATTTTCCCTAACATAATAAAAAGGGAAGTAAAACACAAAAGAGTTGAGTCTGATACTTATGTTTTGAGAAGGAAAGCATGACAAACTATTTGCAGGGAAATTTTGTCTACACGTCCTCCTTGTCACCAGTTGGCTTATGAATAATCAGTGATTTCTATTACCTTGTTCTCTTCGTGGACTGTGTATCTGTAGTCTGATGGATTGTCCACTTGTTCTGATGATTTGCTGAAATGGAGAAACATTCAGCCTCGTTTATGGAGTAATGATTATCAGTACCCAATCACGTCTCCCTACTTCCAGATTTCTTTTACTTTCTTTTTTAAAAAGTTTTCTTTACTTTGGAAAATGATGCCAGGACTTTATGACTAATCATAGGTACAGATATACCTACATATGTCGCACCAGATGCTCCTGACATTACACACACGTATATTTAGCCAATCTGTTGGAAAGTGGCCATGTATAGGACTCTAACCTCTTCCTCCCTGTCCGACTCGTTTTACCCTATGCAGTGGCCTCCAGTTGAATTTTTTTTCAATAACCCCCTCACCCACCTGCCCACATGCACATTCACACACCATTTCCAATACCACCCTCTAGCTCAAACCGTCATCATTCTATGGCTGGACTAATGTGAAAGTCCTCCAGGGGCATTTCTGGATTAGTCACTTTCCCTTCAAATCATTCTGTGTTTTGCTTCCATGTTTGCAGCCCCATAACACTTCTCACGCCCTCAGCACCAAAGACAAACACCTCTCTAATATAACTCCAACCTTCCTGTCAGAGTCACCTTCTTCCCGATGTAGCCAGTACTCACTAGGAACTGCTTTATGACATAGCTGTTCACACACATCACTTTTTACTAGATTGTATGCACTTTGTGGGCAAGGACTGTGCCTGGCCCTTCTTCGTATTCCCACATTGTTTACTTCAAAGCCTTCACTGTAATATGTGCTCAATAAATATTTGTTCACTGGATGAATATTCTCTCACTATCTATCTTGCATTTCCCCCACAATAAGGGGTTTCAATAGAGACATCTATTGGGGGTGTGCAAATTGGGCCTCAGAAATTTATGTAACTATGAATTATAATTCGAGCAATCACTTTCATAAATTATAGTTTCTCTATAGGTTGCAGGTGGTGGTTTGAAAACACCAACAGGAAAAGACATTCCTTCTGCACTCACTCAGCATAGTTGAGCTAGAACAGTGGACAGTTTGTGATTCTGAGCCCTTGGTCTGTTGTTTAATCGATATCCCGTGTTATCAAGAAAGAAGATTGGAGCCCAACTATCATTCATCCACATGTATCATCCTGACTTAAACACTAAAGAGGAAAAAACACTCTGGCTGGTTGAGAAATAAAGTTGTACACATTCTATATTGTATCCTGTTTTGAAGCTAGCTTAAAAGGAAAACTCCTGGATGAAAACAAATCATATTAATTTAATCAATTATGGATGCTAATAATAATGATACATAAACCCATGTACTTTGTAGTAAAACCTCTTCCTCTGTTTTCCGAAAATCTTGATTTTTTTCAACTCTTTATAGTGTATTTTTCTTTTTGGGACCCACTCAGACCTTACCATGTATCTTCTTGAGACAGAGTGAAAAGAGTTGTTATGCACTCTATTTTTTCCAGACTGTTCCTCAACTGTGACATCCGTTTTCAGGTCGGCTTGCCTATAGAGTGTAACCGTATTTATGCACATGTCCACATTCCTCCAACTGTCTGGGGTTCGCTGGGTAGGTTTTACCTAGCTCCTTCCTTGACCTCGGTCCTCCAGGGAGCCGTGGGACCACAGTGGGCCATACTCCTTCCTACTTCCCCTCTCTTCCAACGCACACATGCCATCACTCTAGAGTCATATTGGGCTCATTTTATAGGGACCATCACCATTCAAAGCATCTGTCCCTATTTCAGTATAACCTAGCTGGAAAGGAAAGATGTATAGACCCTCTGATGCAGGGGTTTTCAAATTCTGGTTTATAAATGGATCAAAGTGGGCCTGCTTTGCTTGAAGGGGGAGGGAAGATGGACCCTGTGTCCTGGCGGTAGCTTGTGAGGCACACCCTCTCCACATATCAGTCTGTAAACCACTAATCCAAGCTAAATGTCACAGTTTGAAGATGAGGAAACTGAGCCCAGAAAGGTTAAGTTACTCACTCATGGTCACATTAGCAGTTTGTGGCAGAGCTGATCCTAGAGCTCAGGTTCCTAAGCACAGGGTCCTTTCCAGGGCTTTCCCCACAGCACCAGATAACCGCTAGATAAAGAAACTCATTTCTGCTCACTGGACCAGCTCAGTTCATCTCTGTACCTAAAAGCGGTGTACGAGAACCAGTGCTCTCCTTGCTGAAAATCTTTTATTGTTGAAGGAGATTCACAATTAACCGAAATCACCCAAAATACCACAGTGTGATGAACCACAAGGGACAGCCCAGCGTGTGCTTTTAGCTGGCCCCGCCTGCTCCAGGATGTGCTTTAGCTGAGTAGCCTAAAGCCCCCGCGGCCATCCTGGCTCATGTGCCCTGCCCAGAACAACCTGCAAGTCCTGAGTCCACTGTCCCTTTGATGGGTGTTCTCGTCCTTTCTCCACAACAACCGGGGAAGATAACCACAGGCATTAGAGGGCCTTGATGGTGGCCAATTAGAGCGGAGCCCCCACAGAGTCCCATTATGGGGCATTCACATGAATACCCTCCTCCACAGTGATCCTTGTGATTAATGTAATCATCATAATTACTGACCCCCTCTTGAGAGCCTTGGCCACAAGGAGAAGAGTGGAATGTTTTCCCTGAATGCATTGATAAGCTGTATGTCCTTAATTGCGGAATATGGTGTCAAGAGTTCTGATGAGGGGGTTGCCCTGGAGGAGCTGAGGATTGGCCCCGAAGGCCTAAGGGAGCCAGTTCAGCTTATATCCCACAGCTCAGTCCCCACAGCCACATGCCTGCAGCCAACTATAATTAACAAAAACAACTGTGTGGCTGCTGCTCTTGTACTTTTTACTCCAACACCTTTTGAAGGAATGTTGGCAAATAAAGCCTTCCTTTTTCCCTCATGCCTCTCAGACTTGGCACATAATAATTTTTTTTAGGTGAGAAGTTACTGCTTAAGTCAGACAGGCCTGGTTGGTACCCATTTCCACCCAGAAAAAATAGTTGACTATTCTCAACCCAGACCGCTTGAGGGCAGCATAGCCTTAGGAGCACGTGTTTTGACCAACTACTGTGCAGCGTGAGGAAGAAATATGCAGTGTGGGCTTCGCTCACACATTCCAGTAATTCAGGGAATAAAACCATGAATAACGAGGAAACGCTCCCTGCAAGTCATCTCAAATTTAAGGATAAAGGAATAAATGTCTAATTTTCAATGTGCTTACATCGTTTTCTTGTATAACGTGATTGCTTGAGACAGGCATAATGTAAACCATTCATATAAGGAGGGATTTAAAACTGGAGCACTATCAAAAATAAAAAGTCCAGGGCAGTATAAAAACGAAAAAAGCTAAACTAAAATATCACCCACAATTAACCTGGGAACAAAGTCACGGAAGGGTTTGCAGGTCCTTATGCTCTTCTTGGGAGCATAACCAACGTGTCCCCACTATAACTTCTTTTAAGCTGAGCTAGAGCGCTGCCTCTGTGCCTTTCTTCCATCTTTCGGGAGGCAATCCAGAATGGACAAGAGAAGATGAAGGGAAGAGGTTTTGGACGAAAAGGCAGAGGAGGAGGAAGGCATCACACACTGTCCTTGGAGAACCACCAAGTGATCACTAGGCAGATAACGTCTACATTGACCCACATCACAGGGAGGTGTACTGGCTCCGCTCATCTCCAACCCCTCCCCAACAAATTGTTTGTAAATGCCTTTTGGTAGTTTTCACAGGATGCTAATAAACAAATCGCAGTTGTTCAGCCTAGTGTGATAGAGATATTTAAGTTCTCTTTCCAAATACCACTGCATAAGATATCTAAATAGCAGAGACCAATGACTGACTCCCAGAAACCTGTCTGGAAGGCACTCTCTGCAGTCCTTCCTTTGCTTTTCTTTATGGGCTGCAGGCAGAATACAATAGTTCTTGGACACATTTCCTGGGTTATTTGAACAGGCCAAACTCTTACTTTAAGCACAGTTCTTTTGAGATTGTGATTGTTGGGGAGTATTGGGGGAAAGATCTGGAAGCTAATGAAAGTGACTCATATGAGTAGCTTTCTTAGTTCAACCTCAGTTGGACCTTCAGTGTCTCTTGAAAATCTTTCCTTTCATCACAAGTCAATATCCTATCAAATTCCTTTCTGTATTTTTTTGCAAACTTCCCAAACCAAACTCCTTCCGCTTAGAGCAGGGAGGTAACCTCAGAACTTTGCTGAGACCGCCAAGGTGATAAGGCGTGAACTCCTTAGCTTTCTTCCCTTCCTTTCAAATTTCCCCTCAGTCTCTTCCAGGAGCTCGTTCCATCAAACATTTCCCCACTCCACCCTTTCCTCTTCAACTTTTTCCCCTACATTTGTGGAAAAAGTTCTTTCTCTACCTTATTCCTCTTTTCAGCGCTTACCCTCTCTCTCTCCGTTCAGGGCAGATTTCTTGAAAGAAAAGTCTAGACCAGGCCTCCACACTTTGACCCCTTCACTCTCTCCCTTGCATTATTCCACAGGCCCCCATCCCCCTTCAGAAACTTCCCTTTAAAGCTCAACAATAATCTACTTACCACGAGGCGGTCCATTGATGTCTTCTCAGCTCGCTCTTTCTGCGTCACATCCCTGTTACCATGGTGATGATATTGACCAGCAATCCTCCCACCCCTCTCGCTTTGAAATTCTTTCTTCCCCTGGAATCAGTAACGCACATACTCACTCTCTGACCACTTCTCCTCCATCTCTTTGGCCCCACTTCTTCTACTTCCCCCTTAAATGTGGGAATTTTTCTGTAATCAGCCCCTTGATCTTCTGTGTGTCCTCCTTTACCAAGCTCATCTAATCTTATGGCTTTAACTACCACCTCTCTGCCCTTGACTCCCTAGTATCTATTTCTCTTCCAAGCTATGTACCTGACCTTCCAATGGAATATTTGTCATGTCCACTTTTATGTGCTGTATCTCAAACAAACACTTCCAAAATAGAACTCATCTTTCCTGCACAGCCTCCCCATCTCCCTGTCCCAAACTAACTCCTCCTTACCATCCCTCAAGTCTCACAGAACGTCATCCTTGACTTCTATTGTGCCATTTGTAAGTTGATTGGACATGGGGAGTAAAGGATTATGAAATGTCTTTCAGAATCTCCCTCATATTCACAGTAACACTACTCTACTTCAAGCCTTCATTTCATCACCTGGGCTTTTGAAATGATCACCAAACTGTTGTCTCTGTCATTAATCTCTCTCTTCCCCTTTCCAGCCCAACCAATATTTGGCCATTAGCTATTTTCCCAAACAGTCCTCCGCATACAAAAGAAACTGGTAACATTAGTTACCTCCAAAATAGATACCTGGAGGACAAGTGTGGGGGGGGGAGGGAGAAATTTACATTTATATACCATCTTATTCCTTTAAAATTTTGTGCCCCATGAATATTTTAGCTATTAAGATTAATGTTTGTTAAATATTAAGTATTACCTATTAAATTTAAAAAATAAATGAAATATCCTTTACAGTTACTCTTCTGTTCAAAATCCTACATACGCTGCCTTCAGAACAAAATCGAACTTCATCTTATTGTTCAAAGCTCCCTAAGGTGTGGCCACAGCTCACCTCTCTAGTCTTTTTTGCTCTGCTTTCTGTGTCTGCTCTAATACACTCCACAAGCCGGTCACATGCCCTTACTCTGCATTCTGAGGCTTCCAGGCCTTTGTTTAAACCACGCCCTCTGCCTGAGGTGCCCTACTTCATACCAGATGCAGGCCTACCTCCCTTCCCGCTTCACCTCAGACGCCACCACTTCCGAAGTGCTTTCCCAGATCTCAGCATTTAGAACTCCTCCTTCTCTTCTGTAGGTTTCCTTGATGATCCTGTCAAAGTCACCCTGGGTTTGAAATTGTCTGTGGATGGGACTGTTCTTAGCTGTGTATTTTGCACCCCTTAGTTCAGTGCTTTTCACATAATAGGCTCTCAGTAAATGGTTTCTGAATGTCATTGGTCCTGAGACAATGCAAAATTCAAACTTTGAGCTGTTTGGATATGAGGCTCAACGGTGTCTTTGTGTCATCACCGGTGTTTGTCATTGCCATTAAGAAGTGCAAAGCTTGATGGGTTCCCAAATGTGGGCTTCTCTAAATGTGGTCCTAGGCCACCTACTACAGGAACACCTGGAGTGCTTGCTAAAATGCAGATTCCTTGGCTCCAACTGAGACCTGCTGGTCCAGAGTCTCTGGGGGTAGGGTTTGGCAATCTAATTTAAGCGAGCACACTGAGTGATCCTTGTGTATAGTAGATTTTGCGAGCCTCTGCTCCAGTAGGACATAGCAGGGTTCAGGGGGAACCTTTTAGAAGAGAGAAGCCCTGAGGTTTTCAGCCCAATCCCGCTTGTCTGCTCCGTGTTCCTCAGCTTCTGCCAGTCCTTCACCCTGTTGCGCAGCCTGCTCCGTGTGCCTGGCTGTGCCTCGTGCTCCTGGAACAGGGCTCGCCTCTGTCTCTCCTTTCAGGACATTGACAGCTGATCTGTCAAGCTCTGATTCCCTGCAGAGGTTGGTTGGTGTTGGCATCTCTTGATTGCAGAGGGGTGCTTCCGACTTCAACAATAATCTTGACTTTTTCAGTCTTCTCTTCTTTCCTGTAACTGTTGTAGGCAAGTGATTATCTCTCTGTTGTAGACATGAGGATCTTGAGGCAGGAAAATGTTGAGACTTGCCTAAGCCTCTAACATATTAATAGAGTTAACTTTAAAAGCCCTGTCATCCAACTTGGCATCCCCAGTAACCATTTTGTCAATCAGTAAGTCAATCAGTTAATCAACAAGTATTTACTAAATGCCAAACAGGCGTCCATAAGTGTCTTGTTTAACATCTGTTGGCTGGGCTGGGCCCTGAGCAGAACTTGGTCCAGTGACCTCACATTATCCCTGATCTAGGATCTAATTCTGTACCATGCCGTCCACGGTTGGCTGCCTTTATGGTCATGCCAGGTTACTGAGCTATATTTCACACAAACACCACCATTTACTACATAATTCTGCAGCCCTCAATGAAGGTAAGAGGGACAGGGTAGGCCAGCTTCTCTAACGTGACCAGCTGTCTGGCAATCTTAGCTTGACGCGCCTCTGACTCTGTGGGGTTTTCCTTGGACTTGCATTGATTTAAAATTAGAAATTCTGCAGACAATATATGGCTCCACGAAAGAAATCTTTTTCTTCTCCCCTGCCAATGCATAGACACTCTAAACCCCTACCCTCAGCATAAATGGCCTTCATTTCCACAATTTGAAATCCTTTTGTAGGTTAAGATTATTATTTAAACCCGCTCCACAGCCCCCAACCCTATACCCCTTTCCAAAACTGATAGGCAGACTGAATGTTCTCATGCCACTGACTACATTTACTAACACTTATATTGTCATTTATTTTCTAACAGTCATGGTGGAAACCATAACCAAAACTGTTCAACCCAGTTTACTCTTTTCTACCAGCTTACTTTTTTATGAACCAAAGATAGTAAAGTAAGTTCAGCTTGTTTAAGAATGTCAACTCAAACTGAAATTTCTGTGCCAAGAGTGTCTTATAGGTTATCCGACCTTTTGCCAGGTCATTCAGGGTCTTGAAAATCAGATTTCAACCATCTTAGGTTACCTGTAGGGAATCAGCATCAGAACAAAACCACCGTGGATAAGATCTGAACATTTTTGACCCTCTTTCTTACTTAAATTTCATATGTTTTTAAAAGCAGCCCAAAAACTTGACCCTGATCTCGATTGGCTTTGGTGGTAACAAAGGTATCTATGGGAAACATCCCCCCCATCCCAGGTTTGAGAGGTGATAATGGGCACATGCGGCCCTTTCCACCATCTCCAGACTACAAGGGGGCTGGATTTAGAACTAGTCTAAACCACGTTGGGTGCCAGGGAGCATCATCCTTTACTGAGAGGGATTCTGACCAGTAATTTTACCTCCACATTGTTCCACTCTCTATTTCAGGCTGAATGTTGTACATGCTCTTCCTTTTTCCATCTCATCTAGCCATTAAATAAATGCCCTGGCTGGATCAGAGGAACCAGGAAACAGAACGTTACTCAATGTGCTATTGACATTGCCCCCTAAAGCTTTCAACAACTTCCCCTATCAAATCTCTGAAAGGGCCAGAAAATTCCAGTGAATGGTTATTGTCCATTCATGTGTGTTGCAAATGTGTTCTGCTTCTCACTCAATAAAACCACTGCGGTTTTGCTGAATTGTGCCAAGCAAAGTCTTCTCTGGAGATCTTATTGTCATTATCATTGTTCTAGCTGAAACTGCAAGTATATAGAATCTCTAATAAGTTAATTATAGATATCTAAATGGACGTGGGAAAAAGATAATTGACTAGATCCAGTTCACAGAACAAGTTACTAAAGATGGAATAGATGAAGAAATAAAGTCTAATAATTTTCTTCCAGGATTACAATAAAATTTATTTTCTCTTGTAACTTAGAGTGCCCCACCCAAATAACATCAAGGGGAAATTGAATAATATGCTTTTCATTCTTTGGAATTTCACTCTGATTCAAAGATAATGTTGCTTTAGTTATTTTTAACTTTACTTTCTGTACTCATTAAAATACTTAATACGCACCAGAATCTTTGCTTCTAGACTCTTCTCTTCGCTTCATATTGATGCATCTAAGAGTAGAGTAAGCACTCGATCGCTTTTTGAATATGCTAGCAGTGCTATTACTATGTTCCATTTTTGTTTTTAAAATATCCGTTTTTATAGTCACTTACTCCACGTCTAGGTGTTTTATATTCTTTTTCAAATTCTTCACAACAACCTATAAGGTACATATTTGCGTCATAACTCTACAGAAAAGGAACATGACTCAGAAAAGTTATGTAACATGTGAAGTAGTTAGCTCGGTGTCTGACATGTAACCATTTCTTAATAAATATTAGCTAACATTATTATTTTTCCCCAAGGTCACACAAGCCACTAAATGGGTGAATTTGAGTTCAAACTCAAATATAACAGAATGGTTTTGCTACTATACACACGCTGCCTTAATTTTCACACTCGATTTCGTGAGAAGAGTTATTTTAATCCTATTTGAACAGCTAGAGCAAATACTGTGTAAACTATATTTATCTGTCAATATCTCTAACGTTAATTTATGGGCATGTCCACCTCCATGTCTTTTTGTTCTATTTGTTCCGCTTTGGTTTGTTTTAGTTTTCTTTTTAGGTTTTCATATTGCACATTGTCATGTTTTTAAGAAATCCTTTAGACTAAGAGGGAAGCTTTTCTTTCTGGGGATGGGAAGCGGACATTAATGGAGAGGCATATAAATGTGAAATGAAGCAGTCCTGCTCCGGGGAAGAGCAGGGACTTCCCTAAAAGCAGAGGTTTCTCGCACAGCCTTATACAGCGGGTTGAGTGACACCTCATTCTAAAAATAAGACTTGCTTGGACACTATAAGGCGGGACATTTGGATTCTGGTTTATTTCTAACTGAAGTTTTGGAGAGCACATCTAGCGTTTCCTTTAGAAGAGCTCCAACGATATTTTCTCTATCTATGAGTTATTCTGAAGAAAATCTGTAAGGATTTGGGCTTTTATGTGTAAATTAATAAATGACCATAGCTTTCACTTGGGGAGAAGGAAGGAATTCAATTTGCGTTATAATGAAGAGTTCCAGACCCAGACCTCCGGGCCCCTTTCCCTGTAAGTGGAGCTGTTGGGACTCCAGCGGGCTCTGCCCCAGTACCCGCAGGCATCTCTGCTGAGGTCAGTGGCTGAGGAGCCTCAATAGGCAACGTGCACCCTTCTCTCTCTCTCTCTTTTTTTCTCTCTCCCTCTTCTAATTTCTTTTTCTCTCTCTCCCAAAGTCTAATCACTTCAGTCTTAAGGGCTTCCAACTTTGACAGGAGGTTCCACTTTGATGAAAACTTCTCTAGAAGAGCACTCAATGGCGGTGATGAAGACCAGCAGATCTTGCCATTCCCTTCCTTGATAAAAAAATGAATAAAGTGGTCACACAGAAAAAGAGTCATTGAATCCTGCCAGAGCAAGGCTTTGGGAATGCTTTTAAAGCCATGGAACCAGCGATCTTACCTGCATAATTTCATGTTTACACACGATGGGGTTGATTTGGAAAGGTGTACTAGCCTGGTCCGTGTTAGCCTGGCGCTGTGGCCAGGAGACTCTGAGTACATTTGGAAGCACTAGGCCCTGGGTCATGATTATGCCTGTGAGACCCTGTGCCCATAGCCGGGGAGGCGATTGGCAGCTTCTGTGGAGTGAACAGCATGTGCAGAGATTTCTGGAGTGCAAATGGGAATAGCTAAGGCTTTGGCAAGCTTAGACTGACAGCCAGGGCCTCAGACGGTGACTCAAATTGGCATATGACTCGGAACTTGTTTGTACCATTCTCTAACTGTTTCATTTGAGATTATATCTCCCTAGCAAGCCTGAAAGCATCTGAAGACAGAGAGCAGCTATTTTTGATTTCCCAAAAGAATCTGCCAGAGTCATGGGCTCACCTTGTTGACTGACTGACAGTCATAGGTAGCAGTGACTTCAGCTGCAAATAAAGAAAAGTAGCTAATGTTCCAAGTAATAAAGGAGTGTGTCATGTAGTCATGCCTCTGTGGTATTGCATTGACCACTGAGATAGAAATACTCCATGAGGCAGACATAAGCCAAATGCACTCATCATCTGGGAATCTTGTGGCAGAGACAGAAGAAACAAACGGTTGGATTAAGGGTCAGGGGCTTGGTGGAGGGGGCCCAACTTGTGCTCAGGCAGGGACCCAGGCAGAAGCTCTCCAGGGAGTGTGTGGTCAATACCGAGAGTGCCTGAGAGCAAGCCCTGAGGCCTTGAGGCTGTAAGCGCCCTGTCCATCAGTGGACAGACCCACATTCATTTGTTCGTGTATTCTTCAATTCAGATGTTGAACGTGGTATGGCAGACGGCATGCTCAGTGCTGTGAATACAAAGATGAATATGCATGTCTCTGTCTCCAAAGGTGACACAAACCTGGGAGCAGATAAATTATGACATTGAGCTTAAAACCATATGGCTGAGTGATTTAATGAAAAAGGGTTTTGCAAAGAGGGAAAAAGAGCTATCTTTGAATACAGGCTTTGCCACCTATGATTGGTTGTATGACTAGGATTTTTTGAGCTTGTTCATCATCTGTAAATGGGTGACAATATCTATCTCTTGGGATTGTTGAAAGAATGAAATGAAAAGACTTATAAATAACAGCTGACACAATACATATGCTGGACCCTCAGAGAATGTCTGCCCCTTTGCTCTGTAACAGCAGAGTGTGCAGTGTTATGGGTGCTCAGAGGCAGGAGCCAACAGCCGCCTGAGAAAGGGAGGGGAGCCTCCACTTAGGAAAGAACATTTTTGCTTGATCTGAAGAATAAATAGGTCCGTTGTTCAATCATTTATTCAGCACATGTTTACAGAGTACTATATGCGCCAGATATTGTGCTGGATGCTGGGGACACAATGGTGAACAAAATAGACATGGCCCTGGACTTCACGGAGCTCATCTGCCAGAGGAAGAGACAGACCAAAACCGAACAAATGGAGACACCAAGTATGAGGGGGGTGGTGGTGACAGGGAAGCGTGACTTCCTAATGTATCCGGAGCCTTCTGGCTGGAGCACCAAGCTAATGCAGCCTGCGATGCAGCGCGGGACAGGCTAAGATGCTTTTCCAAATCAACTCCCTGTGTGTAAAGATAAAATTATACAGTCAAGATTGCTGGTTCCAGGGTATCAAGTGCATTCTCAGAGTCTGGCTCTGGGCCAATTCAATGACTCTTTTGTGTTACCACCTTATTAATTTTTTTTTTAATCAAGGAAGGGAACTGCAAGACCTGCGGCTCATCATCACCACCTGTTGAGAGTTCCTCTAGACAAATTTTCATCCAAGTTGAAGCCTCTATCAAAGTTTGGAGACCCTTAAGACTGAAATGATTAGACTTTTAGAGAGAGAGAAAAAAAAATAAGAGAGGAGAGAGAAGGGAGAGAAAGAGAGAGAGAAGGTTGCACGTTGCCTATTGAGGCTCCTTACCCGTTGACCTTTGCCAAGAAGCCTAAACAGTGCTTGGGCAGAGCCCAGCGTGAGGCCCTGTAGCTCTAATATCTGTGCCTATAGAGAAAGGGGTTGGTAGGATGTCTGGCCTGATATCAGCCAAGAACCAAAGGATGAGAAGGAGCAAGCCATGCAAAGAGAGAAGGGAAGAACATTCTAGGCAGAAATAGCATGTACAATTGCCCTGAAGCAGGGAAGGGCTTGGCTGAGCAAGTGAAAGAAAAATAGAATAAAAAAGGGAGAGCCTATGATTAAAAAGACAAGAAATAGCAAGTGTTGTAGAGGATGTGGAGAAAAGGGAACTCTCATACACTGCTGGTAGGAATGTAAACTGATGCAGCCACTATGGAAAACAGTATGGAGATTCCCCCCAAAATTATAAATACAACTACCGTATGATCCAGCTATTCCACTTCTGGATATTTACCCAAAGAGCATGAAAACACTAACTTGAAAAGGTATTTGCACCCTTATGTTCATTGTAGCATTATTCACAATAGCCAACACTTGAAACAACCTAAGTGTCCATCAATGGGTGAATGAATATAGATGTGAAAGACACACACACACACACACACACACACACACACACGCACACTGGAATACTACTCAGCCATAAAAAAGATGAAATCTTGCCATTTGTGACAATATGGATGGACCTTGAAGACATTATGCTAAGCAAAATAAGTCAGACAGGGAAAGTGAAATACCGTGTGATTTCACTCATTTGTGGAAGATAAAAAACAACAACAACAGGGGCCAACCCCACAGCTGAGGGGTTAAGTTTACATGCTCCGCTGTGGCGGGCCAGGGTTTCACAGGTTAGGATCCTGGGCATGGACCTAGCACCGCTCATCAAGCTGTGCTGTGGTGGTGTCCCACATAGCACAACCACAAGGACCTACAACTAGAATATACAACTCTGTACTTGGGGGCTTTGGGGAGAGTAAGAAGAAGAAGAAAAAAGATTGGCAACAGATGTTAGTTCAGGTGGCAATTTCTTAAGATTAAAACACAACAACAACCACAAACAAACACATAGACACAGATAATAGGTTGGTGGTTACCAGAGGGGAAGGGGGAAGGTGGAGAGCAAAGGGATAAAAGGGCTTATGCATATGGTGACAAATGGCAATAAAAAAAAAGAGAGGATAGCGTTTAATGCAGTTCAACAAAAAAGGAGTCAGGGAGTTTATTCCAGAGAAACAGCATGTGCAAAGGCATAGAGTCACAGAAGAGTCTGGTGTGTCCTAAAGCTCAAGAGAACTTCACTGCGGCTGTACTCCAGGTTGGAAGAAGGAGTGGGGTGAGGGAGAAGGTGCAGGAGGTGGTGCTAGGGAGGTAGACAGGGGTCAGATTGGAGCATCTCGCTTGTATGAGAAGTAAAGACATTTAGATTTAGTTCTGTCATAAGCAAGACTCTGCACCAGTTTTCATGTGGGAGTGTGGATGCAGGACTCGATTGGGTTAGTGTGGAGAATGGATTGAAAGTGAAGAGATTGGAGAGGAGGCAGGGCTGGTAAAACAGTCTGAGCGAGGACTGAAGTAAGGCAATGGTGGGGAGGACAGATCCAAGAGACAATCCTGAGGTAGAAGCAATGGGATGTGCTGAGATATGGCATGAGGGCACGGAAGAGTCAAGGTTGGCAATGAGGTCTCCAGTTTGGGAGGCACACGTCCCCTTAGCCACCAGAATGATGGTGGCCTCCTGTATCATGTAGACTCTGCAAAACTCCCCTCTACACGCATGAGAGTGAAAAGGGCAAATAATACTTTCCCATTGTTATGAAATAGTCTTGACCTCATGGACCCTCTGGAAGGGTCTCAAGGACTCCCCCGCCCCTGCCAAGGTCCTTGAACCACACTTTGAGATGGGCTGTTCTAGGCCATTGCTTAGGACTCCTCTCCCCATCCCTGACCCCTCCCCATGACCTACTCACCACCAACAACCACATAAATGCACTTGATCTGGAATTATTGTCACTTGGTCTTGCTGTGGCCTCTTAGGTTTGAACTCCTGATCTGGCTCGGCAACCCGAGCCAAGCTTCCAAGCCTGTCTCGAAGCCCTCCCACTAATAGTGCTTTCTTAACTGTTTTCCAATTTTTGGATCCTGACTCCTCTGCATGGCTTCAGCTTCTCTTGCTGCTCAGATCTGTGGCATGTTCTGTTATCCGGAAGGAACTCTGGTTCTGACTAGAGAGGGCATCATCCGCTCTGGACCCTGAGCAGGTGGTCAGGCCAAGCTAGGTTCATCTTCTTAGGAAAACTACTAAAACTAAGCAGAGTGGATCTAAGAGTTAATGGGAAGCCAGTGTTAGTCCTTGAATAGTAAAGTGACATGAGAGAAGTATTTAATAATCCATTTGACACTGATTTGCAGAATTAATTAAAGAAGAAAGAGACTGAAAACAGGAAGCCAAATGGGTATTGTGTGTGAGTCTGTGTGTGTGTGCATTCTGTTTAAGAAGAAAAATTCCTTTACAAGGTGGAAATGAAACAGTAAACGCCATAGAGCGTGTAGGATTGCCCATTGTAGAGAAACATAATTTTAATGGGTTGAAGTTTCTTTGGAAATTTTTCCTTCAGACAAATTTACCTCATTTTATGAGGCTTCCTTGATTTAGTTTGGTTTAAAATTCAGAGGAAAACATATTCCATTGGATCAATTCGTCAAGTGCAGCTTGTTAACATGTCTGCACGAATTTCTGACATCTTCTAACAACTCACCACTCACCTCTTAGATCCATCCGCTTGCTGAATACTTGTCTATAAGCCAGCAGTCTCCCTCCCTCCTCCATTTTTCTCTTCAAGCACAGTTCCTTTATCATACAAATCTCTGAGTCCACCCACTCCCATGACATAGGTTTTCTCCTATGTAATCGAAAGCTTAGTAAAGTGTTTCTAGATGTTTGAGAACCTGTTTAACTGTTTTGAGGTCTTTTCTACCTCCCCACACTTTTTCTTCCCCATATATATGAGATACATATTTTTGCATTTGAAATATTATTCTGAATTTTCCAAGTTGTAAAGGAGTCTCAAATGAATGTTCATTTATGTTCAGATGGGTTGAGAACGTGGCAAGTTCAATGCCTGGACTTACAGAGGTGGAAGCCCACAGTGAGTTAATGCTTTACCTGGTCTTACGCAGCAATTGGGAGGGACATGGTCTCCACTCCCGTGCCTTGTCCTTGAGCTAATTAACGTTTCCTTTTATTGTCGCTAAACATTTGGTTCTTTTAGGAGGCCTCCGGGGCAGTCATTACTACCTTATTAGGCAACCTTCTGATACGTAACTTTATTCCTACAAAGAATCTAATTTTTTTCTCTGAAGTGTGGCCTCCTTGGACCACTGGGCCTGCTGGCGATGTCTGAACTGCCCAGGGCATGAAGCTGATAGCCAAAAATACACCAATTTTAGCAGAAAACACTGACATCAGCGACAGCTGGAGCGCCACAAAATCTATAAACACACTTGTTACTCATCTGCTGTGCCTGTTGGGCAAGCCAGGTATGTGGCCCACTTGAGCATCTTGTAGAGGAGAGGTTTTTGTAGGCGGGCCTCCAGACAGAGCCTGAGATGAGAAGAATCAGATGAGTTAGGCATGCAGAGCATTGTGTTATTAATTTATCCCTGATTTGAAAAAGGAGACCTATGACCTAAATGGAATTTAGAGAGTTAAGGGATGGAATGGCAATTGGATTGGATGGCTCAATATGAGCACTTGATTCCGTGTATGAACTGGGGGATGATAAGAGTTTGAGTGCTAATTGGTTGCTGAAGTCTTCTTTAAAATTGTTCAAAAGGTTCTGCACCCAGCATCTCATGATCTAGAAAAAAGCAGAGTGTTTTGTAAAAGACAAAGCTAATTGCAATGCAAACTTAGATCACATGACCGTAAGCTTGGCAGGAAATGACACGTAATTACCATGAACATGTTGGAAATCTAAAGTTAAAAATGCTGGCGTTTGTAGAGCAAGATGCCCTCTGTTTATGGTTCTTGGTTATTTAATTTATTTAATTTCATCTTTTATTTTCTTATCTAAATGCCTACCTATACGAGAAAGAGATTATCTGGATGGGTGATGTGTTAAACCTAAACCGTATGATTAAATTTTCTTGGATTTTAACCAGATAACCATAGACCCTTGTCTGATAAATAATTTGTGTTGATTATTTTTTTATTACTAACTATTAAAATTGCACGCAAAAAAAATGTGTTCTCATGATTTATTCAGTCTGTTCTTTGAGATTCCTTGAGGGTAAGAGCAAGACTTTTATTTCCAATGCAGTTCTCCAGAGCATCTAAGTGCCATGACCACTCGGCTGTGCTGTCTCATGATCTTAGTGCCTGTGACTGTTTTAGCTGTTGATGCAGGATGATCCCAGCATATAGCTCTCATCCATGAAGTTCTTTAAATATGCCTTTGTAATGAACCAGAGTCATTTCTTGAAAAGACAGGACTCAGATAGATCCCGTGTTAGGTATTTGAAGGGAAATATATATCCCAACTTGGAGCTCTGTATTGAGCTCCAAGCCCAATGGATGTAATAGTAGCAGTAGCTACTGTTTACTATTTGTTGTGTACCTATTGCTGTGATGAAAATTTTATATACATTGTGCCAGTCATTGCTCTCAACAACCCCATGGGTTACACATATTAGTCCCATTTTATAGATGAGAAAACTGAAATCCAATGATTAATAACCTTGCTCAAAGTCACACAATTAGTAAGTGAAGGAGGAGTTATTTGAACCCAGGTTTGTCTGATTCCGTGGGCCCTGCCTTTAGAGTGGCTGTACAATGTGCTATTGTAAGCTTTGACTCTGGAACCAGCCTGCCTGGTTTAAATCTGTGCTCTGCCACTTGACAGCTGATAACAGTGAGACCTGGGTCAAATGCCTTATTCTCTCTGTACATCAGTGTTTTCATCTGTAAAGTGGGGCACGTAGTAGGACCTATCTCACAGTGTTGTTTTGAGGATTCAATGTATTCATACACAGAAAGCACTTAGAAGAGTTCTTGGAACACAGAAGCATTGTGTGGTGTATGCTGTTGGTATTATTATATCCCCTTGGCATGATGTCCCACGCACACTTCAAATTCAATAAGTCCCAAACAAACTCATCATCTCATTTTCCCTAAACTTGCTTCTCTGGCTCAGCTAATGGAATTGTCATCCAGCAAGATTTTCCGAGCTAGAAAACTTTATATTCAACCAGTGTTTCATTGTTGACACAAATCAATCCCAATTTCTGACAAATTCATCTTAAAATATATTATAAATGTGTCACATCCTTCTCTTTCCTACACGAGTCACTGCCTCATCATTTGTTGTCTGAACCTATGCTGTCCAATATGGCAGCCACCAGCCACATGTGGCTATTGAACGCTTGAACTGTGGCTACTTTGAATTGAAATGCACTACAAGTATAAAATACACATCAGATTTCCAAGACTTATGATGAAAGAAGAATGTAAACTATCTCGTTAGTAATTTTTTATATTGATGCATGTTGAAAGGATAGCATTTTGGATATATTGAAACAAATATATATTACAATTAATTTCACCTGTTTCTCTTTTGTTTTTAACATGGCTACTAGAAAATTTACACATATGGCTTACCTTTGCGGTTCATATTATATTTCTATTGATCAATGCTGGTCTTGACTTTCCAAATGCCTTCTTTCATCATCTATCTCTGTCTGTTTGTCTGTCTGTCTGTCTAATCACCTGTTTATCTATCTAACTTTGCTTTTCTTTGTCTCACCTGTCTCCCTTCCCTTGTCCACAGTGGTACTAAAGATGTCTTTCTAACCACAAATCTGAACCAACCTCTTTTGTCATTGAAAGCCTTTGCTGGCTCCTGTCAACTGCCACGGAAAGTCCAAACTCCATGTGGGACACACTTTTTGTCCTCTCTCCACCTGTGCAGCCTCATGTTTCGCATGACTCTCTTCCTTGTGCTTCACATCTTCATAATGTGAGCTGTGTTTGGTTCCCAGGTCATTTCACACTTTTTTGCCTTTGCATGTGTTTTTCCCTTGGCTTTGAATGCTCTTCCCCTTTCTGGTCTTCTTGGTGAAATTTTATTTATTTCCCAAAATCTGTCTCTGATATCACCTCCTCTAGGGGGACTTCCCAACATGGTTCCTCTCTCCTCTGTTGCAATATGTCTGCTCTTTTTACATGCTTTTATTACTGCCTTTGCCACGTGTATAACTTGTGTTCATCTGTCCCCCTACTAGCCTGGGCACATAGAGGACATGACTATATCTGATTCATTTCTACATTGACACCCAAAAGACAGTGGTTGAATAAACAAAATAAAACCACCTGCTCTCCAGGAGAGAGAGACACTTTTTTGTAAGATAAAAAGAAATATAGCACAAGGCATGAGATATGCCCTAAGAGAAAGAGAGCTCAGTGAACGTCTGTTGGTGGGCAGAGAAGTTGATAAATCTTGACTGAAATTTGAAAGAAGATATGATGAGGTAGGGAACGTTTGACTGACTGGCTTGATAAAAGGTCTCTCAAAGGTGTCCTGACCTTTGTGAATTTAGCAGAGTCCAGTGCCTGACCCTCAATTACACAGATTCTAAAACAATCTTGTCATGGTTCAAGCAGTAACGCAATCTGGGGATGCTAACTCATGCTACCTGAAGACAAAGAAGCCCGAGGGTGAACTGGAATTCCGATGTCTTTCTTTAGAGAGAGGGAAAAAGCATCTTGACAAGAAGACTTGCATCTGCCGGCCGGCGCTGCATCTTCCCTTAGAAACCAAGTTATTCTATAAAGCTGGGTTTGTGAGTGTGCGTCGGAGCAGAGTGTGAGTTGAAAGGCTGAACTGTGGTGCCTGCTTAGCTCACCTGTGAGTTGCAATGCACCTGTCACGTGCAGATCCATCCTTGGTCTGGAGACCCCTCTTCTGGATGTGGCTCTTACGGGCACTGCTTGTCTCCTACCCTTTCCTAGTGTCTGTTTCTGGACAACCCCCTCTGAAAGACACATTCTCTCCTTAGATATGGTAATACCTTCCATTAGGCTAGTCTTGCCTGTGCTCAGTCCATTTTTCTAAAGTTACTGTGAAAATTGCTGTTGTCATCTGTGACTGTTGATCTTAGAATTAACTCTCTGAGGCAACCCTCTTTCCTTTATTTCTGAGATCTTAGATGTCGCTGATTCCTGCCACAGTGCTGGGGGGAGGAGGAGAGGAACTGAGAAAGAAGAGGAGCTTCCTGGAGGAGATAGCATTAGGGTTCTGACGGGGTGGGGGTGGAGCTATAACAGCACACCCTTCTGCTTTGGGCGTCATCTGTGACTCGGTTAACTGCCCACGGTCCTAGTCACGTTTTTCTGAAAGTATGTATCAGTTAGTTGGGGAAAATTACAAGGTCCTGAACTTGACTCTAAAAATATGTGTTTTTAATACCCACACCTCACTGGCTTGGTCATGTTCTAAACTTGCTGCCTTTGTGCTGTTCAAAAGTATGAATTTAGCAAGTTGCTCATGGACGAAGCATTCACTGTTTGTATTGTTATGACGACACAGCAGCGAAGCGCATTTTAAAGGCTAATATTCCATTTTGGGTGAACCAACAAAAGAGAATTATGTCATCTTGTATATTTTAGATATTTTCCCACGTGTTTGGGGGGAAATTATTCAAGAAAACTTTTAAAAATTGTAATTCTTGCTTCTTAGCAGCCAGAGGACTTTAGTAAACGAAAGTTTAGAGAAATACACTTAATGTCTGCTAGCTGCTATCCTGTTTTAAGTGTCTTGATGTTTTAGTGCATGGTTCAAAATGTACATCTTATGGAGAAAGGAACTTTGGAGTGGGCGTGAGGATCCTTGAGGTCTGCATTCGTCCCAGCTGTGTCACTGCCTGTGCAACCTTGAACAGGGATCTTAACCTCTCTGGTCTCTGTTGTCCTCTGTGTAAAAAGTAGAGGATGACTTTGTTGATTTCTTCAATTTCTCACAACTCTACAACTCTGGGAGTCTGTGAAGTATTAAATAAATGGGTAAAAGTCTGAGATTTTAAACTTTTTCTTTCCTCCCTCCCTTCTTCCCTCCTTTCCTTTTTTTTTTTGTTCTTTCTGTCTAATTGAAGAATATGAAGAGGACAGGTTAGGGATAAAATGACAGGTTCAGTGAAATGCTGGCCACTTACTGACAGTGTGATCTTGGGCAAGCCTCCTCACCTCAGAGACTTAGTTTCTTCTTCTGCAAAATGGGCTTCCCAGCCCTTGCGCTCAGGACTGTTGTGAGGATTAGAGTTAGCGTGTGTGTAGCAATCGGTTTAGCTGTGGATGTTGTGATTAGTGATTTACCATGTGGGATAAGAAGGAGCTTAAAACAAGCTTTCTGTTTTCATGAAGATTCAGTTTAGAAGTGGCGACAACGTGTTCTCTAATCATTAAATGTAATTATAAATGCCAGAAGAGAAATTCAGAGTCATTTTTAGTGAGTTCCTAGACTACAGATATTTCTGCCTGGAGGGTAAAGGGGGGTGATCAGGGGAGGGGCTCCAGTGAGGAGCAGCCGTTTGATCTGGGCTCTGAAGGAAAAATCAGATTTGAAGACAAGATGGACATTCTGGGAAACATAGGGTAGATTCTAAACATAGAGGAGAATTTTCTTCTAATTTACTACTATCTTCAATGTTTTCACTGTTGCCTGATATCTTTTAAAGGTTTCAAAGCGAAGTAGAGATGTTAGATATTACCATGTTCTGGCCCAAGAAGTTATTTTTCATCTACAGAACCTGGGAAGGGAAAAGTTAAGGAGCTTTGGAGACTGGCCTGTTAAACAGAAAGGAAGTTCAGATAATGGATCCACTTGCAGGAAAAGCAAGGCTCCTTTAGTAAGCAAATGAGAGAGCTCTGGCTGCAGTGTCACAAGAGAGCTGCCAATTATCACTCCATCAATCTTTCCTCCCAGGTAGTAAGGTTTGGTGACTTAATGAGGTGATAAGGAGCAAGAAACACATGCAGAGGCTGAGTCTAGAAGAAGAGGATGTCAGAGGACGTCATTCTCATTTCAGCCTTTCTTGGCGTTTAATGTCAAAGTCCTTGCTAATAGGTGAGAACCCCAGAGTTAGGGTTAATACCTAGTTATCTCCACTTTGCCTTTCGCATGTCTGGAAGAGGATGGCTTCTTGATGACTACCATATAAAACAGGAGACTGCAGAAGACACACACACACAGGTAATGCAACCCCCGGGTTCACTGCCCTGGATTAATAAAATAGCACGAGCACATAGTTGCTCATATTACACAAGGTTCCCTTTCAGCACTGTGGTGTGGTGCTGAAATGCTGTTTAAAAATTTGTGCTGCTGCCTTCATACCATGGCCATATTTTGAAGCCTATGACCTCATCACTGCTTGAGTTGCCAGGGCTGGACTCCAGGAGAAAGGAGAAGCGAGGTGGACAGGAGGGAGAGGAAGCAGAGATCAGCAAGCTGAACAAATCGAAACATTTAATTGTACTTTTTAGAATTCAGTTGTATCATCTGCACAGAGGGTCTGTGTCTTCTTGTCTTTCTTCCTTCCTTCCTTCCTGCCTGCCTTCCTTCTCTCTCAACTTCTACAGGGACATAAGTCTAGAAAGTCTCTAAGAACCAAAACTCTGAAGTCATTCACTGGGACACAAGTCTGTTAGGTCTAGGGTTTCAAATGAGTGGAGTGAAGTGGAGTTTTATTTGTGGTCTCCATTGTAGAATTTTCATTCCACACTGGTTTTCTTTCTACCCTCACACTTTCCTCTCAAGAGGTCAAAAATCCCTCCCATTTTATATCCACCATTTCTTTTCTCCTTGACTTTGTGCCCCGTCGGGGATGTCATTAACCTATATCTAATGTAATGGGTGCCCCTTGAAGTCTTGTAGCATCCTGGCCCTATGGTCCTTCCATGTAGGAAGTTATGGAAGGAAGAATGGATCAATTGACCAGAAAAAAAAGGGGAAGAGAGACAAGAAAATAGCTTCTGTTATCTAGCACATTTATATATTTATATATACTCATGTTTTGATACTGGCTTGTAGATTATGGACAGACACTGAAATAAAAACAGCAATTTGATGTTCTCCTTGACTAGATACTCATTTATTTGTTCACTGAAGAATTAGGCAAGTGGCTAATGTTTCATGCCCACAAAGCCCATAAATTATTTAATGTTCTACAGTAGAATTTTGAGTAAATCAAGACAACTTTAATTTACACAAAGTTTAGATTCACCAGTTACTCGAATCCAGTAAACTTAGGAACCAGAATATTAAAAATGTAAAACTTTGGAAGAAAGTCATGATACTTTTTGAAGTTCAGTTTTTAATCTTTATCAGTTACATGCACCTGGTGGAAAGAGTCAAATAATTCTACAAGACTTATGATGAAAGCTATCAGCGCTGGATTTTCCAAAGGCAACTTTCTTACCTTTGGCCATTTTCCTTCTTATTTCTAAAATACACACTTCTTCTGCTATTTCTTTATTTTATTTGGTTTTTAGTTGTAGACATTGTCCATTGGCTTCCCGCATGGAAAATGAAGATACGGCTCTGTTACCCCTCCCTATTCCTTGCCTCAAGCTCACATACTTCCCCTTTGCTCCGACTCGATCTTCCTAGTATAATTGTGTGATACTTTGATTGAATCAATATTCAGTGCTTAGATTACGAAGCTAAGCCATGTTGTGTGCTATGAGTAATTTTTCCTTTGTTGTACAATTTTTTTCCACCTTAGAATTAACAGCTGTTTTTCCTTTTTAGTTTTCTAAGTATTAGTCATTAATTTATTTACAAACTCTCTCCACGTGTCTAAATAATCCCCCTGATATTTTAAAACAAATCAGGAACTCAGTGACTATCATCTGTTTCAGAGACAGCTTCCCTAGAGTCTTCTGACCTGTTCTAACTTGGACTGGTGGCTCTCTTTGCCAGGTGCCTGCCTGGTTTCTGCAATCTCCCTTCTTAATCATCCTAATGATTCCTCTGTCCTCTCTCTTGAGTTGATTCCCTATTTCCTAGATCCCATGTCTTCCCTTTTCTTGGTTTTCTTCTTCATTTTCATGGCACTCTTCCTCCAGTTGCTTCATAAGAAAGGGTGATGAGAACTAAATTTTCTGAGATCTAGTGTGTGTGTGTATATATATATATATATATACACATATATATATAATTCTAATAAATAAAAAATAGCTTATATTTATTTTTTTCATTTTAACTTGGGTACTTTATTTATGGCTAATCTTTTCTTTATTGCAGTAACATTGGTTTATAACATCATATAAATTTCAGGTGTACATCATTATATTTCAATTTCTGTGTAGACTACATCATGCTCACCACCCAAAGACTAATCACAATCCATCACCACACACACATGCTTAGTCATCCCTTTCACCTCCCCCTCCCCGCTTCCCCTCTCATAACCACCAGTCCAGTCTCTATCTCTGTATGTTTATTTGTTGTTGTTGCTGTTGTTTTATCTTCTATTTATGAGTGAGATCATATGGCATTTGACTTTCTCCCTCTGACTTATTTCTCTTAGCATAATACCCTCGAGGTCCATCCATGTTGTCATAGATGGCAAGATTTCATCCTTTTTATGGCTGAGTAGTATTCCATTGTGTATATACCACATCTTTTTTATCCATTCTTCCCATGGTGGGCACCTAGGTTGCTTCCAGGTCTTGGCTATTATGAATAATGCTGCAATGAACATAGGGGTGCATGTGTCTTTATGCATTTGTGTTTTCATGTTCTTTGGATAAATACCCAGCAGTGGAATAGCTGGATTGTATGGTAGTTCTATTCTTAATTTTTTGAGAAAGCTCTATTTCTGTTTTCCATAGTGGCTGCACCAGTTTGCACTCCTACCAGCAGCGTATGAGAGCTCCCTTTTGAGTAGTATATTTGATAGCATCTTTATTCTATACTCACACTTAATTGATCATTTATCCAGGTATACTGTTCTAAGCGGGAAATATTGTCTCAGAATTTGAAGGTATTAGTCTATATTTTAGCTTCCATTGCTGTTCTTGAGAAGTCCAAAGCCATTCGTATTTTTCATCCCTTGTATGTAACTTTTTCTGTTGGAAACTTATAAGATCTTTTTGTGAAATTCACTATGATGTGCCTTGGTTTGGGTATATTTTTATCTATTATGTGGGCCTTTTTAATCTAGAAAAACTTGTCCCTTGATTATGAGAAGTGTTCTTGAATTGTTTATTTGATGATTCATTTCTCTCATTTTCTCTGTTTTCTCATTCTGAAATTTCTGTCATTCAGACATTGGACAATTTACACACATTTTCTAATTTTCTTAGCTTTTTCCTTCTATTTTCATCTCTATGTCTTACTATTTAAACCTGTTAGGTTCTAGGAGACTCGAGAAAATTTCTCAACATTGTGTTCCAGATTCTCTATTGAGCTATTCATTTCTGCTGATCTACTTTTAATTGCTAAGAGTCTTTCTCAACCTTTTCTGTATCATCCTGTTTTGTCTCCCAAACTTCGAATCTCTCTGGAGACAATAGTGATGACGTTTGTTGATGTTGCCCTGGCCCAGCATAGTCTCCATACTTGCTTTTTGCTTGTTTTGGTCTCTGTCTTTTACAATAGAGGCTTCCCTTTCAATTAGAAGGCCGATTTCCTTGGCTTTCTGCTTACTGCAGGGTGATCAAGCTGGGCCATTTTTTGGAGAAGCCCTTTTATTACTATTTTTATTGACTGGCTGATCAGAACCTTCCAATCTTCTTCCAGAAGAGTATAAAGTCCAGCTGCCAGAGTTCCAGGGGCCCAGACAGCAGGAGGGCTGGGAGGAGCCACCTCAAGATCTAGTGGTCAATCTTTCATTTAAGCCCCTGTTTTCCATATGGTACACCCTCCCTCAACTCTGCCTGGTGTCCTTTTGGGGGAGTAAAGGACATTTGCTTGCCCTTGGGGAATAGGAAATGGAATTATGGTGTTCTAATGTCTTCTTCTTTTCTTTTTCTTTTTTAAAGATTGACACCTGAGCTAACATCTGTTGCCAATCTTCTTTTTATTTTCTTCTCCCCCCCAAAGCCCCACAGTACATAGTTGTATATTCTAGTTGTGAGTGCCTCTTGTTGTGCTATGTGGGACCCAACCTCAGCATGGCCTGACAAGCTGTGCTAGGTCCACGCCCAGGAACCAAACTGGTGAACCCCTGGGCCGCCAAAGCAGAGCGTGCGAACTTAACCACTTGGCCATGGGGTTGGCCCCTCTAAAGTCTTCTTAAACACTTTGAACTTGTCTTCCTGTTTTCATCCCTGTCTTCATTCTTACTTCAAGAGGGAACTATTCCCACAAATTTCTGAGGGAATTCTGTATCACAAATTGTGTTGCTTCTTGGCTTTCTCTGTTCCTGACTTAGGAGTCAACATTACCAGGTCTGCTTGTTTGTATAAACTGTTAAAAATTTCCTTTATTAACAGTATAGAAATTTCTCAAAAACTAAAAATAGAAATACCGTATGACCCAGCTATCCCACTACTAGGTATTTATCCAAAGAACTTGAAATCAGCAATTCAAAGAGATTTATGCACCTCTATGTTCATTGTAGCATTATTCACAACAACCAAGACATGGAAGCAACCTAAGTGCCCATCGACTGATGAATGAATAAAGAAGATGTGGTGTATATATATATATATATATATATATATATATATATAATGGAATACTACTCTGCTATAAAAAATGAAAAAATCGTCCCATTCATAACAACATGGATGGACCACCCTGACACCATCAGCGATAAACAACACGAGACTTCTTAAAAATGAGCCTGAACATGAGGGTGTGAAAGTCGGTGTCCTTACCACTGCCTTTCGTATACTTTATAATATTTGACCACAAAAGGAGATTCTGATGAAGAAGTTGTTCAAGATGGAGTCAGAGTGTTCATCGAAAAGGAAGCACAACTAACACTCTTAGGAACAGAGATGGACTATAGAGGTCCTTTTACTAGAATACAAATTATCTGGTAAATTTGTGTTCAACTCAAACATCAAGGAAACTTCTGGCTGTGAAGGTAGCTTTACTACCTGAAACCCCAGGACTATGTGTTGGGCTGTAGGCACCAGGAATGCTCATGGAAGCCTTGGCCTTACTAAGAGAAACCATGTGACCGCCAAGATTTTAGATTATAAGCAATCGTTACCTTATGAGGAAAATAAAGGAATGCATTTTGGGGAAAAAAAAATGTGATAGCCTCACAATCTGAGGTACTTATCCTATCAAAAAGTGTCAATAACAAAGGGAGAAACTCACAAATTAAAGAGCTAGTGAGCATCACCAATAGCTGTATATAAATAATGAATTGAATCTTAGGTAATTCCAAAGGAAACATGCTGGTTGTTTATTTTTTTAATTTTCTTTACAATGGTTGTAATATTTTATTTTTGTAACAGGCATGTCTGGTAGTAACTGCTCTGTTATGCTAACAGCTTTCCCATTAGCTAGGAGAGCGAGGGTCGTCTGCTGTCGCCAGGGCATGCAACTTGCAGACATTGTCTCCCAATTACCATTTATCTTTCAATCTACGTCTATTATCAGCCAAGTTTGTCTTTACTGTGTGCTTGTAAGAATTTTTGTGGCCACTTAAATTGTCTTGTATTTCTTCTGGTCCACTTAATTTCTTGCCTTGCTTCATTATTTACAGTTATTTTTTATTGCATTTGTGGGCTTCAAAGAGTAACGGGCATCACGTAAGGAAATGCACTTGGCTCTTTGCACCAAGTAGAAAGATGTGGTCTCTACTGTCAAGAGGCTCGTAGACATTTCTCTTGTCACACACACACACATGCACGTGTGCGTGCACATGTGCACATGGGAAAAGGGGGACAAACAGGAGCCAAAAAATTCCTAAAACAAACCAAAACCCCCCCCCAAAGTTATATAAGAAAGCATACTTCTATTTTATCAGTAACTTTTTTAAAAAATGGAAGGCATGGGGAGAAAAATATCATTGTAACATGTTAAAAAGTAGAAAATAATACCATTTTATCCAAGACTTTGGCTTTAAAATTATTGAACAATAGAGACTGAATAAAGTACTTAGATTTATATCTATAAGCCTTATATGGTATAAAACATATGTTTATGTGGCTTAAGCCAAAATCTAGATTTCATAATGTTCTCTTCATCATTTTATTAGCAAACAGCTACACTATTCGGAACCAAATCCGCATCCAGTTTGGGCTTTGAAAGCACAGCCCAGCATTGTACCCATCACCAGTGTCAGGTCACCTTGGCCGGGGTCTTCTTCATGCTTCTATTTAAGCTCTTAATGCAGGAGTGCTGATCTATATCTCCTCTAATCACACTCTTTCCTATTATAATATGGATTTGAATTTTTTTAACACTGATATCGAGGAACAGACAGAACATCTGTCTTGTACACTTATATGCCAACAACATCATCTCATACTTTTGCTGTGCATATTTTGTTTCAAGGACTATTAACGTGTCAAATATAAATGTGCTAATAAAGGAATCTGTGAGAATGAATCCTAAATGTGGACTCAGGCACAAGAAACCTTCTTCACATCCTTGTAAATGACAAGTAGTTGAGCCCATCAGCTCTAATTGTAATCCATGAAGAATTTGTAAGAAACATCATTATCTGAGAGACAAAGAAGGGAGTGGTAAGGGGAAGAGGGAAGAGAGGGCGGGAGGAAAGGGGGGAGGAGGAAAGGGAGGGAGAGATGGAGAGAAGACAGACAAATAAATGAAACTCAGAAATGGGAGGCTAAATTTTGCAGCAGATAATGCAACAGCTTTCCTCTTCTGAGAGCTTTTTTCATAGTTTTCAGAGTATAGTACCTTGCACATCCTAGGTGCTTAATACATATTTGTGGTTGGAGTAAATCAGTCCTCATGGGTTTAGTGCCCGTCTCACTAGAGGTCCTGGTGGTTATCTGTGGTTATCAGGGCATGTCAGATAACCAGCCTTCAAGATGGAGATCCAATTGCCAAGTTCATCCTAGACTCTGGGGCCAGCCTGGGGGAGGCAAGTCCAGAACAGTACCTGGTGCTGGAGACACTCCTCACTTGTGAATCACGTGAATGACGAATGCCGTCAAAACTGAGAGGAAGTGAGCGGTGAAACTTGATCTAATTTTCACAGGCTTTTTATTTCTCTCTAAAGCAAATTCTGAATTAAAAAAACCACGTCTTAGAAAATATAAACGAGATTAAACAGGAACAGAGATTATGTTGTGTTATTCTGAAGGGTGGGTGCAAAACCATTCATTTGGAAAAAAGTAAGGATTTTATATTTTCATTCAAATCCAAATTGTTTCATAGAAAGAGGAGGAGACTCAATATTGCTTAAATTTTCTTTTACAAACAATTTGTGAAATTAGGAAAGAACTTGCCCAAAGAAATTTATATGGTTTATTTTTTCCTTTAAAAGTATAATTTATGTAGATTGTTGTGTAGTTTCCTTGAGTTATATCAAATGTTTTTATGCTGAGCTTTAACTCATTGAAATACTTTAATATATTTGTCTGCCATTTGACTGTTCCATTTCCTTCAAATATTAGAAGATACTATATTATGCACAACTAATTTAATTAATACGGAGATAATTTCTCCTATAAAACAAGCACTTGGTAATTCCATTTCTTTGCTTCAGGTTTATGTAATAATAGAGAGGAAATTCAAATTTCATCATATTTAGTTTCAAATGAAAATCAAGTACAAATGGAAATCCCTTGTCTTCAGCCTGTTAAATTTTGTGACTAGCTGGAGAATAAAAATTATGGTTAAGGTAAATCAGAATTTGAATATATTGGCATATTTGCATTTTACATTTAGCACAAGTATTGTCAAATGGTCCTTGGAGCTTTTTGTATGGCTGGAGGCTACACAAAATAATTTTGAAGAGCTAGTTATTTGCCTGCATGATCTGCTTAGGGATAAAATTTGGGGTATGCTTTTTCCACATAAGTGGTCTTTAGAAGCCCACTAACTTATCTTATGTTTACCACTTCTATCCCAGAGAGTCTTGGCTTTGAAGCATGTTTGTTTTCAGAACTATAAAAGTTATATAGTTAAAAGAAAATGCAAAGAAATCTTAAAATTGTGATCATAAACTCATCTTCCAGTCTCCCTGAAAAGTATGGCTATTGGAAGCTCAATAGAGTTAATGAGTGGTCACTGGGAAGAAAGTCACTCAGTAAAGATCTGTCTGTCACACACACACACACACACAGAAATGATTGGGCCCCAACATATTTGGCATGTTGGGATAGAAAATAATACCAGGTTGTATCAAAGAATAGGCCTCAGGGTCCCTTGGGAAGCTCATTAAAAAATGCAGATGCACAGGTCTTAGCCTCCAAGATTTGGTTTCCATGGAGGATGGGGGAATAAAAAGCAGTTTTCTGTATTATAAAGATCTCCCCAGAGAGTCTGATGTTCACCGAAGATTATAAACCAATGTCCTAGAGTCACTTCAAACCCTAATATGTACACGAATCACCAGGGGCTCTTGTTAAAATGCAGATGTTGATTCATCTGGGTTAGGTGTGGGATTCTGCGATGACGCCAATGCTGCTAGTCATGAACCTCACTTGGAATAGCAAAGATGGGATTTTTCTAGACATTGTGTAGGTGAGCTAAGAGGTATTTCTTTTGAAGTACCCTACAAGATACGGTAGTGTTAATGGGAGGCAGCACTGTGCTGTGAAAAGATAGTTCATCCAACAAGCATTGACCGAGTGCTCACTGTGTGCAGGGTCCAGTGCGTCTCCGACTCCTCTTGCCCTCTCCGCGGGAGGCTGACATGCATTCGTCCTTTAGGAAACCTCACCTCCTCCAAGAATCTCCGCCTGCCCTGGCCCTGCTGTGTCTCCCATTGCATACTGTGTGTACTTTAATCATCGCACTTATCATGTGGGGTTACAATTATCTACTTACTTATCAACCTGAGAATACAAAGCTCTTGAGGGCAATATTCATTATTGTACTTCAGACCCCCATAAATTGCAACATGTTGGTCACATAAAAGACAATCAGGAAATATCTAGGATAATCACTTACTTAACTATTTAATCAAACAGGGTGACAAAGCACAGCCTCAAGCCTGGACCCCATTTCCTTACATAAATTCAGCAGACCTCCGGCTAGGTGAAGAGAGAGGGTAGCTGAGGTTCTCGCCTGCCTCTGCAAGGCTCTCCTTGGCTGGTTCTGGCTCAGGATTTTTTGGCAAGATGATGACATTCATGCAGGCTCTCCTCAATCAGAAATAAATAGGAGAAGTATTAGTCAATCCCAGCAGGGAGCGTGATTGGTCTAAAACACATCAACGGAACACTTACATGGACATAGAGGGCCCTTGGCATGACCCTGATTTCCCTTCTTGAAGTACAGGATTTGGAAATCACTCCCATGGCCCAGCCCAGCTCCCATGGACCTGCCAAGGCAGACGGAGCACAGAGGAAGTGCGGCAGCACCTGTGGGAGGGCCTCGGCTCCAGTACCTCTCGCTGCCTCTCCTCATGCCTTCAGCTCCATAAATTGCAACCAACCCCATCCTTAGTAAAGTTTTTAAGTTTTACTGCTTGCCTTGTGACCTTCCCTCTTGTGGGGCCAGAGGAATGATGGCGAAATGCAGTGATTGGCAGGAGCAGCTGCAGAGGTGCTTATTGAGTCATCGTGGTGTGACCGTTGCCTTTGCTGGGGAAAACTCGGTTATCACTGAGGTCCAGTATTCTGTAGGACCAATTCTTTACCACAGATACACTGGGAATTCCCTATTTATCACATGATACTTTTGTAGTAATCTCATACCTAAAAGAGACTATGGAGAAAGAATAAACAGAAAGTAATAGATTTGGGAGTGACTGTTTGCCCAGGTACAGAGGGAAGTTGAAGTAGACATTTGGGTAAAGTTCAGTTTACTCATATTGTCATTTATTCAGCACATATTGATTGCACACCTACTATGTGCAAGGCATACTTTGGATTGTAAAATGTATAAAGATCTTTGTATTGCAATCACAGTTCTCAACGAATTTCAACTGCCAGTAGTTTGGAAGCTGAACAGGAGCTATTTCCAAAGCAACCTTGACATTGCAGCCCAGTGAAGATTTTCTTCCCCCCTTTGTCTCTCCTCTCCACAGACAGACTTGGAATCTTCAGAACTGGTCTGAAACTGCTTCTCTATTTCCTTCAGATCCCCAAAGTGATCCTGAGTCTGAATTCATGTTGGTTTCAGGCATGCTCCCTCAGCACATGGTTCTTAAAAGGCATCCCTTCCTGGTTTCTGTCAGCCTTTGCTCCCTAGGCTGAAACTTACTTCTGTTTGCCTGTTGCATTGCCTTTGATGGAATTTCCTCTTCTCCAACTCAGATACCCAAGAAGCCTAGCACATATCCCTGTCTCTTTAGATCAGTGGTTCTCCAAGTGTGTTCTGCAGACCTCTGGGGGTCTCTGAGATACTTTCAGGGGATCTGTGAGTTCAAAACGACTTTCATAGTAATACTAAGACATTGTTTGCCTTTTGCACTGTGTTGACGTTTGCACTGATGGTGCAAAAGCAAACATGGATGAAACCACTTGCCCTTTAGCATTTGAGGCAGCAACACCTTCCTCTCCTAGGAGTTATTATATTCCTCAGTGTCATCATTTGACTTAAGAAACAAGACACCAGTTTCATGTAAGGATGTCCTGGACGAAGCAGTAAAAGTTTGAATTTTATTAAACCTCAAGCACACATCTCCTTAATATTCTGGGTGACAAAATGAAAATACACATAAAGCATTTTGACTGAATACTGGAATATGATGTTTGTCTCAATGAAACACTTGTACAATCGTTTGAACTGCAAGCTCCACAAGCCATTTTTTTCATGGAACATCATTTTTACTTTAAAGAATGACTGACAGACAAACTATGGTTGTTCAGACGAGTATTCAGCAGACATTTTCTAGAAATTGAGCAAAGTGAGGCTGTTACTTCAAGGAAAACAACTGACAGTATTTGAGCTTTCAAGGGAAAAATTAGAAAGTTTCATCTGCCATTGTGAATTTGACGGCTTCCCAATCCTTTAAGATTTCTCTGATGAAATCATTAGTGATATTAAAGAGTGTGATTTTGTATATTGTATGATGAAATGTATCAACATTTGGAAGATCTGCGTAGCTCAGTGAATCAATATTTTCCAGATGACCAAGGCATGATGTAACAAAGTCATCAAAAGCATGGATACAAGACCCCCTTCAAAGGGCGGAGTAGACCAATGGATTTTAATATAACCCAGTAGAGAAGTTCATCGCTAGGGTTTCAGATTCCACAATGCAACTTTAGAAACTACCACTTGTTGCGTTTGATGTACTATCAAAGACGAATATCCAAAATTTTCTGAAAAGGCTATTAAAATACTCCTCCCTTTTCCAACTATGTATCTGTGTGAGGCTAGATCTTCTTAAGATACTTCAGTCAGCACAACGTAACGCAATAGAATCAAGGCAGAAGCGCATATGAGAACCCAGCTGTCTTCTATTAAGCTCAGACATTACAGATTTACAAAAATGGAAAACAGTGTCCCTACTCTGACTCAATTATCTGTTTTAGAAAACCTGATCATTTTTATTTTTCATAAAACATATTATATATGTTAACATACCAGTTACTTTATTTTAAAAATAATGAACAAAAATTTTAAATGTCTGAGTTTTTATTTCTAACACACTGAACACCAATAGACAGAACCCACAAGAACAAATTATTTTTGAAGTCCTCAGTCATTTTTAAGAGTGTAAATGGGTCCTAAGACTGAAATGTTTGAGACTTACTACTTTAGATCACTTCCTCCTACTACTGATGACAGCCTAAATGAAGTTCCAGTTAACCAAGCTTTGGAGGTGATCATTTAAATCGGCCCTTCCCTGACAGGTCACAGTCCTTGATTAACTTCCCCTGACCCCTGCACCAGCTAGTTTGCTCCTTTTTGCAACCAGATCTTCAGCATGTCCTGTGACTAGGGAGGTGGCAATTATCCCAATTATGTGAGGACTGTATTGGCATTGTCTTTTACCCGGGTTCCCCACAAAAGTAAATGTTCAGTGCAATAAGTTTCACTTTCTTGGATTAAAATATTTATACATTTGTACTGTTGACATTTCTTTAAAGGCTCCTAAAAATTGTATATGATTGTTTCCAAAATGGAAGCACCGTGATATATCTTATGTGTGTGTGTATGCGTGTGTGTATTACAGTTTAACAAGGCATCAAATTAGGAATCTGGAGGGAATTCCTTCATTCTTCTGATAAGGAAAATGATTTCCTGAAAGCTTAAGTGCCTTGTCACGTGAGTTAGTGACAGAGTTAAGATAAGATCTCCAGTTAGCTAACAACTTCAAGCCCAGGGCAAAAGAATAAAACTTAGACAATTTTTTAAAATCTGTACTTTTGTCCTTTGGAGGACATTTTTCACTTTATCTTCTTTTTCTCTAGTCTTATATATGAGCAACCTGGAGGGAGAAAATGCTTCATCTAGTTTAGTCAAGCAATGCACCTTCAGATGCCTGGAGCTATGGAAAAACAGGGCATTCCAGGCAAATGCATTTTCTGGGTACAGGAGACATATTCAATGTTCGAAATGAAACAATTTCAGTAAAAAGACAATATAAGCAAAGTACTTAGGGCCTCAAATTATGAATTCCCATCTAGTTCCCTTACTTTATTAATGTGGCAATGCCTCAGAGCCAGGTATACCTTTAATAGCAAAGCTTCTGTTGTAGCTATTTGGGATGGCACTCTTTCTGAAAGGTATTGTGTGTTTTTCTGCATCTAATCAGTCTGTTAAAGATGATTTAAACGTTTTAAATGACTTGGGATTATGATTATTCGTTTCCATTATTTTACTCAAATACAATAGAAGCATTAAGTTCTATTGAGCATGTGAAAGTTTTTTACACTTTCATTAAATGACCCCAGTATTCTGTCTTTTTTTTTATTTAATATTTTTATGTTTTTAAATTTTGGCGTTTACTCCCTTTCTTTGGCGTTGTATTAACTATAACATCTTCCTTTATACGGGATGCATGTTTGTCTCTCTATGTCTAGTTTTCTGTAAACCAAATTAAAAAGTTCGTTAGAATTGTATAAAATTGAGCAAATGGACTGAGAAAAGATTCTGGACACACTGATGAACAGAAGTTATAGTGAACTTTATTTTTTCTGCATTTTGACCACTCAAAAGACTGTTGAGCTTTCTTATAGGTTCTATAGATGACTAAATTCTTCCTAGGTGAGGTATTGCAACATAATAACTATTTGGTTAATTGTTGTATATTCAGTTAATAAATATAAACAGAGATTTGAGAAACTCCAACAGTGAGTTCCAGTTCTGCTCTCTTTTCTGAGTAATCCTGGTTATACTGACTACTTATTTATCTAATCTTTTATATTTTACAAAAAATGTGTTTTTTAGTGAGTTCTTTAAAAAGTTTTTTTCCCCATATTCTGTGTAAATGTTTCTAAGAGGAATCTGCCTATAGTTCAAAAGCTTTTGTGCAGTTGTCCACCATTTAACCCAGTAGAGAGAAGCAGCCGGGGTCATGTCCTCTGTGGGCTCGGGTCCATTGGTATTTTTCTGAAAGAGCTGGGATGTTTACATTCTTAGGAAGGAAAGAAGAGCGGAGAATACCATTCCATATTTGTCCTTGTTGGTCTTCTAGCATCATGGCGGCTGCTTTATGACAGCTCATGCAGGGCACTTGCAGCATCATTTCTGCCTGTGGAATCACATTGGTATGCAGATTCTTAAGAATGCTGCCCTGTGGATTAGGGCCCTCATTCCTGTCAAAGACAGTTATTTACTCTGGGAATCTTTCCAAAGTTGCTACCAGGAATGCTTTTTACTTTTATGGCAACTTGGTCCCTAGGGATAAAGACAATTATCCAAAAGGAAAACTTTTTGCCCTGTGTCTGGACGGATCTTAGCGACCAGAGCAGAAAAATGCAGTCTTCAAACCAAAACTTGGCGTGAGAACGGGCTACTGAACTTGAATTGAGGTAGTGAGTAGAGAATCACCAAAATATGCTAGTGTCTACGTGCGTGTGCAATCACGACCTGAGGTGAATATATAGTTTAAGAGTTATTGTCACTATCTAGACAATTTGCGTAATTGAAACTCTTATTCAATTCTTTGTACACTTATTGATGCTTTAATGGAGCAAAGCTTCACTTCCTTTTAGAAATCTCCTCTCCTGTTAGAACATTCGTCTAAGACAACTATGCATGCTGATGATCATCCCACTTTATTCCTTATAAGTTCTTCACAAAGCCTTTATTTCTCTCATACTTAGTTCCTAGCATGTACTTTCCAATGGCTTTTCTGAACTTCTTTCATTGTCCTCAACTTTTCATCCCCCTCTGGCTTTCCTCCTCTCTTCTCAGCAGTTGGTGACATCCTACAATTTATCTGGTGTAAGTTCCTGCATCGTCTCTCCTGTCTGTCTTGAAATATCAGTATCTGCATCATCTTTTTTTCTCCTTTTCTGCATTTGAGAAATAGCTGCCCTTTTACCTCTCTGTTCTTTCACCTTGTGTCTTCGCTCTTAGTTCTATCCTTCTGTATCAGTTCAGGGTTCATTTGCAAAAAATAGAAACCTCTCCAGTTATTTTAGTCAGAAGGGAATTTAAGAAGTACTTATAGAGTTGTTGAAAGATCTGGAAAGGCAAACTTTAGGCAGGGCCTCCAGGAATGACTTCACACAACACTGAAGAACTGGCCACCCAAGGGATTAGCAACATTTGTCACAATCGGGAAGCTCGGGAGTCAGGAAGCCCTTGGGCCAGCTCTGGGTCCAGGGTTGCTCAGCTTAGCTGTGATTCAGGATTAAGAGGCTGCCAGTAGAACTGCTGTCTCCAGAGTAAAGTCCTCTCCCAGGTCCGTGCCAGCAAGATGGCTGCCTCACACTGTAACGTCTCTCTCCGCTAACTCAGTTCCAAACATAGGTTTCCTGCAGGTACACCTGCGGTGTTGGAACAATGCCACACCCAGAACCTTAGCTGAGGGAGAGTCTGGGAAATGGTGTTTTACCTTCTCAGCTTCTGCGACACACAAGACACACTCCAAGGAGCTTGGAACAGAAGTTGAGCAATCCAATCGACTCTTAACCACAGTCTTTTCCATTGACTTTTGATTTATTCAGTTACTAGTTGTATTTCTTATTTATTTATTCCATACTTTAGATATTTGCCCAAGTTTTTTTTTTTCCATTTTACTGTTTGGATTTCTGCACTAAATTCCAAGATGATTTTTGCTTCGTACGATAAAGCTCTTCCTTGGGTTATTATTGTTTCTGTTTCATCGTATTCTGGTCCTTGTTCTTTTCTTTGGCCTTGTCACCCTGAAGCTGTTATATTGCTGTTTGCCATTGATTTCCAAAAATATTGTACCACTGTCAACAAGAATTCCCAACAACATGTGAACTCAGCTTTGGTACTCGGAAACTCACCCATCAAGGGCAGAGGTTGGAGCTCAGAATCTCGATAACAAGCCCTTTAAATGTAGGATTATTTACTTATTCCTAAAGCTTTAGCTACCATCATAATTGCTCTTCCTGTACCTCCCAATGACCATGCTGCCCATTTCCCTGGTCAGTTGAGGAATACAGACCTACCTAGGGCTTCAGTACCAGCGCCAGCTGAGGGGAGGGAATACTTATTAAATCTTGTCTCAGAGGTATGAGGGAAGTTTTGCCAAAGGCCTGAAGTGTAAAACTGAGGAAACGCTGGGGCTTGCGAAAGGGCTGCAAGATTGCAGACTACTTTCCAATCTCCATCAAAATATTTTAATCTCTAAAACTTTGCTTGTTGTCTGAGACCATCTCTCTCATCTTTTCTTGGTTTTCTCCTGGTCCCTGAGACTTCATTTTATGGATTGAAGGTAGCCCTACATTTGATAGGATGGATTTATGCTAACTTTCTCATCCTTTTTCATATATTTTAATAAATATAGTAGTGGAATTTAAAGACGATATTGTCTTGGTTCTACCACTTACTCTGACATCTTCCAAGAGGACTTGTCAGTGAGTTATACATGAAAATGCATGAGACAAGATGTAATTTCACTGACAGGAAGCCGACACGATTGTTGTCGCATAGGCACAACACAAAATACAAGTACAAGGTGCCACAAGAACTCAAATCTGATACTTGTTTTCTAATCAGTTCTGAAAGACTTGGAAATTATACAATAATAATAGATTAGAAAAAGGAGCTTTTTTCACTTGCCAGAGAATTATTTATTTATAAAACTAAATTAGCATAGCTGACATTCTTCTCAGATTTATTCTATGAAATGAAAATAATGTTGTTAAATTTCCCAGAGAAGCCTTAACTTTCCATTTGTACTCGGCTGCAGTAAAATAAATCTTTCCTGGCTTGGATCAAGAAGCTGTAAGCAAGAGAACATGGTATTTGGTAAATATTTACAATACCAATATCTCTCTTAGTTATGTGGTCTGATTAAATTGAGAGACACTAAAAAGGAATATAGTATTTTATGGATAGAAACTCACTCATCTGTCTAATGTATTAGGTGTGAAATAAAGTCTCTAAGGGAATGTTCTCAAAGAAAAGAAATTACCTCACACGCTCACACGGGTGGGTTGTATCAAATCACAATTCGCAAAAGATAATTATATTTGATTTTGAATCTGTGACATATTGGGTCATAATATTGGCTATTTTCCAATCTTTAAGGACTATTTTATATATAACTCTTAAAATAATAAAAGAGGAGGAAGAAGAAGGAAAATAAAGTAAAACAAAACCTGTCTTTCCCAACACTGGTTTATGGACTGACCAGGCAAGTTGTTGTCACCTCTGCCTAGTCCTTCCATTTCCTCCCTGACTTTACTCCCCACCTCTGCCAATTGTTGTCATACTGCTCCTCTCTCTCTTCATTCTGGGCTTTATGGTAGACAATTTAGACTATTGACCAGGGAGGCAACGTGTGCAGTGGTTAAAAACACAAGCCCTGGAGCCGGATTCCCTGGGTTCAAATTCTGGTCCTAGCTGTATGATTTTAGGCAAAGGACCTAACTTTTCTGGGTCTCAATTTTCTTATCTTTAAAATGAAGGTAGTCGCAGTGCCTCTGAACATATACAAGTGGAAGTCTGCTTTTGCTTCTCATTGAGGTTTTGTAGTGATAAATGGTATACGGATGTAAAGGGCTTAGCACAGTACATGCTTGATAAAAACAATCACTAACATTTCAATATTTGTATTATTATTTCTGTTGGGAAACAATAAATAGGGTTATCTTCTTCTATCTTTCAGTTATGAAATGTGTACTTACTGAGGAAAAGATAGATTATAATGAGACAATGCGAAATATCTGGATAAAAACTAAAAAGAAATCCATGTGTCAAACATCTTGTAGATAAAGTGCCAACATTTTACGGCTTTGCCTTTCACTTGGCGTGTTTCTTTCACGTGCGTGTGTAGGAAGTCAACACACTCTCCTTCACTAGCCCCTTCTTGAGCACCTCCATGGGCTGTGTGTGCATCACGGAATTTAACACGTATTATTTCTAATCCTTATTAACCATCTGGAGGATCAAATTTATTAGCTCTCTTTTACACTCCAGAAAACTAAAGCTCAAGGGTGTAATGTAACTCGTCTAAGTTCAGACAGCTAGTAAGCATTGGAGCCACTGAACTGCAACCCGGGTCCTCTTCCTTCAGAGCTGGCTTCTTTCCCACTGCGACGCATACCTTATGAATCTAGGACTAGTGGCCTAAGGAGAAGGCTGGTTGATAAATTCACTGATAGAGATTCAGTATTGGCAATACTAATTTTTATGTCCAAACTTACTCTTACTATTGACAACGTGTTTCATTTTCACACTTAAGAATGTTTTCAGAAGTTAGAATTGTTAATCATATACATAATAATACATAATTATACAAATTATAAAAATGCCTTAGTATACACAATATAAGGTAAAGGTCTTTTGTACACTAATGAAAGTTTATTCTTCATAATACACCTATGAATAGAACCATGTTAGTGAAGTTAATGATTGCAAGGGAAATGTGTGAGCATAATACAGCCGATCATACAGTCTTTGCTGGGTTTAGTTGTCTTATTAAATATAAGAAAGAGTAGTCTTTCAGAAAAACCTTTGTGGCAAGGAAAGTATCACCAAATTTAACATGGCTCTTGAGGGAAAAATATTTCCTGCTATTCAGACAAATGTAAAATGTCACTGAACACAATCACAACAGTTGATTCCGAATGTTGACCTCAGAATGTACGCTCTAGAGGAATGCTAATGACTCCTACTGTAATGCTTTTGCTTATTTGGATACCAGTAAAAGCTCCACTTGACAAGTATAATGATGAACTGCACTTTTCGCATCAAGCAACACATGTTTGGATGATAGACAGCTCTGTTAAGTTGCGGATTTATTTATTTTCCAAGGCCAAGTTTTTCGTCTTGCTCTGGAAACCCTTGAAGCTGCTTAAAATTCACACAACTTATTGCTGGTAAAGGGATGCCCCCACTCTGAGATTGGGCCTTGGTGGGTATTGGGTATGATGACACGTCTGTTTTATCAACATAAAACTTTGGTCCACCAAAGGATGAATTTTCTGTTTGTATTCTAGTACATCTGACTCCACTGAATGAATGGTTTTATGCTTCAAAATATCCTTTATTATCTACCTAACCTCATTTTATAAAAAAAAATTGAATAAATTTAAATGAATGAAATGTAAATAACTCTAACTCTAACTTAAATGTTCATCCTTGGATATTGTTTTATCCTTGACTTATTAACAACTCTCTCATGATTCTTTATTTTAATTATTTCATGCAAGACAAAACAAAACAAATGTATTTGGCAGTTAAAGAGATATTTTTCAAATTTGGGTGAATATTCTGTTTCTCGTTGCTTTTGTTGCTTCCTTGCAACCTTGGAAATATTGAGTTGATTTAATATTTTGCAAAAAATTAGTACGTTCTTCAGAAAAAAGGGAATGAAATTGATTTGTTCGAAAAGGGGAAGGCCTTCGATAGATTATAATTTATGACAATAAAAGGATGGCTCTTCGCAGAACCAAACTAACTGAATTGCATTGAACTTGAACAGGATCATTGCTTTGACGGTTAAAGAAATTCTTTTCCTTTCAAGAATATCACTAAAAGTGTAAATGCACTTAGACATGTAAGCTGTAGATATATATCAGTCAACATATTAATTATTATTTAAGATCTTAGCAAGAATTAGTGGGCAGCTGTTAGAGATAAATTTAAATACATTTCCTGCCTAATCAAAATGAGGCTGGCTATGAAAACATTCTTCAAGAAGTCTTGCCCACCTGGTTTTGATCTTACTGGACTCAGAATCTTGATTTTCATGGTCAGAGAGTGATCATCTTGGTAGAAAATATTCAGAATAGTATCTTGCTGTGTACCTAAATTTGAGATTGTATGATCACGATACATGATCCATCGAGAACTAGTAAACTCACATTATAAAGTGAAATTTAAATACATTAGGGTCCAAGCAGGAAACAGGTGGCATGCTCAAAGGAGTAGTTAAGGATGACATAATGCAGGACTAAAGGCAGGTTTAAGGGAACCAGCAAATGATAATGAAGCACCCAGAGATGAAGAGCAGGGAGCTGCTCTTACCCATGGCCCTGAAGACGCAAGGATGGTATGTGTTACTGGAACATAACAAGAATTTAAGGCATGGGGGAGGGGTAGACAGACAGGAACTGTAACTGTGTAGATCGAGGAACCAGAACCATTGCCAAACCATCCCCCAGTAGATCAGCAGGGAGAACGTCTACCTCACCTCTCATTCGCTTGCTCTTTGATCTCTTTCTGGGGCTTCCCATTGACCAAACCCAACCAGGAGCCAGCATGCAAGGGAGCTGACCAATGCAGTCTCTAGAGGCCAGTCTCCCTGCTGGACAAAGCAGCACCAGGGATGGCGGAGAATGCACTTGGAAGGGCAGAGGGAGAATAACCAGCATGACATCTCACCATAATCATAATTATACGGGATATAAACTTCCGGTTATTCCCCACTAAGGAGCTGGAGGGAGCTCTCTGCCGTTACTCTGCTCCTCTAAAGTTCTTTTCTTCCAGGGTCCGAAGGTTCTCTTTACATTTTTATTCAATTCTTGTTCCACATCATTCTGTGCTAGAATGTGATGCAATCCTTATAACAGGGAGGTTTTCTTTTTTTGCAAAATAGTCTCTGCTTTCCTTTCTTTTTTGCTAAAATTTGCTTGGTACCAAGACTTAAACAGTTGATTTCAAAGATTTTTCTCTTTAACATAATTCTTAATATCCTGGCTGCCCAACTTCGCCATTATGCTGGGATGGCTTTCATTAGTTCATTTAGCTGAACAGCCCTCTCCTCAAACTGATCGTCCCGCCCTACAGCTCCTTGTTACAGTTGGTGTTCCACCCACCTTGGCAGTGGGAGAGGCTTTTAAAGTTTATTTTTCGCTTTCTGATTGGGGTCAAACTTCACAATGTGACATAATTATTTTTAATGGATACTCAATTAAAACATGTCTTCCCTCATTCTTCTCTATTCTTTATTTCCTTTATTCTAGCTTCTTTGCCACAGATTTACTCTCCTTTTCTGTTTACTTACAATGCTGTGAATTAAATGTTGACATTATGGTACATAGGACATTGTGTGTGTGTGAGGGCTGAGAGCTGTTTAGGATGGTCTCACAGGGAACAACAGGTGAATTAAAAATCAGGGCTGGTTTTATGGTTTGCAGCTCTATTTACCTCTTTCAAATAAAACTTTCTCAGAGATGGTGGCATGGTTTTTTACAAGTTGTATGACTCTAACTCTTGCCTCCCTTTTCATTTCACTCAGATCCGAAGCCAGAGCAAAGCATCCAGGTCTGGGCTCTGTGAGGGGGATGAAGTGGTTTCTATCAATGGCAACCCTTGTGCAGACCTCACCTACCCTGAGGTCATCAAGCTCATGGAGAGCATAACGGACTCTCTCCAAATGCTCGTCAAAAGGTACAAAAGATTTGTTGGCGTATATATTTTCTCTTGGAGCTAGATGAGAATGATTACAGCTTCTACTACATGTATAATTTGTCATTTATGGGGAAATTGGACTGTTTGAAAAGTGGCCATTCCAATCAGCTGAATTGTCCAGTTAACTGAGAATTAGCTTGAAAATCTTTCTTTCAAGATCTTCATTGAAAATCTTAGGTATTTTAGACTAGTTCCTTAGAAAGCTCAGTACATTGAACATAATTTAACGTTATGTTGAACATAATACACAAGATCAAGATTTTGTGGTGGGTCAGAATCACTAAATGATAATTCCCAGATTCACAGATAAATTAAAAATGTTAAACCATCCCACAATAATTTTTTATAGAAAGAAAATGCCTCGGAGAAGGAAAAGAACGGCAACAACAAAAACCATAAAAGCAGCCAGATTTCTGCTTGTCAGGAGCTCTAGTAAAACCGATAATTGCGTATGGGCAAAACAGATGGTTAGAATAAAGTTTTTGGACTATCAATGCAAATCATTTGTTCATTTGATCTCTCCAAATACTACCCTCCCCACCTAATCATTTAAAAATACGGAAGTAAACTCTGAACATAAAAACGAAAGAAAACAATGAGAGCAATCACAAAAAATTGTAGCATCAACATTTTTTACAGTGTGCAAATCACAGTACAGTCCATACTAACTTTGCAAGTGAGGCCCTGAGCATCACACGCCGCATATGACGCATAAGATTAGTCCCGTAAGATTAGTACCGTATAGGCTAGGTATGTGGTAGGCTATATCATCTAAGTTTGCTAAGACGTGTTGTGATGTTCGCACAATGATGAAATTGTCTAAGGATGCTTTTCTCAGAACATATCCTCTCAAAGTCCTCCAGGTTTTGCCTTAACTCTGCAGAAACACTACATACAGCGTCGCCCCTCTGGTAATCGTTCAACAGGATTCCATTTCTATACAAACATGAACTCACTATGGCCAAAATCTTGTGAAAATAAAAGAAATCTAGCATTATTCTTAGAGTCTGCCATCTAAATATTTACCTATCAAGCCTGATGTTTAAGCCCTGAAGATCTTACTTATAAAGCTGCCATTTGCTTTTAAAAAGAACCTAACGGGAATGTTGTAGTCACAGTGTTTGCCATTATCATGCATCAATCTCTGAGGTATTTGAAGAGTTCCATCTTTGTAAGTTTAATCACATCCAAAATGGGAGAAAAACCTATTCTAATTTATTCCTTTTTAGTGTCTTTACTGATTTAATGAGGCCAATTTCTTTGGAACACGCTTGTGGTCTGGGACGTTCCTTACTAGTTCTTGTTTTGATTTTGATGGCTATCATTGGGAAAATCCTTGGTGGTTTAAAGCTGAGTGTTAGGTACAAATTTAATTTTGGAAGTAAACGGACTAGTTTTCTGCTACTTTTAATAACTGGAATCATGATTATTATTTTCCCTAGCTGTTTTGACTTTCACAAAATAATTCATTGATGAGATTCAAAATGGAATCTCAAATTAAAACCAGCCCAAAGATAATCATCACCATCTTCACCACTCTGGGTGGCCGAACGTTGTTTCCGGGAATTAAATATTTCTCTCACTCATATAATGTCACCTATCGCTAGAGGACAAGTGGTTTACTTCTCCTGGACTAATGCCCAGAGATAGCTGGATCAGACTATCTTAAAGATGACCCTAACATTATGTCTCTATTATCTTACATTTTATTAAAATGGTAAAATATATTTAAAATTACATAATTATGACACATAAATTGTGGAATGGAGTATCTATGTAGGCTGAATGGAAATGAGCATTTTAAGGTATAAAGCTTTAACTTCTAGTGCTTTTATGATTTTTATTCATGTATGTCTATTTTACTTTGGCTATGAATAAATGTTAACATTTGTCTGACCCATTTGCCTGTGATATAGTCTGTAAGGTTGGAATGAATTCAGACTACTTTCTTCTCAGCCTCAAAATTGATTGCTAATATAATTCAAAGTGGTTTAATCTACTTCCATCCGAAGGCCTTCCTAAATTAAAACTCTCTGACCTTTTGGTTCCCTCAAATTCAGTTGCAGAGAGTGTATTCATCATTTCCTATAAAGGCAAGATCTAATTTGCTGTCATCATATTTTTAAAATGCTCTATTATAATGTTTTTTTGTTTTGCCAGGAGATTACTTGCATAGAGAAAAGCTGCATTTCATTTGATTCTTAGTGTTGTTTTGTTTTGTTTTGCTAAACACAGTCAAAAGCAAAGTTATGAGTAATTATTTTGAACATTAGTCTGAAATTCTACTCTCACATAAATTCTAAGGTAAATTCCCTGAGTGGAATAGAGTAGGGGCCACTCCCCCCAGTTGATGATCCTGCATCAGCCAGGGATTCTGAGGGGGGAAGAAAGGGGCAGAGATAGACGCTGCTGCTTCTTAAAAAACCTACAAATGTAAGAAAGGAAAGCGCCTCCTACAGCTGTTCTGTGAATGATGCTTCTCTTCTAAAAGCAGTTAGAGTTTAAATTAGAGTTCTAGCAAGAAGTTGGTTAACCCTTACACTGACATTGCTTTTTGCAAACCCAAATTTGCATAACCAACTGGGAATGGTTAAGGTCAAAATCAAAGGACTGTGGTGAACAGCTCCGGGCCCCTTAGCTGCGAGATAAAGGAACAGTTTGGCTTCAGAGATCCTACAAGGAAAATGCTCCAAGAGACAGGTTCAAATAGGAGAACGGGAGACATCTCAGATTATAAATACTTCATGACTCAGTGATTCATTGCAGCATGGAAAGGATTTCTCTTGACACAAGAGGACTGGGCTGGGGTCCACTTATTACAAAACACATGCTCACTGGAGCTTAAAAAACAGCTTCTATTTCATTCCTTTCAAGAAAACACAGCTTCTAAAAGGATTACTTGAACTATCTGCATTTTTTTACTTAATAAATTTTTTATTGAGGTAACATTGTTCATAGTAAAATTATCATTATATTAATATTGCTCTGAAGCTGCTGAATATGTTGATGTGACTTTATAACGTGCAGACCTAAACTTAGTCAATAAGACATTGAAATGCTTTGTCATATTATAACAAACATGGTTATTTGAAAACATCCAAATAATTACAGATAAAGGGCGTCCATGTAGCTGTAACCTGCACGTTTAAAGAATAAAGGCTGAATTTAGGATGGATTTAGGTTTCATAATCTTTTGTAAGCATTTTTGCTTTGCTTTAAAGAGAAGTTTATTTGGAAGATCTTTAAATAATAATATAAACATGTTGCCAATTTCTGTTTTCAAATATGTTGCAGTTGACATTTAGGAGGAAATGTTTTGACTGTATCATGTATTAGACATCATAAAAGTGTCAGGAAGTTCTTTGGCAGGTGTAACACACTCTGATTTAACTGTCTGGACTGATTTTTCTGTGTGCAGACCATCGAGTGGAATAAGTGAGACTTTGATCTCTGAAACTGAAAACAGAAACCATGAGCATCCCACCCACGAGGGGTATGTGGAAAGTACCACCCTGCAGATCCGACCAGCCACGAAGAGCCAGTACAAAGAGTTTTACATCACCCCGGTCAAGAGTGGAACTCCCCCAGCTGAGGACCAAGAAAGTGGTCCCGGTTGTTCAGGGAGCATAAAAGAAGAAACAGGCCTGAGCTACCATGTGGCTCCCCAAATGCCTGACTCCCAAAGAGGACACTCGGCGGAGGAGCTTATCTTAAGGGAGAAGGCAGAAGCAGGGCAGCCGGGCCCTGTGGTTGAGCTACAACTGTCGCTTTCCCAGGAGAGATACAAGGGCACTAGTGCTCCCGCAGTGGCTCTCCTGGGAGCTGAAAAATCTAAGTCTCCTGACCCCGAACCTAATTTACAACACGACGGGATTGTCCACACAAATTTGGTCCCGACTAATGAGAAAGGGGACCCTTCTCTGAGGTCCAGCAAGATAATCCAGATCTCCAGTGGCCGAGAGTTGAGAGTGCTCCAGGGGAGTGACGCCGGAGCCACCGGGCTGCCCCGAGTGGAAGTGATCCTCGACTGCTCTGACAGGCAGAAGACGGAAGGGTGCAGGCTTCAGGCAGGAAAGGGGTGTGTGGATTCTCCAGTGGAAGGAGGGCAGTCAGAAGCACCTCCTTCTCTGGTATCCTTCGCAGTCTCATCAGAAGGCACAGAGCAGGGAGAAGACCCACACTCGGAAAGGGATCACAGCAGACCTCACAAGCACAGAGCGCGCCACGCTCGTAAGTCCTGCCCGGCCACTGCTGGGCTGTCGGAAGGGGCTGGGGAGCTGAGGGCATTTTGCTGCTGCTTTGCCTGCTTGGACTTTTCTCCTTTTTAAAGATTTTTCATATGTCTCTCATTGGCTTTTTTCCCCTTTTGATTTATTAATACACAAAATAACAAATGTGAAATTGTGGAGAACACCAATTTTTGAATTGGAAGCAATAAGTTTGAACTTTAGAGTAGATTTAAATGTTTTTGATGCACGTCCTTTTATCTCCAAAGGCACAAGAACTGTTAAAGAAAATAATACTGTTAATGTGCCTTTTTGATTTGTCTCAGGATGCTGTAATATTTCATGTTAAAATAACATACGAGAGTATTTGAAGTCATGTGGACGGCGAGTTTAAATGGCAAAAACTGTCGAGTCTGCTCCTGAGAGGTGTCTTTAAAATACAAGCTCCACCACTGATATTAAAAGCAGATCCTCATTTTGAAAAAAAATCATTGTGCAGCTTGATGATGCTTGCAGAAGTGAGCTTGACGGACAAGGACATGTGGAATACTGAGCAGTTACATGATCCTCTCCGTTTTGTAAGTCTTCACTAGACTGCACAGCGTTTCGTCTACCTTCTAGACACAGAAGTCAGACTCCAGGGCCTTGTGGAGGCATTGAAATGTCCCCAAACATAGAATATATTTAAATTTGTGGCTTTTTACAGTGTTTTGTTTTACTCAGGGAGTGCTTACAGAAAGAAGAATAAGGATAAGAATGGCAGTTAGGTTTTAGGATTTTTTTCTTTTTTTTTTTTTTTACAAACGTTGGAATTTTGTTTGAGGAGGTAAATGCTGACTGGCAAAGGCACTTGAATGTGTGAATGATACACAACAGTAATGAGCTCGGCTATTCAAAGTAGTGTATTAAATCTCCCAACCTATTGTTGTTCCTTTCAACGCATATTTTTAGCATAACCACTTGTAGCTTTATTGGCAAGCGCTGTTACTCATTCCTTATAGTTTAAGCATCTGTACGCATCTCCACATTTATAGCATTTTAAACAAGTGCATTAAGGCAGCACTCACATACTTCACATGTTGGCAGTGAAGTTAGCAACAACTGTGACTGTCAATTTAACAGTAAGTTGTGTAACACTGGTCAAAAAAGGAATTACATTTAGGAACGATCACACTTTTTACTGTTTTCTCTAAATAAAATTTGATTACCAGTGAATACCTGTAACTTTGTTATAAAACTATTTACTCTGATTGTCGTTTATTCTTTAAAAATTAACCATTAAGTCTGATTTTTTTCCAGTGACAGAAAGAGCTAACTTTCAATCGTAAAATATTCAAAGCATTTTTCTGAAATTTCCATTGAATTATTTTGAAAAATTCAAAACTTACTTGTGAATCATGCTCATTATCATTGAATATATAATTATAATTAACTGATGCTATAAACTAATTTGCCACCAACTTATTTTTATAGTAATAATGATAAAAGTAAAAATTTAAATATAAATTTTTGCTGTATTTAAAACTGTCAAACTCTCATTTAAATGACTTAGTTTCTGCTAAAAGGGCTGAAAGGGGCACTAGTCATATAATTTTTAAATTTTCCCAAGATTTATACTTATTCTTGCTGCAACTTTAGTAGTGTTATATTTCCAAAGTAGCAATACATTACAAACAGATTTATCTTGACAACTTTGTAGCTGAAATTTCTTCTGTGTATTCACAATGATCTAGTGTTCTGAATTATTATTAATTATTGATTCAGTACCTTCAATTATTAGTCATTCAGTTTTTTGAATTTATATTCATTTAGTCACCATGAATGCTAAGACTTTGCGGGTTATCAAAGTAAAAAAGATAAAAAGAGGAAGAAAACTTAAATATTTAAATTCATTACATTAGAATATTTAGGTAAATAACATTTTCTTGCTCTCTTCTCCTCCTACGTTTAAAAAATGCTTGGAAACGGTTTTATATTGACTTTTTTTAAAAATATGGATGTACAAGGTAAGTCTTAACTTATTTTCCAGAAAATGCTATGTCTTTAAATTATTTCCTTTTTAGTTTTGATTACCTCCTGTTAACTGACATTTACTAGCCAGTGTTTATTGTTAAAGTATCAGGATCCATTATGAAACATATTATTCTAATCAAATTATGAAATGTATATTCAAATTAGCATTCATAAAAATGCATTTACATGAGCAAGTGAAACAGGGCATTGTATAGTTCTATATCATTGTATGTCATTATAGAAGTATACGTTTTAAAAGAAATAAGAAAGAGAAATGAGTTGGATGGCTTCGGAATTCAGTACCCAATTGTAAACATACTTTTTCCATGTCCGTTTTCCCCCAGGAGAGTTGACTTCTGGGTTGCTATGGAGTCTTCCTTGAACTCATCAACTCAATATAATTTTTGTGCTTTCCCTAGGGCTCAGAAGGAGTGAAAGCCTGTCAGAAAAGCAGGTGAAAGAAGCAAAATCTAAATGCAAAAGCATTGCGCTCCTTCTGACAGATGCCCCCAACCCCAACTCCAAGGGGGTGTTGATGTTTAAGAAGCGTCGGCGGAGGGCCAGGAAATACACCCTTGTCAGCTACGGTACTGGCGAGCTCGAGCGAGAGGCAGACGAGGAGGAAGACGGGGACAGAGAGGACACCTGTGAAGTCGCGTTTCTGGATGCGAGTGAATCAGAGGTGGATGAAGAGTTACTGTCTGACATTGACGACAACACACAAGTTGTAAACTTTGACTGGGATTCTGGACTAGTGGACATTGAAAAGAAACTGAACAGAGAGGACAAGATGGAGATGTTGCCAGACACCACAGGCAAGGGAGCCCTCATGTTTGCCAAGAGGAGGGAGAGGATGGATCAGATCACGGCCCAAAAAGAGGAAGAGAGGGCTGGTGGAATCCCAAGCAGAGAACCAGATGCTGCCCAGACAGATGGCCTGAGAACCATGACTTCTTACCAAAGGAAGGAAGAAGAATCAATGAGAGTGCAGAGCTCTGTGAGCAAAAGCTACGTGGAGGTGAGCCACGGTCTCGGCCATGTGCCCCAACAGAATGGCTACAGTGGGGTGTCTGAGACAGCAGAGGCCCAGAGGATGATCCCCATGAACAGAACGGCCAAACCCTTCCCAGGGTCTGTGAACCAGCCAGCAACTCCCTTCTCCCCAACCCGAAGCATGACAAGTCCCATCGCTGACTTTCCTGCGCCTCCACCTTATTCTGCAGTCACACCTCCACCTGAAGCCTTCTCCAGAGCAGTATCAAGTCCGACAGCTGGCCCAGCACAGCCGCCTCCATGGCCCCAGCCTGCCCCATGGTCCCAGGCAGCCTTTTACGATGCATCTGAGCGAATAGCTTCCCGGGATGAAAGGATCGCAGTGCCAGCGAAAAGAACAGGAATATTGCAGGAGGCCAAAAGGAGAAGCACAACAAAACCCATGTTCACCTTTAAAGAGCCCAAAGTAAGCCCAAATCCTGAACTCTTGTCACTTCTTCAAAATTCAGAAGGCAAACGGGGCACTGGAGCTGGAGGCGATTCCGGACCTGAAGAAGACTACCTCAGTTTAGGAGCAGAGGCTTGTAATTTCATGCAAAGCTCCGCTGGGAAACAAAAGACCCCACCTCCTGTTGCTCCAAAACCTGCAGTCAAGTCCTCATCCTCCCAACCGGTAACTCCAGTTTCTCCAGTCTGGTCACCAGGAGTGGCTCCAACGCAACCTCCTGCCTTCCCCACATCCAACCCATCACAGGGCACCGTTGTCTCCTCTATCAAAATAGCCCAGCCTTCTTACCCTCCTGCCCGGCCCGCAAGTGCTCTGAACCTGGCTGGTCCCTTCAAAGGACCACAGGCAGCAGTAGCCAGTCTGAACCACACACCCAAGCCAACAGCTCCCACACCAAAAGTAAATGCTGGTCATGCTGGTGGAGGGGGACCATCCAATCAGCTTCCAGGAATGAGTGGGAGAGGAGCCCAGCTCTTTGCTAAAAGGCAGTCGAGGATGGAGAAGTATGTGGTAGATTCAGACACCGTGCAGGCCCACGCTGCTCGAGCTCAGTCTCCCACTCCCTCTCTACCAGCCGGCTGGAAGTACTCCTCCAACGTCCGAGCACCTCCTCCTGTGGCCTACAATCCTATCCACTCTCCCTCCTACCCACTGGCTGCTGTCAAGTCTCAGCCATCAGCCCCACAGGCCTCCAAAACAAGCAAGAAGAAGGGCAAGAAACCCCTCAATGCTTTGGACGTCATGAAGCACCAACCGTATCAGCTAAATGCATCTTTGTTTACTTTCCAACCTCCAGATGCAAAGGATGGCCTCCCCCAAAAGTCATCAGTCAAGGTCCACTCAGGGCCGACCTTGAAGCAAGCCCTTCCTCCTCGGCCAGTGAATGTGAGCTCACCCACCAATGTGCAGGCCTCGTCCGTGTACTCAGTACCAGCCTATAGTTCTCAGCCTACCTTCTTTGCAGAGGCCACCTCACCAGTCAGCGCATCCCCAGTGCCTGTGGGCATTCCCACCTCTCCAAAGCAAGAATCAGCCTTAACATCTTATTTTGTAGCACCAAGGCCGAAGTTCTCAGCCAAGAAAAGTGGTGTCACAGTTCAGGTGTGGAAACCATCTATTGTGGAAGAGTAATCTTGTAGCTGAAGCTGAGTGTCCATTTTGCTTGAAACAAATTGTTTGCAGTGTTACTTGAGTCCCCAAGAATGCCTAGCAAGTCCTCAATTTACTTAATTTCAGATGTCACCTCCCAATCTGGGTCCAAGGAGCATAATATTTTTAATGAGTCAAAAATCTAACTCAGATTGACTTAAAACATGTTTATCTTCTTTGCACTCTTAAAAATCCGGGAGTACCCGAAATAGACATGCGCCATCATAGTAAATAAGCAGGATATTTAGGGTTTATGCTTTAGCCACAAGAAGGACAGTGATCGGGGTTATCAAACATGAGGACACAGCCTCTCTGTAACATAACAGCTGTGGTCCGATGGCGAAAAGGTTCGAAGGTAGCGAAGACATAACATGTATTGACTGAGATTTCCTTTTTAAGTAGTGCTTTATCTCTATTACTAATGTTAGAGGATAAGAAATTTATTGAGGACAGGGATTAGCGCTGGTCTGTCAACCTCAGCCAGATGTTTGATATCACAGAGAAGGTACCCTGGGGATTGTTGGAATGTACATGGTTTAGTATGGTGGGTCAGAAAGAGGGTATTCATAATTACTGAGCACTTCTGTATCAGGTTCCTTGCCAGATGTTTTACAGATATTAATTCATTTCAGAAGACTTTTTTAGAGTAAAGGGGATAGGGCAAGAAGCATAATCATCCTTAGAGATGGATCCCCGTCCTCCCTCACAGTTCCTTAAGAAACTAAGTGAGTACGTCTCCAATTGCCCATGAAAGCATAAGTTTGTTTTCCTCAGCTGAGGCAAGTGGTAGAGTACAGTGTAAATGGAGCAACGTATAAAAAGGTGAGCAGGATGTGGATAAGGTACATATGACTATTGTTTTTCCTTGGGAAACCACGACTGGGGTGTGAAGGGTTACTGACTACAGGGGCTGATTGTGAAGCACGAGGAACCCCATGTATATGGAGGCCGTAGGGTGAGAACACACAATCATTAGCATCATTTCTGAGTGACCTCACAGATTTTTTTTCTTGTGTTTGTTTTGCTTCCTGACAACTGCTTCTCCCACTGTTCTTTGCAATTCTATTCTCGCACCTTCACTTTATTATTTATATTTGATGGACCAGGAGGATTCAGGCAAGGTTACCTTGTAAATTTGGACTGGTCACACACCATGCCGTCATCCAGCTGGCTATGAAGTTAATAATGTTACTGACAGTAAACCTGAAGACCTTTCTCATATCTATTTTAAGTCCGAGTCTGACCAACCATGGAAAATATTCAACGTGAATTAATGTAGAGAACCACAAAGCATTTTTGACAGCTCCAAGGAAAACCATCTACTCAATACGTTTAGAGACCTCTCGTAAAAACTAGCCTGGTTTGAGAGTACATGGTACCATTTTAATTCTCTGAAAATATCTGTATTCCTGTTCTTTTTCTGCTGTCACTGTCAATCTGCTATATTTTTCACTATCCAATTAAAATATTACTTTCTTCTTTATCTGTTCAATGTATGTATTTAAAAAAAAAAATGTTCCCTCTATGAGCTATTCTGACCTGAGTCATTTCTCTGATATTTCTTTTATATCACTCCTAAAGCATCTGAATTTCCTTTTTGTGAGCATATCCATTTCTCCATACATTTAAAACCACAAGCCGTAGGTATTTCTAAGACATCACACACAGAGGAAAATTAAGTCAGCTACAGAACAATAGGACCAATTCTTCTGCTTTTTCTCTGGAAAATCTTCCATTGCCTTTGGTGGCAGTTTCCCCAGAAGTTACAACCACAGGATGTAGCCCGCTCTCTTATTTGCCTTTTTGGGAAATCAATTAGGAAGATTAATACAGGATAAAGGAAAAAGCAATCTAGCCATTGTATAATACTATTGTTTGGTATTACTTATTCTCTGCAAAGGAAGTCTGTCGAATGCTGTGCGTTTTGCATTCTTTTCTAATTGAACAATCAAAAAAGGCTTCTTAAGGTGAAGCAGGAAAGGAGATCATTTTATAACTTTGCATTCTTAACAGAGCATTTAAAGAACGGCATGAATTAGAGGAAAGATAATAGAACACAAGGTAGTCAGTTTGAGATCATTGGTTCAAAAGTAGCCTAGGATGGTAATGACCCACAAGTATCCCCAGTTGTCCGGTGGTCCGTGGTATGTAGGAATGAGGAGTGTTTTCGGTCTGTTTCCTGTTGGACAGGTGGCGATCTTAGCAGAGCCGCTGTTTGTAGTTCATGACTAAAGACGAAACTAACATGAATGTGACTGTCATGGGTTCCCCAAAAGCTTCTAAGAAACATGCCAGGCATGCAGTCTAAGCATTCACAACTTGAACTGGGAACTGGAGTATAGGTCTCATCTCAAACCGTCCCACATTACGGGAGAGGGGTGGGAATCCTCCAAGACTATACCCACAACAGAGTGTAACCTCACCCTGAGGGATGGGGGAGTGGGAAGGAGTAGGACTAAGCCAGCTCCCTGGAGTAAGAGGCAGTTCTTTTGCCCCTTCTCCCTAACCAGGGAGCCCCCTGGAAACACACGCAGAATAAGCTGCGTGTACCATGTTGCAGGTTGGAATTATGGAAATGATGTCAGCGTGGCAGGTGGGAAATTTGGAATTCATGACCTCAGCTTCCTTCCCACTAGGCATCCTTTGCCCTCTGGGTGTTGTTTGCTCTCTGGTGGTGGCAGATGTTTGATTGGCGGGTTGGCTGGTTGTGGGGCGCGAGGAGGCAGTTTTTGTTTAGTTTTTAGCACCTTGCCTTTTCCCTTGTCCTTTGTCAGCTTGATTTCTAGGCAGAGCACCTATGAAGTCAAGTTTTCATCATCAACACAATAGCAACAATCATCTTCTAAGTGCGTATGCCTTATATACATTAGGTGCCTTCTATACGTTATCCCAAGGAAGCCACTGCATGGTTTACAGGCACTGGACTACAAAATAAAATGTAATCGCAGTCACTGACTGACTGCAGGACCTTATGCAAATTTCTTTTCACGAGTTTTGCCTTAATAATATCTCAGACCTCTCTTCCCGGAATGTTGTCCCATAGCGAGTCTGCACAGCACTAGATCTTGTAGGAGGAAAGGTAAACGTAGGTAAAGCATATTCCTCCCAGTTTTATAGACGGGCAGACTGAACACAGAACTGGTAAGATGGGGAATCTGAGCGTTGCCACTTTAATCTTAGAACATTTACCATTTTATTTCTAATATTTCAATAATGAACACATTGTTTTGAGAGAGGAAGAATCACACTGTTTCTGCATTTTGACTGTTTGTTGATAGCATAAAGCATCAGTTTTTAGGAATATGTTTTTAAGACACATTTGGCTTTTCATTCTGGAGCATGTAAAAGTTTGTACTTCAAAATATATCTAGCATGACTGTTAATGATAACACGTATCTCATTTAATCTTCACAAGAAGCAGCTCGTTTTAACTGTAGGAAACTGATGTGTGTTACAAATAGTTCTTTAAAGTAAGCCAGGGTTCTTAACTCTTCTAGATGGTACCGTTCCCTCTCAAGAATTGGGCTGGTAGGGCAGTTGAGTATTAGTACACGGCTTAAATTCCGGCTTGGACGCAAGAGTCATATCTGAGATGTGCAAAACAAATGATCTACATTTAAAGGGGGTGGACTCACAGTCGTGGGCCCGTTGTCCTATTTGCAGTGACTCGGTTAGAGAACTTTCAAGGTCACTGTGCTGCTGACAGCCCATCAGACACTGACTCCGCGGCACCTTCACAGTAAACCCTCTTGAGAGCACAGGACACGTGGCTGTAAGTGTCTGAGTTTGGATTTAATCTTTCACACAAAGCCCCTCGCTGTGTATCATTTCATCCAGTTATCATTCGGAGAAGCTGCAAGCACCCATAATCTACTGGTGAGTTCCTGAAATCAGCGGCTGTTTTATGAGTCACCACTGGCCTGGCAGGAAGGGTATTTGAAGTCACAGTCATCAAAAAGAAGTGATTGTTTTCTGAAAAGCTCAATGCTTAAAATACTTCCAGAGGGAAGCAGTGGGCTGCATGCTCATTCCCTCCTAAGATCAGAGTGGTGGAGTTTGTTTTAAAAATTGTTAAAGTTTCATGAGAAAAATATGTAAATTCTGAGAACCAACATTATATTCCCGGAAACACTGACCCTCGCTGGTCTCATGTCCCTTTATCGCTGGACTCTGGGGGACACAGAGACTCGTGTAACACTTCAGTGCTGCTGAGCTTGTCAACAAGTATTCTGGGAAAAAGCAGAATTGAATTCTTCTCTAGACTTCCCACCAGGGTTGGCTGAGGGCCATAAAGCAAGCTAGTAAATTCCCACAGGACCCAAACGCCCCACAAAATTGCTAAAAGAGGTCAGTCTCCATTTCTCCCACTCTAGTTTAAAAAATAAAGTACAAAAATTACAGGCCATCCTATGGAGCATCAGACCAATAAAAACCAGTCTTTTGGAGGAGGCCCCACATCAGAACTCTCCTTTCCTTGATGTTATCCGGTGCAGCCAGTTTCTTAAATTCTTAAAAAATTAATCTCTCTGGTATGTACATTCGTACACTAAATTATCATTTGGCACTTGGAAATCATAGATCTTTCTACTCAGAGGCAATTGAATAAAGAGAAATTTAATTTAAAAATATCAAATTCTATCCGACGTTTCTCAGACTCCTGATTGGATCGGAGGTTTCCCAGCTAATATTGTATATCTCAAGTATAAAGAGAAAAGTTAGGCTTCTACAGAGTCCTGTAGTTTAAATAATTTTTAGTTATTGATACACAGAATTTCTTACATTTTCATTTTTTGGTTCTAATGTAAAGCTCCTCATGTTTACCTCTGTTTACCTCATTCTTGACATGTTTATCTAAACTATGTGCTTTATGACTGGTGAAATATACATTCAGGGTCCCGAATAAAAATCATCACAAGGACCTACTTCCCAGCCTACCTTCCTTCCTCTATCTGATAATGATAATAATCATCAAAATAATAATAACGTTCAAATGTACATGGAGGAATCCTGCTTTAACAGCCCCTACTTCTTGAGCTCCTTGATAACTCTTACTGGTTTGTTCATGGAAAAAAACCAAAAACCAAGGGATGGCAGTTAGCTCTAAGTTGAAAAGAAATGCACATTTTAGGAAGAACATTTTTCTTCTTGGAAGTAAATATCAAAAAGCAAAGTGGTTTTTTATTTGTTCTTCAGGAGACATTTTAGCACTCAGGGAATCTTCATTTTCTTTATTTGGTGGAATAATCTGTTTTCAAGACCATCCAAAGGCCCTGAGACAAGCATCACAGTCCAAGTCAGGACGAATGATGGGGATGGAAGCTATGGTAGCCACTCAAACACCTCGTGAGGCCTGAGGAAGAGGGCAGGAGGTGGGGGATTGATGTATGAAGTTTCTACTATTTGCCAGGAACTGTGTTAAATCCTTTCCATAAGTTATAACAATAGCTAGCATTAACCGAGCACAAACTTTGGATACTTAATTATGTCGAGTGTCTTTAATAGATTATCTCCTTTTCTTTTGTGAGCTATAACTGATATATAACATTCTATTAGTTCCAGGTGTGCAACATAATGATTTGGTACTAGTACATATTGCAAAATGATGATCACAATAAGTCTAGTCCACATGCATCACCAATCATAGTTTCAAATTTGTTTTTCTTGCAATGAGAACTTTTAAGATCTACTCTCTTAGTAACTTTCAAATATCCAATACGGTATTGTTAATTGTAGTCCTCACGCTGTCCATACGTCCCGAGGACTTATTTACCTGATAGCTGGAAGTCTTTACCTTTTGACCACCTTCACCCATTTTGCACCCCCCACCCCGCCCCATGCCTCTAGTAACCACCATAGATTCTCTCTTCTAATCAGTCCTTATGAGATAGGTACCATCCTCATCCCCAGTTTATAGTATAGTTGGGATTCTGAGGCACAAAGAGGCTGAATAACTTGCCCAAGATCTCACGGTGTTAAGTAGTGGACCCTGGATTCCATCTGGACCCACACTCTTACCCAGTTATACTGTGATTTCATTCACTCCTCAGGATTACCCTAAAGGGAAGGTACTATTATTCCCATTTTACAGACGAGGTCTCTGAAGCTCAGAGAAGCTAAACAACTTGTCCAATAATCGTTAAGCTTATAGGTAATGGGCTGGGGTTGGACCTAAATATTTGTCTGACATCCAAGCCTGGGCTCTCCCTTCAGTACCACATGGTGCCCGCAGTCTCTTTAGACCCCGGGATCCCACTCCCTGAGGCCTAACTGTGAGTTCACCAAACTATTCACCTAGAGCCTACTCTGTACATGCTTTGTAGATGCCTTTGATCACATCAGTTGATATTAGAAAAACCCCACTCCTTTCATAAGATTGCTCATAAAATCAGATGCTACGATCATGTGTTGGAAGTAAAACCAGTCTCTGAAAAAGAAGCATCTGTTTTATATGTAAAGAAGATGGATTTGACACTGATTTTTGTATGAGTTCCTCAAATTCTTTCATTTTCTTATTTCAGGATGAATAGGTGATCTTCCTGGGCTGGGAGTGGGGAGCAATGCCATTTAAAAAGTAAAGCAAAATCAAAGTCTTCACATAAAAGAAACTGCTCCCCTTGGCTTCATGCCATTCTGATTAAATATAATTCAGGGAACATTCTTATTAAGCAGTGAATCAGCACCCTGCTTGGCTTGCTACTAAACCAATAATAACTTGATTCACTTCAGCAAGGGTAATTCTAAACAGAACAATGCTGAAAGAGTCACAAGTTTTCAGTGTTTCAAACTATGCTCTAAAAAATAGTTGTCAGTGGAATCTCAGAGTTCCGTGAAGTCTCTGCCCACCGAGCTCGCCTCCATCCTGGACGTGCAGAGACAGCAAACCTTCCTGCTGCAAGGCTCTCAGTGGAAGATTTCTCAACAGTTATTTCTGTCAGACTTCCCAGCAAGGACATTTTTATACCTTGTGTTTTTTCCAGTAGTTTGTTTTTTTCTTAAACTATGTCCCATTGTTATTTTGAAAATATCTTCTGAGGAACTAGCGTAATAGATTCTAAACATGGATTTGAACCTTCTCATCACTAACTTCAAGGAGAGGAGATGTGAACTTCTAAGTTGACTGTAAAAACCCCTTGTTATATTTGCAGAGCTTTGCTGCCTTAATTTAAAATCACAGAGCCCCTAATGAGGTGCTAATTAGGAGGGCTTACTATATGCTAGGTGCCATTCTGAATACTTAACAAACGTTGACTTTTTTGGTTTATCAAAAAATGACTAAAGTGTGAAGTAGGTGCTATTATCATCCCACTTTACAGATGAGAAAATTGAGGTAAAGAAAAGTTAAGGAGCTTATCTAAAGTGGTGGGGCTAAGACTCAAGACCTAAGAGTCAAGCTCCGGAGCCATTTTCTAATCACAAGGCTACATTGCCTCTCTTGATCACAAGAAGATGAAGGTCCCAGAGGAAAGAATTGCCCATCGGAGATGATAAGCTTTACCTGTCTCAGAAATAACTCAAAAGTTTCTTTGAACCTTCCAAATCAAAGGAAGAAATATTGGAAAAGCTTCTTAGAGTTTGGTAGCCCCAAATGATAGACACTTGTAAAGAGGTGCAAAGGAAGGGGAAACTGTAGTTTTTATTTCTATCAGCCTATTCGTTTACAACTCAATAAATGGTGGGGGAAGCCTATCGTTTTGCTTGTTACCATTGAACAAATACCCATGATACACCAGACCAGATTCTCCAACCACTTCCAGCCAACTAGCATCACACATTACTAGAGCTGTGCTCATTTACACCAGGTAAATTAAGGAAGAAAAGGAGAGTGATGAGGAGAAAGTCCTCAAATTTTAGGAACAATAATGTGGAAAAATGTTCTCCTAAGTTTTTAAATTTAAAAAAAAAACATGATTTGATTTAGGGGAAGCAGAAGGTAACCATTTCTTCAGTGAAATTCACCTATGATTAGGAGAGAGCATGCAGGTAAACACCAAGCACACACATCTTGTAGTGTAGTGTAGGCACTTCTTGTAGTGGGGAAGACTGTGGACTCGGGCCACATTGCCTGCAGCTGAATCCCAGGCCTGCCTCTTGCTAGTTGGGAGACTTGAGGCAAATGATTCAGCCCCTCTGTGCCTCTGTACTCCCAGCTGTGACATGGAGACAATAACAGGTGCACCTGACAAGTTGTTGTGAAGATTAAATGACTCAGTATGTGTTGTGTATATGGAACAGGGCCTGGCACATTGAAAACATTGGATGTCTGTTGGCTATTAACATTATCGTAAAGGGCACTCAATAGACAGTAGCTATTTCAAAACTTGCAAGGAGGAAAACACACACACGACAATTAAAAAAGGTCTTCTGTTTTCTCCGTTAATATGGATTCCCGTTTAAGGGATCTAACACAACCAAAATAGACAAAGCAGAAGCAGTGTCTGTATAAATCTCGGATTGACATGAGGAATATATTCCCAGGAGTCTTTTACTGAGATCTTTTTTCTTCTCTACTGTTTTCTTCTTAGGTGTCTATGTTCCTCTGTATTCAGCCTGTCAATTTTGTTCTTCTTTGTGTTCGTCTATTGTACTAGCATTGTTGTAGCAGTATACAAAGATGAGACCAGGATTCAAAAAAACTGGTACAATATTAAAAAAAAAGAAGAAGAAAACATCAGCTTTCAGATTCTGCTGTAAAGGGACTGTATTCAATTCAAAGCACCAACGTTAAATAGAACAAGTGCAGTGCACTTAGCAATACAAAGAGAATTCTTCTGGGGAAATGCTTGTAAATTAAAAATATTCTCAGACTAGGCTAGTTGGTAGCCTGAGCAAGGTTCCAGTCAGGTCACTGAAGCTTTAATAGGCCTATCACACAGGAAGTGGACCAGTTGGCAACCCAATCACCAGGCTACCCCAATTCCACGCTGCAACAGTTGGGGCTCTGGCAGAACCTGGCTGACCTCTGAAGGCACAGCAGACAGCTGTTCTCATCCTTCCCCCCAGCACTGTCCCAGGACAAAGGGTCAGCAACCTGGCCTTTTTAGAGTAATTGATCTCCTGGCCTAAGAAGCGTGATCAGTTTCCCAAAACAGGAAGAGTGAAACCTCGTTCTGAACAAACTCCCAGCTCACAGGGCGAGCGATGGGCAACTCAGAAGCTGAGTGACTCATGGAGGGAGGAACCTAAAATTCCAGCTGCCTTTCAAAGCCAGGGAATTTTTGTGGTACTTCTAGAATCCTTCTGAGTCAGAAGCAGAAGTCAGGACTGATCTTGAAGAGCAAAATATCAAAACAAGCTGAGATTCTGAAAATTTTATCTGAATCCAGATAGGCTTTTGTTTCAAGTGGAATGAGATTGAGTTCAGTTTTCCTCTTGTGCCATTTAATTACATCTTTTCTTAAAAGGTAAAAAACAACTAGGTCTCCTTCTTGCATTGCAAACCCCTTAGTTCTTTGTTCTCCTAGCATATCTCAGATTGATAAAGAAACCTTCACAGAACCATCCTTCAGAGCTAAAAGTCACTAAGGAATAGGTGGGACTAATATAAATAAAATGCTGATTTAAAATGTCATACCAACCCTTCTACAATTAGGGTTTTTTTAAAAATCGCACCCAGAGTTTATTGATGTCTGGCCCACTGGACTACTTGTTAATGCTTATCAGATGGTGCCAATTATAATTCTTCATATAAACTCAATATGGGCTAAATCAACTTTGAATTCTACATTTTGAAATATCCAGCAAAATGTCACAACTCATTGTGGGTGGTATTATTGAAATAAAGAACAAAGCAAAATTTATCACTGAGGACTTTTGATTTTAATTTTACACTTCAACAAATAATATTTCTTTTATATACAGTGCTTTAATTTTAGCAAAGTATTGCCGTCACAGTGTTCTAACAGTTTTCCAGCTTTTGTTCCCAGGAGAAAATTAAGATTTCCCTGGCTCCACCTTGAAAATTCTGTTCTAGCAGATCTGACTGGCACCCAGGAATTTGTTTTTGTAACATACATCCCAGGTGATTCTGAGAAACACTTTTCTGAGACACAAAACAAGTCAACTTTATTCTCTAAAACCTATAAATAGTTTTTCAGTTCATCCAGTCAGGGACAGCCAGACTTGTAAACCCCACCAGCTTTCAGATGCTTCGACGCTGGTCGGAAGTGAGTGGGCGCTGCCGGGCTGGTCTTGACGACATTATTGCAAAGGTCCACTAGATGGCAGCAAACCAACTTCCCTCTCAGAGAGGGCTTCACAGGCAGCCGTTCTAAAACTGGCTGCAAATAACTTGTTTTGAACATTCTTTTTTATTAATTTTTTAAGTGGAAGAATAAAGAGGGCCGGGAGATGTTATTTATCTGACCCCCTGCTTCTAATCAAGGCTGAGAATAAATATTTCCAGGAATAGAATGAAACAATTTTGTCATCTAGAGAAAGGACTGTAAAAAATTGCTTGGCTGTTTTTTCTTCTCTCTGGGGAGAGAGATTGTATGACTTCCCTCTTGGAGAGGGCGATAGAGGCTATCTCCAATCAGAAATGTTCTTCCTAATAATGAACTTAAATCTCTCTGGCAGTAATCAAAACATTCTTATTTTGGGATCTGGGCTAAAGGAGAATTTTGAAGCACTTTGAATGCTAATTAGCTTTTTCAAATGAGAACAAATATGATTGTAAAACTTTTGAAATGAAAAAGAACTTCATGCACTTTACGGATCACAGGGAAAGATCCCAATGTTTTTGTTGAATCTTAGCAGTAAGATTATCAAATGGTGTGGTAGACTGACAAAATGCAGAATCAGTCAGAGGCTGCTTAACTATCGCAGTGGGTACAGAACAAAGGGACAGGTAGAACCCCTGAGTAGCAGCTTTGATCCCAACAAGAGTATTGTTTTCAGACCTTTGACGCACTGAAGTCTACTTCTAAAACAAAAAGCATGGTGACGCGTCTGGAAGTCCTGTAATATGAGATATATGTTTGTACATTTACCAGAAGGAGGACAAAAGACTAAAAGGAGATAGGGGAGCTGGATATTTGAGGAACTTTAGTGCGGATGAGAGAGTAAAGGTCTTTATTGGTGAAAAAGAAAAAAGTCAGGACTAATGAGTGGAAGTTACAAAACTAAATTTCAATTTAATTTAAGAAAACTTCAAAAACTTGCAGGGAAGAGATGAAGGAGGAGCTAACATATATAGGACATATAAAATGTTTTAAGGGCTTAAATACATACGCTTAATTCTCACAACAACCTTATTTGGTGGAAATTATCCTCATTTTTTTAATTGATAAGGAAACTGAAGCTCAGATTGGTTAAGAAAATTGCCCAAAGTCACCCAGCTAGTAAGCCAGCAGACCCACCAGCTGAATCCAGGTTTATCTGTTTCCATAGTTTGTGCTTTTCCCATTACAGTGCTTGTTACGTGTGTTGTGAAAGGGACTCCTGAACCTCATGGAAGCTTGATTGCAGGCCCTCTAAAATCCCTTCCATCTCTAAGATTTTATAATTCTCTATATAAATATCTTCTACAAAACATCTGGGTTTTTAAGTTTTGTGAATATTTTTCTGTAGTTTAATACTTTTTCAAAACCAGGATCAGTTTAAAACCCAACAAGACAAAATTTGCTTGTTCCTTACTACTTTAATTCCAGGATATCTGAAGGAGAAAAATATCTTAAAATTAAATACGTAAGTTTTCTAATGAGAGAAAAAGCAGAGAGGAGGTGAGAGAATAATTTTCTTTCCTTGAAGCCACAACTAGAAGGATTTGCTTTGGTTGCAGTGTTGTGAAGTGTGATTATGTTCCTCCTGACTATTCCTGAAATGTACACAGGTACTTCCTGAGAACAGGGAGTGTTCTGAAGCTCAGAGTGGCCTCTAGTCCTAGGGCAGACGGTAGGCACCTGGAGGAAGGTAAGAAATGGGCTTGCAATGCCGTCAAGCAGAACTTCCAGTACCCTTGGCTTGCTGTTTCATCCAAATCACTACATCTCCATCCTTTGCTGTCAAAATGCACGTTCCTTTTCATAAAATTATGTCAAATGTACTGTGCGTTCATATAGAAAGCAATCTTTTACAAAAAAGAAGCATTTTTATTTGTCTTCTTTGCTTTCACTATTCAACCTCTGTTTTGTTGTCATTTTGTTTTGTTTTTTAAACTTCTGTAATATTCTACCCAGCACTGTCAACTACCGTCAAAGTCAAATCTTGTCATGTGAATGGTGCATAAATGTTTAATTATCAATGTATTGTGGGGATGCACTGCATTGTCAGACTTCATTTGGTCTCATCTAGACTTCATTTTTTGCAAAAAAATGTACTGGTCTAGACTGACCTGCATTTAGCAATTAGTTGTCACATCAAAGTTGCGTTTCATCTAGAAATATGTGACCCACAGGGATAAATTGCAGGAAATTCTTCCCTTACCCCCACAGCCTTCAGGCCCTTTAAATGAAAGAATCGGAGATAACCTTTCTCCCAAATAAAACACACAGGAAATCTCTAGCCTAGCTCACAACGCATGCCTGGCACCAGGTGGTCAATTATTGCTGATCTACTAATTATATTTTAAAAGGAACTTACCTGCATTAGACTTACCAATACTGAAACAGGCAAGATTCGGAGCAAGGATGGAACTGGGGAAGCAACCGTCAACTGGGAAATCCGCTCGCCATTATCGGAAAGGTTTTCATAATATTTAAGAAATAGATCAAAACCAATCTGAGAGGAACTTTTTGATGAGTGTAAGTTAGAAATCATTTTACAAATAGATAAGCTCTAGACGTTTCCTTTTCTTCCCCTTCCCCAGTGTATTTTTTTTTAATGGATGGTTGCTTCAGAACGTCAGACATACATGTTACCGCAGGATCTCTTCTCTTCCTCTCTCAATCTCGAATGTATATTTATGAAAGCCTAGACATTTTAGTACCTCTGGAAGAATTTCTCTTTTATCTTAGGCTAAGACAGTATATCCAAAGTGGCTTAAAGGGTTGATGAACTGTGCATAGCTAATTCACAGGCTTTTGTTAATTCATCAATGCATTTGCATGAATTAATACTGAAATTGAAAAAAATTTGTTCAGCAATTGGATAGTCAGTAACTACCTAATATTATATCAAAATGAGGGGGAATGTGGGAATGGGAAGAAGTCAAGGGAATAAGGAATGAGATCCTTTGGATAAATGAGTGGCCCACATAGCAAAATTTGCTATAGTATTAATATGCAGTGTTATCTAGAGATAAGTACATCTTGCTGTTTTGTGAGTGCATTAAGAAAGCTATGCCAATAGGAAAAGCTATTAGAATAACAGCTAATGCTAAGGGCAAAATTAAGTGTTTGGTCTCTAATTTTAAAAGTTTGATAAGTAGACAATCATATTAATACCTCCTGAGACATCCCATTGAACCATTAATGGCGTTACAGATGTACCTGGGCTTAGTATTTTCAAGTGATGTAAATGCTTCCTATTTGGAAGAACGGTATCTGGGATGCTCCTGATCAAAGATGTTTCCAAGTTTCCCGTTTGTACTGGGAAAGCATGCCATCATGGCTGTTACTGTATACTCTGCTTTAATCTGTTTTTTCCCCTTAGTGATCTCTTATCTATTTCAGAAAAACAATCATGCATTTGAGAACCCCACTTACTTTATGGCATTCCTGTGTCTCTAAAATGAAATGACATACATGAAATTATTGTGTAAACTCCCTCAAATAAGGAAAATACCATTAAATAAAATTTACCATTTGGACCAGAGAGATGTGGTAAGGCACTTAAGGAAAATTTTTCCTACTCTGTGCTTAAGAAAACAAGTTCTTGGTGATTTCCAGATGAAGAGTTACATTTTTTATTCCTAATTTTAAATATCACGCTGGGGCCATATTTTGAAGAAGGAAACATAAATATGGTTTGGCAGTAAATCTTAAATTTCCCAAGAACAGTAGGTTAAACATTTTCCCCAGGGCCCAAGAAATGAATCAAAGGATCTATTTAATAAGCTTAGAAAGGTAATGGACAGAAAGAGTTACAAAGATCAAGTGAGTCGTTTTCCTCATACTGTGTTCTCTGCATCCTTGTGAAATAATGCTGTCACATGTTATGTGGTTGTTGATATGTCCCTGTCATTACCATTAACAGCTATGGCTTGTCGGTTTTTTAACGTAATTAAGTGTTGTGATTGGATTGCTTAAAAACACACCAGTGGAAAATGTGGAGAACGTTATCGTGCAAAGAGGCCAAAGTTGTCAGAGGGTAGGCACACATTTCTTAGGAATTCTTGTTCTTAAAATGTTAACTCATCAAATTTTCCTCTGAGAAAGCCAAAGCCATTCTAGTTGGAAGATGAGTTTGCTTGAGAGACATTAGCTCGTCTTCAAAGAACAGGCACATAATCTGTGAAAAGCCATCGCTCGTATCCCCACGGTACTTCTAGGGATAAATGACTTTTTGTGAATGATGGCGGAGGGTAAGGTGGCCTGGATTTGTTTTAGGAAAGGTATTTAAGATTATAAACAGCTAAAGCGATATTCATGTAAACACATTTTAAGTGGGTTTTATAATTTATCATAATTCTAATTCTAATAGGGTATATAGCATATTAATTTTACACTAATAATAACGACTCTCCTTTACTAAGTGCTTACTAAACGCCAGGCGCTCACATTTTTCTCTACAAACACCTCCTACAAGGTCAAAAATTCATTTATTTCATTCAAGACCAGCATCCTTTGTTATTGTGAAAATTCCTTTTTTTCTCTATAGAAACCCATGAAATTTGAACTTTCGATATCTATTATTCATTTTTTACTATGGTAGAAATCTATATGGCTTTTAACGCCTAAATCTTTTGAGGCGAGAGAAAACTTCTTTTCAGAAAATATTTTGAAATGTGTATAAAAGTTTTTATTTTTATATTCAAACCAATTCAAGTATTTCTTTATAAAAACATACTTAAGGAAGCCTTTTCCCCAAGAATTACGAAAAATTTACATGGCAATTCCAGCTGTTTAAATAGAACACAGTCTATGTTGACAGGAGTATTTCCATAGGCTATAATTTTTAGTGACAATCTTCTTTTTTTGAGGATAAATGAAGGTGAGAGGGTAGAAATTGCTTCTGTGGTAATTTCTTCTCACTAACAGATTTAATGCCTTAACATACATTATTTAGACAAAAGGTTATTGCCTATGGATTTAATTCTTCAATTTCCATATTAAAAAACACATTCTAACTGTGTGACCTGGGGTCAGTTACCTGATTTCTCTGCCTCAGTTTCCTTATTTGCAACACAGGGATTTTAGGATTGTTGAAAGGATTAAACAAGCTAATGGAAAAAAAGCGCTCAGAACTGCTGCTAGTACATAGTGGAGATTCCACACATTTTAGTTACTGCTATCATTGCTTCTAAGATGAAAGGGACCACAGAAGTATATGCACAGATTCCTCCTTAACATCACTTTTCATCACCTTAAATTGAATGTGGTTATTTTTATTCTTTTAACAGAAGGCTAAAAGAGATGGCGAAGTCTGTATTTTGGCCCACCCAGAGCTGGCAGGCGGATGCGGTCAGCGGCGGTGTTTCTGGCCAGCCCTGCTGCCCGCATGCTGGTGGCGGGAGGGAGGCAGTGGCTGGCGCAGCACTATCTGAGGCGTGCGGCGCTAATGCCACTTCAAAGGCAAGGCTCCCTCCTATTTTTATCCTGGTCGGCCGCCTGCCTCTGCAGTTGCCTCTTGAACAAAAGGTTCTGCCAGGTCTCTGACAGCTTTTAAGGGCTCACAGACTTTTCTCACAACAAGAATAATCCCCATTTGTTGTGCCCTGCGCCCTTCATTTATAAACGCGATGTCTCCTCTACCTATATTCTTGAAACGATAGCATTATTACCATTATACAACCAGGGAAAGTAAGGCTAGGAGAGCTTGAGTAATATGGGTAACAAGAGGCAAGGGCAGGACTCCAGGGTCAGTGTGATGTCCAAGTTCACATTCCTTCCAATATATCATGCTGGCTTCCATTGTCATTCACAACCTTTGCCCTCTCTCACAAAGGGATTTCCTTTAAACATAAAATAAAACTTAAAAAAAAAAATCTACTGTTTTAGAGCCAAAAATTTAATCTAAGAGTTAATCTAAAATGAATTAAGATGAATGGTCAGTGGCACAGAGCCAAGTTCTAGCTACAAGGTGATCTCTCTTCTTTTGATGTCTAACATGTTGATTGCATTCATGGAACATTTAAGGAATGTATGATTGCCTGGCTGCTTTTCTATGCAATAATACGGCTTTTTAGTCCTGGTTCTCTGCAGTATTCTTGGCAAGCAGACCAATACTGTAGATTTCTGTCTAAAGAAATGGACACTCTCCTCCATTTTTTAGATAAGAGAGTGCTACAATAGAATTTCCAAAACTCCACTTGGTGGAAGAAACTTTAAGTTTCACTTTAAGAAGTCAGGTCTCAGGGAATGTGAAATAGAGACTGTTTTATTAGGAGATTAGAACAAAAATGACCTTAAAATTCTCCTTATCCCCCTGACTTCAAGCTTGATTGCATCTAAGTCATCTCAAAGGAGCATTTGTCCTATATTTAATGATCTCTAGATAAAGGAATTCTTTGTCTTTATGGAGAAATTTCTTCCGACGTTGACCTGCTTCCCCTTGTGAGGAAAATTATAACTGAAGATTTATTAGAGCTGGAAGTGCCCCTAAGAGATGAGGTCGTAGAAAATGCATTTCCTCCACCTGCTTGAATCTCATGGTAACTTGGAAGTCAACGTTCAGCTTTCTCTTCTCCAGCTCTAACTAATCCCAATTTCCATTATCTTTTTCTTCCTAGGTCTTTATTTTTATTTTTTTATTTTTTTAAAGATTGGCACCTGAGCTAACAACTGTTGCCAATCTTTTTTTTTTTTTTTTTTACCCTGCTTTATCTCCCCAAATCCCCCAGGGACATAGTTGTATATCTTAGTTGCAGGTCCTTCCAGTTGTGGCACGTGGAACGCCGCCTCAACGTGGCCTGATGAGCGGTGCCAGGTCCACGCCCAGGATCCAAACTGGCAGAACCCTGGGCCGCCGCAGCGGAGCATCCAAACGTAACCACTCAGCCACGGGGGCGGCCCCCTAGGTCTTTATTTTTAAATCTTGCAAATATATTTTAGGCTGTCCTTAGGATTCATTCATAATCTTCTAAGACTTTTCTTATTTGAGGAATCAAAGCTGTTTAAAACCCTCACACTCCCACTGACCTAAATGCAAATCATTTACTTGTATGTTAAAAACTTCTACTTCTTTAGAAAAATTGATTCACTTGTAAACATTGATTAATCCTATCTGTCTTGCCAAACATGGCTTGGCATGTATATTAGTGTGCACATGTTGGGGGTAGAGGACATGAGCCTATTTGCATGAGTCCCTCACCACATGTAACTGACAAATGAGAAGGGCTACATCTTAGGACATGACCAAAAACTTTGGTAAAGCTAACCAAATTTCCTGGTTATGGCAGTCAGATATAGAAATTATCATTTATTCAGTCAATAAATACTTACTAAGTGTGTACTTGCCAGACACTGTTCTAGGGCTAGAGATGTCAATGAATAAAACGATAAGCCTTACTCCTAGAGGGAGCTAAGTTCTAGTGGGAAGAAGCAGATAGACAATAATTAAATAAAACATTTATTATGTTAGATAAAACAGGAGAAATGAAGCAGGGAAGAGGGATAGGGAATTTTGAGAGAGAGAGAATAGCCAAATAGTGATCCTATGATATTTGAGTAAGGCCTGAAGGAAATGGAGTAGGAGTCACACTGATGTCTGGAGTACCAGCAGGTATAAAGGTCAGAAGGATCAGCAGGTATAAAGGTCCTGAGGCACGCATGGGCCTGGTGTGTTCAAAGACCAGCAAAGGGGCCAGTGTGGCTGGATCAAGTGAGAGGGAGCGAGCATGAGGAGATGAAATCAGAGATGTAAGGAGCGGTGGAGCCAGCAGATTTTACAGGCCTTCTGGTCAATAAAAGGACTTTGATTTTCCTTTTTTGAAAGTGAAAAGCCATGAACAGAGGACTAAGTGACATAATGTGACTTAGGTTTTAACAGGATAATTTCAGCTGCCATATTGAGAACAGACTAAAGGAGCAAGGATGGAACCTGGGAAACTGACTAGGAGACTCTAGCAATAATCCAGGCAAGAGATCATGATGGTTTAGCCTAGGATGGTACCGGCGGAGGTGGTGAGAAATGGTGGGATGCTGGGTGTATTTTAAAGTCAGTGCTGGCAGGTCAGGTGTGGAGTGTAAGCGATGGGGAGGAGTCCACAGAGGCTAAAGACTGACCCGAGCCAAAGGGAAAGTAGGGAAAGCTTGGTGCTTTTTTCTATTTGTGTGCTCCTTCATGGACTTCTGCTTTTTACAAATTCTAGTTAATGATTTAAAAGGCAAAAGAAATGCCATTTATTCCTGTTGCTTTTATTGCAATCTGCTTATGATAAAGTATATGTTTGTGATGAGTATTTAGTGATCATGTGTTTAAGAGAGAAAGGAGTCAAAGGAGGTGAAATAACATTTGTCAGTGGGAGACACTTTCTCTACTCTGCATACGTAAGCAGGATTTTCGGCCGAGAGAATTTTTTAGCTTTCAGGGTTTACGGTACGAAATAGTATGAACTTCAAAACATTTATCACATTAAACTTCTTTGACTTCTGGGGTTATTTGCATTGCTTTAGAATTCACTTCTTTGTGCTGGGTAAGCCTCAGACTATACTTCCTTTTTAACTGTCAAGTGTTTCCTGCCAGTTAAATTGGTTACCAGATAGTTTAACAAGGAAGCTAAGTTGCTTCATTAACAGCTATGTGGATAAATCAACATTTAAATGACATGAAAAGATGGTTTCTGTGAAGCTGAGAAAGGCCCCCAGCTCCTCTGAGCCTTTCGCTGACCTGCGTGCAGAGCGCGCTGTGTCTCTCCTTCATTTGGAGGGAGTGTATCTAAACATGATGGATACACTGGCGCCTACTTGTTCTTGTGACAAATGGCCAGATGCCAGTATTAATTAACTCAAATTTAATCACAAAGTTACCCTTTCCAAAATTTCTAAGATCTCATTCCATTTAGTTTGCTTAGATGTTTAAAAGAAGATGAATCTTCTTTTAAAAAGATGTTTCCTCAACACAATTTCATTGCAAGTATAGTGCAATATTCGATTAAGAACTCTGGTATGAGACTACCTGGGTTCCACCCCCGACTCCAGCACTTATTAGCTTTTTACCCTTGGGAAAGTTACTTACCCTCCCGAAGTCTCACCTGGAAAATAGGGATGGTAATAGTGCCTACTTCATGGGGTTGTTACGAGGATGAAATGCAATCCTCCATGTAAAACAGTTAGCACCCACTGCTTGGCACACAGTAAGCAACCTATTGGTGTTGGCTGTTGTGAAAGGCAGAGCTGGGAAAATGCCGCCTTCGTGTTTAGCCTTTTGGTGGGAATATAGAACACCAGGTGATTCGTGAGTTCATTGGGAATCTTTGCAGCCTTTGCTGCGTGCATCACATTGGACCAGCTAATGACCGGCATGTACTCTCATGGGCTCAACACTTAGAGACGCACTGCTCTAAATACACACAGGCTGAATATTAACTATGCCAGATGACACGGCCCCTCAGTTTGAGTGATGTCTTCTTGGGTTGGCTTTTGGTGTTTACATATGTACATCTACTTAAGAAGTTCAAGGTATTCTGTCTGCATCAGCCTTACCTATTAAACTGGAGGAAGAAGATGCAGAAAACTTGAGGGAATGGACACCATGAATGTTATTTCTCCTTACTTCGAAAAATGAAGGCTAGCAACGGGACGGTGAAGGTGTTCAAAGAGGGTGAAGCCACTGGGTATAGATGAGGGAACGTCCGTATAGAGGCGGAAGTAGCTATATTCTGTGTTATCAGGATCACCGGGCTGAAGTAACGGGAGGCGGTTTGGTTCAATGGAAGGAAGAAGTTCTCCAAAGTTAGAGCCTAAGGATGGACCGAGATGCCCTGGAAACAAGGCCGCCCCCTCTTCTCTAGAGCGAGGCCAGAGTGAGGGATAAGATTTCCACTCTTAAGACTATTTGAAGTTATTAGAGAAATTTATTGAAATTAATTAGTAGAAAAAAAAGTTTCCATTCTTCTTTTAGCCTGTATTTCATTTTAAAAATAAAAATAAGAGAAAGAACTTTGTGCTTAACTGAAAATGATCATGTTGCATAACAAGATATTATAGTGGAAGTTTCCCCAGGGACCTCAGATATAAGAGATGCTGTGCACGGCAGTGAGATTCCAGATTAAAATACAGACTTACCAAGAAAATATTAGGCAGGAGTGTGCCTGGTGTGTTCAAAGAATAGCAAACCACTTCCACAATTCTTGAATCCCTGAATCAAGTCCAGGCTGTTAGAGGGTCAGAGAATGGCAAGGAGAGAGGGTTTTGTGAGGAGGAATTCTGGAGTGCTGCGGGTCATGGCATGCGTGCTTGGAGCAGGTGGAGGAGAGGGCCCCTGCCTCCTGCCCTCCAGCCTTGTGAGCAAAGAGTTTCAAAGTGGCTTCTTAGAGGATTTGGTATGAGGTGCCTGCATGAGGATGGATGGGAGGTCAGAGTGGACTGGGGTCTGACCCCCTCCCACGATATCTGGAGGGCGAGAGATGGGCTGACAAACTGCCTTGGCAAAGAACCAGGAAGTTGGCTGCCACACTCCCAAAGGCAATGGTGTGAGTGTTCCCCATGGATGAGAGCAAGGGAGAGCTGGATGAGGTCGTCTTGGGGCCTCCTCAAGGGTGCAAACGAACCCTTGTAGCTACAAGCTGGAGGTAGACAGCTTCGAGGGGGTGCAGAATGGGTGACAGTTAACTCCTAGAACAGGAATGAATTGGCATGAATCCAGGACTGCAGGCAAGTTGTCCCCATTGATAGGAATCTTCACATATCCTGTGGAAGTTTCCTTCTCGGGGCCTACCTGGCTCTGAGAGTGAGAAGCCAGAATACACTGCTACCAAATCCAGCAAAAACTTCCTTCTGCTCTTTTTCTGCTCCATCCTTGCACTCTAACCCCAGGGGGCCAGCACCCAACTGGGAGAGGAAGAGGAAGGAAAGAAGCCAACCACAATGCCTTCCCCAGAGGAAGGTGATCCTCCGGAAACAGGCCCCAGGTTGGAAAGGAGAGGAGATTGAGCTCTAAGTTGAGATCGGAATTTGTTGTTCCAAGGGATGGAATATTCTATTTTGTAATAAAGTGGTTTGGGTAACTTAAGGGGAGCATGGGACTATTCCTAAAAGGAAGCAGAACGTCACAGGACCTGCTAAGTCTTCAGCCAGTGGCAGTGGAAAAACATCTTTCATTAAAAAAATTTAAAGGGTAGTAGGAGACAAAGAGAAAGAGGCAATTTGATGATACATCGTACGCAATGCCAATTGAACATAATTGGTTACAGTTAAGTGCTCTCATATCAAAAATTTAAATTCTTTTGATAATAATACAACCGTGGTGGAAACTACAACCCAGATCTAACCCATGTCATGCTAGGATTCTACCATCAGACATTCACACTCCAAAAGAGAAGAAACGCCTCTGTCATTTTCAGGTCCTGTGGTTCATTTCTGGCTCAGGGTATATCACATGGCTTCATTGAGCCAGCCAAGCAGAGAAGAGTACGAGCGCTTGGACAGAGACTGACAGAAGGAAACAGCTCCAGGGAACAAGACGAGGAAATTGCTTTGGAGAAATGTGTTAAAATTAGGGGTTTGGGTGCAGGCAGAGACTGGAGCTCGGCAATATTTTTGGCACAAGCAGAAACAACAATGTACCTAAAGAACTATTTCTTTATACCACAGCTGCATCTCTAACCTAAGACAATTTGTAGATTTATCTTCTATTGTTAGCACTTAAAGGCATATGAAGACCCGTTTGACAGTCTGAAGAACACGTAGAATAGCAATAGCCATTTTGCTCGTTGAGGTAACTGCGTTCTCCCTCCCAACCAGGACTATTGCTATATTTGGCATGTGTGTATTCTACGTGAGTTTTTTTAAAACTTCAATACAATTTTAAATTTCTCTTCGGAAAACCTTGACTTACTCTTTCAATATTATACTTCAAAATTTTACCCTTTCCCCACACATTCAACGGATTCATGTTTATAACAGCTGAAAAAAAATCCCTGATGTCTTTGTTATTAGAATATCATTTAATAAGCTTTAGAACTTTTTAATTTCTAAGTTTTCATTCTTCTGAAGATTTCCAAACTAAGTGGGTAGGAGAAAGACCAGAAAATAAATTTCTCTCTTTCATCCTATGTTTTAGATGTCCTGTCACTGAAGTATATGCATTCCCATCGTACTTAGTGCTTCCAAATATATTGATAATTATTTCTTTTTCCAGATATTAGCCAATGACACTAGTCACCTGTGTGTACGTTCAGGAGCCTCTCCTCTGTTTCTGTCACATTTTGGATCTCTTTATTGTCATCCCTTCAAGTCTATATTGTTTTAAAGACCTGACTAAAGCAGGTCTTGCGGTGCTATATCTGATGAAAGACGACATAAGGGAGACACCACTGGAGGCTGAAAACTGTCCCAAGGACTCTATAGACCCATATTGTTCTCTTTCTTCCATGTATAAGGCCAATGGGGAGACACAGACATGTACTATAGAAGACAAAAGCTAAATTTCTTCTTATCTTACTGAATGCTAACATTGCTCACAGTTTAGAAAACTCCCTATTGGTCCTGTCAAGATAGGCAAAGATTCTCTTCTCTAGAATGACCTTCTGTGATTGGCTAGCTTGGACTGCAGAGCTAAAAGTCGTACTGGATGTGTGCTTGTTGAGGATGGGGACTTTGTCTGAATCATCTTTGTGTCTTTAGCTCATAGAAGAGAGCCTGGAAATAGTAGATGTTCAATAAATTTTTTGTTAAATGAATCAATGAAACCTATGCATAAATAATGTGGAATAGAAATTAATCCTTAAAGAGTGACTAAAAGTCAGGCTTTTTTTTCCCCTCCCTGACTATACAGTGAAGAGGACTTGTTATTAGATCTAGATTAAGAGAAGAAGATTAATGAAAATGAGTTTTTGTTAGGATTCAACCATTATCACTAAAGTGTTAATGATTGAAAAGAGAGAAGCAAGAGCCATTATATTGATCCCCTTATTCTTTATACTCAAACCAAGAATGAACCACTGACCTTCTTTGTATGCCTAATGGCAAAAACAAAAACAAAATATTTGAATCTGAGATTTTTTTTTTTTTTAAGATTGGCACCTGAGCTAACATCTGTTGCCAATCTTTTTTTTTCCTTCTTCTTCTCCCCAAAACCCCCCAATACATAATTGTGTATTCTAGTTGTAGGTCCTTCTGGCTCTGCTATGTGGGACTCCGCCTCAGCACGGCCTGATGAGCGGAGTGTACGTCCACACCCAGGATCCAAACCAGCGAAACCCTGGGCCGCTGAAGCAGAGTGCGTGAACTTAGCTACTTGGCCACAGGGCCAGCCCTTGAATCTGAGATATTTTGTCCAAATCTAGATGTTGCTATTCACTTTACATTTAAGAACTTGATTAAGAAAGAAAAGCCGTTGAAACCGTTTCTGAAATTTGAACACATTTTTAAGCACGGCAATGCATTTTGTTCATGAAACATGTTATGGTACTTTCCTATCATTTCCCTTAGGTGTATGTACATTTGCTACTTTTTCCAGGAGTCTGTCTAAGAGAGTCTCATGCCGATGGGAACGTGCGGGGGAGTAGAGTACTATAGATAACCAGTCTGCAGGCTCCCTGGAAACACAGAAGGGGTGAAAGGAGAGAATACAAGAGCTTTCAAGAAATTATATGTGTGCATATTAGATAAACCGAACATTCAGCATACACAAGGGAATGCTGCAGGGACACACACTCTCAAAGACATAGGAGTGGAGTACACAGAAAAGGAGGCAAATGCAAATGGAACAAGCGGCCCGAGCGTTTCCTTCAGAGACATGGACAATTCAGCACACTTAGGAAATGAAGATCTATGTGGATCTTCCCAATACACAAATAGCATTTGAGAGGAAAAGGGCCATCCACTCCATCACCAGTAACATTAAATATATCTAAGTAGCTTTTGTTTGTTTTTGCTACATTTGATGGACCAAAAAAGGTAACAGATTAAATGTCACTTGGGAAAAGTACAAAGCCCAGTAGCTTATGGTCTGTTTCTGGAGTTATCAATACATTTTGTTTTTATTTTGTACCAGGAAAAGAGGAATGAGGGTGGGCTGTGGATATAGATATGAATATATGGAAGACAAAGAGGAAGTGAGGGTGGCACCCAGTGATGACAGGACACCTGCCATGGTGGATATGCCTAAGAGAGGTAGTAGCAATTGGCGCTATGGGCTCAGAGAAGGACAGTAACAAGGAGGTCCTAAGTGAGGGCCCAGTCCCATGCCAGGGCTAATAATACACCAGGTAAAGGCAGCCTGTCCTGGCTTTAGAACTAGGCATTGTGGGATTTGAATTTTACAGTACTTGGTAATGGTGTCAGGTATACTTTGGCATAACAGTCAGTCAGTATAAATGAAAATGAATGAGATATATTAACATTTTCATTGTTTCTAGGAGAGTGGACGCTCCCTTTCTCTTCCTGGAAGACCAATTCCACCTGCCATCTCTACAACGTCTCCTTGGGTATACCAGCCTGCTTATAGCTACTCTAGCAAACCAACTGATGGGCTAGAGAAAGCCAACAAGAGACTAACTCCTTGGGAAGCAGCAGCAAATTCTCCTCTTGGTCTAGTGGATGATGCTTTTAGATCCAGAAACATCCAGGAATCCATTGTGGCAAATGTGGTCTCAGCAGCTCGGAGGAAGGTGCTTCCAGGGCCCTCGGAGGAGTGGAATAAGAGACTGTCCTATGTTCCTCAAACCCAGAAGGCCAATACGGGCTCATCTGGAAGGCAGGAGTATAATGTTGCATCCTTACCCAATAATAGTATGCCCACCAACTCCCAATATGGTTCACAGTTGTCATATGCATATTATAGGCAGCCTTCCAGAAATGATTCTGAAATAATGTCCATGGAGACCAGATCTGATTACTGTCTTCCAGTGGCCACTTGCAACTATAATCCACACCCAAGGGGATGGAGACGCCAAACATGAAAGTTAGAAGAACTGATTGTGTGCTACCTATAGTAATAGTTTTTAAAAGTGTTCCCTTGAAGGGTTTTTGACTTTTGCAATAGATTTAGATTTACCTTTGATCTTGGCTCGTTCTCGTAGGTCACTTATCTGAGTGCGTGTGTGCGCATGCGTGTCTATGCACACGTGAGGGTGAATCAGTTCCTTTTCTGCTGATCCATAGAGGATTTCTTTGAAGAAAGAATTTATTTTCTACTTTGATGTACTGGCACTTATATGTAATTCGTAATCTTAATTCCATTTATTTCATTAATATGAGGTAGTCTAGGCAACTAAACTGTGCTCAATTAAAATGAAATTAAGTATTTTCTTCTGTGTGCCTTAGCCCAGGAAGGAATTAATGAAATACGATATGCCAAGTGTCATTAGCAATAACATGAAGAAATAGAACATTGGAGAAGTTTTCAAAGGGAGAATGCCAGTGAATAATAATTATATAAAAAAGGATTTCTTTGGTGTTGTTTTAAACATTTCTCTGAAATATTTTTTAAAATCTAGTAAAATTCAGATTTGTTTTTTAGAATTGAAATACAGGATAAGTGTTCTCAGAAAGGAAGAAATATTTGAGAGTAAGACAATTATACGTTTCAGAAGGACTTTTGAAGTAAATGATGTAGTGTGTGGGGAATAGAAAGATTTAGGTATAGGACTTATTTTTAATCTATGGAAAGCCAGCAGCCTGAGACAGGAATAGACTGGATTCAGGTGTCCTCATTTGTCAAATGAGAAGATCAGATTATCTAATCTCTTATATCTTTAACAACTCTGAGATTCTGAGATTCTTGCATTAGTGGAATGGCTTTTGATACATTTTTCACTTTTGTTGGTCATCATATAAATATCAGATTAAGTTTAGGAGTGGATTAGGTCATTGGTGTCACTACGTGTGTCAGTAAAGGTCCGAAAAGAATTGCCGGGTGGCAGATTTTGTGCTATGTGTTACATGGAGTGAGGATTGATGTGAAGGAAGAAACTATTAATGGATTTAAGGAAGTGGTAGATGGATGTGTGTGTTGTTGTGCACCTGTAGGTCATGACCATTAATTCAGTTATACAAAACACGCCACAGATGCCTCTGCAACAACCCGTGCTTCTTTCAAAAGTCATCATTGGGATGTTCAAAGGAAGTCAAACAGCTGCTTGGTAAATTCCATGACCCAGGCCTTGTTAGCAGGACCATAAGACAATCAGTCAAACACCTGCTCCTTCCTGCCATGCCTACAGAGTATTAAACACAAGGAAATTCAAAGTATTTTACATCATAAGTAAGTATTGAGACTATTTTAAAATGAAAACATCATGAGTATGCAAAGCTTTCTTAGGTTTTTAAATATAATTATTGCACTTTGTTTTACTTTTTAACTCTTGAATTTATCATTATGATGGTGTCTTTCACAGAATAAAACCTAAAAAAATTTCCAGGGTACAAGTGATCCCTTATTTTGGAAGAAAAGAATAAAAATTTGAAGAAATCACAGTAAGTTCTATTATTGATAGACCCAACTAGATACTAATTGTTTACTTATGAAGAAAAGAAAAACAATATAGCTTTCTAAAGTTACATTGTTAAATTATCTTAAATTGATATAGTGTTAATTCTCTCAAATTATAAGATGTGATTATTGACTCCTGAGGGTTTCTGTGGAATCTTAAAAAATAATACCTGGTATATTATTAGTCTGTCGGCAAATTCTCAGGAATCCCTCACATAAAAAATTTCTTTCCTTCAAACTTTGTTATGGTAGTTGAATCATCCCAAATGTCAATGTTTCAAGATATGGGGGATTTGGCAGAAAATACTTAGCCTGATAGAATCAGATCCTATTTTGTTGCTTTCTGTTATAAACACTAGAAGTGATTTCCATTACTCCTAGGATTTGATACACTACAATCCCAGAAGTTGATATACATTATATTATTCACTAAAACTTTCACTAGACTCAAAATAGAGAGAAGCAGGCTATTCTAAACATAAGTATTATTATAAAACAGCCATCTCACTCTTTGCATGTACTAGATCAAAATTATTATTTGTACTAAGCTACCTGAATTTATTCTAGACAGCAAGAAAAAGACAAGCTAGGGCAGAAAAGTTGTACATTTTTCACTCAGAAGGAAATGAATGTCTCATATTTTTGTTAGAAATTGATGTTTCAAGAGGTCGTGCTTGCAGGTATAATTCTGCAAAGCAAAGCTGCCATTGTCAACTCATCACAAAATGTGCTGTGGGTATTTCTCTCTCATTTATTTGAGGAGTAAAGTTAGATTGCTTACATTCAAGCCAATATTTGAGACAGGACATGCCACTCTGAGCTCTGATTCCTATGGGTCATCCCACATCTAGATAACTATTGTTCTCACAAAAATAAAATGAGTTGGTCTCATATTCCAAATACTAGCCTTTTTCAAGAGGAGCTGTTGCTTTGTAAATATGGACCACATGGGTTGTAGGACATATTTCTACTAGTAGCGACCACACAGGTAGAAAGAGTTCCTGGTTTACCATGGATTAAAAAGGATTCTCTAGAAGTACAGTATGCCAGTCACAGGGACACTAATTTGGCACCTTTCCTACATCTTGAGTTGAAATATCATATTATTGCATGTGTGTGAAGTGTCCATTATTAAGATGATTTAAATTTTGTGTAGTATTTTGAGTTTTATAAATGCACAGACTCTAGTCCATTTATCTTTATGTCTCTTTTATGTTTTGGCACCATTATTCACATTGGAAGGGCCACCCTATTAGGACTCACACATATATATGTATTAACAAACTGAAGCTTAGAGTAAAAAATTATATCAAAGAGGCTCAGTTATTCTAATTAGAGAAGAATTATAGAAATGCTTGTTTTTTAAGAGAAAATAGGTTTTCACACTTGATTTCTAGTCAAAGTAGAAGTATCTACCCTGTCCACGCTTTTCTACCAAAGAAAGACTATGTTCTCCTGCTAATTAGATTGACATTTTCACCTGTGTTTACCCCAAAAGACTGTATTTGAAAGATGCATACTGAAAGTCAAAATTGTACTAGTAATAAAAAGTAACCTGAAAATGAACTTAAAGAGCCTTTTCGTTTTTCCTTATAAAAGCATTGTTTTGAATTAGTCTTCACCCCAAAGAATGTTTAATCTTATCTACTACATATTTTTTAATTTTAGTTTCTATAATAGAAGCCTCCAGACGTATCAAAGAATTTCATGCTGATGGCGACATTTTGACTATAACATTTAAAAACTTTAGAAAAAACTTACCTGAAAATATGATCAATTTCACATGTAAGTTAAAAAGTTTAGGATCCAAACATATTTTCATATTATTTTTTATTAATTCTTTCCCTTATAGTATATTGAGAATCAGTCCTAAGCACAAACATAGCCAATGGTAATATGACTTGATAATATGTTGGTTGAATTTCTAAAACTACTCAGGACTCACTCAGACAATCTACTATGTTTGTTATTCCAGTACTTCTGGTGACTTGTCCTCTTTAGGCTGCCCGAGACTGACCTCTGTTAAACTGAAGTCTTCATTATAATAAAGCATATTTAAGTAAAATTTTTTTAAATGACTTTGCCTCTTTCTACATAACATGAAAACTTTCAGCTGAAATGTGAGCTCCTGGCTCGATTGGTATCGTGCAGCACAGCTTTTTGGCACTTTTTTTTCTTTGTAAATTCTGAATAAAATGGCTATTTTTGGCATTCTGGTAAAAAATAATTTTTAAAGGGCCATCACTTGAAACCTTCAAAAATGAGAACTGTTATAAAGATGAAAATGACCTAAGAGATAGTCGCACTACCCTGTCTCAAGATGCTCGTGCTGTAGAAAAAGCCCCCTTTTCTCTGAGGAGTTCCTAGCGCTTAGCAGATTATAAATTTCAAAACATACTAAGAGGCAGGCAGTGTTATCTCTGCCTGGAGCCAACCGACAGCTGAGGCAAGGAGAGTTCACTTCCCTGGCTTGTCGGCACGAAGACAGCGACAGAGATGCTTCGAGAATAGCCAGTGTTTCCGTAGTCCACATAATACCAGAAATATTTAGTACATTGTACTCCTTTTTTCTCAGTGGCTTTGGAAAATAACAAGACCTGTGACTTCTCAAATCTGATAGGGCAATATTTTTCACAAAGGGGCATTTCATTATTTACAGCCTTATAAAATGTCATTTTAGATTTCTAGATTTCTAGAAATCCAGAATCCCTAGCTATTTTTATAATATATTTCTAGAAAGGATCTGGCAATCCCCCCTATAAAAAAGCAAGTCATTTTACGAAGAGCACTTAAAGACGAAATGCCCGCAACGCATCTTGCTCTATTTTTTTACTCTCTAAAGTTGTAGCGAAGATTTGCTATATGGTACTTTCTTTCTCCGTGACTTTTCATATGCCTTCCTCCACTCCCACTTCCCCTCAAGACATAAAAACTTCTTTCACCTCTTCAGAATTTCAAGATTTGTTTCCTTCTTGAGGGTCTGAAAAGGCTTTATTAAGTAGGACTGCCTCACCATGATGATTTGCGTGAGTGTGAGGTTTACCTTAAATTACAAAATAAATTATATGGGGTACATGTAGGCAAAAACACCATCTTATTTAAGCCCCAACTCCCCTTGAAGAATCCTGTCTACACGACTGTGAACATTCAGAAGTAGAGGTAGGATCCTGCTTAGTCTTTCTTCAGCATCCCCATTTTCTAGAAAAAAACTATTCATTTAGACAATAGGGCTGTTGGTGTATTCTGAGGGCTATTTCTTCAACACAATATAGCGCTTGGGTTGGAAAGTAAAGTGTTGTTCTTAAACTAGAGAACGCACGCTGCATGGCCCTGCTGCCACTCGGATGGGACAACCATTTCAGAAGCAAGAGAGAAAAGCATGACAGGAGCCGGCGGAAGCTTTGCAGCACCTGTGGCTGGTCCCTGATCTGTCAGGACCAGCCTCATTTCAAGGGGTTTCCTGGGTAGTTTTTCCTGTTGATCCACATGTCATTCATACCACAGCTTTCTGCCAGACAAGTGAATAGAACAGAGAAGAAAAATATTTTAAAAAGAAATAGATAAAGAGGACATTTTCATATTTTCCCACAACTTGGTATTATTTGGACCTTTATGCCAGATACATGCCTCTTTGTCCTTGAATTCAGATGCTGTCTCTCTGGTTTCTACCTACAGTAACTACAGCTCTGATTGTTAGAATACAAAATGCCTATAATGTATTGAAGTTCATACTTGCTAGAGGGTTGAGAAGAGGAAAAAGAACCATGATTTTGTGATAAAGCAGCCAAAGTTCAACGCTTAGCTAAGCCAAGCCCCATTTCTGGTATGAACTTGATAAAGAAAATAACCAATGAGGGCAGAGCCTCCCGGCCTGCAGTGTTCTCCAGCTTTGGTGTTTAAAAATCTTATTGTCTCTAATGGAGACTCAATCGGGTCTTCCACAATATGTTTGAATAAGCAAAGTATCTGGCTTTCTCATTTTGCATTAAAAGGAAGACAGTGAGAAGTAAACAAGAATTACAGTTCAAGGTCTAAAATGCCATCAAATAGAAAAAAATCAGAGGTGGGAACAAATGCTGTAGATATTTTGCCTGAGGAAGTCTGCAAAAGAATGTGTAACATGTTTTTATTTCACCATTTCCCTGCTATAAAGTTGTTCTTAAAACAAAGCACATTAAAAGAGGGCCATTCCAAGACGAAAGGAAAAAAAAGGGGGGGGGGGTGTATTTTAGCCATAGGCGTAAAACAAATATTTAAACTTCCATGAAGACATTGATATTTAGGGCACAAATATTTCCATAAAACGTGCATTGCATTCATTTTCAGAAATCTCCCTCAGGCATTAAATTACTTAACTTAGCATTTTCCCCAAGTTATTATTATTTAAAGTTATCAGTGGCAAGATTTTATTTTAGGCTAAGAAAACTGGGGCTTCCGTGAAGACATCAGATTGAAAGCTCAGTGGGTAATGCTCATCCTGACTTTTGATTTCTCTGACAAAGGGAAACATAAAATTTTATCTGCATGAGCAGTCAGCAGGTTTAATAACATTGAAGGACATTACTGTTCCTGGGCTAGACTTGTTTTCTTGGCACAATGAGTACACCTAGAATTGGATTTAAAGTGACAGCAAACTCAAATCCTCTCTCTGAATGGAAAGCCAATATAAATGGACACACCATAGACTATGGCTACAGACTCTTTGTAGAGTTTAAGAATGAAACCTGAGGAAGGAGAACGGAATGTCACAATTCATGGACACTTAGTTATTTGTCTAGAACGTACTACTTCTGACAAGGGCACCTAAAGCTCTTCTGTTGGCAGCTCCAGGAACCACCGTCAGGAGGAGATGGATGCATCCGTGCATCAGTCAGTCAGCAATCCTTTTTCATTTCCCTACTCAGTGCCATACACAGTGTTCCATGCCAGGAATAAACTAGTGAATAACTGTGGCCTCTGTCTCCAGGGAGCTGGTAGTTGTAAGAGAGGGTACGAGAACAATGATAGGATCATACACAGAGTATTATGAGAACAGCAAAAAAAATCCAACCTTAAGGTGTGAGGATTGGTGCCTGGGGATGGAAAGGTCCTCACTGACATCTTTCTGGAAGAATTTATGGCAGAGTTGAGTCTTAAGGGCTGAGTAGGAGTAGCTGGTATAGTTGAGTACAGCCAAAAGGGAGGCCATTCCAGACCAAGGGAACAGCACAGTGTTGATAAACTCAGGCAGTTCTGTGTTATTACTGGATGATAAGGTGGGAGTCAGAAAGCAGGGGATTTTATCCTACAGGGAAGTGTAAATTTTTTTCTGTACAAGGCCTGGTGGTAAATGCTTTAGGCTTAGACAACCACGTGGCTTCAACTCAGCCCTGCAAAAGTGGCCATGATATGAAAATGAATGAGCGTGGATGAGTAAAACTTTGTTTACAGACACTGTAATTGGAATTTCATATAATCTTCAAAAGCCATGAAGTATTATTCTTTAAAAAATTTTTTCAACTATTTACAAATGTAGAACCCATTTGTAGCTCACTGTCTGTACCAAAACAGGCGGTAATGGCCGTTGTTTGCCCATTCCTGCTGCTGGGCAACAAGGGAGAGCCATTAAAGGGTTTTAAACAAGGAATTGGCATGAACTAGCCCTCTTAGCAGGAGGTTCTTTCTGGCAGCACTGGCAAAGACAGACCTGAGAGAGCAGGACAAGAGCAAGGGAGGACACGGAGCTGTCATATCTTTCCACGTGAAAAGGCAGGCACGGTTTGCTTCCTCAAACACTTCGTCATAAATAAATCAGTCAACACTAGAGTGTCCCCAAAGTGCCCCTCCCTCCCCCATTACTGCCCCCCCTTTCTCTGCCACTTTGCCTTCCCTTCCCAACACACTCTCCTCCTCATCTCAGCGCTCCCATCCCAGTCACACGCCATGGCTGCCAGCTGGCCTCCTCCTTATGACTCTTTCAGGAGAACTGAGAACAGGGAATGATGTGGAACGAGAGACCCCACAGCCCCACCGCTGTAATTTCTGGGAAGTCGGTGATGACTGAGTGACCACTAGGAGGACCAAATCTTCCTCAAGCCATCAATGCACGTCACAGAGGTGGTGACAATCTTTGGAACATTTATCTTCCAGTTGGCAGGGATAACGGTCTTTTTTTTTTAAATTTGCATTTGGCAGATGATATGATGCCATCTCAGGAAACTGAAATGATTAGCTTCTTTTCCTGCAGCTTAATCTAAGTCTTTATCCTTTGTTAAATAATCTCGATTCCAAAGCATTGACAATTAAATAGGCCACAAAAATGCATTGGAGCCAAAAATTATTTTTAAAAGATTAAGTACTAAAATAGGAGTGTCACTGGTAGGTTTTTTTAAAACTCACGGACTATTAAAATTAGAAGGGGACCTGGAGATCATATAATAAAATACAGGAGGGATTTTAAAAGCCAAAACGAGCACCATATTTTCTTTCCTTTCAGTTTGTGTTCTTTCTTCAAAGCTTACAGAGCTTTTAAAGTCAACATCCGCTAGATTAAGATGGCAGCATTACCCTACCTCTGGTACAATGCCATTTTCAAACATTATTGTTGCTGTACCGTTGATTCCATTTTAAGCTCTTAAGGTGCTTGCTGTATACAGACCTGAGCCAATGTTATGTTGTTCCAGACATGGGCTATGTTAACATCCACCCGCCCTTCCTGTTTTACAGACAGAGGTGATGTCATTGGCAATTGCCGGGATAGTTTTATGTGGCACTATATCATTATCTCCATTCTGAAGTCCTCCTAGAATGGAGAAACGTAAAATGAAGAAGAATATTATAATGGAAGATGTATTATAATGTGTGCTTCTAAAAGAGTAAGTAGAAAAAGCCAGAGCTGACTACAATAGTAACTCATTCTAACTACAGCACGTCTGTAATCTGGAAACTGCCAGTCTGTTATACTCACACAGATAGTTCAAGCTCAGGAATGCTGTGAAAATCTTTCAGCAAGATGATATGTGAAAAATTATGACACACACAAATTCAGAAACATATAATTTTTATGGGTTTTCAAAACCAGAAAAAAAATTGGAAAGAGTATCACAAAAACCAGGCAATTCTGCCACATACGCTTCTGACCGACTCTGATTTCATCACATGTGTCACTCCAAAGGAAGCTTCCTAAACATGGCAAGGTGAAGATTCGCACTGGAGACATAGCTGTTGCCTATCAATTTTCATAGAATTAATAAAAATCTTGCTCAAATAGTCAAGGAAAAAAACTTAAGTAGAGATTTATTTGGCATAATTTTACCTGAACTACTATTCTCTTTTTTTACATTCATCCAGTCATTCATCAGGAATGTATTAAGTACTTTTTAGGGGTTAAGTACTCTACTAGGTAGAAAGATGATGCTGATGGTGATGATGATGGTGACAGTGATGATAGCCACTCTTTATAGACACTCGCAACGTACCAAACCCTGCATTAAATACTTCAACTCTATTGTTTCATTTAACCCCCTTAACTTTTTGAAGTTGGTACTGTGAATATCCCCATTTTACAGATGAAGAAACTGAGGCATAGAATGCATAAATATCTGACATGGGCATACCACTGGAAAATGGTAAATCTGGGATTTGAATTTGGGCTTTTCTGTTCCACAGTCCATTCCATATACACTTATCTATATATACATGACAAAAAACAAAAAAAAAAAGATGTAGATGGCGTGGCCTCTTCATGGTTGGGAAACCAGATAGATAAACTTACAATGAAAGAAAAATTCTAAGGCACATATAGGATCATCATGCTGAGAGAGATCATAGAGATTATCTAATCAAAACTCTCATTTTACAGAAAGTAAGTTGAGACCTAGCTAGGACAAATGCCCAAGGTCACCCAATGACGTGCAGAAGCACTTTTCTCCTCTCCTTGTGCTGCTTCCCAGGTGCAGGCTCATTTGCTCCCCGGACTATTGAAGTAGCATTGCATCACTTCTCTCTGCCTCCAGTTCCATTCTTTTTTTTCCCATCACACCTATATTTCTAAACTCAGATAAGTGCATGTTGAACTACTTAAACTTTTAAAAGTGGTTTTTTCTTCCTTTTTCCTGAAGGCCCAGCTCCGCCTCATCAAGCACCGATCTATCCTTCCAGCTCCAGTTCCCACCATGACACCAGCTGGTCAATAATCTGTGTCCACAATCCTGCCATTCACCTTCCCTTCCTAATGTGTTTGAGCATGCTCTCCTTCTATCTAAAATGCCCTCTCCTTTCCTGGCCTGTGAACCTATGCATCCTTCTAGGAGCAGCTCAAACATCGCTCATTAAAGCATTTCACTCTCCAAACTGTCATCACTCCCTTTTCTGCATTTCCAGGATACTTCATTTCTACTCAATATGCAAGACAATGACTTGCTCACCTTTTGTTCTACCACCTAATGAATCACATGGATGACTCATGGTAGGTCTTCAATGCACACTTGTTGAATGAATGAATGAATGACTGAGAGTACTATGGTTTCTTGATCTCCAAGTCAATTTTTGCCACAATAGCCTCCATTCAGTCTTTCAGTTTTTCCAACAAATACGTATTGTATTTCTACTTTACGCCAGGTACTCTGCTAGGCACAAGGGTTACAGTGGAGAAAAAGGTAGATAAGGTTCCTGATCTCATGGAGCTACTTTCAGCAAGAAATGCAAACAACAGAAATAACAAACAAATAATAAGTGCCAAGAAAGTAATCAGCAGCCAATAAAAGAGGGAGTAACTGAGGAAGGCCATCGTAGAAAGATGGGTCAGAAAAACCTTCTCCAAGCACTGGATGTTTTAAAGAAGATCTCAAGAGTAAGGGGTCCAGCCTTGTAAACAGATGGGGGAGAGCATTTCAGGCAGAGAGAACAGCCAGGCTTGTAGACAAGAAAGGGCTCACTATGATCAAGGAGAGAAAGAGGCCTATGTGGCTACAGCCACGGTAGTTGAGAGAGAAAAGTTGGGCGACTATGGTTGGAGAGGTCGGCTCCTGAATGCTTTGCCTGCTTCGTAGGCTGTAATAAGGAATTTGAATTTTCTCCTAAAGGCCAAGGGAAGCAATAGAAGGGTTCCTAGCTGAGAGTAAGCTGATCTGACCTGTGCATTTAAAAATGAGGGAAATGGATTGAAGCAGGGCAAGATTAAAGGCAGGAAGAGCAGCTGAGAAGCCCTTGCAGAAGTCCAGGCAAATGACGGTCAACTGGAGCCACCAAGACGGAAGAAACACACAGACTTCCATTCTATTTGGGAGATAAACTCACCAGGCCTTGGAAATGTGCTGGACATGGGCTGTACAAGAACAGGAGGTGTTACCGTTTATTTTTAGATTTTATGATCTGAACCAGTGGATGGATGGCATGTTTTACTGAGAGGAGGAAGACTACAGTGAGAAATGAACTTAGGAGGGGAAATTAAAAGCTCCATGCTGGGCATATTGAACTGATATTAAGTATGGACCTTTTAGGTTTTCTCACGGAAAACTACTCTTAAAAGAGCCACTAGATAACAATAATAATAGCTAATAATCACTAGGGTTGTTTCCCATGTGTCAGCCTTTCTTCACATGTTCAGTTATGTCAGCCCCTACAATCACTACAAGGAACTTGTCCTGGGATCTCCTTTCTACAGACGAGGAAAGTAAGGTACAGAACGATCAGGTTACCTCCCCAAGATCTCGCATTTCTAAGTGGCAGATGCAGGATTCAAATCTAGGCTGTCTGACTCCAGAGCCTGGCCTTTTAATCTCTGTATCTAAAAGTGAATGACCTGGTGCCAGGAAAGTAATTAAATCTTGCTTATTGTTAAATAAAACCAACAGGAAGCAAACACGGCTCTCCATACATTGCATGAGAGGATTTATTAAACACTAATTTTAATGAAAGACAATTCTGTTGCTGAAATAAAATAACTTCCTATCATGGATGCCACTGTAGAAATCACACTATGTCCTGGACACCAAGCAGAGATTATTGCTCAGCAATGACGTCTCCCAGGGGAATGAACTGGGTCCCCCTTTAGCTTTCTTGCCTAGAGGCAGTCACCTGCAGACATCCACTTCCATCCACAGTCACCGCTTCAGAAAAGACTTATTGACCGTCTATAAGGAGCCAGGCACCGGAGTAAGCATAGAACTAAGACTGCCTGCTTTCACAGAGCTTCTGACTAGAGAGGGAGACGAAAAAATAAAGCACCAATGGAAATAAACTGCAATGTGTGCTGAATGCAGTACACCCGGCCGGGGCACCCAACCTTCCATGGTGGAAATTACATTTGAGCTGAGACCTGCAAAGGCTGGCAGGATTGAACCAGGAGGCAGCTCAATGTTTCTCAGCCAGAGAAGAGAAGAAACTTATAGAGCACTTTGGAAGTGACACGGGAGCTTTTGTGCCATTTGACACAGGTAGTAATTTTCCAAAACTGCCAAAGGAGCAAATATGAAATCGCCTTTGCCTGTTCTTAATGTCAATGCTCCATCCCCAGCCACCCGCTCTTCTCTCTCTGAAGGCTCTCCCTGGGTAATCTAACTGACAGCCTCCTAAATCCTCACACTTACATGGTGGTGACAGATAATCCATCTCCAAACCTGACTCCAGTGAGCTCTTGGGCTCCAGCCCTGAGTCTGTTTACTCCCTGGACGTCCCACTGGAGTGATCCCCAACACTGTGCATCCAACACTTGCAGAAGAGACTTTCCTCCCTTTCCCCCCCCATAGCTTGCTCCTTCTTCTACGTTCTCCACAAAGCGCCTCCTACCACTCCCCATCCACCCAACTGCCTTAGCCAGGACTGGAAGCACCTGCCTTGTTCTCTCCCTCACCCTAACCCCTACCCAACCCATCAGTCATCAAACCCTGTGAACACCCCATTCTCACCATCTCTCCTCATCTGCCTGGCCCTACCACCGCCATCATCACAGCATTTGATCAGGTCTTCATGGCCTTTCACTTACACAATTGCAATAGGGTCCTGAGTGTCTTGCTGCCTCATCCCCAATCTGTTCTTCATACAGGTGCCAGAATAAAATTACAAAAAGGCACTGCATGTTATTCCCTTTAAAGCCATCAATGGCTCCCATGGTTCACAGACTAAAGTCCAAACTCCTGTGAAGCCCTCAGTATTTCACCTTTTTCTGCCTCTCAGCCTTACCTCTTGCTAAGAACCCCCCTTCATCTTGTGCTCCATACCCTGCCGATACCAAACTGCTTACAATTCCATGAAATCCTTATGTGGTTTCACACCTCCATGCTTCAGCTCCACTGCTCTCTCTGCCTGAAATGCCTTTCAACACCATCCCCACACCTTTACTCATCTTTCCAGTCGAGATCAACTTGTCTCTGAAGCTTTTCGTGATCACTATGCCTCTGCCCCAAATAGAACTGACCTTTTCCTCCTCTGTGTCTCCACTACTTCCAGGACAGACTTGTTCCACAGCACGTTGGTTAGAGTGAGCCCATCAGTCTTGCACAACGCCTGCCTATCTGATTGTTTCATCGACACAAACACCATTCATGGACCAATATTTATTGTCCACAATGAGTAGGTCCTGCGGCGAAATGATGGAGAGGTGGAAAAGGCAAACAAAAAACAATCCTTGCCCTCATAAATTATTTACTGTCACAAAAGAAAACCTTTCAGTCCAAAAGTCAAAAGCCCTCCCAGGATAGACCCTGAAGCTAATACAGTTTAAGAGAGCTTAACGTAGTTTAAGGGGTCTGATTTATAGAGGGCTCTTCTGAAGTCCTGTGCTAATTTTGTATTTTTAATTTCAGGTCTTTTTTCTGAAAGGGGGTCCCTTTGTATGTATTTCAGGCCCCACAAAACCTGCACCCACTTCTCATTCCAGGGATTAGATCATTGTCTGTGGTCAAGGATTTTTGTAAACAAAGCTTCAAGAAAAGTCAATAGTGACTCAGGGAGGGTTGGCTGGTGGTGGCACCTGCTTCTTCCTGGGCTGGCCTGACTGAGTGTTGAGTGGAAGTGGCTCAGGGCCACCCCTCAGTGCTCCCCTGGAATATAGAGGGGGTTGGCTGACCTCTGGCCGAGAGTCTTCTGTTCTCTCTCTCATCTCCTCCTACCCACAATCCCTAAAAGAGAAGTGATTTAGAAAACAAGGAAAGAAAAAGAAGAGAATACTTCAAGGAGAGCAGAATACCATGGTTCTGAGCTACTAACAGAAAACGCATCATACTGTCTCCCTAATGCCATGAAGTTCACACCGATCCTGTCACATGACTGCAATTTCAGGGCAAAACCTGTTTGCTGTGGTTGGGAAATGAGGGGAAGAGGGAAGTTAGAAGCATGAGGAAAAGGAAGGAAGGACCTGTGACAAAGGCCAAGAACGTGACTAACAGTTCTTCCTCGTGTCACTTGTGGCCTCCCCGGGCACAAAGAGGGAATAATGGGCTGGGATCCTGTCATCCACATTCCTTCTCCCTACCCCACCCTCCCTCTGCATTTCCTTCAGAATCAAGTCAGGCGGGGCACAGTGGCGCTCTTGGTAAAGGCGGAAAGAGGAATGCGTGGACCGGCAGTGTGTGTGGGCGGGGCTGGGGGCGGGGTCTGAGTCCAGTTTCTGGTTCTGGCTTGGACAGGTTTCAGATCTTCTGAGGCCCCAAGCACAGAAATGACCCTGAGGCCACCACTGCTCCCATTACATAATTCAAATAAGACTAATATTTTTAAATGAGACATAACTTCCCTGCATGCTGAAATTAGGATAACTGTTTTTCTGGATTTTGTGATTTTTATGTTTGGACAAGCTGGTCAGAATTGAACCTCTCTCTCTGCCCCATCCGGATCTATGCTTGGTTTGCCTACCTACCACCACCCAGCGCTTATTGATGGTAGGACCTTGGGAGAGTCCCTTACCACTCTGGGGCTGGTCGCTCATCTGTAACGCTGGTGTGTCATGTTCCTTTAATCCCCATGATTCTATTAGAGATCATTCTCTTTCATCTTTCAAAACAAAACAGTGTAAAATACTTCCGCTCTGCCTTGTACATCCTCCTGACTTGCACAGAATAGACAATCCCAGTCTGCGTGAGAGACAATATCCTACGTATTCAGTAATATATCTGATTTTACTCATTCTACAAATATTCACCATATACCTACCATTTAACAGCTGCTGAGTGTACAGTGGTGAGCAAAGCAGGTAAACTCCTAGCCTTGTCCAGTTTACTTCCATGGAGCTTGTAATCTATTGAATACAGTGATGGAAACTGGGATCAGCCCAGGTGTCCATTTCCAGAACCTACTCTCTTACTCACAATCCAGTATGGTGGTGAAGATCCTGACTCTGCAGTCAGGTGGCCTGGGTTCGAAACCCAGTTCTGTCACTGCCTTGCTTCCTTCAAGGTCACTTCCTGTGTGACCTTGAGCAAGTTTCTTAACCTCTCTGTTCTGCTATCTCCTCATCTTTAAAACCAGGCTAACAAAAGCAAGTCCACATGCCCGAGCTGCATCTCTTGACATACTTGTTATTGGCATGACTATTCTACTGCCAGACCTTGTGCTGCTGCTCAGGACTGGAGGCCGTGGCCTTGCTCCAGAGCTCTTGCCTGCTTTTGGCCAAAGAAGGAAGGATGACTCTCTCCCCAGTTTGTGTCTTACGCTGGCATCTGTGTTAAGCACCACTACTCTAACGTCATACTGAGTTTGTAGAGAAAACAGCCTTTTGAGTTTTCACTCAAGGCCCAGTCTATCTTCATCACCCTCCTCTCTATGGCTAAAAAAGTATCCTTGGGGGCTTATATTAGGAGATCATGTGTAAATGTAACCCGGGTTTCACCTGTCCCCTCATCCTTCTCTTCGAGCTCCGTATCATCCCTTCCCCCAAAAATGAATTCACTTCACAAAAAAACATTGCAGAGAAATGTGTACTTTACACAAGATTCACGGAAACTAAGGAAAAGAGGGTTAGCAGCACCTACTCTACAGCTGACCGTGTGACCGTTGCTCGTCTCCAGATCCCCCTTTCCTACCCAGTTGCCAGCACAGGTGCCATTCTTGCCCCTCCCAGCAGCGCCCTGCCTCATTGTTCCTCTCCTCCCATTACCAGTGTCCACTCTCCTTAGAATCATAAATTGCAAATTGCAAAAGGTACAAAGGGGCGGTTATAAATACCAGCAAAAATTTCTGTCACATGAGATGCCACTTCATATTCAAAAACCCCACCAGCCCGTCACCAGCAAAGCGTTGTCATTGGGTGGAATTTGTCTACCATCTGCCTCTGCCTTCAGGATCAGTCCTGCACTAAAAGCCTCCTTGGCCTCTTGTGAAAATTGCCTCCAGGCAGGCCAGCCCCCTTTCCAGCAGATGCGGCCCGAACGCTGGTGGGGACCAAGCTGTACTCCTCATTGAGATAAAGATGCTGGTTACAGGTTACAATTTCTTCCCATCTGATCCTTCCAAAGCAGCCTTACAGTTTACAGCTCAAAGCTGTGCTCAGTGCATTAAATTTTCCCCATTGTTCTTTAGGTTTCAAGCCTTCCCTGATCGTACTTTCCTGCATCCCACCCCCAATGAAACTATCTGCTTCCTACGTGTTTTCTGTAGCACCCCCACTTGCCTCTACACGTCACTCAACGTTCTTCATTATAACTCCCTGTGTTGTACGTCCTCTAGTAGACTCTAAATTCTGTAAGAGCAGGGGTTGGCACTGTTGCATCCCCAGTACCCCATACAGTTCCTGACCAGTTAGGAGCCCAGTATATGCTTGCTGGATTAAGGGATGAATGAATGACGCGGCTTTACTATTGACTATCCTCATTATAAGGTAATACGTGTCCTGGTCTCCATGGCCAGTCTCAAGTGTGAGAAAGCCAGAGTGCCAAATCTGTCAATACAAGGCTCCATTGTGCTTTTATTAAGTTCACCCAGGTCTAGGTTAACTTCAGAATTCTCTCCTTCCCCTTGACTCTGCTAGGGACACATAAAAGATACCGCTATGGATTTCTTTCATTTTTCATTTCTTCTTCTTTCTCTTATCTCTTCTAACCATAAAACAAAAGAGCCCCACAACCTCTGGAGGTGAATAGACATGGGCGCAAAACCCAATTTCACCGCTTACTAACTTTATGATCTTGAAAAGTTAATACATTTCATTTTCTTGCCTATAAGATGAGGCTACCTCTATATCTATATCATAGGGTTGTCAGAGAATTAATTGGTGCAAGTAGGGCCTCCTGGTTCAGAGTAAGACTTTGGTAAATGTGAAACCTATTAAACGTCTCTCCTCATCCTTTTCCCTTAACTCCCATTATTGCTCCACTCTGGATGTTTGATAGCCTCAAAATGCTCACCACTTGATTTTTTTATACCTTTTGCAATTTTCCGTTCATGATTCTCTACCCTCCCACCCCATCTGGCCCCAGAGCTGCTTCTAAGCCTTTCTTTTTGTCTTGGCATTTTGCAGTTTCACTATGATGCATTTAGGCATAGATATTATTTATTTATCCTATTTGGGCTTCTTTAGGCTTCCTGATTTTGTAGATTGGGTGTCTTTTATCAGGTCAACCATTAATTTTCCAGAAAACTGCAACTGCCCTACTCTGTCTTCTCCTTTTTTGGCACTGATTAGATTTATTTTGGATCTAGCCTTTCTGTCTCTTGACCTCTCCTTGATATTTGCCTTCTCTTTTACTCACTGAGCTTCATTTTGGGTAATAGCTTCTGTTCTAATATTAATTTTCTTGTGAGCTGTGTCTAATCCACTATTCAACCAATACATTTAGTTCTTCATTTCACTCATGTTTCATTTCTGTAGGTTCCAATTGATTTGATTCTATTTTAATTGTGCTGGGTCTTTACCTATAATTTTAAGACTCTTCTTTATTCCTTAAAATATATAATTTATACTTTTCTTTTTAGCATACATGTCTATTAACTCCAAAATATTTGCAGAGTTCTCTGTCTCTTTTCTGTTGGCTCTCACTCTTCATATTTTCTTTACTTATATATATTGTATTTTTATTTTATTTTTTAGAGCTGCTCATCTTCCTTAGGCCTTTATCAGTGGAGATTCTTTAAGGCCCAGGGAAAGGTGGGTTCCAATAGAAGGGATTTCCACCTGTTCTGTGACGTGCCTTAGCATTACCAGTCTAGGATCACTTGACATACTCTTGGCTTAAGATTTTTCAGGCCATCACAGGTAGTGGGAATTCTGTCTTCAAACACATTTGAGGGCTAGTTTATGGTTAGTAATTTGCAGGAGATTTATTTTAAACTCTGCTTATCATCAAGGTTCATACAGCTAGTGTTTCTTGAAGTACCGGGGGGAGGGGGCAATGTGCATGGTGCATGCAGGTTTATTTCTGGTTCACCCTCACAGTAACAGAACAGTGCTTTGGTGTCTAGTTTTACAGAGGGCGTGTCTCTTATTAAGCTTCCTGTGTTTAGTGGGCCCTGGGCTTTGCTTTCCGTTCCCATAAAACTGCAAAGATACAAAAATTAACCCTCAAATTCATCCAGGTCAAGAAATACCCTCAAAAGATGTACTCTGTTTCCCTCTCTGGTTCCCACCTTCATTTCATTCACAGCCTGAGTATTCTAGCTCATGGATACAATCGAGAATTTTTTCAACCAATATTTTAAGCTGTTCTTAGTAACAAGCTCAGTCTGGGCACCCAGTACACCAGGTTGCCCTTTGCAGTTTGTGCCATCTGATATTGAGCCAAGTTGCCTGATGACCCTGCTTGGTGATCAACCTAATATAAAGCCACAGTGTTTAAACCATTATGCTAAGATTTATCTTTCAATGAGTCAGTTGCAATATCTTCCTCCACTCTTTTTGCCTTAAGCAATAAAACATTGCTGGCGGGGGGCCAACCTGGTGGCCCAACGGTTAAGTTCCCACCTTCCACTTCAGGCAGCCCAGGGTCCCCCAGTTCGGATCCCCAGTGTGGACCTAGGCACCGCTTGTCAGGCCATGCTGTGGCAGGTATCCCACATATAAAGTAGAAGATGGGCACAGATGTTAGCTCAGGGCCAGTCTTCCTCAGCAAAAAGAGGAGGATTGGCAGCAGATGTTAGCCTGAGGGTTAATCTTCCTCAAAAAAAAATTTTAAAAAAACATGGCTGGAGGAGCCAGGCCCGTGGCTGAGTGCTTAAGTTTGGGGGCTCCACTTTGGTGGCCCAGGGTTTCACTGGTTCAGATCCTGGGTGTGGACATGGCACCGCTCATCATGCCACGCTGAGGCAGTGTCCTACATAGCAGAGCCAGAAGGACATACAACTAGAATATACAACTATGTACTGGGAGGTTTGGGGAGAAGAAGAAAACAAAAAGAAAGAAGATTGGCAACAGATGTTAGCTCAAGTGCCAATCTTAAAAAAAAAAAATTGATGGAGAAAAAAGAGAGATGAAGATACAGTTAACAAAGAATCCTGATTTTGGACCCTGTAAAGGAGTCCTAGCCAGAGCTTGGACTGTTTTCTTTGCCTTGCCCCATTTAGGGTTCTGCAGAGTTGGCCTTCACCTCAGGAAAGTTGCTTGTTTACAAATGTTTGAACATTTCTCACTGACCCAGGGTTGGGTGTGCCTTTGGAATAACAAAAGATGAATAAGCTAAATCAATTTAATTTTATCCTTATTTTGAAGGAAGTATTGAAAGTAAGCGATAAAAAATAAAATTAGGAATATATACCTGGATTCCAGCTTGTGAATTTGTTTCCACAACACACATACCAGATGCACCAAAATAGACTATTAATCTGGAAAGGAAGAGAGATCAGCTAATTCAACCAGCTCCCATTACTGATGAGGAAACCAAATCCCAGGGAAGTGATGTGACCTGTATAACATCACACAATAGAAGCAATTTCAGGACTGGGTTTCCTGATTCCTAGGAACTAATTCTTTCAAACTACATCATGCTGTCACGTAACATGCAGGTTATGTTTCACCAAAGAATAATAAACATTCTTAATAAACTTGGTAGATAGTGTAAATTTAATTTATTTTGAGGACCTAATGACAGAGGTTTATGAAAATTAAGCAAAAATAATCTATCGGAACTCAAAAACAAAACGAAAAACAAGTTAAAAAGGAAACCTTCCATTACAGGGTATAGATTACCCTTTTTCTTTTCTAGTATCTTACTTGTCTTTACCAGTTCTATAATGAGAAAACTAGGACACGACAAAGTTACTTAAGGCTGCCGTTATTATTATGAAAGATAAAACTTTTAAGATTTACATCTTTTGCATTCCGAAATCAACTTAGAAATTTATTTAGATATTTAAAAATAAATATCTTTCATTAGGCTTCTCTGCCGTTATCACTACTTATAAGACCCAAATACATTATAAGGAAGGAGCTATAGAGCTATAGGTGAGGTTGAATGTGAAATGGAGAGCTCGCAGGAGTGAACCTCAGAACTCAGTTAAATAAATGAGGTCAGAGCTAGAGACAGAGCAAGGGACAGGGAGAAGGGTCAAGTATCCTTATCCTTCCTCATGCTAAGGCAGAGCAAATCCCCTTGACTCAGGAACCATGAAGGTCTCTTGGGCACCAGAACCAAATCACAGAAGTGATCATGTCAGCACAGCTCTGATGGATGACATTTGAGGCATCCACTCATAACACGTGAATAACTGTATATTCAGAGTCACCTATTTTTACCTTTATTGGATATTACACAATTGTGAATTTCTCTCTAAGGGAGCAATAACAACTCACACTTGAGATTATTTTTGGATATACTAGAGCTTTAACCTCCTGTTTCAAAAATATAATCCAAGATTCCAATATTTAACCCAAGCTTTTTGTTGCCAGTACATTCCAGACTCTCCAGGTTTCCAGTCACCTAGGGGTAATCAGATCCAGCAGAGATTTTTGTTTGTTTTCTTTTGTTTTAAGTAGAGACATAGAAAGTCCACTTATCTAGCCCTGGTTTTGTTTCTCATCTGCAAGAGATCAAAGTTAATATGAAAAGTATCTCCAGCTGGATATGTTGTGAAATCAAAAGAAATGCGTCTTGTGTCAGGAGAGTGTATTTTTGAATAAAGTCTCACGAGCAAAAATTGAAGATGGGTAAGCATACCATAATAAAAAGTGCTCAGTCAACGAAATGTAAAAAAGGGGATTAGTCTATAGAAATCAAACTCTAAAAAATATAAAGTAAAAAAACATGGCAACATTATTAGCAAAAATTACCAAGAGTATCAAGCAATATGCTGTGTAACTAGTTGTGAAGAATGACTCTTGAAAGAAATATCATTTCTTCCTGACAGAGTTTTTGCTCCAACATGAACACAATGATACAGATACTAGCAAAGAAAAAAATGGACACCTTTTTAATACTATTGCCCAAGAGAAAATTCGCCTAACTTAACCTTCATATTTCCAAAATTTGTTTAGCTATTTTTAGGGATTTTCCTCCAACTGAAAATTTTACGAACATGAAGAAAAAGGTTAATGGAAGAAACAAATCAGAGGACAGAGTTTGTGGAAAATGGAGCAAGGATAATGAGAACAGAAGGAGATTGAACCAGAGAGGGTGCCATGGACAATCCATCCACTCATTCTTTCTTTTTTTCTTTCTTCAACAAATATTTATTGAGCCTCTATTAAGCGCCAGGTATTCTTCTAGGACTGGGATATGGCAGGGAACAAGATGAAGCATTTTCTTCCGTGGGGTTTATAGTCTAGCGCAGGGGTTGCCCAACTTTTCCATAAAGGTCCGGACAATAAATATTTTAGGCTTTATGGGCCACACAGCCTCTGTGACAACTACTTAACTCTGCCATCATAGGTGCCAAAGCTGTCATAGAAAGACAAACAAATGACCATGGTTGTGTTCCAATAAAATTTTATTTATTAAAACAGATGGCAAGACAATTTGTCCTTTAAGCCATGGCTTGCCAACCTCTGTTCTAAGTGGAAGGGGAAAGGAAATGTCTAAGATCGTTTCAGGACGTGATAATGCCTCGAAGAAAAGTAAAGCTGGTCGAGGCCATAGAAGGAAATGAGGTGAGGGAGCCGCTATTTCAGAATGTTTGAGGTCTTCCTAATGAAACGAAGCAAAGGAGCGCGTGAAGTGAGGCTGTCAGAGAGGATGGGATCCGGCACACGGTGGAAGGCTTGACTCGAAACAAGAGCCTGGACAATTACTCTCTTATAATAGGAAAGAAGGCAAAATATAACATTACAGAGGCAGGTAAGTTGGCATCTATGGTTGGGAAAACGTGGATGTTCTTTCTGGTCGCTGATGGAAAGTGATCATTAGGGCTACACTAACCACACCTACCTTCTTCTCTTAGTCTAATTCTATTCTCTACTCTCTGAGGACAAAAAATTCAGTACGCATTGTAGGCAGATAAGAAATCTACAGAAGGATATTTTATAGCTTTTTTAAAGGAGGCAAGAGATGTAGCTGGGGAGCAGGTGGAAGGACATTGCAAGGATGAGTAGTGGATGGTGCGACAGCTTTGAGGAATGTCGTATGACCTGGACATAGGAATTGAAATCAGATTGCTCAACTGAGAGTGTGTACTATGAGGTGCAATGACTGCTATTACGTGAGGAAGGTGGGAAGAGATCGGAAGAATTTAGAATACGTTATTAAAAGTTTAAATTCTATTTATTAATCAGCAATATTGTCAATCCACGGGGGCCCTGCAGGGTTCTGTGAAGGGGAAGTAAAAGGCAATACTTGAGGAAGGTGAAACTTTCTATTAATAGCTACTGTACTAAGAGGCACCAATAAAGAGGCCTGTTGTTCCAGTTCAGTTGGGGTCATCTCTGGCTCGTCTCACAAAAGATATCAAAGTAAGAGTCAACAAGGCAAATTTTATGTAATCAAAGCTCATGAGAAAAATTCTGATAGAGACAACTGCTGTACTCGAAATGATATAGTAGCCAGCATAGAATTGGAAACAGACATAGAGAAAAAGAAACTTGATAATTAAGAATGATCCATACATATGTAGAATTAATTTCTAAGATCTAAAGCACTACAAATAAAACCTTATTTTATGAGAAATGAATTCTGGAAATCACTCATGTCCAGACAAGAGTGATTCCTGTGTGAGTCAGAGCTAACAGTGCCTCTCCTGGAAGATTACGTTATACCAGGTAGATGTCTAGTGGGTGTAAACTCTGTTTCAAAATATGAGGGCAATGGGGCATGCTTGTCTCATTTCTTATGCCTACTTATAGCTTGACTCAAGGCTGCCTGAAGTTCAAAACCTTTGTTCTCCAAGAACAATCAATTCTTAAAGCAAAGTTCATCCAAAGAAATTAGCAACTGACAAGGCACCTTCACTTTTAGACTCAACACCTCAAAATAAAATCATGAAATTTGTACACCAACCATAGAAATAAACCCTAATTCAAGACACCTTCTCAGAGAGCAGCAGCGGTGCTCACACTCTACAGTAAGCCTACTTGCCCTTCTTGCAAAGCCCGTGAGCTTGAGGGGGAAGCGATGGAGAAAAGGCAGATTGAGCTGCCGGCGTGTAACACTTCTACCCAGGAAGTTCCTTACTCTCCTTTGGCTGAGTAAGTGACCGATGTTGTAATCTTGAGTAAGTCACAAGTTCCAAGCACTCAACTTCCTTCCATCTAGTAACAATGACCTAATCCTAACAAATCCTGAAAATACGAGACAAAACAATTTCCTTTTTGTGATTGCCAGCAGCCAACAGTAATAGGTGACTAAGGGGAAAAAATGGGAAAGATCCATAAAGCAAAAGTAATTCATTCTTCATCATAGAATCTCTACCATTAAGTTACAGATATTTCCTCTAGAAATGTTCTTTTTGAGCTATTTCAACATGGGCACTGAAATAGTTCATTCAAGAGCTAGGGTTCAATTTTTTCCACACAACCAGGTTTTCAAACTATGGCTCTTTGTCTAGGTGAGAATAAGTGGGCTAGAGTCTTTTTTGAATTGTTGTACTGTGTGTTCATGAATTTGTGTCCTAAGCTGCTAGTTTAATTAAAGAACTCTCTCCAAATACAACAAAAATTTATAGCTTTCCTTCAGGAAGCATGGCCTCACTTCCCAGCATGCACATTAGTGACTAGAAAGAATGAGGGCTTCAGACAGGTCTTCTTTCACAATATAAAATAAAGATTTTAAAATTTGTTTTATTATTATTTTTAATGAACCAAAAAAGGCAAAGAGTATAACATAGGGGTTAACTTGTCAGATTTTCTAATACAACAGATCTGGCTTCAAATCCTGGTTCTGTTTTGCAGCTGTAGGTGGAGGGAAAGCTACTAAATTGCTCTAAGTTCCACACTTTTCATTTGCAAAAGTGATGCCTAATCTATGCATATTGCTGTGGAGGTTAAATAAGAAAAATACATGGATAAAAATTCCGTACAAAATACATGTCACAGTTAATGCAGAATCTGACGCATAATCAAACTTGGTTTTTCCAAGTGAGGAAAAAGTGGACCCATGTCATGCCGTAGTTGAAAGTAATTTTATTCTTTACTTCTCAGCTATTCAGAGGCTTTAACAAATTTTTCTTTAGAAAGAAGTGATTTCTCAAATTCTTCACAATCATCCACCAAGTTTAGAGTAGGTATCACACCTAATGTTTTGCTTCTTTCTGGGGACAAACATAAATTCTACACCAAATCCTACAGTTTACCTCTATGTATTATTTCAGATCCCAAAAATATTAAAATTTTCAGCTATTTTGAAGAGAATATTTGTACATCAGACATCAAAATGTAGGTCACTGTTCTGGCAAATAATATCTTGCATTCTAAGAGTTTAGCAGAGCAGAAATGCTATAGGAAAATTAGGAATTAAAAAAATGGACTAATCCTTACCTTCTTTAGCCTCAGAGTATAAATAATCGAGCCTCGTAAATTACATGCCACTTTATGCTTCCCACAGTAAAAATAAAACAAAGGGCACTTGTAACAAACACAGTTCTCTGTGAGCCAATGGCATGCCTCCCTGCCCGGCACATTTCCTAAGCCAGGACTTGAGAAATCAGGTGACTTGGCAAAGAAAAATAAATAATGTAGATATTCATGGAAAGTCCATAACCCAGGACCGATGAGTAACTTGAAAATGCAGGCAAGAGTCTACTGCCCTTTTATCGTTTTTGCCTCTTGTTTCTATTGCCTTTTATTGCCTCTATTGATGGCAATAGAAGCTGTGAACATGGTAAGGAAAAAAGAGACTGCTAAAACGGACCTGGCACTGAGTCTTGTCACACAGCATTGCAGGTCAATGAGAACACAAGCCGAATTTGACTTGACCTTTTTAAAATCTTCACTGTAACCTTGATCACCCTCTTAATTGAATTATGGATCTCATGTTGGTTGTGTCTTTAATGTTCTTCACTCATTTATATTAAATGGCTATTTGTTGTTGTTGTTGCTGTTTTGTCAATTGGTTCAATGAAAATGGCCATATCCAAATGGTCAAGAACAACTAAGCAGAGATGTTACTTGTCATAAATAATATATCCTATGAATATGTTAATTTATGACTATAGATTGTATTATGTAGCCCTTGGTAATGGATTTCTTCCCCTCTTGGTTGAAAAGAATTAAAAAGGACTTACCAATCACAGAGAGTTATTATGAAGAATATAATCAGGGTTATGGGGCTCGAAAAAAGTCTTTAAATTCAGTGTCCTATTTCTATGTAAAAAAATTTTGCAATTTATTAAAGATAGAGCCTATATTAATTATACATATAATATATGCATTATATGTATATAAATACGCAAATACTTTTTCAGTATGAATATACCTTTAAGTAATGTTATTTGGGGATAAAAGCCTGGGTCAAGAATTCTATGTTGTCAAAATAACCAAGATTTTCCTTAAAACAAGTGGGATGAATTAGAGAGAAGATTTTAAAAGATGTTGGAATATGTAATGGTAACGTCCTTGTGAATTCAGAAGAGTGAAGAACTGCTTCGTCTCGTTTGAGAAGAAAAGGCCATCTTATTCTAGTGAATAAGGTAACAAAAGATACAGTTAGACCAAATGAGCTGGCTATAGTTCTAAAACTAATTCTTCTGGGAGACCGTTAAAACCCATATTTGAAAAAAAATCCTTCATGAATCCAATTCTTTGGCTTTGATTCCTTAAAGGTGGAAAAATGAAATCTGAGATCTAATAGCAACGAGTTCCAGATAGTTCTAAATGTGCAAGATCTGAACAACTTACTTCAGCCTAGAATTTAACTTATCCTGAGTCTACCCGGCTGTTTAGCTTTTAACAGAAATACCAGTCTGGAATGATCAGGAAGCATAAATCACGAGAGCCATGAGAGGAAGCCAGAAACTTGCACCTGGCACAACTTATCTCATATTGTCAGTATAAACAGCACGTTGATTCCAGAAGGACCTTAGGACCCCAGAGCAGAGGCATGATAGATGTTGTGGTTTGGTGGGAATAGCATGGAACTGGAGTAAGAGACTCCATCAGAATTCTGGCTGTGCCTCTTCCCAGTTGTGTTAATCAGGACTCTTACTGGAAATTGCAGAAACCCGACTAGAACTAGCTTGGGCAAAGGAAAAGGAGACGTTTATTGGCTCAGAAAATCAAATGGGCAGCAGGATAAAAAAAACAATTGTCATCCAGGACATGAGTGCTGCCAGGTCCCTCTCCTTCATCTCTGCTTCTGTCTGTCTGTCAGCTTCCTTCTCTTGGACCAGCTCCTCAATGTGCCAGCCACGACAACTTTCAGAGGCTTCTTTTGGCTCCCACATGAACAGCTTCCCAGCCAGAGAAGACAAAGCTCTCCCCACACCACTTTCCTCACCTTCCTCCATCCCTCTCCTCATCCAGGTCAAAAAAGAAAATGTGAGGAAGGATTCTAATTGTCCCGGCTCTCCTCTTGCATTCATGTGCTGGGTCAGGAGGGTTGTTATTATTAGTCCGCCTTAGGTCAGGTGTCACTCCAAGGTCAGTCAGTGTAGCCCAGAAGATTGAGGTCACACAAGATGAGGCAGCCACATGTTGGAGGGGAGTAGAGGAGAAGTTTCCACAAGAAGGACGTTAGCACAGACACCACCCCCGAGAGGAAGGCAGCCTCCACAGCAGCAAGCGGGTCGTAGGCCAAATTCTTCAACCTCCTTACTTTCCTAAAGTATAAAACGGGTAAAATTATAACACTTAACTCACAGAACTATTGTGAGGGGTTTATTTTATTTCATCTGGAAAAATACAGCTGTTTCTGCTCCACAACCCAGTATCTAAATTATGGGTTAGTACTGAAAAAAAAAAAAAATGCATTTTCTGGAGAATGTCACCGAATGTTTATCTTGAATAAGAAAATAAATTTTACTCAGTACTCCTTACTCCAAGCATTCTGAGCCCTTCCTTTCACGCTGATGAATATCGTGTGGGAGACAGTACAGATTTCCTGCTGCTGAAAAGGCGGCTGAGGTAGGAACATTGAGCGGCTCGTTTGCGGTGGTCGGTGAGGTCCTCAAGTGCTGACACCAAGTGCAGGATCCTTGTCTTCCAAACCCTCATTCAGGACTTTCACCATTTCTTCAATTGGCTCTCCTTAATTTCATGCAATTTGACTTTGGAATTGATATATATGGTCCTTGGTAGAATATGTGAAACAGACAGCTGGCTCACCATTAACGTTTGTAAGGCCTCCCTGGGCTAGAAACTTTTGTTGGATTTTTCTGGCTTGCACAACTTTTCTGTGGTGGGGAGGGTGAAGAAACTTAGGAGAAGGAGTGAATTTCCCAGCGTCATTCCTGCCTCTTAGCCCACCTGCATCCGCCCTTCGAAAGTAAAATGATCCTGCCTCATCCTTGGCTCGCTATACACAAACTCAAAGTTCACCTCCTCTGGGAAGCTCTCTCTGAACTCTCAAGCCTGCGTCAGATGACCCTCCTTTGGATCCCAGAGTCTGTGGTACTTGTCCCTTGTATCAGTTATGTCTCTTTCAGAGTCAAAATGCCAGAAGATAGAAATCAAATCAGCTTATGCAAGAAGAGACCATTTTCTTCAGCAATATACATATCTCTAGTGCTTAGCACAGTGTGTAACCTTTATTCACTCAATAAATATTTATCGAGCATCTGTGATATGCCAGGCTTTATTCTAGCAGTTGTGGAGCTAATGCTTGAGACGAATGTATAAGTCCTCCCTTCTCATCTGCAGGTAGGACTAAGAATTGATCATGTGCCACAAGCCTGGGTTCTCCCATGCCCACCAAGTTACAATCAATTCCCTTAACCATCACTGTTTTTGTCCAGCCATTATAGCTGGGCTTCTCCTTTGTTTTCTACTGGTTCCCAAGTCCTTTCTTATGGCCAGACCTGTGTCGTGCACCCTGGTCCACATGGCAGCAAATGAGTCCTTTCTTATTTCTTGACAGTCTCCTTCTCCTGGCGGCTCTGTCTAGTGCAAACTTTACAAGCTACCTGAATCACAATGCACCTACGTAATTAACTTCTAAGCAAGTCCGCTGCCTATTCTCCACAGTGACTATTTCAACGTCCATTATTCTTAAACCTTCTAGGTCACCCTCGCTACCTCCCTCTCACTAGATGACCTCAACTCCTATCTTGCAAAGGGAAGACATTTGATACAAACATCTGCAAATTTGTATCTGCAAACATCTGCAAAATTATCTGCACCTACATCCATTGTTTCCTTCTTTCCTCCTTTCATCATGGAAAAGGCTCCCCTCTTTTGAAATAAAACAAATCCCTCAAACTAGATTCTGGATCCCATTCTTGCCCTCTGTCTCTTTGACTTTGAAGGACAACTTTCACTTCAGTGTATGCGTTCCCTTAGAAGTCAGACCCATTAACGTTTCCATACAAACCTACAAATCCTCTATCACAGCTGAAAAGGTAACAAAGCAACATTCCCAATAAGGGTGTTTATAAACCAGGGTTTCTCAACCTCCGCACCAGCGACATCCAGGATGGGATGACAGTGTGGAGTGAGGGGTCCTGTGCCTTAGAGGATGCTTAGCAGCATCTCTGGCCTCTATTCACTAGATGCCAGGAGTACCCAAGTTTTGACAATCAAAAATGGCTCCAGACACTGCCCAATTTCCCCTGGCGGGGGAAGAATACATTACCCCTGTTTGAGAACTACTGTTATAAACAATCGGAAAACAAAATATAGGACCTGAGAGCAAGATCAGGAGTTTATGTTTCTGGATTCAGGATCAATCTGAGTTGTGTTTTCCAGTTTGAACACCATAATAAATAAAATTAATAATAATAAAATTATTTTATTAATACAATATATAATATAATATAATTAATATTAATATAATAATAAAATTATTATTTATTATTATTTAAGGGTTAAAGTATACTGTATAGGGAAATCGTGGTGAAGAATCAAATGATTAAAAATTCAGCTGGGAGTCTGAGATAAAGTTAAGAGTGCTGATGAAATGGCAGGTCAAGAACAGAAAGGTCTTCATTTTGAAAGATAATATAATGATTAAGAATTTGATCTTTTCTATTTGTTCTTTCTACAGGGAGGTTTGTTGTAAGAAACGGAGGACTGAAAAAATCTATGAAGTAAGGGCCGGCCCCGTGGCTGAGTGGTTAAGTTCGTGTGCTCCACTGCGGCTGCCCAGGGTTTCGCCAGTTCGGATCCTGGGCGTGGACGTGGCACCGCTCAACAGGCCACGCTGAGGCGGCATCCCACATGCCACAACTAGAAGGACCTGCAACTAGGATATACAACTATGTACAGGGGCGATTTGGGGAGAAAAAGCAGAAAAAAAAAAAAAAAGATTGGCAACAGTTGTTAGCTTGGATGCCAATCTTTAAAAAAAAGAAAAACAAATCTATGAAGTCATCCAAATTTTCACAAAATTCTCCTTGAGAATGCCTGTAAATCCCCCCAAAGAAGTCTTTGAATTCCATAGGTCTGAGAAAAATTACTTCTTCTTCTGATTAAGGAGATAAGAACTCTTTAAACACTATAATGAAAAGTATACATTTATTATAATTTAAAATATTTCATTACTGAGTTGCCCTGTTTAATTCGCTTACGTATACTGGGACTTGCTGTGCATGCTAATCAATAGGTTAACTCCACTAGCAGTCACCTCTATTAAAAGTTAGGCGAAGGATCATTAAACATACATATAAAATAATCCCCTATTCTGATTTTATTTCCATGAGAAAATTTAATCTGCTGTGCATCACTTCAATTCATTCTCTTTTTCCAGAAAGGGGAACTACGGGACAGGAACACATTATGTGGTGGTGAAGAGTAGGGGCTAGAGGCAAATTACAGGGGTTTGAATGCCAGGCTCCCTCCCGTGTTACTACTGTGTGACCTTGCGAAGGTCTCTTACCTTCTCTGTGCCTATACCAGAGGATTAGATGTACAAACACATGTGGAAAGTACAGTGCCTAGTGTGTCCAAAGCTATCATCATCACTATCAGTTAGCCTGCAGAGAGGCCAACCAACATGCCATCAAGAACGGGGCTGCTGCACCAGGCCAGACCTTGCACTGAAAGTGATAATCAACCAATGATGGCTTTTCTTCCTAATGTTCATCTGGGGCTCAATATTATCTGCTGCTGGTATGGTTCTAAAAATCTCTCAGGAGCTTGCTGCTGGTTGACTGCTACACTGATCATTAACAAAAAAGGAATTATCTAGGAGTTAGCATATTCTTCAAATAACAATCTAATTTTTTCCTTAAAAAAGCAACACATAAGTTGTGCATTGTAAAAAAAAATAGAGGTAGAGAAAATATATGGAAAAGGCAACTCATTAACTCATTTCACATTTATTAAATTTCTAATATGCACAAGGAGCAATTTTGCTGGGTGTTAGAGAACAATACAAAGATGAATATAATATGATGCCTATTATCAAGCAGTACAGACAAATATAAGACACATATATCAGATAGCAAATTCCGTATCAGAAGTATGAATTGAGTGCTATGAGAACATGGAGGAGAAAGAGAAAATTAAACAAAATATAGGAAAGTAGAGAATTTCTTTGGCTTTTAGGAGACATATGTGAGACTGTCTCAAGGAGGACCGGGGCAAGGAAGGGCGGAGTTCCCAGTACCCTCGGCTGTACTCCCTCACCTCCCCCGCCTGCAACAACCACAATTTTGGTACAGGAGATACGGTAAATATCAGAAATAGCCATCAGAACAGGAAATCACAAAAGACAGTGTGCTGAGAAGCATACGTGAAAAAGAGGGTCTTCCTTTCCATGACACAAAGTGAAGGAATCTATGGAGCGATTGTGGACATGGGAACCACAGCAGCAACTTAAAAAGCCACTGTCGCCTCATGAGTCCATGTGCTCCAATGCCCACCACTTGTCTACACGAATGTACAGGCCCCAAACTCAGGGCCCGGGGCTTTATTTCCTGTAAGACCATTCTGATTCTCAATACGCTAGCAATGACTCTGGCATAATTAAAGCAAAAAATAAACAGACCAACTCTATTTGACTTCATTAACCATCCTTGCCTTCATTTTCTGGTCTGTTTGACTGGAGACAGACTTCAGCTCAGGAATGAAGAACAGCAAATGTTTCCAGAGCATGGCCGGCCAGCCAGAAGGCGTATTTTTAAGGCCTTTGAGAGCAGTGGTTAGCCCTTTCCTCAGAAAGAGTAAACCAGCAAGAAGTAGTCCTGGGATCTTAGTCACAACCGCACTGCCATGCCCCTAATTTGTTTGCTTTTCTTTATATTTCATTTATAAATTTTCTCCTACAATTATTTCTCAGATTTATAACAAACTCAGGGCATATTTATTGTTCTCACAATGGGAGTAAGTTCCAGAAAAGCACTATGTCTGGAAGGGAGCATGGTTCACTGAACCTAAGTAGGAACTTGGAAAGGATGGCTCTAGAATGTTCTAAACACTCTTATTTTATTAATGTACTGTGTGTAGCAGAGCAAACTGATTAACCTCCAAAGGGCACTGTGAATTTTAAAAACAAAAAAAAACAAGCGGGATAAACTGTCCTAGTTCATGATATTATCACAATTATTTCAAAACTACTCTCAGTGAATAATAACAGTGAGAGATCAGTTTTTAGAATGGCCTTAAATAAAATCAAATTTTCGATTCTTCTCAGAAACACTTTAAATTTATTCTGGAAATTTCAAAAGAGCAAGAGGCAGATGAAGAGGATAGTCTAATTTCCAAAATATTTATTTTGAAGAACTACACTTTCTAAAACTGGCCTGGTAAGACTGGATCTTGGAGTTCCCATAAATAATAAATGAGTAAATAAATAATCTAACAACTCTTCACTTGAAATTCAAGTTTGGTTTTGAATACAGTGCTAATAATAAATGTTTACCTTAGTTTGCACTTTTCTATAATTCAGTAAAAAACTCACTTCAAAAAATGTCCTATTTTGCCCCATGCCTCTAGTCCGCAAAGTCACTGTGGGATTACTATTTATGAAAGTAGGGAGATGGCCAGGTGGAAAAAACACTGGACAGATCTAAATTCTTGTCACAACTTTGCCATTGGCCTTACAACATTAACTAAGTAATTTAATCATGTTGAACTCCATTTTCTCATTTGAAAATGAGGACAAAAGTATTTTTCTCTGCTTTACTCACAGGGTTGTTGTAAATATCAAATGAGATAACATACACAAAGCACTTTTTAAAAGTGTAATGATTTTGTGCATCCTTTACTAAAGATCCGTAATGAGGCACCTATTATATGTTTTTATATATATTATTTCAAACTATTTAAAAATACATCTGTAAGCCTTATTATAATTTTTTAATCGATTTTTTAAAGTAACTAATATACACTAGAGCATTGGGGTTAAGCTCGTAAACTTTTGAGTCAAACTGCCGTTACCAGGGCAAACTGCTGAATTAATTTCTCAATTTCTTAGTCTATAAAATAGTATGTAATAATAGTCCCTACCTCAAGGGGCCTGTTGTGCATATTAAACTCATTAAAATATGCAAAGTACCTAGAACAATGACTGTTATACAATAGACACTCAAAAATATTAGTCCTTCTTCTACAAAGACTAAGAATCTAAAAAGATCTGTGAAGTCAGTGGTGCCTCTCTCACTGGAAAAGCTAGGTATTTACATAATCCAACCAAGTGATTCATTTACTCTTTCGGGAAAACGGAAACCTTAATGTTTCCACCTGTCTCTCTTAAAATCCACTCATCTTTTCTATTTAAGAAGAAAAGATCACTAAAACCTTGAAAACCTAACTGTTCATTTCTTTGCGGATGTTCTTAAGGAACAAGATATAGCCAATATGACTCACGGCAGGTGAGAGGACACAGCTGGAGAAGAGCAAGTCCAGGCTTCCGCTTCCCTTGGGTGGCTGACTTCTAGATCTGCAATGCTTAATCATAAAAAAAAGGAAGCGATGGTTGAGGACATTAAATGAGAAATGTGTCTTCAAAGTACCTCGCCTGAAGAGCCAAGATAATTTACCAAGCCCGGAAAAGGGCAAGAGCACATCAGGATCACGATGGACACAACAGAGCTCAGTCTTGAGAAACAATCGCAGGTTTGCTCTTTGTCTTATTTTACGTTTCTGAACAATCGCAGACTAAATTTCAAAAACTTGACTAGGATATCAGCTATCCTTTCTATTGCAAACTCTAGTTGTTTTGCATCATTTCGATCCATGGACCAAAACGCAGATAAAAAGGTTTCCTTCTCTATGACAACTAAGCAACAAAGAATTATTTCTTCGTAAAAGAAGAGTTTCACACAGCTACATTTTTTATCATTTAAGACCAAACTCCTTTCATTCTTCCTAAATAATCCAAATAATAACCAACACTAATAATGCTCCAGGTGTTACTCCTACTGCCCTCCATGAACTATCTCATTTAATCTTCACAACAACCCTATGGGTTAAGACTAATATTAATTCTATTACACAGATGAGAAAACTGAGCCTCAAAGAGATTAAGCAATTTGCTCACGGAGATACACTTAGCAAGTGCTAAAGCTGGGATTTGAAACCAGGTCGTCTAGAGCATCATGAGAATTCACACTTTAATCACTCTGCTATGTAGTCATTCAATAATTTATAGCATGTTCAAGGTCAAACTCAGCATTTCACTCCTACTCAGGCTTTTCCTCATTCTTTATCTTATATTTGAACATCTTGCAACCATCCTCTCCAACCTCTTCAATTGTATTGATATTTTTAGCTCTTTGTCTCTTTCATTCAGTCTATACTCACATATATATCTGCCTCCTAAAATTTTTCACTTGGATATCCCACATTAAACTCACCATAATTTCCCACCAGTCTCTTAGCCATATATTTCCTATTTTGGTGAATAACTCCATTATCCCCACATTTGAGGGGAAAAAAGCAATTTGATAGACATCATCAATTCTTTCTGCTTTGTTGACCATCTACCCACCAAACGCTCATGCAGACGCACGTGAATGCAAACAAACACATACATCATTTGTCTAATCAAATCACTAATACCCGGTAATTTTCACCTAGACTATCACAGGTCTCTCTTTACTGATTTTCCTGCCTGCCTTTGATTCACTTCACAGTCCACGTCACCTCACTCAACTTCTATTCTGTGGCCAGAACAGCCTTCATGACGTGAACGTTCACCTGTCTTCCTCCTGGTTGCACTTTCATAATGGACTATAAGATGAATTCTAAACACTTTTGCAAAGAATATAAGACTCTTCGGTATTAGACACCTGCCTCCCCACTCAGATTGATCTTCCAATGCTGTTCCCTTTGTCTGGACTATCTGAGACTCCCACAAGTCCCACAGCTTCACTTGAAATGCTCCCTTCTTCATGAAAATTCCCTGTCTCTTGAAGGCATGCTTAGATGACACTTCTCCCACGTTTTCAGGAATGTTTCAACCTGTCTCTATTATAACAATTACCTCATTGCTTTATAGTTGTTTGTTCACAAGACTACCTTCTTACCAGGGTTCTGGGAGGCAACACAATACATACATTTTTAAATTATATTTTTTAAATGTGAGACAACCACATTGTAGACACTTCATAAAATTTGACGTCTAATAAAAGTAAAGTTATTTATATCTCTTCCACAAAGAGGATGCATTATTTTTTAAATATTTCTTCTATTCATACACTTACACTTGGACACGCGCGCACACACACACACACACACAGATATACACACATTACGTATTTTTTATTTATCTTAGAACATTCATGGTTTGGTTTTGGTTTTTCCTAGCAGTTAGTACAGGGCCCACCACATACAAAATAGTCAACAAATATTTGTTGAGTAAATGAGTGATCCCAAATCTATGCCATTTTTCTCTGTTTTCCCACTTACTGTCTTATAATCATTCTTCTGAGCTACACTAACAATCTTTGATTGGTCTCATTGCCTCCAGTTTCCTCTCTCTTGAATTCATCCTCCACATGGCTACCATGGTTATATTATAAAATGAAAATCTTGCCACATTATTATCATATTTATTAAAACTTTGATGACTTTTACTGCCTATGAAATCAAAAGCAATTTCTTATCATTCAAAACTTTTCACAGTTTAGTCCTAATCTGCTTGACTGACGCATCTTCTGCTGTTTTTACCTCCTGTATCGGGCATCAGTCTAGTCACAGTAGACCATTCACGGTTCTCAAAAATACACCGTGGACTCTCACTCCTGTGTCTTGACTCATGCTACTCCTTCTGACTAAAATATCCAGCCCCAGTCTTCCTCATCAGGCAAATATTTTATTCATTCTTCAAGGACAAATTAAAAACAAAAAGATAGCTCTTCTATAAATTTTTCTTCAACTCTTCCTCCGGTTTTCAGCCAAATGAATTGCTTTCTTAGCTGTTTCCAGAGAAGTATTCCCAAATGCTAAAACTACGGTTTTGTAAAACTGCATTCTCCAACCCTCACTCGTGGAGGTTTAGATTTGGTAGGTCTGGAGTGTAGACAGGAATCTATTGTTTTAAAAACACACTAGATGCCAATCTAAACAATGCCCCTTCAGGATCATACTGAACTCTGGGTTGCTGAGTGCTAAACATTCTTCTTAAAGCATGACTAAGAATCATGCTGGAAACAGACAGAAGTAGAGCATGTTGGGATGCAACGCTTTCAAGTATTAGCAAAACCAATCATTGTTTTCCATGGGTTTTATGTGTAGAGTCCTTGGGATGTGAAATCAGCTTCTGCTATTTCAAGCTGTTCAAATATCAGGGAAACAGAGGGATTGAAAACAAACTAAAACAAAGACGCACAGCTGTTAAACAGAAACCAAAAAAGAGAGGAAAGAGCCTGAGGTCACACAAGCTGCCTCTATAAGGTTATACTCACGAAAAGAAGTGAGGAGGTGGAGAAGCACTATGAAACTAGAGTTAAGCAACTACGATTTGTGCCCAGGAGCCATCAAGGCCCTAGGCTCTTTCAGAGCATCAGAACCATTTTCCTAGAATGGCATTACTGGCTCTAAACAAGTCACTTAGCACAAAATTCTTGAGATTTTCCTCATTCACAAAGATATGCAGCTCCTTTTGAAGATTTCAGTTCAAAGCAATTCTGTGCAAAACCTACCCCCCTTCTCTCCTGGATATAATATGCTCATTCACTGAATAAATGACCAGGAAGAAAAGTACGTTAATAGTTACTCTTTAGAATCAAGAGTTTTAGAGAAAGAAGGACAGTTATAAGATCTTCCAAACCATGCTTCTAAACCTTTTTCACAACATAGTGCTCATGGAAAATGATATTTGTATCGCACACTGGGACAAAGAGATGACATTGTTGGAAACTAAAGGTGACTGGCAAGAGGCTCATGCTGCCCCAGGCAACACCTAGGAGTCAAAGAGATCAGTATCTCCCAGAAGATTTGACACCCACACTGCTTAGGAAGATATACTAGATAAACCAGTCCATCTTAGAAATGAAATCAAGCCCCAAAGGGTGGTTTGACACCAGAGAAGTTAATAAGATCACTCAGGGTGGGGAGTGAGCCGTGAGTTTTCACATGCCTCATATGAACGTTGGGTCCACTCTGTATGCCATTCACAATTCATCACTTCTGATCATTGGCGGAATCATCTCAAGGGATCCACCAATTCACTGAGGCATCCAGCATTGGCAATAGACTGAAAAAATGAGGATCTCTCCCACGATTATCTGTGCCATGTTCAACTGTACTTAAATGCTACTTGAAAAAATAAAAGAGAAATTCATTCATAATTCTCTTAATTCCCCAAAAAATTGCTAGATAAAATGCTAAAACTCTTTTTAAATGAATGGAAGAGGCTGCCAAGAATTAAGCAGGAGTATGAATCCAGGGAAGTAAGTGAGAACTGAAGCAGTGGGTGCCCTGGGTGAATCTATACATCCAGGTGGCCTAAAACTTCATATCTTCCCAGAGCAGAGAGCTCCGTTAGTGACCATCCTACATAAAAGACATGCTCATAAAAAGCCATTGAAGGGGACAAAGAACTATTCCGCTACCCTCTAAATTCTTCTGGCTGGTCTAGGAATTAGGTTGACATGAGGCCGAGTAACAGGAGAAAAATCAAACAAAGTTTAATAACATGTATACATGAAAGAAATCCAGGAAAACTGAGTAACTCACAAAAATGGTCAAAGCCACCAACTTAAATACAGTCTTTAGTTAAAGACAAAGGAGGAGGGGCCAGCCCCATGGCCGAGTGGTTAAGTTCACACACTCCACTTCGGCAGCTCAGGGTTTCACCCGTTCAGATCCTGGGAACGGACATGGCACCACTCATCAAGCCATGCTGAGGCAGCGTTCCACATGCCACAACTAGAAGGACCCACAACTAAAAATACACAACTATGTACCAGGAGGCTTTGGGGAGAAAAAGGAAAAATAAAATCTTAAAAAAAAAAAAAAAGACAAAGGAGGGTGCTGGAGGTAGTGGTTTGGGACTTCAAAGGGGAAGAAAGCAATTTACATGGAGATGGAAAAGCAAATGTTTGGTAAACAAATGTTTTCTGGGCCATCTATAGAAATGTGACCTGAGAGAGAACTTTAATAAAAATGGGTCTGGCCAAGTTTCTGACGGTCTACCATGCCTAGAGTTATTTATGTGATAGTTCCTTCTTGGATCAGGCCTTCTATCTTAAATTCTTTTAGGTAGTTAGGGAAAAGGTCAAAGTTTCTTTCTGAGTTTTTTGTTCTCAGAAATAATCAAGCCAGAGAGACATATTTTGAGGTGGCAAATTCTGATCCCCCATACCATGCACACAGGAAAAGAGTTCAGGAGCAATAAGTGAATAAACAACCCTTCACAGAAACAAGCAGCAAAGAAAACTGTCTAGAAGAGATTTGACTATGGGGAAAAAAGCTCTCGAGGATTTGTAGCCACTGGAAGGTTCAGACATGGATTTAGGATCAAAATTTATACTGTTTACATGGTAAGGAAAAATCATAAGCTGAAAATTTTCATTTCCGGACCCATTAAAGCTGGATCCATGTATTTAACATCCTCATACATGTGGCAGAATGAAACACTAATCCTGCCTGGAGGACTGAATTAGAAAAGTCCAAAGGATTATATTTTATTGTGAATAAAAGTTCACCATAAAAGAAAAATCACAAAACACATGAAAAACTAAGTGACAATAAGGAAGGGTCACAGAAATTAAAAACAGCAAGAACTTGGGTACTGGAAATGTACAAATACAGGGAATATAGTAGAAAATAAATTAAGTATATATATATATGTTTAAAGAAGTTTTAAAAGTGGTGGAGGGAAGTAAAAATATGACTAATCAGAAAGAGATTAGTCAGAATTGGAGGAAGAGATCTCCTAGAAATAAAAAGCATAATAATTAAAAGTAAATATTCACTATAAAAATTAAATGGGAGATAGACACAATGGAGGAGAGAATTAATAAAATGGAAGATTCTTACTCATAAGGAGAAATTATACAGAATAAAGCAATAGACATGAAAAGATGAAAAATATTTTTTAAAAGAGTTGAAGATGCATAGAGAAGAGAGAAAGTCCAAAATATATCTAGTTGGAGTTTCAGGACAACCAGGCAAATTTAACCAAAAGAAAGTAACATAGCCATAATTAATACCAAACAAAATATTCTTTAAAGGACAAAAAAATACTACCAATAAAGAAGAGATCTCCATGAAAATAACAGAATATAATCAAAGGGATTTCACATTTGTAAATTTATATTGTTTAATATCATAAACTCAAAATAAATAACATATAAATTAAAATAACTACCAAGAGAAATTGACAAATCCACCAACATTGTGGGAAATTCTAACACACATCTCTTAGTCATTAATTCTTAAAGTAACTAAGAAAACCAATAAGGTTGCAACCAGTAGATAAATAAGTCCTGGAAATCTAAAGCACAGTATAGTGAATACAGACAACAATATTGCATTGTAATTGTCAAATTTGCTAAGAGACTAGCTCTTAATTATTCCCACTTACAAAAAAGAATGATAATTATGTAATATGATAAAGATGCTAACTATTGCTACAATGGCAAATATATTAGAATATATAAATGTATCAAGTCAATATGTTGTACACCTTAAATCTACACAATGTTATATGTCAAATATATTTCAATAAAAAAATAAGATAAAATAAAATGGAAGAAATTTAAAAAAAGAAAAACCAATAAAGATGCAAATAATTTGAACAATAAAATTAATGTTTGACTTCATTGAAATATGTAGCCTGCATCCAGTAATCAGAAAATACACATTATTTTCAAGCACACACAGAACATTTATGAAAATAGACTGTCTCAAATTTTTCAAAGAATTGGTATCATACAGAACACATTTTCTGACCATAATGTAATTATATGAGAAATTGTGGCAGGGATTGTGATTTTTCTAACTGTCCTGGTCATAGAGTTAAACTCCATTTCCAGCCCCTCTTATATTTAGGAGACTTAGCTTTGTCCTGTGGAATGGGGCAGAAGTGATGCACGTACTTCCAGGCCTGAACACAGAATACCCTGTGCCATCTTCTACACTCTTACTTCCTCTTCATCAAAAACGTATGGAGCTGTATGTTGAGAACGCTGACCGTCTAAAAGGGAAGACGCTTGCTCTCTGTGTCATATATAGAAACATCAGGCTGAGTCTTAAATGAGCAAGAAATAAACTTGTATTATGTTAAGCCTTTTGAGATTTGGAACTGTTTGTGGCAGCTGATAGCTTATCATGAGAACACCAAAATTAAAAATAAAAATGAGAGCTAAAAATAATCCTCTCTGTGCAAATTTTTAAACACAATTCTGGTAACTCAAGAGTTAAAGAGGAGAGTATGATAGAAATTTTTAAATACTGGAATTAAGTAACAAATAAATCCAACAAAATTTGGAAGAGGAAAATAATATAGAAAAGCGCAGAAAATTAGGAATTAGAAACAAACATATAATAGAGGACCAACAAAATGAAATGTTGGTCTTTGAAAAGACTAATAAAATTAACAATGTTCTAGCAATGTTGACCCAGGGAAAAAGAGAGAAAGGCAAAAGAAACAACGTTAAGAATAAAAATGAGTAGTATTGGAGATACAGCAGAGATTTTAAAAATAATAAGAGACTACTTGAAAAATTAAAAGATAGACACTGACTCCCTTTTGTTCTGGACTAACTTGTCAAGCATGTTTGTATAGTGAACAGCCGGGGAAGATAGAGCGTCTCCCTCTGGAGCAAAGGGCAGGCGTACTTTCTGCCCATTATAAGAGATTCAGGTCTCTAAGCTCAAGCTTCCTCTGCTATAATACAATCTAATGCGTATGCAGGCATTCCTCTGAGCTCATCCAAGCCACCTCCATGGGACCTGGAGACAAGAAGCACCCCTGCAAACCTGAAGCTCACGCGCTGCTGCACCTTAAGTGGAGTCCTTTATCTCTGGCCCAGGAGTGCATGTCTTCTGCCAGCGTCCATGACACTGAAAGTTAAAAAATTTAAGGGAGTGTGATATTGGAACAGAAATAGACTAATAGACCAGTGGAACATGATAGATATCATAGAAGCAGACCTAAACATATATGAAAACATATATGTTTAGACAGAGTTGAATTTCTAGGTCAGCTCAGAAAGCTATACTATTCAACAATTGAAACTAGGACAAGTGTTAGCCAAACGAGTATAAACTAAAATTGGATCACTACCTTAACCCCACACAAAATTAATTTCAGATAGAGTAAGGTCTTAAATGAAAAAGCAAAACTTTGTAAATTTTAGAAGAAAAGAATAGACTATATTTACGATGTCAGGTTAGAAAAGATAGAAAAAGCACCAATCACAAGTAAAAGATTGGTGTATTCAAATACCTAAAAGGTTAAACTTTAACCCAAAGCTCTAAAATAAATTAATTAATTAAAAAACATGCAAAGTTGAAAAAGCAAATCAGAAAGATATTTGGCATACAAATTGCTAACAAAGGATTCATAACTGGACTATTTATCAATTCCTAAAACTCAAGATTAAAAATGCAAATAACTCAATAACAGACACAGACAAGAACAGACATTTCTCAAAGAGAAATATGAATAAGTGTTCAATAAACTTTCAAAGGGTAAGACCTCACTTTGGTAACGGGGGAAATACAAAGGACACCACAATGCATACACGCTCATTGTAAAAACCGTAAAGACGATCCAAAAAATAAAACTTAAAATATTTATCACAGTGGACACTTCTGGGGAGGGGCAGGGAGGCAGGGAGAGGTTGGGAGGGACCAACGTGAGCATCAATAGCATTGATAATATTCTACTTCTTAAGTGGGACAAATGTGTTCACGGGAATTCATTTTAAAATTATCCTTCAAACTTACATATAACTTTCATGTGTTAGTAATAAATTGGAGGAAATCAACCATTAAAAGAGAAAACTGTTTCTAAATACATAAAGACTATTTTCTAAATAGTCGTCCTTTTTCTCCCTGTAATTGTTTAGTAAATTTGGTAAAGAGCAAATGCTTAAGAAGTGAAATAATTTCCCATTGTCTGTTGCCTAAGGGGCATCGTTACATTTATCTGGGTCTTTCTTCATCTGGAGGACTTCCACTGCTGCCGTTCACTGCAGGATTGGCCGGTGAGACGTGTAAGGAGAGACTTGGCTGTGTTACCCATATAAGGAGCCTCCTAGAGGCAGCCCTGCAGCCCTCAGGTAGATACAGCAGCTAGAAAGGAGGGAAGCGTTCCCCTGCCTTAGGAAGAATTCTTGGCTTAACTCTTCCCCTGGAGCCCCCTCCTCCCACCTAGCTGAGGAGGCCAACTTGTGCGGGGAAACTCCAAGACTGGCAGAGTTCCTGTGTGTATACTGCAGTAGGAGCCCCGAATAAGGCACTGGAGGGGTCATGGGAGGCTGAAAGCTAGGTGGTTAGGCTGCATCACCCGAAAGCGAGAAGCGTGCTTTTGAAACATCTTTTGGGGAGATGGGGGACTCTTTTTATAATTTAAATTTAGTAGGCCTATACTTTCCGTACAATAGCTCCTATTGCAGGATATTGTAGTTATGAGATAATCATCTAATTTGCATTCCTTTCTAGGATGCAATCTGTACCTTTGATTTGAAAAAAGAACAGATTGGATTTTCTTCACCTTTGTATACCCAGGGTGTCTGGGGTCTGGCATAGAGCACATAAAGGACTTTTGTGCAGAGGAACAGAGAGATAGTGCCTACGGATTTTATTGTTGGCAACTAGGTTTCCAAAATTGTTCCAGAAGTTAGTGACTTCTTTGTAAATTTTATGCACACAGAAAATAGAATCTGTTCCAAAATCAGCTAAATTGGTTATGCAGTCTTTCTCTCCTCTTTGCTAATGGCTTCATTCCTAAAGCATACTCATTTGTTTTTACAGCCCTGAGTGTGTGTAAGGCAACAAGCATCTCAGCAGGAGGAAAAGACGTGTCTGCCTTCAAGGAATTTTAAATTTAATGAGGAAATATTAATTGTGATGGTTTGGAACCTCATCACCATTAGAGGCACACTAGCCTCTTCACTTTTCTCAAATATGGCCTGGCATGTTACACCTCAGGGCCTTTGTACAAGATCCTTCTTCCCGGCATGGTCTTCTAATATAGCCTCATGACCTCCCCCCCTGCATCTCCTTCAGGTCTTTACTCAAGCGTCACGTCTTCAGTGAGCCCTTGCTCGGTCATTCTACCTAAAATCACCATCCCTCCCCCAACACCGCTGCCTGCCTTCCTTGCTTTATTATATTTCTTAGTACTTATCATTCTCTAACATACAGCATATTTTACTTGTTTATCTTGCCCTAGACCTGTCTTTTCCAATCTAATGAAAGCTCCATGAGGATGGAATTTTTTTTTTTTTTAAAGATTGCCTCCTGAGCTAACAACTGCTGCCAATCTTTTTTTTTTTTTTCTGCTTCGTCTCCCCAAATCCCCCCCGTACATAGTTGTATATCTTAGTTGCGGGTCCTTCTAGTTGTGGCCTGTGGGATGCTGCCTCAACGTGGCCTGACGAGGGGTGCCATGTCCGCACCCAGGATCCGAACCAGCGAAACCCTGGGCCACCGCAGCAGAGCACGCGAACTTAACCACTCAGCCACCGGGCCAGCCCCCAAGGATGGGAATTTTTAAAATTTGATTTAATACTCGGTGCCTAGAATAATACCTACTATATGACGGTTGCTCAATAAACATTTGTTGAATAAATAAGCTGAGAAGGAATAAAGGAGGAAAACCAACGGTATATGGTCTTTCTGAATCAAGAAAGAAAGTGTTTCAATAAAGATGTAATATCGGATACGCATTTTTGACTTAAGAGGTATGTGTTTATTTGAGGTGTATTAAGGTCATGTAGCATGGCATGCGCACCATTTCACCTTCAAGAGCTTTGACACAAAATAAGGGGGCAAAAGGTCCCCTAACCACCATCACTTCTTGTCCCAACACTGCACATCATAGAATCAGGGGATAAGAATGGAGAATGGATGGTTAAGTTAACAGTGGTGAAAGGAACTAATGTACATTACATTTCCACTAGGTGCCAATCATTATGCTATGTTATCCAACAAATATTTGCCACATGCCTAATATATGCCAGCACTATTTTAAGCACTGTGGTTACAAAATGACTCAATGTACTGGGGAAGAAAACATTAGAGCCTTGTTAGAACAAAGAGGTTGAATTCAATAATAGATACACTGTACATATAAACATAACATAACATAAGCTCAGAAAAGCAAATAGCCCAAGAAGGTCAGAGAAGGTTTCAAGGAGGTGGAAATATTTGTAGAAGGAGGCCATCAGACAATGAGTGGAGACGCACCAAATAAGGGAATTCATCTGGTAGAGGGAAAAAACTATTGCTAGCAAAACTTTGGGTCCAAAAACAATGAACATGAGTAGAGGCCTAAAAGCCTACCGACCCCAAGCCCAGATGTGAGTTTATTATAATCTTATCAGTCATATAAAATGAAAAACAGGTGAGAAGCAAGAAGGCTGTTACTACAACTGCCTTACAACTTTTGCTGCGTGCTTGGAAAAGAAAGCATAGAGTGAAACACCTAAGTGTTCATCCTCTGAACACACTTTGCCTGTGGTCACCACCCAACCTAACCGGATCTGTGTCTGCAGAGCCAATAAATCCCGTTATCACTCCTCTCTTCCTCTGGGTGAGAGGGGTGCAGTTGAGGTAGACGTCCACTCTCCCAGCCTAAAAGCAACTTAAGTGTTTGATTAAATTGTAAGGGGGAAATGGAAGAAAGAAGGTTCTGGGATGATTCCTGACTTGGTCTGCTGGGTAGGTAGTAATGTCTATATTCTCTGAGATTGGGAATTCAAGATGAGGAGCTCATTTGAGAGGAAAGATGGTAAGCCTAGTTTGGGAGATGTTAGCGTCAAGGGGGTTCTAGTTTCAATCTGGAAACACAGATGAGAAGGCCAGGAGATAGGTCGGGCTATGCTAAGAGGTCACCTGTGACTGTCTCAAATGTAATTTCAATGAACTGATGGGGCACAGCATCACTAAGACTAATGAACTCGGAAAGTTGACATGTCTCGACCTGCTCAGAACCTGGTAAATTTACCCTGGTAATGGCATGCTGGACGGCCTCCTGATGCCAAACCTCAACCCACAATTCCTTTTTAACCTTGCATGCTACATACTTCTCTCCCACCAGGATTCTCTCCAATGATCAGCCATCATAGACTTACATCTACCATGAAGTACACCACTCCAAATCTCAACTTACCAGAACTGTCATTGTTTTATGCATCCATATTTGTTTCTCTTTTATCTCCAAACACATTCAATTTCCTCTTCCAAAACACACACACACGCTACACATGCATGCACGCAATTTGCTTTCCTTTCTAGCAACTGAACTCTCTCTTGCCTTTTGTTCACAGCCAGTCCTTTCAAATAAACACTTCCCATTTGCAGCTTACCCTTCCTATCTGCTCATACTTGCCTTAAATCCTTTCTATTTGGGTGCTGTTACTACCACATTGAAAAGGTGTCTCTAAATGCTGCCAATGACCTACTTCTTACCAAATCTAATGACCTTTTCTCATGTCATTCTGTGACTTCTGTGTAGATCTTGAGAGTGCCTTAACATTCTCTTTTCTTTGAACTTCACCCTCCTGGTTCTTTTCCAGTTTCCTTAACTTTTTCTTCTTCATCCATTCATTCACTCATTCATTCAACAAACATTTACTAGGCACTGATTTTTTACTCTTAAAATGAGTCATAGTTCAGTGGGAAAAAGGTCTATTTGGATTCAGGCAAACTACACAGGAAACCAGTACGTTAGTGGAAGTTTGTATGGTGAGCATAGCATCAGAATAAGGAGAGTTGTTTATACAGTGGAGATTTTGTTAATGACATAAGGTTCTGACACACTGGTAGATCACTCTCACATGGAATATATACTTATCAAGACACCAGATCTTTTACTGTTCATATCTGGATGCTTTATTTCTTAACAATCCCTCTTCTGATCTACACATATTTTATTTATGTGTATTAATACTATAGCTCAAGTCATACCCATATCTTTCTCAGTTAAGGAACCATTCTAATTTTTCTACCTGCATGACCTTCAACATGTGACAACCTCTCTGTGTCTCATCTGCAAATGGAGATTAAGCGATTATTATTTAAGGTGACCACATTATTTTTTTTTTTAAAGGAAGATTAGCCCTGAACTAACATGGGCTGCCAATCCTCCTCTTTTTGCTGAGGAAGACTGGCCCTGAGCTAACATCCGTGCCCATCTTCCTCTACTTTATATGTGGGACGCCTACCACAGCATGGCTTGCCAAGCGGTGCCATGTCCACACCCAGGATCCAAACCAGCGAACCCTGGGCCACCAAAGCAGAATGTGCGAACTTAACCGCTGTGCCACCAGCTGGTCCCTAAGGTGACCACATATTTTGATGATCATCCTTTCACATGTTTAAACTACAGTTAAACTTTTTGATGATGACGATAATAATAACGACTAACATTTATTACACACTTAATAGATGCCAGGCATTGTGCTGAGCACTGTGCCCTGGAACAGCCTTGTGATGTTGATACCATGCCTGTCCTTATTTCATACATGATGCTGATAAACTCCAGGGTGTGATACGTGGCTGTCAAGTCCAGGTTCTGTCACTAAGTTTCCAGGTTATATGTTCTTTAAAAAGACTTCATGTTTTCTTTAACGAATTTTTATTTAATTGGGTCATGCTAAATTTGTGTATAAAGCAGGGGTAGATTTTCTTGCAGGTGAGAAAACTGTCAAAGAAAATGCTTCTGTAGACTACAGGAAAAATACAGGCTGGCCAGAATTGTGAAAGGAAATGTGACAAAGTTCTGGATAAATCCTGGGATTATGTAAGCAAAGGAAAAAAATGATTTGCGGGTTTGCTTTGGCAACTTGTTTCTTAATATTCCTGTATATGAAACCTTATTTGTTTCCAAGTTCCCAAACCTATTACGTTAGCTTCTGTCCTTGACAAGCTGGTCGTCAGCCTGTTTACCTCTCCTTTTCTCCCCAGTTTACCTTAAGGCTTAATTTAAGAGCCTAAAAGGAAATACTTAAGCAAAAGAAATAAATTTCTTTTGCAGAGGAAGACGGGTAAAATGCTGGGCTTGCCTATAAATGGGTTCTTTGGATGGAGTTGGACTTGATCCTTATTTTTGGCAGTGAAATTGGTAAGGGTGTTTGTGTGTGTGGTTCATGGGCCAGGAAAGGAAGGAGAGGTCTGCACAGCAAATGGCACATGTTTCCAGTGGTTTCTGCTCAGCATTTTAATAACTTTAGTATTTGCACAGCTGAAGGAAAGGAAAGCACCCCGAGAATAGACACCATGAGGAACTCTAGAAGTTTGCAAACCAGAAAAACATGAGGTGGAAAAGAGCCACAAACGTTGTAAGGAAAAAGTAGCTCAGCCAAAATAAACCTAGGGCTGGGATGCTAAATTCCAGAGAGAATCAATAAGGAGCATATTGAAGTAATTACTCTGACAATTCTCAACTCGCTTCCTTATTTTTGTTATGAAGATATCAATACAGACATATTTACAGATTAAGAAGCCATAGCTTCCTGCACAATATAGGGAAAATACAAAGGCCTTTGGATCAGACAGAACTAATTTTTAACTCCATCTCTCTAATTTACAAGCATGCTGTGTTGGGACTGTCACGTAATCTCTTAGACCCTCGGTTTCCTCCTCTGTAAAACAAAGGCTAACTATGCTAACAAACATGGACTAAAGGGTGGCTGGAATCGTTCCTCTCGCCACTGTTGGTCCCTTGGGCCTTCACAGGAAGGAGACCAGCTGCAAACTCATCTCTCTGTCTTGTACTGTCTCATCTTGGCTGGTAGGATGATCGCCACAGCACTGCTCATAGCTATTCTGCCCTGTGCTAAGGCCTGGCAAGGAGATCCACTGTAAGCTAGACTCGCCTCGGTATAGAAAAATAGAAACCATGGAAGACATGGCAAGCCAGTTAGCTATTAAGGAGAAGGCACAGGGCTTCTTGAACAAACCAAAACCCATGCTTTCGCAGGCAGTCTCACCAGCTGCGGGTTGTTTACAAATTTGTCATCCCTTCAAACAGATTCTTTCCTCCCAGGGTTAGCACCCTATCTGAGGCCCTGAGGCTGGTAAAGAACTGGTCCTCCTCTCAAATTTCGCACTCAACACTGGCCTGCCAGCTGCCCTGTTTGGTTTATGTTTGCCTTAATCCAGAATCGAGCCTCAATAATGGTAATGTGTGGTCTGCCCACCTAGCAGACAGTCAGTGCCCACATCCTGGGCCCCCCCGGATCCTGCCCTAATCTCTAACTGCCCACAGCCACCAAATATAGACTGAAAATGGGACAAGGAGAAACACAGAGTTAAAAAACAAATGCTTGGTCAGAGGGAGATCAATGCAGACCTTGTTTACCACCTGGCTAAAGGGCTCATGTTGACCACTGGCTGAATAAGCTTGCCTTTCATGGGTCCTCATGGTGTGGAGTTTGGTTAGGTGGTATACTGGCAGTGAAATTCACCTTATTTAATCTCTTTTTCTCTTTTAGCAAATGGTAAAGGAGTTGGAAATGCAACTGTGGCAGCCCAAGCAATGGGAATAGTTTGGTTACAGGGGTGCTGAAAAGTTCTGCCAAAAGCTTCTTCCTTGCTAGCCTCCCAAGGCACCAAGTCCTACCATTGGAATCCCATTGTTTTGCCTGCGAGAAAAGATCTCATCCTTTGTGTTTAGCATCAATAGTATAAATTACCTAGGGCCTTGAAGGAAAGATGAAGTACTGCTCTGCTTAAATTGGGGTTAGAAAGAAGCTTCAAGGACAGGAATGATTAGTAGGACAAGACAAATGTAGATACTGAGACCCTGCGGGGTAGGAGAGATCACTTTCTAGTGTATAGTGTGGAGGTGGGGCATGGATGATGGAGGCAGTCCTGGGTCTTGGGGATGAGAGTGGACAAAGGGAGGTTGCAATGCGACAAATTTGAGGGAAATTTTATCGAGAGACAGATCTCTGTGCAGATGAAGCAGAAATACATTAACTCACTTGATCTAAAATTTAAGCACATTGGCTTTTAGAATCGACCATCTGAAAATGCTTAATAGTAGCCATTAAAGTTCTAGAATGTAGCCTTAGTGTCATGAAGCATGGATAGCATACAGTCTCAAAACTGCAATACCAGTGACTTCTTCTTTCTTCTTTTCAGGACAAATAATAACTCAGAAACCAGAAATCTATCAGAGATATGTATAAATGAGCTGAAAAAGTAAGGCAAAACAATTTTAAGTATAATTGAAACATAAACAAAAGCAAGTAAGTTATTACGTTCTTTAAACCTTCTAAAATCTTTTTAAATATCTCTTTTCATTTTGGAAATCAAAATTAACAAAACAATTATTGTCTGCCGAGGACACCGTTTCAACCTGTAGAACTGTACGTAACACAAAGATGGAAACATTTGAAGGTGGCCAAACAGGAAAGCTGGGGCTTTCTCAATATATTTTTATTTTATACCAAATAATGTAATAGATTGTTCTAAGTTTCTAAATCCTTTCACATTCAGGAATAATAATAATAAAAGGAAAAATGAACATTTATTAAACTTTTATTAAGTATCAGGAATTTCTAAAATCGTTAGAGGTAAAATGTCCATGATTCTATGTGGTAGATACTGTAATCTCCGTTTTATGGATGAAAAAACTGAGAGTTTAAGAGACCTGACTAACAGCACAGTACACGAAATGCTTAATCCAGGAATATAAGAGCAATTGAGGAATCTCGAGAGGGAATTTAAATTCACTGGCTTTGGCTAAACGGTTTCTTATTGGTACCTAATTAATAACCTCAATGCCAACGTTTGCTTACAAGCAGTTAGAATAGGTTCGCTTAAACCTACCATGTACTACCTTGAACTATCAGTCCTGAGATCAGGCACCAAGATGTATAACCTATTTCAGTCTCGTACAAAACGACTTCTCCCACAGGTGGTCGCCATCTTCTTGTAATCAAGTGACTGCTCATTTATTACAATCCTATTTTTTCCCCAAGTGTTTGACATAATGAGGAAGAGAATTCCAAACTCATGCCAAACTTTTAATGCATTCCACAATCTCCAACCCACTCGTTTATTCATTCAGTCAATGAATACTGAGTGCTCACCACATCCAGACACAATTCCTGCTGCTGGACATACAGACAAAGCACAAGCCCTTATAGATTTCACATTTTAGCAAGAAAAAGAGGTATCAGATAGATAGATGATAGATAGATAGATAGATAGATAGATAGATAGATAGAAAGGTAGATAGATAGATGATAGATAGAAAGATAAAATAATGTTGACGTGTTCTTGTGGCAAAACCTGAGAGTTGTCACCCAGTAACCAAATATCTCCTTTGTCAGTAAGTGAACCTCTGAATTTTAACTGGGCACATGGCCATCCAGAATAAAATCTGTGTTTCACGACCTCTCTTGAGCTGTGTATGCCTATTTGACTAAGTTCTGGTTAAAGGGAGATAAGCAAAAGAGGTCTGAGCATTCTCAGGACAGGTCCGAAGGAGAGCCAGTGTGCCGCCGCCATTACTTTTTCATTTTTCTGCCGACTGAAATATGAACATGCAGACTAGAGCTGAAGCAGCCATGTAGGCCCAAGGGGTCTGCATTTTAGGGACAATGGAGCAAAAAGTTAGAAGGTGACTGAGCCCCTGATAATTATGTCAATCACACCAACCCTAAATTATTTACCTCTGGACTAAGCTTATGTGTGAGAAAAACAAACTTCCATCTTTTTAAAAGTTCTGTTTTAGGGGGTTTTCTGTCACTCCCATTTGATTTTAATCTTAACTAATACAAAAATACAAAGAAAAATGAAGCAGAGTAAGGAACTAGAGGGAGGCACCATGTGATATTTTAGACAAGGTGATTGGGGAAGGACTTTATAAGGAATCAATAGTTGGGCGGAGTCCTAAATGCGCGCGAGAGAGTGAACCACATGGGCAGGGGCAGAGCGTGTTCCAAGAAGTGGGGAATAGTAAAAGCAAAAGCCTAGAATTGGGAACGTGCTGCTGTGTTCAGAGACCAGCAGGAGGCCAACATGGCCTACCTTCCAAATCTCCTATCCTGCCATTCTCCCAAATGGGAATCCTTGACTCCAGACCTTGCAGGGACCAGCCAACTTTGTAGGCACTGTTCTCTACAGGGTCTCTTCAAAAAGCATGACCCAGCGATGAGTCTAAGCTTTTACTCAGATAGCTTCATGGCTCAACTGCTAGAGCCATTTTAGATGCCCCCCCCACATTACCATTCAAATATTGCCCATTTTTCCGACCCTTGCATAAGTTCTCACTCCTGCTTAAGGGATGGCTCTATTGACCCACCCGATGTTGCTTTCTTTCTTCTTGAAACTCCATAGATATTATTGTCCATACTTTCATTTTAATTGTTAACTTATCATTCTGTTCTAATGCATGTATGTGTCTCTTGCCACCTCGATTAAGATGTAGCGTGAGAGCTACATCTTAAAAAGGTTTTTAAATCCCTTTTGCCTGTATCTCTTCTAATAGACTATGCTCCATAAAAACTTTCTGTATGTTCATTCAACTATCTCACACACTACAACACAATGGAGAGAACCTAATCTTTCTCGGTTTCTCCCTTTCGCCAGGAAGATATGAGTAGCTGAAGTATTTGGTGCTATATATAGTGAGTTGATGTCAGCTGGATGCCAGTCTCTTCAGAAAGGCTCAGTCCCCAGTTTGAGTCAGAGCTAGGGACCATGCCGTCCCAGGCTCAAGGATAAAAACCATCGGGCCAAAGTGCCATCCATATTCCATCTCCAGTCTTTCTTCCACAAATTGGGATTCATCCCTGCTGAAAAGCACAATCTAAGAGCAAGGTGAGTATATCGTTTCCTAAAATGTTTTGTTAGTCAGTTGGCCAAGGAAGTTCAGAGTTGTGACTCATAAAGGGGCACTGTTGATGCCAATATTAAAATGCCACCACCAAAGAGTTCTGGTTTAATCTGGTGTCCTTTCTTCGTTCTTACAGTTTGCGGGAATTGATGTACTGGGATACTGGTACAAATGAAGGCCAGTAAGGAAACAATGGAGGGAGGGGAAAGGAGGCCAGGTCTTTCACTGCTCCTCATTGCCTGATGATCATTGTGCTAGTGTGCAGATAAGAGCGGGCCTGAAAGTCTGAGAATCATTGTCTGTTTACTGTGACATTGCCTGTCAACGCGTAACATGCTCTGTCACCAGACGACAAATGCATATAAAAGTCTTTCTGTAGAAAGCGATAATAAATTCTTAGTAAAGAGCAAAGAGACTCTTTCAAAAGGATGATTATAAAATACTCCAAATGAGTTCTTTACATTGTCTCAATAATGTTCCTTTATTTTTAACAGGGAACAAAAAACCATGCTATCACATAATGCCATGGTGAAGCAGAAGAAACAGCAAGCATCAGCCATCATGAAAGAAATCCATGGAAATGGTATCAATAACAATTCTTCATAGCAGTAATATAGCTCAGCATTAATGTAGATCCTTCCTGATGTTAGTTAATATTCTATAGTTTACTATCTTTGAATTCTTGCTATTCTGTCATAACAACCCTGGAGCTCCAGAGGGTGTGGAAAAGCCTATGGTAACTAATCCTTTCGTAGTCATCCTTCTCATTGGAAAGCTATTTTCAGATGAACAACTGCTCTAAAGGAATGAAGCAATCTGACAGCTGATGTACATTCTGCTTGGCTTGTCTTTCACGTTTCACAGTATAAGTTAATTCACTCTCAATTCTTTTCGTTTGCTTGTTTTGGACAGGTCTCATACAATCTCGTCTTCATTGTTCATTCCATATGGTCTATCTCGATTTCTTTTACCTTATGTTACATAAGTCATATTATTCTATCATCCATTTTTTTTTGCAAAAGCTAAGTTGGAATTCATATTCATTGTGAATTTTTTTAACCCTGAAAGCAGTCTTCATATTTAGCAATTGATTTACCAAGATATTTTATGTGAAAATCTACTTTTATTTATAATTTCTAGGAAAATATAAAGTTCTTGCAGTCACAAAGCATAGGACTCAAAAAATTTTTAATATAAATTAGATGCAAAATAATATTGTACTCTCTCCTTTTCTTTAAGTTTTTTTTTTTTTTTAAAGATTTTATTTTTTCCTTTTTCTCCCCAAAGCCCCCCAGTACATAGTTGTGTATTCTTCGTTGTGGGTTCCTCTAGTTGTGGCATGTGGGACGCTGCCTCAGCGTGGTCTGACGAGCAGTGCCATGTCCGCGCCCAGGATTCGAACTGTCCAAACACTGGGCCGCCTGCAGCGGAGCGCGCGAACTTAACCACTCGGCCACGGGGCCAGCCCCTTTTCTTTAAGTTTTAGCAAATAGTTTTAGACAGCAATGTTTCATACATTGCATTTTGATTGTTATAAAGGAAATTCAACTTTGTTCAGGAGTAAAGGATAGCACCTTTTTTTTTTCGTTTTTTGGTGAGGAAGACTGGCCCTGACTTAACATCTGTGCCAATCTTTCCCTTTGTTGTATGGGGGACACCACCTCAGCATAGCTTGCTGAGCCATGTGTAGGTCCATGCTGGGGGTCCAAACTCACAATCTTCAGGCCACTGAAGCAGAGTGCACAAACTTAACTGCTACACTACCAGGCCAGCTCTGGGATAGTACCAATTTTAAAAGTTAATAAGTAGAATCTAGATCCTTTTAAGGGCTGATTTGAGCCATTCCGGATATATTTGCGGAGTTTTCAGGATGCCTCCTTAATTCCTCTCTATTGACAAGAAATGTAACCTTTTATCTGAACGATATTGAGATATAAAGACATAGATCTGGTTGTGGCAGCTGGGAATGGGGTAAGTATAGTGTTTTCATATTTCACCTTCCATAAAGAACCTGAATAGAACCACTCAGATTGTTTTAGACGCTCCCCACACAAGGTAGTCGTATCTGAGGGGTTCTTTTATGATTTGTTTTCTATTCTCTGCAATACAAAATCACCATACTGGATTTAACTTAGTCCCCATGTTTCACTGTGATGTCACACTAGCTTGGAATAAAGTGAGAATAGTTCTGAATCAGATCCCAGAACTTAATTTACACCAATCCAAAGTCCTGAAATTCATGCTTCTTTTAAATTTTTATGCTTTTTTTGTATTTCCTGCTTCAGGTAGTTTACTTGAAATTGTTTGAATATTTTTCCTGATCAATAAGGCAAAAATTAAATAATCACCTCAGTTTGAGACTAAATTATGTACTGTAAAACTAGACTTGAGATGAGTTATCATTTTCTGATTGCATCATAATCACAAATCAATTGATCCATTCAGCATATTTCCAGTTTAAACGATGTGTTGGATTGTACTCTACGTTAGTCCTATAAGAGGAAGAATATCTTTTTCCTTTTTTGTATAACAACTTTTTAAATGAAATATAAAGAAAAAATACAGTTATATCTCAAGGGGAAAAATCCTCAAAACTACTATCTCACCCCCAGGAGGTCCCGACCATTTAAAGTCTGCGGAAGCCTCCCGCCCAAGTAGAGTTCCAGTCCCCGTAAGTGGAGTCACATGCTCTGCCTTTGTTAGGAGGTCAAGTATTCCAGATAACACAGGATAATCATAGACTCTTTTTAACTCATCTCAGATAAAATAACTTAAGTACTTTATGAAACAGCTTACATAATTTCCCTGTCTTATTTCATCTCACATCTTATATGGAACTTTACTGTTTGTATACAACATGGTGTTTAAAGACCCAAGTAGGGGAGTATCATATTTTCTAAGGATGCAGAAATAAAAGCTGGACTCCAGAGAAATCTTTGTGGGAATAATCCTGCAGACTTTCGAACGCTTCACACCAGTGAAAATCTGAATAATTTAAAGCATGCAACTGTTTCAGTGTTAATTATAAGACTAAATAAACCAAATTTGAACTGGATTGTCCTTTATAAAGATGAACAATTGTCCCTTCTTCCCTGTGCATCGGGACTTTCTTTTTTTTGCAGTATCATAACTCACTTATTTTTTATATCACTTTCAAAAACATTTAGCCTGGAGGAGAATGAACTGTGACAATGAGATGGCTAAACGAGTTGTCTTCTAAACATAAGCTGTGCGTTCAGTCCAGTTCCTGTTGTGGGGGAGAGAGACTACGGCTGTTGAGCCTTTGAGACGAATCAGTAAGAAAATATAGTAATCAAAAGGGAGAGTTTGACATCAGAGCACTCATTCCATCCAAAGGAGAAATACCCTCAAAAGATTACTGAGAAATCCTATCTATATAGACTAAAACACATAGAACTGGATGGCTTGAGTAAAAATGTAGATAACTCCCAGCATCTACTAACTACACCCCAAATTGTCACTTAATACAGACCCATTATGATTTGGTGTCAAATTATGTACTAGAAGCAAATATACTACACTCCCAACAAATAATTAATAAAAGGTATCCCCTAACACTAAGCCTGTATACTTCCGGATTTACCATCCTTATCATCGTATCATGATCATCGTCACATTAGAAGTATTAGAGCTGATGAGGGTAGCTGTCTTGTGCTACTTGTGATACAAAACCTCTAAGCTTTATACAGAAGTATCAGAGCCACGTTGCTACCATCTAACAAGCACTATTCTGAAAGACAGACAGAAACACACAAGTATTTGCCATTATCTATGCATGATTTAGTTGTGGGGGCAAGAAAAGATGGCTTACAATAGTTCCATGCCCACCAGCCCTGTGCTATTTACTCCTGAATCTGTACATATTCTCCAGTGTTCATCATGTCCCTCTCTCACTCAGTAACTCATCTCAGACTTGGATATTGAAGGAAGAGAGAGAGAGACAGGGCAGGATAAAAGGATAGGGAGCAATAAGTTGATAAAGGAGAAACAAGAATGGAACAAGGAGAGGCACCCTAGAGCAACTGGCACCTGTGCAGAAATGATGAGGAAAGGAATTGGAATTAAAATACCCATAGAAAGAACTGAGAGTTCGCCGTCCCCTAATCTTAGGCACAGACACTGCTGACAGTTGAGAAGAGCTTCAGAACTGGAGAAGACCACAGTGCCTCTTAAGGCTGCTTCACTCATCCGACAATCTTTCACCTAGGCTCTGCATGAACTTTTTTTGTACGTATTTTGTTTGTTTTTTCCCCCATGACTGGTGAACAGCCTTTCCCAGCGCACACAAGAGGACTGAGCAGATCGTTTTTGTGATTTCAGGAAAAGAGTTTAGGTTTGTAGTCTGAAAACAGGAAGCCAAGGTTCTAAATGGAGTGCTGTTGTTGATATGGGCCCGGGAGCCCTGGGTTCCAGACCAGACATCAGAGTCCTCATCTGAAAATGAGGAGGCTGGATTTGCTGATATATCTAATTCTAAAACGCCGTGATTCTAATTAACTGAGCTACGTGCCGAAGGCAAACAGTGTATGTGAGTTTCTCCACCAATAACAAAGGCAATGATAATATTCACATAAATTGCAAATCACTTTGAAAAGTACAGAGTATAAAATCTCGAATTTCAGATGAACAAGTGAAGATCTCTTGTACTTTTCCTGTATCTTAAAATGTAACTAATCAAGTCATCAATATCAAAATGAGGATACCCGGAAGGCCTTAAAGACCACAGATCAAATGTAAAAAGTAAAAAGGTAAATGTAAAAAGTTTGAGGGAGAAGAAGAACTTAACATAATGTTTCAGCATACAAGTTTGTTAGTTGTCTTTGGCTTAAATTTTCTCATTAGCATCTTCATAACCCAAGAAAAAGCATGTTTTATTTTGAAAATTGATGTGCAATAATATCTTGTGAATTCATAGATTTTTCTGAGTATGCCATGGATTACTAAATCACTAAGAAGGCCCTCCAGAAAAGTGGCAGCAGAGGACTAAGCTAAATTCTAGTTTACCCCAAAGTTGAAGGTAGACTGTTTAATTCTAGCCATATCGTTCCATCATCCTAGTTTCCTCATCTTTTTTCACTCGGATATGCTCTAGACGTACACCCAATAAACAGTACTAGATGATTCCGTTTGTGTAATTCAATTTGTGTAATTCAGTACATTGGTAATCTCATTTCTTAACTGTTTATAGATTTACACAGCTATTAAATGATAATATTTTAATTAATAGTAAATTTTTGAACACTTTATAAAATAGTCTTAGAACTCAAATCAAAGCAAAGAGATATGAAATAGGAAAATAAAGAATTCCAGATGGGTTCCAAAGTCAACTTTTTAATGTAAGGAAAATTATTAATAAATATTTTGTCAATTGTAGTCTTTTTCAGGCATTATTCAAAATCACGGTCTGGACTATTACCTTCTTTATAATATGTGTATATGTATGTTGCATCATGCAATAATGTCTATGTTATGGACAACTGTCCAACCCACATAGGCCAACTGTCTGTAAACAGGCAGAAGAGGCCTGTGCAAGTGCAGAGAAAATCTCCTGGCCTCAATGAGGCTTGTAAGTAAATCCATAGGACCATCTTAAAGCAAGTCAGTTTCAGGTAACTCCCCTCCACTGGCTTTGCTCATTTCACCAGAATTGCAACTGCCAGTGACTCATGGGGAAACAGCTTTAAAAGATCTTTTGTCTTACTACAATTAACTGTAAATGGGTAGCTTTGCAAACTATGAATTGGATTCACTCATGTAACTAAATAGGGTTCTTTGACAGGATCAAAATTTCAAATTAACAATGCAGAACTACCTGTGCACAGATAAGTGTTTGTTGACCAAGTTTCAGAATGTTGACCTCTGAAACAAATGTGAAAAAAAAGAATGTTTCCTTTTAGAGGAATTTAAGTCCAGTGTCTGCTGGAAAGCCTGCACATTGATGGAAGGCTTGAAAAAGGAACAGATCACATTGTCAAAAGTCATGCATATTCTCCCAGTAAAATGCACTTTTCCATTTGCTTTCTAGTACTTATAGGAATGTGGCTCCACAGCATGAAAGTGGAAAGAAAGTATACTCAAAAATCAAAATATTTGAACTTTCTAATGTGAGATTTTGTCTTAATTTAACTACAAAAATATTATATATTTGAGGACACTACTGAGAAAGAATATTGGTAACAGCTATTTAATATTTCTAGTAGATTAAAAATTGTGGGTTTTTTGTGGAAATTGGATCATTGTCAAGACCCTAAAGTTATATGTCTATATCTTTATACAATTTGATATTTAACTATTCAAACACAATCACTGATTTCTTTGAAATAATAGCAAAATATAATAAACTCCTATAATATCTTTAAAGAATAAATAAAAAATTCTGGACCACTATAAATGACATCAGTAGGAAAGTATGCCTAGCAATATTATTTTCAATAGATGATCTAATGCCACAAAGACAACCTTCTAATCCATCAGGGCAAGAATACGCATCCTGAATAAGTTATATCATTCACCAGGCATCCAAATTAAACACACTCTTCAGACCCTGCCCAGGGGTTTGCAACAAAGGGCAGGGAACAGCTGATCACAGAATTCTATGTGCTTAGTTGATAGAGTTCTTCACTCTGAAGTTTTGAGTAATGAGAGTGTTCATACAATAGATTCCCCAACCCACAGATGGTCTGGAACTCCTGCTCCAGTTACATCATAAATTTAACTATTGGAAGGGAATGGAAGAAAACTGTGGAGAGTTTAGTTTATGTCTTTTGTTGTTTGTTTACACAAATTATGTTGACTTAATATATTCCTGTGTCTAGTGGTATGCTAGTAAATGTTTAACGACTGGTTCTTTGGGAGGAGAAATGCCTTGCTCTGTAGAGTTTGCCAATTTCTATGGTATAAATATTCCCACCATGGCCAATTTCAAGCTACCATCAAGGAGGCACTGAACACAGACTTGGGAAGAGATGAGCAGGAATATAACATTATATAATATTTCCAAGATACAGATACAATGGATCTAAATAAGGTCAAGAGCATAGATGATAGCAAAAAGTAGTAAAAGATTTAGAAAGTGATACCGTTTGAGTATTTATTGCTTTGTTTTTTAATATAATTTATCTAATTATTAATTTTATATAATTTAATTTTAGTAATGGTTGTGTTCACTGAGTTTAATTACTGGCTTGCAGAATTCCTGAAAATTTGTCAATCAATTCTTGCGAACCAGTACAACTTGCTCCAGCACACCACTGGACTGCGCCTCTAGTGCTCCTGGCCCCAGAGATCCGTAATAACTTCAGACGGCCACTCAAAGCCAATTAACTTACTGTCTATTACTTATGAGTAGGAGGGAGAAAATATAGGCTTTATAGAAGTAGAATGGAGTATGAAGAAGAGGTTGAGAGTTGGTCAATTATCTTGTGTGCCTTCTCCTCCTCTTTTCTTTTGTCTCTTATTTCTCCCATCTCATGGTATAAATTTCCTAGTAATAATGGACTGTGCCAGCTGATTATTTCTTTGCATGCTCCTTTGAGGTTAGGTAAGCTCTTCATGGCTCTTGTTGCACATCTACTCCTCGTAGCAGCTTGAGTGATGGTTGTAGTGCTCTGCTAAAAAGGAGTGAATGTTTCTTATGAACCCAAAGAAGTCTGTGGCCAGGGGTATATCCATTTTCTTCACGTCTCTGCTCTCTTCTCCCTTTGAGCCCCACGCTCCGCCCCCCCCTCCCCCATTACTGGGCTTCTAGGTTAGGCTTCCTCACTCTTCCTTGTGACTCCAATCATATGCTGCTTGGACCTACATCAGTGAGACAAAGGTCTAGAGAGAATAACTACATCAGTTAGCATGCTCTTAGTTGAAAACAACAGAAAATCAGAAACCAACTAGCTTAAACAATAAGGGAGTTTGTTGGCTCCCATAACTGAAAAGTTCAGATGTGATCTGGTAAGGCTTCATCTAGTGGCTCAATGGTGCCATCAAGGACCTGGTTTCTTTCTCTCTCTGTCTCTATTCTGATTTCCTTGGCATAAGCTTCATCCCAAGTCTGGCTCTATCATCCTGCCAAGTGCTTGCCAACAGGTTCCTGGGCAGTATACTTCTGTGCTTACATGCAGCAAAGAAAGAAAGCATCTTTGGCACAACATTCACAAAGAAAAGTCCTGGTCGTCACTCTCATTGGTCTAGGTCAGGTCACATCCCTGTTCCTGAATCATTCACAAAGGTGATTAATTCCTATAAAACATACCCCAGAAGAGTACTGTAAATCTCAGGGGCCAGAGGGATGGAATTCACTTAAGTCACATGTTTATTTCAGAAATGTTGGTGGAGTCAGCTAATATTGGAGGCCGGCCACTAGGAAGAGGAAAATGAGATAAAAACATTTTCTCTAATTTTTGTTTTGGGGCCCCAAAATTAAACTTACAAGCCATAGCTTGGAATTTAGAATTTATAGAAATTAATGTAATAACACGCTATTCTTTTTTTCTAGCACTTCTATTTTCATTTAATTGTTTATAATGACTCAAATTGGTAACAGAAAGGAGGAGGAAGAGAAAAGCTGTACCCCTGTTTTGGTTTCTTTATGGGAAACCTTCGTAGCCTTAATCGTAAGGAGAAAGGTTCCATCACCGTGAGGACTGTCATCTCTGCATTACCTCATGGCTGCTAGCTCCAGGGCATTTTTATTTCTTGAAAATGTCCCATTAGAAAAATTTTTCAGGAAAAAATCTAAATTTGTTTAAAAACATTATTTGTAATATATAACCACATTGTGTAGAATATGTATTTCTGGAAAAGGTTAATGGACAAACATCTGTGGCTTTCGACTTTTTGTGTTATTATTTTATTTTCTTCCTCTCTCTCTCTCTCTCTCTCCCCCGCTCTGTGTTGCTAATTGAATTATTTTAAGAAGCATTTAAGGAAGGAGATTCTCCCCTCCCCTGGTATTGGACCAAATTACCCTAAGCAATACTGAGACTTCTATCCTTTGTGATCTAGACGGAACTTGCTATTCTGATTCCAGAATCAAAAAGTTGGAATAGCCCACCCGTGTCACACTTTCTAGAGTGTTGAGGTATGTAGTCAGAGACGCACTGAGAAATAACCCAGCTCCTCCTTGCCTGCTCCAAGCACAGGCGACAGAGCTTCCAACACTTGAAATAAACAAAGGCAAACAGTCCCTGTAGAACTCAGCAGGGCTGGCAAACAAACTCAGGAAGCTGCTAGAAAATACCCGCATCTCCTCCGCCGTGTGCTTTCTCCTCCTCCATAAGCTATTTCTGCCATCCCTGGCGATGGTAAAGCACAGCTTTTTTTATTTTTCTGGCATCCTCAAGAGCAGACAACACTGCTCTGCATTGTATTAGGAAGGGCTATGAAATTTTTTTAAACTGAACTTTTTTTTAATAATAGACTTTACTTTTTAGAGCAGTTTTAGGTTTGCAGAAAAACTGAACAGAAAGTATAGAGTGGTCCTACATACCCCTTCTCCTCCCAACACACCGTTTCCCCTATTACTAACATCTTGTATGAATGTGGTATACTTGTGATGATTGGTAACCCTATATTGATATACCGTTATTAACTAAAGTCCATAGTTTACATTAAGGCTCACACTTTGTGCGGTGCTGTTCTATGGGTTTTCATGAAGGCGTAATGTCATGTATCTGCCATTATAGTATCATACAGAATCGTCTCACTGCCCTAAAAAGTCCTGGTGCTCCATCTCTTCATCCCGCCCCCCTCCCTCCCCCCAAGCCCCAGGCAACCACTGATCCTTTCACTGTCTTCTATAGTTTTGTCTTTCCAGAATGTCATATAGTTGGAATCATACAGTATGCAGCCCTTATAGACTAGCTTCTTTCACTTAGCAATATACGTTTAAGGATCACTCATGTCTTTCATGGCTTGTAGCTCTTAATTAAGCTTTTTATTTTGAGATAATTGTAGTTCCCATGCAGTTGTAAGAAATAACACAGAGCTATCCCAACTTCCCCCAATGGTGACATCTTGCAAAACTGTAGTACAATATCTGTACTATATCTGTAGTACACAACCAGAATATTGACGATGATACCGTTAAGACACTCCTGCCAATCGCTAATCTGCTCCGCATTTTTATGTGTAGTTTTTCATTTCAACAATGCCAAAAAATGGAATCATACTGTATGTAGCCTGGGGGATTGGCTTTTTCACTCAGTGTGATTCTCTGGAGATAGATCCAGGTGTTGTGTGTTTCAATAGTTTGTTCCTATTTATTGTTGAGTACCATGGTACGGATGGGCCACAGTGTGTTTAACCATTTACCCAATGAAGTACATCTGGGTTGTTTCTGGTCTTTTATTACTAAGAATAAAGCTGCTATGAACATTTGTATATAGGTTTTTGTATCAACATAAGCTTTCCTTTCCCTGGGATAAATGCCCGTGTTGCTGGTAGTTCTTCATTCAGTTTTTAATGGAACCTCTTAAATTATTTTTCAGAGTGGCTGTCCCATTTTACACGTGCAACAGCAATATAGGAGTGACCCGGTTTTTCCACACCCTCCCCAGCATTAGGTGCTGTCACTATTTTTCATTTTAGCCATTCTGATATCTGTATAGTGATATCTCATTGTGGTTTTAATTTGCATTTCCTTGATGACTAATGATGTTGAGCATCTTTTCGTATGCTTATTTGCCATCTGTGTATCTTCTTTGGTGAAATGTCTCTTCGTGTCTGTTGCCCATGTTCTAATTGGATTGTTTGCTTTTTTACTGGTGACTTTTAAGAGTTCTTTATACATTCTAGCCTGTTGTCAAATACGTTTCGCAAATATTGTTTCCCACTCTGTAGCTTTTGTTTTCATCCTCTTAACAGAGTCTTTCTCAAAGTTCCTAATTTTGATGAAGCCCAGTTTATCAATTTTTCCTTTTATGGATTGTGCTTATGGTGTCAAGTTTAACAACACTTTGCCCAGTCCTAGATCCCAAAGGTATGATCATGTGAATTTTCTTCTTTAGCCTGTTAATATGATGGAATACATTAGTTTAAGAATATTGAACCAGCCTTGTATCCCTGAAATAAAACTCACTTGCTCATGGTGTAGAATTCTTTTTGTATAATGTTGAATTCTATTGACTAATATTTTGTTAAGAAATTTTCCTTCTGTATGCATGAGAGATATTGATCTGTAGCTTTCTTTTTCACGTGTTGTCTTTGTTTGGTTTTGGTATCAGGGTAACATTAGCTTAATAAGTCAGTTGGGAAGTGTTCCCTCCTCTTCTATTTTCAGGCAGAGGTTGTGTAGCATTGCTGCTAATCCTTCTTTAAATGTTTGGTACAATTCTCCTGTGAAACCAGCCAAGGCTGAAGATTTCTTTTTTTGGGATATTTTAAAATCATAGACTCAATTGTCTTATAGTTACAGGATTAATTAAATTATCTACTTCTTATGAGGTGAGATGTAGCACTTTGTGATTTCCAAGGAATTGGTCAGTTTTTGCTAAGTTTTCAAATTTACGTGTAGAGTTGTTCATAGTATTCTCTCATTAGCCATTGCTACCTGCAGTGTCTGTGGTGATATCCCCTCCTTTGTCCTGATATTGATCATTTGTGTCGTCTACGTTTTTTTGTATGGCAGTCTAGCTACAGATTTGTCAGTTTTATTGATCTTTTCAAAAAGCATCTCATGCTGAATCGATTTTCTCTATTGTTTTCCTGTTTTAAATATCTGCTCTTATCTTTAATATTTCCTTCTCCTTCTTCGGGTTTATTTTGCTCTTCTTTTTCTAGATTTTTGAGTTGGAAGCTTAGAAAATTGATTTGAAACTTTTCCTTTTTTTTAATATATGCATTAAGTGCTATAAATGTCCCTCTCACCACTGCATTATCTGTCTCATAAATTTTGATATGCTATATTTTCATTTTCATTCAGTTCAATGAATTTTTTACTTCCCTTGAGACTTTGTTGTTGACCCCTGGATTATTTAGAAGAGTGTTGTTTAGTTTCCAAATGTTTGGAGATTTTCCTGTTATCTCTCTGTTACTGATGTCTAGTGTGATTCCTTTGTGACCAGAGATCATTCTCTGTATAATTTCAAATATTTTAAATTTGATGAGGTTTATTTTACAGTCCAGCTTGGTATGTGTTCCACAGGCACTCAAAAAGAATGTGCATTCTGTTGTCGTTCAGTAGAGTTCTGTAAAGGTTGATTGGAGCCTACTGGTTGATGGTATTGGTGAATCCTTTTTATCTTTGCTGATTTTCTGTCTGTCGTTTTATTACTTGTTGAGAGAGGGATGTTGAAATCTCCAACTATAACTGTGGATTTGTCTATTTATCCTTTTAGTTGTACCAGTTTTTGCTCCATCTGCAGCTCTGTTTTCTGGTGCATACACACGTAGGATTTCTAGGGTTTCTTGGTGGATTGGCACTTTAATCATGACATAATGTCCTTTTCTGTCCCTGGTAATTTTCTTTGAAGTCCATTTTATCAGATATTAATATAACCACTCCTGCTTTCCATTGATTAATATTTGCTTGATATATCCTTTTCCATCCTGTTATTTTCACCTTGCCTATATTACTGTATTTGAAGTGAGTTTCTTGTAGACAGTATGTAGTTGGGTCATGTTTTAATCCAATCTGCCAATCTCCATCTTCTAATTGGTATATTTAGAGCACTGTTGGTTAACGTAATTATGGATTAAGTCTATCATTTTGCTTTTTATTTTCTGTTTGTTGTCTCTGTTTTTAATTTGTTTTCTTTTCATACCTTCCTATAGGATTACTTGAACATTTTTTAGAATTCCATTTTTATTTATCTCTAGTGTTTTCAAGTGTATTTCTATAGCTTTTAGTAGTTGCTCTAAGCATAACATTATATGTGCATAACTTATCAAAGTCTACTGATGTCATTTTATCAGTTCAAGTGAAGTATATAAACCTTACCTACCTTCATGTCCCTTTATCCTCTCCTGTTTGTAATATAATTGTCTTAAATATAATTATATCAGTGTTATAATTTTTGCTTCTACCATCAAACATAATTTAGAAAACTCAAGAGGAGAAAAGAAGCTTATTGTATTTACCACATTTTTGCTTGCTATATTCTTTTTTTGTTCCTGATGTTCCATAGTTCCTCCTTTTATTGTTTCCTTTCCGTTTAAGGAACTTCCTTTAGCTATTTGTATAGTATGAATGTTTATCTCCCCCCCAAATTCATATGCTGAAATCTTAATGACTCATGTGATGGTATTAGGATGTGGGGCCTTTGGGAGGTGATTAGGTGATAAGGGTGGGGCCCTCATGAATGAGATTAATGTCCTTATAAAAGAGAGCCTGGAGAGCTCCTTTGTCCCTTCTGCTAGGTGAAAATACAGCAAGAAGTCAGCAGTCTGCAACCCAGAAGAGGGCTTTCATCAGAACCCAACCATGCTGGCACCCGGATCTTAGACTTCTCTCCTCTAGAATTGTGAGAAATAAATTGCTGTTGTTTATAAACCACCGGTCTTTGGTATTTTGTTACAGCAGCCCAAACCATTCTTTGAGGCTGTCATCAGGTAAAAAATTCTCCTAGTTTTCCTTCATCTGAAGATGTCTCAATTTTCCCTTTATTCCTAAAGGATATTTTCACTGGGTATCAGCTTCTGGGTTGACAATTCTTTTCTTTCAGTACTTTTGTGTCACTTCCTTCTGGGCTTCATGGTTTCTGATGAGAATCCCACTGTCATTCTCATTTTTATTTTATCCCTATAGGAAGTTGTCATTTTTCTCTGGCTGTTTTCAAGATTTTTCCTTTAGCCTTCAGTTTTTAGAATTTTATAATATGTCTTGTGGTGCTCTATAGAATTATCTTGTATAGGATATTCTTAGCTTCTTGAATCTGTAGGTTTATGTCTCTTGCCAAATTTAGTAAGTTTTCAGCCATTGTTTCTTTGAGTAGTGTTCTAGCCCCACCCTCCTTCTCTCCTTCTGGGATTTCAATGACACAAATGCTATCTTTTGTTATAGTTCCACAAATCCCTAAGGCTCTGATCATTTTTCTTTTCAGTCTCTTTTTTTCTCTGTTGTTCTTATTGGGTAATTTCTGTTCTCTCAGTTCGCTGATTCTTTCCTTTGTCCCCTCCACTCTGCTGTTGAGTCTATCCACTGAACTTTCTATTTTGGTATTGTATTTTCAGTTCTAAAGTTTCTGTTTGGTTCCGTACATCTTTTACTTCTCTGCCACAACTTATTATTTCTTTGTAAAGCTTTCTAATTTTTTTTCATTTGTTTCTAGAAGCTTTATAATTGTTCTTTGAAGCATTTTTGTCATGGCTGCCTTAAAATCTTTGTTAGATAATTTTAATATCTCAATCATCTCAGTATTGGCATCTTTTTCCATTCAGTTTGAGATCGTCCTGGTTCTTGCTTGATTTTTTATGTGAGCTGAAAAATTTCATATTAGTTTCTGAGAGTTTTGCTCTTATTTAATCTTTTGTTTCATCTATATTGGTCTGACACTGCCTCAGCAGGGGGAGGAGAGAGCCACCTCGTCACTGGCAGGTGGAAGTAGAAGTCCAGGTTCCCCACTTGGCCCCCTTGAAACTTGAGGTGGGGGTGCCTCTTAGTTTCTGCTGGGAGGGGGTGGGAGTTTGGAATCCCTAGGTAGTCTCCACTAACACTGCAGGCAGGGAGGGTTGTTACTGGCCAACAAGGATGAAAGTTCCAGCTTCCTGGTTGGCTGCTCTGATACCACCCCAGTGGGAGTATTGGGGCACCTTGTTACAGCCTCACAAGGGTAGAATTCTGGGCTCCCCACAGGGATTTTGTTGACATGAGTGGGGCAAAAGTTTTTTCTGTGGCATTTGGCTAGAGTGGCTATTGTCTAAAAGCTTTCTGTCCTGCTAGATTGCTCCTTTCTTAGTCTTTTGGCTAGAGAGAACAGTGTTTTATTAGAGAATTTTTTGTCTGTACCTGTTGATGTTTCTGGGTTCCTAGCATTTTCAGCTCTAAGTGAGATAAAGGAGGCTAAAAGAAAAGGCAGAGAATTCACCACCATGTTGTTCCTGGAGTCCTGAGGTCCCTTGCATGTCTCCCTTCTTCTCTCCAACTTTCAGATTCTTCTTATGTTTATTTTATACATAACGTCCAGGATTTTTAGTTGTACTTAGTAGAAGTATGGGGAAAATATATCTACTCTATCTTCTTAGAAGCAGAAGTCTTGATATTATAATTTTTATAATTAGTGGAGCTCTTCTCCATGTAACATCAAAATATGTAAACAAATAGATTTTTTTCAAAGCAAAATAGGGATAAAATTTAATAAATAATTCTGTTGCTTTATCTCTAAATACCTTAAAAGCCTAATTATTATGGTTAATATGTCACATCATCAAAAAATGTTGTCCCCATCAATCAGAATAATCATTTATCTTAATGATGGTCCAATTTTTCTTCCTGTGCATTCAACAGCACTCCACACTGGCAAAAGAACTGTGTGGATTTCACAGAAATATATTTCTGATTAAAGGAGAAAGTGGAGAAGTTTCATCTCTTTTGCATTTTAAAAAAGTCCTTCAGTACTAGAAATAGAAAATAACTCTCATTTATTGAACATCTCCTATATTTAAGGCACGGGAGTCATAAAGACTAAAACATAAAAAAAAATGCAAACCCATAAAATAAGTAAAATGGAATCAAGTAATTGTAATTCAATTCTATGGGAATACAGAGAAGGCATGAATCATCATGAGTAGAGATTTTAGAAAAGGGAGTCACAGAAATGGCCATTGAGCTGAATTGAGGAGGATTTGTTCATTCAATACCTATCTGCTTGCTTTATGCTAGGCTCCTTCGTGCTGGATGAAGACTGAACAGTATTTTGACAGAGACAGAGAAGTAGGGTGATGTGGGTGGAAGGGCAGGCATTCTAATAATAGGGACAGCTCAAATTGATACATAAAAATGTGAGGCGCAAACAGAGCTTATTAAGATAACTCTAAAGCAGTGCTATTTGAAAACTCACCAAGTATATTAATAGTGTCATTAGCAAATCTTCAGTCACTCTATGTGCTAAGTACCATGCTAAGTGCCTTACATGAAGCATTTTATCTAATCCTCATATCAACCCATGTGGTAGGTATTATTACGATTAGCCCCACTTTAGAGATGAGGAAATTGAGGTTTAGAAAAAATAAGCAGCATATCTACGATCATGGAGTTAGAAAGGAGTGGAGCCAAGATTCAACCCAAGGCAGTGTGCGTAAAGAGCCCATCGCTTAGTCACACCAGCATATAGCAGGCAATAAATTATGGAATTTAGCAAAGGATTTAAAAATGCTTGCCTTGAGGTTTTCATGCACATGAATACTGTTTTACAGATGTAGATGGCATGGACCTGGGCAAAAAGGTCAGCATTCCCAAAGACATCATGTTGGAAGAACTATCCCATCTCAGTAACCGTGGTGCCAGACTATTTAAGATGCGACAAAGAAGATCTGACAAGTACACATTTGAAAATTTCCAGTATGAGTCGAGAGCACAAATAAATGTAGGTATAACTCGATCTTATGGTATCTAAATAAACGGGCAGCATTTCTAAATTTGTGTGTATCACTAAATTCCCAAACAGGTGTTCTACATATTTCCTTTCTGTTGATTCTGTTAGACTTCTTTTTTTCATGATAATGAATAGTTTAGGTGGGTAAACAAAAGTATTATGTATGGTATGAGTATCTTTTTAGTTCAATAGGGACATTGTAATCTCATAGATTTGGCATTGAAGAACTAGCCTGTTCTGCTAAGAGGAGAAGGAGTGGAGAGCAGGGCTACTAAAAGTTTCCATGGTCTTATCACCAGTAGTTAAATGTTTGGGATGGAAACACTTTCAAAGCACACAGCGCTCCACAAAGTAAGCATAAGCATTTTATTGGCTGAATACGTCCTGGCACTGAAACTTGCCTGGGAGCTACAGACACAGTCGATCTCCTCCCAAAGCATTTATTTCAGATTATGTGGGGAAGTCTGGTACTTATTAACAACAAAACCAATGTGGACAAAAGTCTTTAGACAAAATTATCCTCAAGTGAAAGTTAATAAACAAATGAACAAACAAATAAATTAGATTTCACCTATAACATTAATACTATATTCATTTAAACTGTCATTTAGAGAGATTGTAGAGGAAGAAGCTCATGGTAGGAAAACGATTAGCTTGGGAAAATAGCTTTAAAAATAAAATCTCAGGCATGGAGAATCAAAAAGGAATAGTGTATTGGTTCTAACTTTGAAGAACTGGTGAAGACTACAACAAATAGAAGTTTTATTCACTGGGATTTCTCCTTATAGCTATGGGAAGTCTGTAAGTTTACTTCTGAATATAAACCTGAAAACTTGCTAGCTGCTGTCACTAATAACTTGTTTTGAATGGACAGCTCACCTCTATACAGCAAACAGACTGGTTTCACTGAGATCTTTTACCATAATCACTAAAACACATTGTAGAACTAACATCCACACCCATAAACACTAAAATTTTACTCATTCCCCAAATTTCTATTTCCCTTGTTATGTTTCTGGTTAACAGTAAATGTTGAGAGGACATCTTAAATAGGGTAGTTTTTTTCACATTAGTGAGTATCCTTCAACATCCATGTTTGAATTTACTTATAATTATGAATTCTGTTAGATATCAAGTCTTACTCAACCACAGCATTTACATTTATGAGGGATGATTTTTCACTTGAAGTCATGGATAGATGTAAGGTTACGTTACGCTATAATTATGCCCAGTATCCTCTTATCAGAAAATGTCTGTGGCTAATACAGTATAAGCCACAAATAATCCTCATCCCAGTTGATGGAGTCTGATTACATAATCATATTCTTTCAATAACGACAACAGAGAAGCAGCTTTAAGGAGTAATATAAAATAAGGTGGCTTAAGGAGATTCTTTGAAAAGTCATCTGCAAGTCTAGACGTCTGAATAAATGAATAATGCCAGTTTTTATAACTTACATTTACTTCGCTAAGAGTAATGCTTTAACTACATTTCTGGAGGAAGGTACATTAGATTAAAAATATCCTTATGAACACGACACATTCTCTCATCACTAATATTTCAAGTTATTGACAATGATCTTATACATCGGTTGTCAAACGTTCTCTTTATACGTGAAACGTATAAGAATATGTCTTGATAAATTTTCAGTATTCCTAGAAGATTGAGCACTAAATAAATATAAAGCTGGCATAATGAAATAAACAGTTAGATGCTGATAAATAACTCAGAGCAATAAATAGCAATAACATATGCAGTGTCATTAGTTATATAATATACTCTGAAGTCTGATGAAATTTACCGTCTCTTCTTTAGAAATGAGGGAAGTAGTATTCAAGGAAGTATATTGACTGACTTTACACCATAATAAAGAAGACTGAAACGCAACTCTCAGAACTCCAGAGTTCTTGGCATGGATACTTATCATGGTGTCACTAAAGGAAACTGGCCTGGGAACTAGGAGAACAGGGTTTGGTCCTGGCTCTGAGTCGTGTGATTTGGAGTTAATTTAAAATTTTCTCTGCCTTTCTGGACCTGTGTTTTTATTTACAAAATAGAGGAATGGACTCAAATGTTCTGTAAGGTGCCTTCTGGCTTTAATGGTCTGTGGTCTCGGATCTTAATTCTAAAAATGATGTGTACGATAAATCATTGAGGAAGATAGTGAGCCATGTTCTATCATGATACATTTGCTTTATCCAGGTAGTGGATTGCAACTTGGAGCAAGCAATGTTAATACGACAAGAATTAAAAAAATGATATGAGGTTCAGGTCTATTTCCATTCACTTATTTGTGCTTTTGGCAAACATTTAGTGAATGCTTACTGTGTTCTAGATGCTAGGCTGGAAGCTCAAAGGTAAGTAAACAAAACCTTTGTTTATCGATGGAAAGATAAAATAACATAGAAAGATGGAGAAAAACTATTTACTTATCATCTACTTCTTGAATCACCTTTATATGACATATCACATTAGCCTGATTTATTGACTACATTTTTTTTTATTAAAGATTTTATTTTTTCCTTTTTCTCCCCAAAGCCCCCCAGTACATAGTTGTATATTTCTTGTTGTGAGTTCCTCTAGTTGTGGTATGTGGGACGCTGCCTCAGCGTGGTTTGATGAGCAGTGCCATGTCCACGCCCAGGATTCGAACCAACGAAACACTGGGCCGCCTGCAGCGGAGCGCGCGAACTTAACCACTCGGCCACGGGGCCAGCCCCATTGACTACATTTTTTTAAATGATCTTTCCTTTTACTGCTTCCCTTGAGCTATAGACATTGTCAAAATAATTATTTAACTTGTATTTATATATTTCTTATTTTATTATAATGTTTAGGACATCATTAGATGAAAATATAAACCAACTCCCCAGTATTAATGCCATAGAAAAAAGAAAAAATAAGTGTAGCTTTGGGCTTACTCTACTGCTGAGAAACTGGCAAATTGAAGCCACACAAACCTCAAATGACACCAACTATAACAACAGGAAATGTGTGTTTTTAAAAAGAAAGGAAGATATGTTGCTTACTGCACAAGCCAATTTTGAAGCCATGGTTCGTGAACTGCTGAACTTCTTACACAAAAAGGCAAAAATGGAAATAGATGAGGAAAATAAGCATTGAGGAAAAATAAAATAGAAGAATGATTCATAATTAAAATTCTCTTCTTTAAATTACTACAAAAGGATAGTAAGCAAACAATCCACATTTTACGGTTAAGACTACGTATGTATTTAATAACTATGAATTCTTTGAAATCCCTATAAATCTTTAAATACTGGGAAGACGGAAGTCTACTATAAAGAGTAATTCTGAAATAAGACCAAACTAAACATACTGGGATTCTGAATATATATTTATTTTGTTCAAAAAATAACTTCTACTATGTATTTGGCACAAATTATAGGACAGATTTTTTTAAACCCTTTTATTTCTATTGATATTTCAACAGAAATCACGTAGTATACACTATACATATGTTTTTAACTTATATGTTTAATACCTGTAAGATACTGCTCTGGTCTTATTTTGTTTAGGCTCAACTTAACTGAAATAAAATGAAACACATTTTTATTTGTCTTTTCAACTTTGCCTGAAGGGAATCACACACAATAGAACTCTATAATTTAAGGCTCATGTTTAACTAAAATAAGTCACTGCCCAACTTGTATAAGGCTTTGTGTGTATACTTAACGATGACAATAGAGGAACTGGGTGTCTCCTGATAATTAATGACTAGCCAGAAAGAGCTGATTTTCCTGCTCATTATTAATGCCAGGAAAACGTCTACACAGAAGGTCAGTATTACAAGTCTTAAATTAAAGTGGGTAGACTGATGTGTAAGTTCAGGTAAAATTCATTTCATGGACACATTTCAGGAACTTAGAAAAAGTAATTCTTTATGAATGATACATTTAAACTTCCTATATTTATTTCAATTGGCTTTCTATTTATAATTAATGTTAGCAAGAACTTTCCTCTTTTCTAAGAGGTGGTGTAGGTTCAGAAGGGAAAAAAGGTACTAATCCAGTCAATTAAGTTGAACACTCAAGATAACAGCTAAATTCAAAATAGTGAAGACTAATGTACCTGAGCACAGCATTACTCCTCTTTAGAAATTGTTTCTTATTGCCTCTTGCATAAAATACAGACTCTTATGCCCAGGAATCCAAATCTTGTACTCACCTAATTAGCCTGACCTTTCATGCCTTCTTGCGTCTTTCCACAAGTCAGCTCGCTGTTGCTAACATGCCCCACTCAGCTGCACAGCCACTTTCCCCAGGATGCTGCAGAGAACAAAGCGAATGTAAGAGGCACCTGGAGAGTGGCTGGAGGGGGTGAAGCCTGAAAACAGGATAAACGTTATTTCTTTCCTAATTTTATCAGGTGAGGCCCTTAATTTATGGCCTTTAATTATGGTAAGTATTTGGATTTTAGGGCGAAATAGTCTTTTATCCTCACATTTCTATAAAGTTAAATAAGTATTAAATGTAAAATGGTACTTCACCATATCATCTTATGAATATAGAAATGAAAAACCATTAAAAAATATTTTCCACTTGTGTCACATAGAAAAAGGTTAGAATTGGTCTTTGTTTGCTGTGCTCTTCACTAAATTTTTCTTTCTAAACTTAAAAGATATTTGACTTTATGTACTTCTTAAACAGACTGACTTCTTTTTAAAATACACATATTTCCCATATGTAATTAAAACAATGCTTTATTATAGAGACAAGTCATAGCTGTCTTCTGAGGACATAACCTATTACAATGTCTATTTTTCTCTGTTAAAATGTAAATCGACAATTTTTAAAGTGCTATGCTATTGCCATAGACTACACCCTAAATTATAACAGTGAAAGAAATTCACCTAAAACTTAAAAGACAAACATCTCTTTTAAGCATTTTATTTTCTAGAAATCCCAAATTCTTCCTTCTACGAGTCCTTGCAACTTAAAGTACAAGTTCTTTTTTTGTTATACACCATGGCTGTTGACATTTCAGATTAAATTTTAAAACAAGACATATTAAAGAATCTAATCAAATCCCAACTATAAAGAAAATAGCAATGTAACAATGACTAAGCCAAATGTTTGTCCAGTATGCTCTATTATTAGGTTAGTAAAGACTTAAAAATTAAATAGATTCACCTTATAGGGATGTTGTGAAAGGGAATTAAATAATTGATACAAAGTCCTAGCTACAGTGCCTGGACCACAGTAAGGCTCAATTAATTATTATTAAGTGAATTGTCATCATAAAACAGATCTTAGATTGATATCAGTAAAATTTCTCATTCAATAGCTCAACCAATTACCATGTAGATTATTGAGGCCCCAGGAAACAATGAAGTTGCATTGTATTTTAACTCTAAATATGCAAGTGGAGTCTTGCACCTATGATATCTCCTATTGGTGTATCTAACACTTTTGAGTTTTCAGCAGAGTTTACTTTTGATCAAATACAGTACAATATTGCCATGCAAAATGAGAAACTGGATGGAAGCAACTTGGAAGGTGGTTCTCAGCCAGCCCCGTTTACTCCTCCCAACACTCCGGACCCACGAAGTCCCCCCAATCCAGAAAACATTGCACCAGGTAACTCATCTCCTGACAATATGACAATAATACTGCTGTGCACTTAAATAGATGACTCAAGTCATTGTAATCCTTTAGTAAATGATATCTAAATAATATAACGTTTCTCCTTATATATCTATTTTGTAAGTTCAAGATAAATGGAAAGATTTAGACCTGAAGGAGTCATGTAAAACATTTTCAGTAGTCTTATTTCTTTCAGATGGTCCATTATATTTGTTGGCAATCATCTGCTATATCAAAAATTAAGTCATTTGTAATTATACTGAAATTCTATTTGTATTGGACTGTATAATTTCTGAAGTGCCAGGATATATATTGTCTGCTTTAATTTCACAATAACTCTCTACGACATGTTCATTATAATCCTCATTTTAGAAATTAAGAAACTGAGGTTCTGAATGGCTGTAAGCTCATATTGCCTGATAAAGAATTAAATGCAGGTCTGGTACCAAATTTCCAGACACCCAATGTGAAGTGACCTTGTGGAGATTGTTTTCATTATCCTCTGCTCCCTTAGAGGACTTTGAATGCAATCCCTTAAGACTATATACTTGTTTATTATCTTAAAAGAGAAGCAAATCCTTATCCAAGTCAGTATATGTTACTTAGAAATATTGCTAGATTTTGAAATATCAAATCTTTCACTGATCTATTTAGACAATACCTTTTCAAAATAACTTACAGCGAGTATCCTTAAGTATTTCCTCAAGAGTAGTGTATAAAGTAGACTTTTTATATTTCAAATACTTTTATCTTGAAATTAGCAATACCTATGTCATACTTTTATAAAATAAACAATAAATTTAGCAAAGTACTTCTACAATTCTTCTCAAATAGCAAGAGCATTTTTGAAAATATGTAAGTGAAGCAACTGTATAGTATTAAATCTTATTTAAAAGTAAGTTGAATGTCAGTCATTGATGAGCTCAGATTTATTAGGACATTCTTCTGAACACAATGAGAAAAAAATATTGATAGATGTAATAAAACAGCATTGAAGGAAACTAAGTAGACAATTAGAATGCACAGAATTCAGAAGTGAAGCTCTGTAATAAAGTTCTCAAGCAGCTTTTTCTCGCGGCAGGAAAACAGGTAACAGATTCTACGTATACAACATTAAACACATGGGGGAAAGTAAGCCTTAGAATCAGGAAGATCTGGGTTCAAACTTCTGGCTCCCTCCACCCCTGCCCATTTTACTACTGCGCTGGGAAAGAAAATACGTCTCTTTGAGCCTGTTTTCTCAATCTGAGAAATAAGGAAACCAAATCTCACTGCACAGGGCCGTGTGAGAATCCAGGGTGTTAATATGAGTACAGTTCCTAACATCTAATAAATTGCTCAGAGCTAACCCTTTCCCAGTCCACTTTTGCTCTCCTTCATACATAAGAGAATACATGTATATTCTTTTAACTCCACCTCCCGTACTGCAATCTCTTACTTTCTAATGTTTGGAGAATTTGGACTTTTTTAATAGGAAAGAGAAGACACAGAAAAGCTTATTTTGGATCAATCTTGCACTTTCATCACTAAGTCAGAACTTTTATTATATGATCATCATTATAAACTATGAAATTGCAAAAAGAATAGAAAAATTAATCTCTACTCTCAAGGAATTCATACATAGGGAGACAGGACAAAAGTCCACATTATACGTGTAGTCTCACCTTCTGCATACATAATTTAATATCACATGTGCATTTTATCTACTGCCGGGAACATATATACACATGTGTGTTTGTGTGTGTGTATATGTGCATGTGTTTATGTGTGTATATACATACATGTACAAATATGTATTTACGTGTATAAAGAGCTATTTTAAAAGTATAAACTCATACACCTATGTAAAGCTAAATATCCAATTATTGAATATTAGGAAATGTCTGTGTAATGTAGACTAAGAAAGGGGAAACTTTAGAGGTTGTCAGGTAGTTTGCCATGAAGCAAGAGTAATGGATCTTTCCTTGGCTGATAAATTGAAAAGTACAACAAATTCAGGAAGCAAACTATAGCTTATTCTGATTTAGCCAAAATTTTTATTGATTAACCTGCTATATATCCAAAAGCCAACTTTTCTCAAACATGAATCAACAAGAGTATTATGGTGCCATAACACTGTAGGAATGAAGTTCCTTTGAATTTGTCAGTTGTATTAAAATATATATTTAAAAATCAAATAAGAAATATTGACATGTAGCATTATTGAATTGCAATATTTCTGAGAGGTTAAACATATGCACATTCTTTCCTTAATAGTTTAGCATATAAAAAAAGTTAAATTTTATCTGTAAAAAGAAATGGAAAAAACTGGATATTCAAAAATGCAAAAAGATTAGACAAATTATGTTCCCTCAGTTCAATAGATTATCATGACACCTTTGAAATGAGTATGAACATAATAGAGAAACATTCAAAATTATTTCAAACAAAGTTAGTTAGAAATAAAATACAAAATTACATGTACACTCGAATTATAGTTATGTGATAATATGTTACAGGTGAAGGAAAACTGGGAAAAATATACAAAAGTAAAATAATTATATTAGGGTAGTGGGATTTCAAGGAATTTTTAAAAATATAAAAATTTTAAATTTCCAGTTTCTATATGGCTGACACCTGATCAACTTTAGGGAAGGAATAGGAAATAAAATGTGGTAGTTATTTATGATAATGTACTTATGTATACTATACAAATGGAACACATGAAAAAAGTGACTGCTTTCCTGGGGAAGATAGGAATGGCTACATAGAAGAGGTAACCTTAAGCTAAGGCTTAAAATAGGGATGTGCAGGTGACAAGAATTAGGGAGAGCATTCCAGGCACAGGGAAGAAATGGAACAAATAGGGAGGCATAAGAGACACAACAAGCTTCAAGTAGATCCAAGTTCTGGAGTGTAAAATGTGAGAGGAGAATGGCAGGAAATGAGGCTGGACAGGTGGGTAGGGCCACATGTGTTTGCTGAGCAATTGAGATTGTTGTCACAGGGAACCATTACAGCGCCCTGAGAAAGGCAAGTGAGAAGCATGATCAAGCTTTCCAGTCAGAAAGGCCACTCAGATGGCAGTATAGAGGATGCCTGGGAGAGGGGTTGAGAGCTAAATTGTTAGTATGGAGGCCATTTTGAAAGCCCAGGCAAGAGATGGGTAAGACCTGAACCAGGGCAGTAGTAATGGAAATGAAGAGAAAAGGGAATTTTCTAGAAAAACGTTTCCCAATGCTCCATTTGCAAATCACTTGCATAAGACTTGCAAGCCATACCTGAGACTTACTGAAGCCAAATCTCTGGAGGGAAGAACCCATTATCAACATTTTAAATAGGTGTACAAGGTGATTCAGAAACATAAAATTTTAGAGCCACTATTTCAGAAATCCTTAAGAAGTATAGCTGGTAATACTTAGTAATTTGCTGTGGGAATGAGAGGGAGTTCAGGATAATGCTTCTGTCTTGGGCATCTGAAGGAAGAGTGATAACATTCACTCTGATGACCAATGTCGAAAAGAAGCAGGATGTATTAGAAAATGGCTGCATATGGGTCTAGACAGTTTACAAACGGTGCTGGGGGAATGTTCATTTGGACAAATATAGTAGGTGGTTGAATAGAAGGGCCTGGAGATCAAAAAACAAAACTTGGAATCATCAATATGTAGGGCACAGCTAAAGCCATGAATATAAATGGAATTTTCTGGGCAGAATGTATAGTCTAAGAAAAGAGCTTTGAGTAACACCAGGATTTACGTGGCAAGCAGAGAAGAGAAGCCTATCAAAAGAGACAAGCAGTAGATACTGGAGGCAACCAGAAGAAGTCAATGACCGCAAACCAGAACAAAGTGCCTAGATGTGGAATTATCAACAAGAATTGTTGGAGGAGATAAACTCTTTAGTGCAAAGAAAGGATAGGCGTGATTTGACCGAAGAAAATAGAAAACATTTTAGAGAAGAGAAAGAGCATCAGGGAAACCTAAAAGTAAGGGTAATCAGATGATCAGTAAAGGGTTTTGACATGGTGGAAGAGAGAATTACCCGAAGGCTGAATGAGGTAGTACTGTAGTGTAGATGAGAGTAGAGAGAGTAGAGAGAGAGAGAGAGGACTTAGAGTGTCATCTGATGCATCTGAAAACGGTTTATAGTTTACACCAGGAATTTGTGTGATTTTCAAATGGCACTTACAGAAAATTTCTAGATCTTGTGAGAAGAGTAAGTTGAGGAGATGAGACCAGAAGTGGAAAAGTTAAGTAAGGAATCTTCAGGAACGAAGTAGTCGTGGGATGGACACATCAGAGAACAGGAAGATCAGGGTCTGACTCCGGCAATGGAAACAAATTTCTTCACCATTTTGAAGCTTAAACAGTTTACAGACCACTCAGCAATTTAAGATAGACAAGACCTGGACATCACCTCTGACGAATGAGCTCCAAAGAGGGAGATTTTTATCTTCAGTGCTGTTTCCCCAGAGCCCAGACCACAGTGCACACTGACATATATTTTTCAGTCACTTCATTAATTGTGATATCTAAGGCCTAGTATAAATTAATGGAAGGGGCATAATTTTTAAAAATTAAATGAATAGTTTCGCTGAATAGATATATATTAAGATAGTCAAGGAAGAAATACCTATATGACTTGGTGAAATTAAACATTAAGAAAAGTGGTTTCTTTTGAACATTCCATAAGTTTAATGGGGTTTAAAAATGTCTAACACTTTCAGACTACTGTTTTCTGAGAGATCATAAAAAGGATGCCTTCTTCGTACATTCACCCTTGCGTGAAAAATCAAACATGGTAAAATGTTAGGTGGAGTTTAGTAAGTCTTGGGCACTCTGTGTTTACTTGTTCTTGCTATATTTTCCCAAGGATATTCTGGACCACTGAAGGAAATTCCTCCTGAAAAATTCAACACCACAGCTGTCCCTAAGTACTATCAGTCACCCTGGGAACAGGCCATCAGCAGTGATCCGGAGCTTTTAGAGGCTTTATATCCTAAATTTTTCAAGCCTGAAGGAAAGGTGGAACTGCCTGATTACAGGAGCTTTAACAGGTAATTCAATTATCCTGGGGGACACTGTTGGTGTGTATTACCAGGGTTTTTATATCATGGTACAGAAAATGGAATGCTCTGGTAGAAAAACACTTTTTTCTTTTAAGAATAGACTCAAGGGGCTGATCTGGTGGCGTATGGTTAAGAACATGTGCTCTACTTTGGCGGCCCAGGGTTCATGGGTTCTAATCCTGGGCATGGACCTATATGCTGCTCATCAAGCCATGCTGTGGTGGCATCCCACATACAAAAATAGAGGAAGACTGGTACAAATGTTAGCTCAGGGACAATCTTCCTCAAGCAAAAGGAGGAAGATTAGCAACAGATGTTAGCTCAGGGCCAATCTTCCTCACCAAAAAAAAAAAAGGAATAGACTCAAAATAGCAATATAGGATAACTCCTGAACCTAGTCAAAGACTCATTTTTGCATTACTAAGGCCAAACCTCGGTCTTTTTTAATATAAAAATGAAGGAAATGATTCAGAAACTGTCACTGTTATGAAATCAAGATTCTCTTCCACATTTAAAAATGTCATTTTAATAATAATGTCTAATTCAAAGGTTGATAGTAGTTTATGTGTTGCTTCAAATGGCAACACTGTTCAAGAATTTCAGAAATAATTCTTATATACGATGATGAGAATTACTGTGTAGCTCCAGGTTCTAATTTATATTTTCATAGGCTTTAAGCCAGATTAAAGGTAATTTGGGGACTAATGGCCCACGACTCCAGCACATGTACAAACCAAACTTTATGCTATCAAAAATATTGATAAATAATAGCTGCATTATAGTTTACACAATGGACATTTATTTTTCCTTCTTATCTATTTTTTATAATTTCCATGGGGATTTTAGATATATTTTAATGGTCTCATAATCCATTGTTTGATCATTTGATTTTCATTTTGGGGTAAAATCCAGTATGCTGTCTCACACTCACAAAAATTAGACCCATTTATAGGCTGCTTAATGACCATTCATTTAAAAAATTAATAAATTAAGGAGTAATCTTGGATTTACAAAAGAAAGCCACAAAGCCTGCATTTAAATAGTGATCTTCTTTAGTACTTTTTGAATTTTTGTACTATTAGCATTTTAGTTTTCACCTACCACTATAGTAATAGATTAGTACTACACCTATTATTAGTAATATATTAGTAATACTTCTACTAGTATTACATCTAATACTATCAGTATAGTTAGTAATACTAGTAGTATTAGTACTACATCTATTATTAGTAATATATTAGTAAGACTTCTACTAGTATTACATCTAATACTATCAGTATAGTTAGTAATACTAGTAGTATTAGTACTACATCTACTGCATAACGCATCTATTGCATAAATAAGGCATACCATAGAATTTAGGAAGGAGTTGAGGAGTGGCACGGAAAGGAGGTTGGGAGCCCATTCTAATCCAGGATATAACTTTTTTCCAAAGTAAGAATGTATAAAATTTTAAAAAAGTAAAACACTAGGGAGAAATGGAAAATAGTGGAGCACTTGAGGCTTGTCTTTGAGATTAGTCCTTTAGAGATGCCGTATGACTTCAGTGTATCTTGTGGCTTCAGTACCCCACACCTACTGAGCAGCTTGCTTCCAGTTCTACAAACACATTGATGGGTTTGGGTTGCTTATAAAGAGATGCCTATTGATTGTATAAATACCAAGTATGTGCTATATCAATGAACACAATACTATGTAATTAGGAAATGTAGCTAAATGTGTTAAATCAAGGCTTTTGTAAATGTAACATATAGCGTGTGTGTGTGTGAGAGAGAGAGATTGAGAGAGAGAGAGAACTTAACCTGCTGATACTGCTCCTTTACTTGAGAAAATGTTATTCCTTTTTATATACACATCAATATAGAAATAAAACAAGTGATTAATGTTAATCAAGATTCCAGTCTATTCTTAGATTTTTTTATTATAATTAAGTAACATTAACAGATGAAACAAAACATGATGTGACACATAGACAATCCCAAGCAGGTAGCTTTAAGATCCTTCCTGTTATTAAAATATATGTACCTGGCTACACTAGGCTTAAGGCATTGTCCGTTGCATACATTACTTTAGAAGCCTACCTAACAACAATAAACAGTGTAATCATATCTTCAGCTTAAATGCTTGCTAAATGAACGAAACTATAAAAAGTCACATAGGTAGGACATGGAAATCCATTCCTAGCTATGGCAGACTGGTTTATATCAGAACAACTTCACAAAAGTATGTTGAAAAGCTAGTTAGTAGAAAAATGATTTTTAAAAAATGATTGAAAAGCTACCAAGAAGTAAGAACTTGAGAGCTAAGATCCTGGAGATAAAGGAACTTTAGAGCTATAAACCCAACATGTGGTACCACTTTTCCTCTTGAGGCATTTGCTGATTCATTGGCAGCAGCTAAGAAGAAGTAGAGAAGATGAGCAAACCTTTTGGCAATCTCAAGATTCTGAGGAAGACCAAAAATAGGAAAATAGAGTCTGCTAGGAGGTGGGGCCCAAATATTCCAAGCTCTTAGTTGGGAAACATAAAGGGTTATACTTCTGAAGTAAAGGTGAATAGACCAGCCTTCATGAAATTAAATGTTGGTCCCAATCAACACAGTCCTAGATTGGATAAAGGTCACCTTCTTTAAGTCAAACTGCCTGCCATGGACAAAAGTAAATCTTCTCTAGAAGGGAGATGACACCATTCAGAGACTCAAATTATCTCTATGATTTTTTTACACAGTGTTCATCAGTCAATTAAAAATTACCAGGTATACTATGAGACAAGACCAAATGACTAAAAATAAAGAGAAAAATAATAAAAGAAACAGACACAAAGATCAAATTATTGAAATATCAGACACTTTAAAATAATTGTGAGAGATATGTTCAAGAAAATAAATGACAAGATGAAGAATTCCAGCAGATTGGAAATGTTTTTTAAAAAAAGGTCAAATGGAAATTCTACAAAAATGAAAAGTACAGTAACTGAAATTAACAACTCAAAGGATTAAGTCACTGGATCGATATAAAATTTACAGGAATTACAAAGAACAGAGAAACATGTTAAAATATACCAAGAGAATATAATTGGTAAAATTCAATCTGTGGGAAACTCTATAGGACAAATTATCCCATATCTTCAATAAATAAAATGCAAGGAAGAGATGAAAGGGAAATCAATGATGTAAAAAAGATTTAAAAGACAGGCAAAACTAAACCATAATAGTTAGAGATGCACACATGGGTTATTAACATATAAAGAAAGTTTTAAAGTATTTTATAAGTTGATATTACATAAACATCAAGATATTGACTACAACTAGAGGTAGGAGAGGGCTGTGACTGGGCAGGGACATGTTTGGGGCTTCTGGAGGAGCTCTTAACATTTGTAGTGGTTACAAAATCATTCACTTTATAATAAGTTATTGTAGATTTTTCTGAGGTTCTCTGTACTTGTGTTATATTTAATGGTAGAAATGTTTTTAAAAAATTAAATAAATAGATTTCATGGCAGATTAAACACAGCTTAAGAGAGAATTCATAAACTAATTCAGAAAATGTTCAAACTGAAGCATAGAGAGAAAAAAAGGATTCAAAAAAAGGAAAATAAAGCCAGCCCAGCAGCATAGTGGTTAGGTTTGTGCACTCTGCTTTGGTGGCCTGGGGTTCATGGGTTTGGATCCCGGGTGCGGATCCAAACACCGCTCACCAAGCCATGCTGTGGAGGCGTCCCATAAACAAAACAGAGGAAGATTATCACAGATATTAGCTCAGGGCCAAACTTTCTCACCAAAAAACCCCCAAAATGCAAGAAAATAGCAGAAGCCACACTTGGAAGAGTAATAACAATGACAATATATGTGTGTGATCAGATTTCAGGAGGGAATAAGAGAGAGAAGGCACAAGCAATATCTGAAGAGTTAATGACCAAGAATTTTTCAAAATTGACAAGAGACATCAAGCCTCAGGTTCAAGAAGTACCACACAACCCAGAAAGGGTAAACACAAAGTAAACCACACAGAGGCACATGAGTGTAAAACTGCTGACAACCATAGACAGTACGAAAATCTTACAGCTAGGGAATAAAAGACACATTCTCGTAAAAATAAGATGGATGATTTCCCAACTGGAATTATGGGAGACAATGGAATAACACCTTTAAAATTACAAAATAAGTAACTACCAGACTATAACTCTATATCCAGTGAAAATATTCTTTAAAGGTAAAAGTTAAAATACAAACATACTTACGCTCATTTTTAGACAAAAATTGTTTGTGGACCTCTGCTAGACAATGAAATAATAATAATAAACAAAAGGTCTAAGTAGAAGAAAGGAAAAATAGAAGTGTCCTTATTCACAAATGACATGATTATGTCCACAGGAAATTCAAAAGAAGCTACAGGTTTGTAATTAGAATTGGTAAGTAAATTTATCAAGATCACAGAGTACAAGGTCAACATAAAACTTAATGATATTTTTATATATCAGCAACAAATAATTAGAAAATAAATAACATTCATTAAGTTTTACTTTATGATTCGTATACTTTTTTTAATGTATCTTACACTTCAATAAAATTTATTTTAAAAAAATCACGTAAGCAAAATAATCTCAATAGGTATCTGGACCTTTAAAAATTAAATGTGATAAAAGTCATTCTTTGAATTTGTCCAGAACACATTCCAGCAATTTAAAAGAAAGGTTAAAATAATCTCCAGGTGCAAATTGGGTTATCTTTCCTGTTATAGGCTATTTAACAGGATTTTATTTTATCAAAGTACTCAAGATTACGAGAAAAAAAATGACCAGAAATTTAGTTCCTCACACAACTATTATATTTATACATTTTAAAAATAAAATGTAATCAGAAGTATCATTTTCCCATCTGTTTCTTAAATAATTCAATGTTATTATACTGACTTTATTCTAATATATTTTTTTCGTTTTTGCAAAAACAAATGAGAGCAACAAAGAGAGAGAAAGAAAGAAAGAAGCAGTTTCTAAATATCCCCAAAGTCCTTTGCAAAGAGTAAAACATTATTTGGTAGCCCCACATTATTCTACATAATTATTAGATTCCGTTAATAAAGCATATAAAGGTAAGGTGCAGTCTGATAGCGTTCAGCAAGGGTAATGACTGGATGAGAACTGGCTCTCAGGTCTAATCATAGTTTCAAAATGGCCCGTAGTTTAACACAACTTTGTCTTCTTGTACTCATTTTGAATATATTTAAATATTATGCTGTATTCAAATACCACTATATTAAACCCACATAGCCTGCGAGGAAAAGTAAACTAGGAGCAAGCAGGTTTCCAGCTCTGCTTCAAAAAGCTGTATGACTTTGGGTGTGTCACTGAACCTCTCCCGGTGTTAATTTCTTCACCTGTAAAATAGATTCTATGATTATATGATTAAGTACCTTTACATATATTACATCCATCAGCTGTCTGGAAGAATTATTTCTTTTAATTTCTATGCAAACATTTTACATAATTCTTTACCTTATAGAACAATCAGTAATTATCATGGCTGTATTATATGTCCAACACTAGTAATTTTTACAAACTCAGTCCTATTACTAATCAATCAAAATAAACAAGAAAGTGTCTATTAACTGTGAATCTAAGTAAAAAGGGATTTGTTTTCTTAGGCTGGCACCTGAGCTAACATCTGTTGCCAATCTTTTCTCCTTCTCCTTGTCTTCTTCTTCTTCTTCTTCTCCCCAAATCCCTCCCAAGAACATAGCTGTAGATTCTAGTTGTGAGTGCCTCTGGTTGTGCTGTGTGGGACTCCGCCTCAGCACGGCCTGATGAGCAGTGCTAGGTCCACACCCAGGATCCGAACCAGCAAAACCCTGGGCCGCAGAAGCAGAGGGCACGAACTTAGGCACTCGGCAATGGGGCTGGCCCTAAAAAGGCTTATTCATCACATAGATGCCAAAGTGTAAAAGTTTTTTTAAGTCAGATCTATATTTGAAGAATTTATACCATGGAAATTATAGAGATGCATCTTTCAGTAGAATATTCCAAATCTTTCTGTGGAAATTTTGCCTCCCTAGCTTTGACTAAAACTTGAAACAATTTTTAGAGATCTTAAAAACTTTCCAAGGAGTCTCCCACTTTGAATGCTTAACATCTCTGTTGATGGACTTTACTTTGTGTCTGAGGGCAATAAAAATTCAAACAAACAGGACATAGTCTCAATGGTGCCAAAGAAAAGAAAACTCTGTTTTTCAAATAGCAGGCTTTCCCTGGATCAGTGGTAGGAGGTAGGAGACGGGTGATGGAACGGAAGGGAATGTTTTCATTTACAGAAGAAAATGACCCACAAATTGGGAGGAGAAAACAAAACAGACCTGGATAAAAGGGAAAAGTTAATGTACTAAATGCCAAACCCAAATATTGGATTTCAGCTGCAGAGGAACATTTCTTCTTTGATTTAATTCAGAAAGAAATAAATAAATGAGTAAAATTCATTTCTGGAGTTAATCAAAACAAGATTTAATTGACCAGATTCAGCCTAAATCTAGAAATGTTCGATTTCAGCCTCTTGTATCCAATGGATAGCTATATATTCTTAAACGCTCAGGAATGGATGTACGGCCTGTGCAATTGCATGACCCCACGCTTAGAAGGGCCGTGTCTGGTTTAATGCTTTGCTGTCTCTGTTTTGAAATTAACAACTTTTTAACAAGGACCCCCAAGTTTTCATTTTGCACTGGGCCCTACAGATTATGTAGCTGTTCCTGATCCCAGGCTTTAAGCTTAAGAAGTGTTTCCTGACCTACCAGGCAGTCTAAGGTGCTTTTTACCATAAGCTCCTCTGCATTTCAGGACGGTCTTTCCTTAGAGTAACTATTTTATTCCGTGATGAGTTGGTTTTTTCCTTGTATTTCTCTCTTTACCTGTCTTTGACTTCACTGAGGTTAAGACATACTACAATCTTTCCGACTTCGAATTCCTGACACATAGCAGAGTTTCTAGACGTAATAAGTAATCAGTAGTTTGTTGTATGATAAATGAATGAATCAGCAAGTGAACAGACTACTGATACACAATGGCAAGCCTCTAAAATGCTGAAATATTGTCTTGGACATCTTGTACATCCAAAAATAAAAGTTTTACTTAAGTACTGAATCAAATTTGTGTTATAAAGATGCTTCAGTAAATCAAATGACAAAATGTGGGACATTGAATCACTTAGTTGCATCATGAATGGGACAGCAGCCTTCTTTGACATCATGTCTTAGACATGGCCCAGGTGGGCTGACATTCCTAAACACGTTGCTCTACTTAGAAAGTGATCTCAGAAGGCCCAACTCTCCTTAAGAATTATCTCGTGTGGTGTGGTATAGGGTAACAACTAAAGCAGGCCTCCAGTGAGTCTCTCTGCCTGGGTCTAAATCCTGGTTCTGCAGCTCTATAGCTGGGAGACTTTGAGCAAGTCATTTAACTTATCCATGCCTCAGATTCATGTATTAAATGGGGATGTAAATAGAACCAGCTGATAAGGTTGTTATGAGTGAGGATTTAGGGAGAGAATAACGTAAAGCCTTGGTACTCAAGGTGTGGTCCTCAGACCAGCAGCACTGGCATCATCTGGGGACTGGTTAGAAATGCAGAATCTCAGGACACACTCTAGACTGACTAAATTAACATCTGCACTTAACAAGACAGCAAAGCGATTCCTATACCAATAGAGTCTGAGAAGCACTTAGAATAGTGTCTGGTGCATAGTACCCGGTCAATAAATATTAGCTTTCATCATTACTATGCCTTCTGAAGTTTAATAATCATAAAGCACCTGAATGGTAATCTAAGTTCTTAAAGTTCTTTTCCAACTTGACCTCTCTTACCTCCAGAGCTTTAGGCTCTGGATATGAAAGTCCATATGATAAGATTGCTGAAATCCCACATTAGACGCAGGATACTACCAACCAGTGATCTGTTATTATCCGTATCTTCCAGAGCAATTTGGGGGAAATATTAGAAGGTCAGTCATCTTGAGAATAGATGCAACAGAAAGTAAAACACACTGCTCTTCATAGGGGAGCAAAATGCTAGAAGACAAGAAAACTATGGGCCAATAAGATATGAGGTTCTACACTATATGACACAGTTACATCTGCTACAGCCATGGGTGAGGTCATCTATCCACTCTGTGGACATTCCCTTTGCTGAAGATTTTAACACCTGGTTCACTGTCTTCCTCTCCAGTATTATTCCTGTCATCACTTTTTGGTGACTATAATATCCATGTAAATCATCCTCTGAACTCTCTGCCCTGTCAAGTCCTTGACTGTCTCAGTTTTCCTGTGGTTTTTGTTGTTGAGGAAGACTTACCCTGAGCTAACATCTGTGCCAATCTTCCTCCACTTTGTATGTGGGTCACCACCACAGCATATGGGTCACCACAGCATGGCTGACAAGTGGTATAGGTTTGTGCCTGGGATCCAAACTCACCAACCCAGGCTGCTGAAGTGGAATGCACCAAGCTTACCCACTATGCCATGGGGCCAGCCCAAACTCTCACTGTTAAGGATTGTTTTCTCAATCCCATCTCAGTCACTCTTGACTTTTCTGAAAGTTTGTCATTACCAATACCTATGCTACCTTCAAAATTTCAGTTTCAAGCATCCCACTCTCTATCACATTGTACCTTTACTTTTCGTTTATTCTTTACTTCAATAATGTTTCAATCCTACCTGTCAAAGCCATCCAACTTCCCAAAGTCCATCAGTCACTTTCTCCTTACCTAACCGGACTCCATTGTTCCTCACTATTGTCACACAGAAGTTAGGATAGTCAGGAAAGATCACAGAGTCATGGAGCTACAAAGAAAATCAGATCTTTTCCGGGTTTTAAAATAATCTCCACAATATTGGAGAATCTACATAGTTGTGCCAATTCCATTGTCAAAATGTTTAGGAGGATCTTCTATGTACAATGTTATAATGAGTTATGCAGATACATCAGAGAGAATTCCAATCCTTTTGGAGTACAGTCTGGTAAGAAATAAGGCAGACATACCATGGGTATAACAAAAGATGGAAAGGTTACAGGGGAAGTAAAAATAGAGTCCATGGACACTTAAGAGATATAGAACTTACTTCTGGCTGTGGGAGATTAGGCAGAGCTGTAAGAGGAAAGTTAATTATGTTACTTAAATAACGTACTTAGAATTTTAAGTGGGTTTAGAAATGTAGTAGCAAGGGTCAGCATACTCCAAGCAGAGAAACGAGACTATGAGTAAAGGCAACGAGGCAAGTGGGCCTAAAGGAGAAGAGCGAGCAATCAGCACACTTAGTTTGACTAGAACAAAGGTGCATAAAAGAGAACAGGGCAAATCCAGCATGACTGACCTTTCCACCGGGATATCGAAATCATTTTTTCCAAGCACACACCAAACATTCCTCTCTGTCTTTCATCAGCCAGTTTTTAAAACTTTAAACCTATGAGTAATCCTTGATTTTTATATCTCCCTCACAATTATTATCCAATTTATCAGCAAATCCTGTTGCCTCTACCCTTAAAACACATCCTGAGACCACCCACTTCTTTCCATCTTCGTGGAGAACACCTGAAACCCAAGCTGCCATCATTTCTCACTTGAATTACTGCAGTATCTTCCCTCCTTCCACTCCCGTCTCCCTATAGCTGTTTGCACAGCAACAGCAGCCAGAGTGATCTTTATAAACATTTAATCAGATTATATCACGTCCTTTGCTTTATACCTGACAATGGTTCCTCTTCACGCTTAGAATGAAATTCATAATCCTTTCTTGGACAAAGTCCCACACAATCTACCTCTCTGTTCTCTTCCTTCTTTGATCTCCCCCACCTACTAGTCTAGCAGCACAGGCCTTCTTTCCTTTCTGGAACATGCCAACATTATTTCTGCTTTAGATTCTTTGCATTAGCTACTCCCTCTCCCTGAAATGCTAATGTGCTTCAGTTGTGCTGTCCATGGCTAACTTCTGACCTTCAGAGGGCAGTTTAAATGTCCCCTCTTTAGAGAAGTGTTCCCTGACTATCTAGTCATTCGCGTGTGCCCTGTTACATCATCCTGCTTTAATTTTCTGCATAGCTTTTATCACTATTGGATGTTCGTCTATATGTTTATGTTTTTTTATTGTCTGTCTCCTTCACTAGAATATAAGTGCTCAGACTTTGACTACATTGTTCACTGCTACATCTCAGCGCTTAGAAATATGCCTGAATGAGCTGAATGTGCTGAATGAATATCCAAATTAATGGCTAAATCAAGCTAGAACATTATGTGGGCCTTGAATGCCAAGATAAGGAGTCAGACTTTATTCAGAAGACAGATGGAAGGATTTTGAGGTTTCTGAAGTAGAGATAGAAAGATGCAAAAGACACACTTCTTGCCCTCAGAGTTTATAATACACAGGTGACCCAAACCAAACCACATTATTAAAAAGAGAAGCTGACAATAGGAAGTACCATATCATAAGACTAAATGACACAAGACAATCAATGCTACAGGAATTTGGTTGAGGAAGGAAGTGTGAGCTGGGATAGTGGGAGGAAGTTAGAACTTACAGGCCACAGGACATACACAGGTGGAGAGGAGGCAGGGAGGAAACACCTGAAGCAAGGAAACATTGTTAGCAAAGGCACAAAGGCAAGAAATGTTTGCGATGAGCTCAGGGTACAGGGAATAGATTAGTCCAAAACTAAGAGTTACATACAAAGGGACTTTACACCAACTTGTTATCACTATCTGTTTTATCATAAAGGCACAGTCCTTACATGGAAATGCTTGCCTCAGAGGTAAAAAACTGAAAACCATACTAAGCATATAACAGAACAACATGCTCATAAAATCATAAATTGTTTTCTATTTTCTGGCAAATATGTTTGAAAATTAATTAACATATTCTTTTTCTTTTCATTTCCCGCAGAGTTGCCACGCCATTTGGAGGTTTTGAAAAAGCATCAAAGATGGTTAAATTCAAGGTTCCAGATTTTGACCTACTACTTCTAACAGATCCCAGGTTCATGGCCTTTGCCAATCCTCTTTCTGGCAGACGGTCCTTTAACAGGACTCCTAAGGGATGGGTTTCTGAGAATATTCCTATAGTGATAACAACTGAACCTACAGAGGATACCACCGTACCAGAAACAGAAGACCTCTGAAAAGAAAGTTCTATGTGCCACAGAAACCTCTGAACATAAATGTTGCTGTTTTATTATTTCTACTTACTGGCAAAGCCACTTACACTCTTCATTGGTAGCAATAATTTTATAGCAATTTAGCAATTTTCCTTTTATGGCATTTAACTTTGATCTCAGATCAAACACTAATAAACAATTCAAAATCTTATTTAAAACTTTTTAACTCACTTATCTTTATTCATAATTTTGTTTTCACCTGATCTAAACAATCCAGGCTTTTCACTGAGAGAGTCCAGAATAGTAACTGACAACAGAAGTTTTCATCTTTGTTTCCTTTAATATGAGCTATTTCTGAATAAGTTTTTCAAATGGAATCTAAAATCAAAATACAGTGCAAGATAGACTGATTCAGGGTTTTATTTAAGGGATGAAAGCCATGAAAGATGATGTACAAACACTATTGGTGGAGAAAAGGGTTGGGTTCTTCCTTTCTGGCGACCATGATAAAATAGCGTGTCTGGATGAAGTCTTTTCATTAGTCATTCTTTGAATTTCTAAAGTGCTTTGTATTTTTCGACATGCTTTAAATCATTAGATAATTATTCTAAATGGCATTCTCCAAAGTTCAATTGGGTTATTATATGCGTGTAATATTAAGTCAAGGAGACCGAGAGACAATGACTCAAGGAACGTCATACTACTACATTTTTAATGACCGAGGTGGACTCGGAATTCAAGTTCCACAAATCCCAATGCTGTGTGTTGATTAGGTTCAACCTTACGTATGCATTTTTAGAAGAGTAATAACAAATAAAATACACACTAACATACATACATACATATATATATATATATGTGAGAGAGGAAGACCGTATAATTTGAATTGTCTGCTTTCTTTGCTGAAATGTTTAGATTCCGCTCAAATCCTTAAGTACTAGGGAGCACACACTGTAAAACCCAAACAAAACCAGGAAATAAAACAGTACCAAAGCAGCTGAAAGTAATGTAGCACACATCAATCATGAGACATGTGAATATATTGGTGTGAAAGACAAACTAATATGAAGTTATAGATATGTCTTAAAATATGATTGAGGAAGTATATAACATGAAACTGGTAAGACATAGGTATCAATTCTCCCCATTTCAATTCAGTTAAGAGTTCTGTGATGGATGTTTATACCATAGAAAACTACTTACCAGATTAAGTTTAGGAGATGGGAAGAAGGAGAGTGTAGGTTAAGAATGTTACATGGCAACATTACCTATTTACAAAAGAGTCTGTGTATGTAGCATTGGAATTGGTGGTTGTTTTAATCATCCTCTAGACTTTTAAATAGAGAAATTTTTTAAAAATTGCATACAAAAAATGCAATCTCTAGAGAGTAACAATATCAAAGTATTACACTAAAATTGTAGAGAACTTGTATCTTTAAGATATCTTAGTTTTATTTATATTTTGGTGTTTACCTGTTTTAACATAACAATGTTGGCGTCTGTGATAAATTCTAGATATGAGGCTCCCAGCATGCCTTTTTCTGTTCATTTTAATCTTTAAAAAAATAAAAATTAGTCATATTCTACTGTTCATTTTGATGAAATGGGTTAGTTTTTTATTAGCAGTTTGAAATGAGTTACTATTTTTCATTAAATTGAAATTTTCTTGCATGATTTCAACTATCTCCAAATAGTTAAATTCTATGCTCAGTGTCACTATTCTGTCAACCACCAAAAAGGTGGCCAGCAATTAAATATGTCAGCCAGAGAACAGTACTTGCCAGTACCATAAAGGAGTATTTGAAAAGGGAGAATCCTAAGTTGTTTTTTTTCAAGATTGGGTAGAAAATGATGGACTAACCCTCTGCTCCCTACCGTATTTCTTCTTTTCCTGGAAGTGTCTATTGATTCTAGCTCAGCTGTCTGACACCTTTAGAAATGCCAAAATTTCACACTCCGGTTGCTACACAATTAAGAATTTAGAAGGAATGTTGAATGGATTTTCATTGACCTTAAAAGCAGCTAAAACTTTCAAAGTCTGAAAAAATATGATAGCCTTTTTAGAACAGCAGAAAGACTGGCATTTTTTTCCACCCACATTTGTATACAAGAAAAATGGAATAAAGGAGAAAGAAAACTAAAACAGAAAGTAAAAGAGCGAAAATAACATTTTTTGACAGACTACTAAATGCCATGCACTGTATTCACTGCTTTATAAAGGCTAGTTAATACGTATATTTTAAATATCATTTTATTTTCATAATTATCCTGAGAGGAAGGTATTATAAACAATCTCCATTTTGCGTAAGAAAATTGAGCCTCAGAAAACTGAGGTGATTAACTTAATTCTGGCTCAAAAGGGGAAGAATTTGGTGAGTCTGGCTCTAAAATATATGCTTTAAGAACTCATGGTTCATAACTTCACTTTCAGAATAAAATTCAGCCTTAAACTCCTTTATTATGTCAAGACAAAATAATTTTTAAAAAACTCCATTATCTTCATTTTGAGCAAATACCACTATAAATTGAGTAATTTTAGAGTCACCCTCCAAAGTCATTCAAGCACTCACGATGAGAGAAAGCTGAACTTTCAGACTGTGTTGAAAGTGAACTAAATAGAACAAGCAACAGGCATGTTTAATTTTGAAATTAGAGAAACACAAAAGTGCGCTCTGATTAAACCTACTCGTTTCTGCTCAGCATTGTGCACCCTTTGATCTCTGTAACCTTCCTTTTCTTTCCCCTGTAAAGCCAAAGAAGAGGAAATAAAGAGGAAAGGAATGCATGACACTAATAAATTATAAAGCTGAAAGAAATCACCTAGTGTGATAACACACCAAAGCCATTCCTTTAAATGAAAATATTTTCTACTTTTCAAAACTTTAGAGGAAACTCTCTCAATTTCCATTATACTATTCAACAGACTTCCAGGTCATGAAATTATATCTCCCATTTTATTTAAGCCAATTTCCTGGTGATCAGTGGGCCAACTGTTCTCCAGAAGATAACTAGAGCTACATTAATAACTAGAGCTATGGTAAGAAGATCATTCTTGGGGCTGGCCCGGTGGCACAGCGGTTAAGTTCGCAGGTTCTGCTTCGGCAGCCTCGGGTTTGCTGGTTCGGATCCCAGGTGCGGACATGGCACCACTTGGCAAGCCATGCTGTGGTAGGCATCCCACATATAAAGTAGAGGAAGATGGGCACAGATGTTAGCTCAGGGCTAGTCTGCCTCAGCAAAAAGAGGAGGAGTGGTGGCAGCAGTTAGCTCAGGGCTAATCTTCCTAAAAAAAAAATCATTCTTGGATTTTAACTCTCCACTCCTTTCAATCATTTCTCAAAGTATTTTCCATTTCTTAACTCACTGTTTGAAAGGACTTGGTAATTAAAAATAACTAATTATTGGTTAATATAGAATCAAGACAGATATCGACAATAATATTTAGTCAAAATGACCATTTGTTGCATTCATTTAAAACTTTACATTTTCTAAATAGACCCATTTATAAATGTTTTAGCAGCTTGGAAATGGAGAGAGCCAATGTGGAGCAAAATGTCCAGTTGTGAATATGAAAAGAACATTCTGAACTTTCCAGCTCAGGGCACAGCTGTACCAGCAGACTTATTAATTCTGGAATTTCCTCACTCTGCTGCTTATGCAAGATAAAACGTACGTGACATCATTGCAGTTTCTCAGCCACACTGCTTTTTATTAAGCTTAGGAAAATATTGCTTTGAATGCCCCTTTTCTTGTGAAAAATACTTTCGACCTCCACATGCTTTCTTACATAGGCAGAAGGGCGGTTCATTTTCTGTGAACGGGGGAAGAATGACAGGCTTTTGCCAAAAGAACAAGCAAGGGGAATCCATTCCAAACTAACCGATCAAAGCACTTTGCAAACATACCAAAGAATTTTTAGAAAATTTTGATGCTTAAAAAAGTTAAACTTCCAAGAACTAAGAAAAAAATAAGTATAATTGTATAAGGGTTTCAATGGCTTAAGCTGAAGTGTTATTAGGTAAAATAAAAGGGTGTGCCCCTATTTGAATTCCTTAAATAGAAGAGCTAGACTTCAGCCCAGGATAAAAACTTTCCCTGGCCTCTCAATACAGTGTGATTTCAATAGGAAGATTCGATACCGAGGGGCAAAGAGGAAAAAAAGCTTTTTCTAAGAGGTTATAGTTCAGATCCAAAAGAATGTGCTTAATATTCTGTATTGTGTACTATTTTGAAACCCACATTTGCCCATGACAACTTAGGCAGTGTGGGAGATGGAGATGTTACCGGAAACAGGACCGGAAAAAGTCAGAGGGAAAAGAGATAAGCTCAATGTCATCCCCTATTTTAAAGCTGCTGATTGAAGAGTTAGCATAGAACGTGCAGCACTGGCAACGTACATATAAAAGAACAAGGGGAAAAAAGAACGCTAGAATGAAGCAGGCTGAAAGGAAACTCAGGCGAGGCTGAGCAGAAGCTAATTGTGTTTCTCTACAGTTTCTGCAGCCTTTCCCTCACCCACTTTGAAATAGTTCTGTTTGACACATACACAGCTGTCTGATGTGAATTGTCACTCAAATAAATACTCTCATTACATTTTCTTTATCATCACTTACTTGCAAACAACATATAAAAGCAGGTGTATTTAAAGATAACAGCTCTCTGCTGATCTATCATAAATCGGTGATATAATCTCAAGCAATTTACTAGGTCTGTCACAGTTTTCTCCAGCTTTTATGTGGCTCAAATGTCACCTCTGCCTGACCTTCCTTGACCACCCTTATTTAAGACTTCTACCTTATTTAGCACTTCTAACCCCTTATTGTACTTTCACTTTTCTTTATAGCACTTATCACTTCCTAATACAATGTGTTAGTCTGGATCCTCTGAGAAGCGGATGCCAGCCAACATGCGGTTAAACCTGTAAGAATTTTATTAGGAAAACTGCCCACGTGAGAGAAAATGGGGAAGAAGTCAAGAAAGGCTGGGAGGGCTAAGAGGCCTGAAATAGAAGTGCATGGATGTGGTCTAGACTGCTGTGCAGTATAGGGAAGATCTGGCAAGGCTGTTACGGGATCCCTGAGCCAAAGTCACCTGCAGGAGAGGTTCCGTGTACACCACAAACAGGCCTGCCGTCATGTCACTGTCACGGTCAGTCATCGGCTAGGAGCCGACTGTGGACAAATGCAGGGATGCAGGTCTAAGAGCCGCAGAACTGGGCCCCTCCGGTAGCTATGTTGTTGGAGATCTGCAAGGAGCATTCTTATGGCCGCCACACATAACAGATATATTTATTCCTTTATTGTTCTTCTCACCCACCAGAATGAACGCTCTCTGAGGTCAGGGACTTTGAATTTGTTATTAACTGCTATATCCTCTGTGCCTGGTACATAGTAAAGAACAATAAAAATTTGTTAAATAAATAAATGTATTTGGATTATGGAGATAATACTAGTCTCTATCCTAAAAATGATGCATCATAAAGACTATTACCCAATACATGGTAAATGCTCGATAAATGTTAGCTATTCTTATTAATAAAATAAAAAATTATCAAGATCACGCAATAAGAAAGCAAAAGCATTTAGAACTAAGTTATATTAGAAGTTACACTGAAACTACTTTGGAATAAATATATTTGGTCCTGATTTGGAACTAATATATATTGGAGCAATGGGTATATTAAATGTACACATAATCAGAAACAGTAAAATGGCCTGACTACTTTTTAAGATAAACAGTCTCCAGACTGAAAATTGCAATTGAGACAGCCTTTTTAGGATCTTCCTAAAATGGTCTTGTTTCTTGTAAGCACTCACATGTTTTGTATGTCACTTGAGAATTTTAAAAAATCAATATGGTGGACCCTTTTCTTGATCAGTATACCCTATGTCTTCAGAAAATACATTACACAATCAGAAGGGAGTTCCCCTGGGACTGATGGTGCAGAACCCTTCCTCTTTTTTTTCTCTTTTTTCATTTGAAACGGCTTTTCATATAAATACCTGTTTGGAATGTTTCCAATCAACAAGCATACTGCACCTGGATTCTTACACTTTGGCACAATCATCTCTAGAGTATAATGAATAAAAACACTCACTCCCAAGTCCCTTTCTCTGGGGAGTTTCCAACTAGCTTAAAGAAATTAGGCTTCTGGAAGTCATAACCAGGGAGAGGAGGTGATTCCTCTATGAGCTGATGCTAAAATAAGGAAAAGTTCACCTAAATACAATCAACCTAGAATAGCTTTTTCTTCTTTTCCACCTTACCTTGAAAAAGCAAGCAAGAATACTTTCTAATTTCCATTCTCAAGCTTAATTTTTAAACTCAGTTCCTAATATCCATTTTACCTTAATTTTACCCATGTGAAAAATTGGAGCTAAGGAAGATTCCACAACATAGTCGATTTGCCTCAGGTCCCGCCTCCTGGACAAGGCTTTCTTCTGGGCCATACAGCACTCCAGACTCAGCCTCTACTTTGGAACATAAAGTCAAATGTGAACATGGACTACGATTATTTAAGAAACATATTCTTTACTTCTGATACTCAGAGATGTGAACATAGTATATGATTAATTACAGTAAGTTTCCTCACAAACTCATCAAAACCTATTAAAAACACATTAAACTTATTATAATGCTATAGAGTGAATGTGTGTGCCCCTCTAAAACTCATATGTTGAAATCCTAACCCCAACATGATGGTATTAGGAGGTGGGGTCTTTGAGAGGTGATTAGATCATAAGAAGGGAACCCTAATGAATGGGATTAGTGCCCTCATAAAAGAGACCCCAGAGAGATCCTTCATCCCTTGCCCCATGTGAGGACACAGTGAGATGACAGCCATCTATGAATCTGGAAGAGGGCTCTCACCAGACACCAAATCTGCCAGCGACTTGATCTTGGACTTCCCAGCTTCCGGAACCGTGAGAAATAAATTTCTGTTGTTTATAAGCCACCCAAGATATGGTACTCTGTTCTCGTAGCCTGAATAGACTGACACATAGCTACACAGCAAAATCATCATGTTTTCAGATGCATATATGTATAAATGTATCGATTATGGTTAATGATCACAATGATCAGAATGCATTAGACTATGACATTTGTACAGTTTCATACCCTGATGTTTCCTTAAATGTCTTCTTGTTGGCATAGCAAAGAATATTAATAATTTAGATAGGGTAATAATAAGAAGAAAAGAACAAGTTATTATTTTGCCAAATACAAACTACTAATATTTTATTAATAGCATAATAAAACACTCTCTTTGGTTTAAACAACCCTTTGCTTAGAATCAAAAAATTTTAGAATTAGATACTATCTTGAAATATTCTAGATCAATTCCTTCATTCACAAAATGGAAACTTACATCAGAAAAGTTAAGAAACCATGGGCCAGCCTGGTGGCGCAGCGGTTAAGTTCGCATGTTTCGCTTCTTGGCTGCCTGGGGTTTGCTGGTTAGGATCCGGGTGCGGACATGGCACCGCTTGGCAAAAGCCATGCTGTGGTAGGCGTCCCACATATAAAGTAGAGGAAGATGGGCATGGATGTTAGCTCAGGACCAGTCTTCCTCCGCAAAAAGGGGAGGATTGGCAGTACTTAGCTCAGGGCTAATCTTCCAAAAAAAAAGAAAAGTTAGGAAACCAGCCCAATCTAACATTGCAGATCTGAAATTAGGACCCAAGAATCCTGCTTCTGCTCTAACACTCCTAACACTGTCTTATTCTCTCTGCTATCTAAGTTGAGAACACAATCATCCACATGGGTACCTTCCACACACCTTCTGGTGACCTACTGTAACTGATTCCATATTTATCTATATCTACATAGATATAGCCTTATAGAACTTATATACCTCATTTATTAACCATAGAGAAATAAAACTGAATGGGGGAATGTTAGTAAAATGTGGAGCCAGAAAGTAAAGGCCTTTTTTACAATGCCAGGAAGTTTTAATATTACCAGTAAAAATATGTTAATGTGACAATATGGAACCAAAATAAATATTCTTTTCTAACTGGAAGGAAGTAAACTTCCAGACCGCATTAAAGAAAAAAGGAAACATTGCCTTTTTCAGTAAAAACCTCTTGTCTTTCCAACCGTAGTTGTTTTCTGTTAGGGGGTCTAGAAATCATTTTAGTTGGTTATGATCAGCAGCTTGTCAAATGAGATAGAAGTAAATGAAATAAAATATCAGAGTACATCATTCATGGCAATAGCATTGTTTCATGAAACTTCTGATTCATTTTATATATGTCCAGGTGAGCTGGATCACAATGAAAATTTACTGCTCACTGTCGGCTGCAGTCTCAAATGATTGAAACCTACTGTTCTACCTCCGGCTAGTTCCTGTTTGAAAATGAAATGTCAGCACTGGTTTTAGCAACCAAAATGGCTTCTCTCCATCACGTTAAAACAACTATAACTAATTTGATAAAGAGAGTTCTTCAGAATTACAAGAATTTGCAACAGCAGCAGAACAAAACTTGTAGAAAACAATTTAATCAGAAAACTACTTTTTAAATTGTACAAAAACGGCTTTAACACACATTCCAGGGGTATTATTTGCTAATAGTTAGTTTGTTTTTTTCCCCAGTACAATTTAAGCTTTAGGGCTTGTTTTATACATAAGAGAATGAAAGACTCAAGAGACTAACAGTTAAGAATTAGAAATAAATTCAATACTCTAGAATTTCTGCCTTTATATACAGTATTTCTATAATTCTTCGAAGTATTTCTATCACTGAATATTTTCCAACAATTTTATTATTCTATTAAAAAATAAGCCTTACTTCCCTCTTTTCTTTTGACTGTGAAGTGAATTTCAACAAGGAAGTTCAACTTGAAAACACTGGTGCCCTGAATATTTTTGTCCTCTTTATAAAGAAATGTGCTCTCCAGAGCAACTTCCTTTGGTTCGGCGCTTCAGCCAATGTGCTATGAGCAAAAGACACAGTGCTACTTCACTGTTGTATTTCTTAATGAACTACTTTGAAAACCAGTCAATCCGAGATGTAAAGTTGTATGTGTGGGTGTGTGTCTGTGTACACATGTCACAGAGGCTTCGATTTGTTAGGTTCCGGAGGGCTGGAAAAATAAGTTTGGTAAATTTCCAAACACCTTGGGTGTTTTTCATAAAGTCAGAGTACTACCATGGATATGACAATTCAGAAAAAGAAAATCTTCACTTGTGAAATGCTGTTGATTTCCTCCTTATGTTCCTTTTGCCTTCCAGAAGTGTACAAATATGCCAAATATGTTGATTACCAATACTGGAACATAGAAGAAATTTTACTGCACTTTAAGAAGCAAAAGAGGACTATCTCCTATGAAACTTCAGAATATTCAGGGGAAACATTACACACCAGGCAAATTCCATGAGTTCAGGAACTGGATTGCAGTCCTGGGTCTACCAGTGTCTAGCATGAGCTCGGGTAAATTTACTTCCCTGAGCTGAAGTTTTCTCGTCTGCACAGCGAGGGATTTTAACAGACTAACCTCTGAGATCCTTTCTACGTCTCAGATTCTACAGAATCTTACATATAAAACATGTCATAAAACTTGTTTTATAAAAAATTAAAGAGAAATGATATATATGCACAAAAATCCTAGTGAATGGCTTTATGACAAAATCTCTAGGTATTTTTGATCTTTACTTCTGAATCTATTAGTCCAGTACATACTGCCTTCCATCATTTCTGCTTACTCTACTGCATTTTCATGCCTGCAACCAGGCAGCATACTCAACTGATATGTTCTTTTATTTAGTCATTCAGCTTATGTTGATTGAGGGCTTCCTGTAGGCCAGACACTGTGCTAGGTACCTCACTTTCATTGTCTCTAAAACAAGGATATTAATAATATCTAAATATTAATATTTTAGGGTTGTTGGGAAAGTTAAAATAACCTGCATAAAGCACTTAGCTCCTGATACGTATTTGGAATTAAATAACAACTGGGAAAAGGCCCCTTCATTTCAGAGCTTCAGCATTTAGAACCCTGTGGTCCAATCCCTTCGTTTATGGATTAGGAAAGAGAGGTTAAGAGAGGTAAACTGACCTGCCCATGGCCACACAGCCACTTGTTAAGAGCAAGAGTTTCCTAATTCTGCATCCAGTGTTCTTTCTATCATATCATGTTGCTTCTGAACACAAGCAATTCCACTATCTGTTTCTGTCATTCTTTCTTTCAGATTACAAAACATTGCCAGGAAAAGAAAAATTACAAATAGATGCCCATATGGGGTTGATAATCCTACTAATCCTGTTAACAGCAATCCAGTTAGGCATTGGCTAGGATACCCTGCTACACACAGACGAGGACACTAAGGTTTGGAGAAGAGAGTTACTGCTCAAGTTCACAGAAACAATAAATGGTAAGGTCAGGATTTGAACCCAGCACTGTCCAGGTCTAAAGGCCCCACTTTGCTATGATACCCCATTGCCCTTAAACATGGTCTCTTCTTGGCTTTCTAGACAATTCTAACGCTGCCACTAGGCTTAACTTGGGCTACAGCTGGAGCTGAATGTCAAGAATCCAGCTTTCTTCAACGTTTTCCTCAACAATTTAGCTGAAGACAAAGTAGGTATCATTAATTTTGGCAAAACAAAAATCTAGGAAGAATACTGAATCTTATGAGATATGGACTAAAACATCAAAACCTAAAAGGATGTTTTAAAGAAATGAAGTAAACGGATGGCGAAGTTGTTTATGTTCTGAGGTAGTATAAGCATTTGCGTCCTAAAAAACTAGTGGCGTTAAATTTGGGAAACCCGGCTCCACGTCAATTCATAAAAACAAATCAATCAAATAAGAAATTCAGTATTTTGGACATAAACTTATATTGGATAACAAAGTGACATAGCTGCAAAATAAGTTAAAACAATCTTACTTAAACTGCCCTGATGAAAACAGTGTTTGAACCAAGAGAGGAAATAATTGCCCCAAACCATAATCAGGCTAATTGCAAAAATCTGTTTTTATTTTTGGGGACCACGTTTTCTCAGAAGTTGACAACAAAAGTGCATCCTGAATTCAGTGACATGGGTGGTATATGAAGCCTGTTGCTGCATTTTCCAGGGACGTGTTGATGAGACCTTTGTCAGTGAACACAGATAAGCCTCCTTAGATGAAGGCCCATGTGGGGAAAAGCATTTCAGATGATGACAGAAAAATGTTTTCCTGTTACTGATAACTTAAACCTCATACCCACTTTTTATTTTAGATCAGAGCCAAACAAGTTTAAGCTACAGGCTCATGCACATTTCTGTCCTTTTGCTCATTTTTTACGTTCTACTCATTTTAATTTCCTATAGCTCTGATTCTTTTTCTTATTTGTATTTGACCACTGCCTTATATTATATACTGGAATTCACTTTATCTTATTTTTAGAATTTACTTTAAATCCACTTTAGGAAGAGGGGAACTATAATAAAGGAATGAATGAATCAGTTAATTAGTTTAATATTTTCTAGACCTTCAAAAAATTGTTGGCAGAATTAAATATTTTTAGCTTGAAAATACAAAAGATGTTTTCAAAGTTAAACAGTGTTTATGGAAAACAGAATATAGACTTCTGTTGCTGCAAAGGACACAAATAAGACCAGCGTGTGAAAATTACTAGGAGACCGATTTCAACTCATTGTGATGAAAATTTCTTAACAGTTAAGGAAGTCTGAGAAAGGAATAGGCTGCCCGACAAAGCATCAGGTTTTCTATCACTGTCACCATATTTGAACAGAGGCTGGACAAGCACTAGCAGGGATGGTCATTTAGTGAGTGGGAGGCTGGCCCAGCTGAACTCTAAAGCTGCCTGCATCTTTGACATTGTAATAAAATACACATCACAGCAACAAAAACAGCATATACATCCTTGGAGCATCACATTATCATTTATGACAATAGTATTGGTAATCATAATAACAGCACTAATGGCCATAATAACACAGTATAAGACTTTATAGTTGCTTTTATCTGGGGCATTATCAAAAGGCATCACATATAAGTATTATTTCTCATCCTAACTTTACAGATAAGAAAATTAGAATGTTTCAAAAGGAAATAACATACGAGGGCAATGGAATTGCCTAGGCTGACAATAAGTCAGCAAAAATTAAGGACGCCACTGGTTAAACTCTTAAGTGGGATTAACCAGCAAACGTTGACTCAGATATAGCAGAGGCTTAGAAAGATTGGGATGTATGGCCCGTAAAGTTTCAGCTAAGGAAGGGCTGACTAAGATGCCGTGGATATTGAATTTGATCTTCTGATGTTTAACAAAAAGTCATGCTGCAGAGCTTAGAGGACTCCGTTGAAACTTCAACTCCTGAATTCCATATTTTATAGGAGGATAAAAGACACTCAGGGGCTCTCCTTCCCTCTCCCTCTTCCCTTCATATCTGCTTTATTCTTTCAGATCAGCTACTCTCAAAAGGCAAGGTACATCGCCACAAGCAGCTCTGAGCTCACATCTTTACAGCTTTGCCATCAGAGAAAAAGGGACTCTTTCCTGTAAGCTCTGATTTGAAAACTCCTTGGAAAGGATGCTGATTAGCCTGACTAACCCATACACCAATCACTGTGGCCAGGAAAGAGTGAAATAGTCCACTCGGAGTTATGCACGCCCTGTGTGGTTAAGTAATGTGGATCTATTGCTAAAAGCAGGAAAAGACAAAGCAATGTATGTCCACAACTAACATTTTCTCAATTTAAAGAACTGACCAAACACTTCTCAAGAGATTTTTGAAATAGCTTTTTTCAGATATGTATATATTAAAAAATTAGGTTTTCTGAATTTCTAAGAGATCACTTGATCAAAAATATTATAATTTTATCTCATTTTTGGTACTATTCTCCCCCTTACCTTCCTTCTTTCCTTCCTGACTGACTTTTATTATCCCACAGACAGAAGTTAATTTGGCCATAATATTACTCAACTTCTAGTTCCGATTGAGAGAAGCTACTAAGCATGAGAGGGTATTCGTGGAATGCATTTGATTACTGACAGCAGATCAGCAGCCTTTCCAGAAGACACTGTTAGTCATGACAACTTCTTTCCAGATGTCTTCACTCTGCTCTCTTGGTAACTGTACATTTCAGTTATACAGAAAAAAAGAAAAAGAATAAAATAAATTCTTATTGTTAAGTTTCCATTCAGTGACTTATTGTAGATACTAACCCAGGTCTTGAACAACTCTTTGTTGATGCCCACTCTGTGCCACTGTATCAGACTTTACAGATAGAATGATGATCAAGAGAGAGAACCCCTTCATGGAATTGTCTTCCAGGATAATGAGAAAGACAATAAACAAGTAAGCAAATAAATAAGCTAAATAATCACAGGTTGTGTGTGATAAATGATATGAAGTGATTAAACAGGACACTCATAGAGAGCAGCAAAGAGGTGGAGGTGAAGGATGGTTTTTCTAAGAAGATGAAGGCAAAACTGAGGTACAGAGGATGACAAGGAGTCAGCCACTTGGAGACTCAGGAAGAGTGTTGTAGGTCAGGGTTTCTCAACCTTGGCACTATTGACACTTATGACTCAATAATTCTTTGTTGTGGGGGACTGCCTTGTCCATTGTAGGATGTTTGGCAGCATCCCTGGCCTCACAGGATACCACTCCCACCCCATTCCAAATGTGACAACCAGAAATGTCTCTGGCCAAAAGTCTCCTGGGAGACAAAATCACCCCCAGTTGAGAACCACTGTTATAGACAAAGGGAACAAAGAATGCAAAACCTTGAATAGCATCAGATGCTGTTAGGGAGGTAAGGACAGATCATTCAGAGTCTGTAGGCCTTGGCAAGAATTTGGATTTTATTATATGAAAATGGTAAATCATTGCACAATTTAAGTTGGGGAATAACATGTCTACATTTTAAATAGACTACTTTGGCTACCGTGTGGGAAATGGATTTAAAACCATGAGGATAAATGAGATCTCAGGACCAGGCACTGAGGCATATTTATCATTTAGAAGAGAAAAGTAGACTGGAAAGGAGAAGTCAATGAAGTTGGAGGAAAGCCATGAGAGGATGGTGTCACAAAACTTAGGATGTGAGTGTGTCAAGGAGGGAGTGGTTGATTATGACTAGATTTTTTCTGGTTGGCCTCATCATCAAGTCACAGCCTGAAGATTTCTCTGGAACTGCTCTAGTTTAGCTCATCTTCCTGCCTGGCTATAATTTCCCCTATAAATCTTCTGTATATAATTCCAAACTAATCATCCTGTTCAAGAACTTACAAAGGCTTTCTACAACAGCCCGGCATTGGCCTTGTTCATTCCTGTTTTTAAAACTTTGCTCTTCAAGTGGTCAGTCTCTTTCTCAATGCCTTCAAATATGCCTACCTATGGATCTTCCAAGCTGAAGCTCACACTTGATCTCCCACAGAAGCCCTCCCCAATAACCTTGGCCAACACAGATATCTCTATTCTTTAAAAAATCAACAAAACTTCCAATTTTTCACTCCATCCAATGAACACATATTTGTTAAGCATCTGTGCCAGGCACTGAGCTATGCTCTAGAAATACAACAATGAAAAAATGTGGTCCTTGCTCTCTAGCAAGGAAATAATACTTGTCAGCACTCATGATTTCCTCAAAGCATTTTGGGAAAAAGGAGTTTGTCTTTTATCTAAACCTGAGTCAGCTATTCAGCTACTACTTCTCTATGCTGTATTTCACTTTGCCCCATCCACCTGAGTCATGGTTTGCCATACCTTTAGCTGTTGATTACCTCCTGGAACTACTGGATCACAGCACCTCAGGAAAGAAGGATGCTACTTCTATGACCCGTCAGTGATAGGGTGAATCTAGCCACAGGGTAGTACATTTTCCAGAGTCTGAGTTATAATCACTCCAGAATAATAACGATAGGTGTGTAAGTGTGGTGATGCTAGTGATGTGAACTTTGGCTAGGCCTCAGTTGAACAACATAAGGTGGTCTTTGGCACTCCAAGCTTGTTCGCTTTTATGATCTCACGCCAGTGTGAAGTGCACAGATCCTTCTTCATAAATTTGAGCTGACCCAATAAATAACTATTGAATCAAGCACACACATGTCCCTCAAGGACAAATAGCAATTCACAGAGGCAATGCATTTGTGACATTCCTAACTACAAAGTTCCTGGGAGCAACTCCTCTCCTAATATGCAGTGTAATATCAGTTTTCCTTTGTTTCATCTGTTTGCTTCAGACAGCCCTATGGATGTTTAACCTGTGACTTATTACAAGTCTATCATTTAAAACTCAGTACTTAGATATGCCAGGAACTGGTAGAAAGTTTGAAATTATACGATTAAAAAAGTGTACAGTCAGGGTCTGGTCAAATTCTTGAGCAGGGTGAACTGAAGGGCATTCTTCTGTAATCTCTAAATGGGGAAGCGAGAACATATGAGCCTTTATTATCCACAGTTCAAATTATTTTTCCAAGAGTGGAGGTGGGGATGGCTCTGTCAGTTACATTGCAAAGAAATAATTATGTAACAATATAATTATTATAATAGACTTAAGTCCAAAAAGGGTGAAGGAAGGGCAAGTCTGTCTCAGAAAGTTATGAAAGGTTCCATGGAGGAGATAAATGTTCAACTGAGACCTAAAGGATCTGGAGAGAACCTAGTAGGCTCATAGAATAGCAATTTGATTATAACTGGTGTGGAGTAAATGGGCAAGAGTGGTAGATGAGGTTAACCGTCTGGGGCTAGATCATGAATGGCTCTACTGGTAACAGGGGCCCCCCGAAAAAATCTTAGTAGAGGAATATCATGATCACATTTCATGTTAGAAAAATTATTAATAGACTGGAGGGAGGACCGGAATAGGAAATAACACGAGGGTATTGCAAGAGTCCCAAGGAGATGAGTCAGGCCAGATGATGATTACTTGATGGACTAAGACAGTGAGAGTGGAGATTAAAAAAAGAGTGGATTTGAGAGATACTTAAAGAGATAAGAGTCAATAGAATTTGATATTAGGATAGAGGAAATTAAGGTAACGTAACACAGGGAGTACTCATGGATTTCTGAGTTGGGCAACTAAGTGCTATTATCTGAAATAGGGAATGAAAATGGGCTAGGTTCCAGACGGGTGGGGAAAAATACGTCATCAGGAGTAGGGAATGCTACAGATGCCAGTGTCAATTTGGGACATATTTACGGTACCTGTGTGAAATTCCAGTGAAGATGCTATTGCTTGAAAGGGTTTGAACTGAAGATATGTATCTGCAAGTCCTTGGTACACAGGACACCATGATGGGGATGAGATTGCTCAAGGAGACAATAGGAGTAACTGTTCAACAACAAAAGAAAATGGAGTGCTTGGGAACAGAGAGGGCACACAAAGGAATAAAAATATTTAAAGTGCATCAGAGAAGCAGCTGCAAAACCAGAAGAAACCGGCACTATTGAAACCAAGGGGAGAGTAAGTGACGTTACTTTTTAACTGTAGAGTTTTTTTCCTCCTCCTCTGAAAGTTTTACATTTCTTGGAAGCAGAAACCATGTCTTAAATTTCATTGTATCTCCTTCAGTTCTTAATTCAGTAAAGGGAACATCATAACGCTCAATAAACTCTCACTGATTCAGACTCAAGCAATATTCTCCTATACCAAACTAAAATGTTTCTTCACTCTATTTTTTCAAATAAACTTTTAAGCGTAACCTACCAAGTTCATTTAAATCGATTTTATTTGTATGTTCTACCTGCATCAGCTTTGGCATGAGCTCCAAAACCTTAATTACTACTTATTGAGAGGGATCTTTGATAACTAAAGATGACGGGGTTTTTCTCATACAACCACTCCTAAGAAACAATTTATTACAAAACAAAGTTTAGCCCAATTCCCAAGCAGCAGCTTATAACTTAAAGCCTGTTCGAAAGGAAGGTAAGGAGGCAGCCAAATCTCTCTTAGAATTAACCATTAACTGAGTCAACATGTTTATTAAAGTTTTCATTTTATTAATAGTCACGAAATAACCAGTTGGGGACTACACATTCATGCCAACGGAAGCCATTTAACTGCAAACAGATCGCAATGATTCACAGAAAGCTAAAGGGAACTGGGCATCCGCCTGGGGTTTTGACGCCAGAGCACAGATCGTTATATCTCAGGTAAAACCACCTTGTCTAAAGCCCAGTCCTTGGTGGATCTGCGTTCCTGAGCTTAGAACATAGCGAATAAATAACCAAGAGCATCGGAATAATCGCCTCCACTTGGGGAACGATCCCCTCCTTCCATTGACACCACACAGCGCAACCCGCAGCCACCTTCTCCCAAAGCTAAGCACTCCCCGCCTTAAGGGAAATGTTCCAACTCTTGATCTCGCGGGATCTCGCGCCTCGGAGAAAGTCAACTGGATCGCGCGCCCCATCGAACCCCCGCGGGAATACAGTTCGGCAGGTCCGGAAAGCCGGGAAATCGCATGCGGGGGCGGGGTTCGCTCGGGGAGCGCAAAGGCGGGGCCGGCTCCGAGGAGGCGGGGCGGGCGCGAGGCGGAGATAGGGGCGGGGCTCCGGGGACCTGTTGATCGCAGGTGTCACTGGCCTGACTGGCCTTTGGGTGTTGGGGCGTGCGCGCATGCTCCGTGCGCAGGGTCGAGCTCTGGGCGGCGGAGGCCAGCCGCGTCTGCTCCAGTTCTCTGTGAGCTTCGCTTACGTTGGCAGCTGTTGGTGTGTCAGCCTGGTGTCGGCGAGCGGCGGAGCTGGGCCAGCGGGAGGGAGCCCTGTGGGACTGGAAGGCCGGTATTTCCCTCCCTGGAGCGCACGCTCCTCGCGCCAGGAGGGCAGAGCGCCAGGTAAGTTTCCGAAACTAGACCCTGGATGGAGATCCAACGACCTGCGACCCCCGCGGGCCTGACTGGGAGATCCTTGTCCCAGTCCTGGACCTCGTCTCTCCCCTCGCAGCCCCGCGACGTCCTCAGCCCCCCACCCGTCGGGGCAGACCCCGGGCTCTTTGCCCGGCGGTCCTGGCGCCCGGAGTCACGCAACCTCCTGCCTCCCGCCGCGTCCCGGCCCTGGAGGAGATGCCTGTGGCCAGGCTGGAGCGCGCGAGGAGGGAGGAGGTGCTGTTCTTACTGGGTCAGGGTTGTTAAGTGCTTCTGTGTTTGAGGGCAGGCTCGGGACAGACCTGGAGTCCCTTAGCTGGGTCGCTGAGTGCACTGGGGTTCTGAGAATTACGCTTCCTTGGCGCCTGCCCCTCACTTTCCATGCCACTGCGTCTCCCGAGCAGCAGTTCTTTAAAGTGGTCCAGGATGGTTATGTTGCCCTCCTTGGAGAAGCTTGATGGCTGGATTCGTGAGCACCTTTGGGCTGGTGGTTTCTGGGTGGTAGTAGCAATGTATAAAGTTAATGTTTAGCTTCTGAACGGCGACTTATGGGACGTTTACAAACTACTTTTAAACATCGGTGGTGAACAGGAAGTACTTGCACAGGTGTAACAGGGAGGATTTCTAAAGCCTGCAATCTGAGCGTGTTCTCAGGTTTTGTTATCCCGCTGCAAGGTTTTCTTTATCACTGCAAAGTCTGATTAATGCTTGCAAAATGTACTGCAAAGCTCTGTTTGTTGGACGGCAGAGTTTGCCAAATGTTTCCTTATCTGGAAAAAGTATATATTTTTGCAAGAGGTTTTCAAGGCAGTTTCTGAGGGATGTTTAACAGTAAACTTAGGAAGTTCTTTGTGTTGTGATAAGGCTCTGATTCGCTCTTTTAGTTCTGTTCTCTAAAGAAAAGCATTGCTAATCTCAATATTTACAAGGAGTAGCAAGTGCTAACACAAAATTCTGATTTAAATGAGCTTCTGGCAAAATTGATACTTGTTAGTTTTACTTTCTATTGTTTTCAGTTCCATGACAATGGTGTAGGCAAAGATCTTGCCTCCTGTCAAAGAGAAATTTACAAAAAACCAAACTTACTTTTCAAAAGTAATATGTGATTTATCTGCTGTTGTCATAAGAATTCCAAATAGACAGACTCATTGTACGTAGGAGTTAATTATAGTCTGAAAAAACAAAGTTTTTGTTTTGTTTTACGTTTTAGAGGCTTTTAAAACGGGCTCTTTGGACAATTTGTTTACGTTCATGATGACTGTTGATCAACCATGAAAGTGATTTATTTATATTTGTTCATAAATCAAATTCATTGGTTGTTCTGTGCATTTTTTCTTACAGGGTAAAAAACATGCAACCAAGAACAGGCCTTTCCTTTTCCCTATGAATTAAAAGAAAAATCTTTTCATAAATGTCTGTAGATTGTATATAGTTCATGAAACTTGACACTAATAGTCAATCCATTGATGTTATTATTTTCTCTAAAAGATAAAGTAGTTTTTAAAAAGATAGCTATTTTAATGGAGGAGGGTCACGTTTTCCACCTAGTTTATTCTTTTCCTTTAAAAAAAAGAAAAGAAAAATCACAAAGCTCCTATGAGTTTGGTATGTGCTGTGATTTGTGATCTTTTATATTATTTAGTGTCAAAGAAATGTTTATTTTAAACTATGTGGTATCAAGAAATACAGTTTTGGAATCATGTGGTTTAGAAGTTTGTTTTTGCAAGACAAAGGGTTAAAAAATGAAAATTCTTATCTATTTTAAGGTGATGTACACTTTTCAAAGCCAAAATCAGAGTTATTGTCCCTGCTGGAACTGTTTGGAACTCACACACCTGCCATGCTGGAGAGGACACTGCTTTCCCCTACAGTTTTCCAAAAATATGTTTAAAATCTATAAAGTGGTAGATGAAGCTATCCTACAAAGATGTTTAGTTTCTAAAATACTTAGCATATCTTGTTATGTGATACCTTTAACTCTAAGGTGTTTCTTAATTATAGACCCCAAAGACAGCCTCCAGCAAGCTAGCTTATATTTTGCGTCTGGAAGTATTTTGAACAGTGTGCTAGATCTGCTGGGGCCTCAGAGATTGTCAGCCTAGCCTCCTGGTGCTCATGAGATCTTGGATTAAGGGAGGAAGTGTGCTAATTTAATTTATGTCTCTTTGGAGAGCCAGCCAGAAATCAGTGATGCCACATATGTAGTGTTAGTATATTATTATTAATTTTGTGCAGATGTAATGATTTTAGAAAATTTTGCATTACAGTATATGCACATAATAGGAACAGGAAGAGGATGCAACCTGTTCTACCATAGATAAAATCTTCAAAGGTTATTTAAACTTTAAATAACTTTACATAAAATTCTAATCTTGACAAGTTATGAGCTTTTTTTTAAATAATAGGAATACTATATATATATATATATATGTATATATGGAATATCTAGGCCAAAAGTATCCATTCTTTGCTTTTCCGAGTTAATGTGTGTCCTCTATCAGTTCTTAAACTAGGGGTCTATGATTAGAATTGTGGTCTGGGGTTAGAAGTGAATTTTAATATAATTGGTTTTGTGTGTGATCTTATTATTATTTTCTTTTCTTTCCTTCTTATTTTAATCCTATGAGTTTTATATTATGCATTTACAAAGATTGTTCTGATGAATCTGTAGGCTTCATCAGGCCACCAAGAGTGTCTGTGACAATACAAAAATGCTGCAAACTGTTGCATCTGGTTGAATTTTTGTTTACATGAGTCGCTTCAGAAAAATTGCTTTGTATATTCGTATTTGTAAGTCATCAGAAAATAAAATGTTATGCAACATAAACCATGTTTCAATACAAATCAGTTACCTGAGTTTTCATCATAGTTTTGAATTAATTTGGAAATAATTACGTTCGTCTATTTTCCAAATATTGACCTGCAAAAAGCAATTTGAAGAAATACTTTTCCTTTGGAATTTGGAAGTTTTTTACTTACTTGTTGTGCTTTTCCCAGTTAGCAAATTTATTCAATAAACATTTATTGACCTATTGTACGCCGAGCACTAGAGATTCAAAAATAATAGGACAACGTTAAAGCAGTCCGAAATATGAGTTCTTCCTTTCCTAAGCCTTATCTCTGGCTGTTCCCAATCCTCCCCCAGCTACAGTGAGTTTCCAAAGATAAAATAATCTTTTTGCTTATAGCTTTGCCTTTACAAGATGCTGCTTCTCTTCTCTTCCCATTCCCCTTTCGACTTCCCAATCACCCACGTCACACCTGTGAAGTCTCTTCTGTTCCGGCAAAGGACAGTAGATTACTTCATCTTTGTGTTACTCCTGTACTTTGTACATCCCTTTGTTAAAGGTTTATACTATGTTGCTGTAGAGGGAAGACACAATAACTAAGGGAATCTGAAGGTGATGACAAGTGTACTGTCATCTTAAGTGTAAGGAGAGTACTGGATGGACTATGCAAGGGGCAGTAACTCAGGCAGAGGGGGATTCTCAGGGACCCAGAGACATGATGAGAGCAATGTCAAGAGCCATTTTGGGTGCTCTTCTTTATTTTTTGTGGCTGGATGGATCATCGTGTTATTTATTAAAATTGTCATTAAGGAAGTTTGTAGTTATTTTTCTGAAAAGTTGTACATAGGTTGAATTTTTCTAAATTAAATCTTCTCTGTTGATACATTGTTATTTCAGACTTTCTTTCCCTTTATTTCTGATGCATTGCCTTCTAACATTTTAACTCAGTTTCTCCTTCTCTAGTCCAAATGATTTGTAAATGAATGTTTAAAATAATACTGTGGTGAATTCACTTGTAAAGTGAAGCATTCCCAAACATATTTTTGCAAATTAGAATTTTTCATATATTAAGTTTCCTTAAAGTAGGATAGCTCTATAAATCAAATTGCTTATTTTCTACTAAGAATGACTTATTAACAGATTTTCCAATTTAGAAATTGATACTTTATTATGTAACTTATCTGATCCCACTAATCTGGATCAAGGCTCTAGTCAAGATTGATACCTCAGTTTAAGGAAATAGAGAAAGAGCAAAATGGGGTATAAAATGTCATATAATACAGCGTTTACTTTTTATTCAAAAGTTTGTTTATATTGTTAAAAATCATTTTACATCAAAGATAGTGGTGGTGTTGTCATTAGAAGTAGCTTGCATATACTGAATGCCTGCTATGTTTTGGACGTTTATTTGGCATTTAATACATAATAGATGGTTCATAACTCTATATGGACTCTTTATATAGATTATGATTACAGATTATGGAACTGATGCTTTTGATGATTGGGTAGTTGAGTGATGTGCTGTGTTGCTGGAAACTTTCTCAGAGGTGGAATAAATAATTGTGAGAATCATGAAGTCATTATCAGAATGTTGATTCCATCCTTGTCAGGAGCCAGTCACACATTCTTTGTCCACGAGACATTTTATGCTTTGACTTCTTCTGAACTTCTCAGCCTGCATAATAAGCTCTTGCCCCCTCTCATGGTGGCCCTCCCTGCTTTTAGGTGAGCAGGCTGTTTAAATCCTAGATTTTTCCTCCTATGTGGGCCTGCTCTATAGGCCTGAGATAATCCTCCTCTTTGTTAGTATAGTACTGACCCTGACCTAGCTGCCAGATTGTGGGAAATTGTCCTGTGCCCTTAGTGCCTGTGTCATCTTTGTTAGGAACACTCACTTCAGAGGGTTTGTTGATAGAAGTTTCACTGTGTTTTCTGAGCTTCATTCAATAAGTATTTAATGAGTACTTATTGTACTGTTCTAGATGCTTGGGAGTCACTTCACGTTCTAAGAGGATTGGGAGGAGAAACAATAATAAACATAATAAGTCAATATATAGCATATTAGATAGTGAAGAATGGCAAGGGGAGAAGAAAAAGTTGAGCAGGGCAGGGGAGTTGGGAATGTGGAGTGGAGATTGTGGCGGGTTGCTATTTTAAATAAGTGTAGGCCTCATTTAGAAGGTGATTTTTGAGCAAAGCAATCATGAAGGGAGCCAGGGAGAAACCATGTGGGTATCAAGGGGAGGTGTATGTCAGGCAGAGGAATAGCCAGTGCAAAGGCTTTAGAGCAGGAGTTTGCGTGGTGTGTTCAGGAATAACAGGGAGGCCAATATAGCAGAAATGGAGAAAGTAAAGGGAAAACAGTTGGAGATGAGGTTAGAGGTGAGGGAATGGGCAGGTGTGACATAATAAATATATATTTGGTCTCTGGTCCCATTTCCTGGCACACAGCTCTAAAACCCTTGGAATCTCTGTAAGCGATAAATGTTTTTCTGTGTGCTAATGAGGTGACTAGTGGCTGAGGGCTCCAGGATGGGGGCTAGTTGTGAGGGGAACCAACCACGTGATTAGAGGTATGGAACTTTCAGCCTCCCCATCACCTCCAGGGAGGGGAGACTGGTGGAGGTTGAGTTAATCACTAATGGCCAATGATAGAATCACTCTTGCCTATGTAATGAAGCTTCCATAAAAAATTCTAACTGAAGGAGTTCAGAGAGCTTTTGGGTTGGTGAACATGTGGAGGTGCTGGGAGGGTGGCTCCTTTGAAGAGGGCACAGAAGCGCCATGCCCCTTCCTACCGGCCTTGCCTTATGCATCTCTTCTGTCTGGCTGTTCCAGAGTTGTATTCTTGTATTATAAGCCTGAAATCTATCTAGTCAGTAAGCTGTTTTCCTGAGTTCTGTGAGCCATGCTACCAAATTAATCAAACCCATGGAGGAGGTCATGGGAACCCCAGTTTACAGGCATTCAATCAGAAGTACAGGTGAGAACTTGGGACTTATGATTTGTGTCTGAAGTAAGAGGGGCAGTCTTGTGAGATTGAGCCCTTAACTTGTGAGCTCTGGCACTAACTCCAAGTACTCCAAGTAGGTCGTGTCAGAATTGAGTTAAATTGTAGGATACCCCGTCAGTCTCTACTGAGAATTGGAGAGTTGCTTGTGGTGGGAATCCCATACATCTGGTCTCAGAAGTGGTGTGAGAGTATAGAAGGAAGTGTTTTTCACTTTTAGCAGGTAGTATAGAGGCTTGCAAGCCATTATAAGGACTTTTTGGTTTTTAATCTGAATGTTAACAACATTCATATAAAGACCCATTACAAGGGATTTGAGCAGAGGGATGACACTGATTTAGTTTTAGAAGCTTCTTTTTGTCTACTCTTGAGGATACACTGTAAAGGGTAAAGGGTAGAAGCTAGGAGACTATTTTAGCAATTTGACAAGATTTGATGATGGCTAAGACCAGAATAGTAGAAGTGAAGGTGGTGAGAATTGGTCACATGCTGACTGAGATATGCAAGAAAAAGGAGTCATACATGATACCTTGATATTTGTTCTGAGCAACTGGAAAGATGAAGTTACGGTCAGCTGAGATGGGGGAGAAGGTGTAGGTAAAGCAAGAGTTCAGTTTTGGGCTTTGTCGGGAGAGAGAAGTGTTAGGTAATGCCTCCTTTGGCCTGATTCTCTTCTGGAGGTTGTGTCATAGAGCAGATTGTCATAAGCCATTGTCTCTAGTGTTCATCCTCTATATTCCGGATATACATGCACTCTTGTCTTTCTCTAGTTAGTTACCAGTGGAAACTGGTGAGTAGGTAAAAGCCACAAGAAGTAAGGCACAGTTCTTTTTTGGATACAAAGAAATAGAGCAAAAAAGTGCACAACACTGAAAATTACTTAAATTTGAAAAGCACTCTGAAATCCGACAGTCAGGTCTTCATCCTTACTGTCTTTGACCCATTAGCGACATTTGGCGTACGTGTTAATTCCTCATCCTTGACTTGTTTTGCTTGGCCTGTGGGACACTCTCCTCTCACCTCACTGTTTAATTTTCTCAGTCTCCTTTATATATTTTCTTTGAAGTCCAGCTTTATAAATGTTTGGTTTCCAAATACACGGTGATATTTATCTGTGACCAAAACACTTTCAGGCTCGTATGTACCCATCATCTTAGATATCTCCACTGGGAGGTCAAAATTAATACGTCCAAAACTTAATTCTTTTTTGCATCCATGCCTGACAGGCTTTTACCTACGTGTTCTTGATCTCCGTAAATGCAGTAGATTTAGAACAATATAGGTTTAGAACAATATTGTAGTATGTTAAAAAGGTTTATAGCAGTGGTGGGATAATTCTGATAGAAAAAAACTCCATTCTTCCGGTTACTCAAATCAGAAAACATGTCTTCATGAACTTCTGAATTTCTTCCAACACTCACATTAATCTAGCAACAAATTCCAGGGGCTCTATCTTCAAAATATTTTCAGGTTCTGACATCTTACTATCACCACAGCTCTCCTGTAAGTTCAAGTTACTATAATTTCTACTCTGGACTTTTAAAATAGCATCCTAACCTTACTGTCTTTTCTGCGCTCTCCTCAATGGTCTGTTGTCCACAGAGTAGCCAAAGTGATCCTTTTCAAATTTAAGTTAAGTCATATCCCTTTTTTGTTCAGGACCATCAAATTCCTTTCTGTTGTATACATCACATCCAGGGTCCTTAACATGGCCTGTCATGGGCTACAGCCCACCCTCCAGCGTCTTGTACTCTCACTGCTCAGCATATCCTCCTTCATTTTCTGTGAAGATATTAAGGGTGTCTCTGCTTCAGGGTCTCATGTTCTGTTTGCTCTGGCTTCACTGTTCTTTCCCACATGACTGGCTCCTTCACTTTCCACAAGTCTCTGTTGAAATGTCTTCTCCTCAGGTGACATGATCTTGACACTGCTATCTGAAAAGCACCATCTTCAGTCAGCTCTCTATTTCCTGATCCTTTCTTAATTTTCTTCATAATTATCTACTGTATTATATATTTCTCCGTAGCATATGAATATATGTTTGTGTTTTCATCTCTTCATTCTAGAAAGTGAGTTCTCTGGTATTAGAGACTATCTCGCTAATTATCTGTTAAACTAATTAACAAGTAGTAATTTTGGTGACTCCTTCTGGAAAGAAATTAGAGAAAGGAAGAATTGCATACAGGTCACATGGAGGGAATGTTTAGTAATTTCAAATGTTAGCAAGTATTTTTAGTTTTGAGATATTGAAGATTTTTGGCTTATCGCATTGTGTTTAACTACATCTCTAGGTCGGATTAGACAGGAAGTAATTTAATGTCCCTTCTAAAGATACGTTATTTACTAGGGCCAGCCCCGGTGGCCTAGTGGTTAAGTTTAGAAGACTTTGCTCTGGCGGCCCAGGTTTGGTTCCTGAGCATGGACCTCCACCACTCTGTTAGTAACCCTGCTGTCCCGGCGGTCCAGATACTAAAAAGGAGAGGAACATTGGCATGGATGTTAGCTCAGGGTGAATCTTCCTCAGAAAAAAAAGAAAAAGATATGTTATTTACTAATAGGAGCTATTGATGTTATTAGAACAGATAAATTGAGTACCTAATACAAAATAAATCAATCATCTAGACGAGTGTAAATACAGTGAAGTTTAGATCTTAAATGATCTACAGTCATTAATGCTTTGAGTTTCCTCTTTTTGCATGACCTTAACTCCTTTTAAATATAAAGTGACTATGTCTTAGGCAAAGAGACTGTCTCTTGACTGGAATTTGATCTTGTCATCATCACTCATATACACTTGAATTTGTAATTTATAAAGTTATAAAGGTGAGAAAAAATTTTGCTGTTTTTGTTGGTGGTGGTACAGAATTTCCTTATTACTTTAATCTTATTTTCTCTCTCTGTTTTATAAATTTTCTAATGTAGTCTTCTCTAATTCTTCCAATTGTAGAGTGACAGTGGTTTTGTATATCAAAGGATATCTGTTTTTCAGTTATATCTTCCTTACTATAATCCTTAATCCTTCAACTTTATAAAAATTAAGATACCCCTATAATGAATGAGATTTTTTTTATTGCTTCAGCTTGCTATAGCTCTTCAGCTTGCTATCTGTTTATCTAAAAGAAAACCATAAATGCTTTTAGTAGTAAGATGAATAGTTGTAGTATATCAGTGAAAAGTCCTCAGTGTGTCCTTGTGGTTATATTGCTTATTAGTAAAAAGATGATAAAATGAAATTTTAGTTTACAGTTTGATAGCTAGGCCAGGTTATTGTTAAGAATATATTTCAATAGCCTTATTAGAAGTGATTGTCTACTCTATGAGATTATGGGTACTTCTGATTTTCTTTATGCAGTATTTCTATGATATTTAAAAATCTACATAATAAACAAATACTATTTTATAATTGAAAGAAAACCCAATAAACTTTAAAAGAACAAACAAGGGAGTCTCATGGCTTTATCAGCTATTGTATTAGTTTACTGGGGCTACTGTGACTAAGTCCCACAAACTGGATGGCTTACCAATAGAAATTTATCCTCTCACAGTTCTGGAGGCTAAAAATCTCAAATCAAGGAGTTGGCAGGGCTGGTTGCTTAGGAGGGCTCTGAGTAGAATCCTTCCTTGACTCTTCCTGTCTTTGGGTGCTGGCTGTCAGTCCTTGATATTCTTGACTTGTTTTTGTATCGCTCCAGCCTCTGCCTGCCATCACATGGATTCTTTCTGTCTGTCTCTGTCTTTCTTCTGATGACTGCTGCTAGTCTTACTGGATTAGGGTCCACTCTAATGACCTCATCTTAACCTAATTACATCTGCAAAAGCCGTATTTCCAAATAAGGTCATTGTTCACAGGTACTGAAGGCTAGGACTTCAACATATTTTGGGAGGTAGAGGGGAGTGACACAATTCAACCATAATAGCTATCATGAGTCCAATTTAAGCTCTCAATACCATTCTGCATAGTCCAATCCTCTCCATTTTAAAAATAGAAAACAAAACCAAAAATGTCTAGGGGCTAGAATGGTGGCATAATGGTTAAGTTCACGTGCTCCACTTCAGCGGTCCAGGGTTTGCAGGTTCAGATCCTGGGCACAGACCTACACTCCGCTCATCGAACCACGCTGTGGCAGAATTCCACGTACAAAATAGAGTAAGATTGTTACAGATGTTAGCTCAGGGCCAGTCTTCCTCACAAAACAACAGAAAACAAAACCAAAAAAACCCCTAAAGAGTTTAAATACTGGTGTAGATTTTCTAGTTATTTGAGTACTAGCTTAGGTTTTGGGGGGAGAATGGAGTTAGTACCTAGGATATTGAAGGAAAGTGGCCCCAGAATCCTGCCTGCTGGTAAAGCACTGACTCATAAGAAAACAGCAGTGATTTTTTTTTCTTTTTCTTTTTTTCTTTGCTCAAACTCCTGGCACATTTTCAAGTTAAAATTTAATTTTTTAATCATAAGCTTAAAATAGTTGCATAAGATAAAATTGCCAGTCCTTCTCAAACTCTTCCAAAAAATCAGAGAGGATCCTTCCAAACTCATTTTACAAGGCCAGCTTTACTCTGATATCAAAAGTAAATAAGGATGCTACAAGAAAAGAAAGCAACAGGCCAATATCCCTCATGAATATAGATGCAAAATTCTCAACAAAATGTTAGCAAACCAAATTCAATAGCACATTAAAAGGATCATACACCATGATCAAGTGGGATTTATCTCTGGGATACAAGGATGGTTCAACATTCACAAGTCAAAAAATGTAATATATCACATTAATAGAAGGAAAGATAAAAATCATGTCGTCTCAATAGATGCAGAAAAAGCATTTAACAAAAGTCAGCATTTTTTAATATGAAAATTCTCAACATGGTAAGTATAGAGGAAATGTACCTCAGTGTAATAAAGGCCTCGATGAAGCCCACAGCTAATAAATTCAACTATGAAAGGTTGAAGGCTTTTCCTCCAAGATCAGGAACAAGACAGGGGTGCCCACTCTCACCACGCCTGTTCAACATAGTTCTGGAAGTCCTAGGCGGAGCAATTAGGCAAGAAAAAGAAAGAAAAGACATCCACGTCTTAGAAAGGAAGGAGTAAAAGTGTCCCTGTTTGCAGATACCATAATCTTGTACATAGAAAATCCTCAAAGAACTGTTAGAACTAATAAATGAATTCAGTAAAGTTGCAGGATACAAAGTCAACATAAAGAAGTCAGTTGCATTTCTATACATTAACAGTGAACCATCTGAAAAAGAAAGAACTAAAACAATCCCATTTACAAGAGCATCAAAAACAGTAAAATATTTAAGAATAAATTTAATCAAGGATGTGAAAGATCTGTACACTGGAAACTGTAAGACATTGATAAAAGAAGTTTAAGAAGACACAAATAAATGGAAAGATATCCCATGTTCATGGGTGGGAAGAATTAATACTGTTAAAATGTCCATACTACCAAAAGCCATCTATGGATTCAATGCAGTCCCTTTCAAAATTCCTGTGGCATTTTTCGCAGAAGAGAAAAAAGAATTCTAAAATTCATATGGAACCAGAAAAGACCCTGAATAGCCAAAGCTACCCTGAGAAAGAAGAACAAAGCTGGAGACACCACACTTCCTGATTTCAAGCCATATTACAGAGTTATAGTAATCAAACGATGTGGTATTGTCCTAAAAATAGATGCACATACCAGTGGAACAGAATTGAAAGCCCAGAAATAAATCCACACGTATATGGTCCTCTAATATTTGACAAGGGAGCTGAGAATACTCAATGCAGAAACAATAGCCTCTTCAATAAATAGTGCTGGGAAAACTCAATATTCACGTGCAAAAGAATGAAATTGGACCCCTACATTACACCACTAATAAAAATTAACTCAAAATGAATTAAAGACTTAAATGTATGACCTGAAACCTTAAAAGTTCTAGAAGAAAACACAGGAAAAAAGCTCCTTGACATTTGTCTTGGCAATGAGTTTTTGGATATGGCACCAAAAGCACAAGCAACAAAAGCAAAAATAAACAAGTGGGAATATATCAAACTAAAAACCTGCACAGCAAAAGAAATGATCAATAAAATGAAAAGGCATCATACAGAATGGGAGAAAATATTTACAAACTGTGTATTGGATAAGGGTTAATTTCCAAAATGTATAAGGAACTCATGCAACTCAATAATGGACGAAGGACCTGAACAGGCATTTTTTCCAAGAAGAAAACAGATGGCCAGTAGGTACATGAAAAGGGGCTCAGTATCACTAATCATCAGGGAAATGCAAATCAAAACCTCACACCTATTATAATGGCTGTTATTCAAAAAGATATAAAAAGTGCTAGTGAGGATATAGAGTAAAGGGAACCTTGTGTGCTGTTTTTGGGAATATAAACAGTACAGTACAGTGAGTACAGCCAGTATGGAAAACAGTATGGAGGTTCCTCAAACAATTAAAAATAGATGGGCTAGCCCCATGGCCGAGTGGTTAAGTTCGCATGCTCCACTTTGGTGGCCCAAGGTTTTACTGGTTCGGATCCTGGGTGTGGACCTAATACCACTCATCAAGCCATGCTGAGGCGGCCTCCCACATAGAACTAGAAGGACCCACAACTAGAATATGCAACTATGTACTGGGAGGCTTTGGGGAGAAGAAGGAAAAGAAAAAAAGAAGATTGGTAACAGATGTTAGCTCAGGGCCAATCTTAAAAATAAAAACCTTAAAACTAGAACTACTGTATGATCCAGCAATTCCAATTCTGGATATATCTCTGAAGGAAACAAAATCATTGGGTGAGATATCTGCACCGCCATGTTCATTGCAGCATTATTTACAGTAGCCAAGACATGGAAACCACTTAAGTGTCTGTCAACAAATGAATGGGTAAAGGAAATGTGACACACACACGGACACACGTGTATATATATGCACACACACAATGGAATATTATTCGGTTATAAAAAAGAAGAATATCTTGGCATTTGCAACAACGTAGGTGGACCTCGAGGATATTATTCAAAATGAAATAAGTCAGACAGAGAAAGACAGCTACTGTATAATCTCCTATTTGGAATCTAAAAAAACAAACTGAACTCATAGAAACAGAGTAGACGGTGGTTGCCAGAGGCAGGGGTGGGGGAAAGGGTGAAGGTGGTCAGCAGATACACACTTCCAGCTATAAGATGCATAAGTGCTGCAGATCTAATGTGCAGCATGGCGATTATAGTTAATAATACTGTATTGTATACTTGAAAAATTCGCTGAGAGTAGATCTTAAAAGTTCTCACTATGTACACACAAAAAATGTTAACTGTGATTTCAGTTTATGCCGTGTGAGTTGGTATAACTGTCCTCCTCCTAGTGTAGAAACCTGGAGACTCTGCTTCTTCTCTGCTTCACAGGTCTTGCTGGCTTGCTTCTGATAGGTGCCTCCTATTCTTCCCCTGTTTCTGCTACTGTTACCCTAGTTCAGACTCATGTCACCTCTCATCCACGTTTCTTCACTAACCTCCCAGTTTACCACCTTTGCCTGTGGACTCACCTCACATCCATCTCATTCACTGCCATCGTCTATTTAAACCCCAAATCTGGTTGTCATTTCCCTGCTTAAGACGGACAAAGGCTTTTCACCACTTAGTATTGGGTCAAATTCAGGTGTCTTATTTGACCTTCAGGACTAGCCATGACCTGGCCCTTGGTTATCTCTCCACCTTGTACTTTATTGTGTATAGAGTCTTACTTCCTTACTTGGTTCATAGTGTTTCTTTGGAATGCATCCCACCCTCTCAACACACCCGTGAAGCTTTCATTTGTTCTTTAAGATAAAAGATGGGGCTGTTTCTGCGTCTGCACTAATCTTATGGGATGATATGCATATCTCTGACTTTGCATGTCTACGTATTGTTTTTGCTTTGGACCTCAACTGCACTAACACTGCATGATTGAGTTAATCATAATCTTCAGTTCATGACATGTCATTACCAATATGTATAAGACCCTTATTTCTTATTTTTAGTGTATTTCTTCTCCTTCCCCCTCCTCCTTTCTCATCTCTGTCTCTCCACCAATAGGCACCTATTTTAGTATATTTAATATAGATTCTTCCAATCAACCTTTCATGTTTGTGTTTACAAACTTGTGAATTGCCTAGTGTTATTTTGAGTATGTGTTATTAATTCATAAAATTGGTATTATGCTATAAATCTCATTCTTCTTTTATTCAACCAAAGTGGAGCGTGGGAACTTAACCACTATGCCACCGGGCCAGCCCTTGTACTATCTTTTTTAACTTTAATTTTCTGTAAGTTTGTTTTACAGCTTAATATTCACTTTTAAATCGATTTTGTTTGACCCTACAATTGCTATATCAAATTTCTTTTGGTTTACACTTTTCTGGTATATCTTTTTTTGTTTTAATTTTATATTTGCATGTATATATACACACACACATACATATGTAACTTATGTAATGCATAAATGTGATTAATTTGCATACTATAGTTTTTTGGGGGTTTTTTTAGTGCAGGCTTTTTTCCTGCTTTTATTTTCTAGCCTGGCTGTCATCACCATTTCAATTACACATATACATACTCCTCATTGCTCAGATTATCATATAAAGCATACGTATTTTCATACATAGATTATTTTACAAAAATGGGATCATGTTAAAATTGTGCGTTTTGCCTTTGTCACTCAAAAACTCTGTATTATATAATTATGTCCCTAGCTATGGACACTCATGTTTTTTCCTTCCTTATTTACTTTACCTACCTAATGTGTCTCAGTAAAGTAGTACTTCTATTTTTGGGGCATAGATTCTCGATACAAGTTTTTAGATTGCAGGAGTTTATGTTTAATTTTAATAGTTGTTGCCTGGTTGATGTAATATTGCCACAAGGGTATTATACTATAATTACATTTTTTATTAGTCAACGCTGAAGGAAAGTACCTCTTTCCATTTATCCCCACCAACAGTGTCACTTCTAAGGTTTTGCCGGCCTGATGGAAACAAAGTAGCTCATAATCACCCTGTTTTAATGCCTGTGTTGGGCTCTCCAGGATCCCTCCCCTTCCAGGTTGGGCGATTCTCTAGGAGAGCTCGGAGCACTCAGCGTGTAGTCATACTCATTGCTGTGCTTTGTTACAGTGAAAGGACGCACAGCAGCATCAGCAAACAGAGGACCATGGGGTGAAGGCTGGAGGAGACTGGGCGCAGCTTCCACTGGCTCTCTCCCAGTGGAATTACGTGGGACACACTAACTCCTCCAGCAGTGCATTGTGATGACATAGATAAAACGTCTGCCAGAAGCTCAGTAGAGACTCAGCGCCTCAGGTCTTTATTTACAGGGGGAGGGGTAATCATGTAGGCCTCCTTTGCCCAGGACGTACCAAATTTCCAGACTTCCGAAAGAGGAACAGGTGTTCAGGATAAACCACGTTGGTTTGCGTGGTACAGGGGCCAACTCTTACTAGTCATTGTTTGGGGGAATCCTCCTGAAATCTTAAGTTCCCAAAGGCTGAAACCTTGCAAACAGGCTTTTCTAACGGTAGCAGTCTCTGGCCTGCTATGTTGTCTTTTCTATCCCTTTTTTAAAAATTTTTTAAGCAGCTTTATTTGAAATATAATTCACATACCATATAATTCACTCATTGAAAGTGTACAATTTAGTGGTTTTTAGTATACTCAGAGAAACGTGTATCTATACCACAGTTTTAGAACATTTTCATCACCTCAAAAAGAATACCTGTACCGTTTGGCCAACACTCCTTCACCTCCCCGTCTCTGTAGCTCCTACTTCTCTGGTATAAGCAACCACTAATCTACTGTCTCTGTGGATATGTCTGTTCTGGACATTTTGTTTGAGTGGAATCATATAATGTGTGGTCTTTTCTGACAGGCTTCTTTCACTTTGCAGTATATTTTCAATGTTCATCCCTGTTGTAGCATTATAAGTACTTCATTCCTTTTCATGGCTGAATAATATTCCATTTTGCAAAAATATATATACACGTGCATGTGTGTGCGTGTGCTGTATTTTGTTCATCCATTCATTAGTTGATGAACTTTTGGGTTGTTTCCACCTTTTGGCTGTTATGAATATTGCTGTTAGCTCTTTTCTGAACAGCCTCCTGGATATTTATTGCAAGAATAAGTATAGAATTACATTTGCATTCCTGGAATAAACCCTACTTGATGATTATTCTTTTCAATAGTAAATTATTCTTTTGACACATTGACAGATTATGTTTGCTAGAGTTTTATTTCTAAGTTTTGCGTCTGTAATCACATGTCACATTGGGCTGAATTTTATCGTGTTTTGGTATTAAGGTTATGTTAGCTTCAGGAAATGATATGGAGTACTTTTAATTTTCCCTGTGGCCTGCAATAATTTAACAGATTTAGATAAAGTTTAACTTTGAATCCATCTGATCCAGATGCCACTTTCAATGCGAGAACTTTTGTTTCCTTTCCGTTTTCTTCTAAACTAGTCTTTTAAAAATTTTTCTCCTTTTTCTTGGATTAATATTGGTAATTTGTATTTTGCTAGGAAATTACCTATTCCTTTAAATTTTCAAAGTTATTGGTGTAAGATTGAAGTGGTATTCTTTTATAGTTCTTTTGGTTGCTTATGTATCTGTGGTCATTTCTCCTTTATCAATTGTATTCGTGTTTATATTTCTCTTTTTCTTTTTTTCCTTAATCAGGCTTGTGAAGATTTTGTCTGTTGTATTAGTTTTTGAAAGTTTAGTTTGGGATTTGTTTTTCTTTCTATTGTTTGCATGTAAATGGGCTTGAAAATCTTTTGCTCTTTTTTTTTTTTTAAAGATTTTATTTTTCTTTTTTCTCCCCAAACCCCCCTGGTACATAGCTGTGTATTTTTAGTTGTGGATCCTTCTAGTTGTGGCATGTGGGACGCCACCTCAGCATGGCCTCATGAGCGGCGCCATGTCTGTGCCCAGGATCTGAACTGGCGAAACCCTGGGCGGCCACAGCAGAGCGCACGAACTCAACCACTCGGCCACGGGGCCAGCCCCTGCTCTTTCTTTTTAAGGTTTCACAATTTTCATCCTACTTCTTCCTTCCCCTCATCATGTTTGGAGTTTTGAGTCATCTATTCTGTTTGTCTCTGTGGGTTTTTCAGTCTTTAATTCTGGAGAAATCTTAATCATTTCTAAAAGTATTTACTCAATTTGCTTTTGCCCTTTCTTTCCAGCAATCCTTTGAGAGATAGATAATGACACTTTTAGATTTCATCAGTGTCTCTTAGCTTTTTGAAATGTTTATATTTTCCATTTCTTTATTCCTTTTTTAATGGTTTGTAGTAGAATTTCTTGACCTGAACTTAATATGATCTTCCTTTCCATTTATTTTGCTAGTTAACTCATCCTTTGAGTTTTTTTAATTTCAGTAGTTTTAAAAAATATACTCATATTCAGTTGGCAGATATTTATTAAGTTTATTGTAAAGTTGTGTTCCCTTCGGTCTCTTCATTCTCTTTCCTGTGGTAGGGAGTGTTCAATTTATTGCCCTTCTTTCATAGGGCTCGTCCTCTGCAAGTGTTTGGTTACCTTTTTCCTCGAAGTACCAAGTTATAAGCTAGTAATATTTACATTAGGAGAAGGGCGAAAGCACTAGGCTCTAATTTGTGTTTCTTCAGTTGATTTCAAGGAGCAGAGGTGGGGATGTAAGGGCTTGATTTGGGCTGATGCCATTTGAGAGTTGGTTCCAAAAAGAGCTTCCTCTTGCCCTGCCTAGAGGCATGGTCTTCTCCAGGTCCTCCTATGCTCTCTGTCCAATTTGTGGAGTAGGGGTGAGGACGGAACACACAGGGGCCTTTCAGGCACCTGTACTTGTTATCTCTTCCCAAACTGGCTGTGCTCTGGTGCTACCCTGACGTCATCATCTCCCTTACCCCTGAGATGGCACTGGGCTGGTGGGAGAGGTTTCCTGTTCCATTGCTTTGTGTGGGGTGGGAATTCTCTGCCCTGAGCAATATGAGGAACGGAAAAGGTCACAACTAGAAAGCTCTTTCCCAGTCTGTAGCACTTGGGCCTCTCTATCTCTTGACTGCTGTTTCCCTCCCACTCTAAAGCCAGTTACTTTTGGTGTCCTTAAGGTTTCTCCCTGTTTCTCATTAGACTACCTGTTTTTGTAGAATCTCCAGAGTTGGGATGGAGGGAGAGAACCAGGAGCACATACTAGTCTGACATCTTGCACAGGAATGGAAGCCATACTATTTTTAAATTATCTGTTTGTGTCTGTGCCCCTCACCAAACTAAACTCACGAAGGGTAGGGATTGTTTCATGTACTTTAGCACAGTTCATGGTATAGATCTGGTGCCTAGTAAATGATTGTTGAAAGAATATCATTTCAAAAGGATTCTTCCATTAAAAATATGAATTTACTACCAATACAGAGCTCCCTTAATGTTGTAAAATCATGACTACATTTACTGAAAACTTAATTCATATGACAGGTTTTGGGATCATTTAAGTCACTTTAGAAGAGGTTACAATCCATAGAGTTAAAAAGAAGGAAACAACTGACATAGTATTTTATAATTCTTGAAACATTTAACCTGTGTTAAGTTAAGCAGGGCTCTTATTGTTAGCCGCATTTTATGGATGAAGAAGCTGTGAATCAGAGATGATAAGGATTTATCTAAGACCAATAGCTGCTAAGTGATGAGCTGATACATGGGCCTGGGTTCAGGTCTCCTGACTTTCATTCTTTAGAGAGTGATGCTGTCCTTCTTTGTTCCTCAGTGCTTTGCCATCCTAGTGGATATTTGATCAATGGTATTGAACTGACCTGTGCCATTCTGTGTCTCATCTTTTTGTTCTGGGAAAATGAAACTCAGTGACGTTCAGCCAGAGTTTAAAGCTGAAGTCCTTACAGAGGGCTTTCGAGGCCCTACATGATCTCTCTTTCCCATCCTCCCTTTTCGTCTGCTCTCCTCTTTGTTCATATTTCTCCTGCCTCACTGGGCTTCTTACTATTCTTCCAACATACCAGGCATGCTGTGCGCTCTGCTAGGAATGCCTTCTCCCAGGTGGCATCTTCACCTCCTTCAAATCTTTGTGCAAAGGTAACCTTCTCAATTAGACTTTCCCTGACTATCCTATTTAAAAGTGCAAGCTGTCTGACATTATATATACACTTCCCTTTCTTTGAATGGTTTTTCTGTTAGCATTCAGCATATAACTCTTGTAGTACATGCTATAATTTATTATGCATTGTGTTATTGCTTGCCTTTCCTCATTATAATATTAGTTCCAGTGCCTGGCACAATACTTGGCTCAATAAATGTTTGTTGAATGAATGAATGTAGGAAGGAAATTCAATCAATTAAACAGAACTTTCTTAGTAATATTTCGTTCTTTTTAATTAAGAAGTTTAACGTTTAAAGTTCTTTTAGCCATTTGTGATTAAGATGGAAGTTTAATTTACTAAGATTTGTTTGTCAATTTAAGGTTTCTTCTGAGTTGTACCTATCAATTTACATAAAATCTACTGATTTTCTTGGAAAAATAATGTGATTCTGTGTGTAAGATAGATAACAATATAGTCTCTATCTGTTTTAATAAACAAAGCAATTTATTGTTGACAGCAATCTAATATTTTTCGAAATACTACTTAAGGTCTAATTTAGTTCTGATTTTCTGTAGAATATTTTCCTTATGAAACCACCATATGAATATTGAAATCTTGAAAGTAGATAGTGATTGATGTCACATTGACATTTTTAAAAAAGTTTAAATGTTGAACTCTGTTTTCAAAGAATGTTATTAGTATTTATCCTTTTTATGATTAGTTTTAATTATGTATTTAATATTTGTGTTCAATTAGTACAGTAGGAATTTTCTTGATTAGCCTTTACTTTTGTTTAAATGTTTGTTTTCTTTCTTATAGATTTGCTTTGAGGTGCATTGATATGAAATATGGAGTCATCTTTGATAACTTCACCTGGGAAATAGTCTTCTTTCTTACTAAAAAACCATAAGGAAAACAAACGACCAAAGGAATCATACCAAATGCCGACTCTGCATCTTTTTGTATCATCTATTTTTTTAAACCATCAAGACAAATGGCTTATTTAAAGACAATGATTTGTTCATTATTTTTAGCGGTTTTTTAAAAAATCTTTTTCGTCTTAAACTATGCAACTCTTCTGTAGAATTTAACACATTTAAAAATCTTTAAGGCCTTGATTAAATTAGCTTTCAGAACCTCAGTGTTTATGTAGCCTTTTTTTGCTTGACAAAATCTTCAAAAATTTACAGCGTCAGGAAAGATATGAACTTGGAAACTTACATTATTATAATAGACTGCTGTGAATTTAAGTGGACGATTGAAGACATCATCCGTTTTATCATCAGAAATATCGCATAAGCGTATAATTCTTTGCTTTAATGCAAACAAAGTTGCTTGAAAATGGCCTGGGTAAAATTCTTACGGAAACCTGGTGGCAATCTTGGAAAAGTCTATCAGCCTGGGAGCATGCTGTCCCTAGCCCCTACCAAAGGCTTGTTAAATGAACCGGGACAGAACAGCTGCTTTCTTAACAGTGCTGTACAGGTGAGACCATAAGTACTTCTTACATTTTAAAAAGTGCTTTTCAGGAAATCTTTTGTTTAATGCTTCTCTAACTCGTAAATTAAGAATAAAGTTATTATTTAAACACATGGATAAGGAGAACAGATTAGTGCTTACCAGAGGAGGGAGGGGGGTGTGGAGAGGGCGAAAGGGGTAAAGGGGCGCATATGTATGGTGATGGATAAAAATTAGATTATTGGTGGTGAACACGCACTCTGTACAGAAACTGAAATATAATAATGTACGCCTGAAATTATACAATGTTAGAGGCCAATATGACCTCAATAAAGTAATTAACTAAAAAGAAATAATACAGTTATTGACTGGAATGACTTTTTCATGTCACTTTTAATGGTAGCAAAAATATTTGGGCCAGACATTTTGGTATTTATAATAAATTGAAATGGTTTTTTCAACAGATTGATATATTACTGTGATATTAAAAAATCTTTTGATTTATAATGTTTACTTAGTAAATTAAGAATGTTTCTAAAATACGTAAATTTTTTTTTTTAAATCAGCTAGTCTACTTCCCTCCTCCCACTTCTTAAAGAAATCTGGTAGAATCCCAAGAGATAGCATAAAAAGAAACAAACAGCTTGGATTTAGATGAGAGTGCAGAGTTTTAATCTCAGAACTGAAAGTCCCTTCGCCCCGCTGTGGCTCTTAAATCACCTCTATGGAATCGTGATTTGGACGCCGGTTTTAGTTAGATCGAAGGTTAATCCGTTTTGCTTTAGTCCTTGTTGAAGTTCTTTTAATTAACAGTATGTATTAACCTGCCCTTCTGCCTTCGATCAGTATCCTTTCTTATGCATGATATAGTTTTTATTCAACAGTTCCAGATTTTGTAGTGTCCTTTGTCCGTCTGACTACTGGCTATACTATACTAGAGATAAAGATGTAAAATATTGGACTATTTTTCTGTTGACCCTAGAATATACCATAAAAGAATTTATTTATAATAAGCCAGTTTTCACATATTTTCTATTGCTTTTTTTTCCTCCTGAAAACTGAGAGTAGAAAGAGAAATATTGGTTAATTAACTCATTTGATAAAAGAACACATCTAGAATGTGTCAGGTGCTCAGACTTCTGACTCAGACCTGTCTTCTCAATGGCCCTCTGTCTGGGACATGTGTCAAGCTTGAAAGTTTCATAGTTTACCCAGGGAAGGAGAGCAATTGGTATTAAGAAAGCATTAACTCTCATTTACTTTGAGACCCTTAAATGGCAATCACTGTTTTGCCTTGGCTTAAGATGCCGCTGACGTTAAGTGCTGTGAGAAATGCAGGAAAGTATTTATTGAACGTCACTGGACCTAGGGAAATATCATACCCCCGAAAGACTGGGAATTAAATGCTTCTGATTGAATCAGGCTGAGAGACAAGGCTTCTGTCACTTCAAATCTTTTCCTATCACCCCTTCTCCGCTTCTTTTTTTACATTTATATTTTTCCCTCTGTTTTTGTCCTTTTCTTTGGTTTCCAAAATAACTGTGTGTAGTTTAAGGAGATGAAAAGCATCTTGTAACAAGAGAAACTTCTGAGTAAGGACACTTGAATGGTAAAGAAAATGCAGAAGTATTCCTATGATGATGTATTTTTTAGAAAAGAACTTTCCCCTGACCTTTACCATGAAGATTATTTATATTTATCTACATAAATTACCATTTCCGGTGCTCATCACTCCTTTGTGTAGATCCAGCTTTCCATCTGGTATCATTTTCTTCTGCTTGAAGGATCGCTTTTAACATTCCTTGTAGTATAGGTCTATTGGCGATGAGTTCTTTCAGCCTTTGTGTGTTTGGAAAAAAATTCTTTATTTTACTTTTGTTTTTGAAAGATATTGCGCTCATTAAGGAAGTTTTAAGTTGACAGTTTTTCTCTTTCAGTATTTAAAAAATTTTGCTTCTCCGTCTTCTAGCTTGCGTTATTTTTTTCTCTAGTTTTATTGAGAAATAATTAACATACATCACTGTATGAGTTTAAGGTGTGCAACATGATTTAATTTACATATATTGTGGGATGATTACCACAGTAGGTTCAGCTAATATCTATCTTCTTATATAGATACGATAAAAAGGAAATAAAGAAAAAAAGGAAAACCTTTTCTCCTTGCGATGAGAACTCTTAGGATTTACTCTTAACAACTTTCCTGTACATCATACAGCAGGGTTAGATGTAGTCATTATGTTGTACATTACGTCCCTGGTACTTATTTATCTTGTAACTGGAAGTTAGTACCTTTTGATCACCTTCCTCCAGTTCCTCCTTCCCCCCACCCCCTGCCTCTGGTAACTACAAGTCTGATCTCTTTTTCTGTGAGTTTGTACATTTGTTTTTTAGATTCCACGTATAAGTGAGATCATACAGTATTTGTCTTTCTCTGACTTGTCTCACTTAGCATAGTGCCTTCAAGTTCCATCCATGTTGTTGTAAATGGTAGGCTTTCCTTGTTTTTATGGCTGAATAATATTCCATTGTATGTAAATACCACAACTTCTTTATCCATTCATCCATCAGTGGACACTTAGGTTGTTCCATGTCTTGGCTATTGTAAATAATGCTGCTATGAACATGGGGGTGCAGATATCTTTGTAAGTGTTTTGTTTCTTTTGGATATGTTTCCAGAAGTGGTATTGCTGGCTCATATGGTAATTCTATTTTTTCATTTTTTGAGAGGATCGTCTATATTGTTTTTGACAGTGGCTGTACCAATTTACGGTCCCACCAGTAGTGCACAAGGGTTTCCTTTTCTCCACATCCATGCCAGCATTTATCATTTCTTGCCCTTCTGACAGGTCTGAGGTAATATCTCATTGTGGTTTGAATTTGCATTTCCTCAATGACTAGTGATATTGAGCATCTTTTCATGTACCTGTTGGCCCTTTGTATATCTTCTTTGGAGAAATGTCTATTTGGGTTTTTTGCTCATTTTTTAATTGGACTGTATGTTTTTTTGCTGTTGAGGTGTGTGAGTTCTTTATATATTTTGGATATTAACCCCTTATCAGATATATGGTTTGCAAATATTGTTTCCTGTTCTCTAGGTAGTTTTTTCACTTTGTTGGTGGTTTATTTTGCTGTACAGAAGCTTTTTGTAGTTTGATGTACTCTCACTTGTTTAATTTTCATTGTTGTTGATTGTGCTTTAGGTGTCATATGAAAAAAATCATTGCTAAGACCCATGTCAGGGAGGTTTATTCCTATATTTCTTCTAGGAGTTTCATGGTTTCAGGTCTTACATTTAAGTCTTTAATCCATTTTGAGTTAATTTTTGTGAGTGGTGTAAGGTATGAGTCCAGTTTCATTCTTCTGCATGTGAATATCCAGTTATCCCAGCACAATTTATTGAAAAGACTGTTTTTACTCCATGGAGTATTCTTGGCTCCCTTGTCAAATATTAGTTGACCATATATGCCTGGGTTTCTTTTTTGGCTCTCATTTCTGTTCCATTGGTCTATTTGTCTGTTTTTGTGCCAGTACCATACTGTTTTGATGACTATAGCTTTATTGTATAGCTTGAAATCAGGAAATGTGATGCCTCCTGCTTTGTTCTTCCTCATGATTTCTTTGGCTATTTGGGGTCTTTGGTGGTTCCATATAAATTTTAGGAGTATTGTTTCTACTTCAGTAAAAAATGCCACTGGACTCTTAATAGGGATTGTATTGAATTTATAGGTGGCTTTTGGTAGTATGGACATTTTAACAGTATTAATTCTTCCAATCCACGAACATGGGATACCTTTCCATTTATTTGTATCTTCTTAGATTTCTTTCATCACTGTCTAGTAGTTTTCAGAGTATAGATCTTTTAGCTCCTTAGCTAAATTTATTTTTAAGTATTTTATTTTTGATGCTACTGTAAATGTGATTGATTTCTTTATTTCTTTTTTAGAAAGTTCATTATTGGTATATAGAAATGCTGCAGATTTTTGTGTGTTAATTTGTATCCTGCAGCTTTACTGAATTCATTGATTAGATATAATAGTTCATTGCTTGAATCTTTAGGATTTTCTCTATGTAAAATCATGTCATCTGCAGTAGAGACAGTTTTGCTTCTTTCTTTCCAATTCTGATACCTCTTTTCTCTCTTTCTTGCCTGATTGCTCTGGCTGGGACTCTAGTACTATGTTGAGTAGAAGTGGTGACAGTGGGCACCCTTGTCTTGTTCCTGATCTCAGAGGAAAAATGTTCAACTTTTCACCATTGAGTATCTTCTAGCTTGCATTATTTCGAATGAAAAACCTACTATCATTTTTATCTTTGTTCTTCTGTACATAATCTGTTCTTTTTCTCTGGCTACTTTTAAGATTTTCTCTTTATCACTGGTTCAAAGCAATTTGATTATGATATGTCTTAACATAGTTTTCTTTTGGAATTTATTGAGCGTCTTGGATCTGTGGGTTATAATTTTAATCAAATTTGGAAACTATTTGATCATTATTTCTTCAAATAATTTTTTTGTCTCTCCTCTCCTTTGGAGGATTCCAGCTCATATATTGGTTGCTTGAAGTTGTCCCACAGCTCAATGATGCCCTCTTCATTTTCTTTCCTGTTTCATTTTGTATGATTTCTGTTGCTGTGTCTTCAAGTTCATTAATCTTGTCCTTTGCAATGTCTAATCTGCTATTTATCCTATTCAGTGTATTTTTTATCTCAGACATTGCAATTTTCCCCTCTAGAAGTTTGATCGGGGTCTTTTTAAAATCTTTCCATGTCTATACTTAACTTTTTCAGTCTTTTCCCTAGCTTCTTATACATATGAAATACATTATAATAGTTGTTTTAATGTACTTGTCTACTAATTCTGTCATTTATGCACATTCTGGGTGTTTGAATTGATTTTTTTTTCCTCCTCCTCATTTTCAAATATATTTTCCTTTTCTTTTCTTTTTAAAGATTGGCACTTAAGCTAACAACTGTTGCCAATCTTTTTTTTTTTTCTGCTTTATCTCCCCAAATCCTCGCAGTACATAGTTGCGTATTTTAGTTGTGGGTCATTCTAGTTGTGGCATGTAGGACGCTGCCTCAACGTGGCCTGATGAGTGGTGCCATGTCCGCGCCCAGGATCCAAACCGGCGAAATCCTGGGCAGCTGCAGCGGAGCACACGAACTTAACCACTCTGCCACGGGGCAGCCCCTGAAATATATTTTCTTCTGTCTTTTAATGCCTGGTAATTTTTTATTGGACGTCAGACATTTTAAATTTTACCTTGTTGGGTGATAGATATTTTTATATTCCCAAAAATATTCTTGAACTTTGTTCTGCGACAGGGTTACTTTATTGGGGAATAGTTTGATCATTTTACTTTTATACTTTCTTAGGCAGTACCAGAGCTGTGTTCATTCTAGGGTTAATTTCTCTGCTACAGGGGCAGGGCCCTTTTTTCTTGTTTAACCAAAATTCTGCGAATTATGAAGTTTTCCACTTTGGCTGTTGGGAACAGGCACATCCTAGGCTGGTATGAGCTCTAGGTACTGTTCCCTCTTCTCTTTTTGGGTATTTCTTTCCCCAGCCTCAGGTAGTGTCCTCATAGTACTCACCTCAATACTCAACGGGAGCCCTCAACACAGCTCTGGGGTTAACTGTCCGGGCAGCTCTCCCTGCAGTACTCGGCCCTGCCAGCCCAGCTACTTTGGCTCCCCTCAACTCCCACCTCCATCTCTTCAACTTAGGGGATCCGTTGGCCTCTCATGTTAAAATGTCGGCCATATAAACTAATTTGCAAAGCCACTCCTCACTGACAAAACAGCCGTTCAAGTAGACTTTTTGTCAGAAAAAGCCTGACTTCATTTAAAAAAATTCAAAATACAAACGTTAATATGCAGTTTGTTGAATACTTTTACAAACTGCTGAGAAATAAATCGTGGAATACATCTTATAAGAAATTACTGAGAGTGAACATTCTTACAATGTTATGGATATAGTATAAGTCAGAAAAATGAGTTTAAGTACCATTTCTTGTTACTTAATTTTTGAGTTATTTTTTAGATCTTTTTGAAGTGAAGAATATGATGAGAGATTTGCATCCTTTTATTAAATTTGTATGCATATATGTAGTAATCTTGGAGTAATTAAATAAGAAACATGTATAAACATTCAAAAATGTGTACATTAATTTTGTTAGGTACCATGTTAAAATGCTACATGCAAATAATACAAAAGAAAAACTTATTAGTCCAACAAATTGCTTAGACTTTAATTTTTTTAAACAGGTGGTAGAGCATAATTGATATTTTAAAAAGAACTATGATAAGGATTAACAATAATTAGAATAATTTTTGATATGAATTTGGTAAAATAGATTTTAAACTATTGTATTGAAAAATATGCAGAGAATTTAAGAGAATTCACATAAAATATTTTTTCTGTAGCTTGGATCCAGTGTAACTTATACATTTTGCTAATCCCAGAAAATGTGTCAGATATACTTGAAAGACTCACTTCATTAGCCTTATAAACAAATTATAGCATGTATTCTCTTTGGCTGAATATTTTAAACTTTTATCTGATGAGAAAACAGTACAATTAAGTATGTATGACATATTGGTGTGGTTTTAAGTCTCTAAGTTAAAAGCAAGGTTAACATTTATGACTATAATTTATTGTCTTCTTACCATGTGCTAGACATGTATCTGACACTACTTGTTTAATCTAATCCAAACCTTACAGCAATGCTAAGAGGTAGGTACTACAGTTATCCTCATTTTACTGATGGGAAAACTGAGTTTCAGAAAACATTTTGCCCAAGTCAGCCCAAGAGCTGGTAAACGATAGAGCCAGAATTGAACCCGGGCAGCCTGCCTTCAGAGGTGGTTATTAACTGCAGTGCTGTGCTGCTCCCCAAAGCCGTGCTGTCATGAGCTTCATCTTCCTTGTTGGTAAAATGAATTTCATAGAGTATATTTTGTGGTATGATAGGATATGATATGCTAGAAAGTTATGAAACATATTCAAGTGGTTTGCAAAACATTGAGTTAATTGTGATAGTTAACTGGATCCTATTATGCTTTAAGAAAAAGCAACTCTCAGAGGGAAATTCTGAAATGACTTTAGTTATTGAGTAATTAAAAAATATAGGAAACATTAAGATCATTTGTTTCTATTAACTTTTGTTTTTAGTTGGGAGAAGTGAGAGATCATGAGGATATTTTCTTACCTATATTACTTGAGGAAATGAATGAGAGGTATAGGGAAACTTGAAGGTATTAATTGTTTGTTGTAATCGTATTTACAGCAACAAATAGCAGCAGACATTCCTTGCATGCCAGTTATGTACTGGGCACTGCTCTCTAAATACTTTACCTGTTATTTAATCCTTAGAAAAACTCAACGAGGCAGGAGTATTATTATCCCTATTGTATTGACTCCAGGTTTTTCAGAATGATTTTGAGTACGAGATTGGTTTATTTCAACAGTGACCGTCTTTTTTGTTTTGTTTTTGTCTTAGTAGCAGATGAGAAGTGGATAATTGCAGCAGGTGTACTCAGGTTATTTCTTAACTGCTGCCTCTGACACGCTGTGCCCGTTACCACAAAGATACCCCTTTCTCGTTTAGTGTGCAGTGACCACGCAGGCCTCTGCTCACCCTTCTTGCCACAAAGTACTGACCCCTATTTGGTACACTCTAGCTTTCAACTCCAATGATATTTCCTTCCTAAATTTCAGTTTGTAGTGAGTATTATAATCACTTCCTCTTTCGTGTCTCTGCCAAGTTGTCCATTCAGGAGGCCATGTTTCCTGTTCTTATCAAATCCTTAACTGAGGAATTAGTTTTTTCCTGCTCTATGCCTGTCCTGGTTTTACCTGTGAATCAATAGGAGTATCTTCTAAATCCGTCTTTTACGTGTGCACTACATGTATATAGCAGTTTTGTACCTGCTGTTACTTTGAGGGGTTGTGGGTATCTGTGTACAAGAGATTAAGAGAAGTTATTTATTTTTAAAATGCTTCAATGTGTCTTTTTTCACCGTGAGAGAAGTCTTACTGTGTTTCTTTCTTCACATCTCACTGTTTTTAGGTTTTATGGCAGTTGGATATATTCCGACGAAGCTTGCGGGTCCTGACTGGACACGTTTGTCAGGGAGATGCCTGCATATTTTGTGCATTGAAGGTAACCTTTTAATAGTTACTATCAATTGTTTCTCCAAAAATTTAGTTTTATTTGATAGTTGACATATTTGGTCAATTTATTTGTAGTTAAAGTTCATCGTCAAGAGATGTGTAATTTTGAATTCATAAAGTATGTTTTTTTCGGCTTGTTTTCGTTTCCACTTTTATATAAGGAGAGTTAAAATTAATATTCTGAATAGTATAAATTTTTCAGGAACGTTACATTTTTCATTATTTTGAAATAATTTATCCTTTTAACAAATTTTTTGAGCTACTGCTGAATTCTGGGCCCCGGTGTAGTTACTGAGGATATGGCAGTCAACAAACTGATCAGGACCCCTGTTCTCTTGGAGCTTGTATTCTTGTAGGGGAGGCGACAATAAGGAAGCAAAATATAGATTGTGCTGGAGGGTAGTAATTGCTAAGGAGGAGAAATAAATCAGGGAGAGGGAATGAAGAGTGTGCAGTGGCCAGGAAAGCCTCACCAAGGAGGCGCCATTTGAGTCAAGACCTGGAAAAGGTGTGGAGTGGACTACAGCCTTCCAGGCAGGCAGAGAAACAGCAACTGCAAAGGCCCTGAGGCGGGAGTGTGCTGACACATTCAGGGAAACGGGGGTGGCGGATGCTTTCTTAGCAACAGGGAGAGCGGTGGAGATGAGCTCAGGGGGGAGGTGAGTCATGGCGGCTTAAACGCCTGTCTGCAGAATCTTTTGTACTCTTCCTCTCAAAAGGTGCAGTCTCATTCCTTGGGTTTGGGCTGGCCTTAATGAGTCATTTCGGTCCCATAGAATGTGCAGGAATGAGGCTGCAGACATCTGAGGTTTGGTTATGTGATTGCATGCTTATTTTTGGTTAACATAATTTTAATTCCTATAGTATACTTTTAGATTTAAGGCAGTTTATCTCAAAACTCTTCCGTAAACAGCTTACATCAGAATCAGCTGGGGAGCAGCTTGAAAGTAGGCTTCTCCTCAGACTTGCTCAGTTGGAATCACCGAGGATGGGACCTGAGAGCTCTACATGTTTAATTCTGAAGCATGCTCACGTTTGATTTAGAGTCTGGAGCAGCCATTTCTACACGTTACTGATACAAACTATTATTATTTTTTTTCTTAATGATTGGCACCTGAGCTAACATCTGTGGCCAATCTTCCTTTTTTTTTTTTTGTTCTCCCCAAAGCCCCCCAGTACAAAGTTGTGTATTCTAGTTGTGGGTCCTTCTGAGTCTGCTCTGTGTGCTGTGTGGGACGCCGCCTCAGCATGGCTTGATGAGCGGTGCTAGGTCTGCGCCCAGGATCTGAACCCTGGGTCGCCGAAGTGGAGTGCACGAACTTAACCATTTGGCCACGGGCCCGGCCCCCCAAATAATTAATTTTTGTATGGAATTGTAGAGCAAGAGACTGTTTTGTATTAGTTTCTGAGTATAGTGTGAGTTTCACTATGTCGTAATGAAATTTTTAAAGTGTTTTTATAGTCGTTGGTGTTAAACTTACTGATGTGCTTGTTGATTTGCAGACAACATTTGCACAGTTTCAGCACAGTCGAGAAAAAGCGCTTCCCTCGGATAACATAAGGCATGCACTTGCAGAAAGCTTCAAAGATGAGCAGCGATTTCAGCTTGGCCTTATGGATGACGCTGCAGAGTGCTTTGTACGTATTTTTGATAATCTTTAAGTCTGGATAGTACTTTGCATTCCTTAAATGATACAAATTTTAAGACAAATTAAACATAAATTTATAACAGTGGAAAAGTATCAGAATTGGTCAGTGGATCCGTGTCTTACCCATCCTTCAAAGCTCAGTTTAAGTCCATTTGTGTTTTGTGAACGTTTGCTTTTGATTATTTGTGCTGCTTTAATTTGTATTGAGTGTTAGACTACTAGAATTTTTTAAAGTTTATTTATTGGAGAAAAAAGATTTACTAAATATATTTTATATCACTTTTAAGGCAGTGTTCTGCCTCCACAGGGTTTACGTGTGCAACACACGCCCGGCAGAGACTTTTCTCATTACATGCAATGCTCCTCTTTGGGAGAGAAGAGGATCTTGGTGGGCAGCCATCAGGGGCGGCAATCCTGATGTATGCCTCACTCCAGGTTGAGAATCAGTGACTGAGGTTCATGTTCTGAGACTCTTTACTGCCATATTGATAAGTAGAGCATTCCTTTCATCAGCAATGTATCTTATACACCTTCTAAAATATGTATGTTGATTACTAAATTTTTAATAGTGTAGATGTCACCTGTGTTTAAGACATAACCACCTTAGTCCTGTATCTATTCAGCAAATTCTGTAAGTTCTTTTCATCAGAAACCCTTTTAAGGTTTTCCTTGCCATATTATTTCTCTGTCACCACTTCTTCCTAGTCCAGGCCTCTACTCTCAGAGTTATTTGAGCCTCTTTACTAGTATCCTTTCAGGCTATCCCCTTTATAGTCTGTTTCTTTTTTTTTTTTTTTTTGAGGAAGATTAGCCCTGAGCTAACATCCGTGCCCATCTTCCTCTACTTTATATGTGGGACGCCTACCACAGCATGGCATGCCAAGAGGTGCCATGTCTGCACCCAGGATCCGAACTGGCGAACTCTGGGCCGCCGAAGCAGAACGTGTGCACTTAACTGCTGCGCCACCGGGCCGGCCCCTATAGTCTGTTTCTTAATGGCCACCAGATTCACATAATTTTCTTCCCATTAATGTTTGCTCTTCATATATTTCTGTGATTCAAATCTAGACTCTTTTGGCATTAAAGGCCCTTTACAGTTGAACTCCACCTTATTTCTTTGATTCCTCCCTGATTTTCCCTCCTGGTGAGATGGTTCTGTTCTGTTCCTCAAACACATCTTTTAAATTCCTGCTTTACAGCCTTTGTTAAAGTTCCTGAAATAGTCAGAAGTTTTCTAATCTGTAGTTTGTTAAGTCTCAACCTAATTGATGCCTATTAGGTGATGTCTGATCAAACCACCCCAACCAATTCTCAGAATTCCTGTAGAATTTATATGTAGAATTCTTTTGGCATCTGTCTGTTATTACCATTTTTTTAATGAGCATCTTTACTGTTTCCTTAGATAGATGGAAAGCTCCTTGACTAGTGCACTGCTTAACAGACTTGCTGTGTTGATGTAAATGTGTCAGAAGCCCACACAGTCATGAAATACGCTTTTTCTATTTCTTATGTTTATAATTGATCCATTGCTTAAAACATAAATATATTTTGTACAATACTGTACTTTATAGCTTTACTTTCACTTAAATGAAGTGTGCTAATACATATGATAATTCATGGAATATCTAGAAATCCAGTCTTAAATAATTGGATGGTTTTAAATGTCCTGGGGTAGAATGGCAGGGTAGCGGGGGAGTTTGTTAGCTAAATTAAAAGAATCTATTGGTTAAGCTTTGGTAAGAAGGAGGATTATTTTGTTAAAAAAAATACCCTTTATTGATCTGTATTACACATCTGAACTTTCATATGAAATTTGTTGCAGAGCAGATTCCCTGCATTAAGGTGTTAATTGCAGATATTATAAGCTTTTATCATTGATATTTTGATGTAAAATATATAGACTATCCACATGATCCAAGTAGGATTTTTAAAAAATTGACTGCTTTTTCTCATATGAGAAAGCTGGGAACATAGGAAACTGTGTTTTCTAATATTAAATTCTAGATGTCAGCCACCTTGAGATTTGTTTAAAGGATTTTTAAAATCTTTATGAAAATCATGTGTTACATTATAGTGTTTCTTTTGTTAAAACGATTTTTAAGCTAACACTACAAAAGGTGAGTAATTGAACAACATTTTCAGTGTTGATGAAAGAGGGGAAAGCTGAAAAACTGACAATGTGTATGGCACTCCTACATTTAACACTTCGGAAAATCTTAGAAAGGTTTTTAAACTTGTAAGGTTCAAAAGAGTTGTATTTTGAAGTGTCCTCCGCAAGATCCATAACTCATTTGTCTTTTAATTTTTAAATTAGGAAAATATATTGGAGAAGATTCATTTTCACATAGTGCCAAGCAGAGATGCAGACATGTGTACCTCTAAATCGTGTATCACTCACCAGAAGTTTGCCATGACTCTGTATGAACAGGTGAGATGGCTTAACTATTTTATTAGATATTTATGTAATAAATATAATTAAATATAAATTAAACATATGTTTTTACCTATAGTGTGTGTGTCGTAGCTGTGGAGCATCATCAGATCCTCTCCCTTTTACAGAATTTGTGCGGTACATTTCTACAACAGCCCTATGGTAAGAATGTGTTAAAGCATATTTGCCAAAGATGTTAATAACACATTTAAGCACATTGCACATTTATTTTATAAAACTGTAACGTGAGTTTCTCCTCTTTGTCTGAGACTAACATTACCAACAGAGGTACAGTACCTCTGTACTGTGCAAGTGATGTCTGTCTTAGTTGGCTGTTTCTGATTTAGCCTAATATATGTACTACTTAGGGAAATATACAAAATATTAGTCAAAATTTATTTGTATTTTTAGCAAGTTTTTGGAACTAAGGAGAGCTTAACAAGAGAAGCTTAATGGTAAATGGAATTGCGTGTGATTTCTTCATTTTTGCTAAGTTGTTACCTTTGTAGTGGCTGTGTTTCTTGTCACCCCCACCTGGTGATGGAAGCTAGGGTAAGCAGAAAAGAGAAAAAAAGGAAGAATAATCCTCCATTAGGTTTATTGCTTTTAAGGCCTCAACATTTACCTGAAATAAAAATTTGCTGCACTTACCTGCCCTCTCTGTCCCTCCATCCCTCACTCCTCCCTGTTTGAAACATTAGCTCATTAGGGATCCAAAAATGATCCCCAGACTTTACATAATAAGAGTGGTCTGAACACTTTCTAGCAGGTATTTGAGAGTAAAACTAGTTTATGTATGACAAACATTGAATACTATCGTGAATGTTTGCAGATATTGTAATTCAAAAGACAAAACAAGGATCAATAATTATCAAACAGAGTACATAAGTACAACAGTTAGTTGATAAATGCTACCAATATTTTTATCATTGTGCAAAATGAATATCAGGTGTTCATCCATTTAATTATATTATTAAACTTCCTGGCTTTCTTGGATGTAGCACAGTATTTCTTAAAGATTATTGGATGATAACAATTTGGTTATCTGGGTATATTTAATATCTTTCTTATTTATATAGAGTTGGGAAACATGGGTTTAGAGAAACATTCCCTAAACTTCATTCAATTGTAGGCTCATTTTTTTCACTTTGTGTGAAAAGTGGGATGGTGTTTGAATAAGCATAGACCACAAATTAAAAACTGTAAAACTTTGTCTACTTTGAAACTCTTGTATAAGGTGACAGTGCTCCGAGGCAGTATCTTAGGTAATTAGATCCTCATCAGTCTCTCCCTGCTCCATACCACAAATTACAAGACCTCAGACTTTGAATTCTTATCATGAACTCTCTCTTTTTGTTGGTAATAAGTATTGAATGCCAATTATTGAATATTTAGTGTGTTCTAGGCTTTGCATAAATTGTCACTTTTAATCTTAACAAAAACACTATTTCATTGATGAAGAAATAGGTTTAATGAGGTTACTCTGGTAAGTGGACAAATTAAGATTGAAACCCTTGTCTGGTTTCATTTCAAATTCAAAATATGTTTTGTTAACCACTACTCTGATGCTGTCAGTTTTGTAAAACTATTATGTGCAATTTGAATGAACCTATCATGTTTAGTGCTTTCTAGTATATTTGTGAAGTGCTTTAGAAGAACGGGTATACTACCCATTCAAATATACTACCATCAGAGGTACTGTACCTCTGTACTGTACAAGTGTTATTGAGTATTGTGCATTATTTAAATTATTGAGCTGCAAAACGTCTGCAGCTCTAGGACAGTTATATTACCATGAGGTAGAACCAGAGCAGCTAGAATGGAGCCTAGGAAGGGGATTGGAGTTTACATTCCATTTCTTTGTGGAAATGTTTAAATAGTTGCTGAAAGGTACTTAATACCTTGATATGTAAAAATGTGACTTGAGGGGAAGTTGAATAAAAAGTGGCACAGATACCCTGCCTAAGCTCTTAGGAAATGATTAGCATTGGTAATAGGAATGAAAGATACAAGCCTGGCTTAAATAGCTTTGGTTGTGACTTTTATGTTAATCAGCAAAGGGCCCCTTCTGTTAGCTGAAAATGGTGACTTTGTTACTGGGAACTTTAAGGCGCAGAGGGAGCCTTTCCTACAATTTGTTGTTCTTGTTAGACCAAAGTTTAAACTTAAGTCCCTACTTGTTAAGTAATAATGTAAAAGAAACATCTAACTTAGAACTACCTTCAGACGGAGCATCTTACCTCGTTCATGTAGTTCCAAACAATGATATAATTTCGTGTTTTCTTCTCTTAACCTAATTTTTTCATCATACACCTGCCAAATTTCACAATTTTCACTTTATGGAAGTTTACTTTATGGTTAGTTTTTCAGACAAAATCATGTTTTAAGAGAGAAAAGGTCTTCATATCTATATTGACAACTTAGTGTTTTTCATAGATAATTTTTTAGATCTTTTTTAAGTCCATAGGCCAGATTTGAGACTGCCTCTTTCTTTTGTAGCAATGAAGTTGAAAGAATGATAGAAAGGCATGAACGTCTTAAGCCTGAAATGTTTGCAGAATTGCTGCAAGCAGCAAATACAACTGATGACTATCGGAAATGTCCTGTAAGTATAATTTGGAGAATATTAGTATGCCTTTATGTTGGTAAATTTCAACTAGACATTGAAAATAGGCATTCAGAAATGATCATGTAAATATTAATTATATATGGAATTAATTTTAAGAATTTATTTTTTCAGTATTATTTTAAATAACTTTTTTATACCATGTGAGCTATTTATCTTAGCACTATTTCTTTAAAAACTCTTAATTTTGTGAAGCATTTAAGGCAGCACATGTTGATTTTTTTCTTCCAATTATTTTATTGAGATCATAATGGTTTATAACATTGTGTAATTTCAGATGTGCCTTATTATTTATCAGTTTCTGTATAGACTGCATTGTGCTCACCACCAATAGTCTAATTTTTGTCTGTCACTGTAGATATTTGCCCCTTTACCCCTTGTAGCCACCCCCTGCCCCCTGCCCCTCTGGTAACCACTAATCTGTTTTCTTTATCCATGTGTTTGTTTATGTTCCACATATAAGTGAAATCAGGCAGTGTTTGTCTTTCTCTGTCTGGCTTATTTCACCTAACATAATATCCTCAAGTTCCATCCATGTTGTTGCAAGTGGGATGATTTGTCTTTTCTATGGCTGAGCAGTATTCCATTGTGATATATACACTACATTTTCTTTATCCGTTTGTCAGTTGATGGGCTCCCACGTCTTGGCTATTGTGAGTAATGCTGCAGTGAACATAAGGGTGCATAAATCTCTTTGAATTGTTTATTTCAATTTCTTTGGATAAATACCCAGTAGTGGGATAGCTGGATCATATGGTCTTTTTATTTTTAATTTTTTGAGAAATCTCCACAATGTTTTCCATAGTGTCTGCAGCAGTTGGCATTCCCACCAGCAGTGTGTGAGGGTTCCCTTTTCTCCACATCCCTTCCAAGATTTTTTATTTTTTGTCTTGTTAATTATAGCCATTCTGACGGGTATAAGGTGATAGTTCATTGTAATTTTGATTTGCATTTCCCTACTAGTGATGTTGAACAGTGATGAAATTTTTTTAAGTTCTGAAATCTATCATTTAACTAAAGAGAAACTTAGTTTCTTTTTTTTTCCTTAAATAAATATTATAAATGGTATGATTTTTTTCTCATGTAATATTAATGACTTCAGGCGTTTTATTTCTGCTTTTTTTTTAGGTTGAATTCTTGTTTTAACAGATTTACGAAAATACTAAAGAAAAGTAACTTGATTTAAAATAAATTTCCTTTTTAATCAATAATTAAGACAGTTTTCGAGAAGTCCATTTTATTTTGCTAAAGAAAGAAATTTCTGAGATATGTTAAGATTGTCATTGCATAATACAGTCTGTTTCGATAATTTTAAAACTTGCCTTTTGTGGTTTTCTTTAGAGTAACTGTGGCCAAAAAATAAAAATTCGCCGTGTTTTAATGAATTGCCCGGAGATTGTTACAATTGGTTTAGTCTGGGATTCTGAGCATTCTGACTTGACCGAAGATGTTGTTCGGAATCTAGCGACACATCTTTATCTTCCTGGGGTATCTCAACTGTTTTTATTTTCTTCCTTTTTGTCTTTAAATTCCTCTAAAACATCTTCAGATATTATAATACACTTTGTTTTTCAGAACTAAATTTTCTTTTTAAAGGAAATCATAATGTTCAGATGTAACACTGATAAAGTTAATCAGATCAGGCTAATTGAATGCCTTTCATGCATAGATAAGGAATGGCTTTCAATTACAAACCAAACTACCTCCTGCCCTACCCCTGGTTCACTCTGGGGTTATGATGTGATATTATGTGTGTATATGTGTATATACGATCATGATTATAAAAATATATATTAATCTAGGAAGGTGTAAGATTTAAAATTCATCTACAGCACCGATTTCTTGAAATGCTTATTACCATCTTAATATATTTTGAATTGGTTCATGTTACAATTAAACTTTTAGATAATGTGTTTAGTGTATGTTCGAATTCATGCTTCAGTCAAGAATTACCAAGGAAATGTGTGATTTATCTCACACTTGGAGTTGATGTATGTGAAGTATCAATTCTGTGTTATTGGAGATTCTGTGTTACTGAACTAAATTCTAGTGGGTTCATTGGGCTTAATGTTTCTTATGGACTAATTGAAAGTAGTAATTCTGTTAGTGCAATGTCAGTGGTGACTTCAGTACTAATAGAATATTGGATTGGATTGCAGTATGCATGAGAAATATTTTTCATAGTCAAATACATGAGTCATCAAATTATTGTTCCTCGTTTTTAAAAAGATACGGTATTAACTGTACATTATTAATTTTTTAAACAGCTTTTTTATAGGGTTACGGATGAGAATGCCAAAAGTAGTGAGCTCCACCTTGTTGGTATGATCTGCTACACCAGCCGACATTACTGTGCCTTTGCTTTTCATACCAAGAGTTCCAAGTGGGTATTTTTTGATGATGCAAATGTGAAAGAGGTAAGTGACAATTTCACTAACTGGAATAATTATTACGATTGTTACTTTTTAAGAATTAATGATACATAATATAATATAGATATAATGATGATAAAATGATATAAGTATTATATAAAATAAGAAATGAACGTGATAAGAGCATCATTTTTGATGATAAGAGCATCATCCAGTTCATACTTCCTTTTATTAATTCTTGAAATCTGGTTTATCTTGAAGCTAGTTTTTGAACCAGTTCATTTCCAGAATGATAGAAAGGTGACTGGGGAGTAAATGTTAGGATGCTAATATGTAACTGTCAGTCATCCATATGTGTGCTCTTTTATCCAACATACAGTTGTTATATGTCTCTTTGTGCGTGATTCACAATTGCTTTGTATAACTTTTGAGGAAAATTTGCTTTTTTTTTTTATTATGACTCTCTTTTCAAATTTTGTGTGGGGTATTCAGAATTAGATATATCTGTTATATCTTTTGGTAAATAATTTATTTACTCAAACATAATATCTAGAAAATTAGTGAATAATAGTTCTTAATAAAGGGTTTGTGTCAGAATCACCTTTGGAGCTTTTTAAGAAACATATGCCTGGACTCTTGAATTCTCGATTCAGTGGTAGGGGCAGGTATCTGAATTTTTTAAAAGTTCTACAGGAGATTCAGACTTAGCCATAGTTGAAAACTGTTGATCTTGTCTGCACTGTTCTCAGGCTTATTGACTTTGAGAATACTATTAGTAAGCAGTAAACCGGTTTAAAAATATGTGTTATTTGGGGCTGGCCCCGTGGCCCAGTGGTTAAGTTCGCGCGCTCCGCTGCAGGCGGCCCAGTGTTTCGTTGGTTCGAATCCTGGGCGCGGACATGGCACTGCTCATCAAACCACGCTGAGGCAGCGTCCCACATGCCACAACTAGAAGGACCCACAACGAAGAATATACAACTATGTACTGGGGGGCTTTGGGGAGAAAAAGGAAAAACATAAAATCTTTAAAAAAAAAATAAAAAATAAAATAAAAAATAAAAATATGTGTTATTTGATTGTTACAAGCAAATGATGTACAATTCCATTTACTCTCTTTTAAATATATAACAAAGGGCCATTTATCAGCACTACAATTTACTAAGTCAATAAAAGTTTGAATATTTGGTATTTAGTGAACTTGTAATTCCTCCCACAAAGGATTAACTGCTATGGAAATAGCACTTCCACTGTTGAAAATTAGAAAAACAAGTAGATGAAACAACTCTTTTAGACATTGGACAACAGGTGGCTGAACAGAGAAAAGGGAAATGAAGGAGATGAGCCCTACAGTTACCCGGGCTCACTGCCTGGAGTAGTTTCTGGGTTGCAGGGCAGGGAGGGCGAGCAACAAAGCCCAGTGGTCTCACTGAGGTCAGGAGACTGAAATTAGAGTTCAGGAAGGCCAAAATGACTCAGTTTGCTTGTGGGAATGCCATAAAGAAAGCTGCAGAGAGGGAAAGTGCTGGAGATTGGGAGAAGGTCCCCTTTAATCTTTGACTGAACAGTTGATCTGTGCCTGAGTGGGGCAAACCTGCACAAAGTGGAGGAAAGAACCATTGGAAAACAGAAGGTCAGACAATTCCCAAAACCATTACCAGGCCGAGGAGAGTTTGCATCCCACCAGCAAGAGTGGAAAGATGCTGTGATACACAGGGCATCAGGGAGAATCCTCCGGAAAGTGTCGGCTTAAGAGTGGGGCTGAATTATCCCTAGACTGAAGATTGCCCTGGACCTGACGTAAAAAGCTTAAAATGAAGCCTTCAGAGGACCAAGCTGATCCCACATAACTTAACTACATGCCAGAACAAAGTCCAACACTTTTTTAAAGGAACACAACAATTCAATGCTCCGAAGTGTAAAATTCAATAAAATTTCAATATGCCATTTCAAAATAGCACTCAACAAAAAATTACCAAATATGCAAAGAAATAGGAAAATAAGACGTATAAGCTGAAGGAATATTAATAAAAACAGACCAAAAATGACTCAGATGGAAATATCAGACAAGAATGTTAAAACTGCTGTATATATAGAGAGAGATTTAATAGGTAACATTCAATAAACATAGACCATAAAAATAAATGATAAATTTGACTTCATCAAAACTTAAAACTTTTGCTCTTCAGTAAGATGCTGTTAGAATGAAAAGGCAACCCAGAGACTGGGAGAAAATATTTGTCAAACGTGTATCTAATCAAGGTTATATCCAGGATATATAAAGAACTCTTTTAACTCAATAATAAAAAGACAAATCAATTAAAAAATGGGCAAAAGATTTGGACAGTTCACCAAAGAAGATATATGAATGGCCCTTGAAATGATATTCAGTACATCAGTCACAAGGGAAATATAAACTTCAGTTGAAACTGGGATTCGGTTACTCACGTGTTGTAATGGCTCAGTTTGACCATACCAAGAGTTGTCAAGGACGTAGAGCAGCTGGATCTTTCACACAAGGCTTATGGAAATGCAAAATGGGACAGTCACTATAGAGAACCGTCTTTCAGTTTCTTGTAAATTTAAACATGCTACACAACCTAGCAGTTCCATTCCTATGAAAACAAATATCCCCACAAAACTTGTACTTAAATGTTCATGGTAGTTTTATTCAAAATAGCCCAAGCTGGGTTATTGTGTCCATCAACAGGGGAATGGATAAACAAGTTGTGGTCTAGCTCTAGCGTGGAATATAGTACTCAGCAGTGAAGAGGAGTGAACTATTGATACGTGCCACCATGTGGACACATCTCAAGAGCCTTATGCTAAATGAAAGAAGTGAGACATAAACGACTAAATACTATGATTCTGCTTATATAAAATCCTAGAAAAGGAAAAAACCAAAGTGATAAAAAGTAGATCATTGGTTGCCAGACACTGCAAAGATGTAGGGGAAGTTTAGGGGGTGAGGATTACGTGATTGTGTACATTTGTCAGAACTCATTGATTTGTACTCTATCACTGGATAATTTTATTTCATGTACGTTATACTCAATAAAGCCAATGAAAAAATTTTGGTGTTCTAAAACCAGCACTTTGCCCAATCCTTTGAGCTTTGAGGTAGCAGTTTATTAGGAAGTTCCATCTCGAGTCAGTGTGTAGCACTGTTTTGGTGCTCTTACTTTGCATCCATATAGTTTAAATTTTTTAAATTTGCAGGAAGAACTGGGTGTATTAATCACCCTGTGAGTTTTATTTTTGTTTTGTTTTCAGATTACTCTAGTTCCTCGAGTATCTCAGAACCCAGATAAGGAGGGTAAACAGCTAAATAGGTATAGTTTGAAAAAGCTCCTCAAAATTCTTTTTTTAAGACCCTTCCCTACAAAAACCAATATTCTCGAATGCCGTGTTTTTTGTTTGATTTTGTTTTATTTTTAAATCAACTTAATAGAGGTATAATTTACAAACAATGAAATGCACCCATTTTAAGTATATAGTTAGGGTTTTGACAAATGTATATGCCTATGTAACCTCTATAATCATTATATAGGATATTTTCATCACCCCAGAAAATTTTGTCATGGCCCTTTACTGTCAATGCCCCCACCGCACCCCAGGCCCCAGGAAATCACTGATCTCACTGTAGATTAGTTGTGCTCATTCTGCAATTTTACGTGAATGGTCTCTTACAGTATGTGTTACCCTGTGTCCGGCTTCCTTTGCTAAGCATGATGTCTTTTAAGATTCATTCATGTTATGTGTTTCAGTGCTTCATTTTTATTATTGTGTTCCGTTTTATGGCTCTATACTATTTATCCATTCACCTATTGAAGTTTGAACAGTCTTTGTGGAACATACCTTTTTCCATTGCTCTTAGATAATACCCATAAGGGGAATTTCTGGGTTGTGTGGTAAGCGCATGTTAAACTTTACAGGAAACTGGCAAATTGATCTGCAAAGTAATTGTACCACTTCACGTTCCCACCAGCAATATGCGAGGGTTGTAGTTGCTCCACTTTCTTAGCAAGCACTCCATGTTGGTAGTCTTTTTAATTTTAGCCCTTCTAGTGAATGTATAACATTATCTTACTGTGGTTTTAATTTGTATTTCTCTTATGATTAATGTTTTGAGCATCTTTTCATTTGTTTATTGGCCATTCTTATTTCTTTTTGGTAAAGGGTCTGTTCAAATGTTTTGACCATTTTTCAGGTTAGATTATCTTCATATTAATGAGTTGTAGGAATTCTTTATTCTGCATACCAGTCCTTTATTAGATGCGTGTGGCTTGTTTTTTCATTTTCTTAATAGTCTTTCAAAGAGCAGAAGTGATTAATTCATTTGGATGAAGCCTTAATTTAAACATTTTTTTCTTTTGTGGTTTGTTTGATATCCTAAGAAATTTTTCCCTTCTCCAGGGTTGTTAAGATTTTCTCTTTGGTTTTCTTCTGTAAGCTTTATCATTTTTTCATTATTCATTCTGAGTTAATTTTTGTGCTTTATGTGTAATGAGGCCAAAGTTCATTTTTTCATATGGCTGTCCATTGTTCAAGCATTTATTAAATAGATTCTTTTATATCTCCCCATTAAATTGCCTTGAAATCTTTGTCAAAAGTGAATCAACCATGTATGTGAAAAGCTTTTTAAAATTTGAGAATCTAAATCTTGATATAGAAAGTGTAGAATTTTGTCCACCAGTTTTTTTAATGATAATGTTTAAATGGTTTTTATTTAGACTAGTTACTAAATAAGATAAAATTAATCATATAATATGATGGACAGTTGAACTATTAGCATGTGAATGTCTTTAAAATTTTTTAATATACAAATTAATTGTTTCTGCCTTTTCATGTAACTCATTGATTACGAGATTCTGTTTTGTTTTCATTCATTGTGGTTTTTTAAAAGGTTGGAACTAGATGGAAAGATGTGGTCTCCAAGTGCATCCGATGTCACTTCCAGCCACTGCTTTTGTTTTATGCAAACCCAGATGGCACAGCAGTTTCTACCGAAGATGCGCTCAGGCAGGTCATCAACTGGCCACATAAATCCATTGCAGAAAATATGGGTAATTCTTTTTTTTTAAATTCTTTTTAGTGTTTTTCTATTATCACAATCACACTAGGAATACTAATATACCAAATATAAAATGAATATTGAGGATGATTTCAAAATTTAGTTTCAGTAAAGTAGAGTTCAGGAAAACTCTAATACTTTGAGTTAATGTTTAGAAAGAAACCTTCCCTCGTCACTGGGCTCAGAGGCAGCCTCAGGAGCCCCCACTGCTGTGGTCACACAAGCACAGAAGGGGAGCCTTGGCTGGTAGCTCTTTCTGGCAGTATGTATTGAGATTTAAAGCAGGTTACTACACTGGAAAAGTCTAGAGCAGCTAGGCTGTTTTGGGATGCATTATATAGATGTAGAAACCCTTAAGAGATGTCAGTCCTCTAAGTTTTTGAGTCATTTTATCTACAGTATTAAAAATGTCTGAAGAGGTGATTCAAACATGTCTTCTTCTGGTGGGGAGGAAGAAGGGGATGAGACATTTTTGTTTGTCTTTTTAAGGATGTGAAAAGCCCTCGATCTATAAGTCAGATAATTCAAAAGAAAATGAATTTGGTGATCAGGCAAAACAGAGAGAAAATCAGAAAGTTCACACAGATAATATTTCATCATTTACTCGGAGCCACATGCAAACAAGTGGTGGTAGAGGACCAGGTATGTGTTTAATTGTTATTTTCACGGTGTCCCAAGTAGTTATGCTTCCCTCTTTCTTCTCGTGCTGAATCTGTAATTCCTGGGAAGGACCATATAAAACGGGGGTGCTTAATTAGCTTTCCTTGGCCGTGAAGAGAAAATAACAAGGAGATAAAACTGTGTCTTTTGCCTTATGCATTTCTCTGAGATCTGTTGTCTGAACAATTTGACTCAACCAGTGTTTGAGTTTCTGCATGCACTCAGAGCCATAGTAGCCTGGAGGCAATCTGGACGGTTACCAAAGGAAGCTATAGTGTGGCCTTTCCTTTGAGGAGTTAATTAATAACTTGGAGAGGAAAAATGTGGGTGAATAATTTGGCTCATATGCCAAAAGTAAATTTACCATTAGTGAATGCAATAGTAGTTCAGAGTTACTATAGTTGTAGTTTATTCTTACCCTCATTTTTATTCAACTCCCTCTTGTTGTTGTCATCCCACAACTTTGATTTTCACAAACCTAATACTGTAGCTTGGGTCCAAAATGAAACATCACGGTAAGGTGTGTAGTTATGGTTTAGAAATACGTAAAACTCTTTGTGGATGTTCAGGATGATTATGTAAGCAACTTTTAAGTATATTAATGAAATAATGTCTGACCATATAAGTAACCCTTTTAATCAAGCATGGTAAGATTCAGAATTGACAGTTATCATGAACAAAGAATTACAGTAAATGTGTTTAAAAATTCTTAATGGAACTATACCTTTTTCCCTCTTATGTCTTGTTGATGCTCTTAGATTAAGCCATTAGCTGTTTTTCATGCCCAGAAACTGTTTATGTGTATAAAAACACAAACAACTTCGGTTCCTAATCCCAGTTCTAGGGGCCAGCCCAGTGGCGCAGTGGTTAAGTTTGCACATTCCGCTTCTCAGCGGCCCGGGGTTCACTGGTTTGGATCCTGGGTGCGGACATGGCACCGCTTGGCAAAAGCCATGCTGTGGTAGGCGTCCCACGTATAAAGTAGAGGAAGATGGGCATGGATGTTCGCTCAGGGCCAGTCTTCCTCAGCAAAAAGAGGAGGATTGGCAGATGTTAGCTCAGGGCTAATCTTCCTCAAAAAAATAATAAATTAATTTAAAAAATAAAAAGCCTAATCCCGGTTCTACATTTACACGCTGTGTCAACTTAGGCACGTTTTTAACTTCTCTTTGCTTCAGTTTCCTGATCTGAAGTGGAGACAGTAATTATACCCACCTCAGAGATTAAATGAGTTAAGGCACTTAGAGTAGTGCCTGACATGTGGTGACCCTCACTGACTTTTAAGCTGTTATGTCACTAGCTAGGCTCTTTTCTTCCTTTGCACTTGCTGTAGGAACTGTGCAAGAAGTTTTCAAAGACAACACACATCTCTGGTGTCAGGATAAATCACACTGAATTTTTAGTTAAGCATAAAAATGAGTTTATTGTATACTTTAATCTATATTTTGTTTTTAATATAGAGCATCTTAAAATTTTTATGTAGTTCAGTTTGTACTTTTATTGAGCAATTTGAAAAATGGTCAGTATCATTGTTAATAAGAATGGTTTCTTTTGCAGTTAAGTTAAGTCACAGTGATCAAAGGGAAAAAATGAAAGACATTTCCAGAGAATGTGCTCTAAAAGCTATTGAACAGAAAAACTTACTTTCCTCACAACGGAAAGATTTGGAGAGAGGACAAAGGAAAGATTTGGGCCGACAAAGAGGTAAGTTGAGAGAGAGCTTATACCATTCATTTGAAAAGGGGCTGCTAAAATCTTATTTTAAGACTAAATTTTATAACTTTAATACAATTTAATTTAATATAATTTCTTTATCTTTTTATTATTTACATTTGTTTATATGTTATATATCTTGATATGATTTCTTTAATACACCGATTACATCTGTAAATGTAGCATTTTCCTGCTTCTTATTTAATTCTAGCTTGGAATACTTGTGTTTATTTTGATGTTTTAACTTTACTTTTAATCATAAATTCAGTTCACGCTTATGGCACATTCAACTAATAAGGAAAGTTATAAAATTAAATGAAAAGAACTTCTTTTTCTGTGCCTCCTGACCTTCCCTCTGTGCTGCTGTTACTACTTTCCAGTTCATTTTGAGCATGTCTTACTCTTTATGGTTTTATCTTCTTTTCTTTATGATGTACCATAATTTAACTGATACCACTAGACTTTTAAAATTGATTGGAGATTTTTGCTGCAGTGACATCCCTTTACATATACCTTGTGTGCTTTTTGTGTATAGCCACAGCATAAAAGTCTTTCAGAAGAATTACTGGGTTAGAGTATGTTTATTTTTAATTTTGATGGATGTGGCTTAGTTGCCCCCCTGAAAGCCTGAACCAATAGGCACTCCACCAACAGTGGTTGGATATCTCTGTCTTCACATTCTCAGCAGCAGTTAGTTTAACAAACTTTTAAATCTTTACTAATATAAGTGGAAAATATTTTTATTTTTATGATTTTCATTAATTATATATGAGATAGAATACTCTTTTTTTTTAAAAAAACTGCCTTAATTATCTTATGATCTACTTTAGAGATCATTTGTTAAAATCACTGTATAACCATTTATTTTATAAATGCCTCTCATTAAGCATAAAGAGAAACCGAAAAAGCACTTTTCAGTCTCCAAGCACTATGTGATATAATTTAAACACTTATTATGTACTTATTGCTGCTTAATATTTCTTCTCCGACAATGTGTTTGGCTTGTGACTGAAAAGTGGCTCTGAAGAGTAATTCATTTGTATCTTTATTATCTACTCTTAAAGATTTGGTTGATGAAGACCTTCCACATTTCAAGTCTGGATCGCCTCCTGCCTCAAATGGCTTTAGACAATATGGGAGTCCACATCTACATCACAGTCAAGGCAGAGGACCCTGGAAACACGACCGAGTTGCCCATCAGAGTCGAGATTCTGCACAAATATTAGGTTCAAGTAAATCCCAGAGTCTTGCTCCAGGAGAGAAGATCACTGGCAAAGTGAAGAGCGACAGTGGCACTGGGTATGACACAGACAGCAGCCAAGACTCTAGAGATAAAGGGAGCCCCTGTAATGGCGGTGGTAGAAGCCGGAACCGAGGGTGGAAACCTATGAGGGAAACGTTAAATGTTGATAGTATTTTTAATGAGAGTGAAAAAAGGCAGCACAGTCCTAGACGTAAATCAAATATCAGTGGCAAACCTAAATGTAGCAAAGATCAGAGTTTTAACAATTGGTCGAAAGAGAATCTGAAGCAAAAAAGTTTAATGACCATTTATGAAGATGAAATAAAGCAGGAAACAGGAAGCAGAAGTTCCCTTGAATCCAATGGAAAAGGAACAGAGAAAAATAAAGGCTTCAAAGAGACTAAAGCTCATGGTGACAACTGGCAGATACAAAGGACTGAGTCTGGGTATGAAAGCAGTGATCACATCAGTAATGGATCTGCCAATTTGGACTCACCTGTTATCGAAAGAAATGGTACAATAATGGATGTCAGTGGTGTTAAAGAAACAGTATTCTTCAGGTAATACACAAATTAAATGAATGGCTTCCCCCCACCATTCTCTCTTGTTAAATATTTGAAGTAATTTTCAAAGTTTGGGGTCAATTAAGTATAATGAATAGAACTTGAGCTCTGATTGATTGGAGAAACCTGGGATATTGCAGGTTATTTGATATTTCAAGTTTTTATTTTTAATAGTTATTTCCTGATTACAAAAATAACAGCTCTTTATTTTTAGGAAATTTAGGAAGTACAGAAATATTTTGTCATTGTTGCCACCGAAAACTATTGATGTATACTGCAGGTTTTAAAGCACAGATTTAAATTGGTTGCCTCTCAGTCATTAAGCTAATTGTTTAATTCCTCAGTCTGATTAATGCTCATGATCCCACCTCTAACATCTGTAACTCGGAACTGGGGTTATTTCCTGCTGTTGCAGCCCAGTTCCATAGAAGAGATATTTTTCCTTTAGCAGATTAAAAGAATGCAACCAAATAGCTAAGTTTGTGTTCCATTAGTTCTTAATTAAATAATTCTGAATACATTTATTGTATTACTCTTTGCAGTGAGTGCATTTACGCTTCTCTGTGTAACCTCTGAAACATGTCCACAGCTTAAGTGGCTGATATCTTAGGTCAATCTAGCCACTTTTAATCCATCTAAAACATCCTAATTTGTTATTAGCTGGTATTTTACCACATTCATTATTAAAAACTCAGATTTGCAAAAATCAACTGCTTGTGTTTTATTACAATACTCATTTAATAAAGACTTAGGGAAACTTTTTGATGTGGCAGGGTAATTTCATAACTCCTCTTGGAAAGGGTAGTCTAGAGTATTGGAAAGATAGGTCTTTGTAACCACATGGACTTGGATTTTAGTTATTGGGCATATTAATTTGACTCTCCCAGACTTCATCTCCTATTGTAAAATGAGGATGATAATTACTTACAAGTGTTGTTGTGAAATGTAAATTAAACAGTGTTCATTAGGGACCAGCCCAGTGGTGTAGTGGTTAAGTTTGGTGCGCTCTGCTTCAACGGCCCCAGGTTTGCAGGTTTGGATCCAGGCACAGACCTACACACCACTCCTCAAGCCATGCTGTGGTTGCATCCCACATAGAAAGTAGAGGAAGAGTGGCACAGATGTTAGCTCAGGACCAATCTTCCTCACCAAAAAAACCCCCCAAAACCCCCAAAAAACAATGTTCATTAATCCCCTAGAACAGCACACAGCATATAATAATTGCTTAACAAATGTTATTTCCTTTCCTTTCCTTTTCTTAGAATAAACTAAAATAATAATCCATGATAGGTAATGTGTTTTGTTCTGTTTTCTAGTGACCAGATTATGACAAGCAACCTAAATATAGAACGTGTGAACTGTAACTCCCAACAGAGCAAAAACTACTTAGAAGGTAAAAATTTTATTTAAATATATTGTAATAGTAGCAATAAAGAATAACTTGTGATAATAAGAGTAAAGAAGCTAAGAAGTTGCCTGTTACTAAGTCAGTAAATAATGAGGACAGAAGTTGGGAGAGTTCATGCTTGAAAGCTGTTAAGGATGGGAATAGCTATTTCAGGGAATGGGAAAGGGGGAAGTGAGTCAGCAGGACAGGCTAGGTCCTTGGCTATGCAATGGTAACGATATCCAAATCTCAATATCTTGTGCAAGTTTTCTTCTGCTCATGATACATGTCCAGTGGGCATCAGCAGGAGTTTCTTCTTAGTCATCACTCAGGGCCCCAGGCTAATGGACTCCATCTCCACAAATGCTTCTCTCATCATCGCAGTACTTGGGGGGGAGAGAATTGAAGGAGGACGCAACATGGAGAATCATGTGTAAGCTCTTAAAACTTCAACCCAGAAGTGACAAACGCACTTCCACTTGCATCTCATTGGCTGAGGCAAGTCTTTCAGCCAGGCCTAATTCCAGAGAGGGAAAGTGCAGTTTCACAGGTGCCTGCAAGCTGAACTGGAGTTAAGGACAAATAGAAAAATTGATAAAACAGCCTGCTGGAAAAGTTCAATTTGGGAACAGTAATATGTAGTGGTGTAGCATTATTATAGGTGATTTGTTAGCAAAACATAGCAGCCCAGAAGCAGAAAAATAGATGTTCGAATGTACACAGAATTCAGGATGCTACTGGGAGGATATACCTGAAAGATTTGGGGGAGAGGGATCAAGGACAATGATGAGCCAAGGGGATTATTGAGGTTCCAATCAAAGAGAGTGTTTTCAGATTTTAGAATTCAGAGGAGTAGAAGGGGATATAATTTTTCACAATAAAAGGTAGCCATGAAGAACATTTTAAAATTTATATCTAGTCTTTATCATCCTTAAGGCTTTGTGGACACTGTTTTTCAGGTGGCAGACATTGACTGTGATTAAATGTTAAGTTATTTTGTTTTCATCAAATGGTATAATATCAGAAGGAAACACTTATATTTAGGAAATAACCTTCCTTTCCCATGTAAAATGTCTCGCCTGTTTTAAAAATCTGATAAAAGTCTGGTAACCAAGTATTACAGGAAACAGTAAAGGGTTGGCCAGAGATCAACAGCAGAAGTCAGTGAGATTGAACAATAACTACAAGTTCAGTACTCTTTACAAAATGATGCTTGTTTCCTGATAGTAATAAAAACACAAGGTTGTAGAGATTTTGATGGTCAAGAGTGTGTTACTGTAAGAGCTTTGTAGTGGGTTTCCCATTAAATATGAAAGGGTATGTATGTGTGAGTATGTAACCCATTTAAAAATAATTTTTTTTTATTGTGGTAAAATACACTTAACAATTTGCCATTCTAACCATTTTTAAGTGACAGTTCAGTGGTGTTAAGTACATTCACCTTACTGTGTAACCACCTATACTATCCATCTCCAGAACTCTTTCATCTTCTCAAACTGAAACTCTGTCCTCATTAAACAACTTCCCATTGCTTCCTCTCCCCGCCCCCGGCAACCGCCATTCTACTTTCTGTCTCTATGAATTTGACTCCTCTAAGTAACTCATATAAGTAGAATCGTACAATATCTGTCTTTTTATATTTGGCTTTTTTCACTTGGCATAATGTCTTCAAAGTTCATCCATGCTGTAGAATGTGTCAGAATTTCATTCCTTTTTAAGACTGAATAATATTACATTGACTGATAACACATTTTGTTTATCCATTCTTCTGTTGATGGACATTTGGGTTGTTTCCACCTTTTGGTTTCAGTGAATAATAATGCTCCTCTGAATACTGGTGTACAAATATGTGAGAGTCCTACTTTAGTCCTTTTGAGTATATACCCAAAAGTGCAATTGCTAGATCCTATGGTAATTGTGTGTTTAATTTTTTGAGAAACCACCATACTGTTTTCCATAGCAGCTGCACTATTTTATTTTCCCACCAGCAGTGCACAAGAGTTCCAACTTCTCCACATCCTCACGAACACTTGTTATTTTCTCTTTTTTTGATAATTGCCATCTTAATGAATGAAGTGGTATCTTATTGTGGTTTTGTGTAACCCGCTTTTTATTTAATTACATAAATTGCATTATGTTAAAATTATTTCTTATTTAATAAACTTCATAGTCTACCATAGTTGTTTAAGCTAGTCTTTGCTTTGAGAACCTTTGTAAATGTTCATGCCTTAAGGTATCTCTGTGTGTGTTCCCTTCCCATAGTGTAGGACTGAGAACACGTTAACGTGGTATAGACATTTTTCCCAAGCTAAGAACTTGCCCTGCCTGGATTTTTTTTTCAATAAGCCACAATTTAATTTAATTCTTTGTGACTTGGTATGATTTTCTTGGTTTTCTCCTATTTCTTATTTATGAAATGGGGGCACACTTACATTATTGACCTGAAGAATCGCTTTATAACAATAGCTAAAAGACTTTAAGAAACTTACAAAGACTTAGAAATGTTTTTATCTATTTTGTTTGACATTTAAGTCAATTTTTAATCTTAGTCTATATAAGTTTATTTGATGGTAAAGAAGTTAAAATCTATAATAATGCTGTTGTAATTATTTCATTGATAGAGATATTATATAGACTTGTCTGCCTATGTCATTATGGATTCTGCTGCAAAAAATCATGTCCACACTGCCTAAAGCTGTTATTTGGAAATGCTGAAATTCCACAATGCCCTTTGGATTATTTTAGCTCCTCTTTTATTATTTTATTATCATTATTATTATTGGTGAGGAAGATTGGCTCTGAGCTAACATCTGTTGCCAATCTCCCTCTTTTTTTTCCTCCCCAAAGCTCCAGTACCTAGTTGTACATCCTAGTTGTAAGTCCTTCTATGGAGGATGCTGTCACAGCATGGCCTGATAAGCGGTGTGTAGGACTGCACCAAGGATCCGAACCAGTGAACCCCAGGCCGCTGAAGCAGAGCATGCAAACTTAACCACTTGGCCACAGGGCCAGCCCCTAGCTCCTCTTTTAAAATGGGTCACTAGTGGGGAGAATTTCAAATTAAATTACATTCAATTACCTTAAATTACATTCAAGATAGAAAAACTGATATGTTGAAATGCACTTGGTGGGGAGAAAGTATCACATACTGGAGGAATACAGGGAGTTTGGTATGTGCAAGGCTGGAATTCATATGTGGAAATTGGGAGATGATGGATAGAGGGATAGATAGAAGCCAAGTCATGATGAAACTTTGATGCTATTTTTAAATCCTACAGTAAGTGGAAAGGCACCAAAGGACAAGGAGAGTAGCATGCTCCAGTTTGCACCTTAGAAAAGACTCTGGTGGCAGTGTGGAGGGTGAATTTGGAGCAGTGGGAGAAAAATTAATTAGATGACTGATATCCTCGGAGAGAAAAGATGAGGGCATAAACTAAGGCAGTACCAAGGTCGAGCAAGAAGATTCGAGAGATTATAGGAGTATGTGGATGTGGCGTCAGTTTTTGTGGCAGATGTACAGAATAAGGGAAGGGGAGGAAGCTGGGGATAGCGGTACTGGGGACTTAGAGAAGTAGATAGACCATTTACCAAATTGAGGAGTAAGGAAGATGGAACAAATTTTTGTGGGTAAGGGGAAACCAAATTTATTTATGGATTTGTTTGGTTATCATCTAGGTAAGTAGATTTATTATGCAGTTCGGAACATAAGGCTAGAACTCAGAAAAGATGTATTTGCTAACCATCAGCATATTTAGGAATTGAATGCCGTAGACTTGGATGACATCACTCAGGAAAACTGGAGATTTCAGGGCAAAAAAAGACAAAGGAAAGAACATGGGTTTGCTGAGTAAGAGAAGTGAGCCAAGGATAGAGAGAAGGAGCAACTATGGAAAAGTATGAGGAATAGCTGGGCAGGTATGAGAAAATGTGGGAGAGAGGGTTATCACAGGGAAGCTGGGAAAATGGGGAGCTTCAAGAAAAATGGTCACAGATTAAGCGGAATAAGGGTTAAAAAGTGCTAGTTTGATTTAGTGGTTCGTAAGTCATTAGTAATAGAGTAAAAGCAATGTTAGAGGAACATTAGAAACAGAAGCTAGATTGAGGTAGAATGGAAGGATTTAGAAGTAAAGGGCCATTATGTTCATAACCTTATCTCAAATGGTTCAGGAAAAAATGGGGTAAAATGTTAAGAATAGGTGAATCTGGGTAAAAGATATACAGGTATTCTTTGCACTAGTTTTGATCTTTCAAGTTTTCTGAACTTTCTGAAATTATTTTGAAGTAACAAATTTTTTTAAAAGATTACAGTGGAATAAAAAGTAAATAAAAGAGAAGTAAAGAAATTTAGCACGTCTCTCAAAACCTTTGCTGTGAATAGCAAAGAAGCAGTACCTAGAGGACAAAAATGAAACCAAGAGCTTTTGTTTGGGGACATTTTTTTTTCTTTAATAGAGAGACTTGGGCATTTGTGTTGCAGAGGATAAGGAATGAATGATGTACAGAGGAAGAGAAAGATGTGAAGATAAGATTAGAACAGAACAATAATTGATGGAGTGAGATCCCTGGGGGTAGAATAAGAATGAAACAAGGTAAAGAGGCAGGCTTTGGATTAAGGGACTGGGAGCTTTTCTGTAGAGGGAGCGACAAAGGGGCATGCAGGTGCCCTTGGGTATGTGTCCTGCTGGATGGGACAGTGAAGCAGTTCATACCTCATGCACTCTTTCCTCTATGAAGTAAGGTTATCTACTTAAATTAATACATGTGGCGATCTTTACAGATTATACATAACAGATCACAAAGGAATTATCAGGTCTCTCTGGAAGTTTTGCCATTTGCTTTGGAGTCTGCAGTACTTGGCTTAATCTAGGTTGATCGTAGAAGTCAGGATTAGTTCAAACTGAGAATCCTGATCTTGGAAATGACAAGAGTGAAAGAAGTTAACCAGTGGTCAAAAAATCTGTTAACTCCCTTAATTATTATAAAAAAGTCTGTACCTCCATTTCGTTAGGTGAAATATATTCCCCTTAATGTTGTTAAATCCCAGAATTAGTAAATGAAAAAAAATTTATTGGAACAGTTTTCACATGTATATAAGTTTGATTATTTTCTCGAAGATATTTTTTGCAAACTGTAGAGTGTACTCATTTAAAATAAATACATTAGAAAGTGTATCTAGAGAAAGGGGTACTTTTAACAGTTGATTTTGTTTCTATACCTACTAAATTTATTTTCTTTAAGAGTCTCATAGACAGTTGAGAGGCAAGGTATTAACACACAATTCTTCTCTGTTGCTCTGGCCCGGCACCACCTAATGTTTATCTATATGTATTTTTAAAACCATAAGTTTTCAGTTTTGAAATTTAATTTGTAGCAAAATAGCATTATTTGCTTTTTATTTAAATTATAATCCCAGTGAAAAAAGAAGTTACTGACTTGTGCTTCTTTATTTTGTATCATACCAAAATTTAGGTATCTGATAGTGTAGATTATTGTATACTAAAGTATGTCTTTACTCCTCTTGGTATATGGTAAATTTAGCTAGAAATATTTACCCAATTAAAGTTTTATGATCTTTCTAAAGGATTCAAATTGTATGTAAATGTCTTTTTATTGTAAGTTAGGCTGTTGATTAGATTATTGCTCTTGAATGTTTAGCCTTTGCTATTGCGCTATTTCTGTTATATTCTGAAATCTCCATATAAAACAAGAGTGAAGATTACATTGTCTGGACCAGCAGTTTGGTTTTATTGCTGTATAAGTCTGTTTTAAACTTAGATCATCTTTTCAGCTGAAAAATATATGTTGATTTCTTGACTGTTGGGCTTTGGGTTTTTTTGTATACAGCATCAAAATTAGCATTATTAATTAAAGCTTCTTGTCTTGATGTTGAGATATCTTCTGTGCCAAGTGTTAAAATCAGACTATCTTAGATTTGCAAAGAACCTGGAGCCAAAATTCCCGGTAGAGACACATGGATGTCTATGTCAGCAGAAGAGAAAAATAACACGTCTATTTTTAAGTTAGTTGGAATTCTAAAGTCAAACCACTTGGTTGAATGCCTGCCATAGTGATGTTAAAATTTCAAGCATATTTATAAAACCTCTGCTGCCTCCTGCTGCCCATTGTGTGGACACGTTAATAAAAATAAAGAATTCTTTAAGAATTAAGTATTTATTTTTCTGTTTGTGAATATTAAACTTGAAATTATAGATAAGTTCAGAAGTAAACATTTCTGAAGTTAAAATCACAGTGGTTGGAAAATTATAGTGTAACTTCAACTTACAGATTTTTCAGGCTTTAGAGATTGAAAAATTATCAAGGTTCTTTTTGACATTACTGGTTTTTCTGTTTTAATCATAAGGCAGCTGTCAGAGAGAGGCTTATTAGTTTTTGAGCCTCAGGCAGTGTGTCAAGCTTACAAGCAACCAAGACTCTCTGGGATAAATTACATACTGCCTTTTATTTTTAAGATTTTATTATTAGGGCGCTTTATAGACTTGAGATAGGTGGGGAAGGAAGGTAAGAAGAATTTGTCTCAGTTTATTCTTACCCGGTCCTGGATCCGTGAGCTGGGAACATGGTGGACAGTGTGGGAGTGATTCAAAGGAAGAAAAACACTATGTTTTTCATGCAATTGTTTATTCATCCTGCAGGCTTTCATGGAATGCCTTCTATGTGCCAGCCTCTGGGGAAAGAATAACAAAAGGGGAACACATCATACACTGATGAGCTTACTGCAATCTAGTGGAAATAAGAGTGTTAAGTCTTCAAGAGATGAGTGCCAGACTTGTGGTTCCCCTCATTCCACTATCTTAAGTTTGTATTGGGAGATATCATTTAGTACGTGAGCATCACCACATAGGGTATTAAATTTTCATGTATATTACACAAATCTTTCTTGGAAATTACTTCAAGATTTAACTTGCAGAGCCTGATCATAATCAAATACAGATTTTTTTTCATAGGGTGATATTTAGATGTTTTGATCAACTGTAGATTCCAGTTGAATTGTGAGTGACAGGGTACTTTGGTTTTGTTTGCAATCTTCAGTTCATAGCCTAGTGTACAGTAGATTAGAAGCATGAGAATGAGGGGAAACTGAGTAAATGAACATGATGAACACGTCATCTAAACATAAGGGAGAATACAGAAAAACTTACTAGAATTTGTACAGAAGCATAGGCAATTAATTGAAACTTCAAGTTAGTTCCATTTATTTTGGTATCTTCTGTGGGCATCAGCTTATTAGTCTATCCTGTTGTTTGATGTTGGCACTCATGGCCTAGTTTCATTGGAAGGAGATTCTGTGTCGTGCCCTTGTATTTTAGGGGCATGTGCGGAAGAGAGCTTGCAGGTAGTGGAAAGAGCACTGGCTTTGGAGTCAACCCTGGATTGGTTTGAATGCTGCCCCTCATGGGCTGTGTACCACTGGTTAGGTCACTTAACTTCCTGGGGTATGAAAAGGAGAATTGTTTCAAGGAATAGTTGTGATTGAAATTTTTAAAAAACAACTACTTTCAGTCAACTAGAATAGTGATTTTCAAACTTTTGACCTCAGGATATCTTTATATTCTTAACAAATATTGACGAGCCAGCCCTGATGGCCTAGCCGTTAAAGTTCAGCACGCTCGGCTTCAGCAGCCTGTTTTCCGTTCCCGGGAATGGAACCACACCACTCCTCTGTCAGTAGCCGTGCTGTGGTGGCAGCTCACATAGAAGAACCAGAAGAACTTACAGCTATTCATAACTGTGTACTGGGGCTTTGTGGGCGGGGGAAGGAGGAAAAAAGGAGGAAGATTGGCAACAGATGTTAGCTTAGGGCAAATCTTCCCCTGTGGAAAAAAATATATATATATTGAGGACCTCAAAGAGCTTTTGTTCTATGGGTTATATTTATTACTATGTGCTGTATTAGGAATTGAAACTGAAGATTTTCAATATTTATTCATTCAAAGAATAATTTATTTATGCATGATTTTGTAACCTCCATGTTTTCTCATTTGGAAAATACTGGTTTGCTAAATTATGCAAGTCTTCCAAATGTTGATACGTTTATTTACATATTATCTTTTTAAAACCCACATTTGTTGATATCACCACAGATATTAGCAGAAAGTCTTTATAATTATTGGGAAGCTACAAAAGTGATGGTAGTGGATACAAGTTTTCCAAAATTACTATTTTCATCTGAAAGCTTGAATTTTAACATTGGCAATAAATACTGCCAGTTGTTTGCTTTGAAGTGACAGGTTCACTTCTTTAATTTTCAAGAAAATTTCTGCCAAATACTCAAGTCTGAATAACCAAAGTTTGATGTCTTTTCAAGTAAAAATGGTTTTCAATTGTAAAGATTAAATGAAATAATTATCAACTTCTTAGAACCTGAGTCAGCAGTCAATAAATGGTGGCTAGTTAGTGGTGGTATAACATTTTACGTGTTATCACGATACCCTCCACCCATTGTAACTCAGTTGATGTTCCTAATAGTCCTGTGAGGTAGGTAAAACAGGTATCTTTATCTTAATTCATAAATGAGGAAACATTGTAAGGGGTTAAGAGGCTTGCTTACAGTTACCAACCAATAAGTAGTGAATCCAGACTTCAACCCAAGTCATCTGTCTTCAAATGCAGGGTTTCCCCACCACGTCGTCAGCAGAGCGTGCCCCATAGAATGGGGAAACAAACAGCTCCACACGATTCTGTGAGAACAGCACTATTTGGGGTTTGCTGACATTTTCAAGTGATAATAAATTGGGGAAATAGTCATTCATTTTGTAGAAAGGGTTCAAAAAAGAGGTATTTGAGCTGAGTCTTGAAGAATTAGTTTTTGTTTGTTAATTGGAGGAGAATTACCTGTTTATAGAAAGCCTTATGTAAATTATGGAGCAAATTATAAAACATGATTTAAATAATTTTGTTTTTCTCCTTCTCCTCCTCAGGCTTTAAAAAGGAACTTAAAAACTTGGAAGTTGGCTGTAAATCTCATGAGTTCCAGACAGAATCACATCTACAAATAAAAAATCCTTTCATAAAAAGGTAATCAAAGATATTTGAAAATATTAAAATCCTTTTTATTAAATGCATGTATCATAGGAACTGTGTTTGTCAGAAAGGCATAAATACATGTATTTTACTGCTCTCAAAGCAGTGGGTCTACAGTATTACAATGCCTGTCTTATTTGGATCATCATAAGGATGTAGATCTAAGGATGCTGGGGTCTCCGAAGTACCAGGTACAATACACGGTTGTTTTCATCCTCACAGCTTTCTTACAAGGTAGATAGTATTTTACAAAAGAGAAAATTTGGGGCTTAAATTAAGACATGAGAAAAATATCTAATCATAAGAGGAAAGATAATTTGCAATGTGATATCCTTTATCTTCACCTTAGAAGTTAATTATTGCCTAAATAAAGGTAATCTTGAGTAAATTATTTTTAATTAGCATACTATTCGTATAGCATTATATATCAAAATTAAAGTACCTCTGTTGCTATAAACTTTGTCTTGTTGGTTGGGAAGTGTTTTAGGGTATTGAATTGTTTGCTTGAAACATTTTCCTCAAGTCTACTACATTTTATCACAAATAAATGTAATTTCAGTGTTTGTAACTTGAAACGAGTCTATTTTAATTATTAGAAATCTGATTTTGGTAATAATGACAGGCGTTTCTGGTAGGCGTTCATGTATTCTGGCATAAAGATTTTGGATTCAGAGAATGTAAACTGTTAACAGTTGCAAATATCTTTCCATTTTTGTTATGTTACGAAAGTAACTTTAAACTGTATATCGGGAAGTTAAACTACTAGACAGGTGTCTGTTTTCCCTCCTGTTTTGTGTATTTGCATATGGTGTTTTAGCTTTGTTTTTGTTTTTATATTTCAGATCACATATACGTGAAACCAATGGGAAGTTATTCCCTTCCTCCAGTCCACCCGTACTCAAGGACCATGCAGCAAGAGAGCATATCCGCCAACCAGATGAACAGAAACATGAAAAATCAAGTGAATGCAAATTGTCTGAACGGCTTAATATAGAAAATTCTGAGAGAACAGGTTTACTTTTTCACATTGATGATAATTCTGCTTCTGGAAAGAGAATGAACAGTAATGAAGTAGTCTCACCATCTTCATTGTGGTCCTCACACATGAGAACTGTTGGGTTAAAGCCGGAAACTGCTCCCCTCATCCAGCAGCAAACTATGATGGAACAATGTTACTCTGAGAACTCTTTATCGAAGGAACATATAATTCAGTCAACCTGCAGATCTGATGGTTGTCAGATGCCAAAATTTGTTAGCCAGAATCCACCGCCCCCTTTGCCACCGAAGAAATATGCTGTAACCAGTGTGCCACAGTCAGAGAAAAATGATTCTATGCCTGATGGCAAACTTACAGAGATGTTTAAAGCAAGTTCTTCTAGTCTTCCGAAGCACAGTTTAAGTACAGCTTCGGAACCAGGTTCAGAAGTGAGTACATACATGAATGATGAAAGACTTAAGGAAACATTTCAAGTAAAAGAACATGTTGGCAACACACCAAACGACTTGTCCAGCTCTTCGACTAGTGATTTTCAGGCAGACTTGGGTACAGTTGTTGATGCATTTTGCCAAGCAGAGATAGACTCTCATTCTACCTGTCCAAATGAGACAGTTTCATTAACTACCTATTTTTCGGTTGATAGCTGCATGACTGATACATATAGGTTGAAATACCATCAGAGGCCCAAGCTCTGTTTTCCAGAAAGCAGTGGCTTTCATAATGATAGTTTACCCTCTCAGAGTGCTAGAGGGCTAGGACCTGTGTTACGTAATAGTCTTGGTTCAAACTGCCCTTCTGAGCAGAGATATAACCCTAGCATACACTGTAATAGGTAAGTGATGAAACCGGCAAGCTTATACTTCCCAGAGGCCGTTAAAATATAATAGGGATCAATTGACCAAACCTGGTGAGATATGAAATTAAAACCATGGCATTTTTAAAGTCACTAATGACTTTAACTTTCTCTATTTTTTTTTTTTTTTAAAGATTTTATTTTTTCCTTTTTCTCCCCAAAGCCCCCCGGTACATAGTTGTATATTCTTTGTTGTGGGTCCTTCTAGTTGTGGCATGTGGGACGCTGCCTCAGCGTGGTTTGATGAGCAGTGCCATGTCCGCGCCCAGGATTCGAACCAACGAAACACTGGGCCGCCTGCAGCGGAGCGCGCAAACTTAACCACTCGGCCACGGGGCCAGCCCCCTCTATTTTTTATTTTGTGATGATTGACTTTTGGATATTTTAGAAATTCCCTTTGAATAGTTTTGGCATGCCTTGAAAAACAGAAACTCAGGGGAATGCAAAAAGTCATTGACCGTATGCTGCCATTGAATAAAAATGTCCTTTTCTTTATTTTGTGGCTGGTAGACCTCTAAGTATTAAACTAACCAGGACTCACGTATGCAGACTGGTAAACTCTGCTAATGGAAGAGACCAGGTGATACAGAGTTTGTGTAGTGAAGGCGAGATTTGCTTTACGAGAAGCACTTTCCACTGGGCAGCCGAGAGGGCTTCGCCATGTGCTGTGACTTCTGTGATAGTCTACTGCGTGTGATCCCTTTATGTGTCTTACAAAATATCAGCCCATGAAGTTAATAGCATTTGGGAAAAAAAGAAAGCCTTAATGATAAAGCAGTTTTTAAATTAAATGCTGAAGGTCAGAACAGAAGAAACTTAATTTTGCTCCTAGAACTGCTGTCTTCAGAATGCCTCGCTAACAAATTAGGCCTTGGACTTGTATGTATTCATAAACATTACTTCAGCCATGTAAGCTAAAAATAATTAAAATACTTAACTTTAGTATATTTATCTTCTTACATTTTTTCAAATTTTATATGAAATGTGAAAGGTTTTTATTTTGGTTTGGTTTACTTTGGGCTAGTGACCAGCGTTAGGAATTAACCCAGGGCCCTCTTATTGGGAATCTCACTGTAGCCACCTAAATTTTCCCTGCTGTCATGTTACCTGTTTATAGTTTGTCAGCCCATTTTAGTGATTTTCAGATTGTTGAATCTGAAAATTTTGTGGGTTTTCAGATTAAATTTCTGCCTCTCATATAAAGGGTTTATTTAATTGTAATGAAATGTATTAATTTGAATGTCCCTCCCCCCCCCTTTTTTTTTTACTCTAAACAGATAATTTACCCTAACTACTTTCATGGAGAAGGCTTTATTTTTAAAAATAAAGGAATTTTCCATTATTATGATGACCTTACAAGTGAAAATAAGTTACTTTAATTGCCTTATTTCATTAGTTGTCATTTGATTTTGTACTAAGCTGGTAAACAAATTATGGTTTTAGATAGTTTTCATATTGTCCACTCCAAAGAATTGAGAATTATAGAATTAAAATTTTCCTTACATTCACCAATGGATAAACTTTATAATGCTATAAACTAATTAGTAAATTTAATATTTTGACCAATTCCTTAAATTGTTAAAATATTCCGAAATGTAAATTATTAAAAATGAACACTTCTAGATAAATAGAAAATAATTGCGTGTAAAAGTCTAACCTCACCGTTACCAAATCTTTATCAAATTTTGTCTTCCACCTAGAGAAGTTTTTAATAGCCTTTTCTGACTATAATAGTAGGTGATTATTACTTTATCTCTTAATTTAGAAGTACTTGAATACCAACTAAATAAAATTTTATCTTTTAAGAAAGTTATTTTTAACAACTTTTAGTATGGAGGATTTGTAAAATATTGTAAAGTTTGTAAAATTGTATTTGAAATGTCAATGTATTTATTGCTTTTATAACATTGTAAAATACTAGAAAAACAGGCTTCAAGTATTTTTTAATACCTTTCAAAAACTTTGTGTAAGTTTTTTTTAATAGAAATTTTGGTCAAGATGTTCAGTTGAAATGTGTTATTTGAAACATTTGAACTAATTTCTGGTATTTAACAGCAATCTCATAGATTTGTATTTTCAACTCACAATTGAGTTGCAAACATCAAATAGAAATGTCCAATTTTGGCTCTTTTTAAAGTACTGTCCAGTTGAAGCCTCCTGAACCCTGTAGGAGGGCTAACAACCTAGAAACTGACCATTTGTTTTTATGTAGATTCAACACTCCAAATATAGATTGAATACATATTTACTAATTATTCACATGTAAAGTTTTTATTTCTAGGGTGCCTATTTATTTTTATAGATGTTTTCTTCTGGTTATAAGCTTATGATATAACTTTTAAAATAATGCAACCAACAACTGTTGTAATGTTCAAAATACTTACCTGTACAATGTTGTATTTTCACATGAAATCAGTTTTTTCTGGTTCAAAATTTCTTTAGGATAAACTGATTTTTAAATTTCTATGGTTGGACTTTTCTTTGTATTCATGAACTGTGGCTTCCTCACCCCGCATGTGGATTATGTATTTTATGGGAAATGCAGTTAATTTAAAGTTCATGACTACTTGGAATATCACTGATCATAAAATGTTACCACAGGAGGCTCCTAGGAGTTAGACTCCAGCAGGTTTTAAGCAGGGTTCCCACAGGAGGAGTTGGCAAACTTTCTATAAAGAGTCAGATAATAAATAATTCAGGCTTTGTGGACCATAGGGTCTCTGTAACAACTACACAACTCTGCCATTGTAGGGTAAAAGCAGCCATAAGCAGTATGTAAATGAATGGGCATGTCTCTATTCCAATAAAACTTTATCAACATTGAAACTTGGATTTCATATAATTCTCCCATCATGAAATAGTCTTTTGATTTTTTTCAATCATTTTAAGATGTAAAAATCATTCTTGGCTCACAGACCTTATAAAAAGAGGCAGTGGGCCAGATGTGGTCCATTGTTTGATGACCTGTCTTGGAGCATAAAGTCTACATTAAATGCCCTTCCTGACCCTAAATATCCTGTACTCTCTGATGTATTCCCATGCCATTTAGGGACTAGGTATATGCAGTGATTTACATCCTAAAATTTTCAGGTTAACAGACCCCTAAAGATTTCCTCACAATTGCTAATCAGCCAGCTCATTTTAAATGGTTATTAATCATTTCAGGGGCCAGCCTGGTGGCCTAGTGGTTAAGTTCATGGGCTCCACTTCAGCAGCCTCAGGTTTGGATCCTGGGCACAGACCTACACACCACTCATCAAGCCATGCTATGGCAGTGTCCCACATACAAAAGAGAGAGATTGGCACAGATGTTAGCTCAGGGACAATCTTCCTCAAGCAAAAAGAGGAAGATTGGCAACTGACATTAGCTCAGGGCCAATCTTCCTCACCAAAACCGTGCCCACACACACACAAAAAACCATATTTACATGAAATTTAGTTTGTAAAATTTACAAAGGAACTTATCAGATTGAAATCACATTGATGTTATTCTTTTGATATTGTTTTCTGTTTTTGTCATCATAGCAAGTTTGCCAACTTTTCTGAGTGTCCCATTTATCAACTTCTGAAAACCCATTTGGATCAACTTCTCAAAAGAACTTCAAGTGTGGGTGCTGTAGGCAGTCACTGTGTTCGAGATGCCATAGTTCAGTGAAAGGCACAGTTGTTTTTGTTTTGTTCTTTTGGAGGAAGATTAGCCCTGAGCGAACATCCACCACCAGTCCTTTTTGCTGAGGAAGACTGGCCCTGAGCTAACATCCGTGCCCATCTTCCTCTATTTTTTTTATATGTGGGATGCCTGCCACAGCATGGCTTGACAAGTGATGTGTGGGTCCGTACCCATGATCCAAACCTGCGAACCCAGGGCCACCAAAGTGGAAGGTGTGAACTTAACTGACTGTGCCCCCAGGCCAGCCCTAGGAAGTTTCTTCTTCATCTGTGAGAAAGATTCAACCCTCATACTGCCACCATTTTTGTATACCATTTACAGTCATGCCGTAACACTAAGAACTCTCCATCTTCCCTGTACTAGAAATTTTCAGAATATTCCATCGTTGTGGTAGTTGGCTGATTTTAGGCTCAGAAAGGTAGCATGGATTATAAGTCTGTGTGTGACCTAACAGTAAACTATATGAGAACTGTTAGTCCTCTCACAACCTTACTACCAAGTAATTTGTTAAAACAAATGCAAATCAGACCAAATTTAGCTATACATTTATTGGACAAAATTATTAGCGAGCAGCACAAAAACTGTTCATACAATCTGTCTGGTATCCTCAATGAAATCCCAGTTCTGTGTTTCTCTAGATGCTTCAACCGTTGCATGAAAAGTTCTCTTCAGGCAGATGCAATAGTACCCTGAAGGCATGCTGTTACTGGCACTGGGCAGTTAAAATCCTCCAAAGTCAACCCCAGATTTCACTGTAACCCTAAGTGCCATTCTAAAAGATACAGGATGCAGAGGTTAGCAGATCTCTGCCCTGTTTCTAAGGGAGGGGAATATCCCCAAAATATCTAGGCAATTCACATATATCAAATTTCATCAATTTCAAGGACGAGGGCCCATTTCTAACATCTGTTATATAAAGGAATATCTTATATAATAGGAATAGCTTCTGAAGGGCTTACAGTAGCTGCTTTGGGAGGGTGACCTTTCTCATTAAATGCCAGCTGAGCACTCTTAGAATGTAAATTCTTGTTAACATGTTTAGATAAAAAACAAGAATGTAAGCTCCATGAAGGCAAGGATTTTTGTTTGTTTTGGTCACTGCTGTACCTGGCCCACACTAAGTGTTCAAATATTTGTTGAATGAGTAAATATGCTGACTGCTGAAGTATTTAACTTACAGACATTATCAAAATAAACATGTTTTGACCACCAGCATTCTTAATGCAACTACAATAATAAAAAATAGGTTGGGAAGAGTCTTATTTTAGGGAGTTCAAGAGCTTAAAAGGAAGAGAGGTGAGCACAGAGGAAGAGGATATGCACATTAGCTTTCCAATACTGGATGTTAGATACTTTCACTGATTCCATCAATCTGGCAACCATAACAGAGGCCCACTTAACCTAAAAATTAAACTGGTACTTAACAGCCAACACAGTGTGGGCCTGAATTTTCTGTATAGCTTTTAACTCCTTTTCTCAAAATCCTTCCCTTGCTTTTGAGTAACTTATTTTTAAATATTTCACCTTAATATTTCACCATATTATTTGTATCACACTAAACCCTGGCCAACCCTTAAAATGTTAAAGTAGGACATGACTATATTTATTAATGAATACACTAAACCTTTATGTATAAATACTTTTATATTCAGCCCCTGTGAAGCCATCGGATGTCTGAAAAGTTTTCAAATATGAATCAGTCCAGTTATAAGAACTTAGCTATGAATGGGTGAGATCATAACCCATTTAATATAGTCCCCAGAATGAATGCCAGAATGTGTAAATGAAAAGAAGGTCCCTCAGAGTTTGAAATTCTGCTGCTGCACAATCCTGTCTTCTTTGTTCAAGAAATCTGTAGCCATTTTCAGAATCCACTCCAGGAGCCAATTTCTTAATTTAGGTATCAGGCAAACCATTCTGCAAAAAACAAACATTTGTCAACAATGTTTCCTTTTTCTTCCCATCTTAATACTTTATCCCACTTCTGAAAATCTTGATCGTCTTAGTCACCTGCCTATTCCTCAGTGGTTTACATATTGATATGAGCAAAAAAAAAAGGCCTGGACTATTCTTTGTAAGGCTCTCATTTTTCTATCCATTTTCTACTGAGCTGAAAATTCAGGTCATTTAAAAAAAAAAATATCACTCTACTTGATCTATCAGTCTCTACCAAAAAACTAGGGGAGGTGGAGAAGAATGGAAACTCTCCCTTTACAAATGGCACGAGACGGGGTTTCAGAGAAATATTCCTCTCTCCCATTCGCTCCATTCAACCCTCTGCCTTCTAATTTGCCACACCATCCAGGAAATAAGAGACAATGGGGCCTCAGATACAATGAGCTTATGCCCAAATCTCTGCCAAAATTTGGGGGTGGGGAAAGAAGACATACTGCTTATTAAGGAGGGCAAATGCATAAGCATGATGATGGAGAGAAGTTCACTTATGGTGAGTAAACAATCAACTCCAAAGTCCAAAAGTTAACTTACAGGGAGTGAATACTCAAGTCCAAAGTCTAAAGGAGCTGCACCACTGTCCCTCCACACCCCCTCCTTCGGCTCACTGCTTCTCTCCCCAACTTGTCCCTTGTTATCATCTCAGTCCTGTGTCCCACTTCTTGTTCTGCTCCCCTCTCCCCCTTGTCTAAGTTCCCTTTCTCTATCCACTGCCAAGCTGTCTTTTCAGAGTGAGCGGCCATGAAAACGGAGGGCATGGATTTTGCAAGTGGAACCTACAGAATTTTGTAATTTATCAGTTGCTGTTTTGGGATGTGTGGGTGTGTGTTAAAAAAAAAAGAAGAAAATCAAAGAGTCCCAGGCTTCTAGGAGGAGTACCGAATGGGTAAGGTTAAGATTTACGGAAATGAGAACACTGGAAAAACAGCACATTTGGGTAAGAAGTCACGAGTTCCGTTTTAGACCTGAGAAACCTGCGTAGCTCGTTCATGTTTAAACTGTTGTACAGTAACAACAGTTTTAGCTGAGCGCTTACTGCTGCCAGGCAACATGCAAATAAATCGCTTTTAGATAAATCACTATCTCACTTAATCTTCACTGCACCCCTATGACCCGGTTCCTATTGGTCACAAATGATAAATGAGAAAGCTCCGAGAGGCTGAATGATTTCTGCTTCGTGGTAGTGCAGGAACTCAAACCCAGCTGGTTTCATTCCAGAATACAAGAGAAAAATTACGAAGCCAAGGTTCCTCCACCCCTCTTCGAAGACCCTCACCGGGGCGCCGAGGAAGGGCATTTTCACTAGTCTTCATCCCGACTCGCCCCCGCCACTCACCGGCTGTAGGACCCTGGACATAGCAGACTCCCTGGAATTCGGTTTCCTTGCCCTCCCCGCTAAACAGGAGTAGATGGTCTCTAAACCCCTTACAAAGGACTCACCAGGGCAAAAGATACACGAAGACAAACAACACCAGGTCGAAAAGAATGAAGAGCCAGAGATCCAACCAGTAGGAGTGTTTTGAAAACCGGTCTGTCCCGGACTGAGGCCGTACTTCGTGGTTCTGCTGCTGCTGCCCAGCTTCCCCCACGCCTCGCCGCTCCCGGGGACCGTCCCGACCATCCTCTGCCGCAGCGTCCACCTCCATCTCGCACCAGTCTCCGCACTGCAATCCGAATCGCGGGAAAACCCTCTGTTCCCGCCCTTCCGCGTTCCCCTCGCCAGAAACGAGCCACAGACAGTCTACGCATGCGCTGCTCCCCGCCCCGGAAATGGACCCTGCACCCGCCCCCTCCCAGCGCGCAGGCGCAGCCCGGCCCTCCGCTGTCTCCGTGACAGCTGGCAGGCAGCGCGGCCTCCACCCGGAAGAGGATAAGCGGCCACGCCCACTCTGCCCTGCAGCGTCCAGGCGGAAAGCTGGTCCTTCAGGTTTCGCCAGAAGAAATACTCGGCGGCTGGGCCGGAAGTCCCTGTCACGTCCCATTCTGTCAGGTGATGAATTCTACCTTGGAACTGCCCACGGTCGCCTCTCCTTATCCTGGTATTCCTTTTGGATTCTTATGCCCAGGTTTAAGGAGGGCTCGCTGTCCCTACCATGTTACCCTTATTAATGCTTGAAAAAGCAGCGATGAGGTGGACATCATGATTATGAGCGTTGAGTTTCTAAAGGGGCCAGAGAGCAAAACATGAGAATTTTGCATGTACTTAATGGGAGTGAATTTGAGAATAATCTAAGGATGTGGGAGTGTGATCCCCAGTGAGGTTAGGGTGCTGGCAGAAAGAAAATGATTGACCACTTTGGGTCTCCAGCGGGGCCTGAGAATCAAACTGACATAAGACAGATTAACAGGAGAAAAGCATACAAGTGTTATTACATTTTTTTTACATGTACACAGGAACCTTTACAAGAGAAAGAAGACCTGAAAAAATGAGCAGAGCAGGAAGCTTTTATGCCTTTTAGACAAAGAAATAAGACAGGGGTTTGGGCTAGGGGCAGTAAATTGTGGAGAGATGACTAGGAAGGTAAGGGTTAGTTTAACAAGGTTTGGTTGTACGAATTTCTCTGCCTGTATTCCCCATCTCTGGGGGTAAAAATGTCTTTCTTCCTCCTGGTCCAGGGAGGGCACCTTTCGCATGGGAGTTTTATCTCCTTTCAGGAAGAAAAAGGAAGGTAGAGTGCCTTTGTTGCACCTGTTGTTTCTCAAGTGCCTTTAACTCAAGATAATCAATATGCCAGAGTGGCTTATTTTGGAGTAACAGGCTCTGAACTCCTTCATTTCCCTTGTCTGAAACTTCCCTGGAGGTTTCACATAAAGGCTCTGTTGGTGGCTGTGGAGAGAAGAATTGGGTTAGTAGCCAACTGACAAGGGATCTTCAAAGGGAGAGAAGAACATAGATCAGAATGAGAATGAATAAACAGAAAATAACACGTCTAAGCACATGTCCCCATATCCCGTTAAATCAGTCTCCCATCCCTGGGAACAGTTTAGTTCGGTTGAATGGCTGAGCCTCATTTGTCAATGGAGAGTGTTTATCTTGTCCTGCAAAAGGTGCAGATTAAACACTGTTTATCCCAAGTGATTTACACAGAAGCAGCTGCTTCACCAGTGATCACACAGGCTTCCCTTCTTGGGCAGCCAGTGTGTCCAAGGCAAGGAGATTTGGGAGTACAACAGAGACTGAACTGTTAACTTCTGATTGAAGGGCTTCAGTGTTTGCAGAGCGATACAGAACTCTCGTTCTGTTACTGTGGAAAGATTTAGGACTATCTTTTCCAACTCATAACTTCCAAAGCTTGGGAAAAGGGATCTCAACATTGAAAAGAACTTAGAATTGTGATACACATGCCGGTTTTCTCTAACATCTCGTCCAGCATGTTTATGTGTCACTACTTTATGAACAAAGGAGCCCAAGTTTGTAATTTGGCAGGCACTTAAGGTGGAGTACCTGGTGACGGAAGATGTCAGGAATCCAAGTCCATGTTGTCCTGACCATCTAGGTGGGGAACCTTTATATACCTTATCACATAAGATAAAAAGATTCTGATCATGGATAAGGTCAGAATGAAACTTGTGACCTACTAGGTTGGAGTTTGGACTATCTTGTCACCTGTCTTGTTGGCATCTGGACATCTCCCTCTTCCTTGTATCCCTGTCAGTCTGTAGGAGCAGAACAGGTTGCGAAATATCTGATATAGGAGGCCTGCAGTTAGGCCTTAGTAGGTGTAAGGCTTGGTTTCGTTACCTGGCCAAGTTAGTCTGGATTTTTGGTCTATCTGTGTGTAATCTTTAGTCTTTGGCAGCTAATTAGGGGAGCCACTGAGCTACCTCAGGTTACACGGGGTTGGCTTGTGAGCCAACCGTAACATCTTGATGATTTGGCAATTGTGTGTACCGTAAGAGTCAGTGCTGAGACCATTTATGACCTTCATGAGAGGCTTGAGGATGATACCTGTGGAATCAAACCGCAGGATTTGATTGCAATATTGCCTAGGTATGTCACCTAGGAAAGGTCCAACACCATGATGATTTTCAATACAAAGGGAAAAATTCCCGTCTAATGTCTTTACCTGTACAAAGGACAGTCTTTGAGCTTCCATAGAGGTTTTTCTGTGTCCAACCGACTCACTAAAGAGAAAAAAAGAGTGAGATATTTTCTTGGCCATAGATACCATACCCTGTCATGCATTCATTTTCCACAGTTGGTCCACCGGGTGCTTACCTTGCTAGGAACAAAAATTAGTTGAGGTTCTTTTGCGTGATAAAAATTTTGACATAACCAGCGCTCAGATTGATTAGTTAATGTGGCCAGTGTTTGGAAAACTGGTATAAGGAGGTGTTGGGTCTGTGCTTGATCTGTTGAGAAAACAGTAAGTGTTCCTGAGAGTGAGACACAGTTTGAAGGCGAGCCCATAGTGGAAGATCAGAGGGAAAATAGGATAGATTGAGACAAATGGTCTCCAGTCAGGCTTTTAATAAATGGCTACAGAAAGGGGAAGCTTTGCTAAAAGGAAGATTTTAAAAGCTTCAAAGAAGTTTCTTGATCTGTGATCTTGGGAAAAGCTCTCTGCTTCATGATTTTGTCTGCTTCTGGGGCCTGGGAATTGGCCCAGGAAATCGTTACTTTAAGTTCGTCTTAGGGATGGTCTCCCAATTGTCCTGGGACTGCTACTCTGGATCTAACTTGGTGTGGCTTGTGTGAATCCAGGAGGATTTTTCTTTTATTTTGATGTCAGTGCAGGTGGTTAGCAGTAGTCTGTAAGGGTCTTCCCAGTGAGGTGACAATGCGTGCTTTCTTCTAAAAATCTTGACGTACATCCAATCTTCTGGTCCGAAGGGACGACAAGACTTGCTTGTCAGTGGAGGCCATGCCCTTTTTACCTGTTGATGATGTCCTCCAGGTTTGTTACTTAGTTCCTGTGTATAGCTAGACATAGCTTCAGGCTGTACACTTACGTCCCTCTGATGTTCTCTCAGGCCTGGAAGGTTTAAAGGTGCTGGTAGGCATAACCGTTTATAGAATAGACAAGGACTATTTCAAAAGGAATTAATCCATGTCTTCTATTTGGAGTATTCTGTTTTTTCATAAGGGCCAGAGGTAATGCTTCTGGCCCTTAAGTGCAATTTCTTGACAGACTTTTCCTAAAGTCCTTTAGATGTCTAGATTTTTACATTCTGTTTGCCCTGAGGATTGGGGATGGTACAGGGTATGACATTTTATTGAGTACCCCAAAGTTTTTGCAAGCAAGTGGTTTATTTCTCCTGTAAAATGCTTCCTTGGTCTGACTCAATCCATAAAGGAATTCCAAAATGAGGAATACTCTCAGTTATTCATTTCTTCACTAGTTTTGTGGCATTGGCATGTCTAGTTGGATAGCATTTAGTCCATCCACTAAATATACAGACACTAACCAAACAGTGGGAATAGCCTAAAGCTGGAGGTGAATCTGTGGAATCCATTTGGAAGGCCTCAGGGGCAATGTGGGCCTTGGAGGTCTTCCTGAGGTATGTTGGTTTCCCCAGGAATTTGGTGAGATTTACAAGTAGTGCACTGGGAAATAATTTGGTCAGAAATTTTGTGGATGCCAGGGAAGAACCAATTATCTTTTAGTTCCTTAACTATCTCCCATCTGCACGTATGTCCCATCTGATGGGAGACAAATACAAGCCAAAAGGTCAAAATAAAGGGGGCCCCAGGAAGTCTGTTTGAACCAGTGGATAATCTGTCTAATAATTGTTTGGTACTTTGTTGTGTCTGTTTGTCTTTTTCCAATTGTGGGCCCATTTGCCTGAGTAGTTAATAGTATGTGTCAGTGATAAAGGCAGATTTATAAAGAGGGTAGAAAAAGGAAAGGGATTCTCTTTGGGCTGCATATTTAGCAGGCTTGTCAGCCCTGTCGTTCCCTAGAGATACAGTGTCAGTCTCTTTAGTATGGGCTGCACGGTGAGCAGTAGCGATTTTAGCAGGGAGGTGAATAGCCTGTGTAGGGCAGCAGTTATGTGCCCATTGGCAAGAGGAGTACCAGCAGAGGATAGGGATCTGCAAGATTTCTAGACTGTGCCCACAGCCTGACAGACTCCAAAAGCATATCTAGAGTTGGTGTAAATCGTGGCTGTTTTTCCTTTTCCTAGTGTCTAGGCTCTAGTAAGATCTAGAGGTTTAGCAGCTTGGGCTGACTGACATTACAGTGGGCACAGAGTAGACTTCAAGTGTTTCATGTGGGGAAACTATGGCATAGCCAATTAGTATGTTTCCCTAGGAATTTCATCTATGGGAACTATCACCAGATAGAAGTAAGTCTGGGTTGTCTAAAACGGGTACCTAAGAGATCCTCTCGTGGCTTTGAGACAGTTCTGTAGCGGCAAGGCAATCATGTGAAGTGGAGTGAGGCTCTCCATTATCAAGGGGGATAGTGGAGTAGTCAGATTTAAAGTGTTACAATGATGTCAGATAACAGAGAGGTTGGTTAGTAGGGCCTGTTCATAGGTGATTTGCCACCATGTAGAGAGGTGTTCTGTCTTGTGAACTTGTGAGAGAGCAGACCTAAAGGTGAGTGGGGAGCCTAATGGAAGAGTACTGGCTTTGTCAATTAAGGAGGGCATGCCTGCTGTCACAGGGTCCAACTGACGTGAGAAATGTGCTACGGGACGTATCTGAGAGGCAAAAGGTTGTCCTAGAATTCCTAGAATCCTAGTATTTTTTGACAGTATCGGTGAAAAGGTTTGTCACAAATTAGGTAAGCAGAGAGTTGAAAAATATGTACCAGGAATTACAGACTGAATTGTTACACTGCAACCAGGATCCCACACATTCACAATACTGTCAACATGATTAATCCGTTAGGGTGGAGAAGATAGTGTATGAAAATGCTATAACAATTGGGCCAAAGATAGGTAAGTATTTTTAAGACATTATAAATCTTCTGAAGTTTAAGTGCAGTAAGTTCTCAAGAGGGAAGTGATAAATTTGGCTTTAACCTAAGGTGATAATGAAGATTTCTTTAGGCAGCTTTCTAGCTAATATGTCCATGTAATAAAGCATCTTTATGATCATCTTCGGAATTAAACTAATTTTATAGAGTAACCTCTCCAACAGTCAATGGTTATTGTAATTTTCATCTGAAAACACATCAGTGTTTGTCTTAAGTCATCCCTTTCTCATCTTCACTCCATTTTTTCCTGCATTCCAAAATGAATGAGTATCCCAACAATAACCCTGTTAATAGGTCCAGCAAGTTATTTCTCCATCTTGTGAGGAACTTTATTTCTTTTTTTTCTCTTTCATCGTTACTGCTATACATATCTGTGATAATTTCCTTTGGGAGTTGTGCAGTCAGTATGGCTGATTGCTATTTATTGCAGCTTCTTTTATCTTCATCTTGACATCATCAACTCCCATCTCCATATACCCCACTATTAATCTGTCTCCAGCTTACTCAGCCAGCCTGGTGTCTAGCAAACCCTTTGCGTCAGCTAGATTGCTTTCTTCCGTCTTCCTCACGGAAACTGTTCTCCTCTTGGCCTTTGGGCTTTGGTGCGTGTTCTCATTCAACTGTGATGCTTCCTCACCTATGCTAATCTACCCATCCTTTTTCAATTCAAAGGCCAACTTCCTAGTTTCCCTCACTACACTTCACTTTGATCTCTCCCTTCTCGGTATTTCGAACATACCAATTGCAAGAACTTCACATTTAACTCGTCTTCAACTACTTCCTATGTCATGCTTTCTTCTTGGGGAGAGGGTTATCTTCTCAAGATCAAGGCAGTGACGTATTTGTTCCCATAGTGTTTGACCTTCCTTCTACATCAATTATTACCCTCTACATTCTATAAAAGCCACCTGTTGACAAGGTTGTCTATTGGACTGGTCATTTTTCAAAATTTATCTCCTTCAACTCAAAAACCACTGAAATTTTCCTGACATATTATCTGGCACAATGGCTTGCTTTGTAGCACAATTTTGTGTAAGTTGTCTCCCGTATTAGAGTATTAAGTATGCTTTAGAAAGGAGACTATATTTTTACCATCTTTGCAGCCTCCACAGTCCCTCAAACAGCACCTTGAACAGGGAAGAAAGTAAACATTTACTCAATTATGTTTTGTTATATTCTGCAACTACTAATACAGTGCTGGTCAAAAAGTACTTGTTGCATTATCTCTTTTGTCATATAATAGTATAATGATACCACTAAGATCTATCACTGTTGATCTCCCACTCTCAGTGGGGATACTTTCTGAGGCTTTTCTCAAGTACTAGTAATGGATATGCACTAGTCCATTCCCCCTTTTTGGATTTCTCTTCTCTGATTTCGGTATATAGTCTGTGATGCCTACTATGTGTCAGGCACTGTCAGAGGAGCCATAGGCCATAGAGATGTAGTAGTCATCCAGTTCATTAGAAGTACAGTAGTCTCCCCTTATCCACAGGGGGTATGTTCCAAGACCCCCAGTGGATGCCTAAAACCTTGGATAGTACCAAATCCTGCATATGCTATGTTTTTTCCTATACATGTGTACCTGCAATAAAGTTTAATTTGTAAATTAGGCACGATAATAGATTAATAACAATAACTAATAATAAAATAGAACAGTTATAACAATATACTGTAATAAATGTTGTGTGAATGTGGTCTCTCTCTCAGAATATCTTACTGTACTCTACTCACCCTTCTTGTGATGATGTGAGATGATACAATGCCTACGTGATGAGATGAAGTGAAGTGAGGGGAATGACCGGCATTGTGACGTAGTATTAGGCTACTATTCACCTTGTGTCTTCCATCCACAAATTCAGTAACGCCTTTTCCATCTTAACTAAGCACTTATCATGCACTGTGGCAGTAAATTTTGCAGATTGAGGTTTGACAGCAAAACTAGCACACATTTCTTTTCTCCTTTTTCACAATTTCACAGATAGAGACAGAGATTCGTTCTTACTGCAGATCTGAGCAACCTCAGTGTACAATTCACCTTTTCACTAAAAGGAAGCACTTTACGGCTTCTCTTTGGCATATCCAAATTGCCAGCATCACTACTCTTGCGCTTTGGGGCCATTATTAAGTAAAATAAAGATTACTCGAACACAAGCACTGTGATACCGCTGACAGTTGATCTGCTAACCAAGATGGCAACTAAGTGACTAACAGGCGGGTAGCGTATACAGCGTGATACACTGGACAAAGGGATGATTCACATCTTGGATGGGATGGAGCAGGATGGCAGGAGATTTCGTCATGCTACTCAGAGTGGTGCGCAATTTAAAACTTATGAATTGTTTATTTCGGGAATCTTCCATTTAATATTTTCCAACCATGGTTGACTGCGGGTAACTGAAACCTTGGAAAGCAAAACCGTGTATGAGGGAGGACTGCTGTATGACTGAGGACGTCTAACAGAGCAATGGGGTATTCAGCCACTCCGTTCCAGAGCCCTGAAGTTCTGCATAATGGCTTGGGTGTTAGGAGGGCTAAACAGGATTGGCTCTGAACAAACTACCCAGCCTCTTCTCTCTACCTGCTCACACATGTATGGACTTCAACTGTAAGGGCGCAGTTTTGTTTATTTTATATTTTAGGGTTTCATGAAAGATTTTATTTCAAAATAAAGAAGGCCTTCTGCTGCTTCTTAAAGTTTAAAAACAATTTCAATAGGGCAAAGCTTAATTGGTAAGCCTAGAGGACAAAGATGTTGAAATCTACAATGTTGAAATCTCATTATGCTAATCAACCGAGCAATTAACCTGTTTTTGTTTTATTGAAAGATGGAGGGACAGTGATGAGGGTGGCGTTGAAAGGTTAGTCAATATGTGACATGTCTTCTCTCATAAAGTTATATAATAGGCTTCCAAGAGCAGACATGGCAATATTAACATGGACATGAACTAGAATAACAGTGTTGAGTAAATGGATGCCAGGGTGATAGCTGCTATGTATAAAATATTAACCAGAATTGGGCTTATTTTATGAGTGAGAAATGTCAACATGTTAACAGCAGTTATGTCTGGGAGATGGAACCACAGATCATTTTATTCTTAGTGCTTTTTCATATTTTCCAAATTTTCTCAGTGAAAATGCATTAATTAAAATTGGGAAGAAAGTCTTGAAAACAAGTAAGTTAGAAAATAAGCAAGAGATAGTCTAGGCCAAAATTATTATTTAGCTATTCTAACGTCAGATCACAGGTACTAGGCACGTAAGTGTCGGGGGCCGTTATATGACTTGTATCTGTGCTTTTCAAACTACCTTGCGAGGAGTTCTGTGATTCCTCAGGGATAACTGGGGACCGACATGAAATGGAGAAGACAGATGCAGAGGGTGAAGCTTCAAGCCCCTCCTGGAGAAGCTCAGCTTTTATGTTTGTAACTATAAATATGCCCCGTTAGAAAACAGATTTACTGGTTTTTCTGCTCTGGTGAGAGCTGTGTCAGAAGTCTCCTTGTGAGACCCGTGTTGGAAACGGTGGAGTAGGGAACCGCAAGCCTCCGTCCCTCCACAGAAACGTTGGAAAATAAGCAGAAACTATGCGCAACAGGTCGTCAGCCCTCTGGGAAGCAGTCAGAGGTTCACAGCAACCAAGCAAACGCCGAATCAAAACATATGAAGAAGACGTGGGCAGAAATAAAAGTTCTGTTTCACAGACAGCTCTACAATCTTATTTGGAGACTTCAATACCCCCTTTCAGTAATGGCTAACACATCTAGACAGAAGATCAGTAAGAAAATAGAGGACCTGAATAACAATGTAAACCACATAGACCTAACAGATATATCTGGAATGCTCTCCCCAACCACTGCAGAATACACACATCAGTTGGTAATCCAGGCAGACTAAAATAGATAATGTAGTGACTTTAGAAACTGAGAAAAATGAAGTTCATAAAGTTTTCAACATTGCCAACTCACGAAGTAATCCTACACAAATTCCAGCCCAAAATGAATGAAGAGGCTGTTGCTTGTTTGTAATGCTCTTCAGTTGCATTACTCTGCTCTTCCCAAGCTAGCAACTTTGAGCCCTCATGGAATGTGCTAGTTAGAGTCTTTATATTGCAAATCCCAGAAACTCACTAAATGTGTCTTCAGGGCTATTTTAAGATTGTCGTGTGTCCAAGGATCCAAACCCGGGGCTCTTACTCTACCCAATATTATATAAAATATACTTAGAATGGCTCATTCCTTCGCTTCTTTCAGATTATTGCTCAAATATCGCCTACTAAGGTTACTTCCCTGACCACCCTATTTTAAAGTATATGCATGATCTCACCCCTGGCACTCGTCAGCCCTCTCCTGGCTTTGTTTTCTCCATAGCACCCATGCCATCTAAGGTACTATATAGTTTACTTCTTTCTCTTGTATATTGTCTGTATCCCCTCCCTGAGAACAGAGAGGTATTGTGTCTTATTCACTGTTGTATCTCTAACACTTAGATCAGCACTCACATATAATAAATGCTCAATAAATGTTTGCTGAATGATAGTTTGAAAGAAAATTTATCTACATACCCACATTAAATAAAACTGGATCTGGACTCTACATCTAGACTCTAGAACCAGATTGCTTGGGTTCAAATCCTGGTTCAGCCACTTACTGGCTGTTAACCTCGGCCAAATTACGTAGCTCTCTTTGCCTCAAGTTTCCTCATCTGTAGAATGAGGATAGTAATACTAGTTCTTTATTTTTGGCAGATCTGCCCTGAGCTAACATCTACCACCAATCCTTCTCTTTTTTGCTGAGGAAGACTGGCCCTGAGTTAACATCTGTGCCCATCTTCCTCTACTGTATATGTGGGACACCTGCCACAGCATGGCTTGACAAGTGGTGCATACGTCCTCACCCAGGATCCAAACCGGCGAACCCTGGGCCGCCAAAGCAGAAGGTGGAAACCTAACCGCTGCACCACCGGCCTGGATCCAGTAATACTAGTGCTTATTGTGTAGAGTTGTTGTGAGGATTAATATGAGTTGATTTTTATAAAGCACTTTGAACAATGTCTGGTGTATTGTAAACACTGTGTAAGTGTTAACTTGTAGTGGTAGTGCGAGTTGATGGAACTGAATCTGAATTAGTGATATGTTTTCTGGATAAGACATTTATTTGTTTCGATTTTACAATTTTCTCTTTGTATTTTGGAGCCAATTTGTAGTTTGAAGATTTTGCATGCCCTGGGAACTAGCCTTTTCGTGCACAGTTACAGATGAAAAGAATCTCAAATGTAAATTAGGCCTCTTAGAATTCAGGAAAGGCCATATAATCAGGCATCTAAGGAAAAATAAGCCAATGGAACATTAATTTGTGATACTATATGTTTCTGTGAGAGCCTACACACTTTTTTGTGAAGCTTATCTCCATTGTTTTTACTTGTTCGATGTCAGTCTTCCACCTCTAGATTCTAAGTTTCTAAGCTGGACTCAATGCTCCATGGGAACAAAATTTGTCTTGTTTACCACTAAAACTCACGTCATATTTGTCACATGGTAGATGCTTAGTCATATTTAAAGAAATATGTACTCTTGGACACTCAGGATCCAAGAAAGCTGTAGTGGATGAGTTATATTTTTACCCACCAGAAGGAAGAATTAATTATTTCCACCTCTGAGAACCTGTTCTCTCACTCTCTTTTCTTCTATCTGATTTTTCTTTAATAGAGTTCACCATGATCCCTTTTGCCTCATGGCCTCAACTGTTGTCTACCTTTCCTTCTGTGTCTTTCAACTTTTGTCCATTATTACTAGCTGATGACTTTTTCTGTGTACTGAAGTCAGATTCCCAAGAGAGAGACCCTAACTGATTTAATTAATTAGAATTATTGGTCTTGGATGAAGTTCTCGTATTATAGGCTACTCTCAGGTATATAGGTTGACTGTCCTTGGATCAGGTGGCCTAGTCAGATGTGGTCAAGGTGGGGATGATCTGGTTCAGAATAAGACTATCTGTGCTTAAGGAACAGCTAGGGCTGGTTACCACAGTAGAGCTGTGTTAGCTATGTGTAAGTTCTCAGAATACAGGGTGGGGAGGGCTGGCTTCCTGAGGCTAAGGCTGTCCAGCATGCCCCATTTATTCATTCAACTACAATTATTAATGCTGACTAGGTGTTAGAGGGATATAGCGGGGAGAAGGGGTATAGACATAAGACTCTATTCTTGCCCTCATGGAGCTCACAGACCGGAGGAGACAGGCAAGCAAATTGAATACAGGATAATGGTCTATGATGCTGGTGAGCACGTTGTACTATGGGAACACAGGATGAACACTCAATGGGGACTGAGTGTGTGAGATAAGCTCCATCTCCATCAGGTTTTTCTGTTCTAAGGATATGTCAAGGGGAGAAGTCTGGGTCACATACCCGTGTTGTGTTGTTTTAAAAAATTGTTTAAGGCAAAACCAAGAAATGGCATTAGGCATATCCTCTTTACCTAAAGGACTTTTTTGTTTGTTTTTGAGTGGAGGAAGAGTACTGCTCTTTCGCTGTCAGGTGTATTCTCCAGTGGGCATAGTGATTGTAAGAATTGTTTGAAAAGAACCAGTTACACTGCCTATAATCTGAGAGATGTGGCTTTGAAACTATGCTGAGATCCTGGGAGAACTTCCTTGCTCTCCTTCAGATTTCTACCACTTTTTTCCCTTCACAGCAGTCCTTACCACTAATTACTGGACAAGTATTTAAGTCCCTCCTTCTCCCTGGTAATCTAGATATCACTGAAGAGAGGACTTCTGGTAACCCTTCATTGTGATGGAGTTCTCAGTGTGGGTGGAGACCCCTAGAGCACCATTCATCTGTGCCCCTAACTTCCTTTGTCTTCTGCCACTGCCTTGCTAGCGCTCCTTTTCCAGTCAATTCTCCAGTAATGTCTATTCCAGCCAACAGTCTGAAGGTGGCTCATTGGGCCTGAAAGTCATAACTATACATCACCCTGCATATTAGCACACACTAAAAGTGTAACCCTGTCCCTAGATGACCATCCAGTTTTGAAGATGATGACGCTATTCTGGGTATTCTGATTCAGACGCAAGATGAACCTGGGAATCTGAATCCATTTGATGAAGTTCTTAATGACCTAAATATCTTTACCAGTGGTGTTCATCATTGAATACTTGATGCCTGGTACATAGTGCTTTTTAAAAATTATTTTTTGTTCAATAAATGAAAGTAGCTTTGGGGATTTTTCAGGAGGACAGAAAAAGAGTCTTTGTATTACTTTAGTCTGGAAGTTAGAACTGAGGAAGCATTTAATAATTATCGTTTCAAACTGCAGAGTATGGTATGTCAACTCTTTGTAGCACACACCCTTTAGACACTGAAATGCGAAGACCCTGTGTTGGAAGTCTGAGAAAAAGTTCATGTCATTGACCAGTAGATGGCAGTCTCATACTAGAGTTCAGAGAAAGCAAGTAGCAGAAGGTAAAGAAGCGTTTCAAGTGTCCATTAAAAGTGTCCATTCGCCACCTTCCTCCCGTCTCCATCTCTACAAAATCCCCTTCCACTTCCATTCTACCCCAGACAACTGTCTTACCCACCCTGTCACCTCTCTTCAAGTGCCCAGGGATTTCTAGCTGCCAGTCTCTAGTTGCTCACAGCAAAACCTTTCATGTTTATTCATAGTCATCTTATAGGAAATGGACTGGCTACATAACTTGCGGGGCCCAGTGTAAAATGAAAACGCAGGGCTCCTTGTTCAAAATTTATTGAGAATTTTAAGACTGTAACAGCAGAGCATTAAACCAAGCTCAAGGGCCATGCTTAAGAACCTAAAAGATATTTCCCTCTCCCCACACCCTGTGTCATTGCAACACCTCCCTGTGACACACACCAAAGGGGCTACTTAAAGGAAGAATCACTGACTGTCATTCAGCCATCATAGAATCTTAGCACTGGAAGGGAATTTAGAGATCATCCAGTCCAGTTGCCTCATTTTAAAGATGACTGAACTCAATTCCAAAGACATGAAGTGAGTCACTCAAAGTCCCCAGCTAGTTTTGTCACAGACTGGACCAGAACTAAGAGTTTACATTTACCAGGCCAAGGCTCACTCTACCACACACGCTCAGTGAAGGATATTTTGAGAAAAGAGTTTTCCCATTTACTCAAGGCTTACTTTGCTCTGTATTCTCTACAAGAAAAGGGCACAGGTGATTTGTATCACTTATATTTACATTACATTACATGCTGTCTAGCACATTACAGCTATGTGCTAGGCAGCCTGCTAGATGTTTTATAAATAATACCTCAATTAACAACAGTCTCAGAAAGACATTACTGTTTTTCCCACTTTTCAAGTGAGAAAAATTGAGGCTCAGAACTTGAATTTCGGTAAGTAAAAGACAAGACTTTAAGCAAATTCTTGAGTTTGATCCCAAAACCCGTTCTCTTTTGACCACCTTGTTTCTGAGTTCCAAGAAGGCTGAGCCAGCCTGTGTTTCCTGAACATTGGTCTTATTTTTGGTCAGCCCTGGACTATCTTGGGAACTCTTACCAGGCTATCCGTGTTCTTCACATTTACTAGGCTTGCTTCTGTGTTAAGGCCTTTGCCCAGGGTGTTTCCTCCGCGTGATGGTTACCCAGATAGTCCATGAAAACAGGAATACATGTCATCTGGGTAATGGGGATCTGATCACATAGGGTCTTGTGGGCCATTTAAGGATATTGGCTTTTTCTCTGAGTGAAATAGGATACATTGCACTGTTTTGTGCAGAGGAGTGACATGATCTGATTTAGATTTTTAAAGGATCCTTCTGGCTGCTGTGTTGAAAAAGAGACTAGGGAGGTAGGGTAGGGAAGGTAGAAGGGGAGGTTCTTGGGGGTTATTACAGTAATCCAGGGGGAAGATGATGGTGACTGAGATCAAGGTGATAGCAATGGGAGTGATGGGAAGTGGATGGCTTCTGGAGTTACATATGTGTTTAAGTATTATGGTTTTAACTTTTTGTTAAGGAAAATTTCAAATACATCCAAAAATAGGGAGAAAAGTGTAATGAATTCCCATGTTCCTACAAGGTACCCAATGAACTTATCATGTGTCAGGTACTTTTCAATGGCTGCCACAGTTGTCAACTTGTGACCAATCTTGTTTCACTGGTACCCTTCCCAACTATCTCCCCAACCCTAGACGGGGGAGGAAGCAATTTGAAGCAAATGCTAGATACCATATTTCATGTGTAAGTGTTTCATCTTTTACTATTCCAGCTGCTTCTAACCGTCCCTCTGTTCTACTCTCTACCCTATGGCTTCTGCTTGCTTGTAGTTTCACATACTTGTGACTTTTACTCACTTCTTGCCATCTTTGTCCTCTTTAAACCTATTTCCTACCTACCAACTACTATGTGTTTCTCAGATTCAAATTCCCTAAGGAGAGGTTCTTCGAAGTTCACTTAGTTGTCTGGTTCCTTCTGCACAGAGTTGGTAAGCTGGCCACACTGTGGTAGGTTGGCTGCTCTTGAGTCACGCGGCCTTTCCTGATCAGTCAAGTTGGCGTGATGTCAAGGTCAGTTTCCCAAAGGGGGGTTATAGCAATGGCAGCCACTTAGCAAATGATAGGCTGGTCTCTAATACTAATAAATAGTGGAAATTTAATACTGGAAAGGATATAAATTGTGAAAAAAGTGAGCCCACAGTGAGGCTAGAAATAGAAAAGTGCCTAACCACTTAATTGCCGTTATTTTATGGTCTGACCTGACTCATTTGGAGTGCTATTCTTAGATGCCACTAAGGAATCAAGGGACATTTTTTTCTGGAGGTATTTTTGTTTATAATAGGCCAAGTAATAGCATAGATCATAATGTACTGGACTGAAAGTCATGATCGACATTTAATTACTGTGTTCATCATGGACTGTGTACATTAGACAAGCTAATAAACTGCTTTGTGCTGTAGTTTCTCCACTTTCAAAGGAGATTAGTATCTGTCCTTTTCCTCTTATATATACATAGACAAGTAAGAATAGAGAGATAAAGGTACTTTGAACTTTTATTTTAAAAAAACGTGAAATAAAGCATGGAAAAATCAAAATAATTACTATTTTCTATGTGAAGTTTTTAATGAAGTTATGAAATGAACAGTAGATTTAAGTTGTTTTTGCAGAAGATTACATATTCTAGAGCTCTAGGCTTACGGGATGGCTCCTGTTCTTTCAGTGAGGATGCAGAATGTAATGGTTCAGAGTAGGGAAAAGCATATTCTCACTTCTTACATTAGGAAGACTACACTGTCTCACTAGTGGAAAAAAAGATTATTTGAGTTCTGTCCTCTGAAACACAAAAAGAGATCCAGATATGTATTGTCAAATCTCTTCCTTTTCATCATGTACTCAAATATTTTTCTCGCCACATTGTAATGTATCTGCCGTATGTATATACCGCTGAGAACGGTGCCTGGTGCGTGGTAAGACCTATATAAATGTTAGCTCTCACCTTGATTGGTACGAAAAAGAATTAAATAGTTAATCAAAACAAAAGTCTGTAGAGTTAAATGCTGAAAAAATTGACCTCCCTCTCTACCCGCTAATACCCGCTAAAATACAATTGCTTCAAATACATAAACTAGTACGTCATGTGAGAATATGACTAAGAGGAAACTTTTTGGGCCCTGGCAAATTGGCAGTGTATGTGTTTATGGAAAGAGGGGTAGCAGTTGAAGGTGACATTTTTGGTATCCAATAGCCTACTTGTTCTCCAGGACTCATGAGTGGACCTGCTGCATCAGAATGAATCACTTGGGGGTTTCTAAAATCCCTAGTTCTATTTTCAGAGATTCTGACCTAGTAGGTTAACAGTGGAGATTAAATATGCAAAAAAATTTTAAGTTTCTCAGGTGTTCCTGATTCTCAGCCAGGTCTGGGAATCACTGACTATGTAGACAAACATAATACAGTTCTTTACCTTACTGCATCATTTGTTTCCTATCATGTTATTCAAAGTGGTAGGTATGGGGAAGTGTACAAATCCACACCCAGAGAAGACGACTGGGAGGATATCTATTAAAGTCAGAATGGTGATTCTCCCTGGATTGTGGGTTTATGGAAATATTTATGTTGCATTTGCTTTTCTTATTTCTAAGTTTTCTGGTTGAGCATATATTATTTTTATAATAATAGATGTTATAAGGAAAATATTTACAGCCAGTGCAAGATTTTAAAGACCCCATGCAATTCATGTTTTTCGCTTACCAAATATGGGGAAAAAACCCAAAATAGTCTATTAATGTGAATGTCATGTAGCTTTTTTTTTTTATAAAGAGGCTACTTATAGAACAATGTGGGAACAATATTTATTCATCTCTTTTTAAAAATGTTACAAATCCTCTTAGAATGCCAATAAATGTACATTTTAAAAAACCTAGAACAAATTAAATCCTAATTAGCTTTTACTGCTTTTGCTTTGGCAAGAGTGGAAATATAAGCCATTGGCCAATGCTTTTAAAAGGACCAAGCAGTCAATAACTTTATGCTTGATGAGGAGAGAAAAACAATTCTGGTACAATATAGCTTTTCCATCCACTTTGTGTTCTGGGCTGGCTCCAAGAACAATGCTCACTCCTTTTTGAAGATCCTCTTGGCTTCTACTCCTTCGTATATGTAAGTCTGAAAGGTAACAAACATAGAAGAATTTGCCATTAAGATTTAAGGCTAAATTAAGAAAAATATTAGTAGTATTATAGCTTTGAAATGAGTTCATGGTATTTTTTTCTTGTACATGATAGCGACATTTTATACAGATACAGGATACACCCCTTTAAAAAACACATTTTGGTTTGTAGTCACATTTTCGGTAAAAATAGGCATCGATGTATTGGACATATATAAGTTTCCTTCAATAAATAGGCATCAGAAAATATCTATATTTTTAAAATCAATAAGATTTATGAGAAAAGTAATGATTTATTTATTGGAGATAACTCAGCAACCACAAGACCAAAAGTATTGCCATGTAGTTATTTTTGTCCTTGGGAGATAGGTGTAATCTGTTTATAACTCACTTGGACCATTTCACCACCTATGATTTCTCGGATGACAGTCAGTTCATTTCCGTTGTCTAACCGTTTGAATTTTCCAACGTGTTTATTTCCCTCTGCGTTCCAACTCCCCTATATAAAAATAAAACATCATAATAAAATAGCATTTTCCGTGTGTTGGGCACTGGTCTGAGTTCTATAGATCTACTTCGTCACAGTGACCCTACGAAGTCGATGTTATTAGCTCCATTTTACAGATGAGAAAAATGAGACACTGTAATTTACCTAAAGTCACAGAGCCACGATTAAACCTGGGCTTTGGGGTTCTTAGAGTATGTGCTGGTAACCGTGATGCTCGTCTCATTCAGTAGTTTGTAAATGCTGAATTTTAAGGCAGATGATCAGGGCTTCTCTTTTCTAAATCTTTCATGTTAAAAAGAGTGTCCTAAATTTAGTCATGGTTCGAATTAGTTTCATGAAGAGGCTAACAACTCTCTGCTTGTTTTAATTTGTATAATTGTTGTAGTAGTTAAAAAATGGCCATAATTGGTAAAATATTTGACAGTTTAATTATCATTGCAAACAGATATAATTTAACTGACAAATTGTGAGGATAAAAAGTTTTTTTTTTTTAAGATTGGCCCAAGCTAACATCTGTACGTCTTTTTTTTTTTCTTCTTCTTCTTCTTCTCCCCAGCACATAATCACTCAGCCACAGGGCCAGCCCGAGGATAAAAAGGTTTTTAAAAAATTAATTGAAAAATATGACTCTCTAAAATTTTATGTCTTAAACCATGTAGCATTAGACCTTTCCATTTGGTCACTCACTCATTTACTAATTTATTCGTTTATTTTATTATTTTAGTACATTTATTAAATGCCTATTTTGAGTTAGATAACTCTGAAATCTTTTGTTGTTGTCAGGTATGTAAAGTTGAAAACGCTGAGCTTTAGTTTTCTTTATAACTAGGACTGCACTCAGTCATTCAAAGGATGTTTGTCTTACTCTTATTGTTCAATCCAGATTCTTTACAGACATGTATGAAAATAAAAGCATTATATTTAAATACTCTGCCAATTTGTGCAATATGTAATGTAGATAAACTCCATTGGCCACTTCAGTCAATGAAGGAGACCTACGTTAATTAAAACATCCAATGACAGAGAGCAGAGTTTATTTTAGTATTGTGTAGAAAAGTCAAGAATGCATTGCTTATAAAAATTTCCTTACGCTGACTTCAGTTCCGTCTCCTAGCTTGTAATTAAAAGTGACACCAAGCTCAAAAACAATTTCACTTTTTCGAAAACTGCTTGATTCTTTGACCGTGAATTTTGTTCCTTCTTGTGTAATTGTCAGCTTCAAATTGTCATGAGCTGCAAGCTTCCTTTTCATTGTATCAAGACCTGCAAAGGGAAAGAGATTGGAGAAAAAAAAGTCAATGCCATAAGAAGTGTTTATTTTTCCAAGTTCTGTTTCATTGTTTGTTTGTTTATTTGTTTATATTTTAAGGGTGGGTAGGAAAACCTGACAGCGTTGCCTTTGCACAAGAGCATTCAGATGCTTCTGTGGAAAAAGTTCAAGCTCAGTCAGATCAAGAGTACTGATTTCAAGCTATTTTTCTAAAACTTAAGAAACGTTAAATGAAGCATAGAATTGTAAAATCTTAGAACTGAGTAATTTTTTAAAAAATTATCGGGGCCGGCCCTGTGGCACAGCGGTTAAGTTTGCACATTCCTCTTCAGCGGCCTGGGGTTCACCGGCTCGGATCCCAGGTGCAGACATGGCACCACTTGGCAAGCTATGCTGTGGCAGGTGTCCCACATATAAAGTAAAGGAAGATGGGCATGGGTGTTAGCTCAGGGCCAGACTTCCTCAGCAAAAAGAGGAGGATTGGCAGCAGATGTTAGCTCAGGGCTAATCTTCCTCAAAAAAAAAAAATTTGCAAAAAAGTTATCAAACTTTTCATTTCAGCATTAAGTAAATCAAATTCCAGAAATGTTAAATGAAAGATTAAAAAGTATATTATTATGTTTATAAGGATATACAACGTTAATTCCGCGTATGCATTGTTCTTTTTTTTAATGCCCATTTGCTCTCCATAATGGCTTTTAAGTTTTGATCTTCGTAATTTGCTAAGTTTTCTGTGGCATTTTTAACCGTCACAAAACTGAGAAAATTAGCAAATATTATATTTAAATCCATTATTGTAAGAATGTACAAATTTCATAAATTTAAACTTGGAATTCCTGAACTGTAGGATATAATTGATGTAGATTTTTATTTTGGGGAAATGACAGAAATTTATTTCCCCATCTTGTGCAATGTATGGGCTGCCAGAGTATTGGTATAGATATTAAAATCTGTTGAATTAAAACCGCCATAGAAACGATGTAGCATCATGAGATTTTTCCCCAAATTTTATAAGTCAGAGGAAAGGAGAATTAAGTCTCATTTATTCAGAGCTGTGAATTTTTATAGGACTCTTTTCCGTTACTTTATTCTATGCTCTTTGCTTTTCCATACCTTAGAATTCAGTGTTTTCAAGTCTGGAAATTATCATTGCACACTGCCATTTTTTACTTTCTAAACCAAAAAAAGTCAGTTTTCAGTGATATAGGCTGAATTAGCAGTTAATGTGAAGCATATTTGGACCTTTTCTGTGTTTCAGAGGACAGCACCCAAGAATCTTTTCTTCCTAAAGTAAGAAGTGAGAATATGGTTCACATCACATAGTCTGGATCCTCGCTGCCACAATAGGAGCCATTCCCTAAGCCTAGAGGTTTAGAAGGCGGTAGAAAGAAAAGTGTCTGTGAGAAACAAAAGAATGAGCCACTAAAGAATTAAGCCCTTACCCATTTTTTCCAAGAACTCGTCAGAGTTCTCACTCCGGTCTACCTTCCAAGTACCATCAAACGCCATGATGTCTTGGGTCAGCCTCTGGGAAATCAGAGATTCAGATCTGTCCTTAGGAGAGAATTTATTCTATTTCTTATCTTAGAACTGACTTCACTCCGTGATGTGGAGGTTTAAAGTTCAAGAGGTCACCTAACTACCCAAATGCCAACCCATTCTAGTTGTCTTTTTATAAATTCCTTAGCTCCTCTCCTGAAATTCAACTGAATTCAAACATTATAAGCATACCTACTCTGTCTTAAACTACAATTTGTGGGCACATTTATTTCAAGAATTAGAATGCATACTGCCTAAAGATAGTTTTTCTGCTTACAAGTTCAAAGTGCACCCTGTGTTGGAGGTAATGTGATTTAGAGCATATGTCAAATAACATGTGAGAAATGAGACTATTAATGACCTATCCCTTTTTTACAATAGCAATCATCTTGTAAAGGAAGACTTTATGACCAAATACAGCTGAAAAGTTAGAAGTTAACATAACTTTGATACTAAAATTTTATTTATTTTTCTAATATGTTCTTTTCATTGTGTTTTTGGGTTGCCAGGAGTTTGGGTAAATATCCTGGCACCTGGTACAGTGCATGACACCCAGAGGGTACTCATTGGGTTTTTGTTTTGGTCTTGAATGGTGATAGGCCACTGAGAAAAATTTTGAGAGGCAGAAATGTGGCTGGATAACATGAAAACTCCCATAAGAGAACTATCTTTCTTTTTTTTTAATTGAAGAATAATTGGCATATAACATTATATTAGTTTCAGGTGTACAGCATAATGATTCGATATTTGTGCACCCTGCGAAATGATCACCACAGTAAGTATAGTTACCATCAGTCACCATACATAGTAAGAAAGTTGTTTTTTCTTACAATGAGAACTTTTCAGATTTACTTTCTTAGCAGCTTGCAAATACTGTATGCAATGTAAACCTCTGCCGTGTGCAGAGAAAACAAAAGCCAGATGTCACCTGTGCCACTAATCAAAACCAGTGCTTTGTTTCACTCGTACTCCTTCTCGTCCCCAAACCTGGTGCAGTCAGAAGCCAAAACGCATTGTGTGTGTCGGGTGGGGGCATGGAAGGCAGCTAGAAAGGCTGAAAGAGACGAAGGTCAGCGTATGTCTCCCTCCTCCACTGCAGGCTTCCAGCCTGGAGCAGGCCTGAGCTGGTGGAGGAAAAGCATTACCTTAGTATTAAGTGTGGAGTTTGATTATTAAGCAGTCTGAACGTATTAATTGTGACCAGAGAACCTCTTATTAACTAAAGGTCAGTAGGGAAGCTATAGGGCGTGCCCAAGGTGGTTTCATTCAGGGTCGGGGAAGGGCGTAGCTAACAAATGTGAATAGAACCTTGGGGAGGAGAATCAAGTGTTTTGTTTTGATTGTATCTATTGGGCACACTCTTTCAGTGGAGTTGCCCACTTTTCATTTCATCAAGTAAGCACATTAAAAAGCCTACTACTTTCTATCAGCTCCATTTTTTCATTAAAAAAAGAAAAAGACATCAGAACACACACAGAGATGGGAGGGAAGGGAAGGAGGGAGGGGAGGGGTAGAGAAAGAGTAATTTTAGAGTGATGAGAAGTCCTTTACATTTGTAACTCTAGCTTTTTGAAAAAATTGACTACCTTGTTTTTCTCTCTTTTGCCAAAGATAATGAAAACCTCATCATTTGGAAACCATCACCCTAGTATACTTTCAACTTGAAGAAGAGTAGAAAAGTTTATGGTTACTCAAAAGCCAAGGACTAAATAGTCTCTCAGATAATGTCACTACTTATGGTACTTTGTGAATTTAGGCGGCCGTGGATGATGCATCCAATCTTTCTTTCTAGATTAGAGAAATAGATGTATCTGGTCACTGGAATAGAAATGTGGTGCAGTAAAAAGACCATATGTTTTTAGAAACAAAAAGACTTGGGTTTTGTACTGCCTGCAACGCCCATTACTATACAGCACCTTGGTCAGATTACTCAGTCTCTCTGAGCCTCGGTTTCCTCATCTATAAAATGAAGATAAATACCTAATACATAGGGCTTTATGAGTAAATTGTATAAAGCACACACCTGAACAACTGGTAGACATCAAGTACTCAGTAAACCTTGGTTTTTCTCCTTATTTCTGAGAATGAAAATCCAACAGCAGTAATAAACTCTTAGAAGTGTCCCCGGTCTCAGAATACTTTGATGTTTTGTAAAGAAAATCCATGTTACTTTGCTGTTTATTAGAAAGTCACCTAAAAGTTATTTAGGTGTTTTGTGACTGTTCTAGTGATTAACTTGGGCCTGAGTATGACTTGGATTTGCCTGTGAAGGGTAGCGTGATGCTATAGCTCCCTTTGGGAATACATCTTTCTATCCTGTGATCTCATAGCCATGGAAATGAAAGTGCCTGACTCAGTTAGGAAGGTGGGGAGGAAGATACTAGAATGGCTTATTACCATTGTTCACCTAACAGTGCTTTCCAAACGTGGTCTCACCCTGTATCTCATGGCCACCTTGAGCTTCCCAGGAGGAGAAGGATAGGATCAGGTGAAAGGAAATAGCACTTGGACTCACGCAAGCTTAGCAGAATGAACATGCTAAGCTTCCAGCTTTCCGTTTATCAGGGGCGGTAACCTAATTTAAAGTCAGTTAGGAATCCCTGTTATCCTTGTAGGGTGGTATCATTGGATATTTTTTAAAGACCAGATCAGATTTTTAACTACACTTTTCCTTCTTCAGCTCCCACCTCTGTAGCTCCCCGATTATTTATTTATTTATTTTTTTGTGGACGATTAGCCCTGAGCTAACTGCTGCCAATCCTCCTCTTTTTGCTGAGGAAGGCTGGCCCTGAGCTAACATCATACCAGTCTTCCTCTACTTTATATATGGGATGCCTACCACAGCATGGCGTGCCAAGTGGTGCCATGTCTAAACCCGGGATCCGAACTGGCAAACCCCAGGCCGCCAAAGCGGAACGTGCGCACTTAATAGCTGCACCACTGGGCCAACCCCTCCCCAATTCTTATCACTTACCTAGACCCCCATCTAGAAAAGGTTATACAGAACCTATGGACCAGTTTCCCTATAGACCTCTCCTACTGAAGATACAATTGGGCCAACCAGCTGAGGGCAGAACCAGTCCTTTATTTTCTTCTCTGATAATACTAGAAGACGTAGGGTCCCGCAGCTTGGGAAAGTGAGTGGATTGGGTACGTGTGTGTGGGTGAAGATGTTATGTAGAGTTGTACTCTCTAACTGGACTCCTCAGTACACATCACCCACTGAGTGGTGTGGAAGAAGTGGAAATCAGCAGAAGCTCCTGCTGATCCCTATGCCATTCTTCCAAGAGAAAGTACAAACCATGTTCCTTAACATGGCATACGAAGCCCCCACTTACATCTCCAGTCTCTTGCCATTCCTTGCTGTGTACTCTAAGGTCTAAACATATTAAAGTTCCTGCAGTCCCTAGTCTCCTGAATGTGCGTGGTTTCTGTTGCTTCAGGTCCCAGCTTGGACATTGACTGCTCTAAGAAGCCTGCCCTGAACTAGCAAGAGTGGGTCAGGTAAGCCTACTTCTCTCTAGTGTAGTGACGTCGTAAAGCTCTCAGCATAGCTCGTGAAGGACAAAAACAGCTGATTCACGATAACCAGGGAGATATTAGGATCATCATGAAGTCCAGAGACATGAGAAAGGGCAATACAATGTTGCAAGCTCGTCTCAAAGGAATAGCTTTCTAGAGATCACAGAAATCCTTTTACTCCACTGTATTTAGCAGGAGGGGAAGTTTTTGTGGAGAATTTTTAAAAAATATAACAAGGGAGGGGCTGGCCCCGTGGCCGAGTGGTTAAGTTTGTGCACTCCGCTGCAGGCGGCCCAATGTTTCGTTGGTTCGAATCCTGGGCGCGGACATGGCACTGCTCATCAAACCACGCTGAGGCAGTGTCCCACATGCCACAACTAGAAGGACCCACAACGAAGAATATACAACTATGTACCTGGGGGCTTTGGGGAGAAAAAGGAAAAAAATAAAATCTTAAAAAAAAAATATATATATAACAAGGGAGGGCCGGCCCATGGCCGAGTGGTTAAGTTCTCACACTTCACTTCGCCGGCCCAGGGTTTCGCCGGTTAGGATCCTGGGCGCAGACACAGCAGCGCTCGTCAGTCTATGCTGAGGCGACGTCCTGCATACCACAACTAGAAGGACCCACAACTAAAAATACAACTAGGTACCGGGGAGATTTGGGGAGAAAAAGGAAAAAATAAAATCTTTAAAAATGTATATATATAACAAGGGAAACAGCATTTTCAGGCCTTTTCTAATCACCTCAGAATTTCTGAATCCTGCTTTTCAGCCCAAAGTTGTTTAACTCCTACGTGTCAGAGAAAAATAGTGGTCTTGATGAGCGCCATATAAGAGAAGGATTTGAGGGGCAGGTGGAAGGAGCAACAGGAGAGTCTTAAGATTACTGTCCAGTCCCTAGCAGTGAATTCTCAAGTTTGCAGAGTTTACTTCATTCTGTTTTAACCATAAGCCTCTAAAGTTTAGAAATATTAAGACTTGTTAAATTATGTCTTAGATTTTGTACCCGAGATGGCCGATTGGTGTTGTTCCAAAAAGACTATAGAGTTACAGCAGTGCCTAGGGGGCATCTATCGTATAATGGTGAGTGCGGCTTGCTGATTCTCGTTAATAACAAGACAGCCATTTTATAGGATCCACGTGTGCCAGTTGAATGATCTTGCATGAAGGATTTATGACTCCTTCATCTACTGCCTTATCTTTGTAATCCAGGTCTATCCCCAACATGATGAGTTCCCCTCAAGCAATTTGGATAGTGGTTGCTTATCTCCTATGCCCTTTATACACAGCCAGAGGGAGATGAGTTTGCCTTAGCTCCCCACCGCCACATCCAAACCATTACATTTCTGCCTTTTTTTTTTAAAGAAAGTCTTTTGTTTTGAGACCATTTCCTTTTGGCTGTCACCTTCCAGCCTGCTTGTCTACCATTTATCCCATCTGTCATTATCTGCTGTCTGTCCCCATCCAGCATTGTTATCTACTGTCTATCACTGAAAATCTTGGCACCTGGCTCACCGTCATCCTTGGTGTCCTGCTATCATCCTGGGTGGCCTCAAAGTCCATGTGGATAAGCCACTTGTCACTCTGACCTCACAGTTCCTTAGCCTCCTCATCTCTAGTAACCTTTACTATTGTACTTTATCCATTTACATCCATGATTTGTCATCACTAGAGTTGTTCCTTCTGTGAAATTTAACTTGCCACTCTGACCAGAACTCTCCATTCCCTCAGCTCCTTCCTTTTCTCCCACAACATCAGTTCTTGGCTTGGAGAGAACTTCAGTCAGTTGTCTCTATTTTCTCCCAAATTGGAGCCCTATCCTGGTTTATTTACATTCTCTATTCAGTCAGTATCCTGTTGCCAATAAAAAACTCCCTTGCACTTTTTTCTGCACTGAGCCAGGTGCTATTACACGTGCGTGATTTCCAGTCTCAGGCAAATCGTCTGCACTGCCTGGCAAAACTTCTGTGTATCCTGGTCAACTCCTTCCTCACTTATCACAGTGCCTGTATCTTTACGTCATCTCCTATAGCTCTTCCCTTGCCTTCAGCAGATGACTTGCACATTATTCTGCAGGAGACTCAATCCATCAAGCAGTAATTCCCTCAACTTATGCCTTTTCATTTTCAGTGTTACCTGTTATTACCTTCTTTACTCCTATAAATTCTTTCACACGCTTACTCATTCAACATGTATTAGCATTCCTACTATGACCCAGGTACAATGCTAAATTATAGAGATAGAAGAATGAACACGCACAGCTTCAATCAAGAGAAAGCAAGGCTTGAAATTACAGTAGTGTGACACATGCAAAGATTTCTTTTTTCTGTATCTTCACGTCTCCCTCTCTCTTTCCCTTTTGTATATTCATTTGGGTGAGGTGAGATCTTTTCTCCTTCACATCAAGTCTCTCTCATCTTAAAAAATGAAAAGAATTCTCTACATTCTATTGATGTTTCTAGAACCTACTCAATCTTTCTCCTTCCCTTTACAGCCAGGCTTCTTGAGAAAATAGTCTACAATCATCTCTACATTCTTCTCTTCTATTAGTGCCTCAGTCTACTACAATACAGCTTTCATATTCACCACTCCACTGAAACTATTCACTAGGGTTATAGATGAATTTTCTGTAAATCCAGTGCACACATCCTGGCCCTTATTTTATGTCATTGCAGTATTCCAGACCATTGACTCCTCCCTCTTTGAAATTTTTCATTTCCTTTTCTTGAGTTTATTCTTTCTTGATATTCCTCTTAATTCTCTGAATGCACCTTTTCAGGCTCTTCCTTGGGCAACTCTTCCTCAGCTGACGACTTATATTTTGAAGTTGCCCCTTACGATCTCTTTTCATTCCACACAATCTACTTGAGTCATCTTTTCTATACCCATGTCTTCAATTTCCATCTATGTGACTCTGAAATTTAGAGATACAACCCAGATCTCTCTCCTACCAGGTACCTGTTCCTTACTAGTTTCCTCTATGTTCATGCTTTATCAAACTCCATACAACTGGAAAGAAGCCTAACTTTCCCCTCAGCCTTGTTCTCTCCTCTTGTATTTTCGACATCAGTGAATGACACTGCCATCCTAGGAATTCTTCTAAAGTCTTTCCTCTCCTTTATCCTTGGCTTTCCATTTTTTCAACAAATCAATTCAATTTTTACTCCTTAGTACCACTTAAATGTACCCTCTCTTCCTTTGTGTTCCCAGATAGTCACCATTTCTCATCTAGATTACTACAATAATCTCCTAAAACATGGTTTTCCCCTCCTCTGGTCTCCCAGAAGCCATTTTGTGTGGAGAATTACATATCTTTATAAAATGCAAATCTGACCATGTCATGTCCTTGCCTTTTATCATTCAGTGATTCCCTATGGCAATCAGCATAAAATTCCAAATTCCTTAGCTCTCCTACTTGCTTCCTTTTATCCTTCCCCTACCCAAGGTTCTATGATCTCTCACATCTCTGTGTCTTTGCACTTCCTTTTCCTCTGCCTGGAAATCCCACCCCTCACACCCATGCTTTTCTTGCCTAACACCCACTCAGCCTTTAAGAATCTGTTCAATGTTACCTTTCAGATAAGCTTGCCTTGCCTACCTCCTTCCTCCTGGCCTGACTTTTCTTCACCTGTGCTCCAGTATCACCATCGTAACCCTTTTTCTTTCCACTTACTATTGTATTGACTGTAATAGTCTGTTAACCTCTCCCATAACTATATATATTGACTGTAGAAAATTTTGAAAATATAGCTAAGCACAAAGAAAAGTAAAAATTACTCAAGGTCTCACCTCCCAAGGTAATCAGTGCTAGCATTTATGTTTATGTGTGTATATACATACACACTATTCATTTATATATGGGCTCATACTATAGATATTGTTTTTTAAACACTTTAGAAATTAGCAACTATATCAACATTTTCCCATTTCATTAATTATTTCTCTACATCATTAAGAAATTCTTAAAAATTATAAGTTAATGAGAGTCATTGCAGGTAACTTAGAAAATATAAAAAGGCATAATAAAAAAATTAATCAAGGACTTATAATCCCACTAACTGGACATAATTATTATAATGTTTATATATGATTCTTCCAGTTTTAAGTATATGTGTATGTTTCTACTCACTGACCATACATATAGGTATGTGCATATTTTCATATATTCCTATGTTCATATGTGTGTATATGTATATACATATATGTATGTATACAAATACATAGGTATGTTTACGTTTGTGTATGTATAGATACCCACACAATATCTTCATTTGATCAGATTTGTACTTTAGATGGCTTCATTTGGCACCAAATATAGGAGGGATTTGAGGGTCCCATTTGGAAGAGAAACCTAGTTAAATATTACCATAACCTTGCTGGCAAATGAGGACTGAAAATAAGACAGTGAAAGTGAGATTAGAGAAAAGAGAACCGCAGAAATGTGGGACTGCGCTAGGTGGCTGTCAGAGATTGGATGAGCAAACCAGACAGAAGATACCAGCTGTACCAGATGTATGTGGTAGCTCCCAAGGGCATTGGGGCAGAGTATTCTCTTTTCAGCTGGCTCATCTATATGGGAGACCAACCTTTGAAATCTGGATAAAGTCCCTAAACAACATCAGTCAATCAGACATTAAAATTTGTCCCCAGTGAATGTCTCTCCCCTTTTCAATAGGAATTTGCTTCTTAAATCATCTCCCTCTTAAAGAAACAGATTAACTTAAATAGAGTCACTCTCTTTAATAACTTAATTGGCCTTTCACTATCTGTTTGTTTATTCATCCGTTCATTCCTCCATCCATCCTTTTGTAACCATAAGTTGAACAAGCACAGTTTGTGGAGTTTAAGTAAAGTGCAAATTTGTTTTTGTGTTTGTCTTTCACTGGGAGAAAGTTTTTTCCTGTGCCTGCATAAAAACCTGGGAAGTCCCATGATTTTTCTGACCGTCCAAGTGATAAAGTGTTCTATCAGGGCCTCCAAGTCATACAACTCCAGGGCACCGTTTGCGTTGTAATCTTTATAAATAAGTCTCATGGAGCCCAGTTCCAATAGATTATAACAGGAATGAGGCCCCCGGAGTTTTGCAACATGGTCTTGAGTCCTAAGGTCACTTTAATATCAAAATGATAGTTTTAATTCAGTACTTAGACATGTTTTGTCTAATATATTAAAGAATACTTTACTCTTCCTTCAAACTTAAGATTTCTCCCCCACATCGCACCTCCGTTCCAAGGCCTGGTGCAGGCAGGCCAGCAGTCTTCAGGGAAGAGTGTGCTGTAAAGCTTCTTGCTTAATCAGTCTAGGATTGGAGGGTAGGGTGGAGGGCAGAGGCCAGGCCCCTCTGATTGCCTGGCCCTCAGTCTGACTCTCCAGAGGTAGCAGTGTCTCACCTTCAGTTGGTCTCTCCCGATGCCCCTCAGCTTCTGCCTTGCAGCAGTATATCCCTTAGCCCCTTACTCCTTGGTTGTCCTCAACCCTCTCAGACTGTCCTCTTGGACAGGATACCTTTTTAAATGACCCTAGGCTGGTACTTCTACCACTAGTTTTCATTTCATCCCTAGAATTCCCGTCTTTTTGACCCACTGTTAGAGCAGAGTGCGATACCTTCGTAGTCACCTGCCTGTAGCCTGCTGTCATAGGCTGCTTTAGCAGGCACAGGTGAGGGTCAGACGTTAATTGCCTTGTGCCCTTCAATAAGGCCTGGGACTAGGGTGAAGCTAGTGAGGCACTCATCTTAAGTTCAAAATTAAAGGAGGTGCCAAAAGACTCAGCAATCCAAATAAACAATATTTTAATGAAACATTTTTTTTCTTTTTTAAGGATTGGCACATGAGCTAACATCTGTTGCCAATCTTCTTCTTCTTTCTTTTTTCTTCTCCCCAAAACCCCCTGGTACATAGCTGTATATTAGTTGTGAGTGCCTCCGGTTGTGCTATGTGGGATGCCGCCTCAGCATGGCCTGACGAGTGGTGCCACGTCCACACCCAGGATCCAAACCGGCGAAACCCTGGACCGCCAAAGCAGAGCGCATGAACTTAACCACTTGGCCACAGGGCTGGCCTCATGAAACATTTTTTAAAATAAATATTAATGCAAAAAACATGATGAGTAAGATATCAAAATTTTAAATAAAGACAAGATTAGTGCAGCAGATACTTACTGAGTTCTGTGACTATCTTGAGGTGCATTGCAAACAACCCTCATCATTGCTCCCCCATAGTACCTCTTTCCAATGAAATAATCTTCAAAAAATTCTCTCAATTGCTATAATCTTTTATATCTATGTTGAAATTTAGGCTCTGTGGTCTAACAGCTCATTTTGAAATGTGTTTTGTGTGTTGTATTAGTCAGAATTTCTGATTTAAATTATAGTTATCCGTCCATCCATCCATCCATTCATTTATTGGGGTGGTATATGAAGGAAAATAAAGACCATCTTCAAATGCTAATGATTAATCTATTTTAAGAGATGGTTAAACTGATGACTGTAAAATGGAAATGTTTACAGTTACAAAGGGAATACTAAGTTGGTCTGCCTCACCAAGTATGCCGCGAGCACAAATTGATATATAAAATTAAAGGAAGTCACAGTGCATTTTACTCTTCTGTTAGAAATTGCCCATAAAACATGTCATGTTATCAGCTCCTCTATTCTGTTTACCTCCCCACCTCTAAGAGAGTCAGCCCTTGTGAGCTATTCTGAAACAGCTCATTCCAGTTTCTGATCAGTCTGTTGCCAATGTAAATAGACACTTGCCTTCAGAGGTAGAATGATGAGCCTGGTCTTGTTCAGAGAAAAACTGAGGACCTTCAAGCTAGTGAATTGTCAGTTCCTTTGTAAAAAGGTTTTTATGACCTTTCAGCTGCTTTAGAGGTAGTTGTTAACAAAAGTTTAAAAGTCAGACTTTGTATCAAAGAGTTCAGATATGCATGTCATTGTAGGCATTCAGATTTTTTTGAAACTTATTTTCAAAGTTTTTTTTTGTTTAAATCTGATATATTAAAGGGGTAATTTAGTCAATAGATATTTCTTATCTATTTAGCTTACTTCAAACAGTGCAATTGGCTCCAATGATTTTGAGTAGTAAAAATAATTCTCTAAAATCAATTAAGGCACTTTTGGCCTATTTGTGTAACCAGGTACCAAATAAGCAAACTTCCCCCTTGAGTGCAACTGCAGTGTATCGTTCTGTGAAGTGTCCAGCGTCAGCTTTGGTTGCCATGGTCAATTGAATGTCTCTGCTCCATGAGCACAGCCCGCAGTGCATTTGTACATGCTGACCACATAAGGGAGGATTTTATAGAACTGTTCCTGCTTGAAATAGCATAATTGGGATTTGAATTCATTATAATCCAAAAGGTGTCTTAGCCCATGGCATATGACTTCTAAAACCACAAATGTCGAAATGTTGCGATGTGAAAGTGATCCATATAATACAAAAACAGACACATAAATTGAATTGAATTTCACACCATGGTGTTTTCGTAAAATATACTGTCTAAAGAGTTCTTGCAAATCAGTTCCTGCTGCTATATAAATGACCATATTTAAACTGAATTACCACAGCCCTCCTGCAAGCAGGCTGAAAGGCCAGCTTATTCAGATAATGATTTAGGGCCCAGTGACACCAGAGAGTCTACGGCTCCATTGCCGCGAGTGAGCAGAAGGCCGGTGAAAATGAACATGTATTATGAAGTCCACATTTCTATCAAATGTCTTCCAAAGAACAAAATGGGAATTCAAGAAACATGTACAAGTTTACTTAATATTTTTTCTTAACATTAGCAAGGATATGAAAGAATACGTTTCACATATATACTACGAAGAATAACCAAATCCCATTTTAGCCACTCCTGATTTAAAGAGTAGACTAGTACTGTAGCAGGCCTCTCCTCTTGGTGCTCACCATTCCTGATAAGCACTATTGGCTGTCTGCTGTAGCACCTGAGATGCTTTGCCTGGGGGCTTTCCTCTGATCTCAGAAACATGCTTAGCCCCTGCGGCAGGGCATGCTGGAAGTGCCAGGGAATTAAGACCACCAGGAGCAGCCCTCAACTAATAATGGGCAAGAGCTGGTAGATAAATACCCAAACTTCCTTGCCCCTCAGGTAGGATGACTTTGAGGTGTATTGTGTCCAGTCTGCAAGAGGTCCCCAGTGAAACTGAGCCTTGGTCACCCACAGTAATAATCTGCTCCCAACTCACCCTTGTATAGACTTCCTTCTCCCCCTTTCCCTTCCCATCTCACTTCCCTACTCTCTTTCCAGTGTTTCCTGGGATAACCTCCCAAATAAACCACTTACACTCAAATACTTGTTTGTATCAGAGTTTGCTCCTGGGGGATTCTAACAATTGCCAGTACTGTTGAAGCTCTTCATTTTCATCCCCAATTTCAGTACTCTCTCTCTCCCCAACCAAGGGTAACTACTACTTTGATTTTTTTATGTTTATCGTTGCTTTGCTGTTTTTTTATGATTTTACTAAATATATTAAAGATAATAGTAACTAACAATGCATTTTTAGGATTTTTATGTTTTTGGACTGAATAAATTTATTTCCTACTGTATGCATTTTTCAGCAATTTTTTTAAAACAACATTATGTTTCTAAGATTCATCTATGGGTTACTTCTAGATTGTTCCTGTTATGTCAATGCTGCTATGAATATTTCTGCACATCTCTCCCTGGTGTACATCAAAAGTTTGCCTAGGAGTGAAATTGCTGAGTCATAGACTCTGGTCATCTTTATTTTTTTTTAAGTCACATTTCCTAATAAAGACAGTAAATTTAATACATATGTCTAATTTTATTTACTTTCAAAACTCCACTAAAGATTTTTAAAAGGCAAAACTCCACAGAGATGGAGAAAAGAAGATGAGACAATATCAATAAAATTTTTAAATCTTGGAAATAGATGAATGAGTGGTAAATTACTTCGTAAAACTGAGAAAGCCAAATCTAAGATGGAGTGAGGGGCGCGGGGAGGGAATTGGAGAACCAGCTTAATTTATACTGCAGAATCTTGAAAAGGCTCCATATCTGGAAGATGGGATCAAAAAGGCTAGCTGAAATATGGTGAATTGATTGAAAACTTTTAAAGAAGCAGTTAAATTCACAAACCATCTTCTCTATACTACACCCATGAGTAATTGTCCCTCACAGCCAGCAGAATTATTCTCCAGAGAGAATAAAAGAGAACTCTTGACTGAAAGATCCTAGACGCTATTGAGAGCACAAATACTAAGAAGAACCAGGAAGATGAATTGAATGTGCGCCTGTTAAATATTGAGAGATCCAGCCTATTCACTTTTTAGAACACTGGAAGCCAAGCCTTTACTCAACACAAGATTTTGGAAGAGTCTTCTCTAGGGGACCTGACCAGCCCAGGTGGAAAGACCTAAAGAAAATGACATTACACTTTCCCCAACAAATGGTGCCCCTAGATCACCCTACAGGGAAGTTCACAGTTGACAAGTGCACAAGGCCTTTTTCTTTTTTTTGGTGGAAGATTAGCCCTGAGCTAACATCTGCCGCCAATCCTCCTCTTTTTGCTGATGAAGACCGGCCCTGAGCTAACATCCATGCTCATCTTCCTCTATTTTATATGTGGGATGCCTCCCACAGCATGGCTTGTCGAATGGTGCCATGTCTGCACCCGGGATCTGAACTGGTGAACCCCAGGCCGCGGAAGCGGAACATGCGCACTTAGCCGCTGAGCCACTGGGGCGGCCCCTCACCAGGCCTTTTGTCATACACCTTTGAAAATGAGCATTTAATCAAGGAGACTTTTGAGAAAAAGAATCTCTAATATGAAAGAGAGCAAAATAAATGGATGAAATCATTTTAGATAATGTGGGAAGAGTAAAACGTCAAAAATAAAAATAGGAATATAACCATCATTAATATCTTCAAAGATATGAGAGAATATATGTATCTGGAACAAAAACAGGATGGCATGAAAAATTGAACGGAGAATGAAAAAATAGCTCCTGGAAATTAAAAATGTGATGGAAGAAATGAAATACTTAATAGAAGAGTTGGATGATAAAGAAACATCCCAGAAAATATTTTAAAAAGACAAAAGAAGTGCAAGAAAAGATAAGGAAATTAAAGGGCCAATGCAGGAGTCATAACATTTGAGAAACAAAAGTTCAAGAAAATTCCCCAAACTGAAACATAAGAGTTTCTACAATGAAAGGGCCCACCGAGTGCTTAGCACAGTGGGTGAAAATAGGATGACACCAAGGCACATTGTGAAATTTCATATATGTGAGGGAAAAGAAATAATTTTACAAATTTCTGTGGTGGAGAGGTGGCAAGGACAGGTGACACACATCATAATCATAATGGATTTGAATTTCTCAACAGCATACTAGAAATTAGACAATAAAGGAGCATTGCCCTCAAAATACAAAGGAAATTATTGCCTTTTTTTCTACTCTAGAATTCTATACCCATCCAAACTATCAGTTGAGTATTAGGATAGATGTTTTCCAGCTATGCAGGTTTCAACAAATTTGACACTTTCTAAGAAGCTTCTGGAGGACAAAATGTGTATATAAAACTTGGATTAAAAAAAAAACTTTTGAGGGCCAGCCCTGTGGCCCAGTGATTAAGTTCATGTGATCTGCTTCGGCAGCCTGGGGGGTTGCTGGTTTGGATCCTGGGTGTGGACCTACACACTGCTCATCAAGCCATGCTATGGCGGCGCCCCACATAGAAGAATTAGAATGACCTACAACTAGGATATACAACTATGTACTGGGACTTTGGGGAGAAAAAAAAGGTAAGATTGGCAACAGATGTTAGCTCATGGCCAATCTTCCTCACCAAAAAAAAAAAGAAACCCAAAAAACAAAACAACAAAAAATTTAAAATACTTTTTAAAATAGAGGGAAATATAATACTAAATACTTTTTCACGGTGGTATATAAATGTACCCTTCCTAAAACAGTGTATATGAGTTTCCTGAGGCCACATCCTCATCAATAATTATTTTTCCTCTAAAAGTTTGGGACAGTTCATTACAAATCTGTTTGAGCCTGGTGTCTGCTTTATGAGAAAACTTTTAAAACAATTTAATTTCTTTAATTATAGTAATACATATAATACACATCATATGTAATATGTATATTATACATAATGTGTAATATCAATATAATTTCTTTAATGTTATTATACTGTACATGTTTTGTAGTTTTTTGAGCCAGTTTCAATAAATTACTTGTTCCTAGAATGTTTTCCTTTTGTCTAAATTATCAAATTTTTTCACTAATATATTTATTTATATTGATTTTTCTTCTCTTCATTTTGTATGTTGTAGGTCACACCTAAGTGGCTTTTTTCCCCTGAACTTAGTGACTCTAAGAGATGTTATATACACATATATGTGTATGTATGCCTATATAGCTCTTACTATAGAAGTAATATATTTATTGTTGAAAATCAGAAAATGGAGATAAGCAAAAAGAAGACAATAACCTTCAGTAATCCCCCCATTTAGCCATTACCGCTGTTCACATCTGTTTTAGGCTGAGTACCCTGAAAAACAGACTTGACGACAGAGAATTCAGTGCAGGAAGTTGACTGGGGAGCGCTCTGGGGAAAACACCCGTGAGTGAATGAAAGCAGCAGGACTGGGTAGGGGGAGAACTTGATCTGCTATGCAGGAGCAACAAAGGCGGCCAGGCCTCTGAGGAGCTCTGGAACTGGAATAGCCCTTCAGAGTTGTCCTCACTTAGGCAAGGAGGTTGGGTCTTTCTTCCCCTCAGTGACCCTGGATAGGATGCACGTTGCCCCTGGAGAGAGGGTGTAACCTTGAGCCAGGCAGCTCCCTTAGGCCCAGGACAATTTCTGGGCCCAGCTGTGAGCTGACACTGTTAGCAGTCAAAGGTCCTGACAGCCTGGCGAATGATGCCTTTGTGCCCTGGTGCTGCATGTATCTGGGGTTGGGGGAGGGTAGCTAGAGTGGGAGATGAATTCTGTCAGTACACCACAGACTCCACTAAAATCTACCTCTTGCACTTCTCTCTTGCTTAATGTAAGTTTGCCTCATCTGGGAACAGCTCCTCTGTGATCCTGGTTGGTCCCTTTTTCTGGGGAGAAGGGGAAGGTTAGTGGGATGAACTGTTAGCCCAGTGGTGGCAGCTGTCCTAGCAGTCACAACTGATGCTTATAATCTCTTCTTCTAGATTTGCCTTGCCCTTGGGGGCTTTCCCTGAGGAGCTTGGGACTGGCCATCATGCCCTTCTCAAACTTTGGCTGCTGCACTTATCCATTTTCTTTCAGAATTTGGCAAAAAATACTAGAGGCGCTCCAGTGGATCATCTGGGTACCAAACATATACCTTCCAGCTCCCATTGTGTATGAGGAACCCTATCTTCTGATACTCTGGGTCAGTTACTCCTGCCAGGATGGTGACTTCTTTTTTTGCCTGTTGGTCTCTTGGGAAATAGGATTTGTAACTCAAAGAGGCCAGAGTTGAAGGAGTGGGAAGTGATGGCAACAGGGCCACTTCTACTTTATTTCCCAGACCCATGTATTCTACCTGTTGAGGATAGAGCACCATAAAATGGTTATTAATAAGTATATATTGTATCCTCAAGGCCGATGCCCCACCTTTGCAGTGTATGCACATCTTTATTTCCTTATGAGAAGTTCCTAAAGTAGATTCGTCGGCCAAATGGTGACAGTAAAATCAGCTCTCACAGATGAGGGTAAGTGTTCCTACCTCCAGGCCGTGCCTCAACAGCCTGGGCTGCCTGCACATGCTCTCCTATTCCATTCCAAATTGTTTGCTCTGCCTGGCAAGCAAAACCCAGGTTAGTGTTGCCCAGAAACCTTGTCCTGGAGACTGGATTCTCTTGTGGAATTGTCCTGGCACATAGCTTGTTAAAGGAAGGGTGTAACTGTAGCTGACAAATATGAAGGGAAGTATTCATTAGTACATCACTATTCTGTAATAGTTAAATAAATAAGTCCCCAGTGGGGAAAGCTAGATATATGCCCCAAGAAGAAAGCAATCTTTCTACAAAAGGTTAGTTTGACCAACTTGAAAATGAGAAAACAAACTTCACAGAAGTTTTGACTCAGGCCATCACAAATGATTAACTGGCTGAAATATCATTGATATGACTTGGTTATGGTTATGACTATGTTGTGTATCAAGCTTCAGGGCAAATAAAAGAGCACTTAGAGGATTATGCTGAAAGAAGCAGATTGCAGCAAATGTATCGCTACCTTTGCAATAAAATGCTCACCTCAGCCCTTTTTTTCCCCTCATGTTGAGAGATAACAAAACAATTGATGATGGATTTCCATTTAACTGGGATGTATGGGGGTAACATGGAGGAAGGAGGTTTGGATGGAGAAAGGAATAGGCTGCACCAGGATCATCCTGAGGAAGACCCCTGACTCAGCTGTTTTGGATCTCCAACGCTTTCTTCATGGGTAGAAGTGTATAATGATTCTGTCAGGGCAGTGTAATCAGGATGTGTGTTTGCAGGCCAAGGAGGATAGCACAGATGATGTCTACACTGTAACCCCCATTGATCTGTGGGCGGCAACTCACCCAGGAGGGCCTGAAGTGACCTTCTCTCAGAGATAGCTGGTTAGCGCGCTGGGCCCCATCTGCTGTGGCAGCACAGCAGTGAGAGCAGGGACTTTGAAGCGAGACCTATGTTCATATTCTAGTCATGCCACTTGCAAGCTTGTGACGGAGTAAGTAACCTAACCTTCTCTGCCTTGTTTTAAAATTACCTACTTAATGTGATGGTTGTAAGGATAAAATGAGGTAATGTATGGAAGGGGCCTGGCACCTAAGTTACTGCTCAATAAATGTCCCCTCCTTCCCTCCACTCTGCTAGAAGGCCTTTCAGTAATGCAGAGAATTGTCTTCTGGTAGTTCTATAGAAAAGGCCTCCTTGGGCATGAAATCACCTGCCAGTTGTGCCCGGGACACAGGTTTCACAGCTCTTGGGGCCGACTAAGGTGCAGTGCTCAGGGCAGGAAGATGCTTCACTGTGCCTGTGGCAGGCTGGTCATCAGGGCCTCTTCCCTGGCTGGGGAAGAGCTCGCTTCTTGTAGTGTTGGAAGCCCCATCCTCATCTGGAGTTCACCCAGGTTTTGAAGAGGCTCCACTGCAGCAGCAAGGAAGGCCCAGGGCTGAGCGGGGGCCAGCCCTACCCTGGATTTTGGCTTCTGATGAAAGCCCCACTGGCCTCACCTCCTCTCCCAGAGCTCCTTTGAAATGCTTATTCTCTTTGATAGACCTGAATGGACTGCTTTTCCTCAGGGATGCTTTTTGCCAGTCTTCCCCAGGGCCCCTTTCAAAACTGGATTGACCCCTTGGCCCTGATAATGAAGAGTGACTGTCAGACCTCTGGGGTGGTGGCTGGCGAGAGTCTTTGCCCTCTCAAATTGCTCCTGGATGTTAATCCAACCCATCAGGACATATTTAGATGATATATCAAAAAGAGCACTTTCGCCCTCTACTCCCAGATCTAGAAACAATTTGGTGAATCACCAGTAAGGGTATCTATAACAGATAAAATGTCAGCTCTCACTTTGCTCCTCTCCGGCTGACATGCCACATCCAATTTGTCTTTGTTCCAAATGTGAGAGGACGTAATCTCATCATTCTGGCCTTTTGCAGTTAAGTGTTTTTTCTCCAAGGATAAGATCTATGAGGGGGAGGAGGACTGATAATGAGCTAATCTTTCAAGGCCCTTCTTAAGCAATTGTAGATGATGTAGAAGGCCAGGAAGCTCTGGAAATCATCATGATTATCCTGCTCCGCCCCTGCTGAAACTGTTTGAAACCCCCCATGTTTTGACTTCTCTCCTCCCTACATAGATGGAAAATGTACTTTTGTTGAGATGAAAAATCCATATAGTTAGAGAACAAAGTTTTCAATGAGGTTGCTGTTCAGACTTCTAGGAGTTTAATGAAAGGCTTACTTTAATCATTGAATCTTTAAACGGTTTTGTGTAGCTGTGTCTCATTATCTCCGTCATCTTGGTACTGTAAAAAGTTAGATGAAAAGAGCAATGTCTTGGATCAGTGGTTCTCAAACTTTAGCGTACATCAGAATAACCTGCAGGGCTAATAAAAACTCATTGCTTGGGCTGACCCTCAGTAGATCAGGCATGGTGCCCAGAATTTGCATTTTCAACAGGTGATAGTGATGCTGTGGGTCCAGGAACCACACTTTGAAAATTACTGATTTATATAATAAAAGCCTGACCAATTGGAACCCTTAGAGAGTGAAACTATTGTGTAATGCAGAGTATACCAGATTTGATGTGGGAAGGCTTGGGTTCAATTGGCAACTCTGCAAAGTATAAGATGTGAAACAGCTGAGCCTCTGAGACTCAGTGTCGTCATCTGAAAATCAGGAATGAAAAGAATGCCTGTTTTGTAGAATTGCAGTAAAGATGAGGTAAGGTCATGTATGTGAAAGAGCTTGGTAAATGGCAAAGCATAATCTAAGTTTAATTCATTCTAGGTGTGCTTTCAATAGTCAAGTTTTGTCTTCTTTAGAATAAAAGCTTTTATTTTAACTTCTGGGATAGAAATCTTTCATCATTATTATCATCGTAATAATAACAATAATAGAAGTCTACCAGTCCACTGGGCATTTAACACATTTTGTTTATATCTTTCTTTTTTTTTTTTTTTAAAGATTGGTACCTGAGCTAACAAGTGTTGGCTATCTTTTTTTCTGCTTTATCTCCCCAAATCCCCCTGGTACATAGTTGTATATCTTAGTTGTACATCCTTCTAGTTGTGGCATGTGGGACGCCACCTCAGTATGGCCTGATGAGCATTGCCATGTCTGTGCCCAGGATCCGAACCAGTGAAACCCTGGGCCACCGTAGCAGAGCACGAGAACTTAACCACTTGGCCAAGTGGCCAGCCTGTTTATGTCTTTCAAAAACCTCATAAAATCTACTTTATCATATAAATTCTTTGCTTGCCTAAAAGGAGTATACTGGACAGAATTTAAGTTTTTCTTGAGGCTTCAGGGCAGGGCAGCCCCTTGGGTGTGTGAAGCTCGTCTATATATAAACAATTTGACTTAAAAATGTATTATTACCAGTAGAACATCCATAGCATGGAATGTTATTCAGAGCCAAACATAAGTGGGCTAGCAAGCCAGGAAAAAACTTGGAAGAATCTTAGATGCACATTGCTAAGTGGAAGAAGCCAATTGGAAAGGGCTACGTAATGTATGATTCCAACTGTATGTCATTCTAGAAAAGGCAAAACTACGGAGACAGTAAAAAAAAAAAAACTCAGTGGTTGCCAGGGGCTGAGGGCAGAGAGAGGAAGAAAGATGAATAGACAGAGCACAGAGGGTTTTTAGGGCAGTGACTCTACTCTGTATGATACTATAGTGATGGATACAAGCAGGGGGTATATGTGAAATCTCTATACTTTCAATTTTCCTGTGAAACTAAAAATGCTCTAAAAAAATAAATTCTTTAAATTAAAAAAAATTAAGTGGTTGCCCAGTGTTAGGGGCAGGGAAGGATGCAGAGGCAGGGCACAGAAGATTTTCAGGGCAATGAAACTACCCTGATACTATAATGATGGATACATATCATTATACATTTGTCCAAACCCATAAAATGTACCCCATTGGACTTTAGATGGCAATGATGTGTCAGTGTTGGTTTATGGACTGTAACACTTGTGCCACTCTGGTGTATGATGTGGATAGTGGGGGAGACTGCATGTGGGGGGATGGGATATCTGGAAACTCTGTACTTTCTGTTCAATTTTGCTGTGAACCCAAAATTGCTCTAAAAAAATAAAGTCTGTTAAAATCTCACACAAAAATAGGTATTACAAAATTCATGAGCTCATGTGAGAGATAGTAACTGTGGCAGACAGAATAATGGCCCCCAGAGATGCCCACATCCTGATCCCTGGAACCTGTGAACGTGTCCCCCATGTGGCTAAGGGGTCTTTGCAGATGTGATTGTCACTAAGTATTTTGAAATGGGAAGATCATTCTGGATTATCCGGGTGGGCCTAAGATAATAAGGGTCCTTATCAGAATGTTAGAGAAGGAAATGTGAGGAAGCAGAGGTAGGTCCTGTGTGTGTGTGTGTGTGTGTGTCAGTGTCAGAGTGTGCATGTATGTGAGAGCGAGCGAGCGTGCTTTGATGATGTTCTGTTGCTGGCTTTGAAGATGGAGGAAGAGACCACAAACTGAGCAGTGCAGGCAGCCTTTAGAAGCTCAGAAAGGCAAGGAAGTGGCCTCTAGAAGGAATGCAGCCTTGATGACGCATTTTAGACTTTTGATCTCCTGAACTGTAAGATAATAAATTTGTGTTGTTTTAAGTCCATGCATCTGTGGTAATTTATTATAACAGCAATAGGAAACTAATACAATGATATTTCAATGAAAATTTAGAAAACTAAGTAGAGAAGAGATATTTACAGAGTTCGTTGTCCAAGTAGTGCGTGTGAAAATCAGTTCACATTGGTAGTATCCAGGCACCACCTCCTCTTGTTCAAGTCCAAGAACCATCTGCTTATGTTTTTTATTGTCAGATGTGTTCTTCCTCCCTAATTTCATAATTCCCACTGAGAGTAAAAATAGCAACCCTGTTATCCTCACAATGCCATGGCTCTTTAAAACGTTTGTATGAAAGTAATATAGCTCTTCTAGCCTCTGCAGTTCCCTAATACTGTTTATTCATATTGGTTGTATTATTACTCATGAGCTGCCTCATCCATTGTGCTGCCTGCGAATACTGGCTTCCAGCGACTCAGAGTTTGTTAGTGTGCTTTGTCGATGATCATCACCAATCCAAGTCTTAGAACAGGCAGAAGAAAAATGTGAATAATTTCTAGTCATGTTAAATTTACTTTTCAGAATTTTAAATGTAAAACAGAACAACCTATCTTCCAACAGTGCTTTTCTTGAACTATTCACTGCATTTCTAAAATGGGATGTTTTTCACAGCTGACTTCACTCCTGTCTTCTAACAGCCGCCAGCAGAAAGGAGAGGTGAGTAACAATGTTCTTTATTTGCACATTCTGTTCCTCGAACAGCACATATTACGACAGACTCTGGAAGGCACAGATTTACCACATTGATCAGAGGCTGGAGAGGACATTGATTGAAAAAGGCCCATTGGGGTTGCAGAGGAACAGTCTAGAAAGCCTTTATTAAAGGAGATAGGCATAGTACTCCCAAGGAAACCATGTGACTCTGGCTGGTGTAGAGCTTTGGGGAAGTGGTCGGGTAAATAAGGCGTTTGGGGAACATGTTTAGGTTGGAGAACATGCCATGGTCAAATGGGTTTAACACCCCCTGCTTCAGTCCCCACCCCTTCAGCAGGCTAGACCTTGGGACACACCTCTCTATACCTGGACACACTTACCTAGGATTTCCAACTTGCACTAGATCAGGGTCAAAAGGTAAGGAAAAGAAACAAATCCCCAGAATTTACTGCTTTTTATTAGATTAACATCACCCATTTAAGGACTGTGGACTGATGGCTGTCACCCTCCAGTCAGGCATCTGACTGGGTTGGGTTAGAGGTGGACAAGGGACCAAGAGTGTCATCTTAGGGGTGTTCCTTTGGAAACACAAGTGTGAGAAATCAATGATTCTTCCCAGCAGCCTCCATCAGAGAGCTCTATTGTCTGAATTTCTTGGGGATCTGATCCTGCAGTCTTGTGGCTTCTGACTTTTGTGCATTGTGAATTTTCTCATGGGTTTTGCAATGGTGAATTATGAATATGTCTTTAGTGGCATGATTTCTGTGGAAATTTTATGGGCCTGTTTGAGATTGTCTTCTTCCAAAGACATTTTGCCTTTGCTTTTGCCAGGTGTCCAGGGATATTACTGGCCTGAGACTTCTTTTTGTGCTTACAATTTAACCTGGGTAGTCCTGGATCATATTCAGACCCCAAATCTGTGTGACTATGAGGGTAGACCCAATGTTATGATTTTTATTTTTTACCCAGAGCCCAGATTAAGACAGGCAATGCTTCCTTTATATTTTCCTGTGTCTGAGTGGACTTCCCCCACTTTCTATGTGTTCATTGAGGGCATAGCTCTTCAAAGGTCTCAGCCTTACTTGGAGAGCCATTCCCTAAATGCTTCACAGGGTCTTGAGACCATGTTTCCCTGTTTGGGAGGACATTAAAACTCCTTCATTACAGAGATTTGCAAATATTCCCAAGTCTGACAGTATCAGCTCATATGCTTACTGCTTGGGTTTTTAATTAGCTTTATTTTGGCCTCTGGGGATTTCTCTTACTTTCTTAAGAGCTCAAATATACATTTAAAGGACATCTGCTTTATTGTATACGTTTATAAGTATATTTAATATTTATACTTTATATATTTTTAATCCTTATCATTCATAAGTATAAAGTTTACACGTATTTAAATAAGTCGAGCGAAAGCTTTCAGGTTCTCTAGCCTGCTGCTTCTAGGTCTTCGCACATTTCTTCTGCCTGGAACACTCTTCTCCCTTTTCACTTGGCTAAAGCAGATGCCACACCCTTGGGGAAGCGTCTCCGAAGCCTCAAGTTTGAGCCAGCCTCCACTCCCACCCTGAGTGCAGAGATAGGACTGTCTCTGCCCTTGTGTGTAGCCTCCGAGGGACTAGAAGCTCCGTAAGACCATTTTAGGGGTTACTCCTTAGTGGGAGTTTTCCTGCTTTAAATGAAGCTGAAACTCTGGTGCTCTCTAGTGGTCAGAAAATCTAAAATACTGTTTTATAGGAGCTTTCATTTTATTTTTGTCTTTAGCTTTGTGAATTAGGCATAGCCTAGATATTGTGCCCTGCAGGAAGAGGGCTTGTTTAGTGGCAAAACTAAATAATGAATCAGAAATTCTGCATTTAATTACACCTCCATGCCTCTAGACCAGCAGCCTTGAAGCACGGTAGTATCTGGGATTCTGTGAGGGCAGGGCATTAGTTCTTACCAGATGAACTAAAGGAATGTTGACTGTAGGAAGGCAAACAAAACCAAACCTGCCAGTGACAGAAATCTTATCTCAAAGGCTTCTGGGTAGCCCATTTGATCCACTAAGTATGGATTTAGGACCTTTTACAATTAAAATTCAAGAAGAGAGCTAAGTGGAATAAACACCTGCTTTGAAACTAGACAGATCTGGGCTTGAATCCAGCTCATGCCATTTGGCAAGTATTTAACTCCTAACCCTTAGCTCCTCACACAACACGAGGCCGGTAATAATCACCCTCCATAGCATTGCTAGGATCTTGAAGTGAGGTGTATGGAAATTGTTACCCTCAGATTTCTAGGAAAGGATATTAATAAAAAGAAGACCATTACTGAGGGGAGTCTAGGCTAAGGAAAGGATTTTTTTTCTTTTTTTTGAGGACGATTAGCCCTGAGCTAACATCTGCCACCATCCTCCTCTTTTTGCTGAGGAAGACTGGCCCTGAGCTAACATCCATGCCCATCTTCCTCTACCTATTATGTGGGACGCCTACCACAGCATGGCTTGCCAAGCAGTGCCATGTCCATACCCGGGATCCAAACCAGTGAACCCCAGGCCACCGAAGCAGAACGTGTGCACTTAACCACTGCACCACCAGGTCGGCCACCATAAGGAAAGGATTTTATTAAACCAGTTTTTTCAGCTAATAGAACCATAGGTTAGTTTGATTAAAGTCTCTCATACTATTGGGCCCATTCTCCCTGCCTAAAGTTCAAAGTCCCCTAATAATCCCCTGTCCTTAACATTCAAAGTCCCCTAATAATCACACAATACTCATACCTACTTATTCATTCTTTTTATTTTTACAAAGCATGGCAAAATGAGGAAACAAATGACAGGTTCTTAAGAATTTTCACAATGGAAAACCACCCTGACTATCTCTTGACTTTAGGGATCACAGGTGGCTAAGTATTCTTTTAAAGTGATTTTATCACAGAAGAGTCATCTGAAATGGTTCTCATGGTGGGGGAGAGGAAAGACAAGAAATCAACCTTCACAATTATTTAAAATGACTTAAAAGCTAAACATAATATACATAGTAACTCCTTTGTCCTAGTACAAAAATAGTGCCAGAAACTATATATTTGTTCAAATATATTGAAAAGGTATAAGAATACAAATAGATATTAACAGTGGCTAGTGATGATTCATAAGGGTTTTTTTTTTTCTTAAACTGTAATAGAAATTTATATTTTCAACTATTTACATTGCTGTCAACAACATTCATTAAGACACGTTTACACAGGCTTTTGAGAAATATATGGAAGGTCAAAGTGAGCTTTTAATGCTTTCTTCCTCGCTCCCTGTGGTGGAGCAGAAGGGGTCCAAAACTGTGCACAATTTAGCAGTCTAAGAGAACTCTGAGTACTCTCTACCTGGCCAGCATATGGAAAAATAACCTAGACAGTGGATTATATGACTCCTTACATAGGATATTCTTTAAGCTATCAACAGGCCAAGTGATTCATACTTGCAAGAAGACAGGATGTTCACTAACAGATTCTTAATAAGTTCCAGGTAAAGGTCCCCAGAAAACTGTATAAAATAGATGTTACAGACGAAAACGGAAGTGATAGAATGTTATTTTCACCTTCAGTCAGCAGGATCAGAAGCTGGTTAAGTCTCTTATCCAGCCTTTCCTGCAGAGACTGTGAGCTCCTTGAGGTCACTGTTCCGTCTCCATGGCTGAGCACAGTGCCTGACATGTGGCAGGGACTCAATAAAAGATGGATCAATGCATGTCTGATGCTGAGCAATTAAATTATACCACCTTATTTTAACTATAGTTGTTCACAGGAGAGGACAACAGTTACTCTTTTTCCCTTCTCACCTTAAATCGATCTTGTAAAAACAAAACAAAACAGCACTGCTTGTGATGGCCTGTAAAATTTTAGGAGTACAATCTGGTGAAAAACACAGGAAAAGTGAAATCAGATTGGAGTAGGTCTAACATCTGTGCTCTAATGCTGAAATAAAGGCACTTCACTGCTGGGCATTTTACCTGTCTGTCTAGAATGTTACCTGTGACAAGTTTCCTCCCAGAATCCAATATCTTCAATATATTGGCATACACTTTCTTATCTCCAATACTCCTATCAAAGGACACTATTCTTCATAATTATGAGATCAGTGGTGACATCATCATCATCCAGGGTTTGTACCTTGAGGTGAGATGCTCAAAGAGCTCTACATCTCACAGTCAGCAGCGATCTGCCTGAGAAGGTGAATAAATGTACTGTGTTTGCTTTTTCAGTCTTGGAAACTCAACATAAGAAATGACATGTGGGATTAGATCACTGTGCTCTGTAGCCCAGTATCCCATTTCTGACAGTGGTCTCCAGGGCCCATTAGGGCTGACATAATAGCTGCCTTCCGTGACATCCTCCTTGAAGACAAAGACTTAGCCCAAACAGAACTCCTTTAATGGCACAACTTATTAGGCACACAGAGCTTAAGGGACTTACACAAGTTCACACAGGACGGCGATTGGCAAAGACCAGTCCTCTGAAAAATATAAGGCCAGGCAATTTTTCAGACATCTCCTAACAACTTAGTAAAATAGTGGGGACTTTTGGGGCTGAAAATTGAAATGGTACCATGTTACTCAACTATAACTAAAACAAACTACTTTAGGACAAGAACAACTTCTTACTAGTTATGGGTAATATAAATATAGGGTAGGGTGGAGGAAGACTATATATTTTTTCCAACTTGAGAAGATACTAGAAAGGAAATATTCACATAAGAACAAAAAATTTGGTTTGTGCCCATGTACCAGATATTAATTCATGTATGGAATGATTTTTCCTAAAAATTAAAAATTATTTGAACCAACAAACCAGTCCTAAGAGTACTCTTCTTCTGTATGAACTAAAATATCCAACAATAAAATAAAATAGGCATGGCATTGCCCTTCTTTTAATTTCTAAACTAGTAAAGTAAAATAAACCATTATCTAAAGGCAAACCAATTTCTAATCTAAATATCTCTTCTTGCTTGATACAATGACACACATACAAATCCTCCATACATGGTCTCTATGTTTTTAAAAATCTCAGTGACATATGTTAGAGGGGTCTAAACAGACTACTAAAGTATATGACTACAGATTTCAGCATCACTGCTAAATCATGATGTGTATGAAAAAAAGGTTATTAAAGACTGAAATTCTTTAAACAATTTTTATAAACTAAGGAATTATGTGTGCATGCATAGGTGTATACCAGTATGTAGCTACATGATTTTAGTGACAGTCTGTGTAATTTACACACCAGTGTCACCAAGAGGCAACCTTACAGATCTCATCTGTATGATGTAAAATAAAAATAGAATAATATCCTGAAAAATACAAGTATTACAATAATAATACATACAGCATTAAATAGGTGATAACTTTCTAGACTATCCTTTACCACTACAAAGTAATGGCAATACAATACAATTTGTTTGCGCTTTTTTTTTTACTTGAATGGCAAGAAGAAAGCCACATTATGTCACTATACATATACGCACTCAGAATTTTAAAAACTTAATAAACACATTGAATTTTAGGCAATTTAGAGAAAATATGAATGGAAAACATGTTTTAGTGACAGGTCTTTGAGAATGCTGCATTACCATATCCTCAAGAGATTTTTGTCTAAGTTAGAGATAGAAACTCAGAACTTTTTTTAGTAGAGGAAGGGAATTAACAAATCAAGCAAATACCTCCCTACTCTCTCCAAGTCCAAATGTTTCCATATATTTGGAGCAGGTTTTCCTTTCCTTAACCAGTTGCTCGACTCATTTCCTACTTCTCCAATATTGAATGCATGTGAATTTAGGGGCACACATGTACAATGGGAATCCACTTAAATGGGCTCAAATTCTAAGGAAACGTTAACATTTTCTAAATGTGCTAAAAGCTATGAGAAGTAAATACCACCAACTGTGAGGTCAGGGCCAGTGTTTAGGATACACACCCAAACTTCTGTGATTCTGGGTTGACTAGTCCTGCCTCTAAACCAAAATACGGCAGTTTCTCAATCACAAACTCAATACTGCTAAGTTTTATTCACAGGCCTAAGGTTTCTTACCTTACTGCTCCCTCAATTTAATTTTTGACTCCAATATCAAGGATAGCCCTTTGCTGTCCATATAATTAAAACTTTTCTCTATATTTTGTTTGACAAAGAGAAAAATGATGATCCATTTTGTACCCTCTTATCTGTAGTTGTATCTCACTCAGGTCAGTGCTCCAATTATCACTTTTTTCTCGATTTCCCGTTGAGATTTAAGCTGTTGACTTATAAGGAGATAAAAGATGAGGAGGCTATTGAAAAAAGGAAGTTCAGTATTCAAAACACTCACTGACTCTCAAAAGGGTCTTCCAACAGAACGTTTTTCTTCACTGACAGACATCCATGGCCGTTCCCTTTTTGGAACACACTCATCCCTCCATAGTCAGTGACTGGATCTTCTCAAAAGGTTTCCCGTGCTTTCCATCAGCTGAGTTAGACTGAAGACACTTGATGGGTAGCCTCCGGATAGATGTATTGCACCTAAATGAGAAAGTTCTCTCCTGCCTGTTCTCTAACAAACACAGCAAATCAATTAAATAATACTTTTTCTCTATAATGCTGCCTCATAGTACTTTCCATTTGTTTCAGTTTTAACTTTTTTTCTTATGGTAATACTTTGTTGACAAATATACTCCAAACCCCTTAAAATCCACTCGGCCAGCATTTTTCTCTATCCTATAAAGGTTTTAAATGTCACAGAATATATTCAATTTGCTCCTAGCTTATTTTTGAGAAAGATTCCGAACATTCTTTAAAGATTGGTAATTCAGAAAACACAAAGCCAATTATTTAAAAGCTCCAAGCAGAAAAAAACAACCTCAGTGCAAGAATGCCACTTGCACTTTGCAGTACACAAAATATCACAAACAGTGCTCTTATCCATGTGCTAAGAGTGGGTGTTGTTGAAAATCTCAGTTCAGTGGCATAAAACAGATATACAGAAGAAATGTAATAGTCCCCTAAAAACATTTCATGCTATGCTTTCAAAACTTGTGCAAAAATAAAAATACAGCAGTGGCAAAGTATACACCAAATCTGTACAGTGTATAGCAAAACTGGCATACTGCAGAATCACCATCCATAAACTTCAACTCTGCACGAATAGGCCGCTCAGTTCCGCTTGGCCTGGCTGCTTTCCCCATTAATCAGCATCTTCTCCTGTTGTTCTGCAAGAGCCTGCCATTTTTGCCTGTTCTTTCTGCAACCATCTAGCAAAGGGAAACAGTCCTTTGATACATGGGTCAGGGCCTAAAGAAAGAAAAAGAAAGCAAACAACTATATGGAAGCCAGGAAATAAGCCCTCTCCCCAGTCCTGTACCAAAGGGCCACGTGCCACACTCATTTCATGAGCAGGCCCACTGTTGGGGTTTTAACAAGCTGCGTGAACACACACAAGGATCATTTATGAATGATTCCTCTTAAGCTATACAGACAAGGAGTACATGCTGAGAGACAGAGCAAACGCGCACATTCCAAAATAACATAACTGAGCTACGGCGACAGATCTGTGTGGAATCGGCTTTGCAGGGCAACAGTACTTTTGCTTTTATGTAGTACAGATGGCTATCCATAAGCATGACTGTATTGGGAGCTGCTTACTTTTTATGTTCTTCTACAAAATGGTTTTATACAATGTACTTAAAAAGATTTCACCCAAGATTATAATAAAGATTAATTTATAATTCTGTGTGGCATTATTATTTACCAACTATAGTGCCATAAATATTTAGCCACAAGAATGTTCACTGCAGATTTCTTTGTAATAAGGAAACATTGAAAATGACTTAAATACCCAATGACAAGGCTAAGGTATATTGTGTTACTATTTTGCAGCCATTAAAATTGTCATAGAAACATATGTGAAACAGAAAGATGTACATTATATTATGTTTTGCAAGCAATTTTTGTTAAATGAAAACATGAAAATGTCCTAAAGCATATACTATTGACAGAATTATCTTAGAGTAGTGGAATTCTAAGTGATTTTATCTTTCTTTCTTTTTTTCCCCCCTAAATTTATTTATTTATTTATTTATTTATTTATTTATTTATTTATTTGAGGAAGATTAGCCCTGAGCTAACTACTGCCAATCCCCCTCTTTTTTCTGAAGAAGGCTGCCCCTGAGCTCACATCCATGCCCATCTTCCTCTACTTTATACATGGGACGCCTACCACAGCATGGCTTGCCAAGCGGTGCCATGTCCGCACCCGGGTTCCAAACTGGCAAACCCCGGGCCGCCGAGAAGTGGAACGTGTGCACTTAACTGCTGCGCCACTGGGCTGGCCCCTGAGTTTATCTTTCTTGTTACTTCTCTATATTCTTTTATTTGTCTATAATATATTACTTCTATAATAATAGTAAAAAGATGTATCTATCACATAGAATTCAACAGCAAATTCAAATAAAATGAATCCTTGCACAGACATGAAATGTGGGAGGATAAATCCTATAATGGGTGATCTGATTGTAATTTTGACTATATTTACAGGCATGGGGAAAAATCAGGAGACTTTAGTATCTTCAACTAAGGAACTCTTAATCCAATCAGTAAGATAAGATCTGCTATGGAAAGAATGAGATATTTAAGGGTGTTTGAAACCCTATTCTAACTGCCCTTCTGCAAAGGAGTAAACAAGCAGAATGCCAAAAAAGGTGGGGAGACAGTGGTACAGAGGCCGGACACCTGATGTTCTTTTGCTTTTGCTGCCTCTCCTGCCCACTCCTCCTCTTCCTCTCCTCGTCAGCCATGGCTTCTTTATTAAATTCTTTCGATGGTAGAAAACGGGACTTGGGTGAGAACTGGACTCTCGATAGAGTTCTCCCACTAACTACCTGCTTGGGGCAAGTTTTCCATCTCCCTGGAAGATGAACTTTATAGATTCAATTACCGAATCTATGAAATGTCTGGATTAGAAGATTTCTAGGCTTTCCTGTGGTCTTGACATTCTGTGATAATTCCATGATAAATGTTCTTTTCCAAAATAATTAAAACTTAAGACATTTTCCTGTTTAAACTTTTAAAGACAAGGACATTATCTATTTTTTGTACTTGGGGCATAAACATCTAAGCTAGGAAACTGGATGTTTTAGGGATAATATCTTTACCTAAAACAAACAAAAAAACCCCACGCCAATAGGTGTATTGAAATAGGAACCTACAATATTTTTCTAGCCACCTTCTTTTAATCCTCATAAAAATTTTCTTAACAATGTTAAAGCCACACTATGACAATGAGAAAAAGTTGGTAATTATTTTTCCTTATCTAGGCCCAAACTTAGACTTAAAAAGAATATGCTAACAGAGAGAAAGCACCATATACCTCCTTGAGGGGAGTCCTGGCACATAATTTTTCTTAGTATTCCCTATATCAGTTTGTTGGAGCCTAGCACACAGTTGGCACTCAAAAGATAGCTATGCATTGATGAATTAAAGTTTTTGAGAAATAGTAAAAATAAAACGTGTGCCTTGTTCAATGTGAACAGCATGTTTATCAACAAAATAAACAATCCTGATGATAATTTTACTTCTTGTTTCTTGACTAAGAAGGAAAAAATATACACCTAATGTTAATTGCTTCACTTTACTGTAGGTTTTAATTCATAACACACTCTAAGTTTAGCAAGTCTAGTAGTTTTCATATAAATACCTCATACAGTTGTAAGCAGATGGCATCTATGAACCCAACTTGCATATTTGGGATTTTGTTTTTCTTCTCCCTGTTCATTAGATCCTGGAAACACAGAAAGAGACACACACACGGATCTGCATTTACTTAAAGAACATAATGCAAGTTGACTCTAAAAAGATGAATCACTGGGTTAGCTGAGGAAGGCGATACCCACCTCCTGAGCTCTATGAGCCTCCTGTACTCCCCACTGGCCCAATGCTCAGGAAGACCCTGATCCTCTCTGTCTTGTTCATTCTATGACTTTCCCCACACTACCCCCAGAACTGATCCTGACCTAGACATGATCACTGACCTAGAGTCAACCACTGACTTAGAGTTGACCACTGACCCAGACAGAGTTCATCATTGACGTAGAATCAACCACTGACGTGTATCTGGAGAGCACACAGGCTTTGGAATTGTCTACTGATGTGAAATCAAACACCCTCAGTTTTGTGAAAGAAGCCACTGAGACCACAGCTGATTATAATTCAGTTCACACAGAGCTTTTGGAGTGCAGATTACATAGACGTCACTGCTGATTATTCCAAAGAGTTCATGCCTGGAGCGCCACTCAACCCAGCACCTCCATGGGAAGAAACGAGTCTGTCTCAGTGCTTGTTTCAAATGAAGCAAATTCTCCATTAGCTGTGACCAGCACTCTGCTACCCACCAGTTTCTAAGATTCTGAGCTTCTGAAAAAACCTACCATTACATTATAGGAGACAATAACCATAAAAGACTAATGAGAGAGAGGATGAAACCAGCTGAGGGAACAGAGCAGCGTGGGGGGAACTGCACACAGACAGGAGGGGCATCGCTTAACCACGTCCCATTTAGTATGGGCTACATTAATGTTCATTTGAATTGAAAAAATAAATGACTCTATGCTTCATTTTCAGGAAAACTTCATTCCAAAGGACAGAAATGGTTTGAGAAGAATCTTTTTCTTGTATTTGAGATCCATACTCTATGTAAAAGGCAGTATCTATCAAAAGTCTTTAAAATCTGTGTTCCCTTCAACACAGCAAGTCTGGGAATTTATCCTAACAAGATAATGAAAAATGGCACACAAACATTTTGTAACATAGATGTTTATAGTGAACACTGCAGACATTACCCCAAAGGAGGTGGGTAAATATGGTTACATCTATTTCATGTCATCATTATAAATAACATATAGAAGAGCATCTGTCAGAATGAAAAGTAGCTTATGATATTCAAGTGGAAAAAGCAAATTACAAAAACAGAGGTACAATATGATGACCCAAAGAGTTTTTTGTCCTCTTATTTTTTTTCTGTAATAAACATATATAATTCCTCTAATAAAAAAGTTTTAAAAATAAAATGAGGAGAAATTGCATTCCCCAGGAAAGATCTCATAGAAGCATGAAAGGAAGTCTACAACAAAAAATGTATTTGAATAATTCCTACCAACAGTCTCGTACTTACAGCGGGCTCTATGTTGAGCTCTTTTCTCTCCCTGTCCCCTTGGTCAAAAAATTCAGTCGCTACAAGTTCTGCTATCTGAAATAAAGAACAGACTAAATTTTGGCAATTAAAAGTATATCACTGTAAAACAGATTCTGAATGAAGATTATCAAATCTGTAGCTTTCAACCACATCAGTAAAATTAAAATAAAGCAGTAATGACTAATAGAAATTATATTTCATTACAAAGCCTAGAGTTTGTAATCTTCTGTAACTAAGCAGAGAAAAGCAACATGTTATTTCAGCTCCAGCAATTAGTGGGAAAAAAGTACTGTGTGCCCATCTGTATGCATAATCAATGAGATATTTATTGAGCACCTGTTATACCAGGTGCTGTGAAAAACACAGTATCAAATAGGTCCATATACTGTGATTGATTGGTATGCCTTTTAAATTTCTTTTAATCTACCAGGTCCTCCCCTCTCTTTTAAAATTTTCTTTATAATTTTGGTTTTTGTTGTTGAATAAACTGGGTTATTTATCCTATAGTTTCCCACTGTCTGAATGTTGCTGATTGCATTCCTGTGATGAAATTTAACGTTTCTCTGTACCTGCTTTTCCATACACTAAAGGCTTGATTAGATGGAGATTCTCAATTTTTTTTTTGGCCATGACTACTTCATAGGCAGTGCTGTGTGTGTACTCCTATCAAGGCCTATGGAGTGTCTGGTTGCCTCTCTTTTTGTGATATTAGCAACCCTTAGTGATCTTTGCCTAGATCCATTAATTTAGGGGCTACAGAAAGGGATATTCAAAGCAACCACTGCTTTTTCCTTGATGAGCTGAAATACAATAAAGAGGAAATTCTCCACATCAATTACTTAGATACCCTAAAGTACAATTCTTAAAAGGAGAAATGCTTGATTTCGTCCACTTTACTTACCATTTTAAAAATAACTTGATTCTCAAGCATACACCAAAGATGACCATGGAAGGTTTTATTATTTTTATTATTTTAAACTCTTGGACTTAAACATATTTATTGTATTTTAATCTTTATTGATGCTCAAATTGTTCCATTTTGGCCAGTGGAAGCTTATTAAGTTGGCTTCTTTGTTCTTTTGACATAACCTTATCAGTCTTCAACAGCTTCCTTGCTTTCTCCTAAACAGTATGTTCTAGGCTCATCTTGTACATTCCCTGCTTTAGAACCGCAATCAGCCATTTCTTCCTGGAGCCCTTGTTCCTGTAAGTTGAGGTATTTGGAAACCTCAACTGGGCAAAAGGTTTGTTCATTTCTATTAGGTTGAGCCATTATTTTTAAGTCCTTGTAGGGTTTGGAGCTAAGACACAATCTAAGTCCATACAATATTTCCAGTTTGAATTCAGGACTACAGGACTTCTGCATACTCTTCTCCATCTTAGATCTTTATCTTTCCCCTCACACTGAAACATGAAAACACATTTCACACTGAAATGTATTCACAACAACAGCAATATAATTTCTTATATGCTTTTATCCCACATCATCCAGAAGAGTGATTGAATATCTATACAAAATCAACACTAAAAATATGATTACAGAAAACAGTTTTCAGGGCTTTTTTGATAATTCTTTCTGTTTTTAGGGTACATCCTACTAGAGATACATAGTCAAATTACTGTTTTAATGTTACTTGGAATGAAATAGTCCCTGTCAGTGTGGTTTTACAAACAAAATCAGGTTTGTTTCATTTTAATTTTCAAAGTTTAGTGATTTTTTTTAAATTCAATTTTATTTTATAGTAATAAAAACTATTTACATGGTTCCAATGTGAAATCTACAAAACAAGAACACCCAAGCAACTCTAGCTTCTATCCCTATTCCCTCAATCCTATTCTCTTCTCCCCTATAGGAAATCATTAACTTTTTGTAGCTAATACTTCTGGATTTTTAAAATGTAAGCAACTATGTACATATATACCCCCTTCTTAGATAAATGGTAGCATACCATACACATTTTTCTCTACCTTTTTTTTCACTTAAAAACATATCCTTGTAATCACTCCACAGTAGTATACAGATACTCCTCATTTCTTTTTACTTATTTATTTATTTTTAAGATTGGCACCTGAGCTAACATCTGTCACCAATCTTTTTTTTTCTTCTTCTCCTCAAAGGCCCCCAGTTCATAGTTGTATATTCTAGTTGTAGGTCCTTCTGGTTCTGCTGCGTGGGACGCTGCCTCAGCATGGCTTGATGAGCGGTGCTAGGTCGGCACCCAGGATCCGAACCAGTGAAACCCTGGGCCACCAAGGCAGAGCACGCAAACTTAGCCACTCAGCCAGAGGGCCAGCCTCCTCATTTCTTTTTATAGTTGCATAGAAGTCATTGTGTAACTATACTACAAGTTATTCAATCAGTCCCCTATTAATGAATATTTGGGTTATTTACTTATTTATTTTTTTAAAGATTTTATTTTTCCCTTTTTCTCCCCAAAGCCCCCGGTACATAGTTGTATATTCTTCGTTGTGGGTCCTTCTAGTTGTGGCATATGGGATGCTGCCTCAGCGTGGTTTGATGAGCAGTGCCATGTCTGCGCCCAGGATTCAAACCAACGAAACACTGGGCCACCTGCAGCGGAGCGTGAGAACTTAACCACTCGGCCACGGGGCTGGCCCTATTTGGGTTATTTCTAATCTTCTTGATTACAAATAGCACTAAAATGAATAGCTGTGTGTAAATATTTTTTTTATATTCTTGCCAGTGTATCTTTGGGATAAGACTTCTAGAAGTAATGGTAAATGAATATGTGTATTTATATACTTCCAAAGGGCTGTAGTATTTGGCATTTCTTGATTTCCCGCAGCTTCCCCAACAGAGTATGTGGTAAAACCTTTGGATTTTTGCCAGTTGAACAATTGAGAAATGGTATCTCAGTGTTGTTGTTGTTTTAAAAAGAAGTAGAATTTACATACTGTGAATGCACAGATCATAAGTACAGAGTTCAGTGTATTGACAAATGCATATAACCAAGTAACACACACCCCATCCAAGACATGGAATATTTCTATCACCCCAAAAGTGCCCTCATGCCCCTTCCCAGTCAATCCCTGCCGCTTCTTTCCTCCTTCCCCTCACAACCACTATTCTAATTTCTTTCACCATCGGTTAGTTTTGCCTATTCTAGAACTTCACATAAATGAAAGCACAATATGTATTCTTGTGTGTCCAGCTTCTTTTGCTCAGTATAGTGTGTGTGAGACTCAGCTACATTGTTGCATGTGTCAGTGGTTGGTTTTTATTTATTGTTGAGCAGTACTCCATCGTATGAAGGAATATACTGCCATATGTTTAATCCATTCTCCTGTTGATAGATGTTTGAGTTGTTTGCTGTTATGAAATTCTGTACAAGTTTTATTGTGTCAGTGTAGTTTTAATTTGCATTTTTTTCTTATGACTAAGGTTCTGAGAACCTTTTCAAGTGAATAAGAGCCATTCACATTTCTTTCTCTATCAACTTTTTTTTTTCAAAGATTTTCCTTTTCCGGGGCTGGCCCAGTGGCGCAGCAGTTAAGTGCACACCTTCCACTTTGGCAGCCCGGGGTTCATGGTTCGGATCCCGGGTGCGGACATGGCACCACTTGGCAAGCCATGCTGTGGCAGGTGTCCCACATATAAAGTGGAGGAAGCTGGGCACAGATGTTAGCTCAGGGCCAGTCTTCCTCAGCAAAAAGAGGAGGACTGGCGGCAGATGTTAGCTCAGGGCTAATCTTCCTCAAAAAAATAAAAAATAAAAAAATTTTTAAAAATAAAAAAGATTTTATTTTTCCTTTTTCTCCCAAAGCCCCCCGGTACATAGTTGTGTGTTTTTGTTTTTTAGTTGTGGGTCCTTCTACTTGTGGCCTGTGGGATGCCACCTCAGCATGGCTTCATGAGCAGTGCCATTTCTGTGCCCCAGATTCAAACTGGTGAAACCCTGGGCTGCTGAAGCAGAGCGTGCGAACTTAACCACTCAGCCACGGCAGCGGCCTTCTATCAACTTTTTGTTCAGATCTTTGACCTATTTTACTTTAGGGTGGTTGGCCTATTTCTTCTCTATTTTTTAGAAGTTCTTTATAAGAGATATTAACTATCTGTTAGATATAAGTTGCAGATATTTTTACCAGTTTTTCATTGTCTTGCACTTATAGTGTCTTTTTGCCTTGCAAAAGTTTTATTTTTTCATCTTTATGTAATCACATTTATCAATGTTTTTCTTTATTGTTTCCGCTTGTCAAGCCATAGTTAGGAAACTTTTCGCACTCGTAGGTTACACAAGAATCCACAAACATTTTTATTTAGTACCTGCATGGTTTAATTCTCTGCAATGAATTCTATGCTCCATTTGGAATTTAAGTATGCAGAGTAGATCCAATTTTGCCTTTTGCCATCTGGCTATGCAAGATGGGAAAATCATCCTAACATTATTTAGTAAAAAGTCTGTCTTTTCCCCAGTTATCTGAAATGCTATCTTTATTACATATTAAATGTTCTATGCAATTCTAGATTTTCTATTGTGTTCCATTGGTCTGTCACCAAACTGTTTTAATTACAGAGGCTTTATAGTACTGCTTTTTATGTCCGGAGCCCAGCCTCATTGCTCTACCTTTTCAGAGTTTGATTCAGAAGAAAGAAAGGATAAATGAAAGACGAGTTCCTCCCTCTTCCATTCTCTTCTCTATTTTGAAATGGGTATATAGTCCTATTTATTATGGAGCAGGAAGGTCTGTAAAGACCACCTTTCCTGAGTGCCCATGGAATGTCAGCTTTGGCACATGGAAAGTGCATTTCTGATCTTGTTGTCCCAGCATGTGTGTTTCATGAGATGAGCCTGTGGTTGCTGGGCTCCTTGACTATGCAGCTCAGAGCCTTGACCAACAGGAGACTTTCCATAATCTTAGATAGTGCATCTAGGATTAAAAATGCAGTCTTGAAAAAAACAACAACAATATACACATCACTGCATGTATACTCATCCCTTTTCTGAGCCGAGGGCCTTTACTGCCACTGCAAAATGTTATGGCAGTTACTTATTTAGAGAGAAGGATATATTTCTAGGCTCCTAGCCACAGGCCCTGAACAGATCCTTCCTGACATCTTATATCAACATTTCCAATATTTACAAGCTCCAGAAATGTTTAAGTTCTACTTGTTAATGCGTATTTAGAGCTGAGGTATAGCTTAGTAGACTAACCATAAGAAAAATAAGTTTGCTTCTTCTAATTTTCAAAGTTATTAAAGGAATGTGCTAAAAAACACCCCTAAGTGAGCCAGAAGTAGTACTGGAATTAAAACTTATCAACACAGCTAGGTTTTTGCCATGTTAATATAGATGCTCTCTTAATATACCTTAGAAATCTTAGTAAGTGCTAATGAATCTTCTAAAAAAGAAAACCTGTTTATATCCAATTATCTGCTTTTAACACTACTTAAAAATTAGATTACAAGTTCCAAAAATACTTCCAAAGCTCCTTTTAAGAGTAAAGACTTTCCTTATTTTGAGTTTTTAATTGTTATTTTTATTATCACTAAGCAACATACCCGTTGTTGAATAGGCCAGGGTTTTGTAATCGCAGAAAGATCACAAGCTGTCATCAGCATTGCTCTGTTAAGGGAAAAAGAAGCCCAATACTCCTATTTACTTTCGTGCAAATATAAACTCTCAGTAAATAGTTACTAATACAAAAGTTAAATTAAAACTCTCTAAACTATAGGGATGGTATAAAGATTAAAGAAACAGAATTTATACAGAAGCGTGACTGATACAGTGATATCAGAGTGTCATGGTTTTGGTTACCCAGTGAACTACTGGAATTTGACTTCAAATTGCCTCATTTAGCTCCAGATTGGCACAAGGAGAAAAATTATTAACCTTTTGGCAAAAACTTGCCTGCTATTATTTTTTCACTTGGTTTTCCATTCTCAATGATAGTATGATGAAAACACACTATTACTAATAATTAACCATTGAAGGATAACATCAGATATCCTACTGATAAAAGTCCTAAGAAAGAAAGAATTGTGGTGGGTCATCCTAAGTGACTCAACAAATGCAGTAAATTCCATGTGAAAAGCCTTTAAATTACTCAACAGTATCTGCTGGAGGAAAAGAGGGAAACAAGAGGACGGTGCACTTTAGTCCTTCCCTTGTTAGAGAAGTGAAAACCATGCTGGACTCTGGGGTCTGTGACAAAGCACTCTAGAACCCAATATGTAACTATCCTATGAAAATGACTCTATCTTTAGCACAGTTTTCCCATGTTGGATCCAAATATCTACCATTTAATACTTTAGTTTGAAGAAAGGGACAAAAAAGGCATCAGTGTAATACAGAAACACTCAAGGTAAAGGACTGTATCACTTGTCCCTCTGGGGAAACCCAACCCGGAAGTACATTCTCCCTAACCAGATAAGGCCACAAGGCAAACGGTTTCCTTCTGCTGTTCTCTCTCTTACACTGACTCTCTCACAAGAAATGAGTGCACCAGAGATTTCTAATCACTCTTTAAACCTATTTCATGAAAGATTTCAATAACACTTGCCGATTCAAATGGCCTCCCCAAAAGAAGACTGTCTACCTATATGAATGAACTACAACCCGAAAAATGAAGAGTGCGAGAGGCGACGCTGGGCGCTAGACCTAGAGTACTTCTCCACGAGCTCAGAGGTCAGAAGAGTGCAGAAGTGAAAACCATGACAGACTTGGAACTGAGGTTGGATTTGTTTTTTGTTATTGAGAAAACTGCTCCCTAACCACAGTAGCACGTCTACACTTTTCTAAGGCATTGTTCTGAAGAACATGTTGAGACTATTAAGTGAAGCACAACTATGTAGGACAGACAGCTGGGCATTTGTATATTGCTTCCTTATAATTTGCATGTTTGTTTGCAGGCTAAGTAATATCAATCTATTTAAAGAAATGTTGATTTCAAAATTGTAATAGCACTGTCCTTAGTATTGCTGTGTCTTTCTTTTCTTTATTATTGACCTTTTGTTCTTTTTTTTGGTCCAGTTCCTGCCATGGAAGGTAGTCACAGTAATAGCCAAGGGATGGTATCTGCAGCTAGGAGGGAGGGAAGGGGTGCAGATGAGGAAAACAGAAATCTTGAAGTTATGGCAGTGCTACTCTGCCATCACTCTCAAGAGAAGTCAACACTTCACAGCCACCTTCCTGCTCCCACAATCTTTAGGATGCTATTTTCAGCTCTTCCATTCCAAAGAATTGGGAATATGAACAAGGGAACCCTATAGCCTTGTACTGATACTCTACCACATTTTAAAGGTCCTTCTAGGGTGAAGGAGTGATTTATTCACTTAAATCTGCAAATGCCTTTCTTTTCAAGTCAATATTCATACTCAGCGCTTTGTACAACACTCTGGAGAATTCTGACAGCCTCTAAGATCATCACACTGTAACAAATAATTGCAAGAAAATCTGATAGTGATAAAACTTATTGGGTAGCACACCTTCAGCTTTAAGAATAGTAAACCTACTTACAAAAACAACTCCTTTTGATGAGGATCTTCCAAATTGAATTGATTTTTTCTTATAAGTTCAAAAAATTCTCCTCGCCTCCTTGAAAGTAAAGAAAAATATTTAGCAGTTATGATGAGTCCCCAGGCTCTTAGCCCTTTGGTCTACAAAGATTCATGGAATAAATTTTGGGGGGAAAAAATCTCTAATGGTTTTTTCCCATTTTAGAATCCAACATAAAAATCATCATTTAAAAATCTTTAATGCCTCACTTTCCTCCCTTCTACCATTTTCTTTGGTGAAACATTAAACCTCACCTAGTTTTTAACTACAGAGCACAAATAATGGTCATTTCATTTCTTGCACATGATTTTAAGAAAATGAAACAGAATGAGTTAAAAATTTGATGCCAAGAATGATTTAAGAAATTTTAAGTGTATGGCATAATGAGATCTATATGGTTTCAGTTTAATTTCATATATCTTATTCATATATATTATAGTCTAGGAGATAAAATGTTTGTAATAATTACTCTATGTCAGTATAAAGTTCTGAAGTGCTTCTGAAGCAAAGAAAGACCAAGTAAAGAGTAAACTAATTCTCATTCAGTGTATAGTGAATACCTCCTATGTGCCCACATTGTTAACTATCTTGAGAAGTCTTCAGACATGAGTTCTTTTCACAGGGTTTAAAATAAATCTAGTCAGAGACACAAGGCAAACATAAGAAGAACGTATATAACAAAATTGACTGTATGTGATTGAGTACCAAAAATGAAAAGCAGGTCTCATAAGTGTTCAGAGGAGAGACCCATGTGGCCTGGAAAGGTTGCGAAGTCTTTGTGGTTACAGGAATTTTTCAAATTCTTGGTATTTTGGTAATCTTTATTCTGCAATCATTTTGAGTAGACCAAAGTTTATTATATTTTCTTTTACCCTAATTAACTTTAAAGTGCTCTAAAATCTAATGAAGCAGACATTTTTAGATGCAGTTACATTTAGATGTACAACAGTGGATATCTGGTATGTAATTTTATGTCTGTTCTCTTCTCTTAGTTTTTACTTCTTATAAGAGTGGCTAAAATACAGATGCGAATCCCCGTACAGAGGGAGAGAAGCCCAAGGTCCAGGGAAATCGCATGAGTGTGACTGCTTGCCTCCCCTCACTCCCACACATGCAGCAAAGATCTCGGGCCACCTGTGGGAAACTCATGCCTGCCCAAATGCAGCAAAGACTTTTCTCACTTTTAGAAAGGCAGGTTAATTATGCAAATACATGCATACATCACAAATCCCACTCTAATGCATACTTTAATTTTTGAATCAGTAACTTCATTAAAGTTCTACATTAATACTCTTTTTGTGCCAAAATCAAATAAAAAGAAACCAGATTTACTTGTCTGGCACTCAGCTCCTTTTCCTGTTCACCTGCGCTTGGATGACAGTATAAAGGATTGTGAAATGGTCAGAACTTGGAGGAGTGAAGGAAAGGAGGAAAAGCAAATGGCCTTTATAATCTTTAGATTGGACAACCTAGCTTGGCATGACTTTGAGATGGTTATTTGCTTTGTACATAGCTTCAGAGACATAGTAGTGGATAAACATCAGAAATAACTCTGTATTCTGTAATTTCTTGCATTAAGTCAGTCAAAGGAGTAGTCTTTTCTGGCTTCCTTTAAGAAACTGCTGCATGGTTTGATAAACAGCTTTGCCAGGACATTTGTCCTTATAATCTAAAAATTTCCCACCATGGATTTTCAAAGTTTGAAACAATGTAAACACTTGCAAGACCTGTTTATCTCAGGGTATTTCTTAAAACTTACTTAATGTACAGTGCTAGGTCTGTAGCTAAAATAGCTTGCTTGATTATTTTCAACGTGGTCTTATATTCTTCAATGGAGAGGCCACTGAGAATCTGATTGCCCTTTATAAAAGAAGAAAACCACCATTAGCACTCCACCTGGAAAAGCTGCTGACAAGACCAAAATCTGAAAATACAGTCACATATCTTAAACACATGCCTAGGATTCTGAACTCATGAATACGGAGGACACCTGCTTACTTAGAGTACATACCATAAAATAATGTTTCCCCTGTATGTTCCCATCGCCTTGTCATATAGGAAAAAACAGCTTCATAATGGTGCATCTGCCTACAAAGGCATGGTTTTTCCAACTCTTATACTCCTTAGGCCTAAAACCTAATATATTTTTTTCCTTTGGGCAGGTTAATTGCTAGAACCCAACACCAAGTGAAACACTGAAAAGTCAAAGCCATATTAATGATGTGAAGAACAGAGTGGTAAAACTTTTAAACAACTGATTATTTAAAAAATCATTTCTCAGGCTAGCCCTGGTGGCCTAGTGGCAAAGTTCAGCACACTCTGCTTTGGCGGCCCAGGTTTGGCTCCTGGGCGTGGACCTATACCACTTTGTTAGTGGCCATGCTGTGCTGGTGGCCCATATACTAAAAAATAGAGGAAGATTGATACAGATGTTAGCTCAGGGCAGAATTTCTTCAGCCAAAAAATAATAATAATTTCTCTATGGCTTTTGTAATAAATCCAGTAACATTTTTGGTGCAAATTTATATAATTTTAACTTAACCAACATTGAGAACAGTGTGTCTTCCTTAGGAACATGCCAAAATAGATGAGTGGAGGGCATGAGCCAAAGGTGTGCCTACTGGTGGTATAAAGCAAGCATGGGTTGAAACACCTATAAGGAGTATTTAAAAAGTGGAGTATTTAAAAAGTGGCTAATCCATATGCAAATTATTGAAAGTTTTCGCTACATAACCATTTTGTATTTCTTGCCTGTGATTTATAGAATAGCCACTTTAATCTTTCTCTAATCTTGAACTAAGTAAAACGTACCTCGGGTACTCAGAATATACTCAAAACAACATCTGTAAAGTGAATCAGATGTAGTTCCTAAATCTCAGGGCTGAGAAAAAATGCAGAAGCTTAGGAATGGGGTCTGGAGGCAAAGAATTTGTTCTAAGAAAGGGAAACTGCTGAGTGTGGTCAGCTGAAACCAGATCACTGGTTAGAGGATAATTAGACACTGAAATTGTGGCATATATCTAATTAATGAATCTGTGATTACAACCATAAACATTATTTTTAAATATTAAATCATTTTAGATTCTGGGCGAGACAGAAAACTATTCAGAAAATACCTTCTGATAGTTTTATTTATTTTAAGATAAAACCATTTCAAGTGGAAAAGGAAATGTCTTTTGGTGTTATATTTTTACTTTCCCTTCTAAAAGCAGAGGCTTTAAATTCTTGTGTATTGGTGCTTACAAAGACAGAATATACAGATAGGTCTACAATCAGATCCCTTATACATTAAGTAATAACATATTACATATTAAGTTATGCTATCTAATAACAGAGGTAGCTATGATAGGAATATTGTTAAATATTATGCTTAAAAAAAAGGTTAGCGTATTTTCTTTCTTTAAAATGGAATAGGATATTAAAATGAAAGTTTTAGCTGAAGTGTAAAGATAGCAAATTCCAAGGAAAGTCCAGATGTTTCTGCTATAACTCGACATATACATTCCTGAAAAGTCTCAGTTCTGAGAAACTACACACTAAAAATAACATGGTTTATGAGAAAAACAGTGTTGAGGCAGACCACTATGCAACTTAATAACCAAAGCAAGACCAGATCAAGAACTGGTATATCTGGAGGTGACCTGGAAGCCCAGGCTGGCCAGTCTGGAGGCTGCCTCTGAGGGTAGGAAAGACGCACAAAAACAATCGAGTGGAAATGCTGGTTTGTGGGGGCCCAGGGAGAACGCAGAAGGAACTGGATTCCTGGGACACTGGGCTGGTCTAGGGCAGGCACCTCCCATGAGCCTTAAGCAGTCCAAAGCAAGGGAGCAAGTGCCCATTTTCAATATTCTTACAATAGAAAGGAAAGGGCTGCATGAGCCAAAGCCAAATGGACAGTGTTTTCCTTTTTTGCTGAAGATCAAAAAGATCAACTCCCATAATTCTGGCACCATACTCAAAAGAACTTGTGTATGAGACAGTACAACTTGTACATTATAGAGACATCATTCACCTACTTACCAATCAGACATGAACTAATTCGTACTAAACAATCACATACTATAGCAAAATAGTCTGTACTAGACCATGTGCAGGATTTATATGGAGGCTGCTAAAATTGGTTGTGTAGCTCTTAACCCTTCACCCACACTGAGGTATTTAAGGAGAGGTGAGACTGTGTTCCCCTTCACCTCAAGTAAGAGAGAGGGGCATGAAGTCCCTGCGATGCTTCCTGTAGTTTAGTGGGGTGGGGTGAGCTACAGTGGACTTGTATGTGATTCCCTCAGAAAATCTAAAAGGCAAGACCCAGGCGGCTGGCCACTCTGATGGTGGCAGTGAGGGAGAGGCTGCTGTTATATGGGCCGGCTTGCATTCTCCAAGTTTTAGAGGCTTGGGGTTGATTTAAGTCCTGTCTTGTTCAAGAGGACCACAAAGAAGGCTAAAGAACCTTAGCAGAAAGGATCAGATTTCCAGGAGCTGAGGAAGGAGTCCTGTGATGATGAAGCAGACACAGATGATCACTCGTATCAAGGGAACATCCAGTGGAAAAGCCCCACGATGAGGGTGCTGAGAGGGACCATGAAATCACCCACAGAAAAGCACTTGGCTCAAACACCTGTGAGTCACGAAGTGGGAGACACTCGTAACATTACCACTCTGGAGAATGTTCTTGCCCCTCCTCTGACCTGTTCTCCCAGTCTGGAGGGGAGGAAACTACTTGGGGCTTTGAGGGGAGAGGAAAGAGTTAGAAGAAACACTATGAAAGAGGCCAGCCAGGAAAGTTAGGGGAGAACCTGAAACTTTAAATCAAGTTCAAAATCTGGACTATTACACAGGACTGGACATTTGGTTTCTAACTTGAAAACTGTATACTGTGTTTTAGGACCTAAAGTAACTAGAGGGCTTCTCCTTACAGTACAGCGACCAGAAAAGTCCTGGGCTCCCTGAGTTTTCTTCTAGGGCTCAAGGATGAATGGCCCCACTGGGCAGATGTAAAGAGATGGAGGTAAACTTGCTTTCAGATTCCATAGCAGGCATTGTGCTTGTTCAACATTATAGTTACGACTTCATTGTCTTATTATAAAGGTAATAGGTGCATACAATAGATAATGTGAATAATGAACAGACCAAAATAAGAAAATAAAAAGTACTGATAATTTAACTAGACAGAGACAACCATTGTTAATGCTTTGGTGTATATTATCTTATTTTCATTGACAGAAATATGTCTAGCGTAGCATATCATATGCTTTCTTACATTAATAAATACTCATTTAACCAAGCTGTTGACTAGTTTCATTCCTTAACAAAACAGTTTGTTAATGGTTAGAAGTTTCAATAAAAAGAAGAAAACGTATTTGTCTTGTGAAAGCAAACCTTTGACAAAAAAAAAAAAAGCAGAATTAACTGAAAGCCATGAAATACCAGTTGTGTTTGTTTCTAATCTGGAATAACCAAATAAAGGTGTGTAACCTGATTTCCCTTATCAGGCAACACTGAGACAGTATTGGTTGTCTAGAGAAGTGAGGCTGTGAAGACCTCAAATGTTTTGGCTTTGCCTTCCTTACCCAAAAAGGAATAAAGCATGCTCAAGAATTTATGATGCTGGGAATAAATCCAAAACTTAAAAATAAAACTGAATTTATAAAAGTCTCTTTTAAAATTCCACAGCCATAAATTAGGTACTTACTGGACTGTTAAGAATCATCAGGCACTGGTCAAAATGATGATGCTCCATGATTGAATGGCAGTAGAGCTGAGCAAGTGGGTGTTCACTTCTGAAAAATATTTTGTTGAAGAAAGAAAAAAGTTTAAAAAATTATCAATTTCCCCAACATGTCAGTTTATCAGTTTTTTATTATTATTAGTTAGCTAAAAAAGAGGCTATTTCACAAAATTAAACTAACAATTTTCTCTCCTTTTCCTGAGAAAAGAGTGAGGTAATCTCTGGGAAATATATATAAAGAGTCAAATTATTTTCAAATACCAGTGTAACTGCTGCCCATTCAAAGTATGAAAAATTTCATTAGTTTTAATGTTGATTAAAATAGTAGAAGGAATAAAGACAAAGGACTAACTTCTCTAAACATGAAAAAAAACCTCTGAAATAGTTGTACCGATAATATTTTTCAATTTCAAAACTGCAGTTAATTTAAAATCTGAAACAAATTTCCATGCTAGCCTTTTATCTGAAACAAGGATGATGGTCAGTGTATTCATGTGTGCCTACATATAAGAAAAGAGTTGACGGAGGTGCAGTTCACTGCGGTGTGAGTGATGAAAGGCAAGGAAAAGGGGGGCATCCCCCAGTGAAGGAAGTCAGTGCACATCCCCCTCTAAAGGAAAGAGGGAGAGAGCTGAGTTAGAACCTCCCCACGTGCCATCCAGGTGACTTCAGTGTGGGACATCCTGGTTGCTCTCTAAACTGAATCAGGGGAAACAGCAGAGATGAGCTGGCTGAGTGGAGAGAAGGGAAGGGATATGACACTCAGTTCATTATATGTAACAGACAGTCACAAATCAAGTTCTAAAGCATGACAAATCTAGTCCTCCACCTCATATTTCTCATGACCCTTCTTCATATGTGAATATAAAGTACAATTTCCACTATTTCTTCTTTTTTAAAAAAAAGTTAAAGTTCCTGAGAATCTCTGTTCGTAAAATTTATAGGACAGGGATTCATGAATTGTAAAGCACCATACAAGTGTTAGATAATACAACTAATTTGTCATTTCTTTATACTTCTATATGAATCCTTATTTTACTTTCCGTTTAATTTGTTGAAGATAAAGAAGCTACCCAAGATGGAAGAAATGTAACACAGGAAAAAATGAGTAGAGTGAGAGAAGCTTAAGGGAAAACAAACAGTAAAATGAAAATAAAGGTAAGAGAATGGGTAATCTCATCTGTTCCTATGGTTAATCTACCACCGACATTGCTGACTCCAAACTGCCATTTTTTGTTGTTGCTCTTGTAACCTTTCCCAAATTAACTTGTCTGCTTGTTTTCTTTGCTCCTTCCATATTTAGTGAGTGGTACTGTGGGTCAGATACTGTGCTTATCAGTGGACAATGGGGTGACATGGGATGGAGTAAAAGAAGATTTAAAAAAAAAATTAAATTTGCTGGAATCAAGACTGGAAATGCATGGAGACTATTGGGAGTTAGTTAGGAGACTACTGGGGAACTGTGCCAGTAACTGAGATAAGAGTCTGGATTAGAGTGACGGAATCCCCAGTAAAGAGAAGCAGAGTTATCTCAGAGCTGTTCCAGAGGTAGACTAGAGACTAGGTTGGGAATAGATCCCGATGTTGGGACCTAAAAAGAAGGGGAAAAGTATGAAGGCTAAATTTCTGTCTTGTCATTTACTGACACAGGAAAAAAGGGAGAAGATGACTAGGGATGGGGGATCAAGTGGGGAGATGACTAGTTGAGTGCTGGATCTGTTGATTTTAAGGTCCCTGAGGTACACCCAAGTGGGTATAAATGTCTGAACTCAGGTCTGGGCTGGAGATACCGATTTAGAACACAACATGCAGATGGCAATCCAAGCCATGGGAGTAGATGAGACAATCCAGGCAGACAGAGTAACAGAGGGCCTAGGATAAACAGAATCGATGATCTCCCTTCTGAATCCTGCCTTGTATTCTATATTCTCCATTTTGGCAACAGCATTTTCTCCTCACTCATACTAGATATGCTGAAGTCAACTTCAGCCTAACAATTGCAGCCTTCCTAATTCACTCCACTTAGAAAAGGAGAAGCTTCTAGAGTATCTGTTATTTTCATTTATATACTTAATTCAGGACATACAGCCAGGTGTTAGCTGTTTATAAGTCTATTACCCTGTTAGGTAAACCTCTTGACTTTGATCAGATTTGTTTTCCCTAATGATAACACTTGCCATTTACCGAGGGGCTATATAACATTTCAGGTACTGTGTTAAGTAGTTTATATTAATTTTTACAATACTTCTGTATAAGAACACTGCTCACCACATCAAAATCCCGAGCCCCACCTCCTACTCCAGCCATTGACATTGCGTCCAGTTTCCTGCATGTTCTAACAGACTTCCTGCAGGTGCCACTTAGAAGGTGCCTTGCCCTGGCCCACGGTGAATACCTCTCACTGCCGCCTTGCAGTTCTCTGACCCCACAGCTGGTGCCCACAGGACTCTCTCTGCACTCGTGCTTGTTCAGCCTGCAGTGTGGAGGTAAGGCTTACAGAGGTCACCTGTGACCAATGGGGTATGGGAGCTTATGGATAGCTACCCCCTCCCCTTTTGTCTCTTTGTCTGTTTGCAACTGTTCTGGGTCTCATTTCATAACAGTTCTCAAAGGCACCTAGCAGGACTGAGCACCAGCCGCCTGCATGGTGGACAGCTGGATAACTCATCCCTCTCCTGGCTTTCCCTTCTTCCCTGTTCCACACTCCCAGGCCTGCATTCCTGCTCCCTGGGATCACATGCACAAATAAGCTAGATGCATGCCAGCTTTTGTCTCAGCCTGTGCCTCTAGGGTGACCCAGGCTGAGAGCTCTCTAACCTTGGCATTTTAACATTTGTTTTTTAGACGACCACAAGTTCAGAGAGATTATCTGTCTTGTTCAAGGTCAATATAAATGGCAGAGCTGGGATTATAACACATCCTCCTCACTGCATCCCACTGGCTCATGACTACAGCACTTTGCACACAGTATCCACTCTCTGACCTAGTTAGAAGCTGGACTAGAAATGCGATTAGGTGGATACAACACAAACATAGTTTAAAACTTCAAACCCACATTACGTTTTTAGACAACACAGAAAGGAATGTTTCACATTAGAGAAAATTCTTGGCTTGTGAATTAGATGAATGCAAATTATTTGTTTGCCTTTACTTACATTCTAAAGTTACAGATCTATCAATCAATAAAAGGGTGACAAATGCCCCAAAATTCTTGTTTACAAAAAATATTCATGGAAAGCAATGTATTCTATAGCTTGTTGCTTTTTATTCTTTCAGACACAAGGCTATGTTGCCTCTTTATTTGAGGTCCTGTCAGAAGGACCCATTTAAACCACTATTGCTGCAGAATTTTATTTCCACACTGATGTCAGTGAGCAGTGATGGCCTGGCACACTCTCCCTGCATTTGCCTCTTGTCCTGCAGTTTGTTGGTCCATCATGCGAATAGCATTAGGATGCCAGTGCAGAAGTCAGAGCAATATTCTAAAAATATAAAGCTTTAGAAAACAATAGAAAATAAAGGCTCTGTAAGAAAAACCATTCCTGCCACCCCAGTATTCCTTTTCACTGACTGTAACAATCATCCCTGATTTTGCTTCTCATCCCATATATATTGCTCTGGGCTCAAATCTCTTTACTCTTTGTAACCCATATCAAGCCTATTTAATTCTTTACTTCAGTTTCTCTCCAAATCATCACTATTGTCTTCTATCAATCAGGGGTTATTTTCCCTTCCCATTCTCTGCAATCACATTCGATGACATATTCAAACTGATGATTCATTTGACCTTTTGGCCCCATTTCTTTGACCTCCTTGACTCTACTGATTGTCTCTTTTCACATCAACAATAGACACTCCTTTCTTTGTTCCACAGCTTCCAGGTGCCACTAGGCATAGTATCTTTGCTGCTCCCTGATCCACTGTGGGACAAAGCAAGATCTTGAACTCCTAGCTGTCCTTAATAGTACCCCCTGTGAAAACAGCTAAAACCTGTAGAGCGTTTAGTTGTGCCAGGTACTGTTCCAAGCACTTTACATTTACTTATTCTCCTTAATCCTCATAGAAAACTCTATGAGATAGAAACTGTCATTATTCCGTTATACAGAGAAGGAAACACAGGGAAGGAGGTTAAATGACTTGCCCACAGTCACATGGTGAGAGGAGGAGTCAGGATTCACATATGCACCCAGGCATCTGACTCGCATTGGCCCTTAACCATAACCATCACAGCCACTGTGTGGTGGTCTAAGGACTAACTGAACTTGTATATATAAAGTGCTAAAAAGAGTTCCAAATGCCAGAAGATAAGGGCTATATTAAGTGTTAGTTTCTATTATTATTACTATTCTTAGCTACTGACATTAGGACTAACTGAACTTGCACTTTATTCATATTCAGATCTCCAGTCTCTCAAGCCCTTCAGCCTTATGAGGTGATCTCATTCCTGGCTAAAATAGACTCTAGCCAGTTTGACCTTCACAAATTGTGATTCCTGTGCTGTCTTTACTGCCCTGTGAAGTCTCTCAGAGCCTGCTGACCCTCTGTTACCACTGTGCCAGTCCGTGACTCCAGCTCACTCCTGCTCCTGTCACAGAGCAGAGAAGACCATGGCACAGAATGAGTTCTCCCAGGACAAATATATGTGGTCTGATTGTGGTTACCAGGAAATTTTTATTTCGATTTTACTGAATCTCTAATTTTGGAAAAAAACATCCATTTGATCATTTTAACTCTTCTAACTACCATCCTATTTATTTTCTCATTGCCAAACTCCTAGCCTCCATCCTTTTCATCCCTCCCAAAGCACGCACACACATGCACACATGCCCCCCAGTTCCTTCCTTTTCATCAATGGCACCATCATTGTTCCACCCTCTGGGAGTGGGAGTCATGATTTTTCCCCCCTTCATGCATATAACTAACTGTCCAATATTAAATTACAAAAAGTTTCTCTCTCCTTTAGTCTCTTCCTGTCTCTCTAACTAATATGTGATTTTCACCATATACCTAACTTGTTGTAACAGCTTTCTAGCTAAACTCTGTGGTTCTAATAATTACCCATTTACCTTGTACCTTATTTTCAGACTTTCTTCCTAAACAATGTCTTTATTACCCACTGCCATGGCTCCTTGTGTTTTTGCTATATCAAATCTAAAATGTACTTAGTTTTGTAGCTGTCCCTCAAAAGGGTCCTATAACTCCTCTTTGTTCATCCTCTCACTTTTCATTCCTAGTCAGTGAGCCTTCTGACTCTAGTCAGGCTAGCTATCATCACCGTTCCATGAAAATGCCTGCCTAATGGTGCTTCTAGAATATCTTCATCCTTTCTCCTCTCCAAATCCTACCCACTTTTAAGACCCCAGTTTAAGTCTTATTCCTCCATTAACAGTGGAGGTAGACTACTAGTCTTGACCAATCTCCTTCTCTGCTGAACACTTACAACCCACGTTATCAGACAACTCAGGACTTGCTAGATGCCTTCTTGCATTGATCCACATTGTTTCATGAGACTATGAAAATTCCCTAATAACAGGAACCACATTTTATACTTTTATAGTTCTCTTTCCGCCTAGCAAAGCACCAGGCCGTAGTAATGCTCATTATCCATCTGCCTAAAATGTAGGATAATTTCACTATTTTTTTTATGACACCAAACCTGGAGCTAACTAAATAAATGCATCTACGACAGTCTTCTTATACTGACTGCAGGCCAAATGCAGAGAATTTCTCTACGTAAACCAAGTGTTACAACTGTGCTTTCTCTAGCGGATGTCTGTACTTCAGCCATTTTGTTTCTCTTACTGTGTATTTTTAAAATAATAATTCAATATCTATCTGAAATCATTCTTTCCTTTATCCACCCATGTGGGAGAAGGAAGCATAATAGTGAACTCTTCCCCCAAATATTCCACTGGCATATTTGCAGTGAATGGCAGTCTTCCTAGTCAAGGAAGGAATCAAAGAACCAATAAGGAATCAAAATAATGAATCAAATAATGAATCAAAACACAGTTTCCTTTACAAGGAATATCTTACTTCAAATTAATTTCCTGAAAAGATGTTCAAGAAGAACAAATGACAGAAGTAGTTCATTTCTAACTTTGCTCCCACATGACAGCCCTTTCTCTTTTTGATATATTACTTTTATTTCTGTGCCTTCTTGTATTGTTTTGGTCTTCTTCATATAGTGTTTGAATACCTGATGAGGTCTGGACACAGTACACCTTTGTAGAAGTTAGTTCTTTATATGGGAATGTTTTGGTACTTTTATTCTTCTAAGAGTCCCTGGTTAAGAAAATCCTACTTGAGGTATCACTCTCTTACCACTAAAACATCCCCAGAAAATTCTTGGCTTCTTCTACTCAAACCACAGGGATGTAGGAAGAAATAAAAATGTCTGAAACTCCTTTAATTTTTTTTTTTAAGTTATTATTACTTGGTGGAAGTCTGCTTTGTGGTGTGTTTGTGAAAGCAAGATTCTGTAGTCTGACTTTTTCCCAGGACTTTTTTTTTTGAAGAGAAGATGACGTTTCTCCAGATGTTTTTCCGGGTAATTATTTTTAAATAAACAAAGGAAAAAATAGCTGTTTTTTTTTTTCACTCTAAAGCAGGGCAACATGGCATCTGAGAGCAATCCTGACACTAATTATCCGTATATACTAATAATATCATGTTCAGTTCTGAGGTAGGGAGGGAACACAGCACTGCTGGCTCTGATCTTCAGGCTATGCTCGTCTCTGCACTATACATCTTTTCATGTCCTTGTTCCCTTTCATAATCACTACTGTGTCAATGTGAGGCTCAGGATCACAAGCACATGACAGAGCACAGGAGACAAAGGACATGTCACCCAGTCAGTTCTCCAAAACCTTAGATTTTAAAGAGGAAGCAGCCAGTCGCTGACACTCAGGCAAGAGCTTGCTATCTTTTCCCATCATAGGTCAGCAGAGGACATGGTTGCAACATCACTACAATTCTTCTTACATGAAGTTTTCCCTTTATTTAGATAAAGGGAATGTGATTAGAGCGCTTCCTGAAATTCCCTCAAGATATCAGACATCTGGAATTTTCTTAAGAGATCTATCCATTAGTTTAATCACTTACATACTTATAAAATGCTCAGTAGGAAGAGATGTTGCCATTAAAACGTAGGCTTTTCAACTAAGTTACTGCAAGAAAATAAAAATGTCACAGTGGCTCAAAAATCTATGAAAAGTGATGTCATCTTTATCATCTCATTTGTTATTGCAAACATCACTTAAGTATGATCTGTAAGGGAGCCTGAAACACTTGTCTGAAGAGATAGTATCTTAGTCTCAAAGTCAACCAAAAAGCGGGCTTCCAGTGACAATGGGACTATCACTAGCATCTGCTGCTAAGCTTTATTTCACATTCATGTACCAGATGTACCAGACATTCCACCTGCTATTGATGTGTGTTATCTTTTAAAACTTACATCAACCCTATGAGGTAGGTGTGCTATTATCTCTGTTTTATAAATCAGGAAATTGAGGTATTGAGAGATGGGCTCCCTTGCCCAAGGTCACACAGGAACCGTGCAGCAGTGGTAGGATTTCAATCCAGGTCTGACTGCAGAGCCCAGGCCCTCCACACTGCTCCACTGCCATCTCTAAGACCAGAGCCTCCTTCTAGTGAGCACTGACTAGGTACCTCGGATTGAGCTCAGCACTTTTCAAATATAATCTTTTCTATTCCAGGGTGAACTTCTACCTTTTCTGAACTAGTCTTAATAGTTTTCCAATGAAGCTCTTAAGCTGAGTGTACATAAACTAAAGCAAAACTCTTGGTAATTATCAATGAAATAAGATGCTCAACACAAATATTTTTTCAACTTCAGACGAGAAACATTATCAACACAATACTTGACTTGCATTATTTTTTCCATTTCCCTTAAATAAAACCAGAGTACACTATGGGACCTTGACCAATTGAAATTCTGTACCATCAAATTTTGCTGTGGCTTTTACTTTAAAAAAGACAGCCCTACAATTTAAAAGAAACATTTTCTTCTCTGGCTGGGGAAAACGCCTTACCGCTGTATATAAGAGTTATTCACCCCACGGTGATCCAGATCGTGGCTCAGTGCGGCAATCAGCAACGCAAGTATCTCCAGGTCAGTCAGCTTGTTCTGCATGATCAAAGGCATTGGAGGAAAGAAACAGAAAGGACAATTAGGTAAAGCGCATTATACTACCTCTTTTCACTAATCACGTATTTTCTTTCTCACTGCTATGTATATGTACTTCTGCAGTCACAAAGGACTCATCCTAGAATCCCTGATCTGCAGGAAATCAGTTGTCTTCAGAATGGGATTATCACAGATGTCACTTAGCAACAGAAAAAGCTGAAATGCCTCAAACAGTCAATAATCTATCCATCTATAGTAAATACCATTAATTCTTAATTATTTACATATATGTGGAATAATCAAAATAAACTTAAAGTAATTGTTTTCTCTCTGCCTTTTAGTTCCCTGCTGATTCTGCTGCCTTAACTCTCTGCTCTCAGATGCTGTGTTCTTAGGGCACAGAGATAAAGTGAATATTAAGCAAAACAACAGAAAAAAAGCAAATTAGGAATGAAAATTTGGCTTCTAAAAATTGATCAATATATGCCAAAGCCACAGATAGGTTATTTTTTAATATCTGCCATTTGTATTATCTATACTACTGTTCTCCTTCATTAGTAAGAAAACACAGGTTGAAATTATTATCAGCTCTATTCTGGAACTCTCAACACTCTAGATAGTATGTTTATAACATACACAAAAATCATCATTTTGCTATTCTTCACAAAAAGCAAGGATTGTCTTCAGAGGTATAATCCTTATGACCTTTCCATATCCCCAAATAAGTTTACCCTATTTCTTATGAATGTTTGCTATGGCAGGAAAATACTACTATGATATTTCATATGGCTTCTTGGACAGCAATCACTTCTCTTAGCTCTAGCCAGTTAAAATGTGCACCCTATGAAAGTAGAGACAGAGAATAACATTTTTAGAATTTATTACAAAGAAAAGAGCATGGAAGCTCTGAATTAAAAACAGTTATATGATGGATGCCTGGAATCACTTACCTAGAATAACTAGTCGATTCCCACTGAAGTTAGAATCTAAGGACAGAGATATGGATAAAATTTGGCCTGGAAAGGAATGAATTACTTGAACGTTTTCTGCATTGATCTTCCTTGTAAACAGTCTCGGTCAATGTATATGAAACCAAAACCCTTTCCGTGAAATAGTACTTATAAAGTTAACTGAGTGCTCCAGAGAAAATGTGATAGAGAACCCTGGACTTATCTATGAAGCCAAGTTCAGGACTTGAGTGGTTTCTGAGGAATTCTACTATGGAGCAGGCCGAATGTGAACATGAGAAATTTACTACTTATACTGTGGAGTTTTCCTCTGAAGGAAGTATTTATTTGCTCAAAGACTAAGTTAAACAGGTAGTTCTTTTAAAGATTTTTAAAAATATGCCATATATATTATATATGAAAGAAAATTACTAACTATTTTGCCATACTTATCTTCTTTAATTAACAAAATGTAATTTATCTTGTAAGTAGCAATAAATATTATTCTCAATCATCATTAGTGCACATTAAAAAAACTTGAAAGAACATGCTGTAAATTATACTACTAAAGCAACAAAATGTCTTAATGTATTAATGGCTCTAAAAAATACCTGAATTTTGCCTGCCTTTAGAGCAGCAAACATGCACTGGGCCGTATTAAAGGCATGCCTCCAATTATGGTAGGCAACGTTCTTCCGGTAATTCTTCTTAACACTCAAAATCCATCTGCAAAGAACCTTTAGGAGATAAAGCGTAAGTAGATACAATAATTGCTAACGTTCATCCCACATTTCCTATGTTCCAGGCACCGGACAAAGTATTTACATCCAACCCTTATGACCCTGAGGGAGGCACTACTATTTGGATCATTTTACAGATGAGGAAACTGACATTCAGAGGTAATTTGCCCAAGGTCGAGTTGCTCATTAAGGGTGGGGCCAGATTCAAACTTGAGCAGTCTGTCTCCAGAGCCCACCATGTTAACCCCCACAGTAACTAAATTAGATGTAAAATGCAAGAAAGCACTAAGAAAGGTATTTTTGGCATAGGTAGGGCACTGACGGGCTTTTTAAAAGATATTATGTGCATGTGTCATCAATTAGGAGAGACAGCTAGTCACATACGTGTGAATTCACTTACTGAGAGCCATGCAATCAGCCACTCAAAAGTTCTTCTCAGGCTCCCATCTGTATGTCTGTGAAGGTATTTAGTGCAAGGCTCTGGGGGTGAACTGGGGGCAGGAATGTCACACATGTCCAAGGACAAACTGGAGCTCCAAGTCCTGATGCAATCATTAGATCTTTGTCCCTTTTAAACTATGCTTAAATATTCAGGCAGAGTTACTGCTTGGTTACCAAGAAGTAATTTTTAAAAATAATATATGCAAAATAAAGCCCTAGCGTCCATATGAAAAAAAATTATTTTAAAAGATGGGAAAAAAAATTATAGACTATTTGGAAAATCTCACAAGCTGGGTTTAATTCAGCTTCTAAGTGGTGAAGTCAGTAAAATCCCCAGGGACTCATGGGCCCTAAGCATGGTTATTTTGTGTTTGTGTTAGCGTCAGAGCCTGCCTCTCTTCAATTTTGAATGATTTACTATACTTTCGGGGATCTGTAAAAATAAATATGTGCTTCTCCCTACGTATATCACTGGAGACATTTCAAACACAAAGGACATTGCCCCGGGGAGTGAAGAAAGTACCAGGGAAAAGAATGTTGCTCTAGCAATGAACACCACAGCATGACTGGCTGCAGAAGTAGGCCAAAAACGAGGTTTCTTCATTGTTGGTAGAAATTGCTTATAGAGGATTTGGTAGGAAATTAGTGCTTTCATAGCCTCCCTTTTCTTTTCAGGCCTTTTTGTTCCTGTTTTATCACACAGTTCACAGGGAATTCTGATAACAAAGAACCCCAAGGTCCCCAAGCTCCTTCACCTCCAAGTCACCGTCTTTTCTAGAGGATTTCAGTGTGCCTAAGACTGATGTGTGGTAATCCCAATACAGTGCAGCTTCTTTCACCATGACCATTTCTGAACAAAGTCAGTCAGGAAGGTGACAGAGTCATCGTATTAGGAGAATCTTAGGTAAGAGCCATAAACTTTCTTTGAAATGCTTAGAAACTGTGCAGTAAAGTGTTGTAGAAAATTACTGGTGATTAATTAAAGAATCAAGGAAAATAAGCAGGAAAACCCAGAAGTTTAACCTATGGGCATTTCTTTTTACTAATCATAAATCTGTAGATATAATTAATAATTAAATATGCACATATCATATAATGTGAAATAATGACCCAAATGACTCTGAAGCATAATTCCAGGTGGACTATTCTATTAAGCTTCTTTTAAGATGGGCCTGATAGAATTGGGTAACAGTGGATACAGTAGTTAGCAACTAGATTTAAGTACAGTTTGAGATTCTATTATCAAGATGTTCTTAACAGCATTTAGGGAAATTATGGTCAGATCTGCTAAGTGGTTGGTGGATATGCCTGGCATGTTCAAATCTGTAATACAGTCTTTTTTGTACAGGGCTATTGAATCATTATGTACAGTTTGGATGACTCTAGGGAGCATGCTCAATGTGCTGCATCAGTCTCCAACAATTACGAAAGCTTGCTAAGTCCTGAGTGGCATACGCAAGGTGCTGTGGGAGAAAGGGAAGAAACAAAACACAGCTCAGCTCCTGCCTTCAAGAGTCTCAATCACTAGTGAAAATATCAAAGTGCACAGAAAAAGGAAATAAATATATCAACATAAAATTGAGAACACGAATTTATAAACTGTCAACAGCATTCCAAGTGGCATGAAGTCAATCCTAGGATTCTCCCAGGAACAGAGACTTTTGAGTCAGGCTCTGAGGAAGAGAGAACTATGTTGTGGCATAAAATGAAGCAGACTTGGAAGTGGAGCAGCCCATTTAGGGGAGGAATGACACGTAATAAATAGATGGTAAAAATCAGCACAGCACATGCAGATTGGTTCGAGGAGAGTCAAGACTCTTATTTCAGAGATCAGCAAGAGCAATGGTTGCGATGGTCATAGGAAGCCAAGCAGAGACGTGAAGATTTGACATGTTTTGTGGAGGAAATACTCTCTGTCAGGGCAGCTTCATGATGCTACTATCCTCTCTAGCACTGACATTTTAACGTTAGCATCCTAAAATTATAGGGCAAATAATATCTGAAAAAACAAAACAGAATTGAGGCACTAAGGCAGGAAGGCCAAGCGGAAGGACTGCAATGTTCAAGTTGATGTTGGCCGAAATTAGAATAGTGATTATTTAAACAGAAAAGGAGAGAAGATGAATGAGACACTGAGGAGAAATATCTGCCCAATGGAAAAAATTCAAGAAAAGGTAAGAATAAACATTGCTAAGGAAATTCTGAGTGACTATCTTCATATCCAACACTCAAATGCTATCTAAAAATAAAAGTTTTTAAGAAATAAATCAACTTATAAGAATTTCATAAATAGGTACAAGGACCACATTCCTTTGTTCTGGCCAGGCCCTTTCAACAGAATCATTACTAATTTAAAGTATGGGAGATTTCAGGAATGGAAAGGGATTTGAGATGCTATCTTAGTTTATAAGGTCCTAGAATAAGCAAGAAGCAGAAATGAGATTCACATTTAGAACTTATGGCTCTAAATGAGGTCTTCATTCCATTAATAGAAAAGGCTTTTAAAAATGGGCCCTACAACCTACAATAGAGAAATTTGATGGGGTGATATAACTACAGTCAAATTTGGCCTAAGGAAAGGATAACTGACATGCAGTCCACACCTGTATTAAACAAAATATACAAGTGTATACACATACACCTGCATACAAAGAGACACTCACACAGATGCATGGGGAGTTCTCACAAGATGCCCACAGGGAAAGGCATACCATGATCCCCAATTAACAGATTACCACACTGAGAATGAGGGATTAATTGCCCAAGAAAAAAAAACTAATCACTAGTAGACTGTGACTACAGAATCCATGAGCTTTCTAGTCTATCATGCTGTCTCAATTTCTGCATTTGTAAAACAGGGACTAAAATAACCAATAACGTTTCTGGAGAACTTCTCGAAATAATTAAATGACTGATATCGCTTAATCAACACACTGTAATAGGAGTGAAGTCTTCTTAGAGAAGAGTCTACAGACAGTTGTTCTTTGTTTTCACCCAAGAATAATATAAACTTTGGTTAAATTCAAGAAAGAACTAGATTTGGGCCCCCCTAATACCATAAATGACACTGTATTGACCTTAGCTGTATTAGCCCTTAGTTTTTATTCCTGTGAGGCCTCTGAGAGCAAGGACAACTCATCCTGAAATGTGTACCTAGCACAGTGCTGGGTACACTGTGTATGTTAATACATTTTCATTTTATGAATTAATGGATTGGTAAATAGTGGAAGCCTTCAAGGTGTTTAAATTTCCAAATAGGAAATCTGTACAAGGAGACTAGACATTCAACTGACCAGAAAAAAATAAGTTTAACGGCAAATTACTGATTTTTTTTCAAGCAGCCCTTTCTATTCTCCCTTATTCTTTGATGGTATACACATAGCCGTTATGAAACAAAATGGAATTCCCTGATATCGCCACACTAGTATTAGAAGATGTTTAGTTAAGTCTTGCTTTTTTCTGGGAGGCGAATAAGGCAATCCACAGGGGTTAAAATCAGTTTTCATCTTCATCCCATGTGGGTGACCCCGTTCGGACCAAGACCTTGGCCTCACATCAAGCCCCTTTACGCCCTCATTTCCAAAGGAGTTTGCTCCGTTTTGGTCCTTCCCTCTACTGTGTTATTATGACCTTTGCAATCAGATCATGTTACTTCCCTCCTTAAAATTCCTCAGTGACTCACACTTGTTTTCAGGATAAAATCCAAATCCCGCTGCCTAGCTTACAAGGTTATATGTGATGTGCTTCTTACCTTCCTCTCCAGTTGCCACTCTCACCCTCACAACCAGGGCTTCACGCCCGCACCCCTATCTTTCTGTCATCCTGCCTTTGAGCATCCCACTCGCTGTGGGAATACTCTCCCTCTCTTCAACCTGGTGCTTGATACCTGGTAGGAACCCAATAAATGTCTTTTTAATGGTTGATAACTTTCCTTTAAAAATCTCGGTATGCATTCAGTGACAGTATATTAATCACTAAAACTTAAAAATCTATTCCATACTAGCATACAAAACTAATTCTCTCTCTTACACACACACACACACACACACACACACACTCTTTTCCAAAGGACATCACTGCATTCCTACCTCATGTTTCATCTGGAAGTTCTGCACAAGGTTGAGGTCAGTGAACATCCGAATTGTGCACAGTGCCGTTTCCAGGTCAGACAGCTCAAAGTCACTGAAGCTGAAGTCAGTAATTTTAAGGGTCTGGGCAGATGGTACCACAGCAGCCTTAGGTCAAGGGAGAAGAAAATGAAATAAAGCTGTTAATTAAAGCAGCAGAGATTCAGTAAGTTTTCTCGCTTTGCTACAGGGAAATAGCACACTGTGATTATTTTTTCTTTTTAATGCAGTACACTAGAAATTTTCTCATATAGGAGCTGCTCCCATTTTTTTTTTAACTGAGCCACATGGGGATAACTAATATGGTTCCAGGTAGACAGGTGGAGAGTGGGTGGCTGCCCTGAGATTGTACCTAGAACAGTGAGAAGAACTAAGGACTCCAGTGATCTGGCCACTTTATCCCTTCCCAGTCTTACTCATTCAACAGATATTTACTGAGTAATTTTTCTGGACCAGTCCCAGTACTAGCTGAGAATCAAGTGGTGAGCAGGACGATAATGTTCTAAGCATTTTACATTTAATTCTTAGGACAACCTTATGAAGTGAATATTCTAGCTCCACTTTTCAGGTACAGAAACTTAAGCACAAAGAGGTTACTTTCTTTACCCATGGCAGCTCAGCTAGTTAAGGAATGGAGCCCGGCTTCCAATCCAGGCAGACTCTCCTGCTCTCAGATTTGATACAATCTACTCTAGAAACTAGCAGCAGGTGCTTCATGCAAGCCTGATCCTAAGAACCACCAATGATGCCTATTAAAATCCTCAGTGATTCTGATTTAGAATGTCTAGGAAAGGGAAGCCAGTTTGGTTTTTTGCAGGGGGATCTGTTTTTTTTTTCATTTTTTTTTTGGCAGAGGAATAACATCTGTTGCCAATCCTCCTCTTTTTTTGCTTGAGTAAGGTTAGCCCTAAGCTAACATCTGTGCCAATTTCTTCCACTTTATATGTGGATCACCACCACAGCATGGCTGACGAGTGGTGAAGGTCCGCACCCAGGATCTGAACCTGCTAACCTTGGCCGCCAAAGTGGAGGGCACTGAATTTAACTCCTACAGCACAGGACCGGCCCGGGATCTGTTTTTTGATTAACATCCTTGGCTTTGATTTGATAATCATTTAATGGTAGTAAACACCTACATTTCTTCAAACATACCTTTCTCTTTTTCATCAATGTTCCTTTGTACTTTCTGCTTCTCCTGTAAAGCGCCTACACTCTTTAACTGATGGACTCCTTTAAGACACAGTTCCCATTCCAAAGAAGGCTTAAATGCCCTCCAGAGCTGACCCCACCCTGGGAATACCTGTTTAATTACACAAAATTCACTACAATGTAATTTCCTGTTTATCTGTTTCTTACACTGGGATCTACAGGCAGGGCTGTGTCTTTACCCATCTTTGTATCCACTGTGACTATTGATGAATAGAGTTTTGATATTTGTTAATATGAATATTTATTAAATAAATGAGAAGAAACAAATCTCATTCCCTTCACTTATTTTGAGTCAATAAGTTCTTGGTTTAAGGTCCCAAAACCTCCTAGGAGGATGAAGTCTGTTAACCTGAGCTAGAAAACTAGCAGACCTGGCAAGTATATTCCAGTCTGTTTTATTTGGTACTGAATGTTTTTAAAATTCACCAAATGTGTTATACTGTTTAAGAATTGGGAGACTTTAACAAGGGGAAAAAAAAGATTTCTGGCTTCTCCTGAAAAGTCAGGCCACACTGAGCCCCAATTTCCACGAAGAAACACCAGCTAGAGCCAAGGCGTCTGGCCCGCAGGTAAGCAGAGCTGTCAAGCTTCTCTCCTAGATTTCCTGCCTGGCCCCGGAGGCATCAGAACTTGCAGGAACCCCAACTCCTCCACCCGCTTGACCATTTGCCCTGCCAGCACTTTAACTGCTTTAGCCAGATCGTGCTGAGATTCACTTGATAAAAAGTGGCTTTAATTTGGTACAGGACAGAGGAAAGAATTAAGAAATCTGAATCAGGTAAGTTCCGTCTCTTTAATGTTTTTACCTCAACTCCCCCCAAACCCCTTAGGTTTCCTATAAGTATCTGGGATATCACGACTCAGGTTTACCTCCAACTTTTGTGAAGTAAAAAGGTCAAACTAATAAAATCTTATGGAACAATCTAGGGCTTTCCTCTGCCAATCTGAGAGTGCTTGCACATTCTTCTTGCTCATGTTGACCTTCACATTTTCCTTACATACACTAGATGTGTTTAAACTTTAAACAAATGTCACCCCCTTCATACTCCAAACTGAGAATCTTTTCCCAAGTCCCAGATTCACAAAAAAATATGCGTCCTGTTAAGTCAGTTCCACAGGCTAATGCGTGGGTTGAATTATGGGAAAAGAGAAAGAATTAAAATATTTAGATAAAAGGCTTTGTTGTTTACATCTGCCTTCAACATCAGAGACGGAGCAGTCGACTCAAGTGGAACTCGGAAGTGTGGAGGTGGGAATAAGCCCACCTTTTAACTCAAAGCAGATAACAGCTGCTTCCCTTAAACATACTGCACTCCACAAGGGGACAGATGTTTTTCCTTAGGGCATCATTATTCTTACAGCAGGGTTTTCTTTCCTTCCTTCCACAAAGGATATTCTAAATGCTACAGGATAAAAGCAGCCAGCACAGCTTGTGCCTCTCTCCTTTACACACTCTAATTCCCAACCTCTCTCTACTGAGAGAGAAGAACCTTTTCTTTGGCTTCTTCAGTCACGCCACACCACGACTTAACCTTCCTGAGCTGACCCAGTGGGGACTTGCTAACATTTTCCTCCGGAACCTTGTGGTCAGTGATACAGATGTTCAGAATTCTTGGGATTAATTACTAACAAGTCATGAGAAATGTCAGACACCATTTAAAATTCATTTAAAACTGCTTCCTTGACCGTTACAAGATACTTCAACTTTCTGTTTGCCTTGGAAGACCCTGGGGTAAAGGTGATTTAAATAAACATATAACCTATGATTCTTTCTTGCCATTTTATAAAACAAAATATTCTACATTTTACTAATAGTAGAGAATAAAGTCTGTGGTTTTTCTGGGATACGATATGTATATACAAATCTGGATTTTCACAGCTTCTTTCAGTGATGGTTTGATTTGTTAGAATTTGCAAAGTGAGATTTCTGACTTTTTCTTCAGGGGATAATATAACATTGCATTGTGGTGTTGAAGACTAACAGAAATAACATATTTTAAAGATTCTGTAAAACAATGAAGTGCTATAAATGTGTCTGTATTATGGTATAATAATCCAATTCAAAACTCCTGGGACCATAACCACTTAACACATCCAGTTCTGCCTGTCCCTCCACATGTGGGCACAAGGCCTGGGAATTCCCAGGCAACCGCGTTTATTTAGTGCTTTAACTGAATTCTATAGAGTCTAGAGTTAGGAGTTTTAATTTGTGTTAAATTAACCAAATATGCAAAAAAATACACAAAGCCCACTGGGTTAAAGATTCAATCTGGCAAACGGCTTGGTAGTATACTCCCAGTTTTCTTCTGAGATCTGTAATTGTATCTGCCACTCAAATAATAAACTAGTTTGCCTCTAGTGACTCTAAAGGCAATTCTTCATTTAAGTCACCTTTTTATGAAGCTTTTTCTAATGCCTTGGCCCCTTTTCACCATTCTTACAAAAATTTTTTTGAAAACTCTCTGGAAGTGAAATTCACTAAGAGTGGAACTGGATGTATCTTTGGGAGTAGGAATGGATTGGGTTAAAGAAAGCAGTGTTCAGGGTTATAAAAATTTTTAGTTTCTCAGTGATCTTTAATCAAAAACAGTTGTTCTGAATACCATCTGACTGATGAGGAGTTAAATATTAAACTGATCACCAGCTGACAATTCTACTACATGTGCATTTCAGCATTAGATAATGATCATAAAAAGAGAAACTTAAAAGCAAGGTGAGGCATGTGGTAAAAAGGCACGTTTGCTATTAAGCATTCTAGTCCCAATGTTCCCACTGACTTTGTCACCCTGAACGAGATGTGCAACGTCTCTGCCTTTTTTCTCACCTATAAAATGAGGACGTTGGATTAGGTTGTCTCTAAGGGTTAATATTCTGAGTTTATGGTACATTTATCTCTGTGTGCACAGGACTCCAGTATTTCTTACTGCCTGGTCACTTTGGAACCAAAAGCCACGCATCTAAATCTTGCCAGTGACCTTCCTGTACAGGGCCCAAGCTCTGTCTCTGATTCTCTCAGCATTTAAGGGAAATGGATGGGTGCACCTTAGCTGTTATGGTTATGTAGTGTTTTTTATGCTTGATTCCACACACAAAATTTCCACTTTTTAGCAGCTCTGGTAGCAAGTTACTTAAAATGGTCAATTCTAGATTATTCCCCTCAAGTAGAGAATTGGTTATACTTTATAAACAAAAGGTTTACATTTCCTCTTATAACACATGGTGCTTTCTTCCTCCAGTAAGTTTTCCACGTACCTCTTCTACATAGGCCAATTTAACAATGATTGTAGACTTTCTTGAGTCCACATTATCAGAATGGTTTGGGCAAAAAGACTTGGAACATGACAGCGCACACAAAAATCTTGATGTTGCTACTACTAGATCTTGAGAACTGATTTTCCTCCCGCTGTTGCCACTACTAACAACAATAATACTTAATGGGGGCATATGTGTCAGGAATTCCGGTCACCACAGCTCTGTGAGGTATATTCTTTTATTATCTTCTTTTTACAGATGAAGAAACTGAGGCACAGAGAAGTCACATGTTTGCCTGAGAACACAGAGCTGGAAGTTGAACCTAGACGCCTCCCTCTAGACCCGTGTTTTTAACCGTCATGCTTTTCCACGAAAATGAAAGTTGGTGATGAAAATGTATCTTCGTGCCCCTTGACATGTCTGCTCTGTCACTAGTTAACAGGCACTTTTATATATTTAATCAACTATTAAGGTATTTCTAGCTTCAAATTCATTTTAAAGAAAAAGAAAGGAAAACCTTGTTGAATGGGTTGAAGGAATTTGAGTAGTGTTTTTCAGGCTTTCTAAAAGTCTAGATTTTCCAGAATCTACTGGGGCATTCAGTCCTTCAACAAAACATATAAACCAGGATCTTGTTAAGCAATCACTAAATGGTAGTTATTATTATTATTATCAGCCTGATGGAGATAAAAGACACATAAATAACTGAAATACATTGTTTTTTAAGTGCAATAACAAGTATGTTGGTAGTTTGCCCAAGTGATTCCTAACAACACAATGAAACAGAATGTAAATACACATTTAACTACTTTTTTTAGTCACTTGTGATGGTTAATTTTATGTGTCAATTTGACTGGCTACAGGCGCCCAAATTAAAGACTGTTTCTGGGTATGTCAGTGAGGGTGTTTCTGGATGAGATTAGCAGCGGAATCAGTGGACTCAGTGATGACCGCTCCCCAGTGTGGGTGGGCATCATCCATTCCCTTGAGGGCCTGAACAGAACAAAAGGCAGCAGAAGGAAGAATTTGCCCCTTTACTACCTGCCTGCTTGGATTGGGACGTCTCATCTCGTCTTCTCAGGCCCCTGGACGGGGACTTACATCATCCGCTCTTCTGTTCTCAGGCCTTCAGACTCGGACTGAACCACACCACCAGCCTTCCTGAGCCTCCCTCCACCTCGCAGATGGCAGACTGCTGGACTCTCAGCTCCCGTAATCACGTGAGCTAATTCCTCAAGTAAACCTCCTCTGCTATCTATGTCCTGCTGGCTCTGTTTCTCTGGAGAACCCTGACTAAGACAGTCACCTGTGTTTCTAAAGTCAAAGCGAATCCTTCCTGAGCTTTATCAGTGCCTTACTTAAGATAAATGAAGTCCTGCTTTTCTTCAACTATTTCTTATTATAAAGGCCATTCAGACAACAAAAGACACACTGGTGTCCCTTTTATACAAGAGTGGAGGGTGCATTTTGTGTTTACTCAATTGAGAAATGAAACTTTAGGAAATAATACAGTTATAAAGTGTATAGTCTCCCTGAAACCCATAGGCATGTGTTCATGGAAAATAATACACTTGGGTAAAGGAAATATAATGATCATTTTTAAATTATTGAATTTCTTATTTTTGGTGGATGCCTCATGAAAAGGTTTATATTTGGCCTGTGGCAAAGTCTCTGGTAACTTCAGAAGAAAATAAAGACACATGGTTACATGGCTACACAATTTGCTCAATTGTATAATCTTTATACAGGAAAGGTCACACTGCTATCAAAGGCATTCTGCCTGCCTTAGGTCTAGAGCATCAAATCCCCAGAGCTAAAATCAAAATGAAAGAAACAAGTCCTGATAGCCAACTGTTAGGAAAGGGCTCCTTATTCAGAAAGTTATTTATTAAAATAAGTCTAAAAAGAAGGGCAGCTACTGAACTTGTCTTCCATAAAATGTCAAATTCTTCCAAATAGCTTTAGTGCTTTATAAAGGCGTTTTGTTATATTAATACTCCTTGATGTTTATTCAATATAAATGTTAAGAGGAAAAGAGATTTTCCTCAGTGATTCATCCTTTAAGGAAATTATTTTCAGGGATAAAATTAAGATATTTGATGCATTTATTGGCAGCTAAAAGGAGAGAGAGAGTCAGGTATCTGAAGCTCTCCTTACCAGTCCCTGACCACCCCCACCCCCACCCCCAGCGGGGCACTCTGCTTTGCAAAACACTCTGGTTCCAGTCTTTGAATAAAGCCACTTTGACAGCCATCACACTACACTTTACAGAAGGCTAATGTCTCTCTTCCCCACTTGTAATATGCACAGAAAATGTGTTTTTAAAGGAAAAAACCCATACAATTTGTTTACAAAGCTGTTAGAATTTATCTTTCTCAGAGGGAAGTGAATCCAAATACCAATGAGAAAGAAATCTACTCTAAAAGGGAGGTGAATATGCAACCAAATCTTATAGAGAATAAAGAAGTGAATATGGCACAGTAAGACTGGATTAATATATTTTCTTTGGTAACTATACCAACATGTGTTATGATTTTTCCTTCTTTCTAACATTATATAAATAGATTCCTTTAAACCTCAATAGGGAAGAGGCACCCACTATAAAAAACTTGGATAATGAGCGTACAGTTTTTCAAAACCATAGAAATTATGTCATAATGTCAAGATTCTGATAAATTGGGACTAATACACACAGATCTGGTTAGCATGCAGTTAGTAAATAAGAAGCTCAAGAACAGCGCCTCCGTACTCTGGAGATAAGATTAACATTGGAAGTTATCCATTAGTAAAATCAAAGCAAAACAGCTAAGATAGCTTGTCAGATAAAAGCAGGAAGAATAAACAAAATCTATTAAGTCTTGCCAATGTGGAAAAGATACAGCCCAGTTAATGTTATAGACACCTATAAAAATGAATGTACCAACAGATGGTGTCCAGGAAGTCCAAAGGACCCAGATTGTTCCACAGTATTTCTAGCACTGTTTGAGGAAGAGGGTGCTTTACTGGACGCCATAGGTTCCTATAGTTCAGTGACACTGCTTATCAAGATCAGAGAGTCAACTCTTCTTTGTTATCATCTGCTCAAAATTCCCCATTTATAATTTGGCTACCCATATAGATTTTCCTAAAAAGTGAGGGAATGTGATGATCATCTTCGTAGAAGGAATTGATCTATGCTCTAACACTGACTTGGGCATCAGAGACTTGGGTCAGGTACCTGGCCCTGCCCCTAAGTGTTGTTACTGCAGCAGTCACACACATGCCTGATCAAGAGGGTTCATGTGAAGTTTCTGGCTCTGAGAGATTACAGTCAAGATGAGGTACATTCTGTCCTAGGAAATCCTGCCTAAGTGGTTTGCGCCTCCCTCTCACTATTTTGATATAGAAGACCCTTCAGGATCACAACAGGGTCTCAATTTGCTTTTAGATACATCCTCTGGGATTAGAAATTGCTTATAAAGCAGGAGCCAACCTAGTGGCGCAGCGGTTAACTTTGCACATTCTGCTTCTCGGCGGCCTGGGGTTCGCTGGTTCGGATCCTGGGTGCAGACATGGCACCACTTGGCAAAAGCCATGCTGTGGTAGGCGCCCCACGTATAAAGTGGAGGAAGATGAGCATGTATGTTAGCTCAGGGCCAGTCTTCCTCAGCAAAAAGAGGAGGATTGGCAGTAGTTAGCTCAGGGCTAATCTTCCTCAAAAAAAAAAAAGAAAAAAGAAATTGCTCTAAAACAGAAGCGATAGGAACTGAACTGAATCAACACTGTCTCCATGACAAAACTGAGGGGTTTCTTTGAAAAAAACTAAACTCTAATATAATTTATTGCTCTTCTAACAAGAGAAGAAGGCAAAAGAGGCCTTTTCAATCAATCAAATATTCAGTTATCTGTAATAAATATTTATTACATTCTTAAATCTTAACTAATACCTTTGTAATAACCATAACCAGGTAGCTGGGGTCCGTTTATGATTATCTCAACAACTTGTGACTAAGAGTCATTAGAATACATTATTTAATTCTCTAACAAACTAATTTTTAAAAATAAAAGTTAAGAAAACATTTGACATCTTTTCAATTTATTTTAGGTTTTAAAATGAGATAAACAATCAGACACATGACAAAGACAGCAATTCTGGTAATTGCTGGATGATGCAGACACCTGTGTAGTTGGGCCTGTAGAGGAATTTTTATTAGGTTGATAGAAAACTAGAATTGAAATCAGTTGCTGAGTTTCAACCAATTTAAATGAGTTACTTGACCTACAAGCTATGTAACCCTAAATTTCTCAATGCAGCTGCCAGAAATCTACTTCCAAATGGAACAACAGATGGTTTTGAACAATACTGCACTATAGCAATTTTCAGTTATTCCAAAGTGTTTTTTCTCTTGCTAAAATTATAAAGATAATTGAGAAAATAATTTTCAGATTTTTCTGAAAGACTATGCTATTTTCAAAGAGAAAAAGCAAAGTTTAATATCCTAGTGTTTTTTTTAGCATTATCTTTAGAAATTACTCTATTTGCTAGTTTTTATTTATCTGAAATAGCATATGGCAGTGTAACCTTGTCCTCATTTTAGAACTAACTTAATCACCCCACAGTGCCTGCAGGTACTTCAAAGTTTATCTTTCCATGGGATAATTTCCAGCTCATAGGGATGCATTCAGTTCAAAACTTTATCATTTGGGGAGGATTAGACAAATTGGCCAATTAAGCCTAATCTGAAAGATACTTTAAACCTATAAACCTTTGTGCATTAATTGAAAAACTGCTCATTCCCTCAAATACCATCATGAAGAAAATAAATATAGCCATTTCCGAATGAGGATAACCCCAAAGGAAGCTGAAACTTTCAGGTAAAATCGTGTCAAATTCCTTAAACTGTTCTTGGCAAATGACTCAGCTTCCTACTCAGGGATGTAACTGAGAATGTCTGTGGTTCCTCCTTCTCCTTCCCAGCCCATCTTCTCTCCAGTGCTGTGCAATGGAGTGTGGGCTCCAGATCTGGAACGCCTGGATTTAGTACTGGCACTGTCACTTACAACCCAAGTAGGACAATCTAAACTCTCTCAAGTGGAGGAAGACTGGCATAGATGTTAGCTCAGGGCTAATCTTCCTCAAGCAAAAAGAGGAAGATTGGTGACAGATGTTAGCTCAAGGCTAATCTTCCTCAGCAAAAAAAGTCCATATTAAGTTCCTCCATTTTCTCACTATTTACTCTTTCCTTTTGCAGTTTCACTCCGGAAGCTGCTTTCTCAACAATCACCTAATCACTCAATCCAGCAGCCTTTTCTGTCCTCATATTTCTCAGCCTTCCTACAACTGATGGGACCTCCTTCCTTTTGGAAACTGTTCCATCTGGCTTTCTTTGCCACTCCCCTATCCTAAATCTTCCTCCCTGTTTAACTACCACTTCTCTCCCTTAGCTGGTTTCCTTTGCCACTCCTCCCATCTTAACCTATATTTACAAGACTTCTGCCCTCAGTCTTTCATAGTTCTCACTCTCTCCCAACTGCTCCACTCCCATTATTTCACTACCATGGGACTCCCCCAAATCCCATGTTTTACTTGCAAGTTGCCACCGCTAGTCCTGCCCACCAGCCCCTCACCACTCTAGCCCTGCCTTTCCTGATCACTGAAGATGTCAATTCGGTTGTTCCACCAGCACCTCAAACTTACCACGTTCTAATCAAATCTACCAGTTTTCCTTCTTAATACTTCCACTTTTGTTAAGTAATGGCACTATTGTTCTTTGAATTACCAAGGTCAAGACATCTGAATCATCTTTACTCTTCCCCCTCCCTAACAGCTCATAGCAGATAGCGTGTGGTTTTGTACAGGGGCTCTGGAAGCAGACTGCGTGAGTTTGATCCTGACTCCCCCACTTCCTGCCGGTGTGACCTTGAGCAAGTCACTTGGCTTCTCTAGCTTCAGTGTGGCCTTCATAACACAGCTGTGCAGTTCACATGAGAAAATGTATGTAAGGGCATAGAAGGTTAGCATCTGGCAAGTTATGATGATGATAATGAAAAAGAAGCTCAGTGATCTGGTCACAACCATCTCCTCACATCTTACACAGACCTCATCCATGTTGTCTTAAGTAAATTTAAACTCAGAGGGCCAGCCTTGGTTGTAAATGTATAAGAGCCTCAAATTTGCATGATCTCAACCAAGTCAATCTCAATCAAGACCCAGAACATATGACATTCTACTTACATATCAATGTGCTTTCCTCTCCCAGCATACTAAATAAGAATGTAATGAGCATTCAGGAACTGACCCTATTTGACCCCAATTTCAGATAACAGTCCATAAGCCGTATGGTCAGAAATTAAAGTCACTCTCAGTTCTCGAGAATGCAGAGTAAGTTATCAGTAACAAACTATAAAATCTTTGTTGTCATTACCGTAACAAAACAACCACCTTGCAGTCAGTCACCTGTCCATATTTCCCCCAGGAACTGGAAACTAAATTTAATTTTGGCCTAAGAAAGATGTGAAGATTACAACAATTACTGGAAAATGTCAGAATCATATAATGTATTACAAAGTCAATGTTATCTTTTGTATTATCAGTGACTTTGTAGTCCTGCAAGAAGGTAGAGATGATTAAATATTTTTATGAATGTCCATCTAGATATTTACCACAGTTAATTAAATGTCTAGGGACCATTACTAGCAGAAGCAGTTATCCTGAGAAAAGCGTACTGACATATTGATTAGATATCTGTAGTTAGTCATTTTTATAAAGAAAGAGGGGGAGAATTACCGCTAAGGATTGGAGCTCTCTTGTTTCTTCCTCCGCGGCTGATGCATGATACGACAGAACCTAGGGTAAGAAAGAAGGAACACAGGTTATACAGAAAAGGACTACCAAATGCACACTACAACTTCAAGCTTGGGATTTTGCTCAAACTTCCTGGAGAGATAACGAGACTCCTCAGAATGTCAAATCTTGTTTGCTGCTTTCTTCAACAGAGAAAATCCCAGATTTCTATTCATTGCTTCTTTCAGAAAACAAAAAGTCATACTCCCTATGTTCAAAGAAAACTCTTGTCACTTTTATTCTGATATTGTTGATATAACAAACACATTATTTCTAAGCCACACTATTGGCTTAAACTTGGCAGAAAATTTATGTTGTATTGCTTTTTTAAAAAATATACTGACTTCAGTTATTTTTACTTATGTGCAGAATTAAGAAAAAAACCTTTGCATAAATTGACATTTTAACATTGGCATTTGGATAGAAAGTAGTCTAGAAGGAGCTCTCAGATGAGGCTGTAACCACTGCAGAATTCATAAAGAAAAACTGCATGGCTGGGATATCAGGTCAAACAGGTTCAGGGATCCCTGTACACTCACAGGATTTAAGCGCTGGAAGAAGAGTGTAAATCCACCCATTAACAGCTGAGGACACCTGGGCACAGCAGTTCCCGGGCCTTGGCAGCGAGCTCACACTCAGGGAGAGGACAAGAGGGCCTGGGACCCAGCTTTCAGCTCCTAATCTAGTACACTTTCCATTACCCTAGTAGAGTTAAAAAGGCAGGCTTACTATCTTCTTATAATTATAATATGATTGAGAATTATAATATATTATAATATAATTATATTATATATTATAATTGTAATATATAATAATATATTTCTAACATAAATATGATTTTATATAAATATATAATTTTAATATAAATATAATATATAATTATAAAAATATATAATATAATATATGTTATAATATAATTGAGACTCATTAACTCCCGTTTTCAAAAGTGATAACTTCTAAATGATGGGATAATATTTTAGCTGTTCTTTTTAACCAAGGTAGTGGTTGTAATGAAAATGTCCTTCATTTTCAACAGAGACAACATAGATTTACTAAAACCCCAAAAGTTTCTGAATCATTGATAAAGAGGTAATTCATTTTCAGACTTTAAATGGTGAGCCAAGTAATGCATTAGCCTGAACTAGTTTTCCTTGAACTAGTCTTTAAAATTTTAACAATTCAAAATCTAAAGCCACATGGTATTTACTGTCTACTGTCTGGTGATCCAGACCACTTAGAGGGCGTGCTGCTTGGGATCTGTCTTCACATTCGAACCATTAATCACAAGGAAATCTCAGGAAACTTGGAGCTTCTGTCTTCTGCTCATGTGAAATTGACACATCACAGCTGCTAACCTGTTGTTGCTGAGACCACAGAGGTAGGGAAAAGCTCAGACTGGGACCAGGCATTAGGCTAATATTATAAATAAGTGCATGCAACATGGATAAATTAATAAAGGAACAACCTAACATTCTAAGTTCAAAAAAATTAATTTTATCACATACTGAAGATAAAAATAGCACCTTGCTCATAGGATTGTAAGGATTAATTCTGTTAATTCTTGTAAGCATCAGAAGAGAGTAAGCATTTGATAGAGGTTAGCTATTATTATTGTTGTTGTTTTATTGTTATTATAATGATATGGCTTCATATCATTCATATATAATTCAGTTCAATATAATTCAGTGAAATAATTCACTGTTATAAAAAACCCCAAGGGCTTTGTGTTCTCAGCTTTTATCCAATGGGCTCATAAGGAAAGAGAATATTTTCAAGTTTGAACCTGTGATCACAGAAACGACTTCCCATAATGACCTGAAACTGAAAACTGTTTACACTAAGTGAAAGCCGAATTACTCATAGCATATATTTAACGAAGTAGAGCTATAGTGTAAAACAGAAACAAATGTCAATCAGGAAGACATCCAGAGATTTTGAACAAAAGGATCCGATATCTGGTGTTTGCTTCAGAATAACCCAATGGGAGGGGAAGAGAGTGCGGAGGAGCGAGTGAAGGCAGAGGATGATACTGGCCAGGGGTCTGCAGTTTCCGAAGATGGCTGAGGAGAGCACATGGGGGCACATTAAGCTATTCTCTCCACTTATGTATATGTTTGAAATTTTCCATAATAAAAAGCTTTTTTAAAAAAGAAACAATTTCTGATAGCTGGTTTAGATTCCATTTTTCAATGCAAAACCATGGGAACTGTAGAAAAAATTAGATAAAAAATTAGATAAAAAATTTTAGGGGCCGGCCCAGTGGCGCAGCGGTTAAGTTCACACGTTCCACTTCGGCGGCCCAGGATTCACTGGTTCGGATCCCGGGTGCAGATATGGCACCACTTGGCAAAAGCCATGCTATGGTAGGCGTCCCACATATAAAGTAGAGGAAGATGGGCACAGATATTAGCTCAGGGCCAGCCTTCCTCAGCAAAAAGAGGAGGATTGGCGGCAGTTAGCTCAGGGCTAATTCCTAAAAAAAAACCCAAAATTTATATACACACACATATACATGTATATATGTATAGTGTTAAAACTATATGTATACATATGTATATGTGTGTATATAAATAATTTGAAATATCTATGTGTATGTGTGTGCATATATGCTTGAAACAGAGATTTCCCCTGGTTTATAATCCAAGGTCTCTTACCTTGTATAACATTATAGCAAAACTGTTAGTGTTATATATTCACCTTAGAAAGTAAAGGATACCTTCTTGGTTATTGGTAAATCTTGACGTAATAAGTGTAACATTCTAGCTTGTTAGTTTCTGTATTATTTATTGGGATTTGAGGAAAAGTTATTACATCCCAAACACCAGTTCCCACTGATCTCAACAAGGTAAGAGTGGCCCAACATTCAGATGTATTTCACACCCACTATGATGACTAAGTAGAGACATCCATACTTTTTGAAGTCTCTTTCCCTAAATTGGTCTATGATGGAAGAAATTCCCATGTTATACGAAGCGAACAGTTTCAAGGCAGTTAGGGGAATACATCTGGCGAGGGCTGGCCCCACCTGGGGAGGGAGCTGCCTGAGGTCAGTCCCCCAAGCCAGTGGTTCACTTGCTGCCTGCACATTCAGAATCACTTGGGGGAGCTTTGTAATAATAGAGATTCCCAGCCTCCACCCAAGATTTACTGAATCCAAATTATCAGAAGTGGGATCCATAAATCTGTAATTTGAGAGAGTTTCTGAGAGATTCTGAAGTAGCTAGCCCAGGAGTTTAAACTAGTCCTGGTTTTCATTGATTTTTTTTTTTCCTTTTCATCACTTCTGATTCTGAGTGCTTATGGTTTCTGTTTGTGATTTTTAAAATGTGTGGATACCGCTGCTCTCGTGGAGAGATGGGGAGGCTCAGGCAGTGGGGAAGGGACAGACAGGCCACAGGGGCAACAGACATCTGTGAATGGATTATTACGGTCAAGGATTGCTCTCTGCTGAAAAACCAGACGCCTAAAGGGACAAACAGCCTGAGTTTTGATTTGGTCATATGACCTTTGACAAGTTTCTAAAATATTCTGGGTCTCAGTTTCCTTAGCTGTTTAAGTGATCATCTAAATCACATGATTCTCATGAGGATATGATGATACAACAAACAGACACCACCAGTTGTTAGGAGTGGAAGGTAAAAGCTGAGCATTTGGCTGTAGCCCGAGAAGTCCTGTAAGCTTCCGCCCACCTCTAATGTGACCATCTGCTTGGCCATGGCTCTCTCCACTGCTTCATACATCTGTGTGTTCTGGATCCCCAAGCCACAAAAGATGACAAAAGCTTCCAGAAACTGTTCATCATTTCGGTTGAAAGGCTTAACCTTGCCAGTATTCTCCTCCATCTTATTAGCAAGTTGGCAAACCCCTGTAATGATCCAAGAAATTGAGCAAATATTATTATCATAGTTTTTATTGACTTGAACACACACGCCCAAAAACCATCTTATACTTTTCTCTTAGAATGCTTGGCATCTCCAAAGAAGCAAACGAATCCTCATAAATACAAGCTAGAAAAGTACACTAAAATAATTTACATGAGAACTCGTTTCACATAGTCCTAAATATATGTTGCCACTGTTACAAAAATCCTAGAGTGCTATTTTCTTCCAGACTGGGTCACGAATTTTACATCACTTGAGTCCCCGAAGACAGTTTGTCCTTTGGAGACTAATTGGATTTTTGCACACTTGCCAAGAGAACAATTTTGATGCCCATCAGAATTTTGGGTCAGGCAGACTGCCTTTCCTTACTGAGAAAACAGAAGTTAAAAACAGTTACATACTAAGTAGAATGTAGAAAACAGGCAATTCACAGACAGTCTCAAATTTCAAATAGGCACCTCTGTGTCCAGGAGAATCCTATTTGCAGACAGCTTGTGATACTGCAAATGACTGCAAATAAAAATGACTATTTACTTAGAAATAAAAGCAGAACTAATCCTTGAAGAAAATCATCACCTCCCAAGTCCTGGCCTCTCACACAAAGTCAAACATGGTCAATCTAAATGGAAGATTACGTCAACACTGTGATAAATCTTTATCCAACTAGTTGTTCTATGAGATTCTGAGCCTAGTGGTCTCTCTGTGAGGAGTTTGGTGACCTCCAACCTCTGGGCATAACAAAGGGTCATTGAAGTCCTTATCTCTTCTGTCTCTAAATAGGTGATAACAGACTTCCCTCAGGGGCCCACCATGGGGCAGGCATTGTGCTAAATGCTTTAGTAAACACATGACCTCTGGTCCTCCCAATTTACCCTGTGAGGTAGCTCTGACCATCCCCATTCTACAGATGAAGAAACTGAGTCCCAGAAAGGTTAATCAATTAGCGCGAGGCTACTGAGCTAGTATGCTTATGTCTAAAATTCACACCCCAGTTCAGCTTTGCCTCAAAGCCCACTTTTGACCCCATGCTGCTGCTCTGTGCCCTTTACCTCAGTCAGATCATTGCTAGCAGTCTCGTCGGCACCTTGCTTGCCCACACTGTTGTTGCCCGTGCTGCCCCCCGCTGCCCTCTCTCCTGCTGTCCCAGTTGATCCCTACATCTCTTCCACAGTGAGCTCCTGGTGGCCTCCCACTTCCCAGGTGAGGCAGGCACAACTCTCTCCTGTGCCCTGAACCTTATCACTTGGTGTATCGTGTGGATTTTATTTCTGTTTCTCTCTCTGGATGGTACATATCTTGGGCTTAGAGATTTTATTTTTTCAGTTCCACTTCTTCAGCTAGCAAAATGCCTGGCATATAGCAGGAACTGAGAAAATGTTTACTGAATTAATGAAAGAATGCAGGACTGCAGCTGTGACCCCAACTATTTTCCCATGAAGACTATAGTCTGTTATCTCTTATTTTTCCTGGAGCACAAAAGGATTTCATTGAGTCCATGCTGATGTATGTTAAGTCCCTTTATGACCACGGATGTGCACGCACTTTATTTTTAACACTACAAATGATCTGTACTCTCATTTTTGCTCTTTTCTGCTTGTTTGTGGAAGTTTTTTTTACTTTAGACTGTAAAGATATCCTTATCTATCTGGATTAGTACTGCTGAGATTACTTCTCCAACACTTACTCCATTATCAAGAAAACTTTAAACAAAACACAATGAATTTGGACACTACAAGTAAAAACCATGATTAAATGGCAGTCAGCCTTCACTATCTTAAAAGAACATGTCCCTTGTATGGTAAAAACAGGGTTATGTCCTCCAACCTTTGTGAATCCCCCATTATAAATATGGAACTGTTTACATAGCTTCTGGCCATCTCCCAAACCACATTTTCTTGCGAGTCACGTGTTTCATGCCCCTATCCTCACATCACAGTGTAATTGCCTTTCAGTGTTCTCTCAAGTTTTCTCCTACGTGATGACCATTTTTCATGAGCAAGATTTTTCTCTTTATCATCTCATAAGAATTACCGCATGTATGAAAGTAAAAGATAACAAGGAGGGCTTGAGACCTGGCTACCTGGCAGTCGGCTAGGCTTCCAACCTGGTTAAGTAACTCTCTCCTGGACAGCAGTTCAAATCTATGCCTCAGTCAAAATGAATGAATATATTAAGAGGTATTAATTAACACCTCTGGAATTGACAGGTATTGAAATGGAATGTTAAGTGTACAAATATCAAGAGTTGGCTGTAACAACCACAGCTCAGAACAGAACAGCTAAAGTGTGTCTATGTTACAATCCATCACTAAATACATAGATACAGATATAGACATATACACAGAGTTAAGCCCAGAGGAGGAAAAGGGTGAAGACAAATTACTTCTTTAGGCATACAATTTAATTCTTTGAAAGCTGTCAAAGGACAGTCAGATTTATAAAGAATATTTATTTTTATATATTACTTATATAAAAGTATATAGCATTCATGATAAATCCCTCTGATTTCTTTGTTTCTTTCTTAAAAAATGATTTTATTTTTCCTTCTTCTCCCCAGAACCCCCCAGTACATGGTTGTATATTCTAGTTGTAGGTCCCTCTGGTTGTGCTATGTGGGATGCTGCCTCAGCATGGCTTGATGAGTAGTGCCATGTCTGAGCCCAGGATCCAAACCGGTGAAACCCTGGGCCACTGAAGCAGAGCACGTGAACTTAACCACTCGGCCACAGGGCCGGCCCCCTGATTTCTTGATAAAATTTAATTCTATCAAACAAAAATACTCAAGTTAAAAAAAAAGAGCTATGGGGGCCAGCCCAGTAGTGTAGCAGTTAAGTTCAGACGTTCCAGTTCGGTGGCCTGGGGTTCGCCGGTTTGCATCCCGGGTGTGGACACAGCACCATTTGACAAGCCATGCTGTGGCAGGCGTCCCACATATAAAGTAGAGGAAGATAGGCACAGATGTTAGCTCAGGGCTAGTCTTCCTCAGCAAAAAGAGGAGGATTGGCAGCAGATGTTAGCTCAGGGCTAATCTTCCTCAAAAAAAAAAAAGCTATGAAGAAGGTTTATAACAAACAAACAGGGTTCTGTGGGAAAGTTTAAAGCTTGGGCACATTTACAGATAGAGTTTTCACAGCTTCTTCATTAGTGACTGAAAGAATGGATAAAGAGTACAACAAGGAAATTCAAAACTGGTGATTTGAGATGCCACATCTACTAGTAAGCCATACAAAATTAGAATTGCTTATATATAAAAACAAAGTAGTTAATGTAGAAGCAAAAAAACCAGCACCACTCAGTAGACACCAATTAATGTGTACAATTATAAAATAAAATATTTGAAAACATATTAGGAGAAAACCAAGACGTAGTACCGTTAGATAGTAAAATATAAGCGTTACTTAATATTCTTAGAGTTCACAAAGTACCTGTGCAGACATCATTTCATGTGGTCATCATGGCAGTGCTGAGAGCTAAGCTGGCACTGAAGGCATCTCTCGAAATTATGCTGAAGGGACTAGATGGTTTCTAAAGGCACACAATTATGTTTCCTTTTCTATAATTCCAGGGATCAGATGTTGTTACTAACCACAGTTTCCTCCTGGCCTTTCAGCAGAGCAGGGAGTCAGCTCTGATATCCTGCTTGTAGTCTCGTGTTCTCTCGACCACACAAGATAGACTCGAAAATTAGCATCCTGTCTTGTTAATATGTAAGACTTGCCCTTATCACCTATCCTGCAAATATTTTTTTTTGCACTTGTCATTTGTCAATTATCTTAATTTGAGGAGGTTTTTTGCTGTAGAGTATCTTGCTTTTAAAAGAAGCTTCCCCATGTTAAGATTACATATAAACCTATATTTTCCCCTAGTACTTTTATAGATTCATTGTATCACATTTAATCTTCTAATTCAACTTAATTTTTTCCCCAAATTGCTACTGGATTCTTACAATACTTGAATAGTTACCTATTCTCTAATGGTTTGAATTGTCACCTTAAATCTTAAATTCATACTTATTTCAACTATTATGTACTTTTTCACATTTTAATGTTTTTGAAATCAGTATGCATCCTCATCAATTGCTTGTCATAGTTTAATTGAAATCATTTTTTTCTTTCTTGGAACTACTAAAATGGTGTCTTTCAACCAATGTCACCTTAGAAACAATGAAATATACTCTATTACATACAATAACACAAATATTCTATATACCGGACATGGGTCTGCATTTAGACTTTCTATTGTGTTCCATCAATCTTACTATCTCCTCTTCTAGCACACATATGATACACACTTTTAATCATGTTACTTTTACAGCATTATTTTAATTTCTGATAGGGCAATTCTCCATCTATCAACTGATTCCTTTTATATATTATTCTTCCAGATGAATTTTATAAACATTGGTGAAGAATTCCCCTTCCCCATGAAAAAAAAACTCGTATGAGGAGATGTATTAAAACTGATCTAATCTGGGGAAAACTGACATCTTACAAAATTCTTATCGTTAGGAAATGTTACGTCAGTTCACTTATTAAAGATTTTTAAGTTATACCATGGCATGTTCTCCATATAGATGCTACGTATTTCTGGCTAAGTTTATTCCCTGTTAGTATTGTAAATGGGATTTTTCCATTATAATTTTCTAACACATTTATGTTGGCATAATATTAAAGTTATTTCTCTTTAATAACTGACAACCAGGCACTTTTTAAGCTTCCTTTTTAGATAGGTCCTTTCAGCTGATTCTCTTGGGTTTTTCCATTTCACGATCAGATCATTTGTGAGTTATTTTGCCTCTTCCTTTTCTGTGTCTCACCTTATTTCATCCTCTCCTTTCATCTGATCACTTTGGTTAGAATTTCCTTTGGGCAATAGCTTTTTTTCTTCTTCTTCTTTTTATTTTTTGGTGAGGAAGACTGACTCCAAGCTAACATCTGTTGCCAATCTTCCTCTTTTTGCTTGAGGAAGATTGTCCCTAAGCTAACATCTGCGCCAATCTTCCTCTATTTTTTTGTATGTGTGATGCCACCACAGCACGGTTTGATGACTGGGGTGTAGGTCCATACCCAGGATCTGAACCCACAAACCCTGGGCTGCCAAGCACAGCACATGAACTTAGTCACTACACCACCGGGCCAGCCCCAGCTTTTTAAAAAATGTCTTGAAAAATAACTTTCTCAATTACTTCTATGAAAAATTTTAAACACCTGTTGAGTTAGTATTGGTTATTACCAATATTTATAGAATTTCTCCATTTCATCAAAATGTATTACTTTTTGTTATATTGCATTATCTAACTTCTTTTAAAATTTCATCTGTATCTGTAATTATACTTCTTTACTCATTCCTAATTATGTTTCTCTCATTTTCTGTGTTGGGTATTTCTTTATGATTACTGTGTTTTCCCATTCTCTCTCGTTTTATTATCCCTTCTCATTTTATATATCTTTTCAATTTCTTTCCTCTGCTTGCTTTCTTCCTATTTTTTTCTTTATTGGGGGGGCAGCATAGAGATGAGAAAGAGAAAAGCATGGCTTTTCTAATTTCTTCCTTCAGTTGAACACTTAGTTCAGATAATGTCGTTATTTCTTGATTAATAATAAAGTATTTAAAGCTAAGTGTCTCCTGTGAGTAGAGCTTTGACTGTGTACTGTGAGTTTTTATGTTCTATTGATACAACTATTAATTTTCTAAAATGCTGTACTTTCATTTTGATTTTTGGTTTCTTCCGTCATTTAGGAAAATGCTCTTCAGTTTCTAAGTGAGTTTTTTCTTCCAATTTCTCCTTTTATTATGCATTTCCAGTTTTAATGCAGTGTGATCCATGAGCGTGGCTGTCAATTCTACTTTTCAGAAATAACTGAGTTTGTGCTGTATGTGTGTGTATCATCAACTTTTGTACATTTCTGTTGGATATTTGACAGAAATTTGCATTTTTAAATTATGAAATATAGAAGTAAATCTATGTTTGCCAATTTAAATCCATTTCATTTTTTATTAATCAATTCTAATGTTTCTCTATTTTTTCCTGTACTTTACTATTCTATGAGAAGCGTACCAAAGGCCATTTCTCCCTTATTTTTAGTAACTTTGGCTTTTATTTGTCAATGATGTTATTTAGTTTATTAGAAGCATTTAGGACAGGTACATTTTCCTCTGTGGATTTTAACTCTAATCAATGCAAAGTGACCCTTCACATTATGTTTTTACCTTAAATTCTACTTTGTTCAATATTAATATTGTTATCTCTATTGAAATTTTGCCCATGTTGTGTAATGTGTTCTTACAAATGGTATATGCTTCATATCTTCCAGAAATTCCTCAGTGTTTCTGGTCTCTCAAAGGTAAGCTTCCCTGTTTTCCAGTGCTACTATGAAGTTTTTCTTATATTTCTATTTATTTCTTCAGTCAATTCTTGAAACTATACTCCTTATATTTATTTTTACTTTGTAGATTTTCATTTTTATGATTTTAAACTATAATTTCTTACTTTTATTTTTTTCTCATTTTCTTCCAATTATTACTGCCCCTACAGTCTTATTTGCTGGTGCTTATTATAACTAAATATAATTTATAATTCTCTAACTGGGAAAAAAACTAGACTTTAAGCATTGTAAGCAGTGTGTACCATGGATGACCCCGCACAGTTTAATTATATTTGCATTAGGAAAATCCCAGCAAACTTTTTATAAACAAATGAGCAGTTGATGATATTGCCAAATGATAAAATTTAATATGAAAATAAAATGAAGTAGAAGTCAAATGTAAACCTACATAATTTTACAATATTTGTTTATACCTTGGAATCAAATTGCAACACACAGATGAGCAAAAGATTAGGAGAGTAATCAGTTTAGGACATACATCCAGTAACAAATACATATTTCTCTCTCATACTTTACTGTCAAGCAATGTGTGGCATAACACTATAACTTTTATTATACAAGCGAGAGGGAAATATAACTTATTGAAAGTGGAGATGTTCTAAACATTTTTTTGGATGAGAATGGGACTAATTTCTTCAAAATCTGCCCTGAAATTGGCATGGAAAAATAGGCGTAAGAATTTCCGGTAAATATGATTTGGGAAAAAGGCATATTTAGCCTAATAAATAGGGGAAATAATTGGTTAAAATGAATGAATGTTGAATGAGAAAAATATTTCCTTAATCGTTTTGGAAGTAAAGTTATGGAAACACTCTGTATTAGCCAGAGCACTAAGAAAACATTCGCTATGAAATAATACCTTAGGGAATCCATTTGATGATACAACAGGCCCCATACAGGCTCTAATCTCTATAATTTCATCTAAATGTCAGTAATGGAAAAAAATGAGGGGGAAGGACGATTACCAAAAACACATGGGCCCGTCTGTCTTTCTGCATGTAACTCTATGGGGATTCTCTATTAGAATTATATAAAAGCAGAATCTGGTATGTGACATGTAAGAAAAATTATCTACAACCATGATATTTTCCATGCTGCATCTGTGGACAGAAAGTATAGTTGAGAATGCAAATTCTCCGTTTTGTCACACTTATAAAACAGTAGGGAACACTGGAAATTTTCCCTCATACTTGGAATCAGCTTGAGCCCCCACAAAAAACCCCATTAGGGGAATCATTTTTTTCTTTCTTTTTATTTACAGAGAATTTTTCCTCTCCAAAAACAACATTTGCTTACTTTTGGCTCTGCTTTCAAGTAGGGTGACACAAAATGTATGCCAAGAGAAGTCTGATTATTTCAAGTGGCAATTTTTTTTTTTTTTTGCTCATTTGTCTGAAACAGTGACAGGATCATACAGTGGGAATTTTGAACATATCTGAAAGGTTATTTAGTTCAACTCCACAGAAGTAAGTAATGCGCCCATAACCTTTTAAATGGTTAAAGGAAGACTGGAGCCAACAGGATGCCGTGAGTCCTGTTCCCATCCAGGGCTATTTGCACTTCGCTGAACTAGCTCTCATTTGTGTAAAGTTATGAGAAGCCTGGTGTATAACTTCTTCCAGCTACTTCCCATTCCCAGTTATTATTCCAAAGAGATGCTGTTGAGGAAAAGTGAAGATGTGAGCTGATGCGGCAAGCTGCCACTCAGTCCTCTTTCTTATGAAATCTTACTAGTAAAAATGCATCCCTTCTGGAATTTCATTTCATATTTTCAAAGGCCAAAGGCAGCTTGTAGTAAATCTTTATACTTATACAAAAAAAGCATAACTTTTATAATGTAGTTTTCACCTTGAACTGCCTAGGAAATAAAATTTTATGATATAACTTTTACCTGGTATCTTACTGTAGGGCACCCTTGTCAGTTTTCTTTTTTGTTTATGTTAGAGATCTGATGGGTGATAATCTTGAAAAGAGGGCTTACATACGTATTCATCAGCCCCTACTTTCTTCTCTGAGAACTGTGAAGAAGGCAGCTGACTAAACAGCCCAGCAAGGAGTTGCCAGGCTGGCTTCTGAGGCTTTACTAGGCAATTCACCAGGGTCAGGATCTGATCCCCAGCTTTTAGGCTTAGAAATTAGGTTACCATGCTGAGGACAGATCTGTCTCTCTGGGGTGGAGTCAGTGACTGAGTTCACAAGACTGATATATAACCCCAGCATAGTATTAATGTCCAACAAGAAACAGATCTGCCCAGGAACAGGCGTATGTGCACCTGCACTCCAGCCCATTGCCTCAAGTCCAGTTCACTGATTTACAAGAAGAAACAACTGTCAAAGCAATCAGTATATTTGAGAGGATATGAAGAATGCATTCTCTTCCTCTGAGTTAACCTACCTTGGAAAGAAAATTATCAGAACAAGGGAGGTCAGATCGGTGGGATGTTTCATGACATAAGCCAGTGTATCCATCTCCCAGTAAGGATGTACACCAGCAAAGGGACTGGAACTGCTGAGAAATATCAGCTACAACCTGCTGCATCCATTGCCACCAAAGTGATGGCCTTGTGATGTGGTCAGAATACTCTACACACCCTGCTACAACTCTCTACGCCCACCTCCACATGAGGGGCCGAGGCTCCCTGACCCTGGGAAGAACCTGGATAGGCACTTGCAATACTTGTCTATTTTTTTTTTTCTATTTTTATGAACGATACCTCCCCTCCCCTACCTCTATGACTGATACTCTTCTTCAATCAAATTACATTCAAGTCTTGCATGTAATTACAATTGAATTCAAGTCTTGGAAACTATTCAGACTTTTTAAGGTAAACTTATATATCTAAGCCTTGCTCCATTCAGGTTTTTATTTAAAAGTTTAGCCTTTAGAAGGCATGCCTATTTCCTTTATTTCCAAGTTCTTGGAAGAATGTCAACAGTACAGATTATTTTCACAGTGTCAATCATGCATGATTGGCATATAAAGCCCCATGTTTTCTGTTCTACTCTTAATATAACATGCAGTGCCAAGAAACAAATATGTCAATAATAGGAAACATCATTCCTTTTCTCTGAGAATGCATTCTCCCACATTCCTGAGGTGGACATTTTTCTGGAACCTCCATATAAGAATGTAAGCTCCGGAGGGCAGGGATTTCTGCTTTGTTCACTGATTTTTCCCAAGTGCCTACAACAGTGGAGTGCTCAATAAATATTTTTGAATGAATGAATGAATACAACCTATAATCTAATCCACATATTCAAAAAAGAAAAAATCAGAAACGAAGAAGTGAGACTCTAAAACAATACTCATTATCAACTTGATGTCTCTCAGCCCACTAACTTTCTACACATGATTCTGAAACAAAAATTCTATTGAAATAGGATTATAATAATTATGAAAATACATCATAGTTAATAAGATATTTAACAAATGTCTGTTGACATTTATGGATCTAAAATTATTTCAAAATTCTTTTATTATTCCAATTTTTATCTTTTTCACACATTTACTCCTTAAATTTATACTTGAAAGAAAGTTTCTGAGACTACATTTTTTTCTTTAATATGTGCAGAGGAGAGGTTAATGAAAAGGCTTTACCTATCACTTTATTCTTCTTTCCATTTTTTATAGGCGTGCAAAGCAAACTTCTAATGCACTGCTGGTTTACATTTCCTGTGTTTTCATTCTAAACAAAACAAAATAAAACAGCTAAAAATTATGAAAAGACTGACTTGCCCATTAGATGCTATATAAACTATACTGGACATCCGAAACCACTAATATATTCATCTCTTATTAGTTTTAGATTACATGAGAGTACAGGAAATGTACAAATTCTAATGACCTTCACATAAATACAATATAAAGCAATTCATCTTTAAATTATTAAAAATAATAACCTGTATTTCTTTTTTTTTTCCATTTTAAACTTTCCAAGCAGCTTATGGTAATATTAAGCAAAATATTTATTCAGCATCTACTATACCTGTGTAGTATCCACTATACCTATGTAGTAGATAGGGACAGAATCTGAAAGTATTAACACCACCTAGGATACCACATGTTACAAACTTGTCCTTCTTTAGGACCGCCATTGTTTCTACTGCCCATATTGCTAACGTTCTAAAAAGGTCTCCTAGATATGCAAATAAAAATATCAAGGCAGCTGCCTCAAAGTGCAAAGCTTTTCTGAAGTAAGATGAGAGAAAATATTAGAATTCAAAGTTTTCAGTGTCTGAGAAACTGATCTTTTTGTAGCTTTGCTGTCAAGGAAAGAAGATCTTCACTTTTCCAGAGCTACTCACTGCAGGAGACTACCAATTACTTAAGTTCAAGCCACGCGGAACTTAATTTTTGAGGATAAACTCAAGAACTCTAGCCGTACTATCTAAGGAATGTCATTGACATTAAGTAGGTAATAGTTAAATTACCTCAAAATTAGTTCATGATAATTCATTAATACATGTTGAAAAATGGTAAAAGTACAGAGAAAAATCCTCAAGTATAGCTGGCCACCTCTCAATAGATGTTATGAGCTATTTCATTCTCTTTCCTCACATCAGGGAAAGCACAGATCGCTCCTAAGTAGCCAATTCTAGGGCCAGCCCTTCAGCTGAATAGTCCCTGTAAGCACAGCTCTGATGGGAAAACAGCCTTCAAGCTCCAAGTCTAAAACTGGGTCACGTACCGTCCAGGGAAATCTTTTGTCCTTGCTGACATCTGGGATATTAAGTGCTTCCATAGTATTTGTCACATACTGAGCATACATGTAATTGATTCTGTTGGCATCACGTTCCCTGTGGAAATAATAGCTATGAGTTCTTTCTGTGCAGTGAAAAACACGGGCAAAACAGAGTTAAATAAATGATTAGAGAAACAGAGCAGTCTTAAATTATAGGGCAAAGTGTATGTCTTTATTGGAAAATGCAGCTTTAAATGTATTTGATGATTTACCACTTTGGTAGTTACTATAATTGAAATGTTTTAAAAAGACAAAGATCCACAATTTTTCAACCATCTAAAACAAGTTTTAAAATAGCCTAAGTAATCTTATTACCAACATGTTAATGGGCATGTTGATTTTTGCCACTTAATGTAAAAGCCACATGAATTTTCCCCTATTTCTTATTTTCTCATCAGATTCTAGAATGACTAAGGTCTAAGGTCTAGGGCCTATCTTATTTCCTCAGTTATGTTCTTTATCTATCCCTCCCAATAAAACAATCTTTTAAACATTTCAAACCAAGGGAAATTTCAAGCAGGCCTAGAAGAATTTGATTAAGCTCTTCTCTTTTCTTTCTTCTGCTTTAAGACCCTTTATGATTTTTTTAAATTAAAAATTCTTTTGAACTTAAAATATTTTTCCCAGTTTTTTTCCAGTTTCTTGCTTAATCGGTTGAACATAAAAGATTAACCTGATGTCAGAGGGTACATAAGAACAGTGCCAGTGCTGGAGTTGGGAAAACGGAATAGAACAGATTTTTCCATGGAAACTTCGTATGTTCCCTGGTGATGGGGACAAATTGGGCAAAGAGGGTCAGGTTATGGAAATTTACTCCAATTGTAAGGATATGCCTGTATTAACTGTAATATCACTAACTGAAGAAATAGGAAAGCCTAACAGTAGGAGACATTTCAAAATAAAATGTATGTCTCAGGAAAAATGTCCAAGTGTTCTGAGTTCTCAAAGTTCCAATACTTTCCCGTCTTCCATCCTTCTCACCCAACCTGGACAAAATGCTTCTGGGGACAGTGGTTCAGATGGTATTCCTGAGCAGCCGGGAGTCCACAGAGATTCCTCAAGTCTGTGGCCTCGTTCCTGGGAAGACAGGTTAGTCTTTCCTTTCTTTGCTGTACATTTTAGTTTAAGTGTAATTTGGTCAAATCGGGTACTGACCACATGTCTCATATTATGTATAAATGAAAAGGAAATGACAATAGTAACATAGGAGGAGACGGACTTCAGACTAAACATCTACTGAGGATGACACAGACTTATAATCTGAGAAGGCATGCAAAACGCCATACACTCCTGGGTTCCTATTTCATACATCATCTCTAGGTGGAAACCCAAGAAAAGGTTATGAGATAAGTGCAGGATTTAGGTTGATAAAACAATTTTTAAAACTACAAATATTTCATAGACAGCAAAAGTCTCGGGAAAAGAAAATAAGATAATAATAAAGATAAGAAAAATGAAAAGGTGGTTATTGGGAGAAAGAAGTCCATTGAAGAAGAGACCCTTGTCCAAGTCTCTTTTAAAGTGATAATAATAGTATTAATAACTTTCATTGTTCTTATCATCATTATGTTAACAGTAGGAACCAGATGAAACCCAAAATAGTTAAGCAACCAGCCAGAGATCATAAATTCAGACATACAGATGCTGACACAGAGAAGCAGAAGTACTAAAATTACTTTTAAATCAACAGAAGCTTAACTCTTTTTTCAATTCTCTGAAAATTTTTTTCCTGATAGTTACTTTGGTGAAAAATGAGTAATAGATTTACTAAAGTTATGCAATACCATTTCATTTCTTACTCTGTAAAAAATGGTGATAAACTCTTAGTTTCTGTACTCAATAAATACGGATTGGGCACCTGTTCCATGAGAGGCACCCTTAGCATCAGATGGGAGACAGACTTATCCGGGTCAGTAGCTATCACAAGAAGCTTACAATCTCGCTGAGGGTTGTGACACAGAACAGACAGTACCATGTTTAGTTGCACATACTCCAGACAGAGTCTAGAGCAGAGGCTCCCAGTTGTCTACTGATAATAACCCTTCTCCCTTTCTCATTATCGGACACATGGCCACCCAGAATAAAGAGTACATTTCTCAGCCACTCTAGTGGCTTGATATCACCATGTGACTGGCTTCTAGTCAACAGGATGTAAGAGGCAATGTAAGAACTTCTAGAAACCTTACCTAAGGGACAGCTGATGCCTGCTCTCTGCCCCCTCTTTCCCTGTCCTCCATCCTACCCTTTGAAACATGGAGATGATGGCTGGAGCTGCATCCCTGATCCTGAAGGGAAGGGCCACACCCTAGAGATGCAGAAGAGAAAGCCTGCAGGCTCCTGGGTCCCTGAGGTCTTTGTGGAGCAGAGTAGCAGCACCAACTCTGAGCCACCTACTCCTGGGCCTTTACAGGAGAGAGTAGTAATACTGCATTCTTGTTTAAGCTATTTTTATTCTGGGTTTTTATGATTTACAGTCAAACCTAATCCTAACTAGTACAACTGGTAACAATGCAAGCACCACCCATAGGGAAAAGGACAGATAGCACCTAATGGAGTGGATTAGAGAGGAGGTGGCATTAGAGAAATGCGTGAAAGGCTGGGTGAGATTTAAGGCTGTGAAGAAAGACATCAGGAATGAAAGGGAGGATATTCAAGGAAGGGGGAGGAGGGAACAGTAAAACACACATTGCTGAAATAAATGAAAGAGTTCTATGTGGATTTGAGAAACATTACATACTTACAGATTGTTAGGAATAAAGTGATGGTTTTAGACTGACAATGTTAGGACAGATAGAGGATGGTTTTGAAAGAGCAATGCAAGGAACATGGATCTCATTCTTTAAATAACAGGAATATTCTTTAAATAGTAGGAATAACAGGTAGCCTTGAAAATGTGGCTCTCAGAGCTCCAACTGCAGGAAGCATAACTGATCGATGTCTCTAGGTGCTCTGCTCTGGAACGTGGGACCAGGTGTGCACTAAGGCCATGCCTCCCAGGGCTGCTCCTGGACCCCGAGCACAGCAAGGACACTAAGGTAGGCCCATTCCTGGAGACTAAGGATTCAGTCTTCTCTGAAAGGAGACTGGTTAGAGGACTCCCCAACAGCCGTGCCCAACTTTGCTTACAACAGCTCTGCAGTCTTAAGACACTTCTACACACCCCTTTCTTCCTTCTTTCCCTCTCTCTTTCACTCTGGGGAAGACTTGTGTGGGGGTCTGATGGCTCTCCTAGCCTCTCCCAGCTCCTTCCCTCTTTACTCTTACAGGGGGTTCCCCTAATAAATTTCTTACACATTTAATCCAGTCCCAGCATCTGCTTCTTGGAGGGTCCAGGCCAACTCAGACATCTAAGGCGTTTAGCACATGGATATCAAGGGAGTTGTATGAGTACAACCTTGGGGAGACAGTTAGGGAAGTGGAGCATGGAAACACTGAGAAATTTCTGTTCTTTAGAACTAAGTGGGGATCATTGCAGGCAATGTGAACCAAAGACAGAAAAACACATCAGAGATACAGAAATACTAGCTTACACTTACTGAGTACTTACTATGTGCCAGAAATTTTCCAAAGCATTTTATGTGCATTATCTCATTAAGCCCTTATTACAAGCCTACTGTCATTATCCTCAGTGAACCTAAAGGATTAATTTTATGTATTTCTCATTTTATGAGAAAAATGTGCATTTATAAATTAACATGAAGTTAACTAATAAGGAATTATAGCACTAAAATATCTGCTTCTCAAAATTAAGAGCTAACATAAACTGCACAACACCATACTCATTTTTTTCCTTCTCCTTGGGTGGCTCTCTGAAATAAGCACAGAAACTCTAAAACCTTCCACCATCTGAAATGAGCTTCCCTTGTGAAATTCTTGGGCAACCCAACTCCCAATAGTTTACTGTGCTTTATCCCATTGACAATACGATTTTAATAACTGTGTATAATGTTCACCCTGAATATGTTTTAGTTTTACACCTAACATTTCTAAACTGTCTTCAGTATTCTATTTTAAATTATAAAAGATAATTAGTGGGTTGGTTAGAAAAATACCAGGTGAGCTATGCTTTTCAAGAGCTATATAACTGCCTACAAAGAATGATTTGGTTACTGTAAGCATCATCAAATTGTTTAGCATTTCATCTCATGGAAGGGTGTTTGGACTGACAAAGGGATTAATAATGAGAATTAGAGAGGCCTGAATTCCCTCAGTAAGTAGTTTTAGAAACGCAATAAGGAATCCTCTGGTGAAGTGTCAATATCAGCTTAGTCCTTTTTCAAAATACTGGTTACTAAACACCACTTTAATTCAGAACTGTTGCAAAATTAAGCCTGATAGCTAACTTTTATTAAAATGAAAACATATTTGCATCACTAAGAGGTCTGTTTTTTGCATCATTAGAAGGAAGGCTAACTTTAAAATGTGTAGCTGACAGAAGGCACTAGTGCTGAATAATTCTCATTACAGTAAAATCAGTTAAAATGATCCATGTAAATTAATCTCTTTTTAAGGTAATCACACTGACCTATTTATCCTTTATAAAAAAAAATCTTTATACTAAGACTGTCTTGCAATGATTAAAAAAAATAAAATGAAAGATATCTTCCATTTTGCCTACAGAGATGGAACGTGGTATTCATCAAAAACCAACTTGAACAAATCAAATATATGGTAAAACCTCACTTTTTAAAAGAAGCGCAGAGTCACCAGTAGAGGTCACTATTACACAAGTCACTGGGCTTATTCAGCTATCACTGAAGAAATTAGAGGACATGGCTGAATTTATAATAAAAATCAAAATGTGAATACATAAAATATAATTACACAGACATATGCTGCTGCACAAATATTCAAGGGTAAATGTAGATAATTCATCGTTTTATAGATTTAATATGCATTATCATACTGATTTTCCTACTGTCCTATGGATATACATAAATTCATAATATACATCTATGTATTTATATTTTTATATTGTATATATAGCAATTCATTATTTATAAAAGCTGGAGTAAAATAATTGAATATTTACATGTGTCTTATCTAGAAGCTTTCTAAAATGTTCTTTATAAAAAGCAACAAAAATGTCATGCCGTCATAAAATCAAAATAATATGTATTATTGCTCCTCCTAAGAATAGGAAACTTCATAACTGAACTAGGCAGTTCAAACTGATACCAGCATTTAAGAAGGGTATGCACATCCTCACCAGGACATGTACATATTATCACACATTCAAAAAGGATTCAGTACTAACTGAAACAATGTCAAATATGCCAGGAAATACGCAGGGGCGCAGCAAAGAATAGACGTAGAGATGGGATATAAACGCCAGTTCATGACCGGCAATGCCAAGAGGGAAATGCAAATCCGCTCTTCAGTTATAACTACGAACCCAAAAACTCCAGGGTAGCAGAAAAATCTCTGGGTAGAGATACCACGGCACATCTACCTTGACCACACACCCCACGCCCAGTCAGCAGCCAAGGCCTTCTGAGTCAAATGAATTCCCCATCTGCCTTCAAGTTACAACTGCCCCTTTGCTAATTCCTAAAATTTTTTTAATGGGAGAAAAGGCCTTTCACTGTATCATGTTGTTAAAATAGTAGTCTAGAAAGAATGAATTTTTATTTGAATACAATCATTTAACAAACTGACAACTTTACATCAATGTGGTCAACAGTTTCTCCATCTTGATGGAGGAAGACACAAGAGGAGAGTTCTGCTTTCATCATCTATAGGGATGATTTTCGTTTTGTTTCCAACTTTTTATAATAAACATTTTCTTCCAATTTTTTATGATGAAGTTTTGAAATACACAAGAAAGTTGAAAGTAAAATGCATATCCTACTCACAGATTCAACAGTTTTTAATATTTTGCCACGTCTGCTGTATCTACACATCTATGTGTGAATATATTTACTTGACTACATATATTAAATTTAGATATATTTACTTATTTCTCTTTGGCTGAACCATTTTAAAGTAAGGTGCAGACATGAAATGAAACACTTCATCCTTAAATACATCAGCACGAATCTCCTGAAAGAACATTCTCCTACTAACCATCATATCTTCCTAATTCAAAGAAAAGTAACAATAATTTCCCATCAACCTCTAGTATCTAGTCCATAGTCAAATTTCCAATTGTCCTCAAAAGTGACTTTGAATAGCTGTTTCATTTTTAACCAGGGTCTAATCAAAACTCACGGATTTCATTTGGCTGCTATGCCCAAGAACAGTCCCTCCCTCCATTTGATTCAGTGATACTGACTTTTTGAAGAGACCAGGCCAGTTATCTTATAGAATGTTCTGTAGTTTAGATTTGCAGAGTTTATTTTTAAAGCATCACCACCAAGGAAGGAGCTTGGTTACTCAGAACAGTACTAATTGCGACATCATTCACTACGTGAAATAATTCTTTGATAGGTCAACCGTAGTGAAAACAATCTGGAACGTTTAATATCAAACAGTAAAGTTAAGATAATGTTCTATTTCCATGATCAGATGAGGCTTTTTAGATAGAATATCAATAATTAGAGATACAGTAATTTGACAAAGTATTTTAGGGGGTGAAATAATTTGAAACAAATGAATAAGGTGATAAACAGCATTATGCCCAAGCATTCCTCATGCTCTATCCTGGCAGACTTATATTACTTAGAACATCCTAGCACTTGAGCAAACACCACCAGTTTTTTTTGCTAAGGGTGAAAAAGGGAATATGAGAAAGAACATTTGGTAGTTTACACAAAATCCTTTCCGAATTCTTCAGAAAGCACATATAAAATTGGGGCAATAACATCTATAACCTCGATCATCCAAATACTTTCTATTGTTTCTGAGTGACAACTAACAACAAAAAAATGAACACAAATTTTAAAATTACAAAAAACACGAAAAAGAAATGAACTAGCACAAAGGTCTGAGCTGATTCCAGCCCTGGGGTCCATGTCCTGGTGCCATGGGGATCGCAGGCTTCCTCTGGTATTGGTTAAACCCCCATGGCTGATTCGAAATCAGAACAGATTCACAGAACAGTCTGTTCAGAAGCCGATCAAATTTCCAGGGAGGGTCCAATATGCAACGAAAACATATAATTGACATACAGTGCTCGTGGGTCTTAACATGAGCCAGTTCACAAAAAATTCTGTACCCGGGCCTACACTAATTGCGACAGCATTCGCTGTATGAAAGAATCCTCCAACAGGTCAACTGTCGTGAACAAAATCCTGGAATTTTAACATCAAATAGTAAAATATTTTCACAAATAAAATTATTTGTCAGGGGAAAAAAGCAGCTTATAGCTTCTAGGTCCTAAATTAAACAGATCATGAAGTAACTATTTAGCCAGTATTATATACTTGTGATAAAGATGGACAGAGTAAGTTGTTTTACCTTGTTAAAGTATCTGATGATTTTTCTAATTCCTCACACTCCATGTGAAACACACTAGAAAAGGAATCCTGAAAACAGAGGGACAACACAGAGTGAGAGATCATTTGATAACACAATGAAAACTATCTAGATACAGACATACAGGTCTGTGGAACTGACTGACGACACCAACACTTGTGATAATTTTTAACTCATTCTCAGAGTAAACTGACCCCAGTACTCACTTCATGATGTCCTCAAATCTCCTTCCCATTATCAAAAGCCACGTTCCTAGTGTTTCTGATATTTACTTGCAAAAATGCTTATTTGAGTACGCTTTGTTTTTGTTTTTCCACCAGGTGTTAATGAATATGTTAGTGTCAAATTTTCTCTATATTTATTCGAAATCCTCAAGTTTTAGCTTTTATGCATACACCAATTACTGTTGTTAAACCTTTTTAAAAAGACATATAATTCAGTAATATTTTATGAGATCATTAAAATAATTGTGAGTATTTTAGCAAAATAGAAAAGTAACTTCGAAGTTACATTAAAAGCTGAATACCTATTCACACCCATGCTATATTTACGACAGAAAAAAGAAATGGAAAGAAACAGAAATAAAACAAAGATATTACTTTAATTTGGGGACAGAAGAACTGAGTACACATTTTCTCTTGCTTACATTTGGATTTTTGCTCATGTTGAAATATTTTTAATCAAAAAATAATTATAATATAAATAAACATCAAGCCACTTAATTCCTAAACCCAACAAATTAAGTTGTTAAAAATTGAGCAAAATACAATGATGGGTATAATGCTGTGCTATACTTCAAAGCACCACCAATCCAAGTCAGTTGCTGCCATGATAGGTGTTAACTGGTAGAAGCATGAGCTGAATGTTAATTAAAGTGATATTTAAATTGTCTAAAAAAGAAGTGGCTTACATATAACTTTCAAAAATTAAATGGTAAAGAGCAGGTCACAAAGTAAAAATGATAAATTGACATACTGCATTAATGAATTCTGACCTGACCTTTAAAAGGATAGCTACTATCTTGTAATCATCTCTATATTAAGAATTTTATAACTGATTGAAAATATGAAATAATATCTATGAGAATAGTGATTATCTTATAGCATAGTGAATTCTCATTTGATATCCTATTAATGAGAATTACACACACACACACACGCAAAATGATTCAGATAATGTTGAGTCATACAGTACAGTCTTACTATGTAAAACAAAAATTTTTTAACATAAGTATTAAATATCTTTTCTTATTCTACTTTCCCCAAAATATCAATTCAGATATCATATGGATTATAGCTGACTACATAAGTGGTAATCCCCACTCTCTTTCCTAACCTACCAATGAAGAGCCTATTGTCAGGGTCTAAAGGAAAAGAAAGCAAACAACTACATCAAAAAGAAATATCCCAGAAGCATTGGTTCACAGGTTGAGAAGGGAAAGAAACTGCATAAAGGAAAACTGCCTTAGGCTAGGGGCCCCGACTGTAACAGCAAACTCAGCTGGCCTGTCTAGACCGAGCCAGCACTCAGTAAGAACACTCCATCTTTCTGCACACATCTGTTTCTTTATGTTACAAATCAATGGACTGAAATCTACCAATTAGAACAGTTTAGTGGTTTCCCCATTGTTGGCAAAGGATTTGGGACTAATAGGCATCTTTAATAACATTGCCTCTATTGGCCCATACCTTTTGGTTTCTAAACAATTTCTGGTTAAAAAGAAACTTTTGGACCCAGCCCATTCAGAATGGGGATCTACTGTTCATAGCACCCAGGGCATCACTATTCCTGACCGTGAAAAGTGTGCACACTGTAATGACAATGTATTTCTCCATCAAGGTAGTGTAGCCATTGACAAAAGCAGCACACAGACATTCCCATGGTGACTACTCAGTGTAGAGGCACAAAGGTGAAAGTGTGCATTGAGGGCATCCTGCAACCTCACTTCTACTCCTTCTCAACCAGAACAGCTCATACTCTTATCACCTTTACATAAACAGCCATATATAGTTGGGTTTGAGAGAGAGTTTTGAGGCTAACATGAGGTTTAAAAGTAGTGCTTTTAGAAATATAAGTTTCTGTCTTTCTAAAAATAAAAAAGTCATACTCTGTACTCACGGAGCAATCTTCATCCACTATGAAAATGGTGCATTTCTGCACCTGCATGAAAGAGATAATAGTGGCAGCTATCTTCTTTAGAATTACTTCTAGTGATTGTTGTTCTTCAAAAATTAAGCTAGCAAGGTCAAGCAGCACCTAGACAAAAAAATTAAGAGCTTATTATTTAATAATTGTTTGTAATTATTAGAGCAATACAATGATTTATATGGGTTATCAATTACTTATATATAATCTAACAAGTTATGACCAAGTTTGCATTCAAGTATTAAACATCTAAGTCTCCTCTTACTAACAAAACATCCCTATTGATTGTTCGAATAGTTAATACAATGGTTACCACCACAGCCTCTGAAGCCAGTCATCAATTTTAATCCTGACTCCCTTCCTGCTAGCTTTGTAATCTAGGGCAAGTTTCTTGAAAATGGGGATAACAAAGAATAGTACCAAAGTCAAAGGACTGTTCTGAGGACTAAATAAGTTAACATTAGGAAGCATTGTGAACAGTATCCAATACATAAAACACACTGTTGTTGTTGCAAACTTCTGAGATCAACATTTATGAACATTATCAATATTTTCACAGATCACAGTAAATACTGCTCCAAAGTAAACCAAGTTCTAAGAGTTCCTTTTGTTTTTTTCAATGGTACTTTCTCTTTCCTTTGAATTCCATAGTTTCTTCTAATCTCACGATGTATTTGTGTGACGAGGGAGGAGAAACGGTACTACAGAAAATACATGGGAGGCAGTATTATCCTAGCTGAGGCCTGAAAGATGAAGTGGACAGTGAAGTGGGGAAGGTAAATATTTCGGTCAAAAAGAACTGAATTGAGAGAAAGTAGCATACTGCAAGTTTTGATCAAGTTTTATGAGAAAATAGAGAGTAAAGAGGAGAAATGGGGAGATGAGACTGTACAGAGTCGAGCAGAGAAAGAATCCCAAAGCAGTCTGGACTGTGATGGACTGCAGGAAGAAAGTGAGGAGATGACAGCTGTGTTGTTCAAAATGGGGACTGGACTAATGGGTGGCAAGAATGGAGCAGAGAGAAAAGTTAGGAAGATACTGTGGTTGAAGGCAATGGAAAGTCCACCAACTTATTAACACAAGTTCTAAAAAGAGAAAATAGAGGGTAGGGGAGATGAATGATCAAAGAAATAATGAAAAAGAATTACACAAAACTGAAGGGCTTAAGTCTCCAGACTGAGAGGATGACCAGGTACTGGCATGATAAATGAAAAAAAGAGTCACACTGTGAAATTAAGTTACAAAAGCAAAGATAAAGAAATAATCTGAAACGCTTATAGACAAAAAAAAAAATCTACAAAGAGCCAAGAATTGGAACAACATGAATGCTAGTTAGAAGACAAAGCACTACCTTTAAATTCTGAGAAACTGGTCTTTCAATTTAGAATTTTACACCAAGCCAAACTGGTAGAAGGGTACAACAGACATTTTCATACATGTGAGAACTCAAAAAGCTTACTCATCAATACTCTTTCTCAAGTAGTTAACTGAGAAGGTTAGTTTAGTACACAAACTGCACTAAAACAAGGAAGTAAACTGAGAAAGAGGGAGCTATGGGATCCAGTGGGTAACCAGTGGAGTCTTTCTAAGAAAGCAGGGAAGGAAAGTTCTATGATGACACCTGTGCAGCAGGCATGGGGAAAAATAATTCAGCTTGTGTGAAAATTAATAAAGGGAAACCTCATTTAAAAGGGAGTCAGAAGGGGGAGCTCCCATGCAGTACCACTTGAGGTCAATTTCAGGAAAGATAGTCCTTTATAGATCCGAAGAGAAAGAAGTTCTCAACAGGAAGATACTCAATTACAGAACCCAACAGAAAGAAGTCGACAGGAAAGAATCCTCAATTACAGGAAGAAATGTACATTGTATCCCAAACTTAAATTGACTACCCCATCAACTCAGCCAATGAGAAATCATCACCACCCTGAACTCTTATTTGTCTCCAATGGACATTCCTTCAAAACTGCCCTCCCAATTGCCTCTTTTTAGTCCATAAAGTAATGTTCCTCTCCTTGGATTGTTGGATTTGCCTATGGTCTGCTATAGAATGCATGTCCTGAATTGCAATTCTTTGGCTATTCCCAAATAAACTTGTTTTGCTGATAAAATAATTGGCTGTTTTATTTTTAAGGCTGATACCTGGAAGAGAAAAGACAGAAAAACCTCAATTTGGAGATTTCCAAGAAAAAGAAGAACTTAACAGAATGCCTAAATAATGGAGGGTCTGGGGGGAAAAACCAACAATATGAGGCTACACTACAGCAAATAGTTCAAGGAAAACAAGGAATTTAGAGCATCAAGAAAAACTAAAAGTTATATAACAAAGGTAATTATGAACAACATTTGTACAGTCATGGATTTATAAACACTTTATTTTAAATTGCAACTTCAGAATTAACCTATACAAAACTTAAGAAAAGTCAATCATGGTTGTAGAACAATATATATGTAATCAACATGGGCAAAATTTTTTTAAAAGTCCAGATGGGAAAATCAGAGGTAAGGAGTGGTAGCTAGGAAGGAGAGATGAAGGATGCTAAGATCTTCATCTTATAAAGCACAGAATCAAGATAGTGATGTCTCTAGTTGATAGGGCAAGAACTAAACGCCTTACTTAACATTACAAATACAACCCATCAGTAAGTTAAAACAGTGACATCATGATACTGGTTAGATCAGCGTAATGGCAAGCAGAGCGTGGCATAAGTCAAATAAGTCCTCATCTGTGGAGTTAATGAATATTGTCTGACAGGGAAAAAGCAACATAACATGGAAACAGGGGATGGAAATAACTATTAGAAGAAACAGCTAAAATATTTAGAAACTAAATAGTATACTATTGGGATTTTTAATCATACCTCTAGATTACTTGGATAAAAATTTAACAATTTTCTTAAAAAGAATTTCTATACTCTCTCTTTAGTAATCAGACTTGCCTGATTTCTCTTGTTCTCCAACAGTGAAGTTTCATAGAGTTGAGCATTATGAAGAACAATACCACAAAACGCCAAATACGCGGCAAAGTCCTAGAAAACAGGTAAGACAACAGCCAGTAAGAACTAACTACAGAACTGTCTTGTTACATTTCCTGAAATACAAAAGGCATCCAAGAATATTTACAGTTGAAATAAATATTAGAAAACCAAAAGTGCAGATGTTTATTCTGCATAAAATTAGGAACTGATGCAAAGCAAGTGTTAGCTAAATGACACAACTAGTAGATGACAAGTGTTAATACAGTCTCCTAAAGTCATACATTAGTTATAAATTAACAAGGAGAAAGAGGGGAGGGACCAAGATACAGATCTTTATATCATTTGAAATTGAAGTTGGCCCTGCGCAAAATTTGGTGTAGTCTCTGAATGATATTAGGACTTGGATCTATGCTGAGACTATATAAATAGCCTGTAACATTACTGAGGCAAATGAAAGCTCACATACTTGTTAAAAGAATATTGACAATAACAGTCCCATATAAAGTTGCAAATATTAGTTTAAATATGTTCTTTTTAACATAGATCTGTCATCATTATACTATACTAAGGTGATATGTTGACAATTATATTGATTAAAATAAATCTTTACATGGCACACTTTATTCACAATCATGGATTTATTTTGCTGAGAGATGATACAGCCTAGGAATGCAAGTCTTTCAAGAGGGGTTTACGTTAATGGACTGTAAACAAATAATGGAACATAAAGCCAATCTAGAACCATGATCCCCACCATATGTTCTCAGGTGTCGTTAACAGAATAGGAGACTGTATGTCTGTTACCCTGATTTAAAAAGGTACTTGCTATGTTCTGAAGTAATTAAGACCTGGAGACCAACACACGTGCCAATACAGCCTACAGCACGGAGACAAAAATAACTCTTGTTTGAATGTCTTCCAAAGGCTCCTACTCCTTTTCAGGAGAGTGACATAAATAGCAATGGGCTTGAATAGGAAGAATTCAGTGGGCTCCATGATATACATATAATTACAAATTCAAGAAGAGAAATAATAAAACCTACTGACAGAATGAAGTTATAAACAGGTTTAAGGGCTCCCGTCCTTAAATGGAAAGCACGTTGATGTGGTGTGGTGTGGAATGTATTCCTTCAGAGTTGGATGAGAAGAGTAATAAAATAATGCTGACTGCCGCTCTTTCTAAAGCTAAATTCACATCATCAAGCCTGAATTCACACCTTGGCGCCCCACCGTCTGTGTGCAAAGCTTATAAAACATTCTGAAATTTCACCAGGAGGCAATTCCAATTTTTAGCTGCCCTGGAGTGCTGAACTTGGAGCCGTGCTTTAGGGGTTTTTACTCAAGGGTGAATTTCTTTATAGCAGTGATGAAAGGTAAATGAGATACTTAAAATACCATGTCACCCTCTTATGGCCCCAACAGGCACACAGCCCTGGAGGAGGCTGGGCAGCACAGTGAGCAGGGGTTTGGGGGTTTCTGCTGACTGAAGGCCACAGGTCCTCCAACGTCAGGTCAGCACTATATTGAGCCATAGGAAGGAGACACCTGGAACATTTCACATCACTTTAAACTGCTTTTTGTGATCAACAATTTCAGCTAATTCTAGAGGTCTATACACTATAAAGAGAAAGCATCTTCCTAAACAGACATCACACCAGACACAAGTTTTGGTACCTTTTCATCCTTTTCAGTGAATGTCCCACCATTACCCGATTTCTTGTTGATGGCCTGGGCTACACCAACAACCTGGTATAAAGAGAGAAAAGTGGTAATTTCGTTGACTGAGATTATTGGCATAAATTCACCAAAGTGTGCTTTCAGAAGAATTTCTACATGTGCTTTAAAATAACAATAAGCTACAAAACCCTTCATCATTTGAATTAGTTCTGTATTATATATTCTTTTTACCTATTAAAAGTTCAAATATTTTTAATTTCTTGGCAATCACATTTTAAGTACACATTTGTCACAGTTTTTGAATAAAAAATAAACACTAAATTTCTATCACATTTCAAATAAAATATACAATAAAACTGCACAGCTAGAAGGATCTACAACTAGAATATACAACTACATCCTGGGGGGCTTTGGGGAAAAGAAAAATATGTATATGATAAAATGAACATTTTATATTGGTTTTAAATGTACTATTTCAAACAAGCTAAATGCTCTTCTAGTGAGAATGAAACAGGAGCCAGTGGCCAATCACACAAATTAAAATGCAGAAGGACCATTAGGGTGAAAATAATTCCGAAGGTAGGGATGTAGTCCAACTTCTTTTGATACTTCTGACCTTGAAAATTATTTTACCTTCAACAGACTTACATTTGGGGAAAGAGGCTTTATTGAAAAATCAAAAAACAGGAATTAACAGGCTGAGCTTTATTTCAAATGGATCAGAAGGTGTTTGAAAGATAAATTATATCTTACGAAGACTAAGCTGAACTCTGTCTAGGAGTATGCCTTAACTTTCCCTGAAAGATTCAGCAGGACTTTAAGAACCTTCTCATCTTTCTGCTTGAAAGTGTATCTTACCTGTTGATTTCCAACTCCAGCTTCACTTATCACCTTAATCTTACAAAGACCTTCAACTTACTTTTGCTTCCCCTTTACTACTTATAAATTCTACTCTTTCCTTCCTTCTGCAATTTAATATTATGAGTGGAATAAGCTATTATCCCCTAAATGGTTACACATTAGGAATAAAGTCCTTAGTCTTGTGTGGATGGTTCATCCTTATTTCCTCAACCCCTCTTGAGTCCCTTAGCTTTAAGAAAAGGATATAAAATTCCCTCTAGGATAGCAGAACAAGGAAGGGGAAGTACATTCTAGTCTGATGATGTTTTCTGGGCTTCTCAACACCTCTCCTCCCCACACCATTACAGAGTAAGGAAGGTTAATTAAAAAAACACAGAATTACCCAATTATCCTGTACCTTTTTATTGCCCTTAGTTCAACTCTCTTAAACTGGTACACTCTTTAGCTCTTGACAATGGCAAAAAATTTCTGGATGATCCAGTCTCAAATGCTAACAAAAGCTTCTGTCTAAGGTCAAAAAATGTCTGGACTGTGGCTAGGCATGTTCACGTGACTATAACTGACAGAAGCCACCAGAGGGTCACTGGGGTCTAATACAGAGCGGTACCAGAATAGCTTGGTTATGTCAAGTGTTCAGTCATTCACTCAACAAATGCTGAGGGGCCTTCTGTGTTTGAGTGATAAAAACCAGGAGAAAGACTCCCCTGAAGGAGCTCAGAATCAAGAATGGGTGACACATATACACTTACAGCACATGGGACGGCCAGTATTATGACAGATGCCCACAGACTGCTAAGGGCACAGAAGGGGGCACCTAATATGGGTAAAAGAGAAGGCTTCTTAGAAATGATGACATTTGAGTTTTTATTTGTCTTTATTAAATGGTTTTATGAAAAAAAGACTGAAATTTAAAATCTTCATTTTATGGAAGATGAGTTTAAAACAGATGAAGAGACTGTTATGCAAACCTTCTTAGATAATTATACAGCATAAAAAAGTATGTATTGGGGGCCGGCCCGGTGGCGCAGCGGTTAAGTTCGCACGTTCCGCTTCTCGGCAGCCCGGGGTTCGCTGGTTCGGATCCCGGGTGCGGACATGGCACTGCTTTGCAGCCATGCTGTGGTAGGCGTCCCACGTATAAAGTAGAGGAAGATGGGCACGGATGTTAGCTCAGAGCCAGGCTTCCTCAGCAAAAAGAGGAGGACTGGCAGTAGTTAGCTGAGGGCTAATCTTCCTCCAAACAAACAAACAAACAAACAAACAAAAAAAAAGTATGTATTGATGTGCTGTTTGTACCTGGAGCTGTGTGAGGTGATGTACTAAGCAAGGAAGTGAAGAGAAAGTTCCTGCTCGCTGAAAAATATAGACAAAAAGCTAGCTGTTTATTAAATGGCCAATAACCAAATTATATTAATACTTTAGTTCATCATGATATCACCATAAATTAACAGTGAGAGGATAGTTTCTTTCAAAGTCTTAAAAGAAAAGAGGAAAATCAGCCGCACAATGTATTTTCTAGTAAAAGTGATAACATTGGTTAGTTTAGGTCATTGGAGTCCTTCTTGGGCCAGTTAGCTCACTGTGATCCAAGGCTGCAGGCTACAGATACCCTTAACCGAGTCAGTGATCTGTGAACTGATTTGGGGTGGGAGGAGAGCGTTGGGAGGAGAGCAGGGGTGAGTGTTTTATGGTTGGGTCAGTGAGCATCTCTCTCTACTAGAAAAGCAGGACCAAAGCACGGCCTGTTCCCAGTGGATCTGCAGCATCCTATCTTCGTTTAACTAAAAGAACATCAAACAAAGCATCAAACAAAGTACACGGGGGATGGGCCCTAGAGCTCTCCCTTCCCTGAAACCTGCATCCTGATTTCACCTTCAGTTTCAGTCTTCGCATTTGTGTTTTACACTAGGGAACATTTATAGGGTAAGCATTTTTCTAACTGTGGGCTGAAAAGTTTTCTCTGTGGTTAAAAGAACACTGGCCCTGAAACCATACTAAATATAAGCCATTATTTACAATTTTCAACCAACACAACAGTGTTCACATAGTTGAATAACCATTTTCCATTTCTAGAATTTCTATTTGATTCTTTTTTCAAACCTGCCTATTGCTCCTCTTCCTCCTTTTCCTTCTTTTTCCTTTAAATATTAGTGCCTGTTGTCCTTCATCTCTCTGAACATACTTAATTTTGACTGTAAGTTCATCCTCAGCAGGACTGTTTCCCACGGGAGTCCCATGTTCTCTGGGTCACAAAGTGTCCACACATGGTGGTGTCCCCTTGTCTCTGCACTGCCTTGCTGGTGCGGACTGAACTCCACACCTGTGTGTGCCACAGGCTGGTGTCCTCATGCTTCACAGGGATCTCTTCTCTCTCTCACAGCTGCAGGCAGAAGGCAAGCTTCCTTGCTGCTTCTCCTGGCTGCCAGTGGAGTTTGCTAGGCCCAGTTTCGTGGAAGGACCCTTCACTCATCTAGGCTTTCCATGGAGTTCAGTTTCACCTCCCTGCCCCCAACACGCCTGGAGAGCAGATGTACCCTGACTGGCTGCTGCTGCCTCACACATTCATCTGACTATCCTGATCTCAGACTCTGGGAGCTCAGCTGGCCTGTGGTCACTCACATTTGCCTGTGGTCACTGACATTTCTTCCCTTGGGGTCTCCTCTTTGTTTCTGACCCCTGGGGTTTTCCCTCTCTTGAGCTCATCTGTAATTCGTTAAATTGCTTTTGATGAAATGTTATCTTCTACTTGTTTCCAGAATGGGGGGGAGGGGGGGTGGGGGTGGGGGACAGGTATTCTTCTGCATCTGTTCAGTCTGGCAAACTGACCAGAGGTCCTGTTCATAGGCTTCCAAACCTACTTTGTACCCCCTGAATACTAGGGCTTTACTATATTTAATTTTTTTCCCATAACATTAGAGCAAGATATTTACCATTAGGCAAACTCATGGAATGAGGACATCCAACGATGAATTTTTCATCCTTTCTAGTAACGAATTAATTTCTCTCACTAATAATTTTATAGATTCAGATATTAGAGGTTAATTTGTTTAAGGGATGATTGATTAAACATAATTCATATTTTTAAAAAATAGGCAAGTTCTTTCAAGAAATTATTAGGCCAGGAAAATATATCTAATATGTATATGTCCCTCTTATCCCCAGATGGATGACCTTTTAAAAAGAGCACTGATAAAGACAACAGATAAAAACAAGAGAAAAGATATCGTGTTTGTCCAAGGTCACATAAGCCAGTAAAAGACAGAAAAAAAAAGATTTTAATTTTACAATTTCAAGGATCCTAAGCAAAACCAGCATCCCTTGCCCTCCTTGTGTTGATATAAAGTCTTTCCTCCTCCTGTCAACCATCGCTCCTTTAAACAAATTAGGTCATTTTCTTCAAGCCTACAAACTGCTAACCATAGGTTTTTAAATGTCCATTTTCAAAGACATTTTTATGGCCAGTGTATGTCAGACCTCATATCCAAGAGGCAAAGCCCCTAAAAATGTGAGCTTCCATATCAGAAACCCAATTATTTCTGCCCACGTACTGGCTACCTGGACCCTCAAACCAATATTTTATGCTATTTTTTTTTTTTTTAGGCACAAAGAAGCTTCTCTGTTTTCTATCTTACTGGCACTTTCCACAGCATAAATGGACATTATGTCCTCATGGGGTCAAGTGTTCTTTTAGGAATGCAAAGGGCAAGCCTTGACTCTCGCTGGGTGAGCAGCATGGAACGTGACAGCTGGTCGTTCCAGGGGCAACTGATCACTGTCACAGTAAGCAATTTCCTCTCCAATCGGCAGCTGCCCCAGACCCTTACTGAGGCCACGCATCAATCCCAGTACATTTCCCCATTCCTGCTTCCAGGGGATGCTCACTCAGCACGGAGGCTAAAAGCCTCCTAAAAGTGAGAAAAGAACAGACTACAAATCTCAGCTCTCCCTCTCTCCCACCTGCAGAATATCTCATCGTAATGACAGGATTCTAGATCATATACAACCTGAGCCGAAAACCTTTCTTCACCAAAAACCAAGAACTTAATGTAGGAGGGGCCAGTGGAGAATTCTCTCCAGTGCTCTTTTCAAACTTTTCCTTGACTCAGTCATTCATTCAGGAACAAGTACTCTATTCAACAAATAATTACTGAGTTCCTATTATGTACCAGTCACTGCTCCAGACAATGAAGACACGATAGTGAACAAGACAGACACAAATCCCTGTCCTCATGCAGCTGACATTCTAGTCAGAGTGTTAGGCTTGGAAGGGCATCCCACCCTACCCCCTTCTCCACCCCTATTTTGCAGATGAGCAAACTGAAAATGAGAGGGCTGACATGACCAATCCAGGCTTTCCCACTTCTCTTCCCAATCCTAGGCAATCATCAAATCATGGTCATATTCCACGTAGTAGGAAACATAAATGGCTCCCAAAGATGTCCTCATGCTAATCCCCGAAACCTGTGAACATGTTACCTTAAATGGCAAAGGGACTTTGCAGATATGATAGTTAAGGATCTGGAGATGGGGAGACATCCTGAATCATCTGAGTGGGCCCAGTGTAATCACAAGAATCCTTATGAGGGAAAGCAGGAAGCAGAAGAGTCAGAGTGAGAGATGTGAAGATGCTATGCTGCAGGTTTTGAAGATGGAGGAAGGGGCCACAAGCCAAGGGATCCGGGCAGCCTGTAGAAGCTGGAAAAGGGAGAAGAGATTCTTCCCTAGAGACTCCACATAGGAACACACTCCTGCTGACACCGTGATTTTAGCCCAGTGAGAACTATTTTGGACTCTGACCTCCAAAACTATGAGATAATACATTTGTGTTGTTTTAAGCCACTAACTTTCTGGTAGTTTTTTACAGCAGCAATAAGAAACTGATACCTTTCATTAGACTTATTCTCACATTTTTCCATACCTTTTTAATTTTCCCTCACCCAGTATCGTATCTTGTGTTTCACCATCTAAATCCTCACTTTCTTGAAGGCCCTGACATCTCATTGCTAATTGTCTTCTTGCCTTTGGTCCATCTTTGACACTTAGGCCAAATTTATCTTCTTGGGACACTACTTCGTATGTACAAATTATCTCGTTACTCAAGACTTTTTAATGGTTCTTTTATCTATAGGATAAAAACTGCAGACTCTGATTCCATACTCTCAACCTGAACCAAGATCACTTACATGGATATTTGAGTTAGAATGCTACAACGACCTTTGTTCACATCATTCCTGGAGATATTGCTTCCACTTCTCTACTGACGCTGAGTCTCCAAAAAGCTTCCCTTTGTCAAACCCCTCTGAAATCCTGAGTGGCAGCTGTGTATGCCCTACATCTGAACAGGGAGATATTCTCATTTTTAACCTCATCTTCTCTACTCACATCCTGGCTCTCCAACTAGATTGTTTTCTAAAGACATGATTTCTATCTTATGCCTTATGGCAGCATCAGTATTTTGCATGGTTCTGAATGTGCTCAAACTTGATAGATATTTGTGGCTGATGATAATGGAAAAAGTGTCAGAGGGATCAGATTTTTTTAGGGTGATGTACTTACTGGAAAATTCACTTTTTTTTTTTTGCTGGGAAAGATTTGCCCGGAGCGAACATCTGTTGCCAATCTTCCTCTTTTTATTTTTTTTCCTCCACAAAACCCCAGTACATAGTTGTATGTCCTAGTTGTATGTTCTTCTAGTTCTTCTATGTGAGTCACCGCCACAGAATGGCTGCTGACAGACAGTTGGTATCATTCTGCACCCAGGAGCCAAACCTGGGCCCCCGAAATGGAGTGCACTGAACTTTAACCACGAGGCCATCAGGGCTGACTCGACAATTCACATTTTAATAATAGATAATAATATCTGCCCATATTTTTCTCTGCCCTTTGCTTGATACCAAGAGATCTGTCCACATCTGAGAACTATATGTGGCAGTAATGAGTTTATGCTCTTAATAAGCCTTTAATTATGGAGTTGAAACTTACAGCCCAAAAGGTTTGGGAGAGTGGGAAAGAAAAGCTTGAGATTGTTAGTTTTAACTTTTAATTTTAAAAATATAAAAAATCACGGCAAATAAGATACTAAATGTCCCAGGTCTTTGTCATCTGTAACAGTGGTAGTGTGGGGCTTGTTCAAACATAGCTTGCTGAGTCCCATCCATCAACTTTCAGATTCAGCAGATCTGGGTCAGGGCCTGAGAATTTGTTTTACTACAAGTTCTCAAGTGATGCCAAATGCCACTGGTCTAGGAACAAAAACCACTGTGAGAACCATTGATAGAGAACTAATAAGTGTTAATATTTGGTGATGTTCTCTTTTCTTAAGATAAAATTAAACTGGACTTTCTTCTTCCCAGTCCCATTGTATTCCATACAAATTTTATTTATTTGATCCCCAACATTTGGATTGATTGCAGTTTTTTGCTATTAGGAACCATCCACAATGAACATCTCTGTATAGGTCTCTGTGTGCACATGTGCAAGAGCTTCTTCAATGAAATCTTCAGAGGAATTACAGAAATTTGTACCTTTCCCAGCAATGCATAAGAGCTCCTGTTAACCTCATATCCTAACCAGCACCTAGTATTGTCAGGCCTTTTAATCTCTGTCAATCTCACAAGTATAAAACTGGATCTTATTGTTGCTTCAATTTGCATTTTCTTGATTACTAGAGCAAATGAACCACTTTTTAATTTTTATCAGCTATCTTGGTTTTCCTCTTCTGTGTTGTCTATGTGTACCTTTACCAATTTTGAGCTTTCACTGTTGTTTGTGTTGTCTGGCTTTTATTAATAAATTTGAGAATCAAGGTTTGATATTTCTTTCAGTGACTGGTAAGACTGACTGACTTTGGTTGTGATCCATTTTACCCATCTCTAATGTACAAGCACTGCTACACCTACTATTTCTCTCAAGACTGTGTTTATGGATATTCCAGGTTTGGGGACAACACAAGTATGAATATAGGAGAAGTGGAAGCTTATAGTTTACTCTCACAGCCTGGCTGACTAGGAAGAGGCAGCCAGCATGAAGAGAAGCTTCTAGAAAGTTGCAAGATATAAACAGCATGCCCTGAAGATACCTGGCATCAGAAATACATCATGATCAAGGGCCAGTGTCTCTAACAGAGTTAATAAATCTATTCCCAGCCAAAAAAGAAAAAAATTCATAATGCTAAAAAGGTTGGCATTTAAAAAAAGAAGGGGGGACCTGCTATGTGACAGGCACTTTGTATCTGTTAATCCATTTAACCTTTGGCACAACCCTTTCAGGGAGATATTATTATTCCCACTTGATCACAGAGGCAGCTGATGTTCAGAATAGGTAAATAGGCAGTCCAAGAATGTGCAGACTCACATGCCCTCCAGGTCTGATCCCAAAGCCTTGACCTTTCTCCTGCTCCCCCAGGAAAGGGAGACCAGCACCAGTATAAAATGCAGGTTCTTAAGCACTACTCTTTAAACTGAAGGGATCATGAAGACCAAGGGTTTTCCAGAACGTCCAAGACTACCTTCAAATCCCATACATATGCTTATCTTGTTAATGCCTATTTTGCTCAAAGGGAATGGGACAATTTCAAAATTATAACTTTAAGACACAAAAACAAATCCAAAGTGGCTGCTGAAAGTCCTGCTTTCCTTGACTTCAATTATAAACCTCATAACACATTTTTATAGCTGAGAACCACTGACGCAACATAAAAAAAGTCCTATGTTTCAGGGGGAAATAGATAATAATGCAGTTTCAAAAAAAAGTAGATTCTTCAAGAAAAAGCACAATTAACCTATGGTGACAGAAATCAGACTGACTGGGGTGATGAAAAGTGTTCTATATCTTGATTGGGCTGTCAGTTACACAAATGTATACGCATTTGTCAAAACTCATCAAATTGTACATTAGGATCTGTGTATTTCAGTGTTTCTACAATTTAACTCAGTGTTCAAAAAATTTTAAAAGTAAATTTATAATTGCTGATGGTCTGTGAAAGTGGTGGGCCACGTGCCCACTTCCCGGCTATCTTGGTGAAGCAGGCTGAGGCCCCAACCCTTTGCTCGGTGCTGTTAGACAGGATGGATGTTCCCCAGATGGAACCAGTACAAATCCAGCCTCTGGGGGTCAGTAGCTGTCCTGCCTTAGGAACATCCAGTGGGAGTGGCGCCAACCTGAGGGAGCCTGGATTCCTTCCACACAAGGGGATGCTGGGCATAATTCTTGATCCTGGTGTTTATTCTCATCCCTTTGCACAAAAAAATTTCTCTTCCTGCCAAATATTAATCTCTCTGCCATACTAGCTTTTAAGTAGTGAGGCAAAGGTCTTAAACCTAGAACCATAGGAACCTTTTACTTTCTTATTAGACCTTTCTGTCCCTTGAGATATGGAGATGCAGGCCTGACAGAGCAGCACATAGCTACTGTGAGCAGAGTCTCCTCCTATGCCCTTTAAAAACTGCCAGAGACACAAAGGTTACAGAGCAGAAAAGAACCCGCTGTCTTTCCCACGTTCAGTGTTGACTGTTGCTCCTTGAACTTTCCACGCCTCCATCTGGCCTCACAGCACTCTGAAGGGAGGAAACGGACCTGTTCTGAATCGCCACCAGCTGAAGAGCTTTGCTGTGGCCACGGTCATGTTTCTTGTCTCCCTAGGACCTTCAAAATTCCCCCCTGTGTTTGCACTTCATGTTAAAGCTTCACAGACGAGTCAGCCAAGGCACAGAGAGGTGAAGAAACTTGCTTAAGGAATCACTGACTTGGAGCCAGCCCTCAAGACCAAGTCATCTTTGCTACAAAGTTGAGCTCTTTCTTTCAAACTCTGTCTCTCTGCCTAATTGGGAATAAGTCCAAAATAACAACAAAAAAAACTGTATACTCATTATATATTGTCCAAACTGTACTATGTATCAGAATAATTCTTCCCCTGTTTGTGCCCACCTTTTACTTGACATTGCCAAAAATGACTTCAGAGCTTGGATCTCTTTAATAACTCAGATTTATTTTCAGGGTGGGATCCTGCATTCTGCCAGGTGCTGGCCTGCAAAGCACAGGCTCACCCTGGACGGTGTTGTTGGATTTGGACTCTGTTAAACCAGGATGAAGCTTGTTCCAGCACTGCCTGCACTTCTAACAGGTCCACATCTCTACAGTCTGGTAAGAGGCTTGTTAAATAAGCTTCCTGATAATTACAGGGGGAAAGGATATGCCCAGAATGTGCATCTAATATAAACAGAAGAGAGATAACACAGCAAAAGTGGCAAAAAGCAAGTTTCGTGCATCAAAACACTGAATAGGCTGAATCTCATTTACGAATTAAAGTTGGTATCAAAGGGGTGGAGAGAACATCCTAATGAGAGCTGACCTGAGTGTTCAGACCACTGCTCTTGCCTCTACTGGTCCAGCCAACTGCATCACAGCCAGGAGAAGCTACATATCCATTTCGTTTAGCTTAAGAGATCCAGGGAAAAAAAATGTGTGTATGTGTGTATTTATCAGTTTTTTTTACACTCAACAAATTTTTAACATAGAGAATATAGTCTATTATGTCGTCACAGCTAAAACATAATTTTATCTCTAAGTGTTTTTTCCTCCAAATGGTAGATGAGCCTGAAAAGGTAATCCTATATGAAAGCTCAGATGCAGACATCTGTCATGCTAGCACAACTCCCAGCTATACATGTTACCAGCACTAAAAGACATGTCCTCCTCCACACATAGCTGTGCTAGATAATATACAAAGTACTTAACAGTATTTGGAATCATTGTTTGCAACTCCAGATTTTGTTATTATATTATTCCAGTCTATAAACTTGCATTTTCAAAAGCTAAAATAGAAAAAGAGTTGGTTGGTAGCTCTTCAGGTATAATCATTAATAACGATGAAAGATGGTAATTATTTCATAGTGACAAAAATACATCCTTAGAATAAGACAACGTGGGTCTGAATTCCAGCTCTGCCACTTAAGATAAGTAGTATTGGGACATTTCCTTATCTTGACCAAGGCCATATTGCTTCATCTAAAATGGGGATGATAATATCAACAAAGAAGTTATTATTGGTCTCTCAAGGTGAGCAGGAAGATCCTAGCCCTACTCCTATTTACCACGTAGCCTTGATTAAATTTCTCCTTGACGTCCCTTAATTTCTCAATCTGTTTTGCTTACCATGCTTCAAGATGGTAAAGAAGCATTTCTGAAAAGGAATCATACTACAAGTTCTCAGGTGACATGGTTATTGCATTCCACAAATACAGCTTAAATGTCGCCTCATCTGTGAAGCATCCTTGTCTCACCTTGCTCTCATGGGGCTTACAGTCTAGTGAGGGGAAACAGAAATACACCAGTAAGGTTAATGTGTAGTATGTGAAATAGTGATTGAATGCTTAAGTGTTATGGAGAAAATAAAGCAAGGATGGAAGTAATGGCTAATATTTAATGAGGATGGCCAAAGAAAGTCTTACGCGGAGATGTCATTTCAGTAAAAACCTGAAGGAGATGAGAGAGTGAGCCATGTGGATAACTAGGGGAAGAGAATTCCAGTCAGAGAGAACAGCAAGTGCAAAGGCCCTGGGGCTGGAGTTTACCTGATTTACTGAGAAATAGCAAGACTGTCGGTGTGTTGGAGAGGATTAGGGGGTGGGGGGAGAGATAGTAGGAGGAGAGATCAGAGGGGCATTGGAGCCAGGTCACGTGGGACTATTCTTATAGGCTAAGCTGGAAATCCACTGGAGAATTTTGAAGAGGGGAGTGATGAGATCTAACAAGTTTTATAAACTTTGTGTTGAGAATAGATCATAGGGAGTTAAAGCCTTGAAGCAGGGATACTAATCAGGGTGCTACTATAGTAATTCAGGTGCTACATACTGATGGCTTGACCCAGGCGTTAGAAGAGCAGGTGGAGAGGAGTGACGGAAGGGACCAGCAACAGGTTTGCTAATGAACTGGGCATCTACTATGAGGGAAAGAAGAAGGAAGAGATGGCTTCAAGGAACTCAGCCTGAAGAGCTGAATGATAGCGAAGTTGTTAACTGCGTGGGGATGAGCATGGAGCAGCTTTGGTGGGAAGGACGATCAGGAGTTCAGTTTTAGATATGTTAAGTTCAAGGTGCCTGTTAGACATATGCAGGCAGAGAAGTCAAGTAAACAGTTGAATACATGAGTTTAAATTGAAGAAAGAGTATAGGTGCCATGTAAGTTTGGTCAGCATATATACATTATTTAAAGTCATGAGAGTAAATAAAATCACAAAAGGAGTGCACGTAGTCAGAGCAGACAAGAGGGTCCAGGGTTGAGCATTTTTAGCACCGTTGTGAGGAACAGGCATTACTGAAGGAGACAGAGAGGCGGTCAGACAGACAGGAGGAAAACTGGGGGGTCTGAGGTCCTGGAAAGCGAGTGAAAACAATGAGTGACCACCAACAATGCCACATGCTGTGAGAGGCCAGGCAAGATGAGAACTGAGAAATGATCACCAGCTCTTGCCCTACAGAAGCCATGGGACCTTGCCAAGAGCTTCCACAGGTGGGGAGGGTGAAGGCTTGGGTGCAGTGTGTTCAAGAGAGGACGGAAGGAAATGGAAATGGCAGGCGTGGACAGCTCTTTCAAAGTTTTGCTCTGAGGGTGATCAGAAACACGGGTGGTCTCTGAAAGATGTGTAGTTGGATGGGTGTTTGTTTTTGTTTTTAAGATGGGAGAAATAACAGTTTATTTGTACACTGATAAACCAATCTGTTAGAGAGGGGAATTTTGGTGATTCTGGACAGAGAGGTAAGAGCTGCTGAGCCGTCTTGGAGCAGAAAAGACTGGATGAGAGTTGGTGCACAACTTTGCTATCTCAGAGACAATTAAAGTAGAAGGGAAAGGGAGGTATATGGACCCAGGTGCAGGAGCAGAGGAAAGGAGATGAAGGGAGTTCTCTTGGGGAAGTATCCTTCTAATTGCTCTATTTTCCACTGAAATAGTAAGCAAGGCCATCAGCTGAGTGTGGGGTTGGGAAGGGGGCATGGAGATGTGAGGAGAGAGGAGAAAGTAGCAGACAGTAAAACAAGATATCCCGAAAAGGACCTAATTGGTTTTAGGTGTGGTTTTTTTTTGAGGAAGATTAGCCCTGAGCTAACTACTGCCAATCCTCCTCTTTTTTTGCTGAGGAAGCCTGGCCCTGAGCTAACATCCGTGCCCATCTTCCTCTACTTTATACATGGGACGCCTATCACAGCACGGCATGCCAAGCGGTGCCATGTCCACACCTGGGATCCCAACCAGCGAACCCTGGCCGCCAAGAAGTAGAATGTGCGCATTTAACCACTGCGCCACCAGCTGGCCCCAGGACCTAATTGTTTTGATCCCTACAAACCAATCCTCTCCGTGGCACGTTTTATTTTAGGGTCTATCACAACTCTCCCCGTTACATCCTACCTAAAAAAACCTCGTTAGTATTCTAGATTCTTCCTTCTACTTAAGCCTCCATCAAATCAATCCCTCAACCTCCCAAACAGAAGTGTAGCAAATCCACTCTTCTTGTTCCCTCCGCCTCGGCCTGGGTCCACTTCTAGTCTGGATTATTGCAAAAGGCTCCTCACCAACTTCCCCGCTTCTAGACACAGTCCTTTCTCCAGGTATGAACAAATATGGAAATTATTTAATTATCAAAATCTAACACGTGTCAAATTATGTGGCTCTGGGTTAGATATTAAACAAAGAGAACTGTTCCTCCTTAATGCCGTGGCCATACAGATCTTTAAATATAGCCAATGTTTCCTGGCTTCAAAAAATAGTCAGCACCTCCTCTGCATGGCATTAGAAGGCTCTCCATGATCTTGCCTCTCTGCCTGCATGGCCTCATCTCTAGGCCGATCTCTCCTTCCCATTTATACTCAAGCCAACACTGTGCCAACGTTCTAAACACATTCCCTCTGCTCCTAATCCAGGAACAGAGGCAGAAAACAACAGTGCAGAAAGAGAGACACCGATGAGCGTTTCTTGTGGGTATTAAGAAGCAAAGTACTTAAATTACGTGGCAACAGTGATCTCGTGGAGACTAGCATTTATGACCCAACATTTCAGAAGCTTTTTAATGCCTCAACCATTTGCCACAGCCCAAAGAGGCAGACATCTTCCTCTCTTCCTCCTCAGTCTTCCTCTTTTAATTCTCTACTTCCTCTTTTCCCTGTGACTCATGCCAATCTGGCACAGCACATGTACCAATTCGCCACCATTTTTTCAAGCCAGCTTGTGTTGCCTCTGGTAGTTCATATTATTTGTTAGCACAAGGTTGAGGAATGATAATTTTTAAATATTATTTTAAGTAAGAGTTGAATTCCTCTTTTATCATCTGGCCAGTTTTAAGGATAGAGAATAAAGCTTCAAAACATATCTAGTACTTCTGGTGCTTTCAAAATATCTCCACATATTCTTTGATACCCCTGTCTTCAAGAGGTGGAGTCTATTTCCCCTCCTTTTGAGTTTGGGCTGGACTCGATGCCCCGCCTCTAAGGAAGAGAATACCGTGAAGTGAAGGTGTACGACTTTGGAGACTTGGTCATACAAGGCGCTGCTGCTCCTGCTTGCTCGCTCTCTGCCATGTGACGAGGATACTAACTGAGGCCTCCTGCCAACAGCCATGTGCGTGGGCCCTTTGGCAAGTGGACACTCAGGCAGGCGTCAGACATCCCGAGTGCTGCCCCCTGCAGGTAATCTGGGCCAGAACCACCCCGCCTGCTAAGCCACTCCAGAATTCCTGAACCACAGAAACTGTGAGATAATAAATGCCTCTTATTCAAAATCACTAAGTTTAGGATAACTTGTTATGTTTCAAAAGATCACTAATATGGTACTCATAATCATCAAATAATTTTTAATAGTCAAATAGATCTGGAATTCTAAATCCAGGTATTTTCACTTTATTTCACTGCTATGAAGTAACACAAAAAAAGAAAAATATGATTCAAAAATTTTATAAGATCATCATCTCTTGCTCTTTAATTTGAATTAAGCCTGGAATATTAATTTCCATTCTATGGAGAAGAGAAACAAGTAGGGAATTTTTAGAGAGGATTTAATATGAAAGAATACAGAGTATTTTAACAGTTTCTAGAGGACTTTCCCTATGTAATCTTAGCTCTTAATAGATGAACATGGATGTGTGCACATGTATCTATTGAGAGCAGCAATTTCATTGACAACCACCTTAATTCTTTAAGAATGCTTGAAAAAATGAAATTATTTAATAATCAAAATCCATCCAAGAATCTAATGATGTGGCTCTGGGCGAGATATTACACTAAGAAATTGTGATGGTTATCTACAACTGGTCCCAGACATCCAATATTCATTATTCAGGGTCTATGTAAAACTTCTCAAAATTAAATTTATAAGTGATCTATTAAATCAAAAAAGTAATGCATTCCAAGAAGTGCTGGAATGGTTATCCTGAAAGTACCAATGAAGATAAACCTCATATTCAATAAAACATAGCATTCAGTCTGAACCACATTTTCTGAGCATTAAAAATAAGATCTGGATGAATACAGTGTAGGATTAATTTAATCTTCAGTCTGAAGCTTTTTTTTTTTTAAGGTTTTATTTTTCCTTCTTCTTCCCAAAGCCCCTAGTACATAGCTGTATATCTTTAGTTGCGTGTCCTGCTAGCTGTGGCATGTGGGAGGCCGCCCCAGCAGGGCTTGACGAGCGGTGCCAGGTCTGCACCCAGGACCCGAACCGGCAAAACCCTGGGCCACTGAAGTAGAGCACACAAACCCAACCACTCGGCCACGGAGCCAAGCCCCAGTCTCAAGCTTTGATTCACCCCTTCTTCTCCTGGATCAGTAGTGTGGCCTCAGGGGTTTAACCTATTAGCACCATGCTGTTCATCTGCTGCTATTAAGAAATGTTTTTTTCCTTAGGACAGTGGTTACCACCTTCTTCTTCGTAAATACACTTTATTATTTAAAGGGCAATGTGGAAAAGGAAAAAGAAAAGATCATCACCATCATGACATCAAGTCCAGAACAAACGGAAAATTTGCAGAGTGCTTTTGTTTTGTTTCTAAAACAAAGCTACAAGAAAGAATATCGCAGGAGAAAAAAGGCAATCAACAATTTATAAGTGAAAAAAAACACATAACTCGCCAATTCTTTAAGACTAAAATAGACCTAGTTCAACTCTGCTTATTTTTGTAGCTATGTTTTCATCTAGACTGACTTGGAATTGAAGGATTATGCATAAAACCATAACGTTTATCTGTTCCAAGCTTACTTGGAAAATTTAGGAAAGCCGCAGTCGGTACTGTGAGCACGAGATCATGGACAGCATCTCCTCGGCCTCCGCCTCTCGTGGACAGCCGGATGCGCTTCCTCTCTCAGAACTCTGGGATAAACACCGCAGGCATCGGCCCTGTGAAACCACAGCTTCCACCCTTCCTCTGGACTTCTCTAGCTCTGAAAATCTTGTCCTTCCTTTGAACTTGTGTGTTGAATACTGAACTCATTTAACATTTGCCCTGTTGCTTTGTATTGATATTTAATTCCTGGTATACAAGACCCACATCTACAAATTGAAAAAAACTTTAAAGCAAGTATCTTCCTTGCTGCATTTTTTTTCTATCCTCCCTGCCTAGACCAGTGCGCTACATAGTGCAGTGACTCAATTACTTGTCCAAACGAAATAATTCAGGGGAAAAAGTATTTTAAAATGAGCAGATCAAGTCATATAGCTTAGATTCTAGAAAACATTCACTTTTTTGTATTGCAGTTGGAGTTACACCTCTGATTCCATTAATGCTTTATTTTGTGATTTTCGGCAGGCATTAAGCCGCCTTGATTCATCAAAGTATTTATCTCATAAAAATTAGCTGATTTTTTTGAAATTTTTCAGGTTTTTTTTAAAGGAAGATATAAATAAGTACACATTTAGCTAAAATGCTCCTTTATCACATTGTAAAAAAAATGTATCATAAATCCTGTTATATTTGCATCAAAGAATTAGTATATCATCAAGTATTATAAAATAAAATCAAATGCTAAAATAAAAGTAGAGAAGGTAGAAAAGAGCTCTGATTCCAAATTAGATCTCTACTTAATAAGTGGAGTTGACCTTCAACCAAGAGAAAACAGGTGTTTCAGCCTAGCCGGAAAGACATTATTGGATATAATCTCCAGCTCAGATCAATAAGAAATTTTCACAGAACTTGCATTATGTCACAGTGTCCTGGCCTGCTACCTCATCGGTGCAGCCCCTATAAATAAAAAAGAACACCCATCTCTACCAGGTCATAAGCAATACTTCAGAGGAGGGCAGGATTCAGAAATAGGTCATCTGAGATACGGGGAAAGAGGTGAATTTCCCTGCGCTTCTTCACTAAACATAAAAGAACTGGTTACAGAAATAACTAATGCAAGTGACAAAAATAAAAACTGGTTCAAGTGCGTAGGTCCAAAAAATCCAGCATTATGTATGAAAGAGATTTAACCGCAGCCCTAAAAATCCACACACTTGCTGCAAATGTTCTTCATCGTACTTCATGTGCCTGTCGTGGTTCTTCTCTGGAGCACACCGGCCGATGAATATGAAACACGTTCCTGTAACTCTCATTCCTGGTACAGATTTCCTCTTGTTTACTGGATGGATTCCTTTTAAGACATTATAGAGGACGTGACTCTGATCCATCTTTCTCTCTCACTCTTTTTCTTTTTTTCATTTTAAAAAAAGTCTGCCTGCAAAGTGGTTTAAACACTTAGCTTTGAAGAACCCTCAGACTACAGCCAGTCTCCCTGTTTCCACCTTCAAGTCCTGCCTCTGCATGGAGCCACGTTAAACACATCAGTAGTTACCTCCTCTCCCTCGCCTAAATCAACATTACTTTAAACGTCTACCACAATGGCCCACGAAAACACTGAGGGAGGGGAAGACACTCGAGTGCAGGCATCATCCATAGCAGAATCTTAAGAAACCCACCTTCCCACATTATGACCCTGCAGTCAGATTGCCTAGGTTTGAATCTCAGCTTCACCAGTGTTTAGTTATGTGACTTTGGGTGAGCTCCCTAAACACTCCGTGCCTGTTTCCTCATCTGTTAAGTGGGAATAAATAATGACCACCTCCTATGGTTGGTACAAAGATTAAATGAATTAGTATGTGCCAGGTTGTAGAACAGCTTCCACAAGATAGGTCGTTATCTCAAAGTCCCATCCAGAGTCCGACCCCACAGTCCCCATCCACTCTAATACACAGCCTGGGCCGGCTCTCTTCTCTCCCTTCACCCTTTTTCTTTTTGTCTTCACTCATTTTCTCTAGCCAGTAGCTCTCTGTCCTTTCCAAAATAAATTATTTTGCCTCCTCAAGCTCTCCAGTTTTTTCCCCCACTTTGTCCATTAACCCCATTCTTTTAGAAAGGAGTAGGCAGAGGGAAAGATTGTAAAAACTTATCCTCAATGATGTTTTTAAAAAATTTCTGTTACAGAAGCTTAGGAGTATCTATGATCCTGACTTCTAAAAAGGTATTGCTGTATCGATTATACTTAAGATTAACATTAATGAAAAGAAGTCCTGAAAACTTTTAATTAGTTGAAATACTTCACAAGAAGAGACAAATAAGGAGATTATATATTTTACTAAATCTTAAAAATCTTCCTGAATTTTCTGGACTATGTTATAGTTCAGACTTTAGTATTCAGTATTCAACTGCTCTGTTCAAGCAGCTTTCCAGAGTTGGCACCTATGCCTTCAGAAACCAGGGTCACTAAAAGGCACCGGGGCCTTTATAAACAGTCAATAATCACATTTCATTTTAGTTTCCTTGGTAATTAGTTGGAATTGATGTTGGCTTACTCAATATAGTTGGACTAACACAAAGAGAAGACGACAAATTCATTTTGCCTCGTTTCTGAGGGAAAACAGTGAAAAGCATTTTTCTTTTAAGCTTCAAGTTTGTTAGAGGATAAGAGACCAGTTAAGTCAGGTAACAGATCAGTTAAGTCAGGACTGTGCTGGTTCTTAAGTGGCCGATGACCTCTTCATATAACTTTATCATTCCTTGTCTCTCTTAAAAGCTCTGTGAGTTCTCTGTCTCCTGTTAAAAAGCAACGGTTGACATTTATTGACCACTGCCAGTGTGCAAGGAACTATGTTAAGCCCTTTGCATGCATGAATGCATTTAATCTTCATAACCCTCTGAGGTAGGACTTTTTATAACCCCCATGTTTCAGATGAGGAAACTGAAGGGCAAAGGGATTAACCAATTCCACCCTGATTACTCATCAAGTCAGTGGGAAAGAAGGGATTCTAGCCCAGAACAAGCAAGCTTAACAATTACTCCCAAAAGCCTACTATGATTCTCTAACTTGATTTCAAAAGCTTCGTGAGAGAAAGAGTACTTTTCTGTGTACACAAAAACAAACACTGCCCTGAGTTTGTTTACATAGATATAAACTTAAACATAATTCTAGAAGTCATATCTTGCATCTTCTTAGTGGCCTTGGTTCTCAGTCAGCCAAATTACTTTTTTATGCTACATAGCCATGCTGAGAGTATGTCTGTTCTGTTTTTCTTCATTCCTTTTCTCTGAAGAAATAATTCTCATAGGAAATCATTTCGAACTGGGTGGTGCGAATGTGGGAGGAGAGAGAGCAAGGGGGAGAGGAGAGAGAATGGGGAGGGTCAGCAAGATGTTGAAAAAGCTGTTTGGAAACCCTCCCTTCAGTTAAGTTACTAAATCTCCAGTGAAGTTACTAAAGGTTTTTTATCTCCTGAAATGCTTGGTATGAGTGCACTTTTGAGGAAAGCAGTGAAGAGCCCAGGCTTCATATCAAGTCATCACAGGGTAAAACAGAGACAGCAGGAGGACGCCAGGGCATGGCAGGGAGGATGCTCAGGAACCCTGCGGGATTCTTAGGGGGAGCTTTGGACGATCACTATCTGGGGACCTGTGGCTGAACCCACTTTAATTATACCTGTAAGTAAGCCAACAGCCCTTGGCTGAGAGTGGGGTTATATATTCAAGTAATCAAATTTAAATCCTCTCCACTAGAACGGCTAAACTTTTTTAAATTGACAATACCACGTGTTGTCAAGGATGTGAAGCAACTGGCAGTCTCATACATTGCTAGTAAGAGTGCACATGGCACAGCCACTTTGGGAAAGAATTTGGAAGTTTCTTATAAAACTAAACATTTACCTAACATATCACCTAGCAATTCCTCTCCTATATATTTATCCAAGAGAAATGAAAACATTAACATCCACACAAAGACCTGTATGCAAACATTGACAGTGACTTTTTTCATAAAAGATAAAAACTGGAAATTCAAATGTCTACCAATTAATGAATGGACAATCAAATTGTGGTATACCCATACAAGAGAATAAACAGCTCAGTAATAAAAAGGAATAAACCACTGACCCATGCAGCAACATGGACGAATCTCACCAGCATTATGCTAAGTGAAAAAAGCCAGACACACAAGACTACATACTGGAGGATTCCATTTATGACATTGTAGAAAAGGAAAAACAATACTAACAAAAAACAGATCGGTGACTGGCAGGGGCTGGTGGCTGAAGGAGATGGGGACCAAGTGCAAAGGGGTACAGGGAAATAGCTGAGGTGACAGAAATGTTCCATATCTCGATTATAGAGGTGGTGACATGACTGTCTACACATTTGTCCAAACTCACCCAATTGTACACTTAAAATTTTAGGGTGAATTTTATTATACCTCAATACAGCTGGGGGTTTTGTTGTGGTTATTTGTTAGAATTTAAATCATCCTCACAGGTAGTCATAAAAAGAGAAACACGTGTGTCCTGAAAATGCTCTCTTACAGAAGGGCAGTCCCACTCAGTTCGCCGTGGCGATTCTGTAGCACATCTCACGGATTCCCCAAGTCCTTACTATTGGGGAGACTGTTCACACTATTTAGAATGACTTTAATCAGAGTAGGATTCAAAGTGAGTCTCTTGGCCAGTACAAAGTTGTGTTTTGGGCCATGATTTTAAAGCAGAGATACTAACTAAAAGCTGAACATTGTCTTCTTAAGAGCACAGAATCATAGTCCTTGGTTTACAACTAGGGCTGCCTGATAAAATAGAAGACCTCTAGTCAAACTTAATTTCAGATGAACAACAAATAATTTTTTAGTATAACTAGGTCCTAAATGTTACTTGGGACGTATTTTTTATTTCCTATATCTGGCAACCCAATTAATAGCACTATCATCATTAGTCCATGCATTGCCTTAATTAACTTACTAATTAATCTGATATTCGTGTTTTAGCTGCAGGAATTTTTAGTAACTATCCTCTTAAGAAACCTTGTAGCAACTCTAAGGCACCAAGAACTTATTTCAGATACTGAGAAGTGACTGATTCTGGATCCTGTTAATCAAATTGTGATTGACCCAGGGTATCAGCATCAACCTCATGCTTGTTAGAAAAGGATCTCAGGTCACACCTAGACCTACTGAATTCAGAATCTGCATTTTAACAAAATCCCTATGTGATTCATATGCACATTAGTATTTTAGGAGCACTGATTTAGAAAGCTGTGTTTTAGGAAAATTCCCAGGGCATATGCAGGGTGGATTGAAGGGGAACTGACTGCAAGTATAGAAACCCCTTACAAGAATATTTTAAAAGTTCAGGCTTTGCTTCAAGATCTGAATTCTGGTGCAGGCAGCGGGAATGAAAAGAAAGAAACTGAAATGAGAAACACTCTAATGGAAAAAAATCAATGGGACTTGGTAACAGACCAGATGGAGGAGAGAAAGGAAAGATGTCAGAATCCGAATGTAAATCAAGTACAAGCATCAAAGTGTTTCTAGTCTCCTTGGCAGGGGTTCTCAACCTTAGCTGCGTTGTGATCACCGTGAGCTTTAAAATACTGATGCCTGGGTCCCAACCCCAGAGACTCTAATTTAAGGTGAAGCCCGGGCATTAGAATTTCAGACTACTTCCCATGTGATTCTACTGTGCAGCCAAGGTAAAGAAACACCAATACGGGCTCTTTCAATCTATTTGTTTTCACTTAGAGTAGTGATTTTCAACCCTTGCTACAGTTTACTTGGGAGCTTTAAAAATATATCAGTATCCAGACGTTGCCCTTAGAGATTATGATTTAATTGGTAATATTTTAGAAGTTCTTCAGTCAATTGTAATGTGCAGCCAGGGTTGAGAACACTCAATTGAAAAATTCAGTTTAATTGGTAATTTATTAACCATTTTTTTAAAATAAGTATAAATGAAGAGGGAAATCAGTGCTAACAGACTCCAAACCTTCTAGTTAGGTGAAATACAAACCAACATATTTTCATTTGCTTGTTATAACTTCACAATGAAATTTACTTGGAATTAGCTACAATTTCCATTTTTTCAAAACTTCATTTTGAATCCAAAAAGAATAGGCTTATGACCATTGCAATTAGATAACCATTTATGAAATGAGCATTATTCAGACACTTAAAATATAATATGAAATAAATTGATTCCAACTGCAGACACAATTATATATCTTAGGATAGAATAAGGTCCTGGGGCAGAAGGATAGGAAGGAAACAAAATGTCTGAAATTTATTCCTAAGTCAAAGTAAAGACTCTATCAGGACTGAACCCTATAACTAAAGTCCAAATAAAAAATATCGAGCAGAACATTTAAGCATTTTAGTTAACTTAATCACTATAGGATTATTTCATAAATGTGCAAAGTAAAGTAAAAATTTTCTTTCAAAATGAGAAATGTTTCCAAATAACCTTTTATAAAAGGGAAAATTGGCTTACCTCTTCCCTATGATTCTTTATTGGCATACAAAGAATACTTTGTGTCTTGTAGCCTGTAATTTGGTCAACTTCTGCATTGAATCGAGGATCCTAGTAGGGAAAAAGAAATTCAATTTAATGACTGACCTGTTCAAAGATTGATTTGATTTTTCCCATTTATAAGATTAGAGAAATCTAACCTTTGACTTACCTTGTTGCTCTGAATGACAATTTTATCATTGTAAAAGGCACTGCTGAATGTAAGTACGTATCATCTTTGACAAAGATAAATTTAAGTGTTTTTTAGAAGCTAGTGTTTATGAGAACCAAAAAAATACAGACTCAAACAAATAAAGGAAATACAAACAAAGAAATAAACTCAAAGAAATTAAGGAAATTCAAAATATTAACCAATTTGCATAGCGTTACTTAGATTCAGGAAAACTGGCAACTCTCCTCCCCGTAACACAATTTGCCTGTTCCCATCTCACTACCTGATTCTTCCATGCCATCCAACAGGAAAGCATCTCTGCTCTGAAACTTTTCCTATAAAACCAACCACCTCCAAAACAAACTTCCAGTATTGACTTTACTCCCTTGTAATGGTCGTTTATATAATTCCTCAGTATTCTGTTCTATCTCAGGTGTTCACAAGAATTTATATCTTTTCTTTTCTTTTTTTTTTTGTATATGTAAAAAAGCTGCATGGCCTCAACCAGACTGTAAACAACTCAATCTTTTGAACCTCTTTCCCCTTTTATAAAGTATTTCATGCACATCCAGTAATTACAAAGGACTCTGACAGGTGTAAAAGTTCTAAATGTGAGCTAAAGAAAGGTACAGGCTATTTTCTCTTAAACTCCAGATTGGGAAGATTGAAGTTAGTTAGGCTGTAAACTCTATGAGGGGCTTTTTTTGGGCTCATCACTGTATTCCCAATATTAGCACAGGAACTCAAAAGCATTTGGTAAATAAATGAAAGAATTCATCAACAAGTGATATCATAGTTATCAACTGTGATCATTTTTAGCTTACTATAGTTTAAATTAAATCTTGTAGGTAGGGGGAAAACATACTAAAGGAAATGGACAGATAACCACTATATGAAGAAAGATTAGAATGGAAAAAACAAACCAGAACATAAACATTTGAATGAGTATTGTTCCTTCAAAGCAACAGCCTTGGGAAGTTACATGTTTAACCTAATAATAGCATCACTGCTCTCAAAACTCTGCTTTAGGAATTCCCCTCAGAGAATATGGAATAGCTACATTGGAAAATCCTCATCTTTGAAGGTCATTTCTATTTTTTTTTTAAATTAGTCTAAAGTCATGCAAAGCCAAAGCTGTGAATGAAGTAAATGACTATACTAGATTCCATCAATTGGGGTCAGAAATGAGGCCAATTTTCCCCTGAGAGGGCCAAACCTGGCATTAAGGACAACTGCAAAAGAAAAATTATAAAATGGTGGAAAATCAGTTTAAATATTTTATATTATAAATAAACACTACTGCATTTTTGCTTTTTCTGCAAACATACTCAAAGTTATATTGAGACACAGAGAAAACCTGGGCTGAATGTTTCTAAGAAATAGTTCCTAAATAACATACTTTAGTATGCAAAGTATCAAAAGCAATTCTGATATTGATGAATTAAAGAAGTCGAAATTTATTAACTTATAGAGTAAACTATTCTACAAGCTAATAATCAAAATATGAATAAAAATGCACCTTCAGCAATTATTTTGTTAATGAATATTTGAATTACAAGACCAATTTATGAAGATGATTAAACCCAACTATCTAATCACAGCAACAGAGTTTGACAGACTGAAATTAGCAGGACTATCACAGCATTTTTGTGCATACTACAAGTTTAAAATCAACAGCAGCCTGGATCACACTCTTCATTGAAGGAGGCGGGAGTAACATATGCTTCAAATTCATTTAGGTGAATTTTGGCATCTCAAAATATTTTCCTTTAACAATGCACTCACTGCAGAGGCAATACACAGAGAGAAGTTCTAACCCCGTTAGGTCCAAGAAACACCAAAAAAAAAAAAAATGGAGCACTACTGTTATTGTGATTATTCCTTTCATTGTTTATGAGAATATGACAATGTAAAAAAAAACACAAGCCTTGGATCTCCACTTGCCATAATAAAGCAACTGCTACCAGACTTGCCCTACTGCTTCACTAGACAGTGGAGAGCGAAAATACATGATTGCCATGCAATACTCCAGCTTTCTTCCTGGGAGCATTTTCCTGCTGGGGAGAAGGCAGGCAGTATCCAAGTGGAACAACAGTTCCAAACGGAAGTGAAAGAAATTCAAGACTTCTAAAGTGGCTGGAATTTGAAAGGCAAAGTACCTGATAAGAGAGGCTGTGTTGGGGGATTGGGGAGAGGGGTCTAAAGGAGGAGTGGCAGAAGACTGAGCAGTTACTCACTTCAGACATGTACAGAGCAAGACTCTGACCTTGCAAAAATGACCTGTTGAAGTCTGAAAGCAGAACAGGGACACCAGTTAGGGAAATGTTTAGAGACACTGGAGTTCCAGTCGAGCCAGAGGAGAGATCTTACTAAGCACCTCAGGCATTCAGTTGAGACACAGAACCATATCCTAGATTCAGGGGGCACTCCCTAAGATTAAATTCAAAAGTAAAATAGATCCACCCTAACAAATAACAATATCAAGGCCAACAAGACCAAAGATCTCTCAATAATTTCAATGCCTGCAAGAACAAATGTCAGCCTTATTTTAAAGGAAGACGAAATGATCCAAAAGCCCTGCAATGAAACATCCACAATGTCCAGCATGAAATCAAAAATCACGACACATGTGAAGAAACAGGAAACTGCAACCCATAATGAAGAGAAAAACTAGGTAATAAAAATGGACCCCAAGATGATTCAGATGTTGGAATTAACAGACAAAAGATTTTAAAGCAGCTACTATAAATGTATTTAAGGACTTAGAAGAAAATATGGTAATAATGAACTGATAAGGAATCTCAGCAAAGAAAGAAAAAACTATAAAGAAAAATAAAGCCACATGAAAATTCCAGAATTGAAAAGTATAATGTCTAAAATGAAAAGTTCATTGAAGGGTATGTGAACCTGAACATAGATCAACAGAAAGTATCTAATCAGAAGAACTCAGAGGGGGAAAAAGAAAAAACTTACAAAAAGTTAACAGAGTCTCAGTGTTTTCTGGTATGATATCAAGTGGTCTAACATATATATAATTGAAGTCCCAAAAAGAAGAAAGAGAATGGAGCAGAAAATATTTAAAATTAAATATTTTATTTTTATTTAAATAAACACAATTAAAAATAAAATATTTAAAATTAAACCAAAAATTTCTCAAAGTTGTTGAAAACCTTAAACTTACACACATGGTGTGAAAATGAAATACAGCACCACAGGAGATGCAAACACAAAGTATAGCTGACTTCTCACAAGAAAAATGAAGACCGGAAAAAAGTGGGAAAACTCTTTTAAAGTGTTGAAAGAAACTATTATTAACTAATATATTTTAAGAATACAGGCAAAATAAAGGCATTTTCAGATCAACTAAAACTGAGAGAATTTGTCAGCACCAGACCCATACTACAAAAAAGAGCTAATGGAAGTTCTTCAGCCTGAAAGGAAAGATACTGGAACCTGCAGAAAGGAGTGAAGAAGTTAGAACTTGGCTTGAGCACATGCTTAAAGAGTAAGGAAACCTGGTTCTTCATTTTTGGAGAAGGAAACACCTAACAGAGAAAAGAAGCAGAAAAAAAAAATGTACCTTGAGATGTGGATTGAAATTGGAGGTATCAGTAAGAATTCATTGTTTTTAATATAATAAGTAGATAGGTATAGAAATAAATAAAATATAGTATGTGTGTATATTTGATTATTTTTTTCCTAGCTCTGTCTACTAACATATTAGCAATGAGCACATATCAGAAGCAATGAGCACACCTAGTGGCCAGACCTTGGTTTCTAAATACCATCCTTTCCTTGGAAGCAAGGCTCCTTGGAAAAAGAACATTCTAGGGCTAGGGTAGGGAAAGTCTAAGATAGCCTGGAACATCTTGTTAAGCCAGTAAGAACTTTCAGCCCCACCAGAAAGCAAGAAAATTGTAGTGATGGGGGCATATCAAAAGTAGATGGGAGTCTGCAAATCTGCTAGAATTTGAGAAGCCAAATAAATAAAGATAATAACAGATCATAACTCATAAACAAAATGAAAATCCATGAGTCCTCAGTGATATAAATGAATGAATGAATGAATAAAAAAGACAAAACTCTTCCTCACATTGGAATGCCACCTAATAAATATAGAAGGTATGATGGCATCAGAAAATCACTGGATGCCAAAACTGGTAAATGTAGGTTGATGAGGGATAGGATATTTACATAATATCAAAGTATCTTCCCATAAGATACTTATTAATTTGTTGTTTTTAGTGCCATCAAGTCTCTCCGACTCCTAGTGACCCTGTGTACAGCAGAGCAGAACTCTGCTGGGTCTTTTTGCTCCATCCTCTCACCTACCAGCACTGTATCAAACAATGCTGCACTGCTATTCACAGGGTTTTCATGGCCATTTTTTTGGAACTGGGTGGCCAGGTCCTTCTTCCTAGTCTGTCTTAGTCTGGAAGTTCCAGTGAAACCTGTCCACCATGGGTGACTGCTGGTATTTGAAATATCGGTGGCATAGCTTTCAGCATCACAGCAACATGCAGCCGCCACAGTATGACAATTGACAGACGGGTGGTATGGTTCCCTGACCAGGAAACGAACCTGGGCTACGGCGGTGAGAATGCTAAATTTTAACCACTAGACCACCAGAGCTGGCTACTTATTATTTACAATGAGAAACTGTACCCTTATAGTGGAGAAACCCGGTGGACACTACTGTAACCAAGTTATCAAATTTAACACCATCAATACTGGGATAAACTAATATCACATGCTTCCTGATAACATACACTGAGAAGGTCTGTGGTATAATAAAAAATATATTTGGTCTTTATCCCTGGTTCCTGGCACAGAGCTTCTAAAACCCTTAAAATTTCCTGAGTTGATAGGAGAATATTTTGATATTCCTAACAAGCCCCTTTCTAGCACAACTTAGTTCATGCGAATGAGATGATTCATGGGTAATTGAGCCCCAGATAGCTTCAAGATGGGGGCTGGCTGCCAGAAAAACCAACCAATTGACTGGAGGGTTAGAACTCTCAGCCCCAGCCCTGACCTCCAGAGAGCGAAGTGGGTACTGGCGACCAGGTTGGTGAAGATATCTATGTGCTGGGATGACGGCCCCCCTACTCAAAGGGCATGTAAGTTCTGTGTCCCCCACATCCCATTGCTCACCCTATGCATCTCTTCCATTTGGCTGTTCCTGAAGTGTTTCCTTTATAATAAAACTGTAATTGTAAATATAGCACTTTCTTGAATTCTGTGAGTGATTCTAGCGAATGACTGAACTTGAGGGGGGAACCCCTGAATTTCCGATCAGCTGGGCACAAGTGCAGGTAGCCTGGGGACTCCATTTGTGGCTGGTGTCTGAAGTGGGGGCAATCTTGTGGGACTGAGTCCTTAACCCGGAGGGTCTGCGCTGACTCCAGGTAGTTACAGTCAGAACTGAACTGGATCCCAGGACCCCCAGCTGGTGTAAGAGGAAAGAATTGACTGTTGTCTGGAACACCAAACAAGGTCTCAACATCAACACCTGTGGTATTCCTGCCCTAAGTGCCTAACTTGAATCTATTCAGGAAAGATAGTCTACTAAATAACTGGCCTGTATTCTTCCAAAATATATGCCAAGAAAAATAAACACTGACAAACTATTCTGGATTTAAATGAGACTGAAGAGACATGACAGGTATGTACAATATGTAATCCTGGGTTAGATCCTTGATCAGAGGGAAAAAATAACTATAAAGGACATTTATGGGACAATTGGCAGAACCTGACTATGCATTGTTAGATAATAGTATTGTATCATAAAATTTCCTGATTTTGATAAATGTGTTACAATAGTGTAAAAGAATATTCTTGTTAGAAAACATACACTGAAATATTTAGTAAAAACGTCTCCAACTTAGATGGTTGAGAAAAAATAATATGCATTATTACTTATATGCAATATAAATAGAAAAAGAAAATGATAAAGCAAATGGGGCAAAACACAAACAACTAGAGAATCTGGGTGAAGGGTATACAGAAGTGTCTTATACAGTCTTGCAACTTTTCTGTAAGTTCGAAATTATATAAAAATAAAAAAACAAAAAAAGGAAACAACGGAGTAGACTTGCCAAATTATACACTGGTTTTCTTCCAGAGTGGCATTTTTAAGACATTTAAGCCCCAAGATTATTAGAACTGTGAACAAAGACAAATATTGCAGCTCCCAAACTGTGTTCCCTGGGGTACAATTATGCCATGACAGCTTAGTAGATTTATCAAAATTAAAACAGTTGCTAGTGTTATTTCTTTCTTCTAAAATTCAATTTGCAAATAATTTTACTCATCAGAAACTCATTTGAGAGAGCTCATATTTCTTTAGAAAAATATCTTGATAAATCCTTGGAGTAGAGGTGAGACCCACAGGGTGAGAGATGGGGAAGATTCATTTATCTGGAGAACGAATGACAAGGGAGGAATGATGGAAGGATGGAAGGAATAGCAGCTACGTGGTGAAGGCCACACGAGTGGAATGTGACCCTTCCCTAAGACCCTCCAAGTTTTCTTCCAGAAATCATGGCATACATGGAGTGGTTGTGCTATGGAAACAGGAGAAGAGTCCAAGTTTTGTACTCCAGTTGACTTGGGAGAACGAGGGGTGTTTTGACAATGTAAATCCTTTGACATAGGAAATCTTAGCTAGGCTTAAGGACACGGAATTAGGGGTTCAAGGCAATCGGTGATGGTTAATTTTCTATGTCAACTTGACTAGGCTAAGGGATGCCCAATTCACTAGTGAAGCATTAGTTCTGGCTATGTCTGTGAGGATGTCTCCTCAAGAGATTAGCATTTCAACCAGTAGACTGAGTAAAGAAGATCTTCACCAATGTGAGCGGGCATCATCCAGTCCATTGAGGGCCTTAACAGAACAAAAAGGCAGAGGAAGGGCAAATTCACTCTTTCTGTTTGAGCTAAGACATCCATCTTCTGCTGCCCACCTGCCATCTATCGGAGCTCCTGGCTCTTGGGCTTTTGGATTCAAATCCAGACCAGACTTACACCAGTGGCCCCTCGATTCTCAGGCCTTCAGACTCTGAATTACACCACCAGCTTTCCTGGTTCTCCAGCTTGCAGACAGCAGAAAGATCATGGAAGCTCTACCTAATTCCAACTGAGCTAATTCCTATAATAATCTCCTCTAACTTATCTATATATATCCTGTTGGTTCTGTTTCTCTGAAGAACCCTTATACACAATCCAATCTAGATATTGGATGATATCTAGTTTTCATATACTGTCTTGCACCGCATAAAAATATTTCAGTTAACAACAGACCACATATACAACGGTGGTCCCATAAGATGAGTACCACACAGCCTAGGTGTGTAATAAGCTAAACCATCTAGGTTTGTGTAAGTGTACTCTATGATGTTCATGTAACAGAATCGCCTAGTGATGCGTTTCTCAAAACGTATCCCTGTGGTTAAGCGACCCATGACTGTACAAAGAAAACACCAAACACATTTACATAGTTGTTCTGATTATTATGTGTCAATATCTTATTATTCATAAATGCTGTGCCACATTCAAGAAAGCTGCTGCATAAATGATGGGCTGACGCAGGAGGAGATGGTGTGACTGAACACCAATATATAAGCAGCATTTACCAACTAACCCTATCATTGGTATTTGTGGTCTAATTGAGAATTACTGGTCTAAGTTGGGGAGCTTGTCTTAGATTTTAAATATATGAATGTGTAATTTTACTAGTAATAAAATGGTTGAATCCTCAAATTTATGTCATTCTGTTACAAAGTTTTAAAGAGCGAATCAAATGTTGACCCCTCCTTACAATTAATTTGTCTGAGACTATTTTTCAATTCTTAGCTTCAGTCTGAGCACTACTATATTTCATGGCTACCTCATGGTGGTCTGCTACATTACAACTTTTAAAGTGTTCTGTGGTCAAATAAGCTTAAGAAATACTGCTATACAGTGTCATTTTTACAGATGCATTTTTAAAGAGGGAGGACTCAGAAAACATTAGAATGTATTTTCATACTCTGACTACTTTCACAAAGGCCATGAGACAGTATTTTGATTATTTAAATTATGGGTGGGGCTGAGAAATGAATTATACATTAGCCACTGACTTCCACTGTTAATACCAATGTAAATTACATGTCACAGATCAACTCCACAGCTTCTATTGAAATTCCTGGGACACAAATAACTTCTGCAAGGCCACTAGAAACACAGATCAGGGTGCCAAGAGTGAAGTGGCAACATGAGGAACTCACAGGCTAAGAGGCTTCACTCTGGGAGCGTCACAGACCAAGGGCATGGGGCCTCTTTTAGACAGCAGTACAAGAATTAAATCATTACTAACTGCAAAACAAAAACTACATTGTCAAAACTTTAAAGATGGTAAGCAGATGAAACAAAATGCTTATAAGGGAAAAAAATTTCCGGGCTGGAGGAACACAAGCACGCGGACAGATGAACTTTCTCAGCAAAGCTGAAGCATATTTATGGTCCTACTGTACTTGAGACTATAGTGCCATTGAAAAGCGGAAACACAGCTGTCACCTAAGACAGGAAGGGAATTCTGCAAATCTGGCAGCAGTCCTTCAGCTGTGTCCTTAATACCCCTCTTGGAGTCAGCTACCGTGTGACGTTACTACAGAGCTCAAAGAGGTCATGGAGAGAGCTCCATGAAGAATTCGAATTGAATAAACTGCTTGTACAGAATGGATTCTGAAAAATATCTCAGGATTTAACCTTCCTGAACTACGACATCTCTCCCCAAATCCCTGCCCTCGGTGTTCCTTACCAGTTACCATTATTTATTCACCCAACTTGAAACCTGAGTCATCTGTGACTCCTCTTTTCCTCCTCACTTCCATCTCCCATTAGCTGCCAAGTCCAGCAGATTCCGCTTCTTCATCTGAAGTCCATTCCCTCCTTTTGATTTTTAAGGCCAATGCCCTGGTTCAGGTCCTCACTTCTTCACACTATTACAATAATCTATCCTCCCAGCTTCCAGTATTTTTCCCTCTAATTCATTTTATGACCACTGTAAAATTCATCTTTCTAAAGCACAGTCAGAATCATACTAGTCCACTTTTCAAACCATCTTCAATTATTCCTCATGGCCCTGGACCACATACGTACTCCTCAACCTGGCATTCAAGACCCCAGCAATCTCTGGGCTCTGCTCCAACAGCTCCTTAATGTCTATACGGACTATACCCCTACATTTCCATACAAGCGCCATGCGATCCAACTTCCCTGTCTCTTCTTCCAGCTTCTCTTTACATCTGGATCTCACCATGCACACAACTCAATCTATTCAAATCTTATCTATTTTCCAGGATCCGTTATCAGCATTACTTCCTCAAAGAAACCTTTCTCCATTTCCCCAACTCAATGTCATCTCCTGCTTCCATGAACCTACCACATTTTCCTTGGCATCTATTATGCTCTGCTTTCTATTCTACTTATCTATCTTATCTACTATAAGTTTCACTGAATCAATACTTATCAAGACTCAACTATGCACCAGGCACTGTATTAGGCACCAGTGACACAGGGGTGAATGAAACAGCAGTGACCCCTCAAATTACATATAAGAGTGTCGAGCTGGGATTATCCCAGAACCTTTATGGTGTACTATGTGGTAGGTAGCTAGAACAATTGTTCTTTCAAAGTGCTAGAAAGTATTTCATAAATATATCAAGTGTCATTCAATTAAGATGCTTTGTTTAAAACCCATAATTCTATCAATAAAAATGATTATTTTAAATAGAAAATTTGAAGAATCATATAGTATAATCTTTAAGTCCTTAATTAAAGACTTATACATAACTATAGCATAATGTATAGCAACTATACATAACATATAACTAAACGGAAGAAAGGATGGAAAGACAGAAAATCAAACTTTTTTGGTGTCAGTGAGACTTTGAATGAGTGAATATGATTGAATGAATGAATGAATGAATGAATGAATTTTTAAAAGCCTATGAGTTTGGTTTCTTGACAGTTTTTGGACCTATCATCTTGGAATCTCAGTAAAATCCTCAGACATGGAAATAACAGATAGGAATATGTATAGTGATGACAGACTATAACTATGAGATGAGCTATGTTAAATTATCATTAACGAGAAAAATAAGATAAGATTTTTCTCAGGTTCATATCCTTGACTCAACCACCAGTAAAAAAGATTTAAAAGACAGGAAAGTTCCTACCATACATTCTAGTTTTAACTAAGTACACAAATTACTACCTCTCAGTTATCTTATTGCATACATCTCAGTTTTTAATAACACCCCCATTCACAGTAGTTGTCCAATGCCTACCCATGTTCCCCTCCCCAACCCATCTCCAGGGTTCCAAAGGCTCCCTGTTTACCTCATACGCATCTTTGATGTTCAAAGGCTCACCAAGCGCTGCCACATGACCCACAATGCCTTTGTTCCATTCTAAGCGGATACAGTTATTGGAAGCTTCTTCCAGTGTTGAACCTTCTGCAACATCAAAGAGGCGGCTGATAAGAAACTTGTCGTTGGAGCTGTCCTCACAGACGAGGAACAGGGAATAGCGGTCAGCGGCAATGAGTCCATGGATGTGCAAGAAAATTTTGTGACATAAGGCTGTGACATCCAAATGACTAGAAATATCTTTCACTAATTCCAAGAGTCTTGAGCACTGGTCCCCTTCATCATTATCAAATCTTGGAGGGGTTAGAGGCATCTGTTCCTTCTTTTCTGAGTCAGAGAGGAAGCTCACAGTTCCCTCAGAATCCTTGACAACAATGGGTCTAAGAGGCCGGTCAAATTCGGAGGCAGAGATTTTCCTGGTTGGTGTCCCAGGGGCGCTGCTATCTGCTCGGGGAGTCTGCTGCAAGGAGCAAGAGCAGGATTCCGGGTGGCCTCTGATGCCTTCCTTGCAGACAGGGATGGTGTGAACTCTGTCAGCAAACCATGCATTGACCATCTCTCTGCAGAACAGAACATGCGACACATTAAATATTTCAGATGGAAAGGTGCTGCCTCTGACAGGTGCTAAAAATTCCCTCACGGTAAGCTGGTCAGATCATAATTCGATTTGTCATAGAAAATATAAACAAGATGGTTTAGTTAAGAAAGTTTTCTTTTGAAAAACTGTAGAGGACAATTGCTTCAATGAATAATTTTAATAAAGTATGACACCCATATATATATATTTTCAGATACCTGATTTATAACACATCAAGCATCAAGTCTGCTTTTCTCAAAATCAGTTTGTATTAAAGTAAAAGACACTAAATTTGACAATAGTCTTAAGAAAACATAAATAGGGAAATTAATCTGCTGTTTAAAACATACAACTTGTTCTGAAGTTAAATATTTGAAAGTTAAAGATAAATATTTATCTAAATTTGGCTAGCAATATGCTTAATTTTAGATAGTTTTATCTATATTGCTATATATAGATTAGATTTAGAAGGGGAAATGGGAAATATAAACAATTTTATCTGATAGAAAGACTAGACTTCTGTAAATATCCTAATAATGCTTGATGAATGGTAAAAATGATTTATTCTAGATTACCTACTCCTGGTATAAAGGAAGAAAGTTAAAAAGTAGGCAATACCTAATTTTAAAAATTCAACCCAAGAAAACTTAAATTATTTATGTTTTTAATGTATCCTCCTGTGGAAGATACCTATTTGAGCTAAAGCCTTCACAGTGGGTGATTTTTTTAAACAAACAGACCAGATCATACACATCCAAATGATTATTGATTTCAAATAATTCCCCTTGGAAAGCCATAATCTTATACCAATTGATACTACCATTACGTTAGACATTTTTGGAATTCTTCTTTTGAAACTAACTTCTAAGAAAATTTGTAAGCCAAATAAGATTAGTTTTATCTAAAAGTTAGATCTTGGTTTTCACTAAGCCTTCCTCTCAAAAGACAAAGACTCAAAAAAACATAGACTAACAGCTAGCTTAATATCTATCTTATGCATAAGACTTGACTTTTCCCAAAACTCAAATTTACCTTCAAAAGATAAAAACTTGCTACTGCTGAGGATATTTAAAAGAATGTGCCTATAATAAGAACAATGCAATCTCTACTCTACAATAACATATGGATTATTTTCACCAAATGGCAAGACAAAAAAAGCTTGCCAATGCCCAAGGTATTTACTGCAGTACTATTTGTTTTAGCGAAGGTGAGAAGCAACCTAATACCACCAATGGGAGGCTACCTAAACGCATTTATCCTATGGACCACTAGGCAGACAGTGAAAGATGGTCATATGCACTGATACAAATAATCTCCAGATTTATTAAGTGAAAAAAGAAGAAAGCTGAGGGGAAAAGAAGAGGTTGTCTTATTTCTGAGTTTCTACTAAGTCTTTCATTTATGGGATGCTCCCTTAATTATTTTACTTTGAACAACACTGTATTGTTTGGTAAATATATATTATTCTGAAATGGTGCCAATCTAGAATGAAATGGGGAAAAAATAACACAGATATTATCCAGATGCCCTCATAATTTCAAGAGTCGGATACAGTTATAAAACCCCTTTAAAGCTCTCTTTTAAAAGTAACACAGTAGACAGGTACATAGCACAGATCACAAGTATATACCTACAGCACAGAGATTTAAAAATATAACTGTCCTAATGCTTTATGAAGACATGCTGTGACTTAGGACAAACTTTCCAGTGACAGCAACATACGCTGATTCAAATAATGCTGTATCTTACAAACAGAGAGAAATGAGGGGGAGGTACTCTGGGAAATGCTTATATGGCAGCCGCAGTGCCAAAGGCAACTGATGTCACAAACACATGTGAGGCTGTCAAAAATGTATAGGAAGCTTTTAAATAAAATTGTTTTGTAAAATGTAAGATAGGAAAAAAGCAGTATGTGTAAATCAACGTAACTTACGGAAATTTTAAATATGTATATGTAACTTAAATTGTGAAATCAATATGAAAATAGGCATTTTAACCATTTCAGCTACAAACCTAAAACTTTGCCCCAACTTATTTCTTATCTTCTCATTGGAAAATGGTGATCAACTTTTTTATTTTTTAATCAAACCACATATGTAACAACTCCATGTGGATATCTAAGCAGACAGGTGAAAATGGGGGAAACAATTCCTAATGCCCCTCCCAACGTCATCTTGCTCCCATCTCACTCCCAGCCAGTCTTCCTCACATTAATAAACAGCACCATCACCTCCCCAGTTACTCAAACCAGACATCTCAGAATTACTCTAAATCTCTGTTTCCTTCAATTCTCACGTCCAATCCAAGTCGCATCTACTTGACTCACAAAACCTTCTATCCCAACCTGTTCGTTTCTATCTCCTGTCCTACCACTCTGGTCCAAGCCCCACCATATCCTACCTGGACTATGGCCACAGCCCCAACTGCTCTCTCTCATATCATACATGCCCCTTTCAATCCATTCTCCAGACAGCAGCCAGAGTAATCTTTTAACAAAGTAAACCTTAAGAGCTTAACTACCCAACTTGGCTTCTCCATGAACTGAAAATAAAACCCAAACTCTTTGAAACCCCCACCACGGCTGCTCTCGCCCATGCTGGCCTCCTTGGTGCTCCTCAAGCACACTAGCTCCAACTGCCCCCAGTCTGGAATGCTCTCCCCTCCCCTGCGCCGGCTGATCACAGCCTCCTCATCTCATTATTAGATACTTTTTTTGTTTATTAATCTGCTGGTTTGCCTGTCTTTCCTGACCAGATGTAAATTTCATCAGAGCTACTTGTCTCCCTTGTTCACTACTGCATTCCCTGTCACATAGAAAATGCCTGTTACACAGTATGTCCTCAGTAAATATTTCTTGAGTGAAGTGAGTGAATAAATAAATGAAGCCTCCTAAATTAACTGCATCAAAAGGGACAACAGTCTTTTGAATATCTGAATGCTAGTATATTCGTTACAGAAAATCAACATTGTGTTTTAGCTATTAACCATCTCTCTGATGCTAAGCATCGTAACTGATCATGGCTAATTTATCCTCATATACCCTGCAGTGCCGAATATATGTCTCAGAGCCAGTGTTCAAAAATTCTTCATGGGGCCGGCTCCGTGGCCGAGTGGTTACGTTCACACGAGCTCCGCTGCTGCGGCCCAGGGTTCGGATCCTAGGCGCGGACATGGCACTACTCGTTAGGTCACGTTGAGGCGGCGTCCCACATGCCACAACTAGAAGGACCCCCAACTAAGATATACAACTATGTACGGAGGGGGTGGGAAGGGTTGGGGAGATAAAGCAGGAAAAAAAAAAAAGATTGGCAACAGTTGTTAGCTCAGGTGCCAATCTTTAATAAACAAAAACATTCTTCACGTGTTTTTTATTACTACAGTTAATTGTCTCACAAGTGATTTACCTCTAGATATTTTCTTGGAGACGTGAACTCAGTATTAAATGACACAGGTAAATGGATCTAGTATATTCAGTCATGCAATCAACAATTCTTATTAACTACCAGTCCTGGAGGGAAGAAGTTTCTCATGACCACATTATTGATTATCTGAGTCCCTGCGGTTATATGCTTGCGTGGGAAAACATATGTTATCAAAACATCAAAACCATCACTTATGAATCAACCCCAGATCAAATTAAATCATCCCTCACACCTCCCTCCGTCAGGCCTCCCTGAAGTGTTGCAGTGCGTGACCTACGTGGCTGGATGAAGTGGGCCCCTCCTCTTAAGACTAACTTCTATCCTCTCCCGATGAGTTTTTAATACTTCAGTCTCTATACAAGTACAAATCACCTGCAAACTGAAATTGAAATTCCTATACAAGATACAGAATTTCCAGAAGTAGACAAAAGTGATGCCGGAGAAGCATTCTAATATTACACAGAGCCACTGATGAACAAGAGCTATGCCCAATTAAAGACCAGCTAACAACTGAAGAAAGAATCAACAAGGATAATGAGATAACAGATACTTGAAAAGAGAATTCTGTTCAAATAATTACATTCTAGACTAAGAAAGGCCCTTGGAAAAACTGATGAAGTTTTCAAATATTAATTCAAAAAAACTATTTTTTGGGGGAAAAAAATCTCTTTATGATCCTGCTGCAAAAGTCAAACATGAGGTATACATGTATTCATACGATAAACATGTGCCATTGTTTACGGTACAGTTTTGTCAGAAAATCAATTGTTTATTGTAAAAATTAGCAAGGAGTTTTCATTATAATCTCAATTTTATGAAATCTAAAATAAGATAAATTTACTTTCATAATCTACGGTTCCATTTTTCAAGATAAAGTTCCAATTAAAACATTTTCACTGCTATTTTAATTGAATTCACTTTTAAGCATCCTTTTTGTCTAGAATGAATTATTCTCATGAGGTAAAGATTGCTGAGCGGGGCTGGGCACCAGGGAAATGGTAATGAGCAACCTCAGATAAATTATTAACTGACCTCTCCTCCCCAAACTGAAGTTTATATTGTGTTCAGAGGTTAATTTATATACATATTGGATCTTGCTGTCATATGAAATTAAATGTAAATGCACACAAATGAATAAAGATGGAAAAGGTGACTGCAAACATGTCAAATATAAGGGTAAAAAGTACCAGATGGGACTCAAGAAAGCTGCGTGGTGATTCTCACCGGGCAAATCACTCCTATGACCTTGCATAGGATCTCTATTTTCCATTCTTGCTCTTCCTTGATTGTATGGGACTTTGAAAACTATTTACATTAGTGATACCGAGGAAAAAAAAGCATCTTTTATTTAAACCTAGTGAGGCAGGCATTAACAATCCTGCTTTGTCAATTATGAAGCTAAATTAAATGGTTGAACCAAACACATTCTGCTATTTGGAGCAAAACCAGGTCTCCTGTTCCAAGTCTTACAGCCTGGAAGAATACAAAAGTTCGGGAACCTCAGTGCTTGTCATGAAGAAGGCCTCCATGACCTCCCGCTGCATCAGAAAGGGTCAATGTCAAATTCAGGCACACGAGGCCAGAGAGAGTAAGATCACTTCCAATAACAGTCTCTAACTTCTTTCCATTCAGATCATAAAAGGATGGCACACTCAACCACAGAGGTAAGAACTCTGCCTCAGAGGACTCAGGAGAACAAAGATTCTTACGGTTAGTGTCCTTAAAAAGACCTGCCTGAATCCCATGTCTGTATTTCTCTGAAAACAGGTCACATTTAATAAATCTAAGACAAGGCACTAAACAGAATGTATTATAAATGTGTTCGAGACAAGAGTCATTCTTAGGGTTGCTTGATTTAGCAAATAAAAATACAGGACATTCAGTTAAAATTGAGTTTCATATAAACAATGAATAATTTTTTAGTATAAGTAGTATCTGAAATTCAAATTTAACTGGGTGTCCTGTATTTTAGCCGGCCACTCTAGTCATTCTATCTTCTGTTTTTCCCAACTGGAATTGTTGGCAGAAAGACCACAAAGAAAAGGTAAGGTCTATGCAGCATACTAATGAGTTCCAGGCTATCAAATCTCTAATACTAATTTTATCATCAAAAGAGCACAAAGGATCCTGTATATAACACTGTGATCCTGTGTATGGATAAAGGAACCTTTTGAAAGCTCCTGGATTAATAATTTGTGGCATAAAATTCCTCGTTAAATCAAGCTTTCTCCTGTTACTCTCCAAACCATACTATATAATGTATTTAATAGAGAAAAAACAAACTGCAGTCGACATATAAAAGAGAGATTGACTAACTGCTAAAAATTTGGGGGACGACAAAGCATTAAGAAGCTGTGTTTTTTACCCATGAATCCTAAATTCTAATCTAGTCTTAGCATTTGCTACTAACAGGATGTGTAACCAGTGGCAGAGTTCTCTTTCTGCATTTCAATTTCATCCTCTATAAACAGGGCAAATACCACCTATTCTGACTTCCTTTCGAAGTGCAAGGTGCTGACTTCAGCAGGGTATGAAGTCGAGAATACCAAACTGGCTGTCAGGAGATAATTCCAGTTCCAGCTACAAGACAACACACATGTGAGGGTGAACTAGTTACAACTTCTCTGGGGTTCAGGTTCTCCAGGTGTAAAAATGGGCAGCTGTATTAACAGGCCATGAAGACCCCACAACGGCTTACAGTATCAAAGGCCAGGAGGGCATCATTAGGTCAATCAACTTCCTTAGCCTCTTTTTGTCCCTCGGTTTCCTCATTTTTACATAGCCTTACTCCTTCACTCACTGCACAGAGTTGACATACGAGTCAGATAGGAAACGTGTGTGGAAGCATTTCAAAATCTCTCCCACGTCTTTAACATTTTGCTGTCTCACATGCTTTAGTACTCATCCCAATGGTGATGTAGGGCTGGGGTAAGGAGCAACGGCTGTTTATTTCCTCATAAAATTCTGCCAAGAGAACCAGGGAAAAGACGGGAAAAAAGGTGGTGTTCCTGGGTACAGGCCCACAGGCTGAGGGGGCTTCATGGGGTCTGGCAACAGGCTGACTACACGCACCCTGAGGACTCGAAGTCCTTGGCCAAAGCAGATACTTCAGAATGCCATTCTTTATAGACTCTCCCTAAGTTTTACCCCAAAAAAGAAGAGTTACATCCTAACTCTACATAAGTTACACCCTAGCCATCCGAGCAAAAAGAACGAAGGGGACATCTGTTCCACAAAGGTATTTTACCCTTTGCTACCAGCACTAGTTAACTCAGAGACTTGACTTCCATGTGCAAGCCTGTCCTTGCTCACTGCCCTGCAAACCTGGGAGCAATCACGAGCAGAGCGGCCCTCTTGAAGTCTTTGAGTTGATTTAACTTTTACAAGGCTGTTAATGAAAGACAACAGGCCCTAGACACTTGAAACAAAGCCATGGCCAAAGGAGAGGCAATGAAAACTGATGCCAAGGATTTATAATCAATGACAAGATCCTGATGTTTAACATCCCATACAAACCATTCCCTGTCTCCTCACCACAATGTTTTATTATCCGCCAGTCATTTATTTCCGTCCTCATTTTATTACACAAAAAATTTCTTACCTCATAAATGAGTTGTATTATACACCAATTTTAAGTGGGTAAATTAGATTTAGTTTTGTTTTAGACTTTTTACAATATGTCTTAAAATAACGGGAGAAATCTCAGGGGGTACCAAAAATCAATGTTGGGAGTTATTCTGCTCAGGTAACACAAATGCAAATCCTATCTGTGGCTTCAAACCTGTATTCTGCATACCACAGACGCTGCACAGGATCGCTGAGGGACCCTTTCCCACAGTGAGCAAGTCAAGAACCCAAAACACTGATAGGAATTAGATAGTAGGAAATAAAACCAATGGAAGTTGCCAAAAACTTGCTATAAGTTGTCAAAAATGTAACTTGAATTTTAAATCGCAAATCTCTTTTGAACAATGAATGCAATCAATCCCCGTTTATTGTCCTAATATTCTACTTCAGAGAAGACTTTTGCAGCTCAAACTGCTCCTGCAATGACAATTTGATATAAAAATCAGTGTCATGAAGAATAACGCTCAACACACTTTGATTTCATGAGGCTTCTTTACAGCACTAACAGCACTGCGCCCTTCAAGACGGTGTTACAAGGTGGGTGGAGTGCCCTGCAAAACTAAATTGAGTTCACACACTCACAAGGCCAGGCAGCCTGGGTCTAGCAGCGGCTGCAGGCAAAAGCTGAACTTGACATTTCCAGGGCCGGACATTTTGCTATGTCTTTACTAACACACAGAGGGATGAATACATTCATTCTTGAGTGATAAAAAAGATCAAAGGAGTTCTAGGGGGCTAGGAAGCTTAGAAGGTGAACTGTCCTTTTTTTACAATGGTTGTAACACAAGGCTTATTTCATCAAAATTATACACATGGCAGAGAGAAAGTGCTATATATTCCATTCTACACTTCCTATGTGCTCATATGTTTTAGGTAGATGAAAAGTGTATCATAGACTCAATTAAGTTATTGATTAAATTTCATGGTGCCAAGTGAGTAATACCTTTTTTAGGGATATTTAAATAAGTTTTGTATATTGGGTACACTTGATCCCATACTTTCTAAAAATTTTATAGATTAGTAATATTCAGTTAAAAAATGAAAATATGGCACATCCTGTTAAGAATCAAAACTTTCCCCCTTTCCCAATTTCTCATTTTTCACTCAAGATTATTATAAACCTATCACAGGAAAGAAAACTATAATTTATTTTGTGTTCTGGAAATTTACCACTAATCTAGACAAGTCACAGCTTCCTCCAAATGCCTACTATCTAGAAGTATTAAATAGAATATGCAAAACTTATCGACAGGAAGGAGGGACCCAAGCTCTTGCATGGCATTTCAAATATGATTAGCAAAAGGGACACAGACACACACACACACCCACCATTGCCTGTGTCCACAAGGGCTCCATGCAGCAATAACTTTACTTTCTACTAAAGCTGAACTGCTTACTCATCTTACAAAAGAAATCTTCAAAAAGACAGAAATGTCTAAAAATACATATTCAATATTCCAGATGTCTTGAAAGGGAAAAATAATTAAAATACGTTGCCTAGGTTTTATAGAATATTTCTTGGCATCTAGAAAAGTAAGGAAAAAGAAAAAATTACAACATAAAGTAAAATTGTGATATAAACATAATAACTCTCATGAGTTAAAAATCTAATTAGGGACTGCCCCGTGGCCGAGTGGTTAAGTTCACGCACTCCGCTTCGGCGGCCCAGGGTTTCAAGGGTTCGGATCCTGGACGTGCACATGGCACCACTCATCAAGCCATGCTGAGGTGGCATCCCACATAGCACAACCAGAGGCACTCACAACTAGAATATACAACTAGGTACTGGGGGGCTTTGGTGGGGAGAAGAAAAAAAAAAAAGAAGATTGGCAACAAATGTTAGCTCAGGTGCCAATCTTAAAAATAAAACTGTAAAAAAAAATGTAATTCGATTTTAGATGAAACCTACTTGTAGAGCAACTAGTTTAATGTATTTTGTACTCTTGCCTAAAATAATGTATCAAAGGATAAAAATTCTTTTGAAAATACACTGTACTTAGGGTATTTCATGTTCTAATACTAAAAATATAATTGTAATGGCCTAGTACCTAAACTGTCAGCCACTCTATTTTAAAAAGTCATTTGAGAGTTCCCACTTTTTATACTCTCAAATTATATATGGAAACTAAACCCACTTGGGCAAGGTCTCTAGGCCCATCATTTAGTAAGATGCTTGCACAGTAAGAGGCCCTGGGAGAGACTTCTACCTCTTCCTGAGTGAGAGTCACATGACATTAACTGTAGGAGCCTTGCTTTGCTTCCGGGAATACGGACAGTGAATTCCAGCAGAGCATGGCGCTTAAGGGTCCCAGGTGGCAAAGACTTAGCCGTCAATCCCAGAACTACTACTATCTAAGAATGAGACCTTAGATACATTAATTACTCTCTCTCTAAAATGGAGATAATGGCAATAACCCTCATAGGGTTCTTAAGAAAAAGGAAATGATGCCCATAAAATGACAGCATGGAGTCTGGGACACAATGTTTTTAAAGATTTTATTTTTCCTTTTTCTCCCCAAAGACCCCCGGTACATAGTTGTATATTTTTAGTTGTGGGTCCTTCTAGTTGTGGCATGTGGGATGCCACCTCAGCATGGCTTGAGGAGCAGTACCATGTCCGTGCCCAGGATCTGAACCAACAAAACCCTGGGCCGCTGAAGCAGAGTGCACAAACTTAACCACTTGGCCACAGGGCCAGCCCCCTGGGACACAATGTTTAACACATGATAGCTACTGTTTTTAAGTTAATCAATTAAATGGAGTATACTCTCGAAAGTGATTTATTTTAATTTTATTTGCTTGAGGAAGATTAGCCCTCATCTGACATCCATGCCAATCTTCCTCTATTTTATATGTGGGATGCCGCCACAGCATGGCTGATGAGTAGTGTATGTCCACGCCCAGGATCCCAACCCAGGAACCCAGGCCGCTGAAGCAGAGTGCACAAACTTAACCACTAAGCCATGAGGCCAGCACCAAAAGTGATTTTCTTTTGTAAAAATAAAAATAATTTATTCAATGGGCTTCTATAGAATAACTAGATGTTAGCCATTTGTTGCTCCTAGTTTAAAAGCACTAATTTCTCTACAGAAACACTCATAAGAAAGAGATGTTTTAATGTTAGCATTTTCTCAAATTAGTACTGAAAAAACAGACTCCCTAGACCAATAACTACACTTACATATGACATAATTTTCTGAGTAACACAGAAAGATTAAGAGCTGAACATTTAGTTGAGAAAAATAATTGCAAGAAAGTAACTTGTTTTTCCATTACTACTTAGAAATTAATTTAAAAAAAATAAGTTATAGATTTGGGGGATGATTTTTTTCCAAAATATCAAAGATAAAATAAAACCCTTTGACTGGGAAAATATACAACTAATTACTATGATGAAAACCATAGCAGTATTTCATAATAACTGTCATTCTAAGTTGGAGAATGTTTTTAACACATGATAAAACAATGCTTTAACACCCTGCGACAGCAGATTTGGGGATTAAAGTTGATCTGTTTTAGCTCCTACCCAAGGGGGCTCACTTGGGGAAATTCTGTAAGTAGGCTGATGCATGGGCCTCATGGATGGCCATATAGCAGGTCCCTTGAGCAGTAACATTTGGGGAGACTTCTGGGGTGCCTTGAACAAAACAAGAGCAAAAAGTTGCACGCCCTCAATGATCCACGAAACACGAGTTCTCGTGTTCTTAAATCTACTATTAAAACATCATCCCGTTTTCTTTCTCTCCAGTGCTTTCTTCATCAGTCATGTGAATTAATCACTACAGCCAGAATTACAAAGAGTTATTAATTTCCTGTCTGGAAAGGGATAGTTGATAACTCATATGGAAATCTACTAAAATTATCTGTAGGAAAAACATAAAAATAACTCACATTATAATGTTAGAAATTTTTCTGCTCTTGGATCCTAATTCTATACGGTTTTAGTTACATAGTTGGCATAATTTGAACTGAATCCACTACAGGTATTTGGAAAATACTTAAAGGAGGAAACTATTCAATCTGAGAAGTCGACACTCTGCTCTCCTGGTGAGAATCCAGAATGCTTAGAGCTGGAAGAGATTTTTAAGCTCACTGATTAATCTGTCTGCCTTGATTCTCATTCCCTCTCACCTCCCATTTTAAAGTGGAGGTTTATTAACTTGAGACAGTCACAAAGCTGGGGACAAACTCGGGAAGTCTGGTCTCCCATTCCAGTCACCTTTCCAGGACCTTACACGATCCACAAAGGTTCTGTTCAAACCATCAATAAAAATTCACCTAAAGAATGAGAAGGACACTTAAAGTCTATAAAACCCCTGTTCTGTTCTTCTAATTCCCATTTACCACAATAAGGGAGTGACTATCACAGTTGGTGATTATATTTAAGGCATTGATGATTCTCAAGGTAAAATAGTAAACTGAAAATCACTCTAAAAAAGGTAAGGAAATAGGCGTTATTTCCTTTAAATTTCTCAAGAACTCTATGAAGTGAATGCTCTTATTTCCATTCAACAGAGAAAGCAAATGAAGTACCTACGGTCATACTCTCAGAAAGAGGTAGTTCTGGCGGTGAAGTCTGAATCTGTCCTACGTGGGGCCCTTGCCCACCATAAACAGAAATAAATTTTAAAGAGTTCAGAACAGTGGCTCCCAACTCAGTCATGGTGCCAGCCCTTAGGGGGCATTGTGACCATGGCATCACAATGATGGGGGTGCTCCTGGAATTTAGTGTCTGGGGCCCAGAGACGTTAAACAGCCTGCAATGCTCTGAACAGTCTCTCAGAACAAAAAAAAGCGTCTCATTAGTTAGAAAGCTTTTGGTCCACCAAGATGCCAATAGCATGCCCTTTGGGAAGCATCAGTTTAGATGAATAAAAGATTAACGTACTATAACAGTATTAAATGAAATGGGAGATTAGGGGCACCTCCAAGTGATATCCTCATATGGTTTTACATTCAAATTTGACCGAGAGTTGGAAGAGACCCGTTTTATAATTCTCCGCGCATTCATAATCACGCGTATGAAAAATGTTCCTTTAAGGAAAACCTACTTACATCTGAAAGGAAAAACATCGTAACTGAAACCTATGCTGTGAATGTGTAAATTGACTTGCTTTGCAGCTTAAATATGGGACAGACTGGTCTATTGGCATTTCTCAATCTGAGGTCTGAGAAGTCCTGAGAATCCAAAACAAGTATGTTTTGAAGATCTGTACTTTTTCTGTGAAAATGTTTTTAATTTTGTGTTTTCACATTGATGACAAGTAAAACCAAAAAAAGGCAAAAGAAGTATACTTTAAATTAGTGGGATGACCACCTTAGAACCAAGTACTGTCCTACAATGTTAGCAGTCAGGTTTATATTTGTGTTTACAATCACAGTGCAGCCGAGTGGTTGTAGGATAAAGAGAAAATAAAAGATGTAAATATAATATGCAAATATGCTTTCAAACCAAGTAAAACCCAAACACTGGTATGTTGTGCCATAGGAATAAAGTTTCATGCCTGTTCACACAGAGACCCAGCGGGAGCAGTGAAGGATGCCTCCTAAGGTAGCCACAGCAAAGGCGAGCTGACCTCACCAGACACTCCATCGGGCAGTCAGGGCCACATTCACTTTGCAAGGGTGAGTTAACGAATGCTGTCAATTTGCATTTGGTTGGAGTTTTATCATTTTATTCATAATTAAATTATAAATTTATTTTGGTATTACAGTTGCATAAACTCTGTAACTGTGATTAAATTATATCTAATCTTAAGAATTCCATATTTAACTAATATTAAAATAAAAGGAAGTCCACATCCAAAAGATGGATGGATGGATGGATGGACGGACTGAAGGAAAGACAGATAGACTAGCTAGATATACAGACAGACAGATAGAATTTGACAAGATTATTTGATCAGCTGAATTTCAGAGCCAAACCAATCCCCAGGTATCTGGTACTTCTGGGTGTGCCCTCATCACTTTCTTTTGGTAATTCCCTCTCCCCCAATGACATATCCAACTATGGGTTACCTGCCCCAACAAAGTAATCAGCCCTATTCTTCTGGACACCATGATTGGTACAGAGAAGGCATGTGACCCAAACATGGCCAGAGTAATTGTGAGAGGACTGATGTAGTTAAGAAGGTACTTCTCTAGTATCAGAAGTTTAAGACCCACATAAATCTGCCAAGAAAAAACTTTTCTAGCACAGGAAGAAAGTATGCAGGAGAATAAACACAGCATAGGGGCAAAATGGATGGATGGATGGATGGATGGATGGATGGATGGATGGATAGACGGACTGAAAGAAAGAAAGATAGATTGGCTAGATATACAGACAGACAGAATTTGACAAGATTATTTGATCAGCTGAATTTCAGAGCCAAACCAATCCCCAGGCACTTCAATTATGCGAGTCAATTTCATATGAGTTTAAGTTGGGTTTCTGTCACTTGTGACCAAAAGCTTTCTAATATCCTGGAGCTCAATAAGAATATGTGTCTTTAACAGGGGAACATTACTTAAGTTTGAGAAACACTGGATTACATGATCCTCTCTAACTTTAAAGTTCAAAGATCCTGTATGTGTGTTTTAATTATTTCATCAGCTTAAAAGATCAGGATCTTTTCTCTTCTTATGACCTCAGCATAGGTATTCAACAGAGAGGAAATGATGATTCTTATTTTTTGTAGTTATCACTAGAAGCATAATATCAGGCAAGGATCTTTTCTCTCCCAAGTTTAAATATAATAAAATTATTCAGAGAAGATAATTTGCAAAAAGTTAATCTTACTTTACAAGTCAGAATCAAGGGAAAAAATCTCAAAGGATACAGAAGCTAACAATGGCACAGTAAGACTTGAAAAAGCATGTTTACTACAAACTACAAACCAGAAGATGAAAGGAAATATATATATATATATATCTTTAAAGGCTTTTTAAAAGCTTTTTAGAATGATTATCAAAATGATTCTGATGAACTTAACTCTGAGGTCGCTTTACCTGTCTTAAACATTTGGTTGGCAATAAGTATAAACTCCTACCAATTAGAGAAAATGAATAAAGCACTTACATTGTGAAAAATATATATATAATTCAAAATAAAATGAGAATACTGAGTCAGTAAATAAGATTACAGAGTTAAATATCAAACAAATGACTCATGTGGAAAGACTTTCTTCGATTTTTTATTCCTAGGTATGTAGCTCACGGGCATTCTTTACTGAGAACCTGACATAACAGATATTTCCAAGGCCACATCAATCCGCCGTAACACTGACCAACTGAATTTCCATCTGTCCAGTTAAACTAATTTCATAGGAAGTCCTGCAAGTCAGTAGCTAGTCTGCATCCTAAATTCAGAAATTAGTCATTTTTCAACCCTCCACTATCAATCAACTCAGTGATTTATTTAATTGCCCTGCAGTGTTTACGAAAGGCTTTTATCCCAGGAAGAGGTTTTTATCCTTCAATCAGCTCTGAGAACAAAGAACAAATCTAACTCGATACAACATAATAAATTTATATGGTTTAATAAATTATTAGGTTGAAAAATGTTTGGGGGATAAACTAATAAATACTGAGCAGTTCCGATTAGCCTTTTCAATTATGAAAGAAATCTTTCCCAAGCATTATTAAAAGGCACTGGGAAGTTCAAACCAAGTTCTAAGTGAATTTGTGTTTTCAAATCCAGAGGAAGGGGAGCATCTCAGTAAGGCATGTTCTCTGTCATCAGATGAAAGGTGAAGACAAAAACTTTATCCATACAACTTGAAAGCAGTTTCAAATATTTTAAAAGAAAATGGTATCAGAGACCAGAGTCAAATCATCTATTTAGGTGGCATTACTTAAAAAGGAAATTTTGTTACACGACATAATCAAAATGCTAAAAAGTGCTCATCTTGAGGTGCTGAAGACATGACCTTGTGAAAATACTGGCAGTTTCTAGAGATCTTCTGATCACAAACTGAAAAAAAAAAAAGTACTGAATAGTACTACAGGCCTATTTAGATGATGTTATACTAAGCACACAGAGATATCCATCTATGACTAACGGCGACTGCATTAATTCTACCACATTTTAGGAATCATGATCTTGTATTTCAAGATCTGAATGGATCTGCATTTGAAACCTCGAGAACACTAGACCTACAAGGGCAATGAGAAATAGCCTTTCAGGGGCTCCTACGGATTCTTCCAGAAAGGAAGAATTCAATCCACATGAGGACTTTTAGGTCACTAAAGGCTGCTTAGAGCTGGCTATATGGACCCCTGGTTATACACAATAAAAGCAAAAAAGGCCGTTATTGCACCATCAGAAAAATATTATAAATAATATTGAAGTCAGACTGAGCCTATGCCCACAGAGTTTTATCTTTAATACTAGTGAGTGCTTAACAAAATATGCTTAACAAACCATTTGTCTGAAAATTGTGAAAAGTTTCTATCCCTATGTAGTTATAGAAAGAGTAATTTTTAAGAGCAGATAGCAATATTTATTTTATATCCGTCATCTGATTTTAATAAAAATATCTTGCAAACAAAGATGTTTCAGCTTTTAGAGATGAGAAAAAAATTACCAAAAAGAAAGGATCACAAACACAGGGCCTGGCAGGTCAGCTAATTCAGCACAGCCCTGCAGGGTCGAATGAAAAGTCTGTAACAGAACACCACGCGGAGGTGTGAAGCTTCTGGACTTTGATCCAAGCAGTCATAAAAACTTGTCCTCACTTAATATTTCCTATTTCCAGTATATACCAAATATTCTCAAGCTTTTGCCTAGTACAAAACAAAGCAATAAAAAGTCAATTATATTACCCCTACCACACTAAATGACCTAAAATATCACCCCCTACCACAGAGCTGATTAGTAACTAATGAAAGGTAACATTATTTTAATATGCTGTCAAGAATAACAACAGCTGTTAAGCGGCATTAGCAGGGGAAGGCTGCCTTGTGAATGCATGAGCACTAAGAGCCCTTAATTAAGACAGCATCTCGGGCCTGGGGGACTGCAAAGTTGTCTACAATAGTGAGGGTGGGAGTTTTCCATATATTGCGGTTACTAGTTTCAAATGCATTTTTATGCCAGTAGATTATGACTTGTTCAACTGACTCTCTCAAATTCATATAAACAGGCTGTGATTACTAGAAAGCGTCTATCCTAGGCTCCAAGCTACAGATTTTAATGGGGTGCTTAGCTCCAGAGCTGAAGATAGTTACAAGAAACAGTGTAACAGAGCAGCACAACTGCATTCAAGGTCAACCAGAATTCACAGGTGTTTAAATGAGAATTTAGGAATGCCAGGAGCTCCATTCTGTTCAATGACTGCTACTACAGTGCAGATCATTCACGTCCGGGGACAGGATAGAGAAGCATGCATGCATGAATGTCAAAGGACAACAATTAAATCAAACAACGTAGAAATAGTTCCATCAACACGCCTGTTTACAGGCACAGATGGCCAATCTAAGTGAATCCAAATGTATTTCAAATCCTAAAACATGCCAAATGCCTCTACAGAACTATCCTGTTTCATGGGTTCCTGAATCACATACGGTATTCATTTACACTTACAAAGTGTAATAAAAGGGACAAAAGCAAAGCAATGTGAGCTTCTAGTTAAAAAATAAAATCTTAGCTGTAAAGTTAAAATGTCTGCGATAAGTTTGTACCACAACCATGTGAATCTTACTGGATTTAGCTGTTTGGCATTTTTATAATCAACTAACGTCCAAACTCTCAGTCTTAAGTCTCCAGTTAATGCCACCAAATTTCAGCCCAAACTGGAATATTGTTTTGTGAAGAACCTCTGGGTACACACAAGCTCTCAGATTATATTCTTTACACTGACAACTTTCAGCACTTTGCAACTCCTAAAATGAGGGCCTGTACTACTCAAATATTTTACACTTTCGCTTTCCAACTTATAGGCAACATAAACTCTTAAGACCATATGTACACACACATATATCATAGAAAGGGTTCAGCCTGTTGTCAACATCAACTATAATATAAAAACCCTAACTGAAAAAAAGTATATAGTCTCAGACGATCTAAAGTTTACACAGAGCAGTATAATTTTGAGAATTAAGGTTTTAATCCTATACTACTTGGGAGAAGTAATGCGAAAAGAAATGTAACTTAACTCTTCATTTATTTTCCAATAATATGTTACTTTCAATGTTTTGGCGGTCTTTGAAAGTGAAGTGTATGACTAGTTAAAAACTACCACAAACAATCCCAAACTTATGCCGTTGGGGGAGGGGGTGAAGGGCATTTATGCTGATTTATAAAACAACTTTTTTCTTTCAACTGTTAATAATCTGCCTAAAGAACACCTCCAGCGAACAGCCACACACGCTTAAAAACTCAGCCCAGTTCTCTGCCTACTCCCCGTTCTGTGCGCTAGGATTCACGGGGGGCAGAAGGTGGAAACGTAGGGAGAAAGGAGAGTGAGGACAGATGGCCTTGGGGTAGCAGGTGACATCTGAACACTGTCAACCGACAGCAATCAATAACTCCAGACCTGGATGGCCTTAGTGCCTCGCCCCAAACTCACAGAAAAGTGCCCTTTGAGAAGAAACCACTTTCCTTTCCGGGTTTACTCTGGTCGCTCCAGATTTAGGATTTTGAAGGAAGAAAGAGAAAGAGGGAAAGAGGATTTAAAACGAAGGTGGAGTAATTAAACAAAACATAAGATTTGTCCCGAAGCCATCGCCTCTGTCCAAAAACCCCGAAAGTAATCAAATCGACAACTCGTTAGGAGAAAGGGTTAAAAAGATCCCCATCTAAGACCCCAAAGTAATACATCCCCAAGAGACTAAAGGAAGACAAAAATGTCTTACAATCTATATTCAATGAAACATCGCCCCACCGGTGTGACCCGGCGCCACCACCCAGCACCGGGTCCCCGCCGCACCCCCGGGGGGAAAGTGGGACGGGGGGGGGGGATGCTAAAGGAAGTACCTTGTTTTGTCTCCAAAGGGCAACATAGCAAACGTGGGAAGTTCGAGGTGCAGATCCTGCGGCCCCGGCGGACCCTGGACTCCAGGAGGCGCCGGGGGGCCACGACGCGCCCAGGTGAGGCCGAGACTCGAAGCCGGGTCCCCTACCGCCCCCACCGCCGCGCCGCCGCCCCGCACTGCGCCGCCCCCTGGCGGGGAGCGCCCGGCAGAGCCGAGGCCGCGCGCCGGCGGGTGGGAGCCCAGCGCCCAGCCCCGGCCGGCTCCTCCACCATCACCGCCCAGTGCGCGCCTCGCGGGCGGCCCGGCCGGCCAGCGCGGGCTGCCCGATGGCCGCTGTCCAGAGCCGGCGGGGCGCGGTTCGGGACCTTTCTGCAAAGGCGTGCGTCCTCCAGTGGGCCCGATTCCGCGCGCCGCAGCCTCGCCCGCGCCCCGGCTTCGCACCGACTCCTCGGGCTTCGGAGGACCCGCCCGCCGCGCGCTCTCCGCTCCACCCTCCTCGTCCCTCGGCTTCAGCCTCAGTTCCTCCCCAACTCTCCGGCAAGCGTTTCCCACGCGCGCCCCGACTGCCCGCTGCACCGCCGCCTCCCAAAGGACAGGCTCCCTCCCCGCCCTCCGCCGCGGCCGCCCGGCGCCTGGCTCCTGACCAGGAGGAGCCGGCCTCTGGGGTCGGCTGGGGCCGCGCGGGACCCGCCAGCCCCTCGGGGTCCGCTGCCCGCCGCGCCTCCCCCGCGCCCTTTGTGTGCGCGCCGCTGTCCCCTCCACGGAGCCCTTTCGGCGGCGCCGCCTTGGGCGCAAGAGCGTGTGAAAGGAGGCGCGCGGGACAATCGGGGGACTGGAAGGGGGCAAAAGGCACTCACTCTGGGAAGGTTCAGGCATGTTGCTGCCTTTGGACTTCCTCGTGGTCTCGCCCCTTCCCCGGCTTCCCCGCCCCGCCAGGGCCGGGGCGAGGGGGGACGGGGGAGGAGCGGAGCCGCCGGGACTGAGTTGGAAATGGTGCTTCCGGAGCTGCAGGGAAGGGGCTCAAAAACTGTTTTGGTTTCGCTAAGGATATTTAGGGGAACCAGGAGGCTAGAGAAGGGCTGGAGGAAGGCCCGGGAGCACGGCTGTATGAAAATAATCTTGCTCCCAGGGAATACCAGGGCGGTCACGGTTGGGGGGTGGGGCGGGGGCGGAACGTACATTTTTGTATTTGAACTTTGTGAGCAAGTTGGATCGAATCCGACGCTTGGGGTTTTTTTTACTGTACTCGCCTTAAAGTCGAGGTCTCTACACCGTAACAGGACCAAGGACCTACTTCAAAAGGGAAGGGCCTGGGAACGGAGGCTGTTTAATGGTGAACGAAGGGGAAAATTCAAAAGAGGGGAGAGATCAGCCCCAGGTCACGCTCCGCGCCCCGGTCGCGTCTTCCCTGGGTCCTCTTCTTACCTGGTGGCTTTCCTAACAAAGTAAGAGAAGGTAAAGTCCCAGTGATCGTCCAGCCAGGCTTCCACTGAGTCCTGGTCCCGCTGCTGCGGCGGCGGCGCAGAGCCGAGGCCGGCCCGCTCCATGATGGGCGCAGCGCGTCTCTGCGGCTCGCGGGCGCTGCTCGGCCGCCCCAGCTGGGGTCCCTCCCTCGGAGGAGCAGGCTGCTGCCGCGAGACCCTCCCCCTTCGCCTTGCTCCGGTCCGGCCGGCTTTCGGGGAAGCGGCTCGGGCACCGGGCCAGCCTTCTGCCGCGCCCCGCCTCTCCCAGTCCTCACGGCTCCCAGGTGTGCCGGGCGGGGCCCTGCGCCGCAGCCCCGCGCCCTCCTTGGGGTCCGGCCGAGCCTGGCTCTCGCAGGCTGTCGAGTCCCCAGATTCCGAGGCGGCTGCGGCGGCGACTGGCAAGCTCTCCGGAAGCTAAGTGGCCACGGCTAGAAGGAGGCCACGCGGCCGCTGGGGTGCGCTGTGTGCCAAGCCGGCTCCCGGGGAGCGCGCAAAGGTGACTGTAGTGTGTTCTCGGAGTGGCCCACTCCAGAAAAGGCAAGGTCGCGATGTGAAGACCCATCCCGAGCCCAGAAAGCGGGAGCTAGGGGAAGTTTCGCCCGAACGTGAGAGGTGGTGCTACCTTAGGCGCTTTTCTTCGGGCCTGGGAGAACAATGACTGTCCCGTCTCGCTTTCCTCCAGCCTAGCGCTCCGGTCTGCGGCGAGTGGGGACCGATCTCCCTCGGAACCCAGCCAGCGCGGTGGCTCAAAGCGCCCAGCCACCGACCGCGGCCGGGTAAGGAGAGGGACGTGTGCCGCCAAGACAGATGTCGGGGTCTGGGTGGGTAACTTCCAGCAAAGCCATTCCCGTACTTCATGTTAATAAGAACAACCATAATCATTATAAGCTAAGTGTCTTTGCATCAGACACCCCCTTTTCGTGACTATTTCCAGAAAAAGAAAAAGGTAAACTGAAATAATCAGGGATGGTTTGTGAATGAAGTCAGAAAACAAGGACATCTCTCTACAATTAGGGTAACTTGAGAGCACCGGTGCTACGCCGGTGCAGAGCAGCAAGTTTCCCACTTGAAATTAATTCGTCATTTATATTTAACTGGAATTAACGTAGACACACACACACACTCTGGAAAAAGTATCCCTATAAAAGGGATCAGCCTTCCTTCTCTGTTTTGTCCCATCCCTGTCATGTTGTACAAGAAGAAATTGGTGTCTTCCTCTGCTTTGTCCTCACTCCCATCTCCCTGTCCTGTATTTGCAATTTTAGTATGGTATTTCGCAATGACCTAATTTTTTGGGCAGAATTAAATCTGGAGTTGTGTGTTTCACAACGTGTGAACGACACCATTAGCAGCGATATACCAAAAGTGATTGAACTGACATACTTTTACAAACTCCTTTCAAAACATTCTTGGCAAGAACGTAAGACATTACTCACTACATAGAAACACGTAATTAAATTGATAATATAAGAAGGTTAAAAAATGTCTTCCATTTCTCCAATGCAATGGTTTATCTTTCCTGCATTAAAGAATTGTCCTTTGGTAACTTCAGTTTCTCGAAAACTTGACTGTCGTCTGCAAGTAACCACAAACCAATAAAAAGTAAGCAAAGCAGTAGTGTGTGAAGTAGTGCACGATAAATTGTGTCCGATTTTAAAATGAGAGTTCTCTCTGCATTTGTTACTATGATACTGGTGACAGTCCTCTTGAAATAGAGACTTTCTCCTCAGTGCTCGGTGTTTCCCTGTGGAAATCCATGTGTTTCTTCGAACAGGAAGTCAATTATAATTTAAAACTCCGCTTACCTACTAAAGATGGAGTCAATTTTTGGCTTAAATTATTTGCTTTGGTTGGCAGCCTTGATTAAATAAACAGGCTCTATCCAAGTGTCCTTTTTTCTCTCCTAACCTGAAAGGGTTAAATTATCAGAAATTAGCAAGGTTTCTAAAAAAACTCACTGCAAGAAAAACAATCCATGGATTTTCTCATCGGTGAGTCTCAATTCCCTGTGGTGTAGATAGTGGATTGGGGGTTCCTGCTTAAGTCTTTTACCTGAGGTGAGCATAATACAAGGGATACGCTCTAGAAAGTTCAGAAAAAATTTGTAACAATACCTCTTGTAATTTTAAAGTACTTAAAGGTAAGTGTATTTTGAACAGGCCTCACCCTGGCCTCTTGTTTTTTAGCTCCATTTTATTCTATCCCAATTTGCTCTATTATTTTATGTTTTTAACTTATTGGTATGGGTTGCTCCAACCATCTCAAATTTTGTTTTAAAATGAGTTGAAGAATGAGTAAATAATAAACATTACCAGGAAATAACTTGAAAAATGCTGTTAATGCTATTTGCAACAAACAAATGTGACTTGACAGAAAGCCATCCAATACATTCCCATTGTACTAGAATAAAACCCAAACTCTGTAACATGGCTTACAAAGTTCTACATGAGTGACTTTTACCTACCTCTACTGTTAAAGGCTTTGGTCACACAACCAGAAAAAACAAACAAAACGATGAATGATCAAGTTCCTTTTCCAAAAAAGAGAACACAAATTGTAAGAGTCATAACATCTTTCTTGCCTTGCCTTGTTATTTTTCCAAACGCCGCACGATATCTTCTGCTCCCTTGAAGCAATCCTGTGTATTCTAGGCTCGACAAAATTGAGTAAATATATTTGCACATATAATGGCATCTAGGTTTCTCACTGTTGAAGGAGAAAGACTAGAGGGTGCATTGTGGTGTTGAAATGGAATTGGAGGTTAAAAATTAAATGTGTGTGTGTATGTGTGTCTGTCTGTGGGGAAATGCCACATAACAAGGAAACGCAGGCAGTTGCGAAGAGCTGTGGGCAGCCTCCAGTTGACAGCCTACAAGGAGCTCTGGCCAGCAAGAAAATGAATCCCTCAGTCTTCTAACTACAAGTAGGTAAATTCTGCCAACAACCTGAGTGAGCTCCGATATTTCCCCAGTTAAGCCTCAGACGAGACCACAATCCCAGCCCATACATGGATTGCAGCCTTATGAGATGCTAAGCAGAAGACATCTTCATAATTATCTTAATAATATTGAGTCCTACAATCCATGAACATAGTATATTTATCCATTTATTCCAGTCTTTTAAAATTTCTCCCAGCAACGTCTTGTAGTTTTTAATGTATATGTGTTGCATATATTTTGTTAAATTTATGTATGTATCTATCTATCTATATATCTATCCATCTAGCTATCTATCTATATTCCAGCTGTGTCACTGAGAGGTACTAGAAGCAATGATGTTCTAGTAGCAGTGAATACCCTTAGTACCCAGATTTTGGTTTCTAAATACCATTCTCCACTTTAAAAGAAACTAAGAGTCTTTGGAGAAAATATTCCACATGTAGGACAGGGAAAGTGCAAGAAGTGCCCAGAAATTTTGTTTTGCCAGAAAATAAAAAAGGCTTAAAAATAATGGCAATTATATATCAGAAGGACAGAAGATATAACTGAAAGGGGTTTCCAATGGACAGATCTGGAGCACTTGGAATATCAAAATATATAGTAGTAGTAACAAATTATAAACCATTGACTAAAGAAACTGTGATTCTATACTGATATAAATAAATAACTAGATAAGTAAATAAATAGAAGAGAATGTCCCTTACAGTAGAATGCCAAGTAATAAACATAAAAGGAATCATATAGTTAGAAAATCATTAACAGTTGCTAAAAGTAATAGGCGAGAGTTTGGTGATGACTGTGGTATTTACATCGTCTTAAGGTATCTCCTCAGAAGTTACATATTAGTTACCATGGAAAATAGTATCTGTACAACGAAGAGACCTTGTGGATACCTCTCTAACCAAGTGATCATTTAGATCTCGCTTTATTGGAGAAACCAACCATATATACCTTTTAATAGGATATACTGAGAAGGCCTCAACATCACTTCTGTGTTAGTCCTGCCAAAAATCTGAATCTAATCATGAGGATTAGATTGAGGAATTTCCACATAAACACACCCATTTTGAAGGACTTTCTACAAAATAACTGGCCTGTATGCTTCAAAGATTCCCAGGTTGAGAAAGATGAAGACCAAAGAGGCGTATATTAGTTATTTATTGCTATGTAACAATATCACCACAATTTTAGTGGCTTAAAGCAACATACCTACATCATCTAGTTTCTGTGAATAGGAAGTCCAGGCTCAGCTGAACCAGCTCTTCTGCTCAGGGGGTTTCATGAGGCAATCGAGGTGTCAGTCAGAGCTGCAGTCTCATCTGAGTTCACCTGAAGAAAGATCCAAGTTCACTCAGGCTGTTGACAGAATTCAGTTCCTTGCGATTGTAGAACTGAGGGATTCTTTTCCTTGCCGGCTTCTAGCGGGCTTCCAGCCTTCTCTGCTTCTAGAAGCCACCTTTACTTCCTTGCCACATGGAATTCCCCAACATGGCTGCTTGCTTCCTCAAAGCCAGCAAGAGAGAGAGACTCCAGCAAGATAGGCACTGTAATCCTATGTAGCATAATCATGCGATCATCTAACATAATCAATAATCACATACATCCTATCACCTTCACCTTATTCTGTTTGCTGGAAACAAGTCAAATCCTGCCTTCACACAAGAGGAGGGGATCACACCAGGATGTGAACACCAGGAGGTGGGAATGGTGGAGGCCACCTCAGCAATCCGTCTAGAACAACACTGTGATGAAGCATGCTGACTGGGTCATAGCGTATGTTCAGCAGATCTTTGTTGGGTCAATTTAAGAAATGCGGGCGTTCTCTTAGAGTCCTTGGGAAGTACTTCCATATACATATTGTATGTAAATAATCTCAGCAATTAATCTTTGATAAGAATAAATAATTCTTTACTTCTTTTAGTAGTCTTTGGAAGTCTTATCACACTTAATAAGATCACCTTTTACTCAGCAGCACTAGGCTTGTGTGAAACAGCAGATTTCTGAGGATAGTGTTGGAGTACATGTTTCAAGTTGTTGCAAAGTACAGATCAGCCTAGTACTTGAAATCCATGAATTTAAATCAGATCATAATTCTCAATCTCAAAAATAGAGCCAACTCATGAATAATAAAACTGTGTTATAGTGCAATGATTCCAATCAGTACACAATATTTTCTTTCCCAAATCAAACATGAGGTTTTCTACCCAAGTCTCTTGTAGCAGCCAAGAATTTAGTTTGATATACAAAGGCCGATCCATGTAAAAAGACATTGCGCAGAGGATGGTGTGCAGCTGTTCTTCGTATCAATGAAGGTCACACAGAGAGGAAATGGCCTTACTTTAAAACAGGAGGGATTTGGGACAGATACTAAACACACTTTCCTGACAGAGGGATGTAATACAGATGGATTCATGATGAAAAACAACTGTGGAATTTTTCCCTAGAGATTCTCACAAACAGGGTGGACAACCATCTGTTGATGATGCTTTGAGGTCCTGTCTAAGAAGCAGATCACTGCAGGAGCTCTTGAGGTTCCCTGCTGCCCTTTCACCTGCATATGGAGAGTGTGTTAAACAGAGGAATTATGTTGTTTTCATTGATAAATAATATTAACCACTCGTAGAAACATAAAATCACATAAAACACTCATTCCCCAGAACAAATCTATACACTTGCCATCCACTTTCCTGTTAAAGAAAAGATTCCTTTCTCTAGAGAGAATATCCTGCAGTAGTGAGAATGACTAAAAATAAAATAATGAGTTTAGAGAGAGAGAGCGACGAGTGAAACACTTTGAAGTGAACTGCATCCAGGTGTGACACACTTAACTAAAAACCAGTTTAAAAGTAGGTCGTTGAAAATAGACTCTTTAAAGGCTGAAGGAACAAAAATGTATATTTTCAAAAGAAAATCAAGAGAAAAGAGACTTACTGATCTTGATTGCTAGAGAATCACTTGTTTTTCCTATTTTAATAGATAATTCTTTACTTGATGCTGAGTCTCATTTTAAACATCTCAGATGGCTGCATAGACACCGTTGTGAAGCCTGCCTCCTCCAAAATTTGTAAGAAAAAGTAGGATTTAATTATCATGCCAGAGAAAAAGAAAGAACCTCATGACTGGAGATAATTTTCATCTTTTAGGAGTAGCCTTTGGAAAAACTTCTTTGAATCAATTCTTTTAAAACAAAAATCAACATTTTACAATTTAATAAAATCAATGAAAACTCAAGCAAGATTCCAAAATTAGGAATACTATAAACTGTGCAAAATTTTTCACTCAAGTTTGATACATGACTTGAAAATACGTTTTTGAATAAACAAAGGCTGTATGGCGATATAGATTAAGCTAGAAGTTCATTCTTTATAGATGCAGTCATAGTGACTCAATTTCCCTACTCCTTTCTTATAGGAAAATTAGCAATATAGTGAAAGGGAATAACTTGCAGCCATACTAATCTAGAAGTTCCAGGATAAAATTTTCAGCCGTGCTTACAGAAAATGTTGTCTTTAAGTGATAGCACTTCCAAGAAGAGTAATCAGTAAATCAATAGAAAGAAGGAACTACATCCTCATAACAGGCCCCAATTCCTTCAGTTCACTTATTTTCATTCTTCTCTGTGAGCTCACTGAGCTGGTGCATAAATTAGAAGCATTGGGCAAACTATTCCAGCATGAGAGTAAGGCCTGCAAAATCTCTTTCATATTAGGGCTGGGAATCTGAAAAACATTTCAATAATGTCTTAAAACTCCCTAATTGATCAATGCCGGTGATTTTCTCTTTGCCATGGTTGCCCTGGAAGGCCATCTATTTTGATCCACTGTGTTGCCATTGCTGAAAACATCTGGGGAAATTCCTCTTTGGAACGCTTTCAGAGCCTGCATTAGTCGTTTCGCATCTCTTCGGTAGTGACAATATTTTGGTTTACTTTATGCTGAGAGTGAATTTGTTTCTTTATATATTTTAAACAGCCAAAAGTCACTCTACCTATGGACTGGTGGGAAATACAATTTTTTTTTTCTGTAAAATGAGAAATGGTTATAAAGTCATGGGACTGATGTTTGTTCTCTAGATTGGAAGTTTATATTCTCCTTTTCATATGCTGGCTTTGTGTCCATGAGCAATTGAGTCAACTGCTCAATGCTTCAGTTTCCTTCTTTGTAACAGGAGTAAACAGCCCACATAGACTTGTTATGACTATTAAGTGGCATAATAAATGTACAGTAGCAATTAGAGTGCCCAGCACACAGTTAGAGCTCAATAATTCTTGCTCAGAGAATAACTACATGAAGGGACTTCCAGCCTCCTCCTTCCTACCAAACTCCTTTCTCCACCTATTCAAATCCAGCGCATCATTCAAAACTGACTCCGAATCCATTCTCTGAAGTCACCTCTTTGGTGTAACTAATTCATTTTGCAATTCTCTCTTTCCAACCCATCTTAGAGTCTTGAAGATTGATCTTTCATCATGACTCTTAAATCCATCCCCTTTTCTCTATCCTACTTCTTGTCTTCAACCTGTGAATCCATGCACTCTCCATGTAGCAGGCGGAGTGCTCTCTAAAGTGTAAGCCTGGTGGAGTTACTTTCCTCCTGAAACACTTTAGTGCCTCCCCATTGTCCTCTGGTGAAGGACAATCTTCTCAGTAGAACTATAAGGCCATTTGCCCTCTGACCCCGGTTTACTGCGGAGGCATCAGTGCCACAATTCTGTAAATGTAGCATATTCTTGCTTTCCCAGGACTTTGCATGTGGCTGAAATATGCTCTCATACTCTGGCTTCAGGCTAACTCCTACTGTTTCCTCTGGGTTTAATTTAGAGTTCAGATGCTCCCGGAAGCACACACTCCCAGGCCCACTTCGGGCCCCACCTCCTACACAAGGCTCATTTAAGTATCTCTCTTAAGTAATCTTACAGCACCCGCTCACTCATTGCACCGTATTGTAAAGCTCTATTTGTTTGAAATTTTTTTCCACATCAGAACATGAGCTTCTGGAGGGCAGGCACTGCGTCATCTTCATGCTGGTCCTAGTTGAGCCCCCCAGGACCTGGTGTTCATATATGTACCCCTAGAAACATAAAAGGGATCAGTCATCATTTATTAAATTAATGAATGAACAAATAATGTTTCTGACACCTTATTTACTATTCTTGTGACTCATTAACAATTTTTATTGCTATTAGGATTGTTTTTTAAATCTTGGAAATCCTTGGAAAAACCAGTACCTTCTCCCAAATAGATGCATAGCTAATCCTCTCTCTTAATGTGGGTCTCTGCTCACCATCCATCTCAGAGAGGTTTTCTCAGACCACATAAGGAAATAAGACACACAATCACCCCACTGCCAAACACAGCTGTGTTTTTCTTGATAGCATTTATCTGTTCTGGAGATTATAGTCTATATTTATCATTTGTTTGTTTATTCCTGATCTCTGTAATCGCCATAAGACTGAGTTTGTTTGTTTTTTTACCAGTGGGTTCTCAGCTCCTACAACATTGCCTGGCACAGAGTGGATGCTTAATGTTAAGTAAAGCATTCAATTCCAGATGATAAATTCCCTGAGAACAGTAAATTGCATACGCTGCACATCCTCTAACCTGAAATGTTCGAGTATATAATTGATGGGTATATATACGTATATTAGGTGAAGTTGCCTTAAAAAAAGCTGGTATCTACCTTTGTATCTTTTCAGAGAGGTTAATTTTATGCATGAGTAACAGGGAGCCTCTTTAGACAGACAATCCTTGTGGGTAGGCATTGAGGGGGGGAATTAAAAATTAAGTGAGCATCTCCAACCTGTGGAAAAGGAGGCAAAAAGTTTCTTTGAATCAGATCTTTATTCTGCTAAGAATCACGTGAAGTTTTGCCCTTATTTAAGTTTTGCCTACATTTATGTAAATGTAGGATAGGAAGGTTTCTCCTGTTTGAAGTGGAAGGAAGATCTTGTAACAAAAGGCTGCCGTTCTCTAAGACCCATGAGCAAAGGAAGCCCCTAAGATAGAGTTAGATTAATTTGTACAAGAAGCTTTGAACTTCTGGAGGAGAGGAGCTAAAACATCTGACTTTATTCCCTGTGATTTGGCACGGGGTGGGGGTGAGGGGTTGGGGGTGTGATCTGTCAAGTTGAATCAGGGTGTCCCTGACCTAGGCTCAGAGGCAGAGAAGAGCAAGGGCTCCCCCAGGAAAACTCATCTGCAGAAAGGGTGGAGGTGGATTTACCCCAAAGCTAAGCAAGCTTTTAGGGTCCTTCACTCACAGGGACCCTTCTTCAGTAACTGAGTGGGTCCCTAGCAATGTGTCCACATGGTTGTGTGTGTTTAACTGCTGCCTGATGAAGACAACTGACTCTCACCAGCCCAACATTGCCACCTCAGACTTCTTCAGTAGCGTCACTGGAGTGGCTGCAGGCATTTCGGGATCCAGCTAAGGGAAGGTTGAGGTAGAGATATGTTTAGTTTAGTTTAGTTTAAAGGTGACATATTTAACTGGTTCAAAGTCAATTCTTTTTATTGTTAAGTTTTTGCTAGCTGCCCTAGTGTAGGAATGACTTACAAGAATATTCCTACTGCCCACTCTTCAGAATCCCCTGGTCCCAGGACAAAAAGGGCCAGATTTCCTGTCGTGCCCTGTATCACCTGTCACTAGAGGTATGTGGACTATTCAAGAGAAACGAGCTCTTTCTATTTGGGGAACCTGGAAAACTATGATGAGACTTAGTTTAAAATGAGACTACAAGATGTTTTAAAGTCACTGATTTGATGGTTAGCAAAAGATTCTGGAAGAAATGGAATCTAAATGCCACTTTACCAGTCTTTGCTGAAGAAGGTGTTAACTGTTTGACTCCTAAGATGAAGCAAAAAGAAGATATAGAGTGTGATTTTTGAGGCTTTTGCCTGAGACTCTACCACTCCCTGCCCTCCACCAAAAAACTTGTCTGGAAAACTGAACCTCACGATGGAAGAGGACCCAGTGTCCAATGATGCTAGTAGGTCAAGCGCACTGCCTCCCAAGCCTCAGCACGCTGGCACACACAGATTGACACGTTGCTCGCTGCTCTAGTGTAGGAATCACTTGTAAGAATATTCCAATAGGGAGATTCCAACTGGAAGTAAGGTTATTTTTCCTGTAGGTGGAGAAATTGAGGTACTAGAAATGGAGAGTGTGCTTTGAGGATGAAACTCTAGCCCAAATGGAAACTCTATCCCAAATGAAAACTCTATATGAACACTGATTAAGATGGTAAGAGTAAAAGGGACCATAATGGGAAATACAAGTGTAGGTAATGGAGGGCTTATATGGCTCTCTCCTCATGGTCATCCGTATGTTCTTAAGAACACACCCCTGTATAACTCTGGCACAGTGCTTGAAAGACCTAAGACAAGCATTTGAGGATTAGGAGAGCCATTGGATATGCTGGACATCTTCTGTTTGTCCCTCCAGGTCCTACTCTGTTCCCCAGATGGCTGGCCTGTAAGGACTGCCTCATTAAACTCCTTTGCCCTCTGGCTACTGGTTGCCTTGATAGGGAGCATCAGTATGAGATGGGGGCAGGAGGAGAATGAGCTCAAAATCTTCGTTGACCTGATATGGTGGACTAAACATGGTGGGAAATGCTCTGCTATTTCTCCCAGTGAAAGATGGAGCCTAATTCCTCCCTCTCAATTAATCTGGACTGGCCTAAGTAGCTTGCTTGGATAACTGAATGCAGAGGGAGTGCCATTTTTGGACTTCTGAGGCAAAGTCATCACAAGAAGCCTTGCAGCCCCATCTACCCAAGTCTCCTGGAGCGCTCATTCTTGGAGCTCTGAGCTGTCATGTAAGAAGTCTGATTACCCTGTGACTGCCCTGCTGGAGGAAGCTACAGGGAGAGACTCCGTGGAAAGAGAGCAATGCTGGTCCCCCCTCAGCTGTTCCGGCCTTCCCGGGCAGATACGTGAGTGAAGACACCATCTTGGAGGACATTCCAACCCCAGAAGATATATCATGGAGAAGAAGCAAGAAACCCAGCCAACAGCAGAACTGAGGCCCCAAATATATGACCCCCATTGAGCTGTCCCAGACATCTCCAGCTGTTCAAACCACCCCAGCTGAGGCTTGAGGCATTGTGAAGCAAAAATGATCCATTTCCTCTGTGTCCTGCCAGAATTCCTAGCCCACAAAATTGTGAGCATAATACATAATTATTGTTTTACCCTAGTAGGTTTGAGGGTGGTTCGTTACACAGCAACAAATAACCAAACACCTGGTAACCTCCCACTGGGTCATCCCTGGTGGGCTATGTGCCTCTGCCAAAGTCTCTTCAAGACAGCCTTCTCCACAGAGCTCTTCTTGCCATCCAGCCTGTGGGAGGTGATGGCTCCCTGCCATTACTAGCTGTACTGTCCTTTGTTATTGGCTTTCTTAAATCTTGTCCACCTTTTAAAAATAGTTCCCTAATTAAACTCTCTTGAATTACCCAGTTTGAGAGTATCATCTGTTTCCTATTGGAATCTTGGCTCATCTACCAAACGTGATACACATCTCAAGACTTATTAAAGAGCAGAGGAGAAAGCTAGAGTCTATGTAAGGAGGTTCAAAATTATGCTTCAGAAAGCCACAGAAAAATTTGCGCTAGCTAAACAGTATGTCTGTGTACTTATATCAAGGACTTATATCAGGTAATTAGAATCTTACCCTTATTGAAATACTTTAGAAAAGACTAGGTTTTTAAGGCCATCCTTAAGATTTTCTGGATTCAGTGAATCTTACCCATTTTGCTTTGTTTGGGAGGAAAATGGTCATTTTCTGGGACACTGCATTATTTTATTTAACTAACAGTTATGTGACGCTTTCTGTCTTCCAGGCACTCTTCTAAGACCTTTACAAATAATAACCCATTTAATTCTCCTAATAACCTTCTCAGCTGTGTATTATTATCTTACAGATGAAGACACTGGGGCGTGTAAAGATTACATAGCTGGCCCGAGGGCTCACACCTAGTAAGTGGCCGAGCTGGTGCTCAAAGCCACACAGTAGATGTAGAGTGTGCACCCTTTACCACTGTGTCGTGCCGTTAAATCTTGCAGGAAAGATTTAGAAAACCAGGGAAACGAGTCGCGCTGGTCTGCTGTATGGTTAGCCTCAGTGAGGGCAGAGCTGATGGAGAGTGAGAAACAGAGAGAGGTTGGATGCTCCTCACAGGACAGACACTAGAGAGGACTAGTGTAGTAGTTATCTGTTGCTGTGTTACAAATTGCTTCAAAATGTAGTGGCTGAAAGCAACAATAAGTTTTTATGTCTCCTGGTTTCTGTGGATGGGGAATTCACATGGGCTACAGCAGGCCCTCTAATCTTCTACGTTCGGAGTCTCAGGTGGAGGATGAGCAGGCTTGGGGTTAGAATCACCTGAAGACTCCTTCCCTCCTGGGCGGGCCTAGCTGGATGTGCAGCCTGCAATACCCCTCACAACCCTCCACCCTCTCTCTGGTTCCGGGGGTGCATCGAGGAGATGCCACCCACAAAATGAAATGTGTGGGAGTTATTATTTCGGAGAACCTGGGTTAGGTGATTATTTAAATGTTTTGGTCAGGATTTCTGAAGAAAATACAGAGTAAGTTCAAACTAGGTAAAAGGATTATTTTTAAAAGCATGGGGAGAGTTTAAGAAAAACCAAAAATAAGGGATTATGTAGAACTCCAGAAGTAGCAACAGGAGAGAGCCATTACCTGTCCCAGGATTGAAGGGACCCTGAGGCTATTTGAAGAGAGTGTCTGTGGCCTTTAGGGAGGGAGGCAGATAACCAAGGATGAGCTGGGGGAGTAGGAGGAGAGTGACTAAACCCTGTCACCTCATTGTCCTCCTGCCCTCTGATCCCCATGTCTAACGCCCCTGAAGGCCGTATGGCCAGACCAGTCTCCCAGGATCTGGAGTAGGGTGATGGTGAGATGGTGGAGAATGGGTCTGGACAGGCAAACAGAAGGTATCCAACACACCAAGATATCACCAGGGTCCGGCTGGGGGAGGGAGGAGTGTGTTTTGGTGAGTCACCAGTTGTCCCTTATAGAGCTTCAGGTGAATGCTGCTGGAGTCTGTGAGGCCTCCATTAACAGACTTTCTATTATATTTTATCTTATGAAATTCCCATTTTTGTAGGTAAAATAAACTGGAAAAATAGGCAATTGCATGTAGTTCAACTTAATATTCTGGGTACTTTCCAATAAAGCTGCTATTAGATAACTGTTCATATTAGATCACTAAAAATGTGGCTCCTCATTGTTTTATTGTTGAGTATTTTCTGTATTAGAACTGCCTAAAATACTTAAGTGGAATGGGTATTCTAATTGGCCCACAATAAACACCAGCCAAGGGATGCTGGCATCCTCTAGAAGACAGAAGAGGTAAGGAAGGGATTCTCTTCCAAAAGGAACCAGCTCTGCAGAAACGTTCATTTCAGTCCTATACGATTTTATTCAGACCTCTGATCTCCAGAACTGTAAAAGAATAAATTTGTGTTGTTTTAAGCCAAATTTGTGATAACTTATAAAAGCAGCCATAGGAAACTAATAATTGTGGTTTCCCTAGTTATGTGAGTATAGAGTGAGGAGGTATGCATGAGGATAGAGTCCTTTCGACACCATGTTGTTACTCCTTACAAACTCAGATACGAAATTTGCACGAAGAGGATAGCAGCCTCAGAAAGATTGGGACCAAAACACGCACCCAGAAATTTGGGGTTAGAGTGATCTGTCAGGGTAGACTCGGATGGTTCCCAGCAAGACACGGTAACAGAGAAGGCCAATGGGATGCCTGGGAATACAGTGTCCTTAGAAAAGCGAGGAGGTCTTGGCTGATCCAGGCTCGACATAAGATCCCAAGTGTTGTTGGGGGCACGACTGATCTGGCACAGCTGATGATGTATGTTACAAGGCCCTCAGGACCCAGCTGCCCAGAGATGGTGTTTTTAGGGAATAATGGCTGAGCAAGACATTGTGGACAAATAATGAGAGCTCTACTCCAGGAATCCAAGCAGGAGGCGTCCCTGAAGCCAGAGCACCGGCTTGGACCAGCTCAGCAAGGGTTAACAAGGACCTGAGGAACTCTGGGGACCAGGTTTCCGCAGTGGCTCTGTGTGGCAGTGAGAAACACTGGTAGCAGTGGGCCAACTGGACTTCAGTCGTCTCTCCACTGGGCCTCTCAGCAAGGATTGACCGGATTGGCACTGAGTGATCCCTGGAGGTTGCTGGTAAATGGTGATGGGGTGGGGTGGGAGGTGGGGAAGTGGAGGTGGTCACAGGGGTGGGGAGTGGGAGGAGAGGATGAGGTGGAGTTTAAGGTTTACTGGGCTACCTGCTTGTAGGTGTTGTTTTGACTGATGGGGTTAATTGGAACAAAATAAGAGATACGTGTAGCTGATTTTTTTCCTCGAGGTTTATGGAGCAGACCATACTAGACACACGTGTTTGTGTTCTGTTAGAAAAATTTTTGGTTTCCTCTTTATAGATTTTTGGGAATCTGAACTTAAACTGTACTAATTTCTTTTTCTTTTCTTTTGAGGAAGATTAGCCCTGAGCTAACTACTACCAGTCCTCCTCTTTTTTGGCTGAGGAAGCCTGGCCCTGAGCTAACATCCATACCCATCTTCCTCTACTTTATATGTGGGACACCTACCACAGCATGGCATGCCAAGAGGTGCCAGGTCTGCACCTGGGATACGAACCAGCGAACCCTGGGCCGCCGAGAAGCGGAATGTGTGAACTTAACCGCTGTGCCACCCAGCCGGACCCTGTACTAATTTCTATATTCTTTACTTTTGCCCTTCGTTAAACAAACAATCTTGTAGGGGCTGGCTCTGTGGCCGAGTGGTTAAGTTCGCGTGCTCTGCTGCGGTGGCCCGGGGTTCAGATCCTGGGCGCAGACATGGCACCGCTCGTCAGGCCACGTTGAGGTGGCGTCCCACATCCCACAACTAGAAGGACTTGCAACTAAGATATACAACTATGTACAGAGGGTTTGGGAAGATAAAGCAGAAAAAAAAAAAAAAGAAGATTGGCAACAGTTGTTAGCTCAGGTGCCAATCTTTAAAAAAAAAAAAAGTCTTGTAATACTGCAAAATTACAGGATTTGCATGTACATGCCTCACGTCCTTTGAATGTTAGCTTCTCTAATTGGGAGACTCCATCAACAGACATTTTCCAGAAGTTGCTTAACCTTTACAGAGAGCCTGCTTTATGAGAGACATTGCTCTACAATTTTACATAGCTCATCTCACTGGAATCTTCCCGCAATTCGGTGAGGTATCTTATAAAGGAGGAAATAGCTTCATAGACTCAGGAGTTTCTTGTAGGAGGTTATAATAGATGGATCTCTAACCATATGATTGGTTTTATAAGCATCAGTTAAGATCATACTTAAATCCAGTGTCGAGTGAAGCGTGAATTTAGTAGGATGCTTGAATGCGTCTAGCAACTAAACCGAGATTTAACATAAATATAAAAGTAATATAACAACACTTTGCATATCTCTTATTTCTTACAATTAATCACTTCAAAGAAATCCTATTGTCAGATAGCCCAGCATATCCTCCTTAAACTCTACCTCCTCCACTGATTACCTGAACTCTACGCGTGCCAATAATGTGTGAGAGATGTGTGAAAGAGTGCTTAGCACCGTACTGTGAATACAGGAAGTCCTTGTTAAAGTTTAGTTAAAAAAAAACAAGGTAAACTTTGGTTGAATAAAAAATTAGCAAAAACATCATCTGAAATGCACAGTAATGAATAGGGGAGGCAAAAAAAAAAAAAAAAATGTTGGGTATTATTTCCAAAGTTACAGCCTCATTTAAAAAATAGCAGTTACAGAATGACCCGCCTGGTATATGACTCCTTTTTGCAAAAAGTCGAAAACGCACAATGAATTTGAAAGACAGGATTGCAAAAAGTCTCCTGACTGTATACTTCTAAAGCTACAAAATAAAAATTCTTTACATATAGAAGAGCATTGCTCTCTCAAAGTTTTTATTTACCTTTGATTTTTGGAGGGCTTTATTTAATATATGATCGCCAATCACCATTTGAAATAAACATTTCTTTTTTGTTTTCAAACTTTATTTTTATTGCTTTTTCACCCCAAATCCCCCCAGTACATAGTTGTATATCCTAGTTGTGGGTCCTTCTGGTTGTGGCATGTGGGATGCCACCTCAGCATGGCCTGATGAGCCGTGCCATGTCCACGCCCAGGATCCAAACTGGCAAAACCCTGGACCGCTGGAGGGGAGCACGAGAACACGAGAACTTAACCACTTGGCCGCCGGCCCAGCCCCTGAAATAGACATTTCTGCTGTCCACAAGCATTCGCTTCTCCCTTCCTTTGCAGACTTTATTCAAGTGTCTTCCCCTTCCTCACACCTCGAATGGGCCTCAGGAGAACCAGACCTCACTCACTACCTGCTCCACGGGTGGCTCTGGTGCATCCAAGGCTAACTCCATCCCTAACGCAACTGACAGGAGAGGACGTGTGACCCAAATAATGTGAGGAGAGGTTTCCAAGGGGCATCTGAGAACGACTCATCATCCCAGTGAGAGATCCTCAGAGTTACCCTCTCTCCAGATGTTGCATGATTGTTCTGCAACTACTTTGCTATTACCCTGAAGATGAAGGTTCTATTTAGAGTGGGGCAAAGAACTCTAGCAGGTGACAGGACTGTCACCTCTAAGGCCCCTCCTCCTTCTCTTCTAATTAATTGAGCCAACAAATATCTGATTGTTTAAGCTAGTTTGAGTTGGGTTTTCTGCCATTTGCAGCTGAAAATATTCTAACCTATACACTACAACATTTTATTCTGTAAATATAATTCTGATGTAGAGTCAATAAAACGAATAAAAAAGACAGTCCTGCTCATGGTATCAAAATGATGAGACTCATGCAAACCCAGAAGTCTGTACTTAGGGGCCTGCCAAGCCAAATAAACACCCTCTACGAATTACTTTAGCTAAAAATCTTGCCAATTCAAAAATGCCCATTCATCTGAAGTCATAAAGTTTCAGTTCCTGAATATTGTAGATTGCATATTTTGTGAAATTACACATTTCCAGGGATAGCAAGAAGCCCAAGTGACAATTTACCTGGCAAAGGACAGTGAAGAAGGAAGAGGGGTATATAATTTGTGTATGAATTGCTGTAGAACATTTGCTTGTTTTTAACACCACGTGAAATGATTAGAATTAGAAAAAATAAGATTTAAAAAATCCAACAAATTAAGAAAAGGCCATGAATTACTTTTTAGGCACATTTAAAGAGAATCACTCGAATCAGAGCCATTAAAATGTATTACAAGTTGTAAGGATACTTCTCACCTTAAAAAGAACATTTGACCGATGAGTAGATGGTAGCAATATACATAATTTTTAGAAAGCATTCTGAATTTAAATGATCACAGAACTATCAATATGGGGTTTCAAATTGAACTATCTCAAGCAATTAACCTAAAATAATGTATTCATTTTGTTAAGAGACCCAGCAGGGAAGACTAATTAGCAACTTATGAATTACCATCTGACTTACACTCACGCTCCAGAAGTACGCTCGTGACTTGAATAAGTATGCTCTCAAGTATAAAATAGGACCCAAATTTACTTTAAAAATTGAAATGGTTTTATTTATTAAGTGATTTTTATGGTCTATAATCAAATGATTAACTGTCAAAAAAAACCCATTTACTTTTTATGTAAAGAAAGATTATTTCTTAAGTTTGCTTATTTTTCTTCCCAGCTAACATTTATGGCACACATTACTTTGTGTAGGAGTAAAGGGGTAAAAAACTGATCCAGCTCTCAAGTAAGGTAGCGGATTGATTTTTGGAGTCCCAGAGAGATTTCTAATTTGTATTTTGCATTTACTTTGTATTTATGTATTTTGCAAAAAAACATAATTCTATTTTTTTAATTGAGTAAGTAGTGGATATCTGTTCTGTTGGTCAGAGCTTGTTCATATATAATCACAGTATTGTCCCCAGTTGATCTGATAGCAACTGTTTTCCAGTTCGTTCTCGGACTGATAGCTCATGATGTTAAATATTTATTACTTCATGTGAAATAGCTGCAATCTTTAAACCAAATTAATAATTATTTATTGAATATCACCATGTGCAAAGTGCCATATTTAAATATTATTATTTTCCTTGCTGGACATAAAAATCCAGGTTGTTTAAGTCGTATCGCCACCTCTTAAGGTGGACACAGTATCCCCACTGCCTCGTCTACAGTAGAGAAAACCTCATCACAAACTAAAGAAACTCGAGTTGCAAAACAAGTTAGTGCAAACATGAGTAGTGATAACCATATCCAACATTCACTGAGTGAATTTGGGATAAAATGTTTCCTAATGCTTTTTGAAATCTCTATCACCTTACCTGCCCAAGCCTTTTTCCAGTATCTTATAAAAATGTGACTCTAGTCAGATACATTTATCCCTTATATTATTTTTTCTACAAAAGTGAATTGATTTAGAGCTTATACGTCTTTTTTTTTTTTTTTTTTTTTTTTGCTTTGCTTTAGGACCCAAACAGGCAATGTTCTAGAAGGGGAGGTAACTCATGTATGAAAGGATAATTCAACCATTCCTAGGATCCAGAAAGCTCCTCAATGTTTCTTCGAGCTTTGTTCATCCATTTGTGTATTCATCGAGAAAGGATTTTTGAGTTCCTCCTGTGTAAAATAAATTGTAATTATTTAAAAGTGTTTTGTGAAAATATACTATGACCAGGAAGACAGCTATTAGGCCATTTATTTTCTGTTTATTTTGCCGGGAATCGTACCCCTCTGAGCTTGTTGGATTTGGACATGTATTTCTAAAGTAAATATTGCTCTTGATGGCTTCCTGCTTAATGTCAGCCTAGTCAAGTGACCCTAGAAATCTTCCAGTTTTCTTAAAGGTTCCTTTACATGGATTCCAATGTAATTGCTTTCACGTTATTTGATATGTAAAAACCAACTACCTCCTATATTCAAACTTTTATAGCATTTTATTCTTACACTTCCTAAGAGACAAATTACTTTACGAAAATAATAGCATTATTTTTAAGTAATGATACTGTGTCCCATTTAGGCCAACATTTAGCATATGTCCCATTAATTTTTAGGTAGAAATTAAATTAACTGTCCTGGCTTCCTGGTTCTTGGGCAGTTACTTATTACTTTTTTTTTTTTCTTATCTGCAAAATTAAATTCCATCAATTCTATCACTGTTCCTGCATCTGGAGCCACATCTTCTGCCTTCCTGCTGGAGCCTGCCTCCCACCCGCCCACTTGTGTGCCAGGTCCTTTTCCTCCTTAACTTCTACGAGGCTCTGTTGACCACTTCTCTCTTCTGCATCGTCCTTTCTTTCTGCACTAAATTATTCCCATCAGCATGAAAACATGTGGAATATCTTCCATCTTATTAAAAACAAGCCCTCTCTTGACTCCACATCCCACTCTAGCTCTGCCCCTTTTATGGTGGAGCTCCATACCTGTTTCTCTTCTCTTCGCTTCCTCATTCTCTGCCTGGATCCTTTACTGGAACTCACTTACTTTGCTCCTCCACAGCACTCTCTCCTGAACCCATTGTATCCAGGCCTTCTCCTATTTCCACTTCACAGAAGAGCGCTTGTTAAGGTCACAAACGACTTCACATTGCCATATCCAGGGTAAGATTCTCAGTCCTCATCTAACTTGCCTCGATCAGCAGCATTTGGCGCAGGTGACCATCCCTTCTCCATTTTCCTCACTTGATTTCCAAGACAACACTCTGATCTCTCTTTCCCCCCATCCCACTGGCTGCCTGTCTCTCTAGTTGCTGAGTCTGCCTCCTCTTCCTGACTAAGACTCAGTCTTCAGCTCCCTTTTCTCTTCATACTCATTTCCTCAGCCATCTCACCTCTGAGCTGAAAAATTCCAAAATTATATGCCCAGCCAATGAAGAACAAGGCTGACTTTTATTTCTCATTGTGATACATAGACAGCTAGAAAAGAAGATTCTGTGGCATCCCTCTTTCTTGATTCCATTTTCATCTCCTCATCCTACTTGCTATCCTAGGGACCAAATATGTTTACTTGTCTATTTCTTTGACAAATACTTGTTGAGCAATTTGTGCCAGGCTCTATGCTGTTGTATCCATAATCTAGGCTTCTATTGGCTTCTGGTCTTTGCTCTCTTTTCTTTTTTCTATCAGTTCTTCTTGCTCAATCTTATCCATTCCCATTACTTCAGGTATGTTCTAATGACTCCTCAAACATACATCTCCAGCTCAGACTTTCTCTCCCAAGTTGCAAACTCAGAATCCTACTGACTAGATTTCTATACCTGGAATGAACACTTCAAATTCAACGTTACAATTTAAATACAATTTTGTTAGAAATTCAACCAACACAAACACACCTTGATGCTCTTCCTGCCTAAGTCAGAGATGAGTCGTTCTCAGTTCCTCCTCTTCCCTCAGCTTATGGTGCCTTTCTAAGGAGCGCTCCAACTGCCCACCTGATCTCTATTCCTACTAATTGTGCTTCGTCATTACCTTGCCTTAATCATTTATTCTCTAAGCATCTCTCGGCCTCCGGCCTTGTATTCCTGCAATCCTTGCCCCACAATGCTGCCAGCATGATCTACCTAAACTGAAATCTGAATAGTTCACTTCCTCGAATAATATCTTTGATGGCTCTCCATCTCCTATGAAACAAAGCTCACAGTTTTATTCTTTGTAAAAACAAAACCTTTTGAGCCTCATCAGCTCTTCTGAAAAAACTCAAAAGTTCTGTCCCAATGGAATGACTTGCAGATCTGAGAAGCTGACATGCTGTTTCAGACCTCTTGGTGTGTGCGTGTTTCCATGCCCTGTGCGTCTGGGGAATATGCACTCGTCCTTCAAGTCTCAGATCAATTCATACTTTCTCCGAAGCTCCTTGATGCCACCCGAAATTAGACCTTCTCTCCTCTGTGTTATACCTTGTATAGATCTCTTTATTTTTTCTATGTATTTTGTGTAATTTAATTGTCTGTATGTGTGTCTATTTTACTGCAGACTATGCAGGCAGAGAACAAGTATTATTAATCTTATTTCAGTCTTTTTACCTTTGTTTCATCTTTTCTAAAGAAGAGAGAACAGCTGATGTGCACTATCCTTTAAGTGAATTTTTTTAACTGCATAAGTTTAGATAAAAAGACATATTTTTCCTAAAACGTAATAGCTATTTTCCTAATATTAGTTACTCGCTTATACAGGTTTTTTTAAAAATTGAAATATAATTTCTTACCATAAAACTCATCTTTTTAAAGTATATGATACATTAATTTTCAGTATATTGACAGAATTATGCAATCATCACCACTATATGTTTCCAGAACATTTCTTTTTATTTTTTTTTTAAGAAGATTAGCCCTGAGCTAACATCCGCTGCCAATCCTCCTCTTTTTGCTGAGGAAGACTGGCCCTGAGCTAACATCTGTGCCCACATCCCTCTACTTTTATATGTGGGACACCTATCACAGCATGGCTTGCCACGTGGTGCCATTTCCACACCCGGGATCCGAACCAGCGAACCCAGGGCCACTGAAGTGGAACGTGTGCACTTAACCACTGCGCCACCGGGCCAGCCCCTCCAGAACATTTCTAATTCTAAAACATTTTCATTACGCCCAAAGGAAACTCTGACCTCATTAGCTGTCACTCCCCGTCCTCATCCCCTCTCCAGGCCAACTAATCTACTTTCTTCCTCTGTAGGTTTGCCTATTCTGGGCAATTTAATATAAGTGAAATTACATAACATATGGCCTTTCATGTCTGGCTTCTTTCACTGAGCATAATATTTTCAAGGTTTTTCCATGTTGTAGCTTCTATCATTCCTTTTTATGAGTAAATAATATTCCATTGTATGGATATACCATATTTTGTTTATTCATTCTTCAATTGATGGACATTCGGGTTTTTCCACTTTTGGGCTATTGTGAATAATGCTTCTATGAACATTCATGTACAAGTTTTTGTGTGAACGTATATTCTCAATTCTCAGGTGTATATATAAGGAGTGGAATTGCTGGATCACATGGTAGCTCTGTTTAACTTTGTAAGGAACTGCCAAATTGCCTTCCAAAGTGATTGCACAATTTTGCATTCCCACAATCTATGTAGGAGGGTTCTCGTTTCTCTGCATCCTTGTCAGCACTTGTTACTCTCCATCTTTTTGATTATAGCCTTCCTAGTGGATATCAAGTGGTGTCTCATTGTGATTATACATGGTTTGATATCATCCTTCCATTAAAGGGTTATAAAGAGTTCCATTCTATCTAAAATCAGTAAACAAATCTTTTGTTTTATATTACTTGGAAATAAATGAGAGATAAGCCTCTCAGAAGACGCAATTGTTCTTTTTTCTTATACAAACATCTTTACTGTTTCACAGGACTTAGTATATTTTAAATTATTTCTTATTATTCCTAAGATTCTGCCAAGCTTCTCTCCTGTTTCCCAGTTTGTTGGGGAATATAAGGAGCTCAAATGCAAAGCTCTTAATTAAGATTTGATGTATGTTAATTTTGAGGGGAAAATACTTTCTCACTCCTATTGTCCTATCTATCTTACATGTAAGTGTTGTGTGACGGTATAGGGCTAAGGTTAGGGACATCATGTTTAATTTGTCAGCCCTTGTGATTCTTTAGACTTTTTTAAATTATTTTTTCTTAACCAGTCTTTCCTGGTTACTAGCTATTACCTTGTTTTTGTCTGCATTTAACCCACCCAACTTAGTATTATTTGAAAACTTTAATAAACACACTATGGATTCCTTCCTGCTGCCCGGTATTGTATTCAGCATAGATGGTAGGTTTTAGACATTGGATGATTTACTTGAACATGTGGCAGGTAGAGTGACATTTGGTGTAGTGGCTGTTTGTACCTTTATGCACACATTCCGTTGGATGACGAGTCTTTCCAATGAGGTGACTGTGACCGTGGCCAGCACTCTAGTCTCTAGTTGAAGAGAGGATTATTCTAGTTTACACAAAACCTGGTGACAGTGATTTGCCCAGACGGATTTCCCAAGCTAATCAGATATGGCCGGATGCTACAGGCTATTTTCTGCAGTGTTCGGGCTTTTGAGAGACTTCCGTTGACATGTCCAAATAGACTTTGATGGGGCGGTTGCTCTGTTTTTTCGAGGCTTATGTAAATATTCATCCAGTGATCTCATGTTCATACACTTTAAGCATTTCTCATTTCGTTTGGAGGCTTTTAGTGTAGTCATTGACTAAATCCTTCCTTCATTCATTCATTCATTCACAATCTATTCACCCAGGATCCATAGTGGTGTGCCTGTGACTTTCATCATTATAATTATTATTAAACCCCATCTCCTCAAAGACCTCTCTGACTTTCCTTCAAATTACCATGTGTTTATATGGTTGTGTATAACCGAATCTACCCATTCCCTGCACCCTTACCTTAGCTAGCCCAGCTGAAATATTGTAACTCTCACCCTCATGCAAGCGCATGGCTGAACACTCAGCTTAACTAGTGTCTCTCCACGCTTGCAAATATGTGCAACTGAACATCAATCACCGTATAATTCATCTTACCAATCATACACAATTGTTTAATTCTATCCCAGAAGTCAAAAGTAATAAGCATTCATATTTCTATCTCTTAATATACAGTGAGTAAAAAAGGAAGGAAAGTACATTCTGTATGCAGAAGAATAATTCACACACGGCGATAAATGCTGGAAGTTATGGTAGCTTGAATGTGTCTCTTCTGTGAGGAGTTGTCAGGGCTCAATTTAACCCACTAATGCATTTTGATTATAAAACACTTTATTTTGTGTCTTGGAATTTCCTTGTTACACCGACTTTTCCTGAGAAGAGGGTTAACATTCTTAATTGATTGTCAACTTAAGACTGATACTGGCAAGCAGGTAACTTCCCCAGTTCATGTGTATCTTCTCATGAGTAAAATTTATTGTTTTTGTTATTTCTATCTCTAACAAAATTGCATTTAATTTGTGCCAGTGGCAGTGCTGATAATGGGCCATAAAAAATTGTTCTCTCTCCCTGCTCCCTCAAGGATATTTTGCTTATCTAACTAAAAATTTGCGGCAAATTATCTTCCCTCAAATATAGGAAGAAAAGGAATGGACAAAGCTACATGTTTTAGCGACTGGAATTAAAACAGGTGATGTCCAGCACATAACCGTTTATCATACAGTTTATATCACGAGGGAATTTGTCACTGCTGTCATTAGCACGTATACCCATAAAGTCAGGGACTTACAGCTATGTCTGTAAATGGAAGCTTGTCCCCAGAGTTCCCACAGGAAACTCATCATTTGTTTCAGTTTGCATGTGTAATCAATTACATGCTCACAGCCCATGAACTGGAGCAGAGTGTAGCACTGGGCTTGGGTGACATGGCTTTATGGTTCCAGATGTTCTCTGATCTTTCAAAACTGCTTTGTACTAAAAGATCCACCAAATACATACTTTTAGAAAACTGCTTTCTTTCAGTGCCAGTTGTATTCACTTTCTCTAAAGAAGAAGAGGCATCTTGACCCCCAAATAATGAACTCAATGAGTTCCACAGATCCTATTCTATATCTTATACCATCATATTCCTTTCAACAACTTTAGAAGTCAAGGACTTAAAGTTCCTCTCTCCCATCTTGCCGGCTTCCTTGGTCAAATTCTTATTATTAGAATGATTTTAGAATCCTGATTTTAGTAGCAATACTCTGTAGAACCAAGACTGGATGTCGCAGACTCCGCGCATGGCTGTGATCTTGGTCAAGTCACAGAGCCGTGTAACGCCTCGGTTTCCGACATGTAACATGGATAATAATAAACTAGGAGAGCCTTCTTACCTGAGCAGGGTTGATGCTGGAACAAACCTCCCCCCAAAATGAATCCACTTCAAATATCATACATTTTATAGCAAATTGTAAGAAGTTTACAAATTCATCTTTAAAAATTCAAGCTGGGGCCGGCCCGGTGTCGCAGAGGTTAACTTCACACATTCTGCTTTGGCAGCCCCAGGTTCCCCAGTTCGGATCCCAGGTGTGGACATGGCACTGCTTGGCAAGCCATGCTGTGGTAGGCATCCCACATATAAGGTAGAAGAAGATGGGCACGGATGTTAGCTTAAGGCCTATCTTCCTCAGCTAAAAGAGGAGGATTGGCAGCAGATGTTAGCTCAGGGCTAATCTTCCTCAAAAAAAAAAAAAAATTTAAGCTAAAGTATGTGAAACTGAATTCTTTTTCTTTTCTTTCTTTTTTTTGGGGGGTGAGGAAGATTGGCCCTGAGCCAACATCTGCTGCCAATCTGCTCTTTTTGCTTGTGGGACACCACCACAGCATGGCTTGATCAGTGATGTGTAGGTCTGCACCCAGGATCCAAACCCGGGAACCCTGAGGCACCGAAGCAAAGTGTTCGAAGTTAACCACTATGCCACCAGGCTGGCCCTGAAGCTAAATTCATTTTAATTCATAATTAACATTGCAAAGATATACTAATTCTTAGCATAAATAGAGAATGAATCAGGTATTAACTTTTGGCATAATTTTGGGGGGATAAAATTATATCATAGCATGATGGACAGTCTTCACTTCAGATCTGGCTTTGAGAGCAGGATCATAATCTTTTGATATTTAAATCATTCATATGATATAAAGAACACAACCCGTCAACAATTTGCTGATTTTTCTTTTTCAGTTGTTAACTATTCTAAATTCTGCCAGATCCTTATTTGGTAATGTCTTTGCCTGTGATTTGAACAGTGTTCCAACATATTTTTCACCAACTTCATGAAATCGGCATCTGCTCCAGAATCTACAATTGCACTTTGCTGTTGATTTTCACTGTGTTGCTGGATGTTTGATACAATTAACAGGACACTGAGGGACACCAACTTTGGCTCTTGTCCTTGGATGCTGGCATTAAATGGAAGTCATGTTTGTTTGAGTGGGAATTCATTCTATAAGTGGTCAAATTTATTAATGAATATTTTGTGACTTTTACTTTCCTCTTAACCACTGGGACTCAGTAAATGAATACTAATATAAGGTCTCCCTAAATCATCTAATGATATTATTGAGAAAACTAAACGTGGGACTGCATCTAAGACACTTCGCATAGTCCTAGCACACATTAATCAAACCGTATATATTAGTAGTTTTTACCACTATCATTATTTTGTAAACATTCTCTAACAAAGTTAGTTAACCCTAAACAGTAAGTTTTGGGGGTACTCACTTAACAGAATGGACTTAACCATCTAGCAATTCGCAGACTTTTGGGCTCACAGACCACTTCAGCGATCCCGCCCTCTCGTATCATTATTTAACTCACCGGAGCTTACTTCTATAAACCAACTGACAAAAAATACTTTTTTAAGAGACTCTGTGGCCCAATCCATTCATGCTGTTTTTCTCTTCAAAGGGAGGACATGGAAGGTATAGATAGAAGGTTTGGAACTCCAAGTCAGAGGTTGAAAAGAAAAATGGTTTTTGGCCGAATCAACGACTGAATGAGAGATCAGCGTGGTGTGTCAGCTGCAATTTCTTTTAAAGCCTCCTTCCTGTCCGCCGTTATCTTCTTCCTTCGTTTTGCCTGGAGTCCTTTTTGAGCTAAGATAGAAATCAAAAGGAAAAGTAAGATCCAATCATTATGATTTTTATTTGAGACTGTGGAGAAAAGAGCCAAAAAATGAGGTTAAGTGGAAAGATAAATAACCCTGGCTGAAAGTACTCCACGCCCACTCTCCCAGCTGCACAGGCAGAATGACCCTCTGACAAAGAAGTTGACCTTCAGAGAGATGGTTGCCATTTCTTCAGTTTGACACCCCCCTCTGTCTATCCTTACTTCCACTCCTAACTTTGTTTTTAAAATGTGGATTATCAGATAAATAGATATTTTAATCTACTGTCTGGTCCAGTGCTTTTCAAAATGAGAGCGAGTAACAATCCCCTGGGGATTTTGCTGAAATGCAGACTCTGATTCAGCAGGTCTGGGGAAGGGCCTGAGAGGCTGCATTTCTAACGAGCTCCCAGGTGATACTGATGCTACTGGTCTGGGGCCACGGCCCGGACTTTGAGGAGCAAGAATCCAGTGTATTCCCAGGAGCGCTAGGTGGGATGAAATGAAAGGGCTTCCTAATGATTAAAGGGATTGAATCTACACGTTTCCCTTTTTCAATATTACTTTGTTATATATCAGGAAAGGAAATTAAATTGGTCTTTCTAGAACTATTTGGGTCTGCAAAAGCATGCTAATTACTCTATTTCCGGCTCCTCAAGGACATTTCCCAATGACGGTGTTCTACTTTCTTCTTGGATAGCGACATTAAGCTGTCTCGTCTAATTTTGCTTTGACCAAATTGTGAAAGTAGAGAGTCTCTGGTTTTGCAAGTTACCTCGTGACCTCTTGCTTTTTCACCCTCATTGGAGCCTCTAAATTTATCCTAATTAGAGTGCAGATAACTAATAATGATAGTGTAGGACAGACAGGAATGTAGTATTAAGCTCCTGCTATGCAACATATGCTGTTGTAAGTGCTGGAAACCACAAACAAAACATATATGGTGTCTAATTGCCTCCTCCTTTTAACCCAGTGAGATGGGTGTGATTTTAGTTGTGCGGGTGAGAAACATGGTGAGTTACATAAAACAGCAGGAAGAGCTGGGGAGCGGCAGAGCTGAAATACAAACCCAGTTCTTTTTGACTCCAAAACCCCTGCTAAAGCTCCTGAACCCCCTCGAGGTTTTGTATTCTGTGGTGTCTCAGAACAGTCACTCTGTTTCTCTTTCTTATACTTCCAGAATAAAGCTGCTGACTCTATAGTGACAGCTGCTGATATATTTTGTAAATGAGGAGCCCACCTTCAAGCGCAAATAATCCAAACATGTATAATATTTTAAGACGACTTTACAATTCAAAATGTCTTTTTCATTTTAATACTTCTTTCTATCTCTCGTCCTGGATAATTGACTAGAATTGAGATTTTTTCCAAAAGACACAGGAAACTTCTACCATACACAGAAATCCATTTGAAGTGATGTTGAAATCTAAATGTGAAAGACGAAATAATAAAGTTTACAGAGATGACCCAGAAGAATGCTTCATGAACTTGGAGTAGGGAAAGCCTTCTTAAACAGGAGACAGGAAACATTAATCATAAAGGAAAATACTGATAAATCATACTGTATTAAAACTTCTGTTGATAAAAATGTAATACTAAGAAAGTAAAAAGGCAGGCCATAAAATAGAAGATATTTGCAAGGCATAAACCAACAGGTTTAGAGTCAGAATACAAAAAAAGAAAAATCCAATAAATCAGTAAGAAAAAGTGAAAAAGTAAGAAAACTGCAAAAGACTTACACGGGCATTTCACAAAAAAGCGTATCCAAATGTTCTCAATCTCGTTTGTCATCAGGGAAATACAAATTAAAACCAAAATAAGATACCACCCTACACCTTCTAGAATGTCTAAAATCAAAAAGATTGACAACACCAACTCAGGCAATGGTTTGGCGCACCTGGAACTCTCTCGCACTGCTTGTGGGAATGGAAATTGATACAGCGACTTTGGAAATCCTTTTGCAGTAAATGTTAAAACCGACCAAATGCACAGCCAATGATTCAGCTATTCCACTCCTAGATAGAAATGTAACAAACATGTGGAAAACAGAAAGTCATCTACCCAAATATGCATATTCTTAAGCATCATGATAGTCAAAACTGGAACAATCCAAAGAGCTATAAATATGGAATGGATAAATAAATTGTGTTTTATTCATTCGACCACATATTACTCAACAATGAGCATGAACAAGTGCTGCATACAGCAATATGAGTGAAATCTTACATCGTGCTCAGTAAAAGAAGTCAGACACAAAGAAGCACACATTGCATGATTCTGCTTATGTGAACGGCAAAAACAGATAAATCTGAGTATTCTGGGTATTCCAAGTCAGGATAGATACTTTTGCAGGGAAGGGAGTAACAACTGGCAGGGGTGTTAGGAAGACCTCCAGAGTCCTGGAAATATATTATTTCTGAATCTGAGTGGTGGTTACCTAGATGTGTTCACGTTATGGAAATTCACTGAAATGTGTACTTGTGTATATGTAAGTGAATGTATATACTTCCCTATATGTATGTTATTTTTTTCAGTAAAAAAATAAAATACATGACGGAGTAAAATTATTTGGAGTCTCTGTGGGTTTTTTTTTTTTTTGAGGAAGATTAGCCCTGAGCTAACATCTGCTGCCAATCCTCCTCTTTTTGCTGAGGAAGATTGGCCCTGAGCTAACATCTGTGCCCATCTTCCTCTACTTTATATGTGGGACACCTACCACAGCATGGCTTTTGCCAAGCGGTGCCATATCCACACCTGGGATCCCAGCCTGTGAACCCTGGGCTGCCAAAGCGGAACGTGTGAGCTTAACCACGGCCCCCAGAGTATCTGTGTTTTTAATGTCATCTCTTACTAGTTTTTCTCCCTCTACAGCAAAGAAGCAAGAATTTTCTTGATTTCATCCCCTTGTCTTGCAAAACTAAAATCTGTTTTTTAAATGAATCGTTATGACACTTGTAAAATACATCTGTATTCCTGCTTTTTCGTCCCCTGGTTTTTTCTTTTCTACATCAAATACATTCTGTATTTTTTTTTTTTTGGAGTTCTGACCACTGCTTTTTGTCACTTTTCCATTTGCCTGTTATGTTTCAGCAGAGTTCTGGAAATAAGCCCATTTGACCGTAAGACAAATGCGTTATCAAACCTTAAACAAAGCCCAGTCCCGTGGACCTGATGTGTGACCTCATTCCATCCAACGTGCAAGGAGACGACAGTCCTCTGGGAATGAGGGGATGCGTGCTTCCTGAGGATGTCAGGCTTATGACTGAAGAGATGCTCTTTGAAAAAGAGCACAGATGATGGGAGTATGAAGGGAGTTGATCCCATTAGAAGTGAAAGACCACTTTGGGAAGGTTTGGAAAAGACTTGGTTTCTGGGCTCATCAGATAGGGGTTGGAAGTCTCTGGCATTAACAATGTGCTCTTGGGCACGTGCTCAATCTCTCTGGACTTCCATGGACTTTTCTGTGAAAATGGAAATAAAATTATCTACCTCACAAAGCTGTTGCAAAGATTTCAACTACATAGATATATAAATGTCTCTAACATCATATTTAGCACATCTGGATGTTCCGAAGATGAAGCTCTCTTCTCTTTCTTTTTCCTTTTTAGGCAAATTTGGTAATGGCAACTGTTTGCAATCATATTTGAGTTTTTGATTCCCAGCAATCTGGAGATGACAGGCTCCGGGATATTTATTTCATGAAAACACATGTTAGGTTCATATATCTTTCCACATAGTCTTTTTTTTTCCTTTTGAATCTTCCAGATGAAATGTGTATCCTAAATAGGATAAGAAAATGACAGCAATATTTGTAAAATTCCATTAATGGGAAAGAAGACATTTGACTATTTGATCTACTGTCTTAAAGGAATAGAGAGAAGTACGGTAGATGAACTCTATTTTGTATTTTTAATTCCTATTTTAAAGTCTCACAAATTTGGACAAACCTCTGTTGAAGACCTGAACATAATGGTAGTGTTTTTAAAGAAACGCACATTTAGCTACTTTTGATTATAACCAATTGAATCTGGCTTTAAAAAAATGTGTTAACGGGGCAGCCTGGTGGTGTAGCAGTTAGGTTTGCACATTCTGCTTCTGGGGCCCGGGGTTCACAGTTTCGGATCCCTGGCATGAACCTACACACTGCTCATCAAGTCATGCTGTGCTGGCATCCCATATACAAACTAGAGGAAGATTGGCACAGATGTTAGCTCAGCAACAATCTTCCTCAAGCAAAAAGAGGAAGATTGGTAACAGATGTTAGCTCAGGGCCAATCTTCCTCACCAAAAAAAAAAAAAAAAGTGTTACCTAGGAAAGTTGTAAATGAAATAGCAGGAGGGGACTTTAGTATGGAGCAATCTCCTTGTTTTACATCTAAGAAACGTAAGAAGGTGAAGCAACTTGCCTAAGGAGGCCATTGCAAGTTAGGAGTCAATGAACCACTCCTTTTCTTCTCTGAGTTCTAAGTGGTAGAAGGTAGGCACAAATAAGAGAAAAAGATCAAAGAGTCTGTGTGCTAATGGCTGGTAATGCTGACTCAGCATGTGCAGCTGGGACCCAAGGTTAAAATAGCAGTGTTCCTCAGAACGGAGCCCTTAGAGCCCCTCGGCAGGTGGAGCTGGCTCTGCAAGGCTGACTCCACGTGCACCTGCCCCGCCAGCCCCACGGAGGACATCAGGCCTGCCTGGCAGACGCAGACACTGTAAGAAGCAGGATGAGCCCCCATGACTTGTGTGCAATGAGCCGCCTCAGGCAACCCCCTGCCCCAAAGAATGCCCTGTCGATCAGCAGATGCTTTTAGCATCCGAGAAAATATTTATTTTGAATACTATTTGCTCTGTAATCTTATCTGGAGTATTAATCTGTTCAGCCTATCTCTTCGAACTACTTACGTCCTGTAGAGAAAATGTCAACTTAGAGCCCGCCCAAATGATCATGATCCCAGATTATTATTATTATTATTAATTATTTTGGTTATCATTTTTCTTATTGTTTGGTAGATTTCCCCCTTAGCATGAAACAAGTTAGTATAACACCTCACAAATGTGTCTCCTCCCTGGAGGATTGTACACAATGTTGTCCCTTTCGCTGACTCAAATTCATATGGGGTTACTTCCTCAGATTCTCGAGGCGCTATGTTATAGTTTCAGACTGTAAAACGGCAAAGCCTGAAGAGAAAGAAAGAACAAAATTAACCAAATAAAGTCTGAGGACTATTTACCACGTGGCAGTCAAGATAAAATTAGGCAGCAGAGTGAGTTTCTGGGCACAAATAGCAGTTTATTCCCTAAAGTTAAGAACATCATAGTCAAACATGAGTAAGAAACTGTAACCACTACTTTAAATCACTTTATTAGCAAATCGGTTTGATATTAGTGCAGGAATAGACACAAGTAGCCTTTGAGGACATATAATATGAATTTATTTCTTTATACCCCCGTCACGCCCCAAAGGATTTGAAGCATCTGAGCCGTTACTGAGCCGACGACAACTTTTTTCAGGAATTTGGCACCTAACTTTGCATCTAGCAGTGTGGATACAGATGAAATACACAAAAGGACCAGTGGATAATTCACATATGCGGTCTGTCTAATTTGTTCAACCCTCTGTGCATCTGGAAAACTCCAGCAACTGAAATAACTGAAAGGGTTGGGAGGGTTGCCGTTAAAAGGCACAGCATCGTATGTCTCCACGCAGAATCGACAACTCCCAGGGGAAACACACACCTCCATTTTAATTTATTACTTGGTAATACGTGTCTCAGCCTCTTTCATTTAATCTTTCTTGCTCCTTTACTCTTGCTCTCTCTCCAAATAACATCTTGTTTTTGAGAACACAGTATTCAGTAAATTAACTCAGTAAATTAACCTTCAGTCTCCGTGATCGTCTATCACAAAGTAAAGTGGTTAAAGATGTTTTGCATGGCTGTGACCATAAAACACAGGTTTAAAAGGGTATTCTTCTTCGTGTCGTACAAATGGAGTATGTGGCTGTGCTTGTAGCTCAGTGAGTGGCTTTCTCACAGTATTGCTTCTTTCTATTTCTATTAAGGCAAAGTATAACCTACACGTGCTGTGAAACAGGCCCTGCTCCGTCTGCCTTGCTTCACCTCTGGGCTTAAATTTCCGTGTTCTCTTGAAGAGAGAATATAGCTCCCCATTGCTGTGACGGTGGTGTCTTTTGTTGGGAGGAGAGTGACAGCTTGGGGCCTGTGTAGGGCTTGGTTTCTTAGGGTCATGATTATTCTCGTAACTGTTTTATCACTATGACACTGCACTCACTTTACTCATTCCTTCCTATCTTTTAAAGATTTAGAAGAGTCTGCTTAGAATATAGAATATCCCTTTGGAGTCCTTGCTGCTCTTTAGTTTATGAACTGAAATTGATGGTTTGTCTATTTCAGGAGTTCTGAACCCAGGGTGCAAGAATAGAATCACCTGTAGGGCATTTAGAATATAGACATGATGATTCTGAGTGGGGCGCAGACATCAGAATGTGTTTTTAACCTCCCCTCTCCCCTTCCAAAGATGATGCTACTGGGCCTTCAGGTTGAGAATCACAGAGCTATTTACTCAACTGTCTTCTGCTGTCTGGATCGATAATGCCGTGTAATGGTGTAATGGACCCTGTAAGCAGCCTGACTGGTTTCAGATCCAGGCTGCCACTTTTTGCCAGTGTGACTTTAGGCAAAGTACTTAGCCACTCTGACCCTCAGTCTCCTCATCTGTAAAATGGGGACGGTGGTAATAATATAATATATATCATACATGAAAAACAGACAGAATAGTGTCTGGCACATAATATGCAGTATAAAAGTGTATTAATAGGGGCCGGCCCGGTGGCGCAGTGGTTAAGTGTGCATGTTCCGCTTCTCAGCAGCCCAGGGTTCGCCGGTTCGGATCCTGAGTGTGGACATGGCACCGCTTGGCAAACGCCATGCTGTGGTAGGCGTCCCACATATAAAGTAGAGGAAGATGGGCATGGATGTTAGCTCAGGGCCAGTCTTCCTCAGCAAAAAGAGGAGCACTGGCGGTAGTTAGCTCAGGGATAATCGTCCTCAAAAAAAAGTAGAAGTGTATTAATAAATATTTAATTCTCACTTCCAGCAGTCTTCTCCCTCTCAGATTTCTCCCAAATGTCAAGGAGAGCCTGTTTGTTTGTATGTGATTTACGCATTTTAAGTGGTTACCAAGTTGGTGTTCCTGAGAAATGTGCTAGGATTTTCTACGATTCCCTTGTTTCATCATCCCCATAATCACCCAGCGCGTGCTCAAGAAAATCCAACTAATGCTTGCAGCATTTCAATAAAATTTGAGTTTTTATACCCTCATTTCATTCCGAAAGGATCTGGGGCAGGTATCTTACAAAGTATATATATATATATATATATAACAAGTTAAAAGAGCTAAGTAGTAAAATCAGAGAAAAAGATAAACAAGGGTAGGAAGATGAATTAGCCTTTTAAGTTTGGCTCCCAAGAAGGCGCCCTATAAGGTTCTGTAGTCTCCTAGCCCAGGCCCACATCATCCTTCAGGGCTAATTCATGCCGAAGTGATATTTTACATTATCTGTGCAATAGCTGTCCCGCCAACACAGGAAATAGAAAGATGACTTTTATTATTGCTATTTTTATAAGCAGGAAAATTTAGGCTCTAACAATGAAGCAAATTTTTCTAGATGACTTCACAGGTCAGTGACAACGAAATACCAGTATTCAGATGCTATTTACTTTACAGAAAAAGGGCTTAGTTTATACAATATTATTAGATAAAATATAAATCCTTTAAAAATACCTACTAGACATTACTGCCCTGTAAAGACAACCGTTTATGTTCAGTTGTCCAAAGAAATGAGCCTAAAATAGGTGCCAGATATGGCATTTATTTCCATTTCTATGATCCACTTTTATCAAAGCATGCAACTGCTTGTGGTTAGCTCTCAAGACTATAAAAGGAGACTAATGAGAAGTCCAGAAGTTTGGCCTAGCATTCACCCACAATCGCCTCCGGACATCCTTCCCCCGTGTTGTCAAACAGCTGTCGTGGTGTGGGTTCGGCCAATCTGTAGGGCATCCATCCTGGCCGGCTGCCTGCAGGCAGATAGGTTGGTGTGGATTCCCGAGCAGCCAGAGGATAGGCAGTGCTCTTGTGGACTAATTCACTAAGACAAGAGAAAGACAAAATAACTGTCAGGTCTAAATTTGTTAGAAAAAGCCATTGAGTGCTCCGACACTATCAGCTTCAAGCTTCTTTGTGGCAGCATTTCATTCTCTGTGGCAGAGGAGGCAGGTTTGAGATGGGGACCATTGGTCACTGATGATGTTAAACTCTTCAGGATTATTTTGTTGGGCAAATGTATTCCAACGCCAAAATTTTCCAAGGATCTTAAATGCAACAGTTACAAGGCTTCCCAGGAGAATTCGTGTGTATTGGTGTATATGTAAAATTCCCCGTCCCATAGAGCTAACACTTGTCTTAACACCAGTGAAAGTGATAGGCTGGCAGGAAAAGAGAGAATATGAGGTCCATGTCTCCTGGCTACTCTAGTTTTCGTTTTGGTCTTAAGTTAGGTAGTGTCCTGTATTTCTAGCTGCTAGTTTTTAATTCTCATATTCCTACCAATCCACCCTGAAGGGCAAAGGATGTTAGAGTGTAGAAATTCCATCTGTGTTTTTCACTCAGTACGTAGAGACTTATAGCTTTTAATTTTTCTTTTTTTTAAGAAATTTTTTTTTTTTTATTTTATTTTTCCATTTTCTTCCCAAAGCCCCTGGTACATAGTTGTATATTTTTAGTTGTGAGCCCTTCTAGTTGTGGCATGTGGGATGCCGCCTCAGTGTGGCCTGACGAGCAGTGCCATGTACGTGCCCAAGATCCAAACCAGCGAAACCCCGGGCCACCAAAGTGGAGCGCGTGAACTTAACCACTCAGCCATGGGGCCCGCCTGACTTAATTTCTTTATTTGGTTTTAGGGTAAGTGATAGAATGTACTTAAGAATAAAATTATCCTTCTTTACATGCCACTTAGAGGAGAGCCGTGATCAGCAGAAGCACACCTCTGCAAGAGAAGGGCTTGACAGGCACACTGGGTAAAGGCCATATTTTCAAATTTCATGCATTCCTCTTTCAGAGAAAAATTAATTTGTTTTCAACATGATGAACATCTTCTGCAATCATGCCACGTCAAATACATATTCTTCAAGATAAAGTACAAAAAGTACAAAACAGTGCGCATTTTCCAATCTTGTACTTCAAGGAAAACGATAAGTATACTAACATTCTATAAAAATGAAAATACTTGAAGGTTTTATCTACAAATTTAGATGCCAGTGAGTAAAAATCTTCCACTATGAAACTCTGGTTTAGTTTTCTGTGAGGACAGACCCTGCGTGGGCTTCTATAAGAACACACAGACATTGGCAAGCTCCTCTCCTCAAGGATCTCCTGTAAGCAGGTGACACAGGGTGTCAAATTTATTTAGTTTACCTTGCAATATATTTCCAATAATAATAACAATGATAAAGTTTTATTGAGCACTCACCATGTGTCAGGGAATATGTAAATCACCTTCCGCGAACCTTTTTATGTAACTCTCACAATGACCCTATCAGGAGGCAGTTATTATTTTCCACATTCCCAGTGAAGAGTAGAAGCGCAGATAAGCTTAATGACTTGCTCAAGGTTATATCTAGTAGGGGGGGAGCTGGGAGTCGAACAGTGTGGCAATCCGGCTCCATAGCCCATGCTCAATATTCCTGGAAAGGTTAACAGATTAAGCCCCTTTCATTAAGTGCAAATCAATTCATTATTTTTATTGACAGTACATATTAGGTGTTAATACCTTACGCAGAAAATTAGAAAAAAGAAACTATTAGTATTTATCCTTGTATTAGTATATATGCTTATGGTTATTCTTATGGTTATATAAGTATAATTAAATTTATAATCCTTATTATGAGTAGTATAGTACATATTAGTATATATTCTCTGTGGCAGAGGAGGCAGTTTATCTTAGTATTGTATTAGTTTTATAGTATATAATTAGTATTATATATTAGTACATTAGTACTATATATAAAATTAAATCACATTTTAAATACCAGGAAATTTTAAACTCATTAACTAAATATGTGGTGAAAACCTTAAACTATTTGATATATATTTATATATACTATATGCTAATATACTATGCTAAAGAAACATAATCATTTAAATAATAATTAGTATAAAGTACAATCAATAATATAAATGTAATAAAATATTAAAAATAGCATCATTTTGTAGTAATCTGGGAAGAGTTCAGTATTATTTCTGTGAAAAATATGAAAAACAAAATATATTAGATCATGCGCTGGTGAAATCTCTAAAAATAAAAGTGAGATTTTTTTGATGTTAAGTGGTTTAATGTCCTTACATATCTTTAATGTGACAAATATATTAATATCTATTAAACTCTAATAAGTCAGAAATACATATTTAATCTCTAGGGTAAAATTGAGGTCCTTAAGGGTAAGTTTTAAAAAAAAGTCTCCAGCACTAGTCTAGTGTCTGGCATACAATTTGAATAAGTGAATAAATATATAACTAATTATTAAAGAGTAGTATCAGGCAGAGTTCTCCAGAAAAACAGAACCAACAGGATATATGTAGACATATGTAAGAGGAGATTTATTATAGCAATTGGCTCATGTGGTTATAGAGGCTGAGAAGTCCCACGTCTGTCATCTGCAAGCTGGAGAGACAGGAAAATTGGTCTAATTCAGGCCTCGTCTGAAGGCGTGAGACCTAGGGGAGCTGCTGGTGTTCCCAGATCTGCTCTGAAGGTCCGAGAACAGAAGCTCTGATGTCCAAGGGCAGGAGAATGAGATGTCCCGCTCAAGAAGACGGCGAGAATCTGCCCTTCCTTCACCTTTCTGTTCTATTCGGGCCCTTGAAGGATTGGGTGATGCCCGCCCACCCTGGTGAAGGCAATCTGCTTTACTCAGTCTGCAGATTTAAATGTTAACTTCTTCCACAAACATCCTCGCAGACACACCCAGAAATAGTGTTTCACCAGCTATCTGGGCATCCCTTAGCCCAGTCGGGTTGACATAAAATTAACCATTGAAAGAGTGTTTCCAAGTAAAGGTCCATTTAGACCAGCTTCAGATCAATGAATAATAAAAGTGCTTCATTGTCTAACAAATCTACTCTCTATATTCATTAACAAATAGTTTTAATAGTTATAAACTACTTCTTGTAACTAGTTCCTGCCACTGTGAACGTTAAACTTTTGATCTATAAAGTTTTTTGCATTATTAATCTGATCATCGGCCATTTTATTCGTAGGTCAAAAAGTCAATGATAGACTAGTTCAATCCAAGTCGAATAATCGTGGTTTCTAAATTAGTGGATTTGGAGTTAATGAAATTACATTGTACAGCTGACTGTGATAACTAGAAAGGCATTTTCGAGAGCTGTGGCGACCCCTACGGTAGCTATTAGCTACACGTGGCCATTTAAATTTAAATTTAAAATGAAGCACAATTAAAAATTCAGTTACTCGGTTGCACTAGCGGCAACCTCGTGGAGCAGCTGCTGCAGAGGTTGGAATTCTTCCCTGATGCGTCCACACTTACAGGATTGGGATTCCTGGTTCTTGCTTCCTCTCAGCAATCAGTCCTTCCAGTGGTCTCCTGATGGCTAGGTTTCCAAGCACAGCCACTAGCTCGTCTCTAGATATTAACCTCCTACTTTGAATTTTTCCATCTGGTATTCCTTTCTCAAACCAGCCTAAAAAAATGACTGATTACATCCAAGTCAGTTTCCAAGGCAATGGCACCGTATCAGCTATTTACATGTTCCAGAAAAGTTCCTATTTCCATTACAAATACATTCATTCCTGGCCTCTTGCTGACCCAATTACGGTAGGTCACTGTAATTAGATCTCTTACTGTTACCATTTTCTTTTTTAAGCTGCATTTTACCTGTCTCTTTTTCAAACAAAATGTAGTAAATATTAGATTTCAAAAAGCCACAAAGACCAGCAAAAAGAAAAAGGTGTTTGCACACGGGTGTAGACATAATTCACTGCAGTGTTTAATCTTTGTCTTTTTAAAACAAACTCCAGCTTTGAGAGCAATACTGCAGGAAATAGAAAAAGGAAACACTATCTCACATTCTTCTAAATGTAACTGAGACATTGTAAATCAAATATTTAGCCATTTAACCAAAACTTCCACTTTTCATCACCAAGCAATCCTGAGTTTTATGACTTACTATGAATTGTTCATACACAGCATTATGTAAGATGAATCAGTTTCATCTTGAGTAGAATTAACGGAGTATTTTAGGAAGTCAGATCATTTGGGTGACTTATTTTGAACTAAGTAAAACATAAATACTGAAAATTATAATTTCTGGGGCAGGGCCCATGGCATAGTGGTTGGGTTTGGTGAGTTCTGCTTTCGTGGTCTGGGTTCGCTCGCTTGGATCGCAGGTGTGGACCTACACTACTCATGAGCCATGCTGTGGCGGTGACCCAAATATAAACCAGGAAGATTGGCAACAGGTATTAGCTCAAGGCTAATCTTCCTCAGCAAGGAAAAAAAAATTATAATTTCTAATGGTATCTTCTTAGGCTACTGTCTCCACTCACCTGCTGGTCCTCCACCCAGCATAAGACATGTGCAAGCCATATTGGGTATACTCTGAAGAAGAACTTTGAGCCTCCTGGAGTTACTTAATTTCTGGCACATTTTTCTTTAACAGGAGAGCCACAATATTTTCTAGAGGTAAAATTTACTGTGGTGTTAAGCTTGAGAGTAGGATAATTTTTCCAGAAAGTTTAGAAGTTACAGACTTGACTCAGAGTGCATTCATAGTTCAATATTTTTCCTGAAATGGAGGGACGGATGAGATAATGAAATCACTGGATAAAGTGTAGTGGAAGTCCACATCTGGGGCTGAGCGACGCTTGCTGCTAGAGTTCAGACATTTGCTGGACATGTCTGAAGATTCTTTGAAGTCTATTTGAATGAGAATTTAGGAACCTCCTTGGAAAGACATCATGTTAAAGGAAAGAAGAATCGAGGTCTGGCAAATTTGTCCCTGTAATCCAACCTTTATGATTGGAGTGGAGTTTCAGTTTTGAGTACAGACATGCTGGTCTGGCTCCAATCTGAGTCCTGTGGGGAAGGAGTGATGTGTCCTCTGCACCTCTAGTTTGCGTGTTTTTTTTTTTTTTTTTTTTTTTAATGTTGGAAGCCTTTGTGAGGCACTTTGGTGCTGGATTAAGGTGGTCTGTTACTCCTTCAGTTGAGGCCCACAGGGTCAGTGTTGCACGTGGTTAAGGAGCAGACAGGCTGACATTTACGTGCAGATAATCTTCCAGTTCCTTTTTTTTTTTATGCTCGGTGACACCCTTCAATAAAATCAGACAATCAAAGCCCCTAATCTGTGCCTTAGGGATCCCGTGGAGAACACGGCAGACAGTTTCATCTTTGAGGACAGTCACAATCTCACAGAGAAGGCAGATCTCAAAAATAAGTACAACACTACTTATATAATTACAAGAGTGTGAAAACTTATGATGGGGGATCTAATCTAATAGAGGACAGGTAAGGAAAGCCTCTTAGGGTGAGATTTAAATTGACAGCTGCAGGATGGGTCAAGTTAATCAGGTAAATGGAGCATGGAGGAAGCATTACAAGTACTAAGAAGAGCATGTGCAAAGACCCTGGGGGCAGGAGCAAATCTACTGTGTCTGAAGAAGAGCTAGTATGGTTGTTGCCAATAGATTGAAGAGGGGAACAGAGGAAGATAAGGTTGCAGAGGTAGGCAGGAACCCGATCATAGAGAGCTCCGTCAGCCATCATAAGGATTTTAATTTTATCCTAAGACTAATGGGAAGTCATAAAAAGGTTTTGAGTAGGGAGTGACATGATTAGAATTGCCTTATTACAAGTCCACTTTGGCTGTTTGTTGGTGAACGGATTACAAGGTGGCCAGAATGGATGTGGGGAACCTACTGGAATAACCAAACCAAGAGACCTTTGTGACTTTAGACTAGAGCAGTTGTTCTCAAAGTACCCTAGGACAAGGTAAAAATTATTTTCGTGATAATACTAAGATATTATTTGCCCTTTAAATTGTTTTGACATTTGCACTGATGGTGCAAAAGCAATAGTGGGTAAACGTCTGGAAATTTAGCTCTAATTAAGGTTTACAGTCATTGAATTCTTCATCTCAACATATTCTCGGTGAAAAACTGCAAGTTTTATTTAAGAATTTTCTGATGAAACAGAAACATTCACTAGTTTTATTACAACTCATCCCTGAGTACACATCGTTTTCATATTGTGTGACAAGATGGTGAAACATATTGCTGAAGTAGCTCAAAGTTATTGCCAGCTTCCCAGAGCAGAAGCTGTTTTTCTCTTTGTGGTAGCAGAGGTCAGGTGCTCAGCGTAGCAGAGGGCTAAAGAGAGACGGCATATGAGAGTGGATGCTTTAAACTAAGAGAAGAGAAGAGATAAGGACAGTGGGGCATATATAAATATATCTGTGGGCATTTATGAGTCACTCTGCAAAGCTATTTAACCTCCCAGTTTTGCCTGTGACGTAGTCATAAAGAGGCTCTCAGGGCGACCCTGGAAAGCCATTGTCTGGCGGGTACCAACAATGATGAGCGGGTTCACAATGCATCAGGAGAATGGGTTGTGTGCATCTCTTTCCAACTCTGCATTCAGTGATGTCAGATTGGTAGCTTGAAATTGAACTGGTGGTTGTATTTACACCACATTAATTAGCAAACACTACAAATCAGACCTCCTTTTTTTTTTTTTTCCAACCCTGGAGAGCCAGTTGTTAAACATTTAGCAGCACGCCTCTGGTCCTAAGGTCTCTGAATTCTTTCTCTCTCTTATATTCCCAAGACAAATCATTGGCTCTCTCCATTAATCCCCACTTATTTAATAATCTTTGGTTTAGAAGAGAATTTGAGATAATAGTTGGCATTGTTAAAATGTAAATATCTGGCATATAATACATGCTCAATAAATATCTGTTGAATGTTAACTGAACAAAATGTGGGTCAAAAAAAGGCTAAGAATATATATCTTAATTGCTATTGATATAATTTATTGTCTGTCTTCCCATATTCCCACATGTATTTTGAATACAGCACTTACATCATATTAGAGCTATTTGTTTACATATAAATGCCAAAAATCTAGCCTTTGAGACAAGCAATAAAGTCCTTGAGTTCCCTTATTTCCAATTTACTTTCATGAAAACATATTTAGAGAAGAAACTAAAATCTTAATTTCTTTTCTCAATGATGTATTGCTTTAAATAGTTCTTGTGTTGACACCCATTTAGGGAAAAAATAGGGCCTGGAGCATTCTGTGAGAGCCGCTGTTCAGTCGTGCTTTACAATGTCCCCAAAGCCGCTCTTCTCTGGTCAATAACTGAGACAAACAAAAAATGAGGTCACTGATAGTCAATTCTCAGTCATTCAAGGATTCCTGGGATAGTTTGTGGAGTTGCTGGTTATCTCGATCTTTGCTTTTCTTTATTCTCTTTTTGGCTTCCTGCCACTAAATCTTTGCATTATTCATTAGAACCCACACTAGTGCATGATGTGGTAAATAAAGGCCTCTGAAATGCAAATCTTTCTTTTACTTTTTGTTAGCAGTTCTCCACAAAGTGTTGTTGCAGGAGGAGGAGGTCAAAACAATTAAATGAAATTTCTTTATATTTATAGGTTTCAAATAGCCTTTTAACATAAAGGTGTGTGGGGACCTGGAATTGGCCACCCCAAGATATGTCTCTTTGGCATCAGGATTATTTGAGGCTGATTGCTTTTGATAAACTGGGACAGGGAAAGAGGCTCTGAGGAATGGAACTTGCCCTTTGTTAGGACACATTTACGTTTGTAAGGTAAATCTCTATCTGTAAAGGTGCCTCCCTCTCTGTACCGGGAAGAAGAAAGGAGATGACCTTCTCTCTAAAAACTCTTAATCAATACCAAAGGCAAGGACTTAAATCTGCATTTTATTGTGCTAGTCTGGTAACCTCCTGTAACTGACTTCCCTCCCCCTCCCAATGTTGGCATTTCTGTAAGGATTAAGCATCTTTCCTTAGGCTAGGAACTGATTGCTGCGCTCACCTGTGACTGCCCGGCTCAAGGCTCAAGACAATCGACTTGCCTCCTGCTACGCCCACCGAGATAGCAGACCACTGCCTGCTGTGTCCATCAAGCGCTGTGCTGACAGGGCAATCTTGTGACTATTGTGGGAGGGACATTTCAATCACATGTGAAACACCCTGTTTGGGGGTATATAACCACTATGTGTACCCCACTTCTTCGGTGCCCTTTCTTCCTTCAGGAAGAAAGGCCCCGGGCCATGGTTCCTCATAAAGCTTTGTTTAATTTTCTCTTGCTATTCTGTCTCATGTGAATTTAATTCGTTCTCCGGCCAGACGAACCCCCATTTGGGGAGAGGAAATGTCCTCCCCTACAGGTGGATCTGTTTAACTTTATACGCTAAAGAAAGGCTAGAAACACTCCGTAAAGCTAAGTTGTTTGAAATCTCCAAGTCTTATATTTTGTCCACTCCTACAAAGGATCAAAAATTTTTAAAAATTAGATAATAACCTCTCTTCCTCCAGAAAAGCCTTCACATCTCGCAGTGTTGAAAAGGCTTTCCACAGCAGGTACTTTGTCATGATGAGTACATTTGAACGTGTTCCCTGGAAGATAAACAGTGGAAGATAAACAAAATGTTGGGCTTCAGTTATAGCAGAGCCTTCCAAAAGAAATAAAGCGACTAGTTAATCTGTAGCGTTGTGGAATTTGCTGGACTGTTAGCCAAACGAATATTTAGGAGATTGCCTATGTGTCTCTGTGTACATATGCTCAAATCTTGACACTCTGGTCTGAGGAAAGAGCAGAAGGAAGACAAATGTAGGTCCACTGGCCTCAATATAGAAGGTGTTAAGGATCGTAGAGAAATAGTTCTTATCTATCTGTGCCTGTGTGTGTCGGGGGGCGGGGGGAGGGCAGCAGCTGAGGGTGAGGCGAAGAGGAGGACAGCTGACCATTAACATCACTTCTCCCCGTTGACACGAAGCTAAGCAGCCAAGTCTCAAGGAGACTTTTCCTGATTACCTCCGAGGCTGCCATGGTGCGGTTTCAGGCAGTCTCCCTCTAAAAAATTTTTTTATATTGATGGTGATTCCATGTCTCTGGTTTGAAGATTAAACGAAGCTTTCCTACAGCTCAACTGGTCTTTTTGCCTCTCTGCTAAGTGTGTGTGAGCGTATGTGTGTGTATTTTTCAGCAGTCTCTCAGGATGTTGGAAAACACCCAGCCACACGCACATAAACACACAGTTAATGTGAAACTTCCATTAAATTTACCACGCAGCATCCAAGAGAGCAAAAACGTATTGTTCTGGGCACAGAAGAGAAATCCAGCTCCCCAAACCGTCTCACGAACCCAGTCCTGATTAGCAGACTTTCATTGAGTCAGCATCACCACGGCCCAGTCTCTCAGGTCTACGGCAGCCACACTGCTGGTTGCCCTGGGCCTAGGGAAAAGCCCCTCAGTTTGCACTGGTTTGCAGAGCATAGAAAAGAGGAGCTGAAAGAAGCAAACGAAGACACTGTCAGTGCAGCTCTCAGGAGACTTCTAAATGCTGCGTGGTTCCCAGAAGACTGCTTCCTGCCCTGGTCAAGTCAAGCTTTGGAGTGATGTGTGATTTCTCTTCCTGGATCAATAAATAGTGAAGATAAACTTCCTACTGTGGGGTCGGGGTCAGGAGAAGAGAAGAAAATGGGTTTTCTATATTGGTATTAGTTGTGGGAATTTTAACTTTACTTTTTAATCTATATGCTTGTCTCTGAATAAAATGCTATGTCAAATATTTAATTCAAGGTACACATTGGTGCCAAATTGCAGTAAAGTACAACTTTTACTTTTTAGGCCCTTAGAAGTTGTTATCCTTTATTCCAGAGCTTTCCCTCCCGTCTTTAGCATATTTCTGTTCTTTCTGCTTGCTCTTTAGTTTCTTATCACTAATTCCAGGGTTTGATTTTGTAGATGAAACAAATGCACACTGAGTCAGTAGAGATATGCATTTGGAAAACTTACCTTTCAGCTGCGATTTTATCATGTTATTTTTCCTGCATCAAACAACACTCTAAAGGAGAGTTATTTACCTTGACCTCGAGAGACACAAAATGTCTCAGAACATTCTTCAGAAAAGTGCATGTCTTATAAATCAAAACTAACATGAGGCAGGAACATCCTTTGTGAAAACCAAAGGAGGAACAATTAAACACAGTTCTTAGTCAAAAAAGATCCTAAATGTATAATTAAAATCAGAATTCAGAATCACGTAAATGGCTCTGCTGGAATGATATTATCACACAAAGGTAAAAAGGAGAATAAAAAAATTATATTGAATTGTAGTACTTTTTTTTACTTAATAGTGTCATGATGTCTATTTATTAAAGGAGTCACCTCAAATTGCAACAAATCAGAAATAGTTCATGCTCAATCAACAAATAATTTTTAGTATCTATCATATGTCAAAGTGCTAGGTCAATGCTTTTACAAAATACTTTTATTCTTATCGATCAGGATGAAGGATTTAAGCTTCATCTTCTTCAAAAGGACATATAAGTAATTTTATTCAGTATTTAGTAGATATTTAATAATCATTCTAATAAGTTATGTGTTAATTACAGAGTCTGATTCCTAAAAATTTAGTTTGAAAAGTATTTCAGGGGCTGGCCCCATGGCCGAGTGGTTAAGTTCTCACGCTCTGCTTTGGTGGCCCGGGGATTCACCGGTTCGAATCCTGGGCGTGGCCATGGCACCGCTCCTCAAGCCATACTGAGGTGGCATCCCACATGCCATAACTAGAAGAACCCACAAATAAAAATACACAACTATGTGCCAGGGGAGCTTTGGGAGAAAAAGGAAAAATAAAATCTTAAAAAAAAAAGTATTTCCGGGGCCGGCCTGGTGGCACAGCGGTTGAGTTCACATGTTCCGCTTCAGTGGCCCGGGCTTCACTGGTTTGGATCCCAGGTGTGAACATGACACTGCTTGGCAAGCCATGCTGCGGTAGGCGTCCCACATATATAGTGGAGGAAGATGGGCACGGATGTTAGCTCAGGGCCAGTCTTCCTCAGCAAAAAGAGGAGGATTGGCAGCAGATGGTAGATCAGGGCTAATCTTCCTAAAAAAAAGAAAGTGTTTCAGATCAATAAGGCGAGGTCAGCAATTGCCTAACCACTCCTACTAGAGTATTCTGGATGAGAAAACAAATCTCCACATAGAATTCCATTTAATAACTGTTACCATAACCAGGTGCGTAGTGAAGACTAACAAGACTTGATCTATTTGTCTTTCCCAACATGTACCTTTACGTAAGGTCCACCTCCAGTGCCTCAGGACCAGCTGACCCATGAAGTCACGGAACTCCACACCCAGTAATCCCAGGACTTTCTACGTGTTCCCATCCCATTCCAGCTGGACCCGTTTGTTGTCCCTTGGATCAGCCTCTCAGCCCTGCTGTAGCCTGTGGTTCGAATCTTCATACTTGGTTTCCCCAGCCATGACTCCTCGTGCTTCTTAAGAACAATGGTTTGCACCCTCCATTTCTTTTCTGGGTTTTGGTTCCTTTTTGTTGCATTCCTAACCTAGCTTTAACATGTCAGGCTCTAGTCCTCAAGCCTTGAGGTGTCTGACCGGTGCCCCTGTTGAGCCCATTCAAGTTATAATGCAGTTATACATTTAAGAGTGAACAAAACAAGATTGATAGTCGTCATGGCACAAGTGTTTTTATGCTTAAATGAAGAATCACTTTTATGACACATTTGTTCAAAACCTATATTTATTTCTTGTGGTAAAATGCTCTATTTCCTTATCAGCAAAATGCTAATAAAAGTTATTCGAGATGTGAATTTAGTTTTTTTCTGCATTTTGACCAATCCAAAGAATGTATTGACGTTTGCAACTATTTGTGATTAAATTATGAACGATAATGTATGTAAAAGCATTGTAAATAGAGGGAAGTGTTTGACAGTGTTTCTGGTTATATCATCACTCCGCACACCCGGCAGGTTCAGGAGAAGTCAATATCTTAGCCTATCAATTAGGTCTATAGTTGAGTCCGATTTCTGCAGGCAGTGGCTTTCTCACTATATGAATTTTCATATATTAATATCTCGTTTAGGAAATAAGTTTATGAATGCTCTACAAAGAATAGCATCAAAATCAATCATAAGAATGAATGTCACTTTCCAACAAGCCTACCTTGTTTTTCAGTTTTGCCGGTGTGCTGAAAAGACCTCATTAAGTACTCAAGATTTGGATGAGGATTTTTGTACTTTTAGAATCCCCTTCCCCATACCTCATAGAAAACAATTTCTTTTCTAATAATATTGTATTTTGGTGAGAACACAAGGTTAGCCAACTAAAGCAGTCATGTGACAATTATCTTGAAGAATAACATGCAATTTACTTAGCAAGAGGAATTTGAATTTTTCTACATTTTTTTTTTAAAGATTGGCAACTGTTGCCATTGTTTTGTTTTGTTTTGTTTTCTGCTTTATCTCCCCAAACTACCCCCGTACATAGTTGTATATCTTAGTTGCAGGTCCATCTAATTGTGGGATGTGGGACGCCGCCTCAACGTGGCCTGACGAGCAGTGCCATGTCCGCGCCCAGGATCTGAACCCTGGGCCGCCACAGTGGAGCGCCACTCGGCCACGGAGCCGGCCCCAATTTTTCTACATTTTAAAAGATAAGAAAGTTAGGTAAATGTGTGATTCATTTTATTCCATGGGGAGAAATTGGAATGCTCTTTAAAATGTGGGTCAACGGAGCTCACTAAACATTTAAAAAATGATATGACTTTCTGACTTGCTTAAGATGTAAAGATCATGTCGCTGTCTACAAATTTAACTCATGGCCCATGTGGGAAGGTATTCAATAAGCTTAGTTTTTGTTCTAAATAATATAATTTTGAATGAAAATAGCTCTCACTGGAAAAAAATTTCTTATAACCATGTATGTTCCAAACATAAGTGGACAAACAGGATGAAATCAAAGTCACATCAGAAAAACTGACCCAAAATAATTTGCTGGAGGGAAGTTCATGTGTACTCAGAACTCATGGGACTCTAGGTCTGGCTAAAGACTTTGTAAATAAATCTTGTACAGCATAGTGGACTGGAGGTTAGAGGCTGTTTAGTATAAATAAGCAAAAACAGAGATTGTATTTGACATACCCTATTACAGAAGACTTTCCCCCAAGGTTGTCAAGTTTTGGAATTCATAGAATTTCAAGTCTAATGGGTCTCATCAATTATATGATATTTTTAAACATGTGTATCGAGACCATGAGCTATGGAGTATTTGAAAAATCCTTATGATGCTTGTTCTAGGGCTATGCCTGCAATTTTAATTTCCAAATTTGGGATATCATTGAGCTTTATTAAGGGAAAAGATAACTGCCAACTCTGTGCCAAGCAGAATATGAGGTTATTCATTTATAACTCTCCACTTCTTATAACAACCAACAAGATAGGCATTCTACCTACAATTTACAGATGAAGACTCTGAGATTCAAGCTATAAGAACCAACTGTGTGAGGAGCTCTCAAACTTCATTCATTCATTTATTTATTTATCTTAAGCAAATAAACTCATGCTTCATTCATTGAAAGAGATATAAATATATCTATTATGGATTGAAAAGGAAATGGTGTGATTCCCATGTCCATGGAGACTCCCGGGATGATTGAGTATGTGATGGGTCATTGATCTAAGGGGTCTCTTTCAAGAATGGAATGATGGAGGAGGAGTTTAGAACCTGGCAAAGAGGATCAGGGAAGGAGGGGAACGTGGACTTTTGCATTTGGAAGAAGGTGCCATACATATGCATATAGATGTATGTTTCATGTCTTCATTTTGAATCTCAAGGTGCTGAGGGACATCATTTTCTTCTGTGTTTGCTACTCTGTGTTCTTTATCCCTCTCCTTTTCCCAGTAGTTTGCTCTTACTAAGCCAGCCCATTCACCAACTACATACATATCCAGGTCCAGAAGACATGGAGTAGTCCTAGGAACCAGAGGAAATATTAAAACTTCTCACTCCCCTGTGTATTGATCCTCAGATTCCTGTGAAGGAGAACCCAGGAGGCTCCTGATACTCAATTCAGTTAAAAAGTTTTATCTTACAGAAGACCATTTGTTATGCCTTTCTCCGATTGTTCTTTTCTCCCTTCTTCAGGGTCAACTTGAAAAACATGACCTATCGCTTCCACCTTTGGAAACTCACCTCCCACCCCCATTTGAGGCAAAGATGAGATAAGTGGTGCTTGTACTAAATCTCTTGTTTCAGTTTGTTTTAAGGCTTGACTTATTTGAAGCACTGACTCGCTTCTTTTGACTCCCTAGCCTGAGCAATCCGTCAGCAACCTATGACCCAGCAGATAAAAGATGACAGAGCTGGGGCTGGCAAACTGCAGTATGTAGACAAGAGTGATTTTTATCACCTTTGACATAGTCTAATATGAGTCATATCCGTGTCCATCTGGTTCAGTATTTTATTACCAATAGAAAATCCAAAGAGTATGGCATCGAGTTTAAATTTAGGCACATCCCAGCTTCTTTTAGTAACATATAACCATAGGAGTTTAGAGCTAGAACGAACTTCTGTTTCTCCATTTAGTCCAAAGCCCTCAATTACCTTCTGACACATGCCAAGTATTATATAAAGCTTTTTATATACATATCCTCTATACATATATTTTATATTCTCTCAAATTCTTACAATAACCATCAATGTAAAAATCACTATCTCAATTTACAGTTGCAGACCCTGGCAATGGATTCAAGAGTATTTTAAGATTTTTAAGAGGAGGGAAGCAAACATTTTTAAAAAGTTACTCTGATTAAACAATAGAAAAAAATTTCAGGGTACAAAAGTGAGCGTGAGGAAATCAGTCGTGGCTTACTGCATTAGTCTCAGCAAGTCATGCTATCAGTCTAGACTAGAGACTATGAGAATGCAGAGAAGGAGAAAATAGAATCAATAGAAAGTTAGTGTATAGAACCAATGAGACTTAGTGATAAATTTGTCGTGGGAGGTGAGAGGAAAGAGAAGGAAGAGTCAAAGTTGACAACCAATTTTTCGCTGACAAGAACTGGCTGAGTGTTGGAGACACTTGCTCAGATGAAAAGTCCTGACAAGAAGGTTTGGAAAGTGGGGGTAGGACAGGGAGCAGAGGAAGGGTGTAGGGAGCGAGGGGATCATGAAGTGTTGACATGATACAGGCTTGTATCTTCCTTAATAGTTTTTAGGATTGGAGATCTGAGAATACATTTTCTACCAAATGCTCTCACCCTCTTCCCTCCCCTTATCCATGGGGCAATCCAAATGGTACTTGGGCCTTGGGTTTGAAATGCAGATGTTGCCATTTTCTAGGTAACTGTAGAGGTTGACATTTAGCAACTCACTTGATCTAAGACCTTGTGATTTTCTTGGATTTAGCTAGATTTTAGGTAACTTGGGAGAAAGAATATTGTCATAGAAGAATTACTAGCGTAATAGGGATCTCATCTCAACCTAAACTGGGATTTGGAATTTTGGTGTGTGTTTGGTGAAAAGCTGCAGCTAAAACCTCAAGGAGGCTATTTGGGTGAAGTAGGTTACATGGTAGGAAAGCATCTCCAAAGAGCAGGGTGTCCGGAAACAGAGATGGTAAAGGACATGAGTGGACAGGATGCTCTCTCTTTTATTAATGGGTCCCACGGAGTGAATCTGAACCCTGATGGAGACGAAGGCTGCAAGAAGAATCTGGGGGATCTGCTTTCACCGGCACAGAGGCATCTATCATGTGGCTTAGGGGCCAAGGTGATGAAGCAGGAATTGGTTAGGGAAGAGCATCATTTTCTCACAACACTTCAAATATTTTACTCCACTCTCTTCTTGTTTGCATGGTTTCTGGGAACTCAGATGTAATTCTTTTTTTTCCCCTTCTTCTCCCCAAAGCTCCCCAGTACCTAGTTGTATGTTCCAGTTGTAAGTCCTTCTGGTTCTGCTATGTGGGACACAGCTTCAGCGTGGCTTCATGAGCAGTAGGTCCACACCCAGGATCTGAACTGGCAAAACCCAGGGCTGCCGAAGTGGAGTGTGCAAACTGGGGCCGCCCCTGTAATTCTTTTTTTTTTTATTTAAAGATTTTATTTTTTTCCTTTTTCTCCTCAAAGCCCCCCAGTACATAGTGGTATATTCTTAGTTGTGGGTCTTTCTAGTTGTGGCATGTGGGATGCCACCTCAGCGTGGCCTGATGAGCAGTGCCATGTCTGCGCCCAGGATTCGAACTGGCGAAACCCTGGGCCACTGCAGCGGAGCGTATGAGCTTAACCCCTCGGCCACAGGGCCAGCCCCTGTAAATCTTATTTTTCTTCTTCTACAGGTGAGGTGTTTTTCCCCTCAATTTCTTTCAGGATTTTTTTCTTTATCTCTGATTTTCTGTAATTTGAAAATGATATTGCGAAGGTGTAGTTTTTCTGTCGTTTATCCTGCTTGGTGATCTCTGAGCTTCCTGAATTTGTGGTTTGCCATCTGACATTAATTTGGGGAAATTCTCAGCCATTTTCGTTTCAAATATTTCTTCTATTCCTTTCTCTTTCTTCTTCTGGAATTCCCATTATGCAAATGTTACATCTTTTGTAGTTGCCCCACAGTTCTTGGATATTCTGTTCTACTTTTTTCAGTCTTTGTTCTTTTTGCTTTTTGGTTTTTGAGGATTCTGTTGGTATATCCTCAAGCTCAGAGATTCTTTCCTCAGCCATGTCCAGTTTACTAGTAAGCCTATCAAAGGCATTCTTCATTTCTCTTACAGTGTTTTTTATATCAAGCATTTCTCTTTGGTTCTTTCTTAGGATTTCCATCTCTCTGCTCATATTGCCCATCTGTTCTTGCACGCTTTCTGCTTTATGCATTAGAGCTTTTAGCATATTAATCGTAGTTGTTTTAAATTCTCTAATAATTCCAATATCCCTGCCCTGTCTGGTTTGGGTGCTTGCTCTCTTTCTCCAAATTGTGTTTCTGCCTTTTGGTATGCCTTGTAATTTTTTCTTGATAGCCAGGCATGAGGTACTTGGTAACAGGAACTGCTGTAAATAGGTTTTAGCAATGTGGTGGTGAGGCTTGGGGGAAGGGGAAGCATTCTATATTCCTGCGATTAGGCCTCAGCCTTTTAGTGAACCTGTGCTTTCCGGGCTGTGAAGGAGCATCATTTTCACCACATCTAGGCATACCATAGCTTGGTTCTGAGATGACAAAGTCTGTTTGGGCTTGAGAGTTTGCTCTTTGGGGAACCAGGATAGGGGTCCACCCTCGGAGCAGGGAGCCAGTGTTAAGTACCACTCTCACGTGACTCTACTAGCCAGGAACTCAACAAGAAATCCCAGGCAGAAAAATCCAGGAGGAGTGCTTTCCAACCCTGTGCTATGCATTTGGGGGCTACAAAAATAGGTGGATGAGATCCTGCAATCAACATGGAGGTGGAGGACCATGAGATTTGAGCTATTGCTGTTATTGTGGTTTTGTAATCATAGAGTGGTGAGGCCTGGGGTAAATGTGGATTACACTGGAAAAGTAGTCCTTCAGCTGAAGTGTGCTTCAGAATAACTGGTGGAACTTGCAAAAAAAGATCCATGCTCCTCTTCCACTTCTCGGGTTTTTGATTTAGAGAGCCTAGAGTGGCACCTTGGCAACTGTGTTATGAAAAATCTCCATCAGTAGTGCCAGGTTAAGAACCACAGAGAAAAAATTTATATTTTTGGAGTTATTTCCCTTTTTGACTTTATTGTTTTATTTTCTCATCCCCTTCTCCCCAAATTTCCACATTCCCATTAAAACAGCTTCCTTCATTGGTTTTCTTAATTCCTCATTGAAACTTTCTCTGAAGAATTACTGGGAGATCCAGCAAGTCTTAGACTCTTGGATTCTTCATTCTTGGACTCAGATGAAAACAAAAATTAAGAGTGTAAACATCCTTTTTTCTTCCTTAGAAGAAAATGGCTCATGATCTTATTTTGTTTGATCCCCTTAACGTTAAACAATTGTGTGAATATTTTTCTTGAAACATCCTCTCTCTTTCGTTACTATTTCCACAGCTCACTCCACTGTTATTTTTGTTTAAAAGCTATCGATGGAATTTAGAGATCAAAGACTTTCAGCTTCATTTCTCCACTCAGGCTGTAAAACAACCTTCCAGAGTTGTAAGCCACAAAAATGATCTCTCATCACGCATACTTTCATTCATTCTTGTGTAAGCTAGGAGAGAAGGTCATTCTTTTGTAGAATCTATGGTACCGAAAATAAACTAGGTTAGTGACCTAATTCCTGCTTAATGAGTCCTTTATTCCCCAATGTTAACCGTATTCAATCCAATGGAATTCTTGTCCTCTTGAAATAAAGCTAAAATATAGTCACCGTGTATCAATTTTTTTTTCAATGCAAGAATTTCAAATGTCTACTCTATCAATTCAGAAAATGGGAGTCAAAGTTACATCAGGAATTAAATGTATTTTTCCCTTTACTCTCCAGGAACTAAAGAAGAGAAAATAGATCATGCTTCAGTCTGAAAGAGCCATAATTCAGCTGTCTTTCTGTATTACTTTTCAGAGGAAGGAGCTTGAGTTTCTACAGAGACGAATGATGCATTAAGTGATGGGAAAAAAAGGAGAGTCTTCAGTCTTGGGAATGTAATACCCTGGAGGTCAGCTGAGTGCCCTGAGGGGAAGTGACCCAATCGGCTGCTGGGAAAACTAATGGCACTGCTCTGCTGGAGGGAGAGACACTTTCTAATCAGACATGATCCACTATCCCGGGAGCTCTGGGTATCATGAGAAAAGGAAGTGCTGTTCCTTTCAACTGAGAAACTACAATGTCCCACCCACTTTTTTTTTTAATGCTATCTCTTCTCTTTTTTGTTAGTTTTTGTGATAAATTTTTAATTTAAAAGTTGATTATACAAATCAGAAGTACTTCATAATCATCTGACTATTTAACATTGATAGATGACATTTATCTCTTTATTTTCAAAAACTGAAGGAAATATATCTAACTTAGAATTTAATGTTTGTTGCACACAAGATGAAATGGAAGCTGAAAGTCTTTATGGCTCATTTTTTATTCCTTAGCTTATTCCGTTGACGTGGATTTACTATTCACAACAGGAAAAGAAACTCTTTTTTCCCCCAAACTTTTACCCTTTATTGAGTGACTTCAGACAATTAATTTGCCCTATCCAAACCTCACTATTTTACTTGGACATTAAGAAAAATGTGAGTACCTAGTTATTATTATTACAGAATGGATTTTCCAATAAAAAACTATGAATTTACTCCATCACATTCCTTGGAACTATTTCATCATATAAACTAAAATAATATATGATTAAGTTAATATTGCTGTTTCAATGAACTCATTTGGCAAGAGTTACAGGATGCAATTTGAAGAGTTTTTTGGGCCAACTTTAGGGCTAGGCATGTACTTTCTACCCTGAAATTTCTGGTATCTTTGTGTTACCCAGAATATGTAGTGGGATCAGTGGATATGGCCTTGAAAAAAATAGAAAAAAGAAAGAAAGAAAAGAAATGCCTGCTATAAGCTGTTGACATGTGTCACAAAAAATCATTAAACTATATATAAACAAGGGAAAAATACCTTCTATTTCTCAATGCTTATTAATTGAAAATTTAGTTACTTTTTTCAGTGGAGAGATCATGTGGTTTAACACGGAAACAAGCATTTACTTGAGTGTTCATTGTCCTGGAAGAAAATGAAAAGACTACTGCCAGTATTCCATAAAGACCCAAAGTGTCATGCAAATAGAGTCCTTCTTAAAGGAAAAGAGACAGATGATTTTCTGGAAAACAGAAAGACTCAAATGGCTCTATAGTATATACTTTATGGATGATGGGATGAAGTCATATCATTAAAACAGCTTTTAGTTTATCATATTTTACATGTGTGTGTTTTATAGGAAAGCTTTCCACGTATTGGAAACAAGGAAATGATAGAGATTGTCTGTGGATTTTTTTTTCACTCTTATATTGACTTGGGCTTAATTTTTGAGGATTTTCGTCCACCACCTACTTCTATACCCTGCACATGTAGGGACTGGAGGAAAAGCAGAGTGCATTTTATAATTTCAAAGGCAGGAGAATAGGAGTAACTAAGGAATTAAGCCTGGAGAAATGCTTATTATAATGTTTAAAAAGTTCTTTTATAGTTATTTGACAAGAACCCCAAGATTCTTCAGTTTCTGGGAACTCAAAGGAAGGTAAGGGCTGTAGCTGATGTTGAGTCTGACATATGTGTAAAATAAGGATGCAATTGACATTGAAATGCCAGTCTGAGATTTCCCCTGAGATATTGCTTTAGTTTCTGTTTCATCAAAAGCATATTAAGAAGTAACTATGGGTAAAACATTGCAGTTTGAGGATGGATGGAAGGCGGAATTAGACATGGCCCCTGCGTTCAAAGGAGAATTTAATCTGGTGAAGGTGACAGACTGAAGGGAGCACACAAATCAGATTTAGAGAGTGAACGAGATAGAGGTTGTGGGGAGAATGTTGAAGGTGAGCTGAGAAGCGAAGGCTGCAATAACAAAATGTTGTTGTTGGGGTGTCTTTTAATCCCCATCTGCACAGAGGCACCAGTGTTGTATTTCCTGGATTGAAGGGAGGACTTGTAAATAAATCCCACCTGAATCTGGAATCTGACAGCACTCATTAGTGCACCTATATTATCTAGTATTTTTATAGTATCTATGACTTCAAGGGTTCTTAAGCTTTGGAACAGTGTGTATTCCTTAGGAAATGTGAATAATCTATGAGTCTTCCTCATGGAGGACGGCAGGAGAAGCACCTGAACAATTTCAGGGACTTCTTTCTTTTTTTCTTTTTCCTTTTTATTGTGGTAACACTGGATTATAACTTGATATAAATTTCAGGTGTACATCATTATATTTCAGTTTCTTTGTAGATTACATCATGTTCACCACCCAAAGACTAGTTACAATCCATCACCACACACAGGTGCCTAATCACTCCTTTTGCCCTCCTCCCTCCCCCCTTCCCCTTTGGTAACCACCAATCTAATCTCTGTTTCTATGTGACTCTTTTTTTTTTAAACAGTTTTTTTATTTTTATTTATTTATTTTTAGATTTTATTTTTTTCCTTTTTCTTCCCAAAGCCCCCTGGTACATAGTTGTATATTCTTCGTTGTGGGTCCTTCTAGTTGTGGTATGTGGGACGCTGTCTCAGCGTGGTTTGATGAGCAGTGCCATGTCCGCACCCAGGATTCGAACCAATGAAACACTGGGCCGCCTGCAGCGGAGCGCGCGAACTTAACCACTCGGCCACGGGGCCAGCCCCGTGACTGTTGTTGTTTTTATCTTCTACTTATGAGTGAGATCATATGGTATTTGACTTTCTCGCTCTGATTTATTTCGCTTAGCATAATACCCTCAAACTCCACCCATGTTGTCACAAATGACCAGATTTCATCATTTCTTATGGCTGAGTAGTATTCCATTGTGTATATATAGCACATCTTCTTTGTCCATTCATCCCATGATGGGCACCTAGGTTGCTTCCAAGTCTTGGCTATTGTGAATAATGTTGCAATGAACATAGAAGTCCATGCATCTTTACACATTCATGTTTTCATGTCCTTTGGAATACTCAGCAGTAGAATAGCTGGATCATATGGTAGATCTATTCTTAATTTTCTGAGGAATCTCTATACTGTTTTCCATAATGGCTGCACCAGTTTGCACTCCCACAGCAGTGTATGAGAGTTCCTGTCTCTCCACATCCTCTCCAAGACTTCTTGTTTCCTGTCTTATTTATTATAGTCATTCTGACGGGAATGAGGTGACATCTCATTGTAGTTTTGATTTGCATTTCCCTGATGTTGAACATCCTTTCATGTACCTGTTGGCCATCTGTATATCTTCATTGGAGAAATGTCTGTTCAGATCTTTTGCCCATTTTTTAATTTGATTATTAGTTTCGTTGTTGTTGAGATGTATGAGTTCTTTACATATTTTTGGATATTAACCCCTTATCAGATATATGGTTTGCACATATCTTCTCCCAATTGTTAGGTTGTCTTTTCATTTTGTTGATGGTTTCCTTTGCCATGCAGAAGCTTTTTAGTTTGATGTAGTCCCATTTGTTTATTTTTTCTACTGTTTTCCTTGCCTGGTCAGACAGGGTACTTGGAAATATGCTGCTAAGACCAATGTTGAACAGCATAGTGCCTATGTTTTCTTTGAGAAGTTTCATGGTTTCCGGTCTTACATTCAATTCTTTAATCCATTTTGAGTTGATTTTTGTGTATGGTGTAAGATAATGGTCTACATTCATTCTTTTGCATGTGGCTGTCCAGTTTTCCCAACACCATTTATGGAAGAGACTTTCCTTTCTCCATTGTATGTTCTTGGCTCCCTTGTTGAAAATTAGGTGTCCATAGATGCGTGGGTTTATTTCTGGGCTTTTGATTCTGTTCCATTGATCTGTGTGTCTGTTTTTGTGCCAGCACCATGCTGTTTTGGTTACTATAGCTTTGTACTATATTTTGAAAGCAGGGAGTGTGATACCCCCAGCTTTGTTCTTTTTTCTCAGGGATCCTTTGGCTATTCGGGTCTCTTGTTGTTCCATATAAATTTTAGGATTCTTTGTTCTATTTCTGTGAAAAATGTTTTTGGAACTTTGATAGGGATTGCATTGAATCTGTAGATTGCTTTAGGAAGTATGGACATTTTAACTATGTTAATTCTTCCAATCCAAGAGCACAGAATATCCTTCCATTTCTTTGTGTCTTCTTCGATTTCTTTCAACGTTTTATAGTTTTCAGTGTACAGATCTTTCGCCTCTTTGATTAAGTTTATTCCTAGGTATTTTATTCTTTTTGTTACAATTGTAAAATGGGATTGTATTCTTAATTTCCTTTTATGCTACTTTGTTGTTAGTGTGTAGAAACACAACTGAACTTTGTATGTTGATTTTGTATCCTGCAACTTTATTGTATTCATTTACTATTTCTAAAAGTTTTCTGGTGGATTCTTTAGGGTTTTCTCTATATAAAATCATGTCATCTGCAAATAGTGACAGTTTCACCTCCTCCTTTCCAATTTGGATCCCTTTTATTTCTTTTTCTTGTCTGATTGCTCTGACTAGCACATCAAATACTATGTTAAACAAGAGTGGTGAAAGTGGGCATCCTTGTCTGGCTCTTGTTGTTAGAGCGATAGCTTTCAGTTTTTCTTCATTAAGAATGATATTAGCTCTGGGTTTGTCATAAATGGGCTTTATTATGTTCAGGTACTTTCCTTCTATATGTATTTTATTTAGAGTTTTTAACATAAGTGGATGCTGTATCTCATCAAATGCTTTCTTGACATCTGTTGAGATGATCATGTCACGTTTATTCTTCATTTTGTTAATGTGGTGTATCATGTTGATTGATTTGCGGATGTTGAACCATCCCCGCATCCCTGGAATAAATCCCACTTGATCATGGTGTATGATCTTTTTAATGTATTGTCGTATTTGATTTGCTAGTATTTTGTTGAGGACTTTTGCAGTGATGTTCGTCAGTGATATTGGCCTGTAATCTTCTTTTTTTGTGTTGTCCTTGACTGATTTTAGTATCAGGGTAATGTTGGCTTTTTGGAATGAGTTGTGAAGCTTCCTCTCCTCCTCAATGTTTTTGGAAGAATTTGAGAAGAACAGGTATTGGGTCTTCTTTGAATGTTTCGTACAATTCACCAGGGAAGCTGGTTAGGGACTTCTTTCTAAAGTCCTTGAGCAATCACCTAACTTCTCTGTGTCTCAGTTTCTCAGTCTGTAAAATGGGAATGACAATGCTTACTCCACAAAGTGGTTGAGAGAATTAAATGAGATAATTATATAAAGTATCTAGCATGGATCCCAGAGCAAATGTTCAATAAATGACAACCGTTATTTTATTCTTCCTTTCTTCTATGAGACTGTGTTCTTTCCTTCATTCTGACTGATGAGACAGTGACAAGGCTGGGGGATCCCATAAAGGACCGTTCACCGAGGAAGGTGGAGTAGATAAAGGGGATACATGAGTTTCATGCTCAAGCATAAAATATGATAGAATACGGAAATCAGGAACTTTATAGGAAGTTATCTGTGAAAATATCTAGGAGAATACTGTAAAGGTACTATGAAGATGCGGCTGTAGCTGTAAATGTTTTGTGGATTTAATACAATAATAGTCTTAATTTCAATAAAATGACAAATGCATATTTATGGAGAGCTTCCTATGTGCCAGGCATCATGCTTGGCTCAGCTGCCAGAGATCAACTCATTTAATCCTCACAACAATGTGAAATAAAACAGTCTATAATGCCTCATCTCAAATTCTAAAATAAAAAAATCTCTGCAAACGAAAACTTGGAAATAATTGATTCAGCAGCAAAATCTGACCTGAACTGACACGAGGCTATTTTTAGTCTTTATTTATCTCACTTAAAGTGAATGTGCATGCATTTTGAAGTAGAAATCTTAATATTTGGTCATGGGGTGTTTCTCAGACCCCTTGGGGTAATGTTCCATATTGCCATTCTAAAAAGTCTCCAAATTCCAAAATTCACCTGATCTCTAGGATTTCAGACAAGGTGGGGGGGCGGGGAGCCTTTGAAAAGAGCCAACATTTACTGAGAACTCGCTGTGTGCCAGGTTTGGGTCCAAGTCTCTACTTACATTGATTCCTTTATCCTCACAATAATCCGCAGAGGCAGATACATTTGTCATCCTTCCTGCTTTATAGCTGAGGCGACTCAGGGTTAGAGGTCAGGGAGCCCAATTGTACCACCTAGCAATTCTGAAACACAGAATTTGAACCCAGGCAGTCTGGATCTGGGAAACTTTTGCTTAACTGCTACACATACTGCCTCATTTATATTGCTGTAATTGTTATCCTCATTCTGTAGCTGAAAATTCTAAGAATTAAGGGTTAAGTAATTTTCTCTAAGAAAAAGTGTCTGTGTGATCTCAGGGAAGGTACTTAACCTCTTTGTGCCTCAGCTGTCCCTTCTGTAAAGTGGGGGTAATGAAAATACATACCACACAGGATTGTCATGGGGATTAAGTGAGTTTAAGTAGTTGGAGCAGCGCCTGACACACTGTATGAAATCACTACCTTTTAGCTCTGACTATTGTTACAATCAGGTCATGCAGATGCTAGTAGGGAGGAGGAGGATATGAGGAAAGTCAGTTCTCACGCAAAGATTTACTATGGAGGAGGTAAAAAGGATAATATTTTTTATATAGTAAGTCAGTGTCTTCTTTATTTTTTGTTCCCTAGTCCCTAGGTGTTTAGTGGCTGCCCCATCTGTTAAATCAATGGCATTTATTGCTTCAGAGTGAGAGCAGGTACAGAACAAAGAGGCCTTTTATTCCTCTTTGAGTCCTCAAGTTGACATGTTTTAATCCATTGCAAGACTTAAGTCTCATTTTTAAAGAACAAGAGTGTTTTATAAATTCCAAAAGCTTCATTTTACAATTAAAAGTCTGGGCTCAGTTCACTCAATTCCTATAGAGCTGTATTTACAAGACGCTATAGCATAAAGAGAACAGAGACAACTGCAAAGGAAGTTTCCTTATGACAGGAAGGTGGTTCTCTTTCGCTTACATGACTAGGATTTGGAAAATGGAGGGAGAGAAGTGAGAGAGTATAGATATGAGTGATCTACTTACTTCCTTGGGTGCCAGTGCCCTGGGGAGAGGGAAGAGGGAATGCTGTGAGCGCCTTAGCAAAGCCCTGCATTCAGCTTTGTGTTGGTTCTATGTAGTCTCTGGGCAGAAGAGCTGTGTTTGAGGAAATGTTTGAAGGCTGCCTCAGAGAATTCTGCATCCTGGGGCACAGTGCGGAAAATCAGCTGACGGATCTTGGGTCTCCCACGAGGGTCAAAGATTTGAGACAACCAGTAGAACAGACAAGAACCACTGTGGGGACCTTAGGATGAGGGAACACAACAAGATCCAGCGGCATCAATAGCAGATGACACCATGGAACAAGACCAGATCAGTCAGACCTCAGGACGCACTGGTGGAGGCTATCCAGTGACGAGGGAGGGAAGGGAAAATTCCAGCAGAAGAGAGCATGTGGACCAAAGATCTCTCCTACACCACCGTGCTGGCCCGAACCCAGAAGCCAGCTGTAGAGGAAAGAGAGAGAAGTCTCTGTACGAGAGGAGAAACTGTTGCGACTAACTTAATTTTAAAATATTTTGGGAAAAAATGTCAATTAAAAAAGAAGCTGAGTTAATTTTATTTGGCCAATTTTATTTATTTTTTCCTGTTAGTAGAAGGAATTGGACTCCAAAGGACATGTGAGATTAAATAATAAAGGCAGCTACTTTTTCTTTCTTTCTTTCTTTTTTTTTACAGCTTAAAGTACCTTTCAATTCTATTGTATTTCAAAAGATTAAATCTCAAGATTTTCTAAAACCAAACTCCATTCTAAGTTATGTCAGAATTTGGCCACAAGAGGTAATAAGGATATGGAATTACCCTCTGTCCATAAACAACTAGAAAACTGGACAAATTTTAGGAAACAACTATTTTAAGATACTTGATGGTGGGCAGCACAGGACTATAATCCTGGAGGAAAGAAAAACAAATGAGGTGAACCCTATCTTTGCCCAGGTTTTCCGCCTGGAAGTAATTTCCACTGAAAGTACAGGAAGGGGAATCCAAACAAAGCTTGGGTATGTCATTGAGTTGAGACGGAAATCATCATTTGGGGAAGCCGAGGCATCTAGAATTTGTGGGGCAGACTGCCTAAGGAAAGGGGGCTATGCAGAAGTGCCCCAGGTATCTTCCCAGGAAGTCTTTGGCTGAATATCAATTTCTAAGTACATCCTTGGACAATTTCAGGGAAAACAGCAATTGTTAGGGAGCTGTAACCTGAACGATTCCTAGAGCTCATAGAGGTCTGAGAATCATTCAAGTTTCCATAAGCCAAAGTAAAGAGACCCTCATGAATAGATGACGCATTTAGTAGAAACCCCAGAAGAGCTTCGCCTTAAAAGTGGGGCTAAATGAGCACTAAAAGATCTCAAAAAGAGCTTTTCCCGTGTTGCTGCCCCGGTTCCCGGCCCCTCCCTGACGTGAGCCTCTGTTCCCTACGAGGCAAGCTGAGTCATCATCTCTCCCCCAGCCGCGGGGCTGGACGGCGTACACTGTTTGCTGACCTCTGTTCTCCTAGGGCATGGGCGGTGGCGACGTCAAGTCCTCCCACCTCCTCCTCCTGTTCTCCCAAGGAGGGCTTCCCATGTCTCCTCGGCCCTTGTCCCTAGCGACGTTTCAGTGGACCACAGATAGACAGACTCAGGGTTAAGAGGGGGAAGCCTGGCAGGGAGGCACGCAGAGGCTGTGAAAAGCCTTCCTTCTGCTGTCCCCCACTGATAGACAGGGTTAGGTTTGGACTGTGGGGACGGCACAAGAAACTTGATGTTTAGGGTCGTGAAATACATATATATATGGGGGTTCCGGTTTCTCTACATCCCAGATAGGGCAAGAAGGGGTCTAGCTCCAGCTGTCTTTCCAGCCACTCAGGTCGATGGGTAGGGGGGTCCGGGGTATGTGGGATGGCATCTAGCCCTGGATGATGCCCAGCTGTGCGGAACCGGGATCTGGTCCAACAGGCCTTGACTGGATCAAACTGGCACACGCTGGTCCTGGGGAACAGAGTGCACCTGCACAAATGCTCTCAGCAGGCCCTGGGTCCCCAGGTGGCAGAAAGCGAGGTCTCAGCAACAGGAAGGCACCCGTTCCTTCCCGCTATCAGAAGTGAAGGGCTGTGGGACAGGAGACCACCCGAATGGGAGTGGCTGGCTGACAGCCCTCTGGCTCGTGAGGCAGGCTGCTGGACCCAGTCTGTCTTTGCTGCATCACCGAGGAGGCACCCTCGAGACACTGCCTGCTCCTGTGCCACGCAAACCAGGGCCTTGCCAATCTCACCTGCCACTGCCTGCTGGGGCCAAGGTGTGTCTGGCATCCTAGCCGTGCCTGCCCCTGGGGAAAAAAATCAGACAGTCTTGGGAGCAACAGGGAGAGGGTTGTGATAACACATGGTGATGGAATGTTCCAAGAAAGGGGGGTAAGGGTACAACGATGGGGATTTGTTTTTTGTAAGAGACTCAAAAGTTCGGGCTATATGAATGAATTGAGATAAAACATGCATACACTCTTGGAGTAAATTTACTTAGCAAATCCATCACATTTTTAGGAAAATATCAATGGTCTTTAGGAGAATAGAAAGGAAAACGGAATTTCTGGCAAAACACCATTTCTGGCTGTTACTGCTCAACTCTACAAAACACCTATGTGTTGGGCCTTATCCTCCTTCACTTCAGTGCCTCAGAGCCCCGTTCCCACGGGGAGGGGCACACTGTAAGTGAAGTCTGCAGTGCTCCGTCCCTCTATGGGAGTTTGATGTTTGTCAGGACTTTCCTTTCTGTCATTTCAGGTCACTCACAAGGTGGGAATGGGCGCTGGGGTGGGTGGGAAGGTCAGGTTGGTATGGTCAAATGCAAATAAAATTCATAGAACCAGGAAGATAAAAAAACAAAACAAAACAAAAAGCGGGGTCCAGAGTTCATTCAAAACAGCAACCAGGGGTGTGTTGGGAATTGAAAGATGACATGGGGAAGAGGGGGAGGTGGGGGGTGGTTGAAAGGACAGGCCCACATCCAACAGCCAGGAGGGTCACAGTGGGAGCAGAAGCCGTGCCTGGCAAAGCCAGTGAGAAGAAGATCTGGGTCATGAGGCGCCTACAATCCTAGTTCAGCTCTTTATTACTTAGGCACCATGTTGAGATCCAGAACAAAGAAGGAGAAATGCCACAAAGGCAAAGGGAAATTTAGGAGTGGCTGTAAACTAGGTAAGAGAGGGGGCTATTTTGACAATGAATTGGACTGAATTAGGACTTATATGGACCAGCTCTTGCTTTTAAGCTATAAGCGATTTATAAGTAAACTACTATTTCCTATTTTGCTTTCCGTTCCTAGCTTCTAGAACTCTTATCAACAAATAAATAGGGCTGTGTTCTCTCTATTGCTTTATAACGGCTTCATGTTTGTGCTCTTCCCGCATCCACTGGGCTTAAAGTACGAGAACTAGATAGAAGGGAAATTTTTTCAGAAATCAACATGAATTAAGGAAGTATGTCTTGATTTGTGTTTCACAATGGAGATATTTGTTATTACTTTTTTTTAGCCGCATGTTGATTTTGGGATCATAAAAACGACACAGATTTTGTTTTCCCTATTTTAGAACGCCACATGAATGACTTATGGTGTTGGTGAAATGCTCTCTATAACACCACAAAGTGTCTTCTTAGTTAAAACCAACAAATCATATTGATGAGTGAATTTGCTTCTTCAGTGATTTCTGTGGACAGAAGAGTCTGAGGCAGGGGAAGAAGGATGCACGAGAATGTTCGGATGTGTAAGGTGCTTTGTGAACACACGAGGCTGCTCACCTATGGCTCCATGACAGGGGTTGACATCAGTGGTGGGGAAATTTCAGCTTTTCCTCAATCTAAGAAGAAATTTAATTAAAGGTATGTGGAGCTTTGGGTAATAGTAGACAACAAATCTTAGAATGAGATCTTGGAAAATTTCTTACTTTGCATTTTGTTTTTGAGTAAAAGGCAGATCGAATGCAAGAGTCTCTATTTGAAGGGTGTCTTATTATGGGACAGTTTGAATTTGCTGTGGTCAGGGTCTGTGCAAGTATTCATGGCATCGTGTACTTCGCAGGATTGGAAGGGCCTTCAGAAGTGAGCTAGGTGATAGAAGGGTCTGATCTCCAGCAGGATCTCATCTTCCATTCCAAAAGCCAACGTAGCAAAAGTAACTGATTCAAGCACACTTACGGAGAACGCTTTCTGCGCCCCTTTCCCCTCATTTTTTGAAAGACCAAAATGATCTTTCAAATTCCAAGGTCTTAACACCTTATATAAATGAAAATATACGTAAACCCAGATCTTACCTGCCTGAAACAGGTGAGTACTGTTAAATACCCTTTAGAGAGAAAGCATAAAGGTCAGCGGCTTGGCTGTGCCTTTAGCTACTTTCCTAATATCTCATCTTTCCCATCCAGGAGGAATCCTGCGCGATGTACTAAATCAGGGTAAGTGACTGAGCTGGATGGTAACTAAAAAGTTTAGAGAGTTTGACTCATATGGTTATTGTGTGTATAAATGATGTGTTTTATGAACCTTGATATGTGATAAAATCTCATAAACATTTATAGAAGTACTCAAATCACCTTAGATTAGATAGTGAAATTTTAATTAAAAGTTCCCTACATTTGCCCTTAGACTTCCTAGTTGATTTCTTGGAATCCTGGCAGCTTCTGAGCAACAGTTTTCTCAAGGCTCTGAGTCAGTAGTTATGTCTTTTAAGAATTCAATCAGTAATTTTATCCGTGTTCTGGATATGTTTCCATTATAGACAGTTATGCATGTACACAGCAACACACACACATCCATACATAAAAGACTCCATCCCTCGTGAACTATTTTTGCCTTATTCATGAGCCAAGACTGAGTACAATCAAGGATCAGATAGTTCTCCAAAAAGCTGTAAGGGAAAAACTTTGATTTTAAAGGGGAATAATTATTCATTAAACTTTCAGAAAATTCTCAAGCTATATAATTCACCCTTAAGTTGAAAGAATGGCAACATTTAATACCATGAATTTTTATCTCATTTTTTCCTCTATTCCATGTAGGAAAAACCAATAGATTTAATCTGGTGTCATTTTGCTTATTCTAATAAGCAAATTATAATAACATCACTTATATTCCTATTCTTATACTACATTTATGAGTCGTTCATTTACAATATATCTTTGTTGTGATTTCTCACAGTTTCTTCATGGAATGTGCTATTTCATTTCTAGATATCTGATCATATTTAAATGCCTCCTTCTTTCCTGTTCAAATAGTAACTTTTTCTCCTTCAATATTCTGCAGAGGAAGTAAGCAGCTTCTCATAGGTTAAAACATTTAAACGTGTCTTCAGGACATTCATGGGAAAAGGAAGGAGGAACTCTGTCACTGTTTTAGCAGTAAAGTACTTAAAAGAAGTAAGTCTGCAACAAAACTATTTGTTGTGAAGCCCACTTAAAGATAACCCAATCCTAAATTATTCACTCTATAACTATATTGCTATAAAAAAGAGCAAAACGTAACAAGAAGTTAAGATAAATAACTATCTCTGAAACTCATCAGGTTCTGATTTATGTTAATAAACATCAGTCAGTTTCCAGCTTAGACTTTTAAATTACAAAAAGGAAATTTGTTTGAGATGCTTTTTATGTTATATTTGGAAAACATAGAATGGTTTTAGAATAGATTATATTTAGAATAGATTTTTGTTTCCTTGCTTGAGGAAATAGTTGAGAAAAATAAATAGCAATTGTCTTCATAGTTACCCTCCAGCAGCTGGGTCTTAGAAACAGTGCTCTGTCCTTGCTAAGCTTTCTGTACTTTCTGCTGCTGGGGCGACACTAAGGGTGGACAGTGAGGGACAGAAAGAAGAGAATGCCCAAACTTCTCTTCTTGTCTCAGTCTGTTGTCACCTGTCAGCCACTGAGTGACCATGTCATGTTTCTTCCCACCTGCAGCGCCCTGAAATGAAGCTGTCAGAGACAGCTCCCTGAATAGTCACAAACTGATAGCCTCTAGGTCATATCAGAGTGTTCTTATTTTATTTTTTTAACTTAGTTTTGCTTTTTTTGTTTTTGCTTATTTTTAAAGTAAACTCTGTATTCAAGTACATGTTATTCTTTAATACAGGATAATACACAAATCAAAGTGTGCAGCTTAAGGAATTGCCACAAAGTGAACACCTTTATGTAATTAATACCCAGTAATTAATTGCCAAAACTGACAAACTGAGATATTACTATGTAAATATCCAGCTTGCTGATTTCTTTTGAAAAGTTGGAAAATCTCATAATATTGAGCCCACATTTCCACTAGCATCAGTCAGCTAAGCTGAGAAGCATCTGGTCCTTTGAGTGGAGAACATGCTTTCCATTTTTTCACAGTCCCTACTACTCCCTAATATCCCCCACCTGTGAAGGGAAGTGTTGATTGCTGTTGACAAGTACAAATAGTGAAACTTAGGATGATTGTAAAGTTGTGATCAAGAACTGACAGTACAACAAAATTGTGAGAGGAATTTAGGATCCACTGGAATGTTACTAAAATGACAAACATTTTGATTGAACGGGACAAAATGGGATCTAAAAAGAATGCAGATTCTAATTGGTCAGCAATTATGTGAATTGGAAATGATCACATCATGGAGAAAGTTGGCTGGAGCCTGAGTGGAGGTTACAAATTCCAGCTGCCTGAATCACATGGTCTGCTTGGACGTTGGTCTACTGAGAGGTGTGAGGTTTCGCCACGTTCTGTGGTGATTCTCAGATTATGGTATGTGCCTTTAATTGTGCAACTATATTTTCATTCCTTCGGATCTATATTATTCCAATAATCAGGTTTTATAGTCCCAATCAGAATCTCCCAATGGTATCCACTCCATGAAAAGTAATTAGCTACTTCACATTAACCCTAGTTGGTGAATGGGATAAGTTTTATCAGTGGCAGTTTGCTAATTGCTAATTCTGGTTGTAGTATTGAGTATTGTGTGACTATTCAGCAATAGCTCACGCACTCCGGCCCCTTTCTCTGTTCTAATACTGATTTTTGTTCAGGTAATTTAACCTCTTTCTCATGGCCAGATGCTTTCCTAATCCAATTATGGTACTCCCTTTCTTCCTGGCTGTTCATATTTTAGCAATAGGTATGTTACATTTCTGGTCAATGAGCCATGAAGTGGAATCTTCTGGAGGATTTAGGGAAAAATTTTGTAACAATGAAAAGAGACACAGAAAATGATAGCATTTTGATTGGATATTACTTTGTCTGGTTACAATAATAAGGCAGTCAGCCTGAGGACAAGTCTGCACCCTGAAAACACAATATGGAAAAGTGGAAAGATCCTTAGTCCTTCATGTTGTTGAGGCCTTGAATTAAGCAACCCTGTAGCTGCTTCGACTCAGGCTTTCTTAGATGAGATAATAAATTTCATAAGGTTTCAGCTAGTTAGACCAGGATTTTCTGTTTCTTGTACCTGAAGTTTTTCTAATTAATACACTGGGGAAATACTTCATTAGTGATTGATTTACAGTTGAAGGATCTGTCAGCTTAAGAATAGTCTTTATCTCAGCCTGTCCCACAAAATATACTATCCTAGAAAGGAGAGCGAAAATTGGATGACGGAAGAAAGATAAAATAGTGCGTTAAGGTAAAAATAAAAAAATATATAAAGATGTGGCAGTAACCTAAACCAAGAGTCAACCTATTCTAACAAATTCATTCAGATTAAAAATGTAGAACCAGGGGCCAGCCCAGTGGTGCAGTGGTAAAGATCATATGCTCCACTTTGGCTGCTGGGGTTTGCTGGTTCAGATCCTGGGTGCGGGCTTACGCACTGCTTATCAAGCCATGCTGTGGCAAACGTCCCACATACAAAGTAGAGGAAGATGGGCATGGATGTTAGCTCAGGGCCAATCTCCCTCAGCAAAAAAAAAGAGGACGATTGGCAGTGGATGTTAGCTCAGGGCTAATCTTCCTCCAAAAAAAAAAAAAAAAAGGTAGAACAAGCCCTGATGGCCTGGTGGTTAAAGTTCAGCGTTTTCATCGCTTCAGTGGCCCAGGTTTGTTTCTCAGTCAGAGCCACACACTCTGTCTGTCAATTGCCATGCCCTGGTGACGGCTCACGTAGAAGAAATAGAAGGAATTACAACTAGGACATACAACCATTCATTAGGGCTTTGGGGAGGAAAAAAAAGAGAAAGGTTGGCAACAGATGTTAGCTCAGGGTGAATCTTTCCGTGCAAAAAAAAAAAAGAAAAAGAAAAATGTAAAGGTTATATATTGTAAATATATATATATGTCTGTATATATAAGTTTTATCTAAGACTGTTCAAATAGTTTATATAGTTTGTGCGTCTGATAAATCTTGAGTGCTTTTGTGTTTCTTAAATTGCTAAACTTAAATTATTAATGCTGTCTTAATTCAACAAAGCCTCTTATCTACCCATCATTAGTGACAGGTCTCTACTGAGCTCAGCTTCAGTAAAGTTTGAACATAAATTAAAGGCTTTTATGAAGTAAGCTTCTTTTATGAAACTGATTCGCGTATAATCTTGGTATATCATAAGATTTGTATATCAGATAAAGAGGCTTGAACTCTGATTGCATATTTAGAAGTGCTCAAAATGGTTGGTTTGAATTTGGGGCCCAAAGAATTCTTCGTTATGATCAGTTTCCTATTTTTTCCGAGGCAAGTGTGTGTGTGTTCCCAGCGCAGCCTCTCTGTGCTGTGTTCTGTTCAGCTAATGGGGAAGGAACGCAGTCCATCTTCACATCATTTGACAGAAACTTTATGTTACAAGTTAGAAATTATATGGGAGGAACAGAAATATATTCTAGGATAAGTTAGATGAGTAACAGGTAATTTCTCTAATGTCACACGTGCTAGAAAATATAAACAGGTGTTTAGTCTTGGGGAGAGTGAGTGAGGAGGGGGAGGAGCCAAGTATTGGCCGGGCAGGGACGTGCCAGCTGTCTGGGCCAGACTGCGGATTATGGCCTGGGGCCGGGCCCAGCCTGTTGCCTGTGTTTGTGTGGCCCCTGAGCTAAGAAAGGTTTTAACATTTTTAAGTGTTAGGAAAAATTAAAAGGATATTTTGTGAAACATGAAAACTATATGAGATTAACATTTCAGTTTCCATAAGTAGTTTCACTGGTATAGGACCATGTGCATGCATGGCTGCTCTCGAATTAGAAGGGCAGAGTTGAATAAGTGCAACAAAGACGTGTTGCCACAAAGGTTAAAATATTTACTGTCTGGCCCTTTACCGAAAAGGTTTGCTGACCTCGGGCCTACACCAGTACTTCTCAGCCTGTGACGTGCGTGTGCATCACTCGGGGATCTTGTGAAAGTGTGCAGAGTCTGATTCAGTAGGTCTGGGGGCCTGAGTGTCTGCATTCTGACCAGCCGAAGACCACACTTTAAGTAGCACTGGCCTGTTCTTTAAAGGGCCCGGTAATAAATATGTTAAGACCCGAAGGCTATACAGTCTTTTTTACCGCTGCTCACACCTTCAGGGTAAAGCAGACATGGAGCGCATGGAAGAGAACGGGAGTGACTGTTCCAGTAGGTGTTTCTGTGCAGGAGCAGGCATTGGGCTGGATTTGGCCCATGGCTTTCAGTTGCTAATCGCGGGCCTAGAGTATTAGTATGGGGTGTCCATTAAGAAATGGGCATAGTCCTACCTTCAGTTGGCTTACTGGTTCCATTACGCACACCAATATAATGATGATGAAGATATAATGAACTTTTCTTGGGTGATTATTATATACCAGGCTCTACGTTAAGCACCCTGAGTCTTCTCTTATTTAATCCTAGGAAGCAGATCCTGTCATTATCTTCACTTACCCATGGGGAAACTGAACTTCAGAGAAAAATAACTTACCCAAAGCTGCCACAGCAAATCAGTGGTGGCCTGGGATAAAACATAACCCAGGATTATTGCATAACTGGATTGAATATGTACACTCGCAGAGGTTCCACAAGCTGGACAACTGGACCTTGACTATACTCACTTCCTTCACTGTGGGACCTGGTGCTCACAGACCTGGACAGTAAAAGGCGAGGCATCTATTTAGAATCAGCCTTAGCGTAGGTGTCAGAAAACTGGGTGTTTGGCTCAGGGAGGGCAGAGTTTCTATTTCATGACAGATTTAGTACTTTCACTGGTTGTTCTTGAAGTCAAGGCTCAGAGAGATCTCAGAAAGCACACTCGGCTTTTCCATGCTCCCAAAATGAAATTGCTTTACTTTATAGTAATGTGTTATTTTAGGCACCAAATAGTATGGCATTCTACCTTCCCTGTATACTTCGGAATTTTCAATTATACAATGAATGTCTCTTCTAACCACAATGACTGAAATTACATTTTTCTTTCCAAATTCTTCTGGAATTTTTTTCCCTCTTTCTTAGCTACAGTTCCTAAAGTGGAAAGTAGACCTTGATTCTGGCCTAGAATATAAGATTAGTTTTGTCCATCTTTACACAGTTCTTTCTGTATAAAATGTTTCTGGGTAAAGCACATATCAGTGTAATTGCATTGTAATAGATAAATACGACACTAAAAGGAAACATGTTGTAATTAAAAATGCTTTGAAAAAAACTTTTCTAAAGTCTCAGACACAATATCCTCAGATTGTAGATAGCATACAGAGATGAATAATTGTGTCATTTATATGAATCATGTGTTGAAAACCTTTATACCACTGCCTTGATGGTTAATAATTTCCATTTTATGAGCAATCAATGTAGGTTACAGGGCAAGGAGGAATATAGCAAAGTTTTCTAAGTCCTAAGAATCTATCTCAAATTTTTAGATGGGGTGGGAAGTTGAAATACAACACTAAAATATGAAATCACATAAAATGATAGATTCTTAGAGTCAGAACTTTCGATGATGTAATATAGCCTTCTATAGATACTCTTATTTTTCTATGTAGGTCCAAATGGATTAAGTGAAATTCTTAAAGCCAATTGCTTCTTCAACACTAATATATTGGAGTTTTGTCTCCTGGGTCTGGGAATATGTGTGTGTTTCCTAAGGCTGTCATAACAAAGCACCACAAACGGGGGTGCTTAAAAACAGAAATCTGTTGTCTCACGGTTCTGGAGCCTCGAAGACTGAAATCAAGGCATCGGCAGGGCCAGACTCCTCCTGAAGCCTCTTGGGAATAATCCTGCCTTGCCTCTTAGCTTCTGGTGAAGGCCAGCAACCCTTGGCGTTCTTCGGCTTGTAGATGCCTCCCTCCAGTCTCTGCCTCCATCCTCACATGGTGTTTATCTCTCTGTGTCTTCACATAGCTGTCTTCTTATAAGGACATCAGGCACATTGGATTAGGAGCCCTCCCTACTCAAGTATGACCCTGTCTTAACTAATTACATCTGCAGCAACCCATTTCTAAAAAAGGTCACATTTTGAGGTACTGGGTAATATGACTTCAAAATATCTTTTTTCACGGGAGGCTCAATAAAACCCATAACAGAATATAAGGATGCAAAGCCATTGTTTCACATGCGGATGCTACTGTATGCAGGAGAAGGCAAAATATGTAGAGTTGTGAAGATGCAGCTTGTAATAGTGCAATGTGCACAAAATGCAGTACAAGTGCCGCAGTGGGGCAATGACCTTTTCTAAGTGAAATGGTAAAGGAAGGCTTTTAAAGGCAGTTATTTGAACCAGGCTTTGAGGGACAAATAGGAGTTCATCTTGGAGGGATGCCAGGTGGGAGGGACACATCAGGCAAGTGGCTTTGGGTAAAGGCATGGAAGTAAGAATGAATAAAGTGGGGTTGGCTCCGTGGCTGAGTGGCTGAGTTCGTGCGCTCCCCTTAGGTGACCCAGGGTTTCGCCGGTTTGCATCCTGGGTCCAGACATGGCACCGCTCATCAGGCCATGCTGAGGCGGTGTCCCACATGCCACAACCAGAAGGACCTACAACTAGAATATACAACTGTGTACTGGGGGGCTTTGGGGAGAAGAGGAAGGAAAAACAAAAAAGACTGGCAGCAGATGTTGGCTCAGGTGTCAATCTTTAAGAAAAAAAATGAATAAAGTATTTATCTGCTATGATTAATACTAGCTACTCTGTTGAGTATTAGTATGTGTCATCATTTGACATTAACGACGACCCTTTGATCCCCATTTTGCAGATAGGAAAACTGAAATCTAGAGGAGCTAAGTACTTTGTGGCTAGCTCACACATCTGTAGGTGGTACTGCTGGGATTAGGGCCCAGACAGTCTGTCACACAGCTTGTGTTATTAGCTATTGTGATAAAAATTACAGGTTAAGGTTTTTGGAAGTGCATATGGGGTGGTTAGAGACAAGGCTGAAGAAGTAGGTTGGAGACAAATTGCGAAGAAATTGGTTTATTATATCAGGAGTTTGAACTTTGAAGATGAAAGGCAATTGAACAGTTGGCAAAGCTTTAAGGAAAGGTGTCAAATGGGCAGATTCCTGCGGAGTAGAGGGTGGACTGGGCGAGACGGGGATTGGAGGCCCAGGGGCCATTTAGAAATAATGAAGGTTGGGACTAAGACAGAGAGAGTAGGGGGAGAGAGGTGATGGATCACGAGATGCCTGTCAGTTAGAGTCAGTCACGTGTTAATGCTGAAGTCAGGGCACGCTCTGGTGCATCGCCCTTCTTGCTCCTTTGGCTCAAGTGCTAAAAGCAGAGATGGTCTCAAATCAAGTGATTAAAACAATAATTTCAATCTGTAACCCTAACCTGAGAGTCTAGTAAGTACCTGTTTAGTCTATTTAAAGAGTTATGTTATAGAAGACATTAAAATATTTTTAAAAATTCCAAAGACTGAGGGGCTGGCCCCGTGGCCCAGTGGTTAAGTTCACGCGCTCTGTTGCAGGCGGCCCAGTGTTTCGTTGGTTCGAATCCTGGGTGCGGACATGGCACTGCTCATCAAGCCACGCTGAGGCAGTGTCCCACATGCCACAACTAGAAGGACCCACAACGAAGAATATACAACTATTTACCGGGGGGCTTTGGGGAGAAAAAGGAAAAAAATAAAATCTTTTAAAAAAAATTCCAAAGACTGAGTTAACATGTTTTAAAACAAACTATATCAAAGTGTCAGGAAGCATTTTGTTGAAATGCTTTGATGCAATCTCATCCATTTCTGTTAAGTTGTTGCTGCTCTGGGTTAAATTCACCCAAGTGTCACTATAGGTACATCTGTACTTCTACAGCTCAGCTTATTCAACCAAAGCCTAGTTCTTTAAAAAACCTGTTATTTCTTAACAATAATTTAAATTTATCACCAAGTTAATGTAACAACACACAGCATTAATCAAGAGTCCCCAGCTCTCTTTGTGTGGGATGGAGGGAACCAAGTCTGTGCCTCCTTATGAATTAGGGCCTTCACACGAGAAGCTGTCCAAACAATCATGGCTATGCAGCTGGATGTTTCTGGAATTTCATGAGAAGATATCAATTGCCAGAGGAAAGTTTATTAATATAAGCTACACTTCTCTTCAGTGAGTTTCTTTTATTTTGAGGAATTATTTTATGCAGATGTCTGGTGCCACCACAGGCTGTGCACAGTGACTTGCTTATCTTTAGTGACGTTTGGCCCGTCTGTGTGTACTTGGCATCTTTCCCTAAGCGTTGGCCAAGGCCATGTGATACCACTGCCATTAGTCAAGCAAAAGAAAACATAAACGATGTTTGTGAATCTTTTTTCCACTTTTAGACTGTAAACTTAAAAGTATGGTGTCATAAATTTGGGGAAAATGAGACATAAACTGATATATTCATATACATGCTGTGTTTCACTAAACGAAGATCTGTAGGTAATAAAAAGAATGCTAAAAATTCTATTTAATTGGGTATAGATTGCAGAAAGGAAACAAGTTACCTGAAAATAGCAAACCTTTTTCTGGAGTTCTCCCAGCACCTGACCATAAAACAAACCCCAAATTGTGTGGGACTGTTATGCCTCTTGCATTGACTTTCAACTTGATATTTTGCAACATTGTTAGATAAAAGAATCCTTGGGATGTTAATTTGTTGAGCAACAAATTAGAATTCAGTGTTGTAAGGTTTGAAATAAACATAGCAATTAAGGGGTTTAAAATTCTTATACTTCGTCACTTCTGAGAGACCATTCTTTTATGAATTAGAGTGTTCTCTAAAATAGCAGCCCAAAGGACAGGGAGATGTGGAAGGAAAACAAAAAACAGGAAGAATTATCCTTCTTTGTTTCATTCAAAGGCACATCCAAAGAAAAATATGAAGGATAAATAGTGATGTAAAATGCTGACAGTGCAAGCTTACGGGCATTGACTACGTAGCACAGACACATTAATATTGGGATTTTTAGATTACTGATAAAATATGTAATACAATAGAAAGGAAAAAAAGCCTAACCTTATTGTCAGTATGAGAACTGTCACTGCCAACATGAAGAAGGTTTCTGTTTCTTGTAATGTTCTAATGGACTTCCTGCAGCTTCGGCCTGTGGGGACATCTAGAACGAATGTGCTGCATCAAAGGATAAGACCGACTGTGCGGGGCTTCTTCCTCTGCTTAGCAAAATTCCTGGAACCTGACAGGGAACCAACCTGGAATTAGACGGCTGAATGGGATCTGTGGTGGCTTTTTCGTAGTGAAAAATCCAAACACATCCAGAGAATGATCATATAGATATGTGGTCCAAATGTAGTCCACCCAAAGTTTCCTAGAAATTGAAAAATGGGTCTGGAGATGAGAGAGCGAGACCTGCGGCCTAGCACTGGAGCTAGAGCTAGAGTGTGCTCTCCAAGGCCATCAGTTCTCAGACCCCCGGGAAAGGGACAGAAAGGGCTGGTTCTGCTAGCCCACTCGGAGATTCACTTGATTAGGATTCAGCCTGGGCTAGACCACCTCATACCTGGACTCTGAGATTTCAGTGCTAAAGTCCGTGGCATCCAGTCACTCGGAATCGATGGCACGTGGGCAGGGAAGCCTTGCATTTCAGTCCCCTCTGGGCCACTGCCGTTCTCTGCAGAGAGAATTCAGAGGTGGTACTTGACACTTGGCCACTGCCTTCACAGATGATGAAAAGTGGTGGACGCAGCCAGATTCACACCAACTGGCTCATATCGTATCTTGGATTCTTAAGCGATTACACATTGATCAAGTTCACGAACGTCACTGGTGCAGAGAAAGCAGCAATGTTGCTGGTATCTTGTATGCTCTAAGAAAAAGCACTTTGCCTTTTATAACTTTTCAGTATTAAAGTCATTGATGTAGGGTTTTAGCAAAGAAAATGAGTAGTGTTATAATATCTACAATTTTACAAAGATACTTGATTTCTTAAAAAAATTGTAAATAATGGTGATGATGAGAATCAGAGAAGAGCAAGAGTTCACTGATGGGAGGTCTTGCCCCACCTGTCCTAACAAACTCTGTTGCTGCGTGTTATGTGGAGTGTAGATGCCAGTGCTCTGGAGGCTTGAGTCTGAATCCACTGCCCTAAATTTGGGTCTGAGCTTCGATTATCTGTTTAAAGCAGTTATCTAAACTGAGACATTTACAAAGATATGCTAGGACTGTTGTTTAACAGTTCTGTAAAACCACGGAACAAGACAATTTATTGAACAGAATAAATAGTGAGGATTTGGAATGATTCTTCGAATCTATAACAAGTGGCAGGGAAAAAAGAATTTACCAATTTTCCAGCTGTTTGGGAGGAAACAATGCTTTCTGGGATTCATATTTCACATCAGGGTTGTTTAACCAGCAAAATGATGAAGTGATTAAATATGAAGCCATGAAACTGAAGCTCAAAAAAACTGGTCAGAAATGCTTGTGGGACGAGCCCACGGCTTTAGTTATTTCTGTTCTGTTGGTCAGTGATGAAATGCGTTATAATCAACCCGCTACATTCTCCTCAGAGGAAGGTTTACTTTGGTGGTTTTAAGGTCTCTTCTTTCTGAATTCTGATGTGGCAGCAATCCCTGCACACTTCATTTCCTGAGGAATACTAAGCACGAGCCAAACCCAGCAAAAAGAAAAGCTTAAATCTCTCACCTCGCTGTGAACCCTTTCCGTGTTTAAACGTAGGAGACACTCTCATAATCTTGCTTGAACCGAACCCGGCCACAAAGGCACTAAATATTTATTACGCAGAGACCCAGGGCCTATTTTTCACTAGAGAAATAAGAGATGTCTGTACCAGTATTCTTCTTTGCCCAAATGTGAAACTGAAGCCAAAACGAATGAAACAACCTTGTTTTTCCTATAACAATTTAGTTGAAGAAAACTTTAATAGGCTCATGTGCAAACAGTGTAACTACCTTTTGGTTGTCCATTCAGAATTTAGGAGAGTGTGTCTCAATCGCTATAGCATGGGGTCTCCTCAGGGCTCAACCTGGACGTTACTCCTTCCTGGGAGGTCCTTCCTGACTGCAGCTGTCACCAAATAATGTTGGGCCTAGGAAGTGAAGCCAGTACCTGAGTGTTCCTGTAGATATTCAATAAGAATATGATTGCCCTTTGACCTTGTTCCCAACACAGTCACAGATAAGTCTTGTCAATCTGCTGTTTTCTTGTTTAATTTGAGAGGTCACTTAGGTCTCAAGGATTTGTGAGTTTGTTTTGCAGAAGAAAGAGAATGCCTTTGGGGAGGTTGTGATCATCAGATGGCTGGCCCTCAGCAACCGTTGAAATCCAGAGGTCAGATTGCCCAGGGGCTTATGGGGGGTGACCCCTTTGTTTCCCTGAAGTTCCTCCTGTCAAGCCCCATATCTCTATAAAAATTCCCTGCTTTCTGCTCTTGGGGAGGTAGATTTGAGCGAAACCAGGCTCCCACCTTCTCATCTTGGTCAACATGAATGGAGCCTTTCTCCATCTCCAAGCACCATGTCTCAGGGTTTGGCTTGCTGCGCATCTGGCACACAAATTTCAGATTAAGAGTTTCAGTATCAGAAGCTGTCTCCTCCTCAGGATTTTAGTTTTCTGTTTATATTAACTCGAATTTCTATGCATTTGACTATATTGTCTTCTGACTTTTTTGTCTTATTTCAACAAGTAATGCTAGATGGCTAAAAATGTAAAATTTTTTTTTCGCGTATAAAGTTACCTGTAAGATAAATGTGTTCTCAGGACGTGGAATTTCTGAATCAATAGAGTGAAATCCTCAAAACAGGAGGGCCAGCAAGAGGGAATTGGCACATGAGGGGGCACTCGCTGGCTTGGTGTGTCTGAGGAAAGCGAAGAGAGATCTTTGAAGGACGTAATTTCCAACTTTAAAACATGTAGGAGTATTAACAGCTAAACCTAATTTCATATGATTTGATTGGCCTATATTCCTTAAGTTTAATGGTACCAATTCTTGAAATTCCTAAATTATTGATTTAAAAAATAAATATAAATTGTCTTAAAGGGTTTTTTTGGTCAAAGCTGAATTACATAATAGATTTTATTTTCCTTGGCATTTTATAAAAAAGTCAAAGAATAGCTCTGATCAATGGTGTGCTGGTAAACATTTGTTAACCAGCTCTTGGGGTAGGGTTAGGGGAGTCCTCGTTCATAGTATTTGACAATTAATGTGGTGTGAATCCTCCCACATGGCCAATTTCAAACTCCCAGGGGAATGTTAGTTGGCTCAGAAATCTCCTGACAGTTTTACAGTTGGCTCTCACAAGGCAGATGAGCCAGCTCCAGCACACTGGCTAGGACTAAATTTGTACAGACCGTGAAGCAATCTTCAGAATTTAAGAGTTTGCCAAAGTAGTTACCCACTCTGGACATGGAATCTCACATTCTGCCTTATGATCCTCCAAATACCCATAAAAAAGGAAGGAAAACATCATAGGGATAAGAATTGGAAAGTTTTACTATATTTGCTCTCTCCAGAATCTTACATCAAATATGTTGAAAAAGTATATTAAATGGAGTGAAAAGTTCCTTAAGACTTTGAGATAAATGTTAAATGTGCATCTAAAATATAAAGATTTTAGCATTACATAGCATATTTTTGGAAATATAACATCAATAAATGGCCATGAATAAACAATTTACTGCCAGTCGCTAAACCGCTCCTTGTATTACTTTTTAATTTATATTCCTCTGTTGTTTCCTCATTGGCATCCTTTTCCCTCAGATCACTTTCTCTCCATCAATGCCAATTTGTTTCACCAAAACAAATATCCCCATGAAAGCTCTTTGTCAGCTAGGCTGTTTACAATGTATAACTAGAACAATTTTTTTTTCTTATTCAACACCACTCTTTAAAAGAAAACATTTACAGGGGCAGTGCCAATCCTGTGCCAGAGTTTGGGGAAATTTTTGAAAAATAACCTCTGAATAATCCCACCACGCCTGGAAATGTTAGTAACTTAGGGAAAAGAGACGATGTTGTTTGTTTAATCTGCCAGAATTAAAAGTTAAAAGTGAAAGCTTCTTAACTTTATTCATTCTTTTCTACAGCTCAGACCTGGGACTCAGAAGGTCTATATTGACTAAATTCATTGCCTCTTGAGGTTTTTTTTTCAATTGGCAACTGATAAGGAGTGCTTTCACAGTAGATGTACTCCAACATGGTCCTTGGGTATGATTTTTTTTAATAGGTATAGCAAAGAAATAGATTTACCAAAGAACACATAATCAGACAATCTTTGCCAGGTATTCTTTTTTTTAAAAAAAAAAAAAAGCTCATATTTTTTAACTTGCCAAGTCCTCTCTCATCTATTTGTGTTTTCTTTAACACAGGAGAGGCATAACGGTTGTAGGGGAGGAAGACATTTCCTCTACCCGTTCTGGGTTCTTCTGGCTGGAGAACGAATTAAATTGACATGAGACAGAATAACAGGAGAAAATTAAACAAAGCTTTATAACATGTATACATGGGAGAGGCCCAGGCAACCTGAGCAACTCGCCAAAATGGCTGAAGCCACCACCTTAAATATCTTCTTCAGCTAAAGGCAAAGGGAGATGTTGGGGGTCAGGGGAGTAGATCATGGGAGATTACCAAACAAGTACAGTAAACAAGAGTCAGGTTATTATGCAGAGTTGAGTCCTTGCCTTCCACATTGATAAGAGTTTCTAGAAATAAGGTCATCCCTCCTTCCTGGTACAGAGAGGGAGACACTTTTACAGATGGAGATTTCCTTTACAAATGTAAATGTCTCTTAACAAAGGGTAAGTAAATTCTACTTTTCAGAGTTTCTTTCCTGTCTGCAGTTTTTAAAATTAACCAGCCCAAAATAATCCTCATGCCAAAGAGATATATCTTGGGGTGGCCAATTCCAGTCCCCTACACAGTGATACTCTAGAATAATCAAGAAGAAGAGTATCTCTAAAAAAATTATTGGATCAGAGAAAATAAAGAAAATTCTTTCTTTCTTGGGCTTCAAAAGGTGCTCAGATAGGTAAAGCATGTTCAGTGCATTTATAGTTTTAATTTTTATTTTGTAAAGCACTAGGAACTCACCCTTCCCCAAGGACTTAAGATTGGCAGAAGGGCTGCTTTTAAATACATCATGAGTAATAATTTTTCCTTCCATCTACGAGGAAATTATTATTCATGTTCTTCCCAATCCTTCTGCATCTGCAGTCAGTTGGAAATGTTGATCGCTACCATTAGTGAGTAGGTGTTAAAATAGCACATTTGTTATAAAGAAAAACAAACAGACACACATCTTGCAGAGGTTAGCCAGTCACACAATGCACTGGTTGGAAATTTCCCTTCACTTATGTTTTAGTTTCTTTGTATGTTGAGAATAAACTCTGATTCTTCAGGGAAATATTTTTCAAATTATCTTATTAAACAAAATAAAGCACTTCCCCATCTGTAGCTACTTTGGTAAAAAAGAAGAAAAACAGAGCTTTTATTTCCTGGTGATGTCGGAGGAAGATGGTACACCATGAACTGATGAAAAGAAAGAAGGTGGGGTGAGCTGGTGCACTAAACTAGTGAGTACTCCGCCCACCGACAAACCTCTGAAGCTGTGTTTTCTACTAGCTACAAGCTTCTTGAGGACTTACTTGTCCTTGAAGGCACAAGGACAAGTGTTAAGGGTTCAATGAGCTTTTCTTCTGTCTTTGAATTGAGTATTGTGGCTGCTTAGAACTGTACTCTCTCCAGCCTGACCCCTCCCCACCAAAACAAACAAACAGTAAACCAACTACCCATCCAGGGAGATTACCTATCTGGTGGTTGGCAGGTTATGCCACTGATTTTGTTCTCGTTTAGTTTCCTTCCCAGATGTCCTTCTGTAGCAGCCCTCATTATTCTGTAAAGCCTTTTCAACTTCTGCTTCCCTCTGGAGTGTTATCACTTAGTGAAACATTCTGTCAGTTGATAACAGTTTGATCCTTCCTACCCATCTGCATTATGTAACAGGATTCCTGAAGGTGGAAAGGCTTCTTTCCTCCCCTAATATGGTAGGTAAAACCCAAACTGCTTATGTCTTCCACTTCCTAAACCCCTCCCTGTGAATGAGAGGAAAAAGCTATAAAGAGGACACTCTCCTTTCTGAGAGATTGTTGGTCCCTGATCTAAGCCTTTGCAGACTTTAAAGGAAGAAAAAACCACTACAATTGAGAATATTATATGTTAAAGAAGAATGTCTGCTTTCCAGGTTTATCAGTAATGGAGATTAAATAGGAGAGAGGAAAGGTAGTCCTAAGAAGAATAGGAGGATCACTGAAAGCAGAAAAAAAGTCAGGCGAATAAATAGTAGCCTTTGTTCTCCTCTGCGTTTGCGTAAATATTCTGCAGCTCTGCGCCTTGAGTCCTCTCTGTTGCTGTCAAGGCTGCCCAATTGCTTCAGATTCTCCTGAAGCCAAACCTCTAGGCAGCGCAGCAGTTAAACTATCGACAAACCACAGAAAGGAACTTACAAAACCAAACCGAACCAAGCCAAAATTACCCAAACAAAAAACTATTTAATCAAGCGAAATTTTCTTGATTTCTGCTTTTCTGAGTAACTATGTCATTACTTAAACAGCATGCTCCTTTGTATCATTAGTGTGTGTTTGATTGCATCTCTCCATCGACCTTAATCTTCAAACATGGTGTTTGCTTTAATTTAAAGGGTTTCAATAGCCCCGTCCCCTTATTTTCTAGCCGACTTGCTGCTGGGAGAGAGATTAACTGTTGCCCTAGAAACACTCAAGACATCAATTTCCCTGGAGCGATAGCTCACTAATCTCAGCACTTAAATCACAAGGTTTCATTAGAGCTTGTTCAGTGGGTACTTTAAGGTTGATTAAATGACCATTCAGCATCTCAGAGCAACCAAAGGGAAGAGCTCAGAAGTAGCAGATCAGCCCTGTCGGAAGCAGCTCCTTCCATCAGAGGAGACCGATTTTGACAAGACACCTAGAAGACACACAATTACTATTTACTATTGGTAACTGCAGAATTATAATTATTTATAGTAATCCCATGTTTACAGGAATAGCCTATATAAAGTTTCCTAATGTTTCCTAAATGTGGCATTTGGTCAAAACACAGTTAAGCATCCATGTGTGTGTAGGTGGGTGTGTGTGTGTGCTCACTGTATGGAATATCTCTCTTATTTGCTTAGTTTTCACTTGTTGGGGTACCTTCCTCTGGTTCATTCTTACCTCCAGGGAGAGGTTTGGCAATTTAGTTAATGTTCCTTGAGGAACACAGAGATGACAGATAACGGATTTGAGAGATATTTCCAAGCTATTCGATTTCACCAGGACTAGAATAGGATGGGATATTTGTATTACAATTTGGATCAGGGATTAGATAATTTTGTGACAGAAAATGATAAGAAAGATGCAGTTTGAAACATATTATAAGAATTCTTGGGAGAGGGAAACACCAAACCAAAAATAAAACAAGACAAATAACAGTATCAGTGACAGCAACAAAAAGCAAAATGTTGATTTATAAACCAAGCATCAGTCACAGATTTTGGAAGGTGCCAGTATAATTCACATGAGTTGCCACGGGAAGTGCCTTTCCATCAGTTTTTTTTTTTTCTTGAGGAACCTTAGCCCTGAGCTAACATCTGCTGCCAATCCTCCTCTTTTTGCTGAGGAAGACTGGCCCTGAGCCAACATCCGTGCCCATCTTCCTCTATCTATACATGGGACACCCACCACAGCATGGCTTGCCGAGAGGTGCCATGTCCTTACCCGGGATCCGGACTGGCGAACCCTGGGCTGCCAAAGCGGAATGTGTGCACTTAACCACTGCACCACCGGGCCGGCCCCATCATCAGTTTTGAAATGACTTTCTATTAGCTGTTAGACCATCAATAGGAACTTCCAGTTTGTCTTGGTGGAACATGCTATTCTTCTATGAAGTCTTAGGGACAAACAGTATTACTGTATTCCCATTTCATGTATGTAACTGAGGCATAAAGGGTTAATGTGTTTCCTGGGGTTTGCTCATCTCCCTGAAGCAAAAATGTACAGATGAGTTACAGAAGTACAATTACACTGAAGCCTACTTTAGTTTCTTTCTTTCTTTTTTTTTTTGGTGAGGAAGATTGTCCCTGAACTAACATCTGTTGCCAATCTTCCTCTTTTTGCTTGAGGAAGATTACTGCTGAGCTAACATCCACACCAATCTTCCTCTATTTTGTATGTGGGACACTGCCACAGCAGAGCTTGATGAGCAGTGTGTGGGTCCATGTGTGGGATCCGAACCTATGAACACCAGGCCGCCCAAGTGGAGTGTGTGAACTTAATCACTACACCACCTGGCCAGCCCCTGAAGCCTACTTTAAACAAATGTATAATGATTTGAAATTCACTAAGCCTATGTGCAATAATTCACATATATGAGTATTATACAAATATATAAAAGTTTGTTGGAAATTTTGGCTGTTATGAATTAAAACCTAATTTGAATGTTTGAAAATAATTCATAGGAAGGCTTTGCTTTCTATAATTGAGGTTTACATGTAAAATACATTTTGTTTATAATGCTGTGCATTATTTTTTCACATGTCTACTAACTGTGTACATTTTGAAAAAGTTATGATTTTAAAAAGGATAATCTTGAAAGTTTCATTTTTACGCCTAAGAAAATATTTTAATACTCTTGCTACATGAATTAATTTTGCATTGACTCCAGCTGCTAATTGCTGTCTGTTTTCCTCCCGCCAGTGGCCATCAAGATGCCTTTCCAAGATGCCTGAAATCCATGTTTTACTTAAAGTTTATGCTTTTAAAGGTGATTATCCACTTTAAAAATAAAAGATACCAAAAATAAATAGAAGATGCCAAGTCGTTTATTCCATTGGATATTAAAGCTGGAAGGAACTTGTGGGGTCCTCCAGTCGGGCTCCCCAACTGCTCATTTGTGAAGATAAGGATGCTAAGCCCAGTGAGACACTGCAGCTTGCCAAGGCCACACAGCTAGTTAAGTAGAGCCAGCACTGGAGCCCACATCTCTTGGCTTGCAGATGAGACCTTTCCCACTGCATTTCAAGGAGACCATATTTAGAAAAGAATAAAATGCTGAAATGTTCTCTCCATATTTGTATGGAGTATATTTGAGTAAATCAATCTCTGACATGAATTATACTCACTATTTCCAGTGTTTATCTGAAAAGTTCTGGAGCTCTGAACATTTTGAGGTTTGCCCTTCATTAGCTACATTGAAAATACTGAAAGAGCCAATTTGACTCCTGTCTTGAACATACTGCTCTCTATCTGATGTATTGAGTGAGTAACTGCTCTGAGCCTCTCTGTTGAATGTCATCCTCCTTACCTTATCACAAAGTTATTGCGGATTTAGGAATCAGCTGAAGTATTTCATAGTTTACAACAATGTTAAAGTTCACCATTAAAAATCACAAAGGTAATTTTTGGATGTATTAGGCACAGAATGCCTGCAGGCTGGGCTCTGGGCAATGGAGTTAACCCAGAACCCAACCTGAACTGATAGCACTGGTAGTGGAAGCCCATAGCATGATGACCAGCCATTACGGTGATCTCAGGCCTATAGCACCTGAACAGCAGATGAGGGTGGTTTCTGAATTCTCTCTGTCCTTCTCCAGTAGAGGAATCCCAAGGAGGACTGATCAGCTTTTGTAGGTGTAAAACTGTGGTAATGAGTGACGTCAGCATCAAGGTTGAGTGAGCTCTTCCCTTAGACTCTCCCCCACAAGATACAATGAAAAGGACATTCACAAACCAACAGAGGATATTCACACAACATAAAAGAGGTCTGAAAGACCCATGTAGCCATATGTCTGAAGGTGGAGGTGCAGGACACCCTAAGAGGAAGTGGAAGGAGATAAGGGGATCTCCTCTCCCTCCCCCAATGGCAGTGATCCAGGGCCTGGAATCACATGCGGCTCTGAGAAAAGAGAGGGGAAGGGCAGCTCCCCATGGGAACACCCTTGTTCTCCAAATTTCCTCACAGCCCATGGGAAAACCCCACACAGAGGTGGCTAATCTATTGCGGGGGTGTCTCCATCAAGACAGCACCCTAGGAGAGGAAATAGCAAGGGCAGAATGAGAATGCCCCAGGGATCATGAACAAAAGGAAGAGCCCCTCCCTCTGCCTGACACTCCAGCTCAACTAGTCAGCCAGAACACCCACACATATGTTAGAAACGCATCTGCTATCAGCGAGCTAGCTAGAAATTGCAGATGGGCCCTGTCAGAATAGATTCTAAGGACAGGCACAGACACCAGGGATCACAGTGAGCTCAGAATACACAGCTCCTGACCACCCACCCCAGTGGCAGCAGGTGGAAGCTGCAACCAGATACTATCACTATGCGAAGGCACAAATCCATGCCATCAAATAGTCTGACGAAATATGTTAATACTGCAGACCAGGAGGAAAATGACAAGAACCCAGAAATCAACCCTGAAGGCACAGAAATTTACAATCTAAATGACAGAGAATTCAATATAGCTATGATTAAAAAAAAAAAACTCAGCCATTTACAACAAAATACAGATAGACAGTTCAATGAAATCAGGAACAAAATTAATGAACAGAGAAAATTCTCCACAAAAGAAATCGAAAGTATGAAGAAAAACCAATGAGAAATATTGAAGATGAAAACCACAGTGGATGAGATAAAGAAAAATCCGGAGTCCCGGAATAACAGAGCTGAAATTATGGAGGACAGAATTAGCAGTCTGATGGACAGATATATAAAAATGCTTCAGATGGAGGAACGGTGAGGACTAAGACTAAAAAGAAATGAAGAAATTCTCTGAGAAATACCTCAGTTAGGAAATGCAACATAAGGATTATAGGCATTCCAGAGGGAGAAGGTAGGGGTCTGTTGGAGCAGGAAGCTTGTTCAAAGAAATAATAGCTGAGAACTTCCCAAACCTGGAGAAGGAGCTGGAAATACAAGTAAAAGAAGCTAATATAACTCCTAATTACATCAATGTAAAAAGGTCTTCTCCAAGGCATATAGTAGTAAAACTGGCAAAAGTTGAGAAAGAAAAAATATTGAGGGCAGCAAGGCACAAGAAAATAACTTACAGAGGAACCCCCATCAGACTTTCAGTGGATTTGTCAGCAGAAACCTTACAGCCTAGGAGAGAGTGGAATGATATATTCAAAATTCTGAAAGACAAAAACTTTCAGCCAAGAATACTCTATCCAGTAAAAATATCCTTCAGATATGACAGAGAAATAAAAACTTTCCCAAATAAGAAAAGCTGAAGGAGTTCATTGCCACAAGACCCCTACCTGCAAGAATTGATCAAGGACAACCTCATATCTGAAAAAAAAAAAAAAGAAATGGTTTACAAAGCATTGAGCAAGGAGATAAATAGGTGGACAAAATCAGGAAATTGCAGCTCTCTATCAGAACAGATTAGCAACACTTAATTATAACATTAAAGGTAAAGGGAAGGCAAACATCAAAAATAAATATAATCTTGTTGTTTTAACCACAAACTCACAACACAAGATGGAATAAATTGTGATGACAACAACTTAGAAGGATAAGAGAGGGATGGAATGGGCTTAGACTAAGTAAATAAGAGGCTATCAGAAAATGGACTATCTCATCTACAAGATTTTTTACACAAGCCTTAAGGTAACCACTAAACAAATAATAGGAACAGAGACACAATGATAAATAAATAGAAAACTGAGAAAACCATCATAGAGAACTACCAAACTGAATTGGTAGTCTGAAATACACAGGACATGAAACAAGGGAAATACAGAACAACCAGAAAATGAATGATACAATGGCAGCATTAAGCAGTCATATATCAATAATCACTCTAAATGTAAATAGATTGAATTCTCCACTCAAAACACAGAGTAGCTAGATGGATGAAGAAACAAGGCCCAAAAATATGCTGCCTCCAGGAAACACATCTCAGCTCTAAAGACAAACACAGGCTCAGAGTGAAGGGATGGAAGATGATACTCCAAGCTAATGGCAAACAAAAGAAAGTAAGTGCTGCCATATTTATTTCTGACAAAGTAGACTTCAAGATATAAGAGGCAATGAGAGACAAAAAGGTGCAGTGTATAATGATAAAAGGGACACTCCACCAAGAGGGCATAACACTTATAAATATATACGCATGTAACACAGGCACCAAAGTACATAAAGCAACTATTAATAGACCTAAAGGGAGATATTAACAGCAATACAATAATAGTAGGGGACCTTAACACCCCACTTACATCAATGGATAGATCACCCAGACAGAAAATCGGCAAGGAAAAAGTGGAATTAAATAAAAAACTAGACCAGTTGGACTTAATAGATATATATAGAAGATTCCATCCAAAACAAGCAGAATACACATTCTTCTCAAGTGCACATAGAACATTCTCAAGGATAGACCATATGTTGGGAAACAAGGCAAGCATTAATAAATTTAAGAAGATTGAAATCATATCATGCATCTTTTCTGACCATAATGCTATGAAGCTAAAAATCAACCAGAAGAAAAAAGCTGGGAAAATGACAAATATGTGGAGACTAAACAACATGCTACTGAACAACCAATGGATCACTGCAGAAATTAGTGCAGAAATAAAAAAATATCTGGAGACAAATGAAAATGAAAATATGCCATAGAAACTCAGATGGGATACAGCAAAAGTGGTCCTAAGAGGGAAATTCATATCAATAGAGGCCCACCTAAGCAAATAAGAAAAATCTCAAATGTGCAATCTTAAGCGACACCTAACGCAACTAGAAAAAGATGAACGAGCAAAGCTGAAAGTCAGCAGAAGAGCAGAAATAACAATTAGAGCAGAAATAAATGAAATTGAAAAAAAAAACCCAGTAGAAAGGATCAATGAAACAAAGAGCTGGTTCATGGAGGAGATAAATAAAATCGACAAACCCTTAGCCAGGCTCAATAAGAAAAAAAGAGAGAAGGCTCAAATAAATAAAATTAGAAATGAAAGAGGAGAAATTACAACAGATATCACAGAAATAGAAAGGATTATAAGATCATACTATGAAAAACTACATGCCAACAAATTGGACAATCTAGAAGAAATGGATAAATTCTTAGACTCATACAATCTCCCAAAACTGAATCAAGAAGAAATAGAGAATCTGAATAGACCAATCACAAGTAAAGAGATTGAAACAGTAATCAAAAATCTCCCAAAAAAGTAAAAGCCCAAGACAAGAAGGCTGCTCTGGAGAATTCTAACAAACATTCAAAGAAGATTTAATACTTATCCTTCTCAAACTATTCCAAAAAATTGAAGAAGATGGAACACTTCCTAACAGATTCTATGAGGCCAGCATCACTCTGATCACAAAGCCAGACAAGGACAACACAAAGAAGGAAAATTACAGGCCAATATTGTTGATGAACATAGATGCAAAAACCCTCAACAAAATATTGCCAACTTGAATACAGAAATATATTAACAGGATCATACACTGTGATCAAGTGGGATTTATACCAGGAATGCAGGGATGGTCCAACATCTGCAAAATCAATCAATGTGATACACACATTAACAAAATGAGGAATGAAAACCACTTGATCATGTCAACAGATACAGAGAAAGCATCTGACAATATCGAACATCCATTTATGACAAAAACTCTGTATAAAATGGGGATAGAAGGAAAGTCCCTCAATGTAATAAAGGCCATATGTGGCAAACCCACAGCCAACGTCATACTCAAAGGGGCCATCCCTCTGAGAACAGGACAAGGGTGCCCACTCTCACCACTCTTATTCAACATAATACTGGAGGTTTTGGCCAGAGCAATTAGGCAAGAAAAAGAAATAAAAGGAATTGGCAAGGAAGAAGTGAAACCCTCACTATTTGCAGATGATATGATTTTATAAATAGAAAAACGATAAAGAATTTGTCGGAAAACTATTAGAAATAATCAACAACTGCTGCAAAGTTGCAGGATACAAAATCAACTTATAAAAATCAGTTGCATTTCTATACTTTAATCATGAGCTAACAGAAAGAGAACTCAAGAAGAGAATCCCATTTACAATTTCAACCAAAAGAATAAAATATCTAGGAATAAATTTAACCAAGAAGGTGAAAGACCTATACAATGAAAACTGTAAGACATTATTGAAAGAAATCACTGATGACATAAAGAAATGGAAAGATATTCGATGCACATGGTTTGGAAGAATAAACATAGTTAAAATGTCCATACTACCTAAAACAATCTACAATGTAATGCAATCTCAATCTGATCCCAATGACATTCTTCACAGAAATAGAACAAAGAATCCTAAAATTCATATGGGGTAATAAAAGACCCCATGTAGCTAAAAGTAATCCCAAGAAAAAAGAGCAAAACTGGAGGCATCACAATCCCTGACTTCAAAATACACTACAAAGCTATGGTAATCAAAACAGCATGGTACTAGTACAGAAACAGACACACAGATCAATGGGACAGAATTGAAAGCCCAGAAATAAAACAATACATCTACGCACAGCTAATCTTCAACAAAGGAGCCAAGAACATACAATGGAGAAAGGAAAGTCTCTTCAATAAATTGTTTTGGGAAAACTGCACAGCCACATGCAAAACAATGAAAGTAGACCATTATCTTTCTCCATACACAAAAATTAACAATGGATCCATCAAAATGGATCAAAGACTTGAAGGTAACATGTGAAACCATACAAATCCTAGAAGAAAATACAGACAGTACACTCTTTGACATTGATCTTAGAGGGATCTTTTCAAATCCTGTGTCTACCTGGACAAGGGAAACAAAAGCGAAAATAAACAAATGGGACTTCATCAGACTAAAGAGCTTCTGCAAGGAGCAAAATGAAAAGGCAACCTACCAAGTGGCATAAAATATTTGCAAATCATATATCTGACAGGGGATTAATCTCCAAAATATATAAAGTACTCACACAACTCAACAACAAAAAAGCAAACAACCTGATCTAAAAATGGGCAGAGGATATGAATAGATATTGCTCTAAAGAAGATATATGGATGGCCAACAGGCCCATGAAAAGATGTTGAACACCACTAATCAGGGAAATACAAATCAAAACTAGAATGAGATATCACCTTACACCTATTAGAAAGGCTATAGTTACCAAGACAAAAAGTAACAAATGTTGGAGAGGCTGTGGCGAAAAGGGAACCCTCATACACTGCTGATGGGAATGCAAACTGGTGCAGCCACTATGGAAAACAGTATGGAGATTTCTCAAAAAATTAAAAATAGAAATACTATATGACCAAGCTATCCCACTCCTGGGTATTTATCCAAAGAACTTGAAATCAACAATTCAAAGAGAGCTGTGCACCCCTATGTTCATTGTAGCATTATTAACAATAGCCAAGACGTGGAAGCAACCCAAGTACCCATCAACTGATGAACGGATAAAGAAGATGCGGTGTGTGTGTATATATATATATATATACATATACAATTCAATACTATTCAGCCATAAAAAAAGACAAAATGGTCCCATTTACAACAACATGGATGGACCTTGAGGGTATTATGTTAAGTGAAATAAGTCAGACAGAGAAAGACAAATGCCATGTGATTTCATTCATATGTGGAAGATAAACACATGGACAAAGAGAACTGATTAGTGGTTACCAGAGAGGAAGGGCGTTGGGGGTGGGCATAAGGGGTAAGGGGTACATATATATGGTGACTGACAAACAATGATATAAAACTGAAATTTCACAACGTTATAAACTACTATGACCTCAATAAAATTTTTAAAAGTTGGAAAAAAATAATCACAAAGGTAAAAATACTCATTTACAGTCCCTCTGCTTCTGGTTATATACATAATTTGAATGGTACCATGAGGAGCTGGCCTGGTGGCTTAGTGTTTAAGTCGGCATGCTCTGCTTTGGCAGCCTGGGGTTTGCAGGTTCAGATCCCAGGCATGGACCTACACACTGTTCATCAAGCCATCTTTGGCAGCATCCCCCCTACTAAATAGAGGAAGACTAGCACAGATGTTAGCTCAGGGACAGTCTTCCTTGAGCAAAAAGAGGAAGATTGGCAACAGATGTTAGCTCAGGGCCAATCTACATCACCAAAAAAAAAAAAGTATTGCGAAAATCATGTTTTAAAGAAACATTTCAACTTTCAACATAGCTGATGTTTATTGTCTTAGTGCCTAGTAGTTTTGCTCTTTCACTAGTAGGAAGTGCATTATCCTAAGTATATGTATCTGCTTCACCTCCTTGAGGATCAGAATAATAGTAATCACATTTTTCTTGAGTGCTTACTAGCTGCTAATCCTGGGAATAGATACTTTATGTGCATTATCTTATTCAATTCTTGTGGCTACCCTATGAGGTAGTTGTTATTATCCCCATTTTACAGGTGAAGTAATTTAGGCTGAGGGATTAAGATCACAGAGTTGGTGGTGGCAGAATGTCATTGAATTGAAGCAGTCTCAACTCACATGCCAGCTCTGTGCCAGAGTGTAAACCCCCCCAAGGAGGAGACAGCTTCCCAGGCCCAACATCGTTTGGTTGCATCTGTGGTTAAGGAGGACTTCCTGGATGGAGTAAGACCCAGGTTGGACCTGAAAGCCACCGTGCTGTAGTGATTGAGAACCTGGGCCCTGGACACACAGGGCTGGGGCTGGTGTCCCTGCTCTGCAACTCCCTGCATCTCTCTAAGCTTTAGTTTCCTCATTTGTATAATGGGGAATATATTACCACATATGTCTGCAGCATGGAATGAGATAATCCATGTAAAGAGCTTTACACAATGCCGGACACCTAATACACACTCAAAAAACTTAGCTATGCATACACTTGATTGGTAACAAAGACAAAAATGAAATTTCTAGCCCATTGTCCATCTTTCCAAACCCCACAATATCCCATGAGGAGAGCAGATCTGAAAGGTGGTCTGGGGGCTGGGGGTGAGAGAGTTTTCTTTGTGCTTTGAATATCTCAGATGTCACTAAGCCTTGCTTGTAAGAAAATGGAGCAGCCAGTCAGCAGGTGTTTATGATATGATAGAAACTAAAATGAGACAGAATGTAAAATGGACATGGTCCAAGCCCTCGAGAGGCCAAGGAGGGGACAAGCTAGCCAGGATACCATGAACAGGCGCGCACATAGTCATTATACAAAAGCTCTGTTGAGGGTGAGGTGTGGGATTCTGGGTAGAGACCAAAAGGATGTACCTTAGGGGAGTGTCCTGGAGATGATGGAACAGTTGTTTGTGAGAAACAGATGGGGAAGACCTCTTGTGAGTCAAAGAAGCTGTTGTCTGTAGCTAGGACATTTATGGCAAAATTTCTGGGATAGGAGTTGCAAAGTAAGAAAAACAGATCTTTCCTAATACAAGTGGAAGTTGTTGGCTAAAATACAGAGTGAAGTGAGAGTGGTTGGACGAAGGAGAAGCCTTCATCTTAAAGGATATGGTTTAAGTATGGTTTAAAGCCAGAGGAAATTAGCACACTACTAGAGATCTAAAGAGGAGGAGTTTATGGTCTGTGTTTCTCTCTCTCTCCTTTCTCTCTCTCTCTTTCTCTCACACACACACACACACGAACACACACACACTCTTGTGGGATTTTCTATCTGGAATATCTCTCTATTCCTCCTCTCCCCTCTCCCCTCCTGCTGCCTTGACTAACCCAGGCAGAGTGTTCAGGTCTCAGCTTGAGGCCTTTCTTAGGAAGTCATCCCTGACCATAGGCTGGGTTAGGTCTTTCTCTGTGTGTACTAATAGCATCCTCTGCCAACCCCTGTCAGAGGTTATTTGTTTTCTTTGTCTATTGCTGTGTAAGAAACATAGCAGCTTGAAACAACAGAATTTATTTTCTCACAGTTTCTGTGGGTCAAGAGTCCTGGATGCTCTGCTCAGGATCTAAAGCCAAGATCAAGATATTGGCCAGCTGTGTCCTCATCTGGAGGTTCGACTAGGGATAGTCAAGCTTCCAAGCTCCCTTAGGTTGTTGGCAGAATTTATTTTCTTGCAGCTGTTTTCTTAATAGCTGCTGGCTGGGGCCCACTCTCAACCCAGGTCCTTGCCAGTGGCCCTCTCTACAACATGGCAGTTTGCTTCTTCAAGACCAGCAGGAGAATGTCTCCTCTCAGTCCGCTAAGAACATCGTCTTATGCAACACTACATAATCACAGGCGTGACTACCCACTACCTTTGACACAAAATGTAACCCAGTCAAGGGAGTAACTATCCCACCATATTCACAAATCCTGCCCATACTTAAGGGGAAGGGAGAATACAGAGTGTGTATTGCATTATAATTGCCAATTTATTAAGATCCCAGAAAGGCTATATCTTGGTGATCTTCTAGCTTCTGCTTCACAGAGTGTTTGGTAGATATTGGGCTCTCAATAGATACTCGCTCAGTCACTTAATAAATATTGACGGTTCAGTTTGGATGGTAGAGATCATGGAGGCCCAAAGAAAAAAGATTTTAATAACCAATTCATTCAGTAGAATCGTAGGTGAAAAGATGTTATTGAATGGCAATGAAGGATAGAGAAATTCTGAACTGAATCCAGAAAGTACAGAATCTGTTAATAAGGATAGCACCATCGCTGTGGTGATGGGGAAACTGGATGCTGTAGTTTTGGAGGTGATGGTTGCCTGATAATTAACAATGTTTGGTTAATCCTATTGCATACGGTATTGAATAGCTAAGAATGAGCAGTTCCCAGTAATTGTGCTAAGGTGTGGAAGGCCATCATGATACTCATCACTAAAAAAATATTTATTTGAGATTTTTCTCTGATAAGGGCATAAGATTAAATGCTGTTGGAGAGTGTATCAGGGCTGAATCAATATAGGAAATTTCAAGCAGGGAACTGGTTTACTTAGATGATGGGAAAGCTGAGAAGCCAAAGAGAGGACAGTGATGCTAACCAGAGATTAGCAACACCAGGAAGCCACTACCCTCCGAGGGTACAAAGGGAGGTGGTGATCATATAGGAGCTTGGGGGCCAGGGTTACGGTACTGGGATCATGGAGGAGAGTTAGCTGTCTCCAGAGATGCTGGCTGCCTCAGAGAAGGAGGAGGAATGCCCTGGCTTCTCCCTTCCTCCCACTCTTCAGTGTCCTCCTAGTGCCTCCTATTAATTGAACCCAGCTGGAGGCAGTTGATAGGGAAGCAGAGGAAATGCAGGCCACAGACATCAGCCCTCTTACAGCAGCTTCTGCCAGTCTGGGGGTGAGAGAGAGGAGAAATGGGCCTGAGGGCAAACAAGCTCAGGACCAGTACAGGGAGATTAAGATAAATGGCAAGAAACCGTCCTCAAGGGGCTTACATTCCAGTAGAGGAAAGAGGCATGCATACAGATAACCATAATAAAGGAGACATCAACACTTTCTGGAACAATAATCACTGACTTTGGCAATGGCGGTTGGGTGTTATGATAATTTAAAAAACAATGAACATCAAACAAAACACAACATTTCTGGTATTCAAAATGGAGTTTGCACAAGGAATTAAATCAGATATTGATCAGACATGTATTACACAGTATAATCAGCAAAAACAAAAAATAAATTTTAGAAGAAAGTTTGGAATATATGTATGGCTAAGGGGAAATGATTTAAAGAAAGACAGGAAACCCAGAAGCCATAGATAGATAGACATAATGGATAATGCAAAATTTTTTTTCTTTTAGGAAGATTAGCCCTGAGCTAACATCTGCTGCCAATCCTCCTCTGTTTGCTGAGGAAGACTGGCCCTGAGCTAACATCCGTGCCCATCTTCCTCTACTTTATATGTAGGATGCCTGCCACAGCATGGCTTGACAAGCAGTGCCATGTCCACACCTGGGATCCAAACCGGTGAACCCAGTGCCGCTGAAGCGGAACGTGCGAACTTAATCGCTGCACCACCAGGCCGGCCCCAATGCAAAATAGTTTTAAAGTATGTCAAAATATCATGAAACCGTAAGTAAAGTCAGAATACACATGATAAATTGAGAAAGAATATTTGAAACAAATGACACCCAAAGAGTCAATCCCTGTGATGTACCTAAAGAGTAAGAAAAAGACAAACAACCAAATAGAAAAATTAGCAAAAACATTGGCAATCTCTTACTGAAACCGAAGTGAGTTCCCTCCTGGCGAGTTAGATCAGACTCTCCACCGGAAGTAGTTGTCTCACAAAGTATATTTGCAGCAAACAGGAGGCCAAGTGGAATCATTTCCAAAGTCATGGCGTCTGGGAACAAAGGGAAGCTGGGACATTTATGTCAGATGGGAGATGAATATTCAAAAGGGAGGGGTGGGTATTCGCTTGCTCAGGCTCGGTTGGAACACATGCTTCTGCATCAATGAGGCCTAAGCTCCTCCTGGAGAGATCTTAGCATTCAAAATAAGGCAGAGGTCATAAGCTAGCTCTTCTGGTGAGGCTTCAGCTGGTTCAGGGTGGTTGGTGATTGCATGTCCTTAACATAACAAAAGGGAAAAAAATAATTTGTGAAAACAGTTAAATGCTTCCAAACCCGCCCTTGAGTTCCTTGGGGCAATTAGTCCGTGACAAATTCACCCAGCAAAGTGAGATAATATTACTCAAGTTTTGTAAGGCAAAGAGTTACCGAGCAATGGCTCACCATCCATTGTGCACAGAAGCTGACACTGTGGCACACTGGTCTTTGAAAGAAGAAAGGCTTAATGCACAATTGATTGGCAAGGAGATGGGCAGGTGGGGGTAGGCCCCAAAATCCGTCTGCCTGGTCCAGGGTATGGGGTAAAGTTCAAGGGAGCAGGGAGGGCTGGCTGCTGTGCAGAAGTGCTGGCAGGATAAGTTCCGATGGGCAGATCAAAGTTTTCTCTTCTATGCATGCTTCTGGCTGGTTTGCCAACCCTGAAAAATAGCTTTGGCATTCTGTTGTTAAGATGGGGTGGTTATGGGAGGTTTCTGGGAAAAGCAAAGTAAACAAGGGTAAAATTGTTAGGCAGATTTAAGTCATTGACTTCTCCATCGCCAAGAGTTTCTAGAAATTTAGTCATGCTCTCCTTCCTGGCACAGAGAGGGAGGCACCCTTACAAATGGAGATTTCTCTTATAAATGTAAATTTCCCTTATATTTCTTTTTTTTTTTTTTTTGAGGAAGATTAGCCCTGAGCAAACTACTGTCAATCCTCCTCTTTTTGCTGAGGAAGACTGACCTTGAGCTAACATTCGTGCCCATCTTCCTCTACTTTATATGTGGGATGCCTACCACAGTATGCGGTGCCACGTCTGCACCCAGGATTGGAACCGGGGAACCCTGGGCTGCGGAGAAGCCCAACATGCGAACTTAACTGCTGTGCCACCGAGCCGGCGCCTCCCTTACACTTCTACTAGGTTTTCAGAACTTTTCCTCTGTCTGCTGTTTTTTAAATAATCATCAGCATAAAATAGCCCTTATGCCAAAGAGGCATATTTTGGGGTTGCAAATTCTGTTCCTGATCCCGTGGTTATGAATGCATTAAAAAAAGTCCTCCAAGTGTGATTTATGAAAATGGAGAGAAAGGTCGCATGTCCGGCTGACTTTGTTCATTAGTTATTGGAAGGGAGCAGCAGAGGGGTGAGGGATGGAGGACCAGGTAATGGAGAGAGAAACAAAAGAAAAGGGAGTGCCTAAAAAAAGTTTGAATGACACATTCAGCGTTTATATGGCCCCATTCATGTAAAATTGCTTCAGCACGTGGCTACAGATGTCTGAGCATATACTACTTCCACTGCCCTACCCTGGTCCAAGTGCCATCAGCTCTCACCTGGCTTCCTGCCAGAATCTTCTTTCTGATTTTCCTCCTCCACGCTGGCCTTCTTACAGCCCATCCTCCGCACAGCAGTCAGAGTGGTTCTTTGAAAAGTTGGATCAGATCATGGTCCTCTTCTGATCGATACTCTCTGGAGGCTTTCCATCTCACTCAGAGTACGATCTGGCCCCTGTAACTTCTCTAACCTCATGTCATACTCTCCCCTTCCCGCAGGACACTCCAGCCACACTGGTCCTCACTGTTTCGCAGACAACCTGAACACCATCTGGCCTCACAGCTTGAGTGCTTGCTGTTGGATGTCTTCATCTTCTCGCCCTCACCTCCACACCTCTGTTCAAAGGTCCCCTCATCAAAGAGGATTTCCCCAAGGACCCCGTCCAAAATAACATCTTCTTCACTATCTAATGCCAATCCCCTTCTTTATTTTTCTTCATAAGTTCTATTACCCCCTGACATACGACTAAAATATAAGCACCTTGAGGATGTAGACTGCGTGCCACATGGCACACAGTAGGCACTCAAAAATTATTTGCCAAATGAAGGAAGGAATGAATGAATAAATGAATGGAGATGTTTGTGTAAGGATAGTCACCAAAATGTTAGCAGTGATGGGTTTCAGTTGCTTTTTGTTTCTTCTTTACAATTTTCTTTGTTGCTTAAGTAACAGAACTTTTAAACATTATTTTCCTCATTGGCAAATCAGAGGATGTGTCTTCAGTTTACAGGAATCTGTGGTAGGTTTTGAGGAAGAACAACTCTAAGGAAAAGTGAACTTACTGCCCTTCCTCTTTATCTCAGAAATGCAGGATTATTTATCTTCTCTGTAGCTTTCATTTTTCCAGACAACTTCAAGAGGTTGCTTAGCCATTTCTTTGTGTCTTTTCTAGACATGGGCAGAAAGTCATGCATCCAGGAACCTCGCTCCTACACCAGATATGTGTGTCCTGCATCTTACTGTTTACTGCGGTGGACATAAAACATGTCTTGTTCATGTCAGAAGACAAATCACTAATGTTTGCTGTGGTTCTTAGGGAAAAGTGGACTGATGTTTTAGTTTACTCTGAAGTGCATAAAAAAAGCAAGATGGTGGGGCCAGCCCCGTGGCACGGTGGTTAAGTTTGGTGTCCTCTGCTGTGGCAGAAGCCTGGGTTCACAGGTTTGGATCCCAGGTGCAGACCTATGCCACTCGTCAGCCATGCTGTGGCAGCAACCTGCATATAAAATGGAGGAAGACTGGCACAGATGTTAGCTCAGGGCTAATCTTCCTCAGGAAAAAAAAAGCAAGATGGATTAATGGATGAATAGAGGTATGGATAGATACGGAATAAAACAAGAGAGTAAGATATTAATGGTAGAATCTAGGTGGTGAGTGTACAGATTTTCACTTTAAAATTCTTGCAACCTACAAATATTTGAAAATTTTCATAATACAATTTTGAAAAAGTAAATAACTAAATCTAATAGAATTTAAATAGTATAATATTCAAAACTACTTATTTCTTTTTGATGAGAGAGGAACAAGGAATTTAGAGATTCTGAGGAAAGCATTAATCGTCTTCTTAGATTTAGTAAATGTTTCAGCCCTTTTATTGTCTTATGTAGAATTGTGGTTGTATAAATCACATTTGTTTAATTGGAAAAAAATTCATTTTGATCATTTGGTAGTATGGTTTCATCAAGCATCTTTTGTACTTTAAACATTTGTAAAAGAAGCAATGGGAAGCATTTATAGAAGCAGCAGTGACAGTCTATTCTTTTCCATTAATTAGGGCTTTCAAAAGCTTACTGAAAAGCACCCTTCTAAACATGACAAGCCATTGAGAGCTGTTGCGCTGAACTACAATTAGCACTATTAATAATAGCTTTTCCAGGAAAAGAATCTAATGACTGTGCAGAATCCAAAAATCTAAATCAAGTATCATTGTGTTTTCTTTGTTTTTCATGCGATAAATAGGCAGAAAATTTGTTTCAGTGCTAAATACTATTACCTTCTAAAACACTACTCTGAAAACACATTCGTTCATTCCAATGTGCCACGCTCTTCATTACACAGAGGCCGTGGAGAGGCAGGGACAGGATATCAACTTGTGGTTTCTCTCTCTCTCCTTCTCTCTTCTCTCTCTCTCTTCCCGGATCTTCTTTCTCCATCTCCTTCTTGTCCTTTCTCCTCTTCTCTCTCTCTCTCCCTCCTTCTCTTCCTCCTCCTCCTTCTTCTCCCCCTCTTATCTCGGTCTCTCTCTGTCCCCTCCCACTCGCCCTCCTGCCTTAGGCTGCCAGAGAGAGGTGCCAGGTCATTTCCTACATGCTCATTTCTCACACTAATGGTTTTACACTCAGGTAGAATGTAGACGGGGTATTAGATTCTCCATCTGAGATACATAAGCTATATATTTTTAATTGTTGGTTACAGTTTTCAATTTCTCTACGTCTTTTTTTTCCGACTAGGTCTCTGAATTGAAAAGAGATGTATTTAAATTTCCCACTATAAATGTATTTCTAATCAAGTTCTCCTTCCATTATAATCATTTTTGTGTATGGTTAACACCTGAGTTGATTGGTGCATTCATACAATGTGTTGTTTTTATCTGTTATATTTTCCATCATGGTTACCTGGTTTAGTACTTTTCCCTGCTTGTCCGGTTTATGGCAATAGCTTAAGTTTTCTATTGTCTGATATTAATATTGTTATTCCTATTTTTCTGGTATTTTCTTACCCGTTTCCTTATTTTCAGTGTTCTAATTCCTTTATTTTAAATAATTCTCTCCTCTTCTTTTTAAATCCAATATGACTAACTCTTTTAATGTAAGTGTATGGTTCACTGACATTGGGCATATTGACCAATATATTTGATTTTGTCTTTAATTTTTCTCTGATTTTACTTTATTATTATTTCTCTGGTTTGTTCAAGTTACTGTTCACTCCTTTTCCTCTCTTCTGCTGCTCAAAATCAGACACACATTTCTTTGCTACTATTTAAAAGCAAGATACTTAGTTTTGTTTTTCAAACTTAAACACAAGAGGAGCTATATATTCTTGGAGAATGCGAAAGTCCAAGAGGTGCAGCAGGATGAAGAAATTAAATACTTCACTGGGCTCTTGTTTTCTCTCTTTCTTGCTCCTCTTTGCTTGCTTTCCTTTTCTTCAGCTGTATTGATACAATTGACAAATAAACTTGTAACATATTAAAGTGTACCATGTGGTGGTTTGGTATACGTATACATTTTGAAAGGAGATACCAATTTTTTTTCCATCAAGGCATTCCGTTTCTCCTAATTATCGTCCTGTCACTCCAATAAGATGAGCCATTTAGCTCACTTGCACTTGCTTATCTTCTTTGCTTCATCCCACCAGATGAGAAGTTTGGAATGTTTTTATTTCCCAATCTCTCCAGCCCAGTTCCACCCCGCCACCATCCCCAACTTCTAGGTTTTGCTGTAACAGTTAAATACTTTTACTCTAAACTCATTAGAATTTCATTTCAAGAATTCTTATTTAGTACTTTTAAAAACACATTCCCAGACAGTCTACCATTGTCTATTTAGATTTAAATATATATTTAGATTGTGTGTGTGTGTGCTGTACTAAAATGCTCTTCAAGTTTTCTGGTTTGACTTGTCATAGATCTCCCCAGCAGCTCTATTTCACTGGACACTGGTAATCTTTGATCTTTCTTTTTTAGGTCGTATCCTAACAGGTTGTTATTTTTCTTGGTGTGGACCTGGGTACAGATCTTGCAGCGTCAGTGGTCCCTAAGTGATGGAAGCAGAGCATCCCCTGCCTAAGTCTCTGGGGAACTGTGCAGCAGGTGGACAGCCAGGCTCTATCTTCCTTCTCTGCGTTCCACTCACATTTTCCTACCCTCAGAAATAGGGAAGTTTCAGCCTACCAGAGACACTCCTTGGGCTTCGTGGGGGTCAGTCAGACAAACTCTGGCAAGAGACCAAGTCAACCTTAGATGCTAGGGGTACACAGAACTTTGAAGCTTTCCCCAGCATTCACCAAGTGTGAACTTTGTCTTGAGGGTCTCTGAATTTGGCTTTCAGACTTATGCCTGGCCATGTTGGAAAGGGTCCCCCATTATCTCCTCTGCCAGGACCTTTTCAGAACTCAGTATCTTACTTACACTCACCACCAATTGCTGTTTGGCTCAAGATAGGCAAATAGATTCAAGCTAGGAATGGATATAAGACATTCAGATTTGATCACTACCTTTCCAGAATCCTCTCAGAATAGGAGTCTAGTTTTTAAATAATTAATTTTATAAGTCATTAGAACATCTTTAAAATGGGGAAGTAAACAGAAATGAGAAAAGGCAGGATTTGATCATATCTAATAGATAGATTGTGGTGGGAGTTATTTTTATTGACTGTCCAAGATCCTTCAAGTAATCCCTGCCCTTCCCCTGACCCAGCTCATATAATTTCAGCCTTGATGAATGGTACTATCAGTTCGGAATATTTCTTTTGTGAGTAACAGAATAATCTAATATGGCTTATATAAAAAATGGAATTTATTTGCTAGTATAACTATCTTGAGCCAAGTAAATGTTGGGAAGGATGAGTAAAGGTATATTGAACTTCAGATAACTGGTACTTCAGTACGTCGTCAGAGACTAGTTTCTACCGAGCGTCTGTTCATTCCTTCTGTAGCAAAACTATTCCTTCTCGAGATTGTAAGATGTCTGCCAACAACTCCCAGGGATACTGATCTTCTTGGTCACATCTGGTAGCAGAAAGTGTGTCTTTCCATTAGCTCTCCGAGAAGAGCATGTAAGCTACTTTCCCAGAAGCCCCCAGCAAACATCAACCACATTTCATTGTCATTGGATCATATACTGTAGTGGACAAAAATCTGTCTTACTCATTGGCTTGCACATAAGTGATCAAAGTCACACACATGTTAACATAAGGACGCAATGTCCACCAATCCTCTCTTGTCAAGGTCACTCAGATTTCCACCTTGCTAAATCCAGTGATCAGTTCTCAGTCCTCATTATCATCTACTCCTTCTTGAAACACTTTCTTCCCTTTGCTTCCATGACTCTGCTCTCCTGGTTTTCCTCCTACCTCACTGTCTGCTCCAACTTAGTATTCTTTGCTGGTTTTAGCTCAAGATCATAATTTCGTATAGCTCTGGAACAGTCTTTAGATGTCTTCTCTTTTCTGTCTACACTCACTGTCATCATGGGCTCATCCAGTTTCATGGCTTTAAGTATGATCTATATAAACTATGTATAATCGACATCATTATTGTCATCTAGCAGAATATACCAAATCAACATCATCATTCTTATCATTAAATGCCAGAAAAATGTTATCTTGATTACTCCTGGCAGAACTTCATTATGTAGGTTGAGTTATTGTCTCCATTTTACAGGTGAGAAAACTGAGGCTGAAGACAATGTGAGTAACTTGGGCAGGGTCACAGAGAGGGAGTGGTAGAGCCAGGTTTTGGAGCCAGACAGATGGATTCCACAGCCATTCTTACCCACCATGAGTTATTGCCTCCCCAGTGTCTGCAGCTTCTTGGTAATGCAGCACCTCTGAAAGGCATGCATTTGCTGTCAGGCCAGTATCTGATCTTTTTAGGGTGCCCTGCTCTCAGAAGCCTATTTCCCTGCTGCCAAGAATTTCCTGAAATTTTAAAATTTCTACTGTTTCAAATGACTTCAAAATTTTCAGCAATGAATTGTCCCGCTACCAGGAAAATTTTAGAGGCCAAACTGCCAGTGATTCTGTTTTCTTAAAAAAGACTGCACTGACGTTAAAAACGTTAAAAAGAAGTATAAAACACTCTCTGAAATTTTTGTCCCTTTCTAATACTTTAATTTCTGTCCTTCTCCACCTTTTTACTGGAATGATACCTTTATAAAATAAAGCACAAAAGCTTGATAAAATAAAATAAATAAAATAATAAGTAAATAACAAAATAAAATACCTTTGTTTCCTTGCCCTGTTTGCAGTCTGAATTCTGACTTCTCTAGTACACTGAAATTACCACTATATTACTTTTCATCTCTTAATCGCCAAATCCGATGAACGTTTTCAGTCTCTGTTTTATTCAGTTTTTCTCTGGCATTTCATAGTGTTGGTTATTCCCTCCTTGAAACTATTTTCTCCCTCGAGCTTCATGACATCATGCTCTTCTGGATTTCTTTCTAGTTCTGTGAATTTTTTTTTTAAGAGCACCCCTTACTTGAAGTATGATTAAGTTTGGTTTTCTCTGGGGTTATTAGTCCTCTTCCCATTATGTTCTCTCCCTGGATAATGTCATCCATCTCTGAGTCTGAAATTATTTAAAAGTGAATAACCCTAAATGTATATCTTCAGCTGGAGGTCTGATATGTCCATCAATCAACATACCCACAGCTGAGCCATGTGGCTCCCTTTTCTCCACTCTGAAAGGATTCCACTTTTCTTTACCTCGTCTGCGTTAGTGATATGCCACGACTGCTCTCCAAAGTCCAGAAAATTCTTAAGTTGTCTGGTGCTTCCTCTCTTCTCTCAACTTCAAAACCCAGGTGGTCACTCATATTCTATCTGACGTCTGTCGTCTCTCCAGCATCACCAGTGGCCTGTGTTAGTTCAGGCACCGTTCACCTCCAGCCTGAACAGTTACAGCAGGCTGCTGTTTTAGCTTCCTGATTCCACACTTGCCCCTGCTCCCCACCCCCCATCTTGTTACCAGAGTGACCTTTCCAGATTTCAGATCGGACTGTGTCATTTCCCAGATGAGTACCTTCAGTGACTCCTTGATGCTGAGAGGAGGAGCTTCCAGCTCAGAGAACTCCTTCCTGATCTGGCCCCAGCCTGCCTCTCCAGCCCCACGTCCTGCTCCTTCTCACTTCCTTGCTTCTTCCTCTTCTCCTTTTCCTCCCCTTCTTTCTTTCCTTCTTTTTCTCCCCACACGCTCCTCTTCCTCTTCCTTTAGCATTGTTTGTCATTCTCTGAAGATGACGAGGTTGTTTTATAGGCCTGGACCATCTGAAACATCTTTGCCCGCCTTGTCCACCCACTGAACTCCTATTCACCCTACCAAGGCCAGTTCACGGACTCTTCCTTCCAATTTCTCCAAACTGACTTCAGTCCTGTCTTCCTCGTATTACTTTACTTTTGGAACATGCCCGTACTTTATTATACATAAAGCTATCTAGTTTCAGTTTGTTTGGATTCTGTGGCTCTCATTAGACTGTAAATTTCTTAAAGGTAGTAATTCTGTTTTTATTATTTTTTTTATCCCCATCACAGTCTTCAGCATATAATGGAGGATCAATCATTGTTACGCTGGGCTTAACTGAAACTATAAATTAGACAATTTCCCTTGGGATATTAAAATAATCCCTTGGGATTATTTCTAGAAATAATATCATACATTTTAATATCACCTTACTGTGCATTCCTGTGAAAGCTTCTATTAAGCCTAAGTAATTTTCACCATAACTGAAGCATATAAGGAGTCACATTTATTATTCTATGTCATTAAGACCATTTAGTGTTATTAACAAAGTCTTGATGTTATCTTGTTCTAAAATCCTTAAAGTTCTCCATACAGAAAAGTCATTTCTATTTTCTCATGGAAAAGACAGCAAAGGCAGTGCCCTCTGGGATAATGTTAATAGCTGAATCCAAATAAATTTGATGACATCATTCTCAAGGAAACTAAGTTTCATATTCTTGAGTCATCTATTTTTGCAGTTTCCAATTTATAGCACATATAGAGATAGATTATTTAATAGAGACAAAAGAATTAATTCTGATTGTTATCAGAAAGAGCTCAGCTAAGTTTAGCTTTTAAAAACAAATTTAAAAGCTGCAGAAAAATGAACCTTGCAGATTCATCTCATCTAATCTGTTTTTATAGTTAGGGCATACCAAACATTAATTGCTATAGACCTTGTCTCCCAATAGTTCTGTTCTCCCTTTCTTGTCATCTCTGTCAAACCTTTAAAATTTGAAAGAAATAGAATATGGTCATGGAAATTTAGCTTCCCATAAATGAATAAGATTTTTATCATAGGTAATTTTCTCCCCTTTAAAGCTTGATGGGAAAGACTTTTAAAATTAACCCCTCTGTAACTATATGTCTGTCTTGCTTCTAAGTCATAAGCAGTTGGCATATCTTGTTTTTATTGAGGTGAAATTCATATAACATAAAATTAACCTTGTTAAAGTGAACAATTCAGGGACATTTAGAACATTCACAGTGTTGTGCAACCACTACCTGCATCTAGTTCCAAAACTTTCTTTTTTTTTGAGGAAGATTAGCCCTGAGCTAACATCTGCCACCAATCCTCCTTTTTTTGCTGAAGAAGACTGGCCCTGAGCTAACATCCATGCCCATCTTCCTCTACTTTATATGTGGGATGCCTACCACAGCATAGCTTGACAAGGGGTGCATAGGTCTGCACCTGGGATCCGTACTGGCGAACCCTGGGCCACCAAAGTGGAACGTGCCAACTTAACTGCTGTGCCAGCAGGCCAGCCCCCCAAAACTTTTTTATCACACCACAAGGAAACCTTGTATACATTAAGTATACATTAAGCAGCTACTCTCCATTCCCCACTGCCCCCAGACCACCAATCCGCTTTCTGTTTATATGGATTTACCCATTCTGTATATTTCATAGGAATGGAGTCATACAGTATGTGGTCTTCTGTGTCTGGTTTTTTTCACTTAGAATAGTTTTTTTGAGGGGCCGGCCCTGTGGTCGAGTGGCTGGGTTTGTGCACTCCACTTTGGCAGCCCAGGGTTTTGCCGGTTCGGATCCTGGGTGCGGACATGGCACCGCTCATCGGCCCATGCCAAGGCGGTGTCCCGCATGCCACAGCTAGAAGGACCCACAACTAAAAACACACAACTGTGTACCGGGGGGCTTTGGGGAGAAAAAGAAAAAATAAAATCTTAAAAAAAAAAGAAAATCACATCTTGAAGGCTATTAAAAAAAAAATAGCGTTTTTGAGGTCTATCCATGTTGTGACATGTATCAGTACTTCATTTCTTTTCATTGCTGAATAATATTCTATTATAAACAGAGATACTACATATGTATAGATATTATATTTAATATAATCTAATACATAATATAGATATAGATCGATATCTCTGTATATATACACCACAATTTGCATACATCTGGATTGAATATACACTGAGACTAACATATCCGAGACAGAACCAAACTACACATACGGTTTTGTGAAACGCCTTTTCTACTTGAGTATTGTGATATCTTTCCATAGACATACAGATGACATGAGACTGAAGATGTCTCAGTTGGCCTGGTGAAGAGAAGTGTGAAGGCTGCTTTGGGCAAGGAATACAGCATGGATAAGGCATGGAGATGAGAGAGAGCGTGGCCCATCCTACATCTCTACATAATTCAGTTCTTCTGTGTAGGGAACCTGAAACTAGCATGGAAACTTGAGAGAGTTGAAAGAGTAAAGATGTGTCTAGACAATCTATACCTAGATATGAGTTATTTTAGGATTATCAAACTCACTTTTTAAGGCTTTGCATTATCCTTCATTACTTCTTATGTTTCCTTTTTAGGTTCTTAGTGAAGCCGCATTTAAAACATTTGAAGTTCCCCCTAGAAGCAACTATTTCATCCTGTTTGTTTACCCACATATGGCCCTGAATTGTATGCAATCACCCAGAACTTCAGGCTAGTTCAACATTGATTGTGCAGTGACTGTGGCCACTGTGATAAGGTGCGGGAGATGAACAGATGAATAAGACAAAATCCATGCCTACTGGGATCATGGTTTCATGGAAGATCCACTGATACGGATGTATGGATAGAGATATGGTAAAGATGATTTCGAATTATACATCAGGATCCTTAGCCCCAGACTGATGAGGTCAGGGAAGCCTTCTTGGCATAAAAGAATACGAATTATCTAAGATAAAAAGTGTGAGCGGGACATTTTGGGCAAAGGATTAAGCAAAGCAAAGATGGCGAAGTTTAGAAAGCAGCGTGTAGTTCTGTTTTTTGAAACATAATATGGCATATTGTGTTGGAAGAGACAGAGGTGAGGAAGTGGGAGTCCTAGTGTGTGATGTTAAGGGCTTATACTTGATCTTTTGCTGAATAAGAAGACACTGAATACAGTCAAGGGTTGCTTAACAATGGGGACGCGCTGAGAAATGGCAATTTCATCGTTGTGCGAACATCATAGAGTGTACTGAGACAAACCTAGATGGTATAGCCTACCACCAACCTGGGCTATAGGGTAGTAATTTCAAGGGACCACTGTCGTATACTCAGTGCAGCATTGACCGAAGTGTCGTTATGCGGTGCGTGACTGTAACTTGAGGGAGACAGATGTGGTCAGGGAGTGTGGATTTGAGGACGGCAGATTACAGTTAGGGAGACCAGTTAACAAGCCATTACAGCCATCCAGTTGAGATATTATGGAGTCTGAACAAGATCAGTAGATGTGAAAGGGATAGGGAGGAGGAAGGGACTGAATTAATAAATGTTTCAGAAGTAAAATGAGAGGAACTTAATGATAAGAGGAAATAATGCTGAGAGAAGAGGAGAAACAAAAGATGTATCCTAGATTTTCACTTTTGGCTAGGGGGAAAATGCCTGTGCTACTAGCTAAAATTGCCAAGAGAAGGTAAGAAAATTTGGAGGACAAATTGGTAAATGCATTTTGTCCATTAGGAGCATCCGCATCTGCTCCTAAGGGACGTGTGGTTCAGAGGTTTGAGGGCGGGTTAAAGCTGGAGAAACAGCCTTGGAAATGACCCAAAGAGACTAAGAGAGAATATATAGAATGAGAAGGGTAAAAAGCTGAGGATGGAAGTATGGGGCAGTAAGTAGTTAGCTTATGAAAAAGAAAATATAGTTATATAAGAATTATATAATGACCAGAATTTTCAAAATAGAAAAAAGAGTGAGTGTCATGGGAGTCAAGGAGGAGGGCAATCAAGTGGCATAAAGAAATCCACTGAAGATCGAGAATGTCCTTTGGAAATTCCCCAGTTGCCGAGAATTCTTAGGTAAAGTCCAAATAGGTTAAGGCCACTGATAGTGATAATGATGTAATAAAGTAATAAATGAGGATGGCTAATATTTATGACGCCTTGCCATATGCCAGGCACAGTTCTAAATATTTTATGTGATTTATCACCTAAGATTCTTCATTTGGACTTGAGTTCATTCTAGATCTAGACTTCCAGTGTCCTCTGGATGTCTCTATGGTTCAAAGTCCTCTATGGTTCAAGTTGCATTCTTGCTTCTAATGCATTTTTGTTCTGTTTGGCTAGTCTGAAGCACACAGTGGCCAGTGGGGTTCTGCTTCTTACACTATTTTCTTTCTCTTTTTTGAGCCAGGATTTAGAGGATATCTCTAGTTCATTGAATAACACACATTGTCTTGGGTTCCAGAAATATGATGATATACTGCAGTGGTCTTCAAACTCAGTAAGCTCTTCTTTAATTGTCAGAATTGTTACATTGTTTCTTTAGTCTTAAAACACATAATTCTATTCCATTTACCCCATATAATTTCACCCTAATATAATATATATGTTTGCTTGAAAATCTTTTATTGATCAGTCTATTATACTTACCCCCAAAAATTGTCTATTAAGTTGAAATTGAATTAAAAAAATTTCCTGTGGCCATAGGCTTGAAATATTAATATTTCTGTTATGGATTATTTTGCATTATAATTATTATTATTACACAGTTGATTAGTGTGACGTAATTATGCTACAAATTTTGATAAATTATTATTAAACATAGAAAAACTTTATTGGGAATGCATCTTAAATATATAGATTTGGTTTTTTTTCAATTATTAAATTATTAATGAATAAATATTACATATTGCTGTATTGAGATAGGTTTCAGTATCAATTCTTTCTTATTTATATAGATCAACATTTTTCAAACTTGTTGAACTCAGGGAAAAATTATTGAGGCCTCATGGGTGGGGATGGCAGGGGACAGCAGGGGCACTGTCTGGTCACCTTCCTTCCCTGAGTCTCTTCCCCAGGCCCTGCAGGCCCTAGGGAACAAGGGTGGACCCCCCCATGCCCAATACCAAGCTTTGGCTTGACCCATTTTTCAAGGGCCCCTTCCCCAAACAGGGCGGCGCTCTGATTCTCCCCTACACACTCCCCTTGTCTCTCTTTTTAAGGCCACTCAGAATTTTAAAAAAGATACAACCCTAATTAGGATTAGGGGGTCAGATGGGGGTTCTGATTTCCCAGAGGGCAGAGTAGGAATGAGGCTGGGTGGGGTCATGGAACGAACCCTGCCTCCCCTGGGAATTCCTAGGAGTTTCCTGGGCCCAAGTCAGAGGGAGCTCTCCCGCCCCCATTGCCACCTGGCAGGAAAAATAAAAGGGAGGGATAGAGAAATAAAGAAACATGTTGCTTTGCCGAAAAAAAAAAAATTGTTGAGGACCCCAAAGAGCCTTTGTTTATGTGTATTTTATTTATCAATATTTACTGCATTAGAAATTGAAATTGAGAAGTTAAAAATATTTATTCATTTAAAAATAAAAGTAATAAACCCATTACATATAACCATAAATAACATATTTTAAATGAAGAATATCTATATTTTAAAAAAATAGTGAGAATGTTGGCATAGTTTTCCATTTTTGCAAATCTCTTTAATGCCTTCCTTAAAAAAGGCAACTGGATTCTCGTATCTACTTATACATTTAATTTTTTGCAATATGTTGTTTTGACTTAAATGGTTGAAGAAAATCTGGCTGCACACAAATGTGTAGCTGGAAAAGCGAGAATTTGATAGGCGTCTGAAAAAAATCTTAGGGACTCCCAGGTGTTTTGGACCACATTTTGCGAATGACTGATACAGAGGTGGTGCTAAAAACAACTTGTTCCCGTAAAAAGCAGATGTGAGAGTAGTTATAGTTATAACAGCTATGCTCTTTAAAAAAATTGCTTATATATGTTCCTATTATCAAATACTATTTTTAATTTTCTATCAGCTAACAATTCAGTCAAGTCTTCCTTCAATTTTCTCGAAAATAAGTGATTTGAAACCTCTTGAGTTGCAAACAAATTTGTTACTTTGTCATAGAATCATTCATTTTCTCAATATTTTGGAAATATACCAAAAGGATCTTTTGAAGAGTTAGCAAATGACATGGCTGTCACTGCTTCTCTTAGACGCACTGTATTTTGGTTTTTAACTCAGAGAGGGTTAGAAAAATTGAAGTGCTGTCATTTTCAATACAACTTTAATACTGCAAAATTTTAATTTAAAATGTTTGTGTGCAATTACACTACTGTGTGTGTGTGTTCTCCCCTCGAATGGTTGGAGTTCCACTTAGTTCTTTCAGTTCATGGAAAATGTCAAATCAATCATCTAAATCAGATTTACTCATTTTCAAAAAGAGTAATTTCAAATAAATACGTTAATATTCATGCTCATGACAAGCATCTCATTTGGGAATTCTAATTCCTTTTTTTTCCTCCCCAAGGCCCCCTAGTACATAGTTGTATATCCTAGTTGTAGGTTCTTCTGGTTCCTCTGTGTGGGACACGGCCTCTTCATGGCTTGATGAGCAGTGCTAGGTACACACTCAGGATCCTAACCGGCAAAGCCAGGGACTCTGAAGCCGAGCATGTGAACTTAAGGGCTCAGCCATGGGGCCGGCCCTGGGAATTCTAATTCTTAACTAGGGAGATGAATAGTTCCAGAGATAAAGAGTCTTTGGGGAGGGGTCATATATGGGTGAGTTTATAACCTGGAAATAAGCTTTCCTTCTTCAGTATTTCTCTTCAAAAATCCTTCTGTTTGGGGCCGGCCCGGTGGCGCAGCGGTTAAGTTCGCACGTTCTGCTTCTCAGCAGCCTGGGGTTCACAGGTTCGGATCCCGGGTGCGGACATGGCACCACTTGGCACACCATGCTGTGGTAGGCTTCCCACCTATAAACTAGAGGAAGATGGGTACGATATTAGCTCAGGGTTAGGCTTCCTCAGTAAAAAAGAGGAGGACTGGCACTAGTTAGCTCAGAGCTAATCTTCCTCAAAAAAAAAAAAAAACCCTTCTGTTTCACTTTCAAAGGGCTCTCTCTCAAGAGTATGAATTCTTAGAAAATAGTTGGCAGATGGGTACAGCCACCACAGAAAACAATATGCCGCTTCCTCGAAAAATTAAAAACAGATCCAGCAATCTCACTTCTGGGTATATACCCAAAGGAAATAAAATCAGTATCTCAAAGAGATATCTGTGCTCTCATGTGAATTGAAGCATTATTCACAAGAGCCAAGGTATGGAAACAACCCAAGTGTTCACCGATGGATGAATGGATAAAGAAAATGTGGATGAGGGGCCGGCCCCATGGCTGAGTGGTTGAGTTCTCATGCTCCGCTTCAGCGGCCCAGGGTTTCGCTGGTTCGGATCCTGCGCGCGGCGGACACGGCACCACTGGTCAGGCCACGCTGAGGCAGTGTCCCACATGCCACAACTGGAAGGACCCACAACTGAGATATGTAACTGTGTACAGGGGGGACTTGGGGAGAAAAAAGCAGGGGAAAAAAAAGAAAATGTGGATGGATGAGTGGATAAAGAAAATATTCTATATACTATGGAATATTATTATTCATCCATAAAATGAAGGAAATCCTGCCATTTGCAACAAGATGGTGAACCTGGAGGAGGTTATGCTATGTGAAATAAGCCAGACGCAGAAAGACAAATACTATGTGATCTCACTTAACGTGGAATCTAAAAATGTTGAATTCACAGAACCTGAGAGTAGAACAGTGGTTGCGGGGGGCTGGGTGGGGAGGGGTGGGATGGGGTGATGTTTGTCGGTAGGTACCAACTTTCAGTTATAAGATGAATAAGTTCTGGGGATCTAAGGTACAGCATGGTGACTGTAGTTAATAACACTGTATTGTCTATTTGAAATTTGCTGAGAGGGGATCTTATATTCTCACCACACACATACACTCAAAGATAACTATGTGGAGTGATGGGTGTGTTAATGATGATCATGGTAATTCTTTTACAATGTATATGTATGTCAAGTCATCACATTGTACAGCCTAAATGTATAAAATTTTTATTCGTCAATAATACCTCAGTAAATGTGGGGGAAAATAGTTGGCAGGCAGAATAGAAATGATCATCACTGTAATGTGTCACTCCAGAATAAATATGAATTCAGATATATTGGCCAAATAGCACAGGTTTCCATCAACAATTTAAATTAACAGAAATACCTAAAAGGTAGAGAAAACTCTAAACTCCTGTGTGGGTTTATGGTGACTCAGTTTTTGCTTTGAAGAGTTTGCCTTCTTGATACTTATACACCATGGAAAGGCTCCACGTTAAGATTTGGCATCTGGGAGAGGTAGACATTTCTCGTAAGGTGAGAAAAGGCAGGTGAGAAAGGAGGAATGGCATTCATGTCTGGTCTTAGGCAGGTTTCCCGGCAGACCAATTTTGGGAAAGGAGACATGTGGAAGTGGAAGGTCCAGTGTCTGAATCCCTTAATACTGTCCTTACCCGTGAGCTCCTTGGAAACTAAGTGCACCCCGGAATACATCTACCCTCATTTGAAGAATGCTGTCATACAGCACAGATACTGTCCTTGACCCACTGAATTGTGTTATGGCAAATGCAGACAAGTAAATTAGACAAAGAAAAACAAACTCATGATTACAACACAATTTGTGACGGGGGAAGTATGGACACTCTAAGAACATCAGTGAGGGCCTCCCAAGTTGGGCTGGGGGTCAAGAAAGTCTTCTGCAAGAAGCTGATGTTCAAACTGAGACGTGGGTGATCAGGAGAAGTTGGCCAGGTGAAGAGGGCGGAAAAGAGGGATTCCAAACAGAAGGAAGAGCGTGCCCAAAACACAAAGGCTGGGGAGAACTGAGTACTTTTGAGGAAAAGGAGCTCAGTGTGGTCGGAGCAGAGAAGCAAGGGGCAGGAGCAGGTGGACAGAGAACAGGCAGGCAAGGATGAGGATGGAAGATGAGGCGGAAGCCGGAGCCGGGGAGGATCTGTAAGTCACATGCAGAAGTGGGAATTTTACCTAGTGTAGACAGGAGCCATCGGAGCTTTGGGCAGGTAAAGGAAATCAGGGTATTTGTGTATGCTTTTTTGCTGAACAGAAAGAGTGACAAATTCTGAGGCCAGCTGCTGCTCGATAAGTTTTTGTTTGAAGGTTTCAGCTTTTCCCACTTCCTGGGAGTTTTCCTTAGCAGTCCCAAGGAGAACTTTTTTAATGGAAAGCATTCCAACCATAACGATTTCACAATATCACACAGGATCATTCTTTCACAAAGCAATTTCCCTTTTCCTTTAGGCTACAGGAATCTTCCATTGTCTTTTGAAGCACTGATCCCAGGGAAAACTGAATATTTAACATATTTTACTAAGCTTCAAGTCAGTTTCAATATGGATTTAAATCATGTTTCAATTACGGAGACTGCACCCCCAGCGTTATGTGTGAAGCACCCTCCTGGACACTGCAGTGACTTTTAATCCGGATATTGCAAAGTCCTAATGCATTAATTACACTGCCATCTAGACGAAAGTCACACTTTCACCAGTGACTTTAAAATTTATATTGCCCTATTTAAAATGACTTTCAGTCAACTGTTTAGGACAAACACTAAAACTGATGCTGCTCTAGTCAAGTTAATTCATTTATGATGTGCATATTGTGAAGGACTTCTAAACATGGCCACTGAGGGTGCTAGAGCAGTTAAAGCAAGAAGATAGAGTTTATGCTACTCCTTCCTAACCCACCTACATGAACTCGTTTAATGCTCACCATTAGGTGTTTTTGTTTTTGTTTTAAAGGGCTGCTCTACTTATTGAGTGTAAAGGAAAAGAAGGAAAAACGAAAGAGCATCAGTTCCCCTAACCTTGCACCATTGGTCCTAGGGCAGGGTATTTTCATGAATTAAGTATAACCTACTGGGATAGATGGGGCTGGTGATGGATGCGACATTAGCAATTCCAGCTGCATCCTTGCCAAGGATCCTTGTACCAGCAAAAACCAAAAGGAGTGAGGTGGGTTTCCCGTGTCCTCTGAGTAAGCAGGCCACACGCTGCGTAGGTCTTCTTTGACCAGACCTCGGTCCTCCTTCAGTGATTTGTCCTTTCTTCTGTAATCTGGGTGGAGGCCTGCTCCGGGCTGGTCTGTCTTTTCCATGGCTGCTTCATTAGAAGAGGGAACTCCATTTCTCTCAAGACCTACTCTTTAATACCAAAATCGAAATACAATGATGTACACCTGAAATTTATATAATGTTATAAACCAACGTGTTGCTTCAATTTAAAAAAGAAAAAAAAAAGGAAAAAGAAAAGAAAAAAGACCTACCCTTTACAAGTTAGGTTTCTAATCCTATTGGCTCACTTGGGAAACAAAGCTTAGAAACTGTGGGAACCAAAACATTCTTGCAGTCAGCTCAGCAGTCTCCAGCACAACGTTGTCACTTCTTTCTTACGAGTTTATGAATTCACGTGATGTTTATTTTCCTGTTCTTATGTCCCAAAGTGAAATAATTACAAAAGAAATCTTAAGAAATTCTCTATATGTTGTTTTTCTCTTAGTTGCTTTTATCTTTATAGCTATCAATTGAAACCACTTGAAATAGCATCATTGACTATGAAGATCAAAACCTAGTAATCTCCAGATCAAAGGGCAAATGTGTAGGAATATATTCCCTTGAGTTGATGCCAAAAAAGAGGGAACTTCCAGGCTTTTTAAGATGTCTCAAGAGTGTATGTGAAGAAATTCTAGTTGATGAGATAAAAATGGCTTTACCGAAGTGATCATTGCGAGGATTTGGGGCCTGAAACAAAAGGAATAAATGGCTGTCCACCATACACTGTATGTTCATCCATGTGAAATCTGGATTAACAGCAAAATATAAGAAAAATGAAGAGGTACTTTATAGGACGGTAACAAAGAGCCTGAAGGTGTATCCAACCTGGTGGTCACACTCAACCCTGTTTATGCTGATTTTGTTTACAGTATTTGTGTCAAATTATGGGACAGAGTAATTGCTTTTCTGCACCGTCCTGAGGACAGAGCGCTGAGGTGTAGTTTGACGTTCCCCTAACTTGAAACGGATTGTGCGAGAAGGCACGCAGTCTTGCTCTCTGCACTTGAGCGTGTGTCTCCCCATTCTGCAGCCTCACGTCTTATTTCCCTTACTAGTGGGTCATCCCATAGACCTAGCGTCACTTAGGGGCTTGTTTTCTGCGTCCTGTTTTTTTATTGGAGAGATACGAATCAGTTCCATTGCACAAATATTTACTGAGATTCCAGACACTATGTGGGTGCCGCAGAGATGCTGAGAGGGTAAAACAAAATCATTGAAGTCAAAGATTTTGCAATTTGGTAAATAATTTTACTACAGAGTAAAGTTGGTACCCTAAGATCCATACAAATTGCTGAAAATAAGGCAGAATCTGGGTTAGAAGATGAAGAAAAACTTAATGGAGTGAGAACACAATGTTTGAGATTTGTCTACGTGTAGAAAGGAGGTAGGAACAGTAACATGTGCTGAGTTTCTTTGCTGGATTGTCTCTTTCAAAGCTCAACTATAGCGGGAGGTAGGACTTTTGTACGTTTTACAGATTACGAAACAAAGGATTTAACAAATTAAGTACTTTGTCCAGAATTACACAGCTCATGAGTGGGGATTTGAATGCAGTGACTCCAAAGCTCACAACTCTTCTTTCCACCAAGGAAAGAAAGCTTTAGAAGAAAGAAAGCACAGGTCCTATTTGGAGAGGCAACCAGGTTTGACTGGAACATGTGGAAGCTGAGGGGAAGTAGTAGGAAATAAGCTTGGGAATGTGTGCCAGGCCTGGATATTTAGAAGGGTCTTGAATACCAGGGTGAAAATGCTAATTTGATGGGCAGTGAAGAGCCCTTGAAGATTGTGGAGCCTTGGAGTGAGAGCTGTGAATCAGGAAGAATCATCTGGCAGCAGTGCCCAGGATGGGCAGCCAAAGAGAAGACTCTCCCCCTCCGTCTTCTGTTAGGGAACACCAGTTAAAAATAATAAGGGCATAAGCAGGTGGGGGCAGTGAGGATCAGAGGAGAGAGAGAATACAAGAAATATTTTGGAGATAGAATCCTCGTGACTTGATGACTGCCAGAATTTAAGGGATGAGGGAGAAAGACGAGTTGAGAATGACCTGGCTGTTTTGAACATGAAGATATGGGAAAAAGGAATTCTTATCACCTGTAAACCAGAGAAGGAACCTTCTCGGGGAGGAAGCTGTTAAATTTGTTCAGGACAAGCTGAATTTTTGGTTCAGATAGGTGGTCTAGGGGATAACAGCTAATAAACAACGGAGAATGTGAGTCTGCAGCTCCAGAAAGAGGCCTGGGATGGGGACAAAGGTTTAGAGTCATCTGCATGAAAATGGTGATAGAGGTTGGGAAGTGAATAAGATCTTTGAGGAAAGATAGAAGAAAAGAAGCTGGAAAATAACGACGATTAGGAGGCAGTTGATTATTAACTTACCTCAAACACAATAGAGACACTGCATCTGAATTATCACTCTTCATTCAGATCCTGCAAATACAAAAATTTTCTTCCACACTTATGGATGTCCGCCATTTGCTAAAATTACAGACTCTAAAGTCCACATGCTTCAGTTGATACCACGGCTTCATTATGTAGGCATCTGCTAAGCCTTATCTTTTGCTATCTGCTTTAATGAAAATTTGTGATGTCCAAAATAAAAATGAATCCTTTTGAAAGTAGAGCATGTTTAATATATATTTAATACTGAAGTTTATCAGAGATAATTAGACATGTTTTGATGCCTATCTACTGACTTCTAAGCACCTTAAACTTGTTCAGGTTCTTGTTAGATTAAAGGCTTGAATATATATTTATATGTATAATATATTTAGTATATATTATATGTGTTTTACTTACTGACAGTGATGAACAAAGTATGGGGAAGAGGGCCGGGCCCGGTGGCACAGCTGTTAAGTTTGCACGTTCCGCTTCTCGGCGGCCCAGGGTTCGCCGGTTCGGATCCTGGGTGTGGACATGGCACCACTTGGCACGCCATGCTGTGGTAAGCGTCCCACATATAAAGTAGAGGAAGATGGGCACGATGTTAGCTCAGGGCCAGGCTTCCTCAGCAAAAAAAACAGGAGGACTGGCAGTAGTTAGCTCAGGGCTAATCTTCCTCAAAAAAAAAAAAAAAAAAAGTATGGGGTAGAAATTATATTAAAGGGAACATTAGGGAACCATGGTAAAAATATCATAAGAATAATAAAAATATAGTTTAGATAACTTTTTCTGTTTCTCTCTTTTTCTTTTAAACATGATATTCTTTTAAATATTAGGACTCAGTGACATGTGTTTTAAGAAACAGCCCTGTAAAAATCTGTTAAACATATAATTTAGAAGTGCTGATTTATACTTAAGCAGCATTTGCTTTATAAATTTATCTAGCATTGCTAGCTTGGTGCATTTAAGCATTTACTGGCAGATCCTTCATTGTTTTATCTGGAGAGACAGAGCCCTGAGGCTTAAAACAGTCATAACAGAAAACAGCTTCAACAGAAGCTATCCTGGTCTGCCAGTGTATGGCCTCAGGTTTTGAAACTGTGCTATCTGGACCACATTGCGTGTCCCCTAGTCTGTTCTCCAGCCTCTTCTCCCACCTTTGGCTTGCTTGGCTTGTCCACTTGGTTCTTTTCAGCACGTCCTCCTGCTTCCACAATGGACATCTTTCTGAATGGTTGCCTTTAAGTTTGGCTCTTGTTGAAATCTAGATTCTTTTTTTATTTAGGACATCCACAGAATCCTCTTGTGACATCTTTCTCCAGGGCCAACCTCTCTTAGCTGCTCAAGTTCTGGCCGCCATGCTGGCCCCCATGCTGCTCCCATTCAGAATGACGCCATACAAGGAACTTAACTTCCTCATTCCACATGTACCCTTCTTGAGTCCTCTGGCTAGGGGTCTGTAAATTGGACTAACAAAAGATTAACAAGAGAAAAACCAATAGAAGTTTATTAACCTGTGCACTGTGCGTACACATGGGAACACTTCACAATGAGTAACTCAAAGGGATGGTTAGAACTTGGGCTTATATATCATCTTAACAAAAGAAGGATAACTTTTTAGAGAAGTGACAAGACAAAGGAAACTTACTTTGAGCTTGTAGGGGCTTCAAATTTTGGGAAGGCAGATATACGGGGGAAAACTAATGGCATATAAAGGCCAATTTTAGCAAGACTTGTTATGTAGATTCCTCTCTGCGCTGATAAAGGTCTAAAGCTGTCTCCAGTGATCAACTACTGTCCTTCCTGGTAGAGAACTGATCTCCTGCTTTTAGGAAAATAGAGGAAGAGCAGAGAGCTTTTCTCATATTTGCTTCTTCTCAATTGCTTTCAGTTTAAAATAATCCTATGCCAAAGTGGCATATTTTGGTGGTGGCATACTCTGCTACCCTTCACAAGGTTTTAGCTGGGACTGAAAAGTTACTGCTAGTTGAACACTAATGAAGTAATGTTCCTCACTGGGACAAGAAGCGGGCTTCCTTACCTCTTGCTGTAAAATGGTGGGTTCTCCAATATCCCAGTGTTTTCTTGCTGTAACGCACGCAACCTGCTGCCTGTGTAAGCATCCATCTGAGCTGCCCTCCACTTTGCCTCAGTGGGACTCACACAGCAAGGGAAGCTGATGCTCAGGCTCCTTGTTGCGCCATGAGTAATAAGTCTTTTATTTCGGATCCAGAAGTCCCATATCTTCTACCAGTATTTATGAAGTAGTTTAAGACTGTCAGTGCAAATAATCCATAACCAATCTATAAATCAACATTGGGGTGAGTTTATTGTGAGCCAGATCTGAGGACGGCACTTTCACAAAGGAATGGAGCACTCCAAAGAAGCAGGGGTGTACAAAGTGGTTATATACTATCTAAGAGCATGCATCACATATGATTGGAAGGTCCCTTTACAATAGACATGAGATTGCTCTGCCAGCACAGCAATTGCATGAACACAGAGGATCCAATCCGTAGTCTCAAGGTGGGTAGTCACAAGGTGAACACAGCAGGACAGCAATCAATTCTTAGTTTAGGGAGAACTGCTTATCCTTAGGGAAATGCCAATGTGGGGGAAGTTACATCCTTATCTTTAAGGGCATTGTTCTCGTCTTTGGGACATAGTAAATACTTAAAGCAGATATACAATGCATGCTCAATGACCACGTCAGGCTTTTGGAATTGTGGGAAATGGCAAAATGGCACAATACTGTTCATAAGGTTTTGGCCTATACATAATCAAACTCATAAAAACTTTATATTTTTCTCATTCCATAGCTTGGATTCAGTCAGTTTTAATGTTTTAACTCTGGAGTTTACTAAGTAAAGGAAGAATTCCACTAAGTATTTTAGATATAGGAATTGAGTGAAGCCAGCTGACAATTTCCATCAACTTTTGTACCCAGAGATGTCAGAAGTAGTAAGTTGGTGCCTAAGCTCTCCTGAGAGTGGGGAGGGGCTTTGAAAGGCTGATCTTCTGTGGCTGTATTGCTTCTGAGCCCAGCTTTTCTCAAAGCAAGTTGTATTTGCCCGTGTTTGAAAGGTTCTTCTCGGTATGCTAATTCATTATATCTCATATAATTGCAGTTTAAAGCAGTCAATTTCCAATTTTATATGATACTGTATTATAAGAATATCTTTCAGATACTTTAAACACTTCTCATGTCTTCAATGCATAAGTAAGCATGGCTTCCTGTTCAGTTTTGATATATTTTCATAGAAATTAGAGTGATTGTAATTGTTTTACTTAAAATTTTTGTGTAAAAGCCTTTATAATTTTTTTTTCCTGCCTAAAGTCCCAGTATATAGTTGTGTGTGCTAGTTGTAAGTCAGTCTAGTTCTTGTACGTGGGACGCTGCCACAGCATGGCCTGATGAGCAGTGTGTAGGGCCGCACCCAGGATCCGAACCAGTGAACTCTGGGCTGCCGAAGCAGACTGCATGAAGCCAACCACTTGGCCACAGGGTCAGCCCCAAGCTGTTGTAATTTTTATAGAAAAAAAAGGTGTTCAGAATATGATCCTCCATGGTATAATATGCTAATTAAAAAAAGAGTTTATATCAAAGATAAAAGTTTGCAGTGCATCAAGGTCATATTTACCAGCAAAGTGCTATTGTATTTTAATTTCAAAAAAAGTAACAAACTAGAATTTTAGACTAAGAAGTGCTGAGAAACTGATGTCTGAAGAAGATATCAGTGGACTTTATTGTAATTAGATGTTAGGGGGAAACATATTTTGGGACCAAAACTTGACATTTTAAGGTTATGTATAGGAAAGTAAATTCTAACACATATGAAAAATGTCTTTTTAAAAATTTGCTTTTTGAGGGACAGCCTGGTGGCGCAGCAGTCAAGCTTACACGCTCTGCTTCAGTGGTCCAGGGTTCACCTATTTGGATCCCTGGTGCAGACCCACACACTGCTTGCCAAGCTACGCTGTGGCAGGAGTCCCACATATAAAGCAGAGGGAGATGGGCATGGATGTTAGCTCAGGGCCAGTCTTCCTCAGCAAAAAGAGGAGGATTGGTGGCAGATGTTAGCTCAGGGCTAATCTTCCTCAAAAAAAAAAAAATTTGATCTTTGGAGAGAAAACAATATATTCATTAATCCAGTGAAGGACTAGAGAGAAAGGGACCAAATTATACTTGGTTTAAACTTTTACCTGAAGACATATATTTGACTCAAATATTTTAGTGTTTAACTTTAATGGATAAACTTAAAAAAATGTGTCGAGGGGCTGGCCTGGTGGCATAGTGGTTAAGTTCATGTGCTCCACTTCGGCAGCCTGGGTTTCGCCAGTTTGGATACTGGGTGGAGACCTAGCATTTCTTATCAAGCCATGCTGAGATGGCATGTCACATAAAACAGAGGAAAATTGGCACAGATGTTAGCTCAGCGACAATCTTCCTCACAAAAAAAAGAAAAAAGAAACGTGTTGAGTTTCCATTACAACCTGTTTCATTCTAATACATCTTCAAGCTATCAATACTTTGTTTTCAACACACCTTTACTGAGTATCTATTATGCATGGTTAGTGCTAGGTTCTCAGTGGGATTGGATCTAAAGATAAATATGACAATCTTGTCATATTTAGGACATATTCCCTCTCCTCAGGAGAGACAGAGAAATACGTGAACATTTAATTAGAGCTAATTAACTAATTAGAGTAGCACTGCTCAAATTATTTTGATATCAGGACGTCTTTAGCCTCCCCAAAGATCTTTTGTTTGTATAGCTTATATCTATCAATACTTACCGTGTTAGAAATTAAAACTGAGAAAGTGTAAAATACAAACATACGATAATAACACATTCCTTTAACTGTTAGAGTGATCATTTTACCCTGTGTCGTGTAGCCTCGGGAAAACTCTATTCTACATACACTTGTGAGAAAATTAGAGTGCAAAAGGCAAATGATGTCTTATCATTATTTAGGAAATATTCTTGACTTTGTGAAGCCTGTGAAAGGGTCTTGAGGACCCCAGAGACCATGCGTGGCAATGAGTGAACGGGGAAACCAGATGTCTGGAGCTGTAGTAGCTACGCAATCAAAATGCCATAGGGATGCAGACCAGTTGATATCAGTTAGCGCTACAAATTATTAATACTACATTGTTAATGTTAGTCTTCAACTGAGCCTGCATTGCCATAAAAAACAAATAAATAGCAATACTAGTTTTTGCAAGTAGTTCCGTTCATGAAATGAAGGCACTCCCCTGCCACCTGGTGGCAATGTATCCTAATTAGGGATTGAAGAGGTTTTTGAATTATGCACAATTAGACTCTATCTTAACAGCAGATTTAGTTTTTGAGTGTGGAACCTACCCATAAAATACTATAAAATTGTACTTGAACCTCTGAAACATGCCAACTTACGCTAAACAGTTCTCCAGTGCAATAAAAGCAAATATGTTAAAATCCAACTCTGTGTTAAAGAACCGGTAATCATGCAGGATTTTCACAGTGCTTTGAATAGAGTTGGAGCTCAATATTACAAGATGGCAAAAAGAGGAGCTTTCTTTGTTTTTCTCTAATGCATTTTCTCATTGCCTAGGAAAAAAAAGCTGGTAGGAGGAATCTACAACCCGTACCTCGTTCAGGTTTTGTAGACTCAGCCTAGGGGAGTTGAGAATACGCCCTAGAAAAGATCAGGATAATGAGCTCACCGATCACACTCCATTCAGGCAGGCTCCTAAGGAATGTATGTTGCCGGAGCAAGTGAAGCGCATGGGGATATGGACACCTGGAGAGAGAAGTAGGGCGTGAGGGAGGGCCCAAAGAACTTGGATCCTGAGAAATACTGTAGGATGACGTGGATTTACCTAAGGCTGCTCCCCTTTTTTAGTTTAAAACATTGTGTTCATTACATTGCATTTTTCAACAGGACAATAAGAATAGATTTTATCCTTTTACTGAGGTAGTTTTGAGCTTCTGTGAATCTATAACTTAATAACTTATGGTTTTCATATGCTTTTAGCATCCATCCTGAGGGTACAAAGTAAACATAGCACAGTGCAGTGGTCATCAACCTGGGAAAATGTGAAGACTTTCCAAGACACCTGAGCAAGGATGGCTTTAAGGCAATAAATTTCTTGATGCTTCACTTCCATATGTAGCTTTTCCCCAAAATTGATCTGCCAGAAAACTATTCTATGTTCACAAGAGCCCAAATCCCTCTTTAAAAGCATATGCAAATTCTTCATTCATCTTTTATCTCACTGAGGTGCGTTACCTGAAGGGTAAACCTCTGTGAGTGCCCAGCAAAGGGGAAGACTCCTTCAGTGATCAATCACTCACCGTGAGCCTGCAGGGCTTTGATCTCTCCTGAATTTACACATATTCCTGTTAACGGTAAAGCCTAGTGGTAGAAACTGGTACTTTTGCCACTTAAGAATGTGATGAATTCAGATATGTGATAGAGGGGGTAAGGGAGTAATATCAATTTTTATTTATACAACTTTCCTTCTTTTATCTCCTATTTCCAAAAAGATCATGGCTTTTGAGGAAGAGTCCATTGAGGAAAAAGCAGAAAGAGCATCAGTAACAAATATTAAATGCTTAAAAATGATCTTTTCGACATATATAGGTAATGGAAATCCTTTCCACTCTTCTTAATGTTATTCTCTAATATCTGAAAGCATCTAAGAACAGCCAAAGAATATGAAGCAGGAAAGCTTTTCCAAAAGTGCAGTTGGATGTTTTCTGGAAATATCAAAAATTTCAAAATATATTGTAAAAAACTTCAGACAAAACTTTAATGTAATTTCTTTCTGAATTAATGTATATTTTTCGCTAAAGTAATTACAATCTGCTTTTTTAAGTCATATCATGTAAGGTTGATTCTAATTTTTATAATCCTCATCTTATTTGATAACAAAAAAGTTTAATATTTTCTATGTCCTATTAAAAAAAGTAGCTGTCAGCCCAGCTGCCCCCTGAAAGACGCCGACACCATGACCTAGCAGGGAGCAGGTGGGGAAAAATGACTGTCACTTCACTTCCCACCCACAGATCTGATGCTGCCTCTCACTGGATGAAAACAAGTGAAGGTAAAGGGGCCTTGTCAGTCAGCCTCCCAGAGCTGGAATGGAGTGAAAAAGGGTGAAATGAGGATCCAGAAGAAAATTTGAGAAATATCTAGAAACTGAGAAAATGAATGACTTTAATGATTGAGTATCTCTGCTTAGGTCCCTTAGAAAGTGGATCCAAAGGCAAAGATGAAAAGACTTGTTGGGAGGCAATTCTCCATGGTGTTTCTACACATTTGTGACAGCTCTTGTCCAAGATTGCATTTTGAAGAATGTTTGTGTAGCAAACAGTTTTGGAAGATAGAGATAGTGTCATCCCCAGGAGCAGAGGGCAGATTTGTTTTCTGATAAAAATAAAAAGATAATATTCCCCTGTGGGGAAGGGGTTGGGCAGGTTTGCTAGCAGCTGCTTTAAAATATTGGGGGTTTCCCAAACTTGAGGTTTCTCAGCTGTAAGACAAGTCTGCCATGTGCACAATGCCCTCTTGTCACTTGGTGAGCAAGGGGAGCCAATATAAGCACAAAGCTCACGCTGCCTGCTGTGCCGTGAGTGATAAAGTCCTTTGTCTCTGAACAAGGAGCTCATGTCTTCTCTCAGCATCTATGAAACCATGGCAGGCTCACTTGTTAGCTCAAAGGAGGGTAAAATCTCAGGGCTTTCACAGCTCTTGACAGAACTAATGCTTTATTTGGGAGGTACAAGCCTAAGGCAGTGAAGTCAAGGGGAAAAGAGAAGTGAGGCAAGGAAATATGTGTTGCTATACTGATTACCATAATGAACCGTAAAGAGACATTAGCAGGCACAATTCACTCTGCATTTTGGACTTTTCTGGAAGGATTAAAGGAGGAACTTCAACTCAGAGTAGTCCACAGGAAAGAGAGAAAGGAGGGGGCCATTTTCACCTTGGCTGCCTCCTATATCCTCTTCTCATTGGTCAAGCTTTCCTTCCATAATGATCTAACTCCTCCATACTTCTTGGTTGCATCTTGGTGGCTGCTTAGAAAACTAGGTCCCATGCCTTGAAGTATAGTGTTTCATCCAAATATGAAAGTGGGAGATGATTGACTTTGTGTAAGTAAAGTGCTGACCAAGACAGAAAAACTTCAGAAATACACTGATTCACACTAGAAACGAGCACATTTACCACATATTGATACCAGCAGTTTACAACTTGTCTAAAAATATTTCTTTGTCATTTGCTTCTGAGATGACAACGATTGCAGGCATGAAGTTGGCACTTGATCCAGCTCTTCTGCCTCAATTTCTTTTCGAGAAAATCTGGGCAATCTAATTCTTTACTGCATGGATGTGTTTATTTTGGGCTGTAACAGAGCGCTGGAAACAGCCCCAAAAGACCCGCAGTGGAAGTCCTGCTTCTTCTGTTTCTTAAGTGTTATACATGGGCAGGTCGGTTCAGTTTATTTCAATGAATTCTTTACTGAATTCCTAGTGTTCCCAAGTACCAGAGAAACAAAGGCAAATGAAATATGGTCCCAGAGAGATACAGATGTGCACAGAATATTTCAAAACCATGTGAGAGACGGATGCACAGTGCACCGGGAGTTTCAAAGAGATTCTCTTCATTCAGCTTGAGGATTAAAGGTGGGCACGATTTTTGGAGGAGGGTGTGTCTAGGATAATTCTTCAGGGATGAACATGTGTGGCCAGATTTGGGGGTGAAGAGAAGGTGGTGGCTGAAAGGTCGGAAGATGGTTCCTGCCACAGAGAGCGCAAACGCAGTGCTGAATGAACAGTGGGTGTGCTGCGGGCACTCTGTAGTTTTGTAGTACTAGAAAGTAAAATATGAGTTGTGGGTTTCTGGGAGCGCAGGCAGGGGCTAGCTATGGAGGACTTCACAGGCTGGATCAAGGCTTGGGCTTTGGCATCTCACTGAAGGGACTTGAAGTTTGTTAAGAAGAATGTTCATAGTCAAGTTTGCATTGCTGTTACATAACTCTGGGGGCAATGTGGAGAGTGCATTTGAAGGGAGCAAATTGAGAGGCATTTTTAATGCTTCAGGAGGTGCGGTAAGGGCTTGAACTTGGGTGATGAGAGAGTCAGGGAGAGGAAGGGCACAGTTAAGGAAGAGTAAGGAGGGATCTATCAATGACAGTGCTTGTTGAACCAATAAAAGTACAGCTTGAAGAGTGAGAAAGACCGGAACTTGAACCCCAGCTTCATCACTTAAGAGTTTGAGCCCTTTACAAGTTACTGTATTTCCTGATTTTCTGTATTTCTGAAAGCGAAGGTGACACTGCCTTGTATTATCATGGGGATTAGACACAACCTAAAGCACTTGAAACAATGCTTGGATATAGAGTGTCGAACAGTTACTAGTTTTACCATTTACTTAACATCTGCAAAACTCGGTGTCCTCTCTTGTGTTAGAGATTTGTTGTGATACTGTGGTGAGATAGTATGGCTTGATGGTGGATAACCTTTTGGATAAAGAATGTTCTCAGAAAAGAATGTTTTATGTGCTACTTTTTCCCCACCTGAAAGAAAAATAGATTTGAACCTCACTGAAAAAAAAAAAAAGACTATTCTTATAACCAATGCAGTTTATTGTTTTGTTGAATAAAAGCAAACCAGTGAGAATATTGGCTACTGAAATGCTAATGATGAGCATCTTTGAGAATTGGCTGTATGGCGTGTTATAGAGGTTAAGAATGCAGGAGCTGGGGTCAGACTGGTGGCTAAGTGTATGTTTGGGAAAGTTAGCTTAGTTCTCTGTGCTTCGGTTTCTTCATTTCTAAATGGCCATACCTACTAAGATATTTGGGAGGATTAAATGAGAATCATGGATGTAAACTGCTCAGCTATGTGCTGGGTACATGCTAAGGATTTACTAAATAGTGACCATTATCTTTTGGAGGGCAGTGTTTAAAAGAGAGACTTCGCATGCATTAACTCATTTAATTTCAAAGAAAAGAAAAGGAACATCCAAAGACGAGTGTTGCTATCATGCCCCATTTGCAGACATGGGAATGTAGACTAAGAGGTGGAATTATGGTGCTGAAGGTCACCTACATAAGGTCACATAGCAAGGAAGCATTAGAGCCGAGTCTAGAATTAGTTTATTGCATTCAGTGTTGCATTTCCTGAGTTTGTTGTGTACTCCTTCTAGGGCCTGTGTTGGTGGCCCTCTCTTCCTACCCCAACTCAGCTTAGTTTTCCTCTCTCCCAAGGCTGTAGGAAAATCTCTTCTTAAACACAATGCAACCTAGAGCTCGAACACAGACTCTGGTTTTCTGGAAGAGCTGGCTGCTGCTCCACCCTGCACTGAGCTCTGGAGGGCCCAGTCGACTCAGAGTCTCAGCTCTCCTTTGGCTTCTCCTCCTATGAGCCAGTGATACTCCCGGCCAATTCCCTGGCCCCTTTTTGCACCAGAACCTGCCCAACTGGGGTGCACATTCCCAGAGTCAAGCAATTTTAGTGATGCTCCTCTCAGGACCAAGGTCTCTCCTTTCTTCCACTCCCAACAGGCTGAGTCTCTGTTTTGTGTGAGCTGGTAGACTGTAGGCTCAATTACCACATGAGTAAGGTCATGGGTTTCTTATTACTGATGGACACTATGTGAAAGATCTTTTCAAACCAAGCCATAAACAGATATATTTGTTATAATCAATAATGATCATCATCAGTGTGGAAGATAATGGCTGGAAGAAGCTCGTCTGTCAATGGACATGCTCAGTTATGGGCAGACTCTACTTTTCACGTGTCAACACTTCCCACTTTTACAGATAAGATAGAGAAAAGGATGGAATTTGATTTGCTTTTCAGATAAATATATGCTCATCCACTTCACATTCAAAGATAAGACTTGGGGTAAGCATTGAGGGCTTCAGCAGAAATAGAAGTAACAATTTCCTGATCTCAATGTCTCCCACGCATTTTGAGCTTCTCTTTCCCATGTTCCCATAATTACATAAGGCCTTATAGTCTGAGGTTTCTTGGCATTGGCAGACTTTTCTCTTTAGGTGAATCACCATTAAGATTTGCACAGTCATAATTGTCATTACGGTTTTATCTACTTTTCCGTGCTTCTTTTTGTGAAGACATTTTGGTAAGACTACAAGTAAGTGTGTCTAATTGAAAAAGAAAAAAACAAAAGTTAAATCGACCTGAAGAATTGTTCCATATGTCCATTATCTACCCTCCCTTGTGGTGTCAAAGAAGTAGCTTCTAAATAGTAGCCCCAGCGATGAAGGCTTTCTGGAAATCATTCGTTAGTTGGAATAGAGGGGAAGTAGCTTTGAACGTCTTCAAATCGAACTCAGAACTACACTAACTCATGAATAAACAATATCATCTTGTTTGGAGAAACATCAACTATCATGTCCATATGTGTTTCTCTAAAGGCTTTTGTATGGTGGGTTTGATTCTTATCTTAACGTCAATTGCTGCATTTCATCAAGTAACGGCCACAGGCCCCTGCCTAAGCATTGCATTTTCGGTGACTCTGTTACCAATAAGCAAGATTTCAAAACAAGACAAAAACTAGCCATCAGTCAAGAGTTTGTCGTTTGTCTCCTCTTTGAAGAGGCAGCAAATAAGTTGCAGATGGACCACTATTTACAGTTATCCGACATGTCCTGAGGGCTTGGCGGATGTTTTCTGCAGAGTCACCACCACACAGCATTTAAAACTTCCACTTGAAAGAAGCCCCTGCTTAAGAGAGAAGAGGCAAAAAATGAGTTTCTCCTTGGCGGGTGGCCCATAGAGCTGTAGGCGTGTGAGTGTTCTATTATACATTTCCTCAGGCCAAGGTCGCTGCTCATTGCAGTGAGGGAGTGGACTCAGGAAGAAGGTCTGTGCATTTATGGGTAGGAGTGGTGCTGGGCAGCCACGTTGGCTTCCTTTCAGTTTCTCCTCTTCCTCCTCAGGGCCTTATCCTGCTAGTGAGACTCTGAGCATGGGTCTTCGGGTGGCTGCCAGCTTCCCATTCCAGAGGGCTTGGGCCACATGTCACTTCTTTCAGATGGTTTTCCTGACTGCCCTCTCCAAGCAAGTCCCCTTACTACTCTTTACCATTGCACTCAATTATTTTCTTCATGTTGCCTCCCACAGGTTTTTTTTTTGTTTTTTAAAGATTGGCACCTGAGCTAACAACTGTTGCCAATCTTCTTTCTTTTTTTTTTCTTTCTGCTTTTTCTCCCCAAACTTCCCCAGTACATAGTTGTATATTTTAGTTGTGGGTCCTTCTAGTTGTGGCATGTGGGACGCCACCTCAGCATGGCCTGATCAGCGGTGCCATGTCCGCACCCAGGATTTGAACCGGTGAAACCCTGGGCTGCCGCGGCGCGCGAACTTAACCACTCGGCCATGGGGCCAGCCCCACCCACAGGTTTGTATATGTATACTTTAAAAAAAAAAATGATCTGTTGCCTTCTTGGACTATAATCTCTGGAGTCCATGTCTGTTTGGCTCATGGCTGTGCATCCACAACAGAATATTGCAGACAGCAGGCAATATTGAAGGAATAAAAGTTTATTGAATGAATATAGAATGAAGGGTATTATAGAACTAACATATCCCTACCTTAGGTCTTTATTTATCTGCTTTATTAATGTTGTTGTTCATTATAACTTTTCAAAATTAATTAAATTTAACAAAATTGCCATGTTACTTTAGTGTGAAAGATTATTTTCTCAGCTTTTTTTTTAAACAGCTAGCATGGAGTTCCTTTCAGAAAGAGGATTTCCCCTCCAGAAAAACACCTATGTGGTCCACTTTGGTTGGGACAGGGGCGATATCAAGACTTGACTTACGCTATTAAAACAAAGCAAGCTGTGGATAAAATGCTTTGCATAAGATGTTAACAGTAATCTGAGGTTGCAGAAGCGGGTCATGCAACGTGGCGGGACTCTGGAACCTTCAAAAAAGTGCTTAACAGTTAAGCAGGTGAACAGTTTCTGTGGCAGGATAGCCAAAGTCTTTAGCGTGCACAGTTGTCTAATAATCTGGTTTTAAGTTATGAACTTGCTCTGACATAAATCACTTTTGTAGCACCAAACTTTGGAAAAATCTGCTACATACACACACTTTGGAGAGAAGTTTTGGGAAAAGAAATAAAAAGGGGCGGTGTCTGCATCTGGTCACTGTGGAACTGGGAGCTGGAACAGCTACACAGGTGACAGGTAGGTATAACTTAAGTGTCAGGGGTCTCATTCTGTCCTTAAAAACTTTTACCTTAAGTTTATACCTTGAAAACATTTTCAGTTGGTTGCTTTTGGGCTTCCAGAAATATCTGACTGCATGGAATGATGCTTAAAGTTTCAACACCATAATATATGCATAGAACATAATCATTGGTTAAAAATAAAGTGTTTGAGGGGCCCCGTGGCCGAGTGGCTAAAGTTCTGCACTTTCTGCTTCCATGGTCTGGATGCTCTGTGGACCTGCTCCACTCATCACCCATGTTGTGAGGCATCCTGCATACAAAATAGAGGAAGATTGGCAATGGATGTTAGCTCAGGGCGAATCTTCCTCACCAAAACAATACAAAAAAAAATAGCAAAAATAAACAAATAAATAAAGTGTTTGGTATTTTTAGTGGCCTGTAAGAAGAGAAACAAGTGTGAGTCATTAATGATTTTTGTTATTAATGTTGGGAATTCTGTATTCTCTATTTCAACTGCCTGTAGAAATTTCTAGTCACCACAATCCATTTCCCAGGGGAGTGCTGAGGAATCCCAGGTTGTGCACCCTGTGAGGGAAACTCGCTTCCTGCCCTGGCTGGGAGGAGGAGGTGAGGCCATGAGAGATTGGGGTCCCTCACACAGTCCAGCCCCACGCAGGATTTCTCCTGAAGAAAGAGGGCTCTTGGGTAACTGTTGGGTAATTTGGGGCCTTAATCTCTGGGGTATAGGGTTTTTAAATTTTTGTTGTCATTGAGAATGTGACTTGTAGGTCTGCAACTTTTCAAAGCCAGCCAAGTCTGGGAAACACCTGCTAAATGTAAAATCCATGTGCTTAAGGGCACTTAGTTTTTCTCACCGGTGATTAAAAAGAGAACATCCGGTGATGGACATTTGAAAGAATCATTGATCTTCTTTCCTTGGGATGTAAAAATCAGCAATGAAAACTCAAATTTGTATTACCTTTTTGGTTTAAAAATTATAGGATAGTAATACCTTGTTAAAATATATAAATCCATAAACTACTAGTTATTGCCAAGCCACAAGTAAAATTTTGCTTTTGCTTATACAAAATGGGCTCGATTGTACCCGTCCAGTTCTGAGGGCTTGATGGCCTAATGACTTGCCCTCTTAAACCTCAAAGGGGAGAAAATTCTCCTCTGGCTACAGCTTTACAGAAAAAAATCTCTTTCTTTGAGATGCCTGTAGTCCATGGCTATGGCAGAGATTCAGGGAGGCCTTTCCACTGGCTTGAGAGCGCGTTCGTATCTGGTTCTTCAGCTGAGTTTATATTCGTGTATTTTCTCTTGAATTACGCAGTGTTCCTTCAGTTGTCCAGCATCCTTAAATGCAATTCTGCGCCAGGATTATTTGTATTCGGTTGAGCTTCAAGGAAAAAATGTACAGGAAAGTGGCGTTGCTCAGAGCTAAAGAGAACAGGCTTCCTACTCTGGAATCAGACAGAGCTGGATTGCCTTAGTCGTGCCACCTAACACCTATGGAAATCATTTTGGGAAACTGTAGAATTAGATGTATTTAGGATGACTTCTGCCACATCAGGTCCTGTGGTTTAAATGGCAAGTATGGATACATTTTGGAAGTTGATCGGTTACAATACACAAATTAGCTTTTAGGATATTAGCTTGTTCATATTTTTTTATCGGTAGCTCTCTCTGCATAAAACAGCTTTCTCCCCCTCGTTTATTTGCTTGCTTAATCTCTTGTCCTTTGAGGTGTATCCAACATTGTGGCTTGACATCCTGGTCTCTGTTACATGCCTCTTCTTTCATGGCCAGTTTCTTGCCTTAACGCATGGTATTGAAATTGTTTCTTGACTTGCCCATTTCCTCCAGTTGTCCCTGAGCTCGGTGAAGGCAGGAATCTTATCATTATTTTTTTATCATTGCATTCTCCCTATCAATCACAGGCATCTTTCTGGTACAGAGTCAGCTCTCACAAGTATTGAATTAATGAGTTACTTATTTATTGATTTTTCAAACAATCTTTACATTTCTGAAGGGAATAATCACCTGTGTTAAAAAAAAACCTTAGCAGTACAATCGCATGCTTTATTTCTGGTTTTATGATATACTCTTGATAGAGGAATGATGGAATGTTAGACAAGAAAGGGAACTTGGGACTCATGTAATTCAGTGCCAGAATTTTATTCAGGAGGAAACTAAGATCCAGGCAAATTAATCAATTTATCTGACATCTTAGAGCTTGTTAATGACAGAACCAGTATTTCAGAGAGGGTGGCACTGTTCAAAGGTGAGTGTTTATGGGTTTGAGGTCACGCCTGTGTTGAACTCTGGTTTAGCCACTTGGCTCTGCTGTGTTGGTTAAGACACTGACTTCTCCAGTCCTTAGTTCCTTCACCTCTAATTTGAAGAGGATGTTCAGGAAAGAGAGAAGGACAGAAGACTGTTCCTGTGAAGATTAAACGAGTTGATATATGGAGAAAGTGTTATATAATTGTATAGAGCTATACAATAATAACTGTGACTACTAGTCTTACAATTCCTAAGAACTCTTTTGTTTATTTTGTGTAGAAACCTGAGTTTTATTTTACTTTTTTCTATTTTTTTGAGATATAATTGACATATAACATTGTATAAATTTACAGTGTACAGCATAATGATTTGATTATATGTATATATTGCGAAATGACCACCACAACAAGTTTAATGAACTGGATGCTGCCTCTGACTCTGAAGGAAAACACTTAACCAAGTCTCTGAGTTGCTATTTATTCCACGACAAATAGACGTGGATAGCCTTTCTTGTTTTAATAAGGACCTTTGTTTTCAAGTTACTCAGTGCTCCTTGCAAACATCTAATAAAGAAACAACTACCAATTTGACTTGTATCTACTCTCTCCTTTCCATCAATTTAATTTTCCAACCTCCAGATTGTTAAATAGCACATGCTGTCTTGATTTTGACCCGCAAATAACAAGCTGTCATTTGTGAATTCCTTCCTAAATTAAAGATAATTACAGGTGCTCATTTTCTTGCAATTGATGTTTAGAAGAAAAGCGGAACATAGAATATTTTTGGTCTAGTATTTTGCCATACTAAAATAACACTGACATTTGACTATCATGCTAAGCTATTCTGAACACTTCTTAGCCATCAGACGTCTAATGCGTGGGCGTTTGTGCTCCCACATCAATATGTAGGACTGACATTCAGAGTTCAGGCTTACTGTCGATGAGCGGTAGACATGGTGAGAAGGGGAAGAAGAAAAGAAGGCCTGAAGGGAGTGGCAAGTCTGGCCTGAGGGAAAGTTGTGAAGCGGATCAGGTAAATCTTCCCTTTTGCTCTCTGTCCATGCTTTCTTTTTTGGACACCTTATCTGCAGAATCTTTTCTCCTGCATCCCTAAAGCCATGCTACCTCACCAGTGGAAGAGGCTGCCCCTCCATGCTGGGCTCACCTGCACTTTTCAGGTAATGTATTTGTTTGAAGTTTTCCTTCTGTGTGCATGTGGATACAAGTCCAAAGCAAAGCTGAGGGATTAACAGCTCACAACACTTTGGACTCTTTATGCCTCAGGATTGTTTTTTAATGTATCTAATTTTAAGTAAACTAGAGAAAATAAATTTGCTTTCTTTTAATTGACTCTTCAGTTTGAATTCTTTACTCTAAAGGCAAAAATTTAGTCTAACCTTTCTGCCATTTCATGAATTTTACTTTTTTGGAAGTGGCTGTAATCTTTCATAAGGCTTCTTTTCTCATGTTTAAATATCAACTAGTCATTTTTCCTTAACCAGTGTGCCTCCTAGTTCTTTCACTAGCCTACTTGTCTTATCTTGGGTACACACCACTTTTCTCTTGCTAATAGTGTGGAGGCTAGAGATGCGTTATTTGACGGCGTTGACCTCATGCTGTTTGTACAAGGAGTCAATGCTTTTCTTTTCCTGTTGTGGCTCTTTTTCTATGGCTCCTTGTCTCCTTCTTGCCTTCTCCATTGCTTTTCTTTCCTACTGAAACTTCTTTCATTTTCTTTTTTGTCGTCCTTATAGAACTGAGTGAAATTGGCATTAAATAATTTTCTTAACATGTAATTTTTTGTGATTGTGCTCCCTGTTAATTGTTAACCGTTTTTATAAAAATAATCTATACTTTATTGAATAAATAAATGAATTCCAAAAGAATATGAATATTACAGAAGTTTCTAAGGGAAAAGTAAATGTCCTTATTCTTCCCTACTGACTTCCAGTTCTACTCCTTAGAGAGAACTCTTTTCACAGTGTCCTGTGTTTTCTTTCAGACATTTTCCATATAAATTAAGTAGACACATGCCAGGTCCAAATTTCAAATAGCTTCTGATTGTGAAAATAGCTAACTTTAATTTTTGTGCCTGAACTTAATTTCTTTATGGAGCTCCCATCATCCTGATTATCTGAGTTCTGGAACACTGAAGAGTGTCAAGGTAGCGAGGGCATCTGGTCTGGGTCACAGTCGTCTTTCTGTACAGGCCCCTACCTTTTCACTCTTTTTGTTTCTTTGGCTGTCAGTGTGGCCCTGCCTGGTCATTTCTTCTCACAAAATTTTTGCCTTGTACTTGAGCTTTTGCTATTGAACACCAAAAGCCAGGAAATTGACTTTTTTTTTTTTTTTTGAGGAAGATTAGCCCTGAACTAACATGTGGCACCAACCCTCATCTTTTTTGCTGAGGAAGACTGGCCCAGAGCTAACATCTGTGCCCATGTTCCTCTACTTTATATGTAGGACGCCTACCACAGCATGGCTTGACAAGCAGTGTGTATGCCCACACCTGGGGTCCAAACCAGTGAACCCCGGGCCACTGAAGCAGAACGTGCAAACTTAACTGCTACACCACCAGTCTGGCCCCTTGACTATTTTTTTTATCCTTTAGATTCTTCTGCATTATCCTCTTCTGGAGACATGATATCCAGAGTACCCAGCTGCTGTCTAAATGGGGCTAAAAGTCAGAGAGTAACAGCAAGTATAAGCAAAAAAATTAAATATATTATCCTAATAACTATATAAATACGTTAACTGAATGTTCAATAGAAATTTCCCTAATTTTTCAGTATTTTGACTGCAGCCTGAAAGATGAGGATAACAAATCATGAAGAATCTGCACATTCTCAGGAGAGACAGACACTCAAAGGACTTGCTGAAAGGCGTCCAAACTGGTCTGTGGACCTCCCGTTCACCATCCCGTTTATATAAGCAGAAAACTATAAACTCAGGAGAATTTATTGAAGAAAGGGAATTTATAGGAGTAAAGAGTGCTTCGGCTTCTATAGGTGAAGTGTTTTTTCCTCTGACTTCTTTCAACATTTTCTCTTTGTCCTTGGTTTTTTGCAGTTTGAATATGATATGCGTGGAGTAGATCTTTTAGTATTCATCCTATTTATCATTCTCTGAGCTTCCTGGGTGTATGGTTTAGTGTATGTCATTAGTTTTGGAACATTCTCAGCTATTACTACTTCAAATATTTCTTCTATTACTTTTTCTCTTTCTTCTCCTTCTAGCAGTATTCCCACTATGTATATGCTACAACTTTTGTGATTGTCCCACAGTTCTTAGATATCTTATTCTGTTTTTTTTTTTTTTTTTTTTTTTACCCCATTCATTTTTCTATTTGTATTTCTGTTTAGGAATTTTCTATTGACATCTCCTTAAGCTCACTGGTTCTTTCTTTGGCCATGTCCACCTACTGATGAGCCCATTAAAGGCATTCTTCATTTCTCTTGGTGTTTTTGATTTCTAGCAATTTCTCAGAGTTTCCATTTCTCTACTCACATTAACCATCTGTTCTTACACATTGTCTATTTTTTCCTTTAGAACCATTAGTGTATTAATCATAAGTATTTTGAACTCCCCATCTGATAATTCCAAAATCTCTGTCATATCTGAGCTTCATTCTGATGCTTGCTGTATCTCTTCAGACTGTATTTTTTCTTGCCTTGCAATTTTTTGTCAAAAGCTGGACATGATATATCAGGTATTAGGAACTGAGATAAGTAAGCCTTTACTGTGAGGTTTTATGTTAATCTGGCTGGGAGCTGGCTGTGTTTAATGTTTGTTGTACCTGTAAGTGCCAGAGGTTTCAGTTTTCTCTAGTTCCTTGTTTGGTTATTTTTTCTCCCTATTGTCTCTGGATTTCCCCAAGAACTTCTCCTTACATAGAGGAGTCTGTGTCTTGCAGCTCTCTCAGTTGTAAATCACAGTTATTATACTGAAGTCTTGTTGACGTGGTGATAAGGTACTGGGGAGAAGCAGTGTTCTATCATCTTAATTTGATTAAATCTCAGTTTTATTAGTGGATTTGTGTTCCTTGGCTGTGACCTTTAAAAGCACTCTTAGCTTTTTTTTTCTCCTCCCTTTTTGTGAGACAGGGAGATTGAGAGTACTGGAGTTGGTTAACTGCTTTCCCCTCAGATCATGGAAAGCTCTGGTAGTTTCCCCTGGAGGGTAGACCTTTGTTATGGAGAACACTCTGGGCATGTTTCAAGGTGGTTACATTCTCCTCTCCTTGCAGAAAACATGAGGGGATTTTTCTTTTATCTTTACCATGAGAACCCATTGGAGTTCCTGGAGTTAAAACCCATGAAAATGTGGCTGCTCTTCTAAGACTGGGCCCCCTTAGAGTTTTTAACACTCAAGCTAGTCCACACCCAACCTCCAGCAGTTTACCAAAGTTAGCGCTGATTTGTTCCTACTAGTCACTGGCTCCACAGGCTTCTGGGAAGCTGATCTCAACTGTGATTTGCCCATTTCTCTAGATTTCAAGGTCATGGTTTGCCCAATGACCTCAATTCTCTGAGGGATCTAAGAAAAGTCATTGATTTGCAGTTTGTACAGCTTTTCTCTTGTGAGGATGAGAGTGACAACTTCCGAGCTCTTTATACATTGGAAGCTGACACTGAAGTCTCTCTTCATTTTCTTTTAAAACTCTTCCTGATATCATGGAATCCTCCTTGTCTCCCAAAGCCTCTCCTGGGAGCTCCATCCCCCGGCTCCTCCCTAGACTTGTTGGTCTCTAATCTCACCACACAGCTGTCATCTCAGCACTTGGTGCTTCCTTCCTTGCTTTTCTGGATTCATTCCAACATATTTTTTGGTTTACATCTTCATTCTGCTGCTGTTCTCACAGCTCTCCAAAGAAGGGAATATGGAAAATAAATTTTCTGAGTCTGTTATCGGAAAACGCCACCCAGCACCCAGTGTTACTGATGAGAAATTTGATTACAATTTGATGTTGTTCTGAAAGTGTACATTGCTGGGTCTAGTCTTTTTTTTTTTTTTCTTGAATCCACTGGAATGGACACTAATGTTTTCTTTCATCTACAGATTTATGTACTTCAGCATTGAGATATTGCCTTGAATTATTTCTTTAATAATTTCATTTCTGTTTTCTTGGGTGTCTTTTGTGATTTACACTATTCAGGTTTTGGACTTTCTGAATTCTCTGTTTCTCTATCTGGCTCATTTATTTTCCATCTCAGCTTTTTCATCTTACTGTATTTTATAAGAAAAATCTCAATTTTATCTTTCAAACATTCTACTAAATTTTGGTAATTGACGTGGGGTCGGTGAGCCGAGGAGTCGAAAGAAAGATTTCTTAGACTCTTAAGATCTAGCAGTAGTGCTCTTTTATTTAGAGAATAGAATAGCATGGGGACAGGACCCATGGGCAGTCAGAGCTTCTGCTGCTGCTGCCCCCGCTACTGCTGCCATGGGGACAGGACCCATGGGCAGGCAGAGCTGGTGCGTGGGACAGGACCCACAGGCAGTCAGAGCCGCTGCTGCTGCAAAGTTGGGTGGAGAGAAAGGCTAAATTTAAGGCATAGGTATGTGAGTTATCTCTTTACAAGACAAAGAATATGTAAAAAAGTTAAAATGGTATCAGTGCCCGTAGGGTCCGGCGATTTGGCGGTCCCACAAATTTTAGATAAGAATCAAACTGGATTGAGTAAATGGCAGAAGTCACTGCTTAAATATTATCCTCAGCTAAAGACAAAGGAGGATTTGGGGGGGAGGGGGTCAGTTACATGAGGTTGCCAGACAGTAACCAACTTAAGTTCTTGCCTCTGGCATTGATTAAGAGTTTCTAGAGATAAGGCCATCCCCCTTCTTCCTGGTACAGTGAGGGAGGCATCTTCACAGATAGAGGTTTCCCTTAGAAATGTAAATGTTTCCCAACAAAGGGACAAGCAAATTCCACTCCTCGGAGCCTGCTTCCCATCTGTAGTTTTAAAATTAACCAGCCTAAAAATCCTCATCAGTAATCATAATTGAAAATTCTAACAACTGGCTTTTTTTCCCCATGATTGGTTCTTTTTCATAATAATATGTTTGGTTTGTTGATGTAATATCTTTTCTGACCTCTTTTATGCTTCTAGAAAGAAGTTTTGTTTATTGCAGTTCTACTTTATTCTCTAAATATTGTACATCCCTTAGGGTAATATTTCCTGGGTTTTTTTTAAAAAAAATCTTAGTTTCTCACTTTCATGCTGAAGATTTCCTCAACTATTTGGTGATCCCTGGTTATCTATTCATATATTGTAATAAAGCAATATAATGTGCCGATGGGACTTTTGTTCATATCCTAAGAAGTTTATCCACAGATGGGCTTTGCTTTGGGTTGCAGATAGGCAGGCAAGGAGGCTGGTGTTCAACTGGGAAACCCCTAAATTAAAGTTGACAGATATAGCAAATAAAACCATGAGACATTCAGTTAAATTTGGATTTTAGATAAACAATAAATAAGTTTTTGGTATTTCTTTTACAGCCCTACCCTAAATGTCATCACATGAAGGTATTTGCTCAGGGCCAGTCAGTTTCTTTTGAGAGGAATCCTCTAATTCTGTTACTGCCCAAGTGGGCTTGTCTGTTCACCGCAAGACATGCCAAAAGTCAGAAGGCAAGGTGGTAGGAGAGAAAGGACTTTATTACAGCTTGCTAGCAAGAGGGAAAATGGCCAACTCATGTTCAAAAGAACCATCTCACAGAACAAAAACTATAGGCCAGTTATATACAGGGCCAGTCTCCAGGTGTGGGAGGTGGCTAGTCTCTGGGTGGGGCAGACATCTGGTCCCAGTTCCTGTTAGTCCTTTGTTTTACTGGATACGCGGCAGAGAATGGAGCAGCTGCCCCATACCCCGATCTTTCACTTGTCATTGATGATGGCTATCAGCATAGGCTCTCTGCCCAGGGGTCATCACATTCCTAAGGCACTCGAACAAAAGTTATTATCTTAAAGCAGCTGGGAGGGGCCACAAAATCTACAGAGCATGTCTGGGCTAGTTAGTCAGAGGTCATTTAAAGTTACCATATGGTTTCTTTTCTACAATATGGCTTCCCTTATGTCAACCTTGTGATGAGCCGGTATCAATTCTTTGCCTGGGTCCAGAAAACTGTCGCTGTATCAGTGATATGTATGTGTGTGTATATTGGGAGTTGGGAGTTGATTGTTCTGTATATGCAAATTTTCAACTAATCTGCTTATTTTTGTTGCCATATCGTACTCCTGACCTCTGCAGCACCTGACATTTCCAAGTACCATGTGTCTCTGTGATTCTGTGACCTTGATAGACTCCCATCTCAACTGAGGCCCCCTCAATGCATCTCGTAGGCCAAACCTTCTGAACCAACGTGCCCAGGTGGATTACAAATATAGGGCAAGATTTTTCTTTTTGAGGAAGTTTGGCCCTGAGCTAACATCTGCTGCCAATCCTCCTCTTTTTGTTGAGGAAAACTGGCCCTGAGCTAACATCCATGCCCATCTTCCTCTACTTTATATGTAGGATGCCTACCACACCATGGCTTGCCAAGTGGTACCATGTCTGCACCCAAGATCTGAACTGGGGAACCCCAGGTTGCCAAAGTGGAATGGGCAACCTTAACTGCGCCACTGGGCCGGCCCCATCCCAGTTTTTCTATTACTTCTCTTGGGATTTTTTTGGCTTTAGTGATGTTCTTTATTTTGAGTGTAAGTATAGAATATTCAAGGCTTCAGCAGACCACTCTGGTTAGCGTGGTATATCATGAAGAACCTTCAGCTAACCAGGCTCAGTTTTTTCCTTCCTTAGTCAACTAAATGACCCCAGAGAAACCCCAGGAGTCTTTAAGTGGTATTACTGAAATGAGAAGGAACAACACAGCAGGGGCAGTCAGGGGCCATATCTTCACAAGACTTGTGCCTTTAGATCCTACTAAAGTCCTCTCTTGTACATGTCATTTTCACATGCCAACTTTATGGCTTCCTGGATCAGATAACACCCAGTTCGTGATCAACAGTCACATCTCATGTTACTTGGTATCTCAGAGTTAAGTCTCAGTCTTCACTAAGGAGGCTGGTAGCAAGACAGCATCTGTTTTGTAAAAGGAGATTTTTTATTCTCTAAAAATGGGCTGGCATGTCTCCAAAATCCTGGAGGTCTGTCTGTGAATCTGCAGTCAGGGTTTGATTTTGGGTCCATGCAACAGTTGGTTTTGCCCCAGAGCTTCTCATCAACAATAGAGCCTCTGGATTCCCACTTCAATTGCTGGATTATGAAGCTGCTTGCTCTGTAGATGGGGTTAGCTGGAATGTCTTAATGTGGTCTGGCTCCTATGTAAGGTTGGCAGCCTTACAAATCATTTATTTGTAATAAATGATTTGTAATAAGTGATGGCCTCTGTAATGGTGAGATGATACAAGTATTTGCAGACTAAACTATGGCACAGAGCCAAGAGTTGAAGAGGAACAATGATGACACAAACCATCTGACTGTGCTGGCTGAAGGCAGATATTTGTGTGTGTGTGTGTGTGTGAGAGAGAGAACATTGGAGCATACAAGGTATCAGGAACCATGTTGCTTTCTTCTAGTACAGAGCCTCCATATAGATCAAGATCTGTGATCAAGTCACCACCTGACTGAGTTAACAATAATCTATTGATTTTTCTAAGGCTGATCTGTTTTCTACATGGCCCAAAAGATCAGTTAAATGGGGATGGAACAGGATTTACAACCCCAGTATTTTTCAAGTACTCGATGGAGGCACTAATATCTGAAATGCCCTCAGGAGTGCAGAATTGATTTTGACTTACTATTTTGGCAGAGAGGAGTTATCCCTGAGACTCTCATTTTGCTATTTCGACCATAATGCCTTTTACTTCATAGTTCAGGGGTCTGATGTTGTGATTCTGTCAGTTACTGACTATGCCTATGTCAACGGAGCACTTAGGTGTTCGGAAATAACCACTAGCATGTTCCTGGACTCACTAGGCCCAAGCAGAGATGGAGGTGAGCCAAAGCTCCGGTTATAAATTGCCTCCTAAGTACATCCTTTCTAACTCTTAGAAAACAACAGCATTCTGGATCCTCAGGGGTTTATGTCATCTCCGAATCAATATCCAATTATTATTGGATGGTATGGGTAGTTCCTTTTCTCCACACATAGTTACTCTGTGTATAGGGTTCTCCAGAGAAACAGAACCAGTAGGATATACAGAGGTTTATAGGAGGAGATTTATTATGGGAATTGGCTCACATGAGTGTAGGGGCTGAGATTTGCTACAATCTGCCATCTGCAAGCTGGAGAACCAGGAAAGCCAGTAGTATACTTCTGAGTCTTAGAGCCTGAGAACTAGGGAAACTGATGGTTTAACTCCCAGTATGAGGCCTTCAGCCTGAGTATGAAGGCCTGAAAACAAAGAGCTCCAATGTTTGAGTGTAAAAGATGGATTTCCAGGCTCAAGAAGAGAGAGGGAGAATTTACCCTTCCTCTACCTTTTTTGTTCTATTTGGGTCCTCAATGGGTTGGATGATGCCCACCCAAGTTGGTGAGGGTGGATCTTCTTTGCTCAGTCTACTGATTCAAATGCTAACCTCTTCTAGAAACACCGTCACAGACACATCCACAAATAATATTTTACCAGCTATCTGGGCATCCCTTTGCCCAGTCAAGGTGAGACATAAAATTAACCATCACTTCTTGATAAATGACCCAAGGCTGTTTGGAGTAGGCTTCCTAGGAATCTTCTAGGAAGATTTATACTTGTAATACTATTGCAAAATCCCTCCTAAAATCTACCTCATCTGACCTTTATTCAGGGGCTATGGGTCTGTTTAGTGACCCAGGCCTGGAAATTGGATGAGAAGCCTTAGCTTCTTTATGTTGACTCAAGGCAGGCCTCTGTTCACCAGATGTAGGAAGTTTTTACTGGTGTTATACAAATCAAGTAGAAACTTAGCAAACTGCCCATCTATCACAGCCCTTCATCAATTAGCCCATATCAACGAGTCTTACAGTCAAACCATGTTGATATTCACTTTGGTCCTGCTGCCCATCACAGTTATCTTGCCCATCTTGCTCCTCCTTGTTAAGTGATGCTCTGTTTGGCTCATTGAAATCAGAGAGACTGGATAAATAGCAGCATCTTTCAATCTGGAAGGACAGCCACTATGGAGCTACAGAGCTTTTCAAGGAAGGTGGTGCTTCAATCTTCTGTAACTATATATTGACTAAAACAATGTACTTCTCAGTGCTTTGGCATGGGCAGTGTACTCTGAGCCCTCTCAGGGGATCCAGTTAGGAGGTGGGTTGTGTACCTGATTAATCTATTCCAACATTTCTGCCTTCTTAAATCTTGGGGTTCCTTCCTTAACAGTATTCCAAGGATTTTTTGTCATGTCAAATACATTTAGTGAAAGTGTAGCCAGATCTATAAATTTATTCTGGTCTATAATTGTATTTCTTCCCCCATGGTCTAGCACTTTTTAGAATCCATTTCCATGACATTCTTCAGGTTAACTGTAATATAAAAATGATAAAATATTTTAATTACTTTGGTGTGTAAGCTGTTCACTTTCTGAATTAGACTTTGTACCAACCTCACTATGACATGTTTGGATTTGATTCTAGTTGTTGATCTTGAAGCAATAAGAGATGGAAAGAGTGGAGCATGAGAAAACTTGTCCTTCCTTTGACAGCTATCCTACTCAGGTGAAGCCATTAGAGAATCTCAGGTCCAGGAAATCTCTACTCATCAGACAGGGAAGGAGGGACTGCTACTGCTGACCAGGGTGGCCCCCCAGGGACTTAGGGATCTAGGGTACTCAGAGTTATCTGAGCCTACCAAATGTCCCCATTCAAGTGATCAGGTTACTGCTCTTTCCCAATGCCCTAAATTTTCCAGAAAGTCTTGATGAGGTTGAGAATTGATTTATATTCACCAAAACTTGAGCTGGCAATTTAAAATCCTGAACTGGTTATTTCCTTTTTTGTTAACCTCAATAATGTAATTAAAAGACATTATTGACAGCCCCATGAACTTCACATTCTTCATTTTCATCATAACATTTTATTGTAGCAGCCACTTGGTGTGTCAAACCACTGACTCCAAAAGGTACTTCATTCCAAGTGATCTCAGGTGATAATTTAAATAACTATTTACTAATGCATACCATGGATTTCCTTGGGTCCCAACCTTTAGTTCCAGCAGGAGACTTTCTCTGTTGAAGCTTATTTAGATCAGATAGCAAATCCCAGATTGCCATTTCTTTGATATTCTGTTGCAGAGGGCAGAATCTAGCTTGTTTAATAAAGGGATTTGCTATAACACATTATGTGGGTTACAGAAATATTGGAAGAGTTGAAAAGCAAGTTCCAGGCTGAGCTTCTAGAAATGATTCTCAAAGCCGCAGAACAGAACTGGTTGCCAGTGTAGTTGGTGTTCCTGCTGAAAGGAGGAAACCAATCACCAAATTGGGAAGCTATCCCCATGGGTGCTAGCTCCAGAACCACTCTGTGGCTGGTAGGACCCACACCAACAAAAGGGAGGCTTCATTCCATGCTTCACTTCTCACTTCTTTAGTTCTGAATTCACGTTTCACAAAAAAAATACATGCATCAGCTGGCGGAATCTAAACCAGGCTGGAACTCCATCTGCAAGTTCATCTGGAAAATGGAGTTTCCGTCTTTCCAGTCTCTGAAGCACGCTAGAGGAAGGGCCAGCTAGAAGTTGAGAAAGCCAGTCCACTATATTCTTCACCTGATTCTTAATTGCTACATACTTTCCTTTCTCCTTCTTTTTCTTTTCTTTTCTTGTTTGTATCTACGTTTAGGTCCTCATCTGATTTCTTTTTGGCCATTACTCTGTCTTGAATGTTCAAGCTATTTACTGAAAAAATGTGTGGAGAGAAACAGGCAGCGTGATCTAGGGCAGCTGCCAGCTTCAATTTGTGAGCATTGTTTCAAAACATTTCTCACATATTCACTGTGTCTTCTCTTGGGGCACATTCTCCTTCATTTGGACAAATAAACAGTGAAGTGCTATATATCAATGGTTTTCCAAATTGTGAACTTATGTTTATTTATGTCTCTTATTAACTGATTCTAGGGTCTACTGCAAATATGATTGTACTTTTTGCCTCATCCCCACTCCAACTGCTGAGACAGGAAGCTATGTCTCAGGAAATAAAGGTGGAAAGTAGAAATGATTTCTCCTTTGGTCTTTTCTAGTTTACCCTTCCATGGGGTCCTGGAACTGAGCATCTGTAGAAGTCATCGATGCAGGGAAACCATAGCTGCTGAGGTTTGCTGGGCTGTCTCATGTACTTTTTTAGAACCCCGCAGGGACTCTGGAGAGACGTAAACTAGCTTGTGGCCTCCTCTCTGGATTTGGCAGACATCCTTCACAATGCATGGTTTGGGATTACAGCTATTCCTAGTTTTATTATACTTCTCTTTTCTACCTTTTATTCTTAGTTATTTTGTAGGCTCAGCTAGTATAATGTAATAAAAACAACTTTACCATGACATGTTTTCCCAGAAATATGGAAGTAGGAAGGAAATTGAAAGGAATATTTTAGATTTTTCTCTCTCTCACAGTACTTACAATAAAACAAAAATCAAGCTCCTTTTTACTCATGGCTTTTAACTCTTTTCTGCACGTAGGTGAGGGGTTCAATAGCAACCAAATAAAGAGAATGGATTTAATCAATCTAAATGGACGGTGATCTAGTTTGGGATGTAACTAATGGAAAATGCAAATAGCAACTTAAACCTCCACATTGTTTGTTACATGAGTGATAAATATAGCCTTTTCCCTGTATAGTCCTCCGGAGGAAACTTCTCAATCCGGGGAACCATTGAAAATTATGATGAAATTTTGCCTCTTCCTTGACCAATCTTCCCTTCAAAGCACCCTTGGCTTCTTAATAGACTCAACAGTATATTAAGAATAAATGGCTTCCCTGGGGCTACAGAGGGCAAGTGAAAGAGTTATGGGTATCAGGACTAGAGTAAAACTAGCACTATTTAGGTCATAAATGGAAATGTCACTGTGTTCTAGCACTGTTTGCTTTGCCTATTTATGATTTTAGTTATTTATACCCTGCTTTGTTTTAAAAATATTTCAGGCAACTTACAAAAATATACAGAATAAAAACAAATAAGTGAGGAAATTGAGGTAAAGGGAAAATATTATGGAAAAAACAAGATGAAGCAAGAGGTGAAAGAATTTAACCAATGTTTGCTGCAAGCTTCTGTCTTGTTGCTAAACATGGACTGATTATTTGGCTCAGAGCTTTCTAGCTGCCCCCGCGAAGAGGGAAATGTAATTAGTTACAAGATTCACAGACTCATTAAGATATAAACAAGGCCACCGCTCAGGAGACTTGCTTAATATTTCTGATACTAAAATGCTGGGTTAAAATGCAGTTTGTTTTCTTAACAACATTCGTGGGGTAAATAAAACAAGTTTCACAGACAAGTTTTTTGTAACTTCCCTTAATAAAATTCAGGGGCATAACACCAAGGAGTAATTCATTTAAAATTTATGCCAGCATTGGCTAGAATGTGACGGTTCAGGTGCAGACTCCTGCTGGTTCGTAGAATTCGAGTATTCAGAGAAATGCATTCATTGTGAAAATTGTAATTCTCTCAATTTTAAGAATTGTTTTAAATTTAAATACGATACCAGTATATGTAAAAAATTCAAGTAATATGAATAAATAAAGTAAAAAACAAAACCCACTTCTACTCTCCAGGAATAATCAGTGTTAAAAACACAGATATTTTTCTGTATATAAACGAATGTATTAATGTATCAATGCACACGCCCACACACACACACATGAGTAGAGTTATGTTCTGGTGTCCAACACTCATAGATCCAGAGCCATTGTTTTTTAATTACATGTTTTGGTGAAGGGTCCAGCTGCTGGTCTACATAGACTGGTGGAATTACTTTGTTTAGGGAGAGTGCTCTTCATGCTACCAGGAGCAGATAAGTCCCAAAAGGACATCTACCACGACATCGACTCATGCGGCAGGGGATGCAGAAGGGGAGCAGTCTTCAGGTCAAGCTCTGGATCTCTGCCCCCTGCCACCTGTTCCCCTCCAACCAGACAGCAAACATCACATACCTACTTCTGGGCCAGAGAAGGGTGAGTGAGAAATCAAGGAGAAAAGAAAAGCTCTTGTCCTTGGTTGCCGCAAGTGCCCTGGTGGCACAGAGACAGCCAGGTCCAAAAGACCACGGGTCACATGAAAGAGAGGTGACAAACTCAAAAGGAAGCAGACAACAGAAACATCAGTGTACAGAATCAAAATAAATATCACGTGCGGTCTAAGAGCTATAAACAAAGTTATCACAACCAAGGAACAAGATTAGGCATTTATGAAACAAGAAGAGATAGTAATGGCAAAAATTAGAGAATGTGAATACAAGAAATATGCTATAAATATTAACAATAAAATCTCACTCTTTTCCAGAAGAGCAATACAAAAACAGGTGAAGAAGAAATTATTGAGCTGGAAATGCGAGAAATGACATAAAATGACACATGGGGAAAAGGAATACAGAAGCAAAAATACAAGGAAAGTTGAGACATGGATGATAGCATTTGACATTCCAGCATCAATCAAAATGATAAAGAAAACCCCCAAATTCTGAGCAGGATGTATTCGGGGCACACACACACTCTCCTAGCTACATACTGGAGAGATTTTAGGATGTGAAGGATGAAGAGAAAAGTCCTAAAAATTTCTGTGAAGAAAACAGATTGTTTACAAAGGAATGCGAACCTGATTGATACGAGTCTTCTTAGCAGCAACATCGTGTTGGAAAACACAATGCATGTTATCTTCAAAATGCTGAAGCAAGATTACTTTGTGTTCCTTAAATTAAGACTTTAAAACTAGCCAAATTATCCAACAAATGTGAGAGTGAAATAAAGATATTTTGGTACTTGGAAGATATATTAGTCAGGGTCCCAACAGTAAACAATGGCATACTCAAATTAGTATAATTCTAATAGAATTTACTTAAAACATTTATAGTCATATTTACTGATTTCAAAACTCTTGATTATTTAAAATAAAAAGCTTTACTAATTTCTTTGCTCACCAGCGGAAGCTGGAGAACATGAGACAACTATGATGGCTGCCTCCCAGGGCAGAGAGCAGAATGGAAAGGGTAGAGAAAAGGACGTTACAATGTAGAGGTTGATAAAAAGCCAAAGGTGAAGAATGGAGATTCAAAAAAATAGTTAAAGGTAAAAAGAAAGAGATGTTAAATTCTAAGGGTAAAATATTTTAAAAGGAAACAAGAGCTGAAAAATAAAGTTGCGACAGGTAACTGATTACTTAAGGAAGGATCAAAAGATAACCATGGTTGCAATATAAATCAAAAGGAAAAGTCATAAAAAATAATACCAAGAAAACAATCTTGAGTCATGGGAACTAAAACAAAACAAATACTGAATTTTTTTTTTTTCTGGATAGAAAATATCTTCAAGAAGGAAAGGGAAAGGGGAAAGGAGAGGACAGAAAGACAGACAGATACCTACAAGTAAGGAACTCATGTCAACAAAATCTTGAGGTGGCTCCCATTAGCCCTTTATGGGGAGAGAACCAAGATGCTCACTCTAATATGACGCCCCAAACTTTGGTCCTTTACTTTGAACCTGCAGGCCAGAACCTGTGGGCACTCTCTTGTGTCTTTACTTATAATCTCGGGGGGGGGGGGGGGGTGGTGTTTTTTTTTTTTAATTTCAAACAGGTGGTAGTTGGGTGTGTTGCTCTTCGGTGGCCCACATAGCTGTTAGCATCGCCTCTAAACACTTTCCACACAACTGGGGCATTGGAGCATTGGAGGAAGGTGGAGAAAGCCACGAGTGCCCATAGAATTTAAAGGCTGCTCAGTAATCCAGGACAGGGGTCCCTTCACCGTTGAGTGTAACAGTGAGTTGGTTGGAGTTGGCTCTAAGGCAAACACTGGGGCAGTCTGCTTTGGATTTCCCACTTTAAAGATGGTTTGACTTTTTTTTTCCATGGATAAACAAAGAAAAGAGAGGAGAAAAAGAAAATGAAGAGAGGAAAAGAAACATTGGGAAATCTCTCTTTAAGGCCATGGTTCCAGTCAGTGTACATCTCTGTAGAGAGTGAATGCCATTTTTCCATCACTGATCTTTACACTTTGAAACATTGTTGCAGATACAATTACGACAGTAAGCACGTGTCACTGCAAACTTCAGTAAACAAGTGGAACCCCCTTCTGTGCTCGCTTCTCCGAGGTGCTGCTTCCTTTGTCTTAAGAACTGCACAAAATACCCTATGAGAGAACACGACACAAAAACCACTCCTTCTGGACTTAAGTGTCATGAAACTAGACAGATAAACTATTTTAGTGAAATTTGTTGTAAGCTGAGCCAACTGAATTAAACTTCATGTCCAATGCAAACTGATACTTGATCTCTGGTGTGAGCACACGTGTGTCGCTCCCACCTGGGTATGCTCAGGGTTTATGGTCTTTTGTACTTTTGGAAACAAATGTTATTATATCTACTTTCCCATAGCTTTCCCCTTCTGTTAATGGAGTGGGAAATGAAATATGCTTTCTTAACTTCCCCTGGGCTTTAAGTAAAGTTAGGCTATGACTAGGCAACCAGCAATCGGAAACAGTGAGAAAGGAATGGCAAATTCTCACAAGTCAAGTCCTTCCTTAACGTCAGCTACTGCACATACACTGCGTGGCAGCTAATGATAATAAAAAAGAAGTAAACAAAGACTTGTAGCCTTATTGCTCTTTACCCCTTCCTCTACCCTCCACACCCCAAGGTCTGTATCCCTGGGAGATAGGTGGCTGTCAACGTTAATCTTATTTAGTGGGTGGAGACATGGAAACTAATATCTATATAAACTGATTTACTTAAGTGCGAGTTCCTTAAGGAAAGGGATTGTATCCTATTGGTACTTTGAATCCCCAGACAGAGAACAATACCTAGCTTATGTTGGTTGCCCAAGAACAAACTGATTCTTCTTCATATATATTTGTCGCTCACATATGTACAGTTCTGCCAACCTCTATCATGAAAAAGATAAAAATAGTGCCAGGACCACAGAATTCTGGACCCTCCACAAAACATACAGCTCTGTCAGGATTGTCTCCTCTCTGGTTGTTCCAGCTTGACCTTTTATAGAGGGTAGATAAGTCCACACTCATTTTATCACTGGGGTGTGGAAACATCTTGATTTTCAAGTGGTGCAGGAAACCAGAAAGATTTGTATGAGAAACAGTGAGTGACATGGGGCTATAAAGTATCCAACCAGGACGTCTTATTCTTATTATTTTATTTTTAACATTTTTTACTTTGGGAATTAATGAACAAAATATTTTTTTCAATAGAATTAATGGTCCATGAGAGGCAATGTTGTGAGTAAAAAAAGCTGGAAGTCATTTTAGAATCAACTAATATTTACTGAATTGTCTATTATATGTCAAGTCTTTGCTAAGCTTTGGCTTTCTCCAAGTGAGTAGGACAGAGATGGTTCCTGTCCTCATTGGGTTGATGTTTTAGGGGAAGATGTGGGCAAAACGCCAACCAACTAAACAAACAACCAAGTAAACAAATATTTGAAGTGCTTCATAGAAAAGAAGCAAGGCCCTGCAGTAAGTAGAGCCAGGTGATAGGGTAGGGGGTCCAGAGGGAAGTGACTTCGGACAGGACCGGACTGGGTAACATGGGTTGAGGTCAAAAGGAGAGGCTGGAGAGGAGTGTTCCAGGCGAGTAAAACAGAAGTAAAAACTTTGAGGTGGGAAAATTTGCATGTTGGATCTAGATTTGAATATAAACGTGGTCATCTATGAGCGTAAGCGGGCAGGTTCTTTACCCAGGCCTCTTAGTTTCCCATTTGTAAAATCAAAATAATAACGTCTACGTTGAAAATTGGCGTGAAAGTCAAAACTCTCTATGGCAAAGCAAGACGTTGCAGACCTTCATAAAATGTTTCCCTTTTCTGCCAACATTTTATAGCTTTAGATGAATTCCCTACAGAAGTGACAGCAATAACAAAATGTTAACACATCCCAAGGATAAGTGTCATTTTTGTTCCAAGTAGCACTTAGTGTAAAAAAACTTTCGGAAGTTTTAAACAGGACTCAGCTGTACCCTAAAGACTGTGATGGTCACAGATTGCCATACCTGCTTTTTAATCCAAGTGACTTTTTAATCCAGTGACTGCAAAAAAATCAAGATTGAAATGTAACAGACTGAAGTCCTTACTTGGTGAGTTTTCAGCAATAGATTAGCGTGTATTTAATTGCCTTTTCGGAGTGAGTTAATTTAATCTCTTTTACATTAAACAGTCTTATCCAAGACTTCACAATGCTGCTGTATCACCACCAGGATTATCTTACTATCTACAGACAGCTTGCATTTTAAAAAGCCCTACAAAAACATGTGCCTGTTTATATGACCTTTCATAACTAATTCCAGTTGGGTTTTGTCAACTGGAATTGTAATGCTTGTTTTCTTAACAAGCACGTAACCTTCCCTTTCTTGGAGCAAGAACACTTGATACATTAAATGCTTAGAGCAATTTAAGTCCTGAGCAAACTCTGTTTGCTCAAACATGTTCCTCTGAGACCAAACCACAGCCATAAAATGAGCCACAATAAAATAATCCCCCGGATTAGTATCTGCAATCTGCTGAAGAATAAGTGGCTGCTCATGGGCACTGTCCAGACCACACTATACCCACCCCACCCCCTCGGGTGCCATAAATCAGAACCTATATGGTGGCTGTACTGATTGCATGAAGACCTGGAGATGGAGGCCAGGTCTGGAGTCACGGTGACCTAGATGCCCGCGGCTTGAGCCCTTGGCTATACTACATATCTAAGATGTGGAAAAAGACAGGCTTTCCCAGATATGCTCTGCCTTGCCTTGAATGGGAAGAGTAGGTGACTTGCCTTGTTCTGCTGCCACTGAGACCCCTAGTTAGCAGAGTTGAGGTTGCTAGGAAGGGCTAATGGGGGGAGAAGATGTTTCTATTTCTTATAGGTTTTTAGAGAGGTGGAAAGAGATGTTTGGAGTTTATGTTGGTGCCGAGGAGGAGAAAAGAGAAAAACAGGTTTGCCTGATGGGAGGGCATGGAAACTCAACAGAAAACAAAATTGTGGAATAAGTGAAGCGAAGCAAAGTGAAATTACTCATTGTAGACAAAGCCAGGGTGAGTCATCTGGGTTAAAAATTTTTTAAAAGCCCAGATTTCTTATCTTAAGAGAATAGGAAAGGAATACTTTTTGTCCAAATTATTCCCAGGAATGTAAACATTCTTTCTGAGAATTAGAGCCAGTGAAAGGAGATTTCTGTGGGTTGAGTTACAGGTGACCTCTTCTACTGGATACCTGTGAAGAATCATATTGACTGAGTGAAAGGAATCTTACCTTTGCCTCTGATCAGCCAAATTTGTGTCTCCATTTTCTCTTTATTAGTGGCATTTCTCTCTTGAAATTCTTGCCTACAATACCTTCCATCTATTTATTGAAATCCCACAGTTTCCTGTTAAAATCTTATCTCCTCTGTTGTTTCTTTTACTGACTCTCTTCTCAATAACCTCTCCTTTCTCTGACTTTCCTTAGCTACTCTCTTATTGTGGAGCTGGAAATGCTAGCTGAACCCAGAAGGGGAAAGAGAGTCAGGCTCTTGGTGGAATTGGTAGACTCGTGATCCCTTTAGAGGATCCCTCCGTGCAGCCCTATATGCAGGGATTGGTACTCTTTCGTTTGGGGAGCACAATGAGGGAAGTGTTTTGTGTAAGTTGGGTGGTGAAGGCATGATGCCAGCCTATGAGAGGAAACTGAATTTTTCCTCTCCTGGCCTTTGGGGTAGATATTGAGCTCCAGGGGACAGAGGTGAAGGCTGGAGGAATTGTGGTCATGAAAGACTCCGTGAGACATTGTTTACAAGCTGTGCTACTTTAGGACCCTTCAGAGCACTTACGGCATAAATTTGGTGAGAGAACCATGCCTAACCTTACCTCCACCTCCCCCCCAGCCACAGAGCCCAGTGTTGTGTTGCCCCTTAGGACTCAGGAGGCCGCTAGTGTGGGACTAGCAAGCATGCCAGACTGTGCTCCCACAGATGGCACCAGAAGCAGAAGCAATGGAGGAGTACCTAGGTGAAGAAGCCAGAGCAGAGGGACACAAACAGACTCATCCCATGAAAATGCAAGACCCCAAACAGGGCTCTCAGAAATATATAAGGGAGATTCTGAGATGGAGGAGAAGGGGAGGGGAGGGCTTATCTTCAGCATGAGCAACCGTAGTTCAAGAATACTAATCATATGGCATAAATATCAGTACGATTTTAGCTCTGCTCATAGCCCTTCCAGCTATTTCATTTATAACTGTCCTAGGTAATACATTTTTTTAAAAGCCAGATTCTGCTGGTTATAATCAAAAGTAGCCACAGGGGCATTTCTTTTAAAACAGTATTTTAAAAAATTCACTGTAGTAATGCCAAGGTTTTCACCAGAGGCTTATCCCAATTAATTGGTGTACCAGTCATGTGCCACATAACAATATTTCAGTCAATGATGCACCACATATATGGCAATGGTCCCATAAGATTAGCACCATACAGCCTAGGTGTGTAGTAGGCTACACCATCTAGGTTTCTGTAGGTGCACTCTGATGTTTGCACAACGGTGAAATCACCTAGCAGCACATTTCTCAGAATGCATCCCCATCATTAAGCAATACTGACTGTATTAGTTTGCTAGGGCTGCCATTACAAGGTACCACAAATTGGGTGGCTTAAAGAACAGAAATTTATTGTCCGACAGTTCTGGAGGCTAAAAGTCCAAGATCAAGGTCTTGGTACGGTTGGTTTCTCCTCTGGGCTGTATCTCCTGAGGGAGAATCTGTTCCACGTTCTTTCTAGCTTCTGGTGGTTTGCTGACAATCTTTGGCATTCCTTTGCTTCTAGATCTCTGCCTTCATCTTCTCGTGGTATTCTCCATGCAAGTGTGTGTCTCTGTCCAAATTTCCCCTTTATATAAGAACATCAGTCAGGTTAGGGGCTCACAATACTCCAACATGACCTCGTCTTAACTAATTACACATACGATGACCCTATTTCCAAATAAGGTCACATTCTGAAGTACTGGGACTTCATCATAAGAATTTGCGCAGGGGGTGGGGGGACACACACAGTTCAATCCATAACAGTTGGAGACATTTAAAACCTATAGATGAATTAGATTCTCAGTCTGAGAATCTGGAGCTCGTGGTGGGGGGACAGAGTGCTGTCTTTGAAGATGAAGTGCTCAGTTAAGATACTGGTGATTCTTCCATCCTGGGTACTTTTTTCCCCCGGCGGTGAGAAGAAAGAGTGACCGTGAAGTGAACAGATGCTCTCTGGTTATAGTCATAATACCTTTTTTATTGAGATGTAATTGACATATAACTTTATTTTAGTTTCCAATGTACAACATAATGATTTGATATTGGTATACACTGCAAAGTGATCGTCACAGTAAGTCTAGTTACAGTTTGTCACCATACAAATTTACCAAAAATGTTTTCCTTGTGATGAGAACTTCTAAGATTTACTCTCTTAGCAACTTTCAAATATACAATACAGTATTATTGACTATAGTCACCATGCTGTACATTACGTCCCCATGACCTATTTATTTTATGATTGGACGTTTATACTTCTTAACCTCCTTCATAATATCTTTAAACCCAAATGAGAGCACACGGTATAACACAGGCTGATAATTGATGAAATGTACAAATGGGGCCAGGGATTCTGGGGTTACAACTACCGAATCTGTGGTAGGCTATTCATGGGAAAGGATTGGTTGTGATCCATGTGATTCCAGGTTTAGTAGGCCACCAGCCCTCCAAAATGTCCACACCCTAATCTCTGGGATTTGTGAATATGTCATGTTTCATGACAAAGGGGATTTTTCAGATGTAGTTAGGATTAGGGACCTTAAAATAGAGAGATTATCCGGGATCATCCAGATGGGCCCAATTAAGCAGAGGATTTTCTCTGGCTGAAGGCAGCTGAGATGAGGTCAGAGAGATTCAAAGTATGAGCAGAACTCAACTGTCTATTGCTGACTTCGAAGAGGAAGAGGCCAAGGAATGTGGGTGGCCCTTAGATGCAGAATGACCCCCAGCTGACAGACAGCAAGGATGTGGGACCTCTATCCTGCAACCACAAGGAAATGGATTCTGCCAACAACTTGGAAGCAGATTTTTCCTAGAGCATCCTAGAACCCAGCTAGGCGACACTTTGATTTTGACCTTGTGAAACCAGAACAGAGAAACTAGTGGAGCCAACCACACTTCTGACCTGCAAAACTGTGAGATAATATGTTTGTGTTGTTTAAACTCCTACATTCATGGTAATCTTACAGCAACAGAAAACAAATATACTAGGTGTCAACTGGGGTTTCTCTGCCTTTAAGATCGAGGTAAGATTGGCTTCAGTCTTCCTTCCAGCATCCTCACCAAGATTTCTGAAGGCCTCAGCTCATGTAGAATAACGTATCCATGCAGGATCTTCTCTTGCTCATAGCACCTGTTTCTTCTATTGCCGAGTCTTGTAGAGCACTTGTGCAATTGAGTTTGCTTTCTCTTGCCTTCCCCTTGGCCAGGAAAAGAACATGCTAGGCTGGCCTGCTGGAAAATGAGTGACATGTGGTGCAATCCAAGTTGCCCTAGCCAAAGCATGCAAGGTCATTCTAGATCAGCTGACAGCCAGCCCATCACCAGATAACTTGTGAGCACCTTGGGCAAGACTGGCAGAACTGCAAGATAACCCCAGATATGCAAGGAATAAACACTCATTGTATGTGATACTTTGTTATACATCGATATGATGGTGATAGTTAACTCATAGTGACCTGAAGGAAACTTTTGTTCCGTAATAGTATCAGCCTTTTTACTCTTTCTGCTCCTTCTCATGTCTTAGCCACACTATTTCTAGACTGATTTTAGTATGCTTTCTCTCTGTTTTTCTGTCTCCTGTTTATTCTTATTGATGTTAATTTCTTAGCTTTAAAAATAATAGCTTCTTTCAATAGCCTGTTTATCAGAGGCAAACTCTTTATGTGGTAGTCGTCCGGGTAATTAGACAAAGAGTGAATTTGCAGGAGGTTAATTCTGAAGTTGTCCTGAAGGGTGTCCCTAGGAGTCTGGGTGACCACAGAATGGTCAGGGTCCAAAACAGTCTCCAAAAAGGGAAGAGTAATGTCTCTTTTCCTGGTTTCTTACATTAGAGAACATCACTCAAGTTTGAGTACTCAAGGGGCCTTATACCTGTCCTTATGACATCCAGTCCCAAATTACCTTGTATTGTTATTTTAAATATATATGTCACATAGCCTCAATAAGATTGTAAGTCCTTTGAATGTAGGCTTTGTTTCCTATATCTTTTTGAAATCATAATAGGTTGCCCAGTGCACCCTGCATATAGTGGGCCCTAAATCAGTGTTTGTTAACAATGATGAAGAAAAATAAGAGACTGAAGGAAGAAGAGAGATTATGTGAAGAATATCTCTAAATAGTTTCAACCTCTCAATTTTTTTTATCTTAACCCAAGAAGATACACTCTAGATTGAAAAAGGAATAAATTCAAATAAATAAAATTTCTTTAAAAAATCATTTTTAGAAAGGAAAAATAATTGTGAAATGTACAAATCAAATGAATAGTAGATTGCAAACTGGAGACCTTGAAACTACTGAAGTCAAGAGGTGCAAATTCAACAGCTGCCTATGAAGATTGTAAATCATTGAAATAAGCACTGGCTCCATATGCCCAGGACAGAAAGCTTGCTGGAAGGCAGCTGTTGATGCGAAAATCATTGCTTAATGTTAAATTTGCTTTTGATAACTCCTTGGCAGAATCCTACTAGCAGTTATAACACAAAGCAGAATATGTTGCAACAACATGTGTGAAAATATCAAGAGTCTGAAATTCATTTTATTTAGGAAACACATCCTTTGCTTATACTTGGAATTTTCACTGATTCTTATATTCATTTAGAATTTACAAGATTTTCCCAGACTGTTAATAAAGATTAGCTATATATTCAGAGAATCTTTTTTTTTTTGAGGAAGATCAGCCCTGAGCTAACTGCTGCAAATCCTCCTCTTTTAGCTGAGGAAGACTGGCCCTGAGCTGACATCCATGCCCATCTTCCTCTACTTTATATGTGGGACGCCTACCACAGCATGGCGTGCCAAGCAGTGCCATGTCCGCACCCGGGATCTGAACCTGCCAACCCTGGGTCGCCGAGGCAGAAAGTGTGCACTTAATCGCTGAGCCACTGGGCCAGCCCCCAGAGAATCTTTTAAAAATAACTTTAATTTTTTTTCCTAATACAGAAGTAATATGTACTTAGAGTAGTAATCCACATGCCCTGCTTTAAATTCCTAATACCTACACACAAACGTTTGGTGTTTGCCATTTTTAGATATTTGGCATAACACCCTGACCTTAATATAATGACCTTTGAAACCACAAAAAATGACATTTAGTTGAGTGTGCAAATAGCTGTTGAGGAATATATTTCAACCTAAAGGTAAAGAAAAGGGATGCACTGTTACTTTGAAAGTCTCAGTCTTGTCATCTTAACTCTTTGTGCCTACGTACGGTTCTTGTGATACCAGGTATGGAAGAGTCAGCGTGGCTGCAGATTGATTGCTGCTCTCCCCACTGAGGGGTGGAGCCCAGTTCCTCTCTCTCGGAACCTGGGCTGGCTTTAGTGATTCCTTAACTAACAGAACATGGTGAAAGACAATTTCTGAGACTTTTGAGGCTAGTTCCTAGGAAGCCTTGCAACTTTGCCTAGGTCTACCAGAACACTCTCTGGAAGCTCTGAGCTGCCACATAAGAAGTCTGCCTAACCTGACCCTGCCATGCTGGACAAGTGCTTCTTCTAGCTTGCAGCCATAGCTTCCAGGGTGCCAGACGTGTGAGTGAAGCTGTCTTGGACTCTCCAAAGTAGCCCATTAGCCAACTGACTACCACTGAGTAGCCTCAGTCAATGCTCTGAGGAACAGAAGAATCACCCAGCCGGAGTCAGCCTCAATTCTTGGTCCACAAAACTGACAGTTATATTAAAATGGCTTTTTTAAAGTCACATTTTGGAGAAGCGTGTCAGTTATCTATTCCTGAATAGCAAATCACCCCAATGCTTAGTGACTTAAAACAATAACAACCGTTACCTTTCAGTGTTTATGTGGATCAGGAAGTCGCAAGGGTACAGCAGGGCTGGCTGGCCTCTGCTCCACAATTTCTTTTTTCCTTTTTTTTTAAAGATTTTTAAAAATTTTTTTCCTTTTTCTCCTCAAAGCCCCCCAGTACATAGTTGTATATTCTTCGTTGTGGGTCCTTCTAGTTGTGGCATGTGGGATGCTGCCTCAGCGTGGTTTGATGAGCAGCGCCATGTCCGCGCCCAGGATTCAAACCAACGAAACCCTGGGCTGCCTGCAGTGGAGCGCGCGAACTTAACCACTCGGCCACGGGGCCAGCCCCTCTGCTCCACAATTTCTGAGGGCTGAGCAGGGAATATTTGAAAGTTAGGGTGACTTGATGGCTTAGGGCTTGAGCCATTTGGAGACATCTTCCCTTCCATTTCTGGTGGTTGATTTGCTGTTAGCTAGGACCTCAGCTGGACTATTGGTTGGAACATCATGTGGCCATGTGGCTTTTCCCTGTGGTCTCTTCACATAGGCTACTCTGGGCTTCCTCAGAGCTTGGTGCCAGTTCCCATGAGAATTAGGTGAATGCTCTATTTCCTCTTATGCCCTAGTCTAGGAAGAAGCACATGTCCTTTCTGATGTAGTCATAGGCCACCTTGATTAAGGAGAAGGAAGATAAATCTCAAGTCACCAAGTTCCAGGGTGTTTTGCCTGGGGCTGAGTGGTTTTTTGGGACATAGAACTTTTCATTGCTCAAACCAGAAATTTCCAGGCAAACTAGGATGAGTTGGTCACCTTACTAAGCCCCATGTTCTGGAGGAGCGTCAGAGTCACATTGTATTAAGAGCATGTCAGGTGGGAGACAATGTTGGGGCCATGATTGAGAAGTAAATTCCCCCAGAGGTGTTTTATTTATGCGGGAATGTGTAACTGGAACACCAACTGATGTTGCAAGGGCAACAAGCCATTCATAGGAACGTAAATCCTGTGAGGACAGAGGTTTTCCTTCCTGTTCATCGCTGAGTCTCAGAACCTAGAGTAGTGGCTGGTACATAGTTAGTAAATGTTTAAGGAAGGACTGAATGAATGATCAGTAAGTGCCACGACCTTCCATTATAAAATCCAGCCATACCTGACTTTACCACACTCCTCTTGCTTGCTAACAACTGGAGGAGAAATCGTTTAAAATGTTTTTTAAAAATGAAATGGCAGCCTTCCAGGGCAGTAGAAACTAGAAAACTAATCAAAACCAATAAACTTTAGAGATTACCACCTCGCCCTCATGAGACCTGCCCCTGCATTCTCTCCCTTAAGTGTGCCTCACAGGAGAACGTCCGATGACTGCAGCAGGGACAAGAGGAAGAGGATGCTCAGGGCTCCTTGTATTGGCCTGATGACTAAGGTGTTCCTGTTGTGACAGGGTGCTTTTGGCTCAAAGTCATACCCCTCCTCTCATTTAAGGCAGTTAGGAATACTGCTTCTGCTTCAGAAAGCCCATCAGGAAGAGAGGAGACAATGCGGCAAATTCTAAAACCAGAACCAAAAGCTCTGCTATTCTAACTAGCAGAAATTAGGAAATTTAGGAGAGGAGATCCATGCTTTAAATCACATTCCCTTGAGGACATACATAAACCATTGTAGAAAATAAAGGGGAACAAAATCATTGGAGGCCATCTTGACAGCTGGCTATACTCTGTTTAATTCCTCATTTTTCATATCAGAGAATTTATCAATATAGTCTAAAATCGAAACATGGTGCTGCATTATTTCACAACTCCAAATTCTTAATAGTATTTCACCAGCAAGTTTGGTCACGTTTTGGTCAAAGTCAGACCAAGTGAAATTTTTTTCTATATTGCGAAAGAGTGACTTTTCCTTTCTCTATTTTTGCCTTGACAGGTCAGTGCTTTTTACATATTTTTCTGCACATTCTCCATAATTCTATAAATTGTCTTAATCCTAGAGTTTGTAAAATAGACTTTAAAAATGAGTAAAACACTGCTTCTATTCAACACTCTTCACACTGATGCTACAGTGAGAGATTAGATATTAAATTATATCTCTAGAATAAAATGAGATTCATTTCCATAGAGAAATTCTGTAATTAAATATGGTGTCCTTCCATCTAAGCCATAAACTTTACTGACAGAGGTTGTTATTGTATTGAATAATTCTGGCATAAATTATTGACAAATGACGGAAAAGATTCTAATTTAGTTGCTGTATTATAACTTGCATGTATATTTCGTATGGTATGGTGACCTACTTCATTCCCAGTAAGGGTTTTAGCATTAAAGTCTAATTTGTTGACGTTAATATAGCTAAAGCAGATTTATTTGGTTATTATTTGCTTGACATATCTTTTCTATTGCTTTTTACTTTTAAACTTTCTGTATACTCATGTTTTCAGTATATTTCTTTTGAACAGCATATAGCTGAATTTTTTTTTCAAGTTTGAAAATCTTGTCTTTTTTTTTTTTTGAGGAAGATTAGCCCTGAGCTAACTGCTACCAATCCTCTTTTTTCTGAGGAATACTGGCCCTGAGCTAACATCCGTGCCCATCTTCCTCTACTTTTTATATGTGAGACGCCTACCACAGCATGGCTTGCCAAGCAGTGCCGTGTGCGTACCCGGGATCTGAACCTGTGAACCCCGGGCTGCCGAAGTGGAATGTGCATACTTAACTGCTGGGCAACCTGGCCAGCCCCCAAAATCTTGTCTTTTAACTGAGTCAGTTAGGCCATTTAGATTTGTTTTAATTACTAATATATTTGAATTTATTAATATTATCTTATTTTGTGTTTTCTGTGTGTACTGTCTTTTGTTTCCTCCCATATTCATTTGGATTAATTTAATATTTCCCTCTACCAGTATTTTTCTCTACTTATTAGTCTGGAAGTGACACACAATTTCTGCTCTTTCGGTAGTTGCCTTACAAATTTTATTATGCATACTTTGTCAAAATCTGAAGTTAGTATCTTTGCCCTCTTTCTACACAATGTACAATGAAAAGCTTTAATTTTATAATTTTTACAGTCAATTTTACAGTTTTTAAAATACTTATTCACTCATAATTTTTGTCACTTCCTATTGTCATACATTTCTGGTCTTTCTTTTTTATACCAAAAGATAATGTTTTTCTAGTTCACCCATGTGTTTATGACATTTTTTAATAATCAACATTTCTTCCTGTTTCTCAGTTCCCATCTGGAGCCAATTTCCTTTTTCTGAAGTATATTCTGTATAATTTTTCCATGAGTGTTTCTTAATGACCAAATTTCGTATTTTTGTTGTCTGAAAATATATTCACTCTAATTTAGAATTTTATTCCTAGAAATATATATATTCTTAGAAATATATATATATATCTCAGTATTTTTTCCTTTGGTGGTAATTTCTCATTTTCATTAGGCTCTTTTAAACATAATTTATTTTTTTTAATGTCTAGGTGTTAATTTATTTATAATTACCTTGCTTGGGGTAAGTTGTGCATCCTGAAACTGTGGTATGCTACACTTCTCTAGAAATGCAGCATCCTGAGCAATCTCCCTTTACGTATCACTTCAGTACGGTTCTCTTCTGCCTCTCTCGTGGAAGTCCAATCAGATATTTTTAAAAATTTCATATTCTATCCTCTTTGTCTCAACTCTTTTCATATTATTTTCCATTTGTCTCTCTGCTGGGTTTTGCATAATTTCTTCTAATCTTCCAGTTCGGTAATTCTAGTCAGCTGTGTCTAGCAAAATACAGTCGTTTCCTTCCACAATTGTCTCCACTCTCTCTCTCCAATTCCCCTCTCAAGAAACAACCACTTTTGATGTTTCTTAAAACTATTGCTTCTCGTATTTACACATCTACATATTTCCAAGTAAAAGACATGTGTCGTACCCTTTGATTAATCAGTTTTAGACGTTACTGATTTCCCTTGTGTTATTTTAGGTGATGTTTTAGGGCTTCCATGCAGCATCTCCTCTTCTTCGCCTCTTCTCCTTTTTAATAGAATTAAATGACAGTTTTGGTTAAATCAATATTTACTGTTTAATCATGATGTCTGTGGAACTATTATTCACAGCGAAAAATGTAGTAGTTTGCTTCCTTTCTTACCTTTAGTTTTAACTGAACTCAGTAATTGAATTGTTTTTCATTTCATTATTTTTTTGTATTTGTTGCTCTTTTTTCCTGTGATTTCTAATAGTCTCTCTAGATAACTTTTTACAATGTTAGTCACATAAGTAAATTTCTAATTTTTGATATATTTTCTTGAAAGCTCTCTCTGGTTTGCTTCCATTGACTTCCATCTTGGCTGGTTTCTCTCTCAGCTTTCTACATGGAGTCATCCTGAGGCTTCTCCTCATGATCGTTGGAATTCCTTTTGCCTTTCTCCTATACTGGATTCCAAGTTTACTTGACATCTCTCTCTCTTGCTCTCACTCTTCTCATTTCCCATGTATTCTCTTGTTTTGGAGGAAAATGTGCTCCAATATTCCTTCAGATGAGAAAGATGATACAACGGAAAAGGGCATTTTGATAACTGTCCTCAGCATGTATGTCTCTTCAGTCCTTCTGCTCTAATTGGACCAGTTTTCCACTTTACTATTAACAGCTGTCATCTTGGCATGCTCCTTGAATTCAATCTCATAGAGTCTCTTGCTTCTCTCTTGTGTTGAATCTCATTTTCCTTATTCCATTTCTTTCTCTTTCTTGATTTATTTCCTTTTTCGTTGGAAGACATCCTTCATATGAATCACATGAAATTTCCATTTTTTTGTAGGTCAAAATGGTTAAATATCATCATTTTCATTTGACTCACCCTAATATACAAGCTAAAAGACCACATGTCAATCTTAGCTAGAATCTTATGAGATTTTTCCAGTCCAACTCTTTCTTGTGATAAATGGGGAAATGAAGGCCTAGGAACTTCGAAGGACTTGCTCAGGGTTTTCTAGCTGAGGACTTGGGCTTCGTTGGGAAGTCATCATGGTGCAGAGACTTATCCCCAACCGGAGCCTCTGAGTTGTTGCTGAGGCTTAGTTGTTGAGACTGGAAGTGATTCTGAAAGTCTCCAAACGGCCACTTGTGGGAGCCTTCCCCTGTAGGTAGCCACCTTTACCACTGCAGAAATGTCTTCTCCTGAGCTTTCCACTGGTTCTCAAATCTGAATGGAAAATTGTCTGCTCACTCATAAGTGGGTTTATCATGAAGTCATTGATGCTTAAACTTCAAGGCCCACCACCTGTCTGGGCTGCTTCCAAGACCCCAGCAATATGGTTGGGTGTTGTAAATTCAAAGAGTACCTTAGTATAGTCCCTGCCAAGAAAACTTGAATTGCCCTGAATTGAAAAACTTGAATTGAAATCTTACAGTTAATTTATGCTGAAACTTTATATTTTCTAAATTCGACAACAGTCCTGAAAATGACATTGGGAATAGTAAGCTGTGAAGCTGAAAGAAACTTTTTTAATCTGTCAGTAATGAAAAAAACTTTGATCCACCATTCTAGAGGAAAGGTAAATTATCTTTTAATTCCCTCAATAGAAAACACTACAAAATCATTATCATTTAAAAATGTCATCAGAGAATATACAGCCAAAAATATAGGAAAAAATATTATAGTTTATCATCAAATTAATTAGTAAAATATTGGTTTTTTTCTGGAGCAGAAGCTACGTGGGAAATAGTTTTGAGAACTTAAGTGTCTATAAAAATCTTTAGATTCTAGTTATCTTTGACTTTGGTTTGGGTCAAGTTGGAAGAATTTCCCTCTGAGTTTGACGGGATAGTCTCAGTTACCTTCTTAAGTCCAGTCTTATTGCTGAGTATTCTATCTGATTCCTTATTATTTGTAAAGTAATTTTTTATCCCCCCTGTTCTCAGTGTTCTGTCATATCACAAGGATATGCCCTGAAGAATATTTCTTTTCATCCCTTGATGTAGGTTTTGTGAAACTTCATTCTAGAAATTTGTCTTTCAGTTCTGGGAAATTTTCTTAAATTATTTTATTAACGGTTTCTACACTTCTATTTTCTCTGTTTTGTGTATGTGTATACGTGATCCCTTTTTAGCCCTTATTATCTAGATGTTAGCTCTCTTGGCTTGGTTTCTAATTTTATCTATTTTTTCCTTGCTTTCCATTTCTTTGTAATTTTTTTTACTTTCATGGAAATTTTCTCAACTTTTTTATTTGTTTTTGTTTTTGATGAGGAAGATTGCCCCTGAGCTAATATCTGTTGCCAATCCCCTTCTTTTTGCTTGAGCAAGATTGTCCCTGAGCTAACATCTGTGTCAGTCTTCCTCTATTTTGTACATGGGACGCTGCCACATCATGGCTTGATGAGCAATGTGTAGGTCTGCACCCTGGATCCGAACGTGCAAACCCTGGGCCAATGAAATGGAAGACGTGAACTTAACCACTATGCCACTGGGCGGGCCCCTCAACTTCATCTTTTAACCTTTCTATTGAATTTTCCAATTCTGGATATCTATATTTACTTTGAAGACTTCTTTATTAGTCTCTGAATATTCGTTTTTGTAGTGTTATCACAAACTTTTCTTATTTCATGGATGTAATATATTTTCTTACCTCTCTGAGGATATTAATGACAGATTTCGAAGTTGTCTTCTTCTACAGTGTCAGTTTCTTCAAAGTTACTTTGTTTGTTCGAAACCATGTTAAAGACTTTACTCAAATTTCTGGTGTCTTTGGTTTTCTTCTCATAATTAAGAGTGGGAGACTAAAATGTTAATTGGAAACTCTGACAATATAAGTGGAAATTATTGACTTGAGCTTCTTTAAAATAATCTGAGTGGGATTTTTGCTGGAGAACCCCAGTATCCCAGTACTTTCAGGTTTTCCATAAGACTGTGTGGATTTCTAGGAGAGTTTTCTTACCAAATCCTCTGTGGAGTGAAAAGGTTACTGCTCTGGTAGTTGAGTGGGGAAAATGGGTTGTGTGTCTCAGGCGTCAACATTCAATATGTTTTCAGTCAATCTAAGTCAGTCAGTCCTCCATTTCTCCAGGAAATCATTGTCCAGTCTTCAGCCGGGATTGAGGAGGAGCAGTCATCAGATTATGAAGAGGAAAGCATCTAGGGAAACCTTAATTTATCACACATCTTTTGTCAAATCCTCCTTATTTTAACTTCCCTGTCCACTACAAATTCCAGAAAAACCTATTGTTACAATTCCTGAACCTTTTGAGGATTCTTCTGTGTAAACTACTAACCTAAATTCTTAGGTTTCACTACTGCTGATTTTGGATTAGGCGTTCTCATTCCATCTATTTTCCAGGTCCCAAAAGTTTGTTATTGTTGTCACCTCTCTTGTTTTTCCTGTGAATTTTTGTCTTTAAAATATGCCGTTATAGTGAAGTTTTTGAGACAGTGAAATCGGATGTCTTTGTGAAATCTACTCTTTTAACTTGGAAGATTTTTTTTCTTGACTTCAGAGGGTGATAGATGAGACTTCTCCCAGCGCTCATGAGAAAACTTATGACAACAATTTAAGTGGAAAATTAGAATATATCTAATGAGCTTCATGCACCTTTCCATTTATTTTAAGCATTATTTTGATGAATACAGAATATTTTCATGATGAGCAAATTATCTTTGACAATAAAATTATTAAATTTATTGATAACTACTAATTTTTCTAGTGTGTTTGGCTTTTAGCAATTATTTAGAATTCAGTCACAATAGTGGTAGTGTCCAGACTGTGCGTATTCCTTTCAAGCATTTTCCAAACTTCGCACCTAATTGATTATTCCCTTCATAAGAAAAAATTGTTGGGCCAGCCCCATGGCCTAGTGGTTAAGTTCTTGTGCTCCGCTGCAGCGGCCCGGGGTCGGATCCTGGGCGCGGACATGGCACGGCTCATCAGGCCACACTGAGGCGGCGTCCCACGTGCCACAACTAGAAGGACCCACAACTAAAAAGTATACAACTATATACTGGGGAAATTTGGGGAGAAAAATCAGAAAGGAAAAAAAGGAAAAAGAAAGAAAAAGTTATCTTTATCACAACTGTAAACTCAGTAGAACCTACAGTAAGACTATCCTTGCTGTGGGTATTCCCCATATGTCTGATGAGAGCACTAACTTTATTTTATATGCATTTAAAAGTGGGAAAGCTAACAGGACTGAGGGACATCATACTCTAATGGCTTGTATTTCATTGTTTAACAATTGAGAGGGGGATAATCCAGAGAATCCACTTACATAAAATTTAAAAGCTAATAAAATTTTATAAAACCCTAAAAGAACCTATTTTGGTTTTCTTTTATGGAATTATTATTAGAAGAATCCATCTGATTATCATCTGTGCACTTAGGCGAAATAACAGCTTACTGGCACCGTGTGTGACACGGTCAGTTCTGAGCTCTCAATTTTTCCAGTTGTTGTGCCAAAACTATTTTAAAATGGTACCTGAGCCTAGCATTGCTTAATGTGTTCCTTCAACCTTTCTTCGTAAAAGATAAGTTTATATTTTCAAGGCTATCCTGTGTTTTCTGTTTTAACTTAGTTTAATATGAATGCTTTAAATTTCATGATTCTAACAAGAATATAATGTGGAAACCTGAGGGCTTTTGGCTTTACGCATGAAAGCAAAATAAAGAAAGTGAAGAGACTGACTTTACATTATTCAAATAGTTTTTTTCAATGTTTAGAAATTAGATTGAGATTAATCAATCCATATTTGAGAAAATTTTGAGTTATTTAATTTTTGCAGAGACAATATTAAAAAGAATTTTTTTTTTTTAAAGATTTTATTTTTTCCTTTTTCTCCCCAAAGCCCCCCGGTACATAGTTGTGTATTCTTCGTTGTGGGTTCTTCTAGTTGTGGCATGTGGGACACTGCCTCAGCATGGTCTGATGAGCAGTGCCATGTCCGCGCCCGGGATTCGAACTAACGAAACACTGGGCCGCCTGCAGCAGAGCGCGCGAACTTAACCACTCGGCCACGGGGCCAGCCCCCAAAAAGAATTTTTTTTAATTAGAATACTTGGATGTTGTAACTGCAAGTATGATGCAGTTCATGCTTGAATTTTGCTTGAATAAATAACTCCAAAAAGAATTCTACTCAAAGTGAGGTCTGAAAATGCATAACGAATTACCTGCTTTTCTCACTATTTTGAAACAAGAGTGGTTTGACTTAAAAGTGGTGGATTAAATGATTTTATTTAATAAGTATTTTGTTCTTCAAAATAGTCTGTCTCCTCTATGCCGTGTGATTCTTGGATAAAAATTAATAACTCCAAGGAATTATAAATATGAGTGAGATGAAATTAATGTTAATAAAGAAAATAATGTTTATTTGAAAACAAGTAATACAAGTGATAGCCTAGGCTGCTTCTTTCATTGGCACATGGGGGTCAGAGGTGCAGGGGAGTAAGAGTAATAAATAACACTGTGAACACTTACTATGTGCCAGACGCCATTTATGAGTGTTATGTGCGTTAGCTCATCTTCACAGCAGCCCTGTTAAGGCAGTAAACGTGTCATCATCCTCATTTCATAGATGAAGAAACAGGCAAGTCATGTGGCTGGCAAGTGGTAAAGCTACATTTAGCACCCACACATTCTGGTTCTGGAGTCCACAAGCTTAACCACCACTTAAAATTGCTGCTACTAAAAAAGAATTCTCCAGAAAAATATGAGATGCCCCCAAACAAAAGAAGAAAAAGAAGGAGGAAAAAAGGATAGAGTCAACCAGATGACTCAAACTTGTTCTGGCTCGAGTTTACCAAGTAAGTCACTAATCAGTATTATTGTGACATTGTAACCTTATTTGGCTTATAAAGAGAAAAGAATAACTAACATTAAGATGACTAAGGTAAACTGATCACATTTAAATCAAGAAGAAGCACAGTATATCTTTTATACTTGGTAGTTTTCTCTTTCAATTATTTATTCTACTGACATTGTGATGGTGGAGGGAGGATGGAAGTGGAAGGAATTTGAGATTCACATTAATGTTGAAATGCTTATTGGACATCCAGGTAGAGATGTCACGTATGCTGTTGGATAAATGTAACTCAAACTCAGAGGGAAAGTCTAGCTAGAGATATAAATTTGGGGATCATCATGACATGATAGTATTTAAAGTCATGAAATTGGTTGACATTACCTAGGAAAAGGATAGAGAAAGAGAAGGAAATCTCGTATCAGAGTAAGAGGAGAAGACAAAAAGGAGACTGAGAAAGAGCAGCCAATGAAAGAAGAGGAAATGCGCAAGTGTGCGGTGCTAGGACAGCAGAGAAAGGAAAGTGAGTGTAGTCAGATGAGCTCAAAACTACTGAGGGTTAGATTGTGTGAAAGAAAAGTTCACTGGGTTTGGCAATGTGGAAGTCATTGGTGAACTTAGCAAAAGTAGTTTAAGTGGAATGTGGAGAAGGAAGCTAGATTGAAGAGGATGGGAAAATTAAGGGGAAATGAGCCTGAGAAGACTAATACAGAGAGAGCCTGAGTAGCCTAATTCTGCCATACTTCCTATAATTATTCTCATCAGAGAGAGCCCAACTTTAATCACTGCCCTCTTCAACTCTGTAGAACCATCACCCACACGACGCTATCATCTTTTCTCTATCTTTGTTCAGCTCTTGTTTATCCTTCCACCCCATCTTTCCCTTCAAAATCCCTCCACTGTATCTTAGGGAATTCATTTTCTGTGGTCAAAAGTCTCTCCTGCATCCTCAATCATATCTTCAAATGTTACCTCTACTTCTTTAGTTGACCTTGACCTTGATGTTGTCTCCCCTCAATGCCATAGAGGCCAGGAGTGAGATCATTATCCTTGCTCACTATTGCCATTTCCAGGTGATACCCTCATTCTTTCAAGAGTTTTCCCGCCCAAATGGTTGGAGTTTAGGTTATCTTTAATGCAGCAAAGTTCTCAGAGAGTCTTTCTTAGAGTCTTTTCTGTTGATGATGACATCCAAGACTCTTACTCATATTTATTTTTTCTCCAGAAATATTATTTGGAGCCAGAATGTAACTCAAACATTGTTTCAGTTATATCAGAGAGTAAGGATTTTGATTACGAAATTTTCAGCTTTTTAAACTCCCTCTGGATATTATCTCTGAAAAATAAGAAGCTAACATATTTTTCTAAATATAAAACACCAAAAATAGTCATGCATGGAAGACTAATGTGACTGTTGAGAAAATTTGGGGGTTAACACAGTGCACAAGAAAGTAGATAGAAACTCTATTGTAACTTTTTGATTGTAAAAACATTCCGTATACTTATTTTCATTTTAATTTCTAGTCTACAGAATGTTTTGGCAAAACAAGATTTTTCTCTGAATTTATAATCCAATTTGTCTTCATGAAATGTTCATCTCCTTCTAAATCAACTTTTAACCCTAAGAAACATTCGAAACCTAGGAAGATTATCTCTTTGGTGCAAGAATTTTCCATTTTAAATTACTCATTATTCAGTTTTGATTAAAAAGATCAAGTGCCCAAGAATGGTAGAATTTGTAATTGTAGATAATCTTTTAATAATCAAACACTTTTCTGTCATACCCATAATGAAATCCCTGGTTCATTAAATTGACATAATTTCTAAATCTCTTAAATGTCATTCACACGTCATCTCCGATCTCTTAAGTAGTTTCTTAGTAAGGATAAATGACATATTGGGCCATGACTAGTTTTTGTTTAGCACAACAACTTGGAAATGAATCTACCTTCAGGATTATTTTCTACCTATGAATAGGCCCCAGTGGAGACCACAACCTCTGGATACCAGAGAGATTAGTTAGTGAGATGATAGCTGGAGGCCTTCACTGTCAGTTCTCAGCCCTGTCTTGTGAAATGCTTCCCAAGCTAAAACCTTTATCTGTTTGTGAACGTAATGTGGTTTTTCTCTAACAAAGTGGTCACATATTCCAGGAGTCTAATTCAATGTATTTGGTTGTCTATTTGACTTTTCCTTCTGCTTATAAGAAAGTTCAAGGCAGAGGCTCAATTCTTTGGCTGATGATGCTGCCTTTAAAACGACAACAGTAACACCAACGTGAAATCCATGGTATTTCAACAAGACTGTAAGTTCCTTGATTGCAGGCAGCAAATGATTCTGAAGATAGATTATTTTCCAAGTCTTATAATAATAGACAATTTTTTAAAAATTGCAATTGCCTGGGGCTGGCCCCGTGGCCGAGCGGTTAAGTTCGCGCGCTCCGCTGCAGGCAGCCCAGTGTTTCGTTGGTTCGAATCCTGGGCGCGGACATGACACTGCTCATCAGACCACGCTGAGGCAGCGTCCCACATGCCACAACTAGAAGAACCCACAACAAAGAATATGCAACTATGTACCGGGGGGCTTTGGGGAGAAAAAGGAAAAAATAAAATCTTTAAAAAAAAAAAAAAATTGCAATTGCCTATCCCCAGAAGGTAGCATGAACTCTATTGAAATCATTTGTTGGTGTTAAATACACACACTTTAGATCTGTATGTTTTGCATATAAATATTGTATATCTCCAACCTCCTTTTTCCTTCCATTTAAAGCAGAATCACACTGCTTTTCTTACATTGAATACAAATTATTTTTCTTTTTTTGACTTAAACAACCACCAAGCAGTAGAGATATGGAGATGAGTAAAGTGATCTCCAGCTAAATTTTCTTCTTTGAGCAAGAAGAGGCAACTGGCAGGCCAGAGCCGATAAGTGTTATGCATTCGTTTAAGAGTTTAGGCAAGTCCTTAAACTTCTCAGGGCTCCATCTACCTCATCCATGAAATGGGAAACTTGGACTAAATTACAAATCCTTGAAGAGCTAAAATTGGGTGATTATTTGAATGCTGTGAATCATTCCAAGATTAAAATTGAAGTTGAAAAGTGGGTCTTTAATAACCGTGAAAGAATTACTAAGCACTAAATTTATGCATGACATTTAGTTTTTCCGTAAAATTTAAGAATTAAGTCTCTGCCTTGACCTAGCTTATATTTAAAAGAAAAGTCAAATAGATAACCGGGTATGCTAAAGAAGACGTCCCATATATGTTGATTTATTTCTTCATCTAATCAGTTGTATCTCTTAGCTAGGCCCTGTGCAGGGAACAGAGAAGTCAAAGATGAATAAAACATGGACTCTGTCCTCAAGAAGTTTATAGTCTCGTTAATATGTTTAAAAATCACAGCAAAACATGACCATAGAAAGCTATATAGTAAGTTTATAAACTGAGTTTCCGCTTACTGTTCAGAACTGACATCACCTTCCTTTATTATGTTAGTTCGTGGCTTTCAATGTAAGTGCTAAACTCTTGAATTTTCCGACTATGGCATTTTGTAATGCCTTGTTTTTCTTAGATTGTAAGCTTGATGAAGGCAGGGCCATGTCTGTCTTATTTAAAGTTGTAACGCTAGCACTTAGCACAGTGTCTGGCATGGAGAAGATGCTAGATGTGTTTGTTGAAGTGAATTTAAGGGTATGAGCATGAGTCAACATTTGTTATTATGATATCATTTTTAGTTGCTTACTTTGAAGTATAACACACGTACAGAGAAGCGCACAAAATACTAATGTGCAGCTCAGTGAGTTACGCAGAGTGAACCCCTGTATAACCACACCAAGGTCAGTAAAAAGATCATTGTCTGCTTTCAACTCCTACCTCCTCCCTCCTTCCAAAAACTCCATTGTTCTGACTTCTTGCATTATCCACTGTGGCCCGAACAGGCTGCCAAAAGCACTGCTCAGCCTTTCATCACCTCTTATGGAATCAGGAGACACGGCAGTGGGAAATACCAGGCTCAACTCTCTGTGTCACTTTCTTCTCCTGAATCTTGGTCCTTATTTAGTCTGCCATCACTGGAAGATCATAATATTTTAAATCAAAGCACAGAGGTCGTATAGAAAATAATGACTACTTTTTACAACATAACTATAAATAGAAATATGTTGATTTATGTGTTTTCAAGTTATTCTTTCTTCCCATTTACCAATATTTGGTCTTCAGTTTTGATCCTTATAATTAAATATGAAGATATTGTCATACTCAGAACGTGTATACCCAGATGCACATAAAGAAGAGGAAGGAGAATGGGTCTGAAGATGATGGTAATGCTTTTGAGGTGTATTTCGTATAGAATTAATTTTTCTTCAGCTCAAGAAGAGAACATAGCAGAGACGTATTTAATTTCGAATTTAACTAAGGTTTTACTTTTGACTTCTCCTTTCATGTTTGTTCTAGGTATTCTTAGGAAAAAGTTTATAATCTAACCACACATTTAGTTAGTGCAATATATTATATATTATTCTCTTCTGACAAATTAATTTATCGTAAAGTTATTAAGTATCAGTTCCTCCATAGAACATTTAAAATATGGTTCAGTTTGGGAAGCATGGATTCACATAAATATTTTCAGGAAAAAACATACTTGTGTTTTATAATTAAACAATAATTTTGATTATTACACCCCTTACATTCCTAGGAATTTAAGTGTTACATACAGGAAGAGAACCTGGAATACACAGTCACACTGGAAAATAGCAGATCCTCTCAGGTCTCAATGAGATTGTGTTACTTGTCATATAGAACTGTATTAATGACAACCCAATTTTCTTTTCATTTAATAAGAAGATTAACTTTATTCCAAGAATAAGCAGGCTACCCTAAGTAGGACATTGACTGATTTGCAGATGTTGAACCATCCCTGCACCCCTGGTATAAATCCCGCTTGATCATGGTGTATAATCTTTTCATTGTGTTGCTGTATTCAGTTTGCCAATACTTTGTTGAGGATTTTTGCCTCTGTGTTCATCAATGATATTGGCCTGTAATTTTCCTTCTTTGTGTTGTCCTTGTCTGGCTTTGGGATCAGGGTGATGCAGCGTTGTAAAATGTGTTAGGAAGTGTTCCATCTTCTTCAACTTTTTGGGATAGTTTGAGAAAGATAGGCACTAATCTTTGAATGTTTGGTAGAATTCTCCAGAGAAGCCATCTGGTCCTGGTCTTCTATATTTTGGGAGGTTTTTGATTAGTGTTTCAATCTCTTTACTTGTGATTGGTCTATTCAGATTCTCTATTTCTTTTTGATTCAGTTTGGGGAGGTTGTATGAATCTAAGAATTTATCCATTTCTTCTAGATTGTCCAATTTGTTGGCATATAATTTTTCATAGTGTTCTCTTATAATCCTTTGTATTTCTGTGGTATCCATTGTGTTTCTTCTCTTGCATTTCTAATTTTATTATTTGAGCCTTCTATTTTTTTCTTAGTGAGTCTTGCTCATGGTTTGCCAATTTTGTTTCTCTTGTCAAACGACCAGCTCTTTGTTTCATTCATCTTTTTTATTGTTTTTTCAATTTCAGTTTCATTTATTTCAGCACTGCTTTGTGTTATTTCCCTCCTTCTGCTGACTTTGGGCTTTGTTCTTCTTTTTCTAATTCTGTAAGTTGTAGCTTAAGATAATTTGAGATTTTTCTTATTTGTTAAGGTGGACCTGTAGTGCTATGAATTTCCCTCTTAGGACCGCTTTTGCTGCATCCCATATGAGTTGGTATGGTGTATTTTCATTTTCATTTGTCTCCAGATATTTTTTGATTTCTCCTTTAATTTCTTCAGTGATCCATTAGTTGTCCAGTAGCATGTTGTTTTGTCTCCACCTATTTGTCACTTTCCCAGCTTTCTTCTTGTAGTTGATTTCTACTTTCATAACATTATGGTCAGAAAAACTGTTTCATATGATTTCAGTCTTCTTAAACTTATTGCAGCTTGCCTTGTTTCCCAACATATGGTCTATTCTTGAGAATGTTCCATGTGCACTTGAGATGAATGTATATTCTGCTGTTTTTGGATAGAATGTTCTATATATATCTGTTAAATTCATCTGGTCTAGTTTTTTGTTTAAATCCACTATTTCTTTGTTGACTTTCTTTCTGGATGATCTATCCATTGATGTAAGTGGGGTATTAATGTTCCTTACTATTATTGTGTTCTTGTTAATATCTCCTTTTAGGTTTGTTAATAGTCTCTTTATGTGCTTTGGTGCTCCTGTGTTGGGTGCATATATATTTATAAGTGTTATGTATTCTTGGTGGAGTGTCCCTTTTATAGTTATATCCTGTCCCTCTTTTTCTCTCATTGTCTTTTTTATCTTGAAGTCTACTTTGTCTGATATAAGTATGGCAACACCTGCTTTCTTTTGTTTACTATTAGCTTGATGTATCCTCTTCTATCCCTTTGCTCTGAGGCCGTGTTTGTCTCTAGAGCTGAGATGTGTTTCCTGGAGGCAGCATATTATTGGGTCTCATTTTTTAATCCAACCAGCCACTCTGTGTCTTTTGATTGGAGAATTCAGTTCATTTACATTTAGAGTGATTATTGATATATGGGGGCTTAATGCTGCCATTTTATCACTTGTTTTCCAGTAGTCTGTATTTCTCTTGTTTCTCATCCCATGTATTTCAGACTACCAATTCAGTTTTGTAGTTCTCTATAGTGGTTTTCTCATTATTTATCATTTGTGTCTCTGTTCTGATTATTTGTTTAGTGGTTACATGAGGTTTGTACAAAAAATTTTGTAGATGAGATAGTTTGTTTTCTGACAGCCTTTTATTTTCTTAGTCTAAGCCAATGCCATCCCTCTCCTCTTCCTTTCTAAGTTGTTGTCAAAACTTATTCCATCTTGTGTTGTGAGTTTGTGGTTAAAATGACAAGGTCGTATTTATTTTTGATGTTTTCCTTCCCTTTATCTTTAATGTTATAATTAAATGTTTGCTAACCTGTTCTGATAGAGAGCTGCAATTTTCTGATTTTGTCTATCTATTTATCTCCTTCTCAAGGCTTTTTAAACCTTTTTTTTTTTTTCAGGTATGAGGGCCTCCTTGATCAATTTTTCTGGGGGGAGGGAGGTTCTTATGGCAATGAACTCCCTCAGCTTTTGTTTATCTGGGAAAGCTTTTATTTCTCCATCATATCTGAAGGATATATTTCTCTGCATAGAGTATTCTTGGCTGAAAGTTTTTGCCTTTCAGAATTTCGAATATATCATTCCACTCTCTCCTAGCCTATAAGTTTTCTACTGAGAAATCCACTGAAACCCTGTTGGGGGTTCCTCTGTAAGTTATTTTCTTCTGCCTTGCTGCCTTTAATATTTTTTCTTTGTCATTGACTTTTGCCAGTTTTACTACTATATGCCTTGGAGAAGACCTTTTTACATTGATATAATTAGGAGTTGTATTAGCTTGTTTTACTTGTATTTCCAGCTCCTTCCCAGGTTTAGTAAGTTCTCAGCTATTATTTCTTTGAACAAGCTTTATGCTCCATTCTCCCTCTCTTCTCCTTCTGTAATATCTATAATCCTTACGTTGCATTTCCTAATTGAGTCAGATATTTCTCAGATAATCTCTTCATTTCTTTTTAGTCTTAGTTCTCTCTCCTCCATATGAAGACGTTCTATACTTCTGTCTTCTAGACTGCTAATTCTGTCCTCCACAATTTCAGCTCTATCATTCAGGGACTCCAGATTTTTCTTTATCTCAACTGTTCTGTTTTTCATCTCCAACATTTCTGATTGGTTTTTCTTTATAGTTTCAGTCTCTTTTGTGGAGAATTCCCTCTGTTCATTAATTTTTTTCTTGATTTCATTGAACTGTCTATCTGTATTTTAACTCATTGATTTTTTAAATGATAGCTATTTTGAATTCTTTGTTATTTAGATTGTAAATTTCTCTGCCTTCAGGGTTGATTTCTGGGTGCTCGTCATTTTCCTTCTGGTCTGGAGTATTAATATATTTCTTCATACTATTTAATGGTGTGGATTTGTGCCTTTGCATAATGATAGTATCTGGTCACAGCTTCCACCTGTCACCACTGGGGTAGGTGGTCAGGAACAATGGGTCTGAGCCCATTGTGATCCCTGGCATGTGTGCCTATCCTTAGAATCTATGCTGATAGGGCCTGTCTACGATTTCTGGCTAGCTTGCTCACAGCTGCTGCTTTTCTAATGTATGCATGGGTGCTCTGGCTGACCAGCTGAGCTAGTGCATCAGGTGGGGGAAGGGGCGCTTTCTTTCATGCATGATCCCAGGGGCATTTATGTGCTGCCCTTGCTATCTGCTCTCCTGGGGGCCTGGCTTGATGAAGACCCCCTTGTAATATCTTAGCCTCCTTTTTAAAAAAATTTTTTTTTAAAGATTGGCACCTGAGCTAGCAACTGTTGCCAGTCTTCTTTTTTTTTTTTTAAAGGCTGGTACCTGAGCTAACAACCATTGTCAATCTTTTTTTTTCTTTCTGCTTTTTCTCCCCAAGTCCTCCCAGTATATAGTTGTATATTTCAGTTGTGGGTCCCTCTAGTTGTATAGCTTAGCCTCCTTTGTGTGGGGTTTTCCCAAGGGCTGTGAGGGAATTTGGAAAGCAAAGGTGTTCCTGCAAAGAGCTGCCCCTCCTTTCTCTTTTCTCAGAGCTACATGTGGTTCTGAACTCTGGCTTGCTGCCATTGGGGGTGGGAGAGGAGATTCCTTTACCTCCTTCTATTTCCTCCTGGAGGGTCCTGCACCTCCACCTTCAGATGTACGGCTGCATGGATCTCTCAGACGTCTTTTGTGTTGTGTGAATGTTCTCTATTGGTTTATGAATGTCTTTTCACTGTATCATAGCGGCACAAGTCTAAGGGAAGAGCTCACTCCACCATGATGCTGACATTACTCTATAGTTTTGCATTTTACATTTAGGTCAATGATCCATTTGACTTAATTTTTGATGAGGGTATGTCATCATCTACAAAGACTCTAGTCTCTGTCTAGATTCTTTTTTTGCATGTTGATGTCCAATTGTTCCAGCAGCAGTTGCTAAAAGACTGTCTTTGCTCCACTGTATTGCCTTTGCTCCTTTCTCTAAGATCAGTTGACTATATTTCTGTAGGTCTCTTTCTAGCTCTATTCTGTCCCTTTGATCTATCTATTCTTTTACCAATATCGTACTGTCTTGATAACGGTGACTTTATAGTAAGTGTTGAAATCGCATAGTGTCAATCCTCCAACTTTGCATTATATGTCTAAAAGTCTTTTCCAAGTTGCTCTAACACCACTAAATCTTTTGTATTTCAGTGGCTTCACGCATGTCTATTTTTTCATCCTTTCTGCCCTTACAAAGGCTGTTCTGACCACCTTGAGTCACTTCACTCTCTTTTTTTACTTAATAATCTGTATTGAAATTTCTAACCAAGTTTTTTTTTAAATTTACATGTGGCAAACTTCTTCTTTGAACACATCTCACTCTCATTAGAAAGACATGTCATTAAAAGTGAGGAAAATCAACAAGTATTCAGAATAATAGCCTGAACTTGCATATGTCCCTGGGGCTTGCACTAGTCTCACTTTCCCATCCATTTCACTGCACCTGATCTCTTGTCTCTGCATGTCCCTAATCAGACTCTTCTCCTTTCTGCCAACCCTTGAATTGGCTAATTCATACTCTAAAAGAGTAAGGTAAGACCTAATTTCTCCTTCTACCTCCAAGCGGGCTGTCGTCTCCCTGCATTGTGCTCTAACTCTATTCATTTCTGTCTTATTTCATTTACCCTACTGAGCTTAATTACAGCAGTAAGCTTGCAATTTTCTGAGGAGAAGGACAGTTTCTTATTAATTTTTATATTCACTAACAACCATCCCAGAGGTTAGTACATAGAAAGTGCTCTATAATGTATGGATGTTGAATGCCTGATTAGAAATAGAGCTTCTGAAAACTGACACCGTCTGGGTCTCTGAAAGTCTAATTGTCCTTCAAATTGCTTTCTGGTACTTGAAAAGATAGACCAGTAGCCTGGGCATTCAATGGCAACCCTGTAGCTTCAGCATACCCTGTCTGATTTCTCCCAAGTGAGCACACAGGAGGTGGGACAGGTTTTTGTTTCTTTTTCTTTTATGTTTATGTTTCATTAATTCATTTTGAATCCCTGAGTGGCTTGGAGAAAGTGATTTAAGTGGGCCATATACTTTTCCATCAATTTGTGTATCATTTATTACATTTTAACCAAATAGATTTTTTTTCTCTTTTCATGGAATTGAAATAATTATACAATTACAAAGCAGAGAGCAAAGTAAAGCTATTTATTTTGACCACCTGCTGTACCCCAGGCTCTGAGCTAGGCACTCTGGTTCCTTTATCTCATTCAATTCTCATGATACCCCAAAGAGAAGTACAGTTATTACCATTTTAAGATTTAAAACAAAAGCAAAACAAACATCTGAAGCACAGTTGTGGTACTTGTAGTGTGAGTGCTGTCTGCCTTCTTAAACGAATATAACCAAAGGCAGCCATAAGTCTTGCAAGTAAGGAATTCTTTTAGAACAATGCAATGATTCCTTGTCATTGCCAGGTCATAAATACCATGAAATGAGATTTCTTACAAGGTCATTTTATTTTGAGTTTTAGTCTTTTATGAAAATGGAATTTATTAAAATTTAAACAACTCAGAAGCTAAGAGATTGAAAGAAGAATAGAGATGGATGGAGATGGAGAAAGAGAGAAAGCATAATTTGTTTTAGGGAGAATAACTAGTTGGTCATATAGCATAGTCTCTGATATTCATATAGTCTTAGATTTGAAATTTTGGAGGGTCAGTGGCATATATACACACATGTGTGCACAAACACTCACGTCAATGAAATATTTGGGGGGGAGGATTAGTGTCGATCTATCTAGCCACCTGTTTACCTATCGCTGAAAATCTTTAACAGCATGATAACTGAAATTAACAAACAATTGCTCCTGGGGTTGAAACTCTCAAATAGGAGATGAAATCACCTAAGTTGCTATAACCTGGGTAAAAGTCTTTCTTACCTCACCTGCCACCAGTTTCCTCATTTGTAAATTAAGTGGTTTCAATAAATCCCCTCTGAGGATATTGCTACTTAAATATTTTGTGATATTTAAAATTTTCAGCTCTGTCCACGTTTGTTAATTTAACAGAGATATGACTAGTTAGAAGAAAATCAAGAGAAGAATATAGGAATTACTATAATGTAAAAACTGGAAAATCAGTCCTTTATTAGACAATGAACTATGTATGAAGTCATTTCTGTTTCTTCGCTATTTACATCTATTTTAATGGTCTCTTTGTTTTTATATTTGTGAGCAGATTTCAATCATATGAAACTTTAAAGATTTTCCCACAGAAGTATTGCAAATTCTTTTAATTCTGTGAAAAACTGAATTCAAAACTGGAATTATTAAAATTAATTTTAAACCTCTCAAGATATAGTTCTAAGCAGATGGGAGAATATTTAGGCTATTAAACCTAATCCATAAATCATCATCTAGGATAATGAGACTTTAATGTTCTCTTCAATTTTTCCATTAATTTAAAGTGTCTAGGGCTTTCAGATAAGTTATTTTGGTACAATAACTATGGAAAAAGCACTACTCTGTTGCTATGGAAAACTTATTCCTTAAATGTGTGTTTTCCCTTCTGTTTGAGATCTCTAATTCCTTTTCCATACTCCTATAATCTTACATACCAAAGTATGTAAGTATCTCAATTTTTGTTTTATTATGATTATTGATATATAAAAATACATATCAGAGGTTATGGTAATATTAAAAATGAAAAAGAAAATAAAAGTTTAGCCTTCTTTAAGATATTTTAATATTGAAGCTACCAAGAATCAGAGCCCATCATTCATTCTATAAACTACTGAATCACTTATATGTCATGCATGATCCAGATACGATCATGGCCTGATTTATGTAACTTGATTGAAAAAATTTGAAATTTGAATGTTAAGTGCAAAAGTTAAGCCTTCCAGAAGTGATGTATGTCTCTGAATATTTAGTACCACAAGATGCTCCAAGAAGATAAGTTTGAGAAATGCTTTCTTAGAGATTCAGCGTGTACATTACGTGTGTCTTACAGTTATGACAGCTGTTTAGCCTAGTTTAATACAATGCTTACTAACTTGATTTTGAAACAGTTATTTTAATAACTATTAGCCTATTTTAGAATTTTTTCTACCAAACTCACTCTGAGAAATATCGCAAAATGCAATCATCCAAACTTTAATCATGACATAATTTCCAACCTCCTCCTGTAAAGATTTGTAAATATTTTGATAAAACAGTTGCATATACTTTTAAAATGTGAACAAGTAGAGTCATATCTAGATTTCCTATCTTCCAGTCACGTAGTGTGACTGGTTTCCAAAAATAAAGCCAAAAGATTGAACATAATTTTTTGGAGAATAACTTGACAATTGATGGATTATGTAACTTGAGAATCTACCCAATAAAAATACCAAAAAATAAAATAAGTATATTTTAAAAGCATAGTGGAAATTTCAGCAAAGTCCTCATGAGTCACAAATGAAGGGGGCATGCAGAACAGAGTTTGTTGGGTTGAGGTTGTGGGCCGGTGAAACCCAAGGAGAAAATCTCCAAGGTGATTTTGTTGGAGCCCTGGAAAAGGGGGCTAAGGGACAAGTAGCGGGTAATTTGGGTTTAAATAGCTATGTAGGTACAAGGTCTGTTGATGAGGAGGATATGGAATCAAACTCTCCCTATATCTGGGACCAATGGAGGTCTACACCTCGGTGAAATGTAGCTGAGAACAATATGCTCATTTGGACAGTGCGATGATAGGAAACTTGTTGGGATAGGCATACGCTCAGTATAGAAGTAGTCTTACCCGCTGAGGATTTGTTAACATGGATCAGCCCTCACATAAGTTTGGGTTTTGAGTTATGAACTACCTGTGAGGTCCGGGAAACCCCAGGCCAAGAAATTAATGTAATAAGCGTCTCCATTTCATACCTACTAGGATGGGTATAATCAATAAAAAGGAAAGTCACAAGTGTTAGCACAGATATGAAGAAATTGGAACACTTGTGCATTGTGGCGGAAATGTCAAATGGTGCAGTTACTGTGCAAAACAGTTTAGTGTTTCCTCTAAACATAGAATTACCATACAACGCAGGAATTCCACTCCTAGGTGTATATCCACAAGAACTGAAAGCAGAGACTTGCACAAATATTTGTCTACCAATGTTTATAGCAGCATTATTCAGAAAGGCTGAAAGGGAGAAACAGCCTAAGTGTCCGTCAACAGATGAATGGATAAACAAAATGTGATATATACATACAGTGAAATATTATTCAGCCATAAAAAGGAATGAAGTTTTGATATGTGCTACAACATGGATGGCCCTTGAAAACATTATGCTAAGTGAAATAAGCCAGACAGAGAAGGACAAGTATTGTATGAGCCCATTTATTTGAGATGCCTGAAATAGGCAAATTCATAGAGACAGAAAGTTGAATAGGGGTTACTAGGGGTCGAGGGAAGGGGGAACGTGGAGTTATTGTTTATTGGATACAGTTTATGTTGGCTATGATGAAAAAGTTTTGAGCAGAGATCGTGGTCCTAGTTAGACAACACTATGAATGTATTTAATGCCACTGAACTGTATATTTACAGATGGTTAAAATAAATATTTTGTTATGTATAGTTTACCAAAATTTTTTTTTAAAAAGTAGTCTCATACTGGTGGTTTTACCTGAAGCACTTGAAGGGAACATACACAACTGTTTTCCAAAAGTTGTAACATTTTACCCTCCCACTAGCAACATGTGAGAGCTCTGGCTGCTCCACATTCCCACCAAACCTTGGTATTGCCATTGTTTTTAAATTGAGCCATCCTAGTACATGTGTAGTAGTATTGCATTTTGGTTTTAATTTTAATTTCCTTGATGATTAATGATGTTAAACACTTTTCATGCTTATTGGTCATTTGCGTATTTTCCTTTGTGAAGTATCTCTTCCATCTTTTGCCAATGTTTTCAATTTAGGTTATTTTATTATTAGTGATTTTTAGGACTTTGTATATTCTGGGAAATAAGTCCTTTGCGTGATATATATTTTGCAAATATTTTCTACTTATCTGTGGCTTGTTTGTTAATTTTCTTAATGGTGCCTCTGGTGATCAGAAGTTTTTAATTTGAATGAAATTCAATTTATTGTTTTTTTACGGTTCGTTCTTTCTGCCCTAAGAAGTGTTTGCCTAACTCAAGTTGGCGAAGAAATCCTTCTGTATTTTTCCTAGATGTATTAATGTTTTAGCTTTTGCTTTTAGGTTTAAGATCTAAAGTTTAATTAATTTTTACATGAAATAGAAGTTTAACTCTTTTTATAGAGATACCTACTTGTTCATTTGTTGAGAAGAAACATTTTGTTTCCCTCATTGAATAGTTTCAATGTCTTTGTCAAAAATCAATTGATTATATAAGTGTGGTTTGTTTCTGGAATTTCTATGCTTGTCAAAAACTTTGATCAACTTGTCTATTCTTATGCCAATACAACAGTAGCTTGATTACTGCAAATTTATAGTATGTCTCGAAATAAAGTAGTGTAAATTCTCTAATCTTATTGTTTTTTTCCAACATTGGTTTTTCTAGATATTTTGTGTTTCAATATACATTTTGAAATCAACTTACCAACTTCTAAAAACAAAACAAACTTTGAAAAAGCCTGCTGGGATTGTGATTGGGGTTGCATTGAATCTGCAGTTCAGTTTGGGAAAAAAATAACATTTGAACAATCTTGAGTTTCCCGGTTTCTGGATACAGTACAGATCTCTCTGTTAGTTCAGGTGTTCTTTCATGTTTTCTCAGCAAGGATTTGTAGTTTCAGTGCGGGGTCTTGCATATATTTTATTAAATGTATCCCTAAGTATCTTATGTTTTTATGTTATGATATATGATAGTTTTGAATTTCATTTTCTAATTGTTTATTGCTAAGGTTTAGAATAACAGCTGATTTTTGTATTAGATCTGTGTTGGTATCCTGTAACCTTATTGAATTTCACTTAATAGTTCTAGTTGTTGTTTTATAGATTCTTTGGTGTTTTCTACATAAACATAAATATTTATATGTAAATAGAAAAAAAATTAGCTTTTTCTTTTGAATCTTTACGCTTTTTTTTGTATTGTTAACATTGGCTAGGACCTCAAAAAAACCTTGAATAGAGGTGGTGAGAATGGACGTCCTTGCTTGTTTTCAGTCTTAAGAAGAAAGCATTCCATCTTTTACCATCAAATATAATTTTAGCATGGGTTTTGTACAAATACCTTTTTTAGAGTCTATTTCTAATGCATGACAATTTTTTATCGTGAACAGCTGTTGAATTTTTTCCAAATGCTTTTTCTGCCCCTGTTGAGATGATTTCCCCTTTTTATTGTGTTTATGTGGTTAACGGTACAGTCATGCATCACTTAACAACAGGGATACCTTTTGAGTACATACTTGTGTATTTTTAGTTGTGGGTCCTTCTAGCTGTGGCATACGGGATGCCGCCTCAGCATGGCTTGATGAGTGGTGCCATGTCGGCGCCCAGGATTCAAACCGGCTAAGCCTTGGGCCGCTGAAGCAGAGCACGCGAACTGAACCACTCAGCCACAGGGCCGGCCCCTTCTTTTTTCTTCTTCTTCTTCTTCTCCCCAAAGCTGCCCAGTACATAATTGTATATTCTAGTTGTGAGTGCCTCTGGTTGTGCTATGTGGGATGCCGCCTCAGTGTGGCATGATGAGAGTGTGCCCCCAGGATCTGAACTGGCGAAACCCTGGGCCAATGAAGCAGAGCGCATGAACTTAACTACTTGGCCCCGGGCTGGCCTGGGGCTGGCCCCACCCTCTTTTGTTCTTTTATATTTTTTCTTTTTGAGGAAGATTAGCCCTGAGCTAACATCTGCCGCCAATCCTCCTCTTTTTGCTGAGGAAGACTGGCCCTGAGCTAACATCCATGCCCATCTTCCCCTACTTTATATGCAGGATGCCTGCCACAGCATGGCTTGATGAGCAGTGCATAGGTGCACACCCGGGATCCCCAGGCTGCCAAAGCAGAACATGAGAACTTAACCGCTGCATCACTGGGCTGGCCCCAGAAGTATGCTTTTTTTAAAAGATCAAATCATTCTACTGTTACACCGACCTGAAGAATTTATTGACAGAGAAATAAGCAAAATGTATGCATAAAACTTCCTGCCTATTAAAAAAAAAAAGAAAACGAAGACACAAAAATGTGCAGAGGTCTTCTTTATAGATGGGAACACATAAAATAGCCCCAAATTTCTGCACAGTATTACCTTTGATGAGTGTAGATATGAGAAAATGGAACATATCATCTTGTTCAGTCCGTTTTCCATTCGTTTCAGTTTGGGCTAACCCATATGTTTATACATGTTAATATTTTAAATTTCTCTTCTTAATTACTTTTTGAACTTCTTATATGTTTGTTATTCCTATCACTCATAAATAATTATTTCTACAAGTGTAAAATTTTTTATGTCCAATTTTGTTTGTATCACTTCTTCCACCAGTAAAGAGTCTGATTTTGATTATCTAGCTTCTTTACACTCCATGTAGGAGAAAAACTACACCCATATTTTAAGAGCTCTGTAGATTTAGTAAAAACTGTGTTTCCCAGAGACACTTGAGAAATAGCAGCTGAGAGGTACTGAGAGTAAATCAAGTGAAATTAAAACGCCTGTGGGTAGAGGCAACTGTCACGTTAGCTCTTACTTTCTTAGGAAATGGAATTGGTAACATAATGCTTTACAATTCCAAGTGGAGTACTGTTTGGTCTTGTGAAATCTAAACGTTCAAGATTTAGGACAGTGATGAAAGGCAAATGGTAACTTGGCTGACTTCTTAGCTTTTTAGTGTGGGGGATGGCGTTTTGTGACGAGAACAACTAATAAAGAGCTGCTATCAAGATTGGCTTTAACTGTCTGTGCAGCTGGAGGAGACGAGATGGAGAGATGAGTGCCCAGGCCTCACTTAGTGACACTTGGGTTCCCTTAGTGTATGTGGGATCAGGAAGTTCTGGGAAGAACAAAGCACCATTTCTTTTACTTTCAGAATTTATACACGTAAGTTCACTTGCCTTGGCCTCCAGTTTTATAAGTCATAAGAGATGTCAACAATTGCCATTGAATATGATAAAATGAAACTTGAAGCAAAGAATCAGTGTTCCTAATCAGGAAATTCTCTTTGTTATGGCTGTTACTACTCAAATCTCAGACACTGGAGAGTCAGTCCCTATGGAGGCTGACCATTCCTTCACATGGCTCATCATGACAGGCCAGGAGTGGGGACAATTACAAACGATAGTACTATGCAGTCCTGAAGGCTGGCACCCCCAAAAGCCAACATTCATTTGGGGCTTACTGAGCCCATTTCCCAGACTTTTGAGCAGAGTCTGGTCCCACTGATCTAAAGGAAATAAATAAATATTCATTTGCAATAAATGAAAATTCATTTCAATAGAAGCAAAGCATGACCAGGAACACATGTCATCGTGTAAAAGTCCATCAAAGACAACTTCTGCGAAACCTTTTGAAAATATTTAGAAGAGAGTCTGCAACTGTCTGCATCTAGTTCATGCCAAGATCATGTAGTCTTGGGGAGCAAATATTTGCACGTATGCCATCATTCCCGTCTCCCACGAACATGGCAGATATTGCTACTTAATCTTTTTCCATATGTCTCTCCAGACAGCCAACTCCAAAAAACCAGAGTGTCCTGCAAATTAAAATCTACTGACTGTTTCTGATCTAATCCAATGAATTTGATGCTGAAATTGGATGACCCTAAGATCAACTTAACATAAACTTACTGAGTACTTAATTATCAAAATACTTTGTAGGGTCACAAGAGATCACAATGAGGCATAAAATACTATGTGTGGTCTCAAGGAACTTTGAATACAGAAGGAGAGACAAGACACAGGCTATCATCTTGAGGTATTAAGCGACAACTGGGTAAGTGGCCAAGAGGGCCCCATAGGGAATCTGGACGAGAGGAGAAAGCCAGAAGATGTAAAAGGTTTAAGGAGACAAAGAGCAACAGTCAGGGGACTTGGCTAAGGTGGGAGGAGTAGAGGAGTAAGAAGGCAAGACCCAGAGTGGAAGAGGTCGGAGAATTGCTAGGAAGGGCTCCAGGTTTAGTGATTGCTGATCTTGAAGAGCAAGTGCTTACACTCGGCTCCACTTTACATTGTCTGCTGGATAGAGGTGCCTGCTAGCCCACGCAGACTGCGTATAGTTAGAAAGCAGGATTGTTGGAGCCACAGATGCTTCAATGATTCTATAATGCCTAATAACATAAGAAACATGTTTGGATTATTTGCAGCTATCTTGTGTTTGTTTCTTGTGCGTTTTTTTGAGCAAGATTAGCCCTGAGCTAACATCTGCTGCCAATCCTCTTCTTTTTTTTGCTGAGGAAGACTGGCCCTGAGCTAATATCCATGCCCATCTTCCTCTGCTTTATATGTGGGACACCTGCCGCAGCATGGCCTGACAAGTGGCGTGTAGGTCTGCACCCGGGATCTGAACCGGTGAACTCCATGCTGCTGAAGCAGAGTGCAAACTTAACTGCTGTGTCACTGAGCCGACCCCTTATGGTTTTTTTTTTTTATGGAGAACAAACAGTGAAATCAAATCCATTTTTGCATATGAAGTTTTTTAAGATGGAGGAGCTAAAGCATTTTTATAATACTGAGTTAGAGACCAGACATAAAAATGCACCTTGGTGTAATGTGTTGTACAGAAAAGATACGGGGCCTGTGACTGGGGTTGAGGAGACCACAGAGGAGGATGCAATGGCAAGAATGAAGGAATGGGATGGCTGACGAAGAGGTAAGCAAGAACCTTCCAGAACTGGACATGAAATGAGGTGTCCCCTGGGTAGGGACTTATGATTAAGTCTGTTGCTTTTCCAACACTAATCGTTATTAAAATGATGACTGATCTTGGTGATTCTGAAGCCATTAAAAAGGCATCTGCCTATGCCCGAATTAACAGGACAGATGTTGCTGACCTTTCATCTAGTCAAACAGGCCTTGAGTATTTGCGATTTCAAGGTTCTTGTTCATTTATGATCTTTCCTGTGTTTTCTGAGCCTCCAATAGTATTTTTTGTCATAAGGTACAAATGTTGACCCAGGGAGTGGGAGAGTGTTTGGTGTGCCCCTTAGGGCCTTAGCATTGTGACAATGTAAAGTGAAGGTGAGTAGGAGGATTTCTCAAATTTCCAGAACCCCTGCCTTTGATTGGTCCCCCGCCCACCCCTGCCCCAGAGCTTGAGGAGAAGTTTATATGGGAAGGAGGAACACCTGTTTGCAGTGGGCTCTGAAGGCAGAAGGGAGGATGGGGTGGGGAAGAGCTCACCCTAGGAGGCAATCCAGACACCCACTACACTGCCTCTAGCAGGGGGAGAAATGGAAACCAGAGAGGGAAAAGTTCTCCTAAATGTACAGGTATAAAACTAGTTGGAAAAGAAGAATAAAACAACATTGACTGGGGCCATCTAGGTAGCGCAGCGGTTAAATGCGCACGTTCCACTTCTCGGCAGCCTGGGGTTTGCCGGCCGGGATCCCGGGTGTGGACATGGCACCGCTTGGCAAGCTGTGCTGTGGGAGGCATCCCACATATAAAGTAGAGGAAGATGGGCACAGATGTTAGCTCAGGGCCAGTCTTCCTCAGCAAAAGGAGGAGGATTGGCTGCAGATGTTAGCTCAGGGCTAATCTTCCTCAAAAAAAGAAAGAAAACAACATTGACTTCAGGATAATACTTACCTCTGTGGCAGGAAGACAGGGAACGGGACAGAGAAAAGGGGAGAAAGAAACTGCAAGCATATGTGTATTATTTATTTCTTAAAAGAAAGATTGAAAATGCTAACATTTTGCCATATGCTTCACATTTTTTAAGGAATAAGATGTTATAGGTAATTTTGTCACATAAATATCCACAGCATAGTCATGCACACACACATATGTTTGTATGTATAAACGTATAAAACCTATTCAATGAACCTGCAGAAATTTTTCTCGCTCAGCAACTTTACTTTTTTCCTTAACATATATTTTTGTGATTTCTTTCCATCAATACATGTAGATCGGATCCTTTGAGTCTAGTTGCTGAATAGCAGTATTCCATCATACGAGTAATGCATAAATCTACATTGTGTGTGTCTATCTTGATCCAACTTTCTAGAGGCTTGCCCACTTTATTAGCTTTCAAAAGAATAGATTTTTAAAGTCATCTCTTTAGTGTTTTTCCTAGATTATTAATTTGAGTTTTGTTTTTATAATTACATGGCTTCAACTTTCTTACTGTTCTTTTGATTTCTTTGTCTAGCTTCCTGGATTAAATGCCAGCTCATTTATTGTAATAAATATATTTAAGACTATTTGTCACTTTTTGTACGGCTTTAGCTATCTCACAAATTTTTTTTTAGTATTTTACTTTTTAAATTATCATTCAGCTATTATACTTTATAATTTTCTTTTTGAATTATTCTTTAATCCACTCATTGTTTAGGCTTTTTGTCTTTTCAGGTTTTCCAAACAGTAGGATTTTAATTACTATTTGTAACAGTTAATTTCTAATTTAATAGCATAGTGATCAGAAAACATGTTTTGAATGATTATGATTCTTTGTGCTGAAAGTATACAGTAAATTTTCTAAATATTTAAAATGTGTTCTGCATGCTTTGCAAGAACGTGTGTTCTCTGTTGGGTTCTCTTTTGGGTACAAGGATATGCATTTATAATCACGTTATATGTGTGACTCAAATCCTTTCTCTACATTCTTCAAATAAGTAGTTTCAGAGAGAGATGTTAAATTCTGCCATTATGATTATGAGTTTGTCAAGTTTATTTTGTAATTTTGAGTTTTTGTCATTGTTTTTTGGTGTTTCACACTAAAGTCTGTATTGTTAAGTATATACAAATTTATCCTTTTTATATAGCCTTTTCATAAATTGTGACTTATATGTTTTATTCATTTTAATGCTTTTGCTTCATATTTTATTCTGAGTGACACTGCTGTAGTGGATCCGTTTTGGACTATATATGCCCGGTATGTCTCTTTTTCTTTTAAAATTTTCTGTTTTAGAGTGTGTGCATAGCAGTGTCTCTTATAAGCAGAATATAACTGATTTTTTTTATATACAAGCGGATCATTTCTGATTTTTAATCAAGTCATTTAATCCATTTACATTTATTGTCACTATAACGTATTTGGAGTTACATTGACCGTCTTAGTTTATGTTTCAGTTTCATCAGAGATTTCTCATGGCTTCTTTGCTCCTCCTTTCCTAATTTTTGTTGGATTGGTAACCTATAGATTAGTGTTTTCCCCATTGATTTCTATTTATACATATTAAAATTTCTCAGCCATTATCTCTTTGAATATGCTGCTCCAACATCCCTCTGTTATCTTTCACTAGAATCCTATTAAAGTTCTAGTAAACAAGGATTATCAAAGAACACTATATCTCTTAACAACTCTTTCAATTTGTTTCTTTATGCTGCGTCTTGGTAAAATTCTCAGTTCTCTCTTCCGTTTTGTTAACTTTTTTACTTTGTTCTTTTAGAGTTTATTCTTTCACTTTTCCATCTATTTTTTTAACGCCTATATTTTTTCAGGATTACTAATTAAATCTTTTCCTATTCATATAATTTTATACTTTTTCAATAGAGATCATTCCTTCCTTTTCCTCTCTGATTTTGGTACCAAGTAGGGTGTTGCTGTAACAAATATCTAATAATGTAGAAGTGGCTTTGGAACTGGGTAATGGGTAGAAGCTGGAGGAGTTTTGAGGTGTGTGCTAGGAAAAGCCTAGATTGCCAGGAAGGCACTGTTGGTAGAAGTGTAGATGTTAAGGGTGATTCTAGTACGGGTTCAGAAAGAAAAGAGACCTTGAGAGAGAGCCTCTGTTTTCTTAGAAAATAGACAAAATAATTGTAAATAGAATGTTAGTAGAGATATGGGTGTTATAGGTCATTCTAGCATGTCTCAGATGGAAATGAAGAAGGTTATTGGAAACTGCAAGAAAGGAGATCTTTGTTGTAAACAGTGGCAAAGAACTTGGCTGCACTAGCATTCTGGTGTTGTGTGGAAGGTAAAACTTGCAAGTAAAAAAATTGGGTATTTAGCTGAGGAGATTGCTCAGCAAAGTGTTCAAGGATCAGGTTGGTTCCTTCTGAGTGCTTATAGTAAAAGGCAAGAAGAGAGAGATGAATTGAAGAAGGAATTGTTAAGCAAAAAGGAACCAGAGCTTGAAGATTTGGAAAATTCTCAGTCTACCCATGTTACAAAAAAATGAGAATGCTTGTTCTGAAGAGAACATTGAGGCTGTGATTGAACAACCATTTGATGAGGAGATTAGTAGGGGTGTGAACCTCAAATGTATTCAGCCACCTCAGCAGAAGCCATAAATAGAGATGGGATTATAGTAGCAGAAACACTGCCAGTTTAAACCGAAGGGGATGGAGCTGGGATGAAATGGAAGAAGACTGTCAGACTTAGTCACCACAGGACGGGACCATGGAGCTATTTGGCTCAAATGTACTCTATTCTTTAAGAAGAGGGATCAATGACTCCAAAGCCCTTTAAGAGATCTTCAGGGCTGCCTCTTCAGTTTCATTACCTTGTTTCCAATAGGCCAGACAGTCTCCAAGTGAAGCTTTGAGGATGGGACCTCCACCTGGCAGAGCCACAGGACTGCCATTCAATGGATCCAGAAGGCAGAGTATGGAGCCAAAGAGGATTATTCCCAAGCTTTAAGATCTGATGGAATTTGCCTTGCTAAATGTTGGACTTGCCTGGGGCCTGTTACCCCTCCCCTCTTTTCTGTTTCTCTCTTTTGGAATGGGAATGTCTCTGCCTGTCCCTCCATTGTATTTCAGAAGCACATAACATGTCTGGTTTCGCAGATTCACAGCTGGAGAGGAAATGCTTCTGGATGAATCATACCTTGAGTCTCACCCATACCTACTTTAGATGATATTTAGATGAGATGTTGGAATTTATACTTAGAGTTGATGCTGGAATGAGTTAAGACTTTGGGGGCTGTTGGTATAGAATGAATTTTTTTGCACATGATAAGGACATGAATTTGGGGGAGCTAGAGGCAGATTGTTTTGGACTGAATTGCATCCCCCAAAATTTATGTGTTGAAGCCCTAATTCCTCATGTGATTGTATTGGAGATGGGGCATTTAAGGAGATGGTTAAGGTTAAATGAAATCAGAAGGGTGGTACGCTGATATGTTAGAACTGGTGTCCTCACCTGAGAGGAAGATATGTCAGAGATTGGTCTCTCCTTCTCTGTGCCATGTGAGGACACAGTGAGAAGGTAGCCATCTGCAAGCTAGGAAGAGAGCCATCACCAGAAATCGACCTTGCCAGCTCCTTGATCTTGGACTTTCCAGCCTCCAGAACTGTGAGAAAATAGTTTGAGCCACCCAGTCTTTGGTATTTGGTTATGGCAGCCCACGCTGACTACGGTAGGATTTTAAACAGACTTATTTTAAAGTCATTTTAAGATTGTTCTTTTTTTTTTTTCATTTTATCTGCAATGAATTCATCCTCTGACTGGTTATTTTTTGACTGTCTATCTTCATATATTTTATTTTCGTTCAATGGCTGATCATGAGTAGGAGATTTTTTTTTAAAGCTCTCTCTCTGCCCTTGTCATTCTCATTTAATATTTTTCAGCTGCCCCTGTCTAGCCCCTTAAGGCAGTAATCTACTGAAGCATTTGGATATCCATAGCATAGAGCTTCATCCCCATAAATATTGGGCATATCACAGAGTCGTTCCCAGTGCTTCAAGGCTGAGTCTGCTTCCTGCCTTGTCAATGGTTCCCTAGGCAATGTTTTGGTCTTTTGGGCCTCCTTTCATGTTTATTTGTAACATCTTAGGTTTTCTTGTCTATGGTTAGTAGACCAGTGCTGTAAACTAGGTAGTCACAGCTCCCGAAAGGCACACTTGCAAGGTTATGTGATCGTATTAACCATGTCTTTTATTTTCAGTATTCCGATGCTTTGACATCCGAATCCTTCCTAGCTTGCAAGGACTGCCCCTCCCAGGGTTAGCCAGTTCTTAGAGATAATAAACAACTCTCTCTGTGTGTGCTTTTCAAATGTAAACCAAACGGTCCAGAGCCCATACCCCCAGTCACCTTCGTTATTGGGCTCTTAGACTCCAGGCCATTTCCCCTTGTCCCAGTCACCCAGGGCCAGGTATCAGACAGCCAGGGACAGGCCCTATGCCCAGAGACTGCTGAAATTATTCAAAGTAGCCAATCTAAGCCTGCTTACACTGCCTTGCCTGTGCCTTCTCATGGACACCACCGTAAGGGCTCTTGCCCGTGATTTCTCCCACTCCCTCTGCCTCCTGACCAACCCTGGTGCTTCCCCATGTGGCCCATGTGTGGTGTCCTGGGCCTCCTGTCTCTAGGGATCTGTGAGGGAGCCTGCTTCATGACAGCCATTTCTGAGTCTAGATGTCTTACCATACCTGATTGAAACAAATCCCAAGTACCGTGAAAAAGATGATGTGCTGGGGGAATGATAGCAAAGTAAAGTGACTTGTGGAGGTGGAACACACATGTCTTGTACTTGGTTAACTCTAGTCCATTTAACATCGTAATTGTTATAAAGTTCTGGGGTTTTGGAAATGTGTGCTTTTATAATATTAAGAACTCAATAGTTTGAATTAATTTTGGATTATTACTTTAAAAATGTCAACGCATTAATAAAATGTAGCTTATATATGAGGCCAAAAGGAGAAAATAGCACAAGGTGCTTTTCTAATTAAAGAAAAAGAAAGAAAGAAATTGTTCTCCCATTACCTCCTGTGTGAATTGAAACTTCCTCACTTTATACTTAATTTAAAACACCCAATACGTGTTCGGGGAAACTTCTAAATGCTGGATGTTCAGAGACGATCCACTCCTTAGGTGCCCAGCACAGAATGCTTCTCAGTCTATCCAAATTTCTTTCTTTTTTTTTGGTGAGGAAGATTGGCCCTCAGCTAACATGTGTTGCCAATTTTCCTCTCTTTCTTTTTTTTCTCTCCCCAGAGCCCCAGTACATAGTTGTATACCCTAGCTGTAGGTCATTCTGGTTCTGCCACGTGGGATGCTGCCTCAGCATGGCCTGATGACTGGTGTGTGGGCCTGCGCCCAGGATCCAAACTGGCAAATCCTGGGCCGATGACGTGGAGCGTGTGAACTTAACCACTCGGCCATGGGGCTGGCCCCTATGCAGATTTCTTTCACCTGCTTATAACTCAGGCTCTTCGTTCCACACTGTTCAGTTTCCCCGTATCGGTTTCAGTCATTCCTGCTTCATCACTTGTGCCCCACCATTGCCACTCCCAGGTGGTTCCCTCTCGTCCTCCTCCCCTTCCACGTACCATGGATTGATTATCAGCTTCCCAGTGAAGTCTGTCTCTGTTTGTTCGGTCACGTTACCATTACTTTTTTTTTGGTAGGGAAAGATTCCCTCTGAGCTAACAACTATTGCCAATCTTCCTCCCCAAAGCCCCAGTGTATGATTGTATATTCTGGTTGTAAGTCCTTCTAGTTCTTCTATGTGAGCTGCCACAACATGGCAACTGACAGATGGGTGGTGCGGTTCCATGACCACGAAAAGAACCTGGGCTGCGGAAGCGGCGAGAGCACTGACCTTTAACCACTCGGCCATCAGGGCGGGTTCCATTTCCTTGTTTGAATTTCTACAGCCTTGTGATCATTTTCACACAATTTTTGTGAAATGTAGTCTTTAATCACATACTTTTTTGTTTTAATTTTAAAATATCTGAAATTGAAGCATCTCTGTCTCTCCATGTGTATGTGTATAAATGTATCTACACGTATATTTTTTCCAGTGATTCACTGCTCCCCCCAAATATTTTCAAATGGATAACACACATATAATCTGTGGGTTCTAGAAATTGAGGAAATAGGAAATCTTGACTTCTCAGTGGTTCTCAGTTGGTCCTTCATGGCACCTCCTGGAGCATCGGGAGCAGGGCTGAAGCAGCGGGAAACTGAGATAAACCAACGGAGCCCAACTCCAGTCACTGCTATAACCTTGGAGGAGCAGCTCAACTTTTTTGGGTAATTTTGCTCTGTTATTTTATTAATGGGTCTGAACAAAAGGTTTTGTGAACCTGAAAATATTGATGTAAACGCTTAGTGTGTTTCAGCTCTGTCTCTTTCGCTACATCACAGGCTTCTGCCCCAAAAAGCCTGGCACAGTTACGGCTAGGTAATTGGGTCGGTTTGCCCCTGACTGGTTTGTGTGCACACGTGCGGACTACATCCACAGCGATCATTTCTCTCAACCTTTTCAAACAACTCTGTGCCAGTCTCCTCAATGTTAGTTTCTCTCTGTGTTCGCGTTTTCTTAAAAAATGGTGTCTTGGGCCTCCCAGAGTGAATGTGAATTATAGCTCCATTATGTCTTTATGGGTAGCAAGTTTTAGGTTTCTTTCCAAAGCACACAAATGGATTTTAAGGAGATCTGTAAATGGCTATAATTTAAGATCAGAGAGTATTATCCTTGAGATAAGATTGGAATTTGGCAGGAAAAAACACAACTTTTATTTAGAAACTTGGCATCTTGAACATAGAATTTTGCTGCTGCAGAATTTCAAGTTAGACACTTAGTTGAGATGCAAGAAGTAAATGTTGGAAAACTGGAAGTAGCTGAGGTTTGAAAAGACTATCTAGGGAGTGAATATACGCTGTAAGCGGTTGTCCCCTCCTACTTTATCTTGTTGTGCTGAAAAATACATACATACATTTCAGGCAAAGAGAGAGAGCACTTTATTGTTAGGAATTGGCTCACACCAACATGAGGACTGGCAAGTCTGAAAGCTGTGGGGCACGCTGGCAGGCTGGAAATTGAGGTAAAAGTTGATGTTGCAGTCTTGAGTCGGAATTCCACCAGCTGGTCAGGGAGGCAGAAACTCAGGCAGGGTCTCTATGTTGCAGTCCTGAGGTCCTGAGCCTGGATTCCTTCTTTTTTGGGAAGCTGTCTTTGCTTTTAAGGCCTTTGACTGATTGGATGAGGCCCACCCTTATTAGGGAGAAAATTCTGCTTAATCACATCTAAAAAATACCTACCTTCACAGGACATCTCGGCTAGCGTTTGACCAAACTCCTGGGCACCGTAGCCTAGCCAAGTTGACGTATAAAATTAAACATCTCAGCATCTTGTTCCCTGTTAGGCTCTGTTTCCTGACATCTTTTCCTCAGTCAACTTTACTCAGTTTCACCTTACTCCACCAAATAAAATGCAATATAACTTCAGCCTCTTCAGGGTCTGCATTTGCTATAGATGAGAGGTCTTTGAACTAATTTGGATTTCATAGAGCTCTCTGGATAACACAGCCATGCAGACCAAATCTCCAGCAGCCTTGTGTGTCAGAGGCTTTCCTGCCTGGTAGGTTTGGGGTGAAAGAAAATGAATGACAGGAGTGGATTAGTGAGATAGGTTGATCCCAAAATATTAATACAGATTTGTCACTGAATCGATATTATTATGGATGGTGGCTCATTATTGTGATAAGTAAATTTTCATGAAGTCTTTGAGGCAGTCCTTTGGCCAGACACATATGTCAAGCCTGATAGAGGGTGGGTTGAGGTGGACCTGGACCATTCTTTCATCCTGCATTTGAAATCTTGGTGGTCATCTCCATGGATTTGTTTAGAGCAGAATTGAGATATTTGACACCATAATTCAAGCTCTGGAAATGCCATGTGTCCAAATGACTGCGGGAGGCTGCGTCCAGTGAGCCCTAACAAATGAGGGTCACCACTGTGACACTTTGTGAGCCCTGCATGCTGATCTAGGGCCATGATAATCGTAAAACTTCCTTGTAGGGTTCACGCCTGTTTAAAAAGCAGCACATACGCATTTCCATGTTTGAGTCTCCTTTCACATGACACTATGGATGAAATATTGTTGTTCTACAGATAGGAAACCGGGGATTCAGAATTCAGATTGCACTTGCTGAAGGACGGATAATAAATAGTGGGGTAAGAACTAGATCACAGCTTTTTTTGACTTCCTCATTTAGTCTGTTAAACATTCATAATTGCTGTTCTGGGAAATGAAAATCCTTATGTTTCTACAGTAAATTATGGACTGGCAGCACTGAACCACTTGTTTTAGAGGCAGGGGTTCTGACACAGAAAAAACCCACCTATTGTGGCGTTTACTTTGAAGGCCTTGTGAGTTGCCAGAGAAAAAGTAAAATTTACATGAATTTCATTGATTTAAAATGCAACAGAAAAAAACTAGAAGAAGAAAGAAATGGTGTTTTTCGGTTATGATAATAAAGGAAGTAATTTTCTTTTGTGCCTGGTAATTACATGGAAAACATAACTGCAACTCAAATATAACTGAATCTTTGAAGAAATGGAGGACGGGGGAAGAGAGTCATTTGTGGATTCTGAGGATCAGCTTGATCTTTCCTTCTTCTACAGAGATCAAAAGATTTATCGTTACTTGGGAAGGAAAAGCAGGATTCAATTATGATTGAGAGAAAGCCAGGAGCAGGAGAGCTGCCTTTTCCATACTTCCTAATCGGATTATCCTGTCTCCAGATAGATACTCTTTTAATTGATTCTTCAAAATCTTAATTCTAATAATTAAGCCATTTAGACATTGGAAGGATGTTAACAGAGTTCAGTGAGAGCAACAGCACTCAAAATCATTACAAATGACTGGAGTGGCAAAGTGATGAAGGAATAGGAGGAGAAAAGAAGAAGCAGTCTTTTCCTGGCCCTTTGAAGTTAATCTGCAGGGCCTCACACGGGTTACTTTCTCTCTCACAGGCCAAATAATAGGTCTTTGAAGTCTCAGAACTTGTTTCTTTTTATCTATGTACATCCATCCTTTGTTTTACGTGCAAAATCGAATTATTCCATCTTGGTTTCCCATGCTGTCGTCATCAGCACCCTGAGCCCCTAGCCCTGCCCACTCGGGGGATCTGCTGACTGTTGAATTCAGCAGCGAGTTCCCACTTCCAGAGAATCTATACGGGTTCATAATTTAGTGCAGTTTAAGATGGTGGCTCACTATTTTTTTTTTATTGAGTTAATGATGGGTTACAATCTTGTGAAATTTCAGTTGTACATTAATGTTTGTCATTCGTGTTGTAGGTGCACCACTTCACCCTTTGTGCCCACCCCCCACCCCACCTTTCCCCTGGTATCCACTAAACTGTTCTTAGTCCATAATTTTAAATTCCTCATATGCGTGGAGTCATACACGGATTATCCTTCTCTAGCTGGCTTATTTCACTTAACATAATTCCCTCAAGGTCCATCCATGTTATTGCAAATGGAATGATTTTGTTCTGTTTTGCAGCTGAGTAGTATTCCATTGTATATATGTACCACATCTTCTTTATCCATTCATCTGTGCCTCACTATTTTTTATACTGAAGGTTTTTTGAAATTTTTTCAAAAAATATTTGTCTTAAGAAACTACCTAGTGAAATTAATCCATGTAGGAATATAATATGGATAATTCAAACAAAATTTTTCCCCAAAAATATATTTAGGGGCTTGAATTATGTGGAAAATATTCTTAACTTTCTTGAAATTAAACTCATCAAGCATAATAAAATAAGTTATGGAGATTTTTAAAAAAAGGCACAAATATGACAAAAGTCGGTGTTACAGCCCCAACTGCATTTAATTTGCACGACATGAACAATTAAATGTGCTCTGTTGCTAATAGAAGATCATGTGTTCTATAGAAAGTAGCTTAAGAAGGCAGATCTTAGAGCAGCACAGAAATTTGAAATTGGGGCCATGTATTAAATTATGTTTTGCACTGTGATTGTTACTCATTCTCTGTTTTTCGCCCTTTGCTTACCTCAGTTGACAAGTGCATTCTCAATCACTGTCATCTTTTTCTGCCTATTAAATACCAACCATATAGGGGTGAGAGTCAGGAAGGAAATGAGCATTCCTTGAATACCAGTCACTGTCCTTCATATTTTCTCGTTTTCCTTACTTCAGAGCTTCTATCACTGCCTGAAATGACCTTCGTCTTTTGTTGAGTTCTTCATGGCTGGTTTTCCCTCTAGAATTTAGTTCCATGATAGCGGAGCTTTCCTCTGTCATGTGCTCTTCTAGATCCCAAGCAACAAGGCACGTGCCTGGCCCATAGTAGGTGTTCATGATTTTTGCGGGGGGGGGGAGGGGGGTTGGTTAGGAAGACTGCCCTTGAGCCAATCTTCCTCTATTTTATGTGGGATGCTGCCACAGTGTGGGTTGATGAGCGGTGCTAGGTCCGGTCCCAGGATCCGAAACTGCAAACCCTGGGCCACTAAAGCGGAGCATACAAACTTAACAACTATGCCATCAGGTCAGCCCCAAGCCCTGAATTTATTTAAAGAAAATACTAATTAGATAACAGGACAGATGACATATTAGGCAAAAATTGTGGAAGTGGTACACAATGTCTGGTGTTTTTTTTTTGTTTTTTTTTTTGCTGAGGAAGACTGGACCCGAGCTAACATCTGTGCCCATCTTCCTCTATTCTATATGTGGGTTGCCTACCACAGTATGGCTTGTCAAGCAGTACCATGTCTGCACCCAGGATCCGAACTGGTGAACCCCGAGCCGCCGAATCAGAAAGTGAGCACCTAACCACTGCGCCACCAGGCCAGCCCCCACAATGCCTAGTTTTGAAAACCTTGCTGTGAAGGAATTTGCAAGTCTCTGCAATAGAAACAAGCAGTAGATGGCGTTGCCGTGACAGGGAACTCAGACACGGAAAATGATTATTCCCAGACTGCCTTAAAAATGGTGTACTTGAGGTAAAGAAATGAAAGACTGCTAACTCTTGGCATAACCGGGAAAATGCCACTGTGATACAAATGCTAGGACTATGATTAAGTTTTAGTCCCTGACTAATGGTGCCTAAAATATAGTGTGGAGATATACAAATAATCAGAATACAGGTTAGGAAACAAAAATTGCCCAAAGAAGGGAAAATACATGTAATGTGGGAATTCATAGTCCTACAAAGTATTAATTACTTCTAGTTACATTAAAAACTTTAATTATAATTAATAATTATATTAATTACACATTTGTACTCTGTGTAACTATACAAATGAGTAATGGGTATACAAGGAGATGGGTAGACAAACCGGAAATATTCACACCTGCAAAAGTGCAGGGCACCCTTTTCTATTACTGCAAGAAAAGCCTCGAGGGGTTTGGCAAACATGACCTGCTAGGTTGCCAGCCATTTAAAAATAGTCAAGTTCAGAACCCCGGGAAAGCAGACGCATCTTTAATAGGGCAAAGAGATAGCGCTTCGCTGAGGTCTGGTGCTGCCTGAGAAGCTGACATCACCCAGTCTACTTTAGGGTAAACTTTTAACAATGAAGGGACTGGTTTTCCTCCTAAATTCTTTATGCTGACATGCTGACATCTGTTTATAGGGAGCACCAGTGTAATTCACATGGTCCAAAGCCTCATGCTTTCTGTGGGCCCACTCATCAGCCCCTCACTGCCTTCACAGCCAGCTTTCAAAGGCAACTACGGCTTTCTTACAAAGAGAGGCTTCTGGCGTTGTCACGAGAACACGGACCCAACAGCACAGGCTCTGCATTCAAATTCTGACTCGCCCGTTTATTTGAGCAAGTTGCTTCATTTCGCTAAGCCTCAATTTCTTCAAACTGGAGAAAAGAACAGTGCTTATCTCATTAGGCTATTTTGAAGATTAAGCGAAATAAAGCAAGAGAGTGTTCAGTGAGGTATCCAGCACACCACAAGCCCTCAGTTATCATTAGCTATGATTAGTCTGTGTCTGTGTTAGGAAGCGCAGCGTTCTCTCCTCCGGGCTTTTCCAGTGACCTCAGGTAACGTGATTTTCTTAAGCTGACTCTTGTGGGCTGGTACCTACTCTAGTCTTCAGGCCAGCTCCACACACGTGACTTTGAGCTGTTTCTCAGCTTCTACAAGTTCTCCCTCTCTCCCTCTCTCCCTCTCTCCCTCTCTCCCTCTCTCTCTCTCTCTCAGCCAGCCTGTAAAGCCGGAAGCACACAGCTCCCTCTGTGACTCAGATCTCCTTCCCTCTGCTCATACCACCAGAGAGAAAGGCTGTGTTGAAGCTCAAACAGGGACTTCTTGATTTCTCCAAACCGAGAGGTGACTTTTCACCATATTCTTGGTAGAGTAAGTCTGGAACATTCCTCTTGTTTGCCATTCTTTTCTTTCGCTGGATCTACTGGCTGAGAGTAACATTTAATGCAATGCTTGTCTTAATCTTTTTATAGCCACTGACTGTAGCTCCCTGGAAACTTTTACATTTTGCTTCTGACAAACATCATGTCAGACATTTTCCCAAACAAGATAGAAAGGAAATATTTGAACTCAGTCTGCGCTCTTTTTGCATACCGTCCCCTTTATAGCCGAGGGCTGGGAGAAAGAGGATGTAGGAGTTCAGTGAGACAACAAAGAGTATAAGACTATTAGACTCCTTCGCCTGTGAATGAAACAAAATGTTTTAATTCTTTGTAACATCTATTTGGAGGAAAAATCATTCTTGAATTTTATACTTTCACCCATGTACATTGATTGAGTGTAGGCCCTTTGCTCTGTTCTGTGCCCTGCCAGGCTGACCGTAGCTCACTGACCAATAGCCAACTGGATTTCCAAGAGCCGACGGGAACTGAGAAACTGCAGAGCTGTCACTCAGGCGTCTGGAGTTACCTGGATTTTTACTCTTCCTGAGCCTTCATTTTTCTAATCTCCTTGCATTCTCAACATATCTGAGCATCCTGATTGTAAATTCCCTCTTTCGGCTTAAGCAAGCCCATGTGAATATCTGTTGCATATAACCTAAAGAATCCTAATTTATGAATTAAATTAAAAAATTTAAAGATATTAAGCTTGTCAGCAATATGTTAGCCTTTTGTATGTCTCTAAGCGTATTAAATACAGAATTAGGAAGACATTACATTTTTTTCACTATGATACCCATGCTGCTTGTTTCAACAGACAACAGGCAGGGTTAACTACTTTCAAAATATCAGGAAAGAAAACTTTCTTAATCAGTGAGTTTCTAAAAGTAATGAAGCATATTTAAAAAAAAATCACACACACACAGCATTTTAGATTTCTTCATTTTACTCACCAACATTATCTTCTTATTAAAATTACCGAAGTCTTTTGAATTAAAATAATAGGAGTTTCTTGTGATATTCAAGCAATTAGCAATATATGTTAACTCTAGAATTTCAAGTAACAATATGATGTACCTTTGTAAATAGGTATCATTTCTTCTGGCAACAGGTTTTAAGCAAATTGATGTACTGGGAAGGCACAGTAACTGCTTTCCTCTTTGTAATATGTGTGTTATGAAACTTAGCACTGATATACCTTCTCAGTTTCTTCTTTGACTAGTACGCATACCTTTAAACGTACCATGCACTTTTCTTATTTCTGCACCTCTTTTATGTTGTTGATGCTGTTTAGAATTCTAGCTCCACCTCTCCCTCTAAAGCTAATTTGCAAGGAAAACTCATACTTATCCTGCGGTGCCCTACTTAAATATCACCACCTCCGAGAAGCATTCTCTGTGCACCTTCTGTCCCTTCCTCTTTAAGCAGAATCAATCTTTACTTTCAATTTATTTTTCATCGCGTCCTTTTGTAAATACCTCTCATGCTTTCGTGATCTGCTCTATTAGTCGTTTCAGGTCAGTCACTTGAAGTTACCCATGAATCCCTTTATGGCAAGGATTATGTCTTGTTCATCCTTGTGTCTTTCTAGCACATTGGATGGTTTCCAGCTGATAATTGACATTCAGTACATGTTCATTGTAAACTAGAAATTTCAGTTCAGAAAATGGTGAGGAAAATTTGAGGTGGTCTTCGGGTAATGATTTTGAGAATTATTAGAATGTTCTTAAATACAGTATTGGGGCCTCTTATGGTTTAGACATATTTTTTCAATTCATGATTTTATTACAATTTTCTAAGAATTTTTCAAAGTAGTTTTAATGCTTTCTGTTCCAAGCAACAGTATATGAGAGCTGCAGTTGCTCCACGCCTTATCAACACTTAGTATCTTCACGTTTGTGTATTCATGTACACACACACATTGCTTGATTGGTTTGACATTTTTTTGAGCATTTTTGTTTCTAATGTGTATAAGTGAAATTGGCCTAAATTAGTTTGTGTTCTTAATTTGGTCATTTCTTCCATTCTACTTTCTTTGCGTACACTCTGTTGCTTTTTTCTTGTTACTTATATTGGATGCTTAGGTTAATACAGTTTTAAAACTTTCTCTATATGTGCATATATGTATGCATGTATATGTACATATATTTACATATTAGAAATCATATATATATCTAGTATATAAATATCTTAATATCATGTTATGAATAGTGTTAATATTATATCTTATATAAATATAATATATCATCTTATATCAACTTTTTATTATATTAAATATATATCTAATATATGATATATTAATATGTCATAATTAATATATTAATATTGAGCAAAATATATCTTAAGGTCGAATTTTTTCTGAATAAAGAAATTTAAAATCTAATGATATATGTTTTATTATAAAATATATAATATATTATAATTAACAATATATAAATATGTACTGAATATAACATATAATTTAATTATATTTATTATTATATATTCTTAGTATATTATATATTACATTTATATTTATATATATTAGATATATGTCATTAGATCTTTAAATTCTTTATTCAGAACATAATTTTACCTTAAGGTGTGTTTTGCCTGATATTAATATAGCCACATAAGCTCCCTTTTCACCAATAATAGCCTGATAGCACTGTTTTCTCTTTGCTTTAGACACTTCTGTATCATTATGTTTTAGTTATGTTTTAGGTATCTCTCTTATAAACAGAATATCTCTCTTAAAAAATCTCTCAAAAATCTCTCTTATAAACAGAATATAACTAGATTCTTAAAGTCCAATTTAATAGACTTTGACAGTCTTTGTCTTTCAACTGGAAAGCTCATTTTATTTAAAGTTATTGAAAACACTCATGTATTAGGATTTATGTCTATATCTTACTTTGTAATTTTTATGTATGATGTTTTTGCTCACTTCTTTTCTTCCCACTATCACATTCTGTTAGATTCAGCAAGTTTTACTGATTTTCCTTTTCCCTTTTACCACTTTAAAATTTATGCTTTCTTTTTTCGATATGGCTGGGTTTCAAGGAGGATGGTCATTACCATAAATCACAATATCCCAAAGTATGTAAATTAGTTCAGGCCGCATCCCGAACAGCAGCCATATCGTGGGTGCCCTATCTACTAGGCACGGCATGTCAACACGAATCTCTGCGCAGAGGTGATACTAAGAGCAGGGCTGCTGATATTGTTGGGCTCAAGATTTTACTTTGTTTCTGATTTTTGGCAAAGTTTTGTTCTGATTCTCATTTGTGCACAACCAATAGATTATTCCCCCTGGGTGGCAACAATGAAAATCCGGTTTTAGGGTCTGAACATTTGACCAGCTCTGTCAGTGACAGATCTCAGAGTCGGCTTTTGTTCATCTCTTTTGTTTGTCTTTTCGTGCAGGGATGCGTTTCAATTCCATTGGAAGGAAGAAGAGCACCTTGAGATGTCAGCCACCATGATGCTGTGTTTCTGTTTCCCTTTGACCTGTTATAAAGCTGTAGAACTACAGACATAAGCTCTTGTGTCTCTCTTCCTTTGGATTATATTGCTGAACATGTTCATTTTTTGCCCTTTCATGGAGGTATAAAAATGGCACGTGTATCTCCACGTACTCGTTTGACGTGTGCTCGTGAAATCTGCTTGTGTGCCCACATGATGGTGTATGAAGCAGCTCTCGGTGACTGACCTCTCAATTTTCTCTGTGAAAGATGAGTTAGATATTTTGGGTAAAGATGAGTGTTGAAGCTGTCCTGGGAACAGTGGTTTGAGAAAAATACTAAATGTGTATGCAATGTAATGGGATGTACTTTTATTTATCAATGGGAAAAGAAAGCTGCTTTGTCTTAAAGCAAAGATTCTGTCCAGAAAGTTAAAGAAGATAGTGAAAGAAAAAGCTTCCATGGGCAGAGAAAGTTTACAAGGCTTTCAGAAAGTAAGCTTTATTTGTCTTAGTTTATAATAATGGCAAATAATGAGTGTGGAGAGAAGCAATGAAACCATTAAAATGTCGGCAAAGTAGGATCAGCTTTTACAAGTTTATTTATAAGATTTAAATAACTCATGAATTCTTTACTGCTAAAATATTACATTAACAGAGCTCTAGAATGTGGTTTTCTCTGTTAAAATGACAGATTGGTATAGGAGTGTTCAGTCTGCTCTTTAGAAGAGGTAGTAAAAGTTATTTGTTACCTTCTGTGTAACCTGCCCAGACGGCTGAGATTGATTCTTTCTTACCAGATAAACTTTCTGTGCTTATCCTACTTTGTTGCATGCTTGATTACTAAAACAGACAGAACCCAAAGGTTCTTTGCTTCCAAAAGAGCTAAGATTCCTTCCAATTGTCCTAACTTCGGCATATGTTCATTTAAAAATATTGTGCTGTCATTTCGATTAGCAAGAAACCAAGCCACAACCATTCATTGCTCTCAGGCTACCATGCTTCCACCTTAATCAAGTGACCAGCCTCCTCTGTTAATGCTTTGATTTTGTCTTCTCAAGGTCAGACACAAAATTCAGAAAAATAAAATGTAAATGAATAAATAAATTCAAGATTTTTTTTTAACTAATCTATTTTTTTCATCTTACACAAGAAACTGCTAGAAATAGGTTTTTTTTTTTTTGTCCGGTATGCTTCATATTTCATACAGCTCAATACTGTTGTAAAAGCTGCAAGGGAAGAGAAATTGTGAAATCAGAGAAGTTTCACCTTTATTGGTTGCATTGAATTCAGGCAAAAATTTTATTAATCTAAATATATTCAGAGATTGTATACTTTACAGGAAAGCTCTCACATGTCCATAATGTTACTACTATAAAGGGAAACTGATCAAATTCATAGGTAACATTTGTGTATTATATCCAGGGGATTTTATTCCCCTCCGTTCTGATATTTCTGGTTACTGATAGAATTAACCACAGCCATTCAGCCCTATCATCAACAGGCAATTCTGATTTCCTCTCCTGCTTGTCTGAAAGTTTTGACATGAGGTGGAGGCCACACGTCGATTATTCTACAAAGTAGAACAGTTTTCAAACCTTAGGAAAAGGATTGTACCAGGAGCTCTATTGATATCTCAAGGAATGGACTCATGGCTACTGGCTTTGGATTTAAGGTGGCACCACTTACACAAGCGTCAGAATGTATTAAGTGGATGAGTCAAGATTTCCAGGACTTGTTTTAGTTTAGCAGTAGATAAATTTGTGAAAGCAGACTGCTGAGCCAATACCCAGAGACTCGAGAATTTGTTACATGGTACTGAAGCAAGTATATTTGTTAGAATGTTGTTGGTATTACTGAGCCCTCAGAATTTAAGAAGTATTTTTACTAAATGTGTATATTCTTCATGGCAATGTAGTTGTATCAGAATAGAATCAAACATATCAATTGTGCAACCAAGACCATACCTGTGATATTATGCTTGAGAATAGATCTTATTAAATCAGGTATCAGAAGCCCATTATTAAGAAATAAGGGGTGTATTTTACATATGAAACTGATGTGCACCAAGTCCTCCAAGGAAACCAGACTGATACCTCTTCTATGTCGTCCAGAGTCCCTGAAGAGTCATCTTACAGATGAGAAGGAAGATCTTCTCCTGGGAGGCCAAAACTTTGGCAGATATTGAGTAACTCAGAGAGGAATTCACTCACATTTGTAGGCTCTACTGCAAAATCTGGAGGAGATAAATTTTGGGGGATTGGTTTCCTAGCCTCAGACTAAGAGTTTAAGTTAAAAAATGTTCTATAGAGAAGATTGTCAGAGAAACAAGCACTCTCATACATTTCTGGTAGAAAGGCAAATTGATACAACCCTTTTGGAGGGGAATTTGGCAATATCTAACAAAGTTACACGCGCACTTGCCTTTTGATGCACTTACCTCAATAATCCTACTTCTAGGAATTTGTCCTGAAGAATATACCTCCAACAATGGGAGAACATATATGTACAAGTTTATTCACTGAAGCATTGTTTATAAATGCAAAATGCTTGAAACAGTCTAAATGCCTGCAAAGGAGAGTTGTTGAATAAACAATGGGACCTTCACACAAAGGAGTACTATGCAGCTGTAAAGAAGAATGAGGGAGATTTCTATGCACCACACACATATTTTTAAAGGGATATATTTTTAGTGAGAAATTAGAGTGTGAAAGAGATTCTATAGTACACTGCCTTATATGTGAGAGAGAAGGGGAAACAAGAAAGTATACATGAATCTATGCAATTGTGAAAAAGAAACAGAACGGATAAAGCAGAAACTAATGGGGTTGGTTACTTACAAGCAAAGGCTATGCAAAGAGTAAATGAATGGGGGATGGGACCAGGGTTGAAGGAATGAAGGAGGAGGGTCACTTCTCTGAGTAAACCCTCCAAGAATTTAATATGGTGTTTTGTATAGTTCTGATTTTTAGAAGCGTGTTGATATTTCACATTCGTGAAAAAGGAATTAATTAATTAGAATTAACCAGTACAGAGGAAAATCCAAAATGGAATACAAATACTAACAAATCACCCTAACTTTGTTACTAATGAATTATATAACTGCACCAGAGGGAGTGGGGAAGAAAAGAATTCACCTAAGTAACTTTGGAAAACAGTATTTTTTTCCTATATTCTCTAAAGCTAAGGACAAAAAAAAAAAAAATGAACTGTAACATACTGTACTCAGGTTACTAATCTGTATTTCATAGTGTTATGAGTTAGAAATTCTGAAACTGCTTTATGTGTGTTCTAGGAATAAGTAAAAAGAAAATACATTGTGGATAATGATAGCCAAGTTTCTCATTTTCAGAGAAAGAAATTAAAATAAAGGAAAGGGGAAAGCTAGAGTAAACCATATGGTGTGGTTGGAATAAACCCTTACTAGACCTCTCCAAAGAAGATATGCAGATGACACATAAGCTGATGAAAAGAGGCTCCACATCCTGTGCCATCAAGGAAACGCAAGTCAATAAGATACCTCTACAAAGCAATTAGAATGGCCAAAATCCGGAGCACTGACAACACCAGATGCTGGTAAGGAGGTGGAACGACAGGAACTCTCATTCATTGCTGGTAGGAATACAAAACGGTCCAGCCATTTTGGAAGACAGTTTGTCAGTTTCTCACAAAACTAAACATACACTTACCGTGCAAACCAGCAATCACGCTCCTTAGTATTTACCTAAATGAGTTGAACACTTGTGTCTATACAAAAACCTGAACAGAAAAGTTTGCAGCAGCGTCAATGTCCTTTAGTAGGTGACTGGACAAATAAATTGTGGTACATCTAGACAATGTAATATTATTCATCCCTAAAAAGAAATGGGCTATCAAGCCATGAGAAGACATGGAGGAACCTAAAACGCATATTACTGCAGTTAGTGAAAGAAGCCAAGCTGAAAAGTCTACATCCTGTATGATTCTAACTGTACGACATTCTGAAAAAGGTGAAATTGTGCAGACAGTTAAAAGATCAGTAGTTGCCAGAGGTTGGGGTCAGGGAAGGAGGGATGAATAGGTAGAACACAGAGGATTTTTAGGGCAGTGAAATAAATACTGTCTATGATACTATAACGGTGGATATATGTCATCACAATTTGTCCAAACCCGTAGAATGTACAGCACTGAGTGAATCCTAGTGTAAACTAGACTTTGGGCAATTACAATGTGTCAATGTACGTTCATCAGCTGTAACAAATGTCCCACTTTGGTGGGGATATTAATAATGGGGGAGGCTATGCATGTGTCGGGGCAGGGAATATATGGGAAATCTCTGTACCTTCTTCTTAATTTTGCTGTGAACCTAAAACTCCTCTAAAAAAAGTCTTTAATAAAAAAATAAATAAATAAAAATGAAAAAATTTAAAAAGCGATAATGGATTATACCCCATAAATAAAACAAATATTCGTACATCCATACTGATGTAATGGTTGAATAAATAAATGGAGAGGAAGGGAAAGCTCTTCCTTACAGTAAAATTCCAATTAATAAATGTATAAGGAAGGACAGAAATAGAAAATCACCTTTGGACAAATGCCACAGTCATTGTTTTAGGCAAGATTCATAGTAGATTTGAAAATTAGTTGGTGAAAGTATGAGAAACAGAATATTTACATAATCTCAATATTTCCTGCCAGTGGAGGTAATGGAAACCACCTTAACCAAATAGTCACTAATAATGAGACGTATGGCCCTGTGTCCCCTGATATGACACACTGAGAAGGGCACAACATGAATTCTGTGATATTCTTGCCAAAAATGCATACTAGACTTCAATCAGGAAGGAACATCAGTTAGGCCCACATCAAGAGGTACTGCGTGAAACACTGGCCAGTCACCTTCAAGAGTGTCAAGGTCACGAGAGACAAGGAAGGATTGAGGGACTGTCCCAGGTTGGAGGAGATAAGGAGACATGATCACAAAAATGCAACGTGTGATCCTGGATTGGCTCTTGGTCCCAAAAAAGGACATTAGTGAGGTAATTGCCAAAATTAGAATAAAATCTGTAGATTAGTTAATATTATTGTATTAATGTCAATTTCCTGGTTTTGATCATTGTGCTGTGGTTATATAAGATGTTAATATTTGGGGAAGTTAGATGGAGATGTCAAGGATGGTGATATGAAGATATTGAGCAGTTCAGTCTGAAAATGATTGGGTAAACCAAGGCAGCAACAGTGCAGATAGAAAGCAGGAAGTGTAGATTCAAGAAATACAGCTAGAATGGTCATGATTGATAGTTGAGCAGTGTGAGATATGCAGGCATGGGAATGGCGTGTTATTTCAGGGTTGCTGTGAGAGAAAAGATGAACTCACTATTGGAGCTATTAAATTTGAAATGCCTGTGGGACATGTGGAAATATCAAATTGACAGATCTATGCAGGGTGTCAATAAATGCAGGTTTGTCTCGGACCGTCTCAGTGTACGACTATGGTCCTGGCATAATTATTCATAGTACTGCTTTCATACTCAGAAGTGTCATGAGAAATTATATAGTAATTCTTGTATAGCTCTGAAACATGGGAGATGGGGCTGTGCTGGTGCAATCTATATTGGGGTCTGTTAAATAGAAATGATGGCTAAAGCAATGTATTTGGGTGAAATTGTCAGAATGAAGAGAAGAGCGTGTGTATAGTGTGTGTATATATACACATGTATGCTTGTCTATCCACCCTTTAAAAACTATTTCTAAAAATAAAAAGGAGTGTCTTATTATATCATGGAAATTAGTTTATATTGATATGTCTTTCCTGTAACTATCCTTTCTATTATAGAAAAAATATTAATTGACTGTAGAATATAACTCTATGTATAATGTTCAAGAAACTAGTCGTTAGTCATATTATTATTTTTTAAATTAAAGATATTCATTAGGAGTGTTCCAAAAATTGGAAATTGGCAAGATGAAGAAGATACACCAATGGAAACTGAAACAGAGCATCCATGGAAAAAGGGAGAAAACCTGAGAGAGTCTGTTGTCCTGGATGCCAAGTGAAGAAGTTGACTCCAAAAGGAAGTGATATCAAACCTGAAGTGAGTTTGCTCACCCGTTGCACAGCAAGCCAATCTCTGACACCAGGGGTAGTGGAAGAATGTAGGAATTTTATTATTGCACAGCACTGAGCAAGGAGAGAGGGCAGCTCACACTGAAATCCCAAACTCCCCGAAAAGCTAAAAGGAAGGGTTTTTATTTGGGGTTTTAGGTAGGGGAGGGGGAGCACATGGCCTTGCTGGTCGGAGCTTTCCCACCAGCCTGTCTTTGGCCTTGAGACTACTTGCAGAGAGGAGGGAGCCCATGACCTTGCTGGTCAGCAGCTTTCCCACCAGCCTGTATCTCTTTGCGGCAAGGAGATAGCAAATCCAGGTGCTTGTCCTTGGCGGTGTCTGTCTCCATGGATGAAGTGGATTCTGTAGCCAGGAAGCCAGGGAGTAAGCAGGGAATGAGTGTTTTGGTTTTAACCTCATATATGCTGGGTTTAATGTAGGGAAACTGATATCAGGCTTGGTATCAGAAGGAGCAGTCAAATGCATCAAGAGCTTCCGAGAAATCAAGTTAAATGAGGACTGAGAATTGACTATTGGATTTGGCAATATGGAAATCTTTGACAATGTTAGATTCAGTGGAGGAGTGGGTCAATCTTATCGGAGCTGCATCAGAAGAGAATGGAGTTGAGAAAATGGGGACAGTGAGTATAGAAAACTTGTATAAGGAGTATCATTATAGGGGAGGCAGACAATTCCAATGTCAGCTAAATAGGGGATGTAGAGTTAAGGAGGGCTTCTATCTAAATCTGGGAGATAACACAGGAAATCTGTATGCTGATGGGAATGATATAGGGGAAAATTGATGATGCAGAAGAGAGCAAAATTTTTTTGTAGGAGCAAAATCCTTGAACGATGAGATATGAGGTGATAAGATGCACAAATTGAAAGGTTGAACTCTGTGAAGACTGGGAGAAATAGCAGACTATTTCGGTTTAGGTACAGGCAGGTTTGTAAATTTAGTGGTGAAACATAAGGTGGTTTTCTTCTATTTTCCTGGTGAATTAAGAAATAGGGCCAGGGGCTGACCCCATGGTTGAGTGGTTAAGTTCCCATGCTCCACTTTGGCGGCCCAGAGTTAGTGGGTTTGGATCCTGGGTGTGGATCTAGCACCACTCATCAGGCCATGCTGTGGTGGCATCCCACATAGAAGAGCTAGAATGACCTACAACTAGAATATACAACTGTGTCCTGGGGCTTTAGGGAGAAAAAAAAGGAGGAAGATTGGCAACAGATGTTAGCTCAGGGCCAATCTTCCTCAACAAAAAAGCAGACACAAAAAAAAAGAAAGTCAACGGATGAGAGTGAGAAAGACGGATAGGATTTTGGATGTTTGGAGAGACAGAAGATATAATCTGGGGAAGTGAGGGACGATTGACAAAGGAGATGTGATTGGACTGCTTGGATTTATTGAGTGTTCCTTTGAAATTTGTTGTCATAAATTTAATCTTATTGCCTTATAACTGTAAATCATGCTTTGTGAATGCAGCTGTGATTGTGTAATTTTTTCAAGCCTCATTGATCTGGTCTGTTACAGATGTGGAATATATACAGTGACAGGTTTAACTAAGGTTAAATTTGTGCCAGGCAACTAGGACTTAGGGACAGACGGGTGAGATTGCCAAGGTTATATGAGAGAGATGAACTATGATATGGGATCATCATTAGGGCAAGGGAGCAGGAAATGAACTGTCTTTTGTGGTACTTGAACTTTATGTCAGAAACTTTACACGTTTGGGCAAAAGTTTTGGCGAGGATGATCAAAACCCAATGCTCAAGCCAGAAGCCCTAGAATAGTGTTACGGGCTGTGAGCAGGAAGGTAGAACAGGTGAGATAAAAGATCAGGGATGGAAGAGAGAGAATAGAGCAGGCAGACTACATCAACCCTGAGGAAGCAGTGGACTTCAGGCAGCCAGCAGTCAGCTAGGCTGGAGTTGGGGGCGATAACTGGACTAGAATAACTCACCATGCGATGTATTGTGCTAATTGAGACAGCTGCCAAAAGCTATCTTTCTGAGGGGTGCCCCAGGGAGTCCCTGAGAAACTCAGATGGTCCATCTTAGCCCTAAAGAGGCCAATATCAAGAGCCCAATCCCAGCAAAGCAGCAGCTTGAACTCAGTTCTCTCATCTGGCTCAGAGGGCAGCCTTAAGCTTACATGGTAGATCAAGGACCTTACCACAGACTTAATGGGAGCTGAATTTACAAAATATCTGGGGTGGCCACAGTGTGTCACCAAAGCTGGGACAAGAGTTCTCATAGCTGGACATGTGACTGGGTTGCTGACATGCTGTTCCTTTCTGACACAAAATATGAGTGCCAAAAAAGCAGTTCTTTTTCCTATCATTTTCCCATGAGGATCCATTATTATACTTTATCTTTTCATCCACCCTGTTAATTGGCAGAATGAATATTTTTGTAAAGGATAATTTTCTTTTCTTGGTAATAGGAAACTCTTTTCACGTTGTCTAAGTAGAGGAAGTATCTCTTATCAAGAGTTTATATATGCCGCACTACACTAAATTCCATAATACATGATCTCATTTACTCATCTCAGTATGCCTCTGAAGTAGGTGTTGTCATGATTCTATTTTTTTTAAACATGAAGTAATTGAAGCCCAGAAAGTATAACTGACCTGTGCAGAGTCACATGACCCATAAACGTAGGAGCCAGTACTCAAACGCAGAACTTCTTCCAAATCCTTGCTCTTAAGCTATATTGTATGCAGAGACAAGAATATGCTGTGGACAGACAGCAAGAGGGGACTGATATAAACCATGCCAGATGGGAGAATATTCTAGCTTCCACCTTCGCGCTCGCATGTTTATCCAAATCCGTTATACTTAAACAGAAAATCCCCCGTTACAGATTTGTGGGGGTCTTCTGGGGATTCTTTTACCAGCAGAAAGATTTTTCAACAATGGTGGAGATTATTTTTTAAAAATAAAAAGGAGGAGAAAAGTGAGAAGTGGAAATATTTTCCCTTCCATGTCCAGGCAGATGCATCTCTCTTGAATCCTGGTGAAAGACACAGACACTCAGCAAGTGAAACTGGTGCTCTTCCCACCATCTGCTCTCCCTGTGTGAGGACCATCTCTGCATCACATGCTTCACTTGATTGGCATTGTTCCAGAGCGAATAAATTACTTGACTACAGAAAGAGCAGTTATACTCGAGCTTCAACTAAACAACAACAACAACAATAGAAATGATAAAAGTAACAATACGAACAACTGTGCATTTGTTTACCTGCTGGATTATTCGGAAATATGAGGGCCACAGACATGGATGTGTCTGTTGTCTAATACCTTGTCTCCTATGGGACATAAAGATCAAAAACTTTTTCCTGAAAAACGCATGTGAAATTTACATACAATGAAATTCATAGAGCCCACAGTTCTTTGATTGCCCATTTGATCAGGGACTAATTGCCATATTAAAATCACCCTCTGTCAGTTACTACTTTTTTTTTTAATGTGTTGGTTTCTTGTTTAGACAAACATATATATTTTATTTCCCCTGAATATGGAATTCTAATACCTCATTATTGAACCTCGACTCAAATCTTACCCTTTTTTATAAATGAGGGGACAGTTTTGTAAAAATATTATTTTTAATTATCTAATACTTTCCTTTCTCTTCTTTTGCCTCTAACAGAAATAACTCAATCCTTACGGAAAGATATTTGATAATATAGATTTTATAGAAAATCATGATATGTCACCTCTATTGCATAATTCATTTTAGTGTTTCTATCCATCAAAATACAGCCTTTATATGAGATTTCTCTAATAATTTTCTTGCTCCTTGAGAATAAACATACATAAATGAAGTAATTGCCTTACAGCATCTCACTGAGCTGACTTGTTTGTATTTAGAGATTCATACAATGATTTGTCCCCAAAGAGCAATTGAAGTAGTTTTTAAAGATAGAAAACATAAAAATTTTAATGTGAATACTAGAAGAAAGGTTTTAATTAAGGAGTAGGCTGATAAATTTCTTGCTGATGAAAACTCTGACCATTAAATTTCTCTGTGAGGATGATGAGAGAAAAGATAAGAGGGTGCTTGTATAAATTCATCATTATTATTACTCAAGGCAATGAGCTGTTAAGCACGAGCTTAATTATGACCTCCATTCGTCATCTTGATACTTAATGATGCACCGGATGCGCTGTTCCTGCTCTGTCAATTGCCTGCTCTGTCAGTTGACTGAGATTCCATGCCAAACGAGTGGCTGTCTTCCTCCTCCAGAGGAGAGAGATGGTTTACGCATGTCCAGCCTCCAGGCAAACACCAACTCACTTTCCTCTCAAAATGTGGTCTTTCCTGGGACAGGTTCCACCAGAAATTAGGCTAGAAATTTGCTTGCTTCCTCACCACATCTTAGGTCAGAAGAAACAGGAAAAAAATCGCTCATCTCTGACTGTTCTCATCATAAATGATTGAGATCTGTCATACGACGGAATAATTTTAAAAGGGAGATGGTTGTTTTGGACACGGAGGCTTTCCGGAAGCTTCATTAACTCCAGGAGCTGATGAAATGACGTGCCCTGACAGATGCAGCAAAGGAGCACAGCTAGTTCAGGTGCTGCTGGGCAACCAGCAATTCCGTTAAAGTCTTGCATTTTGTTCTCAGAAGAGATGAGCTCAAGTTGAATAAAGGATTGTACTTTTTAAGAAAAACAGACGAGAGGTTATAAAAAGGAATATTTTAGATTCTTATAAATGGATAAATTATTATCATTTTTTACTTCTAAACTATCTTTCACTAATGAAGAATACGATTCTCCAGTTTTCAAAGTGTAAAAATTAATATTAAATTCCAAATTTTCTTACCGATTGAATCACCCTTCAGCTATTTCAGGTGTTCGCAATTGTTTTGTTTTTGGTTTTCATGGGAAAATTTATACCATAGTTTAGGTAAAGCAACAGCCTTACAATTTGTTGTGTTTTTTTGGCTGGGTAAAGTATTCTTTTCATCTGTAACTCCAAAACTCAAGTGTTAGTCTTCGGTGTTGTACTGACAAATATGGCCGAGGTAACACATAGAATTATTTTTGCCTTTCAGAGTAAAAGATCTTTGTTCTTCAGCAGTTATACACGTACTCACACACAAATATCCACCACTTGAAGACTGAGCTTCTGTCAGGCCCCTTTGCCATCTGTCTGTGAAAGAAATCAGTAATTTGATAGACTTTGTGATACAGACTGACCATCTGCAATCTTGGGAACAGTATTTAAGCTCTGAGAACCCAGTAGGAAATCTGTTCAAATATGTTTTCTCAGGTCATCCAGTGCCTTATGTTTTCAATGATTTTAAGACTAAATAAAAGGGAAACCTTGAGTATGTTGGGAGAAATTTCCTTTTCAAGCAGAGAATGATCCAGTAAGCACTTCTGAAGATTATATCCAGTTGTATACAATTTGACCTTGTGCATTTCTGAAAAAATAAGAGATTAGTTGAAGATATCAGTCATCAAACGGGGTTTGTGAACAGTTATGACTTTGACATATTCATGGAATTAATATCTCTTTGGATGTAATATTAGATAATTTTTGTTCTTTAAAATTAACGTGTTAACAGAGTCACTTTCAATAAATTTAATCCCCAAACTGAAATAGGGCTGCCAATGCTGCATTATTAAATGGAGCATTTATAATATATGTAGCTAACATGAGCAGACTGTGCTAGACAAAAAAATTACAAGATAACTTCATGAAGAGTTCCACAGCAAAAGTCATTTCTACAAATTACAGACAGAACTATCAGTTTCCATTTATAAATGTACAGTGAGAATATTTAGTTGGGTTAAGTTGCAAAAGACACACACACACAAAGTCTACCCGTTAAATACTTAATTAATTATACAATAACTTTAAAATGGTGTTTAGTCCTTAATTTATCCTGATTTCCAAGTTTGCTTTCTTCACCGAATAGTTTATCGTTACTCTACGTTCGGGGTACACGTTTTTTCCCAGCAAAAGCAATTTTTTAACCTTCAAAAGACGATTTCATTCTATTCCTAACATTTTCCCCTCTTTCTTCAGAAGCATTTAGATCTCTATTGAGTTTGGTTTAAAAAGATAAATTCTAACAAATTTTTCCCAAGATGTAATGAAGGCAAGTCTATTAACTTCCGGTTTTAGTTATACGTTTGTTTGTGTGTGTACCTTTTCCAGTTTATCCTCTAAATAAGCAGAACTGAAAATTTTTTATTATCCTTCTATTAAAGATGAGGAGGAGACAAGAAAGAGAGAAAGAAAGAGACAGAGAGAGGACTTTATCTTTAGTTTCCATTATCCAGTATTTAAACTTTGAGCACATTATTATAAATGTTCTTCCTAGGGAAAAACAAAAGCTTTCGTTTATGAGGACGTAATGCGAATAAGTTGTTAGACCAGAGAAATCGAGGGCAGACGGAGGAGAGCTGAAGGAACGAAAAACTTTAAAAAACGTGCCTTGCTTCTTAGATTTGGCGGGTTTTTCGTTTATTTTTGAAAGCTGAACCACCACCACCACCACCGACAACAACAACAAAAATACTGTCAGCTTCCGGGGAGACAAAGAACGTGGGCTGTTCTTTCAAAGCGTATTCGGAAACCTCACCACCGAGCCTCAAAAACAGAACTGGAGGTCAAACACCGACGGAAATAAAAGCATCACCTTCTTTCCAATCCAGCGGATGTTAGTTACCGAAGCAAAGTTGATTATTGTCTCTTCAGTATTCGTTCTTTGATTAAGGGGAAGCTTTCATGCTGATGGCATTCTTTTTTGTTCGGTTTCATTTTTCTTAGGAAAAAAACAACAGATGCTATGATATAATGACATTTCAATACAATCATTTGTAAATGTAAGGCAGACTATGAACAGGCAATAAAAACAGTTTTTTGAAAGAGACAGTGATTTCTTTGTAATACAATTCAAATGTTCATTTGAAGTTAATACTTCAATTGATCTTTCTTTTTATTTGATATTATCAAACTTCTTTCAATTTTTCTCTACATTTTGTCACTAATTTCAGAGTTTTTTTTCTCATTTATTTCTCATGTACCTGGTTAATATTAAACAAGAATTTTCCCTTAAACATTTCAATGGAATTTAGACCAAGTTGAAAAATTTGTCAAAAAAATCGACTTATTCAAATTCCTTGAATATTCTTCATTATTCCTGAAAAATTGCTTTCAAAGTACATTTTCAATGATTGTAACAGTGCAATTTAGTGGAATCAGCAATTCACAAGTTTTTAAATTTAACTCTTCATTTGTTGCAATCTAACTTTGTGATTTAGTTTCAGGTTTTTTCTTTTCTTTTTTTTTGTTCTTTTGAGGAAGATTAGCCCTGAGCCAACATCTGCCACCGATCGTCCTCTTTTTTTGCTGAGGAAGACTGACCCTGAGCTAACATTTGTGCCCATCTTCCTCTATTTTCTACGTGGAACGCCTGCCACAGCATGGCTTGACAAGCGGTGCATAAGTCAGTGCCTGGGATCTGAACCGGCCAACCCTGGGCCGCAGAAGTGGAAACGTGCAAACTTAACAGCTGTACCACCAGGCCGGCCCCTGAAACTACTTTTTTTTTTTTTTTTTAAAGATGGGCACCTGAGCTAACAACTTTTGCTAATCTGTTTTTTTTCTGCTTTTTCTCCACAAATTCCCCCAGTACATAGTTGTATATTTTAGTTGTGGGTCCTTCTAGTTGTGGCACCAAATTCTTACATGTTTGCTTTAGTGGAATAAAAATTGAGTGTGTGTACATATATTCCATTCCATACGTCATAGTAATTAATCCCCATCAACAGTGAGAATTAGTTTTCTCATATAGGGAGCCTATGAAAAGCTTTCTTTCTGGAATGAAATAAGATGTTCCACTTTGGTAACTTTGCTTTACATTTGGAAATGTTTCACCTTCATTATATCCCTAAGTGCAGGTTGACTGATGATTACACAGATCTTTCCAGCTATGTTAAAGGCCAGTTCAGAAAGTCTAATTATTCATTCTAGATTAGACAATTGGGTCATTTTACAGTTCATCAGTCCTAGGATCTTTTCTCAAAACTAGTAAATTGGCTTTCTCAAGGAGACATCAGACCTGAGTATCCTGAGGCAAAAACTAACATTTCTTAACTATTTCACCATGGCAAGAATCTCCTGTATGAGTTACAATTGACAAGTTAGTTGAATTTCAACTTTTTTTTGCCTCTTGTTATTTTTATCTCTTCTTCTTTTCAAATTTGAAGGACTTTTGTATATCTTTCTTGGCTCAAAAACTCACTGATGCATTGCCCAGCCATGTGTTTTCCTCCTGTATTCTGAAAACGTTGATATTTAAAAGAAATTTCACACAAACATGCAATTATCTCCAGATATATCGCATTGATATCCTGTTCTTTGCGTGACAAATAAAAATACCATATCCCAGAACCCGTGAATAAGTAAAAGCTATGAAGCCACATCTAAAAAACGTATGTAGTCAAATTGGTGTCTTATTGCCACCCAGTGAAATTCCGTACGTGCTGTATTCCGCCTCTTCTGCAGTTTTAAAATTTGCAGTCATTACTAATCTATGTAAAATCTCTACACTCTTAGGAAAGTGTACATATTTGTTCATATAGTTCTTATAAGTAGGCATTTACCCAGGCATTAAAAGTAATATAAACCTCACACAGGATGTAGTCATTTACCACAGCAATTGGGACTCTTTGGACGATGTGTAAACATATCAGCATAATTCTTGATGGTGTGAAGCAGCGTATGAGCCAGTGTCTATTGAGGGCAAGTGCTTGTGAATTATTAAAGAACAATTAATTTGAGGTCAGGGAAGTCTTTATGAAATTTCTGGGAGAGGAAAATCCAAGTGGCTACCTAGTGTGTGGATATGTAGAGAGCAAGGGGAGTTGAGAATTATCGTTAGAAAAAGGAGTGTGTCTTGTCCAGGGAACAGGGAAGTGTCTGACCTAGCTAGAGAAAAGGATCTACACTGAGAAACAGTGAAGATAAAATTGATTACTAGAGCAGGTTGCATTGTGGAGGGTCTTAAAAAGGACATTTTCCTGAATAAAAAATCCGAAGATCCCTTAAAACCCATTGAAGCTGTTTGAGCAGGTGAGTGAAATGATAAAATCTGTGACTTAAGAAGATAAATTTAGAGCAGTGTTTATTAGTGTATGTTCCCAGGATCATTAGCTAATAGAGTTCCTCCGAAAAGGTCTCCCAGGTCAAATAAATATGGAAAATAATGGGTTCCTTTACTCTGGGTCTTCTCTAAGACTTAAGATGTTAGTGGGCATTTTGACTTTCAAAAGGAAAATACAGCATTTCCCAGACCTGTTTGACCAGGAATCCTTTGTAGGAAAACAATGCATGGATCAAAGTATTTCATATGTATTCATATCAATCTCAGTCTGCAAAGTGATGTATGTAAGAAATGTACTATTTTATATGTTTAAGTAACTCATTTGATCTCTAGTTTGATCCTCTCTCCCCAGATTGGTAGAAATTCAGGATCTCTCTACTTTCCCCAAGACTGTGTCCATGTTCTGGAGTCTTCTAGTGCCAAGGAGTTAGGAGGTTGTGGCCTTCTCTGGTCCTCTTTGTCATCTATGGACGCTGAAATCTGCTGAGATGTCCTAATCACTATCTGGTCCGGGGAAATTGGTCTGTACAACTGTGGCTGAGACATGTCTCATTCAAATCCAGTGGCTCTCTTTGTTACTTCCATACCATAATTTCACTGATCTCTTCCGTGTTGAGGTATGAGAAACTCTGCATGGATGTACAGGGCCCCATCTTTCTTAGACATGTCATTTAGCTATTCTAGGAGTGCTTCCTGCTTCCTTTTGATTTCTCTTCAGCAAACAGGGCACATATCCCATACACCTATTAATTTCGTGCTTTTCCCACGAGATTTCTACTTAAATCTTTATGCCATGAATTGCCTTTGTTTCCTAGGAAACTAAGTGTTTAAAACTCATAGTCAACAAAGAGCTCTCTTCTCCTCATATTCAGCTCTAACTTCTCTTCCCTGAGGAAATGATCTTAACTTTCTCTTAAAATGTCTTAAGACAGGGAGAAGGGTAGAGGCAAGGAACATCTGAGGAAAAATACCAGTCATTGTTTCAAAGATATTTCCTACCACACTTGTAATACCCTTTAGGAAATGCTGGTCTGAAGGATGTTGGGTTAAAAGCTGATGCATAAAACGATGTGTGTGGTAGTGGTGCTGCCTTGAGTTTTATCACAAGTGGTAGATCATGGAAACAGCCCTCAATAAATAAAGAATACCTCGTTTAAAACTCATTGTCTTTGTAGTCCCTTGTACAGCCCCTCCTATGCTGACACTGGGCATGGCCACGTGACTGGCTTTGACGAATGGGACATTAGCAAATGTGAAGCAAGCAGAGATTTGAACAGCCTTTCTTACTGCTGGGAACTCTTCCTCCACCATATAAAGAAGGCTGGGCCAGCTCGTTGAAGACATGGGGACTGACAGAGAGCCAGCACCAACTGACAGATACATAAGTTAGCTCCAGTGGAGCTGCCAGTTGACTGCAGGTGCATGAATGACCTCAGCTGAGAGCAAAACTGCCCAACTGAGCCTCCATCAAAGTGTTAATATGAATCATTACAAATAAAATGGTTGTCTGAGCCACTAAGTTATGAAATGGTTTTATTGCATCAATGTAAAAATATTCAATACAGCACAATACAAAAAATATATAATAGGAATGGAAAGATAGGAGAGATATTTTGTGGAAAGGTTTTCTCAAATTTGGATCAAGGAAATAAAAACTCCGATGGGATGCGCTGGGACCTTGGAAGGTGCTCATTCTTCATTCAACGTTCCAACTGAAAACAAATGATCTAAAGTGGTTGTCCTAGTTCAAGGTGCCTTCTGCCAGAAAATTCACTTATTTCTGGACAGGACCTGAGGATTTAATCCAAAGTCAACAAAGTCCCGAAAACATTTTGGAAAAAGCGTTCTTGGTGGGATATTACAGGAAGGAAAGGAAAGGAAAGGGTCGAGTATGATTATGGAGACTCTAATCTTCAGTGACTGAAAGCACTGCAGACAGGTAGCTGGGTGGACCCACGCCACGTGGGGCCTCGGAATCATTCTGCAGTTGTGCCTTTTTGTAAGTCACTATCACTCTCACTGGCTTGGATTCAAGAGGTTGCTTGGTTGACATTCCTGAAATGAAAAACCAACGATTGTCTTAGTATAAGCATATTCTCAGATACTAGACTCATCTCATTCCGATGGAATGGATTTTCCTAAAGACTTCCTCAGAGCATTGAGGTAAATGTCTTAAACCAAGAAATGTCAAAAATATGAAGGGGCTCATGATACAGGCCCCCAGGTTCTGAATCTAAACTCTACCTTATAGAATGGACTCCTGCCAGTTAGCTGTGATTAGCGAGGCACCAATAATACCAGCTCTAGCCTCAGGGGCACTTCTACTAGCCTTATTAAATACTTTTTCACAAATTTATTTTATATCCATTATCTTATTTAATCTTTACAACAATCCTAAGATTCAAACACTATTAACCCCCCACAGTTTAGAGATGAAGAAACTGAGAACGAGCTAGAATAATTGGCCAAAGATAAAACAGCCAGGAAATGGTAGCACAGGAGTTTGCAGTACTCTGAAAGGTTGTCTGACATCAAGTCAACTCCTTTTTTCTCAATGATGCTGCTCCTCTTAATCAGTTTCAAAGAGCACTGGAATTCCTCTGTGCTTCAGGGACCACTGAGCAGCAGCGCCTTGGGGCCCTCACTCTGGTTTCAACCAGAGCATGTCTATTATACAGATAATATCTTGGAAGTTTTGTTTGAAAAAATTCCCATACACTCTATTATCACATGATGTCTACTAAAGCTGTTATGAGCTGCACCAGCAACTTCTTGAAGTCAGAGACCTCGACTACTTCTTTCTTTGGTCTCACAACAGTGTGCAACCCTGCCTGACCTGTGAGCCAGCCTGTGGAAGGAGGAGCAGATGGGAATCACTGCCCTTGGCATGTGCTCTGGGATCCCCTGTCTAGGTATCTCCCATGACCCCTGGTGGCCTCGCTGCCTGTTTCTCACCGAAGTCAGTCAAAGGATCTGCAGCCTTCTCACTGCCATCACAACGCGTGGAGCTCTCCCCCAGGAGGGAAGCAACGTCTTCTCCAAATATCTGGAGGCAATTTTCAATGAGAAGTTGTACAAGAGAAATCTGCAACACAAAAGGGTAAAAACGGGGTGTTCTTTTTCATATGGCATAGTTATAAATCACATTTCATAGATGAATCATGGCTCTAACAAAAATTGTGAAAGGATACTAAGAAAAATTCAGAGAACCAGTTTTCTCTAAGAAAGAACTGTGATACTTTCATGAGTACTTTGGGCACAGGTTTTAAAATACTTTTCATCAGTGGACTAAAGGCATAATCTCTGGTCTAGTTTAAAAGCTAACATTTTTATATCAATGGTTGCATCTTGAAAACAAAGGCAATTTTCAAATGTAACCCACATAGGATGTTTGGGGGAAGATGCATACTCTCTTATGAAATTTTATCTGTTCATTTTCACTAAAAATTTTTTTCTAGTTTTGTTGAGATGTAATTGACATATCGCATCTTAGGAAAATTTATCAAGCACCCAATAGACACGGACATGTGAAATTCATTTGTAAGTTTAGGTGCTGCTTAAACTTGGGCAGCAGAGATTTCTGTGGGTTTTTGTGAGGGAAGAAAGCAGCTGGAGAGACACCATTCAGTTTGTCTGGCTGCAGCCCCTCTTCTTGCATTGCCTGCCCCACCCTTCCTCTCTGGGAAACTCTCTTGGGAAACAGCCATGATCTTACTGGGCATGTTGTAGCTCTGATGGGATGTTCTGGAATCTTTTACTAGTTTCCTCACCCCATAGCAGAGGCAAACTAGTAGCCAAGTATTTTTCTGAATGAGCCACAGCTGGCAGAGGAAGGCCAAAGTGTGTGGAGCCATGGGTGCTCATATTGCCCAAGCTGCCTAGGATGTGCCAGTAATGACCAGAGGAGCTGGGTGCTGTCGCCATTGTGTAACGAAGAAACCATGGCTTGGAAACTTTGCCCAGGGTTACACATCCCTCAGTGATTAGGCTGAGAGTTGAACCTTGGCTTGTCACACTCCAAAGCCCAGGTTCTTTTCTGTCCTATCAGGCCACTCCTCTCTCTGCGGTTCAGTCGGTCCAGAGTTTAGTCTCATGGACGTGGACGGGAAGGGAGGAGAGACTCAACTGCTCACAGTTCCCCCTTAACAACCTTCCTTCCCATCCCCACAGAGGAGGATAAATGACTCTGCCACTTGACGGATGCACTTTCAAAAACTGGTCTGTCAGAGTTAACACCGTCCATTTTGGGTTCCAAGTGGGGACTCTGACCCCTAGGGCACGCAAATGAGAGCTTTCATTACCTTTCTTGTGATGTCACTTGCTAATTCTGCACTGCAGGCATTGGGCAAACAAAGAATGCTTGGGGCTATACACGTGGCTAAGTTGTAAGCTGTCATCTGATTGACAGGCGAATGCTGCTGAATGTTGTGCGACACTCCAAAAAGATAGCGCAGGAGCGCTGCATTGGCTCTGGGCAGCTCGGCCAAAAGCCTAAAGACACCAAAATGGACCTTTAAAGACAGCACGTCATTTCGCTTAGGAAGTTGGAAATCCAGAGAAAGGGAACAGAGGGCTTCTTTGTAGAGCAGGCGCAAAGCCCAGTGAACATGCACGAGAATGCAGAAATGGCCCTCATAAACATGCTGCCTGAAACATTTCCCTGAAACGCCTAGAGCGTGTTCTCATTTGGGCACATCTTATTAATATCACATTTAATCTAAATATGTTTTAAAACTCTGAAACATTGCAGAAACTCTTCAATTAAAGTTCACAAAAGCTCATTGATTAAATTAGACAGTGATGAAATTTCAAGGCTCCCTTTGTTTTGAAGGTAGCCATACAGGAACACTGTCTCAGGGTAAGAGCCCAGCAAAGTTCCAGGCAAAAATGTTTCATTGAGTTCAGTTCCTGAACCAGATAAGAACTTCTCTGGCTAGTTAAGTGTTTGACAAAGGTAAGACCATATCCCTGGCAGATTGGTCCTTTAGCATCTGTCTTGGACCAAAGGATTTCCTCTGCTCTCAGTTTCCTATATTCAGAAGGGATAAAATGGTCAAGGATTCCACATTAACAAGACTAGCAGAAGAACAAGAAATCGATAAGAGCAGTAAGGCACTCCTCTTTTTTGAACTGGCCTCCGTGGGAGGGGTCAAATCAAACTCTTTGGCGTTGGTCATTATTTTAGTGGACAAAGCTGTAAAGTATAAGCTAATATTTTCCTAATGGTATGTCGATTGTACTTTTGAGCTGTGCCCCAGTAGAGTAATCATAGCATCGTTACCTCTGAGTGGCAGCTATTTTCTCCTCCTCGTTCTCTCCATCGGTTATACTGAGCCATTTCTCATGGAGATGAGATGTAAAGACACTCCCTGGGATGTTTCCGAGAAAATCCTTACATAGATCAAAAGAAGAGTACTATTCTTATGGCAAATACATATTGGACAAATTACAGGGAAAACATGGAGTCGAAAAATTGAGTTTCTGTCCCCACTTCCTTCTCAGGCTCCCCACACTGTGACCCACACAGCGCTCAGCTCCACCTCTCCACTGACTTGCACACCCTGAAGTGGGTGTTTGGACTTGCTCCAACTAAAACTTAGAAGCATCAAAGCAGAGTGGGCCACAGTGGGAGCGAAGAGAAAGCCCCCTTCGATCACCTGGAACTTCCTCTTGGTGTCCGTTTTAGTAAACTAGTGGCAACTGACAAGGTCGGGTGATATGTCATCCTCAATCCTCCTAGTTTCTTGAGAAGAAACACCCATCCCCGTTTGAGACACAGTGCTTGCTCTTAACTCAAGCAAGAGAAGTTCTGAAGCAAACCAAACGCGCACACCCTCGTGCTCTCGCACACATATTAAGAGAGAACTGAGCCTTCTGACTTGAGGTATGTGTGCTCCTTGAGAGAACACTGCGTCACAATAGCCTCATTCTTCCTGGTTTTAACTGTGTAAAAGTTCGATTTTGCAGACTGGGAAGCAGCAGGCATTGGAAATATATCAAAATCCCCAATGGGTAACAACGTGTTACCCCTTACAGTCTGTGAGTGGGACATACATATCCTTCCAAAAGAAGAAACTTACAAAAAACTTAGATACATCGCAACGTCAGGCCTCTGAGTATCAGGGCTACAGACACACAAATGTCAGCTTCCTAAGTGAAGGCCTGGAACATCTGTGACTTTAGAGGGCTGAGGAACAAGTTTAATATCGTAGAATTGGGCCTATTAAAATTTACAGAGCTTTAGTGTTTGTGCAAGACTGAGGGGAAGTCGTTACATTGTCTTGCTGGCTTCCAAGCACACCTAGCTTCCATTGTGCTCACTAAGCAGCACACGCCTTCTCTTAGTGGTGGCTTGCTCAAGAAGTGCCTCAGGGCAACTATCCTAATTATAATCTAATGATGGTTCCCTCATGCTAATCCCTATTGAGCTGCTGTTAGTGCCAGGCACGGTGGTGAGTACTGGGGACAGAGCAGAGAAGCAAATGGAGAGTCCCAGTCCTCTCACTTTACTATGTTGATTGGTGTGTGGTACCCATGGTATTGTAGCTAGCCATAGTAGTTAGTGCTTCTCACTGTGTTTCCTATGGAGTGCTTCCAATATATTTGGAGGAAGGAAGCAGTCCAAGTCTGGCCGGCTCTTCGAGTCTGGGAGCGTGCAGGGGGGCTCTTGCCTCATGCGTACTGTGCTACATGCACTTGGAGCATATGTCTCCTCTCTGTTTCCTGAACCCTGTTCTGTGGGAGCCCATTGGTGAGGCTGAGTGTGGTGAAGCCAGAGCATGACCCAAGCAGAATATGCCAAGGCTATTCACTGCTGGACCTCTGTTTTTAGACAGCTCAATGGCAAACTCAGTGTGGTCCTGATGACAAACTCATTTCTGGTTTAGGTCAACACTCCAGTTCATTGGGCATGGTATTATCAAGGCCAAGTTGCAAAGTCTGATTCCCCAGCAAGATCAGTCAACTTTAGGAATGTCTAAGAACTATACCCACGAGTGGCCACCCCCTTGCTAGTCTGTACTTATAACAGAAAGATGGGCAAGACTCTGCTGATGGGAAACTCTAACTCTTGCTGGAAAATCAGTTCCAGGTTTGCTCCTCACAGAAGGCAACACTCAACTTGCTATTTGCATGCCTAGTGTCTATTTCTAATCATCCCAGTGTCACAGTGGTCGACTCTAAGTCACTTCTGAACTGTTCCTATTTATGATACAGCTGAACATTAATGGGGAACAAGGAAAGACCAAATGTAATCTCGATTATAAGATAATTTTAATAACCTATTTGTAGTTATGACATTTCTACTTATGACATTCCTCTTTAGAGCTGTTAACAAATACCAAGATGGATTGAGTCAATTCTTTCTCTCTTCTATTATTCCCTTCATAGAAACATAACTGGATATTTGTGATTTAGCTGTATCATTTAAAAAACTTTTTTGTATAAATCTATTGAATTTTCAGAATTCCAAACAAATTTTCGTTGCTGCACCTACTTTAAAAGTCAGATTTATAAGAAGAAGCATGTGGTAGGAGCTCGTTTCTGTGTGACCATAATCGTGGGTGGTGGGTTAAGCATAACAAATGTTAATAAAGGGTGCCAAATTTGGTAAGGGTTAAAGAAGGCAAAAAAAGTGAAGTCACCCCTATACTACTTTTAAATTAAGAGAGACAGGCGAAAGAAGGATGAGGAAGTGAACAGAGCCTTTGGTCACTCATTGAGCATTTTTTGATTCATTGAATGACAAATGTTGGCTTACTTACTATGGTAAACCTCTGTATCTATTTTCAAATGTTTAATACGAATTTTCTTTTGTAAACTTTGCTTTCCTTAGGACAATGGTGAAGAAGTCATCAAAAACAGGATGTTTGTTCTGGTAAACGTTCTGTATATCTAAGTGTGTATTTAGAATTTTTATTATATTATTCTGGAATAATGTTCAGGAATGAAGAAGGAGAAGGTAGTGCGTGATGAAAAAGGAAAGTATATCTAATATTTGGGGCTTTTAACACCCAAACTAACGCCCTTAAATTTGGACTTTGTGAAGTGTTTTTCAGTTTCTCAATCTATTATGCCTATTATGGTTCCTGGGCAATCACGGTGAAGGAAATTGATCATGTACCTTCAGAGTTACGCTGTGTGTGGATAATGCTAGAAGTTTCCCTACCTTTAAGGCAGATGCGACCACAAGAACAGATTCACAGTCCAGGGTCACTTTGTCCCCAGCATTTAATGTCTCCTTTAGGGCTCTGCATGATTTCATATTGGCCGATTTTCTGAATATGCCCTCTGTGAGCGGCCCTTTTTGATTGATAAAGAAAAGCATATCCTATAGGGAAGAAGAGAAAGGAAAAATCAATGGCACCTCGTATCCAGGAGCCCAGAGCACCCGCTCCCCCCTTGTCGGAGCTGGGGTAAGCGAGGTGCAGTGCTGGAGGTGGGGGCATGCAAGCAAACGTGGAATTTTTTTTCTCAGTGTCTCTATTTTCTACCCAACAATCCCTTCTACATTCATATGCTGAAACATTTAAAACAGTTTTTAAATCAGATTTTCCTTTTCAGTGAATTTACACTTTTGAATCAAACTTCCCTGCTTCCAGGCCTTTGTGGAATCACCCGCTCCTACTCCACCAATCGTTCCTCATCGTGCCCTAATATAGCTGCTCTTCCCCAGTTATGGAAATCTTTGTGCCATACCCATGTCCCATTGTTCGTTCCCCTTTAAGGGACTGCGTACCCCATTTCTACTTCCTGGATTGCTTTCCCTCTTTTAAAATCGGGCTCTCCAAACCCCTCTCCTCCTCCTCTAATTACATCCCCTTCTCATCACTCTTTCATTTCCTTTTGCTGCATCTTCATGTCCTCTGCTTGTGGTGCAGAAAGGCTCTAGGTATTGGAGTTAGGTAATCCAAGGGACCCGAATCCTGTGATGCTACATCTTGGCTGTGTGGCCTTGGGCACAGCGTACACTTTAGTGAGGTTACTTTTTTTTTCTCGTTTGTGAAGTGGGAATGATGGTAATCATAGCTACCCCCTAAATTTGCTGTGAAACTTGCAAGGACTGAGGTAGTAGGAGCATGGGCCTGGCATGACACATTTCTTCATCGTTAGCCTAAAGTTCCCTAGATCTGGTAGAGTGCTTGGAGAGATACCGGACGCTCAATAAATGTTGACACTGACAATTCCATACACCAATTCGAGTTAACACAGGAAAAATTCTGTGGCTGTCACTTGACACATTCTATTTGGATGAAAGGATCCACATATGCCAGAGGCTGAGTCTGTATGTTTCAGCACTAGAAATACAGGTCAAAGTCACCTGAGAGATTTTGAGGAGTGAGATTGAGTAGACTCAGCTGAAAGAGGCTGAAGAGTACTGTGGAGTTCAGAGAAGATGAGACGGGGTGGACTCTCGGAGACTCATCCACATAGAGCCCATTTTGATTGATCTGAGCAGGCATATGTGGGTCTTTGCTGAAACCTATGGAACGGACAAGGGTATCTCTTCTGTCGTGTTTGCTTTATGACTCTGCAGTACCTAAATCAGATTTTATTCTTTGGAGTAATATTAGCAAAGCTTTTCCCCCAAAGCCAGTGGCTGTCTAAAGATTTCTCCATTTAGGGATAGATTTGAATAAGACACTTGACCTCTCAGAGTTCTCCCTCCTCAGGAAAGCCACAAAAGACCAAAATAAGACCCACCAGAAGAGAAGGGGGCCGGCTGTCGCGCTCGCACACATCCCCGAGGCTGACGCCGAAGAGCTGTCCTGGCTTTGGGGATGGTGGCGTCACGTGCGGAAGGTCCTGGCAGGCGCTGGAGCCATGCTGGAGGACCCAGTTGCCCATAAAATTCATTCTGACTTCTGGCCTGACTCTAAAGAAGAAGTGAGATTATCAGTAGTAGTTAGCTTAATTTACTTATGGCACATTCATTACAATGGCAAGAAGAAAGAGGAACTGAGTCATTTTTTTGCACAGAATTTCCCATGTTCAGAAATTGGCCAATTGCATCCTTGTGGTGTTAATGTGCTCTTCTTCCCCACATCCTGCAAACCTAGAGGCTTGCTCAGACTCGGGGTCACTTCTTCCAGGGGAAATGCTTCCTAGGCAGTACTCTCTCCTGCCTGTTGCATGAGACACTTCACTTGTAGTTGTCCGTGTTTTCTGATGTTTAGTACGAACAGTGGATTCAGGTGACAGATCACATTTTGAAAGCTAACCAGGTTTGGTTTTCAAATCAAGCAGAGTTTGGCAATCATCTACTTTCATAGTAAGTCTCCTCCCACTCTTAGATTCCCTGTTTGCTTTCTGAACGCCCAACCATGGTCAACTTTCTTTCAGCAAAAGGATCTGCCTTTCAAGACACAACCTGCCTGAGCCCACTTCTCAGCCGGCCTCTGGCCTCTGCTCTGGGGGCCACAATGCTCAGGCAGCTCCATGATGACTATCAGCAGTCAGGGTCCTTGGGAAGTAGTCATTAAATGCTGGCTATGTGGTAAGATTCCAGGTGGCCATGTTTCTTTGGACACCCCACAAAGCTACCCAGAGATGATTTTTAACTACCCAACAGCCCCTGTCAAAAGAATGCTTTTCAAAGTAAAGGTGATCAGCAAGGAAAAGCTTCTACTGCTCAGTTACCTAATAAGGTACCTTAACATTTGTTTAAATAACATGTTTATACCGAACACTAAAAATGTCAACAGAGGAGCCAAGTTGTAGAAGGATAAACAGTGGAGCAACATTTCACCAAACATCCTTCAACGCCCAACCACTCGGCCTTCCTGGGAGTAGTGAGTGCATCTCCATGTCCACTCACGTGGATGCAGTGCTCCTGGGGCTGGACCAGAGAGAGCAGGATCTGAGAAACAGAAGGCTCCTGGTTCTGCCACTTAGTTGGATAAGTTTACTCAAAACTCTTTGAGCTTTGGTTGGTCAACTTTAATGTAAATGATGCTACCTACACCTCTTTGGACTAAATACTAGAAGGTCCCACTCAGCATAAGGCATGGCTCATAGCAGCCTTGATAAATCTCATCTCCCTCACTCAGAGGGCCTAAGGAGGCCTAGACATCTGTCTCCTCCCCACAAAGCAGACCCCACCCCCATTCTCCATTTGATTTCACTGCCTCCAGAAGGTGGCAGTCATGAAGGAATGCCACCACTCCCCTAACTAAGGCTTCTTCCTGCCTGGCATTCATACCCCTACCATTTTAAAAAGAGAGAAGAAAGCCAATACATTCTTAACTCCAGGAGAAGATTTCTATATGTCCGCATGTACAAATATTTGTCTCAGATACACATTAAAATATAGGTTGAGTTGTTGTATGCAACCTGGTTTTCCTTCTTAACCTGATTTTATTATTTCTAAAACTATCCAAATGTATTCCATTATTCAACTTTAACAAGAATGCTCTGAAGAAGAGTGCTCTATCCCTTGATACAAAGCTACACATCCAGCTACTCTATGAGCATAGACAGAAAGTATAGACAGTGAGCTAACATCTGTTGCCAATCTCCTTGAGGAAGAGTGGCCCTGAGCTGACATCTGTGCCTATCTTCCTATATTTTGCGTGTGGGTTGCCTCCACCGCTTGGCTTGATGAGTGGTGTAGGTCAGCACCTGGGATCCAAACCCACGAACCCTGAGCCACCGAAGTGGAGCGCACTGAACTTAACCACTACACCACTGGGCTGGCCCATAAAACCTAGCTAGTTTTAAACAGTCCTGGCAAGATTTAGGTTAGTGTTTCCTCATGCTCAAATTAGGGTGTGTGTATTAAAAAATAAATTTTTTGAAACTTTATCCTTATAGAATAACAATCATAATAAAAATACTTTTAAGTAGAAATTCTATTCTGGCTCAAATACTTCCCAAATAAATAAAATGTCTTCTTCAGAGAAAGAAATATCAATGGGAGAATATTGGAATGGTAGGGGAAAAAAATGACAAGAAGGAAGCTAAAAAAGCCCTGACCATAAACATTCAGTCTAGTTTTGGTCTCGCCCTGGGTCTGAAGCAGACGTGGAAAGCAAGCTTGCTGTGGGAAAAGACTTGAGAGTCCAGTTCTCTCTGGAATCCCAAGGCCACTTCAGCTGAAGCCCAGAAGAGAGTCCAGTTCAATTCCATAACTCTTCGCTCCACTGGAGTTTTTCATTCCAGGTGTGTCTAAGCCATGTGGTCATTTGGTCCCCTCCCGTGACAGACTGAGATACTGGAAAAAACCCTGAGATCGGGAAGGCACGTTCTCAGGTTGTAGAAGCACACGCTCTGAGAAGACACATGGATGTGCAGACACAGAACTATATGGCAACAGTGCTCTGGGGATACAGAGAAGGGAGCAACTGTCTACCTAGAAGAATTGAAAAAGAAAAAAAAAAAACCTTCCTAGAATTGAGTTGGGTCTTGATTTCAGACCTTTGGAGTTTCTCTAAGCTTGATTCTGGGCGGGTACTGGGTTCCTGTCCATACGGGCCCTCCACCCACACATGGAAAATCAGCTCTGTGTCATGCGTTTGAGAAGTGGAGACCTGAGCCGAGAGAAGGCGCTTGCCAGAGGGGAGGGGCTCACCTTTCCTCTGCTGGTTCCTGTCTGGGTGCCTCGGCTTCAAGATGAATTGGCCTTGCGTGCCTCGGGACTCCTGGAAGATGGAATCCTCTGGTCCCTGTGGCAGGAGCCCAGTGGCTGGAAGATGGCTCATTTTAATTCCGTAGGGATGCTCATGTCCTATATGGAGAAAAATCTAACTATGGATCAGGATGATGGTGATGGGTTAGGATCAAACCTCCTTACTGTGAGCGTGTGGGCCACACCAGTGTGTGCTGCCATTCTCCTGGAGCTTCTGGATAAAGAAGGCTGTGCTCCCGAGGGAGCGCCATGTGCACCCTCATGGGGGACACCTTGCAAAAAGCAGGTGCCCACGCAAAAGAGTTTAAAAAGTAAAGAGAAAAAAATTTTTAACCACGTTGCTTTCTTTGGAATGCATAGATCCGTAAGTGCATTGCACAATGTTGACTTTTGCTGTGTTTCCCTCTGAGAATATTTAATGCCTTCTAGTTTCTGCCTTGACACTAACTAGATCTGTACATCTGAGGCAAATTACTTGACCTCTCTGAGCCTGACATTCATCCTTTTAAATGCTTACCCTCACACAGACTTATAAGGATCAAGGAAAATATATTAATAAACATTGGTGGTCAATAGTTTTTAAATAATTGGACCATATATGTTCAGAATTGCTGTGATCACTGTTCTCTCACACGTAATGTCATTTTAACACAGATTTTTCATTTCCTTTTGTCAGTTCTAAAGACAAGGGCTCCTCAAGAGCAGCAGGGCTCTGTGCCTTCAGCTGCCCTCCCACGGCTGCCCACCCTCCCAGGGCCCTGTCAGGCAGCCATCAGAGGGAAGGCTGCACAGTGTTGGAAACCCAGAAGCAAAGTGCAAAACAGTGTTTACAGAGTGGAAAACTGCACCCAACATCACCGGGAGTTGCCTGCCATGTGATTTGTTTTGCTCTTTCATGCTTTAAATTGCTTCCTCTCCATAGAGTTCTCTGTGAAGAACTGCACTTTTCCCCAACAGTGTGGTGTGGATTTCATTCTTTAAGAATACACGCATGCCTCGTTTTATTGTGCTTCCCTTAATTGCATTTCACAGATACTGAGCTTTTTACAAATTGGGAATTTCTGGCAACCCTATGTCAAGCAAATCTATCAGCACCATTTTTCCAACAGTGTTTGCTCGCTTTATGTTGCTGTGTCATATTTTGATAGTTCTTGCAATATTCCATTCTTTTTCAGGATTATTATAGTTGTTATGGTGATCTGTGATCAGTGATCTTAGATGGTACTATTGGAATTGTTTTGGGGCACCATGAACACTGCCCATCTAAGATGGGGACCTTAATGGATAAACGTGTGTGTGTTCTGACCGCTCCACTGACCAAACATTCCCGTCTCTCTCCATCTCCTTGGGCCTCCCTATTCCCTGAGACACGACAATATGGAAATTCGCCAGATGGTAACCCTACAATGGCCTCTAAGTGTTCAATGAGAGGAAGAGTCACACGCCTCTCACCTTAAATTAAAAGTGAGAAATGATTAAGCTTTGTGAGGAAGCCATGTCGAAAGCTGAGGTGGCTGAGAGCTACTCCTCTGGCACCAGAGAGTTAGCCAAGTCGTGAACGCAAAAGAAAAGTTCTTGAAGGAAATTCAAAGTGCTACTGCAGTGAACACATGAATGACAAGAAAGCAAAACAGCCTTATTGCCGACAGGGAGACAGTGTTAGTGGTCTGGATAGAAGATCAAACCAGCCACAACTCTCCCTTCAGCCCAAGCTCATCCAGAGCAAGGTCCTCACTCTCTTCAATTCCGTGAAGGCTGAGAAGACCTCCTGCCGGGTCTGCGACAGAGCCTGTCCCTTCCCTTGTCTTAGTCCCTCTATTTTCCACACTGAACAAATTTGCTGATCCAAGAATTATTATTATTCTTTTAGCTCACTTGCTCTAATAACGATTTTAGGAGAGGTGCAATCGATTTATCAATAACCTCAAGAACAATGCTAGAAAACTCGGCCTGAGAAACAGCAAGGTACCGGTGGTTTAGTCAGTGAAGACGTGAGGAGTTAACTGCGATTATCTCATCTTCCTTATGATGCCGAGAAAAGTTTCGGACACAGAGCAAGTATTAAATAAATATTTGTACTTGGATTCAGAGGTATGGCTGGATTTTTTAAGATTCTCACAAAATAGAGGCTACTTAGTCGTTAGGAAATGGAACAGAGGAATTCAAGACTGGAATATAAAAAATAAATAGATGGGAAAAGGAATTCCGATCCAGGTTGCTATCATACCTGAGTAAGTAAGTAAGTATAAGTTTTTCAAGACAGCTCTGTTTGTCAAGTAAAAAAGTAAAGAAGAAAAACTCTCATTTCCCACAAACTAGACCATAAGCCGTGGAATGAAGAGATGTTATCAGTGCCTGGGATGGAGTAAGTGCTTAGTAATTATATAATAAATGTATGAAGGAATATTGCATAAGATTTTCACTTCTAAGTGTCTTGGAGCTTGAGACCGAGCAACCGTTACTTTGAGACTTCAGAGTTGCAGTTTTCAACCCAAACAGCCCCCTCTGAGATGTTCCCAGACACTTACCAGTGAGTGGGCATGGGGCCTCTTTCTTGCCAGAACTGACCCACAGCTGGTAATCTTTCTCAGAGCCCTTGGAAACAAAAAGAACTATGTGTCACACTAAATCTTTCACAGTAGGTACCAGTTCCTTAGCATTTCTGCTTCCAAAAAGAAAAAATTGGGCCAGTATAAATGCTATTTGGTCAGCGGGGGTGGTTACAGTTTTTCGGAGTCAATGGCGCTGATTTCAGTAACCCCTTATCCCCCCACAGCCTCCAATAGACCATCCCTGATTCTCGTCCCTGTTGATGAAGGCCAAGGATCTATGGAACCACAATGCAGTCAGCCCCTCAATTTGTGCGTGGCCAATAGCAAAAGAAATCACAGTTATGCCCCCTTTATTAAGGAGGAAAAGTCTAATCTTAAGAGTCCTGCCTTCTGCCATCTCCAGACTCCCTGGAGAATGTTGGCTTTTGCCTTCAAATGTCCCTGCCCAGCCAAGCATGTTGTCCAGAGAGCCACACACCCTGCCATGACTGTTCCATGAAAGTAAAGCTTGAAAGGCCTCGATGGCTCAGCAACCCTGAACTAAAGGAGGTGGAAGCCCAGGAGGTCTTGAGGAGATGGCCCAGCGAAGTCAGCGCACTGACTGGTGCAGACGCGGGAAAGAAGCGACAAGAACTGTAACTGAGAGAACAGGTCAGATGCAGAGCACAGCCACTCCCAGCAGAATCGTTGCCGGTAATGCTGTAAATCCTACTTGGAACGAATAAGTCGAAATTATAAAGACTGCTGAATTATTTTAAAGAGTTCTCCAAGAGAGGATAAAGCAAAAAATGTTTGAAACGGAATTGTTGGTGATAGGTACCGTGCTTGCCCTTGACTCCCGATTAAAAATCAGTCTAGCCCTTCTGAAGGAGAATCCCAGCTATGGCAGCCATCACACACACACACACACACACACGAACACACACACGTGCCTGCACAGCTAAATCTGCTCAAAATTGTGTTGCAAATAGGAAATGAGAGCTAATAAAAACCCTTTCTTTTTTTTTCTTTTTATTTATTTTTTATTAATGTTATGATAGATTACATCCTTTTGAGATTTCAGTTGTACATTATTGTTAGTCATGTTGTGGGTACACCTCTTCCCCCTTTGTGCCCTTCCCCCACACCCCCTTTTCCCTGGTAACCACCGATCAGATCTCCTTGTCAATATGTTAACTTCCACCAATGAGTAGAGTCATATAGAGTTCGTCTTTCTCTGACTGGCTTATTTCGCTTAACATAATACTCTCGAGGTCCATCCATGTTGCTGCAAATGGGCCAATTTTGTCTTTTTTATGGCTGAGTAGTATTCCACTGTGTATATATACCATATCTTCTTTATCCAATCATCAGTTTCTGGGCATGTAGGTTGGTTCCACGTCTTGGCTATTGTAAATAATGCTGCGATGAACATAGGGGTGCAAGGGACTCTTGGGATTTCTGATATCAGGTTCTTAGGATAGATACCCAGTAATGGGATGGCTGGGTCATAGGGTATTTCTATTTTTAACTTTTTGAGAAATCTCCATACTGTTTTCCATAGTGGCTGTACCACTTTGCATTCCCACCAACAGTGTATGAGGGTTCCTTTTTCTCCACAACCTCTCCAACATTTGTCACTCTTGGTTTTGGATGTTTTTGCCAATCTAACGGGTGTAAGGTGATATCTTAGTGTAGTTTTGATTTGCATTTCCCTGATGATTAGCGATGATGAACATCTTTTCATGTGTCTATTGGCCATATTTATATCTTCTTTTGAGAAATGTCTGTTCATGTCCTCTGCCCATTTTTTGATCGGGTTGTTTGTTTTTTTTGTTGGTAAGCCATGTGAGTTCTTTGTATATTATGGAGATTAACCCTTTGTCGGATAGGTGGCTTGTAAATATTTTTTCCCAATTAGTGAGCTGTTTTTTTGTTTCAATCCTGTTTTCCCTTGCCTTGAAGAAGCTCTTTAGTCTGATGAAGTCCCATTTGTTTATTCTTTCTATTGTTTCCCTCAACTGAGGAGTTATAGTGTCCGAAAAGATTCTTTTGAAACTGATGTCAAAGAGTGTACTGCCTATATTCTCTTCTAGAAGACTTATTGTTTCTGGCCTAATCTTTAGTTCTTTGATCCATTTTGAGTTTATTTTGGTGTGTGGTGAAAAAGAATGGTCAATTTTCAATCTTTTGCATGTGGCTGTCCAGTTTTCCCAGCACCATTTGTTGAAGAGACTTTCTTTTCTCCATTGTAGGCCCTCTGCTCCTTTGTCGAAGATTAGCTGTCCATAGATGTGTGGTTTTATCTCTGGGCTTTCAATTCTGTTCCATTGATCTGTGGACCTGTTTTTGTACCAGTACCATGCTGTTTTGATCACTGTAGCTTTGTAGTATGTTTTGAAATCGGGGATTGTGATTCCGCTGGCTTTGTTTTTCTTGCTCAGGATTGCTTTAGCAATTCGCAGTCTTTTGTTGCCCCATATGAATTTTAGGATTCTTTGTTCAATTTCTGTGAAGAATGTTCTTGGGATTCTGATTGGGATAGCATTGAATCTGTAGATTGCTTTAGGTAGTATGGACATTTTAACTATGTTTATTCTTCCAATCCATGTGCATGGAATGTCTTTCTATGTCTTTATGTCGTCGTCAATTTCTTTCAAGAAAGTCTTGTAGTTTTCATTGTATAGATCCTTCACTTCCTTGGTTAAGTTTATCCCAAGGTATTTTATTCTTTTCATTGCGATTGTGAATGGGATTGAGTTCTTGAGTTCTTTTTCTGTTAGTTCATTGTTAGTGTATAGAAATGCTACTGATTTATGTATGTTGATTTTATACCCTGCTACTTTGCTGTAGTTGTTGATTGTTTTTAATAGTTTTTCTATGGATTCTTTGGGGTTTTCTATATATAAGATCATGTCATCTGCAAACAGCAAGAGTTTTACTTCTTCATTACCTATTTGGATTCCTTTTATTTCTTTTTCCTGACGAATTGCTCTGGCCAAAACCTCCAGTACTATGTTGAATAGGAGTGGCAAAAGTGGGCACCCTTGTCTTGTTCCTGTCCTCAGAGGGATGGCTTTCAGTTTTTGTCCATTGAGTATGATGTTGGCCTTTATTATATTGAGGTACTTTCCTTCTATACCCATTTTATTGAGGGTTTTTATCATAAATGGGTGTTGGATCTTGTTGAATGCTTTCTCTGCATCTATTGAGATGATCATGTGGTTTTTGTTTTTCATTTTATTGATGTAGTGTATCACGTTGATTGACTTGCAGATGTTGAACCATCCCTGTGTCCCTGGTATAAATCCCACTTGATCATGGTGCGTAATCTTTTTGATGTATTGCTGTATTCGGTTTGCCAGAATTTTGTTGAGGATTTTTGCATCTATGTTCATCAGTGATATCGGCCTGTAGTTCTCCTTCTTTGTGTTGTCCTTGTCAGGTTTGGGGATCAGAGTGATACTGGCTTCACAGAATGTGTTAGGGAGTACTCCATCTTCCTCAATTTTCTGGAATAGTTTGAGAAGAATAAGTATTAAGTGTTCTTTGAATGTTTGGTAGAATTCTCCAGAGAAGCCGTCTGGTCCTGGACTCTTATTTTTGGGGAGGTTTTTGATTACCGTTTCTATTTCCTTACTTGTGATTGGCCTATTCAGATTCTCCATTTCTTCCTGATTCAGTTTGGGGAGGTTGTAGGAGTCTAGGAAGTTGTCCATTTCTTCCAGGTTGTTCAATTTGTTGGCATATAGTTTTTCATAGTATTCTCTTATGATCCCTTGTATTTCATTGGTATCTGTTGTGATTTCTCCTCTCTCATTCCTAATTTTATTTATTTGAGATTTCTCTCTTCTTTTCTTGGTGAGTCTGGCTAAAGGTTTGTTGATTTTGTTAATTTTTTTGAAGAACCAACTCTTTGTTTCATTGATCCTTTCTACTGTCTTTTTTGTTTCAATATCGTTTATTTCTGCTCTTATTTTTATTATATCCCTCCTTCTACTGACTCTGGGCTTTGTTTGTTCTTCTTTTTCTAGTTCTGTTAGGTGTCGTTTGAGGTTGCTTATGTGAGCTTTTTCTTGTTTAGTGAGGTGAGCCTGTATTGCGATGAATTTCCCTCTTAGGACTGCTTTTGCTGCATCCCAAATGATTTGGTATGTTGTGTTCTCATTTTCATTTGTCTCCAGATAATATTTGATTTCTTCTTTAATTTCTTCAATAATCCATTGTTTGTTCAGAAGCGTGTTGTTTAGTCTCCACATTTTTGCACCTTTCTCTGCTTTTTTCTTGTAGTTGATTTCTAGTTTCATAGCATTATGATCAGAAAAGATGCTTGATATTATTTCAACTCTCTTGTATTTATTGATGTTTGCTTTGTTTCCCAAAATATGGTCAATCCTTGAGAATGTTCCATGTGCACTTGAGAAGAATGTGTAACCTGCTGTTTTTGGATGACGTGTTCTATATATATCTATTAAGTCCATCTGGTCTAATTTTTCATTTAATTCTATTATTTCCTTGTTGATTTTCTGTCTGGATGATCTGTCCATTGGTGTTAATGGTGTGTTGAGGTCCCCTACTATTATTGTATTGTTGTTGATGTCTTCTTTTAGTTCTATTAAGAGTTGCTTTACAAATTTTGGTGCTCCTGTGTTGGGTGCGTATATATTTATAAGTGTTATGTCTTCTTGGTGGAGAGTCCCTTTTATCATTATGTATTGTCCCTCTTTGTCTTTCTTTATCTGTTTTGCTTTGAAGTCTACCTTGTCTGATATTAGTACAGCGACACCTGCTTTCTTTTGTTCATTATTAGCTTGGAGTATTGTTCTCCATCCCTTCACTCTGAGTCTGTGTTTGTCTTTGGGGCTGAGGTGTGTTTCCCGGAGGCAGCATATCGTTGGGTCTTGTTCTTTGATCCATCCTGCCACTCTGTGTCTTTTGATTGGGGAGTTCAATCCATTTACATTTACAGTGATTATTGAGATGTGGGGGCCTACCACTACCATTTTATGTCTTGTTTTCCGGTTTTCTTCAATTTCCTTTGTTTCTCGTCCCATGGTTTAATCTGTTCTGATGAAGAGCTGCTACTCTCTGTTGTTGTCCTTCTACTTATCTCCTCTGCTCTTGGTTTTGTAGCCCCTTTCCTTTTTTTGATTTTTCAGGAATGAGGGTTTTCCTGAGGATTTCCTGAAGAGGAGGTTTTTTGGCAATGAACTCCCTTAATTTTCGTTTATCTGGGAAAGTTTTTATTTCTCCATCATATTTGAAGGATATTTTCGCTGGGTAGAGAATTCTCGGCTGTAGGTTTTTGTCCTTCAGATTTTTCAATATATCATTCCACTCTCATAGCCTGTAAAGTTTCTGCTGAGAAATCTGCTGATAGCCTGATGGGGGTTCCTTTGTAGGTTAGTTTCTTTTGCCTGGCTGTCCTTAGTATTTTCTCCTTGTCGTTGACTTTTGCTAGCTTCACTACTATATGCCGTGGGGTTGGTCTTCTTGCATTGATAAAGTTTGGAGATCTATTGGCTTCTGTCACCTGAAGATCCATCTCTCTCACCAAATTTGGGAAGTTCTCAGCCATTATTTCTTTGAATAGGCTTTCTGCCCCTTTCTCCTTCTCTTCTCCCTCTGGTATACCTATAATCCTTACGTTGCATCTCCTAATTGTGTCTGATAATTCTCAGAGAGTTTCTTCATTTCTTTTTAGTCTTACTTTTCTCTCCTCCTCTGCCTGCAGCATTTCTATATTACCATCTTCCAAATTGCTAATTCTTTCCTCCATATTATCGGCCCTACTGTTCAGTGCATCTAGATTTTTCTTAATCTCCTCTATTGTGTTCTTCATTTCCAGTATTTCTGTTTGGTTCTTCTTTATCATATCAAACTCTTTTGTGACATAGCTCCTGAACTCGTTGAGTTGTCTATCTGAATTCTCTCTTAACTCATTGAGTATTTTAATGATGGCTGTTTTGAAGTCATCGTCATTTAGGTTATATATTTCATTTTCTTTGGGATTGTTGTCTGTGTATTTGTTGTTTTCCTTCTGTTCTGGAGATTTAATGTATTTTTTCATATTGCTTGATGTTGTAGATTTGTGCCTCCGCGTAGAGATAGAGATTAGTTGCTCCTTCCACTTGTTTCTGCTGGTGTGGTGCGGGAGCAGCTGTTTATACTGCACCAACCAGGAACCCTATCCGCAGTTGCTAACTGGGCCTGGGCCCCTCCTTGTAGTCACAGTGGTCCTTTGGATTCCCTCTTCTGCCGTGGGGGCCATCACGGGGGGGCTTCAGGCTGCTGGTGCCTACTGTTGCAGCCCACCTAGACGTGTTCCCTCCTTGGGGTCTGCAACGGTGTTATGGGCTTTTCCAGCAGCCAGGGGTAGGATCACTTATATTTGCTGCTCCGTCACTGTCGGCACCCACAAAATCTCACTTGTCCACTATGGGTCGCAGGAGAGCTATTGGCATCTTCTACAGTCTGTGGTTAGCTCACCTAGCTATGCTACTTTTGTCCCAGGGTCTTCCAGCCTTGTGGCTGCCGGATGGGTGCTCTCTACTAGTGCTGTGCAGAGGCTTTCGCTGAGGCTGCTGTGAATCTGTAGGGTTTCCCCCTAGGGTACGGAGCCGGATTGCTGGAACTCCACCCAGCCCCAGTCCTGTTCCCCAGGAACTCGGGGAGCCCTTTACCCTGACTGGGGGATAGCCGGAGATCCTGATTTCAGTGGTAGCTGGTCAGCTGCTGCCCTGCCTGATATTCTCCCCTCCGGGACCCTCCCGGTGTTGTGGATGCTGGGCATGGCCCCTCTGCTAATGGCAGACAGAGAGTTTTGTCTGCTGCCCTGTCGGAACTCTGGAGCTTCCCCCCCAGGCCACGGAGCCGGCCTCTGGAGCTCCACCCAGCCCCAGTCCTCTCCGAGATGTCCGGCAATCCCTTGCCCCGCCGGGCGGGCAACGGCAGCTGGGGATCGCCTCGCCCTCTGGGATTCTCTCCGGGACTTTCCCGGAGTTGTGATTGCTGGGCATGGCCCCTCTGCTAATGGAAGACAGAGAGTTTTGTCTGCTGCCCTGTCGGAACTCTGGAGCTTCCCCTCCGGGGTGCAGAGCCGGCCTCTGGAGCTCCACCCAGCCCCAGTCCTCTCCGAGATCTCCGGCAATCCCTTGCCTGGCTATGCAGGCAGTGGCAGCCGGGGGGGGCTGCCACGCCCTCTGTGATTCTCTCTGGGACCCTCCGGGCGCCGTGGACACCAGGTGGGATCTCCCCACCAATGGCGGGGCGAGACTCTCCCCGCGGGCTCAAGTGTGTAACTCTAGAGTTTCCCTCTACGTTTAGGAGTAATTGCGGGGGGTTTAGGTAGGGTTCTGGTCACCTGTTTCCACCGTCGCTCCTCTGGTGTGTGCTCGCTCCTGCCCTAGGTGTGTGTTGATCTTCTGGGGGCGTCCGTTGGAAGAAAGCCACTTGCAGGTACTAGGTTGTTCGGTCGGGATTGGAGAGTTTTCACCTATCTCCACCTCCTCCCAGAGGGAAGTCCGTCCGCCTTCCGATGTATAGTCGCGTGGGTCTCTCAGACGTCCTGAGATGCTATCTGGCTATCCTTTGGTAAGCGATGAGTGTCCAAATAATTGTAGACTCGAAGGGGGAGAGACAAAGAGGACTACTCACGGCGCCATCTTGGATCCGCCTTCCAAAAACCTTTTCTTTTAAGGTAGGGATTGGAAACACTGTGTTGGAATCTCTTAAATCAGGCATACATATATAGCCAAATAACCGCAACTCTTCATTAAAATAGAAATTTTTTCTTGTCTAGTGAGATTGATCACTTTACGCAAAGGAAAATTACAATCATGAAATAAAATGAGCTATATCATTAATCAATCTCCCTAACCTCATCCCTAAAAACACTCACTCTCTTCCAAGGTTTAATTGTTATTCAGAGTGTACATATCTTATAGGTTAGAAATCAATGCGGAAGTGTGCTTTACTCATGCATATAAATTCCAATTCATTTAAAATGTATTATTATTAATTCTGTTTGTACAGAAATCATTGGCTCCTTATGGAAAATTCTGGTTGCCCTTAGTTTTTAAGAGGCTTTATTATACCATTGGGTTAGGCAAAATTTAAATACAAGTCTTGTGATTACGTCCTGTCACCGTAGCAGGGTGTTTTTACATTTCCAGAGAATTTTATTTGAGGAGCCGTGCTTTACAAGTGCTTCCTTGATTTCTGTCCATCCGGATGTCACTCTCCCTCTCTTTTCCCTGACACAACCTCATCCTCAAATATATGTATCTCTCACCAAAAAGAATTTCAACAGCTCACACTGGCTCCATCAAAATATCAAAGAGCAGACACTTAAAAGCAGAACAGGATGAAAGTGACATGGACACAAACGCCCCCGGATTCGTGGTCTCATTCAGAACTTGTCTCCTCCTTTGCCAATTCACAAAGGGCACCAGCCAACTCATCCTCAGGGTCTGCATCAATGGGATGGAGCTTCTAGCCAGGTGGTCTTTATGTCAAAGTTCACAAGAAAACATGTTATTTAGGGTTCATCATACTGAGATTGAGTCCTTGAATGACAACCAGGGCAAATGGCGATGGGAGGGGAGGAATCAGGAAAGAATATACAGAAGGAACAGTCCAGTGGAGGAGGAAATATTTAGAATCTTATGTTATTGTCTATGTATAAAATATATACAATAAAAATGCATGTTGCCATTAGCACTCTAAAATTATAGCCCAATTTCATTATGCTATTACTTTCCATTTGCACAAAATTTAAAATGGGAATACAAGAATAGCAACCATATATAGGCTAATAATATAGCTTTGCTGCCTTCAATTTCCAAATTTGAAGGGGGACAAAATACGACTTTGAAATCTATAATAATCAGTTGTCATGATGGGTGGTGCATTACGCACACAGACACACACACAAATCTCAAAAATTAAAGTTGGTTTTTAAGTAAAAATAGTTTGCAGGTAACTTACAGTTATTCCAAGCATTGGTAGTGACATGTTGATAATGTTATTCACTGTATCCAAATTTGTCACTGTTACAGTTACAGACTGTAAAAAATAAATGCGAAAAATTGCTATAATTTAAATTTTAAAAATTTAAATAATTTTTGTCAAATTACTATCTGTATTCTAAAGGCAAGCTCGTTTTCAGGTAATGACAAAGCACAGCACATGCAGAGCATGAACCCCTAAATACAATTTACTTTCATTCCTTTGTATAACATGAGGCTAGTAGGAAGCATTTCAGTAAATCAAATATTCCTCTTAAAGGATTTGTGGCACAAAAAACATAACAGCTTAAGCAAGAAAGAGAAAGACTGAGAATGCTGGGCGGGCACATGGGCTGGTCCTCAGCACCTTGAGGCTATTTCTGTAATGGAGGGGGGATGGTTTAAAAAGGAGGAGCTGGACCCTTTCTCTTCCTGAGTTGTGCTTTTGTAGTATGGCTTTATTTCTTTGCAATTACATACTTGGTGTTGGTAAAATCAGAAGAACTGGCTATAAAAGGCATTTTTAAAAGCTATTATTTAGTGAGTACTTTCTTTGTGTCTGGCATGATGGTCACTAAATTTTCATTGTCAAGATATGTTGAGACAATTAAATGAAACCAATGAGTCCAGGAAATTAGACTGAAAATTTGAGAAACTCAAGTTCCATTCCGAACTCTGACAGTAACTAGGGTATTCACAATAGCTCCCTGCCACACCTCACAGTGAGAAAAGGCTCCATTAAAATAGGAAGACAGTTTACAGAAAAGTACCCGAAAGCGAGTAATAGGATTCTGAGATATCTATCGAACTATCTGAATTCCAAAAGACATTGTAAAAGAAGACAAGCGGTGACCAAGAACACTGACTGTGCACATGGTTTTGTAGTATTATAGGGCAGTGAGGCCCCTGTCCTCAATAAACGGTGCTTAAAGAAGACAGGAAGCATAAGGAAACACTCAGAGGCTTGAAAATGCATTAAAAACGAAGGGAATCCTTTCATAATTCATTCCTTGTCCTTTCATTGTATTTTTCTTCGTATGAATTCAATTGCTTGATATGACAGATGGCCCTGAAACTTGCTTATAATTGGACTTCTATCAATGAAAACATTCATTGATTTCCAACTACTTGTAGCCCTGAGGATTATGACAAAGTGCTTCAGAACCCAGTGGTAGAGCTCCGAGCGCCCAGACGCAGGGATGGTGGGAGCTTCCTGTGCTAACATGTCTGGGGGCATTCAAACATGGGGGTTTCCCTTGGGTCCTAACCAGAAGTAACGGTGCTGCTGTTTTTAAGATGTCTGAAGTCCCTTCAATACAATCAAAAACTCTCCCATGAAATATTCTTTAAAGTAAAAAAATCTCTTTTCAAATGCTAATAATCACTCCCTAATTTATCTGGTCTGTAAGATAACAGTTTTTCATGGCATAAGGAACACATTATGTTCAAAATAGTAATTCCAGGGATGTGTGTATTTCTTCCTGCATGTTGTCTGTTCTCCAAAACAGATAAATTCCAGTAGACAGAGCTCTTCGCAAACAAATGCCTTAAAAAAAATAAACTATTTCATCAAATAATTTGAAAAAATGGAAATGTGATTTTTTTCATAAGAACTAAAGTGTTACTTGATGTATGAAGAACCAGGGAAACGTGATCAATTCTCAAGAGTTGCGGACAACCCTGAGATGATCTAAACGTTCAAATTATTAGCCAAAGACAGCTATTACAATTATGCTCAATTGTATAAATGAAAATATGGTCATAATAAACAAAAATATAGGAATCTAAGCATAGAAATTAAAAATATTGAAAAACAAATTTTTTATCTGAAATCTGAAAATAAATTTGAAACTACACAGGCCAAATTGCATAATGAAGATGACAAACAGAAGAGGAACTGATTTTGAAAATAGACAATAGAAATTATCCAATGTGAAGAGGAAAGCGGAAAAAAGAAGACTGAAAAAATTAACAGAACCTGAGGGAGCTGTGGACAATATCAAAGTGTCTGATATGCGTGTAACTAGAATCTCAGAAAGAAAGGAGAGAGAAAACGGGGAAGAAAAAAAAATGAGGTAATAATGACCAAAATTTCCCAAACTTTAGACATAATTTACATTCATAAAGACATAAATTTAAAAACTCAAGAAGTTTAGAAAATGCCAAACAGGATTTTGTTTGGCAAAAAAACAGATTCAAGGAAAACCATGCTCTGATACTTAGCCCCACTGCTAAAAACCAAAAACCAAGAAAAAATCTTGAAAGCAGCTGAAGAAAAATGACAGATCATATGCAGACGATTAGTGTTTGAATGATCACAGACAACTCATCAGAAGCATAAAGACCAAAAGACAGTGAAACATCTTTAAAGTGCCAAAAGAAAAAAAATTGCAGACAAAATTCTACATCCAGCAAACACATCTTTCAAGAGTGAAGCTGAAATAAAAACATTTTCAGATAAATGAAACTAAGAAAATCTGTTGCACCAGATCTGCATAACAAGAAATGCTAAGGAAAGTTTCTCCAGGATGAAATGAAATAGAATTAGAGGGAAATTTGGATCTTCAGGAATGAATGAAGAACAGTAGAAATATTTGTTCTGTGTAACGTTTATGTAATTAAAGTTGATTTTTAAAAATTTAAAGGTGTTTTTCCATGAAAAATTCTGACTGCAACCCCTGCCCTAAGTGAAATGAAAGCAGACAGTGTGCTTTGCTAGGGAACTCTCCAGTCTTATCTCCTCAAGCAGAGCATCTCTCGGATACTCAGAAACAGATCAGAATATTTGCACGGCTTTCCTATTGGCCAGGAAATAACTGTCTTAAACTGCCTCTTTTTCCACCTTCCCATACTATCTTGTGTGATCGAGAGCTCCTGTAACGTACAACAGAACAAAGTGATATAAAAAACACCCAGAATATTTGCTCTTCAGGGTAAATGTCTTGGCTCCTGCACTACATTTCAGAGATCAAATTATATATAAACAACTGGGGTGAATGGTTTTTTTCCCCAGTGGCATCAACAAAATAAGGTAGAAATATACTGATCTCTTAAAAGTCTTATCCTTTTCAGTTCAATTAGTGCTGACATTCCTCAGAATGAAAGACTTTTCAAAACTTCTCCACATTTTTAATACCTGACCCTCCAGTAGATTCTCTCCTAGAAGAGGGACATTACTGAGGCCAGCCGGCAAAATGGGAACATGAATGGTAGCTTCAAGTATTACACCAGTGTTCAATGTACTAAAGGCGATAACTGTATGCTGTTATAGAAGGGAATACCCTTATGCTTAGGACATACCCAAGTGTTTAAGGATAAAGGACCACGACGTATGTGTGACCCTCAAAAATAGGTATCTTCATTCACAATATAGAGAAGGAGAGAGAGACAACGAAATAAATGATAAAGCAAATGGAGGAAAATGTTAACCAAATAGGTGAATCTAGCTAAAGGGTATATGGGTGTTCTTTATACCTTTTTCATTTTTGCAACTTTTCTGTAACTTTACAATTATTCCAAATAAAACATCATAGGAAGAAAAAAACTGTGGAAACAACCCAGGCCACTCTGCATGTAGCAACAATTGGAAAAAACGTTTCATTCTAATAGGAAATACCTGGTTGTGAAAATCACTTTATTACAACAAGCCACTATAATTACTATTAGCAGGATCCAGAGAAACATTATGGACATTTACCATGCAATATTCTTTCCATGCTTAGCACTGAGGCCATCATAGATTCCTCTTGCTTCATATCGCCTAGGATTCAAATTTTATGTCACAGTATGTATACAGGAAAATACAATTTTCCACTTGGTACCTTTTAAATTCTCTCTTTCTCTTCCCCTCTCTTCCTTTCTCCCTCCCCCTCATCTCCCCTTCCTGTTTTTCTTTCCTTCTCTCTCCCTTTCTCTCTCTCTCTCTCTCTGTTTCTATCCCCATCTCTCTCTGTCTATGTCTATGCCTCTCTCTTTCATTCTGCCCAAATAAAGAAACTTGGAATTTAATTTAATTTTTGGTCTTAAAAATACTCACACAGACACAGTTCTTAATGTCCTCAGTGATGATTTTGAGGGGAATGCTTTTCGGCTGGTCCTCCTCTTTGGCTAGATTGATGCACCTGATCAAATTCAATGATAACCCAAAATAGAGCAGGATGAATTGGCTGTTAGCTTATTTTCAAACCAATCTATACTGCTAATATTTTCAGTCTACTTGGTTATTTTTGAAAGCATATAAATAGATTCGGCAAAACCAAATTATGAGTTGGAAGAATATGCAAAAATACTTCAGGAAAATAAGACATGACCCAGAAAATAACGGGTTGCCCCTGTCGTGTGAGATTTGGGCAGTAGATCCAGTCCTCAGAGCTTTCCTGCCTGGTTGGAGGGCCCAGCACCTTCCTGGGTTCAAGGGTAGGAAGTAGCAGCTGCTTTGAGAATCACTCAGAAGAGTAACCTGCACTCAGGGAAACTGAACGTGTGTTTTGAGAGTAACATTGGATCCAATCATTAGGTTGGAGAGAAGGGGAAGATGAGAGTGACAAGCAGAACTTCCTCAAAAATAAGCAAAACATGCATGTAAGTGAGAGGACATTTTTGCAGTAGCAGCCGGGTAAATCTAAACAAGAAGTTACTTGAGGATGCTCGGACAGCTTCTACTAGAGAGAGGGAGAATAGTTTGAGGGCGCTGCTATGAAGAGATCTGCAATCTTTTATTGTGGATCAAAGATTTAAAATATGTATACTGAAAAAATACCTTTGAAGGGAAGAGTGCCATTTTTCCTTTAGTTCTGAAGAACTGCAATTTAAAAAAAGGGAGAAAAAAATTAAACTACATAAAATACTTATACTAAGATATTAGAATTGCCATTCCAGATGAAAATAGCAGCAGCCATTTATCACTGACGTGGATGCGTGTGTCAGTTGTGCTCTCCTCATCATTGGGCATTTGATGGGCCCTGCTGTTTTACAAGCAGTGTTACAGCAGTGGGAAATAGATCTTAAAGTGGGAGAGCAGTTGGTTTGGAATCTAAACACGTAATTGCAACTATGTGAGGCAAGCTATGTGATCACGGGCAAGTCAATTAGCCACTCTGAGTTTCAGTTTCCAGAACAGGAAAAGGGTTAATTATACCTCAGAGCGTTCCTGCAGCTGGCAGTGCTATTCAAATATAAAGAAGGACCCCTGTGAACCCAAATGTAGACTCAGGATGTCCAGGGTCGGGGGGCCACATTCCCCATCCTCGTGCCAGTCTAAGAACATGTCTTGGAACACTAACTTGTACTCTGGGACCATATCTTTGTTTTGGATTGTCACCTCTCTATAGACACCAAATAAGACAATATGTACACAGCAATTCAGGCAACCCAGTATTTGACGACATGATTAATTTTATTTGTATAATTAAATACTATTTTTAAGGGAATGAATTTGGGAGTATAAAAGCAATTTTTCAAACTTACTTGGACTATTTAATATTACTTACTCACGGAAGATATTCCAGTGATTTAAAAACACAGTTACTCGCTGGGGATTAGGGGCAGGATGTTGAGAGGGGCCTTAAACCTTACTCCACGCACCCTGAATATCCACCTCCCCAAGTAGCTCCTAGAGCCCATTTGAAAAACCACTGATCCAAAAACCAAAGGAAATTACTCCAATAGTTCCCATTGTTCATGATCAATTTGCACATATTTGCATATAAAAACCTTTTGGGGGAAAGTACATACAAGTGTCATTAGGAGAGGTCAGAAAAGGAGTCACCGAATACAAAAGCTGTAGGTCTTACCTGAAGGTGGCCACCAAGTTCACTGTGGGCCAGCCCAAGACAAAGGACCTCTTGGCACAGGTGTCGGCTTCTCCGAATTTGTCCAAACAGTTGGCAATCCATATGGTGTTCAGGGGTACTTTATTTTCTATCTTAAAGTTTTTTTGTAACTAGAAAGATAACCAAACAGGACCTCTGTTAGTTTGTTTCTTAAATGTCATGGGAACAGCTGTGCTCATGGTAAGATGCCAGTTCTCACTGCCCCAGGGTGCAACGTGCCTCCTTTAGCTCTGCGACCCTCTGTGCACGGCACAGCCAGGGGTAGGATGGGTCTTTACAAAGTGTGTGCTGAGTGACACCTGGCCCAGGAAGGCCCTGAAAACACTTCCTCGATGGCAGCAAATAGCCATTTTTCTGCATGTCGAGTATTGAGTACGGACCATACTCTACATTTTAGAGCTTTTCTAGAGAACCATTAATTCATTTATTATTCATTTATTATTGTTATATTTGTTATTATATTCACATATATCATTTTATTTACTTAAGAATTTATTATTATAATTAATTTATTATTCATTCATGTCTTGCTTACTTTAAAAAGCATTTGCGTAGCTGAACAAAGATACCTGATACATGATTTATAAAAATAATTATACAATTTTTTTCTTGAGAATCAGACTAAAACAGCACAAAGCTTGGATCAGAGGAATTTAAAATACATTTTCAGCCTTAATTTTTTAAAGGATTTTCTAGCGTTTAAGCATAGGTTACTTTAAATTTCCTTTATTAAGATTTCATTCATACCATTTTCTAACAGGTTCCGGATCAAACTGAAAAACTGTTAGCGCGCGGACTGAACTCAACTTAAAAATCAATCAATCAATCAATTGGTCCCACGTCAGTGCCCAGGAGGTCTTACATGTAAGTCATGGAGATATTTCCCATTTATCTCTGAGGGATCAGAAGGTGATTGACTTTGTCAGCAGTGAAATGGTTTTCTGACGGTTTCTTCCTAATCTCCTTTGACCTCTGACATGGAAACCACCATATCTCTCGGTTAACTCACAAATTTAACACTCAGGTGAGCCTGAGATTTAGACGGTACAAGTCCTCTGAAGGATGCCTAGGGAACACGGGCATGCCACTTCGGAATTGCCTCCTATTCAGAACCACATGTGGAAACGCTAAAGCTGAAATGAGATCCAAGACACCTCAGGTTCCAAAACCCCTAAGACTCTGCTGACTCATGGGACAGTTAAAGCTAAAAGGCTTCGATGGGATTTATGAAACGAAAATAATTCTACAGGAAGCCTACCTGAAGGATGACCTAGATTCAAACGTTAGGGCACAGTGAATGCAAATACGCCTTGTGACACAGGTGGCTTCTTATACATTTATTTCACATTTTTACCCTATGTTGATGTATTTGAAGATTTGTGTGAAACACTGTCAATTCCCAGATAAAATAATTGTTCTAGATCGTAACTCTAAAAGCATTACGAAGCTAAAAATATTATACTGCCAATAGGAAAGAGAGACACGTATCTACCTGTTTTTACAGATTTTAAAAGTTTTGTAATGTAGATGTCCATATGTAGAGACACCTAAGGTACTGTGTGGAAAATTCCAAATACATTCACCTGAAAAAGTCATTTCAATAATTCTCTCCAAAGTTCCATAAAGTCCCAAGATTATTCCCTTCCTTGAAACCAAACCACGGAGTTGTCAAAAGCCCAGAGTATGGTTTTCAGTCTCCTATAACATTTATTGAGCTCCCACCACATGCCAAGCACTATTCTACATATTTTACAAACATTACTTCACTTAATCCTCAATCCAATATATCTATTAGCTCCGTTTTATAGATGAGGAAACTCACAGAGAAGTTAAGAAAATTGCCAAAAGCAAGAGATGGGCTTTGAAGCCAGACAGCGTAAGTCATGAGCCTATGCTCACAACCACTCGGCCTCCATGAGTGCTGACCTGGACAGTTCCATGTAGTGCCCTCCTCATCGTTCCTACCTTCAGCCTCCTTTCTTCCCCCACAGCCATCAGGCTTTCTGACGGCATTGTTCTCTCGTTTGAGAGTGAGAGGATCAATCTCCTGACATTCTATCAAGAAAGCTAAATGCTAGCCTGGAAATACTGAAAATGTATTACAACAAAGGCTTGTACTACAGTGGATTCTCCTGAGATCGCACCGCGTTTCTTTGCTCTCAGTGACTGACTCTTCAGATTATCTCAGTAGAAATGAGAAGAGATGAACCTTATGTAAACTGGCTCAAAAGGAGCAGGAGGAAAAAGGCAGTTTTTATTTCTACCGCGTGGGCCCTTACTATCGATCTGCTGAGATGATGGTATCCCTCTCGCTTTCTTCTACCTCAACTTGGACACGGGAGCGTGAGCCCCGGTGAACTGTGGAAAGTCACAGATTCTAGGGAGATTCCACTCATTCTAAGGCACAGGTGTTCCCTTAGATGCTGGGAGTAGGGGTCATGGTATCTTTTGCAAGAATCTCTGTAATTCCACTGATAATAAGCTAATAGTCATCTTCATCTTTTGACCTAAACAAAATTTGATTTCGTTGTTTCTATATTCTTTAATAACTAAATATGAGGACAGAGATGTCTGAGGGGGGTGTGAGCTAAGTAAGTACAGTCTCTTCCTTTCTGTACATTCTCCATGGGCCTCTACGAGTATTAGTATCTTATGAAGTAGATGCTGTTTAAAAAAACAAGGCATAATTTCATTTGAAAAATAACTTCTTATTTAGCATTCTAATGAATATCAAAAATGTTAACAAAGGTCCCATCTGACTTTAATTCTTGAGAACCAAAGTTTCTAATGTAGTATGAAAAAAATGAAAAAAATCTCCAGACAATTTCCACGGACTGTTATTAATATCCAGCACAACTGGAGAAATATAATTTCCTCATGAAGAAAGAACATATAAATCCCCTTTATTATTACACACAAACTGAAGTTCATTTAGTCTGACTAATATCTATGCAGCAGTCAGTCAACTGTTTACTCCCTTTGTGTCGGTTTCTGTAGCATCAACCTGGAGAAGAAAGAGTTTCCAACTGAAGCCTCAAGACACACTGAGGAAAAACGGAACCTAAGTCACTCCACCCCCTTCCCTGAGCAGAAAAAGCAGGCACTAAACTCAGGTGATTAACTTGAACAGATCGATCCAGGACATAACACAATCCTCCATCTGAGAGGGAGGCATGACAGAAAAGAAAGAAGCGGCTTGTTGCGGGTGGCTATTTCATTGTAGTTGTTGTTTCTTTGTGGGAAAAAAATAAATAAATTTTCTCATATGAACAGTAATCACGAATGTACCCAAATGTTTACTATGGAAATGATCTAGTAGCCAGCTTTCTAAAAACTGTGGTAAACTCTTGTACAAGGTGGCAGCATTGAGTACTGCTTGCTTCCTGCTATGGACTGAATTGTGTCCCCAACTCCCACCCCACCCCCCACCCCCCACCCCCCAATTCATACCTTGAAGCCCTAACAGCCAACAAGTCAGTTTTTGGAGATCAAGCTTATAGGAGGTCATTAAGGTTAGATGAGGTCATAAGGGTGGGGTGCTAATCCAGTAGGATTGGGAGGAAGAGAGAGAGCTCTTTCTCCACAGGCACACACTAAGGAGAGGCATGCGAGCCCATGGGGAGAAGGCAGCCATCTGCAAGCCGGGAGGGGAGCTCTCACGAGGACCCAACCCTGCTCACAGCCTCATCTCAGACTTCCAGCTTCCAGAACCGTGATAAATTTCTGTAAATAAATAAATTTCTTTCCTGTGTGGTGAGGAAATGACTAACTCTCATCTGCTTGGTACCTGGTGAGAAATGGAACAGAATGCTCAGGGAACTGAAAAACAAATGAGAAGTCTAGCTATCAAAAAAAAAAAAAAATCAGAGGCCAAAATAAAGATAATAAAATATATTTAAGATGAGTGAAATTGCCTCCAGGTGTAGCCTTGGAGATGGTGATGTCATAAAGAGGACTGAGAGAAAAAGACTCTGTCCAGGGCTTGGCATGAGGTCCACTTGAAGCACTAATAATAAATAAATGAATCTCTGTAAATACATTTCTGTGGTTTAAGCCAACCAGTCGATGATATTTGGTTTTGGTAGCCTGATCAGATTAAGACAGTTACCTTATCAAAAATCTATGCTCTCTCTATATCAAGGTCTTATGAAGCAAATCAAATGCCTTAGATCACCTATGCTTTCTAACATTCCCAATGGATGTAGAAAGTATATAAAAGTAATCTTTCAGGAACTGAGTCTCATAAACAAGAATATGATTAAATAAATTGATACAGATTGTGTCACATCATGAAAAACCTTTGAGCAGACACAAAGAGCTATCTCAAAAGCAGTATGTGAAAAATGTTGGACATCTTTTGTGATAATGGACCAACCAAAATAAAAATTCAGCTCTTAAATGGATGCAATTTGCTAGGAGAAAAGAACACTGTATCAATATAAAATGTTTTTAGCAGAGTACTGTAGGTTCTATCAGACCCATTCAGAGGTTAGCAGTATCTGAGACAAGTGGCTTCTGGTAGGAAAACAAAGGTCTCCTACTCTCCTAAATACTATAATAATTACAAAGGTGAAAAAAAAAGTGAAAGAGAACGTATTCCCCTTAAAAATTGAATGTGAGTGGTCTGTAAAGTCCTGACAAGCAGGAGATGAGTGTTGTGGTTGCTTGCTTTTGTGTGTCTCAGGTTGAGCACGGAGGAATACAACATGGTGTGACAGGAAGAGCATGGCCTTGGGATGAAGGCAGACCTGCGGTGCAGTCTCTCCCACCGTTTTCCTGTGTATGACATCAGGCCAGTTCCTGAGCCTTCCTCAGTCTTTGTCTTCCTATCTGAAGCCTGGAGATGATAACAATACCTGCCTTGGAGGGCTATTGGGGAAACTAAACAAGCCATCTGTGATGCTCCTCATGTGGTCCCAAGAATGCATCCAAGAAATTTCAGTTTCCTATACTAACCTTGGTTAAATAAAGAGATTGGTAACTAGTCTACATTTTTTAAAATAATGCCTCATTCCATCTATCAGGAGCAGAGTGCTTTGAATGGACCTCATGCCAAGCCCTGGACAGAATCTTTTTCTCTCTGTCCTCTTTATGACATCGCCGTCCCCAAGCCTACATCTGGAGGCAATTTCACTCATCTTAAATATATTTTATCATCTTTATTTTGGTCTCTGATTTTTTTTTTTTTTTGATAGCTAGACTTCTCATTTGTTTCTCAGTTCCATTTCTCACCAGGATGAGAGTTAGCCATTTCCTCACCACAAAGGAAAGGTTGATTTCAAGGATGAGAGAGAAACTAGGTGATTGTGGCGTGTTCTGTGAAATCCAGACAAAGGAGAGAATAGAGGCAGCAGCACCACAGGTTGGGTAACAGCCTGTGTGCTGAAATTAACAGACCTAGTTTCAAACGTGGACTCCACTAATTGCTAAGGTGGTGACCTGGGGAAAGGCAGCAGACCTCTGGGCATCAAGGTCCTCCATAAGATAAGGAAAATGATCCCATCTCACTGGGTAGTTGCAAGGATCAGACAAGATTCGGTACCTAAAGTCCTCAGCATAATTCCTGACAGAAAAAACTTCTGATAAATCATTCTTCTTAGTATTAACGTCGCTCAGATTAAATATAGCATTTCGCAAAGTCAGTACTTGCGTGTCTTACCTACGACATGGCGTAACTAACTGAGAGCTAGCGGGGAGGGCAGCCAAGAAAAGAGTTTTCGTTTTCTCTAGTAATGAAAAAGCTTCTTGATAATTTGTTTGGTGAAATATTCTTTGTCTTTTATGGTGTTTCATAAATCATGAAAACAGAGATGAAGCAAGTAAACAGATGACCTTGCATCCACCTACCGTTAGACATTAATTGAGCAATTACCATGTTCTAGGCTGGATATTGGTTACATTTGTGTCCAGGGTTGGGAAGAAAGTGCGCCCAATTGGTTCTGTCTCCAACATATATTCCAAATCTGTCTGCTGCCTCTTCTCACTGCCACTCCCAAGATGGAGTCCTTGTCATATTTCATCAGAACCACTGCCTCCCCAACTAGTCTCCCTGTGTCCACTCTTGCTTACCCACCAATCCGCTATCTACCAGTAGGCAGAACAATATGCTAAAAATATAAACCAGATATGGTCACTTGCTTAATTAAATATGCTTCAGCATAATATTTCAACCCTTATTGTTGCCTGTGGAGACCCTGTGTGGCTGGACCCCTGACCACAGTATCTTACCTGATATTGCGCCCCACACTGCAGGCTCCAGTCACATCAGCCTTTCCTGAACCCCTCCCTCCAGAGGGCTGAGTTGCACCCACTGAGTCCTGCTGGTCCCTCACCCTAGAAGGCTCAGCCACCTAGTCTAGGAATGTGGCTGCTTCTCACCCCATAGGTTTGGTTTAAATGCTGCCACCTCGGAGAGACCTTCATAGACAGCCCCTCTCTAGGATGGTCCCATTTTCTTCTCCACATGGTACCCTCTTCTCTCTCTTATGAGGAGCACTAACTTCAATGTGTAATTTCCCTCCTCTTATTTTTATCATCCGTCCGGAAGCTCCAGGCAGGAGAGACCCTGCCTGTCACATTCTCAATCGTGTTCTCTACAGGGACACGGCACAGAATAAGACCTCTGTCAATACTTGTTGAATAAAGGGAGGATCAAAACATTTGCAAAAGCAAAAGAAGAAAACCACTTAATATTTTCCTACAGTAAGGGTTGGTGAAAACGCAATCTGGTGATAATCAGGAGCCTGTAGTGTACACGTACTTTTTGTTAGCTATCAGCAACAGATCGCTGAGCAAGAAGAGGTGCCGCTTCTGCCTCCTCCAGGCTCTCTTGAGTTCCACGGGGCCGTGGATCAGCAGGGTGTGGCCGGCACTCTCAGATGACGTAGCATTTTCACTGTGGGTGTCCACCTCAACAGAAGCGCTTTCCCTGCAACGCAACAAGCACCACAGGACAACCAGTCACCCATCAAATACCTGATAGAGTTTTGTGCCAAAGGTCAAGGTTAACACAACACTAAAAATTAGCCTCGATCCCCAAGACAGAACTCTATAGCTCAAATTCAAGTGACCAAATTACAGAAAGCTATTAAAAAAGATGAGGTCACACAGGGAGTTGAGGTAGATGGAGAACAGTTTCAAGGACATTCCCCCGGGGCATGCCAACTCTTAGAGGTGGGGAAAAGGGGACAGCAGCAAAGCAAAGATGGCCACCAGCTGTTGGGAAGGGAGAACCAAGAGGCCAAAGGTTGAGAATATTACAAGAAGGTTAAAAAAAAGAAAACGAAAACCCCAAAAACCCAGGACAATTTGTGGCCTGAGACAGATAAAATAAAGTGATCTGGAGATTTGTGAAAAAGTAATTACAATTTAGTTTCATGTTAACATAAAAATTTAGATAACTGAAGATTCTGGAAAATTGATTCCAATCGTATCTAAATCAGTATTCAAGTTTTTGGGGTAAATTCTCAAAGATCAGCAAATAATACTGGAAACATCAAAAAGTTTCTAAACACCACAGGGTCTTAGATATTATTTTGTTGAGCTATAACTAAGCTCTAAGCTATGACTCTTTGGTCATAAAAGGTAAAACAACTAAATTTCACAGGACACAAAAACTCTTTCATAAATAGGGAGATATTGTCATAGATCTACAGAAAATTCTCTCTGGAGCCAAGAAAGAGTCTCCCTTGAGTATGTAAAGCCTGCTTTCTGTGCTCAGCAGCACTGAACCTTGTGAACATGAGTAGCTTTTCACGAAACCAGTGCTGAAGGTAAGAATCAGTTCCCATGTTTTAGGAGAAACAAAACAGAACACTTCCTGTGACTGCTAGTCCCTTTGGACGATCAAGAGTAGTATATTAAAAGACTACCTGCTGACGTGAAGCCTTGAAGGACCACCTGAAAGCTCAAAACGCTTTTTGATTGACGAAAACATCCTGTTTTCTTCAATTCTTGGCACTGACTATCGAGCACGTCTACAGCACTTGGCAGAGCACTGTAAACTAGGCCCTGGAGCCTGAGGATTCTGGTGTTGTCAAGATCTCTGGCCATTATGACATCAGGGTTCTAAGGCGCATGCCATAACTGACAAACTGACATATCTGTTTCCCTGGTTTTGCCTCCATCTTTTGAGTTTTTAAAATTAATCTATTTACTTTGAGATAACTGTAGATTCACAGGAAGTTGTAAGAAACAACCCAGAGAAATTACATCAACCTTTTACCTGGTTCCCCCAATGGTACTATTTCTCTAAACTATAGTACAATACCATAATTAGGATAGTAGCATTGATACAGTCAAGATACAGGACATTTCCATCACCACAGGATCCTTTCTCTTCCCCTTTGACAGCCACATAGACTTCCTTCCCGCCACTACCACCTCTTTAATTCTGGGCAACCACGCCTCTGTTCTCCACGTCTGTCATGTTGCCATTTCAAGAATGTTACATAAGTGAGATCGTACGGTATGTGACCTTTTTGGATTTGCTCCTTTCCACTCAGCAAAACTGGAGATTCATCTGGATTGTTGCAGGTACTCACAGTTCATTTCTTTGTATCTCTTAGTCGTATTCCCTGATGGGGATATATCAGTTTGTTTAACCAACTGTTGAAGGACTTGTGGGTTATCTCCAGTTTTTGACTACTACAAATAAAGCTGCTACAAACATTTGTGTACAGGTTTTTGTGTCAACATAAATCTTCATTTCTCTGGGCTAAATGCCCAGGCATGCAATTGCTGGGTGGCATGGTAGCTGTGTGTTTTGTTTTTTAAGAAACTGCCAAACTGTTTTCCAGAGTGGCTGTGCCATTTCACAGTCTCACCAGCACCGTCTGAGTGATTCAGTTTCCCCACATTCACACCAGCTTTTGGTGCTGTCATTTGTTATTTTAGCCATTTCTGATACACTGTGTAGTGATATCTCCTTGTGGACTTAATTTGCATTTCCCTAACGGTTAATGATGCTGAACATATTTTCATGTGCTTATTTGCCATCTGTCTATCTTCTTCAGTGTTATGGAACCTACCATAGTCTGCTAAAACATTTTATGTGAAGATAGTGTTTTCTTCCTACTAGAAAATTGTCCATTTTATAAATGAAGAGGCTGCTGCCCAGATAGGTGAGATCCTTTGAAGCCAAGCAGCCATGATGTAGCACAAAGGATTCAACTCCGGCTGCCTGGGGAGGTCACACAGCAGAGTGAGAGTGACCCTCTAACCTCTTCTCACAGGGACGGTCTGTTTCCTTGGACAACTATGGAGGACTGAAATTTGATCCTTCTAACAAATTTGCGCTTGCCCTTATAGGCTCCTCTAACAGTTATTTGAATACATATCTTTTATTCCACACTAGTCTCTAAGGACTTCGAGGAAAGAGTCTGTATTTGATTTATCGTTTAACTCTCACTGGCATTGGCACATTGGAGGAATTCAGAAAATGTTATTGAACGAAGGAATGAAATTGTTTTCTGCCACAGATGGAGGAAAAAAAGATGATTTAAAACAGTCTGTCTTTCATTGACTTCATTCGTTCAACAGTGTTTGAACCTGTACCAGGAAAAAGGCACTTGGCTAGGACCGGGAGCAGAGAGCAAAAGGGACCCCACCAACTCTCACAAAACCACATGACCTAGATGTGAATGGGGGAGACACAAATGGAGTGAAGGGTCCCACCACTCACCGTGGAAGGCCAGACTCTGGTGGGTGCCGTAGAGAAAGACTGGAGAGTGAGTTGGGAAATGAAAAGAGGACCTGACACCCGATTTCAGTTGTGGGGAGGGCAGGCAAGGAAGGCTTCTTTGAAGAGCTCATTTGAAATGAGCTTTAAGGATAATTCGGAATTAAATAGAGAGAAAGGAGAGGGCAGAGAAGGGAAGGGGAGGGCGTAGGTGTCGGGAGGAGATGTCTCGCTCTTCATGTGGAAGAGGAGAATTCAAGGATATGAAGTTCCAGAGATGTGAAATAGTTGCTCGATTTCAGACCCTAACAGAAGGTACAGGGAAATGAAATAAGCATGGAAAGGTCTATAGAGGCCAGAAGTACAGGTCCTTTTAGTCTTTTGGGACCTCGTTAAAGCCTCTCAAAACCAAATTAGCATGGAAGTGGCATAATGACAGTGGCCTCCAGAGACTTCTCCCCACTTTGAAAGGGACGAAGCTCGTCTGGACATGCTTGACTGTGTTTAGAACCACAGAGCCTCATTGGGCAATACTCTCTGGCCTCCCATCACGCATCCAACCAAGTCTATTGAAGGTAAGAAACGTCGGCGGACTTATCTCTGCACCTCCTCCAGTTCCCTGATGGTCTGCCCTTCTCAGCCTCTCCCGTCCAGAGAGGTTGGAGGCCAGGAAAACTTCTCTGCTTCTAGAGTCCAGCTCCTGACGATCAGTTGTGATAGGCATCAGAATCGCCCAGGGGAGCTTTTCAGGTGCTCCTCCCCAGGGGTCCTGATTCATCACATCCGGAAGGTCTGTAGTTTAAAAAAGCTTGTTGAGTGATTCTTATATAAAACCAGGATTGCGAGGGACTGTTTTTTTAGGATTCATTGAGAAAGAAGTGCTGCTTTGACACCACCTTCCCCTTGTAATGAAGCAGAGGAGAGAAAACTTTTTCTTAGAAAGATCAAGGGAGCTTTCCTCAGTTATGTGATAGTTATCTTTACATGTAACGGTTAACACTTAATTTCTTCCAAAACGCCATTGGTATTTCTTTTGATTTCATGAAAGAGCTCTAAATGGAATAACAGTCACAGAGTCTGTTTGCCTTTATTTCATTGAACACTGAGCTTTTCACCCTAAATATCAAATACAAGAGTTAGTCTAAGGTGATCCTATGCCAATAATACCAACATTAAGCACGTCACAAAGACAAGACTATTTTCTTTCTTCTATTTTCTCTTTTAGATTTTTAAATCTTTGATTAAATGTCTATATTGGAAAATAGATTGTATAGAGTCGAGCTCGAGGTCTGGAATCCAGTTACCTGGTTTTGAATCCCTCCTCAGTATTTACTACCCACGTGACACTGGGAAAACCAGTTACACTTTAAAGCCTCAATGCCCTCATCTGTGAAATAGAGATGATGATAAAAGTACCTGCTCCACAAGGTTGTTATGAGAATTAAATGAGATAATACACGGGAAACTTAGTGTGGTACCTAACACAGTAATCCCTCAGATCTTGTTAGTTATGCTTATAGGAGACAGTGAGACTAGATATTCAAAAATAGCAAAGCAATATCACTGGTATTCTTTTTTTTTTTTCCATGGGTATTCTTCCATGACCAAAGAGAGGGAGAGAGAACAGGTGGTAATATCGATGAGCCACAAGTTGCCAAGCTCCTCGCCAGGCAGTTTATGTGCATCATCTCATTTCCTTGAAGCAGATTTTTGAGATAAGAATCATTATTTCCATGTTTACAGGTGGAGAAACAGGCTCGGTAAAGTTAACTGAGAGCTGCATACGTAACAATTCACAGAATCAAATTTGTTAATTTCAAAGTCATAAAATGTTTCCACAATAAACAATGTTTGCCCTCTGGAGGAGGGAAGGAAAAGATTTGAAGCCATAGTATGTTGAGGTTGGCTCCCAAATTATTTAACTGGCATGTATCTGAGGGTTTTCATGAACTGTCAGCATCGGCAGTTGGTGCCCAGAGCCCGCTCAATCTGTCCTGCCCTGTCCTGCTTGTGGAGCCCTTAGCCCCTGCTGGTAGCATGGACCATCTCTCAGACAGGAAGTTTGCATCAGCTCCCAAGGTGGAAAGTAGACCCTTGTCCCTTTCAAGACCCAGACCTGGGGATTTAGATGGGCGGGGAGGAGCAATCAGGATTGTGAAAGTGCTCTGACTGCTGATTGACCTCCTGATGTCTAGTTGTCCATGTCTCTGTGACAGATACCAGGCTGTGAATTGTGGCTAAAGCTTTCCACTGCTTCTTCAGCTGGATCCCCAACATGTGAGTAATTTCTTTCCTGATTCTGGCACTCTGGACCTTCTACCCTCTGCGAATTGATTTTGACCCCCACAAAGAGAGGGAAAAGAGAGGGATGCCCAGGACTTGGCAGTGAACACCTGCTCCACTACCCTTTGCTGTCCTCTGCTGACCGTCCCTGGAAATTACATTTAACTTTCCAGGCCCTTGGTCCAAGGCAGATACTGGAGTGACCGAGTGAAGACTGGCACAAAAAAATTGAGGGTGTGCCAAAAAACTAAGTAAACAAGATAAATGATATTTTAATGCCATATACTTAAAATTCAAATTTCAAAAAATCAATTTCAAATTTCAAAAAAACACATGATAAAATATCTAAATGTACTCTCAAGTAGTATTCCTAGTTTACATGTACATAAGCCTGCCATCCATCTTTTTAGTCAACGGCGAGGTCTGACACCACAATGGAAAATCACACTACCAATATTGATCATCACTGATCATCATTAATATATATGGAAAAAACCCAGAAAATTTAGAAGAAACCAACAGCAAAAATGAGAAGGTCCAAGTGGAATAGATATGACAGTTGACTCTTGAAGAAAACAGATAATTAAGAGAACAGAAAAAAATAATTGATCAAAAAAAACCACCTAGGGGGCTGGCCCCGTGGCCGAGTGGTTAAGTTCGCGCGCTGCGCTGCAGGGGGCCCAGTGTTTCGTTGGTTCGGATCCTGGGCGCGGTCATGGCACCGCTCATCAAACCACGCTGAGGCAGCATCCCACATGCCACAATTAGAAGGACCCACAACAAAGAATATACAACTATGTACTGGGGGGCTTTGGGGAGAAAAAAGGAAAAAATAAAATCTAAAAAGAAAAAAAAACCCACCTAATATCTTCAGAGTCAAGAAGTGAAAGAATAGGTAGCTATGGAACAAGAACAACCAAAGAAGGAGAAAGATTTCTTGGAAATTAAGGGCATGATTGGCCACATTAATAATTTAATAGAAAGTCTTGAAGATTGAGTTTTAGGAATCCCACTTGACCTTGCAGTTTTAACGATTACCTTTTTTCCTCAATAGTAAATATTTTTCTCTTCACTAAGGAGTAGTTTACTAATTAGAATAATGTAAAAGGTATTTCAATTTGTAGAATCAACATATAAACAAAACTTGGAAGATAATTATAAAAGATAATCTAATACTAACATTAATAATGAAAAAAATGAGCGTCTGAATGTTAAAGCAGCAGAGAGATGTGGAAGGTAATGTCAGACACAGATTTTTTCTCAAAGAATTGAGATACACTATCTAAAATCGATGTGGCAAAATACAGAGTTTAAGCATATTCTTTAAAATCACAGACAACCACCAGAAGAATCAAACTAGTGTAACCAGAAAAGCTTAGGAGTGGATGGATAAAGGAATCTGAACTAAGTTTCTCGTCTTTAATAGATACTATCTAAAGTTGATAAGCAAGAAATGGAAGTATTAACATACATTTCAGAGGTACGGTGATAACCACCAGCAGAACAAAAAATGTTTAGAAATTGGGAGCTGGAAGAGAAATGGGGAGGAGGGGAATGAGGTCAGGTAGAGAATGTACTTTTCATTTGATACCACTCTGTACTGCTTGCATTTTTAAAACTTGTGCATTAATGCCACACTCTAAAAGTTAAAAGGAAAAAAACCCGGCTTTCTACGGCTGTAGCTCTTGGCACCCTTTCCTTCCCCAGCTGCAGCCTCTCTCCTTACACCAACAGTCAGGTCCCACGGAGACAGGGAGCAGTGGAAGGGAATAGAGAAGGCTCTGCCCTGATGTTTAGGTTTTCTGGGGTATTTTTCTGTGTGTGTGCTTGTGTTCTGTCTTTTCAATGGCGCGTCCTTTTGGAATACGACGTTTTGACTACTTTACTCCATGATGTTTGGAATCTCCTTAAAGTTTTGCTAAACATTGGTATCCTTCTGCTACTTCTGGACAAGAGTAATCCTGACTCAGTGGCCCTTACTGTGATCCTGGTATTTTAACTTTTTAAAAAAAATCTTGACTCTGGTCACCTACTGCCTAGCTGGGTCCAACTCAGCCTGCCTAGGTAGGAATGAAAAGTCTATGGAAGAGTGATGACAATTACTATTATCAGAGTAAATAAAATGTGGGATATTATTAAGTTAAAATCTAGTGCTAAGGGAGTGGAGGGATAGCCATTACCCCATTCCTCATGTTTCCAAAGAGAAGAAGGTACCTTGTCCTGAAGAGAACATACATGGAGGAATGGGGGAGTCGAGGCTCTCTCTAGACCGACCACAACCTTGCACTGAAGTGCAGAAAGCACGAGACACTAGACACAAGGAAATGAAGAAACTGGAGTATCTAAATTTTTTAAGAAGGCAATAATGTCTCAAATGTTACTCTCAGAAAGAAAGTAGGCAATATATGTGGGGAGATCTTCACAAGCGTCACCAAAACAAAACAAAACAAAGAAATACACATACATGCTAGACATGTGGCCACACAACTGTTGATGGGCAGTTTCTGCCTGGAGAGAACAGATCTGCACTGTGGACTTGGCGCCCATGCAGCTGGCTGGCCTGGCGTAGGACTGAAACCCAGCTGTTCATGGCCCTCGCTGTCTCCAACACAGGTACCACTAAGGTATGTGCCATGCTCTCTGGCTGACAATGGCAAAGTCGAACGACATCACACCATTCACTTAATTTGGGGCCGTAATTTTGCTTGTGATAATTTCTATAGTGGAGCTGCAGAGTCTTTTGTGACTACTGACTCCTTGGAGAGTAGAACTAATTAGCAATTTGAATTAACTTTGAAAAGGTTGAGGAAGCTACATCCATTCCTGTGAAGGACAGCCCAGGACACAGCTGCAGCTGGAGGAACCCGGGATCTGAGTCACACCCTCTGGCTGAGACGAGCCAACCGTGTAAAATTGGGAATGAAGGCATTTGCACTTTAATTTCCATGGGCTTTTATTTGCAAGGGGATGTAATTCGGGGGAAGTTGAATAATAAGGAGAGTTTCATATTGTTCAAATTTGGACATTTTTATGTTGTTGATCTAGTCCTTGTATTCATAAACTCTAGTGAGCTATTTTGGACAATATGACTGGGCATAATTAGTGATAAGAAATAGAAGAGGGAGTGAATTTTCAGCTGGGGTGCTGCAGGAATCCTGTCTGACTCACGTTGCTGGAGTCTCTTGTGGGCAAAAAGTGAAATGCCCAGCAGCAGTTCCAGAGGGACTCTGTGTAGAAAGAAGCAGGGCTCATGGCGGGAGCACAGTAGCAGTGTGAGCATGCGGCTGCCCTGCTTAGGGACAGCCCACGCTGGCTTACTTTTGACTTGCTTAAGTACATTGGGTTAGGAAGTTGCTTCCCAACCTTGAAGATATGCGTGCCGCCTTCATGATTTTTCTATATTTCCATATCACCCATATTAATACTGATATATTTTTTAAATATTCCGTGTATTTTTAAAACCTTTTGCTCATGAAATGTGTTAAAAATGTTATATATTTTTCTAAATACAGATTAAAATACATACCATAATTAATAAATATTTTTTAAATGCCTCTCAGCATGCTACCTAAATCAACTCACGTAACACCAATGGAACACACTGTAATATACCAAAAGATTAAAAAGCAGGCAAATGTTGGGAGGCATGCTTGTTACGCCACTCTTCAGGCTTCCCTTCCAATCCTGATAACGGAAAGTGGTACTGGAGAAATATTTGGGGCCCCTTTCTCTACCTGCTCTCTCACTCCATCCCAAGCTACAAAGAAGGCATCTTTCTAAGACCTACAAGAGCTCAAGTAAAGTGCTTTCTACTTCTGCCTGTGGCTTTCAGCAGGCAGGGCTCACTCCCAGGTTGCAGTTTGCTTGTGAGGGAGACTGAAGTTGTCTGACCTTTCCACAGCGCATTTATGGAGGAGGAGGAGGAAACCCTATTTCTGCTTTAGGTCTAAGCCTCATTCTTCAGCCCAGCTTTACGGGGCAACCCCGTCATTTGGATAATACATACATATCAATCTCCTTCTGTTTCTTGTGTCTACTTCTCAAACTGGTTAAAAGCCCAAGTTTCAACACAGAATTTGGTTACAAAAATAACTGAAAGAATGAAAGAAGAAAATGTTGGTGGAAGAAAATGAACGCTCTTATTATAAAGGAAAATGCTCTATGTTTATAAACATTTAATGATAGCTTATTATGAAAAAGTGTTAATGAAACTTGATGCAACTTGATACTTTAACATTGTGGCTACAAGTCCTCACTTCCCCAACTTGGAGTTAGACTCATGCGGTATTGTAGTCTTGGCTGATCCAGGCGCACCAGAGCAGGGGGCCCTCCCTTGTCTGAGAGGCAATGAGATATAGTAGAAAGAATATTGGCTTTGCAGCCGGGCCTGGGGATGGAGTCTGGATGTTTGAAGTTGGACAAATTACTTAGCCTTCCTGAATCTCAGGTTTTACATGTGTAAGAAGGGGATAATAATCCTCATAGAGTTGTTGTGAGGATTGAGATAATGCATGTAATGCTCTAGATTGATGCCTGATCCCCTCCCTGCCCACAAACTGAGCTGAAGATACTCTGAAGCTTCTTTCTCCTTGGTGTTTCTTCACGGCTATCCTCTGGGACTCTCTGGGCATCAGCAGAGTTGTAAAACCTTCATTTTGGATCAAGTCTTCCTTCTCTTTCTGCACTTTTTTCTTCTCACCACACTCAGTGGAGGTTTTTGGGCTGTTTCTAACTCCAGAGAACTCCTCATTTGGGACTCAGACTTCAGTATTTTCTTTGCCTCATGGCTCTCCCCATGTCCCATCACCAGTTTCCAAGACCACAGGCTGTGGCTCACGTCTCCCACTTCCCCCACCAACCCCAACCTCCATTCACTTAGAAGCAACCAGGCTGAACAGGTACCTAATTGGTGCTTGGCGCTCAGCAGATGATCATTACCCATGAATTTCCTTTCTTACACCTGGAAGCTGTGAACCGGTTTTTGCAGAGCTGTATTGGCTATCATGAGTGAGTGCACAGTGACCCAAGAATTGTATTTTAGACATCAAAGATCTTGGGCATCCCAGACGCAATCTTTAAAACCACTAACTCCCGAGCGTGGCTAGTTGAGACTGCCACTCAGAAAGAAATTCATATCCATGTCTAGGCATGCACTGGATATGTCCATAGCTAGATAGTTTTTAAAGACATTTGAGATCTCTTGCTTGCACGGAAGTGGAGTATGGGTGGTCTTGCTTATACTTACAGGCTTTTTTCAGCACAGATAAAATTCCAAGACAACAACAATTTTGATCTGATGTAAGTTTCTTGTGCAAACAAGCTTGCATGGCAAAATGGTGCAGATAAAAGTAGATGAAAATGGACTTTATACAAATAAATGAAACTATGTTTCTCCAGTATAAAAATAGATCAAATGGACAAAGAGGACAAAAATAGGTGAAATGGTAACATAAACTGACTTGTGTAATCAGAGGGTCAACTCTGGCATTTTTCTCTCCAGGCCTTTCCTAATGGTTTTGTTGCTAGGGCTACAGTGTTTTTGCCAGATTGGAACAGGATTGTCAACTTGAGTGGATATTAAGTAGCTTTCCCAACTAGTTGTTTTTTTTTTTAAATAAGCATCAGTTAATACTGCTATGAAGCCATATTTATGAAAAATGGAATGATCGCAAAAGAGCTGTTTTTAGAAAACGTAACTAATAAAATTAGAAATTTAGTAGACAGGTTCTGTTCCACAGTTATTCCAACACAAACTTTTATTATGGTTACATTGAACAAAATAACTTATTTAGTAAAAAAGAGTAAGAAATTATTGTTTACAAATTAAGCCAAAAATTAACTCCCCAAAGAGTAACTGAAGTTACTTAATAACAATTCTTCTGATTAGTTGGAAAACTATGTTTCACAACTACTCACAAATTCACACCTGGTTTATTCTTTAAACAATAGATAAGGTTAAGATGAAGTCCCCTGTCTTTGGTTCCTTCTATTTAGCGGTCAAAGTCATGTGAGGAAAGTGTAAACATGAACTCACCCAATGAGACATGGTCAAGTTTTGTAAGGTACAGTAAAGGAAAACCAATTTGTTCTGGACACTCGATTGCTAAAAGGATGTAAAAGAGCCGTTAGGAAAAGGGTGAAGAAACACTCCTTTTGATGTGCTTCTTAGGGAGTCAGAAGAGCTTCCTGGGCTGTGGACCCAAGAGGCTTAAACTTTAAAAAACGCCATGTAATTGGCATGCCCCTTGACCCCACAATTCTACTTGTGCGCTAAAGCATGAGAATTAAATAATTCATGCAAAGTACCTAGCAAATAACAGATACTGTATTTTTTCATCCTGATGTCTTTATATTTTTTGAGCCAGAAATCCTAATGTTAACTTCCAATAAGAAAAGCTGAATATTATAGTCTTTAGAGACAAAGAAATTCACCTTAATTTGAATATTACAGCATTAGTGACATCTGGTGGAAAACATAGGTATTAGAATGTGGCATTATTACAGCTGTTCTGATCTTTCATGTACAGTCAGTCCGGCACCACATGTTTTGGTCAATGGTAGATGGCGTATGGCAGTGTTCCCATAAGATAGCAACATACAGCCGAGGTGTGTATAGACTATTATCATCTGGGCTTGCATAAGTACAGTCCATGCTGTTTGCACAATGGCGAGATCACCTAATGGCATATTTCTCAGAACAATTCCCCGTCATTAAGCGACACATGGCTGTATAACAAAATTAAGATAAATTTTGCAGACTAAGCAACTAAATGAAAACAGAAAGTAAAGGAAAAACATATAATGTCTATGTGGATACCTACATTATACTAATAATTTTTGAGTCTATATTCTAAAATATATATGAGGGTTATGAAACTAAGAAACTTGAATGCATTCTAATCATAAAAACATTTATTCAGCATACATGTTTACAGAGCGATTAAAAATAGAGGTATAGGGCCTATATGTTATTCTGAGTCTCTTTTTATGCATCATATGCCAAAGAACCTCCCTTCTCATGTTTTCAGATCAAAATTCACTGTCGGGTATCCTGAGGAGTACCTCAGAAGAACAGCCAGTTGTTTCAGAGAATATGGGATTGAGGTAAAATAGAGAAAGATCCAACTTGACATCCTATGGATGGAGACAACAAATGAGTGTTTTAAATGTGAGCCTTAAATATCACAAAATCAAACATTCTGAGCTAGAGAGGGGTTTGAACACTTGTCACCAGAAGAGCAAACTGATCTATTACAGGGTGGGCAAACTACAACTGACGGGCCAGATGAAGCCCACCTATGTGTTACTGGAACGCAGCCATGCTCATTCGCTTACCTATTGTCTAAGGCTGCTTTCAAGCTACAATGACCGACTTGACTAGGCGCAAGAGGCCATAAGCCTGCAAAATCTAAACTATTATCCACCTTTTACAGAGCAAGTTTATCAACCTCTGGTCAATTAGATCACTTTCATCAGATTTTCACACATCCCTCCACCCATCTCCATTGGAGGAGTGTAATTTCCTGCCCCCTTGAAGTTTGACTTAGCCATGACTTGCTGTGGCCAATGAAATGTGGGAAAAGTGTCAGTGTTAAGAGTTCTGAAGCTCAGCCTTAGGAGTTCTGACTAGCTACTGCCCCTTCCATGGTAGAATGAGACATGTGAGCTGCAGACTTGCAGCGGAAAAGGCTTCTTGTTGATATTCTATAGTTGTTTGCTATGCAGCATAAGCCAACTCATATATGAGACTGTTATACCTCAGTGTAAACTTTCCCACGAAGGCTTGCCGGTTCCGATTGAGGACACTGGGAGAATGATCCTGAAGACCAAATGTGCTTCAATCCCTGCTGGGGCTCTATTTCAGACCTTGATGGGCTCGACTGGAACATGTTTTCATTCCTCTGCCTATGGTAAGCAAAACTGAGTCAAAGTCCAGGCCAGTCTAGAGGCCCACCAGATTCTCTTAGAATGTTGGCTTCTCTGTGTTTAACATGGAGTGGAAGTCAGTCGCAATTCTTTCAACTGTCAGTTTAAATATCTGCCTGCTAAGTTGAGCCTCAAAGTGTAGGAGGGTGGGACAAGTCCAGTTGGAGACACAGGCCAAAGCTTTTCCAATCTAGCTTTACCAATAAAGCTTAGCTCGGCTCCTACTCAACTTGGATATGTATATTTAATTGATACATGATCTGTAAGGGATGAAAAAGGATCATAACTAGCTCTCAGAAACCTCACAAGAGTAAATATAAACATGCAGACAACGTAAAAATCTAATTTAACTCTGTTAACAATGTTGGCTGAGATGAAGTGCTCAAAATACTTAAAATGTGATTTCACGGAATTCTTAGTCTTACATCTCAGATTGTTAAAACACAAACAAAGCTTTTCATTGTCGCTTTTCTTGAAACTATCAGTCATTGGGATAGATGACCAGGGAACATCAGTGGTCTATTTATAAAGTTATGCAGAATTCAGAAATTTGTCACTGAGAACTGTGAAGCTGCACTGGTTCTCCAGTTTTCAGCCTTTCCTTCGGTGCCCTATGCGGCTAATAGTCTTCCAGTGAATTTTTCCAAAGCCAGCTTTTGCTGTTTTCAGATAAACAAGAGCCTAGCTGATGCAGATCTGGTTCTATAGAGAAACTTGTAGGCCACAGATTGTATGGAAGAAGCTCCTATTATTGAGACTAACATTCAAATCCAGAGCATTAATTCCTGGACATAACTCTTAAGAAGAGAAGTCAGTAGCATAATAAATCACAAATAGAAGTAGTAATATTAGGATCACTTAATTTGACAAATAAAGGCATAGATGACAGAAATTTAAGTGGTGTTAGTAGTATATTAGAATGTTGCTACTGGTGAGCTTTTTTGATGAGGAATCGCATTTTATTATTCCCGTTGTTTAGCAAAGAGGCATTCAATGTTTCCTGAAGCAGTCACTGCATTCTATAAAGATTTTCAAACACATTTCCTAAAATGGGACCACATTTTTCAACTCTCTCCATATTTTTACTAAGGTTCTATTTCTGTTTTCCTTCTCAACCTATATTTCAAATGTTAAGAGGTAATGAATAGCATGAGAATTCAAATGTTTTCATCTTAATAGTATCCACTTGTAATATACCTCATGTTGTTTGGAAACCTGACTCTTGACTATACCTAATTCAACATCATTTCCATTTCTGCAAAGCTACTTCTCTTATCCTGGGAAAAAAGGCCTGTGGGTGGAGGTCAACTAGACAGCGCCAACAACTCTCTAGGAAATGGGCTTTCACAACAGCCTTCGCCATGCGCATCATCAAATATTGGCACCTATTTGTCCAACACTGAGATGAAATGAAAGACATTGTCCTTTATTCTTAACAAGCACACAATTGGATCAAAGAGATAAGATTATCCAGGAGAAATAACAAAGACAAATACATATGGAAATGAACCTGTTTGAACATTTCATGGTCCTTTACCATATATTCTCCTCTCCTTTCTACAAATCCTCCAAAAAACGAAACAAAGGCCAGGACTTTGTTCCATTCATTCTGGCAGTTGGCACAGTATTCTGCACATTAATAGATGCTCAATATGTAATTTTTGAATGAATGGATACGGATTATATGTATTTACTTAATAGTGAACGTTAAGTGAATTAATATATATAAAGAGCTTAGAACAGTGCCTGATACTAAGCAGTTAATAAATTGAACTATTACAAAATGAGCTAAGATTTAGAATAGAGATGAGAAAAGACTTTTTAGAAGTTTGTCTTAAACCGACCTCAGAAAAATAGGTGGGAACTGGCTAGAAATAACATTACTGATGAGAACATGAATGAAGGCAGAGGAATAAACATAGTGCTTAAGTATATAAGGAAAATTAGGCTGACAGTAAGGCTGTGTGTAGAAAGGCGCTCCAATTCAACAGGTGCTAAACTGAATTAATTCCAAATGACATTTACTGTTTTACAAACAAAGAGGCTTATTTTAAATCTACTGTTATGAGATGTAGTATAATCAAAGTACGCTGAAGTACAATCAAAGCTTGTCCATTAAGCTGAAAGTACGCCAAGATTTAACTTTGCATCCTTTGGCTCTACAACCGCGTGGGCATGCGAAATCATCTGCCATACAGAACCCACCCTAACTACCATTTAACTGTATTAACACCACATCAATAGAAAAATATTTCAAGACAAATTTAAAACATACACATTTAACTTTATTTCACCGTCATTTAAAGCTTGATTTTATAAAACATAAAGACATTTTTAAGAGTTCTGTATCACAGGAATTTAACCAATAGAGATATCCATAAATTCTTGGGTTCAAGTTATATAAATTAAAATCAAATAATTGGAAATTTTTTTAATATGGAAACTATACAAATGAAATAAATGGCAAAAGGACCTAATAGGAGCAATATTTCATTATCTATGGATAATAACAGTTACTTTCAGGATCTAAACAAAGCTTCTGAATACTCAGACTTCTTTTGCTGTATTTTATTTTTAAATTCTCCCTCCCCATATTCTGAGTCAAGTTACTTGACCAAAAAGTCTGGTTGAGGAAGGCATTTAGCTTTATAGCAAAAGTGTTTCCATCTACAGTTACCAGTTTCAAAGGAATTGACATTACAATGCTGATGTAATCTCCTGCTTCCCCTCTGAACAGCATGCAATAAATAATGTCAACCCAATGGAAAGTCAAACAGGTACCAAAAAAATGGAACAACTATGCATAGCTCAGTAAAGTATGTCAAGTTTTCCCCATCTAGAAATTAACCAATGAAATAAAACATATCAACTATAGTTGACTTGTCTTCAGGAAAACCACATTTGAGAATTACATTATTGTCCTGACCTCATTCAGTCATTGACAGGAATTTTGTAGGCCACCATGCTATTTACTTTGTGGATTGTAGTAGTAAATGAACGAAGCCGGACTTCCTCAGAGTTGGTAATGAACTGTGGTCCTGACTCCTCCCATTTCTCAGGTACAACCAAATCTTTGTCTGTATAAATCAGTAGATCAAATGAACCTAAAACGGGGATAAGATCGTTAAAGTACATTACTTTTTCAAAAGTAAAACTGCTCTCCGTGTCTCTCTCACGTTTTCATCCACCTATAGTGTTAGAAAACATAGTTTAGCCTGGTCTCCAATCACTAGTTAATTGTTTTTCCTCAATGGAAATTTATTTTAGTACAGAAAATACTGCACTCCGTCTACAATATTTTATGAAAATTTCAAGGTTTTTTTTTCTTTGATGAGAAAACCTTTAAAAATTCGCAAAGTGTGTAATCACATGGGATAAGCATGAATAAGCCGCAGGAAAGCTAACATCTTGGTTCTGCGACTGCTGCGTCCTAGTGCCCAGAACAGTGTCTGACATACAGTAGGTATTCAGGAACCATCTGATGAATGAAGCGGTAACTAAGAGAAGCAAGACACAATCAGAGCCATAGTCTTAATTACAGACATAAAAATGTGTAGAAAATAAAAACAGTGAAAGGAATTACATCAAAAGATTCAAGAAGGAGTACTGTGGAATACTTTCATTCCTTTCCTTTTCAGCATTTCCAAATTTTCTAGAATGCATATAACATTACTTTTGCTTTATAATGCTTTTTTCCTCATTTATATTACGTGATATTGGTAAGAAAAAATTTAATAGAGGGGTAAGTCTTAAAGCAGTAGCTTAGTCTTTTCCCCAACAAATTTAAGCAAACGTGAAGTTATACGGTACTTACAAGAAACTTCCAGCAGTGGCAGGAATGTCACTGTAGCTGTGATCTGTCTGATCACTGAACGGATTTCATCTTGGATAGCTTTCTGAGACTTTTCTCTGGGTGTACTATCAAAGAAACCAAATCAATTAATTCATTTTAAGTTTTAACAAGTTATTTAAAAAACTGGCAAGATTATTTATCTGAGTAAAGCCTTCCAAAATCAAACAAGTAATACATTACAAGAATTTTTTAAAAAATGAGTCTAAGTATATCCTTAGGACCTATACTCTAATAGGCACCATACACATCTTTATTATTTCATCTATCCTTCCAATCATCTTTTGGGGTTGGTCTTAGTATAAGGTCATTCAGTATCACACGATTAGAAAATATGTCAAGTGCTTCAAGTTAGGAAAATGTCAGCACTTCTTAAAAATAACAAAGGGTATCTAAAACATTTAATCGGTATAATCATTTTGTCATTTTTAGTAATGCCTGAGTGTCTAATTCTCTATTGCCTCAAATAAGATATTAAATTTTAAGTTGAATTATTTTTATAAGCTAAAAATGTCCTAAAATAGACCAAAGGCCTCAGAAGCAAACTGTATTTCATTATGAGAAATGGTTCTGAGTTTACAGGTAAGCAGGCCTAGGCCAATGCTAGACGTTAGCTTATGACGATAGACATTTCCCATCCAGGAGGCCTGGAAACTTCAGAGTTTATGAAGTGTCTCAGGAAGTTTGTGGCATTAAATGAAGAAGAGTAGAGCTGCACCTTCAGCTGGGAGAGTCTAGGATAACCCCTTATGGTTAAAAGTACCTTTAAACAATTCATTAAATGGCCCATCTAGCACATCATGTGTAGTTTTGCATATACCACCATAAATACTGAAGTGTGAAAGTCACCAATTTAGACTAAAGGCAATTATGTTGAAAGTACACTCTCTATACAAATCATTGATATGCTAAAGTGAGCAAAATTCTTTTCCACAAGAGATTGAGGATCAAATTAAACATATCTTAGAAACAAACTATACCTTAATATGACACTAATTCAATATAATCAGAACACATTTAGTAAAGAAAACAAGTTTTGGAAAAAATATATGAAAGTGGAAATAATTTAATTCATACTTACCTGTCATCTTTTGCAGTCTTGTCACACTCAATATCAAACTGCCATCTTTCAAGGACCTCCCCACTTTCAATATTTGAGATGACTACCACCAGCTTCTGAACTGAACACTTGTATAACCAATCTGCAATACACAACAAGGTGTCTTTGTTGGCCCACTGCATTACAAAGCCACTTACTTCTCAGGTCCCACCTCCTATCCTCAGCAAATTCTTACCACTGGTACTTTGGAACTCTTTCAACCTGCACAGAAAAACCGCCCCATCACTAGCTCCTGTTTTCAAATTCTCCGTATTTGTACCAGCTATAGGAGCAGGTGCTGAGCAGAGTACTAACGTGGTACTTTCATCTTGATCCAAGGTAAGAGTGCAGGAGATGGGCATCAACCTCATCACGGCACTGAGACAGGTGAAATGATAATTACATACTCAGAAAGGAAGAGCATCTGACCAGAGAACTGAAAGAAGGCCAATACAGCTGCAGTTAAGAAAGAGAATGAACAAGGAAGTCTGGCAAGATGAATAGGGGCCAGACTATGCAAGGCCACGTGGGCCAAATTAAAGAAATTATACTTCAAAAACCAGGGAAGTCATTACTGTGTTTAAAGCAGGGTGTGATGTAATTAGACTTGTACTTCCAAACCATCAAGTCTGGCTGTGATGCAGAAAGCGGACTGGAGGTAAAGGGGATCTAAGAACACCAGTTAATTAGTAATTCAAGCAAGAGGTAATGAAGGCTTGTTGGAGGATAAACTGGTAGAGATGGAGGAGTAGACACATTCAAGAGATTGATGTTGTTAAGATTTACTGGATTAGCTAGGAGAGTAAGGAAGAGGAATGATTTGGGGATAGCTCCCAAGTTTCTGGCTTCTATCACTAGTTGGATGGTTGATCCACTCACTGTGAGCAAAGAGAAGTGAAATGGAGATGATCCTAAATTTAGCTTCTAAAATGCTGAGTTTGAAGTATCTCTGAGATAGCCACATGAAGATATCAAGAGAGCCACTCGGTATATGAGCTTAGAGTTGGGAAAGACTTGGGTTAGATATAAGTTTGTGAGTCAACTATACAAAGGTTGATAGTGAAGCCAGGAACATGTCAGAGATCATCTAGAGAGAGATTACAGTGAGAAGGCCTGCAATTGCGCCCTGGATTAATCTTGGAAATTGGGATAGTAGATTCAGCAACCAGCAGAGTTTGTTTTTAAAGAGGGTGAAAATAATTTAGTAATACTTAAGGCTTGTGGGCTACCTAGGTCTCTGCTGCATATTCTTTTTAAAACAACTCTTTAAAAATGTGAAAATATTCTTGCTGACCCCGGGCATATATCAACAACTTCTTATCAGTTTAGCTCTGAAAAGGAGATTAGGTGGTAACTTTTTTCTTTTAAAATTGGAGACATGAAACCAATGGGAATAATCCAAATTAAAACAAAGTCAAAAAGACAGGAGAAATAAGGTAAAGTCCCTAAGGAGGCTAGAGGGATGGGATTCAAAACACACTGAACAATCTGCCTCTAAGGAGAGCAATTCCTTCATTTTAACTAAAAAAAAGGGAGACGTTAAATAGGAAGGTCTAGATACATCTGAGGTGAAATGTCATCTGTGTGGTTTCCAAGGTGACAAACCAAAAAACTAGCTTAGGTAAGTCTTGCTTCTCCATCAAACTGAGATGAAGACAGAGCTCTATAGTTGCCTAGAGGTTTCCAGGCCAAAGAGTCTTGAGGACAGCCCTATAAATAACTATGGGTGATTTAGCCCTGAGGTTAATAAAAATACAATGAAGAAATTTTAAAAATGAAGCTACTTGAACGAAACAAAATATATACATGATTCATGAATTTAAAAACAAACAAAAAAAAACCTAAAAAAAAAAGATGACCACTGTAGTGTTTTTTGGAACTAGTATTTTGGAAGATCAAATGGGGAGAAGGGAGACACATTCTACAACACAGAAAAATTAGAAGTGAGAATCATTAAGTGCTGAGAAACACAAAAGAGAAACTAATAGGAATTCTAGAAGAAGGAAAAAGGAATAGATGGAGAACACATATTGATCCAACAATCCAGTAACTTCCTGAGCTAAAGGAAAAAAAGGAGTGTTCAGAGAGAAAAAGCTGACTGACTCGCAGGCAGGATATTTAAAAAAGACAAATGGAAATAGGTGAAAAACAAGAAAACTCTACTGGGCTCTATTATTTAGTAGTTCTTTTTTTTTGAAGTTTAGTTCCCAGGTTGAATCCAATTTTATTTTCCCTGATTTTAATAAGGACAACTTTCGACTCCAAGCAGCTACAGAATATGTATCACATTAAAAATGCATAGTGGATTTTCCTCAGATCATGAACACCATCACGATTACGTAAAATTCCAACTTGTTCCGTTTGGCCACAGGAATTGCAAAAGTCATTTCACAGGGAGTCCATGGAGACTATTTTGTTAAGCCATATCAGATTCCTAACATCAAAATATTCAGTCCACTCAAAATGTGGTGGCGGAAGGGTGGGATTTCAATTTACATTATTTGCTTCCTCCCAGTGGAGTCACTATATTTGAGATGGTTGTGTGTCTTACACCTCTATGTACGGAGCTGACAAATGACCACCAAGAGGCCAAAAATGTGGATCCTAGAAGGCCTGCAAAACTTAAAACTGCTGCCAACAACTGCATACCTTTTAGTTGATCCACTACATTATTTAGGTATTTTATGAGCTCGGGATCAGTAGTTACAAGCAGGGTGAGTCCATATTTCTGCACTCGAGTAAAGGTTTCAGATGGATATATGCCACGCTGATATAAAATGCTGTTGATGCCAAATGCTGAAAACAAAAAAAAATGTTAAAGTTGTTATCACTTCATACTTCCGGAAAATAAAACATATTTAGTCATAGCTTTGGTTTCATTAACGGTATATCTCCAAATGCCGACACACACGTGTTTGTGCGTGTCTTGCTGAAAGCAGAGTAGGTACAAAATTTCATGAAAATTTATTAAGATCTTGCTTCTAAGTAAAAGAGAGAAAGCAATGCCTGCATTTTGTGGCAATAAAAGAAAAATTACAAACTGCATTAATCTACCACTGCCGAATTTCAGCTCATTGTAATCCAAGTCCAAATTCAGATTCTGTGGTTAGAGGATGTCAAAAGAGGCTCTGGCGTGCGCGTTAGCCACTGACTGACTGGTCCAATGCCCCAGGCAAACCTCTCCCTCTCTTTTTCCTCATTTCTCCTTTCAAGTCCAGCCAGGTTCTAGCAGAAGGTGGGACCGGCCAGGTCCATCACCGCCAACCCGTGAATCACCTACACGGGCGTCGCATTACCCCTAAGTCGCTGGGGGCGGGGGAGGGGGCGGTGGGGGATCTGCACTTTATTTTTTTTTTAAGATTTTATTTTTTCCTTTTTTCTCCCCAAAGCCCCCCCGGTACATAGTTGTATATTCTTCGTTGTGGGTCCTTCTAGCTGTGGCAGGGGATCTGCACTTTAAAGAACGTCCCAGGGGAAGAGGCCACACCGCGGGGAGGCGGGCCTCCGCAGCTCCCAGGCCTCCGCCGCCGCCATTAGCAATGCGCCCAGTGGAGACGCCTGCACCCGCCTCTTCCCAGCCTCCCCCCGCCGGACACGCGGCCGGGACACGGGGCGCTTGAACTCGAGGCAGCCCCTGTCCCCCGGCTTCCCCGCCTCGGAGCCGAGCAGCAGGCCGACCGGACGGCCTGGGTTCAGGCCTCCCCGCCCCCGGCCTCCGCGAGGACTTACAGAAGAACTCGGCTACGATTTCGGCGCTCCCGCGCAGGGTGATGCCCTGCTCCCGGGCGAGCTGCAACGCCATGGCAGGCCGCAGACGGAGGCGCGCGCCCACCCGGCGGAAAGCTGCAGCAGGGGCGCCCGCAGCAGTTGCCCGCCACTCGTTTCAAAAGTAACGACGCAGCACGCCGTCGGGCCCTCCGCGCAGGCGCGACCAGCCGCTAAGCCCCGCCCCACGCGGCCGGGCCTTGCGAGTCCTCTCCGCCCTCGCCAGAGCCCGCTGGGGCGCGCAGGCGCAGTGGGTAAGCGTGGGCGCGCCGTTCGGGTTGTCCTGCTCTGGTGGGTGGTTGTCGGGTGCTTCTTGTTGTGATCAACTAGATAAGAGTCGAGGGGGAAAGATGGCAGATCTGGTTTTATTGGCAGCTCCCTAGTCCTGCAGTCTGAGCGACCAAGGAGCACAATTTCTGAGTTGCGAAGATTTTCAGAATGATATGAACTGTCCCCTGGCAGCGTGTTGCGTGGCCCCGGTGATCCCTAGCGGACGGTCGAAACTTTGGCTGGATCCTTCAGGGGTTCGTTAAGCAGCGGCGTGCAGCCGAGCCACGACTTTAGAGGGCTTGATGCTGTGGGAGCGCGGCCTTTCCTGAGAAACTGGGTTAGGAGTTAAAGGGTCAAACCGCATTCGTTTTTCTCCCTTGTCTACCTCCATCCTGGGCTTTGCTTACCTGCACCCCAAGCCCCCTGCAGGGCCGATTTGGGGCGGCTGGCGGTCCAGCTTGCTCTCTGTCCACCCCGCCCATCCGTGGGTAGCTGGTCAGGAGTAAGGTCACCCCACCAAAAAGGCCCATCGACACTAAACTTTTCAGTGAATTTTGACTCACAAATTCCATAACTTTTCATGTTAGGATGAAACGTATCAAAGAGATAGTGCACAATTAATATTCATGCCAGTTGTGAAATAATTTTATCCTTAAAGCAGCTAGATAAATTATTTGTAAAATGAAGTCTGGAAATCTTTACCAGACGTACTGTGTTATTTAATTATATGAGAAATGCCTGAGTGTATTAGTTTTCTATTGCTGCATAACAAATTGCCACAAATTAGTGGTTTAGACAACACCGTTTGTTTTCCCAGGAGTCTGGGCATGGCCTAGCTGAGTGCTCTGGTCAGAGTCTCACAAGGTTGAAATAAAGGCATCTGCAAGTGGCGTCTCATCCGAGATCTGGCGTCCTCTTCAAAGCCCCTTGGTGGTTGGCAGGATTAACGTCCTTGTGGTTCTTGGATTGAGGTCCTGTTTGTCTCGCTAGCTGTTGGCCAGGGGCTGGTTTGTGCCTTTGCCAGGTGGCCCTTGCATAGGCCTTCTCACGCTTCTAGTCTCTCTGACCTCAGCGAGGTCTCTTTGAAGGACTCACTGGATTAGGTCAGTCGCAGTGAGATATTTTCTGCCTGAACCTAATCCCAGGAAGTGATATCCCCTCGTGTTCACGGGCTCTGGCGACACTCAAGGGAAAGGAATTGTGTAGGATGTGCTTGCTCCCTAGATACTGTGAATTTTGGAGGCCATCTTAGAATTCTGCCTATCACAGTGTCATATATCAGATTTTGTTCAGTTTGAAGATTTAAACATAGGTTTAATAGGTAATAACCTGACTTGACCCAAGAAGATATTTTCCTTACATCCTTTAGCCTCTGTGGTACTTGTGTGTGTCTGTGTGTTTAAATCACCATCTTTTCGCTCCTTCTGCTGTTAACTTGGGTTACAGCATCATGCTAGTCAAGCATGATGCCACCTTGATCTATGTAAAAGTTGTCTCTCTTTCCAAGCGACTTCATGTTAATAGTCAGCAATTCAGGAAAGACTTCCTTGGGTTTGAAGTAATATTGTTTGTAAGTTACCCAAAGATGCAAATAGTTGTTAGTATAATTTTGGAGAATCTGGATTTAAAAGCCTAGCAAAATATATTTTTGCATGTATAGAGGAAGTGTTTATTAAATACTTCCTTTGTGCTCTATGAGGAGATAGAAATAATTAAGCCTTAGAAGGTGTGGTCTGTGCTTTTTGAGGAGTTTGTAATCTAGTTTTGTTTAAATATGCAGACTTGAGGGAAAAAAAGAAAAATTGAAGGCTCACAAATTTGACTCATCTGCCTTGTGCCTCCCTCGGCAGCCCCCTTTCCAATTACTTTCCTAATCTGCCTGCTCCTTTAGTAACTCTCCCAGCACATGGTTTTTCATAATGTGCTTTCCTCTGCCTAGAAAGTCATTTTATCTGTTCAAATTTCGAATTATGTTTATATTCTTTTTTTAACTTAAATGTTACTACATTAAAAAAGTTTTTCTTTGACCCTCTCAGACTCTAAGATCTTGCTCTTATGCATTTTCATAGCATCTTATAGCATGTTTCAGGGCATTGCTTTCATTACTACAGTGAAAAGAATTACATGGTTAGGATTCTATAATGATTTGTGAATTATCTTCCCTGTTTTGGGGGAGGATTCATGATGATGGTTAGTGGTTGGTGCTCCACAAATATCTGTTGAATGAATGAGCGTTTGAATAGTCGCCTAGGAAAATATCACAGAAGAACCTAGACCATTTTCCAAATTGGGCAGCAGTTCAGATGGATGAGGTGAGGCCACCTTGAGGAAGCTCTCAATACCCGTCTGAGTGGGTTGAACTGGAGGTACCAGAGATTTCTAGGTTCTTAGGATCGAAATAATTAAAGGGACGTTTTTTTCAAGTGTAATTTCGGTAATGCTTGTAGAATGGATTGTCTACAGAACAGTCTAGAGTGGTAGTCCTCAACCTGAGAATGTGAAAGAATCACTTGGGTATTTTGCTAAGAATATGTTTTCCTGCTTCTGTTCCCCCTTCCCCAAGTCTGATTCAGTCCAGTACCATAGCTGCTAGCCACGGGTGGCTGCTTCAGCGTTTGAAATGTGCTGGTCCCAACTGAGATATGCTACAATTATGAAATACCAGATTTCAGAGACTCAGTATAAAAAAAAAAGAATGTAAAATATCACATTGATATCTTTTTAAATTAATTATATATTGAAATGATATTTTACAGGCATTGGATTAAATGAAGTATATTATTAAAGTAATTTTGCTTGTTTCTTTTTAGTTTTTAATCTGACTACAAGAACATTTAAAATTACTTATGTGACTTGTGTTATGTTTCTATTGGACAGAGCTGGTCTACTTTAAGGGGTCTAGGAGATGACATGTTTAAACCAGCATCCTAAATGATTCTGATGCAAGTTCTTAAATCACTCTTTGAAAAGCAGTAGGCTATGATGGATATTTTAGCAATGCAGGCCTTGGTTGAGATCCTGGACTTGATGAATGCAAGAGAGTTTGAATAAGAAGGTACATATCAGAGCAAGACATTTTGAAACAAGAATTGAGGTGATGACTTACTTGGAGGAAGAATGAAATGGTGGTACAGATAAATATGAGATGGCAAGCTTACAATACAGGATAGTGTTGGTCAAATCTACGAGATGTTGGAAAGAGCAGCCCAAACTCTGAGCTTGTTCTGTTTTTTATGTATTATGATAACACTTAAGATGCTACGGAGAGGTTCAAGATGACAGTGTAGGAAGACCTTAAACTCCCCTCCTACTACAGACACAACAAATTCACAGCTACATATGGAGTAATTTTTCTCTGAAAAGGACCTGAGAACTGGATGAACAGCACCTCTGCAACAAAGATAAAAGAGATGCATCAAGAAGGGTAGGAGAGGCAGAGACTTGGTCTCCCCCTGGACCCCACCCCAGTGTGATGTCCCACAGTCAGGAAGAGATCCCCAAATATGGAACTTTCCCTTAGGAGTGAAGGGGCTGTGCCACACATCAAGCACCCTGACCGTTGGGTCTGGCACCAGAAAGACAAACCTCCAAGATGTCTGGTTTTGAAAATCAACAGGAATTAAGTCCAGGGGAAATGCAGAACTGTAGGAAATGGAGAATCTGCTCTTAAAGGGCTTGTAGAAATCCATTTGCCCTGAGATCCAGCACGTTTGAAAAGTGCCTAGAGCATAAGTGAGGGAGACCCACTTACTAATCCTAATGCGGCCGATGGAGAGGCAGGCACTCTCTCAGTGAATCTCTCTGGGGACAGAAACAATGGTTGGATGCCATTTTTGCAATCTCATTCTAACGTGGTCATGACAGAACTAGTGGGTACCACTTTTGGTGTCCTCCCTTAAACCTGCTAACACCAGTGGGCATACTTTGCACCTTGCCCACTCCACACAGCAGCTGTGCCACAACAGGACAGGTGAGCACCCTGCACCCTGCCCTCCCTGTGCAGCAGCCACACTGTCTGAGCCAAGCAAGTACTAAACCCCACCCACCCCATGCAGCAACTACATTGCAACCGAGCCAGACAAGCATACCACGCCTCTATCTCCCTGTATAGCACCTGCGCTGTAACCAGGCCGGGTGAGAACCCCATGCACAGCCCACCCCATGCAGCAGCAGAGCTACAACTGGGCTGCATGAACGCCCTGAGCCCTGCTGACCCTGTGCTGCAGCCACACCACAACTGCACTGGGCAAACATGTCACCACAGCTGGCAGGGGCAAGCAGTCCATGTGAAGGATGCCCCTTGAGCACCTGGTCTGGAGACCAGGGGAGATTGCACTTCTGGGCCCCATGGATCATCATCACCACTGCAGAAATTCACAAGATCACCCCTTCAAGACTGAGAGAGGTAGCTGTTTCCTATAATAGATGCAGACAAACACAGAGAGTCAGGCAAAATTTAGAGACTGAGAAATATGTTCCAAATCAAAGAGCAAGGCAAATTCCCAGAAAAAGACCTTAAGGAAATGAAGATAAGCAACCTACCTGATAAAGAATTCAAAATAATGGTCATAAAGGTTGTCACTGACCTCAGGAGAAGAATGGATGAACACAGTGAGAACTTCAACAAAGAGAGAAAATATAAGAAAGTATCAATCAAAAGTTAAAATTGAACTGAAAAATGTACGAGGGGTTTAATAGCAGAATGGATGAAGTAGAAGCGTGAATTAGTGAGCTGGAAGACAAAGCAATGAATCTCACCCAAACACCGCAGCAAAATGAAAAAAAAATTTTTTTACAGGAGGGTACTTTAAGGGACCTCTGGGAAAGCATCAAGCAGAATAACATTCACATTATAGGGGTCCCAGAAAGAGGAGAGAGAGAGAGAAAGGATCAGAAAAAGTATTTGAAGAAATAATGGCTAAAAACATCCCTAATATGAGACAGGAAACAATCATCCAGATCCAGGAAGTCCAGAGAGTTCCAAGTAAGGTGAAGTCAAAAAGAACCACACCAAGACACATTGTAATCAAAAAGGTAAAATTAATGATAAAGAGAGAATCTTAAGAGCAGTTGGAGAAAAACAATTTATCATGTACAAGGGAAACTTCATAAGGCTATAAACGGATTTTTCAGCAGGAACTTTACAGACCAGAAGGAAGTGGCATGACATATTCAAAGTGCTGAAATGAAAAAATTTCCAAGCAAGAATTCTCTACCCAGCAAGGTTATTATTCAGAATTAAAGGAGAGATTAGGAGTTTCCCAAATAAGCAAAAGCTAAAGGTGTTCATCGACACTAAAGCAGCCTTACAAGAAATGTTAAAGGGACTTCCCTAGGCTGAAAAGAAAAGACACTAATTAATAAGAAGAAAACATATGAAAGTAATAATCTCACTGGAAAAGGTAAGTTTTTAGTAAGGGTAGTGGATCAAGCACTTTTAAAGCAAGTATGAAAGTCAAAAGATAAAAGTAGTACAATTAACTAAAATTACAATAATTAGTTAATGGGTGCATAAAATAAAAAGATGTAAAATGTGCCATCAAAAATATAAAATGTAGAGGGGGGAGTAAAAATGTTAAGCTTTGGAATGTGTTCAAATTTAAGTTGCTATCAACTTAAAGGAGACTGTTATATACATAGGTTGCTGTATGTGCACCTCATGGTAACCGGAAAGAAAAAGCTTACAGTAAATACACTAAAGAAAATGAGAAAGGAATCTAAACATAACACCAAGGCACACCATCAAACCACAAAGGAAGAGAGAAAGAGAAGAAGAAAGGAACAGAGAGAACTACAAAAACAGCCAGAAAACAATTCACAAAATTGCAATAAGTACATACCTATCAATAATTACTTTAAATGTAAGTGGAGTAGCTTCACCAATCAAAAGACACAGAGTGGCTGAATGGATTAAAAAAATAAGACCCATCTATATACTGCCTACAAGAGGCTCACTTTAAAAGTAAGGACACACACAGACTGCATGTGAAGGGATGGATATTCCATGCAAATGGAAATGAAAAGAAAGCTGGTGTAGCTATATTCATATCAGACCAAAATAGACTTTAAAACAAAGACCGTGATAAAAGACAAAGAAAGGCACTGCATAATGATGAAGGGGTCAATCTAGCCAGAAGATATAACATTTATAAATATGTATATACACCTAACGTAAGAGCACCAAAATGTATAAAACAAATATTAACAGATCTAAAGGGAGAAGTGGACAGCAATACAATAATCATTGGAGACTTTAATACCTACTTATAGCAAGGGATAGGTCATCCCAATAGAAAAATCAATAAGGAAATATTGGCCTTAAATGACTCATTAAACCAGATGGACTTAATAGATATATATAGACTATTCCACCTCAAAACAGCAGAAGATACATTCTTTTCAAGTGCACATGGAACATTCTCCAGGATAGACCACCTTAGGCCACAAAACAAGTCTCAATAGATTTAAAAAGATTGAAATCGTATCAAGCGTCTTTTCTGACCACAATGGTGTGAAACTAGAGATCAAGTACAAGAAGAAAACTGGGAAAAAACCAAACGTGGAGACAAAACAACATGCTATTAAGTAACCAATGGGTGAACAAAGAAATCAAAGAGGAAATAAAAAAATGCCTTGAAACAAATGAAAATGGGTATACAATGTTCTCAAGTCTATAGGACACAGTGAAAGCAGTTTTAAGAGGGAAGTTTATAGTGATATAGGACTACCTTAAGAAACAAGAAAAATTTCAAATAAGCAGTCTAACTTTACACCTAAAGAAACTAGAAAAAGAAGAACAAACAAAACCCAAAGTTAGTAGAAGGAAGTAAATAATAAAGAATGGAAATAAATGGAATAGAGACTTTAAAAAAATAGAAAATATCTATGAAACTAAGAGCTGGTTCTTTGAAAAGCTAAAGAAATATATATATAAACCTTTAGCCAGGCTCATTAAGAAAAAAAGAGTGAGAGCCCAAATAAATAAAATCGAAAATGAAAGAGGATGTTGCAGCTGATACCACAGAAATACAAAGGATCTTAGGAGACTACTATGAACAATGATGTGCCAACAAATTGGAGAACCTGGGAGAAATGAGTAAATTTCTAGAAACATACAGTCTTCCAAGACTGAATCATGAAGTGATAGAACATCTGAATAGTCCAATTACTAGCAATACAATTGTATCAGTAATCAAAAAACTCCCAAGAAACAAAAGTCTAAGACCAGATGGCGTCATAGGTGAATTCTACCAAACATTTAAAAGCGAATTAATACCTATCCTTCTCAAATTATTCCAAAAAATTGAAGAAGAAGGAATGCTTCCAAATTCATTTTACAAGGCCAAAATTACCCTGATACAAAAACCAGAGAAAGACACTACAAAAAAGGAAAATTATAGGCTAATATCCTGATGAACATAGGTACAAAAATACTAACAAACTGAGCCCACCAATGCGTCAAAAGGATCATACAGCGTGATCAAGTGGGATTTATTCCAGAGATGCAAGGACAGGTCAACATCTGCATATCAATCAACGTCATATAACACATTAATTAAACAAAGGATAAAAATAATATGATCATCTCAAAAGATGCAGAAAGAGTATTTGACAAAATTCAACATCCATTTATGATTAAAAACTCTCAGCAAAGTGGGTATAGATGGAAAATACCTCAACATATTAAAGGCCATATATGACAAACCCACAGCTAACACCATACTCAATGGTGAAAAGCTGACAGCTTTTCTTCTATGATCAAGATCAAGACAAATATGCCCACTCTCACAATTTTTATTCAACATAGTATTGGAAATCCTAGCGACAGCAATTAGGCAAGAAAAAGAAATGAAAATCATCCAAATTGGAAAGGAAGAAATAAAACTGTCACTATTTGCAGATGACATACTATATCTAGAAAACCCTAGAGACTACACCAAAAACTGTTGTAACTAATAAATGAATTCAGTAAAGTTGCAGGATGCAAAATTAATATACAGAAATCTATTGCATTAATATACACTAATAATGAAGCATCAGAAAAAGAAATCAAGAAAACAACCCAATTTACAATTGCATCCAAAAGAATAAAATACCTAGGAATAAACCCAACCAAAAAGGTGAAAGACCTGTACACTGAAAACTATACGACATTGATGAAGGAAGTTGAAAACGACGCAAACAAATGGAAAGATATACTGTGCTCATGGATTGGAAGAATAAATATTGTTAAAATGTCCATACTACCCAAGAAATCTACAGATTCAATGCAATCCCTATCAAAATACTAGAGGCATTTTTCACAGAACTAGAACAAATAATCCCAAAACTTGTGTGGAACCACAGGAGATGCTGAATAGCCATAGCAATTTTGAGAAAGAAAAACAAAGCTGGAGGTATCATGCTTCCTTATTTCAAAGTATAATACAAAGCTGTTGTAATCAAAACAGTATGGTACTGGCACAAAAAAAGATACGTAGATCAATGGAACAGAATAGAGAGCCCAGAAATAATCTCATGCTTATAAGGTTAATTAATCTACCACAAAAGGGGCACGAATATACAGTGGGGAAAAGACAGTCTCTTCAATACATGGTGTTGAGAAAACTGGACAACTATGTGCAAAAGAGTGAAACTGAACCACTTTCTTACACCATAATCAAAAATAAACTCAAAATGGGTTAAAGACTTAAATGTAAGACCTGAAACCATAAAACTCCTAGAAGAAAATATAGGCAGTAAACTCTTTGACATCGGTCTCAGAAATATTTTTTTGAATGTATCTCTTCAGGCAAGGGAAACAGAAACAAAAATAAACAAATAGGACTACATCAAACTAAAAAGATTTTGCACAGCAAAGAAAACAATCAACAAAATGAAAAGGCAACCTATGGAATGGGAGGAAATATTTGCAAACGATATACCTGAAGGGGTTAATATCCAAAATATATAAAGTTATATACAACTCAATATTTAAAAAAAATCAAATTATAAAATGGGCAGAGGATATGAATAGACATTTTTCCAGAGAAGACATACATGTGGCCAACAGACACATGAAAAATTCTCAACATGACTAGTTATCAAGGGAATGCAAGTCAAACCCACAATATCACGACATACCTGTCAGAAGGTCTATCATCAAAAAGACAACACATAACACGTGTTGGCAAGGACGGGGTGGCGGTGGGGGGAAAGGGAATCCTCATGCATTGTTGGTGGGATGGTAAACTGGTGCAGCCACTGTGGAAAACAGTATGAAGCTTCCTCAAAAAATTAAAAATAGAACTATCATATGATCCAGCAATTCCACTTCTAGGTATTGACCTGAAGAAAGCATAAACACTAACTCAAAAAGATATATGCTTTATTTACAATAGCCAAGGTATGCAAGCAACCTAAGTGTCCATTGATAGATGAATGGATAAAGAAGATGTGGTATATATATGCAATGAAATATTACTCAGCCATAAAAAGGAATGAAATCTTGCCGTTTGCAACAACATGAATGGACCTGGAGGGTATTATGCTAAGTGAAATAAGTCAGAGAAAAACAAATACCATGTGATTTCACATATGTGTGGAATCTAAAAAATGAAACAAATGAACAAACAAAACAAAACAGAAACAGACTCATAGATACAGAGAACAAACTGGTGGTCACCAGAGGGTAGGGGGGTGGGTTGGGTAAAATACTTGAAGGGCATTAAGAGATGCAAATTTCCAGTTACAAAATACATAAGTCACAGAGATGTAGTACACAGCATAGGGAATATAGTCAATAATATTTTAATAACTTTCTATGGTGACAGATGGTAACAGACATGTGGTGGTGACTGATCATTTCGTAGTGTATGAAAATACCGAATCACTATGTTGTACTTGAGACTAATATAGTACTGTATGTCAGTTACGCTTCAGTAAACACACACAGACTCACACAAAAGAAAAAAAAAGATTCTATTATCTTTTGAGGGACTTCTTTCCCCTTTACTCTTGGGTGCTTGGTTTGACATTGAGTTCTGTCTTACCTGAAGCATACACGCTTGTCTTTACAGGAAATTTTTTTAACTTATTGTCAGAGTTTACTTCTACTCATAATTCAGTGAAGTCTTCGTAATGTGTGTTCTTTAGGGGAAGGCTATTTTGACAGGGAGAAGTAGACATTAAAATTTATTTCTGCAGAAAATTCAAGCAGAATGCATAACCAAACAAACCTGTATTATAAAAGAAGTAACCCTGAAAAGTGTGTCATAAACAGGCCTATATTCCTTATTAGGATGCTAATATCAGAAATAGTCATAAAAATTTCTAAAATTAGAATCAAATGGAGTTTTAGACTGAAAGTAACTTAATTAATGACTTAGTTGAGCAGTCTTATAGATGAGGAAACCGAGGTCCACAGTAGCTCCATAGTTAGTCTAAGAGCCAATATCTAGTTAGTAGAAAATTTAGTAGTAGAATCTAGGGTTTCTGGCTTAGTCTCTGTTTAAATTATATCTATTTGAAGACACACTGAAAAATGCTCTTGTGTTTTAAAGATTATTTTTTTAAATTAACTGATTTTAGACTAAGGATTTTCACTCAACATCCTGTACACACAACTTGTCAAGAAAATGGCAACTACAATCCATAATGAATTTTATTCAAGGCAGAAATAGTTTTAACTGCCAGAAGATGGCACTGTTTACATGTGAAATAATATCTTTTAAAAATTCAGTCCGTGTATATGTACTTCAGTTCAAAGCAAAATGAAGGGAAAATAAATTTAGTGGTTTCTAAGGTATTTATATATGTGGAATGCATCAGAATGAAATGTTGAATCATAACATATTACAGAACTGGTATCCTTCTTTTAAACATTTAGTATATGTGTGCTCTTGCGAGGAAACATATATATATATTTATTTATATTTCATTTAATTTGCATACTGATTTGCTTTTATGCGAAAAAAGAAAACATTTTAATGGTTGAATCATTATTCTTATAGACTTATGAGAGTTTTTCTTCAAGTTGTAAGCTGTTATTTTATTCTTGAGGCCAACATATTGAAATATTCTGTGATAAAATAGTGAGGAATGCTTATCTTTATGATAATTGTAATAAGACATTCAACTACTGAATTTTGAAAAACAGAATCCTTGTGCATATAACTATTCAATTATGGCAGCTTGGAGAACTTGCTTTTCTGAAAAAAAGGATGCTATCATAAGTCTTAAAGTTGTTCTATTTCTTATATCATTTCTTATTTGATGTGAAAGGCAAGAATTAAAATCAGAAGTTTTATACTCTGATTACTTAAGGTTTATTCTAAAGATCTAATGAATGTTTATATTATTTCATGGGCTTAAGAATTAAATTGCATAATGTAAATTTCCTAAAGACCCATTTTCCCCACATACTTTCCTCCTAAGGACTCTGATTATTGGTTCACACATTCAGTAAAGTAGCACAATAAATTTGAATCACGACATTTTATTAGTAAGCAATGACATAAAGTCAACAAATATGTCTCTAGTGGCATCATTCATAATTTTTAATGATCCAGTTGCATGCATAGGATATTGAAATTTTATCTTTAGTAAAAATTAAGTACTAAATATTATTTAAAACATGTTGATAATTCTATCAGTTCTTGTAATGAAAAATATGGACTGTTCCTTATCAGAAAGTATTACCGTGTTTTATTATGATTTTATTGTGATATTTTATTATAATACTACTATGATGATATACAATCACTTGGAAGTTCTTTCATAGTTCAACCATGATTAGGTACCCACAGGTATAAGTTGAAAGGTAGGTGATAATCTTATTCACATTTAATCCCCAGAGACTGTTTGCTGGGATATATATATATGCATGTGTATAATAAATATATGACGAATGGGTTCTCCAATCAGTTGAGTTTGACAGCACAGTGTATTCTAAAATATAATTGAAATTCAAAACAACTCAGAACAGTTTCAGATATGGAAACTACGAACACAAAGCCTCTGAGAATTTAAAAGCTATGATTGGCATTAAATTAATAAAAATAGATTTAATGTGTTAAATGATTTTATAATTATATATTAAATTTGGTCAAGCATTTTATGCCTATAGTACATTTTTAACTGATTGCTTCCGAATATTTTGTATGTAGGGTTATTTTTATTATTGCTTAATGTGTAAATATAGTTGAATTAGTTCTGCTAAATCTACCAAGTAATAGTATAGATAAAATGTCATTTGAGTAAGTGGAAAAATATTTTTTGAGGAGTTTCATAGACAAAACAAAATAAGCAATAAACCATAAATTTGGGTCTTTCTCAAATACTTGTTAATACCATTTCATACAACATTTATAGGAAGAAAAATCTTTGTGAAAACATGAAAAATCACTTTACTTTAAATTCATTTATATTTTTCTATTCAGATAAAGTTGGATTTTTGAACTGGAACAGTTTTTTTATAACTTGCCTTGTGTTTATAGCTCATTCAAACAATACAGTAGTCAAGCCATATTTATCAGGTTACAGATCAGTCATGCACATTAGTTCTATTATTTGTGCTGGGGTTTTCCACTTATAAATTGAATATGACAGTGTTTTTCATTCTTGAATAATGTAGATAACCCATTTAACATCAACTCACGACAAAGAGGCTTTACTAAACTCCAGATTTTTTGATTTAATGTTGCAGAGCAAGTGGGTTAGAAATTAAATGGTATAGTTTTACGATTGCTTAGTCCCCATATGGTTGTAAATACAGAAGCTGACTTTTCACACTGAAATAGATGGCAATTCTCTGTTTTAAGGTATCTTCTGGATGATCCAGAATATACATTTTTAATCCTGTTACATTATCATCAAAATAAAACTTGAAATCAAATTTCATTTAATTAGCATATCTCCAAGAATATTCGTACAGATCCTACTATGAGAAACAGCAGACTGTAGCATTTAGATATTTTAAAATGTATTTCAGAATTTTGTTATTCTTAAAAGCAAGGTGTGGTTATGAATTTTTATAATTAAAAGATTATTAATAAGATAGTTTCCTTTTGTTTTCTGGAATTTTACATTACAATTCTTATTAATTTTGAGTGATCTTTAGTCTCCATTTAATTAATAAGAAATTATAAAATTTAACTCCCAAAAGCAGCCAAAAATATTACTGGAACACAGAAGTTGAGCATCTTAGGGACATGTGATGTTATGTGTTGCTATCCCTGGGGTGCTGCCTGACTTAGGAAAAAGATCAGGAGTGTGGAAAGGGCAGGCCATTACCCAGGCGCCAAGTACACTTGCCTGGGAGACTGGAACTTTGAAGGTTATTCAAAGGACTCTGGAAATGTGAATGTACCTTCCTTTTCTCTTTCTCAAAGATCTTTTTGTTTAAGATATTGTATTCCCTCAGTGACAGAAAAAGTAATAAATATACTCCAATATGGGTTTATTTATCTCTAAATTGTAAATATTTTCCATGACATTAGGCATAGTGTATGTGTGTGTTTGTATATATATCGTACACAGATGTTAGAGATTAAGAAAGATGTGATAAAGAAACATTTATTTTTAAAAATGATTTTTGTTATATCACTAGAAACTAAATTATTTTCACTTTCACTAAATATGTTAATAACCATATTAAGACATGTGGTGAATATGTTTCTTTATTTTTTTAAATCTTGGTTTCATTAGTTGTGAAGAGTCATTTAAATGTCTTATACTCCAGCTTATTTTAATACTTGGGCTTCTTTTTAGTTTTTTTGACCATCAGAACTAAAAAAGATATGTCACAAAGATGTGAAGATCCAAATGGAAGACGTGCTTTGATGACTTCTTATTTATTTTTATTTACCCGTTTTTAGCAATTATGCAAAGTTTATGTTGAAAAGTGATTATTAAATTCCCTATTTTCCTGGTACTAATTAGATGGTCTTAAAAACTAAATAAAAGTAGTGTATTCTTATAATTTTAACAAATGAGTCTAAAAACAAAGGTTTAAGCAGTTTTGACCCATTTCTTAAAAATATAACACCTGTCTATTAGTTTGGAACTGATTGAACTAACTGTTTCCATCTTTTAATTGCCTGTGGAACTAATTTGTAATTTACAAAAATTATAAATAAATTAGAAAAATCGGTCTTCAGGTTTTTCAATTGTGCAGATGAGAAGGTATTTTTTTAATAACTGACACAGATATGCTCTCTTGGTAACGTGAGTGTCTTTTGGAAAACATTTACTTGCTAATTCATTTTTAAAAAGTGACTTTTTCTTTGAAAGGGCATACTGAGTGTTCTGTTTTCTGGAGCTCTTGTTGGGTAGCACAGTAGCAACTGCCACCTGCACATAGAAAAGGTCAGTCAGTTTGGGATGGTGGACCTTCATTTCCTCAGATCCCAACTGTGACCTGTGACTTTCTGACATGTAGGCTGTGTGATGATGCCAATGTCAAGCCATTTGTTACATTTTAGTACAGCTTAGTTTATTTTCTTAAATTGAAAAATCAACATAAATAGAAGTTCTAACATTTCTTCCTGTGCCGCAACAAATTGTTTTGTGCATCTATTCCACTTTGGAAATCATTGGTTTAGGAGACGTGTGCAGAAACCCTCTTGGTTGAGGGATGCATCACACTGAGTTGGGGATGGTAGTGTTCCTTCTTGTCCTCTCTCCCAGGTAGACACGGAACAGGTGTAGTTAGGATAGCTGACTTGCACGCCTGTGTGGAAAGCTGAGCTATCATTCTCCATGCCGGCTTCTTTATTGGGAAGGAATGCCCCAAATTTTTGAACTCCATTCATTCATTTCCCTCTTAAATCTTCTGAAGGCATTGAATAAAAACTCTCTTAGAGTTTCCACAAATTCCCATGCAGTAAAAGTCCACTTGACTCACATGAAAAAAATTTTATTCCTGGTAGCGTAGGGGTGAAGTGTCATGGCATTGTCTGAGGAAGCAGGAATCTCCAAGCAAGCTACTAGAAGCAGCAAGAAAAGGGTATCAGTCTAGCATGTTCTAGAGAAACTTTTTAGAGGCAGAACAATTTATCTGAATAATTTAAGGAGAATTATATGAGAATTTTTTTGCTCATCTGTAAAATGGGGGTAACAATAGTACTTGCCACATAAAATTTGTGTAAGGATTACATGAGATAATGCAAATGAAGCTTTGGCTTACTGTTACTATATTATATTATTATTGTTATTGTCACATTATTGTTATTATTATTAGTTATTATTATTATTCAGATAGCTTTTCCCCCATTTTCCCATGTACCTTTCCTGTGTCTGGTACTTGTATAATCTAGGATTGCTAAAGGGAGCCTTAGGTAATGCAACTTAAGGCAAAGATGGGGACAGATACTCTCTTGCCATTACGACAAGCCAGATATAATAATAACAGCTAGCATTTATTGAGCACGTATTATCTGCCAGGCACTGTTGTAAGTGCTTTACATGAATCAACTTGTTTAATCCCTTCACAAGCCCATGAGTTGGATACTATTATTACCTGCATTTTATATCTGAGGAAACTAAGTTACAGAAAGAAGTTGGACAATTTATCTAAGGTCCCCCAGCTAGGAGAACTGGAGTCAAGTCCAAGCAGTCTAGGTGACAGCAGGATGTGAATCCTGAAAGTGTGGAAATCTGACTATATTTTAGATAATATCTTGAGGTGAACCACAGTGAGACCTTATGCTCTGTCCCTTCCTCCATGCTTGATGGGAGACTCCTGGGACCCATCCAACAATGGAATGCAGTGGAGCTCAATGGCTGGAAACTTAATGAAAACTCAGCAAAAGAGAGAAGAGTCTGAGCTTAGGATAGGGGATGGAGCCAGGGAAAGAGGCCAAAAGTGGAATTAGAGAGACAAGAGGTGGGGTCCAAGGTGGGGTATTGGCTCTTCCGGTTAAGAGTGGCAGCCAAAAAGGATACCCAGAGTAGGGTTGCAACAACAGAAATGGTTTTTTATTTTGTGTGCTATACAAATGCTCTGGCCAAGGGATAGAATGGTGATTGAAATCCAGCCTACTGCTCAGCTTGCCAACCCTATAAATAGATCTGATAAAAGGAAATAAGAACGTCCTCTCAGTAAGAGTGTAAAGAGCTGAGAAATCTGAGAGGCATTTTCAACATGTGTTCAGATGCGTTTGGTTGAACTCTGAAGAATCAGTTCTGGAGTCTTGGAGGTCATAGCGGAATTGTAAACCTGGAGATTATAGAAGTTTGTGGAATTGGGCTGGTTTTCCTTCAAGTGAGTTTAGGCCAGGAAGAGAAAAGACTCAGGGAATGATTTGGGGGTAATAACTAATAAAATGATGCATAGAGGAAGAAGAAACAGTGAAGGAAACTCAGAAGAAATAGAGAAGTAGTAGGCAAACCATGAGAGATGAATGTCATAAAAAGTCACTTTGTGAATTTGAGTTAGCTGGAAAAATATTATTTTAGTTGTTCAGTACACACTTCAGCACAAATAAGAATGACTGGGAAAACATCATTAGATAGTATTCTTAAAAGATGTGTGTGAACTGAGAGGAAGCAATTTGGGTCACATGGTCGGGGATGGAAGTCTTTTGCAAGGAGTTTGGGAATGAGGGATAAGGAGATAGAAGCAAAAGTTTTGTGAGTAAGAGAAACGGAGAGTGGAGAAATAACATGAGCAATTGCTGGGTCTTGGGAATTTTATTTTAGGAATATAGAGGAAAAAGAACCAGAAGAAATACAAAAATCGCACTTGAAAGTTGGAAAGTTGTAACTAATAGAGCCAGACACTGGAGGCCACAGAAAGCAGTGGCATCAAGGACCCAAATGGAGAATAAGCCTTAAAACACACATTTCACTCCTGGAAAATGAAAATATGCGAGAAAGGAGAGGTGAGAGTATAGATAAATTCTTATTTTTCATGAAACATTAAGTGAGAGGTAACCTTTAGTTTCTCAATGGAGGAAGAGCCAAGATAGGGAAGTGGGGGAGGACAAAGGTAGACAAATGAAAAGAGCTGGGAAAGTTTTGGAAGCAGCCATTGTGGGGAATGGGAAGAGAAGTCAATCAAGGAGAAATGACGATACAGAGCACCGTTCCTCGACAGATATTTATCGAGTGCTATTTATCTCCTGACATGGTGCTGTATGGGTGCAAGAGGGGAAAAAAAATCTTTCTTTGCCAGGCGTTTCTGTGTACTGGGTAGCCAATACACAAAAATAACTGCAAATAAGGAGGTATAAGGTGAGAACCAGGTGAAGGCATGCAGTAAATGCAAATGAATTCAAAGATAGCCAAGGTAATGTTTCGTGGAGGACACAGAACTTGAAGAGTCCTTAGAACTTAGCAGGCAAAAATGGGTGGCGTTATGGAAGGTTTAAGGGAGAACATTAAGTTCAACTTGAGTCATAAAGAAAAGGCAGGAAAGGAACCTTTTTAGATGTAGACCTATAGGTAGGACATTACAGGCACAGAATTTAAAATCAACGCACCAAAGTGTGTAAGCACCAACCTAGCTCACTTTCACCCAGGACGCAATCTTCCTGTAATCAGATCACATCTCAGTCCATTTTTAAGGGAGCCTGTGTGGCAGGCCGAAAAATCTGGACTTCTCCCACGAGACTTTAGAGAGCCATTGAAGGTTTTTGAAGTTGGCAACAATATAATTAAAGTGATGTTTCAGTAACATTATCATAGCTGACATGAAGTACGGACTGGAAAGCCACGGTCACAGCCTAGGCAAGAGGCACTCAAGACTGTTTCTTCACTGTTTAAATTCCAGTGAGTGCTGTAATTACCAGGACAGTTCCTAGTTTTGCCTCGTTAGCACAGATTCATCAGTTTTCCCCTTTTTTTCCTGTCTTCGGTGTCTTTGATTTCTGGTCCTTTAATTTCTCCAAATTTTCAGTCTTCTTTTCAACTGCTGCCCTTTCCTCTGGCCTTGTTTGGTGTCTTCCCCTGCACTTTTGTCTCAGCTGTCCTGCTCTCTGTTCTGACTTGATTCAGAGAGAAGCCCTGCATGTTTCAGCCTCGCCATGGAGAATTCCGGTAAACTGATGGCCTGTGTCAGTCAGTTCCTAACGTTACTGACACATTCCATAATAGTTGCTAAACTCTAATGGTTATTAATGTTTGATGTCATTCTATTATATGAATTCCATCAAGTATTTCTGTCTCTTTTTTTGGTATTATGACAAACAGATGAACATATTGAATTTAGTGTGGTTGTATTTGTGAGTGGAAGATAAGGATAGTGGAAGATATTTTCTTAAGTTTTCACTTTATTAGTTTTCACTTTAAAAGTTTTATTTAAGTTTTCACTCAATTTTAATTAAATTTGAAAGTCTTTAAAATGAAGATCTGAAAATTGTATACAGTTTCCTGCCACGTAATGACATTTTGGTCAACGATGGACTGCATATATGATGGTGGCCCCATAAGATTAGTGCCATATAGCCTAGGTGTGTAGTAAGCTACACCATCTAGGTTTGTGTAGGTGTACGCTCTATGATATTCACACAAGGAAATCTCCTATCGATGCATTTGTCAGAAGGTATCCCTCTCGTTAAGCGACGTGTGATTGTATATTAATTTGATCTTTATGCTCTCTTTAAAAGACGAAATTATTGCTGTTGGCTTCTATCTGGATAAATTATTTTTCCATTTAATAAATTATCTATTTCTTTCTCTCTCTTACAGTGACTTAGTATCCAAAAAATAGTGAATATTAAAATATATGAGGTGAAAATACATAAAGGGTGAAAAATGAATGGGAAGAAACCTCGAATCTGGAACGTGGATACATCCACACACACATAGTATGTTCCCTATGCCATTTGAATCTATGGTAACCTTCCTTTTAATGCATCATTATAGTAGTTTCCAAGTATCTCAAAATTATTTTTAAGTTACTTAAGGTTTTAGGAAAGTAGAAATTCTGAGTAATTAATGCTTCATGCCAATTGTACTGAAGGCAATAAGAAAGCATCAATTACGTAAAACTGACTTTTTAATTATGAGACATTTTATGAATGATTCAGTCCTCACTTCTGCTTGAACACTTCTACTTGAAGCCTTTTTTCTTCCATTTTCTTCAGTGAAAAAGGGCAATCAAGCGGTTTTATCTTGAGAGTTCAAGAAGGGGTAAAAAATGATCAGAAAGAAGTCTTTATTCTGGAAAATGGATCCATTTTGAAAATCGATTGGAATAAGCAATTTTTAAATTTTATAAAGAAAATTAGACTTCATAATTAACTTGATTATTTGACTTATTATGTAAACAAAGTATAATGTTTCTTAAAGCCTATGAATAACCATTTTGCCAAGCATGACAGATTAGGTGAAAACAAAGGGAGTGGACAGAAATGGGAGGGGTCATGGGTCTGTATCTGCTGGGAGGAAGAGGGCGGTACTTTTGGGGAGTGCAATTTACATGAGCATCTGGGTCTTTTGTCATGTTTTGGATGGATGACCTGAGTCTGAAATATTGGTGAATAGCATTAACAAAGGTCTGGTTGTCAAAGGCTAGGAAGAAAAATGCAATTAGCCACAGCAATGAGGTGATGTCTGTGTTTGGGGGAACAAACCCATACCTAACTGTCAATAGAAAACGCTGAAATAATACCATCAGTAAAAGGCCAGATTTGTGTGTGTGCGTGTGTGTCTATTATATAGTGATCTTAACTCAGTGGGATATGACAAAAATGTCATTTGGGGGGTACTGTTTGGTTTATGTGATGCAAGTGAAAATGTACCCATTAAACTAAAGAAATGACATGATGAACTCAATGAATTTGTAACTCAGACCACACTAATTTCACCAACCTGACATTTGCAATACTGTTTGCTTCTATTTAAAGAAAATTAGAATTAAATAAAAGTGCACTGGAGTCCGAAAGAAGTTTGCCCTTTTTTGGTCTATTTTTCTTTTTTCTCTATAAACCATTCCATCCAGAGTAGAGAACCATATCTAATCTCCCAATTAGGTCAGGCCCCAGGATAATCAATCTCTTTTTAACAGCAGATGCCTTGTTTTAGCAAATGAATGCTTGGTTTCAAAAGCAGTTTTGTGTTGAGAGAGGAGTGCAGTTGGCATGGGTGATTAGAACTCTTTTAAACCCCATAAAAAGCTTTGTAGATTGTTTTATGCCCACATTTTGTGAGCTGAAGGAAATGCTGTATATATCCATCTTGAAATGAACATGGTGGGGACTTTCTACAGCCTGTGAGAACATCTACATGCATATAAATGGGATTATTTGAAGTCCAAAGTTTTTATGTCCATTTGAATTAAACTCTGATTTTGTTAACGTCTAAAACTAGTGTATATGTTTTCAGTAGGTGCCCTTCGTGTTTGTTAAGTATGCTCCTAAATGACAATAACTTTGTTAGATTAGCATGTTTTAAACTGAAAATACAATAACAAGTTAACATAATTCTCATATGCATTGTTTGGGCTACATTTATGTTACTTTGTAAATGCCTTTCTTTCTTCATATCTGTTGCCTTTGCAGTTCATATTCATGCCTTATGGAAATGGGTAGTGTGCAAGACAACTTTGAAATCAAGAAGATATAATTTAAAATTAAAGGTTATAAACAACATGTATCAAGTCAAAACTATAGATTGAGTTTATTTTGCTCGAAACTCAACTCATTTAATCTAAGATATATTAAAATATAGTGAAATACTTTTCAATATGGGGTAACAAAAAAAACCCCACTAAGGCTTCAATAAATTATTTTAGGTAACTATTGTTCAAAATTGATTGCTGGAACTCATCAGTGATGCCTGAAAATGATACATAAAATAATTCAGGAGGCCACATAAGTACACATTTCCTTTTTTAGGAGAGCAGATTACATAATTAAAAGGATCAAGTTGAAACATTTGCAAGATAGGTAAGAAAAAAAAGCATTCACCAGCATATTTTGGATGTTATCATTTCAACTTTATTGTGTAATGGCCAGTTCTAGCAATTTTTCTACCCTCTTAAAAATTGTTTAAATCATGCCCAACCTGTGGAAAGTTTATATTTTCCATAGTGAAGACTAAGACATCTGAGGAAAAATTAAAAGCAGATGGTCCTTAATTTAAGAAACGTTTGATGCTAATTACTTCTTACCTTTCATACAACTTAAAGGTCAGTAAATGTATAGGATTATATTACTTTTTAAAGTAAGATTTTAAGGCTACCTTGGTAGATAAGGTGCAGATCCAGTGAGACAAGATTTTTCAAATACAGGCATTCTTAATAACACCAAATACCAAAATAGAGATGTGGCAATTCACTTGTGCTTATTCTCATGTATAACAGCCTTTTAATATGATTAGTAGAATGACTTCTGTATATTAAGAATCTTAAAATTTTTAACTGGAAGACAGTTTAATGTCCAGATCTGTTACTTAGCTACATTTAGATTTAAAATTTTTAATTATAGCATGAAAGGTAGTTTGCATTTGATTTAATGAAATTAACACTTAGGTTTATACAATAGCATTCTTACTCAGATCCCAGTCATTTTCAGAATCCAGAGATTTCCAAGTTGAAATTCTTTATTATCATGGAGCTCTTGTCGCTATGTTTATACATTATTGCTTCCTTAGACACATTCACACACGCACACACACACACTATAATATGAAAAAAAAAAGTCTGAAAGAAAATGTACCAAAATGTTAACAATATCTTTGAGTGATGGATAGATTTGGGTGATTTATAGAATCTTCTTTACTGTGTTATATAGGCTTACATTTGTAACTAATTTTTTTTTAAAGATTTTATTTGTTTTCCTTTTTCTCCCCAAAGCCCCCCGGTACATAGTTGTATATTCTTAGTTGAGGGTCCTTCTAGTTGTGGCATGTGGGACGCCGCCTCAGCATGGCCTGATGAGTGGTACCAAGTCTGCGCCCAGCATTCGAACCAGTGAAACCCTGGGCCACTGCAGCAGAGTGCGCGAATTTAACCACTTGGCCACGGGGCTGGCACCTGTAATGAATTTTTATAATTAGGAAAAAATACAGCTATTTTCAGTTTCAAAAAACATTTACATTACAATCCCAGCATAGATGATGTATAGTTTGACAATAATTTTCTCCTATCCTCTTGGATCTCTATAAGAGCAAATACCCTCTTCTTCCCTTGACTAGACTAACTTGGCCGTGCTGTCAATGTCAACCACTCAGTGGGAGTCACAGCTGAATAATCTTAAACTGTAAAGAGCATGTTGTGCTTAAGGCTTCCCAAGAATGATCCAAAATAACAAACAGTAAACATGGTAAACAGAAACTGTATCTATTCGGGATCTCAGGACCCCTTTCCACTCTGAAAAATTATTGAAGACCCCCCCAAAGAGCGTTTGTTCATGGAAGCTGTTTCTATGAGCATTTATCACGTTAGATAGGAAATGTGAGAAATTTTTGAAATATTTATTTATTAATTCATTTAAAAATAACGATGAAAACCTATTACATGTTAAAATACATAATATAGTTTTTCCAAAACAAAACAAAAATATGATGAGAAGAGTGGCACTATTTTCCATTCTTGTAAATGTCTTTAATGTACGGCCTAATAGAAGACAGCTGAATTCTCTTCTCTGCGTCTGCATTCAGTTTGTTACAGTATGGTATTTTGGATGAAGTATAGGAAGAAAACTCAGCTTCACGCAAATATGTGGTTGGAAAAGGGAAGAACGTTTTAATATTACACTAAATCTCAATAAGTAGTAGTTTGTTGATGACCACGCAACGTGAAATCTGAAACCATATCAATAAACTTTTAATACCTTCAAAACTAGCCCATGTCTCAAGGAAGATTTCTAAAAGGAGTCTAACTTTTTCTTTTAAAAAAATAAATTGTAATATTCCAATAACGATAAAACAATCCCATGCACATTCTGAAGGGAAGAGTTTAATTTGCATGAACGTTGTTTCCTAAAACATTCAAGCACAGATCACATCTTGGAACCTGATTTCTTAATTCTTAGATAAATCAACTTTCAAGTTTACTATTTATTGCACGGATGAGGTCATTAAAGCCTTTGCTTTTCATCTTTTTGGAGATAACTTTGTGTATATAAAAAGTAGATGTGAGCAGCATGGCAGTACAATAAAGGTTTGATCAATGGTTGTTGGCACGGTGTTCTACTGGTCCAGATTTCTGTCCTCACCATAAGTATAAACGAAAAGTAATTTCCAAATAAAACCTTTGCTTGAGCCCTGAGAACCAAGATATTGATTTCTAAAAGAAAATATTTGTTTCAGTGGTAAATTTTTATACCAGAAATCAAAGCCAAAATATGCATTTCCTTTTATGACACTCATATAATATGTCAGATATTATTAAAAATAATTTAGAATGTTCTCCACATTTCTTTTGTGAGGTTTCTTTTCTTTGTAAACATTTGTACAAAATGTCTCAACAATGAGCTGATTATAAAAACTCCTTAAAATCCCTTTTCTTTCAAAATTGAGGTCTAATTATTTCCACTAGGAAATGTGGATGACATGTTTTCATGTTCTTTTTTTGAATGACAAAAACAATGATGTCACTCTTTACTAGTAAGTCAAATAGCAGTGCTAGAGGATTCCTGGGATGTGGCTATCAAATTTATTGAGGATTCCAAGGAAGCCATCCTTTACCCATCCTACTCTCCCAGAGCAGATAAAGTTCCCCTATGGTGCTCTCATTTCTGCCATCTTGGATTTCCCCACATTGCGCTCACTGCGGTTGATAATTACTTGCACAGTCAGTTAATTAATATCTGCTTCTCTCACTACACTATAAGCTTGGAGAAGGAGGGGTCTTGGCTGGCTTTTCCATCTATGTCCGGAAGCTATCACAGTGTTTGACATGTGATAAGAACTCGGTAAGAGTCGCTGAATATATGACTAAATGAGTACCACCGAGCATTTGATGACTTTAGATTCCCCAGAATATTTTCCTGCACGTTTTATATTTTGGGATTCTCTATCCTTCTTGAAATTGGCTTTTGTGATAAATCTCAATTCTTGCTTCTTTCTCACCTCCTTGACTGTTCCTTTCTTGTCTTTTTTCATGGCATTTTGTTTTAATTTCTGGTTCCTTAAGGCAAGTATGAAGTTCTGTCCTGCCCTTTACTATTTTTCTCTTTTCACACGCTTTCTTTCAATTAGCCATAACCTCTGTGATTCCCAAATCTAGATCTCCAATCCTAGTCTCTCCTCCAAACGGTGTTTCTGCATATTCCTGATATTCTCTGTACATTTCCAACCAGATGCCCATCCTTTTTTAAAGCCAATAGGTCTATGACTAAATTCATCATCTTTCATACTATATGAGCGATCTCTTATGCTTACCTGTGTGTCCTGGTGGAAGTACTGTTCTTCCAACTTTTGTGCTGCTTTCATCCTGGCTTTTTCTGGGTCCTACCAGGTCTCTCACTCAGGGTCCATGTTTCCATCCTGATTACCATCACACTAGCTCACACATTGGATATCTCATGTCTGTCCTGTCATGATGACCTTTTACTCCCTCCCCCCTTCCCTGGGCTGGATCTCTTGACTTTAATACATCCTGCACACTGGTGTGAGAGCAACATTTCTAAATAATTTCTTTCACTACATAATTCTTCTCTTAAAAACTTTCAGTCAGTTAATAGTTTGAACATTGCCCGGATATTTGATGGTATTAAGAAACTGTTATCTTTTAAGATTTGATGGTGATATTACAGTTGGATTAATAAAAAGAGGTCCTTGTCTTTTACACAAACATACTGAAATATTTATAAATAATTGATATGGTGTCTAGGATTTGATTCAAATAATATGGAATGGGAAAACGTGGGTGGGAGTGTAGATAGAGTAAGATAGGTCAGAGCTGATGCTTACTGGGACTAGGTGATGGGCTCGTGGAGGTTCACTATACTGTTTTTTTTTAATAATCTTATAAATGTTTGAAATTCTGCATGGTAAAATGTTTGTAAATAAACTCTTCAGTTCTTTCATTGCTTATAAAATAAAGCCCAAGTTTTTTATTTAAGAATTCGAAGCCACAAGCCAATCCCAGTCTATCATCCCAGCATCACTGGCCAGTGTCTCCTGCATGTATCCTCTGCTGATGTAGCAGATCAGCAGACCCTGCCAGTGTGTGTGACCATCTTTCCCCAATCCTCTGCATTTCTGTGCATTTCTTACCACAAGCACGTTGGCTGCAGGATTGCCTTCAGCCCAGACACGGAATAGTTTGGAAGCACTGTAAATACTGCTGGTAATGGCCCTCAACCAACAACAGAAAGAGTTGGTGATTAAATTCTCCAGCCTTTTTCCTCCCTTGGGTGGGTGTCCCAGAAGTTTCCAGTGAACTTGAGTCCTGGTTGCCCACACTGGTATCTTAATCTTGAACACACCTTGTATTGCCTTCCTTCCCATCTTGGTCTCACCTCTCCACTTCTGTCCTGGTGCTTCCAGGGGCCACCTGCATCAAGTCCTAGTCTCAGGGTCTGCTTCTGAGGGATGCCAATCTCACTCAGGGGCAAACCCACTCACTTCTGATACTGTAGCTTCATTCAAGCCACTCCCTCGGCCATGCATGTTCTCTTTCTCTCCTCTCTGCCTATTAAATACATCATTGCCTTTTCTAATCTTAAATTTTAAAACAACACCAATTTTAGAAAACTTGGAAAATATAAACATTATAGAGAACACAAAAATCATACATGTTCACTGCACTAGAGAGTGATTCAAGAGAAAGAGCAAGGAGAAAGTCACAATATCTTTTATGACCTAACCTTGAAAGTGACATATTATCACTTCTGTAATATTCTATTGGTCCCACTGACCAATTCACATACAATATGGGAGAGAACTATACAAGGGTGTGAATGTCATGAGGCAGGGATCATTGGGGGCATCTTTGAGACTGGCTAACACAGCTAATTAGTAATGGGGAGCTCTTTTGGAGGTTTTTGAAAACTAAAGGCATAGTTAAGATCAATATCCCTAACTCAAGACACTGTCAGGACTTGTCAAATGTGCCAGAACTACCGAAGTAGAACATGCCCCTAGTCTTTGACTTTTGATTTTCCCATACCCCTTTTAGGAAGGGCAAGTTAATTAATTTTTAACAGAGTAATATGCTTATTTTCTTCTTTTATCTCAGGCAGTGATAGCACTGTTTGCTGAATCTGAGTTTTTTTCTTTATTTGGGGCCCACATATTTGTTTCACTAATATCCTTTACTAGATTCTGACCTATGAGTCTCCCCATAATAAGAGATAAAAAATAAGTTCTGAGTTGGCCAAAAGTAGTCCACAAATCCTATCCTACTTTATCTCCTAGACAGAACCAGACTGAATCTATCTTTTTTTTTTGCATGGTACCGTTTCAGTAGCCACAGCAATAGTAGTAACAGTAATTATATTAGTAGTCATCATAGAGATAATAGTAAAAATGATAATAGCTAATATTTATATTGTTTTAGAATATCTCATCTTCCCTGGACTTCCTTAGGAACCTAATGTGGTAAATTTTATATGTCTGTTTCTCGGGACACAGGTAATAATTGCATCCCATTTATAGTAACTGTTTTAGCGTGAAGCTCACTTAACGGTAAGTACCACTTAACAGTGGTCTTCCTTGCCCTATTATATATTGACAGTCTTTCTGAATCCACTTGGTGAACCTGTCGGTATGTGGAGCATTGACAGGGATACTAAGAGCACGTTTCTCCATCGTTTTCTGGATCCTGGTTCTCTTAGGTAGTTACTTCAATCTGCTCTTGAAGATCTTGCCACTCTTTGTGAGATGGCTTTGGGCATCAGCCTCACTTTCTGATCTGATAACACTTCAGTCATCACCTCCTTTATCTAATAAGCTCATTAACAGAAGTAGCTTTTCCACTCGGGTGCACCTCTTTTTGCCTTTAGATATATAGCCTGGCCTCTGATCATCGCACTTTCCATTTCATTGGTGTCTCACTTGTCTTTTAAAATCTCAGTCTTTCTTCTGTTTCCTTCAATTTTAGTGATACTCTCTTTCTTTCCTGGTTATTACGCTCAAACTTCTCCTATTCTGCTAATAAGACTCAAGCATATTTTTCAAACCACTCCTCTTCCTTCTTAATTTCTAGCACATGTCTGATTTCTAGAGTCAGTATATTCCAGGAGCAGCCCTGTGAAATTGCTTTCTTATACTTCCCTTGCCTTATTTTCAGAATTGTTTCTTTACCTTAAGAAAATGTGACATAGTCTCTAAGAGTCTCCTCCATTTCTATTTGTTCATTGATAAAATCTATCACTCTTCTCCTGGTGAAATAATAGTTTGGTCTCTGGTATCTAAACCTACCACCAGAATCTATGCATCAAAGACAATTGGTGATGTGGCAGCGAGAGGATAACCTGGAGGCCATGAGCAAAGCCACATGACTCGAGCAGTGAGCTCTTCCACAGATTCCTGCTTGGCTCTGAATATAGTTTAAAGCCTAATTAAAAAAGGAAAATTATTTGGGGCAGCTGATCTACAGCAGCCTGTCAAGGGCCTGCCCTAGGAACTTAAAACTAGAACTCCGCCCATCACTATTATAGTCCTTATGGAACTTTGTTGCCCTTGGATTTTTTTTCAAGTCGTGAAGATATTTTCCATTGATTGTAAAATCATTTATTTTAGAGTTAATGTAAGCTTATAGCATAACATTAAAGTTAATTAAATGTTAAAAACGACTTGAATAGATATTAAAATAAAAATAAAAATATGACAATATGTAGATGGTCAGCAGGGAAAACTTGCTGGTATAAAATTAATTCAAACTCTATACTTTTTCTCAGTACCTGTCAGTAAAAATGGCAGAGTTTTATCACTTAAAGGTTCTAAGGCATCATTGAACATCACGAAGAGTCCCTAATGGGAAATGTACCTTTCCTAAATGTCCTGTTGTCATCACTTTAGACCCTCAACATTCTTCCCATTCAGTCCCTCCTTTTCCTGCCTTCTTTTCTTCAATTTGAAGCCTAGTTTGTTAGCTTTCGTCTACACTCTCTGTTCCTTCTGCTCTTCTAACTTACTTTCTGGCTCTCTTATTTTCTTTGCTTTCATTTTTAGAAGGTGATTAGTTTCATACCTCAGGCAGATCACTGCCGTTAACAATCTGCATTTATTAATTTGCTTTGCCATGAGTCCTTTCTTTGATAAACCATTGAGGGATATTCCTGTTTTAGAAAATATTTGGATTTGTTTGGACTTTAGTTGATACTTGATAAGCTAAGGATGGTTGTGTAAGTGTGAGCATGTGCTAGAAATGAATTCGCAATCCCCCTTCTCTTGCTTCCTCTGAAACTACAGGAATGGTCTTTTCCTACTCAGACTCATAAATTTTGTTTACTGCCATACCTTTATCCTCAGAGGCTTAAAGAGTATTCAGCTTTATAGAATTCTCTGCCTTCTCTTTATGTCAATCATTCAAAACTTCATGTCACCAGTTGCTATCTACATGAATGGAAACCTCCAATTTGGCATTGATAAGGTTTGGCGATCTTATCCTCATCATATTGCTCATAAAACTTCTCACACTTCTCATGTAGAGTTGGCCACTCATTTCCTTTCATGACTGAGGAAGTGATAGAATACTCTTTCATTTTTCTTTCCTAAAAAAGTGACTTTCTATGAAGTGTACCCAGGCAGACAAGTCGTCTTCGTCTGATAATGGGCTTTGAAAATCATAGTCCTCATTCCTCCCTATCATTTTCCTTCCCATCCATATCTTCCCACTCACTGCCATTTTCAGCTTCAGCTTTTTGTACATCCATTTTCTCTTCTTCTCTTTTTCCTCATCAGCCTGAATAATAAAATCATATTCACATACACTATCTGAATTATCAAAGTCAAAATTATCGCCAAGAGCTACAAAAATGTCAGGATCCAAATCCAATTGAGGGCCCAAAACAGGAGCACTCAATTGGATTTATTTACCAATCCAATATCTTCCTCAAACTAATGCAAATACTGATTAAGGAAATTAATTCCAGGGCCTGGAATCACTGAAGTTTCTTCTTTCTCACCTCTCCTGTTACGTGTACTTAAGCCGTTTTTGGGAACAAATGTGGAGGGCCCCGATGGTTCTTTCAGGTGCTGTAGATAGTCATAATTATCATCGAAGAACTCTCCATAACTTCCTTTGTTTTGCTCATCTTCCTCATCATTTATCTTCTGTGTAGGCAACAGAACCCTCTGGGGTGCATTTGCATCTGCTGATGAAGACTCTTTGACTTGAGTGGACCACGTGAAAAGACAGTTTTCCTCTTATAAAGGGTTTCTTTTGGTCTTTGTTCTTTTCCCACTCTGCAGCCCTGTGGAGCTCACACCAAGAATAGTGACTACACACCTGAGGGTCCCAGAGCAGGTGACACACATCTGAGAAGCAGACAAGGCCCAGCTAGCAGCCATGTCTGCCTTTGATCTTTAAAGTGCAGGCCTGAAGACTTCGCTCAAAGACACTGTAAAAGCTGCAAATATTATTTCACCCAACAACGCCTAAAATCACCAAATCCCTACTTCAGGCACACCTGGAAGGTCAGCCAGAGCTGCCAAGATTCTCAAGTTCCCTGCCCAACTCTGCCTCACCCAGGCTTGAAAGGCTCCATAGCCCAACACACGAAAGCCCCAGCCCTGGATCAAAACTCTGATTTCCCATGCTATTTTGTTCCCTCCCTCATTCATTTCCTAATTATTTCTTGCGATTCCCTGCTCATTTACCAGATATTGGAGTCCAAGCAGATCAATAAGTGCTATTCCTTTCTCCTCATCCTGAGTCTGGAACCAATCTAGAGACAGGTGCAGGATTCTGAGAGGATAAAATAGTCACTATGGCACCTTGATTAAAGAGAAAGCTGATTCCTAGAATCAGAGTATTTCAGACATAAGATTTTAAATTGAACCTTAGCCTCTGGATTCCATGGGTTCTTGAGTGGTACTTCAACCTTGCTTAGTCCAAAAGTGAGACTTCTTTTCATAATAGAAGCCTCCAATAATTGTAGTTTGTTCATTAATCAATCTACCAGTTTTACCTGGGTAAAATAACAATGTGGATTTCTTGAGATCTATGGCTTAATTGGTGTGCACCCCTAATTTACACAGGGTTACGCTCTTTGCCACCGGCACAGCCAATAAGTACAAGCCTCCCTCTTAATCATTCCTCATCTGGTTGGAGCAGAAGTCAGAAAGGTGGCTTCAGTGGATAAACTGCCACATGGAACCGATAGCCAGGTAAATGGAGCTCCCCTCCCAGGAGATATATTCTCTATCAATATGTGAGAAATCATTTTAGCCAGCCCTTCCCCACCCCCCACCCCCCGCCTCAAATCTGAAGTAGTTAGCGAAGAGGCAGCTGATTCAGAAGACTGAGCCATCCTCAGAGGAAGTACCAGGAACACATGTAGTCTCATCCTTGAACAAAAAATGATAATTGATACTGCTATATAGATAACCTACTAGTCAGTGAAAAGGTTCAAATTTAGATAACAGAAGGTTTAGTTAGAAAGGTCAAATCAAATTTCCTGCCATTTGACTTTCATGGTTTTTTTTTGTCTCCAGTTTGAATTACAGAGAAGGAAATGGGACTGACCAGTTGTCAGCATTCTTGATGCCCCTACAGAATGTTCCTGCCCAGTTGTCTGGAAGCTAGATGTAACTTGGAGGATATGTGCTCATTTTATTTTATGAGGTATTGACACATCTGTTTTATATTTTTTATTTTCTATAGAGATAATTTGAGCATTGTTTGAGAATGTTTGAGAATGATCATAATTCAAAAAGAAAAATCTTTGATTAGACTTGGAAACAAATGTTATAATTTAAAATATAATGTAGTCCATAAGAAAATGTGTTGATTTACTTTTTTAAATGACTGCGACATTTGAAGTGATTATAATATAGTAGGTAGAGAGAAAATTATATTATTGTAAATATAATTCAGTGCACTAAGAGCAAGAAATTAATATTATGAAATTCCAAAATTAACCTCTTATATCAGATATCTACGCTATTTCTTTCCACCTCTTTTTTATTTTTGTCATCAAATGGATTAATTATGTACTTTTTTGGGATTCCATTTCACCTCCTTAGCTTACTGGTTATAACCCTCTGCTGTATTGTTCTAGTGGTTATTTTACAGTGAATATATACATCTTTAACTTATCACAGCCTACCTCCAAGGGATGTTTTAATACTTTACATATGGAATATGAACGTTAAATATAGTATACTTCCATTACTTCCCTTTCTGTGCTATTGTTGGTAAACGTTTTACTTCTACGTATGCTACTAAGCCCCTAATACATTGTTATCATTTTTACTTTGAGCAGATGATTATATTTTAAGATATCTAAATAATAACTTAAAAAATCTTCTTTATGGGGCCAGCCCCGTGGCCAAGTGGTTAAGTTCGTGTGCTCTGCTTCGGCGGCCCAGGGTTTCACTGGTTCGGATCCTAGGCGCGGACATGGCACAACTCATCAGGTCATGTTGAGGTGGCATCCTACATGCCACAACCAGAAGGACCCACAACTAAAATATACAACTATGTACTGGGGGGATTTGGGGAGAAAAAGCAATTAAAAAAAAAAACAAAAAAAGAAGATTGGCAACAGTTGTTAGCTCAGGAACCAATCCTTTAGAAAAAAAAATCTTTATATTTAGCCTCATGATCACCATATCCAGCATTCTTCATTCCATTGCGTAGAGACCAGTTTCCATTTGGTATCATTTTACTTCTGCTTGAAGGATTTCAACATTATTTGAAGTTTATGATCTTCTAGTGATAAAACTTTCAACTTTCATATGCCTGAAAAAGTCTTTATTTTGCCTTGATTTTTGTATGATATTTTTCTGGGTAAAGAATCTCAGGTTTATGGTGCTTTTCTTTTAGTACTTTAAAGATATTACTGGACTTGTCTTCTGGCTTTCATTATTTTCTACTAGAAATCACCTATCACCCCCTATCTTTGTGCCTCTGTATGAAATCTGTCTTTGTCCTCAGGTAGCTTTTAAGATTTCCTCGTTAGCACTGACTTTAAATAATTTCATTATAATGTGCTTGCTGTATGTTTTTTTCTTCCATGTTTCTTGTTCTTGTGGTTTGTTGTGTTTCTCAGACCTATGGGTTTATGACTTTAATCAAATTTGGTAAATTTTCAGCCATTGTTGCTGCAAATATTTCCCCCTTCCACCCTTTTGGAGACTCCAATTATGTGCATATTTGGTAGCTTATGGTCATCCCACAGTTGACAAATACTCTGTTAACATTTTCAATATTTCTTCTCTATATATTTCATTTTGGATAGTTTCTATTGCTCTGTCTTCAAGTTCATTAATCTTTTTCTCTTCCATGTATAATTTATTAATCCCACCTCATATATTTTTGCTGTTAGATGTTATAATCTTCATCTCTAGACATCCCATGTGGGTCACTTTTATATCTTCTATGTTTTACATAATATGTTCAATCTCTTTTCTGACTGCTTGAACATCAGGAAAACAGTTGTAAAAGCTAGTCTGGGGGCTGGCCTGGTGGTGCAGTGATTAAGTTCGCACATTCTGCTTCAGCAGCCCGGGGTTCGCTGGTTCAGATCATGGGTGCGCACACGGCACCTCTTAGCAAGCCATGCTGTGGTAGACATCCCACATATAAAGTAGAGGAAAATGGGTACGTATGTTAGCTCAGGGCCAGTCTTCCTCAGCAAAAAAAGAGGAGGATTGATGGCAGGTGTTAGCTCAGGGCTAATCTTCCTCAAAACAACAAAAAAAAACTTGTTTAATGTCCTTGTCTAATAGTTCTATCATCTGTGTCATTTATGTGTGAGTTATAATTGATTGATTCTTTTTTTCTCATTATAGACCATATTTTCCTGTTTCTTTGTATGCCTGTATTTGATATAAAACACTGTCATTTTACCTTGGGTGCTGAATATTTTTGTATTCCTTTGAATATTCTTGTGCTTGTTCTAGGACAGTTAGTTGGAAATCATTTGATCTGAGTCTTGCTTTTAAACTTGGTTAGGCGGAAGTAGAGCTGTATTTAGTCCAGAGTTAATTTTCACCCACCACTGAGGTAAGAACCTTCTTACAACCCTTACCAACGACCACTGATTACGTGATTTTACAGTCTTATGGTTGGAGAGGCTTTATTCCTGACCTTGTTTGGCCTCTGGATGCTGCTTCTTCTAACCTTTTTTATTTTTTATTTTATTGAGGTCATATTGGCTTATAACATTGTGTAAATTTCAGGTGTACATTATTACATATCAGTTTCTGTATAGACTGCATCGTGTTCACCACCAATAGTGTAGTTTTTATCTGTCACTGTACACTATGCCCCTTAACTTCTTTCTTTTCTTTTCTTTTTTTTTTTTTTTTGGTGAGGAAGATTGGCCCTGAGCTAACACTTGTTGCCAATCTTCCTCTTTTTTTTTCCTCCCCAAAGCTCCCCCAGTACATAGTTATATATCCTAGTTGTAGGTGCTTCTGGCTCTTCTACGCGGGACTCTGCCTCAGCATGACCTGATGAGCATTGCTAGGTTTTCACCCAGGATCTGAACTGTTGAACCCTGGGCTGCCAAAGTGGAGCATGTGAACTTAACCACTCAGCTATGGGCCAGGCCCACCTTTACCCCTTTCACCCTTCCCCTAGGGTAACCACCAATCTGTTCTCCTTATCTGTGTGTTTGTTTATCTTTCTAATCTTTTCATGCGGTTTTCCACCTGCCCTCAGATAGTCTCCTCACAGGTCTGTACTGGTCAGTACTAGACTGAATACTCAGTGGAAACATTTGCAGATCTCAGGAGATTTCTCTGTGCAAAATTTTGTCCCATTCAGTACCCTGGTGCAAACTTTAGCCACCTTCACTCCCCTGGACTCCCAGCTCTGCTTCCTCAGCTCAAGCAGATGCCTGGGCTCTGTCTGACGTCCCCCTCCCTGGTCCATGTCCTGGAAACTTTCTTCAGGCTGTGAGCTAGGTCATCAACAGCTCCCTGTCTCTGAGGGATCACTGCCCGTCATTGCCTGATACCCAATGTCCTGAGTGCTGTTGTTTCATATATTTTGTCATATATTTCATATGTTTTCAGTTGTCTCATGAGGAAGTGTCAATCTAGCCTCTCGCACTCAATCTTAAATGCAAGTGGAAGTCCCATTGGTTGATTTTCAGATGTTGCACCAGCCTTATAGACTGGTAAGAACCCCACTTGGTCATGATGGATCATCCTTCTTCTGTATTGCTGGATGGGGTTTGCTAATGGTTTGTCGAAGAATTTTGCATCTGTGTTCATAAGGGAGATTGGTCTGTACTTTTCTTTTTCTGATAATGTCATCTGTGTTGGTTTCAGGGTAAAGCTGCCTCTGTAAAATAAATTAAGAAATGTTTTCTCCCCTTCTAGAGTCTGGAACAAGTTGTATATAATTTATAATATTTCTTTATTAAAGACTGGGTAGAATTTACTAGTGAAAATATCTGGACCTGGAATTATCTTTGTTGGAAGGTTTTTAAGGACAAATTCTGTTTCTTTAATAGCTATAGGACTGTTCAAGTTATCTGTCTCCTCTTGAGTGAGATTTGATACTTTGGGTTTTTTAAGGAATTTTTCAATTTCATTGAAGTTGCTGAGAGCAGTTTCTGTAGAACAGTGCAGGCAAAAGCAGACCGCGGTGAACTTCAGGTCTTTGCAGGGGTTTTGGTACAAAATGTAGCACGTAATTTAGTACCGGGAGAGAAATGGGTTCAAGAGAGGGCTTTTTTATTTTTTAAATATAAAGAGAATGAAGGAATATATGGTGATAACAACACAGTAGAGAGTTTTGATTGCCTAATGTTTAATTCATAGGATTAATCTGTAAGCAAATAGGATAAAAAGTATACAAACTGATTTTAAATCACCGAGTAGTGTGCAAAGAGAGTTTTAATGTGAATTTCGTGCACATTCTTCTTGACCTTTCATCCTTGCGTCCTAGACCGAGGCAGATTACTGAGTGCTATTCAGTGGAGAACTGCTTCGCCCGCTTGAAAAAAACAAGCTGCCAGATAACCATTGCCCCTCAGGTTTAATTCAAAGTGAGAGCCATTATAGTTGAGCGGGAAGATGTTTTAATGTGTATTATTACTGTTCCTCCTTTTCCACGTACTTTTCCACCACTTGATATTTTGTTTCTAAAATGGGAAATGCAAAATCATCCTGATAATTTTTACTCATTTGTGAAAATAGCCACTGAATGGAGCCAACAAGATGCTCTAATGCGCTTAGAAGAGGAGGGAGAGGCTCAGCAGCTGCTTTGCAAACAGGGAACTTGGTCTGCAGGGGACACAGCCTGAGAGATGAGCCCTGCTTGTTGACAGCAACAAGTTATCGGTTTCGAGCCAATCATCATGCAAAGGGCTGGATGAGAGTGACCTAGGCAAAGCATACCGTCAGTGCAAAATCTTGATGGCAAAAAAGCTTCATGTTATTTACTGCATAGTAGACCGAATGCAGTGGTGTAAGAGGGTGTTACAAGATGAGATCTCAGATATAGGCAGAGACCAAATTATTATGGACTTGTGGGCTTTGGATAAAACACTTATATTTTATTCTATGTTCGATGCTAGGTAGAGGATTTCTGTTTTTAAAAGATCATTTGGACTGCTGCATAACAGATGGATGATAGCAAGCAAGAGTAGAAGCTTACAGCAGACTATCGAGGTCATTCAAAGATGGGGACACTATCCACTAGGGTGCAGATGAAGTGAAGGAGGTGAACTTGGGGTATATTTTGGAGGTAGAGCTCAAATTTTGAAATTAGACTGGGGTTAAAATTCTTCTGCCACTTACTTGTTATATAATTTTGGGCAATTTTTAAAAATCTTTCCTGTATGGTTTCTTAGCTGCAGGATGGGGATTATGGGAAGATATAGAATAGAAAGTTTATAGAACAATGTCTGGCATGTAGTAGGCACTCAATAAATAGTAGCTATCATTCTCCTCATGTTATTGCAGCCCCATAGCTGATCTTCCTGTGTCCAATTTTCTTTTCACACAAACATATCTCCGCATTGCCACTAGAACTATCTTTATAAGTCACGGATCCTATCACTCCTTTGCTTAAGAAACTCTTAAATCCTTCTGCTGGGTATAAACCTCATGGCATACATCAAGGACATCTACCTGTCTCTGCATCTTCATCTCTGACATCATTCTCCCTCCGCTAGGCTCTGGACCAGTGCTTCTCAAATTTTAATGTCCTTAGCTTTCCAAGGGATCGTGTTAAAATGCGGACCCTGATTCAGGAGATCTGGGTGAGACTTGAGGTTCTGCATTTCTAATAAGCTCCCGGGGATGCTGTTCCTGCTGGTCTCTGGACCACACTTTGAGAAGCATAGCGCTAGAGTACGTAAAGCGCCCACAAGGTTGTTTTGAGTCACCTAACTTTGGCTCTTCTCAGCCTGATCTCGCTGTCCAGAGCGACTTTTGTTTATTTCTCTGCTTAATGAAATCATTCTCATCTTTCAAGGTCTATCTAGCTCAAGGTCACTTTCTCTATGAAATTTTCTTCAAACACCCTTTTCATTCACTACCACAGCTTAGTAAATGTTTGCTTTCTCCTTCCCTGTGGCGTTGTGTAAATAGTTTTTATCACAGTATGTATCATTTTACGCGGAGCTGATATTTAGATTGTTGGTCTTCCTCTTCCTCGTAAGTAGGACAGTATTTCTTGAGGGTAAACATTGTGTCTGTTTCTTCCACAAGTTGCACAGCTCATTACACAAAGGGCACATGGCAAGTGTTCAGTAAATATTTCTCAAATAAGTGAAACTGTGATGTATACTTCTGAAAAATGGTGACTCACTCTGTATAGAAAATGTTACTCCAAGTAAACAAAAAAGTTGTTTTTGTTTTTTTAGCTTAAACTATTGATTTTGCATTTCTCTATGTAAAATATTCCTTTTCTTCTTAAAATTGCTTCAGTGTTCTAGCTGGTCCCCTAAAGCAATTATATCTCCATAATATACATCTATTAATTCTTAACAGAGCAGTATATCTTTTCCAGGTTGAAAAGCCTCAGGCTTTCTCTTAACTAATGCTAAGATAAAATTTATAAAGATTATACACACTGTGACTAATGATTTCTTTTAACTGTGCTACCAGAGGATAATATGATTAAAAAGCTTTTGCCTGAAGCTGGGAAGGAATGAGAAAAAGAATGGAAATACAATCACCTTTTTAATATTTGAATAATATAAAGAGAATAGGAATGGTACTAAATTTATGTTTTAATATCTGTAGCTAAATCTAAAAAAAAAGTTCATTTCAAACTTTTTAAAAATTGTATTTGTCTAATGGAAAAATTTATGAATCATATTGGATGAGAAGTTTCTTTACTGGTGCATGTGCAGTTACTTCCATTTCTTAAGAATTCTTTAGCCTTGTTGAAATTTTCTCAAGGAAAGAAACCCAGTTTGTGCCCCACTCTCCCTCCACCCTGCCCCCATCATGGGTTCCCAACCAGGGAAAATCTCTTTGAAGTCGGGAAAATCTCTTTGAAGTCGATTAGAACTCCTTGCTGACATTGTAACATAAAATGAGAGAGTTGCCTACAATGGCTAAGCTACAGATACCTACAGTGATCAGCAGGTTGGACAGCTCTGTTCTCAGGGCTGGTGAGCTGTGTCTTCCCTATGCACAGTTCTTGGTGTTGCTGATTTCAGTTAAGGAGACTTTCAAATTGTAATTTACATAGCATTAACACTTTTCCCTGAGAAGCGACAGTTTTATGGAGACATTTCCTTGTCTGTTCTCATGCAATTAAAAAAAAAAATCCACGGGGCATTCATTAACACTTCTAAAAGTGATAGGCTGTGTTTTTATGCCATTTTCATTTGCACTGCTTCTGATCTTACCATCACTAATTAAAAAGGGAATTTAGGGTAATACAAACAATGCTTTTTGGCTTTACGAGGAGCTAGTTCTTGTTTGATAAAGGAGAAAAGTCTACAAGGCCTCTTGGACAAAGGATGAGCATGTGCTCTTTATGGCTTCCCTCTCAAGAGGACTTATAATCTATCATGTCTGAGGTCCCTTCCTCTGTGGCACTCTCTCCTAGTGTAGCTTCTGTCACCTCTTTATGTCCTCTTCCTCAGCCTGGGGAGGGTACCCTTAAATCAACCACTTTGGAAGGAAGGTAAGATTTCAGTTGGGTCTTGAAATGGGAATATGATTTTAGTATAAGGAGGGGAGGTAGCTGGTTATGCTTGGTTAAGAAAGAATTGTCAGGTGAAGCCCAGATGTAGGGAGAAGATCAGTAATATTCCAGGGGCAGCTCAGTGATGAGATTTGTTGGACAGTAATAGATAATTGAAACTTAAGACCAGATTGTTGAGAAACTTCAATTGGGAGCAGGTTGTTTGGATTTTATTCAGTACATATTGACAAGTTATTAAAGGAGTTTTTAAAAGGACAGGATGGTGGCTATGTTAAATTTGGTTGGGCATAGGTATGAGATATCCTGGGACTACAGTGATATTCAACCAAGGAGGAGAGGGAGGAAAATGCAGTAAGTGAAACTGAGCCTTGGCAAGTTGACTCCATGTGTAGTCTGGTCCATGGCGAGCTCAGAAGCTTAAGCAGCAAGTGGACAATTATAGTAATAGGAACCACTTTTTTTTCTGCTTTTTCTCCCCCAATCCCCCCAGTACAGAGTTGTATATTTCACTTGTGGGTCCTTCTAGCTGTGGCATGTGCAACGCCACCTCAGCGTGGCCTGACAAGCGGTGCCATGTCCACGCCCAGGATCCGAACCAGCGAAACCCTGGGCCATCAAAGTGGAGCATGTGGACTTCACCACTTGGCCATGGGGCCGGCCCTAGGAACCATGTTTTTCTGCTGGGGAATAGCAATAAAGATATTAAGTAGCAATTCTGGAAGTCAGGAAAGTCACAGTGCATATCACAAAATCTTCCCATTTGCCACATCCCTTGCCAGTGGGAAACAAGTACAGAGGGCAGTATTCGTGTGAAGAGAAAGGCTTCTCATAGTTGAGGCAGAGGACGAGGGACTCCTCGTTATCTGCTTAGGTTCGAGACAGAATCCTAATTACACAGTTTGTGTGTGGGGTGAGATGGAATAGGATGAATCTAGGGGGAGCTGGGATTTTAGGCCAATTGACCTCGCAGAAAGTAGAGAGAGAAAGACAGCTATAAGACTAAGGAAATCCAGCTGTCAGTGCTGGATCACCAGATGTTAAGAGGCCAGTCTGATAGTGGTATTGAGATTGCAAACTGCTACGGAGTGGAGCCTGCATTTCTTGCTTCAGCTTTGGAGAAGAAGCAGAAAAAATGAAGCACTGTATAGTGGAAGCTTCATTTAATATCTATCCCTTCTTGAAAACTCTTTAGTGTACTTTATAATAATGTTCCAGTGCAATAGCCTGCTGTTCAAGTCCCTACCCAATATTAATTAAATGGCCCTGTCCTATATTATCTCTTATAGTTCTCTATGTGAATTTTCTATTGCAAGCAACTCGACTTACACACTAACCTTATGTACCTCATGCATCCCACTTTCCACTTCTTTTCTTACAATTCTCTCTTCCTGGAATGTTTTTTCCTACTCCTTTCCACTGGTGAAGATTCTGTAAGACCCAGGGCAACCATCCACGTCCCTCTTGTTTATTTCAGCACATGGTAACCTGTCTTCCAACATAGAATTTCTTATCCATAAAATGTTTGCTTATTCTATCTTTCCGTGAGAATTCTTTTTCATAACTCACATTCATTCAAAATGACAGGTTTCTGGGGAGTCTGCTGTGTGCCAGGCACCATGCTAAGTGCTAGGGAAGACCATATCCCTTGTAACAAGCTTTAACCTTCTAATTTCCTAAGCTCTATCAAGACATACCACTGGGTGTCTTAGTCTGTTGGGCTCTCAGAAACAAATATCATAGACCGACTGGCTTAAGCAACAGGAATTTATTTCTCACACTTAGGAAGGCTGGGAAGTCCAAGATCAGGGGGCCTTTGACCCGGCTTGCAGATGGCTATCTTCTTGCTGTGTCTTCACATGGCAGAGCGAGGAAAGTCTGGTGTCTCTTTTTCTTCTTTTAAGGGCACTAATGCCATCATGAGAGCTCCACCCTCATGACCTCATCTAAACCTAATCACCTCCCAACGACCCCCAACTCCTCACACCATCACATCAGGGGTCAGGGCTTCAACATATGAATTTTGGGGGCACGCAAACATTCAGTCCACAACATTCCACCCCAGACCCCCAAAATTCATGTCCTTTTTGCATGCAAAATATATTCATTTCATCCTAACAGCCCTGAAAGTCTTAAGTTGTTCCAGCATCAACTGTAAAGTCTGGAGTCCAGTCTCATCTAAATATCATCTAAATCGAATCCGAGTGAAACTCAAGATAGAATTCATCTTGAGGCATGATTCTTCTCTAACTGTGAACCTGTGAAGCCAGATAAATTATTCCCTTTCAAAATACAAAGGTGGGACAGACATAGGATGCACGTTCCCATTCCAAAAGAAAGAAATGGGAAAGAAAGGAGGAGTGCTGGGCCCTAAGGAAGTCTAAAACTTAGCAAGGCAAATCCATTAGATATTAAGGTGCAAGAATAATCTGTTTTGGCCTAATGTTCTTCCCTCCAGGCCCACTGGTCTGGCAAAGTCACTCCCAAAGCTCAGTGGGTCAACCCCACCCCCTTGGCTAGGCAGGGCCGAGGCTCTCTGTGGAGGACCCACCCACATGGGGGGCTTTGTGTGAGGGTAGTGGTCCCAGCCTTTGAGACCAAGGTGGAGGCTGCCCTCTCCCCTCTTCCTCTGGGCCTGTGGCGGGAGTGGCAGCCCTGATGATCTCTGAATCACCTTTGGGATGCTTCTTCCCTTCCCTTTTCTTGAAGAATATATTCACAGATGAATAGCTCTATGGTCCCATCTTGTAAAATCCAAGGAGTCCAACAGCCTTCATTCTCTCCCACTTTCTCTGTCCTCTTTAGTTCAAACTGGCAGTGTCTTTGCTGGTACAATCCTCTGTTTATTCCTGGTCTCTGCTGAGATGGCTGATTAAGTTCATGAGTCAGACTCATCAGCTCTTTATCAAATGATAGCTCAGACCCACCCTTAGTGTTCTCTTCAGAACAATCTATCTCATTTTTTCAGTATAGAAAGGCTGAGATTTTGCCTCAGCTCCAAGTTCTGGTTCCTTTTTGCTTAACAATTCTCTCTTCAATTTGTCTCTCTCCTTTGATAATTTACTATAGGTAGCCAGGAGGAGTCAAGCCCTTCCTTCAATGCTTTGCTTAGAAATCTCCTCAGCTAAATATCCAATTTCATTACTTGGAACTTCTACCTTCTACAAAACACTAGAACATGAACATGATTTGCCCAAGTTATTTGCTACTTTATAACAAGGATCACCTTTTCTCCAGTTTCCAACAAGATGTTCCTCATTTCCATCCAAGACCTTCCCAGAATGGCCTTTACCATGCATATTTCTACCAAGAGTCTACTCATTATTATTTATGTATTCTCTAAGGAGATAATAGCTTTCTCTATAGCTGTCCTCTTTTCTTTCTGAGCTGGCATCAGAATCACCCTTGATGTCCATATTTGTATCATGCAATCAAAATTCCTCCAGCCTCTACTCGTTACTCAGTTCTAAAGCCACTTCCCATATTTTTAGGAATTTCTTAAAGCAGCACCCCACTTTATGGTACCACTGGCACACACCAATTCTAAATATTGATGTATTTAATAACAGAATTTCCAAATACATGAAACAAAAACTAATAGAACTGTAAGGAGGAATAGATAAATTCACAATGATTGTTGGAGATTTCAATACCTGTTTTCAACAATTGATAGAATAAGAAGCCAGAATATTAGGAGGGTTGTAGAGTTGAGCAACAGCATCCACCAATTTGAACTAAATGACAGTTATAGCACCCTCCAACTAATAACAGCAGAATATACATTCTTCTCTAGTGCACAGCAAGTATTTATCAAGATAGATCATATGCTGAGCCATAAAATAAGATTCAGTAAAATTAGAAAGATTAAAATCATATGAAATAGATTCTCTAACCCTAACGCAATTAAATTAGAAATCAATAATAGAAAGGTATTCTAAATGACACACTTTTAAATAAACCATGCTTCATAGAAGAAATTAAAGGAACAATTAGAAAGTATTTTGGTCTGAATAAAACTAAAACACAACAGCTAAAATTTATAGAGTGCAGCTAAACAATATGTAAAGAGAAATTTATAGCACTAAATGCATATTTTAGGGAAGAAAAGGTCATCAATGACCTAAACTTTAACCTTAAGGATCTTGAAAAAGAGCAAATGAAACCCAAAATTAGCAGCAGAAAAAAATAATGAAAATACCAGCAAATCCATTAAATAAAAAGGAAACAAAAATAACAGAGAAAAATCAATGAAACCAAAAACTAATTCTCTGAGAATATCAATAATACTGTAAAACTCTAGTCAGAGTGATCAGGAAAAAAAAAAGAGGAAACCCATATTGCAAATATCAGGAATAAGAGAGGTGAGGGGCCAGCCCCATGGCCGAGCAGTTAAGTCCGCACGGTCCGCTGTGGTGGCCCAGGGTTTCACTGGTTCAGATCCTGGGCGTGGACATGGCACCGCTCATCAGGCCATGTTGAAGTGGTGTCCCACCTGCCACAACTAGAAGGACCCACAACTAAAAAAATATACAACTATATACTGGGGGGATTTGGGGAGAAAAAAGCAGGGGGGAAAAAAGATTGGCAATAGTTGTTAGCTCAGGTGCCAATCTTTAAAAAAAAAAAGAGAGGTGACATCACTGCAGATTATACAGATATTTAAAAAAATAATAAGGAAGAAGACATGCAAATGGTCAACAGATACATGAAAAGGTGCTCAGCATCATTAATCACCAGGGAAATGTGAATCAAAACCACAATGACCTCACACCTGTTAGAATGGCTGTTCCCAAAAAGATCAGAATAACAAATGGTGGTGAGGATGTGGAGAAAAGGGAACCCTTGTCCACTCTTGGTAGGAATGTAAAATGGTACAGGCATTTTGGAAAACAGAAGGGAGGTTTCCCAAAAAATTAGAACTACCCAATGTTCCAGTAATTCTACTTCTGGGATATATCCAAAGAAAAAAACCCCACTAACTCGAAAGGATGTCTACACTCCTATGTTCATTGCAGCATTATCTACAATGGCCAAGACATGGAAATGACCTAAATGTTCATCAATGGATGAATGGATAAAGTAGTTGTGGTATATACATATACATATACACACACACACACACACACACACACACACACAATGAAATATTATTCAGCCATAAAAAAAGAATGAAATCTTGATATTTATGACAACATGGATGAACCCCAAGGGCATTATGCTAAGTGAAATAAGTCAGACAGAGAAAGACAAATACTGGATGGTCTCACTTATACGCAGAATTAAAAAAAATAACAAAATTGAACTCATAGATACAGAGAACAGACTGGTGGTTGTCAGAATTAGGGGGTAGGGGTGGGGGCACAAAATGAGTGAGGGGGGTCAAAAGGTACAACCTTCCAGTTACAAGATAAATAGGTCCTGAGGATGTAAGGTACAGCATGGTGACCATGTTTACAATACTGTATTGTGTATTTGAAAGTTGCTGAGAGAGTAGATCTTGAAAGTTCTCATCCTAAGAAAAAAAAATTATACCTAAGTGTGGTGATGGATGTTAACCAAACTTATTGGGGGTAATAATTTTGCAATATATACATATATCAAATCATTATGTTGTACATATAAAGCTCATACAATATGTCAATTATATATCAATAAAGAAAGATAATAGGGCAACATTATGTACAATTTCATGCTAATAATTAATATATGATAAATGATATGGACAAACTCCTTGAAAGACATAGACTATCAAAGCTCATTCAAGAGGAAATAGATAACCTGAATCGCCCTGTATCTATTAAAGGAATTGAATTTGTAGTTAAAAACTTTCCCACAAAGAAAAAACCATGCCCAACTGGCTTCACTGTTGAATTCCGCAAAGCATTTAAGTAAGAAATAATATCAATTTTATGTAAATTATTCCAAAATTTGAAGAGGAGTGAAGGCTTCCCAAACTATTGTACAAGGCCAGGACTACCCTGATACCAAAATCAGACGAAGACATTGCATGAAAAGAAGACTACAGACCAATATCCATGATTAGCACAGATGCAAAAAGTCTTAACAAAATTTTCAAAAATCAAATTTAACATTATATAGAACTGATAATACCTAGTGACCGAGATAAACCCAGGAATGCAAAGTTAAACATTTGGAAATCAATCAATTTAATACACCATGATCAGGTCAAGGGATGCAGAAAAAGTGTTTGACAAGATTCAGTATCTATTCCTGATTGAAATGTTTCAGAAAGCTAGGAATAAAAGGGAATTTCCTTACGCTGATAAAGAGTTATAAAAAGCCTACAATTAAAATTATACTCCATGATGAAAGACTAAGTATTTTCCTCTCTAAGATCAGGAATAAGTGAAAGTGGTCTGTTTTCACCACTTCTGTTCAATATTGTAGGATCTAGACAGTGCAATAAAGGGGAAAAAACCCCAGAGGCATACAGATTGGAAAGGAAAAAGTAGAACTGTCTTTATTGACAGGGAGCAAGATTGTCTCTTAGAAAATCCAATGCAATCCACTAAAACTTATTCAAACTAATGAGTGAATTTTGCACGTTCTCGAGACACAAAATCAGTATACAAAAACCAATCAGTTGTAAAATGGCCTCTACCAGTAGAATTTTGTTAAATTAAATTGTTTTAGGATTAGCAAAAGACGATGAAGCACTTGTTGAAAGTCAAATGACTCCCTACAAGTATGTGTCGCTTTTTCACGGATATTATGTTGTTAATACCCAGAGAGACCAAAATCATCTTCGTTTTCTCTCTTGAGAATGTTTACAGCCTGTGCTCTGAAACAGCGATGACTGGACTTCCACTTAGGACTCTGCAGCTCTTCAACTTTGTTCTATTTAATATCTGTTCTTTATTTGGTCTACCTCCTTCTTGCATTCCAGGTTATTTTATTGGCAGATAAATTACCTCACAAAAATCAAGGCTCATTATTTGATGTGGAGATTCATAATGTTCTTCAACCTTTTGTTTTGTCCCACTTGCTTACTTCACTCAAATATTCTAAATAACAACATTCTGAGAATTTTTATGTCAGAAATTTAGACATGGAATAGAATTCCAAGAAGTAAATAAAAATTTTATCTGCCTCACATAATTCCTACCTCTAGAGTAGTTCCCAGGCTCTGATTTGACACAGGTGGGCCTTAAAGAGTTGGCCCATTTCCAAGCCATCTCCTATACAAACATTGACGAAGAAATTGGTTTCAGAGTCAGTTATGGTCCATATGAGTGATTATGCTTTACTGACATCAAGAATGTTCTTTTTCTGTATTTCCATTCAAATCGTCCATAAATATGTGACAGCCTCTCCATGCATTTGAGTAAGAATAATACTGATTGATTTGGCTGTATTTTTTAGGATGAGAGAGGAGGTTTTCGGTTTATTTGATGGGAACCTTTAATATCTTAAAATGATGAAACGTGGTAAAAAAAAATTGAGTCAAAGATCTGAGTAACTTGGAAGTGTACATTTCTAAAAGAATAGAAATTAGAAAAGCAGCATTTGTACCAGATAAACCATAAATCTGTACCTATTCTAAAGTAGCTTTTCAGATTCTTTGACACTGAGAAATAAAACAACTAATGACAAGCATTATTATGTAGTAAAGTATTATATAGTAAAGCAAAGATGTCCCAAGTACTCGAGCTTTCTGGTATGACCTACTTCTTTTTGTATATATCCAAATGTAATAGACCAACTCCCATCGTAGGTATTGTGAGAGTCACACCACGTTGCCCAATATTTCTATTGATTCTTGGTTTGGGGTGGGACAATTTCTAACGTGCTCTAAATTGCTGCTCCTGTAGGTTTCTCAATTCCTATTTGTCATTTTCTTTAGTTTCTGTCCTTTTTCTACTCTGCTTCTTTCTTCAGTATAGGACGTAGCTTTGGTTCTTTAGTTCCTCCAAGCTACACTACAACAAGGTTATCTGTGTCAGAGTCTTACGTTTGATGTTAGTGCAGGAGGATTAAAGACAGAAAGAACAAAAAAAGCAGATTAAATCAAGACAGTAGTTCTTAGGAGTCCTCTGACCATGACAGCTACTAGGAATTTCTCGTTGGCCGTCTTTCTTCTTTGTTGTCATTTTTCTGAATTCTTTTTTTCTCCCTTTATCAGATCCTTCTATCGTCTCTAGAAATTTAACTAGCTGGCCACCATGTCTTCATCATTCCTTCATCATCAATGGAAAAAGTGCACAGTTTTTTCTAAACAAATGAAATCAAGGTTTTTCCCCACATTAATTGATTAGTGCAAGGAAACACAAAAATCTTCTAGCAAGTAAACAAACAAACAATAAGTAACTGAAATGTTTCATTTATTTCTTTCATATATTAGGATGCTGAGCCATTTTGTGGAGCATTATCACACACAGACTGCTGGCTTGGTATCCAGTGGACAGCCCTGTAAGGTTGTTCTGGTTGTTGACAGTAGTACTGCTCTCATTGATCGGTGTCTGTGCCCAGCAGTTATCAAATACTTTGAATATCACTTCTGGCTAAATCTATTTTCCTATGTGAAATAAAGGTATACGTTAACATAGTTTTATTTGTAGTATTTTGTAGTTATTGCAATTCTTTTTTTCAGTTGACTCATTTCAGGTTGCTTTTCTTTCATGCTTTAATAAAAAATTGATAATATTTATATGTCTTAAAGAAATAATAAATGTATGCATGAAGAGATGTGCCTAGTGAAGCATATATATCACTTGCTGTTTTCTTTATTCCTAACCTCCCTGCCTGAAAATCTAGTTGCACATTTATGTGATTTTTCCCACTGGCACATGGATCAGAATTTAGCATTTAAAACATTTTACATGTAAATTCTAGAAAACATTTAGCTGTTTCTGTGTTTTTTACTTTGTGTGATTTTTGGCGAGTAAAAGAAAAACCTCAAAGCTGATCTGAGTCATTCTTGCTACAAAAGCTGAAAAACTGAAATTTCAGTGTATATAATATATTCAGGCATAATATTTGTTTAGATTCATCTTGTAGCTGATTTTCTCTGGTTTAAGTATAAACTTCCAAAAGTGAGCACAGCAATGCCTTAATCATCTGTATTATACTAGTCTAACTCCTAGCATGTTTACTTCAAGAGTATGTGCTTGATTCAGTGTTTACAGCCTCAGAAAATTTGAACCTAATTTCCAGAAATCAGCCTATAAACTTGAAATAAGAAGAAAATTTTTCCCCCCCAAAAAACCCATCTTATGTTTACTTATAACCTCTGAGAAGCAAGGACTTTCTTCCCCCCTTGGGAATGTGGGAATAGGATGAGTTCAGTTCTATGTAAATTTAATAGCCCCTAAGATGTAAGTGCAAATAAATTGGTGGTTTTCCAGCATCTGGTAAAGATGCTAGTGCCGGTTCCTTTGTTGGTGCTGACGTCGTCACTACAGTAAAAGAAGCAGTAGAAGCACGACTGTTTTTTTTTTTAAGCTCTAAATTAAACTGTTAAAGTGGAGTTAACACTTTTTGAAACTCCAGATTTACAAGCTCAGATGAGCAGTGAAGAACTTCCAAGCTGTCTGTAAGAAACTAGTGCTATAGAACAAATTTCTTTACTATATTTTAGCTCTTAAGATATTGTTCAAAGATTCTAATATTTACATTTTTTCTTCACAGTTTAACATGCCTGGAAACAAGTTGTATCTTGTCCTGATGTAGCTGTCATTGCTTGTCCATGTGCGTGAAAACTTGCAGAATGAGCGTCAGCAACTTGGAATAAGATTCCAGAGACAGTGTTGCACAACCATCCCTCTTGATGACATAGATGACAGTATCTTGTGGGAAAACACGGTCACCCGCGACTTTGTGTTGAAAATATTTTGAAAGGGGACTTGGAATGTGAGTAAGGTTCAGGGACACCTTAACCAGCTTGTTTGGCTTACATTTTCGTTTGCATAAAAATGAGATAAAAACTTATACTTCAACAAGTACTAAAAAGCCATTTCAGTAAGTACGTCGTACAAGTTCCAAGTTACAGAAAACATTGTGTTATAACTCATGTAGTGGTATTTTTTCCTTTCTCTGTGGTACATAAAATAATGGCATCCTTACAAGCATTATGGTGTCATGATTCCAAAATGGACATAGATCGTGGGATTATAGAATTTTTGAATTGCTGATTTTAAAGAGGTTTTTGTTGTTATGTTTTTTAAAGGGGCGATATGAATCGTATCATATCAAAGGGAGCATTAAAGCATTTCTCAGAGAGACTGAAAAGTAAGATTTAAAAAGATTGAATATTTCCTTTCATTCTCCTAAATAACATTCTTTTTGAGAACTACTTCCAAATATGTTCTTTAAAATCGAACTTCAAAGTCTCACTTTGAGCCATGAGTAAACTACTTTGTTTCATTTATTATAGACAATCATCTTTGAGGGTTTTGAAGTTTAGTTGGGAAGAGAACTTAGCACTCTGCAAGTTTATGTTTAAGATTGCAATATTGACTGGTTATCTTTCCTGAAATGTAACAGACATAATAAATGGCTTGCAATAAACAATATTTTCAGAGTGTATGCCATTACTGTATTTGATGGTTATTATTTTTTAAAAATCTCTCTGATCCCCCTTTCTGAAGAGGAACCCGAAATTACCTCTCAGTCTCTTCACTATGTATAATCTATGATTTAGTATTGTGAAACCCATACAGTGACACCTCATTTTCCCAGCCTTGCCCAGGGAAGATTTGTTCCATGTCACTAAATTTCCCAGATAATTGAAGCATAGACATTTAAATGCCAAACCTAAACCTAATCTTTTTTTTTAATCTTTCTGATAGAAATATTTCTACCACCCACCCTTCTGTTATTCTTAGAGAATACTGAAAGTCGAAGCTTTAAAGTTTTGTATTCTATGGCAATCTCAGGAGAGAAACTGCTTGATTTGTTGATGAGTCTTTAGTACAGGGTGACCAGCGGGAGAAGAGGAAGCAGTTAGCGGGAGCGGACTACACGCAAAGCTAAAATGAACTACCACCCTTTCTAGAAGACGCAGGTGGTAGATGAAGGACGTTCTCCCGCCTCCAGGGCTGTGTGCACAACCTGGGCCCCGCGGCCTATAGGGTTTCGGTACCCAGGCACTGGGCTCCCAGGTGTGCATTTTCATTTCTCTGGACAAGGCTGTTCCATAATCTCACCGCACTGCTTGAGCGATCACTGAATTAAGCATCACCTCACTCTACTTTTCCTCTTGACTGTCTTCTTTCTAGTCATGATTCAGCTATTCACTTAGCCACCCAGTTTTGAAATCTTGGCATACTCTGTGGTTTTCTCCGTTTTGGTTCTCCTGGCTAGGTCTGTCAGTTGTACTGCTGATTTCCTCTTCACCTCTCTGCTCTCAACGCCTTCTTTTTAAAAGATATTTTAATTTTTATTCTATTATTGCCAGTCCCTAGGATATTTCAGTTTGCGCGTACTTGATCTTTAGGCTTCCAGTCTGCGGAGTTTCCAGTGTATTAGGTACAGAGCTGACTAATCTTCTCAAAGGAAGTCTTTCCCTGTTCAAAAATCTCCATTGGTTCCCAATTTGTTTGTTTTGCATTTTTTTCTTTTACCAAATAATAAAATGTAGTTGCCTACAGAGGCTGAGTTCTGTTGGGTCACACATGGATGAAAGGATATGAAATTATTTTGGTGTTAAGCACCACATTCCTTTTCTACCAATCACCTCTATGGCAATCTGTTCTAAAATCTCCTTGGGCATCATAATCATGTGTATCAAATCTGTCAATCTTCTGTTTCCGGGATCAGTTACTGGGGAACCTTCTCTACGCACTCTGCTGAACCACTCAAGAGATTCATTGGCCCTTTGAAACTTCTCTACAAATACTTTGAGGACATACTTGTACATTTTTTTCAGCAACTTGGGATGTTACTGAATCTTTTTAAAGTTCTTGATTCCTTTTTGAAAAAATGTTGTTTAATAATCTTTTTTTTCCAGCTTTATTAAGATATAATTGACATATAACATTGTGTAAGTTTAAGGTGTACAATGTGTTGATTTAATACACTTTTGTATTTCAAAATGATTACCCTTGTAGTATTGGCTAACACCTCCATCTCATCACATGATTACCATTTCTTTTTTGTGGTGAGAACATTTAAGATCTACTCTCTTAGCAACTTTCAAGTGTATAATACAGTATGATTAGCTATAATTACCATGCTGTAACTTAGATCCCCAGAACTTGTTAATCTTACAACTGGAAGTTTGTACCCTTTGACCAATCTCTCTCCTCGTTTCCCCCACCCCCAAGTCCTTGCTCTTGATCTTTCTTATTGAGTATTTATTCCTAGATTCTTTTGTCTCAATTTTAACTGAGATGCTGCTATGTGTCAATGTGCCAGGTGTTATAGATGTGGTGGTACACAAAAACAGATATAATTTTTACCCTTATCTAGCTTATGGACTAGGCTTCCTCACCATTTTGGGTTGAAATTTTAATATTTTTATTGTATTTTTTATTTTTAGAACTTGAAGATAATTTTCCTTGCTGGAGAAAAATAAATTCTATTGTCTGTTAGGAAATTGCTCTCTTCTGCAAGCAATAGGGTCCTTCTCTTCCTGCCTTTTCTTTCCTCATTGCTTACAATATGATGGAAAAGTACTTTATATCATCCTAAGTATTTTTCACAAGTTTCAGCTCATTTTTAACGTAACGTTTTTGACACTGATTTAAAACATATTGTATATACAGCTGTGCATGCTTTTAAACTTTAGAGTGTATCATATGTGTTTTTTTCCATTTAATTAAATATATTCTGAAAACATGATATTTAATGTCTGTTTAATAGTCCATCTTATTTAACCATCCCCTATTTTGGGCTATTTGGTTTGAGTCCAATTTTTTTTTTTTGGCTTGTTCTTCAATTTTAAATAATGCTTCTGTGAACATCCTGGTACATAATTCTTTGACTGCATTTCTAATTATTTCCTTATGCTGTGCTCCAGCCTCCCAATACTGTCCATTTCTTGTGCCCAGGGACTAAGTAGACTGGCTGTTTTTCCTATCCATGTCCAGTGAATGCATTTTTCACTCAGTGATCTTCAGAACTTTTTTGATGACTGACCAGATGGAGTGTTGCTCATCTGTGCCTCAAGATCTTCCACAGTCCCCTCCAACTTTCACTCTTGCAGCAGTCTGGGACATCTGCAAGGCCAGGAGAAGAAAGGTAAGCACTTTCTTGGGTGATGATGGTAGGGGGAGTAAACTCTAGTCCCGTATCCTGGGGCTGTCTGTGTGTGTGTGGGGAGGGGGTGGTATGGGGAGCGATGGAACGGTGCTGCTTGCTATAGACTGAATTGTGTCCCCTCTAACTCCCCAAATTCATATGTTGAAGCCCCCCAGTGTGATGGTATTTGGAGATGGGCTTTTGGGAGGTAACTAGGTTTAGCTGAGGGCGTGAGGGTGGGGCCATCATGCTGGGATTAGTGCCCTTATAAGAAAAGATAGTAGAGAGCTTGCTTTCCCTCTCTCTCTGCCATGTGAGGACAGCAAGAAGGTGGCCATCTGCAAGCCAGGATGAGGGCTCTCACCAGGAGCCCAGTTGACCCACACCTTGATCTTGGACTTCCCAGACTTCAAAACTGGGAAAATCAATTTCTGTTGTTTAAGTCACCCAGTCTATCATATTTTGTTATGGCAGTCCAAGCTGAGTAATATACTGTTGAAGGCAACTAGTTTATGATTTCCTGTGAGTTGGGAAAATGGCAATACGTAGATATTTTAGACTGTTACTGAATATTAGCTTTAAAAAAACCTGACACCCCAAAACCAAAAGCCTAGCCAGCTGTAGTAAAATATTGTGTCTCATTTTTACTAGCATTTCTTTAGTCTTGCTACTTCTTTCTTGTTTCTTCTCCCTTTATGTAGTATTTCACAGATAAGTAAACTATATAAACTATACATGCTTTGTAGCTTCAATTGTTCATTATGGATTTTAACCTATAGTTCAAACCAGGGGAGAATTGATTGATAATCATTTCAAAGAGCATCCTTCTTAAAGGCATGTATCCAGTCGTTTATATGAGTACCTTACTTTTAATCCTTGCTAACTGAAAAAAAATTAAATGTGGGAATATCCCTTTCAGCTCCTCTTTTTGGTTGACTCTTCCTGTTAAGTTATGATATTATAGCTTTTCATTTTTATGAAATTTCTAGAATTTAATGTTTCAGGTTTGATTGCTTTGTGATCAAGGAGTAGGAAGTTGCTTATACTCTCAGTGGATTGTAAAGAACAAGTAGTTCTATGGAAGCAGGTTTCCGGCATCTTGCGGCACACGGTGTTGTTTGTCCATGTTGACTGCTTTGCCTCATTAGGCATGCTGTTGTAAATGAATTGCTGGATCTAATTCATGCCTGGAAATATGTGTCTTATGTGGCCACTGTGTGTTGCTGGGTTGTGTGAGTTGAGAAATCGGTGGGGCTGTAAGTTTCCCTTTGGAATGTTTGAAGAACCCGCAGGTGCTGTTGAAAGTGAAGGATAGGACTGCGCTCAGGAAACAAAGGTTTTATGACATGTTCTCAAGTAATACGGATATCCAGAGAAAATAAAAAACAAAGCAGTAAAAGTCACACATGTAGTACTATATGCCAACAAGAGAAATGACTGACCAAACAGAGAAGTCCCCAGTGGGTCCCTGCTAGCCTGCGTTTATTTCCTCGTGCTGCTGTGGGTCTTTCAGAGGGGATATCAAACACCCCGACTCACACCAGACAAATATATCCTCCTAGGTTTTGTGTATTCCCCCCATAAATCCAGACTCTATTTTCAAATAAACAGAGTAGACTGTAAAGATAGGAAATTACACCTTGACTGGCATCAGATGATGTATCAGATGCTTGACTAAGCTTCCTCGTTGTCATCATTATCCTCATCTTATTTTAGATTTAAAAATGGGAGGCAACAATGGCCAAATATCACTGGAAATTGTGGCAATTATGTGAGTAAAAAAGTATATATACCTATACTTATGTATATATATATCTTTTTTTGGGGGGGATGTGATTCCATGAAGAGCTAAGGGTTGATACCAAAGCAGGTGCTCCTAAGTTCTTGGGTATTTTGATTGGGTGGAAAAGTCTGATAGACTTAAGATAAAGTAGCAGGCTACCATAGTAGCATGAGTAGGACAGTCTACTGCATCTACGTTCCTCTGGAATGGCAAACTGATGGAACTGTCAAGGATGGAGCTAAAGAGTGTTGATTCCTATATTTTCTAGAATATGGAGTCAACAAGACTTCTTAAGGCGTCACGTTGAACATTTTGGATCTATCTTAAATGCCTGAGAAAATAAGGAGTATATTCAGGATTCTGCTGGATGGACTCGATTAACTTAGTTCCCTAAGTGACTTTAGAAGTTTTGCTTTATTAGTTTCCCCTCACTCCTATGCTTGGAGGAAGACATTTGTTTTCAGTTCTACTCGAGAAATAAGATACTTTGGGGACTCAACAAGAAATCTGCCGGGCAGTATGTGTACTTGTATCGTACTAACTAGCTTCAGTAGTAATCACATTGAAATAAGCGTGGATGAGATGAAATCCTAATCCGATTTAATTGGCAACTCATCAAACCCAACTTCTTAGCATAGAAAAGCAACTTGTGATTGCGGTGAGAAAACATAACTTGTTCTCCTGAACACTGGATTGTTCTCTCTAAAAGTCTTAAGTCTTAATGAAGTGTAGCAGGAGGTAGATTCTTTCTAGTTCCCAACTCGGTGGCTGTGTGCACAGTAGAGTTTGTGGTATATGCATTTATATAGTTAACTAAAGGGAGTTTTCCATTAGAGCGTGTCAGAGCATGAGTTTAGACATTTTCAGTAAAGTCTCAAGTTATGGAATCCCATCAGTTATTTTTATATATAGACTAGTCCTGCTTTGCTTAAAAAGGCACAGTATTTAAGTCCTGAGTTTCGTCAGTTCTTTCTCCGGAAATGCTGTTCTTTTCCAATATCTTTTGTAAATCTGATTGTTCTTTTTATGAGTAAATGCTGGAATGGTTCAGGTGGGAGAGCTCTTGGTCTCTCAGGTGAGCACTACGGACTGTCGTCTCTGAAGGCTGTGGGTCTCTGTCAGGATTAATATGCAATTAACCCCGGGGTGGTGGGAGGGATATTTAAAGTCTGTTTTGGTGGGAGTCATTTTATATTTGAAGTCTCACCTGAAACGTCTTCACTGGTCCCCAGCATCATGACACTTTCTGTGTAACAGCAGTAAACCGCCGGGAAGCAGCAATGATGGGCAATATTGTTTCAGGGCCTGGTGACCAAACCATATAAGCTGTTAGCATTATGAAGAAGACATTGGAATATGCAGTGTCTAGGTACCCTAATTGGTATAGAAAAACTGGGAAAATGACTGATGTAACAATTTTAGAAATGGAGTCTGGGGCCATGTATGGACAGTAAAAGGATCAGGTAAAGAGACTCACATTTCAAGATTCAAGAGACAGTTTGGGATGCTGTACAAGAACAGCAAGAGGCACTTGCATATAGAAGCAACATTCTAGATTCTCTGTTCCAGGGTCAAGCTAAATTTGTTGCCAGGTGGAGTGGCTGGGTACCAGACAGGAGCAGTGCCAGGGGGATGAGTGAATCTGCATCAGGAAGCCGAGCGGGCGTCTGTGTGCGCTGAGAGGTACAGCTACAGGGAGTCAAGGACGGCTCTGAAGCAGTCAAGGGGTTTGCCCCTTGCCCAGGTGCTGCTGTTGGTGGGTGATGGCTCCAGAGTGAGGGAAGCGGGACAGTCTGGTGTAAACACTGTAAAAATTCACTTGGGTGCGGTCATTTTGACCGAGGAAAATTTCACAGCAGAGTTTTGGTGAAGCCACATCAAAATGAGTCTGTAAAAGTGCACAAATTCTGGCTTTTTATTACCAAAAGATGTTCCTTCTACTCACTCTCTCCCTGTTCCATGCCTTCCATACAGGAAAAATTGCACTTTCTCCTTTGCTAATTGTTCTATTTTTAAACTTTTCATAACTATGTTTCGTGTGTATTTTAAGTGTTCAACGTGTTTTAAATTACAGAAGTAAGATATACTCCTGGAGGCAAATAAAAAATATGAAAATGTATAAAGTATATATATGCAGTAAGGAAGTGAAAATTCTCTGATCCCCTCTGTTCCCACCTCCCAGAGTTAGTGCCCATTAATAAATTTATTACATCAATCCTTAAATAGTCAGGGTAAATTTCTTGTACAGCAGTGAAAAACAAAGTTTTATTTGTTTTCAGGAGATGATAACCCAGTAGTCGGGTCTTTAGTAAGATGTTCGGCTGCAACAGCATATAAAAACAATTAAAATGAGATTGAAATTTTGGCTGATGCACTGAGATAAGACACGCTGGTCTTTAAAGCGAGGTTAGAAAAATCTTGAGGCAACCTTTCAAAGGAAGTGTCAAAAATCAATTTTACTGTTTTTAAAATCTTCACCTCTATCGAAAAATATGAAAAGTTTAGGAGAGTTTAAGACTAAGAGGAAGATTTTGAGAAAGAAGTATGTGGATCCTGTAACTCTCCTAACCCATAGTGGGAAGGATGGCGATGTCTACCCGTTCACACTCAGTCAAGAGAAAAGGACCTTGGAAGACCGTTTGAGTGTCGGATATCTGCTGGGCATAGTAGATGGGGGTCTGACCCTTGCTTAAGAATCCAGTAGGGGAGGGATCAAGTTTGAAACATTGGATAAAGAAGTAGATGTAACTCCTAGATGACTTGGAGTTAGGAAATGCAATGTTTCTTCTTGAAGTGATACAAAAATTAATAATTTCATAATGAATAATATCACATTCATTGCCTAGAAATTAAATACAGAAATGTTTTATTTCTGTATTTAATTTCTTTATTTTTCATTTTAATTTTTTAATTTTTTTTGCTTCCTGACTCCTCCATGTATCTTATCTTTTGACTGTTTCTCTGAGGTAAAGCTCTTAATAGGGAAAAGACGTATGTGGTTTTGAAAATTCACCTTAAAAAGGAATTTTTGATATGTGAGACTTAACACTCTTAGTTTTGTTTGAAAATGTAACATTTACATTCCGGGGTAAAATGAAAAAAGTGTATGCAAGTACCCAAGGACACTCAAAAAATTTTAAGTATAATGCCATTTTGTACCAGATAATTTTTGTTTTCCATGAAATTTACATATGTAGTTTGAAGAAAAAATATGTCAAAATTGCATTATAAGTCATTGAATTATACATTTAAAATTTATACACTTTATATAATTTATATTTTAATAAAGCTGATGAAAAAATGCATTATCTGGGGAAAAAAACCATTAAAAGTTATTGGACAGAGTAGAATAACGTAAGTGCCTGAAGCATAGATTCAGAAGTGCCATGTAAATGTGTGTTCATGATATTCTTATATGAAAGCCTTGATAACCAAGTTACAAAATATAAAATGTTCTCTTGCTTTGGGTCTATACTAATCATTTATGTTTGCTTTCCCACTGATTTGACATCGAATCCTGGCACATTACATTTAGAAACTGGGTGATTGCTTTTTAAAATATATTCTCTCTGCTTGCCAGATGGATTTGGAAGCTCTCCCAGTAATGCTTTTATTGTCATAACCCACTTCACAATTCCATCATGAATGAGGTCATTAGGGAGTGACATCATTTTCAATACCTCCCAGGTTGCCAAATTAAAAAAAAATACAATAGCCCTTGTTTTTTGCTTCTCTTACATAATCATGTCCTAAGTTAAGCAACCTAGTTGCTAGGTCACACACACACATGTGTGTGCATGCTCACACACATCCACAAACACACAATGTAACTTGAAATCACCCAACTGGAGGAATTTTTTTTTTTAAAGATTTTATTTTTTTCCTTTTTCTCCCCAAAGCCCCCCGGTACATAGTTGTATATTCTTCGTTGTGGGTCCTTCTAGTTGTGGCATGTGGGACGCTGCCTCAGCGTGGTTTGATGAGCAGTGCCATGTCCGTGCCCAGCATTCGAACCAACGAAACACTGGGCCGCCTGCAGTGGAGCACGCGAATAACCATTGGGTATACAATTGTGAGAAAGATATGTTCTCCACCCTCATGGAGCTAAAATTCTAGTTGCAGAGACAATCCATCATTAACCAATTAGAGAGGTAATTTTAAATTTTCAAATATGGTCAGTGTTATGAAAAAGAAGTACATGTTTCTATTAAAGTCCACATGTGAAGGTCATGAGCTAACTTAGAGGGTCGTGAAAATCTTCCTTTGGCTTGGCTTCGTAAGATCACTAAGGAATTAACGACATGAGGAAGTGTGGTGTGTGGAGGAGAACGCTCTAGGAAGGAGAACCTCGTGCTCAGTGTCCTTGAGACAGAAAAGGACACCCTGAACTGGTGGCATGTTGATGGGACAGAACTCTGAAACTGGGAGGGAAGCCCTTCTCTCTCTCCAAACGATGTCCTTCAGTAGAAAAACATATTTGGATAAAAATACTTCCTTCTTTAAAATCAAATATCTTTTGAAAGGGTGAAATCAATTCCATCTTAAAGTGAATTATTTTTGAAAGGAAACAACGTCAATATATAATTAGGTTCTTAGGCAGTGGTTTGAGGGAGCAGGGAGTGAGGACCCCAGTGGAACTATGTTGCTTATATATTTAAAATCAGCAGATTGGCGTTATGGTGGGGCCCATTTAAAGATTCAATCCCAGTGCTCTGGTACTGTTGGATAACTTAACAGCATCCAACAAATAGTTATAGAATGTCTGCTATATCCCAGTCACTGGCTGGCCTCAGAGGGCTAGGCGTGTCTTATTGCAGTGCCCATATCGGTAATGACAGCGATAGTCATAGAGGCACAAATGAACAGAAGTGACAAAGATCTGACATCTGAACTTTCTATTTCCTGCTGGGTGGCCCTGGTCTTCCAGGTGTATTCCAGAGATCATTGCAAATAGGAGTAATTACAGTCTCAGCTGCTCTGAGCTGGCCTGATTGAGATAGGAGACTGGGAGGTTTCCTTTCACAGAGAAATAACTTCCTAAACAAATTTAAAACAAGATTCCATACCGTTTTTTTTTATAACATAGACTGTTTTTGAAGCTCCATAAATGATTTGCTCTTCTGGGAAAGTGGTGTGAGCCTATGGTCTTATTTTTATTGTTTTTACTGGAGATGTTTGCATCATAGAGCCTTTGAAGAAATTACTAAAGTATGCATTTGGTAGGTTGTATTACTGCTCACAATTGTACATGGTACCCCTTCCTCATGAGTAGTTTCTACCTCCCAGCTCTTTGCCTTAGGACTGGCCCTCTTCCTGTTGTGGGGAGTAAATATGGTCACTCCTTTGCCGTTGATTTTGGATTTAACCATGTAATTTTCTCTGGTCATTGGAATGTGAACAGATTATGACTCCGCTACATCCAGTTAGAAGCTTTAAATGAAATTCTAAGGGTTGGCTCAGCCTCTTGCTTTTCTTCTCAGCTCCCAAAATGATATGCTCCACCCTGGGGCTTCAACCTCAGCCCGGGTCTTCGAATAACCCAAGGAGCCAATCCAAGCAGAGACTATGTAGCTGCATCCATCCAATAGCTGCCTATATGAAACGTTAACAAGAAGAAAACACTTGTTTTTGTAAGCCCATGAGATTTTACACAACCAAATTTGAAAAGCACAGAATTTGATACTTAGAGGTTGAGTGTAACCACAATAAAGACTTAAAACACGTGGCATTGATTTTGGGGCCATCAGCTCGCAGGGAGGAAACTTATCGGAGGCTGGAAAATTGGACACATTTTATGCAGTAGCAAAAGATTTGGTAAGACGGTTACCTGAGATAATTTGGAAGGCAAATGTGTCTAGAATGTACTTAAGACTTCTCTGTAAAGAGGACTTGAAATGTTGCTAATGGGAATCAGGTGTTAGAAGCTGCATTTGATAAGGTAATACAAGAAGGAGAATGAGCTCCAAGTTAAGTGACTTGTTTAACATAAGGGATGAAAAGGAAACTAAAGGCTGAGAAATTCCAGGAGTTACAGGGTTGGAAAAACAAACTGTTTCTCATGTCTAAATGGTTAAGGATAAGTGGTTTGAGTTGCAAGGGCTAATTAAGACTAACTCAATTTAAGGACAAAGACCAAATTATGGGCCAGAGCACAAAACCTTCTGATTGGATTAAGGTGTCCCTCAGTAAATCCTTTTAGCGGGACAAAATGGCTCAGGAAAAAGAAACCAAAGAAGTGATATCAGGAAGCCTGAGGAACTCAAATACCTGCACTTAAGTTTTAGAGAGCAAAACAGATTTGTAAAAGAATAGTGAGTGTGTCTATTAGTACACGGAGCAGAATAGACTAGATATAAAAGAAGAAAAGAGTAGATAAAACTTTTCAAAGAATTTTAATGCCAAGAGTATTGCTAGACTGAAATAGCAGAGTGTTGCTTTTTATAGCTTAAAACGACGTGTGGACCCCCAACTTTCTCTGGGCAGGAAGCAGGACAAAAAGCTGCTCAGTTCCAAGGAGGGCTATTTTCCAATTTTCTGTTCAAATGTGACCGAGGACAGTAAAGGAAAAGGAAGAGGTTGGAGCCAGTAGCCCTGGAGAAAATTCTCTGAGGAGCTAATCCCAGGTTACAGACCCTTAATCAAAGACTCTTAATTAATGAAAGTCATTTTCTCTATCTCAAATGCCCCGTGTTTGCCCAGTGGGATTTCAGAGCTTCTATAGACCAGGGAGTGTTGTGTGTTCTCCATTTTTTCCATTTTCAAATGGACGCGTTTATGTGTTTATCATGCTCTTCTTCCACCGTTTCAGGCTGAGTGCCTGTGGACAAGGTAACTTGTCTACTTAGTTCTCTGTGTCCAGATCAAGAGGAGCTATTTGGATTTGGTGTAGATAGGATCATGAGCTTTAAGGCTGATGTTTTGATTGATTGAAATTTTTAGGATGCCTTCCTTACAGGGGTGAGAGAATTTTGTGTGCAGAAGTATAGGAAGTGAGTATCCATGACCAAGAAGGTGAACTGAGATAGACTGTATTCACACATACTTGTATCCTCCTTCCAAGCAAGAGGGTTCCCCATCACTGCCATTGGCGTTGGACTCCCTTGCTCCTGTGGGAAGATTATATGTCTCTTCCCTGTGTGCTTGGGCCTTGGCCATGTGGCTTGCTGTGTCCAGTGGAAGATGATGTATGCCACATCAAAACAGAAGCCGTCAGTGCAATGGTGTTGCTTGGGCAAGGCCACTCACTTTTACCTTCTGCAAGTATTTATGAGATTGTCTCACAAAGGGCTGCTTTGTAGCCTGGGCGCAGGATTAAGGAGACACGTGCAACAGAGACAACCAGAACCAAGCCACTAACCCTTAGCCACTGACATGTAAAATGAGCAAGAGATAAATGTTTATTTAGTAAGTCACTGAGATGTTAGATTATATCTTATGCAGCAAAACTGACTAATACAGTACTTAACAAATTGAGATTTTTCAATATTGATTTGCTTAGCCCCATGAATTCAATCTTGATTTATAGATCTAAAGTATTTTTAAGAGAAGAGGATTGATGTGGCCTTGCACTGCTGTTTTATAAAAGCTTGCATGTACTCTTATATTTATGCTATTTTCAACATTTTGTTTAATTTGTACCAAGTCAATGAGAGTTTAGATGAATTTTCACTTACTTAAAAGTCCTGCAAATGTTGATGATTTTGACATCACACTTCCGTATTTCATGATTGTGCTTTAGAAGATACTTGGGGAGGAAACATAATTTATATTTTTTTCTGATTGTTGCCTAGGGGGTAACAGACCATTTAATAATATTAATAGATGAGACTTATGAGGAGCACACTATGTCAATTATAGTGCTACATACTACACATTTATTATCTTATTTAACATTGAAAAATTCTTCATGAAAAAAGTTCTATTATTACTTTCCTGACAAATTTCAGAGAAATGGGTAGTTTTTTGAAGGTCACACAGCTAGTAAGGTGGCAGAGCTGAGATTTGAATCCAGAACCAAGACCCTTAGCCCATCTTGCCTCCTTATTCTGAGTGATCTTCAGCAATAAACCAATGCCTCTAGGTACCAATTTCATGGTAAGCTGAATATTTCCGAGACTCTCACTGCTTTGGAAAGCCCAAAGTTTCTGTCTTCATTATAAGAAGATTCGATGTGTTCTTCAACATTTTTGGGTTATAAAGAGAACATATATGAATGAAATAAATTTCTAAATGCATGTGGTCTGTGATATGAAATAACATATACATTTATATAAATCAATTAACAAAAATATCTATTTAGCAATTTCTAAGTCTGACCATAATTATTTGTGTAGTTTCTGGATTCAACAAAATGATATAATACATAATCAATATAATGTATCTAGGCTGACTCTCTTTTACATCTTCAAGGATTTTATGGTATAGCAAAATGATAATTAGAGATCCAATTTATTTTATAGAAGGAATAGATCTGCTTACTATGTGACAGAAGTCACATAGTGATCTTCCACTTCTGTATCAAGCCGGCATCCCAGAAAGTGTTCCAAGGGCCACTACTTTGTCTGGATGTTAAGTTATCATTATAGTATGAAAGTGTTCAGTGGAAAATTCTGGATTCCACCTTTTTTTTTTAAAGGTTTCTTTTATTGTAGGAGTCTTAAGTGTCTTCAACATACTGATGCGAATTATAACTTTACAAAAGAAGTATAAATACGGTCTATTTCTCGGACTTATTTAACCAGGACTGAATCTTAGGTCAAAATTTGGAAAACATTGGTTTAGACTAAGAAAGGATTAAACTCATCCAGAAAAACCCAGGGATAAGTCAACTCACTGTGTTAAAAGGAGGGAATTACATTCTTGCTTATATAAGAAGCTTCATATAAAATTTAAAGCAAAGTTTATAGATGAATTAATAACTAAGCAAATAATAGAGCTAATAATAGAGGAGATATCATATTAGGACAGTTAAGTCATGTTTCGGGGAACTTTAAGAGTTAAAAATATCTTTCTACGTTTCATATACACACTTAAACTTATGGATCAGATATAACTACTTATTTAAGACAGTTTAGTCATGTTTAATATAAATCATGATTATTGGATTTTAAAAAAGTCATACAGACTGAGAAAGGAAAATACCTGAGCTGCACTCTCAATTAATGATGACAGTCTATACACAGAAAATTGTTTCCAAGGGTAAAATACAATCTTGTGGTCAGAATGGCTATCGTCAACACTTCGATTAATGTTAGATGTCAGAGTCTAAGGCTATTTAACGTCTCCAGGAGCCAGCCCTCACTGAGTTGTAGTGAAAGCTATAAGAATTCTATTTGACAGCGTGTTACTGGTGAAATCTACCTAGAATCTCTGCAAATTGTTACTGTTGTCTCTTTTGCTTCCTTCAAAATCGCTAAGCTAGGTACTCAGGAGATGCACCAGGAGAAAAAGACACAAAGAAATTCATGTGGGATACAGTCATCAAGTGCAATAAACAGCTTAGTTATTTGGGCTCAGCAAAGAAACGCGATGACAGCTAATCGCTATAATTTTAATCTTTTGCTTTGTGCTTCCAAAACCCAAGCACTTTATTTTTATTTTCTTTCCTATTTCTGGACTGTAATTTGTCAGATCCATCGAGTTGCAACTTTTAGAAAACCTGCCAGATCATCTTGGAAATTCTTATTTGACTTCAGATTAACTCTTCATTTGTATTACAAAATCAAACCTAATATTTACTGAAACAAATACATAATGCATAATGTGGAACTTTAAAAAAAAAATAAAAATAAAGTCTTGTTTTATTCGGGGAATAAACCTTGTTTTACTCAGGGAAATGACACTATCATTCTAATACAATACAGTATTATTATTATAGTACAGTTCTATACTACTGTTAGATGACACTGTACCACAGTGTACAGGGAACAGACGACACTGTACATCTAATACGTTTTAAATATTCAAAATGACTTAAAGTTGTTAGGAAAAATTTATGAGTAATTTATTAATTTGGGAGAACAGAGACCATGTTTTCAGTGATTCATAGAAGAAAATATTTTGATGGTCACAAAAATCTATTTCTAAAAGGGAATATATATGGATTTCAGGGCCTTAGTAAGAAAGCATCTATATTCAGAGGCAGTATTTAGTGAAACTTACTGTTCTGTCTTGAATGAAGATCTTTATAATATCTGACTATCTTCAAGCTTATCAGAAGATATATGCTGAAGATGCTAATGCCAAAAAGTTATCACTTATCTTTTGTCATTCTGAAATATATAGACTTTGAAATATTATTTTCCAGGAATTTGAGGGTCTTTCTGGAAATCTGCTTTTTTAGAATTACAGATGTGGAAATTTATTGTGGTGATAATTTGATTATGAAGTCAGCAGGGCATGACCTTGTAAAAAGATTTTTGGGAATCTTACATAACTTTGATTCATCTGGTATGAAAGTTAAGAAAATTTTTTTTGGAACTCTGGAAATAATTATGCTTACCTTTGACATTTATTTCACTCAATATAAAGTATATACGTTGTACGATATGCTTAATTTAAAAAAAAATTTAAAATATACAGAGACTTTTCAATTTCTACTATAAAATTTTTCCCTGAAACCACTTTATTGTTTGTTGTAGAAAAAGATATTTTCTGGAATTGAATTCACTATATTGAGCCTTTCTCAAATATGGCTGTTTCTTCCCGCTGGGACATCTTCCTTTTTTTTGTTTTTGGAGGAAAATTAGCCCTGAGCTAACATCTGTGCCCATCTTCCTCTCTTTTATATGTAGGTTGCCTGCCACAGCATGGTTTGATAAATGGTGCACAAGTCCATGCCCCGGATCTGAACTGGTGAACCCTGGGCCCCTGAAGCAGAGCACGAGAACTTAACCACTGCACCAGTGGGCCGGCCCCTGGGATGTCTTCTTACAGTAAACCTAGCCACAAAAAGCCAGGTGCTACTGTGGTCCTAATTATGTGCTATCCATGAAAGGCACAATGTAAGGACCTAAATTTTGAGAAAAAATTCTAAAGATTTCCTGAGGCCTTTGCAGAGAATGAGATCTACAACCATCAGAAATGGGCTGGTGCATTTTGGAGATTTACAGCATGGTAGTGAACCGCTGAAGCTCTGGATGTTGACAGGCGAGATTTGACTAGGAGCTCTAGCATTTGTCAGCTCAGTGGCCTCAGGTAAGTTTCTTAATTTCTCTAAGCCTCAATCTCTTCATCTGAAAAAGAACAATAAAGATATCTAACTTACAGCTTTGCTGGCAAGATTAAATAAGGTATTGTGTATGAAAGCACCTAATGTGCCCGGTACATTGGTTGAAACTCAATAAATGGTAGGAATAATTTGTTTTCTTAGTTACATGCTAGGTCCCATTTGCTTGTTCAATGCTTGTGATCAGTTGTTCAAAATCTTGGAAGAATAGTATATAAACACATTACTGTTGATGACTAATTAGCGTGCTGCCTAAAATGTTCTGTAGTATAAAATGTTAATCTGATAAACTATGTGTATATTTCCTTTAGCTACAGGACAGACTTTATGTTTGCTTGGCTATCGGGTTTTTTTGCTCTTGTAGCATGACTGCGTAGCTGCTGACAACTTTCAACAATGGGTGAGGGGCTGGTCAGGAGAAGGTGCTGGGAACTGAAGTTAATGAATGAAGTCAGCCTGGGAAAAGGGTTAGGGTTGATTCGGAGCTTGGTGGTAACTCCAGAGGGGAGGAGCAGGGCCCACCCACCAAGGGGCAGGGACACAAAGAATAGGGCTTATCCAGAGAGGAAGAAAGGGATTGGGGCCATGACAATAATGAGTAGGGAAGAAGGCAGGGTCAACTGCCAGTGGGAGGTGGACAGCAAGACAAAAGATGTTCCTGTTGAAACAGAAATTCACCACGGTCAAATATTTCTGGTTCTGAAATTAACCATTTTTACTGGAGTGCAAGACAATTTATTTCCATATTAAATTTTTATTTAAAATATTATACACAGATCATGGAGTCAAGTATTTTATTCCCATTTTACAGATGATTAGATATACCAAGTCACAAAGAGTTAGTAGCTTATTATATTTGTTGTAACATAGTGAAATAGAATCCAATCTCAAAATTAAATGTTTTAGGATCATCTTATTTTTTTGACTATAGATTTTTAACTAAAACTCTTACCATTAACCTTGTTGCCGTCTCAACTCAGTAATCCCAGTACTACAAACATCTTACTTGCCTCCCAAAGAAAAGGCTACAAAACGATTACCAACGGTGTTCAAATATAAAGAGAATTTTTATAAAGATACAAATGGTCAGTTTTTTTTCCATTTTTCACTGAAAGCAACATAAGAGGAATATTAAGTTCAAGGAGAGATATAGGCTAGAAATCTAACACATACACACACAAACATACACGCACATACACACACCCTAGCTACTAGCTAATAAAATAAGTTTTGAAGGGATAGTAAGAAAAATTTTTTTCCTGGAAGTTTTAAAGGTTTAATAGATAATTATGGGAACAGTCATCGCCTGAAATCAAATTAATAATGTCATTGAAAAATATGATGACATGTGGATATTTTATGTAGTTTTAGTTTGTGCTTTCAACACAATCCATACAAATATTTTAAGGGCCACCTACATGCCCAGCACTGTTACACACGGATACATTTTGTTAGACAATATATTTATTGAGTTACACAATGCTGTAGGTAGCTAAGCAGATATGACAAAAAAGAATCATTTCCCTCTGGTTAATTATAAAATATATCTCAGGTGTTCCTGAAATACCTAATCTACCTAAATGTGATTTCTGATGATTGAGACATTTCCTTAGTAGGGAGAGGATGGAGAAGATGAGGCTAAGAATACAGGCCCCGTGTCAAACAGCCTCGGTTTGGACCTCAATTCCACCATTTATTAAATGTATGGCCCTGGGTCAGTCACTTAATTTTTCCCAGCTCAGTTTTCCCATGGGTACATTGGGAATAGTAATGGTACCACCTTCTAGGAATGGCATGTGTTATAAGTAAGAGAATGTAGGTAAGTCACAAAATTACTTGGCACAAAGTGAAGAACTCAATATTTGACTATTTTTATATTACTGTTAACTGACTTTCTAACGTTGGGCAAAATACTTCATTTTTCTGAGCTGCAGTTTCCCATGTGTAAAATGCAGATAAATCTCTATTTGTTGATAGGAATATACTATGAGCTTCCAGCATAGAATTCAGGATTATTAAAATGTTTCTTTTATTTATATTATTTTTGACTTCTGTTGCCTTTTCTATTTCACGTTACTAATTTCATCTCAAAAAAAAATGAAAGCAATTGTCTTCAGTGGCAATTTGTCTAAATGTGAGGGGTTTACCAAAAGTGAGTGACATGTGCATAACTTTTCGTAGCCCTTTCAACCCAATTAGGTACCAAAATGTTGCCTTCTATCCCAATGCCGTCATTCTGAGGGGTGTGGGGGCTGTCAGGAACCATCTGTTTTTGGGCAATTGGCAGGGAGGCTATGGTCCCAGGAGACAATTCAGATGGGGCTCAGTGGGTCACATGGCACAGACTGGCCCGCTTTTGCTGGATGATCTATCGATGGCTTCTGTGGCTGATCCGTTCTGTGGCTGAGGAGATGTGCACACCAGGGGAAGTCTGGGGCTTTGGTTTTGCTTCCACAGGGCCTCTGGGCACCATCTCAGGTGCTCTACTGTCACCCTGAAAGGTGTCTCCCCTCTCCCTGAAGATCTCTTCCTCCCTTCCCTGGCCCCCAAGCCCTCCAAGGTCAGGCCCCAGCTCTTCTAGCCATCTCTCCAGATTGAGGTGCCAGGGCATCTGCGGTTCCCTCTGTTTTCTTTCTGGCCTTTACTTTGGCATGCAATCCGTGCTCTAGTAACCTCAGGGACTTCCCTTTAAAAATGCAAAAGCCCAGTTTGGAAATCTTTTTCTTTGATGATCTAAAACACTCAATGCTCCTGGAGGCAATGGGGACGCCTGGCCTATTAGGCAAGTGACCAGGAGGTCAGGGAAGAAAGAAAAACCCAACAGTGAAGATGAATAGTCCAAGGATTTCTCCCACCACTCATGTAAGACCACAGTGGTGTTTTATGGTCCTCTGAGTTTGTGGGGGCCCAGGCCACTACATCTGCTTGACCACGATAACCAGCTTCCAGACTCCCATCAGTTCTGCGCCTTAGGAAGCTGTGTGTATTAGTTTGCTAGGGCTGCCAGAACAAAGTACCACAGACTGGGGCTTCAACAACAGAAATTTGTTTTTTCACAATTTGGTAGGCTGGAAGTCTGAGATCAAGGTGCCAGCATGGTTGATTTTTTCTGAGATCTCTTTTCTCGGCTTGTAGATGGCTGTCTTCCCTCTGTGTCTTCACATGGTCCTCTCTTTGTACATATCTCTGTCCTAACCTCTTGTTCTGATAAGGACACCAGTCATAGTGGATTAGGGTCCATCATTTTACCTTAATTATCCCTTTAAAGCCCCCGTCTCCAAAAATAGCCACATTCTGAGAAACTGGGAGTTAGGACGTCAACATTTGAATTTGGAGACAGGAGACACAATTCAGCCCATAGCATCATGCAACCATCCCTTGGGCCTAAGCTTTGACTAGACTTCTTGAAGCATATTAAAATTGTCTATAAAACTTTGGTTCAAGAAATTTAAAATGTTGTCCATGCCATTTGGCCCCAAACTCATAGATTTCTGTATGTGTGTGTGGTGGGGGGGAAAGATTGTCCCTGAGCTAACATCTGAGCCAATCTTCCTCTATTTTATGTGGGATGCCTCCACAGCATGGCTTGATGAGCAGTGCTGGGTCCACACCTGTGATCCAAACCCGTGAACCCTAGGCTGCCAAAGTGGAGCAAATGAACTTAACCACTACACCACTAGGCTGGCTCCCCAAACTCATAATTTTAACTACATATTGTGTGCCTGTAATGTGCCAGGCACTGTATCTATGGTGAATCTCTACCACAGCTCTGTCCGTCCAAGATCAGAACTGTACTGACAAGAGGGGCCGAAATTCAAAACGATCTCTCTGATTCCAATATTGAGCTTAGTTTCACTGGGCTGTACTGAGACTGGAAGCAAATTAAACTCGGTTTGGGAAGAGCATGGTGCGAATTTTACTTTTGGGGGCCAGGAAACAGTTTACAAATGTTGTGAAATTCCCTGTGTCAACTTTTAAGATGAAAATACCCCATCCTTTTCCTGAAAAACCGTTAAATGTTAATCAAAATGTTAAGTGGGGGGCTGACCCCGTGGCTGAGTGGTTAGGTTTCCGCACTCCACTTGGGTGGCTCAGGGTTTCACCGGCTCAGATCCTGGGCACGGACCTAGCACCGCTCGTCAGGCCATGCTGAGGTGGCATCCCGTATAACACAACCAGAGGCACTCACAACTAGAATATACAACTATGTACTGGGGGGCTTTTCAGAGAAGAAGAGAGAGAGAAAAATAAAGATTGGCAACAGATGTTAGCTCAGGTGCCAATCTTTAAGGAAAAAAAATGTTAAGTGGTATGACTGTTAGCGCTACGTCTGTCAGTTCACATTGGCCTTTACTGAATGTCAGAACTTTGGGGCTTAGGAGATTTACTAACATCTTTTTATTTAGCAAGTTATTTCATTTATTTTAGTGAGATTAAAATTGATCTGAGCACATTTTAATATTACTTTGCAGCAAAATATTAACCTATTATCTGCAAGCTTTATGACATCAAGTGACGTCCTACTGTTAATCGTCCCCGCCTTTTCTCTCTGTGTGAAATTCCCCTTTACAGTCCACATGTCACAATGCCTGTAGAGATGTGCTCTTCTGTCTGATCTGCTGGGATCTTTAGCACTGTAAAAATCATAGTTGACCTTAGAAATTCCTGGGAGCTGTGAGTACACTGTCTGATTTAATCCCTATAACTTCCCCAGCAAGTGGGCACTATTATTTCCACTGTTCTTCAGGTGGAGAAACAGAAGATTGCATGGGTCACACAGCAAGAGGGGCCAGGCCTGGGATGACAAGCATGCCTGCTGTTAGAAGGCAACTCTTCTGTGTTAAACCATATAGAATACTGTCTCCTTGGAGTTGAGGCTGGCTCTTTGGACATTTCAACTAATTATTACACGAGGAAGCAATCAAGAAAGACCTCAACAGCTACGTACATTCGCATAAAATGTTTCATGTTTTATATGAGAAGGCCAGCCCCTCATACTCTCATTCTTAAATATTTAGTTGTCTGCTTCTCTAAACACATGCAAGATTACAGACCTCAAATTCAAGGATTGGAGGCAAAAGTGTTGCTAGAAGCAAGCACGCAGAAATAGTGACAAACAGGCCAAGAGATGTGTGACAGTGTGGGGGAAAGACAGAGACTCTATTAACAAAATGAAAGAAAAGGAAATAAAACAAGAGAGCTTGGCCTTTGACAGCAGAGTCCCCCCTGTCCTGTACACCTCTGCCCACCCTGTGCCCAGAACCGTGCCTCATGTGCAGTAGGGGGGCAGCACACCTGTTGACTCCGTGAAGGAATGAACGCATGTTGGCAGACACTGCAGAGCGGCGAGGCCTTTGGTGTGAAGAAAATTATTTCTCAAAGCATGTTCCTTGCAAGTGCAGTTCCAAAGATACTCCTAGGCAAAAGTAAAGGTTGTGTGGTCTAGTTAGTTTTATATATACACTTCATATTATATTCCAGTCTTTATTTTTGACATGTAGATAGCTCTGATTTTTGCCATGCAAACAGCTCAGTTAAGAAATCTGTTTAACTTTGTTTAATCCCACGTTGTCCCAAAACTGTTTCTCATACAACAGCTGTGTTTTGAGGAATGAAGGAGTGCACACTCTGCGAGCACACATATGGGGCCAGCAGTTACACACCTTGCTGTTCTTGAGGGTGCTACTATTTTAGAGCCAGTACAAAAGTTTATTTATGCACTATGGACTTTATTTTGGAAGGCAAGAAAGTGCGACAAATTTTAAGATGATATTTGATAAGATAATGAAAAACCTGTTAAGTTTTGGTACTTAAAAATGTTAATATTTTAGAAATCTAGAAAAATACCTCCCCAGCGAGACTGACATGTAGATTTGAGGGACTTCCTTGACTCCAGTTGCCAGTGAGGGGCCTGGTAGGAGATCCCAGGAGGGAAGCATGAGGCCAGGGTGTGCCCTCCCCTGCCTCCTCCCTGCCCAGGAGCTTTGGGTTGGCTGCCTCTCTTGACCAAGTCATTTTCTCCGTGGGGGTCTGCCTACATGACTTGCTCCTTCTGGGTTCCAGTAAAATTCCCTCCGTTTGTGCTTTCTGATCTACAGCCTCGCTGTTTCCATCTGAGATATTGCTCGCTCCTACGATTTCCCTGGGGCCAGCTCACACCTTTTTAAATACTTTTTTCACTTGAACCCTTCTTGAATTATCCTAATTGTGTACTTTTCATTTCCTGTATTTTGTTTAGCTCCTTCTTGAACAATCGGTTATTTGAAACATGTCTATATAACTCTCTAATGTAGTTTTCAGTCATCTTAAGATAATTTTTGAAAACCGGATTAATATTATTTTATTTTAAACTATCTAAAGGAAAGAAACCTTTAAAGTAAAAGTTTTGCTAGACAGTTCAGAGTCAACTCTGACAGTGGATCGCAATAGTCAGGTGCAGAAACTCTAGACAAAATTGCCCAAGTTTTAATTTGAGTTCTGTCTCTGTTAACTGTGTGACCTTGGGCAAGTCTTTAAGCTCTCAGGTTTTCGGTTTCTTTATGGGTAAAGGAAGGATAATAATAATAGGTAATCTAAGGATTGTTACGAAGATTTTAAAAGTTAATATTTGTAAAGCACTTAAACAATGTGGCGTCCACATTAGGTGCTAAGTGTTTACATGATAGACGGGATGATTTCATTGAGTGCCTATTGTGTTGTAGGCAGTATGCCAAATACTCTTTCATACTTTATCCCATTTAATTCTTGGAGCAATCTTGTGAAGTAGATATTATAATATAATTCATTTAACAGAAGAAATTGAACTCCTGATTCCAAGACCATGAAATTGCAAGTCAAATAATTAAGTAATTTGCCCCGTCCACATGGTAAGTAGTGAAGTTGAGATATGAAGGCAGATCGGACTCTTTTTATTAAATTACACACACGTACACACACACACTGTTTATACACGTGTACACACAGACATATCTTTACGTACTGTGTATAGTACTGAAAACACAATGTTTACATTTATAGACTACTTGCACCTGGCACGTCATCGATGTATTCATCATTGTTGGTTCTTCTTACTCCTGATACCAAGTCCACTGCTCTTTTCACTTTACCACACGGCCTTCCATCTTACATGTAAAAGAGAAAAAGGAACTTTCTGGAAATTCTGCGAGTATTAACTGGAGAGGAAAAGAATGTAACTTTTTTCTGCTGCCCAACCTCACTCCCCCGACAAGATAATGAAAACGTTAAATTAACAACATACTTGAAAAGATACAAAATTTGGATTTTCTCAAACGTACTAAGCTGTTAACTTGGAAAACCGTGGAGGGTTGTGATTGCTGCGGCGGATGCATCCCAGGCAAGATCAGAGGTTATCAGGGGACCAGCGAGACATCACAGTAAAGAGCTCTGCCTGTTCTCAGAGGAACTGATGGATGACGTGCGAGCTGCCACTGGAATGCTTTTGAATGTTCTATGTGGATGTCACAAATGTTTGAAATTTTGTCAGTTGGTCAAATGGCATTGAGACAATAAAGCTTCGTTAAATCACCATTCACTTAAAACATTATCTGATTTTATACAAAGATGATTAGAACTTCAATGAGAAGGAGCCTTTTCTAAACACCATTGTAAATTTTATCCTTACCACTGTTATGCCCGTCTTCCTTGCTAAATTTGAAAATATCTTTTGAGTTAAGGATTTTTAAATTCTAAATATTACCCTATTATGTTAATTCCCAAAGGATTTAACTGACTTACAAATGTCATATAGCTTGTTCGTGGCAGAGACTGGATTTAAATAAAGTTCTTTCTATCTCCCAAACCCATGTGCTTTCTTCTGTACCATTGCCTCCAGCGTCAGATGTGCATATGTATTTTTTCTTTTTAATTCTATAAGAGTGACTAGCTCACAAATCTGTAAGTTTTGTGGTTGAACATCTAGAGTAGTACTTATTAGACAAAAGTTATAAATTTCACTATTTATTAGCCACTTCTGCCCTTCCCTTTAGAATAGACTGCCTACCTATCTATCTATCTATCTATCTATCTATCTATCCATCTAAGTATCTATCATTTATCTACCTATCTCCATCTATCTAAAGATTTGCCTGTAGTCTAGAGGCTCATAAATGATTTGGTAAGGTGGCATATTCCTTTTCCCCCTTTTGTAATATTAGGAGCACTTTTCTGCTTAATAAACAGAAGAAAAAAGAAAAGTCAGTTTTGTTTTATAGCATCTAAGTTATCTCACTGAAAAATGCCTTTGGAATCTACATTTTATTTTATTTTATTTCCAGTTTCTTGACTAAATGTGTTTATTCCAACTTCAGGAATAGCAATATTAATAGCGAAGCTCTTTTACTGTTTGACTTCTGCCTTTGTTTTAATTGGCCTTTTTTTAAACCACAATCAATATGTATAATATCTTTCATTCCATACAGTTATTATTGACACTTTTTAATATTTATTAGTATCACTATGTTATATGGATATCTTGTTACCTTTTTTTTTTCTGGGAGTAGGGGCTGATTCAACTACGTTTCCAAAAGAAATCGATGATTGATTCAGCTTCTGGACCCATAGGATTCTTGAATAGTGGAGAGAAAACTCTTCATCTGTTCTCTTCCCAATTCTCCCCAGGAGCAGGATCTCTGACCTCCAGGCTGGAGCCCTCCTGGCCATCTTCAAGTCTAACTTTAAGTGCTGACAGAATTATATAGTACTTGCCAAAGCTATGTGAATTTATGGACTAACAAGTCATTTGTCACAAACCGGAGGTAAGTGAGATCCTGAGTTGGGGGAAGGCAGGAGCCCTTGCTCCTGTGACCCATGACCCGGACGCTGGTTGGACTAATTCCAGTCATGCATACTGGGTAGTTTCTGTAGTCAGCCTGGACCTTCTGCTCAGTTCCAATGGGCAGCCTTATCCTTTTGGGGGATAAAACCATTTGGTAATTTCTCCGTGATAAGCTTAGCATTTTATGGTGAGGAAAGTACCAAGTTTTCTTATCACTTTCTTATTGTACACTGTTTTTTTTAGAATGTTATATTACATACTCCGTTTCTTTTAGGATTATTTCTCTCGTTCCCAGAGACCCTGTCTTACCTTGAGATATTTAGTTCATTTTTGGAAAGTCAGAAAGTACTTCTGAGGAATGATTTTATTAGAAGGGCTAACCATTTGATCCAACCTCTAAAGAATGTGGCAGCAAAAGATGTTTCTTGCAGGAAGAAGGACACTATATAAACGAACCCATCCACATTAGGTGAAACATTTCACAACATTACTTTTCAAATAACAAACAGCTAATTGTCGGCAAATTTCTATGTCAAATGTATAAACAATTAGCCAAATATTGGAGTCTTGGAGAGTGAAAGAAATTACTTGGATCAGAAAGAGTTCAGGCTGGGAACATGTAAGAATTTTAATGACAGTCACCCTCACAACAGTTGGGGGAATACTTGCTGCTATTGCCAGATGCTGTTGCTCTTCATCCAAGCAGAACAGTATGGTGTTTAAGTGGGTGGACTCAAGACGCAGGTCATCTGGATTTGGATCCTAGCTGTGTCACCTGAAAGCCATGTGTCCTTGGATAAGTTATTTAGCCTCCCTGTGACTCAGTTTCCCCTCCCTGTGACTGAGTCACAATAAGGAGTAGTAATATTACCTACCTCAGAAGAATGTCATAAAGATTAAATTAGTTATTATAAAGTACTCAGACTAACTCGCACACAAAATAAGTGTTGTGTAAATGTCTGTTAGGTTAATACCATGCTATCAATCTATTTACAATGTTAATGAGTCTGCTGTGTTCAAAGATACTGTACTGCAGGATGGTCCCTGCCTATAAGGGATGTTTAGTGAGGGAAAACTGATGCCATTCAGTATGGAAAAGTGGAAGCTGGATATATGCTTTCAAAAATAATGATGTAAAATTCTAAACTTGAATTGATTTTATTTTAGCTAGAAAATATTAAAGTGGTTACTTTTTATTGTTGACCCCCTAAGGGCAGAGACCGCCCATAATATATATATATACAATATGTATAAATACTTCACAAGGCATAGCAGAGGGGGAGACACAAGGGTAAGGGCTAATCAAAGTAAATTAAAATTTACTCATATAGATAAGAAGCTACTTTATATTACCTTATAATTAGGGTAAATGCAGCCCTACTAACACAGACCTGACCCTCGCGTCTCAAATATCTCCATTTGCTGAACTGCTCATGTCAGACCGCCATGATCATTCATGTTACAGAGAACTTGTTACAAACGAAAACCAAAATGCTATATTTACACTGTCTAGAATTAGAATAAAATTAAACAATTTATACGTGAGTCATATTTAAACAATCTATATTTATAAAATAATATCTTAGGAATTACAATTCTACCAAAATTCAATATAAGCAACTGCATATTCACTTAACTAGCAGCAATAACACGAAAAGAGAAAAATTTCAAGATAATTTTAAAAGAGAGACAAAATAAACTTAAAATGGAAGCAATTTATTCTTAAGACTCACACTTAATAGTCTACATTTGTAAAATATTACCTGAATTTTAATTCTATCAAGCTTCCATTTGAGTAATGGTATGATCACTTAACAGCAATGAAGCTAAAAGATAGAAAATGCAAAATTTCTTTAGAGAAGAAGCCAAAGAATTTTGCTGTGGTTCAGGCTCTTCAGAGGTAGGTTCATTGGAGGGCTGAATTCTTCTGCTTTCAGGATATGGGGAGAGGGGAAATACCCAGTGCTTGGTGTAGAGACATTTCTCCTTGCTAACAGAAGATGTGTTAGGCCGGGGGCATCTCTCGATGATGAGTATTCTTTGGGACGTCCATACTTGTCATACACGAACTGCCCCTGGAACTCTGATTCAACATCTGACTGGAGGATATGGTAGAGGAAGAAAGGCTGAACCTGAATCAGGTGTACATAGGTGGCCAAGATCATTTTGAGTGTCATTTCTCCTCGATTCCATCTTTGAAATGCACAAATCCTAACAGAAGAAGACAGTAAATTTTTAAGTTCTGATGGTCCAGAGAAAGTTTTCCAAGTTAGACAGTATAGGATAAATTGCATATGGCTCTTGTTCAGAAATTATTGGAAAAGTATAATGATGATGGAGGGAACACACTATGATTTTGATGCCATAGAAGTGACATTTGGTCCACAGAGGATACATTCAGACACTCGATCCCTCAGCCATCACAGCTTGATGGTGACCTGATAATCCAGAAGATGCTTTGGCGGTCCTCTCAGGCCTTTGACATATGCCTCACTTTAAACATTGGGGCATAAAGAGGTCCTTTCCACTTAAAAGATTAAATGAATCTCTGCCTCATTGAGTTTTCCCTTCTGTCATATGTATTTTCTTTTAAATTCGTTGAGTTTTCTCTCAGCCAATAGAATTTTCTACCAGTTATTATGAGCTTTATTTCTCCTGGGACGTCCTTTGGCTTTAATAAGAACAAATGCTTCTTCCTGCTTTTCCTGCAAGAAGTTTTGCTTGTAGGTGTGCAGCTGTTCACAATTATGGCTGATTGTTTCATCTGCTTTGGACAGTTTCTCCTCCATCAAGTGGTAAATTCTCTATTAAATGAATATTCCAGCATATTTTACTTCATTTTCTCAATGAAGGTCAGAAGGGACTGAGTCTTTGGTGAAGATTTCAAATATCGCGTTCAACACACTGCATTTTCTGTCTTCAGTGAAGTCAGTTTTAAAATTTTTAAATTCTCAGTTTAGAAAATTTTATTATGATATGTAAATCCCTTGTGTAGAATAGAAATGTGCTTAAGAAGGTGAAAACTTTGCAAGAAAATAATTTTAGTAAATGCCGATTTTTCAAAGAGAAACTTTGGAATTTGTGGAGCCTTTCTAAATCAGCTTTTTTTTTCCCCCATGAAGACCTTTTACATAAATATTGCTGAACATTCTTTCTTAAATGTAAACAGGGCTTGGATCATTTTTTTCAATGTCTGCTGGTATAAACATTGTCCATGGTTATTAAAATATTTTTAGCATCACAATGCAACTTAAGTATGTGACTTTATCCTCCTGGCTTTGGCACCTGCAGGAAATACGTGAGTTTCCTTTTCGGTATGTGTAATATGAAATATACCTGCCATTGCACGACAGGCAGAAAGTCACCAACTTAAGTCCATAGTTCTTTCTTCTTACTTTGCAAAGCAATTGATCATTAGGGAATTAATCTCAAATGATTTAAGTTTATATGCCTTTGTGAAATAGTTCTGTGTGTGAGTGAGTGTATTTGAGGAAGGCCTTTAATGTCTTTGTTATTGATCTTACTGTCCATTGATCTGCTTATTCACATAGTGGCGGTCTTATTATCTATTGCTACATCTGCTGTGAAAACCCAAATAGTATTGCTTATCAGAGCCTGGAATTGCCATGAGAGTAACTTCTTGTTTCTCTTCAAATATGATGAAAGATGGCAACAATAAAATAGTCTTGTAAAATGATCTTTTATTCTACTGTATTTCATTATGTGAAAGAAAAATTTTAAAGACATTTTTCAAAAGCCTATATTTCACCTAAATAAATCCTTCTATTCAAAGATATGTGTATACAGCATATGTATTTATGTATAAGCAGAATTTTTGTTTATGTCTGTGTATACAATATCCTTACCTCTTTTCATTATAGGATAGAATGCAAAGCTAGGCAGTCCTCTCAAAGGGGATTATCTTTTAACATATTTGAGTCAATTTTAAGAAAATCAACCACAAAACTTGATTAAATTACCAACTTTATTTGATTTTGTTTATTTTTAATGAATTCTTTTGTGATTTTTGTCTGGATAAAATTCAGGCTATACATTGTACCTTTTGGAACACACCCATCAACAAATTGCAAACTTCTGTAACTTCCACCATTTTGAAGTTATCTTCTTTTGTTAAACTTTTTACAAAATCACACACAAAAACATCAAGAAAATATCATCTAACATGCACTCCATGTAACTTTTGCACTTATGTTTGTTAATGCTAATAGATCTGGGGACAAATAGATTCCCTGTATAAACCTAGATATTTTTATTAAAAACTTGTGTTTCTGTAAGCTTGAGGTCTTATCTGCTTACTCACCACTCTGTTCCCAGACTCTGGAATAAAGCAGACGAATAGAAGAAGAATAAATACTAGGCTTTCATAAAATCACACGAATGGGTGGACTTTTGAGTTGTCATTGTATGTCAACATCATACACATCTATTGTTGAACAGTATTTTATGCTTACCATGTGCCTTTGTGTACAAGACAGTCCTTATAAAAAACATATGAGATACGAAAATAAAGATGCTCAGAATGTGTCTATTTTACTGGTGAGAAAGTTAACAGATGGCACAATGAGGCCAGAACTTCTGAGCTGTGATTCACCACACTCTTCATTCTACTGCCTCTCAACAGATATCTGCTCCAGCCAATAATCATGAGGACCGTAACAGCTATATTTCCAGGGAGATGTGTTGTTGGCATTTGGTTTATGGTATATTCCAAAATATAGTCATCCTCAATGATCAATAATTTACTTTATAATTTAACCAAATTATTTGACTGAAATTTAAGTCCATTTCTCCATAAGAGGACTCAGGCATTATGACGGAAAGTGAGTTATATTTTTTATGTAATAATCTTTTATATATTTGAAAGATTTACAAGTAATTTCTGAGCCTTTTCCAACTTCTGTAGTATTTTTTTATAGGACTTTCATTCCTTTCTTGTAGTAATTTTTATTCCATTCAATTAGCTATCTTTTGTCTCTCTGCTCCACCTTCAGTATGTTATCTCCAATTCACTTTATATACTTCTTTCAAACTTCATTTAGTGCTATTTCATATTCACAATTTTAATTAACTTTCTATAGCATGTAGAAATACATGCTTAGCCTAGTGCTCAAAACCTTAAATGAGCTAATCCAGCCTACCATTGCAACCTTATTTTTCTCTATTCTTGTTGATGACTTTCATATAACTGAGCTTCGGCCTGAAGCAGCATGGACTTATGAAATTGTGGTTTTATCATTTAAGATGTTGACTATTGAATAAGCGTCCTCAAAGATCAGTGGCACCTCATCATTTTTTATTTCATTGAGGCCTGTATTTGTACTGTGAGAGTTATAAGCTAGCGTGAATGTGAAAACAGCACCCAAAACAAAACGCTATTTTGTATCCATTCTACCCGAGTATAGTGTGGGGCTTGCAAACTTTTGGTCCCAGTACTCCTTTACACCCTTAAAAGTTGTTGAGGCTCCCAAGGAGCATATATTTAAGTGGATTATATCTGTAGATACTTATTGTAGAAGAAATTAAAACTGAGGTCTTTAAAACTATTAATTCATTTAAATTAACAACAAACCTATTATATGTTAACGTGAATACATACTTTCATGAAAAATAACCATTTTTCTAAAACAAAAAATAATTAGTGAGGAGAGGGACGCTGTTGCACATATTTGCAAGTCTCTTTAATGTTTTGCTTGGTAGAAGATTGCTGGATCCCCACATCTATCTGTACTCAGCCTTTTCCATGTCATTCAACAGGTAGCCTTTGGGAAACTCTACTGCACACTTATGAAAGAATGAGAGTGAAAAAGGCAAATAACTCCTGGATATTTGATGAATGTTGTTTTGATTTTATAGACTCCCTTAAAGCATCTCAGACCCTCCCTGGACGGTCTTTGGAACCTATCTTGAGAAACACTAGTGTAGTGAGCAAGAGCTTAGCTTTGAAGCCCCACTGCCTGTGTGTGTAGCGACACTTCACCTCCTAGCTTCGTGATCCTGGGCAAGTTATTAAACTTCTTGTGCCTCAGTGTGCTCCTCTCTAAAATGGAATTAATAATGATATCTATCTCTTAGAGATGTTTTGAGGATTAAATAAATTAATACTGATTTGCAATCACCACAGTGTCTAAAGCTGGGAATAGTCAGTTTTGTGAGTAAGGAAAATGCATTTTTCTCTACCTCCCTCTGTCCTTGGTTTTTTAATGTCTTTTCTTATCCAAAGTAATATTTATTTTTTTAAAGAGAGAAAAGAATGGAATATATTTTAGTTTGATCAAGGTTTTTGGCAGTGTTAATCCTTCTATATTCGAGTACAGCTAAATTATCCATAGGGATTTCAATCTGTACCTGAAAAAAATAAAAGCAAGTTCCAGACTTTTTTATTACCCGGTCAAGTTCTATTCATTCCTTTCGTATTCACCAGTCTTCCTTTTCCTTCAGCAACCTATCGGCTAAACTAGATTAAGAGAACACAAGCAAGTCTAGGATGAATTCATTCATTCATTCATTCATTCATTCATTTACCACAAACTTATCGTGCCTATGTCAGGCTTTCTGCTAAGCTCTGGTATGCAGTCTTATAATCTAGCGGAAAAGGACATACATTAAACTAGCCAACAAGAAAAATAAATGTATGAATAAAAACTGTGAGAAGAGTTTGAAATACTCTTTCTCGTTGCTTTTTATGCTTTGGATATTATTGGATAACTATTGTTAGTTAAGATACAATTGACATATATGAGTTATAGGTGGACAACATAATGATTCAATGTATGTACATATTGCCAAATGATCACCCCAGTAAGTCTGGTTAACATCCATCACCACACATGGTTACAAAATTTTTTTTCTTGTGATGAGAGCTTTTAAGATCTATTCTCTTAGCAACTTACAAATATGCAATATGGTATTATTAACTATAGTCACCATGCTGTACATTACATCCCCAGGACTTATTTATTTTATAATTGGAAGTTTGTGCCTTCTGACCACCTTCACCCATTTCACCCATCTCCCACCCCTCCCTGCCCCTGGCAACTGCTAATCTGCTCTCTGTATCTATGATTTCTGTTTATATAGATTCCACAGATAAGTGAGATCATATGATATTTGTCTTACTCTATCTGACTTATTTCACTCAATGCAGTTGCCTCTGAGTCCATCTACAGGGTCGAAAATGGCAGGATTTACTTCTTTTTTATGGCTGTATAATATTCTATTGTATATATACCGCATTTTCTTTTAGATATTATTTTTATCACATATTATGTGCCTATACTTTTATTAATATTTTAACCTTCACTTTGTCATCTGTAAAATAAACAGTAAGAAATTATTGTGTAGAAAAGAGAAACCATGGAAGGAGCACTAGCTGATCTAGGTTCTGGTTTCAGCTTTGGCACTAATTAGCAATATGGTTTGAATAAGAAATTAAAATTTTACTCTCAGTTTTCTAAATTGCAAAAGTAGACAGCTGTCTAAAATCCCAGAACAAATATTCTCTTTGTTATTCTAAGAATAAGTATATCTTTACATTAATTTTCACATGTTTAAATGCTGGAATTATCATTCTATTGGAGCATTTTTATGTTGTTGCATCTATTTCTTTTGACCTATCAATCCACGATACTACAAGTCTCTTGAAGGCAGACTCCCAAGCGCCCTTCATCTTGTGTTCCCGGATACTCAATCCCTGTTTTGTTGAACATTGAAAGTATTTTTAAACTATCTTTGCGATGGCTCATATTCCAAGATGGCTTTTCATTGTGTTTCCTGGCTTGCCCAATTGAAAACAGGACTGAAACTTTTTTCTGGGTACAGTGAAAAGAATAATGAGTGTTTTTACAAAGGGCTACGCTTGGTTGGACTTTTCACATGTGGAGCAATTGTCATGTCTTTAATTTTGTGTCCAGCAGATGGCACCATTACCTCAAATAAACTCCCATCCTAGGAAAAAACGGTAGAAGATAATGCACACATTTAAAACTAAGAAGATGTCATTAATATCCAAGAGAACATAACACAAATATTCAGACCTATACAGTTAATGCAAAGGGAAATGGTTTAAGAAGTGTTTATCTTTTTGAAAAATTTCTCCAAATTTTCAGTTTGTAATTCTTTGCAACCACTCCAGGAAATAAAGACTAGATAGAAAGAAACAAATAAACACAAACTGGGAGGTTATTTCAGCAGGAAAGGCTCCTTCAAGGTCAGGAGATGTTCCAAGATGCTTTTGGCTGCATCCTCACTCCACAATTTATAAAAATAATCATGAAAGGAATACAAATCATCAATTACCCCTTTTCCTAAGTTGTCCCTTGTCTTTGTTATACTTTGGTAGCTCACACTATTGAGAACTCTGAAACAGCCGTGCATTAGGCATTGCTGAAAATTAGAGAAGAAAAACAAGGACACGCTGATACTTCCTAAATTTAACTTGAGAAAATTAATGTTCAAAGTTTTCTTGGCATTGAAAGCCTTGATTCATAATCATAACATCCTCCTTCCTGAAAATTGTTATGTTCCTTTTCCCAATGGAGCAATCAACAGTTTTTCTTTCCTTTTAAAATCTGAAGTGAACGAATATTTACTCACAATTTCTTGAAATGTCAATTGTTTTTCTTTGATTTTTTAAAAATCTCCTTACTGCCTTTCTTTTTTATTATGTGAAACTAGACTATCTGAGATGTTAACTATTTATAACATTTAGCTATGATAGGTTCACCATTCTTCTAGTCAATTTTCCAAACAATGGATTTTATTAGCTGATTAAAATTAACTAATATGAAAGAAAATAGGATTTCTTGATATATTATGAGTAGTATGATATTATATTATATTAATATATTGTAATAACTTCTCATTTTATTCAATTAGGTCAAATTAATGACTTGGGGAAAGCACATAAACGTTATTTATTTTCCCTTAAATAGATCTGGAATACAGCATCCCTACTTAAGAGATTTAAGAATTACCCTCAGAAGCTATTTATATAGAGAGATTTTTATCATTCTAGCATGCTTTCAATGAAATAATTAATAAGGATTAACATCTAAAAAGTATAAGAGTGGAAATGACAGCAATTTGCTAATTTTTAAATTCTGTAATTTAATAATGATGTTCAAAGAAAGGAATAAAATGCTCTAGTCTCAAAAGTGTAGCCAGTCATGACTTCCCTAAAATTTCCAAGAGATCAACTCTTCCTGCTCACCCGCCGACCCACTCACCCCCTTCCACTTCCATGTCTGGAACCATCATCTTGAGTAAATAAAGAACAGAGGGAAGAAAAGTCAAGAATGAGGGCCTTGGCATAGGACAAGGAACCATGCAATCTTATCTTGAAAATTCCATCAAAATAGACTGGGGATCTCTGTGGTCATCAGTGTGCAGCGTAGTTACAGGATTGAGGTTTCTTTAATCATTTCATAGTCATCCGAGGAGGGGTTTACTGGTGAGAGGTGTTTTAAAGCAGTTTGGTCTCTCTTTTGATACTAGGTACTCTGTCAGACTCATCCATGTCAGTGTATGTGCTTTATATTTTCCTTCGGAATCTTACATTTTTCTGATGATTTTTTTCAGCGTTGATTTGTTCTGAAAATAAACGCATCCTCCTGGGTTCAGTGCTTTAGAGAATCAGCATGGAGCTCATAGAAAAAGAGAACTTTCCTGTCTTCTGCCTTCTACTCTTCTATGAGTGTTCAATGGTGTGTAAAGTGGTGGGAATTCAGTGCGTCTGCCACATGCGAGCAGTTACCTGGAGGGGGAGCAGGTAGAGGAAGACGCCGGAAAGAGCACTGGGAAATGTGGGGAGAGCCTAGACAAATTTTGTGGGCTAAAGAGAATTCTGGTGGTTGAAGTGTTTTCTCAAACGATTTTAAAAGTTAATTCACATTGCTCCTGGAAGTAAATTCTACCCTCATTTCATCTCCTCCTCAGATGTCTTAAAAATTATTTTTCTTTCTTCCCCTGTCACTGATCTGTGATGAAGCAATAGTAAGGCTTTTATGATTTTACGAATAATATGGTAACGATAGGAACTAAGATTGTTTTTACATTTCTGGTTTTAAAAAGCAAGTAAGTTATTTCAATACAGAGGACTTACCTTAAAATAATAATTGAAAAAACCTTATATCTAGGATATGCCACATTTGATTAAAAATCTTAAGCTGTAAATAAAAATCTGGTCCATTTAAATGTATCTTGGTTAGAGGCGCATGCCGTCAAATGGGGCTGTTTTATAGTTCACCTTGTATTTCACTGCTTGCGAACTCTGTGAGCAAACAGAATTTGTTCACAGGGTGAAACACATATTTATGGTCCTGAATAAACTGCTCAGATTCAAAAACTATTTGTGTGACAGTGCTAGACACAGGAATTCTGAAGCCAAATGGGATGTTTGTAGCCTCCATTTGCATATCAATGTCCAGGCTCCCCTTTAGGAATACTGCTGCTTCATGACAATGCTGTTGTCTGAGGTCTGGGGGAAAGAAAACCCATAAAAGTTGGGACTCACTTTTCAATGCCCTCGATTCTTTTCTTGTGCTTTGGAAAACTGTGAAACAGGGTCACCAAGTTCCATTCTGCATAGTTTTATTATGTTTTCAATGAAGCAATTGAACCTGCACAGAACCCAGACAGACAGACATCACAAGGCCACTTTGTGGAAAGGCAGCCTAGCTTCTTTAGAACGTTGACGCTGAAGCTCCTCTCCTGTGTTTCAGGGGTTTGGGGCTGGTGCACTGCTCTCTTAGTTTAAAGAACCAAAACCCTTAGGCAAAATACTTAGAACCCTTTTGCCTGGAGAAAAAGTACAAAATAAAGGGTTCTTTCAGCTATAGAAAACCCAACCTAAGAATGTAATAGTTATTTGAAAACCAGGCCATGGATACTGAGGAATTTTATAAGGCGATCTCATTTTCTACCTGGCTGTCAACCCGATGCCTGTCAGTCCTTATGTTTGAAATGGAATCACACAGAATCTGTTCACAGTTTTGCTGAAGTTTGGTTTGGAGAAAGTTATTTCTTACTTTTTTTCTGTCTGACAACCCTGTTGTCTTCTTGATGGGAATTTTAGTAGAAAGTTTTACCTTATATTTTAGAATGAGGTCGATTTAGTTAATTGCAAAGCTCTAAAGAAACATAGATAAAAAGAAGGGGTGTTTCCGTATTATCGCCTTTACCACTATGGCACATTTGAGAACACCCTGTGAGAGACCTCACGTGTCAGGCTCAGCAGTCTCTCTTCTTCACAGTTTGACTTGTGATATGTTTTTCCACACGACTACACTGTATTGTGTTGTAAAAAATTCTTTTTCAAACCCACTCCCTTTTAACTACCACACGTATTGTTTTGCTTTTCGGTTTTGTCATTAATTTACTCTTTCTATGTAATCCAGACATAGTTCTCCTGAATATTCTTTCATAGCTGTCTCAAGAATGACTTACACCCGATAAAATTGCTTTGAATGTAGGTAGTGCTGGGTTAACAGTATTTCAATTGCTTTGTGCAGAGCTCTGAACAATTTCCTGATTCACCGCCTGTTAGCTATCTTCCTCCTTCTTCTCAGCTTCCGAGGAAGAAAACCAAAAGTCTATTTGATGAAAGAAGCTCTTCTGATCATTGGTCACTTGGTGATCTGGTACTAAAGCGATGTCATCGCCCTTGTGGAGAACATCAATGGCTTCACTATCCTTGATTTTTACATAAAATTGCTATTACAGACCCTTTTCTGTTTTCTTATATTCTTGTCTGATATCGCCCTGCTCTTCCACCGCCTCCCAAATTGTACCTACAACCCTATTCCTTTCTTTCTAATTTGGTTTTCTCAGTGTTTTCAACTGCCTTTAGGTCTTCACTACTGTAATTATGTAGATAACTCCAAAAATGACCCGAATTCCATTTCAATAGCTAAGTCCTCCATTTCATATTTCCATTTGTAGCTATACTTATTACAAACTTGATAAGTCTAAAACTAAATACTGTAGATTATTTTCCTGTGGTGGTTTTATTTTCCTATGTCCAAAAATTCGTTGACACTCTTCTCTTCAAAAGAATGTGTGCTGAGTTTAATAATCCCTTCTAATGAATAGAATGTGGTAGAAGTGACGTGTGACTTCCGAGGCTAGATCATAAAAGGCTTCTTTGTCACTCACTCCGGGAGAAACTAACCACCATGATGTGAGGACAGTCTTTATACACCATGTGGAGAGGAGCGTGCCGGCCATGTGTATCTTGGAAATGGGTCTTCCAGCTTCAGTCAAGCCTTTAGATGGCAGCCGCAGCTGACGTCTGTCTGACTGACTGCAACCACATGGGAGACCCTGAGCCAGAATCACCAAGCTAAATTGTACATGAGTTTCCAGCTTACAGAAACGGTCTGAGATTCTAAATATTGTTATTTTATGTCACAGACTTTTGGGGTAATTGGTTATGTAGCAATAGATAGCGATTCCACCGCTCTTCCAACATTCACCTCTTTTCCTGTATCTGAACAAATTTTAAGTCTCGTGGCTTCTTACTTTGAAGTGATCTTGGTATCTGACCCTTCCTAGAGACATGATTGCCAAGTTACCCGCAATTTAGCTCAGATTCTCACCTTCCAGATGGCTGAAATGTTTAGCCTCTTAACCAGCCTCCCCGATTCTCTTCTTTCAGTCTCCATAATGTACCTATAGAAGATTATTTTTATCCGAAACACATGGATGCCATTCATTTCCTTTGCTCAAAAAGACTTTAGAGTTTTCCCTTATGCCTTCAAGATAAAACATTGTATTTGTTAGTGTAGTATATTATATTCTTGTTCAAGACTATTCACTCCTCCTCCTTTCCCTTGATTTTGCCTTGATCTCATTTTGTGACTTGCTTTGACCTTGTGGTGGGTGGAGTGCCCTCCCACCCTTTGATATTGGGCTTGGCCATGTGACTCACTTTGGCAATAGAGTCATAGCAGACAAGACACAGAAGCGTGAAATACACTTAGCTATTGGGCTTGCCAAATTGCACTTCTGCCATTCTTGCAAGAGGCACATGGCTCAGCTAGACTGCTGGTCCAGGGAGGATGAAAGAAACGTGAAGCGTACGTGAGCCCAACACAGCCAGACCAGTAGCTCGAAGTGCAGTTACCTACCCATGCCCAGTCTAGATCAGTCAATGGCCAGCCAACCCAGTGACAATAAATAATTGTTGTTTTAAGCCACTGAGTTTTTGGAGTGGTCTATCATGCAGTAAACTCTGTTACCTTAACTCCATCTTATGTTTTCAACATATCATTTTTTCTGTTCAATGTAACTCCATTACTCCCTGTCTGTTCTGTGTTCACTAAACACACTTGCCCCGTCCCATTGACACAACTTTTCCATTTTTACACCTATCCTTTAAGGTCCTTTACTGATAACTAATATTTATTAAGTTACTAGTAACATTAAGTTGTTATATTATCACTTTTATGATAGCCGATAGAATATTATTATTTTCACTTTAAAGATAGGAAAGCTGCAGCTTAAAAAGATTTTAAAACTTGTCCAAATTCACGTGGTAAGTAAATCAACAACAAGATTTGAACTCGAGGCTTTGTGATGAAAAAATCAATTACTAATAACTAAGATTATATATTCCTGTTTCAGCCCCAGTGCCTTCTTTCTGACAACTCCAGTCCGTAGATTATGCTAACTGTTCTCAACTCCAAATGCACTTAACATTCCCAGCACTAATCATTTTCGTAGTCATATTGAGATTTTTCTTCAGCATTATAGTTAACATTGCACACTGCAAACTTTTATTCTATTCAACCCTTGCAACTTCTTTTTGAAGAATGCGTAATTATTTTCTCCATGAGAAAAAGGGGAATCAAGGGTTGAACAATTTGGTCTGGGTCATTTAGCTCTATATGGTGGAGCTGAAAGAGAGCTGTTATGGGCTGAATCGCATGCCCCCCAAATTCAAATGTTGAAGGCCTAACCCTCAATGTGATGGTACTTGGACACGGGGCCTTTTGTGAGGTCATTAAGGTTGATAAGGTCATAAGGGTGGGGCCCTAATCCCCCAGGACTGGTGTCCGTATAAGAAGAGGAAGAGACACCAGAGAGTCTGTGTGTGTGCAGAGGAAAGGCATGTGAGGACACTGGGAAAAGGTGGCTGTCTCTAAGCCAAGAAGAGCAGTCCCACCAGAAACCAACCCTGCTGTCACCTTGATCTTGGACTTCGAGCCTCCAGAACTGCAAGAAAATCAATTTCTGTTGTTTAAGCCCCCAAGTCTGTGATATTTTGTTTTGGCAGCCAAGCAGACTAATGCAAGAGCTAAGCTTTTTACTCCCAGTGTCTTTGTCCTTAGCTTCTTACTTCTGTTCCACGCTATGTTTGTCATTAACTATCTGAGGACAGTGACAATATCCTTGTTTCCCGCACCTTATATTATTTGTAGAGTAGATCCTTAAATATGTCATAGGCTCACAGCAGGTTTAAAAGTGGAAAAGTCTAAAATGTCAATGTCTCTTGCTTTAAAGCTGAACAGCTCAGATCCAGTGAGTTCCTAAGACTTGGCCAAGAAGGCTCTGCAGTTAGTGAAGCACAGAGACTCGAATCCAGGACCCACCTCCAGCCCCTGGGATACAGGTTTTCATTACTTCACTGGAGGACACAGAAATTGAATGCGTCACTCTTACTGCTATTACCATCTCTTATTTTATTTTATTTTTTTTGAGAAAGATTAGCCCTGAGCTAACATCTGCCACCAATGCTCCTCTTTTTTTCTTTTTTTGCTGAGGAAGATTGGCCCTGAGCTAACATCCATGCCTATCTTCCTCTAGTTTATATGTGGGATGCCTGCCACAGCATGGCTTGATAAGCGGTGTGTATGTCTGTACCTGGGATCCAAACCAGGAAACCCCAGGCTGCTGAAGCGGAGCGTGCAAACTTAACTACTGTGCCACCGGACCAGCCTATACCATCTCTTATTTTTAACAATATTACCTGAACTCCATATACCCAAACTCCATAGAAATGAACAATTGAAACTAGATCCTAATTATAATAAGAAAGATTGATACCATATGATATACCAAAAAGAAAATAGAAATCCAGTATTCTCAAGGAATGTGACAAAGCAAATATATTTAGCAAACATATTCTTTTGTTTCTTATTGACTTATTAAGTGAAAAATTTTAAAATGTTATATTTGTGTGTGAGAGTGAAAAAATGTAAACATATTCTTGTGGTTAACCTAATTGTTGTTGTCTTTATTTTCCAGAAGGAAAACTCAAACTCAGGGGCTCAAGGACATGTCAAAGGCACAGACATATGTTCCTGCATTGATCAAATCAGGCTGTGCAGGTGGTTCGCTGCTCTGTGGTAGGTGTAAATGACTGGAGTTGGAACGGAAACTATCAAAACTAACCCCATAAAAATGATGAGAGGATCTTTTGCTATTATCAAGAGCTATTTTAAATGCTAAATCAAAAGGATGCCAACTGGTGGCCTTGTTGCTAGTCTCAGTAGAGAAGGAAATGATTAAATTAACATGAAGCTTCAAATCCATTCCCACTCGGTGGAGAGGTCTGAAATTGATCCTCATGGTAGCGTGTGAGAACTTGCACAGCTGTGGCTGGCGGTGCTTTTGTCTAATGGATAAACAACACTCACTAGTTGATAGTGCTGTCTCTCATTTTTACTCAGTTTTCCATCCCAAATTTAGACCAATGTGTTAGATCACAAAATTTCAGGCTCTTTTTGCCTTATTTCAAATGTGAATGCGAATCATGTGGATGTAAAATCACCCAAAACTCGGTCTGCAGAAAGGTGGCCTGGTGTGGTGGAAGGGGCACGAGAAGGGGACGCCTAGGGCTGTGATCCAGCCAAGTTGTGTCCCTTGGTACTTTCTGTGGCCCGTAAAGAGTCCCTTAGCTTTATGGAACCTGTTTTCCTCATCTGGACGCTGTTCATAATGAAGTCCTTGCTTACTTCAGAGCAATGGGGTGAAAGCAAACTAAGAATATCGTTCGCATTGGTATGATCCTTTGTAGTTCACAAAATCCTGACTGTTTTTGCTTCTCATAAAAAATGCAATAGTTAAGAAATGCAGTAATTTATTTTTTCAATTTCAGTGATAGGCTCAGAGGTTTTATATGCTCAAGGTAAGGAATTGAGAATAGAGGCTCCTTGTCCTACTTGTTAGATCACGCTCTCTGGCTAAAAGTGCACATGAGTGCTGTGCATGTGACGGGGAAGTGGTAGGCCATGACATCTCTGATTTTTAAAATAGTCTGTTGACAATCTAAATAATAATATTGGACTTAATTTTAAGAGTATGTAATGTAACTTATGTTTTTACTTACTCCAATTTTGGTGTGGGTAGGTTACTGAATTTCTGTTTCATTTTCCTCATTGATAAATTGGGGATGAAAATAAGCAGTAAATGAAAGTTGGTGATAATTAAATGTATTAAATCATGTAAATGCTTAGAACTTAACATATGGCAAAGATTCAATAAACATAATCATTATTATTTTTGCAATTGGATAAAGAAAAATTACACGTGGTTAGGATGGGTTTTAACCCTGGGAAACCACTTGGAACCGAAGAATCACTTCCTGGTGGTTTCGTGAGGTTGTGTTTACAATCCTGCGGCTGCTCCTTGTTTGCTGTGAAGACGGCCTGATGTAGGGGACAGTGGTAGCTCGCTGGATAAAGTGCCCAGAGGTTAAGGTCCCCACTGCATTTTGTCACTGACTTTTTAACCTGTTCACTTTCTATCAGAGCCTTGATTTCTTTGTACACAGAATAAAAACACTTGGGTTTTTGTTCTTGCCTCATTTAAGATTTGTGCAATGGTTCGTTCCCTTACTAAACAAGGAGGCAATGTGCTAGGGGTTAAGGAGATGAAGATTAAAAAGAGATAACCCTTGACCTCACAGATCTTAAAGTCTAGTAAAGGGAGGCAAATCTGTAAAGAGAGAATTAGAAGAAAGTGTTATATATACACAAGAATTGAGATGTGTGCAAACTGTAGCAGTGACATAAGGAGAAGGAATGACGGCTCCTTTTCGATAAACTGGTGTGGGGATAAGTTCAGTGTTGGTTTCTGAGAAAGTGACATTTGAGATGAGTCTTGAAGAGCAAGGATGTAAAGGAAAGGCCTTATAAACAAGGGACCAGCACGTACAAGTTTACAAAGACTTAAAGGTCAATACCTACAGTGTTGGAATTCTGCAGACACGTATTTACAATGTCTTCTTAATAATTCACCAAACCAAATCCAGAAATTAAAAATAAATTAGAGAGATCAGAGAGAAAGAAGAGGGGGCCCAAGATGAGATAAATTTCAGGGTGATTAATGCACTTAATTGTTTTTATTTATTTACGTTTTAAAATTTTTTGCTGAAAGAAATGTCCATTGGATTTCTGATATTTTTCCTAAGACACATTTAAAACTATGATCACAATAACCAATATTTAATAAGAAATGACCTTTGTTAGTTGATATGGATATTTAAAAATTAGAAATATGTTTTGTCATATAGCACTTTCCAGCCTCACTGGGGAAAGAAGATATGTGGGCTTAAATACACAAACCACGAATGCACACGCATGCACACATACTGGAATTTACTGGATATCAAGTCAATAACAAGAGTTTGTTGAGGTTTGGAAGAGGCATAATCAGTTTAGGCATCCTGAAGGAGCTGGGCTCTGTGCTGGGCGTTGAAGGATGTGGCACATTTCAGTTTCAGTAAAAGGGAAAAGAGAGCAGAGGAGAGCCATGCACAATGCACAGAGGTTGGAAAGTACAATGTGTGGGGTATTTTTGATTTGGTCAAAAAACCTGTTTGTACAGGAGTAGTGGGAGAGTCAAGGCCATCTTAATCTATCCGTGGTCTTTAAATGCCCCACTAACACGTTATTCAGACGTTCTCCTGTAAAATAGTGGGGAATCATGGTTGCTTTCGGAGAAGTGAGCACATGAACGCCTCAGTAGTAGGTTCTTTTAAAAAATTGAGTGCTTCTAGATATGCATAAGGATCACTCTCTTATAAATGAATCTTTTAAGAATACATTCACTGTTAATTCCAGCAAGAGTGTTGTATATTTAAATGTTACTTGTTACTGATTCATACAGATGTAACACTATAATCCGGCTTTTATACTTTTTAAGGCACAAGGACAGTGATGTCAGTGTCCGTTACACATTCTGCGCTTATTCAGGGTGAAAACTTCCCTGCCTAATTGGTTGGTGAGGTGGTCAAAATGAAATAGACAACATAGAAGTAACATTATCCGAACTGTATAAATTTCCTTTAATCTTTCCTTCCAAGTACTGAATGATTTGCTTAGTACCATCGTTCAACACATATCATCAATATTTATCATTAATTCAATATATATCCCCATTATATTGAGCTAGGTGCTAAGGATTCAGAGATGAATCAGGCTTGACCTCAAAGAGACATGTACTTGGATAAAACATAAGATAGATGCACTGGGTTCTTGGGAGAGTGAAGGAAGGAATGGCTGTTCTACCATATTTTTGTACGGTGACTTCACTGTGGGTGGGGTAATTGACTGAGTCATCTCTTGCTACTTCTCACACCCAGACGAAGCAGACACCTTGCTGACCTCCAAAGTGACCTGTTTGCAGTCTGCAGGGAGTGCTTCATTGTGTCACCTCAGTGTGGCAAAGTCTTAGGCATTTCTCAACAAGCTATACATTTGTGCACACTACTTTGCCTCCAAATCTGTCCACCCCAAGGTAGTGTCCTCCGTAGAAGAGAGGTGATAGTAACTGCAGAAGAATTTAGGAGACTCCAAAGAATGGGGAGAGAAGTTTAAAGAGGACTTTCCCCCTTCCCACTGGGAATCCTGGGAGACAGCTCAGTATGTCTAAGCAGAGACAGCTGGGACGGTCCCACAGTCTTCCAGGCCAAGCAGGGGCTGTGAAAGAGACTGGGAGTCAGGTGAGGAGACAGTGAATGCAGGCTTGATGAGGGAGACCACGAGGGAACTTTTGACATCCCAGAAGATGCTGGTGAGATATGATGCCAATGACCAAAAACCATGGAACTAAGCTGGTAACATTTTTTTTTTAAATGTGTGCCTAAATATGTAGCTTTGAAATATTGTAGCTGCTATGTAGATCATGGGATCGAATGTCTTCTCTCTCAGCCTTCTCCATTAAGAAATTCTGTCTCTGTCCTCTTTACATTCCTACTCCTCACTTAAATCTTTCTCATGACACTTTTTCGGGAGATTATAGCGAGTAACTAATGCTACTTGTTCTGTCTTCTTTATGAGATTGCACTCTTCTTGTCGGATTGTGTCACATTTGTCTTGTTATGTCCCCATTCCTTGCACGGCCTCTTGTACTTCTCATGTGGCAGGAACTTTGTTTATAATGTGTTATAAAATTAACTTACCTGTAAAGAAAATACCATTTAGCTTGTATTCCAGAAAAGATCCTTTCATACACCACATTGTAGGACAAGGTGATGTCACATAGCTCTTCTTTCTCACCGACGTGAATGAGTTCTTACGCAAACAAGACACTTAACCAGAGGACAAGGAATATTAGGAAAATTCTGCCAGTTACATAATGATAGTTTTGCAGAGAACTTACCCTGCTTTCTGTACTGCAGATGATGCAGTCTTATAGCTACAAATAGGTGTTAAGGTGTTATGTCTTCAGAATGCCATTTTCCTTGTCCGTTGTTACAGAAGTCTCTGATGAAAGGGCACTGTTTTAGAGAATATGTAGATCTGCCGTGAAGATTCAGATTTCCATTCATAAAAATACTCGTGTATGGAAGACTCTGGCTGTGACTCCTGAATACACATTAAGAAAATGAACAGAGAAACTTTAGTATGAATTCTATAATCCTAAGAATTTGCTTCTTATCCTGATCCTGGCTTCATTACAGGGATTATTGGAGTAGTATTTGTCCTTCCTTTGTCGCTGTTTATTTTATTCCACTCTCACAAGATTGACATTGTCTAATTTATTCATTTCTGTTATGAGACTTGAAAAAAATCACTGAACTATTGCTTTAAGATTTCCTTATTTTGGTTCCCAGCATCTCCGTGCATCTGTGTGGAGCTGTTCCACGAACTGGCCACCTCGTACTGGAAAAGACGAGGTATTGAGTCTTTCACACATATAGCCATACGTTAAAATAGGGAGTTTTTTGTTGTAATTAAAAGTAACTATAACTATGAGGATATAATTATGAAATAAATATTGGAGAGTCTGCTTGAGAAAATAGAAACTACTTACCCTGTTAAAAATAATTTTTATATGTTTTGAATTGTGAAACATTCATAATGAACATGCATTTTTACAATAAATTTATTACATGAAGAAGAAATATATTCATGTCTAATTAAGTATATGATGAACAAGATTTTGTTGTCTTTGCTGAGGAAGATTCTCTGTGAGCTAACATCTGTTGCCAATCTGCCTTGTATTTTTTTTTTGCTTGAGGAAGATTAGCCCTGTGCCAATCTTCCTCTACTTTATATGTGAGTCCCCACCACAGCGTGGCTGATGGGTAGTGTAGGTCCACACCTGGGATCCAAACCTGCAAACCCAGGCCACCAAAGCAGAATGCACCAAACTTAACCACTACACCACGGGACTGGCCCCGACAAACCAGAATTTTTATATTCTGGAACTAAAAGTCTTGCTGTTTGATATTTTGTGTATGTTTATGTATTTCATATAAATATATGCATTTATAGAAATATAAAATTCTCCCTATACATATACTTACATATTTATATTCATTTTCCAAAGTATTTGCATTTTAGAATTATCTAATACTTTAAAGGTAGTGATACTTAACTTATTAAAAAACAAAAACAAATTAATAGAACAATAGCACAAAAAACTCTCCAGTCTGAGAATGCATTGGCCATTTATTAACTTACTTTTTTTTTTTTTTGGTGAGGAAGATTCTCCCTGAGCTAACATCTGTTGCCAATCTTCCTCTTTTTTTTTTTCTCTCTTGAGGAAGATTAGCCCTGAGCTAGCATCTGTGCCAGTCTTCCTCTATTTTGCATGTGGGTTGCCACCATAGCATGGCTGATGAGTGGTGTAAGTCTCTGCCTGGGATCTGAACCCATGAACCCTGGGCTACCAAAGCAGAGCACACCAAAGTTAACTACTATGCCATGGGCCTGGCCCTGTATACTTACCTTTTAAGCCTTTCTTAACCTACATCCCACAGCATCAGGCTAAGCAAGCAAGAGAAGCACTTTGGATGGAAGCAAATGTCTTTGTAGTGTTCTTACACATTTCTATTCCCATTAATACAGATGTAGTAGGAATGGAGTGTATTTTTAATTTCTTTTAGGATCACAGCTATATTTTCCTTCTCATAGTTAATGGTAATATTTTCTCACTATTGGGAATTAAAGTCCAAAAAGAAGGAGAAAAAAATAGTCTTCAATGAATGTGATTAAGCTTGCATTTAAAAAGAATCGGAAAAGAAGAAAGCAGGAACACCTTACTTTTTCTTTTGAACTGCGTTTCACACCCCAAATGCTAATAGCAAACAAAGAGTAGAGAGTCACATGAAAAAACTGTAAAGGGTAATTCAATACAGGAACTTGCATAGAATTATTTTCCATTAGCTAATCAAAATCTTCATTAATGTAAATGAAATCTATTTTAGCTTCGAGGAATGTCGTTGATTCTTTAAGAGGTCTAAAAGAATAAAGAACAAATGTATAAGAATAGTAATATGATGGTAATGTGTAATAATTATACATCGACCTAATTGCACAATATAGTACAAAGTGTAATCAGTACAGTGCAGAGCAATTTAGTAATCATTAAAAATCCTTAGGTGTTTCCTTCACGGTCCAGTGATACAAAGCAAATGTACATTTTATGCCGATGATAGTCATCACTTTAAAATTGATTTTAAGCTTATCTTATGGAGTACAAAAATTATCTGGTGTTGATTTTGAATACCTTTTAAATATGAAAATGCTTTGGTGTTATATTATATATGATTTACTCAAGTTACATGCTCTAACCTTCCACAACTCAGCCTGATGCTTTTTTTTTCTTACAAACTGAAATGTACTTTGAGTAAAATCCTTCAGTAGCTGATATATCTCTTTTTGGTGATATATCCTAAAGATGTGCTAATTCCAGCATAAGGGTAAGGAGACAAGACTCTTAATCACTAAACCACAAAATCTTTTATGGAGTTGAATAACCTCCAGATGCTATTTTCTTGAGTCTTGTAAACTCATGTAAACATATTTCAGACAATAGCTGTTTTTTCCCTTTAATGACATCATTTTTACCTTTTAGAGGTTTACAAATGGCAAACTAAATAAAATAATGTCTTTTTTTGTACTCCAATAGCACTAAAAATGAACAGCAGCCTCTTTGCTAAGCTTGTCTACCAGCTTTCTGGGCATGTTTCACTTAAATGATTCCTTGTCTTCAAGAACACACACATTCATAGTCTGCATGCGATCAGGCCAGTGGTCACTTATAATGCTGTGGCATAGATTTGAGTGGGGAGAAAATGTTGTTCTATCTGTCAGCACTTCTCAAACTTTTGTGTGCATGTGAATGACCTGGGGATCTTGGTATAACACAGCTCGTGATTCAGTAGGGCTGGGTGGGGCCCAAGAGGCCAGCTTTCTAACCAGCCTCAGGTGGGCCAGGGTTGCTGGTCCAGGAGCCTCACTTTGTGTGCCAGGCAGGTGCTATGCAATGTATTTTCATCTTTTCTCCTGAGTTAAATGAAAGCTCTTGAGGGAAGAGACCTAACATATCTTTATCTTTCCCCAGCAGGACCAGCACAGCACTCGTATCTAGTGGGTGTCTGATAAATACATGCTGCTCGCCAGAAGGAACATCAAGAGTAGAAGCCCATTGCTCTCTGGTGACTTTTGTTTTCTTTCAGAATGCATAAACAGGGGGCCTGCTCTCCACGTGTAAACTGATCTGGTGCAATTCAGGTGAGTGGTACTGTGAGAGCAGCAAGATGAAATTAAAAGGCTATACTGGAAGTCACGGAACCAGATGACAAATTTACAGTTAGTTATTTTCGCCTATTCTCTGCTTTCCCTGTCTAGATAGAATATATTCTAGGACTGGTGCCTTCTTCAACTCATGCAAATAAAAGTGCAGCATGGTCCAAAGTACTGGAGTCATGAGAAGGTAAGGGGGAAACAGCAGGCTGAGGACAATGCCTTGAAAGTTCCATCTAATTTGAAAACATCATAGATACTCAAGCAGAACTACACCTGCATTGCTTTCACCTAATCCTCCTCTCTTCTAAGATGTGAAATTGTTTGTCCCCGAGGCAATTCATCCATGTTATTTCTCACTTAAAATTGCTCCTAAACATGTTTGGATACTGAAAAAGTCAAAAGTCTATAGCTGTTTTCTTTTGCTCCTCTATCGCTAGGCATCCGTTTTCAAATGTGCAAGATGAAGCCATCCTGTGAGACACTTGGGCAACTTGACTTTCCCGTGTGATGGGTGGGGAACTCCTTAACGTGTCAACAGACTTTTACACTCTGTGCTTAGGAAGTCATTGTTAGTTTATTTTCTAGTATTCCATGTAAGTAATGGCTTGGCTAAATGAGAAGAACGGTTGAAAGGATATTAACATCAAATCCAAACAGAGAGAGATTAAACAACCTTCCCAAGGTCATTGACAAATAGGTACCAGATCTCATCTCCAAATCTGCAAGTGACTTCACCAAGTTAGCTCATTCTTTCTTCCTAGACATCTTATTTTCCAGGAAGTAGTGGAGGTCTATGCAACTTTTGAAAATAAGAAATAGATTTTATTGTCAGATCTAAGACTAGAAAAGCATGGGTTATACTGTTAAAAATATGACAACTTATAGCAGAGTTTAAAATTGACTTCTAGCTATGTTTAGAACCCTAAGGAGATAATGGTAAGTCAGTCTTCTTTGGAAATATGTCATCATTTACAGGCAGAAAATGGTTCTCCATTCTAAAGAATAGCTCTCTGTAGGATTTGCTGAGTTTTCTATAGCTAGAGTTACTATACAAAATAAATGACATCTCAGAACATACTGTTGTCTTTGGTTTCAAATAATATATTTTATTATGTTTTTTCATTCCTGGCTACCATAGGGACAGAAAGAAAACCTCTCTTTAAAAAACTAGTGGCTGAAAAACAAATATTTGTGGTGCAATAAATTCGGAGTGCAAGATATCTTTCTTGGCTTCAGGTACTTTCCCAATGCTTATCTTTATTAAACATGAATGATTTGAAAATATAAAGTTTCTTGGAAGGATAATGTCATGGGCCAAAAAGAATGGAAACACAAAAGCTGCAACACATTTCTGGTAATGGGCCTCTTTCTGAGAAACTTGCTTTGTCTTCTCAGCTTCCTTTCTTGAACCAGCCCACCCTGGCAATGCTAAACCAAGTAGTCTTCTCTTTCTTGGTTTAAATGGGGAAACCAAAAGACACAAAGCTTAATGAACTTGTCTTTTTTAAAAAGCTTTTGTAGAAACCATGGTTTAAAAAGCAATATGAACTAGGCAGAAGACAACGTTGACTTCAATGTGTTATGTGTTAATCTGTTAGAAATACAGTACGTTTAGTGGCAGAATATTAGGAAAATATGTCTTTAGATGCTGGATCATTGATGTTTTTATTTTATATTCCTTTTATACACTTTCTTCAATCGACATTCATTACCTTTTTATAAAAACAGCAAGAACAGTTTGCAAAATATTAAATATTTTTACATTATGTGTATTTTATTTATAAATATTTTAAAAATTATCCATAATTATATTAACAAACAGTGACACCTAAGTCTTGAGGGGCACAAAGGGAAGTCTTGATGGGCAGCCAGAGTAGAAAATTGCCACTAAATCGTAGCTTTGGCGCAACCCCAGCAGTTTGGAGGGTGCTATCTCCCTCCTGGTCACCTCCCTGTCCCAGCTGAGCACTGAATGTCCCGGGGCAGTGTTGCTGGTCAGCAGCCTTGAGCCTAAGCACAGTGGTCATTTGCATTGTTTCTCAGTTCTCACCATTCTCCTCCCTTCCAATATCACCAGGCTGGCTCACCTCCCCAGTCTTCCCTCACAATTACTGCCATATCACACAAACTGACTTCTCTGCCTCCAGGCTTTCATTCCATCAACATGTCTCTGTTATATCACCAGATTAATCTCCTCCAAATATTTCTTTACCACGTCACACTTCTGCTAAAGAATTCCACAAAGGCTCTATTTCTTGTTTTTTATTTTTCCAAGTTTAAATTCTTTTCATATTCTCTAGTTATGCTATAATTGGTTACCAAATTATTTCTCTGAGTTCATAGTCTACTGTTCACCATGTCTCAATTCGAGTCAAGCAACTCCTCTCTCTTTCTCCTACGTAAATCAGGCACAATTCCACATCTCAACTCTTATTTGTTTGTTCTGCTATATACAAATATCTTCCTTTTTTCAATCTACTCAAATACTAATGACCCTTTGATCTGGCCTGATTCCCATTACCTCTGCAAACCCTGACAGACAAGTCCAACCTGCAGAGAGCTCTCTCTTACTGATTCTCACTTGCTCATGTAATAAGAAGATTAAAAAAAATTCTATTCAAAGCCAGACTAGAACCACTCTTCACATACCAGACAAGTGGCATTTTCATGTAAGGGGAGGTGATTCTTTCTTTAGGGAAATAACTTGACGGGCTCTTGACTGGGAATAGTGAGGCTTCCCTGAAGCATGGGTTAGAAAAGGAGTGCCAAATTGTTCTTCAAAATTAAAGGGTAGATATATGGATTATCTGAGATTAGGTTTAAGAGAGAGCAGGAAGTTTGGAAATACTGGAGGGGAAGAGACAGCAAGAGAGTCTGAGAAAATGTAGCTAAGTCAATGGTTCTAAGGAAGCATGGACAATGGGAGGTTACCCATGCCTGGGACCAAAGACTATAGCCATTTAGGTTTAAATTAGTGTCTGTCCTATGCTGTAAACCCCACCTTCCATTATCTCAGATCTTTAGGAAAACTCTGTCCTGTGTCAGTGGTATTCTGGAGGAGTGAAGGAATTGGAGCTGTGGCCAGTGGGGAGCAAAGCTGTGCAGACCAAGGGCAGCAGCTGCAGGGGTGTGATGCCAAGCGTCAATTGTTAGGGAATAGAATCAGAAAACTGAAGCTAAAGGAAACTAGGGGAAAACACCTCACCAGTAATTCTCAGCTATTGGAGTGGTTAGTGAGTTTTTCATAATATGTGAGAAAAAGCAAAGTTACTGAGTTGAAATATCAACCGGGAGGGGATATTATTTTCCCTGTACTGACTAGGGAATAATCCTAGGAATTTGCATGTCTAGCTGTTAGGATTATGGTTCATAGAGTTTGAATAAATCACGAGCTAGGACTCGTCTATTGTTGTCTTTCTCTGTGTGTTGCACAACCAGATAAGTTATATAAAGAAAGGGGAAAGGTTATTTTATTCAACTTACAGTCAATGCTTGTTTTGGATATGATAAATTCAATCGTGATATATGTAAATTGTTAGTAGTCATTTAAGATATTTGAAGGCTTATAATTCCTACCATTATGAAGTTAGTCTGTCACTTTAAAACTATGGTTTAGGGCAGGAAGATAAAATATATGATTTTGTCTATTTAGGAAAAACTAGTTGTCCTAGGATAATAGTATAACTTTTATCTAGCCAGAAAAGGCAGTCTCAATGAATACATGTCTGTTAGTGAGATCGCTTTCAAACTTTCAGAAAGTGAAATCAGAGCTGCCGATGGTTGGGAAAACCTTTGTTGTTTGAGCATGATGGAAGAAATGTCACACACTTTAAGTTTAACTCCTATGTTTTCTCATGGCTTCCAAAAAGTTTAATTGGAAAAGTGAGACTTTTCACAAAAACTAATTTGATGAGTGAATCTGAAGAAGTCAGGTGTGAAAGAGATAATAGACTTCAGAGAGTTGTGCTCACGGATGTCAGAATGAGGCAGGCAGGAGCAGGTAAACTGGAGTTATGAGTTTTTAGCATCATTCAAAAAGTAATATTTCTCAGAAAATTCCATTTGAATGTGATGTGTATGATAACTTGGACACAAGCAACGTATTCCCTGGAACTATTAATCTGTTTGAAGTGCTCAAAACAAAGAATATCATCCACTTACTGTATTCATTGTCTGGAGACTGACAATCATGTTGTGTCGAGGAGCACAAATTGTCACAATACAAAAATACTAATTAGTCACTAAGCACCAATAAAATTAATGCCCACTCAAATATCCCTCCTTTTGTAACACCAGTATTTGTGTTAGTCAACATCTTTGTCAGTCAGGGCCTGGAAGATTATCAGATGCTTGTGTTATCCAACAACACAATTCAGTTTCCTTGAAAAGTGAAAGTGCAAGAGTCAAGCTTTCCAGAGTGGTCGGGACCTGCCTGACCCTCATAGGCAGTCAGCAGCAGGTCATGCGGCTTAGATCAGAGGAGAGAAGCAAAATGGTGCATGATGGGCTTTCAACAGGGACTGGTCTGAGAACCAGATTAGAGATGAATCTGGAAAATAAAAATGAGCCTCTTTGCATGTGTGATATGAAATTTAAATTTGAAAAATAGAATGTGCCATAACACAATTTTCTTAGAAAAGGTATTTCTTACACAAATCAGTGAACACCTGATTCATTGTTGATTTGTCCTAAAAATTATTGCAAAGTTGCAATTATAACATGAATTTTAAAGATACAAATTAAATCAATTTAATTTCATAATTTATAGTTTTAATTTTCCAGGCTAAAGGCTAATTGATCTCTTTTCATGATGTAATATAAAATTCTCCATCCCTATTTTGGGTGGACTCACTTAGAATGATCTTTTTTTGCGTCGCCAATTGTCCTTGAATTCGCTTTCACACTTTTTTGTTTTAGTTTTTTTCCTAAAGCATTATTAAGATAAGTGTTGAGCAAGAATAATAAAAATAATCCCTTCATGATTAAAAAGATGGCATGTTACATATTCTTTATAATTACTCAATCAAAATAGAAAGCAACACAGTAAGTTTCATGTTTGAGCTATGAGTCAGAATTCGTGAGTTTCAATCCATCATTTTTTTGTTTAGTTATTCTCTAAGTGAGTATTTACTAAGTGTCAGGTAGTCCTTGGTGCTGGCCTTACAACAGTGAGCCAGCACAGTCCTACCCGGCTCTTCTTCTTCATGCTCTTGGGCAAATCACCCGGCCTCTTTAACACTGTTCTACAGAGAAATGAAGGAGATCTTTAAGTTGCTATCTGACTTTAACTTTCTGTAATCCAGTGATTCTCAAATGGTGCACATTTAACTCTGATGGGAATCCTATGCTGAAATAGGAGGACTATGAAAGGACAGTATGGCCTCCCGTTCTCCCAGAGCCCTTTCTCTGGATACGGGGAACGAAATTTATTTGTTTTTTCTTTTAGCTACTGCTTTTTAGCACATGATTCTGACACCTTAACAATTTCTGTACTGTATTAAATTTTATTATTCCTGGCAGGCCATTATTAGTATATTTCTCTTAATTAACTTTTCACCTAGTTATAAGCATGTGGACATGGGGGCATGAATATGCAAATACAGAAATATACAAATATCATGTTTAGTAGTACCTGCTTCATCCCATATATTTCATCTGTTTGTTCATTCATTCATTTATTCAAGACTTTAAAAAAATGTCTTTTATGTGTTATGCACAGCACAGAGTATGTATCAGTGAAAATAAAAATAATGGCATATAATCATAATGGTCATTAACATTTTTTGAGATTTCCATACATTACATCGTATCATTCTCACAACAACACATGTGGTTGGCATTGCTTGTATGCCCCTTCTACAGATAGAGACACACAGAGAGGAACTTGCTGATAAGGTGTGGAGCTGGCACTTGAATCTAGACCTTGAGACTGGAGAGCAGTGTGGTCTGTGCCCTCAGGAGGACACAGCTAAGTATAAAGAGGCAGCCACAAAACAGACAACATAATGCACGATCATTTAAGTAATGGCCATAACAAAGTACCACAAACTGGGTGTCTTACAACAGAACACACACACAGATGTTTGCACATAACATTTGCTCATTGTTCAACCTTGTGCTCAACTGAATCAAATTGTTTATCTAAACACATTTGGAAAGACTATAGAAAATATTCCAAGGCTGCCAAGAAAGATTTCTAAAGCATCAATAATATGTGAGGTGTTATAAAACCTCAAACATGAGAGTGGTTGTTAATCAACACATTTAAAAATATCTCAATTTGGCAGAGAGAAATAGCCCAAACACGCCACAGAGACTGGCAAATTCAATTTGGGGAGGTATAAGTGAGGGAAGAAAATAATTATCAGTTGAATATACTTTCAGATGGGATAATAAATTGGCTAATTTGGAAAATCATGCTGAAACTATTGTGTTATCTTCAGTTTTTAAGTAGTGAACTTTTAAGGAGGACATTGAAGCCTATCATGCCTAGGGTATGCTGTCATGGGGATCAAAGAGATGAGATTATAAAAACCAAAATGTCCGGCAAAGAGTAGCCAGTTTACCTGTTAAAGCCACGGGATATGAGGACTCATTGCTTTTTTCACTCAGGTTATCATCTTGGAAAGAACACAGTGGTGGCACTATCTCTGCAAGCAAAGGTCAAGAAATTTGTCTCTAGATGTCACAAGAAAATCAGAATAAGTGCATATTGCTGTATTCCAAACTGTGACCCCAGGAAGTCAACAGACAGCCCAACTGCTGCCACTGCCCACAGGAGGCAGTTGGTACAGAGATGACACTGAAGGGGACAAGACTACGAGCTACATTACCAACAAAGTCTTGACTCACAAAATGATATTTGCTTCTGGTCGCCAATTGGACTTCTGGCTCTCCTCAACCAGCTTGTTAATGGGAGTTTTTGTCAAAAAGAGCACTGAGTAGGGGAGTGAATGATGTGTGAAGCTAGAAATTGTAAAGAAAAAGCAATACAGTTCAGTAGGGAGAGTGCAGATTTAGACTAGCATCTGGGTCTGAGATCCCACTTCTGTGCGACAGCCAGGAGCAAGTTCCTTTCTCTCTCTGAGCCCGTGTGTTCTCATCTATAGACTGGGGATAGTACTACCTTGTGGGGGGTTATGCATTTACAATGCTTAATACTTGGAAGGCATGCAATAAGTGCTAACTATTATTACTATTATTAATCTGTTGGAAACGAAAAATTCAAAGCATTTCTCTATTACTTATTGTGGAATAGTACTGACGTCTTTTCATAATTTAAGTCCATATTTCAGAGTAAAAAAGACATGATGATTGATATTTACTGGTTTGACTTATAAAGTAAGAGTGACTTTTTACGTTAACTGACACACATTTGATTAGAAGCTTGGTCCTTCAACTTTAAAAAATAAAGTAATAATATTGAAACCGTAGAAGTAAATCCTAGCAGCTGCTTGAGGAATAATTTCAAATTGTGCAAGATCACAAATGAGAAGGCTAGCTATCACTTGGATGACTGTGTGTCAGATTCTGCTCCTGAGACCTTTATATCCGGTAACTCACTCAAATGAAGTATGAGCATAATTAATTTAATAAGCCACTGTTGGGGAACTCTAGTAAACATATTTGATGAGTTGAAAGGCGTGGTCTGAGTTCTGTGTTTGTTCAACCTGGGAGTTTGTTACTAGATCTGGGGTTGTCAAATTTATTCTGTAAATGAACAGATGGCAAATATTTTGGGCTGAGTGGGTCCTATAGTCTGTTTAACTACTTAACTTTGCTATTGAAGTGCAAAAGCTACTTTACATAAACAAGTAGATGTGACTTTGTTCTAGTAAAATTTTATTTGGGAACATTGAAATTTGAATTTTATATAACTTTAAATACCACAAAATATTCTTTTGATTTGTTTTCAACCGTTTGGAAATATTAAAACAATTCTAATTGGAGAGCTGTAACAAAATAGGCAGCCAGTGGGCCAGATTTGGTGCTGGGGCCATCAATTGAGAAATCCTGTGTTACGTGAGCACGTATGTGAAATAACCATTTGTGGAAAAGACTTCGCATCGCATCACTGGAAATAGCACAGCTTCCTTCCTCGAGTGTCAGCCTTTTTCTTTATGTTTGTAATCTTGAAACTTATGGAACTGCTTCCTGTATCCAGTTAGACAGCAGATGATCTATTCAAGTTAGTCTTTCATACATGAAGTGAGTATGAGATTTGGGGCCATAAACACGTGGGCAAAAACATCAATTTTAGTACAAACATATTCTCTATGATTGAATTTTCTTGATACTTCAAAATTTTTTCTATATTCATTGAACACTCCATCTTAAGCAGTTTGGGATTTCCCCTCTCCCCTTTCTCCCAGGCTGTATCTAAATTCTGGAGGATGACATAGTGCTAAGGCAAAGCACTAGGGGCAGTGCCTAGCCCTCGTGTGGCATCTATCCATGTTTGTATCTGTTGAAATGTCATGGTCCATGGTCCGATGACCGTCCATTGGACACTGTCAACCCTCCATGATGACACACTGGACATTCAGTTTCCTATCTCACCTGTAGTGACAATTTTGTTTGTTTCTACAGCCCCTTCCTCTCCTTTGAGGTCTCTTCAAGTTTATCCACTCTTTCTCATCTAAATTCAACCTTCTTTTGGGGGCTTGTGATATGTTGAACTGCTCTACTGCACTACATTGGAACTGTGAGAAACTCAACATTTCTGTCTTCAGCACTGCCATCCATGTGGCCATTTCTGGGCTAAAGCTTGCACACTATAGTGGGGTGGGAATCCTGCAAGGCTGCCACCTCCGAGGACTCATATTTGGAAGTATGGAACAAGTCCCCACTACTTTTGGACCCCAAACCTATAGCGGATTCTGTTGCCCCCTGTTCGTCTCTTCTCAGAGTCCACATCTCCCTCTCATACTTGATCATTCTCAAGTTCAGCTTCACTTCCAGTTCAGAGGTATTTTTTAAATCTCTGGAGTAGCAAAAATTTGCTCTTATGTTGCATGCATTCTTCCAAATATGTTCTTTGTGGCATTATCTTTATGCTTTGATTCTTTCAACCTCTGGACTTTTGAGATTCAAAAACTTTGTCTTTAAAACTATTGCCCTGCTGTATATTTCCAAAGTCAATTTTGAAATTCAGAAACTAAAAATTGACTCTATTTTATCCCTCTGTGTGCACACTGCTTTGAGGACTCTATTCTGAGGGCACAGAGCACAGATCGTGCCCTCTCTTATTGAGGGGAAAAGTCCTGGGACCACATATAAACCCTGAGCTCGTGTATGGCATGGTTAACACAGTGCCACTGTGTCTGTCGCTGTGCCCTGTTCAACTGGTTGAACACCCAGCATATGGTGAGCCGAAGCCCACTCCAGAGTCCACAGGAAAACTCCTTTGAAACGTTTTACTTGAGAGCCCAGAATTTACATATGAATCTTTGAATGAAAGAATGTATCTGGAATGTGTTAGATTCCCTGCCACATCTTCCAAGGAGGCAGATAGCCAAAAATTCTCAAGAATTTTCTTCAACTTTTGTCTTTGGAAGTTAACATATCCTGTAACTGTGCCTCAGTTATGTATTGCCATTGTCGATTTTTATTTTATCTTTTTTATTAATTAATTGGGTCTTTTGGTTTTATGAACAAAAGCAAAAGAATGTGGTCCCATGAGTGTGTGCCTCATATAATACAATTTCGCCAAAATTAAGAACAGAAAAACAGAAAACATTGTCTATTGAGCATGAAATGTCAAAGACATATGATGTTTTTGTTTGCTTCTTTGAAGGTCAAAAACTTGTTTCATGTTTAAGCCATGAAGGAAGGGTTGACATGTGGATCAAACAGAATTGTAAGGCCAGCCTTCCTTGCAATCCGACCGTAAGGCACAGTATCAAAAGCGCTACATTTATTCACATGTATTGTGATTTGACCAAAATTGTGAAACTTTAAGCTACCAGGCAGAGCTCTCACATCTTTGTCCATGAGCTTCAGAATGTTTGTGGACACAAAAAATTGCTAACCTGCTCTCTGTCGTCAAGTAAAAGCTGATCATCACGAGTTTTTGCCAGTCTCAAATAAGAATGCTTAACAATTAAAAAAACTTTCTAATGTTTTTGAAACATGCAGGGTAATTTTTTCATCCTTCAGAAAGCTCTGCTTCTTGTATTTCACTTTTGTCAATCATTCTGAATGCAGGTGGTAGGTTTGTTTTGTATAAATTTTCCTCTAAGCCTAAAAAGTGAATCAAAGACATCAGGTTCACAAACCTTTCCTATTATCTCAACTTAACGATTCCAGAAAGCCCTGCAATTCACGGGACCTGGTGAAAACAGATTAGAACTTCTCAAAGGTTTTTACAAAGTCGACTTTAATTTTATGAAACTGCTTCTAATTTAGAAAAATTATTTATCTTCTATCCAACATCTGAGTGCTCTGTCCAATTAACAAGACCTTGGCCACCCATGACAGAGTTTATCCACTGGTTATCTCACTTGCAGAAGCGATGTTGATGGAATGTGTGATAAGCTCTGATTTCTTCAAGTAGTACTCAATCTCAGGCCAATTCTCAAATGAAAGCTAACAAAATATTCTGTGATCTCTAACAGCTGACTGATGGGGGATGACATTTCAAGCTTTGAGCCGGAGATTCAGAGATTGGGTCTTGAACCAGAGGTTTATATTTGCATCTTCCTCAGAGTAGCAGTTAGACACGTAACAAAACTGCCGGGTTAGCTGACACTAGCTCACTACTGTCTACAACTTTGGGCATTGTACTTGATTTGCCCAGCATTAGGCAAGGATAGGCAGAGCCAGGCCTCGTGTGTGAAGCTGTTGACAGATGAGCAGTCCTCCATGTTGCAGAAGCCAGAAGAAAAGAGCTAATTGTCTATGGCAGTGAGGATGAGGTAACCTGCCTTCCTTTCTAAATAAACAGATGGAAAGAGTTTGCAGTTCATTTCTTTCCATGGTAACAATTTATTTCATTTCTATGTTTTACAGTAATAGAATGAAAATCTCTTCTCTTTGGGGAAATTTTATTTTTCTTTAATTATTCTACCCAAACACAAGAGAGCTGAGTCTTCTGGGGATAGGTGCAGTGAAGTCAAAGTTAATTAGTTTTCTCAGAATGCACTGCATTTGGGTAAAATATCACTTCAGGAGCAGAGCCACAGTCAGATTACTCGATCAAGTGCTGTGTTCCTAGAAAGGCAAATTCTATCAGAAAAATCTACATAGAATAATATTTCACCTTCCTTGAGAGTTGACAGCATTTGATACTCACCTTGGAGTTTTCCATGGAGTAATTTCTTTCATCTCCACTTTATCTTTCCTTTAAGATGTCAGATGGCAAGGGAAAATGATGGAGTGGCCTGCAAGTCCCTAGTGAACTCAAGAACCATGTTGATATTTATCTATAACGTAAAACTCACAAATCAAATGCTGCTTATTTTCCTCTTACGATTGTCAAAGTTATACATTCTGCAAAATTTCAAGGCTAAACAGAGACATCTACCTCAATGATCTTTAGTCATTTCATAGATAGGTGTTCAGATCAGGCTATGAGCATTACACAAATATGTCTGTGACACAAAAATGAGCTCTCAAGTTGAGTGTTTGTTCTTTTCTTATCTCATTACAGGCTGATTACATGCAAGCATGCCAAGTACATGACTTAGGTTATTAAAATATGCAGCTTCAGCACTGATTATTATTCCAAAGTGATTCTATTATTAATTTATTAAGCATGTGTCTTGTAATAGACTCAAGACTTTTGTCTCACAAAAGAATAGCATTGTTATGTACTAATGGAATAAGCAAAGTATGAACCTCAGATTAATACTTAAGACAAGTTATACATTAATATCTTCAAGTCAAGGTCTAAGAAAGATTGCCATGTAATTGAGGAAAAATTCTGGAGATAATCACCATAGGCATGTCTCTGTTAACTGAAAAAATAAATTAGCCATTAAAAACCAGGTAAGTAGCTAAAAACAGACACTTTCTTCAATAAATTCACTTCTCTATTCATCTCATGTCTTCCTTAGAAAATAGCAGATAATAAACGGAAACCAAGAAAACAAGAGCCCTTTCCACAGTTCTAATCAGTCAGCTTTTCTTCCTTCTTGGCTCTGTTTTGTAAAATCATCTCAAGGAGTAGTAAATACTTGACCATCCAAAATCTTCACTGCAAGAAAGTTACCTTATTCAGTGAGGAAATTTCAAACCAAGGGACTATTTCTCTTGTCTGTATTTTTGTGTGTGTAAAGAAAAACACTTTTCACAAAACGATGGCCTCAAGAACATCCAATGACTTTTCCGTGGAGTTCACCTACTTAATTCATGGATGGATCACTAAAGGGTGAGATAAAGGAGAAAGAGTGTTCAGAAAAGGGTCAAACAAATGCCTTTTGCTTATTTCCCTTACATAGCTGACAATAGCAAAGGCACAAACTGATTAATTCAATTCCACAATTATATATGCTTTTTCTATATTTGCCCTGAGTAAGGTCAACTAATCATGATTCATTTTTTAATGTCATAATTAGCTCAAACATTAATAAGAATTCTTGCCATCAGTGCTTTTTACAAAATCTGATAGACAAAGTGTGAACTTGTTAAAAGCCTGATAGAATGATATGAATTCCTATGGTACATGGGAGCAAATCTGATTTCTGTTTCCAATTATGGAACAAAATAGTAGATTTTGTATTTTTTAATATGAGAATTAATTCACTATTATGAAACATCTTACATGGCCATCCCAGGCCCGTTTTTTGAACTCTCAGAAATTATGAAAATAAGAAGTGAGAGACCAATGGTGCAAGGGCATGTAATAGTGGAAATGATAGAATTGAGCAATTCAGAAGATTTAGGGTTAGTTGGCTTTGATTGTTGGTTCCTACAAAGGAAAAAATCTAGTACTGGAGTTTTAAAATCCGTGCCTGTTTTGCATCAAATCTGGGGAGAGTGACTATCAACAAAAAAATACCAGTTAGTGCTAACACTGTATAAAGCTACCAGATTCTCCTATAGGCCAAGGCTGGGACAGGATGTGTAATCACACTAGAAGCTATAAAGAATGTAAAGATTCAAAGAACAAAGATCTCTCTGCTCCGTATGGGCTTGCCTCCTCTCTTTTCATAGCACTTTGTGCTTGATGGCAGTAATTCATGTATTCTTTCAGAAAATATTTCTTGAGAACCTACATCATGTCAAGTGCTGGGGTAGGCTGTGGGCATACGTTAATGCCTTCATGGAGGTTAACATTTCTCTCTCTCACTAGTTGTAATGAAACGTACAACTGAAAATCAACTACAGCCGTGGCAGGTGCTATTACACTTGAAACATAACAGTTCAGTGAGATACTACGGAAGAGGGACAGTTTACCTAGTGTTGGAGGTCAGGGAAGGATAGCCTGAAGAAGTGACATTGAGGTAGCACTGAAAGTGCATGCAGAAGGTCTTAGGGCGAAGGAGAGACTGGCCGTGTGAGCTCCTAAAGACGGCCCTGTTCAGTGTACCGGGCTGAGAGAGCTGAGGCCAGAGAGGCAGCCTAGGCAATGCAGGGCTGCTGTCTGTGCAGAATTTTTACACTTATTCTAAAAGCAATGCAAAGCCATTGAAGTATTTTAAGAGGATAAAGAGTTTGCAACAATCATATTTACAATTTTAAAAAATCATTCTGAATATAGGGAGGTGAATAAATGGGAAAAGGATCACTCCTTATCGTGAGGCAAGAGAAAGACAGGAAAAATAAAACACTCAGTTTCCGTATGAAAATAGTCAGGTTTCAGGTAAACATGATGGAAAGACCTCAGTTGTTAGATAATCTGTCATTGTCCCACTTAATAACATGAAAGGGATAAAAGAAGTATAAACTCCTTGAGAACAGGAGAAAAGTAGTGAACAGAGCTGGCAGAGCAGTGGCAGCTGAGCTAGCAGTGTAGGGTGGATAACCATGAGAAAGGAGCCACCAGTCTGTGCACAGAGAACCAAGAAAGGCTCGGAATTGGCAGCACGAAACTCCCCAGACTGTGCATGAGATGATGGGCTAAAAATATGGCCATTGGTTTGAAAACTGTGCTGAAAGAGGAGGAGACAGAAGATCCAACTGAAGAGTCATGAATTCTCTCCTCGCCCGCAACCCTCCCCCAACTTGCGTTTTAGTAGGGCATCCAGATCCCATTCACTCTCCTGTTCGTCTATTCATTCAATGGCTATTTGTTGGCTGCCTGCTATGTACTACGCAGTGAGCAAAACGACAAAGTCTCAGGTCTCATTCTAGAAGGGGATACAGATAACATAAAGAAACAGCAAGTAAACAAGAAAAATATCAGATAGTGATGAGGTTTAAAAATAGTGTGATGTGATAGTGAGTGACTATCATCAGGTTGACCGGTTAGGAAACCTTAGTCACAGGTGTGAGTGACATCTCTAAAAATGGAAAGAGCCAATCTGCAAGGTGGGAGCACCAGCCGTTTTCCCACTATTCACATTCCTGTATCAGCAGGCAATAAGGTCTATGTCCCCCAAGGTAAGAGAAAGTAGGCTTCTCTGAATGGTTATAAGCAATCTTTAGATACGAACATAGAAGGATCCCTGAAGTGAAAAAAGGAAAAAATGTCTTGCCACGTGAGGACCTTATAGTGAAGCCTCAAATTAACAGTCACCACCTCCAGACATAGAACTTCCAGTCGGTTTCTTCATGCTTTACTTTTAAATATGAATGGTCAGCCAAGGATGACCATACATTCTAGGGGCACCTCAATCAAGACAGAGAGACCAAAACCAACAAATAGAAGATTAGATCTGAGATAAAAAAGGAAAAGACAGGTAGTAGAAAACAAAACACTTAAAAAAAAAGAGCTTTGAATTAATATCCCAGACACATAAAAGAAGATATTTGATCTGTAAATCAAGATTCAAATTCATGAAACTGAAATATTATAAGAAAAAAGTCTTTGGAAATTAAAAATGTGAGTATCAGAAATTTTGCAAAGTAATGTCAGATATTTTCCCAGAAAGATGAATAAGAAAGTAAAAGAGGTAGAAAATAGTAGAAAGAATATAAGAAAATTAAAAGCTCAGACCAGGAAATCTAGCAGATTGATAGAAATTTTAGTAAGAAGGATCAAAGAAAACAGAAAATAAATGATCAAATAGAAAATAGAAAAAAAATTCAGAAATGAAGGATCTGACTCAAGATTAAAGGACCCTTGGAAAACCTCTTGATGTGAAATAATAATAATAACAAACCAAATCAAGGCACATAATTGTGAAATTTTATAACACATAATAAAGTATCTACTGAAAGTTTACAAAGCAAAAAGTCAAGCAGTATACCCAGAATAGAGAATCACATGGCATTGAGGATCTCAATAGCATCATCTAGAACACAGGAGAGAGTGAAGCTACGATTTCAGAATTTGGAGAGAAATGTGTTTTCATTGTTTAATTCTCTTCCTCGCCAAATGCTAATTAAACTGTATTAATAGAACAAACACAAGCAAGGACTCAGTCTTCCATTGCATTTTAGCTGATGAAGCTATTCAAGGATGGACTCCAGCAAAAGGATTAAACCAAGAAAGTAGAAGATAAGGGATCAAGAAAACAGGAGATTCCAAAATGAAAATTGTTGAACTAATGACCAGAGTGATGGCTGGGCCGTTTCAGAATGACAGCTGAGTAGCAGGCTCAGGAAATATCTGTCCAAATTGGAGCAGGATGATAAGACTTTGTGGAGGAGATCTCAGGAAAACAAAAAAGAAACAAAGCAATGACATCATTGATCTACGTGAGCATTCAGATAATGATATTGGTAGGTATTTGACAGACATATTAGAGAAATTAATAAACTGGTAATAGATATTAGAATATGAGGAAAATAAGAAAGTGGAAAAATATTAATTTTCTACAGGAAAAATGAAAATAGTTAACAAAAAAGGAAACACTGCTTGACTCTGTAATGAACAATATCAAGATAGTCACAATGATGTTAGCAATGACTATTGAGTTAATGAAAAATTTGATATCACTCAATGGGAAGATAGTAGAGGAAGTAGCAGTTGATGGCGTAAGAATTAAACCCTCATCCAATTTAATGGAAGTCAGTAAATAATGTCTAAAGTTGATAAATGAATAAATTTCATAATAATTTACTCATTTTTAAACAAAGAATCACTTTAATGAATTAAAATTAAGTTTAAATCAGTTGTATGAAATTGGGATTGATTAATTTGCTTTTGTTATAGTTATTAGTGTCCATCTATAAAGGTAATATAATTGATGGGTATGTTTGACTTTCACACGTCTTGGAAGATATTCAAAATAAGTTAATGTTTTCAAGTGATGCCACTTTTAGTAAAAATGTGGGGTCTTGTTAACACATCGCTGTCCTTTAAAATGAATTATAAGAAGAACTTATATTATGATTATGCTCGTGGTTTCTCCTTCTGAAACTATTACTGTCATCGGACATGTCTACAAACATGTAGAAAGAGGTGAAGTACGTTCTCATCAGAGAGAAGATGACACCATAATATATCTCAGGGAGGGCATTTTATTCAGCCACTCAACAAATGTATATTGAATGGCTACTAGATAGCTGGCTTCTAGGAATAAGGAACAAAACAGACGAATAGCCTGCCCTCACAAAACTTACATTCTAGTACAACCAGAAACAAATATATAGATGTAAATACATTGTAAAATATATAAAAATGTTAGTAGTACTAAGTGCTGTGGAGAAAAATAAAGAAAGGAAGGAAGATTGTGAATTTAGGGGGAGTGTGTTTGCAATTTAAATATGGTGGATAGGGAAAACCTCACTAATAAGAGATTTTAGTGAAGATCTGAGGGAACCGAGTGCTCTAGTGATGGGGGTATCTGGGGGAAGAGCACTCTAGACTAAGAAAATGCCAAGTACATAGGCTCTGAGGTGGGGGCGTGCCAGGCATGCTTACAGTACAGTGAAGAGGCTGAGCGGACCTTCGTGCTCTGAGTGAAGGGTGAGAGGCAGCACAGAAACACTAAAGTTGTTGGGTTGCTTGATATTGTAGAGCCTCATAGACCATTGCAAGGACTTTGGATTTTTACTCTTAAAAGAGAGATATTATCTGACATGCAGATCCACGCTGGCTTCTGTGTTTAGAATAGACTAAAGAGGAGCAAGGGGCAAAATTGAAATATGAATTGGAAAACTACGTCAATAACCCAGGTGTGAGACAATGGTGACTTGAATCTGAGTGCTAGTAGTGGGATTCAAAGGAACTGCTTGGGATCTACACGTATTTTTGAAGGCAGAGCTGCCTGGATTTGCTGATGAATTGGATGTAGTAAGTAAGGAGGAGAGGATCAAGGACTCTAAAATTTTTGTCCCTAGGAACCTGGAAGGATGTGGTTGCTGTTAGCTGAGATGGGAGAAGCAGATCATTTGTGGTGTTGTTCTGTTGTTGTTGGTAGGAAAGATTTAGACTCAATTTTGAATATGCTAAATTTGAGATGTTTGGTATATATATCCAAACCTAGATATTTGCATATAAATTTCAGGGCAAAGGTCCAAGCTAGAGACATGATTTTGGAAGAGAATATAGTATGTAAACCATGAGACTGGATGTAAGTAACAGATGTAGGTAAAGAAATTCAAGGACTGGGAAGAGTTTCAAGGATATTTTATTATTAAGAGATCTGGGAGGGGCTGGCCCCTTGGCCAAGTGGTTAAATTTGCACGCTCCGCTTCGGCGGCCCAAGGTTCGTATCCTGGGCGCGGACATGGCACGGCTCATTCAACCATGTTGATGTGGTGTCCCACATGCCACAACTAGAAGGACCCACAACTAAAATATACAACTATATACTGGGGGGACTTGGGGAGAAAAAAGCAGGAAAAAAAAAAGATTGGTAACGGTTGTTAGCTCAGGTGCCAATCTTTAAAATAAATGCATAAATAAATAAATTAATTAAAAAGATCAGGAAAGAGGAACAAGTAGATTGAGAAAGAGGAGAACTCTGGCTTCCAACATTCCTACCACTTTCTGCACCATCCAGAAGTCTGAGAAATTGTGGAACAGCCTTTTGAAGGCATTGCTGAGGGCCAGCAGGGAGCTGACACCTTAGAAGGGAGAGGAGTTGTCCTTTAGGCTGGGACCAAGAAGTGGATGTCGGAGAGGCTCTGCTCACCATCACTCCCAGTGACTCACTTGGGAAGAATTTTTGCTTCCTTCTCTACTACTTTAATCTACGTGGGACTAAAAGAAGTTCTTGTTCCCTAAGAGGGCATACTTCTGCCAGGGGGCAAAACAAAAGCCCCTATAAATTTAAAGCTATGGCTGATGCCCTCTAAGTTTGAGTTCTTTGTGCCAGCAAATCAGCAGGTAAAGAAAGGACTCATCATGCCATCAGGCAGCTGGAAAACCAGGAGAGTATGGTGCTGTGGCTCAGCTGAAGGTAGTGGTTCCATCAGGAGGAAGTTATCAACTGTGAAATGCTTTCCTGTTATATCAGGGAAATGTAGCCTGAAAGTTGACCTTGGACTGGGTAAAATGGAAGTCACTGGGGATTTTGACAGGAGCAGTTTCAGTGGAATGGTAGATGGAAAATTTAATTGAATTAGGTTCAAGATAAGGTGAGCGGAGAAGAATCAGGTCCTGAGTATAGACAACTCTTTAGAGGAGTTTGCTCTAGAGAGGAAATAGGTTTCTAGAGGGAAGAAATGGGGCTGTGGTTAGAGGGTAAGATGGAGTCAAAATGGTAAAAATATTCTAACGGGACAGATCACGTAGAGATAGAAAAAATGAGGAGAGAGAGGAGCGAGGAGCGGGAGCAATGTTCTTAGGTAAGCAAGAAGGCATGGGATTTAGTGCACCAATGGAAACGGATGGGTGGTTCATCCATAGTAACAGTAGAGAAGGCAGAGAATGTGCACCCAGATGAAGGCAGTGGCATACACCAGGTGAGGATTTAAGGGATTTGTGCTCCCTTTCTCAGTGAAACAGGAGGCAAAGCCAACAGCTAAGAATGAGAGTGGATTGCAGTTGTTGGGCATTTGAAGAAAGCCAGCACTCCAGGCCAACAACATTGGAAGCATTTTTGACTCCTCTTTCGTACTTGATTTTCAATTGGTCACGGAATCCTGTGTCAAAATGCATCTAGAATCCAACCACTTTTCCTCGCCTACGCCACTACCTCTCTTGTTCAAGGCATACCATTCCTCTCCTGGATTATTGCAACCGCCTCTTAATTGGCGTCTTTTCTTTCACCCTTGGTCCCTCTATGGTCTATTGATAAAAGCAGCCAGACAAATCATTTAAAAACATGTCCGATAACGTCATTCCTCTGGTCAAAGCCTCCAGTGGCTTCCCATCATACTCAGAACAGAAAACCAGTCTTTACAATGAGTTTACAAGGACCTACGTGGTCTCAGCCCCTGCTCCCTCTGGGTCATCCTCTCCAACCGCTCTCTCCCTTGCTTACTGGACACTTCGGTCTTCCTGGACATGCCTGGTGTGCTCCTTCTCTTAGGGCGTCTACACCGCCTGATTCTCTTTGCCTGGAAAGCACTCCCACAGATACTTGCACAACTAGGTGCCTGACCTACCTACTAAAATTTGTGAATAACATCCTCCCAACAAGCACATATTCCTTTACCCATTTTTTTGCAAAATATTTAGAACTTTCTAGTGTATTATGTAATTTGGTTATTTTTAAGTTGTCTTCTCATGCTAGAACATAAACTCCATAAGGGGACAGGTTTTTGTCTGTGTTACTCATGGCTGGACCACAGTTCTTGGAACAGTACCTGGAACTTAGGAGGCACTCATTCACTGATGAATGGATGGGAGAGAGTGTGAGAGGATTAAGGAAATACACTAGGATTAACTGCAGCATTAAGGGCCCATTGGAGATGAGTAATCACGCATTTAACCTCCAACACAGGAAGTGTTGGAAGGAATAATTGATAAAATGCTTGGGATTGTTGAAGGGGTGAGGGAGGGTTGAGTTAATTCCAAAGGCCCTGCAGTAATAATAATAAACAATCACTTACAATTTGATTGCTTTATAAAGAGTGTAGGTCCGGTTAGCTTCTGGGTTCTTCTTTGCTGTATGTGGGTTTGGGGCTGGGGCTAACTTGCTTCTGCAGACAGCTTACTGATTTAAAGCAGTGGCAGATTCTTAACCTTTCTGGAGCTCCTTCCTGTGTTCACCTGCCTCTGGGTGACATCACCTGTTTGCAGATATTTAGCCAGAGTAGAAAGTTTCAAAGACTCTCACATTGACATAATCTGAACAGAATAATTATTTACTGACTGTAAAAACAAGCTTTGTTCTGCTTGTGCACTTTGTGTGTGTGCTTCCTTTATGTCTCAGCCATGAAAACACACCAGAGCACAGAGGGCGGCTCCCCCAGTGACGGACGGGCAGCGTCTGTACAGGCCGCCTTCCTGGACTTCAAGAGGACTGAACGCCTCTGAGATACACCATCGTTCATCCTTTACTATATTCAAGAAAAAAGGATGAGTTTGATGTTGATCATTTATAGAATGAGGAGATAGTACTTTCAGTGTATAAATTTTGACACATTTTCTTTCTTCAAGAAAAAAGAGATGCATTTATTTCTCTTCTTCAACTCCCTCCTCTCTTCTCCTCTCCTCTCTCTCTGTCTAACACACACACACACACAGAGTCATAACTGCAAATTTTACACTTGAGAGATGATTAGAGAGTGTAGTGAGACCAATTTGGAAATTTTAACTCTGGAAATTTTAACTTCAAGTTTGTACAGCAGGAGAAGTGTGTGTGTGTGATTTCCTAATCAACCAGCAGAAGTAGAAGCCCAGGTGTGATCTGAAGGAGGTGAACTTTTGTTAAATACTTGCTCGCCCCCTTTATTTATTTATTTTGGTGAGGAAGATTGGCCCTGAGACAACATCTCTTGGCAATCTTCCTCTTTTTGCTTGAGGAAGATTACTGCTGAGCTAACATCCACACCAATCTTCCTCTATTTTGTATGTGGGATGCTGCCACAACATGGCTTGATGAGTGGTGTGTGGGTCTGCACCCAGGATCTGAACCCGTGAACCCCAGGCTCCCAAAGCAGAGTATGCAAACTTAGCTAATACACCACCAAGCTGGCCTGCTTGCTCACCCCTTTAATACTAGTTTTTTCCTTTAAGTTAAGGCATTAATTACAATAAAGTGATCTACCCTAAAATTGAAAGAATGTTATAGCAGAACATCACATAACCCATTAATTCCTCCAACTTTAAGCACAAGATCATGAATCAACAATATTTAACATTGTTTTTTGAAAATAGAAAAAACTCTTTGAAATAATCTATCGTAGTTTCAAAAATGAAGGACTAAGTTAAAAAGATTAAATAGAATTAGTTTGGAGGATGTTGTTTTGTAGAAGACAGCATGATGTCATTTTTTAATCATAAAAAAACCCTTTTCTCCTGCTGTTCATTTCAGTGAGGAGAAAATTAATTTATAATCCCTTTGATGGCCTTTGTTTTCATTAATTTAATTTCCATTACATGTTGAGATCAGAGATGCTGAAAAAGATGTCAATGACATCATCCTTTAGCTGTAAAACTACCCCAGTGGGGGCTTTATTTTAATTTAAAGAGGATTGTTGTAAAAATTTTCCTACACTAAATAGTGCACTGCAGAAAATAAAACATAGAAATAGCATATCAAAGAAAAACTAAGCACATATCTTAGGAAAAATTTATTTTATTAAAAAAATGCCTTTAGGGGCTGGCCCCGTGGCTGACTGGTTAAGTTCGGGCGCTCCGCTGCACGCGGCCCAGTGTTTCGTTGGTTCGAATCCTGGGTGTGGACGTGGCGCTGCTCATGGGACCACGCTGAGGCAGCGTCCCGCGTACCACACCTGGAAGGCCCCACAACGAAGAATGTACAACTATGTATCGGGGGGGGCTTTGGGGAGAAAAAGGAAAAAATAAAATCTTTAAAAAAAAAATGCCTTTAGCTGTGACATGGCTTTTTTATATGGATAGAGGGTGAATGGTCTCCCTCAAGTAGTTGTTCTCGGTGCTTAGCTGTGTGAGTATCAGCTGCACCTTTGGACAACGTGGAGGTTCTTAGATGGGTCCAATGGAGATTGGGGTTCACTGGGTATGAGATGTGGCCCAGGGGTCTGCATGTCACAAAGATTCCAGGTAATTCTCATTCAAAAGATTTGTGGTTTGAGAAACACTGTTCTAAATTATGAACCTTCTGGTTTTTTCTGTTCAGCTCAGCTAAAGATGATCATCCTAACCTTCCTGGCCTGGGGCTGATCAGAATGTTTTCAAAGAAAAGTGAGGAGCAGAGACAAGCAAATAAACAACACTTCTTCTCTGTGAGTGAAGTTAAAAGGCTCCAAGGACAAATGTCTGGCTCATGAAAAGTCTTGTTGTGGATGAAGTTCGTTTTATATGTGTGCCGTGCTCTCATGTGTAAATTGATACCAGAAGGTCAAGAGAGAGCAAAAGAGCAAGAGGACACTGGGGTCCTTGAGGGCTGCAATGTCGGGAAAGGAGGAAGAACGACACAGAAAGAGAAGGCTGGAAGCTAAGGAAACTTTCAAAGGCTTTACAACTTTGCATAAATTGTGTATTCATATTTACATGTACTTTCATATGTATATGTAATATCTATATATTATACAATATGCCCCATATTCACATAGGCAGGAGATAAATAGAAGATCTGCACTAAACTGGTCTTGTAGCGGCTACAGAGTTTTCATGTTTTGTGATTTGTTTGCTTGTTGTGGTTGTTATATAATTTTTCGTGACCTCACGTAAAGTCTCTGTGCTTCTTACAAAGGAGTCTCAAGTAATTAATCTAGGACTCTCTGGATACAAAGCATACAAATAAGTAAGACTCTGACTACAAACTTCCTTCCTTCCTTCCTTCCTCTTCCCTTCCTTCCTTCCTTCTTCTTTCCTTCCTTCCTTCACCCTTCCTCCCTTTGTCTTTTTTCCCTTCCTCCCTTTCTTTTCCTTTCTCCTGCTCTCTCTTCTTCTTCATCCTCCTCCTCTTTCTTCTTCTTCTTCCACTTCTTCTTCTTCTTCCTCTTCCTCTCTCTCTCTCTCTCGCAGGCTTGCGTGCACAGGTGCATCTGAGATGTGTTCGATTCGGCAGTTTGCTTCTTTCTAGCTTAGTGTAAAGACTGGGCATCATTTCCTGCCCTGTCGTACTTAGGGAAAGGCACTGATTTCAGCATTTCTGTTGGGGGACAGAATTTGGACGTATCAAGTTGCCATGAATAAAAATAGTGCAAAAGAAGGCATGAAATGATTTAGAACAGGCAGAATAGGAGTTTTGTTTTGTTTTTACACACGTGAAAAAAACAGAAAACATAACAGAAGTTGGAAATCAAAAGGAATGTTGAATAGAGTGTCCCGACTTAGTCCTAAAGGCGAATTGTTAAAAAACAGAGGGCTGCATCAGTGTGCCCTTGCCCTGCTTTCCTTTCGTATCCCATTGGCCCTGAGCTGTGGGAGATTTAAACATCAACAAATGGCTTTTTGACTTCAGTTGGAGAATTGCTGGCAGGGACTGATTTGGTGTAATTTACATTTTGGTGTGAATCTGGCCAAAATGTTCTGAGATACTTTTGGCAGAAAGATCCATTGATACAGGAACCCGATCAAGTGTAATTGAAATCAGACTCCATTGTGACAGGTGAGGCAGAAGTACTCTCTCTATAGACAAAGCAAGCTCCTCTCAATATGTGACTTTACAAGCCCTGTGGTACTGTCCTCTAGACTCTTACTCTCACTGAAGTCTTGATTTCTTACAAAGTAGAGGATAGCGTGTACTTCCTTATGAATCAAAGGTAAAATAACATTATAAATATTGCTTGCCATGTAGGCGGGATTGTGTCGTATATTTAAAATACCTTAAATGTTCACTGAATTAATAATATATCTTCCTATCACTTTCCCAGAACTTTCATTTAGAATATCTTTTTTAAATTTTAAGAAATTTTCTAGAAAATACCTCAAAATTGTTTATTACCTCATGATTTTAGGGTTGGTTCTGTTCATCTTGAGAGAAATATCTATGGTACCCTGGTTTGTGGATTTTATCAACTAAAGCTAGAAACTTCAATCCATACATATGAAATGAAGAAATGCAGCAAAAATAGTTGAATGGTATCCTTATACAAATGCATGTATGTATTACTATGTTGATCAATAAATCTTTGCATTAGTAATATCAGAGACCTGAAAATAACTAGAAAAGTAACACTTAGCCAAAATTCATTTGACATTTGAAACCAAAATTATGTCATACGATGTATAAGTTACCTATTGATGAAAACTACATTTTGCCTGGTTTATTTAATTTTCAATATAGTTTATTTATATCCATCTCTATCCATCATAAAATTGTTTCTATTCTCTTTAATGATTCTTTTTAAAGGATTTATCAAGAGCAAGTTTCTGTTAGTATACTTATAGAGAAGACAAAGCAAAATTTCCAAATCAAAAAAGCTAAAAGGAGTCAAACAGAGATTTCCCATTTCACATCTGAATAGTATTTATCTTAAAGCTATTTATTCTGTGAAATATGATACTGTATAATGATAATTCATTCTGTGATTTTTGTAAGTAAGCATGCCTTATACTGAATCACATGAAACTGACATTTATTTAGGTCACAACAGTCAAATATCAACAATTTCAAAGTATTTAACCTATATAAATACCAGAGCTTCACTTTTTGTTCTTTTAGTTATCTCTGTTCAGTAGTGGTTTGGGGATGTTGGGAACTCTTTGATCTCTTTGGCTCATGATACTGTTCCTGATACACAGTGTTTTATAAATTTATAATTCAGGCTAATGTGTGGTTAAGACCATTTATCCATTCTCTGGTTATACTTGCATATTATAGGGATTTGCATTAAATAATCAATTGTTGTGGTTTTATTATAATTTTTTTTCCTGAATTTTCTCAAGGGAGACATTTATTGGAAAGGAGAAAAGGAAAAGATGAGCTGAGGTTTAGATAAATCTCAGAAAACAAGAGAAAAAAGATTTATTTAATAATGTAGTGAGGTATGAATTTATGGATCTTACCAGTTCCCCAAACAAAAATCTATTTCTATTACATGCTAGATTATGTTTCCTTAAAAAATAGTGATTTTTCTGTTTTAAACACCACTTAGAATCAATCACAGACGTTACGGAATGGAAGGCAGATGTAGAGGTCACTGTTTACGCAAGTTTTACCTGACCTGTTCCACACTAATCCGTCTCTATCTCATTTCTAATAATCTCCAGGGATGGATATTTCAGACCCTCTTTCAGTAAAATGTTTCAGTGCTTAAGAACTGTGAGTACTGAACAATTTCTCCAGTTATTTATTTTATTTTCATATCATTATAAAAGTAATAAATGTTCATTTGATATTTTGAAAGGTACAGAAATTAATAAACAGTGAACAACTCCCGCCCCACTCCCACAATCTTGCAAGTGTTTATATGTGTTGGAAAAAGGAAATACCGAGGCTTATTTTTCCATATTATTATTATTATCGTTTCCAGAATCCCCTTCTTCATCCCAGGTTTTAATTTCTTGTCTTCTGATTCCTTTCTGTACCCTCCCTAAGTTCTTCATATCTCTGTCACGTTGTGAAACCCCAACTGGATAAAACATTTTATTGGCTGTTATTGTTAATATTGATCCTGTATGTTTCTCCTTTGGACATTTGCTAGTCCCTGGGAGTTCATGAACATTTTGAGGCCTACATTCATTCTTTTGAACCATCAGAATATCAATTAATGCATTTTATTAGGGTTTGAAACATACCGGAAATAATTTGACAGCATAATAAAGGGGGTAATGAACCTAAATATATCTCTATTTGAAATTCCATAGCTTGCTAAAGTGTAATTACTAAGTGAATGGCTTATAATAATCCTCTTTGGAGGCTGAAATCATGGTTAAAATCCGGGGAAGTGCAAGAGGGAAAATAGATGGTTTACTGTTCTAAAAGCTAGGTAGGTGGATTCGTTCACACTGAGAACATTTGGGTAAAAAAATCTATGTGCAAGAATTCCAAGAATACTTTGGAAAATTACCATGAAGCAATCATTCATATATTGATCCACTTAGCACATACTAATTAAATAACTATCATAGTGCTGGCTCCAGAGATACAAAATCGAGTAACATGTTTCTTACTCTGGGGCAACTCACCTTTTGATAAGGAAGACTGAAATATGAGCCAATCATTGCAGTACATGAGTGATGAAAGTCTGGAGTGTGATGGCGGAACACATTGGGGTCTTGGGAAGACTTCATGCATGAGGCATCGTTTGCATTCCCTCCAGCGCTTGAGACACAAGATGTGTGCAAGTGGAGAGAGTAAGAAGAGAGCGGGAACTTTTTTTTTTTTGGCAAAGAAATCATTTATAGAGAAAAAGCAAATGTCTGAGTAATGATGTTCATGACACTATTTTGTGGATAATATGACCAAAATTTGATTATGATTTTTTTTCTGAATTTCCTGTCCAAATTATTTCTGAGTTCTTTTGTATGTATTATTATTTTGAAACAAAGAATTGTTATGCAGTGTAAGATTATTGCTCTGGATAGCCAAAGAGATTTAGCACTGTCTATACTAAATATTCTACTTTGTGCTTCATGGTCTTGATTCCTATTTGATAAAATGGATAAAGTGGATCATATAATCTTGTTTTATTTCTCCCAACAAAAATATTCTGGGGTCCAGCCTGGTGGTGCAGCGGTTAATTTCGCACATTCTGCTTCAGCGGCCTGGTTCAGATCCTGGGTGTGGACGTGGCACAGCTTGGGAAGCCATGCTGTGGTAGGCGTCCCACATATAAAGTAGAGAAAGATGGGCACCGATGTTAGCTCAGGGCCAGTCTTCCTCAGCAAAAAGAGGAGGATTGGCAGCAGATGTTAGCTCAGGGCTAATCTTCCTCAAAAAAAAAAAAAACTAAATGTTTAACTATATATATAGTAAGACATTGCTTCAAATATTAGGATGATAAAAAAATCTGACTATTCTGTTTTCTTTATGTTCTAAGTTGGACATTGAGAAGAATAATGATTTTGGAGCTAAAGTGAAAATGTTTTGGTAAATAGTACTAGGAACGATCAAACGTGAGCCTCACAGTCCTTAGTAAGTATGCTTAGCCTTGCAAAGAGAGAGACGGCTATTCTCAAAGAAAAACAACTTCAATATATCAGAGCTATATTCACATGTAGACAGGGACAACAGAGAAACACAAAATCAATCCTCTATGAGAGCTGTGGAAAGCTATGCTCCATTCCCACTTTCTTCTTAGCAGTTATTACAGACTCTAATTAAAAGTGTTTTTTATTATTATTTAAATGTTCCACAGGGAAAGGCTTGTCACCTTTTAAAAATACTTCTGCAGAACAAAGTACCTCGATGTCATGACATAAGGATACAGGCAGGAAAAGACAAATGAGCTTTGGCAATGTTTTCCCACATGGATAAATCCAGAAGGAGAAGCTAATAAATCAGGAAGGGTCATTGCCTTGAAAAGGAACATTGTCCGTTTCTGACTATTTAGACTTACAGAAATAGGATTCCTTCTCAGAGCTCCTTCTATCATTCATCGTTTCTGCATCAAAGAGGGTGGGGGAGCTGAAGGTGGGGGAGTTAACTAAGGCTAACACTAAAGCAAACACATGTTTAAATAATTTCTGATCAGAAAAAATCGCCTATTTTTATAGCAATGTAAAATACAAAAGACTCAGCATTTTGAAATTGCGAGAGGATGGAAATGGATCAAAATTTGGCCAATGGTCAATGAAAACTGGAGAAGAAATTATCTGTGTAATGTGTGTAAGAAGCAGTCGTTTGTTTTAAACTTTGATATTTTCCATTTAAGCAAATGTCTGCAAGGTGCTTAGTCATGATTTTACTCCATGAAGCCCGAAAGTAAAAATGATTCTAATATTTTATATAAACAAGCACATTTTCCAGAGATAGCTCATTTTAAATCTTGAGGTATTAAGGCAGTTAGAATGCTTATTCTCAAATTTGATCATAACATTATTTGGGAATTTAATTAACAGTTGATATAGAATATTTAATATATTACATATGTTCTTTTGCATGTATTTTCTACTTTTTAAAAATTTTAGCTGTTAACTTTAAAGAATATAAATATGTAGATTCTGTTTTATCAAAAAGTTATTCTTCTAAAAATACCATAATTACTAATATTCTTCTTTCTTTTCCTTCACCTCTGGGTATTAGAAAATAAATAATTTTTAAGTGCCATTCTCTATATGTAAGCTTGTGATTTTGTAGAGAGTAATAATAAAAATGTACTGTACTTCATATATAAAGATGGTGTTTGACCTGTTTTTCATTTTTCTTTTTTCCTCAAATGAAAGATAAAACTCAGATTTATAACTTAACTCCATATAAGTATTGTCTGTTTTGATTCTATTACTCTATTTGTTTATTTTTCATTTTGGAACTAATACGTGTTTTAAGTAATTACTTTAAAGAGTATTTCCATTTTCCTTGTTTTGTTGTTCACTTATCCTTCCTTTTAGGACTAGCTTGAGTTAGTTACTTCACTTGTTTACAGTAGGTACTAAGGTCATAGGTTCAAGCCATATCTGGGCCTGTAAAAGTGATGGCATGCAAACCTGGCTGTCTGCTTTGTAAATGCTGCATGTTAATCCCCATGGCAACAAGCTAAGGGGTAGGCATAGTGCCACAAAATGCATCCCACTGCTGGACAACTCAAGTATATGCCCTACAACAAGAGACAGATAGATTAGATGAACAGTGGTTCCAAATGGGATGATTGACGCTGAAGGGATCAACTCATTCCTTCTTAACCCATCATATGTTATAGCCCATTAATCCGATGGACAAAGAACCTGGATACTTCTAATAGAGAAGAAAATGCTGGCTGCGAAATATCCTTATTTTACGTGTATATATATATCACACGTATAAGTATAACATTTATAAAGAGTAAAAGTGTAAATGTGTGGATTAGTGAAAAAGTGTAAATGTGTGGATTAGTGAATAAGTGTAATGTGCAATTCGCTCCCTCTTCTCCAGCAAAGTCAGGAAATAGGACACAGTGAGATCTCCAGAAGCCATGGGATTCTTGATTAAATACCCTCCTCTACTCTAGAGGTAACTACTATCCTTATGTGATCCTTGTTTCCCTGATTTTCTTGATAGTTTTGCTACATATGTTTGTTTGCCTAAATAATGTGGTTTTGTTTTACTAGGTTTTTAAACTTTATGTAAATAGAATATACTGGATGCATGTGTCATGTTTTTTTGCTCAACATTATGAGAGTCATATTTGCTGTGTAGCTGTATTCTATTTACTTTTATTGTTATGTGAATATGCTTCATTTCTTCTCTCCATTCTGTTATAGATGCGGCTATTAGGAAGAACACTGCTTTGAACTTTCTTGTGTATGTTTCTTGAAACACACATGCATGAGATTGCAAAGGAGTGGAATTCTAAGGTCATGGAATATGTTCACATAGCTAGTAAGTGGCCTATTTAAGTTTGTTACGAGGTTTATTAAATTCCCTTCCTACCAATTCTACCCTACCCTTACAACTAATCATACATGAGTATATGTATATATACATATAAAACTAATCATACATGATTAGTATTACAACTAATCATACATGAGTGTGTGTATATATATACATATATATAAACTATAAATACTGTCCTGCAACCTATGTATTTTTAACTTGATAATAGTTAAACATATTTCTTGGTAATAAAAGTTAGCATGCAACGTATATTTATGTGTGGATCCAAAACATTTTATTTGGCAAATTATCTACTATGTATTTAGGTTGTTTTAAAATATTTTTCTATCATAAATAGTTGAACATGAATGCCAGCAAATTTTTCTTTATTTCCTTTGAATAAATTCCTAGATGTAAAATGGATAAAGATGAAACATTTAAAAAGTTATCAGAAAAATTACAATTTAGTCAACAATAACTTATAAAATTGCCTGTTCTCTCTAAAAGGTCACTAATTTTAATATTAATATAAATATTTATACTTGCCAATTTTATTATGGAGGTAGTATCATATTAAGTATTTATTAATAATGAGGCTAAATTACTTTTGCATAATATTATTTGTTGCTTATATTATTTATTTGTAAATTTATTCTTCTTATCTTTTGCTTCCTTTACTATTGGAAAGATGTATATCTTTTTTACTTGAGGTTTTTTGAAAACTTTTAACATGGTATATAAATATTTTGTCTGACAAATATATTGAAAATGTGTTTTCCCAGTTTGTCATTTATCTTTAAATGTTTTAAATTTTTTGTTCTTTTTTGTTACCTAGTGTTGAAATTTTACGTAGTGAAGTCATTTCTTTTCTTTCATAATCTTTGCTTTTGGTGTAGACTCTCTAAGAGTATATGATTATTTGCCCATGTATTTTTCTAGCACTTTTCTAATCTCTTATTCCCAGGCTGCGACATTACAAAAGTTTGTAGGGTACCATTCTTACATCATATTGTATTTACTGCTTTCAAATATTACTGTCTCTGGACATTGTAATAATATGTAGTGAGCATTTGGGTTATTTAATTTTTTCCAAGAGATTAAACAGTTGTCCAAATACTGCTAATTAAATAATCACTTTCACCATTGATATGATCTCTGTGTTATACACTAATTTTGTTTCTGCACTTTCAATTTTGTCCATTGATTTATTTATTCCTAAATCAGGAATATATATTAACATATGATTGGGTAAGTTCCCTGAATTTTATTCTTTTCAACATTTCCACTCTTTTTATTAGTCATTCTTTAAAATGAATTCTAGAGTCATATTGTTAAGCTCTAAAATATTATCTTATGCGATATTGATTGGTAATGCATTACATTTTCAAGTACGATTTTTGAGAATATACAGATTTACAATGTTGAGTTTTCCCAACCAGGAATGTTGTCAGTATTTTTTTCTTTTTTCTTTTTAATTGAGATAACATTGATTTATAACATTATACAACTTTCAGTCATACAGCATTACAATTTGACTTCGGTATACACGACAGCATGCTGACTCCAAAGTTTAGTTTCCATCCATCACCATACAAACGATCCCCTTTATGCATTTCACCCTTCCTTCACCCGCTTTCTCTCTGGTACCACCCATCTGTTCTCTGTATCTATGTGTTTGTTTTTGTTTTGTTTTGTAGTATTTTCATTTATTCAAATCTCACATCTTGACACTGAATATTTTATAATAAATATCAGTAAGTTTTGGAAAACATGCTTAAGTGTTTAAGTATATTCAGAATAAAAATGAGGCGAACCATGTGCTGTATTTTATTTTGACTTGGAGTAAAGAAAATGAAGAGAGGAGAAATCTCAAACTAAATATACTAAATATGCTTTTTTATTTCCACCTGTGTGTTTTTCAGCAAAATTCTGTTACAAAGAAAGCTTTTATAGACAATTTTTAAAATATTGTGTGGGAAAACCACAGTAGAAACACATTCACTCTACCAAACAGTTGATGAGTAAATTGCAAACATCATAATAAAGGAAGATAGACAGATGTATGAGACTCACTCTAATTTCCTAAAGATTAAAGATTAGAAACCACTAAAGAGACAAGATCAGCCAATGCTCCATTATACCCAGCTGGTCTGCCTTTGTATGTAATGTTGAAACAGCGTAATGAGTGGTACACAAATATGCTCAAGCACAGCAGGAAACAGCAAGACTCAGCAGAGTACAGACATCAGAAAGAGACTTGCCGAGATTTCAGATATTGAAGTAATCAAATCACACTAAAGAACAACTATGTAAGCATATTTAAGGATAGGAAAGACAAAGAATAGGAACCATTCACCCAGAGTATTAAAAAAATAGAAATATCGAGGATAAAAAAATCTAACAGCCTGAATTAAAGGGAAACCAAGGGGAGTATAAATTTTTGAGCGACACGCCCATAGCTTAGTTTGGGGCATGTTAACATGGAGATGTCTATTACACATCCAAGTGCAGATGTCAAGTAGTCTGTAACTCTACGAATGCAGAGTTCAGGAGGGAAGTTCAAGCCAGAGGGAAAAATTGTTTCTAAAATATGGACATTGGCCTTGATGAAACACTGTAATATAAGTATTTCTTATTAAATTACCTCAGTGGGAATGTCATAAGTATATAGATCAATAAAATTTGTTTATATTTTCAACAATAACAGGGTACTGCAAATTCAGAAAACTATAAAAAAGCTTTTGCAAAATTTTTGAAAAGATAGTGAAAAAGCTGGTGGGTAATTATTTAGAACACACCATCATCTCCAGAAGCCAAGATGTGTACATTACATGCAAGTTTTCAAACGTTAATCCTATTTCTTTTAAAAATAAGCACTAGACTTCTAGATCAGGAGAATTACATGCAAACTACATATATTCATTCCAATGAATTATTTGAGAATGTCCTTTAGGACAAGTCTTGTCCATAAAGGCTGAGAAGCAGAAATGTCCCATAGATGGTAATATGATTAGGTAAATTATTTTCCGGTTTGGCAACCAAATCCCAGGAACATTCTGGCAGCATATTTTCCCTTGATATTTCTTTACCATCTTTTGAACCAACCCAATAAGAAACAAATGTTTGTTGAGTACCACATATGTGCCTTTACACTGAGTGCTGGATGCAAAAGAATGAATATGTCTTATTCCCTGTAAGAAGGAACAAATGGTTCACAGCCTAGCCCTTTGACCTACTACTCCTAGCCTACATGTCACCTTGGCTCTTGGAGTCTGGATCCACTTATTCCACTGTGGCCCTAGGCATTTGTTTTTTTGTGGCCTCATTCTATTTCCTATATCAAGAAACAAAATACTTACCCAAGTCAGCAACAAATCGATGAATTATTTGAAAATTAATTATTAAAAAAAGTAAAGTGGGAGTTCTGATTTTGGGTAAGGTGGAGTAAGTATACGCCACTCTGTATATCCCATCAAATGTACCTCTAAAACCTGGACAGAATTCGTGGAGCAGAATTTATCTGAAGTCTTTGAAAAATAAGTAGTAGCTGGCAGACTGGGGAAGAAGACCAGAATTCAACACACACCAAGTTGGCAGTGAGTTTCTTGCTTTTCTCTGGTATACCCTGGCCTGGATGGAAGCAGAAAACCCAGCCCACAGAGCCCAAAACTCATAAGAGGGCACCAAGGTGCCCACAGGGAGAATTCCAGGAAACACCCTCTAGCCCTATCTTAGGGAGTGGGATAGGGGTCTCCAAATGCTCGGAGAGAGTGGGTAGAATCCCCCATTTTTTTCTTTTCTCAATTCTCTCATACTTTAGCTTCCAGACGAACTCACAGTAGTTGTGGAAACAGGAGCATCAACGATGGCAGCAGGAGCCTTGAGGTGTTGAAAATTCAAAGGGGATCTTCCCTTCTAATTGGAGAAGCTGTGGTCTCAATAAGGTGGAGTAAACCCCTGTTGCTTTTCTTCTTCTGTCATACTGCCCTTTGGTCCTGGATGTGTACACAGTCATAAAAAGTGTGCAGCAGAGCAGAGTTATAGAAACCTCAACTTTCTGGTCAAGGACCAAAGAAGGAAAAGAACTTGAAAAAGGGAGACCATAAAATTGAATATAATCTCCTGGGCTCACACTTGAGCTCTAAATTTGTGGATCTGATCCTAAACACATACTAAAAGATAGTGAGAACTAAACAGATACAGCACCAATGACCACCCAGGTACCAGCTCACCACTAAGTGGCTCACATATGGGACAGATATGAGTAACATTGCAAAGGTTTGAACATGAAGCACTCATGTCATCAGAGTCCCAGAAAAAGAGAAAGAATATGGTGTTAAAAAAGTATTTGAAGAAATGATGGCTAAAAACTACTAAAATTGGATTGTAGACATAAATCTACAGATTCCAGGAGGTCAACAAACTCTAAACATGAGAAACCCAAGAAAATCTAAGCCTAGCCACATCAAATTCAAACTACTGAAACTAAATACAAAGAAAAAATCTTGATAGTACCCAAGAAAAATTACCAATTGTTTTATGGAACAATGACTCAAATGATTTGTGTTTCTGTTCAGAAACTATGGAGCCCAAAAGGAAGGGGAGCAAAATTTTTAAAGTGCTTCAGGAAGATAATTGTCAACCCAGAATCTATAGTCACTAAAAATATTCCTTTGGAATGAAAGTGAAATAAAAACATTTTCAGATAATGGAAAACTAAGAGGAGTTGTTGCTAGCAAAATCATTATAGCATAATTGCTAAAATAAATTTTCAGACAGAGGAAACATGACACCAGAAGGAAAGTTGTATCATCAAGAATGAAGGAAGAACAACAGAAATGGTAAATATCTATAAATATAATCGATGAGTTTTCTCTTGAGTTCTTTAAAATACATTTTACATTTAAAATAGGAAATTATGACAACTTGGATAAATCTCAAAGGCATTATGTTGAGTGAAAGCCAGCCTCAAAAGCTTACCTATCATATAATACCATTTATATGGCATTCTTAAGAAGATACATGTCACCTTCTTTATGATGCTTTCTCCAACCTCCTCAAGTAGCCACAACCTCAATGTCCATCATATTATCTGGCTTTATCCTAATCATAACATCATAACCATTATCACCATATAAACTATCTTGATCACATATTTGTTTTCTTTTTTGTTGTCTGCATCTCTCCTTACCCCACCTATTTGTCAGTGAATTTGTTAGTTCTATTTACCCCTGTGCATTCTTAGTGCTTAAAACCATGCCTAGTACACAACAGACACTCATTTGCCAAATACATTTATGTTTAACTGCTGGAGAAATTGGTATTTTAGGAAGGCTGATGCTAACACATTTGTGTCAAATGGTTTGGAATGTGGTGTCTTAATAGCTAATATCTTTTGCGTGCTTGCTAGAATTCCAGATGTTGTTCTAACATTTTCCATGTATTTCTTCATATAATATTCATAAAAAGTCCACGAGGGAAATGCTATTCCTATACTCAGTGTATAGATGAAGAAAAGAGCCATATGGAGGTAAAATAATTTGCCCAAAGTCACACATATGTCAAGTGGTGGACCCATGAAGTGAATCAGGAAATCTGACTTTAACACTCTCACCATGGTGATATTTCTTCTACTTCTTGTCCTTGTCCTTGCCTAGAAGCAAAGACATCCACTGAGATGCTGTCCCAGTACTCCAGGCGTGAGTCAACAAAGGCTAGAACTTAGAAAGAAAAGAAAAGAACACATATGAGGCAGATAGCAAAGTGCTGATGACAGACTGGACACGGAGCACAGAAAGTGGATTTTAAATGGCATCTCTGACTTCGAAAGCAATGATAGTGCTCTTTTCTTACTATTTCTGTAAATAGGAAAGAGAAGAGAGGAAATAGATTTTGGAGGCAGCATATATACCTGGAAATGACTTAGTAGGTGGTTTGATGGGACAGAGATGAGAATAAAACTGTAGACTTGGGAATCATTCAAACAAAGTCAGCATTATATTTCCTGATTGAAAGGTATCTATAATTCACATTTTCATAATTTTAAATTTGGGGTACATTTTAATATTGAGCTTATATGTATTTTTCATGCAATTGAAGATCTTTGTAATTACATATTATGAGATGGAAAGTATAGATAAAGAAGCAAAAGATTAAGAATTGAATCTTAAAAATTAGGATGGAAGAGTTCTCGAGAGTTGAGAATGAGAGAAAGTCATGAGGGAGAGTAAGATCCAAGCCTTCTCGGGGGCCAAGGCAATGAGCTAACCAATTTCCTTCTGGCCAACTACACCCATCAGCTACTCCAGAGAGACTAAAACCACATGTAAACTAGCTCACGTGCATTTTTTCCTAGTAGTAAAAGCTTGAATTGCAAAGCAAAAGTTTGTGAATAGATACCATGCTCCCTCTCCTCTTACCTCTGGTACCCAGGTACATTCCCCCACCCTTGGTCTTACATAATTACAGTACAGGGTAGGAGGAACTGTGGGGCCATTCCTCACAGGGAACATTACTCCCAAGTCAACTCCCAACACACTCAGTTCTCCTTGATGTAATTAAGATCACTACACTGATAAGTTTTGCCTTTCCATGTCTGATTAATCTATTACTGGGCATTAAATATTTTTGTAGAGCCTCATTTAAGACTTACTCCTTGACTATAACTGGGCTGCCTTTTACTCCTAGATAAAAACCCTAAGTTCATTGAGGTCCGGGGTTTAACTGGGATTTTTTGTTACTTTTGGACCTCTTTGCAAAATAATAATAAAATTTCTCATGCATTTTTCATGGACGCAGAGTCAAGATCAAAAGCCATGACTTTTAAAGGTTTGGGGATTCTCTGAAGCATGTGAAGTAAGGGGCTTTGTACAAAGCCAAGGTCAAAAAAGTTTTCAAAATGAAGGACAGATTAAAGGTGAGAGATAGATAGTAATAAGATCTGATTTTACTAGAGACATGCAAGAGGGAAATTAATAGTTCAGGGGAAAATATTAGGTGTAATAAGGGAAAAGAAGTCGAACTTAAAGAAAATTCTCCTGTGTTTAAAGGATTTCAGGAAAAGACTAATTAAATGTTTGTGAGAATAGTTAAAAACAGTCGGCTCTAAGCTACCAAAGATTATTTCTCAAAGTTTCATAACATCTTTTTCTGGCTAATGGGATAATTAAAGTGTCAACCAAAACTGGGTACATTTCAATTATAGCCATACCCTATGAAATTAAAAATGCCTCATAGCAAAATAAACTTGTTATTATTATTGCAGGGGGAATTTTTATTAGGTTGAAAAATGCATTATCAGATTTGATTGAGGTGACTCAGTAAGGTCACCTTAATTCTCATAAATCAAATCAGCAGCCCAGAAAGTGAACTTTTAAAAACATTTGAAAATTTTCAGCCTGAAGGAAAATAGAGAGAGGCATATTCTCTTGCTTTAGTAATCTTAGAACAGTAATTACCCTCCCCACAGGTGAGTGAGTAGGAGCATGTGGCAGACCACAGGAGTCTAATGCCTATAAAATGGCCTTTTCTTCAGCTTAATAGCAGGTGTGTGGTGTTGGTTACCTCATTTTCACTCTCATTAAGCAGAAAGTACAGCATGTTAGATGATTGGAAACTAGTCTCCAGATTTTTCTGTCCCTTTCATCAGTTGATTTATAGATAATAGCCATTAAATTTTTAATTAGCAATTATATTTAACGCAGGAAGAAGAGAAATATGAAATAAAAACATACATATCTTGATTCAATCTGGAGTTTTGTTTCTGATATGATAGGCACAATCTAACCTTTATTCCAATCCTATTTTTAATGCAGACATGAAACTTTCCATTCCTCCCAAAGTGGCAAAAATTAGCTACAATAGTACAATAGTCGTTTACCTAGATATGAATATCTTGGCAGACATTAATGTCAACGCATAGAACAGTTTTTGTGAAAATGTACCTAATGAAGCTTCTCATCTTCTGTAATTTTGAATACTGCTCTCACAAAAAAATCATGATGTGGAGTGAGTTAGATTTTGCAAGAAGAGCTCTTACAACAGAACTCGCAGCCTTTTCCGCCCTTCCTTTAGCAACGTAGTATCCTGAGCCATTGATAATTTGGGTTTTTTTTTTTTAATACAGAAGGTATATGGAAACCATTTCAAATTGATATCAGGAAAGAATTATGTGGCGAATTCTTTTATAGAACAAATAAGGACTGATTGGTAAATATTATCTCAATTTACTTAGTTGCTTAGGTGAAAATCTAGGAGCCATCCCTGGTTTTTCTCTTTCCTTCATATCCAACATTCAATCCATCATCAAGTCTTGTTCACTCTATCTTAAAAATATAGCCCACTTCTACTGTTGGTCTAAGCCAACACTTTGTCCAGCTCTGATTCCCTCAGTAGCCATCTCCCTTTTTTTTTTGGTGGGGGCGGGGGGGAGGAAGATTAGATTAGCCCTGAGCTAATATCTGTGCCAGTCTTCCTCTATTTTGTATGTGGGATGCCACCACGGTATGGCTTGACAAATGGTGTAAGTCCTGGCGTAAGTCCTGGCCTGGGATCTGAACCTGTGAACCCAGCCCACCAAAGCAGTGCATGCTGGACTCAACCACTATGCCACAAGGTGGCCTCAGTGGCCATCTATTTTTGCCTCTACCTTCTATTCTCCCCTCAGCAGTCAGAATTATCTTGTAAAATTAAAGCAGATCAGGTCATTCTCCTGTTCACAAATTGGCAATAGCTTCTCATCACACTTAGAATAAAATCCAGAGTCCTCCCCGTGGCCTACAAGGCCTCTGTGATTGGGCCTTTGGCTTCCTCTCAGACTTCATCCGCTTCTCTCTAGCCACACTGGCTAGTTCTTTCCTGCCTCAGGGTCTTCTGCCTGGAACATTCCTCTAGACCTTTTCATGTCAGCCACTTTATCTCATTCTGGGCATTCTTTGCTTCCTGAAACATACCAGACAGTCTCCCAGCTTAAAACCTTTATTCTGGCTCTCCCTGTGCTAAGAACTCTCTCCCTCCAGCTATTTGGATGCTCCACAGCATTGCCCCTGAGGCCTATCTGGCCGTCCTACTTAATATTGCCAATTGCCCCAGTCCCAGCGCTCGACCTTATATTCACTTTCTATGTTTCTTTATAGCACATATCATCTTTTATTTATTTATTTATTTAAAAAAAATTTTTTTTTGAGGAAGATTAGCCCTGAGCTACCTACTGCCAGTCCTCCTCTTTTTGCTGAGGAAGCCTGGCCCTGAGCTAACATCCATGCCCATCTTCCTCTACTTTATATGTGGGACGCCTACCACAGCATGGTGTGCCAAGCGGTGCCATGTCCGCACTCGGGATCCGAACCGGCGAACCCCAGGCCACCTAGAAGCGGAACGTGCGAACTTAACTGCTGCTCCACTGGGCCGGCCCCTACAGCACATATCATCTTTTAAAACATCACATAATTTAATTATTTATTATCTCTATTATTTATTGTCTGTCTTCTCCTGCAGGATGAGAGCTCCATGAGGCAAGCATTTGTTGGTGTCTTTTTGTTGTTCATTTTTGTGCTCCAAATGTCTAGAACAATGCCTGGCATACAGCAGTCCCATAATAAATATTTATTGAATGAATGATTTAGATTTAGCTATATAACAGCCTATCAGAGCATACTTTAGGTTTAAAGAAGAAATTTCTAAATTAGAATTTATAGGAGTCAAGACAATATTCTCACAATAGTTTAAAAGTCTTCTATCTTTAGGAAATATTTAGGAAGTAAATATTGTTATTAAATCCAGTTGCTGATCCAACAGAATTTTTTAAAGGCAAAATATAAGATTGAAGAGATTACCTGAGCAATTCAAGCAAAACCTTGATGCTATTTCTACCATTCCATGATAGCAGATAACTCTCAACGTTCAAATTAATGTCAACATATTTTTTGTAATTCAGTCTCCTAGTAATTGTAGCAACTGCTTTACATTCTTCTCTACTTTTCCTTACTAAATGAGTATATCGAAAAAATATTTCATGTATCCTTTTATTTCTTCATATTCTGGTTTCATGCAGTATAGACGTGTTTTCCTCAAAAAAATAGAAATTTTTTAGTTTGTTTATTTGTACACTTTCCTTGTTCCTTAAAAAGTTTTGAAGTATAGCTAATTAAAAAAGCTAACATTCTTCTATATACATGTTAATAATAATTATTAAAGTAAAATTAATAAAGGAAAAGTGCCATGTAAACTTGAAATAATTGTGTTCAAATTTTCAAGAGCTTTTAAATAAATTATTTAATTGTATTACATAAACTTGCAATTGTACCGAGAATGGTTCTGTTTTGTCATAAGAAATTTCACATAGTACCTTCTATTTATCTATTGAATAATGGACTTTGGATTAATTGGGTTGCAATTAATAAAGCATATTGGTCAATAGTTGCCTTTATATCTATGTCTACCTGGGTCACTCTCTCAGTCACATGATGAAAGAAAGAAAATGTCCTAAAGTGCTGGAGACTAGGGAGTATCGAATGGCGCTTGGTGTATTTACAGACCAGTGGGAGAACTTTCCATCAGGATTAATTTACCCCTTCTTCTTTCAAAATTGAACTTCCAAGATTTAGCTGGGTGCCCAGTCACTCAGTAAGGGCCAACGTGACTCACTTAATCCATATTTGGCCACACGACTAATTATACCTAAAAGAATGTGAACCAAAGTAATATGTGCTGATTCCAGGTCAAGCCCTTAAAAGGAATATATATGCACTGTACTTGCTTTTTAATCTTTGCCCACTGAGATATGAATGTCTTGGAAGATCTAGAGAAAACACATGGATGTAGAAACGCTGGTTGTGTGTAGAAAATGAGAGAGCTGTCCTATTGGTCCTGTGTTACAAGCCTCTGGACTGTTTTGTGAGACAGTAAAGACGGTCTTCTGTTTTCTGTTGAAACTTTTATTTTGGGATAATTTTGTTAGAGCACCATAGGCTGAACTAAGAAGACCAGAGAACATGAAACAAAAACTAACAAATAGATGTTTATTCAGGATTTTTGTACAGTAAATATAACATAATTCATTTTCAGAGTTTTGGGATGTGAGGAACTCAAAGTGTCACTCCATGGTTTCCTAGCATCTAACGTAGCCAGTGAGAAAGCCGGGAACAGGTTGAGTCTCGCTCCTTAGCTCCTGGGAGGTGACAAATCTTTCTGTCTTCAATCTCTGGAAACTTTTAGCCTTTTCTCTCTGTTCTTGATGTTGTGAAATTTCATGAGGATTTTGTTTGTTTGTTTTTAATTTATTGTCTTGGAGGACTAGACGAGTCCTTTTAATCTGAAGGTGTGTAGTATTCCTCAACTCTAGAAAATATTCTTTTGTTATTTCTTTAATACTCCTTCCCCCGCCCCTCCAATTTCTATTTCTTGTCTCTGGGCCTTCTGGATTTTTTTTATGTCTCCTACCTTTTTTACTCTTTCATCATGAGAGGACTAAGAAGAGACTATATGTGCTCAGTTATTTTTCACTGCATTTTGAAGCAAGTATCAGCACGTTCCACAGATCTGCTAATTTCTCATAGGTTAGGGTTTTTAGTGTCCAGTCCCTTCAATGATCTAGCCTCATTAGAATAATGATGATAATAATAAAATTGGTAATAATAGCTGGCATTTAACGAGCATTTACTGTGTGACTGACATGGTTAAGAATTTCCCATGTATTATTCATTTAGCACTTCCATGAGGTGAGTATTGTAATTATTTCCCTTTTCCGCATAAGGCAATGGGTGAAGAGGATGCTGAAGGACGGGCCCCAAGTCACAGCTAAACCAGAAGGTAGAGCTGGGCTGTAAACCATGGTCACATGCACTCAAAGTTTTAACTCCTGGAAAATGAATAAAATACCAAATGGTTTTCTTTTCATATTTTTCCACAGAAGCATGCTATATATTTGAGTTTACAGCTTCAGGTAAGTGGAGTTTTTCAAGGAAAAAAATTGAATGTGTTTATCTTTGGAGTCCTGTTGGAATCCTTTGAACATTTTATTGACATGTGTTTTAAATAGTCCTACCACAAAGGAACTTCCTTTGTTTATTTCTAACTCGTAACTTCTGTCCTTCTTAAGCCTGCTTCTGACCTTTATCTTTTCTTCAAGCTGTAAGAAAACAAGAGGTATTCCAAATTAATCCTGAGCTTGTAATTTAGCTGAACTATGTCAGGGATAAGGGCCTGATAACAAGCAAAAGGCAGATATCTGGGCACTGTTTAACTCAGAGTCCTTTTTGGGGACTGCTCATGAAGATGTTAACTTGATTCGGGAAGCTAGTGGGGAAGAGTGAGAAGGATGCAAAATTAATTTTACTATTTCTTTTCCAATCTTTGGAGACTATTTATTACTGAATTTTGATGAAGTGTGTTAACAAGAAAAGATTGATTCAGGAAACATAGTCACCAGAACATATAGAGAATTATGGTACCTCTGGTCCTGGAAGTAGACATACATACTCGGGGAAGTTTTATCCTATCTTTATGAAATTCATAAAGTTGTTTCAAGTTATATAATATTTAAAATAGTAGCTTTCTTCAATTCCTCTCTAGAAGCAAGGCTTGAAATTCATATTTTACAATAAATATTGCTCCATTTTTGTTCATTGATATCTTTCGTAGTAGTTCTATAAATTCTATAAATTCTCTTTTTAAAGACTGTCAGAAATTCTATCTAACTCTCCTTTGCTGTGCAAGGGATTTGTTGACTTATGTCTAAGACCACTTTTTTGCCTTTACCAAGAACGAAAACATATTACCAAGAAACAGATGGAAAATAATTCCATGATTCTTAGCAGGATCCCCAGAGAATCTCCCACTTCCCACCCCCACATTTTTACATTTTGCAGAGGAAGCATTAAGCAATCGCAATATTCATCTGATCACTTCATTTTGACGGATGATACAGCCTTTCAGAAAAGCCACCTGGAATAAAAAAGGAATTAAAAAAATAGTTTAACGGAAATATATTGAAAAAGCAGGGAAATATTAGAATGTCAGTGAAAGGGAAATGATCATGCACTGTCACAAACTATTAATTTTGTAACAAAATGCACTAATTTAGGCACCTTCTGTTTAGTTATTGATGTGAGAAAATTCATCCCATTGAGATATAAAATTTGAAAGCCTTGGATCCTTTGAAAATCAGATCCAAGTGTTTGTGTGAATCTGTGTCTGTGTATTTTGGGAGAAGTTGTGAAGAATAGTTTCAATCACGTGATCTCCGTTTTAATTTTGTCCACATGACAGCCGATCCTACAGGGACCTCTTAAGAAGAGAGAATTGGGCTGGTGCAGGTGTCAGAGCAAGATCAAAGGACAACAGGCCATCTTTAAGAAAATAAAACAGGACAAAAACAATCTGGAACTGAGTATTCAAGTGCTTTGAGAGTGACACCTATTTCAACGAAAGTCTTCCACGAATTTGTGATCCACATTTTATAAAAGCTCTCAAGTACACTTGTATATTAAAAATAATCAGTTACCCATCAGGACATTTTAAACAATACAAAAATCACTATAGTACATAAGGAGTGTTGTGCTGAGATCTATTTTCCAGAGATGTAGCTCGTTTGTGAGAAATATTACCAGTAGGTGAAATTTATCCTTGAGGAGACAAAGATGAACCACAACCTTGTTCCTGCAGCTTACACTTTAGAGGGGAAACTGATATTATGCAACTAATCAAATTAATAAATGTGTAATTTAAAATATGGTACGTTCAAAGAAAATAAAAGAAGTCAACCCTGGAAAAGTATATAGTAGACAAACTTGACCTAATTTGGAGAAGCGAAGGAAATGATCTTTCCCATGCAATCAGAGGATTGAGTACGGGCTAACCAGGTGCAGGTGGAGAGCAAGAAGAGAATCCTATATTGAGAGACCGGCGCATGTAAAATCCTTGTGAAGCAAGGAAGCTTGGAAAGAAGGCCAGAGTGACTGGAGAAGAGAGAGGAGGACGGAAGGAGGACGGAACAAAGCTGGAGAGGTTGGCAAGAACCAGACCATGTAACAGTGCCTTGGAGGCCATGTTAAGGATTTTGATCATTTTCGAAGACAACAGGAAAAAAATACGTTATAATTAGGCTGTGTAGGGGGAGAAGAAGGATTAGGGGTGTGATAGTATCAAATTTACATTTACCATAGAGAACAGATTGAACAGGGACTAGAATAATTCTGAGAGAGCAGTGGTTGCAAGAATCCAGGTAAAAGATGAAGATAAATTTGATTAGGAGAGAGATAGAGTAGATGGAGAGAAGTTAATGGAATTTACAAATGATATGTGAGTTGCCTGAACTGGATAACGTGTTTGATGTGGGAGGTGATGGAGTGGGAAGTGCCGAGTATCCTTGACTCTAGGTTAGATTTGAAGGACTTGGATGGGTGATGTTGCCACCCACGGAGATATTGAATACTGTGAGTGTCAGGTGTGAGGGGGTAAGAGCATGCTTCAGTCTAGGATGTACTGACTTTGCTGAATCTTTGAGAAATTCACGTGGAATGTTCCATAAGTAGCTGAAGATAAAAGTCTGGAGCTTAGGAGCAAGTTAATTGTGAAGTATTAATTTAGTAAAACTGTAGAAATGGATGAAACTAGTCTAGAGAAAGAGCATAGTGTGAGAAGAGAAGGCAGCTAATGGTAAGCCAAGATGGCAGCATTTAATAGCTGGAATAAGGAGGATGAGATCTCAAAGGTGAATGAGAAGGAATTGCCAAATATGTAGGAAGAAAACAAAGAGAATGTGGTTCAGGGAGGACAGGGAAAAGAGAACTGAAACAAGTGTGTGGTGAGGAGTGTTAAATGACTGAGGAATCAAAAAGATCAGCACCAAAATTACATATTAAATTTTGTGACAGGATCATTGGTAATCTGAGGAATGGACAAGTTTTTTGTTATTATATATTTTTATCTTTCTTAAGCAAATTTCCAGGAGTGGTATTGATGGGTCTGATGTTTAACTTTATAAGAAATTGCAAGGCTATTTTCCAATGCAGCTATATAAAACATTCCACCAAAAATATAAGAGAGTTCCAGGTGCTCCACATCCTCACCAACACCCAGTACTGTCAGATTTTGTTATTTTTTAACAGCTTTATTGAGGCAAAGTGGACATACAATAAGCTGCAGATATTTAAATCATATAATTTGATATGCTTTGACATAGGTATACAACTGTGAGATCATCACCACAATCAAGACGGCATACATGTCCACCACCCCAAAAACTTCCCTTTTTGCAGTCCCTTCTTCCCACTACTCCCCTCTCCCCATCATCCCCTGGCAACCACTGATCTGCTTTCTGTCGCTGTACGTAGTTTGCATTTTCTCGAATTCTGCATAAATCGACCATACTTCAGAGATAGTTCCCCTTCTCCATTTTGTAGTACTATGGCTAAGAATGTGTGCTGAGATTGCAACATTTTACAAAATCTGTGTAAAAATTGTGTAGGCCCATGTGTGAACTAAACTTTGAAGCATTTTCATATTCTTCCTTGATCTACATAATTTTTATTTTTTTATTTTATTTTTTTGGTGAGGAAGATTGGCCCTGAGCTAATATCTGTTGCCAATCTTCCTCTATGTGGGAGGCTGCCACAGCATGGCTTGACAAGTGGTGTGCAGGTCTGCACCCAGGATCTGAACTGGTGAACCCTGGACCCCCGAAGGTGAGCATGCAAACTTAACCACGACACCACCAGGCTGGCCCCTACATAATTTTTAAGGTAAAGTATTTGTATGTGTTGTGGACAAATTGTACATTTTTAAAACCAGACACCTCTTGTTGTACGTCTTGGTCTTGTATTATTTTTGGAAATTATAAAGAACATTGTAAAAACTATGCTTGCAGTGGAAATTTGTATACATCCAAAACGTGAAGTGAAAAAACTTTCCAATTTTACCACCATTAAATTATATTTAAAGCTTTTGAAATATATCACTAAATTCACTCCAGAAAGACTGAACCAATTTACAGGTTATCAAATTACCTATACCCTCATCAACCCTGGGTAGCCATCATTAAAAAAACAAAAAAACTTTGTATACTAGTAAGCAAGAATACTATTGGTGGTGAGACATTTCATATTATATATTGAAGCGGAAAAAGCAGATTTTAAAATAGGCTGTGTTATAATCCTATTTCAAAAAATGTTTTTATCAGTATATATATATATGTGTGAATGTATATACATTCCAAATATATCTCTCCAAATGTGGGTGTATGGTGGCTTTTTTTTTTTTTTTTGGTGAGGAAGATTTGCTCTGAGCTAACATCTGTGCCAATCTTCCTCTTTTTGCATGTGGGTTGCTGCTACAACACGGCTTGACAAGTGGTATAGGTCCGTGCCTAGTATCTGAACCTGTGAACCTGGACCATGGAAGCTGAGTGTGCCAAAATCAACCACTATACCATGGGGCCAGCCCCCGATGAGCTTTTATATATAGGTATAGACATAGATAATATTTATAGTTAACTTTTTATACTCCAATTCTACTGCAATAAACGTGTATTGTTTTAGTAATAATTTGAAATAAGCTCTTAAGGTTGTTTTAATTAAAAATCCAATTTAGCTGAACCATACCATTTTAAATCGGAATGTAAAGCATGTTTTATATTGTTCCTCTGCCTGTATAGGCTGGGGCAGACGCTTCGTTTCTTTAATAGATGGGTAAGTGTGGGGTAAGGAATAACTGTTAAGACAGAAAGAGAGTGATGGAGAAAAGGGGAAGGCAGACTGAATTCAGGAACATTATTTTACAAATAAGCTGGAGAAATTAGTGACCAGAGACCAACATCAGTTTTTATTGCAGCCACCAGCTTTCTATTTCACTGGGGCCAAAATATTTCATGTGGACTCACAAAACACTTTATTTGAATGTTTTTTATTTTTAGGTTTCACAGTTGTTTTTAAAATATGTGTCATGTCAGATTTAATAGGAATGATTTACTTTGTTAATAATTTCAAAATATATTAGTTTATATGGTACTTAGAAAGTTTTACCTTCTTCCTCTTTGTTTCAATTCAAAGTGACGATGGAAAATCTATGTCTCCTTAGTGTTTGCGCCTTTCAGAGAAAGCACAAATTAATCACATCAATTAATTTTAAATACTACAAATTTTAATTAACTTAATTTAAAACAGTTTACAAGTGTTAAGTTTGTGTGCAGGATTTGACTTGAAATAACACATATGCAAAGTCTTTTATAGTTGAAACTCTCTCTTACATTCTTTAGAAAATTTGAGATTTTCTTCTTTATTGTAATAGCATAATTAATTTAAAGAGGAAGCTCATCCTTATCATTAAATATTAATTCTGTTTTGGGATGATTTAGTATTACTTTAAAAAGAATCTATTTAAACATTTTTTGCTGGTTGATTTATAATTATTTTAATAATTCAGATAAAATACACATATTACTTTTCTATTATTTATAAAGTGCTAATCACTTCATCAAAATTTTTACATGTAAGAAGATAAAAAATGGAATTATATTGTCTAAAAGCCATATTATCCTGTCGTGAATATAGTAAGCATGAAAGAGTTAGAGATTTTATTTTTCAAGGTTCAAGTTGTTCAAGTAATAATTAATAAGAACCTCAAAATGAAGATAAAAATGATTCTTTTAAAAAAATTTCAGTTAGCATGCCTTTTTTCTTTCCAAATTTTTGCACACCCTCCAGTATCTCAAACAATGACCACATTTTCTGGAGTTAAGTTTTGAATATCCTTGACTAGACTGTGCAGGCAAATTTTTCTTATGCACCACTGTGCCCGAAACACCCAGCCCCCAACGTAGAACTTAGTAAGTAATAATGTATGTGTGTTCTGTAAGTGAATCATAGCTCTGTAGAGGAGTACAGGGAGATACAAAGGATTTAACTCCATCTAATGTTTTCAACCAAGAACGGAAATTTTGTGATGTAAAGATTGTAGATTCAGATAGTAATAAACATTACACTTCATTAAATTTTCCAATTTGGCCTCTTCCTGAAGATTAAATTTGTCAGATCTTCATTCATAAACGTAATTTGTTAACCACTCATTACTCAATTGGAATGAATGAAGACGTACTGTGTGTGAGTGGGGGTTCTTCTTAGTCTTGACTGTTCTTACTTTTGGCAAGACTTCCCTAACTTCTAACTTCTGCTCTATAAAATTTATGGAGGAGATATATATATATATGTATATCTATATATGGACACACACACATATAAACACATATATATCATGTATGATATGCACATGCACACACAAACTCACACACACACTTTCTCAGGGGTGTGATAAACAACTGCTACTCTATCCAACAAAGACAAGAAACATTGACTGAGAGTACGGAATTATTGCACCAGCTCCATAGGCGTGAAATATATTTAGTCTCCTGCTTGTTGTAGCGTTCAAAGATGATGATTACAAATGCCAGTCTGTATGCCCTAAGTCTTCAGTTTTTCATAGGACAAATCCAAGTCCTTGCCATAAATGAATGTGGCGTCACTTCTAGGCCACAACTAAAGCTCTCGGGTGAAAGTTGCCTTTTCCTCTCCCCATTTCTTCTGTACTTCTTATGTTCACACTGCTTACTTCTATGCATTTCTTCGTCTGGAGGTATTCTCAGTACCTTCAGAGTACTGAACACTCTGTCACGTTTATTAAAGACTTTGGCAGTGTTTTCACAGTCCTTCCAAAGTCATCTACAGCTGTCGTGAAGTAAGATTCTAAAGTTTCTATAGAATGATAATCAATTATTACCTAGTCTTAGATTTCCTTTGTCTCTTTAACTTCAATGAACACATTTTCTACCCTTTAGTGCTGTTTTCCTGTTGTTTCTACTTGGATTTATTATCACTGTGATTGCCCATGTCTGAAATCTTTAACTCTAATTTTCCGTTTTCAGATTAGCTTTTTATTCTAACCTCAAAGGAGAGATAGCATTACAGTTAGTGGGTTGGACGGCTTACACATGAGCATATGCTGATGAAATTAGATAAACGTTTTTATGGTTTATGTCTACACTGGGCGTAGGAGAGCTAGAGAAGTACTTCTGCATGAATATATTCAAAGCTCATCTGGATCTCTCCTTTTGTAGGTCAGAATTTTTTCAGCCAATCATAACAATTTTTCTTCAACCTTCTGTCTGGAATCCTGAACAAATCCAATCTTGAGGTGTTACTGACTTCTGACAAAACCCAGAGCTTCGGCCTCCAATGGCAATGACACCATGTTACACTAGGGTTCCATTTGGACCTGTGAAACCCAGTTATCCCAACATCAATGACTTTGTCATTCTTGGCCCTCATATGAAATGTCAGACTTTCTGAGTGCCCATTCACTCTTATAGTGCTACCCCTAAGTAGTGTGGAACTCCTTTTTTATTTCCTCTCCACCCTTTCTTTCCCATCAATCACAATGAAAAATTTTATTGAAGTTGATGGGCTAGAAATGTAATGAGTTCTCTATCCTGGAAAAAAACTTCCATTTGGAGAGAATAAAGACCATTCCTGCCTTGGTGAAAGAAATGCTCCCTTAGATCAGAGGAGAATCCATGGATGGCTCATGTATCAACTGGACCTCAAAGGACGTGCAATATTAGCCAGAGGAAAGTAGAAGGAGATCACGTAACCAGACAAGAGCACAAGTGAAAACATGGTAATGGAAATATGCAGAGTATCCCCAGGAAATACAAAATAACCATGGGGTAAATGCAGGTTCTGGACATCCTGGGTATTTGGAGTTAACTTGAGGAGGGGGGTAGCAATGGATGGATGGTCTTAAGTATAAGCCATAGATGTTGGATTTTTTTTAAGTTAACCATATGCACTGCAGAATTGGGTGTCGGGTAGATTTGAGACAATCTTATTTTCTAATAATTTTTGTCTTTTAAAAAGAAGTGAAATACTAATAAAATTATTGGATGTTTCATTGTGTTGGGCTCTAGAGAATTAAAACTATGGTGTAAATTAAGAAATATCAGATCAGAGGCTAGCCCTGGGGCTGGGTGGTTAAGTTCTGCGCTCCCGCTTCGGCGGCCCAGGGTTTTGCTGATTCAGATCTTGAGTATAGACCTAGCACCACTCATCAGGCCATGCTGAGATGGCGTCCCGCATAGCACAACCAGAAGGACCTACAACTAGAATATACAACTATGTGCTGGAGGACTTTGGGGAGAAGAGGAAAAAGAAAACGAAGATTGGAAACAGATGTTAGCTCAGCTGCCAATCTTTAAAAAAAGAGAGAAAATCATAAAAATGATGGTAATTCTGTGCAGTTGAAGATGTCCTGTTTCAACAATCTCATGTTGTCCTCATCATACATCCGTTATTGGTCCACCAAGAAGTCCATTTATGTGAGCCAGAATGGTATTTCTTTTCTTTTCTTTTTGACTTATTACTTCAACACCATCTTCTATGTCTAAGGCACTAGTACAACATGGACCTGGGACTTCTTAAGACAAACTAGAGCTAATGCAGAGTTTGTGGTTTTGACTCTATAGGGGAAATATTTAAAAATCCTCAATTGTCCTCATTGTGGCTTACTGGCTTATTATAAAGGATACAACTAAGGAACAGCCAAATGGAAAGGATGCACAGGGCAAGATGTGGGGAGGGTGGGGTGGGTGCGGAGCTTCCAAGCCCTCTCCAGGCGCCCAACCCTCCCAGCATCTTGATGTGTTCAGTCAACCTTTTCAATGTGTGTTCCCTTCACAGGTAGGCAAAGTTTGAAATAAGCTCACCCACATTCACGGGAAGCCAGACTCCTTGTAGACCACCCTTGGCTTCCAGTTCCCATTGAGCCTTGGCTGTGATATCAGGAGTGGAATGTTTTTGCTGGGATGTGTAAGAGCTTGGGGCCAGGAAGGCTGCTGGGCCGCAGCCTGGAGCCTGTGAACAGCTGTGTGGCAAAGGTGGGAAGAGGGCAATCAGGAACAGCCTTGGACTTGCCCTCTTTCTTCAACCTTACGGCAACAGAGCTTCTGAGGATCAAAAATCAAGCAAAGGAAGAAACCACAGCTGGATGCGGTAGAGAGAAGATCCAGGAAAAAATGGATCCAGTAGGGTTAAAGGAAATAAAGATAGATGAAATCTTCAGTATCAGTAATGGGGAGGCACCTCGTCACTGAATTGGGTCCAACTCTGATGTTTTTCTAGAAAATCATGATTTGGCAATACATGCCTCTTAAAGTGCTCAGTATGAGCTTCTGCATGGTTCAGGAGGTGAACTGAGGAGAAATCCTATTTCAATTTTTATTCCAAAATTAGATTATATTTACTGCCTGGGAGTTTGTCATGCATAGTACAAATAATTTCAGGTGGTACAAAATATATTGGCAGAAGTAAATGAGTATGTGAGAGACTCAGAGTAAGACAAAACTGCTCCAAATACCAATTCAATTTTTACTAAATTGCCTCAGTTTCCCTAATGTTATCAATCTTTAGAAGCTTAAAAAAAAAAAACTCATAGTTCCCAAACCCAATAGACTGAACTCATCACAACAGGTCGCACAGAGCTTTGCTGTGAGAGCCCTTTTGGGTATTGCCCCAGAAACGTGAGCAGCAAGGGAGGCAGTGTGGAATCACGGTTCACCGGAAAACTCTGGAGTCTCATTTTCTAGGTTTGAATCCTGCCTGTGATTGTTAATAGCTGTGTGAATTTTAGCAAGTCCCATAACCACTATCATTCTTCGTTTTCTCATTTGCAAGGTTCAGTTAATAATAGTATGTATCTCGAAGGGTTCCAGTGAGCTATTGCAAGTCACGTGCTGAGCAACAGCCCAGCCTGTGGAAAATCATCAGTTGAGGTGGGCTAATGTCATGATTAAGGACTCATGGGAGGCACGTTTCTATTTATCACATGTGATACCTCCACCATGTCTTCAAAGCAGCAGTGCCATCCCTGGGCACTCTTAAAATATCTAATTGAATAGAGCCTCTTTATTTCATTAAGCTCCCCAAGTCCTTTGTATGCGCTAAAGTCTCCACCTAAAATTGATGTTCTCCTGCTTATGAAAACCCACCTGTGGGAAATACTTCATATTCATAAAGGAGAGGTAAACTGTGTTTTGCTCTCAGACTGATGAGAACAATACCCCCACCCCCAACCACATCTGTCTACAGACTGCATATAGTGCAAGCGCCAGAGGACCAAAAAATAGCAAATTCTTGGCTTGCAACAAAAACCATACTAATGTAATTTACTAGCTAAGTAACTGACTTCTAATACTCCTTTGGTACAAATGTTTTATGTTCCCTAATCCTGCCCCAAATTTTGCTTCTAGATATTCAGTATACATATGTCTTCAGTTCAAAGGCATTCTTTTCTGATGAGTAATAATTCAATGAACATAGTCCTCTACCTATACCAAATGATGAGTGAAAAAAGAGAACCAATATTTAATGAGCACCAATTCTGCATCTCCTACCATACTAGGTGCTTTACATGCTGTATCTCATTTAATCTTCAAAAGAGACCCATCTGATGCTTAATATTAAACCAATTTTCCAGATCAGAGTATACTGTCTTAAGTCGTTATGATCCCATGAGGTCCTTGCCATAATACTCAGGCCTAATTTAAGCTGGAATGCCTGTGGCCATAGAAGGATGAGTTGGTTCTATTTCTTCTGCATAGATTTCAAATGCATCCTAAAATGTGTTACATGTTAGATGTTTTACACAGGCTAGATGTCCTCAAGGCTTTTCTGCCAGAATAATTTTGTTTTCTAATATTTCTAGGCCTTTTTGCCCCAATATTATACTGGTTAACGTTTGTTACTACAGAAATCAAATTACTGGTCTGTTTATGATCCCACACCAGAGAAGTTAAGGAGTATTTATTCAATCTTGCATATTATGCAGAGAAGTGATTTATGCCTAAGTGTAATTGTGCTCCAAGAAAATAGGAATATTTGTCAAGGCTATAACTTGCTTGCCAAAAGTTAAGTGTTATTAGGTTTTATTTACATGTTTATGTACATTCAAGCTAAATTCATCACTTCCTTGCAGATATTCTGGCATTTTGTGCAGCATATAGCCTAGGATTAAAATACCAAATCAGAACATGCACGCTGTATTTTTTAAGGCTACTAAGTTTCATTGCCTCCAAAGTCAACTTGCTAATAATTGGTTTTAAAAAAAGTATTCATGAATGTTCAGATGTCTAGTAAAATGTGTATGGTAAATTAAATAGATTTCTCATGTTTATATGATGATAAAAATAATATATGCTCATTGTAAGGGAATCAAATAATGTAGACCAGTATAAATAAGAAAGCAAAAATCACCACAAACTCCTCTATTCAGAGATAAATACTGTTAATATATTGATGAACTTCCAGTTTTGTTTTTCTGTCTTTCTCTGTCTCTCTCTTCGTTTCTCTTAGATCTGTCTGTCTTATTCTGTGTGTGTCTGTGAACTGTTTTGTAACTATCTTTTCTTTCAGCATCAAAGTATGGAATATTTCCCTCAATAAATAGAAATAGTCACCATAATGACTAGTGACCCTATAGTAAGTATTGCATTACATGAAAATGCCACAATCCCTTGTATGAATGGACATTTATGTTGTTCTTAATTGTTACTACTATTAAAATAGCACTGTGATTAAAAAAAAAAAATCTCTTAGTGTCTGGGGTAGACAGAATAATGGATTTCCAAATACCTCCACTTCCTCATACCTGGAACCTGGGAGTGTGTTATCTGATATGGTCAAAGGGACTTTGCAGATGTGATTAGGTCAAGGATTTTATGATGAGAGACTATCATGGATTATCCAGGTGGGCCCAGTGTAATCATAAGTGCATTTAAGAGGGAGATAGGAGGCCAGGGTCAGAGAAGGTGAGGGAGGGCAAGAGAGAGAAAGTGAGGAAGAGAGAGAGAGAGACTTGAAGATGCTATGCTGTTGACTTTGAAGATGGAGGGAAGGAGTCATGAGCATAAAAAAAAAAAAAAGATGCAGGCAACCTCTAAAAGCTGGAAAAGGCAAATAAATAAACAAATGGATTCTTCCCTACAGCCTCCAGAAACAATGCAGCAGTGCTGACACCTTGATTTTAGTTCCATAAACGCATCTTAGGACTTCCGACCTCCAGAAGTGTAAGACAAATGTCTGTTGTTCTAAGCCACTAAGTTTGCAGTCATTTGTCGCAGCAGCAGTAGGAAACTAGTACAGCGTGTCTCTCTCCACTGTGTCCAATTAGGATAAATTCTCAGGAGTGAGATTGTAAGGTGAAATCCATTTTAAATTTGTCTCACAACAACAAAATTCCTCAAAATCTCTCCAAAGGTTTCAAAATACACATTCACCATGTGGCTTTACTCTTGCCACTCCCCACTTCTCCCAATCCTACCTATAATCTTTTTTATCTACACCAGTGAAAAATAATTATTTTTTCGTAATGAAGATTGGCCCTGAGCTAACATCTGTTGTCAATCTTCCTCTTTTTGCTGAGGAAGATTGTCCCTGAGCTAACATCTGTGCCCATCTTCCTCTATCTTGCATGTGGGACACTGCCACAGCATGGCTTAATGAGCAGTTTGTAGGTCTGTGTCCAAGATCTGAGCCCACGGATCCCAGTCAGCCAAAGTGGAACATGTGAACTTAACCACTATGCCACCAGGTCGGCCCCTGAAAAATAATTTTTAAAGTGTTTTTTGATTGATGTTTATTAATCAAAGTTAACAATTATCATCAGTGCTTATCAAAGTGTAAAGTGTATAGGAATCAATGGGAGTCTCATTAAAAGACGGATTCTGACTCACTTGGTCTGGGAGGGGACTTAGATTTTGCATTTCTAAGAAATTCCCATGTGACACCAGCACTGCTGGTCCTTGGAGCTCGCACAGAGAAGCAGGGTCTCAGACTTGCATATTTCTTTATGTATGGGAGGTGTTACTGAACAATAATTAAGAGCACAGATTTAGGAGACAGAAAAATCAAGTCCCTGCTCTGTTACTCTTTAATTATGTAAGTTTGGATATGTGACTTTCTGAGCTTCAATTGTCTTATTTGCAAAACTGGGATCATAGCACACGCAAATTTTATACATTGCTTGTGATAATTCAATAATAGGATGCAGCTAATCTCTTTAGCACAGCTGGAACTTATCAATTATTATTATTATTATTAGCTATATCAATTGAATTGACTATGTGCTTCCTTTAATTTTCTCTTGGAATATTCACTTTTTCATGTTGCAAATGCTGTTGTATGTTTCATTTGTCAAATCTCCCTTTTTTGCCATTTATTTTGTAATATTTTCTCCTAAATTTTTAAATGTGTCTTTTGACTTATGGTGTATTTCACAATCCTGTGGTCAAAGTGATCAATATTGTTTTTTATTACTTCTGATTTTTAGTCTTATTTAAAAAACGTTCCCCCATGCCAAGATTATTTTAAAATGCACATTTTCTTCCTACGCTTCAAGAGCTACTTTTTCTTTTTTTTCTTTAGACTTTAAGTTCTTTATCCATCTTGATTAATCTTGTTGAAGAGAGCAATGTAAGAATTTAATTTGTTTTTCCCCTCAAAGATTTACCAGTTATCCCAGTATCGTTTATTGAGTAATCTATTTTTTCTGCTGCTTGAAATTTTGCCAGTTTTTATAAACCAAATTTTATATATAATTGGCCCTATTTTTGGACTATTTATTTTATTTCACTGTTTAGTGCATTTATCTCTAAATCAATACTGAACTTTTAATTGCTCCAACTTTAAATTATATTTTAATATTCAGTAGTTCAAAATTTCCCCTTACTATCTCTATTTTAGAATTCTAATTCTAAATGTGTGATATGTCATGAAAATTTCAGGGAAAAAATTTTGTTGAGGTAGTTATAGCCTCTTTTAATCAACTCGAGTGATACTAAGATATCTTTATTCTAATCCGCTGCGTTTATTTCTTTCACTGTGATACTGCTAATTTATCCATATGTTATCTTAAAATAAGCCTATGGATAGACGTTCTGGGGCTGGTCACAAATTGGAAAAATTAACGAATAAGTAACGGCTGTATTAATATTTAAATTTTGGCTAAAATATGTAGTTAAATTGGAATTGATTCATCATGACCATTGAAAATCATATTTTTTTCCCTCAAACTGTATGCGGTTCAAAATTTACATAGCTTGGTGTCTGCTGTCAAAGCATGAGCTTCTTTCAGCACTACTTCCATGTAGTTCCTCTTCACTTTATATCCAAGGGATTATAGCACCAGAAACTGGGCCCCTCTTTGGAGGCGTCATTTGCTGTCTTCGGTGGGTACCAAGCTCCTGCTGTAGTGTCTGTGATTAACATGAGAATCATTAACTCAGAAATCAAGTTCTCTACATCTTTAACTGACTCTAGAGAACAAAGGAGCCACAGCTCATAGATGGTTGAGGAAAAAAAAAATTCAGTATTAACCATAAACTACTTAAGATGCTACAGAGATAGCTGCTTCCCCAAATTAAAAGTAACACGAGCATCGTAATTAATTTGGTATAAACTGTGACCTCTATGTGGTGGGATTTTTGGCATTGTTTTATTACATTTATGCTCAGTATTCTCTGGCTAAAGATTAGTTTAAAGGGATTTGTCACTCTGTAAAGACCAAAGTGGCAGGAAACTGTTTTCTTGGCAATTTTGATGCATTGTGAAAATCGAGGTAATGAAACTGTTTCCCTGTTGATCGGCAGGGTGCTGGCTTCTGGCAGTCACAAAAAGCCTCCTTCTGTTTGTTTAAGGTACAATATTATTTATACAGTTCAAATAGGACTTTTTCCTTAATGATGTCTTCGTACTTATTTTTTTTTCTTACTTCATTTGCAAGATAAAAATCTCTTTTCATGTGACCAAGCAAGCCGGAGTTTGTGACGGGAAACAGCATTCCTGAATTTCTTTTTCTCTGACTTTTTCTTTTTTTTTTTAATAGAATGGTCTGTTTTGTGGAACAGCAGGTTTTTGTGCCGTTTCAGATGGCGGTGCATGCGTCAGAATGGAGCCCATTCACGTTTTCTGTGGGACAATTTGCAAAGGCGTCGTGCTGTGGGAAACTTTTTTAAGAGAAGGGTCTGCAGGGGCGGGCAAAGGGCTCCCCAACACCTGTAGCAAGACGCACGCCGTTCAGGACTCAGATCTGATTTTACACTTGGTTTTATTCCCCCCAAGTATTCAGCATATGTTCCTTTCTGTGAAAAATAAAGGGCTCCCTCAGATGGTACATATCAAGTGAGTTCAAGGAGGTCAATAGATTAACTCCAATCAATCTGAACCCTCCCTCGTGAGACCATAATGCTGGTCATTCACTACCCTCGTTAGGATGATGTTCATTTTATTGGAGCATATAGCTCAAGAGCCAGAGCACGCCATCTTTTTACTGTGAAAATCTTTCTGCCCGCCTTTTTTTTTTCAGGAAGAAAGCCCCAGTAAAACAGTACACATTCCCTTTACAAGACTTGCAGTGAATCTGGAAATAACAGAAATAGGTTTTCCATTTTAAATAGGCTGAGGGAATGTCTAACCTTTTCTTGGGCCTGGCCGTCCATTCTGTGGGCTGGAAATTTTCAATCCGGTGTTTCTAAGCCCCACGCCCCTGCCATGTTCCTTTCAGTCCTCTTTCCCCCCTTCTATTTCTAAATTAGAACACTTGGGTCTGCCCGGGGACACGTACAGTAGTGATGCCCTGGGATTCAAGTCAAAGAATGTTTAGTCTGGATCCCACAAAGACCCACAATTCCCAGCACAGAAACAGATACAGCAAAGCAAGGACACAGCAAACACAGCATCAAAGAAAACTTGTGAATATAGACACTGCTCTAAAAACTAACTCTGTTAGCCCCATGAAGAAAGAAATAACAAGGGTTTTGAATGCTAAAATATAGAGTGTTGTATGAAAGGGAGGGAAACATACACAAACTAGACAGACTGAATAAAAGTATTTATCTTTAAACCACACAAGTCATGGTAATTAAATTAGGTCAGGCTGGTTACAATGCTACAAAAAGCAGGCTGTAACTAATTTCAAAAGGAACAGAAAAGACCTGAAAAGAAAACAGATTGACAGCTCCTTACTTTTTTTTTTTTCGTCTAATCAAGGCAGCCCAACATCAAAAAGTGGGAAGAGAAATCCTGATTTAGCAGGAAATTTGTCTCATCACAGAATATAAACTTTGCAGATATATTCAGGAACAGCTTGAGGACGATGGGAAATTATTATTCCTTCTAAGTGAACAGCAAGAAGTACTCACATAGGAAGTTCACCATTTGAAAGCGACTGATAAAAACTCTACTCCCTAAATAGTTCAAAGTCTATTAGGAATGCTCCCTCTTCCCTATTGTTTAATACAAACTCTGAAAGTCTTATATGAAGAGGAGAGCATTACGAGAATTTTCTTTCAAACTGTCTCTTTAAAAAGACTACTTACCGATGTCTATTAAAATGACTTTTAAAAATAGTTTTAAACATTTACTTTGAATGTAAATGTGCCAAGTTATAAAGAACACTTGGAACATAAATTCGGGGATGGGAGAAAAGAACACAGGGAGATCTTTATTTGGAGCCCATTCTGTATTTTTAAAAGAAAGTTTAAAATGTGTTACTTTCTTCCTATTTTTCATGAAAAAAATTAGCACGAGATTTTTGTTAACTTAGTTTTTTTAAGGAGGAAAATCACAGAAAGCAAACCATTAATAATGCAAAGAAACAGTAATAAAATTGCTTGTGAAAATCTCAAGTACATTTTTTATCTTTGTCATCGAATAATCAATTTCATTTCTTTTTATGTATCACTGGGGAGATTTAAGTTAGGAGCATTCAGTGGCTATGTAGATCCTGACTGAGCCACAGAGGTAACTGTGCCATTTCATCAGCTATTTAGGTATTCACTTTCCTTTTCTGTATCTTGGACACAAGCCTGTCTTTGGTGGTATGACTCATGGACCTATTTTCTCACTAATATAATGTCCTGCTCCACCAGAATTTAGACTCGGGCAGGAAATGCTGGTGTAGGTAAGCACACATGACATTGTAGCTACACTTAAACATAGTTTTGCCTTTCTGATATTTTTTAAGCCTGTTTAGTTCTCCTCCATGTTCTGGAGGTCTTTCCTGGAGTATGGTTTGGTGATTTCCCTGGGGTGGACTGCTGACATGTGCTGGGCATGACATTGAATTGCAGGGCAGAGAGCATGAATACCCTTAGCCATGAAGCAGAAGTGCCCTTGTGACTGTCAAAAAGGACCGTGGTTTAAAAGAGAGGTAGGGAAACCCTCAATAGGGAACAAGTCATGTCTAGATTTTTTTTTTTTTTTGAGGAAAATTAGCCCTGAGCTAACTACTGCCAATCCTCCTCTTTTTGCTGAGGAAGGCTGGCCCTGAGCTAACAGCCATGCCCATCTTCCTCTACTTTTTATACGTGGGACGCCTACCACAGCATGGCTTTTTGCCAAGCGATGCCATGTCTGCACCCGGGATCCGAGCCGGTGAACCCCAGGCCCCCGAGAAGCGGAACGTGCAAACTTGACCACTGCGCCACAGGCCGGCCCATGTTTAGATTTTATTATGGTTGCTGATGGCACCATCATCAAATTAGCTTAACTTTCGCCTAATCCCATGCATGCATCAAGAGGAAGCAGTGTGAAGAATGAAGGAGACAGGCGCTGCTGTATTCACTTCCCCTATATTGTGCCAATGGTATGTACCCCAATTCTCTGTGACAGTAGGCCTCCCAGAGGGTGGTGGGAATTCTCACTGGTGTCCTTGGGTGTAGTCTTTCGAATACCCAGAGATCTTAGTAAGTTATATTGTGTCTGTTAGGACACTGGGCAGAAACGTCTGTGGCCGTCTTAGCAGGAGACGGTTGCTAATTTCCCGTCTGCTTTGCACAGCATCACATCTATCTCAAACAACCATTAGAATTTTTACTGTGTGCCTACTTGCTAAGTTTTGTTTTGCAGGGCAGACAACATAATAGGGGAAACGCATCAAGGCAGAAAGGGGTGGATTTGCAGAAGGAAGAGGGAGGGCAAGCCAAGGAGAAAGATGGGGAAATTGAAAGAGACCGAATGTTTTAGAAAATGCCCAGAACAAAGGAGCTAATGTGACCCATGCCCCCTTGTGAAGGTCTGCGTCTGTGGTAATGAGGTTCTGTTGTTGGGTATTCAGCCTTGTAAATGGGAGCACCGAGAGCCCAGAATGGGGGTGGGTGGACCAAAGTTGAAGGGGAACAATCTCCCTTACCCAACTCCACGACCTCAGGCTGCCAGGAAACCACTGAGCACACCCACAATTCTGAACACTGGAAACAGGAGGCAGTTTGCTTGCACAAGCCAGGGCCCAATGGAAAGATTTTTCTTTTTAAAGGTAACACATTGAAGTAAGTTAGTCATTTAACCCTTAGACTTGGTGTATAAATCTAGACAGCATGAATACAGGTGGAATAGTCCTTTAAAAGGAACTGAATGAGAATACGAAGGATAAATAACCATGTTGCAGAAAAGACAGCTCTTTATAGTGAAAACTATCGTGTAATTCTCACACTGAGGTATATCCATGTTACCATCTCCAGCAGTTCCTTTGAAGTTGCTTTTAGCCACCATATTCCCTGTTTCAGCAGATCTCAGGGTTAATTTGATGTAACAGCCTAGAACAAGGAGTCTGGACACAGACACAGCCTGGGCTGGTGTTACTAGCTTGATGTCATTGGGTACCTGGCTCAATCTTTTGGAACCGTAGTTTCCATGATTGACACACAGTAAACACTCAATAAATGTGAGTTACTATGATTCCATGACTCTCAAGAAATTGTAATGTAGATCACGGTATTCAACACTCTTTGGTTTTCAGCCATAACTCTTCACATTGTTTCCCGGTGTTGTTCTGCTTGGTTGGGAGGTGCTCAGGGCAGGCACCATGTTGTGTTTGTCCTTTGTGTCTAGCTCTTCACGTAGTACCTGGCACTTAGAAGGGTTGAATGGATGGCTGAATGGATGACTGAATAAAGGAAGGAAATAAAGTTGTTTTATGCTGAGAGATTTATTTTTCAGTTGAGCAATGGAGACGCTTTTAAAAGATTCAGCAGAGTATTAGAGGAATGGGAGTTTTTAGACACACTTTCAAAAAATAAACTTGGCTCAAAACCTTCTAAAAACCTCAAATGAAACTTTCAACACATCAGTAACTGTGTTCTCCTCTAATCTAAAACACTCTTTGCAATCTTAACTACACTACTTTCCAAAGTTTCTTGGAATGCAGATCTGGTGTGCCATCATTTAGCTTTCAGATTTACCAGGCGGTTTGAATTGAATGCCTGTAGTTTTCCATCACGAGATGGCATAAGATGTATTTGTTACTTGGACAACTCTCAAAGGATAGGAAACTTGTAAAAATGTCACACTAGGTTCCTCCAAATTTTTGTGGTCAAAAATGTATATTTTGTTTCCTCATAGTATTTGCTATTATTACTATCACGTTACCCTAAATAGTAGTGCTATATTTAACTCTATTAAATATTGAAACTAGTGGTTCCTAACTTAGAATCAGATTTTATTCTAATAAGTTCTATTTTATGTTGATTTCCTGGAACATGGAGCAGATATTTCCAAAGAAATTATGTTTTATAATGGGTATTCAGTCTCTCTACTTTGTAAAAAATTCCTTTGGTTGTGAATAAGATAGGATGTGACAAGGATATCATCGTGTTTGAGAGTGTGGACAGTGAGCTCACATTACTTCTGTTCTTGTCCTGGCTCTGTGAGCACTACATGTTTGACTTTAGACAAAACAATAATCTATAATTATACTCAATAAATGGGATCATTTTTCAACATAAACTTTTAATTTAAGTACCGCATACATACATAAAAATACATAAATTCTAAACTTATGTACACCTTGAAAAATTCAGAAATTGCATACATGCATGTAGCCAGTAATCAGATAAAGAAATAGAATATTAACAACCCCCAGAAGCTCCCTTGTGTCCTCTTCCTGTAATTAGCCCCCTTAGTTTTCCCTTCACTTGTGAACTTCATTTAAGTGGAATAATAAAATATGTACTCCTTTTTAGCTGGAGACTTCTCATCAATGTGATGTTTGTGTGCCCATTTTGTCATATGCAGTTGTAGTTTGTTTAATTTCGTTATTGTGTGTAGTTCCATGTATGCATATACTAGAAATTATTATTTATTCTACTGTGATGAACAGTTGTGTTGTTTCCAGTTTTGTTTTGTTTGATTTTTGCTTTTTGTTATTCAAATAGCACTGCTATGAACATTCTTATCCATGTCATTTGGTTCAGCTATCTATGCACTTCTGTCAAATATACACTCAGGAATAGAGTTGCTAAGTTGCAGGGAATGCCTCTGTTTAGATTTCGTAGATTTTATTAGTTTTTCGAAATCGTTGAAATAATTTAAATTTCACCGGTAGTTAATATGAGTTCTAGTTGCTCCACATCTTTGCCAGCATCTGATTTTGTCTGAGTTTTTCAGTTTCAACTATCTGGTAAGTGTGTGAGTGCATTTCTTTGTGGTTTGAATTTTCATTTTTCACATGTCCAAAAAATTGAGCACCCTTTCATATGTTTATTGGACATTTGGATATTTCCTTTTTGAAGAGCTCACTCAAATTTTTGTCCATATTTCTACTACATTTTCACCTTTTTCTTGTTGCTATATAAGGCTACATTATAAATTCTGGAGATAACTCTTTTGATATATACATTGCAATTGTCTTTCTACTGGGTTGTTTGCACTTAGGCTCTCTTTACAATGTCTTTTGATGGACCGAAGTACTCAGTTTTAAAGCAGGCCAGTTTATCAGTTGTTATGTACATATATATATGTGTATGTATGTTCATATATATATTAATTTAAATCTTGAATCTCGCTGAAATTGATTTGTGATAGTCAAAATTTATTTTTTTCCCACATAAGCATATCCACGTGATCTCGCACAGCTTATTGAAAAGGAATTCCTCTCACTGCACTACAATATTGCTGTTGCCCTCGATCAAGGGAACTTCGGTCAGGATTCGATCAGAGAAGTGGAACCAGTAGAAGATACACATATGCGTAACGACGCATTATATGGATTCACCCTTATGCAGTTTTGGAGGCTGATTAGATGGTTTATATGAGACTACTGCTTCTGTTTCTGGTGCAGGGCAGTCAATCAGAAAGGAAATATGGACATGAAGTGGAGAAAGTAACATGAATTTGGACCCTGTGAGGATGAGCTGAAACCCAAAAGATGGATGCCAGCCTCCCACTCCCTCCAAGCGTCCGACTTCAGCGATGGGTGATCTGGAGAAGTGGATGCCTTTCCTATGGAGCTAACACGCCCCTGGCCCAGGGCTCAGGGAAGCTGAAGGAGGGACCAGGGGAGCTGCAGGCCTGGCTGCTGCCCCACACCAAGTGTGCCACCAGATGAGTGACAGTGTGTGAGCTGCCACAGCACCTGCATTTTGTGCTGACCTTCTGAATTTAAAAGCATCTCACGCAAAATGTCTCCTGTGGCCCACTCAACTTGGATATATGCAGGGAAGGAAATTCTGGAAAACGTAGCTCCAGTTTAGCTACAAACCCATCACTTCTGAGTGCGGGGCTCTTTCTGAACTCTATTCTGCTCCATTGGTTTGTCTGTTGCAACAAACTACACTTTATTAAGTGATGTAGCTTGTAATAGGGCTTGATATCTGATAATGTAAATCCTCCGTATTTTTTTCTTCCTCAGATTGCTAAATAGGTTTAGCCTTTTGCATTTACACGTATATTTTAGCATCAACCTATCAATTTCCATAAAACAAACTTCTGGGACTTAGTTGGGATTGCATTGAATCTATATTTCAGTTGGTGCATAATTGACACATTTACATTATTGGGATTTTCAATCCACGAGCATGATATGGCCTGATATTTATTTAGGTCATCTTTAATATCTTCTGTGTTTTAAAAATTTGGCACGTATGTCGTTAGATGTGAAATTATGTCATTCTAACTATGTCTTTTAAAATAGTTCATTTAAAAAATTTTAGACGTATAAATATAACTCATCTTAGTTTGTGAATGTCATATTCAGAAATATTGTTTAAGTTGCTTTTTAATTACTGTAGTACTCTGAAGACTCCTGAAGTTTCTACACAGAAAAGCACATAGAAATAGATAACAATTACAGATTTATTTCTCCCTTTTCATCTATATAAGTATTATTTCCTTTTCTTGTCTTCTTGCACCAGCTAGGACCTCAGCTGGGTGTTGAACAGGAAAGGTTGATGGATTTTACTTGATTGACCTTGGGAGGAAGCTTTCTGGAATTGGTCATTGCGTCTTGTTTACTGAAGGATTTTGACATACTCTGTCTGATGAAGAAACCTCCCTTCTATTCCTGTGTTGAGAAGAATTGTACCATGATGGGTACTGAAAATGTAACTATTTTTAATTGTACTTTATAAAATTTCTATGAGAAAAATTAGTTAGGGGTTGCTAATGGAGATGTCTGGAAAATCTGTCTCCTCCCGTTCTAATTTCCAGCAGATGAACACATTTCCTATATTTTTAGAATATCACTTCCTCCTCTACCACGCTTGTTTCTTCCCTTAATATAGACCTATAATGGCAATGGTTTTTGTTCCTACACACATCCATTTATGATTAAGAATCGGGGTAGAAAAATGGAGTAGGATTTTATTAAAAGAGACAGGGAAAAGTGCAGATACTATAGGTACGAAAATTCTTGCAGCCACTGTTCTCATTCAATCTGATGGAGGTGGGGCCCTCAGAGGAAAGGCTAGTCTTAAAGAAAGAAGTGGTTTATTTGAGAGAGAGTGTGTAGTATAATGGGTAAAAGCTTGGGCTCTGGAGCCAAATTTCTTAAGTTTAAATCCTAGCCCTGCCACTTACAGACTATATTATCTTGGCAGTGTAATTTTCAGTTAATTTCAGATTTCTCGCTTGATAAGTGGGCTAACATAATTTGTAGTTTATGAGGTTGTGGTAAAAGAGTTTGTATATAAAGGACTCATGGTGGTATTTGGCACATCAGCATCACCCAAGCAAGTGTTCGTCATCATCATCATCATCATCATCATCATCAAACCAGCAGTAATGTCACAACACGCTGTCCAGGCGACAGCTGACCAATTCTCCACTGATATGGACTGGAGAGTCATTGAAACAACGGGGAGGGTGGTATAAATTGAATATTATGAAAGATACAATTTTTGGTGAAAAACAGCATTCAGTGTTGTACAGCTATAGCTGGGACTACCAAGATGGGGTCTTCCTATCTTTTGCTAATTACAGGATAACTTTATCCATGACATTCTAATTTCAAATAATGTTCCTTTTTCTGCTATTTATCAGCTATACTATAACCGTATATTGTCTGAATTCAATCAATATGAACAAAATGAATCTATTTAGTCACCACCATTGCAGTGTCTATGCATATGCTTATTATGCATGAGAAATGGCTAACTTTCAACCAAAGATTCATGCTTTTCTTCCGTTGTGTAGATTTGTTGCTGAGAAGTGGCTGTCCAGTCAGAACTACCATTCTCAACCCTCCTTACCTTGATTCTAGGTAGGAGAATATGACTAGTCTCCCTCTGTGGAAGGTGAGTGGAAGTCTTTTCCCATCCATTGGCTGGACAAAGAGGAGGATACAGCCACAAGATGAAAGGAGATCTGATCCTCAAAGGATCATGATGAAGACCTCCTAACTAGGAAAACCCACAGGGGATGGTGACAAGAGCAAGAGATATGCTTATTATTTTTTTTAAAAGATTTTATTTTTTTCCCTTTTTCTCCCCAAAGCCTCCCGGTACATAGTTGTATATTCTTTGTTATGGAGCCTTCTAGTTGTGGCATGTGGGACGCTGCCTCAGTGTGGCCTGACGACCAGTGCCATGTCCACGCCCAGGATTCCAACCAACGAAACACTGGGCCACCTGCAGCGGAGCACTCGAACTTAACCACTCAGCCACGGGGCCAACCCCCAAGAGATACACTTATTTTGCTAAGCCTTTGAGATTACAGTGCTTATCAGTTATAGCAGCTAACATTGTTTTAGCAAGTATATTATTCTCCTCTCAGTTGCAATTGCTCAGGATGATTCAATTCCCTGGGGAATTGAAACTGAGAGGAATATAATATATTCGAGGTAATATATAAGAAATATAGGGAAGACAGATTTGAGTCCTCTTTGCTTTAGATTTCTCCATTTATCTGAGTTTTAGTCAATCAAATACCTATTTAAGTATTGAGTCTCTGCTCATAATCTTTAGATTTATATTTTATAATTGATTTTAAAGATAAAAGCCCCACTTGCAAACTTTTGTAAAATGATGGAAAAAATCATTTACTGTGCCTTTCTTTGACAGCTTTTTATTTTTTTAAATAATTTTATCTAGAAGATGCCTAGAGAGTGAGAGAAAGATGAGACTAAAGAACGTGGGCAAATAACCCGAGACTATTGAAATGCCTTCTCATGCTTTGGGTCCTTATCTAGAAGCTATCTTGTTTTATTGAGTCCAGTTATGGCTTTGTGGGGGTACGCAGCTGGTGCAGAGAACCTAGACAGTAAGGGGTTGGAAGTTCCTGGGAGAAACAAGGAAGAGGGAGGCAGAGCTGCTATATGAACGTTGTGTGGAGGACAGTAAAAAAAGGAAAAACTGTTTAGCCTGGCCATGATGGAAATTTGAACCACAGAAATGCCTAATATACAAGTTTAAAATTGTTTGCAGGAGGTGTGCAATATAGACCTCTCCTTTAGCTTGCCTGAGAAATATTCAATCCATTCTACACTGCTGGCTAATGCATTTGTGATTCTTTTTTTAAAATGCATTCTGTTTTGGGGGGCTGGACCAGTGGAGTAGTCGTTAAGTTCGTGCGCTCCTCTCCTTTGGCCTAGGGCTCACCCGGTTCAGATGTGGCGGGCGTGGACCTATGCACCATTTATCACGTCCTGCTGTGGCAAGAGTCCCACATATAAAGTAGAACAAGACAGGCACAGATGTTAGCTCAGGGCCAATCTTCCTCAGCAAAAAGAGGAGGATTGGCAGTAGTTAGCTCAGGGGCAGTCTTCCTCAAAAAATATAAAACTAAACTTAATGGTCCTCAAAAAAAAATGCATTCTATTTTTGATTTGATATGCTTCTAAAACAGGAATAATACGTGGGGACCCAGGAGCAGAATGATCTAGGGGCTACAGACATCTGGATTATGGAGACCTATTTTATTTCCTTTCTTTTTTCCCTAAAGTTTCAATTCACTAGATATGCCTAATCAGGTAACAGTGAAATTGTGTTTCTAGGGCAAACAGACAGTGAGTTCTGGGGTAGAGTTTAAAGTAGGCTTTCCTCCTTTAGATTGTTATACATTTGATATTTCACTCTATTTCCTTTTCTTCCATTTATCTTTATGTCTGTCTTTCTTTCTCCTCTTTTTCAATTTCTAGAAGTATTTTAATTTTAAAATATAAATTATGGTTGTATTAAATACTTTCATTTTCATGAATTCTTTTGGTTAATATTTTGGCTGACTGAAGAAAGCAGGCATTTAAATTATTTTCTCTAGGGTCAAGGACATTTTTTACTTCTTTATTAACATAATTAGAGAAAACTAATAACCAAAATCAACCTTAATTCATCAAAGGACAATTGGACAGCTGGTTATGAATCCTTTCCTTTCCTACCCACCGAGCAAGCTGCCTCTTTGTGTCAGCTCCCCAAGTTGTATGAGAGAGGCTTCTGATCAAATCGGTCAGCATGGACTGATGTCAAATTTGAGTATTGCTGACTCTGGAAACTGAACTAATCTACTACCAGAAAAGTTGATTTTTGGTAAGCAGTATTTCTCTCTATCCTATTCAAAATTATTTGGGGAATCCAAACTGACAAAGCACATATTTGGAAATCTTGTCCAGAAATTGAAAATACGTAAGAAACAATTTTTATAGGAACTAAAACTAAAAATAATTTTAGATTCTTAAATTGAAAATAGTACCTACCAAACACTTCAAATTACCTTCCTTTGACACCAGATATGTATTTTTCTTTGACACCAGATATATATTTTTCTTTACTGCTAGACTAAAGCTTTGGCTGTGCTTTGTGGCCATCTCAATCATTTTCATCCTATTGTGCTTTGGGGTATTTGTGTCGTGCATTTACATTTTAAAAGTTGTAGTCTATGCAGTGTGACTTTCAAACAATTGACAAACCTATTCCCATGTCAACCCCTCTGCTTAATCAGCAGTCACTTTATTCCCACTCTTTTCAAAGGCACTTGAACTGCCTGAAAAGCTATAGGACAATTGAAGTGAGTGTGCTGGGCTGGTCCCCTCCACTGTTCCTCTGTTCAAATGCACGCGTGTAATCTTCTGGTGAAGAAGGGTGGTTCAACTACAGATGTTCTAAAAATAAAGGAAGGAAAGTTTCCTTCCAGAAGGAGGAGCTAATTTTTCTTATTCTGGGTTTGTGAGTGTCTAGAGGTTGTGAAGTGAAGGGTGAAGACTAAAATTAGGGAGAGAAGATACTTTACAGTAGTGGCAGGATCCTACGGTCCCTCCTTGTTTGGCAAACAAACCCTGAACGGTTTTATCAAGTAGTGTGCTGCCCTGTCCAGCTCTCGCTAGCTTCTGATGATCATCTCCACCTTGCTGATTTAAACATACACTCAATATCATCTAGAATCCTTGGTGCTTAGGGCTTTAGGGATAAAACTATTGAAATATTTTTGATAAAAGGCTAAGCTTTGGGGCTGGCTGTGTGGCATAGTGGTTAAGTTCATGCACTCTACTTTGGTGGTCTGGGGTTCGTGGGTGTGGACCCCGGACACTGACCTACACACTGCTCATCAAGCCATGCTGTGGAGGCATCCCACATACAAAATAAAGGAAGATTGGCACAGATGTTAACTCAGGGACACTCTTCTTCAACACCCCTCCTCCCCTGAAAAAAGGCTAAGTTTTTATTTGTCTGTTGGTTTTACTGAAGAACATTGGATGCTGGTGAGCTTACGTCCCTTGAAACTTTGAAATAATGCTTTAATCTTTACTTTGGGAAGTCAGATTTGGCTAAAAGTAAATATAAGAAAGAATTGAAATGCAAATCATTTTGGATGAGAATAATACATTCAATCTGAGAAATTTACCTGATTCTGTGTCAGAAATTTTTAAAAAAATTTGAATTGATGGGAAGTATAACATGGAGCTGAAATTTGAGAAATATACAAACTTTCATGACAGACATTTTTGTTACAATTTTAATTCCCAATTTAAGAGTGTTTTATAGTAGACAAGTATAAACTGACTGTTTAAAATGTGAATATCAACATGTTAGAGAAGAGAATGTTGATGACAAAGAATACTAAACAAAGGATGACAGTACTTGTCTTGATATATTCTCCACCACTAACCCTGAGAGTAGCATCCAGCTGTCACATCATTGTTGTCCACATTGGGAAAAGCACAATGTCAGAGTCAGAGGAACACATTTTAGCTTAGTTTGGGTCATTAGCTGTGTGACCAGGAGAAATTATTTTACATCCTTGAAGCTTCAACCTTCGTTATTAATAAAAGTACCATTTTTCTCCCCAGAGGGCTGTTTTGATTTATACATCATAGCTATGAATATTTTTCACCAAAAGTCTTTATCTCAGCATATTATAGTAAATATTTGAGAATAAGAACAAAATCATTCATATTTCACAGATATGTCATTGTGACTAATTAGGTATATTTTGTCAAGTTTAATATATGTATCCTTTCCTGAAAATGACAAAGTGACAATCTCATTATTTTGCTGCAATAACAGATTTAAGATTTCTACATTGTGACTTCTAATTTTAGTAAATGGTTTTGCTTGCTACTGCTGAATTTAAGTTGAATTTTAAACCCAGTATTTTTTGGCCTGTAGGCTTTTGGGTGCATTTGTCTTATATATTAGACGTGGACTGTTTGGGGTAATTTGGCTTCATTTCTGCTCTTTTTTTGTGATTGCATCTGGAGCTTTAGAAGTGGCTTGAATTAAATAAGGTTTAGGATCAGGCAAAAGAGGGTCCCGGAAAAGACCGAGGGGAAAGAGGCACTGGATAGAGCCTTTCGATGAGATTTATACAGGAAACAGATTTCAAGGAAATCATTGCAAATTTCTAAAATTTGACAACTAATTGCCTACTATGTATTAGCACTGTCTTAGGTTATCTACGGCAACTCAAGCTTGGGGAAGCTGATATTACAAAAAGGGACATTGTTATGATTAGAAACATATACTAATATGCTTGTAAACATTCCTCTTAATAATTCTTCGATACGTGTCATTCTGACTCAATCCTTTTGGCACGGCTGTTTTGACCCCAGGGACTCCTTCCCCCCGAATTCAACCATAAGGTTTTCTGCCTTGTGTGTTTATTGCTACCCCACAATGTTCACAGTTGACAGCTTCAGTGGGTCCCTGACGTCACCGTATCTTGGGCCCCCAGGCAATCTCTGAGCTTTGGAGCTGGCAGTCCCGCCTCGTCCCTCTTGTCTTCCCTCCCCCAATGTTAGGTTCCCCCACCCATCTTTGAGCCTTAGTGAGGCCCCAGTCCAGGAGAGCCTGACAGATGGGTTGCCATCTATGTTGGGTTGAAGATCAGGGCTGTCCTGATCTGGAATATTCAAAAGTACAAAGTAGCACTTTTATAATGTGGGTAATTTTCACTCAAATCAAATCTAAATAGTTTTATCATCATGTCTATATGGTCAAAAGAGTTGTATTAAGTTAGCCAAAATGTTCAGTTCACACTCTCCCAACACAAAGATCAATACGTATGTCTTGGTGGATGTTAAGATTTGCATGTATGGGTTTTTTTTTCTTTTAATTTTTTTTTTCTTCTTCATGCTGATGGTAAGCTGAAGCTATTTTACCAAAAATTTAAATACTCAAATATTGAAAGTGATAGTCAGGGTCTCCCTTTTCCATGTGATATAGTTTGCATTTTTGGTATTACTTTTCAGTTTTTCCGAATGTGGTGTAAGGTTATAAAAATGCCTTCTGGTTAATTTCTTACTTAACAGCAGACTCTGGCTTCCCAAACAGTAGCATGGGGATTCTTGATAGACCACCTTCCAGAGGCACTGAAAGCAACTGGATAACGTGCTGAAATCGGGATTTATTCGCAAACACGTTAGAGGCTGAGTCACGGTGATGCGTCAGCTCGAGCCATTGTTTCTTTCGTCTGAATCAGCGTTGTTGAGCAGCGTCCATCTGTACACGGAACACTAATTTGGTAACAGCTTCTTTGTGCTAAGCCAGAGCTCATTTTACCTGGTGGTTTTATTTTAAATGTACAAGCTATGTTAAATAACATTCAAATAAGTAATAGAAATTTAACTCAAAGAATATGGAAATAAAAGCCACACGGGCAAATTGAGAACCAACTGGAATCTGGCACCTGACAATGATTAACAGGTTGAACAGATTAGACTAGATCTAAATCGCTGTAAATGATATTGAAAGACAGAAAATCTTTTTATTAAAAACAACTTCAACAATTTAATGTCTATGAGAGTTGAAAAAAATGATTTTTTACATATCATCAATCGATGTTAGGATAGGCTGGAAGACTTTGAACACACCATACCAAACAGGAAACAAAATTAGTCAACCATCCCAAAACTTCTGATTAAAACCAGACTTCTGAGTATTTAAAACACCAAATCATTGTTGAAAAATATTCATTTTTGAATGGATATTTTGATGTTCCATAGATGTATGACTCATAAATAAAGCAATAATATTAATAGGTTTGATTATTAAATAGTTGTAAAAGTATGTCTATTTGTGTAGTAAAAAATCAAGCAGTCATTTAAACTTACTGTCTAAATAATTTTGATTAAACTGTTGGATATAGTGTTACCTGCTCAGGTTGAGTGTCCACTCCCATAGAGTATTGTGAACTATGCATTTCTTTACTTCATTTTGCCTCCTGAAGATAAGCCTGAATTCCTGATTACTATGTTAAAGAAAATATTCTTGCCAAGAAACCGTTTGAATATTAAAAAGTCGTGATATAATATAACGTTTTATACAGAAAGAGTTTGCTGAACCCTGTAGTAATTTGTAAAATTTGTTTATGTACACCAATTTTACATTACCTAATACATCATAAGCTTTTTTTAAATGTTATATAGAACATACAAAGCCCCAAAATATATCCTGATGGATAGTAACTGTGGCTGCCATTTAAAAGCCAAATGTTTTACCATAATACGCTATTTTGTGTGTGTGCAGAAGGAAAACCAAACTTTGAAGGGATACCCTGCTTCAGAAGTTGCCCTCTTCTTAGACGAGGCTGTTTTCTGAACGATAAAGTAATTCTCTAATCTGTCACCAAGTTGTCTCCTAAATACAGCCAGGAGATCGGCTCAGAATTAATTGGTGAGGTGAGTGCAAAGGAAGCTTATTAATATGTGTTTGCTGCCCATTCCTAGAGTAAAACATGTTTTCTCAACAAATTTCTTTCATGGAATTTTATCTGCAAAGTTCTATTTGGACACAGTTCCAGAGATGTGACAAGCAAATAAGTAAAAAATAAATAAAATGAAGTAAAATAAAATAATAAGCTTGGCCTTCAAAACATGCAATTCTTCCTCTAAACAAATCTTCCTTATTGGTGACCTGGCTCAAATTATATGTACATAGAAATTCCTGCATAGGTAACATGAAGAAATCACAGTATCTGGTTGAGATAAAAGTCCTCTTTGAATATCGTTGGTAACTTGAAGACTTTGCTCACTCGTTGGATAAATTCCATTAAACACAGCCGGGAGCAATATCTAATGTGGATTATATGACTTTGCTGTAATGGACGTACAAATACATATTTTTCACATATAATATACAAACATCTCAGCAGGACGATTGGATAATGGAGCCAAAAAATCAGAAAACTGGCAAATGTACAATGGGTTACTATGGCTTGATTCCACACTTCAAATATAATGAACATTTAATTCATCTGATGTCTTTTTCTAATTGGAGACACATTGGTAGAGGGGCATCTGAGTTTACAAACTCTCTCAATTACTTCCATGTTAACCACATTTCACAAACTTCCAACTTGTCAACTATTTTCTAAAAAGCTTAAGTAGTAAAACTTGCAGACTTTGACCAGCTCAAGTTTTCATTCCTTTTTATTTGTTTTTTGGCTTCGCCTCTCAAATTATGCTCCTCCAAAGTCAGATTTTGTGTTTTATCCTCATGTGGCAATTTAAATTTAATTGTAATTATCACAATTTTTAGAAACTAAAATTTTAATTAATTTTGCCAGGTTTCATTTCAATTCAATAGTGCCAGGTTAATGTCAAACTCTCAATAGTGTTTCCTGAATATTATGGTTCATTACCTTGTATATGATTCTATAAGCTACACTATAGTAAATAATAAAAAGTCTTGATTTGCATAGCTTTACAGTTTACAAAGGCTGTGTATTCATTGATTTAACCGATAAATGTTTGTTAAGCACATGCAATGTGCCATACATTTTGTTAGACTCAGGAAATAAAACGGAGAAGAGAAAGTACTGGGTCCTTGACCTCACGAAACTTTCAGTGTAGCCTCAGAAAATCCTTACACACTCCAGTGATGGGGACAGCTCTGGAGGTGTGCTATGTGCTGCCTCCACATGTGCTGTGTATGCTAGACGTCTATTAGCCATCACCCCCAAGTAACTGCTGCCGTGAACTTTGTGTTATACGTTACCCAGTGCATTCGTATCCCTAAACAATACACTTTTCAATTATGCTTGTTTTTTCATCTTTATATAAATGGAATCATACTGTCTGTGCTCTTCTGTGGCTTTCTTTTTTCATTCATAATTGTTTTCTATGTTTTCCATGCCACTTTGCATCCCTATGGTTGCCTAATTTCACTACTGCATAGTGTGAACATGCAACAATTTATTAATTAAGTCTATCGTTGGTGGATATTTATGAGTTTCAATTACTCCACATCTTCACCAACTCCTGAAATTGTTAGACTTATAATTTTTGCCAAAGTGGTAGATGAGAAAGAGATCTCATTGTGTTTTTAATTATTATTTCTTTAATTACTAATGATGTTAGCATTTTTCACAAGTTTATTGGTCATTTCTGTTTTAAGGCTTGCCATCTATCCTATTTTAATGTTTGTACTTTCTTGTTGACTCATATATATTCTGTAATATATCTTATATTATCTGGATACTAATCTTTTGTAGGGAGTATGTGTTTTGTAAATATTTTCTTCCAGTTATGGCTTGCCTTTCCACTATCTTTATGGAAACATAAGTTTCCATAAGTTCTTAAAATTGATGTAGTCTAATTTATCAATATTTTTATGCATGATTTTTATATCGTGCCAAGTTGAAGAATTTTTTTTACCCTAGAGTTACAACAATAGTCTCCTATGTTTTCTTCTAAAAGTTTTAAATCCCTTGTCTATCTGGAGAGAGTTTTTGTGTGGGTTGCTTTGTAGGGATCCAATTTGCCTATATAGAACCACTTATTGAGGTACCAATTTATTGAGTAGTCCATTTTCCTTCCAGTGATCTGTAATGCCAGTACCGTCATAGACCTGATTTCTCCTTTTACCGTATTGGATAGAACCACCAATGCAATGTGGAATCAAAGTGTTGATAGCAAAATCGTTGTAGTATTCATGATATCCAAAGGAAAACTTTCAGTAGTTCATCATGCACCTTTACTGTAGTTTATTTTTAGACAACTCATATATTTAGAAAGTTCTCTTTTGTTTCTAGTTTGCTAAAAGTTCTTTTGTTTACCAAGCTCTTTTTCTATGCTTATTTTATATACATTCATAGATTTGACAATGTTCAACTTATCTTATAGTTCTGAGATAAACTTAATCTTGGTTTTATTCATTTTATATATAGCAGGATTCAATTTGCTAGTAATTGATTTAGAATTTTTGTATCTGTGTTTATGGATGCGATTGCCCTGCAGATGTTCCCTTCTTTTGTCCTTGTCAAGCTTTGGTATCGACTCTCAGGAAGTGTGTTGTGCAGCATTTTTACTGCTTCTATTTCCTGGAAGAAGTTATATGAGATCAACATTAGACTTTTAATTTCTTAATTTTGAATGTCTGGTAGACTTACCAGTAAAGTCATCTGGGACTGACATTTGTCACATTTGTGGTAATTTCTTCTGATCTTTCTTCCAGTTCATTAATTCTGTCTTGAGAACATATGTCCCAATGTGGCTCATGAGTTTTTAATTTTAATTATTGTATTATTAATTCTACAGTTAATTTAGTTATTTTTCAGATCTTTTTTGTAGTTTCTGGGTCTCCACAGATATTTTCACTTGTTTTCATTTCAATTCCTAGGAATTGAATTTGCCTTGTTCCACTGCAGCCTTTCTGGTGGAATAAGACAGAGCCTGCTCCGTTAATTCTGTATTGGCAAGAGAAAATAGGGAGTGCGTGCTCCTTGCAGGTAGGCAGATTCAAAATTTCAGTTAGATGCATTACTTTGCCTCCTCAGAAAGGAGTGAGTGAGGGTGTGGAGAGAAAAGCAGAAGCCGTAATTCTCCAACCTCCTTCCTTACTTAACATGCTCCCAGGAAAGAAGGGAGAAGGGGAGGATGTTTTCCTTAGCAAATAATACAGACAATGACGTCAACACCTGAACGCTGTAGAAGTGGAATTCAAGTTGGACCAGATTACTCAGGGCAATAAAAATGTCAGAGCACATTATTAGTATTCTACTTAGAAGGGATTGAGGAGAGGCTACAGGGTTTTGACTGGCGAAGTGGCAGGGTAAAAGCTGCACTCTAGAAAGTACCGCCAACAGTGACTTCGATAACCAAGAAATCTTGCAAATATTGACTACAGAGGACCCCCAGCTTTATGCTGTTATGATGAGATGATAAGACCCTGAATATTGCTGTGGCACACTTAAGTTTACTACTTTTACAAGGCTTTCAATGTATCTTTAACTGTCGGAGTGACCAAAGTGTTCTCTAATTTATGCGATTTGGTCTGCTAAGAAGACTTATGCTCTAAGCAAAATGTAAATAACCACCTTGTAAAAATGTATAACTTTTAAACAAGTACCCATTAAAAGGCACATATGATCATTTGTAAAGACAAGCACCCTCCCTTTGCTTTTTTTTTCTTTTTGAGTGCTAAGCTTTTGGCCAACATCTACAGACATTAGAGTTCAGCTATAAGATTTTAAAAAATTGACGTGATTTCAAAATCACTCAATGTTGAAAATTTGAAGCCAAACTTATTATGTTGTGAGAGAGCCTTATCTGTCAAAGTGAAATGGAGTTGTCAGAAAGAACAATTTATTAAACTACTAATCAATGAGTTTTACAATATGAAATAAAATCTTAACTACTATATGAGTAAAAGAAAATCAACCTTAAATTATTGGAAAGTTAAGCAGGGTGACAAGCTGCGTGTATATATATATTGGGAAAATTCTTAGATCCCAAAATCTCCAAAGCCAATAGAATATTCTTGATCATTTCTTGTAAAAGCTCATCACTTCTCCAGTGATGAATGATTTTTTATTGCTAGCAATTTAGTAATTATTAACTTCTCCTTAATTAGTCAGTAGAAGCTGACTCACATGTGGGAGTCTAATTTTTGTTACATGAGGTTTTTTTATGTTTTCAAAAATAATTGTCTAATTTTTTTCTCCAAGTGTTAACAATTAATAGGTAATTTTCAACGCTGCTGTGTTTGTATCTCCTGAGATTATTAGATGTGAATAATTTCTTATAAACAGAATTCTCTGGGGTGGAATTTCTCATCCTTTGCAGCTCCGTGAAATGATGTCCCAAGAGACCTGTGAATTTGGGGAAGGCAAGACTTGAGCCCAGACGTGTTCAGCCTGGAAGATTTTGGGTGTTTCCAGTGAGAGGTGACTTCACCACTGCCTTTGACCTTCTGTTGAAGAGCCGGTCTGAGCCTGTGATTTCATCCTGCAGGAGCCTTGTCATTTTAGGGCTAGTGTTGAAAGTGAGAAACAGACAATCTTCTTAGATTCTTCACTTGGGATAAAGTCAGTAGTGAAAACAAAGCAAAATGTGAGTGGGTGATGTTCAGAGTGCCTTCATCTTCACTAGATAACCGGATATTTCTGATTTTCTTTTGAATTCAATCATATTATGATCTTTAGTTCTGAGCACTTGAATTCTACAACACAAGTTCTAGCCAGTGACTACAGAGTTGCACTTTATTGAAACTTTATGTAAATCACTGACGGTAAAGCCTTTCCCTGTGCTCATTTTTTAAAAGGTAAGCTTGGTGGATCAATGGATTAGTGCTACTCCCGCTAAAAATGTGCAAGATTAGGAGACAAGTAGTGGAGTCAGCTAAAAGCACAATTATTAAGTAGTGAGGTCACGGCTGGATCATTGTTGATCCCATTTTCCCTCTGCAGATGTTTTCAAAGCTTCAAACTATGTTCAATGTAAAAGAAAGGGCATATAAATTGAAGAACAACTTGGTTTTTAGTTGTTTCTAGGAGTTATACTTCATTATGAAGCAGGGTGCAGCAATTTGAAGGGTATTGTTACTTAGCCAATTTAATCTGCATTTGGCCAGAACACACTTCAAGTTCTCGGGATAGGGTCCAATTGTCAGGCAAATTTAGATCACTGTCTTATTATAGTTGAGGCAAAGATGTACAAAGAAGGAGATAGCAGCTGTTTGAATGAAATAAGAATTTAACTGGATTTGAACCCTGTTGAAGGCCAGACAAGTTTATGCAGAAGCCCGCTAATGAACCCTCTTTCTCTGATATTAAAACTTATGAACATGTTGATGTCTTCTTGCAGAGCCTAAAATGCTAACAAAGCTCATGTTACAGTTCCAAACTGGGCTGCTTGACAACACTCATTCAAAATAAGTGACCAAAATTTCTTAATTTACTCATGAAATGTAGGAGGAATGATCTGAAATGGTTTATTAATTATAACAACAGAAGCAAAGATAATTATTATAAAGACAGTACCATGTGTCCTATTAAACAGTTATTTCTATCGCTATATTTCTTTCATTTGAGATTTTCAAAGATGTTTACCTCCAAAGAAAGAGCCAGAATAGTCTCCATATTCTCTTTCCAAAGCTTCTTTGAAGAGTTCAGTAATAGGTTATGTGTTACTTTTCGTTTATCTAGCAAAGATGGGCACAAAAATTAAATTAGAGAAAGTGAATATTTAAAATGGCTTTGCTGAGAAGGTTTGGAAAGCTTCCTAAAATTTTTACCTGAGGTCACACCATACCTGATTAAACTGATACTTCCTTGTGTGTATGACTTTGAGCTCTCATAGCCTTAGGAAACCTTTGAAATTGCATTCAGAAAAATGGGAAATTTTAGATTTGGAGATTTCAATCCAACTTAACAACACTTGTTTGAGACCATGTCAACTAGCTTGAGGTAGCACATAGTTCCAATAGTTTGAAATACATTTCTTTAAATGGCATCATATTTTTGCAAAGCTGAGTTTTTGGTAGTTGTAATGATAAAAGCAAGTATTGTGTGAAAATATATGTGGAACAAGACATGACCGTGGTGAGGCCTAGTCTGATCTGAAAAGTTGTGCAGTGTCCCTGACAGGCGCACACATCTCATTAGTAAGTAATTCTGGTTATTTAAGAAGATAATTAAAATATTTTTTCTTCTATTGTGTGAGTACATATTTTGAGAACAACTGAGAAAAATTTAATGAAATCATAATATATATATATATATGATTGAGAGTGCAAATATGGTGAGATTTTGACAATTGTTGGGGAAGCTAGATGAAAGAAATACAAAAGCTCCTTGTACTCTTCTTGCATCTTTTCTGTAAATTTGAAATTCAAAATAAGTTACTAGAAATTTGTCAACCTAAACTGGAACAGTAACATCAATAAGAATATAATTATTTAGTAAACTGAGTGAAAAAGGTATTTAGAGTTCTGAGAGGTAAGGCTATGGAGGGAATGAATGATGGCTTCAGGGACTACTGAAAATTGAAGTGAGCTCTGAAGTGTGGACAGGATTTCGATAATCAGCAGAGTTAGGGGGAGAAGGAAGAAAGGCATTCCAGATCAGAGAAACAGCAAGAACAAAGGATTTGGGATGGAAATGAATATGGTGTGCTTGACAAATAATAAATAGACACGGTTGACTGGAGGAGGACTCATGTTGACAAATAGTTGGGAATATAGGGAGATGGGTTGAAAATGTGGAAAGAGTCCAGAGTATGGATGGTACATCAATATAAGGCAGAGCAAATTAGGGTTTGATCTCAGTTTCAAAAGAATTACAGACCAAAAGTTTAAGCAAAGCAAAATAGAAAATGATGATTTTGTTGTTTACTTTGTTTATTGATTTTTTTTAAAAGCAACTTTACCTAAGAAATGCAAACTGTCATTGGCTTAGTGTTATTCTAAGACAACCTTAGTGTTTGGGGGGAACTTCATTCATTCATTCAATGAATATACATTAGCTACTTACTATAGTTCCTTGAACACTTTCAAACCCACTCTCGTCTATGATCTTTGCACTGCTCTTCTCTCTACAAGAAGGTTTTTCCTCTAAATTATCATTATATTTTATTTTTTTAATTTTAAAGAAATTACGTTGAGATTGAATTTTAGAATCCGTATTAAGAATGCTTAATTTTTTTCATAACAGCAAATTTTTCCCCAATGCTAGTTGAGGATGATCCTCAGAAAATAATAAAGGCCTTCTCTAGTGTTTTATTTAAAAAATGTTTATTACCTATCCATTCTCTCACCCACCACCACCCCTAGGAAAGCAGAAGCTTCCCGTGGATGTTGGATGAAGTCTGATAGAATGGATCTTGGCTGATGACTGAGCAATAGGGGTCATTTATTCTCGGAAGTTTCATTCATGAAAATTGTATTTACCTTTACAATTTTCCATTTTTTTGGCTTATAATTTTACACACAATTACTTAAAAAATATGGAGTCTAAAATATGTTATGAAATAATGGCTCAAACTTGACTTTTTATTCTTGTTACAAATACCTAAAAATTGTTATGGTAAATTGAGCAACTGTTCCTTTTCTCATTGACTTGTGAAGCTATTGTCATCCCCTATTACATTATTATGTATACAACTTTCTTTCTGGATGATTGTTCTTTTTCATTGGTCTATCTCACCAATCTTATATCATGACCACAATACGTGCTGATAAAAATTTATAATGCATTTTCATTTCTGAGCACATAAATTCTTTCATTATTCTTCTCAACTTATTTGTTCATCCAAAAGAACTTCAGAGTCAATGTCTCAAGTACCAGTGAAAAAAAGGAGGGGAGATTTTTATGGGAATTGCATTTTGCTACAAGTTAACTTAGAAAGAACAAAATAAAATATGTACTTTGATGTCGTTTTACCAAGGAGGATTAACACTCTGAAGATACGCACTTGTATGGAATCTGGAAGGTGGATGACGTGGAGGCTTTTGTTTTGTGGTGCTGATGGTCAATGGACAAGTCCTGGCAGACCCGAGTTTTTCAGAAGCCACACTGCACCTTGGCATTCTCTGGTGGAATGGGCAGCTGTGATAGTGACACCAGTTTCCAGATGTTTCCTGACTTCAGAATGGCAGCAAGTTTTCTGGTCTCTGGATAGTAGTTGCATGGTGTGGCCTTGTAGTCTGGTGGTAGCCTCATGATTCCACTCTTCCATGAATTCCAGTAAAATTGTGAGTGCCCAATTCCTTTTCTGTGTGAAATATCTAGGCTGATCTCTCCTTCCTACATTGAAACCTATTCCCATAAACAGATTCACAAAGTTTGGAATCTGGAATATTATTTCACCAGGTTGGGCTTGCAGGCAACAATGACCTCATTGCCAGTGGAAAATGAGATACTGGCGGTTGATTGAATAAATTAAAAAAACTATCTATTAAGGATTACTTGAGGTTGCCTGGAGGGAATTGGCTGTATAAGGCAAGGCTTTGGCACATTATGTAGCTGAGTCATAAATCACTGTGATGGGACCAAGGAATACCTACCTCCACTGTGGATCAGTGGCTACTTCCAGAAATAATGAAGAGTTAAAGGATAAAACGTTGCAAATTTTAAGTTTTGATCTCACAGCATGGTCTGAGGACCTGAGACTTTCTATGAATTCTCTAAGAATCTCTTCTTTTGTAGACGCAGAGTTGATGTGGCTTAAAACAAGACATAGTCTTATTTTGCAGTTTGCCTAGTTCCAACACAGTTTAAATTCATTGCTTCACCATATCTTTTATGTGAAATTTAGGACATTGACTAGGAAGAGTGTGACTCTAAGAATGAGATAGGAACAACTGGTGGATTTGGATGAATTTGGGTTCTGTGAACCACCAAGTCCCGCTGAGCTTCGTTGCTGTCAGTAATCCCTTCTCACAGATGAAGCTAGTGCTGTCTTGCTTGAGGATCCTGCAAGGGCTTTACCTGAGTCAGTTACCCACAAAGGGATGCCAATTCTCTTCTGTCCACCTCTCATTGCCGTCAGATCCATATTAGAGTCAGATGCCAGCATGTCTCAGAAGAACAATTACAAATTTGGAAGCAGAAGACAATAGCTACACACCAAAGAGAATTTTAAGATCTTGCTAATTTACCTTGGTAGAACCCTGAGCAATATGTATGGGAATGAATTCTAAGAGTGCTGATGAGGAAGGGAGAAACTTGCAAGTGTGGGTTGAACTTATCTATAAGGGTATAGTTACCAGAGATGTAGATTCAATGTGTTAGCTTCAGTGTCTGAGATCAGCATTGAAAATATGCTTGATTCGTGAACAGAAATTTCAATGGTGGCCTGCATTAAATTAAAATGGGTGCCAAATTTCCTTGGTATAATGGGGAGTGTGGTAGACCCTAGTGTTTGTTGACAAACATTTCAAGTCTTCTGCTGATAACATCAAAGGATTGCACTTCCAGGCCCCCTTGTTAGTTAGTGGAAGGTGTGTAACTAGTTCTGTTCAATAAACTGTGGGAGAACATGACATACATCATTAATAGGTCAAGGTATTTAGTTATTGATGCCACACTTCTAGAGCTACAGATCCCTTTGCTACAGCAATAGGTGATGGTCAAAATGGTGGCTGTTTCATCAGCTTGGTTGCCTGAGTGACTCTAGTAGTGGAACCCCCTTGCTGACCTACAGTGGACAAGCAGCATGAGTGCAACATAAGCCTTTAATATAGAACCACTGAGATTTGAGGATTGTTACTGCAGCATAATCTAGTTTATCTTGACTTACACCTAGAGGAAGTGAAGCATTGAGAGTTTATCACGTTATCAATATATCCACTACACCACTATGTACCCCAAGAAATTTCTAAAAGTACTGCTATCATCAATGAGAAATACATTGATGAGAGAAGCATCAATTTCCTGGGGAAAGTCTGTTGTAACTATCTTCTGAAAGCTGGAGATGACAGTGGAAGATGCCGTGATTGAAATGGCTGCTTGATTTCAATGGGATGATGGAATCCCCGAAATGCAGAGATATGTGGTAGTTCCTAGGCACCAGGAGTGAAGGATGTTTGAATATCTTACTGTGTAACAGGGCCAAAGCATGAACTGGATTGATGTGACCTGTAGCAGTCACGATTTCCCTAGGAATCACATACGTCTGCATGAGCAGTATGCTGACTCCTACTTGATATATATGTCGAAAAATGAAACTCTAAATGTGGAGAACAGAGACCTGATATAAGTTACAGTGATGAGGAACCTTGGTTCCTCATCCAATTCCTTGACCTGAGTTTGTTCCCAGACTCAAAGTCCCTTAAACAGTCGAGAGGATGCATTCCCTAAAGGAAAAACACTGCAATACTGCTACAAGTTTGCATTATAAATACCCTTCCTCAGCTCCCTCTGCCTCCCACTGCAATCGTTCCCAAAGGAACCTGTGGCCATTTACATAGTCTTTATATATTGGATAAAGAGATATGCTCAGAATATTAGGAGAGTGTTAAACACTGACTCTGAGCTTACTCAAATCCCTGGGAAAATAAAATGCCATTGTGGTTCAGCAGAGTAGGAATTTAAAGGGGTCGTATATTCAAACCATATCATCCACAGTTCATTTCACAGGAGATCCATCAGAAAGGATGTATCGTTAAAGTAGCAGAGCAGTAGAGGGGTGTCTGCTGGCTCGCTGACCCAAGGAGTGAGGACTGTAATATAGGAGGGACTGAATCCCTGAACTACCCCAACCCACCAAAATCGTAAATCAAAAAGCAGTGCATTCCTATGGAAATACCCAAGGTTAGTGGTACCTGAAAGAGCTGTAGATGTGGGTTCCTATCAAATGTCAATTTAACATGCTCATTTGGCCTCTGCACAGATAGATGTGCCATGTAAAACCTCTAGGATCTCCGTGGTCTGCAGCATGTAGACTGCCTCTCCGCTGAGAAAAGACAAGTTACTGACCCGGAACACCGATCTCTATGACAGAGGCACAATGCTATTGGCCTCTTTAATTTTGGAGGCGACATATGCCATATTTGTGAATGCTGCTTCAGCTCATTTACAGGGTGATTCATAAGACTGCCCACTCAATAACGTCCAGAGCAAGAGGCAGCTCTGTGGCTGGTACCTGCTGGAGTAGAAGCAGCTTTGCTGTTCAGGTCACACAGCGAGGCTTGAGAGTCTGCAGCGGATCGCGGTGCTGTGTGGACTCTCCAGGGAGCCCAACTGACACCTGCGGTGTGGAATTTAGGAGTTTGGAGGAAATTGACTTCCTTTTTGTCAATTATCTACTGAAAAATGGCTCTTGGCTTGCTACCAGGCTTTTGTAAGACTGAACAACTGATCGTGGGACACCAAGTGACCAAGTGACCATGAAACCCGAGTGTCCTTTACAAACTGGGTGTTATTGATCCATCGAGAAATAGTATAGAAGGTGCAGTTGCTGTATATCATCCAGAAAAACTGGTCTGTAGGCCGTCAGGCTTGAGCAAGTCCTACAGGCATGAAAAGGTTGTATGCGCAGGTTACTCAGACCTCCATGGCACCGATTTCTGCTGCATGGGCACCTTGCCCTCAACCCACAAATAAGACCTCATGGGTAGTTCCTTTTAACCAGTTAACCAAGAGAGAGAAAAAAGTTGAGCCAGTTTACAGATGATTCTGTGCAATATGCTGGTACAAGCCTAAACGTAGGCTGCCACTTAGCCTAGGGAAAAACTGGGTCAGGGAAAGCCTTCAAAGGGCAGAAATTTGAACAGTATATCTGGTTTTGTTCACTTTATCTAGAAGTATGCATCTGCATATATTTGTTGGTAGTGACTGTCAATTAGAAACTAGAAGGACCTTGGAAGGAACAAGAGGACCAGTGATAAAGAGTCTGCAATAGAAGTGAACAAATTGGAATGTACAGAGTCTGAGAATCTTTGTGCCCCTGTGAATGCTCTCCCTGAACACCTATCCAGGAGACACAAAAATAGTAGGGCCAGAGAGTGATTGATTCTCTTAATGGCAGTCAGCCTCTTTCCCAGCCTCCTCAGTGTCTTTTCAATGAACTCATGGACAAGGTGGCCATTGTAGCAGCGTGGAGGTTATGCATGAGTTCAGTAACATGGACTTCCCTTCATCAAGCTGGTTGCTATTCTAGATGAATACCCAAGCTGTGGCCAACCCTGAGCCTCTGAGAAGGTGCAATAGCTTGCTGGGACCAGCTAGATTGCTAGGAAAATTTTAATAATGTTCTTCTCCTTCCTTTACGGAAGGAGTAGAGAGTTGTCCTCACTGGAATAGACACTTATTTTTGGATATGGACCCTCCTCTATTATATTTCACTCAGTAGTAAATTCTTTGCATTTGCTGAGTTCTTATTCTCTGTCATGATATTTTACATATCACTGCTACTGATGGTGGAGCTCATTTTACAGAAAAAGAAGTGATGCCCTTAAGATTTATTAGTTTCATGATGTCTCACATTGCCCAGAAGAACATGACACACCCTGAGAGGCTGGATTTCTATTATACAAGATGTGGTATAGACTCTGAACCAGTAGCTAATACATTCTCACAAAGCTGGAATACATGGGCCCATGGATCAAAGGTAATTTGAAGCAGTTTATTGAGCTTTCTTCCTTGAGACAGTGAGTGAAAAACCACAATCCCAGAGATGCTGTTCTCTCGGGTCTTCATCTCCCCCCCTTTCCCAATGCAATTCTAATGTCCTAGGAAGCCCCTACATCATCAGTGCTAACTAGTCACTTTCAGTCCTAGATGTGTTACTTTATAGAAAGCTTTGGTTGCAGAATGGGTGGATGTAGAAAGAAATGTACTCATGGGAATTATTACAGATGATGGTACCTTGGGCGGTTGTAGAAGGAATGCATTCGCGGGAGATGTTACAAATCACATTACATGGTTTTGGAAACTTCAAAAGGCACACACCCCTATAAAAGGTGGAAAGGGATGGTGTGGGGACTGGCTTAAAGCCTGCTGTGTACTGAGCCCTGGGCATCTGAGCTAAGGGTATTCCATGAGGGACGAGCGGCAAGTTCCCTGTTTCAAAGAGCCACCCGTGATAAGATAACATCCATTTTACAATATGAAATATTCTAGATAGTTAATTTCAGTTTTTCTCACAGTTGGGACTTTGGCATCTCTATGTTTTCATGAATGTTTCCATGGAAAGGTAGAAAATTGTACATTAACTACACCCAAGCACACACACATATGTCACATAGTGAAAAAAAAAAAACCAATGGTCACATTTTAACTCTAATTTTAGATAATCTGGACCCTAGTTCTGGTTCTTCCTTTAACTAATTTTAACATGCTGTGATGTTTTCTTAACCTCTTTGAGCATCTTTGAACCATCACTAAAAAGAGATGAATAGTACGTGAGGTATTTCACAAAGTCGTTGTATGGCTTAAATAAGAGGATACATTTGAACTTGGTGTTTTGTAAATAGTAGAATGTGTAGAAATGTTTCTTTCTCATCCTTCTCAGTTTCCCACATCAAAAATTTCTTAAGGGGAGGATTGCGGCTTATTTATTTTTGAATCCTCCAAACATCAAACACCGTGCATTGTACATAATAGTCACTTAGGGTTGGTTTTTTTGCTGTTTTTTTTCTTGTGTGTGTGAGGAAGATTGTCCCTGAGCTAACATCTGCAGCAAACTTCCTCTATTTTTGTATGTGGGACACTGCCACAGCATAGCTTGATGAGCAGTGTGTAGGTCCGCACCCAGGATGCCAACCCACGAACGCTTGGCCACTGAAACAGAGCGTGTGAACTTAACCATTATACCAGCGGGCCAGTCCCGTCACTTAGTTGTTTTTGAACTAAAGATGAATTGAGAACTAAATATTAGAGCACAATATAACATTTTGGTGAACTTGGAACAGCCTTCCATTTGCTGACTCCCTTGTGTTTACGGTAGCAAAGTAACATAAAGAGGCATTAGTGATTCCAAGGCACTCTACACTGAAAGCCCAAAGTAGCCTTTTAAGCCAGTGCTGTTTTACACACATTCAATAATTCTACCTCTTCCCTTGTATTCCCACCTCTCAATATCAACCCAGTATTACCAAGATCTCTGCCACCTTCCTAAGAGTATACCTTTGCCCATCACTAAATTACTCAACAAATATAAGCAGCCTCTAGTAGGGTCGATGATCTCATAGACCTTCTTTTCAGGATGTGTCTAGATACTGCAAGACACAAAATGGAAAGTAAAACATTTGGGGAGTAGAATGTGAATTATTTATAACAATATTCTGCTTAAAAACAGGGAGCCAGACTCACAAGTAAATATCATCTTCTACTGGAAGAAGACATCTTGTTCTCTGGTTCTGTTTTGCTCATTTCTTTCAAAAGCATTATGCTTTTATTGATTGGAGAGTGTGCAACTCCCTTCAGTGAAATGGTTTTAACAATTAAAAAGCTCTAGAAAACAAGATGCTATCAAGTAGTATGAATTATTTAACCTTGTGTGGTACATGAACCTAGATGCTAAGTGTTTTTAGAATACAATTTCAGTGATTCCAGACAGACAGTTTGTTTATTTGCTTCATTAATTTAATCTTTGCAAGTTTGTGACTTGTTTGCAAAATGAGTTAATTTCTTCGGTATTTCTAGAATAGGATGGAGTTTCATGGTCATAAAATATGAGTCTATAAAAGGAGTCTCTTTCGGATTCTTTCTCACTGCCGGCTTATGAGAAAGCTGTTCTGAAGATATCAGAACAACACGGGGTGGGGGCGGTTACTCTATACTTAGATGGAAGGTGAGCAAGCAGTTGCGTTGGTGAGCTCAGAGGACTTCTAAGTTATCTTGTTTGGTCTGGTGGATTTGACGATGCCTTGGCTGTAGAAAAGCTGTTTGGATTTGGTGAGTACAAGAGTGTGGGGACGTAGATGTGTGTGCGTGTTTGTGCAGCGGGGAAGGTAGAGATGAAAATCAGAGTCCCCATGCCTGACTGTTGGTGTCACAAAATGTTATGAAAAAGTCATCCTATTGTCATCCTGCTATGGGTAAATGTGCACTCTGTCCACACAGCTCTGTTCTCAGCTTTCTGAGGTGGCTACACGCCATTTGACTTGTCTGATTTAGTTTTTTCTAGTGATCCTCAGACATCTTCTACTGTGGGAAACTGTAAGTTATTAGCTATTGTTGTATTTCTTAGGCTCATCTACATAGGATATGCTCATTTCATTTCATAGGAGAATGTTGTTTAAGTATGTCAGGAACATTCTTCCTCCCTCTTAACCTGTTTATGTCCTATATCTGCTATTTGCATAAAGTAATCACTTAAACATTTTTCAAAAATTAAAAAGTCTAATGGATTTCTTTTAAAGTTCACGTATTTTAGGGATAAGGGGTAATCCGGTTTCCATAGGGATGAAACTAGACCTGCTAAAGAGTGGTCAGAACCATTGAATAATTTCTTGAATAAGTTCAGTCCTGAGATAACCCTGAATCCCAAGTTTTCGTTTTTGCTTTTTAAAGGACAGGGAGGGGTGGCAGTGTGGTTCTGCTTATTTTCCCAGTTCTGTTCTTCTCTTCTTCCTTTTATTTACTTATTTATTTATTTTGTTTGGTGAGGAAGATTGACCCTGAGCTAACATCTGTTGCCAATCTTCCTCTTTTTGGCTTTTTTCTCTCCAAAGCCCCAGTACATAGTTGTATATCCTAGTTGTACATCCGTCTAGTTCTTCTGTGTGAGACACCACCACAGCACGGCTTAATGAGCAGTGTGTGGGTCCACACCCAGGATCTGAACCAGCAAACCCCAGGGCACCTGAGCAGAGTGGACAAACTTAACCACTACGTCACTGGGCCAGCCCCATTCCAAGTTTTACTTGAAGAAAAAAATTATGTGGAGTTAGCTTTGTGTTTTGAAGCGAGAGCACTGTGAGATTTCCTTTGACCCATTTATGGACCTGAAGCCCATAATTCCTAAAATTTGTCAAAAGATTTTCCATAGAAAGTAAATTTTTTGATAGCACTTAGTTATATCTATCTATAATCAATCTCTTTTCTTTTAAAAAATATTCTGCTTATTTCTTTTCTAATAAATTTCTAACAATTTGTTTTCTAGTGATCATGGTTTCTGAGCTGTAGCCTAAAATGGAAAAAAACATTTGAAATCTGGAGGTTTAAAATTTTTTACTGCATTTATTACTTTAGTCTTATACTACTCCTACATAGGATGGTGGAAAGGAGTATGTAAAGTTCCCAAGACTATTTGCATCTAAAAAAATATTTTCAAATTACTGTATTTCCCTTAAAAATACTGTGATATTTTTGAATCTTAACTAAAAGAACTCAGTCAAAAAGCATTTTGTATCAGTAAATGATATTTAACCATACAAATATGTATCTAATATTTATTAAAACAAACTATTTTATATATTTGAATGGACATAATGCACCAGAAAATGAAAAATCTAACTTGGCTCTGAACATTGTTATAAAATTTATTCCACTGCATTTTGCTATTTTTTATATAAATGAGATGTTTCTTCATATTAATAAACATGATATAATGTCACGGACTCAACAATGAACATTCTATAAAAATGTTGATATAAAAAAATTCAAAAAATAAGAAGAGATATTTTTTCCCATTTGTAAGGAGCCATTCTTATCGATGATCACATCCTTTTCTAGAAAATAAATATTCAAAATAGTTTAAATATTTTTAAAATTTTGTCTGACTTTACAGAGAATATTGGCTTTGGAAAATGAATCTTAGATTTGTCAGCAATACATGTTAGAATTAAAAAATCTCAGCAATTATAATAAATACATTTTCTATGAACTTAGAGACGCTCTTACTTTTGGCAATCTTCCTCTTTTTGTTTGAGGAAGATTATCACTGAGCTAACTTCTTTGCCAGATTTTTTGTGGGATGCTGCCACAGCACAGCTTGATGAGCAGTGTTAGGTCGCACCCAGAATCCCAACATGCAAACTCCAGGCTGCCAAAGAGGATGACACAAACTTCAACACTACACCACCGGGCCAGATCCTAGACACTCTTACTTTTGAATGATTATCTTAGTCTACTTGATGTTATGGTTAATTTTGTGTTTCTGTTTGACTGCACAATGGACTACCCAGATTACAAATTATTTCTGGGCATGTGTGTGAGGCTGATTCTGGATAAGATCGGTATTTGAATTGGTGGACTCAATCAGGTAGGTTGCGCTCCCCATCATGAGTGGGCATCACTCAATCTGTTGAGGGCCTGAATAGAACAAAAGGTGGAGGAAGGAGGAATTCACCCCTTTTTCTTCCTGCTTGACTGTTTGAGCTGGAATAGCAGCCTGCTTCTGCCCTTGGACGGGGATTGACACCATCAGCTCCGCTAGTTCTCAGGCCTTTAGACTTGAACTGGAATTATACCACTGGCTTTCCTGGCTCTCTAGCTTGTAGACAGCAGGTCATGGGACTTCTCAGCCTCCATAAAAGCATGAGCCAATTCCTCAGAATAAATCTCCATATATAAAAGTATAAATATAGATATAGATATCTCCTACTGATTGTGTTTCTCTGGAGAATCATAATACACTTAATCCTTTAGTTCTTTTATATGACTGAAGACTGCATGTCCTTACCTGCACTTAATGATTTAAAGCCATGAATGTACATGAAAGCATCCTTGGAGATAGGGGAAGAAGCATTATTTGCAATCTGCTTTAGACTGAATCATGGATAGTGAGATGAGTAAACACTCTGTGGGTCCAGGGTACTGTGTGGCCTCCTGTCCAATGGAAGCAGTGGGTTTACAACAGGTGGTCAATGGTCAGCATCAAGAAGCAACAGGGGACATGCCAAAGATAGTGGTCAGTATACAAGAGGCTGAATGAAAAAATATTGCTTGAGCAGATTCAGGAAGCATTGCAAATTTTAGCAACTAAGGCTTACTGACACCTCAGTTAGAGATAAGCATGCTTTGTGACTATAAAGAAAATTTGTTGTTTATTTATTTATTATGGTGTTTATGTGTATAATTTATGCCTGTGACAAAACATTGGGTCTCCACATTTGCACACAACTTCATACCTAAAAACAGCAGAGAACATTAGTAATAAAAATCTATGATACAAGTGGAAAATTCCAACCAGAAGGAAGATAAAAGAAGGAGGTGAGACCACTCTATATTCTGCTTCAAATGCCTCATAAAGGTCCCAGATATTCCAGATATTCATTTGCTTTGTTTAATAAAATGTGAGCACAAAAATTTGAGGTGGTCTGGGGCAGAAATAACAGTCGGTAGGAGAGGCTCCTGGACTTGTTTTCTATGATCCGAACAAGTCCTGCAAGATAAAGTAGAAGGGAAGAAAGAAAAGGCACATTAGGCTATTCAAAGCAAACCAAATCCGAACAAAACATAAAAACCAAGCAATTCCCTCTGGACTTATTAATGAGAAGCATTTCAGGACCACTTACCCAGTTTCAGACTGAATCATCGGCCTGACAAGTTAAGCCCTGGGGATTAGCTCTACATGTGCCCGCAGGATGCTGCCACTGCTGTCACTGTGAGGACACAGACGGCAGCACCAGCCGTATGCCTCTTGAGGACTCTTAAAACTGACAAAGAAAATTTAGATTTTTGCCGTTGTTTTCATAGTTGCCAATAGACTTTTGATAGACTGAATCAAATAAATTTATTAATTGAGAAGACTATCAAAATTCACTATCTCCCCTCTCTTGCATCTATTCATTCTTCCCAAAGTCAAGTGATTAAATTAAAAATGTTAGCAATAATAAAGCTAGTTCTGCTCGGTTTTAAAGGATCAGACCTCACATGTGAGAAATGAGTCTCCACCATTAGATGCTCAACTTTTCACTGCCCAGGGCCCCTTCGTGGTTTGCCTGGCGGGCCTCCATTTGACAGCGCCATTCTGCGGAGCTCAGTGGAGGCCGCAGCTTCCTTCTCTTCACCCTTATTCTCAGGGGTGCTGCTCTCTGTGGGCCCTAGACCGATATTTTATTCAGAGACCTCTGTCGCTGTATCTCGAGATAACCCAAGTTATAAAGAAAAAAGAAAACAAATAGTAGAGTCGTTTTGATCATGAGTTCATTTGTAAACCAGCAAATTGTTACTGTGAGTGTGTGTGATGAGTCTGAGTCAGCTCTACCTCGTCTTGTGCCGTCTATGCAACACGGAGCAAGTTCACTTTACCACGCCTCACTAGCTTCATCTTTAAAATGGGGATAATCATGTACCTGTGTTTTAAATGAAATAACACTTCGCCTCTCACTGATCCTGACAGTTAATAAAAACAGAGTGGATATTCATATTCATATTATTAAGTAGAAAAGTTTTAAATAAAGAGTTATATTTATTTGTAAGTGAATATATCATAATGTAGAATCCAGTTGTATAGGAAGGTGTTGTGGCACGTTGTGTTATTGTTCCCACACATCTGAAGCTCCTCGCAAGGGGAGGACCATAGTTCCCCGACCCACGACTCCAGACTTAGCCATATGACTCTCTTTGGCTCATAAAAATGAACAGAAATAAGATGTGTTACTTCTGAACATAAACTTTAACAGCCAATGTATTGATGGCCATTTCTTGTTCCCCTGTGCCATGGTAATCAAAAAAATGTAGATAGAGGCTCTTTCTTCTCCCTGGTTTCTGGTATAAGGACAAGGAGGGAAAATGCAGTTGTTGTGTGATAAACTCCAGCGAGCAAGAAACAAACCCTTTTTGTAAGCAACTAAGATTTTGAGATCATTTCTTACTGCAACACAACTGTGTTTTAAAACCTTTCAGTTGTGTAAATTAATATCAACATTCCCCACCCCTGACCTCCCCCCGCATTGGAATTATTTTACTTAGGGTCCAATGACTAAGTCATTCCCAAAACAAACACAGAGAAGACTCTCAGTTTGGTATCTATCTTTTCCAGTGGAAGGAACAGTTCCTTCCAGAGAATGAAGCGTAGGTTTGGCACTAGACTGAAGGCAATTTGTGGGCTCCTGGTGCTTTGCTTTCAAGAGAATTGCAGTTGTGGGTACCGATCCTTCACAACTCCACATAGCAGGCAATTACTACTAGTGTTTCTCAAATGGTCCCCTTCCAAAAACAACTTATGAATATAAAAATCAAAAGCTAAAGTTTCATTGTTCTTTACTTGGAATAAATCCCAGACAACTGCCTTGAATGTATTCATAATACATGAAAAGAAAGGCTTAAGAAAATCTCAGTGGGAGTAGGAAGAGAAGGTAGGAAATGGGCATGATAATGAAAATGAAACTTTACACAACCATAAGGCAACGTAGAGGCAAGGTCAAGGCTTTTTTAATTAGAAATTTTATACCTTTGAAAATTAGCCCGGTTTACTTATAGTGTTACATGTGTTTGACCATTGTGTGTCCATTTGAATTCCCAAAGGTTAATTTCAAGGATGTCAGCTTTTTTATGGTGAGTTTTTCAATTTTTCAGTTCAGGGCTAAACATACATACACTAGAGCCTCAAGTGAGATTTGCTTGGTGCAGGTTATGGATAATTATAGACACGATCTTGTCAATTTGCATGGAAAGTGATCGCGTTTTAAATGTATCAAGGAAGTTTGCTATTTACTGTTTTATATTAGATAGATTGCGAAGATGATTTTTAGTAGTGAAATACAATCACCTTCTGTCTTAGTTGGCTTGAGCTGCCATTACAAAATATCATAGACTGGGGGGCTTAAACAGCAGAAATTTATTTTCTCATGGTTCTGGAGGCTGGAATCCATGACTAGGGTGCCAGCATCATTGGGTTCCGGTGAGGGCCCTCTTCCTGACTTGCTGACAGCTACCTTCTTTGTGGTGTCCTTACAGCTAGAGAAAGAACTCGATGCATCTTCCTCTTCTTATAAGGACATCAGTTCTAAAGGATCAGAGCTCCACCCATATAACCTTATTTAACCTTTATCACCTCCTTAAGGGCCTAACTCCAGTACAATCACATGGGGTTTAGGGCCTCAACATATGAATTTTGCAGGGACGCAATTCAGTAATAGTACTTTCTAATTCACCCTTTTTGATCAGATTGGTTATTCATATTAAATTCAGGAATAAAGCAAGGGTGCCAGCATAAACAGCTTGAAAGTTAGAGGTCTTTAAATCTCTTAAGGACTTTTTATCAAATAACTAAAGAATAATTTTGTATTTTACTTATTTATTAAAAAAATCATTGAATATCAATTATATGTGGGGCACTGTTCCAGATAATAGAGATTTATCCATGAACAATACAGCCTCAAGCTCCTACCTTGGTGGAACACGTATTTTGGAGAATATTGTAAGTGAATGAGTGTACTCTATAAGTAGAACTTGACATTCCTCCTTATAATATTTATACTTGAACTGAGGTATAGCAAAATGAAATAACTGCCTTAAGTGTAATAGGTTTAAACGTATATACTGCAAATCAAATGTGCATAAGTTCTATTATTTTTAATTCATGATGGTAGGAGGACCTAATATTACCGTTTTAAGGCATCTCAGTCTCTTCTGGCTTATAAAGTTAGTCCCTTATGGGTAAACATTTAGTCAGATTCAGCATTCTCCCTTTTTCCCTTCATCTGCCCTTCTCTTAAGGCCTGATCTCAATATGGATCGGGCTTACATATTTTTTCTGACCAGGAAAAGATATTTGTCTTCGACTGGCTATCAGGGGTCTAGTCCAATCTGTTCTTTGGGCACCAGCCTGTTTTCATGGTGTCCCTCTTGAAGAATCCATGTCTAGTTAACTCATGCTCTTTCCCCTGGGTTAACACACTTCACAGGGATTGCCCTTGGGGAGCGTGACCTTATCATCCAGCTGGGGGCGATCACCTCCGGGCCACTGCTGGTGTTGTTTGACCTTCTAAGTCTCAGCTGCATTCTCCACCTGACCTTGCTCTGTGCTGGGTCTTATGAGAAAGGGTCCTCTTGTATGTTGGGATTTCGGCCGAGACGGGGAGTGCGAGTGAGGGTGGGTGTGTGTGTGCACACGCACACACAGAGAAGGCTACACGTTCTTGTCAATTCCATCAGGCATTTTCCGTCCAGCTCCGAGGACATTTTCCTGTCTGTTGGGAGGGATCTACCCCCAGCTCATATATGCTTCTGTCTTACTCTGTGGCTTATGCTAAAAATCTTGTGCTCCCTGGTTGGAAATCTCCGCTTGTTACTATTTAAATCACATTTGTTATTACTATTATTTTAATTTAGAAGATGTTTTTCCTTTTCTAAAGAGTCTGGATTCCCACAATTATCGTCTCTGGAGAGAGTATTAAGTGTTAGCTTTACAAGTCAAGATCTGAACTGGGTCACCTTTGCTCTCGGTTGGCCTCTGCCCTCTCCTTGAAGCTAAGGATGCCTCACGCGGTGGGTGGAGAACTTCAGGGCAGCAAGAATTACCAGGAACAAACAGTCACCAGATAGCATTTCAAAACATTGTCCTCCCTCATGAGAGCTTCAAAAGACATGAGAAAATAAACTTGATCCTCACCCACGTGATGATTAGGGAAAATAATTCAGTTGTTTTAGAAACAACAACTGACTACATTTTAAAAAGTTGGTGCTTGCATTACTAGTGTCCTGGGATAAAGTTAGCATATTTTTATGCACATAGTATTTCAAATAAGTAACATACTTTTGGCCAGTAATCAAAAACATAAATAGTCCTCTTTCAAAAAGATTGAAACCAATTTCAGCCTGGACAGCATCTGCAGGCTTTGAAAGATATAAACATCAACAATGTTGGAAAAGATGTAAGTCATACCCTCAGCTAGCTACCCCAAAGCACAAAGTCTTAATGGCACTATCCTTAACATTATATGCAAATAAATTAACCAAAAAAATTATGAAGGAAACAATAAAAAGATGAGAATAATTATTTCAAATGCCTGAAAAATCTCACTATCCATCAGAGTTAAGAAAGTCACTCAAATCCAGTTTGGCAATTTAGGATTTGATGATGATGAATCCTGGAGAAGGTCCCCCACTCAATATTCCTTCACTCTTCCTTTCAGGGATCTTTTCGGTATCTATAATAACGTATGTGATATCTCTTAATTTTGTAATTAGATATCTCCCCCACTGGACTGTGAGTGCTCATGCGAACAAAGGCTGCTCTTTCTTACTACTTGACCCTACTCTGTACCCAGAGACTAGCACAGTACTTGGACTTAGTGGGTGCTCCAGCAACATTTGTTGAGTATTTCGACACTAAAATGGTCCCATTGACCTCCCTTTCCATAAGAAAAGTCAGTTTGAAGTAGTTTGTATTGATCCAGATATCTGAATTTAGGTAACAACAAACGGGAATGTGATCCAGACTGGGGCTTGTTTAATAGATTCTCTCCTCTTCCAAAGGGCTTCTGGGCATCTTCCAGTTATACGTAGAGAACACTGGCCAGGAGAGGCCTGTTTAGAACTCAGACAAAATAGCTCCTGGTATTATTTAACCAACTAGATCACGGTACACTGACATTCATATAGGACAACATGAATATCCCCAGTCTTCAAAGTACAGGCAGTCACAGAGATCAGCATAAACCCTAAAATGGTCACCTCTTATTTTTTTCCATGTCCTTTATACCAAAATTTGTTTTCTGGAGCTGGCCCTGTGGCCGAGCGGTTAGGTTTGCATGCTCCCGCTTCGGCGGCCCAGGGTTTTGCTGGTTTGGATCCTGGGTGTGGACCTAGCACTGCTCATCAGGCCATCCTGAGGTGGCGTCCCACACAGCACAACTAGAAGGACCTACAACTCGAATACACAACTATGTACTGGAGGGCTTTGGGGAGAAGAAAAAGAAAAAAGAGGAAGATTGGCAACAGATGTTACTTCAGGGCCAACCTTTAAAGAAAAAAACTTGTGTTTTCTATCATTGCTAAACTCTCCGACGAACAATCCTTAGTTTGAGTCTGAAACACAGTCACTGTTTGCTTTTTTTTCTTTTTTCTCACAGCCAGTGATCTGAGAGTCAGTGCTCTCATAGTCAGGCAATATTTTTAAATATTTATGATCAACTTTGATTATATACAAATTTGTAAATATGTGAACAACCTTCAGAGGATTTTATTTAGCAAATATAGGGAAAGACTGTTAAAACATTTGAGATTAAAATCTGTAAAACTGACACAATCTCATTTAGCCATTTGCTATTATTAAGGACAGAATGAAGAAATACACGTGAGAAATTGGCTCGATGTCTGTGTGTTTTCTTTGCCATTTCTCATTTCCATGATGTCTTGTAAATTATTTTCCTCTCCCCTCCTCACTCACATCACCCCAACTTAGTCTCTCCCAAATTTCTAAGGCAATAGATCATAAAGTAAAAGGGCTGAATATCAAAAATGGAAAAAGGGATGGCCTGGTGTGGAATACTGTCTTCACCACAAATGGTAGCTTTCGACTCCTGGCCTAAGTCTGTGTAGCCATGGAACCCAAAGTTTTAGTGGCCTATCAGTCTGGCATTAGTTTGATGCCAAGTGATGGATTTTATTTTGGCTCTTGAACATATTTATTTAACCCCAAACCCAGCCATCGTGTAAATTAGTAGGTGCTGCAAATACCGTGTGATTTGGGTACAAGTGCTTTTTTCCATTCCTATTTTTGGGGTATAAAAGAAAAAGGGAGGGCAGAAAAAAAATAATACTGTATGCTTGCAAATGGAAGAGTGGGATTGAGATGGGTAGATTTAAAAAAAAACAAAAAACAGCCAGTTTTCTTTTCGGTTTATTTAAACGTTAAGTAGAACCCAGGCGCTGCTCATCTACAGAATAAAGAGCCCATGAATGACTTTGATTTACTCTTTATTAAATGCTAGATAGTACAAATATATTTTTGAAACGGGTCCTCTTTCTTCTGGAGTTTCCTAAGGAGTTTAGCAGGCATCTGAAAGACATAAGCCTGAGAAAGGATTGGAGTAAGTCTACATCAGGCTGCAGGAAAACTCCAGCATACGCAACAGCTATTGCCAAAACGATGCTGAATAACTAACAAAATGTCAGTGACGTGCAAAAATAAGCCCTTTTTTCTCACTCCCCCGTCCGCAAAGCTGGGCTTGCTGGGTGTGATTTGTTTGGTTTCCCTCTGCCCCACTTTCTCATCTACGTGGAGTCAGTGGGTTGCCTAGGCACATTCTTCTGGGGACAATGGCAGAAGAGTAAAGGGCAACATGAGCACTCCAGCACATTTCAAGCCTCCGGCCAAAGCAGACGTGGTTTGGGGAAGTACAGTCTGCCCACCGTAAGGCCTAGCAAGTATGTGGCAGTATATTCCTATTACAGAGAAATGAAAAATTGGGGCTGCTAGTTCAATCTGTCACATAAAATGTATAGATTAATTTTAACCTAGAGTGAATGAGGTTTTTAGTTTAAAATATGATAGATTCCTTTTAGGACAGCAATTTATTTCAATATTAGGAAATACCATTATAAAATGAGAGCCATAAATATGACTATTTTATATCAAATGTCAAGGACATTGTAAACTCTTTCTGGAAAAACTGAAACTTATAAAGGGTGAATAAAACTTTTTAAACTATTTGTTGCTTTGTTTTTCTCTATTCTTCAAAAAGACTTTATTTGTACAACTTTGGATTTATTCTTATATGGATTGACTACACATAAATACCAAGCAAAAAACCTTAGGTCAATCTACGTACCTAATTTATGGTTTTGTTGACTTAGTAATCAACTCATATGTTTCCATCTAAGTTGGTTTGTGCCTTTGTTTCTTGGTTGAAGCCCAAGTAGTAATTTTACAGCATTTTACTTTTTTGCTCACAATCTCTCTATCCTCACATTCCTCCTCCTCCTCCTTCTTTTATGATCCTTATTTCGTATATGAGGAAACTAAGTCATAAAGTGGTTAAATTATTGACTTGAAATGACACATGTACTGAGTACTCAGCATGTATCTCGAAGAATTCAGGATGTCTAATTCTCAATCCTCTGGCCTTGAACTTGAGTGCTACTTAAACTTATTGCTATTCTATCTCATATTTAACATTTTTTACCTAGTATAGTCGACAAGTGGTCATTTGGGAGAGTTTGTTAAGAGTTTACATTTCTTGGTCCCACGTCCTGTGTTTGTGATTCTCAGTAGATCCAGGGCTGTGCTGGCGAGGCTCTCTCTTCTGTAAGTTTATTTTATAGTGTTCATTTTAGGGTGTTATTTTTTTTCTTGGCACCTGTTCACTGTTATTTATCTTAGATACGCACGTGTGCATACACGTGTGCACACACACACATGAAAACTAGACGAAGAGTCTACTTTTTCATTTTTAGTCTTCAGTTTGACATATGAGTTAGTTGCTCTTCTCTTGTTAGAATGTAAGATTCATAAGGAAAAGTCCTTTTTTATCTTTTCCCTTCTGTATTCCCAGCATGTTAACTAGTGACTAGTACATGTTCATGCCCAATAAAAATATGCTGAATTCATAAATAAGCAAACTTCTCATTCACTTTTCAGCCCTTCTATCTTCTCTTAATTTTAGGAGAACTTGGCTATTCTATTCTATTCTATATTTGACATTATTTTGTTTTAAGCCAAGAATCTTAGGTTAATGTAGTGAAAAGATACAGGATCTGGAATGGGGAAATCTATATTCTAGGGGCCGGCCCCGTGGGTGAGTAGTTAAGTTCGCGCACTCTGCTTCAGTGGTCCAGGGCTTCACTGGTTCAGATCCTGGGTGCGGACATGGCACTGCTCATCAAGCCATGCTGAGCCAGTGTCCCACACAGCACAATCAGAAGGACCTACAACTATAATATACAACCATGTACTGGGGGGACTTTGGGGAGAGGAAGGGAAAAAAAAGAAGATTGGCAACAGATGTTAGCTCAGGTGACAATCTTTAAAAAACAGAAAAGAAAAAAGAAGTCTATATCCTAGAATTACTTAGTCACTTACTGGTCAGATAGTGATCAAAGGCAAGTATCCTATAATCTCCAAACCTCAATTTTCTCATCTGAGAATAGAATAATTAGATATCTCTCTCACAGGATTATATTGAGGATCAGAAACAGTCATGTATAAAAAAGTGCTTTGGAAAATATAAAATAAAAAATAAATATCAGCTACTGTTATTATCCCTACATGGTCTTTCAAAAGCCATATAAGGTTTTTGAGGAGTTTTAATGTACTCGGGGACAACTAGGGATTATTGGAAGACGTCACTCAAGGAGGATACTTATTTGGCGATTTCAGATTTCAGAGAACAGTGGTTTGAATTATTTAACACATTTTCCAGAGCAGAAAGATAGTCATTCGTTCAATGAAATTCATTTCATTGTAGCAGTACTAAGTGCTGTGACAAAAGAGCATGATGTCTTTACACGAGGGTCTAAGAAAGCCTAGAAATGTGTATACAAAAAAGGGAAAAGAATCAAAAATAGCATTTCAGTAGAAGATAAGAAATTCGAGCATCTGCTTCTTTCTAACTAGTACTGCTCCAAACTTAAGCAGACAGGTGCTTGTGATGAGTACTCTGTGGTGACACGTACCACCTGAGAACATGGTTGCTGACAGTTGCTAGGGAGAAGCTCATGGAAACCAAGAGAACCAAGGCAAGGAATGTGGAGCTCTGAGATGGTGAAGAGAATGGATGCAGGCAAAAAGCGATGGAGGAGAGATCTACACATGCAGATGAGGTGATTTCCGAACGTAATTATGGAACCGAGTTTACTGAGCATCGAATGTGTCAGGACCTGTGCCAGAGGTAGAGGCCAACCGTAGATTGTTCTGACTCCAAAACACACGTCCATTTTACAATATGGAAAAGTCTGGTGGAGAGTTGTTATAAAGCTTTTGGTGTTCAGTGATAAGAAAAATAATTTTATCTTAGATATACTTCACACGTCAGCTTTTGTGCTCAAAGGATAGATAGAAATTAAAATTAAAAGATATTTGTGATATTAGATAAGTTGTAGTGATTTTATGCTTCATAAACGTTTCCATGTTGAAAAGGAGTTGCTATTCTATCCTACTAGCTCAGTGGTGCCTGTGTTATGGTGTCTTGAAGCTCTGCAAGAGACCTCATATGGGAGAGGAGAGTGAGGGATGGAGAGTTTCCTCCCCCATTCTGACTTCAATCTGAATAGCTCTGATTTTTGTAAGTTGACTAATTTTTGTTCCACATAGGGCATAGTTTTACCAAAGTTTTCTAAGAAAAGCAATGTTTCCAAAGCCTGAAATTGGTGTGAGGCCTAAATTCTATCAGTCTTCCAAAAATGATCATTTCCCAAAATATAACAGCATTATTTGAAATATTTGAAAGCCACTACTTTAAGAATTACAGTTCAAAATATGTCATATATACAGGCTTCATCTAAACACCAATCAACAAACTTTGGTCTACATAAGAGAAAATTAAAGCAAAGCCTTTTGTTTTTAACTTCCCATTTCCCTTTAAACTAGACGTATAACGTCAATTTATGTAGGTTTATTTTATTCCAAAACTCTCTTGCTCTGTCCTCTATCTTGCCCTCCAAATTATGCACATAAACCATTACCAATAATTTTAAATGGAAATTGTGCCTCCCCCTAAGAACAGTGTCTCTTAACACAGCATGCTACGGTTTAGCAGTTTTCACTGACAGCATCTCTTCTAGCATTTTAATGAAACATTTTCTTAGCTCTTTCTGACCCAGTAATAATATTACTTTATATGAGAAACAGGATTTCAATGTAGTCTTTCCTCCTTTATGATTAAAAATAAAGACAATACTGAAAAACTCAGAACTATTTACGACCTTGGAATACTCACTTTATCAAACAGGCTCAAAGGGGATTAGAGACATTAATGGCTAAAGGAAGATGTTCGACACAAAAATCCTTACAGGTCAGGATGAGTCAAAGGATTTTAAGAGTTTGGAACAAAATCAGTTGCCCTGTTACATTTAGCTAATTACCTACATCTTGACTCTGGCTGTCTTTGCTAATTTGATTTTTCTGGAATGCAGCAGGTTTGACATGCTATATGGAATTAACTTGCTTCCTAATTTCTCTATACTCATCCTTTCATTCGTTCATTCACTCCTTCGTTCATTGTACAAATGCAATACTGATTGAGTAACCTCTCTGTGCTAGGTACAGTTTTGGCCACAGGAAACATGTTGGTGGAATAAATCAAATTCCTGTCTTACGGAGGTTGGGTAACTCCCCCGTGGGGAGCTAGGCTCTGGAACCAGACTTCCCGGAGGGAGCCCAGCACTGCCTGCATGACCTCGGGCAAGTTAGTTAACCTCCAGGGCTTGTTTCCATCTGTTAAAAGGGGAGGACATTAGTTTCTCCTTCATGGGGATATATGAGTATCAAATGATTTAGCACCCTGAAAACAGTCCCTGCCTCATATTAGGAGCTCAATAAGTTACCTATTATTATTATAATTAAAATTAAATGTGTACATATAACCTATTATTTTATATGGAGATAATGCTGTGAGGAAAACTCACACAGGATGAGGAGTTTGAGAGTGACCAGGGATGGCAGTGGGGTGGGGAGGGGGGGTGTGTTGCTTAGACAGGCAGGTCAGAGAAAGTTCCTCTGAGGAAGTGACATCTGACCTGAGCTCTACAAAGAAATCTGTGATTATGTCAAATTGAAAGCCAGAAGCCAAAAGAGACACGAACCTGTGTGTGAGGAGCAGACTGCTACCCTTTTTCCCTAGGCCTTTTCTTGGATTGCTGTGATTGGTGGATGGGATGGAATGATGAAACAGAATGGAATAGGGATAGGCTGAGAAACCAAAATTAAAAACTCAAATAAACTCTTTTCTCCTTTTCCACAATAAACAACAAGATCAGAGCAAAGTTTTTAAGTAATAGTTTGGTATGTGAATCCCAAAGAAAGAAAGAAATTACAGACCATTAACCTCAGAACTCTGCCCTTCGTGACCTATATGTAAATTGCCAGTTGACTGGTCTCCAAGTTCTGTCCCTAAGAAGTTGTGGTCCTTAGAAATCTAATGCTCAGACCTCTCTTCTCAGTCGGAAAAAATACTGGTCACATGTTCACTGGTTATAAGGTTTTGTGGAAATCAAAGCTGATCCTTTTCAGATTGGAGTTAAGTGATACTGGGTAATATTACTAACTCTATGAAATTATTTTTTTTAGACCTATAAGTCACTCATTTTCCATAGAGTTTTCTGTCTTATGTCGTAGAGAAAAATGCCCAAACCCCACATTTTGCAAAGCTGGAAGCAAACAAACAAATAGAGACATTCAGGCACAGAGTGAGGGCTCCATTAAAAGGTAAAAAGCAACAAGAATACTGAGAAGAGAGAACATTCTAATTTGCAAGATAAATAAATGGCTTTTATTTATCTTGGAACTTGACCTAGATTAAACTTGCCTAAAAGCCAGATATGTTTTTATCTTCAATTTCACTGTTAATTTGCAGCTGTTGGCTATGAAAAAAGACCTGTTCTATTTGTATTTATCACGGAACATAATTTTTGATGCAATTACAATTTCTTGGGTTTTTTAAAGAAATGCAATTAGGTGAACTTCTCCTTAAGGTAGAATTTGTTTTAGTTCTGTTGCGTAACTTGGCCCCCGAAGTCCCTTTTCCGTTTTATCCTTCCGCATCTCATCCTTATCCATATCCAGCCGAGTACTTTAGGTACACTGAAATATTCATCATCCTCTAAGTGTCTGCTGACTCTCGATTTCTCCTAGTTCTTCAACCCAAACACTCTTCTTTATCAGTAGTCATAGCCTTACTTTGAGGGAAAGATCATACATTTTAACTAGAGGAAGGCATGTGAAAGAAGGAGAATGCATCCATAATAATACTTGTAAGCAGAGGAAAGAGTGAAATAAGGAAAACAGCACAGACTGGTAGGCAGTGTGCTGTAGTTTCTAACACCACCTGACAGTCAAGAAAGGTCCAGATGTGACGATAAAACTGTATGGGGGCCTGAGATTAACTGTTGAATGAAAAGCTGTCAATGGATAGCAGAATTATGATTATAAAAATATTTTTAGCGTTTGTTTTCAGAAACGTGCAATCCCGTTAACAAACAATGGCTAGTAAAAAAATAAAGTTGTGGCACAAAGTTTCCATCAGTCCTGGAAACACCACTTAGTTCATATTTTCCATGACTACATAGGTCTCTGTAGCTGGTCAACCTCAGTGTGACAGTCTGGTGCACATATACACTGCATGCCCAGATTTTGTCTTTCATGCTAGTGAATATTTATATGAGAAGAATTTGGAACTGCTAAAGGAGATTTCCTTTGTTTGTGACAATATTTAATGAGAGAGAACATGTGTGTCGTATCACGGTATGGAGCAAGGTCTGTTTTTCCCTCTATTTTATGTTAGGTGGATAAGTCAAGATCCCTGGAAGCTTTTGGTTTGTTTAAATTGTTACTGGTTAAATGTTTCCACTAAATTGTACTTCCTTATAACCAATACAAAATAAATAGTATATCAATAACTTATTCTTTTTCTATCTTTGTCCTAACAGTTTCAAAACAACATTATTCCAAATAAATTTTAACTCAAAAGTACAGTGGAAGCTGAAACAATAGGACCCCCAGCAGTTTGTAAGAAATTGAAAATGAATGGAGAATTATTTTTAAAAGTAATACATATATATTTAAAATATATAAATATATAAGTTCATTTGCTAATTAAATGATGTAGGACCAGGTGGAATAGACTGGATTTTCCTTCTTTCCAAAAGCACAGCTTTGAAAGTGGTGAAGCAATTTAAAAATTCATAATTCTTTCACTGTTTTATTATTATTATATTTATATTAATAAATATTACTCATATTTAATTCAATTGCATTTTTACTTTTTAGGAACTTGAGTTTACTGAGTCTTTCCAAAGATTTCAACTTGATTTTCATAGAAACAACTCCATACTTTCATTCAGTCATCACTTTACATAGTATCCTATTAAATTTAATAATTATAAAAAAAAGTACAGAAATGGAATTGAAAACAAACAATTCTTGGTGAGCGTACAACTCAACTGGTGGTAGCTAATGGGCATAGGTAGATTCACATTTCATTATTAGCTACAAGGAGTTAACATCCTGTGGGCAGCAATAGTACAACTCACTGGGAAATGGAGAACCTCAGTTATTCTGGCAACTCAGTTAAATAGAGGTTGATGAAAAGAGTGCAGTGTTTTCAAACTCACTGTAACCTATTTTTGCTCGAAATGAGTGCAGTTTGTAGTGACAAGTGGAAAACTGGAAAGTGTATCTTCTCTTTGATCATGAATTATTTTTCAATAGGTTATTGATAAAGTAGTAAAGTTAATTAATCTTGAAACCTTTTCGGTTAGTTTCATGAAACCAATTCAAGTTATTTTCTTTTCTATAACAGCAGAGTGATTCAGAGTGGAAGCGCTGAATTCAGATGGTTTAGAGTCATATTTCAGCTGCCTCATTTACTAACTGTAATCTGGGAAAGTTACTTAATCTCTCTCTGCCCTATTCTTCAACTGCAAATAGAGATAATAATGTCAATGAACTAACAGGGCCATGAGGATTACGTGAGGTAATAGACACATAGCGCTCAACACTGTGCCTAGTCCACAGCAGGAACTCAGTAAACGTCAGCTGTTACTCTTATTCTCATTCGTATTTTTTTTGTTATTCTTTCTCTTCTTCTTCTTTCCATTTGTATCTAAAATACTAAAATACGACTTACTATTACCAGAACACCTGTGAAACAAATCCTGAGATGGGAACTGGGGGAAGGAACGAACTAGAAGGGTTTGGAAGAAGGAGGTGAAAATGCGGGGTGAGGAAATGTGGCAATAGCCACTTATTAGAAATTGGAGTATTTCTTTCTTTTTTATTTCTAAACAAGAAATCATATTTTTACAGTTCTGATTCAAAGATGTCACAAAATACATCAGTCCAAATTCTAACCAGTGATTAACTTGTGTGAAAACAAATTAACCCCTCTTTAATTACCAGTTTTGAAAAAATATTTAATGAAAAATTCCAAATGAACTATGAGTGTTCAAATGAGTTTTCTATAATTTTTGTAAATGCATAGCATATTACAAATATTATAAACTAATTGGTAAGTATTTAATGTGGTAGAAAGTATTCTGTCTGAATTTTCTAGGGAGGTCAAAATTACTTTGGTGGTGTAACTCTTTTAACTCAAATTAATTGGGTCTTATTTTCCATAAGGAAAAAATGTCTTTTAAAAATAACAAAAATGTCAAGTTAATAATATTGATCTTGTCACCATGTAATACTTAGTAAAGTCCATTTCATCCCTCTGATTTCCCAAGCCTTGTTATTGGGCCTGATTTGTCTGTCTTGTTCTGTTCTCCCGTAAGAAAAGTTCTCTGCAGCAGGATCTTCAGTGTCTCATGCAAGCTGACCCTTAATGAACCTACCACATCTCAGTACCAGTCATGGACACCACGGGAGCTTAAGCTCTTTCTTCCTCTTCCTCAACATTCATACACATACATAAATAATGCATTTATAAGATACAAGTTGAATCTCAAGTTAATGTTTCTGCAAATATGTTGTAACATGGCAATTCAAATAAGAAGAAAGATAACTTAGGAACCAAGTTAACAAAGAAGGATATTTATTGATGGTCAACCCAACTGTAATCTTGAAAAGAGAAAAAGTATATGATTTGGATTGTTGTTGAATTCCAGGAGCAAGGGTTTCTTGTAGCTTTTGCTAGTACAACTGATGAGTGGGAAGCGGAAGTTGAGGAGTTCTGATTTGGGTGAATTTTGGAATTTCTATTCTTCATTTTGAAACCAATGAGGCAAACTAAAGACTTAGTTTACCTCAGCTTGCAATTGTGGTAGTTTGGCGTTTTCTAAAAGTGTCTATAAATGTTTTTAGAGCTTAGGCAATTGTTCCCCTCTGATTGGGCTGCATGAGTGAACACACTCATTGTCAGAGGTGACCAATCTTTTCCTCCTAGGCTTTGTGGTTTTCTAATGGGTATAATGATGTCTAGCGTATCCATTTAAAACTTCTTTTGCTGGATTTAAAACAGAAACATAGTTTAAAATTTTATTGAGTGATTTCACATTCTTGTCTAATTGTGTTTTCATTTTAGACAAGCAAAAATAACCTGGGGCTGCTTAAAAACAAACTAATTAAAACAGCCTTTCTTGAAAGATTTCTTAGCATAACTTTTACCTTATGAAGATTAAACATTTAAATTAGGGAATGTCTTCTTTCTTTTCCCCCCAAACTGTGTTTATTTTTGACCCTCAGGCCCTGGGAGCTTGGAAAATGGAACTCTGCCCAACTTGAGCAACATATACTGCAATAATTTCTTAATTATTTTTGGTATTTCTTCATTTATTCAATATATCGTAAAAGAAAAATAGCAACTTTACTCGAACAATAAGCCAAAACTGGTAAGGGATTCTGTAAGTGTATTCTTTGTTACTAGAGAGGGAACAGTTCTAAAAGAGGAGCTGTTTCTAATATTAAGATTTCTAAATTAGAAAAAAAAAACCCCTAAAAACAGCTAATTTGTCTAATTTCAGGCAAAATCATTGCATTCCAACTTGCATCAGCCAGTTGAAACCGGCTAGGAGGCACAGGCTAGTGTGTGCTTTGAAATGACCACCTTTCCTCATTTCTCTTTTCATTCTATATTTTTGGGGAAAGAGGACAACATTTCACAAAGTCCCACATTTTCATTCCTTTTTTAACACCACGTTCAGCTGACTGGCTTCCCATTTCATTATTCCTGTCTTTTCTTCATATATTAATTTCGCTTTCTCTTATCTCCCCTCTAATGAAATATTCATATTACTTTTCTTTTCTCCAAATAGACTAAAAAGTGACGTTCAAATGAGAGCCAGGAGAAGGAATAACGGCCCCGAAGTTCTCTTAATCTTAACAGCACTCTACTAAAATTTCAGGTTTCTCATTTGGTTATCTCTTCTTGGAGTTGAATTGTTAAAAAGAAAGTGTGCACTGAGTAAAATTTTTGAAAAATTAGATTGAATTTAATGCAAAACAATGCTTAAAAATTTTGTGTTTCAGTGTTTTCAAGGATCTTCAGAGCAAGAATTAATTTAGATATGCCTTATCTATCTGTTGTGGTTAGATGAATTTTGAGTTTGCAAGACGAGAAAGAGTTTCACTTGACAGGTATTTTATGGGTCATGCTTTTGTATGATATGTATTATTGGTTTATATATATTTTATGTGTAATCTCTGAAAAATCCTCAGCAATTAAGCGTGGCTCCTGGGCATGAGAAGTCCTGCTGGGATTTGGGATTCAAGAAAGTGTAAGAAGTGGGGTGGTTGATGAGAACATGATAAGCATGGATGGCAGGCTTGTGAGATATTTTTGCTTGAGAACACTGAGTCTAAACTTGCCTATATTTTGACTTTAGAATCTCATTAAATATGATGTTATTCAAACTTGTCCTTTAAGAAAAATCTGCCCTATATTACCTAATTATTTAAATTACTCTGATGTTCTATTATCTTCTTGGCCCATATATGATACAGATATGCATGTGAATGTTATGACACTTATTTGCAAATATGTCACAAATATTAATTCCCATTAAACTTACTTTAAATTAAGGATTCAAATAACATTAAGAGCATATTTACCATTTCATTTTTCCATGCACGCATAGTTTAGAACTCTTTAATGCAAATGATTTTGAACTGAAGTTTCTTAAATTGATCTCAGTCAAAACACAAGTTTGTATTCAGAAACTTCAGGGGAAATAATTCCAGTCCAGCTGTGAGCGTGTGCGTGTAGGTATGATTTATTTTCCTTTAGTACAATTAAATCAATTATTTTTCTTAGTATACATTTAATAATGAAAAAAATTTGACTTTTAACGAAAAACATTCCATCAAGCATTCTCATGAAAGAAGCCTGACTGACCATTTGGAAACATTTATTTTTTATTTTTTAAACAAGCTGGTAAGAGAGAAATGGCCTTACCAGGCATAAAATATTGTTCTGGAACAAAATTTCAAGTGTCTTCATAAAAAATACAGTTGTGGTTAAATTCATGGGTGGCTTGTTTTGCTTCTGTCGCCAAGCGTTTGGAACCAGTGGTTTATGGTGACTAGCAGCAATTCTCCAGGGACTCGTAAAAGCACGTGACCTTCTAAGCTTTAGTGCTGTTGTAGAGTTTCGTGATAAGCTGTCTGATGGACCAGGCGCTGTGTTCACTACCATCTTGTGCATAGCCAGACAAGATCAGATTAGGAAATGTTTCTGAAGAGAAATTCATGCTTAGTGGATCATTTAATTCGTTTTTAGTGACTTAAATGGAAACTTTGAGACTATTTTCTCAGAGCGATTTTTATATTTGAGTGAGATACAAGACTAGGAATAGTGACTTTTTTGGGGGAAGTGTGATCTGCCTTCATTTCTTACAGTTACTTTTTTAATCCTAAATCATCCCTGAAAAACATTATCGTCTTTTGTAAATGAAAAACAAAAGAAGACCAGAAAAGAGTGAGCAGCCTGTCCAAGGTCACATACCCAGTATGTTTTCAAGCCCAGGCTTGCCTTTCAGCAAAGCTGATGTTTCTCCCTTAAAACAAGTGGCCCCATCCTCCAAATATGGTACCTACCAGGAAGTCCTTTTGAGACATTTAGAAATAAAAAGATCACCTTTGGAGGTAGTGATGGATGAATAAGATTTAGGCTTTCTTCTGCTTAACCAATAAGGTGTGAAATTATCCAAGCATTCTGCCACTTTCTTATCAAAAATTAGACCATTTTCATTGTGTTTGATTTGAAACTTACAGAGAAGTCTTATGAATCTAGTTCTACATGTGACTGAATACGGGAAAGAGGGTTCCAAATTATAGCATCTTTTATAATGCTATAACTAATCCAGGATCATTCTCCAAAAAGCAACTCAATAAAAATATAAATAGCTTTTTAATAATCTTTTCTCTTTCCTCCAAATTGCTCACAATTCTCCTGTTAGCCAGTGAATGTTTTTGAAGGAACTGTTTGGAGTAATAATAGAACTGAAAGTGAACGCAATGAAGATGTCAAACATTGTTAATCCAGTGTTCCATTATAAATATGCTAATGTAACGTATCTGGCAGGGGGCAGAATTTTTAACACGTAGCATACTAATGCATAATGAGTTTATACTATATGGCTATTCCACAGAGTCCAGCATGTCTCTCAGTTTTTGGCAGACTTGAATGTGATTAGCAACTTTCTGAATCCCTTTCCATCCTTTCTAGGTACCATACTTGGATTGGAATTGTTTACCAATGTCGGTGGATCAGAGGCCCGGGTGTTAATCAAGAAAGAATGAAGGGTCACAGGTTAGAGACCTGTGGAAAGTGCTAATTGCCCATGTGTGTCTGGCCTGTGTAACATCTGATTAGGCCTGTCACATTCAGCAATGCTGCTGAGAGCCTGGTGGAGTTTGCCACATATTGTAAATGCCGGGAATGCCGAGGGAAAAACGACCTCTGCTCATCTCAGCGTGGATGGATCTCTTGGTCTCTTTGATCAGGGAAGAAAATTTTTTTATTGTTGGTTTCTATAATTGGTGCTCACATCCTCCTTTCCATATCTGTAAACAAACTGATTAGCTGCTCCTGGTGATAATTAAATGGGGGTAGAGGAGCGGAGAGTAGCATACACGAAATAAATCCAGAGTCCGGATGTGGTTACCTATTTCAAAAACTCAGAGACCATTCCAAAGCCCATACAGCTTCACCTTGTTTTATGTAACACTCAAAAGAAAAATACTTGGTTGGATTTTGAAATACTCTGACCCAGGTTTTTTCATACCTCCTCCTGAAAGTCACCTAAAATAGCAGAGGTGGTGGGGGAAAAAAAAGAAACCCAGGAGGTCTTGACTTCCTCCTAGATAAATAAAAAGACTTTATGCTACTTGCATTTAATCTTTGTTTCCGCGTGAGATTAAGCAACCACCAAGAGTTCCTTTGCCTTGACGCACTGAGGAAAAGAAGTAGCCAATGCAGTTTTGTTTACACAACTGAGGACAGAAGAATAGGACCTTGATGGAGAGCAAGGATTCATGTTTCACAGCCTTAAGAGCTTTTTCTTGGAGCCATCCAAAATAATCCAGGCCTTCTCTAAAACGCCTCAACCCATAACTCTGGGGGCTGAACAAATGTTTATTTTTAGTACTCATTTTGCTCAAAAGGGATGTTCATTGAAAATTAAATAATATCTTGCAGGGCTTATTTTTATGTTTGTTTCTTAAAACTATCCTGTGGAAAAGGCCCCTTTCAAGCTAGTTTCCAAAGAAAAAGCCTGCAGATGCCCCATCTTAGTTGTGTTTTCTTTCCAGCTTTGGAGTATTAAGGGATTTGGGAAGTTAAGATAAGATCCCCAATTCTAACATGCCTCACTTTTATCCAAACAAAATTGGAAACACAAGTAAGGGTGCCCATTATACTGAAGCAAACCAAAGGCGCTACTAAACTTGGTTGCTTAGAAGCCGTAAAGGTGAAGTGGTTAAATGTTGAACACACGCAGAAACAAACATCAAGACAAGAATTTTCTTAGTAACAATTTTGGTAAGAAATTTAAGAAATAAATCTTAAAGTGGAAAGCACTTATATTTTCCCATTTATCTTAATTTGTTGTTTCCATTTTGTTTCCCCAATAACTAATTATATCATTGCCACAATCCCCACAGAGATTAAGTTTGGGGGCATGTGCGTACATTGCTTTCTTTCAGTATTTTCTAATTTAGATAACTAAATTGTTCCTATGCCCGCTGCTCAAACACAGATTTGAATGGTATTGATTTAGAACTCATAGGGAAAGCCATCATATGTTGTAAAAATGTATCTGAAAAAGTGTAAATTATACCACATACCAAAGACATAATTCTATTTTTAATGGGTCTGCTAAAAAGTGAAATGTCCTTTCCAGCCACGCAAAGACAATGTTTGACATTACAAAAAAGATGGAAAATTTTTCTGAGAAGTCTCCTTAAAAATGTTTCTTCAGGGCTGGCCCAGTGGTGCAGCCGTTGGGTTCACATGTTCCACTTGCGGCGGCCCAGGGTTTGCCGGTTCAGATCAGGAGTGTGGACCTATGCACTGCTTGTCGGGCCATGCTGTGGCAGGCATCCCACATATAGAGTAGGAGAAGATGGGCATGGATGTTAGTCAGGGCAAGTCTTCCTCAGCAAAATGAGGAGGATTGGTGACAGATGTTAGCTCAGGCCTAATCTTCCTCAAAAAAAAAAAAAGTTTCTTGGCTACTTTATAGGCTAAACACTACAAAATTGTACTAAACAATTTATCAAATTAATAAAGTAATTTTAGACACTGAACAGCTTTAAATTTCTCACTTCTCTTATACTTGTTATTGTAATATCTACATGTGCATTTTGAATACGAAAAAAACTCTCTTCTTTAGAACTAGAAGCTAACCAACATAATGTTCTTTGTGTCTACACTCACATATGGTGAACTAGAGTGTTAAACTATTTGTTTCTTAATAAAACAAGAGCAAGTCTGGAGAAATCTTTGCTTAGCTGATTTCTTTCATTTACATCACTTTTGGTTTCTCACAGCTGTTTGAAGTTTCATACAGTGGCCCAAAAGCAATCCAGATATAGGCTATACAATCTGATTACATAGTGGTAAACATCATTGATTGTGCCCTTATTCTGTGTTAGAAAAATGGTATATTTACATCCACTTTTAAAAATCCTGATGATAATCCTATGAAGAATGGATTGTTTTCCTCATTTGAATGATAAGGAAACTCAGGCTCAGAGAGACTAAGTGACTTACCTAAGGTCACACCACTAATGCATTGCCTTGCTGGGGTATACGGCAACCACAACTCTTCTCCCTTGTGTATCAGGCTGCCTCCTATGTGTAGTCAGGCACCCGTAGTAATCATATCTTAGTCAAGGTTCTTTTATTTGCAAGAAACAGAAAATGCGCTCAAAGTTTTTAAGAAGAAAAGAAACAAAAGAGAAGGACATTATCACAAATGTTGTGTAATGTCTTCGTAAGAATCCAGGACAGGCTGAATCTGCAGTCCTTTGGAAGATCTCCAGAGAATACTCTCTCTTCGATCTCCATCTCTCTTCCTCAAAAATTCTGTTTCTTCCACAGTGTTACCAGCTCCCACTCAGCGTCTTCCAAGTCTTCTTAGTGTGCAGGACTACGGCCAGGCCCCCATGGCTGCCTATTAGAGAAGGCTCTGCCAGAGTCTGACTGACCCTGCTCACATTCTGGAGCCAGGACACCCAGTTCAAGATCTCAGGACTAGGCTGTCAATGGATTCTCTCATTCCTGGTCCAATCAGGTCTAATGGTAGGAAGGATGACATGCTCTCTTCGCTCACTCAGAGGGGCACAGATGCACATTTAGATATATTTGGCATAACCCAAAACTTTTGTTTTCCTGGGATTTAAGGATTTTATTTGCACTCTGCTATTCCATAATTATGAGCAACATGAGGAATTTGTTACATTTCGAAAGCTCACACGAAATGTCGCAGAGTTGATGACTCAGTAGATACTTTACATTTAGTGGTTGGTAAAATGTTTTGAGTTTCTTGATTCTAAATGAATACTTTTAGAGAATTAAAAAGCCTTTTATGGGCTTTTTCTCCATGGGGAAGAAAATGGAGGTTATAGTCTCTATTGCTGGTCACTGGGGTCCTTTAGCAGTGACATTCTAGAAGAAATATGAGAAAACATTAGGACAATTTTCTCTTGCCTTGAAAATGGGAAACATGCCCAAACAGATGAAAACCTCTCCATAGAATATTTCTATTTTCATTAACTTTAGGCATTAGTAATTGTACTCTTTTTTAGTTGGCTGGATTAAGAGAAAAAATAATTCATGATATTACAAAAGAAATTTAATTGATGAAGTGCTAGGGGTGTTTTTGCATAATAAAGAAGCAATTCAAAATGTTAGTGTACTCTTAGATACAGTCCTAATGGAATTTTAAACATTATGAAGTTTGTTAAGCTTCTCTCACCATATGGTAGCAAGATGTTTATCAGTTTTCAAGGTTTGTGGTGACAGCTCTCAGTTCTAAAGGACACCTACGCATCAAAATTACTAAAACCCAAAAAAGTAAAACTGGTCCCATAAGAAATGAAAGTTTGTGTCATCAATAGGACATATTTTGTGCCAGAGTCTTTTACTTTTCATACAAAAAATATTTCCCTAGAAAAAGATTAGCAATGAACGGAAGAAGCTTTAGCCTGTGATTCCTTTGCGTGGTGCATTAAACAGTGAATAGTTTGAATTAAAATTACATTTTTAATAGCTGTAGCTACTGCTTGATCATCTTGCTACTGCAACAAATGAATTTCTATAGATTCGATTATCAAACAACAGAGAATAATTTTATTTTCCTATTTGACCCTTTTCAGTAATATACAATTTATAAAATAAAGACATATGTTGTGCCTAGAATTTGAGACTATATATGAAGGCAATTTACTCTGTCTTTGGCTTTGGAAAATTTCAAGACATTGTGGAAATATTTACCTCCAAACGACGTCACCGTTTGTCAAGGAACTGATGAGCCCATCCTAGACTTTATGGTGCGTAACTTCATAGCGCACAGAAACGTGTCAATCATCTGCTTCTTATTCAAATGCCAATAACTCACTCTACGGTGGACTGAAATTGAGGTTTATATCGTAAACACGGATTTTATGTAGGATGACTTACAATATGTGTGGATTCTTTGAAAAAGAACACCCTGGAACCTAAAAAAAAGACAGAAAATCACAGAAAATATTATCAGAGTGCTCATATCTTCAGCTACTGCTGCTTCTTTGGAAATACAGGTATTCATTATGTAAAAAAATAGATACATAAACAAACAAATTAAAAATTAAAATTGTATATATATATATGAGAGAAGCAGTCAAAAGATTAACAGGTCATGTGTGGATATTGCTATGTGAGCCTGAAGCCAGGGTAGCCCCACAGCATAGTCCAAGTGGAATCCTAGATGACTCCAAAAGCAATGACACTGTGTATCGGCTCCAACGGCTCTTCAGCTGGATTTGACATACGGGATACAGCTGAACGAACATTAGGCAAACCGTCAGCGGATGGAATATGAGCCTAGCTTGGTCACTCATCTTTCTGAGCCTCAGTTTCCACATTTGTAAAATGGTAATCATTTCCTGGCCTACTTTACTAAATTTATACAAAAGGTAAAATGAGACGATATATATGAAAGTGCTTTGTTATCTAGTCCACAAGCTATACAACTAAGCTATTGTTTGAGAGAGTTTGTTTGCTTGGCTGTTTGTTTCCTGTCACATCTGAGAATTTTACTGGCCCCAGGAAGCTCAGGGATGGAGGGAGGATGTCTGCATCCAAGAAGTCTCAGGGCAAACGGTAATTGCACAACAAAACACGCTACCTAAGATTACTACACGGTTGGCTGTTCCACAGTCATGTTTATGACTGCATTTTGGACAAAACATAAAAAAATGTTGGAGTTATGCTAAAGTTTGTATAGGTTGTAAAGGTTGGTTTGTAAAGTTAATATGATACGTTTAAGCTAGAAAGTAAGTCACACAATGTACTCATTCTTTTAAATATTTTTCAAGTGACACAAGCAAATAATTCGAAAAAGTCAAATAATTCAACAAGATTTATTTTTTAAAAAGGAGCTATCTGGGGCTGGCTGGGTGGTGTAGTGGTTAAGTTTGCGTGCTCCACTTTGGTGGCCAGGGGTTCACTGGATCAGATCCCAGGAGTAGACCTACACACTGCTCACCACGCCATGCTGTGGTGGCATCAGACATACAAAATAGAGAAAGATTGGCTCAGATGTTAGCTCAGTGCCAATCTTCCTCACCAAAAACTAAAATTAAATTAAAGAAAAAGTAGAAAGGGGCTGTCTTCTCTCCACTATACCCCTAAATATATAGAACACACCCCTATAAATTTTGATTGAATACATAGTTTTTATGTTATTATGACTATGTAATACTATTCCCTACTGATACTTACAATTCTATTTTTGTACAAAGTTCTTACTTTCCCTGATGGAAGGGCAATTGACATTGGAGATAGGGTGGCAAAGGGAGGTAATGCAGAGAAGGCGACTTTGAGTCAAGAACTGAAGGAAGTGAGGTAACAAGTCATTCGAATACTTGGAGGAGATTTTGGATCCCAAGGGGAATGAGTGCTTGGAGTGTTCAAGTAAAACCAAGACGTTTGAGTGAAGGGAATGGGTGAGGGAAGGCTGGCAGAGGGTAAAATCTGAGAGGTGGGCTGACGGACCACTCACGAGGCCTGGAGGAATTTCGGATTTTATTCTACATTTAAGGGAAAAGCATTTGAGCATTTTGAACAAGGGATTGGCATAATTTAATTTGTTTTTAAGGAATCATCCTTATAGCTGTGTAGAGAACAGATTAATTAGAAAAAACATAAGATAATAATAATGGCTGACATTTGCATATTGCTTATTGTTTGCCAAACTCTGTTCAAAGTGCTTTACATACGTTATGTTATTAAGTTCTGGCAACAATTCCACAAGTTAGATACCGATATCTTCCTGATTTTACAGAAGAGGAAACTGAGGCACAGATACTGTTAAGTAATTTACCTAAGTTCATACAACAGGTAACTGGCTGATCTAGGATATAAATCCTTGCAATGTGCTTTGAAAATCTGAGCTCTCAGCCCAGAGCTCTCTTGTAGAGGTGACAGAGTGTGTGCAAGACCATCCGTTTGCAGTTGGCCACATGAATGGGGTTGACAGTTTGGACAAAGGTGGTAGTGGTAGAGTTGTTGAGGAGTTGCTGAATGTGAGAAGGGCTTTGAAGGTAGTGCTGTCAGGATGTGCTGATAGATCTGTGGGAAAGAAAGAGTGGAGGTCAAGGAAGATTCCAAGCATTTTAATGATTAGGTAAATGAGGTCCCATTCACTGGGAGAGGGAGTATTGTGAGGGTAAGTCTGGTGAGAGGATCAAGATTTCACTTTTGAACACCTTGCATTTAAGATGCCTATTAAACATCCCAGTGGAAATACCACATGGGAGTTGGATATTGTGGAATTCTGGAATTTAAATTAGATCAAGAAAAAGATATAAATTTTGGAGACGTTAACATGGATTTGGTATTGAAAAACACTGGGTGAATGAATTCAGCAAGGGCAAGAAGAGATAGAGAAGAAGTTTGAGGCCTGAACCCTATGCCATTGCAGAATGTAAAAATCAGAATATTCAAAAATGGAGACCAATAAGAGAGCCACCCATGAAATAAGAGGAAAACTATGGAACATAGAGACTCAGAGGCCAATTAAAATATGCTTCATGAGGGAAAGATTATCAACAGAAACAAATGCTTCTGAGGGATTGAAAGAGATAAGGACTGAGAAATTCTTCTTGGATTTGAAAATATAGAAGTCATGGCTGATGTAGAAAACCGCATTTTTAGTAGAATGGTAGAATAGATTGAAAGAGAATAGGAAGATAACAGTGGATAGAGCAGAGAACAGACAGTTATTTTGACGAACTTTGCTCTAAAGAACAGAAAAATACTGGAGGAGGATGCTGGGTCAAGGGAGGTTGTTGATAGGAATGACCCAGTATGTGGATGAAATTGATGATGTAAAAAAGTGATGCAATGATTGCAAAAGCAAAGGTCATGAGTAGGAAAGAGGGTATGGGATCCAGTGCACAGGTGGAAGAATTGACCTTAAGAACAGGGATAGTTTGTTCATTGCAATCAGATTTGGGAGTGGGAGATGATGGATGTTTTCTTTCATTTGCAACTATTCAATAAAATAAAAATGAAAGGTAATCAGCTGAGAATGATGAGCAGGGAGGGCATTTTCCCTGTTTGATCAGAGAAGAGAATGAGTGGGCTAGTTTCAGAGAGCGGGAGAAAGAATGGGTCAGTTAGAACTGGTAGGACTGCGGGGCAACAGTGAGGTTTGCGTTCATGAAATTAAAGGGAGATAAGTTATCAAGGTTGTCTATTTTTCTGCAGCCATACCCATCTGTTCCAGTGTAGACACAGACAAGACTGAAAGTTAGATTCAACCAGGTGACTTTGAGAAAGGATGGAGAGCAAGAAGATTGAGTGTGGGGAGTGATTATAATGAGGGACTAAGGAATTTAAGTAAAGGGAATTTAAGGAAGCTGAGCACAGGAAGGGGAATATGACAGTGAAAAATGATAATTTTATAGACTAGAGGTTCTATGGAGGTCCAAAACCTGTTGTAAACAGGGTATAAGAGCATGAGATAGAAAAGTAAGAGGTGATGGACTTACACTCATCACATATTGATGCTCAATTCAGTTTTGGGTGAACACATGTGAAAGCACATTAAACTAACTGCATCTATATTCCCACTGCTTTTAGAGCTGTGCTGAGACTACTTGGTCGAGTTAGCAAGAGGCAAGCAGAGATATCATTTTCAGAGAATTGCAGGTATTATAGAGGTGGCCAGAAAACTCATGGAAGAAGAGAGTATTTCCTCTGAGTCATAAAAGGTTGATAACAATTAGTAGAAACTTTTGGTAGAATTTTGGAAATAGATGTATCTTCTATATTCTTTCTTCGACATGATTCTATTTCCCAAACAAGTGTCTTACTGTTGCTATTAATATATGGAAAATAAACTTAAAGTTAAATGTAGGATTATATAGTATGCATATTATACATCAAGAAAGCTGTACCAAAGTGAAGTAGAGAATACGTCCACATAAGGAGTTAGAATTAACCGGAAATTGAATATTTCTTTGCTAGACTACGACAAATGTCTTTTTTTTCTAGTATGGACAGGGCAAATGAATGTTTAGAGTCAAAAAAGAGGACATAATGTCGTTAAGAAACATTTTCTCAAAAAAGGGATGACAACACACCATTGTGTATTTATAGTAATGGATAGTGTCAGCCGCAATCGACATCTGGAACATTTGTAAAATATATTTCAATTAATCATTAAAACACAATTTTTCAAACACCAGTCTTTCCTGCCCAAATTTGGTTAATTTGAAACACTTGCATTGTCATACCCATATTTATCAAGTTACCTTCTAACCGCTTATGTATCTTTAATCCACATTATCAGTAAATTCAAAGAATCTTCCAGTAGCCAACATGCTCAGCATCCACATTACCAGGGATTCCCATGACAAGTGAAATTAACTATATGGTCTTACCTAGTAAAGTTTATTTTACATTCACTCAGCTAAATAAATCATTTTAAGTCATAAATCTAAGTATGTCTTCTCCCCAACTTAAAGTTTTCCAGTGGCCTTCTATTATACTTGGAATAAAGTCTGACTTCTTTTCTGAGATTTGTAAATCCCTGTATAATCTAGCTCTGACCTCTTGGACCTTATTTCCCTGATATCTGCCTTTCCTTCCATATGATCCAATCACGCTAGCTTTGTTTTCCTTGGTGACTTATTTCTGCCATTTCAGCAAGCTCCTTTTCGCCTTGGGGGCTTTGCAATTCCTTTAGAATGCTCTTCCTACCTGATTGACTCCTTGTGGCAGGGAACTTTCAATACGGCTCTCAAAGATCTCCATCTCCTGATATCTGTGTCTTGGGTAGCCCTCTCCCCTTGTGCACGCGCGAAACCTAAGACTCATTTTTAGCAAATAGAGCATGGCAAAATTAGTGAGAAGTCACTTTTAGAGTAGGACATAGATAGTGCCTTCTGTTCTGGGCTCTCTCTATTTCTCACGTTCATGCCCTCCAAGCTTCACTCTAAGGGAAGCCAGCTGCTACGCTGTAAGTAGCCCCTTGGAGAAGCTCACATGGTGAGGAACTGAAGCCTCCAGCCAGCAGCCAGGGAGGACGTGAGGCCTGCCACCAGCCTGTGAGGGAGCCTGAAAACAGATCCTCCTCCAGGGGAACCTAGAGATGACTGCAGCCCCAGCGGACACCTTGATTGCATTCCTCCAGCCAGTGGACCCAGTCAAGCCACACCTGGATTCCTGACCCACAGAAGCTATGAGACAACAAATGTCTGTTGCTTTAAGTCACAAAGTCTTGAGGTCAGCAAACTTTTTCTGTTAAGGGCCACACGGTAAAGATTTTAAGGTTGGTGAGTCGATAGTCTCTGTCACCACTACCAAAATTTACCATTATAGCAGAAAATCAGCCAAAGGCAATCTGTAAATGAATGGCTGTGTCCCAAGCAAATTCTAGTTACAAAAACAGGTGGCAGACTGTGGTTTGCCCACTCCTACCCTAAGAAACCATTCCAGGCTCCTTGATCTGATGTCATTTCTCCCACACTAAAGTCACTATCATTTTGGCTTATTTGACTTACTCTTTTATTATCCTTCTCACTGGAATGGAAACTGCCTGAAGGCATATGGCACTTTGGGGCCCAGGACAATGACCAGCAGGTTAGACAGTAAATTCTGAATGGGGCCAGGGATTGATTCGGATGAAGTTGGAGGACTTCCCAAAGGAGGAAGTGTCCAGGTACCGTGTCACCAAATAAAGACATATAAAAAGAGGAGTCTAAGACACAGCATGGTGCAATCAAATACGTGATGTCTGTCTTGTCAAAAAGGGCATTGTTGGCTCTGTGCCCCTTCAAAGGGCAGAACTAGGCAAAATCACATTCCTCTGTATAAAACTTTCCCTGATTCCCCAAGAATATTATTCATTTCTACCTCTTTTATTTTCCTACTTTTCTGTTCGGTACATACAAAAAATTTAAATATATGACTATTGAAGAAATTATTTTTTACCACCCTAGCTCCCAACTAGAATGTGAATCACTTGAAGGCAAGGACCACACCTTTCATCTTTGTATGCCAGAACCTGTCTGTCATTGTCAGGGCTCAATAATGCTTGTCTGTCAGGCTATGTGCACAATAAATCAGTGCTGGAATGAGGGAAATAAGGAGCAGGGGACACAGCATCGACTTAGAAGGAGAATTTTTGTTCACCCCTGTGAGTTCCATAAAAAGACAATCTTCTGAACATGAAAGATGTTCAACCATTAGCTCTCTGCCTCTGTCAACAATTGGTGTCTTCTATCAGGGAATATAACTCCTTTCATGTGATTTTGCTAGATAATTGCCTTTATTTTGCTTGGAGAAGTGAGCATTAGAAGACTTTATTGAACATTTTTCTTTCCATATAGGTGCCAAGCCCAATCTTCCTTTTTCATTTGGCCACACAACTACCATACTTTATTACGGCACAGGGTACATAAATTTCCATCTTTCTTCTGGAACAATGTTGTTTGTCATTCTCTGTAACATTTCAAAATATTAGAATATGTAAGAAAATGAGGGAACAGCTGCACTTGGATAGGACACTGTGTTTTGCCACTGGGTAATAAGTGCATCATATATTCTTTCCAAGGTATGGTTGCACAAAATACTTATTGGAATTATTCATAAGCATGAGTCAGTAAGATAAGAAGGAGTTGAATCTGACTTTTTAGCTATGTAGTAATGTATTGGATTATGCCCTATGGGGATGGTACACATACTTTCATCCAGATAATCATACGTCTGGCTCTATAAATAATGTATGTTTGTTCTTTCAGCTTCGCAAATTACAACATGGCATTTGGGGGCAGGATATGGTTTGGATGCCAATGTAACTGACAGTCAATCTTAATCTTTACTGTTTTTGATTATATATAATTTATTTTAATTGCAGAGAAGCACAGATTTCAAATTTAACTTTGGTATGGCTTTCAACACAACATGACAGAGAGAAATCTCACTATAATTGGTCTTTAGTGCCATAGTTTAATCTATGATAGGACAATTGATCGTTAACATTCTGGGTTATAAATAAATTGAAAGGAAATGGAAAATTGTGTGTCTCATATTGGAGTTTAAAATAAATTCTATATTTCTAAATTTTACATTTTCTATAGTCATTGTAGAAATAACTTTTGAAAAACAAGAAAAGTATGTAAACTATGAAATCATTCACAATTGCAATGTTCAAAAATTACTATAGTTTATATTTTGATATTTAAGCTTCCAATATTTTATATTTATTTCTATATTAAAAATTCAATAATGAAAATCAAAGCCAAATTGACGTTTTCGATACAAAGACATATTATTCTCTGAGAGGTTAGATAAACATGAGTATGAATAGAAACATATATTTACTTATTTATTTGTCTCTCTGTCTTCCCCTACTAGAATGGAAGCTCCATGGAGGCAAGAGTTCGTTTTTTTTGTTTAATTCTTCTATCCCCATTGCCTAAAACAGTGTCTACCACATATTTATCTAATGAGTTAATTAACAATTAACATTTTTATGTCATAATATTTTATAAAATGCCAATTTCAGTATTCTTGTAAAATATTTTTAATGGCACTGAGATTGTAGTATAATTCGTTTTTAACCAATTTTCATTTTACGGACATTTAAGTTCTCTCTAATTTTTCACCTTTGTGAAAATAACATATTTTTTACATTGTAATGGTTATATCTCTTTTGTTATTCTAATTTCATTGAATAGGCCAGAACTTCTGAAGTAATGTTGAGCCGCAATGACTGCAACAGGAATTCTTATGTGAGTCCTGAATTAAATGGAACAGGTGTGAAATTTCATAATTAAGTTCAGTATTCACTTTTGGCTTTAGATATTATTATTTTGAAAAAATGCACATTTATTTATAAATTACTAACAAATTTTTAAAAATAAAAATGTGATATGAAATTTTATCAAAACTGTCATTTTGTCTATTAACATGATAAATATAGATGATCAAATTTTTCTAATGTTAAACGATTTTTAATTTACAGAAGACACTTATTTAGTCATGACATATTATGTTTTATCTACTATTGCATTAACTTAGCTGGTATTTTGATTTGAATTTTTGTATGTTTATTTATAAACAAGATTCGTCTCTAATTTTCTTTTATAAAACCATCTTTGCCGGTTTTCAATTAAAGAAGATAGGCTAAGTTTACTAAGAAGATTTATTTAAATACTTTATAAGCTCTGGAATGGTTTATTTACATGAATATTTTATGTTTCTTAGAAGTTTGAAACAAATCACTCATAAAACTCTTGAGAACCATGTCTTTTTAAGTAGCTCAGTATTTTTAAATATATTTCCTTTATTCCATGGCAATCATTTTATGATGATGGTAATCTTATATAGTACAGCATTTTGAAAGTCCCTTGAAATACGGTTCTGCAAAATTGCACAGATTTCTTCCTCAGGACACTCAGCTTTTACCCTTCTCATCAATGCTGTGAATCTCTAAAAGGAGACTAGAGCAAGCAATATTCCTCCGACTCATTTATTCTGGATCCCTCTCCCAATTTTTATAGTACACTTCCAACGTTACACAGTACAATTTTCCCCAGAACACTGAGAAAAACTGGCAAAGTGGCTTAGAATGTACCTCTGTAGCCACCCCACCAACATTGATTCCAGGCTCTGGCATTAATTGTTCGTGAGACCCTAGACAATTTACTCATCTCACTAGGTCTCAATGCTCTTAACTAGAAAATGGGGATAATAAGAACATCTAACTCATGAAGTTCTGAAAAGAATTAATTGAAGTGTCTGATACATAACTATTCCAAAATAGTATTTTTAATAACAGCAATTGTCTATATTGGTAAATTATAATTTTTAAGAAAAGCAACCACTTTTTTAGGTTTTAAAATATATTTACATGAAGTAGTATGAAGTATCTCATAATTTTTGGCTCCTTTTTAGATTATTGTATCTCCTCTCTCAGCAAGTATTATATTTGTTGTTTTTTTAATTATAAAATATAAATTACTCTTTTTTCCTTTCAAAGACTAACTATTGGATTTTCAATTCTATTATTTTACATTTTTAAAATTCCTCATTTCTGCTCTTAGATTTTTTTATTTCCTTTTCTTGTGTTCTCACAAATGAGAGGTTCACATGGGGCAGTATTCTTCTAAGGAACAGCACCCTCTTCCTAAGTCATGAGGCTGACTTGAGTCACTACCTCTTCACAGACCAGAGCTCGGACCAAAATTTGAATCACCAGCAGAGAAAATTGTTGTATTTTCTTCACCTTTCTTTCTTTAGTAATATAGAAATATAAATCCTACTTTTAGTTTTATAAGTGCTTACTTCAGAATATTTTAATATCAAAAGTGAACTTAAATTCTCTAAATATCAATATAATCAGTTAATGAAGATATTTTGATTTTCCTAAATAGGATGAGAAAATTAGAACACTTTTACTTCTCTTTCATGTATTTCACACTAGCCCTTTTTAAAATGGCTCTTTAACAGTCATGTTGAGATTTATATTCAGTTTTATATCCATATCTATAAAAATCCTTCCTTTTTATTTCTGTGTGAAATAATTTTTGTTTTCCCCAGTTATTTTATACCATGCCTCACTCATCCTTGAACATAATTACTACTGAAAAGATTCTTAGGTGATCTACATTAGTTTGCATTTATTTAGGAGGAAAATGCATTATTCTTTTCCACAGAACTGAATTTTCTTAGTTAATATTTTATGTAGAATTTTTTGCATGTGTATTCACAAGCAAGATGGTATACAGTGTATTTTTGAACTAAATCTATTTATTATTTTGTAACATTTTCATTGATTATTTAACTATGTTTGCTTTGTTAAATAAATGGGAGATAATTTTTCAGGGGCCTGCACTAATTTAAACGTTATCAATATCGTCTTCTTAAAGTTAACCCAATTGGTCTTGGGAGTTTTTTCAATGGTAGATCTTTTATCATATTTCTAATTTTTATCTTTTTTATTCTCTAAAACAATGCCTGTCATAGGATATGTGTTAAATAAATATATATTAAATGAGTGATATATATTATATATAAAGCATAATATGTAATATGTAATGTAAATATATATTATAAATATATATTAAATGAATCTTCTTTGTGTAACTGGTCTATTGAAAGTTTCTAGTTTTTCTTGGGTTATCACACCAAGAAATAATCATCTCTAGGCAATGATCCATTTTCACTATAATTTCACATATGCAGCCATCAGATTTCATGAGGTATTCTCTTTTAGTTTTTTAAAAACTCTTCTGAATATGTGACACATCTCCATTATCATTTCTAATTGTGTATATTTTTGCTATCTTTCTTTAATAGAATCTTGAAAAGTTTATCTGTTTTGTTTTTCCATCAAACCAGCTTTCATCTTCTATTTAACTAATTTCAGCCTTTATCTTTATTAATTATCACTTTCTTAGCTTTGGTTGATATTCTTCTTGTGAGTTCTTTAGGTAAGTACTAGATTTCCTAATTTGTGTCTTTTTTTCCCCTCTAATAATGAAGAAATTTAATCTTTTTTATTTTTTGATGAGGAAGATTGTCCCTGAACTAACATCTGTGCCAATCTTCCTCTACTTTGTATGTGGGATGCCACCACAGCATGGCTTGATGAGTGGTGTGTAGGTTTGCACCCAGGATCCAAACTGGTGAAGCCTGTGCTGCCAAAGCAGAGCATGCAATCTTAACCATTATGCCACTAGACCGGCCCCAAAGGAATTTAATTTTTATTGCATTTTGGTAGGTTGTAATTTTTCTTTAGATTTGAGTGTTAGTTAGGAGAACATTCCTCAATTTCTAAGTAATTAGAACATTGTTTATGAAGTTTTTTTCTTTTTTTTCCAGTAAGGTAAAATTCACATAAAATAAAATTAGTCATTTTAAAGTGAAAATTCAATGGCATTCAGAACATTCACAATGTTGTGCAACCACCACATCTTTCCAGTTCCAAAGTATTTTCATCACCACCAAAGTATCACCACCAAAGGAATTCCAGCAGCTTTTAAGAGATGCTCATTTCCCCCTCCCCTTGAAACTTTGGAAAACATCAATGTGCATTCTGCGTCTACTGATTTACCTTCTGGATACTTCATATAAATGACGTCTTATAATGTGTGACCTTTTGTGTCTGGCTTCTTCCACTTAACATAATGTGCTGTCTGCACTGCTATCTGCAGCAACCAGTCCAGGAAGCTGAACAACAACCTCTGCAACAATTGGGCCAAATGGGCCAGGGCTTCACTAAGAACTGATAGCTTCTCTAGTTTTCACCCCCACTTCCAACTTAGGACCAACTGAAGAAAGCTAAACATGCTCCCCTAGCCAATTGCATAGGATGCCTCATAGTCTAGTTAGCCCGCCTACAGCTTCCCCAGGCCAACAGCTTCTAATTAGGGAACACCTGAAGGCTTTCCTTTTTCTACTATAAAGTTCTCCTACTCTGTCTGCTTTTGAGTCTCTGCCAAACACAATGATGGTGGCTGCCTCCCTTGCTATAGAAAGCTCTGAATGAATAGTCTTTGCTTGTTTTCATTGAATTGCTGCAGGCTCTGAAAGGAGAATTCTGAGAGTTAAAAACTTCAGGGGGACCCAGACATTGGAGGGTTCCCACACTTTTGTGAGTTATACCTCCAGGATTTCAGCCAGCTTCTCATGGTAAATATTGGAGAAAAATCCTCCTGTGCCTCTGACAGAGTAAAGGAAAGTAAACCATTTTGAAATACACCAGAGCACTTTGTTCTTCTCAACAAGGCCTGCACTCAGGAGAAACTAGTCAACTAGAGCCTAACCTGCTGGAGTTTTATCAGAGCCTAACTGACCTAGCAGATGGGAAAAATGCAAATCCAGCCAGCGCTAGCTTTCCATGTGGGAGAAAGGAATACCCAACTCAGGCCGCCTGTAGCCATCCTGTCCCACCTAAGGAGAAAAGGAAGGAGATCGAGAAACACTTGTGGACTTCACAGTCTAGAGGCCCAGGCTCACTAAAACACTAAGACCTAATCATAGGACTAGAACGTTTCCTCCCCCTCTACACTATTACCAAACACATACTTACAGCAGTTCCTTTACCTGGTGTATCATAACCCGCTATCAAGAAAAAATTACAGGGCATACTAAAAAGCAAAAAAACACAATTTGAAATGATAGAGCAAGCATCAGAACAAGACATGGCAGGGTTCTTGGAGTTATCAGACTGGGAATTTAAAAGAAATATTATTTATTAGCATATTAAAATTAATATGCAAAGACTTCTAGCGGGCAAAATAGACACCTTGTAAGAACAGATGGGCTATGTAACCAGAGAATGGAAATCCTAAGAAAGAACCAAAAAGAAATGCTAGAGATCAAAAACGCTAATGAAATAAAAAGCGCCTTTGATGGGTTTTGGGACACAGATGAGGAAAGAATCTGGGCTAGGGGATAGCTCAACAGAAACTTCCCAAACTGAAAAGCAAAGAGAACAAAGACTGAAAAAAAGGGAACAGAATATCCAAGGACCATGGGACAACTACAAAAGGTGTAACATATGTGTAATGGAAATACCAGAAGGAGAAAAAAAAGAAAAAGGAATAGAAGAATATTTGAAAAATAATGACTGAAAATTTCCCGAAATTATTGTCAGACACCAAATTACAGTTCCAGGAAGCTTAGAGAACACCAAACAGGATAAATGCAAAACCAAAACAAAACAACTATACCTGGCATATCATTTTCAAACTACAGAAAACCAAGGATAAAAAAAATCCTGAAAATAGCCAGAGGATAAAAACTCCTTACCATAAAGGAACACAGATAAGAATTACATATGACTGTTTTTTGGAAACCATGCAGGCAAGAAGAGAGTGGAGTGAAATATTTAATTTAGAGAATATTAATGTAGAGAAAAAAATCCCACCAACCTAGAATTCTTGTAAGTAGCAAAATTATCTTTCAAAACTGAAGGAGAAATAGACTCTCTCAGGCAAACAAAAATGGAGGGAATTTTTTTGCCAGAAGAGTTACCTTGTAAGAAATGCTAAAAGGTCTTTAGAGAGAAGAAAAATAATATATGTCAGAAACTCTGACCTATATAAAGAAAGGAAGAGCGTCAGAGAAGGAAGGTAAAATAAAAGCTTATATTTTTCTTATTCTTAATTTATCCAACAGATAAAAATTTGCTCAAAATAATAATAGCAACAGTATATTCAATTATGTTTACATGTGTATGCATCTTATATATATTTATAGATTCTTATGTATGCTTATATGTAGGTGAAATGAACGACAACAATAATACAAGGGACAGAAGGATGAATTAGGGTTACTTTGTTATTATAAGGTACTCATACTATGTGACCTAAAATTGTATAGCATTATTTAGAAATAGAGTTGGATTAGTTGTAAATGTATATTGCAAACCTCTAAAAACAGTGAAAAATGAAGTATAACTGATGTGATAAGAAAGGAGAGAAAATGGAATCATAGAAAATGATAAATTAAAACCACAAAAGGCAGGGGCCGGCCCCGTGGCCTATTGGTTAAGCTCCTGCACTCCGCTTCGGCAGCCTGGGGTTTTACAGGTTTGGGTCCTGGGTGTGGACGTGGCACCGCTCATCAGGCCATGCTGAGGCGGTGTTCCACATGCCACAAGCAGAGGCACTCACAACTAGAATATACAACTGTGTACTGAGGGGTTTTGGGGAGAAGAAGAAGAAGGAAAAAAAAAGATGATTGGCAGCAGTTGTCAGCTCAGGAGCCAATCTTTGAAAATAAATTGTAATTCTTTAAAAAAAACACAAAAGGCAGAAAAAGAATGGAAGACAAAAATAGGAACAAAGAACAAGGGCAACAAATCAAAAGAAGTAACAAATTTGGTAAATATTAATCCAACTATATCAATAATAACTGAATATCAGAGGTCTAAACATATCCATTGAAAGAGATTGTCAGATTGGATCAAAAAACAACACATAACTATATTTTGTCTACAAGAAAGGTACTTTAAATATAAAGATGCATATAGATTAAAAGTAAAGGAATGGTGGGGCTGGCCCCGTGGTCGAGTGGTTAAGTTCACGCACTCCGCTGCAGGCGGCCCAGTGTTTCGTCGGTTTGAATCCTGGGTGTGGACATGGCACTGCTCCTCAAACCACGCTGAGGCAGCATCCCACATGCCACAACTAGAAGGACCCACAAGGAAGAATATACAACCATGTACTGGGGGGCTTTGGGGAGAAAAAGGAAAAAATAAAATCTTTAAAAAAAAAAAAAAAGTAAAGGAATGGAGAAAAATATACCATGCTAACACTAATCAAAAGAAAGCAAGAGTAATTATATTAATTTCAGACAGAGCAGACTTCAAAGCAAGGAAAGTTATCAGGGGTGAAGAAGGGCATTACATACTGATAAAGGGGTCAATACTCCAAGAAGATGTAATAATCCTTAACATGTACGTACGCAATAACAGAGTGTCAAACTACATGAGACAAAACAGATAGAACTGTAAGGAGAAATAGATAAATTCACTATTATAGTTGGAGACTTCAACACCCCTCTATCAGAAATGGACAGATCCAGCAGGCAGAAAATGATAAAGACATAGTAGAACTCAACAGCATCATCAATCCACTGGCTATAATGATTATGTATAGACTACTTCACCCACAACAGCAGGTTCCACATTCTTCTGAAGCTTTACATAGAATAGTCACCAAGACAGACCACATTCTGGGCTATGAAAAATACCTTAACAAATTTGAAAGAATAGAAATCATATAATGTCTATTCTTGGACCACAATGGATTTAAACTAGAAATCAATAATAGAAAATTAACTGGAAAATACCAAAATACATGGAGATTAAACAAGGCACTTCTAAATAACAGCTAAGTCAAAGAAGAAATCTCAAGAGAAATTTAAGAATATTTTGAACTATATGGAAAGATAACATCAAAATTTGTGGGATACAGCAAAAGCATTGCTTAGAGGGAAATATATGGCATTTAATTCTGAGAAAAGAAGAAAGATCTATGATCAATAATCTAAACTTCTATCTTAGGAAATTATAAAAAGAAGAGTAAATTAAATCCAAAGTAACCAGAAGAAAAGAAAGAATTAAAATTAGAGCATAAATAAATGAAATTGCAAACAGGAAAGCAATAGAGAAAATCAATGAAACCAAAACCTGGTTCTTTGAAAAGCTCTATAAAATTGATAAGCATCTACCTAGGAAAACTAAGAAGAAAAGAGAGAGAACAAATGCTACTAATATCAGAAATGAAAGAAAGGCTATCACTATAGGTCCCATGGACTTTAAAAGGGTAATAAAGGAATGCTATGAACAATTCTAGGCCAACAAATGTGATAACCTAGATAAACTGGATCAATTTCTTGAAAGATGTAATCTGCCAAAACTCACACAAGGAAAACTACATAATCTGAATAGGCCTATATCTATTAAAGAAATTGAATTACTGATTAATAACCTTCCAAAACAGAAAGCACCAGACCCAGATGGGTCACTGGTAAATTCTTCCAAACATTAAAGAAATTATACCAATTCTCTACAATCTCTTTCAGAGCATAGAAACAGAGGGAACACTTCCTAACTCATTCTATGAGGCCAGCATTACCTTAATACCAAAACCAGCCAAAGACAAGAAAAGAAAACTACAGACCAGTATCTCCCATGAACATAGAGGCAAAAATCCTCAACAAAATCAAATTCAACAATGTATAAAATAAATTATACACCATGACCAAGTGGGATTTCTCCCAGGTACGCAAGGCTGGTTTAACACTCAAAAATCAATTAAAGCAATCCAACACACCAACAGGCTGAAAAAAAGAAAAATCGCATGATCATATCAATAGATACAGAAAGTATTTGACAAAATCCAAATTTCATTCACAATAAAAACTCTCAGTAAACTAGAAATAGAGAGGAACTTCTTCAACTTGACAAAGCGTATCTACAAAAACCCTGCAGCTAACATCTGAAAAGAAATAGAAGTAAACAGAAACTAAAGAAACTAGCTGTTTAGCAGTGAAAAGACACAGAGGAACTTTAAATGCATATTACTAAGCGAGAGAAAACTTGAAACCTTAAAAGGTTATATACTATATGATTCCAACTCTATGACACTCTAGAAAAGGCAAACTACGGGGACAGTAAAAAGATCAGTGGTTACCAGGAACTGGATAGGAGGGGGGGATAAATATGTGGAACACAGAAGAATTTTAGGGCAATGAAAATGCTCTGTATGTTACTATAATGATGGATACATGTCATTATACATTTGTCCAAACCCATAGGATCTACAGCCAAGAGTGAACCCTAATGTAAACTGTGGATTTAGAATGATTGTATGTGTCAATGTTAGTTAACCAATTATAATAAATGTACCATTCTGGTGGGGATGTTGATAATAGGGGACAATAGGCATCAGTGGGGTCAGGGATTATATGCGAACTCTCTATATCTTCTGCTCAATGTGGCTGTGAACCTAAAACTGTTCTAAAATATAAAGTCTTAAAAATATATGTATGTATGTATGCATATATACATATATATGCAAACATATATTTACACTTGATCTCTAAGTCTACTAACTGAGTTCCTACACAGAGGATTTTTCTTCACTTTATCTACTGAATTACTTATTTAGGAAATTATTATCTTTACTGTAGGATATCTCTTGAGTGCTTCACTAGAATATGGGTAAGTGTTTTGTTTATTATTTTTGTAATCAAAATATCATCTGTCTCCTTCAGCAGCTGTTTTACTAGCTGTGCATTTCAATTGCCTTCTTCATTTCTCTGGTTGCTGGCCTCCCTTGGGCTCCTTTAAGTAGTCTCTTGATTGTTGATAGATCACTAAGACACAGGTCCTGTTGGCCTCTGGCGGGCCAGGGCAAAGAGGAACACTCATGCAGAACTGAAAGCTTCCTTGTTCAGGCATCCAGAAATCTCCTTTCAAAATTTGCCGCTCTCTCCCTCTCGCCTGGGGCTCCTGATAGTGGCCTGAGGTTTCTCCACTCCAAGAGAGCCAAAATAAGTCTGTTCTCTCTGCCTCTACCTGGAGTTTCACAGAGTCCAGCATCACACTTGTCTACCACTGCACAGAGGCCCCCAAACTCTATGACTCAGGATAGACGGGCTGAAAGCCAAAGTACAGGAAATGATTTTCCATGCACTGTATTGCTGGAATCCTTTTGTCTATAAGCAACAGAAGATGAAATATGCATAAATCACAGATTGCACCCTCCCTCATTATTTCAGGCTATTTCATGTACAGTTTCACCTCTTTCAGTTGTGATTAACACAATACCCAGGGCACACTTACAGGGAGAGGAGCCCAAGGTTGATTAGCAGCTCAACCTCTTTTCCTTCTTTTCCTTCTGCTCAGCATCCTCGGCAGGTTACTCTCAGCCTTACAAATAAGCTGTTTACAAAGGCAGGAAGAAAGGAGTGGGGAGAAATAATGGTTCTTCTCTTCTCAGGTAAAAAAAAAAACATTCCCTGGAAGACATCTTCTGTCTCCTTGGTCAGAACAGGGTCACATGATCACTTTTGCTGCAAGGGAGCCTGGGAAGTGAATGGCTCCTATTTTTAACATTTGTCATGGGAGGCAGGGAGGTTCTGCACTCATGAAGAAGGGGGAAGGGAATTGCTGTTTGGGTAGGCAACTGATATGGCCCGCCGTTACCAGAGAACTATTGGAAGTTAGGTCTTGAGTGGAAAAAAATTTGTCTCTGGCTATGGAAAAAAGTCTGCTTTCCTGAATTGGGTGATGGCTGCCTCCCTGAGCTTGGTGCCATGTCCACACGTGTGGGCCGGTGTTCAGGATGGAGACTGTCATTTTCCCAATATCTCTTGTCCTGCTACTATGACTCAGGGCTTCATTCGTACTTTGGTGTGAAAATTCCTCCTGCGATCTGGCGTTATCTTTCATCGATTGTCCTATTTTCTAACATTGTTGCAGATTTACGTCTGTTTTTGAGATTTTATAAGAATTTCTGGGGAAGTTGATAGAGACTGTGGGAGATAGTTGCTGAATCAGTTCATCTTTACCTCAATTCTATACACTATCTTGAGAAGACACTTTTCAGTGGACAAAAAGAAAGCCTAATTGACAATCAGAATTCTAGCTGCTCTGAAATTGTTGATGAACAAGACAGTAACAGGTTTTACTTCTTGCAATGATATTTTATTCTCTAAAAATTTCTGCTGAGTTTTTGGAACTGTGAGAAGAGAAGAATTCCTTTAATATTAGGTGGTTAATTTATGCTACACTAGTCATATGGCACAAAGTGGCTGCATATGATTTGATCCTTGAAGGAAGCTTCCAGAGGGACCAGAAAAGGCAAGTCAGGATAGGAAAGCCCAGGCAGGGGGACTCTGAATGCACAAAAGTGCTGAACTATGTCATAAAATACTAAACGTTGAGCAAATGGGCACAGTTTTACATGGTTAGACTGAAGTTAGGAGGGTTGTGATTGTCTGGCCAAGCCATGAAGAACCTTCTATTCCAAGTGAGGAATTCATCTTGTCATGACGAGATATTTTGGGGAAGGATGGTGGGAAATAAAGAAAACTAAATATATATATACTTAAAAATATATATATTTAAATCTTTCATATGACACAAATTTTCCTAAGACTTTGGAGGTCAAGCACCCTTTATAGCCTGATGCATTAATTGAGATAAGCTCTATGCTCCATACATGAAACATTCTGAATTCTCATGGTACCTTACCACTCAAAATGTGGTCCACTCAGACCTACTGAATCAGAAACTCATTCTCCCGAGATCCTAGGTATGCTGGTGTTTGAGAAGCACTGGCACTGTGTCTGAGAGTGGGGATGGAGTGAAAGTGAGCAGGTAAAAATTGACCATCTTATTTCAGGACACTGTGGTGATTTTGAGTTTTTACTTTCCATATTACTTTCAGGCTCAGCCTTATTTACTGGTAGAATTCTTTCCATTGAAAACCTTCCATGTCCTTATTTCCACCAGTGACTTCACCCAGGACTTGAACTCTAACTGTTAGAAGCGCTTCTTTGTATTCAGTGTGAGAAGAGGTTAAAATATTCATGTGTTTCTTGAAATAAGTAATGCATTACCCTATTTACACATAAGGGAAGACCTGTGCTTGTTTGTGTGTGTTTGAATAATCATGAACAGGACCCAGGGAAATTAGAATAAAAAATTTGCATCAGGGGAAAGGGTAAATCTGAACCACAAAACATACCGTGGGGACCATGACCGTGGGGGGGTGGGGGGGGGGGCAAGGGCACAAACAGCCCTGAGAAATGGAGAGGTGGGGGGTTCCATACAGGAAAGTTAGGAAAGACTGCTTGGAGGCAAAGCTTATTTAGGGTCAGTCCCAACAAACCTACCTACTGAACGTGCATAAATTGCTCAAACACCACAACTGATTCTTGGTGACTCTTTCCTAAGACAAATATCACTCACAATCTTCCAGCCTGAATTCTTGAAGAGTTCAACAAAGCATCAGTTTTCAGTAAATTTTTCATCAAAATGGAATATCTGAAATGTTTTTCTCTTTAACTTTGGTTCTGTCCCAGAGTGAAGCTTTCAGATTACTTTATAAATAAACCAACTGAAAACTAGATGTCTCAATGACAGCTTAGACTAAATTTGTTTCTTTTTCATTTTGTAGTAAATTATTTAAAAATAGTTATTCGGAAAATGATATTCGGCTATTGAGAAAAAAAGCTTTATTTTTACATTTTAGCAATGAGGGATGTTGAAGCATTTTCCTCTACATAAACCGTTGTTTTGTCTGTCCTTTTTTTCACTAAAAGAGATGATTTTATTTGAGTATTTACTTTTCTGAGATGGGAAATGAATATTGCCATCTCCGAGTGCTTGCTGTGTGCCAACTCTGGTGCTAAGATGGTTAAGATAAATACTTAAGAAGGAATAGGAACTATTTCAGAGCATTTTCACTCCCCCTCCTTCCCACACCTCACATGCATGCGCAGAGTCAGAGGACGTGAGCTCAGACTTGAGTTCACCCGTGCCCATCTGTGAAGACGTAAGCAGGTAACTTAGACTCTTTTTGCTTCCATCATCTGAATATGGGATCTTGAAAATCATTGTCTGGTGCAGAAATCTATTAGGCACATTGAAAGGTATAGAACTTTATCATTAAGTGTAAATATCTGACTAGTGGTGCAGATAGTAGAGAGATTATTTTTTTGGTACCAAAAAATGATGCTTTGATAAGCTCATCCAAAATTATGTTTAAATGCTTTGTCACACCAAGAGATAAATGCTCACAACAGGAGGACATGAGAATGATTCTTCATCTAATTTCTGTTGTTCTTAATATGTATAAAAACTCATCTGTAAACTAAGTATGCTCATATCTCTGGCCTTGCTCAATTGAGTTGTATATGATGTATAGGAATATATGTATACCTATACACTATATGTATATATTTAAAATTCTCTTCTATTTCTAATGAAGTTAAAAAATTTTCCATACATTTCTTAACCATCTTTATTATTATTATTTCTAATATCTACCCATTTCCGTTCTCCATATACCTATCAGTAAAATAATGGTACATTGTATTTGTTAGCATATTCTCTTTATGTGAGTGTCACTTTTTTGGTGACACTTTCTTCAATTATATCCCCAGGTTACAGCTTACCTTTTGGTTTTGGTTATTTCACTTCGTTTTAGTTTTAAATTTTGAAAGTTTTATGTGTCCAAAAGTCTTTAATTGACCTAAATTAAGAATTGTTTTTAAGCAATTTACTTTGAAGTGGTCATTCAATATCAAAGGAGTTGAAATATGATAGCAGATATAGATCAGGGGACACTCTGGAGGTCCCCAACCCTCCCACGGGGGGCTCAGGAGCCAGAGACATTTAAAATAAATAAATAAACAAACAAAATGCTTTGTTTCCAGAGCACAGGCACTGTTCACTTGATATCTCAAAATAAACATCTTATCATTCCCATGCATTATTCAAACACGGAAAGATAAGTGTCTGCATACATAATCAAATGGGCTGCACTGGATAAAATCCGGGCTCATTTGGTAAACTAGACTAGAGCCATCTTTATAGCTTTTCACTCATTTTCTCTAATTGGAGAGAAATTTACATATAATCACAGTTGCTGCATGAAATAGGAGAAATCTATTTTAATCATTTAATATTTCATTTTAAAGGCCATGTACTACAGCTTTCAAATATCTATCGCACTTTATTAAAAATTGCCGTTCTTGTACACGAATATTTAAAGTATTACTGAACTTATATTGTGGTGTACTATTCAAATTGTCTATTGCCTTATCTTACGTGTATTCCAAATCATTGTCTTCTTGTCTCTACCTTTTCTTGCCGAACTAAAATTCTTTATTTCCTCGATATATACTTGTGACTATTATTAAATTCTGAGGTTGATATTAAGAGCTTTAAGATTATTTGTTTAATAAAGATTTTAAACACAAAATAATGTACATTTTAAATAGCTTTTTTTAATATATAAAAGTTGAGCTTTGTTGGCTTAGACTCATCAGTCATAGATATTACTGGTATCTTGTGGTTACCGCAGAAAACTTATTTGAAACTACAATTTAGAGTTGGTAAATTTAGTGAAGGAATTTGTTTTTTGAACTTTTTCTTTAATTGTGGGATTCCTCAGCAGCATAAAACTACACACACAGCATCAGAATTCTGCTTCCTGTATCACATTGTTGTGCTTGTTTCGTACATGGCCGTCTCCTGATATGAGGCCATAAAGTCTTCAAGCGTAGGCGCTGTGCCTTTCACTCCCAGTTTCTAAGGGGCTGCACATGAGTATGGTGGGTGTTCAATTAGTGTTTGATGGATGCAGAAATATCTGTATGAATTGATGTGGATGTTTTTGAAATGCCTAAGCATAAATGTTAATCTGATGTTTCTCCTTTTGTCAAATTCAATGGAGTTATTAAAATCTGTGTAACAGAGTTTATTCTAGGGACTCAAAGATGGAGAAGCGGCAGCCTCAGAAGGTACTATACACTTGACACAGTTAACTCTTCCCCACGATCGCACCCATTCTGCAGTAGCAGGAGGCCTTGTGTTTCAGCCAGAGGACATTTCTCTGTGTTATGTTCCAAATCAACTGAGGATCTACATGGGGGAACCCAAAAATTAGGGTTAAAATTGGAGTTTCTAAGGGCAGCCTGGAAATTCGGAGTGAGAACTAAAGAGGCCTGCCAGATGGAGTTCAGGTTTATTTCTTATGTGAAAGGATTCTAAAAATCTCTATGCTGATATTTATAACTCCAAGCTGACAGGAGACTCTTACTACAAATAGTAGATCTTAAAGCATATACTGTTCTGTATATAGTTAGAGGTCGATTTCGCAAAAGTTTGATAGTAGTAAGGGGAACTGAAAATTTAAATATGTGCATGTGTAAGGAATATAAGGAATATCCTTACTTATAAATGCTAAATCAATTTCTGCAAAGACATCTATTAGGATATCAATTTTCAGCAAACCAGGGGAAAAAAGTGATATATGCAATAGAGAAGGTATGTTAAGTAAGTTTTTGGCAGGAAAATTATGCCTATTTTTTCAAAGACTTTTAATTGTTTTAGATCCTTGGAGCAAAGTTTTCAAGTGATTTGTAATGTATATATTATACCATGTCTTTTTTTCCCCCACAGATTTAATGTTTCCTCTTCATTTCCCCCCTAGTTTCATGGTTCTTCATGAGCCACATGTACTCCTTCAAAGAAAGAAAAACAATTTTGCCCTCTTGGTGGAAATCTACCTACGGCTTTGCTATTCACAGCACAGCTTGGCTTACCTTTTTCTGAGCTGGGAAAAAGTCAGGAATGTTTCATCATTTTACCATTAAAACATTCCTGCTTCAAAATTCCGGGGATCAAGGAGAGCTCTATATCTTCTTGCTCTTCAAACAAGCAAAGAAAGTAGGCAGATATTACATCAAAATTGACTTCCGTTTGTAAACAGAGTCAAACTGTTTTGTGGTTCCCTCATTGATGACTAATTGGCTAAACTACTTTATAAGTGACTTTGGGTATTATAAACGGCAAGTTATAAAAAGCATTACACAAAATTAACTTCTGTTTTCAGGTCCATTTTTCTTTAACCCATGATCTGTGACTTCGGTTTAGACATAGAAGCAGCAGGTTTGGTATAGAGATGCTCTTAATATAGAAGGAGACGCGTGAGTCTCTCATTAGAATCCTCATGTTCGAGAATCCTCACAGCGTTAGCAAAGTTAATGGTGGCCCTCAGAACTGAGCCTGCTGGGATGATGGCTCACTGACAGAGGACTCCATGTTGACAAAACCGATAAAGTCAACAATATCAAATTTTCACAAATCTCTACACAAATCCAGCAAACAATGTAATTTCTTTTCATTGCTCTGGATTTGTGCATATTTAGGGATGTTTAAGCTGTAAGGAAATTTGCCTTAGTTTTCTCCTAGAACCTATTTTGCTTGTAACACACATTCAAATTAAGCCCATCATATAAATTCACACACACCTTGTACTTAGGGTGTAAAGGAAATCATTTCCCAAAATAGGTCCTAACCTTACATTTATTGTGATCTGAAATGATACAAACATTATGACTTGGCAAAAAAGGAAACTAACTTGATTTCCTAAAGTCATGATTGTCAGTATGAGCTGCTGCCCCATCCAAATCCTGATGTCCATTCTGTGACTCATCTGAATCACAAATACAATTGTTTAAAGTATTCTGGGCAAAACAAAAAGTGTGTGCAAGGGAGTGGAGTGAAGGTGCAGTGAGTGAGGTCTTCTTTCCCCACAAACACTTTCTGCCTCAGAGGGATCCTTCCACTGAGATTGAAGGGAACAGGAACCTCAGTTCATGGGAATCTCCTCAACACAGCCTATTGACTAGGCCAGAGTGTGCTTGTTTAAGGCCAGATTTTCAGAGAAGTGAAGCTATAAAGAAGAGCTAAGCACCAATAATTACTTGTAGATAGTCATTTTCTCATTTTACTTTCAGAGGGAACCGTTCTTAAATTATGCATAATTCATCTAATTTACATGAAAATTCTCCTTGGCCCTGGAGGGTTACTTGGAAAGTAACTTTTCTGGGACAACAATCATACCACATTCCATACCACTCTGGAGATTTCCAAAAGCCAAGCAAAGTTTCAATTTACTCATGTTGATGTATATTATTAAATATATTTCATATTGTCTTCAAACTATTAGAAAGATTCCAGAAGTTAAATAAATTCCTTGTACTTTTTTCCTATCTTCAAAGCAGCATAGAAAACTAGTATTAGTGAAATGATTCTGTTTTATTTAAGATTGTGCCCATTAGTGGGTCATAATTTTAAAAAGAGGGCTAAAATAGAATTATTTAATTAGACTTTTCAATATTTTGAAAGATGAAGACTGTATTTCTTCCCATGTAGCACTTTTATCTTAGTCACCTGAATTGTAATTTTGAAAGTATAGAGAAATTACTGAAGGTTATGAAACTGAGGATAAGAATTCTCTTAGCTGCTTCCCAACTTCTACTTAGGTGGGTTCTTTTCTCAATAATAGGACACATTATCCATCAAATTATTTTTCAACATAGGGTCAAATATTATTTCACCATTATTTTCTGTGTTATAGCAAAACCGAAATTACGTATCCCTCATTTTATATGCTTTTCCCACAGTAGAGTACAGACTCTGTGCCTCATAATGACGGAGACTGTGTTTATTATTTTCCCACTTGAATTCCTAGTGTCTGTCAAATTCCTGACACATTTATGGCCCCCAACAGCTATTTGCTGAATGAATGAATTATATAGATTGTCAGATTTTAGAAAATAATTTAAATTCTTGGTGTTTCTTGTTCATTCTGCTTCTGCTGCCAATTATATGTGCTCTTTGATTTATATCGTAGTATACTTCACCAAAGAAAACATATTTGCCAGAAGATACTGTGGACAGCAAACCTCTATTGTGGAAGAACAGTATTTCTTGAGATAAATGCAGTGCTTTGTGCGGAACATTGGGGTCACTAAACTTACCTAGTTTATTCCATCAAATTAAAATATATCTGCAGAGTATCCCAGCAATTTTGGTCTCATTTATCAGTATGCATGAATTCTTTTGCTATAGCATCCTGTTGACTCTTGTGCAATAATGCAATTCTTCAGCCACTGTATTCTAGTACCATTTTATGTCTAAGAGGTCAAGAGTTTTCTGTCTTTGAAATTCATGCTTTCAGAAATTTCTCCTACCTGGAGCCTGGTATGAGCACATTCCACTCTGAAAGTTCAAGAAAATTATGACTATGGTGGTTGGAGATGGAAACCCATCTTTAGACGACTTCTGAAAAGAGCTCAAACCAGTACAAAGGCATGAAGAAGGTAGTAAGTTTTTAATTTAAAAATCAACTTTTGAAATAAAGAAATCAAACATTTTATTTACGACTAATATACTGTTTCACGTAACTGTCGATTCTCATTTTAAAGGATTTTAGCATTTTTTTTCACCAGTCATAAAACTTGGTTTTTACAAGGAACGGTAATAGAATTGTGTCACCACAATATTTCCAGTGGAATTAATTTGATGGTATTCAGAAGTCATTTTGTTCATTTGAAGCCATGCTGGGTTATGTTTCAGTTCCTGACCAAAATAGTGATTATCAAACTGCTGGATGAGTTACTCAAGAATGAAAGACATTTTAGAAAGGCAGATAAAATACTATGTAAAAATTGTACTCATGTGTCATAAGATAATGACTTATTACTTTGCTAGAATAATTCATGCTTACTATTTAAACATGCAAAAAATACGTAAAAGTAAAATAAGAAAATGAAAATTCACCCCAAACTCTTCAATGGAAAATAGCCATTATTAACAATCTATGAATATCAATTCAGACATGTCTTTAAACGAAGCATAATAACAGATATTAGAACTCACATCTGTGTTACACCAATTCCCATGCTCCTTCCAATATGTACAATGCCTTATATTATTATGCAAATATCATTATGACCAGGGATATAGTGATTAAGTACTTGGATGATACTGGTTATAAGTGTTGGGAAACAATTTTACGTGAGTTTCCTGTGTTTCTGCACATGTGTAGAGGAGAGGCACTAACAGCCTTCTGTGCTGGCCCCTCTATTGAAGCATGTTTGTATAGTGAACAGCCTGGGAGGGTATGGAATTTCCTTCAGCAGCAAAGAGGAGGTCTGCTGGTCGAACAGTATAATGAAGATAGCGTGTCCCTCTAGGGCATAGTTTGGGCAGGTCTGCTTGCAGCAATTATAAAAATACAAGCCTCCTAAGCTTGGAGCATCTCAGCTATGACACAAACCCTTCACAATTCTTGACAGGAATGTGATTTAAAATAGAAAAAATGGAAATAACCCAAATGTCCATGAATGGTGGACTGACAGTAAAAATTTTGTTACATCTATTCAATGAAATAATATGCAGCCATTAAAAAGTGTTGTAAATTTTTATTTACTACCACAGAAAGAAGATAAAAACGTATTGCTAAATAAAATATGTGATTTAAATATTATTATATATTGTATGTTTCTATTTCCGGGGAATAATGGCATAGTATATGTATTGAATATTTTGTGTATGCATTGAACAACTCTGTCTAGAAACAAGCCATACTCTTCACACTGGTTATTCCTTGAGAGTGGGGAAATGAGTGGCAGATTACTGCAGAGGATGAGAAATTTCACTTAACACAGTTCTACAGTGTTTAATTTTTAAACGTCATATAACATTTTTTAATTTTAAAAAACACTTCAAAATCTAACAAATAATAATAAACAAGACATATCTGACTTTCAGATCAGATGCATTTGGCTATGCGTCCTGGCTATAATTCTTGCTGCCTCTGCGACCTAGAGCAAGTCATTTGACCTCAGTGAGTTTGAGTTTCCTCATCTATAAAATGGGTATAATAAGACTTTCCTCATCTGTTTGTGGTAAGGATTTAAAAAAATTAGCACAGGTAAAAAGCTTAACACAGCTCCTGGCTATGTAGTGTGATTTCAGTAAATATATGTTATTATTAATATGGTTATTTTTGAAAATTTTAATCCTTTGTATATGGTAAACTGTTCTGGCATTTCAAAATGTTGTGTATATGCCAAGATAAACAGAAAAAAAAAGGTAGGATGATAAACTGGTTTCCTATTACAAATCTTGACAACAATTTGTAGATGGTCCTACAAGAGATGGGTGTTTTCCCCTGGAACAAATCCTAAAATTCCCAGATTTTAGCAAAAAAGAACAATTGAAGGAAAATGTCAAGATATGGACTGACAGCCGATCCTGAGATGTTATGTCTGTTTCTAAGTGCAATTTTTAATTTGGTGCATGCACATTCTGATCATTATCCTTTCTTTCTCCAGAGACTGACTTTTCTCTGCTAGAATTTGATATATTCTTCTGTGCATTTCCGTGTGTGTGTGTTTGCAAGAGGTGCCCTTTCCTTAAAAAGTTGTTATACTATTGAAGTGAGGGCCATATGGCCTTCCAGTTTTTGGATGACATTGAGAAGTGCAATGCAATTTGCAAACAAAATGGCATACATCCTGGAGCAATTAAACTAATCCTTTTTTAATGACTAAGAATGCTATGTCCAAATCTCAAACCATTTGTCCAAAATTGATCAATAACAAGTACACACAGTTAAACAATGAGTAATAAAGGAAGAAGGTAAGAAGTGCATTTTTATATTGTAGCCTAAGAACACAGATTTAAATCAGGTCCTCATTTAAAATAATAAGACATCCCCCTGCTTGTAAAGGTGATGAGTGGGACTGTTGAAATAAATGATGGCAAACGCTATTATAGGTGTTTTTTAAAATGAGATAGCTAAGCATGCAATGCCATGAAAGAACTTCCAGGATATAATAGGTTAAAAAAGCTGGTCATAGGATAATTATATAAATTGTCTAAGGTGAAAGGAAGGTCAAAATGCATGGGTTTTAAATATTCTGCCTTTTACGCTTTTTTAACTTTAGAGGTTTTTCTTTACATGTACAGTTCCAAAATCTAGCCAGAGTGTATGTCTAATTTTGAGTCTGTTTTCTTGATTTTTGCCTAGAAAGTGATGAACTCCTTCATTCTGCATAGGTAGGTCTTTTTCAGCTTAGGAATGTTTTCTTCTACTCTGTCTTCGATTTTTCACTTATTCAACAGAGCATGGTGGACAGTGAGAAAGTAGGAAATAAATAACAGGTTTGGCTTAGGGTTTTATAGTAATCAATGCTAACATTTATTGAGGCCTCCCTATATGTGAGATTGTTGTAAGTAAAACTTGGGATGTTGTCCCACGGAACATCTGGAGCAGTTATTATAAGTATCCCACATTTTATAGATCAGAAAGTTGAGGCACACAGAGGTCCAGTAACTTGCTCTAGGTGCCCCAACATCAAAGAGGCGGAGCTGGTGTTTGAACCCGGGCACTTTGAGTTGAATGCACACTGCAGTTAAGGATTGACTTGAGAACTTCCTTGTAGTTGCCGCTGAGATCTTGCACCTTCTCAGGAAGACTGCAAGTGTGGCCTCTATTTTCTACCCTCCAAATTTCTCATCTCTTCTCTTACTTGCTTTTTTCGGGGAGGGTGGCGGATGTCTTTTTCTCTTCAAGTTCAGAGGGGATAGATGAATTTATCGTTCACATTGATAATTGAGCTTTTCAAAGTATCAGTTCTGCTTGTTACTGCCTCTGGAGTGAATTTAAAATCTACCATTATTTTTGTTCTTATTGAAGATTCATCTTATCTCAACTCTCTCTCACATTTAATTTCATTTTATTGCCCTTTTATCTCGTAATTAGGTTTCATTATGATGTAGCAAATTGTGCTTAGTTATGTATAGTATATCTGAGGGTGAACTGAGCATATTCCTGCTAAAATAACTGGAAATCTCTCTCTCTGAATGTCAGAAAGCAACATGGCCTTAAAAAAAAGTATATTGAGGGGACACAACATAAAATCAACAAAGCACACACAAGCACAATTTTATTTCAGAACTCTACCACCTATAACCATGTTCCAATGCCATAACCGCTCTTTCTATTGGATATTTCCTTGTGTTTCAGTTTTCCAGAAATAGATACACAAGATCAATATAACTCAAGATGTATTTTAAGTTATTCTTTAAATTTCTGTCAGCATTTTTGGATGTAGTCAAATTAATGTATGATGGGCAAATGGCTCTGTTGCATTCTATAATTACTGCTGTCAGGATACTCTTCCAAGCAGAGATGGAATTGTTCCTCGTTTATCATTCTCTGTTCCTGCTTATGTATTTATCAGTGCAGCTGCGATTCGTTTATTTTATAATACTGCAGCTAATCGTGTATGGGCTATTTGATCAAAAACAACATTTTAACAAGACCAAAATAGCCAAGGCAAGGGAAAAATGTAGTTATATAACAATGTTAGAACTTTTTTTGGAAGCAGCATTGAAAAAGATTATTCATTTGTATAGCTCCTAAAGCCAAATAATAATTATGGTGGCATTGTTCTGTTGTCCATATTGTCCAAATCTGGCGTGGTAAGCCAGCAAGAGAAAAGTGAATTATCCTTCATTATCTTGTTTGATTTGGCCTTTTAAATGGTCAATATTGCTAAATTGCCCTTTGGGTGGGAAGAAATTAGATTCTATCATATGCCACTAAAGGTCTCTTTTCATACTTGGATGTTTTTGAATTCATGAGGCTCAGAATGCCATGCTAAAGTAAAGATAATTATGAATGCAATTATTAGTCATTTATGCCATCAACATAACATACGAATGAATCGTTGGCTCAGAAATTTGCAAAGCACTTATAAACACTGAAAAAAACTCCAAGAGCTAAAGTAGACTCATTTTGAGACAGTGAGAGTTAAGGTATACACTCCTGACATTAATTTTTGTGCCAAACGTATTTCAGTTAAGATAATTGCCCTTTCTTATGCCTTTGTGAAGGACCATCAAATCTGGGTATAAGAATACTTTGAATAATAATCCTATCGATTAAGCCCAATGTTATATGAATAAAAAATAGCATGAAGTCAGCATTGCTGGGCACTTGAATAAATTTGGGGGGATTAAGGAAATCTTCCTTGTAACAACTTCTACTATCGTCTAACAAGAGTGGTTTGAGTTGATAACATAAACACTCTATTGAGGAAATAGTTGTATTGATCCTGCCAAGCAGCTTTTCCCATTCCCATTCTCCGTAATAGCACACTCTAACATTTTGGAGGAAGTGTGTCTCCCTTGTTTTTGTGGTCCTGGTAGGGCTCCCAGTTGCAATACCCTTCCAGCTGGCCACGAGACTGCACTTGATCTTGGCCAAGAGGCCGAGAAGGGATTGGTCATGAGACTGATCATGTGTCCCCGAGGTGGGCCAATCATATAGCTGACTCACTGTGGACACGGTGATTGAAGACAGAGAAGTATGTGGCCCACACATGATTGAGGCCAGTTAGGTTCCTCCCCCATGTGTTTCTGAGTTAAAGATGGTGAAACAGAGTTCTTGCTAGTGGAATCAATAATGAACAAGAGTGGCCTAAAGTCGGTGGAGTTGTATTCCCTGTAATGTGGATAGAAACAAGCAGGGGAGGGCCGGCGTGGAGAGGAGAGGGAGAGAATTCTTTCTGATTAAATCATTGAGTCCCTGGAGTCCTTGAGGCTAACCACAGCCTTAGACATCCTGACTTCAAAAACCAATAAGTTCCTTTTACTATTTAAGCTCTTTTAAATTGCATTAATGTTAGCATTATACTGAATAATGTCACCAACTACTGAAAGCAGTCTGACTAATAAAAGAATTGATTTGCTACAGAACTGGAAATAGAATATTTATTTTGGCATCTGATAATATTTCCTATGTTGCTGAAGTAATCTGTAGGATTTAGTGTTCAATTTCCTTGGCACTATGGAGATATCCTTTAAATACATAGCTAGCAAAAAAGTCATGGTGAGTAATGACAGCACGGCATTCTAAGTACTAAAGGTATACATGATTATATAAACAATTGCATTAGTATGTTAGCAAGAGTGGGCTGCATTATGTTAAAGATCAAGGTAAACTAAGTGGTAAGTTCACCAATGAGAGGAAAACAATATTGATGTTCAACTAAAACACATCTGTGAAAATGAAAGTCACTAACATTTATTGAATGCCCCGCCTCCCATGTTTTCACATATGTAATATTGTTCTACCCTCACATGAAACCTGAGAGCTAGATATTACTATTCTCTGATTTTGCAGGGATTAAGTTTCTTTGTTTCTTTCTTCCTTCCTTTCTTTCTTTCTTTTCTTTCCTTTTCTTTCTTTATGGAAGATTAGCCTTGAGCTAATATGTGCCACCAATCCTCCTCTTTTTGCTGAGGAAGACTGGCCCTGAGCTTGTATCTATGCCTATCTTCCTCTACTTAGGCTTGAGCTAACATCTGCCACCAATCCTTCTCTTTTTGCTGAGGAAGACTGGCCGTGAGCTAATATCTCTGCCCATCTCCCTCTATTTTTTATATGTGGGATGCCTGCCACAGCATGTCTTGACAAGCAGTACATAGGTCCGCACCTGGGATCCGAACCAGTGAACCCTGGGCCACAGAAGTGGAATTTGCAGACTTAACCGCTGTGCCACGCAGCTGGCCCCAGGAATTAAGTTTCTTGAGGATAAGTCATTTTTCCCAAGCTCATATAGCTAGTAGTGAAACTGGTAGAGAGTTAGCCATTGATGATTAGGTAGCTAGGTACTAAAGTTTTTTCCCTTTTTGCAATTACTGATTATAGCTTTTAGCTGTTTAACCCACCAATTCTTAACAGTGCTGCTTAGGCAATATGCTATCTGACTCCACTAGGCTTCTATAGATAACATCTCCCTGGAGCCTGGGTCACCACGGTAATGGGTGTGTGAACTGTTTTTCAGGAATTAGAACTCCTTTGTCCACTTCAGTCCGGTTGAGACCACCAGTTCATCAACTGGGCCTGCACAGACGTCCGATAGGTGAGCTTTTGACGTCAAGAGGCTAAAAACTCCACCCTCAGATCATGCTAATGCCACCATTTTGTGAACATGGGTCCTATGAAGAGGCATGAAGTCTGACTACGCTTGCGCAGATCATCAATGATCTCGCCTCTCCTCACCTCCAATCACCTCTCTCCACATTTCAGACCACCTTGCCCCCTAGCCCATAATATGCCCAAGTCCCTATTTTTGGGGAAGTGAATTTGAGGCTCATGCTCTTGCTTCCTTGCATGGCTGCCTGGTGAGTAAACCTTCTCTTTGCTATAATCTCGTTGTCTTGGTGTTTGGGTTTCCTGGCGGTGGGCAAAAACGGGCCTGGTTGGGTAACAGTAGTTTTTATACCACACTATACAGCCTCTGATGACCAATGATCATCCAATCGCTGTGTTTTGCAGGTGTTTGATTTGGAGAAATTATAGACATTGTGTAGCTTATACAATTAATTGGCAAAACAGGAAATTTCATTTGAAAAGACTGCACAGCGTATGTAAAGCTTAATCTGACTTTTGGATGAGACTGGAAGAACCTGAGTATTTTTCAAAAAGAAAAATACTGATTTTTGAGTACACAAAAATAAAAATTTCAGATGATTGAAAATATCCGGTACAAAAAATCCATAAATTTTTTAAAAACTTAGGCCAAATCATGAATATAATGAGTATACAAAGAGCTCACATAAATCAGTGAAAATGAGCAGAAGACAAAAATAGGCAAGTCAGAAAGAACTACTGTCAACATATGTAAAACCAAGTTAACTGATTAGTTAGTAAAAAGGCATATTAAAATAATGCCATGCCAGTTTTTACATACCAATGTGGAAAATAGTTTTTAAAATAACATATTCCACCAAATTATTTGTAAATGGTAACTATGGGGAAACAGCTTCCAACAGTGTTGGTGGGAGTATTAACTAGTACCACCCTGTACAGGACAGTTTTCACAGTGAGTATCAACAGCCTTAAAAATCTGCACATCCTTTGACATCATAAATTTTGAGGGGCAATTTTTACTAATAAATTAATCTATGATTAAAAATAGCATAAGATATATTAAAAGGATGCTCTTTGAATGTTATTTACCATGAAAAAAATTGACATAAATTCAATGTCTATAAATGAGTAATGAAATCTTATTCAACCATTAACTATTCTATAATAATTAAGTGGTATGTTCACTAATAAAATGCAAACAATATTAGCGTTCAGCAAATGTACACCTGTAAAAGTGTGAGTTGCTGTTCTAAGAAAGTAAAACAGTTAATGTCGTGGGAAATATTCATCATTTATTTGCATGTATGAAGAAGCAAGATACCAGACTCTAGTAATCTTTGTAAATCCTGTTCTTTAGGGCCATACTGTGGTAGCTCTCAATAACCAACAAAACAAAGAACAAGCTTTATTAGCTTAAGGTGGCTTCAGTAACTGGTACTTAAGTTAAGCTTCAGAAGCTGGTAAACTTAAGTAAATATTTCTCTGAGTTCTGTGAGTAACTAACAAATTATTCAAACCTGAGGAGGAGGTCATGGGAACCTTGGATGTGTAGCCAGCTGGTGAGCAGCACAGGTAACAATCTGGACTTGGGATCGGTGTCTGAAGTGGGTGCGGTCTGTGAGACTGAGCCCTTACCTGTGGGATCTGATGCTGTCTCCAAGTAGATAGTGTCAGAACTGAGTTAATTGCTTGGTGGTGTTGGAAAACATATAACAGACCAGGCACCTTCTAAGTCCCATGTAGCTCGAGCATGTGGACCACGACTGTGATGCTAACAATAGAGTTTCTCATCTGAGTGACATTCCTAATTGTCACTAAACAAAACATAATAAATAACATTCATTTATTTATTATAATTTATGATAAATATTAAATATTTATCATGAATAAACAATGGGTATTCTGGTATCTTCCTCAGATTTGATTTTTTGTTTGCTTTTCTAGCAGCCAATTCCTAAGGCCCTGATTGCTGCAGACACAAAAGAGAGACAGGGCTTAAAAACGGACAGTGTTATGGGCTGGATTATGACCCCCCAACGTTCACATCTTGAAGCCTTAACCCCTGGTACCTCAGAATGTGACTGTATTTAGAGACAGGACCTTTAAAGAAGTGACTGAGTTAAAATGAGGCCATTAGGCTGAGTCCTGATCCAATCGAACATCTTTATAAGAAGAGGAAATGTGGGCACACAGAGAAACAGCAGAGATGTGTGTACACAGATGCAAGACCTCGTGCGGACACCAGGAGAAGCTGGCCCTCTGCCAACCAAGGAGAGAGGTCTCAAAAGGACCTAAACTTGCTCTCACCCTGATCTTGGACTTCCGGCCTCTAGACTGTGAGGAAAGAAACTTCTTTGTTTAAGCCACCTAGTTTGTGATATTTTGCTATGGAAGGCCTAGCAACCTAATAGTTAGAGTCATCCAGCCACTCCCTTAACTGGCCCTTCGCACAATTCCATCTGCTTTGACGTGCCTGGCCACATCCTGAGGATACACTCAAGCATAGATGACAGTGGGGATACCTTCTGAGAAATGCATCATCAGGTGATTTCGTCGTTATACAAACATCATAGGGTGTACTTACACAAAACCAGATGATACAGCTTACTACACACCTAGGCTATGTGGCAGTGCTCTTATGGGACCACTGTCGTAACGTGCGGCCCCTCATTGATCAAAACATCATTGTACAGAGCATGACTGTTTAGGCACAGAAATGTAGATGAGTTCAGGAATGATTTGCATTTTCTTCTTTCTACTTTTCTTCATTATGGATAAATTTTTCTACAATTCAAATGTATTTTTATGATATTTTTAAAAAGCTACCTTTAAAACAAAAAATAACCCCTGAGTTTAAAAAGTTTAAGTTCAGCTAATGTTTCCTTATGTCACACAAAAGTGCCTTTGTTTAACAAATCATAAAATGCAATTCAACAATATATAATATGTCAGAATAAAAAAATGGGAAGTGAAGCATTCATATGCTTTATCCAATTGACAGTATTCCATATATTTAGAAATAGCCATATATTTGACTTTTTCAAACATAATTAAGACAGTTGTGATTTAAACATAAGCTCTGTTGCTTCCTCACTTATGTTTTTGATGGTTCTTTCTTATATTCCAAATCTGCTAATAATGATAACTTGTACTCTTTCAAAAATGTGGCCACTATTAGGTTTTAATAAAATTTCTTCAGTGTGTATATATATATTGGGGGACCAAACGGTGAGAGCCTAATGAGGGAGTTCAGAAGAGAGAATGATTCCAGTGGAAATACGGCTGCAGAGGAACATAGATTATTAGAAGAACCAACAATGACAGGGGTGATAAAGAAATACAACATGGGAGAGAAGGATCAAATTCAGGATACAGAAGAAATAAACTCGGTTTGGAGGAAACAAACCAAGATTTATGTGGCTTTTGATCAAATGTCAAAGTAGAGGATACAGACAATAAGTAAGTGAACCCACAAGCAACTGAAATATTTTCGTTTATTCCCAGCTGACATTCCCAATGACATTTCCTCACTTATCATTGGAGAGAAAAACCATTGAAAAATGAAAGTGACTTTATAAATCACTTTGCCCTTCACCAATCAGCATCTGACCTTGCTATGCTTGTGCGGTAAAAATAATGCTGTAAGGCACAAAGCTCCGGGAACTGTGGAAAGGCTGGAAAAAGGATTTTTTAGAAAACCTTTCATCCTAAATGGATTTGAAATATTGTACTACTCAGCTACAGCCTGAAATAGTTACTTCACGTAGAAATGAATTCGGATTATACATCTGTGCCTTTGGGTGTAAATGCACTGGTTCACCTTAGGAAAGGTAATAAAACAATAATAATAATGATAACAACTGCTGCCATTTATTGAGGATTTTTATATATTCTGTACTTTAAAGAAAATTATGATAATAGCTCAATAGCATGTAAGTTTATAGATGAGGAAATTGAAGGTCAAATAGTTTCAATACTTGGCTCGTAGTCTCAGATCTGGCACGTGGTAAAGACAGGATTTTAGCTCAAGTTTGTTCAACTTAGCATTGGTGTGTATCTCGACCTCCAATCTCTCTGACCTCGGTACTACTCCCCTCTCTTGGTCATTAAATGCCTGTTATTCTGGCCTTCTTTCTGTTCCCCGAAAATGCTGATCTTATTCCCATCTCAAGATCTTTGCATTTACTGTTCCTTCTACCCAGAAAGTTCCTCCCCAGAAAATTCTTCTTATGACCTGCTCCTTCTGCTTCGTAATCTCGATTTAGATATCACCTCCTTGGAAGGCTTCCCAACTACCCCATTTAAAGTAGTCCAATTACTATCACATTAAACAGTTTTATTTTCTTTTTGACACTTATCACTAGCTAATATTTTCTTATTTTTCTTTGTGGATATGGTTATCTCTCCTCATTCTCTGCACCAAGGATATGAGCGCTATCCCTTAGGATACGGCTTAATGCATAATTAGGTACTCAATAGATATTAGATAATGAATGAATGAATCTCATTTAACCCATATGGGAGATATTTAAAGAAGGCATCATTATCCTGAATTTTATTAACATTTTCAGTCTTACTGAAATTCATAAAGGAAAAATATCTTTCCAATGACCACTGGGTAAATATGTGGGAGAGCTAGAATTCAAAACCAGGTTATTCTTATTCCAAAACCCACACTTTTAACCAGTAAGCTACAGTACCTAGAGAGAAGTGGTGGCTCCAGGGGTCGCTAGCCAGCGGAGCTACGGAGTCTCCTTCAGGAATGTCCTTAGTACAAGAGAAATGCTCTGTAAAAAATAGTGGCTCTCTGATTACTTGGACGTTGTATTGGCTCAGAGTCATGACAAACCGGAAGGGATAGGAAATCATTGGTTCCTTTTAGAGTTAAAGTTTTCACATGCCAAAGGCAAATGAATGAAATTCAAGGGGAAAAAACTCCTGACGTTTAATTTTAGAAAAGTTAGAAGAAGAGTACACTGAATTTCAGAAGTTATCTTCTAGACTAAACTATTAATTGGTACTTTTTCTCCTGGTTGTTTACAGGGCCATTTCCATTCTGAAACTATAAAGAACACATTTTCAAGCACTTTATTTAAGCTAGAATAAAATTAAAAGATAATGCTAGCAAAATAAAAAAGAATCTGTTTGTTAACCTATATACCTATATTTACGTCCACAGCTATATCTAACTATTTATAAAACAGGTGTGAATTTTCAGGAAGGGGAAGCCAAAGGAAAGTCAAAAACTTTCAATAAACAGTTCCATAGGAAAGCAATCCTTGTCAGAGTCAGAAAAATCAAAGTCGTTTAAATTTGAAAAACTGAAAAAGAACATGAGATTATTTGCAGATTGGTATATTGCTTCCAGAAGGAAAGATGTATGATGTTAAAAATGACCGTTGGATTCATTTTCGGAAAGACTGGCCAAACCCCAGATGGGAGTGTAGTCATTCATACCTACCTGCATTAGCTGTGCTTTCCCTCTGTCTCCACCTCAGGCCACAATAGGATCATTTTACCTACGTATAGGACAGCTCAAATTTATGTTGTACAGTTTTGTACCTATATACGGGAGCTCACACGGTAACATGGTAAATGTGCAAACAATTTTTAAACGTCTATGTTCATTTGGTTTTCATAGGGGAGAAATTCAGATTTGAACGGGAATTTTAAGAGATGTTTATCTAAAATCACCATAGATGGTATTTAGAATACTCTAGTCTTTCCTTTTTTTCTTCAATAATTATAATAGTCAGGATTATTTTTCTGAGGTTTAAGTAAAAGTAGTCATACTAACACGTCCGGGAAAATAATATACAAAACAAATACAGTAAAGGGAAATGATTTCTGGATATTTTCATTAAATTTATTCAAGGTGATTCCACTCTTTACATTTCCTGAGACCCTCACAAAAGTTGTAATTAATAAAACCATATGGTTCGTGTAACAGTAGCAAAGGCAGGTAGTATGTTGGCTTGCGGTGTCCCAGGCACCATTTTAAGTGCACCACATGGATCCCCACCAAATAGTGTATTTATGATGCCTGTTTTAGCAATGAGGAAACTGAGGCAGAGAGATTTGAGGAGACCTGTACAGAGCCACAGTCAGCGCACATCAGACCTGAGATTCTAAGCCGAGAGTCTGGCTCCAGAGACCAAGCTCTGAGACACTAACCTGTGCTAATACATTGTCAAATACATTTATTTTGCATTATTATCAACTAAAGAATCTGTATTGGGGAAATGAAGAATTACTTTGGGATAAACTGTTCCACACATATAAATGTCCTCATTACTTGAACACATTCCTTTCAGTAGCCAACACTTTTGGTGAGTATTTATTCTGCAAAGAATTGCATACTTCCCTGACTTGTTTGCCAGAGTTCATTAATTAGAATTTTTTTATGTAGATTCTGGAACAACATTAGAAATATCTTTGATTTTTTAACTTTGTTTTCTAAGTAATGGATTCAGAGCTATGGGAGTATATAAAGCTGTGCATGTTCTCTTATTAAACACTGCTACAATTTTTTAGGTTTTTATTTCCTCTTTGGATAGTTTTCTGCATTCTTTACTGTAAACATGGTTTCACATGTTACTTATTCCTATGTTTTATTTTAATTCGAGAAAATTTCCTATGCCTCCTGATTTACTGTTCCAAGTCATCTGTGGATTATTAGGAAAATCCACAACCAAGCTTGTAGGAACTCTGTGTATAGTAAGAGTAAAGAAATTCCTGGTGAGAAAATAATCCGTTTTCTTGTGGGATAATTGTTCAAGATTTAATGCTTGTCCTTCTGCCATTTGGCCTCAAAAGTGGTTGTAATTCACTCGTAATTACCTTTCTAACTGAAAGTGGAAGACACACTCTTCTTGAAACTTTCTTTGACTGTAGGATCATCTCCCTGCTCTCCTCCTGCCTGTTCTAGTTGGGCTCTTTCCCCAGAGCTGCCTACCTGCCAGCTTTCCACAAGCCCTGTCCTCAGGCCTCTCGTCTTCACCATCACCTACAATCTCCTTCACACGTTCTCCTCCTCTCGTGGCCAAAACCATGACTCCTCCCTTTAAACTTTCATCTCCAAAATCAAGTCTTTAATTCCCAACTGCTAAATTTCTGGATGAGACCTCAAACAAAACAATTTTTAAATTCAATGTGTCATTTTCTCTCTAAGCCGACTCTGTTCCCGTTTGCTCTGAAGTAGTGGAAGGAGCATCAGATCTGAGTTCACAAGACTTGGGTTCGAGTTCCAGTTCGGTCATTTATTAGCTTCGTGGACTTTCCCAGGGCACATAATCTCTGTATTACTTGGTTCTTTTTTCTGCAAATAGGCAAAATAATACTAAATCCCACAGGTGAGGGAAGGGAAAGGACACTCCTTCTCGGACCCCAGCTGTGACCATCCAGCCACACGCCACAGCTGAGCTCTGAGCCACTGTCCTAGTTTTGATGCGGGCAGGTGCTTCCGTCTCAGCCATTTCACACAACTGCCCCTGCATCCTCCCACACTCGGGAGACTTGGGGAACTTTTCCTATGTCCTCTCCAGGAAGGGAAGGCACTCAGAATCTTTCTGCTTTTATATGTGCAAACCTATAGGATGCTGCAATGGGCTTGGAAGCTAGAGGGGAGGGGAACACGGAGCCCTTTTGAAGGACTCTCCTGCATTTAAACCTCTCACTTCCTTTCTAATTCTCCGCTCCATCCCCAACCCGCCTAGTGTCCCTGTAGTGTCCCTGAGGAAGGGACTGCTCAGAATCCTTCCAATTATTTTTTGAAACGAGAAAATCAGGTCTTTCATCTTCTTTGCCCCTAGTTCTGGAGTAACAACCCTCAGCTGAGATTCTTGACTCCAATTTGAATGCGGAAGCCCCACAGGGTCAAAACAGCCCGTGGCAGGCACCAAAAGTATCATCGCTCAGTGCCTAAAAATGTCATCCTGCGACAAATTGTAGCAGGATGAATCTAGTCAACAGTAACAGGAGTATTCTCAGCTCAGAAAACAGGTATTTCCTCCCACTACAAGCTTCATAATTCTAATAAAGACATGGGCCCGATTTCCTGGGGCCCTAATTTTAAGCTCTGTGGGAACTTTCTCCTTTCTTTTTCAGCCTTTATTCCTTTTACTAGTTTTTCCCCCTTCATCCTCTTTTTTAACCATGGCTTTGCTTCACGCAGATTGACCCTTCCCCGTCCTGAGTGAGATGTGATACTAGCTGAAGTCAATGTCCTGAGAGACACTTGACTCGAGAAAAGAGAGATGTTTTCTATGGGCAAACAAGCTGGAAAACGGACATATTACATATTACATATCTTTCTCTCAATCCTCATGTGCGTTAGCTTAACAAAGGTTCTGAGAAAATTTGCAATAAAGAAATCTGTTTAAATGTGACCAATTGTTTTACAGACATCCAGTGACAATATGCATTTTAAGTAACATATGTGGGAAAACACTCTTTTGGAGAAAGTTACTGCAGTGGAGAAAGAGACATTAGACATTCTTCTAATTTCTCAGAATGTTGTACCTTACAGTTGAAAGCAATTGCAGGGCCCTCTGGCACTGGGTGGTCAACTCCCGAAGCTTCCAGTTCAGCCGTGTGGCCAGTATTTTGTAAAACGCAAGATCTTATAAAGGTACCTTATCTATATCAGTGTCAAACTCAGCAACCAACACTTCCAAAAAGTCATACGTGCATTTTTTCTTATCTCTACGGGGAAATATATGGATATTTTGGATGACACACAGAGAGAGACAAGTTCATGCAAAAAAAGCCCAGCGTTAAATAATGAATAAACTTCAAAGTCTATTTGGGTTTTATTCAATTCTTTTGTCTCAGGAGGTTTACAGTTTAGCTAATGTTTCTCTCTCTTCCAGTTCATATCACATCCATCTGCACTTTGACGAGAAACTTGACATTTCATCTTTCCATGGTCAACAAATGATATTTTCCTTGCAGAGCTGGGGAGACTTACATTTTGAGAAAAAACACAGTGAGGCTTTTCTTTGCTTCGTTGAGAACTTGATCCCTTCCCTACCTAGGGTTTAAAGTATCTGCAGATCTGCAACATTAGAAGACAAATTGAAATCAAATTTTTTTTAAAAAAGATTATACTTGGTGCTAGGAAATTCAGGGGGATGAGTTTGTGCATCTGTGTGTGTGTGTTTAACCTAAAAATTGCCTTATGTTCTACCCTGTGCCTTGGTTAAATTCAGACCAAAGATTGGGTGGTTTCTATTTCATTATTATTCCCCATGCTCAGATTAAAATATAAGTAGATAAGAGTGCAAGGGTCTCTGAAATAAAAAACCACTCTGAAGTTTAAAACCATTTTAAGTGTGAAAGTTGAAATTGGATGTGAAGTTTCTCTTAAGTTCGTTTCCAAACTTTTAGAAATGAGGGAATCCAACTTACGGTATATCAAATGCTCTAAATCTGGCAAGATGATTTGGAAATTGACATAGAAAAAAAAGCAGGGAAGATCAAACCAGTAAAATAATGAGACTCCACAGCAAACACAACATTGCATTTGACGTTCCACAAGTGGTGGCTTTATGGAAGGATGGCAAGTGTTAATGGGTGGGAGGAGGTGGGGTCACCTTGGTGGGGAATAAACACCACTCGGCAGATGCTGGATTTAGGCCTCGTCTTTGTTATTTAGACACACAGGGAATTGAGAGTGTGAGGCAAAAAGCAAGTGGCCAAGGGTTTTGCTCCACGCCCTTAGCTGTCCTGGCAGACATCTGACCAGAGATGCTGGAGTACTAGGAAGCCTACTGAATTGGAGGTCTCTGGATTGTTTTTCCATCTTCATTGAGATATAACTGACATATAACACTGTGTAAAGTTTCAGGTGTATGATGTGATCATTTGATACACATATATACTGCAGAATTACTACCGCAATAAGGATAGCTAACATCGCCTTCACCTCATATGGTACTTACAATTGCTTTGTGTGTGTGATGAAAACATTTAAGATTTACTCTCTTAGCAACTTTCAAGTATGTAATAGAATATTAGCTATAGTCACTAGGTTGTATATTAGATCCTCAGAACTTATTCTTCTTATAACTGGAAGTTTCTACCCTTTGACCAACATCTCCCCATTTCCATCACACTCCAAGACATCTTTTTGCTCAAATGGTCCTGTTTGTTTAAGCAAAAATTGATTGTCTTGAAACACATACTGCTGCCTTCTTAAACTTTTTCTTCTGACCTTATGTTTAATTGTTAAATTACCAAGTCTATTTGTATTTATGTATGTATATGTATATATATAATATATAATATATATGTATTACCACTTCTCACTTTATCCTTTAAACTTCTATTCTTTCCAAACATCAATTTTGTTCTATATTATTCTTAATGTGTTCCTTTTTAATACTATCTTTTTAATTAAAAATTCCACAGATCCTTGATCTCTGGTTAAAAATTTCACATACTTATCGAGTTTAATCCTTGAAACACGACAGTAAAATTAGTATTATAATCACTTTAAGATAAAGAAATGAATGCACAGAGAGCTTAAGTCATTTGGCAAAGTTCACACAGTTAGTAACTGCTATTCATGCATAGGTCTGACCAAATTCAGAACCTGTGCTTTTTATCTTGATATGTGATAATGTACATACGTCCTCTTAGCCTATTTCGTATTTGTATACTATCTGCTTATTCCTTTATTTTTAGCTTATTTGTTAGTTTTCATCCATTTTTAAAACTTGCCTTTTAGCTTGAATATATCAAATGTTTTTTTTAATTTTCTATCATATTACCATATCCATTTCTGTAATTTGAAAGCTTTTCCTGTTTGTTGTAACAGGGTAAACATTCAGCAGAAGAATGTGGAGCAAAGGGCACTTGCAAGAGGCCACACACTTGTAAGGAGTGTTCCCAGATGTTCACCAACAACTTCTAGTTGAATCTCACTGGCCAGATCTTATTTATAGAGCCATGCCCAACCATCAATGAGTGTAGGCAAGCAGAATTTCCCAGGGGCACATTGCCTAGGGGTTGGTTTTATGGTTTTATGGGATAAGCGGAAAGTGGCTATTGGGTAGGCCAGTAATTGTCTGTTGCCTGATGAAAACGGAGAGACAGGAGTCTTCTGACATGCTTCTTCAGGTATAATTTTAATAAACAACTGAGGGACTCTTAAACATCCTAACACCACACCTAGGAAGTAGGTACAACAATACAAATTAAGCAAAAACTTCTCATAAGAGGAGGATTGGTGCAGAGGTTAGCTCAGGGCTAATCTTCCTCAAAAAAAAAAAAAAAAAAACCACAAAACATGAAAACTAATCCATTGTTAAGACATACTCATTTTACTTTTAAACATGACCTAAATTCAAGTACTTCTTACCACCTCTACCACATCCATCTTTTCCCAAGACACAATCATCTCTCATCTAGACTATTCTGAAAGAGTCCTAACTCATTTCCCTGTGCCCTACTGTTCCTCAACAGTATATTCTTATATGATCCACCAAAATGAACTTTTAAAATTGTAAATCAGGTTACAGAACCCATAAATGGTTGTCATTATACTGAGAATAGAAGGTAAACTCATTTATGCCTCCTGCAGTGCTTTGCACAATCTGACTCTGTGTCCATCTGCGCCTCATGTCCTTCTTCTCTCTCCTTTGCTCACACTGGCCCCATTGTTGCTTAAGGAACACATAGAGCTTATTCTTGATTTGAGTCTTATGCCATTTCTCTGCCTCAGATGCTCTTCCTCCCAGATCCTCTCCTGACTCACCCACCACCTCAGCCAGGTTTCTGCTGAGATGTCATCTCCTCCACAGCCTAGAGTCTAGGCACTAGAGTGATCAGCCCATCTGAAGCAGTCCCTTTCTCCACACCCTCACTCTGTTCCTTTATCTTTTGTTGTTCATTCTGGCTCTCATTACCACCGAAAATTATATTATTCATTTGCTGATTCTTCCATAATCAGCCTACCCCACTAGAATCTAAGGTTCGTAAGGGCTTGAATGATTACCAGAAGTGTGAAGTTCCTGCTGTTCCCATTTATTGTTCATAATTTTTGGCATAATCCTCATAGAAAATATCTTCAAGTTAAAATACTCTTTTTGAGTGAGGATTTTGAGTCTACATGTTACACGTGAGTTATTATGGTCACACTTTCCATTTTTCTCTGCCCACTGGGTTATTAAGCTACTGTTTCATAATCAACACATGCATCTTCCTTGCCTTTTTATGGTTTCCAAAGAGTTTTGGCTCATGGCATTACTTCGTAACTATAAGCCACATTTAATATGTCAATCGTCATCATTTTACAACATTACAAGAAAGTGATATGAATTATTCAGGATAAATTATGATTATTTAATTTTATACTAATGTAGGTCTTCAATTATTTTCAGTTGCTGGAGAGAAAAAGAGGATGACTAGTTTTGAAAGCCTTACTGCTGCCAGCGGAAGCATGTTACAGCATGTCCCTAAAACAATCAACTTTCAACTACTTTCACAGAAAGCATTATTCCACACTTATATTGCCCCACCTTTGTAGACTTTGTATATATATATTTAAGTACTCCACAGAGGAACAACTATTAGAAAATTAAATGCATGCAGCTTTATATATGTCAGTACTATGTATAATCTGATGAACAAAGAAACGTTATAGATGCCCAATAGCATTGGACCCAGGCCAGAACAACCCTCCTAGTCTTAAGCAATTCTTTCTGCATCCAGTCTTTGGAAATATTGTTTTGGATCAAATGTACAAGATATCAATGGGTTTGAAGGACAACTCTAAGGCCAACTATAACATTTAATTTGGGGGGTTCTATTTGTTATAACATCAACTTTATTTTAGATGGACTCCATAGGACCTGTTTTCTTTTTCTTTTTTTCTTGCCAAACACTGCTCCTCTGAGTAATGAATAGAGATGCATTCTGAATAAAACAGCTAAGAAAACTTTTGTGAGCAATGGACATTATGGTATTTAAACCTATCATTTGTCATTTTTGTGGTTAGGAAAATAAGGTAGCAGGTCTATAGCTAATACCTTGAATAGTTATTGAATACTTGTTGTGGCAAAGCTCAGTGCTGGGCACTTCTGGTGAACTAAAAAATAAATAAAATGAATGACCAATATGATCCTATAGTGAATTCTTAAATTAATACCAAGTTTTTCTTACATTCAAGTGTGAGCAATTGGAAATCTTTTAGTTTGCATATAAAATCTAGGAATTAATCACAAATAGGAACAATTGGTTGGTTTTCTATTTCAGCCAAATATAATGTCTATAAATTAGTGTATAGATAAACTGAGCTTGATGTTGAGCATAGATTCCTTTACTTTAAAAAATCTTCATAAATCTAGATATTTATCCAAATGCTATCTGGATTTCAGTAATATAGTCTCTTGATAACAAGTTCTAAGTTCAGAATTTCTCATTTTAGATCAGCAAGAGGGAATTTCCAACCCAGATCTCCCCACAATTTTTTAAAACATATATTCAGGAAATAAAAGAGAAGGGAGTTAAATATGAATAAAAGTTCATGGTAAAGAAAATTCAAATTACTTCAAATTTAATTTTTTTCCCCTTAGAGTGAAGTCATTTAAATGAAAATAATTCATCATGGCAACTGTAACAAATTGTGTTTTTTCACTTAAAATGCTTGATGAGGCGCTGGACCCGTGGCCGAGTGGCTAAGTTCGCGCGCTCCACTGCAGGTGTCCCAGTGTTTAGTTGGTTCGAATCCTGGGCGCGGACATGGCACTGCTCATCAAACCATGCTGAGGCAGCCTCCCACATGCCACAACTAGAAGGACCCACAACGAAGAATATACAGCTCTGTCCTGGGGGGCTTTGGGGAGAAAAAGGAAAAAAATAAAATCTTTAAAAAAAAAAAAGTTTGATGAGTATTTTCTCTGAATATTGCCAGGTTCTAGGCCCAATGAGGGGAAGAAAGATGAATTCATTGTTTTCAGGGAATTTATAATCTATTTAAGATGAGAAAGCACACTCATAAAATACAGGATGTCCAAGATCTCTCTGGGGTTTCACCAAGGAGGCTGAGTATGAGCTGAGCCTTGAAAACCGAGAGTCACATTTGAATGTGCAAGGAGGTGAGAGGAGAGCATGACAAGTATCTGAATGACTAGCTGGGGGTTCAAACACCTACCTAGGAAGGCTGACAGACACGTGGCTTGTTTGCCATACTCCTATCTTCCTGATTGTTTTGATTGCCGATTGGTCTTGTCTCTCCCTTGCACGTGCCCTCTCACAATTTCTCTCAACACCACACCCACGCAGACACAACCAACCATTTTGACCTGATAAAAGCTAGGAAGCCTTCTTTCTATCCCAGACACGCTGGAGGAGTTCAGAGTGGATGAAAAGATAGGGATTGCTGAAGGCAGGAGAGTCACAGAGAATTCATAGAAAGGCAGGGGTTAAATTTGGCCCAGGATTTAGGTAAACCAGGTGAGGAAGGGTGAGGGGGAATTCTTGCTATGATGTGAGAAAAGGATTGGAGTTTAGAATGAGTCTGGTGTCACAAGAGAACCACAGATGTATCAGTTTTTTCTTGATTAGCACATTCATTTTGGGGGAACATGCGATGGTAAATTTAGAGAGGTTTACAGTGGTCCATTGAAAAGAGCTTTAACGATGGGGCGTTCAAAGTTACGACGTTAACTGCTAGTCAGTAGAATGTTTTGTAAGATTTTTTGGTCAGAGTATATCCCAAGCAATATTTGGGTAAAATTAACCTGACTCTAGAATTTATTCAAAGGAGAGATCCTGCAAGCAGGGCAATAAACAAGAAGGCTGTGGTAACTGTCCAAACCTGAGACAAAGATGGTCTGAAGGACTCTAACAAATGTCCCACAGTGATGGCAACATTCTCCACTCTCCAATATGCAGCCACTAGCCACTTGCGTCTATGGAGTTTTAAATGTGGCTAGTGTGATTGAGGAAGAGTATTTATAACTTTATTTAACTTTGATTAATTTAAATAGCCACGTGTGGTAGTGGCTACTATATTGGACAGTACAGGTCTAAATCATTTAAGACTCACGGTTGATCATTTTCTTCCCAAACATATTCCAGGACAAAGACGCCACAATTTTCAAGTTTTTATTATCCCATTTTAAGAAAGCTTTCTTTGTTTCCATGAAAAGCTCATTTATTTTCATCTTGTTTTTTAAGCCTAGGATTTTATCCTCTAAAACTATGCTGTCCAATACAATAGCCACTGACTACAAGTGGCCATTTAAGCTAAATTAATTAAATTAAATTAAATTTTGTTTATTACTTTCCTAGCCTCACTTCAAGTGACCAATGGTCACATGCGGTTGGTGGCTACCATACTGACAATGCTGCTTTAGACGCAAGTAACAGAAGTAGGAATATAATCTGAAGCCAGATGAAGAAAGAAACCTTGGCCAGAACAGTGAATATTTGGAGAGGTGGAGATCTAAGGATAAGGAGAATCAGGGACGTGGCCAATAAATTGAGCCTTGAAAACTGGAGAAATGATGATAGCACTGACCAAGATTTAGAAGGAGGGGAGGCCTCCTCGTGGTAGGAAAAAGAAAATTTTCAATTTTAGACACGTTCAAGCAGAGGGGCTCTATCCAGGTTGGATAATTCCAATCTCTTTGCTTCAGAGTTGTCACAGGAACTTTTAAGTTTAGTGATATGGAGCATAATAGGGAGAGGATTTCGTTAGGAGGGATTAAAGCCTTTTGCAAATGTGGAAAAAGGCAGGGCCAATTTTGGGTGCAAACTAAATACATCTTTGTTTTCCACTGCAAGGATGAAAAGTCATCACAGTCGTTGGGAAGAAGCAAGAGAAGAGCGGCAGTAATGACTAAAGGGAAAAGAAGAGATGGCGTGCATGGGGTGGGGAAGGACAGTTACATTGTTAGAAAGTCATTCCAGTGGCATTAATAAGCAACTTTTCCAGAGCTCAAGAGCTCCGCGTTCAACGTGAAACCACATGGCCCTGGGGCCAAGATGTCTGGTATGAGAATCTCTGAGCAAATCCCTCTGGGGGAACTAGAAGATGAAAGAATCCTGGATTTAAGTTAAACATGTCTTTAAAAAATCATATCCTTTTAATTAAGCAATATGTTATTTAACCTAACAACTAGAGCAATGCTTTACCTACAGTGGATATTCAGGAATTATATATCAGGAGAAAGGAAGGACGGAAGAAAGGAAGGAAGAAAAGGAATGAGGAGGGAAGTTGTACAATTAATAGTACTTTACTACATGCACACAGCAAAAGTATAAAATTTTCTCCAAGATCTAATGATATTAGTGATACAGACATAAAATTACAAGTAGTATCTTTTTACATTTTAAAATGTGACTTAAAGAACTAACCTGAATAAAGAACATATACTTTTTACCTCTTCAAAAATTGTTTTATCTGTTATTTGGGGAAGTGTGAGTCCATACACCATTATACCCATTTTCCATGAGTCCCATATACCAAAGCATAATGTACACAATCCATTACATTTAAGGTACCAGTAAAAATGCTCAAAATGGCCTTCAAAGGATGATACGTGGAGGCAAAGGACACATTCATCTGGACATAACCGTATAACAAAGATTTGAAAGAACTCTTCCCATCACTAACATGAAGCAGGCGTCTAACTAAAACACATTTACAAATGTCCTCTGAAAATAGTTAAACATAATTAGGTGTGGGTCGTTTATTGTAGATTAAAATGGGGAGGTTAGAGGGTGAGTATGGAAAGGGAGGGAGCAGTATAAATGTTGGTTTCATACAGTTCAAATTGTGAGAACATATTAGGTAGAAAAATCCTGAATTATGAGCATTCTGTTTGTTCCATCCCAACTGGGTTGTTCTATCTGTGTCTTTAATTTGCTTTGAGCTTGTCCGTTGAGCCTGGGGGTCTAATCACAATGTTTATTTTTATTCTGAAATATTCTTCGAACATCTTAATTCTTGTCCAAATAAGGTCCAGTTCTATTGATCTCTAAACATAATGAAAATTCTACTATTCAGTAGTTTGGAAAAAATAGTGTTTCTTCCTCCCCCACTTTTTATTTTAGTTCTGGTATGTTTCCTCTATGAGGATTGTATTTCTTAATTCGGTGAACCAGGGACAACAGACTAAATTGAAAGAATACTGTGTCATTGTAGCTCATCTACTAGAGCGATTGGCCACGGGTGTACTCTTTTGAAGCTTTGGTCAAGTCATCCAACTTGCTTGGTCAGAGCAATGAAATATGTACTTTAGTCCTGATCCATAAAGTTTCAATAAGTTGAAGTGATCAAATTGCTAAAGATTATTATGAACAGTCAAGTCATTCAAGGAACCTCAGAAATCCAAACAGAACACTTTGAAATTCATATTGAAGTATATTGAGGATTTTTGTCTGCTAGCTTAAAATGAAGCAGAAAACATGCTTGATTTTTAAAAAATAAGTGATGAGCTAGTTGAGCAAAGACAGGGTTAAGACATAGAGAATACACCCTCACTACTCGTCATGCTGGAGATTGCAGAATCACGTCCAGAATCATCTCAATATGTTGGCTTGTGTCTTGCCCCATTCAACAGAAACCAGAAGGAAGAGTGTGATTTATTATGTATTAACGATTCAACCCAAATCCAGAATTATAAACATTAAACTATTAAGCTCCTTTTATAAAAGAGTAATGATCAATTTTTTCTTATTTAAAGGAAATCCATCTGAAAAGCAAAGATTATTTGTATGAGTGATGGGATTACAAAACTAATAAATACTTGGGCACATTCATTGTGTGCATTCATCTACATTGATAGTTATTATCCTTTAAAGAATGAAAGAAAAAAGCTCTAAGTAGTACAGCATATTTGGAAAGTAACCAGAAAATTTAACCAGAATCTCCAAACAGTGGAAAGAAACCAAACACAATTGTGAATCTAGGCTTTGTCAAAGGGGTTGCCTGAAAGAGATCAGTAAAGCAGAAAAGAGTTCAGGAATGTTTAATCCCAAAGGAATAACATTTATCAAAGCAATCTGCAAGGATAATTCTGTCACTTCTGCTTCTCTGAGCAAAGGATAACAAATGAGTTTGCCACAGTCACTACCGAATTTGAAGCCGTGTTTCAGCATCGGGGAAATGATGTCATGACTGCTGCAGGCTTTTTGGTAGGCAAGAAGGCAAACCTGGCATTGATTTAAAATGTATTCCCAATAGGCATTGATTTTGAAAAGCATTTAATTTTATAAAAAATGAAATGCATGTCGGTTCTTTTAATAAAGAACAAAGAAAGCTCGCTTTCTACTTTTTCTTCTTCATTTAGCTATATTACTTGGATATCAGAATTGGGAATAAAAATAGATTTTATTAGCTTCATGTTTGATTAAGTACAAGCACTTGTCATTAGACATATGTTGAAATATTTTAATAATCATTCTTTTATTTTTCACGTTGAAAGCTTGATGGAACCAGGAAAACTGTGAGACTAAAACCAGAATGTTTTGCCTTTGGTTCTTTTTTTTTCCAGCCTCTGACATATACTTATGAATGTTTGACTCTTTTATGTCAACTAGGTTAAATAATCTGCCAATTGTTTTGGGGGCTAAGGAGTTTACCAGTCTTTTTCAGGAAAAAATGATTAGTGTTCAATCAGTGTCTCGTGGGGGTCATTTTAGGGTGTGAAGAAAGATGCCACATAAGGAGAGGAATGTAAGGGTCTTATTTGTCAGGATAGAGACACTAGTGAAATAGTGGCTTAAACAAGGTGCAAATCTATTTCTCTCTCTTTCGAAAGCCTGGATATAGAGTCCAGGGCGGATGTAATAGCTCCTATAATCATCCAGGGCCTCCTAACGTGTTGTTCTTCCTGCCTTCCATAATACCCTCTTTTCATTTCATGTACAATATGGCTGCTATAGTTCCTGCCATCACTTCTGCATTCCACTGGCACATAGGTGGAATGAGCTGTAGAGAACATACATGTCTCCTTTCTTTAAGGACAGAATCCAGAAATTGGATATTTCACCTCCATTTAGAGCCTCATCTGGCTGTAACAACATTTTTGCAATGTAGATTTTTTTTTTCAGGATAGGCATGCAGCCATTTGAATTGAGGAGTTCTATTACTAAAGGAAGAAGGGAAAATGTGTACTGAGGGACGCCTTTCAATGTCTCCCCCAGATCATCTTACTATTCTTTATAAACTATAGCAATGAAATTTCCATCAGCTCTGCAGTTTTTCTATAATTCAAAATTAATTAAGACTGAAAGATGTTTGTAAAAACCTTTTATAAGAAGTTTGTGTTATTCTGCTAGGGCTGCCATAGCAAACTACAGGGTGGCTTAAGAAATAGGAATTTATTTTCTCACAGTTCTTGAGGCTGGAAATCCAAGATCAGGGTGCCAGCAGGACGTCTGGTGTTGGTGAGCCATCTTCTGTCCGGCAGCAGGCTCAGCTGCTTTCTCTCCATGTCTTCCCGTGGCTTTTGCCTGGCGCATGCACACAGAGGCAGAGAGAGGGCGAGCTCTCTGGTGGTTTTTCTTACAAGGGCCCTAATCCTATCAGATCAGGGCCTCACCCTGATGACCTTATTTAACCTTAACTATTTCCATAAAGACCCTATCTCCAAATACAGTCACATTTGGGGTTAGGGCTTTAACATAATTTTGGGGAGACATTAACATTCAATCTATACCAGAGTTTATAAAAACATCATTTGTTTTCTAAAACTGGTTAAAATTGGCTTAGTCATTTTATCTCTTCCTTGATGAAAGGAAACAATATCTAAGGTTGCTTTACATACTAAAGATCTGTGATTGAGTGAATAAACTATAATTTATAATATTGCTTATTTTGTTCAGATAGTTTAATCATCTCATGTGTATTTTCTTTTTCTTGAGGAAGATTAGCCTGAGCTAACCTCTGCTGCTAATCCTCCTCTTTCTGCTGAGGAAGACTGTCCCTGAGCTAACATCCATGCCCATCTCCCTCTACTTTATATGTGGGGCCCCTGCCGCAGCATGGCTTGACAAGCAGTGCATAGGTCCACACCCAGGATCTGAACCGGCAAACCCTGGGCCGCCAAAGCAGAATGTGCAAACTTAACCGCTGCGCCACCAGGCCGGCCCTCGTGTATTTTTAATACCAGAAATTTTATCAACTTTCTATGATTAATATTAGTATTGCATATTGCACAATATAAATATTTGAAAAAAGTCCGTTGAGCAGGTGATGTATTTTCAAAACGTGGTTTGTCAACAATGTCTACAATTGTTTGTGGGGTGGGAGGGAAGGAAAATGTGCACGTAAAGTTTTTTACGACTTTGACTTGTTAGAAAACACTGTCTGGGAGAGGGAAGAAGAGTAAACAGAAATAAATTTTGCCAGGATCAGAAAGCACTGTTGAATTTTGATCTAGTTTGTCCACTTATGATCTGATCCACATGACTAGAGGGAACTTACAGAGCAGATTGCTTTTTTAATCACGATGGAGTAAATTCCTTGGTAAACCTACCATCTTGGAGGGTGTTATAGCATAAAAAATAGCTCTAAGCTATTTTGGAATTGAACTTGGGGAGAAAAGAAGTCAATGTCACCAAATCAGTCTGTTGAGGTAACTGAGGAAAACTCAACTGGTCTTTGGCAGATAATGTTATACAGTGAAAAGTTCGGTGGTTCTGGGGCAGCATAACTGGGTTTTGAATCCTTGCTGCAACACTTACTGAGGCCTCCGGTCTCAAGCAAGTTTCTTAATCTATCTGAACATTAGTGAGTTCTTAGCAGAAACTAGGATAAGCATGACCTCCAGATTTCTGCAAGGATTAACGTGGTAGAAAGTAAAACCCTTAACAGTGGTTCTGAGCCATAGGCACTGGCCGCTGCTCCCCATCACTGGCAAATAAACTACCGGTGAATTACCTCACACCCACCGAACTTCACCTGCCATCAAAGTCGATAGAATTTTACAACTTCATGGAATGAAGGAAGAACTAGTAAATAAACGACTGAAGAATAAGACTATATTAACATAGCATGCTGCGGGGTCCGTTTGGAAACGTTGCAATAATGCAGAATCTTTAAGCAAAAATAACGGAGTTCAAGGGCGGGCAGCAGATGAAATGCCAGGTGGCCTTAGCATCACTCCAAAAGGACATATGGGGGCGACTGTTCTGCTTCCTCAGGCCTGGGTGACTTACCAGTACTGTTCAGCATTTCTCTGTTTGCTTTTAGAGATCAAAGCTCTTCACCAGCCTTAATCATCACAACTTTTATAAGACAAAAGGTGATTAGGGCAAATATCATTTCTTTAAAAGCCCAGCAATTCATCTGGTGTTTACAAAAGCCCAACGTAAAAAATGACTCTGATTACATTTTAGGATAAAAATACCAGTCATTTTATATAGACTATTTAGAAAATATTTTCATTTGAATGTCCTAATGCAGAAGCAACATTTAAAAATAACCTACTCTTTTGCAAATAAGATTACATCACCTGTATTTCCTGCCTATCATCTCATAAAGAAATCGAGGCTTTTAAAGGTGTAGTTACATTACAAATGTCTTTATATTAAACTGAGATTTTTGTCCCAAACATATTGAAATAAATTACAATATTAATATGTACCACAGTGGAAAATGGAAAAACGGAAGTGGAAGAGCAGCATAAAGATTTTTGAATTTTAGATAAAATATTTTCTAAAAATTTATAAAAATTAATCATAAATTAATATTTTTGCATTATTTAAATAAATACCCTAAACATCACAAGGCTTACAAATGCATTTTACTGCTCCAACTGGTAATTAAACTTTGTCTTATTTGTTAGGTAAAATCTGGAAGTAGGGGTAGATGGGAGAAGATTGTGGGTGTTGCAGATGATCTTAGCACCCAAGCTAGACAGTTCTCTGACCTCCTTCCAAAGAATCCTGCAGGGAGAAGAATGAGATATAAAGAGAAGAATAGCTAAGAAAGGTGTGATATACGAGGAGAATAGGATAGAAGGTTATACATGAAGATAAAATTTTTTTTCTCAAAATAAGTCAGCAATGATCTAGTTCCTTCCCTCTGGCAACTCATAAAGTAGTAGCAGGGAGGGGCAACACGTAATTTAAAAATTACGAAAAGAAAATAGCACATGAAAACAGTAACCAATATCATGACGCATTAAGGACATGCAAATTAGAAGTACCATGATATGCCACTTCATTCCTACTAGAAAGGTTAAAATTTTAAAAACTGCCAATATCACGTATTAGCAAGGATGTAGAAAGACTGGAAGTCTCACACACAGTTGGGGGGAGTGTAAAATGGCATTGCCTGTGTATTCCAGACACATCTTTAAGGAGGCATTAGGAGCTAGAGAACTGGTTTTAGTCATTTACTGCTTACTTAAACTAGGACGTGAGCTACACGTTTGCTTCTTCCTGGCCCAAAGTACTGGTTTCCCATTTCCCATAATTTCATTGATGGAATAAAATCCTTAGCTAGGAAGACTTGATCTCATTCAAATGTTTTATGGAATTCGGATGATGACATTTAAGTGTCTCTGCTATACCTGGAAACTATTGAAATTCTCCGTAAATCCAAATTGAGTACAATGAGTGAACTCATTGTTCTAAAGTGAATCTTTTAGTAAAAGCCTTTTTGAGGTACAGTAAGTTCCATAAAATTTCTAGTTAAGATAGAAGACATTTGTTAACTCTGTTCCCAGTAATCTGACCTGAGCATTCTCAGTTCCCAGTATTCACCCTGAGGACACAGAGGTTGGGGTATCTGTGTAAGGAGGCAGAAGATGGTGCTCGGAGAAGGTGCAGCAGACGCACAAAAATGTTTTCCACATGCACCTTTTAGGGTCTCAATCTAATTGGACCATAATTTGCATGGTTAGCTTCTCATTGAATCTAGTTATACTATTTTTTTTTTTTTTTTGCAGCTAATGGCATCTGTAACCAATTAGTTGCATACAATGATTTGCTTGACTGAAACGTGAATCTTTTTGTTAATTTACTCTAAATGGAGAGACTGGATTTGCAATCTCCAGTCCGTCCCTGTTAGAGCCAATCAGAGAAGAGCAATGGGCACATGTTGTATGTATCTTCCTGCCTGATTATTACAATTACTCCTATATTGCCGTGGAAACCACAGGCAGTCACCTAAAGAAGAACACTTTCAAATCCTTCAGCCAGGATTTCAGCTTTCAAAGGTCAAGGACTGACGATTGGGCACAGTCAAAATCCTGTCTTTCTTCTTGTTAGTAATTTCCTGGCCATCACAAAGAGCATGGCAATTATGCCAAGCCATTGGAAAGACGTGGTTTTGATTAATCTCATCCCATTATCAGTGTTTTCTCTCATTGTTACTCTTAGTATGTCAATCTAAAAGAAAAGTTATCAATGTAACTATTCATGCATTCCAGAAATGTCCTCGTGTAGGTGTTCAAAGTTCAATATTGTATTATAGTACAGTGGAATTCTCTAAAATTAGCCGAAGATGATATCATTATTAATAAGTTCATTGCTCCTTCAAGGTTATTCAATTTCAGAAACACAGAACTGAGTATTATCTTTCATAATCAGGCCTGTCCTAGGAGAGCTTCTGCTGGCCTGCATGATATTTCCGTCATGATACTGTGTGTGCCTGGGCCACCAGGATGGTGTGGACATACTGATTCCATCAAACAAGGATGAGTTCCACCTCTGGGTACCAGTAGTTCCCCAAGAAGATGCGCTTTGGCAGAGCAGGGTGTCCTTACACCGGTTCTCCCCTCATCGTGTTCTGAGCATAGTGTTCTGACCACCTCTGCTGTATAGCACCTGCTGTGAGGTGGGAGTGGCCGCAGGGTCCTTTCCCCTCTGTGCCCCCTCACTGTATCATCTCTGCAGATTCTTCCGGTGGGTGGGTCTGTCTCATCCTATGGCTTTCTAACTGTTGCTCTGCAAAACCGGTGGGCTTTTCTATTTTGAAACTGACAACATCCAGCTTTTAAGTACATATATATCTGTTGTCCCTGGAGTGCTAAAGAGCAGTGCTCGATGACGAATCTCGCTGAAATGTTTATACCCATGTTCCATGTGAATATACAGGAATTTGCCTATGGTGGTACTCAAAATATTCAACAACTATTATGACATGGGCCTAACCAATCAGAATGGACATGGGTGACAAACCACTGGTGTGGACACCCTGTCATGTACAGGCTCAACTTTGGTTCTAATCTAACAGAATCAACAAATAACGAGAGCTAATATTTCCTGAACACTTGCTATGCATCAGACACTTTTCTAATAACTGTATCAGTATTAATTGCTTTCATTTTCACCAAAACCCTAGGATGTAGGTGCTACTATTATCTCCACTGCATAGGTGAAGAAACAAGCACAGAGAGGTCAAGAAACTGGCCCAAGGCCACACTGCTCATAAGTGGTAAAACCAGTCTCTGATCTCTTAACCGTTATACTCACACACTCTCCCCAAATGCCTGTTCCCATTCCTGCTTTATCATCTTGACTTTGAATTTTCTAATTCTAGAAATAAAAAAGTACTCATTACTGAGCCTGGAACAAATACCTTGATGAAAAGCTCCTAACAACATTATCCATCATGTGATTTTAAAAGGCTATTGTTAATTTTACTTTTGAAATATATTTAATTTTCATATTAAAAGTTATGATGAACCTGTTAGGTTTTTTTTTAACTTAAAATTTGTCAAGCTTGTGTACATCATCAACTGAGTGGTCTACAGATTCTGAAAGTTTCAAAAGAACTGATGTAAGTTAAGAATATATTTTCCTACTGGATGATTAAAGGGTATTAATTTTTCCCAGTGGCTAGAATGAAATGGACTGGAATCACGAATCAGTCACTTACAATGTGGTTTTAAGTGATATTCAACTGCCAGATGTGAGGTTTCTTTAGAATTCATTTTAACAACATGTTATTTCCAATGCTTCTTCACTTATATTAGAAAAAAAATTAATATGAGAACTTCTACTACTATAAACCTATGAATTTTATTGAAATCAAAGTATAGATCTCATGTTAAAAGAAAGATCCATGAGCTGGGATCATGGAAACTGCATTCTCTATTTACACTTAGAAGATAAACTGTTTATTTCCAGTAAACCAAATGGGACAATTGTGGCTCAGAATTCACGAACAATAAAATATTAACACCATCCTCTAGATGATGCTTTTGGGTATTGGTATGTTCATATCATTTTAAGTTACAATGATTCAGGGACTATAAATAAAAACATTTATCTGTCAATGCTTTTTTGGTCAGTTTTAAAATACTTAGCCCCAGTCATTATTTCTAGTCAAGGTAGCACTCGATTTCAGATGCTGTGGATGGAATAACTGGAAATGACATGGCCGACTCAGCTTCACGTTCTGTTCTCCCTTCCCCCACTGGGGTCCTAACCCAAGGAAGCCAGCCACGCTCCGCCCTGATTACAAACACATTGGCGCCCTGCTAAGGAGAAAAGATGTGCAGGAAGATCCATTTGAAAGTTATGCCATTTTTCTTTTGAAGTACAGACTTCTGCGTGACAAATAACAAAGTCAAATAAAGATTTAACATTGCAACAGAAGCAGTGAAATATTCTAAAAGTATCTTCTGACCCGTTATTCTTGTTCACTGAAAGGATTGTCATGGAATAAGAGCCTTTGCGGCAGTGTGGTCATAAACAACCGGTACTCTTTCTGTCTCATCATTCGTGGGCTGTGGTCATAACACTTTGATGCTTTGTCTAGAAAAATATTTTCCTTTCCTAATTCTGTCCCCTAGGCATGATTTCCACAGCCTCATATTTGTAGAAATGATTTCTTCTAAAAAAGAAATCTAATTAAACCATTTATCACCTTTTCTTTTTCCAAAAGGGTAGAGTAACAAATTAGCCCCATAGTCTACCGTGCAGTTGATAGATGGGAAATAAAGATGTAGAGTCATTTATTTTAGCTGCAAACTTGGGAGGAAAACTTTGTTGGGCTGCAGGCCAAAGGCCTTTCAGAGATGATAGCTCATAGGACGTGTGAGACCTGGCAGAGAAATGTCTGCACATGTCCAAAAGGAACAGAATGCTCTGTCGTCCACCTCTGATTCCAGCCGTTAACCTAGAACTGGAGAAATCTAACACTTTTCATTACACTACAAAGCATATTTTTGATAGGTTTTGAAAGATAAAGTTAATGTTGCATATAATATCAAATTTCACCATAATCTTATGAGAGAGTAAAACTATTTGGTCTAGAAGTATAATGACACTAAGCCTAAGAAAAATATACATAATACAAGATAACAGAAATTATTTACTGCTAATTTTTGTTAATGTTTACAAAATCAAAAACTGGCAGCCACATTTGTAATGCATCTGATGGGTTCTATGATTATTTAAAAAATAAAGGTAAATGCTCAGGATGGCTGATTAAGGAACACAGAAATCTAGTTGGTTCCATTGTTTATTTCCTCTTAGAATATAATCTTTATTATTCAAAGCACAAACACAGACAGGCTTAGTTCCCTTTCTAAGCACATAACATTTATGTAATTGTTCAGTCAACATTAAAATTCAAAAATCCCCCATTTTCTTCTTTATTTGGGAGTTTCGTTTAGAACTTGTCTTTTTTTTTTTTTTGACAGAGAAAGAAAAACAGTTTGCATCTTTGAAAATAATATGTGAAAAATATACTGAATGCAAGCCTGCTTGTCTGTCCCAGAGAGAAAGAGAGAAATCAAAAACACACGAAAGGTCAATTAAAACAATAATACATGTCAAAAAGCATGACTGTTTGCCAAATGAATGATCAAAATTCATGCTAAGATTTCAGAAGAGGAAATTATCACTGAGGGTTAGATTTATGATGGTTAAAAACATTCACAAAAGGGAGGAAATTGAACTGAGCTTTGAAGGCGAAATAGGATTTGTATGAATAGGGTGGAAAGGGGAGAGTAGACCTGATGAGCAATATAGAACAAAGAACCATTGTATTTGCTGTGATCATTTCAGTGGCTTAGCACAAGAGAATTTTATTTCTTGTTCATGTAAGTCTGCGAAGCTGGTGTTCTTGGTGGCCTTCCACTCTGTGGTTATTCAGAGACCAAGGACTTTTCATTTTATGGCTCTGACATCCTTTAAGATCCTATCATTATTTGAGATAACATAGAAGAAGGAAAAAAAAAAAGCGTACACTCTTCTTGAAAGCCTTGACATGGACATGACACACACACCTTCTCCTCATGTTCCATGGATGAAAACCAGCCACTCAGCCACTCCTAAGTGCATGGAAAATGCAATCTCTGACTGGACAGTCACTTTCCAGTGACACAGAAAGGGAAGCGCACGTGTGTGGGTATAAGCAACAGAATGTTGGTGTTCTGTTTCTCTCTGTCTCTGCTTCTCTTTTCATTTCATTATAAATGCTCTTCCCTGAGGAATTTCCTCCACAAACAGAGATTCATTATACTCCTAAATGACTTCTATGTTTTATCTTCCGCTCAGAATTTTCTGGCGATCAAGGTCTATAAATCTACTTGTTAAACCTATCTTTTCACTTTGTTATTCTTCAGACATCTAAAATACAACTTGTTCAAGTGGAAATCATCAGCTTCTTTCCAAAGTCTGTTCTCATGCCATGTTTTCTATCCTGAAGAATGGCTATACAATCCCAATTGCTCAAGCCAGAAACCTTGAAGATATATTGACTCCTCTCAATCTTTCTCCCTTTTTTAACCATTTATTTCATCCTTCCCTTCATCCCTATTTCGTTTTCCACCTAGATTACTGCAAGTACATCCTAACTGGCCTCCTTGACATCATTCCAGATGCCCTTCAATTCATCCATGATAATTTTCTAAGGGTATTATTTCCAAAAAGTATATCTGATCTTATTAATCTCCCATTAAATCTTGTGAGATAAAATCCAACCACTTAGCTTACCACACCAAGTTCAGCCTCTGTTTATTTTTTAGCCTCTTATCCCATTATTTTCCTATATGTTTACCTAGCTAGGGCAATTCCAAACTTTGTATGTTTCCATTGATCCTTTCCTCTTTATATAAAAGCTCTTCTTCCTTTTCCTCCTTTCCCTTTGCCTCTTCCAACTGTCACTGTGCCCTTCCCTCCTGTCCAGCTCATGGATCATTTCTCCCGAGAAGAGTTATCCTTACTCCACATCCTGAGATGGGGTAGGTGTGTTCACCCTAGCATCTACTGAGTTTTTCTGTTCTAGCTCTGTACACTGTGTCAGTGTGTCACACTTATTTACTTGCCTGTTTTCTGGTTCTGAAACCATTATCATCTCCTGGGAATTTTTAAGAAATACCAATGAGCAGCCTTCATGCCACACCAGTGAAATCAGAATCTCCAGGCGCTGGATGTTTCAAAAGCTTTGCTAGTGCAGCCAGGGTGAAAACTGCTGTAGCAGCATTTTAAGTGTAGGACACTGCTGTAAGGCATTAACTATTGAAGGAATTCAAAAGAGAGAGAGAGAGAGAGGGAGGAATGAAGGAAGGGAGGAAGCAAACTTATTAGAACTATATTACAGAACAAATGAAGAATAATTGAAATAAATATTTACTAAATATCAACTTAGTGCCAAGTATTACATCGTATGATTTAAATACACAGAGATTCTAATGAGACTAAATAATTTGAAGTTTATCCCAGTCAATGAGCAAACTCAAATATTTATTGAAAGCCCTTAAACATTACATCAGATAACAATTCTAGTTTTAATAACACTAATCAGTGATGGTGTGCTAGATGAACTCAAATAAGGTGCGAATGGAGTGAGATCAGTAAAAAGTTAATAGCTCAATATTAGTATTAATTGAATCAGAATTATATCAGTTTATTTTTTATTAATAAATGAATCTATTCTTCCCCAGTGTACATTTTGCCAAAGTCTTTTTGTTTGTTTGTTTGGTGAGGAAGTTTGGCCCTGAGCTAACATCTGTGCCAATATTCCTCTATTTTGTATATGGGACACCACCACAGCATGGCTTGTTGAGAAGTGTGTAGGTCTGCACCCAGGATCCAAACCTGTGAACGCTGGGCCACCAAAGCAGAGTGCACAAACTAAACCACTACGTCAATGGGTGGCCTGCCAAAATCTTTTTTAAGACTAATTTCCATGTGTGACTTTCCATCACTTCAGTGCATGTGTAAGGGTGTGTGCGTCTATGTGTGTCCCTAAGTTTGTCAGAAGCCTTGCAGACCAAGTGGATGGAGTAATGTCATTATTGCCTCACATGAGCACATGAGTCCTGCAGGTGGAATAAATTAGAGTGGTATATATTGAGAAAGAAAATACTTAAAAGGAACAATAAAGAATGTAAAAATAAAAGAAGAGAAATTTTTAAGTGCTTCTAATTTCAGTAATGTTTATGACATTCACGTATTTATTAAAAGTTCCAGAAAGATGATTAGCATTTAATATTTGCTGAGTTGCTATTTCAAATTTTTCCCTACTGTTTTATGTTGATTAATTTAAAGGTCAAAAAAGATCAATATTGGTATGTTGAAACACAAAGCCAGAAGCCCAGTATCCAACAAATTATAAAAAACTTAAGTAGGTAAAAAGAAAGCAGGCAAGACTGATATTATAGGGAAATGGTTATTGAACCTTAACGTTCATTTCAAATTCCATAACTGATATTAATGAAAAACACTGCATTTTATCTTTGAGCCACTGGATTAACCAAAGCTGAAAGCCATCCTACACTAGGACTTTCCAGATAAAGAGAAAAGAGAAGAGAACCTATGACTGTCCTATTTGTGTAGTCCACAGTGAACTGTTTTTTGACAATTGTTGCTCAATTGTGTCTTGCATATCCTGAATGCGTAGCACAAGCTTTTTTAAATACCAACCTCATGATGGTGTTGATATTCTCAATAATTATACCTAATTGTAAAATGAGACCACTTTGCACATAATGGAGGGAATCCTAGTAAATCAAATATCAATAACTATCTCTACATTTAGAGAGAGTTACTAAAGACATGGCTAGTCCATTTAAAAGTAAATTAATTTGGAAGCTGTCTTATACTATATATTTCCCTATGCCATTTTTCAAAGTAAAGGTAGAGACATATTTGCTTTTCCCATGGTTGATTCAATAAATGAAATATATAAAATCTCAAAAGGAGAAATGAAATGTCAGGTTGTATTGGAAATATAAAATTATGCTAAACAAATAAGAAATATGATGTGTTTAATATCCAGCCTATTTGTTTACCAAGGAAAGACAAATATGTATTTGTGTGTATCACATTTCTCAACTCACAGCCATATTATCTGCCTCAGTGTGTGATCACTAGTGCTTGCTTGCAACAATCTCCCAGGGGCGCTACAGAAGTTGGGCAACAAATAAGTTTCTATGTTGTATGGATTTTGGAAAATCAGTTTCTGTTGACTTCTGGCTAAGGATATTTCTTTCTAATATCATTCCCAATGATTGTGTCACTCAGAAATCATTTCCTATAGTTTGCTGAACTCACATATTATATAACTCACTCCCATAATAGAGGAATATCTTTGAATTCATTTCCCTTTTTTCTCAAACGATATGACATTCAAGGGAAATGTATCTAGTTATCATCTGTCATCAACACTCTCATTAATTCTCAGCAAAAAGTTGTCAAAAATAAATACAAAATTTCAGTTTTGTAGATATTTTTAGGATGCATCTATCAGATAGCCTCCAAAACAGGAAAAGATGACATTAACATTTTCTGTTGTTACCCAAGATATTTTTCATGTGAGATAGAATGGTCAGTTATGTTTTAAAAAAAAGAAGAGGTAAAGTGATTTGACTGGGTCTGCTCTCCATCACCAGTCTACTCCACCGGCGCCACAGTTGGCTGTGCTCGCCTGATTGTCTACTCTTTTTGTCATGTAAATACAATGTGATTGTATCAGAACCTGTGAGATTTAACCCAAAATACACCAGACTCTTCCTTAGGCTTAGTACTTTATCTAGGTACCCATGAGGATGGCTCTCAGAGGTCTGATTTTAGGGGAAAGGCAGAGATGGAAAGGGCACAGGTCCAGGTGCTGGTGTTAGGTTCCTTCAAAACACAGCAATCTGAAGTCACCTTTGTTTTTCTATTTATCTTGATGAATCTGTGACTCATCACTGTGCTCCAATAAGTAGAATAATGAACTTTTATTTCATAATTTTAGTAATTCTCACTGTAGGATTTTCTTCTGCCCTGAATGCTGCTTTAGATCTTTGCTTTGCTCACTTTTCACTATCACGGTTTAGAAACTATCCTGGAACATCTCAAGTAGTACCCTGCCCCAGTCAGTTCTATTGCATTACTCTTCTTTATCGTCTTCATGGTAGTCAGTACTATCTGAAGTTGTCTTGTCTCCATGATTAGAATGTGAGTCCTTGAGAGCAAGGGCATTGTCCATCTCTTCCACAGAGGAATCCAGGGCATCTGTGATTTCAGGGGAGCTCCTGTTCCTTCGGGATTCCGGCAGTAGAGACCACCAAGGGCTGCCTCTAGCACAATAACACCTTCATGTGAATTAGAAAGAAACATCTTCTCTGAGTGAAATTTGTCAACAAGGCAGCTCCTCTTGGTAATCTGACACCCTAGGCACAAAGCTCGGCAAGTAGAAGGCCCTATGGCAAGGACTAGAAAAGTATGCAATTCCTGTGGGCAGTCCCATGCTAGGAGGCTCCACTGGTTGGATAATCTGCACAATCCCATAAGCAGTGGCATTGGTCCTATCTTTGAGATAGTTCCCCCCATCACCAATACATTGGACACCGGGGATGGCAGGGGTATCACATCCAAACTTAGAGAAGGGAGTGAGTTATGGTGGCAGAATATAGCTCACTCTAAGCTTGTCCCTGTCCCCCACTCATGCTCTGATACTACCAAGGATTATATTTTACATTTATGGCAAAGGACTGTGTCTTATTCATTTCTGATTCTCCATTGCCTAGCATAGGATTCAAAATTATTCAAGAAATTTATACTCATATTGTTAAAGGTAGGGGTGAGATTAGAGAAGGAGGGTAGATGCAGAGAAGAAAGAAGGAAGGAAGGAAGAAGGGAAGGAGGGAGGGAGGGAGGAAGAATAAGAACGGATAAAGTCAGATAGACTTTAACTGGCCTTGACTTGCTCACAGGGATGTATACTAGAAATGCCTATGTATAATCACACAGCACAGAGGTCCTTGGCCTTGAGAATGGTCAATGCATGTTTATGGAGTGACTTCTCTATGCCAGCCTGTTCTAATCCCTAGTGATTCAACTCTAAACCTATTCACTCGATCTCTCCACCCCATTTGCCTCTGCATCTTTGAGTGTCTTTTAACCAAAGTCCAAAGACCATTTTGGACACATTTCTGCCAAATCTTGGCATTCTCCTTTTCACAGTTTCACAGCTTCATTTTCTGGCCCCTAGTACACCAGAGAACGCTTGGGAGAACTTGCAATCCACATTGCCCCAATGGGCGTGACAATGGAAGCCAGCTGCCCTGCAGCCAGAAACTGACAGGGCTTCAGCTTTCCTTTGTCTGTTCATTCATTCAGCAGATATTTATTTCATGCTAAGTACTGCTCTTCTCTGAAATAAACTCCTCACCTCACCTTTAACCAACCTTCTCACAGATGAAGGTGTCTTTACTGTTAGCCAGTCCCTTTGAGGCACAACACGGTATGGACTCCAGTTGTGTTCCTGAACATGCGTGAAGGTGCATGGTGCATGTGCTTACTTCCCACCTCATTTAACTCTAGGCTTTTCTCATTCCTCAACAGCCTCATGCAGGGAGCTGCTGTGTAGAGAAGGTGCACTCCCACGCAGTCTCTCCTAAGGGTCTCACCCAGCAAAATATCTCCTTTTCCTTAAACTGTTACTATTGCTGTCTTTGAAATGTGAGAGTATTGTCTCTTTATAGCTACAGACTTGAAAAGAAATATTGTCTTACTTTTAGAAATGAAAATAAAGTTGAAATATTTAGAAGATTTTAAAGCATTTGATATTGACCTGAACATAAAAGACTGGATTGACATTGTCTTTATAAAAGTATCGTTTAAAGACATTGAAAATTTGTGAAGAAAAAGAAAATCAATATGAAACTAGAATGCAAAGCCATTTTACCCATCAGTCTATTCTTAAGTGTTGCTTTGGATTATAATACTGTCTGAATGGTTTGTCAGTTGAATGATATATGTACATTCTTTAATATCAACTTTCACATAGACAGAAGGAAGCAAAAAACAGTCACCTAGATTGCTCTACTAGAGGTACAAATGAGCAGTATAACTGATGAGGAAATTTTAAGACATTAATAAGATTAAGGCATAATGGGAAGAGTTTCAAAACCCAGAGAAATTGGTACACTATGGTGCATCCTGAGAGAAGCGGGTTTTGAATTTTCTTTATGCCAGTAGTTCATAGGAGAAATGGAGAACCACTTAAAAATGACTGTATAAATGCCATTTAGACACATGATATTGATGCATAAGAAATGCCAACCCCTTTTATTAAGAGTAATTATGGTGCCTAATTTTTTCAAGACACCAAATTATTCAAAAGACTCCAGAGAGCAGGGTTATGGCATTCACCTTTTCATGCTCTGCACCTGCCTAAACATAAATTACATCATCGGTTCTCAAACTCCTGTGTCCGAAGACCAACCTAATAAGTTTCTTACAAAGCAGATGCTGGCCCCCAGTCCCAGAGATGCTGAGTTAGCAGCCTAGGTGTCAAGGCCCCACGTCAGAATTTTTAATAACTACCTGTTGTGTTTCTGAAGCAGGTCACATAGAAGAAGTATACAGAAACTCTGCTGCACAAAATGCTTGGCGGATAAATAGGATCAATAATTACTAGCAGAATTTTTAAATACTTTTAATAACCTTCATCTAGCTAAAAGAATTGAAGCAGCTATAAGATCTTTGTGTTATAATAAAAGAATCTTTAAATCTCCATTAAAATCTGTAGGTGTTTAAGTGTAATTATTAGTCTATTGATGATTAATGAGTTTAATCTATTTGTCATCATATCTTATGGTAAAATTTTAAAATGTCTGAGTACAGTACCAATTTGCTCTGTTGGAAGACCACACAGAATATACACAGAACCTACAGTATATCAATGCAGAACCCTTTCACACAAATTTTAGCATTCTTACTTGGAAAAGATTTGAGAAGTATAGTAATAGTGAGGGTGGTGATCAAAATCTATCCATAATTCCCCAAACACACAATTAACCTTAGATTTTCTCTCCTCCTCATAGGCTTTCAATGTTCATTTTTTAAGTATTCATTCATCTCACAAAGTTCATGCTACTTTGATATTCATTCATCGTGGATAGCATGTCTATTGTTTTCAGAATCTTTTACTAGAGGCTTCGGAAGAAAATCCATTTTTTAAAAAGATTTCTTTTTTAGAGCAGTTTTAGGTTCACAACAAAATTGAGGGGGAGGTACAGAGATTTCCCATATACCCCTGCCCCCACACAAGCATAGCTTCCCCCATTATCTACAGCACTCACGAAACTACTTTTACATTTATTATCAAGGATGACTCTATATTGACACATCATAATCACCCAAAGTCCACAGCTTACCTTTGGATTCACTCTTGGTGTTGTGCATTCTATGGGTTTGGATAAATGGATAACGACATTTACCCATCATTATAGTATCATACAGAGTATTTTCACTGCCCTAAAAATCCTCTGTGCTCCACCTATTCAACCTTCCCCCACTCCTGCAATAACTGATTTTTTTTCTTGTCTCCATAGTTTTGCCTTTTCAAGAATGTCATATAGTTGGAATCATATTGTATATACCCTTTTCAGATTGGCTTATTTCACTGATTCTTATCTTTTTATGCTCTGCAAGTTTTAGAATTAGCAAGATTAAAATTATTTCTGTTTTCAATATCCAGCTACAATCTGGAAGAGTGAAAAGTTTTAGCTGATATTTATTTGAGTACATTTCTCCATTTATCTCTTTCTGATCATTTTTTAATACAAGTAGCATCAATGAACCATGTTTGGACTTTCTTTTTTATATAGTGCTTTTCTATTCAGCTTTACAGTTTTTGAGTTCATATATTACCCCTTTTCTCTTGGTTCATGAACTTTCTCCTAGAAGATTGAGTACTGTAGCTTCTTATCAGAATTTAAATTTTATTTATTATTTAATTTAGTTTTTGAAATTTGATATCCAAATAGGTCCCTGTGTAAGGCTACGGGTTATTTCCTTTTGTCTGTCTGTTGATGATATTTGAACTTTATGAGGGTAAGTGTCATTTAAATTTTCTTCTTTTCCTATCTATTTTTTTCCCAAAACTGAAACTTGAATAGAAGACTGTGGCAACTCAGAAGTACCTATCAAATGTCAACTAGGGTGTGTTATACCTGTGTGTCATGCCCCATCAAAAGAAACCTGGATATAAGACAGAGGTATAGGTCCTGAGTACACCCCTGCCCTTATCATAATTTCTCCCATATTTGTGGATTTCTTAGCAATGAGGTTTTGGTAGTTTGGAAGAACTATTTCAAATGTATTTCTCTGAAACATAAAGTGCTTGAGCTTATATTTTAAGCATGTAAACAGAAAAGAATTTTTTCACATAGTTTTGAGATGGAAACTCAGTAAATTTTATATTTATCACATCTATTGATTTTTTTAAAAAATCTAGTAAAGTAGAATTTTACTTTTATTTTGTTAGAAAAAAATTATTCTGACACTTGTTAAAATGGTAAGGAAGACTTTATTCAAGACTATTGCAATAGGAGAGAGAGAAGAGAGACGAGGCTCAACTCTGAATACAGCCAAGACAGCTAGGGATGTACAGCCAAAGAGCAGAGCGAGAAGGTCAACGGATGGAAGATTACTAAGAGGAGACATTGAGAGTAAGGGGATCCTTACTAAACTGGTCTGGCAAGATTCTCACAAAAGGTAGGCGAGGGGCTTAGACACCAAGGGCAGGGTGGGGGGTGAGGAACTGGATCAGATTATCAAGGGGGAGGGGAATGACTTGGAAGGATTCCTGCTAAAATTGGGTTATGTAGGCCCTGCAAGGACAGGACAGACAAGGAAGACCAAAGTTGAGGCCTAGTCAAAAACAGGGCTCAGAGGAGACTGAGTAAAGTTTGGTTAAGGAGAGACTCTTTGCCAATTTCTTTCAATTCAGTTTTAAAAATAAAGTGTTCAAAAAAATCTGACCAACTTTCTTTTACAATTTTATATTGGTATTAGGTTAAATTTTACAAGTCTTCATTTTGATTAATAAAATTATGTAATTCCTAAAAACACACTCAACTTTCCCTGAGTGTCGTTCCTGAATGCAAAAAGAAATCTAGGCAGTGTTACAAAGTACAAAATTATATTATGATGATAACACTGAAATAAAAAAGAATCATTTTCCCTACCCATATCTGAAGAAAACTCTTACAAAAACAAGAATCCCAATTGTCTTTTTCTTTTCCTGCCCATTTCCACATCAAGTATGCGGATGCCAGGGCTAAGTATACATTCCTACTTATTTTCCCATCCCATTCTCCTCTCCTGTTATTTCTTCATTTACATTATGAGCACTGGCCACACACTGGCATTCATGGAGTAGTTCGTATTCTTTTTTAATCAACGGCCACGGACTGGATGCATCATAATAAAGATGTTCTCTTGTTACTGGAGACTCCTTTGAGTCTACTGCCTGTCTCTGTCTAATAAATTTTTCTCTTTTGAGACCCAGAAAATTTTGACTCCTCTCTCTTTCCCTCTGGGGCTGAGGGAAGACTTAATGGAGCTTGGTCAGAAACCTTCTCTGTGCGTGACAGGCCATGACGTTGTCTCTATGTGCTCTTCCTGCCATGTTAACGCAGACTCCTGAGAAGATGCTGCTTCCCTGGGTCTCAGATAGCAAATGCACACAAATCACCACTGTCTTCAGATCCCCAAATTTAACTGAGGAATTTCTCTCCCATATACACTTCAGATCTTGGAGATGTAAGGAAATTGGGAAGAAGGAAAACTATTTACTGCTGTCTCCTGTGGAAAGCTATGCGTTGTTTAGAGCACAATCTTCCAGCTCGTCTGATTCTGGTGGAGGTTCAGTTTTCTTCCCTCCTCCACAGAATAAGCCAGTTTCACATTCATCTGTAAATTTAACATTCCTTTACTACACATAAATTTGTGCTTTTTTGTCTTCTCCTTTGAACTCGCCGTTATATCTTACAGGTTTCCTCATCAATAATGAGTTAAACAAAATCTTTAACAGACGTTTGTTTTATATCTGTATGAGAGTCATAATTATAACTTGAGGCGGGCCAAGGGAAGATGCTTGGCCTTTTCTCAAAATATTTACCCTGAATCTTTTCCCTGTGATATTTAGCTCTGTTTTTAGTTTGATCTTTCGTGTGGATAGAAAATATCAATCTCTATGGAGTTTTTTGCTCTCTTACACCTCAACTTTTTGTATTTAAAAATAAAAAATCTGCTACCCATCTTGTTTGATCATGCCATAACAATCTTCTCCTTGTGGGAAATGGAAGCTAAAGATCTCAAAATCCAAACTGGGGAGGGTAAAACAATTTTTTTTACATACCTGTAGGGAGACAAGGGTAAAAGAGAAAATGCTAATTGATTATAATTTTACAATATAATCTCATCACATTACCAGTAAAATATTTACACATTCTATCCAATTACATGTTTACATATCTTGGTCTTTGCCACTTCACACTCCTTAAAGCTCTCATATTTGTATAATTACATCCTAGGTCAGTGCCTATGCCCATAGTAAAAGTAAAGTTATTGGATAAAAATATTAAGTAAATTGTTTTTACCAAGATGTAAATGATCTATTTATAAAATATAATTAAATGATAAATTGAGAACTTGATTTTTTTATTTTTATAGCTTCTGGAAGGTTCAGATTTTACAAGGCTGTTATGATAGAGCTGAAGTTAAGATGCTGTACTCACATTTAAGTACTTTCCACAAACAAGTAGATCTTATTCATAAATTCTCTTATTATCACTTTTGTAGCTTTGTAATCCTCCCTTTCCAGTGCAATTTCCTGCCTTAAGGTTTGAAATATTTTAATCCCATGTGTAATAAATCACATTTTTGCTTGAAAAAATAGGCCCCCCTGTGTGTAAGGAGAAACAATCATATTTTTTCTTTTGTTTATGTAGTTAATGCTTGAATTCAATTCCATATAATAAAACAATTTGATCTGGAGGCTCAGTTTTTGCATCTGTAAACTGGCAGCAAATAACAGCTACATCACAGAAGTGTTGTGGGAACTAAATGAGAAGACTTGTGTATATTGTCTAGGAAAATGTTGATCACAAAGAAGTTCTTAATAAGCATCCATTTCCTCTCCCCTTCCCCTTGGATATGTCGTAGACCTTTGGCATGTTAACTTTGGTCTTTGAAGGTTTTCCTATTTACAAGTGACATCAAATGGCCATGATATATGGTGATCTGTAATTTTTCTGACTCAGAAATTGGCACTATGTGTGTTGTGAGATGCAAGAAAATAATCACTTATGTTCAGATGGAAGTTAGCAACTCCCCAGTTTCCCCATCTCAGTGCAACTTTGTGGTTCTCTTCTCACCATCACGTACAGAGTAGTTCCATGAAGTTTTACTTCATTACACTTTTCAGAGAAAATTCCTCTCTGTAGTGATGATCAAGAATTTGGGGATTTTCTGTTTCTTTGAGGTGGTCCTGGTGACCCTGCAAGGTCATCTAGTCGCAGCTCGGATAACTACGCAGGGGTCCTGGTGATGAACAGCATCACCTTGTAACCCAAACCGGATGACATTTCCAGGACTCTTACTGAGGTTTATATTCTGTTTAGAGGCAGAGATAAGATTCCTTGAAGGCTATAATTAGACCTATCTTCAGAAGACAATGTTTCCTTTGCTCATTTATTTGAAAAGTTTTCTCAAGTTTTCTAATGGGAAAGGATGAAGGACAACGTAAAATTTGACTTGCAGACGGCCACGTGAAGCTTTACTTGCTTGCACTCTAAGACAGAGTGACCATTAGAAGCGTATTCCAAACTCGATTCACAGCTATCTTATTGCATCGCTGAGTACAAAGTTTCACTCTATTTTAATCACTCCATTTGTGTTAAAATCACACAGATATCATAAGTCTTCCTATTATTATTAAGAGTAATTATCATATTATGAAAAGAAATACAGTTTGGGCTTTAAAAAATTCGTCAATAATTAAATACGTCTAACAAGAGCAACAATGCTGGGCATGTCTAGAGAGCTTCACTGTTTACAAAACTTTTCATAGCTGCGTCCGACCTCTCCCTGTTCTTCTCTGGTTCGCGCTATCCTCCGCCATCTTGAATTCATCCTGTTCAGACTTCCTTGCTGCTTCACAGATTGCCACCCCCACAGGCTGTGGCACTATCTTGCTCATCTTTTATTCACTACAACGCCTTGTGTAATGTTTTATATCAGTGCACTCCAGAAGCCATTTGGGGGCCCCCCTTCCTTCAGATTTTAGTAAATGATTTCCTTGAAATTCCCCCTTCCGTGAAGGAAGTTGTTTTTCCCTTTGATACGTGCGGAACACTTTTGCTCTCTTCTCAAGCTCCCATCTCGTGGCCAAAGTGTTTATCAAGTTATTTTCCAAACAAAGATTAGAAAATAAAAACAAAGATTTCCAAACATTTCCTACTGAAAAAAATTCTTGTGTTATTTGTCGAGAAAGTGAGAATCATCAAGAAAATTTGAAATGTACAGAGTTTTAATGATAATAAAAGATATATCTCTAAGTTCTTTTAGAAGCATTGGTGTATCAATAGCTTGAGAGCATTTAAAATTAATTATTTAAATACATAAAAATGCCATTCCTTTGAGTGGTACCTAAAGAAACATTTTCTAAGTTAATTCCAGGTTATCTTGATTCTCTTTGTATTTTTCTCCTTTAACACGTGAAAGCTTTTTCTACACATATTACCTGTCATTCTTTATCTGAATTTGTCTAAATGAATGTTACATCCTATGGTTTAAAATCAACTGTATCTCACCTGTGATATGTGGCTTGGGTCTCACTTGTGTCTACTGAGAATAAATTATTTTGAATATTTTTAAACTACTGCAGAGTTTGAGATGATTAAAGAGTGGAAAATAATAGTAAATAATATATAATGATCCCCACTTTGTGCCAGTGTATTTATTTTCTATTTCCTAGCAAATTACCTAAAACCGAGTGGCTAAAATTAGCAGCCATTTATTATCTCATAGTTCTGTGGGTCAGAAGTGTACCTGGCTCATTTGACTTCTCTGCATGGATCTCATGAAGTTGAAATCAAGGTGTAGACTGAGTTGGGCTCTTACCCGGAGCCTCTGAGGAGACCCCACTTCCAGGTTCATTCAGGCTGTTGGTAGAAGCCAGTCCATTCTGGCTGCAGAACTGAGGTCCTCACTTCCTTGCTTGCTGTTGGCCGGAGCTGTTCTTGGCTTCTAGAAGCTACTCTCAGCTCATGTATGTGGACTCCTCCATTTGCAAAGCCACAATAGTGTGTCAGATATTTCTCATGCTTCATATCTCTCTGATTCTCCTTTCATCGCCAGCCAGAGAAAATTCTCTACTTTTAAAAGACTGAAGTGTTTAGATTAACCCCGCCCTTTTGATAACTCAAAGTCAACTGATTCTAACCTTACTTACATCTGCAAAATGCCTTTTGCTCTGGAACCTAACATAATCAGGGCAATGTTGATGTGCATGATTTGCTTGATATCGTATGCATGATGTCCCATCATGTTCGCAGTCCCAGGAATCAGAGTGAGCAATCTTGGGGGTCATTTTAGGATTCTGTCTACCACAGCTAGGAAGTTTTCTATACACTTTACAGAAAAAATATCTATGTTATTGAACTATCAGAACAATCTTAAGAATAAATACTCCATTTATGCTTATTTTACTGATGAGGAAACTGAGCTACCAAAGAAGAGAACTTGCTCAAGCTTATTCACCCAGTAAGAAATAGAATAAGGCCTTAAAACCCATTCTAACTTCAGACTGACCACATAAACACTACGCCAAAAGATGCTTTCAACTGTTTAAGAAGGAAATGTATAAGATAGTAATAGACTTGTTATACCATGACTTTCTTCATAGAATATTACATTTTTTAGAACTAATTAGAAACCATCCTACTGTGCATATACAAATATTTGATCCCATTGGCAGAGATGGAGAAGGCTATTTAAAAAAATAATTATGTTCTCCTTCCAATTTAGAAATATCTAGTCCTGACTCCTGCTTCATCACTTAAGCTTTGACTTAGCACAATGTTATTGTTGTTTTTCTTTTTCCTTTGCTTTACATTTTTTAGTTTTTTAAACATTTGCTTAATCAAAACTATGCAAGTCATAAAAATATTTGAGGACTAAGTTCAATAGTAAGTGTAAAAATTTTGTAGAATGCCTGGAACAGTTTTTGTTTGGATTAATCCAGCTTGAATTAAAATAGCAGCAACTAAAAGTTGTCTAATGAATCAGCAGTAATTCGCTTAGCATTTTAGTTCCAAAGCAATTAATTTTTTGAAAATGCCAATTATAAAAGGGAAAATTATCAAATGTACAGGTTGTCTTCAGGAGAAGTTACTGAGCAAACATTTAATAAGTGAATGCACACATTTTGGAGTAGAGAGTTGAAGAGATTGTCTATTTTTTGGTATGTTATCTTGTTTATGATATATGTTATATGTTACCATATATTGCTTGTGTGAACTTGAAATATTTCTTAATCTCTTTATGTTTCAGTTGCTCATCTGTAAAATAGAATAAAAATTGTAAGTACCTCCTAGGATTTTTTGACGATTAAATGGATTGACCCACAAAAAGTAATTTGTGTTGCTTCTGGTAAGTAGCAAGCTTTAAAAATCAACTATTAACATTAGTAGTAGCAGTAAACAGTAAAATTTTGTGAATTTGTGTGCTAAATGTGAGTTTCGTGCTTCAATTCATTTTACTTTGTAACATTTGGATTTTAGTGTCTCAACTAGTCCCCAAAAGAGAAGAATGCAAAATCAGAAGTTTTCTTTGAGTGAGTGAACTACATAAATCTCAGTGTCATTTGTCTAAAAAGTTGAATTACTGCATAACCAACAAATATGTTTCATATTCTTCTAATCTTTCATTTTCTCATTTTCAGTTTTTTCTTCCCCTCTTCTCTCCTTTCTTGCTCCATTTACACAGATTTTAAGAAATAACATAAAATATGAAAGCTTAGGGAATTCAAAAAACCTAATTTACCATTTTCTGAGTCAATCAAAGGCCAGCATTATTAACAACAGCACATGAACACTCCTTAACCATTGCAAATACAAAGGCTGTGGAACCCATGTCGCCACTTCTCTCCCTCACCTCATAATTGCTGCAGGAGCCTAGTTCTTGCAGGATGGATAATTTTCCATCAAAACCCAGAGTTATCAAATCCTCAAACTTGGAAAATGTTTCAAACTATTTTCTCCCCTAGACTGTAATTGTTATCTTAATATTGCTGAGGTACAGGGCAGTTTTCCTTGGCTATGCCTCTCATGCTCTTTGGTTATGTTCTTTGCCCATTGCCGCCATGTTTCTTCCTTCAGCTTCTCCTTCCTGGGAAGCTCAATCAGATTAATGGTGCTGGATGCCACTCATTCATTGAACAACTTTTAAGGAATAAAATCTATGTATCCAACACCAGATGGTGTAAGATCACCACCATGATCTTCTGATATTTTCCATTAATACTCAAGGTAATATTTGCACAATAAATCAAACCATGGTGTGGAGAATATAACAACACCAAAATCATAGAAATGCAGGACTGCAATGAGATTTTAATAGTTAAGACTTCCACTTTCAAGCAAGACTGCAACTAATGCCAGAGAAATGAGACTGTTTTAAAACTCTCAGTAAAGTGATTCCATAGCTTCTCTCATTAACTTACTGTAATGTTTTATTCAGAAAAAATAGATGAAATAAGGATTTTCCATAGTATACTTGCAAGCCACATTTAAATTTAATAATGTAGATATTTCTGAAGATCAATATTTAACAGATCAGGAATTCTTCAAAGATGACCATATTTGTAATTAAAGAGTTTTTAAAACACATAAAGGTAGTAATTTCCAACCCAGGAAAAATACATTCTCAAATCTTCCAACTTTTCCATTGCCATGAATTTTTCTTCAAAAGTGTTAATGTAAATAGTTCCCCTCTTTTGATCATTCATAGGAGTTTTTTTTTTTTTTTTCTGCTTTATCTCCCCAAACTCCCCCTGTACATAGTTGTATATCTTAGTTGCAGGTCCTTCTAGTTGTGGGATGTGTCATAGGAGTTTTGACTTGTTTGGTGTTTCTCAAATTCTGCTGCATGGACCAGCTGTGTCAGCATTATCTTGGGTATTTGTCAAAAGTGCCTATTCGTGGGCCCTAGTTCACAGCTACTGAATCAGAAATGTTGGTGCCTTTTAACATTGTTATGATATTTTGTTCTTCATTATGTTCTGATTTGCATTATTCTTCAATTGCTTGATTATGTGTCTAGCATACAGATCATTCATTAAATGGAATAATTTCCCAATAAAATTGTAAGCTCTTTTGGAACACTAGGACACCACTATATTCTTCTTCGTATGTGAGGAGTATAATATATACAGTAGATACTCTATATATGTATATATATACATATGTATATATGTATACAGTAGAATATAATATACATATATAGTATAATATAACAAATATGCATAACACAGTAGAGATTCAGGATGTTGAATGTGAATTTCACCAGATCTTTATTGCTTCTTTATATCCCCTATTTCTTTTTTTTTTTTTTTGAAGATTGGCACCTGAGCTAACATCTGTTGCCAACCTTCGTTTTTTCTTCTTCTTCTTCTTCTCCCAAAAGTCTCCCAGTACATAGTTGTGTATTCTGGTTGTAGGTCCTTCTGTTGTGCTATATGGGACGCCACCTCAGCATGGCTTGATGAGCAGTGCCACGTCCACACCCAGGATCCGAACTGGTGAAACCCTGGGCCACCGAAGCAGAACGTGCAGACTTCACCATTGGGTCATGGGGCCGGACCCTACATCCCCTATTTCTTAACTCCATTAAATTATTTTTTAACCCACTCTAATTTAGTGGAATGTATTACATTTCATACCTTACATATCCATGTTTTAAAAATTCTGAGCAGATTTCAGTCCCTCTCTCCCCTCTCTACTACTCCTAATGATTCCCATGCTGCCTCTCTCACTTGGATCACCTCGTCCTTGTCCTTAGTTCCTCCCACTGCTTTTATATTTCCTGTGTCTTTATACCTGATGGCTGCTAACCGGGTAAATCTTAAGAGAAATATCGAGTACTGGATAAGGTGGATGCTTCGATATTCAATTATCATCTATTGTCTGTGTATTCCTTTTTTTATATGTGAAATTTTGCTTCAATTACTGTCACTTGTTTTAATATAAAATATAAAATAGTAATAATAATGCACATGGGAAAAATATATTTCCTCTAATTTGTTAATATTGTAACAACAATTCAATAAAAATCTTTAATGATATCTTGGGATATATGTCCCTAGTTATGCACTAGGTTAAACTACTACAAGAAATTTCTGGATCAAAGGTTTTTTCTTTCTTTTCTTTTCTTTTCTTTTTTTTTTTGGCTTTCCGTGCATATTTGTTGTTTACTTTATGGAAGGTTGTACTGATTTACATTCCGGGTGTTTTGAAGCTCAGTTTTGCCGACTCAGAACTCTATGAAGTCTCCCAGGTACACGGAAAGGCTGTTTCACGTAACAGCAGGATGGTTTTTGTTTTGTTATAAATATCAGTCCTTTTACTTTCTGTCATTTAGTTGTTTTTAAGTCCATGTATTGCACTGATGTCCTCAGTAAAGGTTTGATGTCTTTATTTGGTCTTAGCTGAATGTTCTAGACCGTCATCCTTGACACCTGGTGTGAAGCGCTCTTCCATGTATACAGTCTCATTGAAAATCACCAGGCAACTCTTGACTCATTTGCACATACCACTTTCTGTATATTTCTTTCAGTTTGGCATTTAGTAACTGAAAATTTGGAGCATACTTTCTCTTAGTCTCAACAAAAACATTTTCACAATTTTTTTGGAAGTTTAAGACCAGTCTTAGTATTCATCTCAGAAGACCTCATTTTAATACTTCATTCCATTTATCACCTCACTAAACCTATTCTCTGCCCTAAAAATATCTTTCCCCTCAAATAACTAACAGATTATTCCAGAATTATTTTCTTGTACAGAAACAATGTTGCCTTTCAACTTCTCAAAAAGGAAGGGAACTAACACTTATTGAGCATTTATTATGTAAAGCACCTAACACTTTACACATGATTTCATTTAGCATTTTCAACAATCTTGTCATGTAGGTATCATTAACATATTTATAGATGATAAGTTTGAAGCTGTAACTGTTTTAAAGAGGGTTCTTCCCAAGTTCAAAGTTTACGTTCTTCTTTGTTTAATTCTTTCCTTGTTAATACTCTTGTTCTTTTTTATTCACTTTTAATTGCAAAAGTGGTCAATATTCACTGTAAAAGATAGAATAACGTAGTATATAAGTGGAAAGTGAAATCCATATTCATCCAATACTTGTAAGTTACTCCCTAGGCTGTTGTGAAGCCTGTGAGCAAACAACAGTGAGAAGAAACAAATACTGTTCCTTATCTCAAGAAGTTTTGTAATTTCTCCTTCTCAGAGAGAGGTATTAGTCAAATAATCCCACTAATAAATATGTAATTATGAAAAAATAAATGCTCTAAAGGAAAGTAGAAATTTTGTGAGAGCAAATAATGAAGGATATTCAGGATTAAATGGGTAACATTGGCTGATGGGAGGGGTGGGGATGGGGGATGTTGTTCCAGCGTAGACAAGAACCTGTAGTCAAAGAGACCATGGCCCTTTGAGAAGCTACAGAGGGCTAGAGTGGGAGATGTTCAGAAAGAGGCATAGTGAGTGTTGACATGAGTTTGGAGAGATGGGCAGAAACCAAACCACATAGTGGCTTCTGGGCCATGTTAAAGGTTTTGCTCTTTATTCTAAGAGCAATAGGAAGTCCATTATGAGTTGTAAGCTGAGGGTTTGAGGTATGCAAGAAATCAGGATAAAAAATTTACTCTGGTTGCAATGCTGACTGCTTTAGAGAGAGTTTAGAATGGACTATGTGGGCACCAATTCATACAGAATGTATCTGATCCACATTTAGAAAACAAATAGGTAAAACATGGTGAAAGATTGGATATGAGAGGTGAAGAAGAGAGAGAGATGAGGGATGATGACTGAGATTTTGGCTTATGGAATTAAATGTCTACTAAACCAATGACTCAGTTATGCAATATAGGACAATATAGACCTTAATTAAGCAACCCTATAGAAGAGTCTGAAGCTCAGGAGAGAGAATTGGGCTGGAAATATATTTGTGTGGGAGTGTTGTGTGTATAGAAGGTGATTGAAACTATGGCAGTTGATGAGATTGCCCAAGGATCCAATATAAAAGGATACATGAAGAGAACCTTGGACTGAGTCTTAAGGACATCCAACATTTAGTGATTGGGTAGAGGAGAGTGCTTATTGGAGAAAGAGAGGAGTTCTAGAAAAAAAGTGTTCCAAGTGGGTGTAATAAACACTACAGAGAGGTGAAAAGTGAATATTGAATTCACGGCCATGAATATCATTGATGACTTTGTTGAATAGCTCTTCAGGAGTGATAAGGGTAGAAGCCCATTGGTATTGCCAAGAAGTGAGTGAGAGTTGAGAAAAACAATAATGTATAGTGACAACTAGTAGAAGAAATTTGGTTGGGGACAGAAGAGAGAAAAGGTAGTATCTGGAGAGTTATATAGGGTCTTGATTATTTATATATTGACTTTAGATAAAGGTGTTTGAATAAGTTTAATATTTATGGTAAAGATCCAGTTGGCAAGGAACAAATTAATGTCAAGGAGAGAAAGGAAAATCGACAATGTCAGGAGGCCAGCTGGGAGGACTCCAAGGTGTAGGAGCTGGATCGGCCTTGAAAGAAGGAGGGACGATTTGCTGTTTTGCTTTAAACATCTTTTTTCACACATTTATATATTACTGCTGACTTTATAGTCTGAGCTCCTTAAACTGTGACTCTACTACTTTTTAATCTCCAGTAATATTAAGATTAAACACTTAATAATAAAATATACAGAAAAACACAGAAAATTTTTAGAATTTCCCATCTTCTAGGGGTTTGGCAGTTATCTTACAGGCAGAACAGTTTAATGCCCAGGAACCTTTTGTTTTGTTTTGTTTATTTTCTTTTGGTCAACCCCAGTGAATCTCAAACTTAATGTTCACAGAAGTTACTACGTAGGATTGTGTATGTGCTGTCACCCCCTCCACAACACTGGATTTTATCATATTTGTTTTTTCATTTTTGTCAACTCAGTGGAAACTTACTCATTTTATATTAATTAGTCCATGTTCTTCCTACTTCGACACAGAGAATTTAGTGTGGAGGAAGCTTTATAGACTCCTTATTTTAGTTCTAAATAGTAAACATGTCCAGAATTTGTTTATGTTGGATTAACAAGAATTTAAAGAAAAGCTCTATCCTTGGCCAAAGTGATCCTGTATTTCATCCCCTTAGCAAGTACCTACTCTGGAGAAACGAAATGCAAAAAAAAGTAACACTTTCATGTGAAAAGACCCTTTCACAAATTTACTTATAAAAGTGTACATGCTTCATCAAGAACTTTGAAGTCAAAGCCCATGTCCTATTCATGTTATTTATCCTCAAGCTTAGTGATATTCAGCAATGTATGTTAAATATATGAGTTCATGAATGAATGGTTTATGATTTGTTATATCTACATAGAAGTGAGATTTTAAAAAATGAACATATTAGTGTTGTTGGAGACTATTATTTTTATTGACCACTATCATAGTTACTTAAAATACGATATTGCTAATCCTCACAACATTCTATAAATAATTATTATTGGTTCCATTTTACAAATGAGAAAATTGAAGCCCAGAGATTTTAGGAAAGTTGTGCTGGTTCGCACAATAACAGGTAAAAACCTGGGAGTCAGTTCTATGTCTGACCCCAGAGTGCATGATCTTTCTGCCATGTCTTGAATGGTCATACATGTGTTTGGGTTATAAAAACTTGCAATAATGAGTATATCTATTTCCCCTCAAAAACTTCTACCCAGATAGATCTACAGGGTAGAAACCCTATAATTTTAGACATTTTACTTTGATTTATCTTCTGGACAGAACCATTAGATTTTCTCAATACATGGTGTACTATAGAAGTGTGAAAAATAGGTCTTCAAGTAGGCTTCTTCTTGGAAAAAAATAGAACGATATGTGCAGGCATTTAAATATCAATGTTAGCTATTTTCCTAAATTTTTTCTAATTGAATTGAAAACATATCTTACTTAAATATCATATTAGAAAATTTAGTAATAATCAAATACTTGTCTGATCCAAAATATTTAACTCTTTAAAAAAAAATCTCACTCTGGTTTTAGTCTAAGGGGCTTTAGAAAGAACTCACACTGAGTTCTGCTATTAACTGAGTCAAACTTTTCCAAGGTACCCAGTGGAACACCATCCTGATTTGGGACTTTAAGGTAATTGGCAATGAAAGCACTCACAGGCAACATTCTGATCATCCGATGGCCTTCCTGTGACCTAGCCACAAGCACTCTATTAATCTACTTTATCATGGGGATTAGCAAAGAGAGGGCTGCATCCTTCCACCAGGCACATCTGTTCCTAACTTTTCTTATCTCTCCACATCCATTTTGTCCAGTACATCCATTCTTCATCAGCCATGAATGTCTCTGCTTTTGAGAAGGAATCATTTTCTATTTTCTACTTTTTTACTTCCATAAAAAAATTTAAAAACAAAAACATTCCTATTCTGTCCTTTCCTGTCTTATAGCTACTTCCAAATACATAAAGTGTTGGAGTTTGCTCATAGAACATAATACAACATACCTGTCCTTCCCATCAAGTTTTACAGTTTTGCTACTTTTAACAAGAACAAGCCTTGTTTAAAGCCATGAATGATATCCACCAGAGCACCATTTCTATATTTGCTTTAAACAAATGCATGAGTGCTTATGAGATATCTCACAAAATGAGTCATGCTAATGGCAATCTCTTAACCTCTGACTCAGCCACATTTAAAGGAAGAAGCAGGGGCCTGGGTCTGGTTGATGGGGTGTCCCTCCACACCCTCCAGCCTGGGACCTGTGGTGTAGGAAGCAAGGCAGGCTCACCAACAAGCACCTTCCTCTCAAGTTCATGTTCTTCCTCCCACTCTGCCTCTGAATAATAGCGTTCTTCACTGGGGAGAAATCTTGTTGCTTTAATTATAGTGGCAAATAAACAGACAGTCTGTCCAAAACAACCTGTAACCACTTCTGAATGCCATATTTATCTTTAAGTTTTAATTTTTTAAATTAAATACCTATTTTCATTAGTTCCTACAATGACTAAGAGAGATATAATAGAATATCACTTATCTGTATCTTAAATATTATTTAAACAATTTAGAATGTTTTTCTTTCTATATTTAGTAATAGTATAAAAAAGGAAGAAGTCATCACAGAATACATCTCTGCTTCCATGGTTCAGATTTTCCTACTCTTATAAATAGCTAATAAGGTTTACAGCAGAAATACTGGTGACTTCTTGGACAAGCGGTTCATGTGATATATGAGATTATACATATATGTGTGTGTGTGTCTATAATGAATTCACATGTACTCTAAAATGTCAGCTATATGGTAGCTTTTGATTATTTGTTTGTTTTAGTGGACATTAACTAATAAAATATTTCCTACCGCCAAAAGAATCTTTTATGCGTGCACATGCTTATCACAAAGACATCAACATACTCTATGGTAAGTTTCTGCAATAGCAGCTGAAAACGGTTTGGAGTTTGTTGGGCTGGAGCATTTTGATAAATGGAGATAAACGATTAAAATTGTTCAGTCTTCTAAGCCCTAGCAAAATATGACAGCACATAAGTCTCCAAAGAGATGTACGTTTGCTCTCACAGCTGGCTGTCCACAGCCGCACCATGCTCTGGGGAGCCCTGCAGACCTAGTGGACGAGGAGAGTGTTTCACAGCTGTAAGAGATTTAGATCCCCTTAAAGTATTGCTTGAGGTACAACAAACCGCTGTTTCAAAGAAAGTGAGCAAGGCCACAGGGTGTTCACGAGATTCCAGCCTTAACCTGGGGAAGCTCACCTGTCAAAGCAGGCTCAGTAAAACCATCACTGAATTGTTAGCTGACATTACAAAACATCTAAGATGTCATCATGTGTTGGGAACAAATCTGTGCATTTTCCCATGTTGTTCCTGGGGCCAGAGAATCGCAAAACATAACAAAACACTGTGAATAAAGGCATGTGTGTGGAGAACTTCAGTTGTCTGTGAGGAAGGCATGATGTGGGAGAAAGTGGCTATGTTGTGTGTTATGGGAGGGGAAGCCTGGAGGAGAGAGGAAACTGTGTCTGTTGGGTGCCTTTTATGTACTGATAATGTGGACTCCCTGTTCTACGCCCTGCTCCATGGTGGGCCCAGCCCTCTGTGGTGACAGCAAGGGCAGGAAACACAGCCAAGAAGCAGACTGCCTAGATTCATTGTACCCCTCCAGTCAGCAGAAGAATGAGCAACCACATTTTCCCGGTCCTGATTCCACATTTCTGGGATTTCCTTCCAAGCAGAGAGGCAAATGTGTGAGTCAGACAGCTTGGCTATAGGACTGCCCAGTTTGCAATTAACATTGCCACTGACGGAGTCAACTAGAGAAGCAACAATGCAGGTAACTGAAAGGATTCGTTTCTTCTGTACAAGACTCAGTTTAAGCAATTTATACAAAAGTCATATTCTTGTCTCATAATCTCATTCTTAATATGCATCAAAAATCCTTCCCAAACTTGTACTAGAACTTCTTCCTTTTTATTTCACAATATTTTATTGAGATATACAAACAGCGTATAAAAGAACCCAAATTTCTTAGCTCACAGTTGGCGTAGATCAGAGATCTGGATACTGCATAGCTGGGTTCTCTGCTAAGGCTCTCACAGGTGGAGAGAAAGATATCACCGGCTGCATTCTCATCTGAATCTAGGGATCTTCTTGCAAATTCATTCAGGTAATTGAAAGACTTCGATTCCTTGAGGCTGTAGAATTGAAATCTCCCTTTCTTTGCTGGTTATCTCTCAGCAGCTAAGCAGCTGCCCGCATTCCTTGCAATGTGGCACACTCCATCTTCAAAGTCAGCAGTGCAGAATTTCTCTCCCATTGAATTCCTCTGATGCTTCAAATCTCTATGTGCAGGCAAATCTCTGCCCCTTTGAAGGGCTTGTTTAATTAGGTCAGGTCTACCCAGGATAGCCTCCCTTTCATAAAGTCAGCTATGCTATGTAACATCACCTAGTAAGAGAGTGAAGTCCACCATTTTCCCAGTCCCAGGGATTATGCAGGGTATGTACAATAGGGAATGGGGACATTGGGACTGTCTTAGAATTCTGTCCACCACATCTGGAGACAAGATCTATGCAGTGGATTGTGCAGCAGCTGCTGGGCCATGTTATGGATTTTTAGGAGTTCTTTGTATATTCCGAATATGAGGCCTTTGTCAGATGTATGTATTGCAACTCTATTTTCCAAATCTGTGGCTTGCCTTTTATGACTTAACGGTAACTTTGATGAGCAAAAGTTTTAAATTTTGGTAGTCAATCTTCATTTTCTTCTTTTATGATTAGAGCTTTATGTATTGTGTTAAAAAATTTGCCTACACCAAGGTCACAAGAATTTTTTGTTTTCTTCTAGGAATATTATAGTTTCAGCTTCCACATTTATGTCTCTGATCCAGCTTCATATTTTTTTCATATGCTGCAAGGCAGGGATCAAGTTTCAATTTTTTCTCTGTATGGATATCCATTTGCTCCAAATTGAGGTATTATATGTGTTTTTCTCATTATAATGTCGTCACCCTAAGGTGGTGTTTCTATTGCCAGGGAACTATGCAAATTTGGAGATAGTCCACCATGCGTTGCTTGCATTTCTACATATCTTGCAGGGTGTAGCGGGAATGCAAGGCCCTGACTATACATTATCTGGACGATTTCTCAGGGTTGTGTTAGTAGAAAACGACCTTGAAAGATGAAGTAAGTTTCCCTCTGGGACAAAGAGCAGCCTTTCTTATTGTATTTTATAAAATCAGTGGATTCACCAAGCTCAGCGTTCCTTAGCTGTGATGCCAAGCACTGTGTACATAGCATCCATCAGGGCCATATTACACCACTCCCACTGGACTTCTGGGGAGGAGATCTCATGTAAACATGCTGATGCTCATGGTGCTTGCTATGCCATGAGTAATGAAGTCCTTTGTTTCTGACCCAGGAATCTCCGGTCTTCAGCGAGCATCCTTGAAAACAGTAACAGGCTTATTGTCTTGTAAGTGGGATAAAATCAAATTCAAGATCTGACTATGTCATCTAATTCTAGATCAGAACACCCTATTAAGTGACTATTTTTATTACCGTTCCATAGTTTAAAACACCGAGACTGCAAGAGGCTAAGGAGCTTGCCCAGTTTTGTTGAGCTACACAGCCAAACCTCATTTTTTAACATTTTTAAATCGTGAGATGTGGCATAAATATAGAAATGTGCATAAAATATACATAGAATTTAAGGAATAGTTACATAATGAACACCCATGGAACCACCACTTAGGTCAAGAACAGGAACATTGCCCCCACATCGAAATCCCTGCATGGGTTTCTTCCAACTTACATCTCCCTTTTTCTCTCCTGTAAGTAGTCCTTATCATGATTTTCATGATAGTCAGTGTGCTGTTTTCTTTATAATCACTTATATATCCATAAACAATATGGCTTGAGTTTTCCTGTTTTTGAGCTTCATATAAATAGGTATATACTCTATGAATTATTTTGTGTAATGCTTCTTAAGATCAAAATGTTTCTAAGATTTAGCATTGTTGCTTGTAGCTCCTCTTTATTCACTTTCATTACAGCATAGTGCGTTGTGTTAATATGCATAGATTTCTTTATCAATACTGCTATTTTCAAAGCGAGCTATTACCAAAAACAAAGAGTTTTTATAAGCATTCTTACACAAATTTTTTTTGTGATCTCATGCTTTCGTCTTTCTTTCATATACACCTAGGAGTGGACTTCCTAGGGCATTGGGTAGGTTATGTTTTCCTTTGTTAGAAAATGCCAGAAAGTTTTCCAAAGTGATTCCACCATTTTACACTTACAACAGCAGTGTATGAAAGTTCCAAATGCTCCATGTTCTCATCAGTACTTGGTGTTGACGGCCTTTCTAATTTTAGCCATTCCGTTTGTTATGTAGTGGGATTTCATTGTGGTTTTAGTTTTCATTTCTCCGATGACTAATGAGATTGAGAATGTGGTCGTATGCTCAGTGGTCGTTCAAATATCTTTTGTGAAGCACCTGTACAATTATTTTGCCCAATTTTTAATTGATTTGTTTTCCTTTTTCTCTATTGATTTGTAGGTATATAAAAATATTTATCTCTTTTCAGTTAAGGGACCTGACCTGTAAATTTATCTCATAATTTTGCTCACTTTCTGATGGCCAGAATCATCACATGCACGCAGGTGGTGTAAAGGCAGTGTAGGAAACGTATTCTTACCTGGGTGGCAGTGTGCCCAGCCAAAACTTTACCATACAAAAAGGAAAATACTGATAATATGCAGAGCAATCAGCCACTTCTACTCTACTGGGGCTGGCCCTAAAAATTTAAGTCTTCATTAGTGTTATGTGATGCACATGGAACTTTCGGAACTAGTTATAGAAGCATCTAAAGCTCAAAAATTATTACTAAAACTTTGTTTTGTTCAAGGTGAGTCTTGACTGGAAATAAATGTATTTCTTACAGCAATTAATTCCATGCATCAGCCCTGCCTATAATGCTAGGCCAAGTTGCACCTCTGTAATTTAATGTGCAACCACGCTGGCGGGAGCACTAAGCTCTGGCACCGCGTGATGGCGTTTTGTGGTATTCAGCATGACCCACACAAGTGCGCTAACTCCTAAAATTATCTACCCAGGCCACATCAGTTAAAATCCAACTACACAACCGGAAAAACCGTTCACATGGACAAATAGGTCCTCACAAACTGACAGCACTAAAAGGCCACGTGATCTACTTCCATCTGCAAGCATTCACTGTAGCCAGATCCCACTCCTTGTCAGTTCCTTGACTAGTGTTCTGAATATTGGTGAACTGACCCAAACGAGACACAGTTGGAGATCAGAAACTCTGCTTTGTATGACAGATTGTTGAAGACTGTAGCCTCGTAATGCAGCAACAATAGTTTCCAAACACTGAGTCCTGAATTAGAAGATTTGACCAGCAGGCAGCGCTGGATGATCACAGGCCTCCTGTTGCAGTGGAAGTGCCTTTACCACCCAACTCAAAACAGAGCTAAGGGAGGAACAAAAAGGGAATACTCTGGGCAGGCGAGGAGATTCCAAAGAGGAAAGAGGGAGCAGCTGCCCCACATATCCCCATGTGGGAACTGTTCCTGTAAGATTTTCCTCTTCTCATGAGAATCAGTGAGTAAAGGAAACATCAGAAACAACTTTACCCTATCCAACCCCAAGTACACTCTCTGCAGTAGATATAGTTAAAATAAAATGGTACAGAAAGACTGAGTATAAACTGTTGAACACTAAGGTATCAAACAAAAATAAATCAAAGTGATAAGATTCATATTACATAAAGCAGAACTAAAGGAAAAGAGATTTACCTGAGACAATATGAGATTTTCTTCTGCTAAAGTATTCTGTTCAAAATAATATAGAGTTAAAACTGCTACCTACTAAATAGCTCAGACTGCAAGCTACGAAATAAAAACAGATTGAGATATAAGGACAATTGCCATGAACATAATAATAATAGAACGGCCTGCCTTGATCAATCAACAACTAATTAAATATACAAAAATAAATAAATATAGAGGAATTTGAATGATATAAAAGGATGATTTAATAGATTCCCAACAAAGTATATACCTCTTTTCAACTATCCACAAGATAGTTATAATGTTTTTAAAAATTTTCATCCATTACACCATAAAAAAGTCAACAAATTTCCATACTAGAAATAGCATAGGCCTCATTTCCTGATAAATTAATGCAATAAATTTAAGAATTAACATAGATATTTTCACAATAACAGTAATAATGGCACCTCAACCATTTGGAAATTTTACAAAAGAAGAAAGACATTCTGCAAAAGAACACTTGGGTCAAAAAGGATGTCAAGATGCAAGTTGAAGCCTAGTTAGGAAGGAAACAGCAGTGAGAATAGCAGAGACAGAAACTGGGAGGAGAAAGTGAACAGTGAAAAAATCATAGTCTTAAATGTTTACGTTTTGGTTCAAGAAATAACTGAAATAAATGAAGTGATAATTCAACTCAAGAAATCAGGGGGAAGCAAATGTGGGGACCACAGGAAGAAGAATACAATGAGAGTGAAGATAAGAAATGATGGAGACCCTGGGAATGCAATACAATGGTCTTTGGAGGAGGAGAGGGGTCTTTATTTATTATTATGTTCTAAAAACCAAAACGAAATATTCAAAACTGTGAGACTATTCTTGTTGCCAGAGTGTCTGATTACTCTATTAGTAAAATTTCTTCATGATTAAGATTAATTGATATCCTACCAGTGTGTGTAGGTGCATGTGAGCATGTGTGTATGTATTCCAAAATGTAAATTAACATAAGGAAGAAGTCCTTTTATTCCTGTAAGGCATGTGCTGTTGTTACTGCCCCCAGGTCCCCACTGTTTTTCTGCCCTGCCATCTGTAGAACTTGGTTTCCACTCTCAAAGGGCCTTGTGAGTTATAGGACACACACAGCAGCTCCAGCCATCGTGTCTGCATTGGTGGCAGAAAGGAGGAGAAAGAGGAGCTAAAAGTAAGGCATTTTACAGTCAAGTATTTTGCTGCTGCTCCTCATGAATAAATTTTGTTAAATATAAAATAAGGAATAGGGGGCCGGCCTGGTGATGCAGCGGTTAAGTTTTCACGTTCCACTTCTTTTTGGCCTGGGGTGCACTGGTTCCGATCCCGGGTGCAGAAATGACACCACTTGGCAAAAGCCATCCTATGATAGGCGCCCCACATATAAAGTAAAGGAAGATGGGCATGGATGTTAGCTCAGGGCCAGTCTTCCTCAGCAAAAAGAAGAGGATCAGCAGATGTTAGCTCAGGGCTGATCTTCCTCAAAAAAAATAAATAAATAAAAGTTAAAAATATATATATAAACAAAATAAGGAATAGGGGCCGACTCGGTGGCATGGTGGTTAAGTTCACGTGCTCCACTTCCGTGAGCAAGGGTTCCAGGGTTCAGATCCTGGGTGTGAACCTACACACCGCTTATCATGCCATGCTGTGGCAGCATCCCACATACAAAATAGAGAAAGATTGGCACAGATATTAGCTCAGGGCCAATCTTCCTCACCAAAAATAATTAAATACATTTTTTTAAAAAGGAGCAAATGGATTTTAAGTAGGCAACTCACAGTATCTGCCGTATCATTCTTTTATATATTTCTTTATACATTTTGTAGTTTCCAAATATTTTCAACCATAGACCTTTCCTCATAAAACATTTATCACATAGAAGCCAACGATATACAACAGTGAAAAATGGCTCATCTCTGGGGGAAGCAAACTAAAGGACGTGAAGTCTCTCCACTTCCACCTGCATGATCATATCCGTGCCTCTACTCACCCTCTGAATTGAGTACAAACTACACACGGGGTCTCCATGCTCTGCTGGGTACCACTGGTGCTCCCACATAACTTCCCTGGGAGATGTGGTTAATGGCTGGAGCTGGAAATTTGATCCAGATGACCTTAGGATTTTTTACAAGCCTGAGTCACCACGGCGTCCGTAAAGTAACACAGTCCGGTTCATATGCTGATTCAGCTAGTTGAAGTCATGGCTGTGAACACACTTTTAAATGTGGAGAAAAATAGTATCCAAAAGAATACATATATACTTTTGAATAGGGGTAAAACTAGTATCCAAAAGAATTACGCAGTGCTTGGAGAGGGTTGGTGTCAACGAAAACATGTCCCAGTGTTAGGATGGCTCCTGACAGGGGGAATATCCAGGTGCAAGGTTTGCTTCATTTACAAGTTCTTTTCTCCCCACATCTGGCTAAGCAGAAACACGTTTATTTATACTGTGTTTGGGAAAAGAATCGAAACCATTGCAATATTTCCGCTTTTTTTCCCCTCCCCCCCAACTTTCTCTGAAGTTCAATTGTTGCATTGGCAAAACCCATGAGACGGAATTCTTTTGAGACATTACCTTTGCATCTCTCCGGAGGTGGCTATCAAACAGGCTATTACTATATTTTTGCTGTTCACATAATTTTTATTAAATATGACCTTTTATTTTGGCTTTATTGGATTGCAGTGGAAGGCAGCATAGCATGGTGTGTAAGAACATGGGGTTTGGAGGTAGAAAGAGGTGGTTTAGAAATCTGAAGCTTCTAATATGAGCTGTGTGTGACCTGGGTAAGTTACATTAATAATCAGTGTCGGTCTTATTTGTAAGATGGAGGTAAGTCTAAGTCCAAGGTTTTGATAAAATTCAATCAGTGAGTAAGTGAATATGTCGTGTGCAGCAGAGTGCACATCACACAGCGGATATTCAATAAAGAGAGCTATCATTATTGCTGTTATTACTCCTACTTTTCTAAATTGGTGCGCCGTTAAGCGCTATGTAGATTAGAAATTAAAATGTCACCTCAACTCTAATTACTTTCAAAAAACACATTTATTTCTTTTCCTATGTAACAGATTTAGTTTGGATCTTTTTATCCTTTATCAGCCTTTAAAGCCTCTGATATTTTGCCTTCTCTGTTCCAGGCATATGGCAGTTGTTTATCCAGGGAGCATACCTGTACCGTGTGGTTACCACTGGCATCTGTTCTAATTACCCCTGGAGCTATTCTGATTGGCCAATGCCTGTGTGTAGTGGTTGGTCAATATCTCACTCTTATTCAAAAATATTACTCTTTTCTTTTAAATCTCACTCTTATCCAGAAATATTATTCCAGAATTCCTGATTAAGATTCACAACAGAAATGGATAAAATACTACTTTGGTGGAATTCTTATGAAAATGATCAGTTGTGAAAAAACAAATAGATCTGTAATAATCCTGGAAAATGTGGCATCTGATTAGGCAGGGCCTGAAATGATAGTTCCCACTTATTGACCACCTATTATATTTTAGGTATTAACTATACTTTGTGCTTTTAAATACATTCTGAATAATTTTCACACCCACCCTAAAAATTGAGCATCATTCGTTCTATTTTCCAGCAAAAAAAATGTGATTTGCAAATAAGTTATGTGCCCAGATTTACATGGCTAATAAATGTCAAAGATAGGATTTAAATTCCTACCCTGCTTGACTAAAACCTATTTTCTTAGCTGCAATGAAACAATATTCCTCTTTTTAAAGGTAATACAGGGAGAAATTTAGAGTAAGCGGATAATAAAATAGTGAATTGTTTTTTCATTCATAAAGGAGCAGATGAGATTATTCTTCTATGAAAATCCAGCCAATATTGTGTTCCTCACACTGTGGTGCTCTACTCTGACTCTGTAGAAATCTTCAAGTGAGCTTGACAGTCCTACTAAACAATATGATAGCTTGTCCCCACTTGGGTGCACAGACTCCTGAGAGACAGAATACAATACTTTTAATTCTGTTTCCTCAGTTAGAAAATACATATTCATGTCTGTGATAAGATTTCAATGTAGATAATCTTGACTTTTTCTGCTCTTGAAATATCCTCTCTAAATTTCTTACTTATATTTATTGGTCCAGATAAAGTGTCACTTTTCCTAAAGTCGGCCCATGGAGGTTTGCTAGATTTAGCAAATCAAAATACAGGATGGCCAGTTAAATTTGAATTTCAGATAAACCAATAATTGATTCTTTAATGTAAGTGTGTCCCATACAACATTTGGGACATACTTATACTAAAAAATTATTCATTGTTCATCTGAAATTCATAACTGGCCATCCTATATTTTATCTGGCAACCCTAAGTAGAAGTAACATTGTGGAACAGAAACAAGCAACCATAACAATAAAAATCCCTTTTTTTTTTTTTTTTTGAGGAAGATTAGCCCTGAGCTAACATCTGCTAATCCTCCTCTTTTTGCTGAGGAAGACTGGCCCTGAGCTAACATCCGTCTCCATCCTCCTCTGCTTTCTATGTGGGATGCCTACCACAGCATGGCTTGCCAAGCGGTGCCATGTCTGCACCCGGGGTACGAAACGGCAAACTCCTGGCCACCGAAGCGGAACGTGCACACTTAACCACCTGGCCGGCCCCGAGACATCCCTTTTGAATTCAGACAAACTAGAGTTCGAATTACGTGTTTACAAGCTAAGTGTGTGACAAATCAGCGCCTCTTGGAATGGGCTGGGCATGTAGAAAGGGCACAAGACGCCCATTCACTCTTGGGGAGAATGAGAGAGAGTGGTCTGAAGAAGTGGCTTCCAAAGTCTGGTATTTGAAATGCTTAGGGATCACCGGAGTGCCATTGGGACACTCCGGAGGATAGACAGATCCAGAAGGATATTCTGTAACGTGCCATTTAGAAGTGTATTTCCACACTTTAAAAATAATATGAAAACCATGACTCCAGTGCATTTCCTATCTGAACCAATCATTTTATATTGATTTGCTCTACCTATGGGTTAACACTTTTCTGGATGCTTCTTGTTTCCACAACTCAGTTCTAAACTCTGTACAGGCTGGTGAGCTATCTTGCTGGACTGTGGAATCTAGGGAAAAGTAAACTGTGTGTCAAATATTTTTTACAGAACAAGTAAAATAACTATTAAGACAGACTCAAAACATAAGAACAAGGAAAGCGCATGTGGAGGAAGGAATCCCATACTTTTTACATTCCTTTGGTGATAATGATCTACAGAAAAGTTTCTGTAGATACCAGTTCAGCCCTTAACACCTTCAGCCAACATCACCTTGGATTCTCAAAAATTGAGTTATGCGATCAACTGAATTCTTTATACAATTAACAAAATGTGCATAGGCCATGTCTAACAGATTCCTGTTTCAGCTGGTGGCTTAGAATGTAGCAGAAACTCCATGTGATAGATCAATTTGATAGGGTCGTTTGATTAATTTTGCAGAAACTTAGTGGCATCATTTATTTCATTTCCTCTTATAGTCAAGTTGAGCTTAGATGGGAGTTATATAAGATTACCTGCATCTCTCTCAGCAAAGATGACTTTGAATGTGTTTACATAACATCCTTAGTAATAAATTGAAGGAATCAGCACTAATCATCATTCCTTCCTTCATGGCACTTTGATACAACAAACAACAAAAACATTTTCGTGGGACAGTGAAATAAATTTGTCCTCAGTTCTGATGAAAACAAGGACATCAGCATGCTGTTGACCATCAATAGTAGGCAACAGTTTCAGCTGGAGAAAATGTTGATATGACAGGTCATTTACAGAGCGTGATCCTATCTAGCAATCATTTATAGAATTTGATATGGAATGAATAATTTGGATATTTAGATCAGCTGTCTAACATGGTCATAAAATTCCCAGTTCTACAAACCACCTGTTTCTTGGGCTATTAAAAAGAAAAAGCAGGGGCTGGCCCGGTGCTGCAGCAGTTAAGTGCACATGTTCCACTTCTCGGCAGTGGCCAAGGGTTCGCCGGTTCTGAGCCCAGGTGCGGACATGGCACCGCTTGGCACGCCATGCTGTGGTAGGTGGTAAGTGGAGGAAAATGGGCACGGATGTTAGCTCAAGGCCAGCCTTCCTCAGCAAGAAGAGGAGGATTGGCAGCAGATGTTAGCTCAGGGCTAATCTTCCTCAAAAAAAAAAAAAAAAGGAGAAAAAGAAAGTGCATACCATCACAAGACTCGTCAGTGAGTCTTTCAACCATATTTTTCATTACTCAGCACCAGTCTGTGTTTTTCACCAATTGGAATTCACCAATATCCTGAGGTCTTTACATCTTGAAATAGTTGATGACCAAGTATTAGCAGCTAACAATCCCAGCTAATATAATTTGGGTTTTTTCAATGTGCCAGATAGTGTTGTAAGCATTCTTCATATATTATTTTATTTAATCCTCAAAATAGCGTTATAAGGTAGGTGCTGCAAGAACTGTGAAAGGTCTGAGAGTTTGCCATCCTTGCAGGCTAACAAATTAGCCTACCGCAATTTCATGGGTGTTAGCAGAAGACATGAGGGTCCTGGTTCAGAGACAAAGGACAATATTGTTACTCACGATAAGAGTAATTGCCAAAGTATCTACATTTCTTGTGTCAGTTCCGCCAGCCCCAGTTCCTATAGAGCAACATGAAAAGAACCAGGTTACATCTGCCCATACAATGGGTTGAATGACAGGACAAGAACTCTGAGTTTAGGGAACCCAAAACTTCTGTGATGGGCAGTAAGCATTATTGCTTGAGAGGGAGACCTTCTCTCTCTTTTCCTAGGCTGTTATCTATAGAAGCATCTTTAAATATAATCCATAGCAAAGACAGACAGTGTCTTTGCTCAAAAGACATGCAGGAAAATGAGTTATGGGCAGTTGTGTCCCAATAGGTACCAATATTATTTCCATTTTTTAGATGAGCAAACTGAGGCACAATGAAGCCAAGCAAGGTCACGTAGCTAGTAGTCAGTGGAGTCATTTAGAACCAAAGTAGTCTGACTCCAAACTCATGCACAAAAAATAGTTGACTGAGGGCCAGCCCAGTGCCCCAGCAGTTAAGTGCACACGTTCCGCTTTGGTGGCCCAGGGTTAGCCAATTCGGATCCCAGGTGCAGACATGGCACCGCTTGGCAAGCCATGCTGTGGTAGGTATCCCACATAGAAAGTAGAGGAAGATGGGCATGGATGTTCGCTCAGGGCCAGTCTTCCTCAGCAAAAAGGGGAGGATTGACAGCAGTTAGCTCAGGGCTAATCTTCCTCAAAAAAAAAAAAAATAGTTGAGTGATTGTCTTTAAAACGAATTCAAGAATCTTTGAATAATTTGTTATCTTCCTACAAAATTGCTCTAGAAGTTAAAATTCAGTTATTTTGTTTGCTTAGATTTTTCCAATTAGTTAGGACGCACTCCTACCCACTTTAAAAATTAGAGTACAAATTGCACGCTAATAATGCTACTTACAATTCTGTATCTTTAAAGGTAAAATTTCAAGAGATCTGATGCATATAAAATGTCCTCTGTGATGTTCTCAAAATAAGTTTTTGGTTGAGGAGATAATAAGAAAGTCACCTAAACTATTTAGAAACTGCAACCTCCTTGTGACTACTTTGATTCTCTTACCATTTATTTAATCAACCCTCTCAAATAAAATGGAAAAAATACTAACAAGCATTAGCTCCACAGAGGCTTGTCAAGGTGAGGAGTTTTACCAAAGCCCAAGCAGTGTGAGCAGTAAGTGTTTCATCATACCTGTCCTGGTGGCTTGATCTCGATCGCTGGTGAGGTAGCGTATGATCCCAGGAGGTACCTCCCTTTAATACTGCAACAAAGGCCAGCTTCCTCCCCAAACACTTTACTCCCTTTTTATCTCAAAAACCCTGACTAGCCTTTTATTTTAAACAGGAATAGTAATGAATAAATGATCCATAAATGTGAATCCCAAAATATTTTGAAGATGTTGTATTACGTGCTTTTATCGGTACATTTTAGAGTCTGTTCTCTTGAAAGATTCCTTCTGTTTTGACCATCGTCCCAAATACAGTCCTCACGGGTCACTCTCAGTTTTCTGCATGCTGATTGTTGCACTGTGTATTGCTTAGGTACTCTCGTTATAGATACCATCACCCGAGATCCAGACCTCTAGTCATGTTCTCACGCACGTATCAAAACCCCCAGTGAGTCTTTGCTTAACTTATTCCTTATGAGTGCTTAACGACAGGAGAAAACGAGATGATAGCAAGGCAAAGAGGCATCTAAAGAAACTCATATGTGATGAGACAGTGACAGAAATGTGTGCTGGTTTTGATCGTTTGTTTTACCTTAAAAAAAATAAAATCTATACAAAGTATTGAGAAAGGGAGTTTAGTCAGAATCTTCACGAAGAACCATTTAGGAAATTAGCTCTTCAAATCTTAGTTATGTCTAAAATCTATGTCAGTTCAAGACCTAGCACATAAAATCAATTATCATCCATTGAATATCCTCTGGTGGGCTCTTCCGAATGGTTTCAGAATTCTCAATCGTTAATAAGAAATGTAGGCCAAATTTTCTGGATTACTTCTACTTTCAAGAGAATGATATGATGCACGCCATTCTTGCCTTGCTATGATCCCTTACAAGCTGATCGAGCTCTCCAGAATGTGCCCTGTTGAGGAGGGGGTGGGAAAAAAACACCTCCGTATCTGGAGTAATTAATGGAGTTTCCAAAGGTACCTAGCTCATCTTAGAATCAGAATAGACCACCTTATAGGGTTAAAAATATTAGGTAGTATATGATAATAAAATACTTTTCAGTACTTCCATGAGCTGCCCTCTTTCAAAGCCTTTCTTTGTTTTATATTGCAAACTGGGCAGAGAAGTACACTTCGTGCATAATTTCATGACTCATGGGTGATTGACATTTCATCAGTCACACAAACAGCTGAGGAATATGGTCTTTTTATTCTCCGATTTGTGATTTTCTTGAATTGCTGAGGATAAAAGCTTATAGAAGGAAATCTTCTAAAATCAGGAATGCAAACAAACAAATGGTGGGAGGGGGACAATAAGAGGCACAAAAGTTATTTTCTTTCTTAATTCTTTAGTGGAATTCAGAAGTAATTGGGGCCAGAGGTACTGTGAAAGAGTCGAGATCAGAGAATGGTCCGTGTTAAATCAGATTCCTTAATTAGCATGTCTTCTTCTCCAAAACCTCTGTTTTTCCTCACAGCCACATCCTAGAGCTCTCCGGGTTCTGGACTGACAGTTTTATTTTTAGCGCCAGGACTTTAAGCGCCCATTGTGTTCCCACAACACCCCAGAAGCTCTGGCCTCCCCGGGTGGTCCTGGAGTCCAAGTGAGTCTTCATGAGTCACGACCCCACACACCTGGACCCTCTCTGGGACTGTGTGAGCTCCAGGGGTCTGGAAGGTAGTGATGGGGTCTAGGTTGTAGGTGGATGGGTGGGGAGGAAGGATGGGGGGACAAGGAGAGGTAGACCCTGTTCGTTCCCAAGTAAACACCATGACACGGGCTAAAATTTCCATTGCCCTTATATTTTAGAAGATTTAGGGCTACTAAAAAAATGTTAACTCTCATTGAACCCTTGCTTTAATATAAAAATTAAAATGAAATAGTGGTTGGACATATGTCAACATGTTGGTTGTCATCATGGAAATTTCAAACTAAAAATTACTGTTTCGGTTTCAAGTCACCAATCAGAGTTTCTCATGATTTATCTTTAGAAGGAAGTAGTTATCACAGGCAAACAATTTTTATTTATGTGTTTAATTGATATTTACGGGGCTTCCCATGTGCCAGGCATTATGCTTGGCACTGTTACCAATAGCAAATAGACGTTGCTCCTGCCCTCATGAGGCTTTCCATCTTGTGAACCAAATGCAGAGGATAAAACTGAAGGCAGAGGCTAAAATATGCATCAGCTTTCCCCCATGTATCCAGGGGCCCAGCTTCCAACCCACATTTAAGTGACAGAAAGAAAAGAGAAGGCACGACCCACAAATGTGCCTCAAATGGAGAATCATAACCTCACTCAAAAAGCTTTTGAATCAAATATATGCCTTAGCTATATCCCATAGGCATAATAGTAATAATAAATAATGTTTGTGTTACTAACAATATCTCTTTGCATACGAGGGAACTAAGGTCCAGAGACATTTCAGCGACTAGCTCAGGTCACACTAGATCCATATGTGAAAGAGCTGGGAATCGAATTGTCCTCTCATGCCACATCCTCTCTTTCTTCCTGTATAAAATCAGTCTGTCAGCAGTGACGGGAGGCAGGACGACGAGCACATGGTCCTTTCTGACATGAGTAAAAGAAAAATCTGCAAGTCCTAACTGTAAATGTTCTGTCAAGGCAAAGAATTTCTGAGATTGTTATGGAAATTGGCATTGCAGTTTCTTGGATCTAGCAATGACACAGGAAAAAGAGGGGGAGGAAAAACACAGAACATATTGGTTAATTTCATGAGGCGCAGTCTTTTATAATAGAATCCCAAGATTAATAAAGAGCTGTGTGTTGAAATAAAGGAATTACTGCATTCCTGTTTTGTTAACTGTGAAGAATAGGATTAGAACAACATTTATGAAACTACAAATCATACAAGGTCAGTAAAGTCCTTGTTTTTCCTTATAGAAGCTTGAATGAGTGACTATTGGACCAAGCAGCAAATCTCAGCATGCCTCCAGCACTTACTAATTACTGAATTGCAGTTAGGACAACAGAGAAACCTGAAAATTCTCGGGAGTGCCATTAAGCAAACAGAGATTTTGCTCAAAAGCCAGGTGCTGAGTTTTCTCTGCTTTTTATGTTTCTAGTTCATACTCTCTCTGTTATTTCTTAAATGTTTTGTTTTAGAGAGACTATCTGGTTAGGCACTCTTTTTCAAAAGGAGTGATATAAATTCTGTTTATCTTTTTTTTTATAACCTTGTCACCAAAGAGCATTCAACAGACTGCAATAGTGGCATCACTTGGTGGTAGTTGGTTAAAAATGCGGAATCTCAGGTCCTACCCAGACCTACTGAATCAGGGTCTGCATTTTAATAAGATCCCTATTGTAAGCACAATACAATTTGACAAAAAGTCTTTCAGGGCATTAGGACAATTATATGAAAATCAGTTGTATAAGGAAGCTAAGGATGATTTGCAAATCTGTCTAAGCGTAAATGACTTGGTCTCTTGTATTGTCAAGTGATCATTGACTGACTCTTTATAGAGCCCCCACTATTCACCATGCACAGTGTGAGGGGGATAGATACTACAGTGTATAGAGCAGACTGATATGCCATGTTTTGTATGTATTTTGTGACTAATTTTTCTCTCAAGTTTCAAACATCTCAAGTCCCAGTGGGGAAAGGACTGTTAACTTTTAAATTGGGCAGATCACACTTCCCATGAACACATACACATGTGTAAGCATTGCATTAAGTGAACCTAATTTTAAGCGGGATCTTTGTTTATAGATGGGACCTGTCGACAAACTCTCATTCAATTGAAAATATAAAGTAAAAGACTTCAGAGTCAATACTCTAGAGTTGAAGTTGTTGTCCTTCCTGAGCACAACGCGACCCCTGTTGAGAGGAGTGTTATGGCGCGTCCACATGGTGCCTGGCCCCAGTAGTGTTCATGTTGACTCCCAAAATAGGTAAACGAAAGCTTCTCCAGATTTCAGGTGATGCTCTGCTGTGTGTCCCATTCTTCCCTATTCGTCCAGATATTGGTCTCCTGGCTTCAACATTCCCATCTCTGCCTCTGCCCCTATGTAGGTTTTCTTTCCATTGTCTTTACAAGACCCCATCATTCTTCTAACAATTTTCATTCATAACGCTCTGTAATGCTAAAAGCAACAGAGATCCTCGATCACTTTGTTAGCATCATCAAGCACCATGTGTCTCCATCCACCACAATGAGAAACCAGAAGAGTAAGTGATGTCTGTTTTCATTTTCTAGGAGGCAATGGAAAAGTTCAGTGAATTAGTTACATCAGATGAAGATTTTTAATATTGCCGTTGGTATTGTCCTTCTTGTCTGAATGGAAACATATGGGCCAGTGTAATTTAAGTGCATCCAGAATGCCAGCTACACAAAGGACTTTCAGACAGAGATGTGGAACGGTGGTTCTCAGTCCCGGCTGCATATTAAAATCACCTGGGGAGCTTTCAATACGCACTGGCGCTGCAGCCCCACCTCTATATATTCTGACTTAATTGTTCTGGGATGGGGACCTGGCTTGGTCTCACACAGACATGTGTGTACATGTGAACATATATATATGAATATATGTTCATAAGTATATGTATTCATATTTATACTTTACATCATCTCATTACGTTCTTATAGAGTTGTAGCTCTCTGTCTTACAAGTATATCTATGTATACATACATATGTACATAGATAATAACACCTGTTTGTTTAGATCAGAACCCCAAATCATTTGTGCTTAGTTTTTCATAAAAACTGCCATGTTCTAAAACTGCACTGCACATAATTTTGTCATGTGATAACTTAGCTTCTAGATTTCTGAAGCTTCCAAAGAGTTTCTCAGTCTGGATGTCCATGATGCTAGACAGCAATTTAAAAACCATCAAAAGTGTAGCTATTCTGTATATAAAATAATGCGATGTGTGTATGTTGTGCAATGCAGATTACTGACTCAATATTTTAGCTTCCAACTGGATTCTTGGCATCAAGTCAGACACAAAGATCTGTTAAGAAGTTAAAGTCAAGGCAATAGCAGAGACTTAACTGATTTACTGGCCGTAAGGAGACAAAACTGGGGAAAAGTATTCACAACTATGTAACAGGAGGATCATAACCCCTTATAAGATGATTTTTAGCCTACAAATAAGTTTATGTTCATTATCTCACATTCCTGATTACACCCTCTGAGATCTGCCTTATTTTGATTTTACTATTGTAGAAACTCAGGTGGTGAGAAGCTGTCAGTAACCTGGCATAACAAGCAGGCTGAGTGGAGAGTTGAGTCAGGGTCCTCTGGCCCCAAGTTTGGCACGCCCTCCATCACCCACAGCCCCTGCCAGCCTAAGAGTTTCAGCCACATCTCCATGACCAGGGACGCAAAAACAAAGCCACAGCCTCCACACTTGGCACTATTTCTAAAGTACTGTTTCTGTTCGCTGTGCACCGTGAGCCATGTTGTCCTTGACATACAAGCCAAACATGGCATCCCTTTCTTTATCCTCTTCAAGGGGATATTACATCTGATATCACTTAAGCTGGCGAGTGATAAGGCTTACTCGACATGCTGAAAAACGACGTCAGGGATTTTGCTGTGGGAAATAAAATACCTATTGGCAGAAATTTAGCCTTTGGTAAAGAACAGCTTGAGTGCCTTCCAACCGCCACACTGATTTTCTTCACACTTAACCAAAATCATAAAGCAAACCCAGCTCAGAGCAGACGAAATATGGAAACAAGTGTGAAGAGAACAGGTCAAAGGGGTTCGGGGACTCAGAGATTAGCCACTGGCGTCTCACTTCTGGGATCCGGGACGTCATGAAAAGTTCTCTGTTTCAGTTCATAAGCCCACCAGAAATTTACTGCCCCCTGTCAACATTCAGAGTATTACCTTAAGGAGGCTGAGCCACGTCCGAGCCTAAAAATGAAATACACTGCTGCTATTTATGTCCCTCTGGTTTACAAGCTGGGGGACCCTGAGCAGATCTGTGTTCAAAGCCTTGCTGCACAGGCTTGTTTCCTTAAGATAATACGGCATTTTTTCATATCATAAATTCTAGTCTTTCCCATAAAACAATTCTTAGAAAAATATTCTATCTTCAAAGAAAATCATAAAGGAAGTGTGGGGAATTTGGAATTTCGGACTTTAAATATTATCAGAACCTAGATAGATGTACCCTTTGACCAAATTATACAATTGTAATTTATATTTAATTATTTTAGGAATGCTTCTTTTTGAACAAATATATATCATTTTGTGTTCAAGTCCAGAATTTTCTTTTTAATTCAAAGAAACAACTTGGCCTAAAGAATTGTAAGTTTTTAATCACTTGCTTATGCTTCTGTAAATTTTGTCGGTATACAAAATGGATCAGTGTTTGGGAACACAAAACTTATAGAAAAGTAGTTTGAGGCAGTGTTAACTGTAGATGCGTTGGATAAGAAAAAAACGTTAAAAGCACTTTAAAAAGGATAAAGTTGGTTAGAAGCCCATGAATTTTTTGGAAACTGCTCATCACTCCTCAGTTGTCATTTTGTCTGGGGACCTCTAGCATTGTAGTATTTCTAGCAGGTAATAGCGTTCAGGATATCTATTTAGCTGCAAGCTCTGTGCACTCCTCGAGATCGCATACCTCTCTTTAAGCCATGAATTGTTTTGCATGCTCAGTGGATGGTACTGAGTAGAAGGGAGATCCTTCGTATTGAAGGAGTATAGGTTATCAAAATTTGTGAGTAGAAATAGAACATAAGAAGTCAGTGAGTTCAGGAAAATAAGAACAGGTCAATGCAACCTTGAAACTAAACAGTAAGTAAAGAAGGGGGAAACTGTGGAATGTTTATATTTTTGCAACCACAAAACTGAGGTGAGTCAAAAACATAGTAAGAATTTAACCAAATGGAATTAGTCTCATTAACAATGACAATACACATGTACGATTTCTGTTTGTACTGCAAATAAGGTGCCCACTTTTATGCTAATGAAATTACCATGGAAATAAAACATGCAAATGAAAGAAAGAATAATTGGAGTAATTGGAAAGAGTAATTGGTTAGCTCCATTTGGTGGAAGGCCTAGGAAGACAATGAGAAGGATTTGTGCCACAGAAGAACAATTGGGTCATATTGTCTTGGGCTTGTGTGCTGGAGAACTTCCAGCTATGGCGCTTACCTGCTGTTCTTCCAGTGTTCATCAATACTCTAAGCATCTTTTTAATACGTTAGTCTCCAAATTGTGTAATAAGACAAAAAATTATTTCTACTTTAACTGAAGTCATCCATCATCAGGCTAAGAACTCAGTGTAAATGGTAAACCACATGGTTTCATTCCTATGGTCTCCCCAGTTTCAAGAATTCATATCAGTGAGGAAACTGGGCAAAAGGCTGAAACACATTCTCCTGGCTCAGGCGCTGGGGTAATAATGGCAGCCTGGTAATTAACATTTGCTCTTTCCCTCATTCTGTGGGCCTTACAATGACTTACTCAGAGGGGACAGCGGTAAGAGAAGAGTAGATCAACGGGATGAACTTAGTTTGTTTAAGGTGATTCATGTCAACCTAGCAGTAGGTTCTACATGAAATGTTATTCTAACTTGGAAAAGTTCTATACTGAAAGGGTGCTGGGGTACAGCAGACTGCTTTAGGTGCAGGATGCATTTCCCTCAGTTTCACCTATTTTGAACTTATAGTTCATGTATTTCACCCTGTTACTCTGTAACTTAAAACATACTCATTTTAAAACTTAAACATAGAGGGAAAAGATTGTAATGGATATAATTGTTAGCTAGTTATAGTTATGATTTTATTCCTGTCTGTTGTAAATCTGGGTCTATATTGTCTGTGTCTTATCAACCCAAGAAGGAGGGCCTGATCATAATAATTGAACTTGCCTGTCACTTAAAACTAAGTAGACTCTTCATAAATCACTTTTGGCGTAATAGTCTCGTGTCACAGGTATCAGTAATGCCATCTTTATACAATATCGGAAAAGATAACATTGCCTCATCCTTTATCGTCCTCACTAGGAGAAACTGTCCTCCTCTAATCTTCTCTTAGACATAATTTCTAGATGTTTTGTAAGTGTCACAATTTAATCAAAGTGACCATAAGAAAAGAGAGCATTTTTTACAGGGGTATTTCTATCTCTAAGTATCTCTTTTTGACATTTTTAAAAAAATTTGATTTTGATAATATACACATAACATAAAATTTTCCATCTTACCAATTCTAAGTTTACAGTTCAGTGGTGTCAAGCATATTCACATTGTTGTACAACCAATCTCCAGAACTTGTGAATCTTGCGAAATTGAAACTCTAAACCCATTAAACAATTCCCCACTCCCCCCTCCTCCTAGCCCCTGGTAACCACCATTCTAATTTCTGTTTCTATGAATTTGACTCCTTTACATACCTCATATAAGTGGAATCATGCAGTATTTGTCTTTTTGTGACTGACTTATTTCACTTAGCATAGTGTCCCTCAGAACATGCATGTTTTAGCATTTATCAGAATTTCTTTCCATTTTAAGGATGAATAACAATCCATTGTATGTATGTACACATTTTGTTTATCTATTCATTTGTTGATGGACACTTGGGTTGCTTCCATTTTTTGGCTATTGTGAATAATGTTGCCATGAACATGAGTCTGCAAATATCTCTTCAAGACTCTAAGCATCTTTTTAATACCTTAGTCTCCAAATTGGGTAATAAGACAAAAGATTATTTCTATTTTAACTAATGTCACTCATCATCAGGCTAAGGACTCAAGTTTCAAGAATTAAATTTGTGAGTTGTCTTAGTCATTATACATCTTCTATCTCTACCAATACAGAGTTTAAAGAAGTCATTTGAAACAACACAGCCAGCCCCATCTTCCTATCCCTTTCCATCTTCCATTCCTTCTTCTCCTGATGTAGAGATGCTGGTGTCCAAGGATGTGGGGAAAAGGAACAGAGATGGTTGGCAGAGGAGGCAGTCTGGGTGGTTGAGAGACTGGTTACACTGAGCAAAGAGTCAAGCAAGCATATTATTGAAAATGATGGGAACCCGGTTTCCTACTCTCTTGGAAGGGACTCACAAATACAGAAAGGGGGAAGCTAGAAATAACCCTAAGATGCTGGATTGGAAATGGAAATATCAGTATAAATTCATGTGGGTGTGTATATATACATAGATATGTATAAATGCATACATACAAACAGAAATAGTTACAGGTGTATGTGTATTCACATGTATATGTATAAATATATATGTATATACGTATGTGTAAATATACACACACATTTATATATTATCTACCTCTGTCAGCCTGGAAGCAGTGACACCCAGAAACAACAAATACACTGAGCACCCAAATCTTGGTGTCTAAATACTATCTTTCACTAAAAGGAGTTAGGGATTTTTGGATAAATAGCTGATTCTAAGGCCACGTCAGGGAAAGTATATAAATTCCCTGGGACAATTTATGCTGGAAGGTAAAGAAATGCTTATGGAATGATAATGACATATCAAAAGGACCCAAGAGCCATCCTGACAGGGCTCCCACTGGGCAATCTAGGACAATCTTGGTCTCAGAATAAATAGAGAAGTGGACTACAATTCATTGAATAAAGTAGAAATCCTTGAAACCCTACAGATATTAAAAAAAAAAATAAGAGAGAATGAAAAGCTTTTTCTTGCAATGAGATGTCAACTAATAACTGAGGAAGGAATGATTGAAAGAGATAATGACCATTTGGATATCATCAAAGTGGTAGTTGATATTGTTAGGAGTCATCAAGAGATACTAAAGGGTGGTGAGAGGTGTGCTGCAGAGGAGGATATTTGTGTAATATAAGAATAAGAACATGTCTCCACAAAACACCAATCAAATAAAAAGAAGGCAATAGTGACTAATGGTGGAGAAACCTGATAGTCACAAACTTGATGAAATGATCAGGGCCAAACTCACCAACTGTGGGACAAAATCTCAGCAATGTGCTTCCTGACACAATGAGCAAGGAAGGGCTCAGCATCATTTCTGTGGGATTCCTGTCAAAAATGCAAAACCTAAGTCTGGCCAGCAGGAATTTCAGAGGACCAGGTTGAGGTCACCCTGCAGAATGAAGTGTGTACTTTTTAAGAGCATGTAGCCCATGAGGGACCTGGAAATATGTAGGAACTTTTCCAGATTGAGGGAGCCTGATGCGTCAAGACAACTAAATGCAATCGATGTTCTCATACAGATCTTGGACCAGATGGAAAATGAGGCATTATTGGGACAGTTGATGACATTTGAAATATGTCTGTGGATTGGATGCTAGCGTCATACTGACTTTGCATTCCTGATTGCGAGGATTGGATGGTGGGAATAGGAGAAGAGTCTCTTGCTCAGGGAACATAATCAAGATGTCCTGGATTTGAATTCTGGCTGGAATCTTCTTGCCAATCTTATGTAAGGCATATTTAATGACCTCTCTTAAGACTCAATTTCCTTATCTGAAGAATTCAAATCGCAGGGTTATTGCAAAGATTAAATGAGATAATGCACATAATGCCCTTAGCATGTTGTACAGCCAAGTATGTTTGGCTATTATCATCATTCTTACTCTTTCCCCTTCCATTTGGGCTCTGCTCTTCCCAGGCCAAGTGGCACTTTTAGTTGTCTTTTTATGTGCAGCATGTTACCCAAGTTCTGGCACATATCTGGGGTACATCCATCTTATCAGAGTGTATTGACTGATCACTGATTGAGATGCTCCCCTGGGGACAGTTAACTGGCCATGATGCGTATGCAGAATATGGATGCAAAATGACACTGGACATTGTTTGAATTTTTGTCTTAAAACTTGGTCTGTTTAGAATCATAAAGGAAGTCATAGAAGAATAAGATTTTCTGTATGTCGTCTACCGCCGGCTAGATCGCTGCCAGAAAATGTCACAAGGGCAACCTTTCTTGAAAAATTTGGCACTTTTGCCTCTGATGTGACTGGAAATCATCAGTGGAAAATAGTCTTTTTAAAAATCTCATATGCACTTTGTGTAAAGGCATAAGTTTTAGTTTAGAGTAAAGGATAAGAATAGAGAAGAGGAGAAAGAAGAGGAAAAAAATCACATGTAGTATCAGAGGCTTCCTAGACCACCTGAGTCCTATTCTAATAACAAAGTACTTCAGCGTGAAAGGAGCAGCTGAAAAAAAGATCTCAGTTTAGTTAGAGCTGCTTAAAAGTTTAAAATGAAAATAAAGTAAACTAATGGAATGGTGACTTTCTCCATCCCACGTTTGTGCTCCGTTCCCAAGGAACAGACACAAAACCAGCAAAGCTGCCCCATACGACAGACCACAGGCTTGTTCAAACTCCCCTTCTCAGTAGATATTGTCTTTTGCATGTGATTCAAATGATCTTAATTTAAATAAAACTATTATGAGAAATATGATATCTGAAAGTTTTGAATATATAAGAATCAAGCAACATTAAAAACATTTAAATGTTAATATCAGAACTACTCTACATAAAAATAAAATTGTGGAGCAGCAAGGCATTGCTTGGTGCTTCAATTGCTTTGTGTCTTCGTGGGAAAGCTATTCTGAATAAAATAAACACAAAGGGGTTTTCATATAAATTCTCAACTTGAAATACACCACTTCACCACCCACTGGCCAAAAGCAGATTACAAATGCTGACACACTGAGCATCCGATAGCGTCTCTGCTATCATGCAGATATGTTAGTTCTAACTGTTTTTAAATGAGAAAAAGAAGTCTCAAAAACAGTCGAGATTTAGATTAAATTGGGAAAAATTACTTCTCTGGAAGTTTGCAATTTTGAAGACTCTCTGTAGGTTAATTTTATTCCGCACATATTTAGCATCCTCACATATTCTCTATTTTGTAGAGGGTCTTTTTTGGAAGGTAGATGAAAAGCTTACTTTCTGATTTTTGCATTGTGATCTTCTTCAAGTAGAGAAATTCCTTTTTGTTGATTAATATATGTAGGTGTGTGTCGAATATCACTTGATATCTGAGATGTTTTTTAGTACTCTCTTAGGAGCCTATGCAGGTTATTTAGTAAAGAGAAATGAACACTGGCTAGGAATTAAGAGGCTTGGGTACTAGTCCCAGCTTGGCTACTAATGTGCTCTGTGGGACTTACCTAGTCCCTTGACCTCTTCAGGGACTCTCAATTTCCTTCTATAAAGAAAAGGAATGAGTCTTGGTAGTCCCTTTAGGACTCACCGCTGTGTAAAATTTTAATATTCAATCTTTAAAGACTCACGTGTAACATTTATTACTCTTCATTTTCAGGGATTACAGGATATATTTTGGCGTATTTCTTTATTCTTTTATTAATGCATCTACCCTATTTTTTGGTAGTTGCTTAGTGTGGATTTGCTCTTTCAAACAAAGGCCATGCATTTTCTACTTTTGTATCCTCACAGACTGGTCCAAGTGAGAATCGTGGTAAACAGAGCTCAGATTTTAAAGTCAGGGAGACTTGGGTTTAAATCCTGACATTACTACTCTGGCATGGTCACAGTAGACACACTCAAAAAGTTGAATAACTAGACAATTTATAGCGGGGTGGGCAGGATCAAGGGAACAGGGGATTCTGAGGCACCTAGGGGCTAACACCAGCAGGAAACCATTACAATCCTTAGACCAGAAAAGGAGAAAAGAGGAAGTGAGTAGTATTCCCATAACCCTGGTAGAACTTGGGGACCTGGGGAAAGGGGCCCCCGACAGGACCTGGAATTGTAGAGAGGGGCAGCAATGGCCAGAACCATTGCGAGGGAGGGGAGAGCAGATGAAACAATATCCCATGCAGTTTCCCTTCCCACTCTTTGATCTGCCAGTGCCTTCCACTCGCTGAACCCAACCAGAATCGAGAGGGCACAGGAATCTTGGTGATGGAATTTGTAGAATTCAGATTCTCAGGGCACAGGGCAAGGCAGAGAAAGATGGAGAATAGATCTGCATGGAAAAATGGAGTCTAACAGCCTCCTAGATTTCAAGTCGTGGGGACATTTATAAATCATTGAGCCTAAATCTACAGTAAAACATTGACGCTAACATCTCTCGAGGCTGTACATTAAGTAAAAAGGAAAATGCATATGGAAGTGGCTACTTTGTGGAGATGCTTAACAAGTACATACCACTTCCATTTACTTGTTGAATCAACGGATAAACAAATGAGTAACACAAGGTGGACTAACTTTCGTCTGTGCGGCACAATGGTGCTGTTAGTGTACTCTGATACCACAGTGTGCTTGGAAATCATACTGCCACACTGCTCTCTGAATAGAGAATGCTCTGATCGTCTGTAGGAATAACTTGAAACTCATGAATATGGAGTGGGGCTATTATGAGCGCGACTTGTGATAACACAGCCTGCTCTATTACACTGTGTGGAGGGTTGTTTATACGCTGTGGCTCGCCTAAGGACTGCTTCCTGTGTGAGGGTCTGCCTTTTCTTTTTCTTTTTCTTTTTCTTTTTTTTTTGAACCATCTTATTAATTGCTAAACACTTGAACACAGTAACTAACAAAAGAAAGAAAAAGTGTCATGATCAGGTTGGGAATCACTGTCTAATTAAAAGGAATAGTTGTTTTTAGCAGCGAGAAGATGTTAAACATCAAGGAAATTCACTGGCCCCACTGATGGAAGAAAGGACATGAAAATAAGATTTATAGATCAATTTCATGTAAGAGGATTTATGCAATGAGCATTTCTCAGCTATCTGACTGGTCAGTAATTCCAGTAACTCCTCAAGAAAGCTTTCAAAGTTTTTACTAATTGAAAAATAAAAGTATAACAATAATAAAAAAGTTTAAGTGGACAACTATTTAAAAAATTCTCCACAGACTCACTTCTAACCGTTTCTCAGGGAGGCTTAGGGTTAGGGATTTTTTGTTCTGTTCTTTCATTGCAGTGAAAAAAAACATTTCTGATGTGCAAGTTTATTTTGATTTTCTTTCCATATCTTGAAACAATTACCACCTTTTAAAAATAATTCAGTGATCTAAATCAGAGTTTCTCAACTTTTTGATATTGACATTTTTTTAATTAATTAATTTATTTATTTTTTAGATTTTTTTTTCCTTTTTCTCCCCAAAGCCCCCCAGTACATAGTTGTATATTCTTCCTTGGGGGTCCTTCTAGTTGTGGCATGTGGGATGCTGTCTCAGCGTGGTCTGATGAGTAGTGCCATGTCCGCGCCCAGGATTCGAACCAACGAAACACTGGGCTGCCCGCAGGGGAGCGCGCGAACTTAACCACTCGGCCACGGAGTCAGCCCCGATATTGACATTTTAGACAAAAGAATTCTTTGTGGTGGGGGCCGTCCTGCACATTCTAGGACAATTTAGCAGCTCCTCTAGTCTCTACCCACTAGAAGCCCTTACCCCCATTGTGACAACCAAAAATAGCTCCGGCTATTGCCACATGTCCCCTGGAAGCAAGCATTTTCCCATTTGAGAACCACTGATCTAGGCTGTCGTCTTCTGCATGAGTTCAAAGTCCATGTATCCAAGGTGCTGTCCATTAAATATAGGGAAGAAACAGTGTATTTATAAAGTTTTTATGTTAATGTCTCTATGACTACCAGTTTGGGAACTGACAAGAAAGCAAGCCTGATACCAGTACTAGGGCCAGGGCGTGTGAATACAACTTTGTGCTCAGGGCCCAGCAGGGAGGTTAAGGTGCAATCTAAGCATAATTTTTATCATGTTGACAGTAACCTAACTTTAGATTTCTTTGCAAAATGGAGTGGAGAGATTTCTCTACATCGTTACAACATGGATTGAATTGATTTTTGTTATTTTATTTTGATTATTCCACCTAGAATGAAAGAGAGAAAGATGTCATCTAGGAAGCTGTTCCTAGTGCAGGATCTTTCAGGGTGACACCACGGTTGTGGAGTGATCATGACACATAATGACGTCTCAAACATTTCAACCCAGAGATGCTGGGTGAGTTGGTCACTTGGAGTTGAGTAGATTCAGAAGAACGCCTTATACCACCGAGCCCCAATGAGACCAAGAGGTAAACTAAAAAGCCCATTTTTAAATTTATGCATAGAAATTTGTAAGATAATCCATAAACATTGATGAGTACTGCCACAGTCCTCAGCATTCTAACTTCCATTTTGGTTAGCGCCTTCAGGGTCAGTGAGAAATGAACAAGGAGAGGCAGATGCTTCCTCTGACAGTCCTTTGTCAAGCAAGGAATCAGAGCAAGGACAGGGAGATGAGCAATTGATGGCATCAGTTGACAACTATTCCGTGAGCTATATCTTCACCTGGTACCTGGTTCTCTCCAGGTGTCTGGATTCAGCACCTGTTTCCCTTGAAAGTGCTGGATTAGAACTGGCACACTCTGGATCCATGACCATCTCTTTTTTCTGCACACCAGGCACAACAGTAAACAGGTCTGTCTTCACGTGTAGCCTTTGTTTCAGATCACACACCATCATTCGATTCTCTAGCCCTGCTCTTCCAGCTGAGGGCCTGCGTGATGCTCTGTCTTTTAAGACGCCTTCCCTAGATACCTGATTTCATGCTCTATGTGCTAGTTTATTAGTTAAAGTCATGGAGTTCCAGGAAGGTTCCCTCTTATTCCAGAGTTCCACTTCCGACATTGCAAAGTAAAGACAAGGAAACAATAGATAACACAAGAGCAAAATATTAGCCTTTTTGTTACCAATAACTTCTAGACATTCATTTTTGGAAAAAAATGAAGTCTAAGAAATATATGCATGTCAGTGAATAATCACTAAATAAATGAACTTCCTTTAAGTTAATAAACTGAATAACATTAGAATTCAAAGTAATATGTCAGATGCAGACTTTGGGACTTATGAGTGGTTTTTCAATAGAACGGTTTAGGGATTGCTCTTTTTGCTTTTTTAAAATGAGTGTCATAAAGATGGATTAAGCAAGTCAATCCTACAGCGCAATTTCATAATAATATATATTTACTTATAGGTGTATTTATATAGTTATACATTAAATATATTTTTAAGAAAGTTTTCTATTTTCCTTATTTAAAAATATACAAAATCCTATTTCTTTTACAGATTTGGAAATGCCTCATTGGGGTCAAAGTCATTTTCAAAGTGCTATTCAACTATTTCTGATTACTTGCTTTTGTCTCTAATACCATTAATAGCCTCATAATTCAACACAGCCCCTGATCATCACCTGCAGCTCATTACAGACCCATTAAAGGGGACCCGTTCCTCAGCAGAGCTTCTCTCCCAATGAGGAGGGCTGGCTCTGTTAGATAAATTCTCTGTCACTCTGCGTGTTTTTTTGTCAAGTGTCAGAGGACTCATTTTGCAAAAGGGCATATACACTAAGTTTTTCTCGAATGTCATAGTTCTATGAATATGCAAATATTCACCACAAATACTGTCTGTCCAGTACAAATTGTTTATTATTGGGAGCAGCTGAATTTGAACCCCTTGTTGAAGAGAACTGCCATATAAGGAAAAGAGATGTAAGCCTTATATCTCCTTTTCCATCTGTCGGTGCCTTAGTGTTCTTTGCTACTTTATATATTATGATATTAAATTCCTCAACAAATACACTGTGGATTTGAAACAGAAACGTGAGAGGGAACTATCTCCTTCCTCATCAAATGGCCTAGCCAAGTAGAAACCAGCGGAGTGACCTACTTTGCATTTTGCATGGATGAAAAGATTTAAAATTTACTTTTTCTTGTCTCAGGGATTTGTATTCCCAAAATTGAAAACAGTTTAAAATAGGAAAAGTGTGAGCTTATTAGCACAGTAATACTCTCTAAATTCTCACTCCCTAGTGAAGGTAGAAAAGCGCTAATTAATCAATTGCTCAATTAGGAGAGCTCTGAAGAGCACATTTGTCCTGGGAAAATGTAAGCAGCTGATGATCTGCCTTAAGAAGTAAGCATCTTAAAGGAATTATGTTCAAAGGGGTGTATCTGGGGTATAATCTCCCAGATGAAATTGTATTTATGACTGATATACTCACTTTAAGTCTTTAGTTTTGAAGATGAACTTTCTCCAATTAGAAAATATTATACGTGTTAAAGAACAACTTAGAGTTTATGCTTATTTATTTATTCATTCATTTTAGTAAGTATTTCCTGGGTGTGTAGGTACCTTCACAGAGTTTTATGATGATTTGATAATATATGTAAAGTGCTCAGAGACTGTAATGTGAAGGAAAGAGATAGATATCTAGAGAAGTAACGTTATCTAAGAAATATATAACTTCCACACCACGAGTGTAATAATCAGTATATCCACAGATTCTTTGTGACCTTATTAACACGTGGGGTGCATGTTATGGATGAGAATACACAGAGCGGGGTCACCGGGCACACAACAGGGAGGCGGAGCAAGTGAGGCTGCACAGCCAGCGACGGCCAGCTCTTCAAAAGACCTTGTGGGTTATGTGTAGAAATTTAGACTTTATGATGAGAGACAGTACATTGTTTTAAATTATGGATTAATGTGATCAGCCTTGGTTTCTAGAATAAGTCTGAGATCAGTGTGGAGGAATAAGAAGAGTAAGACTGAAGACAGAGACAGTAGCTAAAAGCAAGTCTCGGCGAAAGCTCGGAGGAGAGAATCTGAAGGCTGAGGTAGGAATACGAGACTCCCATTCACTAGCTGTGTCATCTCATGAAAAAGTGACCCTCCCCTAATGGCAGTTTTCTAATCAATGAAGGCTATCATAAGAAATATCTATTCCACAGATACGAATTCAAGCTCGTAAAAAGAGCTCCCTTAAATGCAGTGTTCTAGCCCATGGCTGAACCGGCAGGCCCCCAGTAGGGCCAGACGAGGGCCCAGGGAACCGGCGCACAGCCTGCTTCCCTTCCTTTGTTCTAACTCTTCCTCTCACCGTCATGCTCTCTCCACTATCTTGCTTTCTGCCTGAACCCTGCGCCTCTTTCTAGCCACTTTGCGAAGAAGCTGGTTAGACTACACGTTGGCATTTAATCTCGGTGTCTCTTTCTTTTGAATGACCTTCTGTCTCTTGATCGGTCCTCACGCCACCAGCCTGCTCTGCCCTGAGAACCAGGCCAGTTCTCCAGAGTCCCTGTCCTGATCTGTTTTTCTGGGAGTCCAGAAACAATGAAAACTAAAATAATAATTTAATTTTTTAATTAAATTTATATTGCAATGTCCAGAAGAAAAAAGTAAATAAAAGAGATTTTCCCCTGAATTCATTAAAGCGATGCTAATAAATATCATGTAACCAACATCAGCCAGTTGCCCAAATGAATTACAAAATAACAGGACCAAATAACCATTTTTTCATAGTTATAGCTTTTTGTAATACCTCTTACAGTTTTATTAGAGTTAATTCACTATCTTGCCTTGAAAATCTTACTTGCCATCTCCTTTCTTCCCTTTGATGTTAAGTCAGTTGGTTATGAAGCAGGCTGGCTGTAACTCACAATCAGTAAAATGAGTGAGGATTTGTCATATGTCTGGTATTGCAAGTGAATATTTTATCCCCATTCCTCACATCTCCTTCCAACTAGGAGGTGCTCAATCAGAGTAAATCTCTTGGATTTTCTCTGCCTCTTTTCTTATTGTACCCTCAGCACTGAAGCATGTTAGCAGTGCACCTACACTGAAAGTGGTAGAAATTTCCAATACATGGTTTTTAAGACTAATAGCCTAGCATTGAGTAATATGAATTATGAAGGAAATGTATCAAATAGAGTTCATACCCAAGTACAAAAGCAAAGGGAAGCAAATAGAGCCTAGCTCAGCAGGACAATGATGCTCTGGCAAATACCAATTCACACTCTGGAATTACTGTGAATGTCCCCAGTGATGCCATGTGTGCTCCTGACTTGAAGCAAAAGGTTCCTCAGCCTGGGCCAGGTGACAGGAAAGTGTCGCGGGCCACTGTGGCAAGTTCAGCTACGTCTATTGAGATCGTAATGCATGTGCAGCACTTCACTGTTGCTAAGGATACAAAGAAGATTGTCTCTATATGTTTTTAAATACTACTGAGAAGAAAAAATATTGAAGTCCTAACAAGTCTTTTTTCTGTTTATCTCCTCTTCTTTTGCATATGATGTTGTAAATAGTATAAAATACCATCTACACATTCAAAGCAAAAATGATTTTTAGTGTAATGCTGCCTGTGGCAAAGAGTAGAGACGGAAAAACTTATCCAGCAAGGAGCCATGCTTTGGACCTGTAGACAAAAGAAATGTGTTGTCTTAGTTAATAATACATTTCTTCGTAATCACTTTCCAACATTTTCACTAGCTTTTCACTACATATTTAAATTATCTTCACTTTCCAAACTAAAATGAACTCAAATCTCTCCTTTTCAAGATAATTCAACAAAAACAACATATACATTAAAGATAAATTATATTGTGAGTTATATAATATTATATATAGAATCCAGGCTATAAATTGGCATAAAGATGGAATATGAGATAATTTGATGAATATTAAAGGTCAGATTGAAAAAGTCAATATTAAGCAATAATTTTGGGCATTTGGTCAAGTTGAACTACACAGGAGGCTGAATAAGTATTAAATGCGATTACAGACCAGTAGGGCAGAGAGTGGAAAGTGGATTGGCTACAGATAAGAGATGCTACATGGCTGACAATGCAGATCTCCACTTCTTTAAGCTTCTAAGCGCAAGGTTGGTCCCATAACCTGAATGGAGCTGAGCTTGCATGCAGATGCTAAGTGATGCCAGCTGTGAGGATTAGAGGGCTACGGGGACATGAACGAGGGAAGATATTACAAATACCTTGAACCATTTGTTGGCACCGTTTCCTGCAATCAGACTGCTCCTATAGCATGACTGCCTTAAAAACTGTAAACGTTCCATCACAAAAGCCAAAACTTACTGTTGATAAGATATAGTATAATGCAGTGATTCTCACACTTAGAATCACCTGGAGAGCCTTAAAAATACCAAAGCGTAGATCTGAAGAGATTATGATTTCACCAGTCAGGGATGAGGCCCAGGCATAGGTATAGTTTTAAGCTCCCCTAGAGGTTTAAAAGTGGGGTCAAAGTTGACAAGCCTTGGATTACTGGTTACCAGCACGAGCTCTAGAGGCACCAGAGTCCCTCACCAGGTTCAGTATATCCTGCTTAGCCTCTTTCTAGGTATGTGAGCTTCAGAAAGTTGCTTAAGTGTTATTCATCTCTACTAGTCTCTTCCTCTCTGCAATGTAGATATAATAGGACCCCATCCGAGGGCTGATCTGAGGTGTGTGAGGTTTGAATCTTACACAATTTTGAGAACCCCCTTTAATAAAAGGAATAGATAAAATTGTTAATGTAAACCTGGGTACAGAAGTGAATGTTTGTTTAGAATGACAAAATACCTCCTTACTGACTGCAAATTTGAAAAAGCTGACAAATTCAGAAAACTAACATAAAATCTTTATTAATTGCCCAGCAGTCCTGTATAATATTTTCTCTTTCTCTTTTTGCCTGCATACTCTTTGTTACTCTTTTCACATGACAATGATTTTTGCTATGTCATTTTCTATAGAGAGAATATAATAGTTCATTTTTTTCTATAGCATGATTCATCAAAATTTATTATTCATATTATTGATGTTTTAGAAAAGTTTCTTACACCATCATAACTCTTTATTGTTAATGATAGGTAAATATTTAGGATTGTTGTCATAACTGCAAATACTTCTTTCAAAGTTCTTTTGTGTAAGAGATTTAAGACTTCAGGGTATTTGAAGTTTTCATGTGTACTAGCTAATTTTTAAAACTCTTCGAATGGATGACTCTTTTTAAACAGGTTTTCTGAGTTTTATATTATCTTCATCAATATCAGTGTTTCAAGCAGCAATTAGCAAAAACTGGTATAGATGCGATTCTGCAAGGTCATTTAAGGCTAAGGAAGAGAAAGCAAAGATGCTGTCTGGCAAAGCCGGGAGTCAAATTTGCATAGAGTGTGTGGTTCAGCAGGGCAACAATGAGCAACAGGCTGAAGAAAGTGTGCTGGAGCCAGGTATAAAGCTGAGAAGTGGTGTCTACTGCTGACAAGCCGCTGGGGATAGACTATCTGCCTCTGAGTGAATGAGTCAAAGGCCTGTGAAAGGATCACCGAATGTATGAAAGGCGGTATAGTATAAGAATAAGATGATTAGCATCTTGAGTCAGACAAGCTTGAATATTAGCTCTCCCACTTATTAGCTTGTGAAACCTTGAGAGAAATAAGTCCATGCAGAAGCAGCTGTGAACCATATAAGCATATCCAACAGAGCCCAAATATACCATGTCAACTTTTCCGTAGCCAGATCCCAAAAACAGACGATGGAGCAGAAGCGTGAGGGGGGAGGTTAACTTTAGTGAATTAATGTTATTTTGTATCCTATATAATGTGTATATAGTTAAGTAAATCAATTATTATACATTGTATTTAATTATATAAATATAACCCCCAAAGTTTCTATTTTATATAAGAATATTTACTATTTAAGACATTCTCCCAAAGTTTAATGTATTTAAACTGTTAAAGAAATGTAATTTTTGTCTTCTCATGGGAAAAAGGAAATCAGCTTTTTTCAAGCTCACAATACATTTGAGCTTATAGAACAGATCTATACTTACTACAAGGATTCCAGGTGGGGAGTAATCCTGTGATTCTATACGTTGCATACACATTTGCAATGACATTTATGTCCTCCAATGTACCTCATCTGGGCATTTGATCTATCTGTACACAGTTAAATTGGGCATGATGGAGGAAATCTTTCAGCTTAAGTAGGAGTGAAGTTACATATAATGGCTGATAAGACTTCTACCCTTTTGGTTCAAAGGGGAAAATGCATCTTTCTCTGTATGTTTTCTAAAAGAGAATATTAGTTGGGTAGATGCCAACTCGACGGATAGACTTCGGTCTCCATGTAAAACCTTTGCTTTGTTACTGCGTTTATGTTCCCAAGTTTATATATTGACTCATAAATTGAGGCAGTATTTTTCAACAACGTTAACAAAGCAAATAAGTAAAATGGGGTATCTCTACTCATTTCCATAAAAACAAATTAACAACAAATAGATGTTAAATATTTCCCTTCACAAATTTACACACACATATTAGCATAATACATCCATAGTCTTTCAAACGCCCCGATCCTTGTGAGAAAAAAATGTTTTCTTTGTCTTTGTTTTTGTAACATACTCAGTGCCAAGTTTAGCAGCTCATCCAAACTATGAAACCACACTTGAAGTCCAAAAATGTCATAAGCAATGAGATCAAATCAAGAACACGATGGGAAGCAGGATCCTTAGATGAAATCAGAAAGGTTAAGAGTCCATTTCATTGTTTAAACTTAAAATATGTGCTCTCTAATTCTCATTTGAGACTTCCTGAATTGTTGGTGGGGAGATTATTTTCATTATCACTGTGTTTCAAGGATAATTAATATAATTATTTCCTTCAGATAAAAACAGGCAAATTTCTGTATTAGTCTGTCAACAAACTTCCAAAACACAGAAAAGTGTTGTCATTCCACTGGATCAATGAAGAATCAGATACAGAGAAAAGTAGAGGATTGCTAAACAGCAGAATAGCAGTTTACTTAATGAAATAAGCTATATAATTAACTCTCAAAAATAAGCCACCAAGTACTCTGGGGACTTTCCCTTCTATTTCTTTTTCCATATCTGTCCAGATAGCCCTCTGTGAGCAAAATTCTCTAAAAAGAGGAAGACTTTTTCATCATAGATTTTAGAGGCAATGTGGAAAGAATCAGAAAAAATGTTAGGGGGCAGCTTTGCATGATGTCACCAAAACTGTTTCATGACCTTCATGAGACTTTCCAAAAATTACGATAAAGCTGTATAAAGAGCACGTTAGTAACTCTTTCTTCTCTTCGCTCCCTGTTTAAGAACTGAGATTGCAAAGAAAATTTCGTCATGTAATTGTGTCTTTCTTGAGCCCTGAATTTTTCATTTTTCCCCATTCTCTGAGGCTCTTCTTGTCTTTTAAAGCATATTAACTTTAAATCTCTCTCTCTTTCTCTCTCTCTCATACACACCCCCGCACACATAGCATGTAACAAAAGGAAGGGCAAGTGGAGATAAGACAATAGCAATCAGATGGGACTGAAAAAAACCTTCTCGTCTTACTCTGTCCACTATTTGTGCTTCTCTCCACCAAATGTGCTTTTGAAAACAAACTATTTAAAATTTAAAAAGAAAGCCCCCCAAACAGCATTACATTCTGAATGAAACGCTTCCTTTACATTTAGTGAAAATTACAACCAAACTGAAGATGTCGCTTACATGGGCAAGAAGGAGCAAGTTCGAGGCGCAGGAACAGTGCAATCTCCTGCAGACGATGGTGTGAACACCAGTTACAATGTGATTTAGAATCCAGAAAGTGGATTGCATGATAGGTTTGAAGAGACTTCAGACTGATAATACGACACCTGATAAAAATGCCTGTGTGGATTCTATTGCATTTCAAGCCCGTTCTAGATCCAGGCAGTGCAGTGTATGCGTCCATGTCAGCCTCCGCTTGTCTTTCCCCTGGGCTTCTCCTCCAGGTCGTACTCCCACCTCTGACATACTTTCCATGCCCTTGCCCCATCAAAATTCCACCAGTCTTTCATAAAGACTGTCTTGATTTTCCCCATTTGTTGTTTTTTTCCTTTGATGCTAGCCCCTGTTTCAGAGAGTTCAGGACAGAGAGTTCTGAATGGTGGCAATAGGAGAAGATGCAGCTGCCCTCCCCGGGGGGCTCTATGTGGACATACTGTGTTCCTAACAGGCAGAGACCATATCACCTAGCACAGAGCCTGGCACTGAGCAGGTGTGATGAAAAATAAGGCTCCCAGGGGAGCAGGGGAGCATTGGGTCGGTGAAAAAGGGCATTAGTATAAGCAACAGAGGATAGCGTGGCTGACCAAGCTCCCTCTGCCAGAGGAGTGCACACCCTCCCAGGAGAGGGAGGGTGCCAAAGGTAAACAGTCAGCCAGGAGAGGGAGCACACCAGAGATGTAGACAGCCAGCCAGGAAAGGAGGCATAAGAGCTGGGGTACAGAGCAGGTTGCACAGGGGGTGCGGTGTGAAAATGCTGCCCATCTGGGCCTCTGGTTAGCCTTGGGCATCCTCATAGTGGGAACAGGACCACAGACAAGACAGAGGCAGTAAGCTTTCCTCAGCGTGAATGTAAAATGTTTATTGATATACATTAATTGTCTTTCATAAAACTTCGTTTGGCTATGCTGGGCCACTCAGCTTGTAGGTGGGCTGGAGTGGGCAGGGTAGAGCCAGTGCCCACCTTCAGGTGGGGGCTGGAGCCCTGTGAACAAGTACATAGATCTAGTGCATGGTATACATTGAATGACTCTCCAAACAGATCCGGTCCTTGAGGATAAGGTTGAATCATCACCATATTTTTGCTGCTGGAATCTCGCCTTGTATATAGTACCTGTTCAGCTACAGGGTATTTAAGTGAATGGATTTCCCAAAACTAAAATACTTTAACTATGCTCATAAGCTTCTGTCCTATCATTATGCGGAAGAAAGAGTTTCCATCAGAATACTCACTAGTATTAGAATACTCACAGCTCATAATCACTCTAGTTCAAAGAAACAATAGTGAGCGAAAGTAATCAGGATGGATAAAAGCAGGAATGGTGGAGTTGAAGAAATTGACAAACAGGAGGGAGAGAGGGACCAAACTGATGGATGTGTAGGTTAGTTATGCTTGGAAAACAAGTTATAAGAGAAAAGGTAACCACTTTATTTCCTATGTCACTCTCTATGTTGGCTAAACGTTCCCTACGATGCAGGAAAGTACTTCCTGAGTGTCTGGACCTCGGAAGTCATTAGTGCGAAGAACTTCGGACATTTGGCTCTCAGCAGAGTCAGTGTCCTGGAATCAGTAGGTTAATTAGTGATCAACTATTGTTAAGGCATATCAAACACGGCAGCTGATATGTTTGAGATTTTACTAATTCAGAACTTTTTTTTCAATTTGCCTTTACTCTGCATGTAGAACTATGGAGCTAAACTAGAAGGATAATTTTGATCTCTGCCTCTAGTGAATGTGCAGTTTGGAAAGATCAGATCATTAAATAGCAGCAAGAATGCGAATAGTCAAGTGCAAATGAATTATATAAATAGACTAGATTGTAAGTTCATCTAATTTTGAGTGATCAAAAATATGAGATTATATAACCCAACTTTCTCTTTTTGCGCAGGCAAATGTAGGATACTCAGAATGACATGTGAAAGACTACATAGCTAATGACAGAATCAGTACTGGACCCAGATCCCCTGAAAGGGTGAAATTATCGTGGGTGATGGTGATCGGTGAGGACTTCATGGCAGAAGTGAAATGCCGCCACAGCCTGGAAGGCTGGGAAGGAACCGGGCAGTTGTAACAGACGCAATGCAAAACGAAAGGTAACTACATCCATTCAGGTAACAGTATGAACGGCTTTGGGGTCAGCACAATTGTTTGTGTTTAATAATAGAATGTGATAAATTTGGAAACAAAAATTTTGCCATAGAGTTTGAATACTTTCCAAGAATAATTTTTAAAAATTCTGACATGATTAAAGTTCTGTATTTTTGTGAAAATTAATCTGTCTAAAATTTTGGGCCGTAGTTAAGAGAGGGGAAGAGAAGAAGAAAAGGTGAAATAATTGAAAATAATTATAATGACACAGACACGGAAGATGAGGGTATATACAAGTGGAGGGGGAGGAGAATAAGAGCTAGGAGAATAATTACTCAGGAAAAATTAGTAGACACTTTAGAATGTGAAGAAAATTTCCAGCCCTAAAATACATCGAAAGAAAATAAAGATGCGGCTTTTTTTTTTTTTTTTTGAGTAAGTGGAGGAGGAGCAGATAGATGTGGGGGTAACAGCAGACCGCTGAGTTTCCAGCGATGCACTCACTCCCAGGTGGAAATGCCCTGTAGGCAATTAGAAATGTGATACCGGAGTTCATGATAGCGGTCAAGACTAAAGCAATAGACTGGGGATTATACAAATAGAGGTGATAATTGAAACCACGAGATTTGATAAGGTTCATGTGAAAGAGAAGGAAGGGAATTATAGATCCTGTCATTATAGTTTCTTACTAAAAATTCAAGAATTAACTTCAGTTACCCTCAAAGAGACATAGGAAATGAAGAAAATATCAATTTATTTTGTATGGGCTGTGGATAATGTTCATTTCACTAAATTTGACCTAGTTTCACACACATACACACCCACACACATTCACAACACATATGCATCTATACATATACGTACAATTGTGCTACAATATCCCTCCAATAACTACAGTATTATTCCTGCTTTCTGCTGTTATGAGTACTATTGATTCTTAAATCAGTGCTTATTGAGTGCCATACACTTTGTAATATTTACATCAAAAGAGTTTAATTGTTGCAATTCATTAAAGATTGTTGGGTGTTGGGACATACTATGGTGGAGACAAATATGACATGAGGTTAAATTCTAGTCAGCACATAAGAAACACAATGCACAAGGCAAAATTGGCATCTCTCTTAAACGGCCCAGAGTGGATACATTGTCTGTGTGTGAGTGCACACGTGTGTGCAGAGCATAATCTGAGGATATGTACACTCTATGTAGTAGTATAAAAATATATGACATGTATGAATAATAGCTTTATACTTTTTCAATTGTTTTATTGGGTGAGTATGAATGTAGTCATTAATTGAAAAAATACCTATCGCATACTTATGGAAATTTCTTTCCAGTTCAGAGAGACAGACCATAAATGAAATAGTTGATATATACATATAGCAAGTTAAATTGTGACAAGGGTTAGGGAGAAATTACAAGCAAGATGGAGGTGGGGGACCATAGCTGGGGCTGCGTTTCTAAACAGGGAGGTCAGGGAAGATCCCACTGAGAAGGCAACATTTAAAGGAAGACATGAAAGAGGTGAGGGAGTGAGTCACAGGAATCTCTGGGGCAAGAACATTTAGGCCATTTGAAAAACCGTGACCATGCTCCGAGTGAGAAGGAGCCACTGAGGGTTTTGGGGCAGAGGAGTGACAAGGTGTGACATGTATTATACAGGATCTCTCCAGTGGCTGCGTTGGGAATTGCTAAATACACATTGGTGTGTCACCACTGTACCAGACACAGGTGCAAATATTTCTTAAAAACTGTGGAAGGAGAAAAGGAAGGAGGAGGAAGAGGAAGAGGGTGAGGGGAGGAGGAAGGATAAGGAGGAGGAAGATGAGGATGGAAGACAAGTTGGAAGAGGAGAAGAAGAAGTTTTCCATGAAAAAAAAAACCTGCTGCCCAGGACACTGAAAGCCTCATTCTCTTCGGACATAAGATAATTTGGAACACCCTCTCCCTCCCTGGAAGTGTGTCATGTACAGAGACACAAAAAGGCCTTTTAGCAGCACAATTCCTAATGCAACATGGACGTAAACTGGGTCTGGAGGTTCTGTATGTCCGGGCATAACTGGCTTTTGGTAGAATGTGTTTAGCACCACTGACTTGTCAAACCATCTTTTTCCTGTGAAGAAACCCAGCAAAGTGGCATCATCATCAGGCACGGCCACATACGAATGTGGCTTGCTGCATAAGCACAAGCGACACGCATCTGGGTCACTTCAAAAGAAAATCATCGGTTTTATTTTAGAGGAAAGCCAGGGTAAACACTTGCCATATAGCAGCTTAATTAAGCAAAGCCAGCATGGTGATCTGGTTAAAGTGGAAAAACAACAGACCTCATTTTCTTCATATGGCAAAACTGAACAGAGATGAACCAAACAAGTGCTATGTACTTTTTCAATTAGTTTTCCTCCATGCCAGTTTCAATTTTAACATTATTTGGATGGACGTGCATCTCATTGATGCTCTAGAAGACAAAGTTCAGGTGTGTTCATCAGTAATAGCGCTCAGACTTGTGGTTAGTAGATTACAATGCACTTTTAATTGATGTGAAATTCACATAACATAAAATTAACGATGCATTTTTGTCCTATTTCGTTTCAGTGATGTCTGAATCATTCTAACATGTGAAAGACACTAAATGTTATTTTTATTTCTCTTGTTTCTTGAGAAAACAGTGTCCTCGAAAGAAAGAATATCATAAGATGAAGCAGAAATTATTCTTTCAAATATTTTTGTAAAGAATTTACTAAAAAACATAACTTTCATGGTAAAAAATATAGAACATAGTGGGTCCCTCTAAACTCTGAGTATTGCAGGTAATTAGAATTGTAAACTCATAGAGCCTTAGAACTCTGTAGGACCTTAAAGCCCAACCCCATACCTATAGTCACATGGGTAACACTCCACACATCTGTATACATACATAGGGAGTGTGGTTTAGACTGTTAAATTGCCACGTCAATGCTATTTGGAGATATATCACAAGACAGAAATATTTATTTTGTTCATTCAATATACACTATTTACTGCATGCCTCCTGTGCATTAGGCACTGTACTTGTGCTGATGATACAAAGATAAATAAAATATGACCTCAGGTCCTTCTAGACTAGCTCTCCAACAGCTTAAATAATTATATACATTCAAATATGTAGGTATCAATTATCCTCTTGGACATGGTAAAATTCATTTGCTTTAGAAATAGTATCACCAAACCTCCAATTCACGTATTTCCTAGCAATGCAAGTAAGAAGACAAAGAATCATCTGAAGAATCTGGAAATGCTTTATTTCTAAGAAGGTCTCTTAGAAATTGAGCTGCATTACAGCTCGATTTTTATTATGTTCTTGATAATAAGTATAAGGAGTTTTAACAAGTCATGGATTTTTTTGAAAATGTAATCTGACACTCTAGAGTTTGAAGAACTTTTTCAAACATAGGAAATAAATAATTTGAGGGAGTCCAGTGTATTTGCTAAACCATTTGCTGAACTGACGTGCCCACTTTCTGCCTCATCTTGGTATCCACAGAAAGGAGTAACTGCCCTGTCTTTCCTTTCCCGTCTTTCTGATTGCGCACTGAAAAAGACTGCTGGGCCACTTTTCTACCAAGATCTCCTCTCATCAAAATCCATTCACCTACTACCAACAAGCTAAACTCTTCTAAAATCTGGCTCCACCAGAACTTATAACCTCAATCCACTCCCTTCACAAACTTACCTACTGCTCCAACCAAGCAGATTTTTGAACTGTTTTCTAGACACGGAACATTCATTCTTGATTCTGTCTCTACTCAGATTGAGAGATCAGAGATATATTGTGCTAATATGTGCCCACGCATGGAGGAAGCACATGCTTAAATGACAAGTATTTGGTTTCAATTTGTTGCTATGGAATTGCCAGATGTTGCCCCTCAATATTTATTTATGTTCTAAGTCAGTGTTGCATGAAAATAATGATTCAATTAATAACAAAGTTTGATGAACAGGAACAAAGCTATAACAATGAAGAACATAATCTCCACAGTTAAAATAGAAATTTATCTTTAACACTGACAGTCACTGAATACAAAATTGTGCAATATAAACAAGGGGAGGTATGATTCATTCCTGCTAGCTCGGAAGACAAGAGTCGAGGTTCAGACACGGCATGGAGTTTGTCTCTCCGCTTTGTGAAAGTCAACTTTTCTCCTTACTGAAAATGCTCACCTCCAGCTTTTCTGGCCATTTAGAGTCTGTATTTCCACTCCATGGCCATTCTTCACTGTGATTTCACTCTACTGTGAAATCTGAGAGTCCCTTGTTCCTGGACAAGTCTATCAATTATCTGCTATGGGCAACTTTCTCTTCTAGAATGAATGGGCCTCCTCACAGCTCTGTGCTCTGGAAACCAATGAGTTCACTGTGATTCCATTGCTTATATATAAGGTGATCATAATCCTGTTTTGCCTGGGACAGTCCTGGTTTATGCCTTTTGACAAAATGTCCTGCTAGTTTAGCATTTATCCAGGATTTAAAAAATTTTTAAAATATATATTATTATTAAAACTGCTTTACGAAAGAACAAGATGGTTTTGATAGACTTCCACTTTACCCCACCCTCTTGCAGGGCATTTGGTCCTGTCCCAAACACCCAAAAGACATTTGGTCCATCAGATATTTGGTCCATGCTAAAAGGTTCTTGACATTTGGTCCTGTCCAACACATCCACGAGTATATTTGGTCCTCGCCAACGCTTTTGGACAGGACCACATATCAAGGACATTTTGCTGTGGACCAAATGCCTGATGGACGTTTCAGACAAGACCAAGCGTCAAGGACGCTATATATATATACAATGTAATATTATTTAGCCATGAGAAAGAAGGAAATCCTGCCATTGAGACAACATAGATGGAATTTGAGGACATTATGCTAAGTGAAGTAAGTCAGACAGAGAAAGATAAATGCTGTATAATATCACTTACATGTTGAATCTAAAATAGTCAAATGTATAGAAACAGAAAGTAGAATGTTGGTTACCATGGGCTGGGCGATAGAAGGAATAAGATGTTTGTCAAAGGGCACAAAATTTCAGTCAGAAGTTCTGGGGATCTAATACGCGGCATTGTATACACAGTTAACAATACTATATTATATACTGCAAAATTGCTGAGACTAGATCTTAAATGTTCTCACCAAGAAAAAGAAATGATAATTTTGTGACGTGAGGGAGGAGTTAGGTAAGACTATGGTGGTAATCATATTGCAATATATATGTGGATCAAACCAACACTGTTGTACACCTTAACCTTACACAATGTTACACGACAATTATATCTTAGTAATGTTGGGAAAAAAATAGAAGTCATAATTGAGAAAATTTACAGAGTCTCATATAAACAGAGTTAGAATAACTGAATGACGAAGTTTTTAAGACTAAGCTGAGATTGAGCTAATTGTCATATGCTGATATGACAGCATGCACTTTCTTTCTATGCTCCCATCATCACTTGGATTTTAGAAATGTATGAGCTCCTGAAGAATGATTTTGTAAATCAACTTAAGAGTCTATGATGGTATTCATCTTTTTCGTAGGCAAATCCTCTAGAGTGGGCATTTTTTTTCAAATCGGTTGGAAATGTTTAACAAAAACCTTCAGAAAATGGTGTGCTAAGAATTTACCTTGCAAAGCTGTTGTTAAATTGCAATTACTAGGGGGCCAGCCCAGTGGCACAGTGGTTAGGTGTGCACATTCTGCTTCGGCGGCCAGGGGTTCGCCGGTTTGGATCCCGGGTGTGGACATGGCGCCACTTGGCAAGCTGTGCTGTGGCAGGTGTCCCACATATAAAGTAGAGAAAGATGGGCACGGATGTTAGCTCAGGGCCAGGCTTCCTCAGCAAAAAGAGGATTGGCAGCAGTTAGCTCAGGGCTAATCTTCCTCGGGAAAAAAAAAAAATTGCAATTACTAAAAAACATGCTTGAAGACAGGGACATATTAAAAGTTTTCAGTACAAAAGCAAGAGATCAACTGAGTAACTTATGAGCTTGCCTGGTGTATTCGATTTAATTTTGAAATTCTCTAATTGTGCTTTGGAGTGTTTCAGCTTAGGGGAAGAGTACTCTGATGGAGCTTTGAGTTCCAATTGGATAAATTTCTATTCTATACAGAATGAAACAAAAGTAAGGAGGTCTAAAATATTGCAGCCGTTATGCTTTTAAATGAACATGAGTAGAGACAAACAGTTTAATAAATTTCGTCTTATAAAATATTTCTCTAAGAAAGATACTCTTAATGGAGAAGACACACACATGAATTAATATTAAGCTCTATTTAGCAGAATTTTCTCTCATCATAACTGATGCCTTTACCAAGAATATTTTTTCAGTGAGGAATATCATGGCTTATAGACGAAAAGGCAATGAAATTTTTTACCAATTTTAAATTTATCGACCATAATGTACTACTTTTAAAAATACTTATGAAAAAATTAGAACTATTAAAAAAACTATATTCTTCAGCAAAATACTGATGACATGGTATTAAAATCAGATTTGCTAAGTAACATTGAATATAAGAAAATGTACCAATATATACATGTTTTATAGAATGCAGTGTCCACGGACACATGCTATTTTTAATTTATAGAAAGAATTTTATTTTTGAAAGTTGTTCTGAATGGAACTCTTTTATAAGTCCATCAATAGAGTAAAATTAATTTTTGGTAAAAAAATTTTTTTTTCAAAACATAAATTTAGCACTTCCTTTCACTTGCAAATATATCTAGTGTGGAAGATATAATTATATAGTTATCCTAATCACGTGGCTCAAGTGGAGGCGCTTCACCTTAGTGGTCAATGATAAATTTCAGCCCAATCAGATGAGCCCTGACCGCAATCTGGACTGAGGCAGGCAGACTGGAGTAAGACATCATGTATTCCATCCTGTCCGTACTAGGTACATAGTCTGGCAACTCTGTGCCTCAGTGTCCTCATGCACATAATAAGGTAATAATAGTGTCCACCTTGTGTTGCAAAGATTGCATCAGTTAAAATATGTAAAGACTTAGCGCCAGGTGCATAGTAAGCACCCAATGCAATGATTCAGTGATGTTTAAATTAATTACATGGGCTCATGCAAATAAACCTGTAAATAGTTAAAAGCATCTAACAGTTGCATGGCATTTCAACACCTACTTATCTCTGATGTTTTAATTGTCATTTAAAACTCCCAAAATAGCTATGAATTCTTGCCAATGAGGAAAAACTAAATAAGAGAATAAAGGGATAGATATTTGTTTTTGTAGTCAAAGTTATGTAAATAACAGAAAAGGCTTTTTCAAATACACTAATAATGTCCTTAAGCCCAAAGTCCAAACTAAATACACGGTCCCCATCCACCCACTCTTCACCCCAGGAACCCAACGTATGCCTCCAATTCAAGCAAAGCTCACAACATGTCACCCACAAAATTAAACTAATAGAAAAGATGAAGAGGATTTACTTGAGGTCTGAACATACACATTTCAGAGCATCATGATATCCATAAGTGATTCAAAGTAGTAAAACATTGGTTAATATTGGAGGCCAGGTAAAGCATTCCATGTTGTTACTTTTGGCATGTTTTTTCAAACATGTTTTTGTGAACAGTATAAAGGCTAAACATATTTTTTAAGCACTTTGTGTAATGAATACATTGGTAGCTCTCAGTTTTTAGAAAGTCACCAATCAAATATGGAGTTAGTGTTTGCTGCATCACAGAATTGACGTTAGAGCTTTGAGCTTAAAAAGCTGGATTTTTTATGACACTTTCAATACACAGCGTTGAGAGTAATGAAATAATGTAAGGAGTTGATGCCTGTGTACTTGAAGTATAAAATGTTATTATTTTACAGGTAGTACCATTTTCAGGTGGTTCAGTTGCGTCAAATACAGAATCTTTTTTCATGTTTTTATTTGTCTAAAAATATGGAATATATAAATACGCTCAATGAAAAAAAGAGAAAATAGGTTTCTATCTAAAACTCCTATGAGTTTGTTACCACTGTGAGAAATCACTGATAATTCTTCAAATTTTAAAATTTACTTTATTTAGGAAAAAACTAGCTGCTTCCTCGTGAGGTGTAAACATAACAGGTTAGAGAGCTGAAAAGCAGCATAACTTCAAGACTTTGAAGAGCCCCAAGGCACCAAAGAACAAACCCGAAGTTGGCCCATTATGGAGACTGCCAAGTTCTTGATTTAGAAAGTCTTCTTTTTGTTACTGATGTATGTTCTCAGGAGGTTTTTTCCCTGCCAACTTTTTCTTATGTTTTTCATTTATGAGCACAAAACAAAATGTGACTACATGGTAAAGCATTAGACAAGGGCAATTTTAATAATTTTTAGAAGGGTACAATTAAATTTGGGTACCAGATGAGGTATGTATAATGAAAGCACACAAAATTTTTTAGAACATTTTAAAATAAACAAATGCAGATGGGTATACAGAGATGTCATTCAAACAAATTTATACTCAAGAAAGCGTGTTCAACAAGAAAATGAGGAAGAGTTGTTAGATTCCTGTGGGTTGTTGGAAGCCACTAAAATTCAAATCTTTCCAGGTATCCTCCCAAACTCACAGAAATCATTAAGTAGAGCATATAAATCCGTTGGTGAGTTGTGACTCATGCACAGAAAGACCAGAAGACAGAGCCTATTAAAAAATTTCATATTGTGTGTAAAGATTGTGTGAAAAAGAGGAGAGGAAAGTGAAGGATCTACCCAAATGGTTGCCATCACACTCAGAAAGTCCTACCCTGAGCAGGTTACTAAGAACAAGACTGAGACCTGGTAAATCAGAAAGCTTTGTATTGTTCAAAAGGAAGGAAATAAAAGAAAATTCGATAAGAGGCAGAATACTGGAGAAGAATGGAGTACTTAGAAGAGGATGATGCACCTCAGAGATTTTGTGATAAAGGGAAAGAAAGAAGCAAAATATGGAAATTATGTGTCCTGAAGAACAAAAGAAAATCACAAAATAGACACGTAATATCCCTCTTCTTCCTACCCTGTAAAAAAGTACCATCTATTAAAGAATATACAATTCACTGCACTAACGGAAGAGGGTATTTTTGAAGCAAAAATCAGCGCACACCAAACAAAACCTTTCTCCCTAGTTTGCACACAATATTGTCGCTAATCTAGGAAAATAAGATTTTATGAAATGAACAGATAATGGGAGATGATATTCATGCAAAATTATGATAAAAAGAACACAGAAAATGAGAAACAAAGCATTTCAGCTAAAAAGAATTCTAGTCCCAATACCAACCCAGGAGCAAAAAAATTAAAACATAATGTCAAAAACCGAATCAAGGTGCTTCAACAAGAATGTTAAACTTGAAAAAAACTCGAGTCAGATATCCAGAAAGTCAGAAAAGACATGGACAAAAAAACGAGTAAATGGCAATTAAATGTTGATTGAACTTAAAGGAAAAAGAACAGTAGGAAAAGAAAAAGATCTAAAAATATTTTTACCAAATTACATGATGCTCAGGGGACAATAGATTCCATTGAAGAAGTTTTTAAGGAAAAGAATGAAAACAGACAAGATAATGACAATGAAATAAAAGAGAAGGTAAAAATAATCAGGAAGAATGTGACTGGTATAGAAGAAGTTTTTAAGGAAAAGAATGAAAACAGACAAGATAATGACAATGAAATAAAAGAGAAGGTAAAAATAATCAGGAAGAATGTGACTGGTATAGAAGACAGGCAAAGAAGACCCAACCTTCATATAGATGGAATCCCTAACAAAGAAAACATAAAGATCGAAAAGAAGTAACATGTAAAACTATAACTTAAGAAAAATTTCCAGAAGTAACTGAAAGTATGAATCTAGATATTTAAAGGTTCAATCATATAGTTAGGAAAATTGACCAAAAACAGTCAACTAGGGACTTTAAAGATAGAGAAAATAACTAGGAACTTCAGGCAAAATGACCAGATCACTTATAGATTAAAAAATCACATTGGTGTAAGATTTCTCAATAGCAACATACAAGTCAAAAACACAGTGGAGCAGTATTGTCAAAGAAAAAAATTCAAGAAAATAATTAACCTAAGATTTTATAACCAATCTATTCTTTCAGTGTCAAGACTATAGAAAACCAGTTTTAAATATGCATGCACTCTAAGAAAACTGTTATCCTGAGCCCATCTTGATAAAGCTACTAGGGGACAAGCTCCATTCAACAAAAAGATGACTAGAGAAACTTTGGCAAAAGGACTATTGGTGATTATTAGATATGGTTGATTATAAATAGAAGAGTAAAAGAAAGGTCAGAGAAATGTTATATGCTCTCACAAAGTAAAAATATTATAACTAAAAATATGAGAAAAGACAAGGGGAAGTAAAATAATCTTATTAACCGTTACATAGATATTAGGTGGGAATCAAAGGACGTCATTAAAGCTGATAATCCGAATAGTAGAAGGAGACCTCATTAAGAATCACAGTAAATATAATATAAAATAATATGATAGAGTTGAGATCGAATTAGTCAGTCATATAAATAAATGTAAATGGACTTATCTATAAAACAAATATTTTCAAATGGCTCACCAAGCAAATCATAACTCCACACTATATATAAGATTCACACCTAAAACAAGGTACCTCAGAAAGGCTGCAGAAAAAGGGACAAGCAGAAGTAAACCAGGCAGATGGAAGCAGGGTCTGTGATCCAGATATCGCACAAACCAGATATTGGGATTCAGGCTTGAAGAATAAAATACGAAATAGAGAACAGTTTTAATGATGAAATCTATAACCCACAATGAAGACATGACAATTATATATATTTATGAGTCACATTATATAAAAAACACCTTCATAAAGGAGGGAGAAATAAGCTAATAATGAGACTTTAATAAATCACTATGATCAAGAGAATGAGATGACAAGCCACAGACTTGGAGAAAATATTTGCAAAAGATACACCTGATAAAAGATTACTACACAAAATATACAAAGAACTCTTAAAACTCAGAAAGAAAAAAAACTAGATTTAAAAATGGGCCAAACACCTTAACAGACACCGTATCAAAGAACATATACAGGTGGCAAGTAAGCATATGAAAAGATGTTCCACATCATATGTCATCATAGAAATCCAAATTAAAAAAAGATACCACTATATACCTATTAGAATGCCGGTTTGGACAAATGTATAATGACGTGTCCATCATTATGATATTATACAGAGTACTTCACTGCCGTAAAAAGTCCTCTGTCCTCTGCCTATTCATTCCCTCCCACCTCCCCAACCCCTGGCAACCACTGATCTTTTCTGTCTCCATTGTTTTGCTTTTTCCAGAATGTCATATAGTTGGAATCATGCAGTATGTGCCTTTCCTATTGGTTTCTTGCACATAGTAATATGCATTCAAGGTTACTCCATGTCTCTTCATGGCTTGACAGCTCATTTCTTTTTAGCGCTGAAAAGTTTATTTATCCATTCACCTACTGAAGGACATCTTGGCTGCTTCCAAGTTTTGGAAATTATGAGTAAAGCTGCTATGAACATCTGTGTGCAGATTTTTGTGTGGACAGAAGTTTTCGACTCCTTTGGGTAAAAACCAAGGAGTGCGATTGCTAAATCATACAGTAAGAGTATGTTTAGTTTAGTAAGAAACTGCCAAACTGTCTCCCAAAGTGGCTGGACCATTTTGCATTCCCACCAACAATGAATGAGAGTTCCTGTTGCTCCACAACCTCACCAGCATTTGGTGCTGTCAGTGTTCCAGAATCTATGATTTAGCAATCGCACTCCTTGGTATTTATTCATAATTGCCAAAACTTGGAAGCCATCAACATATCCTTTAGTAGGTGAATGGATAAATAAACTTTGGTATACCCAGAAAATGGAATATTCTTCAGTGCTATTTGTCCACACTGACAGAATGTACAACCCCAACAGTGAACTGTAATGTAAACTACGGGCTTTGGGCAATAATGACGTGTCAAGATAGATTTATCAGTTATAACAAATGCACCACTCTGGTGGAGGAATGTTGATAATAAGAGAGGCCATGCATGCTGGAGGGCAGGAGAGATGTGGGAAATTTCTGTATTGTCCCCTCAATTTTGCTGTGAGCCTAAAGCTACCTTAAAAAAATAATTTTTATTTTTCTTTTTGTTTTTTTGCTGAGGAAGATTGACCCTGAGCTAACATCCATTGCCAATCTTCCTCTTTTTTTCCTTTTTTATGTGAGCTGCTGCCACAGCATGGCCTAACAGATGAGTGATGCAGGTCTGTGCCTGGGATCTGAACCCCAGCCACCGAAGTGGAATGTGCCAAACTTAACCACTAGGCCACTGGGATTGCCTTAATAAAAAAATCATATCAGTTCAAGACAAGTTAAATCGTCAAAAATATGAATATAGCATAACTAAAGAGCATATTAAGGAAGTAGGTCTTACGGTTAGCTTACAAATTTTATGCCCTGATATTAAATTATTGGAAACTCTATCTTCCTCTCAAGCACCCATGGAATATTTAAAAATTAAGACCATATATTGGTCACAATGAAAGTAATTTAAAATACATTAAGTTCCATGAAATAGAAATAGTAAAAACCTCTTTTCCTAATCACATTGCAATAAAACTAGAAATTAATAACAAAAATTTTATAAATGACCATGTAAATGGAAATATAAATGATCACTTTGGCTAGAAAGGAAATTTACAAACATTTTAAATTAAAAAAATTAATATTAATGAAAACACTGTGCATGGAGGACAAACCCTAGAGAGATCCCCATCTTTGTGCTCTGAATCTCCTCCTCCCAGTCAATGGGCGGGGCCAAGACTTGCTTTTAATGGATAGAACAAGGCAAAGGGGTGGAATGCCACTCCCTTGACTAGGCTAGGTTTTATAAGAAAGGTGACGGAGTATCACTCCTTTAATTAGGTTTTATGTTACGTTCTATAACCCTCTATCTTAGCCTACTGGAAACAGACTTTTCTCCCTGTTGGCTTGGAGCAGGAAGCTGCCATGCTGTGAGGGCTTGTGGAGACAGCCATGTGGCAAAAACTAGAGGCAGCCTCATAGAGCCAACAGTGGCTCCCAGTGAACAGCCAGCAAGAGAAGAGACCCTCAATCCTACAATCCCAAGGAAGTGAATTCTGCCAATAACCTGAGGCAATAAGGCAAGAAATGGAGGGAGGGAAGGAAAGAAAGAAGAAAATGGAAAGAAGAAAATTTGGAGGGGGAAATTCTTTATCTCAGATTTTACCTAATATATGTTGAAGCAGAAGAGAATTAGAAAATTGCCATTTTGCAGCAAACTTTGAGGAGATGCTAACACCATGGAATGAAAAGTTACTGGGGAACTGATTACCCACATTGTCTCAAAGGATCTGTCGACAAATTACTGATTAATTACAAAAGGAAAAAAGAACCTCTACAATGGGGAAATCTTGCAATGCCGCCGTAATCAAGTGATCAAAACCATCATCACCGATAATGAAACAAACTCATATCACGTATCTCCAGATGCGATGTTCTGAGAAGGAGATCTTCCTGCACTGTAACCAGAATCTAATCATATGGAAACAATCCTTATGTCTCTATGTTTCACGTTTGCAGAATGCTGCAGAACAACTCACCTGGACTCTTCAAAACCCCTCAATGCCAAGAAAAGTCAGACAAAAAGAAAAAAAAAACTTATCTGGATTAAAGAAGACAAAAGGGACATACAGACATAGCAACTAAAAGCAATACGTGATCATAGACTGAATCCTGGATTAATTAAAAAATGAAAGCTAGTAAAGATATTGGGGACCTGTTTGGGAAATTTGAATATTAAATATCCATTAGGCATTATTATTGCATTAATATAAATTGCTTGAGTGTGATATTTGCAGGAATGTCCTTGTTCTTAGGAGATTCGTGGTGAAGTAGATAGAGACAAATGAAAGAAATTATGTGTGTGTGTGTGTATACATAATATATGGAGAAAAGCAAATCTGGCAACAATGGGTGATTTAGGTGGAGGACGAAGTTTGTTGCACTGTTATTTAACTTTTCCACAGTTTTGAAATTTTTTAAAATAAAATTTGGATACAAACAAAGGAACTAGAGTGCCCACTTCAAACTTTTAAAATAAATCTCAATTTTTTTGTTTAGTCATACTTATGAAAGCAATTTGTCTTATTTAATATTTGAAGGGAAATGTGGAAAATATAGAAAATAGAAAGTTGTCTATAAACCTGCCTGGAGATAAACATGATTAATATTTTAGTATAATGTCTGTCAGTCATTTTTTTCTATTCAAATATACATCATATATATATTGATTTTTCAGGACAGGGATCATAATTCATATTTGGTTTTCTACATTAATAGATGGGGAGCATTTTCCACATCACTTAGTAATTTCCAAAAAATATGATTTTCGTAGTCACATAAAGGTTTATCATAATTATTAGATCACAATTTTATAAAGTTTCTCCTCCTCAATCTAATTTATTCTCTTGATTTCTGGATCCTCAAGCCCTCCTGGTTTTCCCGTAACCCTTCTCTAGTCCTTTCTAATCTCCGTTATTGCCACTCCTCATATCCCGCGTGTTCACAGCGGAGTGGCGGAAGGCTCGGCCAAGGCGTCTGCCTTTGCTTCTCTGTTCACTCACTCTCTGGCTGGTCTCACTCAGCCTCATGGTTTCAAATACCCTCTCCATGCTGATATCTAAACATGTATCTTTAGCCCAGACCTCTCCTCTGAACACCAGCCTTACATCCACTGTCTACTCCACTTGGATGCATCAAATTTATGTCAAGTTCGAATTTCTGATCTTCCCTCCAAAACTTCCTTCTATAGTCTTACACACCTCACTTAATGGCAATTATATTCTCCTCACATTCAGACCAAAAGCATTAGAGTCATTTTGAGTCCTCTTTGTCCCTACCCTGTATCCATATTCGATGTGTCGGCAAACCCTAACTCTTCCTCCTAATTATGTCCAGGATCTGTCCCTTCTCATCAGACTCCCTGCTAAAACCTTGGTCTGAGAAACCATCAATTCCAGCCTGAATCGCCGAACTTCTGTCTGACTGGTAGTTTTTATGTCCCTACTTTTTATTCAAACTATTGAAATAAATCTGTAAAATCATGTGTGAGATGATGTCGCTCCTCTATTCCAACCCCTCCAGGAGATTCTGTCTCACTCAGAGTAAAAGCCAAAGTCCTTACAACGTCTTAAAAAGGGCCCCGATCTAGTTCGAGCTATTTCTCTACCTCACTTAACTCTTCTTTCCTTCCCTCACTGGCCACCTTGCTGTTCCTCAAAGCACATATGATAGTCTCTGCTCAGAACCTTCCAACTGACTGACCTCAGCGCCTGGAAGGCTCTCCTCCCGGACAGATGCCCTTGGCGAGCTCCTTGTCTCTCTCTGGTCTTTGATCAAACATCACCTAATTAGTACAACCGTCCTAACTGTCGTATTTAAGGTTTTAACCCCCTAACCTAGTAACCCCTAGTCCCCCTTTCTACTTTACTTTCCTTGTTTGCTTTTCTTGTTTTCTCCTGATTTTTAAAATAGATCGTAGACGTGAGATTATACAGTCAAATGTTATGAATATTTAAAAGTATTTGATTTGTAGCGCCAAAAGGATTTCTCAAAAGACTTTCCAATGCCAAGACTTTAAAAGACTGTTTCAATTCAAAGACTATTCTAATCATCAACATAAATACTATCATTTTGAAAAACTCTTTGCCAATCAGGCAAAAATAAATAATATGCCATTTCACTTTTCATTTTTTTGCTTACTATTCGGTGTCATTTAATATTTTAATCATACAGTGAAGCTTCCTCCAAGACCCAGGAAATTAGAAAAATTAACATTTTTCTCCATTTGGGGGAAAAGAAGGAACCTAACCACTACCTCACATCCGCCACAAAAAGAAACTCCAGGTAGATTGAAGATCTAAATGGAATGGTTAAACAATTAGAGTCTCTTGAAGATACTATTAGAGAATATGTTCATGAACTTGGTGTAGGGAAAGCTTTTCCAAGCAGAACATACAGAGAATTAATATTCTGCATAATAAAGCATTGAAAACACTGCTGCAAAGCCCGTTTCCCATCATGCTACTTTCCTGTTCAAAGGCATTCAGGTACCTATTATACTCAGTACTCTACACCCCTGGTCCTGGCATTCAAGACTCTGGGGTCTGTCTGCAAATTACATTTCTAAATTCATTTCAAATCACTTACTTTTATATATCTGCACCTCCAAGAAACAGTTCTCTTCTGTTTTTTCTATTTGACCTACACTTCCTGGATCTTGCTTAAGTTGTTTCATTCGTTATGAATGATTTTCATCTCCGTATGGTAGCATTGTATGATGTGTTTCAAGTTGCAACATTCCCTTCTTCATTACGTCTCCTCAGATTCCCAGATGAAAGTGGCTCCATTCTTCCATGAACATTGAAAGCGTCATATCAGGACTTTTCTTATGTTTACCACTTTTGCCTTATATTTGTGCCCTATGTCTTTCCCAACTAGAGGACAGAAGCTTTGAGTGTAGATACAGTTTCTTCTCCATTTTTATGTCTCTTGAAGCGCCTAACATGGTAGTATGGTGCCTTATACATAGTAAGTCTTCAATAAATAGTTGTTATATTAATTAGCTATATATGCATGTATAATTATATACATATATGCATACATATATATGGAGAGAGAGAAATTTTAAGCCTGGAGATCTTTTAAGCTTAGAGAACTACGACACGTCTTTGGCACATATTAAGTTTTCGAATACCCATGTCAGATAAAAGAGCATAATATATGGCCTTAAATTATTTCTAAGTGAATAGAAATAGCAACATTTTAGAATTTTTTCTTTAGAAGTAGAACATCATTTTAATATTAACTTTCATTTTTTATTCTTGATAAATGATTGCATCAAAACTAACTGCATGTAGTTAAGATTGTCCTAAAAATCCTAGTTTTAACCCCTAGCAGATGCTATATATATATATTTGCCTTGGAACTTGCTGAAGGATTACAAAAAGGCTTTCCCTTGCCTTTGTCCACTTTGTTGTCTCGTATTGAAGTGTGACTATTGCTTTGTCAGTGGCAATTTCCTAGTCCAATGTTTATCCGTGTTTTGTATTTTCACATATGGAACCTGTCCTAAGATAGGTATGTTTCATTCCAAACACACTGTATATTTTAGTCTACAAAACAAAGCAAGGATCGTATGAAACACTCCTGTAACTTTTATAACTTTGGAAAACAAATGGTTTCGCACCTATTATCTGGCTTTCAGTTTTCTTTGCTCCCTTTGTGGTGAGATCAGTGCCAAATTTTTCGTATAATTGTATTCATTTTTTAACTTTAGTGACCAAAAACTTATAAAATAGAATGTCTATGTTCACCTACTTTTAAAAAATCAAAGGACAGTTCAACTCAGTCCCTCCATCCTCTCCCCTTCTCCCAGCTCCCTCTCTTCCAGCGCTCTTTTGCACATATTCAACACATGAAAGATTTTGCAGAGGAGAGAGAAGAAAATATTTTAAATCTTTGAGTGAATGGATTTCTGGAGTTTTAAGGGTCACTACCTCTCAGTATTTAATGGGGATATCTTTTTTCATTGGAAACTACTGTAGAATGTTTAATGAGTTAAAAGAAAGAGAATGACCGTGTTTAGTTTATTTAACCCTATAAGGTGATTGGTTATTTCTTTGACGTTATGTGCTTTCTGGATTAGAAAAAAAGCGTGAATATTAAGATATTAAATACGTAAAAATTTGATCTATATAATTATACTTAAACTTTAAATCCACAATATGTATTAACAAATATAAAAATGTATAAAAGGATTCACTATGTGGGTGAAATCATGCAGTTAAATCCTCTTTTCCAAACCTACAGAGTATGACTTGAAATCCCTTATTGAATAAGGAGAATTTCCTATTGTTAATAAAATGCATATTCACAAGTGTAAGTAATTAAAAAAAAAAGCATGCTTTGGCCTTTCTTTTATATTTGAATGTGAAAGGTCTTAATCAAAATAAACTATATCAAATGTGCTAGAAATAATTAGGCAAGAGCAAGATGTTTGTGACCAAAATGAGCTGATTCCAATGATAACTCTGAAGGGATTAAGAAAAGAAAATGTGTGTGTTGAAATGCATAGGTTTTCATTTTAATCATTCGGCACCACCTGATTGAAGTGAATAAGGACAGGAAAAAATAATTTACTGTCGCTTCAAAGAAATATGAGTTTAATGCAAGAAAAGAAATATGGCTGACATTAAGAGTAGTTATATTGAAAAACAATATTGGTCAAATTGCAGATTGCACATAACTCAGCCAACTTCCTTCTTTCATCATAAGATTTGCATTCTTTAAAATTTCAGCTTTACAGAATGATGAAGTCTTCTCATTACTCATGTTTGTCACTGTCTCAGAATTAAAAGGCTTATTGGTGACAAAAAGCCAATTAATCATATTTATGGTGACAACCATGACTGTTATAAAACAGACATTCTTAGAAAACATACCCTTTTCTTACATCAAAACCTGTTGACCATGCTCTTCAATCTCCTGAGGCTTTGCAGATAGAGTACTGTTCTTTCCAGAGAGGAATAAAGAGTTAGTACAAATCTAATAGTAGCCATTGTTGACGGTAGAAATGGACCAAAGTCAGAATTTTATGAGACCAAAGTCAGAATTTTATACTCTGTTCATTTTGCCAATTATTCTTTTTGTTCCTTATTTCATCATTTGAAAAATGTGGGTATAATTCATTATCTAGTAATTCACTCATTCAATCACATTCTAAAGTCTGGATTGTTCCCTATATGTTTCGAAGAAGAAACTCAAATGAGGACAAAATCTGGATGAATGCTGAGTTTGTTCATTAACTAATATTTGCAACTAATTATGGTTAAGAGGTAGGAACTTAATTATATCATCCAAACTACATTCATTGAAATATCCAGAAAGCCACACGGCATGGTCAAATGGACAAGGTTTCTGAGGGATGTATGGTTCAGTCTTTAAAGAGAGTTGACTTTTTTTATAGTCAGATTTAGAAATAGGTTTTATCAGTTGTACAATTCTTAATTTTTAGTCAAATATAATTTTTACCTAGTGAATTTAGAATAAGTCTTTTGGAATTATAGTCATTGACCTTTAGAAATTAAAAGATCTTGAGAGTTTATTAGGGAAGAGATTCTTCACTTTTTTTATTCTCAAATCCTTTGGTAGTCTGAAGAAGCCAATGGCTCAACCCCCACAAAATAAAATTCAGAGGCTTACAAAGAAAACTAATTATACTAAAATAGTTATTAAAATATTTTTTAAAAATTTGTGACATAGTAATATATTAGCTTATTTATTAATACAGTAAATAACAAGATCTAGCAGCAGATCTAATGGCTGTGGTGGATTCACAGAAGTAATGAGCGAAATTACGTTTCAATATATCTGCAACAACTATGAAATAATATGAAAATATCTGTGATTTTAATTATGAAAATATCTGTGATTTCAGAAGGTAACAGAGTTATAGGTAGTGCTATACTATGTATATTTGTTGCCTACATCCATAATTGAAGGAAATGCTAAATTTCAGTTAGGTATTAGTGAAAATAAAAATACAATGTTTTCCTGTCCAGATCCAAAGACTCCCTAACATCTAGTCATAGGCCCTTTGGTGGTCCTTGGACCTCAAGTGAGGAACGGTCCATCTGTATTATCTTCTCCTTATCCTGATGAGGAAACTGAGGCCCTTCGGGGACCTGCCACAATTCACACAGCCAGGTAGAGAGGGAAGACCTGGAATCCTGGATCTCCGGATTGCTTTTCCCATACTCCTTCCAGAATATCACAAGGTGTTCAACATTAGCATGAACTGTTATAGAGTTTTATTCAATCCTGTTGTAAACTATATATTTTTTAAAACCAATTTGTGAAAGCCAACCATTTTACAAATGGTTGTAGGGGACTCTCGGGAAAGAAAGTTTAGCACAATCATTTTTTTCCTTAGCTCTCATGTTGGGGAATCTAATGAGCTTCTTAGGTTCACAGTGAGGACTAGCAACACAAGCCCTTTCCTAATCCTGTTTCTTATGGCTGGTGATTCTTTCTGCGTAGGTCACTCCATCCATTTTTGCAATAATAAGGACTGTAAAATGGTCAGAGCATCCATCACTTTGTTCTAGGAAATGGTTGCTATCAAGAACTATTATGCAATATATCTTTGCTAGGTGAGATTCCCAATCATAAATAGATGAACATACATTCCTTCTCTCTGCAGAAGCCACAGGAACTAAGGCTGAAATCCAGAGAGTAGATGTGACTTTATTAGATGTCAGGTTTGCCAGTGCATTCAGAATCCAGGTGGATTAATAAAGAAAAAAATAGAAATTGTCAGCTTTTGAAAGTTTGTGGATGGGGCCAGCCTGGTGATGTAGTGGTTGGGTTTGTGCACTCTGCTTTGGCAGCCTAGGGTTTGTGGGTGTGGATCCTGGGCGCAGACTTACACACTGCACATCAAGCCATGCTGTGGCAGCACCCCACATGCAAAAAAGAGAAAAAGATTGGCACAGATGTTAGCTCAGGGCCAATCTTCCTCACACACACACACACAAAATTTATGGATTAGATTTGCAATTTACAGACATTTCTAAATGAGAGAAGTCTTCAAAAATTAAAAGAAAATTGACAGAATAATTTTAAAAGTTAAGGAGTAAAACAAAAGAATTAGCAGGACTGAGAGATGCTGCAGTGACATGATCTGTCAAAACAGATTGGATTACGTTTTCAGAAAGCAGCACAAATAAAGATTGAAAACAAGTAGAACTCGTTATATTTGTGATTGGTTTGCCCAGATCTATACTTCCACAGGAACAAAGACCGTATCACTTGCGTGTATCTGCATTCTCTACTGTACTGGGCTCAGAAGAGTTCTGTTTGCAGCACTCAACAGATGCTTGGTAAATGGGAAACCTCAGAATTTGAGCTGAGAGACCTCAGAAATCACCTAATCCAACCTCCTCCTTTACAGAAGGTGAAAAAGCATCTCTAATTTAATGTCTGAAGTGCCCTTTGCTCAGAATATTATTTAAATATTTTATTGATATTAAATTATTAGGCCAACAGAGGAAGATTATTCACCATATACCAGAAAAAAACATTTGATTAATTTTAGAGATGTCATTTCAAATTACTTTCTTGGTACTGTCCACTTGGTATATATTAAGTTTCAGAACAACTCTGAATTAGGTAGTATTACCGTGATTTTCATACAAGGAAACTAACCTGTGGGAAAGCTAATCAACTAAGTCAAGTTTTGAAAGGTAGCGTTTGGTAGAGAAAGGATTCAAAGCAAGTGTATCCACCTTGAAAGCCCATTATCTTAAAATAAAGAAAGGAGAGTGACGAAAAAAAGAAAGACAGATGGATGGAGGAATGAATATAAAGGCTGACGGCTGTCATTAGGCAACTCTAACAAGTTACCTTACATCCCCATATTCCACACGCAAGGGCTTTAGTCTAGGTACGTATATATTGGAGCAATTGATCTCTGAGGTCCATGGGGTCGCGTGGGGAATTGGGGGGAACTAGCGCCTTATGAGAAGTGGGAGGGAAGGAGGAGAAAAGAGTAAGGATCCAGAGGCCTATTTCACCAATTTTCTGGAGTAATTCAGAGGTTAATCATACCCTTATTTTTTTCATTCCCTATACGGGTTCCTTACCTGTATCATATGATATTTGAGGTTAGGCTACATTTTATTTGAAAAATTTTTATTTGGTAAGATGCTGAAGTAGGAGCACTTTAATAATGAGTTTCTTATAGGAACTTACACAGCTGAAATTCTTAGGACCTGTTATATCACATGTGTACAAATAAGTTTAAAAGTATTTTTAATTTACTTACAGGTTTTTTATTAAATATGATTCTGTGGATTCTGATAGGTTAACATTTTCTTTGAGTGAGTAGCTTATTAAAGAATAATTCACCAGATAACATCGTCATTCCCAAACTTTACATAGTTTACTTAACATCTTTTGAAACTACTCAAAATCAACTCTGCCAGAGCCATTCTTAGTTGATAAACACTTTTTATTTGAGTTGGAGACATGTCTATGGCTAACAGTATTTCCTATATTAAGACCAATTTGCTTCTTCTCTTGGGAGGCTGGATTAGAGGAGAAAAAGGAATAATGCCTGTCTTCTACTTGCCAAGAACATATTTTCAGTCCTTGAAAATTCCTATATTAGAACTTCATTAATCAATATGAACCACATGAGAAATTCTGGCTCCAGTGAGGCTAATGCCGAGATTTTAAAATACATTCTATGAGTCACAGCCAAAAATGTAGTCGTGGTCAAGAGTTAGAGATCAGCACACTGGCTGATAGGTCAGCTGCCAAATCATAAAATACAGTGTACTTAAAAGAGAATATCTTGGTCATTTCTGTGATGGTTCAAATATGATTGACAGGCATGCTCAGTCCAAATGAATGGCTGATAAAGTTTTATACCTCCTGAATAAAATTACGAGATCTTTGAAGTTTAGAATCACTATAATGCTTCATCAGTTTCAGCGGGACAAAAGCTTGATGTTTCAATTTCTCACTTAGTCACAGTTGGTTGCTCCAAACTGTCTTGTTTAATTATGGAACCTAGATTTGGGTCATAAATTTGAAGGTTGTGTATTCCAGGAGAAACTGGACACCTCCATAGCTCAAGGCTGGAAATTGTGATTAGTTTGAGTCAATTATATTAATCCCTTTTGTCTTGCCCATGATTGGTTTAGTTATCAGCTTGAGACCCAGTTCTAGCCAATGAGCTTTGAAGAGAATTCTATTGAATATCTTTTGGGAAAGGAAAGAAAACAGTATTTATTATATTGCAGAATACGACTTCTTTGTGACCCTCTAAGCTGTTCTATGAAGATAAGGTGCTTGACATTGGCATAACCATCTTGAACCATTGTCACCATGAAGAAACAAGCTTGAAGTCAAAAGTCAAGACACTGAAGGTGTCAGAGCTAAAACATGACTCTTGGTGAACTATGTATGTGTTAAATTTAACACTGTAAAATAGTCCTATCTCCTAACTCCTTCATATATGAGATAAGTTTATATCATTAATGTCAACCCTCAGAGTTAATATGGTTAATATCTTTGCAACTGGAAACATTCTAGCTGAAACATTTATCTCCCACTACTCTTGGGTTCCCAAGAGTTATAGCATAAGAAGTTTTCTAGTTATCATCACATTCTTTATTCCTAACTTGGGTTTCTGTCCCAGAATTCATGCTGTCTTTCCTACCTGTGTTTAACCTCCTGGACTAAAACACAAAGGTCCACTTTATTGCTCTTCAGGGATCATTTCCTATTCTACTCTGGTTCTTTGAGCATATATAACCTGATAATTCATTCATAGAATTATTTATTGGGTACCCACTCAGAGACAAGCCTTGAACTAGGTAAGGTGATTGAGATAAAGATGAATAAGATGCAAACTCCATCGTAAAGGACTCACACTCTAGTGCAGAGACAAATGGATAGTCCATATGAACAATATGACATAGAGGAATACAGCAAGTTGTCTGTGAGCGCTATGTATACAGAGAATAGGAACTTCAGAGTGGGTGGGTATGGGGAATTCAGGAAAGGCCTTGTGGCTAACACCAGCCAAGGCCAAGAGCCCAGAAAAGTACATCATTAATACAAGTCAAGCACTGAGTACTCTGCTTGTTCTCTGCCTCATCCCTAAATTGCCCTAGAATCAAATGTGTTTTCAAACTTAAGGCACCCATTAACAATAACACAAACCATTCTTGCTCAAACAAGAAATTGAGGGACATTTAGAGGAAGAAAACCGGCAGAGGATTAAAATATCTTTACCCAAAAAGGTGCTCTAGAATTCTTCCACTATGAACACACTGCTTCATATTTTTGTGCTTATTTCTTACTCTTTTTTCCTTAGCTTTTTTCAGTGTGTGATCTTTATACAAACTAGGAGCTTCACTGAAGGGTATGGAGTGGAATGTCAGACCAACACTGTGGGCTGCTTTGCCAACAGTTGTCATGGAGTTCCATCTGTCTTTAGAACTATCTTTGAGATCAGATACACTATCCCTTTTATTTTGCAGATGATGAAAATAAGGCCAAGCAACATTAAGTAACTTCTCCATACTCACTTAATTGGCAAAAGGCAATGACATCAAGCCCATTGGTCTTTCCACTATGTCATTCTATTACTTAACTATTGTTTTCTGAAAACAAGATGTCTGTGACTCCACTTAAGATATTCAGCAATAATTATTGGATAATTATCTCTTATTTAACCAAATTTAAGACAACATTCATATAAAACTTGCTCATGTTGTAGACTATAACAACTAAGTAACTGAACAGCATCTTTCCTGAACAAGCCAAAAAGCATCATCTACTTGGGGTTCTGCATTCAAAGAAGAGCTCCAGTCACTTCCCACGGTGTCTTCTCCATATTTCCCATTTTTTTCACTCCACTACATCAATGTTGACAGAGACATGAAGACTATAGGAACAGACTCTGTAGGCTAGCTCTGAGGCTGACCTGTCTGTGGGGTTGGACAAGTAATTTAAGCCTTAGTTTCCTCATTTGTGAGGTGCAAGTTATGATTTTTCCTTAAAAGTAATCCCTTAAAAGACTTACAAGGATTAAATGAGATAAAACATATAAATTACCTAACACAGCATGGGCTGCTTGGCAAAAAGAAAAACTAAAAGAAGGTGGATGTTATCTTAATAAATACTACTTCCAATTTAAATCAACAGAAATGAGAAGTGGGAAGCCATTAAAATAATTTTTCAAGCTCCTTTTCCAATGGCTCTCTTAGTTGGTGACTCTCTGAAACTCCTCTCTAAAAATATGCTGTTTTGTCTGCATTTGTTGATCATGATTTAGCAAAATAAACAGTAAATATCAAACACATCTCATTGATTTCTGATTTCTCGTGGGACTTACTACTCTCTGCCTTGTTGGTTTTTTTTTTTTTTTTCACTTTTGTAGACTATGAGTACTTTATGAGCATAGACTCTGAGTTACTTATCATTACACTTCTCACACTCATAATAGGTACCCAATAAATTCCTAATTATGATGAATCTAATTGTTTACACGAGCTCGCTGACTCCTTTTCTTTCTACCCTAGAACAAGCTCACTTTTTAAAATTTCTTAAAGAGGAGAATACATACTTGGCACACCACAGTCCTCGCGGCACTAAATGCAACAGGAAATATTAACTGGATAAAGATTTGATTAACTTCTAAATTATATGGGAAGCCAAGCTGTATACTCTTCAAAATGTCCATCTTTCAAAGAGTTTGATCCGGCTATGCCTTCACTTCAGACTCTAAAGTTTGAGTGGTGAGAGGAAAGACCACAAGAGATTATTTTAGGGAATTGTTTCTTCACAAAGAACAGAAAGCCATTCAAATTAAAGAAAAACTTTTATTGAAAAGATCCAGGAGAACTCCTTTTATGGGGTTTGGAAAGTTATTAGATCCTAATCTCCCAATCTCTTTGTGTCTGGAGTTGAAGGTCTCTCATCTTTCCCTCTTCCTGTGTTTTTACTCTATTCTTATTCTTGCTTCTTGTTTGTTTGTTTGTAAAAGAGTCTTACTGCTTGATCCCCCACAAGTTTGGTTTACTAAGTCAAATCACCAATTTACTTTAATCATTATTTCTCAGTTCAAATATTTAAGAGAGGGAAAATTTTAGTGTCTCAAATTAGCCTATAATTTGTTCCTCCTGAATTGGGTATTCATTCCTTCCTTAATCAATTAATCTTGAAGAAAGAGTGTCACATGTTACCACCTAGGAAAGCAGGGCTCCAGACAGAGGAGTAGATATTCAGGAAAAGTGTGGGCAAAGAAGTAGCATCTATGAATGACCTAAGTGCTGGAAGTCCCTGCTATTGTTGGTTTGATAACCAAAAAAACATTAAGATACACAGTAGAGTTGTTACTGCTTACAAACATAGGTTCTTTACCTGCCACACAAGAGGGGCCAAATAAAAACTGGAATGCTGGGCCTATGGCAAGGAAAGGGTTTTTATTTCAGGTGATATCAGCCAGGAGACGAGAGAGAGCCCTCAAATTTGTCTTGTTTCATCTCATCTCCCCGAAAGAGAGGAGGCGAGGGGCTTTAAAGGTTTGTGAGGAATATGGCTGCTTGTAGAGAGCTGGGGGGAGTCAGTGGCTTGCTGGTCGGAGCTTTCCCTCCAGCCTACCTTCGCCCTTGGGAGGCTGTTTGTCGGGGAGGAGGATATGATAAGGAAATTTGCAGGTGGGCAACCTTGGCTGTTTGTCTTCATGGCAGATAGCGGATTCTGGAGCCAAGGAGCCAGGGAGTAAGCAGGGAAAAGAGTGCTTTGGTTTTAACCCCATATATGCTGGGTTTAATGTAGGGGAACTCATATCAGGGCCGGCATCAGAGTCATATGTGAGATCCATTTTATTGTGTTGTATGTGGTCAGAAGGGCTTAGTTCTGTCATGGTTGGAGTTCACAACAAAGGACATCATTCTTCATGCTTTACAAACCCCACCCCTGATAGCAGCGGCTCTGCAAATGCAATAAGGTTGATGTTGTTCTAAACTGACTCTTTCACTCAGGGATGTTATACTTGTCAAATTGCTCAGCATGAGTGTGAATGGAGTTTGTTTCCTGTCTCCAGATAAGCTCATCTAGAGTACTGGAAACATTTGTGGATCCTGGCTAAAATCAAGAGAATTAGATGGGAGGGGATGGGAGAAGGAAGAGGAGAAAACTATGACTCTAGCAAATCATGTAAGGTGAAATCATATCATGATATAATGATTGATAATGTACCCCAGTTTTTAAGTACTGGGAGTGCTACTCATTCTAGAAATTTATCTTCATTTCTGAGTCATCTCATGTAAGCACTGTACAAGTACTTGTCAAGATTACCATCATCTTAGCACTTCACAGTCTATTTCTCTCTGTCTAGCAAAAGACAAATGAAATGTATATATCCATTTTCAAACATCTATGTCACTTCTACAAATACGTGCTAATGTCAAAGTCTTCATGATACCGAATCTCTTAATCTCAAATTCGTGTGCCCATGGCACAGCAAGCCAAACACTGAGACGTTGGTGCTTGGGGATGGAGAAAGGCCCCATTTGAGTTGGCCAAGGCGAGAAGGTGGGAGCCTGGGTTTGCTCAAATCAGCCTTAACCAGAGCAAAAAGCAGGGGAGTTTTATAGAGCCAAGGGCTCGACAGAAGGCGCTTAGGAGAAAGAAAGAGGTCATTCCCAATAAGCCCCAATAAGCCAATCCGCAAGGGCTGCTGGGGGCCAGCCATCTGGGGAGCACAACCTCCCCAAAGGCATTCTCTTTCTTCTGCAAAACAAGTCCACAAATCCTCAAGACCCGAGTCAGCCCGCAAGTTAAACAAGAAGACAGCAAATTGACAAGAATCGTGCCAAGGTCAAAAGGCAATCATGTTCTTATTGAATATCTACAACAACCCTCAGGTACCCAGCTTCAATCACTTGCTTTAAAACTTACCGTAGAAATAATTCTGAAAATAGAATTAGCACCTTGGGGTGAGAATTCTTTCAGTGAACTATAGATACAAATTTCCATGACCCACAAATGTTATCAAGTTTCCAACACCAGGTCATCAAGAATAAAATCAGATAAAAGAGTGATATAAAATTTATTTTTTGTTTAAAAAAATGAGAACATAGGAATACAAACTAACAAATGAGTTGGAAAATTCTTTAAGGAAATCAATTACTGTAGCATATATTATTTGAAAGAAAAAAGGAATATGTTTATCAATGCGCATTATCAGGAACACCCACACAAGGTTCATGTAGAAGATTGAAAAGTGATAAATTTCAATTAATACTAGTCAGATCAGTGAATTTGGGGATGTTTTGATAGATGCTCATCAGATTTTTCAGACATTCATATATTTCAATGATAACAATGAAAACTTTTTCATCATTTTTTTCTTTACATTATAAGTTTGACAAAATACAGAGAAAAGAGTTTAAGGACTACATTTAGTTAACTCTTCATAAATGTTATTTTAAAAAGCATGCTCACCACCAAACCACAGGCATTCCCGCATTCACGTAAAGTAGGAGGTTTCACCAGTAACAGCACTGTATGTGCGGTTGGCGCTTGAGTGACCTGGGAGACCAAGGAAACATTTTTTCCCATTTTTTCCCATTATTGATTATTCATTTTATACAAAATGTTTCAAAACTTCTATTTTTAATGCCATCAGCCATTATAGGTTAAAGGTTCCAGAAATTCCATATTTTCAGTGATTATGAAGATATTTATATGACTGTGAAACTTTGCAGGGAAATTTCATCCTTTGATGCCTTCTCTCTTGTTATTCTAGAAAGTGAAGACATTAATTGGGAAACTTCCATGAGAATCATTCCAGAAGATGAAGAAAAGCAAATTTAAAACATTTTTTACCTCAAATTCTGACCACATGAACCCAACAAATGTAGAATACTAAAGGCCAGAGGGAGTTTTCTGAAGGATGAAACAGTTACTCCTTGTGGCTTGGGAACATTGGTGAAATTATTCCATCTGAAGGGTCTTGTTTTCCATTGTGACCTAACCTTACTGTTGATTTTTACCAACTTTAGAATCATCTGCTTAGGCCCCTGGCTTTTTACACATTGCTTTGTGTTCCTCATGGAAGGAGAAGATTCTGGAGAAAGGCTTGATAGAGAAAGGATGCACACTTGTTCAGTAGAAGACAAAGAACAAAAATAAATTATCAATAGAAATGCCAGTGGAAGACAAGTAACAGGATAAAACTTGGAACAGAGAAACTGGGAAAAATGAACTAGAAAGCCTTGATAATCAACATCCCAATGTAAAAATAGAAACAAAAAAAGAACTTATATCCGCAGCTCAAATTCAGTAACTCAGATGGGAAACAAGGAGTAACGGAAAATGGAATTCACACAAATCTTTTATTTTTTTTTTAAGATTTTATTTTTCCTTTTTCTCCCCAAAGCCCCCTGGGACATAGTTGTATAGTTTTAGTTGTTGGTCCTTCTAGTTGTGGCATGTGGGACGCCGCCTCAGTGTGGCTTGATGAGCGGTGCCATGTCCGCGCGCCCAGGATCCGAACAGGCAAAACCCTCTGCCGCTGAAGCTGAGCTCACGAACTTAACCACTCGGCCACGGGGCACACAAATCTTAAGAGGATAAAGTAGGTCTGAGAGAGACACTAGAGCAGGCAGGTCTAAAAACATGATTGGTTCTTCTCATCAGAGGAGCATTGTCTGCTGCTATCACGATATGATGCCATATTTTTTCAGGAGAAGAGCTTCCTAAATGTGTGTACTTGTCCCAGATTTCCAATATGTGTATTCACTTGGTTTAAGAGATTCTGAAAATTTATGAGAGTAGTAATGAAAAAATGCATCACCATTTCCATGCTACCCATCCTAACAGATCCTTGCATGACACCAACCGTGCCTTCAGTCAAACTAATATCTGTTGAGTGTTAACTGTTTGCTAGGTACTTCACTAGGCCCTGAGGGTTCAACCATGAGCAAAACATTCCTGAACTTCACAAGCTAATGGGAAGGGCCCAAAAATAAAACGATCACTGAAACGTATCATTTAAAATCATAATATGTGCAATAAAAGAAGAGCACAAGGAACAAAGAAAGGGTAAAGGAGGTGCTTCTGATCAAGCGTTCAGTGCTGGGGCTTCATTGAGAATGTGTGAGTTGAAATGAAAAAACACGAACAGAGGTTAACTGGGTGACTGTGTGTAAGGGAGAATGCTCCAAGGCAGAAGTATCAGCAGGTCCAAAGGCACTGAGTAAGGCCTCTGAGAGAGCAGATACTGTTGAGACTCTGAAAGAAGAGCAGTAAGCCTGTACTCAGAAAGCTTAAAAGAGCAGGATGGTGAGAGATCTTGGGCCCTTTCATCAGCAGACACAAAGAACTGTGTGCAGAAACCTGTGACAGGACCAAGGACGAGGGTCGCCTAACCCAGGAAAACCAAAGCTTCTCTCTGAGCAGGCTCTCCCTGGAGATTCCTAGAAGAGAACTGGAGAGACAAAATTGTCCTCTTTTCTAACTTGTGGACATACTCGTTTAACAGAGAGGGCCACTGAGGGAACTGTAATTTTCCCAAGCTGCCCACACTGAAAACCCACTCTATTTTTATTGCAGGGAGAACCCTCTGGCACAAATGGACTAGAATAACAGAAGAAGGCCTTAAACTCTTCTAACACAATAATTTGGAGTGAATATGATAAAAGAGTCTGATTATAGCTATCTTAGCCTGAGGTTAGAATACTAGGAGGGTTTTCCCCCATTCTCTAACCAATTTCCTGCCAGCAGCGGAAAAAACTGGATTAAATGAATGACACCTCATCCCCTAAACCAAACACAAAAAGAGATGAGTCAGGGAGGTTTGAGGAGGAAAAAAGGTGCCGAAAGTGACCAAACAAAGCTAAAAACAGAAACAGTGGGAAGCATCAGGGGAGAAAGCAGACCCAAGGCAAGGAGATTTCCCCTCAGATCACAGAAGGGGTTTTCCCAATACTCTAAACCAGTGATTCTCAAGGTGTGGTCCCCAAACCAGCAGCATCTGCGTCACCTGGGAATTTGCTAGCAATATATCTTGGATGCCACTTCAATTATACTGAATCAGAAAGCCTGGAGTTTGTGCCTAGCAATCTGATGTATGCTAAAGCTTGAAAACGTCTGTTCTAGATCTAAAGTCTCACTACCCTTGAGGATCAAGAATACATTGAAGCTGTGGCAGATTACCATCTGCTGTGGATCCTGTGTTGGATAGAATAATAATGCAAATCTAAAATAAAAGACATTTTCTTTCTGGATTCCATGTGTATGGCTGACCAGTTGTCAAGAAAAACATTGGTCTATGTCTATTTCCCTTATGTGTTCTGAGTTTCAAAGTATATCTGCTTATTTGGAGATTTAGCACGTATTTCATGTTAAATTGACATGTGTTACATGAGAGGTGAAATAATAATATATATAACTGGAGAATGCTCATCTGAAAATATTTTTATTTGATATCTTCATTTGACACAGAAAAGATTCCAGTAGAACTTAAAAGACAATGAGGTAGCTATGAAGATAGTTCAATAACTGAAAGAAATGACTGTAAAGTTTTAATTTCTACTCTTAGGTTAATATTTTAGAATTTCCTTGCATAAAGTCCCTCTGCCTATATTGTTCTAATAAATAAGGACTCATAAACACACATGCAAATTTCTGTAGCTAAATCTCATTCTTCAAAAATGAAGTGATTTGGTGGCCTTTTCTAAATAGTTTAGTGGTCTATCCCACACTCGTGGGAGGACCAGAACTTAAATCCAACAAGACGTTATTGATATTATATTTGAATGAAAAAGAAATAGAACAATACAGCCAAAGAGCTGGAAGACAATCTACTATTCTACTTGGGTCAAGTATAACTTTGATGAAATTTGTTTATAATGATCCTTCAGAAGTAAAACTTGGCACCTACTAGTAAGACAAACCTCATGCAAATGTCATTGAACTATAACATCAACCCAGATGCTCCAAATGTGGTGGCAGGTATTCCAGAGTCAAACAGCCTGGGTTTCAATGTCCCCATTTCCTAGCTGGATCACAGCAGGAAATTACTTCATCTCTCAGTCTTTTTTTCCCCTTATCTCTAGAATGGTTATACCGTTAGTACCTACCAGGAAAAACTTGTGAATGTTAAGTGACATAATGCATGTAAAATGCTTAGAGTAGTACCCAACACTGTGTCTGATAAATGTTTGGCTTTTTATTAATAATAAATTTAATATTTCATATTGAAAATGAAACCTATGGAATTACATAGTGCTAAAATTAGTCCTTGCTAACCTATAAGGGACTTATCTAGCTGTGTTACCTAAATACCTTTGACACGTGATTCACAGCTCATTTTAAAACTTAGCACATTGATTTGGTACAAGGGCTACCATGGATTTGCATGGTAATATTATACGAGATGGACTTAAGCAAGCCATTTGGGATAATCCAAGCAAATCACCAACAGCCGATAGAGGATTTCTGCACATGAAACTGTGTTTGCTCTGGTCTTCCTGCCTGTTGGTAGCAGCAAAATATCATATAACTTCATCCTTCTGGTGTCCACCTGGCCCTCCACTCCTAGACCTTGAGTTCCAATGATGTCACCCTTTGATCTTTCCATTTTTAATGTCCATCTGTTGTGTGACTTTCCCTTCCACCCTGAAGCACAGACCTGTGAGAAAACAGCAACCCCTCATTTAACATGAAAAACCGATTATTTCTATTAAATAAGATTTAAAAATAGACTTGGTCTAAATCTTTCAAAAGATTTGGAGTCGATTCATTAGAACTTCAAAAATCTATTTGTTCTCTTGCCTATGGTTGACCCAACAGAAAAATGAAGCATAATACCCCTCCATTTGTCACTGCCTACATTTTAAAAATAAAAATAAATTTTAAAAGGCACAATTAATCCCCAGTTCTCAATATTTTTTTTAAACAAGGAAAAAAGAAATGATGTGTGGATTTGGAATAAGAGCCGTTATGTAAAAATAGAGTTACAAGGAAAACTGAAAACATGTGAATGACAAGATAAAAGAATAATGAGAAAAAATGTTTAAGAGTTGTGGTGCTTTCACGATGGTTCTACTTCTCAATTCAGCCAAAGGCGAAAAGTAGTTTGTGGTAAATACACAGGCAGACGAGCAGGGTGCATGTGTGGCTACACACATCTGGCACGCAGGTGTCCGAGTGGAATTTGCCATTACTCCAGGAAACAGTCAGATGTTGTCTTTTTCAATGGAGAATGGTGTGGGAACTAGTGGAATTTGGTGTGAGTTGTCAGGAGAACAACATGTGCATTTCAGTCAGCATTGCAATCAGAGTCGCTGTTTGACATTAAGTGAATTTTATTCCATAGAAAAATGCTTCATGAACATGAGACCAAAAGCAACTTCTTGCTCTCCCTTCAGAAGCACATCTCCAGAAAAAACAAATGAAAAGGAAATTGTTTCTAGTTTCCATTGCTGAAAATCTTACTTAACTTTACAGAGAATTCAATTGCTTCTTTTGGTCTGAAGGAAGTAAAAGGATTATCAGAAAGATTATTGATCACAGACTTATTTTTAAACCAGACTTCCAAAGACCAATTTATTTTTGACACAAAACTGGACAATTCTTGACTTCCGTTTAAGTGTCTTCTGATCCTTTTAATCCCACTGCTTGTAAACTCTCTTCCCTTCTCTCAGGTTTCATGATACCTACCTTTAATTCCTTTCTTGGAGAGGTCTACTGTTACACATAGTCTTTTAGCCTGGATCTCTCCAGGTGGAAAATACAGTAACAAAAATAATTACAGTAACAAACACTTGTTGTCATGGGAAGCTTGGTAACTTTTTGCTTTAGCACCTTTAAAATAGTCCTTTGGTGTTTTTTATTCTCCTCATACATATAAGCCAGGGCAATGCTTAAATGGTGTTTGTGGGGTCTCAGATAGAGTCATTTCTCTTCACTTCCCAAGATCATCAGTAACGAACATAAAGATAGCCTGCTCTAACTGAGAATTCTGGTGAGAGGATTCTGCTTTAGAGAAGATGCACAGCTTTCAGCACAGCCTGAACAGGACCTGGCGCAGTTGCGTCCGAATTCGCAGAAGCTGTTTGCCAAGTACGCTTTCCGAGCTCCCCTGCCTTTCTCCGCCTCTTCGTTTTAGACCAGGCTGAGGGGCTGTCTCCATGGGTCTCCCATGTGTGGTCCTGCACTGTGACAGTGACACAGAGACTGTGCTTCTCCTCTGAGGACTTACTCTCAGGCCACTTTGACGTTAAACTGCCTCGTTGTGGTTCCGCTAAGGATTACAGTGGTCCCCTTTACTTCCTATAGACGGAAACTGATTCCGAACCAGAGTGAGATGTGTGCGCGCGTGTGCGTGCACGTGCGTGTTTAAGGGATATTTAGAAATGTGCAAACTCTGACCATTCTATCCTGTCAATATTGTCTTCATTCCTATTCTGATTGATTCTTCTTTTTAAATTAACCTTACTATTTCCCCATAACTTGAAAAGTGTTATGTGTCCATTATTAAAAATGTGGAAGCTACAAATAAAAAAAACGTAGAAGAAAGAAAGAAAATTACCCAAAGATAACTACAATTAAATTTTAGCATATATTAGTCTGATGTTTTATTTGAGCAGATATGTATGCATTCATATGTTCTTATATGTCAGATATTACTGTCCTTAAAAGTATTTAACGAATGTGTAAATTCCATGATATTATAATACTGACATATTAATGCAATATTTTATCAAAGTTGTATATGTACATAATTTTAAAAAGCAATTTCCAATGCCTGCAATAAAAAAAGGAAAACAACCCAATATGAATATACTGCTATTTCTTGATTTCCCAATAAAAATGTCTTCTACTTCCTACAATGGAAAAATAAACACAATCAGCTACACACATACACACACACACACACAAACATATACCTTCTCTATCCCTCCTTTCAATGTAATCATATTATAATTTTGGTGGCCTTAACGTGACTATGTAAATATTTTCACTATTGAGCCGTGAGTGATACTATGTTGACATTTCCTATCTCACCCAATTTTTTATTGCTGTTATTTTCACTCCAGTTGGGGTTAATCATCACACTTGTTCAGTTTCTATATTCCCATCACTAATTTACCAATGAAATATATGGCAAAACTATAATTTCCTTTGTTGCTGAGGAAAGTGAAGATTAATCTCAAAAAAACTGAGGTTCCACCGCAATTTCAGGCTGTGTCTGACTTCCTGGGCCTCACAGTACAGCAAGGTGTTGCAGGTATCATCCGGTATTTGGGTTATCCATCCATCCTTTGTCTTCTGTTCATGAAGATTTGCCACAGTCTCGTTCCTCATACCTCCCTGCATGACCTCCTCAGGTCCGATGTCTCATTCGCTCTGCTACTTTGGTTCTCAATCTGCGGGGCTGTGAATCCTTCTTCTGCCTTCCTCCACATGGGGCTCCCAAAGTTCTGGGAGCGATGTTTGTGTTTTTATTTGTGTGCACCTGTTCTGTAGCTATAATCCATCTGGGGTCATCTCTTGAAATGATCACATGGTAGTTCTCCTTTATTCTGTTAAGGTAGTGGATTTTCTATGTTTTTATTTGTTTGCCTTCTTCCACATGGGGCTCCCAAAGTTCTGGAGGCTGTCTATGTTTTTATTTGTGTGGACCTGTTCTGTAGCTATAATCCATCTGGGGTCATCTCTTGAAATGATCACATGATAGTTCTCCTTTATTCTGTTAAGGTAGTGGATTTTCAATGGTCAATTCTTAAATGCTGAACTAACCTTGAGTTCCTAGGATAAACCCTGCTTGGAAATGACATATTATCTTTTTATGTATTGTTGGATTTGATTTGCTAATATTTTGCTAAGGATTTTTCATCTATATTCATGATTGGTCTGTAATTCTTTCATTTGTAATATCTTGATCCAATTTGGTGTGTGGAGCTGTGCATGCAAAGCGAATTGAAAACTGTACCATTCTCTATTTCCTAAAAGACTTAGTTCAAGATTAGTTGTGTTTCTTTATCAAAAGTTTGATAGAATTCACCAGTGAAATCATTCAGATCTAGAGTTTTCTTTGAGAAAAATATTTAATAACAAATTTAATTTCTTTACAATATGTATGGCTATCCATATTTTCTTTCTTTTTGTATTGGTTTTGGTCATTTGTGTCTTTCACATGATGATTCCATTCCAGATACGTTGTGAAATTCATTAGTAGAAAGTTGTTCATAATATTCCCTTACTATTCTTTTAATGTCTATAGAGATTCCCTTCATTTATTTTTGATATTAGTAATTTTTTGTCAATCTTGCTATATATTTAATAACATATAATTTTTCAAGGAACAACTTTTGATTTATTGATTTTCTTCAATTCTTTGTCTATTTTCTATTTCATCAATATCTGCTTTCAATGCTGTTATGTTCATTTTCTACTTACTTTGGGTTTAATTTGCTGGGGTTTATTTCTGTTTTTTCCTTCTTAAGGTATAAATATATATAATGGTTTTATACTTTCCTTCTTTCTGACACAGCCATTTGAAATTATAACTTATTAAAAATACTGCTTTAGCTGTATCCCACATATTTTGCTATATATTTCCATTGTTATTTAGTTCAAAATATGTTTCAATAGCTTGTGTAATTTCTTCTTTGCCTCATGCTTTATTTAGTGGTGTATTGTTTAATTTAAAAATATTTGAAGATTTTATAGATAATTTATGGTTTTTATTTTTATTTTTATTTCTGTTTCTCCCCAAATCCCCCCAGTACATAGTTATATATTTTAGTTGTGGGTCCTTCTAGCTGTGGCATGTGGGATGCCACCTCAACGTGGCCTGATGAGTGGTGCCCTGTCTGCGCTCAGGATCTGAACTGTCGAAACCCTGGGCCACTGAAGCAGAATGTGCAAACTTAACCACTCTGCCATGGGGCCAGCCCCTAATTTATGGTTTTTAATTTCTAACTATCATTGTAGGCAGAAGGCCTAATCTGTATGTCTCCCATTTTTTGAAATGTACTAAGACATGTTTTATAATCTATAATATAGTCTATCTTGGTGAATGTTTTGTTTTCATTTTGAAATGCTACTATAAATACTAATATATAGTATGTAAATGTCAATTAGTTAAAATTCATTGATATTGCTTTTCAAATCTTCTGTATACATCCCATCATCCTTGCCTTATTCTATGGTTTAGAAGCAAATCACACCCATAGTCAAGGAGAGTGGATCACACAAGGATGTGAACACCAGAGGCAGGAATCATACAACTACTTTAGGACTCTGTCTGCCACAGTCTGTATCTAAAATATTTTTCTTACAAATAACATATAAGTGATTTGTGTGTTTTTCTTGAGCCTGGAAATCTCTACCTTTTAACTGAAGTATTTGGTCCATTTACCTTTAATGTAGTATTGCTATCATTGTGTCTACTTTTTCTTTTAAAATTCCATTTGTTCTTTCTTTCTCTGTTCTTCCTTTTTGAGACTCATTTAGATGATATATTCTTTTGTATTCAGTTTTATGTCTCATATTGACTGTTAGATACATCTCTTTATGTATATAGCATATCACATAATATACTATATACTATATATAATATACTTTAAATAATATGCTATATATATATATTTCACTACTACATTATTTCAAATAATATACTGTTTTTATAGTATTTCACTAAGCAAGGACTTTGTAGCAGTTAATTACGTTTATCCTCCTGCCCTTTGTGCTCTTCTTATCCTATATGTTAACTTTATACACCACAAATCCTTCAGAAATTCAGCTCCTCTGTCATAACCACAGTTTTCTAGTGCTATATGCATTGCATTCTATGAAGATCTAGTGTACGTTGAAGAATTTCTCTCAGGTATCCTGGCTTTCCCTCTTCTTTCAGTAGGCTACTGTATTATACTTGGAAAATACCTTGTGTATCTGAAGGGACATTATTTCATTTCCTCTGCCCTGTTTCCAATCTTTGGAAAACAAACTCCATTCATTTGTTTGGTCCATAGGAGAGTGTCAGTGGTGAGTTCATACCTGCTCTGAGGCTGGGACTCCCTGGGATTCCAATCTCTCAATCTAGCTCATACACATCCATTAGAAGTTATGCTGCTTTCTCCTTACCTCCACCTATGGTAGGCTTCTCTGATCTTCCTGTTGCACCTCTAAAGATGATTGCAGCTGTTGGATTGTCTTTCCTAGCAAGAGTTCATTATTGTCTGGAAATCAGCTCAATTAGCTTTCTTTGCATCTTAAACCAGCCAATAGTTTAGCAAAACTCATCATTTTGTAGATTATCTAACTTTTGCCTGTTAAGGTGGAAGCAATCGTCTCTTGGGACTTTCTATATCTTAACTGGAAAAGGAAATCTGAGAACTTGGACTTTTTAAGAAAAACAAAGCCAGGAAATTCTTTTTTCTTAATCTACGTTCAGCTTTGTTATAATTTCCCCATGGGCAAGAACAAGGAAGCAAAAGCAATATCTGTTAATGCTTCAAAAGTCCTATTCTGGCCCAAGGATTAGGGATACATGAAAATGCTTCCTTCTAATTAGTAAAGTCTTCTTAGAGAATATAAACTTTAGAGTTTTTCTGCTTGAATGGAGAAGAGAATTTCTAGACTTGTGGAGAGGACAAGTGGTAGCAAGGAAAATGTAGACTTTTGAGACTGTTATATTGATCCAAAGGACTAAAAATGTGGTATTGTGGATCTTAGAATTTTATTCAATTTAACAAAGTCCCAAACTGTGTTTAATAAAAACACACATACTTTTTACTAAAAGTCTTAATAAAGTGTGTAAAATCAGATACCAATATAACAATTACATTGGGTAAGTTGAGAAGTATTTATTTGAATATTTGGGTCTTATTACTTTACTAAATAATCAGAGAGAAAATAACCATGTTCCTAAGTGTATGTGATAACTCCTCCCATTTCAAGCAAATATATTAATTTCCTTTTGAGTTATGTTCATTCAAGTTGAATGACTTGATTATTTTATACTTTGAACTCTGATGTTTCCTACATGATAACTTAGTTTATGTTTCTTTGTTATTTTTTAGGATGATAAACCATGAAGATCACTGTAATTAAAAGTAATATCTATATAGTTCAGCAAAAATTATTCATACTTATTTTCTCAAAGACCCCTGGCGACTTAATGCATAGAGAAACTGAAATCTGAAAACTACCCAGCTTTCCATAAGTTTGTTTTGCTGGGGTTTTAACTCTTTTATTACTGTGGTCTTTCAGAATAAAATGAGAATCTAATTTCTATCCTTTGAAAAAAAAAGAAATTGATAAGTGAAATGAAGCAAAATAATAAACTTTGGGACATTCATCCTTTAGACTATTTTTGGCATCTATATTTTATTTTTTAATCCTGGAGAAGATTAAAAGAACATTTAATTAATTTCTCATGTGCTAGAATTAAACATATAATCAGCACTCCATTTCTAATAACTCCACATTGAACAACAATTAATCTAATGTTAGTAAATTAATCAGACCGTGTCTTACAGAGGATGCTTGTGTTTTTCTATTAATTCAAGAAAAAAATAAATGCAAAAATAATTTAGAACAAATCACTGTTTTCTCCTGTAATCTGAAGTCTCTTTCACACCAAAAAGTAACTCTTAAAAATGCCTCAAGATGGGGCTGGCCCAGTGGCACAGTCATTAAGTTCACGCGCTCTGCTTTGGCAGCCCGCAAGTTCAAGGTTGGGATCCTGGGTGCAGACCTACACACTGCTCTTGAAGCCATGCTGTGCTGGTGTACCACATACAAAATAGAGGATGATTGGCACAGGTGTTAGCTCAGGAACAATCTTCCTCAAGCAAAAAGAGGAAGATTGGCAACAGATGTTGGCTCAGGGCCAACCTTGCTCACACACACACACAAAAATGCCTCAAAAAAAGTGTATCCAGTATTGTCATCCTAATAGCATTCCAAAACACAAGATTCATGTTCCTGAGCAACCTCAGTAAGTCAAGTGTATTAATCCATCTCATCCTGTTTATATAAAAATTCATTTAGGAAATCTGGATTTATCTGCCCTGAGAATGTTTCTTCTCTCTTTTGATTTGTCATTTTGTCAAGCCTAAGGTAAAGAAATACTTAAAATTATAATGTAGTTTCACTTCTTAAAAATCTCATATATGAATTTTTTCAGATATAGCATTTTTTTGGTTATAGTTAGACCACAACCTGCTCATCTGGTAGGGATACTGCTCCACTTATAGCCTCTCAAGTAGTAGCTTCTTCTCCCTGGCGCACTCTGAATATCATGGGCTTGAAAGACAGATACATGTCCTCTTGCCTTCCTTCATTGACAGAAGCCCTCCTGCAAAACTTTAACCCCTCTGATATGCTTAGGCATCAGATGGTTGCACCTGCCATACCTCTCAAGGATTCATCTGAAATGATTCTCACGCCTTACAGTTTTTCTCTTTACTGATACTCTCATCATCATTTTTAGGAATAGCAATAATAAGTAGCAATCTCCTTTTCCCTAATAATTCTTTTCACTTTAATGACTATGTTGTCTGATATTAATGTAGCCACTGTAGTTTCTTTTAGTTAATAGTTACACGATATATGTATCTTTGTTCAACCCTTCTACTTTCAAAATATCTGTGCCTTTATCATAGGTGGATGTCTTAGAAATGACATATAGCTATATGTTTTTCCTATCTCTTCGCTCTATTTTTCTGTGTATCTCATTTGGGTTTTTGTTTTTTTTTTTTTTTTTTTGCTTTTTTTTCAGATTAAACTCTTTAATGCCTTTTTGCCTGTACTCTTTTAGATATTTTATACCATAGTAGCCCTTTGAAATTTTAACAAGACACGTTTAATTTACTAAAGTCTAAATTTAACTAATGTCTGTACCGTTTTTCTAAAAAGTGAAAAGGACTTTAATTCACCTTCCCTCAATGTACCTATTGTTTCCTTTTAACATTTTAATTGTGTCGTGTTTTAACTGTCCCCCACCATGGATGTTATTTGGGGGGGGGTGTGTATTTTTTACTTTCCATTTAAATATTTATTACCATTCCTTCTAGCATTCCGTATTTTCATCTGAGTTCATTCTCTGTATTTGCGAAGTAAACAGCAAATATCTCTGGTTTTGTTGATCTGAAAACGTCTTTATGTTACTCTTGATACTGAATGATCATTTAGCTGGCTATATGTTATAAATTAATATTTTTAAAAAATTCAAGCAGAGATCAGATTTTTAATTATTTTTTTAAATTTTTGTTTATTCAGGCTTTTTTGCCAGCTGAACTTTTCACTGAGGATGTGCTCACTGAAAGATTCCAACTTCATGTTGTGGTCTCAGTTTCAATCCCCACGATGACTTGTCTCCCCTTCCCAAATACAGCCATGGAAACTTAAGGCATTAGGTTTGGAGTATCCACATACAGCCTGGTTGCGTGCTATTTTACCATTCTGGTTTCCACTCACTTTTTATTTTTCGCCTCTCTTTGGGTTGTCTATTGTGTGTTTTGAGCACAATTTTGAGTTTTAAAAATGCTTGTTTTATCTCCTCCAGAATTTCCAGGTGATTATAGTAGGACGATTTTTCAAGTCACAGATGCCATATTGCCTGATTCAACAATTTTTTCAATTGTCCACCTCTTTTTCATTTTCTCTGTGATCAAGCTTGAGTTCCACAACCCATCACAAGGACCGCTCCTTGCATGCATCCTCCATTCCTCTGCTCCCTCTTCTCTCCATCACAGTGGAATGGCAAAGCTGCAGACCTGGTTACACGAATTCTGTCTGCTTCATGTGCATTGTATTTATGTACAATTGTGCTGACTGGTAGTGCTTTAAATTTATAGCAGCAAACCTTAAGTAATTCACCAGGGCTGAGCAATCTTTCTACATTTTCACAGTCACTCGCCTGTTCCATTCTCCAGGAAGACACATTCACACTTTCTTCTTTTTTCTCAAATCATCAATACACTTAGAGCTAATGACCTTGCCTCTTCTTTCACTGAATAAAAAGATAGCAAAAACGAATGGCCTCATCCCTCCCAGCACCATATCTCCTAATGTTTCTGCGTCTTCTGCTATCCACACTGCCTTCCATTCCATTACAGTGGCACAGTGAACTGTGTGTGCTCCTGTCTAGTAACAATCCTTTCACTTCTGCATTGGATTCCATCCCCCTCACATATTCAAAACCTGCTCCTGCAATCATCTCCTCTCTCCCACAGCATCAATAGCCCCTTCTCCCTTTCCCAACAGCATATAAACAAGCTGTAATGGCTCTCTGCTTAATGTCAGTGTAGCAACTTCCCAGCATAGCACTGTGAAACGAAGGTACAGGGCCAGAGGGTGTAGCAAGATATGAACACGTGCCATCATCCTTGACCTCAGACGTCTCAGGAGAGACAGTCTCAAAATCTTAAATAATCTTTGTTTTTCATTTTTTTAATTTTGAAATAATTTTAGACTTACAGAAAAGAGTAATTTTTAACAACAAGTGGAGCTGGGATGATTAGATATCCACCAAACAAAAACCTTTCTTTTAAAAAAGGAACTTAGTCCTTTACCCATTGAGTTATCTTGGTACGTTCATTGACATCACATGATAATAAATATAAGAATTTATTTTGGACTTTCAATTATGCTTCATTGAGCTATGTGCCAATACAACATTGCCTTAATTACTGTGACTTTACGATAAGTTTTGAAATGAGGTAGTATAGGTCTTCCAACTTCATTCCTTTTAAAAATTATTCTGGGTATTTAAAGTCCTTCGCATTTCCAGATGTATTAGGATCAGTTTTTCCATTTTGACCCAAAAAAAAAAAAAAAACCTGCTAGCTTTTTGATAGGGATTGTGCTAAATTTGTATATTAATTTTGGTGGAATTGACATCTTGGTAATACCGAGTATTCTGTGAATATATATTATTTCTCCATCTATTTGGCTCTTCTTCAATTGATCTCAGCAAGGTTTTGTAGTTTTCAGTGTAAACATGTTGCACTTCTTTTGTTAAGTTTATGAATGGAATTATTTTTTAATTTTATTTTTGGACATTTTAGGATTAGAATATAGAAAGAAAAGGAACGTTTTTATGTTGATTGTGTATCCTGCAGCCTTGCTAGATCTATTTGCCAGTTCTAGTAGTTTTTTGTGAATTTCTCAGGAGTTTCACTAATAGGATCACGTCATCTGCAAATGAAGTTTTTCTTTTCTCTTTCCAAACTATGTGTCTTTAATTTCCTTTTCTTCCTTTTCTTTTTTTTTCTTTCTTTCCTTCCTTCTATCTTTCCTTCTTCCCTTCCTTTCTTTTTTTATCTTTTTTTTCACTTGTGCTGCTTGAGTTTGAATCTTGGCTTCACCACACGCTGAGTAAATCTGGGGAAGTTACTTTATCTCTTGGAATCTCCATTTCTCCAACTATAAAATAGGTTTAATTAATATTAGTACCCACCTTAAAGAGGTGTTATGCAGATCAAATGGTTAAACATGAATAAAGTGTTAGACCAGCATGTGGCATTCTGAACAATCTCAATAAATATTAGCTGTTATTATTTAACTGCAAACATGTTTTAATCATGTCTATAGTCAATAAGAATCACCTTTCTGAGTTCTTTTAAATGTCCTTGGCCTCAACTCTGAAATCTTCATGATAGACATGCTCACCACTTCTCTGATACCAGGCTTCCGGCTTCAGCCAGTGCCAACGTTAGTATATTTGGGACCCATCTTTTTTCAGCTATCTCTCTCCTATTCATAATCCACTATCAGAGAAAAGCAATGGAAACTGGCTGTCTAATATAATTTCTTAATACTTATGGTGCATAACGATTTGAAAAACTCCTTGTTTCTTGTGAAAAAAAATCTATGAGTAAACATTGAGGGGAAAAAAGGAGTTTGCCCAGAACGTTCAATAACCTTTGCTTCTTAGTCATAGCAATAAAAGTACCACAGCAAAAATACAGTGTGTTGAATAAAATATAGAAAATAACAGACATTGCATCATGGTATTGTGTTAATGAATGGTTGCATATGCTTACTTGGGAAAGCTTAATTTTAATCAGAAAAAAAATCTGGGGCTGGGGCTGGCCCCGTGGTGTGGTGGTTAAGTTTAGTGCTCTCTGCTTCAGACGCCCCGGTGCACAGGTTCAGATCCCAGGCATGGATCTACACCTCTCATCAGCCAAGTTGTGGTGGCAACCCACATACAAAATAGATGAAGATTGGCATGGATGTTAACTCAGGGCAAATCTTCATCAGGAAAAAAATAAAATCTTGGGCTAGACCAAAAATGTAGCTCAACTTTTTTCTTATTCTTAGTTAATTTCGTGTGTGTATACATATATATATATATATAATCTAATGATATATTAAATATATTAGATATTTATATCATCTAATTATAACATAACATGTTGTTTTGTTAGTAATATAAGAACATAGCACTCATTGCAACTTTGAAAAACTATTACAAATGTTAATTTCATGCTGTAACAATGTTACAATGGGGTTTAATCAATTGTGTGTACACAGTTTGTTTTTTAAAAATTATATATTAGTGTCCATCAGGTGAAAGAATAATTTGCAAGCTCATAAGACAGAGTTTGTCTCATATCTCTATTTTGAAGAAAAATAATTTATCTGAAATATGATTTTGTAACCTTTGCCTACTTGAGACATTGATGAACTAAGTTGGCAAATACTGTATGCAAAACCCCACTGTGGAGGTCTACAAAGCTCATTAGCATATGAAAATTAATTTTCTAGGCAAAATGACAGAGTTATAAGGAAAAAATGGAATGGATTTTCTTAGTGGAGTTTCTGGAAACAACAAATTGGTGGATCAGATTGTATTGAATGGCCATCTACTCTGCTGTTTCACATGGCTAGTCTGTGGCTTGATTATAAATAAATTTTTACAAAGTTAGTAACTAATCTAGGTTCCCGCTATGACTCGTAGAACATAAATTCAAACATAATTATTGAAATTGACTGAAAGGAACTAATGATCATATAGCAAAATGACCTCAGCTAAAGTGAACAAGTATACATAGTTACTAAACAAACATAGTTTCTAAAGCAATGTAGCTCATGTGTTTCCCACTTCTCTTGTTTCCATAAAGAGGGGAAATTTTCCAACCTCTCTCTGGGAGGAAAAAGGGAAAGGAATCCATTCAGCTTCTCCCTGCTTCCTTGTTCATTTCTCCCCAAGAGAGAAGGAATGATTGATCTGTTTGGTAAGTTTGGGAGAAAGAGCTGAGCATGCTCAGCTAGGGCCAATCCACAGTCCTCTCTCCTGTGTCTCAGATCTGGCTGCCTGCAGAAGTGACTAACTCCCTTAAGGTTGTTGCATGCACACACTGCACAACAGCACAACCTGCCAACAGTGTCTGGAGCGCCCTGGTGGACAACATCTAGGCTTCCTAAGCAACAACTGTGTGGACCCCTGTGACTGATCTTGGCCTGACCTGGTAACACAGCTTTGACACAAACAGGCACGGCTCCTAAATTAAAATCATTAATAGTGATGACAATAATAATAACAGAACCCATGCCTTCTGATTCTACTAATTTCCACTTCATCGTATGTATGATCTTTTGCCTTGAATATATTCAAATTGTGTCTAACTTTGGACGCTTCTTGCATAAAAACAAGTGGAATCAGGCAAGCCCCTAGTGTTCTGTGAACATAGATTATATGAACCGAAATCAGGGAAAATCCTACATGGCATAAATCCATAATGTACAACTGTTCTAGCAGCACATAGAAATGTATGCATATATGCACTCGAAAGATGCCTGGTGCTGTGTAAACCTAAGACAGTATTACCGCTGTTATTCATCCCGTGCGTATAAAATTATTTGGGCCATCTTTCATTCAAAATATCTGCTTAAAATTTGCTATTTTGAGCTTGCATCTCAAGAGGATTTTACGCACTGGCAGAAATCACCCGCCTGGCCTGCATGAGGCTGTTGTGACTGTGCCACTTGGACTCCCAGCCAGGTTGTACTGAATCAGTTCCTTCTTTGGGACTCTGCTTCCAAGGCCCTAATTTTCTGGCTCAGCTCAGGTTCAAAGATGTGTCAGACAACAATATCTGGCAATTCTAGGGTAGGAAAGGCCCCAAACTAAACTGAATTGGGAAATTTCATATGGTTTCCATGCCAGGACTTGCTGGAAAGGGAACAAGACAAAAAAAAAAAAAAAAAAAAGCAGGAATGCATCCTTCTCTCCTGGAGACAGATTCGGACCCTTCCCCCACCCTCAACACACACACACACACACACACACACACACATGCACGCACGCACACACACAGAACATTAACGCACTGCTTAATAATTTAGTCTTTCTCTGGATCGTGAGCAACCTAACAAGAATAAATCAACAAACAAGAGACTGAGCACCTGTGCATAGATGACTAGTCTAGTCACATATTAAGAAAATTTTTTTTTATAAACAAATTGCATGAAACAGTTAGGAGAGCCTGAGCTAAGATGTCTTGAAACCCCCAGTGTACTTTACACCAAGGCTGAAATCTTTCGTTTCGTTTACATAATTCCTAGACCATGTGTTTCCTCGTGTACGTCTCTGGATGCCTTTGCATGGAAACACTATCTGGCTACAGGACACTGAGTAGTGCCATGTGGAAAATAACCTACTGAACCCTCTTCCAGTGCAGAAGACAGAGACAGAGCAACACAGGAGGTGACTTTGGACCAAGCAGTGATGGCACTGCCAGATATTGAGGAACACGCCAAGGAAGGAAGCTCCAGGCCCCACCTAGCCGGGTGGGGGATTGGAATACGGTGGCAGACACCCCATCCTTCCCTTCTAACTGTATTATTGTTGTTTGCTTACTGGATCCAGAGCCTGTACGGCCACACTTCTGTGTAGGAGGCAAGCTGCAACAAAGCATGGTTGTGGCACACAGTGGAGAAGCCCACCATGTACCGACAGGTTTTCTTGTAAAATTGCCCCAGTACAAAGTCTGCACCATGTTAAAATATTCCATGCTGTCTCCAGTCTATAGCAAACGAGATGGACGAGGCCTGGCCCCAAACTTCAGCTGGCCCAGCAGCCTCTGAAGTATAGGCAGTGTCTTAAGGAGGCTGCTGGTTAAGGGGGTGGAAGAGAAAATGACCTCACTACCTGGAATACTAGTCATCAGACTCTACACTGCAAGCTTTCTATTTTCTTGAAATCGCACATCACTGATTACGCTGATGGCTGCTATGAATGCTTCCACGCTTGTCAAGATTCTACACACCTACCCAACATATACACTGGCCATTTCTTGTGGCCTTTTGTCTAAATTCTTGTCCCTTTCTATTACAACTGTCTTTCTTGTTGTCATGAATTCCAAAGCCAATTCCTCACTGCAGGCACCTGTCTCTCCTTCACCTTTTTCGTGCAGCTTATCTGACTGAGGTCTCCTGAAAGGTAAAAACTTCATTCCCCTTGCATGGAGCTCCATGAAAACAGGGATCTTTGTTTTGTTCACCAATGTAACCCAAGAGCATGACATATTGTAGGTGTTCAGTAAACACTTGGCGACTTGTATAGAATCATTCATTACCTGTATTTTTTATTTTCACAACTATCTTTTTTTCAAAACTGGAGAGTTTTATGCAACCAAGTTTTGGTCTATCCTTCTCTACCTCGCTCTTCTCAGCTTCCACCTCTGGTTGTACCTAACACATTACCATATGGTGAAGGCCATCAAAACTCAGGGTCACCCATACACCTCTGCTCTGTAAGGATTGCTAGCCCAGATGGTTCTAACAGTAACTATATTTAAAGAGATTAACCCTTATGCTTTTCCTACAAATATTTTTCAATGACTAAGACGTTTTTAAAACAAAGTAAATGGGCTTTTATGACTGGGAGAATGTCAGCTGTCATCTAGTTCAAAACCTTTCTATAGATGAAGAAATCAGGTATAGAGACCTTTAAGAAAATCATGGAAGGTCATACCATTACTGGTAATTACTCAATAAATAATTACTGCTTAATTGATTCTAGAAATAGAGACACATCTCATTGTTTTTATATATCTACAAATTCTAAAACATTTATGAAAACCTATCCTAAATTGATACAGGATCTCTTTATAATTTAGTCTAGGAATGCCAAGATATAAAGGATTTATAGTATCTGCCTGTTATGTGTTATAAAAATGTAAGAGTTGAGTTCAGGAAAATTCAGCAAAAAAACTTTCAGCTCTTGACATTCTAGCTCTGGCTTCCAAGGGCTTCAGGCTATTTCTCTTCCACCAGGGAGACAAATGGTTATTAAATCTCTGCAATTAAATGTAACATGACGATTTAAATGGACTCAAATTTTCAAAATTGTACCTTAATATTTTAGCTTGGTAAGAATTTGCCTCAGTTAAATAGCACCACATTTAGCTAGCAGCAGGAAGAGGAAAACAAAGTTGAGGGTAATTAGATATATATTTAAAAATACTTCCTGTGTACTAAATTTTATGCCATGTTCTAAAATAATATAAAGACGAACAAGTAAAACTCTCGGTTTCAGGAAGCTTAGAATTTATTAGCACAGATAAAGAACACCCACAATGACAATACAAAACAGAAAATTAAGAGGTAGACCTTGAGTGGCTCAAATCTTATGGTGAGCTAAGAATAAGTCTGAGCACATGGTAGGTCTGGGTACAACAGAAGCTAAAAAAGGAGAGAGAAGGAGCAGAAGCCTAGCTCCTTACAGGGGGCAAGACCCAGAGGCGACTCACATCACTTTTCTCACATTCTATCGGCAAGAACTTGGTCATATGGCCACTCCTAGCTGCAAGGGACACTGGAAAATACAGTCTCTAGCTGTCAGCCTATGTGCCCGGCTAAAACTCAAGGAGTGGAGTTTTAAGTTGAATTTTAACTAATGTTTTTTCTTCATCTATTGAGGTGATCATATATGTTTTTCTTTTAATGTGTTCCTACAGTATTAATATATATCCTAGTTGGAATAATTTTGCATACCTGAAATAAATCCAATGTGGTAACAACATTATCTCTTATATACATTTCTAGATCTGGTTTGCTAATTACTTTAGAATTTTGCATCTATGCTGATGTTTTAGTCAGTTGGATATGTACTTTTTTCTCATTGACTGCAGCAGACTTTTATTTTTAACCTCTGGACTACTTCTGTTTCCTTTATATTCTCCAAATTGTTCAGTTTGCCCTATGACTTTCCACTTAGAAAATCTGCACATAGTAGAGGGGGAACATACTTCCCTAATGTGATCTGGGCTGATGGGTGTGGGGATCTGATGTGGAGAGAGAGAGCACCAGAGCCGGGGACGCCACAAGACACACCATAGTCTTTGAGGGAAAAATTTAAAGGTCACATTCCACAGAGGAATAGAAGAGAAATGAATAAAATTGCCTGTTTGGGACACAACTTTCTCAGGGCTGGCAGATCCCCCAGAGCAGCTGCCTGGTCTAGCTTCTTATTGTTTCTGGCCTCTGAGAAATCCCCTCACTTCCCATCACTCAGCCATGCATTAGTGGTGTTGGTTCTTATTCAAAATCTTACTCAAATATGTTACATACAGCCTTCATATGTGCTATATCAGGAAGGGGGTTACTTTACATTTATTCCCCTCTTATGCTAGAAAAAGACATTTCCCATTCACTTTTGAACTGCAGGCAGATTTTTGTCCATGGCGAACCTGATTTTACTACCAAACCCATAAACACGCACCTCTCCTCATCTCACTTAGCCTCATTTGTCACTGTTGACAACTCACTCTCACCCTGAAACTCTTTCCTCTCTTGACTTCCATGATACCACACTCTATGGTGTTTCTTCTGCCTCACTGACTACTCTTTCTCCGTTTCTTTTGCTGTCTCCTCTTTCTTAATCTCATTTCTAAATTTTGGAATGCCCCATGATCAGTTCCTGAGATTTCTTCTAGCTCTACATTCTTTCCCTAGATCTCGTTCATTTTGATATTAAATACCACCCAAATTTAAGCCTCCTGAACTCCAAGCCCATTTTAATTTGCCCATGTAATCCTGAATGTTGGGTTCCAATTAAATGTATCTTCAAAATGTGTTCTTTCCCCGGGCTCTGTCGTCTCAATAAATTACTCCCCAGGTGCCTAACTACTGAAGTGAAAGGTACATGAATAATTCTTCTTTCCTTTCTTTTCCTCCTCTCTCATCTCTAATCTGTCAGCAATTCCTGTTACTTCTATTGCCTAAACATATCTTAAAATGTCCACTCACTTCTACATGCTCTGCCTACACCTATCCAAAGTATCTTAGTTTTCTTACCCATAAGTTGAAATGTCCTTTTATATAGTATCTCGACTTCTTTTCTTCTCTCCATAATCTGTTTCCCACAGAATAGCCAGAACGACCCTTTGAAAAGTTAATTCATGTTAAATCAATTTCCCTGCTTAAAATCCTTCCCAGATTTTTGTTAGCGCTCATAATAAAATCAAGCCTTGTAGCTTAGTCAGGAAGGCTGTGCAAGCCGAGAAGGCTGCCTTCTCCAACCTCATGTCATGCCCCTTCCTTGCTACACCAGCTGTGCTGGAGTCCTCTTTGTTCCTTAATCCAAGCCAAGCATTTTACTACTCAGGGTCTTTGCAATTGCTATTTTCTCCTTCCTTCCCTTCCCCTCATTTGAACTACTGGTTCCTTTTCATTATTCAAGCATCAGCTAAATACCAACTCCTCACAGAGTTTGATCCTGACCATTTTAGCTAAGTAGATCTCTGCAATTAAAATCTATCATGTCACTCTGCTCATTTTATTCAAAGCACTTATCAAATCTCTGTCTTATTTATATACATGTTTATTGATTATCTTCACGTAGTAGAGTGTAATTCTCTTCAGACCAAGACTATCCCTGTCTTGTCACTGATGTGTCCCTGGTGCTTAGAGCCACGCCTGGTGGTTCTTACCTTCAAGAAGTACTTACTGAGAAGATGAATAGGTGAATAAGTCACAAATGACTATGAATCTTTGGGACTAATGGTCTCATATAATTAACATTTGTGGTTGCCAGCATGTTGCATAATTCTCACTGATCTGAGTTTGTAGATAAATCTGTTTATTCATATTCAGACAGGCAGTTTATAACATGATAATGTGGCTACTAACTTTAATAGTAAAAACTGAGAAGCAGTCTAAAAGCCCATCAGTTAGTGATTGCTTAAATAATTTATACAGTATCCATATTGCATATTTTGCAGTCTTTAAAAATGTTGACGTAAGTCTATGGTTTTTGGATGAAAAGATGACCATCATATACCATTACATGAAAACATAAGACTGCAAAAGAGCATTTATAACATCATCCTATTTTTTTTTCCTTTTTCTCCCCAAAGCCTCCCGGTACATAGTTGTATATTCTTCGTTGTGGGTCCTTCTAGTTGTGGCATGTGGGACACTGCCTCAGCGTGATTTGACGAGCAGTGCCATGTCCGCACCCAGGATTCAAACCAATGAAACACTGGGCCGCCTGCAGCAGAGCGCATGAACTTAACCACTCGGCCACGGGGCCAGCCCCAACATCATCCTATTTTTAGTAAACATACAAACACAGAGATGAAAATCTGGAAAATATATGCAAAAATACTAGCAATAGTATGTCTGCATTTCTGATGTCATAAATGTTCTCAGACTAAATATATCCTGGACAGGTATTGTTTTGTAGTTAGAAAAATAGCCTGTGAGAATATTTATTTTGAAAGAAAAAGAAAGGTAATGTGGTTGCTGAACATTAATTTTTATTATTTTCAAAGCTATTTTTATCTGTCTGAATCTTTAGCAGACCAAAAATCCTTTAGTGTAATTTGGAAGGAAAATAAAATTAAAGAATTCCATAAAGAATATAAAAATACCTAACATTTTCCAGTTTTATTTTATTTTGTTTATTCTTCATTCCCTCGCTCCCTTTCTTTCATGTGTTCCACACTCCCTAGTGTTTCTCCCACCTTTAAGTTAATAAATTTAGGGCAAGAAAATAAAACTTTCATCTTTTTTTTTCCATTAAATTTGAATGAACTACAGAATGGGGTTTGTATTTGCAGAGGTTAGGAAATTTATTTCTTGGCAGCTGAGATCGAAAAGCCAAAAGGAAAAAATGGGTGTGAGGGGCAGGAGTGGAAGCAGAAACACCTCTGAGCACCATTACCTCTTCCCTTCCTTTCTTTTATGCTGCCAAAAATCACGACTCAAGAGGGACAGCCCGACGTCAAAGAAAGCTGGCCTTCTCTGTTCATTTCATTGGGGCCAATGAGAATCCTGCTGAGACAAGATGAAAGGAGTGGTGGAATTTTGCTTTCATTCTTCATATCCTTTCCCGTCATAGTCACACATTCACCTACGTATTTAGATAACTAGGAAATATTTCAGCAAAAATAGTCTTACAGCGCTTCCAAATGAAGTGAAGAAAACCAGAAGAGGTGGATTCTGTTTTTCCTCTATTTTTATAATATCACGTATAGGAAATTTTTTTAGTATGAGGAACATTGCCTTCTAAGGGAAATTAAGGATTAAAATTAATGCCTTAGCAACATAATTGAGGCTCCATAGATGAATTTCAAATTGACTTGGGAAATATTGCCATCGCTGTGCAGTAAAGTGATGGAGAATGTTTAACAGGACTCCGATGAAGGTCATGTAGTCCAAATGTTATTGCTTTCTAAACAAGTGAAACACTCCTCCTGCGTTTTCTGGTTAGCTATTCATCTTCTAAATCAAAGTTGTGTGTTCTTAGCATGGCAAACTTTCTGTGATAACATTGTCATTCCTACTTTAATCATGGGAAGTGTTGAACAATGCCAAGCCTGCATGCCTCCTAGATTTTGCATGCTTCCTTATCCTCAAGTGGGGCCACTTGACCCCCATATTGACACTTGTTTTTCCCTTAGACTCCAGAAATCTTCATGATTTGGGTTAGGAAATTAAAAGAATCTATAGAGACTAGATCAACACTCTAGCAGCAAACACCTTTCCTTTTTAGTCTCTCCCTGATAAGAAGCCTTCTAAGGTATTCCAAAGAAAATTTCCCCATCCTATCCCTCCAGGATTTAACTGCTTTCCTGTATTATTCACAGAGCCAAAGCACCCTTTCAGTGCCATGCCCAGCATCCAGCATTTCAGTCCCTCTACTGTGCTGTCCTACCTTTGTTTGTCTATACCGCTCCTGCCACTGCTTCAAAGCACTGCCATATTGCTGCTACCCAGCCACTTGCCTCAGCCATCCCTAACACTTCTTGCCCACCGCCTGCCTACCCAAGACTCTGAATTTTAGTTACTCTTCCAAGCCTTGTACTTGTCAGGATAAAAACAGTTATCTGGTGTTAGGCCTTGAAGCTGAGTGGTTTCACTTCTATTATGGTTGTTGGCTGCATTCACTGGATGCAGTGTTCTGCTTTGTAAGAAGACTTTACTCCAGCTACCGAGCAGCTAGATGTTTCTTGTGGCAAGGCGGGGAGGGGCATGGTGTCAGATTCTAGGTGTGTGGATCTGCTTTGACAATTCAAAGACATGAGACCTATCAAGTGACACCTCCGAAGACTGGCAAAAATGGAACCAATTTTGGAATTATTTCTTCAACAATCCTGGAATAACCATTAGGAGGATCCTGAAAGCAGAAACAATTGTTCAAAAAAAAGAAGAGCTCCAACCCCTGGCTGGTGGCTTGGGCCTCCTCTTACCATAACCTCCATGAATAGATCTGTTATTGCAGTTCTAAAAACAACTCCTAAAACAAATGTAAAAAGTAGGAAGGAGAAATTGTAAAGCAGTATAAAGTTTATATTTTTAAGTAATTAAATAAAAGTAAATAATAAAAGAAAGAATAGAATTCAATTTAACAAGATAATTAAAATAATCAAGTGCCAAAGAGAAAAGATTGTGTTTTAAATACTAAGATAAAAAAATAATGAAATTTACAATAAAGAAAATAAAAAGTTAGACTCGATGGAATACAAATTTAAAGACATTAATATTAGAATGGCCATCATCAAGAAGACAAAAGGCAATAGGTGCTAGCAGGGATCTGATGAAAAGGGAGCCCTTGTACACTGTCGGTAGGAATGTAAATTGTTCCAACCACTGTATGGAAAACAATATGGAGATTCCTCAAAAAATTATAATATATCTACCATATAATCCAACAATTCCACTTCTGAGTATATACCCAAGAAAATGAAAAGAGAATTTCAAAGAGATATATGTACTTCCATGTTTATTGCAACATTATTTACAATGACCAAGATATGAAAGCAAACTAAATGTCCATCAGTGGATGAATGGATAAAAAAGAAGTGGTGTATATATACAATGGAAGATTATTCAACTGTGAGAAAGGAGGATGTTCTGCCATTTGCAACAATATGGATGGACCTTGAGCACATTATGCTAAGTGAGATAAGTCAGAGACAGAGAAAGACAAGTACCGTATGACATCACTTATATGTGGAATCTAAAAAAGTCAAACTCATTAAAACAGAGTGTAAAATAGTGGTTACCAGAAAAATGGGGGAAGGGGGAATAAGATAGATGTTGTTCAAGGGTACAAACTTGCAATGAGTAGTAAACAAGCCACAGAGATCTAACACACAGTATGAGGAATATACACAACAATATTGTACTATAATCATCAAACTTGCTAAGAGACTAGAACTTAATAATTCCAACCATGAAAAAGAAGGGATAATTATGCAATGTGATAGAGATGCTAAATATCACTACAATGGCAATCATATTACAGTATATACATGCATAAAATTAATATGTTATACACCTTAAATTCACACAATGTTATATCTCAAATATATTCAATAAAAATATCAAATTTTACATACTGAATATAATTTTATGTATCTCCCTTTCATACGTTAAAATATTAAAATGAAGATTCTGGAGAGCCAAATAAATAAAGAAATAAGACATCAAAGTGAGAGGGACATAAAATACAAAGCTAAAACTGAGAAGTGACAGCAATCTATTACAACATTGTAGCACGAAAGTGGCTATGTTGGATTTAATGAGCAATGAGATTTAAAGGGTTTTTCACAAGTAATTTTGAATATTCCAAAATTCTTAATTGTTGACATTAGAAACTAACCTTTACATAAAATGTGACTTCAATTCATACCATAATTTTCATCATTATAAAAAATACTACAGTTAACCTCTTAGAAAGATACTTTTCTGATCATTTCCTTGGATTTATTGGGTCAAATGGTATAAATATTTAAACATCTTGCGAATATATGACCAAAGATATTTGCAGAAATATTGTGCCATTTCACCAGAAGCAGACAGAATACTCCTCTCACTGCAGCCTTGCTGACATTGGGCAATAGTATTATAAATCTGACTATTTCAGTATTTGATTATTTATTAGTTTGATGAGTAAAGATAGTACCACATTGTACACATCATGCATTAGAACATGTCATACCAATTTTCTCTAATTCTTCAAAATCTAGATAGCACAGCACTACAAACCTAACAAGAACTACCTCTGGGGCTGGCCCCGTGTCTGAGTGGTTAGGTTCGCACACTCTGCTTCGGGGGCCCAGGGCTTCATCAGTTCGGATCCTGGGTGCGGACCTAGCACCACTCATCAGGCCATGCTGAGGTGGTGTCCCACACAGCACAACCAGAAGGACCTACAACTAGAATATACAACTATGTACTGGGGGGCTTTGGGGAGAAGAAGAAAAGAAAAAGAAGATTGGCAACAGATGTTAGCTCAAGTGCTCCAGATATTTCTTATCTCATTTTTTTATTAAATGTAGCAAATAAATATAAGCTCTGTAATAATTTCACGAGAAAGTCTTTGTAGATCTCTTTCTATACCTTTTGTTTCTGCTGGTTCTCACTCACGGTATTTTTGTTGCCTTTATGTTTGGGTAATTTTTTCCTCTGAGCTATCGTTATCCTAGGGATATTATTTGTTTTGATTCTTTCTTGCATTTAACAAATATTTATTTAGCACTATGTGACGGGTAATTTATTGGGATGTAGTGTGAACAAAACAGACACAAATCCATTGCTCAGGAAGTGTATATTCCAGTGAGAGAAGAGTCAATAAATAAATTATACACCACACACAAGTGCATACATGTGCGCTCACAGTTAATTTGCTAGTTAGATATTGAAGTACGTTAATGGAAAAAATAATTAATTTGGGGGAAAAAACCTGAAATGATTAAATGGATAACAGACAGGATGGGCAGGGAAGGCCTCACCAAAGGATGTACAGTAAGTGGTCTTACGTGTTTCTGGGAGAAAAGCACTCCAGCCAAGTCAGCAGGGACAACAAATACAACAACCTTGAGGCTACCTAAGTCCTCAAGAAGCAGAAGGGCACGGTGCAGCTGAAGGACTGGATGTTTCAGCTGAAACTGAGATAAGCATTCAGGTCCATGTAGATCATTTGGAAGTAAAGGGCCACTGGCAGGGAGATGGGAAGTGAGAGAAGAAAGGGTATGTTTTCAAGCTAATACTGTGGGTGAAGGAGCTTGATCTCAAAGAGAGACCCCTGGGAGGCAGAGAGAAACTGGGTTGAGGGCAGCTTCCAGAGGGCATTAATTCCTTGCATTTCCCACCAGCCTCACTGTGGCCGGTTGGATTCCACTGGTAAGAAAAAGCCCTCAGGCAAAGAAATACAGGAGCTGGCACACAGAGTTGGGTCTGTACATCCTGAAAGGGTAAACTAGAGCAGCTGTGGGCAGGGTGCTGACAGCATCTGCCGCACTGAACTCGTGGAAGAGTAGCAGAAAATGAGGGCAAAAGAGCAAATGGGGCAAAAGTTGGAGGCTGTAGAGGTCATTACAAAGACTTTCGCTTTTCCTCTGGGTGAGGTAAGAATCATTTAAAGTGTATTGAGCATAGGAAGTACATGACTTACATTTTAACAGGCTCGCTCTGACTGCTATGTTGAAAGTCATTTCTAGGGAGAGAAAGTCAGAGGCAAGGACACCACTGAGAGGATGATTGCAATATTCCAGCAGAGAGACGACGTGGAGTGTTTGACAGGTAAACAGGATTTGCTAACGGCCTGGATGGGGGTGTGAGAAACAGAATTGCCAAGAACGATGCCAAGATTTCTGGCCCAAGTAACTGGAAGAATAAAAGAACCATTAACGGAGATGAAAGAGGCTGCAGGAGAAGTTCCGAAGGGAAGTCCTCCAAGGAGAGTTTGTGATGGTTTCTGGCAGGCCCCTAGTTTAAGATCATTTAAACCAAGTTCCTGACATGAAGGTTTTGCACCACCCAGGTGACGTGGATTCGTGTTGCAGGTCTACACTGGGACCAGCTTGGGCTCTGGGTTACACCTCTCAGTGGAGCTTTGTTTTCCACTTCCTGCTCTTCCCAATGCCAAAGTGACTTTCCTGCAGTCCCCAGGGGGTAGAGAGGGGCAGTGTCACTTCTGCTTCACCCTCACCTTGAGAGTGTAGCACTTGGGGTCCCAGCTTCATGTGGAACCCCAACTTGGGAAGCTCTGAGATCTTGAATTCTGTCTCTAGAACCCCATAAGCCCTACAAGGTCATCAAACCAAAGTCCAGATTTCCCAAGTTTGTCGAAACCCTCGGAACAAAGAAGGTTCCGTGCTCACATTTAGGTCATGGATTATGCTTTCATTTAGAGTTTGAGCAGATGGTTCTTTATGATCGTATTAGCTCTTTCATGCTTTTAAGAAGAGTTTTTAAAAAATTTATCCAGCATTTCTAATCATTGCAATTTTGATCTTCAGGAAAACAACCTGCCAATTCTCCAGACCCATCTTCTCTTTAAATATGTCATTGATCTTTAAGTAATTGGTACAGTACTCCATTACTCATTCACTTAATGAAAAATATTTTTGGAGATGCTTGCAGATCTTATAGTCTATGATCTGAGCATTCTCCATATTGCAACAGTCTTCCTCCCCTTACCTCACTAATCCTTGTGAATAAAATCTCTCCTTACCCAAGAAATTCATTCATTCATTAAATATTTTCAAATCTATTCTGGGGGCCGGCCCGGTGGTGCAGTGGTTAAGTGCGCATGTTCCACTTCGGCGGCCCTGGGTTTACCGGTTTGGATCCCCGGTGCGGAAATGGCACTGCTTGGCAAGCCATGCTGTGGTAGGCGTCCCGCATATAAAGTAGAGGAAGATGGGCACAGATGTTAGCTCACGGCCAGTCTTCTTCAGCAAAAAGAGGAGGATTGGTGGTAGATGTTAGTTCAGGGTTAATCTTCCTCAAAAAAAAAAGAAAAAGAAAAAAATCTACTCTGAACTATGGAAATCCTAGGCCAAAACAACATTGCACTGTCATTTCTGTGAATTACTACCAGAGAAAATTCCAGAGACTGTGAGGCCCCGGGTAACATTATGTACACATAGGATTCCTACACAAGGCATTGAGAGGCTGAATAGAGAGTAGTTAAGAGCTCAGACTCCAAAACAGAGATTATAAATTTGAATTCTCACTCTACCATTTCTTTCCCTGTAATCTTGGGAAAGCCACTTCTATAAATCTCAGTTTCCTCATATGTAAAATAAAGTCGTGAGAAAAAAATAAGGCATATAAATGACCAGACATCATGTCTGGTACATAGTAGTTACTCAAGCAATGTCAACCACTGTATGAGGTTTCTATTGCTGTCTAACAAATATAATGGCTTAAAACAATACAAATTTATTTCTTTCTCGAGCTAGAAGTCTGACAGAGGTCCTGCTGGGCTACAGTCAATGTGTCAGCAAGGATGCACTCCTTTCTGGAAGCTGTAAGGGAAAGGCTGTTTCCTTGCCTTTTCCAGCTTCTAGGGGCTGGCTGCAGTCCTTCCCTGGTGGCCCCCTTCTTCCATCCTCAAAGCCACCAGTGGCAGTTGAGTCCCTCTGACACTGCCGTCTCTTGGGTTCTCTGCAACTGGGAAATATTCTCCACATTTAAGGACTCTCGTGATCATTGGGTCTCTAATCCTAATCCAGGATGATCTTCCCATCTCAAAGTCCTTAACCTTATCCCCATCTCGAAGTCCTTTTTGCCAGATAAGTTAACATATTCACAAGTTTCTGAGATTAAGATACTGACATCTTGGGGGCCTGCTATTCTTCCTCCCACAGCCAGGATTATTGTTAAGCTTATTCAGCACCATGGCTGCAAACTTTAATCAAGTATAACTCTTCTTTACGTTTAATGCCAGCATTGATCTGACATCTAAAGCAATAGCTTGCCAAAAAATTTCCAAAATGAGGCTGTGGTCTTTAACAAGAAAGGAGGAAAAAGAAACGAACTTGTAAGGAGTGGGGAGTCTCAATTAAATTTTCCCTAATCACCGACCCCTTGATTCTGGGGGAACCGAAGCCCTCAGGGATAGCATCTCAGCTTTTCCTTTCTCATTGCTTGACTCCAGCTTATACCTCAGTTTCCTTTGGTAACTCTCTCTATTTTTTTATTGAAGTATAATTGATATATAACATTATGTTAGTTTCAGGTGTACAATCTTATAATTCAATATTTATATACATTGTGGAATGATCACCAATAGTAACTATATCAAGAGAATATTTTACAATTATTTGAATTTTATTTCTATTATTAAATACATCCCAACAGGCTAATAACAAATAAGATGTAGGTCTGAGACAAATCATAATAAGCTAATTTGTTTAATCTTCAGTAGATTGATTTTATCCATTTCTTTAAGTTCCTATACTATTCACATTTTTACTTTGTATGCTTTGATCATTTTATATGTTTCAAATGATGTCTTAGTGACATATGAAGAATTAATGAATATTATAAAATCTTAGTGAGACATTGCGCTAAACAGGAGTCAAATTACTTGGAAATGGACAGAGAGTTTGGGTAACAGCAACACTGTCGGGCTCCAGCAGGAATAACACATTCTCCTTGGACTTTTTCCCCAAATCATCTGTAGTCTTCCACCAAATCCATTTGGAAGTAAAATAAGCTAGAGCACATGATGAGTCACATGGCATTTGTCACAGTGTCACCTTGCAAGAGAAGTCACTCAGAGACAGCAAAGACACCAAGTCCCTTTTCACACTGATGATGATGGCTGGGTGTATCCAGGTCAAGGCTGGAGGTGGCAGGGCAGAGAAGGCACTGCCACCTCTTCGGGGAGAGAAACTGCTACATCTGTAATGCTGAGAACCTTTGAAGCTTCATACTTTTAAATGTACTATTTTCAGAGCTAGAGTCTTGTCTTCTCTATACCTTCTCTTTGGAAGGAAATGCACATGCATGCACACACACACACACACACACAGACGCACAATCCCAAGGCGTAAATAAGTGTACAATGCAGCCTCATGCTCCATGCTTAGGTCTCTTTTGACAATGACGTTGGGACGGTTTGTCCTTTAAGCCCCCCAGTTATAGAATGATAAATAGATATATAGACAACATTTTTGAAATATGTATGTTCTGCCTTCTACTGCCCTTCTCCCTCTGAGGCTGTCATTGAAAGGTTAAAAAATAAAAGAAAGCCATCCTTATGTTGTGTCACATGTTGGAAACTTAAATATATGAACCTCATGTTTCCTGAGCAGCCTTATTTGTGCTCCTACCTGGATCAACTGGCCTAAAATATTTTCTTTTTTTTTTTTTAATGACAAATCTCTTCTAGATTTTTTTTTTTTTTTGGCAGGGGAAGATTCACCTTAACCTAACATCTGTCACCAATCCCCCTCCTTTTTCCCTTCTTTCCACCCTCCCAAAGCCCCAGTGCATAGTTGTGTATAGTTGTAAGTTCTCCAAGTCCTTCTCTGTGAGCTGCCGCCAGAGCATGGCTACCGACAGACAGGTGGTGGGGTTCCACACCCAGGAACGGAATCTGGACCACTGAAGCCAAGCGCGTAGAACTTTAACTGCTAGGCCATCAGGGCTGGCTCAAGTATTTTCTGATACCTGAGTCAGGACCAAGGATATAGGTCGATGGTATGGTATCATTTTTTTTTAAATAACAATTTGGAGAGACAGGCTCAATGACAGTAGTAGAGCATCATAGAATTTTCAATCTCCCAGAATAACCCAATATACAGAGAAACTAGGTTAACAAAAAAAAAACAAAACAAAAATCATTTTAAAACATCTTTAACCAAACCAAGTGACGAGATATACCACATACTGAAAAATATTTGGCTGGGCCAAACCACCAAAAGCAACAATATCCGTATGGCATAAAAATAAAAATGGGAACTAGGAAAGAAAGCAAAGTGATATCAGAAGGCTCTGAGAGGCAGGGACCCCAGAAATGGCTAACAGGATCCCAATCCTGAAAACAATGAGCCAGAAGACATCCCTACAAGCAGCAAAGATGTGTCAGCAAAATGTGCCTACAACACAGATAAAAGCTATAATCCAGTATTCCAGTTATAGCTGAAAGTAATTAAGAAGACCTAGGAAACCGCAGAAGCTCTTGAGCATTGTGCATTGCTGAATTAGAAAAACACAGCGATGACTGGACAACAGGAAGATATGAAATAGTGCTACCAGATCTCTGGGAAGAATAAGGAGTGAAAGGAAAAAGTCATTTCAGAAATGAAAACAAAATCAAAAAGGAACGAAAGAACCTACAGACAAGGTAGCATCATAAAGAAAGTAGAAGGTGACAAGAGGAAAATGGGAAATCAGATGTAAAGACAAAAAAAGGGCTCAATATAAAGCGATAGATACAAAAGACAGTCAGAGAAGCTCCTGTCTGCGTGTAAGACCACCCAGGACACTTTCAGTACCCCGAAAAGAAACCCCATCCCGTCAGCAGCCACACCCATCCCCACGTACCCCAGTGCCTGGTAACCACTAATCTAACTTTTTTCTCTCCAGATTTACCTATTTTCAGCCTTTCATATAAATGGAATCATATAACATGTGGCTTTTTGTGTCTGGCTTGTTTCACTTAGCATAACATTTTCAATGTTCATTCATGTTGTAGCATGTCTCAGCACTTCATTAATTCTGAAGGTTGAATAATAAATATTCCATTGTACAGAGATACTTTTTTTTTTTTTTTGCTAAGGAAGATTGTCCCTGAGCTAACATCTGTAGCAATCTTCCTCTGTTTTGTATGTGAGATTGTATGTGTGTGTATGCCACCACAGCATTGCTTATGAGCAGTGTATAGGTCTGCACCTGGGATCAGAACCCACAACCCCTGGGCTGCTGAAGTGGAGCACACAAATTTAGCCACTATGCCACAGGGCCAGTCCCCAGAGATACCATATTTTGTTTATTTATTCACCAATCGATGGACATTTAGATTTGTTATACTTTTTTTTTTGCTATAATGAATAATTCTGCAATACACATTCATGTATAATTTTTTTGTATGGACATATGTTGTCAATTCTGTTGGGTATATACCTAAGACTAGAATTATGGATCATCTGGTAACTCTATGCTTAACATTTCGAGAAACTGCCAAACCATTTTGCAAAGTGACTGCGCCATTTTATGTTCCCGCCAGCAAACTGTTATGGATCCAATTTCTTACATTCCTCCTCAACCCTTGTTATTGACTGACTTTTTGATGATAGCCATTTTAGTGAGTGTGCAGTGGTCTCTCCTTGTGATTTCCATTTCCTTGATGGCTAACAATGTTGAGAATCTTTTCATGTATTTCTTGGCCATTTCCACATCTCCTTTGTAGGATTCAAATTCTTTGCCCATTTTCTAATTGGGTCATTTGTCTTTACTGTTGAGTTGTAAGTTTTCCTTTATATTCTGGATTCCATACACCGTCAATAATTTATTTATTTGTTTTTTGGGATTTGCGCTGAGCTAACATCTGTTGCCAATCTTCCTCTTTTCTTCTTTTTTTTTGCTCCCCAAACCCCCAGGGCATAGCTGTATACCCTAGTTGTAAGTCCTTCTAGTTCTTCTATGTGAACCGATGTCACAGCATGGCAGCTGACAGATGGGTGGTGCGGTTCTGCAACCGGGAAACAAATCCGGGCCACCAAAGCAGAGAGCACCGAACTTAACCACTAGACCATCAGGGCTGGCCCTCAATAATTTTTTAAGTGTTTCAAAGTAAATAGATGCTGGAATTTGTCATATATTTTTCTGCATATTTGGAAATGATTATGACTTTTCTCCTCAATGTTATTAACCTAATTAATTATATTAACAGATTTCCTAACATTGAATTACACTAGGATCCTTGGAGTAAACCATGGGCAAGAAGTATTTTTCTTGAGTAGATTTTTTTCTTAGAACTATTTTAGGTTTATAGAAAAACTATGAAGATAGTACAAAGAGTTCCCATATAATCCAGACCCAGCCTCCCCTATTATTAATTTCTTACATTAGTATGCTGCATTTATTATAATTAATGAGCTAATACTAATATTAAGGTAATAATACATGTTATTAACTGACATCCATACTTTATTCATATTACCTTAGTTTTTACCTAATATCCTTTCCCTGTTCCAGAATCCCATCGATGATATCACATTATGTTTAGTTGTCATGACTCTCAGGCTGTTCTTAGCTGGGGCAGTTTCTCAGACTTTCTTTCGTTCTGATGACCATGATAGTTGTGAGAAGTACCTATCAAGCATTTTGAAGAATGCCCCTCAAGTGGAATTTACCTGATGTTTTTCTTATGATAAGTCTGAGATTATATGTTTTTGGGAGAAGACCACAGAGAGTACCAGTTTCGCCACGTAATTTCAAGGATAAATGCTACCAACATGACTTATCACCGTTGACGTTAAACGTGATCACCTGGTTAAGGTAGTTTGTCAGGTTTCTCCATTGTCAAGCTCTTCCTTTTGTTCTCCTTTTCCAGACTTTAATCTGCAGCAGAAAGTCACCATACACAGCCCACACTTAAGGAGTGAGGAATTATGCTCCACCTCTTTGAGGGCAAAGCATCCAAATTATTTGAAATTCTTCTACATTGGAGATTTGACTGTTCTCTCCTCATTTATTTATTATTCATTCAATCGCTTATTTACATCAGTGTGGACTCATGGATATTTATTTTATTCTTTGAGTTATAATCCAGTACTGCTTTCTTTAATTTTTTGATCAGCTTTTTCTGTTTGTCCGTTGAGCGCTCTTCCAGTTGGCTTCTGTGTTCCTCTGACGTAAGCTCATCATTTTCAAGTTTTTTTGTTTTTAAAGCACTTCCATATTTTCAGATACTGTAAGATGCTCCAGGCTCATCTTATGTATATTCTGTTCTAGTCTTAGAATCAATTATTTCTCCAAAAAGCCCTGGTTCTTTTTCTTGGAGAATGGGGTCGAAACCAAGATCTGGGCACCAGATATGCTCATGTCTAATGGGGTCTCATTGTTTCCAGGCCTTCTCGGCTACCAGAGCAAGAGAAGATATGTGTCTGCTAAGCCATATACATACACATATCTACAAATATTTCTATATGTTTCTAACTATCTATATTAAGCTATCTGTAAGTGTCTATATTGAGATAAACATGATTTTATACTGATGTCTCCAAATCTAATCCATTACCACATCACTCATTCTAATCTCCTCTCCTTTCTCATCTATAAACTCCCACTCCAACTGTGAGAAACCCGGATCCCATCATCTGCCATCTATTTAGTTAATTGTTCAATTACAATATACATGTATAGAAGTATCAGTATTTTTGCTTTGTACCCCCATGAGACACAATTTTATCAATTAGAGTACAGAGCTTGGATGCAATTTCTTTTGCCTTTAGTCTTATGGGCTCTGCTCATTTCCAAAGTTACCTATGTCAACAACTTTTCCCCCACTTCCTTCAGTGAGGTTGCTTCACGCATTCAATGGACCTCCTAAATGATTTCTTAGAAATTTGCAAACATTAAGTTTCACTCATTATGCTGTAAAGTTTAGTATGTTTTGACAAACATAGTGTCATGCATCCACCATTCCAGTATCATACAAAATAGTTTAGCTGACCTAAAACATCCCTTGTGCTTTCCCCATTGAACTCTGCTCCCCTCCCCTTGAATCTCTGACTCCCACTGATCTTTTTACTGTCTCTACAGTTTTATCTTTTCCAGTATGTCACATAATTGGAATTACATAGTATTTAGCCTTTTCAGACTGACTTCTCTCACTTAGCAAGAGCATTTAAGATTCATCCATGCCTTTACATGGTTTGTTAACTTGATTAGGTTTAATGCTCAACTTAATAATGTATTGTATGAATGTACTACAGATTGTTTATCCATTCACATATTTAAGGGCATCTTGTTGCTTCCAGTTTTTGGCTATTATGAATAATTGGCTATTACGGATGCTATGAACATCCATGTGCAGGTTTTTATATGGGCATAGGCTTTCAGATCAGTTGGGTGAATATCTGTGAGCATGATTGCTGGATAATAATTGTAAGATTAATTTAGTTTTTTAAGAAACTGCCGAAATGTCTTCCAAACTGGCTGTACCATTGTGCATTTCCTCCAGCAATGGATGAGAGTTCCTATTGCTCTACATCTTCACCAGCAATTAGCATTGTTAGTTTTTTTTAATTTAGCCATTCTAATAGATATGTAGTGATATCTCATTGTTGTTTTAATTTGCAGTTCTTTAATGACTAATGGTCTTGAACATCTTTTCATATGCTTATTTGCTGCATCTTCTTTGCTGAGGTGTCTGTTCATATCTTTTGCTCATTTTTAAAAGAGATTATTTGCTTCCTTATTGTTGAGTTGTAAGAGCTCTTTGTATATTTTGGATACAAGTCCTTTATCATATTTGTATTTTGCAAATATTTTCTCCAGTGTGATTTGTCTTTTCATTCTCTTAACGATATCCTTCACAGAGCAGAAGTTTTTAATTTTAGTAAAGTCCAACTTATCAATTTTTCTTGGAAGCATAGTGTTTTTGGTGTTGTATCTAAAAGCTTATCAATAAATCCAAGTTCACTTAGCTTTTCTCCTATGCTTCTTCTAGACGTTTTACAGCTTTGAGTTTTACATTTAGGTCTATGAGTCATTTTGAGTTACTTTTTGTGAAAGGTGGAAGGTCTCTGTCCAGTTTCAGTTTTTTCAGATGGACATTTAACTATTCCACAACCATTTGTTGAAAAGTCTGTCTTTGCCCCACTGTTCTGCCTTTGCTGCTTTGTCAAAGACCAGTTGACTATATTTGTGTGGGTCCGTTTCTGGGCTCTCTATTGTGGACCATTGATCTACATGTCCACTCGTTTACCAGTACCGCTGTAGTAATTACTGAAACTTTGTAGTAAGTCTTGAAATCCAGTAGTGTGAATCCTCCAACTTTATTATTCTTCTCCAGTATTATGTTTGCTATTATAGGCCTTTTGCCCTTTTTAGATAAGCCTTAAAATCAGTCTTTGCTTAGCTACAGTTTTCTGGGATTTTGAATGAGATTTTCTTGAATCTGTATATCTAGTTGGGAAGAACTGACATCTTAGCAATATTGAGTCTTCCAATCCGTGAACACAGAATAATTCTTTATTTATTTGATTTCTTTCAGCAGAGTTTTCTAGTTTTCTGCATATAAATACAGAATATATTTTGTTAGATTTATACCTATTTCATGTTTTTGGTGTTATCATAATTGGTATTTTATTTAAAATTTTGAGTTCATTGCTGATATATAGAGAAACAATTGATTTCTGTAAATTAAACTTGTATTCTGAGACCTTGCCATAAGCACTTATTAGTTCCAGGTTGCCATGGTTCCCAAGGACTGGGGTGCATGGGGAATGAAGAGTGACAGTTGATGGGCATGGGGTTTCTTTTTAGGGTTCTGGAATTAGAGAGTGATGATAATTGCATTACCTTCTGAATACACTAAAAACACTGAGTTACATACTTTAAAAGAGTGAATTTTATGGTATATGAATTATATCTCAATTTTTTTAAGTTATTGATAGACTTTCTAATAGAAGTACAGTTGACATACAATATTATATTCATTTCAGGTGTACAACATAATAATTCAACATTTATATGCATTACAAAATGATCACCATGGTGAATCTAGTAATCATCTTTCACCATACAGTTATTACAATATTATTGACCATATTCTCTATGCTGTATATTACATCTCTGTGACTTATTTATTTTATAATTGAAAGTTTGACCTTTTAATCCCCTTCACCTATTTCACCCAACCTCCCACTAACCTCCCCCCAGGCACCACCAGTTTGTTCTCTGTATCTACGAGTCTGTGTCTGTTTTGTTTTTTAGATTTCACACATACGTGAAATCATGTGGTACTTGTTTTTCTCCATCTGACTTACTTCATTTAGCATAATACCTTCTAGGTTCATCCATGTTGTCACAAATGGCAAGATTTCACTCTTTTTTATGGCTGAGTAATATTCCACATATATATGTGTGTGTATGTATTATGTATGTATGTATGTATATCTTCTTTATCCATTCATCTATTGATGGACTCTTAGGTTGCTTTCATATCTTGGCTTTTGTAAATAATGTTGCAGAGAACATAGGGTTACATATATCTTTTCAAATTAGTGTTCTTGTTTTCCTCACATAAATATCCACAAGTAGAATTGCTGGATCATATGGTAGTTCTATTTTTAGTTTTTTGAGGCAACTCCATACTGTTTTCCCTAGTGGCCACACCAATATCCATTCCCACTAACAATGCACGAGGGTTCCGTTTTCTCCACATCTTCACCAACACCTGGTATTAGTTGTCTTTTGATGATAGCCATTTTGACAGGTATGAGGTGGTATCTCATTCTAGTTTTGATTTGTATTTCCCTGATAAGTAGTGATGTTGAGCATCTTTTCATGTGTCTGCTAGCCATCTGCATGTCTTCTTTGGAAAAATGTCTATTGATTCCCTTTCCCCTTTTTTTAATCAGCTTGTTTGTTTTTTCGATATTGAGTTGTATATGCTCTTTATATATTTTGGATATTAAACCCTTATCAGATAGATACATGGCTTGTAAACATCTTCTCCCATTCAGTAGATTGCCTTTTCTTTTTGTTGACGGTTTCTTTTGCTGTAAAAAGCTTTTCAGTTTGATGTAGTCCTGTTAATGGATACTTTTAAAAAAATGAACACGTAAACACATATACACATACCTTCAGCCAAAGCCATTTTCTTTTTTTGTTGATGAAAACCAAGTTTTTCAACCTAAAGGCAGGAAAGACGAGGATACTTTCCAGCTCCTCATTATTTAACATTGTGTTGGAGGTTTTAACGAGGGCAATTAGACTACATAAAGTAATTAGCTATAAGATCTGGAAAGAACAGGAACAAAAAGTTCATTTAATTTGCAGATGAGAGATTACATATGCAATATCATAAAGAACGTATGAAAAAACCACCAGAAAACTAAAATAATTTAGTCAAGTAACAATTTTTAAATTCTACGTACTTACAAAAATCAATAAACTTCACAAATAAAAATACTAACCAGATAGAAGATACGGTGTAAAAGATTTCATTTATGAACACAATTAAATTTACACCTAGTTTTAGTCTTAAGAAATGTACAAACACCTATTAGGAAAAGCCTAAAACACTCCTGAAAGTAAAATCAAGAGGCTTCAATGAATGGACAGGTAAACATGTAGGCTGTGAATGGAAACCTGTAGCATGTTTTCAGTTAAGAAGACTCAACACAAAAAATTATAATTTAACAATATCCCAGTAAAAACATTATCATTTTTGGAACTAGCCAAGCAAATTATAGATTTATTTAAAAGAATAAAAATGCAGGAAGGAAGAGCAGGTGATCAGAAGGAGGAGGGTCTCCAGTCCCATGATACATTAGACAGATATATTACACAAATATTAAAACCTCTATGATTAAAACTGTATCATTCACACCGATGGAAAAGAATTTTTTAAATCCAGAAGTTAGCTAATTGTATATACTAAGTTAGAAAATATTAAAAGAGCATCTCGTATCAATGGGAGGAAAATGGCGTTGGGACCATTGGAAAGCCGTCCGGCAAAGAACCAATGTAGATCTGTTTCTGGCTCATACAAACAAATTGAAAATACATAAATTATAAAGAAACACATGGATGAATTCCTCTGTAAATGGCAAGTAAGTGGGGAAAAAATTCCTAACTAAGATAAAAGTTAGAGTCGTTAAAGAAAGAGATTGATAAATTTAACTGGGTAAAAATAAAAACACAGAAACACGACTAGTGGGATATAACCTAATGGCATAAACGTCTGAAAAGCAATCTTCAATGTATTTAGTCATCATATCGTTAGTCATAAGATTGTGATTGTAGTCTGAAACTATTGGATGCAGTAAGATAAAGCAATATGAGTGAAAAAATAAAGAACAAGCAGAGTTGATACTTTTTATAGCTCTTGATACATTTTTAATGGTTCATATACATATTCCACACATTCTATTTTCAGCTAATTTATAGACATTTTACATTTTTTTACATTGTGAGTGGGATATTTTCCTATTTTATTTCCTGACATTATTGGTAATGCATAAATATGCATGCACACATGTATATATGTTGTTGATTTTTTAATAATTTTTCTTAGCCCACCTTATTAAAAGCTCATTACTTTCACTAGTTTTTTGGTTTTGTTAGGATTTTAGTGGGGAAATAAACATACCTTTATACCTCTCCTCAATTTAGAGCCAGCCAAAACACAGACACAAGAGCAAATCAGATAGAAAGAGATTAAACAGACTGACTAATACTGTATGCCTGAATTAGACAGACTTATCCCTCAGTCATGGCATCGCTAAACAGGTGAGGTCTCCCCACTCAGACAGACTTGCCCAGGAAAGCTAATTTGCATGGTTGAGGGCAGACTAGACTACAAATCTGTGTAGGCAAACAGATCCAAAAGGAGAGCAGAGCAGCAGCTTACTTCACCCTTCCAGTCCGACCACTGTCTTGCAAAGATGCGAGTGAATGGAGGGGATGAAGTCAGGAACGCTACTGTCCTAGGTGAAGCCTTATCACATAAATCCCAGCCCAAGAGAATTGCAGATTCTTCCTAAAATGTTGTTTTTTTCTTGGGTATAGAATGGATCGAACCTCTTCTCTGCAGAAATTAAAGCCGTCTCCTTCTTTCCAATACTGAAGCCTAGCCACTTCGTTCATTTACATTATTTCCTTGCTCCTTTTAAGTATTTGAGTTATGGCTCCAAAGTATAGGAGATGTCCTAGACCTTGGCCCTGGGGGTTGATGGGAGAGCCTTTGCAGTTAGTCAATCATTGCTTATTTTTCTGGAGAGTACAATCTCTATTTCCTTGATCCAGGTTCAGTAACGCAGGAGAGCAGCACATTACTTGACCTTTTTTCTTTTTCTTTCTTTCATTTTTTTTTTTTTTTTTTGAGGGAGTAAGGGATTTTGTCTGTTCACCTCATAAGGTATAGTCTTGGAATGTGTTTCTCCCCTTCCACCGCCAGCAATGCAGATAGTGGGAACAGGTTATAGAATTCATTCTACTGCCATTTATTATCTTTAATCCCTTATCTATTATCTTTTTTGTGCTTTTTTTTAAAAAAAAGATTTTATTTTTTTCGTTTTTCTCCCCAAAGCCCCCCGGTACATAGTTGTGTATTCTTCGTTGTGGGCCCTTCCAGCCGTGGCACGTGGGACGCTGCCCCAGCGCGGCTTGATGAGCAGTGCCATGTCTGCACCCAGGACTCGAACCAACGAAACACCGGGCCACCTGCAGCGGAGCGCGCGAACTTAACCACTCGGCCACGGGGCCAGCCCCCCTTTTTTGTGTTTTTATATGCCTTAATATTTTTATGAGAAGTTGGGCAGAGGTGATTAGGAACTCCTAGCTTATGGTCATATTAACCTGGAAATCTGACCATTTTTAAAAAGCAAATCACATTTCCAAATTTTTTGACAAAAATGCTTATATCAAATTAGACTGCCATCAAAAGATATATATAAACATCCTGCTTACTTACACTTATTTCAAATGAGGAAGAGAGATTCTAAGAGGACCATTGTGAGGAGGAAAATAAAACATGAATGTAAACCAGTAATAGGTCATCTCCTGCTCCCTGTAGACAGCGTAAAGAAAGCCAATTCTAAAACAATTCAACAAAATCATTCTGCTGAGATCTTTTACCCAATCATCGTTGAAAAACGTCAGTCCTACTTGAGATAAAGTAGGAAACAGTCAAAACTTTCTTTATGCCAAAGATGAGACAAAACTGCCAACATAGGCACACACACACACACACACACATGTCACAGACCCACACAACAAACACATCCATAGACATGTTACAGTTCATATCACCAAATGTGTACCAGATAGTATGATCTTTTTAAATTATATTATGTATTTTCAACATTCACAACAACTTAGCAAGGTAGAAATTATATTCCCAATTTACGGATTGGGAAATTTAGGGTTTCTTTGCTTTTCAAAGCTAGAGAACTCTAAGAACTATGAAATCCAACTGAAATGGTTCACAGGAGCTCATGAGTTAAAAACACAGGTGGAGAAATTTATGCCAATTTAATCATTTTCCACAGTACACAGCGAATCTTGTAAATCAGAGGAGCTATGAGTAAACTAAAACCATACACTTTCACAAATATCTGTCAGAGCATGATGAAAAAAGTTACTTTCTCCTAAGAAAGCATATCTGTGCAAATTGCACAACCCTTCCTTTTAGGGGTATCTTCTTTAGTCTACATTTGTTTCTCAGTTTTGAGTATAATACTACAGTGGAGAGAAAAGTGAAATCACCACATCTTATTTTCCAAATTGTGAGGTTATACATATCCTGGAATAAGATTGAACATTTGAAATATTACATCGTTATCATGGCTTGCCTTTGCTTTTTGCTCCTAAGTGACATATGGCTTAAGAGTTTGAGTCTTAAAATTTTACTTTCTTACTTAGAATAGCAGTTGGCTAAATATAAATCTCAGAGACAGAGGCTCTGTTGCAATCAGATTTCAGTGTGATTTCTCTGTCCACTTTACTTTTTTTAGATACGGGGGTTTTTCTCACTTACTTGGCTGACTTTTGGTGATTCAGAAATTTTTTTTTTCTTATGATCTCAAGGGATTTTTCTCATGTCAAAAGACAAAATCCTAACTTTTCACGTATAAAAAAAATAATATGAGATCTGGAATATAGAGAGAAGCATAATGCTTTGCAGGGTATAGACATAATCTTTCTTCCAAGAAAAATTCCTTTCAGATGTGACCAAAATAGGAAACATATTCCCCTTTCAGCTTACTAGACGAATGAGAAGCAAACTTTGGGATAACCCATGGATCAGAGCACAGCAAAAGGCGAGTGCGGGACCTGCACGTGCTCCGACTAGGGTTGCTCCTTCCTGGTGCGTTTCAGAAACTCACGGACAATTAGAGTTAGAAGCGCCCGTAGAGATGAACCGCCACATCTCCGGGATGGGAGAATTGAGACCCAGAAAGGCTGAAGGACTCCTTCAAGCCTTTGGGGCCAGAACAGAGGTCTCTGAGATCTTATTCCAGTGTTCCTTCCACTAAACCATTCTGCTCCCCACATTCCCAATTTCCGTCCTTTTTTAAGTCTTATATAAGGAAATAACATTAAAATCAAGTCAGGAGGCTAGCGATCAGAATATTCACATTTATTTCCCCACATGATATTTCAGGGCAGTATTTATGCTTAAGTAAAGCCAAAAAAATCTTTGGGATCAAAAATGATTCATCTATTTACACTTTGGTGTGGGATAACTAGGATCTTGTAATTATAAAATTAACCATAACATAAAACCCTTGCTGTGGGTTTGGTCAAGCTTATCTAGGTTCGGATGCAGCAATACAAGTGCAATTGCTTAAATATGGCCCACGGGCGCTATTATCGCTCTCATATATATCATTGTGTCATTTAAATATATACATATTCACTTATAAATGTTCTATAATCTCCAAATTTGTGAAAAGGGCCCTTATCCTGTGTCACACCCTAGAGCACTCTGGTCAGAACTCTGCATAGAATTAATAAACTCCCGTTACAGGCAGTACACCAGTAAAACTCAATCCACAAAAAATGTCCTCATTGAAATTCCATTAAAAAATAGATTAATATCTATTTGGAAAATTTAGAATAAAGATAATTTTTGGCATGCTGAAAATATTTGCTTATCGCCTCTGTCTCACTCAAAATTTGCCCTGATTCAATGACATTGGCCTTCCATCCATAGACCCTCATGATGATTTCCTACAACCAGATATTGTACCAATCGTTTTTTCCTTTATGAACAATGTTGAAATTGGAATAACGTGTTCTTCATTTCCAGAGAATCGCAACTTTGGTTCTAAAACCATATTGCTTCCAAAACCTTGACAGTCACTTTCTGCTCTTTGTATATTAGGCATTTCCCCATTGGAAATTCTTGCAAACTATTATTTGTATGTAATTAGGTATGTGGTTTATACTAAAAGATATTAACAGCTAGAATAGGTGGTAGAAATGATAGGTTATTTAGGTAGATTCATTTGCAAAAAGAAAATGATTATTTACTGTAAATGGAAAAAGTCAGGCATGGAAAAATTTGTGTTTATTTAGGACATATTTTTCAGTGTCTATTCAACAGTATAATTTTATATTTCTAGTTCTTACATTCCTTTTAACATATTCATATGCATAAAATAAAATTCATAAAGATATTTAAAATAATTTTATTGTATTTTATTTTTAATTTTATTTTGGCTAGTAAAAGTACAAACATTTTTGATGATAAGGATGTTTTTGCAATCATTCAGAATAATTTTTCACCTAATAAATAATTTGATCTCTAGATCAAATTATTGTATTTAATTTTGAAAGTCCATATTATTTTAAATAAACTTTGACTCTTGTTTTTGAATAGTACAATAAAGACTTGATAAATAGAAAGCAGAACAAAGTGAAAATTATGTTTAGCAAGATAGCTTGGCAGCAAATATCAATTCTCACGTGTTAAGTGCTTTGAGCATCACAGCCAAAAACACCTATCTAAAGTCTGATTTTGAATAAACACAGACAGATTACAAGGCATTAAAATATTTTGAGTAAATATTTTAATTTTTGAGTAAATAAATGAGTAACATTTAATGCCTGGAAACATGATCTGGACCATTAAGAGACTGAAGGTAAGGGCGTCTTAACAAGGACATCTCACGTTTTTCATCTTCGCAAAACCAAACTGACACCTCGTTTTCAATGCCCTCTAGAATTAATAGTTGTGGTTGGCCACCTCTGATGCAACAGAAGATCTTAGAACAGGAAAATTGTTCTTTATCCCTATAAGTAATAGAGATTATTGTTAAGAAACTTAAGTCATGTCATAGGGGTGAACATGACAACCATTTCTTACCTATCTACACAGGAAACGTGTGTTACTAGTATTTCCTTTTCATATAAAATTATTGAAGAGAATTCAGCCTGATGCACTATTTATTATTAACTATTAACAGTTTGCTGTGTAAGATAAAACAGTCTCTGAGAGGGAAAAAAAATGCCTTAATACACACTCTAGAAACTTGGAATAATCAGAAGGAAGTGTCTTAGGCAAACACTATTTTTTACGCTTTAGTATTGTATAGGCTATCCAAATCCAGTCATTTTCTCCCAGTTTTTATTTATGTTTCAGGGGAAAAAATGTACTTTCACTCCCTTGGGGAGAAGAAAGAGTTTTATGAAATTTTATTCAGAACCCAAATGAATATCTATTTTATCCATTGCATATTTTCCTCACTTTTGTCTACTTATTTTTGTCTGGCATACTTTAGTATGAAAATTTCTTGTAAGTTTCCCAAGATATAGGCACACATGTGGGACATCTCCAGACATTGTCAAATTACATACAAAAGTCACTTTTGGCATCGCCTTCACAGACTAAAGAAACCAGAGATTTGTTACATTTTTTTACTTTGAATTCAGTTGTTACTAATTAGCATTGGGCTTCAATCCTTTTATATTTATAGTTTTTTAGCTCTCACTTCTTCACATTTGTATGTTTGGCATAGCACTTACGGCACTGGCATATGCTGTTCAAGGGCTTTTTGTGCCTTAGGTAATTTTTCAGTGCTGGCTGGTGACAATAGACTTTCTGCCTCTTTCTCCCTCATCCAATTCAGTAATTCCATCCAGGCCTGGATGCCTGGTCCTTTTAAGGGGTTGGAGAATGGGAGGCAAAGAGCAAGACCTGGGGCAGTCACTCCAATTTGTCATCCCCTAGGCCCACCTGAGGGAGATTCCCATGGAAGGAGGGAGGATGCAGGAAAATGTAGGGTTTTGCACGTGCAGTTTTTTTCTTTTTTGCCCTTTGATTCAAATAGAGAGTTCTAAACTGTCTTAATCTCATACCAGCGTCTTCTATCACATAATCAGAATTAAGTTCATCCCAACCCCTCTCTTTTGGCTGAGATAGATAGCAGTCTCCTTACATGTCAATACCTCCTTTTCTATTCTATGAAGTCTTGGCAGTGTCCGTAAGGAGAACACTCATCTTTTTTTGCAAATATCTTCTAGAGATCCCCAGAATCCCTTTAATTTCACCAACTCTTCTCCATTCAATAAGGGAAGAAGATCTCAAGGAAGAAGTAGGCCTGATCTTTCTGAAAACTCTCAAGAGAACAAAACATGCAAAGCCCAAAACTGCCTGTGGTTGAGTCTGTCTCCTTTTCAGTCACTGAGCCATCTCGCATCCACACGGGGGGTGTCCCCTGTGATGCCTTTCTGGTTGCGAAAGATGCAGATTCTGAGAGGCCTGGTCCTAGAGCCCCATCAGATTGTGTCGATCAGAGACCTCATGAATATTCACGCAAGTAATAAAGAAAAGAGTGTCTCCTCTCAGTCCCAGAAGATGGATCTCTAACTCAGAGCCTGCCACAAGCCGATGTTTTCTTTCATTCCTCAGTTGTTCTACCTAATAGCCTGTCACGGGACTTTCTAAATTAACTAATTCCATCTGAAATTCTGCTTATTTTAATGGTTTTTGAAATATTAGAGACACTTTCAATTAAGCATGAGAAAATCAGACTTCACTAAAAAGTTAGCTTAAAGTTATAGCAAGTTCAAACATTTCTTTCTCTCTGTCTGCCACGGATCTTAACTTTCCAACCTTGTATTTTTGTGGGTAATTTGAGCCAGCAAGTTACTGAGTTTTGAGCAGCCCATTGTTGCAAAGCTTGATGACAATCCTTATGTGGGTTTTATTGTCTCAGAATAGAGTCAGCGCACACATTTTCCTCTTTGTTATGCCTTATTAATGACACATCAACTCTGCACTAATGTGCATATGACCGCTTCTTTCCTGAGAAGAATCTATGTTCCTTCCACAAATGAAACTCAATGCATACCTCTCATCATAAAGTCTATGTATTAACTTTTTTCAAAAAACTGCTTGAGAAGAAAGTGCCCTACTTTACGTTGCCAGTCAAGACAGTGTGGCTAGCCTTGGTTCCTCCCACACTGCTCATCTCAAAGGGCATTAGTGGAAGGAAAATGCTAACAGATGGATAAGCTTTTTGTTGGTGGTGGTTTTTTTTCTTTTTAAGTAGGTGTACATTGTGATCTGTTGCAGAAGAAAAAAAAGCAACTAAGCACCTTTTTCTTCCCCAGATGGGCTGCGAGCATCCTTCTTGCATGTGCTTTTGGTTGCTAGTTCAGCTTTTCTTGCAGAGGTCAGCAGTAGGTCATTTACAGAGTGTTGGCAATTTGTGCTACGCGCTTCACAAACCGACTTTCTCCTTGTCCACGGGACTTCAAGCACAAATAAAAATTGAAATAGTGAAGCCAAAAGTAATGTGCAAAATGGAACAGGCAAAATTCTTTTTGAGCATCTGGTGTTAAAAAATTTATTGTGCAGATCAATTTTTACAATTCACTCCCTTCTTTTATTTCCCTTTCCCTCTGTTCACAAATTCATCATTTAGTTTAGAAAGCATGTTTTGAAGTGAGCCATCTTGTTTTGATCATGGAACATGGAAATGGTAGACCAAGGTTTATAACCTTACCAAAGATATTAGTCTCCTGGTACAAAACCAGATTTTATTTTATTAACTCTTTACAGAAATCAGAACAGCAATACTGACAATACCTATAGATATATAGTAAAGACTTATGACTAATGCAATTCATTGCTGGTTAAAAAAAATACAGCTTTCATTATGAGAAATGACCCAAGTGAATGTTTTCCCTGAAATAAAGAAAGGTCATATGCATGGATGGAGTAAATGTGTACGTGGATTCTTCTGATGAATTGTTCCCACAAATAAACAAATTTTTCACACAACCAGATTCCTTGGGAGAGAATATGATGCAACTGGCATGATTCACCATTAGTTTTAATACTGACAAGAAATAAAAGGACAAACTGGTATACTCTGGATTTCAACTTGTTACCTATTGACTTTAGCTACGATTTTAGCTCATTCTTTGAAAAACTGTAACACAAAATAATGAAAGTATAGTGGAGGTCCCAGACAAAGTTACTACATTAGCATATTCACCAGCTGTCATATTGGAGTTTGCAGAAGTTTTAGAGATTTCCATTTTAACCTACTAGTTTTTCTCTCCCAATTCATCAAGGGGAGCCAAGTAAATTATTATTTTATTTTAATGTGAAAGTTGTTTAACCATTTCAGGTAAAACAACAAAAATCATAATAATATTAGATACTATTTGTTGATTACTCACCTGTGCCAGACACTGTATTGAGTACCTTATTTATATTAGCTTATTCAAACAACTATCGGCGCTTTATGTTCTCATTTATTATCCCCATTTTAGAGAGGAAGTGATAAAGAAACTCGTCCAAGGTACAAACCCTTAGAGGATCTGGAGCTCCCTTCAGATCTACTACAGAAACTTGCTTGAGGAAAGACACTGGAAATTTCCTACTCTTCCCTTAACACACAAATAGAATAACAATGTTGCATTGGATCATTGGAAAGACTAAGACCTTAAAAAGGAAAATGAGAGTTGGTAAGAAATAACTCTGAGCTAGCTGCTGTGCACTCACACTGTCACTTATCTGACCAGTGACTTCCGGATTTTTTTGTCATGATCCCTAGCATTAAATACAATTTACCTTGTGACCCAGCACACACACACTCTTACATGCACACAACAACTTTCTATGCAGTTTCACGAATCAATACCTAGCCTTGCTCAGATTATGCTTTCTGACAAAATTTTATTCTATTGGATCTCACTAAAAATGGTTTTCAAGCCTAATGTAAATCAACTTTATGATTTTATGACCATAACTTGAAAAAATGCTCATGTGAACTTCAGAGGGCATTGTATCAGTGTCTGCTTTGAAAAGGACATTTTATGATACTCTTTCCTAGTAATCACACTTCTTTTTCCTGTCAGAAGTAAAACAATAAGGAGTCTTGTAAACTGTATTTTTAATCTTTTAGGCGATGAAATAAGATAATTAACTGTACCGAGTATATCTGGCACCCAAAATATTGAAGTAGAGAGCATACAAACAAGCAAGTGCATCCCAACCGGACACACAGATATGATTGTGTCATTCCCTGGTTTAAAATTCTTCAATGCCTTCCTGTGGCCTTTAGGGTAATATTTAAACTCTGTTATGGAACACTTGGCCCTTGTGCTCTATACCTAACGACATGTCTACCTTCCTCTCCCCTCAAATTTCACCCACCTTTCAAACGAAATAACTTCTAGCTCCATGAGCGATCGTGCATGTGATCTCAAGCCATGTGTTTTTGCACATGCTTTTTCATCTCCCTAGAATGTCATCCTTCAAATCTCAGCTCAAATGCTATTCACTCTGTGAAAAACGTCTTTGAATTCTCCTAATCTCTCTCGCCATATTTCATACAGTATAATCGTTTATCTGAATATCACCTTTTCAACTATAAATTTCAAGGGAATAGAAAATATAGCAGACAATCTTTGACCTACAATACTTTGGACCTGATTTTTTTGATTAAATATAATTCCAAAATTTAAACACTAACTAAAGCTATACATTTATAATAGAGTCATGACTTTATTCATGCATTTCCTTAGGTCTTTAACTTTCACTACTATGTTAACCAATGGGGTGGATAATATTCCACCAGTTTATTTTTTTTAAGTGATTAGATACCGACAACACACGAATAAATACAAGTCACCACAATTCACAATTTGCCACTAAGACTCTGTATATGGATTCATTCATTATGAACTTTACCTTCACATATTGATGAATCGTTTGAAACCTAAGAGACCATACTATCACCAAGAATCAGGAACTATAGCAAATTGTTCCTCAGTAATTACAAAGATGTGACTTTAGAAATGGGAGATTGTAAAAATAATCCTTTTATAATAATTCTTTTGTTTACATGTTGTAATGGACCCTCCTGGTGGCCTGTTTGCCTCTCATTACCAGCTGGTTACACACAGCTTCCATTGCTGAGTGTTGACTGCTAACTGCTCATAGCCGCCCCTTCTTGGTAGAATTTCCCTTGACTAAACAGAAGCCACCTCACCAGGGATGTCACATTTCCCCACACACTGTGGCAGCCTGCAGACAGCTAATCACTGACGGACATAGGGTTACAAAAGTTGATTCCCTCGTTACTGAAGGTGGAATCAACCCTGCAGTGCAAAGCATCCTCCAGAGCTCCCTGAGACCACGGCTGTGCCTATCCAGCTGCCCTTGTTCCCTGTTTCCTGAAGCATTCCCTCAATAAGTGACATGCACCCAAATCCTTATCTGAGGCTCTACTTCAAAGAAGCCCAACTAAAAATACGTGCTCCCGTGTTCTGATTCCCAGTAGTTACTGAACAAATAATAAGGTGATGTTTTCTACCATTCTTGAAAAGAGAATAGAATTTTATTTTACTAAGGTATCTATATTGGAAGCTTCATTTTGGTGGTTTTCTTGAATGAAATTTCCCTTTATATGTACAGTTTAACCCTTCCCTATGAAATGGTCTTAGATCTACTATAAAGCTTTTCTACGGCATAGGTTAATGGTTAGGTAAAGGGAAACCAATTGCTCTTTCTGAAGGCCGTGTAACACTTTATAATCACCAAGTAAATTAGGCAGAGGAATGAATATGCTTTCCCTAGATATGCCTTTGTCCTCATGCTCCTGATGGCATAAACTGCTAACATACATATCATTACCTATCAAATGCCCAGCACAATAAAGGGATGTAAGGTGCTCCTATTTTTAAAAACAGCGATCTGCTCTCAAAGAGTTTATACAATTTTATCTCTCTTCTATTTTGTTTTTAGAATGCTTGTTTGAAAAGTGGATTCATAAGAATAAATATCCACTTATTACTTTTCTAAATCTTTCTTTGCTAGTACCCTCTGTCCTTTGCATAAAACACAAAATCAGAGCACGCTTTTTCTCTTTCCACCCCTGCTTCAACCCCTCACAAGGTCCGCCATTCGCAGAGCACTCCCAGGAGTTTAGCATCAACATGACGCTGGCTCAAACTGCTTAAATTCTACCATCATATTCAGCTGTTCAGTTTAAATGACAATCTGAGTGAGGCATGTCCATCACACAATTGGATGGCTGTGTGTTGATGATCTCTGTTTATTCTCCCAGTGCCTTCCACACTGAAAATGGCACAGTGTTGCTCAGAAGACAACTATAAAATATAAACCTATTTCAAATTAGCACCGATATTAAGACAATCCATGGAAATATTTACCTACAAACTAATTGTAGATTTTGCCTTCTGGATATTTATTTTATGAACTTGGATTAGGGAATTCCCACGGGCACTGTACAATTCAAAAGGCAAGAAATTGTTTTCTGAAATACTGGTGTTTTGCACGCGAGCACTCACCCATATCCTGGTAAAGGTTAAAGTTGCACAGGTGTTTTCATTTGTCAAAATTCAGAAAATAATACGCTTTAGATTTGTGAATTGCATTATAAGCAAGCTTTCCTTTTAAAGAGAAGTATAAGCAGATACTGGACAATAGTTAATGATACATATGTTGAAGTATTTAGGGCAAAGGTGTGTGTCGAAATAAGTAAAGAAAGATAAATAGATTAGAGAATAGAGGGGTGGATAGAGTGATAGCTATGGAATAAAGCAAACATCACAAAACGTTAATTGTAGAGTCTAAGCGTTGGTATATGGATGTTCAAATGCAACTCCTTCACCTTTTTTTTAAATCTTCTTGTAAAACAACAGAATTTACCTCTGACAAAGTTAATTATGTCGGAACACTGTCTTGGAATGTTTGGAAAATGACTTTAACATTTTCTAATTAATCTACTCATGTGAGCCTTGAACCAGAATTGTACCAAGTGATTTTTAAAAGCAATAATTTGACTGTATGTCCCTTATGGGATGTAACTTAAGAACAAAATGAAATATAAAAATAATCTTATACTTTTAGTAAGCATATTTTTCATAATAGAGTTGATATTTTTATTCTGAGACTATTGTTTTTCTTTTATTATAGGATAAAGAAAACAAGTAACTATGTTTGTCTCATTGAAAACTCATATCTTTCCAATGTGATAGAAGAAGATATACAGTTAAGATCTATGAGGTAAATTAAAATCCTGCAATCCTGAATGTAAACTGGAAGGGCATTTAACTCATGATCCATTTTTATCAGTTGAAAAACCCTTGTTTTTTAGATCTATCCACTGATAAGTCCTAGAAACATTAAACAAAACAGTAGCAGGAAGCACCCTGGAAATTATGGGTGTGATTTCTAAATCCCATCACTCACTAAAAGCTTCTTGGAGAAATGGGTGCTTTCTACTTGTGGGCAGGTAAGGTACACAATCAATCCAGAGCATCTTGTCATACTGGAAAGCAAGGAAGCTTTCATGTCCCACAAGGGTGATGTCCACAAGATCCAGGAGGCAACTGGAGGAAGCACCCACTATCCAAACATGAAATAATTTAAGCATCAATAATGATGATGACTACAATGAACAGAAGTACACCTGGTGTGTTTAAATATGTGAGTTTATAATGATACTAAAACCTCTGGTCAATAGAATAAACCACAACATGATCCAGATGTTGGATTTAGCATAAAAAGACATTAATGCAACTACTATAAATGTGTTCAAGGACTTAGAGAAAAATATAGTCCTAATGAGTGTACAGATGTGGAATCTCAGAGAGATTAAAATCTTTTAAAAAATCTAGAATTTAAAAATATAATATCTGAAATGAAAAATTCACTAGACTGAGAAGAAACAGAAATTATTTACCAAAGTCAATTTTAATGGTTTCTAGGAAATCAACTCATTATTTAGCAAACTGGTATACAAAAGAGTAACGATAAAGAGAAAATGGCAAATAAAGAAAAAGTATCAAATATTTATCCTGCCTTTTCTCTACAAATAGTACCTTAGGGTGACCAAAAAGATAATGAGGGGAAGTTTCTCTGTATAGAAGTTTCTATTTAAAACCTAGAAAAGAATAATAGAATTACAATATTTTCACTTATCAACCTCTAATTAAATAATAAATCTAGAAAGTTATCACTGGCTGCTATCCTCAGTCTGGATTTAACCAGGAAAACAGAGCCAATTAAGTATTATAGAAATAAGAGGTTTAATATAGGAATGAGTGCTCACAGAAAGGTAAATGTAAGCAAGGACAGTGAAGATCTGGAAGGTTGCATACAGAAAAACAATTGTAAATTACATCACCCTAAAGCACTAATGTAGGAGGGGAAGCTGGAGCTCAGGAAAAACTCCAAGAAATTACTGGATCGATAGATCATAAAGTGCAAGCTCATGAGAGATCCATGAGGGTGCTGTGTCTGGATGCTATGTTTGCTAAGATCATTGTGCAGCCCTCCACGCTTGGGTGCCAAAATCATTGAGAATGACTTTCGTTTTACTCTTACCTTCCAAATAATGTATGAGTTTTTCTTATTTTCAAATCCTATGAGGAAACATTCAGGGAATGGGGTTCTGCAAAATAGAGTTCCCAGTTTTAGAAAAGTGTAGTGGTGCTGCCAATTTGACAAGAGTCAACACAACACAGCTGCTAATATCACAAAAAGAAAGACAACTGGAAATTATGTTTGTTTGGGTGGAAAACACACATTGTTGTCTATGAAATACTCTTGCAGAAAAATCTAAAAAATCTCTTAAACTTTCACTTCATGTAATAACAGTTAGGAATAATCTAACAGAAGACGTTCTGAAACTTTTCACTTAAATTTATAAAAAATTTATGAGAGAAATTAAATGTGACACAAGTAAATGATGACTTACACCGTGTTCTTAGATTGGAAGAATTAATATTGCTTGGATTCTAGTTCCAATAAAAATTCCAAAAAAAATTTTTTATAAAGTGAAAAGCTGATACTAACATTTATTTAGGAATGCAAAGGACCTAGTATAGCCAAAGTATTCTAAAAAAGAAAAACAAAGTTGAAGGGCTTACACTACCTTATCTCAAGACCTATCATAAAGTTACAATAATTAGGGCAATGTAGTATTGACATAAGGACAGCCATAGAGAACAACGGAACAGAATAGAGAACCTAGACATATATCTACCCATCAACAATCAATTCAACAAAGTGACCAAAGCAAGACAAAGGAGAAAGAAAAGTCTTTGCAGGAAATGTTGCTGGAAGAACTGGATAAACATATTTAGAAGTGAAAATGGATCTCTACCTTATACCATAATCAAAAATTAATCTGAGGTAATCATATAGCTAAACATAAAAGCTAAAATTAGGAAGTTTCTAGAGGAAAATATAGAAGAATATACTCATGAACTTGGGGCACATAAAGATTTTTTAGACAATTCTCAGAAAGCAATTACCATAAAAACAAAAATTTACAAATTAGTCTTCATCGAAGTGATAATCTTCTCGCCAAAGCTACTGCTAAGAAAATGAAAAGTGGAGTCACAAACTGGGAGACAATTCCTGCAGCACACACATGTGACAAAATATGTGTGTGTGTGTGTGTATATGTTATATATAAATATACAGTTCTCATACCTAGAACTTATAAAACATGCCTACAAATTTATAATGTAAAGACAATAACCCATAAAAATATTGAGCAAATACTTGAACAGACATTTCATCAGAGAAGATATACAAATGTCCGATAAGCATTTGAAAAGTTGCCTATCCTCATTAGTTATCCAGGGTATACAATTAAAACCATAATAATTTACTGCTTCACACCCACAAAAATGGCTACAATTATAAAGACTGGCAAAACTAAATCTGATGATCGTGTAGAACAATTGAAATTTCAATATATTTCTCGCCAGAAGGGAAAATGACAAACCACCTTAGGAAAGCATTTGACAGTTTTTATAAAGTTAAATATATACCTTCTTTATAAGAAATAAATTATATTTCTTGATAGTTTCCCAAGAAAATATGTATCCATAAAAAGTAATTTACACAAAATGGACTTGGAGGATATTTTCATCGAGTCCAATCCAAAACCCACCCCAATGTCATTAAAAGGATAGATGAATAAATTGTGTTATATGCATACAAGAGAATGCTGTTTAGCAAAAACAAAACCAAAAATAAATGAAAAACTGAATTAAATGGCAATATGTATGAATCCTTAAAAACATTATGTCAGGTGACGGAAATGATATAAAATGCTACACACTGCATGATTCCATTTATATGAAGTTGAAAGATAGACAAGGCTCATCTATGGTGTTAGAAATCAAAACAGAGTTTGAGAATTGACAGAAATGGTCCACAAAAGAATTTTCTGGGGGTGATGGAAGAACAAGGTAGGAAAATTTGCTTTAACTATAAAAATAAAATAAGTCTATATTAAAGACAGTGTTTTATTGGCATGGGAATAAACAAGTAAACCAATGGACACACTAGAGAGCATTATATTGACTTTTAAAAAGTTATGTGTGTATATATGTACATTATAATATCTACAAACATTGGCTGAAATCTCAAAAAAGTTATCTTACCAAAACTCCTTTTTACCTAAGGGCAAGCTTTTGTACTCTGACAGTTAAGCAATCCCAAAGATGTCTAAGTTTTCCTTTGTGAGCATATATTTTTAATTAATTTTAGAATTTTCTTCAAAACCGATTCTTTGATGTTTTTGATCCAACTGTTTCGAACTTTGCGTCGTATATGCCACTTTTGGTAAGCATTCTGGTTTACTTGATTTTATTAACTTTCCATGTTTTGTAAAAGCTGCCCTTTTCATCATGTTGGCCTTTTTTGTTTTCCCAATTGAATATGTTTCGTTATTTTTCAGGTCCCTGGACCCTTTTAATCGTTTTTCTTAGACTTCTTCTGAAGTATTTTGAATAGTTATTTAGGCTTTCTCTCTGTCATTTCATTTTTCAATTTTGCTTTTCTCCTCCAAACACTGCCCACGTTTCTGTTAGTTCTCATTTCTAAAATAACATAATCACAAACTGAATTCCTTTAGATTCCTCCTTGCATTAGCAGAATGTTGACATCTGTTGTATGCAATTTAATAGTCCTAGTATTTCACCCACACTTACCTCCTGCGTCACTTCCGGGTCCCAATCTAGGCTAAAACCTAATATATTTCCCTTTCTTTCATGTTCAAAAATGCTCGCTCTAAAAAATGATTATTGTACCCCAAATCTCTCCCTTAATAATCACCTTTTGGATTATTGAATTCCATCATGATCATTATATACTTTTTCATTTTCCCAAAACTGTTTTCAGTTTAAACTCATTGGTCTTATCACATGCTTCCTAGTGCATTTGTATTAATTAAACTAGGAATATTTACACAGTGAGCTTACAGTAATTCTTGCACTTGGCATACTGTGTTCTTACAGCATCTTTTATATTTCCCCTCAAAGGCAATTTTTTCCCATTTACCCCCATTAATCATAGCATACTTTATTTAGAAATATCACTAATCATAATGCAGAATTATGTGATGTTAGAAGTAGAAGAATATTTACAACTAACTATTTGCAATCCTCTGTTTTTAAAAGTGAAAAAACTAAGTGCAAATATCTGCTACAACCACCTTTCCATTGTAATACTACCAGACCTTCTTTTCTCATTGACATGCGTATGCATTGTGCTTTTCAAGTGTAAAATTCAGTGATATTTAATGAATTCACAGAGTTTTGCAACTATCATCACTATCTGTTTTCAGGAGATTTTCATCATCCCCCAAAAGAAACCCAGTCCTTACAGCAGTCACTCCATATTGCCTGCCTCTTCAGGCCCTGGCAACCACTAATCTAATTTCTGTCTCAATTAAGTCACCTGGTCTAGATATTTCACATAAGTGGAATCACACAACATGTGACCTTTTGTGACTGGCTTCTTCCACTCAGCATCATGTCGAGGATCATTCATATAGTAGCATGTGTCAGTACTTAATTTCTTTTCATGGCTGAATATGGTCCATTGTATGGATATACCATATTTTGTTTATCTGTTCTTCAGTTGTTGGACATTTGAGTTGTTTCCACTTTTTGGCTGTTATGAATAATGCTGCTTTGAATGTTCGTGTACAAGTTTTTATGTGTGCATATTTTCAAGTCTCCTGGGAGACTATACTTAGGAGTGGAATCTCTGCATTCTGCAGTAACGCTATGCTCCACGTTTTGAGGAACTGCCAAACTGCTTTCCAAAGCGGCTGTGCCACTTTATAATACCACCAAATTGTTCCATCTTTACGGGCCTCTGGTTTTCATACAGAAGCATTGACTCAGATGTCAAAACAACCTTCAATATACGTAAATTATACAATTGGAGGATCATTTACTCTTCCATTCCCATTATAAGCATAGCCACTCTGGCACAGCCTTTGTTAATCTGAATTTAGTGTTCTTTCCTTCCCTCTAACTTTCTCTACAGTTTTCCATTCTAAACTTTTCCTGCCACTGTTTATTTCAACCTCTAGCATCATAACCTTGGTGCAACGCTGATCTGCTTGGAGCTCTTTCTGCTTGTCCCTAAATCCCTAAGTTACAGCAAAGATCAAACATTCCTTCATGAATCATTGTGAGAGTTATCCACTGAGGCTCTGGCCCCCTGCCCTGTCCCACATGGCCTGTGTATTGCCAGCCATAAATATAGACATTAAAGTGACTTATGGACTTTGCTCCAAATGCAAAGTGAAAATAACAAAAAGGCGTGATGGAATAGATAGTGGAAATTATCGATCTCTTTTCCTTAAATTTAGGTAATTACTTACAGTAACAATAGGAGAGAGAGGATTACCTAACACTGCAAAGGTGCAAAGGATATCTCTATTCCATTATTCTAAAAGACTAATAATTTGAACATTTTTCACTATCTTTCTGATCTATTATATATATATATATATTTAAACTGGAGTTCATGGTATCACACAATATAGAGAAGACAAAACTATTAAACCTTTGGCCAGCTTTCTCACTCACATACTCCCTAGAATTTTTCTGGTTTTCACTGACTCAAGTAATAGGATTCTACCATTTCCAGTTGGAATTGGTGGAAAATTTTACTCTTGGGTTCTCCTATAGTATATTTTTTGTGTCTGATATTCAGTTGGCCTAGATATCACTACGCTCAATTTCATTTTGTTCCTTTAACTTTTTTTGTACTAAAAATCACATATTTGCACATTTTATTCCTCCCTTTTAGCTAATATATAGTCACGATTTTCTTTCTTTGTTTTTCTTTCCTCACAGATCTCGAAGTTTGCTCCTACGTTATTTTTAAGATTTGAGAAGTGAAGAACAAAGTGGGCAGAAAATAAGTACCGCTGAACTCCAGCAACATGGAAAGTTGGCTGAGTGGTTCCCCCGGGGGTGGGGTGGGGGTGCCGATTAAGTGGGATGGAGGAGATGATGGCACACACGTGAGGCCAGGGTGCTCCGGACCGGCGTCGGGGAGCCGCCATGATACTTCGAAGTGAATTTCAGATTCAAAGAGCTGTGTTTCTGGAGGGGCTCTGGGGGGTTAGATAAGAGGGGGAAACTTTCAACTATAGTTTTGTAAAATACCCCAGGTGATCAAGAAAAGAAATTATCCAGACTTAGCCAAGTTGTACACCCTCCATGTATGTTTTGCTCTTTCAGTTTCACTTTATTTCTCCCCATGCATAGACTACGGGGCTGCCCAGGCATTTATAGATTTGGAGGGGGAAACACTTTTAAAATTGAAAACCATGCAAATCCTAACCTTAGGGACCTGTCACTTCTTTGTTGCGTTTAAGATCCACACATTGAAATCCCACAAATCTCGTAAGTCTCGTTTCTGGATTTCCCGGGTTTCCATCGAGTCCTCCACTGCCAAAATGAAGGTAACAGAAAACAAAAACAAAACAAAAATCAGAACGATCTGGTTAGTAAATATTATTTGTAAAGAGCAAAGAACATTAAGTTAAATTATCAGCCTCTAAAGATAATGATGGAGTATATAAGACTAGAGAAGACTTTTAGGAAACCGTAGTTTCTAGAACAAGTGAATATAGTTTAATAATTGCTTGGTTTATTTCTTTTTATAATATAGTTTGAGATTAAATTATGTTTTATTCCCAATTCATTATGATGAGTATATTTAACACTTGAAAAAATTTAATTTTAATTATTTAATTTTAATGATAGGTATATAAAAATTTCAAGTATATATACTAAATATATTTATATATATATGTTCTGGGAAAGTACATGTGATTAATTTAGTAAAAATCAGAATAAAATGTGTTACTTAATCAACGTCTATTTTCTGAAAAAGTACATATATTTCAGATGTAAATAACAAATTTTACCCATTATAACATACTACGTGGTCCCCTTCATAGTCATTAGCATATTTCAATCCATTTTAAAATGTTTGTTATAAAGTGAAAAAAAGGAATGCATGCAAAGTAGAATATGAGCATGTTTATATCCAGAGATGTTCTGAATCTAAGAATGTTGTATATTCAGTAAAGTTTCCATATCCCATTATAAAATGAATAAGTCTGTCCAATCTGAATTTAGCAATAAACTTTAAATCATGTTACTCTACCATCAAATATTCACTCTTTATGAGAATGAGATATAATACTGACCATACAGGTGCTCCTGGGAATAAGTCTGTCCAAAGCTGGAGTCTTCCAGCCAAACTTTGAAAAGAGAAACACTATGGCAGTATTCAGTATTAATCGATGAATGTTCCTATTTTTTTTTAATTTCCAAAAGAACAAATGGAAACATGTGTAAGTGCCAGATTCTATGAAAGCATTGATTCTTCTCATATTCAATTCTAAATAACAGTCACAATGTTGCTACATTCAAAGGATGTGTCAAGCGTGTACTTCAGAACAACCACATTGCTAAAAGAAAAAACAAAATCTGTAGTTTTGTATTCTGTCTATATATCACCAGTGAGTGTTACTCATAAAGGATTTGAACTCCCTTAGCATATGTGTCCACTTCCACCATTAAAGTGAATTCAGGTGCTTGGCATGACTGTCTCCAGACAAGCTTGCTCTAAATAATTGATGGCTGTGGTCTTATTGCCCCATCGAACTATATCTGGATACACTCACGTCGCTTTTACAAGAGTTTCATACAACGCCATGGTCTGCAGAACACGTGGGAAGTATCTCATAGTTCCTTTTATTAATATAAACTATTTTCACTTTCTCCAGTGACAAATTGCCCGAAATTAGGTTTTTTACACCTATTATGACTGAACATGATGAGAAATTCATCTGTAGACCACAGCTGTGTATTGCAAGCATTATAAACCCTAGTGGCAGGGGAGCTGATTGTTACATTGTAAGGACCAAGTAGAAAGAGAGTCATTTATTTTGGTGGGAGACAGAAATCCTATTTTTCAAATTTTTCAAAAAATGTAAAAGATTATTTGTTGAGATTGAAAATAGCCATTTTAAATTCTATCCAAAAGTATATTGATTTAATATATTATGAGAGAGTGTTTGAAAACTTCCACTGAGCAGCCACATTCAAACAGAAAAACATCTCCTCTAATATTGTTATTATTCCAATATCCATTTAATGCCAGAAACACGGCAAGCATTTCATGCAACAGAAGCCATACCTAGTGAACGCACCATTTACGTGAAACAGAGAAAATGGGTCTTTGTGAGAGGACAGGAATGTGATCCATGAACCCACTGAGTCCACATTTTCTCTGTGGATGTGGCACACACGTTTGTAATTATTCTCACCTGGCATAGTTAATATTGTCTGGTGATTTGCCATGGATGACAACTGCCCTCCTCCAAAATCTACCAAAGGAACATAATGACCTGACTTTTGAAAAGTTACTGACAAGAAACAAAAATATATTAAAAAATCAAATTCAGTACTAACATCAAACAAGAGCTTTATTGTAACAATTGGAAAACATTGAGAAATCACAAATAAATTCCGTAAAATTGAAAGAGACTTATGCCTCTACTTTTCTTGGGCCATTAATGCATGCATTAGCAAGGATTCGATTAAATACTCTTCGCTAGAAGAAAGCACATGACTGATTACTGTTAATAAATTTTGTCATAAAATATAGGGTAAAGTCAATGTCTGAATTTCATGAATCGTGGGCATCATCTTTTCACATTTCAAGAATACTATGGGCATGTCTAAAGTGTAATAAAATAAAAATAGGCTAATACTCCATGAAATAATCCTAACAATGCAGCAACATTGTGTTCACAGAGTAAATACTCATTAGGGCAAGATTTTAGTCTTTAATTTTAGATATAGGAATGTGATACTGTCAGTTGCGCTTGTATTCCTACAAAAAATACAAGATTTAGAATAAAATATATTTGTAGAAATTCTAACATATTTTACCTTAGTCAGAGTTAATGATAGCCTTAATCAAGATAGAACATGTGATAATAAATAAATAACTATTTAGCTTTGTCAACATAAACATATAAAGAATACTAATTCTCAGAATTTTCATGTTTGTCTTATTTTATTTGAATTAGACAGTTTGATATTAAACACATCATACTCATTTTCTTTAACTTTATTTAAAACTTTTTAAACTATTTATTAAATTGGTTCACAGAATTTCTCAATACAATTGCAAATTATTATATCTACCTCATGACTCAAAATTCTTCTTTTAGAAATCAGCATATCAAAAATATTTAAAATCAAACTCAGTACTATGTATCACAAAACATGGAAAGTAATTATTGAATGATTGACCTTGTAATGGACCTAATAATGATTTAGTAAAATATAAGTTGGTTTTCACTAATTAGTCATTTCACAAGGAACGTTTTCAATGAAAATTAGAAGTTGGAACATTAGTTTAACAGTTTCTATCAAAATATAACAGGAACAGGAAGTTGAAGTTTCTAAGTTAAAAGAACAATTTCATCAAGATAAATTTTTTAGACCAAAAATGAAATTGGTTTTTAGATTGTAATTCCCTCAGAATCATAAACAATCAGACAAAGAAATAGAAATAAATTCTTCAAGAATGTCAGATCTGCTTCAAATTATTTTTTAGAATAAAATAGATATAAACAAACCAACAAACTATAACGTTCTTTAAAGAAGGTTACATGGGTTTTCTTTAGAATATAAATAACAAGAAAGAAGAAACCATTTCCTACATATGTTCCACACAGTAAGTAACACCAAATGCTCAATAAATATCCCTTGAATAGCAAACCCGCACAAGTACCAAGTGTTAAAAATAAGAATCTAAGATAAAAAATGTACTTCAATTAATCACCTTGAAATAAATTTTAGGGGACAATCTATTTCCTACAGTCTTTCTGTATATGAGGTAGGCATGGTTAGACATAAATGACAAAATTAAAACATTCTAGGCTAGAAAAATTTCAATTAAGGCAAAAAATTTCCCTCTAAAAGAGATGTAAATCAAATTCTTAGAATATTTAAAAATCATACTAATAGAAAAACCATAAGAGAAGTTATTAAATGTTATATCATAATTCATGTTCTCCTGCTAATTGAATATTTATTAACATTTATTTATATCACATTTATTAAAATACATTAAACTGTTGTGCACACAAATGAAAATCATTTGAGATCAACAGCTCTTTATAGTACAAAAAGAAGATCTATGAACATGGCCTTCAGCTGACATAATTTTAAATTCAAAATAACTTCATAAAAATCAAAGATGTAATATTGCCAACACTGTGCCATTGTGGTCTGAGCTTCCTGCCTGTTGCTCAGCCTGCAAGTGGACTCGCTCATGGATGACACAGCTGGCTGCAAGCGTCTACTGTTTTGTCTCAAAACTTGTAGTGACAGGTGCGTCTTGTCACTCTCTGGTGTACATTACAGACCTGCCTTGTTTATCATGCCAAGATGAGCTCTGATGTGACTGACCCTGACAGCGCAGAATATAATCAAATGCCCTTTGAACGGAGGAGGTGGAATTTATTGCTGTTAACACATTTCACAGTTTAGAGGGTCATCAGCTCCTTAGCTTCTGAGATTCTTCTCCAGCTTGGCTTTGAATCTATAAATAAAACTGATTTATATGACAGAATGGACATGAAATATGATACCTAGTGTCTCCTTTTATAAATTAGCTGCCTCATATATGAAGTAAAATAATAATAAAAAAGGGTTAATAAAATAATGGTTTTCATCCTCTTATCTATCTTAGCAAGAAATAACAGCATGCTTCTTCAATAGTGAATTTTCTGTATTGGAGAAAAAGATGCTTTAACACTAATTTTGCCCATTTTTAAATAACTGCATTAAAATTTCAAATGTATTCTATAAGCCCCAATCAATACATCTTAAGGTTACCTTTGAGAAATAAAATAGTAAATAAATAGATCATATTATTTTGAAATACTATAGAAATCTCACCTGCCCACTTCTTTTTACTAACTACAATCATTAACATTTCTTTTCTGAATATGGAGAAATTCAAATTTCAAACAATTGCTTTTTGCCAAGAGTGTGTGTGTTTTAATTTAAGATCTGGGATTTAAATTAATAATTGATTAGAAGGTAAATGTTTTTAAACAAAAAGGATTGAAAGTATTCTTAAATCCTAAGAAGAAAAAAAAGAATGAAAATATATCATCTTGATTCAATAACTTTACATGGAATTGAAATCAATTGGAATAAATTAAATGATATATTTTTCTTAATCATAAAAAGGACTCATTTACTTAGAAGTTAGTTGACCTTAAATTCAATTAGAAGCAAAACCATATTAGTTCTAGTACAATGAGAATCCGTTCGTTGAAATGGCTGTTTAACGTTAAAAAGCCATTTAAAGAATTTCATGAACTTATACCATTGAATTACTGTCTTACTTTATAATATAGGATGAGCCTCAAAGATGCAAAATATCATGAAGTATGTGTACTTGACAAGTTTCTTGGTTATAAACATCAGAAACCAACCCTGACTTACTGGAGTCAAATAAGATTTATTGGAAAGATATCACGTAACTCACAGATTTAGTGATATGTTGGCAAATAAGGCTAAGAGAACAGGAAGGAACAAAGAGAGGCTAGGTCACCAAGAACACAAGCATGGTCAAATGCTGCCCCTGGTGCAGCCACCACTGTATCCTCCCCACAGAGCCCCTCAACTCTCAACCCCACTACCTCCGCTCCTGTGAAACACCACCACAGCAGTATCTGCCACAGTAAACATGGAGCCCTGCTTCTTGGCCTTACTTGGTACAGGCTCAAAGTCTCTGAGAGAAGGTATCTCATATGAGTTTGGGGAGATCAATCTCATATTGTCAAGGTAAGCCCCAATGGGTTATGTGTTGAACTGTGTCTCCCAGAAATTTCTATGTTGAAGTCGTCATCCCCAGGACCTCAGAATGTGATTTTGTTTGACAATAGGGTCATTGCAGATGTAATTAGTTAAAATGAGATCATGCTGGAATAAGATGGCCCCCTAATCCAATCTGACTGGTGTCCTTATAAACCAGGGAAATTTGGAGGTAGACAGGTGCACAGAGAGAATGCCGGGTGAACATCAACACAGAGATTAGAGTGGTGCATCTACAAACCAAGGAACCACCAGGAGTTAGAGGAAAGTCGTGGAACAGATTCTTCCTCACAGCCCTCAGAGGAAACCAACCCTGTCAATACTTGGTCTCAGGCCTGTAGCCTCTAGAATTGTATGACCGCCATTTCTGTTGTTTAAGCACCCAGTTTGGGGTACTTTGTTACAGCAGCATAAGCAAACGAATACATTCCATCTCACACCAAGACTCAAACAGTAGCAAATTCTCCAAACCTAAGCAGAGGGTTTACACACAGAATTTTTTTTAAAGTAAAGAAAATAGGAAAAAACAAAGTCTATACTTACTCAATAAATTTCTTTAATATAAATAATAAGCCTGATAATTTAAATCTATAAGTAGGTTTTACTTACTCAACTTACTTAATTGGAATACCTACACTGGTGTTATTTAATTATTTACCCTAGAATTAAAAATTGTTATGTGCTAGCCCTGGCCTTATTATTTCTCTTTATTTTTTTGGAAGAACTTAGCCATATTTGAGATTTAACCTCAAGTCATGACCAAAAATTATAAACTAACATAAATCATGATCTTGTGATAAGTAGCTTGAAACAATAAAGTGCCTGTCTTCTCTATTTTATTTCTTAACCTTTTCCAAACAAGAGCGATCTAACTTCCAACTGAAAATTCCCCTACTAAAACCGCTCTGATAAATTCAGCAATAGTCTTCCTAGTCACTGAATTTGTATTGGCCTTTTACGGTTCTAATCCTCAGCTTCTGCTGAATTTATCTAGGTTGAGCGAGGCTTCTCCTTAGGCACTGAGCTATTTCAATTTTTTGGAGTGCTTTTGTAGTTACAATACCTTTTGGGAGGGGAATGAACTTATTTATTTATTTATTTATTTATTTATTTTTATTGAGACTCATATTGGTTTACATCATCGTGACATTTCAGTTGTACTTTTTTTTTTTTTTGAAAGATTGGCACCTGAGCTAACATCTGTTGCCAATACTTTTTTTTTTTTCCTTTCCTCCTTCTCCCCAAAGCCCCCCAGTACATAGTTGTATATTCTAGTTGTAGGTCCTTCTGGTCATGCTATGTGGGATGCCGCATCAGCATAGCCTGATGAGCTGTGCCGTGTCCGCGCCCAGGATCCCAACCAGAGAAACCCTGGAATGCCAAAGCAGAGTGCACAAACTCAACCACTTGGCCATGGTGCATTCCCTGTACGTTATTTCTTATCTGTCACCACACAAGTGCTCCCCTTCACCTCCTGTGCCCACTGCCCACCCCCTTCCCCTGGTAACCACTGAACTGTTTTCTTTGTCCATGTGTTTGCTTATATTCCACACATGAGTGAAATCATGTCAATACCTTCTTCTTTTATATGCCCTTTAGTATAAGCCCATTTCTTTTCTCACACATATTTTCTGCATAAGTGATCTTGTCTACTTTCACATCTTAAACTCTCTCTTTCTTGTCTCCAAATCTCTACCTCTATCAACTTCTCTGAATTCCAGATCTTTATTGCTATTTCCTTTCTGTCCCTTTTAGCGTTCATATTCAACATGTTTCAGGATCAATTTATCATATTGCTTAATCCTTTTTCTTCTTTTTTTTTCCATCCTCCCATGCTCTTTTGTTACAGTTACCTCCAGCTTGTTTGTCACCTAGGACCTACCTAAACATAAGTCATCTTTGACTTCCCCATCTATTTCACCTTACAAGTTCAGATGGTAGCTACAATGGATGATTATTATCTCTTCCTCCATTATTCCAGTAACATACCGCCCTTTTTTGAGGAAAATACTCCTATGCCTATCAGCTTTCACTCTACAGTTTCAATGGGTAGTTAAGGCAATTGCTGACTCTCTGACTAGAGTAACACATTGAAAAGTGACCATCTCACATGATGACAGTTGGAGTCCTTCCTCACAAGTGTTCAAAAGCAAAATACAGGAAGAAATCTTCTTTCCTTTCCAACTGTGAAGTTGTGAAAATGTGAGGCCAGAACATTCTGCAGAATGTCCACACCTGCTGGTCTACTGTAAGAGAAAATAAAGCTGCTATGTTAAGGGAGGAAGAGCTGAGAAGTGGAGAGTGATTGACGAAGCTAGTGGCCTTGGTTCCAGCCACCCGTGAGGCCAGGGGTAATCTTTTTCCATCCAAAGCTCAGTGATCTGCGATAGTGTTTCCCCCTTTTTCACTTAGCCGGGATACCACTATTAGATGGATTTTCCATTCGTAATTTAATTCTGTCACTCCCTGCTTGAAGGCAGTCCCTCCTCCTTTACCTAAGGAGTAAAGACCTTAGTGTGACACCTAAGTCAGACACTCAAGCACAACACAACCTGGACCTAAAATTTCCCATTTCATCTCCTAAAAGTCTTTCCTATCTTCTCTTGTGTTATGAACTCTGGCCTCCTTTCATTTGTTATCTCATTTACCTTTTGAATTTCCTCAGAATTGAATAGCTCAATACGCTTTTTTTTCTTCAGTAAATTAGACTGAGAGCATTAGCATAGTGGATAGGCAAGTCCCATGTTGTAGTCTAAACTTTGCTATTTTTCTCTGTAGAGAGTCACCGCATCCGAAAGTTCTTATTTCTAAATTGTAAAATGATATAATATCTTTGCTTAACTTTAAATGAGATATTTATGTAATATCTGAAGAAATTTTATTCGCATGTAATTTTATTCATATAATGTGATTTTGTTTACCTTGCTGTCAATTTTGTTTAACCTGCTGTATAGCAAGAAAATTATGTAGTGCATTTTCATAATTATATAGTGCATTTCATAATGTTTTCCTGAGATTCTCAGAAGCCAAATAGCGCTTGATATACTCAATGGACCAAGGTGAATCTTCGAGGTGTGTGCAAGTTCTAAATTCTGTTGAATTGTGCCCATTCAGCAATCAGCCAGGAGTTTGCCTGAGAAACTGAAGCTAAACCTATGTTCTGCTCCAGGGAGAGTGGAAACAACCAGCTGATATCCCGAACTCTGCTTTAAATTTGGTCCTCCTAGGGATGTCCTAAAGAACAAAAACCAGCTGGAACCCTTGTCCAGCCCCCCAGAATTGCCTGGCCTTGCCGGGTAGATCTAGGCCTGGTTGCACAATCAAGTCCATGGTACTATGCACAACTCTTCCGAAGTTGACAGTGAAAAATACTGCCCCTTCCACAGCTCACTCTTTGAGGCTCTGTCTTCAACACCTTTACAATAACCAGCTGTCCCCGACGCCAGGGGAGAAAATTGGCCCATTCAAAATTTCGGGTTTGACTTCAGATTAAAGATTTTCATTGTAAATTTCATTGCTCTTATGCCTCAAATACTCGACAGTAAAATACCTGTCTGCTGGCAAGGGAATTGAAGCAAATCTTTCATTTCAACACTTCTTGCCTTTTGTGGAAAACTTTTAAACATTTTTGGGAAGAGTTGCCAAGTGCACTGACAAAATTCTACCACCTCTAGCGTGAAGAGAATGCCTTGCCTATTAAAAAGAACTATGTCGATTTTCAACAATCTTAGAAAAGCAGGTTAATTTTTAAGACTAATCTATTAAAAAACAAAAAGAGTTTTGTCTTTTGTGAGGGCCTGATCAACAAAAAGAAATTGTTCAGAGTTAACCACTCAGGCTGAGGATCTCTGAGTCCGCTAGGCTTTTCTTCCATGTGGTAGCAATTGTGTTTTAATAATGAAACTGATGGGGTGTTTATAGTAACCGAGGAGGAATCAGGAGTCACGGGGTCTACCTTAGCTTGGAATGATCCATATGACCTCAGGCAAGTCACTTGCCAGTGAATGCCGCAGCTTAATTATCATCAAAATTGTGATTTGAGAATCACAGTGAATTCTGAGGTGTCACGTAATTTGATACTGTTTGTCTTTCGGCTGTCTTTGCATTTCAGGTTCCAGAAATTTAGCCTGAGGCTCACAAAAGCAGAGGTACTGCCAGAAGTAAATGCTTTGGTAAAAGGTTTATAGTTTCAGAAGTCAGCTCTGGCAACCTTTTATGTGGAATACTCAAACGCTGTCTGTTAGCAAGACTGTGGTATGTGAAATGACTTGTTGGGTGCTTTGGAATCACCCCTAGACACTGAAAAGTTCTGGCCAAAGACTGACTCTCTAATGGTGTGACAAGGTCAATAGGTCAAAAGATCTCTATTATTATTTATGTACTTTAACTCAACATTTTTAATATCATGGCAAAATATTTACAGGGCCATTTTCTCTGATCTATTAAGAATTGTCTGGAAGGAAATTAATTTCTACTCCTCATCTAGGCTCTTTTAAAGGCAATGGCGCCTCCAATCTTCTCTTCTTCTGTGCACTGGTCGTACACAGCATGTAGCGTTCAAAAGTTGCTCAGTTCCCTTTTCTCCGTGTAACGCAAGCTGTTTACAGCTCAGAATCCTTTCATAAACAGTAGGGCTGAATAGGGCTCTGGATTTCTCTTGCTTGCATTCCCTTCTTATTGAATGTCACCTGTTTTGGCCTCCTCAGCAGGCACTCTCATAGCTTTCTGCTCCTCGGTGTCCTTCAACGGTTCCACCTATACTGCCGATGGTAGAACCCTCTGTTTTCTTCTCCCTCTCTTGGCTTCAAGTACCATATATATTATGATGACACACACATTTGGATCTCCAGCCCAGAGCCAATTCTCTTAGACCCTGATTTTAAAAGGTAGCAGCTTGCTTGCATTTTAACTTGAACAATCCATACGTTTCTCAAATTTGAACTAAAGAGAAGTCTCATGTTCTATCCCCACCTCCAACACAGTTGCTCCTGTTGTCTTCTCTGCCTCAGTACATCGCATCACCATCCATCTTGTTGCTCCAGCCAATCTCCCTTTCCTATATCCTCCTCAGCAGCAATCCTTGTCTGTTACCTCCAGGAGTATCTCGAATGCACTGTCTCTTCTGCCACTTATCTCTATCCGATCCTTCATCTCTATGAGAGCAATGCCTACGCCTTCTTCTGGTCTCCTGCTTCTACTCTTGCGTTCACCACACAGAAGCCAGTTCTCTCTCTTAAACGGAAATTAAATAAATTACTCCTCTACTTAAAATATTTCAGTTCTTATCGTTGCACCTAAACTAAAACACTGTCTTCTTGCCATAGCCCATAAAGCCTTGCATGACTGGCCCCTGACTACCTCTGTAAACCCATCTGGTGCCCCCCTGCCCCTTGTTCATCATTCTCTAGGCACACTGGCCTTCTGGCCATTGCTGAAACATTACAAGTCTTTCTCATTTCCAAGCCTTTGCCCTTGCTGTGTCCAAGATATGGAAAACACCCCTTGTTACCTACAATTGTCATAATTAGCTTATTCAGTTATCAGCTTAAAAGTCACCTTCTCGGAAAGGCCCACCATAAAGTAGATTCTTCCCACTTTATATCTATCACAGCACTGTTTATCTTATAAAAGTCTCTTTACAACCTACAATTACTATATTCCTTTATTTGTTCACTACCTTATTGTCTGTCTCCACACTTAGGATGTAAGCTGTGTGTGAGCAATGCCTATGCTTCCTTCAAATGCTTTATCTTCCAACTCTAGCATTATCTGAATATAGTAGGTACGTAACAAATATTGATTGATTGATTTTTTTGAATGCGTGGATGAATGAACACCAGCCCTGATTCTTGATTTTTGTGTTAGCACTCCTCAGTAAAAGCATTTTACATGGTCTGTATCTTCTATTTTAGCAGTACTTAGTATGACAGACTTCTACCCAATATTTGTCTTAAATGTGCAGCTTATAAATGTGGTTTTACAATCATGCATCTCGAATTTGGTGAGTTTGTGTAGTTTAAATGGTCACGAGCTTTTGCTAATGATAATACGTTCCTATCAGTAACACATTTGACCCCTTACCAACAAACTACGCTTTGTTATCTATATTTCCTCCCACCAGAACATGAGATTCTGGAATAGCCTTATTCTTGTCAGCTGCCTGATTTGACTGAGGCTGTGGAATGACTTTCATTTGAGTACAATTTGGAGAGCTGAGTAAATGATTTGTAAAGCATAATTTCAATTCCGAATTCTAGCACTACAGTTTTGCACCACTCTGAAGACCTCTGTTATGTCCTCTAATACATGGAAATAGCTATTGATAAAACATTGTGCTTTTTTCCTCGTTTATTTACAGACACATGGCCTTGTAATAATTAGAATCTTTGTACACGTATGTATTAGGTCATAATTAATTATTCATACCACAAGTTTTGAGTGCCTAATATATACAGATGCTGTGTGAGGCAGTGGGTATGCATAGATAAATATTAAATAGTCCTTGCCTTCAAGGATGTTGTATTCCAGGAATGTACAGTCATAATTTGATGTGATAAATATTATATTTTAGGTATAGGCAAGTTACTACAGAAGAACAGAGGTAAAGGAGGGCTGGGTTGAATTCCTGTTGCATTCTAGGCATTGTACAATCATTTTACATAAAAAAATCTCATTTAATTTTCACAACCATCCTGAGGCTCACAGAAATTGACCTCGTAGAAGTCTTGGACCTTGGCCAAGATCACAGAGCTAGAAAATGGTGGAGTGAGTATTTCAAGCCAAATTTATCTGCCTTCAGACCCATGTTCTCTCCACTGTAGCAAGTTGCCTAATTATCCCTGGGAGATGAGAAGGTGGGAACTGAGAAGAGTCAGGAAAAGACTGAGAGACAACATGACATTTGGAACACAAAAACCTGCATAAGGCCCACAGGTCATTTCACTGGCACTGTCCTTTGCAGGGAGAGAAAACTAATAGCAGGTAGAAAGCCTCAGGAACAAGGTGAATATGTTCAATGAATGGCAAGCATTTCGGAGCAGCTGGAACTTGAGGAGAAAATAGAGATTGGTGAGATCCGAGGATGTGGAGATTGACAGGAAACAAGTTACAAACGGCTTTCAGTTCCAAGCCAAGGAGTCTGATTTCATTATAAAACAAAGAGGAGAGGAGCCCAGCCCCAGTGGCCGATTGGTTAAAGTTCTGCTCTCTACTTCGATGGCCTGCATTAGTGGGTTCGGATCCCAGGTGCGGACCTACTCCACTCATCAGCCATGCCATGGAGGCATCCCACAAACAAAGTAGAGGAAGACTGGCACAGATGGTAATTCAAGGAAAAAGAGGAGGGTTGGCAAAGGATGTTAGCTCAGGATAAATCTTCCTCACACACACACAAAAAAACCAAACCAAAGAGGAGACATTGAAGGCTTTGAGGCAGGGGATAACAGACCAGACACACATCTCTGCAGGGATCCTTCTGGTGACAGTTTGGAGAAGACAAAGGGATCAAGGTAGATGAGATGGAAACTAATTTGTAGTGTTCTAGGCAAGAAGTGATGGTAACCTGAGCCAAACAGTGACAACGAGAATGCACAACTAAGGATGGGTTGGTTCTAAAGATTTTAAGGTCATAAACATCATAGGCTTTGGATTTGGACATATAAGTCAAGGTGGGTTTATAATTTACAGACTGTACCACCTCTCTCAACTTTCTTGTTACTTGATAAATTTTGGTCTGCTTTCCAAGCGGTAATCCAAAGGGAAGAATTACATATGGAAATGATCAAAGAAATTCAAGCTTATTTGTTGTTATTTCAGTCTAAAATAAGGATTCCAAGTTATTGAAGACAGAATATGAGTAAATTCAATTTTATCTCTATCTTTAAGTCAAAATGAACCAGATTGTGTCACTATATTGTCAGAAAGGGGTACGTTGTGACCCCCCTTTTGTGCCCTGCTGCAACCAATTTCTGTATGTGGGTACTATGAGGCACAGAGTATAAAAATATATCATACATGCACAAAAATATGCATAAAACCATATGGTCTACGTCTTACAAAAAAAACACTACAAGAGTCCAACTTGCTTTTTGTTTCACTTCTCATTTAAAACATAACTCCTTCACTTCCGTCTAGAGTACTCTATGAGGCAACTTCCCAGCCTGTGAGGAAGGTCAGGTCAGGTTTTCTAAGTTCCTGGGCTGCTTAGAGAGCGTTCCCTAAGAGGAAAGGCAACAGATCAAATTCAAAATGGAATTGAAGGTGACAGAAAAGAAAAGATAGTCCTACAATATACTACAGCGTGGTGACAAGTACTGAAATGAGCATCTAAGCTGTGAGTAAATGCTTAGTCATTTCTAAACACATTATTTGGATTTGTGCCTTGCTGTCCATTTATCAAGTGTTGAGATAGTTGTGAAAACCACTTCAGTGCCTGAACGTTTTGGAAATGTAATCTGAGTAGGAAGTTCAGACTTAGATACAACCATTAGTAGCCTGAGGACATAGTCATTAGCCACAATGGCATCAGGAATGTTCACTTGATGGGTCCCACTGGATAAATATAGACACAGCATTTTATTCCCATTACGATAGTATTTGGATGAAAGTTCCAAGCTTCATTCCCTTATAAGATCATCATTAATCTAAGGGAACGCAGTCTTCCAAATTATCTTCTTCTACAATTATATCCCACACAGTGTTTTGACCGCATGGTACAGAAACCATCTTTTGCAATTTACTAATGCCAAGAGAGGTCACCAATGTTTTCTATGTTTCTGACATTGTGGGTTTACCTTTGAGCCACTATTGGAAACAGAGCTGAACTCTCTGTGGCAAGATCTAGTCAAAATATGTTACTTTTCTTCTTCATTTTTCCTTTCTAAAAGAAATATGCATCTACTTCAAAATGAAAGCTAAGATATCTCATGAGGAAAATAATGGGCAATGATGAAACATGTCGCATTTTCATCTCTTGTTTGTTCTGATAAGTATCTTCCAAAAGGCAGAATTTAAGTCAGTCTAATTATTTTTTATCATTTTGCACCTTTCTAACATCAATGAACACACCTGGCATTTTCCCCTCTAGCTAAATGACATCATCCAACCCTTGAATACATATGTGAGCTTATGCTGAAAAGTGAGCTCAGAGAAATAGTGGAGCATTAAATATATATTGCACTTCACATGCTTGTAAAAATCATATCCACTTCTAGAGACCACTTGGTTTCATTTTTCCTCCCATTTGATATTATCTCACATCTGTGGAAATAAAAGTGAAAGATCACCTCAGTTGGCAATAGAAAATTGTGGAAATTCTTATGGAATATTCAGGATGAAAATTGAACAACTGGTCTTAGGGCAATTCCAACTAGAAAAGGAGTTCCCAGGAGGATATGTGCACACATAGAGATACTGCACACATTTCTCTTTGTGAAACTTGGTTGGCACCTCATAATGCAAATGACATCATCTATGTTTCTCCATAAGAATGTTTGAAATTCTGTTTTTGAATAAATACTCTATCCTTACCTTTCATGTCTCTTCTTTAAGCTCTAGAGTAAGGTCGTGCTTCCTTGTGAATCACTGAGGGAAAAGAATATCCTATATCCCCTGCCAGTTCTTAACACAGATCCATACAAAGCTAGGGAAAAAACAGCCTTCCATTGGCAGCCACACTCGCTGTCATTCCGTGTTTCCACAGTTTGCAGGGCAATGTACCTAAATTCTAGATGAACAAGATCTGGACAGGAGATTTCTGTTCGGGTTTTCTGGAAAGGTGGAATGCATCCTGCAGATTACTTTTAACCAATATCTTCCCTCAATCTACAATCCATACTTGTCTTTATAATCAGAACCGTTTTAAATTTAAATGTGTCCTATAGATTGTGCTCAGTAAGGAAGTTCTATCTACTCTAAACTTCTGTGGGACGTGAATTCTAACATTTCCTTCTGTGCTTATTACCTTTTTCAGTAGCACCAATTTCTGGCAAAGAAAAAAAAAAATATATATATATATATATATATAGCAAAAAATTGCAAGGAAACTTGTAGAAAACATCTTCCATGTTAGAATTGGGTCCATTTACATGTTTTTTGAACTATTTATTTTTTCACCAACGCTCCAAAAGATGTTTGCAAGTAGAATCACATTTGAATTGGCTTAAAATGTAATTAAATTTTGTTGGATCCAAACCTCATGGAATGAATGTAATGTCAGTCCTGCACAAAAGTAGTTGGCCAGGGGAGGGCCATTCTGGCCAGGGCAAGTGGCTGTGGTGGGGACAGTGTGGGGCAGGGGACTCTCATTCCCACAGATGAGGCCCGGGTTGCAACGGGCCCAGTGGAGGAAGTGAGGGGAAGTGACAGAGACCCTATCCTCCCGATGAGTGATGTGGCCAAGGCTGTATGGGTCTGTCTGTCCCAAAGAGAAAATGCCCCAGGGCAACGTCCTCTGAAAGGCCTCGCGTCTCTGGGACTGCGAAGGGCAGTCTCCCTTCTGAACACGGAGAGAAGCGGGGTGGAGAGTAACAGGTCTTTTTTTCTGTTTCCTTTCCCACCCACCAAGAATAGAAACCCTTCTCCTCTGCTATTAGAATGTGGCTACTTTTTATTTTTAATAAAATTCGGCAAATATTCAATTTGCACCATAATATCAAGCAAGGTGACCTGTTTTGAAACATGTTTTGCCAATCACAGACACTGCCTGGATTTAGATTACCACACTTGAGAGCAAATTAATCTTAAAAATACCAGCATTCTAACCTAGTAACTTTTTTACATTTTGTTAATAGTGGATCGGTAAGGAGTATTTTCAATAGGATTATTGGAGATAAAACAGGCAAGGCTTTGAGTGTAGATCTGAGGTCTTAGGGCTGACGTGCCAGACCTCTGAGCTGAACACAACGCGCAGCCGTGCTGTATGGACTAGAACTTACGCCTGTTCATTTGTTCACTGAAGCAGATTCAAAACACCTTTCAAAGGAGACTCTTGGAGATGTCTGCATGCATTTACTTAGCCTTTTTATGTACTTTCAAAAAAAATCTACACAAATGTCTGTGAAGACCTATGGGTGAGTGTTTAGCTGACAATGAGAAAATAGTCCCCCTCCACACACTTGACATTGACTACAACCTAGTACAAAGTGCAGCTCGATGCTTGTCCAAAGCAGTGGGGTAGAAGAGGTACTCAAAAAGAATATTTCAAAGACTTACTTCCAGATGCTGTAAACTCCACGCCCGGTCAAGCCAGTTCGGTTAAAAGTTGGACTTGGTTCTGTTTTCTACAAGTTGGCCTTTTCAGAATGTCTCCCCTAAATGAGCCAGAACGCACGTGTCGGTGCAACACTGCATCGATTCCTATAGCTTTGCCTCAGCGAAGCTAGTGGTCAGGAGGCAGGAGCCCGGCCTAGACTGCTTGGCTGAGTCCTGGACCAGCCCCTCACTACTTCGTGACCTTAAGCAGGTTTCTCAAGTTCCGTGCCTCTCTTTTCCAGACTACCTATGGACCTCAGGTGAAGAAAGCCTAATTTCCTCCACAATTGTAATGGAAGAAATTGCATTAGTTAAGACCCTTTTAGTTTCAAACAAAATAACCTGGTTTAAACCAGAGTAAGCAAAAAGGGAATTTATGGGATTATTTCAGAGAATCTAAGGGAATGGTGAACAATTTAGCTTCTGGAAGAAAAAGAACAAGGCCTTCTTCAGTGGCCTCAGCAGCAGGGGACCAAGCTCCTGGGCACGGCTAACACCAGCCCAACACATGATCCCAGAGGCTGGGTAGTTCAGTTTAACACTTCAACTGAGAAAACTTACTGAGCACCCACTACATGACAGGTATTTACTAAGAGCTTGAGATGTATCTGTGAAACTGATAGTTTAGTTGGGCACATAGCATGTAGACAAGTGTTTGTTGAATGAATGAATAAGTGTGAGTGAATGAATACAGGCATTTAGCACATAGCACACTGTAGACCAGGACGGATATATTATAGGGTGCTATGCAGGCACTTAGGAGAAACTCTTACCACAAAACAATTTTCTCTGCTCCCCTTCATAGCCAAACTTTTAAAATGTTGTCTTTGGGGCCGACTCCGTGGCCGAGCGGTTAAGTTCGCGCGCTCCGCTGTGGCGGCGCAAGGTTCGGATCTGGGCGCCGACATGGCACCGCTCGTCAGGCCACGTTGAGGCGGTGTCCCACATCCCACAACTAGAAGGACCTGCAGATAAGATATACAACTGTGTACAGAGGTGGGGTTGGGGAGATAAAAAGCAGAAAGAAAAAAAAAAAGATTGGCAACAGCTGTTAGCCCAGGTGCCAATCTTAAAAAAAAAAAAGTCTTTATTTCTTTATCTCTTGTTCACTCTTCAACCAGCTTGCATCTAGTTGCCATCCCATTACTTCACAAAAAAAGGGAATTTGTTGAGATATTTGATGACCCTCATGTTACCAAATTTAATAAGTAATTTTCTGTCCACATCCTACACAAATTCTCAGTTGTAGGTAATATTGTCAACCACTCGTTCCTTATTCAAATATTCTCTTGTCTATGACACCATGGTCTGTTGGATTCTCTCCTACTTCAAAAGACACCTTATCTCATATTCCTTTACTAGTTCTTTCTTCTCTCCCCAAAGGTTGTTTTTCTTCAAGGTTTATTCTTGGGCACTCTTCTCTTTTCTCTTTCTCCTCATCCTGCTGGTCCTCCTGGGCCTCCTCTGCTGTCATCGTCTTCTTCTTCTTCTTTCCTCTCTCTCTCCTCTCTACATATTCCCTTCATAGGTGATCTCATCCAATCCTAGGGTTTTAGATACCACTTTTATTCTAATGAATCTTGCATTTATTAGTTGTCTAGAACATTCTCCCTCCAACATTTCTAATTGTTAGCATCTTCTCATCCTGCTAAACCTTCAAATCTCACACTGATCACAGTCACTCAGTATTCCCTTTATTTGGTTTACTCACTTTGTTTTCCCAATTCTACCGCTAGTCTATAAGCTTTCCAAATCAGGGGCCATTTCTAACTTAATCACTGTATCCTCAACCCCTGTCACAGGCCTGACACTTACTAGACCTTCAGTGAATATTTGTTTAAGGAATGATTGGCATCTAACCAGGACTCAGGGGCGTCCAACAGAGATACCTACTGGAAGGAGCTAGTGTGTGTGCTCGAAAGAAAACTAAGAAGACCTAGGTGGACTGGGGGTGGGGCAGCAAAAGAAGAATGTTCTATGACAGGAAGAAAATACGGCATGTGCAAACATTTGGATGGAGTATTCAGAGAGATGAGGGTAAGCGATTGGCATGGTGCTTGGCAGTTGTCTTGTTTTGAACTAGACAGTACAATATTTCAGTGTTTTAGCTTTATGTTTGGTTTAAAATCTTTTAAAGGACATGCATCTGATTGTTTATTATTTCTTACAATTACCTGTTTGCTTAACCTTAATTTCCAGTTGAGACTTACTCAGCCATGTCTTAGCACACTAGATTTTAGGTTCTTCTTCTGTAAAGTACTCCATGATCTGCAAACAACCCTTGAGAATCTGTTGTTTTAGGGAATCTGTGATCACATTGTTACAGGCTAAAATCTTTATTTATGAATGTGAGAAATTTCGTCCTTCAGATTACTGTTTGAGACAAGATGTTCAATCGTTAGTTTGACATTTTGTTTAATAAAATAGAAAGCTGCTCTGTGGGAATATGGTGCACATCAGTAGAAATATGTTTTTGCCCTCTATCCTTGTGGTTGCTGCTCCTGCTGTCAGAGTTCCTGGGTGCAGGGGGACAGAGAGAAACACCAGAGGAAGGGTGAGAGAAGTAGAAATGAGACGTGGGGTGCTGAAAGCCACGTTAAGGACAAAGTCTTTGCATTTTTGTAACAAAAGTTAGTAGCTATTAAATAATTTAAAGACATTCAACCCTGTGTCTCTCCATATCATCTTCCCTCTGTGCTGTCTCTGTGTCCAGTTCCCTTTGTGTAAAGACACGGACCATATTGGATTAGGGCCCACCCTAACCTCCTCATTTTAACTTGATTACCTCTGTAAAGACCCTATCTCCAAGGAAGGTCACATTCTGGGGTACTAGAGGTTAGGACTTCAGCATATGAATCTGAGGGGACACAAGCCAGCCCATAGCAGCTACCACACAGAGAATGGATTATGGAGGAGATTTGGGTTGGAGTCAAAAAGAACAGTTATGGAGGCAGTGAACAAACAAGTGAGAAATGCTGTGAGTGGCTCTTAGATCTTGGTTCTTAAACACAGCAGTAAAAAAAACACAAGTAGTTTTGAGAGATGTCTAGGAATGCAAATTGGTCATTGTTTGGATGGATGGCCAGGGAAAGGATAGAGTCAAGAATGTTTCTATAGGTTTCTAGCATAGATCACAGTGAATATTGGTACTATTCACAAGATGAGGAATACACGAAGAGTTTGAAGATGACAATTTCTCCTTTGGATGTGATGATTTTAGGAGTCTGGAGAACATCCAAGTGGAGATAACCAGGAAAATCAGGTCAGCGTCTGAACTGGAAACCAGAGTTACATAATTAGCTTGTTTATTTCCTATCTTTCTTCCCTGAAATAAGCATGTAGGCTATAACTGGTTTGTTGAGTGTTGTTTTAGCTGCATCTCACAAGTTGTGATATTCAACAAATCCATACAGAACACCTACTATGTGTCAGGCGCTACCTGGGCCATGAGGGATTTCTCAGTGCATAAACCAGCAAAATATCTTGCCTTTATTCCAGTGGAGGGAGATACAATAAAAAGTAAATGTATGAGGGGCTGACCTGGTGACGTAGCAGTTACATTTGCGCACTCTGCTTGGGTGGCCCGGGGTTCCTCTGTTCAGATCCTGGGTGCGGACCTATGCACTGCTTATCAAGCCATGCTGTGGCAGGCATCCCACGTATAAAATAGAGGAAGATGGGCACAGACGTTAGCTCAGGGCCAATCTTGCTCAGCAGAAAGTGGAGGATTTGCAGAGGATGTTAGCTCAGGGCTAATCTTTCTCAAAAGAAAATTAATTTTAATTAATTAATTAAATATATAATAAATATGTCAAGTATACAATATGTTAGCAGGTAATAAACGCTATTTTAAAAAATAGCTAAATCAGGTCCATGGGATCAGAGGAGCCACAGGGCCTGGGGATGAGGGGAAGTTTGCAATATTATATAGGTTAGTAATGGGGTCTCAGTAAGAAGGAGAAATTTTAAGAAAGACATGAAGACAGTGAGGCAACTAGCCAAAGGTGTTTCTGGAAGAAGAGAGTGCTAGGCAGGCGGAAGAGCTAGAGCATAATCCTAAGAGGAGCGCATGCCTGATGCATTCTGGGGACCAACAAAGAGGCTGCAGTGGAGGGAGGAGCGGGCAAGCAGCAGGATGAGAGATTGGAGAGGGAACAGAGGGCAAGACTCTGAGAATCTTGTAGACCACTCTGGGTCTTTTCTTCTGAGTGACGTGGGAAGGCACTGCAAGCTTTTGACAAGCGGTTCATGACCCACCTTGCCACGTAAGGGATCATGTTGGCTGCAATGTTACAAATAGAGCGCAGTGGGACAAGGGTAGACCTATTAGAAGGTAATATAACAGAACACGGTGGCCTACACTTGGGCAATTGCAGTGTAGGTGGTAGGAACTAGTCTTATCTGGGATAGAATTTTTAAAGGAGACTCCTCAGGATTTCTTTACAAACCGCATGTGGGTTTAAGAGAAAAAAGAGACAAGAATGACTAAGTCTTTTGCCCTAAGAACCTAAAGACAGGGAAGCTATGAGTGAAGCAAGTCTAGTGGAAGAAAATTAAGTGTTCACTTTCAACCATGCTGTGTTTGAGATGGCTGTTAATCATGCAAGTGATTATGCTGAGTGGGCAGTTGAATAAATAAGTACCTGGTATTCAGAATAGCTATCTGTTCTAGAGATTTAAAGTTGGAATTTATGAAATGCATTTGCATTGTGCTCAGAGAAAGTGATCTCTTTTATTGAATATTTGAGATTGACTGACACTTGTTTTATGGTCTAGTATATCAGCAGTTTGTGAATGTGCCATTCATGCTTGAGAACAATGTGTATTCTCTATTGGATTTTCATCTTGATATCTTTACCAATTTTTAATCGACTTGACTTAACAAAAAGTTACGTGTGTGTGTGTGCATAGGCTAAATTTAGAATATCTAATCTTGGATAGGTCAGATTAATTGCTAGAAAAATAAGTGTACTAGTTTTCTTTTGATCAGTGTTTGGTTTATCTCTTTTCACGCTCTTATTTCCAGTTCTCAGTTTGAGGTTGTTTTGAACATCTCTCTTACAAGGAAAATATATTGGATTTTTTTCTGTTTGGTTTCTATCTACTCTGATAATCTCTGTATTTTATTATATGAATTTAATCTCTTTACAATAGCTTTGTTTTGTATTGACTTTTTATTGAATTATAACAAACATTCAGAAAACGGCACAAATCACACACATGCGCACAATGAATTTTCACAAATTGAACACCCTGTGAAAGCATCACCAATATCAGGAAACAAAATACAATCACCCCCCAAAAGTTCCCTCCTGGCCCCTTCCACTTACTCTTCCCCACCTCGCGTATCTAGCGTCCTGACTTCTGATATCAGAGATTACCTTAGCCTGTACTTCTGAAATTTATATAACAGTGTCCCACAGTATTTTCTTTTTTGTCCAAATAGATAGAGGGATGGATATGTGACCAAACAAAGCATAGCAAAATATTAATAATCTAGCCTCAGTGGCGAGTATTCTGGTGTTTACAATTAAATTCCTTTAATTTTGCTGTATTTTTGAAAATTGCCATAATAAAATGTTAGAAAAATGCTTTGTTATGTTATCCTGACTTTCTAGCAAAAGAGAGGTTAAAAGTGTAGGAATTTACCAATTTATATAGGGCCTTTCTGGCTCTCGCGTTCTCAGCAGACATCTGCGGTTTGCAGTGCCTTTGGCAAACACTTCCCCATGACTGAGAAGGACGGCTCCCTGGAGGGTTCAGAACTTGCGGGATCTTTCCTAACACTCACCCTACACTCCTTATTCTGACTCAGTATTAATTGAATCATCTTCTGATTTTATTCAATGTCTCAAAGAAAAGGAAGAGAATATAGTAATTTAAACCCCATGTTTGATAATTAGTCATCTTTCACACTGTAAATTAACAAACTCTTTTTCTGTTAGAAATCAGAGTTGTCTGAATTTGGTTCCCTGAGCAGCTCAGGAGAAATTGGCCATCAAGATACAGGCTCATGATGCTCAGGAAGAGTCTTTGGCCTGAGACAATCTTTTCAAGGCAAAATAGCAAACTACGAAGTCCCAGTTACGTAAACTGATGGTCTCCTATCTTCATTATTATCGTGTACGAATCTAGGATGCTGAAGGTCTCCATTTCTATGAAATTGCTTCAAAATGTATTGGGATAAAAATGTATCTGTTTATATGTAATTTCTCTTCCAAACAGAAAGTGTAATTCCCACGTCGGCAAAATAGTGCCATTATAGGCATTTTGGATACAGAAATAGCCTTGCGATAAAAATGGCTGTGGTGGTGCGATTCATTCAAGCGGGACTCTATTATCTCTCTTTTCCTCCAGTACTGTAACAGATTACTTTTCTTAAAAAATAGTCACCATGGGGCCGGCCCTGTGGCTGAGTGGTTAAGTTGGCGGGCTCCGCTTCCGCGACCCAGGGTTTCGCCGGTTCGGATCCTGGGCACAGACTTGGCACCACTCATCACCTTTGTCGGAGTTTGACACCCTGTACTGACCGCCCTGTGCATGTATTCCCTTCTCGAATGGCTCATGCTCTGTAGCCCATGTGGGCCCCCACCCTGTGGGGATAATCTCCTCCTACAGCTTGGGCCACTCTTCTGTGTGGACTTCCCCCTCATTCTGCTTGGGCTCTGACACCCAACCTGCTCTGTCCGAATATGCCAGCACTTTGCACACTATAGTCTCCACCTCCAACTGCCCTGCACGTGCCCTCCTCAACCTGCACAGCTCCGACATCCCAGCCCAGGCCTCATCTCCTAGACAAGGCTTCTTTCTAAGTCTCAGGCATTTCCTCCTCCATTTTTGCATGGCAGTACTGGGCCCAAGACTTGGGAGCACGCCGGCCCCCCTGCCCCCGCCTCCCCGAGCTCTCTCTGTGCAGCTTCCTTCCTCCTGACATTTGGTCCTGCTAGTCTGACTCAACCTCCCCAAATCCAACTCTGTTTCCTCAAAGCAGTGACACAGCTGGGCTGTTTTGGTTTCCCCCACCCACCCGCCTCTTCAATACGGCCTAGAAACTCTCTCCAGGCAGAAAGCTGGGGGCAATTATAGGGCTTGTATCATTTCTTTCTCTTCTGTTGGTGCTAACTGTCTGAGCTGCCTGCTATCCAAAGTCTAAAAAACGTTTGTTCATATAGTCAACTTTTCTAGTTGATTTCAGGTGGGAAAGTAAGCTGGCTTCTGCTACATCCTCACAACCGAGAGCAGGAGTCATTCAATACTGTTTCATATTTTTGTACCACCTAACAAATCACAGCCAAGGGATTTTTTTATTTGTCAACAAATATTTTAAAAATATCTATTGAATAAATATTTGAAGAAATACAAAAATGCCCCATCTTTGACTCGTTTCAAGGTTGGCACTCCAAAGATCTTCTTTCTTATTCTTTAACAAAGGAAGAATAATTTTAGGCTTAAAAAATTTTGAGGCTTCATGTAAAAAGCAAAATTCCAAAAGGATTTAAAATGGAAGGAATTCATTGAATTGTTTTATATGTTTGTTTTAATGTGTGTGAAGAAAAACCACAATTACATTTTCAAAGATATTCTAAAACAAAAAGTAAAATTTTAACTTACCACCAATTTTGAAGTTTATAGCTTATGTTAAGAGATTCCACGTCATAAGAGATTAACCCGAGAGAAATAATTAGGAGGTTCATTTCATTCTTGCATAGATACGATTTCTAGACACTGATGCGATGCCTCTATTCCCTCTAAAAGAAGCAATATCCACTGCTAAAGGAATGGACATACGACAATTCTACTTTACCATGAAATCCTCCAATGATAAGAAATAACTTTTGTTTCTGAGTGCTTTGCCCTCTAACAGAAACAATTACAACAGAACACTAGATTCATTTATGTTGAAATCACTATCATCATCTCACAACTTGTTGTCAAATTTATGAGATTCACAATTGTGTTCTCATTATATAATACTCAAGGCACATCCACCATCTACTGAGAGCTGTTCGATTGTAATCAGACTGCAGTAGCAACATCAGAGCCACAGCTTCAGAGCACCTCCTGAATCGCAGTTCCCAATTATATAACTTTCCAACTGAATTTAATATTATAATTATAGTTCAGTAATTAATAGCATCATGGAATCTTTTTCATTTACAAATTAGAACAATCTTAATCATAATATCGTATTTACTAACCATACTAAAGAATGAAAAAAAGCTGAACTGCCTTAAAAAGGAGGCACCTTTCTGTGAGTGTAACAGAGCAACATTCAACGTTAGGAAGCAGGAGAAATGTTTGATATTAGGAAGCTTTTTCCTAAGAAATTCATATCAGGAAAAATATAGCTACAATGTGAATGATGAAAGAGAGGAAAATATAGAAAGACAAAATTATTTTATTTTAATGAGTATTAATAAGCAGGAATTTTCACTAAGGAAAATATCAACTTTAAGATACATGATAAAATGCAGTGGGTCCATGGGGCTGGCCTGGTTGCATAGTGGTTAAGTTCTCACATTCTGCTTCAGTGGCCCAGGGTTCGCAGGTTCAGATCCCAGGTGCAGACCTACACACCACTCATCAAGCCATGCTGTGGAGGCGTCCCACATACAAAATAGAGGAAGATTGACACAGATGTTAGCTCAGCAACAATCTTCCTCAGGCAAAAAGAGGACGATTGGCATGGATGTTAGCTCAGGGACAATCTTCCTCACACACAAAAAAAATGCAATGGGTACTTTAGGCAAGGGAAGAAAACAAATAAGACTTTGCTGTTCAATACAAAGCACAAATATGATGGTGCTGATAGATAATTTTCCAGAACTTAGTTAGAAAATCTATATTATTTCATATAGTAAATCACATTTCTTTCCTTTACTGTGGCATTGAATGACATTATGAATCTCTCCTCTGCTAAATGCTAAATTTTTCAAAAACCCTTACTGTTGCCCGTCAGTCCTACCCTTAGACACAGGCAAAAGAGGCTTCTGCTTTGGGCTCTACAGTTTAGAGGACCCACATATCATAAACAAAATAAAGGAACAGGGGCCGGCCTCGTGGTGTAGTGATTGGGTTCAGCCCGCTCTGCTTTGGTGGCCAGTGTTCAGGGCTTCGGATCCTGGGTGCAGACCTACACCACTTGTCAGTCATGCTGTGGCAGCAACCCACACATAAAGTAGAGGAAGCAGTGGCATGGATGTTACCTCAGGGCTAAGCTTCCTCAAGCAAAAAAAAATGGAAGATTGGCAACAGATGTCAGCTCAGGGCTAATCTTCTTCAGCAAAAAATAAATGAAAAAATAAAGGAACAAATACATTTACTAAAGAACATATGGGCACCTCTGAACATGGGATCCTGCTCCCAGTGCTGGCAGGATGTGGCCTGAACAACATCCTCTCCTGTTTCTGAAACTATTCAGGCTCCAGTGTAATATTTCTCACATCTTAGTCCATACGTCCTTGTAACAAAAGGTGGCTGCATCTGAACGCCATGAAAGTCTGTGGTTGTGCATTTCCCAATATCAGAAATAGGTAGTGCCTTTGTTAGGGTGAAGAGGATTTGGGTGACAGCAATGCTTAGGTAAGAGAAAGGCTAATTAATTAAAACATTCTTCTTCCTAGATAGTATGATTCTTGAATAATGAAGTATCAGTTCCTACCAGCGTCAAGCATCTATGTTCTTACTTCTTTTTGTGTTTCAATTTGTGGTTCTGAACTACTCATGAATTAGCATAATACCCACATCAGTTGCAGACAGTGGGTGAAGAACACTTTGCAGTACTCCACAAGTCATATCACTCTTAAATTTAAATATGTGTGCAACTAGATGTAAATACATGAAGCATGAAATCAGTTCTTTCACTGGCAACTAGGTTAACATTGAATGCTAGAATTGTGAATAGTGTTACTTTAATCAAATACTTAATAAAATTTAAATGAGTTTTTAAAACAAATTAATGTCGGCTTTGTTCAAATAATTCTGTGTTTTTTATCATTTAGATATTTTTAATAATTTAAAAGAAAAATACCCTTTTTAAAGTACATATAAATGCATTGACGTTTTACTGAAACACAATAAACATCCAGGAAGTACACACATTATAGCTCTGAGAATTCACATTAACTGCACACCCAAATAACCAGTGTCCAGATCAAGAAAGAGAGTGTTGTCTGCACCCAGGAGCTGCACAACGCTTTCTTCCAATTGCTACCCCTTTCCCCAAGGTTAATCATTATTACATCATTACAATCCCTTCATCTTCTCTATATAACACATAATATCAATAATTATAGGAGTAATATTCCCTCATATTCACAGGTGCCCCCCAGACTCAAAAGGAGGGCATGATACAGGGAGGGGGAATTGTGAGGAGCATACTGCAATTTTGCCTACCACATTAGGCGAGCCATTTTCAGGTGCTATCTGTTTTACAGAAACAAAGTCAATTCATCAAGATCACACACATAATGGGTGATAAAGCTGAGACCAGAAATATAAGTATTCTAACACAAACCAGTGATCTTCCTACTATATTAAACTAGGTTCGCCCTGTTCATCGTCTTCCAAATGTCTTTCCGTTTGTCTGTATATTAACACCGTTTAAATATGGCAACTGGAACTAACAGTTTAGGAATATGAGGATTTCCTTTAAAAAAATAATTGTATAGACCTTCGACATTAGAGAACTGATACTTTTATTTCATCAGACTATAGCAATAATCATTATGCATATTGAGTAATAGATATTGTTAAATAAGTCTGTGCCTTCAACTCCTCAGAGGTCCAGAAAACCCCGGTTGGGCACTGCTCTAAATGGCATCTGTCTAGTAGAGAGTAGAATGGACTCACATCTCTTGTTTTAGTCTGAATTCATATTACTTTCAGTGCTTGCCCACATTTTAACCACCAAGTGAATTAAAGGACCTCTGACGCTGTGCTCCCTCAAAGATAGTTTTTCAGCAATCATGACAAATAATCCTTTCCTACTTAAAATGTTTTAGGACAATGACTTAGGAAATTTTCAACAAGAAGCATGGATTGACAAATTCGCATATACCAAAGTGTGGCTGGAGCAATTTCCTACTTAATGTGATATACAAAGTACTCGTCAGCTTTAAATATATATGAAACAAGTGTTCTTTGCTTTTATTGACACAATCTTTGCTCCACTTAAGAAAAAATAAGTGGCATATGAGAGCCCAGGCTCCAATTGAGGAACACAAGGCCTGGGTTTTTGCTTATGCAGAGGTTAGAATCAGATCCTCTGAGAGGCACTTCCAGCCTCATTCTGCAAGAATCTACCCGACAGGAGACTTGAGACACTGCCGAGACCACTGGAGGCAGCTCTTCATCCCACATAAGTTCCCAGTTGTTTCAGTCTGCCAAAATAAGAAGGTAATAATTGGGGTGGGAGACAGACAGCCAGGCACAGAGAATTATACCCGGTTCACTGTGCCAAGATGCAAAAATGTGCTAAAATATCTCAGATGCTCCCTGAAGCAGCCACGGAAAACACTATCCACTTGCCCTCATCTGGAAACCACAAGTGCTTCTTATAGAATGTTCTGTGGCTGATGCTGGCAGGGGTAAGTTTCCACACAGCAAATAGAGTAAATAAATGCAGTATTCGCTTTTTAAAAGTTAACTAACATTGCTGATTTCCAACTGCTGTAGAAACACACAACTGTCAAGATGTCCCTGGGAGAATTGTCATTCTTCTATTTCATGAAATCGATGATATTAATCTACTTAAAATTATTCAGCAACACACCTAAAGCCTCAGAGCAGACAGAGAGAGATCTTTTTTGAAGATAAGTAAAGCAATGTTGATGTGTTGTGGCTCTTCTTCCCATTGATTTCCATTCTCTGCAGTAACCATAGACTTCTGGAGTTGGAAGAAATCTCAGAGATTGGGCCTCCTGTGGCCCTTTTACTGAGCTTTTCCAGAGCTAGGACATGAGCCTCTTGATTCTTGTGTCACAAAATCAGCATCAGGTTATACATACACTCCCTCCAAACCACGTCCTGCCCTCAGTTCAGTTGAGGACCCCACCCTCCACCAATCTCGTGTCCCTTTTCACTGAATAGCTGAAGGACACTTGAAACTGTTCCTGTACATCTGTGGCTCAAACACACTTCCTTTGTAGCCTAAATGCCAGTCCCCCCTCTCACCCAGTAGATCCCATAGCCAAGGTGACATGACATTTCTCTTTCCTTAACAAACTCTATCTTATCAAGAGTGACCACAGGCCTGCTGATTCTGATGTGATCAGCAACTCCAACATCATGGGGAGCCTTCGAAGTGTCTGCCAAGAGCCCCCAAAATCTGTCGAAATTCTATCTCCTTTAGGGCGAGTTCTGAAAATGTTTCAGTTCTTCTGAACAATTTTTCCAACAGTTTGATTCCTCATAAGATAACAAATCTTCCGGGTAATTTCTCTGCAGTTCTATTTCGCATTAAATCTTGCCATTATTGCTTCGCTCCCATTGTTTTTGCATTTACACAAGCCCTTTTGCTTCTCCTCATCACTATCTTATCTTTCTTTTTCTCTTACAGATTAGCACTACCTTAAGATAATGACCTCCATCTTTTTTCTGCTCTGAAACCCCTGACCCATTGGGCCCAGTGGGAGTTCTTCATCTGAAAATTCTGGAGACCTACCAACTGCTAGAAATTTTCTGCAAAAAAATGTGTATATGTGCATATTTGCTTTTATCTAAAGAATTAATCACAGCTTTAATCAGATTCTCAAAAGACTGACATCTAGAAAAAGGTTGGGATTGATTATTCTGTGACATCAGACCCATACAATTCACTCACTTTTTGCTTCTGTGACTCTTTTTGTCTCTCCTTCCATTGGTGACAGCCCCTCCCCTTCCCTGCTGCCCACACCTCAAGCACTCATCAGCCTACAGTATGGAATACACATGCCCCTCATTTTTCTGTGGCACCTGTAAGCATCCAAAGGATTATCGCCAGTTTAGCCTGAAACTGTAGGTCGAAGATTTAGTATGGGATGATTATGACTAAAAGGGACACTCTCTCCAGAACAGTAACTTTGTCTGATAGGTAAAAGCAGATCATGGATCATGGACTCAACACAGTCTGGGAGGGGCCCCTGTCTTGGTTATTAGACATTATGCAAATAGTCAACATAATACTGCTAAACTTAGAGACCAGAAATAGCTCGCAAATATACATTCACGAGTGTACAACCACAAAGCTCGATGTACAAATTTAAGATTAAATTGAGGGGGAGGGGGCCGGCCCGGTGGCGCAGCGGTTAAGTTCGCACGTTCCGCTTCTCGGCGGCCCCGGGTTCGCTGGTTCGGATCCCGGGTGCGGACATGGCACTGCTTGGCAGCCATGCTGTGGTAGGCGTCCCACGTATAAACTAGAGGAAGATGGGCACGGATGTTAGCTCAGAGCCAGGCTTCCTCAGCAAAAAGAGGAGGACTGGCAGTAGTTAGCTGAGGGCTAATCTTCCTCCAAAAAAAAAAACAAAAAACAAAAAAAAAACAAAAAAAAAAAATTGAGGGGGAGGCAGGGGAGGAGAGGAGGCTGGGTTACTCAGAAAAGACTGGGTTGCAGCCACCGGCATACACTGCCAAATCTAGTCAGTGAAATAAACCTTGTGCTTTTTTGATCAAGTATTCCCCAGTCGCGTACTGTTCTTAGAGAGATTGGCAGGCTGCCTATATTTTATACAGTTCTAATTAACTTTCAAAGCAATTTTCAGAAAGTAGCAAACTGAGGAAAGATTGTATATAAGCTGGAAGTTGCTTATTTATTACTTTGGTGAATGTAAAGACAGCTAATATATTTCCCCAGGAGAAATTATTATCGGCACTGTATCATTATAATATCACATGACAGCCTAACCAAAGGGCCTCTTTTTATTTACTTCGTAGTGAAAATGAGAAAAGCATGAATAACTTATTAATATATCCATGACTGATTAGTTACCTGGTATTCAAGAAACCGGTTATGAATATCAGCTTCTGCTGTAACAAAATGTTTGTTTCAAATTTATTTCTTCAATATAAAACCCATGTAATGAATCACATGCCTTACACAGACAAATGTCAGAAAATAAAGGTGATTTCAGCATATTATTATCAGCAGAACAGTAATTTGAACAAACACTCCGTGTTTTGAATGTTGCCTGTAGGTGAGAAACTTCAATGTGTGCAACACTTTAAATGAGGTTCAAGGTCACCTTCCAACAATGGGCTATGATTGATGGCCTGGGCATTTCTAGTTCTCCGTGATGCTACACCAAAATAGCAGTTACAATGACTTTTCTCTATGTTTTGTCAAACGCCAGACGTTGGACACTGCTGTTAGAGGCAAAGTTGGGATCTCAGTAAGTTAAGGGGACCTTGGGATTCATTTGGTGATATGTTGGGTAGAAATTTAATTTTTGATGTTTTTATCTGACTCTCTCTAGTCAGTAAAATAAATATGCAGTTGATTTATGAAAGATTATTTTAACCCTTAATTGGCATTGCACGACTTCTTTAGACAATAAACAGATTTGAACGCAGGCTAATATTAGAGGGCACATTTTTGCCTCAGTCCAGTGGTTACAATTCCATGGTAGGCATAAAGAAAAAGATCTATTTTGCTACTACAGACAGTGTCTACCCTGAGGTATTGAGTTACCATGCAGTGATGAATATTTCCAAGACTTTCAGCTTTACTGAACATCTGCTTTTCACAACCACATTTTAAGGGGAAAAAATCTATGAGACAGAAAAACATACAAAATCCCCGGGACAGGAAAAAGTTCCCTCTCATCTCTTCCACAAACCAGCACCAGATTCCAAATTGAAACCACCGATCACAAGAGGACATTTTCAAGGATGTTGCTTTGCACCAGTCCCTTTTATGAAGCATAATTTGGGGGCGAAGGTGAGTATGGTTTGGAGGACAGCTTGCAACAATCAGAGTTTCCAAAACAGAACAGAGGGAGGCCAAAGGGATCAGACAAACAAAACTTTTCTCCTTCTCTTCAGGGATCAAGCAGATCCTGTTTCGTTTCTAAGACGCATATATCAAGTTGTCAGTCTTTTGCTACATAAAGTGGTAAAAGAGCTGGAGTCACCCAGACAGAAAAATCTGCAGAGAAAACTCTGGCTGTCAACGAAGTGGGAGATGCCACAGCCAGCCTGCCCTTCATGGCTGAAAAAACATGCATGCCTTGTCTTACCTAAAGTCAGGGTACTTGGCCCCTTTTCACAGATTATGTAACACTTTCCTGAAAAGCGAGGAACACTACCCACTTCATTGTGTGAGTGACAAGATGAAGGCCATCCATTGATCCCTATAGACATGAGCCGGGCACACAGCTCTCATTCACGGTGCTGTGAAAAGAACCCTGTGTGAGTTATCACTGAAAATATTTTCCCTTTGGATTCAAGTGCCTTGAGTCCTCTATTCTGAAGGTTCTCTCCTGGTTTCTATGTCCAGGAGGTTTCCGTGAGCAGAACAGTCTTGTTCTTAATGCTTTGAGACAGACCACATCCACCAACATAAAATCAGAGCAACATTCTATTATGTTTACTTCATATTCTGTTAAGAATACAAATATATTTCATTTTTAATGTTACAATAGTAATACAGTCATATCAGTTGTGGGATAACAACAACTGATGACCCCCCAAAACCAAAACAATAAAGAATCACAGAACTTCAGAATTTTTAAGCTAAAAATAGTTTAGGGGTGTTCAATTTTAGACCCTGCATTTTACAGAAGAGGGAAAAGATGTTTGCCAAATGTCTTAGGGCTTTCTCCCCTGTCGTGGATTTTCCCCTTTCTACTGAGACATTGCCATGAATATGCAAACATGTTCTGTGGTCTTCCTATTACTTAAAAACAAACAAACAGAAAAACAGCCCCCTCCCATCCCCTCTATTTCCCCTTAAGTGCCACCATATTCCTCTCCTACCTTCACAGCAAAGCCTCTGGAAAGAGGTATCTGTGGAGGTTGTCATGACTTTCTCATTTCAACATCTCTGCCCCCCTCGCTGCGCTCAGGTTTCATTTCCTATCACACTGCGGAGGCTGCTCTTGTCACGTCCTCAAAGATCTTCATGTTGCCAGCACCCAGCTATGATCTTCTTCTATGATTTATGTAAGAGCAAAACGGATATGTGCTAAGAATCATTTTGTAAATATCTCTTTCATTGATGTATGGAGCCTATTATATTATAGAAATATGTTGGTCTATGTTAAATATGATAGAAGTAGTTGAAAAGAATTTATCAAATGTTTACTGTATATTGAACAGTATAACAGACATCAAAAGAAGGTTAAAAATAATGTTCCCAGGGAAGTTTTCTTTCTATTTAAAAGGACAAAATAGGGACATCTACTAAAATATAAGGGCAATTATCAGTTTTATCCACAAGAGCAAACTGATAAGAACACAACAACTGTGTGTGTTCAAGTGAGTTAGGATACAAGACTAAACGGAAGCACACAGGAGGCCTGTACGCTCAGGAGATGGTCTTCACTTAGCAGAAAGTTGAGCCAGGAGTAGAAGGAGGTAGTCAAAAGGAGGAAATAAGCACCCTTACTAAACACCTGACATTAAACTCGAATAGTATACTATTGTATTTCCATTCAATTGACTCCCATGTTTTTCTCAAGATTCAGCTTAAACAGCTAAAGCCTCATCTCCTGAATCATCCCCTGCCCCATATCATAGACCCTCTCCACTGCCTCACTTTACACACTGCGTTGTCGTCACCTCACAATGTGTCTGTTTCCCCCATTCAACAGTGAGTTCTTCTTCCTCCTGTACCACAGTGACAACTGAGCAGTGACTGGCACTTAGAGCTGATCAAAAAATGCTTGCTGTTTGACTCTTAATGCATGCAACAACCCTGAGAGGAAACTATTACCATTGTTAATATCACAGAGAGAAAACAGAGAATCCTAGAGATCAAAGAGATCCTAACCCTTAAGGAGCACAGCTATGACTACGTCAAACCCAAGACTTTAGGACCTGAAGCCCAAGCTTATTCTATTATCCCGTGTTGTCTTCTGAGCAGTATTCCTGAAAAATAGCAGATAACTCATTCCAGGGTTGTAGACAGGAATTAGTAAGTAATATGTGAGAGACCGAAATCAGATTGATTTGTTTAAAGCACAGGGTCTCGGTTGAAAAATCATGGGAACTGTTGCTTCTTCTCTTGTTTTGCCATAAGCTTTGGTTCTCTCTCTCTCTCTTCTCTTCCTGGGTGACCTCAATGACCCCAATAAATTCAACTGTCATCTGTATACTGATGATTCCAAAACACATATCTCTAGTCCAGATTGTTCTCCTGAGGCTCTGAACCATATATCCATCTGCCTCCTAGACGTCCCCCTGGATGCCGCTGTGGGCCACTTAACTTGATGAGGAAGTTTAAGAGTCTCCAAATATTTTTAAAGACTATCACATTTTAAGAATTAGACTAGATCAGTAGGTTCCTGAGGAAATTACTGGAATGAATGATTCAAGTTATAGATGTCAGTTTCACCTGTACATAATGAGACACTTAATATGCCACTGAAATCCACCCTAATTTTCCCGAGCTTAATTTTCAGGACATCACGTGTTCAGCTATGTGCTCTAATCACATCCAACTACTTTTCTTCCCTGACCGTGCCCACACTTTTACGCTTTGATGCTCCTGCCCCGTTGTCTACACAGATTATACACCTACTCACCCTCGTTCTATCAGTCAGGATCCAACCAGGAAAATGGAAACACACTAGGTATTGCAATAGAGGGATTTAGGACAGAAATCAGCTTACACATGCTGTGAAGGCCTGAAAAAGAGGACACTGAGGTAACCCAGAAATGATAATAGTAGGGAGAGCTCCACTTATCAGATCCAAAGAACTTGAAGGAGAGCCCCGTAGAGTTAGCACTCAGACTTCTGAGGTGAGGATCCTACCTGGTTGCTGCTGGAACCTCAGAAACTGAGAGGAAGGGCCCTGTGGAGCTGGAGCACAAAGCTCCTGCTCATACCTCAATGGGACAGGATTGATGCTCCAGTCCTGTAAGAAACAGGAGGTTGGAACTCATGCTCACTGGGTTTTGATTTCAAACCAAGGTCTACAGAAACCAGTGCCTGGTGCTCCAGCCCTAAACACACCACAACTCCCACTCCTTGTTTCTCTCCTTTGCATTCCATTCTACATACTGCTGCCAAAACGCTCTCCCTGGTGACGCCACACTGACTATGCCGTACCCTTTCCTAAATCCCTATAATCATTCCCTGTTGACTACCATTTAAATACATGTCCTCTCTCCTGTGCTGAAGGCCTTCTACACCCTTCTAGCCCTTTTCACTGTTCCGTAAGTGGTCTCTAGGCTCCCACAGGACCTCATTCATGTTTAGAAATGCTGTACGTTTTCTATCTTCAACATCTGATAGGCCACAGATCTCAGCCTTGTCTTGTCTCTTAATTTATTTTCAAAAAATAATGCTCATGTATGCAAAAGTCACCTGGGTTTTCATCTCTGAGAGGTCACAACCAGAGTGAATGAAGTCTCTGCTGTACAATTAAAACTTGGCATAGTTTCATTGAAAATAAGGGGCCTAATTTTAGCCAATTAAAACTCAAGTGCCAACTAAATGTGTAACTGAGACTGAAAGAATTTAACTCTGTCAAGGCAAAATTTTTACACTTTTCTGATTTTCACATACACTGTAGACTGGTTAAAGGGGGTAATTTCTAAATTCTCTGCAACTCAACACTAAGATCCTGGTTTGGGGCCATGTGCACATACAGTCGGTGGAACTGAGGTTTACTGCATGCGAGTTGCAGCATTTCAGAAAATTATAAGGCAACATTTTTCCTTATTTGCCCTTTGAGTTGCAAAACTAGTTTTCAACAGGAAAAGAAAATTTGCTACTTACTCTTGAAAGGTGTCTCTTCAATGTGTGAAAACACTAAGGTGAAAATGTCAAATATTTCACATTTCCTTGAGCCTGTGAAATCTAAAGGGATGTGAGATTTAGCTTTATTCAGATGATTCAGATTGCGGGTCTAGGAGCATCTCCTGCCCATGTGTGTCTCCTAATGTTCCCCTGTCATTTTACTTTTTAAAAGGCAAATATTAAAGATTTTGCTCTTCCCTTTGAGGTACAAAACTACTATTATTTCCCTTTATGTAGAAAAAGATAAAAATTACCCTAAAACTCTGAATTTGTGATTAAAAAGGGCAAATCTTATATGACACTTAATTTCTTACAGCACTTTAAGTCCAGTTTCTTTGTATAAGTTCCAGATCACCTTCTGAATGATGAGAACCTAAATATGAGTACTCTTTTTTTTTGCCAAGAATTTGCCTATATATCCAAATTATGTCAATCCATAGCATATTCAACTTTCAGAGTAAGTTACTCTTTCATTTAACCTACCTTGGGTACCTACCTGCCACCTGCTCTGTATTAATGCATAATTCCTTATGTCATTTCTGGATCTCTTCCAACAGTTATGGGTCACAATGACAATATGCCACTCCATTGGCTGAGCACTTGTTTGCAACAATGAGCTACACATGTTGGCCAATACTGCCACAATTTAACGCTTCTGTTCCTCTTGTCACATCTGAATGGGTGGCATCTGGTCCAAATTTTGGGTCCCTTTGAGGATGCGTGATAGGTAACTCTCATCTGGATAGCAGAGACACTTGACCAGCCAATTACGTATTCTGGAATCCAGGAAGTTTATGTAGGTGAGGATAATTAGTCTTAAAAATAAACTCAGAATAAAAAGCCTCAGGAAGTGGAAACCAGCCAGGATCCCATCTAAGAAAAACAAATCGAGTTGGATTTTAGATTTTTGGAGGTTTAAAAAAATCATTTACATAAAAATTTCCTTGAGTTTGAGATTATGTTTTAATAACACCTGTAAAAGCAATGTTGACCACTATTGTATTGTATTGAATTGCTTTGGAGGAACTGGGTATTCAAAATGCTAAGTAAGTAGGTCTTGATTTTCCAAGCTAGCTTACTCCCTCCTACCGGCAGACAGCTCACAGCATATTCCTTCTCTAAGCGCAAGTGGAACTTCCACGCCGGGGGCAGGCATCTCTCCTTCTTCCCTGCAGGCACCCATTTTACCGTAAGGTGTTCCAAACAGAATATTTTCTTGGTTCTTCATGGTAACACTACTATTGCTTATTTATTATTTACAAAAGGAGAAAGGCATATTTTAAATTCTACTTTTCCAAATTTATTCTTATTCTACATAGGATTATTTTAAAACTATCTTCAAACTATTCAAATAAAGCTAAATTACAAAAATGGGATGGGAAATATATTTTATTAACAAGATTTTGCACATGAATAGTAAGCCTGAGTAAAAGTTTCAAGCTATATTTTTTGTGTCCTACCATTGAGAGACTGTACAACAGAAAATAAATACTTCCAATGAGAACTGTCAATGCTTTTCTTGAATTGAAAGTAGACAGTCTGGTCAGAGTATAAACACTTGTTTTATGTTATGAATTTACTCTGAAAGAATTTTTTACTTTTAATAGCAGAACTAATTTGGAAATATAGAACTTGACTCAAAAACATAATGCCTACACAGACGTTAATAGTGCTACTTTGTAAGTGGTAATTCTGGATTTTTGAAGGAAAAATGTGTTATAAAATGTTTCATTGTGTCAATCTTATATAATCAAAATCAAATTATGTCAGACATTTTAGATGAATTAAATCGAAGGATTTCAAAATTATATACCATTGTATAAAATATTTACCATACAGAGTAAACAACATAAACATGGGAAGAGAAGTAGACCAAAACAGGGACTGTGAGAAGAAAATAGCCACAAGTCTAATTTGAACAAAAAAGATGCAAAACTTTTACACCTGGAAATTGTAATTATCATCAAGTTCAGGATTAATCTCTTGTCCAACTGAACACAATGACAGAAAAAAAAATGGTAAAAGTATTAAGTTGAATGTGAGAAATAGAAACATGAACATACTATTTTAAATAACCCTCAGACAATATCAAACGGAATCTAGGATCTGTCACTTCTCTTGTTTCAAAAGAAATAAATATTAGGAGCAGACAGACTCTGAAAAAGATTTTCCTCCTGTTACTAATATATTAAAGATTTTTATAGCCAGGCCCTCCCACAGGGTAAAACCAACACACCTGATTTCCCTGGCATTATACTAGATTACAGCTGGGAATCAGTTACCGTCTTGACTCTTAGATTCAACAGCCATATTTTCATAATTACTCAAAAATGTTAAACAGATCTGTAAGGAAATAAATTGTGAGACAGTTTGAAAATGATCAATAATAATAACAACGGCTAATAGACCGTTTGTTAAGTTACACATAAGGTCATCACTTTGAGTGCATTATCACATTTCCTCTATCAGATTAATATTAGACGGAGAAGTAGACATTATTGTGACTATTTTTCAGATAAGGAAATTGAGGTATCAACCGTTCTTCAATTTGAGGTGTGACATATTATGATTAAGATGGCTTTCAAACTAGCACTGACTGAGAGACTGTATTCTATTGTGACTGTAGAAATTTGGATTTAGACCTAAGCACAGTAAAATAACATGTATAATCATATACATCAACTTTTTTATCTCTCCTTTTGTCTCCAAAACTCGATAAAAATCACAGGGAGCTTAAACGGAAGATGCGTCTGAGAAACTCCCATCAAGAGCACATCCCAGCTTTTCAACGATTGTATAAGCCAGCGTTTGTTAAGTGCTTCCTCTGTCCCAGGCACTCTTTCAAGTGTTTTACGTGTAGTAACTCTTTTCATATATGACCATCTTATGAAGTGAGTATTTCTTATCTCCTTTATACCAAAGGGTAAATAGAGAGAGAAAGCCACGTGGTCATATGGCCTCAACAGTGGCAGAGGCGAGATTCACATCTAGGCATTTGGCTCCAGTGTCTGCCTTCTTAACCATCATATAAGGCCTCTTTTACATTGACACTGATTTTACCTAAATGACATTTCCAGAGATACTTCCAGGGATCTGTGGCTGACAATGCAGAACATACACAGAAATTAGTGGGAATGACACTTACTTAGCACCCTCTCTGCATGCCAGTTCCAACGCTGAATTACATAGGTTTAATCAAAATTTTTAAGTTAGAGAGTAAGTCTACCCCTCTCAAAAATCAAAGGATTTTAAGAGCCATCATAATCACAGGCGTCACACAGCATGCTTTACATGAGTACAATGCCTCGATCAAAGTCAACGTCTGCTAAACATGAATGGGATGCCAGAAATCTCCAACTCCAGAGTGGATGGTTTCTTCATTATACTCTGCAAAAAGCGTAAAAAGTCTTCTTACTTAAAAATATTTGAGGAAATAAAATGTTAACAGAATATTTGAATACAGATTCAAGGCAACAATGAAAGTTGTATCACATTACATTCTCTGCCAACAAAATGGCTAACTCCCGGTACATCCTCAAAAAAGTCAAATATATACAAATACGTACATCCATAAATATTCACATTGAATAAAGAAGAAACTTGGCTATTTCTCCATTCTTCCAGACTACTTTTTTGCAAATTTCTTCCATATATCTTCTACTCAGGCCAAATGAAACTACTTCCTACTTCCTAAATACCCTATATCCTTGGAAATTATTTGGAACGGCTTTACATTCTTTGGAATATCTTTCTCATCATGAAATCCTATTTATCCTTCAAGACAGTTTACAAATCTCACCCCCTCGGACAGTGCTACACCAACTTCTCTAACTTGTCAAGCTGGCAATTATCATATAGCAATGATATTGTCTCATATGTATTCCTTTATATATTTGTCTCTTACTAGACGGACTGTTTCTCAATGCACAAACTATGTTCCTTTGCTTCATTTAAATTTTTTTAACCACATTATCTTTGATTCATCTTCTCCTAGAATTAAAAGGTCTGCATCATATGTTGATTATTATAGGGGTAGTTTTAAGAGTTCTAAGAGAACAGATATTTTAGACAATTTTGTTGATTTGCCTCTTTTTGTCTTTGTTTTCTGCTTTTGTTTTTACTTTCAATGACTATTCCAGTTTTTAGTCGTCTCTCCCTGCAGACTTTATTTCTGGTATTTTTATATTTAGTTCTCTAGAAATATTTCTTTCTCTCATCCATCTTTCTTTTTACCTTATTCATCACTCAGTGGTATTTGTTGAGCAAGATTACGGAAGCAGCAGTAATGAATCGATGATCCTTGCCTTCATAAAGCTTATATTTTTACTCTGTGATTTTTTGCATGGCTTTCTGCTCCATTTCTTCTATTATCCTAGTCAGAATATTAAATAGTTTTGTAACACTTCCTCTGGTTCTTATATAGAAATGTTTTCAGAGATGTGAATTTGTTCTGAATGTTCAGAGAAACACTCCATCTCCTTTCTGCAGGTTACTGTGCGTAGCTCCTAGTGGGATCGCTGGTGTCTACCAGCTTTTCAACTACTATGGCTCTTCCACCCTGATCAAAATCTGCTCCTTCCCCTACTGCCTGGTTGTCGACACTGTAAAGAGACCAGTAACTGATAACACGAAATCCCCAGTATAAACTCTTATAAGGATAGTTCCTAGATCTGTTCTATGTTTCAGGCATGTACAGCATTACCACCAGCGCCTCCTCTACCTCATTGCTCACCCGCCTCTCTGACCCCTGCACAAATCTCTGTCCAGCAGTCTCACTGGATGTAAGAAGAAAGGCACAACTGTGGAACAGTGGGGTAGGATGAGGAAGCAGCATTCTGGCTGTCTCCAGAAAGCAGTATCCACACATTAAAGGGATGCTTTTACTCTCTTAGTTGGTATAATCTTTGTAGTTCCACCCAGTAGACAGACATTGAGAGAATGGCAGGCTTCCTAAAATCTCTAAGTCAAATTCTCAGTTTTCTGAAATTATGGGCCCCATATGGGATGCACATTACCCTGTGCAATCTACTTCCAATAAATTTGTTGTTAATGAACATTTTCAGATTCTGGCAAAGGGTTGATTACTACTTCTAGTGTTTATTATGAATGTTTTCATCATTATCTGTGTCTTCATAATTATTTTAGTGAGCAGTTAGGAGAGTCAGCATTAGAACCTGCAAGAGATATACCATTTTCAAACTGAAGTCTAACTTTTAAATTTTAAAGCTAAAACATTCAAATTCTCTGATTCCTATTATGACAATTAAGCTTTAAACCAAATAAGGAAGTGGTTTAAATTGTGAAAATAGAATTTTGCTGTATATGACATAGAGAACCTATGAAGTAGAGAAGTGTAAGTGTCAAAAACTGTGAAGGAGCTATAAAGAGTTTTACCTTATTTGGAAGCTAACCAATTAGCCTACTGCAGCTACACTCATGGCAGAAGATATGAGAATCTTGGGTCAGAGACAAAGAAAAGTTTATTATTCACAACAGTAGTAGTAGCTAGAGCATCATCACTTTTACACCAGTTTCCTGAGGCTCAGTTCCCACAAGACAATGCAACAAGGGCTAGATGCATGTATCAAGGGTGTGTGCAGTAGGTCATGGTACAGAAGAGGAATTTCAAGCTTAGGAAATGCTAATATTTTGTAATGGACTAAAAGCAAGCCTACCCAGCCTTTTCTCCAGAAGGAGATACTATCTTTATTATACTAGAGAGTAATTATGCTTTCCCTTTGCTCTGGAAGGAGATACTATAACTTCCAAGACTGCATTATACCAACATCCTTGAAAAGATAGTCCAGAATAAATGGCTGCCGTTGGCTGTGCTGATAAGCTGTGCAGAAATTCAAGAGAGCTATGGAGTATTGTCTCAACAGTAGAGAAAGAAAAATAATTCACATTTTTAAAGCAATTATTATAATCCAGGTGCAGCAAGAAGTGCTTTATGCACATTTTTTTAATTAAATCTTCACATCTTATGAAGTATGAATCATAACGTTTGTTTTACAGAATCTCAGCTACACTAAGTCATCTTCCGAAGTCACCCATCTGCTAAATATAGTCGGAATTTGAACCTAGATTTACCTGACAATGAGTGCCTTCTACTTTAAGTTGGAGTTTAATTTCAGAAAATAGATCCTTTTCGAGAAAAATATGTTACCACATTTTTCAATGAAAAAGTGACCAAAGTTTAATGGAAAAAAAATAATTACTTGATAAGAGAGAGTTTTTTTTAAGTTTAGAATTTTTCTTTTAAAGTTTGCAAAAAAGTATTTAGCTGATATTTCTAGAAGCTTCCACCCCAGAGAAAGAATGAAGCTGAGTGACTGTTTAACTGACAAGGAGCAGCTAGAGGCTGCCTCTTCCGGAAATTGCCAGGAGCTCAGTACCTTGGACATCTCCCCAACATGTATGGAGCTTACAACTCCGCGCACATTAACGTTGTTCTAGAGAATGAAAAAATCCTATTCCTTTCCATTCTTGCACCAAAAAGCAGTATATTACCAACAACATCTGAAATTATCTTTGCTGTATACCAATTGATACCTTTGAGATTTTTCTTAAATAACTCTAAAATTTGGGTAAAGAGTGACTGTCCAGAAATATAATTCACCTTATTTAAAATAACAAGTACGCTTCTCCATGAGCACTTCCTAACTCATATCACTTATCTTCCTCCACAGCACTTATCACCAACATATTACATATTTTATTTGATAGCTTGTCTGCCTCCTACAATTAAAACATAAGCTACATGAAGGCAGATATTTCCATCACTTTTCTTCATGCCCAGATTATCCTCTATGCCTAAAACAGAATATAGTTTGAATGAATGAAAATGGCTGGATGGTTCTCATGCAGTAATTTAGGTGTTATATAAAATGTTTCTCATTTAATCTGTAATCACATTCCAAATGTCACCATTAATGTAAAAAAAAAGTGAGCTTTTGCTGGTTTAAGAATTCATATTTTACATTTATATGTTTATATTTGTGCTTTGTGAATTTCCAAAAATTATAAGTTTCTGAAGCAATAAATACACCATTTTAAAAAGACTGATACTGTTAAAGTGGAGGCACAATAAACGAGGTGGTTTTTAATTCTTTCCTAAAATAATGGCATTGGTTCTTTTTTGTTCCTGAATCTATTTCAGATCCCCAAAAACCAAAAATGTGACACACACCTTATAGTTCCCAACTTGCAAGAACATACATGCAGAATAGAAGGAGAAGCCCTCAGGCTGTTTTAATGTTGATTATCTACACTCAGCTGCAATTCTTGCAAGAACTCTTGAGACTGACCTAGTTCTCAAGGTGTTCCGCTGGTGAAAGAGGACACATCTCTTAGATCAGGCTGTCACACGGTGGAAATAATCACCAACAGATGGTGATAATCTGTTACCAGTCTAATGGAGATCCCTGAAGATATGCTGGGCAATGAAGTTTTCACTAAGGACACTTGCTACTAAAGTATAAAGTGAATAAACAGAACATCCGGTACAGCTGGAAGGGAAGCTGCTTCTGATTAGAGAGGAGGAATACACAGCCAGCTTAAGCTCCAGTGGCAGAAATCACTCTACATCAATTTCTGTATCTACTCTTGACTTTTAGCCTTGTTGACTATTCAACCACTTACCCTACTGTTCCCTGAGCATCAGATGTACTTAGTGACAGCTGTTGGATCAAACACACCTAAAGCATGTGGACACACACACCCTGGCCTGTCTGGGAGAATTCATGTTCTTTATTTTTTGGGTTTAGACAGGGAGCAAGGGTCAAGACTGTTCAGAATTTATTTATTTGCTCATCCTTATGGTAGGATGTATAACCTGGATGTTATTAAGATATGGAAGATTTTTTAAAGAGGCTTTTTATTTGTATGGTTTCTTCAGACTTAGTCAGCTAATGCCTGTTATGGACAATAGTAAATGTCACTTAATTAAAAAATCACAAACTAATAATGCTGTATATAAACTTGCTACTCGAAGTGTGGTCCACAGACCAGCAGTATCAGCGTCATCTGGGAACTCATTAAAATTACAGAATTTCAGCCCCACCTTAGACACACTGAATTGGAATCTGCATTTTTTCAAGATTTTCAGTTCACACGTAGGCACATTAAAATTTGAGAAGCATTCCCCTGACTCTGTAGTATCTTCACATGGGCTTCCCAAGTTACAAAGAGAATTCCAAAATATAAGCTTTGTATAGTGAAAGGATAAATTGAAATATGCCACCATGGTGCGATGATGTTGCTGGTCTCCAGAACTGATCCTTGGTAAATTTCCCCTGTCTATTTATCAGAGTGATATCAATTCCAGCGGCCCAAATCTATGTGTTCAATCAGCAGACTGTCTCATAAACTTCTATATTCACACATACCTCCTGTCAGGCTCAACCTCAGTGTATTCAAAGCGGAACTTATTATTCTTGCCCCTCCCCCAATTTTTCTCCACTTTTGTTCCCTATCTTGGTGAAAAGCTTTGCCATTAACAGCATCTGAACAAGAAAAGTTAACATGTATCATGGATTCTTTCTTCTCCCTCTCTTCCACATATGACATTTCTCATTCATTACACCTTCAACATACCTCTTGAGTCTCCCTCAGCTCCCCTTTCTACTGCTGTTGTTTTAGTGCAGGCCTCTGTTATTTCTCACTCCATCTATTCCTATAAAATTCAACTAGTCACCTTATCTACCATCTTGTCTCCTGCTGGAGAACTTTCTAAAACATAAATATGATTATGTCATTTGATTAAGCCCTTAAAAATAAAACCTTATGGCTGCTCTTTTCTTATAAGATTAAAACCCTTAAAAATCAGACCCAAACTACCTTTCCAAATTCATTTTTAGCCTCTAGGGTCCTTGAACTCTTGACCCAATCCATAGAACTGCCTGTTATTCCTTGCAAATGAGAAGTCCTATTGCGTTTGGGTGCTTTGGAAATGCTTTGCAACTACTCAAATGCTTTCTCTCCTCTTTTCTGCATGATAACTCTTATTCATACTTCCAGATTCAACTCAAATGCCTTAATGAAAATAAAGAACCAAATAGAATTTTCTCTACCAGATGTTTTGGTAGGTCCATTGCAATCTATTACATATTCTCACATTTTACAACATGACTTTGATGATTCTCTCATCAGGGAGTAGAGTCTATGTCTTCACTCCTTGAATATGGGTTGGATTGGGACTTGCTTTGTCCAATAGGATGCAGTAAAAAGGACAATGTGCCAGTTCTGACCCTGGCCTCAAGAAATTTTCCATACTTCCATTCCTGCTCAGAGACACGCTACCACCCTGTGAACAAGCCCGGGCTAACCTCCAGAAGTCTGAGACTACTGTGTCTCTTGAAGTCATTCAAAACAACCTAATATCAATGACACCTACACATGTGACAGATGCCAACCAAAATCAGCAGAATTGCCTATTTAACCCTAGTACAACCTTCCTTCTGACCCAGAGATTCATGAGAAAGAAATACATGCTTATTGCTTTAACCCACTGGTGTTTTTCTGTGTGACCAAGTGACAGAAGGGAGATCCCAGGAATGAATCTAAACATACATGGACTCTTGTTAGATGACAGAATTGGTACTGCAGATCTGTCAGTAAAAAACTGATTTTTCAAAAAATGGTGCATGGATAATTGGTTATCTATATGAAAAGGAAAAAAGAAAAAGAAAAATGCAACCACTTATAGGTAATTTCAGGCAAAACTATAAAGATTCAGAAGATAATATAGGAGAAAAGTCTCATAACTTTGCATAGAGAAAGACTTCTTAAACAAAATAGAAAAGCACCAACCATAATGAAAAAGATTGATAAAATTATGCCATTAAAATGCAAAACTTCAAGTTCTTAAGGTATATTGTATAATGAGTAAAAAGAAAAACCACGGAGGGGGAGAAGATTTGTAATACATGCAGCTATCATTTGGAATACATAAAGAATTCCTACAAAGTGATACGGAAAAGACAGACAACACAATGGAAAACTGAGGAAAAGAACTGAGCAGGCACTTGACAAAAGTGATCAATAAATTTGTTAAAATGTACTCAACCTCATTAAAAGAAAAAAGGAAATTAAAATCACAAGATATTATTACAAACCCTCCACATTAGCAAGCATGAGAAGGTGGACGAATCAGTCTTAGATGGACACAATGAGATTGCACATTTTCTCCTGGTGGAATAGAAACTGGTCTAGCCACTTTGGAAAACTGGGATAATTTCATAAGACTGAAGATACTTCTCCCCTCTGACCTAGCAATTCCAGTCTTTGTTATACACCCTAGATCAGAGGTTCTAGTGTGGTCTCCAGGACCACCAGCATCCATATCACCGGAGAACTTGCTAGAAATGCAAATTTTCAGGCCCCCACCCCAGATCTACTGAATCAGAAACTCTGCAGGAAGAACGACGCAAATTGTGCTCAAATGAGTACTCTGAGTGACTCTGATGCTAAAATTTGAAAACCACTGCTCCAGACACTCACGTTTGTTTCCCCAGATGCATGTTCAATAATGTTCATAGCATTAGTATTCAGGAGCCCATACTAGAAACAACCCAAATTTCATCACCAGTCAGATGCATAATAGACTGTGGCATATCATATAATGGAATATTATTTACAATGAATAAATCAACTTCAGCTTCACGCAATAACATGGATCTATCTCACAAACATGATGTTGAGAAAAGAGAAGATGCAAAAGAAAACTTGCAGTCTGATTCTATTAATATAAAGTTCAAAATGGACAAACTAAGCTTAATAGAGGAATGCATCATTTTAAAAAAAAAAAGCAAAGGAACTGTCATCATTAAACTTGAAGTGGTATTTATCCGTCAGGAGATGCAATAAGGCAATGGCAGTGGCAATGTTCTCTTTCTTGTCCTGGGCAGTAATTATATGTGTGTTCACTTCACAATTATTTCCAAAATGTAAACATAGTTTTCATGTACTTTTAAAGATACATGATACACAGTGAGGAAAAAAAAGTGCACACACACACAAGATCTATTTATAAACAAGAATCGGAGGGTGCTGCAATTTTCATTCCAGAGGGACTGCATGTAAAGTTCTTAACAACACAGTTATCTATATGAGGTGCTCTTTAAATGTGATTTGTTATTATCATTAAAATTATTATATTATAATCATTAATTGAATAATATGAAGTTTTATTGGATGGGCTATAAATTCTGCTGAAACATTTTAAACTTGTGCTTTATAATAAAAAAAAAAAGAACCCTAAAAACTTATAATGAAGAGAGGATGAGGGTATCTATGTTTAAAAGACAGGTTTTTGCTGAACACCTTGTTACTTGTCCCTTTTTTTGAACTGATTGTGAAAGCTGTTAAGGAATAAGCACAGGTCAGTTGCAGCTCCCTAATAAAGAAATGAGTCCAGTTTTTCAGTGTTTAGCTCTGATACTCACTAGTGGTTGATAATGAATTCACAGATGGGATCCCATGGTAACGACCAGAGGGTACAGGAGAGTGAAATGTTGACACTGGATTGGAAAGTTTGCCGAGTAAGGCCTGGTATCAAAAGAAAGCCAGAATCGGAAAACCTCCATCAGCTCACTCAGTCTCCTCTTAGCGTTCACTCCCCTGACTGCAGGAGATGCACTAGACCCTTTCAATGAAGTCATGGAATCTCTGACAGATTTTTCCAACCACTCTGTCATTTCCTTCAGCAACAAGATGATTCTCAAAGCTGGTGAGTCACACGCTGTCCCAAAGCTAACAAGCAGAGGTTGTGTGCGGGTGTGTGGGGATCAGGAACAGGGCCAGACATCAGTGGGGCCAAATCCCAAGCTAAAAGGTTTTTACCTTCAGCCAGCTCTAATATTACCTTCGGGCAGCACGTGAATAATTAGGTAATATGCTCCCCTCTCCGAAAACAGTAGAAGTACAGTGCTACCTCCACGATAGAAGAGATTACATAACCTTCAGTATTTAAAAACAGCTTAAAGCCAAAACATAAAAAATGACATAATCGCTCCCAATTCCTACCCTGATCACGGCTTTAATCCTGTAGAAATAATTTGCTCTTCATTCTTTTTCTATAACAGAAGCGCCAGAGTTCTGGGCTGACACCTAGCTCAAAATAGATACGGGGCATGTCAATTAACACAGATGAAGAAATGGAAGGATCAACTATTAATCAATTTCAAAAAAAAGATCATATATAGTTGTGATGGGCTGAATGTTTGTGTGCCTCCAAATTTCATATGTTGAAGCCTTAACCTTCAGTGTGATGGTGTTTGGAAGTGGGGCCTTTGGGAGTTAATAAGGTTTAGATGAGGTCACGAGGGTGGGGACCCTACAATGGGATTAGAGTCCTTATAAGAAGAGGAAGAAACCACAGCTCTCTTTCTCTCTCCGCCATGTGAGGATACAGCAGGAAGGCGGTTGTCTGCAAGCCGGGAAGAGGGTTCTCACCAAACTTAACGGTACCGGCCCCCTGATCCTTCCAGTCTCTAGAACTCTGAGAAATAAATGTCTGTTTTTCAATCCACCCAGTCTACGGTATTTTAGTATGGCAGATCAAGCTAAGACAATAGTATAAGTACATAATATATGCATTCGTGTGTGTGTATACACATGCATATGCATATGTATAAAATAATCTGATGGCCAATTTCTAATTTAATACACTTTCTTCATAAATGGGAAGTCAGCTTACTATTATCTGGTAGCCGCTAAAAATCTTTCAGCACATTATTTCTTGGGACTACATTTTTCTCTTCTTTTCTAACAAGAAGCATTAGCATTACATTTAGCCAATAGAAGGACTACGTCCAGAATGTTCGGATATCTTCTATGCACATTTTTGTCACCATTTGGTGATGTCTCAGTACCTGCGTCTCCAGCAATGAAGACAACATTGTTGGCGTTTCTTCAGAGGTGGTTCTAAAATCCCCCTCCCCTCTCTATTCATCACTAGTAAGAGTGAATTTGTTTAAAATTTGTTTAAAACATTGAAAAAGTGTAATATGTTATTGTGGCTTAGGGAGTGATGGGAAAATAAAATATTTACATACGTATAAAATATTGAGGCAATATTTGATTTCTTTGCTGACAATATCTTTTTACTCATTTTCTGACTTGGATTTCCTATATTAGTCTTGTACCTATGCTCAGTGTGGTTTTTAAACACACAAAAACATAATGAACAATATGATATAAGAAATGACATTTAATTGTCCTTATTCATACGAGGGGGCACAAAATACTACATACATGTACAATAATTAAATCATAAGAATAACAATGACAGACTTAGCATATACTTCACAACTATGTCCCAACATATCACGATTTAATCCTAACATTATTCATGCCAGTGTGTGTTATTGTTTTCACTATCATTTTTTTCCTAAGGCTGAAAGAAGATAGTCCTTGCAGCAAATGTTATTATCTATTCTATAATATTTTTGATATATTAATGCTACTGGTATCAACTTAACATTAGCATGTGCTAATAATAGGATGTTTTTGTGAAGCCACTTGGAGATTTTTAGAAGTGACCTGAGGGATCCAAAAGAAGAAACCATCAACAACAGATCACTGGTTTCTTTGTTCTCCCTTCCAAAGTTCAAAAGGAAACTTTAAAAGGTTTCTTTTCAAACTAAGATGATACTATGAGAAACAAGTTTTAGAGAGTATGTGCTTCAAAAGGAAAGAGAAAATTTTAAAATTGACTCTGTTCTACCTCTAACCAGTCTTAATATTTAAAATTTCAGTAGCAATATTAATAAGGAATGTAACTTCCATTTGAGATAAATGTGAGTCTTGTCTGTATGAAAGAGACTGGAGAAAGAGAACCAAATAAGTCGTACGTTCCCATTATGTTCAGACTGACTGCTATAAAACTAGCTGATAGGATCGTTCTTGTGTATAAGCAGTGACCATAAAATATTAACTTCAAAGTATTTACCTACATCTCAATTTTAATAATATTAAGTGCAAAGAATTTGTCTACACCTACAACTTTTGCAGTACTCAATATTTAATGCCGTAAATATTCCATATGGTAGCATTCTATGGCAAAATGAACGGGGCATTGCATTTAAACAGATATTCAATAATGTATTATTTCATTTCCCTGTGGCTTTTACTTATTTTCTTATGTGGGTTGGGAAATAGCTGGTTGAAAAAAAAAATGCTTTGGTTTGCCTTTCTGAGTTTATTTTCCACTTGATAATAACTATTGCTATGCAAAAAACATCTCCAAACGTAGTGGTTGATGGATTGTGTGGAACAGCAATTTAGAAAGGACATGTTGGGTTTGTCTCTGCTCCATGATATCTAGGGCTTAGCCGGGAAGAGTTGAAGGTTGAGGGTGACTCGATGGCTGGAATCTTGTGGAAGTGTCTTCACTCCCATGTTGAGCGGTTAACATTAACTTTCAGCTGGGATTCCAGCTGGACTGTCAGCCAAAACACTTGCTCATGACCTCCTCATGTAGTCTCTCCATGTGGCTCAGTTTGGGCTTCTTTACAATATGGCAGTAGAGTTCCAGGAGGGAGAATCCAAGAAGAACTGTGCAGAAGCTGGGTGAACCTTCATGAGCTTGTCCCACAAGTCACAAAATGTTCAAAGAACATCACTTGCATTAACTCATTTAATCCTCCTAAGAGCAAGCAATGGCAGTCAGATGTTGGCAGGGGATGTAGTTATCTGAAAGCCTAACTGGGCTAGCCATGACCCAAGATGGTTTCCTCACATAGCGGATGTTCCTACTGGCCGTCAGCTCAGAGCTCAGCCTGTGTTGTCTGGAGAACCCCCAGGTGACCTTTCATTTCTTAGATAAGAGTATCAGGAAAACCTTGTGGAATCTCCATGACTTTTCCAACTCTGGTAGGCTGAATAATGGCCCCAGGAAGATGTCCACATCCTAATCCCCAATGCCTGTGACTACACTACCTTAACATGGAAAAGGAAATTTGCAGATGTGATTCGTTAAGGATCTTGAGATGGGGAGAGTACACTGCACTATCTAGGTGGGTACTAAATGTCATCACAAAGGTCCTTATGAAGCAGGCAAGAGGTCAAAGGTGGAAGAAGGGGTTGGGATGATGGAAGCAGAGGTTGGAGTAATGTGCTTTGAAGATGGAAAAAGAGAGCATGAACTAAGAAATATAGGTGACTCTAGAAGCTAAGAAAGGTAAAGAAACAGATTCTGCCCTAGAACCTCCCGAGAGAATGCTGACCTCAGCCCAGTCAAATTGCTTTTGGATTTCTGACCTTCTGAACTGAAAGATAATATATCTGTGTTGTTTTAAGCCCCCAAGTTTGCGGTAATTTGTTCCAGCAGCAATTGAAAACAAATACATCAATATAACCTCAGAAGCCACAGTGTCATTGCTGCTGCATTCTATTGGTTATAAATGAGTCAAACAGCCTTCAGATTCAAGAATAAACACAGACCTCCACTTCTCAACGGAAGAAATGCCTGAGAATCGCAACTATGTTTTACACTGGTATTATTAAAAATAAGAATAACGGCAACCATGAAGAATATAAACCTTAGACCATCAATCTGATTATCACCATACAAGTATTATTAGATACTAGCAATATTAATAACAAAAATATTAGTAACACTAGAATATCATGGACCATAGTCTACCAACATGATCATTCTTGAATTTAATCTATGCAGCATTTTTTTTTTACAGAAACCATACTTTCTAGATTAGTGGTTTGCAAGTGTTTTTGGAAATAGAACATCTGTAAGACAAGACGATCCTTAGAGAAAGTAAAAGAGGAAGTTACTTAAATTTCTCTAAATCTCAGTTTTCTGTAATAATTAGTAACTCCAAGTTTTGCTGTGCAAAATAAAGAGAATGGTCCTAGGAGAGGGTTAGTAAATAGCCGATCCCACTTTGATTTCCAGAGGAGAAATTGGGACTGCCAGTGACGCATGGAAAGGAAAGATGATGTCTTCCTCTTACCTGAAGTAAACGTGGTTGGAGTTGTAATGGGATTCATACTGATAACAGAGAAGAGGGTTGGCTATCGATTCCAGGATTCGAGGTGTGAGGTTCCCATCAAGTTGGTGGTATGGTAGCTTCTAGAATATTGCTCCTTCCATCAGCATGAGGCAGCATAAAAGTGAGCCTGAAAGAGACTCTTAGCACCCTGGGTCTTTTGCTTCACCTCAGCTGTGTCCTCTCACTTTCCAGTCCTTCTAAGATTCATTGTACTTTTCCTCTCACATCTCACCTCAGGCCTTCACTCTCATGGCGACATTTCTGGACCCTAATTCCAAACTGCTTCCATTAAAAATCTTTGAATCCAATTTCTCATTGTCTGATCACAACCTGTATCATGTTTACTTGCTCAGATTCCGCTATTAGGCCATTCTTTAATTCAGCCTAACCTCTAGCCCATTGATCCCATCATTTTTTTTCCACTGTGCGTCCACTGCCTCATGTCTTCACTTCCGTTCTTGTCCAGAACAGAGTCTAAGGCCGTTTGATATAACCAATCCATGCAAACACTCACAATTCTCTTGCCCATCTCTCTCTCCATAGGAATAGCTTGTCAACATCCCAACTCTGAAAAGTCAACCATCAACCTTCTCTATGTCAGAGTTCCATATAGTGGGAGAAAAGGGCGTGGTCAGATATAACGGTTTCATTCTAAATTCATGATCACAAACTTCAAATTCATTCTTAATACTATTTGGAATGCCTGATTGCCTGCTATATTTCCCATCCTTTGAGATGGCTAATTAAAACCTTTTCTTGTATCCTCTCATTTTCATGAAAACTCCATTCTCCTCTGACCTTCAATCTCCATTTATGATCTGAGAAAATAGAATTCATCAGAATCTCATCTCCCCATCACCAAAACTATAACCTACTTACATATATGCACCTATCTTCTTTGTCACTCTTATTAAAACTGGGAATAGGTCCTTCATTCTGTTATAACACTCTCTTTAAGAAATATTCTGGAGCTTGTCTCCTAAATTTCTCGTCACCTTTTATTCATCCATATATTTCTTCCATCATCAATTTCTCCCTCTCTTCTACTGATGGAGGTCACCTCCATCAATATACAAACATTCTCTAATATTTGAGTATATCATAATGATTAGGGTTCAGGAGTCAGGCGGCCCAGCTTCAGATCCTAGATCCACCATTCACTAATTATCTAAATTCTCTCACTCATAAATTGAGATAATAATACAGTGAATCTTATAGTGTTGTTGTGAGGATTAGATGTTATCACTTGTCAAGCACATAGTAAGAAATCTACGGCTATTAGTTATTAATAATGTAGTATTTCCACTCCTAAAACATTGCCTCACTTGACCACACAAATCATCCCAGCTATAGTCCTTTTCCTCTGCCTCTCTTCACAACCAAACTTGCCAACAGAGCTGTCAACAAACATGATTCCTTCACGCTCACCCCTCATACATACTTTAACCCACTCCAATCTCATTTCTATCCCCTATCACTTCACTGAAATCTCTGTCTCAAGGCCATCAAAACCCTCTAAACTGCAAAAGTCAGGGACCGTTATTCTGTACTCATCATGCTTACCTTACATGTCAGCGGCATGACAGTGTGACAAACGTCCCCTTTCACATGCTGTTCCTCACTTGGTTTGCAGGGCAACACGTTCTTTTGGTTTTCTTCCTACCTCTAGCGGCTCCATCTCAAACTTTTTAAAACCTTTCCTCTCCCTAACTTCTAACTTATACAGAATGAAATTCCTCTTCTCTACATACACTTTTTGCAAGGAGATTGTCTCTAACTACCATTTACATGCCAATAACTTCCCGTTTTATTTCTCTAGCCCAAACATTTCTTCTAGACTCTAGATCCATGTGTCAGACTACTTGACCATCCAAATGCAAGTAAAACATAACATGTACCAAACCTAAGTTCTGACTTCTACTCCATTCCCTTTCTGTTCTTCTCCTAGTCTTTGTCCTTGTAATAAAGCAGTCTTACAGCTGCCGACACCAGGGTTCTTGGTGTTGTGCTCTATTTGCTCTCTCACTCAGATAAGAATCAGAGCCCCAAGTAAGTATTGGTGTATATGTGATTTATGGAACAAGTGCTCTCAAGAGAAATGGAATGAGAGAAGCAGGACAAGTCAGAGCAACAAACTACACACGGACACACTCTCAGGTGGATTCCTCTGGCACTGTGTGCCCATAGGAGCTCCGGAGCATAATCTGCACTCCATATTTGCTCCCTCCTTTAGTCAAGGTGATGTGGGCTTGGTGAGTCAAGGAGTCGAATGAAAGATTTCTTGGACTCAAGGTCTGGCAGTAGTGCTCTTTTATTCAAAGAATAGCATGGAGTAGCACGGGGACAGGACCCATGGGGAGTAAAGAGCTGCAATGTGTTGAGGGTTAGGGCTAAATTTATAAGGCATGGGTACTTGACTTATTTTTACTAGACAAAGGAAAGATGATGTAAAAAGTCATTAAATGGTATCAGTGCAGGTGGGCTCTGGTTATTGCGTGGTAGTATAACTTTAGATATGTATTGGGTCATATAGATCGGCATGTAGCCCAGGATGTCCTGGGCTTCTCTCTCTGGGGCAGCCCTAATCCACACCATAAAATCCATCAGGTCATATAGATTGGCATGTAAGCCAGGACACCTTGGGCTTCTCTACCTGGGGCAGCCTTGATCCACATCAAAGGGGGCCTACTGACTTGCTTCCATGTGAATTAGTCATTCATTTTAGGCTTCCCCAGAGGGGGCAGGGGACATGGAACCTCCTGGATGAAGGAACAACCTTTTGGCAGAAGACAATTCTCTGACAAAGGAGGCAATCGTGAGCTTTTACCTGCCAACACTAAAACAGGTGGAGGTGCCTCCCTTGGCCCAATAAAGGGAAACTGGGCCAGATCACATCCACATGCTTCTTCCTCAGACTTCCTTATCCACAATATTCTGGTCTTAGTGTGTCCAGACCATTGGCCAACAAGCTAAGCCAACTGAAACTGCCTATGAGTTGGTGTATATGTCTATATCCGACCACTTCTCCCACAAAAGAAAGTGGCAGAGCAGCTGCACTGCTCAAAGCACTGCCCCTGGGGGACTTCTCTTCACCCCAATCTTTCTTTGACCAGGAGTGTGCAGAAATAGCATTCTAGTTTTCATTTGCCTCCAGATATCCTATATTATAGTCATTGGTCAACCAAACTGGGGCTTTTCCCTCCTCTTTCAGCTGGTGACAGGGACTCCCCGTGAGCCATAGGAATGAGCTGAAGCAGAGGTGTTGGGGCAGAAGCGGGATGTGAAATGGAGGTCAGCAGCCCTCTCTGGGCAGCTTATTTGCATCTTCTGCACCTGACCCAGTACAGCTCGGGCTTTTCCACTTCCATTTTAATATGGATTGTTGCTGGGCTCACCCGACTTCAAGAAATGTCCTCATTTCTTAAATTCAACGAATTCTAATAATAGACTTATGATTTACTTCTTCATAAGCACAATGAGAAATAGTCTCAAGCAGTGCTAAAAAATACTACTCAGAAATTCTGAAATTATTTCAGATACTGAAAATTCAGCTACTGATTCTTCACAAAGATAAAAGAGATTACATAGACTTACGATTTCTGGTCCAGCATGGAAAGAGCCATTCCATCCTAACAATAAACAAAAAGCTGAACAAACTGAAAAATCAACAACCCTTCTTAGATCTGTCAGATGAATGAGGTCACAGGGCAACTACTGCCCCCAAAATTGGAGATACCAACAGGCAGAGATAGAGAATTGAAATTTACCAGGGCAGAAACCCACAAGCAGGAACCTCGCAGGAAGCATGCCAGGGCAGAGAAACCTGAACTGTGATTAAGAAATAGCCAGAGGCTCAGTGTGGACAAGTCTGAGAGTTAAAAACTCCAGGTGGACCCGGTCAGAAGAGGGCCCAGCACTTTTTGTGAGTTCTGCCTTCCCAGAGCTCTACAAGGTCTTCACAGTGAGTATCAGAAAAAAATTCCCTTGTGCTTCTGGCACATGTGATAGTGCAGATTTAACCCAAATTCCTTAGCCAGGAAGTTTAAAGAAAACAGCAAATATTATCTGGGTAGTTTTCCATCCATTTGTTGTTAATACCCAATATTACTTCTGAACCACACAGTATTATCTCATCTTAGTTCAGTTTCCTTGTCCTTACCAGTCAATTTTTGTTGTTGTTGTTGTTTTTACTTCTAAAACTATATGAGATATCTAAACATGGCCATTCAGCCTTTACTTTATTTTGGGTTTTGCTGTCGAATTTTCAGCAGATCAAACTGGAGTCAACTTCTCTCTACAGAGAGCCAAGCCATCAATTTCCAAATATCATTCAGTGTGTATGGAACTTAGTTTGAGATGAGAAATAATCCTTTGTGACCTCCAACAGTAGAAGAGAAGAGAAGAGTGTATCTGTTTCTCATTTGTTGATTGTCCATTCACAGCTACACATCTGAACACACTCCTCTTGGTGCCAGAGACTCCTGCAACAGCAATGTGTTCCTCATTCTCTCACGGAACTCCTTACACCATTTAGGCATCATTAATCGCACTGCTCCATCAGCTTACATCACATCAAGGAGCTGGTCAGCTGGAACTTTGCGTCCAAGAGTTGACATCAGTTTCTAAACTAGCCCCAGTATATGTATCAGAAAATAAACTACAAGTGAAAGAGTATGGAAAACAGCTTGGTCCCAATTTTAAAACACTTAATTAAAAAATATCTAACTTGTTATATTAAAATGTTTTCATTTACCAGACTTCTACATGGTAACCACTGTTGTTGGTAGTTACTCTGATAACTGAAATCGCTAACACGTATAAAGTGCTTACTGTGTGCCAGGCGCTGGCACTGTACATAAAATCTTACTTGTTCCTCAGAGGAATTCTTCAGCAAGTTTCACTTCCTCCCTGACCTCCGCCAGGTCACATAGCTGAGTGGCAAAGTCCGGGTTACATCCTTGAACGAATTTACTCTGTAGTCTGAGCTGTAAAGCCCTGGGCTGTGCTGTCCACTGTCTTTGGATATGATTTCAAAAACATTTAAAATAGCCTTTGCTTATTAACTGAGAGCTTAGGTGAATAGAAGAGTGCTTATGTCTTCATTATTCATTTTGGTTTGAGGTCCTTAAAAAAACAGGTATAAACTGACAGGTCACAAGCCATATCCAACCTATGGATATATTTTGCTTGGCCCAAGAAGGGCTGTAAAATCTATAAGTTGGTAGATGGTATTTTAAAATTAGAATAATAGATAAGAAATCTGGATTTCTAAATTTTCCCTGAAAAATCAGAAGATCTAGCCTTAAGTCTGAGAAATTACCACTGAAAAGAACATATTGGTGTGTTACAACTACATCTGGGAGAGAGAAGGGAAAAGATGTGGAACATTTAATAATCTGTTTATTCTCTTGAGATGGGAGGAGGCTTATGATTCTGTCACTCTGCATTCTTTTTTTCCAAACACACAGAGCCAGTGTGCATTGATCAGAAGGCCGGTATAAGTTTCAGAAGTAACCCTATGAACTGGGATATCCAGACTCCAAATGATTAAATTTCCTTTGAATTTTAAAAACCTTTTTTCATCTAATAGTTGAGCTGTTAAAAAGTATCTCTGAAAAATAAAGTACTTTGGCTTCACTTTCTATAAATAAAAACAATTCCATCAGGTGGCCATCTGTTACATCAGAAATCAATACATGCTGTCTAATTTGTCTCTGTTATTTCCAGGGTCAGTTTCCTTCACCTTCAATTATTTAGGCTTAGTGTGATATATAACAGAGTCAAGTGTTATAGCCATTACCCAGAAAGTCTGTTTCTTAAGGAAAAATATAGGGCACATAATATCCTTAAATATGCCCCAGTCTTCTCCAACTAAGCTAAGTTGTTTAAAGTTTCTGTAACATCTAAGATTCAGAATACTAGATTTTAACCTCCTCGGAAAACAATGTATTAAGTCTTAGAATGCCTGTGCCATAACATCACTTTTATGACAAATAGTAAAATATTTCATGTGTTTGGTAGGAGAACTAGGAATAAAATGCTAAGCTGAAATATTTTAATAGATTAAAAACTCTCTCTCTCAACAATTCACTATACGTCCATAGACATAAACACATACAACAGCTCACTATATTTTATAAACACACACACATACACACAAACACACATGCACAACCTGGTTGTCTAAGAGTTTTACAAAGTTCAGGAGAGAACCAAGAAACAAGAGGAAGAGTAGGGCAGGAGATCTCCCTGAGTCAATAGAGGGACAGATGGGAAATCACAGGGCTAAAATTGTATACTTAATGCAAATAAGCCAAATGATAGATATTTTTCAATACATCCAATGTTTTCATACCATAATTCTACCTTATGTTCCAGCCCCTGTACATGAGACTTCAGGTTATCATCCAGAACATACTGACTCTTAGTTTATACTTAATTCAAACAATATTGGGAATTTGATTTCTCCAATCATAACAAATTAGAAGCAGTGGATCACAATTCTGTAGTTGTCTTAAGAGTTCACAACTGTCAACAGAAGGTTGACCATGGGAATAGACAGCATAATTTTATACTAGAATTTAGTATAATTCTATGATTTTATAATATTTGAGTCAAAAGTGATTGTAGTATGAAATTATTTAGTATGTACACTTTAGAATATTTAAGAATCAAGAAAAACATTAAAAGTTACAATTTTTTATACGATTACTTCAAAAAATATACACACTAATCCTAGAAAATTCATTTATAGAATTTCTCCAAAAGTCCTGGACATATGAAACATTGCTGCATTTAATTTCCTTTGTTTCTCTATGAGTGTATTTTAGTATTCTAGCTGATAACTGATAACCATTTTATGTGGTCCAAATGATACAGAGTTATTTGTAACCCTGATTTCAAAGTATTCTGTTAAAGACTAGATAGACATCATTAATCTTTTAGAGAACAATGATTCACTGATCAGTATGTATTTTAACATTCATGTTGCTCTGTGGTAAATACGCTAAGATATATTTCCGGGTATCTCAGTGTCATTACACATAAATAATTATAATTTTTAGTTGAATTATTCCACCTCATCAAAAAGTAAAGGATAAATTAGGGACATTATTTCATTTTAAGAACTTTACTGTCAATATTACTATATTATTGATTCAAGAAAGTAGTTAATTAATGATTAAAATGGATACTTGTACCTTTAACAACTAAAACCATTTGTATTTTTTGCAAGGTTTTGCATACAGAAAATTCAGAACAAATATTCAAGGTGACAATAATGATAATACTCAGGATGATTTGTTAGTGATAGTCAGCAGCAATCAAAACTAAAAGAAGAATCTGAAGAGCCAGAAAAAAAGGGAGCAGGGACTCCACTCCTCCTTAAGTTGGAAGTAGAAGCCTATTTGCTGAACGCTTATCTTATCATCCTAAGGCTTTTGTTTTTATAAATATAATTGTAGTAAATTGGTTCTGAACACATGTTTGACCATAATCACAAAACAATTAATATGATTTTTAAGAAAAATTGGTAAGAACTAGAGAAAAATAAATATTCAATCCAATCTTAATGATTATCTACTGTTGTATGACAAATTGCAGTCATGCATGACGGCCTTTTGGTCAACGACGAACTGAGTATATGACGGCGGTCCTATAAGATTAGTACCACATAGCCTGGGATGTACTAGGCTATACCATCTAGGTTTGTGTAAGTACACTCTATAACATGTGCACAATGATGAAATTACCTGATGATGCATTTTTTTTCTTTTTCTTTTTTTTTGAGGAAGATTAGCCCTGATCTAACATCTATCACCAAATCCTCCTCTTTTTGCTGAGGAAGATCGGCCCTGAGCTAACATCTGTGCCCATCTTCCTCTATTTGATATGTGGGATGCCTACCACAGCATGGCTTGATAGGCTGCGTGTGCGTCCACACCCAGGATCTGGGCCGGCGAATCCCGGGCGGCTGAAGTAGAGTTTGAGAACTTAACTGCTAGCCACCAGGCCAGCTCCTGATGATGCATTTTTTAGCATATATCCACATCGGTAAGAGATGCATGACTGTGCTCTAAAACTTAGTGCCTTAGATAAATTATGTATTATCTCTCATGGTTTCTGTGAGTCAGGAGTTTGGGGGTAACTTGGCCAGATAATTTTGGCTTGAGATCTTTCATGAGTTCACAATCAGATACCAGTTTGGCCTGCAGTCAGTCATCTGAAGGCCTGACCGGTGTTGGAGGATCCACTTTCAAGGTGACTCACACACATGGTTGTTGGCAGGAGGTCTTAGTTCCTCTGCTTCTAGACCTGTCCACAGAGTTGCTTGAGTGTTCTGACAAGATGGCGACCAACTTCCCCCAGAGCTAAGGATCCGAGAGACCAAGATGGAAGTTACATCACCCCTTTCACTGGAATCCCTTCTTGGTGTCACATTGGCCTGGATGCTATAACTTCTCAACTGGCCTCTAGAGGTCTGGTCTGTGTATTGTTCTTATCTCAGTGTCTCTGTGGGGGAACAAGGGCCTGAAGCTTCCTAGTTCATCATCTTTCTTCTGTTGTCACTTTTATAACCTCTCTAACTACAAAAGTCCTCTCTGTAAATAGTTACTAAATTAAATTGAATTTCCTTGGTGGTCCTTGTGTTAGAAAGCACTTAGAAAGAACCATGTAGGAAAAATTCATACTGGAATCAGAATATTGCAGCCAAATGAACCATAGAAAATTGAAGATAAAAGAAAATATGAGTTCTGGTAGTGGTGGTAGGGGCAACCTGCCATTGTTATAGATGTTTTGAACTTAGTGTTATTACTGCTGAACATTCTAGCTGATGGCTCTCAGGAACAGGATAAGAACTAGAGATAATTTTTATCTTTTACTCAATAAAAATAATATTACATCAATATTATTACCTAATTAAGTCTGTTTCCATGTTCAAGGAAACGTCATGTACAACCAGGTCAAGCCTCCATTGAACGGCAAAAATGCAGACAGTGTTCAACAGTCATGTTAAATAATAATGCTTAAGCCCAAAGACATTCCTTCCTGACTTTGGGCTCTGGAGAGATTCATATTGCAGCCCAGAAAGGGTAATGTTGATCGGTTTGCTACTGTAAAGAGATTTTCTTACTTCTCAAATCCACTAATAGAATATACAATTTAAAATGCCTAACGTTTTAATCTGTTTTCTTTATTTGTTCTAGGCAACATTTAAGTCCACAGTCAGTTGAGTCAACTTTTTATTACTTAGGATAATGGGAATAAATAGACACACGGACAATAAAGAACCACAGATAGTCAACACTCGTAGTTTCTACGAGTAAAATATAAATCAGAGGTCTTACATACTTACCGACTCTGATTCTTTGCCCTGAAAGAATTCACAAATAAGAGGAGGGCTGAGAGAGGGAAGAAATGAGGAATGAAGACAGGGAATGAGGTAGAAAGGAGAAAGAGTGAAAGAGAGACTGAACCGAGGGAAGGATGGAGGGGTGAATGAAGAAGTAAATGAGGACATAAGAGGGGGAAGGGGAGAAGATGAGGCAAAATGATGTAGGGGGATCATGAAGACTTAGTTATACTACCCAAAACAAGAATTGCAGGAAGTTCCAGAGAAATGTTCCATTTATGATGTGTTCTCTAGAGCACAGGTCAGGAGACAGGTGAATCGATAGTAGTAGATTCTTAACCATTGTTCTGGATGCCCATGCATTGATTCATCTTTTGAACAGACCTAGTGCAAGGCATTGAAACGTGGATGGCTATGGAATAAAGGCAACACATAGAGAAAATATTTCCTATTTTGATTCAGCTGTTCCAGTTTTGGGAGAAGAATGTGTCAATAAATATGACAATAGGCATTTTAAATATATCCTCAGAGGTGATTGTTGAAGAGCTATCAATATTGTAAAATAGATGATGTTTATCATTTATTTTTCGAAAACATTTTACTTCATATTTTACCCTTCACAATTTGACAAAAATGAATCAACTGTCAAAACATTCAGAATAAAATCCTGGAATATATTTTCATGCCACATAACATATGTAGGATATTGTACTTTCATTCACTGGAACCGTCTTCCAAATAAGCTGCCCTGGCACATTGGAATCACATTCGTCTTATTAATGCATCTTTAGAAAACATGTACAATAAGCTGTATCTAAACATATTTTTTCCACATGAGGATTTAGAAGAAAATACAAAAAATAGTAATTATGCAAACAAAGCCAAATTCTTAAAGTTAAAGCCTGCCTAGGACCATACAAGAAGAGTTTACAAATTCCATTCACCAGCGAAGAGCCGGAACTGGCTCTGTGTACGAAGAGAAAAGACGGGCCTGTGCTGATGAAATAAACCACATTACTTAACACTGTTTAGTTTATGCCGTAAATGTGGGCAGATAATGCGGGCTAGAAACATTATTTCATCCATGGGGCATATGGTAATTATATCCACATTAAAGTGATTTTGCTGATCACATGCACGCACACATCTTTGCCGCTGATGGGGTACATCTGACACCAGGGGACACCTCACAGATTTGGGCTCAGCAGCACAGTTCTCTCTCTGTCTGTCTCCTACCTGGGGGGCTGCTGCGGCTATTCTCAGATGACTTCTCCTTCCCCACTCACTACACAGCCCATTACAACATAAACACGGCGCCAGAACAGAAGTTTGTAGTTTCAGGAGAGGAAGTGAGTCTGGCTGTTTTTATCAACTCTTGTTTTCGCTGAGCTTAGTCTAAAGTGGGCCATCGGAGCATGTAGCTGGCATGGCCTGTGACATAAAATCCTGCAGTTCTACAGCATCAGTGGCCCAAACTCAAACCAAAGGCAGGCCTTGGGTGTCAGGCCACCCCACAAGGCTATCTGAAGTTTCTGCCATGCCTTACACTCGATACCAGGTGTTTCAAATGTGCTTTTTCTTTGAATCTTCACAACAGTCCTATATGAACAAATGATTTTCTATCTTTATGAATGAGAAAACTGAGGTTCATAAAGGATAAGTGAGTTGCCTAGAATCAGGATTCAAACCCTGGACAATTCAGGATTTATGCTCCCTCCACTGGACTTTGGGCCATGTTCAGAGGCCATAAGGATTGAAAAACTAATTGTGGCCCACAGCACCCAACCAACACCATGATGTGTCCTTTGGAGTAAAACAGTACTTCTAAAAACACTACAGGGTTACAACGTAAGCTGAAATTCAAATGACCTCCACTCTAGATCTCTGTAACGTCCTCGGTAAATTCAGTGAGTGTGGGCTTTTCAAGCCCTCTTCCGTTAGTTCCCTAGTTTGCTGATGGGGAGTCTGGCCTTACCTCTCCCCGTTGCTGCCTTAGAGGAAGATATCTTAATGTGCCATTTGTAAGACAAACAACTCTGAGGCTCAGATGCTCTCACTGGTGTTTTAGCTTTTCTGCCTAAAGAGTCAATGGAACTCACATTTGGTGTGCTTATTTTGATGCTCTCCCAGATGCCTGTGGGGCTTAAAGAGATTAAGCCCTTGTGATAGCCAGATTGTTGGTATTTAATGCTCCATTACTCACCCTTCTGCGGGAGCCCAGAAGGCAGGTTGGCAGAACAGTTCCCAGGCAGCAAGTGATGCAGACACAAGTCCAGTGGCATCGCTCTCCGCTCTCTGCTGCCAAATGTGTCCGTGACCCCTGAATAGGAAACAAGTGCTTTCCAGGAAAGGTGATGTGGAAAAGTCCATACGTTTGACATGTCTTTATGTTCTGTTTGGCCATTACAGGATTGAAGACCAGATGATTTTCCTGAGCACTGTGCCATGTGCCCCTTTCAAACCAAATGCTGACTAAATATTTCTGGTGGTGTTAGGAGACAATTCTCCATAAGTCTCCTGCATATCTGTGTCTCTTACCAACAGAGACACAGATTCCTTTTGTTCTGGAATATCTTTTCAAGGATATTAATTTAGCAAACAGCCTTGGAAGAGAAAAATTGCGTTCCCTCCAGAGGAAAGGGCAGGTTTGATTACTGTCCAGTATCATAAAAACAATGTCTCCCACTGGCGCTAAGGCAGCCAGACTTACTGCCCATTATAAAAGATTTGGGCTCCCTAAGCTCAGGGTTCTTCATTTGTAATACACCTTAGTGCACATGCGGGTGTCATCTGCCCTTCTTCACATTGTCCCATATGATTTGGGGCGCAGAAATTAGTGCAAAAATGGTGATACTCCAGCCATTGCTATTGCTATGAGTAATAAGCTATTTTTTGTCTGTGACCCAGGAGTCTTGGGTCAGAGCATCCATGAAACTGGAAGGCTAATTTGTTACCTCATAATAGAATAAAATTCCAGATCCTTCAAAGTTCTTGACAGGTAGTGTTCAGTCCTTATCATTTTATAAAGGCGTGTGTTATATGTTTGAATATGTGTGTGTATACATATTATCTATCTATTTATCTACCTGTATGTGGGTATAGGTAAAAAATCTATACTGTTATGCATAAATGTGTGTACAAAAATCTTGTTTTGTAATTTGTAACATAACAACTGCATCTTCATGACTTGAAAAAAAGTGCCTACTTTAGGATGACCTGTTTATACAAACAGAACTCAGAATCACATTCAATCCCTTAAAAAATTTATTTACCTTCTATAGGTACAGTTATTACCAATTATCATGGCAATAACTAGTTCTGAGCTTTAAAGAGAAGGAAATGCTGGACATTTTTTGTCAAAATTACATAGTAAATAAATACCCCTTTAAATTGTGCAATAGCAAATCCATTACAATTTTAAGTCTTAGACTATTATTGCTTATCTTAAAAACGATGTGGTGTATTGGTGAGTGATGATAATAATAAACATAATCCCCCTTGGCTTCAGAAAATTTTGAAGCCTCAAAAAAGGTTTTCTGGGATAAAGTGGTGGTATCATAGAGTGAGGACAGTGAAAGACAGCATCTACTTGCAAGCCCTAGCCAACATCTGAATCCTCCTCTATAAAATCGTTGAATAGAGATTACCCAATCGCTCCATCATTATCTCCAGAAAGAGAGAAGTCATTCTCTGGAAGCATCCTGTTCAAATATTTAGCAGATCAAATTCTTTTGAACTCTTTATATATTGAAGGAATATTTGCTTCTCTGAATTTCACATCTGATTCTGCTTCTAATGGAATCAAATTTCTAATATGGATGCCAATATCACAGCTGACATTTATCAGCTTGTGAAATCTATCTAAGACTTTAAGCCAGTTTCCTCATCTGTATAATGGACATAATAATGGCCAGTTTCTTGTCTGATGTGAGGATAAAATGAGCTTTAGCACATAGAAAGTGTCCAGAAAATAGAGGGTACAGCTATTACTCACCTTCATTTTATGGCGTGCTTGCAGGTGACAGCATTGTCATTTCCTAGTGATGATGGTAGGATGATAGTGTGGTGCAGTGTGCACCACACTGTAATGTATCTCACTCCACCCCTAGATCACATTAAAAGTCTCTAATATTCTGTTAGTTGTTGTTTGGGGCTTGGTTTTGGTAAAGATAGTATGAGGTTTCTGCAAGGAAAATGGAAGTCTTCTCTCAACTCTTAGATAAGTTATTAAGTTGAGGTTAAGAACTTCCACTAATGAATACCTTTGTTCAATCTGACTGTGGCTCTTGTATGGCTCTTTTTATAGCATCTCAGGTTTCCAAAGTTGAAAAAAAAGAAAAACCATGTAATTACTACAGTTAGATTTAAATTTTTATCGAAAAAAATAGAGCTATACACCTTGAGTACTTAGAATGTCACCAATTCTTCATGCTTGACGACACTTTACCTTGAATATGAAAAAAATTGTCTACACGTACTTGAATGTGCCCTCAATCTCTTAACTTTTTTGAATATGTATACTCAATAAATATTCATTCATTCACAATAAACATACATATCCTACAATATTAATATATTATACACCTTATAAAATATACAAATCTATCTTAAAGAGAGGAGTTAAATCTGAAATACAGTATTTAAGCTTTAATTTATTAACTATAGTTAATGACAGGGGATGTAAATCCTGGTTTCAAATAGTCTTGATTCCAAATGGCTGTGCCCATCATCTCAGAAGATCTAATTAGATAATCATCGTTCTTATCTTGTAGTGTGGTTGACAAAGAGATGATAATAGGAATAGGTGTCAGCATTACTATTTCCTCGTCGATTGCTTTTACTAGCATTTTTGGTATTACTGTTAATGTACTATTTATTTATAGAGATTTTTTACAGGCATGTGTTTATTTTGTGAGGTACAGTAATCAAAACTAGATAACAATCCATCAATCTGTTTACCTACGATGCCTGGTAATATGCTGAAAGCAGATGTGTGAGCTGAGGATGCAGGGTTGACCTCTCCACCTTGTGGATCTCTCACTCACTTTACGTAACATGTGACCTTCTGATATATGGGCTAAGTAAGGAGACCAGTGCCAATTTCTGTTTTGAAAATTAACTAGGCTTATTCATTTTTACAGTTGAGAATCAACTATGGATAGAAATTGTAATCTATGTCTTGCATCCGCAGTAGACCACGTTTCTTACATTTGTGTTGCTCTGGAGATCTGTGTAGTACTGCATTACGAGGGACCTTTGCCTTATTCAGGTGTGGAACTTGGAAGCGTGTTCTCTACATGTAAGCTTCCACCCTTTACAAGAAGAAAAATGCCTGTCCAATAGTTACATGGTCTTTGGGGTGAGGCCACTTACACTGAGGCTACATCTGCAAGAGTGGGGCTGCATGTCCCCCTACAGCTGCAGAGCCAGTGAAGGAGATCATACACCATTGCGTTCTACCAAAACAGAGACATTTCAAGCTAACAAATAAACTTCCTGGAGGTCTGATTGAGTTACAAAGGCTATTGACATCTGCAAAACGGAGAGCAGATAAATTGGCATGTTCATCTTTTATCTGACTGTGCTTGTTACAGTGGGTGACACAACACCGAATGGTGAGAAGTCAGAAAAATGGATGATTTTTAGGATGTCTCATGGTGTGGGAATTGTTCCAGAAACTCTGACTTTATGAAGTGCCCCTCTGAGTAGCAATTTACAACACACATTAATTCAGTAGTAGCTGAGCAAAAATGAACAAGATTTCCCAGGGTGCTGAAGTTCCAGATTGTTTTTCAAAGGGTCACATCAATTACTGTCATTTTTTTGTCAGCTGTGAACTATGATTAATTGTAGACACCCAAATTTCTGCATGTTTCATGTCACACACTTCTTTTCTTCCCCATCTGTTTTGTCTGAAGTGTTGACCAACAAGTTCCACTTCCTGTACCTTATCAAAGCTAGAATAAATGTCTCTCTGTGGGTTGCAGAGAAACACTGAAGATGGTAGAAATAATGACACATAAGCAAGGGGCAAAAACAGTGATTTAGTAAAGAGACAAGCTGTGAAGCACACAAAAGGGAGACCTAATTTAGTTCCATTCTCTTCAGTAATGTGTAAAATGCAAATCTACTAGTTTGGACCAATTTACATGTAAATATTGAGTTGTGTACCCATCAGAATCAGAAGCATGTAGATTATTTTACTTTTAAAAGAAACTGACAACTGACTGACCAAATAATATAAAAACATTAGTGGAAATTAAAAATGGATACATGGAGGAGAATAATGGGAGTTCGTTCTCTGCTGTGAAGCCTCTTAGAATGGGACCTTTTTATTTTTATGTTTTTGAAACAAGAAAATCCCACATCATCCAGCAGATGATGCATGGAGAATTATTGTCCATCCCAGGCTTTTTGTGGTTTCCAGTCACTTAATACTCTTAACTAATTCCCATCAAACATTTCCACATATGAAATCCTTCCTAAGCCATCTAAATCCTTGTCAGAAAATGGAAGGTTTATAAAAAATAAATGAAGATGTTTTGCTTTGCAGCCCTGTGTCAATGTTCACTATTGCCAGAGTGTATACCCAGAGCCCTCCACATGATCCTACGCCCTGAGTGTGGAGGACTTCATGCTGTGGAGAGCCTTTGGGTTTTAGCTAGGCGTTTGTGGTATTGTAAGAATTGGTGGTGCCCCCATAAGATGCAACAAATGTACTCCTCAATGGTAAAACTTATTTCTCAGGATTTTTGTGCATTTTGTTTGATCGAGTCTGGCAGTTGTACTGAAATGGCAAAGAAATAGTGAAACTAGTCCTCAAAGATTTTTCAGGATAGGGAATAAGGTGATCAAAATAATTATAGTTAATATGCGAGCTGATACAGATATTCAAGGGGAAATTTTATTTGAAACACACCGAGGTTTGCTAATGATTCTGGCCGACTCCCTGCAGTGGGGAGCTGATCAGATTGCAACTGACCACGAGCTTGTAGCAGGAAAAGGCCGAGGACAAGCTCTGGACAACACGTGAGTAGATTAATTATGACGAAAACCAATAAATCAGATTTCATAAGGCTCTACATCTCAGTCTTAAGAAGCTTTCCTGTTATGTTGAAATGTGCTGTCTCTAAGCGGAAGAGAGAAACACTGTGTCTCTGCAGAGGACAGGGCAGGCTTTCCCGCAGGGAGATTAACCCTGAGCTACGGCTCAGGATCAGCGATCGTTGCTCCTACAGCTTATACATTACAGGAAAAATAAGTCTGGAGAACTGGACATTTAGTTGAGTTTCCCAGAGGAAAAATACCCCTGAGTAAATGAGTGAGATTTAAAGCATTTCACCCTTTTCTTTCAAAGGCTTTGAGAAAGTTTAAAGTTAAAAGTGAAAGGGATGTGGCAAGAGATAAAGTCAGAAAGCAGCCCTTATTTAGTCTGTTCAGTAACTCCTTATTGAACATACCTTATGCACCAACCACAGTTCTAATGATCTGAGCCTAATTTCATCTTATATACAAACATAACTCATTTTGCATAGTTTTAATAGATACTGAATTTTCTAGAAGCATAACTACCATTTGAGATATGATTGCTTCTTTCGTTTTGCTCTTTATTCGTTCAGAAATTTTCCAAGAGGTCTTACCATTTCTCAAACTCATATTGAAGACGCCAGTGCTGCTCATGACTTTCTTCTTTTCTTTTTTTTTAAGATTTTGTTTTTGTTTTTATTTTGAGGAAGATTAGCCCTGAGCTAACATCTGCCGCCAATCCTCTTCTTTTTGCTGAAGAAGGCTGGTTCTGAGCTAACATCCATGCCCATCTTCCCCTACTTTATATGTGGGACACCTGCCACAGCATGGTTTGCCAAGCAGTGCCATGTCCACACCTGGGATCCGAACCCGTGAACCCCGGGCGGCCAAAGCAGAAGTGCACACTTAACTGCTGCACCACCAGGCCGTGCCTGCTCATGCCTTTCAATCACCAATACAGCACAGCAGGATCACTCTGCCGTTGAGCTGGTCTACGTGTGAGTCTCCATGGATATCCAACTGTTCCAGCACCATTTGGTGAACAGACAACCGTCTCTCCATTGAGTTCTTTAGTACCTTTATCAAAAATCAATTGTCCCTGTATGTGTGGGTCTATCTGGACTGGGTCGATCTAATTCTTATGTTAATACTGTATTGTCTTGACTACTACAGCTTAATATTAGGTAGTGTAAGTCCTCTATTTTATTCTTCTTTTTCAAAATTGTGTCAGCTATTCTTGATCGTTTGCATTTTATATGAATTTTAGAATCACATTATTGACTTCTAAAAAAGAGCCTACTAAAATTTTTGTCTGGATTGTGTTGAATCTACAGATCAGTTTGGGAGGAATTGTCATTTTAGTAATATCGTCTTTCAAACCATGAACAAAGCTTACTTCTTCTTTTATTTCACTCTTTTAAATTTCTCTCAGTAATATTTTGTGTAGTTTTCAGATCTTGCACATCTTTTATTAGATTTATACCAAAGTATTTTGAATTTTTGATGCTCTTTTAAATCTTTTTGTTTTGTTTTATTTTAATTTCTGATTATTCATTCTTGATATATGGAAATATAATTGATTTTTCTTTTTTTTCCTTTCTTTTGGTGAGGAAGATTGGCCCTGAACTAACATCTGTTGCCAATCTTCCTCTACTTTGCATGTGGAATGCCACCACAGCACGGCTTGATGAGTGGTATGTAGGTCTGTGCCCAGGATCTGAACCTGCACACCTCAGGCTACCATAGCTAAGCACACAAACCCAACCACCATGCCACGAGGCTGGCCCCTAGAATTGATTTTTGTACAATCATCTTGTATCCTACAACCTTGTTAAATGCACTTATTAGTGAGATGCTTTTTATAGATTCCATCAGATTTTCTACATAGATGATCATGCTCTCTGTGAACAACAGAGTGGAACCTCCAGTACAATGTCAAATAGAAATGGTAAAAGCAGACATTCTGTCTTATTCTGACCTCAGGGGAAAAGCCTTCTGTCTTTCACCATGAATATGATGCTAGCTATTGATTTTTGCTTATGGTCTATATCAGGTTGAGAAAATCCCTTTCTATTTCTAGTTTGCCAAGAAATTATCAGATATTGATGTTGAATTTTGTCAAATGCTTTTTCTTTGTCTATTGAGAGGATCATATCATTTTTCTTCTTTACTTTGTTAACACAGTGAATTACATCGATTTTCAAATGTTAAACCAACCTTGCATTCCTTGGCACCCATCCCACCTTCTGACCCTGAGGTTTGTGAGACATGAGAGGAAAAGCATCCACCACTTGAGACATATTTCAGCTAAGCTGGAAGGTGAAGCACACACTCAGAAAAAACTGGGAGCCATCAGAGAGCTTGCTGAACACAGAGGGGCAGTTTCAGAAGATACAGGAGAAGGGTTAGGGCAGTGGACTGCAGGGCCGGTTGGTGGCTGATGGTGAGCAGTAAGGGCTACATTAGGAACAAGGAGGTTCGGAGCATGATAGGGGTGAAAATATGGTGGAGTATTTAGCCATTTGGAAAACTTACACCATGGACACTGATTGAGCATGTATGATTCAGATGGATGCTGTGGGAGTCCAGGAGCCAACAGAATCAACTCTTGGAAGGTGTCAGTTGCAACAACTGCAATATCTGCCACATCTGACCGCTGCATGCTCTGACAACAGTCCAGACACTGTGGTCTATATGTGGGCAAGTTCTTAGGACGAATCAGGCCCCAGAGAACTGTGAAATCTGGCATGGCCTAGGCTAACGATGGTCAGAGAGACTCAAGTCTGATATGACATCTGTCGAATGTGAAGTACTAAACTCCTCTTCCTGTCTTGTTTTAGCAGGACACCGTCTACATAACCTCCAATGAATCTTTGCTACCTTAACTGCTGCTAGCCCATCTCTGAACCTTACCTCAGCATTTGGGGATCTGCTTCTTGCCAGCAGAATTCCATGAAGCCAACTGTCTTCCAATCTGTTCCTGGACTCCTGTCACTGGTCTCTGCCTATCTGCAATAATACTGATGCTCCTTCCAACCTGCACCACAACACGAGTGGACTAAACATTTATTTCCAGCCTATCAGAATAGTATAGTATACCTACTGGAAATTTGATCAACCCTCTGTTCACCTCTCCTTTTACTGACCTCCCTACTTCAGTGGGTTGTTCTAGCCCCTTCCATTCCCACTGAGGTTAATTGTGCTGTATCCAATTGCATCCAAAGATAGAAATGTAAAGGTCTTTCAGATTATTATACTTTGGAAATCCCTGACACTGCTCTCTTTCATTGCTGAGTTAACACTGGATAGCTATATGATCGATAATGATGTACTTATTCTTATCCGCACTTACGTCTGAACAGATATTTAAGTCATCCTTGCAGAGTTAACATGCTAGACCAGAGTAGAATGGAGTAGTCTAACTTCCATCTTGGATTCAGCCATGTTTTTGGATATAGCAGTAAGTAGAGGAAGGGAAATATGATAAGCACTAATGAGTGTGATCCACTTCACATTTGAATGCCCCTCCAAATGGGAAGCAATTGGAGTACCACACACCATAGATCTACCACAATAGGCAAAATCTCCAGGGCTGTCAGACAATTGTGGATTTCTTGACTTCTTCAAAGTGCAGGTAATACCCAAAACTGCTAATCATACCTGCAAATATCTTTCAGATTAGTTGACACTAATTAAATAACTTGTTTAAAAACCATAGAACTTAAATGGAATATCAAAGAAGTTTGCAGTATGTGTATATTCAAGTTGGTGGTTCAGTAGGAATTCTTGGGCAAGAGTGTGCTGAAGGTTGTCCTCTGGAAATGGGGCTACAAACAGCTGCGACTGCTCAACTCACAGGCGAGATGAGTTCCAGTAATGCTAGTTGCTCTAGAACGTAGTATACCGTTTTCTATGGAATCTCAATATTAGAAGCCAAGGATTCCTGGAGCAGCTCTTTCTCTCTACTAATTAAATACTAAATTAAGTAAAAAATTTTGACTTTAGTAATTGGAATTTTCTTAGTGAGAAACTTTCCCTTTTAAACCTTGCTAGGTAAATTTTCCTTACCCAGATTCTCACAAGCTGTAAAATCTACTGTCATATAGCACATGGAAAGGACATTAAAAATAATTCGAGCCAACCTCTTTAGGCTGGGTCTTGTGAGTTGTTTTAAAAGATACTTTTAAACCCTTGGTTCTCTGAAATACAATAAGTGAAATTCATTTTGAGATAAGTATAATTTTTCCAGGGACAAGAACCTAAAAAAATGGTTAGAGTTACTCAAAACTCTCTTAGGACATTTCTGTATAAAGCTTTCCAAGAGCACGCACACACACACACACACACTCTCACATGCACGGCTAAAAGACATACATCCAGAGTGTAGTCTGGCTATGGATTCATCTTTGTAAATTTTAAATAAGATAAAGTCTTATTAAACACTCACCGGAGATAAATATTTTGGGAAATACATAATATATTTGTTTTTATATTATATTTGTGGTTCTTCTCAACATTGTCAAGGAGACATCATTGACTACCTATTGCTGATAACAGACCACTCAAAAACATAATGTCTGAACACAGTGACAACTATTCATTATTTCTCACAATTCTGTGATTAGTCTGAGGTGGTTCTGCTGCTTGACTTGTGTGGGCTCAACCAGGTGACCACAATAAGCTGATAGGTGGGCTAGGGGTTGGACTTAGTTGGGACAGTTGGATCTCTCTGCATGTCATCCTTAATGTTCAAGAAGGCTAGATTCCTTTAACAATGGTGGTGGTATTCCAAGAGGGCAAGACTCATTGTACAGATGATCATCGTATGTCTGTTGCTGACCCATGGGCCAAAGCAAGCCACACGGCCTAGCCCAAAGTCAATGTGGGTGTGATGGTTTGTTTTATGTGTCGACTTGGCTAGAATACAGTTCTCAGTTATTTAATAAAACACAAACCTAGGTGTTGATGAAGGTATTTTGTAGGTGTGATAACCATCTATAATCAATTGACTTTAAGTAAAAGAGATTACCCTTGATATGATGTGTGGCCCTCATCAACCAGTCAAAGGCCTTAAGAGCAAAAACTGAGGTTTCCCAGAAAATAAGAAATTTTGCCTCAAGATAGCAGCAGGAAGCCCTGTCTAAGTTTCCAGCTTTGCCAGCCCCTATAATGGCATGAGCAAATTCCTGAAAATAAATCTCCTTATATACATCCTTTTGGTCTGTTCCTCTGCAGAACCGTAACTGATACAGTGAGGAATACACAGGAGAGTAGATACTGAGAGGCATGATACATCAGGCTCATTAATATAACAATCTACCACAGTTTGTCCTTGGGCCCAGGGTTATGTTTGTCCTCCAATAAACAGTTTTCAAGCTAGGATTACATGGGCATTAGATTAATTAGAGAAAATGTCTGTGAAAGATAGAGGGGGAGGACAGCCAGGGAAGACGTGGAGTACCTTCAGGGTGTGACGCAGGTCTGACACTGTGAAAGAAGTAAGAAGATGAAGGAGGAGGAGGAGGAGTCTCAGACTGCAAGGCAGTTCTAAGAAAGGTTCATCCAGTCCAACAGGCAGTCTTTAAGCCAACGTGGCCATCAGAGGTGTCCTGAGGCTCACTGGAAGGGCCTCTGTTAGTGCTCCCACAGTTGGCTTGAGAAGCATGGCTTCAGCATGAAAGCAGTGGAGGATCCAAAGGGGCAATAGCCAGAGCCACCATTCAACTGCCTCCCCACAGCAGAAGCTCCGAGTAGTGCATTTTCATGGCTGCCACAGCCCCAGTAATTCATGTTCCTTCCATCATCAAAATGCATTTACTCTCTCTCAAGACTCCAAAGTCTCATCCAGTCATGGCATTGGGCTTAGAGGCCATAATTTCAAAATTGGCATCAGGTCCAGGTGTGATTGAGGATCCTCAGATGTAGCTCTCCTTTATCTACACATCTGAAAAAGACAAGTTATCTGCTCCCATTAACCCAATATATAATGGTGAGACGGAGATGGATAACGGCAATAGATACTGCCCTTCAAAAAGAGGAATGGGGACCCACTTTTGAGAAAAATAGAATGGGAGTGTCTCTTCCACCGAATATAGCTATCAAACCTGGACAGAATGCATGGAGCAGCTATTTGAGAAATCTGAAAAGTAAATAACAGAAAGTGGATGGGGGCAGAAGATCAGAATTCAAGTCCAAACAAACCCATCGTAAGTATACCGCTTTCTTTCCCTCTGGTATCCCCGAGTGAACTGTAAGTGGGCATAGAGGGCAAGTAGAAAGAAGCCCACTAGTTCTGGTGCAAAAGCAGGAAAATAAATATATAAGACTCAGCAAGAGTATGTAAATCTGCCCCCCCTTTTTTTCCTCTATTCTCTGTTCTCTCACACTCCGACCCTTAAGTAATCCCATGGCGATGAGACACAGCCAGAAACAGGAGGCTGCACAAGCCAAAACCCTGAAGGAGTAAAAATGTGCTCCCTGTTCAGGGTGCTGCCATAGAGGGTGATCCAACCTCCATGGTTTTTCCCCCCTGTCCTGCTGATTAATCGTGGATGCAGATGACTTTGCAGAAGTCTACAGCAGAGCAGGCTAATATTGAGCTGGAAGATCAAAATGAGGAACTCTAAGGAACTGAAAAGAACCAGAAAGATTGTGGAGAGGAAAGAACTGAGAAAAGCAACCTCATGAAGTTATTTATGAACTCTTGGGCCCACCCTAAGCTGTACATGTGTAGATCCCATCCTACTTAGCATGACAAAGATTTTAAGAACCGAACTAATGATATGTCACTACCCAGCTCCAAGACTGACCACTAGGTGGCACACATATGGGATAGATCCAAACAGCACTGAGAAGACATTGAAAACTCAATTGGAACTGACATTGGAACTACAACCTACAGAAGAAAGACTGGAACTTGTGACCTGAACCCAATCAATTCAACTGACTGCTAGAACAAAAGTATCAACATTCTCCACAGGATTTCAACAAGACCCAAAGTCTCATAATATTAAAAATGTCCAGAATACAATCCAAAATTAAAAAACAAAGGACCAGGAAAATCACATGGGAAAAGAAAATGAATCAATGTCAATGCGTACAGGACAGAGATGTTGGGATTATCTTATGGCAAGCAATCAGGAACACTCCTGAAGTGAACAGAAAAACAGAAATCCTTAGCAAAGAAATAGAATATCGTATTGTTCTCCAGAGAAACAGAACCAAGAGGAGACTTTTCTCTCTCTCTTTCTCTAATCTAGTAAGAGATTTATTATAAAGTATTGGCTCATGCAATTATGGAGACTGAGAAGTCCCACAATCTGCCGTCTGCAAGCTGGAGACCCAGAAAAGCTGGCGGCGTAGTTCTAAGGGATAAAGAGGGATATCACATAATAATAAAAGGGCCAATTCACAAAAACCCCACAACATTCTTAAGTGAGTATGTACCCAACAACAGGACTTCAAAATATATAAAGCAAAAACTGACAGAATGGAAAGAAGAAATCGACAAGTCCATGCTAATAATTGGAGACATCAACACTCCCCTCTCAGTAATACATACAAGTAGTACAGAAAAACTGAGCAAGGCTACAGAAGAACTGAACAACATCATCAGGCAAAGGATCTAACTAGGGACTCTATAGAACATGCCACCCAACAACAGAATATTCTTTTCAAGTGCACGTGGAACATTCCTCAAGATACACCATATTCTGGATCATAAAACAAACATTACAAATTTTAAAAATTAAAATCATACAAAGCATTTTTCTGACTATAATGGAATTAAACAAGAAATCGACAACAGAAAGATAACAGGAAAGTCTTCAAGTACTTGGAAATTAATCAATACACTTCTAAATAACCCATTGAACAAAAAGTAAGTCTCAAGGGAAATTAGCAGACGTTTTGAACTGAATAAAAGTACAACATATCAAAATCTGTGGGATGCAGCTAAAGTAGTATTCAGAGGGAAATTTACAGCATTAAATGCTTATATTAGAAAAAAAAAGTCTCAAATCAGAAATTTAAGCTTCTACTAGAAGCAAATAGAAAAAGAAGAGCAAAACTACAAAGCAAGAAGGAAGGAAATAATAAAGGTAAAAGTAGAAATCAATGAAATAGAATACAGAAAATCAATAGTGAAAATCAATAAAACCAAAAGCTGGTTCTTTGAAAAGATCAATAAAATAGATAACCTTCTACCAAGACTGACCAAGAAAAAAAAAGAGAAAATAATTATCAATATCAGGAATGAAAGAGAAGATACCATTACCACTCCCCAAAACATTAAAAGTTATAAAAGAATACTATCAACAACTATGCACATAAATTTGACAACTTAAATGAAATTGTCCAATTGATTAGTTATTCAAAACCCACAAACTACCAATTCATCCAAGATGAAATAGATAACTTGAACAGTCTCATAAGGAAATAAAACTGTCCCTATTTACAGATGACAAATAGGAGGAATGAGAGGCACATAGCAGGTCCATGGAAATTCTAAAATCCTTGATTAGAACCCAGGTCTGTTCCATAGAAATGGTTCTCATCCATTCTTCTCTTTGGTTCCATCCTCAGGGAGGTCTTGCCATTTCCATAAGAAATAGCCTGTATCTGAATATTTTGGAATAGCAGAATAATTTTTCCAGTCTGCTTCCTTCGTTGGGGCCCAGATGCTTTTTCATTTTGAAGTGACTTAGTCCCTTTTAGTCCAAGCCAATGCTCTTTGGGTATTCTATGCATATAACTGGGGCTTACTCCATGTCCCAAATGCCATATCCATAATTCTTTCTCAGATAGACATCTTTGTACTTTGCATGGAATGACAGAGTGTCATGGAACAACACCCTTAATATTCCCAGAAATATTTTTGTCTAGCTGAACTGGGGGTCTACCAGGTACCACTTCCAGTCTTTCTGGGGTCTTAACAAAGGCTTTTGTAGACAACATCCCTGATTTTGTTTTCTCCCTGAGGCTGTTTCTCACTTTGAGAATCTATTGTCTGGAGAGATAAGCCTGGCTAGAGAGATTGGAAATGTAAAACTATTCAGTTTTCCTCAACCCAATAAGACTTGGGTCATACATATTTCTAAATTCTGTTTGCAAACTGAATTATCCTTTCTTAGTTCATCTCTTTCCATATCTTATCACACACAGCTAAAAGAAGTCAACCGTAGTGTCATCATTCTCTGGGGCAATTTCCTTAGCTAAATCCACAAGTTCATTAGGTACAAATTCTCTAATCCCATTTTACTACAGGCACAGTTATGCAATTGTTTCATGATGACAAAGCACTATTTCTCAAACCTCCAACAGCAGTTTCCTCCACACTTTTTCAGCATTCACTAAAATTTGCCATTCCTCCAGCCTCTGTCAACAGCTCACTTGCCATTTTTTCCAGCCTATATATCTGCTGCCTAGTCTCAAAGCCAATGTCATATATTGTAGGTTTTTCTTAAAGTAGAAACCCTTTTCTGTGTACTAATTTCTGTATTTGTTATCTGTCACTTTATAACAACCCACCTTAAACTTAAGGATTTACGACAATGACAATGTGTTATTTCTCAGGATTCTGTAGGTTGAGGGGGCGGTTTCTACTGGTCTTGCCTATGCTCACTCACGCGGCTGTGTTCAGCTAGGTTGGCTGAGAGCTGGCTTAGAAAGGACAGCTAGGCCTCTCTCTTCACGTGTGTTCTCACCCTTAAAGATGCTTACTTGTCTTCTTTACATGATTGAGGTTGGCAACCTTCCAAGAAGCAAGCCATATCTGCTTCATCATGTTTGTAGAAGTCCCACTGGCCAAAGTATGTGACAGGCCAAGGCAGAGTCAATTTGCGAAGAGATGTCACAAGGGCATGGATGCCAGGAGCCATGATTCACTGACATTCATTAATGTAACGATCTACCACAGGCATGTTGTGTGGAGAAAGAGCAGTTAATGCCCGACATTTTGGTGCAGAAAATTCCTTCTGAAAACATGTTGTAACAACAATTAAAAACACAAAAACTTTAGACCCAGTGAGCTTTAAGATTTGGCATCCATAACCAAGTAGAGCTTTTTATATCAGAGGTTCCAAAGCATCCAATATTTCTCTTTATAGAAGATATTTTGATTGATGAGACATCTCCTGTTAGATAACCACACCCTTGTCAGCAAGAGAGAAGGGCATACACTAACTGGTTTCATGAATATATGTAATTTACAAGGTATGAGACCCAAACAAATGGTAAGGAAAACAAATTGCTCCGGGAGCTTATAATGACAGCAACACCAAAGAAAATATGAAAAACCAGTTTTTTCCAGAGATGCTAACATATCCTCGTATTCAGAGCCCGTGGAGGCTATCGAATGCAAAACTGAAAGTATGGAAGAGACATTCCTGTTGCTTATTTCTAGCTGTTCAGGTGCCCTGTATCAGCCACAGGGACGCACTTCTCGATAATGCTTCGCTGTTGTGGTTTGTCTAGTCTGCAATGGTACTCACGTCTGACTAACATACTGTGCGATTAAGTAGTTGAAATATTAATTATATTTGTGGTATAAGCTCCAGAAAACAAGTGAAGAAAGTTGAAAGAGTAAAAGTATTATTTTGTCTTTTACCAACGTATCTCAGGATCTTTATTTGCAATAATTTCTCTATAAACTCTGGATTCTGTAAAAGAACTTACCCTTAATTGTAGGATATTTCACTACTGTTCCCTTGCTTAAGAAAATCAGCATTCAAAAATTATCTCAAAGAATCATTATATGAAAAAAAGGCCTGCTTTATATCATTTTTCAAAACATGACGTTTTTCATCTCATGGTATATTGTTTTACCTTATTTTTTCCATTCAAACTATCAGCTGAATTTAGCCATAATAAGTGAATTACTCATTTTTCTATTTTTTAATCTTCTCAGAACATTCCTTCCTTCTCTTTCAATGTGTCTAAAGAGAAAAGATGCGTTTATGTTCATTCACATGTACTTGACTTACTCCACGGGTTTTAATGCAATTAAATTATTTTGAACACCTGGTTTTTGTTACTTGATCTAACAGCAGAGTTTCATTTTGATATGAGCTACGTTATTTAAGATATGAACAATATAATAAGATTGTTCCCTTTTTTGAACATTTGGGTACTACTTTTTTTTTTTTGAGGAAGATTAGCCCTGAGCTAACTACTGCCAGTCCTCCTCTTTTTGCTGAGGAAGCCTGGCCCTGAGCTAACATCCATGCCCATCTTCCTCTACTTTGTATGTGGGACACCTACCACAGCATGGCGTGCCAAGTGGTGCCATGTCTGCACCCGGGATCTGAACCGGTAAACCCCAGGCCGCCAAGAAGTGGAACATGCGAACTTAACCGCTGCGCCACAGGGCCGGCCCCTGGGTACTACTATTTTGTTAATGAAGAGGTAGGTAGCCCAAGTTTTATAAAATCATAATTATTATTTGGATTATGTTTTAAGATAAGAGCAAAATGTAGTTTCAGCATAGTAAAAAACACCTGATGATCTAGGCATTGACAAAAATATCTTATTTATATACTCAAGTTAAAAGAATAGATAATTTTGTTAATGTATGATGTGCTAAACTGATAAATATAATATTTAAGTATTTTCAAAACATCCCAAATGAAATGCTTCTATCACTATAATAACGTCACTATATACAATTTAAATCTTGCCTATTTGACTTGTGGCAGGTTTGCTTCAAGGTATGAGCTGGAATGCTGGGCAGCAGCGGAAGTTTCTGAAAAGCATACATAGGACAACAAGGGAAATGCCTGGAGGAACACGAGGGGACTGTCATTTCCTGAGCTCCAGTTATGCGCCCGGCATCCTCTACAGAATTAAACACAGTTTCTGATTTACTTCTCACAGCAAAAGCAACAAGTTGATACTATTAAATCCATTTCACTGTTAAGGAAGTTGGCATTGCTCAGATGATCAATGGTGTTACACGTATATCATCTTTCCAAATTCACGATCCTTTCATCCATTTTCTTATGTCCATCCTTCCACTTCAATAAAGGGGAAAATAGATAGTTGTTTTCACCTCAATGATTTTCCATGTCTGAAAGAAGCTTAATTTCTTTCTTTTAATCCTTTCTCCCTTCCTTTCTCCTTTCCTCTTTCCTTACTTTCTTCTTTCCAAGTATGAGAGAATTGCAGACGTACATAGCTTTGAGTTTCAGGTAAAATATATTTTGTAACTAAATTCTCAGTGCTTTGTTACACTGTAGTACCCTTGTTAAAGTACTTCCTTAGTCAAAGCAGGAGTGTATAGGATATTTTGTGCCTATAACTGATTATTTTATGTCTAATTAAAACATGAAATTTGGTTATGTACTGTTCATTTCAATTTTGTATGTGTATTTTAAATTCCCATGTGTGTGTACATTTGCAACAGACCATCTAGGAAACAGGCTAAAAATGTTACTTATAAAGGAGGTGAAATGTACAAAAATGTGTAAATATGCTATTAATGATATTTAAATAAGCTTTTAAAGATTTGTCTCTGATTATTAACTTTATGTAACAAACATCTCAAATTCAGTCATTTTGGTCAAAGTTGGTAACAATTGCCCAGACCAATCCCTTTCCCCAAAATATCTTAATTATTTTTCTGATACAGCTAACTTTAGTCTAATTGAAAGTAAGTTTTAACTTACTCACTAAATATGATTATGCACCATCATATGTTCTTATTCATGTTTCCATATATACAGATAGATAGATGTATGTAAAATTCAGACTCAGAATTGGTGTTGTAGAAGTGTAACGTAATTGATCTCCAGTAGGAGAAGAAAGAGAGAAGTCAGGAAATGGAAGTTTAATCTCAACTCTGTCTATAAAACATAAACATTAGGAAAGACATTTGAATTCCTAAACTGCAACACTATTATCTGAAATGTTAATTCCAACATATCTATTTTTAGAAGGGTGGTGTTGTAGTCCTGTCTGTAGGACATACGCGTTGAATTCCTCTTTTAATCCTCATGACTCTGTGCCACCCTCTCTCTCAGGATTCATCATAAGCAACAAGCTACAAGCCCTTTACTGGGTCAGCATCCTTAGGGGTGAGATCTGGGACTCAGAAAACTATGGAATCGTTTTTCTCATATAAAGCCAGTTGGCTCAACTCACATATGTATTGTAATAATACCCTAATCAACTAAATTTGTCTGCCCCAATTTCATAGTTTATAGTCAGAGCAGAAAGGATACAACTTAATATCCTAAATATCATAATTTTAGTCCGGGAACAATACCAACTTGTCACTCTCAAAACCCAGCTGAAGGTGAAACTGGAGAAACCCCAGATTCACGCAGCAGCAGAAGGAGCACAAGAAATGAATTCCATGGAGAAGAGGACAGGCTGAAGTGACACTCAGAGTGTTGCACTTGACACGGCTTTATCCTATTTTCTATTCTGGAGAAGCTGTGCACCCTACTTGCCAGATAGAAGATGAACTGCAGTTACTTGACTTACGTGGTAAATCTGATTACCAAAAAGTAAGATCAGGAGAGGATTTCCTACATTCCAATAATTAGGCTAGACTTAAGACAGTCAAAAGCAGTGATTGGTTAATTTCCTAAAAATATAATATTAATAATTAACTAGTAATCCTACATACTATATGTAATATTCCATAAAAGACTCATCAGTTTGCCAATTTAAACGAAAGTTTTCGAATCAATTAAATGTGGTATCACACCCCATCTCCATACTTTCATGTTCCTACTTAGCAGAGGAACAATACAGTTTGCTTCGACTTCATAAATGTCAATTTCAGACCTTCTTTTGTCTGTAAGGCAACTTCAGCTCTCGAGATGCTAACACTTACTTTAGAAGAGAAAAAATGTAGAGTTGGAAGTCAATGCACTTCCCTTTTCATGGGTTGCGTTATCAAATATCAAAGAATGAACAGAGAATATATTGTTCCAACAACTAGATCCCAGTAAAGGTGGTGTATTCATTCAGATTTCAGCAGTCACACCTGTGTCCATGGTCTCGAAACCCTGGGAATGCTTGTTAAGGAATCTATTGCTTTCAGGTCTGCATCAGCAGCTACCTTGGGTCAGCAAGAACCATACAGAAAAGGGTCTTGGATTGTGTCTACACTGTCAAGCTTTTATCAGATTTACACGTTGGTGATGGTGAATTTCCTATGTTGGGGTAAGGAGCATGTTTCTGAGTACAGACTCCAATACAAGCCCAGTCAGCCATCCAAAGGAGGCTGCATGAGGCTGTGGGGAAGGCAGGACAAATCCATCATCACGGACTGCAAAGCACACAGGATTGTGAGACAAGATAAGAAATGGGAAGTCTTATCACAGGTTGTTTATTAGAAACATATCTAAAATTTACATATACTCACAGAACAGCCTCTAGTAGAAGAATCGGGCGGGGGGGGGAGGAGATATGCCAGTCAAACATTATATAAAAGATGTCAGAGAAAATTAACGTTAAGGAAAAAAGCATTATGTGATATTCTCCAAGTAGACAAAATATAAAAACAAAATAATGAAATGTTTTAGGTGTCACTTTGAGCTCAGATTCTTTCCATTTTTATACTGTTTTGCAGAGGCAAATGGCTTCTTTGGTGCTTTCTAAGTGTAATTAACTCCTAGTAAGTCTACAGTGTTTCTTGTCAGAAACAGTGATATTTTATACGAACTCCTTTACGTTAATCTAGATGATCAAGTTTCACTGGTCTTATGACGTTTCTCAATTTACAACATATGAATTATCAATATTACTTAAAATCTTAGATCAGTTTCCTCCTGCCATGTAATATGCCAAGGTGGCATGGACCTAAGGAATAAACACTTGTTCTAATTGCCTAAATGTTTGCAGGATTAGGCAATCAAATATGCCATCAAATATTTAGGTAGCCTATCCTGTAACAAATATAAACATTTGTTTTATAGTATCGTGTTAAGTATTTTTTAAAAAGGAAGAAAATAAACTTGGACACTGGATCAGAAGCACCATTTTAGTCTAAGATAGCTGCTGCATTCTGTATTACTTCATGGACCCAGGAAATTGAGAATATTCTGACATGGCCCAGAAAAAAGGCTCCAGAGTTCTTTTTTATTCTGTCACACAACAAGGCAACAACCTCTAGTGATAACAGTTTTGAGGCCAAGGCTGTGTGAGTGGGCTCCAAAGGACTAGCCGATCCTGAGAAATCCAGTTCAACAAATGCATCATTTCCAAATCCACTCCTGGGAGACACAGAATGATGAGGATGTTTGGTATCAGAGAAATCTCACAAGGGTGGGGCAACAGCAAAACGATGAAACACGCCTTTTTTAAAAGAAGAGTACCTAAAATATTAGCCATAACTTTTATCACTCTTAAATTATATTTGCCAACATGAGGATATTTTCGCTCAGAGATGCTACTATAACTCAGGTTTCTTTCATTCTGAGTAACGTTCCTCCTCACTGCTGTTTATCTGTGACCAAGAGGAGAGGAAGGGACGCAGTTCTCTCTTACTGTCCGGAGACCAACCTGGCTTAACTTGAGAGAGATTTCCCAGATCTAGAAATGCTGAGTAAACTAGAAAAGCATGAGGCCTGGGAGTAATGGCAGTTATATTTCCTTCTTTCATCAAAAACAACTTTAAAACATCCATTTGGATTTTACTGTAGAACTGTGTTAGTTATAGCTCTATAGTGAAATATGCTGCTAACACCAACTGTTTCAGAGATTCATATAGATCGATTATAGATTTATAATAAAATAAAAATTCTATTGAAGTTCTTCTATATTTACAAATGCTACATTTATATACATGTAACTCAGCCTCAACATTAACAGTAACATCGGAGGGTTTCAAAGAGGCACATTTCCTCTATCCATGCACCTGCTTACATTCCCAACCCCAAGGTGAGTTTTCATAAGCAATGTTTAAATTTGTGAAGAAAAAAATAAGTATTTCCAGGACCCATCCTCTCTCCCCCCCTCCCTCGTTTCCAGCTTTGGAAGAGGTGATAACACAAAGACACTAATTCACACACCAAGGCAGGAAGACCCTCTGTGATCCACGTTCACACCCACCCAGTGAGGGCTGTGCAAGGGCAGAGGGGTTTTGAGCAAAGTAATGCGTTTGCATATATAAGCATTGCATGAAAGCGATCCCCTGCAGACAGACAGAAAGACAGACACACAGAGGATATAAGAAATATGCTTTTTAAAAGTTAAGGCATTTTAACTATTGTATGTAACCACAAGAATGAATCACCAATGAATACTATTTTTTATTTTGTGAGGAAGATTGGCTCTGAGCTAACATCTGTTGCCAATCTTCCCTTTTTTTTTTCCTCCCCAAAGCCCCAGTGCACAGCCGTCTATCCTAGTTGTAGGTCATTCTAGTTCCTCTATGTGGGACACCGCCACAGCATGGTGTGATGAGTGGTGTGTAGGTCTGCACCCAGGATCTGAACCTGCGAACCCCGGGCTGCTGAAGACAAATGAGCGAACTTAACCACTCAGCCATGGACTGGCCTCAACCAACGAATACTTTTATGCTGCATCTGTTGATCATGAGTAATCAATAAAAGCTTCTATATGGCCAACATCAACCAAAACAAAACAAAAAAACAAACAAAGAAAAGGAAAAGAAAATAATATAGGCCAGTGGTTATGAAACAAGAAGGAATTCAAGATATACAAATATCTGGAATGTTAATATACAAAGATAAAAATTATAGAAGGATATCTGAACCTATCTGCATTACTGTATTATTGGACACCTCTTAAAATGACTTAGCCCTGACTTCATGGACCCCTAAGAGTTTGGCCTTTTCCCAAGAAAGTACTTGAGCCAAATCTTCTACAGCAGGGAAGAAGAGAAAGACACTTCCAAGTGGGTACCTATACTCCAGCCTGCCTGGAAGACTTTTCCTCTATGACTGACTATGTTCTTAATTTCTCAATCAAACATTAAAAAAATAAATTTTCATCTTTTGTTATTGTTGAGTGATTTAAAAGTTGCAGCACGCAAAGGCTAACATATCTGAAATGCTTATAAATAATCATCTTTTAGATAAAAGATTGCAGTAAACCAATAGACTTCCAAGGACCTGTTTTGGTTTCAGTGCATTGAAAGGCATTATGGGGGCCAAGCAGGTCTTCCGACACCAGTGCTTAAAGTTTTCCTTGACTACAGACCTTCAGCCTGACAAGGCCCAGCACCTCTTCCTCGTCAGTTTACTCCACAGCATGGTGACAACACGCTTTTAAGGGTAATTTCCGCAGCAGCCCCGTAAGTTGTGAATCACTGAGATTACACAAAATTGATACTTGGCTTCTTTTCAAGTTTCACATTCATCACATAATCGGGATATGAAGCATCCCTTACAGAGAAGGCAGCATCCAAAGGAATGAGCAGAACGTGTTTAAATAATACACACTCCCAAATTTTACAGCTGTCCTTTTATATTCAAATGATATTAAGCACAGTGTCATGTCAAATTGAAAACACTTTAAATCTAAAAATATATTGTTGAAACAGATGACATAGCGAGAAACAAGAACAAAATCTATTTTTATAAAATAAAGTCTATAATTTCAGATACAAAATGCTACATATAACCACACTTAGATATCTTCTAAATTATAATCTGGGGATTTATATTTTTTAAAGTTATCTCTGGTAAGTTTCAAATTTAGTATTTTTACAGAGTTTAAATATCTATATTGAACCTTCATGTTTCTTTTAAAAACTAGAACTGAGCATCAATATAATCTTAAAACGAGATTCCTCACTTGAAAGAACTGTGCCTTCAGATAACCTTTCTCCTTAAATCATTAGAACAAATAAATTCCTTAAAATTATACTTGCTCTCTTTTGAGTGGGCTCCACGTACAGAAGTTCATGATTTAGGCTTCATTCTAATTTCTTTCTGGTTTTTGGATTCCTCTATGCTCTTTTGAGATCGCCTTTACATTTTATCATATCTTCTCCCCAAACAAGCTGTTCATTGTATGCTGCTCTCCAGTATTTTACTGAAATAGTAAAGGAAGAAATTATGCTTATTGCTTCAATTTCCCTTAAGCTTCAGTGATAATTTCAATCATGACAATTGCCAGGTTTGTATTTTTTATTCTGGATTCCTAATTATATAGGATGATTGAGGGTAATTTAAAAGTGTTTCAGAATCACCTACTGCCAAGATTCTGGAAAACGGCTTTTGCAAAACAGAATGTCAATGCTCTGAGGGCTCTCTTATGTCTGCACTAGCATGTTCTGCGCACTTTCATGGGACGAGGGGAAATAGCTAGGCTCCTCATAACGGATGTCGTAACGCCACTATTCTGCTGCCGCTCTGTCAGTCAACAAATATTGAGAGTCTATTCTGTTTCCATTTTTAGTTGTACACATTCGTATATTGTTAATTCCTAAAGACAACTAGCATAAACTCGGGAACACCAGCTTGATGAATATTTAAGTGTTATGGCCATATTTATGTAGATTTTATAAAAGTATTCCAGATCATGAATGTCTGCATCTGAATGATGACAGGAAATAACGTTTCCTAAGAATTGCCTAAAATGAGCAATATTTTAATAGATGCTTTAGTTCTTAAATATGTCTTTACTTTAAACTGACCTGCTGTAGGGAGCTACTAAATAAGATCAACTTTTGGTCTGTTTCCCAAAACAGCAGTTTTATCCTGTTATGCTAAAAACTTTGAAAACTCTTGCTCTTATCCTTATCTGCAATGAAATAGTTGGATATCTTGATTTCTTTCTAGCTAAATTAGTAATAACCAGTTGCAATAACCAGCATGTGCACATGTGTGCGCACACACCCGCAAAGATAACAATAAAATAAAAAGGCCTAATATGGAGTATGTTAATAAACTTCTTTACAGAGAGATGGCCGAGGAGAGCCACGACTCCTGTTTCCATTTTCATAAGACAGAGCACAAGTAGTATTTGACAAGGCTACCAAGTTATATTTTTTCCATTTGTACCATTTCTTGCTCAGAGTAGGCTTGTTTTCTTCATTTGCATATGCACCCACAGACTCTAAAGGTAGGCAAGTAAGAACTGCGAGACCAGTGAATTGCTTTTGGCTACTTCTGCTATGCTAATCAGGTGCAAGAAATCTGGGTTTCATATTAGGAGCCCTTCTGAATGGTTCGATTCCTTCACAGCTCCCATTAGCTGTCAGCTTCGCCATGGATATTGTCCATGTGCACTTTGAGGTAGTCATTCCTTGTAAACTTCTTATGGCAAAACTGGCATTCTGCCAGTGGACGATTGGGATTATGAGTCATCTTGTGTCGGATCAGCATTTTCTTCAAGCTAAAAGCCAAGTCACAAACCTAGAAAAGACCCAAAGATACCAATCATATTATACTGAAAAACCTGAGATACTAAGTTATCATTTATACAATATACATGATGCAAATTTCTATTATAAAGTACGTACTGACAGGAATCAGAACAAAAAGTGCTCTTGAAATAAATGCAATTTAGCACTCAAGTTAAAGGGTGAAGAAAATTAACTATAGTTCCCAAGAGTTATTTGCATTTAGTGTGTGTCCCTCTGCACCCCAGCTGCTGTATTTAAACAGCTCTAGAGAAACAACTCTCTGGAAACAATACCTTTTCTCACCATAACGGGGTGTATTGACAAAGTCATATTAAACCTCTTAAACAAAAAAAATGCCTCATGGTCTAGATAGCATCTCTTTATATGGCATAAACAGCACAAGACATTTCTCACCAGTGATCCCTTCGATTTAGTCCCATTTTTGAAGTAAAAGGTTAACACTGCTTTAAGCATTCTAAGTTTATTACCCACTATTCCAATTTTTTCTTTCTTATTATATATACTCCATTTAACTAAGGAATGTAAAAGTTTACTTCATATAAGCTCCGCTAAATTGCCACCTGGCTCAACACATATTAAACAGCCTGATAATTAAAAATATTAAATTAACACAGAAGATGTAAGGTATAATTATTCAGGAAATGAAATGGAATTTCTTTTACCACAAATTTTCCTTCAAGGTTTTGGAGTTATTTGCAAAAATTCCATTTATACAAAACTCTATTTAATAAAATAAGGCATACTTAATGTGAAAATACCATGAAAAATGTAAAGAGTATAATGAAAGAGGAAATGGCTTGTAAAAATACTGGAAAGAAAACTGAAGTTCTGAATGAGGTGAGGCTTGTGAAAATGCTAAAGCAAATAAAAACTTGCTCTCTCTCCTTATGGGGGCAGGAGGATTTACACCCAAGAAACTCAGAAAGACACAGGCCTCAATACAGTAAGGGGAGGGAGTAATCCAATAATAACGTATTTCGATATATACATAAGTAGCAGCACAGTGTGATGGAAAGAAAATAAGCTTTAGAGTCTGCCACGGACTGGATGCTTGTGTCCTCCCCAGATTCATAGATTGCAGTCCTAATCCTCAATGTGACAGTATTTGGAGGTGGAGCCTTTGGGAGATAATTAGGTTTAGATGAGGTCACGAAAGTAGAGGCCCCATGCGGGATAAAGCCCTTATAAAAATAGGAAGAGATGCAGATGTCTCGCTCGCTCTCTCTGCATGCATAACACCAAGGAAGGCCTGTGAGAACATCACCAGGAGGGCCCTCACCAAGAACCCGACTGACTGGCACCCTGACCCAGATCTAGGAGGGCAGGGACCTCTGCATGTTTTACCCACTCATATATCCTAAGGGGTAAGACAGCGCCTACAGAGTAAGCACTCACTAAGTATTTCTTGAATTAACCAACTTGGGTTTGAATTCTATCACCTACTAAGGAAGTTTAAATGGACAAACTATGCCTTTTAACTTCAATTGCTTCACCTGTAAAATGACCATAATGATAGTTATCTCACAAGATTAATACAAAGATGAAATGAGGTAATCTATGTAAACAGATATTATACTGCAGACACTCAATAAATGTTAGTGCCTAGTTTTTCTCTTTCATCTTCTCTGGCAAGAAGAATCATCAGCAGATTTGAAAGAAGAAACTAATGTTAATAAAAGGAAGCCAACAGCCACCACAGGTGGGATTCGAGTGAAAACACAGCTATTCTACAGAGTCCCAGTTCCCTGTAATGTACAGGTGATTGTGGAAGCAAGCAGGATAGTTTTCCAGAACAAACGCAACGCATCCAATCAATCTGGGGAAAGGACATTTTTGTTTTGAAATAACTTTGTAAACATGAGCTCTCTAATCATAATTAATTAAAAACAGACTATCTACCTTTAAAGCCAGTGAAAAACAAGGCCAAGTCCACGTAGCAAAAATCAGGGGATAAAAAAATAAAGACCAGGAAATGTGAAAAGCACAAAATACAACGACAGACCACATAACATACAAGTTATGATAACTGACACGAAAGTATAAAGCACCCTTTCTAAAATACAAGATTCTGAAATTAGGGTAAAAAGGAAAATGCACACACACGCTATTCTCAAGAAATACACTTGAAACAAAATAATGCATACACCCAAACATAATTTAAAAAGGGGTCAGAATGTGCATAAAAGTGTACAAAATGATGCTGATAAGAGGATAACTGGGAGAGTAGACAGTATTATATTAGCATTTTCACAAGCCTTAAAAGAACCAGGAGTGCCATCTGTATGATGAATATCTCCTAGTCAAAGCTGTATATACAAGATGTTCAATGCAGAATTATTTATTAAAGTGAAGTATTATAAATCACTTACTTGCCCAGTTAAAGTTAATGGGTATATTCAATTTGATATACACAGATGAAGAAATACTTTTCAGCTGTTAAAAAAGATCATACTTCAAAAAATTTTTAAAGGCAAGAGAAAATGTAAAGGGAAGAAAACAGTTATAAGATTAATAATGCATGATTTAATCTACAATATTGAAATAAAGTTTGGAACTCTATCTGTATAAATAAGTCTATGAGGAAATGTCAATAGATTAACATTAATATTAGTTGACATTAGTTGGAAAATTTGGGACTGTTTTATTTCTGTCTTCATTCCCTTCTGTACTTCCTAATTTTTCTGGAGTAAAAAAGAATGCTTTTATAATTAGACAGCAAATATTATTTTGGAATGAAAAAATATGGTTGGTTGAATGAAGGTTCCATGTCCTCATCTTGCATCCACGCCTCCTGCCCACTCCTATCACACTTCTGTCTTGAGAGTTCTGCCTCTCCAAACCGCTCTGACAGGTCACTGACAACCTCCAACATGCTAAAGCCAATGGGACCTCCTGAATCTTCTCTTAACATGATTTCTCAGCTCCACTGACATATCTGACCACCTTTGGCTTCAGTAATGACCTCCTCTCTTTGTTTTCCTTCCACTTTCCTGGCATTTTGCCCCTCATTTTCCTGTACAGACTCCCTCTCCACCCTAAACTTGAAGTTCGGATGTCAGTACCTGTTCTTTAGGCCCCTTCCCCATTCACTAGGTATGTTCTCCTCCAGTGATCTTAACCACATTCATGCCTTTTGCACCATTTATATGGAGATCTCCTCCACATGTCTCTCTCTTTTATAATCCTCTCTTCTCATCTCCACAGTGGACTACCTAACTGACCACTCAGATAGCTCACTGGTACTCCAAATTTAATATGTCTAAAATTGAACTAAGAATCTTTGTCTCCCAAATCTAATTCTCAAAAAAAGTTCCGCCATCCACTTGGCACCTGCTGCAAATCTGGCAGTCAGCTTGGACCCAATGTGTCCCTCATCCCCACTTCACCTAATCAATTACCACTTCTTCCTTCTATACATTTCTCAAAGACGTGTGTCTCCATCTCCACTGTCATGTACGACCTGAGTGAAAACACTATCTGCCTAGACCAATGCTTCTCTATCGATACGAACATGTTCAGCAAGCACTTATTACTTGTATTTTTTTATTTTGAGGAAGATCAGCCCTGAGCTGACATCTGTGCCCATCTTCCTCTTTTTTATATGTGGGACACCTGCCACAGCGTGGCTTGATAAGTGGTGGACAGGGCCACACCCTGGATCCGAACTGGTGAACCCCAGGCTGCTGAAGTGGAGCACGTGAACCTAACTGCTACGCCACTGGGCTGGCCCCTATTATTTGTATTTTTAAATAAAATATACCAAATGTGTTAATGTATTTATATATTATATTAAAGACAGATAAATAAAATTTTAAGAGAATATGAAGAAGATGGAATAATATTTTTGTGTTAATAATACTGACTTCATATTTTCACTAGGCAATATTTTTTTTCATTTTTTTAAGTTTTTTTTTACCTGGGCTAACAACTGTTGCCAATCTTTTTTTTTTCTGCTTTATCTCCCCAAACCCCCCTGTACATAGTTGTATATCTTAGTTGCAGGTCCTTCCAGTTGTGGGATGTGGGACGCCACCTCAACGTGGCCTGACGAGCGGTGCCATGTCTGTGCCCAGAATCCAAACCCTGGGCCGCCGCAGCAGAGCGCGCAAACTTAACCACTCAGCCACGGAGCCGGCCCCGCAATATTTTAAGATAGATATTTAGAGTCAGTCACCTTTAACAAAAATATTGGCAAATATATATTTCAAGTGTATTCTTGATAACGACCGTTTTCTGGCATACTACTTTCCAGATACTACGGTGTCATTTTTTATCTCAAATTATCACTGACTGGTAGTATTAACTCTGCCATTTTCTTTTTGTTACCTTGTGTCTGTGTTATTAATATTATTTTCAATCTGTGGTTTCTGTACAGGCCTCTTTTAAGCCACTTGTACAGGATTACTTTATTTAAGAACAGATAACAGAATCATGTCTCCACTTAACTGAGAACACATAAAATGCAGTCCTAACGGTGTGCTGAAAACAGACCAGTGACTTGGGATTGTCAGCCAATGTCAGCACCATGGAAGTGCCACGCTTCCCTCAGGTCACATTTAGTTCTATCCATCACAAGAGACCAGCTGACAACAGCCAAGTGAGGGCAGCAAAGTCAAGCCCTCTATTCAATGATAATAAAGTTTAACTTGGTTCTTATTTTTTAAACACACAATAAGCAGGAATCAAAGCTGTAATCTTTCCGTCCCACATCCCAATGATGTGTTGTACTCCTCTTGGGATGTGCAGCTCCTCACTCTGGAAACCAAAGCTAGCTTCCGAGGTTCTCAGATGGGGGTGGTACAATTTCCCCTCCCTGCAGGAAATGTTTGGAAGTCTGGGGGTGCTACTTGCATTTTGTATGGGGGCATGCATGCAAATACCCTGTCATGTGTGGGACAATCTCACATAATGCCAAAAGGGTCCAGTTGATAAATATTATCTAAATCTCCCTGTATTCATCCTCACTCCCTCTGTCCATGTTCCACACAGTGGTTTGAAGGATTTTTTAAAAATAGAAATGTCATATTGTTACCTAAGATTCTTCCATGGATCCTTACTCTTTTTAGGGTAACTCACTGAGTTCTGGACAAACTCATCAGCTTTCCTGCAGACTCCTGCATACCACGGTCTTCTTGCCTCAGCACTTCCCCACTTCGCTTCATCTAGCTTCCGCCTGCTCTTTCCTCAGGGAAGCTCACCTGATCTGTCTGCCAGGAGAAAGCTTCTGTTAAATGCTCACATAGCAGCCTTTACTTTGCCTTCATAACACTTACCTCCAGTGTAATTAATTATGTGTGACATTTTCTAATGTATGTCTCCTCACAAGTCTTAGGAAGATGAGGGCAAGAGTGGTCATTCCGTAAACACTTGTTGAATTAGAGAAAGAATGAAAGGTAGACGGATGATTGCTAGGTGGATAAAATCCCCATGAGTAATGTAAGTACCCCAAAGGCTGTGGAATAACTCAGGGGAAATCAAAGATGTCTACAGAGATTATTTTTAAAGAACTCTAAGTTGTTTTTATAAGTATAAATTAAAGTTTGTGATCATAAATAAATAGAATTAAAATTCATCCCCCATTTTCTATTTCCCTGGCCCCTTCTCTAAACCCCACATAAAAATGAACAACAGATATCAAATTCTTCAACGGCTTCCCATTGAAACTAGATTCAAAATAAACTCCTTAATGTGGCTGAAAGGCCACCAATTTGCTTTCCAACTTTACCCTGTGCCCCTTTCTCTCTCTCTCTGCTCCAGCCTCACTTGTCTTCTTACTTGCCCTAAATCCCCTGGTTCTTTCCCACCTACAGGCCTTGATTTATGCTGTTCCCTGAGCATGGACTGCTCTTTTCCCCTTGGCTAACTCCTCATCCTTCAGGTTACTTACAGTCTCTCTCTCAGAGAATTCTTCTCTACTACTCTTTCACTCTACTTACTTTTTTCCTTTCCCAGTCTTTATCATAAAATGCAACTAGATATTTATTCCTGTTCATTTGTTTAAGGTCTATACTCCACAAGAACATGAGCTCTGTGAGGGGAGGGGACATGGCATCTTGCTCCCTGTTTTATTTCCGGGTCTGGCAGAGGAACTAGGTTCAAGGGCTAACATCAGCTTTCACTATGTGCCAAGAACCACTCCTGGCAATTTCTAAGCATTAGTGTATTTAATCCTCATAACCACCGTTTTAAGTAGATATTAGTACTATTATCCCTATTTTATAGAAAGAAACTGACACATACACTTCTATGTCTCAACCAGTTTGCCCAAGGTCACTGAACCAGGAACTGGTTTCCAGGATTTAAATCCAGGAAGCCTGGGTTCAGAGTCTATACCACCCTCTCAAGGACCAACTGTCACTAAAGGCTCTAAATTCAAACAGAGATATGTGAGCTGACCATACTCTTTCCACTTGCCTGGCTGATACCATATATAACAAATAAAAAGCTTTTTGAAAAAATAAAGGAGGTTCTCAGACAGTTCAGCTCACCAGTGTGCTGTGAGGGATACAAAGTGTAAATCCACTGATGTGGTCACCACGGGAAAACTGCAGCAGCAGATGCAGGAGAAATGGAAGGGAAGCTGAGCAAGATGCTGAAGTCATTGACAATGGCTCTGAATTAAGGAGACCTAGAAGCTCCACACAGGAGATGGCATGGGAATAATCCAACACATTGTCGAATGGGGGCCAGCAGAGAGGATTCAATGTCAGCAGAGAGTAGCTGATGTCACAGCTGTGAAGCTGACGACCTAGACATTAAAAGCTACATTTTCATGAACTTAAATGCAGTCACTAAGAGACGTCAAATTGATGCTCTGAATAAATCAGGCAAATGCGAGGACATTTGTAGTCACTTTAAAAATAGGAGAGAGCAAGAAAAAGTTCAAATAGTGCCACAAGGATGCTTCCTTTTCTTTCCTTCTACCCGTGAGTCTCATCCAACCCTTTGACCTACTTCAACTTAGTATTAATTCACATGATAAAGAATGGGAAGATATTTAATTCTTACTGTAGGCTGGAGGTAAAACTGATTTTGTTTTAAAATAAATGAAGCAACATTTTTACCATAAAGTATCTTGAGACAAGAATTAGAATTCTACACAAATATTTTCAGCTAACAAATATTTATCACATACAATGTGCCTATCACTTAAGTGAAGAACAAATAGTTTTAGAGAGAAATATTTGCAATGCTATGAATTTAGTGCTTAGAGAAGCACAGAGGGGAGCACAATCAACTCTGCCTGGATGCTTGGGTCTATCCGTCCTAAGGTCGGGAAGGACATTCCAGGGAGAGAGAAAAAGGCGGGCAAAAGGCAGAGGTGTGAAGAGCCACGCTGACGTGGGGAAGCACAAACAGTTCACTAAGGCTGAAGAACAGATGCCATTAGATAAATATCCTGAAAAAGAAACTAGAGTTGAAGGCTGGAGTCAAATCCTGGAGATCATGATGACCAAAATGAGAAACTGGAAGTAGATTCTGCAAGTGGTGGGAATTCGTCAAAGGATTCTGAACAGAGACTGAAACAAAAATATCATTTAGTCAGCAAGCTAGAGAGTATGAAACTGGAGTCAGGGAGGCCAATAGTAGTGTTCCACTCCAAGCCAGAAAGGATCCGGATGTACACAAAGACAGTGGGCGTTAACTCATTTATTCGTTCCTTTAAAAATATTCATTGAATGCTTCTTATATGCCAGGCAGTTTTCTAGGCCTGGGGATAGAGCAATGAATAATAAAGGAAAAATTCTTGCATCATAGAGCTTATAATAGATGAAAAATGATTATGCAAACAAATACATAATATTTCAGGTGGATATAAGCACCATGATGAAGAACAGGGAGTGAGGGTTAAGAAAGTAATGGAAATAAGAGGGAAAGTAATTTGAGCAGAGAACGGAAAGAAGCGCAGGAGCAGGCCATAAAGACATCTGACAAGAGTGTTCCAGGCCAGGGAAACAGCACATACAGAGACCTATTCACAGGAGTACATTTAGTGTGCCCGAAGAACAGCAAGGAAGCCATGTGGCCAGAGCGAGCTGGAGGGTGGCGGTGAAGTCAGGGAGGTTGGGGCGGGGAGGTGGGGTGTAGATCATGTGGGGACTTTCAGACCATGGTAAAACTTCGATTTTTCACTCTAAAGGAGATTAGCAGTCATTGAAGGGTTTGAGTAAATGAGTATAATACATACTATGTATATATCTGACTCAGGTTCTAGACAGATCACTCTGGGTGACAAGTTTAGGACAGACTGTTGGGAGCAAAACAGAAGGAGAGAAATCAATTAAGAAGCTATTCCACTATTCTAGGAGACTAAGATGGTAGCTGTCAAGATGTGAGAAGTGTTCAGACTCTCAATTTATTTTCAATGTAGAGCCAATCAGATCTGCTACTGGATTAGATGTGAGGAGTGAGGGAAAGAGAAGAGTGAAAGTGACAATGGGAATTAAGAGAAGGCAATAGGCTTGAGAAATATACAGAAGCGAGAAGTGTTGGGAATTGCTGGACTGAGAGGAAGTTGCATGGGTTTGAACCCTAGAATCCCGACTTGGCCAGTTCTAAGTGGTGGATGATAGGCAAGTCACTCAACCTCAGTGAGCCTCAGTTGCTTCACGTAGGTGGAAATATCACCTATATATTTCCGGGCTGTAGTGAACATCAGAGAGAATATACACAAACTGTGGATCACTGTGTCTTTCCCACAATAGAAGCTCAACCAGATGATGCTATTGGTCATGGCTTAGGGAAAAAGAGGTGCTTGGCATGGGGCTCAGATCTTCGGTTTGGGTGATTTGAAGACGGTGGAGTCCTCAGAGAGATGAGTAGTTGAAGGGAACATTTTGAGCGATAGAGAAGGCTGGGGAGCATGATTTCAGTTTGGAATATAGGAGAAGTGCCTTATATGCAGCTCAAAATAGCTGCCTAGAGTTCAGAAAAGAGATCTATGCACAAGAAAAAAAGATTTGGAAGTTGTCGCCACATAGATAGAAGCTAAAGATACTTAGAGGTCAATAGGTATGGCATCCTAGGGGAGCTGCACAGCATGGGACGACAGCGCCTAAGGGGTTAGAGTACTGTTGATGAGTGAAGCGGCACTTGAGAAAAACTGTAAAGAAGTGAGATAGATAGATAGCAGTTTTTTCTTTACAAATTTACTGAAATACCACTCAAGTGCCACTCAAATGTCATGTGTGTGTGTGTGCGTGTGCATACAGACATATATATATCTCAGACAATGGGAACAAGAGATGAAGAGGACTTTCTAGGCAGAGGAAATAGAGCATGCAAGCCACAGGGAACACGGTACTTAGATGTGAAATAGCATCACTGTTTCAGGAAACTCTAAATGTTAGTACAAACGAAATGCAGAGTACTGACAGACAAGAGATTATTAAGTCATAAAATAATGAGAATTGACAAAGACTAGAATAACTTTTCAGTCAAGTAGGAAGGTGGATTTTATCCTATAGGTTGTGAGAAGTTACCATAGAGAAGCACATGATTGAGTTTACATTGAAAAAGTGACAGAGGTACATTACCACTGACCCCACAGAAATAAAAAGAATTATAAGAGAATACTATGAACTATATGCCAACAAATTAGATAATCTGGATGAAAAGGACAAATTTCTAGAAACACAATTATCAAAACTGTATTTATGAAGAAAAAGAAAAACCTGAGCGATCTATAACTAGAGATTGAATCAAATAAAAAACCTCCCAACAAAGAAAAGTTCAGAATCAAACGGGTTCACTGATGAATTCTACCAAACATGTAAAAAAGAATTAATACTAATCCTTTCTAACTCTCCCAAAACATAGAAGAGGCGGGAACACTACCTAACTCATTCTGTGAGGCCTGCATTACCCTAATACCAAAGCCAGATAAAGACATTACAAGGAAAGAAAACTGTAGACCAATATCTTTCATGAATATAAATGCAAAAAAATCTTCAAATAAGCAAAAAAGAAAACAAAACAAAACATCCCTAACAAGCCAAATTAAAAGGATTATAAGCCATGACTAAGTGGGATTTATCCCAGGACTGGAAATGGTAGTTCAACATAAGAAAATTAAACAATGTAATACACCATGTTCATAGAACAAAAGGACAAAAAAACACAAAACATGATCATCTCAATTGACACAGAAAAGCATGTGACAAAATCCAACACCTTGGCTTGATAAAAATACTCATAAAACTAGGATAAAAGGGAACTTTCTCAACATAACAAAGGGCATTCATGAAAAACCCATAGCTAACATCATATTCAATGGTGAAAGACTGAAAAATAACGCAAAAGTATGGAGCCCTACTTCACACCATATACAGAAAATGAACTCAAAATGGATCAAAGACCTAAATGTAAGAGTTAAAACTATAAAACACTTAGATAAAAACATATGGGTAAATCTTCATAACATTAAATTTGGCAATGGATTCTTAGATATGACCTCAAAAGCATGAGGAGAAAAAGAAAAAAATACATTGAAACGTTTTGTGCATCAAAGAGTATTATCAAGAAAGTGAAGAGAGCCCACTGAGTGAGAGAAAATATTTGCATATCATACATCTCAGAAAGGTCTAGTATCCAGAATACATAAGAAACTCTTACCCTCAACAACAAAAAGACAAACAACACAATTTTAAAATGGACAAAGGACTTGAATAGACATTTCTCCAAAGAAGATACACAAATGGCCAACAAATAAGTACGTGGAAAGATGCTCAGTTTCATTAATCCTTTAGGAAATGTAAATCAAAACCACAGTGAGATACCACATCACATCCACCTAGATGACTATAATTTTAAAAAATGGAAAATAACAAGTCAACAAGGACGTGCTGCATTGCTGATGGGAATACAGAATGGTGCAGCTACTGTGAAAAACAGTATGGCAGTTCCTCAAAAAGTCAAACACAGAATCATCATATGACACAGCAATTCCACTCCAAGGTATATATCCAAAAGAATTGAAAACAGGAACTCAGATACTTGTATACACATTTTTGTTACAGCACTATTCACAATAGTAGAAACAACTCTAATGTTCATCAGTGGATGAAAGGATAAACAATCGTGGTATATACATACCACAGAATATCATTCAGCCATAAAAAAGAATGATGTACTGACACATGTACAACGTAGATGAACCTTGAAAACATTATGCTAAGTGAAAGCCAGTCACAAAAGGTCACATATTGTATGAATCATTTATATGAGATATCCAGAATAACTAAATCTATAGAAATGAAAGCAGATTAGTGGTTGCCAGGGTCCGGGAAGAATAGAGAATAATTGTTTAACAGGTAATGGGTGTGAAATTTTATTTTGGGATGATAAAAATATTCTGGAAGCAGACAGAGGTGATGGTTGCAGAACATTGTCAAGGAACTTAACGCCGCTGTTTACTTTAAAATGGTTAACCTTTTGTGAATTTCAACTCAATTAAAAAAAAACCCACCTTGCCAGACTAGAGAACATATACATTGGAGATTGGATGTAAGGGTCCAGGCTATGCACTTCTAGTGAGAATGGAAACTGAGAGGAAGTCATGGATTTGAGAACTATTCAGAAGGAGACCGACTGGAAGAGGAGTAAGAAAGGATGACTTCTCTCTGGTATGAGTAGGTTAAGAAGGAAAAGATTTTGGAGCAAAGACAGCCAGTTCTCTACTGAGCAGGCTGCATTTCAGGGAAGTTTGAGAGGCATTAAACTTGGATCTCTATCTGCAGACCAGCCTGGGCTGCAGATAAGGATCAGAGAGTTTTGAACATATGATAGAAGTAAATGGGATAGAGGCAGAGAGAAAAAATCAGGCTTGGAACATTATAGTTTTAAAAAAGTAACATCATGGTCCAGTTTATCTAGGAAGAAGTCAACAAAAACATTTAGCATAAAGTCAGGTCGAAGGTGACAGCAGGCAGATGTCCATACACAGTTAATATTGTATTTTTATCTCCCATCAGTCATTTGTGTAGTTGTACAATTAAATAATCTAAATAGGTTTTGCCTTTATGAAAATACTCCAATAAAAGCACCAATAAATTAAACCAATTGAAATGATTAAGCTGGAGCTGGACCTCTAGTTCAGGATAGAGCTCTAGAAGTGTACATTTCTTTCTCTACAAGAAGTTCTTTCCTTAAATAAGTTCACTGTTGATAAAAGTGTTTGATGAGTAGGCCCACTGGGAGAACATTGTTGCCTTAACTCTAAAACACAGTTTCATGGAAGGACAAGGAAGACATCTTGTGTTTGTGAGTTTCCTTTCATATGGACTGCTTACCTCAGGTCTTGTCCATTGGGATACACCATTGGGAATCAGTACTCAAGTTTCTCACATTTAAAGAGAATTCTGTACTGTGCAACTTCACACAATACAACTTTGATGTTTCTTCTTACATTGAGCTATATTAATATTCTTTTTGCTATTTTTGTGTTAGAAGTAAGCTTCCAAGTGTTTTCCTTAACACCTGTGTCAATTTTCTGTCAATTGTCAATCTTACACAGGAGAATGGTGACACTGTTCATTGAGAAACGAAGTTTTTTCCCTAAATTAATCAATGCTCAGATTAATTTTACTGACAATGGTAGGATTTTTTCCTTTCACAAATAAGGTAAACAACTATGTTGATAATTTCCTTTCAATTCAAATGTCATAAGTGGAAAATCTACACAATTAGCAATAGTGTTATTTAAACAAAGGATTTTATGCATGTTTTAGAAATTCATTATTTGGCTTTAACAAAATAAATCACATCTATGAACAGTTAAATCTCTGCTTTAACTGTCATTAACCTGTCAAAAGACTTGGGCAGACACATGAAAGCTGCCTTGAATCATCATGCATTTATACTTGGAAGAACAACTCAATTGCATTAAAACAGGATGTAAGTATATCTTAAAGAAAATCAGAATTTATTTGCTGCCAATAAACCAGAATGAATAAAATTACAACAATGTGTTACATGGATTATGCAATCAAAAGGTATAAACAGCACAAGACTAACAGACACAGACGAGTGCTGCAAAACACACATTCATACATACACACACACATGCACAGGTGCACACACGCACACGTGCGCACAGACACACACCACTCCTGTTATTGGAGGACACTAGGAAGAGAAAAGAGAAGCCAAACTCACATCACATTGGAAAGGCTTTTCTCCGGTGTGCGTCCTCTTGTGCTCATCCAGGCCTCGCTTCTGGCTGAAGGCCTTGCTGCACTCTGAGCACTTGTATGGCTTCTCCTGCAGTCAGAGAAAAGAGACATGATGAATTCGAGTGAATGGGTATGTGGGGTATTTTATCTAGTTCTGCAGGATGCTGCAGCAAATTCACAGGGGTGCTGTGAGTTATTTTAAATTTTCAGGGGAAAACAGTGACACTCCCAATCTCTGTAGGACAGTCTGAAAACTACCAGCTCAAGGTAGTCCACACTTCCAACATTAGATTATGGTACATTTCTTCCCATGAGGTCCTATCTTGGCAAAGCTGGATTCTGAATGATTGCCTGCTCTAGCTACTTAATGAACTGAACGCTCAGGTTGCTTTTGGTCCTAGGGAGCCATAAAAATTTAGTGAGATATTAATGGCATTATGGACCAAGGAAGTTTGGGACCCCTAATCTAGATGGTGCAAATTATTAACTGTCTCAGAAGGATTCCCAGGAACGAAAACTTCAGAACCAAATTTTCAACAGATTTTGGGTGGTAAGTTTAAAAAGCTAGAGCTGAAGTGTGATTTAAGTATTTTCATTTCTATTGTCCACTTCTCTTTTCCTAAGTAGGATGTTCTTTTATAAAATCTAAATTACTTTTTAAAATGAGGCAATTTTTTTTATCGTTGGTTACAGACACTTAAGAAAACGAAACATCTACCATAAGAAAAGAAAAAAAATGTCCAAATTCCTTAGCCATCTTTGATACCAAGAACTTATGGCACCATCTTTTTAGCTTGGAATGAATTGTAAAATAAGTCAATTAACATTGTTCCCTTAAAACAGCTGGCCAGTTACGAAATAGTGTATCAATAAAAAGATTTGTTTAAAGGAAAGTTGCAATGAGTTCTTTTTTAAATATATCTTCAAAAATATTGTTATAAACACTTATTTGGATTGAGGTAGTATATATAAACGTTTTTAATTTCATGTTAGATAGACAAGTTCTATTTATATTTTCTTAGTATTTAAAAGAATATTAAAATTTTTAGACATACAAAACAATATGAAAATAACCAAAGAGAAGTGCGTGTGCCCACCAGCTGCCTTAAGAAATCGAACATTACCAGTACAGATGTACCTCTCAATGCACCCACCACTCGACAGGTGCAGCACCCTCCCACCTCCGCAGAGATGACCACTGCCCTGGATGTGGGACTTACCGTCCCCCTGCCTTTCTCTACATTGTTACTGCATATGTATGGAGGGATCTCTAAGCAGACACAGTATTGTTTTGCCTTTTGAAATTATGTAAACAGTATTATACTGTATGTATTCTTTGTGAGTTCTTTTCGAATTAGTTTTGCTCAGCATCATCTTTATGAGCGTCTAGTCCCCTTCTCCATTTTGTGAACACATGTAGCTCCTACTCATTCCTTTTAACGCTGTACAGTATCACACTCAATGGCTCTACCATAATTTGCTTATATACATTCTCCAGTGATGGACAGTTAAGTGTTTTCCAATTGTTCACTCTTACAAGCAATGTTGCTCTGAGCATTCTTGTACACGTACACTTGAGCACAGATGAGTATAATCCCCTACCGCACGCATACCTAGAAGTGGGACGGCAGCTTCGACTTTTCTAGGAATGGTCACACAGCTCTACAAAGTGAATAAACCATTTTACACTCCAATATCCAGTGGATTCTTGTAATTCTATCACTGTATTTTACAAACTTTGAGACTCTCATTAGGTACATGATGAGTGTATTTAAGTTTAAAACTATTATGTGCCTGGAAAATAGGACTTTTTGTCATTTCAAAGCGACCTTCTTTATCTGTAATAATCCTTTTTAGCTTAAAATTATTTTGGTCCTAATACAGCTATAAAAGCTTTTTAAAAACAGTATTTGCTGGGGGGTGGGGGAATTGGGGAGACGTTGGTCAAAAGGTACAAATTTGCAGTTAGAAGATGAATAAGTTCTGGGGATCTAACGCACAGCACTGTGATCATAGTTAACAACCCTGCAGTATATTCTTCAATGTTGCTAAGAGACTAGATCTTAAATATCCTCACCACAAAAAATAAATGATAATTACTTGACATGATGGAGGTGTTGGCTAACACTGTGTGGGGCAATCATATTCAATTTACAAATGTATCAAATCAACATATTACATAGTGTAAACTTATACAATGTTATATGTCAATTTGATCTCAATTTTTAAAAAGAGGTCAAAAAATAAACAAAATAAAATTATTAGTTGTCTGGTATATCCATCGTTTTAATTTCAAATAGTCTATATCCTGAGGTATGAGCAGGATCTCTTGGTTAACCACACACATCTGGGTTTTTTTAACCCAAACATATCACTTTTTTTGAGACATCAAGTTGCGCTTCTTAATATTTATTGACATTTATTATATTGTTATAACAGAATAAAATTTTTATCATTTATTAATAATATATTTTAATATATTTCTAACATTTTATTTTACCCATTGCTTTGATCTTGCTTGTTTCCTAAGTTTTTACCCCCAATACTTTGCATGTTTTGAACATTTTCCCCCTGTACCATTACAGAAGTTATGAACTCTATTTCTATCCTTTTAGCAATTATCCTTAAAGTTTTTGACCATGTACATTTAACACAATCTAAAGTTCATCTATGTTTTCCCTTCTACTGAGTAATACATCCTGTAGAATGCTCCTGCCTCACACATTATATGTAGCAGTATTTTACTTGTATCTTGATTTTTAATGCCCAGTATGGAATCATTATTATTTTACATAATCAGTGTGGTTTACCTTTACACATGTCTAACAATTTCTTTACTTTTCATGCTTTCTTACATATCTGACCTTCCAAGGATCTGTTGATGGTAAATTCTGTTTTTATTTAACTGAAAATGACTTTGTCTAAAGTCTACAAATCCAATTAGATATATAATAGACTCTATTTTTCACGTCTCTTAAGCTCTCTTAACCATTTCCATCTCTTTGTATTGCACTTTATGTAATTTCTTTAGGATCAATTGATTAATTCTCTTCAGCTATGAATAACCTGCTACTTAATATGATCATTTGAGTTTTTAATTTCCATTATCACATTTTTAATTTCTAGAAGTTGGGGTTTTTTTTTTATTCTTTTCCATTCTGCTTAATTTTTTGATATAATCTTAGTTTCTAGTCATGTTGCTTATGCCCATTTAAAAATATTCTAGGCATTTATATAATTTTCTTCATTTGATAAATCATTACCTTAAGTTTTTTGGAAGTCTAGTTCCGCTATTTGCGGTTTCTCCTGTCTCCTGCTCATGGCTTTTGTTTCCATGCCTGTTTCTGGAATCTGGAATCAAGAGCTCATATTTGGTGGTCTTTATCTGTTAAAACCCTGTGACCCCTGGGTTGAGGGTAAGTCCCTCCAGAGAGCCTTTGTGTTTGCTTCTGCCAGGCACTCTGGGATGCCATCAATCAAAGACCATTTTAAGTTTATTTCTTGCCTTAGGTTTTTCTGGTCAGGCAAGTATTTTACGTCTGAACTCCAAACACACTTGAGGGAAGGACTGTGGTTGCAAAGTCTAAAGAGAACTCTCTTCCTAGCCAGCAATTATTCCCAGACAGTTAAATGTCCCAAGCGAGCATCTCTGTTTGCCAAAGGTAGATTACTTCCAGTCCCTGATTTCATTTTGAGGATAGCCCTTCGAGGGTCCCAGTATTATGGTGGGATGTGCTTTCCATCTAGCCCTATAACCTGAGCCCAGAGCTTGTCTCTTTTTCCGTCACCTTTAAAAATCAAGTCTTGGGGGGGCTGGCCCCGCGACCGAGTGGTTAAGTTCACATGCTCCGCTGCAGGTGGCCCAGTGTTTCGTTGGTTCGAATCCTGGGCGCGGACATGGCACTGCTCATCAAACCACGCTGAGGCAGCGTCCCACATGCCACAACTAGAAGGACTCACACCGGAGAATATACAACTATGCACCAGGGGGCTTTGGGGAGAAAAAGGAAAAAATAAAATCTTCAAAAAAAAACAAAAAACAAAAAACAAGTCTTGGAGCTGGTCCTGTGGCCAAGTGGTTAAATTTGTGTGCTCCACTTCAGTGGCCCAGGGTTTCACCTGTTGGGATCCTGGGCAGTACATGGAGATTCTGGTGGTGCATAAGGGCTTTGTAGTTATCATAAGAGGTTCAAAAACCCAAATGTGTATTATGCATTGGCTTGCATTAAATAAATAATGTCTGATACACACATACATTCACCAACTCACATACTGAGATTTTTCAAATGCTTACAGATACTATTGGTGATTAATTCAATATATTTCATTTACTAACTTCACTCAAACTATATTCCCTTCACTTATTTATATTCTCCTATAAAAGTCACTAAAAATACAACAATCATTGTGTGTTTCTACGTATGTTGGCAGGAAAGTGAAGGGTGAAATTTATAAAGTTAGAAAGGTCGCTCCACTTCAAAAAGTTCCAGAAGCACAGTCAGAAAGGGACTCATTTGATGAAGTAGTGCTGTATTTGCCTGCATCCCCTCTTCTCTACCAGAGCCATTTGAAGCCAGGAATTCCCCCGGGGTTTTGCTCTAAGACAAGCTCACAGAGGACTCCACAATCACAATTCTACACCAGTCTAGAAAGAAAGGTTCTCTGAGCCCTAAGCCGTGGTGAAGTGCAGCAAGAAGAAACTGCCTTCAAATGTCTGTCTGCCTCCTGCATCCCCAGATCTCACACAGTCTACACTTTTCCTGAAGATATCGCAAGGAAGGATAGAATTCCTGACAGAAATTGGTCAGAGTGCCTTACGGCACTCCTTGGAAGGCCCTTTAAGGTCCACCCTGGAAGGGATTCCAATTTACAGTGGACGGGGCCAAAGCCGGGGGAACTGCTGCTCCAGGAAACAGCTTTTACCCGAGGCAGAGCCAGGAGGTCACAGGGCACTCGTCCCCAATTTAAGAAAACCAAATGAACTGAAATAAGAGGAAATGAACGAATTTTCTTTCTCAGAAAGGAAACCCTCAACCCCCTTCCTTACTAATTTCTTCCCATTACTCCTAATCAGTCATGTTAAAGAAATACCACCCCTCACATGGTAAACACACTGTGGCAGAGAGTAAGCTGAGTGGTAAGGGGTATGCTATTACAAAGACACCTACACCTCTTCCTGTCCCTTTCTCAGACAATTGTGAAAAAATCTTTGTTGCCTCTAGCACATTCCTGAGCACACTTAGCCCTAACTTCCCAGTCCAGAAGAATCCATGCTTGTGCGCAACGGTGCAAGAGAACTTTAGTGTCTAATCTTCACTGCCTGCCCTCACCATAAGCTTCACCGAGGATGACGGTTTTTAAGGAATTACATAGTGGTTGATACAGCAAGGGACATGTGACAAAGAAAGCTCAGGAGGCCATAATAGGCTCTGACTTCTTACTGTCAGGTTAGGCGGCGGAGCTGAGGTGGAGCTATCTGCTACCTTCCAAGGTCACATAGGATACAATCGGCAGGCTGGTGTGGCTGGAGTGTGTCAGCAAGTCTGCATACTGCCGGACTTCCAAACCCCATCACCCCACCCCCACAAAGAACTCACACACCATCATCATTTTACCATTAATCATATCCTAACTCCCTTAATTCTCTTCCTCTATCTTTCCCTCCATCACAAAATCTTTAATATGGACACAAAATCTGATTCAATAAAGCATTATTGAAATTATTTATAACACTGTTTCAGAGTGGAATATGTAGTATACATTACACATTTTAACTCATTAGCTGGCTCTAACTAGAGACAAAATGATTAGGTTCTTGATTAATTCTGTTCCTGAATGATTACATAGTTTAACTGACAAACAGCTTGTCCTTTGTCATCATAACTGGGGAACCATTACTAAATGGAGGCAATCTATTTGTCGGTTACACTGTGTAATCTATCAACAGCAGAGTTCATCAGCGGTCTAATCAGTCCAGCTCTAATCAGATGGCATTTGGTAGAATTCATTCAGATGGTCGGGTTTCTAGAGCTCTACGCCCTGCACCTTGTGATGGAGCTTTTAATAAAAAGTCCTATTTTTATGCAGTTAATGCCCATCTATATAAACGAACAGTAACTTCAAATGTTATATTTTTTGCCAGAAAAAACTGAAATAATAAATCTCAGCATCATTTGAGAGGGCTCTGTAGAAACAAAGTCACATTTTTTATAAATCTTGGAGGGATCTGAATGCTGAAGTTCTTTGTAATAGAAATCTATTGGAGGCTTCTGATTAGTTTAGCTAAGGATTGCTTGCCAGGAAGTAAAGAAGCATGCCCCCCATCACGCAGACGACCAAGGACAAGGACGGATCATGGGTAGATTAACTACACGCCCCAGGTACATAATCCAAAGATTCCCTATGGCGGTTTTCATGTTAAGCCACGACCAACAGAAACAGAAAATATAACAAATGAGTTTCTTCCCCTGTAGTCAGGGGTCAAGGTAAACGGTGTCAGGAAGTCACAGAATGATGGTCAATAAATGTTCTTTCATAACAATAGTAGCCTGACCCCAATAAAATTAAGAAAAAAAGTAGTCAGCAATTGAAAGAAACCAGGCAGACTAGCGTGCGTGGTGCGGACTGTCAGAGCCTGCAGGATTGTGAAGATACAGAAACACGGTTTGCTTATGAGAAGGTTCAACTTGTGACTGAAACACTGGCTTGAGTGGTTCTAACTTACATGAATGCACTTTATGGACAAACCTTTTCTCGATTTGTCTTGCTCAAAGCTATAACAAGACCAGAATGTCTGGGCTGGTAATGAAATAACTTCCATGTGAGCAGCTTGGATATCAAACACAGTTTGAGAGAAGGAACTCACCAAAGAGGAATCAGATACAGAACAAGTCTCTTTGACTCTCTCACATACACACACAAAAGTGTGTTAGGATGTAAAAGTCATGTTTTGTTCCAAATTAATTTCATTTGATTACTTTTTCTAAAGTATTTCATAGCTATTAACATTTGCCCTATTCATCAAAAAAAGATGGCTTTTGCTGGATGATCGTTTCTTATTTCTAAATTCAAAAGAAAATCTTAAAAACCTCATGAGGCAGAGATTCGGTATGAATTTCCTAAATATGAAATTTCTAAATAAACAGAAATTTTATGAATTTCCAGTTTCCCATTTTCTCAGGGCTACTGCGGTGGTTCCTCCTGTTGGACACACTACAAACTTTGGCAGAGATGAAATGGGCAACTTGTAACTAAAAGGGCTGCATTATATTTTTAAAGGATTTGGGCAAAGTCATTTAACCTTCAAACATTTCCATCTGCAAAATGTCTCACTAATTTCCAAAGTGGAATACGGAGGCTCAGGTGTAAGGAAAGATCACATACAGACAGTCTCAGACTCTTTCCAGCCTGCACCCTGGCAAGACCCATTTGCCAAACCTTCCTTAGACAAGGCACAGAGCAGCCTAAACCCTCCACTGTGGCCCAGAGCAGAGTTTCTCAACCTCAGCACTACTGCTATTTAGGGCCACATAACTCTCTGTTTTGGGGAGCTGCCCTGTGCACCCACTAGATGTCAGCAGCATACCCCGCTCCCCCACCAAGTTGTGATGACTCAAAATATCTCCAGACACTGCCCAATGTCCCCTGAGGAGTCAAATTCCAGAAGCACGGTACACAAGAATGCTGCTCCAACTATCTGTAGCCACAGATCCCATTTCCCCCAATGTGTTGCTAACTGATCCTTTTGTAAAATACAATAAAAATGAATTACTAAGAAAAACGATCATGCACTTAGATGCGCAGCAAGGCCAAAATGCTACAAAAGTTCTAAACGCTTCCTCACAATTTCTGTCATTATCTCATCACAGACCAGAAACAAAAGCATCTGCCGGCTGGTACTGTTCTTTGAGCCACACTGAACAGCAGTGGTCTAGAATAAAAATGTCTTTGATCACAGGATGTCCGTGATTCAATTTTATCATCATCTAGGTGAACAAATTCTATAATACACCTTATATAAAGGATACTTACAACAGAATTACACCTAAATCTTGAGTTAAATATTATTTTAATATTATATATAAATATTCCAAGTGTTCTGGTTGGGGGTAGTGGGGAGGTTATAAACAGAAGAACTGATACTTGCTAAACCTAGGTGAGGGTACACAGAGATTCATTAGCCTATTCTGCTTCGGTAGGTTTGAAATTTTCCATATAAAAAGTTCAAAGAAATTTTTTAAAAATTGTTTTCATGTTATTCTAAAACTTAAAATATCACCATTCTCTTTCTGCTTCAAAGATCTTATCCTTTTTTAGGGAAACCATTTCTGATATGAGGAAGGTGCATTGTGTAAACAGTAATCGGTCTCAGAAACTAGAAACACTGTCTCAGAAATGCCCGCTCAGAGATGACTCGGGACTCCAGTGACTGGCCCTGCTGTCAGCCCCAAAAATGCAGCCTGGTGAGCAGCGGATTTCTGAAACCCAGCTCCTCTCTCTCCCAGCCCAGCAGCCCCGGGCTGTTCACTCAGATGAGTGTCCAGAGCAGGGGGTTTCTTGTGCTCCTGTATAACGGGGTCATCTGTTTAATTGAGTCAGCATCTGTACCTCACATGGCACCTCACATGATAGATCCTCCGAGAATAAAAGCGAGCTCCAGGCAGCATCCTGAGGTGGCCCTGACCACTGACCAGAGGTCAGCCTTGACATGTGCTCCTCAGTGTGGCAGAGACTGTGAAGCCCATGCAATGTTTCCAGATTTTTTCATGTTCCTAGGAGCCAGCCACTTCTCTTAGTAAGACTGGCTTTGTGACCAAAAGATGACTACCTGGTTCTATAAAACATCCAATTCGCAACAGACCTGCAGATGAAATTGGAGGAGGGTTTGTGAGCGTGGCCGCCTGGGTTGCCATTACACACAGCTAAGGGGATCTACAGCCCACAGGACAGCACGCCATATATCTAACAGTTCCTCTTAACGGCCCCGTTTCTGAAAGTGCATGTGCCACCAGCTGCACACCATCAAAATGCACCGAGTTTCCCTCTAACAAGGAGCCTTGCCTAGAAAACTTCTTTTACAGATGTTTATAGCTTTTGTGGCTCTTTACTCACCGTCTTATTTTTATAGCTGATGTGATCTTTCAACATATGACAAAACATAACCATGGCCTAGTAAACAATGCACCTAAAAATTATAACTCTTAGGGAGGCCGACAGAAAGCTAGGGGAATATTTAAGGCAGGTTTCTACATAACACATCCATAATTGGTTTTACATTGTAGCTAATGGAAAACACACTTTCTATAAACTGGAAAATGAATTGCACAATTCACATACAGAAAACTAAAAATAAGCACAGCAAATAGCATATAATTTTTATATTAAAGTATTGTATACAGACTTTAAATAGAAACAAGAAGATGCTCGGTCCCTTTATAATTAACCCACTCTTGAGGCCCACAGAATAATGTGTAGAAGAGAAACGGCTGGAAGACAGTCCTGCCACTTGCACAGAGGGGGCGAAGTGCTTGTCTGGCATAAAGCAAGCACAGAATCTCCCAAACTAGCTCAAAAACTTCGTTTTCCTGGGGCTACAGGGGTGACTCAAACTGGTCCATTGGGAAGAGTCAGGTAAACTGACCAAACCAAACTTTCCTTCATATTCTCCTAATCTCTAACCCAGTGGCTTTCACTCCTGCCTGCACATCTGAATCACTGGGGAATGTTTTTGAAAATACTTATGTTGGGGCCAGCCCAGTGGCATAGTGGTTAAGTCCACACGCTCTGCTTCAGTGACCCAGGCTTTGCGGGTTTGGATCCTGGGCACTGAGCTGCACACCATGCTTATCAAGCCATGCTATGGTGGCATCCCACATATAAAAAAAGAGAGAAAGACTGGCATGGATGTTAGCTCAGCAACAATTTTCCTCAAGTAAAAAGAGGAAGATTGGTAATGGATGCTAGCTCCAGCACAATCTTTCTCACTAAGAAAATAAATAAATTAAAATATTGATGCCTGGGTCCCACCCCAGAGAGTCTGATTTAACTGGTCTGGGCTCCCAAGATTCTAATGCGCAACCAGGACGAGAACTTCTGATCTGTCCACCATCCTCTCAAGTAACAGTTGTAATAATAATACTAATTACAACAACAGCGACAATAACTTCTATTTCTCCTCCTCCTATTCCTTTACCTCCACGGCACTACTGCGCGTGCTAACAGACTGTCTACTTCGTACTGGCTGGCAAAGTGCTAGAAACTTTTAAGGATTTTTTTTTCCATTTAATTGTTAAGCAATGCTGCAAATTTGGTATGGTTATTCTCACTTTGCAGATGGAGAAACATAAATTTAAAAATATGACCAAGGTTACAAAATCAGTAGAGAAGGCAGACCTCAAAATAAGGCACTCTTACTTCAAGGCCTGTGTCGGAAGTTACTTTGTGGCTTCCTACCCACCCCAACACCTTCCCTTTTCTCCGAGGTCCCTGCTGGCACAACCCTGACTCCGGGCACATACCTTCCACCTGGTCAAGCACCCTGGAAGAGGAGACCCCCAGCTCAGTCCCAAGAGGGAATCCTGATCAGGCCAATAAGCCTTGGCTCCCAAACCTGCCTGCACATGGAATCACCTGGGAGCTTCGAAAACAGCTGATGCTGGTGACTCACCCCCACAGAGAATGCGATTTCACCACTTTGGGGTGTGGCTGAGGCCTTAGCATTTTTAAAACATCCCCAGGTGATTCTAATATACAGAGCTGTTTTGGAACCACTGGGCTCAGCCAGTGATGGCAACTGCATTTCCTTTGCAGTGATGGGTTTAGATGAGAGCACGTGACGTGACTATGGTTACTGAGAAGAGAAAGTAAGTCTATGGGGATTCTGGAAGAGGATTCTTCTGCCTGTTGAGGCAGACCATGTACAGAGGACGCGTGAGCTGCTGCAGGCAAGTGGTGAGCATATGAGGAGCTGACTCAGGACGGCAGGAGAGATGAGAGGAACCTGGCCATGGAAGACATTGTTGAGATACTGCATTAACCAACCATGGGATGGGTCTACCTCTGAAATTCTTATTATGTGACAATAAATATCATCACATAAGCCCCTTTTAATTAGGCTTCCAGTCACTTAGGCATGAAAGCATTCTACTGTCTCTATCTTCCCAATCATCACGCTATATTCCAATGGCCTATTCTAACGAAAGAAAATATCTCTAGCTACAATGGAAGCATAACACCAGGACAATGAATAAAAAACCCAAAGTCAGTGGCTGGCTATTAAAACGATAATGTATATCACAGTCTAAGCACCCCACTCAAAAATAGGAATGAGTGCTCTTTTGGACAGCAGCATTTTTCTTAAGACGCATAAAGGGAGTTAAAAAGGAGCTGAAAATATATTTGCTGATAAGAATTCTGAGAACAGTGAGAATTGTGCATTGTAAAGAATGTTCTTTCTAATTCTTAGAAGAAAAGGAAGGCTGGTTAAGTGAAAGAGTGTTATTATTTAAATTATCTAAAGGAAAACTACTTCCCTGCATAATAACTAATTGTTTAGATATTTTTTCTCAAAAATCTTAACAAAAGAAGACTAATTGTATGAACAGGAAAATTTTATAATAAGGAAAACATTATGCTCACCATCTTAAAAAAGTGAGAAATCAAACTTTGAAACATAAATGTAAATTATAATGAAAATAGAAGGGAAATAAATATGATCAAAATTATAGAGAATATAAGGACAAGATAAAAACATATATATACACACAGACATATATATAGCGTCCAAGGCAAAAATGTGGAGTTTCAAATAATAATCGGAATGGAAGCCAATTAGGGAAACAAATCGTCTGAGTTGTGAAAGCACAGGTTGCTAATGCAACTGCCTTATTCTCTTGTCATATACCGTCTTCAACATTTTTGTTTGTTGTATCCTAAAAACTTGCTAATGAAAATCAAAGTAAGTCTTACAAGTTTAAGACAGCCTAAACTTCTTTTGTATGTTCCAGGGAGCTTTATTTACCAACGGAATGTTCTTGAAAAATCTGTAATCTCAGACACAGTAAACCACCACCCAAGGCACTGAGGAAGAAAAATATTAATTACTTCCTCTAAAAAGGTCCATTCCTAGACTTGAACTAGTACTTTAAGCTTACAAACCAATTGATTTAAATGTTTCAAGTTCTATTTACAAGCGAGCTGACAGCAATCAAGATAATTCCCACAATTAGATGATGACGTAATTGAAGGTAAATTCAGGAGCAAGTCTCCATGGGTATTGAGCAGGACATTGCGTCAGGAACTGTGGGAAACACAGCAAGGCTTAAGACGTGGCTCTTATCCTAAAGAAGAGTCCAACAGATTTGAAAAGCAAAGACAGGGCAGATGGAGTCAGGGTATACTTCTTCACCAACCTTAGCTTTCACGGCTGCACAATTTGAAAAATGGTATGTGGCACATACCAAATATCCCTGTCGATTTAGGGGGCATTATATAGCGGTACAAAGAAGGATGTGAAAGGAGAACTCAATATAGTCACAGACTCTTACATGTAGGAGGCAGATCCAATCAGTCCACAGGGAATTGATTTAATTCAACTTGTCTACTTCCAAAAATAACAAGCATGCTTCCTGACATATGTGATGGTGGCAAGCGTAATCCATCTTTGAATAAAACCATAAAGTTTATTCGGAGGTCTGTAGGAGAAAGGAATTATGGAAATGTAAAGCCTTAGAAAAGGGATATCTAATTCTAAAGAAATAACATACTTATCCCATTACACAATTTTGAAAATAATAAGAACGTAGCAGAAAGGTGCTATCACATGTGCAACTAATTCAGCCACGGCCAATGGAGCATTCACTTCAGCCAAGTTCATGTCAACAGGTGAAACACAACCATCATGGAGCGGGCAGAAGTCAGAGGAAACCGTATCATCAACATAAATTACATCTCTGCATCAACACACTGCACAGATGGCAGGGAGCTAGTAGCATAAACCTGCCCTCTTCAGACCTCAAACATGCTGGAAAAAAACATCCTGTCTATTTGCACAGGTGAGGATTCCACGCACAGTTGTCCTGGCAGAGATCTTGCTAGATCTGAATGTGCTCAAGTCATAGAATGTTTGACAAAAGGTCAGTCAGCATAAAAGGTTAAAAAAAAGAAGATGACACAACAGGATTACTGTAATAAATGGGGACATTTTTGTTTTCCAGATTTGAATATCATTAACCTCTTTTAATCCCAAAGGTAACTACAGAATATTATTTTTATTCATAAAATTAGCATCTTCACTCTTTACCCCTTTCATCCGATACAGTTTTGTTCTGAAAGTAAATTTGAGCTCAATCTTCTTTCACAAATGGGTGAGGGTTTTTTGTAATCTCTGGTGGTACTACACAGACTCCAGCAGGCCGATGTATACTTCAAACCTTCTGCCAAATACCATTCCCACCCCGCCAAATAAACCCACATACTATCATCAGCAGTAACCAGCAACAAATCAGATTTCACTTTTTTGGGTAAATAACGGTGACTTTTTACCTACTAGCTTCTGATTCTTTTGGGATCAGCATGATCCTTGAGAAGGTACTTCTCAGTAATTTATTTCAAGAACCATTACTAGTATGACCAACCATCCTCATTTACCTGGGATCAGCCCTGTTTTAGCTCTCAATGTCCCACATCCCAGGAAACTCAGTGTGGGGCAAAAAGACAAGATAACGCCACGTTGGTTTCTATATTAAATAGCAACACCTGAATTTAGAAATAACAGCCCATTGTAATGTCCCATTTAGACACCATCCAGGGAACTCTATGGACCATCCCTGTAAATTTACTCAGCAGTCACGTGATAGGGCAATATACTAAAGAGGAAAGATTCTACCAACAGGAGGCCGCCTAAACTCCCCCGTCCTCTCTCCTGGTCTCCCATACCACCTACAAAGTCAGTCTATATTCTCACTGGCAGAATGAACTCGGCTACCCAGGAAAAGGACTGACGATCCCCACTGAGAAGAGTGGCTTCCCCCCCCAGCTGACAGCAGTTATGAGTCCTGGCGGCACAAGGACGAAGGATGGAAGGGAGGCTAAGAAAACCAGGGCTTCAGGGGGAAGGGCCAGGTTTTTGCTCAAGCCAAACAAAATGCTTTTTCCCTCAAGAAAGTGGTTTTTGTTTTGTTGTTTTGTTTAAAGGAAGAACACTTTGACAGAGAGAGCTACTTAGGAACTGTCAAAGTTACTCAGAAATTGTCCAACTCACTCCCTCAGAATATAGTAGGTAAAAGAAAAGACTCTTTGAATTGAGGCAATTTCCTTGTTTTTACTAAACTCCAAGTCACAGAGAAACTAATGGAATCACAGATCTCAATTCTGAACCATTCCTTTGCATACTGAGATGACCATGTTTTATTGTTTTGATTCTTTACATTTATTCCTTGGTGTAGATATACCAATCATTCAAACATGTAAGAAAAGAACTGCAGTATACTCTGAGAAATTTGTTCTCTCTCTTTCTATAACTGCAGTGACATGGCTTTTCTACTAGTAGCCGATATCCTCTAATCAAATCAACATAAATAATACACTTGGCAGAAGACTCAGTTAACATAATTCTAATTTTGCACACAAAGGAACTAAGCCACAATGAGGCCCAAATGCTCAGAGCAAGCTCAGTGAGTGCATGTGTTTTTTTTCCTATCAAATAAAGCACAGAACCAATCTCCAAAGACCTCTCTCCAGACAGGGATGAAAGGACATACACTGGTCATCTCAAGACACAAAAATGAGAGTGGGAATGGGGACTAAAGCAGGTCTCTGGGGCCTCAAGCCCAGAACTGCACGAAAGAGAACAGACATTTCACAGGCAGCAGCCACAGCCCTGGCAACAGCTCTTAACAGGACAGATGTTGGAGAACTCACTCATGTCCTGCCAATGGGGAAATAGAAACAGAATTTAATACTTAAAAAATTCGAAAGTCAGCCATTGAGTCATAGATTTCTTGGTGATAAACCGTCCCGTATGTTAAAGACTATATTGTAGATGGTATGTCATTTTTTGGGCAATGACTTGGTACACTGTTTACATGTCTAAAAACACATGTTAATCTTAGTTCTTTCCCTTCTGTTGCCTTTACAAAGCTAAATATATATAATAGATCCAAAGCAGTCAGGCACATCACTTTCCAGCAAAATGCTAATTTTAACTTATACTGGCACAGTGAACCAAATACGTCCATTCACTGAATAGAAGGAGTAGCTGGAACAGCAAACCACACACATGAGAAAGGTGCATGTATATTTGTATATGTATATATATGTGTGACATATATATATATGTGTGACATATATATATATATAGATTTGATATATATGATAATGACAAAAATTTGAGTTAAATGGAATTAATTTACTGTAACGCATATTTATTGAGACCAGTCCTTGGGAAACCTCTAGAATTGTCCCCAGTGATGTGCCAAGTTCTGGGGCTGGGATCCAGCCTGCATCTAGCATGAATATTCGGGGACGTTTGAGACCTGGGTCAAGTCCAGTGCCATAGGCTTTAGGGCCGGGCAGCCAGGCACTCAGGGGGCCTCAAGGGTAGTCCTAACACTTAAGAAGGTTCTCAAATGTCTATCACTTCTTACTGAAGCAGAAAGTGCTTTACACTCTGAAAGTACCACTGAGGAACCTCAGACCATCAGTTTTCCATCATGGTAAGGATTGGTCCTTGGATGAGTGGTTTATGTCACTCACAACTTGCCCAAGCTCAACCACTGACCCAGGAGTGAAAAGCTTCAGATCTGATTACCAGTCCCCAAAGGCTCTTGCCCATTCCTCCTGCTTCATGATCTCCAGAACACCACGTCTCGAATCAGTAATCCATCCCATGCATCTGTTACAATCCCACATCAAGGTCACAAGCAATCAGCACTATCATAATCACTGTAAATCAGAGTTTTATAAAGGAAAAGAAAAACCCTAGGAACACAAGCCATCTGTCTGATATGTCCTTAAAGTATAAATAACATTTAGTGACAAAACGTATTTGAGAAATTGCTCTCAATTCTGGTTTATATTATTTCTACTTACAATCTTGAGCATAGAATGATATAGGAAACTAAATTGAAAAAAATAAATATACGTAAATATTATATATTTATATATTTTATATATTTATAAAGTTATATAATGTTAAATATTTATTTTATATTTAATTATATATAAACTATATCTTATACAATTATATACTTATCTTCTTTCTGATTCTGATTCCACACAATAATGATTTCAGAGAACACTTAGTTACATTTAATGGTATGCAAATATTCATAAAAATAAAAAGACCGACTGGTTTTTTCTTTAAGTGAATGTCTGCTTTCATTTTGCTAGGACATGATATCACAGAACTTGGTATATTCATTTCTTTTGTACAAACTCTTATCTTTCACTTTCCCGCCAAGCAACATGCACGCCATGGACATATTCTGTCTAGTGTTGCGTTAGAGGCATGGCATTAACCCTTGAATATTCATCCTTAAATACCTTCTAGAAGAACTGAAGGCACAAGAAAGGGGAGCATCCTCATTACAGATTTCCCATAATGAGGAGATCAACTAACTAAATAGAAAATATACACGAGAAAAACGATTTAACTGGAGCATACCTAAATCTGTGACTACAAAAAAAAATTCACAATTGAGAATAGAACTGAAGGTAAGATGAGAACAAAGGTAAAGAGTGGAATTTTACAAGTACGTGTTTAAAGATTCCTCTGAAGCAGCGGAGCTCAAGCCTGCCCGGAAGCTATGACTCTAGGACCCAGAAAGGGGATTTTCTCTCCAGTGAGTCGGGATTGTCACCAAGCATAAGGATTTAGTCTTAAGCACAAACTGAAGAAAGAGACAGTCTCCACGTTTCTTGGGTAAGCAGGTTTTTACTTCAATATAAGTACAGTTTGGGTCAGTCAAACTGTAAATGATATTCACATTCTTAGAAGCACTAACTGTCTCTTTTGAAGTGAAAAAATAAAGAAATCAAAGAATAAAGCTTCTTTTATGGAGAAAAAGGGAAAATCCATAACTATAACTTAAACTGAAACCAAAATAAACGACCTCTATCCTAAAGGCCCTCTGTTTCTTTCAAGAATTTAAGAATATTTTTCACTATAATACCCAGAAATATTGAAATCAAAGCATTTAAAAAACAGTCACAACCTCCTTGAGATGAAGGCAATATGACTGAAAGGCCCGATAGCTCCTTCGAAGCCACAGTTCACACGGCCTGACCGCTGACCTTGATATCAACCTGCCATGTGACCTACTGTGAGTCCTGCTTGGCCTAGATGTATCTTCCTGGAAAAGAATTATACCTAAAATAGCCATCTTCAAGGATCTGAAACATTCTTACACTGAAAATGCTGTTTTAATCCCAATGATGCAGAGAAACTGCAATATGAGGGATTTAGGTAAAATGTGAGGAGCGAATCTCTCTCTACAGTGAAATTTCACTTATTAAAACGGATTCCAAGGGATAAGAAATATCCCTCCCTGTTGGCTTTCAAAATATTAACAATATTTTACTGAAAATAGCTTAAAAAATGCAAGTGAAGGGAAAATGCCTGTAGAGGTCATACTGGTACTGCTGAATAATTTTCTATGAGGGGTGTCTCTGTGACAGTCGTCTTGGAGCATTCTCCGGTAAGACACTTCACAGCATGGATCCTGGGGACCCTGCAGTGGGGGGCGGGGCAGGTGGGGTCCAGTGGACTCAGGTGGTGCTGCAGCAACAAAGAGTTGTTTTTGAACTGAATGAGAAATCAACACCAGCTTTCTTAGAATTCTCGTAAAAGATTTGTTCATACAATATGGGACATAATCCTTTGGAACTTCTGAATAGCTATTTACAAAATAATAAAGAATATGGTCTTTAGTTATGAAGAGATCTAACTTCCAATCTGTGTGCTGCCCATTACTAGCTGTATGACTCTGGACAAGCTGCTTCACCTCTCCCAGCCTTACTCTCATGTGTAACGTGAGATATTATACCTATGTCGTAGGATTTTGCTTATCATAATGCTTGGCCATAATAAGAATTCAATAAGCATATTTTATATATTATATTAACCTGCCTTCTTTTAGGTATTATCAAAATATGCATAGGAATAATACAATTCAAAATTGAAAAAGGCACACAAATTTTGAAAACTTAACTGGGGTGATTTTATGAAGAAAGGAAATTATGTATGAACCTCAATACAGCATTGTTCTTGAAATCTATTAATGAGACCTTCATAAAAACAGGGTCCTTTATTTCAAGAGTCTTATGATACTTCAGTAATTAAATCTCCTGAATAGAGTGCAAGATGAATATAAAATTCTCTGAGAGAAAATAGTATAGAAAATATATTACTTTTCTAAGAAGAATGGTCCTACTTCTTTTAAAAATTAATTGTATATTGCCTATCTTAAAAACAAAGAAAAATTCTCTTTATTCATTTCAAACAGCACGTACTTTCCTCTAAATCCTGAAGTATATTATTAAAGTCTAAAGATAATATTGTGGTGGCAAAGCAGCAATCAGCTTAAATGCTAAATATTTATAGAGATTTATTTTAGCTAAATCTGAAACTGCTCTACATATCCTCTTTGTTGATATACCAAGTTCACAAAGGGGTTCAGCAGACATCTCTGAAACAACTACATTATTACTACAAATAGGGCTACCCAAGCCAGGAGATGACACCACCCAATGCCAGCCCTTACAGGAACAGGTTCAACTGGATATAGGAACCCCCAGACAATGTATCAAGTTTTCACTGCAGGTGCCATGGGAAATGAAGAGACAGTTGGACTAAAATGCCACTGATTTAAAGTCCCATGATTTGCACTTATTGAATTGACACTGAATAGTCAGTTCAATAAATACCTAATGAGTTCTTACTGTGTGTCGACTAGGCCCTGCAGTTCCACCAAGGCGCGAGACATTTTCTCAAGGGCTGGGTAATCTGAGGGAGAAAGTGACACAGAGGCAAGCATAGTACAAGGTGGAACATACAATGACAGTACATAGGAGCCCTTGGTCATCCAGCTATGGGATGGATGGTCAGAAAATGAGGGAGGGGTCAATTCAACCAAGCAGAGATCTTTTTAAAAAATCTATTTACGAGTAGAAAGCCAGGTGACAAAGCAGACATTCCAGTCAGAACAAGCGTAAAAGCACTGCATCGAGAAAGAGAACGGCATGAAATTTGGGATGGTAGGTAACATTGGGAAACACTCTGCCTTGTATTTATTCCCCTTTTTTAGTAATAGAAACTAATTTTATTTAGTGTGGCAACAAGCTCAAGAGAAGAAGATAGCTCCAGAATCCCTCATAGCTATGTGTGGTCATGCGACATAATTCTGGCCAGTAAGAGGCAAGTGGAAGTTGAATGGGACTTCAAGAAAGCTCGTAAATGGAGGTGAAATCAGCTTGGCCACATCCCCAGGTCCCTCCCTGCCTCCTCTTTCCTGTCGCCTGGAATGAGGATGTGACAGTAGGAGGACCAACAGACATCCTGAACCTCGGATCCTTGACATTGGAAGCCACGTGCTGTGAACGGAGAAGCAGAAAAACTAAGGCAGCCCTGATGATTTTGCGAAAGCTGCCAAACTACCAAACTAGTTCAGGACTGCCTACCTCTGGACATTATGAAGAGACCCCTACTTGTTTAATTAAGACACCGGAGTTGGGTCTCTGTGACCAGCAATGGAAGCAATTCCTGAACCGAGGTTGCTGAAACAGTAAGAGAATAATTCTGTGAGTGGGAGGTTGAAGCTGTAATGGTCACTACAGCTGAGACATTCAAGAAACTGACTACATGCGTATGTGTGATGAGGTATTCAGATTGATTTTCAACTGTCTGAAAACAAGGGTAGGAGTGAGTGAATTAAGAGGAACTTCTCAAGTCTTCCATGAACTCATAGAGATTATCTAAAGATTGGTAGCTGAAATTAAAAAGGTAGAAGTTACATAGTCTATTTTCTATTCTTAATACTAAGTATATCATACATAGTTTACATGATTATTGGGAAGATTTCAAGATTAGAGTACAAATATCTAAGTATCCAACTCAGTGTACAGTATATAATGGTCAATAGTCATTCATTCTAAAATGTACTTATTTAGTAATTACACGATTTATGTTTTATATATTTTTAGAAACTTCATCCTTCCCACATTAATAAAGACTTATTTACAAGGTTTCCAATCTTTACAGAGAAGATACATTCCAATAATAATAATAATAAACAATACGCAGGTCATTTCACAATAAGATATTTTTAAAAGAGGTAATAATTTTATATGAAATATTACTAAAACCCAAAATATAACAACTGTAAAATGATATACTATACCTACTCTATGACCGAAACCATTACTGTTTCCCTTTAATTTCATGACCAAATGGATTTGAAGCAGGATAACGTCAAAAAAGACCTCAGAGAGAGAGAGGTTTCTGGACTTGTGGATAACTAGCTATACCAATCTGACTTAAATTTGCTTATTTCTAAATGAGAGAGTTGGATCACGGCTTTCCAGCCATAATATTCTGTGATTCCAGACTGTACTAAAAATAAGTCACGAACTGCGAAGGAATTTCAGACATGTTGTGCCCTATATTTTGTTCTCACAGTAACAACTACAGCCTTAGCAATTAAGTTATAATTTATTAGTCTTAACCTGCAAGATAGTTTTTGTAATGTATAAAAAGTGAAAAAAGATGTTAGTTCAGGGGATAGAGTTGCTTGGAGTGAACATCTGTCTTTATTTCACAGTTTTGTATTTCTAATAAGCAGGAGATGCCCAGGATATTTTTGTTTCTCTTCTTCCTTCATTCCCTCACTGGGGAAAAAGAAAAGCCTGTGCTGACTCATTACGACCCACAGCATCAATGGTACCTCCCTGTCTCAGCACAGAAAGCTCCTCACTCTCTTATGCAACCTGCCTACGCCCAACCTACGCTCCCACTCTGTCCAACACACACACTGGGTTCCACACTGAGTTTCTCAGCAACTCACACATCACAACTTCACAACTTTGCACATTGCACTCAGCTGATCTGGCACGGCCCACCCCCAACTCTGTTGCTTTTCCTAGAAAACTCATAATCACGCTTTCTGACCCAATTCAAACTTCTCCAGTGAACTCTCCCTGCTCTCCCCGGGGAAAGTTAGCTGCTGTGTTGTCCATGTTCCAATGTTCCCATCACACATTGTGCCTCTCTCTGAAAGAAGGTCTAATTTAATCATGTAAGTGTCCGTCTCCCTTCCTCGGTACGCACGGAACTCCTGGCGGCTGAGACCAGGTCTTAGAAATTTTGTCCTTTCAACATCAGGGAAGGTCTATTTAGAAAGTCCATTGTGACAGGAAAGATACAGAAATACTAATAAGGATAAGTGTACAATTATAAGACGTACAATTACATTGCTGAATGACTGAATGAATAATGAATGAACTAACTAAGGAAAAAAGAACATGAAAACTATGACACAAAAGTGAAAAAACTGAGCTAATATAGTATAATTAAGGTATCAGTAAAAGTCCATGGCAGAGGTGGCAGCGAAGGCTGCACAGAAAGTGATGGCTGACTAGCTCTAAGGAGAGCCAGATCTTCACAAGAGGAAGAGGGAGAGGATTAAAAAAAAAGAGGCCAGGAAACAGGATTATGTTATGTGTACCCTTAGGAAATACTGAAGCAGATGTTCAAAAACGTGGCAAGCTTTGGGAGGACACGTGCTCCAGCCTGGCTGAAGCCCAGAGTGTGTGTGTGCTCACGGAGAGAAGGGCGGACATGGGCAGGCGGCCCGGCCAGGAGGGCACCGGGCACTTCAGGCTACGCCGTCTGGGCGCCAGTCTGCAGGCCTTGAGGAGCCACTCTGGGGTTGCTTCTGTTTGTTTCGTTTTCTTTAGTAACTGAGACACATCAAAGTCGACCTTTTTAAGTATTATTGTGGCAGCCGGACATGGGATGGATTAGACTAGGATTTCTTAAATTGTGTTTTGTAGACACTAGACCCAGTGAGATGTAGAAGAACGAACACACACACACACACACATACACACACTCATATACTCGCTCTGCTGAAATTATCTTGGCAAATACTAGGTTACACAAACTGTGAGAGCTGTCTTTTCTGCTGGACTTCTCCAAACCTGTAACATGCTTATAGACTGCGGGCCTCCAAGAGGAAGACGGCGCGTGTGACCTTCCGCGAAATGCTGCAATTCTTCCTCCCCCTTGGCTTTGGTGCCACCTCTTTCCCTTGGTTCTCCTTCAGCCTCTCGGCTGCTCCTTGGTTTCCTTTTGAAGCATCTTCTGCTGCTCAGCCATTTTCTGTTCATTCGGTGGAGACTTCACGAGTGAGCTTTCTCCTCCCGCGGAATACCTCTCATCCCTGTCTCTCCTGACAGCTTTCTCGGCCTGCGTCTGTCTCCTACAGCGAGGCAGGTGCCCTGCTCTGTGGGTTTACAGCTCCCTTGGGTCACTTCTCTCAGGGTCCTTGCCAGGCGCTATCTGATCAGCTTCTCCCCCCAAATCCTTCAGGGCCAGAACTTTTTCTAAACCCTTCCTTGAATACACAGCACGTAACACAGAAGTTGACTCAATAAAATTATTTGGCTAACTGAGCTCAGTAGCTCGTCGAAATCTTAAAAAGTTGTAATTAGAAACACACCACATTACTCAAAGTTTCTTTAATCAGGAGTTCTCTACATATGCAACAACTGTTTGAAGTCACTGTTAAGCAAAGTTAAATAAAAACTGTCACAGAGTTCCCTAACAGAAATTCTTTTTTTAGATTTTTAGACATTATGTGAGATTATCAAGAAAGGCCAGATGTCATCATAAGTATTTGCAACTTACAACACAGGGATCTGATTTCATTTCTATTGTTCAGGATAACAGCAACATAAGTTAACCCAATATTCCATAAATAATCCCTTCAAATGAAATTGTCTGAATTTTACATTGCTCATAAACGCAAATGATAAGCAGCTCAAAGCTTCACCAACACTTCAGTTAAAATATCATGTTGATCCCAGCTGTGGTGATAGTCCCTGAGGACTTGTGACAGATGACAATAAAAAAGGGCACTTACATGATATTCATCTTTGTGTTACTGTACCCTACTGGAGGAGGAAAGAGTGGATCACTTAAGTTTGGAAGAGCCCTCCAGTCAGGTCTGGAAGGTAGGTGGGAGATAGAGCCTTCTGATTTTAGACACAGATTTTTTTTTTTTTTGCATTTTGGTGAGGAAGATTGGCCCTGAGCTAACATCTGTTGCCAATCTTCCTCTTTTTGCTTAAGGAATATTGTCTCTGAGCTAACATCTGTGCCAATCTTCCTCACTCCTTTTATCTCCCCAAAGCCCCAGCACATAGTTGTATATCCTAGTTGCAAGACTTTAGGCACAGTTATTTAATTCCTTGCTCTAAAGCAATGGGAAAAAGAAGGCAGACCAAATGCTGACTAAGAAAAGGCCACTGGAAAAGTCTTCACTGTTTCTCCAGGGATGGTTTGCCTGGGAGTATTTTCCTGAAACACTCTCTTATCCCTGCCCCAAACTACCTGGGCAGAAAAATCAAGAGTTATCAGCAGGCTGAGGAGAGTCCAAGGGACCACTGAGCGCTGAGGAGAACCAAAGAACAGAAAAATCTCTAAGACGGAAGAGCAAAGTTACTTGATGATCAGAGTGGGGCTGGAACTGGCCAGTAGTCAGCGAGAAGCAAAGAACTTAGCAGGACCTGAAAAAGCCAGAACTCTGAGGCCCCTGACCTTCAAGGGCTTCTCAACAGCCCTGACAGTTAAGTCCAAACACTTTCCTCCTGCAGCCAAAGAGCCGTCATCGTGTGTCCTCTGCTCACCTTGAAAGCCTCTTTTTTCACTACATCCTCTATATACACCGAGGTCCATCACATGAAATTACCTGAAACTCACAGGCACCTTGTACTATATATATTCCACCATGTACCCCTGCTGCCTCATACAGCCCTGGCACACGGTACGCTTCATAAATACCCAGGATCTAAGAGGGACAGCTTTAGATCTAGGGTCACAACCTCAAAGCCTTGGCATAGCGATATACTGTGAATAGCTGTAAAGTGATTTCTCATTAATAATAAAGTACAACAGCTTGTAAATGATCTACTTCCTTTTCTACAAATGAGTTGGGTTTTCATGTTAGCCTCTAACAAAATCATACTCACTCATTTCCGCCCCAGATGCTGTCCTGTGTGAGCAATAAGCAGCAGCAGTTAAGGCTGGAGCTTGAAGAAGTGCAGGGTCCATGTGTGGCCTGAGGCACACGGCCCACCTGAGCTTCGTCTGTCAGGTGTGTCAGGGCAGATAAACTGAGTGGGAACGGCTCCATCAGAGGACCACAGACCTCTGAGAACAAAGTCTTTACAGCCAGATGACAAGAACAGCCAAAGAAGGTAACAAGGGAAAAGTGGGCCCAGTGCACACGGAACGTCAAGCACAGAGCAACAGGCGTGCAGTCACCTATTCCTGGCCCGACAGAGAGAACTGCCTCCCTCTCATGGTGACGTGGAGACGTGCAGAGGAGCAGATGTGACAGAAGAAGACAACCAGCGCAACAAAGAAGAACCACTGTGAGACAGGAGAGGGCCATGCCAAAGGCCCCAGCACCTCAGGACTGGTTTGGTGTCCGGTTGGATACTGGGGACCCAGTACTTTCCCGCTTCATCACTTGGCACACTTGTTATAATTTATTATTTAAAATAATGTCTTTAGTGTTCATCTCTGCTGATGGATTCAAGGCAGGGCCTCGGACACTCAGTCTCCGGCACAGAATGGGCACATCACAAATATGTGCTGAACGCACCCACTCTTGTCTTCTCACAGCTTCTGAGCAAGGGAAGGAATAGCTGATGAAGCAAGAATTACACTTACTGTGATAAACAGACTGTGAGCTCCACTGAGGGCAGGGACAAGGTTAGGTCTGTTTATCACTATATTCAGCTTGTTGTGCACTGCAGTCATTCAATAAATGTTTGTTGAATAAATGAATGAGTGAATTCATACACCTTACTTAGCTATATTTAGGTATATATTTGCTGAGTTAATTTGGTAAACTTAATATAGTTTACTTCGGATATAATTCCACTTCATTCACTCAAAAAATCTGATAGCCCACTAGGTGCCAGGCACACAGATGCTGGGGGAAAGGAGGTGTAAGAATCCTGTCCACATGGAAGGCAAACCTAAAAAGCAGGAACATAACAACAAACCATAACAATAAATTTATTAAATTCACAAACAGAGTATTTAAACACTTAAACCCATGATTGCATTTGCCAGACCACTAGCCCCCGCAATAAGAATTACACACCAAAGGGCCCCAAACAGGTCTCATTCCTGATTTTAATTCTGATGGATAACTCAGTTTTAGACTTTCTGGTTGTCATTTAACCTTCTAAAAAGTACTGAAGAGACATTGTTATGATGGTGATGAGACTATTTGCTTCAGCCATCCCAATATCACACCAATTATAAGGCCTACTATTTAAAAAGACAGCTCTTAATTGACCTCCTTTATACAAATTAGTGGTACACAAGCAAATCTACCATCAGACTTTGGATCTATGAATTCAATAGTATATAAAGTATCACGAGAGCCTTAAAGTTCACACGTTTCCAGGTCTCTAGAATCTTTTTCAGAACAGCATATGCCTTTCTAAACAATTGTTAGTAGTATTTTTTAAACTGAATCTTAAGAATTACATTTTTCCAGTCACAAAATCCAGCTCCAATTGCTCCAGGATGACGTCATGATCCAACAGCTAGCTTCTGTTTAGGAACATTACGTAAGTGCTTGCTTTAACACTTTGTCCAGAAACGTCAACCACTTTAAAATACAGGAGCACATTACACACTGAAAATTGTACTTATTGAGTATTGTGCAATATTGAGCACTTGTTCGAGTTACCTCCTGCTGCATAATAAGCCACCCCAAAACTGAGTGACCTAAATAAGTTACTATTTTTCAAGGTTTTGTGGATTGATTATGTATTTTTTTGGTGGGGGGTAGTGTTTATGGGTTTGTGGACTGACTGTTACAGAGGCATCAATTCTCTCTCTGAGTCTCTCTAGTAGTTGCAGTCTGTTGGCTGCAGCTGAAGCCATCTGAAGCCTCAACTGCCTTGGTGTCCAAAAAGGTTTATTCACATAGCTGGCGGTTTGTATTGGCTGTTGCGTGGAGTGCAAATCTGTGGCCTCTCCGCATGACTTGGGGTCCTCACAGCATGGTGGCTGGTTCCAAGAGATGCAGGTAAAAGCTGCAAGGTTTCTTATAACCTAGCCTCTGAGGTCCTAGACTATCACCTCTGCTGCATTCTACTAGTCAAGCAAGTCACTGTGGCCAGCCCAGACTCAAGGAAGGGAAGCCAGGCTCTACCTGTTGATTCGGAGAGCAGCAGGTGCATATAAGGAGGGAAGAAACTGATGACAACCATTTTGGAGACGACCTTATCACTCCACTATTATAACTAACGCACATTCTGTTTTAGATGGATAGCACTAGCTTTTTTTTCCCCCCCAAAATCAAGTTAAGCATAAAAAATATAGAATGAAAATCTAAGTGCCATTAAAAAACTCTGCAGAAAAATCACATTTGATGCTTAGGTCCAGTTCAATCCTTCACATCAATGTAACTCTACTCTTGTAACCCTAAAGATAGTGAAACAGAATTTAACTCCACAAAAGACTTTTGTCTATATTCCTATAGGATAATTTACCTACCCAATAAATTTGTCGAGAGTATGAAATCTAATTTATTTTAAGTTTTCACCTCTTTCTCTCAAAGCCTATGCAAATTCAGGGAACCACTCATCACATTTAGAATGCCTGGACCAGAAGTCCTAATCTTAGGAATGTTATTTGGTGTGCCAGGAAAGTATTCGTAACCAGGGACCTGAAAACTTCTTTGCTGGTGATTTTAATAGCGCTGACTAGCTCAAGAGCACAGTTGCACAGAGAATAGGAAGAGGGGCACTCTGCCAAGTGGGTTGATGACCATCAAAAAGAATTTTCACAAAGAAGAAAATGGGAAAAGAAAAGGAGAAAATGATGCTGTCAATCCCCAAAAAGGAAGTTATTTTTCAAATGGTCTGATTTCCCCTTTTACAAAGGAAAGGCAGCTTACTGTGATAGAATAAGAATGTTCAGTTTCATGCAGGTATAGTTCCTGAGCCAAATAAAACACAATGGGATCTTAAAGCCATTTATCTTAAATGATTTGTTTGCAAGGCATATAAAATTCCCCAAGAAACATGCAAGTTCTAGAAACAATAAAAGTTTTATTAATTCCAAAACCAAATTAAAGATGTTTACAAAATAGTGGCAATGAGCCACATCCTCTTGTTCCCACAGCACAAAAGCTGACGAAGTTTAGAAAAATAAGAAATGAAAACAAATTTCAAAGTTTCCTCTAAAATCCTAAGAAGCTTTTGAAGGAAGTTACTAAATTTGTTTTAATCTCTTCCTCTTATCTAGATGTAAAAAATAGCTGAGCATGCTCCTCAGGCACTTGACCTATGCAAGCGCGACCCCAGCGCCCCCTCCTCCTCTCCCTCGACCTCTCTCTAAATCTACTAGCTACTCTTCCTGTCTCTAGTGCAGCATCACCATCCCCTGAAGAGCCCCTTCTAGGCATCCCAAGATCATCCGGGACTCCTCCCTATCCTCCACCACCTGTATGCACCACCCGTCCAAACCTCATCAGTACTATTTCAAAGGTGTCCCTCACATCTGTACCCTTCTTTCAAATCCCATTGCCACCTAGTATGGGCTCCTATCTAGCTCACTTGGCTCCAGCACGCCTCCTGACTGAGTGTCCCTGCCTTTAGTCCTGCCTCCTTCAACTCACCCTCGAGGAGGATGACTTCAGAGCAACCTTGCCAAAAGAGAGCTGATCATGTCACTCCCCTGCTCAAAACAAAACACAACACACGAAACGGAACGTGCTTCCAGGATTCATACCAACTCCTCAGTCCTAGCCTGTCTCAACTGCAGTCAGACTTCAACACGCATCCTCAGACAGTCACAGGGACCGGGTCCCCCTGACTGCATCGGGAGGTACCTCTTTCACTTTGCCCCTGTGGTTATGAGCACCCAGCATGCCCTCCTCCATATTTCTGAAAGCTCAACTCAAATACTACCCACTCTCTCTAGCATTTCCCAGAATCAACTCACCCACCCCCTACCTGATTCAACAGACTCGCTTCTGCATCTGTCTCCTAAGTTTTATGTGCCAGCCTCATAACGTGTTCATGGGGATTCCACGCTGATTGCCGCACTTAAAAGGCCTCTTTCAATTCTCAACCAAGGCTACAGAAATCCTACACAATGTCTGGTAGCTGGGGAAACTCTTCTTCCCGCTTCCCTTAGCATCCACTCCTCGCTCCTCCTCCTCCAACATACTCACCCATAATGAATTAGCTCTTTTCTTTTTCCTTCAATATCTTGCTCACATTGCACCCACAGGATTCACGAGGTGGATGCTCTGGTTAGATTTTTTTTGCATAGTTTACAAATCGCTCCATCAGTACACCCCTCGAAAGCCTCCGGCTAAATCCAGCAGTGCCCGAGGCCTAGGAAATCGGAGACTACCCCCTACCCGCAGTCTGGGCTTAAGGACCGGGGTCTCGCTGCCTGGTGTCAGAAGAAAGTGCAAAACGCACAGGTTTGTTAATCCCACCAAAGATCTGAACTACCTGAGGGTCGGGGACAGGAAGTTTCATGAAAGAAAATTAACAAAATACAAAACAACACAAAAGACTTGCTGTTCCTTTTAACCACTGGCATTTAATGTATTTAATTAATTGCATTTTAATGTTTGTAAGAACTAATCTGGCTGTTCCCATAAACAAGGCTGGAGAGACAGCTGTGATCTTAGAACTCTGAAACTTGTGTAACCTAATTTGGTTTTTTAAGTGGTGTTCAAAAGGCAGAGTTTCTGAAATAACTTTCTAATTGGTGCAGGTGTTTTCCATGTCGACAATCAAAAGTCATTAAACAAGACATGAAGCTTTCTGTGGTAAATGGTTACAAACGATAATTTCTTTTGAACCTAATGTTTACAAAACAGATATTTACGAGCATGTGCCCCAACTCACTAAGAATGAGTGTTTTGGTTCAATGTGTCTAAGACAATAAAAACCTAAAGTCTGTAATTTCCAGATGATCTATTGTTCCCAAGTATAATATCCTAAAATGGACTTGAGACATTACACACAGAGAGTTAAGCAACTTACATTTATCTCCCTTAGACAGATTTTGGGTGGTCAAAAAGACCTTTTAGACAAAAGACAACAGAGATAAGGAGGGGAAGGTCTGGCAGTATGCCAGGAGGATCTCCAAGCCTAAAAGCCCTGGGAAAACTCTTATTTCCTTTTAAGGTTATTTTAAAAAGTCTTGGTTTGAAGCCACAGTGTCCAAAGTAAGAAGATTGTCCCCAGAGAGGCCCTGTTCCCTCCAAAAAGCTGTTTCCTCCATCACCCAAGCAAGAAAAAAAGCCCGTGAGTGGGAAGGAGAGAAGGTGAAGGAGAGAGAACCTGGACCGAGATGAGCAATGGCTCACGGCACAATGCCCTGAGCAGAGCTGGCCAAGCCCAGCCCGACGCCAACTGAGCTCTCACCCTGGGAAACAGTCCCTTTGTAGAAACCTAACATATTGGCCTGGACCACATGGGGCCTGTAAACATGGATGCTTCCCTGACTGAATGGAGGTGCTAATTGGACAGGGAGTGTAAGAATTTCTGTTTTTATCAGCTCCCAAGCGGAAAATGAATCTACAGCCATTAAGCAGAAGAAGTTGTCCTAATAAACTTAGACAGCTAACAATAAATTACTGCTGTTAGGACGTGGAAAGCGACAAAGAACGTCACCCCTACCCTAACAATGGGAAAAAGCTGGATAATCGACATCATCGTTTTGAACCTAAAGTCATACGATAGTTTGTGAACTGAGGTCATCAGACAACCGGGTGAACCGAATGTCACAAAGATGGAACACAAGAGCTGTTTCATCTTTGTCAGAGAACAGAGGAAGAGGCAGCTGCCACAAAAGGGGGTGGGAAGAAAACAAGCAAAAGTTTAAAGAATTCTCAAAGGTCCACTGTAGTTTACAGGGACAGTTTAGAATTATGGGGACCCAGATACACTGGAAGTCCACGTCATCCACCACCTCTTTTCCACTGGCTCCACCGGGTGCTCTTGACAAAGATGGGGCAGGCCAGGAGACCTGAGGGAGCTCCCTCAGCGACACAGAGGAGCAGGGCCTGACAAGGGGTGATGGCGGAACAGGAGGACGAGAAGGAACCCATCTGCATACTGGTCCCCACGTGAGTATAAGGCGGCGACTGGCCACCACCAGGGAATAAGCACAAAACCACAGAGGCCACAGACCCTTCCAACACAGGAAACAAATGCCTTCTGCCTCTGAGTGAGGAGCAAGACACCTGCCATGCCCGACATCTGACCTCCTGTCAGGAAGCAAAAGTCATGTGCTGCTGGGGGTGAGGCAGGAAAGCCTCGGGTGCTCTGGCCCAGGCAAAGGCCTCTGCCTCTAGATAGGGGCAGAACTTTGCCCACAGCCCACACCCTGCACTGACACGCAGTGGAAGGGCTCTCACCCAAGATCTGCTGCCGCTCAAAGAGAAGCAGGACCCTCCACTGGTACAAAGCCGAGTTCAGCCTCCTGGCCTCTAGACTTACACTGTATAACAGAACTTTCTGTGACAAAGGAAATGTTCTATGTGTTTGCTGTCCAATATGGTAGCCACAAGTCACATGTCCTATTAAGCACTTGCAAAGTGGCCAGTGTGCATGAAAAAGTGAATTTTTATTTAACTTCAATTAAATTTTAAATAGCCACATGTGGCTAGTGGCTAGGACACTGCATCTCTAGACCCTGAACTGAGGCAGAGGCAGAAGTTGCCTGCCACCAGGGTAGGGGTAGGATGCCGAGAAAGCCCCATCCTAGAGGCTCAGGCACACAGCACCTGCCTCGTTCTAACACTAGAGCAGGAGAATCAAGAAAGCCCTCTGCCCCACTCAAGTCTCGTGCTGAGTAACAAGCACCAGATGACCATACCTGGCAGAGGGGCAAAAGCAGAGGCAGAGAGAAAAACTTCTTCCGTAGCAAGGGCATGAAGGTCTGCTAAAATCAGACAGAGCAGAATTACTGTGGAAAACCCCTGGCCATGAGAACATGGAAACAGCAGTCCACCACCAGAGCCCACCCAACTCTAGCTCAACTGCTGGCTAGATTAGTTCAACCCCTTACATTAATGGCCTGGCAGAAGAGGTGTACCAATTTCCAGGCATCAATAGTATCTACCTCAGTCTCTATCATTCTTTTACACACAATAACAGCATCAAATCAAAATTTTATGTGACATCCAAACAGCAAACCCTCCCAAACCCATTATCAAGAGACAGAATAGACGACACAACGAGATAGAAAGATGGCCCAGATGGGGAACTACCAGGGAATTTTAAACAACTATAACTAACGTCAAAGAATTCAGTGAAAGGTGGACAACATGCAGGAACAAATGGGAAATTTCAACAGAGACATGGAAACCATTAAAAAAAAGCCAAATGGAAATACTAGAAATGAAAAACTATCAAAGATGAACTTCTTCAAATAGGCCAACTGGGCATAACAGAGGAAAGATCAGTGAAATGGAAAATTTGTCAATAGAAATTAGAAACACAAAGATACAAAGAGAAAAACACCACGATTAGAAAACAGAAGGCAACTAAAACAAAATAAAAATGAACAAGAACTACCAAGAGCTATGGAACAATACCAACCAATGTAACATATGTAATTGGCATCCCATGAGAAGAAGAGAGAAAGAAAGGGACCAAAGAAATAGGTGAAAAAGAAACAGCTGAGGATTTTCCCAAAATTTAACTAATAATAACAAACCACAGATATAAACAGGATGAATATATAAAAAGACACGTCTGGCACAACACAGTCAACATGCTAAAAATCAAAAATACAGAAAATATATTGAAGGAAATAAAGAAATTACCAGCGTTGGCCTCTCCATAAAAGACCAACAACTGTTTAGCCTTTTAGCAAAATTAGGATTTTAGCAAAATTATCTCCCACACTTGGGGCCCTTGCTAGACCCAATGAACAATGCCCAAGGGGAAAGGACTTTGTGTTCCTTCTCAGAAGTGTCCATGCAGTAACCACAGAATGCAAACCTGGGGACGCAGGCATAGCACGGCATTTTACGTAGACCCACCAAAACTTCTTAAAAATGTAACTGGCTGGATGATATAGTATTTGTTATTGTTGTTGTAATCGAATTAAAATTTTCTTTTGAAATAGGATAAAAACTGTCTGGAATTAGAGCTATCTAAATACTAAACATTTAATATGAATAGAAAATTAAAACTGAAATGTGTTACAGTCCAGATGTACTGGTATCTTTTTTGAATTGATATTTATAAAACCCAAATAATACTGAGAAAATAGGAACTTGCAGAGATTGTTCCTCTAGAACTTTCTTCAAAAAGTCTCTTGGTTCTTGATATCACTCTGATTGCATTCGCTGATAATCAGCTTTCGAAAAGTTGCAGTAATATGCACAGAAAAATCTCTATTTATCCAATGCTTAGAAAAAAGGATTTTGAAACTAAAGCTGTCTGGGATAAAATATAAATATTGCATGAGAAAGAAAAATTAAGGAAGAGTTTGAGGCAAAACTTGAAAGGCTTGTATCTATTACTCTGTTCCTTTGCTAGTGCTCTCCATGAACTGTGTGGGATTCCATCTAAAACCCTGGGTCCTTCCAGCCGCACTCTCTCTGCCGTCCCCTTAGTCAAGCCTGGGGTTTGTCTTCTCTGTGCAGGCAGGACTGCTGGAGAGCTGCCGACAAGGTTCCACCTGCACCCAGACACCTCGAGGCAGCTTCAGGATCCTCGAACAAGGCTCAAATAGTCACATGAACATGAGACTTTGGGGTCATTGCTGCAGTTCGTTTAGTTTGAAAATACACAGGAAAGTATATCAGAACCAGTGGGATTAGGAAACCTTTGAATGAATGAAAGGCAAATGTGTGTAGTGAGGGGTGTGGTCTCTGCAGCCACCATCCAGGTCTCCGCCTGGCTCCCATGCCGACGGTGCTGCTCACTTGCTTGTACCTCAGTTTCTCACTTTTTAAAAAGGGATCATAATAAGACCTACCTCACAGAGACTTAAGTGAATAGTTAAGTTCATCAATGAATTGGTGTGAGGCTTCTTGAACGAATGGACAGACGTGAAGGTCCAGAATAGCACCTGGCATGTAATTAGTGGTCTTTGCATTTATTTTAAGTATTTGTATTAGGCTCATTAATAAATTTTATATTAAAACAAAGTAAAAAACAAATTAGCTGAATTGGAAATATCACACTTTCTTGAGAAACCCTAAAAGGTATTTTCTTCCTGCAGTGATTTAAGCAGCCTCCTCTGTGGTGTGGTCACGACCGTCATCAGGAATCACGGGAAACAATATAATATGCACCCATAACGCCCAGATTTGGGTTAACATCACTAGTTTCGATGAGAAGAACCAGGGTTCCTCTGCCTGTAAGTTGGCATCTTTAAAACGCATTATTGACACCTCTGTAACAATTGTATACATATAACATAACCTTCTAAACTACACTAAAACTAACTTAAAACTCCTTAATAATGCCATTATGACATAAATATTTTAAATATGTACATTTAAGTCATATTATTATGAGCAGTAATATCTGTCTAATCCTTTATTGCTTATGAAGTAATTTTATATTTAGTAAATACAGTCATGCGCTGTTTAATGACGTTTTGGTCAACAAGGGACCGCATATATGACGGTGGCCCCATAAGATCAGTAGCATACAGCCTAGGTGTGTAGTAAGCTATACCATCTAGGTTTGTGTAAACACACGCTATGATGTTCACACGATGAAACTGCCTAAGGACGCGTTTCTCAGAACGTATCCCCTTAGTTAAGCAACGCATCACTGTACTCCAGTTCCTAATATTCCAGTAGGACGACTATGACGGTATAAACCACACAAGAAATCTGCTCTCAATTTGCTTAAATGAGAAGTTGCCTCTCTCCTCCATCGCAAAGACAGAAGAGCATTTTCTTAACAGGCCCTCGGAGGGTGTCTTTCATGGCCCACAGAACTGAAGCAGAGGCTAGAAGACTATTATGCTGGAATGGATATGAGTATTACATGCTGTCTCTAATGTCTTTATTTTATAGCTAAGGTAAAAAGGGAAATCCAGGAGAGACTGAAATAAGAATTGCTCTTAAGGAGATTAGGTATGTCTCTTAAAATTTGAAAAAATACATCCTTTATATACAGACCATAAGCACTTTTAAATGCCAAACTGAAAAGGAACCGTGTGAAAGATAATGCAGTGAAAAGATGAAGAGAACAAAATCAAGCAGCTATTCAAAACAACATATTTCCAAATGGAAAGTTCATATAAAGTGTCTAATTGTGCCGTAAACTAGAAATGTATCTGGATGGAGTGTGAGCTGCTCACATTTTCTGGCAGATGCTTGAGTCTGGAAAAGTCTCTTATACCAGAATGACAATAGTCCAGTGAGAGGTGTTGACAGCAGAGGAACAAGGGGCTCCCTCGGCAAAAGAATGAAAGCAGCGCCAGGCACACCCTGTAAAGCAATGAGCTGTCCTACTTGTTTTCCATCGCTCCCAATAATTTACACTATTTTCAATGTCTTTCTTGCAAATATACTTGCTCATATGTATTAATTAATGGTCACATGCTGACGGACTTGCCTCTGTTCAAGAATGTTCCTTTTACTAGACAATACTCTGCAAGACAGCATCTTGACATTTTTTAGAATTCAGACATTACAACCTATTTATTTGACAGTTTGTATTTTATAACACCTATTATGTCACTTATAACACCTAAAAACTGACTCACAATTCAGAGGATGGGGACCCTTTTTTGGTTCGGATTTTTGTTTCTTTCATTGTCTTGTCTTTAAAAAAAATTTTATCCCCAAATGTCTATCACAAATATAAACAAAATTTCGGATACATCACCTTTATTTTCTCATGTAAAGTTAAATGTCTTTTTAAAAAAATAAGTATGGTTTTCATAATCGGTGTTAATGAGACAGAATATCATCTTACCCTGGTGTGAGTACGAATGTGCATCTTCAGTCCGTCATTTTTACTGAATCCTTTTTCACAGTAAGGGCATTGATAGGGACGCTCACCTACAAATAAAGGAAGCCACCAAGTCAGAAACAGAAAGCAGTAAAGCAGGCAGTGCGCCACCACTCCTCCCATCCATCACCACGCACGCTCCACGAACGCCAAGGACAGGCTCCGGGCACAGCTGGGCCACCACCTCAGGGGCAGTCCAGGGCAGTAGACCCACGCGCCCTCTTGTGGGGAGGGCCTGGGCCTGGAGCACTTCTGGTAGCGGACACAAACAACATTCGCCAGCGGCCGGCTTGCCTCATTTTCCTTTTAATACCTGAATCCAAATTACATCTCCTAATTTTAAGAATTTGTTGAAAGGATTTTATATTAATCAATTTGTTCTGTCACTGTACTGCTCATTATGGAGGTCTTTATTTAATTGGCTTACTGATTCCTTGTTCTAAAAAAAGATTTCGGGGTGGCCTGTGACACAATGGTTAAGTCTGGCGTGCTCTGCTTTGGCAGCTCGGGTTTGTGGGTTCAGATCCCAGTTGCAGACCTACACCACTTGTCAGCCATGCTATAGGGGTGACTCATATACAAAATAAAGGAAGATTGGCACACATGTTAGCTCAGGGCGAATCTGCCTCAGGAAAAAAAGAAAAAAGATTTCATATTCTTTCTCAGGGTGATGAGTTTCAAAAGAATTTCATAAAGTTGGTGTATGTTAAACAGAACCATGTGTAGTTAAGCTAAATAATAATTGATCCATACTTTCTGATATAACAGAGTACCTGTCATCTAGAGGTTATTATTTAGAAAACAGCCAAACAATTTTTTTAAAACAAGCAAGCATACATATATACTTCACATTTAAAAGAATTTCTACTGTGAAATGACAAAAATGTGACAAAACTTACTCTCCAGGAGGAATGTGAAGCTGCCGTCTGGTCAAAGCTTAATTATAGAATGGACAGTAACTCAAAATGACTAATTTATTTATTCTTTCATTTAACAATGCATTTACATAGCAGGATGCTAAACCCTAAGTGCAATCAAAGATCAATTCAATAAAATATCTGCCTTCAGCAAATGTAAACCTCCTCTCCATCCTTCCTTCACCTCAGAGACGGGCCTTTGGACGAGTAGTGTGTGCTCGTCCTCTCCTCTCTTGTCCTGATTCTCACTCTCATTCAGTCAGGTACCACCTGCATTAGTCCAGTGACCTCCCTTCTCAGGTCAACAATGAGTCCTTGGCGCTCAAACCAAAGGTGACTTTTCATCACGGCCTTCCCTGCCCCCTCCCCAGTCCCTGACACTGCTTCATGAAATGGACAGCTTCGTTCCTGGTTTGGAGCCCCTGTGGCACAGGGGGCCTTGCTCTGGGCTATGAACTTTGTGTTTTCAGCAGTAACACAATGTGGGAGCAACCGCAGCAATGCGCGCCCCGCTCCGGTCCACCCAATTCATATGCTGAAGTCCTAACCCACAGCACCTCAGAATGTGACCTTACTTGAAAACAGGGTCATTGAAAATGTTATGGAATAGTGTGGGCCCCTCACCCAATGTGACCGGTGCTCTTATAAGAAGGTGGCCATGCGAAGACAGACACACAGGGAAAATGCCATGTGAGGCGTGGAATTATCCTGCCACAAGGCAAGGAACTACCAGAAGCCAGTTGAGAGGCCTGGAACAGCTCCTTCCCTAGCTCCTTCAGAAGGAGTGTTTCCCTCTTGACACCTTGATCTTGGACTTCTAGCCTCCAGAACTGTTGGACAGCAATTTTTTATTGTTTAAGTTCCTCAGTTTCTGGGACTTAGCTGGAGGAGCCCTAGCAAACTAATAAATCCAACAACTCCTAACAGCTGGCAATTATTGTTCTCGCTGATGACTATCTATCTGCTTCCCTTGAGGATTGTGTAGACTGCTCAGAATAGACACTGGGCCTCTAGAGGGTTAGTATTTCTCTCCCCCATCCCCAAGACAACCCTGAGATCCAGGATACTGAACTGATACATTTAGAAAAGTTGGCTAAGTTCAGCTCCACTCATTTATTCTACCATCCCAGAATATAACTCCAGTTTTAAAGGATGTCACTGGGTAAATGCTTTGATAAACAGAATGTATCTGAAAACTACAGTGTGTGGTTTGCAAATCAGCTTAGACTCTACATTTATCTGCTATTCTGTCTACTCCTTTGGCTGGAGCCCATTTAGGGCAATGCTGCCTTTCCTAGACTCTGCGGACAAAGCCATCTGCTGTCCCACACAACGCGAAGCTGAAGTTTACCTGTGCAAGTTAATATGTTAGTAACTATTAAAGTCATGTGCCCCATTCGCACATTTAAGCAAGCTGTTATTCTTAGGGTTTTTTCTCATTATGCATAGGATACCTTCCTTATTTCAAGTTATTGTGACGAGTATGTTTCCAGGAAATACTTCTGTCCATATAGAAAATTATCCTGGTATGAACAGGAACTTTCAACTTGAGTTAACTCTCAGAACACAGATCTTTCCTTCTTACTTGAACGCTGCCAGTGCATTGGTTCTGATGTACAACATGATGCAAATCCAAATAGCTACTATTTTTTAACTTTGCTGGTAGATTTAGGGGCTGTTTTCATTTTGCTTACGCTAATCACAGTGTTCAAATTCTGACACATAAAAATCAGCTAATCTGAAAACTAGCTAATCTGAAAATTAGCTAAAAACATGGAGCTAAAAACAAATCTAAATGAAAATAATAATAACAAAGGCCGAAACACATAAAGCCTACCACTATTAGGCTCTGCTCTACTGTTCACAATGCTTAATGCACATCAGCAATTTTAATTCTTGCAGCAACATCTGATCTAGGCATTCATTTCCCTAACTTACAAATGGGGAAAATAAGGCACAGAAAAAAAAAGCAATTTGCTTAACATGACACAGCTATTAAATGGTGGAATCAGAATTTTAACCCGTGACTCACACTGTCACATAAATTAATAATATGACTAGTATTTTGTGTAAATTAGGTTAGACTTTCTAAAGTTATTGACAAAAACTCTGCTGCTTGCAATAACAGTTAACATTAACCAGATCTTTCTGGCTGGCAGATTCAGGCATTCTTTTAGTTATCAAAGCTCATCAGGAAAAGGTAGGAGGCAGGTTAGGCATGTGTTGTGTCTCAAAGCAGATCCCAAGTGAACGCAAACACTGACATAATATTAAACAGCACCTTGAGAACTACATATAGGTAACCACCTTCAGTATTTAGAGGGGAACACAGTATCGACAAGTGTCACATACTACACTCTGAGAGTTAGCTACCAATAGTCAGATTTACCGAGCGTAGTAGCATAAATAATACTGAAGTGGCCATAACAGTGAAATACTTTTCACTGAACTAAGGAAAATAGATGAGTTCTTTGCATCTGCTTCTTTCTTTGAATCATATTCTGACACTGATGAACATTAAAATCCACTTGTGTTTTCTTCAAACACATCAAGGAAAAAACAAATGTAATGGCAACTGTAAAAGGTTGACTTCAGGTTGACTTTAAAAGGTGCCACAAAGTGGATATTCCATGAAGTGAGTTCATTCATTAAACAGATTTTTTTCTGAGCACACACCATCTTTTAGTGACTGTCCTAGGCTTTAGGAATGCAGTTGCCAATAGATTCACAAAATCACTGTCTCTTCAATGTTACTAGTGTAATGAGAAAGACAAGAAAACATTAAAGAAAAGACACAAGATAATTTCAGATACTGATAAATTATACAAAGAAAATAAAGCAAGGAGATAGGTTTCAGAAAGACCTCCGTGGGAGTGGGCAGGAGAAGGACTTCACTAAGGTCATCAGGAAAGGCAAAAACTGAATGAACACCGTCCCTGCCTGTCAATCTAGCATCATTCAAGCACACTTTTCTGTAGCGCTTCAGCTTTGAATTAAAAGCATTTTAGCTCACTGGGCTTGAAAGAAGCCTGCTTATTTCACTGCTGGCACACCTGAGATGGAAGCAGGTTAAAAGTATTTGAAATCTGTAGGCCAGGGAAATATTCAGAAAAGAGCACCAGAGAACTGGAGATGGCTTTCCAAAGTCAGCTCGTGGTAATGAAAGGGGACGTCGGATGCCACCTGAAAGAACTTAACAGAGTCTAGCCTGGTCCCCCAAAAAGTTACCCTGAGGTTTTGACAAAGAAAATACATTATGACTACAACTATGCACTGGCAAGTATGGCTAAAAACAATAGGAAAAAATCAGATTCTAGTTTAATATATGCCACTAGGATTATAATTTATTGGCATTATCTTTATTTTATGCAATATAATTTTAAAGACATCAGAAGAACTCTAACCCTCACCAAAGGATTAAAAGACTAATATTAAAACAGCATCTTAAAATTTGTGACCTTTCAGGTTAGCATGCATCTTCATGATAAAAGGATCCTAAAGCTGCTAATATCCATCTATTGCTACATAACCACCTCAATGTCCAACATCCTGACACAAATGCTTTCTAAAGATCTATGTTTACACAACATGAAACTAATAAAGAAAAACCTTGCCAACTTTGATATTCTTAAATTAGACCACGGATTTAACTGAAAAAAAGCACTTGACCAGTCTATCAGAGGGCTCAGTGATCAAATTTTATTTCATGCTACTAAACACATCGAATGCAAAAGACTTAATAATAATGGCCACTATTGGCTAAACAAAACGGCTAACAGATTGTATGTTATATTTTAGCACAAGTAATATAAATTTTATCTTATATTTTACCACAATTTTTTTTAAAAAGTGTACAGCCAATGAGCCCTATGCTTTGAAATATTTTTAAACAAGCAGGAAAGTTTTATAATATATATGTTTTAAGAGATTTTGATTAAAATGAAAATAGCCTATTATCAGAAACTATTTTAATAATTTTCCCTTTTATTTTGTCCATATATTTTCAAAACCTATGTAGATTTCACAGAATTCTCATAATTCTCTGAAAAAATGAGAAGATGTATGCACATAGAAAATGTAATTTAAGATGGAATAAAGTCAAACTTTTATTTTCAATGAATCCAAACTAAACAATGTCTAAATAATTAAATTAGTTAATGTTTAAAGATTTTGGAGCCATAGTTTTACTTTTTCCTTTAAGTTTTCTAACAAAAATCAGTTTTGGAGGTACCAACTTTCAAATGAAAAAGCAAACCTCAAAAGGGCATGTTTCATGAAAAGTTAAGATGGTTCCACAATTGAGCTTTAAAATACATGTGTTATATGGGAATTGTTTAGAAGAACTTTATATTTGTTTTCCACAAATATTATGAGACTAGCTTATTTTGCTTTTGTGACTAAGGAAATTATTACAAAACATCAAAGTGACTCATTCTAAGTGCAAATTAAACCAAAAGATATAATTGTGCAAGCACCACCCAATCACTTTTCCAGTTTCACCATACCAATCCCCTCAGCTTATGGAGCATCTAATAAATTAGAAGTATACCGCAGAGAGAAGTGAAACACTACACCGACAAATGGGAGTAGCTCAAGTTCATTCCTGGCACTTTTCTGTGAATTGAAATAGGTTTTTTTTTTTCCTGCAGCAAAAAGAGCCCTGAAACCCCACTGATCTCACTGAAGCCCACAGTGTTACTCTTGGAGAGCTCTTATTAATCAAATCCTGCGAAATCTTACTTGATCTAAACAAGTTAAACGCGAGGACAGTACCTCTGAAAGACAGACAGCAAAAATCTGAACTTGACATTTACTCCTTGAATATTTCAGAGATACTCTCTCTTTTAAAAGTTGAAAAAGTTTACTATTCTAAGGAAGTGGGCAATAAAATGTAAAAATCAAAGGGTGACTCAAGGAGAGGTCCTTCTCAAAATACTTTTTGAATCAAAACAAATTCAGTCTTTTTGTTTAAGCAAGGTTCTATGGAGCTACAAAAAAAGTAAAAGATGTATCCTTTTCCTTAAAAATCTCAGTTACAGTATCCCTCCCTCATTTCTGAGGAGATGCCAAATAAAATGTGGTGAGGTTCACTGGGATGCAGAAAAACGGGGAAGCCATGTGCTCACTAACTTTCTAGTCTGAAATAATAAAGATCCAGACCTATTTATGGATTGAGGGCAAAACAAACAGTGAATTTTACTGAGGCAAACAAAACAGAATATGAGATACAGAATAAAAAAGGACAAGAGTTAAAGAATAATTTTAAAATAACGAGCTAGGAAGAGAACATAAAATATTCTCTACTCAGGATGCCCTTGCTTCGGCCAACCAGGTGTATAAATGCCGCCATTATATGTGACTTGTCTCAAGGGAGCAAGACACCTACGAGAGGTCCTTGATGTGAGTGCTGACAGAAGCAAAGGGGATTGTGTCACAAATGGAGAAACATCTGAACAATCCAGACACTGGCAAAGTTTAATGGTTCTGAGCAAGAAAGAAAACCTCCTACGTGAGTTTTCTGCACTGCTATGTTAAAGGACACCCTAAAGTGAGATGGGTAAGCTAAGTAAGGTAAAGTAATTACATGCTGACTGTGTGTTGTTGTTAGGGAGTCAGACTTTGGTGGGAAAATCATTACTCTTTTCCCCCAGCAGTTTCCTGGTTTCAGGAATTCCTACCTGGAGTTTTATTTAACCCAGCATTTACGAGCATTGTTCATGAACAGTGGTGGTGGAGTGAGGAAGCAGCTACACCTCAGGTGCCTGAACACAGAGGGGTTTTCCTGTAAATAGTGCCAGCAAGGAAGAATCAAGCGTATATACCTTTGATCAGCAAGAAACCTAGAAAATAATTCTCTTTACCCCAAAACTAGAGTAGCTAGAAAATCTTCACCAGGCCTGGAGCACAATCCAGAGCTGCAGAAAAACACAGAAGTTGTTCTTGGAGGGAAATGAGAGTAAGGGTAGAAGAAAGCACACATCAGAGAAATCAGATCTCCTTTAGCTTTCCTAAACAAAAGGAAAATGTTGGTGTTCCAAGGTTAACAGAGGCAGCTATTAATAATATTATCCAATAATTCACCAATACATAAAGCTGTTGAAATACACTTAATGAAAACTGTTGCCTAGGCCACTTCCATTTTTGAGGATTGCAGTATACCAAAAAAATTGGAAAAACAAGGCACTGGCCCTGTAGCTGAGTGGTTAAAGTTCCATGTGCTCTGCTTCAGTGGCCCAAAATCACAGGTTCAGATACCGGGTGTGGACCTACATCACTCACCAGCCATGCTGTGGTGGCACCCCACAAACAAAATAGAGGAAGATTGGCAAAGATGTTAGCTCAGGGCTACTCTTCCTCAAGCAAAAAAAAGAGGAAGATTGGCAACAAATGCCAGTGAAGGGCAAATCTTCCTCAGCAAAAAAAAGAAAGAAAGAAAGAAATGATGAAAAGAAATTTACCTAAATGACAGTAAATTTTAAACGACCCATTTATTAGTGTCTCTGTGATTATATTATTAATTCATTTGGTGATTATTCATAACACTATATTCCAAAACAAATGTTACTCCCTCACTGTTACCCTCTGTGCCTCATATCCCAGCCTATGACTAACCTTAATGTAAGAACTGTAATTTCTGCATTGAAAACTAGGGCCCTTGATATTTTTGAAAAAAGAAAAAAGTAGATAATTATACTACCAATGAAAATCAAAATGAATGTTTCTCTCTCTTAAGTTGCTATATATGCTCATCACTACCCCAAAATCAACAGGGAGGAGCTGACTACAGCAAAAAAAATAAATAAATAAAAGAGGACGAAATAGTACGTTCCACCAATGTGGCTGGTGATCAGAAATCATTTGAATTGTCAAAATAACACTTAGCAAACAAGAATTATACAGTTCAAGACTTTACCTACGAATAAACTTCTTAGGGAAAACCTAAAGCTCTTCAGTGTGATGCTCAGGAAATCACTTATTTCTATGCAAATTCTGCACTCACCTACTCTGCTAACTCTTACATTATCTGTAGGCAAAAGACCATTTGATTTGACCCAATTAGTAATTAACTACTTAGCAAATAAATATGGCAAAATAAATTCCGTCTCAACATATAAAGGTTATCAAATTCTTAAAAAAATGTGAAAAACTGCTTTAAATTTTCACTTGTTTATAATTACTTTGCTGTCTATTTTTATTAATAATGTCATTATCGTCATACAGCTATTTCTAATTATTTATAGCTACTATTTTTATAACTTTGAACAAATATTCTAAAAACAATGAATAAATTCATTTAGAAAAAGTACTGGAGAAGGAAGAAAAACAGTGGATAGATCTGAGTATAACCAAGTTATAATATACCAACCGTTTATTTCTAAGCTGATCACAGGTATTTACCAAAAAATTAAATATTTCCTAAGACAGTGATTTATTACTACATTCAAGTAACAGTGTGCAAGCAAGCCTAGAACAGAAGGGCCAACACAGCCGGTATCTATTAACACAGAAAGTTGGTTGGAACTGTAGGCAAGTAATTAACCTTCTGGCCCAGAGCTTTAAAACCCCAAAAGCAGTTCCTAGAATTTCTTTCATAATTTATGAACAACTGATGGAATTCATGTCACAGTCCGTGGATTCTCTTGCGGAATTAACCCCAGCTCTCACTGACCCTAACAAGCCATAAACCAACTGGAGAATGTGCTCTACCATTTCAGCTGACCCACAGAGTGCCATCTCTGTCATGCTAGCCTAGGAAATGGATGATAAATTACAGAGCTGCCTGCCAGGCACAGACCTAAGCATTCACCTTCATTGATGCTGACAGCAACACACAGTACATGCACCCTCATTCACCCCAAACCAGCCCTGTTTGACTGCAAACCCTCATCTATGTTCTATAGATGATCTATACTCTGCTGCTAAAGGTTATAAAAAGATGATAATGATGACACTGGGAATGGAGGGTCAAGCTGTATATTAAGGCAGTATGAATACCTGTGATTAAATACCGACTGCAATAAGAAAAACAAAACACACGGCAACATCGGCAGCAAGGCTCACGTGATCGCACGCTTACCCTGTGCTAACACCATGCAAAGTACTTTACACACACCTTCGTTTCTTCCTCGAAACAACACGAGAAGTTGGGACTATTATTACATAGCCTGTTTTGCAGGTGAGGAAACCAAGCTTTGAAGAAGTTAAGCAACTTACTAAAGCTCATGCAGGGAGGAAATAAATAAAATGGAGTCTGAAAGCCTGAAATCCGACGCTAGGATCCATACTCTGGATATGAAGCAGGTATTAAATAATAAGATATTATAGATAGGCGATTTTGTGGTGGGAAGTTTCTCCATATCTGGAGTTCAGTTCTCAGTTAGACCGTAAGTAACAAACTACAAACTCTCAAGCTTCCAAGTCGAGATTATTGTCCTCAACTGGTTGATGTATCAACATGGCAACATCATCCAACATTACGGAAGGAATGTATGGGATTCTATGGTGAGTTCAAGAGTAACAGTAAGTGTTAGGAGGGATGTTAAAGAATAAGAAGCAAAAATACCAGCAATGTGATATACTGGAAAAAGTTTAAGCTTAGTTTAGTTCTAGATGAACCACATAGGAGTTGTGTACCTTGGCAAATCACTCTATTTTACTGGGCATTAGTTTAACTAAGAGGCTTGAACTAGATAATTTCTAAAATTCCTTTCTAAAAGTCAAGAATATTACTTTTTAACAATCTTTAAAAGCAGCTGTCTTCTGCATACTTGCCCTGCATGCCCTTCACCTAATCATCTAATTATGAAGAATAAGTGGACTTGAGAAGGTGGATACGAGGGTTATGAAACCTAACATTTTCAAAGTTCATGGAAAAAATGAAGTTTTGTCAAACTTCTCCCCAGCAGTACAGATGGTGGTAACGGGAGTAGAGAAGGGAGAGGAGTAGACAGAGGAGAAAGATGGTGAGCAAGAACACAACCAGCTGGTTATTTAAGGTAGCAAAGGATAAAATAAATCAAAATGTGAAGGAACTGGAGAGATTCAAAAAAGAATTTTTTAAACACTGTTAAAAAAAAAGTTACAACACAGACATAAATACTAAGATTTCTCCGCGAAATAAGATACAGGTAGTAATCCAATAGCTAAGTTATCACTGTCTTATAAAATGACCATTAGTCATGAGCCAATAAAATAAGACCTGTTCTGAGAAAAGTAATACGAAGGAAACTGCCTTTAATGCTACACAAACAATACTGTCACTATACTAGATAGGAAATGATGAAAGACACCAATTGGCATACTGGAAGGAAGAAACATAAACTGGAGTTATATTTCCTCTTCATAAAACTTAGTGTCATCTGATGTTATAAAAAAGAGAACTGACTTCACAAAGTATTGATGGACAGTTTGAATACCATAAGAGCCAAATGAAATTGACTCTTTCAACATAATGGGAAAACAATGAAGAGACTATTAACCCCATAAAAATCTCATCACATTGCACTCTAACGTAGATGCACCTCACTAAAAGGCCCAACCATCAACTAATTACCATTTCCTATAAATAAGAAAAGTAATCTCTCCAACTATGATGTTCTGGAAAACAAAAATTTATGGAGATAGGAAACAGATCAGTGATTGTGAGGGGTTGAGGGTCAGGGTATGAACAGGCAGAGCACAAAGGAATTTGAGAGCAGTGAAAATACTTTGTATGATACCATAATGATGGATATATGTCATTACACATTTGTTCAGACTCAGAGAATGTACAACATCAAGAGTGAACTGCAATGAAACAGTGGAGTTTGGGTGACTATAATGTGCTAATGTGGGTTCACCAACTGTAACAAACATACCACTCTGGACGAAGACATTGATAATGGGGGAGGCTATGCATGAGTGTGGGGAGGGGTATTTGAGGAAATCTCTGTACCCTCCCCTCAATTTTTCTGTGAATCTAAAAATAAAGTCAATTTAAGAAAAACAGAATCGGGTGAAACTAAATTTAATCACCATTTTCTCTGTATGCTATTGCCCACTATAAAGACGACGCAGGAGTAAAAGAACCAGTAAATGCTAAAAACCAAATAAAATAAAACAAAATAAAACAAAAACAAAGGACCTTTCATTTGGCTCTAAAGCATAAAACTTTCATACTAGTGAAATAATACAAGCCTTTTAAAATTCTATTGCTCATCTTTTATCCTGGGTAACTTACAGAATTTTTGCAATTCTTGTAGTAGTTATAATAGCTGTGTAGCTGTGTACCAAAAAAGAAGAGATAAGACAATAATAAAAAAGAATGTGAAGTCAAAAGTTTTGGGTCTTACTACCTTGACTGGATAGGTCATTTCCTTCTCTGAATCTCAGCTTCCTCATATAGAAAATGAGAACGGTCTTGGAAAGCTATCACACTGGCTGCAAAAGGGTTAACTTAGTATCTGAGAGAGCGTCCCTCCTTCAATAAACTTGACTAAAAACCTGAGCCTGATTTGCCCTACCTGCCAGCTTGAAGTCTAGTTGTGGAACACATAAACAAAGTAAATATAGCGTCATAACTGAGAAGAAATAGTTATATATAATAAACAACGGCAGGCCCCCAACCTCCACTAGATGAGAGGCTACAGAGGGCAAGAGAGCATAATGTACGACATAACGGTTTGTAATTATTTCAGTTCCTATAGACTCGACCGCGTCAAACAAAATGGATGTGGCATTTGTTGAAACTGTTTCCTCTACCTTTTTTCTAATGAGGATTTTAACAACTAGGCAACTCCAAGCGAAAAGCAATCCTAGTCAATCTGAGTGCTGGTGGCCAAATATTGATCTTTATTCCTTCATTTGAGCAGTATAATTTTACAGGCATTGGTAAGCTAGATCTTGAAACATGCTGTTACCTATGTTTGGTTATGCAGTCTGCTATGCCACCAATTGTGTGATGAGCAAGGAGGTGAAGGAAGGAAAGCAAAGCAAAAGGTCTAACTTTACATTGTGGATGGGCCCAGCTGATAAATTGTGGACTTCAGAAATTTGATTCTTTGATGCTAGCATTTCTCAAAGTGAATTCCACAGATTTTTTTTGTAGGTATTATATGAAAAAGTGATTTTATTGTCAATGCAATTTGGATTCCAATCCAGGACTTCTCACTATGAAGCCAGCGTACTTTTTATAATCCCACAGCTACTGCAAAGTATTTGTAGGTTCTTTTATTCATTCAAGAAGCATTTGCTGGGTTTTTTCTCTATGCCCGGCAGTGATCTGAATAGAAAACAAGTAAGCTATCAGGTATGGCACAGCTCTAAGGGAAGAGAACCTACAAACCACTGAAGAAGTGCAAGCGCTCGGACGGGTGCTGTGTTGAGAGAAGAACAAGGCAGAGCATGGTGGCCTCCCGTGGTCGGGGTAGGGGACAGTCAGGTAACAAGCATGGAGAAAATCAATTTAACTGGCGGCCAGAGGAAAGTGAAAGAAGCCCAGTAAACCAGCCTGGGGTTGGCAGTTGATGAGTCTCCTGAGACAGGCAAGGGCCAGGCATTCTGCACAAGGGGAGGGGAAAACACTGAAAGGTTTGTAAGGAGGATAATAACACGACTGGGTGATCCTCCTCAATTCTTTACACCTTCTTTTATAAAGAATACATATACTTTCCAACATATGTCAAAGAAAACTACTGAAAAATCCATGAGAATAGCAAATTTCATGGAATTCCTTTTTCAAGAAGACTAAGCATAAAGCAATGACACTCAGCTTCTTCAGAAGAATCTGCATTTTCTCTGAGCAGTATAACTGTAAGAAAATAAAACAAGACAATGAAAAGTCTGTATAGATTTAAAGAATGTAAGTCTTTCGGTTGAAGAACTAGGCTCTGAGGGGCACATGCACGAGACGCAGCTACGACGCTGGACGTTCAGGAAACAGTTTCCAGCCGCACTTAGGGGGCATCTGTGTCCACTCAGTTGTTCTCAGTGGAAGAAAACACTCCCACTTTTAACATGAAAATTTTCAAACATGAAGAAAAACTGGAAAAATATTACAATGAAATTATATACCCTAACTTGAGTTTAATGTTACCATATTTGCTTTCTCATTCTCTTTTCTCTCTTTCCCAACACATATTTTTATCTGCACTTCTTCTTCTAGGCTCTATGAGAATAAGACGCAGAGACATGTTACCCCTAAATAATTTAGCATGAATCTTCTAATAATAACATTTACCTGCATAGTCACAATATGAGGTTAATACACTTTAAATATTTTATTATACAAGCAAGTTATTATAGAAAAATTAGAAAACACAGAAAATCATGAAGAAAATTAAAACTATCCATAGTTACAATACAAAGAAATAGCCAAGTTAATAATTTAATATTTAACCATTAAGATCTTAATATATAAATGTTTTATCCCTACAAAAATATACCACTTTGTTTTTGTAACTTATCTTTCTGATTTCTTTCCATGTTAATTAATATAAATTTCAATGTTGTTTTTATGGTCTACATAATATTCCAACTCATAGATATACCACAATTTAAGCAACATCCTCAATGTTGGATATGCAGGCTCTATTTCCAATTTATTGATATTATAAACAGGTTTTCAAGGAACAGGACAATATTTCTTTTTAATAAATTTTATTGCCTATAATCTCTTTTTGGACTTAGAAATCAAGCATACTTTCAGTTTATGCCTAATAAAGAAGGTAGTAATAACTTAAAAAGTCAAGGACAAATTTTGATGTGACAAGGCAAACTAAATTTGTGAAAGGTTATTTGGAGGTCATTGTGATTTAATTTCAAGATGAAATTAGTGAGAAATACATAGTTCAGAATTTGAAATACCACCAAAAATGATTTTTCCAACTGAGTTCTCCTTTAAACATTTATTAGAAAGTAAAGCTTAATCAGGAACGTAGCCATCTAAAATGCATTTTCCAAAGGTTTACATTAAGAAAACCCATGATTATCATTATGCCGGACACCAGGGTATCAAAATAGCTCCTCATCAATAGTCAATCGAGACTGTGTTTATAAACTAAGTTATCAAACTTTCAGCATAGTCAACATTTTAGGATCTTGATAAAGTTGGAAGAAAGAAAAAGAAAAGATATTGAACATAAAATTCTAAAAATGGTATCCTGTAAGAAAGAAAACCTAAGGAGAAAATGATAATATAAGAAATTATATCATTCAATAAAGCCTTGACACCCAAGGTTAATGAGTACAGTTCATTTAACTTTGGAAATGTAGTCTTAAGTGGCAATATTAGAGAAGAATTTCAGAGATTATACTTCTGACTATTAACTGACCATCTACTATGACCCAGGACTAAGTATTTTACAGACATGAATTTATTCTTCACAAAGGGCCTATGAAGTAAAATGGGGCTGAGAGAGGTTAAGCAATTTTCTCAAAAGTGCACAGCGAGTAAGTGGTGGGGCCAGAATCTGACCTTGAGGCAGTTGTCTCCAAGGCCCCTGTCCTTTCCATTATGTAAGGCTGAGTCCCCCGGCAGAGGAAGGTAGAGTAGGAAACACACTGACACAAGCTTCTACTATGCAGAGCAACTCTCTACGTGGGAAAAGTTATTTAATTCATTATAACTCAGACTTCTCTAAACTTCAACTACATGATTTCAAAGATCAGTAAAGATCTTACTGACAGGATAACCTTTCAGCAAGGTTCCATCTTTTGGTATCTGCAGGCAAATTTTAGAGATAAGTCCTGCAGTATACCCACAAATATGCCTAAATTTGGAAAACCTTAAATGTTTTTCTATTTACAATCATAAACATAACACTATCAGCCCGACAACGAACGTACCCATGAAAGCACAGCACTGGCAAACATCCTACGCATCAAGTGCCTTTTTAAAATCCAGAGTCCAGCAAAGGCAATGAAGATAGACACGAACATGTCTCAGTAGCAGCAGCAGCAGCAGCGGAAGCTAGAGAATTTACTATCGAGAAGTCAGAGTAACAGCTGGAAGCAACAGTGGTCTGAGCAATCAGGAGAGCGATGGTCCCAGTTAAACAGGGCAGCCTCTATCAGCTGGGTCCTTATTCACGTGGGACATTCTTCTCTGCCCCTTCTACCTCACCTGGCTCCAAAACACACATATGCACATGTGTGCACAAGCGCACACACACACACACACTTCTATTTTCCTAGACACTCATCATTGACTAGACTAGGCTAGGGGGTCCACTTAGAGCATTATTTCCCAAAATATGATGTGTGCACTCCTCGGGATCCCCAAGACTCTGTCATAAGGTCTGCAAGGTCAAAACTACTTTCAGAATAATACTGTCAGGCTACTGACCTTTTTCACCATGTTGATTTTGCCCTACTGGTACAAAAGGAATGGTGGGTAAAACTGCTGGGCCTCGCTATAGATCAAGACAGTGGCATTAGATTGTACCAGCAGTCACTGTATTCTTCCCAGGCACACACTCACAGCAGAAATATATGCCAGGTTCACCTAAAAGTCTTTGATGAAGTAAAAATTATTAATTTTATTAAATTCTCACTCTTGAGTGCCATCTTTTTAATCACCTTTGTGATAAAATGGGAAGTAAGTACTTGTAATGCATTCTGATGTATGAGAGTTGTCTCAGTGAGAAGCACTTGTGTGACTGAGTTGCAAGCTAAACTGGCAGCTTTTTTCATGGAATACCATTTCTACTTGAAACAAAATAAGTGACAAATTATGGTCATTTAGACTTGGTATTTTGTGAACATTTGTTTTTCGAAAATAGAAGTGAGTGTGTCATTTCCAAAAAAAAAAAAAGAAGAAGAAATAAAGAAATGATAGTATTTCTTACCAAATTTAGAATTTTGAAAACTTCTATCTGCTACCACGTGCTTGAAGGTTTCCAAATACTTAGACTTGCCTGATAAGATCAGTGATGACATCAACAGAGGAGGAAGACCTGTGGTCACTCAGGGAGCCAACACTGCCCAAAAGATCTGTGCATCGTGGTGCAGAATCGTGCATGGGTACAAGACCACTCTCAAAGTTCAGGACACACCAGTGGATTTTAACATGACAAAATAGAAAAAGTTCATTGAGATGATTTTAGGTTCCCCATGACAGTGCTTTAAAAAAAAAAAAAAAGACTACCACCTTGTGAGTTTCAGTATAGTAACACATAATATCTAGAATTGTTTGACAAAAGCTATTAAGAAACTCTCTTCTTCTAACTATATATCTATCTGCATGAGGCCAGGTTTTCTTCAAATTCTGAAACCAAAAGAACATACTGAAGGAGGATGAATGAGGAAACAGATAGGAGAATCCAGCTGTTTCCTCTTGAACCAGAGCTTAAAAAGGGATTTTCAGAAATGTGAAACAAAGTCTCCCTTCTCACTAAATTATTTCTATTCAGGAAACGTAGTTATTGTATGTAAAAATAAGTTGTTTATGTTAATATGTAATGGGCTTATTATTTTTTAACAAATATTTTTTAATGTTCTCAGCTTTACTTTTTAATATAGTAAACAGCTACAGATATAACACATATTAAAAAAAGCTTCCCAGGGTCCTCAATTATTTTTAAGATGATATGGAGTGTTGAGGCCAAAACGTGAGCACAATAATCCAGAGGGCCCTGTTCCAGAATCTACATCAGCTGTCTGTCCTGACCGTCCCCACTCCATCTTCACTCACGGTCTTCCCACTTCACTGTGCACGCTCTAACAGTTCTGCAGAATAGGTCTCAACCCCTTACCTATGTCATGCGATAGCACCAACAAAAACTGCTAAATCTAATGTGAGAAAGGGCCGAATAAAATCACACAATTTAAGAAGGAAAAATGATAAAGAGAGAGAAAAAAACGAATTTATAGAACTCAAAAATAATGACAGTTCTACTGTCAAAGTAGCAAAATAACTACATAACCCATCTCATCACTGAGCCAGGCTCTAGCTTGGGAGGGCAAACGGATATATATGATTTCTGGGACAGGACAAAGCAGATAAAGGAGAAGCAAAGCATCATTTGACCCTGTGGGAAAAGAAACCCATTCTAGGACCATGGGGAAGCCCAGAGAGCAGCAACCAGCCAGGTCTCTGTAGTCACCACCACTGCTTGGCACCTACCAGTTCAAATACAAACCCAGCCATGCTGCCAGGCAGTGTCACCAAGGACATAGGCTTGACATCAAAATAACCCAAAGAAGAACTGTGAAATGTGAAAATGAAATAAGTCTGAATTTAAACAAAGAAATCTAGTTATAAGTAAATAACAACCATAAAGAAACAATTATACAATTATTTGTATGGACATATGCAAACACATATACCACCTTTATATTTTTATTTTATTTATTTAAATGTATGTGTTGGCTGACTGTACCTCGGCATTGTTGTCTGAATTTCGATGGCCAGTTCTCTTGATCAGAAACCACATTCAAAAGGCTAGAATCTGTACAACATTTGGCACAGATTCATGCATACGATAAATAACCAAATCATACACAAAATGACTAGAAGTTTAGAATATTTTTTAAATGATATATAATACAGAACATAATACATGACAACAACAGAAAACCACTACACGTATTTAATATTTTTATCATAGAGACTTCTTGGAACTCAAAAAAATAATCTTATCATTACAACTTTGTAGAGAATAACAATTAAATTTTAGGGGCAATTACTAGTTTAAGTACTTTATTCTCCTCCACTGCCCATCCTTCCTTCAAGTAAAATAAAATGTAGGCAGCACACAGGATTCTCAAGGATGGAATTATTTTGAATAATCAAGTGTTCCACTTGATTGAATTCATCTTTTCTGTGCTAGAATACATTTTAATGCATTCTGAACAATATAATCCTTGTCTTTTAAAAACACACTATACCGAGCATAATTCAATTACATCATGATGTCTAGGGCACCACTATAAACTTATTACCATGACATGCAGAAATAATACTCTTTTGCCATTTCCTACCTGCCCTCTTTCCATACACAAATTCTATGCACAGACATACAGACAGGAAATCTGCTCTGCAAATTGTAAGTTCTGTTTCCAGGGTGGCACAAAGACATTTTCCAAGAATTACGATCCAGACCGGAAGGCTGACTTCACCCTTGTCCTCACCCTGCGCCACCACAACCCCACAGAGGAGCGTGGTGCCCGGTGAAGTCAAAGCCCATGCTGTTAGGTCGCAGGGCTGGCCCAGACTTCAGAACTCTCTCCTCCCCCTTCATCACTGACCTGCTTCTCTGTGCCGTCAGGACATGGTGCTCACAGCGTCTGGCACTATTTGAAGTCCACCTGCCCTCAACATGGCTCTCTGCTGCCCTTTTCCGTTTGCTTCTCTCTACTTTCCTTTTTGTTGTTCTCTGCTTCTCTTACACATATTGGACTTTATCCTGACAACCTCACTCTCTCTAGATACTTCTAAGCAAGAAGATCTCCTCTCTTTCTTCAGGGCACTCATTATTCCAGAGCCATCATGTACAACGGTTGATCTGTTCTTTGCTATATGTTCCATTTAGAAGTATTTAAGAGGCTATTCTAAGATAACAAATACTGTTAGCACTATGCCTTTTAACTTTAGCCAGAAATTTTCTAATATAAGAAAGTATGCTCCACTGCTGTCCTTCCCTCTACTTATAATAACCATGGTATTGATTCTTCAGTCTGCTTAAACTAAAGATTCTTCATCCACAAAAGAGTTAGTGTGCTAGACACTGCCCTAGGTGCTGGGGATACAACGGTAAAGACTCAAATACTTTGGGTCTTGAATAGGAAGCCTCAGCAATATAATCCAGTTACACAGTTGACCATACACAGGCCAGCTACCGAAAACCATTTAAGATTCATGTAAAATCAGCCGGCTATGAAAATTAGGAGTATTCTTTCAAGTCTTTTCAAGTGCTTCTCTACGTGATAGATAAAATCTAGGCAAGGTTCTTTCAAGAATATTTAGCTGTTCATTCACTCTCCACAAGGGCACAGCCCTCTTTCATGGGAGAAATGACACAGGAAGTCATAGGAAATGGAGGGAACCCTGTAGGAAGCAGTCCACAGTGTAACACATATTATGGGCATATCACTCTCGCATCCAATAAAATCCTATAGTGTTCAAGCAACATTCCAAAGACATTCTAAATTTTAAAAGGCCACATTTGATGTGAGTCACAGGTGGGATTTTTAAGAGGAGGCCCTTAGCCTTTTATAAAAAGTGAAACTGCTATTCCCTATTGCCTCCATTAGAATCATGTACAGAGTAAACCACAGTTATAGCACAACTAAACATTAATCAAATTATTTCCACTTTACAAATTTAATCTAGTTTTGGAAAGTATACTTATTCAAGATTTTTCTGGAGTAAGGAACTGGATGTTATAAAACTTTGAGAGAAAACAGTCAAGACTAATTCCTAACCTGGGAGATATTTTGTAACATTACGATATTCTCGGTCTTGGAAGAACTTGATTTCTCTAGGTCGTTTATATCCCCAATTACAATCTACATACCTGTGTGGCTACGGATATGAACTCTCAGGGTCCCACTGCTGGCAAATTTCTGGCCACAATATGGGCAGATTTTCTCCTTTTCTCCTGTATGTGTCTAAATGGAATGGAATAAAACGGGTTCAGGATAAATATAAAGAATTAGGTGAAAATGATTAAGTGCCTCTGACCATGGTAAATCCTTTTTTCCCAGGATTATGTTTCATTAAAATGATTTAATATCACAACGAGATCTTAAACCATTTATCATGGGTATTCCCACTGGTTCAAAAAAACCTTAAAATCATGCATTAGTGTTAATTTGAAAATAATTGTATGGTTTACTTTTTAAGCCTTTATGGAGCCCCCATGTAAAAATGATTAAGTTATCCAAAACCAGCATATGCTAGCAAAACCACATAATCAAAATGAGGCTACAACTGCCCTTTACTGCTGCCAAGAAATATTTCCTTAGAAGCATTTTTCACATTCTTTGCGTGTACTTAACTCTTGAGAACAGAATTAGGCTAAATAAGGTGATCTGTTACTTGCATTATCCTTGTCTGATTGGACTGATTTTGCTGCACAGCAAAAGGAAATATATTTGATTTGACCTTTAAAATCAGCAGGTGTTAATTGAGGCCTCCATTTGAAAGGGCATTCCTGCCCTCAACATACCTTTAATCTGGGCATAAAACTGCCACATAAGGAAGGGTGAATGAGTATCATCAAAAGCGAGTTTTGACAAAATGTTAAAGAAAACAGTGATCTCCAAAAAGAGGACACAGCTGGAGTGTTTTAAAAACCTGTCTCATAATCTCATCAGGAGACCAGTTATTGCATCAACATCGAAAGCGGTCACTCCAATCAATGAGGGTCAGAGTCACCTTTCAAGCTCCTTTGTTTTTCAAACTTACGATAAGGGAAAAAGAAGGGAGAAGCAGGCAATTACTTCAGGTATCTGCACATTCTCTATGAAACTGCTTTTAGAATTTTTTTTATTTCAATGATAATCTAAAAATTGATAAAAGCATACAGTATGTCATCTGGGTTACCATCACAAAACAGAGCTCCAAGGGCCTGTGTTTACCTTTGTTTTTATGTAAATTACTGGCAAGTATTATTATTTGAATTGTCATGGGCTAATGGAAAAAAAATAGGAAAGGTTTTTTAAAAATTATCCATTCCTAGAAGGGAAAGACACACTGACTGGAATAAAGAAAAAAAGGGTAGGGCAATTACTTTCTCACCTGACAACCTGAAAGAACCACCAACTCAGCAAATGTTCTCCTCACCCAGGTTAAATTGTTAACGTGACTATAATCGGTGTCACAGCCTTATTGGGATTGAATTTGTAAATGTTCATATTTGAATTACAATCTGTATTTGGATATTACTACTGTATTTGTAATTTTTAAAAGAGCTAGAAACTAAATATCTTAGTCAACACAGTTAGATTTTTTCCCTTGGAAAGGATTTATATTATATCCAAGTTTGAGAAATATAGCCTAATCAATTGCCGCTCTACCCAGTGACCCTCCCTGTAACAGACATCTCCTTGATTCCACATTTGGCAGCCACTTAACTTTCCATTTTCACTGCAAGTTCTTATACAAAACAGTTCCACATTCTTTACACCTCAGTAAGAGCCGTTACTCCCGTGGTCCACATTATGGCACAATTTAAAGGAAATGGCATAACATTTTAACATATAACAGACCTATATTCTTCTCATTCCCTGACAGAAAGGGCAAAATATGGCAATTCTTTCTCGATTCATGTAAGGTTGTTTAGAAATTGTATATCCATTATTACAGCACTGGATTACTCCAAACAGGCAACTACCCATTTATTTGTAATATCTTTATAAAATCCACAGGATTTCTTTTGCTGCTACATAAGCATTTCACTACTTACTGACATGGCCTAAGTTACTTGTCAGTGGCACAAGTTTCAAACTAAAGGACATTAAGGCTATATGAACTGAAAAGAATTTAAAAATTCCCTTGGCTTAATTCAAGAACATATCTTATTATTAGGTACAGAATTTGGTTAGCTGGCTTTAAAAGATATTGAAGGTATAATACTAAAATGTCTTAAATATGGATAACAAAGCATGGAAACATCACTATAAGAACAATATTGGATAAATATAAGAGATGAAAACAACGCACGGCAAAATATACTCTGTGACAATCTGTTCTTGATTTGAAAACTCACTATACTTTTCCATCATTGACTAAAACACAACAAATATTTATTAAATACATGCAAAAAAGTCATTCAAAATTCAGTTTTAAAACAGCTAAATAAGGATAGGTAGCAAAATAAAAGTCACAGTGAAGCAGGAGTCACTTCCCCGCATTCACTGAGCAGCGCACACTAAGCAGCAGAAAATGACCACACTGCACAGTCATTTCTAATGTCAACCTTAAAACCTTGACCTCCGTTTCTTACCATATGAGTTTTGCTATTTAAAAATATACTTAAAATGGATTTACTCAACAAATAAAAATAACCTGTTGATTTGTTTGACGTCATTAGCATAACACAAAAAAGATAACCTGCAAATCACCCTCAGTAAGAATATTTTATTTGAGTTGAGCGAACACTTATGAAGCCCCTGATCTGCACAGGAACGTCCCCGGCCCTGGAGAGGCAGGATGAAGACGGACCACTCCAATCCTGCAAGAGCGCAGTCTAAGACCTTGTCAATAAACACCTGAATGAGCTTTGAGAAATAAAATTATTAAGGCATATTCATATGTGTTTTAAAAAGAAAACCTATGTTAATCCAAAAATGTATAAAAATTGATAAGCTCCCACTCCTCAAGTACACTGTATGGCCCACCTATCAGCTTAGCGAGGGCTGTGCAGAGTCCACGTCTAACTCCAGGTTCCCTTTCATATGAAAAATATGTTTCTTCTGAAAAAATGAAGAAAACAGACATTCTCTGAAGAGCTGATATAAATCATGCATTCCTTATTCGTCACCTTGAGTAAATAAATGTAAATAATTTAACGTAAAGTTGATTATCACATGATAATCAACATATATGCCCACACTGCATATGGAATCTATTCAAACTCGCGGGAGGGTTCCACTTACTTTCTTATGACTTCTAAGCACGGAAGGTGTAACAAACGCCTTATTGCAGAGCTCACATCTGTATTTCTTGTGTCTTTCATGGACCACCTGGACATGAACATTCAATGTATCCTTCCTTTTAAAGGTAGCATCACAGTGATGACACTTGAAAGTTCTCTCACCTTAGAGATGAAAAAGTCAAATAAGAGAAATGTAAGTTGCACTAGCAGGGTCCTCTTAACTCCCTCATGTACGCCAGATTTAGCATTGTTTTCTCCAAAAAGTTAGTTTTATAACTCAGCCAATTTATCATAACCAAAAAAGGTAATTTTTCCCAAGAAATTTCATCTTCATATTTGCTAACTCACTGTATGACCAGGAGGAAGTCCTTTAACCTTACATTCTCAGTCTCTTTAACTAGAAAATGTGGGGATTGAATTAGCTAGATTTTCTAAAGGTCCTGTGAACTTTAGCAGTATGTGTTTCTACGGCAGTGGCTGGAGTTTGAGCTAAGTGCACTCTTGTAGTGACAGAGCCTCTGTCAAGCAAAGTGAGTTGCCTTTGGGACTCCTCCTGAACCCCCCTCAATTCCACCATTAGCCCCCCTGCCTTCGGTGGACAGGGCAGAGGCAGAACTGGATGACAGGCAGCAAGATGGGGAGGAAGCCCCAGGGGGCAGACAGAATGAGTGTGAGCTGGCCCTCCCATCCCGGGACCGCGGAGAGGTAAAACCGCCCCCCCTTCCTTCCTCAGCACCAGCTCAGGACCTTGGACTGGAGGCTCCCTAATGCAGACCCTGGTCTGCTCTGAAACACCTCCCAGGCTCTCAGGCAGTACAGGCGCTGCCTCTCAGAGAGGCAGTTGGATTGGGGCGGGCGGCCCTGAGGGCAGCTACCCTTTCTACCCTGGAGCTCCTGGGTACCTGTGAAGGTCTTCGCCTTCTTCTCAGATACCACCTAGGCCTGCAGGGAAGGCAACTCTAGGAATGATGCTTAGGGAGCTTATGGCACTTGTTAAACTTGCATACAACGCTATCTTTGTAGCTCTTCTTAACACGCACACTTTGTATGTTGCCTTTGTGCATTTTTGTTGCAGGGTGTTACTGCTGTCATCTAGTCTGTCTTTATATATCTTTTTAGATTTATTTAAACATTTTATTTGTAGGAAATGTATAACCAGTGAGAGTAAAAGGAAATATCAACTGACACAAGGTTGTAAATGTTAATGATACCAAATCTACCAAGGCACTGAAGGAAATTAAAACAAAAAACAATCCTCCAACCTTGCTCCTATCGAAGCATTTCCATTAAACTATCAAGTGAATCAAAACACTGGTTCCTGCGCAAACACTTCACCCAGCTATAGCAAGGGAGGCCTTACCTTTCTTCTTTCATATTTTAATTTCAGATTTCTTTGCTTCAAGTTTATCAGAATTTTTGATATCTGATATGAGATTTTATCTGATTTTATCAGATTTCTTTGCCTTAAATTTATCAGGATTTTCTCCTTTCTTAAAACAAAGAAGCTAGCTAGCAACCTGCCTTTTAGTTTTGAGTGTATTAGGAAATAGCAATAATTTCCAAAGTAATTATGCCAACTTATTCTTCATATTTTGAGCCAGAGTGCTAATGTAAGATTCCGAAACAGCCTTCGTGTTTTGAAGTTAAACGGGTTTTAACTTTCATATTGTGTAAGACAAGATCTGGAATTTTGTCCTCTCTCTTTCAGCCATTTCTAATTTCCCCATCCTTTTAGCTTACTAGTCTTAACTGATGTTTACCTTTACCTTGAGTAACTCACTCAATGACAAAGTTGACTTTCCCAGCCAAACATCTTGATGCAGCTACATAAAGCCTCTGATTAATGTGCTCATCAACATTATAGTAAATACAGAAGGTACAAGCACAGCCTACACTCAGTCACGTCAAGCTTATATCTCAAGTTCGTGAGAACCAACAAGCTGACATCAAAAGTATTAGATTCTTTCTATTAAAAGTTTCTTGCTGTTACTACAAATAAAATTTCATCTTTCCAGAGAAAAATTTCCAGAGCATCCGACCAAGTTTAACCATCTAAGTCTTGAAAGTATGAATGAGGTTCACTTGTCTAAATCTCTATTCTAAAACCTGCTCGTCTCATAACAGTTATTTTTCTTAATCGAATGGTAGTGAAATGGGATGGAAATCCCTGCTGCCACATGACAAATTTCACTTCTTAAATACATAGTTGTTCTATATAAGGAAAATGGAAAGTGGTGCTAACCACCTCCTCAGAGCCGTCAGGTGGGTGGAGAAAGCCATGAGATCATTATCACTGTCTTTTCCACAGCAGAGGAAGCATTTCATCATAGTCACTACCACTCAGTATTTATAAAAACTTTAATATCTTTATTAGCTTGAATTTTAGATACTTCTACTTGACCAGAGAAAATTTCTTCCAAGATACTATCTTATCTGTACAATCACTTGTCAAGTTTGATTGATTGTTTTGCTTTCCACAGAAATATTAAAAATTTAATCAGCAGTAGGAACTTAGTGTGTAGAGGATCTTCTATGATTAAACGACTCCAATGAAAATCAAGAAACATAAATATGACATAGGTCTGATCTGTGTCATACCATTTGTTCTTTAATTTAGATACAGTGGTATAGTCCATCTCTGGCTACTTCAACACCTGAACAGAGAACCCACTTTAAAACTTCACTTAGCAGTAACATTGTCTTCTCTTCAATAAAGTGGGGTCCTTTGGTGATACAGCAATAAATTCTATGGTATTCTACAAATAGCTCTAAGTGTAACTGATCGACAGACATTCATGGTGTGCGTGTGTATAACTTAATCCAAAAGGAAAAAAATGCCCCTGCCAGAAGAAGTAAGAATCAGAGGCAATGGTAAGTAGGCAGGTAAAGCCCCTTACTCTCCGAGACCTGGCAGCTAACCCTCAGCGCAGTAGAACCTGGAGGATGTCACTGTTTATCTGACACAGTTTATCCTATTTAATCTGAGACAGTTTATCCACTGTCTCAGTTCCTTTCAAATTAAGAGGTGAAATTAGATGTCTGATCCTTTCCAACTTTAAAAGTCTGTGAGCTAATAAAGTCATGCCAGATATCTGCATGTTTCAGAGAGTCAGGCATGTTTCCTTAATCATTACATTTAAAGGGGAACAAAAATGTTTGTTTCAGAACAAATTTCAAAGATAACTTACTAAACATAAAATAATTTTGTATACAAACTAAATAACGGGAAGAAATGATATAAAATGAAATGTCTCATAAAAAAATTAATCTTACTGTGGGAAAATAAAGCAAGGATAAAGGAAGAAGAGATGAAGGGCAGAATTATCAGTCCTCTTCACGTGTGAAAGCAGAATACACAACTACTAGGTCTGCTTCTGTGATGCTACACTCTCAAAGCGCATACTCCTCTTATTCTCGACTCCCTGTCCTGTGACTTACTGTTATGTATGAGCAGGTGTCTCTGCAGAGAAAACGGGGTCCGGAACAGAGCCTTACACTCCTCACACTGGAATGGTCTCTCTTCAGAGTGGGTCTGCAGAGGAAAGGAACTGGGTGTCAGGAGGATCTAGAAGCAAGTAGCCATTACCATAACTGGAGCTTGGACTCATGACGTCAGATGAAAGAAGGGAAGGTAGACAATATCTTGTTTCCTCCAGTGACATTCTTTCACCATAAAATCATAAACACAAATATGCTCTGTTCACAGGAGAAAAACAACTGTACTTTTATATTCTCACAGTAATTATAAATATGATAAACAGAAAAGGAAATTGTTCCTATAATCTCACAATGCTAATGTGAATACACACTGAGATTTCTCAGGCTCGACTTTGCAGAGTAAAATGATGTGTAATTTCTCTAAAGACAAGCTCCTTTCTCACTGGTCAGTCTTTCACTAGGCTGGGAGAACATTTTCAACACAGACAAAAGACACTGGTAAGAGGGAGACTCTTTCCACGTTTTCCCACAACTTCACTGAGTAACTTCAAATAATTTTCAGTCCTAGGTGCTTTTCCCCTAAATTAAAGAACATTTACTCATATTATAACTAACACTAGGTAACATTCATTAAATATTTATTTGGTGTCAAATGCTATGCTAAACACTTTATATGAATTATTTCACTTAATTCTAAGAGTAATATTGTCCCCATTTTATAGATGAGAAAACTAAGGCTCAGAAAGTTTCAATAACTTGCTAGAAGTCAAACAACATAAATGCAGCAAGTACTATCGAACACATGACAAACAAAGATAGATTGATCAACAAAAAACAACGGAAAACCCCTTGCTACATTTAAAACAAATGGACGAAAAACATTAAGCTTATTCCCTTCACCTGTTTTCCATTATACGTCAGTATTAACCCATTTGGCACTAATCAGTGAGTAAAATCCTATTCTACTATGGATGGCAAGACAACAATGCTCACAACCACTAAAATACCAAAAATTGAACTGTGTTCTCTTATTACAATACAACAAATTATATAATAGATGAGTTTCTATGAAACATGTGGTATAAAAATAAAGGGAATAGTTTAAAGGAAAATCACTTTATTCACAGCGTACTGATTTACACATTTTCTTAGTCTAATGGACATTCTAATACTCAAGATACAAGCATTGCCTGTTAACATAACGTTGCTGAGAAAGGGACTCTTGTGCCTGCTTTCGGTTGCGAAAAAGAAAGAGAATGGATGGGGGAACAAATGTGTAAAAATCAGGATAAACTACAGATATTCAAATAAGCTATCTAGCCTCAGATATAAAAATAATAGCAAGGAATAAATGATCAAAAAATAGAAAAACGAGTGGATTTCTTTCATTACCTAAAATATATGAACATTTAGTACAGGAAAATATGGCATTTCAATTTGGTAGGAGAACAGTGGGATGGTCAGTAAATGATTTCGAGGCAGCTGCATAGACATTCAGGAAAAAATTAGGTTGAGGCTATTCCTCACTCCTTACAATAAGATAAATCCCATTTCAATTCAGGTGTTTTTTCAAGCACGAAGAATAAAACTCTAAATATACTAGAGGAAAATATGAGTGAGTTTTCAAATAATTTTTGAGTAAGGAAAGGCTTTCTAAGCATGGCAGTAACCCAGAAATTCAGATGAGAGAAAGAATTAAATTAAAAACTGCAGGGCAAAAATGTTTGGTGACAAATAAAGAAAATATTTGCAACATAAAACAAGAGTTTAATATTGCTAATAAAAAGAGTTTGAGTACATCAATAAGAAAAGAAAATGGGCAAAAGGACCCTCCTCTAAGTAGCTCTCTTAAAATTTCATTATTTATTTTGTGCCAAGTCTATGCTATGCACTTGAAGCCGCCAAGTGTCAGTTCAATTTTAGATGCTGGGGATAGAGCAATGGAAAAAAATTAAAAAAGGACAAAGTCCCTCCATCACAGAGCTCTACTAGCAGGGAGAGAAGGACAATTCACAAGTGGTAAAATACAAGACACATGCTATGGAGAAAAATAAAGCAGGGAAAGAGAATAGCAACTTTTACAAAGAACGCGGTAGCAATTTTAAACAAGTCAAGGACATTCTACCAGAGAAGGTGACATTTGAGAGAAGACGTGATGGAAGTGAGGCAACAAGGGTGGGTCTCTTTCTGGGTGGTCTAGGCAGGAAACACCATGGTGACCAGCGCGGCTGGAGCCGAGTGGAAGAGGCAGAGAAGTGGCGAGATGAGGTCACTGAAATGGGAGAACTCTGGGGAGAGAAGCAAATCATGCAGGGCCTGTAGGCCACTGCACGAATTTTGTCATTTACTGGGAGAGATGTAAAATCTCTAATGGGTTTGAGCAGATGAGCGGCATGATTCACCCGACATTTAAGAGGATGCTAGAGTGGCAGCGCAGAGAAGAGTATGTAGCGGGACAAGGGAAAGCAGAAAAACCAGAGAAGCAATAGCAACCAGCCAAGGAAGACATGACTGAGGCCTATACCAGGGCAGTCGTCACAGATGTGGAGAAGGAGCAGGCTTCCGGATACAGCACTGGAGGGAGCAGGCCTGCAGAGGGACGCGGATGCAGCATGCAAAGAGAAAGGAGGAAGCAAGCAAGCCTCCAAGGTTGTAACCTGAGCAATGGTGGGATGGATTAGCCATCAACTAATACACAAAAGAGCAGGTAGGAAACAAGTTTGGATGAAAGATAAGCGGTTCGATTTTTGGATGAGTTTAAATGACTATTAAAAGGTGCAAGTAGCCAGGTGAGTATTTTGAGTCTGGATTATAGGATATAAAATTTGCAGATGTGAGATCATATGTGGCATTGATATTTAAAGCCATGAAGACAATGAAAGAATAAAAAATCAACAACAAAATACTATCTGTGGTCTATCAGATTGGCAAAGGCGAAGAAAACAGATATTGTTCAGTGTTAACTAAAGGGTAAGAACAGGCAATCTCATATCCTGTCATCGGAAATGTCACTTTTCTGAGTGGCAGTGTGGCTCTATGTACCAAAACAATAAATGTGCATACCTGTTGACTAACCCATTCCCTTTACAGAAACATATCTGACAAATTCTTACACAAACAAAAATTTATTTTAAAGAGGAAAACTCCTAAATGCACATTAATAGACAGAAAGCTGGTTAACTAAATTAAAGTGTATGTTACATATTTATCTTCCTTGATATGAAAAATCCTCCATAACATATTTTGAGTGTCAAAAGCAGAATGTAAAACGTTATATATAGAATATCATTAATGCCACATACATATACCCACATAGAATGGGGTCTAGGAAGATGTTCTACAAAACGGTGAGAAGGGTTTTCATAATAAAGTGGAGAATGGTATTTGACAGAATTTTTGCTGTCATTTTTTTTTGAGGAAGATTAGCCCTGAGCTAACATCTGCCGCCAATCCTCCTCTTTTTGCTGAGGAAGACTGGCCCTCAGCTAACATCCGTGCCCATCTTCCTCTACTTTATATGTGGGACTCCTGCCACAGCATGGCTTGACAAGCAGTGAATAGGTCCGCACCCGGGATCCGAACCGGCGAACCCCAGGCCACCGAAGCAGAACATGCAAACTTAATCACTGCCCCACCAGACTGGCCCCTTGCTCTCTTTTATATACCTTCCTTTGATGTTTGAATTTTCTACACTGAGTAGACAATATTATTATACAAAGAAAGAACCTCTGTCATTTGTAGAGCATCCAGGTTGGAACATAGGGTTGCTTTAGTCTTCCAAAAATATTATATCCCACCCTAACCTATGCTTTCTCTTTTTCCAAATCTAGGACAAAACAACTTGTGGATACAGCTTAGTAGCTTGACTATGAAAGAACTTGGGAGAACTTAACACCTTACACATATGTCAACCAAACCAAAGCCACCACATCTAGACACAGGCCTGAAGTCCACAGCATTATTTCTAGCATCAAGCTGTTAGCGCTGAGCCAGGTGGATAAATACTGAGCTGTGACGGCAGGACTTGTGAAACTCTCAGCAGAGAACCCACGCACTGAACCCAGAGAAAGAGTCTGAGACGCCAGCTCGGTTAAGTCAGGTGGGAGTAAAACGCTTGCGTGTTGTGGATAGAGGACTTCTGTTTCCCAGATATATTTTATAAGTGCCAGATAAAATTAAGCTTTTTTAAAGGTGACTTAGCCTTCAATTTATCATCTCTAAAAGGTGCCAAATATTTCACTGACTTATTAACTGCATTATCCTCGAGCTGTAGAATACACCCCAGTTAAATGCCAAGTCCCTGATGACACCAACATCTGCCGACATAACAAATGAACTAGTCCTACGAAATGTATCTTTTTATGCACCAAATCTTTTTATGCACTAAGTCTGATTACTGTTGCAGATGTAGAAAATAGGTAAGAAAATTTGTTACACTATTTATAACACTTAATGAAATGCTTCAAAAATACTTCAGAAGGCTTTTAGCATAATTTTTATACAATAATTACCAAATTAGCACATTTCTAGGTACATAAACCAAATGTTAATTTCATGAGAGCCGAATAAAATTTTCACCAGGGCCATTCACAATTAAAAATGATAACCTTGACTATCAGTAATATATATTGCTTCATAGTAACAGTATTACTGGAAAGAGTATTTCTTCTTGGGGTCATGTGCAAAGCAAGAAAACCATCCTAAAATTCAAGGGTCATAACTAGAGATAAAATAAATTTGGAGAAAATATTCCAGAGATAGATGTGGTGAAACTATTCTTTTTTTAAAAAAAGAGTTTTATTATTAAAGTCTCAAGTCTGCATAACATAAGCATATTTCTGTCCCATTGGGTCATATAATAAACCTAAAGCTGCATAAAGTGTGTGTCATCTGGCTGTTTACAAGGCCTGTGGATCACTATCAGCTTAACAACTGGCTTCCTTAAAAGGCCTTCTCAGAAAAATGAGTGGAAACTGGAGAGATATCAAAGAAATCAGCTCAGTACAGGAAAAGGTAGCTCATTCCACACAGAGAAGTTGAGATTTTAGAATTTCGGTGATGTTCTTGCAGAACAATAGCCTTGCAGAGGCAAGCCCAGCCTTTCCATTGCTTGAAAGCCACACCTCCATTAGCGCAAAGCCATAACCCCATCGAGCCAATGACTGAAGTAAGTATACCCTGATCAGGGCGAAGGGAATTTGCTAAGAGAAGGAATAATCATGGACATTCAGAAGTCTTCCTTCAAAGGAAGCAATTAGCTTCCCACTCAGAGGGAGCTTTCCCCTCTACCACACTGCTAAAAGATGGCCTCTCATATTTCTAATCAAGGATGCTTCTAACAAACACTGCTTCGAACACATGACCTTTAAGGCCAGCTGACTGACCATTAATTTAAAAGTTCTGCCTCTATGATGGCCCTTGCTCTGTAGGGCAATGAAGCGCTATGAATACATGGAAACAGCAACCACATCCCTTCACAAACTGTCCAGATAACAGACACTTGTAGCTTCACTCACAAAGGCACAGCTTTCAGATGCAACACAGGAACCATAAAGCAGAATGTTCTGCATAAAAGTAGGCGTCCTAACTTTTATTACTCATGTGTAACAACTCATAGCAACTATACTAGCTCCTGTAGTGGATAACTTGTTTGCTAGGCAAAATGGCTAAACAAATTGGAAATTTTGTATTGACCTTTAGCACCTAATTAAGTTTTAGAAACAGAAATCACTCCTTCAAAATTTCACTATACATTGTCATAATCACAAGGAAAGATAATACTACCTTCCAAGGAAATCTAAATGTTAAAAGAGCAAAAGTGACCCCAAAATTAAAAAAGTGTAATAAAAACACATAGGTCACATAATCAAAAAACCAAAAGAATAATTAATTTATTTAAAACAACCACCTTTGGTCATGCTGCATGATGAAGATCAGTCTGACTCTCAATGGTTTTTTTCTACTTTCCTTGCATATGCTCATTTTTCAGTTTCCAGACTGGCCATTAATGAATAATGATGGCAGAAAAAGTTGATTTTCTTTTTCCACATGACTCTTGGAGATTGTTTCAGACATTTCCACAGAACCATATGAAACACACACTAGGATCATAACACAGTGAGAAGCACATTTGTCTAAGACAGAAGGATTCAGCATGCTTTCCACTTTTGAAATTATAGGCATCATTGTTTCTATCCTTCCCAAGACATCACTATTACTTTCATATGATTTATGGCTGAAATTATGAGAGATGGTGCAAAGATCCTGTGCCAAATTCCCATATGGCATACAACATAAGCCAAACTGTGAAAAACTTGTAAATGTGGGTAGATCAGTTTCATCAAAGAAAGGAGCAAGAGGGTTCCAGAGACTGAGCAGGAAAGTAACCAGATAATTTTTATAGTCATATATTTCCACAGCAGCAGTAACAAATGTGGTCCTGCCCCTGAACCTATAATGCTTCAGTTAAACACAAGGGCAGTCAGCAAGAAATTAGGAAGAGACGATGTGGCACGCTATCAATCAACCCTGTTTATCCTCTGGTAAATGTGCCCTTTTTTTTCTTCTTTGACTGAAGCTGAAATTGATATCATAACTTTTTAAATGATCTCAAAAGAAATAAAATGATGTCTTTGAAAAGTCCCAATAAATACTGAAATAAATATAACTCCAACGGAATATTGAAAGTGAAAAAATAAGTAACAAGTTATTTTAAAAGATATTATATATGTGTTACTTAATAGGATGCTAATATATATCAACTGAAAATTTCTAAGTAAATATTTATCACATCACAAATACATTTTAACACATTTCTAAGATGATGAATATCTTTGGGGAAATTTTCTGAATTTCATTCAAACATTATTTATTATCTATACTAAGTAGACAAGATCAAACTCACATATTCTGAAACAAAAACTCGAGTAAAGGTAAAGTGTAGGAAATGAAAACAAAATCAACAGGAAGCTAAGAGACTCTAACTTGAAAGGAGTCCTGTTGGACAGGAGGGAGGGGAAGTTACAGAGGTCGTGCTGAGCAAAGGCAGAAGTCCAGATGTTTTAGGAACAGCTAATGCAGAGGACAGTAGGATAAAAAGCTGGAAAATCAAGTGGAGGTCATGGTGTAGACAAGTCTGAATGAAGGGTAAGGTGTATATACTATAACTTACAAGGCATTGAATAATCTATTCATAATACTAGAGTACAAGAGTGATAGATCGGAGTTGTGTGTTGGGGAGATCTATCTGATAGATTGATGGATTGTAGCAGGAAGTGATAAGTAACAAGAAGGCTAATTAGATGGATATTGAAGTGATGAAGATGAGCAACAGCCAGGAAGTTGGAACAGTAAAGGAGTGGATGATTGTGAAGGTGATGAGACAATGTAGAGGGTAGATTCTTTAAGAATTGATTTCTAACTTTAAAAAGAGGCTAAGAGTAAATAAAGAAAGAGATAGAGATAATTATATGCTTTTGTCATTAACAGAAATAGGAAACTCTAAAAGAGAGGTTATCTGAGGCAAAAAGAATGAACTAGTCATCTTGGGACATGTTCAATTCATTAGGTCAAAAAGATGCCCAGTTACGTATCAAACAAGCAGTGATAAATGTGGGTCTGAAGCTTGGGATTAAAAAAATAGATCATTTGGAATTCATCAGTATAGAGCTGACAGCAGAAGTCACAGAGGTATTGACACAGACAACAGAGAAGGGGTCCATAGCTAGAGCATCCAGGATAAACCCCTCGGGGAGGGAAGACCAAAGAAGTGTCCAGAGAACTTAGCAGAAGAACTAGCAGAGTAGACCACAACGATAGCAAAAAAGGAAGAGGATTTTAAAAAGGTAACATGGACAAGGGTGTCAAACTCTATAGAAAGAAGGAAGCGAATAAAGACTTTGCAATTAGTACAACATTAGAAACGCTGGATGACACTTTGCATGTGAGAACAGTTTCAATAGAGAACGGAAGACAGAAACAAGGCCACAAGGGGTTATGGCCTGAGTGAGGGGTCAGCAGGTGAAAGCAAGATCTTCTCTAATTACTCCACATGTAGAGACAGCACGCCTCAGATATACAAAAACTTCTTTAAAAGATAAACATGGAAATCATTTCAACAAATCAGAAAAAAATAAAATAACAATATTAATAAGCTATTACCTTCTTGTGATTCTTGTAAACATTTCTGTGGGCAAATCCCTTTCCACAAAGCTTGCATTTGTAAGGTTTATCTTCACTGTGTATTACTTTGTGGGCACCCACTTGATCAAGCCTCTTGAAAGACTTATTACAAATCTCACAATTATAGGGTCGTTTTTCTGTGGAAAATGAGTGGAGACAATCTCATATCTACATAAAGGTAAAGGATAAAAAGGGAAACAGCCTTACCTTATATTACTTCTTATGGATAAATCAACTAAAACATGAGCCAAACAACTGAAAGAGAATCTACTGCCCAACCCATCTCGGTGAGACGTGAGCCTATTCACAAAAGAAATGTGAGCTGTTTCTTCTATAGACCCACTTTGTAAACTAAATGCATAAAGTAGCTTAGATACAAAGATGAAGTTTAAATTCAAGGAAGAAATCCTACTTCCAGATGAAAAATCTCCTGATAGATGTGGGTTTAAAACAGGGTTACAACTCTGAATGCTGACAGGCCTGACAGCGATGGAGTTGAACGACAAATCTGCCTCCTGCCCAGCCTAGTAGAGCCATCTGGGCAGAGCTTCTGAGTCTCAGCAGAAACCACACACTTAGATGGTTGTGTAAGATCCATATTTATACCATATTCATGTAATTTTGACAACCAGATAAAAAAATATAGTTTGTTTCAAACAAAGTATATCTGAAGGCCACCAGTTTTTGATCTTGTATTTTCATTTGTTAAAATCTCTATATACGTCTCCAAACAAAGTGGCTATTCAAAACCTTCCTGACTTCAATGGCCTCCAAATTATAGATATCCTAAACTCCTAGAAAGACACTTCATAAAGGAAAAATTATTTTCAGAGCAGTTTTTCTTAAAAAAAAAAATCTGTATAACAGAACTGTTACTCAAACTTGCTTCAAATAAAACTATGGCTTTAATAATTTATATTCTCAAAATGTAGGGGGTGACCCTTCGGCATAGTGCTTAAGTTTGCATGCTCTGCTTTCACAGCCCAGAGTTCACGGGTTCTGAGCCCAGGCACAAACCTACACACCGCTCATCAAGCCACACTGTGGCAGCATCCCACATACAAAGTAGAGGAAGACTGGCACAGATGTTAGCTCAGCCACAATCTTCCTCAGCAAAAAGAGGAAGATTGGCAACAGATGTTAGCTCAGGGCCAATCTTCCTCACCAAAAATATTAAAAAATTTAAAAAAATTTATGTACTCAAAAGGTATTTATAAATTTCTCACTAACGTTTATTAGTACCTTAGTCAGAATGTAAAAGTATCTAGAAATGTAGGAACTATAACTGTTGAGTCTTTCCTAAACATCAGACACTATACTTGCACAGTAAATGTTCTCATTTAAGCTTCACAGCAATTTTGAAAGGCAAGAACCAGTATCCCATTCACAAATCCCATTTCACAAATGAAGAATACAGAAACTGAGGCTTAAGAGGAGCAGGTAACCAATTAAATGGTGACTTAGAAGATCTTCAAGATATTTAGTCCAACCTTTATAAAAACATTGAGATCTAGAGAAGTTAAGTAAACGTGTTCAAAATCACATGGCTGGTTAATGGCCGAGCTGGAACTAACAGTCAGGTCTCCTGATGACCACTCTCAGAGCTCCCGAAAATGACAAAGTGGATCTTTTGTAGTGATTTCAATATAAATGAAAAAAATATCTATTTTACCTGAGTGGGTGATCATATGACGTTTTAGCTGATTAGCTGAAATAAATTTCTTCATACATTCTTGACAATCAAATATCTCATGAATCTGCAAAAGGTTTAAAAGAGTTAAATCAACTGTTAAGGCCAAATAAATTGTATGGAGCTCAAGCAAAAGCATAAACATGTGGGTAGTTGCTATGCAATACTCAAACTAAGTATTATAATTCAGCCCTAATTTGTTTATGCTATCCTATATAAATTAAAAATGCAATGAACATAAGTTACCTAGTAAAAACATATCATTAAAAGAAAATAAGATTGCACACTATCTAAATATGTAATACAGCTGAATTATTTAGTGCATATTTGATTTACACTCTCTGTAAGAAATTATACCCAGTATATATTAACTCTTTCAACAAATTTGTCATGCATAAATTTAACTTGGAAATATGTAACCTGCAAGTAATAAAATTCCCTTTACAGTAAACAGTATTTTAAACTTAAATGTATGTAGTACAGAACAAAACATTAACTACCATGAAAGACAAGAAGATACATGATTCTAAAAAACATTTAGCTCACAGTAAAACTCTCGCATGATATGTGGAGGACCACAATAAATAGAAACGATCAAAATGCATAATAAGTAGGGGGTGGGGCATAACCTTAGCAAACAATTGGCTAATATAAATATTACAATTGAACATTAAGTTTAGTTCTTTCCTTCTCAGATACTAAATCAGAGAAGTTGGATAGGTGGTACGAAAAGGATATCCTCAGTTTATTACCAGAAACAACACACAGAGTTCTAAGAGGAGTATATCGCATGAAAGTTTGTATTAAAACGTTAAGCATCCCAATGAACAAGAGCATCACACTGTTTTGCTGAAGATTCAAAAATGGTTTTGGTGAAGTCACGTTTTTGTTTCAACCTCATTAAAGGTAGAGCTCACATACTAAACCCCAGACAAGCAAAAGCCATTCTGCAGGAAGCCCAGACCCCACGGTTAGCCCTGCAGAGCCACTCCAGAGTAAGGACACCGAGGGATCAAGGCAGAAGGCCCTAAACTGGTACAGCAAAGGAGAAGGGGTGGAAGACTGGGCTGTCCCGTTACATGGTTCCCTTGATCTAAGTGGCCATGGAAGAACTCAAGGCAGGGGGGGTGAGGAGGGGAACAAAAGCTGGGGCAAGGCTAACAGATCCCGGATCTGCAGTCTATGCCAACCACATAGCAGGTCTGCAGCTGCCCACTGCCTTCTGCGCCTGTCAGATCTGACCCTTGGTGACTAAGTAAACTTTTCCCTGTGACAAGAGGGAAGGCAGGGAAACCAGGCAGCAGCAGAAAGACATCATTCCACTGGAGTCTGACTTCTACCCCTGCTTACATGCAGTGGCGTCTAATTTTGATCAGGGGCTATATGGAGTCCGGAGAGTTCTACAGCCCCCCAGAAAGCAGTGTGGGATCTGCACAAGTACCGAATAGTACCGAAGAAAACCTTTCAGCCTGAGACATTTTAAAGGCAGTCTCTTCAATCATCAAAGACCCTTACAGTAGCTTCGGTTGAACATCTTTGTTTAAGGAGCAATGACATAATGTGCAATGTTTATTTAAAGATAGCAAGAACAGAGTTATATTCTTAATCTCTGTTTCTGTAACACGTAACTTTTATAATAACAAGATACTCTAAAAAAGATGATATGCCTTCTGAGCCATACATAAATGAAAACATACTTAGTTCATTTTCATTTTAATGTTAAATGTTTATTAGTTTATAAAATTTTTAAAGTTATTAGTCCACAAATAAAATGGCAATTGTTAAATAACATACTGCAAAATAATACTCATATCTGTTCACTTCTTAACTCTCATGAATTCCGAAACATGAAACATTTTTAAAGGTTGAATTGAATTGACATTTCCCAAATTATAAATAGGGCATTTATTGTACATGAAACTATTTCTTCACTGACTATTTTATTTATAGTGGAAAATTCAGACCAAAGCTATTTTCAAAACTCCTAAAAAGGCTTAATGAACTAATCAGATTTAAAGTGAAATGACAGGTAATGCTATTTGTTTATGCCAAATGCTAAGTAAAGCACATTTTGTAAAATGTCTAGCTTTCCAAATTGATATGGAAGATAATAATTTACAATTTGAAGTCTCAAATAAAGTAATTTTCAAGAAGGATCATAATATATCTTATTGTAATATAGGATAGTATATAATAATGTAAAACACTCTACTAGACTATAATGTAATTTGGCATATTCATAAAGCACCATCTACTGGCAAGGTGAAATACTGCAACCAAACTCTATTAGACATTTGCCATAGAGTCAAAAATGGAGTCAGTAGTAGGGGCCAGCCCGGTGGCATAGTGGTTAAGTTTGTGTGCGCTCCACTTTGGCAGCCCAGGGTTCACGGGTTTGGATCCCAGGTGAGGAGCTACACACCATTCATCAAGACATGCTGCGGTGGCATCCCACACACAAAATAGAAGACTGGCAAAGATTTAGCTCAGGGACAATCTTCCTCAGCCAAAAAAAAAAAAAAAAAATGGAGTCAGTTAAAAGCTGGCTATGGATTGGATTCAGAAAGGCTAAGTTAGAGGATCTACACTGTAACATAGGGAGTGCTGCATTGGGCTAACATGTTACTAACATTCTGTAGAGACAACTTAGGTGCTGTGTTCCATCACCACCAAGCAGGATTTACATGTGCTGAGATATTGCTTGGGAAAAAAGTTCTTATAAAGAAAACAAAAGGAAAAGAGGACATTCTCAGAAATATACCCCATGACAAACTTTGCTAAAACACTCTATTGGGTAAAATCTCAAATATGGTAAAATATCTTAAATTTCAACCTCTTAACATTTAAATAGGTCAGGGAAATAAATCATAGAATTATAAAACAGGATATCTAGAAAATATCTATTCTACTGGACTTAGTCTTTTTGTCTCAGACTAGGGTTCTGCTTCGGAAGCCATAGGGTGATGGGAAGAGAGAAAGAGACCTAAAAGAAGCATCTGTCTGGAGTTCTGTGCAAAATTTCTTTTACAAGTAGTTTCCATGCTGCCTTCTGCAGCACAGACACTGCCACTGGAAGGACGCAAAAGAAGGTTACCATGGCAGGGAAACCAGCAAAAAAAAAAAGCAGTTTCATGGCACTTAGAGAAGAAATTTAAAAAAACACTGATCAGGTCAATGTCACGTTTCATAAATGAGAAACCAGAGGCCCCATGTTACATGGAGCGTTAATCACAAAAGGAGAAGACATCTACTGTTCGGACTCTCAGTCCAGTGCATGTTCCATTATTTCCCCCTAAGGATCAAAATCACTCAACATATAGGACATAACCTCAGGCATCTTAACAATTTAACTATCTGATACGTTATACATTAAACCCGCAGTGCATGGTTGGAGCTACTGGATTGAATATCACATGAATTTTCAGGGCTGTGAAGCTACTCTGGAATACATTTATATACAAATAAAGAGACAAAATTTATTTTACAAACCTCAACAAAAGTACCATCACTAGTACCATTTCCCCTCTTTTTTGGTATTAAATCACTAAAAAGAAAATATTATGTGCTCCTAAATATTCTGAACAAAACAATACATGAAATTAGGAAATAATCACTTATATCTTTGTTGAAATAATATAATATGAATTTTTTTGGACTCTGCCATGATACAAACAAAAATCTAAATTCTTTTTAATTCTATTCCACTACAAATTGTATTAACTAGCTGATAATGTTGTTAGGGTTAATAACTGCCATTTATAGTTCAGACTAATTTTTCACATTAAAATCATCTTAGCAAGTTTTATACTTATTACAAAATGTATTAAATTTATTTTCTCCCAAAATAATCATTGTGTCTCCTGAAAACAGTTTGACATACTCTTACATTATTCTTAGCTCTTCAAAATAATGGAGTTCTTCTCTTTGTTTTGCCAGACTTAACTATAACATATATCCATTTTAACAGCTAAATGCCACTGCAGAGCATATTACAAATATACTAAAATTTATGGTTTCCTCAAATATATGGTATTTCCTAAGCAAACAGCAACTGATAAAGCCTAACACCAGGGTGAGATGTTATAGTGAAGGACTCGGTTAGATATGACACTTTCCAATGGAGAAATATTTCTAGTAATTCTGAATAAGCAATTCAAAATATTCTTTCACAAGAGTTTACTTTTCTGCATATCAGCCTTGCGTATTACAATATATTAGTATTTAAATTAATGACAAAGTTCTCTCTTTATGATATGAAAAAATCAACTATAAGTTTACATGGCAGACACTATAAATGACTAAAGGATCATATGTTATGCACTGATGAGCATTAATCTTTATCCTACTGACCTTTCTATGTTCCTGTAGGCTTGATGTTGAAGAACACTTTTTATTGCACACTGAACATATGAGCTTTTTCTTAGGATCTCCTAAAATAGAAACAAAATACCATCATGTCTCAAATGAGGATATTAAGAGGAACATCAGATACAGTGTTTCTAAGGTGATATATAATTTCTAAACAGGTATTTATTTCATCTTCATAATTTAGAGTTCTAAAATTTTCAGTTCAATGAACTCAGGAAAAGAATGTTATATTTTGAACCCTCTCTTTTTAAATTTGAGAAATATTCAGCTTGATATAACACTTCTCCATGTATAAAATAGGCCTTTCACCTTTCCGTGTACTAATTTAGTGTTAAAAGAGAAAACCACACTTCCACAAAAAATTCAAATCAAAATTAAAATTAAGCAAATGTGTTTATAAAAGCAAAAACTGGATTTCTTAATTCATAAGCTGATTTTGCTACTGCCTTTAAATTTTAACAGAATATTTGATTTAATCAGCTGAGTTTTTTAAGGTGGAATTCATAGATTATTCTTTCCAGTACTAGACTCTTGCAAAATCTATGAGCATATGCTTTATCACATTAACGTTAAAAATGGAAAATGGAAAAAAAGTGAAATCAAGTACAATAAAACATTATATTGGATTCATAGCATTAAACAAATCAAAACAAAGCCAGATTTGGTCAGCTTACTTAGTGATTACATTTATAGTAGTTCATTTCGTTTTTTAAATTTCACAGCGGTTACAGAATGAAAGACTCAATAAAAACATTTTTTTCAAATGTGATGTCACAACACTATCATCTGCATTACCATAAATAACCACAGAATGGTTTTTTCAACTTTGAATTGACCGATTCCAAACATACAGAAAGTAAACAAGCAGTATAATGAGCCCCCGCATCCCTGCTACCTGGCCCCAGCAATCATTAATCCACGGCTATTCCACCCACTCCCCCACTTATCTATTTGTTTGAAGCAAATCCAAAACAAGTCAGAAACAATAAAAACGATTTGATCTTATTTTAGGACTGTGTTTATGAAAGAAACACTTTTAGAAAAAGGAAAACAGAAATTTTCATCATATTATTTAAGATATTTATTTTATTAATGCACTTTTTTAACATGCTAAATATTATAGCCAAGAAAATTTTTCTTGGTGATTGACAAGTAAATAGCTACCAGAGGAGAAAATTCTCCCAAGCAAAGTGAACATTGGACGACAGCAAGTATTCGGTCACCAATTTCCTATACATATCTATTATAGATGAAGAGCCACAGAAAGAGAATATTCCGTCTTTTCCAGCTCCCACTGGCTGGGATGTCCCGCCTTCAATCCATAATCCTTTATCATCCTAGCTTATCCCACAAACCTGCTGCTTCTTGAGACCAGAGCCTCTCCTTTGCCCCCAGGTAGGTCAGAGCCTGAGAGAGAGAAGAAAGAGAGATTTCCCCACCACCCCTCTCACTTCATCCCCGCCCCCCTGCCACTGCTCCTTCAGCGGCATCACAGGCAATACACCAAACCCTTCAACCTTTTCTCTCCTCACGTCTTCTATTCTTTATCCTAGAACTGGAATCCTATCTCCTTTGAGAAGAAATGAGAGAAAAGTTTAAGACTGTTTGCCTGAGAACACAGACAAATGTAATCTGCCATCAATACGAAAACTCTTGGTCAGCATCCACAGAATCTAAGCAAGAGAGAAAGATGGAAGTAGGTTAAGAAAGTTAACCACTGCAGTCTCTGTTTCCTCCTGGGTAACTATGAAGGTTCTCGCCACCCTACCAGCTTCCCTAGGTTCAAGGACAACAGCACCAACAAAGCCATAAACAGACTTTATACCATTTTAGTTTTCTTACATTCAGGTAAGTCTGATATTTGACTTGCAGATTCAACTTTCAAAAATATTCAGGAACACATTACTTACAAAGGTAGGAGATGCATGAGAAATTAATACAACTGTACTGGATACGTAAGCCCTTAAGCATAACTGTTGAGTTCAGCACAATGTGGGTTAACTATGTTTCTAGGGCCTGCTCTGAGAACCTACCCACCACATGTTACAGTTTGTATGGAAAAATGTGATCCAAATTTAAAAGTTCATCTTCTCTCTTCTCAGCATCTTCAATTCATATCACCTAACAAGGAACATTTGTCATCATCAGTGGTAAAAACTGCAAGATCTTCTCTTTCCCTGAATACTTCCGCCTTTCTACAGAAAAGGATTCTACAACCATACGTGTGAACACTGCTGTTCTCACTCTTCTGAACATGAAATATTCTCTCCCTAAAAGTCTGTGTAGCTCACAGGGGGAAGGGGAGAAGCAAGAGAGAAGCTATGAATGAGTGACAGACTGTGTACCAATCCCGGCAAAAGGTATGTAGGGTTGACCTCTGGCTGAAATAAAGGAAGTTTCACATTTTATATGATCCACAACATAGAAAAATCAAAAACTTCCTTTCATAAATTATTTCCTAGAAAATCACCATGAATTTCCAGAATCAGCAATATTATAATATCTAAGGCCAATTACAAGAAGCCTCAAAGTCATGATACTTAAGCACAGCCTGAAGACCACATGCCCAATAAGAAGAAAGCAAGTTTCCAGAGTTTCAGTGTGCATCTGGTTTTTCACTTAGTTCAGCAAAGTTGACTTTAAAAAATGACATGAAAGATTTGTTATAATACATTGCAGACAAAGATGGAGAAAATTAAGAACAGTATTTTAAACATAATGGCTCTTCGTGAAAAACAAAACAAAACAAAACTATGAAGACAGGTCTATCAGAAAGTTATGCTTGCCTTTTGCAACCATAGGGAGGCCTAAGTATAACGAATTCAGAAAAATGAGATCTTCCCTAAATCAGCCATTTATTCTTCAAAAGGAAAGAAAGAATCAGAACCCTGCAAAGTCCTAGTAATGCACACCATCCTGAGGCTGTATCTCGCAGGCCATACTTCCTGCCATGCAGAGCTTTCATATCCAGCTCACACTGAATGTGCAGCCCAAACCAATGGTACAAAGTTGGAGCCAGCAGTCATCTCATACCAGCCTCTATAGCTTTACCATAAAGGAGATGCTTTCTGGACAATGAGAGAACAGGATGCGGAAGCTGAGTACCGATTATCCTTTACTCCTGAATGTGAGAATAAACAAGATGGGAGAAAAGGAATCCACTTTCCTCATATCCAGAGACACATTTCCACCACCTCCCAGAATCCAAGGGCAAAAGTAAACACATGAGAAGAGTACACGCAGAGGAGTTCCGGGAACCTCGGCCTCTCTTATGGAGAAGACATGGAGGAGGCAAGAAGTTAACTCTGACAATACAGCCATCTGTTCAACTCAGCGCAGTAGACCGAATCCCAGAACGAAAATATATTTACCATGTGCTAAGCAGACGAAATCTAAGTGACGGTCAAAATTTGTTTTATTGTTTAGCTATCCATTAGAGGGAATTCAAATAGTATCTGTTTTATTAATCTAAACATGTTCAATTCTCGTGTCAAAATGCAGTCAGGAATTTTCCCAAATATAGGAGAAATATCAGCATTTAAAAAAATAGAATTTTATGGTAAAAATATTAAGGTAGGAGGACATCAGTTAATAGTTTTAAAATACAGCCACTAAAAGAGAAATGTCATATGCTGAAACATTAAGATTATTATTTAAAAATATTAATTCTTAACGCACCTGACTACCAAACACAACTAAGTCCAGCTCAGGTTTCCGTTTATGATTAATTCAGAGAGAGCAAAAATGACGAACACTGCTGAAATCAACGTGAAAAAGAAATAACGTCCAGTGAAAGAAAAGACCCACTGCCAGAGCTCCACATCTGGGTGAGATACAACGGAAAAGCAAGCTCTCTCCTCAAGAGTGAGAATTAAAACCAGATCATTCAGCCTGAGAAAAGGAAGCTCCTTTAAAAACGCCTCCCCGTGCCTTCTCACCAGTGTGGACATTTTCCTGGTGTCTTCTCAGGGCATCCTTGCTCTTCAGCCTCTTTCCACAACTGTCGGCTTTGCACACGAACCTGGCATCGCCACGGCAAGTCTCCTGGTGCTGCTCAAAACTACAAGACAAGCAGGAAAGGGGAAGAGAGAGAAGAAATGGTGAAGACACACCTACGGAATGCTGCCCTCACGACAGCGTTTGCCCTGCATGCCCCCTAGTAGCGTGTCAGCGTCATTTCATGCATGACCTAGGCAGGTAGGAAGGAAAGCAGTTTAATTCTGTAGCCATGTGAGACACTAAGGCACTAAGAAGCATGAACGCATGCACGCCAAAAATGACCCAGAGCTGCATAACAGCCATCGGATGACTCAGACACAAAACCTCGATGCTGAACTGAAGGGAGAATTGCAAACAGGGCACTGAAAACTTCGTGAAGAATCCTTCAGACTGCCTTTTGCTGTGCACTGAAGAACACTGAAGGGAAATGGAGAAAAAGAAAAAGGAAACGAGAACTGGAAGTCTAAGACAAAAACTTAGGAAAATACCTTTACTTTCAATAGAGTCATGGTCATGATCTTTTCATTCTGTCTTTTGTTCTTTTAATTTTTTAGTAATACCGAATTTAATTCTAAGACTCAGCTCAGCAAAAGTATCTTTTGCATGAAATAACTAATCCTAAATTGAATAAAAGTTGATCAGAATGAGATTTTAAAGTCCATTCATTAAAAAGAACATAGCCTCAGGGCTGACTAGGTGGTGTAGTGGTTAAGTTCCCTCGCTCCACTTCAGTGGCCCAGGGTTCATGGGTTCGGATCTCAGGCGTGGACTTACACACCTCTCATCAAGCCATGCTGTGGCGGCATGCCACATACAAAATAGAGGAAGATTGGCACAGATGTTAGCTCAGGGACAATCTTCCTCAAGCAAAAAGAGGAGGATTGGCAACAGATGTTAGCTCAGGGCCCATCTTCCTCACCAAAAGAAAAAAAGTACATAGCCTTTTCTTGTTTTTTTTTTTAAAGAGCCTATAACTGAATTTCCAAATGTTAAATCTCTTGCTATCATAAAAGTTTTAATTTTTAGGTTTAAGTTTTGAACACAAATGTTTCATCTCATATTTCATAAGCAAAAGTGGATGCATATGAAATAGGGAAAGAATCTTAATATGAAATGTAGCATATTTCAGAATCTAACTTAATGAATAAGAAAATGAAACATTAAACCTACGTTAAAAATGTTTTGCTTATATGCAAGATGACATTTTGTTAAAAATAAAAATTTTAAATATATGTATCTACTTTCTTACTTTCCATAATTCACGATACTGTAAAATACTTAAGTAAAAGAATAATTTTATATGTTATTAATATAAATAGTTAAGATAATAAAGGGTGCAGAGCAATGTGCAGGGTCATTTAATTCATCTTATCCTCACAGCCTATACCCATCCATCTTTAAATTAGTCCTCCAAGGTTGCTGTGAAATAAACAGTGCTTCCCAAAATGTCCCTGTTGTTCTTTATAATCTGAACTCTCTCCCTTCTTAAACTTTTCCTTTACTGCTTTCAGAGGGGATATTGAATGCAGACAACTGAAACTTGATCTGTCACCTCAAAGCACCAGCTAAATCATGCATATTTGAATTTCAGATTAGGAAACCACTGAGCTTGATATTTGACAGCAAGTTATTAAATGGACAAAGACTGATTAGCATAAATAATGTTTACTTGTTAAGTTTCATCACCAGAATGTTTCAAAAATCAACATACTATACTAAGAAAAGATCAGTTAACGACAATGACAACACGGGGCGTGATTAATCTCTTCCTCCCTCCCTCTCTCTCCATCTCACACACACACACAGGTTAGAAACTGGGGGACAAAACAAATGGAAGAGGTAAGCAACGTGTTAGCTTATCATTTTAAAGATAGTCGTTAATGTACGCACTGTCTCTGCAAAGCCTGCTTAACTGGAAATTTCTTCCCACAGTTCTTGCACTTAAATTCTTTCTCCTCTGTGGGTTTCTGGTGCAATGTCTGAAGATGCTCAGCAAGAATTTCCTCACTGGTAAAACTCGATTCACACTGGGGACAGGCATAGTCCTCTTTACAGCCAAAATGATCTGCACATTTATAAGGAAACAGATTTTAAGACAAAAATTAAGAGCCAAAGACTGCTCAGTTTTGCCCTCACTTTAAAATCAAAAGTAATTGTGTTTAATGATATCAGATTAGTAAATTCTTATCTCCATGAATATTAATAGCATTGTCCATGAAAAATAATAGGCTGTGTTACTAGAAATACATTATTTTTTAAATCATTTCACTTGTGTTTCACCAAATTAATACAAAATCAAAGTCAATTTTTAATTTCCTCTGTAATGTTAACTTTTAACATCAAAGAGTTATTACAAATGTTGAATTGGAAAGCAAAGGCTTTTCCTGAAATGGGTCATCTTGAGTTCACTTTTAGCTGCACGAAGAGGTGAAGTATGTGGAATTACCAAGGGGAATCTCACATGTATGTGAAGAAAGCCCACAGTCATAACAAGAGCAGGTGCCGTGGGGTTCCCCTGTCTCACTGGCTTGCCAGTACCATATGGACTGTCACAGCTCCACCGAAATTTCTCAAAGCGCAGTATTTAAATTACATATTTTGTCTAATTATCAAATGAGATTAGATTTAGGAAATGTAGAACATAAAAATCACCAATAACCCCATAATGAAGAGATAGCCGCCGTAATATACTTCCAAGTCTGACTCGTCTTATCTGCAGTCATATTTTATGCACGTCTAAGAATAGCTACATTTATGATCATACTTCTTATGCAATTTTGTGTCTTACTCTTTTTTTCCTTTTAACATTTTCTCAAGTCAATTTTTTTTTTGTAAGGAACATTCACCCTGAGCTAACATCTGCTGCCAATCCTCCTCTTTCTTTGCTTGAGGAAGATTAGCCCTGAGCTAACATCTGTGCCAATCCTCCTCTACTTTGTATGTGGGACGTCCTCACAGCACAGCTGATGAGTAGAGTAGGTCCACATTGGGATCCGAACCAGCAAACCTGCACTGCCGAAGCAGAGCACACAGAACTTTTTAACCACGCAGCCACTGGGCTGGCCTCCAAATTTTTTTTTTTAAACTTAAGGTACCATAACTTATTTAACTAAACTGTCCATTGCCAGACATTTGGGTGGATTTTTTTGTTTCTTTTGCTGGTCATTTGGTTGTTTTTGTTTTGGGGTTTTTGTTGTTTGGGGGGGGGTTTCTTTCATAAACAAAACTGAATTCTAAAATAAAAATAGCAACAATGTAAGTACCTGATTCATATGTTTTAAAAATCTGTTTAAGTTTCCGTTGATTCTTTTTACAAAAATAATAGAAATTGCTACTTTGTTAACTAAAGAAAAATCAGGGCAGTAATAGGTAAATAGGAGACTTTCTAAGTTAAAATAGTGCACATAATAACAACATGTCCCGGGGAAGTTGAGAAAAACAAATACCAAAAAAACCCCCCACAGAATAATACGGAAGTAATTCCTACCACCCAAAATCTGATGTTCCAAACAGCATTACTCATATTTGAAAGACGGAACAGACAGCCTGTCCTCATTTTCCCCTTAAATAATCCAAATAAAATAAAGAAACAGAAGCACAAGCTCACAATGCTGGGAATGCTCTTACTGTCTCAGCCAATGACACACAGTTAGAATAGAAAATTCATATGAAAGACATTACTGCCAGAGCAACTAAAGAAACGAGCGTCACTTCTGAAGTGGCTTTGCGAAACAAAATGGAAAGATACTCTATAGTAAGTATCAGCCTATTATAAAATGTGAATACTTACAACATCACTCATACTTCCCTGAAACCCCATCAGGAGTAAAACACAACATAACAGAAACCAGGCCCAATAATAATTGATTCTTCTCCAACAGATGACAAATAAGTGACAGATACCTCCTGGGTTGAAGGACTGATTTAAGCAGGTCTGACCTACAGTCATCACAAGTTTTTGGTCACCCAACTAGAACAACTAGCAATCCTGCAGGCCTCAGTGATCAGAATGGAAAGAGAGTTCCAGAAGCTCCCGATTCTCAAAGGACCTCACACAACAGCAAGGCCCAGGAATAATCCCGCAGGACCAGCAGGCCCGCTGCACACCTCTGCACTGGCCTTTCCCCACGTGCAGACGAGAAAGTCAGTCTCAGAGTCAGGGACTTTCCCAGTTACAAGACTGACGAGCGACAGTTAGGGTTAGAGCACAAAAGCCCTCACTCCTAGCCATGCCAGTGCACCAGACCAACAAGAGCCAGGAGCTGCCCTGACCCTGGCCGTCCTACAGGGCACACCCATCACCCACGCCCAGCACTCTCCTCCTCCTGAAAGAAAGAACAGGCACACAGCCGGATACCCTCTGAGAGCAGTTTTGACAAAAACTAACTTTATTTTGAGAATATCCTATTGTAATGCAACGGTAATTCAACCACAGTTCAAACTACATTTCTCCTACAACTCTCGTTCTCTCCATCACCAATTGGAGGGAATACCTTTTCTGCCAGCTGTTGACTGTCCTTTAGAATGTTTAACTTCCCCTTCTTTGATCATTGTCATAATTTGCTGCTCTTCCTCGTCAGCCTCCATGTCGCTGTCCAGGTAGCCAATCAGAAGCTCTGTATCTGTTTCTATATCTTCAATTGCCAAATAGAAAATGTTTTCTCCTTCCTGAGACAAAATTAAAAAAAAAAAAAGCTGAACCACTCATTTGTTACTGATAGTAATTAAGAAATCATTTCAAGACACATCGAGTACCATGTGCCCATAAAAACTTAATTATTATGTTTCTTATATCTCCAATTGATCTGGACACTGAAAAGTGACAATATCAATCAACTAGCAAATAAAATGCAAATATATACTATATAGAGACAGTGACATTCACACATATTAAATGAAATAAGGATAATTATTTAAATTTTTAAAAGTGAATCTTGCACCATTAATTGGCCTTAGGCAGTAACACCTTGTGGAGTCCCATAAATGCAGGTGAAGCTTGTTAAGTAATGGTGTCATTCCACACCTAGACAGAGAGCAATGATTTCGTTATGATTAATATTAAATGCAAAACTGGAAGACTAAAAACTTCCAAGTTACAACACAAACCAGAGGAACTGCAAACGAACCCTGAAAGAATTTCCAAAGAACCAGACCAAAAACAGAGAAAACCCTAGCCCCTCTGGGAGGTTCAAAACATTCACTAAGTCATCCTGTGCACCTCACCTCTAAATCCCACTAAAATGACAGAATAAAGAAAAAAGAAAACACGGTCCACCACCAACATACCGAATTTTTAAAGAAAATTCTAGAAGACAGAAATTAGACAGGGTTGAAATGACAGATAACTAATGCAGAAGAAATCTCAACCCATAACGGATACAGAGAGGAATGTTGCAAAGAACGTTCTTCCCAAGGAAACCCCAGAGAAACTTCACACTTGGAATCAACAGGGAGAAAAAGGCCCTCTGGGCCTGGGGCCAATCACCAGGGGAGCCAGAACTGGGGCTGCTCCGCTGGCCGTCCCCAAGAGAAACACCCAGAATTGCTGTCATTTACAGAGTTGAAGATTTGTTCTGGGACGGCTCCTACTTTGGCTGCTGAGGATAAAGAGAAGCAAAGCACAGCCTGAATTTATTGAACCTTCGTGGTGGGCAAGGGGAAGAAAGGATGGGGACAATAAGCTTCACCAGGAGGGAAACTCAGTAAAGCACAGAACACAGAACAAAGCCTTCTCTCCCTTGGCAGTAACATCACAGCATTACGTTAAGGAGGAGGACACAGAACTGGAGGAGGAGGAAGGCTGAGAGAGAGGAGAAGGGAGAGTGGAGGAAGGGAGTGTGTAATGAACATATATGGAGGGATACACAAGCAGAACCCCCACGAAAAATTGGAAAACTGTGCAACAAGCTTGATACAGTTATCATTTTGAGGCTGGGAGAGGGGTAGTCTATATTCAATATTGTTTTACTTTAGGGTTGCCTTTTTTTTTTTTTTTACAATAAACAGATTACTTTGTAATTTTAAAAACAATATATATTAGAAAATTCCATGGAAAAGACAGAAATGATGACTGTATTCTTCAAATACTATGCAAGGGAGGCTCGATTCAAAAGTTCAAAGCACTGGAGCAAATCTAACAATTAGCTACAGTTAATTAAAGAAGTTTCTATAATATGTAGAGCATTCTTGGAAGTTTTTGAATTTCATACCCCTAGAAACATAAAAAGTTATTTCTAATTAAGAACACTGAATTAACGTCTATACAAATGTTATTCCTAGTGCAACAAAAACAAACAAAAATATAACACTCAGCAAAAGAGACGTCTCTTTAAATTAACTCAGAAGTGGTACTTTCCAGGGTTTGGAAACCACTTGCTAAGGTTACCCAAAACAACAAAGGACTCATCTAACGAAGACTTCAGAATCCCATCGTAAATCTTAGTGCTTATCTGATCAATATCCAAGAAAGTTAATTGAAATGTCTTTCTAGCATATTAGTCATTAATTTTGTGATGGCCTTCACAGCATCAAGAAAAGATAATAATTTTTAATTTTAAAACACAGTAACATTAACTTAAACTGCAATCATAAGACACAGCATGCCTATTTAGGGGCTCTGTAATAAAAGAAAATTTTAATATACCAGTTAAAACTTTAATTTAATAAAAGTAATGGCAGCATTACAGGCTTCAAGGATCATGTTCTATCTGCATGTCAAATATGTGATAAGAGGAAAGTTATTACAGGCATTCCTCCAATCTATTTATTTAATGGAGAGATCTAGATATCTTTCTACATATCATTCCTACCACAGCCCAAACCAAGCATCTCTTCCTTTTCATTTGCTACCACAATAATCTTAAGAAGTATCCTCTTCCACTGCTTCCTTGCCAAGACTTCACTCATATAGTCACAACAACTCTCCTTACAAACCTCAGATTGTCAGGACCTACCAAATTCCTAGTCTCTCCAGCTCTGTGGGGTGATTTTCCCCATTTGTAGGCTCATCCCAGGCCCAGTCTCCTGCTCTTTGGCAAGAAGGATCTACAGAGTGTTGACCCAACACTCTGGGACTCAGCATCAAGCCCCTGTTGTCATTAGCCTGGCTGTGACCTTGTGCTCCAGCTTTGAGAACGGTTTTAATATTCTGATCCTGAAACCTACTTCTTATTCCAGCTATCACTTCCAGTCACTTGGTTTGTATCTTGCTCCCCTGGACACGCTTAATCCCCAACAGACTCACTCGTTGTATTTACATTTCAGGGATTAGCTGCCTTCCTGGGACTCGGCCTGGCCTCGGGGCTGGGGTCCTGTTTATCGTTCCTGTCGCCAGCTCCAGGCGATGAACTTGCTGAAAACACCTTAGCTGAAAGAAAGTGTTCAATGTCACGTCTGTTCAAAAGCAAATATTCCTCAGCCATTGGTGTTCCTGGTATTGGCAATCGGGATACAACACAGAGTGAGCAATTTTACAACTGTTATTCATCTCTTGCATTACTGTCCATTGTTCTAATTTTTTTGTGTTTTTTAGTATTATTTCATTTTGCTTTATTTTATTTATGTGTCATTTTCAGCTAATTATTTCTACTGTAAACTTTGTAATATCAAAAAGTTGCAACAGTCTAAATGCTAAACAATGTAAGTTGAAAAAAATTAAAGGTCTAACAATTCGTTTTAAAAGATTTATCAAATGTCATTTTTATAGAAAAACACTACATATATACACACACACACACACAACACAAAAGTGTTGATATAGCTTGTTTCTAAGTAGAGGGAATTGCAAGTATTTTGCATAGTCGTCTTCGGCTAGTCTATGTTACAATTTTTCTAGAATTAACATGCATTACTACTTGTGCAGTAAAAGGGAATAAACAATAAATAAAGCGTGTTTCCTGATACCAGCAAGAGGTATGGTATGGCAACTAAGAGCACAGGCTTTGGGACTCCCAGGGAGCGCGTATCACTCACAGCATAACACATACTCATTAAAGTTGCTCAGTATTTTACAGACAATGAATAGTAAAACAATACAAAACTGCTTGTGTCTACAGAAGAAAAGCAATTAGTAGTAGAAAGTTTACTGATATTTTCCTTTATTCATGTACAGCTGGGAGGCTATGACAATAATCTAGGTCATAGAGAGTGGTGACTTGGGAGGATTATAGTAGGAGTAGTGGAGGTGGTGAGCAGGAAGCAGATGCTGAACATGCTTTGAAGGGAAAGCAGATGCCATTTCCTGACGGGCTGTATATGGAGCTGGAAGAAGGAGAAGTCCAAGAATGAGTCCAAGGTGATGAAGTTTTCTCTCAGGCATTCACAGATGCCAGTGTACTAAATAATAATTCTTCTTAAGGATTCAAAATAAAACACCAACTACAAATTTGTGCTTTGAATCTGGATCTTCTCTGTGTGTATAAATATATTTGCACATGGTCCTTCACTCAGGTACCCAAGAATATCCATCAATTCAACCATTTTTTTTTACAGTTAATTACTATTCTTTAATAAATCTGCGAAGTAAGAGTCATTCACATTCCCCAACCAAAAAAAAATTATTTTAAATCATAAACTACTTGCAAACATTTCCTTCGGACAGCCAATGCATTGTTAAGAAAGTAGAACTCTGATCTGTTTCTTTGAACGAAGCTGAAAAAAACAGTAGTGGCGTAGATTTTATTAGATTCATCATTTTGGTAACATCACATATTATGGAATTCAAATTTACACACACAAGAGCTCCTCTGAATATTCTGACTGTCAGGGTTTTCAAAACAAACTTATGTAAGAAAGAGAAATAAAACTGTAAAAAAAAAAAAAAGCAAGAATCTGACTGTGACGATTCAACAGGAAAGTCAGAGGTAGTGTCATGGGGTACGGCCACTACAGAGCATTCTCTTGGGGCTCCACCAAAATTCTTATGCACCAAAATAATCATTTCTAAATTCATAAAATATAGCAGGGTAGCCATATGAATATAGTTGTATTCATCTGTCATGAATTTGGAATGGTTAACTTTATGTAAAAATTGTCTTAAAAGAAATAGTATCGATATCTCATCCCACACTAGTAACCTCTTCTTAGCCTACCAGGGTATCTTAGTACACTAGTTGGGAAGTTGCATCATGGGAATCAGTCCATAGGCAATGGAATCCCAGGCCCTGGGCCAGAGCAAGAACCCAGGCCTAGGCAGGAACACGAGGACGCAGCCAGGACGGTGGGCTTTAGAACCAGACTAGGAACTGATACTACTCTGTCACCTTCTGTCTATGTGGGTGTCTTCCTTACCCCTATGGGCCCCAATTTCCTCATCCATAAAGCAGAAAAAATAATAGACTTATTTATACCTTAGACTTCACTGTTAATTTCTGATAAGTGGCTAAGAGCACTTAGAAAAAATAACAATAGCTTACATTTATATAGCACTTTGCAGTTTTCTAATGCTTTTCATGTACTTTATTTCATCAGATCATCAGAGTAACCTTGTAAGGTAGGATGGAAATGTCAAGTACATTGCACAGATAGCCTTTGCTTTGGAGTCAGACTTGAATTTGGATCCCAGTATACAACTTATTAGCTAGATACCCTTAGGAAAGGTTATCTTAATGTAGTCTCATCTATAAAATGGGATTAGTAGTAAGTGTCTACCTCAAAGAGCTGTTTTGAGGATTAAGTACTAAAGAATACAGCAAGTATGCCTGGTAGACAGCAGGCACATAGGAAATGGTTAGCATCAGGGTCCACCTCCAACAAGAACTCCTCCAACCAGCCCGACTTTGACATATGGGAAACGTGAGGCTCAGAGGTGATAAATAAAGTGTAAAGATCACATAGTAAATCCCAGAGACAGGCGAGAACTAAAAGAAGAGGCATGGCAGGGTCAAGGAAGAAGTAGAATTAGTTAATCTATGCAGCTACAGTTTCAACTTTCCTGGATAAAATATTTTCCAAATGAGCCTGAAATAACCAAATGTATTGGGTTAGTATATTTAAGGCTCAAGGGAATTTGGCCTCATATAGTGTTTTACTCTTTCTGTTTACTTTTCAATGACTCACAAAATAATTTTCTCTTTTTGATCAGGCACCGGGCTTTGAACTTATTATTTACTATGTTGCCTCAATTTCATGTACAGGAGAAACTTATATTCATTGACTATCGACATCTGATATTACTATATTCCTGGAGTAGCTACGTAGATGTAGTATACAATAGGAAGAACACAATTAGCAGTCAAAAGACAGCTCTTCTGGCTTTGGCTTTCCCACTCTTGGGCACTGTCACCTCTGGGGAGTCTGACTGTCTCTAGAACTATTTTTTTCATCTGTAAAATAGGAGAGTTGGGCTTTATTATCTAATCCCTTCCAAAGCTAGACCCAATCACAAGTGATACACTCATCTTCACGAGCCTTGTCAATGAGCCTAAAGGGAAAAGTAGGATACAGGCTAATTCAATCATTGCTCTCCCCCTCAGACCCCACCCTACTAAAAGGAAAGTTGGTATGGAATTAAGAAAAACTTTTAACTAGGATGTCAATGGAAAGCCAGAATATACAACCTTGTAAGGGTGGGGGGTTGGGGCCTTCTCTGAAATTACACAGACTAATGTAAGCTGTCATTTGATAAGATTCTATCAATGTGATTCCTTCTGCATTGTGACAATAGTTAGGACCAAATGAACTCACGATGTTTTTCAGTCTAATTCTTTCTGATTCTATCATTATCTCAAAACATTTACTCCTGCACATTGAGGAGACGTTTATCTACTATTTTAAATTCCCCATCTCCCTTCGACATCCAGCATTACTCACAAACCTCAACTTTCTCTGACAATTTGCCCACCGTCCCTCCTCAAGTACCATGCCTCACTAGGATAGATTTCATAAACTCCTGCATTTGAGGTTTAGTTCTGTTACTTCAAAACAGCAAAAGTAACTGTCTCCTGTTTTTCAGGGAAATACTAATCCCCACTGTGTGTAAATAACTATAACTCCAGAAGGGGTCATGGGCGATTTGGTATTTCAGCTGTGTCTGTGTGTTACTTAACCTGGTTTTTGTTTACTTGTTGGCAGGCTGTTGTCCACATGTGGACAATAAGAGAAACCATGATTGTGCAATTGGCAAAGACACAATTCATTGTACCGAAAAGGTAGTAAGTTGTGAAAATCCAGACTATCCAGCTAAAATGACTAATGAATACTCATCACAAAAAGAAATCATCTTCAAAATAATTCTTGGGCTTACAGATTTAAACAATCTCTACTAGTGTGGGGGCAAAAAGTCTGAACTCCTACTCAATAATCAATAGAAGTAGATGATTGATGAATGTTGAGGAGAAAAGAAAAGAAAAGAAAATAGTAAGATTTTCATATTGGATATCTTCTCACTTAACTCTTCTTTACTAAAACTCAGTCTAAACCTGTATATCAATATCATTTCTAAAGAGCTCAATATACAAAGCTGATAAACATCAGGGAAAATATCATGGCCACAGCAAAATTCACAAAATATACCTATTAATATTAATCTAACAATAAACCAAAAACCTCCACAATGAAACATGACTAACAGATCATAGCATTCCAATTTCTTCACTCCATTCTCAGTGGGAGGAATGGACCAAGCTGCCATGTGGCTCAGAGTGCTGCCTGTGGAGGGCGTGTTCTGGGAACAGGTCTGACAAGGTGACTTGCACTGACCCGTGAAATGTGATTAGAAGCAAAGTGGACCACATCCAAGTGAAAGCTTTCAGTCATCACAGGTCTGGGCCACTGCTCTTTCCTCTCTGCCAGGAAAAGGCATGTCCCTCATAAGGCCTGGTCCTTCAGACACCATGTGGAAGTGAGCTGTGGAAAGAGTCGCAGTCTCCAGCAGCACGTATTTGTGTGAACGAGAAATAAACCTTCGTTGCTAACAACCACTAAGAGTTTAGGGTTATTTGTCAGAGCAGTCCTCTTTGCAAAAGTTAACTGATACAGTAACTTATGCAAAATAATATTTTTTAAAATTGCTTTCTTTGAGAGTAAGAAGAAAACATCTCAAAATCACGGAAAATAATGTAAGGTAGAAAAATGGCAGATGTATTTAAAATAATGAATAGTGCAGGATGAGCTAATTTCATGTATAGAGTGCATTAATCAGGTCCTACAAGAAAAATGAAGTTTCAGACAAATGCCAATAAAACTGTCCCTTTTCTAATCACAGCTCATCATCAGCCACACGGCAAGGAAACAGTTTAATATGATTCCTAAGAATGAAATACTACATTAAACAAAAAATGAAGTCTATAAATAAAGACCATCAATTACAAATCACTAACATACATACATATCTTTCTCTGAGGAGATCGAGCAAAGACAGTCATATCTAAAGCATTTTATGAAACAAATCTGACACCATGGAGAAAAGAGTCCACAGAAAAGTTGAGAAGAATAAAAAGGAAAGATGCTACATAGAAAGGAAGTGATGTGATCCTGGGAAGCAGTGGCTCTTGATGGAAAAAACAAACAAAAACAAAAATCATACTTAACCTTTTTGATTTAAAGATATCAATATTGACAGACCAAGAAATTTTAGTAGCTTTTTTATACACAAGTGATTAGAGGGCAGATTGTGTCCCCATAGCGTATCTCCTCTATTTTACATCAGACGCTCTTGGAACTGACCTCCACTTATTATTCCCAGACCTACCTGCCACTCTGCACACCCTAAACTCTGCTGAACGATGCCTAAGGCAGAGTCTTCCCAGTGAGGAGCCTGCACACCTCTGTCCTCACCACTTGACTTGCATGCTTGTGCCCCAAGAGTCAGTTGTGTTTGTTCCCGCATGTTTATGCCACTAGTACAAGTTATCGTAATTATGTAACTTCACTAAGTATTCCATAAACCAAAGATATATGAGTAAGAAAAATTTAATTGTTTCTAAGAAAATCAAAGAGAAGTCTGTAAAAAAGACTGTCAAGTTACACAAGACAAAGTAATTATAAAAGATGTGGGAAATCATAAATCTGGAAGGATTCTGCACTCAGCTTGCTTTGCAAGAGCCTCTACTTTAAAAATAGCAAAATTGGATACTATATGGAGTGGTTATGAAAACATATGGTAGCAAACTCTAGTGAGAGAACCTAAACTCAGAACCAAGAAGGCTTTGGCCATAGATCAAAAAGTTGGTGACTAAATGTATATTTGATAAAACAAGTTAAAATAAAATGGTTGAAGCATCAATTCTATGCTCTCCTACTAGGACAAACTTTTTCTATTAACTGCTAAGTCTGGTCCATATCATATCAGGAAAGAGTTTCAACCAAATTATTATATGAGCAAGTCTGAGCAATAAGTCCCCACACATTTCCCTAACCATCTATGATGCCCCCATCAGAGTGTTCACCATCCGATCTGTATTCATTTAGCTGAATCCCCAACTGGGCTGTACCTTCCACAGGGGAAGGGATTACAGCCCCAAATTATATATAAATTATCATTCCTAAAATACTTATTATTCTGACTTGCATAAGAATTAGCTAAACACAGGTCTCTCTTTTCCCATCCCCCTGTTTCCCCAAAGATTGTGATCTCCCTGAGGGCAGGCACTACATCATATTCATCTTTGTCTAAATCTCAACACCTGGATCTGAACTGAACACACATCGCTCATTGAAAGTTATCAACAAAGGATCTGCTGAATTGGATTAATAAAACAGCAAAGGAAAGAGTGTCATTCAGGAAAGTGGAACTCGCTCCAAAAAGGGTTGCAGAATCAATTTCCCAGTGCCAGCAAATTCTTAAGAAACCAAAAGTTAGTCAACAGTTGGAAGTATTCTAACCCACTGGAAATCTGAGAACAGGGAAGACAAGCAGATGTGGACCAGCATGAGGCCAAGCATACCTCACTTGATATTGTTGTTGTTGTTAGTGCCGTGGAATCGATACTGACTCCTAGCGCCCCTGTGTACAGCAGAGCGGAACCCTGCCCGGTCTTTTTGCACCATCCTCTCACCTTCTGGTCTTGTGTCAGACAATGCTCCACTGCTCTTCACAGGGTTTTCATGGCCAACTTTTTCAGAAGTGGGTGGCCAGGTCCTTCTTCCTAGTCTGTCTAGTCTTGAAGCTCTGCTGAAACCTGTCCACCATGGGTGACCCTGCTGGTATTTGAAAGACTGGTGGCATAGCTTTCAGCATCACAGCAACACACAGCTGCCACAGTATGACAACCGACAGACGGGTGGTGTGGGTCCCTGACCAGGAAAGGAACTCAGGTCAGGGTGGTGAGAATGCTGAATCTTAACCGGTAGAACCCCAGGGCTGGCTTCACCTGATATACTGAAAGTTAATTGAAAACCTATGAGAAAAACTGAATATTCATTCAACCCACTTACTGCAGCACATGACGTGCACAGCACTGCAGAATACCCACATTCACAAGAATACTCACATGGTCCTGCAGGATTTTACATGCTCTCGTTGGAAATAGAACAAATTGGTTAAATGACAATAAAGAGCAAAAGGGCCAAGATAGTTGCACAGAGAGTATCAGCTGTAGAAGTTTTGGAGGCATTTTCACAACAGCATTTGAAATTCACTCTGAACCTTGTAAACTGGATACGTTTTGGACAAGAGAAGATCAGGAGGGAATGGGTTCATTAAAGTAGAGAAAACAACTCAGCAGGATCAGGGCACTGCAAGGGACAGATCTGTGCCATGGAAGGCAGCAAACCCAGCTGCAACGTTGGCGATCAACAGGAACATTGTGGAAAATCAGACTGAAAAAGCAGCTCCAACATGTGGAGGGACTGAAAAGTCAGGCGGAGATTAAATGTGCCCTGTGGACTGCCGCATTTGAGGAAGATTATAACCACATCAGGCCGATCTGACAGGAAAAAAGATGGAAAGCAGAAACCAATAAGAAATGCTGTTCATTTGATCAATGTGACAGTTAATTTTGTGTCAACTTGATTGGACCACAGGGTGCAGATACGTGGTCAAACACCACTCTGGGTGTTCTGGGAGGGTGTTTTGGGATGAGATTTCCATACGAATCGGTAGACTGAGTAAAGCAGATTGCTCTCCACAGTGTGGGTGGGCCTCATCCAGTTGGGTGAAGGCCTGAACAGAACAAAAGGCTGACCCTCCCCCAAGTAAGAGAGAATCCCTCCTGCCTGACAGCTTTCAACCCGGGATACTGGGTTTTTTCTGCCTCTGGACTCAGCTCAAACATCCATCGGCTCTTCCCATGTGTCAGGCCTGAGGGCCTTTACACTCGAACCACACCATCAGCTCTCCCGGGTCTCTAGCTTGCTGATGCATCCTGCACATCTGGGGCCTTGTCAGCATCCACAATCACATGAGCCAACTCCTTATAATAAATCTCTTTCTGTGCACACACACACACACATACACACACCTTATTGGTTCTGTTTCTTTGGACAATCCTGATAATACAATCAAACTTGAAATTTAAGATGTTAGTTATATTGCTACGATAGAATCTATCTGAAAAAAAACTAAGTGCATTTGAAATAACTTCTGGTGGAAGAAAACATATTAACCTAGGCAAAAATGTAACATCAAATAACCTATAGATAATTTCAGAGGAATAATCCTTCACTATCAATAATTTTTAATTCTGCATTAGTTTTCATTTTAACTAAGATGGAAATACTTCTAAGAGACATAAGTAAATCATTTGAAAAAGAAAATTTTGTGCACTTATGTGCCAAGAGCTATACCAGGACTAAGTATAACATAGTGAAATAAAATAGATACAGTACCTACCCTCCAAGAAGTCACAGACTAGGAGTGGAGACGCCATTAATCAACCACTAAAGAAATGAAAAATAACTTGATGACTGCAAGGGCAGAGAAGAGCATGGTGCTAGTGGAGTATATAACAGACAGAGCTGACCTGGTCTAGGGTTCAAGGACGGCTTCCTGGTAATGTGACAACTGAGCTCAGACTGGAAGGACATGAATAGGAGGAACCTAGCAAAGGGAAAATGGTGTGTGTGCATACACATGTGCCTGCACACGCATGCATATTTGATAAGAGTAGAGCAAACAGAAGGAACGCACACATATAATAAAGAGTATAAGCTGTAAAAAAGAATGAAAAAGAGTGGCTAAGATGGAAGGTGGTTTCAGAGAAGTCAAAGGAAGAGAGAGTTTCAAGATGGGGATATTTGTCAACACCTAATGTTACTGAGAAGATGTAGTAAAAGGAGGTCCAAAAAGCCTCAAGTGCTTTAGTAACATGGAGGGCAGTGGTGACCTGAGAAAACCACTAGAAGGCTGGAGGGAGGCAGAAGCCAGGTTAGTGTAGGCTGCAGAGTATGCTGGAGGTGAGAAGAATGGAGCTCAAGCATACAGACAATTCAAGGAAGGAGAAAGAATCCCTGCTGGAGGGGAATATCGGATCAACGGGGAAAGATTTAGAAGAAAGAAAGAAAGAAGGTTTGGTTAAAATCAATGAGAAGAATCCTGTTGAGAGTGAGAGAGTAAATATCAAATGCAGAGAAAGGATAATCTAAAACTAAGTGTTCATCAGAAGAGAGCACAGGCAGAAGGCTGACTTGTAAGAAAGAGGAAGGGACACTTCTCCAGGCTGGGAGAAAGGAGAGAGAACGAGTGCTGTCATAAGCAGGTGTACATGTTTGATGTCAGAAGTTGAGGAATACGTGTTACTTATATCGCCTTTCTTAACATGCACAAAAATAAAGAGGAAATGTACCTTCTTCTAACATCATCTTAATTTTCCTGTCTCGCCAAACATTAAAACAGTCTACTTACAATCTTTTACAGAAACATACCCTTAACCACTGAACCCCTAGATAAAGTGTCTTCAATCCCCAATGACCTCTATCTGTGATTTCTCCTGTCTCACAGGGAGCTATTTCACTAGCTTTGGCATTAGATCAGTTGTAAAACTCACCATGATTCACTCTTCAAAAATGTATTAAACCATATATTCATCACTGTTCTAAAATGTACCTGTATTCCTCTGAGCCTTCTAGATAAAAACTGACTACTGTGCTCATCATCCTTCTCTCTCTGGAAGAATCTGGACATCAAAACTGCATGTGAGACTGCCTGGGGCGAAAAGCTCTGTCTACCACTTCCAGGCTCTGTAAACTTGAGCTCAGTTTTCTCGTCTGCAAAATGGGGAAAATACTCCTACTTTGGGGGAAACTACTAGAATTAAGTGAGATAATACTGATGCAAAAAGTTGATAAATTTTTATAATGGGCCAAAGGGAAACAGTTTGAAATCTCATTTGATAAGCATGGATAATCAGTTTTTATTTGTTTTGTTTTGTGTTTACTTATTGATTGCCTTTATAAAAGTAAAATTTATCGTGAGGTTTCCCTGTTGGTTTTAGATGATGCCAACAGAGTTAAAAATCACGTGTTATTCAATAGTAAGGTGCAAAGTATTGCAAGGGATTATTATATATCCCTTCGTGTACAACATGACATTGGTCCTACTATGAATTGAAACATAGCAGAATAAATTGACAGAGTGCCATATAATACAAGCATATAAATGCTTGATAAGCATTTTAAATTTGATAAAGTAAAAAACAAGCTACATATGAGCATGCTACATGTCAAAGTCTAGAAATGGGCACGGAACTAAGTCACACAGTGAAAATCGAAAGCCTAGCGGGATTCACACGCTAGTGCTCCGAGCAGAGAAGGGTTAACACGCAGCAAGAATGACCACGCCCCCTCTTGTTCCTGTCTCCGGTCTGAAAAACTAATAGAACAGACAGATGTGTAAACCACCATACAACATACACAACCGTATCTCAAAGGACTTAATTAACCACAGGAAAGGAAACCAGGAAATGTTGTTTTAATCTCCACCCACTGAGGTGATTAAATAAAATGTTCATTAAATACCAACTTAAGAAATCATAGACACATTAGTCAATTGATTACTCATTTACTTAAGCATAATAAAAAGACACTGTGTATAGTTTTGACGTAAGTCAGCCATGATAATGATATATATAATTACTTTCCAGACTCTCGTCAAACACAGCTCCAAGTAGAAGGAAAGGCCACACTCAAACCTCAGGACTTGCTCCCCGGGACTCTGTAGCTTCTCGATGCTATAAAGCATCAGAGATGCAGCCCACAACACAGTATCTCCCTTTTTCCTTTCCCCAAGCTGTCATGTTTTAATTATGTGAGATTTCCAAGGAGGACTAAGAAATAGTTAAGAATGATTAGGTTAGGTTCTCAGATAACATTTTTCCTAAGGTTGTGAGCCAGTTTTCTCAAAATTCTCAAAATTTAATATACTTAGATGAATACAGTGTAACTTTGTTGTGCAGGTTACACTAATTGAAAGATATATAAATTATAAGAAATTCCATATCTCCTTTTGAATAGTATTTTACTAATTCAACGATGGAATGTAGAGCTTCACATTTTACTTGCTTTTGCTCAGTAGGGGCTGAACTTTTTATGAGAATCTGCTCATGCACTGGATGGAGTACAGATTTCTTTGAATAGAAATTTCCTTAGAAAACCCAACTTCCACTGATAAAGAACTAAATATAGCTAATTCTAGCGTTCTGTGCTATAGGTACTAAGTAAATTGACTTCACTTTTCAGTTTGCTTATTGACTATTTTAATACGAATCATTAAAAACTAATCTAAAACTCATCATAAAATGTACGTCCAATTTTGAAAAACAAAATCAAAGCCATTTCTTTCTTTACGTTCACAGGAAAAAATCTTGCCTAGCAACAAGTGGTGTGTGTGTTCAATTTCAGGTGTCTAGATTTTAGCTTTAACACTTGAAATATATATATATTTTTGTTAGTTTAATTTCCTCCTCTGATAAATGAGGTAATCCTGTTGTTTCCTTCACTGCATCTATAACAAATGCTTCTTCTTCTCATTATATTTTTTAACAACTAAAAGATTTTAAACTTTCTTCTTCTTAATTTCTACCATATCTCTTCTTAAACCCTGTAATGATGTAGTCCACTGCCAGTGTATTTAATGCAACGTAGATGAATTCTTAAATACTCATCTTTCATTAATACATTTGTTAAGTGTGAGTTGAAAGCACCCCATCACTTCACAGCACATACCTCCTTTCTCATGGACCTTTATTTGCCATTTCAGTATTCAGTATCCCAGGTTTCTGAATTAGTCCAGACGGAACTGTCCGCTTGTTAATCAACAGAGTATCTGAGTGTAAGGCTCTGAGTGTCTGTGGTCATATTTGTAAAGACTTTTGACATAATGATGAGGAGTGGTTGGCCGCATAGTTGTCTAGCTTACAGATAAAAATCCTTACACAGTAGACTGAAATGTGTACACACACTGGTACACACTCAGGATTCAAAGTAAAACTGTGACACTCTGCCTGACCCAAGACTCCCAAGCATGTAAACTCAGGCCAGAGTTCAAGTGGGAGCATTTGCTCTCTGTTATTGCAAAGGAAACAGACATAGCTTTTTCCAAACTGACAAGGCACATTCACTAGGTGCACCACATCAGCAAGGAGGCCAGAGAGTGAGCCAAGGAGGCCAGGTCAACAAGCATGCATAAGCCCCCGCTACATGCACCCGTGCTGGGCCGGCAGCGGGACAACGAACACAACTGACCCAGATGGTTCCTGAGGAGCTCCATCCAGTGACTGAAACACATATGTAAATAAACCATTTCTCTCAGTGAAACCATGCATCTATCAGGTAGCTTGGGTTTCTCTTCTAGAGGTACTGGGAATATTTTAAATTAAATATTTTTTTAAGTTTTGAATTTTAAAGGCTTTAAATTAAATGCAAAATAGAACTTAATTTTAAAATAATGATAATAATAAATTTAAATTAAATATTAAATCTAAGACTCGGCACTTTTCTCCCAGAAGAAGCATTTCACAGAATTTCTATTTTCAATTCCACTTCATACTTTCCCTATCACCAATCCTGTTACCAAAAGCCCCAAATCAATTAGGAAACAAACATTCTTTGGCCCTCTATAGCTTCCTTTTGGTTAAATGCCACAGAGCTGGGCTTTGCTGGGTTATGAAATTAAGAAAGCATAGGATTTAAATGATTTCTAGGGACACTACCTACTTGTATCCAGCATTCCCCATTCTAGAAGGTACCTGAGAGCAAGTAGAACATCGATGCATTCTCCAAGAAACAATCAGCCTGCAGAAAACTGGCTTCTTTAAAAAAGCTGAAAAGTAACTTGGCATAAACACTGATAACAATCTTAACCCTCTGTCTCAGGTTGCCAAACCACTGGATCTAACAAAGGTCTCTGCAGAGCACAGTAAGACACCTTCCCCACAGCACACTGCTGGTGTCTATCAAGCCCTAGCTGTCTTTCCAAAGAGAAGACAGGCCACACAGCCACAGCCAGGACCATGTCACAGTAAACAGCACTCAGAGACCTAAGCAGGCTTCCCTGTGCATCCGACAACCGAGGAGCTCAGGAGCAGAGAGCCAGGCTGCTGCCGCCCCCGTCAGCAACAGGCCTGCAGGATTCGGTCATTCTGTACAGCAGGTCGCCCCTTAAGGGGTGAATATTTACTGAGACGTCTTCTATGTGCTTAGAATTACACTAGCTACCTTGAAAGGAACTTAGAAGAAATAAAACAGATTTTGCCTTGTTTTATATAGAGACAAAACTATAAAACCAAAACTATAAACTTGGCAGGGGTAGAGATAATGAGAACACTTGCTCACAGATACTGGCACATATAGGGGTCAGGCGTTTTGCATATATTATCTCATTTAATTTAATCCTCACAAAAACCCAATGAGGTAGGTATTATTACCATTAATTTACAAAGAGGAACAGAGTTTTAAAGATTGTTTTTACCGCTATGAAGACAAGAACTAGTTTATCTTTTTAACTATAACGTTTCCAGGGTTCAGGACAGGCCCTGGCATGGCAGATGTTGGGAGCTGTTGGGTGAATGAATGAGTTGAGTAAACTGCTCAGCCAGCGAGGATCAGAGCCAGGAACCTAGCAATGAAAATTGCCTTTCTTAATCGTATCCAAACTGGGCTGGGTTCTGTGTTCCTTCTGATTCTACACCAACTGCCTGTATTGTCTACTGATTCTAACCATACCCATCCTCTACAAAGAAAATTTTCCCCATCGACCATTGCAGTAGCAAACCTTGAAGATGGCACCCAACGATGCCCCATCTCCTGGTATTCACACCCTGGTGCAGCCCCCTCCTGCATGTACCAGGGTGGGTCTATGTCTGTGTCTGTGTGACTAACAGCATCCTAGAAAAGTGATGGTATGGTATGTCACTTCCAAAATTAGATTATAAAAGATTGCTGCTCTCTCTCTCTCTCATATCACTCTCCCTGGAAGAAGCAAGCTGCCACGTCACGAGCAGCCCTAGGCCCAAGTGATTAAGAACAGAAGCCTCCTGCTACAGCCATGTGAGTGAGCTTGTAAGTGGAATCTCCAGCCATAATCAGGTCTCCAGAGACTTGGGCCAGCCCCAGCTGACTGCTTGACCACAACCTCGTGAGTCCCTGGGCCGAAACTCCAGAACCCCCCAGCTAAGTTGCTCCCGAATGCCTGACCCTCAGAAAATGTATGAAGTAACAAATGTGTGTTGTTTTAAGCTGTCAAAATTGGCGGAAATTTGTTACACAGCAATAGATAACTAATGCAATCACAAATACATACAGAGAAGATAGGCTAGAGGAAAATCATTCTGAAAAACAGCTCCAAGTCAAGCTGTAATAAAAGTGATTCATAGAACCTCATATTAGTCAAAGGACAACAACACATTCTATTTCACTACTGGGCGGGACATGGACACTGGGGAGCAGGGTGGTCTTCAACGGAGGTAGCAGAGGAAACCACCTGCATGGTTTCTGGATTGAGAGGCACAAAAGTTCACCTACCCGTCCAACCTGACATGCTCTGATTCTGAAATTTTACTACTATTAATTTCATGAGATCTAAATGTTAACTTTAACACATTTTTAACATATTAGCTAGCAGCTAAGATGAGAAGAAAGGAACCAAAGGGGAAAAGAGGCATGGACAGATCCTGCCTAGGCGCGACCTTTATATGAAAGAAAAGAAGATGCAATACTTCATCACGAAGGAAGGAGAGTGTGGGGACTCAAAATACATCAAGGAAAGCATGGTGTAAATAGCTTTACAATATATTTTTAAGAAATTAAACTGTTTTGCAAATTGTCAGCAGTTTCAAAAATAGTAAGTTCAGAAACAGGGAAGGTTTTTTAAAATCTGAATTTACGCTTATATAAACTATCTTAACTCCAAGATATTAGAGCACAGAGGTTAAGAGAGCAGACAGGAGAGAAAGATCACCTGGGTTCAAACCCCATCCAGATGCTCCCTGGCTGTGTGGCCAGAGGCAAGTGACTGAGACTCTGCGTGTCAGTGTGCGCATCTGACAGAGGGAGACGGGAATGACAGTGCCTTCCGCATAGGGCCACAGGAAGCACTTAGGTTAGAATACATATAACCACTCACCGGCACATGGTAAGCATTGACTAAGTGTTAGCTGCCATCATCATCATCGTTACTAAGGATTAACACATATTTCAAGGTTATCGCTATATATAATGTAAGGATTTTTCTATACTTATTTGCCCTGCCAATAAACTACAACCTGAATGGAAATAACAAATTGATAAGTAATATAATTCGCCGGCACCCTACAAGAACATACGGACACAGTAGGGCTGGTCCTTAAAACCTTATAGGACCAACTGCTTGTAATTTTACTTTAGTTTAAACTTTTACCCTAATGAAAGACAAATATGTACCTCACTGGAAGATAATCCATTAAAAGATCTGATAGTTATTTAACTGATATTTTTATGGTATTATTGAACAAAATCATTACACAATTGCATCTTACTATTCTGTAACAAATTCTAGAACATATTGTATAAATACCATTTGTATAAATCTGATATGGAAAAAGAGAAATAGAGAAGAAACAGAATTGGAAGAAAATATAATTTTGGGTATCAGTGATAAATCCTTCTGATATTTCTTTTTGTTGGTTGCTTGGTTATACCACAGCTATTTGAATTTCACATCAACCCTATTGTGGGTCTCGGTGGCTTGATGACAATGGACAAAGTCCTCTTCGTGCTTTAAAGACATCCAAGCTGCTGCTCTCTTTGGAGATCCACATTTGATCTCCCAGCTCTGCCATATTAAAACATCACATGTTGCCAGAAAGACTCCAGGATGGACTGCCTAAGAGGGTCCATCTTCATACACGGCAGAGGTAGGAGAACAAATATATAACAAAACAGCCCTCCTGGTAATGGAGAAACCAAATCAACGTGGGAATTGGGGCGGAGCTGTGTTACTATCATAAGCTGGGCCTAACGCCCAGGGCCCTCTTAACTTATTTAGACCATCCCCACAGCCTGCCACCCCTCATAAGGCAGACCAAGACCCAAATGCTTTTCCAATATGCTCCTTTTTCTGAGGACACCAAATCACCTTTTTCATTTACATACAACATATGTTATGTTGATAACATATTGTGAAAAGTCCCAGGGACGATATGACTGGAAATGTGTTCTTAAGAAAATGAGTTGTAACCCTCTCTCTCTGAAATGTCCAAAGAATTCAAAGTTTCAACTTTAAATGACATAACTCTATTTTAAACAGTTTTCTATCAAAAGATCAGATATTTTTAAAAGTCTGAAAAACATCTTAGCTCAAATATTTTTTTAAATTTTACAAGATATATTTTTCCTTTAGTGTAACAAAATTAACATTTAATAAGAATCACCCATTTCTTACAGAGCTTAAGAATTCTGTTTATTCATTTTAAGCCACATCTTTCACATTTAGAATTTTCTGGTTTATTTGGAAATATTTTTCACAAGTTTGAAAATACAGTTCAAATGATTATTCTGAAATGTGTGCATGTGGGAAGAATTGTTTGCTTACGAGATCCTTCTTCAATAATTCAGATACTTAAATTATCATTTCCAAAGCAAATTTTCCAAAATCAAATAAATTGCAAAACTAGAAATATAATCACGTCTCTGAGAAGGAGTTGCAATCTTTTGCCAAAACAGACCTCAAATTCTTAATCCCTTGTCCAAAAAATTGGACCAAGTATTGACGTTTTCCACCAAGCAAGCCACATAGCCACAAATGTTTCTCATTTACTCACTCCTGGGACATACAGCTCAAATAAAAAATTTCCTGAATACCCCAAATTTCAGATGCAAGTTGGAATGCAAGTGATTCATAATGTTATGCAGGAAACATTATGATCTTCCCTTACCAGCTCAATGTTTTTGGAATACAAACCTCAGGAGATTATCCCAACCAATGAGAAGGCTGACATCACTGTCAACCATGTGACCCAACAATTATGCTCTCCGCCCCTAGCTCAGATGTGATTCTGAACCCTGAGCACTGTGCGACTCCAGCTACTGTTCAAATAAGAAAGACACTACCTCAAAGAACCCAGCAGAGACCAACACTGTGCTCAAGGCAAGAACCACGGTCACAGTGCACTCGACCCCCTCCTAGGAAAGGTAGAGTCAAAGGAACGAAGGGCACTGTCATCTCTTCTGCCCTGAAAGACTCTCAGTATGCTCTCTGAACAGACACAGATTGTAATTAAATTCAAGGTGAAACTTCGCGGAGCCTCTCGTTAGTTTATGAGTCCTGTTCTAACCCCATCCCCACCTCCCCTCCTGTTATGAAGTCAAATGACGATTTCTTGGAGTACCAAAGTTGCAACAGTCATCTTCCGTAGATTCCTAGTTTCTTTCAAGGAAAGAAACACAGCAGATAGAGAGGAAGAAAAGCACTAGAATGAATGCACAGAATGAACATAAAAACTGTATACGTCTTAGCAATTGTGATGACTAAAAAAGAGAAGTGTAGGGACCGGCCTGGTGGCGCAGTGGTTAAGTTTGCACGTTCCACTTCAGCAGCCCAGGGTTTGCCAGTTCAGATCCCGGGTGAGAACATGGCACCACCTGACAAAAGCCATGCTGTGGTAGACGTCCCACATATAAAGTAGAGGAAGATGGGCACGGATGTTAGCTCAGGGCCAGTCTTCCTCAGCAAAAAGAGGAGGATTAGCAGTAAAGTTACCTCAGGGCTAATCTTCCTCAAAAAAAATTTGAAAAAAAAAAAAGAAGTGTAGGGGGCTATAATATGACGAAACACATAGAGCACAGAATAGCAAATGTGGGCAGTAAAAGATGGAGAGAAACACTTAGATAACCATAGAGAGCATTATAAGCAAACGTACAGTTAAAAGAACTCCTAGACGAGGATGACCTGAGAGTGTCTGAGGCAAAACTCAAAGCTGAGCATATAACGCCTGCAAAGTCGGGGCAAATAGAGAGCCACTGATACTTCAGAAATAACACCCAGTAAGAAGGAACTTCTCAAAGTAAAGGATTTTGAGGAAAGCTTAAAATCATTATTTAAGTACATGGAGAAAAGAATCTAGTTTAAACAGAATAATATCCTGTAAAACACAATAATGAAGAACCTACAAAACAATAGATTTGCCTAAAGTACAGCTCATGATTCTACAGGCAATTTTGATATTGGCAACATTTACAAAGAAACACTCAAACTGAGTCTGTAAATTAAAATTGTCACATAACTGAAGATCCTGTAGATGAGTTTGTCTCACGAAACCATGAAAAAATATAAAATACTTGAAAAAAATTTCATGTCTACACAAACAGAAAAAAAGACCAGTTTAACTTTGTAGTTGGATCAAGGCACATCATGAATAATCAAAAAAGTGCCTTGAATTATCTCTAATTGCCAAAAGATTCTATTTTCCATCCCAACCCAGCCTTTTGGTAAGAGTCATCTCTCATTTATCCATACAAAAAGAGACAGTAATCACATTGGTCATCCAATACTTACTTGTACTGAAAAAGTTTCGTTAGCTAATAACACCAGGAAATGGAATATTCTAGACAACTCTTTTCTGATTGCTTTAAAACCTAATTCAGTGCATTTTCTTTCTTGCCAGTGTTGGTTTTGTACTCAGAATTGAGTGAAATCAGCATAACCCTCAACAAATTATTAAACTCTCAGAGTTTTTATGAATAAATGACATGATGTATATGATGCTTCTAGAACAATGTACATGGTTAATACTCAAAATGTTAGTTCTCTTATTCTCTTCCCTCCCCTCTTGCTTCTGCCAATCATAGCTTGGCTTTCTTTTCTGCAGTTTCGGATCCAGGAGTTCGGTTTTCACATGGGATCAGTCACTTCCCTGACAGAATGCAATGTTTCTCTATTTTCTTAATCATCTGATCAATGACTTTTAATTATAGGGCCCCTCTAAAAACTTATTGCCTTAACTTTTTCTCTTCTTGCCCTAATTTCCACTGAGGGATAATCTAAGTTCAACTCATCGTTTACATCAGAACTTAACGTTATGTGCAGCACTATACTAGGATACAGAATTCAATAAAATATGGTTCCCACCTGGGATGGTCAATTTTATATGTCAACTTCTCTGGGCCATGGGGTGCCCAGATAGCTGTTCAAACAGTATTTTGGGTGCTTCTGTGAGAGTGTTTTTGCATGATATTAACATTTAAATAGACAGACTTGAGTAAAGCAGATTGTCCTCCACAATGTGGGTGGGCCTTGTCCAATCAGTTGAAGGCCTGAATAGAACAAAAGGATGACCCTTTCCTGAGTAAGAGAGAATTTTGCTGCCTAATGGCCTTCAAACTGGAACATCTGCTCTTGAGCCTGACAGCCTTTGAAGTAGGACATCGGTTCTTCCTGGTTCTACAGCAGCCTTCCAGTCCTCAGCCTCGAACTAGTACATCAGCTCTTCCTTATTCTACAGTAGCTGTGGCCTTTGAACTCAAGGTGGGACCATAGGCTCTGCAGATTTTGGACTTGCCAGCCTCCATAACTGCATGAACCAACTTCTTATAATAAATCTCTCTGTGTGTCTCTGCCCCACTGTCTCTGTCTCTATAGATATAGATACAGATATAGATAGAGATAGATAGATAGATTCTGCTGGATCTGTTTCTGTGGAGGCCGTGACTAATACACCACCCTCAAGAAGCTCAAAGTCTAGTCATGAGGATACACCCACATAAACTTTCTCCGTGAAGCCTTTCCCAATCAGTAACACAGAATATTGTGTGATGAGCCAAATAAACCATCAAACAAAAAAAAATCAATAAACCTTCACTGAATGTATTAAAAGGACTTGAAAGCAAGACCTGCCCAGGACAATATCAGATCATGTAATTCATGCCCTCAAGAATTCTCGTAAAGTGAGTGATCTGGTGTCAATTTACAGTGAGGCCCACCCTGTCCTGAATATACTGACTAGATGAGATTTCTCTGCTTTTATGATTTAGTTACTGTTATTTGAAGCAGGTCGTTGGGAAGTAAATTTAAAACACAGAGTACAGTTACAAATTAGTTCACTCCCCTCACAGAGCAACAAGAATAATAAGCAGCATCATACTAGTAACTAATAGGCAGCAGGTAAGCTCACTTGAATGGCAGCCAAGTTCTTCTGCTCCTGAGATGGTGCCTCGTGAACGAAGCGAAGCCAGTTGGAGTGTCGTGGGTTGGTAGCATCCAAAATGTACAGAACTTCTCCCTTACTCCCACGAACCTGCAACATAAAAGGCTCCTGAATTTGTACTTGAAGTCAGGATTGGCCATTCTAAAAATCTCCAGGCTAGAACATGATATTTTTCATAAGCATAGACCTTTCTTATTAATAGGGTTGAATAGATGCTGGATTAACATCCATTCTTCCCCTTAGACCCTACTATTTCATGTGGCAGATGGCTAGACGACTCACAATTATGACCAACTCCCAGAAACAACCTGTGCTGATCGCTCTTTACTGGCGAAAATTATTTCTTTGCATATAAATTTTTTAATCTATGTGTTAAACTGCAATTGTTCAGGGGATAACCATAACGGCAACTCGTGCCCTTTCTTCCACAGAGAAGGCAGCACTGTTCTCCAATTAAAGGGGGTGGAGCTGGAACAATCCTTTCAACTTCCCTCTCCACCTGCTTATCGAGTCCTTTCCATGTGAGGAGAATTTGCCAATCTATCCAGTGGAATCTGACACCCAATGAGCCACAATTTCCCATTTTATCTAGTGGATGAATATAATCCACTTTGTCTTTTCATGGTCTGCTCATGGCTTGCTGTGAACAACAGTGGGCTCTCTGCCTCTTGTTTCATGCCCTAAGCCCTCCTGGTCAGATCTACTCAACTTTCAATTCAAGGGAGGGGGTAACTGCCAAAGGAGCAGGTCACCACTGGACACTCTTGAATCCAAGCTGCTTTGAATCGAGCATCTCTAGAACCCCTGTGCTGTAGGGTACTGGGTACTTGCTCAGCTTAATAAAACATATACCAATCTCTATCCAACACTAATTTTGTGTTTATATTCAAGTGCAACCCAGGAGAGGAGAGGAGAAGGAATGAGTGATCAGCACTCCACATCTCCAACACCAACTGACACAAATGTACCGACTACAAATTCACCTTCGCAGACCTGAGTTGGGGAAAAACAAATTCCAGATTTCCAAAATCTTATTTTATAAAATAAAGCACAACCAGCCTAATGAGGTATGTATTTTCATGATACATTTGGACAATCGTTCATTCACTCAACAAATACTTACGAAGTCCCTACCGTGTGCCAGATACTGCTTAAGGCACTGGGACCCTTTCAGCGAATGAGATGGATGAAGCCTGATGTCACAACACTTAAGAATAAAAAGAAAAAAAAGCATAGAAGAGAAATTCAAGTAAAGCTAAGCGCTTGAAGACAACTAAAGCACTAGGAGGACACAGAGCGAGGATGTGACCAGGGAACCAGGCAAAGAAAGGGTTACTGAGGATCTAGCACTAGGAGGACACAGAGCGAGGATGTGACCAGGGAACCAGGCAAAGAAAGGGTTACTGAGGATCTAGTTAACAACTAACATAGTCTGTCCAGCGTTTTGCAGTCAAAGAGAAACTATGTGTTCTGTTTTGCATAAATTGATGTCCCCGTTTTGCAGATGTTGCTGTTTTGAAGAGAAACTCACATCTTTGCAGGACTCCCCAAATTGTTCCAGCACCAAGCATCCTAAAGTTACCTTAACTCATTAGCATCTTAAATTCTCTTCCTCTAGGAGGGTCTAAAAAGCCATTTTTAGATGATTAGATGTATGTAATAACATGTTTACCTGCTACGCATGTGCCTTAAAAGAGTACAGTTGTTACGCGCTTATTACAAATAAACCTGCTATGCTCTGCTCGCTTGTGTATAAAGTCTCCGTTGGCACTGACCTCGGGGAGATGCTGCTTTGGCAGCTATCCCCGGTGTCCTCCACTGTTTGTGCAAGCAATAAACCTCTTCTTCACCTACTTCTGCCTTGGTTGTGCTTTTTAGCTCTGAACTCACCAGGAGACAAAACCAGTGAGTTCGGTTCAAGGAGAGACGGGCTGTCTCAGAGGAGGTGGTCAGGCAGCGCCTCCCTGATGAGGGGAGGTGAGAAGAGTTCCAAAGGGAGGGAGGGTACAGGCCAGTGGACAGCTGAGGAAAGAGTGTTTCTAGGCAGAGGGAGCAGCAAGGAAAACGCAAGTAGAAAGGCCCTGAGGTGGAAACAAATTAGGTCTGTTCAAGGAACAGCAAGGCCATGGGGCTGGAACAGAAGGAGCAACCGAGAAAATGGTGGGCATTAAGATAAGACAAACAGGCACAGGGCAGATCACCCACCGCCATACAGACCAGGAAGCCATCCACAGAGGTCAAGTTACTCAAAAAGCTGTTATATAAAAACATCTGCTACATGTACTGCAAAGACTGACATTTCAAGATTCTAACACCCAGTGTCTACAAAAAAATACATTTAGCCTGCTCCTACTGTCTTATATACTACCATGCTTCTCAAACAATTCTTGTTTCCTTCAACGCCCAATAAAAATCTAATGAAATGCCAGACTATCATTGGGAAGCAGGAATTTAATTTTTGGTATTGTAATTGCCAAAAAACAAATTTAGGACTATAACTAACATATAACTAATCTTTCTATGTCCCATGTTTAGGTGTGAAGCGATGAGCATTTGTAATACTTGTCACTAAATAACAAACTCAGGCTGAGAAGATCTGCTTTGGGAGGTGCTCGGGAATTGTCCTGCCCACCCTCTGCTCAGAAGCCTGGGTGCCCGCTGGGTCATGGCACAGACGTCCAGCAGCGCTGCCATGATAGAGAGAAAGGACCCTGGACGCCTCTCCTCAAAGAGGACACCAGTCCACATTTCTCTAAGCAGAGTAAATAAATAATCTTCAATATTTGGGTATAAAGTCTCCTTTCCAGTTTCCTCCATAGCTACACTAACAAAACTATTTATATTAACGACCAACTAAATTAAACTGAGCAGGTAGCAAAGACATTAGACACTTGAAAGAGAATCCTTCTCAGAACTGAAATTGAAAATCTACAACTGTTGTTGAAATTGGCACAATCCAACTAATTTTCTGTGGGGAAAGCCCACACGTCTCCATTTGAGAAGACAACACTACTTACAGAAACTAGCTAACAGCCTCCGTCATACGTCTGTTAGCCAGTCTGAAGTACAATAGATATCAGATGTGTCTGACATTTGGAATTCTTTCTTCAAAGACGTGAAACATAACAAAGATGTCTCTTGGCTTATTACCGGAGGCACACGTACCGGGGGCACTGTTTCTTCGCTGTGCATTTCAGCCTTTTCCCAGGCCCTTTGGCTCCAACTATGTCCAACTACTCAGCATTAATGTCCCATTGTCCTTCCCTGTCCATTAGATGTAGGCGCTTTCTGGTTATCTATTACCTTCTCACACCGTATTCCAGCTTCAAAGAAATGCACGATTCAATTTTACACTGAAATCTTTATGAAATTGTCACGTTCAATACATCCAAATTTACAAACTGATTTACCTACTTATATTCTCATAACATCGCTATCACAGGCAGCAGTATACTCTAGTTGCCTATACATTCATATTTGAAATAACTTTTTTGTTCATTAACAGAGCCACTGCTCATTCATTTTATTCTAAACTCCCTTACCCAAAGGACTTTTAAGTTCCTACACAGCCTTTGCTGGCTACCTGTTTTCTCCAACTCTCGAGTGGCCGGTGGTTTCCTTACTGCACCACCCCAGTCTCCAACACTCAGTAAAGCTGTTAGATTCTGGTTCCCTGACTGATCTTCCTATCCTAAGCACAGCATTCTCTTCACTGAAGTGTCTAGAAGAGACATGCAAAGATAATCTAACCCATCCTTCCTCTTCCCAGAGAAACCAAATCAAAACAACTTCAGACAGATGGCTATTATTAAAGTCTTCATTTGTCTATTTCAATTTGATACTGAGCCTTGAGGTAATAAATTGAGCATTTTTAAAGTCTAATGAATAAAGAAGATTCAAAATTCATTCGTATCACGTTCCAGCATCTAACTAATCTTTGCAGCCAAAGTGTATATTTTTTTTCTGTCAAAACTAGTCTTCCAAATACCATCTTCTTCCATCTGAATTTTCATGCAAATGAAGTATATTGGATACTGTCCCCCTGAGGATCGTCTTCCGCATACCTGGGGCCTATAATGAAGTCAACACTGTCATCTTGCAGTCAAAACCATATTAATTCCAAACTCTGATTTCCACAGCCTTCCTAAGCCAGTTAGTTACACACAAAAAAGCTAGCTAAACGGGGAAATGGAATGAAACCCTCATGTGAAAATGAAAACCTTTACGCTTCAATAGTCGTTCACATCTCTGTGACTTTGCTACTTCATATTAAATGAAAATGATCACGGTGTGGAAACCCGGCAGGTTCTTGTCCCTGTTAAACGCTACAACACCACTTTTCAAGTGTCCGAGAGAATGTGGCACCATGGATCTGTCACTTTGTCCAGAGTCCAGATTAGCAGGATTGCATATAAGTCACAGTAGATTCTGTCCTCCCAGCCCATCAAGGACAGAGGGGATCACAAAAAGACTCAGCTCAATACCAGAAAACCCTCATGTGAAAGTGAAAGAAAAAAACTGGAAATAGGTCATCAATACAAATTTTCTTCCCCTAAATTTAAATATTTTCTTTTTTTTTTTTGAGGAAGATTAGCCCTGAGCTAACTGCTGCCACTCCTCCTCTTTTTGCTGAGGAAGACTGGCCCTCAGCTAACATCCGTGCCCATTTTCCTCTACTTTATATGTGGGACGCCTACCACAGCATGGTGTGCCAAGCAGTGCCATGTCCACACCCAGGATCTGAACCAGCGAACCCCAGGCCACTGAAGCGAAACGTGCAGACTTAACCGCTGCACCACCGGGCCGGCCCCTAAATATTTTCTTTGTTAATTGGGCCCACTATAGATAGAGAAGCTTCTTTATTATTTGGAGGGTTAATTTTCACAGGAGAGGGGTTTACAATGTTACTTTATTATTTCTGTTCAATCATTTTGAATGCCCAAGCAATTCTTCCCTCACTACATACAGGCCATCAGGGTTTCCAGGGCAAAGCTAATGAGACAGATTTGTTCCCGGATGTGGTGCAATGTAACCCATAGAATTTTATTTAACATATGGTGAAATTTAATGCAGTGAAATATCATCAGTTCCAAAAAAGGTAGCAATAATGTCCTTAATAAGAAGTCACAATATGTTACATTGCAGGATTTATTTCTTAAAGAAAATATATTTCTCTTTTTGTCAACAAGACTTTTCAAAGGTAGTTTTTTTTTTTTTGGAGGAAGATTAGCCCTGAGCTAACTACTGCCAGTCCTCCTCTTTTTTTTTTTTTTCTTTTTTCGCTGAGGAAGCCTGGCCCTGAGCTAACATCCATGCCCATCTTCCTCTACTTTATATGTGGGACACCTACCACAGCACGGCTTGCCAGGCATGCCATGTCCACACCCGGGATCCGAACCGGTGAACCCCAGGCCACCGAGAAGCAGAATATGCACGCTTACCCGCTGTGACACGGGGCTGGCCCCTCCAAGGCAGTTTTAAGCACTAAGATTTAGAGTAAAGATGTCTTTAGAGTATAAAATGTCATCATATTTTTGTATTTAAATTACAGGCATTCTTCCTGCAATTGTCGTCAACCGAAGAAGGCCAGGTGCCTTGCCTTTGGTGTTGAATTCACCAGACTTCAGGAGATCTTTGGGAGCACAAAAAACCAAGTGTGCTCAAGCAATCCACTCTGATAGCACACTGCTGTGAGATTTAAATCAAAGGGACAGACACTTTCAGAAATCAGCAAGGATCATCTCTAGGAAACTGTAGTGATTTATAGTTTCCAAGCAAAGGGCAGGTTGTTTGTTCCTTTTGATTTTTCAAAGGATTCTGTCTAAAATTCTTGCTCGCTTTGGTGGTTATAAACACACCCTCCCCACATACATACACATCACTGAAACGTATCTGCTTGTATATCCTCCCCCCGATACTATCTAATAATAGGATATATTAGACCCAGGGATTCCCCGGCCTTCAGATGAGAAAGCAGAGGGAGAGAAAACACAGGCTCTTACAGATCCTTGTCTCTTTACTGACAAGCACCCAAAATATACACACGAAGTTAGGTAAAAAGACTGACGAGAAAAATAGTCTCTTTTTCATTACATATTCAAGCTGAAATGAACCTCAGGAAGGCATTCTGGAATGGATACAAATGCTGGACTAAGGGGCTGGCCCCGTGGCTGAGTGGTTAAGTTCACACATTCTGCTGCAGGCGGCCCAGTGTTTCATTGGTTCGAATCCTGGGCGCAGACATGGCACTGCTCATCAAACCACGCTGAGGCAGCATCCCACATGCCACAACTAGAAGGACCCACAATGAAGAATATACAACTATGTACCGGGGGGCTTTGGGGAGAAAAAGGAAAAAATAAAATCTTTAAAAAAAAAAAAAATGCTGGACTAAGAATCAAAAATGTGTTGATTGCGCCCAGCCCTGTGACCGAGTGGTTAAAGTTCCACATGTTCTACTTCAGCAGCCTGGGTTCACAGGCCCAGATCCTGGGCACAGACCTACACACTGCTCATCAAGCCATGCTGTGGCAGTGTCTCACATACAAAATAGAGGAAGACTGGCACAGTTGTTAGCTCAGCAACAATCTTCCTCAAGCAAAAAAAGAGGAGGCTTGGCAATGGATATTAGCTTAGGGATAATCTTCCTCAGCAAAAAAAAAAAAGGTGTTGATTAACCTTGATAATCTGGTTTATATCCACGTGTCATCCAAGCCCTGACTGTATCACTTTGAGTGAGTCATTTCCTCACTCAGCTGAGGCGCAGTCTCCTGACCTCTAAAATGGGGACGACAGTCTCTGCCCTGCGACCTCACAGAAGCTGTGCAAGCATCAAAAGGAATAAAACCCATGACAGTTCTGTATACCAATGGATATTATGCAAACATAAAGCATTAGGAAACTGAGGCTCACAGTAGAGTCTTCGAATTTCTGAAGGTGGCAGTCTCTCCTCCGTTTTCTCTTCTACAAGACAAATAACGTTTTCCTTGTCTATGTGATTTTAACTTCCTTCACCATCCCGGTTGTCCTCTTAGGGACGAGCACTAATTTGTCAAAGCTCTCTTAACATGGGACAGAATACAGCACACCAAGGACTATTCTGACCCATGATCTGGGCATGCTTTCTATTGATGCAGCTTCAAATCATAAAAGCTTTTTCAGTTGCCATACCTTACACTTAGCTGAGGTGGCCTTTGTCATCAAGCAGCCTGTATTAAGGAAGTCCACGTGATACCATCCAAGACACAAAGACAAGCTGAACTGAGCAACTCAGTCAGGTTTAAGTGGCTGAGCAAATCCTATCCTTGGGTGATGGACTACTCAGTAATGGAAGCCTTTTATTGGATATGGTCTCAATAAATATTTTATTCAATGAAAGTTCAGCTAATATGTCATTCTTTTTTAACTGCCATTGCCCTTATTTCCTTTAAAAGTTCAAAAATATTTTATGAGAGGTAATGAGAGACTTACTGTAAAACTTTTAAAAGCACTTCATGTCTTACTTTTCAAAATACTTTTAAAATTGGGCTAATTTTTTAAAAGAAGAAATAACTGAAATAAACGGAAAGACAGTGAAAAGTATATCGTTTTTCCACAGTAAATTTATGAGAAAGTCTTAAGTATAGCCACTGTCCCTTTCTAGTTTTACAGAAGTGTTCAGGTATTCAGATTTCAGTGACATTTTTGGACAGGCAAGTTTTTTACGGCATAAATAAAGTGAATTTAGTTGACGTCAGCTTACTATCCCTATTACTCAAGGGGTTTTCTTTAAAGATCAGGCAAGGGTTAGCGCCTGAATACTGTGACATCTATTTTGACTACTTTCTGGCTTTTTTCTTTACGTGGATTTTTTCAATATCATAAGGCAGATGAGTTCTCTAAGGAGTTGGAAAACCACATCGCTCGAGTCGGCATGTCTTGTCACAGTTTGGTGGCATCCATCAGATCCATCAGAAATGATTCAAGAAACTCTAAATCTGGTTAACGTTTTATGAGTCTATCGTGTTGCCCATTTTTTTCATACGGACTTGAGGCCTGCACAGATCTCAAGCCTTACAGTCGGCTTTTGCAGAACACTCCCCGTGGCGTACGAACACGGCACACAAACTGTGCCAAGTAAGAAGTAAAGTTTAGTAGCAAAACTCTCATCGTCGACATGAAAGCATTTGAAAGAGTGGGTTGTGATAATCTCCGAGATCCAGAGATTATAGTTTTGGTGGTGTTTTTCAAAGAAGATGCTTTGTATCTGAAAACGTCTCTGTGAAGGCTACAGAGACACTGAATAACAAAGAGCACTGTGCCGTCCACAGGGGAAAAAACGGGAAAAAAGACGCACTTTTCCTTTGATCCTGATCTCCTAACCCAAATTCCATGGCTGTAGTCCTTGTGTTTTCAGATTTTTCCTAAATACATAGTTTTTCTACAGCTATTAAAATTGAAACTGCCCATTTAAATGAACTGTATTCTCTCCATTCACATCTGCAAAATGCATACAATTCGCCACAGAAACACATCAGTTATCTTAGTATATGAATGCACCTAAGGCAGTCAATATTTCCCAGTTACTAACGTTCATCCTTTCCCTTCTCATCACCATCCAAAAATCACAGTTCTGTGCTGAAGAATTCTAAAAAGTCACATCAGTTATCAGTAAACAACACTGATTGAATAACACTTACTGTATGTTTCTCTACTGGTTATTTCAAAATGTGTTATGAAAAGCCACAAACGAAATTCTAGAACACAGTTCCTTTACTCAACATCTTCAGTATTAATGAGGAAACAGAAAACAGTAATTAAAAAAAAAAAAAACGGGGCCAGTCAAGTGGCAGAACAATTAAGTTTTCAAGTTCCACTTTGGCGGCCCAGGGTTCGCTGGTTTGGATCCTGGGTGCCAACCTATGCACTGCTTGTCAAGCCATACTTGGTAGGCATCCCACATATAAAGCAGAGGAAGATGGACAAGGATGTTAGCTCAGGGCGGGTCTTCCTCAGCAAAAAGGGGAGGATTGGCGGCAGATGTTAGCTCAGGGCTAATCTTCCTCAAAAAAACAAACAAACTCATTCACAAAGCAAGGTACTGATTATTACAAAGTAGATATATATATATGAACTTCATTCATTCATTTCAAAAACATGTAGTACACACGGATGTCAAGTAACATACAGTGCCAGGTCCTGAGAAGGGACCAGAGTGAAAAGTCAACGCTAGAGAAGAGTATGTTATGAAAAGCTTCCAGGAGAGAAGGCAGGTGCTCAGAAAAAGTAAAGCTAGCAGGCCTGAGGCCGATATGCTTAGAAGGGCCTGCTTGTAAGTCTGGCCCTTGGCTGGCATGTGGGCACTAGGGTTCCCAAGCTGTCCTCAGTCAACAGTTAACAGATAAGGATGGTTCACTATGCCAAAACTGTGTAACAATATGGTTTAGGCTGAACACACCTGCTTTTCTTCTGGGAATCTAGAATTTTGATATGTGCTAAGCAGACAGTAGCCAGAAGCCCCCAGTAAAAACCTTGGGCACTGAATTTCTAATGGGTTTCCTTGTACAGAAACATCACATGCAGGTGTCTGTATTTTCATTACTGGGAGAAGAGCGTGCTGTGTGTGACCCCTCACGGGAGGGAGAAAGCATACGGAAATCACATAGGTTCCTCCAGACTCTGCCTGTGCCGTTCTCCCTTATTATCTAGCTTTATATCCTTACTACATCACTGTAGTAAGTGTTAGCCATGAGTACAACCGCATGCTGAGTCCTATGGGTCCTTCTAGAAAATCTCTGAATGTGGAGGTGGTCTTGGGGACCCCCAACACACAAGATGAGTTTAGTTCCAGGTGATGAACGAATGGGATATAAATTTGTCAACAGAAGAGGCAGAAGGTCATTTCTAGATCAACAGTTTCATCATATACATATTTAACTTACACAAATTAAAGTACATCCATTCAACCAAAGGAAAAAATAATAAAAAAATCATAGAAAGAAAATAAATTTAAATAGTAAGGACCATTCCTTTTCATGGCCCATAATTTTAATTATATGAGGTTGCTGTCTTATCAACTGGTTTCAGAACTTAAGCCTTGCATAAGATGTGACTCCACTGTAGAGAAAGTCATCTCAATGAAAGAATGGTAGAACAGCTTAGTCATTTTGGGAAGAGGAGGCAAGATGAATGATATCAGTAAATTTGGTTGGGAAGACACAGTTAGTAAAACAACAACGGAACTTGGGGCCAGCCCAGTGGCATAGTGGTTAAGTTCACACAATCAGCTTTGGCGGCCTGGGGTTCACGGGTTTGGATCCTGGGTGTGGCCCTATGCTCCACTCATCAAGACATGCTGTGGTGGCGTCCCACATACAAAACAGAGGAAGACTGCCACAGATGTTACCTCAGGGATAGTCTTCCTCACCAAAAAAAATTCAAAAAACAAAATACAATAGAACTCAAAGTTGCCAGTTCAAGTAGGAAAATCAGAGAAACAACAGGAAATAAACAGGAAATGTATGAATTAGGATGTTTTGTCCTTCATCTAACAGAAACTTCAATGGCTAAGACTAATCAGGATGCACCTCCATGGGGGTCATCTTCTTGCATATAATATACTGCTGCATGGAAGACAAACGGAAACTTGGCCAACATCTTGATTCAAGTGGGAAAGATGAAGGGGGATAGATAATGGTGGGCAACCAACATCTCTAATATGCAGGATAGATTATGTGTGGAGGGAAAACTTTGTGAAACGGGAAAAAAACTAAATAGGCTATTACAATGACCTAAATTTGAATTACTAAGGCTCTGGAAAGAGGTAATGGCTATAAAAATGAAAACGATGGGTAACTGCAAAATAAACATCTGGGTATAATCTGTTTAAGAAACTGATATGAGGTACAAGCCAAAGAAAGAGCTGCAAATACTCCAGAATGGCAAGCCTGAGTGATCTGTATCATTGATGCTCATGGGAAACTGAAAGGCCACATCTATTTGAAGGAAAACAGTAAACAGGAAGACAAAAGCCTGGCATTCAACTTGGGAATTTTCATAGATAAAAAGGAAATCTAAAAAGAAATGTCCTTTAAAACTAAAAAACAGAGCCAAGGAGGGAATGAAAGACGAGGGTGGGAGGTGTTGATTTAGAAGCCTTGAACACAAATAAAGCTGGTACCTGATATCTGAAAAGCAGAGCATAGAAGGAGAAAATCAGACAGGCCAACCTTGCAGGACATATGAATCTGAGGCAGACAAAACCAGAACAGACACGCACATTTAAGGCAACCACAGAAAGGAATACAAGCACAAAAATTAAGTGAGATTTATGCTATATGCAAGCAGAGAGGAAAGTAAAAAGTTCCTCTCAAACCTTCCTCCCATAGATGTAGCGCATCAGGTGGCTTGGCCAAGGATCCCAACTCTCCATCTCCTAGCAGTGTCACAATACAGTGAAAAGACGTGAAAATGAGACCATCACATATAAAGCACAGAAGGCCCCTTGAGTGCCAAAGAACGGGATCAGCAAGGGCAACTGACATTGTCCCCTCGAGTTAAGGAGTCTTCAGAAAAAAAGTCTTCTCCAAGAAGCTGATCTCTACTTGCTCCTGCAGGATTTAGGCTCCTCACTCACAATTTCTAGCTAAAGCTCTTATTTCCTATCATCCAAATGAAAACCGAAGGACTGGCTCACAAGGGGCCACAACATCCATGTTGTACACACTTCTCTCTTACCGTAGCTCATTTTCTAGAATTCTGCCAAAAGGTTTATGTTGCCAGGAGGTGGGATCACTGGAACAGGAATCTCTCCCGGCTGCAGACCAAGTGAATCTGGCACCAGTAACTGCTCTGGCAGCAAAAGGCCTGGCAAGGAACACTGGCCGAACCTAGGGCGCAAACACCGCAGCAGAGGGTGTTTTCTGATAAAGAAAGCTGGGGCTCTTCCCTCCATCTGATTTTCTCGCAGGTGGCATTCTAGGCCTGGACCATGAGAGTCCATGGGAGCGAGAACTCCCCTGGAGGCGGAGTCCTTCACAAAAGGAATCTTGGGCGTCCCAAGGGATCCTTCAGGAATGTGGTCCCTTCCAGAGATCTGCAACTTGCTGGACTGAGGCCTCCGACTGCCACTCAGGCCACTTAATCCTCACTCTCAACTCCTCTCACCTCCGAGGCCAGCTCATGGACTGTTTAAGATGAATACGGGTGGACGCTGCGATTATTCAGTGCTTGCTATTGCTGAGTCTGCCATGACATCAATCCTGCTCTGACTACATTTGTTATTTGCTCTCCTGTGGGACAATCTAGTGTCTCCTTCCCGACCTAGTGCCTAAGTGACTGGGTTCCTACCCAGCTTATTTTACACCCAATGTAGTCACTCTGTTCCCTGAATTCCTTTTCCTCAATCCCGACCTTTTCCTGACAGGATCACAGTCTCCCACTGTTGGAATCGCCCAAGGCCAGATGGAGACCAGCCCCAGGCCCTACCAGCTGGCGCTCTCTGGTCCTCTACATGCCAGCAGTCCCACTCTTCTGGGATGGGTGACCTGGATGGTGGATTATAGTTCCTGGGCATTAATTCAGACACTCCTCATAGACGGATCTCCTGGCTTCTCATCTACCCTCGGACTCAAATCTCACCCAAACCTGGACCTGGTTCTGGCTCAGATGCTCTTCCTCTTTCTGAGAAAGAACACCCACCAGGACTTCTGGTCCAGACTTCCCTAGTCTGACCCGCCCTCACTGCCATCAGAGCTTCCTAAACTGTTCTTGCTGAGATGTCAAGAAAAGCTCTTAGATTTGGGGCATGTTCTAACAAGGATCCATTATCTGAACATAAACTGCATTTTCATAATTGAATGTTTTCCACATTGACTCAAAATCTATCTTCAAATCCATGGTCCACACTGCCGTCAGAGTTCTCTTGGTAATTCACCCATCTCCTCACACCAGTGCCTGTTTAGAAACGCCCATTTTCTGCCTAAGTCCAAACTCCTCAGCATCACCTAGAGGACCCGTCACGTGCTGGCCACTCAGCTCAGGCCCTCTCCCCATCTCCCACTGCACTGCACACAGGTACACACCCCACACACCTGGCCCCGGCCAGCCAAGAACAGACAGCCTCTGCCTGCACTGCACACAGGTACACACCCCACACACCTGGCCCCGGCCAGCCAAGAACAGACAGCCTCTGCCTGCAGCAGAGGACCTGGGCCTACATTTCCACCTGAGGGGTGCGCGCACGAGTCAGATCCATAACGACGAAAGGCTCCGGTTTGGGGTAGAGTCAGGCTACTTTTACTGAACATATGCTTTGGATTTAGTCAAGTTCATTCTATGAAAAGTGAAACATGAGAGAAAAGGATCCTGCTTTAAAGAACAAATAACAGTAATAACAGCTAGCAGTTATTGAGTGTTCACCATTTATCAGGCGCTTTGCTAAGCACCTTTACTCTCAGTATATAGCGTAATCCTATGAGGTAGCTGCTACATATTAACCAAGTTTAACAGGTGAGGAAACTGAGGGACAAACAGAATAAATAATTTGTCCAAGGTTTCACAGCTCTTTAAGTGTTGCAGCTAAGGTTCAAACCAAGACAATCTGATTCCAGAGCCCACAGTACACCAGCTCAATATTCTTATAATTTTAGGCATTAGTTGCCAACTAGTAAGCAGAATTCTAAGAAGGCCTCCTCATCCCCGCGCCCTCCTAGAATGCCCTCCTATTTGTGAAACCTGTGAATATGAGGCGATATTACTGCTTGACCGTTTTGTACCACAAAACGGAGATTAGCCTCAGGGGGCCTAACGCAATCACACAAACAGAGTTTTCAGAGTTAAAGACAGAGTTTTCTCTGGCTGGTGAGCAGAGAAGTCAGAGAGCTAGGAACATGTAAGAGATATGACATGAAGGAGAGTCTCCCTGCCGAGATGGACGGACCACAAGCCGGCCGGAGAGTGGCCCCTGAGAGATCCAGGGCCTACAAGCAGTCTCCAGCCGACAGCCAGCAAGCGAACAAGGACCTCATCCCACAACCTAAAGGAACTGGATTCTCCCAGCAGTCTGAATGAGCTCCTACCCTCGAGGCCTCCAGGTAAGAACCCAGCCTCGCCAACCCCTGAGGGGCCTCGGAAGACCCTTCAGCAGAGAAGGCGCCTGTACTTCCCACCTACAGAACTCTAAGATTTTTATCTTGTTTTTTAACAAGGGTGTTGTTTTAAGCCACTAAGTTTGTGGTAATTTGTTATAGGCAACAACAAAAAACTAACACACACTTCTGGTACGAAAATCTCTATGGGTTTTCTACTGCTGCACGATTACCACCGACAGAAGAGCGGACAATCCCCGCTCCTTGTCTCCAGTTCCAAGGGCAGAAGGCAGCAGTGCTCTGCTCAGGGTTTTTGCAGATGGCTCTTTGTAGAAATCTGCCTCCATGCTCATTCCGGTTGTTGGCCAAATTCCAGTTCCTTGAAGCTGGAGGACCAAGGGACGTCTTCATTTTCTTGTTTCTTTCACTTTAGATGAGATGATAAATGATGATTTATAATCTACAAATCATGTCAATTATGCAAAAAGAACACAAATGCCTTTAAATATTATGTAAACGTATGTTTAAATGTAAGGAACTTAGTCTTATATTAAATGAAGAAAGGGGAAGAAAAGAATACAGAAAGGACCTACAATGTATTCTTTCTAAATTTTAACGCTAATTCTTGGGTTAAGAGATAATCAGCTCCTCTTATAAAATTAAAGTATATATGTGTATGTTTCTACATTTCCCATTTCATCAGTTTTCTCCAAATCTTAAACGTTAAATTATGGTTTTTTTACAGTTATTATACAGCCGCCTGAGCATCTTTCACTAGTGTACAGAGATATCAAACTTGTATCAGGAATTTAACACATAAGGGAACTAGTGACCATAAACATTTTTCTATTATTTCTTCACCTCATAAAGACATAATAAACCATTAAAAATACAGATTTAGGGGCCAGCCCGGTGGCATAGTGGTTAAGTTCACACACTCTACTTCAGCGGCCTGGGGTTCATGGGTTCAGATCCCAGGAGCAGGCGTACACACCACTCATCAAGCCACGCTGTGGCAGCATGCCATATACAAAATAGAGGAAGACTGACATAGATGTTCGCTCAGAGCCAATCTTCTTCACCAAAAAAAAAAAAAAAAAACCACAGGTGTAGAATATACTCAAGAGAAGTCAGGGAAACTGATGCTCAAAGGGTATTATGTAACATTGGTTTAAGTTTTTAAAAGTGTGCTCACAAATCTAGGGCTTTCCCCAAGGGAGTGGTTTTAATTTTGCAAGAAACTACCTTTCAAGATAAGTCATCTAAACACACAAAGTGACAAAAACACCTTCTTTGTCAGATATATCATTTCACTGGCAGCAGTTAGCATAAAAGTGAGAAAAACTTGTCCTGTGCACATACAAAAACTCTAATATTAAACTCGAATGACCAGCTCACTGGACTCATGACTTCACCTTCCAAATGTGTTCACTGGCTGAAATGGAAACAAGACTGGAAAGTTGCATGCAATGAACTCCTGCAAGACAGAACAATGTATACATGTGGGTATTATTATGTTCTGTCTCATGAACATACATAACAATTTTCTTTCATAACAAAGCATCCCTCACTAACCATAAAATCTACTGCTTTACTCAGAGATTGCTGCCCTGTTATATTTACCTTTCATAGTTCTCTACTACGGAAATATCCACAGTTCTTGGGCTCTCACCTAGGCAAGCACTGGAAATGTCCTATACAACATCACAATTCTTTAACCAGATGTTTTGGAAAGCTGATTTTGGGGGCGGGGAGGGGCAGTGGTGGCCCTGAGCTAACACCTGTTGCCAATCTTCCTCTTTTTGCATGAGGAAGATTGTCACTGAGATAACGTCTGTGCCAATCTTCCTCTATTTTATGTGAGATGCCACCACAGCGTGGCTTGATGAGATGTGCTACATCTGTGCCCAGGATCCGAACCCCCGAACCCCCGAGACCCAGGCCGCCAAAGCAGAGTGCTCGAACTTAACCACTACACTACTGGGCCGGCCCCCAGAAAGCTGATTTTTAAAAGTTTTATTTTAGAAAGGTAATATGGTGCATTTACAGTGTTTACATAATATTTTCTACAGGATTTGGAACACCATCCCATAATCAAACACATTCATATTTCTCCAAATAAAAGTGTGAACAGTCATGCTAAGTAGGATAAAAACAAAAGGCTACAAACAGCCTTACGTAAGTTCAAGTCAGGTTTTACTGCTAAAGTTCTTAAGAAAAGATGTTTGGTTTTCAGAGCTTTTTTGGATTTCAGATTTCCAGGTAAAGGTCTACGGACTAGAGCTTAAAATGAGTAATCAGACAACCCATTAGAGTCCTTTTTCTCCAAGGGGCGAGATAAATTTATTAGAATGATGACAGGTGCTCTGGCAATAGTACCACGGGAAAGTGCACTGCCACAGAATTAAAGAAAAGCATGCTAATTCACCTGGCAACAGAGATCTTTCACGTGCTAAATCTAGACAAGGCTGCCGGACAGTAGGCACTCTATAAAAGGGCGGCTGGCACTACGACCCCTAAGATGACAGATTTTCTCGGTAGAGAATTACTCCCACAGTCTTTTGACCTGGAAGTAAAGCCCATCGATAAAAACAGGCCTATAATACTAAGACCTACAGTCTCGTCCATACATAAGAATAAATTCGTCTTTGGGTCACCTGCAATCTACTTATTAATACGCAACTTGGAGACAACATGCAAGTCCTGGGGAACTGTCAACACAGCCCTCCTTTGGGTTTTGAAATGTCTGAGATTTGTAAAACACAAAATTACCATCTTAACTGCAGACAAAAGAACATGTACGTGTTTCAATTGATCTCTAGGGCCTGATGGAAGGAAAGATTTTTTACAAACGTGATTCACTGGTCAAAAGTTAAAAAGTAACAAATAGGCACATCAAAACATTAATTAACTAAGCCGTCCTAAAAATTCTTCAAAGAACAAAGTACTTTGAGAGTAGTGATTTATCATACAGTAAGGAAATTATAGGCCAAATCATTAAATGGAATTTATTCAAGTCCATGAACATCAATCTTCTTTATATAAAAAGAAAACATGGTATTCCTCAGGGAGAATTTTATGCAAACTTTCAGCAGCGTTTGCAGAGTCTCCACTGGATGCAAAGAATTTACATGTGTGCTAGTGTTTTTGACTTGTAGGAAATGCCACACCTAACTTTAGAAAAAGCTCATTGAATCCACTTTTTATATCAAAAATAAATTAGAGCTACAATTTGTTACTAAAACGGATCAAACACTAAGTAACCACACAACAGCTTACATACTCAGATAAAATAAATCAAGCTGCTCATAAAGAGACTTCTAGCCCGCCTGTTGTTATTCTCACATTTAATTCACTACATAATAACAGCAAAAGGTCTTGGCAAACATAAAAATGCAAACTACCCTGAATACAAACACAGCCTGTGCTGCTACAACATGAAAGAATCAACAGATGGTTGGCATCAGGAGACTGGCACAGATGCAAAAAAACTAGCAAGGCAAGTAAATAAAAAGACAAACGTGTAGAAATGGAACAAGGTATGTTTGAACCTCATTTGCCATATTGAAAAAACAACCCTCATGTCAACACACAAGTGATCTGGAATTTCTGTTAGGATCTCTGCATCTGAGGTCTTGGGAAATGCTCAGGCTCAGTTGGCCGGTGCAGGAACTACACAATTAAAAAAAGCCTGCCAAACGGTGTATGAGAACACTGTGCAAGGAGATTCGCAGTTTAAAGGGAGGTTGGGGGGGGAGGGTTGGAAGGAGCGGGGAGGATGGGGGAAAAAGGAGCAGAAATGAACAAGAGGAGAAGGTGAGAGGGGAAGAAACTGAAGGGAGGAGGAGGAGAGAAGCAGGGCCTGGCAGCCCCCACTTTGAGGTCAGCCTGCACATCCAAACCCGATTAAGGTTTCTAAAACCATATGATGATGTTATGACCTACAATAGAGAAGGACATATATTCAACTCTTCTACTATTCCAAAAGTCATGAGCAACTACAACGTGTCAAGCGTTATACAAGGCCCTGGGGCACACAAAGACTCCATCACTTTTTCATTTCATTCAATCAACATATTTCGTTTGTGTGGAAATTAATAAACAGAACTCTCATTAAATTGGAGTTCGGAGGCCAAAAAGGGGCAGCTCTTGTGCCCCACGATGATTGCAGAGCCCAACAGGAAGAAAGTCTTCCTCCTCTTGACCAGCAAGAAGCTCAGCCAATGAGAGACTGTCACACCTCAGCCAATGCAAAGCCCTACGCCTGTTTACAATAGCCATCCCAACTTCCTCTTCCCCTCTGAGTTTCTCCTCCCCTTGTTGCAGGGACTTGCATGTGGCCTGACGTGGCTACAGACCCTGAACTGCAGGTCTTTGCTCACCCCGAATAAACCCGTTTTTGCTGGAGAAAACTGGCTGGCTATTTGTTTAAGGTCAACATTTGCACTAAGACATCAAAGATCAACAACATTCAGTCACTGTGACTGAGCTCACAGTCCAGTGAGCTGGGACCCTGACATTCAGAAAATGCAGTAAGAGCACTTGTCTCAGGTATTCAGAGCGCAGTGAGGAGCGACCCCTGAGTCAGTTAGGCAGGAACAAATGGGTGACAAGGGAGGGGACAGTCCAAGGAAAGGAACTAGCAGGAGCAAAGGGACACATGTTGGGGGAATGAAATGTACTATAAAAGAGTTAAGTCTGAAGCAGGAAACATTGAGAACAAGGGTAGAGAGGTCAGCGGTGGGTCAGATCTTGGGCTCCGTATGACACTTGGTGGCACTCTGGAAATAGAATGTAACTCTTCACTGCCCTCGAGTGGATTCTCAGCAGTCAGGACAGCCAGAGTTCCAGACTCTTCCTAAGGGGAGACTGATTCACTCAGTCTAGGTAGAGCTGAACCTGGGCAGGCAAAAACGGACACTCCTATATTTTAGGCTTTTTGTGTAGAGAACTGGTTTCGTCTAGCTTCTCACACTCTCTTGTGCATTGAAGAAAGCACAGAACAGTTTTGACAGATCCATCCTGCCAGGCTGCCATCTACTAGAGAAATATCCTTTACAGCAAAACTCCTACCTTCATCCAGCGCAGCGCAAACACTCCCCACAACAGGAACTCTCCAGCCTTCTGACTGCCAGCAAGGTTTTTCTCACGCTGATTAGAAACAGGCTTCTCTCTAGTTCCACATAACGTTTTGTTTTGTTTTGTTTTGGAGTTCTGTCCTCAAACAGGAAAGCTAAGTCTTCACCCTCTCCCACATGACAGCACTCTAAATCGTGTGAAGACAACGATCCGATTCTGCTTCTGCTCTTCTTCAGGTTAAGAGCCCCAGTTCCAGTTCTTCTTCAGGTTAAGAGTTCCCTCAGCTGATTGATTGACAGGTCAGTTTCCAGACCCTTTCTGAGTATGGCTGCTCTCTGTCCAATGGCAGCTCTTTACCAATTTCCAGATCCACATCTAACACCCAGAACTTGACATGACTCTCCTGATACGGTCTGACCAGTACGCAGAACAACAGAACTATTCTCTCCACTGATCTCAACATTCTACTGCTTTTATTGAAGGCTGGGTTTTTGATCTAGCCACCAAGTAATACTGCAAACCAAAATGTCCATAGAAATCAAGTACACTCAAGACATTTGTAAATAAGTCAAAATCAAGTCTGATATCCCCCATCTTAAGCTTCGAAAATTGACATTACATTTATCCATGCTTAATTTTGTCATATAAGCATTTGGTCCGTCACTGTTTTTACTAACAGTTTTTAAATACTGATTATATATCTTAAAATATTATCTATCCCTCACACTCGTCATGAGGGCTACTATCAAAAAAAAAAAGAAAATAACAAGTGTTGGCGAGGATGTGGAGAAATTGGAACCTGTTGTGCACTGTTGGTAGGAATGTAAAATGGAGCAACCATTATGGAAAACAGAATGGAGGTTCTTCAAAAAATTAACAAATAGACCCAGTAACCTCACTTCTAGGTATACACCCAAAATAATTGAAAGCAAGGTCTCAAAGAGATATTTGCACATCCACGTTCATAGCAACACTATTCACAATAACTAAGAGGTGGAAGCAATCCAAATGTCCATCACCAGATGAACTGATAAACAAATGCGGTCTTTACAAACAAGGGAATAATAATATTTGGCCTTTAAAAGGAAGAAAATCCTTTCACATGCTATAAGATGGATGAATCTTGAAAACATTATGCAAACATTAAGTGAAATAAGCCATTCAGTAAAAGACAAACCCTGTATGATGCCACTTATATGAGGTCTCTAAAGTAGCTAAATTCACAGAAACAAAAAGCAGAATGGTGGTTTCTAGGGGCTGCGGTGGGGGGAGGAAAAGAGAGTTGCTTTTTAATGAGTGTAGAGTTTCAGATTTTCAAGACAAAAAAGTTCTGGAGACCGGTTTCAAAGCAATATGAATACACTTACTACTGAACCGTACACTTTTGAAAAAGGTTAAAGTGGTAAATTTTATGTTATCTGTTTTTTATCACAATAAAAAAATGAAAAAAACCATTATCTATCCCCTACTCTCACCCCAGCTCATACATACCTTGGACTCAACTGAGTATGTACTTAATTTCCATGAGATTTTGATAAAAACATGGAGCAGGAAGGGCCAAGACAGAGCCTACTTTTTAATTAAAACTCAACAACACTCTGGCCATCAGTGGTCAACCATCTGTCAATCATTCTGACTGCAGTATCACCCACCCACATTTCTCCATCTTATGCGCAAAGTTACCATAACAGCCACGTCAAACGTTTTACTCAAATCAAAGCCATTATGCCCATGGGACTCTCTAGGACTTATATAACCATTAAAAACCTTGTCTGACCTAATTCAGACTCTGTTACACCCTACTGGCTTCTAGTGTTTGCCACTTTCCTAACTACTCCCAAATAATGTGTCTGGCATTTCATTCCAAAATTTTGTAGTTGAAGAATTTGATAAGCTCAAAAATCTACCTTTTCCCCACTAGGGACTTCATTTGGCCTATTCTCCATAATTGAAAATTAATACAAAGTTTCTGCAGGAACAGCTATTTTGTTTTTCAGTGCCCAAGTATATAGCTTTTCTGGGACAGGAGTTATGAACCAATTTAAATAGGGACTTTTTTATTAGCTCCTCCTTCATGCATCTTGGGCTATTATGTATACTTTATAAAATGTTTATCCAGATTTAGGATTATTTTCATTAATGAAGATTTTCCCAATCAACTGACCAAGTAAATCAAAATCAGGAACTCAAAAATCCAACAGTCAAAAATTCTACTAATGAAACAGAAGATTTAATGTGTGAAGTCCATAATAAAGGACTTTAACCTCAGATCAACAAAGCCTGGAAAGTGGGAGGAGGAAGCAGGGAAAGTGAAATGTATTCTTTTCTTTCTGTCCCTAGTTACTAGACGAACTGGAGATAAATATGTAGAATTCAAAATGGGATCTTTTCTCTTTTTGTCTTTACTTATTAGATGAAAGAGATTAAATATGTATAATTTAAAATGAGATTTCTGCTTCAGAGTCACAAGAGAAGATTAAAGCAAATGAAATATCATCTGAGTTAAATCCATTCGACTGGTTTCACTTCCTACTACATTCCTAACAGAAAGCCTTAGGTTCGCCAAGAATAAAAGATATTATTTTAATATAAAAACAATAGCCAATTTAAATCAAAGCCAATATACTTAACGGTGAAATGCATAAACACTGACATTAAAATCAGGAGTAAGACAAGATTGCTTATTATTACCAGTATTATTTAACCCTGTTCAGAAAATTCTAGCCAATGCAAAAAAACCAAATACTTTCTTTTTCTTGCCCACTGCTGAAGCACTGTAGGTATCCCGAGGAAGCTGCACCCTGGCAGCAGATGTCTATGTCTTTCTGATGCATATGAGCCTCTGGCCTGGACAGAAAATGTGTACACTCATAGACAACGGCAGTGCCTTGTAGGGAGGAGGTAGGAGATGGCTCCTGCTCTACCTGGCCTGTGGTCAGGCTACATACTCACCTGCCTAGCTTTCAGGCAGCAGGTCCCCACTGAGCTACGGACGAGCTCCCTTCTCTATGAGGCAGGGATGGACAGTGTTCTCTGCCTATGATAATGTCAAGAGGGAGTGGACTGACCCTCCCAATGAACTGACCGGGATATCTCAAGTGGACTGCTGGCCAAATTTGGTGACCTAAAGCATGTGGCCAATCTTCTGCATCTACCTGTGAGCCCAGCCAGGGCCCTGGCTCAGGCCACCCTGGAAGCCAAGGCTTACACCACACAAACACAGAAAACAGATTTAAACAAAGATAGGAAAAAGGTTTCAATGTGCATGCGAACTCCAACTGATCAGTGGTGGCCGCCTAGAGCGCTGTGCTGAGAGTGACTCTGAGACTGCAAAGGGGCCAGGAGCCCCAGTCTTCTCCAGGTGTCCAATGGAACATAGGGTAGGGGTTTCTTCCTAAGCCAGTGTCAGCCCGGCACAGCACTTTAAATACCTCATAGGGCAACCCTGAAACCAGCAGTTCACTTGTGCCCAGGAGGCAGAGCAGCTGGGGAAGGCTGCCTATGACTATGGATTCCGGGGGGGCCAGGTCAAGCTAGAATGGGAAATCACCGAAGTGTCTATGAGGAAACTGGCAGTATAGATAGACAGAGCCAAAGTCAGAACTCAAAGAAAATGGTGGGAATACAATTAATCTAAGGGCAAGAGGAAAGTATAATGCGGACAAAGCAATGCAGTTAGTGACAAAATCAGTAAAAAGCAGTGTAGACAAGGGGAAAAACACAGATGGGTAAGTATTTTGGTAGCTACTCCTTAAATAAAATGCTTCCAGATATTTCCTTTTGCAGAGAATAGCTGCTTGAAAGGGTAGGTACCATGTTGGTCTGGATAAGTAATTTAAGCCAAGTTGTTTCTAAAATACTATTTTATAAAGTTATAAAACCATCAATATTTCAAAATTGTATACAATTTGATCTGCTATAATGTTTATTTTGAAAAGTTCAATGACACAACTTGACTAACATAGTAGGAAACAATTTGAGCATAACACAAATTTTGCATTTGCTATGCACAATTTTGTCTCCCAGAAACACTAGGTGAATAAAGAAAACTACACCCAGTTGAACTGAGCCACACAGAAATACACAAAACACACCCACCTCAAATATACACTACCCTCCTCAGTTCACCACGTTATAAGACACACACACCCACTTCAGGTGTTACAACCTTCCATCTAATTTCAGATAACCCTCCTTCCACCATTTCATAAGAACTCACAAGCTGCAGCCCTTCTGAGTGTACACTGCCACACCAAACTTCAGGCCCTTTTAAAGGTAAACTGACATTTATTGCAATAGTTACGTATTTCTTAACCATTTAACAGGTGTAAAACTGTGCTACCATTTTTATTAGACTCCTATCTTTTATTTTATGTGTCACTGACAAAGTTTTTGTATATCCTGTCCCTAATGCCATGATTCTTATTGAGCAATTCTGCAGGCAGACTGATTTTTAGGAACACACATATCGCGTGATAGCAGGACTGACTGTAGAGCCAAAGAGCTAAAAACAAACAAGGTCTAAAAACATAAAGACCACACAGAGTAAAAAAGTTCAAAACACTTAAGACCATGAAATAAATTCCAAGTCTGATGTATATTCCAGGATAAGATTAAAATTTTATAAGCTTTACTTATCGGAGATACATTTGATGAAAAATCCAAACACTCTATTTACTACAAGTCTCTGGACTCCCCAGGACAGGAAGGAATGCATGCAAAATTTTAGAAAAATAAAAACCACCTCATTCTCTATTACTCTAGGAACTAGGATGTATTCTGCTTTATGTAACTTTAGTAAAATACAGACAGAAATTTACAGTGCCATGTGGGATCAGTCAAATTCAGAAGAATCCTGAAAAACAAAGCAAAACAAACTCTTACACAACATTCTCTTGCAAAACGCAAAATAGTCGAGAGTCATCAAGACCTATCCAGAAAAAATTCATGAGAAATACCACATATAATTTACAATAAATGGGGGAAAAAAAACCTTTTTTTTTTTCCACAAGAAGCATAAAGATTAGCTTGCTGAAAATGACCCCAATGCTAACTTTGAGACAAGGTAGGTTCAACAAGTCAGAGTTCAGAATCATAAGCTTAACAAGCAAAAGACCATGAGGTGAGTTCAGCTATATTTTTATGGCATCGAATAAATAGAGGACTTTGTTCCTGAAACACAAGTGACCTTTACAGGTAGCAAATAGTTTCCTCTTCAAACCCCCGTATTTCTGACCAGGGACCGCAACACTCAAGTTGGAATTGCCAGTGAAATGATCAAGGTAACATTTGTTTAGCCTGGCAGTCATTAGGTGGCTAGTACTATGATAATCACATTCTGTTCCCGGGATAACTTTCCAATCCCACAATTCGGTTGCTTTTCCATGCCTGGTACCAATTTTTAACTCTAGGCTGTTTGAAGAATGATTTCAATTAAAATGACCTTGTCTTTAGACCAACTTCATGTTTACCGCCCAGGATATCATAAAATGTGGTATGTAAGAATCTCTGGTCACATGACAAAGACAAAAGAAGAATAAAATAAAGAACTAGTTTTTGAATCTTTAAAAAAAAAAACTGACCACCTTGTTTTAAGATTGGATGTCAGCGAAGTCACTCAAATATTTGAACTCTCTAATAAATAAATAATACGTGTCCATAATGGTAACTAAAAATTCCAGAGAGAATAATACAATTTTTGAGCAACTAACTTCTACAGACCTTCATTTCTGTGCTTTACTACACCTATAACTCCCTAAGAAACAAACTCTTTGAAGTCACCTCTTGATTAAAAAGCAATCTGCAAGAACTTTCATTAAAAAATAAGCTGATTAACCCAAGAGTAAAAGTGATTCAATGGAGAAAGGACAATCTTTTCAACAAATGGTGCTGGAATAACTGGACACATACATGCAAAAAATAAGCTAGACACAGACCTTACAACTTGCAAAAAATTAGATTTTCAAAATGAATTACAGACCTAAATGTAAAATGTAAAACTTTTATAAAACTCCTAGAAGATAACGGACGAGAAAAGCTAGATGGGCCTTAGGTTTGGTGATGGCTTTTTCAGACACAATACCAACAGTACTGATCCATGAAAGGAAAAACGGGTAATTCAGACTTCATTAAAATTGAAAACTTCTCTAAAAAAAGATACTAGGAAGAGAATGAAAAGACAAGCCACAGACTGGAAGAAAATCTCTGCTGGGATCTAAAAGATACAAAGAATTCTTAAAACTCAACAATAAGAAAACAAAATGGGCAGGTGGAGGAATTGGAACAAGGTGGTCAAAATGTACAATTTTCAGTTATAATAAGTACAGAGGACGTAACGTACAACGTGATGACTACAGCTAACACTGCTGTCTCACGTAAAGGAAAGTTAAGAGAATAAATTCTAAGAGTTCTCATCACAAAGACAAAATTTCTTTTCCTTTTTTCTGTATTTTCTTTTTATCATAGGTATATGAGACAATGGATGTTAACTAAACTTATTGCAGTAATCATTTCACAATATAAGTTAGTCAAACCATTATGCTGTACACCTTAAACCTACACAGTGCTGTATGTCAATTATATTGAAGTAAAAGTGGGGAAAAAAGAATTCTTAAAACTCAACAATAAGAAAACAAAATGAGCAACAGATTCAAGAGACAGCTCACCAAAGACACAGAGATGGCAAATAAGCACATGTGAAAAAACATGCAACATCATAAGTCATTAGAGAATTGCAAATTAAGACAACAGTGGGATACAACTACACACTTATTAGAATGACCAAACTCCAAAATTCAGACAACATCAAATGCTGGGAGGATGTGGAGCAACAAGAACTCTCATTCATTGTTGGTGGGAAGAGAAGATGGTACAGTCACTTTGGAAGACAAGTTTGGCAGTTTTGTTTTGTTTTGTTTTGGTGTGTGCGAGGAAGATTCACCCCGAGCTAATATCTGTTGCCAATCCTCATTTGTTTTTTGGCTTGAGGAAGATTAGCCCTGAGCTAACATCTGTGCCAATCCTCCCCTACTTTGTTGGTGGGATGACTCCACAGCATGGCTTATGAGTGAGCAGGATCTGAACCTGTGAATCTGGGCTGCCAAAGTGGAGCACATGGAACTTTAACCACTCAGCCCTGGGGCCAGCCCAGTTTGGCAGTTTTTAACAAAACTAAACATATTCTTATCATACAATCCAGGAATCACACTACTTGGTTTTTACTCAAATGAGATAAAAATTTATGTCTGCACAGAAACCTGCACACAAATGTTTGCAGCAGCTTTACTCATGATTGACAAAATTTGGAAACAACCAGGATGTCTTCCAATATGTGAATGGATAAGCAAACTGTGGCACATCCATACAATGCAATATTATTCAGCAATAAAAATAAATGAACTAACAAGTCACAAAAAGACATGAAGGAAGCTCAAATGTACATAATTAAGTGAAGGAAGCCAGTAATGGAAAGGCTACATACGATATGATTCCAACTATATGACATTCTGGAAAAGGCAAAACTCTGGAGATAATAAAGATAGTAAAAAGATCTGGACTGGGAGGAGGAAGGCAGGAAGAGGAAGAGCACAGAGGATTCGCAGGTCAGGGAAACTATTCTGTATGATACTGTAACACACCTGTCAGAACACACAGAACTGGACAATACAAATAGGGATAATGTGAACTATAGACCTCAATAATAATATATCAATATTGGCTCATCAAGTAACAAATGTACCACACTACTCCAAGATGTTAATAACAGAGGAAACTGTATGCACGAGAATACACGGGAACTCTGTACCATCCCTTCAATTTTTCTGTAAACCTAAAACTGCTCTAAAAAATAAAGTCTATTAATTTAAAAATACACACGAAACAGAAAAGGAAATAAGCTGAAGCTAAGATCAAGTGCCAAATGTATGTCACAACAATGAAATAAAAGACACACAAATTAAAATGTTAAAGTTTGCTTTCTCCATTAATTTGATCTATGCTACTATCCAACTCTGCCATGAGCAAAGTCCCCAGGAGGAGCTCGGGCTACTCCTGACACCGTCTACGCCAGCACTATCCAACAGACATATACTCTAAGCCACAGATGCAATTTGAATACTAGTCACATTAAATAGGAAAAAAGAAACATTAAATTAATTGTAACACTATATATCCTATTTAACCGAATATATTCACAATATTATCATTTCAACATGTAATCAATACAAAAATTACTAATGAGATATTTTACATTCTCCTTTTTCATTCAAACTCTTTGAAATCACACTTAGAGCATACCTCAATTCAAATGCTAAATTTTAATCAGAAATAATCTCGTTTAGATACGGATTTCATAAAATTTATAATTTGGAAAATAGATTCACAAACCAAGCTGTTCCAAAATACTTAAAATTTTTCCAATAACTAAATCAAGAACCAAAAAGTCACTCAGCTTTTAATATGTTCACATCCACATTGACATCTCCACTCAATTCTCCATCACTTGCAAACTTTATATACTTAAACATTTTTCCATACTGCATTTTTATACTAAAAAGCTAATGTAATGATACAGTAATTAAAATAACCATCTTACAATATATATAAGTACACATAAAACACTATATATATAAATACATGTGTAATAAGTATTTCTTTTTAATTACTAATTATAAAGGTATCAGTAATTCATGCTGTCTGCATAAAATATTCAAATAAACACAATACAGTTATACAAGTGTGTAGAAAAGAATCATTGGATTTTCAGAAAATCACTTGAATTTACTCCACTGACACCAATTAAATCAGTGACATGTTTCTATAAAATATGAAAAACAATGCCCGTGCCTGACATACACCTACAACACAATGGTATCTCAACGAGGCAACAGTCAAGTAAAAGAAGTCCCACCAGACAATCAAGCTGTGTATAATGGAAAAATATTTTACACGGCTTTAGTTTTTTTAATTAATTAAAATTAAATGAAATTAAAAATTCAGTTCCTCAGTCATACGAGCCAGATGTCAAGTGCTCAGAGCCACATGTAGCCAGCTGCTGGCATACTGGACAGCGGGGCTCTGCACATTTAAAGTAAAATAAGGTTATTTCAAAGTGTTATTTTAGCAGAGATCTGAATGCAAGTACGTTACTTAGATTTTCCCCCTTGGCCCTCATTTTTTTTTAGCTCTCCATGCAAAGAAAATAGAATTATTAATTATTATACGGTTAGAAGCTAATAAAGATCGGTTACACTAATCTCCCTAGCACAGCACTTTCTTAAAGTTGATTTTCTCTTATTTTGCTAAATGTCTTCTTTTTCTATTATACAGTTAGAAATCTAAAACAGAGGAAACCTGATTACCTCCAATTTCATGATTTTTAATCTATGCAATAAACACCAAAATTTATACCAATCCCCTCTAAAATTCCCTGCACTGCTAAAGGCTTTACTTCAAAAATGCATACATTCATTGCTCAGAGATCTTTCTAAGGATCTGAATTATTTTCTCTGAAACTAGTCCTAAGGAGTTAACTGAACTTTTGGTATTAAGGACTAAATGTGTTCAGAAAATTATTTAGAGAAACAGCGTTCTTTAAAATGTAATGTCTCACAAGATATCAATGGGTACACAAAATATTAAAAAACGACTGCTAATAGGTGATATGAAAATGTTCTAAAATCAGTGGTGATGAATATACAATCTATGAACCTACTGAGAACTAATGAACTATACATTTTAAATGGTGGATTTGATGGCATGTGAATTATATCTCAATAAAGCTGCTACACAAAAATTCACAAATGCCTCCTACATTTATGCGCAAACTATTAGTGAGAAGATAAGGTTCCCTCGGTGACCACATATTAAATATGTAGTATTACTGCTGCATATGTTGAAATAAGATATGCATAAAAAACTCATGTCACTCCTGTTGCTCTTAAATATGCATGGAAATGGTCACTAAATGCTCTGCAAGATCAGATACACAGAAAAAAGACAATGCGGGACATTAACTTCATGTATATTGCTCTAATTTTTTACATCATGTAGTCGTATGTGACTTGCATAAGAAAAATAAATGTTTTGAAAACATAATAACCTGGTTAATATATGCAACTCCCTTCAGTTACACCTTCTCTCTCCTTGAAATACTTACCCCGACCTCTAGAAGCACTGTTCATTTAACAACTCTAATAACCAAAAAGACTTTTGTTAAGGCTGCTTTCCATGCTCCCCAATCAAAACATCCAGAGAACATGAAAAGAATGGAAGATATAAACACTGGACTTCTTCCTAGACCTTGAGCTGTACCTTCTCTGCCAGGTTTTTTTTTTTTATCTCTCTAGGTAAACCCAGCACCCAATACAACATCTGGGACAGAGTAAGCATTCGAGACATAGTTGCTGAATGAACAAACAATGAATGTGGTCATTCTCATGGGGGACACTGCCTCTGAGTACACGCCCTGCCCATCACCCTTCCTCAAAGAACACTAAACTTGTTCCGACGTCCTACCCCAGCTCCAGGTTCCACCTGCGTGGGTAAGAGTAATCTCATGCCCTTCGCCAGTTCAAGACTGGATATGAGATATATCAGGGGACATCTGCTACAGGAAGAGGGTTCTTGAAAAGGTGTCATTGCTTCTTACGGACACTACCTTGTCTGAAACCTACCTGGTACCTGCCACCAGCCTGAGGATTAAGCCACTAATCCAGTCAGCAAAGCAGAGAAATGGAAAGAACTTGGGTAATATTAACCTAATTAATCAACCATCCCTGAAGCTTCTTAGACCACTGAATTTCCTTATTTGACATAATGTCCTCATTATTTAAATGAGGTGGAGTTGCTGCTGTTTGCAGCCAAATGCATCTATTTGATAAAATTCCTATGGTGCTGTAAGTTGTGATCAGAACCACAAATATGGGGGAAGTATTCCAACAATACAGATACTGGGTTTTTTTTTTTCTTTTTAACCAAACCACTGGGCCTGGATTCCCAGCATTCTTCTAATCATGCCTCAGGTTGAGTGAATGGCCAGAAGCTGGCTGACATACTCAGATAGGAGCCGTTTTGACAACCACAAAACAAATGTAGAACTTCCAGAAGACACGTAACAGTCAATCGCTTTGCTTTACCCCTAACTAGAGGACTAGAGTCAGGGGGGATGTGCTATGACATTGCTTTAGGATTCCCAGCATTCTACAAGGCTTCCTAGGAGGTATTTTTCCACTAATGTCTACACTAAGTGGTTCCATTCAGAACCTAAAACAAAATGCTATCGTCTGCAAAAGAAAAACATTTGGTAAAGAGACCTCTTTGTTCCAAACACCTAAAAGGACTTACATAAACAATAAAGAAAAACAAAAGATTCTAAACAATTGAAAACATTTTTTCCAAAAACTAAAACACATTGGAAACATGGTGCTGAATCAAGTTCCCAAACAGCAGGACAGCTGTAATCACAAAATAACTGCAGAGAAAGAGAAAAACATCTAAACAAAATGTCCAGTTTAATATCCAACCAATCGGCTCCTTTAAAAACCATATTTTGGTCAAATCACCATCTTCAAGACAAAGAAAAGAAAAATGTCTACAAAGTGGGCAAACACAAGGCAGTAAAGTAGTAAGGGAATCAGCAGGTTCCTTTCCTCTAACCTTTAAATTACATGTTTTCTAGAATGCCATTGGCAAAAATAATTTATATATTTATTTAATGTATTTAGAATATCGGATGTTAACTAGATTATTGTGATCATTTCACAAATATCAAATCATTATATGGTACACTTGAATCTAACAGAATATGTCAATAATACCACAATAAAAAATATTTATAGAATATGAATGATTTATTAAATATTAACTAAAGAAACTGAACTTTTATTCAATTATGTTTATGTTCTAGGTACTGTGCTAAGACCTGGGGAGTAAAAGTGACTACGACAATGCCCGTCTTCAAAAGTGTACAATGCAGTGGTCCACTCCATCCTCCCATCGCCTCACCATCACTCACCAACTGCCCTGTCTCTCACAATGTCACCACCTTCCACCCATATGGCTCATGACAAACAACTAAAAGTCATTCTGGACTCTTCCCTTTCAACAAATAATCCATCAGCAAGCCCTCTCAGTGTTAGTTACCCCCGACAACATACACCCAGAAGCCAGCCACTTCTCACCAACTCCACTGCTGGGGCCCAGTTCCAAGCCGCCACGGAATCACTCCTCAGCTAGACTCCTACCTGTGTCCCTGCTGCACTCTCGCCGCCCTAGAGCCTGCTATCCACACAGCAGACACAGTGCTCTTCTCAAGGCACGAACAGCATCACATCATTCTCCTGATTAAATCCCTTCAATGACGTCCTTCTGCCGCTAGAATAAACCTCATGATCTGACCCATCACCACCTCTCTAGCCCTATGCCCTACAACTGGCACCTCATCCACTAACCACTAGCCTCGCTGGCTTTGTTTCTGTCCTGTGAACAGGCCAAATTCATTGCGTCTCTGCTACTCTCTGAGTTCTTCATCCAGGTCTTCTTCATATGGCTGCAGTCTCATTGTTTAGGTCTCAGCACAACCTGACAGCCCAGCTAGAAACTCATGGCCTAGGCACTTTACCCCACTGTTCTGTTCTATTTTATAAAGTAAACTTTTTGTTGAAGTATAAAGCAATTCCAAAAAATGCAGAAACTTAAGTGTGCAGTTCAGTGAATTCTCATAAAGTAAACACACCCATATTACCAGCACACAGATCAAGAACAAGCACGCTAGAAGTCCACCCAGGTCCCCACTTCCACTCACTATCCTCACAATGAGGTGACCACAAATCCTGAAGCATAATTTCATAGATTAGCTTTACCCGTTTCTGAAGTTTCTATAAACTGAATCATACAGTATGCACTCCTGCCTCCAGCTTCTTTCAGTGAACGTTATGTTTTTGAGATTCGCCCACCTTTCCAGTTGCGGAGCATAGTTGTAATGCAGTCATTATCATAAAGCTTTGTAACACTTCATTTCATGAATATACCACAATGCATTTGTCCATTTACTTGTAGGTGAACATCTGGGTTACTTCCAGTTTGGAACAACATCTCATCATGCTGCTATGAGAATTCTTGTATGAGTCTTTTAGCAAAGACTCATGAGACCATGTCTAATGGAATTGCTGCATCATATCATATGCATATATTCAACTCTAGTCCGTACCACTTAGGTTTTCCAAAGTGATTGTACCAATTAAAAAAACCCAGCATAAGTGTATGAGAGTTCCAGATAATCCTTGCAAATATTTGACATTCTCTCTCTTTTTAATTTTGCTCATTCTGGTGAACATATCTTGGCATCTTGTGCTTTTGGTTTGCGTTTCCTAGACAACTAATGGAGCTGATCATCTTTTCACGTATATTGGCCATTCGGATATCTTCTTCTGTGAAGTACCTGTGCAAGTGTTTTGCCCATTTCAGACATATGCGTTATAAACATCTTCTCCCCCTCTTTCATTTGCTTTTTCATTCTCTTTATGGTATCTTCTGATGAACAGTTCTTAATTTTATGGTTCTCCAATCTATCAATTTTTTCTTTTACAGTGTTTCTTATTTAAGAAAACTCCACCTACCTTAAGATTATGAAGGTATTCTCCTATGTTTTCTTGTAAAGGTTGTTTTTACCTGACATGTTTATATTTACAATTATATGAAATTGAATTTTTATTTATGATGTGAGTTAGGGGCCAAAATTTTTTTTTTCCATAAGGATATCATTTCGACCCAACATTATTATTGAAAATATCATCCTTTCCCCACCATATTATTAATGACATCTTTGTCAAAAACAATGTCTATTTGTCCATCCTTGTCTCAAAACTATAGTATTAAATTAGAATTCCTCTATAATAAGCCTTGCTATCCAATAGTGTGAGTCCTCCAGTTTTGTTCTTTCACTTCAAGGCCACCTTGGTAATTCATGGCCCTTTGGATTTTCACCTAAATTTTAGAATCAGTTTCCACCAAAAAAAAAAAATCTTGCTAGGATTTTTAACGAGCTTGCACCTTTTGAAATCTATTGACTTGTGCTTTATGATGCAGCATATGGTTAATTTTGGTAAGTGTTCCATGGGCATTGTTTGATCAACTGTCATTGGGTACAGTGATCCACTAATGTCATTTAGGTCAGATATATTGATTATATTGATCAGATTATCTATCCTTTCCAGTTTTTTTGTTTTTTTTTTTTTTAAAGATTTTATTTTTCCTTTTTCTCCCCAAAGCCCCCTGGTACATAGTTGTGTATTTTTAGTTGTGGGCCCTTCTAGTTGTGGCATGTGGGATGCCACCTCAACATGGCTTGACGAGCAGTGCCATGTCCGCGCCCAGGATTCAAACCGGTCAAACCCTGGGCCGCCGCAGCAGAGTGCGCGAACTTAACCACTCGGCCACGGGGCCGGCCCCTATCCTTTCCAGTTTTATCTTCCTGCTTCTTCTACCAGCAATTGGGAAAGGCATGTTTAAGTGTTCCATTGTGTGTTTGTCTATTTCTACTGCTGCTTCAAGTTTTGCTTTCATATTTGGAACACATATATCTTCTGGTGTATTGACCCTCTTTTGTTAGTAATGCTTCTTCCTTAAAGTCTACTTTGTCAAATACTAGTAAGGTTACAACTGATTTCTTTCCATTTGTATTTATTTATCTTTTTCCATCCTTTTATCTTCAGGCTTTCTGTGTGTTTATATTTTAAAATTGTCTGTTAAGGGGCATCAGGTTGGTTTTGGGATCCAATCCATTAATAATAGTCTTTTAATTGAAGTACTTAGTCCACTTAAATTTAATATAACTAGTGATCTAGTTGGATTGACAGCTACCAACTTAATATATACTTTCTATATGACCCAGTTGTTTCTTTTTCCTCACTTCTTTCCTGCCTTGTGCATTAATAAAATTCTTTTATTATCACATTTTTTCCTTTAGTTAGTTAAAATAATCTTTTACTATTCTTTTTGATAATTTTATTAGATAAATTTACTTGATAATGCTAGAACCTTGAACTCTTTCATTCCATTTGCTTCCTCCTGCCTTTCAAATTGTTCTTAACATTATATAAACTGCATGCATTTTTAAACCCACAAAACAGTACTATAACTGTTTAGTACCATCGATATTTACGCTTACTCACCCACATATTTACCCTTTGTTGCTCTTCACTCTGTCCTGCATTTCCATCAGGATTCATCCTCCTTCTTCCAGAAGAGCTACCTTCACTTTATTATTTCTTTGGGTGAAGGTCTGCTGGTTTTTGCTTGTCTGAACACATCTCTATTTGCCTTTAATTTTTTTGACAGTACTACTTATGAAGCAAATCAAATTTGAAAGGTCTGAAATTTATCTGTTCCAAGGGAAAAGCATCAAATCCCTTATATATACATTTATAACAAAGAAATCTATATATACTTTTAAAGTTTAGAGCTGAGTATTGTCTTTCCTTTCCCATGAAAGAAACACAAAATATAAAAATGAACAGGAAGAAAATAACAATGAAGAATATCAATTCCAAAATATCTTACACCTATTGGATGATTCTCCATCAAGTGGTAGAGCTCAAGTCATCATTAGCAGAGAATTTTATTTTAAAGTTACCACGTTAAACTTTAATTAGGATGCCCAAGGAGAAGCCATATTAAGCCATGTAGTCAAAATATCCACTTAATGGATCATCTTTTTAATTTCCTTCTGCCCCATTCTCTCTCTCCTCTCCTTCTAACACTAAAATGCCTAACATCTCAAACCCATCCTTTCCTCATTTGATATAATTCCATTTTATTAGATTTTTTTATTTAACAAATTGCATGTACATGGTGATAATGCTAAATGTCCATATTCATCTATAGACACAGTGTAATTTCTAAGCCCCTTAGAGAAAGAAGTAAAAATCAAGAATTTTAAGCACAGGAAGAATAAACACCCTCCAACTTTCAGCAGAGCAAAGGGAGAAAATTTTCATTTTCCCAGAGTGGGTAATGACGTGTTAATTCCATATCACTATAGTCACAATTTCTGAGACAAGAAGGGCTAAAAAGGAACATAGATCAGAAATGGGTAGAGATTTTTTCCCATTGTATTTTGCTCAAGATAGTCTCCCACAAAATAAGTGGAGAATCCCATCATAAAGAGAAGAAAAAAAATAAAGAAACCTCATTAGAACAAGGCAGCTGAGCAGGAAAGGGAAAAAAAAATAGGAGAAGGCAACTTGTTCCCAGAGGATATAAAATTTTAAAAAGTAAAATGAAGGTTGGAATCTATTCATATTCTACTAGTCATCTTCCTCTTCAACCTTTCTCCTTCTTCCACATCATCACCATCTTCTTCTTCTCCTTTATCCTCAGCCTCTTCACCATCAATATCTTCCAAGTCTTCTTCAGCATTATGAACATCGGCGTCCTCTCCTTCTGTATCATCCACATAAGGAGCTGCATTGTACTTTATGAGATTTAGCCAAATAGTATCTTTGATGATACTCTCCTAACTCACCTGCATCAGCATCCAAATCATTGGTGAACCAGAGGAAGAAGCTCAAAGAGTTTTCATGCTACTTCTTCAAGACACGTTTATTTTATGTCTGATCAGAACATTTTATCAAGTCCTTCCCAGATTCCCATCTGATTTCAGTCAACTTGGAAGATGAGTCGCCACTCTTACTGAGATAAAACGTATTGGAAAGAACTTTATTTTAAAGTAAGAATTTTCCTCAAACTAAAAACCTATTCTGTAATAGGATTTAAAATCTTCAAATTCTGTCACTTCAGTTCCGACAAAATAATTCAGCATCTCTTCTTCCGCATCCCCAAGGAGGGCAGTCATTTGCAGATGGTCAACAAACATCACCTCTAAATTTGGGAATTGGGAGACCAGTTATGACCTCTTTTGAAAAGACTGAAGAGTTTGTGACATTTTTGTTCTACTCTGAAAATTTCCTCACTGGTTTGTTTGTAACGTCCATATTTCAACACATACATCTGTGTACTTAACAACTATGTATTTAAATGCTTCCTATTGTTCTTTCCTCCCCTTCAGTGAATCCAGAGTAGCAAATTTTTCTTTTGGCTAGGATTTGGAAGTGGTCTTGGTTTCCTCTTTGGAAGAGTGAGGGAAGACTTACGTTCAGGGCTAATGCTATGAGAAAGTCCACAGCACCAGTCCCACAGAGGGATGGTCACAGATGGAGAGATTCAGAGAACTACACCTTCACTTTTCACTACTTCCACTGGGTACAGAATTCTAGATTGGCAACGACTTCCTATCACTTTAAATATACTATTCAGTTGTCTACTATATTTGGCACCTTTTTTGCCTTCTCTTTAAAAGTCAGTTATCAGTCTTTACTGTTGTTTTCTTAAAGGTAATGTCGCTTATTTTTTTTCTGGCTGTTTTTAAGATTTTCTTGATTTTCAACAGATTTACTAAGATATACCTAGGTGCTGGTTTTTTTATATGGATGTTGCTTGAGGCTCACAGAGTTTCTTCGATTTGTCAGGTAAAGCTTTTTAACAGTTCTGGAAAATTCTCAGCCAGTAGCTCATCAAATTTGCTTCTGCCTCATTTTCTCGCTCTTTTTCAAACACTAAAAGATCCTAACCTTACAGACAGATTAGATATTTTCACTGTCTCACGTATCTAGTTTTAGTCTCTGTGCTTCATTTTCAATATTTTCCATTGACTTCTTTTCCGCTTTTCACTACTCCTGGCTTTTGCTAACATCTAATTCTAACATCTAATTCAAACACTTAGTTCTCAATTTTAGTTATTATATTTTTCTTTTCGAGGATGTCCATGATACTTATACATCTCAATGTTTTAGTAAAATTCTCCATCTTTTCATCTGTTTCATCTTCTCTTCCATTTGCTAGAACATCTCAATCATGTTTATTTTAAAGTCCACACCTGCTACTGCAATCAATATCAGCATCATCCTACGTTAGTTTCCATTGTCCAGCTTTTCTCTTGGTTTTAGTCATATGGTCCTATCTCTTAGCATCTAGTCATTTTTTATTAAGTGCTGGACACTGTATATTAAAAAATTTTAGAAAATCTAGATATATTTCTCCAGAATAGGTTCACCCTGACCTCTGAAAGGCAGAGGGAAACTGTTCACTTTAAGCCAATCTGGGAGTGAGCTGATTCAAGGCTGGGTTGCAGCTGGCAGGCTTCAGCCGGCCTCAGTTGAGCCTCTTCCTACAGCACAGCCCTACAGTGCTTCCAACTGAAAGTCTGATGTGCACTGATGGTCCTCTGCAGCAACGTGAGACTGCAGAACATTTTGCCTCTTGGAAATGTATGGCTTAACTATATAGCATTCTACCATGCCACTTCATAATTCTTGCAAATGTCTTGAGGAAGAGTTAGCAATATTTTTGAGTTCCTTTGGGTATTCAATATTGTCATTCCAACTTCACAAGAGCGCCAAAAGTGATACCTGTTTCTCCATGCTCCAACACTAACCCTCTACATGGGCCGAGGTCAGATTTTCAGCCTCTTGCCCACATCCAGAATCAGCACAACTCTGACCACCTCCCCAAGAGAAAAGAGGCTGTGGATTATCACTTCACATCTCCCCAGCTTTCTCCTCTCTCAAGCTTTAGTCACTCTGGGACTTCTTGCTTTCACAACTCTTTGACGGCCTTACACAAACTATTTTTATACTTAATCCGTCTTTTGTAATTGTTCTCAGCAGTAATATCAATGTGTTCAAGTTAAGTATCTCTTATTTGAGATAAGTTTTCTTGCCCTATTTTCTTTATATCCATATCACTACCTATCATTTTATTACTTTTTAAGGGTGTTTACATCTATCTTTCCCTACTGAAACATAAGCCCCAAGAGAACAAGGGCTTTACTGCATCCTGAAGGCACAATCAGACTGAAGATCCCTTGACTCTGGTATCCTTCCTGTTTCTATCAGCCTTCACCTACCCGCCTATTTTTGTTTTGTAAAGAACTTCAAATGGCCTCATCATTTTTCAGTAGGAGAAAAGAGAGAAACGAACTCTACATGCACGAATTCTCAGTCAAGAACTCTTACTCCTCCTGTTCACATTTCCTCACTTTCTCCTCCAGGAGACAGGGTGTCTCTCCTTCACTTCCTTCTCTTCAGCTGATTGTCGAGACCCTGACAGTCATTCCTCTCTATGCCCAACACCCAGCCACGTAGGAAGTAGACCCGCCATCAGACTCAGGGTATGCCTTCCACAGCAGGCTGACACCTGTCCTTCTCCCACACTCTCTGGTATCCTCCAATCTAAATATGCTGTAAACTGAGTCTGTGAGTCAGGCCACAATTCTCCATGCAGATGAGGAGCAAATCTATTCAGAATCTCCTTTGCGGGCCCAACTCTTGCCACATGTGGTACAAAGATCAAGAATTAAGCAGCAGAGTATAAATTTCACACTCTGACCTTGGATCCTAGTCACATTCTCCAATCCAGCTTTTCTGGAGCCATGAACTTAGTTATTGTGTGCTCATTAATGAGGTAGATATTTTTAAATCATCTGGCTCCTATCTGTTCTTCCTTGATTAGAACTAAGGAGAAAGGGGTTACTAATTAGGGACCATCACCAATGTATAAGTGAAGTGGGGACTAGGGGTTGGGAAGAAAGTTTCCAAAAACAGAAGAAATATAGTTTCCCTCATCAACTCTCAAAGGGATAGATTTAGAAAAATAAATTAACATAAAACTTTTTAAGCACCATTAAGTCAGCCTCATGCAGGTAAAGCAGACTGCTCTCACTGCACTTGGTGTGTCCCACAATGTGTTACTTCTGGAACCCTTCCAAGACCACAGGCTCCTTAAAAGCAAGAGCTTAGCCTTTTTAAAAAGCAAAGTTAAGCCCTGTTTTGTTGTTTTCCTAATGTCCTTGTGTTGAGACAGATACTTTTCTACTAAGTTATCAATGACATAATTGTAAGAAATCAATCTGTATCTAAGTAAAACAGATTTATTTTTTCCTATAAAAACATAACCCAGAATTTGGATATTTCACTTGAATCTCAAGTATTTATCTGGCTCCTTGGGATTCTGCATGCGAGTTCTTAACTGGCTAACAGCAAGAACTTTTTGCCCACAGGAGACCATCCAGTATTTCTAAACTGTGGCATGGGTTCTGGCTCAACCTGCATCAGATCACAGCACTGAAAACCCAACTGCACCAGCTGAACTGCTCAGAGACGGAGAGGCAAACACGGGTCCAGCAAGAGTGGAGGAGACAGACAAGGAGAGGGTTGAGACCTTCACGATCTCAGAATAGATGCAAAGTTCAGGAATGAATGACTCGACTGGAAACGTCAGGACAATGCCAAATTCTGAGAACTTACCAGGCCAGTTTCTACACAAAAACCTCTTGCAGGCAATGTAAGAGGACGCTTTGGAAAAAGAAGGGAAGACCCACTGCCAAAAGCAGAGCTGTTTGGAGGATTCAAGCAAGACTGGATTCACCAGCAGCCACTTTGGAATACCTGAATAATAGGCTAAGAAGGTGGCAAGGAAAATGTACAATCTGTGTGCATTCCATAGGTGCCAAAACTTAAAGGTCTGTGCTGGAATCATAAGAGCCAGTGCCTGGAAAGGTGGTATTTGAACTGTGGTTTGAAATACAAAGAAAATATTATAGAAAGAGAAGGCCTTGGAGATTTAAAAACAAAGGATCACCGAGAGTTCTAGCAACAGGACATGAATGGATTTTGCTCTTACAGCAAGTGTGAGGGGTAGAGAGTGGAAGGAAACGCATCCCAAGCTCCAAACCACCTGGACAACAGCAGACAGACGTCTAATCAAGGAAAGAACAGAAGACGATACAGACACCTGGGCACATGCCACTGAGTGATCACTGGAAGCATTTAAACCAGGCTCTGGTTTCCAACTTCAAGCTCTACAATTGGCCTGAGGCCTAAGAAATCCAGAATTGTTCTGCTAATACACTTAATTTTAAAAGAAAAGTAAAATTCTGAGGTTATCGCGAAGCCTTAAGGACAGAGGAGTCTGAGTCTCTTCAAGGCCCCCATCTCAAATCCTGCGGCCAACACAGACAGAGGCTGAGGTGCTGGGGAACGCTCTGAGGCGGTGGCATCGGTAATGTGCAAGCTGCACCTTCAGAGGCAGAGCGGGAGGTTACAGCAGACAATGTCACTGCTCCCCATGGATCCCCTCAGATGCCTTTATTCCCCATCCCAAACTAACACACGCCAGGAGGCTCAATGCTAACTGGCGCCTCCAAGTTCCCTGGTATGAAATAGCCAGCCAGGGGTCCCAGCCCTGTCCACCAGCACTGTTGGCACCTCAAGTATAAAGTGAGGCAGAGCTATGCCATACGCTGTCTCACATGACATCATTTTGCAGACACTATCCCCACTATCTGGCTCATGTTCCATAACCACAACATAGGTAACTATCGGCTTGAGGAGGACGACTCCCACTAGAGAAGTGCAGGTGGTGGCTTTGTAGCTATGTTATGGGGCATACTGGAAACGACTTGAAGCAGTCCCAATTCACCCACCAGAAGCCGGGAGGCTCATTACCTCCCTACGAGAGGCCCCAAAGGGTCCACGAGGGGAAGACTGTAGTGGAAACATTCTCCCTTCTCTGTGCTCCCTCTGAATCCTGGCACCTCCAAAGCTAAAATAACAGAAAGGACTTTAATAGTATAGCTCAAGGCTGGGAAGCAGCTCACTCAGTTAACATAATAAGGACTAGGATTACAGCAGGCAGTAACCTTTACAGTTCAATCGGTGCTGATCTTTTGTTCAGTGTCCCCCCAGAAGACATACAAAGCGAGCTCTTTCCCCAGCCCTGGCCAGTGGCACAAGTGGACCAAGCAGAGGATGGCTGACAATCCACACGGAAGACCAGACTACGAGGAGGAAGACCCAGAGGACAGAGGGGAAAGGTACCCGAGCCAAGGGGTTAAAGGGATCAGAGGTCTTAGGTGAAAGAGCAGGCTTGAAGGGGTCAAGAAGACTCTTCATCAATATCTTTCTAAAATATGTACAAAGCACAAATATGACTTACTCAAAACGAATATTGATTTTATTAACATGAATATTAAATAAGGAGTAAAATAAAATAGAGAACAGCAATCATTATGTGAACGTAACACTGCCTGAACATAAAACGTATAAAATCAATAGCTCCTTGGGTGGCAGAATGAGAGAGACTGGGGATATTAGTGGCAAAAACGAAATAATAATGTAAAGACATTAAAGAACCACGGGACTAAATGACGCAAAACTGGCTGATCTGCTGCTGCACTGTCAACTATGTAATAGTACAAAACCAGCCTTCTTTTTCCAGTTTTATTGAGATTGACATACAGAACTATATAAGTTTAAGTGTACAAAAAAGTCGTCTTCTTAAGTTTCCTACATGCAAGTCCTTCCAAAATAAAAATTATAATCATTATCTGCTTAACAATGCTTCACAAACAGCTGTGCAAAACATTAGCCTGACCATCACACTAAAATTTTCAGAGACAAAACAAATATCAAAAGCCATTAATAGCCTCTTAAATAATTGCTATTTTCATCATTTATGACTTACTTAGGTGGTATCAATTTTTTTTAGCCACATAAATGTTTGATTTCTGAAAAGCTTCACGGTAAAAAAATTAACTGCTGAGAAAATTAACACCTTATAGAAAAATAGTGAAAACCATTAAAAATATTTTTAGACTCATAAAAAGAAAGAAAACAGCACGAAGGCAATATCAATAACATTTTCCATTTGAATTATGAATTTCCATTTTCCATCACCTGCACTGCAGAAATCTTTCAAGAATCTTTTAAAGCACACTACTCTCCAGGGGCCGGCCCCGTGGCCAGGTGGTTAAGTTCTCGCACTCTGCCTCGGTAGCCCAGGGTTTCGCCGGGTTCAGATCCTGGGTGCAGACATGGCACTACTCATCAGGCCATGCTGAGGTGGCGTCCCACATAGCACAAACAGAGGCACTCACAACTAGAATATACAACTATGTACTGGGGGGCTTTGGGGAGGAGAAGGAAAAAAAAAAATTGGCAACAGATGTTAGCTCAGGTGCCAATCTTTAGGAAAACAATTTAATTGCATTTTTAAAAAAATAAAGCACCCTTCTCGCCACCTCCAGCAATATAGGTGATGCTTAAAAAATATATTTTGCTTGTGGATAATACACTATGACAGATTCAGGGGTCCACTTGGCTGGGCTGGAGTACCCAGTTATTTATTCAAATACTAATCTAGGTGTTGCTGTGAATGTATTTTGTAAATGTGGTTAACATCTGCAATCAGTTGACTTTAAGTGAAGGAGATTACCGTCAATACTGTGTGCGGCCCTCATCTAATCAAATACCTTAAATGCAAAAACTGAGGTTAGCCAGAGAAGTTCTGCCTCAAGACCACAGCACCAACGCCTGTCTGAGTTTCCAGCCTGTGGGCCTGCCCTACAGATTCCATCCTGCCACCCCAACAATCATGTGAGCCAATTCCTTGAAATATATATAGATTTCCATGCTATTGGTTCTGTTGCTCTGGAGACCCTAACTGATAAACACACACTCGGAGAGACTTTTTACATGTAGTTCTCTATTCCAGGATTCTACCCCTTTCTGATTTCATGATCCCCCTTCTCTTGGCCCCACCTACACACATCTCAACTCCCAACATCCTCATGGAACCCACCAAATACAATCTTTGGGACTGAGTTTTCTTTTCCACTTTTTTGTTCCAACAATCTCTATACCTTTACTCTTCTATTTCCATCCCTCAGGCCCTTCTTTTTCTAATGACTAGAAAAGAACAGCAACAAATATGATGAGCACAAACTAGGATGAAAATTCTCCTAATATACAGACACACATTTGCATATATAGATTAGAGAAGCTTTAGATTGTAAAAGGTAAGTGTGATAGTTCTTTAAACACATGTTTTTAAAGGTAAGAAACATTTTAAGGTGAGATTTTCATTCCAACATGGAGCTCAAAATTGTTTCTATGCAATTAGAACCGCAATAGGGAAATAAAAAGTTAAAGTACAATTTCATCTACAGAAATCAAATTCTAAATCCAGTACAAGAACATGGTTATTTTGAAATCCAAACATCCTTATGCATGGAAAATTTCCTTTTCGATAATGAACTAAATAAATTTCAGAGTTCTAGAAGAATTGTCTATTAAGGTATATCAACAGTACTTTTTTTTTAGTGCTTAACTTTAAGTTACTCAGTTTCCTTAATGGAACATTTAAATGTTTAAATAGTCAACTGGAATCAATATCTATTAACGCAGGCTTGTAAATCCATTAAATAGTGTAAAGAGAAGCATATTTAAAATATCAACACATCCTCACCTCCCACATCAACCTGTAATCCATATTTTCATCCAAATCTTCAGGCATTCTCTTCTCTCCAGCAAATGGTCCAAACTTTTCACCCTGAGTAGTGATAATTATATTGAAAAAGGATTAGTACAATAATCAAGTTACTAAAATTACTATTTGTCTTCTGGAAAATTGTTTTTCTCCAAATCTTCATGCCCAATGATTAAGACACATTGAAAATATTAACTAATTTACATAACACAAAATATTTACATAGTTAAAATCCAGCTTAATCTGTTTTTAGCCTAACAGCTTAAATCCACAACACAGGAGCCGACAGAAGAGGGTTAAACTCTTTAACATTCAAGTTCTGACAGGGCGCTGAACACTGTACTTACGTTTCCATCCTCTGCCGCCTGTGGCAAGTGGTCCTAAAACCATAGGCATTCAGTTTTGCCTGACTTCAGAGACAACCCACCAGGCAGAAAATCACCTGGTTTCCATAAAAATTATAAATTCACCCCAATTATGAACAAGAAAGAAGTAGGCTTGCCATTCTCCAAGGAAGACTGTTCATTAATAAGGTTTCAATTCTCCTGCCAGTCTTTGAAACAGCCAAGGGGGCACACTCTAGACTAGCGTTTCTCCAAGCACGTACCAGGGTTTCTCCAAGCGTGTGCTTTGAAGCCCACCTGCGTGAGATCACCAGTGTCTCGTGTCAAATACAGAAGCCTGGGCTTATTAAAATCCGGACCTCTGGGTCAGCCTCGTGGCCGAGTGGTTAAGTTCGTGCGCTCCACTTCAGTGGCCCAGGGTTTCACCGGTTCAAATCCTGAGCACGGACATGGCACCACTCGTCAGGCCATGCTGAGGTGGCATCCCACATGCCACAACTAGAAGGACTCACAGCTAGAAATACAACTAGGTACTAGGGGACTTGGGGAGAAAAAGCAGGGGAAAAAATAAAGATGATCTTTAAAAAAAAAAATCAGGATCTCTGGGAGTGGATGTGGGAAGCCGCACTGGACAAGTTCCCAGGTGAGACCAGGAGTGGCTGGGCCCCAGGGAAGTTCAAAGGGTAAACAACACTCTTCTCATTATGGCACCCAATCCAGGGACTGGAGAGACAAGAGTGGGGGTGTGTCTGTCCAGCCAGACGGTGCAGAAATGCATGCAGAGGATACAAACCACTCGGGCCTTTGTGAGCATCCTTCAATGACTGTTCTTCAGTACGACCCTTCTCTCCACAAGGAGATGGAGGAAGAAAAAGCCAGAAAATCTCCAGGGGAACTTTTGATGAACATTGTTAGGGGAAAAATAACCACCAACGCAATATTTCAAGGAATACAAATTACTTAATGAACAACAGAAAATCCAACTCCTGGGAATAGTAAAATGTTCAAGCTCAAAGGAATTACAACTAGCTAACCCAGCCCCTTATTTTACAGATAAAGAAAGAGGTCTTGAGAAGCCACAAACAATGGCAGAGTCCCGAAGATCTATTCTTTAATGGTAAATTGGGGGCAGAAAATAGCTACAGAGATTCCTCAAATGAAGACTATAATCCTAAATAACCCAAGCACAAGCACACAAAAGAAACAGGGAGACCGTTACTTATAATAACATAGAGTCATTGATGCAAAGTTTAGAGAGCAAATTTCAGAGAGGCTGGAGCTGGCTCTGCTTCTCCATCCTTCCATGCCTCACTAGCCACTTCATGCTAAACCTGGCACTCAGCATCACTTCTCAGACAGACACAACAGCCCCAAAGATGCTTTCTTTAAAACATAACCATTTCGCACATCAACATGGGACCCTACCAGTCTTTAATGGCCTTTAAGCAAAGCTGTTTAAGAATCAAAAGAAGAGAGGAGGGAAATTAATACTTACTGAAATAGTATGTGCCATGCTCCAAATAATCCTATGTGAGAATAGCCCCTTTTAACAACAAAAGAATCTGAGACTCAAAGAGTTTAAATAACGTGCTTGATTAAGGTCAACGACCTACGAAAGGTCAGAGAAAGGATTAGGAACCAGGGGTTTATCCTGAGCAGACAGCTCAGGCACTGTCCCCTTCCCCAAGCCCCCTGACAAGTAGCTGGATGACCCGGTGCCCAGGCAGCCTCTCCTCTCAGCTTTCCACCGACTACAACGTTCAGCAATTCCACGGGCGGAGCCTTACTTACCATAGTCACTCAACAGGGTGACTGCTGAACTGAATGAAGAAACTGACTGCCTGATGTTAACACCAATCTGGAGGGCCGACAAGAAAATAAGGTGTGTTTTTGGTAATAAATTTGAGCATTTGATATCAATGCACATAGTTCAACTTTTTAGTCCACTTTGTCATGGGTAAGCCTCATCAATAACTGCAGAAGGTAAGTAATAACCTGAGTACACACTTCCCAACGCAACTGATCTATCCATGCCAGAAAGTTCCTCGGTGAGTACAAATTTAGAGGAAAAAAAATTGAATTGATCAATTCAGTAGTGTTCAAAAGACTGCAAGGGGAGAAATGGAAACCCAAAGAAATGCACTGGGATCAGAAAACAAGCCTGCCTGGATGCAGGCCTCTAAGATTATTAGAGGACTCACAGCTTTGAAAATTCAAAGTAAGAATCAGGAGGACTCTAACTTTAATGACATTATTAATAGTGAACAATCACTCTAGCATAAACTCAAACTACCAAACTATAATAAATATGGCTTTCAGGTTTTTCCCTACTGCCCTTACCCTGTACAACATACTCCCATATTTTCGACTCTATTTTACCGCCCTTTTTGAAAAATACTACTTTTGACTCAATAAATTAACTTCACAACTCACCGGTGGGTTGCAATCCACAGTTTGAAAGACAATGACATAAAAGCACAGACAGAGGGGGCAAATTTATAAGGATATTTAGCTCTCTGGATTTGATGAGATTGCCTTCAAAGCACACTAGTGAGTGTGTGTTAGAATGATTTAACCAAATAAACTTAAGATTTCGTGGCTGCAAGATTACAAAAATGTTAATAGCCAACTCTTATATATCCACAATACTTGTGGTAAGAGACACGGAAGATAATTGAAACAAATTATATTTGGCTTTTCATGAAGATTTTATACTTGGGACACCCACCGTCTCTCTGAAGCCTTCCCTGAGGGTCCCAGCACCCGCTACCCACTCCTTTCTATAACTCTTGGTTCATTCCTGTTTCTGCTATACAAACAGCAATTTCTTGTAATTTTACTGTACACATTGTTTTATTGACTAAACATTTCCCATGGAAATTCTAACCTAAGAGTAAGCTTCTTCTACCTCAGTGGGCTTCAGACCTGCTTGGGTAACACATCCCGTGAAAGATTTGGGGCACACACCCCATATATATGTAATTATTTTTTCTTTTAGTTGAATCATATGAAATAGCCAATATTTGACCATCTTCAAGGTAAAAAACGAAAATTTTTCATATGATTCATTATAACATAATTTATATAGACACATGTATTAGCATATTAAACACCTATGGTAAGGGTCATAATTAACCACAGAAAGAAAACCAATTATTTTGAACTATCTTCTTGAAAATTTCAAAATTTTGTAACTGACTTCCTGTCATCGGTTTTACTTTCTGTGTTCAAGCTGCCGAAGATCTCAGACAAGCAGCAGGAAAACTGTCAGCTCTACCATTTTCTTGCTGTTCGCGTGTGCCTATATGATTGATATCAGCTTCAATCTGTGACTTTGTTGCAAGAACCTTCCAAGAATTCTTCGCTTTTAACTATCTAAAGGCTCACTATCTGAAATGCTCACCAGGTTAGGCAGGAAAACAGCACACCACCAGACATCCAACAACAAATATGTAAAGGACATGTTAGGGAGCGGCCAGGAGGCAAGCTGGAAGGGCATGCCCATTTAATACGCTTTTCCACTCCCACTGACTGCTGCTACATCACAATGGGGGCCCAATGTTGCCAGATAGCTGCAAATATTTTAGAGATGCTAACCACTCAAATTTGTATACGAAATCACTACTTTTCTATAATGGCAATGGATTCCAAATTTTCAAAACTCTGTGTGGATCAAGGAAAATGTGACTGCAAGACAAATTCAACCTATAGACACCAAACTGTCCAAGCCAAACCCACCTCTCAGACGGCCCACACCCAGCCTACAGCAGTGCTGCTTTGCTGTTTCTGAACAAAGCAGATAATTAATCTATTCAATTTGCCACCCACTGGACTAGACAATTTCTTTTTTCTTTTTTTTTTTGAGGAAAAGTAGCCCTGAGCTAACATCTGCTGCCAATCCTCCTCTTTTTGCTGAGGAAAACTGGCCCTGAGCTAACATCCGTGCCCATCTTCCTCTACTTTATATGTGGGATGCCTACCACAGCATGTCGTGCCAAGTGGTGCCATGTCCGCACCCAGGATCTGAACTGGCGAACCCCGGGCCACTGAAACGGAACGTGGGAACTTAACACTGCACCACTGGGCCGGCCCTAGACAATATCTTTTAATACAAAAAATGTATGATTTCAAACAGGTGGTCCATTTTCTTTCATTTTGCTTAATATTATTGGTAAGAAGTCAAAAGCAAGATTTCCTGCAGCTCTCTCTCTTAGAACAGTGGGGATAGCACCAGCTGTGGCTTCAAGAGACCTGGATCCTAATCTCTGCCCTGCCACTAACTAGCTGTGACACATTAGGATGTCACAAACTTCTGAGCTCAGTTTCCTCACCTATAAAACAGGGATTTGGTTTAGCTGATTTCTAAGATTCCTTCCAGCTCTTAAACTCTATTAGAAAGAGCTTCCACAGGCCAAATTTAGAACAATGTGAGAATCAAAGAGAACAAGAGTATAATTGATTGGAACACATTAACAAATTCATAAGTCCATAACGATTGTCAGAGTGATAGAAAAAGAAAAAAAAATTTAAAACCTCATTTGCCATCATTAGACAATAACTTATTAAAATTAATAAAGGGAAAGACCTACATATTTTGCCCTACCTTTACAATAATAATCCTAATTCAGGATAACCAGACAGCAGCAAACGATGAAGGAAAGCTGTTCTTTACAGAGTGATGCTAACTTCTGAATAAAGGAGGAATATTTGAGTGAAATCACCATATTGAAATCTCTAAGAATATAACTGATTCAGGCAAGGATCATCAATGGATGCTAAAACCATTAGGTCGGGGCCAGCTCAGTGGCGCAGCAGTTAAGTTCACACGTTCCACTTTGGTGGCCCAGGGTTCACTGGTTCAGATCCCGCGTGCAGACACGGTACCACTTGTCAAGCCATGATGTGGCAGGCGTCCCACATATAAAGTAGAGGAAGATGGGCATGGATGTTGGCTTAGGGCCAGTCTTCCTCAGCAAAAGGTAAAAGCATTAGGTAAAAGGTTGATAGTGAAACAGATATCCATACTGTACCAGCTCACAGATTACTGTAAGCACAAAGTACCCTTACAATGGAAAAATTACGTGAACCCAGTGTTAGCATTACTAACAGTGGGAAAATCAGAGAGTATTCTCTACCCCTTGCAAAAGGCCGTATGGAGTAAACCATTCTAGCCCTTCATTCCCCAGTGTCTGCGAGAGAGGTGCTTGCCAAACTCTCTAGGCACCTCCAGAGGTGAAAGGGCAAGTGAGCACGCACAGACCTCTTCCCCCAGGCCTGTCTCTCACCCAGCACGGGAGAGATCAGTGCCGCCTTGGAAGAGAGCACATGGATAAAACACAGCCGAGGGGCCGGCCTCGTGGTTAAGTTTGTGCGCTCTGCTTAGGTGGCCCAGGGTTTCACGGGTTCGGATCCTGGGCACAGACATGGCACCGCTCATCAGGCCATGCTGAGGTGGCGTCCCACATGCCACAACCAGAAGGACCTACAACTGAGATATGCAACTATGTACTGGGGGGCTCTGGGGAGAAGAAGGAAAAGATCAGCAACAGTTGTTAGCTCAGGTGCCAATCTTTAAAATAAAATTTTTTTTTAATTAAAAAATTAAAAAAACACAGCCAAGACGCTTCCCACGTTCCCCCCTGTTTCCCACTGCTAACGCTGCACTATTTATTGCGTGCGATCCAAATGCACCCTGAGGGTGGGGAGGAGATTACAATATCAGTGCATAAAAAGTAAAATAATCTAAAGCTAACTTCCAGATTCGAAGAAATACACAAGAAAGAGAAACACATTAAGTAAAGACCTGGGAAAGCAACCGGATAAATCCAGATTGTGAGATACTCTCCAATTAGTCTGAACTCTTCAGAAAGTCACTGTTATTAAAAAAAACGGAACAGGAAGAGGGAGCCTGTTAAAGAGATTGAACAGACATAACAAATGTAATAGGGGGTCCTTGATGGGATCCTGGCTCAAAAATAAACAGCTATAAAAACATTTTGGAGGCAATTGGAGTAATTTGAATATGCGCTGGAATTAGAAGACATTAGGAAACTATGGTGATTTTTGTTGGATGTTAAAATGATATTATGGCTATTTAGGAGAATGTCCTCATGCTGAAATATTGAGGAGTGCATTGTCATAATGTGTGTAATTTACTTTGAAATGGTTCCGCAAATAAAAAAATATACATATAGATGAAATAAGTTAGATTAAAGTGAATCAATCTGCAGCTCAATCATTTATATGTGAAATAATGATGATTTTTCACAGAAGGAGTCTAGAGTCCCCACTTAGAACATAATTATATTTCAGCATTGAACTACTGTGCATGTGTGTGCTCTTGCAATACAATTAGGCCTTCAACAAAGTGCGTTTCTAAAAAGTTCAGTATGAATAATACCCAATCTTCTTTCCCTACTGTGACTGCCCGGCCAGACATGCTGCTTCCCTCTACCCATTCTCCTTAGCACTACAACGCTGACCTTGCTGAGGGTACTAATGTATTCAAGTAGAAAAACTACATTTACCAGCTTCCCATTTAGATAGGGAAGAGAGCTAACAACCTGCAAGCAGAAATCATTGGATGGACCTACCACAAAAGCTCTTAAATGAGAGTTAAGTCAGCTGGCAAATACACCCTAGTGTCTTGGTTACTTCCTGTTTCTCACTACCTGAAATAAGAGCATGATAGCTGGGGCCAAGACAGCCATCATGAGGCCAAGAGAATGGCAAAGACTTCTCCTTTGACATTTTGAGCCACTGAACTGACAGCAGCAAATGCCCGCTTGCCAACTTCTTGTTATAGGGAGAACAGAATTCCCAAGGTCTAGATCACTTCGCTTGTCTCTATTACTCTCAGCTGATACAGCGGATGTCAGGCAAAAGAAAGGCACTAGTGCCCAATTATAACAGAACTATTCTTTATAAAATGCATCACTTATAAAATAAATATGAAACAGGAAATGCAGAAGAGTTGTGGGGAAGAAGAGATTCTGGGTATATGGTGACCTGACTGCAACACCTTTTCCCTTAACCCCAACACTAAGCTTCTTGCTTCTCTTGAACAAAACAACTGATACTAGCATGTACGGGCAACTGTGTGTAAGTGAAGCCTTATGTTCTGGCACAGAACTGTTGTGAGGCATTCTCTCCAGTGGGCTGAGTAATAAACTGGAAAACAGCAGAGGAGCCAAGGCTAAGGACTGGAAACCAGAGGATCCTGAAAAGAATCTGAGTCAGAGATGGAAGGGGGGCCACAGCCCACAGCCTTTCCCATCCTTGCAGACCAAGAAAGCACAAGAAGAACAGAAAGCTGAGGGACGAGGAACTGACCACCTGTCTGCCAGTGCAGGCCCAAGGTGATACAGGCCCCTTTGCCTACAGGGCAGAACTGGCACCACAGAGGGTTCTCCAATAACCGGCCATGGGCTTCAATAAAGCAACCAAGGCAAATCGCTGAAACAAAGGACCCAGCTGCCTGAGAGATCGGGCAGAAAAATGAGAACCCCACTCTGTGAAAGAGAACTTCTGTAGGAGACAGAATGCTTAATTAAAAGGAATGCCTCAATTACATGAGGGAATTTAAGGAGATTCAAGTACGGACACTCAAAAAAATAAATAAAACTTTTAAGAGAGAAAAAAACATGATTTCCCAACTAAATACTTTTAAAGAATGAACTGAAAGAGAAACAAAACAACCTGAGAATCACTTACCCAGTCAGGAAATCCCTTAGAGGCAGGTGGAAGGAAAGCTACTTGATGACACACACAGGTTCAGAGAGAACCATATCCACATGGTTTAACGAGAAAAAGAACTGTGAAAAGTCTCTAACTAAACAAATGAACCAGAACAAAAGTCAGAAAATGGAAGAAAATGAGTAGCTGGTGTATATACACTCAAAATGAATCTATGACAATGAACTAGGTGTGTGGAATATATGAGCTAAATAACGACTCTTAAAACAACAGGGATATACTTTTAAAAGAAATTCTATTAAGTAACACACCATTTCATCAAAACTTAGGAGTAGCTGGGGAAGGCAGGCAGGAAGGAAAAGCATCTCAAAAGTTGCATGGCAGGGGGAGGTAGGGGCAGGAGGAAAGGACTAGAGGGAAGCAAGAGTGACAGAGCATCTTGTGGAAGAAACTGTGTGTTTTTGTGGGAAAAATGGCTGAGTTCTAGCTGCCAAATAAAAATATCACGTGCATCTGATTGTGAAAGAGGGGGAGAGTAAGTAAATCATTACAGAAAAAGAAGAGTAGAACCAACAAAGTAACAAGACGGAAGGAAAGGAATAAACAGTGACTTAGACAGCAAAAATAAGGAAAATTAAAAATAGGTTACAACAACATAAGTAACGAGCACAATGAAAAGATGATAAGAATAAAATCAACTTTATCAGCCATTACATTAAATATAATGGAGTTAACTCCTCTCATTGAGAGAGACTGTAACACTGCATTATGAAATATAACCTAGCTACATACGATTACAAAAAGATAAAAAAAATGACAAAAAATGAATTAAAACGGGTAGACAAAGAGAGATAGATAAAAGCAAAGAAAGCCAACAGTTTTAATATCAGACAAGGTTAAGTTAATAGCTGAATGCACTAAACAGAATAAAGCAGAACATTATGGAATGACAAAAAGTTATTTATGAAGAGGATATAGCAGTGAGAAACCAGCAACAGAAAAATGTTAGAAATGCAAGAACTTCAGTGGGCGATTTTAAAACATCTCTTTCGAAACTGGACAGATTTATTAAGTAATAAAAATAATAAGTAAGAATATAAAGAAAATGACTTTAATTTTAAAACTTTTAAAGTTCAACACCCAGCAAGGATTTAGAAAGAGTATCACCCCTACCCTAATAATAAGAAAGGCCTATACAATACAAAATCATAACTTTTCTTGAGGAGAGCACTGGCTTACCTGTCACAGATGACAGAAGGAAGAGCTGTCAACCACCATAGAAGCAGGTAAGAAATCAACGAACATTTAGATGGTTTGCTAAAGGATGCATTTGAGACAGCTTGACTATACAGAACCACTAGAAGCCCAAGACCCAAGGGGAGTTCACACACACTTGCAGACTCTTGTCCCACGACCTCCCCATATAAGAAAGATTGGGGGACAGAAAGAACAGAGAGACTCACTCAGGGGTGCAGGCATGCAGGAGTGAACTGCAGCTGCTGTAAGAACGGCACAATACCCCACAGCTCCTGCCTTGAGCTTTGTCTCATACAAGGAGAAGCCTTTAGCCCCTGCAAGGAAAGCAGCAAACTGTCATGTCCAGGACACAGGCAAAGATCCACTGCTGCTGGAAGAAGGGCAGGAAGCAGTCCAGGCTCAGGAAGATAGACCACAACCGTCAAAGGATGCCTCTCGTTTGGTAAGAGATGGGAAACACTCTCCCACAAAACACCAACCACTGATACAAGGCAAAAGTTTGGTTCCCATGGGGAAGAGAGGTAGGAATGGTGAGAAAGCCCAACTCCCAGAGCTCTGGCTGATAAACCCTAGATAAGAGTGCAGCTGGACCCAGACAGAGAACAGAGAACCTCAAATAACAACACACAGAGCTCTACTACTGGGGGAAGGGCAAGAGCATGGCAGCGTGGGTAGAGAATCCCTCCAGAGCACAGGCATTCGGGACAGAAGAAAGCTGAGAGTAGAGTATAAACAATGAGAAAAACCTCAAGCACCCCAGCCACCACCCTAACCACTGGCTACTCTAGAAGAATCTGAAGCACGTGGTGTGCTGAAGGTAACAATAGCAACATCATAATGCAAACCCATCTTACCTCCCAACTAGATTGATCCAAACTCCCACACTAACAGCCTGACAAAATAAAAGATGTGCATATTTCCAGGCAAAAATACTACTTAACACACTCTTGATTGTTTCACACATGATCTTGGCACTCAATCAAAATACCAGACATACAAAAAAGCAAGACAAAAAACTAGCCCATTGTGAAGAAACAGAGCAATCAACAGAACCAGATTCAGAGACAACACAGATATTGGAACTATCAGACAAGGACTTTAACAATAAATATGATTGACTTGTTAAAGAATCTATTAGAAAAGGCGGATAACATGCATGAATATAGGGGAGATTTCGGCTGAGACATGGAAACCTATAAAAGAGAGTCCAAGATGAATTCCCTTACAGATTCACCAGGAAACTCAACACAGCTGAGAAAAGAATCAGTAAACTTGAAGACAAGGCAACAGAAATTACCTAAACTGAAAGACGAAGTGGAAAAAAAGGAAAAATAAAAGCAGAACAAAGCATGAGTTGTGAGACAATATCATATCAAATGGTCTGACATCCGTGCAATGGGAGTCCCAGAGGAAGAGAGAAAGATGAGGCCAGAAGTAATATTTGAAGAGATAACGGCTGACAATTTTCCAAAAATGAGAGAAGACATCAGACCACATAGAAGAGCAGCAAGATTTTCAAAAAATTTTCAAATTTTTGAATATGAATACTTCATATTCAAACTGCTAAAATTCAAAGAAAAGTAGAAAAATCTTGAAAGTAGAGGGGAAAAAAGACAGATTATGTACAGAAGAATGTAAGACTTAAGATGACTTTGTGGCAGAAACTAGGTAAGCCAAAAAAATAAGTGACATCTTTAATGTAATGAAAAAAAAAACTGTCAAAACTGGAGAACATATCTCTCAATGGTAAAAGCAAAACACTTTTCCGGACAAACAAAAGCTGAGAAAATTCATTTCCAGCAGACTTGTGATACAAGAAATGTTCAAAGAATATGGTTCAGGCATAAGGAATATGATACCAGGCAGAAATTTAGTTCAAAACACAGAAATGAAGAGCTCCACAAATGGTAAAAATAAAGATAATGAACAAAGACAATTCGTCTTATTTTTAATTGCTCTAAAGGATAATAGATAGCCTAAAGGGAAAACGGTAAAAATGTACTGTGAGGATAACACAGAACAGATGAAAATGATGGCTAAAGACGGGAAGGGGGAAGTGCAGCTATAACAACTGTATCTCGCGGCCCCTTTGACATCTCCCCGTTGTCTAACAGACATCTCAAAGTCAATGTGCCTTAAGCTGAACTCCTCATCTTCCCTCTTCAAACCTGCTCCACCCACAATCTTCCCCATCTCAGTTGTTGGTTGACAATCCATTCCTCCCAATTGCTCAGACTAAAATCCTTGGAGTTACTCTTGATCTTTTTCTTTCACCCTCATGTCATCAGCATATTCTGTCACTGCTATCTTCAATCTGTACTACCAACATTGCCACCATCTTGGTCTAAGCCACCATCATCTCTAACATGGATTATTGCAACAGACTCCTAACACGTCTCCCAGTTTACACACTTGCCCTCTGGCTGACTATTCTCAACCCAGCAGTCAGAATGATTCTCAATAAATTCAAGTCACGTGGTATCACTCCTCTGCTCCAAACCCTGGGGGGCTCCCCATGTCACTCAAACTAAGCCAATGGCAGTAAAGACCCTAAGCAAAGTGGCTCTTCTGCTAGCACCCTTCCCTTCACTAACTCTCAGACCTCCTTCCCCAGCACTCAGACCCCTCGCTCACTCCCGCCAGCCTCACTGGCCTCCTTGTCCTGGAACCCAACAGGCAAACTCCCAACTTAAAGTTTTGCTCTCGCTGCTGCCTGGAATGCTATTCCCCTACAGATATGTTTGGCTACTTTCCTCCCATCCTTTCAGTCACTGCCCGAGTCTCCTCCACTTAGTGAGGATTAACTGGACCACCTCTTCATAACAACATTCCCACACACGCACCCACACACTCTGCCAAGTAAACAATGCCTCACTCTACTTTTTCTTTCTTCCATAGCATTTATCACAGTTTAACATAGTACAAAATTTATGTAATATATTCATTGTTTATTTTCTGTCTCCCCCTCACTAGGACACAAAACCCACAAGAGCCAGAATTTCTATTTTGTTCACTATTGTATTCCAAACGGCCAGTACAGATCTTGGTGATAAAGATGTATTGAATAATTGTGTAAAACAAGACCTGAATAAATGAAAATTACAGCACATCCATAGCAGAGAATATATTCAGTCATAAAAATAATAAATTACAGCCAAAGTAATTACCTGGAGGATTTCCACAAGATACTGCTGAATGAGAAATGCTAAGTGATGAAATGAGTTTGCTCTTTTCTCATATTTGTAAAATAATTTTTTTAAAGTGTGAGTAGTTGTGTATCTGCATTTGTGGTATATGAGCATGGATACAGCATTTTATCAGTATGGGGGAAATTTTTTTGGTTTTTTTAATGATACGAATATATGGAATGATCTGAGTTCAAATTCTGATTAATCGACTCATTATTGATATAACCTTCCTCAAAATCAGTTCCCTCATCTATAAAACAAGAATAATAACAGCCCCATGCAAGCTTGTTCCAGAGTTTAAACACCAAGTGTGACACGCATCCAGTGACTGCTGTCTGTCACTCACCCTGTCACTAGCACCTTGTCCAGTGCCTAACAACTGTACACGCTCCATACACATCTGATGAAACAATTAACTGTAGCTGTTATTATCACAAAAAGCAAAATATGAAGTTTCTGAGAAACCATTGGTTTAAGTGGATTAGTTATACATTTTTTAAAAATCTGTACCCCCACCAGGAGATACAAAGCTGCATTGAGTCAGTCTCGTGGACTGTAAATGTGTGAACACAGAGAAGAGATAGTGCCCATGGCAGGCACCGCCGGTGATTATGCTCTCTCTGATTATGTTTCCAGGTTAGTTATCATCAGCCACCAGGAAACATCAGCAAACACCCACTGGCAGAATTTCAGCCCAGCATAAAGATCCATTGTTTCTTCACCAGAGTCACCTTCTGAGCTGATCAACAAAACACCTTATTCCACAAAATATCATCTTCTTGGATTAACATTTATGCATGATAATTTTTCTCTACGCTTTCACTTACTTTTCTTTTCAGGTTTCCTCTTTCCCACGTTTTGCTAACCCTATATGACTTGCCGTTTTTTTTAGCTTAATGTATTTTCACAAACTCAGATTTAAATCTTTATTTCAGGTATTTCTCACTTGGGATTCCACCTCACCAACCGCCTTTACTACAATCCCTCAAAGACAACCAGGTGCCCGCCTCGATGTGAAAGGGAGGGAGTAGGCAGTGTCGAAGGGAGAGCAGCTCGAGAGGCAACTGTGAGCTGCTGGGCTCCATGCAGAGCGTCTCTGGGCTTCACTGGCCTCGTCTGTAAAACGAGAACGTGCACCTTAGATTACCACTGAAGCTCTTTTAAACACTACCACTCAGAACACTGTCAGAATCCACTCTTTCCTATTCTATTTCTCAGGCACATACTGTCTCTTTCTCTTTATAAGGGAACCACTCACCCAGGTTTTACTGCATGAATGCCAACTCTAGCCCTCTGCCAGAATCAGTACTGAAAACAAGGCAGAATATTCGTCAATATGGTGGATTGGCAATGGGTACGTTTTATCGGGACCAGAATGTGGAAGGACTCACCCCAGTCGGTCACTGTAAAATGCTCCACATAGTCTAGGCAAGGAAGAAGGATACTTCGGAGCCGTGGTAGGATGAATGATGGCCAACCAAAAATGTTCCCATCCTAGCCCCCAGAATCAGTAAGTTACCTTACACGGTAAAAGGGACTTTGCAGATGTGATTACATTAGTGATCTTGAGATGGGGGGATTATCCTGGATTATCCCGGTGGGCCCCATCTAATCAGAGGTCCTTTAATCAAGGGTCCAAGAGGAGGTAGGAGGGTCAGCGTCAGAGAAGGAGGCATGATGACAAAAGCAGACATCGGAATGACGTGGGGCCATGAGCAAAAGAATGTGAGCAGACTCCAGAAAACTGCAACAGGCAGGGCAGTAGCCTCTCTTTAGCACTTCCAGAAGGAACCAGGTGTGCCCATTCACTTTAGATCCATATTCTCCAGAACCATAATACATTTGCCACTAAATTTGTTAAGTCACTAAATTTGTGATAATTTGTAACAAATTAACAGAAAATTAATATCCCAGTGCTGTCACTAAGTTTTGCCCTGAGAAGCAGCTGGGGATAACATGCTAGGGTATCTGGCAAGCTTGAACTAGGAACCTGCATTTGTCCATGAGAAGGGCAAAGTGTAGTGACAGGCTGCCCTGGGGTTCATGCACACAGGATGCCACTCAGGAGCCCCCAAGGCAAAAAAGCACAGGGTTGAGAGGGAAGGGAGCCAGGAATAGGGCTAGCTCAGTGGCTCAATTTGCTGTAGCTGGTGTGAATTAAGGCAAGGAGACCCGGGCCCCAGGCATGCTCTTTACAGCTTCTACTGGAATTAGGGGACCAGAAATCCGGGAGAAACATAATATTTTATTTTATTTATATTTAGTTATTTCCCTTTCTGCTTTTCTTCAGTTTTCCTTTTAGCCTTTAGTTCTTTTAAAAATACCAACCCAGCTCAGCTATGCTAAGGGTACTCAAGTTAAAGGCTTCTAGATATAAGGGAAAATAACTATACATCTGAAGATCGGGTAAGGTTTTAGCCGGCTAATGAAGAACGAATTGGAAAGAAGAAAAAATAGTCAAGGTCAACATAAGGACAAAAATTTTGACATAATTGGGCAAGTGTGTAATGTGTAAATTAGGGATAATAATAAACCTTTGAAGATTGTTGTATGATAAAATGAGATAATATGTGCAAGAGCATAGTACGGAAAACCCAGACTTCACAGAGTGTGACCGCGTGTGGTGGCTTCACCTACCCACGGGCTCCTCCACACAGGGTGGTGCCTCAGTGGAAATGTTCACACCACTTCTTTAGTCTGAAGTTAGGTCTGTCACAAGGTCTGACTGGTTACTTCAAGGGCTGCTTCAATTTTACTTCCAACAATTCTACCTACAAGCCATTCAACTCCATCCAAACTGATTAAGAGCACAAAATCTGGTCAGGGTCACTGAAATCGGCATCACAGGTCCACCACTCAGTCTGTGTCCCCCAGGCAATACTTGAATGTGTCACACCAGCCAACCTCTCTTTGCCTCAACTTCCTCATCTGAGAATGGGTATACTAACAGTACCTACTTCACAGGGTTAATGAAAGAGTAAAATGAAACAAGACGTAAAGTGCTCAGTAATAAAGAAATTATTAATAGTAATAATGTGGCCCCATGAAATTCAGCTCCTCCCTAGTCGTCTTTGATTCTTCCAGCATTTTCGGATGACTCAGTGTCATGATGACAGGGGTTCCTCCTTCTTCTGAACTCCTATAGTACCTCTTAGCCCACACAACCTCACAACATCATACTGTCGTCTATCATAGCACTAGTCAGACTGTATGGAAACTGTCTACTTTTCTGTCTCCCTGACCAGACTAAAAATTACTATAATTCTGCAATTCCATTGCCGAATAATGCCTAGCAAAATCAATCCATATATATATACGCATAAATCATCTTGGCATCTTCCCTTTACTTGTTTACTGCTTATCTCCCTACACAGGAAAACAAGCTACTTGTGGACAAAGACCTTGTTGGTCCTGCTCACCTGTGCATCCCCAGGGCGGAGCACAGTGCCTGCCACATATGAATGATGAAATGACTGAAAGTCATCGGGGAAGAAAAACCAAGAGCCTGCAATAAACCTAAAGGGAAGGAAGACTGCTAGGAGTGTATTTCCCACCGTAACCTTTTCTGCAAAATCACAGATTCTAGAGCTTGAAGGAAGCTTATGGTTTTCCTTTCCACTTTTAGGGTTCAAGCATAATGTCAAGCACCAGCACCCACAGATTAATCATATAAACCAGCAAGGGAAAAAAGGGTCATGATATAAAAAATGTAACATAGGGAGGTGTTTGCTTAACTTTCCTTTTTTAATTTTTTTTAAAGATTGGCACCTGAGCTAACATCTGTTGCCAATCTTCTTTTTTCCTCTTCTTCTTCTCCCCAAAGGCCCCCCCAGTCCATAGTTGGATATTCTAATTGTAGGTCCACCTGGTTCTGCTATGTGGGATGCTGCCTCAGCATGGCCTGATGAGCGGTGATGTCCACACCCAGGATCCGAACCTGTGAAACCCTGGGCCACCGAAGCAGAGTGTGCAAACTTGACCACTTGCCCACGGGGCTGGCCCCTTGCTTAACTTTTTACTGTATATATACTTAGTGCATTAGCTTTGAAAAACTAGTATTAACTTTAATATCAATCTGCATAATAATTAACCTGCAAAGTACTTGTTAACCTAGAATTCTGCAACTTTTTTCAAGCATTAAACTGTGCTCATAAAATAACACATAGCAAACACTTAGAACAGGGTCTGGAGACAGCCCTACTGGCCTAGCAGTTAAAGTTTGCCACGCTCCACTTCAGCAGCCCAGGTTCTGTTCCTGGGCACAGAACCCCACCACTCATCTGTCAGTAGCCATGCTGTGGCAGCAGCTTACACAGAAGAACCAGAAGAACTTACAAATATACACAATTATGTACTGGGGCTTTTGGGGGGAAAAAGGAAGGGAAAAAAAGGAGGAAGACTGACAACAGATGTTAGCTTACATGGAATCTTCCTCTGCAAAAAAAACAAAAACAAAAAACAGAACAGGGTCAGGCACATGGCATGCAAAAGTGTCCATTTTATTATTCTTCTCATTAGCAAACTGCAATGGGTGTAACTGCAAATGAACTCAGGCCTCCTTATTCTATTCAAGGGCTTTCCAACAGACTCTCATCCATTCTTTCTCCAAAAACAATTCATGGCTTACACAGAAATATCTACCAGATGACCCTCTCCTCATCCAGCCTCTAATTTCCATAATGACAACAAAAGAAAAGGAAAGGAAGTCTTTTCCTGTTCTTCTTGTTGTCACTATGTAGATTTTCTACCAAAAAAAGAGAGAGGCAACAGGCCTGCAAAAATGGATAATTGCCAAAGAAAAACTTGGCAGGGCTAAGGTGGAGCCCGGCCATTAGGTGATTCTGCCGCAGGGAGAATCTAGGAAACACTGCACAAAAAGGGGTGAGTCTAGAAAACGGTTCAGGGGTCCTATTGGTCAGGGAATCTCAAATCAACCTGGTGAATGTAGTGAGGGTAGAGTCTCTAGCAAGACCCCTAATCTCAGTACAGGTCTGGATATGATTCTCTGAATCTGAAATCAATAGACAGCTTGAATTACAACTGTTCCTTAAAACAGAAGTGTTAGACAAGCAGACATGTTTTAAAGGCGAGAAAACATCTGTAATTTCCAACATATATATCAAAATTTGTTTAGAACAGAGAACATGAAAACTTCAAAGTAACGTCCTTAATTTAACTGCTGAAATCCTCTGTCTTCTCAGACCCCTTAATTTATGGCCAGAGTTAGGACTGCTACAAGGCAACTGGGAAAATATCTAAGAATTGAGGAACCATACACAAGCAAACAGGTAAGGGAACGTGGTTACCCAGCTTTCGCCTTACCATTCAGCCAACAACCTGCTACTCAGCTTCAGCTTCGTCCTCAGCCCTTGGAAGGCAAAGGAGCTGAGGGGCTACTTCAAGGTCATTTCTGGCATCAGTGAAGCTGTCCAGGAGCAATGACCTTATGACTGAGTACCTTGTGCTCCTAACTAAACCAGTACGTCACTAATAGTACATCATTTGGATTTAATGCAAACATCTGCATACTGACTTGAACTCTAAGCATCCCACTAGGTGTGATCTGGAGGAAAATTTCTATCTTTTTTACATGTTGAAGTTACACAAGCCAGGAAAAGATAAGGGTCTATCTAGTACTGAAATAGTAAAATGCAACAATATATGATGATTTGGGAAGCTGTTCATTCTATGCCCAAAAATAATAAAAACGTCCAAACAGTCTTGTATATGGGAAAAAAAGTAGGAGTTAATAAAAATATCAAAAGAAACTACATCGGCCAGCTGTTTCTAAAAACCTAAATAAAAATATAAAAAAAATAGGGATTAGGTAATAATTCTAATATTTGTGAAACTTTTTAATATATTACTATTAATAACATTAAACAAAATGATGTTTAAGAACTGTTTAATTTCTAACTAATTACATTTAAACCTGAGGTCTTCAAGAAAAATCCATTCGAGAATTTTCATATCTTGCGAGAAAAAATCAAAAGCGGAATTTCAACTTCTGTTTTGAAAGAATGTGGATTTCAACATTTATTCATTTGGCAAAAAACATCTATTCAGTACACCTTGAATTCAGATAAAGTGTTTACTCCTGGTTTGCACCTTTGAGCATTCTTCCAAACTCCCATTTGAAAATACATGGGGTTTGTTTCTTCCAATGTCACCCTGGGGGATGCTTACAAGTCCCGCTGTCGATGAAGCCTCTGAAGGGCCCGTCCACCCATCTTCACCTGCTCGGTAGCTCAGGGGGTCGGGGGAGGTTTATACTCAGATGACCGGCATCCTGGGGTCGCCCTGGGCATCCCGTGAACCTCCTGTTAGCAGACCTCACCTCAACAAGCCTGCTCTTGCCCAAACCACCATTTTTCAAGATATCTGTTGGGGGGTGGGAGGTGGGAAGAGGGTGCTGGAAAGCTGGCAGGGATCTTTCCGGAAAGAACGGGAGCTTTAGACTCACAAACCATAGGTTTAAAGCCTAACACTAAGCAGGAAATTGAACCTTGCAGTACTTGTTTTTTCATCTCCTTCATGAGGATTAATACCGTTCTCAGGGGAGCGTTGTGCCCGTCAAGTTACTAACGTAGGTGAAGTACCAAGCAGGGGTCCCGGTACCAAGTAGGGGGTCCCGGCACAAAGTATCTGCTCAGTAAACGGTGGCTCTCATTACCCTGGGCGCTTCACCCCTACCTTTGTGGTGCAGATTTTACATATCCTGCGAAACGGCTATAATACAAAATCCAAAAGTTTGGAATTTTCCAGTAATCTCTCCTCCTAGGCCTTTGCTTTCAACAGCCAACATTTCCAGGCTGTTTCCCCCCCGTACAGCGCAATGTGTTCGCCTTGCTCACTTGCCTCTAAGTGGAGATCCGGGTCAGAGAAAAAAGATGAGAGATTTAAAGACTATCCAGTTGGCACCTCCCAGAATCCACAGGACACTGTGGGAAGGAGGGAAAGCGCCCCTGGGCGTGTGCATGAGAGCCCGAGGCCTGCGTGGACCTGCGCTCCGGGCGGCTGTCCATCCCCACCAGCAAGCGAGGCGGTCTGGCCACATGGCTCCATCCGAAAGGAGGAAGGGCGGCGGCGCTGCGGGCGCACGGGAGCCACCCGCCGGCGCGGAGCCGCCGCCGCCGCCCCCGCCGGGAAGGAGGGAGGCCCGGCGGGCGCGCTCACTTCCTGCGGCCCGGAGGAAAGACGTCTTGCCGCAGGGCGGCCGGCGGCAGGTCCGCCCCGGGAGCGGCCGGCTGCGGAGCGCGCCCGGCCGACACCTACGTGGCGCTGTCCGCCCGGGAGGCGCGGGGGGCCGAGGCCAGCCCCGGACAAGCCGCGGGACGCCCGGCCGGACGGGCGAGGAGCGCCGGGGGACAGCCCGCGCAGCCCCGGCCCCGCGGAGGGGCGACCCCGGAGGCGCGGGCGCGCGGCGCCAGGGGCAGGGGCGCAGGCCGCCGCGGGTCACCCACCTTTGTCACTCTGCGGGCCGTGTAGAGCCCCATGCCGTCCTGCACGCGGGACGACTTCAGGGAGAACCTGTCCGGCACGTACATGCCCAGCATCCTCCCGGCGCGGCGGCCGCCGCCTTGCTCAGCACCCGCGCGCGGCGCCCGGGACGCGGCGCTTCGACATGGGGGTGCGGGTGGCAGGAGCGGCCGGCGGCCCGGAGGAAATGGAGCTCTCCTCCCAGAATCCCCACCTCCCCGCCGATTCCGGGATCCCCCGCGGCTCAGCCCCTCCTCGGCCCGGCCCGGGCCCGGCCCGCAGCCGCCGCGGCCACTGCTGCCATTGCTGCGGGGGGCGCGGGCCGGGCCGCCGCGCGCTGATTGGCCGCCAGCGGGCGGCTCGGACCCGCGCCCGGGCGCAGAGCCGGAGAAGGCTGACCCCGCGGCCTCGAACGGCGCGCGGAGGCGACCCGGCCGCGCCCCGCGCCCCGCGCCGCAGCGTGCGGACCCGCCCTGGGGGCTGCCCCCTGAGCTAGCAGTTCTGCCGCGAGGCCCTGCAGCTCTCAATCGTTACTCCCCGTCGGGAAATTTTATTCTTTTCAGATGCAAAATGAAATGGGCCTTGACACAGCTGGGGACATCCTGCAAAACAGCTTCACCAAGTTCCAGACTCTAAAGCATGTTTGTCGTAGGGCTGCTGAGAACGATCCCTGAGGGCTAGGAAATTTTTTTCCTTCTTGCATCTGAGTTAGGCATCTTTCGTTTTTTCATGCCTCTTTCAGATAGGGCACCAATAAGCATGCTGATTTACTTACAGAGAAAGGGAGTGTACACGGCCGGCAACGAATCCATGTCAAGTTTATTCGAAATTCGTCGCGAACAATTTAAGTAATATTTAAATCGAGTAGAAACTAGTTCTTTTATGATGCCCTAACCCCTGGGAAGTTCTACACTTCCCAAGATAAACTATTTCTGAGACCTCTCTTGCTTGAAAATCATCCAACCTATGATAGATTTTCAGACATGCCACAGTGGAGATGGGGGAGACAGCAGAGAACGCCCCCAAAATACAATTCGGTATCACAACATTGAAATAATGCTGCAAGAGTTGTTTGAGTGTTTTTTAATAAAATTAGTAAGCATTGCGGTGTGCTCAGAAGGAACTTTAAAAGGCTGTTTCAGCCTTCAAGACGAGCCCAAAGCTTTCTGCTCATTTCTCTTGCTGTTCTTGGTAATTTTCTACTCCGGGGTCTTGTCTTGGAAACCATTTGATGTTCCCGTAAACGTTTTATGTTCCTTATAAACCGTTAAAAATAATAATAATTTTGACAGTTACAGACCTACACAGTTAAAAAACAAAGTTCGCCTGAATAAACTTTAAAGATCTTATTGGCTTTATTCAACGATCCATGAATCAGGCAGCATCCAATCTGGCAGCTAGAAAGCAACCCCCAGGGGCTGGACGAAATGAAAGGCTTTTATAGGCAAAAGGGAGCAGTAACAAGGAAGTTATACTAGGCAGAAAAGTGGATTGGCTGTTGTAAGGTTGTTTCCTTTAGGGGATGGCCCGGGTCTATGGCGCAGATGCCCATCAGGCATCTCCTGTTGACTGGTTTTAGATTTCATTTCTAGGAGAGCCGAAATTGTACTTAAGATAAGTCTCAGTTTGAGGACGTGCAGCTTAGCATAAGTGACTCCATTTGAGGCCTGTTGTCCTGTTTCTAACAACACACACTGCATGGAAATGATTCCTGTTTCTTCAGGACTAAGGAAAGCCTTGGAACACAAACAGTTCCTACTTTCCTAAGTAGATGAATTTTATTAAAATTTAGAAAAAGATTTGTTTTTGTTTTTTTTGAGGAAGATCAGCCCTGAGCTAACATCCATGCCTATCTTCCTCTGCTTTCTATGTGGGATGCCTACAACATCATAGCTTGATAAGCCGTGTTGATAGGTCTGTATCCGGCATCCAAACCGGTGAACGCTGGGTCACCGAACTGGAAAGTACAAACTTAACCATTGCGCCACCTGCACAGCCCCTAGGAAAAGGTTTTTAAAAAAACAATTATGAAGACAATCATGTAATAAGAATATTTGGAGATTTTAAAGAATGGAATAAACGATCCTCTTTTTGAAAAGTTTAACGTGAGCTTTGCCAGGGATGGGATAAACAATGTCTTAATCTTTCTCTGAGTTTTGATCCCTTTGACCCACCATACAAGATGGTGTCTAACTTTCTGTAGGAGAAAATGAATCAATAAATAAACAGAAAGTTTGTTAGGGGGAGGATTTGGAATTAGATGGCCTTGAAACACAAAATAGGTGTTCAATAAATATATCTTAATTAAAAGTCAATTCTGAGGCTCATCTGAGATTTTCAAACTAGTCTATGGTGAGCTTAGAATTCACTTGCTGTGCCTCAAAGAAGCTGGACTAAGTAGGTTTTCTTGGCGTCCTTTAAACCACTGCTAGAGCCAGGCCAGACCGGGTCCACTGAGCCCAGCTGGAACCAGACCACAATCCAGAGAGTGACCCATGGCTTTTTCCCAGGGCCCTCAGTCCTTCATCAGACACAATCTTTCAGTCTGGCCCTCAGGCTGCCCTGGCTTCTCAGTCAAATGCTCTGCCATGTCTCTTTGGGCAAAGAGGTTTCCACAGCTTTTGATCACGAGAGAGAAAAAGAAATGTTTTCTGGTGTCATTCTGAGACAACCCTCCTTCACTGCTGACCTTTGCTTTGGCGTAGCTCCCTTTTGGTTGCGTGCGATGTTTCCGGGGAACAAAGTTGCCAACTTAAGAATGCTCATCTTTCTGAATGTAGGCAAGTTTACTAATCAGGAAATGGTGAAAAATGAATGTTTGTAAAGATAAATCTGAAATTAATAAAATGAGAAACTTACCAGATCTCTTATGATTCTCCATCAGAGATTTTGTTACAACTGGCACAGTCTATTTCATTAAAGCATGCAGTCTTCTTTTCATCCATTTGATGGAGTGTTCTAAAGATCTACTACCTAAAACATGGAAACCAGCAATAAAAAGCTCAATAATAATCTCTATTACAACACATAAAAAAAGATACATGTTTGCCAAATCAAAATGCACAATACTGACCGGAAATTTGATTTTGAAGCCCATAAGACAATAGTGGTACAATGAGTCATTTCTTAAAACTTTGAAAGCTAAAAAGTGACCTTTCAATATTATCTTTGAAAAACGGGAAATTAAAAGTCTGCTTTATATCAAGAGTTTAAATCCAGTCTTAAAAAAATAAGTAAGAAAATAAAAATATTGATGTTAAAGTACTACCATGCATCTGATTGACTTATTCTAGAAAATACTGCAGTATCTTGACACAATAGAAATGACTCCGAACACATTCTCTCTACTTTCACAGTTGCTTTCGGAGGAAGTTTTTTTCACTGATATACCTAAAACAAGCTCTACTTATTGAACTCAAACTTGTCTACTTGTTTTCTCATTACAGGAGGAGACTCGAATTATGATTCAATATTAATTATTTTACCACACATACTGTCAAATTCTTTTGACTGTGTCCCGGTTATTAATGACTGTTTCCAACTGCCATGGTAGAATAAAAGCCTGATAGAAAAAACACTGAGGTTTACTTGTCTTTAGTTTCCTGAGAGTCAGAAGGATTTTGCAGTGAATGAATATAAAACCAAGTTTACTGAGCAGAAAAGAATGAAGATTTATTTGGCGCGACTCAAAAAAAGAAAAAAAATCCTTGAAAATAAAATCCAGAATGGAGTTGTTATATTCTTGCTCTGAAACCATCTCTCCTTAGCATGGATTCCACAATAGCAATAGCACCATGAAAAGACAACCTTGAAAGCTGAAAAGAATGCTCATGAAATTTTCCTTATTCTTTTGGTTTTAAGTGATGACACCAAGGACTTGACAGGAGTACCAGAGAATCATAAAATCCTTTAATTAGAAGAAACCTACAAGTTGTTGGGACCAGAGTAATGTTCTAAAAAGAAAAGCTGAAGGATAAATCAGTGGTCATCTCACCCCAAAAAGTCAGTGCTGTTCATGGAGCAGAGTATGGAAGGATAACAGGAAGCTGAAGGAAGACGGGAGGAGGAAACCAAGAAGGATAAGAGTTTCCCTTACTGAATACCTAGTATATGCCAGAAACTGGACTAGGATCTTTGTATCTATTAACTTAAAACCATAACAGCCCTGCAAAGTAAGTTTTAATAGCCCCATTTTATGCACTAGGAAACTGAATTGCAGAGAGGTGATTGATCTTAGTCAATTTCACATATCCATGAAGTGGTGGAGGTAATTCAAACCTAGGATTGGCTGATTCCAATGTCCTTGATTCTATAGCCTGCTGACTCAGTCCAGCCCGCTTTCCAGTGACACTTCCCATGAGCCTTAGCAGTTGCTCTAGGACAGGTGGAATGCTCCATTTCTCTCTCCCTCTTCTTCTCTTTCATCTCCTCTCTCAATCCCCCTCCAACTCTTCCTCTAGAACTGGGCAGAAAATATGATTGGCCAAGGTCAATAGAAGAACTGCCTTGTGATCAGATGCTCCAGTGTGGTCCAGTCAACTGTGTCTAAGAGAAGACAGAGTCATGTGATTCTCCAAGGATATCTGTAGATAAGACCCTGCCTTTACAGAAAATTTCTCTGAACCTGACAGATATTTTGAGGCTTGACCTATTTATAACCATAGCCTAGCTCACCCACAAATTTTAATACACAGAAATGATAACATTAAAAAACAATGGCAGGGACAGGCCCGCTGGCATAGTGGTTAAGTTCGCAAGCTCTGCTTCAGTGGCCTGGGGTACGCAGGTTCGGATCCTGGGCGCGGACCTACACAGCACTCAGCAAGCCATGCTGTGGTGGCATCCCACGTACAAAACAGAGGAAGATTGGCAGGGATGTTAGCTCAGGGACAATCTTCCTCACCAAAAAGACAAAAAACAAAAACAAAAAGCAATACCAATGTCCCCATGTTTGTCAGAAACTCTGAATTTGTTCTGCTGGTTTCCTTTCTCCTTTATTAAAATAAAATGGTGACTTTGGAGCTGAACTTTTATTTTATTTTATTTTATTTTTTGGGAAAGATTAGCCCTGAACTAACATCTGCCACAAATCCTCCTCTTTTTGCTGAGGTAGACTGGCCCTGAGCTAACATCCGTGCCCATCTTCCTCTACTTTATATGTGGGACGCCTGCCACAGCATGGCTTGCCAAGCAGTGTGTACGTCCACACCCGGGATCAGAACCAAGGCTGCCGAAGCAGAACGTGAGAACTTAACCACTGCATCACTAGGCCGGCCCCTGAACTTTTATTTTTTTAAAAAAAGAGGTCACGTTCTTAACATACTATTCCAAATAAGTATGGAGGAATCTTAAATGATCATTTTCTATAAACTCTCTGAAACTATGTAAAGAGTAAAAATAATAATCACATTAATTATTATAGCTTCTCACTAATTACTTAGCACAGAGGCAAGAACTAATTTTCTCCTTAGAAAATGTTATTTCCAATAAACATCACAGTTGAGTGCTGATGTCTTGCTCACCTCCCAATAAAAAGGGGTACATACACAACCAATGGTATCATTCCCTTCTGCATTGGGGTCTCTGTAAGACCTCCTCTCTACCAACTGTCTCTTTTATTTTTTTATTTATTTGTATTTTTTCTTTTCCTCTCAAAGCCCTCCAGCCCATAGTTGTGTATTTTTAGTTGTGGGTCCTTCTAGTTGTGACATGTGAGATGCCTCCTCAGCATGGCCTGATGAGCGCTGCCATGTCCATGTCCAGGATTCGAACTGGCAAAACCCTCACCGCCGAAGCAGAGCACGCAAACCTAAGCATGCTGCCACGGGGCCGGCCCCCAACTGTTTCTTTCTTCTCGTGTCTGGCAGCTTGAAGTTTCACATAGTATTTCATACTGAGAAAGGTAAGCTTCTTACTCCATCCTGTTATGCTGAGTATGCAATCATAGCCAATTAACATTGTTTGAAGATCATTAATTTTAGAATTTCTTTCTGTCGTTTCCAATTGTACTGTATGAATGAATGAAGAGTGTTATTTTTCACTTCGCCTCTCAGGGAGTTCAAGAAAATAATGTTCATTAACATTGGTTTACTTTGTTTTAAAAAGTCTTTGTAAGAGAATAGATTAGTGGCTACTGGGGGAAAGGTGGGGTGGGGGTGGGGGGTGGGCGCAAAGGGTGAAGGGGTGCACCTACAACACGACTGACAAACAATAATGTACAAGCGAAATTTCACAAGGTTGTAACCTATCATTAACTCAATGAAAATTAAATTTAAAAACATAAATAAATAAAAATAAATAAAAAAATAAAAAGTCTTTGTAATTAGGCAACAGCATATTAATGTTACTCATTTCTAACCCCAACAAAATTTTCTGTTGCTAAAATAGGTCTGTAGAGTTTAAGCTCTTATATCCAAACCTAACTTGTGCAGTATTTAAATCCTATATGTGACCAAATAAGAAACAGTATATTATTTTGAAAGTTACTAATACTGTTTGCCCTAAAGGTAACTTAAATCTTTTGTTATAAGAAGCTCGTCAACATATGGAAAACCAAATTGGAAGACTTCTGGCTGTGTGACAGGTGTATTCTCCGGAGAAAAAAATACCAAAAAATTTTAAATAATCAAATATGGGAAAAGTGACAGATTCTCTTATACCATTGGGCCAAATGTTTCCTCCATGAATTATAATCCAGCCAGCCTTTGCACTGCTGTTCTCTTTGTTGGAGGAATTCGGTTATTATAAGTCTCTGTTTATTGAAGGCCACTATGCAGCTGTGAAGAAAGAATTGGCATCATGCTCATTCCCCAAGTCATCAGTTCTGATCGTTTCTGCAAAATTGTAGCACAAAGAACCTTAGACAAGAAGGAAGCAAAAAGACTTTAAAAAAATCTCAAAGACCATGCCACAGTCTGTGCTAAATTATACAGGTTACCCACAAAAATAGCTCTGGAAACCTCTTGCTCCAGACACAACTGCCAGGAGAGTCTCCCTCCAGCACTCCTACTGTGGGGAACTCCTTTCTCTGAAGAATGCTTCCCAGTCTTTGGAGTGGCGAGGGCCACAGGAACAGCAAGGATTTTGGAGTCAGAGAATAGGGAGTTTGAATCTGAGACGTATTAATGTGAGACCCTAGGAAAGGTTAATAAGCATTCTAAAACTGTTTCCTGTCTGTAGGATGAGAATGATGATGCCTACTTTGTAGAGCCCCAGGCACAAAATAGGTTCAAAATAAACAGAAGTTATTGTTATAATTGCCATAGATTAGGACTGAGTTTCATAGCTATAGTTCAATGTTCTTCACCAAGCCACCGGGGTTAGCTACAATTACACAGAGGTGAGGCTATTAACTTGCACTAAGGCACAGGCAGCCCGCGATCATCCTTCTGGGGCAAGAATGATGTCTTTAATATCTGTATAATGCTGGCTGTGAGACAATGCTGCTTCCACAGAGGCCAGCAGAGTCCTACAATGAGAGCTCGTAGGAAACTTTTTTCTTCTCTGGGCTCATAGATCACTTGTGTCTCCCAAAGGGGGAGAATATAAACCTACCAGTAGTTAAATTGTGTTAGCCATATTTTATCAGTTTGTTGTCCTTGATTATACACACAATTTATTTAAAACTTTGTAAGAAGTTCTCCAATTTTTAACTTAAATTATGTGGTATCTACTTAAAAAATGAATCTTTAAGATCATCATGTATTCCTGCAACAAGTATTTATAGAACTCCTAATTGTGTGCCAAGCACAAAGACTAAGCAATACAAGTTATCAGACTTGGCAAATACAAGAGTGCATGAAAATAATACTGTAGTAGACTCTACTTCAGGGTAGGGAAGAGGAGAAAAGGAACCTGTTCAATGTGTTACAAAAGATGTCCCGTGCAATCTGTGTTTCTGCCCAGTAGGAGGCAGAGTGACTTTGTGAGGAAACGACGTCTTCCTAACAAGGAGGCCTTCACAGCATCTCTGTCACTATAGCAGCTATTTCACTAATAGGAAGAGAACACGGATATGAAGCAGTCACATTAGAAACAGAGCACTAGGGGCCGGCCGGGTGGTGTAATGGTTAAGTTCCTGTGCTCTGCTTCTGTGGCCCAGAGTTTGCAGGTTCGGATCCTGGGCATGGACCTACACATTGCTCATCAAGACATGCTGTGGCAGTGTCCCACATAGAAGAACTAGAAGGACTTACAACTAGGATATACAACTATGTACTGGGGCTTTGGGAGAGGAAAAAAAGAGAGAAAGGAAGATTGGCAACAGATGTCAGCTCAGGGCCAATCTTCGTCACCAAAAAAGCCTGCAGAAAAAAAAAGCTGGACTCTCAGTTATTTAAAAAAAAAAAAAAAAAAGGAGGGGGCTGGCCCAGTGGTGCAGGGGTTAAGTGTGCACGTTCCACTTCAGCGGCCCAGGGTTCACCCGTTCGGATCCTGGGTGCGGACATGGCACCGCTCGGCACGCCATGCTGTGTTAGGCGTCCCACATATAAAGTAGAGGAAGATGAGCATGGATGTTAGCTCAGGGCTAGTCTTCCTCAGCAAAAAGAGGAGAATTGGCAGCAGTTAGCTCAGGGCTAATCTTCCTCAAAAAAAAGGAAACAGAGCACTATTATCTCGCACAGACACAGCAAACATCTTGCAGAGCTTACAGAGGAGAATCAAAGCCTTTTCTAAGCATCAGTTGATAATCACCCAGCATTAACATTTTGTGTTTGAGCAAGAGCATAAGCAAAGACAGACTCAGCAGCAAGGTTCCTGAAGCAAAGTTGATAGGACATTTTAACTTGAAAAACAATTGTAAGAAACATATTAATATGTTAGACACAGAAAAGGATTTATAAGGGCCGAAATTGGTTCTTTACATACAAGCTTAAGAAATGGGGAGACATGGGACAAATACCAAAACCCAGCACATATAGTATATGTAGTCAATTGTACACATAGCAAATTTTAAATTGGTATGAGGAATGAGCTTCAGATTGTTCTGGAGAGGATGAGCACTATCGTCTTAATCAAATCTTTCATTAGGTGCTAAACAAGTTCCTCTAAAGTTAATCAAATATCAAGAGCAGAACTGAGGACCTTTACTTGTACTTTGCCATCAAAAGTCTGATGCCCAAAGTGGGCAAGGCACAATAACCAGCATTCCTTGCACAATTCTTTCTACATAACACTGAATTTTGTCTGGGTACACTACATTACTCTGATATTTAGGAAAGATAATTAAAGTCAACGCCAACAAAAAGTACTATTTGAAATCTTTGTAATAGTTTTCAGACAATAAGGATGTAGAGATGAAATAATATGAGTTAATCTTAAAACCATTCAGTTCATTTATTTTGGATTCCTGAGTCCAATATTTCACATACGTTCCCTTCTTCCATCCCTCTATTTTTTTCTCTTTTCCTGCCAGTCTCCTGCAGCTCCAGTGTTATTATATGCTATAAAAAATATTTTACTCAGGCAATTGCCATGCTTTTTAACTTTCGCGCTCAGTAGGGGAAAATGTGGAGGTGTTTAATTCTCCAGTTGTATTTTTTTTCCGTGGGAAATGAAAGTCAAAATCTGAAAAGTAGCAACTTGCAGTAAAATGTTATTTTTCTTCTTTTCCGAATGTGTCTAAATGGCATCAAGTTCAAATACTTTATTACAGATAATCCTAGCCAATTTAAATGTCCAATTTCTCAATAAAACATGAATCAGGAAAAGTCAATATCCTTACAAATGTGATTCTAAATTTTGCCCTCAGATAGTCTGACTAAATTTCCACTGACTTTCAGTGGGAGTTATAAAAAGTACATCTGAGGGGAGAATTTGGCCCAAGAAATTTAAAATGACTGTAGAGTAAGTAAAATGTTTCTTATGCTTATGATTATATAGTAGCTGTGGAACTTCCAAAAGGAAGACATTAAAAACCCATAATATAGCAAAATTCAACTAAAAAGAAGTTGTTAATTTAACTAGCTTTGAAGAGTTTTAACTTATTTTAAAGAGCACGTCTAATAAAGAGTGCTTTATTCATTCATTCAAAAATATTTATCCACTAATATGACCTCAACTAAAAAAATTATTCATACTAACATTACTTTTTTAAAGGGTAAATATTTCCTATTCCAATAATAATCCATATGACAAATGGCTGTAAAGTAAAATTGAAAAAGCTTCAAGTATTGCCTATATTATGAGAAAACCATTTCGATCCATGTAATATATTTAGGTGCAGCATATGATTCTATCACTTGTCCTGAGAAGAAGAGACAGAGACAAATAGTAGATAACTAAAATAACCAAACAACTATAAAAAAAAAATCTGGCTTTAATTATTTTTTTCACGGAATTCGTGAGCCACAATGTTTTTTAGACCTTTAGTGACACAACCTCAAAATGTTTAATCACTCTGTTTTTCCTCCTCTAGAAACAGTTCTGCCAGCATCTGTACTTGAAATACTAATGCCCTACTTGCCAGATGTCTTAGATTTACATTCATTTCATTCTCGTCTTGCCTCTTCCCCTATGACTGGCACTATCTATAGTTTAGACCCTCAAAGCTCCACATCTGACTATTACAATATTTATCTCATTTCACTGCTCTAGCTACTTTTTGTTCGAATGCATTGCATTGTAGAGATCACTGCTAAGTTAATATTCCTTAAATATTGCCTTGACACTCCCTTTCTTCAATAGTTTAAACACGTTCACATATCAACTGGATATTCCAAAATTCTTATCCTGAGTCAAAAGGCCGTCCACAATCTGTTCCATCCTACCCTTCCAACCTTAACGCCCATTGTTCTTTTGGAATCCCTCATTCAATCAAATTGACTTATTCTCTTTTCCCTCACTTTATCATACCTGGATCAATGTTGTGCTTACATCTTTTCCGTTGCTTGAAATGTCCTCTTCATTATTTTCTCCTTATTTAACTTCTACCATCCTTCACAGTCCAACCTATGTTTCATCTTTCCTGTGAAACTGTTTCTGATCACCACAACTGAAAGCAGTCTCTTCTGCTTTTATATAGTCATAGATTTTGTTATTTATACATTCACTTGATGCTTAACAATCACTATCTTACATTGTTGGGGGGGGGCTGTTATCTACTTAATTAGATTTTAAGGTCTTTGAAGGCAGACATTACGTCTTACATTTTATATCCTTATCTATCTAGCATCCCACTTTAAAGATAGTGCAACAGCACAGAGTGAGGTGGGTTATGCATTACACACCTCAAAGGGGCTTCAGTCATACCGTAGTCAATGTGAATGGCTCCCTCTGGAGCTGTGCAGTACACAATGTGCCTGGTTATAAATGGCCACCTGCTTGCATATGCAAAAGCTTAATATTTATCCATGATTTGTACCTTTCTTGTGTCACTTCTCGAATGTTTTATAACAAAAATTTCTCAATAGTTCATAGCCCCCTCTGACTTCTTGCAACTGAAAGGGAGCAGAATATGCACTCCAAAATATATCTTTTTGGCATACAGAATTATTTTGAGCTGATTGTTTTTGAGAAACAGCAGACATAGGAGAACCTCTGAAAACAAAGTAGAAGTTACTCTTCTGTAAGGGAAATTTACATTTATAAAGGAAATCTGCATTTGTAAGATGTCTGTCTCTCTCTTGGTACCAGGAAGAGAAGGGTGACTCTACATCACAAGAGACTTAACAAGAGAGACCGCAGCATTTGAGTCTGCGTAATAAACCTCCCCCTTTCCCTGCTTTTCCCGGTCACCTCCCATAACTGGCTTCTCCCCTCCTCCCTCAACATCTTTCTTTTGCCTTTAGCTGAAGGTGGTATTTTAAGGTGATGGCTTGGGCCATCTTGGGGAGTTATTCACTTTTCCTGGCTATGTCTCATGTATACATAAGGAAACATGTAACAAACTTCTGTTTGTTTTTCTCTTGTAAATATGTCTTTTATTACTGGGGGTCTCAGCCAAGAACTCAGAGGGTAGAGGAAAAATTATTTTTTCTCCCCTACAATTTTGATGATAAGAAAAGGACCCTTTGGAACACCCCACTTGCTCAGGAGCCTGCAGGTGGTGTTAAAAGATAAACTGAGGCATATTAAAATTTTTAAGAATTTATTTGAGCAAAAAATGTTTGAATTGGGGAGTGCCAAACCCGTAGTGGTTAAGATTGCTGCACCGATGGGAGCTGGGAGAGACTGTTCTGGAGAAGAGGCAGAAGCAAACGAAGGAAATTATTGATTGGCCGTGGCTAAAGCCTAGTTGGCTGTTTGTGATTGGTTGTCCTTAGCGTTTTGGTTTCGTAACCTTGAGGCATTTACAGGCTGAGATTTTGGTTTGCTTGTGTAGGCCACCAAGGCATTAGAGCGGCCTCCGTCTCATGGCCTCCTTGTTTAGTTAATTTAACAATGGGATCCTGGAAAACTGGCGGAAGTGGTGAGGGTAAGAATTCTTACGGAAGTCAGCTCTCCAGGATCGCTGTCTGTAGTGCCTAGTGGAGAGAGAAAGGTAAAATTTCCCTTTGACCTTTCCTTTCCAAATTCAGATTAGGAGGAGAAAACATTTGTAAGAATTAGTTCTTTGAATTGTGACTCGTAAATTTGGTTTTGGGGTTTTGGTTTCTGATCCTTTCCCTCCCAGGGACAGTGATTGCTTTCCTGTTGGTCTAGTTTTGTGTCCTGAGAACTTGGCTTGGCTGTCTGCCTTCCCAGGGCATGCAGGTCATCAGTTCTTGCATGTGCAGGTGGCTCAAACATCAGGTTGGGGGTCCCAAAATATGGCTGGACAGAAATGTGGATTGCATCCAATTTGAGACTAGAGCAAAACTGACTGTTACCAACACTCAGGGTAATTGCCTTTCTTTCATTTGGCTATCCTTGGAGTGGCTCTGGATCTTGGAAGGACTATATCTTTTGCACTGTAGGGGAGGAAGACATTTCCTCTATCTTCTCTGGGTTCGTCTGGCTGGAGAACGAATTAAATTCGCATGAGACAGAATAGCAAGAGAAAATTAAACAAAGCTTTATGAGGAACCATGGCCTGGGGCCTTTCTTCCGGAAGGAAGAAAGGGCACGGAAGAAGTGGGGTGCACAGAGTGGTTATATACCCCCAAACAGGATGTTTCACATATGGTTGAAATGTCCCTCCCACAATAGTCACAAGATTGCCCTGTCGGCACAGCGCTTGATGGACACAGCAGGTAGTGGGTCTGCTATCTCCGAGGGTGCAGCAGGAGACAAGTCTATTGTCTCAAGCCGGGTGGTCAGAGGTGAGCGCAGCAATCAGTTCCTAGCCTAAGGAAAGATGCTTAATCTAAGGAAATGCCAATGTTGGGAGGGGGAGGGAAGTTGCACCTTTATCTCAATGGCGTTTGTTCTTGCCACAGTAAATGTTTTAAAGCAGATATACAATGCATGCTCAACAGCCTCGGTCAGGCCCTTTTGGAAAGACAAGTTCAGGCTGAATTAGGTTTACACCAAATGGCTTCCTCATGTACTCCAACACATCCCATTGCTTGCCATTTCTATTTGTCAATGTATAGATGGGAGAGGCTCAGGCAAGCCAAGCAACTCACCAAAATGGCTGAAACCACCACAGCTGAAACATCACATCCAGCCAAAAGACAAAGGAGGATGCTGGGGGTCGGGGGAGTCAGTTACAGGAGGTTACCAGACAAGCACAATAAACAAATGCAGATTTAAGTCCTTGCCTTCCCCATTGATTAGGAGTTTCTAGAGATAAGGTCATCTCCCCTTCTTCCTAGTGGAGGGAGATATCTTTCCAGATGGAGAGTTCCTTTACAATGTAAGTGTCTCTTACAAAGGGTAAGTAAATTCTACTTTTCAGTTGCTTTCCTGTCTGCAAAGTGATGAGCCCCAAATAATCATCATGCCAAAGAGACATATCTTGGGGTGGCCAATTCTAGGCCCCCACAGCACCTTCTTCGGGGATGCCTCTTACATCCATGGCTAAGTCATAAAAGGATTATTGGTTTTGGTTTTAAGTCACTTGATAGATATACTTTGGGTTTAAAAGAAAAAGGAAAAAAATAATTTGAAAAGGAGTTCAATACTCCCAGGAATATTTACTGTTTGTCCTGGCTGAAACCTGATAATGAGATATTTGAAAGGAATTTTTTTAAGGAGCTCTATGGTCAGAAGTTGGCCTAATTAGAAGCTAATATTCTGAGCCTGATAGGAAATATTTGGGGGGGGGGCACTTTCTCATAAGCTGAAATTGAACTATGCACCCAGAGGGAAAGAAAACATTCTGAAGCCTTTATGGAATGATTTATTAAAACATTCCAGACACCTAGCTCTAAATCTAGAACATAGGAATCTTTGATTTCTATCTTAGTTGGAAATATTCTCGCTGACATAAAGAAACAAATTGAAGAAAATGTAGTTGGATGGGCAAGTCAGCCACTTGATATCATTCAGGCTGTCAATATCATACACAATCAGGACAGGGGAGACAGAACTGTCCTGCACCTAAGAAAAAGAAGGAAAATTTACACAGTGGTTACCTTAGACCTCTGATAGTGGGCAAACATGCTCCAAAACTCCTTGGAGAAAACTTACATCCTTTCTCTGTGCCTTTGAGATAAATTTTCTACCATGTCTTCTCTAGGACCCAAGAGCCATCTTTTAGAAATGCAAACTTTAGGGGGATGATACTTATCAGAAGTAAAAAGAAAAAAGGAGCTCTTTAGAAACTAAATAGATAAAAACTCAAAAAGTCTCCACAGGGGCCGGCTGGTGGCACAGTGGTTAAGTGTGCACATTCCACCTTGGTGGCCCAGGGTTTGCTGGTTCAGATACTGGGCGCGGACATGACACCACTTGGCACACCATGCTGTGGCAGGCGTTCCACATATAAAATAGAGGAAGACAGGCACAGACGTTAGCTCAGGGCCAGTCTTCCTCAGCAAAAAGAGGAGGATAGGCAGCAGTTAGTTCAGGGCTGATCTTCCTCAAAAAAAATAAAAGTCTCCACAAATATTAGTAAAAAGCTTTAGCCATTTGAGCAGGTAACTGTAACTTATTCTATCTGCCAGAAACACAATTTGCATTCAATTCTTCTTTATTTATCAACTAGTGAGTTTTGTATTATTGTACTTATCTCATGACTACAATCTTTGAATGAAAGCTATAAGATCTCCTCCACTATACTCCCATTATAAAGAGCATGAGGCTGAGTTGGGAGAGGTGATTTTGTCAGTGGCCAACAGGATGATCTTGTGAATACCATAAACTTTTAGATCAAAAGGGCCCATTGAGTACCTACACTCATCATAGTTAAATTCAGAAGCTAATGAATGAAGAAATAATATTAAAAGAACAGAACACTGTATGGGAGGAAGGCAAATCCTCTACCCTCTGCGTCCTTCTGGCTGGGCTATGAATTAAATTGACATGAGACAGAATAACAGGAGAAAATCAAACACAGCTTTATTACATGTATGCATGGGAGACACTCAGGAAAACTGAACAACTCGTCAAAATGGCAGAGGCTTTCATCTTAAATACCATCTTCAGCTAAAGACAAAGGAGGATGGAGGATACTGGGGATGTGGGATGTCAGTTATGGGAGATTACCAGAAAAGCATAGTCAACAAGAGTAAGTTTATTATGCAGATTTAAGTCCCTGCCTTCTAAATTGATAAGAGTTTCTAGAGAGGTTATCCCCCTTTCTTCCTGGTACAGAGAGGGAGATATCTGTACAGATGGAGATTTTCCTTACAAATGTAAATGTCTCTCACACAGGGTAAATCTGCTTTTGAGAGCTTCTCCCATGTCTGCAGTTTTTAAAAGTAACCGGCTCAAAGTAATTCTCATACCAAAGAGACACGTTTTGGGGTGGCAAATTCTGATCCCCCACGACACAAAGCTCAAAAAGGAAAGAGAATCAGGTTCTCATGAGTCCTCTCATTAGCAACATTGCACACAGTAAGGCAGTGAAGCAAAATCTTTAAATTGATGATTGATAAAGGAAAAGAAAAGAGAATTGAACCTAGAATTTTATATCTAACCAAACTATCATTCAAGCCTAAAAGCAAATAATGACATTTTCAAATATACATAGATTCTCAACATTTATTACTCACAAACTCTGAAAGATGAAAGATGTAATCCAAGAAGAAGAAAAATAAAATTATTTAAAAAATCAATCTAGACCTATAATTCTAGACATTACTGACATGGCAAATGGGAGGGATGTGTGTGTGTGGAGCATGCAAAAGAAAGCAGAGGGGGAGTCAAAGCCTGTTAAGGTTTGGGCACTTATGTCAATTGATTGGCTCTAGATGTTGTTAGGAACAAGTTTAGGTGCATGTGCAAAATTTTCAGGATACTCAGAAGAAGCAGAAAAGATAAAAAAGAAAAAGTAGTGGAGAGAAGAGAATAATGAAGAAAAAACACAAAATAAGAGGAAAAAATCAAAACATAGACATACTTAGAATCAATATGAATGGGTTTAGAATACTCTGTAAGAAGTGGAAGCAACCCAGATGTCCCACAGATGAATGTATGAACAAAATGCAGTATAAACATGCAACAGACTATTATTCACCCTTGAAAAAGAAGGGAACTCTGGCACATGCTACAACATAGGCGAACCTTGAGATCGTTATGCTAAGTGAGATAAGCCAATCACAAAAAGACGAATACAATGTGATTCTACTTATATGACTTATCTAAACTGGTCAAATTTTGGAAACAGAAAGTAGAATGGTGGTTGCCAGGGGCTGGGGAGAGGGAGATATAGGGAGTTGTTTTTAATGGGTATAGAGTTTCATTTTGCAAGATGAAAAATTCTGGACATTGGTTGCACAACAACGTAAATATACTTAATGCTACTGAAAGGCAGACTTAAAAACAGTTAAGAAGGTAATTTTTTTTAATAGATTTTTGCTCTTCTCTCATGTGACCCCTGCATAGTGCTTGAAACTTTTTTTTTAAAGACTGGCACCTGAGCTAACAACTGTTGCCAATCTTTTCTTCTTCTTCTTCTTCTTCTCTCCAAAGCCCCCCAGTACATAGTTGTATATTTTAATTGGAGGTCCTTCTGGTTGTGCTATGTAGGATGCTGCCTCAACATGGCCTGATGAGTGGCGCCATGTCCGTGCCCAGGATCCCAACTGGCAAAACCCTGGGCTGCTGAAGTGGAGCGCGTGAACTTAACCACTCGGCTATGGGACCGGCCCCCTAAGATGGTAAATTTTATGTTAAGTGTTTTTTATCACAATTAAAAATTTTTTTGATTATTTAAAGAAACTATAAAAGATAGAGTCACTGATGAGACTCAAAAAATAAAAGCCAAAGCATAGCTGTCTAAAAGCACAGGTCCAGAAACAGAGTCCCTCCTGCAATGGCCTAAGCGTTAAACTTATTTGAATGTATATTAATTTTATAAAACCCTGAAATTGGGGCTGGCCCGATGGCACAGTGGTTAAGTGTGCACATTCCGCTTCAGCGGCCTGGGGTTCACCGGTTCGGATCCCGGGAGTGGACGTGTCACTGCTTGTCAAGCCATGCTGTGGTAGGCGTCCCACATATAAAGTAGAGGAAGATGGGCATGGATGTTAGCTCAGGGCCAGTCTTCCTCAGCAAAAAGAGGAGGATTGATGGCAGATGTTAGCTCAGGGCTAATCTTCCTCAAAAAGAAAACCAAAAACTGAAATTATGTCACACAGACTGAACAGAGCAGTAAAATTAAAAATGAGTAATAATCAAGCATTTAGAGCTTACCATTAACAAAGAAAGCACTACAAACCAAAACTCAGAGTGGAAGCAAAGTGGTACTTAACTGGAAAAATATACAGCCTTGATTATTAAGAAGTAATAATAGTAATAAGAGTTGAAAATTAATAAACTACATGTTGTAATAAGAAAACAATAGGGTGGTAAAAAGGTAAATAAAGAAAGTGGAAGCACGAACACAACAGTGATAAAAGAATAAATTAATAAAACTCAAAACAAAAGAATGAATAGAATTGATTAAAATAAAAGATGATATTTGAAAAAACTAACAAAAAAGACAAATTTAGGGCAACTACAATAAGAAAAATGTAGGGTCATAAAAGGCAACATTGCTGATTGAAAGAGTTTTACAAGGTAATGAGATTTTGTTTGCTACCGTCAGTATTCTTGTACCAATGAATTTGGACATCCCCACATGAATTGGATAATTTTTCTTGGAAGATATAAATTATCAAAACTGGTCCAGGAAGTAATAGAAAACCCAATGGAGCAACAATAAAATTAGCTCAATTGGTAATTAACAACCTACCTATACAAAAGACACTTGACTCAAGACAGATTAAAAATCAGGGAGCAGATAATTCCCCTTTTATGTAAACAGACTGAGAATTTAGAAAAATATTAAATCTAATCAACTAATCTAACAGCCTACAATATTCTGATTTAAAAATGAACGAAAATACTGCAAGAAAAGAAAATTATAGTTATATTTCACTTTTGAACATGAATATAAAACTCCTTAATAATATACTAATATATTAGCAAATAGAACCCAGCAATGTATTAAAAGAAAATATGTAACACTATGTCAGATTTAAAATAGGCTGCAAGTGTGATTCAGTATTAGAAAATCCATTGTTTTGATTCTCTACATTAATAACTTAGAAAAAAAATTTATCTTAACAGTTGCCCCTAATTTTTCAAATAAAAGCCAACATCTATTAATCTTTAAAAAGAAAATTATTAGTGAGTTAGAACTCAAAAGAACAGTCCTCAATCTGAAAATGGATAAAAACTAGAAATCTGGAACAAATATCATATATTAGCATAGTCATTTAGAGGTCAGTATAGGGGTTGGCCCAGCAGCTGAGTGGTTAAAGGTCTGTGCTCCGCTTTGGTCTCCCGGGTTCGCCTGTTCAGATCCAGGGCACAAACCTATTCCACTCGTGGGGGCATCCCACCTACAAAAGGTGGAGGAAGTTTGGCGCAGATATCAGCTTAGGACTGATCTTCCTCAAGTGAAAAAAGAGGAGGATTGGCAACAGATGTTAGCTCAGGGTGAATCTTCCTCACCCAACAAAAAAAGGAGGTCAATATGGAAGTCTGACGGCCTGAATTTGAACAACCCCATGTTTTAGATGTTGGATTTGTGTCTCTGGCATCAGGGAGTGGAGAAGTGGACGTGATCTGTTTCCTACTCTCCGTTTGTTCTAGTTGAACAGCCTTCTCTTCTCCTCACTCTAAGTCTCATACAGGCCTCTCTCTCTCTAGCCTGTGAGGTGAGGCGGGAGGAGAAATTCAATCCATGTGACTGCTCTCATTTCCCTGCCTTGAGATCGATTTTCTCAAGGACTGATTCAGCTTTACCTGGGCTGCCTCTGTGGCAGATGACGCCCTGCCTGCAGAGGGGCAACCTGACTCTCTGCAGCACTCATGTGGGGTTCAGCTGCCAATAGAGATCTCCAGGTGGGGTGTACACTTGCTTGGCTGAGGGACCCCCTGGGCAGTCCCATGACCTCGGTCTCCTTCTGCAACTCTCCATCCTCTTCCGGGTGAGGCCATAGGGAACCACTGGAGATCTCTTCCAGATATTCAAAGGCTCATAGGGAAATAGAGTGTTGGCATGGCCTTTCCAGAATATACCTTTGGACTCACACATACTACATTCTGCTCCCTTCGTGACTAGCAAGGGTGAGTTACCGAAGCTATCTCTTCTTCAGAAATCTTCAAACAAGAAACCCTCTCTAGTCTTTATGTTTAAACATGCCCTTAGAGTTCAATAGACATACCTCTCTTTCACTGCCCCCAGCCTACAGGGATGAGAACGAAATGCTGTACTTCTAAGCCTGTAAAACACTTTCCAGCAAGTACCCTTTCTTTCCAAATTCCCTCCCCTGTCTCTCATTGGCTAAGGCTGTCCAAGTAGGTTACCCTTACTGGCAACTTGGGTCAGACTAGGAATCTTATGCCAAGGACCAGGCCCTATTTGAACTTGACCTTGGAGAAACTACTAACTTTCTTCTCAAAAGGACTCATCTTGCCTGTTAGTCTTATACTATTTGGTAACCTCAAGCAACAGGAAAGATTTCAATCAATACTTCCCATCATCATCCAACATTACTATGTATAAAAATGGAAACTACTAGGAGAAAATATAGAAGAATAACTCCATGACCTTGCTGTGGAGAAACTCTTCTTAAAGAATACTTTTTTTTTTGAGGAAGCTTAGTCCTGAGCTAACTGCTGCCAATCCTCCTCTTTTTGCTGAGGAAGACTGGCCCTGAGCTAACATCCATGCCCATCTCCCTCTACTTTATATGTGGGATGCCTACCACAGCATGGCATGCCAAGGGGTGCCGTGTCCGCACCCGGGATCCGAACCGGCAAACCCCGGGCCACAGAAGCGGAGCGTGCGCACTTAAGCGCTGCGCCGCTAGGTCAGCCCCTACATTCTTTTTAATGTAAAAAGTTGATACAATGGAGCACATCAAAATTTCAAGCTTTTAAACAATTCAGGAAATCATCACCATATTAAAATCATTACCATATTAAGTACAGACTAAGAAAAATATTTGCATATATGTAACACACAGCTATCAGTATGAAAAACACAAATACCTAAAAGAAAAATGGACAAAACAGAAAAGTAATTCATGGCAGTAAAAATATAAATGGCCATCAGAGAAAGTCAAATTGAAGCAACAGTGAGAGAACATTCTAATCCCATCCGTTAGGCAAAAATCTAAAAGCTGAGCACAGCCCCAAAGCTGGTGAGGTGTGGGGAAATGGCGGCTCTCACACATTGTGCAGGGATAAACTGGGAGGTCCACTTTGGGGAGAAATTGAGCAGTATCTATAAACCTAAAAATGCACATACTCTTCTGCCCAGCAGTTCTTCCTATAGGTCCCACTCTTACAGAAACATTAGCACGTATGCTCAGGGAGAATTGTAAAAGAATGTTGCCACAATATTCATTGTAATTGCTGCGACAAATTGAAAAATGATAGAGTCACAGATGGACAAAGCAGTCAAAATGAATGAGCTAGACCTGTTTGTCTCAGGTGGGTCGGTCTCAAATACATCCTGCTGAGTGATAAAAGTGACTTGTCCAATTATCTGTGCAAGATATTACTTATACAAAAAATAACAAAACACACCAAACCAAGTTATACCTTTTTACGGGTACATATATGTAAGTAAGAGATTTTGAAATTCTGAAAGATACACATTAGATGCATAAAATTATTTATTTCAGAGGAGGGAAGGAGACTATGATCAGAGGTGGCTTTTAAAGGGACTTTAGCTTTAACCATAATATTCTAGTTTTTTACAAGGAGAATGAATTTTTGTATTAGTTGTGTAATTTTAAAAAGTAAAAATGAAGGAAAAAGAGGATAGTCTTTGGAGCCACACAGATCATGCCTTGCTTCCAGTTTCACATTGAAAAATTATTTGATGTCTGAATATTAGTTTCCTCTTTCACTAAATGGGCATATGTACTAATAGATACATAGATAGACAGGTAGATAGATAGACAGACATAGAGATATATGTAGATATAGAGAAAGAGTACAGAGTGAATTGATGTTTGTGACACACAGAGTACTGTGTCTGTTTACAGTGGGTGCTCAAAAAAATGCCAGTTTTCTTCTCTTTCCATTCAATGAAAACAGAGCATGCACAATGGTGCTGAAAGCCTTCTAATGAGGGTGCGCCTCGTTTGTGGGTTCCCAGTGTATATTCAGTCCGTCCGAGAAGCACTTGACCAAGAGGTTGGGAGAGAACCCAGATCTAAAACCAAAGAGGATTCATTAACCTGCATGTAGCCCAGACTTCTCTTTAAAACTCATCCAACAGTTTTAAAACACTGTTTTCTGGTCAACGGAACTGGAACATTATTACATTAATCACCTTAGAAAACTAGAGAAAAGAACCAAAGGTCTTTGAAAAAACATATTTTGCCTCTTTGACAAATATTTCTAGGCATAGTAAAATTAAACATATCTCATTGTAAAAAGATAAAGTGCCCCCAACTGGGATATTACTTTCTGAATAAGCCTGTGGCTATTCCCAGTCTGAGTGCCTGAAGGTAACTCACTCTCGGAGGTTTGTGAGACTCGTAAACTGCCAGAGTGCAGTTTTATGAAGGACAGAAGGACCTCAGCCTGAACTTGCCCGATTACAGATTAAGTTGTTGCTGTGAATTCAAGCCAGGGCCACGCATTATTGTTTTACTGCAGAATCAACATAAATTTTCCGAGGCAGTGAAGCTTGCAGTTGGTGAAAGTCCACGGTTTCCCCAATGGAAACATTTATTTATTTAAGTCAGATTGTAAAGCTAAAAAGAAATCTAATGGATCCAAGGCAGAAAAATGAAGAAAGAAAACATCTGTAACTTGGAGATAAATATTTGGGACTAAATTGATTCTCAGTTATTTGTGAACTATTTTCATCCGAGTTAGATGCAAGTATTTGAGGCGCATAATTCCACCCAGCAATAAAATATACCTTAAAACATGGTGTATCAGTGTACAAGTAGCAATGGAGATAATATGTCTAGAAAAATATTTGGCCTTAAGAAACCCATGTCCAAATGCAATTATTGATGCAAGATGAAGTTTTTTGGCTTAAGTTGGCTCATGTATTTTCTTTAAAAAAATAAAGGTAGTAGTCTGAAAAGAACGAGAATAAATTAGTATATGTAAAATCTTTGACAGTTTCGGGTCGGGGGTTAGGAGGCAGGTCACAGGCGTTATTTATAAAGATTAAGTGTTATTGCTTTACCTTGAGTTTGATTAGTCCTTGATTCAAAAATTAGTCATTTTTCTCACACAACTTAAGGTATCATAAAGTCATTGACACCTCATCTTGTGATAGCCTATATATATGCACGAAAAAGCAAGGCACCATGATCTAAGTGGCTTGTAAGGAATACTTGCAAGGATAGTATGCTAAATATAAAATTTGTACATTGGCATTGCAAGAATTCTTAATGCACATGTAAGTAAAATGGCTATTAATGAGGAGTTGCACAATGTAAAATTTCTTTTAGTATTTTCCCCCTTAGAGATGTACAAGGATAAATAGATATAATCCCCTTCAAGAACCACTTCTACCTTTTGGGAATATTGGAAGTTACAAACATTCTGTGTCAAAACACACATGGCCTTAAGAACTGTGGTTCACTTTTTCATGGCATTCTAGTGCCCAGAAAGGCATGAGATCAGCTAGAACAGACTTACACTTTTTGAACAAATATATAATAATTTGGGGCTTCACTTGGGAGTCTCTTTCTTGTGCACATAAATATATAAGCACACACGCATTCACTCAAATAAACAAGTTCAAGGAATCAAGAGCATGCAGAAAATTATAGTAGTTCCTGGATGCTGTTACAACCAAATCTGAATTACCCATGGACAAGTACCTCCTGCCAAGGAGCAGAGTAATGAATCCTGAGAGATGGGATACCTGGGCTCAAAATCAAAGCAAATTCCCTCACCCGACAAGGTCTAATGGCGCTCTCCATACAGCATGGCCTTCCTTCCCCGCGCTCTGACTCTCGGCAGCAGATCTTCTGCCACCTTTCCAGTTTTGTTTACTACTAAACCTCGTAGGAACCCTATCCAGCAATTAAACTGATCTCTCACCTTTTTCCAAACATAGCTGGTGTGTTCATGACGCCACCCAGAGTGCTCCTACTGTCTTTACCTGAAATGTCCTCCGTTCACCACTCTGCCTACCTATTTTGCTGATCCTTTGAACCCAAAAATTAAAACAAAACACACACACACCCCCTACTTCCTCTTTGATGCATTCCTTGATCTTCCCACAAAAATTATCTTTATCTGATTTGAATATCAGATACACACATCAATATTGTCTATTTTACTTATAGTCTTTATGGACTTTGATCATAGGTACTTTCTCTCTAAACATGACAAGCAATTGAGAGAAGAGGACCAGGAATGGCACTCTATGGATTCAAACACTACCTTGTATGTACTACAGAGTTCACCCTGTAACTCAATTTCATCAGTTGCAGAAGAAGGGAATTGGGACAGTTAATCTCTAAAATATCTTCCAATTCTAAAAATTAGTAACTCTATTGTGTTGCTGGAATCTGTAAGTTTTTATTTCTTGATTTCACATTTTTTACTCATTGTATTAGTTTGCTAGGTCTGCTGTAATAAAGTGCCACAATTTTCTGCTACCCTTGCCTTCCATACTTAAGTATAATTGACAGCCATAATCACCTGTCTCAAAAGAATGTAGTAAGAATGATATAATAAGGAAGATTTTAAAGCACATTAGCGAGCACTTCTCAGGCCCTACCAATAAACTCTTTGCATTTCAAACACAAATTAACTCTTTCAGACCATAATAATGTGACTAGTAATATGGATCCTGATATTGAGCCTAACCCTAATGATACTTAATCAAAAAGATCCCTTTGAAAATCTGATCCCCTATGAAAAACGAGTGTCAAGTTATATTGCATTTCTTTCCCCAGTCTGATAGCTCCCTTTTAATCTCTTGGAATTTGTAAAATGCAATATCTTTGTGGAGCTAATCTGGTAATGAAGATTTGAGAATGGATTTAACTCAAATATGAACTACATTTCTCATGTAATAAATGTAACATTGATGGATTTTTAATAAACATTGTCAGAATACTATGGTTTCTGTCTTTCATCTCTTTGCTAAATCCTTCAAGCCCATCTCTAAGCTTGTGGACTTGATAAATCCACATTAAGTTCTAAACCTAGAGAAACCAAGCCAAGACTCATACGAGTGTCTGCCAGTGTTCCCACAGCCCTCAACCCTTGTAACGAAGAAGGCAAATTTTGATGTCAAATTCAGGAAGTTGTGTGAAACTCTTACTGAAGGCTGGACAGGTTGTCAGTGTTTTCTTAGGAAGAAAAATCTGCATTCTGAATCAAACAGATTCTGAAAATAAATTTCCCCAGGAATTGCAAGGTGCCAGAGAAACTGGGTGTAATCAGTAAGAAAAGGCGATGGGTTCCGCAAGTATGGAGTGTGGGTCCAGCTCCCATGATCTAACTGTGGCTCAGGATTGCTCTTTCCTTGAATCCTGTCCCCACCACACATCCCACCCCATCTGCCTGCCCCTACTCTTTACTTTCGCAGAGAAAACTGAGAGGTGCTTCCTTGCCAACATCACACAAGTGGAGTTCTGTCCTCTCAGCTGGTTGCCCAAGATGCCAATATTCCTTCAAGCTGGCTTTCTTAAATCATTCGCCCTGGATTCAAAGAAGTTCATAAAAAAATAGAATAAAATATATACTCTCACATGTGCAAATATACAACTCAGCATTTCAGTTTTACTAACCAAGTAAATATGTATTGATATTTTGGAATGGAGTAAAAGTCACCCATTATTTGAAGGACTAAAAGTAAAAATGCATAGACTTTTATTCAAATACCTTAATTTTCAGTAAACATATTTTATTTCAATATTAAATTGTACAAATCACAGCACCCATGAAAGGTGTCAAGTAGAATTTGAAAAATGATTGTCAATATCTATTTTCAAGTTTATGGTTAATGGTATACTGAACTTGCTGAAGACAATTTTGAGGTTAATTTTCTTTCTAATTAAAACCTTACAATATGTGTCATGTGTAAGGATTTTAAAATTCACTTCCATTCTGCATTGGTAAACAGATGACCTAATAGTGATTGACAATTCTATTAACTACATGTAAAGCTACTAATTTTTCTTGCTTTTTCTTCTCCTAGTCTTCAAACAGGTTTTGTCACGAAGAGTGTTAGAACACAAACTTGCAGCCTCTCCTGGAAAAGCACAATCAACTATTTCTTATTATTCAACTAGAGACATTGCTCACCTAGACAATCCTGGGTGAAGTGGTACACTCTAGAGAATAATTTTTTTATTGATACGTGTTATTCTATATTTACTTCAATAAAATAAATTTTGCTTGGTAATGTAAAAAAGCATTGGTTAAGGTTTTTGTTATGCTTGATTCTACGGTGAGCAAATGTGAATGATCTTTCAGAAGTAAATCGTTCATTACCTTAGATAATATAAACCAGATTTACACAAGATTTTATCACTTTAAATTCTCTGTCATTTTCCCTCCAGGCAATAGGAAGCAATTTCAGTAAATACGGTATTTAACTTAATGGATTTGCATCTAAACATCCACCCCAAGTGTTCTTCTTATGGCTCACATCACAGTGTACCAATATAGGTTATTTTCCCTAGAAAGCACAGGTTTTCCAGAACCATATATTGCTTTCACAGTCAGTGATAATTCAACGAACTTCCCAGAACCTGAGGAAAAGATAGCTTCCACACATTCGAGTGTATGAATGTTGGGGAAAATTAATTGCAAAGGTAAACTCATCTGTTATATCAATCTTTTTATTCAACAAATGGTAAGTGCTCATTCAATCCATCCTTCTTAAGCGAAACTATTACAAACAGTAATTATAAATGTCAAATATTAATAACCTTTAAGGATTCATGCATTAATATGACTGGAGGCACAGCCCTTCTAAAAATGGTTCTAAACAACCCACTTGCCATTTCTTCTCCTGTTTTCCTTTAGGCGCATCTTCTCATAGTTATGTGAGTCTTCGTTCTTTTCTTCTTGTCTTTGCTTATCTAAATCCAGCAATCTGGAACACTCTCTCCATTTGTCTTTTCCAATCCAAACCTTGAAGCCTTCCTTGATTCATCAGACCACATCTCCTTCTTAATGTACAAGTGGTTTTAATATTAAAACAGCTGCTGAGATGTGAACATGGTATCATTACTCTATTTCTACTACAGACGATCCATTGCCATGTATAAATAGCATTTTGATTATAAGTATTTTTATATTTATGTAGATATTGCACAATCTTTCGTAAATGAAGGTTATAGACATCTCCGAGAAAGAAATCACTCTAACCTGGAATTTGCTTCTTAAAGTTTTTGACTCTGCTGTCTACAAAGCCAGAGACTGATTTACAGATACAATATGATATTTATGCATGATATTTGTTAACATTTAAGAAGGTTATCAAAAAGAACACTTACTCCCTTTAAATATTGCACTTCTGTTCAGATTAACAGACTCAAATACATTTCACACATCTCCCAAAAGGAAGTCCATAGCCACGTTTCCTTGCATAAGTTACTGGAACATGTATACAATTTCTCAGATGGCTCCACATATTTAAAGCCTAACATTATCTTTGGTCAGAGTTTAAAAGGATGAGGAATTTTATTTTAAAAAAGATTCTTTCCTTTCCCTTCCCTAATCAAGGGCTATTCTCATGTTTGAATTTTACATTTTTTTCTTTAAACCGTTAGATTTAAAACCATTAGATTTTAGTGTCTTTGTATAAAAACACATACAAATTTATCACTCTGAAAAAATTTAAACAAAAGAAAAATGTTCCTCTAAGAACAAAAATGGATGAAGAATTCATTTGTCCAGAACTCTTTTATTCATCATTTTCCCGTGTGGGGACAGTCCTGTGTAGGTGTCGCCCAATGAGTCTGCCCCCTCACCACCAGTCACCACTTGGTGCCCATTCCCAAGCAGGCCTGGCTCTGCGTACTGCTTCCTCTCCTAGTCCCCCTTTGTAAGTTCTCCTTGCATCTAACACGACTCTTTCCTCACCTCAAGCCCACAAAGTCATAAATCAAGATATTTAGGCTCAGAGTCTTTGTCTGAATCTGTAAGATACCATTTCTGACCTTTACTCCTTTAAGAAACAGAAGGATGGGGGTCAAGAGGCATTGCTCAATGGTTCAAAAGAAGGCAGCATCACAAATTCCCCAAGAGTCCAACTTGACTCCTAACAATTCTTGGATGGGCAAATATCTGGTCTATGCTACCATTCCACTCATGATAGGTGACAAGTGTGAAAAGCTGTCATCATCTCTGTCTTTGGTTATAGATGGTTGGTATTGATGTTTTGGATACTTCCCCCTTACTCTCCTTTAATTGCATCTCTATGAATAATTTGTCTGTATTTAAAAATTATGAATGCAAGTTTCAGCATTGTTCAGTGTTAAAGCCCTCTTAGTTACTCTTTTAGAGGAATAGCTAACTTAGAGTAGGTGCTCTATAAATATAGCCAAATGAATAGGAAAGAGAGTAACATTTTTAAAAGGACTGTCAAATTGGTTAAAATTACAGACAGCTTCTCAAAATACTCATAACACCCACAAGCAGAATATAGTAATAAGAAATAACAACAAGCATTATTCAGAAGTTGCTACTATTGTAAAACTCAGTTTCAGCCTAGTCCTGTCTTACAAAATCTTCTCCCCTTATTCATGGCCAGACAGGGGTTTTTGTTTATTTCGCTCTCTGCTGTATTTGACTCCTTATTGCCTAGAACAGTATCTGGTACATAGAAGGCACTCAATAAATATTATTGAATAAATGAAAGAATGAATAACAAAACAACAGCAATGATAGAAGCTAATATTTATTGAGCGCCTACTAGTGAAACTCTGGTTAAATTCCCACATGGACTTTCTCATTGATCTTTACAAACGCAAGAAATTTTGGATCACTTAGAAAAACTATCCAGATACAAAAAATTGAACCAGAGCAATTACCTGGATGATTCAAACACTCATAAATGTGTGCACATATGTCTACATAGAAAACGATTCATTTTAGCTAGATTTACATAACTCAGTAAAATACAAAATAGGTGTTTTGCCTGAAATACCTTGTTATTGTTTGGAGTTTCCATATTATTGTCTTACTTTGTAGCAAACCTTGGTTAACAAGTGGAAAGTTAAATATTTACCCTGAATTGTACTTATTAAGGTTGTTGTGGAAAGTATATAAGATGATGAATATAAAATAAAGAGTGAGAGCCTAGTATATACTAACTGTTCAAAAAATGTTAGTTATTCTTATTATTTCCCAAAATATTGTTACCCTAAGAACACTTCTAACTATAAGGTAAATCACTGGGAGACTATTGATGGTTAAGAGTTGTATTTCAATTAAGAATGTATGATTGTGATAGTGTTGTACTCTCTCCAAAGTGATTCATACTGTTTTCTTCAGAAAAATCTGGAGGACTTCAATCATGGGCAGATCATCACTTTACTCATGGTTGGCCCGCTACAACTTATCCAGGGAAGGGGAGATGAATGTGATGGACTGGAACTCAGTGGAGATATGGGCAAGTGCTAATAGCCCACAATAACCCACTTAAGTAAATATGAAATGAAAATGAAAAATGTAAAACAATGTGCAATTTTCCCTCGGAAAGGTTGGCTTTACTTAGGTGTGGATAAAAGTGTGATGGGCATACGCTAATCCTTCTTTTGCAGAAGACAAGTAGAAGAAGCATATGGCTTCCAAACTTCGGGTCAACACTTTTGACAAGTGTGCTCAGGATAGATAAGACACAATACTTAATGTCTGGCTTTATAAGGTGTTTCTTGAAGCTGAATTAAATGAAAAGCCCAGAATCTCAACTCTCTTGCCCTTTTAGTATCTATGGCCAATGGACTACATTTATATGAATATGTGATAACGACATTAAGAGAAATAATAAGCTGGAGGGGAGAGTCTAAAGATTGCGTCTTTGAGCCAGCGAAAGCAAGCTTTCTCCTCTTCAACTGAGAGAGCCAGTGTTGAAACCGAGGGCTCCTAATGCCCTCTCTCTCTGGATTTTATTCAGGCAACTGAACCATTATATTCCTTAACCTCCCAACAAATTTCTTAGGGAGTCTACTAGTAAATGAGAGTTAGTGATTAAAAAAAAAAAAGTGTGAAGAATTTCCAGAGTTCAATTCAGTTTTAACTTGCTATTCAAATTTATTTGCTTTTGAAAAATACTCTGAGAAAGATAAGACAGAAATCTCAGAAGGCTAGGATCCTTAGTATAAATGCCAAGCTGTGAAAGATGTTAGGTTATTAAAATACACATCATACTGCATCCTAATATTATCTCACAACACTTAATCCTTTACTGTTGTTAATATTCATTATATAATAATAACTTTCTCTTTATTGACCAACTGGCCAAAAATGTATACCCCGGGGAGAAAGCATTCCGTAGCAAGAACCATAGGAAATATTGGAATCAAACTTTTCTCCCACGCTTACCTTTGCCTTTTATTTTAGTGATTGGGACCTTACTGATAGAGAAAATCAGAGAAGGAGTATCTTATTTGTATTCTTAAAACAGAGGTGGAGATCCTATGTGCACTTCTCTCACAACATAACGGAAGCTACAGGTTTGTGACTTTTGAAAAATTGTGTCATTTCTGCTATATCTAAAAGAGCAATGTAAATAATATCTTCAGCAAATATGTGAATAATACTTCCTAACACTGGGTTATGTTTCCACTCACTGCTAATTAAAATGACAAAACAAGTAAAGTAGGGCAAGAAAATTGTAAACCTGGAAGGAACTCCTGGAAGGTTTAAGCTAATGTTCAAAAGAAGAAAATTAGAGCCAGAAGTTGCAAGACAAAACCTCGCTAAGCCCTTATAATGGGCAGCAAGTTTCCTTGGGTGCAGGTGAGAGTAGGTAAAACTGCTGGACCAGTTCTTGGCTGAGTCTCAGGGTTTAGGTCTGGAAGGTGACATCCTATTTTATGAAAATTGCCTTGACAGCTCTTCTACTTCCACAGCAACAGCTCAGCATGAGGGAAGTCCCCTTGAGACATCAGGAGGGATGAGGATTATGGCGAGGATGTGGAGTCACTGCAGGGCATGGGCAAGGTCATAATAACGTCCTATGTACTGCATTCTGCTTCTGAAAGATGGAGCGTCATGACTCTTTTTTTCCTTCACAGTCTGGCGTTGATAGGAACAGGACAGTTGGAGATACAAGACCTGGAACGAATTGCGTGGACATGAACTCAACACAAACCACATGTTCACTACTGATTTCGTACTTGCGTTCCTCAAAAGAAATCAAAGACATAATCTACTTTCTTAAGCAATTAAATGGGCCTTTCGTCAGTATTTAAGAAGGCCCTTCCACCCTTAGGGAAAATGCTAACCCTCCCCCTCCCCAATTCCATAATATTGTTTTCTTTGTCTATACTTGATGCGAAAAACATGTTTTTTTCTTCTGATACATTTTGATTTGCTACAAGCAAATGATTTATAATGATAAAAGCTGGTACCGTTTGCATCTAGAAGTTATTTCAAAACTGTTTGACTTTAATCAGTATTTCAATCTAGTCCATTAAGTTCTTAACCCTCAGAAATTACAAGAGTAACATCACCTCCCACCAAGTTGAGTCAGGTTTGGAGAATTTATTTTTGATGAGCAGAAAGATGCTTATGAAAGTGACATTACGCTGCCAGTTTGCTACCCTCACATGGAGGAGGTTTTCATTAAAACGATTTCTCAGTTTTCCAGTGTTTTTCCCTTATCCTATTCATATTTTAATTAATATTACAAGGAATATTGCCTCTCCTCTCTTCCCAGATTCTCTGACTCCCACTCAGCCTCAAAAATACATAAATAAATACAATTTTTAAAAGAACCAACTGTGTGGGTCCTGGAGAAAGGACACACGCTCTGCTGTTTCACCTGACTTTTATTTTCAAACGTGCCTGCTTTCATTCCTCAAGCCATTTGCCTCCATTCCAAGCTCTTTCTCTATACCTTATTAAAAAGCTCTATTTTCTTTCCCATGGAAACATAGACAGTTAAGATAATTAATTACTATCCTCATTATTTCTTTAAATAATACCAGAAATTACGAAGCAATTTAATACAGGGACTCATCTTTAAAACACTTTACAACCTAAGCTAATTTGCCATTGTAATTCCCCAGGAGTGGCCATTATCCTCTCTTTACAAAGGGTGAGCTAAAAGGTTAATGAAGAGCTTCAGACTACTGAAGAAGTTAATACCATTTCTGAGAGTAGATCACAGGAATGCCAGGTTCCTGCCTTTAAGCTCCAATTAGAACACCAGGTTCATAAGAATGGCCCATTGGAAAGTCTTAATAAGAGCACATTTTATTCAAGGCACTTTTTCCTCTTTAAAAATAACTAAATAAAATATATCTGATCTATTTAATTTTAAGTATTTTTTTCTGGATAAATGTTAACTATAGAACTCTTGGAATATACAGAAATATGTAAAGAGTAAAATAATAACCACAGACCATTCGGAGCTAGTCATTAGTAAAATTGTGTGTAGATGTATGTTTTCTGTATGTAAATTTACTTTTATTTTACATAGTTGAGCATATGCTTGAGTTGAGATTTTTAAACATTTTTTCATGAAAATATACATATATGCATACTATATTCTCATGTTAATTAATTTTTTCCTAATTGATACAAAGGTCAAGTGTCAGCAGGGAAATGAAAACAAGCAGAATAGAACCAAGGACACAGCCTGAGGACCACAGCACGTGTTTGCATTAGAGGGAGCCTAGAACGGGAAAAATGAAGGCTTGGAACACTGAGCAAGGGGATTCGAGTTTGATAAGTGAAACCGTCACTCCCAAACCTGAATGCCCCCATCTCTTGGTGCACGATTTCACCCACTGCCAAGAGAGGTAAAACGTGAGGACAGCAATCACAGTGAGCCCTGAGCAAGAGCTTCCTACGTGCCAGGCACTCCCCCAAAAAGTGCCCTGGTGCATCCAGGTTTTGGGGGAGGGAGGGCAACTGCAGGAAAAAGAATAGAAAATTAAGACACAAAATTAGGTATGAAAGTGAGAATTCATTCAGAATGAGAAAAATAAATTATAAATTTTAAATAGCTGAAAGTACAGGTAAGGGCATTTTGCAGTATATAAACTATATCTCAAAACAAATCTTAAAAAGCTAATGAAACCACAAACATCCCCAAATCCAGGAAAAAATATGCAACATGCTGGACACACTTCTGTAATCACTTTGCTGCCTCATTTGTCGGTGCCCTCCTTTTGAATGCCATTTCCTATGCCAGAGATTTAGAGATATGGCTTTCCATAAAGAGAAAGATAATTTAAACTTTCCTTTAGCATGGTTACTTGAAATTTGTTTTTATCACTAACAGTTTAGAAAAGTATTTTGTAGCTTCACAACTCATTGGTGAAGTGATAGAGATATTCAGATCTTTTGTCAAGTCTGGTAAAAGCCCCACTTTTAAAAAAAATTATAAAATGTAGGACTTCAGAGAGTTACAAGTTATATGTGTGTGTTAGTGTGCTCAAAGGGAGTGATCATATTCATTAAATTGATGACTAGCGCGTTTTTATCAGTGTCTTTGGTTGTAAGAGTGGTTATGAGTGTGTTTTATATTATCTCTGTCACTGTTGGTGTTTCCCATCCAATCATCAAGAAGTGTAAATCTTTTTTCACTGTGTATATGATTCACTTCTCTTCATGAATTTGATTATCAAACAATAAAAGGGCCTATTTATTATTATATTCAAACCTTGTCTCTTCCTTTTAATTAATTGCAGCTTTTGAAATGATCTAAAGTATTTTTATTATAATTTGCTTCTCAACCTCAGAATAATTTATATTGATTTCTTCACTCACTTTAACACTTTTGTTTCATGTTTCATTAATTTTTATCTGAATTTTTTTCACTTAGTTCTTTAACAAGTAAATTTAAAGATAGCAAAAGATATGACCAAATGAGAAGTTTATAATTTTTCACTTACTTTATTGAAACATTCCAAAATGCCTTTCCAACTTCCAGTTAAAGTGTTGTATTAGAGATTTATTGAATATGACATATACATCAAAAATGAAAAAAATTTTTCTTTTAATTTTCTATAATTTTCATGGATTGGCTTCTGGTTCTGCACATTTCAAACCTGGTTTCTCCATCATTATCCACAAACTTCAGCACTGGGCACTATAGAGCATGCCCATATCGTGACCTCTGGCCTTGCAATGTTTTGTCATGGCACAGGCTGGGGTCTCAGTATTCCTGGAAATCATTTCTACACTAGGGACAGCTAGCAATAACTTAACTATACAGAAAGTGCTGTGAAACCAGAGGAAAAAAATCCCCATGAACCTAGACTAAATGAATTCCCAACTCAGCCTCACTTAGTTACATCTCTGAAGTGCCATGGGCCACTCTAACCTCACCCAGCCAGAGGGGAACTGTCATGGAGGCAAAGCTGGAGGAGAAGGAACCATCGGTCTTAACCAAGTGTGGATAAAACATCTTATTTTTATAAATTTGATAAAAATATATAACCATGAGAATCGATTTCTAGCTGTCCCACACCACCCTACTAAGTCTTGAGGTCTTGGAAGGAGCCTGTGGAAGTGCGAGGCACTGAGAGTTAAGCTTCATTAGTTTCATGATAAATCCCCCTCTGATTCCTTTATTTATCCCTATGGCAGTCCTATGAAGTAAGTATTATCATTACCTCCAGAGGAGGGAACTCAGATATGTTAAGAGACTTGCCCAAGTTCACATAGCTGGCAAAGGATGGAACCAGAATTTAACCCCAAGTGGTTAAGTGTGGAGTCCAAAATATATAACCGAGTGCTTACCATGGGCCAGGAGCTATGCTGAGCACTTTACATTCACTACTTAATCCTCATAACAATATTATATTACAGGTTCTGTTATTATCCTCATTTGGCAGATGGGGATAATCAAGGACCAAAGAGATTTCATCTGTTCAAGGCCACCCAGCTGGTAAGGAGAGGAGTGGCATTCAAATACAAGTCTGTCTACGGAGACCAAACATCCAACCACTTCAGCATCCCCCACCGCCAAACATTGTCCTTACATCATGGCTATTACATGGATATGTTTTGAAGTAAACTGAAAAATCCACTTTAAAACCTTTTAAGAGAATATTTGCACTTGCAGAACTCCTTGGACTAGGCTCCCAGATGTCTTGTAAGGGGTAAGCACACACTCTTTTCATCTATTAGATCTACTTGGATGAAAGTTGATATCGAAAATAAAAGCATTGCAGATTTTTATACAGGAAGTGGCACGACAAAAATACTGTTTTAGCGGGCTGGCCCTGTGGCAGAGTGGTTAAGTTCGTGCGCTCTGCTTGGGCAGCCCAGGGTTTTGCCGGTTTGGATCCTTGGGCGCCGACATGTCACCACTCATCAAGCCATGCTGAGGTGGCATCCCACATAGCATGACCAGAAGGACCTACAACTAGAATCTACAACTATGTACTGGGGGGCTCTGGGGAGAAGAAGAAGAAGGAAAAATAAAGAAGATTGGCAACAGACGTTAGCTCAGGTGCCAAATCTTCAAAAAAAAAATTTCATTAAAAAAAATACTCTTTTAGGAAAGGCATAAAGGCTTATGTTAAGAGGAAAAAGGAGGAGCCAGCCCCGTGGTTGAGTGGTTAAGTTTGTGCGCTCTGCTTCGGCGGCCCAGGGCTTCACCGGTTTGGATCCTGGGTGTGGACATGGCACCGCTCATCAAGCCATGCTGAGGTGGCGTCCCACATGCCACAACTAGAAGGACCCACAACTAAAAATATACAACTATGTACCAGGGGGCTTTGGGGAGAAAAACGAAAAATAAAATCTTAAAAATAAAAAACAAAGAAAAGAGGAAAAGGAGACTAAATTAGAGGGCAGCTGAGGTGGCAGAGGACAGCAGCACTAGGAATCCGAAGGAAAGACACTTTTAAAGAGAGAAAAAGTTGGTGAAAGATGATTTAAAAGATACGAATGAGTGCAAAATCAAATGGGACAAAATGTGGAGAGTTAGATAAGAATAAGTGCCTTGATGTAGAGGGAGATCAATTCAAATTTGGAAATGAATTAGCATGTAATCTTTGGAATTGCTTGAAACTTTTGAGATCATCTGGTCCCACCACCTGATTCTATAGTGGAGGGACATTGAGACGTAGAAGGTGGAAGGACTTATTCAAAATTATCAAGTGGTGAGAGCTATGGTGACGTCCTCTTGGCACCCAGGAAATAAGGAGTCTAGGCAAAAGTCAGGAAATGTGATCTTCATTTAGGAACTTTCTGAAGAGATGATCTTTGAAACCCTGCAGAGGAGAGTAGCACTGGGAATCTAAATTAGGCGAGCTCATCAAGGTCAGGAGTTTACAGAAAGATGAACAGATGGGCTCAGATACAACGGGGTACAAAGCCAGCATGGAAGGCAGAACCAGAGTTGTGGGGGAAGGAGGGAGGAGGTATCAGTAAAGAGAATAGAAGAGCTAGAGTCAAAACAAAGGGGAAGTTCAAACAGTGGAGAGAAGTGGAATCCAAGCCAAGAGAAGAGAAATTTCAAGAAGATCTGATGGGTCCAAGAGCCAAATCTGCAGGAGGAATCAAAGATGGGGACTGAGAGAGGACCCTTTGAATTTTTCCAGAAGGGGTCAGAGCGGTTGTAATGACATTAGGTTCTTAAGAATTGAGAATCAAGGCATTTGAGAGTCCATTTGCCAGAAGTTATACTGGGAATGTTCATGCAAGCTTTTAAAGACTTCCTACTCTTTAAATTTACCACTTAACATTTTTATTTGCTTCAATTCTAAGAGGCACACAGAGGCGTGTAGGAAATATTTTCCATAGATATGCCAAATATGAGGCATCACTGAGAAGAATGCAGCCTTGGGGTCTTTGAGGGGAGGGACCGTTTACTCTATTTTTGTATTTTCTGTGCCCAGCACAGAACTTGGTACATACAGGGTGCCCAGTGAATGGCAGGTAAATGAACTGTGCCTGGTCAGTAATGGAGAGGTTAGTACTAATAGAATCTTTGATTTCTTAGTTGGCTGTCTCCTGCACTTCATTTAGCGCCCTAGGACAACCACCAAACTTGAAATCGGTATTTAATTATTCTGTTTACAGAGTACCAGAAAATAATATGAGGTTTAGGGGTGAAAACAGTCTGTTAAACTGTGTAATGAAATACGTTAAGACTCTCTCCCCACCTTCTCTTCTGTAGTAGCTATTCAGTTTGGATGGGCTTACCTCCAAACGCCGGGAGCGCACCCTAGTTGGTAAATCAGTCAGGTTAATTCCATTTCCTTTCCACAGGGCAGCTAATTCATGCTTAGGCCAGCTGGGTGCAAAACATTTGCCTGGCCACGAAGATTATTGCAAGGATGGTCTAATCGGCACAAAAGTTGGGGAATTTTCTGGGGATTCTGGCATCTCTCTCCTCCTTTTGGGATTGTGATTGATGACGTAAGGCAAAAAGCACAAGTTGCCTGCTTGATGCTTCCTTTTGTGGCTTCACTTTCCTAAAGTTTGAGCCAGCAAACAGTATCCTGGAGGAGTGGAAAGTAGAGAAAGTGATCCTTCTAGACTGGGAAAAACATGGAAGTCTGTGGGGTGCAGGGGAACTGCAATTTGTTCCCTGGAAGAACCCGTGTGAGACAGAACACTTGTGAGCAATGGTTGCATAGTACACTGAGAGTTTTTTTGTTTTTCACCTAAAGATTGGCACCTGAGCTAACAACTGTTGCCAATGTTTTTTTTCTTTGGGTTTTTTCTCCCCAAAGCCCTGCCTAGTACATAGTTGTACATTTTAGTTGTGGGCCCTTCTAGTTGTGGCATGTGGGACGCCACCTCAGCGTGGTCTGACGAGCTGTGCCATGTCCGCTCCCAGGATCTGAACCAGCAAAACCCTGGGCAGCTGAAGTGGAGCACGCGAACTTAACCACTTGGCCACAGGGCTGGCCCCACACTGAGAGTTTTGAGCCACAAGAGCTTCCCCAAAACATCCATGCCAAACGGTGGAATAGCAGGATCAGAGTGCCCAGCCCTGTTGGGTTCATTTAGGCTATAACCATCAGTGTCTTATCAATGACCAGTGTGGAAAAATGACCAGCAGTGACCCAAAGGACTTCTGTGATACATTGGAGTGTATATAAAACTCCAGGACCTTTGCACAGCTTTGCACAGGGGAGCCTAGTAATGACTGAAGCTGAATTATCTTCCAGCGTGACAGGATGAAGCCTTTAAAGAAAATAAAGGAATGCAATTTCTTATTCTGCTTACTTGAGTAAGAATCACACTCTCTTCAACTATTTTCTACATTTTGGTAAAACCCATTACACCTAATCTATGATGGACGGATGGATAGACGGAGACATGGCTGGACAGCACTTTAGATTTGAAAGCTAGTGCTGTAACAGAGGCTATAATAGTTTCTGTTCACTAACTTTGAGGATAATGAGCAATGATCAGAGATTATCCAAATTCGTAAAAAGTTTGTAAGAGTCAAACTGAGGTGGGTTATTCTTCCAGTGTACTGAGTGTTATTAAAATATATAAGCTTGGTGTTACACTACATCTGGGTCACTGAGGCCAAACAAAACTGAGTAGAAAAGAAAACAAGAGAAGTCTAAATTGCACAGAGCTCTTGATGACTTGAGTCCGAGCTGTCTGCTCTGTCATCCAAGCACAACAGAAGTGCAGGTGCAGGCACGGGGATGGAAGTCACACAAAGAGCCCGTGCGATCTTGAAAGTCACAGAATTTATTCACTGTGGAGGAGAGTTAGCCAAGTGATTGAGTGGCTCCAGTGTGTCTTAGAAGCCTTGGCTTATTTACCCTACGCGGGGATTGTCCTTTTGGAACACTCTATAAATTAGATTCTGATCTAGGGACTTCTTTGGTCTATCAGTTACCTCTCTACATTTGGCAGTACAACTGTACAATAAATTCATTATGAACTCTTGAAAGAAGCTTAACAGTCCTAAGTGTTTTTGTAATGCCATTGAACAGGACACGGAAATTTAAATTCCATGTTGGGAATTTCCCAGAGAAGGGGGTCTGTTGGAGAACTGAAGCTTTCCTAATTGACAAATGCCACTTGACCTATGGTCACTGTGAAGTGTTAAGTATTTGGGTCAACCCAACATTTATTAAATTATATCTGGAAGTTGATAAATAGCTATATAGGATAGATATAATTCTTAAGAGATCATATTATAACTGCCAGAGAGGTAATATTCTTATTGGCACGTGAATGGACACATTCTGAGTGTTTTCATAACTAATAGTACATTGGAAAAAACAAACCATCCCAATTGAAGATATATAATTTCCTCTGATATTCCCCACAGAGCCAGAGCAATGGAAGGCCGTCCTTAACACTATGCAGCTGATAAGCTTGCTCTTCCATTTCAATTCTTTTTAGAGGTATCAACCACTCCAAGGTTGTTATGGAGTTATTTAAATATTTCTAAAGAATTTCTTTCTGTCAGTATGCAGTAACTCTACACTTCATCTGTCATCTAGAGAAATCTATCTTGGGGTCAATTTTGCATGATACTCTTCATCATGTATAGAAGAGAATGTAAGGGTTTGAGGTAATTTTTCTACATGACATCCTTGAAATGTTTCAAAATCTTTGTCTATTCAAGTCTATTCTGCTATTGGCCACTAAGCCATGTTGTGCAGGGCTTATTCGTTACTCATAAAGTTCAAAAGATAGAGGTGCCAGAACCACAGCACAGTGACAGGAATAATGGCCCTCTACCAGCAGACCTAGTTCTAATGGATCCTGTGGCAGGGCTGCCCAGGCAGTGTTCTTGGAGTGTGTACTTCGCCATTGTCCGTCAGAGGGAGGAAGAGCGAGGAGAAAAGAGAGACTGGACAGATAGATATATTTCCCTGCTCTAGCTTTGCTTACAAAATTGATCAAGGGCCAAGGGAGCCTTCAGGTCACATTACCTCTATCTTCCTTGGTGTCACTTTTTCTCCTTCTTCCCCATGGTAATGGAGAAAAGTTTTAACTCACCAAGAATGCTGTGAATGTCTCAGAATAAGGTAAAGTTATCATGGTAAAACGGCAATAGTTCTCATTTTTGGAGGTTCCTTCTGCTGTGACCTGACTGAGAGGTCCTTGGCCCCGAACATGCGGGCCTCTTCGAAGTCCCCCCACTCCATCTTTCCCTCTCCTGTTCTCTGATAGAGTTATCCTTTTCAAAAGCACTTTAGGAGCTGTCACCTCACCTAATTATTGTCCAATTTATCTCTGGAAGCAGTAAATTCATTATGACAATAATACAGCATAGCATAAGATCTTCCTGGTCACCAAAACTGCACCAGTAGCAAGAAGATGGAAGGCTTCAAGGCCATCTCTCAGAGCCGCATTTCGTTATGTGCCTGGGCTTGCCTCAAGTCCTGGGAGGAAATAGCTCAACAATATAAGTGCTCTTATTCCACGAATTATCCTAGTGTTTCCATTTCTATATCCAGCTGTCTTCGACAATTTCCTGAACTAACTTTGGTCTAAGGCTTATTAATTTGCATAGTAGAAACTTCAAGACGTTGTAGTGAAGTGCTGGGATACACGAAGTCAATGGAACATGTTGAGTCTTTTCAGAATGTCACTTTTATTCAAAGGTTTGAAGAAAAAGTATTTTGATGTTAGAGACTCCCAAGAAATTTCACCTCAAGCAATGTCTGCATATTTCCTTTGCTGGGCTATGCCAGGTGGCCATGACGACTTACCTTTGTGAGTATGTAAATGAAGACAACGAACCTTAAAATTGGACTCACTTTTCTTCTGGTGATTTACATTGAGGGAAATAAAAGAAGAATGTCAGAATGACCAAAATCGCTTCGTGTCCAGGATGACTCCTTGCTTACAGGGACTGAGAGAGGAATTAACCAGATGGACTCATTCAGCACACGGCCTCCAGGAGGTACCTTGGAGAAGACAATGAACTGTGGCCTCAAACTCCTTTATTGCCTGGTTAGCCTCTGGTTACTTGGTAGGATTAAGCTGTGGAAGGTGCTGATCAAAACTTTTTGAACTCATGGGGAAATTTTCAGGGGTAGAAGAAAAGATAGAGGACAAAAGTCTTGAATAAGGGGAATTAATTCATTGTTCATCTTAATGGTAATGGTTAGCTCATTAAGTTGATTTAACATATTTTTAAAAAATCTCTGATAGTATTTTGCTTTATGTAGCAAGACTGCTTCAATGAAAGTGAAGTTCAAATATCGGATAAAGAATATCGATTATAGGGCATATAAATTTTCTATTAAGTTATTTAAAATATTATTTTAATAGTAAAATAAAGGTATATCTTATGAAATAGAACATAAAATTAGACTATATGTTTACGATGAAATAAGAGATATTAAAGATTTTTTGTTACTATAGTAAGCCACTTTGTAGTACGGCCACAGAGTCCTCAAAGTGGGTTCTCGGCTACGTTGTGCTCACCTGAGTGTTCTTGTGTGTGAGCAGACCTCATAGACAGATGATGGCCAAGAGTAAACGACTCATGTTAAATACTTAGCACCACGCCTGATACACATCACAAGCTTGGGTAAGCTTAATCACTGTTGCTGCTACCACAACTGCTGTTATCATCTGCATCATCAGCATCATTGCTATCATTGTCATTACCAAAGTAGAAAAGATTATTTCCAGAGTGGGTTTTCGTGTCTTAGCTTTGGTCATTCCCTCAGTCTCCACTGAGGGAAAAGTTTCCATTCTCTTTGAGACCCTTCATTCACTTCCTGTGATAGCTCATAACTGTCTAAGATGAAGAAAGTAAGAGTAAATAGAATTTTACTCTATCACAATAGATGATGTAGTTCACTCTAAATTTAGAAAGATCCAAGTATGCTCTTTTTTTTTCTTTTTCTCTCCAAAGCGCCCCCGCCCATAGTTGTACATTTTTAGTTGTGGGTCCTTCTAGCCATGGCCTGTGGGACGCCGCCCCAGCATGGCCCGATGAGCAGTAACAGATCCGCACCCAGGATCCAAACCAGCGAAACCCTGGGCTGCTGAAGCGGAGCGGGAACCCAACCATTCAACCTTGGGGCCAGCCCCCCAAGTATGTATTCTCTTAATGCTTCAGAGAACAAAGAGGATTTCCCCTAGTAGATATTTCGAGAAAATTAAAATCAAATAAACTTATGTGATTGTGGCCTGAAAGTCTGCATACCTTAAAGTTGAAATATTTAGATGTGTACACTAGATTCCTTCTAATTATAGTTATTGCTGAAGAAAGTGAACCTGCTTTTGGAGCTTTTCCCCTTTGATATGAAATTGAACTCCAAAACTATCTCTACTCTTTAGAAAATCCATGACATTAAAACAAATTGTTTTGAAGAGTTCTTACATATGTAATCAATACTTTTTATGTTGTAACAAAAAATTTGACTCTGTCTTAGATAATGGCAAATGGTTTTTATTGAAAACTATACTTTTCACTTTTGAGATTTGCGTAAAGCTACATGAACGCTTGCTCACCAACAGAGGATCGCTCCAGGTCTCTGATCTCCCAAGTACTTTTGAGAAGGTATCATTTTGTTTTTCTGAACAATGGAAAAGAGGAAGGATTTGGACTATAACCCAATGAATTAACTTGTGAAGACAACCAATGTGCATACCACAAGCCAAAGAAATCATTTGAACATTTGGATTATTTCTAGAACTGTCTGAATTCAGTAAGAAATAGTTAATTTTCTTCTGCCTTTTGCATTGGTTTTACCAAGAAGAGAAAGAGAATTGGGCCTTTGAGCTTACTTAGTAGTAAATGACAGACAAATCCTAGCTCTGGGAGTAATTCTGTTTCTATTTCCCAAATCTAATACTACAGAATGATATGGCCTCCTTCTCACCCTGTTGCATGAAAGCGCTTTTGGGAGTTACCTTATCCAAGTTCACAATGGAACACCTCATTAGTCATGAGCAACACCTAGGATAAAGCCAAAGATTCTTAGAATTCCTCTATAAAATTACTCATCTCAGAATTTTTATTTTTGACTTTCAAAATACACTTTCAGGAACTCAAATTCCAGGCCAATACTAAATCCCCATGATTTGATTCCTTCAACTCCTCAGGAAAATACATTCTCAGCTTCTCCCCATTGTTTGGTGGGACAGCCCAGGCATGATGTTTGCATCTCATGGCTCAAACTTCCCCAGCAAGTGAGATGAATAATGATACAAGTTACTGCCCACAAAGGTAAGCTTTGAGGAAACGTAAACGTTCAAAACAGATATGGGATATTAAAACATTTAATTATATATGCTTCAAAATCAGTCATCTGAGAGAAAAGCAGTCACTAAGTGTGACCATTAGATGAGAAGAACATGGGGTTTACATACAAGTACGGCTGGCGCTAGAAACTACAATCCTTACGATCTGCTCTTCAAAACACTCCGGTCAGCTTTTCAACTCACAGCAGGATGTGTTCAAATTATGAAGCTGCCAACTAGGCAAGCCAAAGTCATATGAAACAACTAAGGAAAATACCCTTAAATCTTGTTTTTGGCTGCAGTAGGTCATCATTAATTTCGCTTTCAGTTTTAAGAAGAGTATTTTTTCCCACTACAAATTCAAGTTATGTATTTAAAGTTAGACTTTTGGATTTAAAATAAAATTTTAGTGAATATCCTAAAAGTGGAAAACTCACACTTAAAATCTGAAAGAAGTCTAGGGGCTGGCCCCCTGGCCGAGTGGTTAAGTTCGCGCGCTCCGCTGCAGGCGGCCCAGTGTTTCGTCAGTTCGAATCCTGGGCGTGGACATGGCACTGCTCATCAAACCACGCTGAGGCAGCGTCCCACATGCCACAACTAGAAGGACCCACAACAAAGAATATACAGCTATGTACTGGGGGGCTTTGGGGAGAAAAAGGAAAAAAATAAAATCTTAAAAAAAAAAATCTGAAAGAAGTCTTCTAAGCGTCATTCTACGTGAACCTCACTCTCTGCCTGATACTGCTCCTATGTCCAAGACTTCGTTTGTTTATCCCTCACTTGGATCCAAATATGACAGAAATCAGAATAGAAATAGAACTATTGTAAACCTATATTATGCTGAAATGGGCAATCCCTCTTATTCTACTGTGGGACATTGTAATGTACCTAACAGAAAAATAACGTGGAACTTGCAAAGAGATTATTGGGTGTTCTTTCAGTGTAGCCCTGGGCTTCATGCTTGATTGCCTGGGGTGTATTACTGCTCTGTAGGGGCAAAAGTTAGCTTACAGATTTTTGTCCGTTAGAGCTATAAATACTTTCCGTCTGATGGAACAGATAACCACAGAAGTTAATCACCCTTTAAGATATTAACCATTTTAGTATCTAAGCTGGCAATTTTGTCCTAACATTTCTTTTTAAACTTTCAGATAGATATTTCTTAAGTGTGCTTTGAACCAATTATAACATCTTATTGGTCCTTCATTTATTAATGAGTTAAATAATATCTTTGATACATGTTCATTTTATATTTTCCTGATAGTATAATTTTAAACTGCTTGATAATTGTATTTAACATACCCTAAATTGTAAGATTAAAATAATAATAATAACCACAAATAACAAAGCTATCAGTGCATAAACTTAACATTGCAAAGTTACGGAATTTTAGAACTAAGCAGCCTCAAAGATCTCCTATTCTATTTTTCCTAATTTCAGTTGATACTCTTGAGACAAGATTACTGGAGAGAGAAAAAAAATCCTTGATATCTCTTCTGCTCCCATCCTCACACCAGGTCAGTCCCTAACTTCTGGGGATCCTACCCCCTTACCACGTCTGGAGCTGCATTTCGCTGCAGCCACCCAAGCCCAAGCTCCCATCATCTCCGCGTTACCACAACAGCCTCCTGCAGTCTCCTCATTTCCATTTATGTCTCTGTCCGTCTATCCTGTACGTAGAAGCCAGAATGTTCTTTTAAAAGTATTTACCTGTCGTGGCACTCCCTGTTTAAAACACTTCAGCAGCTTACCATGGCCCATAACATAAAATCAAAATGGTTTAGCCCAAACCTTCAGGACCCTGCGTGACTCAGGCTCTATTTCACCAGCCACATCCCTGGCTAGTGACTCTCCATTCTCTAGGTCAAAAGTTAGCACACTTTTTTTCCCCTACAGGGCCAGAGAGTAAATATTTCAGGTTTTTCAAGCCATACAGTCTCTTTTGCAATTACTCACTGTGCGTTTGTAGCACACATGCCGATCTCTAGCCAATCCCTGCTCTACGTCATAGAGGTCTTCTTCCAGCTCCATCAATAAATCGAACTTACACCTATCCTGGGATCTTTGCTCACACTGTTCTGTGTCTCTCTGCCTGGAACACTTTCTTTCCTTCCTCTTTACTTTTAAAGAGGTAAAAGCAACTTACCATTGCTCTCTCATACCTGTCCTGCTTCACACCTGTATGTGATTAATTGCACGCCCCTGGCAGCATCTGAATGTAATGGCCCTTTGTGAAAGGTTCACTTCTGGAAGGTTCTAGATCAAGTTCTGCCTTCCTCCCCTCTCAGAAAGAACAGTGCCTTCCCAAAGACCTAGGGCGGATCTGCACCAGGCTGAGTGGGATGGAGCTTTGCAATGACTGTGAATATTTGGGATTTCCAGAGCTGGGGTGGCTTTGGGCTTTGGGCTAGGAAATTGGTGCCAATTTGCATAGTGTCTGAAAACCTCTTCACAGCCAGGCTGATCAAACTAGTGCAGCAAAAATAATATTTTTCTTTCTAAAAATCATCTTTAATGTTAAAAAAAAAAAAGCACCAGATCTCCTTTTCTGCAACATGGATAGTAGGAGATCCTCCTTTGTGGAAATCCTTTTGAGGAAATCAGAGTTAAAACAAACATGAAACAAGCAAACAAATGCCCTTTCCAGATCAAGACTGAACGCCATCTTCAATCATTTCACCTTTGGTTTATTGTTTTTGCTGTGAATCCTCAGGTTTTCTGCTGTCCTTTTACATAAGGTGGTGTCCAAAAAGCTATCCTGACTCAGTAAATGACAATTAAAGGTGCTAAAATCTGGTCCTTCTTGGGAAATTATGTCTCTGACATCCATGCCTAAAGCAAAATGCTGTATTTTCACATGCGCATTATTGTCATCCAAATTCCCAGATACCAACAAGAATGAAACCCTGATTTTGACTTTCAAGCAGAACATAAAGCTGTTTTGAAAATTCTGTAGGAAAGACTCTAACCCATTTCTTAGAGAGGAAACAATGGGTATGCCCCACGAGGTCAAGTTTCTTTTTAGCATAGTCTATGGGAGGTTGAAGATTTGCTCATATGGCTCTGTGCTTAAGGTTTGATAAATTGGGGCAACAGCCAGGGTCATGTATTCTTTGCTAGACAAGGGAAGTAATACTGCTATAGAAATCAGGCAGACTTTAGGAAGAGAGCAGCTGGTGTTAACGAAAGACCTTAGGGACTGATAAATGTCATGCCAAGCACCCCGTTTACAAAGCTTTCCCCATTTCTCCTACCCTTCTTAGATGGGGTGCTCCTTTCTGAGACATCCCCTTCGGAGGTCTCTTTTTCTTCTAAGTTTGATATTATTGATCATTCTCTTCAATCAAATTTAACCCATACTATTTCAGAGGTAAAAGAGTGAAATATATAAAGTGTGAATTTGCCTGCTCCTCCCTTGAAGGTCATCTCTCAACTCAGGGCTGTCCCTGACCCACAGGTTTCTCGTTTCCCTTCCTAATTTATCACGACATTGACTTATGATTGTCTCTAACCTGGTTTGACCCAGATTTGTATTTTTAGCCTCTTGTTTTTATTCCCGCTCAGTACGCATAATACTACCAGCCCCTTGCTGCCTTGCTGGGAGAGGTGAGATTTGGAATGTATGTTTCCGCCTATTGAGTTTTCTTTCCTCTCCCGTGGCGTACTCCTAGTTCTGTTACCATGTACAGCAGATGACCACACTTAGCGGTCCTCAAGATATCCTTATAAATTCAATTTGATTGTTTTCTCTTGAAATATTGGATTTTTTTGCATATACGTTATTTTAACAATCCTCCTGACACCGAAGTGTGGGTATTCCTTTGTAGAGAGGGGCCGTGACTTCTTTTTTCTTCCTTTTTGTGAATCAGGACCCAGAGTAAATTTGGAAAATATGCATGCATTGGTGTTTTGAGGATGACACCAGTGAGTATTTTCTCTATTCTTTTAACCACTTTTATGACCAGGTATTATACTCACCAGTTTCGAAATCAGAATGCTATAAAAAGATCTGTATAGAGATGTGTCTCTCCCATCCTCTCAGTTCATGTAATTCTTTGGTGCTAATCACTTTTTGTTAGTTTATTGTATATCCCTCTAGTACTTATGCACACGTGTTCTATTTCCCCCCATTCATGCATAAAGACGGTACACTGATGCTGCTCTGTTCTCTACCTCACTCTTTTCACTTAATATATGTTAGATAGCTTCCCTTATCGGTAAAAGAAAGTGACCATATTCTTCTCTTTTCTCTCTCCTCTCCTCTCTGCTCCTTTACTAAATAGGAAACTCTTAAGTCTCATATTTTACATTTAAAATCCATTTGGAATTTATCCCATAGAATCCTAAGAAGAAAGGATTTAATTTTACCTCTTTTTGCCTGGCTATCCAGTTGTTCCAATACCATGGCTGTCTTTACTCCATTAAATTAAGATAACGCCTTTGACATAGCCTAAACACCTGTATGTTTTTGAGTCTATTTCGAACCATTGATTTGTCCTTCTGAAAAATGGGGATGATGTTTTCCCCTTAGATTTATATGTATGATAAGTTATAGTAATATATTTTCTTTTCTTTTTTCTTTTTGAGGAATAGTAGTTCTGCCAATCTTTTCGCTGAGGAAGATTGGCCCTTAACTAACATCTATGTCCATCTTCCTCTATTTTATATGTGGGATACCTGCCACAGCATGGCTTGATAGGTGATGCATAGGCCTGCACCTGGGATCCGAGCCCACAAACCCCAGGCTGCTGAAGCGGAGCATGCCAACTTAACTGTTGTGCCACTGTCAGGCCCCTAATATATTTTCTAACATGGAACCATCCTTATATTCCTAGAGGAAGGTGAGTTCAACTTGACCATTACATATTATTCCTTTAGTGTGTTTATGGATTCTGTGTGTTAATTATTGGTGTAGGATTTCGTCTTGAGAGTGGTGATCTTGGACTATAGTTTCCCATTCTATGCACCCTCATCAGGTTTTGGGAATCAATGTTATACTTCATGAAAATAATTTGAAAGTTTTCTTTCCTTTTGTATGTTCTGAAAGTCAAATAGTTGAAATAATAGGAATTATCTTTTCTCTAAAGTTTTGATGCAATTCTCCTGTGAAAGCATCAAGGCCTGTGTTTTCTAGCAGGTGGTACTTTTAGAACTTTAGTTCTTTTATAGAAAATGGTCTGATTCAATATTCTATCTCTTTTGGAGATATTGTTGGTAAATTATATTTTCCTGGAAAATTATCCATTTCATCCAGGTTTTCAAATAAATTTGTTTATACTTGTGAAACTTGTTTTATGATTTCAAAAATTTCTTTCCATTTCTGTGTTAATTTCCTCCTTGATAATTCTTATATTGTTGCTTTTGCGATTTCTTCTGTTTTCTTGATTAGATTAATTAGCAAAGTCTTTATTTTATTCATATTTTTAAAGAACCAGCTTTTAACATATTTTTGGTCAATTTTTAAAATTTGTTTTCCAGCTTATTGGTTTCTACCTTTTCTTCATATTTTCCCCCAATTTAGTTATTCCTTACTTAACTTTTAAGCCAAATTCTTAATAACTGATTTTTGTTATTTTTTATATTGATATAAATATTTAAGGACTTTAATTTTTTCTCTGAGCACAGTTTTAGCTGTCTGCTGTGTATTCTGATGTGTACTATTTTTACTCTTATTGATTTCCAGGAATTCTACATTTTGGGTTTGTGTCTTCTCTTTGTTCTAAGAGTTAAAAGAGAGGGTTTTTGTTTTCTTATTTGATTATTTTTCTGGTATCTTTACATTGTGACCAAAGAATGTTATCTGAAATATTTTTACTTCTTGAAAGTTATTTATTATATTTGTGGCCTAACATGGTCAATTTTATAAATGTACCATGGGCACTTAAAAAATGTATTCTCTATCATCAAGCACAGAATCTACTAAATCTATCTTATTAATGATGATGTTATTTAGGTCCTCTATATCAGATTTTCTTTTCTATTTGACCTTTTGGTAAATAATTAAATATGCCCTTACCATCCCCATTCCATCCTCAATTTTATTTGGAGAGGTCGTAAAGCTAAAAATTTCTCTCTCATACTCCCTTGTGCCTAGTGTTCTGGATGTGAATGAGGCTTGACCAGTGCAATGAAGTGAGACAGAGCCATCTTCCTGTTGGTGGCACCTGCCAGGGAAGCATCGGCAGATAAGAGCGCTTGTGGGGCTAAACTCAGGGTTTCAGGGTGTGAGAGGCGGCAGTGGCAGTGGCAGCAGTGGGAGCAGCAGAATGGTGACTGCCAGGTAAACCATCCAGTGACGGCGCTTGAATTCTGCTCCTTCAGGCCTTCTAATAATATTACACACACCTAATTCCCTGTTTTAAATTTTCGTCCACACGTACCTAGAGTGGTTTCTGTTTCCTGTTTTGAATCCTGACACACAATCTATACTGGGCAGAAAGTAAGGAATTGGCTTCCATTTCCCATTACTTCACCTGTAACTTCTGGTTTATAGAAGTTGCTTTATGGTTATTTGGTGCAAAGATATCATTTATTTCGTCACTGTGAGTTTTGCTCTTTGACTTTATAAATTGCCAGTATTGATCTTAATGCTATTTGACTTGAACTCTAACTTCTGTAATGTAAGATCTTAACTCCTAATTTCTTTCTACTTTCATTTGCCTGTTTTACCTTTTTTAAAAAATATGTAACTTTTCTGAATCAATTTTTCAATCTTTTTAAAAGATGTGAGAATAATCCATTTATACTTATTCATATGTTGGGTCTTAGTTCTTTGTATGATTTTCCCTATGTTTCTATAAATGCTTTTCACTGTGTGATCTGCTTGCTTTTTAAAAACAATACAGTTCTGGGGCTGGCCCCATGGCAGACTGATTAAGTGTGCACGTTCTGCTGCAGTGGCCAGGGGTTTCACAGGTTCGAATCCTGGGCATGGACTTGGCACCACTCATCCAGCCATGCTGAGGTGGCGTCCCACATGCCACAACTAGAAGGGCCCACAACTAAGAATATACAACTATGTACCAGGGGGCTTTAGGGACAAAAATGAAAAAAACCAAAAATCTTTAAAAAAAATTAATTAATTAAAATTAAAAAATACAGTTCTAAATCTTAGAAAGCTTTTTTTTGTTCCAGTGGTTTCTTGAGCTTCTGCTCAAAATCTTGAGCTACTGTTCAAACTTGTCTGCCGTCTCTTGGTTCACTTCAAATTTTCAAATTGTGGTTACCCTCTCCCTTTATGTGCCTATCTCCTCCCTTAGTTATTGTACTTATGTTCTCTAGTCTTCTATGAATTATCAAAATTTCTGTAGCTTAGTTGGATTACAATTTTCATATTTTTCATGGCAATATTTTTAGGGAGTTTTCATTATCTATCAAAAAAATTGAGTCTTTCTTTTCCACAGTTTTCTTTATAATATCTTTGTATGATTCTATGCTTATTTATTCTTTTTTTTTTAATATTTGAATTTTTTGGTTTTCCTGGACCATTAGCAGGAGGTTCCAATGGAGGAAGAGATGACCCAAGGCAGCATTCTAAAGCTCACAGCTCAAGAGCTCTCCTTTCTGCTCGTAGAGCAGAGTTTCTCAACCTTGGCACTGTTGTCTGTTGAGGTTGGATGATCCTTTATCAGTGGGGCTGTCCTGTGCACTGTAGGATGTTCTCTAGTGTGACAACCAGAATCTCTCCTGACATTGCCAAATGTCCCCTGGAAGACAAAATAGCCCACAGTTGAAAATTGAAGTGCTAGAGTGATGGACTGTTGCTTTTTAATCTCTGCAATCACACCTCCTCTGACAGCCTGGGTCATATCTATTCAGGAGGGCTTTTCCACCAGCCCAGAGCTTTCCCAATCCTCCCTTTGCTGACCCCAGAGGCCTCCTCTTTACCATCATCAAAAGAGGCATCACTTTGCCTTCCAAGGTGACAAATGGGTGCACTCCCAGATCTATATTTTGCTAGATCTTTTAAAGGCCTGCCACCTCTAGGTTCTATTGGCTATAGTTCTCACCTTTTATCTTCTCTGTCACTCTCCTCTTTCTCTGGCTGAATACGAGCCTTATTCAGCCTTGAGCCCTATTGGATCTCAGCCCAGCTCTCTGTAGCCCCTTCTCATGATGATGCTGTCTCCATCTGGGATTGGATATTTTCTAGAGATCTCTGGAATCTGCCCCCACTAGCTTCCCAGTTCTGCTCTTCTGCCTTGTAGTTCTCCTGTCGCTGCCTGTGACAATACGTCTTACACATAATCTGTAGTTTTGGGTTTTCTACATTTTCTAGTTTTATCGATAATGCTGTTTGTGAGAATTTTTTGTTTGTTTCCATTTCCCCCCCTTATTTCTCTGTATAGATTTCAGGGGAAATGGGAAGATTCAGGACTAAATTGCCCATGTTCTTTCTAGAACCAGGAGTCCTGAAAATATATTTTAAATATTTTTTCTTCATAGAAAAATATTTTTCTGTGTTGGATAGAGTGGATTGGCACTTAGCATCCATTTAATCTCTTTCTACTGAATCTTTCTATACTCCTTGCAACAATGTCTGGAGGCTGGTTTGAGGTTGTGGTTATCAGAGAGAGCCATGCAGTGTTTTGAGGGCCAGAGAGGCAGAAGATGTCTGCCTGCTGTTCAGCTTTTCTGCTAGAAAGCACAATCCCTGGAACACTGGGATTTTTGTTCACTGGAGATCCTGCATCCAGTCACTTGCTTTGTTCCTGGCAAGATGCAGTTATGGCAGTAACAGTGTCGTGACCACATCCCTAGATCTCAGCTACAGCAGTGTGCTTTTTTTAAAAAGCAATCTCCAGGACTTTTTCATCTTGCTAATCTGAAACTCTATAACCATTAAACAACAACTCCCCATTTCTTCCTCCCCACAGCCCCTGGCAACTATCAGGCCATTTTCCGTTTCTATGAGCTGAACCACTCTAGACAGGTCACAGGTAGCCTCATATAGTATTTGTCTTTTTGTGACCGGCTTATTTTACTTACCATAATGTCATCAAGATTCATCCATGTAGCATGTATCAGGACTTTTTTCCTTTTTAAGACTGAATACTATTCCATTGCTTGCATATACCACATTTTTTTTGTCCTTTCGTCCATCAATGGACGTTTGAGTTGCTTCCACCTCTTGGCTATTGTGAATACTGCTGCTATGAACATGAGTGTAGGCAGTGTGCTGTTGAAGTCAACAGTTCTGCTGATAGCCTCCTGATTCCAGTCTGGATGATGAGAGCAGACGCAGAAACACCTTTGGCAGGCCAGTTCTGCAGTGTTATTCGGAAGTGTGCTTCTCTGGCTCTTCCTAAGAGGTTTTTTTTTAAAGGTTCTTAAACAACTAAATCCTTCTCTCTTTATGTCTCTAAGAATAGTTTTGGTTTCCTGCAATTGGATCTTGTCTCATTCAGTTGTGAGTTTCAAAATAGTTACAGGCAACTAAACGTCAAGAATGGTAAGCTAAGTTTGGTGATCTGACTTCTTTGAGTTTGCAGTGGGGAACAATCTAGTTATCAATGGAAAAGGGGACATAGCAATAGCAATATACAGTCATGTTCTGCATAATGACATTTCAGTCAACAATGGACTGCATGTATGATGGTGGTCCCATAAGGTTAGTACCAAATTGCCTAGGCGTGTAGTAGGCTATACCATCCAGGTTTGTGTAAGAGCACTCTATAGTGTTCAAACAATCTTGAACAACATTGGAACAGTGATGCATTTCTGAGAACACATCCCTGTTGTTAAACAGAACGCGACTGTAGTTATTTAAATTTTCCCTTAGAATAGAGGCTTTTGAAGGCAAGGCTTGGGCAGGATGGGTGGCTGCTGTGATGGGCCACTATGGAGGAAATACAAGGACTTGAGGGTGAGCTGGCTTCTGATTTCTGCAGTGATTTAATGAAAGAAGGGTAAGGCCAGGGTTTTAAATTCTCTGTTCAATGAAGGGCAGAGAACCAGGGACCTTCTATGAATGCTTTAAAAAATGTGATATCCCTTGGCACTTATGAGCTGGTATAATGAAAAGTCTGATATAGAGTCCAACCTTACAAAGTAAATTGAATTCTTAGTCTTTTCTGGTCTCTCATATGAAATTTAGAATATTGGTTGGGAGAGTGGGGGCTGAGAATTGGAATGGGGACATTTAGGGGAATTTGGATTAATCATAGCACCCTGAGCCCAAGCTTCACTGCACCTTGCTTGTCAAAAGAAGAGGCTCCCCTTTCTTTTCCCTAGGGATGAAGGTGGGAAATATTGCTACTGAAATGTGCTTACTGATTTCAATGCAGACGATGGTGGCAAAGACTGAATGGCAACAGTCAGTCACCAGAGCTCGGACAGGTGTGGTCATCATAGCAGGCGGCAGGGTAGGAGTGGTCATCAGAAAGGCTTGACCTGCAGGGAACTTTAGCAATAGCTACTGGATCAATGAGGATCTCAAGCCAAAATAGAAGGGCAATGGACCCCAATCTACAGTACTCTAGATCTAGCAAACACAGCAGCCTGACTTGAATTATCATGATAAAAAGGCATAATTTCTCATGCAATTTCCAGAGGTCCATTAACGAAGACAGCATTCAAGGAAGAGCACCATGAGAAGGCCTGAAGTTTGTTTTGTAGATATTTATGCTGTACTTCACTAGAGGGACCTGTGACCATTGCTGAAGTTGCTGTGTCCCTAGTCTTTTCAGGGATTCCTGGGCTCCACTCTGACGCTGAGGCTTGGCACTTAAATACCACCACCTTCTACCTATTACAGTGGGGCTTATGGAGCTCAGGTGATGAATGGAGTTTTGGGGGGAGGCTGTCTCATAGTGGACACAATGGCTCCACAAACAGACCCTGGTTATTTCCCCCATTTATGGGTGTAGATTTTAAAGTAGGACTACTTGGCAATTAGCAGATTGTGTACGTTGCCTCAATAACTTATGAAGTAAAGGCTATTTAGATGACAGTGCCAAGAGGAAGCATTTGTAACTACCCTTCCCTATCAAAAGAGTTAACCAAAAGTCATAGCGATTTTCTGGGCAATTACAGACATTAATGTCATCTTCAAACACTCGAAATAAGTCGAGGTGGTGTTTCCTGTCATGTTCCCTTTTAACCTGGTTTTTTGTCTTCGAGAATAAAAAGGGATTCTTTTTAAATTAATAAGGTGGTGACTGAAATCGTAATTGCTGTTCCAGATGTGCTCAATTTTCAACAATGCTGCAGCATATGGTTTGCAGCCATTGATTTGGAAAATGCTTACACAGAACCAGCTGGAAAGACTTCTCCTGCCCAGGGCCAATCAAAGGCAGCTTTATGGCTTATGTGTTAGAAAGAAACATATATATTTGTTTACATATATATACACATATATATGTACGTATACACACACTCACACATGTACATTACAAATGTGATGGATGTCACTTTCAAAATCCAAATCCTTTATAAATGTCATTCAAGCCTTATGCCTCTTCTCACTGGTGGCAGTGGGGAATGGGGCAAGGCGCAGCAATTAATGTTTTATACCTTAATTTTAGAAATCATATTCTGATACGTCCCAGACTCCATAAAAACATCGTAGATATAAAAAGACTGCACTTTCCCAAGTTATATCTGTTTCTGGCACATAACTATTTCACTAAGGTGTTTACAATGTCTGCTACTTCCTGCTCATAATGGCCTATTGTAATGATATCGTCAATATAGTTGGCCAGCAGGATGTCCTGTGAGGTTGGTGATTCCATTAAAATGTGGTTGCTAGTTTAATGTGGGGCACAGAGTTTTATCTGTTTTATTTTCAATTTTTTTTATTGAGACAAAAACCCCATAACATTAAATTTACCATCTTAATAATTTTAGTGTACATTCAGTGGTGTTAAGTATATTCCCATTGTGCAACAGATCTCTAGAACTTTTTCATCTTGCAAAAGTGAAACTTTATGCCCACTAAGTCCTGATTCCCCCTCCCGCCTTCCCACAGCTCTTGGCATCCATCCTTCTACTTTCTGTTAATATAATTTTGATTACTTCAGATATTTCATATGAGTGGAATCATACAGTATTTGTCCTTTTGTGACTAGCTTATTTTGCTTAGCATAATGTCCTCAAGATTTGTTCATGTTTGTAGCATGAACAGGATTTCCTTCTCTCTCAAGGTTGCTTGATATTCCATTGTATGCATATTTCACATTTTCTTCATCCATCCATCTCGCTATAGACTTTTGGGTTTCTTGCACCTCTTGGCTATTGTGATTGATGTTGAAATGAACATGTGTGTGCAGATAGCTCTTCAAGAGCCTACTTTCATTCTTTTGGATATATACCCAGCAGTGGGATTGCCAGATCATGTGGTAATTTTATTTTTAATGTTTTTAGGAAACTCCATTCTGTTTTCCATAATGGTTGCGCCATTTTACATTCCCATCAACAGTGCACAAAGGTTCCAATTTCTCTGCATCATCACCAACACTTGTTATTTTCTGTCCTTTTGATGGTGGCCACTTGATTTCTGTGAGGTGATATCTCATTGTGGTTTTGATTTGCATTTCCTTATGATTAGTGATGTTGAACATCTTTTCATACACTTGTTGGACATTTGTATATCTTCTTTGGAGGACTGTCTATTAAAGTTCTTGATCAATTTTTTTTTTTAAAGATTGGTACCTTAGCTAACATCTGTTGCCAATCTTCTTGTTTTCTTCTTCTTCTTCTTCTTCCCAAAGCCCCCCAGTACATAGTTGTATATTCTAGTTGTAGGTCCTTCTGCTTATGCTACGTGGGACGCTACCTCAGCATGGCTTGATGAGCGGTGCTAGGTCTGTGCCCAGGATTTGAGCCTGTGAAACCCTGGGACGCTGAAGCGGAGCGTGTGAACCCAACCACTCGGCCACAGGGCCGGCCCTTGATCCATTTTTAAATCAGGTTCTTTGTTTTTTTGTTGTTGGGTTGCAGAAAGTCCTTATATATTCTGGATATTAACCACTTATCAGATATATGATTTGCAAATATTTTCTCTTATTCTGTAGGTTGCCTTTTCACTCTGATCATTGTTTTCTTTGATGAACATAAGTTTTTGAGTTTGATGTAGTCCCATTTGTCTCTTTTTGCTTTAGTTGCCTGTGTTTTTGGTGTCATGGCCATGAAATCATTGCCAAATCCAGTGTCCTGAAGCTTTTCCCCTATGTTTACTTCTAAGAGTTTCATTCTTCTGGGTCTTACACTTAGGTCTTTAATCCATTTTGAGATAATTTTTGTACATGGTGTAGAGTCCAGCTTCATCTTTTCGTGTGGATATCCAGTTTTCCTAGCATCATTTGTTGAAGAGACTGCACCACTGTGTAATGTTGGCTCCCTTGTCAAAAATCATGTGGCCATACATGTATCCAATATTTTATTTCTGGGCTCTGTTCTGTTCCATTGGTCTATATATGCCAGCAGCACACCATCTTGATTACTGTTTCTTTGTAGTATGTTTTGAAATCAAGAAGTTTGAGGCCTTTAGCTTTGTTCTTGTTCAAGATTGTTTTGGCTATTTGGAGTCCCTTGAGATTTCATAAATTTTGGGATGGTTTTCCCTATTTCTACAAAAACTGTCATTGGGATTTTGATGAAGATTGCACCGATTCTGCAGATTGTTTTGCACAGTATGACCATTCTACCAATACGAAGTCTTCCAATCCACAAGCACAGGATGTCTTTCCATTTATTTGTATTTCTTTGATTTCTTTTAGCGATCTTTTGTAGTTTTCAGTGTATGTCTTTTACCTCCACGATTAAGTTTATTCCCAAGTATTTTACCCTTTTTGTTGCTATAGTAAATAAGATTTTTTTCTTAATTTCCTTTTAGGATTGGTCATTATTAGTGTATAAAAATGCAACTGATTTTTGTGTGTTGATTTTGTATGCTACAGTTTTGCTGAAACTGTTTATTAGTTGTTTAATAGTTTTATTTTTGTGGAATCTTTAGGGTTTTCTGCATATAAGGTCATGTAATCTGTAAACAGAGGTGATTTTCCAATTTGGATGCCTTTTATTTCTTTTTCTTGTTTAATTCCAGAGTGTGTTGAATAATAGTAGTGAGAATGTGCATCCTTGCTTTGTTCCTGATCTTAGAGGGAAATCTTTCAGTCTTTCACCATTAAGTATGATGTTAACTGTGGGCTTGTCATATATGGCTTTTAATATTTTGAGGCAGTTTCCTTCTCTTCCTAGTTTGTTGAGTGTTCTTATCATGAAATTATCTGTTTTATTTATTTACTTTGTTATTTTTTGGTGAGGAAGATTGGGCCTAAGCTAACATCTGTACTAATCCTCCTCTATTTTGCATGTGGGACACCATCACAGCATGGCTTGATGAGCGGTGTGTAGGTCTGTGCTTGGGATCCAAACCCGTGAACCCTGGACTGCTGAAGCAGAGCGCGCAGACTTAACTACTACACCACCAGGCCAGCTTGATGAAATTATCTGTTTTATTTTTGCTGAATATATCAAGTGCTTAGAACTGTGCTGGCACATAGTAGGTACTCAGTAAATATGGGAGGGGAAAAAGAAAGAAAGAAGAAAAAGACAATGGTGAGAGGAAAAGGTTTTTAAGTGTGAAAAGCCTGAATTTTGAGAATCAACAGCTCAAAATTCATACCATAAAGTGTATTTTTGAAAGACTATATGATGATATGAGATAATTTTGTGACTAAAAATGAAAGAAAAATATCCGTAGAGCTGGGTTGAGAAAAGAAGAGATGAAAAATAAAGCAAGAAAGTTAGTCTTTGATGAGTATCTCAGCATGAGTTACCCCCACCCCTGGGTTAAAGTCTGGGAAGTTGAGGCAACAAAACCATGAAAAAGTTGAGCATCTGAGAAGAGATGAAACTTTGTCCTATCTGAACTTTGGTCTTGAAAAGTGACATCACAGCTTTCCTTGTGCCAACACAGCGCAGCAGGGTAGAGTAGACCTGGCTGCGCAGATGGAAGAGCCTGGACCCTGTGGGCTCCACATACCCTGCAGATACAAGGCAGGGCCACTGATATCTCAGTTCTAGATTCCATGAAGAGAGGCGATGACCTCTGAGCTGAAGACATGACAGGACCCAGCTGAGACAAGTTCATTACTGGGTACAAGTGCTCCCATCTGATGCCATGATGTCCTTACAGAATACCTATAACTTAGGTGTTTTCCTAGGGAGTTCAAATGTTGGGTTACAACCCATTAGAGAGCTATCAATTTGTGTGTTGCACCTAGCATTTTCAAAATAAATTAAATAAATAAATAAAATAAAATACAAAATACCATAATGCATCATGCATAGTAAGGGTAAATATTATTTTAAAGAATTCCTTTTCAGGTTTACACATATGCATATGGATACTGTGTGACACAATATGTAAGGATACACATTGTAACCAGAGTTTCAAAAGTATGAAAACTCTTATTTTGAAGGATAGATAATTGATTCCAAGGTACAACTTTATTTACTCTTCATAAGGGAACTGGCGCACAACCAGAGGCACTCACAACTAGAATCTACCACTATGCACTGGGGGGCTTTGGGGAGAAGAAGAAAAAGAAAAGATCGGCAACAGTCGTTAGCTCAGGTGCCAATCTTTGGAAAAACAAAAAGGAACTGGAGATAATTACTAATTAAAAAAGGGGTAAAGAAGAGTCCTTTGTTGGTATTTCTTTCACAGAACAAGGCCATTCCTTAGAATGAGGCATCGAATCACCTGGTGCTACAATGGTTGTGCAGTAGCGTTGAAGATTCTGGAGGGGCCAGCCCCATGGCCGAGTGGTTGAGTTCAAATGCTCCACTTTGGTGGCCCAGGATTTTGCCGGTTTGGATCCTGGGCGTGGACCTAGCACCGTTCATCAAGACATGCTGAGGTGGCGTCCCACATAGCACAACTAGAAGGACCTGCAACTAGAATATACAACCATGTACTAGGGGACTTTGGGGAGAAGAAGGGGAAAAAAAAGATTGGCAACAGATGTTAGCTCAGGGCCAATCTTTAAAAAAGAGAAAGATTCTGGATAGGTTGCATAAGCTAACTGAAATACAGACCATTACAAGAACCAAAATGATGATTATTTATTATAAATGACTGAGAAGTCAGGAAACTAGATTGCTGCATCCAGACCATGAAAACGAGACCCATAAAACAGCTGGGTCTGTTCCAGAGCAACAGGTGGGGCTTCCCTTAATTCTAGTCTCAAACTTTCCCACCTGACTAGTGGTATTTATTCAGGTGCAACAAGAGTGTTCGTCAGTACACATCCTGCCCCTTGTGTAGCTGACACAGATCAAGGGCTCTATGAGTATCCGTGATAATCCTCACCAATGAATTTCAGTTAGTTTTTGGGCAGCCTCAAGAGTATTTGCAATGCTACTAACAACTTCTTCTTGGGTTAGAAACAAATTTCATTCATTTTACCTATTTTAATTATGCCTACTGTTGGAATAGCAGTCCACACACTGCACATGCGCCCGAGTGGGAGCCTGACTCCCTCATGTACCCCTTCATATAGCTCCCCTGAGAAGTGCTTATTTTACCCATTTTGGAGGTATCTAGGTGTCCTCTGAAAGTCTCTAGCTATTACAATGTATACACAAGAGAGCTGTGCATGTTAAGTAATTAAAAGTCTCGTGTCCACATAAAAAGTAATATCTTAGTAGGGCACAGGTTATCATAATAAGTGTGAGTTAATTATTGATCCTCTGCACTGGCTGGCAGATTTCTTGAATGGAATTAAATAGTTCCTGCAAAGCTGGCTGGAGAATCTAAAAAAAAAAGAAAAAGAAAAAGTAACAGATTAACTACTGCAGCCAAAGTCATAGATCCAATATCTGTTCTCAACTCAGGTGAGGTCAATGCCACTGACGTGCCTGTATAGGTTTCAGTGGAAGTATTTTGTTGATTTCCCTAAAGCTAAAGATGGGTTTAATAATGTGAGGAAAATTCAAGTACCTGACGGGACCAGTAAAACGAAATATGCCTTCTGATATTTCACGTGAGTAGTTATCAAATTTTTTTAGCAGGATCAGGTCAGGGATTCCAAATCCAGTAATCCATTAGATTCTCTCTCCTTTGGTGGTAGCGAAAGGCTAGAGAAGGTCAGGCTTCTGAAAATGATATATATGTGTAAAAACATATTGATAAACCTTTTGGGGGCAATTCTAGGGGTTACCAGTATACAACAAGTAAGAAAGGATAAATAGTCCAATGGCCCAGGGAAGATGATTTGTGGTTTTTAAATTAGAAAATATGGATCCAAGGATCAATGCCCAGAAGCTTACCATAGTACTGTTGTGATCAGTATCTGATAAGGTCTTTTAATCGAAGTTTGAGGACAAGCTTCTTCTGGAAGACTAAATCTCTGGGTTTTAGGTCATTCAGAGTCCGCTTAGTAGGATGTTATGGGGATGCTGCTCATACTTGCTGATAATAAGACCGAGCATGTGCAGGAGTCCGTTGCACTACTGGACCATATCAGCTTGCAGCAGGGAGGGAAGGTGAAATTCCTAAATACATGGGGCAGTCTCTTATTAACACACAACGTGAAAGCTGATGAATTCCCCAACATAGTTGATCTCATTGTCATTAAAGCTAATGAAAAACTTCAGGGCAAGGGAAGTTGAGTATTTCTGAAAGCACTGCTAATCTTAGTCTTAGAATTTCATTTATTGGCTCCACTTTTTCTGAAGATTGGGGATGAAGTTTTTGCTAGTAAAAGCCAAGTCTTTGCCAAGTTCATTAATAAGAGTGCCAGTGAAATGTGTGCCCTGTTGCTGGAGAGATGGGTTAGATTTCCCCATATCACAAATTTTTCACTACCATCAGAGCATTCCTTTCCAGCAGCAAAAAGCCTCAATGCATCCTGAGAATAAGCAATGAACAGAAGATAGTTATCGCCCACTTGTGGAGGTGCAGTGGGTTGGATTCCTATCCATGTCCCATCTTCACAGTCCTGCCGGCATTATGTTGTTGGCAAGTAAGATGAGCACTGGAAACATGTTGGGCAATACTCTTAAAATTACGCAGCTGGTGGTGATTCAATATCACAGCCAATTCAGGTATAGTCTCATGGGCAAAATAATGAAGCATTTTTTCTAAACTCCAGAAGGTCATTTTGTATGACCACACAACACTTTTGTGAACACCACAATTATCTTCAAGCAGTGTGCATTCTCACCTTCCCCAGTGTTATCTCTCGGAATCAGGGGCTTACCTTTGGCGATTAATGATGGCCTCTTTGAGTCTCTCCAAGACTTTTCCTTTGAGTGGTATGGAGGCAATAATCTTAGTTAACCATGCCTGTTTAGCATAGTGGCCAACTAGATTATTATTGTAAGGTTCTTGATCATTATGCTTTGAATGAGTCGCCACTTTTATTACACTAAAAATTTAATTTTTCCTTTTTTTTTTTTCTGCTGATGAATACTTGCCCTGAGCTAATATCTGTGCCAATCTTCCTCCATTTTGTATGTGGGATGCCACCACAGCATGGCTGACAAGTGGTGTAGATCCATGCCCAGATCTGAACCCACGAACCCATGAACTCAGGCCACCAAAGCAGAGCATGCCGAACTTAACCACTATACCATGGGGCTGGCTCCAATTTGTTCCCATTTGTAATGTGAGTTTCTGCAGAGGTCAGGACACCTCTTTGATTCCAGAGCATTACCTACATCAAGGTCCATCCTGCAAGCTGACCTGCTGTTGGTATAAACATTTGCTCTCTAACTCTTGTGTCTTGGCTGTCTCAGAGGGGAGCGATCAGTTCAGCCACCTGGTGGATTGAAGGTTCGTAGAAGCTCATATTCTAGTGGTGAATCTCAGTCTGTGATAATACAGCCTGCTTAACATTTTCCATTTCTTATTTTTAGGTACAAATAAATTTAAATCAGGGTTATCCAAGGGAATTTCCAAAAAACTTGTCCCACAAAGGCCAAACGACTATGGGATTCTCCTTCCTTAGGTAGAGAAAGGAGAATTGCTGGGTTCCAGGTGTTATAGCAATGGATAGAGATATTTCAAAGGGAAAGTATCAGCGTTCGCTTGAATGTTGGTAAGGTGCCTGGTTGAGAAGTGCTGGCAGTCTGCACGTTACAGAGAATCATCATGTTTGTGGAGATAACAGAACTATATCAGCTGAAGCTTTCTCAGACTCTGCCACTGCGGCCTTTCCACAGGTGCACATGCAGTGGCCAACGGAGTGCCATAAGTAATAGTATGAATAGTCCATACTGAGTTTTTCACTAGTCTCCTATTGGTAGATATCTGGGCCATGTCTAGTCTTTTGCTACCAAAATAATGATTCACCTCAAAAATTTCACACATGTGCCAGTCTATCTAGAAGAGGAAACGGCTTCAGGAATAGCTAGATCCAGGGCAAAAGAATGCTGGCAGGCCCTGCCGTGTCCATCCCAGGCTCTCCTTCTTTGGCATTATTCTCAGGAAGGCTCTTCCCACATTGCCTGGCCTGGGCTCTGTCACCAGACCCCCATGTTTAAATCCTGGCTCCTTCACTTACTGGTTGTGTGATTTGTGGATTTGCTATTTTTTCAATGTTTCAGTTTCCTCATTTTAAAAATGGAATTGAAAATAATTACTATTTTATAGGATTACATGGGAGAATTCAGTGATTTTATATAGAAATTATTAACACCTGTTTACTAGAGTTCTTGTAACATAGTAAGCACTGAATAAATATTAGCTATTATTATCATTGTTATTTTTCTAAATGATTATGGAGCCAGTCACCATGACCAGGGTTAAACCCCTGTAAACTATATGGATTGAGAATGGTGAAGTTTCTCAAAAGAGATGCTAGGAAGAATAAAAAGTTTATATAAATATAGAGATAAATAAAATACATCCTATCATAATCACAAAGTACCACATAAAACTAAAATTTGAATAAACGTGCATAGAGAAGAGAATGAAAGCTAATTTACCAGAAATGTAATAGTGATTATGTTTGAATGGTCGGATGTTGGTACCTTTTTTTCAACTCCTATGTTTTCAAAAATGTCTCTGTCAAATATGGATTGCCTTTATAATAATAATGTAACCAATAAACCATTCAACAAAATCTTATTGAGTGCCTGCTAGCTACGCATTCATCTGGGCATTAGGCATGGAGGAGAGAGTCAGAGGCAAAATTCCCTGCCCTGTGGAGCTCACATTCTGACAACAGCACTCTGCTAAAAATTAGAAGAGACACAGACCTGGATCTGACAGTAGAACTGTCAGCACAGTTTTAACTCCCCTACTTGCAGCTGTGTGATGGTCAGGCAGTCACAACATCTCTGAGCCTCAGTATCACCCAGAAGGTAGGGATAAAAGACCTACAGAACAAGGTTACTGTGAGAACTAAGCAAAACAATGGGCGAGTACTATAAAATGTAAATCATTGTATGAATATAGAAGTTGTGATTATCATGGACTTTTCTAAGTTAAGAATAATACCGTCAAATTATTTTTATGACAAATTGTGTCTATAGAAAGTATTAAATGATGCAATAGCTAAATCCTTTTTGGTGGAATTGCTAATAGTAGGAAGAGCTATCTGAATGTAAAATTGTGTCCAGTTTTACGTGATGAAGAAGCTGGACTTTAAAATGTCCAAGATCTCATTGTTTATAATAGGAAACATGAAAGTATCTTTGGATAAAGCTGGTAGTTGAAGTTTTATCTTGGAAAGGTATCAGATTTCTACCACTCCTGAAATGCATTTCCTAAATCCTGCCTAATTTGCTAAAAATTCCATTAAATTTAATCTATAATGAAATGCTCTTAATTTAAATATTATTGAATATGTAAAATATTGCTTTCTGTCCTGCCATTTCATTTTCACCAAATAGTATTCTTCAGCAATCTCATCCAACTAAAGCCTGCATGGAGTTACCTACATTACGAATCATAGAATTTTAAGATTGAAAAGAACATTACGGATTCTCCAATCCAATCCTGAAAAGCTAAATGACTCTCGCTCACCGCCGTGAGGTTACCATGTGCGCAAGGCCCCTCGGTTTTGACTCCCAGTTCAGCCCTACCAGCTTAGGGCTCCTCCCAATGCAGCCAGAGCTCGCCACAGTTTACGCCCTTCTGTAAGTTTCCACAGATCCTTGGTTCAGAGCACCCAGCGATGTAGGAAACGAAAACGTAATAGATATATTGTTAGATGACACTAGTGTTATTTTTCCACAGAATAGTTACTATTTCTGTGGTTGAATTTTGTAAAAGTTTGCTTCATTGAACTTGTGCTTTCTCTCCCTCTTGGTCCAGGTCGTATTAATTGTCACCCGATGCGTCCCTTCTAACAATCGGGCTCTGGACTTGGGGAGCAGAGCAATAACATACTTTGCCCTCAACTTCTTTCAGGTTACATCTAGATCTTCATTTCGAAGGAAACAAGAGGATACCTTCTGTACTGGAAACGTTTATACTTATTTTTTTTTACTATCAGCATTTTAATATTCATTTTTATTTATTTTTTTTATTTTTCTCCCCAACCCCTCTCCCCCAGTACATAGATGTATATTTTAGTTGTGGGTCCTTCTAGTTGTGGCATGTGGGCCCCCACCTCAACATGGCCTGATGAGCGGTGCCATGTCCACGACCAGGATCCGAACTGCGAAACCCTGGGCCACCCAAGCAGAGCACGGTAATTTAACCACTCGGCCACACCTGCCCCTATACTTACTTTTAAAGCAGCTCATCCCATTATCTTATTGCTAAGATTGTGATTTGACCCACTATTCTTATTTGAAATCCCCCAAATCTATATCTTAGAGACAGAGAAAACAAACAAAGCAGACAAGAGAACCTTCCAGTTGTGCTCCTGTTTACAATGGTGTAAGAGACTAGCGCTGGTCTGTTTCATGCCTCCCACTGATACTATGTGTAGCCCGGGAGACTCAGACTCCCCTAAGAGCCCTGTACCGCCTTCATCCTGCTCCTGCTCTGTAAGGGCTGGCTTCTCCAGAAGCCTTCTGCCTTGTTCCACTTGGGGCAACACCCAGCGGCAGCATCCCCTCCAATGAGTCCAGCTTCTGCTTTTGTGTCGTTTGTGGCTTGTTCTTACTTTAAAGGATGTCGGGATGGAGAATTTCTGTTTCTGTACCAGCTCTGGCATTTATTAGTCCTCATTGCCTGCAGCTCTGTCAAGTAGTGTTTTTAGTTTCACCCAGAGGCTTGCAAACAACTGGTACCTCGTAAGTTTCACACAGTTGTTATTAATGATTCCTGCTCCTTAGCACCTCCATAAGTAAGAGTTGGTCAGGACTTGTTTACCAAAAGAAGATAGTCTTTCATTAGACAGGGAATGTCTTAAAGTGCAGCTAAAAGGAGAACAGATTTATAGGCCAATCTCTCATTTTAATGTTTTTATTGCAAATCAGTAAATGTGATTTCCAAAGTAAAGCTTACTGTAAGTATTTTTAATGATCAATGTTGTTGCAAGTTGGAAACATGTAGAGGAGTAGAAATATATACTCCTGACCAGCACTTTCACCATTTAAATCTGAAGTTTATATTTGCATGGAGTTTTGATCATTGAAAATAATTCTAAAAAATACTTACCATGATCAGGTCACAGTTTGCTAACTAATTTTGAAGTTGTGCCAGAGAATGGAGAAGCTAAACAAAGGAAATATTGTAGAAAAAAAGACTGGAGTAGGACTCAAGGAACAGCCTCTGTAAATTGCTGTATGACCCTGGGCGACCTGCTTCCTCACTCTGAGACTGTCTCTTTAACTTTAAACTGAGAGTGTTTGACTGGATTAGCTGAGAGAGCTCTTCCAGGATTAATTATCTATAGTGGTCTCTATCTCTCTAGTTTTATGACTTGCTAGAAATTACTGGGTGTGTAGGGGGGAGATTGTTTCCATTCTGTTTCTGAATTGTTGACAAGGTATATTGTTCATTTCTCATCATTTGAGCCCATCTGTTTCATAACATTGCAGATTTACAACCCTTATTTCAAGGCCCCCACATTATCTATATTGCAAATGTGGAGGGTCACAGAGTATTTTTAATAAGTTAGGACTGAAACAGCAGGACCATTACATAAGCTTCCTAGAACAGGCATGTGTTGAAGAAACTAATCACAGAAGCTCAAGTCATAACATTAAGCAGACCCAAAAGAGGGGCATTTACCCTCTATTGCAAACAGTCGTTTTTACTTGGCCCTTGGCAGAGTGTAATGTTTGGATAATACACTTAAATGGTAGAGTTTGCCAACTCCTGATGCATAGGTTATTATTAACACATACTTTTTCTTCTTTTATCGAAGTGATAAATTCTCCACGGTTAGTTTGTGATGTAGGCAATGGGAAGTCATTGAATTTTACAGTTTTAAAACGCATGTGCTTTCCAAGACTCTGTTGTAGCAGTGTTTTCCACGGACTCCATTCTGGTTTATAAGTAGGCAAAACCTCTGGTTTATAAGAGGAAACTTTAGTAAAATTAATGTCAACAAAAAAAATTTGAAGGCTGTTTTTCTTATCTGAAATTAGGTTTAGTTTCAATGCAATTTCCTCTTTTGATCCTGATGTCTGCAATGGTGTCAGCAACCTTGAGTTTATTTATGGCTCCCGGGTATAATCTAGCTATGTGTGAAAGCCTGGTACCAGGCTTCCCTGAATGCCTTGGGGATAAAGGTCAGTCAGAGCAGAACTGTGAGGGGGAGCAGCTCTCTTGACTCTGTTCTGTTTGACCTAGCAATAACACATTGAGCTGGGGTTAGAAGTGGGCTTCTACTAAGGAAGAAAGTTTAGAGATGGATATAGAGATGTGTATTTTATAGACATAGACGTATATACCTAAATAGGCATTCAAATACGATCTGGTAAGTTGAATTTGGGAAGAGATGGCTGAGGTCAAAAATAGTAAAAATCAAAAGATTGCAGCGGCCCCAAAGCAGCAATTTTCAGCTGTATCTTAGGTCTACAATCAAGGCTAATGCCATCACCATGGAAAGAAAGTCAACAACACAGAGGGAGTTTCCACCTTCTTGAGTTTCTGGCACTTAGATTCTATATCTTCTAGAAAACTCAACTGACTCCCCTAAAATTTTGACTTCACATTTGTAAAGTTTTCTTAAGCAATCAAGTCTTTACCTAAACCTGAAGATCAAATGTTAAATACAGCTGAAATAACACCCTCAAAGCTTATTTTGTTTAGTAGCATCTTTCTTTTATCCATTGAAAATGGTGAAGAAATATTTGTGTGGGTTTCTAAATTCCATTTGCTCTGTTAAAACAACATTGCAGCCAAAAGACCCTAATGAAAGTTTCCCTGTGACAAGCCTAAACAATGATCCATTAGGAAAGAGAAACCAAACTAATGAGAAAATGATGTAAAAGGCCAGCTTTCTGCTCTCCCCACAAGGATTTTAATTACAGAGAAATCAGCAGCTGTGCCAGGGGTAACACAGGAGTGCTGGCCATGCAAAATAACACCTTGGAGGGGAATGAATTTAAAGTAAATGGGCTGGAAATATTGGCTTTCCAAGCAATCAACAACAACGCATGAGGGGAAACATGGAGCCTTTAATTAGGTTAAGTGTGCTGATCCCAGACTTCTCTGTAGCATCCGATGGCAGGGAGTGCAGATCCTTACTTGCGATCCCTGACTAAATGGGAAAATAATGGCTCATATAAACTGCCCGTCACAGGTCTGGGAAAGCAAGATGACGTTCAGCCCAGGATCTCCTAGGCCATTGTATACTTGGTCCACTTGGGAAAGTAAATGTCCTCTTGACTCTGTGACACACCGCAGGAATAGAATATTATCCATTGTTGCCATTGTCTTTTTGTACAGCTCACTTTACACAGAATATTTGAAATAAACACTTTTTGTCTCAGTTAAAGAGGGTTTACACCTTTTTCTCTTCCTGCACCTTTCTATGTGAAGGTTGTAGTTGAACTTAGAGAAATTACCAAAAAATGCTCTTATTAGTCAGCCCACTAATGAGAAGTCCGATAGGCTGACCAGTACCTGAAATACCCTTGTGTCAACCAAGAATGTCACGGGTTTTGTCAGATGGGTTCAACATGGTAAAAAAAGACAAAATCCAAAGGAAAAGAGAAGCTGTTTTTAGTTTTTGTGACTAGACACTAATCCTGAGCTTTTATTAACACTTTGATTTTTTACATGAGTATTGTGATGCGCTTGACCGACTACTTGAATGTTCTGTTACACATCACGAAATGAAAGAGAATCCCCACTGCTGAGGGAGATAATAAGCACTTTAATTCACCAGTAAGGAGTGTGGCAAGGTGTGGCCCTGTTCACGCGCTCTAGGCCCTCCTTTCTTGGGGACAGGCAGCTGACCATGTGTGATGACACTGCCCTGTCCCGCAGGGCTTTCTGCTCCGAAAGGGCCTGTGTGTTGGAGTCAGATGTGAATTCAAGGTTCCACTGTCCAGTCCATGCAGTTTGCTCAACCTTCCTGAGTGTTGGTTTGCTTAACTAAGCAACTTGTCCAAATGACCTTGTTAGTAGGTGAAGGGGCTGCCATCTGAACTTAAGGCTGACTGACTTTAAGCTTGTGCTAATTTTCCTTTTTATGGTGAAGATGTGTCTATATGTAGTCAATAGAGATACGTTGAAACCTAGACGGATTTCATTAGAAGGCTCAACTTCCTGAATACTTTGCAAAATTCTGGCTGCTGCTTACTTGGTATTAACATGGCTCTGAGATGCCACAGCTCTCGGCTTTCACTGGGTGTTCTGTGGCTGTGCTCTCTCTGCAGCTCCCATCTGCTCCCGTGGCCCAGGTTCTGCTGTAAGTTGTGCGGATAGGAGAACCCAGAGGGGAGGAACTTCTACCTTTCAACGTATCTGCAAATATCAGAGGCCAAGTCTTGGTCTCCTGATCCATGAAAGACAGGCCTGCATTCTGTCAATTCTTCTTACTTCAATTTATATCTTAATGATTGCGATTGCTTCTAAAGAATTGGATGCCTTCTTCTCCCTTTCCTCCCAAGCTAAAATATTTGGGACTCAGAAAATGTTTGGGCTTCTCTCTGTTAGCTGTACATTCTGACTGCTGGAGCCAGGAGTAACCTCGGTAGGCATTGCCTCAACTTGGTTGTCAGAAAGAATAGTGTTTGCTAGACAACACTTTCTGGAAAGGCAGGGACCATGTCTATCTTTTTCCTTTTATGTACCCAATACCTAGCATGATGCCTGGTCCATGGGGAGCACTTGGTAAATATTTGCTGAAAGAATGAATGAGTAAAAAATAGTGACTTTAGTTTTAGAATGATTTGTATACTCATTCATTCATTCTGCAAAAATCCAGTAATCTCATACAGTGGACACATTCATTTAGATGCTTAGGAGTGTATTTACACCAAGAACACTCTGTTGGATTAACTAGAAAACTATATTTTTCAATACTAGACATGTGCTGGAAGCATTTTTGAGATTTTTCTAAGGTCATGAAGCAATGTATATTTCTTTTAATATTCTCTATTTTTTAAAACAGCTTTAGATTTACAGAAAAATTGTGGAGATAGTACAGAGGGTTCCCATATACCCTACACCCAGTTTCTCTTATTATTAGCGTGATATATTAGTATGGTACATTTGCTATAGTTAGTGAACCAATATTGATACAATATTATTAATCAAAGTCATACTTACTGATATTACCTAATGTCTTATTTCTGTTCCAGAATCCCATCCTTAAGACCACGTTACATTGAGTCATCATGTCTCTTAGGCTCCTCTTGGCTGTGACCATTTCTCAAATTTTCCTTGTTTTTGATGATCTTGACAGTTTGGAGGAGTGGTGGTGAAGCATTTTGTAGAATGTCCCTCAATTAGAATTCGTCTGATGATTTTCTCATGATTAGGTTGAGGTTATGGGGTTTGGGGACCCAGGAAGATCACAGAGGTAAAGTGCCATTTTCATCACTTCATGTCAAGATACTTGCTGTCAAGATGGCCTGTCACTGTTGATGTTGGCCTTAATTAGCTGACTGAGTGAAGGTTTGTCAGGTTTCTCCACTATAAAGTTGCTCTCTACCCCCTTCGTCCTTTCTGTTCTGTACTCTTTGGAAGGAAGTCACTATGCATAGCCCATGCTAGGAGTGAAGAGCTAGGTTCCACATCCTTGAAGGGAGAACATGTACAAAACTTATTTGGAGTACTGTCTGGGAGATTTGTCTCTTCTCCCCCAGTTATTAATTTATTTAATCATTTATTTATGTCAGTATGGATTCAGGGATTTTTTTTTATTATTTATTTATTTATTTATTTTGAGGAAGAGCTAACATCTGCTGCCAATCCTCCTCTTTTTGCTGAGGAAGACTGGCCCTGAGCTAACATCCGTGCCCATCTTCCTCTACTTTATATGTGGGACGCCTACCACAGCATGGCTTGCCGAGTGGTGCCACCGAAGTGGAACGTGCGCACTTAACTGCTACGCCACCGGGCCAGCCCCAGGGATATTTATTTTATACTTTGGGCTTAATCCAATACTACTCTATTAATTTTTTTTTCTCAAATTGTTCCAGGTTTGACCATTGGAAGCTCTTCCAGCTGGCTCTTGTGTCCCTTTGACATACCTCCATTCCCATAATTTTTAAAAAAAATAGTTGGCAGTCTGCAACCCTTATAAGGGCCTTCACCAGAACCTGACCATGCCGCCACCCTGATATTGTTCTTTCAGCCTTCAGAACTGTGAGAAATCAATTTCTGTTGTTTATAAGCCATCCAGTATGGTATTTTGTTAAGTAGTCTGAATGGACTGAGACAGAAGCTAAGATCTGGGTGCTCGCTGTGCTTATTGCCATGGGGGTGTCATTGCATCATTGCTTCCAGGTCCTCTCAGCTGGCAGAGCATGGAAATATATGTGTGCATACTAATCCATGTATATACACAAATTTTTCCATATGTAGCCATCTATATCTATATTAATCTAAATATGAGTTTATGCTGCTGTCTCTAATTCTCTTCTATTACCATGTGGATCATTCTAGTCTCTTCTCCTTGCTTATCAATAAACTACCATTCTAACAATGATAAACCTGTCTTCCTCCATCTGCCATACATTTACCTAATAGTCCAATTCTAGTATACGTGTATAACAGTATCAGACTTGCTAACACTTACCCCCTGGGAAACAACTTTGTCAACTGGACTACAGTGCTTATGTACAGTTTCTTTTGCCCTTAGTCTCACGAACCCCGTTCATTTCCAGTTACTTAGGTCAGCACCCTTTCCCCCTTCCATCCCCTCCAGTGAGCTTGATTCATGCATTTGTAATACAATCACATTTTCTGGGCAAAATCTGCCTTCTATTCTGGGATTTCCCGACCTCCTATATGATTTTTTAAAAATTTGCATACATTTATTTAGAAGAATATTTAAAAGAAACCTGAAGTTGCTTTCTTTGAGAAAAATAAAACGATAGAGCAGCTCTTGGGAAAATTTAAGAAAATGAGACAATTTTTAAAATAATAAAACAAACAAAAGTATAAATATGTAGAATATTTAAAGGTCATAACATAGTACTACAAACAACTTTAGAGCAGTGCCTTTGAAAATTTAAGTAAAATGACAAGTTTTAAAGGAAAATAGGAATTACAACTTTGAGTCAAGAAGAAATAGAAAAAAATCTGAGTAGAATACAATCAGTATATAAATAGAGTAAGTAGTCATAACACTTCAAAGGATAATAGACCAGATGGTTCACAGGTGTGTTTTATCAAATATTCAAGAAACCAATAACCCCTAATATTATACAAGTTGTTTCTGAGGATAGAGAGAGGAGGAAAGCTCCCCAATTAATTTTGTGAGGTAAAGATAACCTTTATAAGAAAACCAGACAAAGGCAGTATGAGAAAGAAAAATTAGACGGCGTTCTCATTCTGGAACATGAAAGCATAAATCCAAGACAAATATTTTACAGTTACTATATTCTATATAGGGTTTCTGTAAATAACTTTATATCCTCTGTGTATATGTATAAAATAAACATCATTTTTTTGTAAATACATATAAAATCAGGACTTGTACAACAAACCAGATGTTGGCATTAACTGTATGTTTTATCTTACCCAAAATGCAGATGTAATGATCATTTTTATTATATACTGTTTAAAAATGCTTTTCAATTCTTAATTTAGTCCTCTATAGATCCCTTGAGAGTAGCTCCGTTTTACTTTTTTATGGTCATTTCGTTGAACCAGAGTTTGGAATGAGCATGAAATGAGGATTTTAAAAGTATTTGTTCGAGCTCTTGTCAGAGAAGAGTGTCATGCCATTTAACCCCAGACGACTGAGACACTAAGCCCGCGTCTCAGCCCCTTCTGTTCCGGCCGTGTCAGTCCCCGCCCTGAACACCCCAAGGAGCAGCGTGCAGAGGAGGAAACCTCCAGGTGTCTTAAGTTGTCCGTCATTTCCCCCTCTGCCAGAACGGTTGGCAGTAATGGGTGAAAAGATGAGAGACCCGCCTTCCCCAGCAGTCCCTCCCCAAACAGGAAACTGATTTGTGTTTCCAGACACATGTAGAGTGAAGACCTGCTTTGAAAGGATTTGGTTGCTTGCTCTTATTGGATTAAGAGGGTGGCGGGTCGAGGTTTATGAGGGGGATAGTAAAAGAGAAGCCAGGGATGACCTGCTTTTAACCCAACCTCTGTGTCACATGGACTCAGGGACAATTTCTGCCTAGAACATCAGCTTCACTTGCCAAATGTCAACTCGATTCGTGTGGAGCAGAAACATGGGTCATCTTAAACAGTGTTCATATAAATGTTAATATAAAAATCACTTAAACTGGGCTTTGGCAACATTTTCTTTGAACTTACATTTGAATACATTTGTCCAATTCTTAGAATTGCGTGTGCATTAACCTCTAAGCAATATTCCATATTGTGGGGTGAAGACTTTCTCAAAGATACTGGTGAGACTAAAGGTGAAGCGAGGTCTGGAAGTATTTTACTTGTGTTAAAGAAAAAGTTATTCTGACACTTGTTAAAATGGTAGGGCAGATTTTATTCAGGACTATCGCAATAGGTGTAGAGAATACTGCCATGGGGTTTTCCAGTAGGGGAGAGAGATTGGGTTCGACTCTGGATATAACAAAGGAAAGTAGAGATTTATAGCCAAGGAGGGATCAGTGGATGGAACGTTTCTATTGGAGTGTGGCAATTCTTGCTAAACTGAGCTAACAAGATTCTTGCAGAAGGCGGGCCAGGGTGATAAGATAATCCCTAGGAGGTGGTAAGAGATGAGGAGTTTGGTCATACCTTGAGAGTTATTAGATATATAGGGTGGAGGATTCTGGCTAAACTGACTTAGCAGGACTCTTGCTAAAATTGGGCTATGTAGGCCCTATAAGGATGAACACTGAAGATCCAGGCATAGATGGTTTAGAGGAGCCTGACTAGAGTTAGGTCAAGGAGAGAGGCATTGTCACTTGCTGGGAGAGGAAGCTCGTATGAAACAGTGAACACAGGAGAGGTAAGTGATGGTTCAGCATTGAATTCAAGAATGGTTTAATATGTGACTGACATAGGCCACCCCTGGGTTTATACTGATACACACTTTATACATCCGAGGAGGATGTCTGGGATGACCCAATGTTTTAAAAAAAAGAACGAGATCAAGCTGACATGGAATGTAGGCCAAAATATCAAGTTCAATGAAAAAAGCCAATTGCAAAACTGTGTATTTAGTATAATTCCATATTTGATAAAATGAATGGTAATATGAAATATTAGTTTAGGGGGCTGGTCCTGTGGCCGAGTGGTTAAGTTCGCACGCTCCGCTGCAGTGGCCCAGGGTTTCACGGGTTCGGATCCTGGGCACAGGCATGGCACTGCTTGTCAGGCCATGTTGAGGCGGCATCCCACATACAACTAGAAGGACCTGCAACTAAGATATACAACTATGTACCGGGGCGATTTAGGGAGGTAAAGCAGGAAAAAAAAAAAAATTGGCAATAGTTGTTAGCTCAGGTACCAATCTTATAAAAAAAACAAGAAATATTAGTTTATATACAGAAAAGGAAAAAGTATTAGAATGTAACCAGAATTGTTGATAGTTTTCTTTGGGGAATGGAATTAGAGTGAAGATTCAAGTCTCACATAACGTGTTTTAGTAAAGCTGTAGTTTTTTGTATAACAAACATTATCTTAGCAATTAGAAAACAGTATTTTCAAAGTGGGGGAGGGGCAACAGGGCCCTCATCTCTCCTTAGCATCGTCCGGGAAAGAATTCAACCAAAGGAGCCACATCAACGATCTCACTGGCCCAAAAGGTGACACCTGAATCGTGTCATCAGCTTGCTTCTTCCCCATGCAGGGCACACAGTTCAACTTTCAGCCTGGGACTCACGCAGCGGCTGTGTGAGCTTCCTAGATACCAAGTACACAGGAAGAATTTAGATGGGAACCCAGGTATAATAAAGTGAATTAGAAGAATATCAATAGCAAGTACTCAATGTGCCAACAAAGCAAGTCCTTAGTAGAATGAGCACAAGTCCAATAAACTTTAAAGGTAAGTTTGTGCCACTGGATCCCAAGGAAAGCACAGTCAGAGGAGATTTCCCAAAGGCAGGGAATGAGAAGCACCCCTTCCAACATTGGCTTTATCTATAACCCTGGATTTGACACTGGGCTGCACCCCTTATTAGCTGTGCGATGATGGGAAAGTGACTTAACCTCTCTGACTCTTGGTTGCTTCATCAGTGAAATGTGGAAAATAATAGTATTTACCTCGTAAAGTTGTCTTGTAGATTAACAACATAACCCCTTGGCTCAGGCTATAACTCTCAGCGTGGGGCTTGACATATCATGAAGGCCCAGGAAATATCTGCTGTTAAAAAAACTATAGTAAAAGAAGGTAGATGTGTATACGGACAAAACAGAGACAAAACCAAACAACCACAGACAGCTCTTTATATGCTAAAACAGAAAAGCATTAAATAAAGCTTTATTGACATCATATGACAGACATTATATCACGTGTAAGCATTACAGCAAATTCTATATAAGATACACGAGCAAATACCAAGCAAGGTTGTTGTGATATAGAATAAGACACCATGAAAATGGGGACATTCTACACAGTAAGAGGAACTTAGAAGTACTTTGTGAATTATTTCTCTTTTGTCTCTAGCTCTCCATATTTATCCGTGTCTAAGACAATTTGATTATAAACGTTCAGGCCGAGCTTGAAGGTATTTTAACTCCTCCCCATTTTTTTCACTCTGCTCCCCATGTATCCTATTCTGGTGAAATTCTGGTTCACTACTAAGCGCTAGAGCTCACAATCATACAAGTGGAAGTAGAAAGACGCGGACATTTGGAGCCAGCTGTATCCACTTTGTTTTCGCTCTGTGACCTTGAGCACATTATGTAATTTCTTTGTTCTTTGGGTCCCTTGTCTGTTCAATGAGAATAAAATAATGTCTTCCTCTCCAGGTTGTTAGGAGGATTAAAGAACAGTATTTCCCAAGCCTGGCACTCAGGATGTGCTTAAAGGTTGTTAGTGTCCCTGCTTTTCCAAAAGGAATTTTAGAGATCATTACTCTTCTCCTTTTACAAATGAGAAAGCTCAAGTCCACAGAAGTTATGAAAAAACACTCACCAACAGTCCCACTTCTACACTCTCTCCACTGCTGTCCTTTCTCTTCTTCGCTTAACTTCAACAGAGGAGAGGAAACTCAGTGGAATCAAAAAGTATTCTCTTCCTCTTTTTAACATAGGTAAGCCACCAAGAGACTTTTAAAGTAGAAGCGAGTTTTATGAAAGGTAATAAGTAGTCTAAGAACTGTTTTAAATCCTCAGAGATATTAAAAGCAGAAGTTCTGTTCTTTCAAGATTTCCATAGCAGAACATAAGTATTCTGTATGCTTTGGCACCAAAAACTCCAGAACTGAGTATTTATCTGCACATTTCAACTCAGGCCTCCCGGAATGCTTGCCCACGAAATTGGCAAAGGAACCGGCCTTCAGTATTTAGAGCGGTCAAGTTTGCTCAGCACACAGCTGTATTTGAAGCACAGCTCTCTGCCATTAGTCAACGGAACTTGCACAAAACCCAAGTAATTTAAATGTAAATGATGTGACCTTACCCTGCTTTCACATCTCTGTCATCTTTTTCCACATCTGAAGATCACCCGTGGGTAACCCAAGAGAACCCGTGATCATGGGCGTGATGGAAAACAGCAAAGTTCAGCAACCTGTAATTTAGATCTTGGCCTCTTTATTTGAGGAGGAATGGCAAGCTTTATTAAGCAGGAAGGAGATATTCAATACTACCATTTAAAAAATAGGCAAAAGAGTCTGTTATTTCTTTAAAAATATGTTTTAAAAATGACATTTTACCATAATAAAACTGGTTGAATTTTATTTGGTTATTTAAAAAATATATGTCTACTTGTTTGTCTCTCTCCCTTGTCTCACTTGCTTTTTAACTTGTCTCAAGTAAAGTTCTTAACATATCCAGAAAAAGCTGGAAGCGTTCAATGTCGCCAAGGCTACTTGTGGCTGCTATGATACGTGGAAACTCAACCATTGGAAAATGGGCCGTTTTTGTGACTCCACCAGTTGCTCTTAGCAAATTGCTCATATAGCAAACTGTATCTGTTGTTATAACTATTAAACGGTTAAGCCACAATCCAGTGATTTTAGCCATATGGATCTGCAGGCTAGCCTGAAATGGGTCAGAAAAATGCAGAAGCCTGTGAGACATTTCTGTGGCTCTTGAGAGTAACACACTGCTTCAAAAAACGGATCGTTGATCTGGCATTGTGGAACTTTTCCAGCCTGCATGGGAAAAGTAGCTAATGCATTAATTTTATTTAATAGGTCTGAGTTCATTTTATAGGAAAGGATGAGACTGAACAGTCAAACCTCTAACCCTGCTATATATTAATGTATTTGGTTCTGTTTACTATAAACAGTTTTTCTCAGAAGTAAAACCTGTCATAGTTAGAATTAAATATGGACATTTCTGGGTCTTGTCAAGTATAGCTTATACATTTATAGTCTTCTGTGCTGCCCTATTTATATAAGTTGGAAGGATTATACCAAGAGCTAGCTATAGGCAAGAAATGGGTATTCGCTTATTTCCAAATTATGGCAATTGGATTGAATACGAATCTTGGCAGGTATTTACACAAGAAGAGGGGGACCGGAAGCGATTTGAAACTGCTGCTTAAAACTCATCAGTTCCTGACAATAATACTGCACACAAAAACAAAGCAACACATTAACCACATCTCTTGGTTGTAAGATGGTTATTTTTTCTAGACTGTTCTGTCTGGATCTCATCATCCATAATGAGAACCCAACTGATTTACACCACAGTCTCAATTCAAAAAAATTATTTCAAATTCTGAAGTCTTGGCATGCGTCCACATCCTGGGAGGCTGCTTGGTGTGTCCTTGGCTCAGAGTCTCTAGAATCTACATTTCTAACAAGTTTTGAGAAAATCTTACGCTTCCCTGAAAGGTCCCCCCTCTACCATAATGGTCAGGTGAGTTAGATTCATTCTCATTTCTGCTGTGTAATGGGTCTTTTACTAGGACTCGGTCCCTCCCTGCGCTTCTCTCCTCCCCCTCCCACCCTTATCAGGTAGCTCTTCCCACTGTGCCTTTATTAGCATTGGAATAATGACAATATAGCAATGGAACTATGCCTAAGGCCTTGTACTCTTCAAGCTTAGAGCCAATTATTTTTCTCTGGTGGCCATCAATAGGCTTCTATTTCTTTTACACTTTGAAAGAATATTTAAAAATATCTTTGAAAGAGGTATAAGGGCGGATACGAAAAGCCATTCTAAGTAACTTCATCTCTAAACTTTGATTACTAAGTGTGTTTCTCAAAGGTTGAGAAGGAGGAATGTAAATAAACAGAAACGAAGGAAATCTACCCAGATACATGATCCACCATTGCTACGGAATGAGAATGTCCATCGGTGGGACACAATTTCAATCGAGGGAATGGTGACTAGACCAAGTTTTCCAGTGTAAGGGTGCATGTAGGACAGAATCCAAGACCTTCATAAAATTAGGCTATGTTAGATCTCTTGCTTCCCTTGATCTCTCAGGCTCCTTAGAGAAAGAAATTGGATTAAACTATACTTTTCTCCATGTTCCAGTTCTCTCTCTGCTCTCTTCTCTCTCACTTTCCACCTTCAAAACAACAACAAAGGCCCAAATCCCAAGCGACTGTATATTTTTCTGGCCAAAGCTCTCTGGGGAAAACACAAGGCTGAGTGTGCCCTGATGCCTTCCAGGTCCTGCGGCCACTACAAACAGAGGCCAGCTGGAGTCTGGCAGTGGTCACTTCGCTTGGTCTCAGGGAGAGAACCCAAGGGCAAGTTCCCCGCTGATGTTATCTGGATCACACATATCAAAGGGGGGAAGGAAGTGACTGGAGATGCTCCAAATGACCTTGTTCATCAAGCGAGATGCTAGTTTTTGTTTTGTTTTGCTTTGAGGCCAGTGAATAGAGACGAAGAAGTATGCTCTGGGTGGGTTGCTGCACGCTTTCTGGAGTGAAGTGCTTAAAATGAAGTCCTGCAGTGAATGTTAAACTGGGAGCACAGGAATCCGGGTTCTAGTTTTAACTGGGCATCAATTTCCTCATCTGCAAAAGGTGGTGGTAGAACTGGGTGATCCCTAAGAGGGGCTGGCAAAGTATTGGAAGAAATCCTGATTGGTTTCAGGTGCACCAAATTTCTTCGAATTGTGTGCAAAACTGAGTGAGCGTATGTGTGTGTGTTTTCATTGAAGGTGTCTGCACCTCTCAAACTATTAAGAACCATTAAGCCAATTTCAAACTTTAAAGTTCATTTAAGTGATTTTTTTTAATTAGTCACTTTATTGAATTGAAGTCGCCTTTTCAAGGTGCCAAAATCATAATTTTTTCAAATGTATGTGGAGTAATGAAAATAAGGAAGGCGTATGTCCTTTCCAGCACTAATCCTTTAAGGCAGGTTTAAAAAAATCAATCTAGACATTGATTATAAAGTAATTTAACCAAGAAAATCATCTGCTATAATTTTTTATAGATTCTCAATAGTTTTAGATTTAAAAAATACAGGGCTTATCATTAAAGCAATTGACTAATGATCCTACAGCCTCGAGTTTGTGTGTGCATGTAAACCTAGATTAGAATACTTTGTGTTTCTAAAAATAATCACAAAATTTTCTTTCTTACAAGTTTTAAGTTTTCAGTTATAGGTTATACACACATTGTTATGGAAATCTGAAATGGGCTTTAAGAATGAGCTGCTTTGAAATCATAAATAAGACAAAAAGCTTATTTCCTTTTGGAAAATGATCCACAAGTGACTTCTTTTTTTCCTCCCAAGAATTGGTGATTTATATTCTGGTAGGAATTTTAAAGTCTGGGCAATTCCACAATTTATCTGTTTTGACTCTGAGAACTTTATTTTTATTTCTCTGGTCTTCAATTTCTTTTTGCACCTGAAAAATAAAGATAGTAAACTTGAACTAAATGTCCTTAAAGATTCCTTCACTCCTCAGCGATACTCTGATTGTCCTTGGTATTCTAAATGCCCTGTTCTCAGCTATCTTGGAGCTCAATGGAGACAAGCTGGTGCTTTCATTTTAACTACTTTCTAATTTTTCTTTAATCAAGAACAAGTTTTTCTTTCTTGTTCTCAGTTCACCTGAATGCTCCTAAAATCTGAACACATTAGTAAATAAGAGAGCTTTATTTTTAATAGGTTTTTCTCTTTCTTTATGAGTGATAGAAGTTTCACAATGTGTATTTAATTTTCCTATAATTTTTAAAAGGCAAATTTCACTGGGGCCAGGAAAGAATTCTCAGATTTTATCCAGACTATGTAGAAACCACCATCGCAGCTGGCTGGAAAGTAAAAGCTTGGTTAAACTGACTTGGCCTGGTTCCCAGGGTTTCCCAGGCATTAAACAATATCGGAGAGTTAAGTCCATCACTTTCAGAAGCTGCAATAATTCTTTGATTCACTGTAGTCCCATTTAGCACATTGTTCTGTAGTAATATATTTGTGAGTAATATAAGAAAGTTGATTCTCCTTCCAAAGGTATCAATTTATAACTTAGGATATAACATCTCTGGGATGTTGTCAATTTTAAAGTTCTCCTTCCAAGTTGGTTGGTTACATGGCCATTGGGTACCTCTTCTTTTTTTCTTTTAAAAAATTATTTCAGGTATCATTACTGTTTTGCGCAGATGTGATAAATTTCATTTTGATATATTAACACTGATGAGTTGGAAGATACGTTTTTAAGGGGCATATTTTTTCCTAAGGTGAGCAGAGCACCTTTCATAGGGACCACCTCTTATAGTACCTTAGCCACAGTGACTCTATACTCCACAGGAGTCTACTCATGCACGCCCACCACAGGAAAGGTGGTGCTAGTGTAGAAGGGACAATATAGAGGTTAAGGGATTAAACCTGTCCCCACTTGCAGGTACAGAAACCCTTTGTAATTTAGAATCATAGAATCCTACAAAAGACAATGTCTTATGATGGAAGCTATCCTGCAATGTTGTCTTATCCAAATCTGTCACCACCTAGTTTTACAAATGGGACAGAGGGACAATGGGAGGTAACGGATTTTCCTAAAGTCACATAGCTTAGGTGATTGTAAATTCCAGACTCTTCTGAATCCTGGTCCAATGTGCTCATGACACCTCATGCATAGACCCTATGGAGAATGAAACTGCCCTTTTGTATAGAGTCTTTGATAAATGGTATCTGTTATTACTTGCCTAAATCTTACCTTATACCTAAATTACTTTTTAAGAATTCATGAAAACTCAAAGTTAAAAGTATCTGCCTGTTAATATTACAAAACAGCAGCTCCGTAGTGTTCTCATTACCAATTACAGTCCTAATGGGTGGTTGCTCAGTTGCTTCAGCTAGAAATCAAGGTCATCATTTTGCTAGTGTTCAAGCAGATGGAAAATACTGCAACTATCCCAATTTTGTACTTAAGATAGATACTTATTTTTAAAATAGAAGTAATATATTTTAGGTCATTAAGGGCGATTTGTTGAATACTTATGACCTACCATGTGTGGTTTGTCCGTCGGACACTTAAAACAAGTCCATCGGAGCTCTCTCGCCTCTCACAACAGCTAGCTCCCATTCACTGTCAAAATGCAAATCGTAATAACTGTCTCGAATGCCACAGTAACTTTAGAGAGATGCAGCATGCCTTTATAACTATTAAAAAAGCGTCAATTCTAGTGCCAAATTATGTGAAGGCGCAGGTCTGGGGACAGAACAGAAACTGAATACACCAAGCTAGCTGCTTGGGAAATGAACAGTATATAATCTAATATCTTTAATTTTATGTACATGAATATAACGTATGTCAACTTTGTACATGAGATACATACAGTATTTAAACATTTTACTCAACAGATAAGAATTTACAATAGCAATATAACTGACTAGAGGCCTGTCCACTTAATATACTTAGATTAGATCTGTACTTTAACAGGAAAAGATTTTAATAGTTTACAATCATAGAAACACTGACATTTGAAACAAGACTTTATAAAATAATTTATATATATCCTAGCATCTATAGAGAGGAATGATTTGCATTTGTGGATGTGTGCAATGAATGGCATATTTTAAATTTTTAGGTAATAAAATAATTTAGAAGCAGTTCATGCAGTGGTCAAAGCAAGGGATGGCAGTTCCTTCAAGATGTCCTCTATCTTGGACATCAGCGGCCATCAGACACTAGGTCCCGCTGGGGCACACTCGAACAAGTCTCCTCCAACAATTACTTATATAAACACCAATATACACAAGTTGATATCCTTCATTCCACAGTACAAGTTCAGCTCACAACTTCTCTCAGCTGTGAGAGTAGTCAGTCTATACTTAAAGTGATTTAATGTCTCTCCTGGAGTTCTACATAATACATCTCTATACAAGGTAACTAACAGAACTTCCTGGTTTTCACGACTTTACTCTGATACTTCACAGAGTGGCCCCCATGTCCTATGACATAAACATCCAGCAGGTAAGATTTTCCAGGCTGAAGACCCTTAATGGTTTCTGTGGTCACTGCTTTTTGCAGGTTTTGACTGTGGAAATATTTACAGAGGACCTTTTCTGATTTCTTCCTTGTATCTGGTCCCAGGCATTGGTTTTGTTCTCTTCTCTTCTGGTCTTCATTGTAGTTTTCATCCACTTCCTTTTTGTAGATGCAAAACTTGTTCCTTTCCTGAGTGCCCAGCCAAGCCACGGTGGCCGAGGAACAGGTGCGCAGCTTGTCGAAGGCTTTGATTCTCGTGTCTTCCGGAAGAGAGGGAAACGCCTGCTTACTAGGCCTTGTGGTGGCCAGGATTTTCAACATAGATGCTCCTTTCTTGTTTCCTTTCAGTCGAATGAGATATTTTGCTTTGGGTTTTCCTCTAAGCTGAAACTGCCGGATGCCTTCCACATTCTGAGACAGAAGCAGCTTCCCGTCTCTTCTCACTTGGATTTGGAGAGCATCCAGACAAGAGTGGATGAACAAGGTGACTTTTTGGTGAGAAGAGACTGGAGCAAACCGTAGAAACTTCGCTCCCTTCCTTTTAACAAAGACATCTGTAACTTTCCCATCTTTTAGCTCAACTGTCTTCTGTTTCGCCTCTTCCTTGGTCCTGGCGAAGGTGCCGACGTAAGCAGTGCTCATGTTGCTGTTGCTGTTGGCCACAAAGACGTCGAAGTAGTACTGGGTGTCGGGTTTCAGATCCGAGACGGTGAAGATGTTCTTGTTTCCTATGCAGATCTTCTGAATGTCCACCTTGGGCCTGGAGTACACATGCCGGCCCAGTTTGGGAGAAGGCTTGGTTAGGAAGCTGCGTTCTTTACCCAAATTATCTGAAGGAAATCCGAAGTGGGCAAAGTCAAAGGGGCTAAAGTCTAGACCGGGTTTTGGTGCCATCATAAAAGCATCATCCGCACTCAGTTTGGCTTCCACTGCACACAGACTTTTGAAGTTGTGCTCTTTGTTGATGACCACACAGTACTGAATGGGCTGTTTCAGCAAAGAGGCTGTGGGGCTCGGTTTCCAGGCCAAAGTGACTGTGGTGCGGCCCAGGGAGGTAACATCCACCCTTGGGTCATAAGGTAATTCAGGATAGGGCTGATCAGACTCTGGAGTTGTGGTGGCATAGACTTTAAAATGTGTGTCTTTCTCTGTTGAAAGAAGCTCCAACTGATATAAACCAGATGGAGAACTCGAAGATATAAAATACTCCACATCGTTGCCTTTGTAGGAGAATAACTCTGTGCCTTCCTCATTAATGATCTGCTGCTTCTGCTGCTCCAGAGGTTCTGGATCACCTAGGAGACACAGAGAAGCACAGGATACACATCAGGGCATATGCTGCGGCTTGCCTTAAGTTGCGTTCTTAAGACTATCTTAGTTTTTCCCCATTATAAAAATAATACATGTTCCTAGTAGAAAATTAGGAAATGGGGAACAAGATAAAAAATCATCCATTAATTGGATTAATCATGATCCAGAGACAGTCTTCTATTAATATTTTGGGTTATTTCCATCCAGTCTTACTTTTACATATTTTTATGCAATTGATCTTATTGTTTCATTTTTCTCTGTAATTTAATAACATTTATCATGCATATATGTACCTAGACAAACCTCCACGTTTGAATCTTGTTTTTCTCATTTAATATTACATCATCAAAGTAATAATATTGGTTAATTTTTGACCATTATAAATAATGCTCTTATAAATTTGTAAGGCTTTTCTGATTTTAAATTCTTTCTTCACGACAGACTCCAGTTAGTGGAATTTTTAGGTCAATGATTGCAACCCTTTTAGAGATTAATCACAACAGTCAATCTGCTTACCAAAAGGATTCTATTGGCTTGCATTTGGATTGGCCAGCCACTTCACTGATTTCAGTTTTGTTAGCAGGACTGGACAATCTCATTAAAGTACACGATGTAAAGCACCAGTAGAGACCTAATTTTCAATGTGTAGAACACGTGCCCAGGAGTAATGTAGGGGAAGTATTGAAACCAGCCTCATTTTTTCCATCTTCTGTACTCTTATTATCAGACATCACACAGATATCCGTGTGTAGAGAGGTTTAGAGGACCTGGAGAGAACTGGGCAGCCAGAGTGGGAATGAACCTTTTCTAGCTTATCTCTGCAGAGTGAGGGCGGGGTATGTAGAATTTCATATACCTAAACCATGAGATTAACACGACCATCACACAACTAATCATCTTCTCCATCTCAGTCTCAATGCTCCCCCATGCACTGTCAATATTTTCCTAATGACAGCACTCCCTAATCAGTGTTTAAGTATCACAGCTTGCTAGCACCCTGTGCCTGGCACCCATGGTCAAGCCTCACCTTTATGCTATGATGTCTTCGCCCCTTAAAGGGAGCTGCATCACTCCAGGGCCTCAGCAGACTCTCCTCATTTCCTTGTAGCTTGCTATTTGCTTTCTACCATCTGCCTCTTCTTAAAAGCCTAACCCACTCCTCCTGCTGACTCTCTTCTCCTCCTGGACTTCCAGTGGTGGTGAATGCCCTTTGCTTCTCTCTGTTTCCACCCTTTACTCCCCAGAGATCAGACATTCTTAACCTTGGACACATATCAGAATCTCCTGGGGGGGACTTTTAACAGTCCCAATGTCCAGACTACACTCCAGGGCAATTAAATCAGAACCTCTGAGGATAGAAGGCAGACATCATTAGTATTGAAAGCCCTCAGTGATGATTCCAATGTTCAGGCAAGATTGCAAACCACAGCTAGAGAAGCTAGTCCAAACCTCTCGCCTTTTCCTTGTTCCTTCAGTCCCCACACCTGTCTCTCCTAACCTTTCATTTTACCAAGATCACTGTCATCTGATGCCATCCCCATTTCCCTCATTTCCACTGCAAAATTCCCAACTTCACCTATGAATCTACTCTGGTTTTCCCACTAACAGAGGGCTGTATGTTTCATGAGCCTTTTAGCCATCCACGCAGAGGTCTGGGGCCAGATCTGTCGCCCTGCTTACCTGAGCCTTCCCCGCTCGTCTCTTCCGGCAGCTCCTGGAGGCTCAGCTTCCACTCTAAAGGTGCATCACAGGGAGTCACCGTGACTGATAAGGGAGTATTGTCTTCTTCAACCATGAAGAAATACCTGTGGGAAAATGGACCAATCAGACGGAGATAATTCATTCTAACACTCACAGTCATGACTTACTGGAAGAATCATTGGTTTAATTTTTATTCACTTAACAGAGAATAAAACTACTGTTTGACACAAATCTTGATACTTTCAGCATTAACTGTGGAAGTCCCATAGCCCAACCAGGTAAATCTGCCACCAGATTTACCATCAACACAGTGTGAAATCATATAAAGATGTTGAACTAAAACATGCTATTTGAGTTAAGAATCAACACTTCCCTGTTTTGGGGTGTTATTTAACATAGGCCCTTCCACTGCAAAGGAAGTCACAACCAAGAGGAATTGTCAGCTATGTTGCCTTCCAGGTGCTGTGTTTTCTGTAAATTTGCTGATCAATTTGTAAGTTACCCTGAGGGCACTCTGACATAATCACCAACTATTTCAAAAGATCATTTTCACAGCATTGTAGTTCTAAAATGCATGTTGGTCTCTGCCAAAATAACAGTTTTCATGTTTTTCCATGATTGACTTTATTCACAGCTTTACTATTCCATATCTTTTTGGATAGAGTTATTTAGTCACCATTTGAGAAACATTTTTAAAGTAAAGATCACTGTGTTAGTCAGCGGAGAGACACATTTCTCTATCACTAAGATTGTTACTGCACAAAATTGGGGCTCTCTTGCCTGATGTGCATCAGAAAACCCAATTATTAACAGCATCAGCTTTTGGGAAAAGAAATCAGCTTTATTGCTAGATCCATCTGTGAGGAAACAGGGGCGTATGCTCTCAGATTTGTCTCCCTGATCCAGTGCTTGAGGCACAATTTATGGGCTGAGGGGCAGGGCGGTCTGAGGTGTGGAGGTAGATGATTGGAGGTGAGAAGTGAGGTGATTGATGGTCTGCGCAAGTGTAATCAAGCTTATAGCTCTTCACAGGACACGTGTTCACAAAATGGTGGTGCTAGTGTTATCTGAGGGTGGAGTTTTTAGCTCTTTGACATCAAAAAGGTCACTTATTGGGCATTTGTGCAGGCCCAGTTGATGGGTTGGTGGTCTCAACTGGCCTGAACTGGACAAAGGGTCTCAGTTCCTGAAAAATCACTCTTAATTACTCTGCTGATAAGATGGGGTCAGTTGAACTGGTCTTAGAGGGTCTGTGGTTACAAGACTTTCTGTTGAATTAACTTATCCAGTGATTTTAAAACAAATTTAAAAAAATCCAAACATTCTGCTCTATGCTATCCTTTGAGATTTCTTTATGGCTCAAGAGACTTTTCAAAGAGAATAAAAATATTGCCTAACTACATCAATGCTATATATTCTTATTCTGAATAACTTAGATAATTTCATTTAATTATCTTTCAAAGCCTTTAATCTTGCAAATGGGGAAACACTGGTTTCAAGTCTAGCCAGCTCAGAGTTACTCGCTGGTTCCATGGCAGAGAACAAGCAAGTTCTCCCTCCTGTAGATTGGACCTCCTGGGTGTCTCTTTCCTCTCCATTCTCTCCACATCCATCACCAACACTCTCCAAACCGACCACCATAGCCCTCTACTCTGTCAGTCTCCTCCGCGGTTCCTACTCACCTCCCAACCTCTAACCCGTGGTGTGAACCAGGGGTCTGTGTGTGGACGTCTCTCTTCTATGCTCGTTCCCTGTGGCTCACGGCTTTAACCTATCCTATGTCAACAATGCTCAAATTTAAATTGTCAGCCTGAACTCTTCCCTAAATTTTAGATACAACTATCTTTTTGCCATCTTCACTTAGATATCACTGAGAATTTGAAACTTATGGTATCTAATCCAAACTTCTGATTCTCTCCCCCAAATCAGCTTCTCCTGTAGTCTGTCTTGTCTCAGTAAATGACAACCCCAATCTTCCAGTTGCTCAGGACAAACATTTTAGAGCCATGCCTGACTTTTTCTTTCTCTTCCACTCCACATACACTGAATCAGCAGACATTTTTGGCTCCACCTTTAAAATATACCGAGAATCCATCACTTGGTCCCATTTTCCCTGTTAACTCCTGATCCAAGCCACCATTATTTCCTGCCTGAGCACTGCAGTAGTCTTCTGACTGGTCTCCTTGTTTCTACTTTGGCCCCCTTAGTTTATTGACCCCTTTCCAGGTGAAGTGATCCTTGTCCACCTGTCAGAACATACCACTCCCCACTGCTCCAAACCCTCTAAGGGCTTCTTGTTTCATTCAGAGTAAGAGCCAGAGAACTTGAAATGATTTGGGTCCCCAACCAAATCTCTAAACTCGCCTCCTCCCCGTCTCTAACTCCTTTACTCAGCTCCTTGCTGTCTTTGGAACATAAATGGCAGACTCCTGCCTCAGGGCCTCTGCACTTGCTGTCCCTCCACCTGAGATACTCATCCTTCAGCTATTGACCTTGCTTGCTCAGTCACTTCATCAGCTCTCTACTCAAGCACCATCTTGCCATTGACCTGCTCTCATTCTTTATGTAAAATACCACCTTCCTCCCCATGAAGCTCCCTTTCACTCCTCTTCATCTTTCCTCAAAGCACTTATCACTACCTGACATTATATATTTCTTTGTTTACTTTTTTATTTTTTCATCTCCCCCAACTAGAATGAAAGCTACAAGAGGGCGTGGCATTTGGTTCACTGATGAAAACTTAGACACTAAGACAATTCTTAATAAATATGTGTTGAATGAATTAATGAACAGCTTTAGATTTTAGCTTTTGGGAAAAAGTCCTGAATTGTTCACAGAGTCTAAAGCTTCCTCCGTGGTGGGGCCCCTGCCTATCTCACTGTCACGTCACTGTCCCTTTTGCTTTCTGTGCTTGAACCGCATAGGGCTTCTCTAGTTTCCCTGACTGCACGCCATCTTAGAGCCATCGAGATACTGCTTTCTCTGCCTGAAATACACGTCTCTGCCCTTACTAATATTTCAACGTCACTCCCTCAGGGATACCTTTTCTGACGACTCATTCTGGATCAAGTCCTCTTATAAACTCTCAGAGTTGCCTATACTTTTTACTTTGGGTATTTATTGCAATTTGTAACTATATATTTATATTATTATTTGGTTAATGTCATTTTCCTCACAAGGGCCCACTTAGAGTTCATTTTCCATGTCTTTGTATTTCCAGCACTTAGCACAGATTTTTGCATGTAGTAGGTACTTGATAAATATTTTGTTTTTTGAGGAAGATTAGCCCTGAGCTAACATCCGCCACCAATCCTCCTCTTTTTTGCTGAGGAAGACTGGCTTTGAGCTAGCATCCATGCCCATCTTCCTCTACTTTATATATGGGACGCCTGCCACAGCATGGCTTGCCAAGCGGTGCTCACCTCTGCACCTGGGATCCGAACCAGTGAACCCCGGGCTGCTGAAGTGGAATGTGCAAACTTACCCGCTGCACCACTGGGCCGGCCCCAATAAACATTTTTTAATGAATGAATTACTAAATGAATGAATAGAACTGAAGAATTCTAGCACCAACCTTACTGTTCCAGCCTGAGCATACTAACACCTAGAGTCTGTTTCTATCTGAAGATACAGAATCAGAATGGAAATATACGTACTTTCCCCCTCACTATTCAAAGATGAATGAGGAGATGGAGGGTGAAGATAGGGCTGTGGGAAGGCAATAAAGACCCTATAAAACCAAAAACAACTTGTTCATAAAATAGGGAAGTTAGACAGTTATCCAGACAAAATAACTAGATGACAGAATTGTTTACTGTGTGGAAATTTTATGTATCATAAGCACCCTAAGAACAGATGTCAGATGGTTTAATTTTCAATTCAGTCCACTTTTTGAAGAGTGGAACTTTGTTCCTTCGGCCAGGTTGCATGGGAGATATTAACCACATAAGCACAACTGAATCTATCTGTGTTATAAAGAAATAGGTGTGACAAAATAATTTATTTGGCCTCATGTAAGTAAAAGAGCATTCAAAACTTTTTGTTTTTGTTTTTTATGTGGGTAGCAGAGCTAGCCGATGCTGAAGCAGAGAGCAGCGTGCAAGTTCATCTATTACCTTCTGTTTTCATTTCAAACAAGAAAGTAGTTTATTTCCCAAAATAAGCAACTGTGTCTTAGTAAGTTAAGTATAGGCCATAGGCAACCAGTAATAAATAAAACTACACTTGCATTCCACAAGGTAATCCTTATACATATAAAACAGCAGGGAGTTCCTCTAAGTCAACATTTTCACATGGAAGCACTTATGATTAGGGATAAAGATAATCTGAATACAGTTTAACAATTTGACAAACATTTATTGTCTACCATGCACCAAGCACTCGTGGAGATAGTGGCCACGAGAGAGGACGGGGCATGGGCTATGTGCTCTAAGTATTACTGACCAGTGAGGGAGGCAGAAAGGAGATGGATATGCTCCAAATTATAATGCCAAAGCTGAGGGATAAACACTCCATGAGCCATTTAGACTGTGGAATTTATGGATAAACATAAGAATAATTAATGAGTTTGTTGTCTTTTGCTATTTGCTGCAGCTACACTTTATCTGGAATTTCATCTTCAGCTGTAATATCAACAGTGTCTAAGTGTGCCTCTCATTGCATATTTCAGCCCCAGAAATGTTTCTATTGTGGCTGCAACTCTTTACTTCACTAGTGTAAGTTAACATTTCATCCAAATGTAGATATCAAAGCCCTCAATTGTTATTTGTGGGAAAAAAGAAAGAATGAACAAATGAAAGAAAGAAAATCAGAGGGAGGAAACGAGTATGTGCTGACTGTTTTCAAATGTCTTGTAATAAAAACACGTTGTTTCAAAGAAAAAACTGCAATTTTAAAAACAACTCAGAACCAAAACTTATTTAATTTTTAAGAGACTAGAAGATCAAGGTTAACCTATTTATTTTCTAAACTGATTATGATTACATGGTGTGGAATACTGTACTTAAAAAATACAGCAAAGCAGGACACAGTGCTTTTGGGAAATCAAAGGAATTTTTAAAGAAAAATTTTGATTCACTCAAAAATTTCAAGAGACAAAATACGTGAAAAGCAAAGTGTGTTCAGCAAGAATTCAGCTGCTATTTAAGACATTTCAATTATTAGGACTGCCTCCTATGTCCTGTCCTGTTTTCACAGACTGAGCCTCAGTAAGTAGGAGGACATTGAGTTCTTTCAATGGAATCATCCTAGCATTTTGTGCCTTCACTCTTATGTCATTGAAATGATATAATTGAATTGTCATTGACATAAATTATGTCAAGGACACAAATTGAATGTCATTGAAAGATTCATAATTATTTTATATATTACTGATAAGTCAGTTCCTAATCTATGACATTCATTCAAACAAATAATTTCATTCAGGCAGGGCTAAAATGATAAACAATATATCACGTCAGTCAAAACAGGAAAATGGATCACCTGCTGTCATTCAGACTGACCGGATGGTACTGCGCCTGGGCCATTCCAGGGAAGGGGTGAGCCGCCTTCCTTTAGTATTGTGCATCAAGGCTGAAGTGACGGGAGAAAGATGACCCAAGAATTTGAAGCACCCCAATCTTTGGAAAATGTATTATTGATGACATGACATGGTCTTCTCCTTTGGAATGCCAATACATCCCAGGTTAAAAGGAGAAATTGTATTTGAAATACAGCAGAAAGAGGTTTGGGCAATGCAAAGTAAGTAACTTTAAATATATTTAGTTTATATGATATTTATATACACATATTTATTTATATGATTTTTATATATATATATATATTTTTTTTTTTTTGCACCAGAAGATTTGCCCTAAGCTAACATCTGTTGTCAATCTTCCTCCTTTTTTCCTCCATTTTCCCTTCCAAAGCCCCAGTACATAGTTGTGTATAGATGTTATGTTCTTCTGGTTCTTCTGTGTGAGCTGCCACCACAGCATGGCTTCTGACAGATGAGTGGTGCAGTTCTGCACCCGGGAACTGAACCCGGCCACACCAAAATTAACCGCTGGGCCATCAGGGCTGGCTCTATATGTAATTTGTAAATGTCAAAATATTGAGAAGCATTATCTGAGCCCAATTTGTTGATGGTGGAGTAAAGGTAAATGAACTGTGTCAATTGTTATCACCGTTTGGTTTGATTCTCTCAGAATCTGATTATATTGGTCGAAGAGATATTATCCTTATAAGAGTTAATGCAAATCCTTGAAGAATCATATGCACTCAATTAATTTCATTTTAATCTTCCAGAGTCCTTCTTAGAAATTTCCTACTGTCCTGAAGAAAATAATCATTCCAAAATGTGAGAAATGCAAAGATTGCCCTCTCCACCCAAAATGAGATCACAATCGGCAAGAATCAAAGAGCCTCTATTTAATGCTTAGAAGTTACTCTGCCATATTTTTTTTTCTTACTTAGAGAAGATAGACAACACTTTTCAGAGGTTGACCGCACATTTTCTAAACTATGTCTAAAAGATTACTTTCTTTTTTAGAGGAGCTTTTGATAAAGGAAGTACTAAAAGAAGAATACCTTTTAGGTGTGTCTCTAAAGAGGTAACTGCTAATTTCAGCTCCGTCTGGAATGACTGATGAATCATGAAAAAACGCCTTGTCCCGGATCTGCATCTGGAAAAGCTCCTCATCTCGAGTGGGTAGCTTCTGAGTCCTTGAGCTGAGTGGTAAGAGCAGCCACAGCAGACACCAGCGGAGAGGCACCATCCTGGGGCAACGGAAACGATGGCTTAGGTTAGTTCTGCAGGCAGACGCTCGGGCAAGTTGGCAACTTTCTAAAGGGTTAACACTGTTTTAGTTTTGACAGAAAGTTAAAGCTGTATTGGGTATTTTGGATACATGCACACGATCTTGAAGTTCAGAGATTCAAAAGCTTCTGAAATGAAAGGACTCTTGATGCATTAACTTCCTTGGGTATTCAGAGAAAAAATTCCCACTTCATTATGGCAGAAGCCAATAAGGTCACTGTAGATATCTGTATACAGATGTCTCAAAGCTTGGGCCATAACATAAGTCACGCACACCCATTAAGAGCCAGGAAATTACCACTGTACAATTATTTTTATTCTTCCTTGAAATTTGACTGAGGGTTATACATGTATAGAATTATTCTTATTCCTAAAATCAGATTCATAAATCAGAGATTTTTAGAGATTATAAAGAGAGATTTAACTTTCTCATAGGTTGAGTCGTTTGTCTAAAATCACAGGTGAGCTATTTAGCAGTCTAGTTATTCCAGATAACCAGACTCTTCGACACAACATTTACATGTAAACTGTACCATATTAGAAAGCGGGCTTGGATTCCCGCTCTCAGATCAAGTGAGACCGTTGGAAGGTTGTACAGTCAGTCGTCTGTCTTCACCTCCAGCAAGGTTATATATTTACTACTCCAGCAGAGTATTTTCATTGCATTACATTTTGGCGTTTGTCTCTGACTTTCGTCAAAGATGCCATGAGTAATTACGGATCATCCTCTACTGCACATTGCTGGAGGGGTGCTGTCAAGGACATCATCTTCTACACTTTTCTGTGTGCCCAACAGGAAGCCTCAAGTAGGCAAGTTCTTTTCATGTCAAGCGCTAGTGAAAGGCTTTGCTTCCTCTGAGGACTGGGTGCCTTTTTTCCCTCACAGAGAGAACGGTGTAAGAGTTGTTTCCCTTCTCTCTTTGACAACATATATCAAGGAATTCAAGCATTAGGGAAATATAGTGTTTTCACATTTAAGTACTTTAAATAGTGAGAAAGTCATGTGCAAATATTTGTGATAATTTGAAATGAAGTGAACACCAGTTTTATTTCTAAACAGTCATTACTATAGCTATGAGGTCACTTCTACTTAAACCATCATTTGACTTTAATTCTATCTTTCTTTGAGTGCTATCAAAAATAGATTCATACAACTGAAAATATTTTTGAGGGGAATAAGCTTTCCTTACTTTTTTTTTTTTTTTTGGTGAGGAAGATTCGCCCTGAGCTAACATCTATGCGAGTCCTCCCCTACTTTGCATGTGGCATGCCTCCACGGTGTGTAGGTCCACAGCCAGGATCCGACCCTGCGAATCCCAGGCTGCTGAAGTGGAGCACGTGGAACTTTAACCACCGGGCCACAGGGTTGGTCCCAAGCTTTTCTTTCTATGAGAGTATGAGAAGCAGTTTTTCACAGTGAGCTTAAAAAGTTCATTTAACTTCTTTTTTCAATACTTTGTTTCTATCATGTGTTCCACAGTTTTCCATATAAAATATCTGCAGTAATTGAGAGGACCCGTGGGTAAAACACGGTGCTGAGTTCACTAACTGTATTATTGTACTGAGTCCTCACAATAACTTCGTGAAGCAGGTATGATTCTTATATAAGAACAAACTGGGGCCAGCCTGCTGGCATTGTGGCTGAGTTCACGCACTCCGCTTTGGTGGCCTGGGGTTTGGCAGTTTAGATCCTGGGCGTGGACCTACCCACTGCTCATCCAGCCATGCTGAGGCAGTGTCCCACACAGAAGAACTAGAATGACCTACAACAAGGATTTACAATTATGTACTGGGGCTTTGAGGAGGGGAAAAAAAAAAGAGGAAGATTGGTAACAGATGTTAGCTCAGGGCCAATCTGCCTCACCAAAAAAAGCCTGCAAAAAAAAAAAAAATAGAACAAACCTCCTTTTACATAAAGAGAAAAGATCAATCCAGGTGGATCTGACTGAAGAGCCCAGGAAGCTCTTCTTTCCCATCTCTATTTCTCAATTGTCTCATAGTTGAAGGAAAACTAGACTGAGAGAAGAGAAACTTTACTTTTTGGTTTCAGCTCCTAACTCGATGTGTAATCTTAGGCGATTCACTTAACCACGCTGGACGACAATTTTCTGAAGGGTTTGGATAGATGAGCTCTCAAACTCTCTAAACTCTGAAAACGAGTGATGATTCTGAGACTGACTACTAACTCCTAGCAGGTTAGGAATAAGACCAGGCCTCCTCAGATTAATTGGATAGTCTGTGCCTCAGATTGCCAGACGACTGTCGAGATGAAATCCCAGGGAAGCTGGGGATGTCGGGGGCTCATGTGAGTTACCAGGAGCAGACAAGGGTTAGATCCACAAAGCATGGCTGGATGGATCAAAACCAGAACTCAGCGAACCTATCTGAAACAAACAGGAACATGGACTAAACCAAATGGGACCTCCACTTGCAGCCTTTGGTCCCTCCCCTCTTATGCTTTTCCTCCTGTAGCCAACAGAAATGGAAAATCTGAGTAGAATTTGATATGCCGCCCCTGTTAAAAAATACTTAATATTTCAGCACAATAAAATATATTCAGTTTACTTTGTAGTAACATCCCTGAATCTTTGCTTCCTGAGAACAGAAGAGGCCAGACAATAAAATATGTCTCTTTAGAGGGGCAGGTCCGGTGACATAGTGGTTAAGTTCACTACGCTTTGCTTTGATGGCCTGGGTTTCACAGGTTTGGATCCCTGGTGTGGACCTAGCACTGCTCATCAAGCCATGCTGTGGCAGCATCCCACATAAAATAGAGGAAGATGGGCACAGATGTTAGCTCAGCAACAATCTTCCTCAAGCAAAAAAGACTGATGTTATCTCAGGGCCAATCTCCCTCACAAAAAAAAAAAAAAGAAAGAAAAAATATGTCTCTTTAGAAGTGGTTAGAATGTGGCTTTCTGCACTCATTAGGAACTGAGAGCAAACGTGTCAAGGTGGCAATTGAGTAGGGGATGCTGCGCATAGTTGCCCTAGAAACGCTCAAGGGCAGCCTTACCTCATTAGGCTCCACATTTGCCCCTAAGGCTGTCAATTGCACAGTACCATAAACCACTGAGCAGGACGAGCTGCCAATGCCCCAGGATATTTGGGATATTTAGGTCAGCCCCAGAGTTAGAAAGCTAGCTGGTTATGATTGGTGGGAGTTTTCCCAGCATCCTCAGCTGCCTGTGGGAAGAACTTTCTCTTTATTAAATCAGCTAAAGATAAGAGAGAAATTTTGAGGGGCTGGCCCGGTGGCGCAGTGGTTAAGTTTGCACGTTCCGATTCTCAGCGGCCTAGGGTTCACCGGTTCGGATCCCGGGTGCGGACATGGCACCGCTTGGCATGCCATGCTGTGGTAGGCATCCCATGTATAAAGTAGAGGAAGATGGGCACGATGTTAGCCAGGGCCAGGCTTCCTCAGGGAAAAAGAGGAGGACTGGCAGTAGTTAGCTCAGGGCTAATCTTCCTCAAAAAAAAAAAAAAAAAAGAGAGAGAGAGAAATTTTGAGTTAATAGCAACAACATTAGTAAATTTTGTTGTGTACATGTGGCATGCCAGGCACTCTTCTAGGTGCTTTATACGTATTATCTCATGTAATGCTGGCACCAGCCCTAGGAGGGAGGCATTATTATGTTTCTCATGTCAAAAATGATCAGACCAAGGCTTTGACAGGTAAGATCACATAGTGAAAACAATATGATGTGAGGAACGTGAACCATTTATCATGTGTGACTTTAAATATGTGGTAAACATGATGATCACATATTCCCCACATCAGCTATGTAGCAATTTAATATTTAGTAAAGTGAACAACTTCAGGTGATAGGAATATGCAGAGTAAGTGTTGACAGACAATTCTCCACGGGTCTCTGCACTTGGTTTTGCATATTTTGGGAGCAGAGGAACCGACTGCCTTTGTTTCATGTTATCTTTTCAAGGATGTTTGTGTAGTGGACAGCCTTGGAAGACAAAACCTCTGGAGTAAAAAGCCCGCATGATTACTACCCATTAAAAAAGATCTGGGTTCCTTAAGCTCAGGGATCCTCTCTTATGATGAACCCCACTATATGGGCTGGTGCCATCTGGTCCTCTTTGCATTATCTTGTGGGAACTGGGGTCAGGGAGCCAGTGGGAGAAAAGGATGATACTATGGATTCTGCTTTTGCTCTGAGTAATAAAGTCCTTTGTCTCTGACCCAGGGGTCTCGTGACATCTAACATCCAGGAAACTATGTCAGGCTAACTCATTAACTTGCAGGTAGGGTAAAATCTCACACTCTGCACAGTTCTTGACACTAAGCTTTTACTTATTGAATTATTTTACTGGCTTATCCACTTTACTGGCTCAGGTAGGCATTTGTATTTAGATTACCACCAATAGGGAATAGACTCAGCTTCATCTCCTGCTTTCTTTATAAAAAATACTGTATTTCCCCAGCTAAATTTCTACTGCATCACAATTTTTGTTTCTGAAACAATTTTAACCATTGTAATTGCCACATCAATTATGAGCAAAACAGATACTTTTCAGAAAAGTGTTTAAAAATAGTATGATCCCTTTTTTCTCTTCTTTTTATTGTATCTATATGAGAAGATGGATGCTAGCGGAACCTAGTATGGTAATCATTTCACAAGACACGTAAATCAAACCATCATGCTGTACACCTTAAATTTATACAGTGAATATGTCAATTATTTCTCAATAAAACTGAAAAAAAAGTTAGTATAATCCAAAACACAAGACTTTATATTCTGTAGGATTATAGTTTTCAAAATGTTGCCTAATAACATTCATCTGTTTTCAGGGAAAAATGTACTCAGTTATTAGGGACAGTTCATTTGTTCAATCTGAGCAGGTTACAGGCAGAAAATATTTTAACGAGATGTATTTAAAAGGAGCGATAAGGGGCCGGCCTCGTGGCGGAGTGGTTAAAGTTTGGCCCTCTCTGCTTCTGCAGTCTGGGTTTGCAGGTTTGGCTCCCGGGTGTGGACCTCCTCCACTCCCTGGCCATGCTGATGGAGGCATCCCACATGTAAAACATACAGGAGGACTGGCACAGATGTTAGCGCAGGGCTAATCTTCCTCAAGAGAAAAAAGAGGAGGATTGGCAATGGATGTTAGCTCAGGGTGAATCTTCCTCACAAATAAATAAATAAATAAATAAAAATAAAAGCATTGAACATAGCTAATCAAAAACTATTATGCAGACATATTGTGCATATTTTTACAACTTATCTTCACTGATTCAAATTTACAGCTTTAGTTAGACATTGTTTAAAGGGTGGTTTTAAGATTTTACAGATTTTTTTCCCTACCAATAAAATGGTCTCTCTCAGACATTCAGCTTGAGAATTAGTCACTTTAAATAAATAACTGAAAATACATTCTTAAGGATAAGCCTTGGATAAGGCAGTCTATAAGAACAGACTTTTCTTCTAAGATTACAAAAGTGCCCTCTAATGGCATAACTTTTCCTCTCATTTCTTTTTATTACTTCTAGGTATCCAGAGCTTATCTAGACTTGAAGTTCAAATTAAACAAGATTTTTCAGAATTTCTCTTTCAGCATTATTTCTTTTGTCGTGGGCCTCTGATGGATAACCTAGGAAACGTGTCTGTACAAGAAATCTTGCTGTCTTTCTACAATCAAGGATTGGCCTAGTTCCACCAGAAGTAGAAAGTTGCTAGGATGACTCCAAGTCCTTTTATCTTGCTAGGCAGATCAATCACCTCGGCTGCACAATTATTCACAGCCCAGCAAAACAAGATGGTATTATCCTATTACCGAGAAGATTGACTTTGTTTCAAATGAAAAGTTCTGATGAATCAAGAATACGGATGCTAACCGAAAACTCTGATATTGGTTATGTTGTCAGACGCCTTCTTCCTATTTTGCACACACCTTCAGATCCTGCCAAGACAGAAATGAGAAAAGGAAAAGGACCTAATGATTTGATACACCTCAATCTTTAAGCTTGATTATTAATAATTTAGATTATTGGTGATGTGAGATAGTTTTATCCTTTGGAATGCCAATGTGTCAAAGATTAAAAAGAGAAATTGTTTTTAAAATATAATTGTCCAAAGATTAACCATGTGTTCTGTGCTTACAAAGGTAGAGAGAGGTTTGGGCACTGAAAGGTTAAACACTTTAAATAGAATTATTTTTTATGATACACTCACATCTTTAAGGTCAAACTATTTAGAAACATTATGTGAATTCAGTTAGTTGATATTAGAGTAGGAGTAAATGAGAAGTGGTTCTAAAAGAAGGACTTTTTACCTATAAAAATTTATTTTTATAGGGCTGGCCCCGTGGCATAGCAAAGTTTGTGTGCCCTGCTTCAGCGGCCTGGGGTTCACAGGTTCGGATCCCAGGCACAGACCTACACACCGCTTGTCAAGCCATGCTGTGGCAGGTGTCTCACATATAAAATAGAGGAAGATGGGCCCTGATGTTAGCTCAGGGCCCATTTTCCTCAGCAAAAAGAGGAAGATTGGCAGCAGATGTTAGCTCAGGGCTAATCTTCCTCAAAAAAAATTTATTTTTATATTTGCTGCCCCCTCCCTGGTGAGTGGGTAAACACTATAGTTCAGGAAGAGTGGAGAGTGGTTTCCTCTTGAATGTTTTAGGGCTGTGATGACTAAGGCTGCGTCTCCCGCTCGTCTCTTTCACCTTCTCTGCTGGGCTCTCTGCTCCCTCACCCCTCAGAGAGGCGTGGGGGAGTATGGACTGCAGGGAATGAATTGAAGACTGGTTTTAAAGAAAATGCCAATGAAGAAAAATGAAGCATTTTTATTGTTCCATTAGGGGTAGGGAGTAGAGCAGACGATAAATAACTGAAAACAGACAAATAATTCTAAGACTTTATTTTCAGCACTGATTTCAATTTTTTATTCTATGAAGCCTTTTATGTACTTAAATGGTCAAACTGACTAGTATATCCTCTTCCTACAAACTTGAAATGCTTGAGAACAGTTAAATGGTCAAATGGTAAGGGAAAAAAAAGAAAGAAAAATGAAAGAGAGCTTGAATAATTTACCAATGTATCAACTAAACACACAGGATGACTAGTATCACCACAAAAACGGTATGCCTCAGAGCAAATAAAACTTGGCTTGGGATGTCTGCAGAAGCTCCCTGCTGTCATTTTGCAAAATTTACCTTCAATTACATAAGATCAGTTAGTCAGTTTACTATCTCGGTTAAACCACTGGTTCACTTAGTGAAAACAAAACCTTATTGAAATTGTGTAAACTGATAATAAGTAAATAAATTTGGTTAACTTTTCGCTACTTTAAAAAGTATATTAAATGGCTTTAACCACAAACCCTAATTGAGAATCTTGTCTTAAAAGTAAGGGACTATTTCAAACCACTAATAAGCTTGCCTTTAAGATTTATAGACTGCTCTTTAGTTATATTCTCTCACTAATGTAAGAAATTTGCAAATCTGGTAAAGAAAAAGTGCTTTCAGGTTTTTGTGTAACTGTCCCAGGCTTTCTGAATAGAAGGTGTCACATAAATTAAGGGCATTGTGACCTCTCTCAGCACTCCAGATCCATCAGAACAGCAACCCACAGCTCTGCCGACCTGTGAGTAACATGAGCAAAGCAAATCCTCCATTGCTCCACCGCCAACCACCAAGGTCTCGCAAGTTCCTCGCAGAAACATGTGGATGTATTTGCAAAATATGTCATCAAGCTCTTATAGACATTACATGTTATAAATCTTAATAAGATCAGATTCATCAGTACAAATATGCCACACAAAGTATACAATTAAAAAGGCTCATAGTGTCATTAAGAGTCACTTAAAAAGTATCAAATGCGCCCAATCCCGTGGAGGCCACGGACATGAAATAAATTTACCAGACCCCAGAGAAGGATGGGCATTCTGAATTTACTTGAGGCAAATGCATCTGGAATAAATGAAACCTAATGTTTAATTACAGAGAGTGGAAAGTGCATGATTATAATTTAGGGCGGATAATTCCAAGGAATGGTCTGCCACAGATTATTTTCTTTTTCTTTTTAAATGCAAATATTTAGGCTTTTAACTTCTATTTTTATACTCGAGGGCATTTGTTTTTGTGTGACTCATCCATGCCACATCTGATAATAAATCTGAAGCATCTGATCTAGCTGTAAAGAAAAAAATGCACCTTTGGTCGGGGGAATGGCCCGGTATCTGCCATGAATGCCTAATGTGGACGTACAGATTCTTTCAAGGCAGAAACTTTGCAATAAAAAAGCTGATCTTCCAGAAGCTGTTTTGTTCTGTTGTCCTTTGCAACAATGAAAATGTTACCTGAAATTAGTTGGTCATTCTTATAAATATAGAAATACCCTCTGCTGTGGCTGAAAATTTGAGGGAAATAGAGCATGTTGTGGTTTGGTATGTTTCCACATTTTCAAAGGGTGAAATAAGGCAAGGGAGGTGAAGCACTCCTGGTCTGCCCAAAGGAGTCGTCGCTGGCATGGGCTAGGTATATCTTGTTCTGAAGTAACTGTGGAGTGCCTGAGATATGCTGACTCCTACAGCCCAACAAAGAGGAGCCAGAATGAGGCACAGAATCCACGAGCTAAACCTCTTTAAGTGCAGGCTGTCATTACATAGTGGAATGATTATTAAGGGTTTTAGAGTTCATTATGTCAATAATCTATGGATTAGGGACCTTCACATGCATTTCAACTACGATTCCAACCTCCCCTACCACTTCTCTAAATGATTGCCAACTTTCACTCTGGAAGGAAATTAAATTAGTAAGAAAAAGCAATGTAAAATTAAAACATGCCAAAGATTGGAATAAAGTTTCCATTCTGTCATCCCCTCCTCTTTGATCCTCATGGTGTGCAGTTCATAGCAGGGCCAAGGCCAGGGCATTCTAGTTTTAAAAGATGGCCAAGCCTACAGAATAAGAACAGCTTGAAAGAGGATCAGATTTTAAAGTAAGTAACCCCATATTCCCACCATCACTAATGCCAATAAAAAGAATAATGAACAATAGAAATGGCCAAAATAAATGTACCATAGATAGGATTCTCTGATCCAGGAAGCCAGATCATTTCACTAAAGAAACGAGTAGATCTCCTAAAATGCATCTGATAGGTGATTAGAAGATATGTAAATTCAAAAGCAATTTAGAAGACAATGCAAAGTAAAACTGGAACAAAATACTGAATATCTTCCCCCTATCAAAATTTCCTGCGTGTGTGCAATTGAGATAGCTGGGATAATTCCCACTATCTTCGGAGAAGCTAATGATTCCTGGAATAACGAAAGCCCCTAAGGGAGGAATAATATGCTTGGTTGCTTTTCTTACTTTAGTTTGGCAGCTAAGCCTTATTTCCTGTTGATCTGCAACAAAATGAAAATGACTTCCTGTGCAACGTTCCCCAAAGCAGTTAACAAACTGCACACCCCATCCTCCACTGAAATTTAGCTAAGATGGGACATGGCAGCATGCCAGGAGCATCGAGCAACAGTATGCATCAGCCTAGAAGACGAGACATAAATTGTCATGGTCAACAAATACGGAATCCCTGCTGTGGGTAACATCCTAAAAATAAACAAAGCACAAAGATATTTCATATGGACCCATACTGTTCCGCTGTTTACAATCAAGTTGAGTGGATATTAATTAAGCATAAAAGTACCCTGCAATGGAAGGTAACATACCACGAGTAAAACAGCGGCTCAGATAATCACTGCTTAACGGAGTTGGCGTGAAGGCTCACCAAGAGCTGGTGGAGACAGAGCAAGGCTCAGAGAGGAAGTAGGATAAGGGGAGAAGAAAGAACTGGACCTGGGGAAGGGAGATGGAGGTGGGGAGATCAGGAGCTGAGGCACAGAAGTAGAAATGCCTCAGTGGATGTTAAACAAACGTTAATTGAGCACTTTCTATGTGCTAGACCCTGAAGGATGTGCCAGTAACACAAGACATCCTCTCTCCTTGAGCTATGTATGGTCTAGCAAGAAGGGAGGAAGAAAATATTCTCACACAGGGATAAAGAGAGATCAGCAGGGAACTAATTGTGAAGGGTCATAGAAGCAACATCTACCTTTATAAAGGATGGGAAAACAGAAAGCTAAAAGATAACTGCTTAACGGTTTACAACCTGTTTCCAAGCAACTGCTGGAATCCCTGGGGAGGGTTCTAAGAGGGCCGCTGAAGTTTCACATCATGTCCTCAGACCACTGGGAAAGACTACGGAGGCAAGAACAAGTCTTTCCTCAAAAAGAGCTACTTTTTCAAAGATCACTACTTGCACTACTTTTCTTTTCCACACAGAATTTCCCTCCCCTGCTGCCCCCAAGGTTGGGAAGCAGCTTCAGCGGAAGGATCACAGACTGAGAGTCGCAGACCCCCGCTGTAGGCAGGAGACCCCCGCTGTAGGCAGGAGACCCATCCCTGTGGACCGCTCCTCGGCCCAGGTGTTCTCCACGGGACCCTGCACGTGTGAACCACGGAGAGTCTCGGCTCAGCTCACTGTATCTCATATGAAAGCTGGCAGCTAAGACAAAAGAAGTTTCTCACGGATGCACAGCACAACTAGGCTTCCTCCGCACCTAATTCTAAGACAAGAAAGAAGAGGCTAACGACAGGAGTGAAGAAAAACCTACTTTTATGGAAACATGTCTACTTATTTCACGTTTAATAGTTACTGTTGTCGGTTAACCTTGGGAGAGGGTTTGCCTCAACTGTGGTAGCTAGCACAGAAGAATATTCATGTGAATTTCTGTTAGCGAGTAAACTCAATTCTGATTCCCTTGGAAATAATCATTAAGACACCAGAAGTGAGTTGTTGTAGTCTTAATGCAGGTTAAACCTATAGTTCGTCAATCATAGATTTAATATTTTTACAGTTATTTTAGCCAAGAAGGGAACTTTTCAGTAAGATACTCCATAGATTTGCTAAGATACGAAAAACTAAATATGGTCAAAAGAACTAAAGATCAAGAGAATAAGAATTTTCCAAGTACTGACTCCGTACTCTGAACTGAACTGGGTGATCTGAGGGCTCAAATGAAATATCCCAGTTATTTAAAATCTACTTATAAAAACAAAGCTTACATACTTGGGCAACAGAGCTCAATAATGTCAGTACCTTCACTATTTTTTTACTCAACATATATGTAATGAGTCCTTGGAACATGCCAGCACTTTCTAGGGACAGTGATGCTCTCAGGAAGCCATGTTGGAGTGGGGGGATAGTGCGCGCCCAGATACAAAAATAAGAAAACATGACTGGCTGGGTATTCATTGCTATGCAGAGAATTAAAATAGGCCTGTGTGAGAGAGAGTGTGGTGAGGCACAGTTTAGAGAAGGTTTCTTGGAGGAAACGATATTACTCTGAGATGTGAACGAGAGGAAGCTGGCGAAACAAATGTCAGGAGAAAGAACGTTCCAGGTAGAGAAACAGCTGGTGCAAAGGCCCTAAGGTGGCACTAGGCTTGGGGTATTGATGAAAGGAAAGGATATCAAGGTGGAACGGAGAGCGTAAAGGGGAGCGTGAAGGCAAAGGGCAGATCACATACAGATCTGCAACCATATTAAGGAGCTCGGACTTTATTCTGAGTGTGATGCAAAGTCCTATAAGCAGGCCAGGCCCAGGATTTGATCTATGTTTTTAGGGATAACTCTGCCTATGGTGTAGAAAATGGATTTTAGGGAGGGGATAATTACAAAAACAAAAAATGATCTCATCTTTGCAAAAACAAAAAGATCAGAGGAAGGCTACTGCAGTCCTGCACGGTAGACATGACAGTGGCTTAGACTTTGCGGAGGAGATGGAGGGCAAGGGAGAGGTTGGGGATATGTTTTACACACAAGGCCACCAGAATGTGCAGGTGAGTCGGAGGTAGGAAGTTAGGAAAAGAGAGCAACCCGTGTTCCTGTAGTCCTTGATTATAAGAACACAGGTACAATAAAATGATAAAATATAAGTAATGACAAGATGGAAGAAATCAGAGAGAAATGAATCAGTCAAGCAGAATTTCCAAGTGGCATCAAATAATTTAAGAATTGCTGGCTGTCTTAGATGCAATTTTTAAAAGCTAATTCTTATATGAGATATGTTATTAGAAAAAGAGGAGAGGGGCTGGCCCAGTGGTGCAGCGGTTAAGGTCGCACATTCTGCTTCTTGAAGGCCCGGGGTCTGCTGGTTCGGATCCCGGGTGCGGACATGGCACTGCTTGGCAAAAGCCATGCTGTGGTAGGTGTCCCACGTATAAAGTAGAGGAAGATGGGCACGGATGTTAGCTCAGGGCCGATCTTCCTCAGCAAAAAGAGGAGGATTGGCAGTAGTTAGCTCAGGGCTAATCTTCCTCTAAAGAAAAAAAAAAAAGAAAACAAAAGAAAAAAGAGGAGAAAAGAAGATGTCATCTTTATATTAAGCAAACGTAGAGGAGCACAGGCCAGGGTAGCAAGTGCGAGATGAATGGGTAGAAAGACCAGAAGTGTTGATTTCAGTCATCATGGTGGGAAATGGAATCTGCTGGATTTAGGGAAGGTGGACAAATACTATTGTATACACACACACCAGTAGTTGTTTATTTGAACTTATAGTTCAAGTGAAGGGATGCATAATATTTGAGGCTGACTAATTTGTCACAGTACACCGAAGAGGAAGCAGTCCAAGGCCATATTTTAGTTCTGGTAAGGGGCTGTTTATGATAAGTGAGCAGGAAGCTAAGAGAGCCAGAAATGGAAGTTTTGAAGGAACTCTCATAAGAAAACATTGCAATTTGGCCCAAGAGACCAAACTTCTTCATAAGCTGTGTCCAAATGGAGAGGCTGCGAACCCACCGCCTACTATCATACAAGGGATGCTGCCAGCACTTCTCGGGCGGCCAGCACCATTGGGAGAGGAACCTTAAAGGCAGTGAGATCATATGAGAATAAGGTGGACTACACAGTGGAGGCAGGGAAGAGGCAAGAGGTGAGCTCAGTGACATGGAGTCTGGAGAAAGTAAAGAGGTGAGCGGCGAGGTCACAGGACAGACGCCAAGCTTTGAAGTCAAATACTCTAAAGGAGAAAAATCAGCCATCTTTTCAGACATTTTGTAACACACATATTAAGTGTTCATTAAATTCTGATTGACCAATGGACCAAAGTGAATAACCACTCTATCTTCTGAATAGAGATCATTACTCGTTTTGTTCGTTAGTGACAGCAAGGATAAAACTAAGACTAAACCAAAATACTGGAGCAGGAACAAAAGATTCTAAAACAATCAATCTCTTCACACATCCATCAGCAACAACCTTTAGTTTTTATATGCTCCCCATCCATCTCACAGAGTACATCCCAGTTTCTCAAGGATCTTTAGAATTCAAAGGCTTTTTTAGTTCTATTCACCATACTAACAAAACCAGGTATCTAAATTATTCAAGTTCAAAGATATTCCTGTTCTTATGACAAACCTGGTTTTAAAAATTGCTTTGGTAATTCTGCCAACTGTGTCTGCTAAACACATAGCTGCTTCTTCCCTAAGGTTCTGATCAAAGAAATCTTTTATAACCCAGCTTCTAGTGATGTAAGAAAAGGTGATACCCATCGACAAGGCAGTGACAACAGAAACTTTCTGAAAAGAGCAGGCATGATGGAACTACAGAGTTCACTGGCTGATTCAACAAACATTTACTGGGCACTTTCTCAGTGCTGCGCACTGCCTGAGATCCTGGAGATACAGCAATGGACGAGGCGTGTGATGATCTTGTGCTGGCAGAGCTTACACTGCGGTGGGTGAGAGAGATGACGAACAAGTTAACAACTGCATATGATGATTCCAGAGAGCAGAAGCGCTATGAAGAAAATGAAACAGGCGAAGAGGCTGGAAGGGCCCTATGGCGGGGGGAAGGTCGGGGCTATGGAGGCTAGTAATGTGTTGAGGCTGAGTGGTTTCTGAGGAAATGACATTTCAGCGAGAACTTGAATGGAGAGGAGTAAGCCGTGGAGAGATGCAGAGTGTTGGGACTGGAAGGGACTTTTTACGGAGTGGAAACTGAGGACAGACCCATGGAAAGGACCTATTTAGTCAACTGGGCTTCATATCAGGAATCGGCCTCATCTCTGCCTTAACTGCAACTCTCAGCCACCAAGACGGACACCCTGCAAGCCCTCGGTACCGGAAGACAGACACTGACTCACTGAGGCCGCGACAGTCACATCAGGTAAGGAACAACAGACCAGTGTTAAACCCAGGGGTGCTGGGATGGGCGGTGACACCAGATGTCTTAAGGCCCATTATCAGATGGAAGAGGGATCAGAAGCGCTCTGGCCAGCCCAGAGCCAGCGGCCGGCAAGGCATCACGGGGAAGGAGAAGGAGACTGGAGCTCAGTGAAACCAAGACTTGGCTGACAAAGCCATTAAACTGAAAAGAGCAGTTTAAAGAGTAGGAGGTGTCCTGACAGAAGAAGGATGCTTCCTGACTTTCCGGAGGGAGCTACCAAAAAAAAAAAAAGAGTGCTGTAAAATCTCCGGGGAGAGTCTTAATAGGATTGCAGGAGTGTGGTGTTTACTTAGATGGCTTGTTATCTGAGCTCTCTCTGCACACCGGCAGTAAGTGAACTGTGTTTATTAAGGGCCTATTGCAAGGCCCCGGGGGACCTCTGATAAGGCGGAATCACAATCCTCCGGTGAAACCAGACACTTTGATTCTTAGGGTACTTTCTTATCTCACCTGAATTATAGCTATTTTTATATTTTTTCTTGTCCTTAAGAAAAAAAGGCTCTTCACGAGGCTTACATAATATGAGTTTATTCAAGCAGGTGCCCATTAGACAAAAATGACTTTTTACTCATCTTTATATCCTCTACATAGACTCTTTTAGTTCCTGCACAAAGCAGGCACTAAATAAATACATGCTTAATTCTATTGCATTCAAGAAGCTTACAGCAGAGAATAAGGTAATTGGAAATCCCTCCCATCAGAAAATCCTAAAATGTTGAGGCTATGTAAGGAAGTTGGGGGTAGTTGTTTTCTAAAGCGTCAAGACAGATCCTTAACTCCAAACCCATTTTTCCCGTGCCCAGACATTACCCCCCAATGGCATGAACCGGCTCAGCATGGGCCTCGCCAGGCCAGACTCAGAGTCAGGCTGGAATTTGAATCTGGGCCCCATTCCTTCCTCTGCCAGAATTCCTCTGTATCGTTGTGACTGAGGGCAGGTCATGTAACTATAACCTCTCTGAGCCTCGCTTTCCATGTCTGTTGACTGAAAGGGAACAGCAGTTCCTGACAAGGCTGCTGAAGGGTTGCTTGAGATGCTGCATGAAAACCAGTACACATTAGGGGCCAGCCTGGTGGCGTAGTGGTTAAATTTGCATGCTCTGCTTCAGCGGCCCAGGGTTTGCGGGTTTGGATCCCAGGCACAGACCTACACACTGCTCATCAAGCCATACTGTGGCAGCATCCCCCATACAAAACAGAGGAAGATCAGCACAGATGTTAGCTCAGCAACAATCTTCCTGAAGCAAAAAGGGGAAAGTTGGCAATAGATGTTAGCTCACGGCCAGTCTTCCTCACCATAAAAAAAAAAAAATCAGTACATGTTCATATTACCTCAGCAGCACAGTCCTGCCAGTTACTAAACTAGGAACCTCAATGTTACCTGATTTCCCACTCCCTATGTCCTGCTAACCATCAAGTTCTGCCAATCAACCTGCTGCATATTCTCTCAGATTCGCTCTCTCTTCTCAGTCCAAACAGCCAATGCCTCAAATTCTCCACTTACTGCATCTCACCTAACTGCTCACACCCATTTCCCGCATCTCTCTTCAATCATTTTGAACAGAACTGACACTGTTACCTTTATAGACAAAAATTGGTTTCACTCTTCTGCTAAAAAAAAAGGAGTCAAGTGGCTTCGCACAATCTAGAGGTTCTGAAGCCCAGGACACTCTAGGTCCTTTACCCTCCAGCCGCTACTCACTCTACCAAACCCATTGCCTACAACTTCCCCCACTTGGTGTCACGTTGCCAGCACCGCCTCCAGGCCTCGGCAGAGGCCACCTCCTCGGGTAGGATGCCTTTGCCGCTTCTCTGGGTAGCAAACTCCTACTTAGTCTTCAAAACTCAAGCATCAATAACCACAGGGAAATCTAGTTGTACACTTTCCTATGCTCATACTTCTATTGCAGACCATTTTAAATTCTGTTTGTACATATTCTCGAGATCTCCAGGGTAGAAAGGAAATCCTCTTTATCTCTACAACGGTTATAAAGCTGACCACAGCGCCCAAAACCAAGCCGATGCTCATGACATTTTGTGGGTGTGTAACGAATGAATGAAAATGAAAATAATAAAGTTCACTATTGTTGCTGATTCATGGAATTTGTCTCATAAGAGATAATATAAGCTAAATAGGAAATAAGTTATAGAAGCTTCTGATAATTTGAGAGGTGCTAAACTTACAACAGGTTATTGTGTGAAACTCAAAAAAGTGGGACAGTATATCTTTAGTCTTTCGAGGTGAACATCATGGACATCTGCTGGCATGGCTGCCGTAAATAGACAGGGTGTGCTGGATGGCCCAGGGGCCTGGTACAAGGACGCATCTTTTCTGTTCTTAAGAACCCAAAAATGTCCTGGTAAGAAGGACACAGCACATTACTCAGGAGGGCCTCTTTCCTCTGGAAACATGTGGAATCAGTTTGGTTGGGATACATTCTGATCTGAGAAGAGGAATGGTACAGACCCTTGCTTCTCAAACCTTAATAATGTGCACACGAATCACCCAGCTTTCCTGCTGAAACGCAGGTGCTGATTCAGTAGGTCTGGAGCGGCCCCCGAGGCTCGTCCCGTCTAACAAGCTCCGGGAGATGTGGCTGCTGACAGTTCACACGCTGCACTTTGAGCAACTCTGCCTCTCCCAGTCCTATGGCCTGTCAGTGGCGACAGCAGCACTCCCATTTTCATCTCTGGGATTCTCACTGTATGAACTTTCTGACTTCTAATTTTCATTCATTACGAAAGTTTACTATTTTAAACATCTATTTAGGGAGAAGCATGGATGAAATACAGATTGTCCATATCTTTTCTTCCTTTTACTTTGGGAGCTATTACTATATCCACATGATTTCACAGCTTTCTCTCTTCTGTACTTTCTTTGTATAAAAAAAAAAATGCCACGGGGACTATGTCTATGTTTATCTTAAAGCCTGGTAATAGACTCGTGGAACTTTAGGAGATTGTGACAAAATTCAAAGTTACACCAAAGTTTCTAATTTGTTCATATACTTAATAGAGTTTGTGTACTAACAAGTAAGACGCTATCAAGAAGAAATCGTTCAGGGGCTGGCCCAGTGGCACAGCAGTTAAGTTCTCACGTTCTGCTTCTAGGCGGCCCGGGTTTCGACGGTTTGGATCCTGGGTGTGGACATGGCACTGCTTGGCAAAAGCCATGCTGTGGTAGGCGTCCCACATATAAAGTAGAGGAAGATGGGCATGGATGTTAGCTCAGGGCAAGCCTTCCTCAGCAAAAAAAAGAGGAGGATTGGCAGTAGTTAGCTCAGGGCTAATCCTCCCCCCCCCCGCCCCCAAAAAAAAGAAGAAGAAGAAATCGTTCATTATTACCATAGAATAACAAATATCACAGACTAAAGAAGTAGCATTGATTCCACGGGCCCAATCCCATGTTTTCCCAAATATCTGATGGTCCTGAAGCTTCACCCCCCTCATCTCCCCCTGGCAGTTATTTGATATGACAGCATTAAAGCCTGTCTCCTCTCGCAGAGGATTTGAGGTGGCCTCCAGTACCAGGCACACAACAAAACCAAAATAGTAATTTAAAAATAATTAGAACGGGATAAAATAATCCAAAGATGGATGAGTGAGGTAGATGTACCAGGGACCTTAAATAGTTAAAAGTCCTAAATTCTTCTTATTTCTAGAGAGAAGAAAAAAAAGGGGGGAGAGGAGTAAGAAATTGTCTTGTTCTTGTAAAAAGAAATAAGGTAAAGTAACGTTTTCAAATCTGTATTTCTTCCACCATCCCTCTTACAAAATTCAAGGCCAATGAGCGTGGATTTTGAACATGGGAACTTAGAGGAGCCGCGTCTGGAGAGATGAGATAATATTCTCCAAGGACACTGGCTCCTGACAATCTGGTCTTTGAGAGAACCTAGTAGAAAGGATGGTTAATATATCACTTCCTTTTCTTTCTCAGTCTCGATCTCTCTTCTATCTCATGTCTCAATGTCTCAGGTGAGCTCTTCCCACATCCTGGGTTCCTGTCAATACAAGACTGGATTTTCCTACAAATACTGGAATTTAACTTTTGGCCTGTTCTTTACTCTTTCCCATCCCCCACTGTTGTGGAATTTTTATGTCTCTATGCATATATTTTTTCATTCATTCATTAATTCATTCATTCATTCAAGTTTTGGGACAGTTAAAAGGTTGCCAAACTAAAACAGCAAACGCTCACTGGACTTAGTGCCAGAAGATTTAGGCTGAGGAAGTTCTGACTGAACCGTGATTGGCTTTTGTACTTTGAGCAAGTCTCCTAATCTCTTTGAGTCTCTCTCTGTGTCCTCATCTATGAAATGAAGACAATTATTCCTAGGACTGTTATGAGATTAAAAATAGTGGATGTGAACGTTCTTTTAAAAGTAAAAAAGGTTTTATTTATCTACAACTAGTATAAACCAGCTTCTCAAAGTAGTTGCAAAATTTTTATTCCACAATAAAAGACACGTTTTGAGTTGCTCTTAAAACAGGGATATGACAAGGAGTTTCAGCATCAGATTATTCTATTTACTTAATCTATCAGGTAAAAGGTCAGGTTCCTATTTAATCAGAGACCGCCTAGAAACACAGAGGAAAGGCCAAGATGTTGGGTTTTTAAAAATAATCAAAGAAACAATGGGCAACTCTTAATTTTCTTTTCGTTAGCCTTGATACACCATAGCTGAGGCCATCACTATTATTTAGTAAACAAAGCTGGATTAAAACTGGTTCAGGCTTTTTAGGCACGAGGTCCAGCAGAGGATGGGAGGTGCACGTGTTGAGATTAGAGAGTGGAGGATTAGGCTCCGTGCCTGGGATGTTCTGCATTATTATTTCTGGATTAAGAGATGATTAAAGAACAAGACACTCAAAAGGCAGACGATGCGGACAGACTCCACAGTCACTTTTAATGAAGAGTTTATAGCAAATTATGATGAAATAATACAAGCATATAAGCCTACAACAATTAGGGAGATGACAAACCACAAAATGCTGACCCAAAATGGGAATTCAGACACAATCATTTCATCCCTTTCCCCCCAAAGAAAGTAAGATATAGAGTTAGGTATGGTTTTTCTTTTTTTTAATTTTTTTTTTCTTAAAGAGTGGCACCTGCGCTAACATCTGTTGCCAATCTTCTTTTTCTTTTTTTTCTCCTTCCCCCCAAGGCCCCCCAGTATATAGTTGTATATTCTAGTTGTGAGTACCTCTGGTTGTGCTATGTGGGAATGCCACCTGAGCGTGGCCTGACAAGTGGTGCCATGTCTGCGCCCAGGATCCGAACCGGCGAAACCCTGGGCTCCCAAAGCAGAGCACACAAACTTCACCACTCGGCCTCGGGGCGGGCCCCTAAATTGTTTTTTAAGAGAAGCATTAAGGAGAGCTTCAGCTGGTGAGCGTTGGAGGTCAGCAATGTTCAGTGGACCCTACACACGATAGAGTCTGCCAAGAGAAAAAGATGTTTCGAGACTAACTCTTTGTTGTCACTGCTTTGTAAGTGTGAATAAATTCTAACTGATATTTTTTAATTATAGGCTGAATTTCGTGGCTGAAGTTTTAATATATGTGTGTGTAGGTATAAATACTTTCACTGTCTGAACTGAGAAATACTCGTTATGTCTTAAAGGGTTTTAAACTGTTAGAATATTTGGAATATCCTATCATAAGTGTCTATAACAGCGCTCATTTCCCCATTGAGTACAGTTTCACCCAGTTTTTTGGAAAAAATCTTAGAACTGATCTAACTTCAAATCCTACCTCTCAAAAATGCCACATTATTAATGGAATAACTGTAGAACTGAATTACTATTAATTACTACTAATTTAAAAAGAGATGCCGTGGCATATTGATTTTTCAGCGTTGTACCTACCATACATAATTGGGATACGTTTCAATATCATGGGTCATCTGTCTCTCATCAACTGATAACTCATTTTTCTAATCCTTAATTTTCGTATCAGACTCTACTTACTGAATAAAATGTTTTATTATCTCCTTTTCCAGGCAACTTGTCTCCAAAGTATGTTAAAGAGTTTGTCTATTACACACGCGAGCACACACACACACATATCAGACTCAATAAAAAGTGTATTGTGGGGCATTTTTAAACCTGTGTTTGAATGGCTGGTCAGCTGGACTAATTAAGAGGAGGGTTGAAGAAAGGAAAAGAAATTTGCTTTCAAGAGTTGATTCCATGGCTAAAGGCAGAATTAATAAAGCAAAGAGATAAACTAGCTGCCTTTTGTGATTGGAGTGAATCTGTGCAAATGGTGGTTGGTGGTTGGGGGTGTGGGGGAGGTTTACACCAGAACTTACATATATTCAGAAATTGACACCCCACTTCACTTTCAACAATTTTCCCTATTAAAAAAGCCTTTAATTTTCTAGAAGGACAGGTGTGGGGCATTATACACCTATATATCACAGCTAGCCCTTTGTCTTATTTTGAACCAGAATATTTTTACTCTCAGAAACAAATTGTTTCGGCATGACCTTAAACACTGATTTTAAGGTCAAAAAATGTAATCATTTTTTCCTAGAAAATTCCCTAATAAGTTAACTATTACCAAAACAAACAAACATTTAATACAGAAGCAGCCTATGATTAAGTTCTTGGGGATTTAGACTAAATTAATGATATTTTTGAATCATTAAATTGTAAAAAAGTTCTAAGCAAACTGCATTCTTTCAAATTAGTTTGGCAATTAATCTCAATTTAAAAAATTTTAGATATTTCCATCAATTTTGCTTCCAAAACCAAAGAGTTGTCACTTTATTTTAAAAGTTTGTGAGTTTAGGTAAGTCTTTTAACTGAAACTGAGTCTCAGATTTCTTGGAGTAGGAAGATATAATATCTTCCTCTCTGGGTTCCTGTGAAGATTAAGGAAAACGATGGACGTGTTAGTATCTTGTAAACAATCCAAGGCTACACAAAGTTCAAGATTATTAATAAATAGAATCATTTCCATCCACACTGTGAAATTCAAACTTTAACATAAGTTAAATTCAACTTTAACATGTTAATAACTGACAGCCTTACGGAAAAACAAAATTTCAAATAAAAAATTCAAAATGTGGGGCCAGCCCAGTAGCGCAGCAGTTAAGTTTGCACATTCTGCTTCAGTGGCCCGGAGTTCACTGGTTCAGATCCCAGGTGCAGAGGTGAGCACCGCTTGGCAAGCCATGCTGTGGCAGGCGTCCCACATATAAAGTAGAGGAAGATGGGCACGGATGTTAGCTCAGGGCCAGTCTTCCTCAGCAAAAAGAGGAGAATTGGCAGCAGATGTTAGCTCAGGGCTAATCTTCCTCAAAAAAAAAAAAAATTCAAAATGTAACACAATATACATTTTTACGAGAGCTTAAGAAGGTTGGATAACTTTTTTTAACTCTTAGAATCCTGAAGTTTCCAGAACATAATAAAATATAATATCTATTTATTGGTAGCAGAATTATGAAATGTTTATACAAATAACTAAGACATCTTGAAGATACTGGTGACTAATTTATTTGAGGGATCTTTCAGCTTCATATTCACCTCCTTTCAAGACCTCTGGCCCTGTAATGTGTTGTCTCCAAATCTCTTAGAATTGCGATTAAAATATATATATTTCATATACATAAAATAACAAAGCACTCTATACTGGGACCAGTATCATAGTTCATTATAGCGGATGAAATTGTACATTTCAAATCTTTTCCTGGTTAATTTGTGGGCAGGGCTGACTTCTTGTCAGAGCCGATTAGAATGTCATTGTTTTCACTTTGTATTATTTTTACTTCATAGAAGCTGTCACCTGTGCCATTTTTTTCTTTTTTTCATTCTTTTTCTTTATTTATTTTTTGCTGAGGAAGATTAGCCCTGAGCTAACATCTGTGCCAATCTGCCTCTATTTTATATGTGGGTTGCTGCCACAGCATGGCTAATGACTGGTGTAGGTCTGCACCAGGGATATGAACCCATGAACCTGGGCTGCCAAAGTGGAGCATGCTGAACTTAACCACTACACCATGGGGCCAGCCCCCACCTATGCCATTTGTTATTGTTCAATGATCATGTGATATGCTGAGTAAGAGTGCCTTTGTCAATAGATACATTAAAAATATTAACAAAACTTCTTTGCCTTCTTTATATATGAGAGTAAATATAAATAGACCTCCTGATATTTTCTCCTTTCATCATAATAAGACATCTTGTGCACCATAATCAGGCAAAGAGGACACTCCTTCCTAGAGACCTCTGCTTTACTTGATTGACACTATCAGAAGCTGGGTACTTGTTCAGCATGATTTTAGAGGCAATGGGAAACTTCCATCTCAATTGTTTAAAAGAGTATCCTGCATCTTTTGTTTCACTTAAAAGACAAGTTTTTAAAGACAAATACTCACTGGACCTCGTTCTTGCAAAGGTAATCTCGAATGTCCTTTCCAAGTCCTCGACATCAAGATTCTATGTCATAAATTCACACCAAGATAGAAGGAAGGTGAGTTACATAATTTGTGGGGCCCAGTGTAAAATGAAAATTTGTGAGGTCCCAGTGCTAGGTCTCTTGTTCAAAAATTAAGAATTTCAAGATGGCGGCAGCAGAGCAGTCAACTAAGCACAGGGCCCTGCTACAGGCAGCCCATGAAGCTGGCTCTGGGTATAATTTATAGCAGAGAATAGGAAACCGAGAGTCAGTTATCAGAGGAAGAGAATAAAGAGCAGGCATATACTAAAGGTAGGCTGCCCAAAGAAGGAGAGGCTACGAGATCCAAAGATACAGATCACCCCTTTCTAAAATTCGGTCTTAAGCCAGGCTCCTTCCAATCTGGCTTTATCTAGCTACTAACATCTTTGAAAGATATTAGGTGATATCAGCTTACCCTGTTTACCATCCCAGGAGTACTTTTATATTTATAGGGGACACTGAAAAATGAAATTAAAGATGAAGAACCATATTTTTGCAGGTAGTGTTTTAGTATCTTGAGAGGCCTTGGCAAGAAGTGGAGGTAGGGTGGCTTCCCCAGTACCACTCAGGCCATCTCTCAAGGGACCTGCCTGTTAGTTCATCTGATCTTGCCACTGCCATCATTTGAGTGTTACATTTTTATCTCCCACTTAAGAGGCAGTTCTATTTTTTCATTAAAAAAAGGAATATATTTTCATAGCACATTTTAGCAAACTTTAAAGGATCACCCCTAGAACAGAGATAGCTGAAACTTGGGGGCACCAAGAGATAAAGGATTGCTGCCTTTTCTTAGTTGGCCAGGTGTTTCAGCGAGCACTGCTGTTTCTGATCTCTGTCACCACTGCTGGCAACAAATCTCTCTTCCATTACAGGATCCAGTTACTTCTGAATCAATCCCAATTTGAAGCTTTTGATAATATCAGTGAATGCTGTAATTTAATATGAAATTACAACATTTACTGAGCGCTATCAACATATGAATAATATTTAGATTTAAATCTAGTGTATCCTTATGCGTAAAAATGTATTTATTATTTGTCTTTAAGTGTATTTTAAACAAGATAGCTAAAATGGATCAAGTACATTTATGTGTGTGTGTGTGTGTGGTTTTTTTTTTTGTATGACTGATAATTTAATCAGAAACACGTTTTATTGCTGGAATAAAATGCATAATGTTACACTTGGCAATGCCTATGCACTTAGAGTACATATGACCTGAATAAAAGAGAGCAATCGAAGCCATCTCCTAGGTTCATAGGATCGCTATGGTTTGCTTTTCACTACAATGTGCTATGAATTGTAACCATCTATACTCCAGGAGCCACCTAACGCTTGCAGCACCTAAGTTGGAGAAATTAATCCTAAATAAATCAAGCCTTTTTACACTAGCTTTTTCTTTTTAAACATAATATTTTCAAGTAAGTACCACAATTTTGCCCTTCATTTTGTCGGTCAACTGTCCACGTGTGTTATCTATCTTTGTATATAAACACTTGTTCATAGTTTCTATCTTATAACTTAAGATATAGTCATGCTGATTTCAAAAGCAAGATATCACACATTACAAATCTTTCCAAGTATGAGTTTAGTGTTTACTACTTTTTTTAGAAAATGATAAACTTCAGTCTCATATTTTATCTAGATCTGTGTGTATAAGGACACTGCCTCAGCGAACAAGATGTAGCTATGATGATTTTTAGTTGTTGATAAAACACCTATTTAAATATAGTCCATATTTTTGGCTTTGGCTTTAGATTGTGGAATAGAAGTTCTCTGAGCACACAGCTGGATGAAGAGGGTGTTTACCTTGATTTCACGTTAGGGAGAAGAAACACTGAGAGACAGAAACTTGTACTGTCGCCATCTACTTCAGTCAGTCACCACTATTTGTGATATTGGCTGAAATCATTCCAATTAGAAAACAGACAAGAGTATATGATGCTAACTCAGTTGTTATTTGGTCATTATATTCAAGCCCTCCATTTTGCAGAGGCAGCGGCTCAGAGTTCCACCCAAATGAGCTGATTTCCAATCGTGCGTAATCATGTTTTTATTGAGTTCCTTCCAAACTTTATATAACCCCATTATTTCTAAAAATGTTTTTTCTTTCATAACTATATAAAAGGCAGCAAATTCTTTCACCAGAATAATTAAAAGAGACATTTGATAAGTTAGCTATATACTTTCTGCCATATTTTTTAAAGAAAAGATTCATTTCAGAGTTTTCACAAGTGAAACTAAAAATAAATACTTCAGAGAAATACATGAAACATTAAATATGTGTCATGTTCAATATGCTACAGGAAGAAATTAACAAACGAAAACCAAAAACTATTCACCAACTTTCTAAAAGAAATTAGTTTCCAAACGATCCGGAAACTATTGAAGGAATAATGACATGTAATACTGGAAGTTTCTATACTTATAAACTTGAGGTCTGTGGACTTTAAAGTGGAGTTTAAATCAAATCTAGCTGAGTGAGTTCTTAAAAAACTTGACATTGTAACAGGACCCAATATCCAGCTGTTCTGTGGTCAAATCTGTCTCTTCATCCCAAAGGGAAAAGTGTGCAGAAACATATTGCTAGTTCGCTTTTATTCCACACTGATCAAATACCTTACCTTTAGTTTTCAAATGCAAAACGAGCAACACTTTTTTATTTTGGGTGAATTAATATTATGTATTTCATATTTTCCAAATATTTCAAAACACTAAAATGTATGGATTGGTTCATTTGCAGCTTTTAGTAAAATACCAAAAGGAAGGGGGAAGGTGTAGGTAGGGTATCTGCAGGCATAGGAAGTATGTTTAGGAAGTAAGCAGCTCAGAATATACCTGGGTTTGGCACTGGCTTGGGCACTAGTGGGCTACAGAATAGCAAATGTCAGTGTCATCTCAGAAGTGGCAAGACACACAGGAATCTGTACCCACCTTCAGACAAACACAGACTCACACTAAAATGGTGTGGTTTTTCCCAGAAATACAACTGAATTTCTAGTCAACAACCACTATATGATGCAATAAAATATTAGCAGTTTGGTTTTTCCATGTCATACTATGTGATTCTTTTTTATCCACAACAGTAACAATAACAACAGCAAAGTATTTACTTTTCTTCCCAGGTGGAAATTAACATGTGGAAGCATGCCTGCATGCATTCTGGGTGTCAATGAGCATTTGTAACATACTGGAAGAATAAAGCAGACTTTAGCCTAACTTCAGGGTATAAATTGCAGAGTATTTTTTAATGGAGTATTTAAATATTGGAGGACTTTAAAATCAGTTTCCAAAGCAAATATTTGGTGTGATTTACTATTCAACTATAACTCGTTTGACTGTTACTTCTGCTACATGATTGTGAACCAAAAGGGGAAGAATACATATATTCTTCAGAATAATTGCTCTAAAATAAATATTTAGAGGTTTAGATACTGTTTCAAGGTCAAATGAATAAACTGAATGATATTTGTAGGTTAAGCTTTCCTTTGACCCAATACAGATGATTATACTTTCTTTCTGGTGACTGGCTGATGGCAACTGACCCTAGCAAGGTCCATTCATTACCAGGCTGCTACTCTGCGTGCACGGCTCTCCAAAATAAGACCTGACAAGAAGACATGGAGCAAAAAAAGTGTGAGAGAGCACTGCTTGGTCACTAGAATCCACCACCTTGTCACTGGGAAAACTAAGGAAAAGAGATTAAAACAATTTAGATCAGTGCAAATTATGTGGACTTCACACTACTCCTACGCGACCTGTTAATTCAGGGATAACTTTTCTATTTCCAATATCTCCTCATCCATCATAGTAAAATGAAAAATAAGTTCTGTCCTAGCAACAATGACAACAGGAACAGAATCAGTTTTAAAATAGAAATTCTGACCTCTAAATAGACTGAATAGAACTACTATAGAAATGAACATAGGAATCTAACAGACAAGATACATTTCATTTCTACCTTTCCCCCTTCATTTCAAACAATTTGTTAGAATTTCACAACACATTTTTCTCCCCTGTCACACAGAGAGTGGTCAACAAATCCAAGCAAGAAAACTAAAATCTGAATCGCTAGGTTCCTGAAGCCGATTGAAAAAGTCGTTACACGAAGTTTTCTGAAGACTGACCCAGCGTGGCTGCTTCGAATCAGGTTATGATGTTGCTCTTTCCTCTCTAACACTCTTCCTTTACCTGAATGCTCAGTACCAGGACAAATAAACTGAGGGTCCCGGCTTCCCTCATTCTTAAAAGGATATTTTTCAGTTATACATTTTGTTACATCTTAAGAGATAAAAGCTGAATCTGCAAGTGATTAAAAGATGTTTTATATTCACTGTTTCATTTCTGCTGAAATAAATGTGTTATTTAAACCACACATAATTCATAGCAATTTAGGCCCATTACAAGGTTCTAGCTTCTTTTTTTACGATAGTTACTAATTAAAACAGAGTGTTACTGCCACATCGAGCCTGCAAGTTTGACATACAGGTTTAATGAATAAAACGTTCTGACATAGAAATGAAAACAATAATACAGACAAAGCTGTAAACTGTTATGTTTCGAGTGTGTGGTAAAGATTAAGGACATTCACTAACGTTGAGAATTGTGCAGAGAAAGCACTTGTAATTTTCTTCTTTAAAGAAAGAAGTAAAGGATTTTGGAGAGGAATCTGAAATAGTACAAATTTCTCTAACTTCTGAGCCTCTCATTCCCAGCTGACCCCTCCCCCCCAGAATTTAAACTCATCAGAGTCACTTTTAAAGGATAAATGACGGGATATTTTAATATAATCCTGAATATAGGTTTAGATTGAAAATGGGAATTGGGACCATAATTAATTATGTTGCCAAGTTTTTTGAACTTTAAGAAGGAAGGGTGAGGCAAATGAGGACATTTCATACGACTGCAACCTTCTAAAAGTTCATGGGTTAAAACTTTGGGAAAATGACAGTATCGTTTTGACATCTGATTAATCCCACATGCAGAATGAGTGTGAAGAATTAATAGCCTTTTGGTGTTTTCACTTTCCGTAACCACTGTAATAAGAGACTGACATAAAATCAAAACCAAATTTAAACTCAGTTTTCAGCCAGGGTTATGGCCTTATTAGCTCTCTTAATAAACAATAATGAATAATAATAAATACCTATCGCCCTCAGTACCCTTTCCTCTGTACGCATATTTGCTCTCTCATCCATCCATCACATCTTTCAGGATAATAAAACAATACAATCCCATCAAATCCTCACCACCGCTCCCTCCGGAGGGATGTTTTATCGTTACTTCTGTGACCCCAAGGAGGATCTGACTTGTTTCAAGGGGGCGGAGAATGGAGCGGGGTCCTATTTATTTCCATTGACGACTCTCCTGGTTCTCACAGGCGCTCAGGGACCGGGTGGGAGGAGGAGAAGGGGGGGCGGGGTGCGGAGATTCCCTCCTTCAGAAAAGAAAAAGGGTTCAGGAAGCGAGGCGGGGTGGGGGGTGGGGGGTGGGGGGTGGGGGGTAGGAGTAGGGGGATGGAGGGGGAGAGGGTAGTGTGCTCGGAGAGATGAGCAACTCAGTGAAGAAATAAAGTGTTTTTTTGTGATTTAGCGGGATCGAAAGATGAGAAGTAAACAAATTTACCAACCCAACTAAGTTGCTAAAAAGAACTTTGTTTATAAAAAGAAAAAAAAGAATCAGATCCAGAGACATTTGTTCAGGTTCATTTCCCGCTCAAGGTCTTGGTTTCAGGGAGCTCCTCGTACCGGAGCAGGAGATGGACAGCGCCCCGAAGGGGACCCGGCCCGAAGGACAGCTCAGCGCCAGCTCAGAGGTGCCCGCGGCAAACTCCGAGGGCCTCGGCGACCCGCGCGGAGCCCGTGCGGGGAGCTGCGGGGACCCCTCCCATCTCGGCCTCGGGCGGGGGTGCAGGGAGGAGAGGGCACGAAGGGCGCGCAAAGAAACGAAACCGCACCCCAAATTCAGCAGTTTGCGAAGTGCCCCAAGAGAACAGCTGGGACCCGGAACCACTCGTCCGGATTCCCGAGTGTCAGGGCCGCCCCAGCTCCCCGCTCAGTCCTGAAGGCAGCGGGGACTAGACAGAAGCCCGCCTGGCCCACAGAGGGGCTAGGGCACCGTCGCCCCGTCTGGGAAGGGAGGGAGCGTTCCCTCGGTGGCTGCTCTGCCCTCCCGGCAAAAGTAGGATCCGGTCCCAGGCCACCCTGCTCTGCTCCAGGAAGTTTCTCTAATGATGCTCGCCTCCCATGCAGAGGACAAATGAGGAGCCAAAGCGGTGAGGGGTCGGCTGGGAGAGGCGGCTCAAGCTCCCCGCGCCCAGGGCTGCGCGGCCCGGGGCCCCCAGCCGAGAACCTGCGCCCGCCCTGCCCGCGGGCGAGCCCCGCGCACTGCGCAGCGCCCGCGCTCCTCGCCCCACTCGCAGACGCGCCCGGCAGGACTTTCTCTAGCGGTGGGCAGAGGGCATGGACCCGCAGAGGGAGGCAGCAGCTCTCCCGGCGGGCGAGCAAGGTCAGAGTCCACGCCAAGCCGGGGATAAAGGCTCTGCAGCTCCCCGGACTCCGTCTCACCCTGGGCACCCGGACCCCCGGGTCCCCGGCCTGGGCACTGTCTCTCCACCTCCTCCTAACGCCGCTCGGGCCGCGCAGCCACGAAGCCAGCCTGGAAAACCGAGGGAGACCTGCTCCACGCCCCTCACGCCCTCAGCTCCTCGGGACAGGGCGCCCTCGCCCAGCGGTGACCGAGAACCTCGCTGGGCCCCTCCGAGTGAGAGGACGCGCGCCTTCACCCCCGTCGCAGACGGGCTCTCGGGTGGGAACGCTTCCTGTGCCAGGTCTCGGGGTGGCGGACTAAGGCGTCGAGGATGCTTTCCTCTCTCTACTTACCTTAAAAAAAAATGTTTGTTTTTCCTGGGGGAAAGAGGAAAACTCCCTCTCGGGGATGTGGCGAGCGAAACAGTCCAAGCGCCCGGCTCCGGCCAAGATGCTAAGCACCGGTACTCAGGAACCGAAGGGAAGGAGGAGGAAGGAGGAGGCAGATAAAAGAGAAAAATTAAATCGGTCGAAGTGTCCCAACTTTGTGGTCGGCGCTGCAAACTTCAAAGGCGAGCGAGGGCTGGCGGCGCGCGGGCGCCGAAGTTGCTGCGAAGTGGAGCGGGGAGAAGCGCGGGGCTGGGGATCCCGGGCAGCGCGGGGCAGCGGCGGGAGGTCCTTTTAAAAGGCGGGCAGCGTGCGGGGCCGGCCGGCGGGAGGATGCTGCGGCGCGAGCGGGGCTGGCGCGGGCTCGGCGGGCGGGTGGCCGCTCGGGGCACGGGCGCCTGGCTGGAGCACGGCGCAGGGACTGCCGGGCGCACCGGGCGGCGGCGGCAGCGGCGGGTGCGCGGTCGCTTCGCTCCGCTCTCTCGCGGCTCCGAGCGGGGAGTGTGTGTTCGCTCCCGAGTGTCACCGCTGAAGCCCGGAGCCGCTCCCCCGCCCGCCCCACCGCTGCCCGCCCGCCCCCTCCCTCCTCTGCCCGCTGCCTCCCCCTCAGTTCCTCCCTCCCTCCCTCCCGCTGCGCGCCACCGCGCGCGCGCGCATACACACACACACACACACACACACACACACACACACACACACTCGCACACTCCCTACACCCGGCGACCCAGCGCTCCCCGAACAGGGACTCTCGCGGGCGGCATCGCAGGGGACATACTGCCCTCCTGACCTCCCCGCCAGTTGTGGGGAAAGAGAAGGAGACCCACCGAGACCCCCTGAAAGCGACAAAACCCAGGGAGACGCGTACGCGGGACCATCGCACTGTCAGGGAGACCCGGGTGCACAATAAGGGGGAACTCTGGGGTTGATTTGGGGGCGGGGTGGGGAGACGAGCTAAATCAAGAAGGTTGGAGGCGGAGAACAGAGTGTGCAAACTGTGCATTCATGTCCCACTTTTCCCCCCCGACCGCCTGCCTACCGCAGCCTCCGCCCGCGGAGCGCGTCCCCCTCGGTGCACACCGCGCCTCCTCCGGTTTGAAACTCAGCAGCTGTTTTAACAATTGAAAAGCAGCCCTACAGGACCAGTGAGAGACGGAGCAGAGTGTGAAGCCATTAAGGCTGACTAGGTAATTATGATAAGAAGTTACCTAATTAGCAACCTGGCCTGGGCATAGGAAAACGAGGGGAAACAAAATACTGAGTTATTTATTTAGAGATCTCATTTTCGCAACCGCGAGCCTAGTTTCCAGCAAACCTGATTTTTAGACTTTCGAATTTTAAGTTCTCAGAACATAGTTTACGAAGATATAGTGTCAATACTGAAAGCATGGGAAGTACTTGCCCTCTTCTCATCGCCACAGAGAAATGAAGATAAAATGAAAATGAACCTTGGCGAGGTCATATGAAAAACCGTGGTGTTTTGGTTAAATACTTGGTCACAGGAGGTGGCCCAGTGCAGCTCCTGAAATTTTGTGGCTCCTAGATGACAATACCGCAGTAGGTGGGTTTATGAAACCGTTTATACTCCACAAAATGGTTCTGTGAAAGCCATAGAATTTTTAACCGTGGAAGGGGCTGTGGAGTTCACAGTGCAAACTTATTTTTTGCAGATGAGACAATGAGGTGGGAAAAGGGATCTTTGGATCCCCACCGAGAAGATGTACAGAAGTGACTCTTGCACTTATGGGTTATGACCCAGAACAGGCCATGTGGACATTCATTTACACAAATTTATTAAGTGCCTACTGTGTACCATGTATGTCTTGGTGCTGAAATTTCAAGGTAAAACATGGTGCTTGCCTTTAAGGAGCTCACAGCCTGGTGAGGAGACAGAGGCATAAATGAAAATGTGATTAGCACTATAATAACGTTTGTATGTTCCTGAGGAGCTTGGAAAAGGAAGCAGCTAATTGCCCTTCAGCAGGTATGCTTGGTAGAGGTTTTAGTGTAGAGTTCTGAGGAGTGAGGAAGAGAAGCCCAGGCAAGCAAGGATGGAGAGGGAAGGGCATTCCACAAACACAGAGAGACAGTGAAAGGTCGGGAAAGTGTCCAAGGGTACTCTGTCACGTCCTGGGAACTGAGGGAAGTTAGACAGGGCTGGACTGCAGCTGAAGTTAGCGAGGCTGGGCCACACCAGGCCCTACTGGCCAAAGAGCCAAAAGTCTCCTGCAGGTGGTATATGGTTGGGAAACTATTAAGGGTTTCCAACAAGGACAGATTTTAAGGTTTTTAAATGTCATCAGATATGAGTTTTAGAATGCTATCTCTGGTATCATTGTGGATGACAAATCAGAGAGAGATAACAGTGAGGAGCTGGTTTCCAGAGGAAAAAATTAGGTCCGAACTAAGGCAGTGAAAGTGCCAGTTGGGAGGTTGGGACAGCTCTGGAGACATTTAGGAAATAGAATAGACAGGACCTAGTGATTGATTAGATATGGAGGTAAAGGAGAGGACGAGCAGTCTAGACTGACTCCCAGGTTTCTGGCTGGGGCAAGAAGGCAGGTGATGGTGTCATTTGCCAAGAGAAACAACACATAGAGAAGAGCAGTTTTAGGAGGAATGTGATGAGAATGTAATGATGTCTGTTTAAACTTGTCGAGCTGGGATGCACGTGGGACATCTGAGGGCAGCACTGTGTAGGCGCCGGCAGGACAGTTCCTAGGAGAAGATCCAGTCTGGAGGGATCCATCAGGAGTTATCAGCATTCAGATATGCCCTGAAGCCAGGAAGGGGAGGAAGGCAGCCAGGAGAGAAGACTTGGGATGGAACAAGGCAGAACACCAATGTTCTAGGGGTGGATGGAGGAAGAGGAGCCTGCAAGAGAAAGAGGTGGAGACCAGAGAGGGAGGAGGAGAATGAGGAGAGAGCAGGGTTGATGAAGTCAAGGGAGGAAGGGATTGTGGACTAGAGTAGATCGTGCCGGAGAGATCAAGACAACCACACTGAAAAATGACTGCTCCTCTTTACAAAACGTCTCAGTGATCTTGACCTAAGCAACTGTGTTTTATGTTGTATGTGTGTGAAAGATCCAGATAATAGCAGGTAGAGAAGGTGAGATCGTGGGGACGGAGAACACAAGCTCCTTTACCTGGCAGTTTGGCCCTGAGGGGAAGGAGAGAGTTATGAGGAAAGCATTTTGTGGTAGTTGTACTTGTGTTCGTTTTCTTACGTGGGACGCCTGGTCTATTGCGGAGGGAAGAGCAGGTGGAGAGGGAAGGGCTGAGACGGGGTCAGCTCCCTGCTCAGGACGGCGATGGTGGCAGTGTCCGCCCCATGAATCTCACAGGGCTGGTGGGGGTTCCAGTAAACCAGGGATGGAGACTGTGCTTTAAAATTGCCAGTGGGAAGAAACTGAACCCAAAAGACATTAAAGTGACTTGTCATTAATTCACCCAATTAACGACAGACCAAGTCTATGAGAAAAGTTCTATAAGACCTCTGTGAAGGATTTTTTTTTATGAAAGTTGCCCAAAATATCCCTGTTGTGAACATAAGGACTTACGTATATCAAGATACCTGTCTTCTCAAGAAATGTGCCATCGGTAAACCCAATGGCATTGTGTATATTTATATTTATATATGTAAATGTCTTCAATGTGTTTTGAGAGACTTGGGCGATGTGCCATATTAGATAGGACGTGCATTATGTAGTCAGACAGGCTTGTATTTAATTCCAGACTCTGATAATTATTTGCTGTGGGACAAATAGGTTAATCTCACTGAGCTTCAGTGTTTTTGTTTTTTTTCAAATATACAAATGGAACAAATTAGAGCTGCTTTACAGATATTTTGTGAGGATTAGATAGCATTACCATATTCAAGTGTTTGGCAGATATTTAATTATATCTGAATGTACTTTTAAACTATGAAATTCATAAATATTCAATCGGGGAAAAAAAGAGAAGTCCAAAAAGATTATAAAATTGAGTGGAATTTGGGTCTATTTAAGACAATTCCTAGTTCAAGCCTGTGTCTTAAGGCAGCCGTCCTCAGAGTGTGGTCGTGTGGTCCATGGACCCCTAGGGAGCTCACGAGACCTTTTTCAGGGGAGGTCTGCAAGGCCCAAACTAGTATCATATTAATTCTGTGATGGCAATGTGCCTTTTTTACTGTGCTGGTGTTTGCACTAATAGTACAAAAGCAGTGGTGGTAAAGCTTAGCATGTTGGCGTGAATCAAGGCAGTGGCACCACTGTGCTGGTAGTTTTTGTAATCTCCCCTGCCACCAGTGTCAGTTTCACTTGGGAATATCTTTGATGAAGCAGTAAAAATTATTCATTTTATTAAATTTTAACCCTTGACTCTGTCCTGTGGCGAAATGGGCCACACACACGACTGTCCTGAATTACGACACTCGTGTAACTGGATTGTGAGCTAAAGTAGCTGCTTTTTTATCAAACGTTTTTACTTGAAAGAACAACTGACAAACTATGGCTATTCACACTTGGATATCTGGCAGACATTTTTTTCAAAACAAATGAAGTGACCCTGTTACTTCAAGGTAAATAACTGGCAGTATTTATTTTCAATGAAAAATGTGAGCTTTCAAGTAAAAAATATAGAATTTAGAAAACTTATATCTGCCACCGTGAGCTTGACCGCTTCCCAATGCTTAAAGTGTTTTCTAATGAGATTGTGACCTTTTAAATTAATGTGGTATTTTGATATTGTGCAATGAAATGTATTGACATTTGGAAGATCTGCCTAAGTCAGTAAACCAGTATTTTCCAAATGACCAATAATACATGATTTCATAAAATCATGCATGAGTTATATAGATCTATTCAAAGTACAAGATAGACCAATGAATTTTAATATAACAGAGTATGAAAAGTTTGGTTTCATATTTGGTCTTATATTCCACATTGCAATGGTAAGATTTAAGAAACTACCTTTTGTTGAGTTTTGGTGTAGCGTCAAAGAAAAATATCCAGAATTATTTGAAAATGTTATTAAAATGCTGCTTCATTTCCCAACTATGTATTTGTGAGAAGCTGGTTCTTACTCATTTACTTCAAACAAAACAACACATTGCAACAGATTGAATACAGAAGTGATATAAGAATCCAGCTCTCTTCTACTAAAACAGACATTCAAGAGACTTGCAAAAATGTAAAAACAATGCCACTTTTCTCACTAAGCTATTTTCTTTGGAAAATATAGTTATTTTAAGAAAAATGATATTATGTTAACATGGAGTTGATATACAAGAGATATTTTTTAATGAATTAGTAAATATTTTTTAAATTTTTGTTTTAATTCCTAATATCATGAATACTGATAGAAATGACCCACATGAACAAAACCTCCTTGGATCCTCAGTAATTTTAAGACCGTAAAGCGTTCCTGAGAACCACTGTCATGTAAAATAGGCCCAATCATGAGAATAGATTGAAAGATCTTCAAACATATCTTAGTATTCTGTCTATAGATCAGCCACCACCTTGATTGTATTTGTATAGTATATTTCTCATTTTACACAAATGTAAGTAGAGCCTTCTATGCCTATATATACTTAACTCTATAGAGTGTTGTAGTTGACATCTCTCCTCCGGGGACTGGGACAAAAGAACTGGTGGAAACCATCAGACAAATCCTGAGGCTTAGATGAAACAGCATCATATCCCTGGCTATACCATTGAATCAGTACAGGGCGTTCTTTTGTCTGTTGGCTCAGTTTCAAATCCTCCCTATCCCACCTTCTCTATGGCAAGGGTTGTTGCAGAATTCTTGAAGTAGTTCTTTGAAATTCCTTTGAAATTAATCATTACTTCTTATTTGATGACTCTTACACATTGAACCAATGTAAAGTTAAACGTTAAGCCTTAGTCAACTTAGTTCTTCCTGAGGGTGTTTATTCACTTAATAAATATGTGTTGAGTACCTACTATATGACAGGCACTATGCTAGCTGATGGGAATAAAAGAATAAACAGGACCTTTCTCTCAGGAATCTGTGGTCTAGTGGAGAGTTAGGTAATTACCGTGTGATATATAAAGGGAATAATGGGATGCTGGGCAAGTCCATGAGAAGGGTGGGAGTGGGGCATCAGGGAAGGATTCTTAGAAAAAGTAACATCTAAATAGAGACCTAAAGGATGGGTCAGTCATCTTGGGTTGACGGATGAGGGTGTGGAGTCGATGAAGCTTTGAAGAATGAATAGCATAAACTATGGCATGCTGAGGGAACATTGCAAAGAAATCATTACTATAGAAAATTGCCTTAATTTTAAAGGTATAGATAAGATCGGCATATTTCCCTTGAGCTTTAGTTTCTTTGAGAAATAAAATGGGATATTTTAAAATCATTATAGTACATTTAAATACATTTATTTTAAATAAAAATTACCCTTAACAAAAGTACCGTTGGATTAAAAAGAGATTAAAAATTTTATTAAAAACCTCAAACACAATTTTGTGTGGATTTCCAAAGATTAATTTAGTGTGTTGAAAAAAATTGTTTTTTCTTACTTTGTGTAAGGTGCTGAGCTCAGTGCTGAAAAGATACCATAAAATTTAAAGCATAGTATTTGCCCAGGAAAACTCTGCAAGAAGAATGTAAATATGTTTTCTTTCCTTCCTTTAGACGTTCAATAAATATTGACCTGCCAGATCCTGAGGATGTATTATTAAAAAGACAAATGTTGCTTCTGCCCTCAGAGAGCATACAGCACAATAGTTACAAGTGAGTTGGCTTTCAAATATTGGTCACAACCTCAGACACCAAGTGATAATTGCCAAGAGAGTAGCACAAATGATAGGATATAACTTATTCACCATTGGGAAAGGTTTGAATTCATGGAGAAGAGGATGAGAACATCAAAGCCAAAGAAGTGTCATGGGGAAAGGTTCGGAGGAAGGAAGTACCAAGTTGCATTAGGAGGCAGTGAGAAGAAGTGTTTGGCTTGGATTAATTTTGCTGATGGAATTAATATAGAAGAAATCGGCCTTGTAGGTTGGACGGATTGGAGTGCCCATGTTAGAAGAGGAAGTCTGGTTTCATCCTCTTGGCACCGGGTAAAACCTAAATAATTAAAGCATTAAAGCAAGGACTGTTTGCCACTCTTCAGAAGGGCACTCCTGGTTTGTAGAGGAGGCATTCTTTTGATTATAATGAGTGAGTTCCTCTCACATAAAATCCCCTATTGGTTTCATTTCAAAGTATTATCTGCTCATTCATTGCATTTCCTGTGGATGTTTTAACTAATGGGCATATTATACTTTATCAACTACATGATGGAAAAACTAAAGAGTTTTTTTATTTCAATCTAGAAAACATTTCCTGAGACCTACTATGTTCTAGAAGACGGACTCCACTGATGGCCTTGAGTCTCGGCCTGTATTCTACCACTATTCTTTGGTCCAGGCTGTTTGGCCAAGTCAGCATGGATTGCTGTTTTCGGTACCCTGCACTGCATCAATTATGTGACAATGACATACAGTGCAAACCTAAGCTAGCAGTGATGTTGTGAGGGTCCTGACGCTATGTGCGCACAAAATTAAAGAGACGAGAAAAACACTGGGCCAGTGTAGAGAATGAAAAGGGCTGAAAGAAACAGGAGTGGTGGTGTATTCTTAAATACAAGAGGGAGTCCTGGTTATGTGATTAATATGTTCCTATAATTTAGGATCATTTAAAAATTGCTTTATTTTCTGCATCTCACAGCTCATTTAGGCACATCTAAAAAGAACACTCTTTCATGAGAGCAATTTGGCTCAAGCCTGGTGGTTCTGTGCCCATGATATCATACTGCCTTAAGGCCACACAGACACAAAGCCTGGTTATTTTTTAGATGTTGTGAAGCTGAAGGGCGTCAGATTTAGTGGAAAGAACACAGGCTTCAGAGTCAGAGGTCTTGTGTGCAGCTTCTTTCAGGGCGACTTCATAACTTCGGGGCCATGTGAACTGGGTAGGTTGTTGAATCCCTCCGAAGCTCTGTTTTCCCATCTGTAAAATGGGAATAATAAAAATTTCCCTGATAGGATTATTGTCAGAATTAAACTATTTTGAATATGTAAAGTGCCTGATGCATAAATAGGCACTAAACAATTGCCAGTTCTTATTCCCCAGATTCAATTTGCCTTAATATGCACAAAACATTTGCCCCTACCTAATCAGAAAAGCATTTGAAAGTGAAAAAATGAAATGAAAGGAATCCTTCAGAACCTGCTCATTTGGATGACAAAATGAGTAATTTCATGTTTACAAAATGTCCTATATCTAATACTTCCCATTACAAATTTTATCTAGTCTATTCCGTAAAGATACAGTGAAAATCACATATTTTCCACATTTCACAGATGAGGAAACGGAGGTTTGGGGACACAAGTGATCAGATTGGCCTGAGAGTCCCTCTGCCTGCCTCTAAGGCTTCTCCTCTTAGCCAGTTTGCCAGGCTGTCCGGATATGTTACTTTTTTTTTTGAGGAAGATTAACCTTGAGCTAACATCTGCCACCAATCCTCCTCTTTTTTGCTGAGGAAGACTGGCCCTGAGCTAACATCCATGCCCATCTTCCTCTACTTTATATGTGGGTCGCCTGCCACAGCATGGCTTGCCAAGCGGTGCATATGTCTGCACCAGGGAATCCCGGGCCACCGAAGCGGAATGTGTGAAACTTAACTGCTGCACCACCGGGTCAGCCCCTGGATGTGTTACTTTGAGACCCTCTATCAACTATTTTTACAGATTCCTTTTTCTCTTGTTTGGTGCTGTAGTGTTAATGGGCAATATTAAAAAGAGGATTTTACCACAGAATTTGATTTGGTGGTGGCTCCTTGGCACTCTATAAGAACAAATTTAACCACACAAAAGTGTAGCAATCCATCAGTTCTGGACACAAACCTCTCAGGTCACATGTCTGGAATATTAACCCGAGGGAGATTGAGTGTCCAAACAGATTTAGCTGCCTGAGTCTTTTACTCAAAAACCATTTAATCTTCATCCCATTGACACAGCATGGGTCATAATAATGGTATATGACAAACTAGCTTGCCAACGAAAAAAGGGTGGATAGGAGGACTGACATACTTTTAAAAATCTTAACATGCGTGGCTTATAAAAAAGTAGACATATGGTTATATATACCTTTGATTCAACCAATTTCCATTACAAGGAACTTGTTAATCCTAGAGCTTAATTACTTAAAAAAAAAAAAAAAACCATCTCACACTAACATTTTCACTGTTTATCCCTGTTATTAATTGAGTGGTTCCTACATGCCTGCTACTGTTACTGCCCACTAGCCCCATAAGAGCCATCTTCAGTAGATATCGTTATGATGCCCATTTTAGAGATGTGGTGACTGAGTCCTTCAGAACTTGTCATATGTCTTGCCAAGAAGAAATTTGAGCCTAGGTGGCGGTTTTTGCTATGACGTTCTCTCCTGCCGTTTTGGAATGGATTCAAGCCACTTCCCCACAAATGTGGGGAATGGACTAAAGAATTAAAGAATAAGCCGAATACAGTCATATCAACGTCCGTTTTTAACTGTTTCCTAGTAGTTTGGCATATAAAAAATTTCCCTTTGAGAAAATAAAACCTTTCTTGAATTGAATATCATTATTTTACTATTCCATTAAGCTTCTCAGTGTGTGTTATCAGTCTCAAATATATTAAATTCCTTATTGGATCAGACAAGTTAACACTAGATTTTGTCACGTTTCTACTTTTAAATACCACATCTAGAAAAGAAATGTATTAATATTTACTTCATTGTGCCAAATCAGATTCTATTATAAAACTAGATCAAATATGACTCACCACTCTGTAAAATTCAAAATCTGTATGTGCGACATAATGAGAAACAGAGGTGGTTCTCATTTTCTGAGCATAACTTCTCAACTCTCATTAATGCTTTGTTGAAGAGAAAAATTGCAGTACTTTGGATCATTTAAAAGGGATAAAGCCGTTTTTTCTGGATAATAAGTTGTAACTGCATCACTGAAATTATTTTGGGAAAACAGTCTCCATTCCAATAGTGTCTGATGTGACTCTGAAAACTCTTGGTGTTACAAAAGAAAAATTTGAGTTTTGCTGATGTAAGCTTAGATCGTCTGGTCTAAATCCTCTCCTTTCCTTCAGATTAATCCTTATATGTCGTTTTCTCTGCATAAAATATAACCAGGATGGAATTGTGTATTTTTCTCTTTTGTCTTCCCAGCCTTTTATCAGTAGCTCTCTAGATTTCTAAGTCCATAAATTTCTATCAATGCGGTAATGATAGTGGTATTCTATCACTTCCAATCCTTAAACCTTAAACTACTCAGTCAACTTGGAGGAAATTCCTATTGTGAAAAAACTGCAAATTTAGGGGTTGGACATCTTTCTGCAATTAGAAGAGAATAACGTCAAGAAAGTTCAAGTAGGTTGGAAACTCAAAGGTCATTGGAAACACTAAACTCCAAAGAACTCATTTGTACGTCTGTCAAAACATAGGAAAATCATTCCGATTTTGAAAGAACTTTTCAAAGACCTTATCTATGTGGAAAACTGTACACTGACCTATGAAGAATATGCAATTTGTGTTAAACAGAGTCTCATTCAAGAACTAAACATAATCTTATATCCAATCAACTCTAGGCCAGAATTTTTGTAATTTATTTTGAGTGAGAATGTTCTTAAGGGAATAAGTGATACATATCAAGCAGGATCCAAGTGCAGAAAGAACTTGAAAAGGGCTAAAATGTCTGACTCTCGTCATCTTTACATGAGCAAACACATTCACAAACCTCCTACTTGCTCTTCCTCTGTGTTTCCAGGCAAATCAAGCAAGACATATGTAGGAGAAGAAACAATAAAACGACGAATAAAGGCCATGGGAGATGGGAGACAAAGAGGAGAGGAAAGAATGAAGAGAAGAAGAGATGGTGGTTAAGAACTTAAAATAGACAGAGATAAGATAAAGGCAGAGTTAAGGATAGACAGTGGAGGGAATGGAGGCAGAGGATCTGAGAACTGAAGAAGGAAGGAAAATAAAGAGAAGCAAGTATGTCAGAGGAGTGTAAGTCCAAGAGAAAAGGATGAGATATGACTTAGCACGAGATCTAGAGGTAACATCCTAAAGCTAATATTTGTACAATGAGAAAACATAATGGAGTAGGGACAGCGACGTTACTGGGGGGCAGAGTAGCATATTTCAAGAATTCCCATCTTGTTACCAGTTAAGACATTTTCATAGAGTTGCTTGATTTTCATGGGCAATTTGAGTGCAAGGAAAGATGACAGAAAGCTGAAGCAGGGAGGATCCTGAGGTCAGAGTGGTCCTCTTGGTAAAAGGAGAGAAAGTAAATAGGACTGTGCATTTGCATCAAGTGGGATTTGAGCCAATATGTCTTAAAGCAGAATTTCCCAAAAGTTTTCCATGTTTAAACACAGCCTCTACTATTACTTACTTGATTTGTTTAAACTGTAGAGCTTCTTTTTTACTAAATAGCTTATTTAAAAAGGAAATTAACAACCTAAACAGTAATGTCTGTTTCATGTGCTGCTTATGTGTTTTTTTTTTTTTGTCTCACATGCATTAAAATAAATAAAATATTTACTATGGAACCGCCTAAAATAATATCTCATGCCACTGCTGCTCTGTATGCACGAGAAGTGAGATAGTCCTAGGCTATGAGGAAGGCAGGAGGGATCTTGTCTGATCCACGGTGGTGAGAAGCCCCTGAAAGATCCTAAAAAGGCAGGAAATACAGGAGAGCAGTGGGCAGTGAACCCCAGGGCCTGGAATGGATCAGGGCTGGACAAAGCGGGCAGAGATGAGGACAAGGCTCCTTGAGGTGTGACATGGTGATTGCGCACTGTCACTTCTGCCTCATTTTATTGATCAAAGCAACTTACAAAGCCAGCCCTGATTCAAGAGGTGAGGAAGGAGATTCCACAGCTTTGTTTTTTGGTGACAAAGATTGGTCCTGAGCTAACATCTGTTGCCAATCTCTCTCTTTGTTTGAGGAAGCTTGTTGCTGAGCTATCACCTGTGCCAATCTTCCTCTATTTTATGTGGAATGCCACCACAGCGTGGCTTAAGGAGCAGTGCCAAGTCCATGTCCAGGATCTGAACCTGCAAACCCTGGGCCTCTGAAGCAGGGCACACAAACTTAGCTTAATTCTGCATCTTGATGGGGTGAGCTTAAAGAATTTGTGACCATTTTTAGTCGACCTCAACTCTTATAATTGCAGGCTCAAAAACTCAACAGAGTCATCAATGTAATTCAAAAGAGGTGATATTGATTTGGAGTGTCGTTTTCATGTTCTTTTGAAGATAAAACATCTCTGGGGCTGAGTTTTACAGAAGTAGGTCAGGTAGAAGAGTAGTATATGGATAGTATTATTTTAACTCTCACTTTTATTTTGGGATGCCAATTCTGGTAGATTCTACTTGACCTAGGTACACACATTCACATAAACACACACACGACCAGGTCTATTGTAGGTTCTTGTATTATCTTTGTTCAAGTGAACTAGCAAATCATTTTTATAATATGAATGGGAAGAACCAAATTAAAGGTCAACTTAGTTTCTTTTAACCTGACGGAAACATAAAATGTCTCTTTTTTTTTCTGGGGAAGATTAGCCCTGAGCTAAGATCTGCCACCAATCCTCCTCTTTTTGCTGAGAAAGACTGGCCCTGAGCTAGCATCCATGCCCATCTTCCTCTATTTTGTATGTGGGACACTGCCACAGCATAGCTCAATAAGCGGTGTGTAGGTCTGCACCTGGGATCCGAACCAGTGAACACTGGGCTGCTGAAGCAGAATGTGTGACCTTAACTGCTGCGCCACTGGGCCAGACCCCCAAATGTCTTGTTTTTATACAGCATCTCTCAGTGGATGAGACACCTAATTCAAACATCTCAAGAGACAAATATTCATTTAAGGTGGAGGAATAGTTCCACTGTTGAGTGAGATGGAGAAAGGATTTATACTCCACTTACTTAATTCTTAACTAAGAGTAATGTTATGGTGTTTTATTGAACACTTCTCGTATGTTATTGTTACCTCAAAAGTATAGAAGAGGCCCGGCCCAGTGGTGTGGTAGTTGAGTTCGCGCGCTTCACTTCAGTGGCCCAGGGTTCATGGATTTGGATCCTGGGCGCAGACCTACACACTGCTCATCAAGCCATGCTGAGGCAGTGTCTCACATACAAAATAGAGGAAGATTGCTGCAGATGTTGGCTCAGTGACAATCTTCCTCAAGTAAAAAGAGGAAGATTGGCAACAGATGTTAGCTCAGAGCCAAACTTCCTCACACACACACAAAGTTCTAAGAGAATAATTTATAAATTCTATTGACCATTTCACAGGCCTTCCTAAAACAATGAGGGACTTTTAATTTTTTGCTTCATTGCTATAGTTTGGGAATGATTCTTTTTGTTTTTGAAGTCTAAAGATGTATGAGGTTCCCCTTTGAATATATAAATATATGTTATATATCCATATAATATATGTGTCATTTGGTGCCTGGTGTTAAGCTCTTTTCATTCCGTTTTGTACCCACCTCTTTCTCCCTCCCCTGCATTGTGGTGTCGAGGCTGGGACCCGGAAAAACCCATTTCTGCTTTGCCAGGTGCTCCGGGTTAGGCTCTGCCAGTGGGGTGACAGAGGGAGAAGGCAAGGCTGGAGGAGGGGAGGGAATCTTGATCAACTTCTTCCCTCAGGGCTTCCTCTTCTCTTCTGGCTGCTTTCCCTTCCCGTTCCTGCCTCACCCAGCGCTGCTTCTTCATTGGCAGTGGTGGTATTTTGCAAGAGCAGCAGTTGACTCCAGTTCACAGCTTTCCCAGCCTGCAGAGCCAGCCTCATCATACCTCCTTGGGGACACCAGCATCCTGTCTTCAGGGGTCTGGGTCGCTGGCCAAGAGGCCCTCTTTAGCAGCTCAGACACAGCAGCGTGAGCCTAATGTGCCTCATCCTCCGAGACTGGAGTGTCGGCCACGCGGGGCTCCTCTGTGCTTCTAACGCCAGGCTCCCGGGTCTTAACAATTCCACCTCTTCTCTCTGTGCCCAGGGGCACCCACGGCTCCCTCAGTTGCTGCTTCTGAGAGACTTCCATGTTCCCTTTTTGCCCTTAATGAGCCCTTTTCAATTCTTCCAACCCTGGTTATAGTAACTTCTCTCTCCTGAAGGAACAGATATGGTTTCCGTCTTCTGACTAGACCCTGACTGATACATACTGTTTCTTATATGAAAGAAGTCCAAATTTCACATGGGCTTCATTCTTATCGAAGAAATTTTATTAATAATGTGACTAAAGAGTAACATAGATGATCAAATAACAACATAACGTTAATCTTGATCCACTTGGGGTACGATCTGGGAAGTTCAGGCTGTACCTACAGAAGGCTTTAAAGAATTTAATCTTTAAACACTCGTTTGAAGTCATTTAAGATTAGAATCTCTCTAATATTAAAACCACGTACTTAACATAATGTAGACTTTTCACCTAAAGTTTTGGAAGAGCTTTGTAATATTGACGTTCTTGGTTAGTCAGCACAACAATCTTGTGAATATGATAGGAAGTAAGTATCACACAAATAAGTCAGCCGAATATTAAGATTGCCTCATGTAGACTTATTTCAAGCGAATATGGGGGAAAATCCAAATAAATCGTTTTATATGCATCTAAGTTAAGCAAGGACATGTCAAAGAAAAAAGTAAAAGATTGATTTTCAATGGATTGCAGCTTCCGTTGGAACGTGTGAGAATAGGGACCATTTAGTTCTTATGGCTCCGAGCAGAAGATGTAGCAACTTGGGCTTCACTAGCCTCTGTGCTCCCTGGGGGGATTGTTTGCTGAGAATGATGGCTTTTTCAGACTTGTGACAGAATCTTTCTCAGCACCCGAGTGACTCTTAAGAGTAAATACAGCTAACAGTGCAAGTAGGCCAACTGTAGGTGTCAGCCCTGGGTATTGCTGGTGTTAAGTGGAACCTTAGGCTGGAGGAAGGTGTGGTGGGCAGCTGGAGAGTTTTGTTAAAAGTTACATAGTAAATCACATATAAATATAACGTCTGTGGAAGGATAAACAAAAAAGTGATAACATCTGTTGCCCGTGGTGAGGGCATCTGAGTGGCCGGGGGACAAGAGTGGGAGAAGGACTTGCCTTTCTCCGTATACCTATCTGTATTTTTCGAATTATGTACAAAGTTTATATATTACCTATTCAAAATAAAAATAAAATAACTAAATGTTGAATTCGCCTTTGTATTGCCCTTTACAGTTTCCAGATGACTCTCACTTCTATAATTCCCTCTGCTTCTCACAAAAAGCCTGTGAGGCAAATATGGCAGCATTCTTCTCCTTTTAGGCATGAAATGCCTGAGGATGCAAATGTCTGACTTTCTTAGTATCATGCAATTATTTAAAGCTTACGTTAAAAACAAGGTTTTCTTGCTCCAAGTTGTTCTTTCCATCATATCGCACTGTCTTAGGTGTGCTGAGGACCACAAAACAGATTGGGTAGAAAGAAAAATCTTCCTGTACAGGATGGAGTCTACAGGCCAAGCTCTGGGCTGTGTGCCTACGCCTGTAGTATCTAGGCCTGGTGGAAAGACTGTTGCTGCAGACCGAATGCAGGCCAAAGCTCCCTACTCTAGGAATTCAACAAATACTGCATTAAGTAGCCATAGACCTCCTTTACTGAGGGCCTTGTGTGGATTATCTGCAATCTTAACGAAAGTATTACAAACAGGCATTCTCCCCATTTTGTAGATAGGGAAATTGAGATGCAGAAAGGTTATATAACCAAAAAATTAGGTTAAAAAAAATCATAAGGCTAGAATTTTGTCTTCAGTTCGTCTTTCCCAAAGCCCAGTCTTTTTTTCAAGGCACTAGGCTGATTGTTCTAGTGGATACAAAGGTAAGTGAGAGAGCAGCTGTCTCAAAAATAAGTGTGCCTTGCGGGGTGTGGAGAGGAGTGGATGGCGGGCAGAGAGGGGACAAGTACTGTGAAAACTGTAAAACTGATGAGCCCAAGTGCTATAAAAGAAGCCTGAGCAAAATGCCATAAGGCTTTAAAGAAGGAATCAATCTTGGCTTCCTTTAGATGAGCTAGACATGGCTTCATGAAAGAGCTGGGGTGTGAAATAGGCATCGGAGAATTACTAGGAACTCGAAATACGGAGTAGACTTGGAGTCATAAATGGGAGGAAAGTAAAACATTGCAGATGGAACATGTGAATGTTTTCGTGACTGGCCAGTGTCTGGAACATAAACTATATTAATTGAAAAAAGCTTGTCTCTTGGCTCCCTTGGGTCAAGTCTCTAAGCTGCAGGAGCATTAGCTGAGATACTGGTGACCAAAGCCCCTCATGGGAAAATAGTACAAAACAATAAATAAAAACGTAAAAAATTGTTAAAGGAATATGTGTAAGGTGACAAAGATGGCAAGAAAGCATGAGAGGCCTCTCTCCAGATTTTATATCATTTTGTCTTGGCTGAGCTCTGAGTTATATTATTATCTTATCGTACCAATTATTTAGTGCTTGATTGTGGTAAAAAGAAAACCTCGACACCATTAAGACACAAGAATGCCCAAATAATGCCTCACCATGTCAGCTGGCTCTTGCCAAATCCAAGGGGAGTCGCGGAATCTAGAACTCCTGCCACCAAATATCCACTCCAGAGGAGTTTACCAGCTCTGCTGTCCAGATGGTTTGGACCTTTGAAAGGGCTTTGGGATTCCACAGTCAAGATTTAAATTGCCTAAAAACCTCATCCATTGATTTCATCTGTTTTTTATATTGTGGTTCCAGATAAGATCTCATTTAAAACATTGTTTTACAATCCCAGCTAGACAACATGTTTCACTGAAATATGTTCTCAGTGTTGCAAGACTTAGAAATTCTGAGCTGGGATGAGGGTGTTCACACAAGGGGCTAATGAAGGGCAGTGAGGGCGGTCAGCCCCAAGAGTGGAATGGAAAGAGTGCCACGTAGGATGTCGTGACGAATGAGTTCTACTATGTCCTACCAACAAGATGGGAGATGTGCCTCTAGATTGACGGTGACCTCAACAATGAACCCTGACCTCTCAGGACTCCTTTTTCCTCATCTATACACTGAGGGAATTGAAAAACCCTCCTTGTCCAGCTAATGCCAGTTAGGTACTGAACACTTTCTAGGCTTAAAGCTCACTGCTATTTATTTATTTCTCCTATGCACGTAGCCCTTGGGACAGCTAGAAATGTTCCATTTGATGTGAATCTATCAACTTAGCTAAAGAATTCACTTCAATTTGTGAACGACTAGAATTGTCCAGCACAAAGTAGTGATTTCTCCAGTAGTTCAGTATAATCTGTGATAAATTACTCCTCAAGATAAATTTTAGAGTGTGTAAATATACACACAGACTGGGTTTAAACTCATGGAGTGTACAGACTTTCCCTTGGCCGACTCATTTATTCTAATCCTCTTAAAGGTCAGTGTTGATTACCACAGCATAACTGAATGCTATGACGTGGCCGTCTATGTAGATGTGAAAATACAATTTGATAGAATTGTCCTACTGTTTCATGATATGGCTTATGTGTATGACCATGTAATTGGCTTGCTTTGATGAAATCATTGTTATCTTATAGTTAGTCACATGACAAAAACAAAACTGTCTAACCAACCACAGGAGGCTTTTTTGTCCCCAGTGTGGTAAGTTTGATTACTTTTCAAAATTCATCACACATTATGTACATTATTGAGCACTTATGATTTCTTCAACATGTATCGGTCACTGCTATGTGCCAGGCACTGTATTAGGCACTGTGGTTATGGCTGTGCACAAAGTAGACACAGTTCCTATACACCAATTCCTGAGCATACAGGTATGTAAGCAGGCAAGAACAATTCATTAATATATGATCGATAGTGTAAGATGCCACCGGAGTTACATAGGACAAATACCTGACCCAGGTGTGGTAGGTTAGTGGAGATTTTCTGGAGGAACAGAAGTATGTAGGTTGAGAGCCTAGGTAGTTGAGAAGGAGTTAATTTTGCAAAGGGGTTGGGTTAAGAGGTGGGAATAAGGGTGATTGGGATACCGGGAGCAGCACGTGTAAAGAGTTCAAGGTGAGAGAGCATGGTATGTTGAAGGAACTTGAAGACATTAGAAGAACTGGAATGTCAAGTTTGAAGGAAGTGAGACCATAGATGAGGCCAGGAAAGTGAGCAGCAATGAGATTATCCACACTATTGTAAACTATCTCAAGGAAGTTGGACTTTGTCCCACACGGAGTCATTAGAGGGACTGATGTGTCTAACCAGGGAAATTATCAGATTTGTATTTGTCAAGTTTACTCAACCTTCAGTGTGGAAAATAGATTCCCAGAAACCAAGACTGGAGGTGGAGTGATAAGTTAGAAGACCATGGCAGAAGTCCAGGTGAGAAATTATGGTGGTCTAACCACAGGATTGGGAGAGAGATTGGAGAAGAGCTACTCAAAAGCTTTGTAGTTGATAAAATTAGCAGGAGTCAGTGTTGGACTGAATATATGGAATAAGAGGTTGGGACAATCCAAGGAAGAAACTCTGGTTTCTGACCTGGAAAACTTGATGAATGGTACTATTTTTCAATATGATGAGGAACAAAAAAACAAGCAACAGATTTGAGTGAAGGGAGAAAATGTGATAAGTTTGTCTTGGGATATGTTGGCCTTCGAGTGTATATGGGCTATCCAAACAGAAAAGTCTAGCGAGCAGTAATAGGTAGATATAAAGCTCAGAAGAGAAGTCTAGGCTGGAGATAAAACAAAGATACAAAAGTCACCAGTCTGATGGCATCTGAAGCTGTGCTTAGACGACCATTCAGGGAAAGTGCGTAGACTTAGAACAGAAGAAGGCCAAGGACAGAACTCTGAAAGTCCACATTTTAAGAGATGGGTTGACACACAGGAGGAAATCCAGGAACATAAAGCGTCACAGAAGTTCAAGGGAAGAGGGCACTTGAAAGAGGAAAGAAAGGTCAATAGTGTTAGGTGATATAGAGAGGCCAAATAAAGAAAGGTTTAAGAAGTCCCCATTGGATTTAGCAATCAGAAGGTCATTGATGTCTCTTGTGGGAACAGTTTCCTTGAGTGATGGGGATGGAAGCCAGATCGCATAGGGTTCAGAAGTGAGTGGGAGTGGTGGAAGTGGTGACAGCATGTGTAGAAAACCCTGTCAAGAAGTCTGGCTGTTAAGGTGAGGAGAGAGATAGAGTGCTGGTTGAAAGAGTGTCTCAGATTGAAAAGAAGGCTTTCGGAGAGACTTAAGCATGTTTGTATGCTGTTGGGAAAAAGCCAATAAAGAAAGAGAAGAGAATAGCCAGTGGCAGGAGATCCATAAAGAGGTGGGAAGGAAGGTATAAGATACAGTGTCCTGGTGAAGCTCTAGCCTTTCCCAGGAAGAGGCAATCCCTCCAAGTAACAGGAGGAAGGAGTAAGGATGGTCCAGATGGTCACAGGTTGAGTAATGGGAGATAGTGCGATAAGAGCTTTCAAGATGCAAAGATGAATGTGTCAGGATCCTATTCCTCTCTCCATTTGAAAGAGGGAGATAAAACATGTGAAAATAATCCTGTTATTAAGTACAAAGTGATGCATGACATGAAAGACTTAGACATGAAAGACAGTGAATGGTAGCTTAGCAACAGGAAAGGTAGTTTCTGATTTGGGATGGAATCAAATCTCGTAAAGGAGGTATGTCTTGAAGTATGTGAGGAACTTAGAGGTGTAGACCGTTATATAGCAAGAGAATAGTTTAAGTAAAAGGGAAATATCAGTAAAGTGAAGGTGATGTTTAGGGAATGGTGAGTAGATGGAGTTGGATGAAATGGAAGATGCCTGGAATAACAGGCGGTAAATATCCAAATGCAAGCTGGAGCCGAATTGGGGAAAACCACGCTCTCAGGCCAAGGAGTTTGGACTTGGGCATGTTTTCAATAAGCAGTGGGAAGTTACAGAAGAATTTTTTTTTTTAATGTTTAAAAAGCAGAACATTTGGGAATCAAATTAGAAAGGTATCACAGCATACAAAAAATAAAGACATGGAAAACTTTGAATACTAAAAAAGGTATCTTAGGAATTTGATACATCTTGATTAATGAATAAAGCGGTTATTGGATGGATGACCAAAGGAACACACCATCATTCTAACACTGGGATTTAACGCTTACACTGTTTCGCATTTACTGAAATAACTCCAGGAGGCTAACTTCAGTTCCACCTCTACCGTTTATACCGAACATCATCATTGCGCAGTGTTTTTCGTAGCACGGTGGCCCACAATCACCTAGTAGACTGATTTAGTTGTGTAGTTTCAGGACTGGAATATGAGCTTCTAGATGTTTCAAAGTACAAAGATTTTATAAGTAAAATTTACAGGGTGTGAACTGCTTTCGTATTTGTATGTACAATACAATATTAAATCAAAACCTAATGTTTGAGGGGCCGGCCCAGTGGCACAGCGGTTAAGTTTGCACATTCCACTTCTTGGCGGCCCAGGTTTCACCGGTTTGGATCCCGGGTGCAGACATGGCACCGCTTGGCACACCATGCTGTGGTAGGCGTCCCACATATAAAGTAGAGGAAGTTGGGCACGGATGTTAGCTCAGGGCCAGGCTTCCTCAGCAAAAAGAGGAGGACTGGCAGTAGTTAGCTCAGGGCTAATCTTCCTCAAAAAAACCAAAAAAATCTAATGTTTGAAACTTCCTTTTGACAAACGATTTAAAGGAAGAATATAAAGTGACTGCTGGTTTTTGAAAATCTTGATTTATTTGCTAAATTTTACAGTTAAGCAAATTATGCAACAAAGAACATTTGCTCTCAAAACTTTAAAAAATACTTTTCAATTGTGAGGGCTTTGAAAAAAACTTTAAGAAAATATTATAACTATTTCAATTTCATTTAGAAAACCTCCCCTCAACTTTCATAGAGAAAAAAGGAACCACATCATTTTCAATGACATCATGGTGACCCAGGCTTGCTTTCTTAAATACTCTCGGACATTTCCAATTATTACCTCAAAGAGTTTGCCCAGGGGCTGGTCGGTTTCTCTTTATCAATTGTTGAAAGTACACACTCGTGGGAAGACATGTGGAAGAAGCTTGTCATTAAGTTGGAGATTTGAAGCCTCCAATGAAAATGCTTTAATATTGCATCATATCGTTCCTTCCCCAGAACTGTACTTTCTAAGGATAATAAATTAATAATTGATTCCAAAGCCTGTTTAATTATAAAACGTAATATGCTGTAAGACATTAACTAAATACTTTAAAAAACATTAGTCACAAACATTATAGTAAGAAGAAAAAATTGCTTTAGTAGCTGCCTTGAGTATATCAAACTAAGGGCAAACCATGACAAATTTCAGTTAAAGAGAATTTTTACACTCATGTCAACAACTGCAACAGGAATGGAATGTAATTTGCAACTTTACTATGCTGTTTGCACTAGCAAGTAGTAAAATATGCACTTTAAATACAGTTGTGTGTATTGGGCAAAAACGTGTCAATACACAATGATATTGTTTCTTTGAGAACTTAACAGACACACCTAATAGGCACTCACATTTCATCTTTGTGTGTGTGTTTCCACACTTGAGCTTTTATCTTTTTGTTAAGTACAGTAGCTTTAGGGTTTTTATTTAACCTCTATGAATTGTGCTTTTTATTTCTGACTCATTAAGCAAGTTCCCAGCACTCTGATTTTAAGGCACATATTATAGCTAAGATATTTTAATTTGTTGTCATTAAACCTGTGAAGCATACAGGAAACAAAAAAGTTTTAGAAGGAGAAACCCCCATTGAGACATCTTAACCAATTCAAGTCTTAGAAATGCAAAAGTTTTCAGAATATAAGCTGTCAAATGGCATTCATTTTAAATGCTAATGTCATTTTTATAAAATGAAAAAAGCTAGTAAAAAAAGAAAGAAAAGGCCTTATCTATCAGTTTTTATGATATAACTTTCAGTGGGAAAGTTTGAGAGGTGGGTCCTTTCCAAGGCATCGCCCTCGTTCTTTTGAAACAATAGTTCCATCTAGTGGACATTTTACTTAGAAACAAACCTTTGATTCCAAATGTCAGAAAGAGTGTTTCTTTTAATGAAATCAGCGTTAAAGGAAAATGGCAAGGATAATAGCAGAGATAATTTGTTTAAAATGTTAAATTCACAATGAACAAGCTATGAACCAAATGATTAAAGTTGGAAAACAAACAAAAATATTTACCTGTAAGTAGAACACTTTCCGATGTTTAAGAACACACTAGAAATTTGGTAAAAATTTGGCTAATTTGATCAGTGTAGAGCCAAGCTAGCCGACACTGCAGTGACTGTGATGAGAAACTAACTATAACTTGATTTAAAAAAAAAAAGATCTGGTACAAATGTTTTAAAAAAATACGGAGTAATAGAGATCATTCATTCATTTGTTTATTCATTTTAGCAACATTTGTTGGGCTTCAACTTCAACTGCATGCTGGTCTCTTTCTACAGCTGTGACACTGGCCATTGCTTTCGTCATGTAGCGCGAGACGGGCTGCCTGTCCACATCAGTTGTGGTCTGCAGTGGACTACTGGAGATACGAAAACCCGCCCTCTGATGATGGCTCTTATTGGCAACACAATAGCACAAATCTATTCAAGGTTTCATTCAAATATTAATCATCTGGATGATTTCAAAATATTAGCATGGTTGGATTTTTTTATTCACTTGACAGAGTGTTACTTTGTTTAGGGGAGAAATAGAAATAAAGTTGTTGTTTAATGAGTACAGTTTGGAAGGATGAGAAATTCTGGAAATAGATAGTGATGATGGTTACAAAATGTTGTGAATATACTTAATGACATTCAACTGAACACTTAAAAAATGGTTAAACTGGTAAATTTTGTGTTCTGTATATTTTACCACACACACACAAAAGAACAAGGGAGGCCTTACTGAAGATGAGAGAGATTCGAGGAATGATCAAAGATTCTGGATAAACTCAGGAGCAGTGGAGGGGAGTTCACTGGGGGCTCACACATCCAGAAAAGTCAGGGCACGGATCCTGAATGTTTCTGGAAATGAGTTGGGATGGAGGGACTCCGCCAGGTCTGGGTACAGATAAGCCATGAAGCGAGGGGAGACAAACGGCGCATCAGCCTTCCTGAGAAAGGGCACTCACCCGTCTGTTAGGATCCTGACTGAGGGCTGAACCTGCTCCCAATGCACCGCAGGAACAGGAGACGTGTTACTTTGCTTTCCCATATATTATGAGCTGAATTACATCCTTTCCAAGTTCATCTGTTGAAGCCCTAAACCCCAGTGCTTCCAATTATGACTGTATTTGGAGATAAAACCTGTAAAGAGGTGATTACTTTAAAATGAAGCTGTTATGGTGGGCCCTAATCCAATAGTATAAGAAGAAAAAATTTGGATACACAAAGAAACGTCAGGGATGCTCATGTTCAGAGGAAAGACTGTGTGAGGACATAGTGAGAGGCAGCCATCTCCAAGCCAAGGAGAAGAAACCAAATCTGCTGATGCATTGATCCTGGACTTCCAACCTCTAGACCTGTGAAAAACTAAATTTCTGATGTTTAAACCACCCAGTCTGTGCTGTTTCGTTATGCCAGCCCTAGCAGACTAAAATACCATATAAAACTCATTTCTTGAGGTATTCTTGTTCTATGGTAGAGTAGTTTTATAGATGTAAGAGCTAATCCCCCATATGCTGTGCTGAAGAAGCGCACCAAGGAGTATAACTGATAAAAATGGTCTTTGGGGGGCTGGAGACGCAGTTGCCTAGACAGGAGGGTGCTGGGACCATCTTTTACAGCTGTCATCCCTTCTCTCCCCTGAGCTTCACCCTTATGAGGACAACTTCCCATGTCCTTAGCCTCTTGCTGCTGACTGGATCCGCATCTTAAGGATCCAGCTTATTCATTCCCTGGTGCTGTTTCCATTAGACCTAGAAATGAAAATAAATGCTGCTCTTGACAAATAACAAGTGGCCTAAATATTTTAATAAACAAATTTTGTTACTAAACTGTGAGTCAGCAAAACAATCGATCAAGAGGGTATGGTACATTATTTCAGGCACAATAAGGAGAGATCTTGTGAGCATGGGTTTTTGAATTGATTGGAGTTTTATACAAAGAAAACTTCTAGCCCAAGGCCCTCTGGGGAGGTGGCAGTTGCCAGCCTGCTGACTGCTTTACTCTCTGCCTCTTTGCTGGTGTGCACCTTCCTCCTTGGTTTCCTTCCACTTGAACTGAGTCCCTACTGTGAACCAAGCACTGTGCTGAGGGTACAAAAATGAAGTCTGGTGAACACAGTTCCTGCCCTCAAGGAGCACCAGTTTAAGTCATGGAAAGAACTGAGTCGGTCAGTGATTTCCTGCGGTGCATTAAATCCCATTGCACAGTGATGCAGAGGCTGTGAGAACACAGAGGGGGCGTAGCCAAATGAGGGGGAGGCTGGCGGAGCTGTTCTCAAGAGGAGGAGGCTTGACCTTAATTTTGATGGAGACAATCATTTATTCATTCAACCAACAAACATTTACTAAGTACCTATATTATGTATCAGGCATTCTAATGTTTCCAAACTTTCGTTTGCATCAGAATCACCTGAAGGGCTTGTTTAAACACACATTGCTGCTTGCTGAGGCAGGAGGTCTGTAGAAGGGTTCAACAATTTGTGTTTCTAACATGTTTCTAGGTGATGGTGCTACTGGTCCAAGAATTGTACTTTGAGAACCATTGCTTTAGACAAAGCAGTAAGAAACGAAAATGAGAAGCAGTGCCACGGGTCAGGTTGTGCCCTTTTAGAATGAAGCAAAGGCCCCAGGATGGGCTGTGACTGGAATCGGCCTTGAAATGCAGCCCCTGTTGCACTTGTTAAGCCCTGAGGTCTACATCAGCCCAAGGCAAGGGCCACCTGCCTGTGTTTTGTCCACCCAGAGGGGCCACTTTATAAGATGTCTGCCCTGTGGGTGTGTCTTTTTGTCATTGGTCTGTCCGAGGGACCATTTTTTGAAACTTGCACAAAGAAATGGGGAATGCCAGAGGCTGGAAGAGACACGCAAAGCAGGTGTGTGCAATGGAATTGGAGATGGCCCAAAAGACACAATTGATGGAGAAGATATGGCTCCCAGCTGGCCAATCCGACTTCACCTGGGGTCTCTCATGCTCAGCAACCTTGACCCTCCTCCACAGATAGATTCTTTATTAAAATGTTTTGCCCAAAGGGGACTGTCTTCATCTCATCCTGTCTTGGCTCCATCCTGTCACTCTGGATAGCTCCTCAGCTTACCTTCTTACAGGCCAGGTGATGCTGTCAGATGGTAAATAGATACCAGAAAAAGACAAAGATAAGGGACTGGAAGGACCAATGGAAGGAAACTAATAAAATAATGACTTGGGTGGAAGACAATGAATGAATAAAGAGAAGACCACACAGGATCAAAAAGCCTGGCAAAGGTGACTGGAGGACGTGAGGGCTCAAGACATGAACTTGGGGATTAATGTGAGAAGATTAAAGGAAGTTACGGACATGTCAAATCAATAAACAACACCAGAAAAGATGATTAGAGTGGCTGTATTTAGAGTTGACCTGAGAGGATTAAAAAAAACTTTGCTTGAGAAGAAAGCCTGTTAGGAGAAGGCTAGAGTCCTTGGGCAAAGTAACATTCTGAGTAAGAGATTTAGCTTCAGTAACGAAGAAAGGGAAAATCCTACAGATGAAGACTCTTATTTTAAAAATATTTAAGAGGCACACAGCCTGCACCTTCTTCTGTGGGAACCATGCTTGCTGCACACATCCATGGTGTCTCCACAGCCTAGTATTGTTCACTCCCTTCTTCTCAACCGGGCTTTCAGTTTCAGGGAATATGATAAATGTGTAAGATGGATTTGGGTATGAGAAAGAAAATGTTGAAATTTCAACCTTTCTGTAGTAAAGGCAAAAGGCTTAGGAAAGATGATTTAAGGTCTTCTATATAGTGCTGTGTTAAGATGTTCAGCAGCCTAAGAGAGATTCTTCTCTGCATTATTCAGTTAATATGCAGGTAAAATCTGCCGTCTGTTACGCATCTCGCTCGTGAAAGCTCAGCATGCACCAGCACCCCGGGAGGGACTGTTAAAACAGATCGGCAGGCTCCCACCCCCGGAGTTTCTGATTCAGCCTCTGCGATGAGACCTGACAGTTTGCCTTTCTAACAAATTCCCTTCTAACTCTGATGCTGCCGGCCTGGAGACCCCCACTTTGAGAACCACTGTTCGTAAACATTACTAGTGTCATTTCTTGCAATGAGGAAATCAGGGTTTTGACGGCAAAAGTCACAGCTTTTGGACAGTTCACCAAGGTTTGTGGTAAAGCCACTGAGTTGACACAACACCTGACTAACTGTGTGCACCTCTCCCTCTGACCCAAAGAGACACTGCCAATTTTGCCCAGCCTGCTGATGAAAGACTCCATCCACAAAGTGACAGGTGCCATCTAGAAGTGGTTCACAGATTTTACCTCTGTGGACGAGAGTTAATTACAATGTTAGGCAAGGCTGACTGGATCGTGCCAAGTAAGTGGAGGATGTGAAAAATACAGACAAGTTGTGAATTTTCTATTAAATAATAAAAAGATTCCCTCAAGGTAAATTTGAAGGCATATATTTGCTCCAATCACGAATCAGAGCAAAATTTGTGCTTCATATATCTTTGAACATGCCACCACCTATTTGAAGAACGCTGTCGTTTAGAAATAGGCACAAAAAGAACAGCGGAGAATAGACTTCCTAGCGATGTCCACCAGCGCGTCTGGGAACTCGTGCGGATCTTAAATCAAAAGAGCCACCACTGAGATTCAGCAAGTGACAGCGCACCCGTGCATTATTTAAGCACTCGTAGATTAAGTGCCTTATTTAGCCCCAAATAAATCACTGAAATAATTGGAAGCAGGACTAGCTTTTGCATTTTGCCCTTCTTTCTTTGACTGCTGAACACATCTCTTCAGTAACCAGGTTTCACCCAGTGAAATGATAAGTGGCTCAGAACTACTATGGAATGAGCTCGAATTGGTCAAGGGGTTTCCAACATTTACCAGTGAGTGACAAAGCGTCTCATTAGTATATATAACTTATATAAATTAGTCTATTAATATGTAACCTTCAAGCTACAGGCTAATTTGGGAAAGCAGTAGATGATGGAGTCCCGTGTCAAGTGGGATAAGTTTAACATAATACTGTTATTCCGAAAAGTAGCACTGTTGGTCCTGAAAGCAAAAACGGGTAGGCTCTGAATAAGTGTCATAGGCAAATGTTACTGAGTCTTATTAGGAATGCTGTTGAAAGTAGCTGTGGTGGGAGGGTGGAGCCCAGTTCCTTTAAGAGGAAGGTTGGGACTATTGAGTTCATGCTCAGCTCCTCTCATTAAAAGGTACTTAAATGAAGACTCCTGACTGCGAAGGGAGGCCAGCCAGGCTAGGTGAAGGAGGGGGCTTCTGCTAACAAGCCTGGTATGGGGCCTTACACAGAAAATCAGCACAATTGACTTCCTTTGTTGTTTCTACGTGGACTGATGTATGGGAGAGAGGGCCCTGATGGGTTAGTTAGGGATATCCCTTTTGAGGGGCCCTAGAAAAGGAGCCAGATGGTGAAATAAAGACTAGCTGAGATCAATGTGACACAGACTGTGCAGCACCCTTTTGTTATGGCTCTGTCATACTGGAAAAAATGTGTTTGTTCCCCTCCTCGTTACATGCTATGCTTGTGTGGTGTGAGTGTGTTGAATGTGCCCATATAAACGCGAAATGCCAAGACCAATGTAGAGCATGATTTAACCACACACACAAAGTGCCTCAATTAGCCCTCTTCCCATGATGTCAGTATTTTGATGGTTGTCAGTCTCCGCTCTGCCTATGGGGTACAGCCAGGTAACCACGAATCCCAGATGGACTGATAGGGAGGGACTCATCATAGCCCACTTTGGTCAAGTAGCTTGTGTTCTTTCAAGCACTGGATGTGCTCAGCACCCTTATGGGCTCAGGGTTTGTCAGCATTTGGGCTTCCCCACCATGGAGGATGACCTTGTCCCTAAGGTTTATCCCCTACTGCTTGGCCTTCAGAAAGTGTGGTCATTGTAAGTGAGTCCAAGGAAAAGATCAGATGCAAAACTGGATAGTCATTATTGCAGGACTGTTTTCACAAGGAGAGTCTGAGGAAATCATGTACAAATTTGTTTCTCTCTTTTAGACCAAATAATATTTTGAAAAGTGCTGTGGAACCAATGGGATAGAACCTGGAGACAAGCTGCAGGAGGAGGGTCCTGGAGGCTGGAGATGACACAAACAGTGAGGGCGATTTGCAGAGTCCACCTGGATAGCTTCAGGATTTTTCTTGCTTTGAAGGGATTCCCTAAAGAGATTTGTGTATTGCATCAAAGCAAGACAGCTGACTTTTCAGAATATCTATTATCTACACTAATACTGACTCTTCAATTTGCCAAACAAGAATTCTTGCCATATGTTTGGCATCTGTAAAGTAGCTTTTCTCTTTATCTTCAATCAGTGCCAGGAGTTCAGTGATCTGATGCCAATTCATTACAAAGCTGTAGCGGTCTTGGTCTTGGTCTTATTGGGTAGTATTGTGTCCAACCATCCGTGTTTCCTCTCTGCTTCCATTTCAACCGTCTTTCAATGAAAAAGTTATTCTTGACATTGCTTTTTTAAACAAACTGTCTTCAGCTTTTTGGGGGTCAGTCTTAGGAATGTCATTCATGATTCTGTTTTGGGAAAGCAACATCCTGAGTCATGACATTGTGTATTTCCCAGGTAGACTGCTTCTCAGGACCCAGGAATTATTATCCATCTTGCTCTAGACAAACCTGAGCATCTGCAAAGGAAAACCCCCACCAACACAAAATACTAGGGGATAGGGAGGTTTCAAGGTCATGAGCTAAAAATAAACAAGCTATTCCAATAAGAAGATTCTGGAATGACTGAAAACAAAGTATTGGAAAAAACCTTGTTTTACATAACCTACTGTCACCAAAAGTCCCTATGGCTTTTGTTTCGTACTTCAAAATATCACTTTAAGCATGAAGATCTTAACTATTTGTTGTTCCAGCCATTCCTAACGACATCTGAAAAGACTTTAGGATGGAGTCTTTAGAAATGAAGCTCAGAAAGTTCAAATGTCAGGATCACATTGTCTTGCCAGGTGGTTCCTGACAGATTTTCTCAACATGGTTTGGTTAACTGTCCAATATGAGCTGGACCAGCGATTCCCTGAGTCATCACCTTGAGAGCACCCTCTGCCCCTAACCTTCTCCAGCCATCACTGATTGACCTTCCACGCTGGCAGGACTTCTGCTGAAGGGAGAGCCATCCCAGCTGCAGGCCTGCTCCAAGGCTGTGTTCCCTGTGGTGTTCACTAGGGGTCTTAGTGCGTTTAGGCTGCTCTAATAAAATACCACAGACTGGGTAGCTTATAATCAACGGAAATTTATTTCTCACAGCTCTGGAGGCTGGAAGTCTAAGATCAGGGTGCCATTGTGCTTGGGTTCTGGGGAAGGCCCTCCTCTGGGTTGCAGAACTTCTGCCTACTTCTCACTGTGTCCTCACGTGATGGAAGGGCGAGCTAGCTCCCTGGAGCCTTTTTTATAAGGGAACTTACAAAATCAACTCCCAAAGGCCCTACCTCCTAATATCATCACCTTGGACATTAGATTTTCAGCATATGAAGTTTGGGGTGACAAACATTCATACCATAGCACCAGAGTATCTTTAAGCCAGAAAGGGACACTGTTACGGGTTGAATTGTGTCCCCCCAAATTCACATGTTGAAGTCCTAACCCCCAACACCTCATGATATGACTGTTTGAAAATAGAGTCATTGTAGATATAATTAGTTAAGTTAGGATGAGCTCGTACTGGAGTTGGATGAACCTCTAATCCAGTGTGACTGGTGTCCTTATAGAAAGGATAAATTTGAACACAGGCATGCACACAGGGTGAATGCCTTGCAAAGATGAAGGCAGAGATGGAGTGATGTTTCTACAAGCCAAGGAAAGCCAATGATGGCCAACTAAGCACCATAAGCTGAGGAAGAGGCATGGAACAGATGCTTCCTCACAGCCCTCAGAAGCAACAGCTCTGCTAACACCATGATCTCAGACTGCTAGGCTTCAGAACTGTGGGACAACACATTTCTGTTGTTTAACCCAGCCTGTGGTCCTCTGTTACAGCAACTCTAGCAAACCAAGACAGGCGCCAATACCTAGCAGTGCCTCGTTCGTGCTGATGCTGTGCTTTGGATAATCAGCCACACATCAGGACTTGCTCTGCTCATGGTGGCTGTGACTTGTAGCATGTTGGGAATGATACCCTCAGGAGCAGGGGGCAGGGTTCTTCCTACTCACCTTGGTCAGTCCAAGGCTGCTAGGAAGTTTCTGAGGCAGCCTTATACGAGGATGTCAGCTCTGCAGGTGTTTTTGTTTCCTAGTTTCTCCAGGTCTGGGAAAAATTCTGTGAGGAATTCTAGACTGGAGCTGTTTACTAGGCCAGGGCCAGGGTTGGGGTGAATATTCTTTTTCTTTATTCCTTCAGCCCTCTAACTTTGACCCACATTGATGCCCAGTGACCCAGCCGGGGGGGCTCCTTGGAGCAGGAGCACATGCACAGAGCGGTGGAGGCCTATTGCTTTGAGCACCATTTCTTCAGGCATGTTGAATTAAATCGTCATTTTTCCTGCCCCCAAGTTCTGCCCACTAGATTAGCTAATCTAAGCACATTTTTAGTTTCCAACTAGAAATTAGAAAAGTTAGGTGGAATTTGATTTGGTATGGAAATATATTTACCTCTAAAGTGTTAGATTCATAGTGCATTAGAACAAATTAAAATTAACTTTAGTATTACTGCTATTAATGTTAATACTCAACACTACTGTATCTATGCCACGGTGATAGCATGGTTTCTGAGGCTTTGCTGAAACATGACGACTGCTAATAACTACTGTGTGTTGATGCCTACTATGTGCCAGGTGACTTACATACATTATTCATCTTCCAAAAATTCTATCAGATATATAAGCCTTTTAATTAAGATATAGGGACTCGGGGCTGGCCCCATGGCCAAGTGGTTAAGTTCACACGCTCCACTGCAGGTGGCCCAGTGTTTCGTTGGTTCGAATCCTGGGCGCGGACATGGCACCGCTCATCAGACCACGCTGAGGCAGCGTCCCACATGCCACAACTAGAACGACCCACAACTAAGAATAGACAACTATGTAATGGGGGGCTTTGGGGAGAAAAAATAAAATCTTTAAAAAAAAAAAAAGATGTAGGGACTCTATGGCTCCCCCTCAAAAGGCAAGTAAATTGCTTTAAGGTTGTTCAAGTAGTAAGTGGAAGTGCTGGGCTCAAATTTAGGTTTGTCTGACTCCAAATCTGAGGTGTTTTCCACCACAGCACTACTATTATTATTAGGTTTTTTCTTTAACATGAAGAGAGAAGTGTGTTAATATATTTGAAAAGGGTCTTAGCTTTTTATTTTAAAAATTTTCAAGGCTGAATAGGGACACAATCTATCATAATAGCAAGTTTGGTATCCGAAACTCCAGGAAAATCATGGCTGCCTTTCCAAAGGATGCATCCATCATCCCCCACAGATTTCACATAGCCTTTCTTACAGCAGTCATCTCCAGAATCAAAATTTTTCTAGATTCCTAGTGGAAAATACCCCTATTTTAAATAAAACTACTTTATGCATCTCCTACATTTATGACACCAATTTTAAAATGTACTAATTAGTTTATGGATGTTGACTAAGGAAGTTTTCACCTTCTAGTAAATTATGTTAAGTGGTGGCACCTACTGACGATCTATGATATTGCATTCTAACATCACTAGAAACAAATTCTTAAGATTTTAGAATAGGAGGAAGCTGTTTTGTCAATTTTTAAAACTACAGAATGCATCTTCCTGTAGAAATATGGTATGTCTACAGTATAAGCAGTCACAGGATATGCATGGCACGTGTTTCTCAATTTTATTAAATATTTATATATGAAAACAAATATATATCATGACTTAGATGGCAAAATTGGCCTGAACTTTTTACCTATGATGGACGTCTTCCAAAAGCTTCTATGATTCAAACACGTTCATTTTGTCTTGCCATTAGAGACTCTTAAGTGGGAAACTTCTAGAAAAATTGGGTCGAGCTCATCCCCGTTGTGTGAGGGAGAAGAAAATGATGTCCCAGCTCTGGGTCTACGCTCGGAGACAAGTTCAGGGAAGACAGAGTTCCAGACTTATATTATGTTCTTTCCATCTGAATTCACCACAGGATCCCCATTTGTATAGTATATACCCAATCAAAAATAGAAGAAATGTTCAATTGCAGGAATCACAAACATATGGTCAAAAGAATTTGGGGAATGTGAGAAGTTCCATAACCTGGGGGTCACTGAAAATTGGTGGCAATGCTAGAATAAAAATCTCCCAAGTGAGAAATCGCCGCAGATTCTCAAACAGCTGTGAACACCTAGCCGTCCAACAGCATGCACGTTTTTGAACTTGCTAATCAGTCTCTTTTTGCTGCAAGTTTTTAAATTCAGTTCTATTTGGAGGAGTTTTGGGTTGGGAATATACCTTTAATTTTATTATGTAAACCAACAAATAAGTCACCAGCATTAGCTTTATAACAGTCAATATTCTGAAAGAGCTCTAGTCCATATAATGAAGGATACTCAAATTTAGGCTAAATTTTAAGTTCAAAGAATAGCTTTGAAATAAGACCACAGATGAGTCTATTTATTATTCGATTTGTAGCTAGTTAGAGCTCCAGATTTTTTCTCATACATGCCTTTTGTGTTCTGCTTTGCTTTATCAGAAAGCAAAGGGACTTCGATGTAGGCTAACAATAGACAGCCCACTTCAAAATTTCCAAGTGATTGCTCAGAATGCAATCATAGACTGAGGTTGGCAAAAATAAGAACTGAAAACATGTAATTTTGCATTACCATAGCAAATAACCAAGCCTGGCTCGAAATGTGCAGATTAGCTGCTACCATGTTGCTGAAGAGGATGCCCTTGGCTTTTGCTCAAAGTGGCTTGGTCAACATGGAAACTTTGTTGTCAAACATAACTGGTGTTTCAGACATAGGGAGGCTCCAAGGTTTGTTAATTCAGCAACTCAAGAATGCCGTTAAATACCCAGAGTCATTATTTTTGTTCTATCAGTCTTGCCATCTTGGATGGGCCCTTTAATGTTTGCAAAATGACTGTCTGCAAACCTTACATCCTCACACATTAGTGTCCAGGGGCAAAACAAACACAAAAGCCCTCTCTCATGTGTTTATTTTTAAGAGCTTAAAATCTTTCATCAGAAGCTAATCCAGCAGATTCCCACTCATGTCTTAGTACTTAGAATTGGATCAAGCACCTCTCTCGAGCTCAATCTCAAAATGGCAAGGGAAATGGAACTACTGTGTTATGATTGGTTGAAAGTAATCAAGATTTCCTTGGGGCTAAGACTGGGATGGGACTAATCTTCCCTGAGACCTAATCCCACACCAAATATGAGTTCTACATTAAGAAAAAGGGCTCTTGGTAGACAACCAAATGTCTCCTACACGGTACATCATAAAGCAACAGAAACTAACATCCCCAAAGACCAATGGGGTAAAACTTATAGCACAGAAGGTACCAAGCTAAAATAGAAGATACATGCAAAATATACGTTTAGAGGGTCTAAAGAAAGGAAAACACATCAGGTCATTGTTTCCATCCATCCTTTCTGCTATCTGGAAATTTTATTTCTGACTCCAGATCACCAAAGGCAAAGGCAGCCTAACATCTTATGGCCACTTTCCACAGTCAGTGTGTACAAAAGTGCAAGAAGGATAAAGACCTGTCCTGCAGATACTGGGAGAGCATAAAGGGTTTTGATCAAGCTGCCTCGTCTCCCAGCACAACTCCATGAGTTCTTTGTTCTTACACATACGCGAATCCATGACGGCTGTATCTGACATTACTGTGTGCCTGATCCTAGGGTTGTGGTCTCCTGTGCATTTGTTCTCAGGAAGGAGTCATGAGCTCTTTGGATTCCATGAACTCAATTTAAGGGTTCTGTCAAACAACGTAGATTATGTATATAATATAATGGAAGTTTGTGTAGATAATTTTTTCCATATTGCATATTTTTATGATGTTCTCCATTATCCTTGGAAGCTAGATTATAGGATTTTGTTTTTCTCAGACAAGATTAAAAGGGTCAAAGTGATATTATTTTAATAAATCATTAAGCCAGAATCACATGATAAAATCATTATAAGGAGAGTTCCTAATTTTCTCTGTGGAAATGAAAAACATGAAAGAAAGGCAAAGCTCAAGAAGATTTTCTATTGGAAAACTGGTTATAAACATTTCTTAGCATAAGAGAAATCCTGTACTTGGATATCCAACTAATAGAAATTAATGTCCTAAAGTCATATTTAGCTAGGCCATATTTAGAGACACTAAAGAGAGCTCAGGCTCCTTCTAGATCTGGCATGATCCTGAGAATTCTGGGATCCTATGTATTACTTACTGCTGTTGTTCTCTTTGTTATTGAGGATTTCAAAATTATATCAGATCCATTAATTCAACAAATATTGATTTAGTGCGTAATATGTACCAGGCAACTGGTCTGAGTGCTTGGGATATATTTGTGAACAAAACAGAGGAAAGACCCAAGCCCGTGTGAGCTTATATTCTACTGGGGAAAGACAGACAATGAATGACAAACATAATAAGTTAATAGATACACTCTGATAGAGGGTAAGAGTGCAATGGGGGAACAGAGCAGGGGCAGAGAATCTAGAGCATGAGACATGTCACCTTTTCAAATGAGGTGGACAGGCCAGACCTCGTGGGGAAAGTTGTGCACATATGTTATAAAGCTGTGTCTCTCTACATAATATAATATATACTTACACGGGTATAGAAATGCAAGCTAAATTAAAACATTAACTTATATATCTGTATATATGTATTTTTACACTGAAACTCCATTAATATATTTCCTACTAATTTTAAATCTGTGATAATTCAAACCCTACATTCGTTAAAAAATTTGTCATTGTGTTTTCCATGAAGAGCTTCTAATAGTGTAAAATCACTTCAAAAATAATGTTTTTATAATATTTTTTGTTTTCCATGATTCTAAGAGCTTGCTTATTTTAGAAAATTCAGAAGATTAAAAAGAAAATAAAAATCACCCATAATCCCACTGCTCATAGATAACTACTAATATTCTAGAAAATAAAAATCACCCATAATCCCACTGCTCATAGATAACTACTAATATTCTAGAAAATAAAAATCACCCATAATCCCACTGCTCACAGATAACTACTAATATTCTAGAAAAATCCCTCCCTTCCTTTGTGTCTGTACCCCTTCCTCCTCCCTCCCTCTCTCTCCCTCTCCCTCCGTTTTTTCCTCCATTTCTTCTTTCCTTCCTTCCTTTTTGTTTCTTTCCTTCCTTCTTTCCTTCCTTATATTCATCTGGATAGAATTAAAAATAATTATACAAATAGATTTTTTTTTTTTAATTGAGGCTATTCATAGGTCTTCAATCCATTACCTGAAAACTTTGCAAGCAAAATGTGTTTGGGAATTGCAAAATGATTGGCTATTACAATGTAATTTAGTATAAACTGTATGTCACATAATACCCATAGTGTGATCTGTGGCAGGACTCTGCCATCAAATACATTAATACTGAAATGTCTGACTGCTCACAATAAATAAGGTGAAGAAAGACTAGAAATAGGCTCATATGAGTTAAGGTCATATTTTACTATTAACTGAGTTACAAAATGGTCTTTTCATCTTCTGAGCTTGTTAGATTTCAGAATTTCAGATAATGAATTGTGAATCTCAGTACATTTTTTAAAATGGTGTTTTTTCTTTACAGTTACATTAACATTTTGTCGTGTTAAATTTTTGTAAACAATTTCGACAAAATAATGATGACAAAATAGCTCATTCCATGGATGTTTCTTAATTTATTTAGCTATTCTCATATAAACCTTTAGATTCTTAGAAGTGGACTTTACCAGATCAAAGAGTAAGAACGTTATTAAGACCTGGTGTCAGTTATGATATGATACCTTGCATTAATTGCTTTCCAGAAGAAGTGAGCTAATTTACATGTGATAGGATATCACATGATGTAGTATATGAAGTATGGCAGATGAAGTAGATAGTACTATATGAAGACTCCAGGCTCATTTTAGACAGCATAGAATAGAAATAGGTAAGTGCTTAACAAATACTTGTTAAATAAATGTGTTTTTAAAACTTTATGAAGACTATTTATGTATTAAGCATGTTAGTCAATTGTCCGTCATATTTGATGTATGTTTTCCTAGTTTACATTTATGTACTTACGTTGTTTAAAAAATAGTATATGTATTACATGAAAATACCACATATGGTGTTTGTGGTGTTCACATATATATTTTTCTAGTTTATATTTACATATTATGGTTCTATCTTGTAGATCAAATCTTGATATTTCCAGTTGTTGTTTCTTCCATTATGTGAAATCATTTTTAGGGTTTTATATTTTTCTTTTTATTTTATAATCCATCTAGAATATATTCTTCAGCTACAATGTGTCTTTAAAATGTTTTTGTTTTAGGGGTTGGCCGGGTGATGCAGCCGTTAAGTGCACACATTCCACTTTGGCGGCCTGGGGTTCGCCAGTTCGGATCCCAGGCGCAGCCATGGCACCGCTCGGCAAGCCATGCTGTGGTAGCCGTCCCACGCATAAAGTAGAGGAAGATGGGCACGGATGTTAGCTCAGGGACAGTCTTCCTCAGCAAAAAGAGGAGGATTGGCAGTAGTTAGCTCAGGGCTAATCTTCCTCAAAAAAATTAAAAAATAAAGATTTCTCTTTAAAAAAATAAAATGGTTTTTTTTAGAAAATATATCACCCATGTGAACTTCTAAACAAAAATGTTTTAAAAGTACATTATAGCTATCTATATATCTATATATCTATATATATATGGCACTATATACATATATTGGCACATGGTGTAAGATTTTGGCAAGTACATTGGTTCACAATATTTTCTCTTCAAACCTTTCTGAGGATCCTGACTTTTGGGAGTGGGTCTGGCTCAGAGAGGTGCTCTCAGGCATGTGGAAGGTTTAGGAAAACAGCCCTGACCCTGAGGAAGAACCACGTGGTCCGACATTGCTGGTACTGGGTCAGCATGAGAAGGTCCTCAGTCAAGAATCATCTTCAAAAGACCCAAGACAGTGATTGTTGGTGGATGAAAAAGTGAAGAAAGAAAGCAGCTTCTTTCTCAAGAAAGTTCATGAAGAGTAAAAGAAGAAAATCCAGTAATTTCAGTGAGTGCCAGGATAGCGGAGCAAAGACAGCCCCTTTTTGTGTGGGCTCTCAGAGCTGAGCTGATGAGAGTGAAGAACACAGAGAAACTTCTTAGGCTGTGAACTAAGAGAAACTCCAGAAAAGATCTTGAGGACTCTTATTCCATGAGGAGACATAAAAGATGACATTTCTCAGAAAAGTGTCCTCTGCTGGCCTGGTTGGTGGTCATGATAAGCTTCTAGTGGCTGCTAATTTACCAAAGATGACTCCAGCGCATCAAAGACATTGATACTTAATTTGCCTTGTGGCTGTGATGTTCCTGGGCTCCCGGTGAAGTGAAGTTGATTGGTTTTGCTCACAGAGTGTCAGATGATGGATGTTCTTTGATGTCATCCTTCCTCTATCTCACCAATCAACCCCTTACCTTCCCTCTTACTCCTTACTTCTAGAGCTGAGTAAAATCAGAAGATGGTGAAGAGGCCAGCTTAGATGAGAATGGGAGAATAACTTTTTGAAGCTTATCACTCTCTGAGTTCTGCTTCTCATTCTAGCAATCCTCAGTCCCAGAACAAGTGACTGCCACACTGGCATGACTATTGCGAACTTTTACAAGCTGACAAGTGGCACATAACATCCTTAGCCATCAATTGGGCTGTCCCTAATAAAGAATCTGAAACGCACTCGAGTGGCATGTTCATTGGTGCAAAAGAACTTTCAAAAAGTTAGAAGAAAAAAATTTTTATCTAAAGCCTAGTTCTTTTTTCATTGTTAAATTTTTGTTAGACTACTTTAATTGTCCATCTATTTTATGCTATACTTAGTAATTTATATATATATGATTTAATATGTATTAATCATATGTAAATTGTTTTCACAGATTAACTATGAAGGAAAAACATTTGGATTATATGCTTCTTACTCTTAATTTCCTGTTACTTAAAGAAATCACTCCAGGTGTATCTTTAGAGTATTTGTGCTTCCAATTTTTGAAATAATCTAATTAGAAGCTAGGATGCATATCCTGTTGAAACTATTGGAGAATCTGTCTGTCTTTTGGGAATTGGAGGCATCTTGCAGACATTAATATCAAGAACGTGCCCGAAGCTGCTTTACTCTGGAATATTGTCAGATCTCCAAAATTTCTCTACATAAAGTGATGTATGTAAGTTTGGCTTCATCAGGATGCCTACAAACTCGGATACGATCTAAAAACTTGTCATTCTGCAAATTGCTAACTCAACATCCACACTTGTGATTTAGCTTCTCCTTGAGTGATATAATTTGTTTTTCTAAAGGAGATAAATGTGAAAAACAGGAATCTGAGTTTTAGTTGAAATTCTTCAGAACTGCAAGATAGAACAAAAATTACTAAAAGGATTTTGTGCAATAGCCAAAATGTGAAAGGCTCTTAGGTTTTAAAGGTAAACCCTTTTGACTCAAGTAGCCCTCGGCTTTGAACTGTGATCCATATATCGTGAAACTAATAAACCTTCAGATTTTCAGAAGTGAAAGATAAACTCTCAAGGAGGTACAGGCTCCTTGCATTGTACCATTGCTACAGTCTAACTAATCCTAGACGTAGGAGCACTCTTATGTGTTTTTTAAAATGCAGATATATATTACTAAGAAATAAGGTATTTATAATTGCTTTATTATAAATTAAGACATTATAGAGCCATCTATATAAAATTTAACGTAATTTAATTTCAGTATATTATTTATACATTGATGTCTGAAAGATGACTGAAAAGGTAAATGAAAAATAAAAGTATAATGTCAAAACAAGACAAATGTGGCTCCATTATCTTGTGGTATGTTGAGTTGTCCAGCACTGCTTGGTGTCCCTCTAGTGTTCCTTTGCAGACCAATTGATTTTTTTAGCTTGGAAACTTGCATGAGAATCTTTCTTAAGTTTATGATTATTATCTTTGTAATACAAATTTTTTTTTCAGAATGTGTCTGGATAGGCTTCTATTTGGATTCTTTCTGCCTAGAATGAAATGTGCTCTGTCCCACCAGGGTCTGTATCACCCACCCTATGAATGTACTTCCTTTTCTGTATTTCTAGCCTGTCTCATTCTACTAAACCCTGTGTTTTCAGGTAATATATGATATGATAATCCTTTCAGTGTTTGGTCTAATCTTTTTGTGTGTGTGTGAGGAAGATTGGCCCTGAGCTAACGTCTGTTGCCAATCCTCCTCTTTTTGCTTGAGGAAGATTGTCGCTGAGCTAACATCCATGCTAATCCTCCTCTACTTTGTATGTGGGATGCCACCACAGCATGGGGTGATGAGTGATGTGTAGGTCTGCCCCGGGATCCAAACTTGCAAACTAGGGCCACTGAAGTGAAGCTCATGAACTTAACCACTACATCACTGGGCCAGCGCCTAGAGCATTTTTTCTTTTCAAAATATTTCCTCCTAAGAAGTATGCTCCTGTAACGCAATCTGATGAAAACCCAAAAGAACCATAAAAAAAGTAGAACTTGCTGGGAGTTATCCAGAAAGCAGAATTACAGCATGCACATAATTGGGAGGCCCTGGTTCAGATAGTTTTCAATCCTGGCTCTGCCATTTTGTTGCTGTGAGACCTTGGGGGAAATGAGTGAATCTCTCTGTGCCCTAGATTAATCATCTGTAACAAGGGGATGATTACACTCCCTTGCTGGGTGATGGAGCTCAGTAAATAAACTAAGGGAAAACCATCTGGAAGTTAGTCCATGCTTAATAACAGCAATTTAGTCCAAATTATCTTTTTTGTTGATAAGGAAAATGAGCTCCAAAAAACATCTATGCTGGCAAGCAATGGAGGCTGGCCTAATTCCCAGACCTGACCAGACTCCGGGAAGGTTCTCTTCATCACAGCCAGGACAAAGTGAATACACCTTTCTTCTCATGTGATACCTTCAAGTCAAAGATCAGTCTCCATGGTCATCAAACACCTAAAATATCCCTAGTCTTACATTTTCTAAGTAAAAGAGACCGTGTGGTGGGACTTCTCCTTTCATAGGGAGACAACTATTTCCCACACTATTTCCACAAATTGTGTGTGATGATGAAGCAAGTGCCAGTACTGAGTGGTGTGACCCTTATAATGAGCTGAGACAGAGAAGGCCCCAAACAAATGACATGGGGAGAGGGACACAGGAGGGCCTGGGTGACTCTCAGATGAAGGTTGCAGAAATCCATCCTCATGGAAGGGCAGTTGCATTCTGAGCAAGGGGTCTTCTTCTCACATTTGTCATCATGCACTGGGAGTTCAAATTAAATTAGGTCTCACTGAAATTGGATTTTCTCCCATCACATTAGCATTTGCACAATCTTGCCAATTTTAGTCATAGGATGACTTCAGTAACAGTAATATGTTGGTTGAATCATGTCTTCCTGCTGTTGAATTGACCCATAACAAGCCTGCCAAGGTGTACTTCCTGTACCTATGTTCAGTTTTTATTCTGGTGGGCACACCTCAGTTGGCAAACTTAATCCACCACTAGAAATTGATATTACAATGAATTTGTTCACTAATCTGAGGAACTGGAAATTTAAAAAAATATGCCAAAACGTTTCAATGCAACTGATTTGTTAACTCTGCTGTTTTTCTGATTCTCTGACACTGAAGTATTGCCCAACGATGATTCGTCTGCTTAACCAGTAGTAGCAGGAACAAAGCTTTAGAGAATTAACGCAAGAGGAGGATAATTCTTTCTCAAGAATTATGTTCAAGTAGTTGAAGGCTGAGGCTGAAATTATTTAACTTTTGAAGGCCCTTTCACCTTTCCATTACAGGAAGCTTCAAGTATTTCGGGAAATTAAAAGAAAATAATCTGAGCTGGAATTAAGCAGCATAACTTCTGGAAGTCGGAGCTGGATAGTCTCAGTGGTGCATCTGGAGGGTCTTATTTCACGGCAGCTTCAGCCGACGCTCCTGGTTTTCTTTAGGTGCTTCCAGGGGTACGGATCGCACACTCCTGTTACGTAACTCCTCACAAACAGGATCTCCAGTTGCTTTTTGCAGAATCTTTATTAAATGGATGAATTTAGTACTTTTAAATCTGCTTAATCTTTAGACATCTGTCATGCCACTGTGTAATTTAAGTGCAATAAAATTTGGATACATTCATTTTCCATTTTAATCGGTTTGAGAAGTCAGAGTTATGTTTTTCAGTAATAATTACTCGAATTCATAAGAAGGAAAAGTACAAATTTAACTTCAAATCGATTTATCTCTGAACGACTTCTATAAGTATATATGGATACAGCAAAGCCATCACCATCACGTTAGGACTTCCTCTCTCGTAATCCAGTCCACCTGAAAATGAAGTGGGCCCGCAATTTCCCATCATCTTAAAGAAATGACTTGTTTAAAGAATAGTTTCAAGTTTATCATTTTATTCAGACTGAACCACTCATTTAGTTTAAGGAAGTATATACACTCTTGCAGCCTATTTATACGCTCACCAGGCCAACAATGATGAACACGCTATGCAGTTAAACTGGCTAAAGAACTAACCCCCTTTCAATATAATGGGAGCAAAAATTTACAACTCCAGAAACTGTTCCCCCAGGGAATATACAGTGAAATCAACATACAATAGCATTGCACTAGAAGTGGAGTTGCTGAAATCGTGAAATCATCTCTGCAAATCCAACGGCAATGTGCTGAAGAGAGTTTCAAGAAGTGGCGCATAATCCATCTGCCAAATCTCATTTCGAGACAACTGGTTAATAATAGCGGCTCCTCCGACTGGATCAGGACCTCAGTTGTCACAAGCCTTTTCCTCTATCCATGCCAGAGGGAAACATTACCAGACACAAATAATGGAGTAGACGATGTGCAATTGTGGCAGACCCAGCCACACTGAAAAGAAAAACGAGGGCCCTCCGCTGAGCTCTCCCTCTGTCCGCGCGCTCCTCTGCTGTGTGCTTCTACTGATTGACTTTCTTCTCTGAGGAGAAACCTATGAAAAACAGCAGGAAAATCTTTCAGATTACAAATTCAAAATTCATTTCTCTTCTTCTGGCTTAGGGCTAACATAAACGTCGAGGCAGGCAAAAAAAAAAGAAAGATTTTATTCATGAGCTCCCACAAGTTTACACTGAGAAATCAAGAAGTGGGAAATGGCGGGTTATTATTTTAAGCATTGACATATGCTTACCATTTTGTGAAATCAGTTGTGGCCTAGTTCTAATCGTGCCTGAAGAGGAACATTCTATAGGACATCTCGTTCTGGCTGGCATTTTGTGGCTCAGGCATTTGCTTAGGAAAGTAAGTCATGTATACTGCTAGTTTGTTTGGTGCTGACCCCACGGAAAGATAACTTGCTGACTGAACTAGTTTTAAAACATTGTATTAGGTACATAATTGTCAAAGCCATAGAAAAGATCACAGTTCTTAAGAAGTGTTAGTGCATCTTGAAGATTAATATGAAAAATAGGGCATGTTTTAGTAGGACCTGGATAGAGTGCCACAAATAAATACCACAAGGCAGACAAAATCAAAGACATCTATTCATGGCAACAGAAAATAAGTCTTATAAATGACAAGAAATAAAGTTTTTTCCTTATTTATGAAAACAACTTAGAATACATTAAATGTTTTATACTTGCTGCCCTGCATTTGGTATTTCAAAAACATGCTAAACAAACAGTTTGGTAATAGGAAGAGAATAAGTTCTTTTCCAGGCTTAAAAAATAGCTTTTGAGAACTGTGACCATCATATTAAAAAGATATCTAATATTAGGAGAACATAAGTTTGGGCCCAGAAGCTTAATCCACTGATATGACCAATTTGAAGTTTAGATTTACTCTATTAATGAAACCTACCACTAGGTATCTTAAGACACTGAGAAAAATCAACTCCTTTGCAGTATTTACAGCACCCTTGTGGAACAGGTATAGGGGCAAGGGCCATCATTCCCATGTTTTAGATGGAGACAGACTTTGGCCCACAACATAATCCATGGCAGAATGGAAATCTGAGCAAAAGCAAAGACAGGTCTTCATTTTTGAAGGGAAGGCAGAGTGTCCCCATACAGTGACGGTGGGAAGATACTTCTGTCGTGGGACCGGGCTCCGTGGTTATAAGGTTAGGACAAGAGAGATACCCCAAGGGAATCGTGGGTCCTCACAGTGCTAGCGAGAGTCGGCTTTGCCTTACTGGTCGGTGAGGAATCCCACTCACTAGCTGTGTGCCTGGGTATTTACTGATGGTATCTGTTACACTCCATGCTTTCATGTTCATGAGAGGGCAGGTTACGTAGCATGATGCTGCTGTGATCTGCGTAGGACCCAGAGATCTACATGGTGGCAGAGGCCATGTCTTGAGACTACACTCAGGATCAGCAGAATCGGAAGTTCAGTTGCTACTAAGAAGGAAGGCGGAACCGATGCAGCAGAGTGGTCAAAAGCATGGAGGGGCTCTGCTCTCGAGGAGCGCACTGACCTCTTAGAATGTGGGCGCTGAGGCAGGAGTGGTAAGGAAACCCAGGTGAGGAAACATTCTTCCCAGCTGGGATGCAATATATTCTATAAACCTTGCTTTCTTCCTCTATAGATGTCTATCTTCCATTTAGAGAATTATTGCAATTTATTTACCTGGTGGAATTGTGACTAGTCTAGATCTATTGTGTGCCTTTTTCTCATCTAGGCTCTATCTATCTGTACATATATATCTGTATATATATTATATGTATAATATGTAGTATATATACACTATATATAGCGCATATATATAGCATATAATACATACACATACATACTATATGTTTGCATATACACTTATACTGTATATATACACTATATATAGCATACAATTTATACAATATAAGTATACAGATGGATAGATCCTAGATGAGAAAAATGCATGCAATGTCTAGACTAGTCACATGTAGTCTATATACATATATAGACCATATATATAGTTATTAATTAGAATGCTTAGTATTTGCTTATAAAATCCATGTTTGAATAGGAGCATATTTACCACCTATATTTTCATATATTCATGTACAAATAAATATACTTTTACACTTTATTTAATATTCCCTTAGCAAAATCACTGAGTTTACTGAGAAGCTGACCTTTCTAGCAGTATAAGGTGAGAAGGCATTTCTCCTGCAATTCTTCTCTAAAAATCTAGAAATAGGCATAAAATTATAACTCTAAATTTTGATTCATATTGTCTATTAACCACTGGAAAAATAATTAAGAAAGTAGTGTATTTTATAAAAGAAAAATATTCTTAACTCTTTGTCCATCTGTACCGAAAATTATCCTAAGTACGGTTCCTAAGTTTCCTCTGTCTATTATATTTCTTAAGCAGCTTTTACTATTTGCCCTGGTTCCTTTATCTCCTCATAGTACTAGGAACTGAAAATTCCAACTAAGGCAGCCATTTTGACAATGCAATGTTTAGATATAAAGACAGTTATAAAAAGACACAAACTGTGAAATACAGACTGGCTTTCAAGACAAGACCATCAGAGTTTATTTGAATAAAATACGCAAACTATGATACTATTATATGTTGCTCCACGTACAGCACGGGGTAGTCCATATTGCTTAGGGGTCATAGCATGGGCTTGGAGCCACACTGCCTGGGCTGTGTGCGTTCCAGCCGATAACCAGCTGTGTGGACTTGGACAAGCTACATTCTCTCTCGGTGCCTCAGTTTCCACATTTATAAAACAGGGACAACAGCAGTACTCATTTCATAGGCTTGCTATAAAGTTGGTGAGAAAATATACATACAGCACCTAAGATAGATTCTGGCATACAGTTAGTGTTATGGGTTAAATTGTGTCTCCCAAAAGAGATGTTTATGTCCTAACCCTTCCACCTGTGAATGTGACCTTATTTGGAAATAGGGACTTTGTAGATATAACCAGGTTAGTATGAGGTCATACAGGATTAGCCTACTGCAACGTAACTGATGTCCTTATAAGGAGAAAATTTGACACAGACAGACACAGAGGGAAGATGGCCACATGAAGACAGAAGCAGAGATTGGAGTTATGTGCCACGAGCCAAGGAACATCTGGGGCGACTAGAGGCTGGAAGAGGCAGGGACGACGCCCCGCTAAGGGCTCTGGAGGAAGCGTGACCCTGCCAACACGTTGATTTTGGACTTCTTGCCTTCAGAGGTGTGAGAGAGTAAGTTTAAGCCTAGTTTGTGGAGCTTTGTTATGGCAGCCACAGGAAAGGAATTCAGTCAGTATTCAATTACTTAGTTATTAGTAGACACTAGTAAAGGCTAATTATAATAGCTGGGCTTTGATCTTCTATATTGTAAAGAAATAATTATGTTTGCTCACAACACAATTTCAATGCCTACATTTCATGCCTTTCTGAATATGTAAGAGTCGAGCTCCAACTTATTAGACAAAGGTCAACTCTGCACCATATGAAAAATCTGGAAGATACAGAAGTGACTGGCATGCAATATAGTCAGAAAACACAGATTTCTGACATTTCACAAAGGAAGCAAACAACATGTTTTCAAGGTTACATGAACTCTACTATGCCGCAATTGTTCTAGAAACATGGAAGTCATTTTGCATCCCATTCTGATAACAGATGAAATGAGGTCAAAATGTTCTTTGTAAAATCACACAACTGTAACCTATTAACATCTGTGGACTTTAATTATAAAAACACCAGTATTTAATGCTATGCAGAGAGAAAGCCAAGCAAGTCTCAAATGCCTTGAAAACCTTTATTTAAATCTTTAGGTTTTGAAAGAATAGTTGATTTTCAATGTGTCTCCAAAGCACTCTAAAATAACCACAGACAGTAACTGGCCACAAAGATGGAAATTAATCGACCTGCAACTTGTTCTATGTTGTACTCAGTACCTACCGACGTTAGTCCCTGGCCAGGGAGACCTTTACCGGGTCCCCACTCTTTAGAGGACCCTGCTCTGCCCTCCTCCAGCCATACCTTCCTTGACAATGTGAGCCTGTCTTCCCCTCAGACAAGCTCCTGGTACCTACACACAGACCCCAAAAGTTTCTGCCTAAGTGACCTTGGGTCTGCTTCCAGGCCTCATGTGGTCCTCTTCCCCAGGCCTGAAGGCTGGCCAAGAGGTGCTGTTTGTAGTGTGGTGAGGGGTATATGGGTGAAATTGGAATGTGCCAGCTGGGCTGTCCTCAGATTCATACTCAAGACCCCTCACAGTGGGAAGGTGAGAAGACAAGGGAGTGAGCCACAGCTCAGGTCTCCCAGTGTCCTGTGTTCTGGCACAGCAGTGGCTGGAATCTGAGCCTGATTCTAAATTTTACTCTGAACTTCCAGGTATATTAATCAAGGTAGGAGGACAGACTACATTGTAACAGTTTCTAAGCTTGATTCATAAAGTTTAAATATTTACACATAGAGGATGCAGTTCTCCATGGATTCTTGGTCCAGGCCCCAGGAATGTTAAAGGTGGGTCTACTGGCGTCAAAGACATTTAATCATCTGTTACCCACTGTACCTTTTAAAAATCACAAGCCTGCTGCTCTATAAACATTTAACATATAGACATCAGAGCCACTATTCCAGGTTAAATTGTCATAAGAGGAATAATGAAAAGGGAAGATACTAGGATAAAAATATAATGTGCTACATATAATGGGGTCAGAAAAGTAAATTTCTCAGAAGTGATAAGAAATTAATAAAAACTGAGAAATAGGACAATCTATAGAGCATACAGATTAGCTAAAATTAATTTAAATATCCACAATGCTGAAAAGGGTCATTTTCATTTAAATATAAATATAAAGTAAATTCATTATAAATATAAAGTAAAACGTCTTAAGTATTTATTACAGAAATAAAATTTGCAAGAATTTTAAGAAATACTTTCTGGGGGCTGGCCCAGTGGCACAGTGGTTAAGTCTGTGTGCTCTGCTTTGGCAGCCTGGGGTTCACAGGTTTGGATCCCGGGTGTGGACCTAGCACCGCCCGTCAAGCCGCGCTGTGGCAGCATCCCACATAAAGCGGAGAAGACTGGCACAGATGTTAGCTCAGGGACAATCTCCCCACCACCCCCCACACACACAAAATACATAAAAACAAAAAGAAATACTTTCTGTTTATAGATTATCAGCAACAGTCTATTTTTTCCACTCATTTTTCCTTCCATTGCTTGAATTTTGGTATTTCTTCTCAAAACCACAGGGTCTATTGGCTAGCAGTATATTTGTGAAAGTGGAGAATAAATATATTAGTTATACAATAAACCAATGACTAGTATCAGAACAAAAATGTCTGTATAATCAAAACATTTCTAAGTCTATATTTGCTTAATAATCAATACCGCAAAATTATTTTTAAGAATTCTGAGCAATTGGGTTGGATCTCCAGATTAAAAGGAGGTTTCCAATTAAATGAAACAAAAAATAGCAAGAATCACTACTGAAATTAAATAATGGCACACGAAACATTTATGCCAAGGGTGATTTCAGATCTTCTCCCAATTCTTAGGACCTGACTTGAGCTTTGAAATAGCATCAGATTTGGAAGCTAGAAGAGTAGCAATAGGAAACCCAAACCGGTAGATTTCTGAGCAAGGAATTTCTTCCTGTGGTGGTCCCCTAGCCATGATCAGTGCTATTCTCTGCTGTAGACCAGTTGCAGTTAGCTGCAGAGCTGTGCTGGTATGGAGAAGGACAGGTTTCAAATGGCAACATAGCCCACCAGCGACCACCAGGGCTGCCCAAGCACAGATTAGTTCACAACGTATTTATTACCTACTTATTCTTACAGAGTCCTGTATCTTTTCCCTGTGATGTTCTGAACGTCAAGCGAGGAGCACAGATAATAGATGTTAGGAATTCACAGGAAGAAGACATTATTGAGGGTTAGATACTAGTCATATAATAACAAGCTAAAGCCCTCATTCTCATTTTTATAGCTAGAGTTTTAGAAAATTTTAATATAGCAACCCGTGTATTTCAAGGGCACTATAGGATGAGACTCAAAGCACAGATTTTGGAGTCCTGTGCATCTGGAATCTAATGCCAGCGCTAAATCTTACTAACTGTGGAATTTAGGCATGCTACTTAAATTCTCCAAGCCTCAGTCTCCTCATCTGTAGGATAATCTAAGAATAAAACCTACTTTATAGCATTGTTGCGAAGATTAAAACAATGGTTTAAAAGTACTTAGGGTGGTACATTTTAGAGGCCTTTTTTTTTTTTTTTTTTTTTTTGAGGAAGATTAGCCCTGAGCTAACATGTGCTGCCAATCCTCCTCTTTTTGCTGGGGAAGACTGGCCCTGAGCTAACATCCGTGCCCATCTTCCTCTGCTTTATATGTGCGACACCTACCACAGCATGGCTTGCCAAGCAGTGCCATGTCCACACCCCGGATCCGAATTGGCCAATCCTGGTCCGCCGAAGCAGAACATGTGAACTTAACTGCTGTGCCACCAGGCTGGCCCCCAGAGGTCCATTTTTTATTGGGATTTTACATCTGTAGATACTGTCACACAGCATGTTTCTACATGGCAAAGCTCTTATATTTCTCCCCAACTAGACAAAAATCAGTAGATCTTACACACTGACTATAAAATTCTATTTTTGCATACTTTATTTCGTTTCTGAAGGTCATCACGATTCATTTCTATTTTATATAATTATTAGCTTCTGCAACATTGGTTCTGGTAGAATCCAATGGTGATATATAAATGGCCTTATGATATTACTGAATTCTCCAACTCGGGGAGAAAATATCTTTAATATTCATGACAGACCGATATAAAATGGAAAATTATAATTGGGTGGCAACTTGGCTATCATATAGCAATAGATTGCAAAAACACAGATATGCAACAATTATTATGATTAATAGTAAGCCTTTCTAATAAAAGCTCTCCATTTTAGCTGGAACCCAAGAACTTCATTAAAACCAGTGGTTGTGTTTATAATAGAAGCAAAAGAAAAAGCAAGTCGCATAGTTTTCTGATAAACACCTGGACATTTTATTATAGAGTTCTCACTTTTTATCTTTATTCTCTATGATGCTACTGTAAGCTGCAGACTTTGCCACTCCCAGTGCTGTCATGTGCAGCTGTCCAAGCTGTGTACTGCACAACCCTAGGAGCCTCCATTTACATAGACTTGTGAAGTTCACCATCTACAGAACTACACATAGCATCCCTGGCTCCTTTCCTCTACTCCATAGAGGACTCCTTGTACTGAAAAGTAGAATTCTATGATCTCAGATCTGAACTAAATGAGATCAAATTTCAAGTATGGCCTAAAACTGGAATATGGCTCATCTTCAGCTTTTCTGCATAGATTCAAATCTCTGGATATTAACAACTGAGAGTCCCAGGTGAGTGTCATATTGATTTTTAAACATGTAGCAGACATTGCTGACTTTCGTCTATATGTGATGAGAATCGAAGTGGGATTATGGTTATAGTCCAGTTTATACAGCCCACTCCTGGGTGGTCTCATGAGACCATAGAAACAAGCAGTAGAGAATTTAAGCAGTTTCTAGAAAGAAGGAGGAGAATGCTAAACCAAAGAAAAACAAAATAAAAGAGTATTCTTGATTGTGAGTACTTTATAGAAGTGACTTTTTAGTCTTCCCCAGCGTACTTGGAGGTGGGTTGTGGGCAACCCTGGCCTAGCTTGGAGTCTGACATTTAGTCATTAGGGAACACAGTTCTGAGCCTTTGGTTTCCTCTGTCTGTCTGCCAGTGACATTTAAAACATCTGTCTAGCAAACGCCACCTGGAATAGTGGCTGTGCATCTGTCCTTTGTAGGAGAACCCCAGAGCTTTGTTGTTGTTGTTATGATACAGCTCTGCTTAAAGTTTTCATTTCTAACCCCAGATGGAATACTCACTCTGAGGCTGGAATAGGAACAGAAGCCAGAACTGAGATGCATGCATTTCTGCATTCAAAAGTTTTTTTTTTTTTTTCTTAAGGAGTTCAATTTAACCCCAGGTGCATCAAATTAAAGTTGTGTACGCAACTTATAGCAGGTCCTCCCCGAGTCCGAATGAATGTATGCTGAATAAACTTCCCCAAAAGATCCCAGTAAAATGTAAACATGAAAGAATGCTCCATACAGCTGTGGCCTTACCAATTGCCTTCTGCTGCACATCTGGCGGAAACTGGTCAGGAGCATACCACTGATAGTCCGGCTGTGTGGAACAATAAAACATTATTGTAGCAATATGGACTTCAAACAGGACATGGAGGCACATTAAAAATATAATTGTCTCGGTGGCTTTTACAATGCAGACAACACAAAAGTAGTTTCTACCCAGACGTGTGGCCAATCTCGCTCATCTCTCTTACCTCCCTCATCAATATCACCATCACCATCTCCCGACCCCCTCCTAAAGCTGCTGTGTGTTTGGCCAGGATCTCTACTACTTTGGGATTGTGGCATATTTTCTTTCTTTTCAAACAGATGTGTTTTGGAGATCTGCAGAAGTATAAACACGTTTGTAAAACTTACTAGAGCCCATAAATCAAACAAAGCAATTTACCATCAACAAAGACTCTTTTTAAAACCCTCACACGGGAGGCAACAGGAAGACCAGGAAAAAAAGAAGAAGTTTAAGGTTTTCTGGTGGTTTAACGAAGAAATCTAAGCCAGTAAGTGGGGACATGGCTTAGAGAGGCTCAGGATGGTGAAGCGGGACAGACCTTCCCCTTGGTACTGTTCCTCTGCAGAAACTAGTCTCTAGATTGCTCTGAGAGTTTAGACTAGAGAGGCAGTGAGAGGGCAGGGCAGACTGGATTCTTCTCTTGGGATTTTCTTCTAGGTTTACACCAGTTAAGAACAGCTGGAGGGCTGGCCCAGTGGCACAGTGATTAAGTATGCACGTTCCGATTCAGCGGCCAGGGATTCGCCGGTTCGGATCCCGGGTGCAGAGCAGACATGGCACTGTGTGGCAGGCCATGCTGTGGTAGGCGTCCCACATACAAAGTAGATGAAGATGGGCATGGATGTTAGCTCAGGGCCAGTCTTCCTCAGAAAAAAGAGGAGGATTGGCAGACGTTAGCTGAGGACTAATCTTCCTCAAGAAAAAAAAAAAAGAACAGCTAGATATTGAACATCAGGGAATATTTCAAACAAGTTGCATGGACTAAATCATAAGCTATAAACTGGAATTTCAAGATACACTTCCAAGGCCCGTATCGCTGCATTTAACCACTTGGCATGGAGCAATTTCAGCTTTACCTGCCCGTGAGGTAGTCTGTCTTCCTGCTCCCAATGCCCACCTCTGCCTCCTACTTGTCCCCAAGACACAGAGAACATAGACCTTTTGTTCTATTATTCAATTACTTCTTGAAAATAACACAGGAAAATTTCTCTGACAATGAGCCAATAAGGAGCATTTACAGGGCCACCAGACCCCCGAAGTTACCCCTCAATTTCCATCACCGGACAGGACACTAAGGGCCGCTGTATTTAGTACAGTCTGACCTCACTTCACCCCGACTCAGACACCTAGGCTCATGGCTCCTTTTGTCCATGTAAAAGCTAGCAGAGGAAATGAGATCACCTCTGTTTTCTATCTCTTCGTTTATTTTTAGATGTCTCAAATAACACATAGTATAAGTGACGTGAACGTCAGTTTTATATTCCACAAGAGTTGCCAAAAGAAGGTGAAAATACTGTAATTTTACAAACACTATTGCAAGTGCTTCCATTCTGCCTTAGAAATAAGCGTGAAACGTGAAATATTCTTCTAAAGTTAACCCTGGGAGTTTTCGTCAATTCTACTGTTAACACCAAGATTTTGTGTAACTGATGACTGCTTGAAAATGTAGGCCATTCTACATGGCTTGGAACTTTTTTCAAATACATGATCTTACAAGTCATAGGGCAAGTTTGATGAGCTTTTATAGTAGGCAAATTTCTGCCTCCTTTCCACAAATGAAGATTTGAAGAAAAGAGTTCCTTTTACTTCTAGATAAACTTGAATGACTCGTTGGTTTTATAGTTAATCTTTGACAAGAATATTTCTCCAATTCCCCAACCTGTGGGAGCTAACTCCTAAGTAAATTTCTATCTCTTCATGTTTCTCACAATCTTAATTTACTTCTACATTCTGAAAAAGAAAAAAATTTAAGGAATGGTAACTGCGTTTGGAGATTCCCAGAATTGCTTCTGGCGAAGACTGAAAAGTCAGCAAATGTGAAGAAAAAGAAAAATGGGGGAGGGTGAGCAGACAGTAGTAACCAGCAACAACACAGAAAGACCCAAATTCTCAGCAGGGCGCTGTGTCACACCAGGGTCAAATAAGAGAAGCTCATTAAATTCTGACATCTTTCTGCCACCCAAAGAGACATTATCTCCTCCCCTGGGAAAGGGCTTGGAGTCACACTCAAATACCAAAGTATGAGAAGTGTCAGGCAACCGAGAGAATCATGCAGTCCATTGATGCTCTGCGAGGAAAATTCCAGTGAAAATCTCAGATTCTTTGCATAATTAAAAATACGATTAATAAAAACTAAGGGGGAGGGAGGTTGTCTGAGCAAATCCAAAATGCAGAAAAATGCATAATTTTTTTCCTGTATAAAGATTCTGTCTATGTAGGCAAATAGAGGGTGGAAACAAGCATCCAGAGCACGGGCAAGGGTGGGCTACAGCTATTGACAAGGAAGGGGCGGGCGCTTTGGGTCTGACTTATTCAGGTTGACTGTCCAAATCAATTCCACTCATAAATAATTGCTCCACTGTTCATTTCATTTTGCCTCGGTAGACACGGCCATAGAGAGCAACTTAAGTGGGTCACTTTTTCGTGGATCCTTTAAGAATATCCTTTCAATTCGAAAACGTCAAAAACTATTTTGCACAGAGGTGGCGATACCCGTAGTAGTTCAATATAAGTTTACAACAAAAAAAGGCATCTCCCAGACTGTTTTGCTGGATTCACTTTGCTGTTTTTTATATACAAAAATGTTCTTTTGGTAGAGTCAGGTATGTTATTAAAAACGACACACATAAAATGTTTTATCTTCGTTCAAGGAATTATAGCTCAATTGGATAGCTTTCAGTTAATATAGTGTCCCAAAGATAATTATGGGGTACATTGACCACTGTAACTGCAAATTAGAGGCTGACATGAAAGACAGGCTCTTTCTGTAGACAATATTATGTGCCAAAATCCCAGAATAACAGAGATCATTTTTACCAAAAGAGAACACTAAGCACTTATTTGTTGAAATGAGAGTTCTTACTTACTGGGTGCTTCTGTAGGTCCTGCACAGCCCTGGGCCCCGTTGGAACACATGGATCCTGCAGGTGGAAACCCAGGCTGCAGCGACAGGTTGGGAAACACATCTGAGGAGAATAAGGCTGTTGATTCATTGGAAGTGGGTGAAACTGGGAAGACACACCGATACTTGCTTCACACAACCCCAAGGTTTGGTTTAAATCCTAAGATTTAGCCTAAACCTGGCATAATCCTAACTCAAAATAGTAGGCATGTCAATATAGACTCTGGGACTGATACAGGTGGGGCTCACTAGCCAGATTTTACTGAAGATGAAACTACAATTATTTTTCCATTTTGAAGAAACTAGAAACACTTGAAAGGCATACAGAGTTAAGTTTATGTTTCCAAGTTATCTTCACAGAGGGTCCTCGTTTAAGAAGAACCAGCCATTGAGCCATAAAATAAAATAAGCTTCTTAAGTTGCAGCCAGAGACTCCTAAGGCATAACTAAGTCCAGAAAGGAAATTAAGAACTAAGAGAAATAACATTCATTCCTTAAGGCTACTAGAGAACCAGTGGGATAGAATGATTCAGTGCCCAAGAAAATATTCTATTTTCTCAAAAGGCAAACATCTTTGATGTAGTTTCCACTGTAAATTGTGTAAGCAACTGCAGGAAATACCAAGGAAATGTATTTCCCAGGTGTCTGTGGGTCTATGACGGAATCCCCATTTGCATGAACCCACACTAAGGTAACGTTCTGTAAAGCACGTGTTTTTCACGAGCGTTAGGGTGGAGAGGCCTTGGCAGCTCCCAAGCACTCTCTGTCCACTGACATTTTAGTCGAGAATGAAAAGCATGGGTTATTCCAGGCCTTCTGTAGCAGAGCCTGAAGATGCCTTTAGCTGGGACCATGGGGAACTGTTGCAATCGGGAATAAACGTGTGGGTGAAAAAGTTGCCATTTCAACCATGACAAGAGGGCTTGGTGAATTTAGGTAAGGATCAACGTACCTGTTTTAATTGTTTTTCTAGTTTTTCTTTCTCCATCTGACAAGCTTTTATCTATGGACAAAATAAAAGCAGTTGTTTATCAAAGAGTTTGAATGGTTAGTTCTAACACTATTCTTGACCCAGCCGTCAGTGACCGACTCAGAAGCCCAAGGGGTGAAGCATTGACAGCAGTAATGCCAACAAAAACAGTCAAGTTTGGGATTTTCCAGACATGCGTTGGTTCTGTCTTGAAATTCCCAAATGAAACTTGGAAAGTTGGATAGTTTCAAACCGTTATTCCAACCTGTTGGGGCTGTTATAATTCCCAGTTTTAGGCTGATATAGTTAGATACAGTTACAGATATAGACACAGATATGGATATAGAAACAGCTTCCATCATTTAGTGAATGTAATTGGAATTGGTCAGCCACGCTTTCAAAGGCTTCCACGATAAATTTTAGTTTTATATTAACTTTTTTTTTTAAAGATTGTCCCTGAGCTGACATCTGTTCCCAATCTTCTTTTTTTTCTTCATCTTCTCCCCAAAGCCCCCCAGGACATAGTTGTATATTCTGGGTGTAGGTCCTTCCAGTTGTGCTGTGTGGGATGCCGCCTCAGCATGGTCTGATGAGGGTGCCAAGTCTGCACCCAGGATCCGAACCAGTGAAACCCTGAGCCACAAACTTTACTCGGCCACGGGGCTAGCCCAGAAGTTTTACATGTACTTAATACATGCCAGACACTGATCTAAGTGCTTTACATATGATAACTCACTGAATCCTCCCCACACCCCTATGTGATACTTCATATTCTCATCCCTATTCTACAGATGAGGACACTGAGACATGTGATGCTGAGTAACTGGTTCAAAGTCACACTGCTGTACTTTATGGCTTCTCACTATCGAAGGCCCAACCTCGTCCAGCAGAGTCACTCACCCTGGGTTCCCTACACACCTGACACACCTACAGAAAGCTGGTTTTTCTTTGACTCTTCAGTCATGCTATTGTCATCCCCACACCCCATGTCCCACACCCTATAAGTCATGGTCAACCGTCCCCTGCTACATGGCACCTTGCCAAGTCCCACCTATCAGAATTATTCTCTCCTTCCTTGGTCGTCCCATTCAGCTTTATACATTTACTATGCAACTTTTTACAGTCCAATATGTACTATGTACAGTCAATGCTCATTATTTGCACAAGTTCTAGAAAGTCACCATGAACACTGAAGTAGTGAATCCTGAATCACTGCTCAAAGGGAAATGCAGCATTAGGTTCCTACCAGCTTCTGGTGATTCCATTTTTCATTAATTGATCAATATATAATCTTATTTTATGTGTGTTGCTGTTAAAAACACCTCATTTAATATATATCGTTGATCCTTTAACATTGAACTCACGGCCAACAGCACTATATTCATCCCTGAATGAAGCTTATCTAACACCTCTGTGTAAGGCACATCACAGCCTTTGTGTGCTTAGCAACACGAGACAGGGCTCCAGCACTATCATTGGGGGTCATTTTAAACAATGCAACCATCGACAAAAAGCACAAAAATGCGAAAACTGTGGCACTAAATAGACCATAAAAAGGACACTTTTTACAGCATGAGAGCTGAGACAAGAATAGCAAGGATCATTTTTTTATTCCCTTACAGCCTATAGCAGAATGCCTTGCAGAAAGAAAGCATCAAAATTACCTTACAAGGAACTGAACGTGGCATACTACTTATACAACTAAATGAAACAATCAAAAATGTCCCCTTCCAATAGATGACAATCATTTATGAAATACCTGTGAGACACGACCTGAGCTGGATGGTTTTGTATAGATTTTTTCACTCAAGCCTGAGAACAACTTTGTGGAGTCGTGACGTAGGTATCGTTATCTATATTTATGGTGAGTGTACTGAGAGAGGTGAGGTAACTTGTTTTAGAGACAGAAGTTTTAGAGTTATAAAAAACATTTTAGAGATCATCTAGTCCAACTTTGTCACTTTACAGATAAAGAAAAGGAAGCACAGAAAAGCTGACTAACTCTCTCAAGGTCATCATCGACTGTCAAAGCAGGCACCAACAGGGGACTTTTACCCCTAAATCCCTCCTACTCCTGAGTATCCCTAATTAGTTTTTACTTCGCCACACTGCCAACTTACAAATCATTGGCTTAAAACGTCCTTAGTGATAGAATGAATAAACTCTGGTATGTAGGCAACTAGTACCAGAATAATTTGACCTAAAAATTCCTTTTTGGTCAAATGGTCCATTTGGACCACAGATAATATGCTATTCAAATAAGGTAATGGCAATTCTACTAGACTATGCCATTTAATCTGCTGTTAATACATTTAACATGGATTGTTAAACCATCTACCACATCTTTTTGTGAATTCTGTCATCCTTTTACCAGAGTGAAGGAGACTTTTGAAAAATAAATGTTTGGACTATCATTATTTTAAAGAAAATTTTGATGGTTTTGAGATGTCACCAAGATCTTCCCTTAGTTTATAAGCACAGTTATATCCTAGTGTACTTAGACGATACATTTATTTTGTTGATATCAATCAAAAATTATAGATGACACAGGAATGAAAACTATTTGTGGAACAAAGTCTACAACATAAGTAGATGGTTACGTATTCCTGGTTATGTTAAAAACTTCTATAATGGCAAGGACACTGCCAATCTTAGACACAATTTATCATCAGTTTGAGCTTAATGTAATAGAAAGAATAAAATTAAAATATGGCAGGAAATAAAATAATTTCTGCAGCGATAACAAAATAAATTAAGGCAGCTTTGCATGTAAGACATAAAAATTGAACCAGTAATTTTCTCACCCAGAGTAATCAGAACATTTTCTCACCCACTGTTTTATAAAGTAGGTTGCATGAATTATTTTCAGAAAAGAATTTTATTATATTTTACCACTAATTGATTCTTTCCAATTTCTTAGAAAGGAAATGGTTCTGCCAAATAATTTTTCCATGTAAAATTAGGAATTTCAAGTCAATCCTCGAAAAACATGTCAGAGAAGAAATTAAAGTTAATTCACAATCCACTTTGTATTAGGAAGAAGAAGATGACAAATAGTTTAAAATTTCTTTTAAGACTGAGAATCTTGAAGCTACAGAGCTGTCACAGCATGTGCCACAACAATTTCCTATTTATTGAAAGCTTTGCATGATTTTGTAAATCAAAAATTTTGTGGTTCGTTTTCTTTCCTTAAGCCAAAATTGTGTTAGGTACATTTTTCTCATTAACATCAATATTTATCCATCACGGCAATTTCCCAAGTCTACTTTTAATCTATTCTATTACACTTAATTTTAGTATGCTTACATTTAATATATCCTATTTCAATAAACTGGCTAACATTATCTGGCTTCCTCAAGAGTGCTCCAGGAACATTCAATCTGGGAACCCACTGAACAAAATTCTTGGTTTCACTAGATATATAAATGACATTTAGAAATATGTATGTTTTTAGAAGACAGGAACTTTCCAACACAGCCCTTCAAAGAAAATGACAAGAACTTACAAACAACTTCACTGTACTGGAGTGTTTTGTTTTTAAATTTGAGTGTGAGGTAGTTCAACTCCCATTCCACCAAGATAAATATGAGAAAAAGATCAAAAGAATTGGATTTTATAAAAGACTTTGGAATCCAATTTCTTGTGTAACTACTTAATACACTTAAATTAAAAGAAATCTCCAGTCATTTTCATCTTCTTACAAGATTGTTTAAGAATGATTTCATCCCAAGTGCTAATCTCTCCAAAAAAAGCCAATGTCAATTAACAGAAGCCAAAAAGTCTTGATTTCCTCTTAAATGAGAAAATAAAAATAAAACACACACGTGCTGGCAAAGATTATTTTGTTTTGACTTATACCTGAGAATTCAGCCTGTTCAACTGGGATTGAGAAGTTTGATTAATTTGCTGTAGCTCCTCTTTCTCTTGATTGAGTCTTTCTCTGTCTGATCGTTCCTTTCTGAAGTCTTCTTCATATATTTGTACCTAGGAAATATTAACTTGCTGTTACTGTCAGCGTCCTTTTCTCTTAAGTCATTGAAATGATTTCAGAAGAGGTGCTATGCAGCCTTGTCCAATCTGAGGCATTCCTATCCTCTTTTCATGAATATTTCTTCATGGTGAGATTCCATCCTGATACATATGACTATAATTTTATCTTTCACATTGTTTAGAGTGGCAGTTCTCAACTCTGGCTCCTTGAGCATGTATCAGGGATTCAGAAGTAAAGTAATAAGATGGATATTTTGAAAAAAATTCCCCTCACCCATTATTCTGCTGCATATTCCATTACTATGATAACCCTCACCCTCCCAACCCTGTCCTAGCGTTAAACGTCACTGTACTGTTTGGGAGCTAATTATTCATGCCCAAAACAACGCTTTGACATGTGAATACTGCTTGAAGTTCTAAAACACGGTTCACTGACAACAGATGTTAAGTGAAGCCACTAAATGTTGACATGCAAGGTTTCCAAATATAAATTATAGGTTGAACACAAAATAGAAATGAAAGGCTCATGTATGTGAAAAAGCAAAGCATGATTGTTAAAAGGTATTCACAAGTGTTGCCCTTTATAAGTAATTTTGGGGGTATGTCATAAAAAAAGAAAGAGTAATATTTTAGTGGAATGCCTCTCGAGAGGTACTCCAAAGAAACCAGACAAGTAACCAAACCAAAAAGAAAAACAGATTTAATTATTGTTGATTTGAATTGACATAGTGTTGACTGATGGCTTGGAGACCACTATGTGGAGCTACGCAACCAAATGAAACTTAGGGAACGAAGCAAAGGAATTTCTCTAAAACCATGATTTAAATGACAACTTACTTTGGAAACTCCTAGCTGGTTTTTGTCTATTCACACTAATGCATGTTGTACCATCATCACCCACAGTGCAACAAATTTTAACTAGAGGTTTATCACTTTTAAGTCAATAAAAATAGAAGGAAATGTAACAGGCAAGAGAGGAAGAAATGCAACATTTAATATAGATCTAGATGCAGATATAAATATTGAATTTTAAGGCTTTATCCACCAGAAGCATTGTAAGGGAACTATACCCAGTCAAGCTCACATTTTGTTTGGGGTTTTTTTTTTGGTTGAGAGCTGAGGTTCAATTCCAGACACAGTTAAACTAATGCTCTGTAAACAATTTCCAGAGGCATTTGAACTGGGAGAAGCCTATCTGATCAGAGCTGAACACTTTATCACACACAACAGTGATAGTGATCTCATGACTTTAGTCAGCTGGCCAAGATTCTAGCTCAGTTTCTTCATAAATTTAAATCCTTTAGTGTTTCACATGGTACTTAGTGATGTAATGATTGTGGGTGCCCAACTAGAAATGTGTGTCGTTAAAATGTGTACGCAGAAAGTTAGCAAAAGAGCCACACAAACACTAAGGAGATGGGTTCTGGTAAAAGAATTCCTGTCATTGTCTGTATCAAATATAAACTAAACCATTACCATAAACTCCATGTCTAAGAGTGACTCTCTCACATGTGGTGTGCATTATGTGAGAGCATCGAAGATGATTCAAGTGTCTGAACATAAGCACTGCTTTTTTTGGAGGAATCCTGGCTAGCATCAATGGTACTTTAGGGGTGGAGAATTTGGCAGAGCTTTAACACTCTGACTACTACCCCATTCCCCTAAAGGGTTTATTTTTAAGCTATATATTTGATCCTGAATGTAAGAGAGCAGATCATTCAAATGCAGTTGATAGAAAAAGAAAATCCACCTTTACCATCAAGTGCTCTGACTTTTTTAGATTTACAGATAGGCTATTTCCTATGAAGTAATAACTAAGTAACAACAACAGTATCACAATTGCTCAATTCTTCCATGTATTGCAGCAAGAATCCTTGTCATTGGCACTTGTTCAGAGCAAAACAGCCAATGAAGCATACCCAGGGACATCAGAAAAATAAGACTTCCCAGCCCTGTGTTCTATGACACCCTCATGCCCATTGCTAATGTATTACAGACAATGTGTGCTTCACGGATCAGAATTCCTACATATATCCCGTATTTATCGATATCACCACGAACTGTTCCAGCCCTTTACCTACACTGCTTTATCTAACCTCTCACAAGAAAGGAGATATGATATGCATGGGTGGCCCCTCAGCTAAGTCAGCTCCAGCTGGTTGAACTAAATTTAGACTCAAATAGTTTAGGCAGGGCTCTATCCCCACAGCTCTGTGCGGCTGATACATGCAGAAGCTAAGACAGGGCAGCCTTTATTCTGGCTGTCCACTTGACAACAGTGAGTGAGGTGGAGGGGGTGGGGAGGGCGAAACCATTGCGCATCAGTAAATTGCTAGGTGGTGCCATCCATGAGTTGGGTAGATGAACAGATCTGTCTCTTCAGTGATTATGAGCAACGCAGAGTATTCCCTTTAAAACTGCCCTCATTGTTCAAAAGCCTGGAGGACAGCAGCCACAGAATAACAGCCAGCTTCTACCATTTTCTGAAAAGGTCCAGACTTTGGGTTAATAGTATTTCCAAAATAAATCACGTCTACACGAATCTCTCTAGACCCAGTGTCAAGAGAATCTCACCGAAAGGTTAATTAATATGCCCTTCTTTTAACTGTATGATCTTGGGCAAGCCATGTAACCCATCTGAAACTCAATTCCCTCTTTTATAAAGTGTATGTTGGGCTAACTGATCTATATTCTCCCATCAAGCTTTAAAATTAGATAATTCTAATGAAAATAAATGCAAAAATCTGTGACATATTTTGAACAGCAAAGCTTCCAAAATGTCCAAAGGAGCATGAGCAAAGGGATCTACATTCTCCACACGATCGTGCCACTTTCAACTTCTCACCTGCTGTTTGAGAACTTCCATTTCTGTTCTCATCTCCTCATGGCAGCACTCCATTTCAGACTTTCCCAAACAGTCCTCAGGACATGAAGAACACTTGATATTCAAGGCTTCCTGAAGAGCCTATGTTTAAGATAAGTACACAGTTGATCTAAGAGTTACCACATCCTACGAATTCCCCTATAATTCTTGCAATCATCTCAAATGCACCTGCAAAGTAGAATTTCATTTTTAATGCTACTTTCATGACTGAATAACTTTCTTCTTTCTGATTTTCTAGCATAGATCTATTGTTTTTCCCCAGAATCTCTGTCTTTTCTTCATGATGATGCTTATGCTATTCAACTCTCATTGGCTTTCAAAAAATATTTTGTTTTTTTTTTAAAGATTTTATTTTTTTCCTTTTTCTCCCCAAAGCCCCCCAGTACATTATTGTATATTCTTCACTGTGGGTTCTTCTAGTTGTGGCATGTGGGATGCCGCCTCAGCGTGGTTTGATGAGCAGTGCCATGTCCACGCCCAGGATTCGAACCAACGAAACACGGGGCCGCCTGCAGCGGAGCGCGCAAGCTTAACCACTCGGCCACGGGGCCAGCCCCCTCAAAAAATGTTTTAAAAAATTATTTTATTGAGGTCATATTGGTTTACGACATTGTGTAATTTCAGGTGTATATTATTATATATCAGTTTCTGTACAGATTGCATCTTGCTCACCCCCAAGAGTCTAGTTTTTTGCCATCATCATACATATGTGCCCCTTTACCCCTTTTGCTCTCCCCTGCTCAACTCTCATTGTTATTTCAGAGGGCTCTGACGTCGAGCCCCCTCCACCGAACCAATCATGAAAGGAAAACATATCTTCAGGCTTTCTCTAGATCTTCTGCTTCAATCAAATATACAGTCTATCAATAATGCTCAAACTTTAGGGAGCACCAGAATCACCTGGACAGGGAGCAAACGTGCCCATCTCTGGACACTACCCGCCCCCAGAGACCCTCAATCAGGCGGTCTGGGGATAAGGTCGGAGAGTCTGCCTTCCTCAAACGCTGATGCTGCTAGTCTCAGATGACATTTTGAGTAGTATTTTGCTATATAACCATGTCCCCAGTAGGAGAGGGAAACCCACAGCAATGTGAACCCGACAGATTCACAATCCGCTAGAGCTGCTGCACTGCTGCTCCTCTACCCTCCCTCCTCGCCATCCCGTGCCCGCCCAGCTACAGTCACATTTACTAGCCAGTAAAACATCCATTAACTCAAGACAGGGTGGAAAGAGTACTCTGCTTTCTTGACATCCAGTACAACCTGGTGTTTTCACCTTGAGGTGAGGAGGTGAAAGACATTAAGAGACACTTAGATTCACCGACAAGATTATCATCCTTCTCATTAGCGCATGGTGGTCTTACATATACTATAGTTTGACAGATATAAAAGACATTTCCTCTCTTCAGAAGACCTTGGTTCATGATGAGTTCAATAAAATGGCTGCCAAAAATTGTAATACAACACACCTCATCCTGGTGCGGTCTCAGAGCCCACCCACGGTATGGCTACTTGCTCATTATCGAATGAGTCTTCTATACAAATAGAAAAGGTTCACTTTCAGGGCTCCAAGAACTCATTTCCTTGGTGAGAATTTCTTTAATAGTTTCAATGATGTTTGCTTGATGATACTATTAGTAACTCACATCCCTGCATTACTAAACAATATGTTCATAAAGGTAGGAAAATAAAAGCAAATTTATGGGCTCGAATATGTGTAGACAGACTAGAAATTTCCCAATAGAATATCTTATAGTCTACGGATACTGTCTAGCCTGATGTAAATATCATTTTTCAGGAAGTTGTGTAAGAGAAACAAGAACTTTCTTCCTTCTCCAAGAAGAATTTAAAGAAACAACAAAAGTTGTTTAACAATTTGTTTTGTTAGAATTTGTTGCTAAGCTATATAGTTATAGAAAGTATCGTAATAGTTATAATTTAAAAAAACGTGTTAGTATTAGCCGAGAGAATCTAGGGTGGGGAAGCCAAGCGAGTCAAGACAATTAAATATGCTGCTTCTGTATCCTATACTTATGAATAGACTATTTTTGTGGGTCTTGTCATATTTGAATTTCCTGGTATACTTTTCATGCTATTTAGGCTTCTAGTAATTTTGCAAATGAGTCATAAATGAAAGGTGAGTCTAATAGACGTTTATTCCACCTTGGGGTTTTCCAATTTCCTTGAACAAACACCTGTAACCTATTCTAGAACAGTAATTTACCATCAGCACAGATATGCTAAACAGATCTACCCATCTCACAGTGGTGAGATGTTAGACAAATTACTTTTGCCCATGGGTGGCACTGGCTGACTAGCCTCAGGTAATTTCTCTCACTTTGGTTAGACATCTGGCTTCTCTTCAAGAACTTGATGAAAACAATGCCCTTGGGTATTTCCTTCAAAGCAAATAAGTTGAATTGAGTGCACATAGTTGTGTGAACTTCTGAGAACCATATGTTAATTACTAAACTGACACGCTACAAATTTCTGCCGAGTGAATGGGCCTGCAGACAGTCCACTTGTGCAAGTCGGGTGGGCCCCGATTTCCACGCTGTGATGGTCACTGAGCACAATCAGCTACCCAAATCGACATTTGGAGTAACTTCTATTTATTACAGTGGTAAAAAAGAAAAGAAAAATCTACAGTCTAAAATAGGAAAATAATTTCTTACATTTCATTAGACACAAATACATGAGCTAAATGAGAAATAATTCTTATCCTAGCTCATCACTTTATATCTACGTTTTCTAAGTGACAGTTTAAGGTATAGATGTCTGGGATGAAATCTTTTCTGGCTTGAAGCACCTTTTTATTTTTCCTCACTACTCATAAGTAATGTCTTATGCCGGTTAAAGAGTGAATCTTAGGGCCAGAATTGACTATTGCACACACTATGCACTAGCTAATTTAATTAATTAATTGATTCAGCCATTCATCTGTTCAACAAATATTTAAGAACATACTATGAACAAGGCCCTGTTCTAGGCACTCAGAATGCAGGAGTGAACAAATGAGAAAAACCCAGGGACACATTATGACAGTTGTCTTTGAAAGTCCCTTCCCCCAAATAAATATATATGAAAATTATATTTTTTAACTGCATTCTCTTAAAGATGAATATATTAATATTAATATGAAAATTTGTTGTTGTTGTTGAGGAAGTTTGCCCTGAGCTAACATCTGTGACAGTCTTCCTGTATTTTGTATTTGGGTACCCACCACAGCATGGCTGCTGATGAGGGATGTAAGTCCACACCTGGGAACCAAACACGGGACACCAAGGCAGAGGGCACCAACTTAACCACTAGGTCAGGCCAACCTCAAAAACGTTTTTTCAACATCAAAGTTCATTTTTTTCTTCTGATTTTAAGAGAAATGAAACATATTAATGGGCCACTAAAAGTATTGTGGGCCCTCAACACTGTGCCTACAAATGCCTGACAGAGAAGTTGACCCTGCAAAAAACCTATCCTCATAGAGCTTACAGTCAAGATGGGGAGACAGGAAACAAATAAGATAATAAATATGAGATATTAAACATACATTAGCAATAAATTTCAAAGAAAAATTAAAAAAATACTAGAGGTGGAGTCCTTTATACAAAAATCCTCTTTGGGAAGGTGACTTTTGTATAAAGATCTGAATTTTGCTCAAGTCAGTTTTTCTCATTGAGATTTTATGATTATAATCATAAGGGTTATAAAATTTTTACTAACTTTCAAAAAATTTTTGCTGACTATAAATACAGATACACAAAAATGAAGGGTGCACATGGACATGAGCAAAAAACCAGAGTTCTTGGCTGTTCTAATTTCTACAGGCCTTATATCCTTATGTCTACATTTAAAGAAGTAAATTAGAGGATAAAAGAAAGTTTATCAAACAATATATCAAAAATGGGAGAGATTTCAAATATAATCTCAGTTAACGTTAGTTCCTCTGATTTGTGGAGAATTTCTAGCAGAGAATAAAAGGGAAAATTCATTTGCCCTGAGTTTGTATCTCTGAACGTTGTTTTTCTCTCTGAGAGGATAGAGAAGTAAATTGTTTTCAAAGTCAGTCTCCACTTTCCCATTTTCTCCTGAATAACTTGTCCCACAAACAGGTCAAATACAGCATTGCATTTGTGAAGCACCTTGTCAACTATACACATACATGCTTAACACTTTGGGGATCTTTAAATGACACCTGTGATCACTAGTTAACTACAACATGGCACAGTCCAAAATACAGGCATGGAGCACGTTTTCAAGGCCAGTCAATCACCTACTCTTGTTTTAGAAGCAATTTCTATAACTTTGGTTAAGAAATATCTAGCTATCTAGATATCTCTAGAGATGCCTATCTCAACTCAAGCATAAGCTGCAAGTACTCCTGTGGGCCACATATGACGTGGCTCTTGGAAAGGCAACAGCAAAGGATTTAACTTTCTCCCTGAACAAGCCAGTGATCCCTTCCCCAGAAAATTAAGCTATTCGTCTGTAAAACAACATGTATACACACAGACACTCATGCATCATCCTTCTGCAGCATTTCACAGGTAGGTCCTCTGAATAGTTAAATTGGAGCAAAGGCATTAAACCACTTGGGTTTTCCTAATGGACGTACTCCCCCGCCCCCACCCCGGCCCTCTCTCCCCCCATTAAAGGTGAGTTTTATGCTTGTTCTCAGGAAGGCAGCCCTCTCAGCCTTGGGGTTGGCATTTAGCATGCTTCCATAGAGTATACATCACGCCCAGCTCCATAGTGACGATTTTAAAGAGCAGCCTGTTTCCTCAGGAAACTTCTGCGGTTGACCAAGAGATACGCTACTGTTCGAAAACACCCACTTGCTTTATGTGGTTCTTCGAACTAAAAAAGTGTTCTTACTGTTTTCTATAATTTCTCCTCATGTCTCTTTTCCATGATGATTCTTTGCATGGGCATGGATTCCTGAAGCCTCCTTAGCCAAGTATGGCTGAAAGATGCAGACAGGAGTCATTTATAAAATTATCGAGAAGCTCCTGGGCAAGCCCCCGGGCCCGGGAGCCACACTGCAGCATAGATTTTGTCGTGACTCTCAGTCAGGAATGTGCTCCTCATACAGGGACCTCTCCCCCGATCTCCCAGCCAGACCGGGCCTCATACCTTATTGAGGCGTTTTATTTCACATTCATAATGCTCCTTCTTCTTGTTCGCGAGAGCGTTTTTTTCCTTCAAGAGCTTATTTTCTTTCTTCAATTCGTGTAATTCTTCATTGAGACTCTCCTTTTCCTTCTGAAGTAAAGAGCAAGAAAACAAAAGCAAAATCAATAAAATTCACATGAGATGATATTGTAGGAATACTTCTGAAATACAGTAAGAACAGGACCTGCTGGATTTTCACACAACATTCCATCTGAGCAATATTCTGTGGGTGGAGGATGGGGTTAGGATAGAGGAAACCTTCCTTTTATCCCTACTGCCACTAACTCTTGTGATCCCAGAAGAAGATACCAAAACCCCCAATCTTCTCGTTCAAAGGTCAAATGGGTCATCAGAACAAGCTAGCTCCCATGTACAAGGTGACGGGTAAGTGACTCGGTAAAAGTAACTGAAAGTTGTAAAAAGAAAAAAGTGTCACTGCAACAAAAAATACTAAATATCTTGCACCCCAGTCCTGCATCCTTCTGGAATGGAGAGAGGGAGAAAAGAAGGTAAAACTTCAGGCAAAAAAGACCCTTTGGAGCACTGTTTTGTTGTGATCATTACTTTTAAAAGGCAGAAATCAGCTAGGCCAACTGCCACCAGGCTACCATGTTTCAGATCACCTTCAAGGAATCCAAGGGCAGCCTGGTGACATAGTGGTTAAGTTTGTGTGCTTTGCTTTGTCCGCCCAGGGCTCACGGGTTTGGATCCTGGGTGTGGACCAACCGCTCATCAAGCCATGTTGTGGCAGTGTCTCACATACAAAATAGAGGAAGATTGGTGCAGATGTTACCTCAGGGACAATCTTCCTCAAGCAAAAAGATGAAGATCGGCAATAGATGTTAGCTCAAGGCCAATCTTCCTCACCCTCCACAAAAAAGTGAAAAGAAAAAAGGAATCCAGTGTTTTAAATAATTGAAACAAAGTTAGTTGCTCAGACACTAACAGGCTCTGGATTCAGACAGCATCTGAATATTTATATATTATTATATATATTATTTTACATATTATATATAATATATATTGTATATCCAGTTTTATATTCTGAATAGAAAACTTTTTGTGGAGTGAATTAGATTCTTAATGAGATGGAGATTTTAACCTGGTAAAAGAAATATTCCAGAATTTAGCTAAATCAAAATGAGAAAATAGTTAATGTATATGTTAATGTATGATATTTTAGTAATTAATATTTCCCAATACAATAATGAGATTTAAGAAATCTACTTTTGGGGATTCGTTTCCTTTAAAAGTGAAAACATTTCTATTTTCTTTTATTTAAATAGAGAGCCTATACGCTTAGAAAATGAATCAATCGTTTTCTAATTTAGCATAATTTAAGAGAAAATTACTTCAACTAGAAAATGGTCCCAAGTGCATGAGGGAAAATTGCCACGATTCCTGATCAGGGTGAAAATGGAAAAGGAAAGGGTGGCTGCATGGCACAGAGGGAGGGGGTCAGCCTCGTTTTCCTCTGACTCGCTGTGGCAAAGATGTCCTTAGCAAGATAGGAAAACCCGGACTGACACCGTCTGAGGGTTTTAGACACTGCCTTAAGATTCGTGCCAGTTTTAAAACACAGCCAAAACCTGGCAACATCAGTCATAAGACTTCACTCGAGAATATTCACACTTCTTGTTTTTTCTTAACATACCTAAAAAAATGAGAGACCCTTAAGGTTTTCCTCCCACTTTTTTTTTTTCTGCAATATTCATTAAGTCCAATAACTGAAAGTAAAATCAGGAATCCTCCTTAGGAGAAACTGCCTCCTCAGCGGCCACAGTGCATTTTCCCATGTACCAAGTTATCAATTTTTGCAAGCCATCTGACCTCTACTCCTCAGCTTTCTCATCTTTAAGATGGCTAAAATATTTTCCTCCCAGGTGGGCTGAGAATGTCAAATCAGATGGTGAGGCTGAAGTACTTTATAAAATGTTATACTTTTACGATTACAAAAGCAATAGCTATTTGCAAAGCTCTCTGTAACCTGAAAAGCAGCTATACGAATGCAAGGTATTATCATATTACTATTAACTAATAAAAATAATAATTATGAGTAAAAGCAAAAGAAAAAAAATTAATTTCCTCCTAGGCTGAAATGCCCTGGAAAGACAGCAAAGCTACGGATCAGCTCTCTGCTGGCGGTGCCCGGCAAAGCGTGGCTTGCCTGTTTGTGCAACAAAGGAGGAAGCGAGAGGGCATCTCCTTCCCTTTGACTCCAGAGAAGGGGCCCTTATCTACGGCTTTCGGGCCTTGCGTAACCACTACACCCTCGCACAGTGGTCTCTGCTCGGCAGACTTGATTTTCCTAACAGTAGGTTTTGAGCAGCAACCCCGCCCCCGGCTGGCGCTCGGCCCGCCCACCTCCTCGCGCTGTCGCCGCTCCCGGGCCGCGTCGCGCTGCCCGTCGCTCTCTCTCTGACTCTGCTGCCGCTCCTTCTCGTGTGTGCTGAGGCATCTTTCTGCGGCGACCAGTTTCATTTGCAGCTCTGCGACCTGAGGAAGTCGTTCACAGGCAGTTGCAGGTCCCTCTTCGGAAGCCCACACACCCCGAGATTTATTCCCAGACCATGCCCTTGGGGACAGAAACGCCCCACACCTGGGCGTCCCCAGAGGAGAGGTTCTACTTTCCACCGCCCCTAACAAAGATCAGGATATTTGCATGTAAAAAGGAGCTTCCGCTACCGGATAAATCAAACACCAAACAGCCTCCAGCTCTTTCCTCCCTTCTCTAAACCACACCACTTCCAGGGAGCATAGACTTAGCCCCTAGACTGGGGAGCTTCCAAGCTTGTCATTCTCTTCTCAACCCTCAAGAGGCTCCGTGCCTGATCTGATTCTAGGGGTCGGGGATAGGCAATGTGCCTTACACCAGAGCGGACCTGGCCTTTAACTCATCAGTAACCTGCAGTGCTTGAACTGCTACTAAAGGCCAGATTAGAGGTCACAGTGACAACGTCCAGTGAAAGAAGGCTTGGAGACGGTGCTTCATCAGAAATGAGAATTACACCCATTGTTAACCCCAGGTCTGCACACGTCTGCAAGTCATTCAGGAAGGCAGCTTCGACATTTTCTCTGGGATCATGGTCTTTAAAGTTGGAGACCCCAGAGCTGCCCAGACTGAATATTACAAGGTGGTCTGACCATGGCCTTCTGTAGTAGGAACAGTGTCCTGCACTTTCTAAATTTAATACTTCTGTGTATCAAAATGGGGAAGAAAAGAGCAATACTGCTATATTACTCACTTGTGGTCAGATTTCTTAATGCTGAATTATTTAGGAGAATTTACTTTCTCTTTTCTCTCTTTGAACATGGAATGATTTAAGATTATAAATGGATTTTTACATATTAAAAGATATTTTCTCCAAAAAATTTCTTTCTCATCTGCTTCTTGATATTGGACTTGCTTTAGAGAGAAGCTGGGACACCCGTTTTCTCTCCCACTTTCACTGTTAGCACTGTTGTTTCTTTATCTGTGGGAAATAGCCCTTGCTGTCTAATTAAAGAATTAGAACTAGCCTGGCATAAAACATTGTGAACTTTAAACCATATCTCACCTTGCATGTAACCTTGTGTGTTTATGACACTAGCAACAAGGCCGAGGCCAAGATACTCTGTGAGCTGTGATAAATGTGCATAAAAACTCTAGAAACATCTCTAGAGGCTATTTTTAGTATCTTTCTTTTGCCAAGCTCAAGATGATTCACTGATACCGTTCATTAATCTTCAGCACCAAGAGGCCAATAATGCACTCAGCACCCTCCCCCCCATCATTTTTCAGCGGTTGTCTACCCACAGATCTCCTTTAGCTGAAATCAACGAGAATCTTCACATACTTGGCCCCACCAGATTATTGATTAAAAACAAATACCCAACAGAGAGAAGTTTTTACCTTTCTTTTATATAACTCTTTCATACTTCTAAATTGCTGATCCCATTGCTGGTTAACTTCCAGGAGCTGAAATTATCGAAATTTGGTAAATCAACAAAGGATTCTGTCCATTTGGAAATTTGGCCAAAATGAAGTCACTTTTTGCGGTTGCTGAGATTTTGGAAGCCATGGGTGAAGACAGTATTCCTTCCACCAAGTTCTGGCTGGGCTGAGATGACTTAACTGAACACACTCTCCCCTTTTCATAATTGATTCACGTATGAAAAACTATTAAGTCTTAGGTATATCCTAACTACTCAGATGAAGGGTTTATCAACAACATTTAACTTTGCTTGGTTATTGGAATTTGCATCTTCTTTGTTTAATCCAACCATAATCTGGTAAAAATGTGTAAGTACTGATGATTTTCTATAAGATTTATTAATATACAAAGGGTCTTTTTCCCATCATTTCCATATTTTTCTATGTGCTTACACTGATGATTTCAATGAACTATTTCTTCCAGCTTTAGAAGAGTAGTTTATATTAACAACTTCCAAACTCCATTAACTGATCATCATTTGTTTGCAGTATTGTGCTTTTTAAAGTCAACACATGATTTGTAATGTATACTCAACAAATAGATAATATCACCCTTTTGAAAGTACAGATTTTCAAAGAATAATAGTTTTGTCATAAAACACTGTTTAGAAATAATGTAAGTTGCAACCAATTTGGAAGTTTTTGAACTATGTGCTAAATAGAAGGAAGAAAGAACACTATGACCTGTGTTGTAGTTTTGTCGTAAGGGAAGTCTGCAACTTCCTACATCAAGAGAAATTCCAACACTTTTCAATATGGGACAGACGCTCAGAAGACAGTCAAAATGACTAAAAAATTGCAAGACTTTCTCCTAATTACAAAACAAAATATCTAATCTAGAAAGGCAGTTACTAGGTAAATCTTTTTTTTTTTTTTTCTGCTTTATCTCCCCAAACCCGCCCTGCACATAGCTAGGTAAATCTTATATTGGAAATAGACATGGGTATTTAGTGTAAGACTATATAATATTGTTATATAAAGATAGCAGATCTGTTGGCATTTTAGAGATTAAAATTTCTTTGCTGTGGTAACATTACTCTGCTACAGTAATTTTCCAGAAAGGCACAATACTTTATGCAGTATCAAAGAGGAGTAGAAAGCATCATAGAAGAGAACATGAAGGATGTAATATATAGAATGATTTAGAAGAATTACAAAGTCGATATCATAGTGCTAAAATCCTTACGCTTTTCACCTCTTACTCTGTTAAGAAGAATAAAGAGATTCTAACATTCTTTTGACTCAGAAAAACAAATTCAAAACAACACCCATCACATTCCCAATGATATTTTAGAAACAAACATTTTTTATGATAAAGCTTCTTAACCCCTATGAGGTTGGATGCTTAACTCATGAAGTCATAGCACCTAAGTCCACTGAACTTAAAGTCTTTGACAGTATAAGCTTCAAGGTGTGTCAAGTTGCAAGACATAAAGGGCACAAGTGATAATCTCATATGGTCCAAGTGGAGGAAACATCTAAGTTTTGAGAAAACTGAGATTATAATAATCAGATTTATGACTCTGTCATTTTTCATTCATTTGCACGAACACTGAGAGACTAAGTAAGAGATATATAGGCGAATAAGACAAAAGCATGTACTCTCAAAATAATACAGTCCAGTATCCTAGAGATAAATACTGTGATCCAAGAACAAAAATAAAAGGTACCAGGTGATTCACTCTGTTTTATTCTCAGCATTAATCCATGGCACATGTTGCTTTAACTAATATTTCTAAATTACCTCTTTTCTTTGTTTTTCCAAGCACCTTATCTTTTCCTCAAGAGGATTTGTCAAGTTCTTTCTTCTTGATGATTGAGTCCACTTTAAAAAAAAAAAAAGAGTGAAACAAAATAGTCTAAAAAATAAACAAGAGAAATGCTGCCCTTCACAAACTCCATGTATTTGGTCAACTCTCATGTTGTGATTTATAAAAAATATCTTATTCTAGCAGTAACAATCTTCATGATATAGCCCTTCATAGAGACCTGTTGATGAATATGATTTATATTATATTTTAGACTCCTTTATATGAATTAAGTACCAAAATAATTCTCTAATAAATTATAAATGTATCTATATAATACTTAAGCAAGAAATGAGGATTTCATGAATTTGGATTTCAATCCTTTTCCAAGAAAATGAAAATTCAGAGTATAATGCATATAGAAATTGGGTCAGTTTCATGGACATTTGTTAGGTATTTACATAGTAAACATTTCTTAAAAATCATTTTTGTAGGTGTGCCCATGATCTGAAGAGCAGTCCTGGGGAAAGTCAGAGGACTGATAGAACCATCAAGAAAAAAAAGACTAAGACATACAACTAAAAGGCAGCAAATTGATTCTAAAACTACAATAAATTAGCTACCTCAATGACAATCACACAAATATGTTATAGAGGTGGGCATAGATTATCTGGTATTGTGTAATTAATGTTAACTAGCCCTTTGAATAAAGCCACTAGGTTACAAATTTAGGTTAATGATAAATCATTGGCACAGTGAAAAGGTTAACCAACTTTCTTCTCAGTTTCTTTTTTTTTTTTTTCAGGGGTGGGAGTATTCATTTAAAGAAGCACAAAAGCTCTGGAAACTGCCTGCCATCTGTCGAAATGGACCACCCACAAAGCTCACTTAAGTACTGTTTTCTCTATTTTAACTCAAGAGTCTTGTTACCATCTCATCTCTGAGTCATACAAGTAATACCATGAAGCATTTGAAGAGGTTAGTTCCTGAATCTGCTGTTCAGTTTCAGGCTCAGTAGTTACTGTGGACCATGAAACTGCTTAAAGATATCCACGAACAATTAAGAAATATTTTCAAAAGATGTTGGCCTTTCCCGGAAACGTTTATAGGAAATGCTCTTTTGCAATCAAGTTGGGATTTCAAGGACTTTTTTCATTAGAAATGATTTACAAAACGATTTTTCTATCTTTTCTCTACTTACCTACGTCTCGCTCAATGTTTTAGAGTTTGATGATATTTTACATCTCTATAGATGCCATTCTGGGTTGTCTGAGCTTCTTTCTATTCAGACCCATGTATATTAAGACCACATTTAAAAAAAAGACATTCTTCTGTAGGTCAACAAATTCAGAATGTTTATACTTGTTTCTGACCTCAAGCTGGTTTGGCTAAGTGCTAGAAGTGACATCAAAATCCAGGGAACAGGTATAATTGGGCTCTCCCTTCTTTAAGAAGACTTTCAAGAGACTGGACTCATTCTGGATCAGAAGACTAAGTATTAGGTATCTTTGACCTGGAAAACACTGTGAGCCAATCCTACTTGGTGTGTCCTGAGCTTAGCAAATCAGAGGTGCAGTGAGACTGGATTCTACACCAGTGGTTCTCACCGCAAGAGTGCATCAGAGTCTCCGTGAGAGCTTGCTAAACATAAGGTACTCTGAAACTGAATCAGAATTTCTGAAAAGGGAGCCATAGCAACTCTGTTTTCTTTTTAATAGACTTCATTATTTAGAGCAGTTTTAGTTTCACAGCAAAATTGAGTAGAAGTACAGGGATTTCCCATATACCTGCTGCCCTCACACATGTGTAGCCCTCCGAATTATCAACATTCCCCACCAGCGTGGTACATTTGTTACAAGAGATGAACCCACAGTGACACATCATTATACCCAAGTCCGCAGTTTACATTAGGGTTCACTCCTGGTGGTGTCCATTCTATGGCTCTGGGCAAATGTATAATGACTTGTATCTGTGATTATAGTATCATACAGAATAATTTCACTGCCCTAAAAGCCTCTACACTCCACCTATTTACCCCATCTCTGTTTTTAATGAATTTCACAGGTTATCATGATTCATGCTAAAGTTCAAGATTCTCCCATTGCACACCATGTTTGGGAACATGGATTTGGAGTCCTCAAAAAGTCTTTTTTCTATTTGGGATATGAACGAAAAATCTGTGACCAGCAAACATTTCTATGACCCTGCCTTCTGGGAATCCAGATTAGGAGTAATCAGAGAGTGTGCATTTTTTCCCCATATATAATTTTCTCTGGAAAAATTATGAAATATTTTGACCTTTGATTTTTATTTTATAAATAAGAATTATCGAGAAGTTAGACACTAAATCTGCAAAAGAGAGCATGTGCACATGATAATAGGAATGGATTGTAAGCCATAACTGTATCACCAGGGGCTTCTCTGGAGATTAATCAACATTTTCCCATGGTTCCTATGATTTAGGTGTGTATTAAAATGAAGCAAAATCAATTAAACACAAAGTGTGGGGAGAACTTTTCATTTGTATTTGCTTTCTTTCCAGTTGCTAATGAAGGCATCTGATACTGCAATAAATACAAAGATGTTTAGTCACTGGTCCTACCAAGGACCCAATTATAGAACAATTACTCCCTTAAAATGCAATCTATGTTCAAAATATCTGGGCATTTCTTTCTCAATTACCATAAGACCCAGACCAGCTTCTAAGATATTCAAGTTCTGATACTGCTAAATTAAATACCTAAATGAACAAAAGAGCCTCGTTCAGTTTCCTATTATATCTTGGTTATCTCTAAAAAAAAAAAAAAAAAAAAAAAAAAAACTTGAAAGAAAGCACTTTCATTCATTTATTCATTTAATTAGTAAGTATCTGTTGCAGTAACCAAACAAAGACTATGGTATTAATTGTAAGTATTTTACTATGGATACTTTATTGCTGTAATATATTTATTTCTAACCATACTAATATAATATTCTTTTTAAATTTTACATTGAACCAAATTCCTCTAAAACAAGAGCCCAATATGAAACCCGTAGAATGGGGAAGCTGAAAGGATAGGATTTAGTTTCTCACTTTGTAAAAGAAGAAATGAGGCTCTGAAGTGTCAGAGGAAATGCAGTGGTCACCAGATATTGTTTCTTTGCTGAATAACATTGTTTAAAAATGTAGAGAAGATCTTAGCTAAGGAAAGCAAACCAGCCATTTCTACTCTTACTGATCATCGCATAATTAGCCATTAGAAATGTTGTCGATACTAGACATGGTCAATTAATCCTCTAGAAAAGTGTTCTTACCTCTGCGTGCTCCGTAGAATTTTCTGCTGCACTCATTCTAGTTGGGCCCTGTCCAAAATGTGCCATGGAAGCTGTTTTTCCTGGAGTCTTAAAAAGCAGAAAGAAAAAAGAAAGAAAATGTCTCTGACGGTGTCTTTTACAGTGAGACCAAATATACAAAACTTTAAGAAGACCACACAGACGGTTAAGTCATGATAGAAAATAATAGCAATAGTTTTTCATTAAACGTGAACAGAAGTGACTCTGGGTGTGAATTACACAGAATAAGGTTATAGGCGCAGCAACTGTGATTTTTAACTTTTCTTCTCTTCCAAATAGGGATTTCCCAGGATGTCCCAAGCAGGCAGGCTGTGACTAAGACACAGGCACATAAGCCTTGCTATGGTATGTAAATTGTCCTTCCTTTACTGGCAGTTTCTCCAGCTGGAGGAGGAAGTTACTGCAGAGAGCCTGGGAAAACCAAGTCTTTCCTCAGTAGCCGAACTGCCATAACTTCATTGTACTTCCCAGAGCAATTAGGTAACTGTTGACTTTTTGACAACTCGGTTACTTGCTTCTCTAAAGGCAGGATTTTCTGGCAATGCCTTATAAATGTGAGCTTAGCTGTGTGAAACTGAATGAGTCATACATAATTCTATAAGTGCTACTAATTCTTATGGAACTAAAAGAGAAACAAATCCATTACAAAGAAAATGGGCATTGTTTGCAAAACTAATCTTCTATTTTGGCAGAAAGTTTAAACTTGCTTCTTGAGATTAAGATTGTCTTTTCCATAGGTCAAGTCCAGATTTTTTCCCACAACTCATTGGAAGTTAAATATTTTTTTCCGCACTAACATTTTAGCTTTAATTAGTTGCCTTGTCATTTTACAGCGCCTTGACGTAGTGGAGCACTCGATAGGGAGTGCAGATAAAAGCTAGAAAGACGGATGCTCAGAGCTACACGAACGGGCCAGGATGGAGCAGGAGACCTCTCTCTCTGGACTTGGAGGAGAGAGAGCAAAAGAAAAGGCAGGAATACAAAAAGGAAAGAATGTGCTGCTGAAAGGAGAAAGGAAAGAATTTACAGTTGATCATATAACTTACATTTTTCTTTAAACCTCCCTATGAGATATCCACGTATAAGCAGGATAAATCCTAAAACTCCTGAAATTCCAACTCTTTAAAAGGGAATGAATGGGTGTCCAAGATTTGGCCCTCCCTTTCCTCCTTCGTGTCGTCCACCACTCTCCAACACTCCCTGTGCTCCAGCCGTTACTGAATTCCCTCCCTTTCCTGAAATGAGTCAGGCATGCTTAATACGTGCTGCTCTGTCTGCCTGGAACATTGTCCTCTCTGGGCCTCCCTCCTATCTGGTAACCTGGAACACCTAGCTCATGTCTCTCTTGCACCCTGACTTTATCTGACCTCCTCTAACCAGCCAAGCAAAGCTTATTTAAAACAGCTTATTTACAATAGCCTATTTACATGTCCATGTCTTCACCTCTGTGTCCACAATACCATGGCACAGAGTAGGTGTTCAACACGTTTTGCTGAAGGAACAAGTTGATGAATATCTGCATATCAAGTTTATGGACTTTTTGCTGGTTTGTGTGTGTGTATGCGTGTGCGTGCACGCGTGTTTACTTTCTGCTCATTTCTTGGTCTGTTTTAGGGGTATGCTTGAGTGAAATGGAGTGATGTTTCCTTTAAGGCAATATCCAAAAATACAAGTGGGAATCAAATTGTTCAGAGTTGTACAAGTAAAAGTTATGACTCACATATGATCTGATTTTAGGGGATATAAGCAGAGATTTCCTGGAGACTGACACTTCATTAACACTAAAATCTGCTCATCAGAAAAGAAAAAAAAAGACAATAAGGTAAAAATATAGTTCAAGGTTCCCTTCAGCCTTATCTGTGTATTTGGTAATAGTAACCCAGTGGATGTGGTAACACTGACCTAGAGAAGTGATTTGAAAGAACACTTTCTTGCCGGGAAGTACTGTCCTTGCCACTGTTGTCTTCTGGGTCTCCTCCGTGCAGGGACCCTGACGTGTGCTCAGTGTTGCAGCACGTCATGGTGTGATGGCTTCTATTGAACGGAAATCCTATATCTTTGCATTTTCCATTACAAGTTCTTTGCCTCTTCTGCAATGCAGTTTAACAGCGAACAGATTTTCTGTTAGCTCCAGAGAGCCATGTGTGATTTATGAATAAACAGTAACTCTTCTGAAGAGCCCCACGTTTGCTTTGAGAAAAAAGGAACTTGCACTAGGATAGTCCTAGGAATACAGTGGATATTTTCTGTTACATGTGCCCCCATCGCCTCACTTCCACCCCCTCACATGTGCTGTATACTTTGAGAGTCTGGCTTGTAGTCAAGCATTGTTTCACGAGAAGTCTTACTAGCTGCAATAACTCTCAGAGAAACAGACACTTCACGCCATGATTCCAAGGCGATTTTGAAGAGTCCTCATTTCTCAAGTGACTAAAATCTCATATAGAGCAAAATAACCAGCAAAGAGAAATATGGTGAAGGAAAGGATGAAGGAACTGCCAATCTCTGGTCTGTAACTATCATTCGAGTTGATAGTTCTCAAAATTAGTCCAGGAGGAGAGCATCACATTTCTGTACATACTTGGACGCATTCTTTGGCACGTAAAATAAACATGGCTTTTTCTTTAATTTTCTTTTAGAATGGGGGTTGAAAAACCTCCTTTGCTTCCTGAATCTATTTGTATGAATTTTTAGGTGAATGTACTATCTAGGTCAGAGAGAGGGTATCTAGTTGCTACTGAAAGACTAACTCTAGAATCAGGTCATCTGGATTCCTATCTCAGTTCTGCCGTTCTCTATTTGTGACTCTGGGCATGGTGTTGAAGGCCCCTAAGCCTCAACTTCCACATTTGTAAAATGGGGAGAGTGATAGTGTCCTCTTCCCAGGGTTGCAGTCTGTGATAATACATATAAAGAGCTTAGATATTAGTAATAATATGACCTTAAAGATAGGGCCATCAATCAAATTACTTATGCAACAAATAATATGACACATGAGAACGGTCATCAGTCATTTATGCCTCACTAACTATGTGCTTGGCACCGAGTGGGTTCCAAATGAAACTAAGCAAAAGTTCCTGCCTCCAATGAAATTAATATAGATATACCTATACATACACAAATGTGTGTGCATGTGCCTGCTTGTAAGAATTCAGAGGCGAGAGAGCTCATTCTCAGCTTTAATCGTAATGGGACAAGTTGGAGTTTCTGCTGGGCCTTGAAGGGTGGATAGGATTCTAATAGATGGTGAAAGCTGAGATATATTGCCATGAGGGGAGCACCTAAAAGGGAACAAAGATGGACAAACCTAAGTACAAAGGATTCTAGTAAGCCCAGTGTAACTAGAGTAGGGTCTATGTGGTATATCTAAAGTTGATTTGGATCAAGTTGTTCAAGGCTTTAAATTCCAGATGAAGAAATTTAGACTTTCTTCCATAGGCCATGGGGAACCACTGAAGGGGAGCTATCCCTTGAACAAAGGGATTACATGATCAAAGTGGCTTTTTAGTAAAAATAAACCTGAATATGTGCATTGTGTACTAAATGGGTGAGGTTGACAACTGTAATACCACTTAATGGATATTATCAAAAGGAGTACTCGAAATACTTACCAACTCGTGGTAACCAAAATATGGTAACGACTTGTGGTAATCGGTTCACCTGGGGCACTCAAAATGGACCACACCTCTGAACCCCAAACTCCTGTTTTAATTGCCTACTTGCTGTCCCTCTTTGGATGCTTAATACGCAACTCCTTCCTTGCTTGCAGACAATCTATTTCCTGATCCCCACAAAACTCGTCTTCCCGTCAAAATCAATGACAACGTTCATGCTCCAGGCTCAAAATCTTGGAGTCATCCTTGACTCCTTTTTTTCTCTCACAGCCTGTATCCAGTCAATCTGAACATTTTGTAGGTGCTTTGAAAATACATCCAAAAGAAGAACAGTACATTGCCGCAAGAGCTTGGCGCTTCCCAGTTTAATGAGAGAGTGGTGAGGTGAAATAAACATGCCTTTTAATAACTTTTTCAAAATAGGAACTTTAATGTTTGCTTCTTGATTTTATTCACATGAAAATTTGTAAGAGAGCATCCAGTAGTGACTGATATCTGTCTCTGTGTCAAATCCTAGTTCCATCATTTACTAGTTTTGTGACCTTTGGCGAGATGCTTAGCATCCTTGGACTGACCAAGACACCATCATTTCTTATCTGGAATATTGCAATAACCTCATGGCCTCCCTGCTTCCACTCTTGCTCCTCCTCCATCTATTATCAATACAGTAGCCATTGTGAGTCTTTAAAAATACATGATTTCATGTCACTCCTCTGCTCAAAACCTTTCAGTGGCTGCTCCTTTAACCTGTCATACACACTCCCTGTTTTCTCTGCATAGGTCTTCCCCTAGATACCCACATGGCTCCGCCCCTCACCTTCAATAGGTAATTGCTTACACATCACCTGTTACTGAGTCCTTACCTGGCCTCCCTGTTTAAAATTGCTGTCTATCCCAGTACTTTCTATCCACTCTTCCTGCTGCATTTTTCCATAGAACTATATAAAATACACTATATGCTTTTTCTTTGTTCATTACCTCCCATCATTAGACTATAAACTCCATGATAGCAATTTTTGCCTGTAAATGTTCATTCTATATTTCTTGAACCTAAAATAGCACCAATTATTTTAGAGCCTATGAATGTACACATAGTGCTTTGACACATAAAACCCCCTCCCCACCCAAAACTAGATCGATAATGTTGTTGAATCAGGTACCTTCTCAAGAGATCTTAAAAGATCTGAAGACCAGAAACTTCACCTTCTTGGCTTGCAAACTAGTAAATCACTTCTCTTTCGTACCTGAAGCCTGGACTTGGACTAGGAGAGTCATGTGAGAGGCATGTCCCCAATTCTGTAGCCTCATGGGGCATGTAAGCTTGTGTCCCTGCAGCTTGGAGCCCTGAAGCAGCTCTCCCATGCAATACAGAGATGTTGCTTGCAGTCTGTTTCCACTACACGCTTGTAGTTTTCGTGCACATCAGATACATTCTAGGGCAAACTGGCTTTCGCTGACTAGTCTGTAGTCTTCATGAAACTTCCATGTCTAAAGATTTCTCAGCGCTGCACAAAGCAGTAAACAATCTGACCCAACGTAACCATCAGCCCTTCTGTGAAGTCTTCTTGGTTCTCCAGAGCAGGGTACTTACTTCCTCCTTTGTGATACCAGGGCGCTTTGTGAAACACCAATTCCAGCATTTATTGTAAAACAGTCATGAATTCTATGTAACTGTCTCTCCTGAGAGGCTGTAAGCTTCTTGAAGGTAGGGTCAGTATCTATCGTTTTAGCCTTAGGAACTAACATAGTACCTTCAGAGTACAGAGTAGTGATACACACATTTTTATTGAATGAATCTGTTTATGTAGGAATCTTAAGTAGGAAATCATAGCACATCTCTGCTTCTCAGGACACAGCCAAGAGGAGAATGACCACAGAGATACAGAAAGCTTTATGTTTTGTTTCCAAATCAGGAAGGATCAAGTTGGAGTACCAATCCATTTTTCAAAACCCATTCTGTTTCAGTGTATTTTCTTTTTGTTCATTTTATAGGTAAATATTTCACCCTTTCCTATTTCGTTTATGTGATCAATATTATTTCGTCTCCATACAAAGCCCCTTAGAAGTTGCTTTTCTCCTATTCTTGGTTAACATTTAATGAATACACAATATAAATAATTATACATGCCATAGGGGAAATTTTAAAAGGCATAAATGTGGTCTTCAATAATATTGCCTATATTTGCACAGTGCTTTATTACATCTGAGATAAGCGATAGGTTAATATCTTGAAATATTAACTGATGACCCTCCCTACCCCAAACACACACTGCCTTTCGTTTCATGTAACTATTCCTTTTTTTTCTCAGTGGGAGATATCTTTTGCCTTGGGGCTGTTTGTCAGAGAATGCAAAGGGAAAAATAGCCCCTGTTTAGCCTTTGAATTTCAAAATAGACTCTCCAAACGCTAGAGACCACCTTGAAAACCAAAGCTTTGAATTGCAAGAGCTGGTGTTTCTAAAAATAATACATTAAAAAAATTTTTCTTAAAGACTAATTCCTTTTGTGCAATTTATTTTGAAATGGATTGATGGATGAAAAGAGGGATAGGTGGATGGATAGATATGTGGCAAACAAGCAGAGGAAAACATTAATGGTAAAATCTAGGTGGTGGGTGTATGGGTGTGCATCACAAATCTTTTCAACTTTGCTATATATATATATTTGAAATTTTCATGATAAAATGTTTGAGAAAAAATCAGAATCAAGGCATAAAAACTTATACCATAAACAACTGATAGAAAAGAGGGTAGCTGAATTTATTCCTTACCTCTTCCACAACCTCTCTCCTTTAGAAGAGCAGGTAAAGGTTTGATGGCCTGAGAGAAAATGAGAAAAGCCTCAGGGAAAAAGAGTATTTGAACATCCTGAGTCCTTGTAAGGAAACTGAGCCCTACTCCGCCACTGCTGGGGACTCATCCATCATCTATGGAACTGCCCAGACTGAACATGGAAGAGCAGAGGGAGTTTCAACCTCACCCCCGGGGTTAAGTGTGGGGAAGGGGCATGTCTTGAAGAGAATTTCTCCATGCCACCGTGGTACACAGCTGAGACCTGTGGATGTCTAGTTAGAGAGGTTCTGAGATAGCTAAACCTCAAAGTGGTGTGGAACAGGCCAGAAATTTCCTATGTTCCTGAGAAGGATGCCAAGGTGGTTAACAGAGGTTAAATAGATTTAAGGAGGCTTCACCATCAAATTGAGGAGGATGCAGTATTTACCACATGGCCTGAGGTCAGGAGACAGGATGAGTGACCTGGAAGCTTCAGTGATTGCCAGTAAGGATATAGGCCAATGAAAAGACCATAAGGAGAAGATTATATCAATGCCAATGGCAGTGTGAGGTGGTAGATTATTGTAGCCCAGATGCCTTTACCCTAAAGTTGCCAGAAAAATACAGGACATCCAGATAAATTTGAATTTTTGATACAGTGAATTTTTTTTTTATATAAGTATGTCCCAAGCAATATTAAGTTGTTGATCTGAAATTCAGACTTAACTGGGCATCCTGTATTTTTACCTGCCACATCTGGCAACCCTACTTCACCTGGGTTTCTTCACAAAATCTGCTTCACAGACCCTAGCTGCTGTTATGGGAGAAGGAGAGAGAGCAGAGAATTCCTGAGTATGACTGCATGGAAAATATAAATTGCCTGAGAAAACACTGAAGTGACAGAGATTTCCTGCAATCAATAGATTCGATTATCTTTTAAGTGTCAACATGGGGGTCCTAGACTGAAACGAAATTCAGTTTAGAAAACAAAGAAAAATCACAATGTAGCACACATGAATTCTGTGGTGTGAAACTTTTCATCTGCTTCAATTTGAACTTTATGACCACTCTGTGAGCTTGTTAGGAGAGGCAGCTTTGATGTTAGCAACGATTAAGTTGAAATTCAGAGATGCTAAGTGACAGACATGCCCAAGTGGCATGACGAGCGAGTGGCTGAACCCATGCCAGAACTCACTTAGCCCCCCTGGCTTATTCCCCACAAAGAACCTTTCACCTATGCGGGCAGATATGAGTAACACAGCTAAAAATTATTGGATAAAGCATCATTTACTCGTTTGATGCAGGAGCCTGAGCCATTAAGGAATATAATTCAGGAGAGTTTCAAGGGGACTGAGCTTTCCTGAGGGCTAGATATGAGCTGATTCGACCTCCGAGGTCACACCCGGACAAAATCGTACCAAGCCCTACCACTATTTGCCTAGAGACTCTACTCCCAATGACTCGTGGTCAGAAAAGAGAAATTGAGCCTTTAAAAACGTTCTCTTCTCTGCAAGGACAATAATCTCTGATCACTCAGTATCGATGCAGATCACTTTGCTTTTCTCTTGTACTTTGCCATGTGCTGACCTTTCCTTCCTTCATGTGTGCCTTCTTATAATAACTATTCATGGATTATGGATTGGGATTGGGTTCTGTGCTAAGTACTAGGATATAAAGATGAGCCAAACCAGACATGTGTTTCTTGTATTTTCTGCCTTTTGAGTATAAAATCCGAAGATTCGAGGGGACTACTCCATTGATGATAAAATCCTTTCTGCGTCATTTCTCCTGAGGGGTTAACTTAGGTACCTCGGGTGAAAGAGACCACTTCCTTCCTGAGGCAATACATTTCAGCATCGTATCCATGGATTTAGATATGTTTAAATAACAAAAGATTATAACTATGCATGATAATTAAGAAAGAGCGTGTGCAAATAAAGATGATGTAGGAATAACAGAGGCCTATGGTGAGGACTCAGTGGAAACAGGTGATACAAAGAGTGTATATCAGCAGTGTTTTGTCTGAAAACAAGCCTGATTCAAAAGAAAATCTCTCAATGTGCTAACTTGAAAAATTGCAAAGATTTGCTAACTGAGTCTTAATGATTTAAAGAAAATTTATTTTAAAAAGTAAACCTTCCTCACTGGAGAAAAAAAAATAATTGATCTCATTTTTGGCTATTTATCTGGAATCCCATAGAAAAAGCTCTTTATCAAGTCTCATTCTCCCTACAAGTACAAGATAAGGTAAACAGAGTCTTAAAATACTTTCATCTAGAAGGTAGACATTAGAAAGATATGAGCATTCTTCAGTGAGAGCTGACAGTGCCCATTTTGCCAGTACTTTCCCACACCCATTAGAGAAATTGTTTCCGACCAAACTGGAAATGGGAAGGCTTGCTTGAGAAAGAAGGCTTATAGAGGCATCAGATTCCAAAACCCAGCTTGGGTTTGGAAGTCCTTATCAGAGATTCACATGCTGTCACAAAGATAAACACATCAAGAACGTAAAGAACACATTTGCTAAACAACTCTTATGAACATATTATTCATAATATCTCCCAAGGCAAATATTTTGCTTCCTTAATATTGTCACGAGTTTACAAATTTCTTAACCCAGAGGCTTATGTTATTCTTCTTCTTGCATAATAAAGAAGACATAGCTAAAGCTTTTTCAAGTTTACCTTCAAGCCATACGAGTCTGGGAGAAGACAGTCAAAGGCAGAGTAACAATTCCAAAAGTAAGCATAACACCTTTGACTTCAAGTGCCTGTTCAGTAGAAACCTTGAGACTCTGAATCCTCTTTCTGCTCTGTACAGACTCCTGGATGCCTTATATTCTTTTAATCAGTTAAAATTATAAAACCAATTATGATTTCCACCCAGTTGTCGCTCTTCACTTCGAGACTCGGTGGCTTCCTCTTCCAAGCCCTGCATAGTGTTGTCATGCTGCGCCACCCAGATGACCTGAACTGAAGCTGCCTTTCAATGAAGCAGAAGGAATCTTCTTCCTCCTACTGCTTACATCTTCTGAAGGACAACCTGCACTTTCCAGTTTTCTGTGAATCCTCTCTTGTGGAACTTGGGGCAAGTCCTCCTAGCAATGGAACAAGCAATCTTTGAGTACGAAAGAAAGTGTTCTACTCAAAAGTGTCCCTCGCTTATCAACCAAGAGGGAGCCTCAGTTTACTGCATCGTTTCTTCGATGCTGTAGACGTCCTTCTGTCCAACAAGTGGATGTCTCTCAAAAGTTAGTTGTTATCTTTCTTCTTTTTTGAGTTAATTCTTGTGTTTTAGAGGGCAATTTTAGCTTACAGACTTGTGTGTCTGTTTTCCTGTGGTATCTGATGGTATACCTTATAAAATAGAGTTCAAGTTGGGCATACTCAGCAAGATCTCCGTACCTGGAAATATACCTGGTATTCATGGATAGTGGAAGCCCTTTAAGATCCTTGTAATGTATGGAAGGAAGAATATGTCATAGATTAGCAATGCGATCAACACTGCTGATATACTGGTGATATCTTGGCCAACACAACCTGGCCCCTTTACCCACTAATTTTTAGAATGAGGAGACTAAAAATAAGTAGCTGAACTTATAAATAAGAGAAAGATAACATCTCTTTTAAAGGGCTTCACCCAGGTTGCCAACTGTGATCTTCAAACTCCACAAGTGGAGGCAGCTGAGCCAAAATAGGCCTTCTCGTTGGCTGAGAACTTGCAGGCAGAGCTTTTTTAGCCAATTATTCAAATGCTTCCTAATGAAGAGTGAACAGATCCTTACACAATAAAGCAACATTTTTTTCTAACAGAAAAAAAAAATAACATTCCACAGTTACTGAAATTAGATAATGGAATTCAAAGTGGAAACCAGTAGTTGTATGAGAAAAATATTAAAGAAAATTTTCATGCTGAAGCTAATCCTACTAGTATTATAATAGTGATAATGATAATAATGATGGTGATGATAATAAATAGCATTGTGTTTGTTTAGCCCTTTATACTTACAAAGTGCTTTTACATTTTCACTCACTTTATATTTGCAACCCATTTGTTGATGAGAAATCATCATCAAGATGAGGAAACAAGATTTTGGTAATCAAAAGTTCATGTTGGGGGCCGGATCAGCAACGTAGCGGTTAAGGTCGCACGTTCCGCTTCGGTGGCTGGGAGTTCACCGGTTCGGATCCTGGGTGCAGACATGGCACCACTCAGCTAAGCCATGCTGTGGTAGGTGTCCCACATAGGAAGTAGAGGAAGATGGGCACAGATGTTAGCTCGGGGCCAGTCTTCCTCAGCAAAAAGAGAAAGATTGGCAGCAGATGTTAGCTCAGGGCTGATCTTCCTCAAAAAAGAAAAAAATATCATGTTGATCAAGAATAGCCAGCTTAGCTTTCAAAAAAGAGAAATAAGGAAAGGGAAACTAGATCTTTTTTATTTTTAACACTGTGGTTACAGAAAACCTGTGTCAATTTACTGTAGTTTGCAAGAAGTTTTCCCTTCATAATCTTTCAGTGTCATAAGTTCATATTACTCTCTGAATCATCTAAAGCATTTTGCCAAGGCTTTTTACCTTGGAAAGAATTTCCAGATCTAGAATTTGTCCTCAGTTGCTGGGAAATCCTACCTCAATTCGTACCAAAGTTATTAAAAGCCAATTTCGGGTACTGCTTCTTATTTAAAATCAGGAAAACAAAATAGAGTACAAAGATAAGACAAGATTCTTAAGCAAATTCAATTCTGGTGGATCTGCTTAAAACTGGGACACCTTTTCTTTTCATTCCCCTGGTGCATCCTTGTTTCCAAGCGTTACTGGAAATGTATTCATCCAAAAAATACATTTCAAGCCTCCTATCACTTTCTTTTGTATTTGAAGACATATGATTACAGGGTCATAAATTAACGTTCACATACTAATTTTCTCGTAGTGTTAGGACCACGTCTTGGTTTAGTGTAACCTCCATTTGACACTCGTTTCAGAATCTGAATGTTATTCTCACTTTCGCAATTATTTTTTCTTTGCCTACAAGATCTTCAATACCCTTTGTTCCCCAACTTTCTACTTCAACTCTCTCAGAGTATTAAAGTACGCTTTCATACGGATGGAGTTCCTCATGTTCATCAATAATGTTTTCCTGTTTTCTCAAAGCAGTGAGTCAGTCTGTTCATTTTCTCTTGTAGTAGTTTTCCTCTTTGCTTCCTTGGCAAAGGTAGTTGAGCAAAAAGGGAACTTGACTTATGTCTCAGGCCTTTTCATTAAATCATATCTCTTTTTTTCAGCTGCGCTCTTCCCATGTCATAAAGTCATAAAGAAATTCATTTCCTGCTCCTGGAAAGGAAGTCTACCTTACTGTTCTTGTGCTTACTTCATTCAGCGGGAAAACGAGACGCCCTCCACAGTCCCTCTGTCATTGGCTCACCCTTGTCTTACCCAAAAAGAAATTTTCTTCTACTTTTTTCAGTTCTATCAATATCTCAGTGAGAATGTGAAAGTTTTTTTGTTTTGCAAGTAGGATTTCCTTCTGCAGAGTGCTATTATGTAAATAGTAATTCAGTAGAGATTCCAGCTGGAAACTAAGCTGTGTTTACTTAGGGGATCAAATATTTAAAGATACCTTCAGACAACAATTGAGGAGGATATGCAAGAAGTCTATTGGGATGAAGAGAGACTCCCAGAGGTTGTGTCTGGGAGAGAAAGGAAAGGCACAGTGGCTTGATCCAAGGGTGATGCTTTAAGTCCAGAGAGGAGGGGTTGCTTGGAAAACAGCATCACTCCTGATACCAGCTGAGCTCTGGCTCAGTCACCAAATGACTCTTGTGTGAGGGAGGGGGAATTAAGAGCAGGAAGTATAGGGCAATGGTTCGAGTCAGCCTCACAGAACCTGTTACCCCATCTGTAGAAGGGTAAGGATTAAATAGGCTAATGTATAGAAACGCTTTGCAAAGTGCTGGCCCACAGTAGTCACTCAATAGATGGTAGCTAAAACCCAAACCATGGGAAACTGAAAAGACTGTTACACATATCTCTAGCAAACACTGGATGTATAAGGTAGCATTGGGGGTCTCTGTAGCCACAACTGGAAAAGAGAAAAATCTCTCCACTGAAGTGCAGAGAACAATAGTGTTTAGTTGCATCTGGGGTTCTGGAGGACATATCCTATACTGAGCATACTTGGGGCAGGGGGTGGTACCACAACAGTGTTCCTATGACTGGTACAGCTGACATCTAGAAGCAGGAGTGAAGTGTGTGCTTGTGACAACCATTGACAGTCAATAATTTTAGAGACCGGAATGGACAAGACCAAATAGTGGTTTCCACACAAGAGATGAGAGACTGGGGGAGTATACATTTGCTATTCCCCTGTAGACTGTGAGAATTATTTGTGGAGGGATTCTAGAGATAAGTTGATTGTAAATCTACCTTTACCATGGCTCATGAAATCAAGCACATAATTTAACCCTGGTGCTTTTTAGAAAAATCCATGTTGTGATACTTTAAACATTAATGTGACATTTTAAACCCCCTCCTCAAGAAGTCCATGACTAGTGGGGAAGGCAGATCTATACATAAATGATTACAAAACCAAGATGAAAAAGCCTATGAATGAGGCATAAAGAAAGCAAAGGTTTAGGACAGAGCAAGGAAGTGGCTTGAGAAACTCTGTGGGACTAGAAAGCATGGTTAAAGATACCATGAATGGTTTGAGTTGGCAAAAAAGATAGTTCATCCAGTGGGCAAGGAGGCAAAGTTTTCAGTAAAGAATAAAGAGCATGTGAAAAGATATAGCACATGAAACTGCATGGCCTGTTAAAGGATTATGTGATGGCTAGGACATAAGGTTCATTTGGAGAAGTGGTATAATATATAGAAGACAGCATGACATTGTAAGAAAAATATGCACCAGCTTAGCTTCCTATCTTGAGACTAGAACTTTACAACTTTATGAATTTAGGTAGCATTCAACAATTTCTGGGAACCTTAATTTCCTCATCTGAAAAATGAAGATAAAGATAGCTATATTTAAGTATTGTTGCAGATATCGAACATAATATAAAATATTTACCTCCTTACCTGTTATGGCAGGTTTCCAACAAATATTAGATCCTAATGTTTTGTTTTAAATGTAGGCAGGGGCTAGATCACGGAGGATTTTATATAATAAGCCAAGGCATTTGGACTTTATGACACAGGTAAAGGAAATCTACTTTTAAGTTTTAAGTACTTTGACATTAGCAAGATCTATGTTGGTAAATATGAATTAGTGTGTAGCAAAACTGAAGGTCAGCCAGGTAAGCATCTCCTGGGGATAGTCTAGACAAGAGATAACAAAAATCTGAACCATGGTACAGTAGTAAGGATGAAGGAAAAGGAACAAAGTCCAAAGATATTATGAAGGTAAAATAGGCAAGACCCTGAGGGTCCAGGGTGAAGGAAAGATGGCACTATTCTACAAATGGTGCCCCCTGGAGTTGCGCAACGTGGTAGCCCTAGGGGAATACAAGATTATGTTCAAATTTGGATGACTGGGTGAATAATGATAATGGTCTATTAACCAATGTAGGAAATGTAGAGGGGGAAAACTAATCAGATTTAGCAGGAAAGATATTGAATTCACTTTTGAAAATGCTGAGTGAAATTGACGTGCGTGTAGAAAAGAGCTCCACGTTTAGTAAGTAGATGTGTCTGCAGTCATCAGCATGTATTTTGTAGTTTATTGAGCCAATGACTATGTAAAGATCTCTGGATAACACTAATATAACACAAGCAGATCATGTAAGACAAGCCAATGAAGTTGAGTGAGAAGGAAACATCAGAGAAAAAAGTTGGGAGGAGGTTTTGAGGGATTAATTTTATAGATGTTAAAGGAAAAAGACATCTTAAGAAAGTTAAATTAGTGAATAATGTCAAACGCAAATGAGAGGACAAGTGAAAAACCAGATGCAAAATGACCGTTGGATTTATCAAGGTAGAGCTTATTAGTGGTGTGATAAGGGGCTGGAAATTCTTGGATGCCATGTTCAATAAGCTTGGCTATGATGTGTCAGAGTGAGTTAGAACATTACCCATGAAATAACTTGGGATCTTAAATATATTTAAAAGTGCAGGAGAATTGAGCATATTTTAAGCTGGTGATAGGTGATGGAGATATTGAAGACAGGGGTGCTCAAACGCTATTTAGTGATTGGTCTTATCATGAAGTAGTAGCTTTCAAACTCAACTCCATCCTCACTGCTACTCAGCAGCTCTCTTCTGTCTCTCTGTCTCCCAATGGCCATTTCATATCTTCCCCAATTTCCTTAAACACAGGATCTCACCTCTTACCTTCCCGTTCTCTATACAGGTCTTTACTTCACACTTTACAAGGAAAATTAAAAAATCAGCCAGGAACCTGCTCTCCTTTGTCTGGATGTGTGGAGTGTAGAAAACAAGTAAATTTCATCATGGAAGTGGTAGGAGAAGGAGTATCTTAAAGAGAGATACAAGTGTCAGTTAAATCCCCACAATAGAGGGAACTAATTACCAAGAGGATGGCAATGAGGATGTCACAGAGGTCTTTACCATATAAGGAGGAACCCAGAAGGCAAAAAGAACAGAATCAGGAGAGAAGTCAATCACGAGCAAAGGAGTCTTAGGGGCAAACCAGAGACTACAAGGGTCAGGGTACTGGAGAGGATCAAAATTCCCGTCACTGAATTGCTTTCTGAGATTAGACAAGAAGCCCACTAAAGAAAAGCATATGTATCCATGAAGGGAGAAAGTCCTAACTGGGGTTTAGATGTATATGTATGAGAATTGGAAACCTGGATGAGAAGAGAAAAAAGAAGGGGAGATAGAAGCCTTCCTGGGCTCCTAAGCTTTAGCAGATACTCATTTCTAACTTTGAAAATAAATACTACTTTTTCAGGAAGAAGTGAGTTTCTAAACAGGAAAAAGTGCACAGAACACACGCAATACTATTTGTTTATTAAAGAAATGAAAGAAAGAGCTACAGGAGTATCCACAACATATTATTAAGTGAAAAAAGGTAGGTTTAACAAAACAGGGTGTGTGCATATGTGTGTGTGTGTGTGTGACAGAAAGAGAAACACAGAGAGACTAGAAATGCCGAAAGATGCTCTCTACGGGGCGGGGGAGCCTAGAGAGAATTTCAGAGGCAGATCTTTGTTTATGAAGGCCTGAGGTTTATACAATCCTGGGGCCTCCTTTAAGAGAAAAAGATACAAATTCATGAATGCAAATTAGGTACAAAAATAATATTTGTTTAGGGGATTCAAGCTTCATTAGCTCCACAGTAAATCTGTCTCTACAGGATTTTGTAGTTTTCTCTGTGCTTAGTATAACTTATCCACAATGAGCACGAATTCCTTTAGAAGTAAGAAACCAAAGTAGAAGTTATGTAAATTTGTTTATGTGAGCCATGCTCTCAAACTTACATTCGATTTTTTTGAAATGATCAATAGAGACAGTTTCTAATCAGGAAGGCCACAGAGCTTAAGAGTTTATGTTGTCATTTATGATGCATTTCTAGAAAGTCATTCACAAAATTCCCAGCTCGGGCTTACCCTTGAACTTTATTTGCTTACATAAAGCATCATAGACAAATATCCTGAATCAAGAGGAAATTCAAAGTCGAACTCCTTTAATCAGGAAAGTCTCATTTCTTCTTTAAAAAACGGACATGAGTTGTACTGATTTTAGTAACCCGGTGTAAGTAGGTTTACATAAATTGGGCTATTTCCTCCCCTCAAAAAAAGTAGTGTCGCTGTATTACACATTCTTTCTAATAGCAGGGGCTCCTCTGCGCCTTCCTGTGGTCGCAGTCGCCTGTATCACACTTTAAACTGGAGACAGCTTCTGCCCAAGGGTTTCTTTAGTAACAGGAAGTGACTGTGTGAAAGAAGTTTTATGCTGGTGCTCTTTATCCTCTTAGCCATCAAGGAAGTACGTTACCGTAAATGATCTGGGGACTGTCCCCATAAATTCTTCTTGGTGAACACACTTTTGAAGGCTGTTTTGAGAAAAAGTAGAAAGAACGCGTTTTCTTACCTTCGGAGAACACGAATTTCTGTGACTCTGCATGGCCGCTTTCAGATCAGGAGAGGCGTGCCTCTCAATCAGATCGCAGATTTTATCGTCCAGCTCCATGCTTTCACATCTGCCCAGGGGGACATGGGAATGTCACATTTTACAAAGGTAATTAAAAGGTATTTAAGGGTACAGTGAGTTTGTAAATGACATGGAGGTGTTATTTGGGTACAATACCCCTCTGAAATCTCCAGATGGCTAATCTCATTTTGTATTCATTAGTTCATGCCACAAGAGCACTTTAAAGATATTAGAGTTTAATTTTCCCTTACTTGAACATTTATACAGAGCGATAAGTAAGAACAGACAATTTCAGGGATTTTTGCAGTGTGATACAATGACCAGAATTGAGCACTCACAGTGAGCCAGGTGACTTACATCCATTTTCTTATTCAGCGGGCACAACAGTCCATTAAAGTGGTCCTCTTCACTTGCATTTTACAGGTGAGTAAACCTGAGCTTGGGAAGTTAACTAATTTACTAATTAATGTGAAGTCAAACTGCAAAACATTAGCAGGGCCAAGATCAAACTCAGATCTGTGGAATTCTATAACCTGTCTCTTGTTCACACGCATGTGTGTATGTGTTTTTTTCCTCCACTTTTATTGAGAAATAATTGACATATATCACTGTACCAGCTTCAAGTGCAGAGCATGATAGTTTAATTTACATATATAGTGAAATGATTAGCACAGTAGGTTTAGTTAACATCCATCATCTCACATAGATACAATAAAAAGAAAAGAAAAATTTCTCCTTGTGATGGGAACTCTTAGGAACTACTCTCTTAACAACTTTCCTATACATCACAGCAGTGTTAGCTGTAGTCACCATGCTGTACGTTATGTCCCTAGTACTTATTTACCTTATAACTGGAAAGTGGTACGTTTTGATCCCTTTCTCCAATTCACCCTCTTCCCTACCTCTTGCTTCAGGTAACCACAAATCTGATCTCTTTTTCTATGAGTTTGGTGTTTGTTTTGTTTTGTTTTAGCTTCCACATATAAGTGGTATCATACAGTATTTGTCTTTCTCTGTCTGACTTATTTCACTTAACATAGTGAATTCAAAGTCCATCCACGTTGTTGCATATGGTAGGATTTCCTTTTTTTTTTATGGCTGAATGATATTCCATTGTGTGTACATATATCACAATGTCTTTCTCCATTCGTTCATTGATGGACACTTAGGTGGTTTCCATGCCTTGGCAATTGTAAATAATACTATATAGTCTATCTCTTAACCATTTTTGCTGTCTGTCTTCAATTAACCTGAGAACAAATCCCTAAGCAATTGTTTGCCATCAAATGGAAATATTACACTAGAGTCAAAGAGTATCTGGAAGCCACCCTAAGGGGAATCTAGTCCAACTGCATCATTTATCTGAGAACCAGAATGAATTGCTCACATCCCATGACCACTAACTGATAACGCCAAGGTTTAAGCCAGATTTTCTGACTCAAGTTCATTTTTCTTTCCCGTTTCACCATGGTGGCATGATGGAGAAATTTTCTCAGTAAAAATACAATTCACAAGAAAAACGCATTCATTGTGTGACTTTTCTGTACATAATTTTTGGCCTGCCTTGTTATTTCCCATCCCAAAAAATAACCCCTTGGACTGGGATAGAAGGTCTTTCAGGAGTACTTCTCAAAGTTGTCTCCAAATAAAATCAACATGTAGGTGGAAGACCCAATGGTATGCCCGTGTGGCAGAGGCTGCTTGGGTTGTCTGCCCAGCCACTACCTTCTTTGAGAGTGACTCCCAGGAGTAGGCTCTGACAGCCATGCTTGTTGATGCCACTTGACATCACTTCCTTGGTTATAACTGATTGGACCAAGAGTAAACAACGGATCCTGGCTTGGCCAATGAGATTCTCCTCTGTGTGCAGAGGGAGCTGGGAATGAAGCAGATGGGTAGGGAAATGCAGACAGTCTTGATAATCTTGACAATCTTCTTGTTCTGAACAAGTCCTTTCTGAGGCATAGCTGCCTTCCTACCCCTACATTGTGTGAACCACCGTATGCCTTTCTAATGAATGATCTCTTTTTTTTATAAGCTAGCTTTGCTTGGTTTCTGTTATTTGTAATATAAAATCCCTAACTAATACACTTTGACCTTCATATTTATATTTATGCTTTTGTTCAGGCTCTGAAGTATCTGTACCTCATGTCCCACGTATTATGCCACTGGAAGTTACAAGCTACTGGGTCTGCAGTAAATCCTTCATGGTTCAAAAGGTTGCATTTGGATAGCGATGAGTCTGGACTATTTTCAAGGTTTCCCACAATCCTCTGAGAAGAGTCGCAAAATTTCTTTAATAACTGACCCAAATCCTTCAAATTAATTAGATTCTCAAGTAGGACTAGAATTGGACTGGACTAAATGTTAAGCCCCTGAGGCAGTTTTCTGACCAATTTAGAACCCGACTCGCCTGCCAACAGGTCACAGTACTTTCTGGTACTACATTCCTCTGTGGCTTTGTTTCTGAGCTCATCTTCTCCTCCCCTCCTCCCTGCTTTTTGATTCCAGGCACACTTGCCGCATCTCAGTTTACAGAACATGCCAAGCGTGATTCCCACTCCAGGGTCTTGGTGTCTGCTGTTACCTCCCAAAGACTTGCTCGCCCATGCCACTCAGGTCCTGTCTCAAATGTCACTTTATCAAGTAAGTCTCTGACTAACTTACATGAAATAGCTTTCTCACAGCCATCACTACTGTCCCTTAATTCTGTTTTATTTTCTTCTTAGAATTTTTTAATATTTTGATTTCTTATTTGTTTACTGTTCTCTCCTTCCCCCATATAGGCCCCATATATGTGCCATAAAAGAAGGAGGACATTTGTCTGTTTTTATTCACTGCTCTGTCCCTTGACATATAGTATGACCTCAATAAATATTTGTTATTGAATAAATGTGACTCCATGATGAAGTTTAACTCAAAACATTAACTCAAATCTAACCATTAAATTAGAAGCTTATTTAAAATGCGTGCAAATAACCTCAAACTCGTAGGACTGATGAAGTTGGGACGCAAAACATTAAGCAAGGAAACATTAACAGCGACTTTGGAATGGATGTTTGAGCTCAGTTATTACTGCCCTCAGCCTGCTTTGTTCTTTTATACTTGAATTATGTGTGTTTTTCAATATTCAACAATAATTCATCGAGTATCCACCATTGCAGGGTACTAATAGCCACACACGGTGATGGTTCTTGAACTGTTCCAACGTTCGTGGTGAATCTGCTTAGAGGCCAATAGCCACTCTTCTCTTTTCCGTTTGGACAAGTGAGGGAAGGTTATTCCTCAGAGTTGGGGAGTGCTCCCTCCCTTGAGAGCGGGGCTAGGCACATGTCCCTAGAACGATGGCCAAAAAGGAAGGGGCCTTCATGGGAGGGAGGAGTCCTGGACTAGGTGCAGAGTGAGCCTCAGTGTGGTGACCACAGTTTGGTGACTTTGGCCACTACAGAAAGAGGAGAAATATCAGCAAAGAGGAAGAGAACCATGTGGTGGTGATTAGAGGTGGGAAGCTTCTGGTCACAGCTATGGAGATGGTGGGTCTCAGTGTTGACCACGGTGTCAGGGACAGGGCTCGAGCCCTCAGGAACCCAGCTGGGAACTGAAATGATGCAGGAGGGGTGGAACTCCAGATTACACCTCTCTTAGGTCTTGTGCTCACTTTCTCTTCTCATTGCCATTGTTATAGCCATTGTCCTGTCACTATAGTGAGTTTGCCTCAGAACTTGCATCTGAAACCTCTGAAAAAGAAGCATTGAGATGCAGTAGAAAGTAGCAAATGAGCTTTTAGAGTTGAACATAACAGTGGGACCTAAGATAAGTCCCTTAATCTCTATGAACCCTATTGGCCTGGTTTATAAAAAGATGAAATGATGTTATATTGTGAGGCTGTGAGTAGGATTAGTGATAACATATGTACAATCGTCAGCACAGGGCCAGGCATGCAGTGGATGCTCAATAATTGATACCACTGTTACTATTCTGAGGGTTTGGCACAGTTACCAAATGTTCCAACAAATGAGTTTGGAGAGTAGGAACATGAATTTAGCATTATTGCTGAAAAGAAAAATAATTCAAAAAGCACAAAAGAAATTTCAGTTTGGTTCAAAAAATAATCAAAAAGTTTAATCACACCTGGGATAAAAGACAGCCGGGCCACCTACTTGGGTTTTATAACATTCTTAGCAAATCTTTAAGATTATTCTTTAATATAAGAATTTAGTGGATGAAAATAATTTTACATTCTATTTTTAATTAGTGAAATTCATTATATTTCGTGAATTTCAATTGGTCTTAGATTTATTTTATAAAAGGAAATGGTATTTGTCAAGGTTTATTTCTTTACTATAAAGCTCAAAATTCTGACAATTGAGAGGCAGAATTCAAGTTTGTAAATTGTGCTTTTCTCCTTAGATCACTAAATAATTGCATGCAACATCGTTATATCCTTAACATAACATTGTGACCCAAGGTTTGGAGTAAAGAAAGAAAAACACTCTACCAAACTTTTAAACACGAGTAGGACAATCCTACACAACCTTGCATTAGTTTTACTAGGATGTATTAACCTCGCCTTGGGATCTGTTCCTTGATTCTACTCAGATGATTAGGTGAAGGTTATGGCTCCAATGATCTATGCTCTGGGCCCTACCCCTTAATCATCTCTATTTTTCAGATAAGAAGCTTGAACCTCAGTGAGGTCAAGTACATTTTCCTAAGGTCACATGAATTATAAGGGGCAGGGTAAGAATGCTCTCTGAAGCCCATGACTCTACCATTGGGCTAATAGTCATTTTAGGAATTGTCAATACATTAGGACCACAGAGGGCTATGTCATTCCCAAAAATTGGGTTCAGGTTTTCCACTTTGATTGGCATTTCTGCTTTGGTTCCAAAGAAAATAATCTATTTTATTTTATATAGCTGACTTACAAAGTCAGGTGTTAGGAGAGGCCTGGGAGGCACTCTATGAGGATCAGGTGTTTCACCCCTGGTCTGTCCTTTATGTGGCTCCTTATTTTTCTAAGTTGTGAGTTCTTGATCAGGGACTGGGATGGGTTCAGGGGGCCCATGAGTCATCCCAAACGAAATTAAATACAAAATAACATATGTGTTATATGCTTATTGTTCCTTTCTGAAGAAAGTGTCTATAGTTTTTATCAAGTTCTTGACCTCCCCAAAAAGCTAAAAATCACTGACCCAACTTAAGTTAGTGTCATCTGTGACTACTTTAAAGATTTTATTTTTCCTTTTTCTCCCCAAAGCCCCCGTGGTACATAGTTGTATATTTTAGTTGTGGGTCCTTCTAGTTGTGGCATATGGGGTGCCACCTCAGCATGGCTTGACAAGTGGTGCTATGTCTGTGCCCAGAATCCGAACCGGCGGATCCCTGGGCTGCTGAAGCGGTGCGCATGAACTCAATCACTCAGCCACTGGGCCAGCCCTATGACTACTTTAAAATCAAATCTCATTGTGGTTTTCTTTGTTTAAGAGTACACTTTAATTTTAATTTTTTTTTTTTTACCTTGGAAGAACTATGAAAATTCAGAAATGACTCTTTGAATCAAGCACTATTACTAAAATCTTTATTTAGGGTAGCCTCCTTACTAAATTGCTAGTGAACAGAGAGTTATAGAGGCAATGCTATGAGGCCAAGAGTTCTCCAAGATGAAGGCAACAGAATTCAAAGAAATCCTGAAATCTCTGATTGACCCTTGGCTTATTTATCGCTTATTTTAAACTCATGTGGATATAAATCTCCTTCCTTACTATCCCTCCTTCCTACCCTTCACTCACAAGAATAGGTCAACATAGGAAGTAAATAGAAATGATATTAATATGAATTAGATTTTACCAACAGGATGGTAGGTTAAGCCAATGGAACAATGAAGGTTATTTAAAATAGTTTCCCCTAAGTTATATATGATGTGTGAGCTGTTTTCCCGAGACTACCATTGGGAAGCAATGATCTGCCCAGCAACCCAATGAGCAACTGAGAGAAGAGGGAATGAGGTGAATGGGTTTCAGGTATGTTTGGAGCCTCCGACTTTTATTATGTATTCAAGGGTCGCCAGGACAGAAGCCTCCAAAAAATTATCCAATAAGACATATAGCATGTCTTTGAATGTCGTTGCTTAATAGGTTTATCCAAGGATTATTTATTTAGATTTTACTATTTGATTAGAACTTAGACACTGTTAATTTGTAGAATCCTCTGTAGCAGAAAAGATGATCTCAAAGCTTATGGTTTACTGCCTTGTGGGGCATTGACCAATTTTGTATCTAATCTAACCATATCCTTCTAACATTCCTTTATCAAATTGCCTGTAAATACCCAGCTCTTTAAATGCTCTTTGAATGAGGCTTCTTATCTTTCTGGATACCTCATTAATTAATGAGTTGAATTAAAACCTTCTTATTTTATATTTGTATGAGAGTCATGTTTTAACTTTTTGTGTATTGTACATTAACACTGCTGGATATCTGTATTTAAGACCATTGAACTTCCAGTTGCTGATAATGACTCATGGTGAGCATGCAACCCCAAACCACCAGACTTGGTTTATATGGTTACAAGCTATGGTTGCCTCATCAGTATTGGCAAGTAGTGTAAATTCCTGAAGAAAAGAATTACACTCAATAGGCAAAACAGATAACCACAATCTTGGAAATAACCTGAAGATCATGTAATTCATCTCCTGCATTTAGAAGACAGAGAAATGAGGCTCAGAGGGATTCAATGACAGATAGCCAAGTCAGGGCAAAAATTAAGGACACTTGCGTTCTTCCTTCCTCCGCACACTCAAATGTCCACAATTTCCTCCCAGCCTGCTGCCAAGGTCTCATTTGATGCTTTGATCTTATGTCATAAGCCGTCTTTTTAGGAAAGATTCTGGAGAACAAAGCCCATTTTCAAATATAAGACAAGGAAAAATCAGTAGCAGGTTCTTCTCTAATGGACATGCTTCTAGATGTCCAAAGACGAGGAATTGTAGCCTTTGGTGACCTGAAATGAGGAGTATTGTCTGAAAAACTATAATCAAGCTATAATTTTTAGGTTTTACTTTTTGTTATTATGATTAGTTCTCTGAGTATGCTCCTGGCTATTTTGGTGAGAAACAAGTTACTCAATAAAGAAATTACTCTGTGCATTAGATCAATAAGTCATGGTGTCTTAATTATTTTAGTTATTGGGAACTTTAACAGTTGTGACCTAAGAAGATGGTGGAAAAGAAAAGATTTGCTCACAGAATTTTCAAAGTTGCATTGGCTTTGGGAAGAATGAATATCTCTAGGGTTTAATCCAAGGCTATGTGGTTTAATAATTTAGATATGTGTCTAAAAATGGTCTTGGCATGTCTGAAATGAAAGCCCAGAGAATGGGAGCTATTTCTTATAAACATGGTCTCTGTTATTGCCCACAGTCCACATTCTTGGCAGGATCCCTGTTTATTTCCTCTCAGCTCGTGTGATGTGCCAGGTCGCTGAACTGCCGCTGCACACCCCAGCCACCCCTCTCGTGGCTGCGCCCAGGAGGAACATGCGGGTGGAGGAGCCAGATTGGGGCAGAGATGCTGCAGGTGCTGTTCAGGCTGTGAAAGGTTACCAGTGAGCAAAGTTCTTTAGAAACCACATCCTCCTACAGCTATCCTCCTGAGATGGGTTTGGCCTCCTTATTGGAACGGTTCTGCTCAGGTGAAGCAAGGGCAGAGAGACAGAGAAAGGATATAGCGTCTATGAACACACACTGTTTCGACAGAAAATATTCTGATACAGGCATACCCTGATCTTTTTGCCTAGCTAAATGTTAGTCATCCTACAGTTCTCATCTTAAATATGGAAGGGAAACTGAACCCTTGATTGCATGAGATGTTCCAACTATGTATTTCCATAGCAACCCGTATTTCCCCATTACACAGCTTATTACACTTAATTGTAATTGCGTGTTTACTTGTATGTATTCTCCATTAGATTATAAACCCCTGGAGTCAAGAACAGGTTTAGCATGCTTATCATTGTATCTCCAGAGCCTCTCAGTGATCATTAAATACTTGACAAGAGAACAAATAGTCAAGAACAACTAGCTTTGAGGTCAATAAGGACACAAGGTGTCTGAAGGAGGAGAAGCTTATAATAAACAGGAGGGTGTAGGTTGCTCCTCTGTCCTCTTCAGATGCATTCTCTCCATGGTATTTCTTCCTTCCTCTTCTCAATACATCTGCCTCTGGGAAAAGGAGCCTACAAGGCTGAACAGCTTTGTGTATCGTAACAGGGGACACATCTTTCTGCTACAAGCCATAGGGTTTCAGGCATCAAGAAGCAGGGGTCTGGGGGTATTTTGGATTTAAGAAGTTCTCCCCAGTTCCCTGGAATTAAACCTATAGTCGGGTTGATACTTGAGAAGAAATATAAATAAGGATAAAGCCTTATCCAAAGGCAGGTATTAAGCACGATTCTCTTCTAAGGAGCTCTCTGAGTTTTTATTAAGAGAAAAATGACACCATATTAGATCTCATGGACAGGCTGAGCCCAGAAGACCAAGGTATGATAAGATGTGAGTTTCTCTACTCCAGGGAGCAGGGACCCTAGTAGAAAAAAAGGAGAAAAATAAAGTCGTGCAAACTGGTTCCTCTCCCACCGTTTATTACAATGACACCAAATGCCCCCTCTGACAGGGATACGGGAAGGACATAGCTTGGTAGCTTTATGGGTCAATAGGGGTAGATTTCTTGATGTTTTTGTTATTATTATTGTTTTATTATGGCATCATCAAGGTTGATTTTTATTTAAAATTTCATTCTCTTGAAGAAGCAGAGACAATAAAAAGTGAATAATCTTAAAGATTGAGGTGATAGGAAACCTCGTTCCTTACCAGCATGATGAACAGGTTAAACCCCTACTTTTAGGTTGAGAAAATCTTGGCAGTTACTCTAGCGTTTGCATGACCTGATTAAGGCTTTTGCACCATTGTTCTTCAGTGCAAATATACTCAGACTGATTTATTGATGAACATCTGGAAGAAAGCAAAATTAAACTAGCCATGCATGTACAGAAAAGTTGTATATTTTGTTGTTAATGTTGAAGGGTGGCAGAATATGCCACCCCAAAATATGCCACCTCAGCATCAGGATTATTTTGAGCTAAAGGCACTTAAAAAACAGCAGATGCAAGAGCGCTTTGATCTCCCCTTTTTTTTCCTGAAAACAGGAGAGAAAACTGCATGTGGAAGATGCCCTCCCTATACTAGGAGAAAAGAAACATTCTTTTCATCCAGGACGGGAGGTTAAGACCAAGAGAATTCTGCACAAACAGACCTTGTTAAAATAATTCGCATCTTCCTTTAGCCTCCCCATATATTTTACTTTTCCACAAAAACTTCTCTTTGTTCAACCCAGTTCAAAAGCATTTAGGTTTTGCCACTTCTTTGGGTCTTTATTTGCATATGAGGGCTCCTGTGCTGCAGAAAACCTAAGTGAGTACGCTTTTCTCTTGTTAAGCTTTCTTTCATGACAGAGCCTCAGCAGAGACCTAAAGTGGGTGAGATTTTCCTCCCCTACAGCGTTACGGAAATAAGTATTTCAGGAGGAACATTAAACTATATGTTTTACCGTGGAGACTATATCAAAAAAGCAAAGTAGTTAAGTTAGATCTGGTATACTCATTTGATATAACCACATTCTTGTGCCAACTATAGTTTTCCTCTAATTTGTCAGAATGTATCTCTCAAATCTCTATTTTACACAATACCAAGTTGCAACGTTGTTTAGGAAGATTAGAAGACTAAATTTTGAATCATGTCCAATAATCATAATATTTAATATTTTTCATAGTGTCTTACTGTTATTTATTGACTATGTACTTAGGTAAAAATTATCATCAAATAACAAAACAATATCATCTTAAAAGTATTCTCTTAACACAAGTCAATATTGTTAAAGCTGAATTTCATTTCATCAGAACAAATATTTGAAAGAACTTTTTTTAAGGAACAGCCATTGGTAAAATAATTTTATTCAAATTCTTTTGAATTATAGAACAGATGGTTAGAAAGAGATGCTTTTAGTAACTATATCTGAGGTATTAAGTAATTTATATAACATATACTTGAGAGTTGTTATAAAAAGTTTATAATAGTAGAAATAGTTTACCTTTCTATTTAATTGATCACTAAATAATATTTATTTAAACTGTATCAGTTTAAATATCAGTTTTTCACATCTGTTCTGGAGGTTCATTTCAATATATGATTATATTTCTTGATTTTAATTCACCAGCAGTTTTCGGGTTTGCGGCAGTTTATACAAAGGTACAGAGCTGAGTTAAGGCTGAGAAGTGAGGCGGGTTGCCCATCTAAATCTACACCTGATTCGTCTGCGGATGTTGAAGAAATAATGGAATAAATTATGAGATACTCCTTCTGCAGGAAATTTTTAGGAGATGTCATAACAGCTTTACCGAAGGTCACAAACCGACCCATAACAATTTAATATCTTTTTTTTTATCTTCCCCTGGCATGTTCCCAGTTCTTTCCTCTAGATGATAAAGTGTGAGACACTTTTTCTCGGATCCTTTGCATTAGTTTTGTTAGAGTGGCACGTAATATGCCAAATCAAATCAGGATCCGTTATTATTACACGTAGTGTAATTCCATGTATTTAATGAGAATTGCTTCTGAAACCTTCTACAGAGAATTGAATATGTTCATTTGCAGTTGGAAATACTGCGTTGATGAGATGCTGCCTCTAGAGGGCACTCTGCATTCAGTTCAGGTAGAAAACAGTCTCTGATGTTGCTCACATTTTCTAAGGTTTTCATTCTGAGTTTTCCAGGACAGAGAGAGAAATGTGTGGTGTATATGTGTGTAATAATTGTAGCTAATATTTTTGTTTTGTTTATTTTAAAACATAATAAAAATTATGTTTATTTTCTAGTTTTTTTTAAGTTGCAGTCATTGTTAATATTTATGTAGTAGACATATCAAATAGTTTTCCTCCTATAGTGTGGTGAGTAGATTTTATTAAAGATTGTAGTAGTCCACATTCATTCATTTTTTTGCCGTGTTCATATGCATGTGAAATGGATAAGCTTGAAATTTCTTTTTGTGCCAGAAATTAGGAAGAAACTGGTTAAATAAGGGACAATTTCAGTATCAAAATAAATAATAAGAGTGTTTATAGTTCACCAAAAAAATAGGAATTTATTTATTTATCCTTATAAAAAATTTTAAAATAAACATAAATGGGGACAGGAGAAATCTTTTCTTTACATTGGGATGCTTACTAACAAATGCAGAGGAAATTAAGGTATTAGAAACTCACTATTTGGCAGCCATCACAGTAATAATTCAAATAAGAAATATCAGTGGCTGCTAAAACTAGTAGCTGAAGTTGAGGAATGGGCTGTTTACATGACGTCACACGACCTCCCTCCCCCAGTGCTTAGTGAATACTAAAGGAGATACTAAAGAGTAGCTTTATGTTGGAGAATCTAGGCAGACTACACCTTAATAAAACGATCAAAGTTAAAGCCACCTGTAATAAGGAAAATCCAAAGTTTGACAATCTGATAGGATGCACTAAAAACCACAGCTTCCCACCTGTGGTACTCCTGCCCAAAATACATATTCTGAATCTAACTATGAGGAAACATTTGGTGAAAGCAAATGGAGAGACAATCTACTGAATATCAGGCGTGTAAACTTCTAAAGTAGCAGGTCACGAAAATCAAGCAAAGACTGGGGAACTTTTCCGATTGAAAGCGACTAAAAATTATGAAAACTAAATGCAACTTAGGGCCTGGATTGGGTCCTTTTTTTCTATGAAGGGCATGAACAGGATAATTGGCAAAAAGTTGAAGAGGGTCTGAGGATTAGAAGGCAGTGCTGTATCAATGTTCATTTTCGGGTTTTGACGTAAAGGGGATCAGGAGAGGCCACTCCAAAATACGCCTCTTTGACAGAAGGATTATTTTGAGCTGAAGGCAATTAAGAATCAACAGATACAGGAAAAGTTCTCTGCCCTCCCCTGGTCCGCCTAGAAGCAGGGTATCAATTTCTTTTTGTGAAGTGGCATCAGTTTGGCCCCTCTCCTGTACTAGGATGAGGAGAGTGACTCTTCTCACTGCAGATGGAGAGCCAGCGCCGAGATGAGTCTGCACAAACAAACCTTACTGAAACGGCCCTTATCTTCTATCGATTCCACATAGATTTCCTAGTCACTTCCTTATAATTATCGTCTCTTGAAGCCCAAGCCCTCCTTCCTTTGTTAAGAACGATATACAAACTCTCATGTCTAGCTGTTTCTTTGAGTTTCACTGCTTTCTTGTGAACTCTTGTGCAAGTAAAAATATTAATTAATGTGTATTTCTTATCTCCTGCTAATGATCTTTGCCAGTTAAATTAGCAGGCCCCCAGACACTGAACCTAAGAGGGAAGAGGAAAAGTTTTTCCTCCCTGATAGATGGTTATCTTGTGGTTCCAGAGGAGAATGCGCTTGGTTGTAGGAAACACACACTAAGTCATCCAGCCGTAGCTTATTTCTGAATGGATCTTTGTACACTTCTTAGAAATTTGGGGGGAGTTTCAAATTATCTTAAAATAGAAAAAAAGTACCCAAACACTAAACCTAAAAAATAAAATCTGATTTGATACTTAAATTATCTTAGGTTCAATATAGAAATCATTTTATAAAAATGAAATAAGCATTTCATTGTGTAGCAGAAACTAAGATGCAGACCAATAAGTCTTTGAGATTTGTGAAATTAGTACAAACCAAAACAAAGCAAAGACGATTTTGGGTTTTGTCTTGCCTTTTTAAAAGAATGTGGAGGAAGAGCATTTGTGTGAATCAAATTACTAGATGGTCTGTTCTAGCCCAGGGATTCCAGAAAATGACAGAAGCTATTTGCACTGTAATAATTGACGCTCTAATAGGAAAAACACAAAATAAACAAAGAAAAACGTCAAACCTTGAATATCTTCACTTTGCTCTGCCATGGCTGGCATTTCGCCTCCCTGTGCACTTATGATAAACATAGAGGCTCTGCTGAAACCATCTCAGATTATAGAGGCTTGCCTTTGGACATGTGGGTTAGTGCTAAAATCCATGCACTATAGAAAAAACCAAAAACTAAGAAAGGCTTTTTTCTCATTTAATTCAACAAATATTTCTTTAAAACTTCTTTGTTCTAAGGCCCATTAATCTTCAAAATCCACCAAACCCGTGTCCTCATGATTTTGGATGAGATTCCAAAAGAAAAATGTATATAAAAGGGGATTTTTTTTCTTTTATTAATTACTTTCTTTTAGACAATGATATGACCTTTGATGTCAGAGAACATCACGGGCGTTTAAAATGGATTTTTATCACAGTATTATTTTTAGATACAAAAGCTATAAAAGGAAACTATTATGGCCCTCGTCTGTTTATTTCTGAATATAGAGAGTGATCATTTATTCCTAGGTGAAATGGAAAAAAACACTGGCTCCTCTTTGTTATAAAATATCAAACCAGTGAATTCAGATGGGAATTGTCAAGGGTCATGATTGTGTGAGAAATCAGCAAAGTGAAACAGTTATTTGGTATAAAATTGTGTTTTGTGCTTCATACATCTTTACAGATTGACATAAAAGCCCCTCTAGTATTTGCGTAAGTGTGACTATTCAAAGACTAGAAGAGGGATTCCTGGAACTGAGGGGGTTAGAGCACTTGGCAGCAGAAGCGAGTCTCACATTTACCTGGCACGTCTGAGATCAGGTGGGAAAGGGTACTCTCAGAAGCCCAGGTAGATTTCTACAGTAAAAACAAGGACCAGCAGGGGGGTGAGGTGACAGTGTTTTTATGAGTGATGACAGGATGGATGGGAAACAGTCGCATTCTACTAAGGAAACGGCATTCCTCATCACTCAGCTGTCACTTGAACTATGTACAAACACACAGTCCTGGCCAGGCTAGTCAGAGCGGTGCAGCCTTTCTCGAGCTGGGCACTGCACTGAACACTGTATATGTGTTATCTCGTTCAATCTGCAGATGGCCCTCTGGAGGGAGGAACTGCTCCCCGCTTTTACAGTTGAGGAAACTGAAGTTCACAGAGACGAAGTAATTTGCCCGGGCTGAGCTCTTCACCATTGCTCTTTATTGAGTAGGGATTGTGTGTAGATCACCAAAGGTAAAGAATTAGAACAGATCAACTAGTGAGACCAGTAGAGGTAGATCTTTTCAATAAATAGTTCTTTTTTCTATAACAAGTTTTTTTTTTTTTTAAAGTAAGAAAAGAAAGGGCCATATACAATATTTGGTCCCAAAGAGCTGAAACTCCGGAATTGGTATGGGAAGTAATTGTGTGTGGTGGACTATGTAATGGAGATCATAACACAATTAAATTTAACATTCCAATGAGATTTGGAAAACCAAAGAACCAATCAGACTTATTTTTAGAAAATGGAGTTATAAAATACTCAGGGGAAAGTACTTAGTTTTGAAGATGAAAATAAAACTAATAGTTGCTTAAAAATATACATTCATACCAAATATGACTATCACACAAAGTCGAGGCTCAATAAATGCTGAATCAAATATTTTAATCTTTTGCAATGAATATTTTTATAATAATTATTATAATAATACAACGTTAATGTAGAAAATTTAGAATAAAATTATGGTAGAGTTACCCTACTTTCTTTATACACACATGTATATTTTTGTAAATTGGGATTGGGGTATATAAAGTTTTATATTTTACTTTTTCTGATTAATGTATCATCAGAGTATGAAAGGCCTTTCTTTTATAAAGAGATCCATGAGTAGAATAGGAATTCAATTGAAAGCATTCGAGAACAGACATGAACAGATGTGGCTCAAAGTGCAAGGCTTAATGAACTTTAACAAAATACGATACATTTAAGTACACCAAAGACAGACAAAAAGCAGTCAGAAAGCAGTGGCCTATCAGAGCCTTGTAAAAGTTGCACTCACAAAGGACAAGCAGAAGGCTGTTTAGAGTTAAGAAACTTGATTTTTGACTTTACTCTTAAAGATGTTGGGTGTTCCTTCGCACCTAAGTCCAAGCTCAAGCATGCACAGGATCTACTCTAAGCCGAGTAATAAACCTAAACATAAACGAAAAACTGGGATTCACCCGAAAATTCTGAAGGAATTTGAGGGCAAATTTAGGAATCTTCCTCAAAATATTTTAGCCACCCTGAAAGAGAAATGAGGATTGCTAATATTATTTTAATTAACAAGAAGAGCCACATAAGAAAGTCAAAGACCTTATCAGTGAGCAGTGGAATTTCACGACGTAGATTCACTAATATGTAAATAATTTAAGCTGTGGAAACAAGTTTCTGTAAGGACACATCATGCTTGACTGAATCAATACATACATGAAAACTCCACCAAGATGATAGGCAAACGCAATTTGAAAAATTGAGTTAATATGAAAATGTTTTGTCATGTTTTAAAAAATAGATTCTAGACAAGAACAAAAGGGTATAGATAACAGACATATTTCTGGGTGAGTATAAACATTTGGTTTCTCTTAGGGGTCTGGGCTAGGAAAGATTTCGTTTTGGTTGTTTGTAAACTACAGGAAAGAAAAATTAAACAATGACAATGACATTTTTAAAGCCTTTTCAAAGCAAAATGCTAAAGCAAAAGGAATGACCGAGAGGAAAGATACACAAGCTTACAGAAATAGGCTGAAAAAATAGGGCATATACATGACCTTCATTGTAAAGAATTGTATTCGGAGGAAAAATGACCCCAAACATATGAGTCTCCTATCTCCGGCCTAAACTTTCAGTTACAAAGAGGTTCACAAGACATTGTAGATTGTTTGCTTATGAAATCCTCCTCACGGTGCCACAGAGGTGAAAAAGCAAAATAAAAAAAGGACTGGATTTTATCATTCACCCATTCAGCAAGTAATTATTGAACACCTCTTATGTGCCAGACAGGCTTCTCGGTGATTGGTCCATTACATCAATGAATAAAAAAGAAAATAATATCCCTGCTCTTGTGGAGCTTACATTCCAGGATTTCTTAAAAACAACAACCACTGCAACATTATCCTGCCAAGAACAAACTTACAGTGAATTTGCCGTCAAGTTCATTCATAAACGTGGCTCGGAAGATCTAGTGAAGACCGACTACGATAAGGGAATTAAAAATTTAGTGTATCTATTTGGAAAATATAAACAGTTTCAAAGAGAGGGCTAACAAAATCGTGGAATTTGTTATGAGAGCAACCCCTCCTCTCAAAAGTGGCTATGGGCAGCAATGTGACCCTGGAGTTTTACATCACGAAATACACATAGAGCTCTGAGGTAATTCAACTTTTAAAATAAAAACGAAGACTTAGAGAGTAATAAGAAAGAAATTATCTTTAACATGTGAAACTTTTAAAGAGATCTTTCGAAAAAGGTATAGATCCTCGATGATGGTTAGAGATAGAAAACTGTGAAAAATTAAGAAGATGTTTAGTGAAACTCCAAAACAAAACAAACAGAAAGACTTTAGAAATCCCAGATGCGACATGGCAGGCCCGATTGAAAGCATCGAGCAAGGACAAAAGAGAAGAGATGGTTCAAACAAAAAAACAAAACCAGAAAAAGAAAATCTGGAGAAAATCCAGAGAAAAGGAACCCCGGGAAGTCCTCAGGGAGATGGGAGGAGGCACAACCTCGGGAAACCAACAAGGGGTGGACTCAAGAACTGGGAAAAGTCTAGTGAAATATTTGTAATATCTATTAAGTATTGAGCTTAAAGATATATCTACAAAGCTCACTGTTACTTTGACAGCAGCTTTTGTTTAAAAATAAAGAAAGTGGGGCATGAAAAGAATCTTGCTGCTCTTGTAGCTTGGAAATACCCCTGCCTGGCAGAGGTTAATGGGCAGGGAAGACAAGGACTCCACATGTCCTGGCTATGAGGAGGGGGCAATGGATGAGAAAAGGAAGCCATAGCTGGGAAGCATTGATTAAAGATTTCAACCCCTGACAAGCTGAGAGATGTGAGATGAAACTTATAACTGAGCTGATTTTTATCTGCCAAATTCCCCTACGCTCAACTGGAACCGACTAGCTGTGCCAAGCAGCAATGGTTAGAGAAGAATGTCCCAGAGAAGAGAAAACGGATCATGTAAGCCCAAATTCATAATGTCCAGAGGTGAGGTATCCCTTTGAAACCCTCACATAAGAAAGGAAGCTTAACCTTTTTGAGGTGACATCAGAGCAGGTAAATTGTCAGGGTCACAAACTGAGTACAGGTGTGTAGGGTGCAGTGTAAGAGCACTTGACCCAGGAGGGAGGGGGAGGCTGAGATCTCACCCCTTCTCCACTTGCCAAGCCCAGAGCCCTTGTGTGGGGCTGTGTACACCCAGAAGTAGGAGCACCTGTTTCTCAGTTACACAAAGGTTCTCTAAGGGCTAGTGTCCCTGCCCAAAACCACCGTCAGAGGCAGAGCTCTTACCTGGCAACGTTGGGGTGGGTGGCATTTGGCATTTCTTCTGTTTGTATGTTGAGACGTTGGGACCACTTTGAATGGGTTCCTTTACTGTCCCCAAATGGACACAGACATGCTAAAGGAGCTTCCTCTTGCCTTTGTTCTCACCCGAATAGGTAATACGACCACATCTGAGAGTGCCAATGTAGTCCCCATTTATCCACGTTTTCACTTTCCACAGTTTCAGTTACCCAATCAACAGCAGTTCAAAAATATTAAATGGAAAATTCCAGAAATAAACAGTCCCTAAGTTTTAAATTGCGTGTCGTTCTGAGTAACTGGATGAAATCTTGTGCCATCCTGCCCTGGACGTGAATCATCCCTTTCTCCAGTGTGTCTGTGCTATATCCGCTACCCACCCCTTAGTCACTCAGCAGCCCTCCCGGTTGTCAGATCAACTGTGGCAGCATCGCGGGGCTTCTGTTCAAGCAGCCCTTATTCTACTTAAGAATGTCCCCAAAGTGCAAGAGCAGTGATGCTGGCAACTGGGATACACCAAAGAGAAGCCATAAGTACCTCATTTAAGTGAAAAGGTGAAAGTTTTCAACTTAATAAGGAAAGAAAAAAATGGTATGCTGAGGTTGTTAAGATCTGTGGTAACTTTTATTACAAGGTATCGTTATAATTGTTCTATTTTATAATTAGTTATTGTTGTTCATCTCTTACTGTGCCTAATTTAGAAACTAAACTCTATCATAGGTTTGTAAGTAGAGGAAAAAACATAGTTTAGATAGGGTTTGGTACTGTCCGCTGTTTTAGGCATGCACTGGGGGTCTTGGAACGCATCCGCTGTGAGGAAAGGGGGATGACAGGGCTAGGACAACTGCAGAAGAGTTTTTAGGCAGAAGACACTATAAAAATTACAAATTCCCTTTTCATAATCTTAAATTACCAAGAGGACACTTAAGAGTCCAAGTTTTCTCAACGGCTTCATAGTAGACCCCTCAGCAGTCTTTATTTAGACCCAATTTCTCAAAACTGTACCTGATTAGAACTTGTCAGACTGAGGGGGTTTTCCACACTCTGAGCAACGTTTTTCATCTTTACACAGAGCTTTGGCAGTTGGCAGCTGCTGGGCCACTGGCGGTCTCTGGGTGCCTAAGGAGACCCCTGAGCACATGCGCCCTTACCAGACGGCTCCAAGGTCCCGTGGTGCTTTTGGTAACTGCCAATGAAATGCTGATTAGCAAACGTCCTTTTCCTATGACAGAACATTCCGGTTCAAAGAGAACGGTGGCTGACACTGCATGATTGATTTAACGATCAGGGAATTACTGCCAGCAAACCAGCTTGTTTGGCTATCCTTTCCTCACCCGATTTGTTTGTTTGTTTGTTTTTGCTGTTATTCCCTCAGAGAGCATTTTTTTTCCTTTTCATCCAGCAGGTTTCTGGAACCCCAGCCCAACTGGCTATTTCAAGTCTTCTGCTCAGGCTCCAGTAAGAGAAAAAACAGAACTGTACTGGAAAATAACGTACCTTAGGTGGGAATGAACCGGGAGGGAAGTGTCAGAAAGTGAAACTGGTTCTTTGGATCTGCTAGGTGAGAGTGACAGTAAAGGTCACTTGTTGGTAAGAGACTCTGAATGTTAGTGAAACTGGAACTGTGTGGTGGGGAGGAGAGTAGGAGTTGAAGGTCAATGGGGAAATTTGGTGGCTGCAAGAGCTATGGTTAATTTATGAATGGACCCTAAGCCACGTCAGTGGATACTTCTGAGGAGCCTGAATGAGTAGGGGGCAGGAGAGGAAGTTTTGGGGTGTGAGGAAAGTCCAGAAAACGTGCTAATGAAATGTTCCACACAAAGGAACAACAGGGTAGCCATATTGATGCTTTACGTAGTGCTTGGAAGGACCAGAGGAAGACTCAGCCCAGAAACCACGAGGTCCTTCCATGCCAAGATGGCGTGTGGTCACTGGACTGCGTCTGACAGAGTGGCAGACTCCAGAGCAGAGCATCTGGTTATTAGGCATTGCTTTATGTACCATGTGTTTAAAATTAGTTTCTAAGAATTATTCTGTATGCTTCAAAAAACAAAACACAAAACCAAAACCAAAAAATAATAAGATTTCTAAGAGGAAAAAAAATATGGGTCTTCCCTGTGAGCATCATGATTTTTGCCTTAGGCAAATTTAGAGCTGGAATGTTTATAAGAGTGTTCCAGGCAAGCCTATCATTGCTTCAGGCGACACACATGTCTTTCTCCATGTTGCTCTCGCAGGCCTATGTCGTCATGGAAAGAGTCCCGGACCTGGAATCGGAGGATCTGGATTCACGATGGACCTCTTCCACTAGCTAGCTGTGATTTGGCAGTCACTCAGCTCATTTTTTGTCTAGTAATTAATACGTCCATTCATTTCTCCAAGGCCATATGTTAAGAACCCACAATGTGCGTGCGGATCTCATTTTTCTCAAACATAAATGAAAGAAACTCTCCTAGATCAACTCAACGTGGAAATCAAACAATTGACTTTAAATGTCACTTTTTTTTTGAGAATTGAGATAAAAATCTAGGTCTTCTGATATGATACATAAACTTATTATGGTTTGTTTTTTCCTCTCTTTTTTGGTGAGGAAGATTGACCCTGAGCTAACATCTATTGTCAATCTTCCTCTTTTTTTTTTTTTCTCCCCAAAGCCCCAGCACATAGTTGTCTAGCTTAGTTGTAGGTCATTTTAGTTCTTCTATATGGGATGCCATCACAGTATGGCTTGATGAGCTGTGCGTAGGTCCATGCCCAGTACACAAACTGGCAAACGCCAGGCCGGTGAAGTGGAGCGTGTGAACTTAACCCCTCAGCCATGGGGCCAGGGCGGGCCCCTTTATTATATGTTTATCAAAGTTTTGGGCTATGTATTTTTAAATAATAGCCTATTTTATTTTTTTCTTTATTGGATACTTTTACACTATAAAAGTACATCTATTTTAACAGGCAAACATTACAAAGATAAAAAGAAAAAGTTAATACTCTTTTTCTTCCCTCAGTTCCACCTTACTGTGACAATTAGTATTAACAACAGTAATCCACATTTTTTCTCCATGCTCATACAAATATAAGTATATGTATATGGTATATGATATTTCTCTTCTTTTTTTAAAAAACAAAAATATAGGCATATTATACACTACTCTGTTAATTATTTGGTTATTTTGCATTTCTCTGAACACTCCTCCAGGTTCATATGAATGGCTCTAGCCAATTATTTTTAATGGCTGAATAATATTTGAAAATTATGAATGCACAAAATTTATTTAATCATTTCTCTATGATAGAATACCAAGTTGTTTCTAATTATCTTTTCTTTTTAGTGTCACTATAATCAATGCTGTAATAGAAATATTTCTCTGGATATATTCTTACATACTGGTACTTTATTTACATAGAATAGATTTACCAAAGTTAGATTGTCAGGTCAAAGGGTGTGAATGTTTAAACTTTTAATAAAGCTTCTCTGTTAGTTTCCAAATTGGTTATAGCAATTGTCATTTCTATCAGCTATGTGTGAGAATTCTTATTTTCCCACAACTGACGTCAGCTCTAGATGTATTAATATCTTTGCCAATAATGGATATTCCACTGTTGTTTCCATTTGTATTTTCCGAATTTCCAATGATGCTGATCATATTTCAGTATGTTTGTTAGTCATTTGCGTGTTCTCTTCTGTAGTTAGTTCTGGTTCTTGACTGACTTTTCCTTATGGGTCTACTTTCTTTTTCCCATGTGCAGTAGTTCTTTGTCTAGTTAGCATTTGAATAGGTTATAGAAAACAATGTTATAGAATAACAGTGTTATACAAAAAACACAAAGCAAGGGAAGTGGATCAGGACTCTAGGGTGTTGGCTTGGGGAGGTAGCGATTGCAATTTCATACAAGGTGATCAAGGGCAGGGCTCCCTGAGACGATGACATTGGAGCAAGCCTTGCAGGAGGGGTAGGAGTGAGCCAGTGGAGTTCTGGGGGAACAGCATTCCCTGTCAAGGCAGCCAGTGCCAAGACTCTAAGGCTAGAGCTTGTCTGGTGTGTCCAACAAACAGCGACGAGGAGCGTCTAAGAAGGAGAGGGAGCCGGAAGGGGAGTTGTAGCCGATACGACCAGAGGTAGAAGGGAGCAGCTCAAGGAGGGCTTGCTTGGAGGTATTAAACAAATCTTAGCTTTTACTCTGAGGAGATGAGGAGCGGTGGGGGGTCCATATGGAGGGAAAAGTTTGGATTCTGGGTATAATCTGAATTTAACCAGTAGGAGGGGAAAGAGAGAGATAGAGTTAGTTCAAGGATGCCTCTAAGTTCCCTTAGACTAAACAACTGGGAAAATGGAGTTGCCCTTTATGGAGACAAGGAAGACTGAGGGAGGAGTAACTTTGGGGTAGTTAGAGAAATGAAGAGTTTTTTAGAGCCTCTTATTTGGGATGTCTTTTAGACATCCTCATAAAGACATCCCCTAGACATGTTGAGTAAGCAGAATATGCAAGACTTGATCAAAGTAAGCTTTTTGCTGAACACTTAACACGTGTCTTCTCATTTAATCCTCATGTTGACACAATGAGGAAACTGTGGTTATTGCCTGATCTGACGGTAAGTTAAATACAACGATGATCAACTCCTTCCTTAAAAATAATCTACAAATTATTCGTTATTGTCAGAGGCATTTTATCATACACGCATTACTTAGTGTTCTGCCTTTTTAAATGCAAATTTATTTAGAGGCGTTGAAATGTTACACTTAGATATATCCTGGATTTTTTCTCGTATGAAGCCCCTGACAGTGTAGAGCTAATTTTATATTTCTGGGGGTTGCCTCTTGACATTTTGACTCGAAAGAGAAATCAGCTTAAGTATTAACTCCAAAGGGCAAAGAGCTAAGAGCAAAAAGAGGTGGTCAGGTAGAGGAAAATCTTCTCATTGGAAAAGAATAGTCATGGAGGGTCACTTCAGTGAAAATACCTTGTGTGTGGTCTGGGGTTTTTTGTTTTCTTTTGTTTTGTTTTGTTGCTCTTTGTTTGTTGGTGGTGTTAACTACTGGCAATTGAAGAGAAAAGATGAAGGTACCCTGAATGTTCAGAGACTTGTTCAGAAGTGCGGAGAAAAATAGCCTCAAGATCAACAAAAAAGGATGGTCAATGATGTATTTTAACTCTGAACAGAAAGAAGACATTAAGCTTTGACAGCAGTAAAGCAGGAGCTTCTAAATCACAAAGAGAAATTAACAAATCTCGGGAAAATCAAAGAAAGTTCCATTAAAGTTAAATCTATCCGAGTTTAGTCGAAACCAAGATACATCAATATGTGGTTTACGTAGATGCTATATTTCTTTAAATCTCAGTCTCTACACTACTTCATAAGTCTGGTGATTTTTTAAATGTTCTATTTTACTGCTCTAACACTGAGTTAAGGTATTATTGAATGAAAACGACAAAGAACATGCAGATTTGCGTCATAGTTGACCACAACAAGGAGCAGGGCAGTTTAGACCAGGAGGCCAAAAACTGCGCATGGTATGATAAAATATATACTGGGTCCTTGTCCCTTGTTCTTGGCACAGAGCTTCTCAAATTCCTGGAACGTCCTGAGTGATAAGAATGTCTTTTTATTCACAAGGAGCTCCTTTGGCCACACCTAAGTTTATGTTAAGGAGGTGACTCCTAGATAGCTTCAGGCTGGTGTCCCCAGAGAGAGCAAGGAGGCTCACTGCCAGCTTCTCCCTCGAATACCTTGCCCTACATCTCTCTTCCATTTGGTTGTTCCTGAGTTGTATCCTTTATAATAAACTGGTGAATGTGAGTGAATTGTTTTCCTGAGTTCTGTGAGACGTTCTAGCAAATTATTGAACCTGAGGAGGGGCCTATGGGACCCCCAAATTTATAACTAGTCAATCAGAAGTATAGGTGACCCCTAGGACTCCAAGTGGGGGCAGTCTTGTGAGGCTGAGCCATTAATTTGTGGGGTCTCCAGGTTACCTGTGCTAACCCCAGGTAGCTAGTCTTAGAATTGAATTGAATTATTGCACATGAATTATTGCACACCCAGCGGGTGTTGGAGAATTAACTGTGGGAAAAAATCATTCATTTGGTGTCAGAAAAACGATGTCACAGCGGGTATAAGGGATGCGTACATGAATCCAAGCAGCATTATGCATAGAAGGAATAGTGAGCCCACAGGAAATAACAAAGCTCCAGATTAGCCTTGTAAATTCAGAGTGATAGAGTTATAGCAAGTCTCACACATATTCCTTTGTGGCTCTGAAGCTCCACAAAATAATTGCAGAAGAACCAAGATGCTCTATCCTTTGATCCCAAATGGGGTGAGAAAAATATCAGTTACATCATTTTATTATGTGATTTTTATTCACTGCCTCAATAAATATTTATCGAAGTTTACTATGGGCCAAGTACTGTCCTAGATGCCCTTATAATAAAATTTCTTATTGTAAGAAACAAGTCAGTGACACATTTTTGGTCAATATATAAAATTGTACCTAATTTTACATGACTGCTTCTAAATAAAGAGACAATTATTGAAATTTGAAATATTTTTAAGACAAATCATTTTCTATAGAATAACCTGAATTGGTTATTTTAAATACATCTGCGTGATAATTGAATGCTAACTGTGTGTCAGGATCTCTATATGTATCATCTTTTTTAATCCGTACAGCTATTATTATCCCCATCAGGAAGATGAGAAAATGTAGGTTTTAGACAGATTAAGTAATTTGCCTAAAATGTGTAATTTGAACTCAGGCAGTCTGACTCAAGAAACCACACTCTTAACCACAATACTGTTTCTAAGTGGTGCCATTGACATAGGGGATGCTCTGTACTTGTCAATAAATAAGAACTTTTGCTATCAGCTTTGCACAACAAGATAGGTGTGAGTTACCCTGAGCATTGATGAGAAGGGGCTTCACCATCCTTTAATAAATCATACCATATAATAAAGAAAGGAAAGATTACCACTATTTAAAGATAAAATAAATCCTTGTGCTCTGGAACATTTCTAAGAGGCTTGAATTGAAGCAGGTTTGGTAAACATATTTTTGATAATAGAAGTACTTGTGGTCCTCTAGCGGAATACTTCCCAGTATGTTGTGTGGACTTCTAGATGTCGGTTAGATATTAGCAGCTGCCTAATCTGGATTTCTCCACGCATCCTCCAAAATCCTCACAGATCAGCAAGAAAAGCAAATAAAATCCATAATAGCAACTGTAGCGTAAGTAAGTATCTTAGCCAGCTTGGGCTTCCAGAACAAAATACCACAGCCCAGGTGGCTTAAACACCAGAAATTTATTTCTCACAGTTCTGGAGGCTGGAAGTCCAAGATCAAAGTGCTGGCAAAGTATGTTTCATTCTGAGGCTTCTTCTCTTGGCTCATAGATTGTGCCTTTTGGCTGTGTGCTCATGTAATCTCTTCTTTTTTGTGTGTGTATGCACAGAGAGAGAGAGAGCCAGCCGGCTCTCTGGTGTCTCTTCTTCTAAGGGCACTAATACTATTGTTTCAGGGCCTCACCCTTATGACCTCATTTAACCTTAATTGTCTCTTAAAGACCCTATCTCCAAATACAGTCACATTGATTTAGGGCTTCATTACATGAATTTGAGGGGAACACAAGTCAGTCCATAGCACTAGGAGACAGAATACTACAAATTTCAATCCCAAACCCACAGAGTTAGTTTTGGAAACCATGCCAGAGTAGGGTCTGGTGAAGACTGGGTTGAAAAGAGAAGCATACCATGGGGGCCTAGTGGGGATGAATATCAATAAAATCTCCTCTAGAAAGAAAAAGTCCTCATTATTTAGAAAACGGTACGTCAAAGAATTAAGTTATTTATACTGTCTCTCCTATATAATCTGCATCTCAGGATAGTCTTATAGTTTTGGGGGCAATTTCTATTTATAGAAGTATTCTACATAATAAAAAAGAAATGGTAGAATACTCTACTGCTATTTTATACTAATTATAAAGAACTAATAGATGTATGCAATTATCAGAGGCCAATAATGTCACAAAAAAAGAGATGAACAAACATTGTGTTTCCTGGGGGAAGTACACAACCCACCTATAAACTAGCCTTGCCAAATGAATAAATAAAATCTAATTCTGATCAAGCCTCTAGATCTAAGGAATAATTTATCATAAATACAGTGGAGAGAGGAACATATATTATATGATCAACATGAGTGCAGTTGCCAAACTCTACAAATTACCCAGTTTCTTCAATAAGAGCAACAATGATAGCAAACAACAGCAACAACAAAAACCGCAAAAAAAAAGAAGATAAGAGGAGGCTATAGACCAAAAGGTAATTAACAGCTAAATCAATCCGTTGAAATGCTTGATCCGAATTCAATAAACTCTAACTAGAAATAAGTCAATTGGAGGGGCCAGCCCAGTGGTGTGGTGGTTGAGTTTGCAGGCTCTGCTTTGGTGGCCTGGGGTTCATGGGTTCGGATCCCAGGCGTGGACCTACAGATCATTCATCAAGCCATGCTGTGGTGGCGTCCCACATACAAAGTAGAGGAAGACACACAGATGTTAGCTCAGTGACAATCTTCCTCAAGCAAAAAGAGGAGAATTGACAACAGATGTTATCTATGGGCCAATCTTCGTCATCAAAAAGAAAAAAGAAAAGAAAGAGGTCAATTGGAAAAATGTTAATACTTCCTGGATATTTTGTGATGTTAAGGAGTTGTTAATATTGCTAAATATTTTAGTGTAGTCATGATATTGTGGGGTTTTTTAAGAAGAAATTTTTATGTCTTAGAAATACTGAAATATTCACAGATGAAATGATATAACATCTTGGATTTTCTTCAAAATAATCCAAAATTGGGGGAGTGAGTGTGGATATAGATGAAATAAGATTGCCCATGTATTGAATATTATAAAACTGCTGTGATGGTTAAAATGTTCATCATAATATTCTCTCTGCTTTTGTGTACGTTTAAAAATATTCATAATAAAAAAAATTTTTTAAAGAATATACTAGATATTTTGGAAAAAAAAAGGAGGAGAGAGTAAGTCCATTTTGAATGGGAAAAATGCTCAGAACATGTCTGAGAACTGGCTCCTGGCGACCCAAAGATCAAAAGGCACCTGCTAAGAACTGTGAAGCGTCTGATCTAGCCTGTTGGCTAGCTAACAGTTTAGCCCAGCCAGGCGGGCGGCCCTTGCAACCAGGTGCATTGCTTTTCAGAGGAGGAACCCTGATCTTAGGGAATCTGAATATTTTATACTGGAGTAAATATGCCTGTCCTTGCTACAAAGGGAGATACTGTATTCCAAGACTATAAGCAATTGTGTCCTTTAGTCCAGAAAAAGACATTACTTTTGTGTTCCAAGAATTTTTAAAATAAATATCTTTGGTATTCCAGAACAAAGGCAGCCAGTGCCTCTGCTTGTAAGACATGTATGAACGTGAGAGACCAATGGAGAATTGTCTCCTAACCGTGACAGCTCTGGGAGGGCACCGCTGTGGAGGAGAGGGTGAGACTTGGAAGGAGGAAGCATCCTACGGGGTCTGCTGGTGGAAGGATATAAGAAAGCAAGCTGTGGAGTTGAACCCCAAGGAAGCAGAATCAGAAGATACATACCTCAAATACGCCAACTACCAAAGAAAAAGCATTTATTTTTACCAACAGAGGAGGGGCCTCTTGAACTAAGAAACCTGGTAAGACACTCTCACCCCATCGTCATAGAAACACCTATTATTCTCAGTTCAGGAAAATGATTATGAAATGACAGGCAACATCCGTTAAAAACGATAAGAACAAAATAGGAAATAAGAATCAAAAGATTTTAGCTGATGAAAATATTCTCTAAAAAACCAAACATGAAGCAGAGGAAAACTGTTACAAAATATCCACCCAATAAGCATTAAACATCTCTAAATAAGCAATATTAGATGTAAAAGAGGACCTTAAACCATAAATTCAAAAACCCAGGACAGGAGTGGACAAAAAGCACAGTTTAAAATGAGATACGACACAATTCAGGAAAGAAATTGAAGAAAAATATAAAAATCATCCCATAGGTGAAGGTCAAATTACAAAGTATCCAGGGGAGAATAGATGCGAGTGCAAGTCTAAGAAGACGTTTTAAGGAGAGGAGCAAAAATAAAATCAAGAAGTAAATAGAATCAGAAAGAAAGTGCTGGATACAGAACAGCAAAAAAGATCTAATATGCATGGGATTTTCCTGAATAAGAAAAATAAAACAGTAGAGTAGAACTACTATTAAAACTACAATAAAAAAAATGAAATCTTAATCTTATTGTTGAAAGTACCCATCATCTACCTTGGAGATTATAAGACAGAGCCTAGTAAAATTGTTTAATTTTAAAGAACCAGAAAAATATGGTCCTCTGGGAAAAAAAATACCCAGAAACTTACAGAGTTTCTTAAACTGAAACCTACACAGCAAAACGAAAATGACACAGTATTTTTTTTAAATTTTAGGAAAGTATGAGTAAAGAATTTTGTATCCAGCTCAGCTGATTTACATGTATCAAAACCAAAGGAATGCCACAACTAGAAGGACTCACAACTAAGATATACAACTATGTACGGGGAGGGTTTGGGGAGATAAAGCAGGAAAAAAAAAAAAAAAAAGGAAACTTTGGCAAAAGGATTGCTGATGAGTATTAAAATAGTAGATCTAAGGCTATATCCAAGACTAAAACAAAGGTGAGAACAAGTGTGACACAGTATTATGCAAATAATACATGTTCTGACAAAGTAAAAGGAACTTAAAAAATTGGAGGAGAAGGGGAAAAGTAAAAATTAGAATAAGTCCATTGATTGCTGCATGGGTTACAGATAGGAGTCAAAAAATATCATTTAAATCTAACAAACCAAATAGTAGAAGCCTAATTAAGGGGAAAAAAAAGATCAAGGGAATTTTAAGAGTTATTGGCATAGAGTTAGGCAACTAAAACATAAATACAAGCTTTCTTAAATGCAAAAATAAGTACTAAAAATAAGCGGAGACGACAGATCAAGAAGAGAAAGAAACATACTAAATCTAATGTTAAAATTAACATCAAATAATAAGGCAGAATTAAGAATGAACACACAGGTCATATCAACAAATGGGGATGGGCTTAACTTGGCTATTTAATGAACAGGATTCTCACTGTGGCTTACAACGCCAAATCCAGATCCACACTGAATAGCAAATGCACTCCCAAACCAAGCAATTCAGAGGCTAAAATAAGGGCTTGAGCTCAGGCACAGCAGACAAATGAAAGCAACAAGAAGAATGCCAAAGTTGAAAGCAGCAAGGTAGAATTCAGGGCGAGAGCATTCGATGAGACAGGTTAACACTTTATGAACTGGAGTAAATACACTTGATGATTTGCCAAGTCTCTGGCCATTAATTTGAAAATATCAGAAAGCATTAAGCCTCAGAGAGTATCAAAACACCAAGTCTCACTTACAAAATAATTCTTCAAATTGATCTTGACTTATTCTGTTTCAGTAATAAGCAGATAAGCATTAAATCAATAAAGTATAAAGCACATAGGAATTTAACCCTTCTCTTTTTCTTGAAGCCCTGTGAAAATCCCAAGAAATGAATCCTTAATATAAACTATCATTAACCCAGAAGAACAGAGAGAGTTGGGAGAAGAGACGACAGCAAATGAGGTTTTTTCAATCAGTTTCTGGAAGAAAAACAGAAGTCAGAACTGAATTACTGGAGAGGAGGAAGTTAAAACCCATGTCTTTCGAGAGGGAAGCCACCCAGAAGCGAGGACAATTCGCCCCACAGAATCTCTGAGGGGCTGAGGACTTGAAAGGACTAGAGAAGAAGTTGAAAACAAGGGAACTGATTTGCTGTCTGATTTTGGAGTAGTTGAATCCCTGAGGTCTCCTCTCACATGCACCCGTGCGGCCAGGCAACTATCTTTAATACCCCATGCATGGCTAGAGGCTGATTCTTCACAGAAGATGAAACCAAAAGCTTCTGGATTCAGGGACAGGAGGCACAGACAGGGACTAGGGTGGGGGTGGGGGCTTGCATGAAAATCTATGCAGTAGGCTGTGGTAGTCTGAGAGGTCTTCCCTCACTTTTGCCCTAAATACCTATAGTCGGTTATCCATCTCAAGACTACAAATTGGAAAAATCCTCGCTAGTAAAACTGAACAGCTAGAAAAGGACCCAAGATCGGAAGTTCCGAGACAAAGTGAAGAAAGTTCTAGGAAAAAAGCTGGACTGCAGGCCCAAGAGTAACAATTCAGAGAGAAGGACAGAGAACTCAAGAAGTGAGGGTGTTAGGAGAAAAGTAACTGATGGAATTGATTGCAGAGAAAATACTATAGGTAGGAGTCTCATTTGATGAGAAGGACTTCTAGAAAGCCAACCAACTCAAGTAGCAAAGCAACTTTTAACTCCAGGAGGGATTAGCATTCTTAGGAAAGAAATTTTAACCAGAGTGAAGTGCTTGGTTCAACAGCAACTAATATTTGGAGCAAGAATGATAATGTAGAAAAACATTATTCTCTCTATTCCTGGAAAGAAGGTAAGCGGGTATTATTTTGCTGGAGTGCATTGTGAAGTACGGATCAAAAGTCTTAAGTTTTTCTATACTTTCACTCAACAATTCCAATTTCAGGCATTTACCCTAAGAAAACAGAAGTGAATGTGCACAAAGATTTAAATGCGAGTATGTTTGTTGCAGCATTGTTCCTAATAGTAAAAGACTGACTTCAACCTAAATGCCTCAAACAGGGAATCAGTTAAATAAATATTGATACAGCTATATAACTGGATACTACAGAGATAAATATTTACTTGGGAAAATATTCATAATTCACGTACTAAAAAAAGTTTCAGAAACAATCTTTTCACGATGGTCCCATCTTTAAGAAAAAAAATAAAGAGAGGTAGAGATCTGAAAAATTCTATCAGTAGTTATTTTGCATGGTGGGATTAAGCATGAGGGTTTTTTCCTTTCTTTTTGTCTGTATTTCACAAACAAATAAGCATTTGCATAAATACTTTTGCATAAATATAGCAACTGTTAAAGTTGCCACACACAGAAAGAACTGACTTGTAACTCATGGTTTAATATTCTAATTAGAAAATAAAAACTACTTTTAAAAAAGAAAGAGAAAGACAAGGAGGAAGAACATGGCGTGGTGGCAGATTAATCTGTAGTGATCAGAAAAGTGTCCTGCTTGGAGAGAGTGGGTCAAACCTTATAGGCTAAATTAGTCCACTTATCCACTCATTCCACAGACATTTTCAGAGCACTAGCCATGTGCTGCTCACTGTGATCGACCCTTTTCCTATAAAGAACAACTAACCATTAAGCAGGTAAGACACAGAAACAATTGGAAATAACCAAGAATCACAGACTGAAGTTTACTTTTCTGCATAGCTTTCAATCTACTTTAAATTTAGACATCAGTGTGAAAAGACTTTCCAACCTGTCTAAAATATTAAACAAATATAAGTCTGATTACGAATAGTAGCACCCCCAACACTGTCATAGTCAAGTATTAATAATAATGACTATGGTGTGAAATTCATCTAAGTTTTGTCACCACAGGTACATTTCCCTTCCTGTTTGTGTCTTAAAATAAAGTGTGATATAGTACAGAGAAAAATGAAAATTTAAAGAAAGCTAAATCACCCAAATGCTTTGAATCTTAAAATAAATTTTATTTTGCTCTTTAATGAGCTGGTATTTTCTGCAACAATTGAAAACAATGGTCTGGTACTATACAGAGAGTAATGGAACTTACAGGGTGAGAACAATGAAAGTAACTGCGTTTGGAAAGCAGATGTTCCTGGCCTGGAAATATTTCCCAGATGCGAAATGGAAAAATGATTCTCTGGTCCAGTTGCCTTGGAAAGTGAGGTGATGTGTGGCTTAACTAATTAAAATACTATCTATTTGAGCACTATATCCAGAACATAAAGTGATGGCTAGAGTCTTATGTCTACAATAAAAATTAGCAAATGACATAAATTACAAAAAGCAAGGAATAAAAATTTACTTCAAAGAAATTCTGAACACAACTTGCCTACTCTCTAAAGTAAACTTATGTTTGAACTGAGACATAGGTAGTATTTGAAGCAGATGCCTACCAGAGATGAAAAAAAGCCAAATCACTGACTATATTAAATGTAAATTTTCAACTCATATGAAGAAATCAAAGAGAAAGATCCAAACCAAGACCAAATTGAATTTCCCAAACTCAAGTCCCTTCATTTTTTCCCCCCTTTAGTGTATTTACATGACTCCAGGTCAGAGCAGCGTTAAGAGAGTTGCGAATTTGTTGTTTCCAAATTGCCCTGAAAACTGGAAGTTTGCACATGCAGTATCTTCCATCATGTTAATTGACTGTGGATTCCATCAATTCAAGCTCTGGAAACTGAATGTCCTGCCTTAGAACAGTCTGTGTATTTACCACGTTGGAGGAGATGCCTTTAGCTTAAACTCTGAGGCCGTCTGCAAAAATGGCAAGTCTCAGAGTTGTCACATACGGAAAGAACAGACTTACAACTCGTTCAGCTGGCTGCCTGTTGTGTGAGGCCTGCCTGGCGCCTAGGACAGACCTCCAAGCAAGCTCTGTGCCTCCACCGTTAATATCAAAGACATTTCCACTGAGGTAAGAGCTGCAGATCTAGTCTCCAGATACACAAATTTCGTGCTGGGAGGCAGAACCAGTCTTTCCCAAGTAATTGTTACGTTGAATGAAACAAAGAGTTTATGCAGGCATGAAGTATTAAAAGCAGATATACTGTAGATATCTTCTTGGGCATTCTGTATAAGCTAGCCCTCAAAAAATGGAAAGTCGGTGTTTATTCTTCGGACATTGTTTGCACAGAAGCAGCTTTTCTGAAATGTGCTTTATAGTCTGGCTGAAAACACAAGTTTTCCAAAAACCTCTTATCTTAAATCTCTGAATTTATCCATCCAATAAAGCTTAATTTTATTTAATATATTATACATAAACACATGGTTGAAACGCTACTTTCTTATTTTGGAAAGAGAAGAGACTTAGACTATTGTCCAGAAACTCAGTATGACTTTGATGTTTATTAGTTTGAAGAACTACAATTTCTGAAAAACTGACAAATTTGTTTTGAGAAGTTTAATATTGAAACCAGATTACAGCATGACTAAGAATTAGTAATATTTATGAGAAAAAATGATAATGATCTATGACGTTCTGTGAGTCATTAAAAATACTTATTCAGCACTTCAGGATCAATTTCTCTTCTACCTGATGAAATACTATGAATGAACACAAGATAATCTATGTCTGTCTGAAAAAGTAGATGCTATCATTAACTTCTCTGAAATGTGGACAGCGATTATATAAGTGTCCGTTTGTTCTGCCTTTCCAGAATAGTTTAATTTAGGGTCAGGTAAGAAGAAGGTTAAAAATAAAGAGGCCAAAACAATTGTAAAAATGCTGATGATATCATAAAAGAGATCATTTTAGCTTTTGCTTACCACATACATAGTCTTGCTCCAACGAAAACATCTGCCTGTCACCCCATAAACGTCCCTACACTTCTCTTCCCTTTATGAGCAAAAAATGGAGTTTTAAGGGGCGTTTAATAGCCAGCAGCTGTTGGGCTGCCAAATACTGCATCTGGAGGAGAGTGTGCTCTTCACATGGAAAAAAATCCGAAACTATTGTTTAATTTTCTTAAAGTGCACCGACGCTTTGCATAACGACATTTGAATGCTTTGAATATGGGGAAAGACACAGGAGCTCCTTAAGTGCATCTGAAACCAGTATATTGTTCCCAGAAGGCAATGAATGACTGAGATTGTATTTGATCATGTTTAATACACAGCTTCAATGAGTGCTAACGTAAACGAGTTTAATGCCTGGTAACAGCGACACTTGATGAGAACTTAACATTCATTTTATTCCTCTGAGATCAGCTCTATTGAGGCTGTAATGAATCATAATAGTTTCCTTGATAGGTTGTAATTGTAATTTTCTGAACACATAATTTATTTTTAAGAGTACTTAACATTTCTTGAAATAAACGTTAGGACAGGGAAACATCTGCTTTACAAAAATGAAAATGAGGAACTGGCATTATAAGACTGCTTCAGAACAAGGATGACCCCAGGATCATAACGTGTTGAGTGGGGTTGCTTTTAAAACAATGTGCTTCAAGATTCTGTTAAAGGAGAATATAAAAGCTATGAAATACTCTATTTACTTTAATAATCCCCTACTGGGATCAAAGTTATTTCCTCCATTTCTTTACTTGTACTTTGAAAGGAAGCTTGGTATGACAGACATAATATCAATACATAATACTTCAAGAGATGGTAAGTTTTATCCCTGTAGAACCTAAAATGGTTCAACTAGAAAGGAGTCAGTTCAGGAGAGAAAGAGAGAAGGATGACTCAGCACTCACTATTGCGTCCCTGCCCTGTTGCCTCTCATCTCTCTTCCGTCTTTCTCACCTCCCCTGAGACAAGATAACGGCTGCAACATTTGCCTCATCCACTCATCCTTCCTTCTGGACCACAAGTCATATACACCTTAAAGATTAACTTGAAAACTCTCCCCTCAGTTTTTTAAATCACTACCAAAGGACCTACCTCTCTCTCTTTCTCTCAGAAATACAAATATTTTACTACTGCAGAAAAAAATATAGCTATTAAATTCTGTGTAATTTTCATAATTGGTCAATGGAGAGAATCTAAACATTAATATGCATTGCTGAGGAGAGGAGGCAGTAGAAGGGGACCCAGGAGCTTAGAGTTCCTACATTCTCCACGTGGAGGGAAATGGTTTATGCTGTGCATGTGTTTGGGGGGCGGGGTGCCGGCGAGGGTAATCCTACCTCTTTGCGGAGCGGCTGTACTGAAGAAAAAGCTAAGGATAGACATATCTTTAAAAAGCATGAGTTTGCTCGTCTGCCTTCCTTCCTTTCTCTCTTTTTTTCTTTGCTTTTATTTCACTCTTCCTGTTTAAAACTGGTAAAGTTTGCCAGATATGGACCTCTACTACCAAAGGAGAATGGGGTATCCTCTTGTCTAGCAATCATTCAACATCATATGTTACCTTCTGTCCCATATCTGTAGCATCTTAGAGGTTGTCAATATGATCAGTTAATCCTCAAACTTCTCCTGTGATGTAAACTTATATTTTACTTGCATTTTATAAAAATTTATGTGAAATAGATCAATGCTTATTGTAGACCTATTGTTAAAGTGAGTTATAATATTTTACACTGAGTTCTTTCCCTTGAGAGAGATACAATCTTATCAAAGAGACAATGCTTATACCCACAGCACAGTTAAAGAATAATAAAGAGTGGTGAATAATAAAATGCTAAATTTATGCAATTAAAGGCTAAAATGCTTTTTTATGGACATTGAATATAACTGGTTAAGAGGAGTGGGAGAATCCAAACATTTCTGTTTGTTCAAGCTTCTAGTCTTCTCCCTTGCCAATTTTAAACACTGTTGCCAAATTAGCCTATTGTCAATGCCCTGTTGAAAATTCTTGATGGCTCCCCTTGTGCACAGTCATGATTCTCATATTGCAAGTACATATGGGCCCCTTTTACTGAAAAGATTTTCACAGACCAAGAACCCTGAGACTATGTCTCCAAATCAACAGGTATGAGAATCCTAGTTTGAGAAACACTGACTGACTTAAGAACCTGAGTTTTATTATTTCTTTAAATTATCTTTCCCTTGAAACCAGTTTTGCCTTTAAAGACAGAGAAACATTGGCCTATAGAATAAGTTCTCAGCTATTCAGTCTCACTTAAGATGCCTTTTGTATTACATGCCAGTTATGGAAGCCAAACTGAACTGCTGTCTTATTCCAACACAGGTCCTCAACTTTCCTACGAAGACATTTTTGTGCACACTCTGACGTCAGCCTGGAATGCTCTTTCCTTCTCCTTTTCCATCTTTTCCTCCATTTTCTTTTTAACAGAAATTAGGTCAAACAACTCCTTCTTCATGTATCTCTTTATGCTCACAACAAGGAATCTCACCTTCCTCTGACTTCCAAGGGCAGTTCATCTGTGTCTCTTCTACGGCACAAAACATCCTATGTGTATTATGCTTAGGTATGTGCATAGCTTTTCTAAACTGCAAGCAGCTAGAGGATAGGGTCTGTATCTGATTCATCCTCTGCAAGCAGCTAGCACCATGTCTCGCACGTGAAAGGTGCCAAGTAAGAAGTCAAAGAAATAACTATATGGGTCAATGAGTAGAGTGAAGCTTGAGAGAAGCCATTAAAGGTTGATAGAATGTGGAAAGTGGCTGAGGGAGGGATTTTGGATAAAGAACCTAGGAAACTGCTCCTCCAATCCCTGAACTAAGGATTTAATAACACAGGAGAGAAGATATATAATTACTTCTTCACTTTATTAATGAAATAGAGTTGTTTCCTCGGAGAATATTTGTGCTATTCAAGAAAAATTATCTTAAGGGCCAAACTTGTCAAAGGATATTTACCAAATACTTTAAAAATCAACCTCAATAACCTATCATGATTCTTGCCCCTTGGATAGCGATGAAAGAAAATGTATTCACACGGTCCACGCTGTTATCCACCATCTTTTCTTATTCACTCTACTTGGTTCTATCTAGATAGGTTCTCGTCTAGTCTTAATAGACTCATCAAGCAGAAGCGCTATCATTAGAGTATTAGTATTAGAGGTGTACGTTCTTTAAATAAACGTCATTATTACCTTTCAGAATCTTCTGACTGATTGGTGAACATTACCAGTTTCTCTTCATATTTCTCGTTTTTGTTTATGAGTTGTCCACATGGAATCTAAAAGAAAAAAATATAAATGACATGAGGTGTGGACGTGTCTCAAGGGAAGATAACCACGTCAGTCGCCGGAGGAGAAAACCACCTGTTAAATGCATTTTTCATCAAAAGCCATGTTTTTGTTCTGCTGTCTTGTTTTCAACACTGCCAGTTAGGAGAAGACAGACCACAAATGTGCCTTCTGCCTAGTTTCAGTCAAAGGTACAACACTGGGTATAAACACACAGACTCCATCTTTCAGTAAAGGAAGAGCCTCGTGACAGGGAGAAATTGTCCAGGAGCAAGTCAAAGAAAGCTGGACATTCCAACATTCCAATCAGAAACTGCTCATGTTGTCAGAATGACATGTTTGTACTTCAATTAGCGGCAGTCCATGAATGACTTTTCCAGGAGTCCTTAACGACCCAACGGCATGACAGCTTTCTTCCCAGAACGCCATCCATTCTGCTTTTTCTCCAATAGGAGTTAGTGATTATTTCCATGATTTTCAGGACAACAAGGGAACTGGTAATGTGACCATTAAAAGAGAAGGAGGAAAATTTTAAAAACTGTGTTTAAGACACAGAATTTTTTTCATTTCCCTTTTTTTTTTCTCTATTTCATATTAATTGCAACTTAGGCACCAAATTGTGGTCAAACATTACACAGACCTCATAGCACCTCGTGGGGCTTATAGTAGAATGTTGAGATTGAAGCATTTGAAGACATGTGTCTGTTTTAAAAGCCAATTCCTGAAGGCACTTAACACATTTCAAATCCATCTGGAAACCCCTAATTGCTGTGATCCCATTAGAAAATGTGGGCAGTTCAGGTCTGTGGGAAACATGAGGCCAGCTTTGTCTGAGTTTCATGATTTAATGGTAACAACAACCAAAAGAAAAGTTTGTTTGTTAAAATGCTCCAAGAAGGATTTGTTTCAGCTATTGGCAAGACGTCTGCACACAGCGTGGGAGGGTGGCTTTTTAATTTTGTTTTGTTTGCAGCTTATGACAGCTGTTTAAAAGTCATCTGTACCACCATGGTAGCCGGGGACTAGATGAAAGCAAATGCCTTCCAGGACTGTGGTAGGAAGTGGACCACCAACCTGCACAGCCATCTTTCAACTACACAAAACTGCACAAGTGCCCAGTTCTTTTATGTGGCACCCCGGAAAAGTGACACAGTTCTGCAAATGCACCAAAGAGGCAGGCAATCGAGGTACCACCTGACAATGAGTGACTCGGAGTAAGTGCCCGTATTATAATTTCTGGAAGATGAGTTTTTAAAAATTTTAATTAATTACTATGAAATAAATTTGTAGTAAAGTTTTAAAAAAATGTCTCCGATGGTTTCAAAAATTACTTTTTAAAAAATGCTTAGCATTTTCCCCAGCAGATCTGAAATGACACACAGAGTCGTGGAGTATCAGAGAATCATAGAATTGACACCCTCGAGAACACTCAAAGGATTATGACACTGTCATTTTACAAGAGAGGGAACAGAAGCTCAGACAGCACAAATAATTTGACTAATTAATGGTTGATCTAGGATGAGACATCAAGTTATCTGACTGCTAGTCAGTAATTTTCTAATGTTGTTCCATAATTGAACATTATACAGACGAAATTTCAAGTTTGAAATAAGGCAAGATCTAACGTTAATACAAAAATATTTTTAAAGTAATATACAAAATTTTTACATTATAAATGAAATCTCATGAAAATACATTTCTTAGGCAATGACACTGTATTATTTGAACTCTGGTGGTAAACCCCCAAAACAGCATGTGGGGAGGGAAATTTCCAGACTTAAGTTTTATAGTATAAGATTCACAGAAATGCCTCTGAGGCACTGGGAACAGACAAGAGAGGTATTGCCTCAAAGGTCTTAGTTTACTAGACATTGTATTTCCTTTCTAAATAGCCTTTTTATAGGCTGGAATTTTACACTTCTTACTATTCTATCTAGGAAGTCAAAATGTCAACTAGTGATAACCAGAAAAGTCGATATCCCAGGCATAATTATAATTTCTAATAGTTTATCCACTTCCACCAATGGAGATGTTTTTCCAACAGAACAGTAACAAAGTAAACAATCAGGAAAGATACTCAGCAATTAAAATGCTTCCCTTTCAAGTGGAAGCAAATAAATAAAATTAAGCCAACCTTGAAGACACAGGGCCTTTGTTTCTCAATACTACTGTTTCATTTTTTTTAATCTTAGAAAAAATAGACAACTTCAGAAGTCTCATAAGACTTAGTAAGCATTTGTGTGCCTTTCCGAACTTTATCACCACTAATGACAAGTCAAGTTGACATTAAACCATAAGATAAGCAGTTCTACTGAAGTTCTGTCTCCAAAAGTTTTTCACTGAACAAAAGCACAAAATCACTCTGGAAGGAGGGGTATGGATCTTTATTGGCTGGTGTGAAGACATAAAAACAGGCAAGAGCAAAGTTTCCACTACAACAAACCAGGAGACACAGGTCAGAACTCCCAATTCTAGCAGCTCGCTATAGTTCCCTTTGATGGTGGTTGATTAATTTCTTGTAAAATGTGTAATTCAACATTTTTGCTTTGCACAACATTTTAAACATTTGAATCAGATCCTAAACGGGACAACCAAGTGAGACATAAGAACACGGTTGACTTTCATTAAAGCAAATTGTATCTGAATACCAAATAGTGGAAAGACAAAGGAAAGATGGAGTACGTGACCCCTCTTAACCTTTGCCCACTCAAGGTGAATTTCTCAGATCTTTCATCCTGAAGTACTTAAAATATAACTACTCAAGTTTTTTCTGCTTGATTGTGGTGTCTGCCTCCTATACTCCTATTTCTGTTAGCTTTTAGGTAAAAGTCAGCAGATCGTTCTTTTCTCTCATGTCTGTGAGGTTTACACTTTACCCCGCAGGGTCATCTAGAAAGCCGTTATTTTGCCCAGATATGTTCATGTATGTAGTCCACGGGACACAGAACCTTTGCATGCTATGATCGTTGATGAGAGGAGGGACCATAACACAACCAGTCTATACCAACAAAGCTACTACGAAACACTGAGATCTCTCTTCTGAAATTACTTCTGGAATCTACGGCACATTCTTTTGAAAATTTTTGGAAGTTACCTAAATTATCAGGTTAAAATTTTGTAAATAAGGTGAAGAAAGTAAAGCTAAGGAATACCAGTGGTTTAAAAAACATCGTAGGGTGAAAAATAATAGAGCTGACTTCCTTTCCTTATTGGTAAACTTTTAAAACAACATTTCTTTAGATCTGCAGAAGCAGGATAGCATAGCAATTAAGAGCAGGCTTGGTGGGGGGGTCCACCTGGTGGTGCGGCAGTTAACTTCATACGTTCTGCTTCGGTGGCCCGGGGTTCACTGGTTCGAATCCCGGGTGCGAACATGGCAACGCTTGGCAAGTCAGGCTGTGGCAGTTGTCCCACATATAAAGTAGGGGAAGATGGGCACAGATGTTAGCTCATGGCCAGTTTTCCTCAGCAAAAAGAGGAGGATTGGCAGATGTTAGCTCAGGGCTAATCTCTCTCAAAAAAAAAAAAAAAAAAGAGCAGGCTTGGAAAGAAGACTGCCACAGTACAGTCTTTGCTCCTTTAGTGACTCTTAGGGGAGGTTATAACCTTTCTGTACCTCTGTTTCCTCTTTAGTAAGATGAGGATAGTAATAGTATGTGTCTTATTAGGACTGTAATGAGGCTTAAATATGTTGATATATGTAAAATTCATACACTAGTGTCTGGAGCGCAATTAGTACGCTGTAATTGTTAATGGTTGTCATTTAATGGAGATTTAGGAGGGAGGAGATAAATAATTGTGGTCAGTTCACCATCTTGACTCATGGTGAATGAGGGAGCTCATATTGGGATGGCATGGTGTATGGGGAGTTAATATAGCTGATTACTTCTAAGCCACTTTGACTCAAAATTCTATGGTTCTAAGATTCCAAGTAGAGAAATAGGTGTTTGCCTTCAAAGAACTCATCATCTTGTTGAGAAAATAAGATGTGTTTTTTATTTTCATATCCCCAGGACCTGGCATGGTACCTAGCTCATAGTGAGGACCTAATATAACAGTGAGGACGTAATGTTTGAAGAGCAGAAGAATGAAGGAATGATACCTAAGTGTATAAGGGAAATGATGTTAGGGGCTGGCCCCATGGCCGAGTGGTTAAGTTTCCGCACTCCACTTCAGTGGCCCAGGGTTTGCCAGTTTGGATCTTTGGCGCAGACCTGGCATGCTAAGGCGGCATCCCACATAGAAGAACTAGAAGAACCTACAACTAGGATATACAACTAGGTACTGGGGGGCTTTCAGTAGGAAAAAACAAAGAGGGAGATTGGCAACAGATGTTAACTCAGGGCCAATCTTCCTCACCCAAAAAAAAAGAAAAACAAAAAGAAAAATGATGTTTAATGAAAAATAAACAGTATTGACAATGAAGAGTTTGAGGATAATAAGACTTAACTATGGCTGACAGCAGTTCCTCAGATACTTTTAGATTATTTATATTGTTTTATTTTTGCCTTTTTTTTATATCGAGGAAATTTGAAATTAAGACAGCTTAAAATTTTACCTCAAGTGTTTTATAATTTTCTTTTCCAGGGGGAAGGCTAGTGTAAACCACATGTAATTTCTGGGAACCAAAAGATTTACAATTAAAGACCACAGAAGTAAGGGTACCTAACTGGCTGACAGCATTTCTTTCTTTCCATCATTTGGTTACTTTCTTCTTCCTCTTCCTCTCCTCCTCCGCTTCCTCTTCTTTTTAAGGAGTTTCTTACTGCTCGAGAAGCAGCTGTTGCTTTCTGTTTAACTTAACCAAAAGATGTCCTGACTTCTTGGATGGATTTCAGTACATCAGTGAAGATCATAAGCTGTTTGATTGTTTAAGCAGAAGTTTACACAATCCACAGTTCCAAAATAACCCAACTTTAGAGGATAAACTTACTTTTGGAAGTAAACCAAGTTTTATGAACTTTTTGCCGTTTGTGGTGACAGCTCTGAATACACTTGAATTTCTAAAGTCAGGTTCAAGGGCTAGGGTGTGAGTATTACCAGTCACAGTCAAACTCTGTAAAAATAGGTTTTACAGACCTTGAGAATGTCATGCTAAAAATTACCAAAGAATTCTTCTACCATTGTATAAGTTTGTTATGTTGGTCAAGTCTATGTTATAGCATTGGAATGCATCAAAATATATGTGCAATCAAAGCCACGACAGCTTTACTTAAGCCAGAAAGAACCTTAAGCTGATTTTTATCTACATAAAATGCTCGTCTGTCTGGGGCATACAATTTACAACTCATAATCCTTACCTACAAACTCTGTTTCATTCCAGTATCCACCTTTACAAAATTCAAAATCAAATGTTAACCAGGTCCAACATATTGAGGATGAAGTATACTAGGTAAGTACTAACCATCATGAAAATTATTATCCTTATATTCATATACGTAGTAAATAATAAAGATTTTATAAGATAATATGCTTTAAAAACATATGTAACACTTACATATATAAGAGCACTTGTATTGATTTTTTTAGAAATGATATTTGGTATCTAATGCATAAAAAACTTTATCAATCACATAGGAGACCTATAGTCAGTTAATCCAAAAACTGTTAAACCTGGGAGTCAAGAAGAATCACACATTAACAGCATAGTAATTTATTATAACTTAAGATACATAAGCGCACATCAGTTGCCAAGCCCCCTTTTCCAAGTGGCGATCTGCTGATGCTGTTTGATGTGGACATTCCGGCCCACAATGAATCCTCTGTGAATTCCAGTTTTAGTTTCTTTACAAAGGAATGAAAATTTTAAGATATTTACAAAGCCGTCTGAAAACAGAATGCTTTGAGATCTTTACGATATTTTTCCAATCTTTGATATTCTCACCCAATTTAAATTTGTCAACTCACCTTTATTGGATATTTCTGAATTACTCAAAATTAGCTTACGTGGAAACAACGGTTTCTATCTTTTTTGTACTCAAGTTTCATTAGCTTATATAAGTTTTATTTAAATTATGTAATTGCAGAAAATGTAAGATAATCATAAATAGCTTGGGGGAACAAAGAAGACTGGCTCTCAGCAAATGTCCCACTCAGCTTTTGGAGACAGAAATAAGTGACTGCCCTCAGCTGCCAGCATTGAGCGTGCCTTGATTGCTGGTCTGTCTGTTTTACAGAGAGAAGGGACGGCATGGTTCGTCCATGCTGAGTTGCTAAGTGGAGGTGGGAAAAAGAGCAGTGGTTTCAGGCAAGAGTGGGAAAATGCCTGCAGGGTAGGCGGCTGACATAATTGGTGGCATTATTGGGACACATAAGGATTGAATGTCCCACCTAACAGCTTTAGAATTCAATTTTTCAAAAAAGCAAAGTGAACAAACAAAACACAATGTTCTTAACAAAAAAAAATTTCTGTTTACTTTCAGCAATTACCAAGAGTCTATTTTTCATAGCCTTTTGTGACTTCCATAGCATGAGCTTATTTTTGCCAATATGCAGATAATAATGCACAACAGTTTTGAGATCTTTGCTATTACTAGTAAGAAAGAAATGTGAAGGAAAAGGACCCCCACAGATTAGAAACCAGGAGTTTTTTTGTTTTTGTTTTATTTGTTTATTTATTTTTGGTCCCGATTCCTAAATTAACTAAATGTGTGATCTTGAGCATATTATTTTCTCTAGGTTTCAATCCTCTTCTGAAGAATCAAGGCCTGGTTGGATTCTCTCTAATACCCCTTGAATTCTAAAATTTATGACTATCACTGCCAAATATTGACTGTCAGCATTCGGGACGGTGACCAGGATTACTATTGGGTTAATGCTTAAAGCAGCAGGGTGACAAGGGTGCTATTGTCCTCCAAGTTTGGCTCTCCTTAAAACAGAATGAAATGACTTGTACAAAACTGGAAAATGAGCTGGGAAGCTGAAGGGTCAAACAGCCTTTCTTTATGCTTAATGTTCTATTCTGTTGGCTGGGAAGAAATAACTTCAAGCATTTTATAGGTTCTCTCCAATTCTTGCAAACCATCGACCATACCATTCACTTATCCCGGGACCACTAGAGAAGGGTCCTAACTGGTGTGCCCCTTCCCATTCTTGGCTCCCTTTTATCTGCTCTCCACATTGCAGGCCTAGTGTTCTTTTTGAAATACGTTATTTTATCCGGTCATCTCCACTCTCTCCATCCCCACAATAAAAACACCTTCGTAGTTTTCCATTACAGTGACCAAAGTCCTTATCATAGCTGAAGGACTCTGCACATCTCAAACGGGTCACATTTGGATGTGGGAAGCACTGTTTCTTTGTTTTGTGAGAACTCTTCCCATATGGCAAGATGCTTAATGTGACTGGCCGGCAATCATTATTATGACCAAAATGCTGCCCTCTCCCCCACTGATCCAGAAGCACCTTCCAGCCTCTTCTCTTATTACACATCAGCCTTTTTGTCAGTTCTTTGAAGGTGCCATCTTCCTTCTGCTAGTCTTTGAAGCAGCTGTTCCTTCTCCTTAGCATGTTGTTCCCCTCAAAGTAAATCTCCCCTGGCTTCCCATATTATACCACTCTTTTTAATATACACTCTTACAACCGTATTCACGTCCCCTTTGTAGCGTTTATCATAATTGTAATTTCACTATTTTGGTGTGTGAGTGATTATTTGCTTAAGGCCATTCTTCTCCCCTAGACTGTAAATTCTGTGATTTTACATCCGTTTTGTTCACAGCTGAATCTCCAGTACCTAGTGCCTGCCTGTAATACACGCAATGCTCCACAAACATTCAATGCATGAATGGAAGAATATTAATTACGCCAGCACTTACCTGAACATGGAACTGTAACATTTTTAATACAAAATCTTGAATATAGTTTCCCAGTAACACCTTAGTTCAGTCTGACACTCTTTATGCCAGTTCGTATGTTCCAGAAGCTTTACCCCTAGAGCTCCCTATCATAGTCGTAGCATCTCCAAAAGAATTTAAAAAGAAAAAGGAACCCATGTAGCCTAGAAACAGGAAATATAAAGCCTATCAGGTGACTATAAAGCCAACCTAAATTTGTTAGCACAGAGCTAAGATACCATTAAAATGTTTCAGATCATTTATATGCAAAATTAGGCAAATGTTCAAGGCTTTTAAGAATACAATAATATCATTCAAAACATTTAAGCCTATATTCTAAGTTTTTGTTCATTTATTTCCTCTAGCAAATAAGATTCCTGTATCTAACAGGTGCTTAAGGCCCTTTGATTGCAGTGTGGAAGAAATCGGAGGAGAGGAAAATTACACACCACCCTCATTTACAGTAATGGCTTGAGGGAAATTGAGAATAAGCAAGAGATTTTGGCTACATATCGTTTGGCTAAACCAAAAGAAAGAAATACCCAAGAAAACTGCTCTTTTTTTTTTCCATTTCATGTTTCTGAGAAAGGTGTCAAATCAGGGGACTTTTATCATCTATTTCCTTCTAAGAAGTCTTTTTGTTTTATAGCAATAAAGTAAAATTCTTAACACCACAGATTCCTGATTTGCTCAATCACATCAGGGCACCGGCACTGCTTCTATATGAAAAACTGACATTTGGGGACTAAAATGGGAAAAGTTCCTGAACCAGGAGGCAGGAAACCAAGATTCTGTCACCGGGGCTGTCATTAAACTTGTCTTTCCCTAGATAAGGTGATTATCGCCATCAAGAGATTGACTTTATAACGGTTAAGAGCCCTTTCCACACTTAGGTGCTGTGAATATGGCAGTATTGCTCTCGATGCCTGCGTCTTAGAGGCTCACTGAAATATGACCAATGGCCAACTCTTACCCTGCAAAGAATGTATTGTTGTCCATAGAATGGTCCCTCATTCTGCAACAAGACAAGCATGTGATTACTCTGGGTCTTTATCCAGCTCTATTTTGGGAAATATTCTGGTACTGTGGATTTCTACTGAAGAATTTCACTAACGTCTCCCAAATTACAAATTTGCCTTTCTTAGCATCAGTATGGGAAAGATGATTGAATTAAGAGTCAAAGACGTGGGTCCCCATCACTCTCTTAGACTCAACAAGCTATGTGACTTTAGGCAAATTATTTAAACTCTGTGAGTTTCTCACCTGTGCAGTGATAATGTCCTTTCTTCAAAGGGAATAATACAGAGATTAAATAAGAGGTTGCATTTGAAAGCACTTACAATTCACCGGCACTACGAGATTTGCCTGGAGTTACCTGGTGAATAGTAAGCTCTAAATTAATATGGTGGAATTTATTCTTTAAATTTTAATTATTTCTTATATCAATTATTTTTTTAATTGAGTTCTTAATAGTGTACGTCAATGTGAGATTTCAGTTGTACATTATTTCTTGACTGTCACCACGTAAGTGCTCCCCTTCGCTCCCTGTGCCTACCCCCCAGCCCCTTCCTGTGGTAACCACTGAACTGTTTTCTTTGTCCGTGTGCTTGTTTATATTCCACATTAAATATGGTGCAATTTAAGTCTTGTTTAACATTGACGACTTACTGGAAAGCCTGCAGAAAAAGTGATTTTTATGGGACATGAGTGTTATAATGTGTGTTATTATTTAAGAACGTTGATTGTTTTGCTGATAAGCGTGAAAACGTGAGATTAAAGGTGTATCATTTATCTTATTGGAATATGCTTCAGGTGAGTGTATTCTGACCAAATTTTTAGCAATAGAAGCCATGTCAGAGACTATACTTTCAAAATAATAATAATATATTATTATTATTAAAATCAGGCAATTGTGATAAATCAAAATACCTATGACTACATGGCATGGAAATTACCTTGGAACTTTAACATCCAGGGGATTATCCCCAGATTAACAAACATATACATAAAGAACTATGCCATCTTAACAGGACTCAAATGAAAATAAATGAAAGACTGTTTAATTATAATGAGTATTAATAATTACTGAGCTCAGCCTGGGATTTCAGTAAACGCTTTCTGTGGGTAAATGAAAAGTTGAGATAAGACTTGACCCCTGGGCACTGGAATTTCAGATACAGAATTCATCCTTTGTTTTTCACATGTTAAATTCAAGATCCTGTCAGACTAATTCTATAGTCTCTGCCTTAGTCTTATCTTAACCTTAATGTTTATGGTTACATTTTTTGATACTTTTTCTTGTTTTTAAACAAGCAACAGACAATTCTCAAATTGGAAATTCATCTTTTGTTTATGTGTGTGAGGAAGATTGGCCCTGAGCTAACATCTGTGCCAATCTTTCTCTATTTTGTATGTGGGATGACACCACAGCATGGCTTGATGAGCTGTGTGTAGGTTTAACCTGGGGATCTGAACCTGTGAATCCTGGGCCGCTGAAGTGAAGCTTGGGAACTTAACCACTACACGACCAGGCCAGCCCCTCATCTTATTTTTCAATGTGTATTTAGGCAGGATTAAATTTGTCTGCCTTAAACACTTTAAAGTTGAGAGTCTTCCTAGTCATTTTTTTCAATTATAAATCAAATTTGATTTGCTTTGATACAGTTCCAATAATTTATGTTTCTCTCTACAAGAAAAATTCAAAGGTAAGCACATTTTCCTGTTGTTTAGGCTGAACAATTTTTTTCTTTTTTTTAATCTACTGTTATTTTGCCTTTTGTAATTCAAAAAATGTAAGCTATCTTCCCAGAAGACTTTTGAACAGCTTCTCCTGATAGTTTGTGAAATGATAACGTATTCTCTAAAACTGAAGAAAAAAATGGACGTGGCAATCTATGTACACTGATGTACCTTGTCAGTATACAATCTGTCTTATCGTCATCTGGACATAACTTCTTCTTTTATCAATATTTATTTACATCAAAGGAAAACATTTCACCATATTTGTAATTTAAGATGTAACTTAAAACTGTGAAAGGGCTAATTTACCTTCAAAGTATTCTATGAATTGCACTGCTTAATTCATTTCTTCTTGCAGAATTTATACATGTCAGCTTAGCGAAAGAAGAGAATAATTAACTCTGATTACCTACCATAATAATCTATTAACTGTGTGCTACCTGCCCCACCGTGAACTATTTCTCTGTTATCCAAGCTTTTTTACATTCTTCAATCAAGGGATCTGTTTGTTAGAACTGTGCTTTGCAGCCACAAGAATAATTTTCACCCATATGTTGTTTTTATTTTAAAACCATGGGGATTTTAAATCTTGGCAGTATTTTCAAATATAATTAATTTTTCACTCATGCTCTGTGCGATTTCAGTAGAAAGATTTTATCCTTGCTTCTTTCTTGAAGACTTGAGGACATATGTTTATAAAGCACCTTTCTTTTATTTTAAATCCTTCACCCTCATGAAAACAATGCTTGAAAGATCCAAATTATCACAACCCCAAACAGATGGGAGAACGACTGTGACTAACAGGTTTTCCTCTGAGAGTTTGTCAGTATCTCATCTTAATGAGGAAGCAAAGTTTAGATATTGATAACGTGCTAAAGAGTAGAGCATTAAAGAGCAAATTTTAAAAGTTAACAACAAAACGAAGTCTAAGGTTTTATCCTCAGCAGGAAGTATTCAGCTGATGAAGAACTTAGTAAGCATCTTCCCTCCCGCCCCTCCCCCTGCCCCTCTGGATAAAGACGCCTAACCCCAGTGGAGGAGGATGGTCAAGGAATCAGACCTTGATTGATTAGGCCTATGGGATGCTTGCCTGTCTCTTCTACACTGTTCCACAGGCCATTTTGTCACCGATGTGTTTCAGGTTCCTTTAACAGGAGGAACTGAGTTTAATACTCAGTTTCCCATGTTTAAAAATGATTATTTCTTCCTCATTTATCTCATGAAAACTGGAAAACAGTATAGCGGCTGCAAATTTCCATGGAAAAGTTGTACTGGAAACCAATGATTTACTAACTAAAGTGTAAACTTAGTGGAGAGAGAGAGAGCAGAAGCAAGCTGAGAGAGAGACAGAGAGAGGGAGAGAGACAGAAAGAGCCAGAGTGAAAAGGGAAGGAGAAAACGAGAGGACAGCTTTTCCCTTATTTTCTGGACTTTAAAAGTACATTACAATTCTCATTAAAAAAAAAAAAAATAGCCTCCAAAAACTGAGGAGAGGATATCTGAAAACAATCTGTTAACATTGACCCATTCTACAAATACCTGCTTGTCCCCCATAGCTTTAAGGGCCTGTGAAGCCTTACACCACGGGGCAGGTCCGTGGATGCCATGCCATTTAAAAGGGGGCTTTCGGAGTTTCTGCAACAGGGCATTGCCTGAGATTCCCAAGAAGAATGAAGTCCCTTAGCACTTCACAGCAGGAAATTTTGTGGCTAAGCCAGAGACTTATCGTTGCTAGATCAGTGAAACATTGTAACTCTGCTCAGGGGTGTCTAGTCCCCGTTCGTCCGCTGCTGGCTTTTAAAATGAATCTTCCTTGGATGTCACTCGGATCGCTTATACTTAAATGATCCCCGGGGAAGTTGATTTCCCAATCTCCTTTTGCAAATTTGACTATTTAAATAAGACAGTCCAGTGACTTTATATTTACAGATACATTCTTTTAGACCTTTTTATGCTTCCCATCAATGTGAATATGTAGCACCATGCAGGACACCTGTAGCAGCGACACATCCGCCTGGACCCCAGCCGTGCACATTGCTTAAGCAAATTAATAATAGCCTAAGAGAGCAAGCAGAGTAAAACCACTCCTACGAGATTTAGTGATTCATATTCAATTTAGTGATTATTTACAGAATTGTTAGAAATAATAAAGTAAATAGGATAACATTCATATAGTTAACTGCGTCATTTCAAAAGCTTATTTTATCTGACGCGGTCGAAGGGGCTAACCGGTACAACCTATAGAAATTTTAAAGGAGAACATCGCACATTATTACACTTTGTAAGTTCTGTCTCATTTCCTACCTGGAATACATGAAACCATATCTCAAGTGCCAATACTACCAAACTCATAATCAATCCCATAGGCCATTTTAATAGGAAAACATTAGGCATTTTAAAAAGAAATTAAGTTACAGCAAACTCCGTTAAGGAAGCGAAATGAAAGTAAAGGCAGAGCGCTGTGTTACTCACCATGTTCTAGACTGAAAGTCCCTCTCAGATCTAGGCAAGCGTACTACAAGGTGTAGGAGAGATGTGGAGAGGCTGTCTTTATGACTCTTTGAATCAAACAGTAACTAAGTGGTTTAAGTAGAAACATGTATTTTGAAAGGTTAATCCACCCATGCACAGGGAAACCCCTTTTTTAAGAAAGTCACTCTGCTGGCTATTAATATTCACCTCTCGGATACAAATACAACCTACAGATAAGAGATTCACGACCTATGTGAAAATACCACAGAGGATTCCCTCTTAGTCTCTATGCTGTAATGGAAACATAAGAAAACAATATACCTCTTCAGGCAATCGGGGGTACTACAGGAAATCCACCTGCCCACTTAATGGAAAAGTTATATCAGCTTAATAGGACCACAACACAAAAACATAAATGTAGAATTAGCATAATTTACTGTAAGGACCACACAGGTCACACACTCATTTCTAGGAATGTTCCTCTGCTTCATCTTCCTATTTCTTTCCCTGAGCGAGCTAGCACCCAGGTTAACATTTAAACACTCATCCTTTAAAGTAATTTAGAAATAAGCCCACTACATTTAAAAAAAGGAGTTGCTGAGTGTTTTCTTATTTAGAGGGGAAATTATATTTATAGTCTCTCTATTGCTTCCCCAGCATTACGGTATATGAAGCATGTATATTTTTCTCATCATACTAGAAAATAGTCTATGTACTTATTAGCAGTGGCAAATCTCTCTGAAGTAATAAAGAAATTTGTACCAGTTTAGGAATGAAATCATTGCTGATGAAGTACCCAATAGTAATCGTTAATGATTTTTACACCACTTGTTTATACTGAGGTATTCAGTATTTAAGTAAACAGCAAATAGCATATTGGCAATCTCCCGGAGAAGATAGATTGTATCAGAGTTTGTTTGGTCCACTTCAGCTGTCATGACAACAGGAAGTGAACTGTAGAAAAATGGAGTGACACTCTGAGTTAAAGATGATCCCACTTCTGCAATTCCACTTCTACAAACAGGCTTTGGAAAAATCAATGAATCACAAAGGGAACTTATTTTAAATGACAAAATGTTATAAATATCAATCCTGGGTGGTGAAGTCATGAAGGTTTGTTATATTTTTCTTTATGCTTTTTTGTATTTTCAAAAATTTTTCAGAAGAAAAAATAGTCCATAACACAATGTAGCTTGCACATGCAGTCAACCTAAAAAAAAAATGTAAACAGAAACTAGGAGGTAAATAATGTATCCTTAATCTGAGTTATTAAATATATTTGATATGAAAATACTGTTGTTTTAAGATCTCCTTAAGTCTTTTGATTGTCTTTTAAAAAGTCTTTTGAATTAACACAAGATGACATTTACCCTGTTAGTTTCTTTTCATGTGAGAAAAAGATTTACTTAATGTTTCATGAGAATATGCCATTTTAGTGTGATACCAAAAAAGCAAGGAGAAATTCATCAGCCAACAGCAAGAAAGTGGAAAATTAAGCCATTCTTATAACCTGGAATCTTTAGATCTAACTAATGTCTTCCTTTTTCAGAAATTTCTTTTAAAATTACTGAGTGCTATACAAATGCCTTATGTAATTGCCATTATTACAACTTTGAAGTGTTCCCAAAGTGTGTCTGAGGACCAGTCTTGTCTCAAGCTGTGCACCTCTTTATTTGACAATCACATAAATTAAAGACAGTGGAGAAAGCACAGAAGTTTGTTTCAGAGTCTACTGAAGGTTAAGCAGGAAGATTATTCAAGTTAAAAACTATGGGATGGATGGTGGGGGTAGTGATGCTAGTCAATGGAAAATGGAAGAAGACATCATTTTTAATTCACCTTATGGAAATACTGGAGAAGAGTGTCTATAAAACACAAGGACAGATCTTGTTATTTCTACCTCCTATCATTCTAACTGTAAAAGCGAAGCTGGACTGTCTGTAGAACACCACAGTGAAATAAAGCCATTACTGGTCCATCAAGCACTGTATCACCTCTAGTCTACATCTAAGCCACTTCACATCAATTGGAAGCAAAAGCTGGCTATCTGCCGACCAAATGATTTTTACTGTTCAAAAGAGAGCATTTTGTCTATTGATTTACCTTCAGGGAAAAATAAGGAAATGAGTTGAAAAAAAATTTAATAAAACTTGAAGACTAGTGCTTAAAGTGATTTATCCAAAATTAATTTCATATGGTTGAAGGTACAAGCGTCTGAGGGAAAAGAGGGAAAAAGGAGAAAATAAGACCCGTGAAGTAAGACAAGCCCATTGAGAGCTGAGTTTGGGAGAAAGGAAGTTACATTCAACGTTTCTTCCTTTATCCAGAAGTAATATTAAGAGTATCGAAGAGCCTAAGGTAAGAGATTTCCAAGCTTCAGGCTCGGGAAAGAGAACATCCAATCTGTCTCTAAAGATGGGCTGAATGTTATTTGGTAATAAGGCTCTCATGGACCTCAGCTGCGCCTTGTGTGTAGGCTGTGTGTCCACAGGCATCCTCAATCCTCAGGAAGACAGGCAGAGTGCTTCCACATGCTTGCTTTCTGGCACAGTTCCAGGCCTCTCCTCTCCCTCTCTGCCGTGAACTCAGGCTCTCTTCCCTCTCAGCCTTCCAACATCTAAGATTCCAAATTATAGGTAAGAATGGAGGTTCAAGAGACAATACTGTAGATGCCACAGTAGAGGAGTTTGCTTTCATAGGCTTCACCACCATCAGGTTTTCTAGGAAATGTGGTAAACCTAATCTGGCAATGATGGTCCCATCAAAGTACAGTTTTCTTGGGAGTTGTTCAAACTAGATTCTGTCTGTTGGGTGAGAGCTTTCTGTGGATTAGGGACATCTGATGGCCCTCCAGAGTCCTTCAAGAGGGAGGCCATGGCTTCTTGCCAACTGTGGTCCTTATTATTTTCATGAGAGATTCAAAACAGAGAGTGTATTTCCATTACAATCTCAGAACATCACCTGCAATATTACTTAAAGAACGGAGATGGCTGTGCCAGGAGCCTCAGCTGGATGGATACCAAACTAGAAGGGTCATGTCATGATTTGTGCTCTCCTGTCTCCTAGCCTAGTTTATTAGGAACAAACCTTAGTGTTAATTTGGGCTTTCTACTTCATTAAAAAAAATGACATTTCTTTTTCTTTCAGATTCAAACTCCCATAACAACCAGGAGCATAAATGATTTCACAATTTGATGAAATTTCATCTGGATGAAAATTGACATAGAGAATGGACAGTTTGTCATCATTTTGCAAAATTGAATACCCATTCATAAAACTCTGGGAACAGTTATATTCAGGATATAATGGTTAAATTTGATTTTTTTAATCCATTCTTTTTTCCCCCAATAGAACTGTCATTTTAAGGAATGGAGTAGTTCTCTGCACTTTTGCTTAGTTCTCTCTCATTACGTGTGAGCGAGCATGCCTTTTTTTTTTTTTTAACTCCAATATGGACAACAAAGTGCTTAACAGCATTTGACTTAAACCATTAAAATATCACAGTTCTGCTTTTTCCTAAGGACTGGAACTGAATTTTGTTCTGAAAAATTCTTCCAAAAAGGGGACATATCTGGCAGGCAATTGGGAGGGAAAAGGGGCATAAATCTCCTTTCTAAAGAGGATGAAAGGATGGATATGCATCTTGGATGTAGATAAATCAGAAATGCAGCTGTTTGGGAGCAAAGTCCAGTTATCGCTGCAAGCGAGGTCTAAAGATGTGGTGATCTTTACAAGGCACCCCCAGGTGTCGACAGAGTGGAGCCGTCCCAGGAGAGCCCATTGACCCTCAACCCCGTTGACTTTTACCCTCACCATAACTGTATTGATTCCTGTTTTCAATACACGTGAATATATTTTCTCATCCATTCAGGAATCACACCTGCTTTCAACATTAAATTTTCTTTGGATCGTTCCTATCTTCCTGGAATTACCACCCAAAGAGCATTAACTTAGAAGTCAGGTATTTTGGACTGAATTCTGTAAGACCAACATTGAGTAATTTACATGTTCTCCAACTTTGTGAACTCCGAGCTTGGGTATTAGAAGCCCTACGCATCCTACGTGAAGGCCCATTTTTCCTACAGCAGTTTCTTGTTTTCGGTTGAAAATATAAAACAGAAAAATAACTTCTGATCTTAAGCTGTGAGTTCCACCCTCTATGACCCTTGTTTACAGCCTGTCGTCTTCACGTGATCTTCAGATCTTACCTCCAAATCTATAGCATTGTGGGGTTCGTGCACTCGGAAATAGACAGGAACTTTAAAACTGTAAAAACAGTTACTAAGGTGATCAGCTTTATGGATATTCTAAGGAAAAGTCATTTACTATGCTGAAGTGTGGAAAGGATCTTCACTGCTTCATCCCAAAGGACTCAGAAGATTACATAACAAATGTAAAACTTTACCTCCAGCACCTTGAAACTCACAAACTCATTTTAAAGCTTATATTGGAAATCGTTTTATACACGGAGGAGAAAAATCCGGAGATCTGTTAATAAAAGTTTAATTTAAACCAATGCATTATTCTCCAGTGGCCTTGGTTTTAACAGCTTCATTACAAATTAGATTCATTTAAACCCTGAAGGCTCCTGTTCCTTAATATAAAAATGAGATTGGGACAGATCATGCCTAAAAATCCTGTCTGGGTCAAAGATTCTATAATTTGGTGTCACCCCAAAGAGCAAACAGTACATTTCCATTTTGATTGGTTTTATGGTTTTTAAGTTCTCTTGTATAGTTGAGAAAAAATATTGCAAAAATCTGACTCTTACATTGTTCTACAGTGTTTCCCTTGAGTTGATTCTACTCATGGAATTATATTAACTCTTTCAGCTCTTAAAGTATCAAAGACCTGGAAAAGTTGGACTCCAGCACAATTAAAAGGTTATCTACTTTTGAGTGCCTAATTTACTGCCAAGAGGTAACTAGGCCTTAGGAAAAACTGTTCTCATCATGTCCTTTCCTGTTCTGTAAAAACATTTGACAGTAAGGGGAAGTACTTCCCACTTAAGAAAGTTTTCTCTATTTTACAAAGATGCTAGGGTTCCGGGAAGTAAAGAGTAGCCAAGGATCCAAAATAATAATGATTTTTCCTTTAATTACAAATGTCAAACATAGGAATTACGCAAAGTTTGAGTATAAAACTATTTTATACGCAAAGAGAAAAATATAGAGAAGCAACTTCTGATATTAGGCTGTGGTTTCCAAAGCTGGCAACCATTTTCAGAAAATTTAGTGCATATTCCTCCAATTTTTTTCTTTGCTATACACATAATAATGGCTATCATTATTAGGCATAATATTTTGTTACTGGATGAAGCTAACAAGTTTTACTATTGGCGGTAATATTTCTGATTGGGTGAAACTAAGAACTCCCTCACCCAGTCTGGTAAGTTATAGTCTCTCCTTTATCTATTAAAATGAAGAGAATAAAAAATAATGTCATAAATTCAAGAGACTTTCATTGTCATTTTCTCTGGTTTTTAAAGATTGTGAATAAATGAGCCATGTAATAAAAAGAGTAAACACATGGACAGAGCCCACTGATGAAATTAAACGAAGTTTATAATAAAAATTACCATGGATAGTTTAATAAGGTATCATCATTGTTGTGTTGCATGATTAAGCATAAATGGAAGCAATTCACGTATTCATGTTTGATGATGGTGATGGTTGGGAATAACGACTTGAAATAATTTCTGACCAACTATTATGTATCAAATGCTTTACACACATTATCTCTTTGCTACTTAAGGTGAAGTCTTTGGGCCGCAGGAAACTTGGTAGAAATGCAGAATCTCAGGGCCCACCTCAGACTTAATGAATCAAAATCGGCATTTTAACAAGGTCTCCAGGTATGAGAGGGAGTCTCACCAGCGAACCTTAAAGTTTGAGAAGTGCTGCATTATCTCATTTATACTTTACAGGAACTAGCAAGTAAGGTATCACCACCTTCCTATTTCTCATGGGAAAAATGAAGCTCAGAGGGGCAGAGTTGATATTCAAAGTATTTGACAGCTGGTTCAACACAGGCACCAGCTAATAAAAGTGGAAGTCTGAACAAGAGTAGGTGTAAGTATCCAGTATCAGTGCCGCCAAGAACTGAAGTTCCTGTCTAAGCTGCCTTATCCCAGCCAGTAATTAAAATAGCTGGGATTCGGCCCGGGCTTGTGAGTCTCAGAAACACATACTTTTCCCGCTATCCCACACAGTGATTATTATGACTGTTACATAAATAAACCAAAAATTTGTAAGGTCAGTTGGGGTGAGAAGTGGATCCAAAGCTGAACTTAAAAGATTTCACTGTTTCTATTTTCCCTCTCCCCATTCCTTTCTTCATTCACTTTAACCTCTCTGCCCAACCCCTCTGCTGAATCTATCCAGGCCCCAAGTGAGCCAAAATGTGATGTCTCAGTAAAGGACACAAAGCTCTGTGCCCCCAAGGAGGGATAGAATCTGACATTCCACGGGTTGGAAATTTAACTGCAAAGATTCTGCAGAAAATGTAATCATTTTGCTTCTGTGACTGCTCTTCTCACAAGGAGTGATTATGGAGTATTTCTGGTGACACCCCAGTAAAATCTACATCATCTCCTGCAACGAGGAAGTCCATATTCATTTTCCTCCCCCGGGTCCTTCCATTCACAGTCCAGCAGGACCGTCATCCTCTCCTTCTTCCCTGGTCAGTGTCATGTCTCTCAGGAGACTGTGCCAGGTTCAGCCGACAGTGTCTGGAGGATTCCTTCTTTCATTCCTAGGAGTTGAGGAAAGGGATGCGACCTTTCTAGGGTTGTGACCACAAGTAATGGGAAAAGGAATATTGGTTTGTCTGAAAAATGTCATCTGCCAGTTACAAGCTGTGACTACACATTCCTTCTCAACACAGTCAAAGCAAAGTCAGGGCTATGTCCAAACCTCAATGCTGGAAGGATTTAGGACATATCCCCCCCTTTTTTTTTAAAGCTTTTTATTGATGTATAATACATAGAAATAGTGTGTGTATTATAAGTATACAGCCTGATGAATCTTCAAAAACTGAATATACTTGTGTAACCAGCACACTGATCAAGAAGCAGACATTACCAAGAAAGTAGCCTTTTAATTGCCCAACTACGGCAGGGCTTGTGAATAACCAAGGGCAAGTAACCTCCTATTTGTGACCCATCGCATCCCAGTGAAGTCAAATTAGTGAGCGTAGTCATGAACTAAAGTCCAGGCAGACTGGAGGATATGGAGTCGGAGAGTAAATTGTGGGTAGGGCGTTTGCTGATTAGAATTGGGGAACCTGAATCTAGAACCTGATTCGAGAACCACCAGCTTCTTGTTTGTTGGGTCTGACTTCAGAAGCTGTGGCATTATTCCCAGCTCTCAAAGTCTACTGCATTTTCTGGAATTGGGTCTCCCACGTTTGTCCAGCTCCTGGAGGGCCACTGCCAACTCAACTTTTCTTACTTCGTCTCAATGTGTGAATATCAAGATTGTTCAGACATCCTTGGCTATACACATATTCCACTTGGACCTGGCCTGTTTCTCCTTTGTCAAGAATCTTCCTGTCACTTTTCCCAATTGATTTGTTGTGGTTGCCTTCCAATTGGAATGGGAAGCCATGAGAATGTTACTGTCTACTCTGGATCACTTGTTTTCAGGTGGCAAGGTCGTTCTACATGGTGTGTATGTCTCTGAGTCCATGAACCACATCACAAACCTCTCATTTGGCTGTTGGTTTTTCTCAGGCTCTGAGGCTTCCATCCTGTCTTATGTCACTGCTATAGTATAACAAGACACAACGTCTACTCCTTAGGAGCTTAGAGGCACGTTCTCTGTGAATTTCTCCAGTTGACAGTAGAAGTACCTTATGCCCGTAGTTCGAAGCTTGCTTGATTACAAGTCATACAGTGATAGCCACCTCCATAAGGAATCTGGCCTCTGTTAGGAAACAGAGCACTAAGTCTGTGACAATCAAAGCACGGAGGATACCAACCTAAATACTTGTCATTTCTCGGGAAAATTATTGCTTTGTGGATGCTGGGTGAAAACTCATGACAGCTTCATAACTTCACAAGAGAGAGATTGAATTTTCCTTGTTACTGAAGCAATGCAATAGTGAGTTAAGTTTGGATCTCTACTTGAAATAGCCAGTTTTGAACCATGCATTCACCCTCAGATTGTAATTCAGATCTCAATGCCATTTCATCAGTGTTTCATTGGTAACTGGTAGAGTTGTGAAGAAAGAGAGCAGAAGCAAACTTGCCTCTTGAGGTCTAGGCTCAGAAATGATACAGCTCTGCTTCCTTACTATATTGGCCAAAGCAACCTGCAAGGCCAGCCCAGACTCAGGGAGTGGAGAAATAGACTCCACCCTCTATTGATAGGAGAAGCAATGTGATTTTACAGTTTTTCCCATCAAGAGGAGAGACCTGTGTCTGTCCCAGGTGCTCTTCCCCCGCCCTCCTCCTAGTTAATGGCTAACCAACCCCCTAAAGTATAATTGCCTATCTTGGCCAGCTGCTAACTGGAAACATATATGTCAGTCCCGTTGAGACTAGAAATGCCTCCCTGAGACCAGCCCAAATTGGCAATCCACGGAATTGTGAGCTAAATAATTGGTTGTTTTAGAGTGATTTGCTACACAGCAAAGACTGATAGAATGCTTTATCAGCTACTACAAAATGTACAAGAGCTGTTTAATATTCAAATTTAATTCTAGTTTATTTTTGTCCTTTGAAAAACATGAAAGGGCATCCAATTCACAGCTCACAGCCCCACTTTCAAGAGAAATAAACCAAAAAACACTAACAATCCTCCATCGTTTGCTCTGTAATCCCTCACGCAGGTCTGGAGCCCTTCTTGCCTTGTTCAGAAGCCAGTCTGCCAAACCCACTGCCCCCCAGGCACCTCTCTTCCTGTCACTCTCAAAGCTGTGCTGCTCTGCCTGCTGAGGGCGTGACTCCAGGGACCTGCCTCTGCCTGTCCTCTCATCCTCACTTGCTCACAAAGACAGCGGTAGCCCGTGCTCCTTGGAAAGCTGAGCTCTTTTTGCACTCTGATTGCTTTTCTTACAAAGAAACCTAAAAATCTTCCAAAGAAAAATGTCTCCACCTCATTACCTAAGCAAACTCTTCTAGGGGTGATCAGTAGAAGTCAAGGAGCCTGGGAGTGTGAGAATCATTTGCATTGTCACGTGGGGCGCTGGCCATGCTTTTTTCTGGACATAGTGACAAAGTCATCCCTGAGGAATGTACCCAGACTAAGAGGCTGAATGGGGAAAAACAAAGTGAGGTAAGGCTTCGAGCAAACAGAATTTACAGTTAGGAGATAATTTTTTACAAATATACATAATACCCTCCAGTTAGCAAGTAGTTCCAAAACAAGAGGAAATCAGAAAGCAGCTGTTCTAGTATTTGCTAGAACTTAACGGGAAATGTCTCAGCATACGTTCAGCTTCAGCTGACAGCACTCCGAGCGTGCTGTGTGGTGCACTGTGGGCATCAGGCGCTCCCTGTGGGAGGCCAGGAGTTCTGACTTGCCAGTTGGTACAGAAAACTCAGTTAAAACTGTGAATTAGGATATTAGGTTACTGGAGAAATTCAGGAACAAAAGCCAAAGGGTAAACAAGCTAACGTATTCAGATAGCGAGCTGGGTCCGAGTCAGTTATCACACCTTGGAATCAGCTATGAGGGTCAGGAGTAAGAAACATTGTACCCAGAGCCCTTTGAGATGAGACACTAAAATATCTTACTTGATTCTTTTCTTCCTAAAAGGGGTCTGTATCTGCCTGGGGGGAAGGTTGTACAGATTTAGACAGTGTGTCCCTGCCCCACCGTTAGGAGAACCCCAGGTGGGGAGTAAGGTGAGGCATAGGCTTGTTGAGTATGAGCAGCAGAAGGTGGAAAGGTCAAAGGCCCTCAGTGTAACCATCCCATCCCAGGGCCTTTCTTCGGGTCCACATCATCACAGGCGTGGAGCAGACATGTTGGAGAGCCAAGGTCTTGGCCTGGGCAGAAAATTCTTTCTGTTTCTTTGCAGTGATGGTTATAGTAGACAGCAAAACTAAGCTGGACAAAAAGAAGAGAGATCAAGGTAAACATAAATGTGGCAGTTACAATAAAATAGGCTTAAAAATACTTGGAATGAATCTATGAAATAATTGTGTACTTATGGGAAATTATTTAAAAAAAGAGACAGGAGTGGATTGAGAACAATAGTTAATCTCTGACCTGGAGAAGTTCCCTCAGTGAATAGGATTGTGTTCATTTGCCATTTGTTAGTAATCTTGACCAATTAAAGGATGACTCAAGATCATGTACGATGTGCGGTTGAACAGAAGCTCTAAATTGTATTGGGTCAGAGTCTGGAAAGTTCAGTAAAATGTAACTTCCAGGGGAAGGTTGTTTTAGGTAGAACAGAATCTAGTGGACATACAGACACTGTTCTCTCAACAGAACAGCTGCTTGGCTGGTGACGCTTGAGCAACTCTGGAAATTCTCTGTTTAAAAGGTGCTCTCCAGCTGCCAGTCTGAGAATTTAGGATTGCGAAGTCAAGTTTAGTTATACTTAGAGGGTAGAGCTAAAATATGCTGTTTAGAATATTTGTACATCTTTGGTAATCATGTTGCTACCCTGACTGGGGAAAAACTGTGCTATCCTCATCCTGTATTAATCACCTTAAATATGGTATGATGTTGTTAGCATAGAGATTTCGGCAACAAAATCTCATAAAGGCATTCCACTTTCTCAGCTCAGACTTCAATTTGAGCACACACTTCATACATTCTACAGCAATTGTTGTCACTGTAGTTGTGGGTGAGAGCTTGCAGATTCTTGAATGTAAGTGCTATGACTAAAGACGAAGCTGTTGCATCAAATAATTTGAGACAGCAGATACAGGGAATTAATGGGCTATTAAAATTGCTATAGTCTTAGAGTAGTTATAAAATGTACATGACAATGCAAAGAATTATACCATCTGCAGTGATTTTAATTATGTCAAGCAGGTGCAACTACAAATTGCGGTCCATATTTTTGAGGAGTAGAACTTGCATTTTGCCGGGCTCACTGATGAGTAGCCTTGGCTTTTAGGTCCTAGGTTGTGGTTTTTGGCTCTATGATGGCCACATAACGCTCCACAACTCTACAAGACAGTATTGTAACTGCAAGCTGTGTGTGTGTATATATATATATATATATATATATATATATATATATATATATATATTTACCTTCATAGTCCAAGACATCAGATGACTCATGGCTTAACTGATGCATACATGTAAGATATGGATTGTCTTTGGAATAGGAAGGAAACCTCCCAAAGGACAATAGGAATAACATCATCTCTCTCTCTTTTCCTCCCTACTGCACATGATATTGAGCATGCAGTGTTAGGATCTGTTGGGATTCCTGTGCAAGGTGAGGAGCTGTGGCAGTTGTGCCGCTGGAGGACCATCTTTTCCTTTGGACTCTGAGTGCATAAACTGTAACACCGCTAAAGATGGGAGGGCCAACATAGTAGGTGCTATTTCAGAGTCAGCTGTTCCTCCTAGCCTCTCCTGAATAGGAGCTGCTGCTCTCCTTTGCCTGGCTCCTTCCTCATGGCCACTTGTCCTTCAGCTCGTTCTCCCAAGAATCTGTCAGAATTTCATTAAATCATGTTTGAGGTTAGTGCTCTGAACAGCACCAGAGCTTTAGTTGCCTTTAGATTCCTGACATGAGAGAGTCAGATACTTTTGGTTTTCAAATCTTGGCTTTGTGATCTTGAGCACGATGACTTTTAGCCTCTTTGGGCCTTATTTTTCTCATCTGTGAAGAGGATTGTTATGGTGGTTGTTATTACCGTTGTCATTATCATAGAGTTGTTGTGAGGATTGAAGAAGCTGCATATGAAGTAGCCAGAATGCAGCGGGCATTCTGTCAAGCAGCGTGGGCAGCAGAGAACATTTCCTCTCAGTGGAGCCTGGACCCTAAGGTGTGGATTTATGAAGCTTCCCATGAGTCGGGGGATATGCTGTCTTCGAGCTCAGGCTACCTGGAGTTATAAAGGGCTATCTTTGGCTCTCTAATAACAATTGTGAGCTACTTTCTGGGTTGTGTATCTGTTATCTTCAATCCTTCAGGAGATTCTTGATAAAAATTACATCCTGGTGTTAGCCGTGCTATGGAAATTAGGTAGAACAGTGATACTCCCCAAGGCCATCAAGGGAGCACTGGCAGAGTCACACTGGAGGGTGGTGTTCTCAGAGGACTGCAAGTTGCGAGGGTCAGCTTACACAGCAGTTGAGTGACTATAGGACAGTTCTGCTGGAACCTGAAAACCTGAGGCCTTTTTCCTGGAGGCTATATGATATGGTTCCCCTGGGCTCTCAGAAATAACTGGGGTGATAATTTGAGAGGAGTTAATTAGGTCCAGGAAGCTTGTACCAAAATTGTGGATAAAGAGGAAGCCCCTCCTCAGGTTGTGGTGAGAGGCGGTTGAGACTGGAGAAGAAAGGATGGCACTTGGTTTAATGCCCGTATTAGTGAGGAGCAGAAGAGCTCCTAAAGTGCTGGAGAGGCATGCCTTCACCTCATTGCAAAGCTCGTCAGGGAAACTATGGATTTTCAGATTAGCGTTGCCCACCAGAGACCTTTTTAGGTGGTGGTAGGATTGTAAAAATAACAGAGAGGTTGTGAAAATGTAATGTGTTGCTGTGACTTTGTTTTATTTTTCATTTCATTTACCTTTCAATATATGAGCATAAGTGTGTGTTTATACACATACGCAGGTCTATACACAGACAGAGATATACATATAAACAATATAAACATATTATACAAAACATGTATAATATGGAACTTTGAGGTTGTTTAGTCTTTGATAAAATAAATCTAATTAAAAAATTTTGTATACAGATTTGAAAGTTAATTCACTCCATTTTATGAGAAAAAAAAGAAATTCAGAATATCAATTCCTGTTTGGTAAGCACTTCTGTGGGGGAGTGCATTCTCTACGAAGGTAATTTTGTGTCATAAATCTTAAATTAAATGATACAAAGATAGAAGCTATTTTCTTGGTGAAAATAACTATGAACTACAAACTGTGAACAGTGTGACCCAACACCTTGGAGAATTTAAATGACATGCTGAATTTGATATATTGAATGACACAACATCTTTATTTTTCAATGGAACAACTCAATAAGACACTTACAGGAACACATGGCTTGAATGATAAAATATGTGTGAATAAGATCTGAATAATTTGGGGCCAGCCTGGTGGCATAGTGGTTAAGTTCATGCACTCTGCTTGAGTGGCCCAGGGTTCACCAGTTTGGATCCTGGGTGCAGACCTACACACTGCTCATAAAGCCGTGCTGGGGTGGTGTCCCACACAGAAGAACTAGAAGGACCTACAACTAGGATATACAACTATGTGCTGGGGCTTTGGGGAGGAAAACAAAGAGGAAGGTTGGCAACAGATGTCAGCTCAGGGCCAACCTTCCTCATCCTTCCCCCACCCCTCCCCCTGCCCCCCGCCCCCAAAAAGCATACCTTGAAAAACAAAGATCTTAATAATTTATTCCATTTGCTGGTGCAATTTGATATAAGTGTGTGTTGTTTTAATAAGAACTACAAGCTGTATTTTGAACCTATGTATTGTATTGGAGAGAGAGTGAGAAGGAGGCAGGGAGGGAGAGAGCATAGAACAGACCAACCAAGCAACTAAGAAGTAGCTGGTAACTACTAAAGCTAGATGAGTGGGCACCCATCTTGGACTATGAAGCGTCCCTGACAACCTACAGCTTCCCACACAGATCGTAACCTCCTCCCCCGCAGCCCCCACCACCACGTTGTGTAGGAGTTTATCTTTTCTAGCTATCACTACGGGTAGGGTAAAAACTACTTTTATAAAAACTACCTTCATGGTTACTGAAAACTGAGGAGGAATACTTCACTAATCATGGGCCATGACTCATAGTTTAAAGACTTAACTAGTAAGCATTTATAAGACTTCTTTGGGGCTGGAGTTTTCTCATTGTATCTCATTGCTTTCATTTCATTTAGTCCACATCATAGCAGCACTTTCTGGATGAAGTACTTCACTTAACTCTCTGAATTCAATCCTTTGCAGAGACAGAGAATTTTGATGGCTATTACATTTATGCTTCCTCTAAAAAAAGTATTTAAAAAGAAAAGGTCTTTCGAAATTGGCCACCGTGTGGAAAACACTCAAAAGTGGTTATAAAGAGTTTCAAGGAACAGAAGACATTTAGACGACAGAAATGAACATAATCTACTTAAGCTATACATATACTAGTTCATGTATCAAGGACAGTTCTAGAACTTTGGAGACTTAGACAAGGCTGCCAAACTCCCATTCTGATGAATGAAAAAGTTAAGAATGACTGATGATTTTGTGGGAAACTTTTTTATTATGACTATGTTCTAACCCTTTAATTTGGGCAATTAAAATGCAAGCAATTTTATAAAAACCTGACGTGAGAAATGAGCCTGATGGTTAGATATGAAAATATCTGTCTATACTTCCTTTGAGGGGTGAGGATGTTCATTTGGGGTATAGTTCTCATAGAACAAGGACAATGACACAGAATTGGTATTCAGCCCGTGCTGAGCTGAGAAGCTGCCCCAAATGTGGCTTCAGGGAAACACACATACTCTCATGTAAACTTCCCCCTGTGAGTCTCCCCTTTCTTTCACAAAGTATATTCTAAAAAGCTCCTAATGTAAGTAGATTGAGTAGAACATAAATTTCTACAATTTCCGGGAGACAGGGGAGACATTCAAAGGAAAAAGAGGAAAAAAAATCCTATTAACCAAATTCATAAGATAAAGGAAGTTTAAACCTTTCATAAAAAAATAATTTCAACAATTAATATTCTCAAGCAGATTATAGTGTCTCATTTATTTTCATGTCCTAGCATATAGTAACATTTCTTCAATGATTTGGCATTAATAAATTGTATATAATTAAAAAATCTTATGTTGATTGATTGATTCCTCAATCTGAAAAATTTGTACTTTATTTTATTTTTTTCCAGCTTTACGGAGGTAAAATTGACAAAATTATGATATATGTTGATTTAACATTTCATTTTTCAGCTTTTGTCAATGTTGGTCTTAAGATCTATAAACTCGTTTGTTGGTATTGATGATTATAGAAGCACCATATATAAATGTAGTATAAAATGTATATATATAAACATAGGATAGGATGTTTGTGTGTATGCACATGTGTGTGTGAGGGGGTTGCCATGTATAAAATGCTTGCGTGTCTGTTTAACTAAGAGTGCTTCTGGAAGGCTATGACTCCAGTGAGACAGGGAAGGAAAAGGTGATAGGAGGGTAGGCCAAGGGTGAGACAATGGAAGTAAACAAGGGGAAGTAGGACACTGCCTCATCTGTTTCTGGAGTATTTTGAGTTCTTGGGAGCCTCTGAGGTTGGTAGACGGTATAACCCCGCAACAGATCTGGCAGTCAAAAGGAACCAGGACATTTGAGGATGTCACCCTCTGGTTTATCTGACATCTTCCCCTCTCTGTTCCTAGTCATTATTAGCAAACCTAAACCTACATTCAACCATCTCAGCCTCTGGGATTGCCAGCATCAATCTCAAATTATTGAAAACTAGTCCTTTGAGGATAATCTGAAATGCTCCTTTTGTGAAAGAAAAAATCTCTAGGCTGCATTTTACAAAATCATATTTGAAAATCTCAGATTGGTTTAACTCATGGATAGGTAAATTGTTGACAAAATATACCCCCTTAACTAATTTTAATACAACAAAGTAAGACTTCATGTCTCCATTGATTAAAATGATACTTTAATGGAATTTCCCCACTTAATACTGAACTTTCCCTTTGCTCAAAGCCTTGGCTTACATATCGTTAATGTTTTATCAGAAAAATGGTGAGCATTTCAGACATATTATCACACTTTGTTAAAGTCGGTCAGAGGCTAGTGAATGTCACTGTAATTGTCTCAGAACTTTTGCAATTGCTATAATGCAGATGAAGTACAGGATTTCTCCACTAAAGTAGAGACTCTCTTGGCTCCGAATTACTATATCATCTATAATCTAAAGATTTCATGGCAGATCAACAACAGGAACGCAAATTTGCCGTCTGGCTTCAATTTTTAAAAACACGTCTAATCTACCTGTTTAAAATTTTTTAAATGTTTGCTTTGACATTTATATCCCCTAAATGTGATCTTTCCCAAAATCTTTTACAATCATTGTATATTTAAAATTTTTTTTGTTTATATTTAATATGCTGGAAAACTTTGCTCTCATCAGCTCTTTTTCCTCATCAGCCATGTTTATTTTAAATACTTAAATGTCTTGAAACATGCAAAGTAAAACCATGATGCATACAAATGAGTGGGGAAAAAACCGTGTCATTAAAACTGCCTACAGAGTAGCATTATTAATGAAATTTCTCTCTTTGGGGGGAGGGGAAAAGTCATAGAGTAGAAATACCAATTTATTCCTTGTCATTCGTTCATTCATTCACTCAGCCAGTTTCCACTGAGCACCTGTTCTGTGTCAGGCACTGTTCCAAGTGGGGACCAGAAGTGAACAAAACAAAATTTCATGTCCTGGTGGAACATAAGATTAAACAGAGAGGGAGAACAGTAACAGACAAGTAACACAGCGAATATGTCAGAGGGTGGTAAATGATAGGCAGAAACATAAAACCTAGAATGGGCAGGGGTTTGGGATTCGTAATTGGAGAAGGCCCCAACGGCAAGGTGATATTGAAGCCAAGATACAGAGGAGGTGAGAAAGGGAGCCTGTGGATGTCTGGAGGAGAGTGTTCCAGGCAGAGGGACCAGCAAGAGCAAAGGCCCTGGGCAGGGAGTGTGCTGAAGGCAGAGAAGAGTAGAGGTCAGAGGAGTAAAAAGGGGAAGATTATATGGGGCTTCTTGGCCTTTAAAAAGCCACTGACTTGTGCTCTGTAGGACACTGAAAGACACCGGATAGTTTTGAGCAGGGGAATAACATAATCTGACTTTGTTTTCAAAAGACGCTTTCTGGTTGCTAAGGGAATAAAGGTACAAACCAGAGACCAGTTAGGAGGCTACTTAGGACAAAAGATTCTGCTGTCTTAGACCAGGGTAGTGTTGGTAGAGTGTAATCTGAAGTCAGACCCCATGGGATTCACTGGTGAAATGGATGTGAGGTATCAGACAAAGAGGATTCAAGGACGACCTCAAGGATTCTGCTGTGAGCAACTGAGTGGATGGATTCTGTTGCCCTTTCCTGAGGTGAGGAAGCTTGTGTGAGAAGGAGGTTGGAGGTTTAAAGAGGAAGACCTAGAATTCAGTTTGTGATATGTTACAGTTAAGATGCAAGTTAGGCATCCAAGTAGAGCCAGTGAGTAGGTGGGTGTACATATTAGCCGGGAGTTAAGCAGGGGAGTCCCGGTGGGATATACTGATTTGGGAAGCATTTGCCTATAGATGGTGCTCAAAGCCCTGAGACTAGAGGAGACATCACCAACACAGTGAGTGAGTGGAGAAAAGAAAAAACTCAGTGATGGAGCCCCAGGGTGCTCCAATGTTAAAAGAATGGAGAAGAGGAGGAATCAGAAGAAAAGACTCGGAAGAACACCTACTTAAGAGGATGATCAGAGCGTGTGGTGCCCTGGAAGCCAAGCGACAGAAACAGATCCAGGAGGAAAGAGACCTGCTGTGCAAATGCTCCTGACAAGTCAAATTAGCTGCTTGAGAATTTCCCACTGGGTTTCAAAAAGTAGAGTTTATTTGGCGACCTTGACAAGACCTGTTTTGTTGGAGGGTTGAGGCGAAGGCCAGGCTGGAAGGAGTTACAGAAAACAAATGGAAGTTTGGGAGTTGAAGCGAGTTTTAGTACTAACCTGGTATTCTGCTGTCTGATTGACCTCCTTTCACTCAGGCCCCAAAGGGCCAGACGTCAAAGAGTAGAAACCAGCATGGCAACTCACCCAGAACCCCTGGTGAATCATGACTAGAACTCTTCCACTAATTTTGGGAAATAGAATAAAGCACAACAGAGATTTTTAAAAAACGGAGAGAAAGTAAAAATCAATATTATTAAACCTCTTTAATTTTGCTTTTCCACTCTCTTCCATGCTGTGTCTTCCTTCTGCCCTTATACTTTGCTCTGGACTGAAGCATTCAGTTATTGCCACCCACAAGCCTCCATGTGGGACTTTCACAGTAGCAAATGAGATCAAAAGCCCAAAAGTGCCAAAGTTGGTGCCCTGATAAAACCTATGAGGCCATTACAGGCCTGTGTCAGACGGGAACAGATAGCAGGAGTCCAAACCCACAACCACAAACACAGCTAGGTAGGGAGGCATGGTCAGCCCGATGGGTAAAAGATTCAGGCAATCTCCAGGGAGCCACATGAGAGGAAGGACTTGGCTAACAGGGTCAAAGATGGAGTAGGTGGCTGCAACCAGGGTAGTGAATGAGAAGTAGGTGCATCTAGGTGGGAAAAACTGGCTGAAGCACGGCCAAGGAGGAGAGATCAATGTTAGTTCAGGAGTGAGGCCCAGATCTCTAGACCACAAGTCACTTTAGTAATTCGTTGTGTACTTTGATGTGGAATACTCACTTCTTTCCTTCTCATCCAAGGCAATCCCAGCCATAAAGAACTTTCTCCATAACTAATCCTCCACATCCAACTTGGCAGCTGACTAGCTCCTCAACAGCCAAGGAATGGCTGAAGTTTGATATAGAAAGTTTCTCTTATTGAAGAGCCCTTTGATTTCTTCCTCTGGGCCAAACCTAGTGCTGAAATTAGAGTGTGGATACCGATCATACACAGGAAGATAGGATAGCAAATTGCCTCAGCTACCAGATTCTTTCTCTTTAACTATACCTGGGCTCTCTTGTTCCTATCACCCTCCTTGTCTTGACTGATCTTCTGATGCTAACCAGAATTGCTGTTTGCGTGAAAGGCAGGAGATTTTTTATTGCAAGTGACAGAAATCCAGACGAAACCAACCTAAACCAACTGGTTTATGAAATTTAAAATTCTAGAGGTCTAAGACATTTGAGGCACCATGCTTATATATTCTTGTCTTCAAGTCCTTGTTCCCTGACAAACCCAGGGTGGTACACACTAAGTAGTCTCTTCAAAATGCTATAAAGACTTTTTATCAGAAAACCCAACATTCTGTTCTTTCCGTATGAACTATGAGAGATGCAGGGTCTCACTTAGATAAGGAAGTGATTCTTTAGCTTGGAAATGATGCGGGCTCGGCAAGAGGAGGAGTCTAAAGAAGGATTTCTTGGACTCTCAAGGTCTGGCAGTAGTGCTCTTTTATTCAGAGAATAGGATGGAGTAGCATGGGGACAGGACCCATGGGCAGTAAAGAGCTGCAGGCATGGGGACAGGACCCATGGGCAGTGAAGAGCTGCAATGGGTTGAGGACAGGGCTAAATTTATAAGGCATAGATATATGAGTTATTTCTTTACAAGACAAAAAAGGATCATGAAAAAAATTGTTAAAATGGTATCAGTGCAGGTGGGGTCTGTTTATTGGGTGGTCCTATAACTTTGGCTAGAAATCAGGTTGGATCAGGTCAGGAAGTCCTATGCTTCCCAGAGGATGATATAGATCGGTATGTAGGGCAGGACGCCTTGGGCTTCTCTCCCTAGGGCAGCCTTGATCCTCATCAAAAATCCTGTCGCTGAAATCCTTTGTCATCTCATAGGTAGTCTGTTCTGTGGACAGCTGCTCTTGCCTCATACCAGCTTTGAAGCTGGATTCTGTGCTTCTTCAGTTTCCCCCAAAAGGAATTCTTCCCTATAAAGCTTGAGTGGGCAATGTAAATTTACTACTGATCTTGTAGAGGAGTCTTTGAAAGAACTTGCATCACACTACACACAGTATTTCACTCCAGAGCCACATTCAATTTTTCTCGGTCTCTCTTCTTGATTGCCGGCTTCTGGGGCTCCCTCTAGCCACCCTTCCCTCGTGAAGTCTCAGATCTCTCCCGACATTCTTCTAAGCACAATGGTAGCGCTCTCTCTCATCCCTCTCCAACCGTCTCCAGTGTTAGCCAACCTACAGCCCTGGAAGCTCCAAACAGGCTTGTCAAAGCATTAACTCCAAAATGGAACCTCCCCTAAGGGGAAACTTTTGGAATGTGGCTAAGAAGATATTTTTTTCCTTGTTATTTACATTTGTATTGATATCTTCAAGTGAATTTCCAGGACTTTTTTTTTTTTTTTTATTACTATTTCCCTGGACAAAACCAGGTGTAAGTACTCTAACTACTCTGTGTGTCTAAGAAAGAACTTTCAGTGAAGGCTGATATCTACAGTTTATGGGCTGCCACATCCTTGAAGATACGAGAATCTTTGGGAAGGTTTTCCAAAGACCAAATCTAAGTCATGAGCAAATAGGGAACTCAAACAATTTCCTTCCACTTTTATTTGCAGAACAAAAAACTTGAAGTGGTGTAGAGGGGTTTTATGGTTATATTTTTTGGTGATAACGAAAATAATCAATTGGGTCAAGAGTGGAATATGCATGGTTGTCATGAAAAATGCAGTGTCCCTCCCACCCAAACTGGAGAGAGGGGACAGAAAAAGAGGAAGATGCCCTCTCTGTGGTTCACGGCTTTTCACTACAGAAGACAAAACTGAGAAAACTTGTTATGTAAATTTGCATATTTACTTAATATTTATCTCTCAGTCCAATTTGATTAAAAGGAGTTAAGAGTAAATGAGTAAAAGGAATTGAGTTTGCATAGAATTTGAATTTATAGTTACTGATCTTTCCGTTGCTAGCAAAGATATTTTTAGTGACACTTAGCCTTATTCATGCTATCCACGGTGTTCTGTGCTTTCTTAAACCCACACACTGTATGGGCAAAGTTGCCATAAGCAAGCAAAGATGAAAATCCAAGCAATATGTATTAGTCTGAGTAGACAGAGCTTCTTTCAAAGGGCTGTTCAGAGGAATATGGTGGTGGACTCATGATTTTGTCCCTCAGTTTTATTGAGATATAATTGACATATCGCATTGTATAAGTTTAAGGCACACAACACAATGATTTGATTTGTGAAACGATTACCACCATAAGTTTAGGTAACATCCACCACTTCACATAGTTACATTTTTTTTCTTGTGATGAGAATTTTAAGATCAACTCTCACAACAACTTTCAAATATACGATACACTATTATTAACCATAGTCATCATGCTGAACATTATATCTCCTGAAAGTATTTACCTTATAACTGGAAGTTTATACCTTATCCACCTTCACCCAATTCCTTTCCCCCTTCACTCCCATTCCTCCCAACCCATTTTCTTTTTTTTGAGGAAGATTAGCCCTGAGCTAACATCTGCTGCCAATCCTCCTCTTTTTGCTGAGGAAGACTGGCCCTGAGCTAACATCCATGCCCATCTTCCTTTACTTTATACATGAGATGTCTACCACAGCATGGCTTTTGCCAAACGGTGCCATGTCTGCACCTGGGACCCTAACTGGTGAACCCTGGGCCGCAAGGAAGCGGAACATGCGAACTCAACTGCTGCGTCACCGGGCCAGCACTCATGATTCTTTTTAAGGGGACAAAACTTGTAGGGGAAGTTAGGTAGTTTATGGAAAAAAAAAATCAACTTTTTTTGTACTTACATCATATTTTGAACCTTATAACATTAATGAGATTTGTACTGGAGGATTGGAAAGTGATGGCATATAACAGATATCAACCAATCTACTGACTGAAATTAGCACTCCAGATATTAGCAGGCTCTAACACTGGCTATAATAAGGAGTCTTGCTAGTGTCCTATGTGTCAGAATGGAAACAGTACTGTGATTGTGGTCCAGAGCACCCAAAGGACACAGTGCTTGAACCACAGATGTCCCTGTTCCTCACTGCAGCATGGAAAACTTGGCAAGCACACTTGGATTTGCAATTAAAATTGTAGCAAATTAACTTGTGTATTGAGAAATGTTCCTGTAATCAGGAAAGATATTTATTTTCTAAAATTTGCTTTCTTCTTCTTCTTCTTTTTTGTTGAGGAAGATTAACCCTGAGCTAACATCTGCTGCCAGTCTTCCTTTATTTTACATGTGGGTCACCACCACAGCATGGCTGATAAGTGGTGTAGGTCCACACCTGGGATCCAAACCCACTAACCCAAGCCGCTGAAGTGGAGTATGCTAAACTTAACCACTAGGTGAGGGGGCCAGCCCCTGCTTTATTCTTATTTAGAAAAAGAAATGATGTGGGAAAGTATTGTAGGCTTTTTGGTCTGTCTCTTCCATTCTTTACAACTATACTTAAATGAAGTAGACTACTCAAATTCTTTAATAAATTAATATAAATTCTTAACTGGTTTAAACAAAAGTTACCATTATTATGAGATCATCTGAGCTGTAAGAGATGTCTTTTACTTACGATAATAAAATCTTGCCATAAGTGGACAGGTGAAGCTTTTAAAAAGTCAAGATTAAAATGTGGGATCACAGTATGCAAGATTTGTGAATTGCCTGTTGGACCTATGCATCTAGTTGGCAAGAGAGATCTGGAGACATAATCCAGATCCATCCTGGTCCCAACTGCAGTTTGATGCTACCCGTGGCAGCTATCCACAACAGCTTAACTCCACAGTGGTGGGATTTCCAGGAGAGGCCCAATGATTCTAGGAATCTTCTGGTTATTTGACCCCTGTTTCACTGGATCTAACTCGGGGGAAATTCCTCTAGGAAGATACTGAGGATGCAGGAAGTCAGTCTTCACTTTATCACCCGCTTTACAAGACAATGCTGCCTGTCATTTCCAAGGAAACTTTTACCTGTTCTTTGAGAAAATAGTAGGAACCAAGTGTCAATTGCTTCATGTAGGAATTTGCGTTATCTTGGTGCCATATTGTTAAAGGACTTTACCTTAAATTGAAACATACGAAAAGTGACAGAGGACAAGAGAAAAATTCTGCGGCATGGTTCCACATGATTCTTCCATGTATTTTATTATAGTGTTAAGAGAATGGACAACCAGCACAATGACAAGAAATGTGCTGTGTCTTTGGGCATGGATTCCTCATCGAAATGGAATGCCTCTCTACTTCTCTTCTTGTGTGAAATAATTGGGTTAACACCACAGCTCACTGCCTGTAGAGACTGAACACAGGGCCCTTTGTATTGTTTAAATTGAGCTTTCTCTTGAGCATTTTCTACAATTCCTGAGAGAAGAGTGTTTCTCTGTTACAATTATTGTTTTTAAAAGCACTATTATACTTTAATACATAAAATTGTAGAGAAACTTAAAACTACCCACAATCTCATCACCCAAAACAATCAAGTTATTTTTTAAAGGAATATATAAATGTGTTTCAAATATTCAAACAATGCTGAGAATAATAAAATGAAAGTTAACGTCTTCTTTCCTCATCTTCTCCCCCAAAGTAATCACTATTAGCTATTATTAAATTTCTTTCATTTTCTTTCAGTTGCATGTATATATCTGAACAGTTCTGCATTTTTCTTTTTGCACTTAATAACCTAGTTTGGAAATCTTTCTGTATCAACACCTGCACATACAGATACACCTCATTGAAAAAACTACATGGAAAAAATTATTCCTTGTCTTAGCACAGTTTCCCCTCAAGGGCAGAGCCTGAGATAAAGGCTTTTGTACTGCAGTCTATTGGAAGTGACTCCAGGGATCACAAATGAGGGGTAGAAGAAGTGTGGTGGCCAACCTCCAAGATGGCCCCCACCTCTTGGTGTTCAGACTCTTGTGTGAACATTGCACTAGGGTTGATCTATGTCATGGAGAGCACACAGCAGGAGTGATGGTACGTCCCTTCCAGAACTAGGTCATAAAAGACACTGGGGCTTCCTGCTTGCATTCTTCCTTGTCCTCGTTCTTGGCTTACTCACTCTGGGGAAACCCGGCTGCCAGGAGGTGAGCAGCAGTCCCTGTCGTGAGGAACTGAGTGCTCCTGCTCACACCACATGAATAAGTTTAGATGTGGATGCTCCAGCCCCAGGCAAGCGTTCTGAATAACGCAGCCCTGGCTGACATTTGAACTGCATCCTCATCAGAGACCTTGAGCCAGAACCACCAAGCTGAAGCTGCTTCTGATTTCTTGACCACAGAAACTATGAGAATAAACATTTGTTGCTTTAAGTCACTAAGTTTTGAGGTAATTTGTTACGTAGCAATAGATAAGTAACAAAGGAAGTCAGTCAGGGAGGGAGGGAAAGTCAGTGTAAGAATGTGTTGGTTGCTGCTACGGTCAACTGATGCTTCACACAGCAGGACCTATTTAGGAGCCTTATGAACTGCCTCTCAAGGGGGAAGCATCTCCATCAGCCCCATCCTTCCTTCCAGCACGATCAAGCACCTTGGGTAAGCACGCTTTGTGGGTGTTAACTCTCTAATGCTTCCAGGATACACATGTGTGAATGCTAAGTGATAATGTCTATTGCTTAATTCTATATGAATTTATAAATTATTTTTAATTAAGAAAACTATCTTTTCTTTCAATTTGCAGTCCATTAAATTAATAAAAGCTTGTATATTCTAATTGAGAAGACTAAAGGGAATCAGAAGCATTTCAGGTCTCCACATTGTTCATCGACATCTCTCAGGTCCCTTTGGAGTCTGTGATCAAGCAAAGCGAGACAAATTTAGCACTTGGGGGCCCATTAGGTGCTGAGATGAATCACCACTTCCTTCTGCACATCAGAAATTGCAGTTGAATTCAACTGCGAGAAGCGATGAAACGTTGGTATTTTTCTTTTAGTTTGGATTTTGTACTAATTTTCTTTGAGGATGTGACTTCTCAAAATCGCGTCTTTATTTCTTTGAGGTCAATTTGAAATGTATGATGACGTTAAACTTGCTCCAGGAAAACAAGATACTGCTCAAATGGGACATTCTGATTTTGTGAATCTTTCTTTTCTGAAATTGGATGGAGAAACCTGTTGGCAGAAAGAGCCTTTAAAATAAAAGCAGTGACTCAACTTCGGAAGTAGAGCCAGGTTCTCAGGCTGAAGGCTGCTGGGGTGGGCAGAAACAGAACTCATTTCAGGAAAGTACCGGAAGTTACTTAATGCTGCTTATGAGTCAAAAGAGAGTAGAATCGGTTATGACTGAACTCTCTTATCTAGTTACACCTATGCACATGCTTTAATAAGTGTGTGTAAAACATGTATATGTGTCTTTTTAATTGTCTGTGTTCTATGTTTTGCTTTAATAGGAGCCCCCCACCCCCATCCTTCCCCTGCGTTTTGAGTGCTTATAGTAATGAGTCACTGCCGCCTATTGCTTTGAAAGTAAGAACTTTCTAGGTCAGAGATTTTAAAAAATACATATCAGTATACATTCCCCTTTATTCACTACCCTTCGTGGGATCACTTATAAGTGTACGTAGTTCAGAGAATGCTTGATCGGGGAAAGAAAAAAGATAACCTGTGTTCACAATACTTCTGCTGTGTGCTAGGCATTTGTACACTATTTTATTTAATCCATAAACAGGTATTATGCCTCACTCTGAAAAATGTGAAAATGGTAACAGGGGTTAGGTACGTTAAGAGCCTTCTCCAACATAAACTTGGAAGTGGAAAATGGAATTGGAGCCAGGGTTTGCCTGTCCACATCACTTGTGATCTTTCTACCACATCATATTTCCTCCAAGTCCTTGCAATCTTTGCCTTCGCAAGGTCCAACACTGTGGCATCGGCCAGGTCACCACCTCTTTGTGTTATTTTTTCTTCTGAAAAATGAGATACTTAAAGAGCTCTGAAAGCCAGGCAGTTCCAACAATATTTAACTTCATTTTATTTTACATCAGGCCTTCTCAGATTCCGACCACTGAAGATAAAAATGCTAAATAATATTCGTAAGCCATGCTCGACTAGACCTGCTGCTATTCGGACACTCATCACTGCCCTATTTCTCAGAGACTTGTCCGTTTGTTTGGATGTTTAGAAATATTTTCTGCAAGCAGAGAGGCCTCGAGGAATCTGCACTCAGTTAGGAATAAATTCAGATTCTTTTTATCTGCCTGTGGGCCTTCCTTTGTTGTCAAAGGCCAAAATGTCTTTGAAAAATTTTAGGAAATTCAGCTAGATAAAACTATTCCACTAGTGAGAAAAGAGACATATTTGGAGCTTCTCGCTTCCTCTTTCCATCTTTGGGAGGAAAGAGGAATTGGCCAACAGCTGGAAAAAGCAGGATATCACCCCAACACTCTTATAGTCATCTCTGTATCTGTAGATTGTGCCACCTTAACCATAAAAGGTGCTGCTATGTGAGGAAGGTAGGTGATATTTCTGGCAGTTTAAAGATAAGTTATTTTGTTGGAGGTGGTCTTTGATATAGTATTAAAAGATAGTATTTCCTGATGCCACTTCTACTTTAATAGGACTTTAATAATTCTGTTTTCTTCCCTGGAAGAGAAAGAACCAAATTTACAAAAGGCACCAGGGTGACAGAAACCTTCTTGCAATTGTTGATGAACAGCTGTCTTAAAAAAAAAAATTCTGATCAACTCTGTCCCTTTTGGTCTGTTAATCAATCCACGTTTTTTAAAAGATCCATTTTGAATATCAAAGAAATAGAAAATGTGATCACTGCCAATTTCTGTTTGATAAACCAGTGGAGAAAGTTAAAAGAGCAAATGGCAATGAAGCAAAAATTAACACAGGACAACTGCATACAAAGAGGATTTCTTTCCTTCCTTTTTTTTGTTGAGGACGATTCTCCTTGATCTAACATCTGTTGCCAGTCTTCCTCTTTTTGCCTGAGGAAGATTGTCCCTGAGCTAACATCTGTGCCCATCTCCCTCTATTTTGTATGTGTGATGCCACCACAGAATGGCTGATGACTGGTATGGGTCCGCGCCCAGGATCCGAATCTGAGAACCTGGGCTGTCGAAGTGGAGTATGCCAAACTTAACCACTATGCCTCGGGGTTGGCCCCCACAGATGATTTCTTAAGGGTCTGTGCATGTCACTCCTAGCCTTCTTTGGATTGAACAACATAAAGTAAGAATGCTTTGTATGAATTTTTGCTTTCGGTTACATTTCTCTCCTTAAAATTAGAAGCCAAAATTCAGTGCTTAGGTTGTGAGGGCAACTTGGCTCAAAACACATTGGAATCAAAGACAACTTTTTGCTAAATAGAATTGGTTAGATTCTAACAATAAAAATCTCATGTTTCTAAGTAAAATCAAGACAGCTGTTGAGGCACAATAATTAACCCTCTCATCCTGTAATTGGATTTTTTTACTTTGTTTTTTAGGTGAGGAAGATTGGCCCTGAGCTAACATGTGTTGCCAATCTTCCTCTTTTTGCTTGAGGAAGATTGTCCCGAAGTTAACACATATGCCAATCTTCCTCCACTTTGTATATGGGATGCTGACACAGCATGGCTTGATGAGTGGCATGTAGGTCTGTGCCTGGGATCTGAACTCACGAACCCTGGGCTGCTGAAGTGAAGCAGATGAACCCAATGCCTACCCCACCAGGCTGACCCCATAATTGGATTTTAAGAACTTAATCTGGTCAAAATATAGGAGAAATTGAATAGGCTCTTTTTATTTAAATTAGCCCCCAAATAATTCTGTGAGGCAGAGCAAAGGAATTACTAGAGAGCTACAAAATAAAAAATAAACAGTATTACTAGTACAAAGACTACTAGTAATGATTACTACTAGTAATTATTATAATTTATAATGCCCCACCATGTGCCAGACACTGTGCGTCTGAAGAATTGTTTCTTGGCAGAGGTGAGTGTCCGTTTTCTTTCCACTCTTCCCATTCCAGTTTTTCCTTCTAGAACTATTTACAAATTAGCCTGATGTTCTTAATAGTGGCACACGGCCAGTGAGTAACATTTTGCAGTATTAAATAATTCATAATCATGTGAAATTCATACTGATATTTTACATTGGCAACAAGCTGACATGGCAACCTTGAATTCTAGAATTGTGTTTTTTGGTATAAGGAAACTTAATTATATTTTCAAACAACCAAATAAAACTTCAGCCTGATTTAAATATTTTGATGTGAATATTTGATTCACTAATTTCATTTTGCATTTTAATCCTCATGGTTGCAAATATCAAGGAGAAAATTAACAAAACATTTATGAAAAATAATTTTAATTTTTTGATTTTTTACATTTACTATAATTTATATTTGTTGAATATATTAGTTTAATATCTTAATTTATTAGTTTAATAATTATTATATTAGTTTATATTTTTATATATTATGTATTTTTATAATATTATATAATCATTATATTATAGTTTAATAATTATCATATTAATAATTAATATTTAATTTAATAATAATTATTAACATAGTTTAATATATTGATATATTTGTTTAATATATATCAAAATATTAAAATTTTGTACAATTTGAATAAAATTATATTTATTTTTTAATCATTTAGGTCCTGTCAATAGAACACAAGTTATGAAGCAATTTTGATGACAGGAACATAAGTAGCAGCTTTACTGAAATGCCAAAAAAATGGAATTAATATAAAATTATTTACAATTTGTATGTTGTCTTGATTTTATTACTCATCCAAATATTGTCAAAATAATACTCATATAGAGCAATCAAGATTAAATCCATACATCTTTGATATTTTTCCAATAAACTACAGCTTTATGTGTATTTTTTTATGGTTGTTATGATGAATGCATATTCGCTGGGGTAGAAATATAAAACTCATTTTATTTGTTGCTGTTATTTGCAGCTTCTAAATACTTAATCATAGTAAGTTGACCTCCATTTGTAATCTTGCCCAGGGCCCTGCAAATGTTAGGGGCGGGCCTGGGGAGAGGCACTTGACTTCTGGAACATTCTCCAAATCCCAGACTCTCGTGCTGGACACAGAGATCCCCTAATCTGACTCCATTATTTTACAGCTGGAGGAACTATGATGATTGGCTGCAACACTACCCCAAACCGTAATGCTTTCTGCGTGCCACCAAGAAATGGAGGGCCCCCGGAGCAGGCAGAGGGGCGTGTCCTTGCGTTCGGCTGGAGGACTCCAGGGTCCTCTCTGGCAAACAGCTCACTCATCTTAGACTGACAGCATGGGCCGTGATAGCCCATTGGATGAAGTTAGCCTTATGCCTGAGGCTCGCAGGCAACTCACAGTGGCAGCAGGCGTCTAACCAGGAGCCGTCTCTAACTGCCAACTCTCTCTTTCTCTAACTTAGGTATCTTTTAACAAAACATTGCATTTGCACGTGTATCAATACAAGCTAATTCTAAAAGGGTTAATTATAAAGATACTTGAGGCCACCTCTAGGGATAGTGCAGTATCCTGGGGCTAGAGGCAGCCAAATTGGTACCACAAGGCGTTGGTGACCAGATCTAGGGGAGAGATTCGCGTGGAGATGGCTGCCTGAGAGGAGCAGTGACCTCGGTGGAGGGATACATGCAAAGTGACCTCAGAAGGAAGGAGCTGGGAGAATAATTCCCTAATCTCACTCACCTACTTTTTCTCCAAGTCTCTGACCAGGGATCCCACTGGTCAAACCCAGATGGAAGTCAGAGGGCGCAGAAACCCTGAAGATGTAGTTTCTAACAGTCAGTCTCCTGGGGCAGAAAGCTCGTGAGAAGTGGTAGAAATGGATTTGTAGGGGCAAATGGATGGTATTTGGCACAGCAAGTGAGGCTTTTTAATATTTATTTTGGATCTGTTGATTGTCTTGCTGAGCAGAACAAGTACCAAGAAGCAGTGGATGGAGGGACTAGCACATTGGAAGACCTGGCCGAGCAGTGCCCCTGCTTAGGCCCTACCCTTCAGGGGGCCTTGTGCTTTGCAGTGCCTTCCTCAACAATTTCTAAAACCCTGCTGATGCTGGGACCAGAGCTGTCCTGGCAGGGCGCTCTGAACACAGCTCAGGACCTGCGTGGGCCTGGCCTTTGTTTCTCTCCTTCAGGGCTCTGCTCTATCCCGCACACAAGGGAGCATCAGATGCTCTGAAGAGCCCTGGGACTTGTGTCGTGGGATTGTCCCCCGTCCTCCTGGCCAGGCCCCAGTTCCAGGAGTCAGACAAGTGGATCACTTTGCTCACTAGTGTATTTCTCTTATGGGATCACATGAAATTGGGCCACCAGCATGGTGGTAACACATTGACTCTTTGTGACTCTCAATCAGGTGAGACACACAATAAATTCAGGACTCTGTTTTAATGCTGATCTTTGGTCTCGAGTTGCATGTGTGGCCTGTGGCACGGCTCTCACATGTCTAGTTTTCAACCAAGGTGCCATCTCACATCTGTAGACCTCAAGAGTGGTGGGCAGGGCAGAAGGCCTCGTTGGCTTGTGGTCCCACCACTGCTGGCACCCAGAGCAGTCACCCCACCCCCTCGGCAGGCTCCACGCCATATGTTAGTCAGTGCCCCAGATCAGACTGCACTTATCTGTCTGACAGTGTTCAAGAGCAATGCACTGCAGTGCCAGCAGGCCCCTCCGTTCCATGTCCTCTCTTGTCTCTGATTGGTGTTGTGATGTTGTGCTCTCCGGTCTGTCTTGGACCATGCTGATACGGATGGGCAGTCCTCGCACAATGGGACCGCCCTTCTCATTCCACTTACTAGCCCCTTGCCTGTCTTTCTTGCTGGCAACAGTGTGGGGAAGGCAAGGGTACAGGTGACATTGCAAAAGAGAACATTCTAGGAAGACAATGATTATGGCCTTAGGAGTTTAATGTAAGATGTGTCGTTCTATATTTAAGCTACAAAGTTCTGGATGGTAAATTTAACATCCCCATAATATAAATTATTGTTCTCATTTTGCTGCACAGATGAGGCTTCTTCAACAAAGCACAGAAACAAACTTTCTGAGAGTCATGGGAAGCCAGCTTTCTTGGGCAGCACGATTGATCACACAGCGTCAAATGCAATGATGTAACCAGCATTAAATAACTGGTATGGGACGAGTGCAGAGGCAAGAAGTGCTATATTTTTCCCACATAAACCGGTTCTAAATATCCATGGCATTGTGAGTTACAAGAACACTGCTACCATTTGCTTGTGGTGAGAGAGATGAAAAATGAGCCAAAAACTGCTCATTTGTCAATAAAGAACATGAAAAGATGGTTCCTGGATCCAGACAGGAAGAGATGATGCCTGGACACCACAAAGAATCTTTATTGAAGTGATTGGACAGTAAACAAATACATCTGTACCTCTTCTCTACCCACTGTTCTAAGTCCTCAATAAAACACCATACCTCTTGGGGCTGGCCCCGTGGCCGAGTGCTTAAGTTCGCGCGCTCCGCTGCAGGCGGCCCAGTGTTTCGTTAGTTCGAATCCTGGGCGCGGACATGGCACTGCTCATCAGACCATGCTGAGGCAGCGTCCCACATGCCACAACTAGAAGAACCCACAATGAAGAATACACAACTATGTACCGAGGGGCTTTGGGGAGAAAAAGGAAAAAATGAAATCTTTAAAAAAAAAAAAACAAACCATACCTCTCGTGGGTCGGTGAATCCTATAATACATTTTTAATCAAAATGTTAATATACACAGGAGATCAACAAAAATTATTTACCTGGGTCCTGGACGCCCTGGAAGGAGCTCTGTGGAGGACCATATAAGTATCTTCCCCACTTCGTGTCCAGGAACAGGGGCAAGGCTAATACTGGGTACAAAGGAAGTGTGATGCTGAAGTCGTGAAAAGATTGCTGGTCCCAAAGGCAGAAACCGGGGTTCAAGTCTGGGCTACCTCGTACTAGCTATGTGGCCCCTTGTAGGCGAACTTGACACCACAAATCCTCAGCTTCATCATATGTAAACTGTAGCAACAACATGAGCCCTACTTACTAAATAGGTTTATGGTACTGACAAAAGAAATTCATGTTTCTGGACAAACTTTGCAAACTTCAAAGTGATTTGAAATAGGTATTTTGCAATAGCAAGTTTTGCATGAAAACGATGAAACCTATTCCCCTTAAAAGGAATTCAATAAGAATCATATTGAGTCTATTTTATTCTTGTTAGACAGTAAAAAATAGTCTCTCTAAGGTCACCTTTCCCTTCAGGAGTTCAAAGCAGCATTAATTAGGCCTCTTTATGTAGTGGAACCACTCAAAATTGCATTAAAATTATTAAAAAAACGTTTCCCCTCAAAGGCCATATGATTTGGGCTTTTCAAATCATTGACAATTTCATTGCTCTATGTTTTAAGCAAAACTATACATTTAAAGTTTAGGTATAAGCTGAAATTCTCCCCCAAGATATCAAGAATGCCACGAGTTTCCTTTGGTGTCATTCGTGTTATGATTTTCTTGACATTTCAGAAGTGAAAGCTTTGGCCTCCACACTCTATGACTACAAAAGATGGAACCCATTAGATCGATAAGTGGGCCAGGGGCCTGATGGGGTAATTTATACAGCCATTAGTATTCCATTTCTTTCTTGCCTGGGGTCTCTTTTGCCCAGGAAATGATGAGGACAAAGTGCTTCAGTCTAAATAGAAAGTCAAGTGGAGAAAAAACTGGGCTCTATTTTCATTATTTGGCTAAGAAAAATAAACCTTTCCGTGTCGATCTGTGTCTCTAGGTTATTACAGCTCTTCACTGCAAAGTATTTCAAAAGATTCAAGTCCACAGTCCATTTGTCATTGTAGAATTAGAGTGCCTTAGCCCTTGTCTCCTTAGAAAGAGTTTATCTGGTTTAGACCTCATGTCAAGAATCATGAACGTGCAACCGTGAACTCGGGAAGAGAAGTCATGGTGGTGTCGATTTTGGAGATCCTAACTAACTTACGCCTAAATCCTTGCACATTGTGAAATCAGTTTGTGATACAAGCGGGAGTGAGGCACCACCACAGTATCACAGATGTAAACAAACACACTTCTGTGGTTTCCTAGTAGAAATAAAGTGCTCTCTCTGTTTCTGAGCTTAGCCAGAATGTTATTAGAAGGCTGTGCAATAAACTCATTTGGAGATACTGTCATTGAAAATAAGAAAACCTAAGAAGTATTCAGAAGTCAAAAATAACTATAAGGTTCGGAATGTCCTTTGATGAAGCCCTGAAGTCTGCTCTGCATTCATGAAGAACTGTGAAAGGGACTCCACAGCATTCAAATAGCGGAAGGTTTGAAGAAGAGGCCATGAATTTCTTTCTTGTTGTCCTGATAGGACTTTATTACTTTGCTTGAACTTTTTCTTCCCATCTTCTCCTCAGTTTTATTCTTTGCAACCTCAAAATTAGTTCCTTCTTTCCAGAAGACTTCAAATTTATAACAGATTTAACTCACCACCATGAAACGTTTAAGGACTTATAATACCACCCCATTACTAAAGTCTGTAACCTCTTCATCTACTCAACCCTACCTAACATGACTCCCACCCGGGGGTCGATTATCTTGTACACCTGACTTCCAGGCCCTCCTGGCTCTCTGGTCTCTGTCTCTCTCCTCTCCCCATAGTTGGAGATGTTTAATCCCTGCCTGCAGACGACAGTCCTAGCTGAAGCTCCAGGTCTTCCTCATCAATTTATCCAATTAGTAACAACTTACCCAGTGCTTTCTTCCAACACCACTTGTTCCTTCCTCACTATCGTTAACTCGAGGGTAGGTCATGGTAAAGCTTTTCCTGCAGCAAGAGTCAGCATACCAGGGTGGTTAAAATTCTTGCACCCTGAATTTAGATAGTTTGGATCTGGTTTCAGTTTGTCCCTTGCTAGTTCTGTGGCCTGGAACAAATTATGTGATCTCACTAAACTATAAAGGAGAGATATTAGTAGCATCAACCTACAGAAACAGATTTAACATGAAACTAATGAAGCTTAAGCTTTAGGGCTGTCTACCTGAGAGGGTTCCCTTCAAAGCCCTGGGAAGTGGACCCTAGCAATGGGTTTACTTAGTCATATCTTGCTGAAAATTTTGCAGAAGTAAGATATTTTTGCTGTCTGTCATCCTCTGTTGTAATTTGCCTCGTTGTATGGTATTTAGGGTGGCCATGGACATTTTTGGGATCCAGCTACAGGGAAGTTTAGTTGGAATTACATTTGAGTATAGAAAGAAACATGAACGTGTTTCACAATCACTTTGTCACGTGTGATTAAATTTTGCATGGTGTCCCCACATAGAAATGGCTGCCAGGCATATTCTTGCTGCCCCATGTGGCAACTCATCAGGTGTTATGAGACACAGATGCAGGGCCAGAGGTCATGGCAAAATATGAATATGTCCTGCAGAGTCAGGTATCAGAAGTACATGGATACAGGAGGAAAATCAAGATGTGAAATTTACAAAGCCAGAAGATAGTTTGCATAAGATTCTTCCAATCAGATGTATAAAGGTTTTTTTTTTTTTTGGTAAGGATGATTGGCCCTGAGGGAGTTCAGGCCACCTAAGTGGAGCTCATGAACTTAACCACTACACAAACGGATCAGCCTCCAGATGTACAAAATTTTAATTAGAGAGTTCAGATCCCGTAGAGATCTATTCAAAACACAAGGTATCTCCTGTCAGGAACATATTCGGTAATGAATCAAACACAAATATGAAAGTGCCGTGGTCTTTTTGCCCTATTTTGATTTAAAAAATCATGGGAAATAGATCTTTCCAGAATGCCTGTGTTTGTAGGACATAAACCGATAGTAGCAATATTAATGCAAACAGCGATTACATCTGTGACAAGTATCAAAGAAACTTGATAGGGATTTTCCCGCATTTGAAAACAATCTTAAAAAGTTATATTACCAAGATCAATTATCAACTTATCAAATAATGGAGTTATCAATAATGTGTTATGAAGCTGGAAGAAGCTTTTCTAAATAAGCAATAGTTTTCAAAAAACAACAAATTTTGACTAACCATGCCAGAGGGAATTTTCTCTTCTCTCTGTATCGGTTATCTATTGCCTCCATAATACTATGTACCAACTGCAAAATCTCAATGGTGTTCAACAATAAGCAATATTGTTCCTGAGACTGGAGGAAGACAGGAGTTGACTAGATGGCTCTCTTGATCTTGGCTTGGTTTCCTCATGTGTCTGGGGGCTAGCATAGGCTGATCTAGGCCGGCTTCAGCTGTAACAACCGTGGTGATTAGGCTCTGCTTCACATGTCTCTCATCCTCCAGCAGGCTCGTCTAAGTATGTTCTCATTGCAAAGTCAGGTGTACAAGACACAGGAAGCCCGAATGGGCAATCTCTTTTCAAGTCTTTAGTTGCTTCCAATTTGCTAATATCCCATTGGCCAAATAGAGTTACATGGTTAAGTCCAAAGTCAAAGTGGTAAAGCACTACAAAGTTATGTGACAAGGGTGTGGATATAGGCAGGAGTGAAAATGGGGGCCATTTTTGAAATTTAATGAGGAATTTAAATATCAACATTATAAATATGCTTCAAAGGTATGGTGCAATCACTTCTGATATTTTAAAATTAAGATTTAGAAATACTACATTAGCTTTTAAACATTAAACGTTACACAAATTGTCTCATTCTTGCTAAAAATTTGCCATTGAAATATTTATTCTGTTTTACTTATTGTATAACCTACAGTCTTAACCTTTAAACTGAACAGACGGTAGGTGTGTAGAGGGGTTTGAGGGATGCTGGATATTACCACGGTATTATTATCTGAATTGTATTTCATAATTACTTGTTAGCACCGTTATGGTAATTACTTTTCATTTCTTACTGTGTAATAGCAGAAAGCTAGAATTAAATGAAAGACAGAAGGGGGAGAATGAATAGTTGTGTTGATCTGTTGGGGCTGCTGTGTTGGGAAAGGTGCTGGGCTTGGCAAGCAGCCACAGGTGGCAGGATGGCACTGGACACATGCAAAAGAGAACTAGGAGGGAGGGCACTGAACACAAAAGCCACCAGCCACCTTACTCCAGGACCTGAGGGGGAGCTGCACTGGGGGCATCACCAAGGCTGCTCTGCTCCTCAGCAGCAGGTCACCGATGACTCCCATAACTCTCTCCATTGGAATCCAGGCCCTTCCAAGCTGGTGTCCGTGGTGCAACCAGAGTGGGTTTTTCCTAAAGCACAATTATGATTATATTACTCCCTGGCTGAGCTTCCTTTAAGGGCCTACAAATTGAAGCTCCTTTCTACTCCATGATCAGACAGGGACTCACATCTCTAGTCACATCTCTTAGCACTTCTCTTCATTCTATTGTGAAAAAAAGAAAATCTAACTAACCAAATAAGGGAAAAACTTGGGCTCTTCATTCCCTGATGGAGCTGCAATGTCTTGCTTCGGATCGTTTGGACACCCTATGACCTCTGCATGAAACAGCTCTCCTCCAGCCTGCCCCCGCTCTGCCCTGCACCCATCATACACACACATTCACATCCAACTCTGCCTCACTTCCTATGCTTCCTTCAGAGCTGGAGTCAGGTTACACTTTCTCCAGAGAGTCTTTCCAGAAACTAGCCCTCCTCCAACTGGCTTAGTTCCGTCCACTGGGAGCGCACAGACCTCTGTATCTAGCCCCATTGTAGCATGTGTCACTCTGTATTGAAATTGTCTATATATGTGTCTGTTTCTCCTCTAGATGCAAGATTCCTGTGGCCAGGGATGGTGCCCTGTTCAGGATGGGAACCTGCGTGCCTAGCTCAGTGCCTGACACAGGAGAGGGACCAAATTATTTGTTGTTTGAAACCGAGGACCATCAGAGAAAAATAGGGATAATTAAATGTTTATTATCGTAACCAGAGATCTTCTGAATGTGGTCAGAAGAATCAGCACCACCTTCAATTCTTCTTGCTTAGTCATCTGTTTTGTCAGTATTTCAACATAGAGACAAAAATGCCTCCAGTATTCTGAAGTTGAGGGAACAGACACTGTGCCTTTCTCACACCTGAGGACGCAGTGAGTCATAACAGGATGCTAATGTTTGCTGGAAACACCGTCTCTCTGTTCTGTGAAGCCCACCATCATTCATAATCAGCTGTGCCATCTCCAGATGTGTTCTTTTGCTATAAGTCATCAACGTGTAGCCTGAGCTGGGAAGCACATTCATACTGTTGGACCACCTGTTACTGGAACAGATCGTGTTCAGGTAATTCTTTTGTGGCTTATCTCAATATTTGTTTAGATCCAGATCTAAGTACTTGTGAAAGTTAGAACCTCTGTGTGTGTGTGTGTGTGTGTGGTGTGTGTGTGTATCAGAACGAGTGTGTGTGTGTGAGAGAAAGACAGCAGATAAAAAGAGGAAGAAAGTAATGGAAAATATATGCCTCCTATCATAAAAATAGGAAAAAAAATCTATTATCTTGGATTTAGGGTTAGGTAATGTGTTTCCGTTTTCTTTTGCTGTGTAACAAATCACCCCAAAACTTGTTGGCTTAAAACAACAGTACCGTGTATCTTGCTGGCTTATATTTGGATAGGGCTTAGCATGGACAGCTTGTACTTGATCCACTGTCTACTGCACTTTGAAGCTGGGGTGAGCTCGAGGCTGGAGGCTCAAGCCATCTGAAGACTCGCTCACCCACACATCTGGCAGTTGTGTGGCGGCACACCTACACGTGGCCTCTGTATGTAGCACTTCGGCTTCCTCACAGAATGTTGGATGTGTCCCAAGGTAAGCATTTAGACAGAGAGAGAGACAGAGAGCCAAGACAGAGAGAGGCAAAAACTGTAAGCCTTTTCAGAAGAGGGTTAACCTCGGAAGTCTCACAGAGTCACTTCAAAATAATTTTTTGAGTGAACACTGGAAAATATGAATCTAATTAATGAATTTTCTAATAGTTGCTCCTTTTCCGTAAATATGTTCTTTCATGTAGCTTGATATGTTTCTGTACAAGATAAAATTTCCTATTGTTATTATTTTTAGATCACAGAGAAATACATCTCAGTTTGCTCATTATTGTAAAAAAGAAAAAGGGCATCAAACCCTTTATTAAGATAACTGCTTAAGCCCTTACTTGAAGATTTTGCCAGAGACATGAAGCAACAACCACTCCTTCATCATTCAACCATGTGTAGCTTACCTACCAAAATACTGGATGCCTCTCCTTTAGGCCAAGCATACTTTGAGTCATTTCTGACACCAAGAGACAAAGACAAACCTGAAGGGTTTTACTGCGTTTCTATTTCTTGTAAAATATAATTCCGAGTCATATTTAGGTAATAGCAGCACTTCTTCTATTCCTCTTCCTATAGGTAAAATTGTCCCAACAGATCTGGCCCCCAGAGCTAACAGTTCTACCTCAGGATTCAGAGCAGGCGGAAAGGGTGTGAGTCAAGCTCACAGCTCAGATTCTGCAGGACTCACCAGACACCATTGCAAAGAGCTGATGTAGGGGGAGGGAAGTGTACTAGCCCGTTTTGCTTCTTTTCTCACTTTGAACAGTGAAGGGAAGTTTTTTCCCCCCAAAATTTAAAATAAAAATTAAAAAAAGAAAGTATGATTTCTATGTAACAAAGGGCTCTTAATAAGAGAATTTTAAGACATTGCCAATCTGTCGTGAGGCAGATATGCAGTTGCTCCCTGGGAGGAACCACCCAGATCTTGTACTTTGCTTAGAAATACTAAATGTAAAGTCTGTTTATCACATCTGCCTCCCATGAGGAGGAAGCATTGTAAACCATCGTCAGGAGTTCTCGGACCTCATTGGCGCAGGGTTCTCAAGGGGCTCTGGTAACAAAATACAGATTGTTTTGTTCTTGTTATTGCTTTGGGCACAGCTGGTATAATGGTTAATTTTATATGTCAACTTGACTGGGCCGCAGAGTGCGCAGTTATTTGGTCAAACATCTGTCTGTATGTTTCTGTGAGGGTGTTTTTGGATAAGATTTACATTTAAATTGGTGGACTTTGAGCCAAGCAATAGGTCTTCATAAAGTAGGTGGGCCTCATTCAATACGTTGAAAGCCTGAATAGAACGAGAAGACCAGCCTTCCCTGAGCGAGAGAGAATCCACCCTGTGGCTGCTGGCCCAGCCCAGCACATTTCCCAACACCCCAGCCCCAACATCTCAACTCAACTATTCATTCTCCCCCGTCTGTCTTTTATTTAATTCTGCTTTCTGCTATTATATAGCAAGAAATGAAAAATAATTACCACAACAGTCCGGTTTTTGTGGGTTTCTTGAACCACCTACTCACTAACTTAACCTTCTAACTTCTTACTAAGCTGGCGGCTAGGGCTATCTTTATAAATTTGTTCTTGTTTATTGGAAAGTGGAAGGGGGAGACAATCATAAGTGTTAGGTACAAAAAGATACGTTCCCATCTGTATTAGTCACGGTTCTCCAGAGAAACAGAACCAGTAAGATATGTATGTATGTAAATATATTTATTATAAGGAATTGGTTCACAGGATTATGGTGGCTGAGAAATCCAAGATCTGGAGGTTGGGCTGGCAGGCAGGTGATCCAGGAAAAAGCCAACGGTGGGTAAAATCTGAAGGTTGTCAGCCAGAGAATTCACTGGACTCATGCAAAGGAGAACTGGGCTGTTCCTGGACTGGATAGAAGTCAACCTGTACCCAAGAGGCTCTCTGACTTCTTGGAGCATCATGTTCAGTTAGAAGCTCCTGTCAGTTGTCCTGAAGAATGGCCCAGAGACTCTTTGACCACTTGCGATGTGCAGAGATTGAAGAGCTGAAGACACGTGCTCTGAGACTCTGAATTTGAAACTGCAGAATCCAAGAGAACCATAAGGATGTGGCCTTCCATGTTAGGGAACTGTGGGTGGCTGAAAAAGAACCTGGAATAGGACATCTGAGAGGATTTGAAGCAAGAAAATGGTGAGAGATTGGAAGACTTGGATTGAAGCGATGCCTACCGAGTAGAAGAGCATAATTTATCATCAAAACCAGCAAACTTTTAAGAAAAGTGAAAGGGGACACTCCTAATAGTTGTTCTGGTTAAATGCACATAAACTGGGACTTCTGGGCCAAACTGGGATGAATAGAGACCATACATATAAATCAGAGGGTACTTCTTGTTGACTTTCTCCATACAGAACTCTCTAGAAAGGAAGAATGCTGAATATTGAGGAAAAGATAAAAGAAAGAGGAGTAAAATGGGCAGGTGCAGGGAAATACTGTATATTTTAAAATATAATTTATTTTAAATCAATTATAAACAAAAATATAGCAAATATAAAGATGGTAAAAATACAGAAATATAGAAAGAGAAAAAAACTAATATTAGTTTATGTCCATTTGCTCTTTTTTTAAATTCGTTGTTTTAAGTATATTTCTTTTTTTTGCGAGTAATTGAAAATACGTTTTATTTTATTTCTAATACTTCTCCATTTATTTAGGTCTTCTTTAGTAATACACATTTCTTTTTAAAAAAGTTTTTTATTGCAGTAACATTGGATTATAACATTACATAGCCCTCAGATGTACATTGCAATATACCTCTAACTCTGTGCAGATCAGATCATGTTCACCACCTAAAAACTAATTATAATCCATCACCACACATGTGCCCAATCCCTGCTTCTCCTCTTTCCCCCCCCTGCACCCGTCGTAGTAACCAATCCAATCTCTGTTGCTATGTGTTTGTTTGTCCTTGCTTTTATCTTCCACTTATGAGTGAGATCATATGGTATTTGACTTTCTCCCTCTGACTAATTTCACTCAGCATAATACCCTCAAGGACCATCCATGTTGTCACAAATAGCTGGATTTCATCATTTTTTATGGCTGGGTAGTATTCCATTATGTATATATGCCATATCTTCTTTGTCCATTCGTCCCTTGATGGGCACGTAGGTTGCTTCCAAGTCTTGGCTATTGTGAATAATGCTGCAATGAACATAGGGGTGCATGTATCTTTATGCCTTTGTGTTTTCAAGTTCTTTGGGTAAATACCCAGCAGTGGAATAGCAGGATCATATGGTAGATCTATTCTTAATTTTCTGAGGATACTCCATACTGCTTTCCATAGTGGCTGCACCAGTTTGCACTCCCACCAGCAGTGTACAAGGGTTCCCATCTCTCCACATCGTCTCTAACACTTGTTGTTTCCTGTCTTGTTAATTATAGCCATTCTGACGAGAGTAAGGTGATATCTTGTTGTAGTTTTGATTTGCATTTCCCTGATAGCTAAGGATGTTGGACATCTTTTCATGTGCCTGTTGGTCATCCATATATCTTCTTTGGAGAAATCTCTGTTCAGATCTTTTGCCCATTTTTTAATTGAATTTTGGATAAGCATATTTCTAATCCTACTATATTCAAATTTATATACTATACTTTTAAAATTAAAGTTACAACACAAATATTTCCATGTTAGCTCAAATTATTTAAAATATGATTCAAAGAGATGCATAAAACTTTGCTAAGTGGCAACATTCTAGTTTCCCAAGCCACCCTCTTTTTTCCAATATTTAGATTGTTTTAAATTTTCACTACTCTTATTAATGTACAACTCCATGTCAGTGAGCATCTTCGTGCCCAGTCTTCTTTTCCCCATACAATGTATTTCCCCTTTTAGATCTCTAAAAGGTAAACACCGGGTCACACATTTTGAAAGGTTTTGACGTTTCTAATTTATCTGTACCACAGAAAAAAATTGAACATTCCCAGCATTAATCTCTGAATACATCTATTTGACCTTGAGTATTTCACCCACCTTGAGTATTAGCATTTAAACTTTTGCTCTTTCTAAAGGGAAAACCATTATTGTCTTGACTTGCATTTTTTTGACTACAAATGAGGTGGGACACTTTTCCTTGCCAGCTAACTAGTTACATTTCCTATAGTACAGCAGAGCTTAACTTTGTGGTTTCAGGGCAATTTTACATTCTTAAAAATATTGAGAACCTCAGAACTTTTGTTTATGTGGGTCGTATCTTCTGATATTTTACCATATTAAAAATTAGAACTGAGAAGTTTTGAAACATGTACTTATCAATTCATTCAAAAATAATAGTAAAGCTATTACATGTTATCATATATAACATTTTAATGAAAAATAATAATTTCCATAAGCTAGCCCTGGTGGTCTGGTGATTAAGATTCGGTGCTTTCATCACCATGGCCTGCATTTGTGTCCCTGTTAGGGAACCATGCTACCCATCTATCAGTTGTCATACTGTGGGGGCTGCATGTTACTGTGATGCTGAAAGCTATGCCATCGGTATTTCAAACACCAGCAGGGTCACCCATGGTAGACAGGTTTCAGTGGAGCTTCCAGACTAAAATAGATTAGGAAGAAGGGCCTGGCCACCCATTTCTGAAAAAACTGGCCATGAAAACCCTATGAATAGCTGGGGAGCATTGTCTAATACAGTGCTGGAAGATGAGAGGATGGTGTAAAAAGACTGGGCAAGAGTCCACTCTGCTGTACACAGGGCCACTGGGAGTTGGAATCAACTCAATGGCACTAATAACAGCAACAAAATAGTTTCCAAAATAAGAAGAAATTTGAAAAGAATGGCATTGTTTTACATTTTTACGAATATCTTTAATGTCCGACTTATAAGAAGACAACCAGATTCTCCTCTTTGCTTTGGTATGCACTCAGTTGCAATATGCTGCTTTGGTTGAATTATATGAAGAAAATTTAGTCACTCACAGATATGTAAGTGGAAAAGGAGGAATATTTTAGCAATCTTTTCTGAAAAACATAGATACTTGTTTTTGGTACTACACCAAAACTTGACAAGTGGCTGTTTCTTAAAGGTTACTTTCAAAACAGAATCTGAAACCATATCAATGAAATTTTTGTTCTCTTCATGAAAATCCATTGGTGTTTTTAGCACTTTGAATAGATTTTTTTACCCATGCATAATTTAGAAACATCGTACTTTAGTCATTTAGAAAATATTAGTTCACTGAGTTTTGCAAATCTTCCAAATGTTATTTTTCATGATAAAATGTCAAAAGCTCACGTTTGTTACTATTACCATCAATCTCATCAGAAAAGTCTGGAAGAACTGGAAAGCTGTCAAGTTCACGATAATAGTCATATGTTTTCCAATACTATAATTTTCACTTGAAAACTCAGATTTTATCACTGGCAGCAAATACAATTGTTTTCTTTAAAGTGACAGGCTCACTTCCTTCAGCTTCAAGAAAATGCCTGCCAAACACCTAAGTCTGAATAGCCATAATTTGTCTGTCAGTTCTTTCAAGTAAAAATATTCCATGAAAAAAATGGCTAGTTCAGCTTGCAATTCAAGCAATCACAAAGTGCTTTCTTGAGACACTACTTTACTTTGGAATTTAGCAAAAGTGCATTGTGCCTACTTCCCATTTAGTCACACAGAATGTTAATAATATGTGTCCTCAAGGATGGACATTTAATAAAATCCGTAACATAACTTTTACTGCTTCATCAAAGACATTCTTCAGCGTAATTGGCCTTTTAGTTTTGCTTTAGTTTGTTTTGTTTTGTTTACCATGAGTGCCTAGCAGTGAATGCACACAGCAGTGAGCCACAATGACTATGAGTTTGGTACCACCGTCTTGGTTCCTAAGGCATCAGCAGTTTACCCACCATAGCTTTTGTACAATATCAAGATAATGTTTTGGGGAAGTCCAGGAGTCCATGGACAATACATTGAGACAACTATTAAAGTGAATTTTTAGTCACATCTTTTGCTTATTTTCCCGTTGGAGGTTTCCCGGGTATAGACTCATTATATACTATATACGTTAATGTTTTGTTATAACATTTGCTATCAAAATCATTTTCCTTTTGTTTTTGCATTAACCTTTGGCAATGTTCTTATTTTTTATGCACAAAGGTTTAAAAATTTTATGTACTCCTATCCAATCAATCTTTTTTTGTGTGTAATGTCATTTCTTGCTTTCTTTATATTGAAATTTATTGAAATTTTTATTGCCATAATTGTAGATTCACATGTAGTTTTAAGAAATAATAGGGAAATCCAAGTTACTTTTTATTTTTACTAAGTTTTCTCCCCAATAGTAACATTGTGCAAAACAACAAAAAAAAGTTTTTGCAAAAAAATAGCACAATATCACAACCATGATATTGATCTTGTTACAATCCATTGGTCTTATTCAGATTTCCCAATTTTATTTGTACTCATTTGTGTGTATTTAGTGCTATGTAATTTTGTCACATGTAGGTTCCTGTGTCCAGTGAAGACACAGAACAGTTCCATCAGCACAAATACCCTTGTGTTGTCCTTTTATAACCACAGCCACCTCCCTCCTGCCACCCTTCCTTCTCTGTCCCTAACCTCTGAAAACCAGTAAGCTGTCCTCCAGTACTAAAATTTTGTAGTAACTAAATTTATTCATTTATTTATTGTTTATGTTTTTATTTATTATACTTATTATTATTTATAATAATTTATTATTGTATAACTAAGACATTATATGAGTTGAACCAGAGAGCATGTAAACCTTTGGAATTGGCTTTTCTCACTCACTTACATCTCTGGATATCCTTTCAAGTGGTTCTGTGTATCAGCGTCTAGTCCTTCTTGTTGCTGAGTGGTAGTCCGTGCACCACAGTTTGTTTCACCAGTCACCCATTAAAGGACATCTGGACTGATTTCAGGTTTTGGCTATGACAAGTAAGGTGGCGGTGAGCATTTGCATACAGGGCTTTGTTTGAAGACAAGCCTTTGTTTCTCTGAGATGGATACCCAAGCGGGCAGTTACTGGGTCATATGGTAGTTGCAAGTTTACTTTAGTTTTTTTTTTTTAATTGCAGCAAAACATACATAACATAAAATGTACATTTTAAACCATTTTTAAGTGCACAATTCGTGTCCGTAAGTATGTTTATGTTGTTGTGTAACCATCGACACTATCTCCAGAACTTCGTCCTCATCTCACAGTGAAGCTCTTTACTCATTAAACAATAACTCCTCATTACACCCTCTCTCCAGTCCCTGGTAACGACCATTCTATTTTCTGTCTATAAATTGATTGTTTTGGGAACCACATATGAATGGAATCGTAAAATATTTGTCCTTTTGTGGGTGGCTTATTTCACTTTGCATAATGTTTTCAACGTTTATTCATGTTGTAGCATGTGTCTGAATTTCATTCTCTTTTAAGACTGAATAATATCCCATGGTATGTATATACCACATTTTGTTTATTCATTCATTGATCCATGGACACTGAGGTTGTGTCCACCCTTTGGCTATTGTGAATAATGCTGCCATGAACATGGGTGTACAAATATGTTTGAATCCCTGATTCCAATTCTTCTGGGCATATACCCAGAAGTGGAATTTCTGGATCATATGGTAGTTCTAGTTTCATTCTTTGGGGAACCACCACACTGTTTGCCACAGCAGCCACACCATTTCTATTCCCACTAGCAGCACATAAGAATCCCGATTTCTCCTTGTCCTCACCAACACTTGTTTTCTGCTTTTAAAAAAAATATATAATAGCCATCCTAATGGGTGTGATGCATGTTTAGTTTTATTTGAAACCGCCAAACTGTTTTCCAAAGTGACTGTACCATTTTACATTCCCGCCAGCAATGGATGACTGATCCAGGTTCTCTTCATCTTCTTCGGCATTTGGTGTCGTCACTATTTTTTATTTTAGCCATTGTAATAGACGCAGAGTGATATCTCATTGTGGTTTTGATTTCTATTTCCCTAATGGCTAAAGAGGTTGGACATCTTTTCATATGCTTATTTGCCATCTGTCCATACTCTTTGATGAAATGTCTCTTCACGTCTTTTGTCTGTTTTCTAATTGGATTGTTTTATTTTTTAATGTTGAGCTTTAAGAGTCCTTTATATTTCTAGATTCTAGTCCTTTGTCAAATATGTGGTTTACAAATACTTTCCCCCAGTCTTTAGCTTATTTATACATCCTCTTCACATGATATTTTCCGAAGCGGCATTTTTAATTTTGATGAGATTCAGTTTTTATGCCTTTTTCCTTTTAAACATGATGCTTCTGATGCCAGTCCTAAGAATTCTTTGCCTAGTCCTAGATCCTGAAAAGAATTCTTGTATATTTTTTATAACCATTTTATAATTTTACATTTACGCTTAGGTTGACAACACATCTTGAGTTAATTTTTGTGTAGGGTGTGAGGTGTAGGCTGAAGTTCAAATTTTTGCTGATGAATTTCCAATGCTCTAGCACCATTGGTTGAAAAAGTTATTCTCCCCCATTGGGTTGTTCTTGCACCTTTGTCAAAAGTAGGCCGAGCATTGTTGTGTGGGTCTATTTCTAGGTTCCTTACTCTGTTTCATTGATCTGTGTGCATATCCCTCTGCCAATACCACAGTATTTCGATTACCTTAGCCGCATATCGGTATACCGACTCTTCCTGCTTTATTCCTCTCTGTCAAGATTGTCTTAGCTATTCTAGGATCTGTGCCTCTCCATATAAATTTTGGAATAAACTTGTCTATGTCTGCAAAAAACACTTGCTGGAATTTTGATAATAACTACATCAAATCTACAGATTAATTTGGGAAAATTGCTATCTTTACTATGTTGAATCTTCAAGTCCATGAACATAGTAAGTCACTCCTTTATTTAGATTTTCTTTAATTTCTTTCATCAGCCTTTTGTAATTTTCAACATACAAATCCTAAAATGTTTTGTTAAGAACATACTTAAGCATTTCATTTTCTTTGGAGTAATTTTAAACAGCATTGTATTTCTAATTTTGGTTTCCACATGCTCATTATTAGTATCTAGAAATATGATTGATTTTCGTGTGTTGATCTTGTAACCTATGACTTTACTGAATTCACTTATCAGTTATAGGAGTTGTTTTATAGATTCCTTGGGATTTTCTATGTAAACAATAATGTCATCTGTAACTAGGGAAAGTTTTCTTTTTTCCTTTCCAGTTTGTATGCTATTTATTTCTTTTCTTTTCTTTTTTTGAGGAAGATTAGCCCTGAGCTAACATCTGCCACCAATCCTCCTCGTTTTTTTGCTGAGGAAGACTGGCCCTGGGCTAACATCTGTGCCCATCTTCCTCTACTTTATGTGTGGGATGCCTGCCACAGCATGGCTTGACAACAAATGTGTAGTTCCATACCTGGGATCTGAACCAGGGAACCGTGGACTGCCGAAGTGGAACCGGGCCAGCCTCCCCTTTATTTTTTTTTATAACCTTATTGCAGTAGCTAGAACTTCCATTACTATGTTGAACAATAGTGATAAAAGTTGGATATTTCTATTGCTTTTAATTTCATAAAATTCTTTTCCCTTCAGAAATTCGCTAATAATGATGTCTATGTTCATTTAATTTTTTATCTTTCCCTTTTATTTTTTACACTACTTATGTGACCTTTAGCAATTATTTAAAGTCTTTCAACTTCAATATAGTTTTCTATAAAATGGAGCTAATAATATTTGTCACTGAAGTTTGTGAAACGAATACGTAAAATAATATAAGTAACCCAAACGTAGTTTGTTTGAGCAAACAGTTATTACCGGACTTTGAGAGGCCTAATCAATGACAGCCCAAGTTCAGTAATGGTTAGAAGAAAGCTGCAGAAGTCAGGCAGATAAAATCAAAATCAAATCTTTACTACTGATAGGACTCTATTGACAGATACGGCAGGAGGTGAAAGTCAAATGACTCTTTTAGTTCTCTCTGCCAGGCTTCCCGTGGAATATACCCTCCCCTCAACGCCCGGAAGGAATTTGAGCCTGCAGAATAGAAGCACTTCTCCGGGCTTATAGCCTCGTGTTGGTCTGCAGGCAAGAAGAAGAAAGAGACAAAGCACAGGACTTTTGAGAGGTTACCACCAGCACCTGCGGAACATGGACCAATGGCTGTTAACAATCAACCAAGTAACTTTCTCAGGGGTTTGAGGGCTCAGTGTTTCCTAGTTAGTAATGATTATTGCATCTGTTACTATTAATAGTAGAAATAAACTATTTAAATAAAGTGAGAATTGATTTTGATGTATTGTGTAAGGTGAGGATATGAGATTTTTCTTCCCAAGAGCTAGTCGACTGTACAAATTTCCAAATTCTTCTTCTCTCCCAGACAGATATAATTCCCCTTTAAAAAAATACTTCTGTTTTAGGGCTTACTATAAATTTTGTGACTCGATCTCCAATTGTGTTGCTAATGTTGTGCTTTTTACCTTTATGTGTTTTAGTAGCTTATAAAACTAGCTTCTGCCACCCACTCGCACTACTAATTACATTATTTATTGAGAAATTTCTTTGCTATTATTTGCTGGTTATTCCTTCAGATAACCTGTTTCTGTAAAGAATATAACTTTCTATCAGTTGAGAAAGTTATTTTGTCTTTTCTAATAATAGCTTTGATCCTTTGATCCATCAAATGTATTTGGGACCTGAAAGAGGATGTAGCTTTTGCTAGGAGAACACTGAAGGTTAATTGCATTTGTCTGATTATTATAGACTGTTTTTAACACCTTTAAAATATGTGTATGGGCTTTTTCATTTAGAATGTGAACTCATCCATCACTCTCTTGTGCTTTAAAAAGTCCCCAATTTTCTCTCTTGCTGCCAGTGCTTGAGGTCATTCTTCCACACAGAAAATCAAAGCTACCATGATAATTCAGATACAACTACTATTTGCAAGTACTGCACAGTTGGCACTGTGATATACACTAGCAATACAACCCCTTGCAACAACTTTGTTAGACTAAGCGTGTTACGGAAGGGGAAATGAGCACTCAGAGGATTTGTTTGGTTACAACTCAAGGATTTCTGGCTGCCACTCTAGTGGAGTGATAATAAGATGGATTGTTCTTTAAACTTGAATTCCTACTATCAATGTAGCTTGCTAAAATGTCATTGTGTTAGGCAGAACTCTAATATTATGCTCAATAAGTCTTGCTCTTGTATAATTCCCTTCCCTTTGAGTATGCGGGGACCTTATGAATGTGACGAAATATCAGTCCTGTGATTATCATGGTTTTTTCCTTCAGGGATACCACCAAGTCTTCACAGTGAAGAGTCTGGAAAGATCCCCTGTGGCTCTGGAAGGAAGAAGGGAAAAGTAACTATTTTGAGTATGCTCAGAGCATTCTCCATAAGAAAGTGCTACTCTTTAGGGGAAAATGCTTTATCAAAGCCTTATCCCACCTAGGAAGAAGAGCATTTACCAATCTCCAGCCCCCTCTAGCCTTCCTGTCTCACCTGAAAAGGGGGGAAAAAATCTAAGAGACACTTGTGAAGGTCATAGCCTGGGGCACTGGTCCACTGAAACCCTGAGATTTAATCATAAGATTATAGAATGCTTCCCCTTCCCAATACCTTGCCATCACCTCAACATGGCTCCTCAAGAGTAAGACTGGATTACAGCTGGAAGAGCTGCAAGGCTCAGACTCTATTTAAGAAGGAATTTCTAGTAAAGCCCAAAGACAACAAGGGGACAAAAACTAGGATATTAGAGGAATTTAAAGCCTCTGGCAACTGCAGCTACAGAAAACATTAATCATGGCTCAATTGTTAGCCATGTTAACATGAAACCACTTAATAAAGGTTCAGTTCTTATTACCTGGTGCATCATGTCTGGCTTTCAACAAAAAATGACACGGCATGTTAAAAAGCAAGAAGAAACACAGTATCAAGAGACAAAGGAATCATCAGAACCAGACTCAGATATGATACAGATGTTGAAATTATCAGACAAGGAATTTAAAATAACTAATTACTAATATGTTAAGAGATCTAATGGAAAATATAATCAACATGCAAGAAAAGATGGTTAATACAAGCAGAGAGACAGAAATTCTAAGAAAGAATCAAAAGGAAATGCTAGAAATAAAATGTAATGGATATAAAGAATGCATTTGATAGGTTCATCAGTAGACTGAACATGGTCAAAGAAAGAATAAGCGAGCTCCAAGATATGTCAACTGAAGCTTCCTAGACTGGAATGCAGAAAGCAAACAACAACAACAACAACAAAAAACCCAGAACATCCAGGAATTGTGGGAGAATTTCAAAAGGTGTAACTTATGTATAATTGGAATACCAAAAGGAGAAGACAAAGAGAACAGAAGAACTATCTGAAGTAATAGTTGCCAAGAATTTTCCAAAATTAATGACAAACAGCAAAGCACAAATCCAGGAAGCTCAGAGAACATCAAGCAGGATAAATACCAAATAAAAACAAACCACACACATGCATATCATATTCAAATTACAGAAAACCAAAGACAGAGAAAACTTTGAAAAAAAAACAGGAGGGGGAACACCTTACATACAGAGGAACAAGGATAAGAATTACAGTGGATGTCTTGTCAGCAACCATGCAAGGAAGAAGTAGCACTAAGCGAAATATTTAAAGTGTTGGGAAGAAAAACCCTACCAACCTAGAATTCTATATCCAGGGAAATTATTCTTCAAAAGTGAAGGAGGAATGAAAACTTTCTCAGACAAACAAACACTGAGGAAATTAACAGTAGTAGACCTGCCTTAAATGAAATGTTATAAAGGATGTCTTTAGGGAAAAGGAAAATTATATAGGCCAGAAACTCTGATCTACATAAAGGAAAGGTGTTGGACATAAATAAAAGTAAAATAAAAACTTTTATGGGGGCTGGCCTGGTGGCGTAGTGGTTGGGTTCGTGCACTCTGCTGTGGTGGCCCGGGGTTTGTGGGTTCAGATCCTGAGTAGTGATCTGCACACCACTCATCAAACCATGCTGTGGAGGCATCTCACATACAAAATAGAGGAAGATTGGCATGGATGTTAGCTCAGGGACAATCTTCCTCACCAAAAAACACCTTTTATTTTTTATTCTTAATTGATCTAGAAGATAGCTATTTAAAGTAATAATATTAACACTGTATTGGGTGATTATAATATATGGATAAGTAAAATGAATGACAGAAATGTCATAAGAGACCAGTGGTAGGAATTGGGAACACTCTGTTATAAGGTACCTTCACTACCCGTGAAGAGGTACAGTTACAGTGTTATTTGAATATAGACTTAGGGTAGTTGTAAATGCATATTACAAACTCTAAGGCAACCAGTAAAAATTTTTAAAAAGAAATATAATTGATATGCTAAGACATGAAATAAAAGGGAATCATATGGAATGCTCAGTTAAAACCAGAAAAGGCAGAAAAAGAAGGCAAGGAGAAAAAAGAAACAAAGAAAAAGGACAATTAAATAAAAATCAGTTACAAACATGGCAGGTGTTAATCGAACTATATCAATAGTCACTTTAAGTGTGAATAGTCTGAATATATCAATTAAAAGTCAGGGATTGTCAGAATGGATGAAAAAAGAAAATCCATCTGTATTGTTGTCTACAGGAAATCCCCTTTTAAGATAAGGACTGAGGTAGGTTAAAAGTAAAAGCATGGAAAAGCCTATTCAGACTAAATCAAGACATTCATCGTACACTTAATCCAAACCTGTCCTCTACCTTTTTCAGGATCCTGAAGGAAAAGAAAACCTGGTCATGTTTTTTGTTTCCTAGAGCTCTACTTTTTTCTTCCATCATCTGAGTCTTCCAGAGTCAGTACAGAAAGGAGACTTAAGGAAAAAGGGCAAAGGTCTTTAAATCTAACTGGTGCTGACCCATGTGGGCTGGATATCATGTCCCCCACCAATGCTGATATTCAAATACTGGCACTTTCCTAGGCACATGTGTGGGCTCCATGGGAACATCTGGACTGCAATTTCTCTACACGGCAATACACTCCCTGGCTGACCTTTCATGACGCCTACTTGGTTTCCATCTCTAGTGGTTTACCCCTGGAGTCTCCTGGCCCTTGCAGGAGACCACCACTGGGTAGAGTAGTTTCAAGAAGGTTTGAGCCTAGCTACCTTCAGGGGTACCTACTTGACCAGTGGGAAACTCCTCCATACTTTTGCCATAAAATTTTCTGTAAGTGCAGGCTTCTCTCACCTCTGCCTTGTCTTCTTGTTCCCACTAGCCTCCTGACTTCAGAGTTCTTCAGATAGAAGAAGGGAGCAGTCCTGTGCTCCCATTTCCTAACCCTGGGAACATCCCTCATGTTCTAAGAATTCTCCCACTGCGCTCATCCCTCATGTGGTGGCCGAACAGAGATGCTCTGTAAATGTCTAGAGTTTAGGTGATGCTTCTTTGGGAGGTCCTCATAGGCGTAGGGCAGGAAAGAGAGAAAAGAGCTGAATGTTCTCCATTCTCATATAATCTCTTCACTGAACTCTTGCAAAGAATCTCCAATCTTCTCTTAGGAAGGCTGGAGGTAGATGTTGGGGTGGAGAGGCAAAGGACTAGGTTAGCCATCTGAGTGGGTCTGTAGAGATATATCTTGCAGCTTTCTTGAGAAAGTGAGGGTACTTGTAGCCCACTCTCCATAGCTTTAGAGTTTTAGAAGTATTCTAGGATGACATTATCAATTTCCTTTCCACTGGGCTTTCTCTCCCTAAGTAATGTCTGCAACTGATGAATAAGTAACTACATATAATATGTATTTCTAGGCAATATTTAAGAGCTTTACGTGTGTGAACTCATTTAATCTTTACTACAACTCAAAGAAGTATAGATATGTTCTCCATTTTACAAATGAATAAAATAAGATAAAAATGGATTACACAATTTGCTCAAAATTGGCCAACTCGTAATTGCCAGGGGTGGAACCCAAATCTCTCTAGTTTGCCTCAAAATTCATGCTCTTAACCCATAAGCCATCCTGCCACTTCAATGTGTCATCATAGTCCCCGGGGATTACTTTGTCTATAAATAATTATGGAATTTTTGCATTGCTGACAGGAAGTGTGGATTAACAGACAAAAGCATTGCAGAGCTGAAGTCTACATTTTAAAGAGAATATTTAATAAGCAGCAACAATGTATGGAGTGCTACTGTGAACCTGCAATGTCACAGGCAGTGGGACTCTAGCAGAAGACCAAAACGGACCTGATCTCCACCCTGATGGAGCTGACATTGTGATGCAGTATTTCTCAAACGGTTGGTTATCATCCATTACTGGGGGGTAAAATCAATGCTGTGTAACAAGACCTACATTAGTTTTTTAAAAAATTAATATAGAATGCAATATAAATTATCAGAGCATATCACATGTACAAGAGTAAGTTTTGTTTCAGTCATATATATTTCTGTATGTGCACTGGATTGCAGTATGTTTTCTTATTGCAATTATGTTTTCGTGTTAAAAAAAGGCACTGGTCTTCGTAGGACTTTACATAGCTAATCTATTATTGATGCCTTCTTTTTACAGAATATAGGGATTTAGGTCATCTTAGAGAGATATACAAAACAGGAAGATAACATAAATTAGAAAATGATGTAAAGAAACAAGAAGATAGTGACATATATTAGAGCCAGAAATGAGACTAAGCTCTCTCGAATGCATTCTTAAATACTTGCAAACTGGGGGAGTCCATTTTGGCTTTAATTTTTGTGGTCAAATAAAAAGAACAAGAAAGGGAAGGCTGATCAGTTCCATCAGTTATCTAAAAGGTCAACGCTCAGGAGTACATGTAGGACCGGTAGGAAGGCCAGAAAGAAGTTTGTCCCCAGGGTTCTCCTTAGGAAGAGACTCTAAAATGCAACACTTTCTCCATACAAGTAAACACTCAGTTCCATGACCATCTACAGGAGATTAATTAATGTTATTCCTTTCCTTCCTGTCCTATTCTATAATACTCTCCAGGCTCAGATACACAAGGGAAAGAAATGGCATAAAACCCTTGAGAAACACATAGAAGGGTGCCATTTGAACATTGATTAAAATCAACACAGATCCCGCACTTGGGAATTGTCAAGTCTAAATGAGCTTTCTTAGGAATTCGTTCTTCAGGCACCAACAATTTTACTAGCTTTGACAATAATCCGTACAATTTTCACAGGTAAATCCAACTTTTGCTTCTTCAACTTAGCAAAATTTATAATCACGGGAAATAAAATTTTTTGAAACACATTCACTATGAGGTGCATAAGAACAAAAACTAGCTACTTAATAAGTATGCAAAAATGCAGCCATAAGTAGTAGAAAATGAAGTCCATTTATCTCTTGTTATGAGTATTTCTTAAACCCAGCTCCACAGATAAAATGTCAAATTGCTAACCCTGGTTATTAGTAATCATAATCAAATGATGATAGAAGCCAACTTCCCCAGGGAGAAAATGTTTGAAATTTTGACAGGATGTAGAACAAAGCTATTACAATGGGCTGCTCTGGGGTTGATTGGTTGTCATGATCTAGAGAAAGTATTTGGCAGGATCTTAACTTTCAGATCTTCATCCTGCTGCCGCCTACAAATGCGCCCGCTTTCTGAGAAGGACATGGTTAGAATATATGCTAAACGAATCCGCTTGCTTGATCACCAGCTGACATGGATCCCAAATCACTATTTTCACGCCAGTCCTAATGATGTAGGCTCCGTGGGATGTGAGCACGGAGACAGCGGCGGGTTACTCATTTCATAGCTCAATTTCCCAGATGCCATCTTAGTCCCCTCTTCTTCTTCCAAGGGTCAACCCAGAGACACAGCGCAGCTGTCTGAAGGAGCAGAAGTCCCTGGGTGCAGAGGGTTTCTAAAGGAGCGGTATCTGCTCTAGTCCAGTTTCGTTCGAAACTCCCAAGTTATGGCTCCTTATGTGCCTTATGTGGTTATCTAATTGAGAGCCCCCAAAAACTCCATTTTTCTTCAAGTTGATTTTAAGAGCTTCCCCCTGCACGGTACAGAAAGGGAGACAGAAGGAGATGTGCACACCCCACCTGAAGGCTCAAGTGTGCCTCACACAATGTTGCCAGAAGAGCCCGGCTTCCAGCATGGACCAGCTCGCTTGTTTAGAACACAACTCTAATAAGGGTAAGAGGGGGTGACATTCAGATCCCTTATGCAGCTGGTGAACCCAATGAGTTTACCTTGGAGGGAGAACAGTCAGGAGCTGACTGCTTTTTTCTCTCCTTGTGGTCCTCAGACATCTCCATTGTCAGACATCCCCCCCTGAAATCATCTGAGGTCCCAGGGTTTTCAGTCATGCCTCTTTCCGGTAATTAGGACTCGTTTTCAGGCTTTAAAACTTCCTAGTCCATTCCAATGCAGAAGTTCAACCTTACACTCTTACAGTCAATATAATAATCTTATAGTAGTAGCACTTCCATCCCTTGGCTTCAGAACTTCAGCGGGGTGATGCAGTCAGAAGGTGGGAAAGACGCAAAGCTCCAGGGGTCCCCGTGATTGGTGCAGTCGTGGTCCAACAGCAGGTGCCTCTGTGAGGCAGGCGGCACCAGAGGCCCTCTGAGCACATTTGTGAGTTTCTTTGGGAGGCTTCCTGTGTAGCTTTCTGAAACTCTTGCTTGATTTCCAGACAGGGCAAAGTACAATCTTCCCTTTACTTACTCAATAGTTGCATTCCTGAAAAATTAGAGCATGTTAAGATGGCGCCAAAAGTACTGGGTACTTACATGTATAATGGAGTTAAGGTCTGGGTTCGGAGATTTATAAAGAGGTTTTTCACCAATGAGACATTTGAAGGCTGTAGGGGAAGTGGGACGCTTCTCTGTCCTGAGCATTGCAGATGTCAAGTATCCCCACCTCCTCCCACTAAATGTCAGAGACAGCACTCCCACCCCCTCATCCTGGTGACGGCCAAAATTACCCCCTCATATTTCCAGAAATGCCCCAGCGGGGAATTGTACTGCCCTCAGTGAGCCCTCTAGCCCCTACTTTTTGAACATGGGACACTTATCGCCTCCTGTCCTCAACTCTGAGCTTTTAGCTGAATCTCGAGACAGGAGTCCGGACTAAGAAAATCCCTACTAGGGGTTTTAGATTAAACTATACTTACTGTGCTAAGCACTACATATAAATTCTTGTAAAATTGTGTTAGGTTAAACTTCAGCAAATGAGGAAACTCAGAACAGTTAAATAACTTATCTGAGGTCATTCAGCTAATAAACAGCAGCATCAGAATTTGAATCACAGGCTTCTGATCTAATACATTTAAATAACTAAATTGGATTTTTGTAAGAAAGAACAAAGAAAAAACAATAATCACATTATAAAATGGAGCCAGGATAAAGTTTATATTCGTAAAATGCTTGCCATAAAGTTCAACATACTGCCTAAGGCTGGACCACAAATTTTCCTCTGAAATAAAAACAGGGAAACATTTTCAACTACACCATTCACAAACTCACAAAGTTAAACTAAAGAGAATCACTTTCCCTAACTTTAAGCCTACCTTTCTTTCTGAACTTCTGTGGTCCAAATTATCTATTGCCCCCATTTGGCATTTAGTCCATATTAGCTTGTACAGCTATTTATCTCTTTACTGAAAATTCAGTAAATTTGACCTTTTGAGAATTTTCCTTGGGCTCATTTTGAAAAGTACTGTAGAAGGTTGATTTTGTGAAAAATGATGATGATCCTAGCTCCCTAAGCTGTCTGGAGCCTGCTCTCCATCCTCAGTGTTACTCACTGGTATCCTGACTATCTCCTCAGCTCTGGCATGGCTCCAAACTGTCCCCCACATTGCTGCTAAATTCTTCTTTCTAAAATGCACGTCTAACTGTACCTCTTATCTGCTTCAACTATTCCAGTGAGTTCTTAATAGCAATAGGATAAAGGCTAAACCCTCACAGCGTGGCGGTAAACTTTTCTATGACTCTCTGGTTCCTGATTATTCCAGTCTAATCCTATGCCCGCTCATACCCAACATTACCATCTATTGAACAACTTTGTGCACAGCAAAGCTTTTTGGACCTGGAGCAACTTGCTCATGTTGTTCTTCTTGCTTGGAATACCCTTCATATCCCATGCTCCCGTTACATATGTCTTCCTCGCTTCGCTCAAGCATCATTGCATTAGTGAGGTTTCAATTACTATAGGCTAGGTAGTAAATAAGCCCCCCCAATTTTGGTGGACCACAATGATAATCACTTATCTTGTAAGTGAGCAAAAAGGGGCTCGTTCTGCTTGCCACAATCTGGTGCCAATCAATTGCAAACAATCCGGTGGTTGAGAAAGGAAAATTGATATGATTAGCCAGCATAATCGGAAGATGATGGACTAGTGTCCTGAAGAGCCATCTTAAAATCATAAGACTCCTGAGGCAGTTGTAGAGGGGAAATGGGCGGGGAAGGCGGGGAGTTGGGGAAATCGATTATCTGGTGTGATGAAATTCAAGGCACCACATTATCTCTTTCTTCTGTCATTCGTGATGGGTACCAATGCAGCAATTTTCTTTCTGGAGGTCGTAGTGTTCCTGGGGAACTCAGAGAACAAAGCTGTCTTATCACAGCTGGGAGATATATGTAAGCAAGACTCATAGAATTAGCAGATCGTGTATTTTGTAAAAGCAAAAGGTGCTTAATCATCTAGGCTACCTGCAGGTTAGAATGTATTCACAGAGACTAGTGAGTCAGGGTCATGGTTACAATATTGCTTCTTTTCCCTAAGATGGCTTCCCTCATGTTAACTTAAGATCTAGTGGTTACAATTTCATGCTCACAGGTTTGCAGGTCAGCTGAGGGAGCTCTGTGAGGCTGTGGGTCAGGTTTATATCTGCTCCTCGTATCTCTCATTATGGGACCTAGGGCTACCCACGGCCTATTTTTCCTCTGGTGGATGGTAGGTCAAGAGCAGCAGTCAATCACCAAAGCACATTTAAAGCTCTTTAACATTCTGTTGCCCCATGCAAGTCACATGGCCAAGCACAAAGTCAATGGGTTGGAAAAGTATACTCTGCCTCTTCAACAGTCAGAGTCACAGTAACGTCTCACGGAAACTGGTGTGGATGCCTAATTCTGTTATGGAGAGGTAGTGAAGACCTGGGAACTAGAATTCAGTTGGTCCTAATCATCTCTATGAAGCTTTCTCTAACTATCCCAAGTCCTCGATAAAATGATCACTCCTTTCTTTGTGGACCCACTCACAACAGACATAATTCTATAATAGCATCTTTAACATATTTAATAAACTCCCTTCTTTAAGTGTCTGTCCTCCTCTATTACATGGTAAAATCTCATTTTATTCACCTTTGTGTTTTTCAAGTTTATCACAGACCGTGGCACACATCAATAAATAGTTGTTGAATTAATTATTTAATTTTTAACTAAGTACATTGAGCAAAAGCGTGTAAAGCACAAAGAGGATAAAGTATTAAGAGTATAAAGTATAAGAGTATAAAGAATCTAAATGGACCATGAAAAATCTCAACCACAAATAGGAAAACAAGTTGTAGATCATTCAATCAAGTTCATAAAGAGAGGAGGCCCGTTGATTACCCATCTGTCTTTGAAAGCATGATATAAAGATGTCCAAGGCAAAGACTGTTGGGAGTATGTGTCTGGTTTCCTGTGAGCACGTGGGGCAATTGCTTAAGACTGGTTTGATCCAGATGTGGTGGACCTGCTGCTGTGGGCGGGAAGGGAGCTCTTGCCCAGGGAAAGTGTGGTGAGAGTCTGTTAGAAGGAGGAAACCTCAAAGGAAAAACGGTTCTGAGACCTTATTTACGACAACGTTTTGTGTAGCCCTTTAAGTGAGGAAGTGGCTACTTTTTAAACAAAAATTGGTCTGTTGAAAAAAGAAAAAAAAGGGACATTGGTCATTTGTTCTTGTAGATCATGCAACAAACAAAAATGTCTCTGAAAGAATGCATGGTGTTTATTTATAAGATGGGATTAAATTTGTGAAACTTCAGTTTAATTAAAATTATTTTTCATATTTGCAACCGTCCACAACATATCTGTACATGAACACGGAGGTGACGAGGAAGAATCGTCTCCCCCCACCCTTGCTTTAAGGTTCTTATGGCCCGTCAAATACTTTGAAAGGCAGGTTAGCAGGAGAAAATAAAACAAAGTTTAGGAACATGCATACATGGGAGAAACCCAGGAGAACTGAGCAACTCACCACAATGGCCAAAGTTGTCCCCTTAAGTATCATCTCTACTAAAGACATAGTGGTACATAGTGGTCAACATCTTGATGGCTTCTGTAAAAGCTCTTTACCTTAGTGCTTACAAAGGTAGCTTAAAGAAATCAATCTACATTTGCTTGACCAGCACACGTGGTAAGCTGTTCTTAATGCATCTCTTTACTGCTTCTCTGTAAAATGTAGTTTTTGCCTTGATTCTATAAATCACATTAGTCTTGTGCATTTACCTACAATATCTATGTTTGGCTATATCGTCCAGTCTGAACTCCTGTGGTCCGCAGGCATAGTGGCCATATGGTATTGGTTAGGAGCACAGACTCTAGAACAGGACTATAGGTTTAAGTCAGGTCTCTTCCACTTACTGCTGTGTGACCTTTGGCAAGTTACTTAAATTCTCTGTGCTTAGTTTCCTCACCTGTGAAAAGGAGATAACGGGATTGTTTTGAGTTGTAAGTGAGTTACTAGATGTAAAGTACTAAGAAAAGGATCTCATGTCTAGTAACCACTATATATGGGCCTTGGTGGTACCTATGCTGGGCTCCAAGTTCATGCCTACACACTCACACTCATCATTATTCCCAAACACTATACTCTGCCCGAGCCCAGATTGGCTTCCTAATCTTGAGCAAGCCTTGTGCAAGAATCAGCCCCAGGCCATGACTTTTGGGTCATAAGCTTAGGTCATTCCTCTTTCCCTTAAGGACTCAAAAGTGCTCTTTTCTGTCCTCAGCTTCTGGTTAGGGCCACTCGTTCCGTCACGGCCTGTTCCCCTAACTTCAAATTGCAGGGAGCAGAGGTTGTGGGAGGGGTATCTCTGTCCTTTCCTTCCCAGAAGATTCTGGGCTCCTTATGCAAACTTATCCTCCCCTTCCCTAAGCTCCGGACACGAGAGGGCGCAGCCACATTTCAAAAAAAAAACCCCAAACCAAAACTATTCAAAAGTCAACAGTTTCTGAATCTGAATCATACTCTCCAAGGGCAAATTTTGTCTTTTGGCCATTCAGAATATTCTCAACACTCCCTCCCAGCAGCCACTGTCAGAGAAGTTCCGCTCAGCTCGGTAGACCCTGGAGTCGGTGACCTCATAGGCAGCTGCCAGACCTCCTGGAAAGGGTATTTTTAACAGCCACCTTTTAGAAGGTGTGATGGTTCTGATTCTTTCACACTTTTTTTCATTTAGTCTTTAATGCCTCACAAAAGCATGAGAATTAGAATACTATAAAATGCTAAAAAGCAGTACATAGAATCCTATTAGCACAAGCTGGACCTGGCAAAAACTGTTTTTTGTTTTTTTTCTTTTGAGGAAGATTAGCCCGGAGTTAACATCTGCCATCAATCCTCCTCTTTTTGCTGAGGAAGACTGGCCCTGAGCTAACATCCATGCCCATCTTCCTCCGCTTTATATGTAGGATGCCTATCACAGCATGGCTTGACAAGCGATGTGTATGTCCACACCTAGGATCCGAACCAGCAAACCCTGGGCTGCGGAAGTGGAGTGCGGGAACTTAACTGCTACGCCACCTGGGGGGCCCCAAGACTGCTCCAATTTTAACAGTGTGAAATTAAACTGTAATTTTTGCCTCAATTCTGGGTTTTAAATTAGTCACGATATAAACAAATGAGTATTGAGGGGGAAATATGCAAAGCAAGGACTGCCTCAAAGTGTTCTTCATCTGGGAGAGTCAGTGCAGTCCTTCCCCAAGAAACGATATGGAGCCTCATTCACTCCATTCACTTAGGAGAACTGTAATTGTTGTTATTATTATTATTGTTATACCACTCACCTCTGTCAAACTGCACAAAAAACACCTGAATTTCTGTACAAAGGTCAGAAATGAGTTTACAACATCCTGTTCCCGGTTTGATGACAGAGGTAAGAAAAGTACGAGAAGACTCTGTTTTCACTTGCATGCAAGAAAAGGCATGGATTTGTCCTACTAGAGGAAGAAGTCTCGCCAGAGCAGTACCACGGGCGCCTTTCTCCTTGTTAGTCACAGTTGAGATGGTTTGGAGGTTGCCTGGAAAATTGCACAATCATTTATTCTTCCCACTCACATGCGTATCTCCCCACGCCTCACATTCATGATGAGCTCAGGCTTTATGGGCGGCTTCTAGGGCCCCTGAGGAAGCCAAGAAAAGAGGAGGGGGGTAGTCTATGGGCTGTCAGAGGGCACCGCTGAGCTTGGAGAGTGAATGGGGGAACAGAAGAGACGCCAGCAGCCACCTTCCCCTCCTAGAATGGGGATAGTATTTTTAGGAAAATAGACTAATGTATTTCTTTTCCTCCTATGCCTCCTGCTCTCTCAAAGCCCTGACTGAGGCTGAGTTCTGCGGCCCCTGGAGGAAAGGAGAGGGCAGGTTCCTCCAAGAACAAGAGTTTTGCCATCAGCTTTGCCTCTTAAAAGTGGCATTCTCCAGGCTGCAGCAAGACAATAGTACTGAAGCATGGCCTTTATCAAGATGCAAAAGGATATTCCCACTTATTCTAATTTATTTATTATCAAAATCCTGGCCTGGTAGATCTGACCCTTAAGTTTTTTTAAGGGAATTTCTTGCCTGAGAGGGAGAAGAATGGGATGGTCTATCCCTTCCAGGGAAAGTCCGGCTGTGGGAGGAGGATGAGCATAGAGGACTGGAAATGGGTAAGGAGACGCCCTCTCCAGATGCCCTGTCTCCAAGCAAAGTCCTGGATGTAGAAAGCATGCTGAATAATTTGAAATCAATGCAAAACACACATACACACGCTGTCCCCCAACTACCACCACCACCACGACCACCACCACCACCACCATCACACCACCACCACTGCCGCCACCACCACCATCACACCACCACCACCACCACCATCACACCACCACCACTGCCGCCACCACCACCACCACCACTGCCGCCACCATGACCACCACTACCAGCACCATCACACCACCATCACATCACCACCACCACCATCACACCACCACCACTGCCGCCACCACGACCACCACCACCACCAGCACCACCACCATTACCACCACCACCACTACCACCACCACCACGACCACCACCACCACCACCACCACCATCACACCACCACCACCACCACCACCAGCACCACCACCATTACCACCACCACCATTACCACCACCACCACTACCACCACCACCACGACCACCACCACCACCACCACCACCACCACTACCACCACCAGTACCACCACCAGCACCACCACCATTACCGCCACCACCACTACCACCACCACCACCACCACCACCACCACCACCACCATCACACCACCACCACCATCACACCACCACCACCACCACCACCACCACCACCATCACCAGCACCACCACCATTACCACCACCACCACTACCACCACCACCACCACCAAACGGAGAGACTTTTGCACTTTTCTTGTTTGAGGAGCCACAAACTGAGTGGCCACATGGTCAAAGTAGAGGGTCTGAGTATAACTTTCCAGGTCCCCATCAAACTCTGTGTGGCAAGAATGTATTTAAAACACCTTGAGTTCCCTTGGGAGGGATGGAGAAAATAGGCAGTGGTCCTGGTCTACCAGCTTAAGTGAAGGAGGGTTGTCAGTGCTGCACAAGCAAAATGCCCCTGGATCCACGGCTGCAAGCTAAGGTTCAAATAGGATTTGTAGCCCAACCTCAGGAACAGAAATGGAGTCGGTGAGAGCCGAGGTCGGGCAAAGTGAACAGGGAGGAGCCCTGAGAAAGCCGAGTTCATTTGCTGAAAAATTCAGCTTCATATGCCAATAGGTTGTACAGTAATCAGGTGGAAAGGACACTGTGTGGAAACCAGAAGAGCTGAGGGCTCTGCAAGGACCTGTGCAGAGATCCCCAAGACCCATCTCTTCTCTCTTGCTCTAAGGTTATTCAAGCTCTCCACTCCCCACCATTCACTGTTGGGAGTCTGTCTGTCTATTCATTGGGTTCTATCTGTCTAGAGCATAGGGGTGGGGGAGGAGGCAATTTTTGAAAGACTGAGCATTATTCATGAGAATATTTCTAGTATTAGATCAAACTTGGTTTTCCAAGTTGGACTAAATGTTTTTCTCCACAGCTTAGCTGATAGGAGCTCATGAGAAAGATCAGATGAGTTCTGGAAAAGGAAGAAGCCACATTTTGCTTGAACATCTGGGTTAATCTGCATCTTTGCTACGCTTCCCTGAAAATACCCAGGAGGCAGTTTCTATGCTCTCTTAAGGGGGTTGACTCTGCAGGTAACTGACTTTGCCTCCAAAAATGTCCCCCAGTTGGTAGATTGGTGTAGCCATTTTTCCCCAGCAAAGGTAATGGGGCGCCTGCGTGACTGGCTGCTCTTCATTTCATGTGCTCTAAATTTCCTTCCTTCTTAGATGCATTGTCTTTGCAAAGGAGCTAGCTGTACCAAGGAGAAAAGGATTCCTGCTAGTTCCATTGTTTCCTCAGTCAAAACAACGCAAAAGCCTTAAAAAAATTGTCTTTGGCCACTTTTCTGGTGGGAACTGAGATTACAACTCCCACTTGTGGGGCTGATCCTGCTGGCGGGGAGGAAGCCTGGTGGGGCTCTTGGAGCTGACGTTCCAGGCTCGGGCAGTCTGCGCTGGCTGCAGCCCTCCGGCAGCTCTGCTTCCTGGAGAACTTCAGAGCTGTGGTTCGCTTCCTCCTTAGTGACACGTGCTCCTCTCTGCTATAACTTCTAACTTCTCTAGTATGAAAACAGGGACCCTAATCCACTTAGATACACTGACAGGGTGTGCTTTCCTTTTAGATTTTTATCTAAAATTTTGCTTTATTAAAATTTAGCTCCTTCAGGCAGTTTTTCTTTCTTTGACTTTGGTTGGTTGAAAAGTGAAACAAGGTCAAGGGAATAGATTAAATACACACCTATATGGTCTTCATCTCTAGATTCGGTTATTACGATGTACAGAGGAGCTGAGTCATGAAAAAAGCTCATGTTTAGAAAATTATTTGGAGGGAGGACATGCCGCACTAACTGCCTCGTTATCACACTTTATCAGGCTTTTTATATGTGTAAAATGTTATGTATAAAATTTAACATGCCATTTTCCTTTTTGCTTTGTATCAATAATAAGTAAAGAGTTCTTATTTGAACGAGATGCTCCAGGCAGTTCATTATCACTGTATCATGTAATTAGTGATTGCTAGTCACTCACCTATCCCTCATGGACTCAAAACACATTTATTAAGCACCCACTGTATTCCAGGCACGTGGTAGGCAATGGACCTGCAGAGGTTAACAAAATCTAATCGCAGCCTTCAAAGAGTTCAGAGTGTAAGCAACGAGAAGAGTGTTCCAGAAACAAGAATGAACATTATAGATATCTCATTACAGCCAAATGGTGAGACATATGTAAGCAATATACCAGCTTGCATGAAATGCCATCTGTGTCCATGAACCAGAGTTTTCCTTCTGGACAACTTGTACATAAAGTTCAGAGGCCAGATCTGAATCCACACCATAACCCCACCCCTCAACTTATGGAGACCAAGACAAACCACGTGACTAATTTACAAGACATTTTTAGATTACACAAGAGAAAATGTTGTAGGTGTTGGGGAACAAAGAGTGTCAGGGCTGTTCCTCTAAACATCATTATCAAATAAACAATCCGGGTGACCATGATGCATGGCGAGAGTGACTAACTGGTGGCCAGGCACATGTTTTTATCGTCTTTAGAGCTTTTTCTCAACGTTGTCCCCCTAATTCCCACTATCACCTGCCTTTCCAGCCAAGGTACCTGCCCTTACTTTCTAATTTCATGGTTTCTTCTTCCACTTCTATGCCTTCATCTAACACCAGTTTCCAAATTTGAGAATCCATTTTTTATCCACCTCACTGTCTCCCACTTTTTAAATCCCATATTAATTTTTTCCCTAAACACTTGTCCTTCACCCTCCCTGCACTACCTTGGACAAGGAGTGAGGAGAACTGAGTTTTAATACTGCCACTGCCAAGCAGCGTGACAACTTTGGACACCTTTCTAACTGCACGAGTCTGGTCAGCCTCATCTGGCAAGGGAAGAGACCCGAATCACTGATCTCCAGTCTCCTTTCTGGTTCAAAGATCTCATGATTCTGTGAATTTTCCTGGAAAAGTACAGTTCTGGAAACATCATTTATGTTTTTACAGTCATTCTTTGAAGTCCCTAAACCCTTCTTCCTTCCATTCTTTGGGTAAGATTTGCAAACAGAACTAATTGGACCTCTATGACCCTTAATCTTTTGGGGCTTTTGGCTCCCTAGAGTTGAGAAAGACAAATGAGGGGTTTCCTAGATATTTTCCGACACGTGGAAATATTCACTTCTGAAGCCCAGCTTGTTTCACTGTCTACTCACTGCCATTCCACCTGGTATTTTCATGTTTCTGAAATGCAGGCCCTAACACATGCCGGAAACCATTTACGAAGGCAGCCATGCTCTCACACAGCACCTATGAACGAAGGACTTGAATCTCAAAGACTGCCTGAGAGTTCCTCTCAGCCCAGCTGAGATGCTCAGCTTCTTATCTCTGCTTCATCTTGCCTCTCCATCTCAGTAAACCAAAGAACCCCTGGGCCTAGGCTCCTTTGAGGCTCCAGCTGTCCCCTGGGGTGTATACGGTAATTTGAGGCAGAATCTTTCCTTCAGTTTGAAAACTTTGTCTATATCCCTCGATGTTGTCTTTTTAAACCCAGGGTCTCCTGAGGCTCTTCCTGCTGACTGATTTCTTTGCTACGCCTGGACCCACTTCTATTTCACTTTCAGGTCACGATTCTCCAGGCCCTCATTTTTCTCCAAAACCCTGTCAGGCCTAGTTCATACTCTGGTTATGAGGGGTGCTAAGAGGGGCCTGTAACTGAGGCCAGAACTCCCGATTATTTGGGAAATGTGAGCTGGGCTCTGTCATGGAAACATCTGGCAGAAACTGAGCCCCAGGCTGGCTCAGACATTTCAATACAGTTCCTGAAGAATGTGCTCAGGCATCACTCACTTGTCCCCAGTCTTTCTGGTAAGTTCATTCTCCTCATCTGCAAGGTTTATTATCTATATAGTAGATTGTACTTGTCCAGCTAACATCAAAGGTTATCACCTAACTATTAAAGCTACAGTTTGGCCAGGACCTAATATAAATCTATGGCATAGTTTGCAAGGAAACAAAAGACATCCCATGTCTTCTAACACATTTCCAGGTTCCTAGGTGGGTTATGGTTAGAGTGACCATATACCCCAGTTAACTCGGGACAGTCCCCAGTTTATGCCTGTTCTCCTATTGTCTTTAGGAACAGAGCCTCATTTCACTCTCTAAAGTGTGCCCAGTTTAAATGACAAGTTTTACAGCCTCCTTAGTTTGGACACCGAGTGGGTATCGTGTACTTGTGTGGCTAAAATCCTCCCTCCTCTCTTCTCCACGCTGCTGTCAAACGGCCCCTTAATTACATATTGAGCCTAACGAAAGATGCGGTCACTTGTGTTTCTAATGTGCATCAGGCCTGTGACAGAGAGAAACTTAAGGAAATGTGCCTTGCAAAATTTCCTTGATTCCTTATAGAAAAAAAGGTGAAACTTTTAACAGTAGAGAATTGGTTAAAAATACTAGACCATTCAGTTGAATCTGTTCTTGCGAAAATTAGAAAGGAATCATTCTAAAAGGATGCAAACATGACCTGCTCTGGTCCCCACCCTCTGTCAGCCCCTTATATCCACCCACATACAGACCCAGCCAGGTGGTCTACAGGTACTTATGCAGGATGAGAGACAGCTCTTCACGGATTCGTGTTCAGTCAAGGAGCTGCACATTTGCCCACATGATCCACACTTGGCATATTTTCACATGGCAATGAAATTAGTAGCCAGTTCCACCTTTGCCAAAAAAATAAGCCATTCAGTTAAAAAGACAAATTTAACACTTTTGTTCCAACAAAGGCTAAACTGAATATTCAAGAGAGTATTGTGCTTAACTGATATAACTGAGTTATTTTGTGCAACTTAGTCATCCTTTGGAAAAAGATGGCCTTTCAATAATGGACCATGTTATTTTACAAAAGAATTCTGGGACACCCCAATGTCAAGAGAGATATGGCCATGTATTGTGTTGAAAAAACACTGCTATCTAAAAACAACAATAATAATAATGGCTAAAATTGATTGAGTTTCCTGAATGTAGGACATCACACTAAACACTTCATGTATAAGACCTCATTTAATCCCACAGCAACCCCACATCAGAAGTGCTATAGGGACACTGCGGGGTCACATTTGTGGATATCTCAATCTACTTACCAATAATGAGTTCTAATGATTTTTTCACAACTTTTCCAATGATATTTTAATGATCCTCTGCTTCAGGGCTGAGAAATATTCTCACTGGTGTGGATTACTATACGTGGAGATTATAGATTATTTGTATTAGTCAGAAAGTAGATGGAGTGATAATAGGTAGGACTATTAAAGGCTCCCTCTAGTAACCCTGTAAGATGATCACAGAGAAGTTGCTAGTTAAAAATTTTGTGAATCTAAATCTGATGACCGAAACACCAATGAGAGCAAAGTTGTGTATAGTATTAAGCAAGAAGTATATGTCAAGGCAGGAACCCGAGTTTTAGAAAGTAGGTGGGTATTACTGGAAACCCTCAGAAAAATCCCCACCATGGGTCTGTGGCCCTCTTGGTACCACCATGTCTGACTTTTCCTTCTGAAGTAACAAGTTGGGTTCAACAGGCTTTGACATTTATCTATTGTTAAATAAAATGTGCTAAAGGTATCTGTATTTTTCCAAAAGCAAAGACAAAGGAAACAAAACCAATCTCTTAGATGACTTGAGGGAGGTGAACAAATAATTTGTGTTAATCTACTCAAAATTTATTTGTTTATAACTCTTGCTTACCTGGAATTTTGTTATATGTATACTAAATGTTTTTCTCTAAGTAGTCCAAATATGACAGAAAAAAATTGTTATTGGATTATCACTGTGGGTTCACAAGGTGGCAAAGGCAGTAAAGAGGGTCAGAAGACTACCATCTCCAACCCTTTGGAGGAACAGTCCCCCAGTTACCCCCACATTATATTGGCCTCAGTCCTTACTGGGGTGAAGGCCCCATCTAGGTTCACACCTATTGACAAGTGAATGATGCCACCTGAGGGCCCAGAAATGTTGGCATCAAAAAATACTCTCCATTTGTATAGCGTTGAGTTGATGGAGTAATAAAAATGAATCAAACTTTTCAACTAGCCCCTACCCCTTGGTGTCCTACATTTTCTAAAGCATGGCAATAAAAAGGATCAACTGCCAATACAGCCCAGAGCATGGAGGCATCCTTAATTTTGGCAGGTTCTAAAACAGCAGGGTAGCTCCACAGGCCAGATATAAGGGTAGGCCTCTCATCCTAGCCTGAGGATCTGACACCTGGGATACAAGGTAGGTACTTTAAAATATCACTATTCTACAATCCGACCACGCCCAATTGAGTGGCTAAGTGTTTTGGCAACACTTCAAATCGGAAGAATTCCATTAACAACTTCTATCCTGAAATCCCCGAATTTTCTCTGTCATCTACTTAGTCATGGATCTCAGAGCTGGCAATACACTGATTTCTCGTCAAAGCAGAAAGCAGCTGGCCATCTAGCCCTGTCGCTCCTCTGTACCTTTTGTTCTCTGGGTTCAAGTGGACAAAGAAGGGTTGGGAGGAGACTGTAAAGAAGTCACTTAGAAAACTAGGGCCGGCCTGGCGGCATAGTGCACTCTGCTTCAGCAGCCCAGAGTTCACCAGTTTGTGTCCTGGGCGCGGATATATACACCACTCATCAAGCCATGCTGTGGTGGCATCCCACATAAAGCAGAGGAAGATTGGCAACAGATATTAGCTCAGGGCCAGTCTTCCTCACAAAAAAGAAAAAAACAAAACCAAAAACCCCAGTTCATTTTGACTTCAAGTGCCAGCCTTGACTAAGTTCTAGGTAAAAATCAAAATTAAGGAGGAAAGAGAAATTTTATTAGTTTACTAAAGTTGTATTCAAATTCAATGTAAAAAAAAGATTATCACTTCTGTTTTACATATGGGAAATCTGAAGTAAATTAACTTGCTAAGCCAGGACTTTAACCCAAGTCTGTACTTATTCTAAAGTACATCTTCTTAACCAACCACATTTTTGGTTCTTTTAGGGTGTATTCATTGCTTAAGCCTTGGTGGTGATTTTGGCACAGAGAAAACATGGCAAATCACTTTTTCATTGCCTCATCTACAGAATAGGGATAAAACTCCATGTACTACCTAAAGGCTGAGACTTGACAAGTCTTTTTTTTTTTTTTTTTTTTGCTGAGGAAGATTCGCCCTGAGCTAACATCTGTGCCAATCTTCCTCTATTTTCTATGTGGGTCACCGCCACAGCATGGCCACCGCTGAGTGGTGTAGGTCCACATCTGGGAACCTGATCCAGGCTGCTGAAGGGGAGCATGCTGAACTTAACCATCAGGCCATGGGGCCAGCTCTGACAAGTTCTTTTTTTGAACACAGAGACCATCACTAAGGAGACCTTTCCAGTACTTGGCTTCTAGTTGCTAATATTCTATCAGGCTCATAATCCAAAACAAAGTTATATTATTTTATGGACCCTAAAAGGGCTCTAAGAACAAACACATCTGGGGCTATCTTCTCTTGGAGGTTCAAAACAGTACTTTTAGGTCATTGTTACCCTAATGGAAGAGAGGATGTCTGTAAAGTGAAGGCATATTCCTTTATGAGTCATTTTGATAGTAAAGGTTTCATAAAATCTGCTGGAAAGCAAAGAAAAGGAGTCTATTTTAAAATGTAAGAGGCTGGTCTAAAATGGGCTCAGGGATTGCATTGTCTTGAACATGCTAGATTTATCTCCCTTTCTGCCCTAGAATTAAGTGGGTCTCAATGTTTGATTGAGGCTCCTCAAGTACCAAACATATGTAATATATTCACTTTTTAGGAAGAAATTCAACTCATAGCTAAATAAACCATTCTGGCATGAGTCTATAAATAAATAATATTTGTGTAGCTCAAACGGCTGTGAAGTGGTTACATGATAAAAAAATAATAGTTGGAACATGAGAAGCGGAAGTGATAAATGGGGGAGGGAAATGGATTCTATATGAGCTATAATTTTCAAAAGAAAGACAGAAGCTTTTTCATTTTTGAGCTAATCTAGAAGCTTGTCTTTTTCTTTTTGAAAGTAAAGAGTAAAATAAATACTCTTTTTGCCACTAGTAATAATATTGTCACAAAAAGAAATGTAGGTGTAGGCATGGCTAAATGAAACTACTCCTGACTAATAAGCTGCAGGCAGCATTTTGTAGAATATATTAAGCAAGAACAATCCTTAGATTCCAGCATTTCATGCTTCCAGGCTGTGGCTAGAACAGAAATGCAGTGTCTCAAAACCCTGTTCTTAAGGTGTGACTTTCCAACAATTTATAAATAGAAAGAATTCCAAATTCTCTGCAAATGTGTTAAAAGTTGTGTTACAAAATGTTCTCTTCTAACACGGACCTCATAAGAAAGAAATGGTATTGAAAACAGAAGAGAATCTGAAATACTACTAAAAATCCCAAATAAAGTGGTGAATCTACAGATCTCAGAAGAAATAAATGGTATAGGAGATAGAAGAGAACCCGAATACTATAAAAACACAAAATAAAGTGGTGAATCCAAAGGAGAGACAAAATAAAATAGTCAATAGATACAAGCTTTGAGATGATCCAGAAGTTGTAATTAGCATGTAAGTCTCTAAGTAACCATGATTAATGAGTTAAAGAAAGTAGAGGGAGGGGCCAGCCCAGTGGCATAGTGGTTAAGTTCACACACTCAGCTTCGGCAGCCTGGGGTTTGCTGGTTCGGATCCTGGGCACAGACCCACACCCAGCGCATCGAGCCATGCTGTGGTGGCATCCCACAGAGAAGAACTAGAAGGACTTACAGCTAAGATATACAACTATGTACTGGGGCTTTGGGGAGAAAAAAAAAGATAGAGGGTTACAGTAGAGAATTAGAATCTATAAAGAAGAATCAAACAAACATTCCAGAAGTGCAAAATACAGAATCTGAAAGTAAGAAATCTTTCAATGGGTTTGAGAGCAGGTTGATCACAGAAGACAGGATTTGTAGACTCAAAATGGGTCAATAGAAAATATTCAAAAAAGAATGGAAGGAACAAAATAGAACACATCAGAGATCTGAGACATGACTAATGTGTCTAACACACGTATAACTGGAGTCCCAAAAGGAGAGGAGAGAGACTTGGACAAAAGAACTATTTGAAGAAATTTTGTCCAAAAGCTTTTAAAATCTGGTGAAAAATAACTCACATTTTCAAGAAATTCAGTGGCTCCCAGAAAGATAAATACAAAGAAAACTTCAGTTCTTATTATTCTAAAAATTACTAATAAGAGAAAATCTTTAAAACAGAAAAAAAATACCACATCGCCTTGAGAAAAGTAACACTAAGAAATACCGCTGACCAAAACTATATGCTAGAGGACATTATTAGAAACCAAAAGGGAAAAACAAAACAAAACAAAACCTTCTAACCTAGGATTCTATACAAAGTGAAAATATCCTTCAAAAATTGAAGAAATAACCAATTTTTTCCCAGATACCAAAGCTGAGAGAATTGTTACTAGCAGATCTACAATAGAAGAAATACTAAGGGATGTTTTTTATGTCAAAGGATAATGGCCCCAGGTGAAAAAACAAAAGTGCAGGAACAGAAGTTCAAGAGTTTATAATGATGCAGAAGGAAAAAATGTGACAACAATAGGAAAAATGATAGTAAGGGGATAAGTAGAGTTAAACCATTATAATCTCTTTATAATGTTGAGGACATCATAAAAGTAGACTGTAGCCATGGGCGCACTCTGTCAGTTTCTAGGGTGACCTCCAAAACAGTGAATCAAAAATGTATAACAAAACAAGCTAATAGAGGAGATAAATCCAGTAATAAAATGTAAGTTATTAATGCAAAAAGAAGTAGTATCTTTAGTCAGTAAAGAATAAAAGGACTATATGACTCTGAATTTTTTTTAATACAAAGTTGTACTAGTTGAACTAAGAGCTTCTACTTTGGGTTTTTCACATTATTTTAATACCCTGTTAGAAAGAACACCTGTCTTAGTATACTCTCCATTTTCTTTCTCACTCCGTATCACCATGCCCACAACTTGGGACTATTGTTGTCTATCAGTCAATTTAAATCATACACTGGTGTGCGTTAGATTCTACCACCTTCTCAATTCACTTGACAATTTCTGCATTACAAAGCTTATAGCACCAAGACACATAAGATAAATATGCTACATGCCTGATAGCCAAAGAGACAACTCACAAAGAATTGGGCCAGCAAAAGGATGATTATTTTTCACCAAAAGTATATCTGATTCCTCTAGTAGGCATAATCAGAAGATGAGCATGATTCTACTCTTAATATATTAAAAGGAACTTGAGAAAGAAAGAGATTTTCATCAAGGTGTCGTCAGAAGACAGTAAAGGGATTTAGATTCCAGGGTTTCAAAATTCAAGTCTCCACTTCGCATGCTCAGCCCATCCTTTCTTTCATTTCCAATTTTTCAAATGCAGCGATTTTTATATTGTATCACAAGTCCTGGGAGTGTAGCCACAGTCTTTCTGGTTTCTAGCATCAATTTTCTTACTCTTTCTCTAGAGGCCAGGCTTCTGAGACTTCCACATTCTTGGAGTGATTTACAGAGCATCTAGGAAAACAGATTCTCAAGTCTTGCCTCAGACCTGACTGCATCACAATCTCTGCGGGTGGGGCTCAGGAAATTTTTGTTTTAAGATATAGAAATCACTCTTCCAGGGTATTTTCTTTTTAGTGCACAAAGAAACATCTCTGCTTACTGAAAATGTACTTGCGCTCTACAAAGCATTTTCTTTGAAGCGCATAGCAGATCATAGTGTTGGAAAGACAATGGACTTCCCTCAAAAGAGCTGACCCACTGAGTCTTGGCCGGACGAATCTCCACTAAGCAATCTGTTTGATAAGGCCATTTATCCATCTGGGTATGTTACTAATGCAACTGCATACTTTCACAAATATGTGACTCAAACTGACTTCCAAGTTACTGGGGTTTTCTAGGAATTACTATTTTCGACCTATTTTCAAATTTGCTGGAGGACTTCAAGAGTTGAAAGGAATGCACAGAAGTCAATGATCCTCTTCAGTGACATTGTCTGGCATTCTGAATAGGTTAATGAGTCTCAGAATTTATCTTATTTGGGCTTTATTGCTCATGTTCATATTCTGCCTTAATTTTTCTTCCAAAAATAAAGTTTTGAGGGAATAATTTATTCAATAAAGCAAAAGTCAGAAACAGACACAATCGATGTCTTGTTACTAAGGTAAGAAAGGGCATCTGGGCAAAAGAAAGAAAAAGCATGAGTTTGCATGAAAACGGAAAACACCTCCCTCACTGGCATGTCTTCCTTTCCCAGGCAACTATCCTTGCTCACCTTCCCGCAGGCTAAGATGGACTTCTGAACAGGGTGTCAAGTTTTTATCCAGCCCAGGTGAGCCCTGAGAGGAGCAAAAGAAGACATGAGCTAGGCTGTCAAGAGCATCCCCACTGAGTATCAAGGAACCGAGCCTTCTCTCCTGCTAACAAACCTACTTGTGGATTGCAACCTCCAACTTGTTTTAACCTTTAATTTCCAGACAGTAGAGGCAACTCGCCAACATTTAACCACAGACTAAACCTGAAAATACTTAGCTCTGACCCGACCATATGCCAGAGTTCTAGACAGATCTTTAAAATTAACCTGTTCCAAGTCGTCGTGAAGGCCAGTTCTTACGCAACCGACCCGTCGCTGTGCAGCAATGGCGCCATCTACAGAACCATGTGTGAAAAAAATGACACTCGGAGATGGAGGTCACGTTTAGGGGAAGGAGAGGAATAATAAAAATTTTTTTATGTTAGCACTTCCCAGTGTAATTTCTGTATGCATTTGGAAGGCTAATGTTATCTATACTTTTAAAGGGCGGCTCTGCCTTTTTCATTATCAATAGTTTATTTTATTTAAAATATGGAAAAGAAAGGATACAAAAAGAAAATGGAGAAAATAATAAGTTTGGAAAACAAACCACAGTCCCTGTAATGCATGGATTGTGGTGAAAGAGATGGGGTCCTGAAGCCAACAATGATGGTGGTCTGTTGATGCCTAACCTTCCAGACAGTAGCAGAGGAAGCAGCATCTAGGCCATTTACGGGCTATTTACACCTTATGAGAGGAATTCCTGCAAACTCAGCCTAGACCCTTCTCCTCCAGCCCTTTTAAAATATTGGGAGTCACCCCAAAACTGCTAATTAATCTCTTTTTACATAAACTGACTAAAAGGTGTTCCATTGCCTTCAACCTAAACTGAGCTCTATATGTTAACATAGAGGTGAAATAGATCGCTGATGGAAGTGAGGCATGAGTCGAGGGGGCCTCTGCTGCAGCTGCCACAGAAAGCCACATGCTCCCATGGGCGTGCTTCCCCGTAGAGACAGCACAAACAGCAGAAGTAAGGCCTCCTCCTAAGTTCCGTTTATGCTCTTAGATGATTATAAAGTGAGTTATGAAGGTAGATAGGTGTGATAAGTGTGTCTCCTAGACCCCAGGCTGATGCTACATCATAGCAAAGCCTGACCTCTAAAGGCATCTTGGGAAATGTAGTCCTTAGCTTGCAGACTATAGTGTGCACTAAGGCCCATTGCATGCGAGTGGGCATGGAGGTAGTGAGCCAGTCTTCAGTACAAGCCTCACATGATTTCAGCCTAAAAGTTCTTTCTGTGATTCACGGAACTCCTCTTTGTTCTCATTCCAGAGGCAGTTTGTTTAGTAAGGCCAGCTGGGAGTGTACAGCGTTTTCTAAGCTTCACTCATTCTTACACCACAGTTAAGCTTAATATTTAATATTTTTAAAAATTTACTGAACATTTTATCTTAAGCGTTTTCCTAAGTAAGGATATCTGAAAAATTGTAAGCTTGATAGAACCATTGCATTTTTTTTTTTACAACACATTAGATAAATACATGACATTTAAATTTCCAAACGTTCAACTGCATGCCACCAAAAATTCATCTTGTGTGCCGTTGCTGAGCACCCTGGTGTGTGGAAAGAATGCAGAGTCTGGAGTTATGTCTGATCCTGGTCTACCTCTATTGACCTCCCTGAGCTTCGGCCTCCCCCTTCCCACGAGGATTCAGTCATGATGCATGAAAATGCTTGCCAGGTCAGTCACCCGGCGGCTCCAAACATGATAAACTATTAGATATTTTCTAATTTTTCAAGGTTTCTAATATAGGAACTGATTTCTCTGGAAATTTGAGGTGTTTAAATACATGCTATTTGACAATTATTTTCAATGGGTTATGCGGGGATTTCACTCAGTAAGAAAACATGGGGCCTAGTTCATAATAAAGCCAACATTAGTGTCGGCATAAAAAATGCTAAAATCGCTTTCATTCTTCCAGCTGTATGCTTACGATTTGTGTACTTTTCTCTATGTATATTATATGCCAAGAAAAATTTATAATAAAAAGAGAGAGTTGCTGAGAGATTTCATTCAAATAAACTTGGACATAGGTGGATCGAGCTAGAGACAAGGCTTTTTTTTTTAATGGAAAGAATGGCCAATGAATGTGGAATAGATATTCAGGTAGAATGAAGAGAGCAAGAAAAAGGTGTAAACAACTGTGTTCTGGGAATCTTCATACAGAGTTGTCTTTCAAATCCAAGAGTCTTTACTTTGCAGCATAATACAAATGGATTTAAGTTAGAAGAGAAAAAATTGTTGAAAATTACCCCTCATTTGGGGTTCTCAGTTGGCTATTTTCCCCACTGATTTGAATGAAGATTATAGTTTTCTTTATTATAGCTCTTTCCCCCTTGCCATATAATTTGTTTCCTTTCTTTGTGGCTTCAAGTAAACTCTCGTTTCTATAGCATTCTATCATCATAGTCACAGGTATTTAAAATGTAAGTATTCTTCTTTTAAATACTTGGAAAATAGCATTTTTCATCTCAGCAATGTGTAATGATGATGTAGAGAGGGAACCGAAGTAAACTTCAGTTCAGGGAACAAAATAAGCAAACACTAGCCGTTATGTAAATGAGTACACTAGAAAGTCTCTAAATATATGTAAAAGCTGAAAGAAACAACACAGTTTAAAAAGATACCACTGGACACAGATAGTTTCATCTAAAGACAAAATACTCTTAAAGGATTTTATGTTTCTAAGTGGCTCAAGTTGTGGTGACTAAAATCAATTACACCAAAAGCATTAGGGAATGAGTGTGTCCCCGCAGTATCACCTTGAGAATGTACAAAATTAGGCTGGGCAAAAGCCTGGATCCTGCTGGGAAAGCTAGAGGCATCTGGCTTTTCTGCGGCAGCTACTGCAGAGGGCCCAGGGCTGAGCTCCTCATTCTCCAGTGTTAAATAGCACAACATGGGATGTCAAATTCTCCTGGCATGGATCTCAGCAGAAGTGCGAGGTCCTGGAGCCAGCAGTGGGGCTTGGCTTCCCAGTTCCCAACCCATCAGTGTTGGGTCCCAAATAGCTGGCTTAAAAGAAAAAAAAAGAGGCTGGCCCAGTGGCATAGAGGTTAAGCTCGGCACACTCCACTTTGGTGGCCTGGCTTCACGGGTTCGGATCCCAGGTGTGGAACTCTACACCACTCATCAAGCCATGCAGTGGCAGCATCTCACATACAAAATAGAGGAAGATTGGCACAAATGTTAGCTCAGTGACAATCTTCCTCAAGCAAAAACAGAGGAAAATTGGCAACAGATGTTAGCTCAGGGCTAATCTTCCTCAGCCAAAAAAAAAAAAGAGCTGTTTTTCTTAATCTCACTAGGCTAGAGTCTATGTGTTCTATTGCCGGTAACTGATCCCTAACGGACACAGGATGACAGAGCAATAAAACAGATTAATGATAGAAAATGCAAATAATTTTTTAAAAAATTATTGAGCAAGAATTGTGGCCCGTTTTCAGAAAATTTAGGATTAAATCAACAACCATGTGCTTTTATGACTTAGTCAAGTCTTGCCAGATGCTGGGAAACTGAAGAAAATATTACTGCATTTAGGTCTATATGTCTATGTAGTAGAATGGAAGGCAGGATATTACTATGAATTTACAGAAATAGAAAGAATCGTAAGGGAATACTATAAAAATTGTATGCCAAAAAATTAGATTACCCGGATGGATTTAACAAATTCCTAGAAAGACACAAACTATTGAAATTGATTCAAGAAGAAATTAAAAATTTGAATAGACCTATAATAAGCAAAGATATTGAATTAGTAATCCATCAAAAAAATCCCACAAAGAAAAGCCAGGCCCAGAAGGCTTCATGGGTGAGTTCTACTAAATGCTTAAAGAGATAGTAACATATTCACAAACTCTTCTGAAAACGAAACAAAAACAGAAGGGCAGGAGCAACTTCCCAATGCATTCCACGAGGCCAGTATTACTGGGACACCAAAACCAGACAAAGTCATGACAAGAAAAGAAAATTACAGACCAATATCTCTTTTTTTAAAAAAAAAAAAAAATTTTTATTGTGGTCTAAATAACTGTGAAATTTCAGTTGTACATTAATATTTGTCAAACACCATATAAACATGCACCTGCACCCCTTGCACCCACCCACCCTTCCTTCCCCCTCATAACCACTAAATTGTTCTCTTTGTCTGTAAGCTTGTTTATATTCCGCATATGAGTGAAATCATGTAGTGTTTGTCTTTCTCTGTCTGGCTTATTTTGCTTAACATGATGCCCTCAAGGTCCATCCATGTGGTTGAGAATGGGATGATTAAGTCCTTTTTATGGCTGAGTAGTATTCCGTTGTATGTATATATATATACACCACATCTTCTTTATCCAATTATCAGTTGTTGGGCACTTGGGCTGCTTACACATCTTGGCTATTGTGAATAATGCTGCAATGAACATAGGGGTGCATAAGTCTCTTTCTATTGTTGATTTCAAGTTCTTTGGATAAATACCAAGCAGTGGGATAGCTGGGTCATACGGTAATTCTATTTTTAGTCTTTTGAGAAATCTCCATAGTGTTTTCCAAAGTGGCTGCATGAGTTTGCATTTCCACCAGCAGTGGATGAGGGTTCCCTTTCTCCATAACCTTACCAACATTTATTAATTTTTGTCTTGCTGATTATAGCCATTCTAACAGGCATAAGATGATATCCAAGTGTAGTTTTGATTTGCCTCTCCCTGATGATTAGTGGTGTTGAGCATCTTTTCATGTACCTATTGGCCATCTGTATATCTTCTTTGGAAAAATGTCTGTTAATATCTTCTGCCCTCTTTTTGATTGGGTTGTTTATTTTTTTGTAATTCATTTGTGTGAGCTCTTTATATATTTTGGAGATTAACCCCTTATAAGATATCTGATTTTCAAATATTTTCTCCCAGTTGGTGAGTTGTTTTGTCATTTTGATCTTGGTTTCCTTTGCCTTCCAGAAGCTCTTTACTCTGATGAAGTCCCACCTGTTTATTTTTTTCTTTTGTTTTGATTGGAGAATTCAATCCATTTACATTTAGAATGATTATTGATGTATGAGGGCTTAATACTGCCATTGCATGTTTCCCAGTTCTTCTGCATTTCCTTTGTTTCTCGTCCTGTGTATTTTAGACTACCATCATATTTGTATTTCAGTTGACATCATATTTGTAAAGATCCTTTTAAGGATGATATCAAAGAGTGTACTGCCTATATTTTCTTCCAGAAGTTGTATGATCTCCAGTCTTACCTTCAAGTCTTTGATCCATTTTGAGTCTGTTTTTGTGTATGGAGACAGATAATGGTCTACTTTCATTCTTTTGCATGTGGTTGTCCAGTTTTCCCAGCAACATTTATTGAAGAGGCTTTCCTTTCTCCATTGTATGTTCTTGGTTCCTTTGTCGAAGACTACTTGTCCATATATGTGTGGTTTTATTTCTGGGCTTTCAATTCTGTTCCATTGATATGTGTGCCTGTTTTTGTAACGGTTCTATGCTGTTTTGATTACTATAGCTTGGTAATATGTTTTTTTTTTTTAAGATTTTATTTTATTTCCTTTTTTCTCCCCAAAGACCCCGGTACATAGTTGTATATTCTTTGTTGTGGGTCCTTCTAGTTGTGGTATGTGGGACGCTGCCTCAGCGTGGTTTGATGAGCAGTGCCATGTCCACGCCCAGGATTCGAACCAACGAAACACTGGGTTGCCTGCAGCGGAGCGCGCGAACTTAACCACTCGGCCACGGGGCCAGCCCCTAGCTTTGTAATAGGTTTTGAAATCAGGGATTGCAATGCCACCAGCTTTGTTCTTTTTTCTCAGGATTGCTTTGACTATTCAGGGTCTTTTGTTGCCCCATATGAATTTTAAGATTTTTTGTTCTATTACTGTGAAGAATGTGATTGGGATTCTGATTCAGATTGCATTGAATCTGTAGATTGCTTTAGGTAGTATGGCCATTTTAGCTATGTTTATTTTTCCAATCCATGTACATGGAATATCTTTCCATTTCTTTATGTTATTATCAATTTCCTTCAGTAATGTCCTATAGTTTTCCTTGTATAGGTCTTTCACTTGCTCGGTTAAGTTATTCCTAGATATTTTATTGTTTTTTTTTGTGATTGTAAATGGGGTTGTATTCTTGAGTTCTTCTTCTGTTAGTTAGTTATTAGAGTATAGAAATGACACTGATTCTTTGTACGTTGACTTTGTGTCCTGCAACTTTGCTGTAGTTGTGGATTATTTCGAATAGTTTTCTGATGGATTCTTTAGGGTTTTCTATATATAAAATCATGTTGTTTGCAAAGAGCAAGAGTTTCACTTCTTCAGTGCCTATTTGGATTCCTTTTATTTCTTTTTCCTGCCTAATTGCTCTGGCCAAAACCTCCAGTACTATGTTGAATAAGAGTCGTGAGAATGGGCACCCTTGTCTTGTTCTTCTTCTCAGCAGGATGGCTTTCAGTTTTTCCCCATTGAGTATGATGTTGGCTGTGGGGTTGTCATATATGGCCTTTATTATGTTGAAGTATTTTCCTTTTATACCCATTTTATTGAGAGTTTTTATCATGAATGGATGTTGGATCTTGTCAAATGCTTTCTCTGGACGTATGGAGATGATCATGCACTCTTTGTTCCTCCTTTTGTTAACAATGTGTATCACATTGACTGATTTGCAGATGTCGAACCATCCCTATGTCCCTGGTATGAATCCCACTTGATCATGGTGTATAATCTTTTCAATGTATTGCTGTATTTGGTTTGCCAATATTTTGTTGAGGAGTTTTGCATTTATGCTCATCAGCAATATTGACCTGTAGTTTTACTTCTCTGTGTTGTCCTTGTCTGGCTTTGGGATCAGGATGATGTTGGCCTTGTGGAGTGTGTTAGGAATATTTCCATCTTCCTCAATTTTTTGGAAAAGTTTGAGAAGAATAGGTAATAAATTGTCCTTGAATGTTTGGTAGAATTCTCCAGACAGCCATCTGCTCCTGGACTTTTATTTTTGGGGAGGTTTTTGATTACTGTTTCAATCTCTTTACTTGTGATTGGTCTATTCAGATTCTTTATTTATCCTTGATTCAGTTTTGGGAGGTTTTAAGAGTCCCCTATTATTACTGTGTTGTCATTGATATCTCCTTTAAGTTTGTTAATAGTTGCTTTATGTACTTTGGTGTTCCTGTGTTGGGTGCATACATGTTTATAAGTGTTATGTCTTCTTGGTGGAGAGACCCTTTTATCATTATATACTGTTGCTCTATGTCTCTCTTTACCAGGTTTGTCTTGAAGTTTACTTTGTCTGATATGAGTATGGCAACACCTGCTTTCTTTTGTTTGCCATTAGCTTGGAGTATTGTGTTCCATCCATTCACTCAGAACCTATGTTTGCCTCTAGAGTTGAGATGTGTTTCCTGGAGACAGCATATTGTTGGGTCTTGTTCTTTAATCCATCCTGCCACTCTGTGTCTTTTGATTGGAGAATTCAATCCACTTACATTTAGAATGATTATTGATATATGAGGGTTTAATACTGCCATTGCACGTTTCCCAGTTCTTCTGCATTTCCTTTGTTTCTTGTCCCGTGTATTTCAGACTACCAATTTAATTTGATTAGGTAGTTCTCTCTGTTAGTTTTCTTCTCTTTTTTCCTTGTTTATTGTAAATGTCTAATTATTTGTTTAGTGGTTACCCTTAGGTTTGTATAAAAAACCTCGTAGTTGAGATAGTTCATTTTCTGATAACCTCTTATTTTCTTTGGCTATATTGATTCCATCCCTTTCCTCTTCCCCTTCTAAGTTATTTTTGTCCTATCTTTTTCTGTATTGTGTTGTGAGTTTGCGGTTAAAAAGGTGAGATCATTTTTGTTTTGGTGTTTTCCTTTTCTTTATTCTTGATGTTAGAGTTAAGTGTTTACTAACATGATCTGGTAGAGAGTTGCCATTTTCTGATTATTGCCTACCTATTCATCTTCTTGCTCAGGGCTTTGTAGCCCATTTCCTATCATTTTTTTCAGGTATGAGGGCCTTCTTGAGGATTTATTGTAGGGGGGTCTTGTGACAATGAACTCCCTTAGCTTTTGTTTATCTGGAAAGTTTTTATTTCTCCATGATATCTGAAGGAGATTTTCTCTGGATGGAGTATTCTTAGCTGAAAGTTTTTGTCTTTCAGGATTTTGAATGTCTCATTCCATTCTCCCCTAGCCTGTAATGTTTCTACTGAGAAATCTGCTGAAAGCCTGATAGGGGTTCCTTTGTAAGTTATTTTCTTCTGCCTTGCTGCCCTTAAAAAGTTTTCTTTGTCCCTGACTTTTGCCAGCTTCACTACTATATGCCTTGGAGTGGATCTTTTTACATTGACAAAGTTAGGAGTTCTGGAGGCTTCTTTCACATGGATTTCCAGCTGCTTCCCCAGGTTTGGGACATTCTCATCTATTATTTCTTTGAACAAACTTTCTGCTCCATTCTCCTTCTCTTTCCCCTCTGGAATACCTATAATCCTTATGTTGTATTTCCTGATTGAGTCAGATATTTCTCTGAGAGCTTATTCATTTCTTTTTAGTCTTAGTTCTCTCTTCTCTTCCCTCTGAAGCATTTCTATAGTATTATCCTCTAACTGGCTGATTCTCTCCTCCATATTGTCAGCTCTGTTGTTTAGGGAATCCAGACTTTTCTTTATTTCATCCATTGTGGCTTCATCTCTAACAATTCTGATTGGTTCTTCTGTATGGTTTCAGTCTCCTTTGTTAAGGAGCTCTTGAATTGATTAATTTGCCTTTTGTCTTTTCTTGTAACTCATTGAATTTTTTTATGATAGCTCTTTTGAATTCTTTGTCACTTAGGTTATGGATTTCTGTTCCTTCAGGGTTGGTTTCTGGGTACCTGTCACCTTCCTTCTGTTCTGGTGCTTTAATATACCTACTCATACTGCTTGAGGGGGTAGATTTTTGCTTTCTCACGGTGTTCTTATCAGGTCACACGTGCTACATACCACCACGGGATGGGGATCAGGCACTCTATATTCTGCACCTGGCATGAGCAGGGGCTCCTCTGCTCCAGCCACTAAATGCTTTTCTGTCTGAGTGACTGATCGATGGTAGATCTGGAGCACCAGGCAGGGGGAGAGGTACTTTCCTTCCCCAGTGCTTCCCTCAGTCCCTGCTTGTCTCTCTGTACGGAACTCTGGGTGATTGCAGGACTGTGCACTTTCCCTTTCTCTTCCACAGCTGGCATACTCTCCACACCATGCTCCAGATGATTCTGGGGCTGGAGTACCAGGCGGGGGCCAGGCGCCTCTCTTACCTGTGCACTTTCCCCCCTGTGGCTGCCACACTTTCCACACTGCGCTCCGGATGATTCTGGGGCCGGAGTACTGGGCAGGGGCGAGATGCCTACAGACCAATATCTTTTATGAATATAGATGCAAAAAATCTTCAACAAAATGCTAGCAAACTGAGTTGGGCAGCATATGAGAATTATATACCTATGACCAAGTGTGATTCATCCCAGGAATGCGAGGTTTATTCAACCCATGAAAGTTATTCTATAGAAAACATATTAATTGAATAAAGAACAAAAACCACATAAACATCTCAATAGATAAGAATAAAAGGAAACTTTTCCAAGCTGATAAAGGGCACACATGAAAAACCCACAACTAATATCTTTATGGTGAAATATTGAAAGCTTTCCCCCAAATCAGTAACAAGACAAGATGTCCATTCTCAACACTTCTATTCAGCTTTGTTCTAGAGGTTCTCGCCAGGGCATTAGACAAGAAAAAGAAATAAAAGGCATTCAGATTGGAAAGAAAGAAGTAAAACTACTTTTACTCACAGAAGACATGATTTTATATGTAGAATATCCTAGGAATCCACAAAAAATAATTGGAGCTAATAAATGAGTTCAACAAGATTGCATGGTACATGATCTGTATACAATAATCAGCTGTATTTCTATACAATAGCAATGAGCAACCAGAAAAGGAAATTTTTAAAAATTCCATTTATAATCACATTAAAAAGAATAGAATACACAGGAATACTTAGGAATAAATTTAGTAAGAGAAGCACAAAACTTGTACACTGAAAGTATAAAACTATTGAAATAAATGAAGGAAAACATAAATAGAAAAACATCACATGTTCATGAGCTGAAAGACTTAATATTGTTAAGATGGAAATATTCTCCAAACTGATATACAGATTCGATGCAATTTCCATCACAATTTCAAGTGCTAAAACTCGTATGAAAATGTGAGGGACCCAGAATAGTCAAACGACCTGGAAAAGGAAGAACAAAGTAGTGGTCATACTTTCAGATTTCAAAACTTATTAAAAAGCTACATTAATCAAGATAGTGTGTTACTGGTATAAAAATTGGCATATATATCAATGGAATAAAATTGAGGATCCAGAAATAAATCTAAATGTTCCTGGTCAGTTGATTTTTGACAGAGGTGCTAAAAGCATTCAGTGGGGGATAGGCGTTTCAATAAATGGCACTGGGACAATTGGATATCCACATGAAAAAGAATGAATTTGGACTCCTTCCTCAAAACGGATCAAAGATCTAAATGTAGGAGCTGACTTGTAGAAGAAAAATAGATCTAATCTTTGGTACCTTGGCTTAGGCAATGGTTTTTTAGCTATGACATAAAACACAGGCAACCAGAGAAAATATGTCTAAACTGGACTTCATCAAAATTTAAAACTTTTGTATATCAAAGGACACTATCAAGGAAGTGAAAAGACAACCTGCAGAATGAGTGAGAAGATTTGCAAATCATAAATCTGGTAAGGAGCTAGCATCTAGAATATATAAAGAACTCTTTCAAGTCAACAATAAAAAGATAAATAATCCAATTAAAAACGGACAAAGTATTTGAATATACATTTCTCTAAAGAAGATATACAAATGGACAACAAGCATATGAAAAGATGCACAGCATCATTAGTCATTAGTAAAACACAAATCAAAATGAAATATCACTTCATACTCACTAGGATGTCTATGATCAAAAAATTGGAAGAGATGGTGTTGGTGAGATGGTGGAGAAATTCGAGCTCTTAACCTCTGCTGTTGGGAATGTAAAATGTGTAGTTACTGTGGAAAACAGTTTGGTAGTTACGTAAAAAGTTAAATATAGAACTACCTTATGACCTAACAATTCCATCCTAGGTATATATCCAAGAGAATTGAAAATACATGTTCAAACAAAAACTTATTCATGAATGTTCATAGCAGTATTATTCATAATAGACAAAAGATAGAAAAAAAACCCCAAATGTTCATCACTGTTGAATTGATAAAGAAGTGGTATATCTATTCAATAGAATATTATTCATCCATAGAAAGGAATGAACTACTGTTACATGTGACAACATGATGAATGGTATATTAAGTGAAAGAAGCCAGACACAAAGGCCACATATTGCATGATCAATCACATGAAATGTCAGAATAGGCAAACCCATAGAGACAGAAAACAGATTCGTGGCTTCCAGAGGCTGGGAGAAGGGAGGGCACAGTGAACAGTGACAGCTAGTGAGTACAAGACTTTAATTTGGGGTGATTCTGAATATTTAAAAGTAAATTTTATGGTAAGTGAAATACATTGCAATAAAAAATTCTAGGTTTCTTTTAAAAGCAAAGGCAAATATTTTTTGCTAAGCAATAAAAAAATAATTTTTCTTACTGTTATGAAAATGAAACAAATCTAACTCTTCACACATTCCTTTAGAGTGTTTCTTCCTCTTATCAACCAGGAAGGAGTCAAGTATTTAAAATTTTTTAGTTCTCAGAAATAATCTCTTGGAAAGAGTGAATTCTCAAAAACAAAAAAAATCAGAGGTAGAATAAGGAAGGGAGGAAAATATTATCAATGGAATAACTAAGTGTTTTCGTATGCATTACTGTGTCGTGCATTTACATAAATGTTTTCTTAATCCTCAAAACAGCACGATATGTTTTATTTATTAATTTATTATAATATTATAATTATATTGTATATTATAATTATTTATATATATTGATTCATTATATTTATCATATTCTCAGAGAAAATAAGAAAAATGTTACATAGTAAGATGTGAGCAAGACAGAGTTTAACGAAGAAGTTCCACTTGGAAAAGGGTACGTCTTAATTTGAAGACTAAACAATCATTCTTATGCATAAAACGTAAGGGAAAAATACTTCAGAAAAATCTTGAAGCAGAATAATAGGAAAATAATAGAAACTGGTAGAAGACAGAAAAAACACATCTAGAGAAATTTTCTACGCATAGAAACTCAATATCCCATAAATCAGATTTTGACCAAAAGTACGAAATACTTTTAGAAAATATGTCTGGTCATTTAGACCTTTTTCCTTCCAATTTACAGTCAGTTCTAGCGTTGGCTTGTTCCTGATTTCTATTCACCACCACCTATAATATAGCCCTCTTCCTCCAATTCCAAACCAGCCCATTCCTTTGTAGCTGTGTTGTTTGCTTCAACTTGTCCATTTTACCTGAATTTTTTCTCCCTTCCTTCACCAACACAGACTATAAGCTCCCAGGGTGAGCGTTTATTTTGTGTTGCATGCCTAGTGTATCAACCTCTGTAGGCCCTTAATAAGTACACACTAAATTAAAAGTACATAAAGGACAATTTCACTGTTTTGGCCAAGTGATAAAAATTCTAATATCAAGCACAATCACAACATCTAGCACAATTGTAATTTAAATATACTTCATTCTAATACCAAATATAAATGGATTTATCTATTTACTATTCTTCCCACTACATTTTCCAAATGCGAGGCAATGAAGATTCATAATCTGAGAAAAGTAGTATCTAAATTTTAGTGGACAAAATCAGAATACCTGCTTTCCTTTTAGGTCTTGACTTTTGTACTCTCACTGATCTATAAAAGCAAGGTAATCATCAGATAAATGACCCTGAACAGCCGTTGGAGATAAAAATTTGCTTGAGTTACTCCAATTTAAATTATTTCTTTACTTAAATTTCTGTATTTTTATTATGAAGCCCAACTCTCTATTCTTTTTAGCAAAAGAAAGCTTACAGTCTGTCTCTTTAATCATCATTTAATCATGTGTCTAATCTGTCCTTATTTTAGAAAATCATGTTGCTGGAAAAACTTAGTTCTAATTGAGTAGGCATTTAAATTAAACCTGTACAATAAGGTACAAACTTCCAGAGCAGCAAAATATAAATAAATTAACATTTGCAGGAGGAGTAACCAGTGACTCAATGTTTAAAAACTGAATTTCCTACCAGCCTTGTAACGTGGACACTCTGTGGTTAGATTTAATTTATTAATTTACTTAAAGTAAGTAAATTAATATGGTATGCTCTACATTTCTGAATTTTAGGTTTTAAACTTTTAGCTCCCAAGTCTCCTTAATCTTTATATTCTGTATATATTCTTCGTTCTATAAATAGGAAAGGTGAGAATCAAAGAGATCAAGCAACTTACCCAGGCCAATTCAGCAAACAAGTGGCAGAGGTGGGATTTGAACTAAAGAATATGACCTTAGCCCATGTCCTTTCCACTATTCCACAGATGACTAACTAGACGAGGAATGGGGACAGGGCACAGGAAGGTATTCCAGGCGTCATGAATGTCCCTCCTTCCAGGTTAAAAGGCTCTGTCTTCTTGGAGAGAGCAGAAGTGCCCTGGTGACTATCGTCCCTCGGTGAAGTCTTGGTGATAACCAGGGAATTAACAAGGGCTTCTCCCCCTTCAGTTCTTCCCACACACCACGTTGGAGGACAATGGTATTTAAACTCTGACCCAGACCTTTGTTCATCCCTTATTCTGGCTTCCTACTCTGGCTAGCACAAAAGTTTCATTAATTGAAGATCTGAGATCTCCCACCAGAATTTTCAAGAATTTCATGATCAAGAGACATAAAGTGTTAAATAAGTTAAGAAAAAATTATGAAGTTCTCAAAAGGAATGATCCGGTGTCGCAGTTCATGTGCTTACAACCTTGTTCTCCTATACAGCATCCTTATCTTTAATAAAGCTTTAATAAGTATCTCATGCACTTTAGAACCACTGGGTTTTTGCTGTGCCATATAAGTTGTTTATAAATACAGAATGAGAATAAATTCATACGACACTTGGGGATAAAATAAGCATACATATCAATTCAAATCAACTAGTAAATATTTTACCACTGTGAAGTACAGAGCCCTGTGCTTTGTATACCATATGTATAGGAATATATATGCTTTTCCCTTGAAGGAGACTACAGAGTCATTGGCAACATAAGACATAGTTGCAACTCAAACATTATTGAGTGTGAAATAATTAAATAGCAATTTCCTAAGCCATTTGGCAAAAAAAATGTTTAATACCTTTACCAATGCACTTAACCGGCCTTTTGGGATCTCTTGGACATTTCAAAAGCAAAACAACTTAGCATGTGGAAGGCATGAACTTCCTACTCTCTCAGGGATCTTCCATCTTAGTAAATGATGCCACTATCTAACCTGTTATATTAGATGGGAACCTGGGATCCATCCCTCTACACCAACTCCCCATAGCCAATGCACCAGCAAAGCCTGTCTATTCAACCTGCCAAGTATCTCTTCAGTCTCTTTGACTCTTGCCGTCTTGATTTCGATGTGTGTTTCTCTTTCATACATCTAGCCTCCACAGTAGCCATTAAGCTCCACTAGTCAGGGACCATATCTCTTTTGCTCAGCACGTTATTCTCAGAATCTAACAAAATCTAAAAAAGTCTGATACAGACTACGCCCTCAATAAATGTGTTGAATAAATGAATGAATGAACACATGGAAAATATCAGGACAGTAGTAAATCAGGGGTCATTTTCATTTTCACTTTGAACTCCAAACAATCAGCAACAGATTCATTCAATGGGTTTTGAAAACTATGTCCACACAAAAACTTGCACACAGATGTTTAAAGCAGCTTTATTCTTACAATGACTTATATTTTTTCAGTTGGAAATGACAAAAAAAGTTGCAAGTGACTTAAGCAAAATTGAATTTATTGACACAAACATTTGAGCATTCTAGGAGCTGTTTTCCCTTAGTGAAGCTTGATTCGGGGCCTGGTTTCTCTTTTTTCCACTTTGTGCCTCACTTCTTCAGTGGAGGCCTATTCTAAGTCACCATGTGGCATTATTCACAAGATGGCTGCATCCACACTTGCCCTGAGTCCAGCAAGAAAGTAAAAGCATTTCTCCTTCAAAGTTGGCAAGAATGTCGTGGGCCTGACTCTCATTGGCCAGAACTGGACCATGTGCCCACCCCTCGACCAGTCGCTGTGGTTTATACTAATCATGGAGCACTCCTGGAGTTGGGAGTAGAGACAATTCCAGTCAAATGCTGTAGTCTTCCCGGGGAAGGGGTGATTTCCCAAAGGAAATTTTTACCACAAAAAGGATGAATGTTTTCACTACGGCAAAAACAACAAATAACAGATGCCCGCTACAGAGCTTTCACAAAGCCCTTCAATTATTGTTGCCACCACGGCATACAAATATTGACATCAACAGAAAAGCTGGTGGAAATAGTGAACTCAGATAAGAGAGAAAGAACTATAGGCCACCCCACAGCCCTTCAGTGGTGCAGGTGGCAGAGGTATTGAATTCAATATTTGGAACAAATAAAATAAAACACAGCCCCAAACCTACAAATATGGGCCTCAAACAAGCCTAGGAAGCCTCAGCAGATGAGACCATGAGGCCTGAGCAGCACGTCACAGAACAGAATGTGTGTCTTTACCCACCGTGGCTAGGGTTACTATTGACTGGCTGGAAATTTGGTGACTTGCTGAAAAATCCTGCCGCTTATATGTGTATGTTTATGGTTATTCAGATTCCATTATCCAGAGTGGGCAAAACCAGAGCAGCCTACCCACCCCTCACTCTTACAGAAATATGTCTGTGTGTATATATGTTACATGAGGACACAAAAGCTAACAAGATCTAAAACAGCAACAGAAGGCAGGGCAGGACTAATCGCCAGACAGGTGCTATGGACAAAAAGTGCCTAAGGGTTGGGAGAGAGATCGATTCACGCCGCGCTCTTCAGGGAGAAACAGAGACAATAAGATTTTGTCCTTTACTTAGAAAGATGATGCAGGAAACATAAAAATACGTGCTTTTACTTGCTTTTCTCCCCCCAGGAATTAGTAACATCTTGGAAGTGATTCAGCCATGTATTTTTACCCTCTCTCTCTTGTGATATGGGCATGTATTTCTAAAAGACTGGTCAATATAAGGATGTTTTCTACAACCATGGAAACACAAAGCTTCAATCAGTTCCTGGGCAATCTTAGGGGCTAACAATTCTCCTACCAAAGTTTGAAAGCCTCAATGAGATTCCATTCTCAGAGGACCTTATTACCAGCAAGTCCAGAGCCCCAAAGGAGAGAAAGATCCCTAACCCTTCCCCACCCAGAGGGGAGACGAAGGAAAGGCGGTGTTCAGAGGCTCAGTCACATCAAATTTTCAACTGGAAGAGTGATATCAGACAATCCTCAATCTCATCTATTCACGAAAGTCTCCTCTACCAGTGTTTTCTGTGCCACATCTCACACCTCCCAACCTCCTTCTGTATTCACCCCATAGCTGTGCCTGACCACAGAGGGGTGATCCTTCATAGCTACTCATTCCCATCCGAATCAGTTCTCCTCCTCCTCACTTTCTATTTTCTTCGGTTTTCTCGTCATTTTTTCCATTATTTAGACTAGAACAGCTATTACATTTTCTGGAAAACACCTTGTATTTTAGTATTCACTTTCTCTGATGATCTGAATTTCCCAGGGAAAGCCATTTAGTCTTTGGCATGGTTAAAAAATGTTATAAGCTCATGCTGCCTTGGTTGCCCACTAAGTTGTGATAAACTTACTTTTATCTGGCCCACCTTCTCACTCAGTGACCCTTTCAATCATGCCTTGTTGATGGGTTCCCTGTAATTGACTGCTCTGGACCATTTCGACACAGTCTAACCCTCCAAGCACTATTCCCTATTCATAGTAGATGGCTTTGCTTTAAAACCATCTTATCTGAATTTTTGTAAAATTCTCTCTCACTGCCTCCAGGAATCTTTATTTCCACTACTTTCTTTACAAGGCTATTCTTTCTTCCCCAGACCAATCCAAAACAATGGGTCTAAATCCTTCAAATTTCAGCTATTTTACTATTCCAGGACCTGCTCTAAATATCCATGGTAACATTTGTATCTCTCATTTGACACAGCCTTTGTTGTCTAGTGCAAAATAAATGGGACGAGGAGATCAAGAGTTTAAAATAAACATCACAAATATCTTTCAAGAAATGTTAAGAAGGATTCTGGTGACATGAAGAAGAAACTAACAATTATGACAAAAAATCAAATGGATATACTCAGCATGAAAAATACAACATTTGACATAAAAATATCATTAAGTTTGGGATCCAAAGGCAGAGTGGATACAGAAAAAGAACAAATTATTGGGTGAGAATATCAGATTAAGAAACTCTCCCAGAAGACATCAAGGAAGTTCAAAAGGATGAAAAAAATCATTAGTGAAAATTGAGTGAAATGGAGAGTAGAAGTGGAGTTGTCAAACCCACAGAATAGAAATTGAAGAAGAAAAATAAAAATAAAGGGAAGAAAATATTTGAAGAAATAATAACTAAGAATTTTTCAAAATTATAGATTAGAAACTTCAGGTAGGAAGTACTCAAAGAGTGCCAAAGAAAAATACACATCTAAATACACAAAAGTGAAATTTTATAAGATTTAAGACAAAGAGCGAGTTTTAAAAGATGCCAGAGAGAAAGAAGTTATCTCAGACTGACATGAGAATTCTAAACGGCCACATTGGTAACAAAAAGACAAAACATTACAGATTTAGACTTATTGGAAGAAATGAACTTAGAATTTAGACTTTTCTATCCACATATGTTCAGGGATACATGTACTGGATATTTTCCATTTGCCTATCCGGAACCATCCACTGTGCAGCATTCTGCTCCATGCCCAGGTCAAGGGGCTCCCAAGTTTGACTGTGTTTGGGGAGTGGAGACCACCAGCAGATCAGAGGGAAGAAGGAGTCAGGTCAGCATATTTAAGTCCACGGCACCCTCCGTGAAGGCGAGCGTGGGCAGCCGCATGCCTCTACCCAAGGCCATAGCTCCCACTAGGGAGCTCTCTCCACACAGCTCTCGCTCTCTCTTAGTGTCTTCTTTTTCTCCTCCTGCTCCTTGTCTTCTTCCTCCTCCTTCTAGTCTTCCTCCCCCATCTTCTTGTCTCCTCTTCAGGTCCCAGGATGGGAAGAGTGCCTTGCTGGTATTGGAGGCTGGTACCGCACTAACCCTTTTGTTTTTGTGCACCCTGCTCACTCCTTCACGAATGCTCCCCTTATTGATCTTGCCTCAGATTACTTGGTTTGAATGTGCCACCTGTCTGCAGACAGCACTGTGAAATGATAAACAGAGCCTCAAGAGGTGTGCCATAGAATATACTTTAAAGATTTCAGTCTTTTCCTTTTTCTCCCCAAAGCCCCCTGGTACATAGTTGTATATTCTTCGTTGCAGGTCATTCTACTTGTGGCATGCGGGACGCTGCCTCAGCGTGGTTTGATGAGCAGTGCCATGTCGCGCCCAGGATTCGAACCAACAAAACACTGGGCCGTCTGCAGCGGAGCTCGCAAACTTAACCACTCGGCCATGGGGCCAGCCCCAGAACACACTTTAGAAAAGCCTTTTCAAGGAAGTTTTGTGGAGGCTCCTATTAAATATATGGGAAATAATGATGAGTAAATTATCTACTTTTAATTTCAGCAATCTATTTCTAATTTCCCAGAGGTTTATTAATCCAATGCCTCCCTTTTTAAGTATGCTTTAGTTATGGCTTTATAAAGGCAGCATCTTCTTAAATCTCTAGGAGAAAACAAATTCAATTCATTTCTAAGTTCTCTTATGCTACCTTGAATTATTTAATTCTTCTAGATATGCTATCTCTTTACTTCAGTTTTGTTCCTTCATTTTTCAGAGTTTTCTAAAATGTCTGCTGATCCTTTAAGAATGTGGAAATGTGAAGCTGATCCAGCTCTGCGGACGGGCTGAGGGTGGCAAGTGGCTGGCTGTCTTCGATTTAGGGTAATTGGGTGTGGATTTGGTCATCACACTTTGCATTGTAGCATTCCAGAACACTGAGCTTTCTGCAAATATTCACGATAACTGCTATATTTCTCCTTCAATTTCTTTCAGGAGGAGATCTCTGTTTGTTTGGAGGGCAGTAGTGTTCAGGACTGAGAGGTAAACACCTTGATGGCCATTCGGTTCACGGCATATGATGGGATGGCCTGCCAGTGGGTAACTGTTCTGTAGACATGGAATCAGCGAATTCTCCTATTTTCAGCCAACTCTCTCTCCAATGCAGATACCATCTAAAAGATCCTAAGTCTCTCTAGGATTCTGCTGAAGAGAATAATTTTCACCTCGTATTGTGGTCTATTCTGGGTATGGTCTATTCTGTGATTTCCTCTATATTTCTTCACGATTTGGATGTTCATAATTAACATCCAGGTTTTTTTTTCAAGAAATTTATTTAAAATTCTCATCTACTGGGGCCAGCCCGGTGGCGCAGCGGTTAAGTGCACACGTTCCACTTCAGCGGCCCGGTGTTCGCCGGTTCGGATCCCGGGTGCAGACATGGCACTGCTTGTCAAGCCATGCTGTGGTAGGCATCCCACACAGAAAGTAGAGGAAGATGGGCATGGATAATAGCTTAGGGCCAGTCTTCCTCAGCAAAAAGAGGAGGATTGGCAACAGTTAGCTCAGCGCTAATCTTCCTCAAACAAACAAACAAAATTCTCATATACTGTGACTACCCTCTCTTTTTCATCACTATTTTCGGTTTATATATTTTGTCGTTCTTTCATTACCATTTGGGTAGGATCTCAGGAGGAGGGAAAATAAACATGTTTACACAGTCTGCTATCTTCAACAAGAAATTATTCCTTAATTATTTTGGAACCCACTCAGGCTTGTGGAGTTTGGAGAAAAACTATTACACTTGAAATGCCCACTCCCTACAGAGAAGAGATACAACCGTAGGTTTCCCAGAGGCTCTTTTTTCTTCAAATCCCCTTTGCAAAAATCGCCTTTGCCAGTTCATTAAAACTTAATTTTAAAACAATTTCTTTATATCTAGGTTTTCCTGAGTTAACAAAGTCTCGTAAATGTAGCAGCAGCTGAGGAATCTGGCTTAGTGGCCAGAAGCAAGTGGCGTCAGAATGTAGCTCATTTACTCCTGGGTCTAGTGATTCAAGCAGGAGTACATTTTATGTCATTTTTCTCTCATTTCTTTCTGATTTTTTTCTTTTATAGATGAATCATAATCTCAGTTCTGGAAAACAAAAATTTTGGTGAACAAGAGGAAAAAGGGTCTGAGATTGAAGCCAGTAAAGCTATGTATGTTTTTAAAATGTATGGATTCACCTGATTTTTGTGACTTTCCCTTATTCTCTCATTTGCCAACAAACCCTTTACAGACTCATCTAGTTCAGAGTACCATGATTTTCTTGATCTTGAAATGGAAATAGGGTGTCTAGTTCTGACGTTCATTAGGAGCTCCAAAAATATTTGTTGAACAAGTGAATGAGAACACACCGTCAGTCTACACTTTTTAATGGGTGGGTCTGTCTTTGTTTCATCTCTTCAAGAACTCCCCATAAAACCTACAAATACTACATTCGAAAAGTAGCTGAACTGCTGTTTTACTCACTGCTCATAGCAATAACTTCTCAAACATGATATTTAAAGAATCTGCTTGTCTTACAGATAATGGAATTAAATGGCTCCAGGTTGAATTTTAGGGCAATAAAGCAGAAGCTCATGTTAAGGCTACTTTAGTGAGCTGAGAATGGAAGACTGACTCTTTATGGAGTGATAAAGAAAGGAATTTCACCTTTACAGACTCTAAGGGGAGTGGAAGGGGTCAGGTTGGGTATTAGGAGGAAATTCCTGAATGTATGGTTTTCACATTTTACTAGTATGACTTCACCTGCCACACATTCTTTAAAAATAAAGATCCTATGGATTTAACAGAATGTATTTGATGATTCCTCTATTGGTAGGCACTCAGGCTTTTTCTGTCTCTGAGTTATTGTTTCTATCAATGAACAACAGTACACACCATTTTAACATTTTGTAAAATATATTTAAAGAGGGTCTTTTGATAATACTTTTTTTCTTTGAAAATTTCCCTGTTTCTACTGGAGATAAAAGGAACATTTCATACTGATAAAGTGGCCAATCATAAAGAAAGACGTGAGACTCCTAAATGTGCACGTACCTCATGATATAGTCTTAACACATTAGCAAAAGCTGGCTGATGTAAAAGAGGAAACAGACCAATGAAAAACCATAGTGGGAGACTTCAACACACCTCCCTCACTAACTGATAATCCCAACAAACGTGAGACCATAGGCATGAGCTAAAGAAGAGAGAGCCATTGGTGCAAGATTGATGAGTGATAGGGAGGAATGTGCCACCTGTTTGTGCAGCTCATCTGTGCCCTCTGGACCTGCTCTCACTGATCCTGGATGCACTACTTCCATTTTATCATGAATTGTTTCTGGGACTGCCCAACATATGACTTGGTGCATGTGACAGCGCCCATCTCATGGTAGGCAGTTTTGACCACATGGTTGGTCTCCCCTGGGGCCCAGTAGCATGTCAGGAGCTTCATTTTGATGGTGAATAGTTCTCTGCTGCACATGACATGGGCTTGCTCCAGATATCCAGGGATATGCACTGCAACTCTTTAACTGGAATTTTCCAGAGGCTCCATACGACATCTTTACCTAATACAGATACTTGCAGTACAATGGGATTTTATGGGTCGTATGATCTAGGTGACAGAATTTCTCATACCTAGACCACTGGATCTTCTAGGTCATATGGTCCAAATGACAGGGCTGCTTGTATTGCAGCCTAGAACTGCTGCAGAGCCCCTTCTCGCTCTGGGACCCACTCAAAACTGGCAGCAGATTATTTCACCAATAAATTGGTCAAAACAGTATTCGCTAGAGCAGAATATAATGCCTCCCGGGCCCAAAGAGGTCTACCAGCTATCCTTTGTTAGTGGTAGGAGGTTCAAGGTTCAAAAATCTGTCATTTAGTTTGAAAGCTATGTCCTGGCATTTCCCAGAACCTAAGACCCCTAAAAACTTCACCAATGTGGCAGCCTCTAAATCCTTTTAAGTTTTGTCTCTGTCATCTCGCACCCTCTGGGGCACATGTGATTATGAAAGGAGAGTCCTTGCCAGTTTTTTTACTTATCAGATCGAAGTCATTTAATGTCATAAGTATAATGACCAAAATGACCTTCTGTGGAATATCCAGATAGTTCACATCCCTTGGGACTATATTGTAAGGTAATAGGAAAATTAACATAATCTTGGTTAAAACAGTGGCATGTATACTGTTGTTGTCTTGCTGCTGATTCTCCTTTTTAGTAGGCATTGAAAACGGTGCGTTTGCCTGATCTATAGCTGCATACAGTGCACCAGAGCTGGGGCAGTCTGCTCCAGGACAGATACCACAGCCAGCACAGCAGCAGCGCTTGGGGCTATGACTTAAGTTCATGGTAGTCCACTGTCATTCACTGTGATCCATCCAGGCTTGGCAGGAGTTCGACTGGTCAATTAAATGGGGATATGATGGGCACAGTTACATCACTGAAATCTTTGAGAGCGGCGCTAATCTCCGTTGTTCACCCTGGGGAGCAATACTGTTTTTGATTTACTTTCTTGGCTGCTGGTGGTGGGGGTGGTAGGGCAATGTCAAAGGCTTCCACTAGGTTTTTCCTCCTACAGCAGATCTTGTTCTACAGGTTAAGGAACCAATATAAGGATTTGGCATTTTTGCATTTCAAACTGAAATTCCCTTACGTATTTTTAAAAATTGAAGTATAATTTGCATGCAATTATTTTATCTTTTTAATGTACACTATTCTATGACTTTTAACAAATGTATAAAGTCAAGTAACTGCAACCTGAATCAAGATAAAGAACATTTCTATCATCCAAAAAAGTCTCTCATCCTTTGCATTCAATTATCTAAATTTAACTAGCCCCTAGCAACCACTTGCCTTTTCTCTATCCTTATAGCTTTGTCTTTTCTGGAATTTCATGTACATGGAATCATACAGTATATAGTCTTCTCTGCCTGGCTTCTTTCACTTAGCGTAATCCTTTTGAATTTGGTCCTTGTTGTTGGATGTATCAATAGTTAATTCCTTTTTATTGCTGAGTTATACTCAATTGGATAGCTTTACCACAAATTTTTTTTTGTGTGTGAGGAAGATTGGCCCTGAGATAAGATCTGTGCCAACCTTCCTCTATTTTGTGTGTGAGACGCTGCCTCAGCATGGCTTGATGAGTGGTGCATATGTCTGCACCCAGGATCCAAACCTGCAAACCCCAGGCCACCAAAGCAGAGTCTGCAAACTTAACCACTACATCACAAGGCCTGCCCACCGCAAAGTTTTAATTATTCACTAGTTGATAAACTTTGGAATTGTTTCCAGTTTTTGGTTATTTTGAATTAAGCTGCTATGAACATTCCTGCACAAGTCTTTTTTAAGGTGGAGTTCATTTTATTTTTCAATTCTTTCTTGGAGGTGTCCTGCCTTTAGTGCCCTGTCTATGAAATCTTTGTCTCACCTAACCCAGGGCACAAACATCTTCTTCTATGTTTCATTCTAGAAGTTTTATAGATTTAGCTCTTAAATTTAAGTCTATGATGCATTATGAGTTAATTTTTATACATAGTATAAGGAGAAAGCTCCTATTTTCAGTACTTGGCTATCTCATTGTTCCAGAACCATTTGTTTGAAGTATTTTCCTTTACCCATTGAACTATGTTGCCACTTTGGTCAAAATAAGGTGACCATATATGTGTGCATCTACTTCTGGCATCTCTATTCTTTTGCATTTATTTATGTGTCTATCCTTAGCACAGTGCCACACTCTCCTGGTTGTTGGAATTTATAATGTCTTCAAATAAGGTAGTACAAGTCCTGAAACTTGGTTCTTCTTTTAAAAATTGTTTCGGGTTTAGAAATTAGTCTTTAGTCAAACTAGCATGCATAGCACTGGTGTCCTGACTCATACCAAACCATAGGAGAAGGCAAGCATGCTTTGGTAGATTGGAAAAAATCCACAGAGCTCTTTTTGGCATAATGATTCATAATGAAATAAAGGGCTAAGCAGTGATACATATCTTTTCACTGATTTCATAGATATTTTACCCAAATGCTAATAAGTGGAAGGCTAGTTTTCCGTCGCCCTCCTCAATCCCACCTCCTGGATCCAAAGAGATCTTTTCAATTCTCACTCCAAGGACCTGATAAGGGGAAACCAGATGGAATAAAATGAGCGACAGCTTGGGGCAGAGCGAAAATGGGGGAAAGAGCAGATCCCTGGGTGGCGGACAAAGAGGTTGGAGAGACTCAGGGGACTGGGAAGTTAGGGAGGGAGAAAGAAAGGCCGTAAGCAGGGCTCCTTGTGCAAACGCAGGGTGAACTCTCAGTGGACTCCCACGCGGGGCCACACCACTGTCCGGACCCAGTGTCCAGACCGGACTTGGAGCTGCTTTGGCTGATGGTTGGAGTTTCTCAGTAATGGGCTGGACTAGATTTCTCTTTCAAACTTCTATGACAGAGCAGAAGGTTTACATGTTTAAAGGACAAAAAAATGTGCTATAACTATCTTTGTTTCTGAAACAGCATTAATGCAATGTGAGCAAAAAAAAAAAAAAAAAAAGAAGGGCTTTCACAGGCTGTCTGGACATTTTACAGTAAATATTTAAATTATTATCTAAAATCTAACTGGTTTTATATCAAGCTCTGCAATGTTTAGCAATTTAAAAGACTATTTTTAATAATTAAACGGTGAGTAACCATGTTGATTTAGCTGTTTTTCATTAAGTCATATTTGGAGCATGTGTACATCAAATTTAGGAACAATCATATGAATACTTGCTGAAAAATAGGATAACCCAAATCAGTGAATCTGATTCATTTTTAATGGTTTAATGATTTAATGATAATCATTGTTTTGCTACAGAGTAACTAGGCATAACTGGAGGACAGTGTACATAAACGACCCATAGTGAGTCCATTCAACACAAACCAAATCATCAGAGAGTTGTTCTTTCTTCACTTTGTTAACTTTCCTGTGTCATATTGACATTGTTTGCTAATACCACACTGTTTCATCCTTGCGTTCCATTAACTTACGTTCCATAATGTGCTTACATTAACACACGTATAAAATTAAATGTCTGTATCTTGAAAGATCCGAATGGCAATGGTTCTCTGGTTCTCAAACCTTAAACCTTTCAAGTGAAATACCCTGAGAGTTCTCGAGCTTCTCTTCCTTTCTATTACCTGGCTGGAAAACTGGAGGCAGAAGAGACACTTTGGCCGTGAGGCTGTGACCAGACTTTGGAATCTCAGATGTTGAAAGGGAAATAACAAAGCACTAGGATGGTGGCCACGGGATCCCTGACATTTGGGAGGAGGAAGAGAAGACTAAAAAGAGAGGAGTTGAGTTTAAGGGTGATTTAAGTGAAGAACATGGATGGGGAACGCAATTGTTCTTTCTGACCCAGCTCTCTCTTGGGGGTCAGTCTTGGGCACAATAAAACTGCATGGGCTTGTAAGGGATTCTCTCGTCTACTAACTGCACCTAGAAGCCTTTTTACATGACAAAAACTCTGCCATTCCACTAGTGAGAATAAAGGGCTTAAAAATATAAATATTTGAGATAGTTAGATTGGTCTAAATATATTACAGTCAACCTATAAAAGGGGATCTCAGAAACTTTCTTCTTTTGATTAGAGACATCAGTTCCAAAATAGGCACGAGTTGAAAGGTGGGCAGGGTTGAGGGCAAATCTCAGAAAGGAAAAGGGAGGAGGAAGCGGAGGCCTGAGACACAAGGAGCTACCCTGATGTTTCAGAACCCCACGGTGTTTGCGAGGACACAGTGCTTTCCAGCGCATGCTCATCTGTTCTGGCAGTTGACTGAAAGAGAGGAGGTACCATCCCAGTTTACACAGGACGGAATGGCGACTTAAAGAGGTCAAATGACTCGCCAGTCATCACAGCAATGGTAACTGGTCGGGCTATAAGAAGCTCAAGCTCAGGCATCATCCTCTAAATCTCATTCATCCATCATTCTGCTGCTTCTCCCTCTTCAACTGTACGATTCTTGAAAAGACCTCATTTGCAAGAGACTGTATCAGCAAGCTTCACAGCGCACTAAAAATTACATTCTAGTGTTCAGCTATTAAACTTTTTCAAGACAAAAAGATATTTTAAGTTGTTATTTTCTCGTTCAATTTAGCAAGACATAAAAAGCCACATTCCATTGACTGCATGGGGGAAACACGCTAGCCAAGAATATTTATTTATGCACAAGATTTTTAAAAATTCACTTTTCTAATCTACAACGATGGTTTAATAATTGTTCATAATTCTGTTTCTATGTATAATGTCATATTTTTTATGGAAAAATGATTTAAAGTTCCTTCTTTTCATCATTCTAAGAATTAAAAAAGCCTTTGACCTTTGCTCAAAATAATTTTCTCTTCAGATTAAGATATGAATGGCATTAATTATGAAGACAATGTTATATTTAACGCCCACTGCCTAAAGCAGAATTCTCAGAAAGTTCAGAATTAAACAGGGCAAGATGTCGTTTGAGATGATTTTTCTCCTCTGGTTGCTCACACAATTTGACTTCAATGTTGCCATCACTGAAGGCTTCTCCTTTGGTCTCCTCTACTGGGTTCTCTCTCCGGGAAAACACTGCTTTCTTCTGCATCATTGTAATTCCCGAATTTCCACGCCTTCGTGCTGGAGATAAGGTTTTTTTTACTATGCAATAACAAACTGCAGATACAAAATTTTTTTTGAAGTTTTCATTCATAAATGCATAAACAATGGGATTACAGATGGAATTGGAAAATCCAATTATTTGCACTATAGCAAAAATCATCTTGATTGTGACATCATCATACTGCTTTTCAAAATTGCCTGAAATAAAAAGTGATACTTTAGAATGTATATTTGTTTTAATGAGCATAAAATAAAATTCCTGTTTATCCTCTGTCTTTAGCGAACACTTATACTTGGACAAATGATTAAGGTGTGAAAAATTCTCAAGACCGCTTTGGGTAAGGCCGTCTGATGTCTGAAGAAAAACCACCTTTGTGATGAATCTTCATTCTTAGGGAATCTAGGCTTACAAGCACAGCCCAGTGCCAGGCACATGTTAGGGGACTCAGTACATTTCAACTTGATTCCAAGCTTCATGTACACTGGAAGCAGCGGCTCTCTTCAAATGTTCTTGTGTTAGAGAAACACAACCATCTGAGAAGCATGTTATGTCTCAGGTTATCAGAGAGAGGACACTGAGGATCTGGCTGAAATCCTAGGTGTTATCAAATTCATGTGGTTCAAGTCAAGGGTCCTAAATAGGAACACTCATAGGATGTCACACCTCTCCCAATGTTTAAATAACTCAGGGAGAATATAAGGGGCAGCATGAGACAAGAATCTCCAAAGCTTTTCTTTATCTTCTGTAATTATGAAAGATTTAGTCATAGTCATACATAATTATCTGCCAATAATGATCTGGTGGCACTGAAAACATGAAAGAAACCTACTAAACATTTGATTACCCAAGTGAATAGCAACAAACTTCAATGATTCATTGACCATTCTAGCAGGAAATGAACTACAACTTCCATCAAATGAGAATGGTAAACACTCACTGTATTCAATCATCATGTGAACGACGTGGAAAGGTGCCCAGCACACAGCAAAGAGAGCCACCACTGTCACCATCATAATGACAGCTCGCTTCTTCTTTCTGGACTCATAAGGATATACATTGTATTGGTTAACTTCTCCTTGGCAAATGTGGCAAATTGATAGCAAAGCTATTAAATAAACTTTGAGCCTAAATCTCTCAACCATAATTTCTCAAATATTAGTGAAGCTCACGATAAGTTAATTGTGGGCTGTTTATCATCTTTTCCCATTGCTATTACCCTCATCCATGTATTTATCATATTATAAACATCCTTATGATGTATGCTCTGATCATGGGTCTAGTGCTAGATGCTTGGCATGGATTTTGTTATTAATCTTCCCAACAAGACATTTGACAGATGCAGAAACTGAGGCACAGAGCAGGCTAAGTAATTTGCAAAGTCAGATGGCTAGTAAGAGATTTAAACTAATTAGGGCTAGTTTGGATTTAAACGTAGGCAGTCTAACTTCAGTGCCTAAGTTCTTATTCATTTTATATTGAAGAGCACCCATGCTTGAGACAGAAAACTACGGGACTCCCTCAGGATAGAATTAAAATGTAATCCTTTACTATTTATTTAAATAATATGATTAACCAGGGATTCAAACTAGTTTTCTCCATTACTCCTGTAAAGGAGATTAACATCTGCAAGAGGTTTACACGTTTGCATGGTGCTTTAAGTTTATAAAAATTCAAATTCATTATTTCTCATTTCAACACGGTAGGCCTTTTCCCGGAGGAGGTGGGAGAGCCAAATCAGCCCCAAGGCGAAAGACAGTCAGACCCTGTACCCTGAGAGGGAGGGTTTCTCTACAGACACTGGGCACTAGAGGTCGCTGCACACTTGAAGAAATGATAAAAGTCTCATCAAACGCCTAGACCTCTTGTAAGGTTTTGTTTTCGTTTTTAATAGGCATTCAGCATAGATTATAAAATAAACCATTGGGACTACAAGGACCATGGCAGTCAATTGTGTTTTGAAATTTCTATTAATGCATATGATCAGAAAGCAAAGCTCTTAGGTAAAAATAAAATATATCAATAATAATAAATTTAAAGTAAATAATATACTCTGTATTCCAAAAGATTTTCATACACATCATCTCACGTATTTCAGCATCATCCTTGGGTGGGAGGAAGTAAGGATGGCTATTATGCTCCCTGGTACACATGAGGAAAGCAGGGGCCTCGGGAGCAAGGAGACTGATCCACATCATGTGGCTGTTGAGTGGCAGAGAGAGGAGAGCACCCAGGACCACTGGGTCTTGACATCAGCCCACAGCTCTTCCTACCACGTCTTATTGACATATAGATAAAAATGTAACAATTTTCTAAATTCCAAGTGTCTATCTATACTGGTGGCTTCCCTTTGAGTGGGGAGCTTGTAATCTTGCTGCTTTTTCCTGCCATAGTAAAATCTCGGAAGTTTAAAGTCAGCCTATGTGCTGAACGTAACTTACAAATGACACTTTGACTAAATTGCCCAATTATCCTCAAATCCCTGGCCGCTGTCTCTTCCAGCGCAACTAATTAAAAACATTTGAAACAGAGATGAATATTTCATTAAACAGACCTGGCTATTTTGGACATTTCTTTTCCATGAATAGTTCGAAGCACCGAGCCATCTCCCACTCTTTTCTTTATCCAAAGTTCATAACCGATTTTACTGTACAGGATAAGCATCACCGTAAGAGGCAGGAGGAAGAGGATGACAAGGATGAAAGTAGTGTAGATTTTCTGGTGTGCAGGGCTGGCCCACTCTTCCAAGCAGCAGATGTGTTCTTTTTCATATAAGAAGTCATACTTAATCTTTAAAATAAGAATAATTCAGTTAGAAAGACCCACTAGTCCACGTCAAAAGAGCAGAAAGCAGCCAAGTACGATTGTAACGCAGGATTTGTCAGATCATTCCATATTTACCATGGGTACATATTTCAAATGAGATAAAATTTTGATTGTTCTTTTGTTGTGAAGCGATTCTTTGACTTTACTACTTTAAATTCTTAAGAATTTTATGCTTTCTTTGATTTTAAATGGAATTGAGGTCCATAGGCTGTTCAATTTTTTGTCTCTTTCAACTTTTATACTATAATTGTAAGTTTTCCAACTGGGCAAGAGAGCACTACAATGACCAGATTCGGAGTGAAAAAATATTCTGTACGGCATGCCAGCTAGTTTAGTGTTACACTATTTTGCTTCCTCGCTTGTTTAAAAGACAAATTTTGACAAGGGATCAGAGTTCTTCCAACTGTTAGGTACTGCAAGTCTGCATTTTGTTACGGCGGTTTCAGGGTGCAGGAATCAGGCTGCTGGCAAAGATTTCAGAAAGGCAACTGGTAGCTTTTCGATGATGAGATGAATGAGAAATTGGGATTCAAGCTATTGCCAATCTACAAAGGATAGCTTATCTACAAAATATTCAGACTCAATTACAAGCCTTGGAGGTATATATATTACAGAATGGCAATGCCTGTTTATTAATACTATTTCTGACAGGCTCATCTTATGAGTTCAAAAAATTATTAATAACAATATTAATAATAACAGCAAATGCTAGTAAAGGACAAACTAAACATTTAAAGTAGATTCAAAAGTCATTTCTCTAGATAACAGGAATAAAACTTAGAGAGTTTATCAAAACTATTTTCATTTTAGTCACTTTAAAGATTTCCTGATGAAGAATTTTAGACATATTTCTGCCTCCATTCTCAGTAAAGTTTATCACTAATCTTCAAAGTCAGTTGAATGGGGGTAAAAAAGCTTTCTGGTATATGCATCAAAGGTATGAAAATTCAAGTTCTGATGTAGGGGTTATTTATAGATACAACTGGGAATGAAAACATGTACTGAATAATAATTTCAAGATCCAAACTCTCCGGGAATAGGATGTTAAAGTGAAATTCATTCTGACTTCCTGCAGGCAGAGCCCTCAAGGGCCAACAAGCATTGGGGCCACATATTGACACACGTCAAAGCACAGGGCTAGACCGGGAGTCTCCCAACAGGTGCACATGGCCCTGGGACAAGCAAACGCTTTCTGAGGACATGTCCAGACGGCTATATGGGAATCAATTTCAGATCTTCTATTTCTAGATGTGCACTTCTCTAAAACTGCACTGCCTAAGAGAATACCTGCAGTTGGAGCGTCATGCTGGGTCAACATCCAACCTCAGGCATTTTCTTAGGCAGTGCCTTTTTCCTAATCACTCTTCTTCCAATTTACATAAGTTATGTCTCTCACCCAGCCCCAATCTTACTATGGGGCACCAAAGAAAGAGATGGTTCAAATTACTGATGTCAGGACGCCGCCGTGATGAAGGCACCAAAAATCTGTCGGCTTTGTGCCTTTCGCTGTATTAAATATATTTCTATTTAGGGTAAAAGTTGGCATTAGAAAAGAGATATTTTTGACAGGTGTTCAGATGTTGTGAATTCACATTTTTCATACAGTGAAGGAGCAGAAGGGATCAGAATTTCAATTTAACCATCTCGTTGCTTCCATCCCCTGAAAATTGTCAAATGCATCACTCCTGAGAGACAGCTCAGTGAGAGCAAAGCAAAAAACAACGGTAGAAATGAAGTCAGTGGTGTTTTATTTCATCCAGGTGTGAAATTCAGGCTCTGTGCATGCTCGCACACACTCTAATAGAATTTAGGAGTGAGAAGGTGGCCGTGGGGATGGATATTAATACACTTATTTGACTTGAAGAATGAAATCATGTTTTTTCCTGACAGAAAGCAAATCTGATTTGGCTGATCTGTCTGACAGTGAGGACTGACTTTGCCAATTGGATTATATCCATTTTCTATGCATATGAGTGAGCTATATATTTAAAATATATTTAGAGCAAATGATAAAATAATTTTATTAAAACATGGACAAATCTCCTTGTGTCCTATGAACTAGAATTAGACCCCACAAATGGGAACTGGGTCAGGTCATTTATAAAAGCTCCATCAGTCTGTGTTTCCCGCTGGAGATAAGGACAGCCTCCCAGAAAGGAGCCAGCCACATACAGTTGTGTGTGGAAGCTGAAGCGTCTTCCTTGAGCAGCCAGCTGGAGAAGGGAACAGCAGTCAGAGGCCTCAGTGGTGTTATCTTTGAGAAACCCATGAAGTAAAGAGTGAACCATGGGCAGCAGTCACATGCAGAGGGCACCGACACCAGAGGACACCTGCCCCTTCCACCTCCCGCTCCCCTCAGCAGCTCCCCAAGAGCCAGAGGGCAGCCAACTGAATGGGGAGAGGAAAGAAAACACAAAAGTAAAGAAGCAGAGAAGGGACCATAGCCCTCTCCATATTGCAGGATTCTAGGCTCCAAAATGGCTCAAGCTGGGAGAAGGAAGATGTTTTAAATTGACTGAGAATATGGACTTATGTGATTGTGACCCTGGACTGGATATTTTAATAATGGAATGAACACTGCTCTGTGACCAGTCACTGTTCTTGTGACTGAAAGTGACCAGAGGAATGTTATTATCTGAATGACTGGAAGAGTTATAGGGCTCCTGCAAGGCTTCATCCATGGCATTTCATCAGAGGGCTGGAAAGTCCTCAGATCACATTTTTTTTTCCTTTTTTTCTTTGCTGAAGATTCGCCCTGAGCTAACATCTGTTGCCAATCTTTCTCTTTTTTCTTTTTCCTCCCCAAAGCCCCAGTACATAGTTGTATATCCTAGTTGTAGGTCATTACAGTTCCTCTATGTGGGATGCTGCCACACCATGGCCTGATGAGTGGTGTGTAGGTTTGCTCAGGATCCGAACCAGAGAACCCTGGGCCACCCCCTGGGCCACCTAAGCAGAGTGGGCGACTTAACCAATTGGCCATGGGGCTGGCCCCAGGAAAAAGTCTTTAAATAAATTATTCTATTCCACTTAAAAAACCTCCAGTGAAATAATTGAGATCATATAAATTTGCTATAATGCTTTTGCAGGAAGGAAAATAATTACACTTAAGAGGAATGGGAAAACATTTTAATAATTTGATTACCAGTCCCAGCCCCAAATCTACCTCAAGTCGTTGTACGTGCCACATGGGTGATCCTACGATGACTGCCACCAGCCAGACCACACCTGTAAAACGTTAAGATCATCAGAACACAACTCAGTGAAACAAAATACATCTGTGCGTAATTCTCTAACCATAAAGGCTCCCTATATTCATGGGGAGATGAATCTACTTGATTTAAAAAAAGCTTCCCGTCTCCTATGACTTTTTGAGTAGGAACTGCCTTGACTGCCTACTATCATCTTTGCTTCCAGATGTGGAGGCTCCCTCTGCCTCTTTCTTTTTTTAATGACCTCTCTCCTCCACATATTCCTTTCCTTACCCTCTTTCCACACCCAAGTGATGTTTTCAGATATGCTGATGGTAGAAGGATGTCAATTATTAAAAGTCAAGAGGTCTGTGAATTCTTTATAGGAAGGATGTGACATAAATTTGAAAACAGCTAACTAAAACTAACAATTCCCTCCTATTTTGGTTTATCTAGTCATTTCAAACTACTTAAAATGAGTTTGGCATTGCAAGGCTTTCAGGAGTTCTTTTTGTAATTCCGCTATCCCATGCCGGATAAACTCTTACTGCGGATGTTTACTCATTCTTCTCAAGTGAGACATTAGTAAAAATTACCTTCTGTGTTTATTCTACTAGTCGCTTCCTAAATGTCTGATTATTTAGCTATAATACATTCAGACCACTGTGAATGAAGCACATTAGGGTTTTAAATGACTCAATTATAGTTATTGGATAGAGAAATTCTTCCATGTTACTCTGCTAGGCTTTACCACACTGCCTTAAGTTAACCATTTATCATGAATTACATGCGCATCAGGTCTTGCTGACCCAGGAGTGGGTCAGCAAGCTGAAGATTCAGAAATGCCTAAAACTAAATTATGATGTGGGTGGAATTTGTCTTGTCAGCATCTCCAGTATCTGGTACCCAGTGCTCCCTCTGCAGCCTCCCACTATTGTGTACTCACCTCTGGGGCCACCTCTGGGCAGCACGCCTATTCTCTGCTTTTCTGAAAACACCTTTCCTGCCCCCTATCAAAGTCTACCTGCCCTAACAAGGGCATCTGAGCTTAGAGACCTCTTACCTCAGCATGACAGTTTACCAATCTAATGAATGTGAACGGGGCGACGCCACTAATAGGTTATCTTAGATCAGCTGAAAGTAGTGCTTGAAAGCTCAAGACTTAACTGAAGAAATAAATCTGAAATGAGAACTTTTCTGTACTGGGGTAGACCTAAAGGGGAGAAGGGGTGAGGGCAAGGGTAAATGGGGAGAGAACTGAAATCCTGAAATTACACCCCAATGCCTACAAGCTAGACAAGAAATTACTCCTCTTGTTTATAAATATAGTTCACTTTGAAGAAATTCTCTTTGTTCTATAACGAAGAATGGCATTAACTCTGCCACTGGTCCATCCCATGGCCGCACCTAGCATTGTGAAAGCCCTTCGGTTGGTGTATTGCCACTTCATTTTAAAAGGATGCACCAGGCCCTGGTGCCTTTCCACAGCAATGCAGGTCATAGTGAGAATTTCTGTCACGACAGCTGTAGACTGGACAAATGGCACCATCTTGCAAATGAAAGCACCTGCAACAAGGAAACAGGACAAGTTACACATCAAAAAGAATGAAAGCTTTCTCTGTCTCTTTTTAATTATTGCAGTTAATTAATTGAGTCTCTGTTTAAAATTTTATGAGTATAATTACATTATAGACCCAAAACAATTGAGAATGTTTGCATTGGTGATGTTTTCTCCCCCTAACTGGATTCTAAGTTCCTAAATTATATGTAATTATATATAAGACAATGAGAGGACAAGTAAGTATCTGACTACTGATAATAGGCAGACAAAAATCAGTGTGACTCTGGCTTGAGAAAGAGCAAAGTCAGCGTGAACTGGTCTTGCAGAGTCATTTTTGATTCTTTCTCCCCTCTTGGTTCCACATCAAATCATAAGTAAGGAATAATTCTCATCAGAGACTTCCAAATTTTTTCTTTTATCTTCTGTTCTCCTTTGACTTCCTGTCCAAGACTTTATATCTGGATTACACCATTCCACTGTTAACTGACTTCACTTTCTCTAATGCAAAGGTCTCGAACTGGTGGCCTCTGGGCAAGATTTGGCCTGCAAACATGCTTCATTTGGTTTACATAATATTTTTAAAATATCTGAACACGTTGCCAATGTTTTTAAATGTTTACGCTATCCGTCTGGCTCCCTCACCATTGGTATTTGTGAGGCCTGGTCTGCCATCTCTGCTCTTGAATCTGCCCTGCTGACTGCTACCAGATCAATTATTCTGAACTCTCAGAGAATCATAACTCAAGGGATATAAAAAGCTGGAAGAGACCTCATAAATCACGTAGTCCAAGCTCTCACCAAAGCAGAAATCCTCTCTTCACCTTCTCCCACAAAGGCTCTGCCACGCTCTGCTTCAACACCTCCTTGCTGACACACTCCCACCTCAGGCCTTCGCATGGCTTTTCCCTCTGCTTGGAATGTTCTTCCCAAGATAACTCTCTCACATCCCTCACTGAAGTCCTTGTGTCCCCTTTTCAATGAGCTGACCTACCCTGACAACCACAGTTGTCATGCAGCCTGCCACGTTCCCTTCCCACCTCCTCACCTCTCATTTTATATCTCTGTAACTCTTTCACACTCCAACATACTATATCATTTACTGATTTGTTTGTCTTATTGTTATTGATGGTTTCCCCACTCCTAATAGAATGTAAACACTCCAAGAGCAAAGACTTTTGTCTGCTTTCTTCACTGATGTATTCCAAGCATTCGGAACACACACAGAAGGTTCTCAACCAACATTCACTGAATTGAAGAGAATGAGTCACTAGGAGGCTTCAACCTCTAAAGATGCCTCTGTTCGACTCTGGAGAGGCTCTCATCGGAACAAGTGCTTTTCATGATTCCGCCCCCTTCCTCCAGTTTTGCTTTCTGAGAGTTCCAGAACTAACCAACTATCTTTTCCAAACAGCAGCTCTTCTTACATTTGAGAGAAGCTTTCATGTCACTTTTAAGTCATTTCTTGTTGCCCCATCTGTTCCTCATTTGATTGCTTTTCAGATCTTTCAACTCCCTGGATGCCTCCCGTTGCACTTTCTCTAGCTGGTAACTCTGTGATCCAGAAGGGAATCCACTGTGCTCAGGAGGCGGCAGAACGCTCAGGCTGAGGCAAAGACTGTAGGAATATACTGCCTGCCTGAGTCTGAACACCCTCTCCTGTGACCGTGACCACAATTTACTCAGCCTTTTGTGCTAGGATTTTCAAATGGTTGGTTTCTTTTGAACTTGAAATCGACTTGAAATGAATTGGGTCCATTTAACAGAAAATTTCTGTTAACCCAAGATTCCCTTAATTCCCATCCTGTGACTTAGAGAAAAAAATATTTTTAGAGATCAGTCTAGATGCTCCCTTTCCAGTCCTTCTTGGAAGCTCCAAATGGCAATCCAAGAGCCGATCCTACCCACTCTCCACCTCTGCTCCAGTTCCCCAAATCCCAACCCGAATCAAAGTTAAAGCCGTTCCCTGTCCAGCAAGATAGTTTAGATGCTAAGTGCAGAAATTTACATTCCATAATAATATCTTTCACTGTTTGAATGCTGATCATACTGTAAATGAATTAGTTTACCTCCAATCTTGTTTAGATATGATAATTGAATAAATGAATATGTAAGTAAATTATTCATCTGGATATTTCCCTTATTCTTTTTTAAATTTCATCAGAATTTCTTCTATGTTTTCAACCAAATTGTTCATAAAAAAAGTTGGACAGGCCAAGGTTAAAGGTACACCAAAAGAAACTTTCCATGAAATGGACATGGATCCATTAGCAACACATTTTAGGTATCACCATCCAAACAAATAAGAATTATTGTTGTAGTGTTCATTGTAGAGTTGTCTCATTTTAGTGTTATCCATCCTAAATCTATTCATCTTGTCCATCATAATAGCATGGGAGCTTGGTCAACTGACTCCCTGATACCAGTATACACTCTGATCCTGAGTCATCCCATCTATTAGTTTGCTACTCTCAACCCAATTTCATCATTTGTAAAAAGGGATTCATACTACCCACCTGTCATAGGACCAAAGTGAGTACTTCATAAAATGACAGAAGCATCCAGTATAGAATGTGTTCTTTAATAAATGGCAGCTCTTTTATCATCAGTCAGATTAAAAGAATGGAGGTAAACTTTGCACACTTGGAGGTGACAGATTCTCTGTGGCTAAACTGCCCATTAAAGGACATCTAATTCAACAACTTTATTTCCCAATTAAAGATATTGCAGCTCAAAGGAGTTCAGTGATTGCTCATGTCCACACAGCTGTTAGTGACAGAATGAGGCCATGAGCCCCAGTGAAATGACTCCAGCTCTTTCCACCACATCACCCTCACTTATCTTAATGCACCCATGCTATGTGGCAGTTTTCTTATCTACATGCTCACAAATCGTCTATTTAATAATCCACTCAAGAATTCTGCACCAACCTGTGGTTCTATAATCTGTCATCTTACCCTTTTTAATGAATCCAGACAGCAATTGCCCAACTCATTACTTCTGACAAGTGTCCAACCAACTTTCTACGAAATTACTGACAGTGTTTGCTTGATCACAGCTCCAAGTTTCTTTAGTGTTGTGGCGTGTAATTTACCTAGGCTGAAGATCTGAGTTCTTTCAAACATGAATGGATGCTCTTTTGCTATCTAATCAATTATTTTGGATGTTTATTTTCATTCTAACCATCTTTGCTTTGCCCTCTTATATTTGGAGGTCATTTTTCAAGGTCTGGAAGACTGCAGCAAAACAGGCATCGAAGAGTTTTGTTTTTTCTCTGCCTTTCATTAAATTTCTATCACAGAGCCTCATCTTCTTTTTCAGCTCCTTGTTCTCGTAATCTCCCTGATGACTCTTCAATCAGCCCACCTACACTTTAGCCTTCCCAATGTGAACTGTGTAAGTCTAAGCTATTTTGCAAGAATATGTCCTTTGTGACATTTCTTCCCATAAATGACGATTTTAAACCGGGATAATCATAGAATTCCCTATCTGGGGCACTGTTTTCTTGGGATGTCTTTCTCTTTTTTTCTTGTGGGATTATCTGATTTTAGTATTAGAGTTGTGTTTCTTAGAGCCTGCCTCAAGTGGTTATTTCTCCTATTTTGTCCAGCATCCACTTGCATTTCCTAATAGCAACACAACTTCCTCTGGTGCATAAAGTCTCCCCTATGTGAGGCCCCACTAGGGAAGACAAGGCAGGAGCAGGATAGATTCTCACAAAGAAATTATTGGCTCCAAACTTACCTCAATTTTTTTAATCTGTTGAAAGAGTGCAACGATGATGAAAGGGAGGTGTGCATGGTGTGGTCCTGTGCTCACCAGATCATGAAGGCTAACAGACCATTGCTAAGTTACTGCCACTGACCTCTGAGCACCCTCGGCCCCTGCCTGTTGCAGGCCCATTCCTCCAGCTTCACACTGATCCTGTGAGCCTCCAACATCCTTTCAGTACATCCCCTTCTCAAGCTACTTAGCTATCAACTGTTGCTTGTAACCATGTACAGTCCTCCCCCGTATCTGAGGATCCCAGCAGACACCAAAATCCACTGGGAACCTCAAGTTCCTTATATAAAATGGCATAGTATTTGCATATAATCTGTGTACATCCTCCTGCATACTTTAAATTTTCTCCAGATTACTTATAATACCTAATACAATGTAAATGCTATGTGAATAGTTGTTATACTGTATTGTTTAGGGAATGATGACAAGAAAAAAAAGCCTGTACATGTTCAGTATACATACAACCATTGTAGGCCTTTCAGCCTGTATTTGGTTGACACCATGGACGTGGAACTCGCAGACGCAGAGGGCTGACTGTAAACTTGATACACTTCTCTTTTATTACCTTTTCTCTAGAAAGGACATTTCCTAAAATGTAGAATACTTAGTCAGTGTTCCTTCTGTGTATCGTTAACGTTAAGACACCACTGTCCTAATCCTACCATTACAGTTTGCCTCCACTGCTGCTTCCATTTCTACTACGTCTGCCTCTTGTGTAAGAAGCTACAATAACTCTCCTTTGCCTACTAGATTAGGAACAGATGCTTTGGTTTAGCATTTATTGTCTCCTATTTCCAACCTTAACTTATTTATGCAACTTTATTTTCCAGAACATGAACTTTTTGCTCTAGACATGACTCTTATCTACCCCATGCCTGCCACTATCTCCTACCATACACAGTACAGGTCTCAAAGATTCAAATAGAAACAAGACCTCATTATTTCTAAAAAATGATACTTGGAAATTGAAAAGAATTTGGCCAATATATATTTTCACCCTAGTGTTACAGTGACTTTAAAAAGGATCCAAGTGGAAAGAAAAGAGTAAAAAGAACAAAATATTCATATGTAGACAAGATTAAAAAACATTCTTTTATTAATTTAGATAATAATATAACAAGCAATAATTGCATGAAAGTATCTAATGATGATAACCATTCTGTGAAGAATTTATTCAAAAGTTGGTTAAAAAAAAAAGTGTATAGACATTTGCAGTTTTATAAAGGAAAGGCTACTTTATGCAAACACTATTTGAAACAGTAGTCTAATGTATTATAAAATAATCTGGCACATAATTACCATAATTTCTTGTACCAAAAAAACAAGCCATAATCAAAGAATCCATGCACCCTATCCCAATATAGCCTGTAAATTTCTAGTTTTGTCCAACATATTTCTTAAGCAGCTACTAATGAACAAATTTACTAAATCCTGAATCCTACGTCATTCCCCTCAAGCACATCCTATAGCAGGAGAGTAGGGAATAAATTAAACATAGCCAAAATCAGAATTGCTATACAAGCTGTGGCTGCGAACCACAGAGGAACAGAACCATGGAATTCTCCAGCAGGAGGGCCCTCCCAGAGACGACCCAGGCTGGGGCTTTCCATCACTGGTGCATGGAGCCCTGTGTTTCTGCAGGGGTGCTCTCGGAGCTGCCAAGAAGGGAGAGGGGCAGGCCCAAAGTGGGAGGGGAGAGGAGCTCCAAGCCACAGCCCTGCTTCAACGGGAGCAGCTCCAACTGCATGTAGTTTAATTTGTTGGGGTTCCAGCATATAAGTCACCTGCAATTTTAAAGAATTTATAAAAACCCAAAGCAGATTTACACAATATTCCATAAAGACTGAAGAGGAGAACCATAGTTGCTAAATATTTTAAAAGAGACGTGTGGCCCATCTCTCCTAGAATCTCAGCCCTCCTGATAATTATTCCTATTTAGCATGAGACCGTTACCAAGCACTCTAGTAATTATCCTATGACTTAGGAACTTTCCACTAATGCTGTATTTGTGTAGCAGGGAATAGGGAGGAACAGCCTAGGGGAAGGAAATCTGCCTCAGGGCAAAGGAGGAGGCAGAAGGATTCTTAGCTCCTGCAGAGTGGAGGGACGGGGAAGAGACTTACAGCTCCCAGGTGCCAAAGGAACACTCGTATAGAGATTGCAGTAGGAAACTGATAATGAAGAAGATGAGCCATTTTTCTCCAGAATTCTTGCTGGACTTAGGGAAGAAGACAGAAGCTGCCTAGCTGGCTCTGAGAGGAGACATGTCTCAGTTTGTTTGAGCTGTTATGTCAAAATACCACAGACTGGGTGGCTTACAAACAACAGAGATTTATTTCTCGCACTTCTGGAGGCTGGAAGTCAAAGATCAAGGTGCCAACATGGTTGGATGAAGGCCCCCTTCCAGGTCACAGACTTCTCATTGTATCCTCACTTGGTGGAAGGGACTAGGGGGCTCAGTGGGATCTCTTTTATAAAAACACCAATCCCATTCTTGAGAGCTCCACCCTCCTGACATAAGCACCACTCAAAGGCCCCACCTTCTAACACCATAACACTGGGCGTTAGGATTTCAACATACAAATTTTGGGGGGACACACTCAGACCATAGCAAGACACCTCCCCCAAGTGGAACTGAAGAGACACTGGATGAAATGAAACACTGCTGGCCCTGTCTAAAGTGCAGGAAAGAGTGAGAGGTCCATCTAGGAAGAAGGAGAGGGGTTGTGATGGCTAAGTTTACGTCAACTTGTAAAGATCAATCCATGGGCTGTGGCGAATGAACTGGCTGAATGGTCAAGGATATGGAGGAAACATGATTGGAAAATTGGTGACAAAGAAATTTGGGGAAGAGGTCTGTGAATAGATCTTTCTGAATGGGCAAAAAAATCAGGAAGATATTTGTGTCCCGTGTGAATGCCCACCAAGGGGTGACATTGGCAAAGGAGGATTTTAATAACCAAGTGAATAAGATGGCCTGTTCTGTGGATACCAGTCAGCCTCTTTCCCTCGCCACCCCAGTCATCACCCAATGGGCTCATGAACACAGTGGCCATGGTGGCAGGAATAGGGGTTACGCATGGACTCAGAAACCATCCACTCACCAAAGCCCATCTGGCTACGGCCACTGCTGAGTGCCCAGGCTGCCAGCAGCAGAGATCAACACTGAGTTCCTGACAAGGCACCATTCCCAGGGGTGATCAGCCAGCTATCTGGTGACAATCATTGGACGGATTCCATCACAGAAGGGGCAGTGTTTTGTTTTCACTAGACTAGATACTCACTCTGTGTATGGATTTGTCTTCCCTGCATGCAATGTTTCTGAGGAAACTATCATCCAAGGACTTATGGAATGCCTTATCCACCATCATGGTATTCCACACAGTATTGCTTTTGATCAAGGAACTCACTTCATGGCAAAAGAAGTGCAGCAAAAGATCCATGTTCATGGAATTCCCTGGGCTTCACCATGGTCCTCAACATCCTAAAGAAGCTTGCTTGATAGAACAGTGGAATGGCCTTTTGAAGACTCAGTTACAGCACCAGCTAGGTGGCAATATTTTGCAGGGCTTGAGCAAGGCTCTCCAAAAGCCTGTAAATGCTGAATCAGCATCCCATACATGGACTGTTTCCCCCATAGCCAAAATTCACAGGTCCAGGAAGCAAGGGGTGGAAATACAAGTGACACCTCTCACTATTACCCCTACTGATCCACTAGCAAAATTTTGCTTCCTGTTTATGCAACCTTATGCTCTGCTGGCCTAGAGGTCTTAGTTCCAAAGGGAAAGATGCCTCCACAAGAAGACACAACAATGATTTCACTGAACTGGAAGTTAAAGAAGAGAGTTACTGTGCCGGCTAGGGTGATGGATCCCGACTACCAGGGGGAAATTGGACTGTCACTCCACAAAGGAGATAGGAAAAGCACATCTGGAATACAAGAGATCCTTTAGGGCATCTCTTACTATAACCATGCCCTGTGATTAAGGTCAGCGGAAAACTATAACAATCCAATCCAGGCAGGACTACTAGTGGCTCAAACCTGAAAGTCACTCCACCAGGTAAAGAGCCATGACCAGGAGAGGTGACGGTGAAGGTAAAGGGATAGAGAATGAGTACTGAAAGAAGGCAGATACAAATACCAACTCCAGCCATGTGACCAGTTACAAAAACAAGGACTGTAACTGTCACGTGTATTCCCACTTATTGTTTTATGAATATGTTTCTTTGGGTGTGCATATATATTAATATCTATATTAAGCAAATATCTTCATTTTTTCCCCTCTCTTATTTCCTTATCACGTAACATAAAATGTATTGACTTTATCTCATAGTATTTAAGTATTACTAATTTTACATTTTAAATACACTGTATTTAAGTTATGGGCTACCAAGGAGAACAGTAAACATCACTCCAGCACTTTACCTTGTCGTCTGGGGAAGGGATTAGTGAGTTCTTGGTTGTATGCAGGATAATTGTATCATGTTAGGCTGAATTATGACCATGTTATTGTATTTATCTGGAGATTAAGTATGGTTTAAAGAGATGCATATGAATGCCAAGTTGACAAGGGGTGGACTTGTGATGGTCAATTTTGTGTGTCAACTTGACTGGGCTATGGGGTATCCAGTTATTTGGTTAAACATTATTCTGAGTAGATACATGAGGGTGTTTCTGGAAAAGATTACTATTTGAATCAGCAGACTGAGAAAAGCAGATTTCCCTCCCCAATGAGAGTGAGCCTCCTTCAAGGTGTCGATGGTCTGAACAGAAGGAACAGGCCGCGTGCAAGGGGATTCTCTGTCTCTGCCTGTCTTCAAGCTGGGACATAGGTCTTCTCCTGCTGTAGGAGTCAGACTTGGATTGGAGCTTACACCCTCAGCTCTCCTGGGTCTCAGGCCTTTGGACTCAGACTGGAACTACGTCATCAGCTTTCCTGGGCCTCCAGCTTGCCAACTGCAGATCTTGGGACTTCGCACCTTCCATAGTTGCATAAGCCAGTTCTCATAGTAAATATCTCTTTTGAGAATATCATATATATATATATATTTGGCTCTATTTCTCTGGAGAATCCTCACTCATACAGATGGGACTGAAGAGCAGGGCTCCAACAGTGGTCAGATGGCCTTGGCAGCAGAGCAGCCCAGTGTAGCACCCTTGCCCTGGAGCAGCAGCACCCTGCCCCTTTCTGGACTAGACTCACACCTGTTCCACGTGGGTGCTGCCTATTGCTTAGGGAGACGCTCAACCCAGATGCACAGAACCTCGGGGATCACTGGGTTTGCATGATTGAAATGATGCTTCCTGAAGCAAAGCAGGGTTATTTGTTACGTTACCATTACTGTGACAGATATTCCTTGATATATTTTTCACTTTTTCTTTCTTTTCATTAATTGAAACTTTTATGAGATAACTGTAGATTCACATGCAGCTTTAAGAAATGATACAGAGAGATCCCTGGACAGGCTGCCCAGTTTCCCTCAATGGTAACATTTAGCAAAACTACAGTAAAATAGCACAACCAAGATATTGACATGAATACAATCTACTGACTTTATTCAGATTTCCCAGTTTTATTTGTACTCATTTCTCTGTGTGTGTGGGTGTGTCGTATACCACCTTATTTCTTGTGTAGGTTCAGTCAAGTTGCTGAACAGCACCAACACCACAAGGGTCCCTCCTCTTGCCCTTTTATAAGCACACCCATGGCCCTCCTGCCTCTGTCCCTAACCACTGGCAGTCACTAAACTGTCTTCCTTTGCTAAAATTTTCTCATTTCCAAAATGTTATATAAATTGAGTAATACAGTACATAATCTTTTGGGATTGGTTTTCTTTTGGCACAATTCCGCGGACACTCACAAAAATTGTTGCACTTATCAATAGTTTGCTCCTTTGTATTGCCAACTAATATTCCACAGTATGTATGTACCACAGTTTAACCATTCATCCACTGAAGACCACCTGAGAGATACCAGTTTTTGACTATTAGAAATAAAGCAGTTATGAATATTCATATACAAGCTTTGATGTGAACACAAGCTTTCATTTTTCTGGGATAAATGCCCAAGAATGCAATTTCCTGGTTGCATGGTAATTGCACGTTTAGTTTCATCAGAAACTGACAAACTATTTTCTAGAGTGGCTGTATCATTTTACATTCCTGCTGGCAATGTATACGTGATCCAGTTTTTCCACATCCTTGCCAGTGTGCGGTGTTGTCACTATTTTTTATTTTAGCCATTCTGATAGCTGTGTAGTGATATCTCATTGTGGTTTTTATTTTCCTTTGCCTCATTTCTAACAATGCTGAACACCTTTTCATGTGTGTATTTGCCATCTGTACATCCTCTTTAATGAAAAGTCTCTTCAGGTCTTTTGTCCATTTTCTAATTGGATTGTTTGTCTTTCTATTGCTGAGTTTTAAGAGTTCTTTATATGTTCTAGACACTAGCCCTTTGTCAGATAGACGCTTTGTAAATATTTTCTCCAGTCTGTAGCTTGTCTTTTCATCACAAGGGTTTTCACAGAGCAAATGTTTCATTTTAATGAGGTTCAATTTATCAATTTTTCCTTTTAAAGACTGTGCTTTCGTGTCAGTTAAGAACTCTAAGAACTCTATGCCTCGCCCTGAAGATTTTCTCATACTTTTTTTCTAAGAGTGTTACTTTTACATGTAAGTCTACGATCCATTTTGAGTCAATTTTTGTATAAAGTGTAAGATTTAAGTTGAGGAGGGTTTTTTGTGCTTTTTGTCTGTTTGATTATCTTGGACTACGAACGTCTATTGCTCCAGCACTACTGAACAGTCAATCCTTCCTCCACTGAACTGTACCTTTGTCAAAAATCATTTCAGCATAATTATGTAGCTCTATTTCTGTGCTCTCTATGTCTGCCCCTCTGCCAATATCTGGGATAAATCTCACTTGGTCATGGTATATAATCTTTTTTATACATTGTTGGATTCTGTCTGCTAATATACTGAGAATTTTTTTGTTTAAGTTCACGAGAGATGTTGGTCTGCAGGTTCTTTTTCTTGTCCTGTCTTTGTCTGGTTTATGTGTCAGAGTAATAGAGGCCTCATAAAATAAGTTGGGAAGTGTTCCCTCCTCTCCTATTTTCTGGAAGAGTTTGTGTAAAGGCCGTGTTAATTCTTCTTTAAATATTTGATAGAATTCTCCAGCGAAATTATCTGGGCCTGCAGACTTCTTTTTTGGGAGCTTTTTAGTTACAAATTCAATTTCTTGACCTCTTCTTTTTAAAAAATATCTTGTTAGGCAAAGAATTATAAGCAAATGGTTCAAAATCAGAAGGGCTACAATTAAAAAGAATAAGCCTCTGCCCATCCCCACTCACCTGCCATCCCACTCCCTGACACCTGCTTGTTTTCAATTCTTCTGCTGGGTACCTTCACGTCTCTAAATAAATTGCTTCATATAGCCTATTCTTGATTCACTGACTTTACATGATACATATTGACTTCTTTCTAGGATAAATGGGCCTTTTTTCACTTTTATTGCCTTCTACCTGCACAGCTTCTAACTTTCTCATAGTTATAACACTGTCTTCCATAACTTCTTTGGAAATGTTTTGGGAGATGTATTTCCTAAATTCTTGCATGTAGTTTGCTCTGCCTTTGACTGATAAAGCAATATACTTAAACTCCTATTCTTTGGTCTATCAACTTCCATCAGCTTATCTTGTCCGTCACTTTGTAAGATGATGATACCTCACCTCCTTCCTCCGTTTCTCTCTCTCTTCCTCCAAATTTCTATCAGCTATAACTTTACACTTACTTTTTCAAGACTGATCACTTTTCATTCTGTTTCATAGCCATCTTAAGTCTTCTGAACTTGGTCTACATTTTAATTATAAAAGACTACAACTATGAACTGCATTTTCATTATTATGACTATTTAAATATAACTACAAAGCCAATATATATGTTCTAAATACGTTTCTCTTTCTCTGATTTTATAGTCACGAGTCCCAATCCTTGTGAATTTACTTATTGCTGTAAAGTATGCCATATTTTAATTTGCTTTATATCTGTACCATAGCTTTTGTGTAGAGTTTTTTTATTTAATTTTTCCTGGGGTTTTGGATTGCATTTCTTTTTTTAGTTGAAAGGAAAAACATGCACCTTCTTCAACACAGTATACTGGTTTAGAGTATGAACTCCGGAATTAGATTGCCTGGGTTTGGATCCTGGAGTCACCACTTGTTAACTCTGTGATCTAAAGCAAATTACCCTACTTCACTGAGTCTTGAGTTTTCTTACCTATAAAATGTAGATGATAATAATAGTACTTGTCCCGTAGGACTCTTGGAGAATTAAAAGAGATAGTAAGTATAAAGTGCATTTGTGAGTGTCAGCTACAGTTACTGCTGTCATCATCATTGTCGTCATCTCAACCATTGTCATTATTTTTACTATTACATCTCAACTTTTCACATAAGATACTTACTGCTTGAAATCAATTCCAGTATTTGTTCTAAGACCTTCTTCTAGAATACTACTGACTTTCAATTTTTATGACTGCAGTTTTTGATTTGTTTTAAAAGACTCCTCTATAGCTGTCATCTTGCAATTCATTTTCAATGAATTCCTTCTCCACTGTTTCTTTAATTTCACGGCTTCTGATTTCTTGTACTTCACTCTGGTTTTGCATGAATCTTTTTCAAGTTAACTTCTTCAAATAACAAATTTCAAGTAAGCTCTCTAAGTTATTGCAGATCTAAAAATGGCTATAATTTAACTTTAAGTTCAATATTGGCTTACTTTGGAATGTTAAGAGCCACTTTATTAACTTTTGGCATCCATTTTTCGTGTTAATGTGTCTATATTATCACTTTGAGTTTTGCTCCCTTATAAGTATCCTGGTTTACTATTCGGAAGCTTTTATTGATCTCCCTGTAATTGAAATTCTGAAACGTCATGGGGATATGTGGAAGCATGAGTCAGTTTTTACTCTTTCTCCTTGGCCCTGTGTGTGCCTTTCGAATTTGAGGACTTCTGACTCCTTTATCTCTGTGCTTTTCTTTGTGCATTTTTTGCGGATCTCCTATTAACCAGATGTTGGAATTCCTGGATCGATCCTCTTATGTTTATACCTTTTGCTTATATATGTACATTTTGCTTTATAAATTCTCTTTGCCTATTTGCTCCACATTATGGAGATTTTCTTGTCTTTGTCTTCCAGTTCTTATAATTTATATGTAAGCTCAGCAATCAGATTTTCACATTCAGGGGCTTTCCCTTATGTTCAAAATGTTTCTTTTCAGAGAAGCTTGCTCTTGATTTATGAAGTCAATATCTTCTTATATGCGGACATCTCCCACTTAACATCAGGAACTTATTCATGAAAACGAGACACTCTCTGTGAAAATGTGCCCTGGCAGCCTATTTCTCATTATTTAAAATGCCAAATTACGCTCCCAACAGATTTCCTTAAGTGTACCTAAAACACAGCAAAACCATCATTTAGATGTAAAATGCTAAAAATATTGCTCCCTATTGCCAAACACTTAGAACGGTTATTATCAAATGGTTTGCTTGCACGCTGCTCTGTATGCAGTGTTTTCATGGTGCATCATGAATATTTTTTTCCAGCAAGGCACAGCAACCAGCGCACAGAAATTAAGAAATATGTTAGAAAAATGCAAGTGAAATTTGCAACAAGAACAGGGCAATTACTTGGGATGACCTGTTACTCATGAAGAAAGGAGAAGACAGGAAACTTGAATAAAGTTGAAAGGGGAGGAGGGCTGAAGTGTAACATTGCCATTGGTTGTGGAAAATGATATCATGGTGAACAAGTTGCAAAAGGACAATTTCAGGCAAACTATGAAACTCAGAAACTAGCAGAGATTTTTTATCACTTTCATTCTGGGGTAGGAACTCCTGAATGTATCTTCAGCGGCGGGGGTGGGGGGGGGTAGTTAATCCTTTAGGATGAAAAGTTGCAGAATGGAGCTTTACTTACTCTCCTCTAGTTTACAGAATTCTTTTCATTGTGCTGTAAGAAATATTAGGCAATAATATCTCCACAAAGTTCAAAGATAACGTTTACCATTGTATCTTTGTAGCCTACAAATTATTTTCAGCAAAGAATATCTAGTGGTTTAACTGAATGCTTTCCAGGTTATCACTGTAATTAACTTTTTCAAACTGATATTCTGAACAAATTCAGTACTTAATTTCTCAGCGTGAGATTTACAGAAGACTTCAACGTCTTTTTCATTGACCTATTCTCAAAGTCAGTCTTCTTTGCAAGAGTAACAATTGCACAGAATTAGTAAAATAAGCTGCTTCTCTCAGTGTCAGCACCATTCGGCACACACATCCCTTTGTGGACACTTAGCATGCTTTTCAAATCATCTTGTGATTCTGAGGTTCTACCAACTGTATTTGCAATATAGGTCGAGACTTTTCCTATATATCATTTTTTTTAGAATGTTTTATTAAGTTCGGGGACATAAATTTTTCATATGTAAATATCAGCTAAAAAATCGTTTTTTGAGTAATACATTTATTGTAGAAGTTTGAGACGTAAAAACCAATAGGAATTCCACTGGGAAAATATAAAATGAGGAGACTTTCAGAATAGTCTGTAAATATGAAAATACTACTTAGAGTTTATTTCTAACTTAATCTATAAATAATCCATTTCTTACAGGTTTCATTTATCTGTTTATTTTCTTCCCTTTTATTCTGCAAACTTTCTTCAACTATCTGACAATCTCTGGTTGGGTTTACCTATTTTAAGAATGAGGAAACATGAAAGACAACTAGCTTCTTTGTGTGCATGCTCTGGAGTTGTTCTCAGAAAGACTTTGATTAGGACGAGTAGGCCTCCACTGTGGGCTTCACAAATCGGAAAACTTTGAGGTTTTTCCTTGTGGAGCCAAAGCTCACACTAACTCTGTGGTTCTCCTTGGAACGCGTCATCCTCGGATTACTTTATAAGCAGCACCTTTTGGGTGCATATTTGTGCCAGAAAATAAGTTCACCAGAGTAAAATTATATGTTTTCTACTATTTTCCTTCTAACTGTCATTATTCTAACAGCTACAAATACTGTTTTAGAAAAGTAACTGAATTGGTTTTTTTATTTTCCACTAATGGCAATAATTAGACTTCCAAAAGAATACAATAAAGTGAGCCCAGGTTAAACATGAGGGCAAAAAAGCATAAAGCAGAAATAATATGGTTTCATTATGTTCCAAATATTAAAATAACTCACTGTCAAGTAATAAAGGAAGAATTTTCCTTATATATATGTACACACTAGGAAAGAAATATAGAAGGTCATATTAGGCATTAGAAAAAACTTCTGGAATGTAAAGGTGATCAGCCCACAAAACGGATTATAAAGTGTCCTTCCCCAGAAATGTTTAATAAAATTATAGGAAGATTTATGTAATTTACGTACTCAGTTGCTCACCAAACATATAATAACCTCTAATTAGTATAAACCAATGTCAACCAATTTATTTAATAAATTGTGGTATGTCAATATAATGTAAATTACCAAATCATTAAATCAACAGGCAAAGGATGTTTTAAAATGAAACAGAAAACTAACTGAAATCAAGCAGTAAACAAATGATATGTATGTGCACACACACAATCACCCAAACATGAAAAGGTTTCCACTTTGCTAAAAATATATGTAGGAAAAAACTAAAATGTGACACACTAGAATGATCATAGTAATTATCTCTGGATGTTGCAATAAATAATTTTTATTTTCTTTATATTTATTTGTTCTCTATATTAATTAGGATGTTTTGGACTGCAAGTTAAAGAAAATTCAACTCAACTGGCTGAAACAATAAGGAAAATGTATTATTTCACTAAAAGGGATTCTAGAGGTAGGGGAACAGCAGGGCGGTGAATTCCACAGTTGAATGATTTCACCACAGTCGGTCGGCCATCGGGGTTCTCTCCATGGGGTTACTTCGCCCTTCTCAGCGTGGGTTTGCACTTGTTCTTAGGATTATTTCTTTGTGCAAATAAGACGTGTGCAGTATCTTTAAGCACTGCATCTCAAACAACAGTCAAAGGCCAAAAGAAGAAAGGAAAGTACATATTTTTCTCAAGCCCTTTATAAAAGTGAGGAAGACCTTAGACCCCACGGCCAACATGGGCTGCACGCCCATTTTAAAACTAATCATTGACAAAGAGAATGAAATTAAAAATATTGGCCTAAATTAATGAAATCCAACTCCTATGGCTGAGAAGGGGTCCTAGCCTTCCCTGAAGAACATCCAATACCTGAAAATAGCAGGTTTCTGTCAGCAAGGAATAACATCAAACAAGACCCGAATACATGGAAAGCTATGCTCTATGCATAGGATGATTGCATTAGTTTCCTGTTGCTGCTGTAACAAAGTACCACAATCTTAGTGCTTAAAAGAACACAAATTTATATCTCACACTTCTGTAAGTCAGATGTTGAAAATGGGTCCGCAGGACCTCCATTCCTTCTGAGGGCTGCAGGAGAGAATCTGTTTCCTTGCCTTTTCCAGTTTCCAGAGACTGCCTGCGTTCTGTGGCTTACAGCCCTGCAGCACCGTGACCTCTGACACGGCTGTCACATCTCCTTCTCTGCCTCTGACTCTACTGACTCCCTTTTATAAGTGCAGTCACGCGTCGCTTAACGACAGGGATACGTTCTGAGAAACGCGTCATTAGGTGATTTCCTCAATGTGAACATCAGAGTGTACTTACCCAAACCTAGATGGTGATGGCATAGTCTACTACACACCCAGACTATATGGTACGAATCTTATGGGACTACTGTCGTATATGCAGTCAGTGGGTGACCAAAACATCGTTATGGGGTAGGTGACTGCATCCTGGTGATTAATTGAACCCACATAGATAATCTAGGATAATCTCCTCATTTCCAGATCCTTTTGCCATATAAGAACCCTTTTGCCATGTACTGTAACACAGTCACAGGTTGTGGGGATTGGGATGTGGACATCTTTGAGGGACACTATTCTGTCTTATCACACAGAATTAACATGATTTACTATCACACAGAATTAACATGAATTATTGCAAAGATGTCAATTATTTCTGAAACTACACATAAATGGAATACAATACCAATCAAAACTCCAGGGGGATACTTTAGGAAGTTGACAGGCTTATTTTTAAATCTATATGGAAGAACAGAAGCATATGTATCTAAATCAATTCTGAAAAAGAAGGTCAAAGGAGCTAGGGACTTTCCCAATGCAATATTTAGATATGCCAAAAGTCTTTGCAATAAACACTATAGCACTGGTGTGGGCACAGGCAATTAGACAATGATTCAAAATAGAAAGCAAAGAAGAAGGTGGGAAATGGGTTTATAATCAAAATGGCATCACAAATCAATGGAGAAATTGTGAACTGTTTATAGGTGGTATAAAGAAGCCTAGCTCTCTACATTCAGAAAAATAAGCCAGGGTGCCTCTCTTACGTCATGTACAAAGGGAGACTCTAAATAGATAAATTATCTGCTAAGAATAAAAGCATTAGATAAACACAGCAACATGGATAGGTGTTGAAAACAGCTCTGAGCAAAGTAACGAGGCACACCTATACATACATAACAAGGACACAAACAAATTTAAGGATACCTGTCAAACACATCATTGTAGCCACCTATTCAGGAGGAGATGAATGAAAGCAGGGAATGAGGATTCAAAAATATATATATATTTTTATGTATATTTATGTTTATATACATAATAAAACAAGAGAAGATCATTGCCCAGGATGACAGTGATAACATTTTATTAACTCAACACTATGAACCTGAGATAGAAAGAAAGAGCTTGAAAACAAGAATGAGAGAAAGTTGGAAGTGGGAAGGAGAAAGAGGCAGAGAGAAGTAGATACACGACTTTTGCAAGAGAGAGAAAGTGAAATGGGAAATGTTTTTCAAGCCATAACCAAGACTTCAGACAAGGTCATATCTGAAGATGGAAGCAGTCACCAGCAGTTGCATACTCAGCAGTTACTTCTAGGTGGATATTCAGACTCCCTTCCCAACAACAGGTAAATGTGTGTGCTGGGAATTCCAAGACCCAGCCCCAGATTCCAGGCCCTAGAAAGCACTGGTCCTCAAATTTGGCTACATGTTGGAATAACTTGGAGATCTTTAAAAGAAATTGATGCCTAGATCTCACTTTGAGAGATTCTGATTTATGGAGTAGGAGTGAGCCTTAGGGTTTTAAAAAGTTCCCAGGTGGTTTTAACACGCAGGTAAGTTTGAGAACCACCGGGCTGGAGAATGGATTTGAGAGTGAGCCTTCACTTCACTGTCCACCTTTCTAACATTGCTCGCAGCTCCTGTGGGGTTAGAGAGGGCTTAGGAGGATATTCTTAGTCTATCACACAGTACTTGCATCCTGTACTCTATCTTCTCATTCATGCATGCGTTTGTTCATTCATTCACCTACGGGTCCTACACTACTCCAGACTCTTTGAACGCAGACCAAGACAAAACATAGCCACTCCCTGCTTTTCTTCATGGAAGGAGAACAGACATTAAACAAGAGCCCACAAATGAACATATAATTACAAAGTAATATTGCAAGCAATTCTGTTTGAATACAGACAAGGATAAAGGAGTTGAAATATTTTTAAAAAACAAAATTAAAATGCTAGATTAAAGCTGATTGACAGATGACAAAAGAAAATATGCATGAAAGCAACGATGGTGAGTCATACCTAGAATGTTGTCAATTGCTTATCATCTACCTTACAAGGGTACAAGCAGTGGTGTGCTGGTAAATGTTAACAATCAGCTCTCCAACTTAAAAGAAAAAAAGTGTCCTGATTCATAGTGTTTGCTAATTTCCCTGGTGTAAATATTCTCACTATGGCCACTTCCAAAATACCAACATGATATCCATGAACATGAAGTTGAGAAGAAATGCACACAATTGGTTTTCATGAGCTGGTACAAACTAGCTCTAGCATTCCACTGATACCTAATAACGTTCAAATAAACAGTAACGAAAAAGCATGTCAACTGATAGATGTTTTACGTCTTTTTTTGTTTTGTTTTCTTCTCTCTTCTTTCTCCCTGTGTATCTGAATCACTCTTTATTCCTTGAAAGACTAGTTGTAAAGGAAGTTTGTGTTTTATAGATGACTTATTGTGAGAGGTAATTGTACATGCTATCACATATATATTATCAACTTGACTAGACTGGACCATGGGATGCCCAGATGTCTGGTCAAACATTTCTGAGTGTGTCTGTGAGGGTGTTTCTGGAGACATTAGCAGCTGAATTGAACTAAGTAAAGCAGACGGCCCTCCCCAGGGTAGGTGGGCATCACCTAATCTGTTGAGGGCCTGAATAGAACAAAAAGGTGGAGGAAGGTTGGATTTGCTCTCTGCTGGAGTTGAGAAACTGATCTCCTGCCTTCAATGTCCCTGGTTCTCAGGGCTTCAGATTCAGACTGGAATATGCAGCATCGGCTCGTTGGCTCTCAGGCCTTTAAACTACCACCACCACCTGCTTTCCTGGGTCTCCAGCTTGCAGACAACAGGTTATGGGACTTCTCAGCCTTCATAATTGTGTGAGCCAGTTCCTTATAATAAATCACACAGGTATGCATGTAGATATAGATACACACTACAGTCACACCACATAATATTTTGGTCAACAACGGATCGCATATATGATGGTGGTCCCATAAGACTAGTACCACATAGCCTAGGTGTATAGTAGGCTACATCATCTAAGTTGGTGTAAGTACACTCTTGGACGTTCACACAATGAAGCTGCCTAACAACACACTCCTCAGAAGGTATCCCTGTCGTTAAGTGACGCGTGACTGTATTGGTTCTGTTTCCCTGGAGAACCCTGACTAATATGCTTATCTTTATCTCTTTCCCGACACTGCTCTCATTAGCCTCTGTAGTTCTGCAACATCAAGAAAGTCTCTCTCTGCTCTCCTCTGCTCTCTCTTCTTTTTTCCCTGTTTATGCCTTATTCCTGCTAGGAGTGTCCTCGGTTATGGCTGGGCCACACTGATGAAGTGTTCAAAGTTAAAAGAGTAACTTCCACTCTAGTAACATTTATTGAGCATTTATCATGTGCTAGGTATTGTTCTAATAAGCACTAACTTGTAACTCATAAAACCTTCATAGCAACACCTTGTAGCAGGCAGCTAATGCTATATCTCTATCTGGAGGAAGAAATGAGGAATAAAGCAACTTCCCCAAGGTCGTTCATAACCCATAAGCAATGGAGCAAGTAGTCTGGTTCCAGAGTCCATGTTCTTAGTCACTATAAAAACAAGCCCCCACAACCACAGGTTTTCCATAACTAGAGTGGAGGACGGGCCTTACAAAAGAAGTGAGTATTCAGTGTGTCTCAATAGTTTGGAAGCATTGATGCTTTTTCTTTTAAATTACTTCCCTACTTGCCAAATTAGTACAACTCTGTTCTCTCCTTGTCTGTATATTTACATTTGGAAGACAGCTGATTATCATCATTTTCCTTCTTTTCTGCATCTCCTCTCTATATCCTTCACATTTCCCTGCTTCTTTCCATTTTTCTAAACACTATTTTAATTGTTGGGGTAACATTTTTCTAAAATTCTTTGAGTAGTAAGGCTCCTATGTTACAATTTAGTAATCTCTGTGCTTAACCCCCAAATTAAAATATATCATCTGGAAAGAGTACTCAATAAATTTTTTTAAAAGTAATAGGTCTGTTTTTACTGCAGTAATAAAAACAGTCAGAGAGCTAGGAGGTCCTGGGCAAAAATCATATGTAAGAGAGCCGTTCTTCCACTAAGCCGCACTGACATCTCTTGACATAATCTAAATAGTTTGCCTTTGTTACAGTCTCATCCACACCAACACATTCCAAGATGGATAAAAACTTACTACTATATTAGCCAACTAACCACAGGTAAGTCAACTTTTTAATTATCTATGTTCCTTATAAATTACATAATCAATTTCTCCAGTTTAGAAACCCAATTCTGAGAATTGTCTGAAACAGAGTATTGCCACTGGGTAGCACTGGACCATAATTATGGCACTGCTGAGTTCTGATGGGTTTAATTTGCTTATGGTCAACTGTACTTGTTCTAACTCAACTCCCCTTACAGTAGCAGTTTTGGCTGCAACCCACAACAAGAAATACCTTTACATTATACATACAGTACATATGTGCACACACACGTAATTTAAAGGTATTTCTAACTGTGTGTACATATATTTTCATACACACATGTATATATACACACATACATATATGTATATGTGTGTGCATATGTACACACAACCAAAAGTTTTACTATGTCAATGCTCTTTGATATTCTGTATTCTAATATATTTCAGTTTTTTTAAATTGCTAATCCTGACACACCAAATGACTTCATGACTCATTAATAGGTTGCAACTCCTAGTTTGAAATTCTCTGCCTCAGAATAGTGATGCTTCTGCTCCAAAACGAAGTTCAAACTCCTTAACACAGCACCAGCAGGCTCTTCATGACCTGTCCTGCAGAAGCAAAAGTGGAACACAGCAATGATGTATTATAAACAGGGCATCTCAAACTTTCTTGTGCGTATGGATCACTAGGGGCATTTTGTTAAAATACAGATTCTGATTGAGTAGGTCTGGGATGGGGCCTGAGACTGTGTTTCTGACAAGGTTCCAGGTGACGCTGATGCTGCTGGTCCATGAAGCTGACTCTAAGTAGCAAGAAAAGTGCATCATATTTGAAAGACTTTCTGTTCTGCAACTGGGGAACGTTATTTCTTGACTAAAATATTTTTGTTACCAAAGTAACTGGGTCACAAGTGGGTCCTGTGACAACTTGACCTAACGACTTGTGCTGGAGGTGTTTATCAGAGGAGCAGCCTCTCCTCCCTTAGTCTCCTTCGCCCACACTGAGCTCCTTCTCCCTTTTCAAACTAAAAGAAACCAGGACTGTTCATTCCAAAATAAAGTGTTGTCTAGTTACCAGTGAAGCAGCCAATTTTTACTTACCTCTTTCTATTGGGAACTTTTTAAAAAAAATAATAACTTCTATTGGCTGCCATACTCTCCATTGTTACTACCCAGAACTGAAACATGTTGAAAAGATGTATAAAAGCCATGCAGAACCCAAACAGCTCAGTGTACAATTTTGGCTCATATGCCTCTCACTTAATAATTTTTTCTGTTAGAGATTTCCTTAAGGTTTTTAACAGAAGATAATCAAATCCCATTCTCATATAGTCAGACTCCCATCTGTCAGTAACATCTGTAAGTCAAGATTGTCTGACACTAAAAGAAAAATGTGGGTATTTTGTTCCAGTTCTTTCTCTTTTTTAAAAAGCGTTTTGTTTTTTGTTTTTGTTTTTGTTTTGCTTTTGCTATACACCCTTCTCCAGGAAGTGAGAAAAAGGGGTCACATGTATGGAGTTGCTTTAACTACAGGGAAAGTCTTTAGTATGTTTACTACAAGAGAAACCATTTAAAATGAAGTCTGCCAAGGATAAAAAGCAAATCCAATTTAGATAACAAACCAAGGTTCATACTTATCTGACATGAAATTCCCATCATTGTTATTGAAGTAACTTTGCAAATTATCACAAAGAACTGTTCATCCAAAAACTTGAGAATTTCATAGATAAATTTAAAAGAAATAAAGTAGTCAGTTAACCTCTGGAGTCATGCAAGCCTAGGGAATTTTGCAGCCTCCAGGGGTTTCCTAAAGAAGCAAAGCTACATCCTACTTCTTATGCCAAGCCTGCCAGCCGAAGGCACTGGCCTTTCTCACCAACTCTGCTGAAGGAGAGGCCCTGTGCGGGATACCTGACCCTGACCTTTCCCCATAGCCCTCTGCTGGCTGGACCATATTGGACTCCACGCTGAGAACAAGGAATGAGAAAGATACAGTGGGAGATGAAGCCAAAGGATACACAGAAATGCCCTGAGTACGAGTAGGGGCCACAAGAGTTATGAGACAGTCGAAAACCAAGAGACAAACCAATAAAATGGGGATGAAATTTACTAATGCTTGAGTTTTCCGAGTTTCTTTCTCTCCTCTACCCTTCACTCCTTAATCAGAGAAATACTGGCTGGAGAAATTTCCCTCTATGGGCCATTTTACTAACCAGATTGTGTGGAACAAATGGGGCTGGATATCAAGATGGGATATTTGCATGAATAAATCTGAGATTTAAAGAGAGCGACAGGAAGAGGAAAAGACAGAGAGAAAGAGAACAGAAACAGGGAGAATAGCGAAGAAGGAAAAATGAGAAAACACTAACTGGAGTGGAGCGCAGGAACTAGACAGCAGGAATGTGAACAAGATAACGGGCAGCCATGTTCATCAAGGAAGGCTCCGCTGGGGTGCAATGAGGAGTGTGGCTCAGAGAGGCTGAGGGAGCTTGAGGTCCTGCATTACAAGACGGGGGCACAAGTTGGTGGGACAGCTTTGTATTAATACTAGTTAGTGTGGCAACATTATGTCTATAGTCTGGGTGGCCTGGAAAGAGCCTTGCAGTTGGGAAAAGTTTTGTGGGACACTAGTGACTGTAATAGAAAAGAGCTGAATGGAACAGAAGAAAGGGGTTTTAAGAAATAATTTTGTGAATAATGAATTGAAACCTTTTAAAATTTCATGAGACACATAAGCAAAGATTAAAACTATTTGACCTCAGTGTTGGTCATGGGACTAAGCTTTTTTGAACTTGACACTGTACTAGCCTGGGCCCGTTGGAGCACTAGGATTTTATTCAGCCTACCAGAGTAAAGCAGGAGGCAGAAGATATGAGACAGTAAAAAGAATGAATAAACCAAAAGATTAAACACTATGGCAGTAAAAAGCCCTCAGACTTAATCAGCAGGCCTTTGTCCACTGCTGGAGAGCAGCAGACTCACATTTATGGCCGAGCCCCAGAGCTTCCTGAATTCTTCACACTAGCTCCACACAGCAGGTGCTTTGGGTCCCATGTCAGTTTTCATGAGACCTACCTGTCACTGTCCTTAAATCAAGAGACCCCCCTCTTCTTAACTGCTACGAAACACCCCTGCCATAACTCCAATTATTTGAGGTAAACTGAATCTTCATTCATTGCAACCACAAAAGCAAAAATATAATATACACAAAAGATAAACACAATCTCCTTCTTCACATCGCAAAAACAAACACATCTGATTCCTTAAAAGCTTCAAACATTAGGAAAATGACAAATAAGATGATATCCATTAATTCATTCAAAAATATTTATCGCGAGGCTCCTATGTGCTATTGAGAACATTCTACTGCTGAACAACAACCTAAGTGCCGGATGAAGAAGAGAGAGGAAGTTTCTGACCTTATGGAGCTTATATTCTAGCAGAAAAGACCAAAAATAGACAAACTGTGTCTTCAAAGTCATAAAATTCAGATGTGTTATTTCCTCAACGGTGAAAATCTCATTTGAATAATGTGCTGGCGGAATTAACCAGTTGTTTTAGCATCTTGCAAACACAGTGTGAAGATCTATAGTTTATACCTCATGATTCTATTTATAGGTAATATAAAATTTTAACACGATCTACATTTTGCCCCTCTCGTGTTGTTTTATTTCATTAAGTCTCCACTTAGTTTGTTTTAAGCCCCAGACCAGCGCTAATTTCTAAGGCTCCATCACTCTGTTCTTTAAAAAAGTAAGACCGCTCTTTTAAAATACATTACCATTGTTTCTTCCTCAGAACCCATGGAGGAAATCGCTGCTTGGATCAGGTTTATATTGATATTTAGATTAGATTTTAATCCAATAAAATTCCTCCTCATAAAAATAAATCCTTTATTGTTTGTGGATATTGCAGTAAAGGAAAATTTTTAAAAAGCCAAGCAGGGGCCTGCCTGGTGGCGCAGCGGTTAGCTTCATATGTTCTGCTTCAGCAGCCCGGGGTTCACCAGTTCGGATCCCGGGTGCGGACATGGCACCGCTTGACAAGCCATGCTGTGGCAGGCATCCCACATATAAAGTAGAGGAAGATGGGAATGGATGTTAGCTCAGAGCCAGTCTTCCTCAGCAAAAAGAGGAGGATTGGCAGCAGTTAGCTCAGGGCTAATCTTTCTCAAAAAAAAAAAAAAAGCCAAGCATATTGCTTCATTGGTAGAATAGCTTGACAGTTACTTGTACATCTGAGTCAGTATGGACTTCTCTGAGTATGCGTGTGTACCAGGGGTCCAAGTGTGGGTGGAGTGGTGGGCAGAGCTACTGAGAGTCAATTTTTAGGAGCCCATTTTCAAGAAGGTTTCTGAGGAAAAGACCATGGCAACTTTTTAATTTCAGAAATTTGTCCTACAGGTCCCAAACTAGCATCTGAGCTCTAGGGGTCGAACCGTTTGGGCAACACTGTACACAGACCCATTGGATTGGGATGTGGAGTTTGGCACAAAGAGGCTGAGGGACCCTGAGGTTCTGCATTACCAGACGGTGGCACAAGTCAGTGGGACGGCTTTGTATTAATACTGACGTGGTAACACTGTGCCTACCGTCTGGAGTGGCTGCAAAGACATATGAGCCTTGCAAGGAATTACAAAATCTTATCAGCCCCCTCAGATTTTTCACCACTTAATCCTCCTCTAGGGATGTCTTACTGCTTCTGAAATAAATGAGAGCAAGCACTCTTTTCTATTTTCTGAGTACAGGTGACTAGTTTGAATTTTCATATTTTGAGTATAAAAGTAAATATTTTCATGGTAATTATTCAAGATTTTATTAACCAAAATAACCTATAAATGGACATGATTATTTACCATTGTTTTATTTAAATGCATATCATATGTATTTGAGATACTACTAATATGGTAATTACAGGTTTTTTTTAACTCTATCATCCCCATTGGCTATAAATCTACTCTATAAACCATCGTATCTAACGCTTTAAACAGTAATACTCTGCAGCTGTGAACAAGCACCCTCCTTTCGTTGGAAGGCATGGCCAGGTTGCTGACACAGGACTCATTCATTCTCACAGCAGCCCTATGAGATGGACATAGGTTTTCCCAAGCTTACAGATGAAGAAACTATAGCAAAGAGAAACTACATAATTGTCCCAACGTCCAACACTGTGTTTGCCAACCTATAACGTTTGAGGTTATTAAATGCATTTCAGTTTCACAAGGAAAAGTTGTTTAAAAATAATGTTAGTGTCTTTTCATACGTGTATTGAAAAGGACTTTCAAGTTTTATAGGTGAAAATACGTAAATACTTTATGCTTCATACTGAAATCCAATGAGAAATCCTAACAACTGGATATGCATTAATATTTTTGTTAAAATACAGCATGAGGTAAAACTTGCCTCTTTGTTGTATTTTCTGCTGCTGCATCGACCACTGGGGGGGTTGATGATTATAAAATAATCATCCATTATTTTATATCCTTTCTTCTTGGTCTCCTACGGGCAGATATAATGCGAGGAACTGTAACTTACAACCGAGTTAATACGCTAACTCACAAATGGTGGAAAAGGATTAGAACCAAGACTGTCTGACTCTAAAGTACATGTTCATTTCAGTACACCAACTGTCTATCTCTTCTATTTCTCCCAGGATATGAGAACCCGCTGTCTTTTAAGGAGATTCCCATTAGTCCTTAATAATCTGCAATCTCTCTGGTATAGTTGGTGATACATATCTCAGAAACCCAGCCACAGGAAGAACAAATTAGTTTTGCATAGTTGGATAAAAACAATAAGCACTTGAGTACTTCATAATTAATCATTAGAAATCCTTAGTTTTAAGACAAGAAAGGAAACAACAAGTTGAGCTTCTGCTGAATCTTTCGTAGAGACACGACTGAGAGGGAACTGCCAAGATGAAGGTCCCAGACCCCATGCACTGACTTTCAGTAATTCCTTAGCAGAGTGAGAAGGCATATGTCCAGCAAAGGGGATAGCGCAGCGCGGAGGCTGAACCACCAAGGAGCATGTAATGTGGTGGGAGCAGCAGGCGGAGATGCCAGCACCCATCCCAGACCAGGAGAGGGAAACAGGAGAGGCTATGCAAAACTCTGGTTCAGCAAGATCTCAAAAACCTGTGGGAGGACATCAAAGAAATCAAAGACAGAGGACATATGTTCAGGGAGCTTGTAGTCCCCAATATTGAACTCAGTCCAGTAGACACATGCAGACAACTCTATTAAACATCCTTATCTACCCTGCACACCTTCCTTCAGGAGAACTTCCTGTCAAGCTTGTCAAGCATCCCCAAGCTGCAGTGTGGCAGCTAACGGGCCACAAGTACCACTACTGCAGTCGTTAGATTCAGTCCACAGAGTCAGCCAGGAAAGAGACAAAGAAGTTTGTTACACAGATGGCAAGGTGAGATCAACACAGTGTCAGTTCCAAGCCCCATAGGAAGACACCAAACCTGTAAGGCCAGATGACCGACAGCACGGGCAATGGTTCGCTCTGCTGGGGAGAAGCCCCCATGAAACTACGACCAGGTAATTTTACAGATTTACACAAAAGCTTGTAGCTGGACCTTACATGGGAGCACAGTGGGAAGTCCTGTGCTCAACTGAAACCACACTAGGGAGATGGATGAGAAACGCTCAGTCTCCCACAAGGCCGAGAAAGGAAGTGTTTGTGGTGGCTACTCACCAGGCTTTTCCCCTTGCTCCAGGAGGTGTCTCCAGGCATCGTGCCAAGACTCCTGTGAGACAGTGGTTAAACCTTGTCTACATGGCCTAGGTGGAGAGGAGTAAGGCTGCCAGGATGCCATAGTGGAGCTGTCCCCCGGTTTTTCTCCATAGTAGAAACTCAGTCCAAGACATTCAGGTAGGGGTGACCCCCGGTCCCTACCTCCACCTCCCTACCAGCATGGGGCACATGACCAAAGCTGAGCAGAGGATTTCATAGCTTGGGCCACAGTCCACAGTGATTGGCTCTATGAGGAAAAGAATGATGCCAAGCTGGTTGGAATCCTCCAGAATTTTCTGCAGCTACTAGGAAGGATCCTCTCTTACCTGCTGAGATAGGAGAGTTTTATTTTTTTGAAATTTTTTTATTGTGGTAAAATATATATAACATAAAATTTGCAATTTTAACCATTTAAAAATATACAATTCAGTGGCCTTAAATACATTCACAATGTTGTACAACCATCACCACTGTTTCCAAAATATTTTCATCACCCCAAACAGAAACCTGTACCCATGAATCAGTAACTCCTCATTCTCCTTCCCCGGTAGCCCCTGGTAATGTCTAATCTACTTTATCTCTCTATGAATTTGCCCATTCTAGACAGTTCATAAAAGTGGAATCATATAAAATTTGTCTTGTGTCTGGCTTATTTCACTTAGCATAATGCTTAGTATCATAACTTCATTCCTTTTTATGGCTGAGTAATATTCCATTGTGTATATATCCACTGTTTGTTATCCATTCATCTGTGGCTACTCACTTAAGTTGAGACAGAAAGCTTTTTTTGGTGAGGAAGATTGTCGCTGAGCTAACATCTGTGCCAATCTTCCTCTATTTTCTATGTGGGATGGTGCAACAGTGTAGCTTGATGAGCAGTGTGTAGGTCCACGCCTGCAATCCAAACCCATGAACCTCAGGCTGCTCAAGCCGAGTGCATGAATTTAACCACTATGACACTAGGTTGGCCTGAGATAGAATGTTTTAAAGACAATGTGACTCCAGAGACCACTTTTCACACTACCTGACAAAAGACAGACCAAGAATGAAACCAGTACAGAAGGAAGTAAAGATGGGCACAGAGAGGGAGAATGGCAAAGGCCTAGAGGCACTATTGGAGGACCTAGATCCAGCTGTGCCTGAAGCTAGAACTAAGCCTGAGCTTTTCAGTTCCATGAGGCAGAACATCCTATCTTTTTCTTAAGTTAGTTTAAGTCAGGCTTCTCTACTTGCAAACAAAAATCCTAATGAACTGACCACTTGTCAGTGAACATGCTGAGTTATGCTCTAGAAAAGCAAATTAAAAAGGGGATTCTTTTTATGTCTCCTAAGTGCACAACGAAGTTTTTCAAATTTTCTCATTGCTAAATCCTTTCCTGTCCTTATGTTAATTGTAAAATGTTGTTGTCCAAAGTAGAGAGAATCTTTTATAGAAATCCCTTTGCTGTTACTATCCCCTGCCACCTCCTGAGAAAAGTGAGTGACTTTCTTGACCCGTGGCATCTTTTCCTCTCAAAGTGTGTACACCATTGACTCCAGGGAAGCTCATCCAGAGGCTGACCCAAGGAACAATTTTTACGCCTCCCTTTGATTTCTTTCTTTTATTTCTTTACACTTCTCTACTCTAATGAGACAACTCTTTGTCAAAGGCTTTCATCGTTCCCATTAAAATATGTTTTAAAAGCCCCATAATACTGTTGATTTTATAACAATTTCACCATATTTAAATTTCCCCAGGAACTCTGTAGTTTCTGAAATGTTACAGAAAAGGGAAAATTATTATAACAAGTGTAAGTGATGTTTTCTAACCACTAATCAAATAATAGAAGAGCAGTTTCATCCCTCTGCTCTGAACTGGCCCAAAGAATTAAGATCTTTTGACCAAATAAGAGATCAACAACTTCCTTTAATAACCCATTTCACAACTCATCAGCTAGAAACCTCTAAAAACTCACCTAAAATTTTTAGCTGTGTAGAGTGAGTGCTCTTTCTTGCCCTCTCTCTGGTTCTTCCTTCCAGGAAAATCTCTTTTTTCCCCCTGTGAAATCTTATGCAAAACTCTATCTATTAAAAAGAGGGAAAGGGGCTGTTCTGAGGAGGCCTGGGAGCTCACACTGCCTCAGCCACCCACAGCTGCCACTATGGCTCTGGATAAAACCGACGGAAAACCTTGCTGTGGGCTGTGCTAATTTAGAATTAGATTTCTATTCCCCAGACAGCAGAATAATTCTTCTAATCTCTCTTTGTATGTTTTATATCCCAACATTTTCATCACTTTTGACTTCTTTCCAAATCCATCTTGAAAGACTCCAAAAACGTTAAGGGCTTTAGTAAAGATGTCACTGGCCGCGTCCAGTGGAAGAACAGCCTCAGAGCTCCATGTTGGACTCCATTTTATGCAACCTACTTCTGCATTTTCTGAGCATCCTAACTCCAATTGCTATTTAAAAAAAATATAATAGCTATATTGTACATGTGACTATTTAAGCCCTTTACATCCATTATTCCTTTTAATCTTCATAACAGCTCAAGTCTTGGTGCTGTCAGCATTGACACTATGTCGGTGGTTCTCAACCTGGGCTGCAAATTATAATCTTTCCTATTGGGGAACTTTTGAAAATCTGATACCTACATCACACTCAGAACCAATTAAATCAGAATCTTTTGGGGGAGGAACCAGGTATTATTTTAAAAACTCCCCAGGTGATTCCTGTGGGTTTCTAAGATTGAGAACCACCGCTTGAAGAGAAATTTTCCTATCAGATGCTGAGAAAATTAATTTTTACATTTTCTTACCCAAGCGAGCAGTCTTCAAATGTAGTAAGTGTGTACAAATGTGCACTTCTGCCAATGACTGCCATTACTTAGGGTATTTTTGGAATTGCTTTTAGTCAATTTGCCTGCCTCCATTAAAAAAATTCTTTTCAATGCCCACAGCAGGATTGCGCGGAGGGCCACAGAGCTCTGGGGGCACCTGCGGAGTCCTTTCCCCTGGCTGTGACTGCACCCACAGCAGGACGAAAGTGGGCAGAGAGCCCTGCAGGCTCCTAGCAAGGCCACCACTCTACTCCTCCCCCAAACACCCCACCTCACCTTATTAAGGCTGCAAGCCAAAAGAAGGCTAGAATGAGAACTGATTTTCTACCTCCTTCTGGGAGGTCTTCAAACTTAATCCCCCCATGCTGTAGATTCACATTTACCTGAGTCACTATGAGTTCCATTTTCCCCATCCCTCACTCCTGGACCCAATCCAGTCTCTGAACATCCCCCATTCTGACTCAAGCTCCCTCCTCCCCAATGCTTCCAGTGTGTTTTCTCCACTGTGCACTCCAGAACCCTAACAACAACAATATCCACCGCACTCTCCATCTTTTCTTTGAATGCTTCCTTCCCCTCTTGCACTAACTGAGACCTGGATATTCCACAAGGACACAGCTTTCTCAATACCTACAATATCCCAGTGCACACAGCGATGCTCAGGAAATACTGAATACAAGAACAACTCATGGTACTATTAATAATAATTTAGATGTTGGGCAGAGGGACAAGATAGGACGAGAGAAAGCTGGATGCTGATAAGACATCCATGTGTAAATGCTTAGGTTTCAGATCAGGTGAGAGACTACAGCTTAAGATGATGACTAGATACTGATTTGGGAATCATCATCAAAAAAGTGCGAGTCCTGACTGTAGCCACTACACAGAAACGAATGATGAGAGAGAAGAGACTGCATCCCGGGCTTCACTGGCACACACCAAAAATAACAGGAAGTGTGAGAACTATCAAAATGCACAACATAAAGAAAGAGACAGAGACAGAAAGAAAAGAAGGAAAAGAGAAATTCATGGAAACCTAGAGAAGAGAGCAAAATGTTCCGGAACATTGTTCAGAAGCAAAATCTTATTGTACTGAATTTAGTTGGAAAAAACAGAACATGTTCAGTCAGTGAATTTGGAGGAACATTCAGATATTGCGAAGAAAGAGATAAAAGGAGGAAGAAGAAAGAGACAATTGAGGAGGAACAGGCTGTAGATAAGGCTCGGTAAATTCCGTGGCACCAACAGTGCAATGGGCAAGTTCACTGCTGGAATCTGACCAAACAGATCAGAGAGTAAGGATGGAGATGGAACTTCCAAGGACCAACTCTTAATCGCTATGGCAACACAACCCCATCTTCATATTAGTGATAAAAGAAAAATCATAAGCAAATGCTATTTTTTATTCCTGGGGGAAGAGAATCCCCGCTCCTGCTAGCTCCATGTTGGAAGAAGTTCTGGGGAGTAGTGTGTGAGCGAGTCAATCGGTAGACCAAAGTCGGTTGACATTAAGATGGTAATGGAAGTATATAAAAGGGATCGTCCACCAGCTTGGCTCAATGCTGGCCAACACCTAGATGCTGATGACCAGCTGTATCTCCTGACTGAGTGTAATTCATGTAAACACACTAAATGATTACGAATACACTTTGTCTCACCTGTCATTCATGGTGTCATCACTGCACAAAAGGAAACCCAACGTCTTTCCTCAGTGGCATGCTGGAAAACAACTGTGTGTGTTTTTTTAAAGGTCTAATTTGTAGCTGCCGATTTCCACATGTAAATACTCCTGCCATGACCGATTTCAAGCCAACAACATGTCCTTGATTGGGGAACTGGATAGAGATGTGCACAGTGGGCTCCGGAAGTCAGTGCAGTAGAGTCAGAGGTAACTAGTCTGGACTGTGGCTGGCAGACATCATTTGTAAAGGCCCTCAGGAGACCCTCTGTGCAGCCAGGTCTGAGAACCATTATTTGAAGCAGTGCTTTTCAGACTTTCATGTGCATATGAACCACCTGTGGATCTTGTCAAAAACGCAGGTTCTAACTCAGGTGCTGTTGGTCCCTAGCGAAGGAGATGAGAGGACTGAGAGGAAGAAAAACCAGTCCCTCCCAGCCCCGCCATTGTCAGAAATGTTTGAGACAGAGGCTTTGTGGAGAAGGCACAAACTGGAGGTCCAAGAATTATTTGTGGCCAAACCCACAGAGAGGTTTTCTTTCACCCAATTGTATTTTACTTTTTAAATGTGAATTAAATGTCAATATCATAAAAATATGTATTCCCAGCTTCTCTGAAAAAAAATAACAAAAGCAATAACAACAACGACAGAAGATGTGACAAGGCATCCTGCCCCCTCTAGGGGGGCACTGAATGTCTCTTCTGCCACTATTGGCTCCTGGTGGTCTTCACTGCTTTATATTTCCTACCTCATCTCTGAAAGAATTTGAGGGGTATTCATATTTTAGGTTTTAAATATCTTACACTATGCTTGTTCCTCCCCAGTTGCACTAACCTACCTTTCTGTCTCATTTCCCACCATCCCGCATATAAACTGTATATTCTTGAAATGGCTTACACTGTATTTTTGGAATACACACCTTCTTTTCCTCCAAACTTTGGGTTGACCCCTGCTCCTAGAGCACACCTCATCCTTCTTTCCCTGCTGGAAACAGCCTGAATTATTCTTCAAGATCAAGCCCACACATCCCCGCCTCGGTAAAGCCTTTCTGACTCTTCCGTGACCCCACAGCAGAGCGGATCCTTTTCTATCAAATCCTATGTTTGCTCATTTGGGGTATTTCCTATTCTCTGAGGCCCACAAAAGCACAGACGAGCTTTATTCATTTTTGTATTCCCAAGGTAGAATGCTTTGCCATAAAGGGGATCTTCAACAGCTTCAAGAAATAATAAATTGTGAATTAATGTTCAACTCTTAGATTACAATCCCTGAACTCTCTTTCGTTAATTTAAAAGGGACTTTTGCAATGACCATCCTATCCGATAAGGTACAAGTCAATTCTCCTTACATCACTATCTCCCATCCTCTGCAAGCCCTCCCCTTCCCTGAAGTTCCATTTTGCTGTTACTTGATTTACAAGAATGTTAATTCTGTAAATCTGGTCCCAGATAAACATAAGCCACCTCCAATTAAACACTCCTTCATAGAATTAATACTTTACATTTTCATGGAATAGTCAATTTTTTTCAAAGCATTTTTACTAATACACTTTATCCTCACACTAACCCTGTAAAATACACAAGCAACCTTTTACCCTTTTTCAGCAGTTCGAAGCTCAAGTGAAATGTCCTTCATGAACTAGGAAGCAAGGAAAGCAGAAAGTCTGAGAAAGGCCCACCTAAGTCCTCAGGAGGGAAGACCTGCCAGGCAGTGTTCCCCAGGCATCACTCTCCAACACGGCTAGGGGCTGAAGATCTGCCTTATTCCACTCCCAAGCTCCTAGAACCCCTAATATTTAATTGAAAAACTGAGGCCCAGGTATGTTGAATTAACACGTATTAGAGTAAAAGTAGTAATTCGGGTCTTACTATTCCCAGTATAAGACCCCCCTTAGCTTAAATATGTTCACCTTTACAAATGGAGCTATAATTACCCAGAAATACAAACATGCTTCATAAATCTGCCTTCACAAACATTTAGAAATGAAAACTCCTGTGCCCTTTTTCTCAAAAAATAATTTATAGATGATGATCAAGTGTCCCCATTATTATTATTTTTTTTTGGTGAGGAAGATTGGCCCTGAGCTAACATCTGTTGCCAACCTTCCTCTTTTATTTATTTATTTACTTATTTATTCCCAAAGCCCCAGTACGTAGCTGTATATACTAGTTACAAGTCCTTCTAGCTCTTCTGTGTGGGATGCTACCACAGCATGGCTTGAGGAGCAGTGTGTAGATCTGCTGCCAAGGATGGGAACCCAGGAACCCGGAGCTGCCCAAGCAGAGTCCACGAACTTAACCACTACACCACCAGGTGGGCCCCCTTCCCATTAATTTTATGGTGTTAGCTGTACTGGGCAACTTTAAAATGCCTATGCACAATGATTTCATCAGAGTGCATAGCAGAGTCTATAATCCATAAATCAACTTAACTTTCTGCATCGTGTGTCACTTTAAGTCAATGCTATGTATTCTAATGTTTAATACATTTTTGGAAATATTTATGTTATAGGTGAGATGAGAATCAAAGATTTTAGCATCCTGATCCACTAACAAAAAGCCTAGTGCAAATTAATGGAAAAAAACAAAGCCAGAGAAATAAATCGAAGATCTCAAATTGGTAAAGATGGGATGAAAGAAACACCCTCCATGAGATTAAAAGGAATTAGCAAAGGGGTGGAAATGCCAGGGCTTGAAGTAAAATGATCCATTTCTCTCACATTCTCTCTGTATTTCCAACTACTTTCTAAGAATTTTGATGTGGCCACAAGAATACACCCACCCATAAAAATGCAGATACAACCAACGCTTCCTCCCCAGGTACACCATAAGACTGAGAAAACAACGCATTGCTGCATGTGGGTTACAAGGACGCACTCTCGAGCTGTTTCTCTTTGGAAAGACTGGCTCATCTGGGACGTGCAGTGTCTATTTCTTCCCAACCTCCACACACTGCTTCCAACTCCGTGATTCCGAACGCTTCTCCGCCCCTCTTCTAAGGACGGAGGAGAAACGAGTCTCTCCTCCTTTATCAGTCAGGAGGGGATATGTTTTCGGTGCTCCTTCTCCCTGTGTGACTCTGTTAATCCAACTTTTAAAAAGAAGGACTAGTCCATGATATTTTTTCTGCAAATGTATGTTTGTTTTTAAGAAGTTTTAAGTCCATGTATATACTTGAGCTACAAGTACCTGTCTGGAAGCCATACGGGCAACTGGGGACGGAGCCTGGAGATTAGGGGAATGAGGGGATGTTGCGGTTTTTATTATTTGAAATAATTTTACCTTACTTTTATTTTTAAAAATAGAAAAAAATTCTGGTAATTATGGAAAAGGGAGCTGAAATAACCGGAGAGCAGTCCGACCCCCATCTCACTGCCTGGACCTTTCCCAAGCTCTTCCGTAACCCGCATCTCTTAACGACAGGGAGAAAAAACGCTGCACCAAATCAAAAGCGGCCAAAAACTTATCTCCGAGTGAGCGCAGGCGAGAAAGTTCTGAGAAAGGGCACTGGATTCATTTGGTACAGAGAGAAATGTAAGAAGTCAGAAGAATAGTGTGTGTGGTGGTGGCGGGGAGTGGGGGGTGGGAGGTCAGTGTCCCCTGGAAGCCCGCGGATTAGGAGAGAAGGAGCAGGCGCGGACTCACCTCCCAGCCAGTTGTCAGAGATGTTCTGGAGCATAGTGACCGGGATGCAGAAGAAGGCGATGAGCAGGTCGCTGAGCGCCAAGGAGCAGATGAAGATGTTAGTGACGGTGCGCATGGCTTTGCTGCGGGTCACCACGTAGACCACCAGCGCGTTGCCAAAGAGTGCCAGGGCAAAGATGAGCACGCCGGTGAGCACGAAGGCCAGCTTGGCCCGCCCAGGCAGTTCCGGGGTGTAGACGAGCGGCCGCAGCCGGTACAGCGCGATGAACTGCTCCCGCGTCAGGTTGTGGTCCCGCAGCAGCCGGGAGAACTGCTCCGGGGTGATGTTGAGCGACTGCATGCCACGCGCGCCCCGATCCCCAGGCACCGCCCGCTACCGCCCCGCAACCACCGCCCGGGACGCGGACTCCTGCGCGGCGGGGCGCGGGCCGCGGGGGGACCGGCGCGGCGGCCGCCTCTCTCCCTCGGAGGCCGGGACAGCTGTGCTCCGGACTCGGGTGCGCGGGAGGGCTCCCGGCTGCACCCCGGGAGGTTCGGGAGAAGGAAAGCAGCGCAGGGATCAAACCCACAATCAAAAGGCGGGAAGCCAAAGAGGGAGACTATCCCATTCACCAAGAATGTTTGCAGTGCAAAGAAAGTTCTTCTTTGGCACTTCTCCAAGGCGAGCGCTGCGGCTGTCCGGAGCCCGGGGCGCTGCGAGAGCGTACCCGCGCCTCTGGCTCCCCAGCCTGGTGGCCGCGCGGGGCGGGCACCTCCCCAGCTCCGCGCGGCGAGGGCGGGGCTGGAACTCGGCCGCGCGCGCTCACCTCGGGCTCCGCGGCGCCGACTCCGCCTCCCGCGCGCTCGGCGGGAGGGAACCTGCGGTCCCCACTCTGCCGCCCAGCGCCTTGCTCGTGCCCCGGGTTATGCTTCTGGGTAAAATTGAGTATTGGGGTTTTCCACAGTCTCACGGTTTCTCCTCCTACGAAATAATGTGGATCACAGGTAGCCAATGCAAAATAGAATTTATTTTTAATTTTTTTCTGTATTAAAAAAAATAATTATAGCACACAGGAAATTGCAAAGATAGTACAGAGACGTCCCGTGTATCCTTCGCCTAGCTTCTCCCATTGATTACACTTACTTAACTATGGTACAAATCAAAACCAGGTATTTGACAAACGCACAATGTGTGTGTATAGGTCTGTGTCATTTTATCCCAAGTGTAAAGTCCTGTAACCAGCACCAAAATCAAGATAGAAAACTTTTCTATCACCACAAAGATCTCCCTCCTCCTACCCCTTTATAGTCGCACCCAGCCCCTCCTCCCACCACGTGTAACCCCTGCAGATCTCTATTTCTCTATCCCTATACTTTTGACAGAAAGTTATATAAACGGAATCATACAGTGTATAACTTTTTGATATATGTATTTTTTTCACTCAGCATGATGCCCTTCAGATCCATCCAAGTTGTTGGGTATATCAATAGTTCCTTTTTATTGCTGAGGGTGTACCACAGCTTGTTTGACCATTCACCCAGAGTAGGACGTTCTGGTTTTTTCCAGTTTGGGGTTATTACACATAAAGCTGCTATGTAGAATCATGAACAGATTTTTGTGTGGACATGCATTTTCATATCTCTGGGAAAAGCTAAGAAGTTTGGTTATTGAGTCTATGGTTTGTATATTTAGGTTTTTAAGAAATTACCAAACTGCTTTCCAGAGTGGCCGTACCATTTTGCATTTCCACCAGCAACGTATGAGAGATTTGATTTCTCCACATCCTTGCCAGCAGTTGGTATTGTCATTATTTTCTATTTTAGCTGTTCTAATAAGTGTGTAGTGACATCTCACTGAGTCTTAATTTATATTTCCCTAATAGCTAACAATGTTGAACATCTTCTCATGTGCTTATTTGCCATCCCAATATCTCCTTCACTGAAATGTCTTTTCAAATCTTTTGCCCATTTGGTAATTGAATTGTTTGGTTTATTAGCTCTTGAGTTTTAGGGGTTATTTTTATATGCTAGATACCCTTCATTTGTCAAATACGTGGTTTGCAAATATTTTCGTCTAACTGAACCTTGTTGCTTATCCTTTTGACAGAGTCTCTCACTGATCAAAGTTTTTAATTTTGATAAAGTCCTATTTATCAATTTTTTCTTTTATTGGTTATACTTTTGATGTCCAGTCTAACAACTCTTCACCAAATTCCATATCCTCAAAATTTTCTGCTACGTCTTTTTCTAAAAGTTTTACAGTTGACCTATTTAGCTCTCTATTCTGCTCTATTGATTTATATGTCTTTTTGCCCTCCAATACCACACAGTCTGGAACACTGTAGCTATTTTATAGGTCTTGAAATCAGGCAGTGATTTCTCTTTCTCACTTTATTCTTCTTTTTCAGAATTATTTTAGATATTCTAGGACCTGGACCTATTCATATAAATTTCACAATAAACTTGTCTATGTCTACAAAAAAGCCTGGCTGGGATTTGGATAGGAATTAACATCTATTATTATGTTGAGCCTTTCAATTTGTGAAAAGAGTATGTCACACCATATGTTTAGATTTTCTTTGATTTCTTTCATAACCATTTTTCAGCTTTCAGCATAGAAATCCTGTGTATGTTTTGTTAGATTTGCACTTAAATATTTCCTTTTTTTTTTTTAGCATTTGTGTATGGGATGGTATTTCTAATTTTCACTTCCATATGTTCATTGCTAGTATATAGAAATGTGATTTACTTTGTATGTTGATTGTGAAACCTACAATGTGGCTGAATTCACTTATTAGTTTTAGGGGGTTTTTTTTGAGATGTCTTGGGATTTTCGATATAAACAATCATGTTGTTTGAGAAGTTTTATTTCTTCCTTTCTGATCTGTATGCCTTATATTTCCTTTTCTTGCCTTATTGCAGTGGTTAGAGCTTCTGGTACTATGTTAAATGGCAGTGATGAGAGTGGACATCCTTGCCTTATCCCCAGTCTTAGGGGGAAGTATTCAGTCTTTCACCACTAAGTTTGATGTTAGCAACAGATGGTTTTTATCAATTTGAAGATAGTCCCCTCTATTCTTAACTTGTTCAGAAATATTATCATAAATGACATTGAATTTTGTCAAATATTTTTTCTGCAACAATTGCTATGATCATATGATTTTTTTCCTTCAGCCTGTTAATGTGGATTATAATGACTTTTTTGAATGTTGAACCAACCTTGAGTATCCAAAATAAACAGTACTTGCTCAAAGTATGTAATTATTTTTACATGTTGCTGAATTCTATTATTTTTTTAATGATTTGCATGTCTATCTTCATTAGGGATATTGGTCTATAATTTTCTCTTTTTGTACTGCCTTTGCATGGCTTTGGTAATATAAAATAATAAAAAAATACATGTTGGTCTCTGCCCCCAGTTTCTGGCAAAGAGCTCCTGCAACCGAGGTAATTTCCTAAGTGGTAAGAACACTGGGAGCATCTTTTTTTCTAATATTTGGTTTTTGATTCCAGTTCCTGACACAGAGCTCCTAAATCCCTTGGAATTTCCTAGTTGATTGGAATGTCTTTTGTTCACGTGAGGTGACTCTTAGTGGGCTCCTGGATGGGGGCTAGTCACCCTAAAGAGCAAGCCATGACCAGAAGCTTGGAACTTTCAGCCTCATCCCCTATTCTCCAGAGAGAGGAGAGAGGCTGGAAATGGAGTTAATGATCTATCATGTCTATGTGACAAAGTCTTCATAAAAATACCAATAGTTAGGGTTTGAGAGTTTCTGGGCTGCTGAAGACATGAAAGTACTGGAAGGGTGGTGCACCTGGTGAGGGCATGGAAACTCTGTGCCCCTTCCTATGACATAACTTGCCCTGCAAATCTCTTCCATCTGGATGTTCATCTGTATCCTTTATCATAGCTTTTTATAATAAACCAATAAATGTAAGTGTTTCCCTGAGCTCTGTTGGCCATTCTAGCAACTATCTCCAAGTATATAGTGTCAGAATTGAGTTCAATTGTAGGTCACAAAGCTGATGTCAGAGAATTTCTTGATATGTGGTAAACCCACACACCTGGTGTCAGAAATGTTGTGAGTGTGGCAGTAGTGTGGGACTAAAGGAGAGATACACAAGAGTGTGCTTTTCCTTTACAGGTATCCAGGTAATACTGGCTTCATTCATAGAATGAATTGGGAAATATTCCCTCTTTTTTTATTTACTGGAAGAGATTGTGCAGAATTGGTGTTAAATCTTCTTCAAAATTTGCTAGAATTCTCTAATGAAGCCATCTGAACCTGGAGATATCTTTTTAAGGAGTTTTCAAATGTGAATTGAATTAACTTGATAGTATAGGGATGTTCAAATTATCTATTTCAGATTGGGCAAATTGTAAGTAAGGTTTAGTAGTTTGTGTTTTTGGAGTACTTAATAAATTTCATTTATCAAATGTATGTGTGTAGAGTTGTTAATAGTATCCTCTTATTATCCTTTAGATGAATGTGGGGCACATTGTGGCAACCCATGTTTCATTTCTAATGTTGGTAATTCTTGTCTTTTCTCTTTTTTCTTTGTCAATCTTGTTAGAGGTTTGGCAATCTTACCGATATTTCCAAAGAACTAGCTTTTTGCTTCATTGATTTTCTTTATTATATTACTATTTTCAATTTCATAGATATCTGCTCTTACTCATATTATTTTCTTCCTTCTACTTGCTTTCAGCTTATTTTGCTGCTTTTTTCTTCTAGTTTCTGGAGGAGGGAGCTTAATTTATTGACTAGAAATTTTTCCTTTTTTCTAATGTAAGCATTGGGTTCCAGAAATTTCCCTCTTGGCACTGCTTTAGCTGTGTCTCATGAATTTTTATGTGTTGTATTTTCATTTTCACTCAGTTTAATATGTTTTCTAATTTCCTTTAAGATTTCTTCTTTCACCCATGGATTATTTAGAAGTGTGTTTTTTAGTTTCCAAATGTTTGAAGATTTTCCTGTTGTCTTTCTTTTTTCTAGTTTTATTTCATTGTGGTCAGAAAACATACTCTGTATGATTACAATTCTTTTATATTTGTTAAGGTTTTTTTTTTTTTGTGGTCCAGGCTATGCTCTATGTTGGTGTATGTTCCAAAGGCATTTGAAAGGAATGTGTATTCTGTTGTTTTTGGATGGAGTGTTCTCTAAACATTGATTAGATCCTGTTGGTTAATGATGTGGTAGAGTTCTTCTATTTCCTCGCTGACTGTCTCTCAACTTATTCTATTAATTGTAGAGAGAGAGTCTTCAACTATAATTGTGGATTTGTCTATTTTTCATTTCAGTTCTCTTACTGTTTGTTCCACATATATGGTAGCTCTGTTGCTTGATGAATGCACGTTTAGAACTGATATGTCTTCTTCTTCTTTTTTTTTTTTTGGAGGAAGATTAGCCCTGAGCTAACATCTGCTGCCAATCCTCCTCTTTTTGCTGAGGAAGACTGGCCCTGAGCTAACATCCATGCCCATCTTCCTCTACTTTATATGTGGGACGCCTACCACAGCATGGCTTGACAAGTGGTGCCAGTCTGCACCTGGGATCTGAACCGGCAAACCCTGGGCCGCCAAAGCGGAACATGTACACTTAACCGCTGCACCACTGGGCCGGCCCCTGACATGTCTTTGATGCATTGACTCTCTAATCATTACATAATGTCTCTCACTGTCCCAGATAATTATCTTTGCTTTGAAGTTTATTTTATGTCACAGTAATATAGTGGCTCCTGCTTTTTTTAAGTTTTCTTTTGCTTTATTCACCTCATTATTTGTACTTAGATTGTAGAAACTATTGTGTGTTTCAACTTAAGCAATTTCAATAACTCCAGAAAGCCTGATTAAAACTTTGCTGAAGCCAACAAATATTTTGAACATTATTGACTTGGCAACATTTCCAAAGGTTTAATGTAATTTTTTTTTCTATAGAAACAGTTTTTTCTAAAACACAATCTATATATCTCTATAAGTGATAATATTGTAAAAAAAGGGCTATGTTTGAACATAAAATTAAATATATTAGACTAGATATTATGCATTCTAATACTTTGGAAATTTTCTTACATATGCATTTCACATACTTTGCATTTTTAGTAATTTATTAATCAACATTTAAATTATATGCAAAAGGTATTAAAATATTGAAGTAAAGCTAGACTTTAAAAATGCATGTACCTTTAATATTTTGAAAATACGCATATATATTGCATATATGCTCTAGAGTACTATCTTATTATTTTTCTGTAAGCACTAATTAAACAGTTTATTACTTCGTTACTTCACTCTATTCCATCGGCAAATGTGTGTTGAATTCTTACTATGTGCAAAGAGGTGTATATGTGCATGTATTTATACATATACAGTACTTGTAATTCTTTCTGTATTTTTAGATGCTCTTAAAAGTTCAGTAACTTCAGTAAGTAAATGTGATCATGCTGAGAACATCGGTAAAATACAGCTCTGACAGTTATGTTTTAAATGCAGAAACTAAAACAACTATGCAATTGTATATATTGATATAATAATGCTTTGGTAGTGTTGTATCTATTTATATCACTGAAACACATGTATATGTTAAGGAAAAATGTAAAGTACTAGTATATAAGTTATATGCTATATGTATGTGTAAGTTATATGTTCTTTTTTTTCCTTTTCTCTTCACAGGTTATTACTTATAGATCTAATTATTATTATTGCTTTTTATTGAGGTCGTAATAGTTTATGACATTGTAAAATTTCAGTTATACGTTATTATTTGTCAGTCACCATATGTATGTGCCCCTTTACCTCTTATGCCCACTGTCCAAATCCCCTTCCCCTCTGGTAACCACTAATCTGTTCTCTTTGCCCATGTATTTTTTTATCTTCCACATATGAGTTAAATCATATAGTGTTTGTCTTTCTTTGTCAGGCTTATCTTGCTTAACATAATACCCTCAAGTTCCATCCATGTTGTTGCAAATGGGATGATTTTGTCCTTTTTATGGTTGACTAGTATTCCAGTGTGTGTGTGTGTGTGTGTGTGTGTACACACAGGACATCTTCTTCATCCATTCATCAGTTGTGGGTACTTGGGTTGCTTCCACGTCTTGGCTATTGTGAATAATGCTGCAATGAACATAGGGGTGCATAAGTCTCTTTGAATTGTTGATTTCAAGTTCTTTGGATAACTACCCAGTAGTGGAATAGCTGGGTTGTATGGTATTTCGATTTTTAATTTTTTGAGAAGTCTCCATGCTGTTTTCCAAAGTCATTGCACCAGTTTGCATTCCCACCAGCAGTATGAAGGTTCCCTTTTCTCCACATCCTCTCCAACATTTGTTGTTTTTTGTCTTGGTGATTATAGCCATTCTAATGGGTGTAAGGTGATATCTCAATGTAGTTTTGATTTGCATTTCCCTGATGATTAGTGATGTTGAACGTCTTTTCATGTGCCTGTTGGGCCTCTGTATATCTTCTTTGGGAAATTGTCCATTTATATCCTCTACCCATTTTTCGATCAGGTTGTTTGTTTTTTTGTCGTTGAGTTGTGTGAGTTCTTTATATATTTTGGGGATTAACGCCTTGTCAGATATATGATTTGCAAATATATTCTCCCAGTTGGTGGGTTGTCTTTTTGTTTTGTTCCTGGTTTCCTTTATGCTACAGAAGCTCTTTAGTCTGATGAAGTCCCATTTGTTTATTTTTTCTTTTGTTTCCCTTGCCCGAGTAGACATGGTATTCGAAAAGATCCTTCTAAGACCAATGTCTAAGAGTGTACTGGTGTTGGAAATGCAGGGGATGTCTAAATCTAACTATAGCATCTACCCACGTGTTAGTGAAAACATCTGGGAATGTTGTTGTGGTAATTTTAAAAAATAATGCAACAGTTTCATGCTATTGTATAAAACATGTCTGGCATTTCAAACAAGCAATGATAAGCAAAGGGTGACATTGTGGCTACTGAAGGAAGCCTAAGGAAAGACGATGTCTTGATGGTTGCAGCCTACCTAAACCTCCTTGAAGGAGTGATAGCCCACATCTGTGAGCATGATTCTCTGGGCTGTGAGTTGAAGGTTTGGGTCACAGAAGGCAGCCGCCAAATGGTGCAGAGATGGAAGATATCTCTTTGGCTCTTGGTATTGGGATCAAGGAAGGCCAGCAGCAAAACTGCACGCCAATCCTGACCCCAGGTGTTCCAGGGAAGTTTTCGCAGGATTTCTTAGAGGCTGGAGTGACTCTGGTGTCACCATATTCAATACCTTGTGCCATGTGGACACATGTTACTATGGACAGCAGTAGCACTGCCCTTGATGTCTCAGCCCTAGGGCTACTCAGCACTCTTCAAAACAGGTGAAGGAGTGTTAGAAAATCAGGGAGATGTGAGAAGCAAAGCTTAGCTCCCTCTGTTGCTCCCTGGGATGTATTGAAAAGCCCTGTGGAGCCAGAGAAGGAGAATTTTAATCAAAATAATACTTGATTGATGTTAGTGTTGTATTGGAGCTAAATATGAAAAAAGATGAGAATCACCTTTGGAATTTCAAACTTTCTCTTTGTTCTTCTTCCCTCTATTGCAATTGCACCAGTCCTCATTTCCACCCCTTCTCCACACCTCTTTAACCCTCACTCCCCAATCCTCTCAACCCACTCTATCTTACCCATGCACTCCCAATCCCCATCTCAATGAAAACAGCCCTATTAAGGCAACCCAAGCCTGATCGCACAAGGCACTCCCACTACTCCTGACCTTCTCCACCATCCCAACCCCATGAACCCTTAGTTGGCCCAGTTCCTCAGATTTCTGCTTACTGCTAGAAAACTGAAAAAGTAAATGAACATTTATTCCCCCATTCAATAACTTTTTTTATGTCTGCAGTATACCAAGCGCTGTGCTTGTCATGGGGAGTGTGGTGAAGAAACAGGCCCAGGCCCTGCCCGCAAGAGGTAACTCCTGCTGGGCAGAGCACTGTGGCATGCACACAATGGCATAAAACACAGCTCAGCCTTTGGCAACTCGTAATCTAGTTCAGGGGCCAGCAAGCTACAGCCTAGGCTAAAGACTATTCACTACTTGTGTTTGTACAGCCCGTGAGTAGAGAATAGTTTTTATACTTTCAAATGGTTGAAGAATTTTCACAAGGAGAATATATTTCATAACACATGGGTATTGTATAAAATTCAAATTTCGGTGTCTATAAAAATAAAAACGTTTGATCGGAACACGGCCATGCTCATTAGTTTATGTGTTGTCTATGGGTGCTTTCATGCTACAATGACAGAGTTGCATATTTGTGACAGACTGTATGGCCCTCAAAGCGGACAATATTTACCCTCTGACCTACCGCACAAAATGTTTGCTAATCCCTGCTCTTATTGGAGAGGCAGGATGGACAAATATCCACAGCCCGAAGAAAGGTGGTAAGTGCCGCATCCATACACAGAAAAGACATGTTCCACAAATTCAAGCAAAGACACATCCACAAAAGCTGCATAGAGAAAGGAGAGTGTGACCTGGGCCTAGAAGGAAAGGTAGAGACGAAGGGCAGGCCACTTATTTCACGCTGGGGGAACAGCTTTCTCAAAGGCACTGAGGTAGAAGTGATGATGCTAGAGATAAGATATGCTGGGAAATATAAAAAGGGAAGGTAGGATTGTCTTCTGATACTTGTTGCCAATGCTCATGACTGTAAGATAGCAGTGAAAGAGGGTCCCTTTTCAAAAAGAAGCAAGCTAACCGAGTGAAAGAGAAGCACAGAAGAGCTCTCTACCCTTAAGGTAGGAACAAGGGAGAAAGTGTTTGGATAAATGTAAAAGAAGAGGCAAGTGGTACTTTTCTGGGAACATTCTAGAGTTTATCTTGCCAGTCAGAGAGTGTAATAATCAAGTCTTCCTTAGAAAAGATTACAAAATTGTCAGAAGTGGGGTATTAACTAGACATGGCTGAAGGTATAGGTAGTCTAAAAGCATAGTATGTGGTAAATGTTTTCTTCACCTGGCTGAGAATTTTGTCACTCAGAAGGAAGAAGGATCTGGGACAACTGGTATTCTGTTCTTAATTCTGACCAATGAGGAAAGAGTTGACAGTGTGGTGGGAGTGATAGAAAGTTTGAGAAGAGTGTTGTAAACTCTGAGTGTGAGGTGAGGTAGGATGTGCCACATACAATCAGAAAGGGATTCCAAGCTTCAAGAAACCAAATGAAGGATGTTTAGAAAGGTCCATACAATCTCTTGGCCAGAGTTTCTAAAATAGAAACTCGCTAGGGAGAGCTGAGAAGCTCTAAAATTAAAATTTTTTTTTCTTGCTTTTTCTCCCCAAATCCCCCCAGTACATAGTTGTATATTTTAGTTGTGGGTTGAGTTAACACTCAAAACTACAAAATGTTGCTGACAGAAATGAAAAAAGATACAAATAAATGGAAAGACATCCTGTGTTCATAGATTGGAAGATTTAATATTGTTAAGATGTCAATACTACCCAAAGTGGTAGACAGATTTAATGTAATCCCAATCAAAATCCCCAAGGTATTTTATGGAGAAATAGAAAAATCCATCCTAAATTCATATAGAATCTCAAAAGACCCTGAATAGTCAAAACAATTTTGAAAAAGAAGAACAAAGTAGGAGGTCTCACACTGATTTTGTTTCTTATATATTAATTTTGTTGTTGTTGTTGAGGAAGATTGGCCCCGAGCTCACATCTGTGCCAATCTTCCTCTATTTTGTATGTAGGACACTGGCACAGCATGGCTTGATAAGCAGTGTGCAGGTCATACCTCGGATCTGAACTGGTAAATCCTGGGCTGCCGAAGTGGAGTGCACCAACTTAACCACTATGCCACCAGGTCAGGCGCTCACATTTAAGAATAGATTAAGAATAGAATAAGATTTTAAAACTTAGTACAAAGCTACATTAACCAAAACAATGTAGTACTGGCATAAAGACAGACATATAGACACATGCAATAGAATAGAGAGCCCAGAAATAAACTCTCACTTATATCATCAAACAATTTGGATGAGGGTGTCAAGATCATTCAATGGGGAAAGGACAGCCTTGTCAACAAATGTTGTTGGTAAAACTGGATATCACATGCCAAAGAATGGACCCTAACCTTATACAGTGTACAAAAATTAATCAAAAATGTAGCAAAGACCTAAATGTAAGAGCTAAAACTATAGAACTCTTAGAAGAAAACATAGAGGGGAAAGCTTCATAACATTGGATTGGGCAATGATTCCTTGAATATGACCAAAAAAACCACAGTCAACAAAAGTAAAAATAGACAAATTGGGTAACATCAAAATGAAAAACTGTACATCAAAGGACACAATCAGCAGAGTGAAAAGCCAACCTATTGAATAGGAGAGAATATTTTCCAATTGTATATCTGATAAGGGGTTAATATCCAGAATATGTAGAGAACTCCTACATCTCAACAACAACAAGAAAACAACCTGATTAGAAATGGGCAAAAGACTTGAATAGACATTTCTTCAAAGAAGATATACAAATGGGCAAGAAGTACATGAAAAGATGTTCAACAACATTAATCATTAAGGAAATGCAAATCAAAATCATGAGATGCCGCTTCACACCCATTAGGATGGCTACTATTAAAAAAACAAAAGCAGAAGATGTGTTATTAAGATGAGACTTGTACTCTGTTGGTGGGAATGTAAAGTCCTGTAGCTACTATGGAACATGGTATGGCTTTTCCTCAAAAAAGTAAAAATAGAATTACTGTATGGTCTAACAATTCCGCTTCTGGGTATACACCCAAAAGAATCAAAAGCAGAATGTAGGAGAGCTATTTGTACACCCATCTTTATAGCAACATTATTCACAATAGGCGTAAGGTGGAAACAGCTCGAGTGTCCATTGATGGATGCATGGATAAACAAAATGTGGTATAAACATACAATGGAATATGATTCAACCTTAGAAAGGAAGAAAATTCTGACACACGCTACACCCTAGACGAACCTTGAGGACATTATGCTAAGTGAAATAAGCTAGTCACAAAAAGACAAATACTGTGTGGCTCCACTTCTCTGAGCTACCTAGAGCAGCCGGATTCATAGAGACACAAAGCAGAGCCGGGGCTGTGGGGGGTTGCAGTGAGGGGCAACGGGGAGCTGTTGTTTAATGGGTACCGTCTCAGTTTTGCAAGATGAAAAGGGTTCTGGAGATGGATTGCACAGCAGTATCAGCGTACTTAACTCTACTGAGCTATACACTTCAAAATGGTTAAGAAGGTAAATTTTATGTTATGTGTATTTTGCCACAATTTTTTAAAAAGGAAAAGAATGCAATAATAACATCTTTTGAACCATACTTTATTTGCATTATTTTATTTATTTAATTTTCACAGGCAGGTGGTTTTATTACCCTTGTTTTTTAAATGAAAAAGGGAGGCACAGAGAATACTGTGAAACTTGCTCAAGGTCTCACAGCTAAAACTGCTAGTTTGTCTCTCAAAATTCTAGGCAGTCAGACTCTTAAGCCCATACTGTCTTTATTCACAAGCAAAACGCTGTAAACCTATCAGGACAAAACAAAAAGAAGGAGAGGGAGGGGATAGAGCTCTGAGGTTGATAATGAAGAAAGCCAAGCAGGTGTTCCTATCAGTCAACCAGGTTACAGGAGGCTGCAGCAACGGAGTAGAATGTTTAGCTACCAGCTTCCTGACAACAAGGGAGTCAGTGCTGAAAGAAAAATATAAAGGAGTATTATAGTCTTCATTACCTAAAAAAGAAAAGAGCCATACCGGCATGTCAGAAGAGACCAGTCTTTTTCTGGCTCTGTACTCTGGGAGGAATTTACCACATTAGTCTTTATATAAGAAACATTGAAGTACATAAGGCATGGTGTCTTCAATAGCTGCAGACATTCTGCACGTCCCCATCGGTAACAGCAAACTCGATGCGAGCTGATAGCATAATTCAACTCATAGTTCTATAAGATGATTTGTACAGAGAGTCAGAATAATAAAAAGCAGGGTGCTGCTTTCTGATGATTTGACTCGATAGGAGAAAGCTTAGAGAACGTATAACCATTCATGTCTCATGAACCACCAGCCCTGCATACCAATTGTCTCTGTCAGACTTTGGACAGGAGCCCTATAGGAAATGCTCTAAATTGAGATAAATGGGGTAATCTCGGCTGTTGATTGCAAAGAGATCCATGTGCTCTGGACACAGCATATCCACCAGGTAGTGGATTTGTTAGGAAAGATATGGGGCTCAGCTGTGTTGTCCTGCTCCTCAAGGGGACCCCTCCAATTCTGCACGGAGGTCAGCAATGGATTGTGTAGCTATAAAGCATGAGAAGGACTAACAATAAACGTGGCTGAAGACCCGCCACTGAAAATCTTTAGATCAGAAGACCAAGGAAAACAGTGTAGACCAGACATGGGTAAGTTCTCAATCTCCCCAAGAAGGAAAATGGGGATTTTAAACCATGAATGTGAGGCCAGCTCCAGTAAAATTCTAGAGCGATTTGATAAAGGGAGGGAGATTATCAGCATAGGTTTTTAGAAAGAACAATTTTTGTCAAAGTGCTCCTTTTTTTTAAGTGTCGCTGGACTAACAGCAGAACATTGTGGTCAGGGAATAAGCTGTTTATCCATGAATCCCAGCTCTGTCACTTACTGGCTGCAGAACCCAGATGCCTTTCTTAACCTGTCTAAGCTTCCATTTTCTTGACTATAACCTGGGGATTGTAATACCTACTTAAGGGTTCCATTGTGAACGGTAAACAAAATAACCCATGCAAATTGTTTACCAGGGTGCCTAACGAAAAGTGGTTGGTAAACATTAGTTATTGTGATTTTCTTCTGTCAAAATGAAAGAGCAAACATAGGTTTAAAAGAATGTTATGAATTAAAGACTCAAAACCCCCAGGAAATGTTTTCATTTTCAGTAAAATTCTTTGTTTGTCCCTATATGTAGTCACTGGAGAGTGACTTTATTTTCCAGTTTCTTAAGGTTCATTCTTTCAAGCACAGATGTTATTTAAGGATTCAACCACTAATGGAGCACAAGAGTGATGTAACTGAATGTCACAGAGGTCTTCAGGTCTTCTAAGGAACTTTTACATTTAAGTTTTAACCTCCCCAATGTTTAACTGACTTGTCTACAAGTTATGTCTTAATAAAACTGAGATTTCACACAACATTGTGCTGAATGAATAAGGTATGATTCAATTTAATATATGCAAGAATTCCTGTGCATAGCAAACGGGAAGATGATAAAGGGTTAACAGTGATTTTTTTTCTGGGTGATATCAGTACAGATGTTTTTTAGTTACTTTCTTTTAGTTATCAGCATTTTCCTTTTTTTTTCCTACAATGAATATATATAAATGGGGAAAATATTTTGAATTTTAAAAAGTAGAGTGATCAAGAATGTCAAAATCTAAAATTTCTATAATTGGATGTGAACACTCTTGGAATGTATTTGTTTAAATTTTCCAGCCAATTGGGTTTCGTGGACAGGAATCACAGCCTTCAGCCTTAGGAAAAAGTCATAAACACATTTCAGAATATCCATTTATTTATTCATCAAACACACATTATTCCCAAGACATGCCACATGTTATGTTATATGTTAGGAATAAAATTAGATACAGTGTGATTCTGGGTGGCAAAGCCTTTTGGCTTTCATATAGGAGAACAGAAATTTTTAGAAATTTTCCTAAGTCAGAGGTTCTCAGGCTTAGAGGCACATTAGAATCATCGGAGGATGATTCTACCCCACCAATGCCCAGGCCCCGCTGGCAGAGATTCTGATTTAATTAAAAAGTGATTCAGGTGACTCTAATATGCCACAGCCTGAAGAATGGATATTGAAACTGATGGATGAGGGATATGAGGAGGAGCATGCAGGGGTGAAGGGAAGGATGAGCCTGAGGTGGAGGCTGGACCATGATGGCAGAAGAAGTTGAGGGATGCGGAGTGCATGGGAAGAAATGATGCTCAATGATGTCCTAAGAAATACTGTGCACCTACTTACAGGTATGCCCTGTTTGAGTGAGGTTTTTAATGTATTGTAAAGGATTTTACATGTTATAAATTGTTCCTTTAATACAGGAATAATCTGTGCCAACCATCCTGAGACAAATGGGGAAAACTATGACACAGCTCGATAAAAACAAAATTCCACTTGCATGTAAATAATTTATCACAAACCCCAGCTCCAGAGGAGTGAAGGCTGACAGACCTCACGCTCAAACGGCACTTGGGATGGGTCAGGCTAGAGAAGACCAATAAGCAGAAACACATGAGAACCCCAGCGGCAGAGAAGTTCACTGCGACGTCTCAGCAGTTGGCAATAAAGCAAAAAATGTCCAGGGAGATTGGCACATGGCTTCCCAAGGGCCTCCCAATAGGCCTAGGGCCACGAGAGCAGGCTGTGGGTGTCAGCAGGTCTGGTGGCAGTGGTCAGTCTAGGCTGGGGGCTGGAAGTATGGGCTCAGACTGCAGACCCCAGAGGAGCGAAAGGGGATAAAAAAGCGGTATTATCGCAGATCAGGGCTTGTATCAGAGGCTGGAAAGTAAGGGTAAGCATGGAGAAAAGAAAAACAGAGACAGCGTTCTTAAAACTAAAATATAAAGAAGGATGTGACCATAGAAGTAAGTCGATAGCCTATTTGAGAGTGGACTAAAGGTCAGATTTTGATCAATGACTATGCCGATTTTTCAGAGTGACTTTTTATGCTAGTCCCGGAGGAACGGTTGAGGGCCCCCAGCCAAGCGCAGCTGGCAGCAGCAAGAGTTAAATGGGTCCAGCTGCAGATCCTCAAGGGTCTCCAGTCAGCGAGCCCTGCTGGTCCATACAAGGAAGAGTAGAAACGGATTCTAAGGAGAAGGGAGCAATCAGAAGTCCCCCTCTTCTTGGGGTCTAAGGCTGGGCAAGCCCTTCTCTGCGTCCTGTTGCACACCAGAGGGAGGTAAGTTCTCCTCCCTGAGTCCTGTGGTCCAGAAAGCTGAAAGGAGGTAAATCAGGAATGTCAGGAAGGCAATCAGATGGGGTAAGGATGCCTGCCACCCAGGAGAGCTACTAGGGATCGCTTTACAAGTTCTGTGACTGTGGGACTGTAGGCGAGAGCCAAAGAGGTTTGCTCGTTTTGGGGGGAAGAATCACTTGTTTATTTAAGAGAATGAAAGGCGGGACAACTATATTCATAAGATTTTCATGGGAATGCACATGGTGGATGTTAACAAATGGTTTTAAGCTAAAGTCTCTGGTACGTGGTATGTGGTTTAATATCAGTTATAGAAACATTGGAAAAAGAGGTTTGTTCTGAGAGTAGAACAGTAGAAAATAGAATGCGGTTCGTGGTAAGAGCTGACATCTATTCAGGAAGTTTTGCGTTATCATCAACGTATTTCTGTATGTAAAAAGCACTTGGAAGTATGCCTGTGAATGTCTGCTGCTGCCACTGCTACAACTACTCTATTTAAAAACATAAAAATGTAATAGGAGGCAGAATAATAAGGGTCAAGAGCCAAACTGATGGAGCAGAAATCATGACTCTGCCACTTAGAATGTGGGTGACTTTGGACAAGTCACTTAATTTCTGTTCCTTATCTCTATCAACTGTAACATGGAGATAAGGCAAATGTCAGAGGGTGGTATGGAGAATTAAATGAGTATATTCATGAAATGCTTACAGCAACACTTGGCACGTAGGAGGTACAATGTAACAAGTCTTTCCTTTTATAAGTCTTATTAGATAATATTATCACCTTAAAAATCTCCCTGAGAATCAGTAGTTCCCAAACTCAGTTACGTGTTGGAATCTTCTGGGGAACTTTAATATGTACGACACCGGGATCCCACCCTCTGAGATAATGATGTAACTAATTTGTATGTAGCCTGGGGACCAGATAGTTTAAAAGCTCCCTAGGGGATTCTAATGGGTAATCAAATTTGAGAATCGCTACTGTAAATAATGACTCCCTTGCTCTAGGTAATAAGACAGTTTTGTTTAATTAAATAGATCATTGTTATAATAAATGAGGCTAATCTATCTACTAATGACAGCTAATCAAACTACAGATATAGAACCAACTGGAAAGAATGAGCTTTGTGACCCAAATTTGGGAGATGATAGCTTTGAGTCCATAATACTTGTTTTATGGATTCTAATACAATGAGAATGACCATAAAAACCATGCAAACCAATAAATAATTGCCAAGTTGCTGGAGCAAGGGATCAGCTGGCAGATAGATGCTTTGCCAAAGGAGCCACAAGAGGGAAAATATCCTCTCTCCTTAGAACAGTGTGTGGACTCATCCAAATACTGTACTCGAAAGCCTTTATTATTCCTTTATTATGATGGCGTAACACATAGTTGCTGATGTGCCCATGATAGTGTAGCCCGCATGCTACTGGTTTGAACAGAAATTCTCCCCTAGGGCTATTTCTGAGTCACTCCTACAAAAATTGTCACTGCTGCTACATTTTCCAGGAACTGCCAGAGTGTCATGGAATGAGAAATCACTTTTTATTTCAGAATCTGAGTAGCAAATGGTTCTTTTGGTTAAAGGGAGATCAAAGTATTTGAGTCACCCATTAGCGCAGCAGAATGTGACGACTGCAGAGAGACCACAGCCATGAAATAGCGTGCAGACGTGGGGTGTTCAGATTAGACAGTTAGGGAGCTGCAGAATTCCCAAGGTTGGTAAGCAAGGCAGGCAGCCAGAATTTTGCACAGTGTTTTGGAAGGAAGCAACATTTTCTGAAGATATTGATTGCATGCTGCTTAACCGAATTTGGAATAACAAACAAAGGCAGGGAAGTTCTGTATGATTCATATCAGGAACTCTGAAGTGCATAGGGCAGGCACTGATGTATGGGAAGAGTCTTTCAGCTGCACTGGCCAAAGGGTATGGCTAATTCTTTAGTGAGGAGGTAGACGCCATCCACACCTAGCGTATCCCCTTCTTGTATATCACTTACATGGTTAAATGTGCATAACTCCCATCGCAGAATATATTTACAGTCAGTCTCGGCAAGTCCGTGTGAGAGGCTGCACGGCACAGCATGACTGATTCAGACTTCCCAGGTTTGAATCCTGGCTCTGCCAAGTACCCACTGGGGAAAATCGAGCAGTTTCTTCATCTGTCAAATAGAGACCATAAAAGTACCTTCTCTCAAAAAGCTGTTGAGAGGATTAAAGAAATTCATATTTGCAAACCACCTAGAAGAATGCTTTCACACTGCTATGGAAAGGCTTCTTAAATAAGTAAATCTTCATCAAGCCTCAAACTAGAAATTCCTCTTTGACTTTATGTGTAGACACCTGAACCAGGAACATCCTATTGATAATTAAAGTCCCAACTCTGGCATCCCAAAGTGGAGAAAATAGGAGAAGCAGTGCTTCTTTCAGAACCATGTTTTGCTAGGATTATTTCCAAGTGGATGAGGACTGTGTTACAATAGCCACTCAGAGGGTATCGGGATGACAGTGGCTCTGAGGGCATCATTTGCCTATTATTCTCCTATCATAAAATAGGCTGTAAATAACCTCTCTTGGATTTCTAGAATCCAAAACAGCACATGAGATTCATCCATTCATCCTCAAAACTCTATCCAGTGTTCGTATTTGTTTGGCTGGCTGGTTGGTTTGCTAGTTTGCTTATCTGGTTTTTGTGTTTACTGTTCAGCATTTTTACAGTCTGGAGAAGAGACATGAAATTGCAGAAGCCTATGCTTCTCAGAGTTTTCTGGAGTTGGCAATGCTCATGGCAGAGACAGCTCTTTCAATTATGGGCCTTGGTAAGCGCCCACCACCAAGAAAAATAAATTGTGACTAAGGCCACACAGTCTTAGGGGGCCAGTATTTCTATACCACATAGAAGCTGGAAGCCAAATTCACCTGGATCTGCAGCTTGGGGTTTGAGGGTTCATGGAGCTACCCAGTGATATCCTGTTCCCAGTGCGCTCTGGTTAACTTGTTAAAGCCTTGTCTCTGATCGGCCAGGACTATCTCAGCAGGTTTAGTGGCAAGATGCTGCTGACACCATCTCTCAGAAAATGGCTGAGGATCATCATGGGGGAAGAATGGCTCTAACTGGCTCCTCTGACTACACCTGCCTGGAGAGGGTAGGAAAGGAATGCATGACAACACCATGAATTCTGGATGTCATAAGCAATTGACACCCTGTGCTTGGGTTTATAAGTTTTCATCCTTTTTAATGTGTACAGTACAAGTGTCATAAGAATCTGAGTCAACACAGATCCCAGGATTTCTAGGGACATTTCCAGAAGAGCATTTGGCCTCAAGCCCCACTGCTCTGGACTGGCCCTCTTTTCCCTCTTTGCTTTTCTCTGTCCAGTTGGATTTGCAGGGTAGATTTATGTGAAAACGGTGAGCTAGAAAATGGAGATTATATGAATAACACAGGTCAAAATTTACCTTATTAAAGAAAAATCCTGGAGTGAATTCTCGAGTCTGAACTGCAAACGGATGCTCTGGGAGGCTTTGAGAGCACCGGCGCAGTCAGTCTGCTGACTTTATCCCAAAGTGGACTGAATGTTTGTGGAATCAGGCCTATTGAAGACTGTGCTAATTAGACTGCCTAACACATCCCATCAAATTTTATTTTCTGCACACAAAATTTTTCTTTTAAATTGATATCCATTTTCCATTTTCTTGCCTGTGATTATAATTACTGGGCTCCTGCACCAGTGGATGTACAACAGAAACATGCAGTGCATTCTTTTTTGTATTATGCTCCCGACCCTGTTTCTAAGTCCCAAACAAAGAATGATCATCCTAAATTAACAAGTTCCCATTCTTAGAGAGTGGGAGTTTATTTGTGTGGACTGAAATAATAGAGTGAAAAATATTTGCGCTAGAGAATGTTTTTATCCTAATTTTATATTTTACCTAGTTTTACAAAGCAGTTAGTATTATCAAAAGTAAGCATTTAAAAGTATACTGCAAAATTGTATGGTGTTGTTACCTTCTTGGCTTTATGCACATATATATATTTAATTAAAATAGGCACTCATCGGTTTAAGTTTTAAAATATGTCTTGATTCTCAAAGGGTATTTTAGAATTCAGTGATCAAACATTGCTCTCATCTTCCACATTCACTGAAATTTCTAGTTTCTGTATGTTACCACAATATCTTATGTAGTACTTTATAGCATTTGAATTGATTTCCTATAGACTGTTCTTTTTGTCTTCATATCTACTCTTTAAAAGGCAGTCAGGCATTTTCTGCCTTTTCGTGTGTAGCTGTTCAGAGTGTGAGGTCCCACTGCCTGCGTTCAAATCTTGGCTGTCACTTACTTGCTGTGAAATTTGAGCAGGTTGTTTCATCTCTCTGTCCCTCTCTTTTCATGACAAAATGGAGATGTAGCAGGACCTACCTCATAGGCTACTGAGTTATTTCATATAACATCTTTGTACAGTACCCGATACATGATAAACACTCAACCAATGCTAACTTCTATTATTTAAAATTGTGGAAACTAAGATCCAGAGAGTGAATGCCTCGCAATGGCATTAATCAGTGAAAATGGGCCTTGACAGAAAGTCTAAAGTGCTTCTCCCAATTTCATCCATCATCATTTGATTTGCCAAAGTGAAAATGCTCGTTTCTTTCTTTATATATTCATGGAGCTACTTGTTTTTAAAGTTCATTTTGTACTCAGAATTTACAATATTAACTTGGGAATTTTTAAACACTTTTTTCGAGTTATGGCTGAAGTATATTTTTGTGTAAATTTTAATGTACTACATTTAAAATTCTATTGTAAATCTAATTGCTTTATACATAAAACTTAGTGATTGCTGCTCAGAAGTGGGAATGAGGAAGAGGTAAAGCTTTTGCTTTGAGCTATATACTTTTATATAAAGTTTGAATTTTTTATTACAAACTTATAATTACAAATATTAAGAATCCAATTAAGTTAAATAAAAAATATTAACTCTACCATTCTTCAAGCTTGCCAGACAAGCAAATAGTTCTATTTTGAATTGAAGCTGTTGTCTGCCTAACCCCCCTCTCCCAAACCTACTCAGTAGAGAAAGTGGGGTTGGGTGAGTTTAGCTGGCCAGACAAGCCAAGCCAGAGTGTTCTCGTGGTTTTGTCCTCACCGAGGTGTCTGAATTGTTCTGGGCTCAGGCCAGGGGATCTCCAGAATGAACACAGATCATCAGTAGAAAATCTCAAGTTTCTTGATGTCCAGTCTAGACACTCAAGGCCAGGAATAACCAGGTTTAGATCCTTAAAATACGCTTGGTTGTGTACACACCGTCACATACACGCACACTCACCCACAAAATTGCTAGACTTTTGAGCTCTTTTGTAATAAAAAATAGTAACCAGGAAAACACATAAGGAAACGAAGCTACCTTAATTTCTGTTCTAGTGAAATCTTCTCCTGCTATTCTGGCTATTTCGCCAATTTTGTAGGTGTTCTTAGTATCTAGTGTGCAATCCTCCATCCTGGAGACCTCCACCCACTAAGGATGCCAAGGAGGTTGCTTTGTGGCTGACAATCCTAAAAGCTCTGTACAACCACTCCGCTTCCTCTCTCAACTTTCCCTTCCTTCTTCTTCCATTTCCAGTTACCCATATAAGACTCTGGTCCTTCACAGTGACCCCAACTAGCTATCTGTTGTCTGGAAACTTAGAACCCCCTGGGCTGATTCTGCCAATCAGCACTGGATTCTTGGAGTGAGAAAGGAAGGATGAGACCCTGTGACCTCAACAAGATCTACTTTCCAACCTCCTCCCTGCTCCTAAAAGATCTCCCTATAGGCAAAAGAGACACAAGATGTGTTGGATTCGAATTATTTACATTCGACTGCTGCCTAAACTGGTTTATGTTGAAATTGATTCTGAGCAGACAGTAAATTTCTAATTTGGGAAGACAATTTTGAGTAACTTCATGAGCATGAGGAGGATAATGACTGCAGAGAAACTGTGAGAGTTTTCAAACATTTCCAGTTTTCTATATTTCTAAGCAGCGTCAGAGAGCCTGCTTCTATTGGTCTTGAAGGGTGCCTGAAAGAATCGAGAAGACATTAAAGTTTACCTGCAAATAAACTGAGTAAAACTTTTGAGCCCAGCAGTGATGGCCATCTTGGGGTAGGAGACAGAGTTGTAAGACTTTGGGCTAGCAAAGCAGGAACGTTCATTTCCACCTGTTTTCATGTCTTGATCCTGCATACTCCTTTGCACTTCCATCCACAGATAGATGCTTCCTCCTTAATTGGATTTCAGAGAGCACCTGTGGTGAGTTCTTAGCAGCAACATTTCCTTTTTTTTTTTTTTTTTTTTTACAGTCTATCTGTAAGTTCCTTTAGTAGGAAATTCCCAGAGTCTTATTTTCAAATTACAGTGAATGACCTGTCAGAGTCAGCCGGTCTTATTGGCAATGAACTCTACTAATACACAATGTACACAGCATTTACATGGTCTGATGAGTAAGACATGTCTTTTCTCTATCAGAACAACCAGATTGCTTTGTAAGAAACAATACTTCAGGCCATAATTACTTCTACCTTGCCTTCAAGATGTAGCCATAATAGTAATGTTCTCTTAGCTGTAACTATTTTGATATATCTGATCTGAAGAAACAAATTAATTTTATGTTCTGTTCAGAATCCATATGGTTTGAATGGCGTCTCCTAATTCTATCACATTCTAGAAAACAAGAAAAGTTGTTGTTAGAATCCTAATGCCACACTAATCTTCGACTCTCTTAGAAACAATTTGTGCTTCCGTTGAGTGACCACCTTCCTAAACCTAATTCTAAACTTTTAACTGACCATGTGAGAACACCATGCTTTGAAACAGCACTGGAGACTACATAGGAAAAAGATTTTCAATTTTAAAACAACTTTCTCTGAGAAATAATTGCAGACCATTCAGCTCAGTAGCACACAAGCTTTACCTACAGGAAGGAACTAAGAATATTTTGAAGACAATCTAAAACTCTAAATTTTTGTTCTGATGGTAGAATTGTCATTTACAGCTTCTAGATATTTTATTATCTCTGCTAGGAAAAACGCTTTTTATCCCCCTATCCTTTGAAAATTTATGCACAATTTTCTTAGGGATGTGTGTTTTAGACCACAATTTGTTTCTCAGTGAGCCGTATGTGTGTGAAATCTGTGTCAACTTTAATTCTAAAACGCATGTTAAATGTGAATTTGAACATTGAAGCAGAAGAATAAAAGCCTTTTTATAATGATGTTTTCCTTATGAATTGTGTTCATTTGGATTAGATTTTGGCACTGTCAAGCAACAAAAAGATATTATTCTTTGCAAAAGTAAACAGTTTCACTTATGTAATGATCACTAACTTACCTATAAATATTCTAACTGGTTGATTTTTCAACTTCTTTCTGAAAATCGAGAAAGTCTAACAAAAGGCTAAGTATTTGGAATTTGTAGAAAAAGAGTAGGAAAAAAGAGAATTGAGTAGAGCAGTGCTTCTTGACATTTTATATCGTGGTTCGCATTGAAAATAATTTTATGAAAAATGGGTAAATTGAAAGAGTTTTCAAGGCATGTAAATGGACCTTGATGAAAATTACTTATTATGTTTTCTTTACACTATATAATTACAATTTTGAGACACATTTAGAAAAATTTTCAATTCCAAAAAATAAAAGAAATTCACCCATGTGTTATTCTGGTACTTGTATGATTTTATTATTTTTAACATTTATCTGATAGATTTGAGATTTAATCTAATGTATAGTGTGGGATGTAGATCTAACTTTTCCTCTTCCCAAACAGCTACCACTTGTTTCAACCTCATAAATTAAAAAGTCCGTCTTCATTAGGCACTAAATCTTCAGATGCACCTAGGTCCTACTTCTTGACTTTGTCTTCTACTCCAATGGTCTCTCTGTCTCTTTATAAGGCCATATTCACTGTTTTCACCATAGAGGCTTTATAGTTTGGTACTTGATAGGGCGAGGCAACCCTTACATCCCATTAAATCTTCTTTTTCAGGTTTTCCATGTGATATTTAAATCAACTCTTCTTTCTTTTTTTTTTTTGATCTAAATTTTAGAAATATATCATTGAGCAACAAAAGCAAGTTACAGAAGAATACAAACAGTATAATTCCATGTTTATGGAATTCAAAGACAAGCAAAGTTCAGCACCACATTGCCTAGCAATACATTCATATGTGGTAAAACTCTATTTTACAAAAAACAACAAGGAATGAGAAAAGAAATAAATTTCAAGACAAGGATTATCTCTGTGAAGTGGGAGCAGGCAAGAGGATACGATTACAAAATAGCACACAGAGCTCTTTCATAAGAGAAATAAATGGAAAAAATAATAGGCATGTAGAAAATATTTGCAACAAATATAACAAATCTATTGTTAAGACATATTTATAAATACAGATACAAAATTTTCCAAATCAATAGATGCTAAATCAATACAAAAAAAGACAACCCAATTAAAAAATGGGCAAAGGCTATGTAGCAATGGTTATTCCTATTAAAAATTACATAAATACCAATTAAACATTTTTTTGCCCATCAGAGTTATAAAATTTAAGAATATTTTGACATGGATTATTGGAGAAAAGATACCCTCAAGGACTGTTGGTGAGAGTACAAGTTGATAGTCTTTTTTTGGCGGGTAACTTCTTTTCCTATTGTTTAATAATTGTTCTTATAGAATTATGCTCTATAGCAAAAATAGTATGTTTGTGCTTCAGCATGTGTGTATATGTGAATGTTCACTGCCCCATTGATTGTAACAGAAAAAACTGACAAGCATCCTACATGTCTATCAAGAAAGAAATCACTAAAATAGAGAAATATTCTGAAAGGTATTAAAAATAATGTAAGAGAATCATTCATGTTGATCTGGAACAATGGCAGTGATATAAAGTTATCAAAATCAAAATACATGGCATGATGCTAGTTAATAAGGTAACAAAATAACAGAGAAGGGCGAATTGGAATTTCTAGTAGGCATGAAATAGTTAACAGGGATTGTTTTTAAGGCTTGGAGTTAGAGGAAGAGCATAGGGAATTTTCACTTCTTTTTTTAAGAAATTTTTATAGAAATATATTTGACATATAATGCATAAATTTAAATTGTACATGGTAATTTGATGCATTTATATATTGTAATTGCCACTGTAGTGATAATTAGCACCTCTATTGTGTTACATAATTATTATTTATTTTCAGTAGTTGGAATAATTCAGTTCTAGTCTCTTAGCACGTTTGATCAAGTTATAATACAGTATATATACTATAATGAGTGTTAGATCTCTGGGATCTATGTATGGCTTGCTGCAACTTTGTACCCTTCAGCAACATCTGTCCCATCCTCCCACCTCCATGCCCTGGTAACCACTCTGTTTTCAGACTTTGGCCTTTTTGTATTCCACATATAAAAGATATCATGCAATACTTGTCTTTGTATGATTTATCTCACTTAGTATAATGTGCTTAAGTTCTGTCCATGTTGCCACAAATGGCAGGATGTCCTCATTTTTCATGACCTAATAATATTCCACTGTGTATTTATGTGTATGTATATATGCAAGTATATAAACACACGCACAGAAGTGGAATTGCTGGATCATATGGTAGATCTATTTTTAATTTTTTGAAGAACCTCCATTTGGTTTTCCATAGTGGCTGAACCAACGTACATTTCCACCAACAGTGCACAAGGGTTCCCTTTTCTCCACATCGTTGCCAACACTTCTCTCTTGTCTTTTTGATGAAAGCCATTCTAACAGACGTGAGGTGACATTTTCATGCACCTCTTGCCCCTTTGGATGTCTTCTTTAGAAAAATGTCTATTTAGTTCCTCTGCCCATTTTTAAATCGAGTTTTATGGTTTTTTTCTGTTGAATTGTATGAGTTCTTTATATATTTTGGATATTAACCCCTTATCAGATACATGGCTTGCGAAAATTTCTCCCCTTTTGTAGGTTGCTTTTTCACGTTGTTAATTGTTTCTTTTGCTCTGCAGAAGCTTTTAAGTTTGTAGTCTCGTTTGTTGATTTTTGCTTTTGTTATTTGTACTTTTGGTGCCTTATCCAAAAAATCATTGCCAAGGCCAATGTCAAAGAGCTTCTTTCCTATGTTTTCTTCTAGAAGATCAGGTCTTATGCCTAAGTCTTTAATCCATTGCAAGTTAATTTTGGTGAGTGGTGTATGCTGGGGGTCCAATTTCAGTGTTCTGCCTGTGTTTATTTGGATTTCACAACACCATTTGTTGAAGAGACTATCCTTTCCCCATTGGGTGTTCGTGGCTTTCTTGTCGAATATTAGTTGACCATATATGCAAGGGTTTAATTTTGGACTCTCTGTCTGTTTGCTTGGTCTATGTGTGTATCTTTATGTCAATACTATACTGTTTTAGTTACTATAGCTTTGTAGTGTAGTTTGAAATCAGAAAGTGTGATACTTTGGCTTTGTTCTTCTTTCTCAGGATTGCTTTGGCTATTTGGGGTCTTTTGTGGTTCTATACAAATTTTAGGATTTTTTTTTTCTATCTCTGTGTGGTATGCCATTAGAATTTTGATAGGGATTTTGTTGAATCTATAGATGGCTTTGAGTGGTATGGATAGTTAACAATATTGATTCTTCCAATCTGTGAATACAAGGGGTCTTTCCATTTGTTTTTGTCATCTTTGATTTCTTTCAGCAAAGTCTTGTAGTTTTCATTGTGTGGATCTTTCACTTCATTGATTAAATTTATTCTTCAGTATTTTATTGTTTTTGATGCTATTGTGAATAAGAGAGTTTTTAAAATTTTTTCCAGATGTTTCATTATTAGTGTATAAAAATGCAACTTATGTCTATATGTTTTTGTATCTTGCAACTTTACTGAATTTATTGATTAGTTCCAACAGTTTTTTGGTTCAATCTTTGGGGTTTACTATTTACAAAATTATATCATCTGCAAATAATGACAGTTTTACTTATTCCTTTTCAATTTAAATGCCTTTTATTTCTTCATTTTACCTAATTGCTCTAGCTAGGACTTCCAATACTATACTGAATAAGAGTGGTGAGAATGGGCATCCTGTTTCCTGAGCCTAGAGGAAAAGCTTTCAGCTTTTCACCGTTGGGTATAATGTTAGCTCTAGGTTTGTTGTATATGACTGTTATTATGTTGAGGTATGTTTCATCTGTTGAGGGTTTTTATCATGAAAGGATGTTGTATTTTGTGAAATGCTTTTCCTGCATCTGTTGAGATGACCATGTGGTTTTCATCTTTCATTCTACTAATGTAATGTATTACATTTATTGATTTGTGTGTGCATCCCAGGGATAAATTCTATTGGTCATGGTGTACAATCCTTTTAATGTCTTCTTGTATTTGGTTTGCTAATATTTTGTTGAGAATTTTTGTATCTGTATTCATCAGAGATATTGGTCTACAGTTTTCTTTTCTTGTAGTGTCCGTAGCTGGCTTTAGTATCAGGGTAATGCTGGTCTTGTAGAATGAGTTTGGAAGTGTTCCCTCCTCTTCAATTTTTTGGGGGAGTTTGAGAAGGGTTGGCATTAATTCTTCTTTAAATGTTTGGTAGAATTTGCCAGTAAAGCCACCTGGTTCTAGAGTTTTCAGTGTTGGGAAGTTTTTGATTATGGATTCAATCTCTGTACTCATCAGTGGTCTGTTCCAAATTTCGACTTCTTCCTGATTCAGTCTTGGTAGGTTGCCTATTTCTACCCCTTTCTCCTAGGTTACCTAATTTTTTGGCATGCAATTGTTCATAGTAGCCTCTTATGATCCTATATGTTTCTGTAGTATCAGTTTTAATGTCTCCTCTTTCATTTCTAATTTTGAATCTTCTCTTTTTTCTTAGTCTAGCTAAAGGTTTGTCAAGTCTATCTTTTCAAAAAAACCAGCTGTTAGTTTTGTTGATACTTTCTATTGTTTTTCTGGTTACTATTTTATTTATTTCCACTCTGATCTTTTATTTCCTTCCTTCTACTAACTTGAGATTAATTTGTTCTCCCATTTCTAGTTCCTTGAAGTGTACAGGTAGGTTGTTTGAGATCTTTCTAATTTCTTAATATATGCATTTATTGCCATAAACTTTCCCCTCAGAACTGCTTGTCCAGCATCCCATAGGATTTGATATGTTATGTTTCCATTTTCACATGATCCAAGATAATTTTTTATTTCCCTTTTGATTTCTTTTTTGACACACTGCTTGTTGATAATTGTATTTCCACATTTGTAAATTTTCCAGCTTTCCTCTTGTTGTTGATTTCTAGTTTCCACCATTTTGGTCAGAAAAGATAGTTGGTGTGATTTCAGTCTTCTTAAATTTGCTAAGACTTGTTTTGTGTCCTATCTTATGATCTATCCTGGAGAATCTTCTGTGTGCACTTAAGAAGAATGTGTATTCTGCTGTTGTTGGATGAGATGTCCTATCTATAGCTATTGTCAATTTGGTCTAAAATATGGTTCAATTCAAAATTTTCCTTGTTGATTTTCTGTATGGATGATCTACCCATTACTGACAGGTACTGAAGTCCCTTATTGTTATTTTATTGTCTCTTTCTCCCTTCAACTCTATTAGTATTTGCTTGATATATTTCGGTGCTCTGATGTGGGTCTGTATATTTACCGTTGTGCTATCTTTTTGATATAATGACTCCTTTATCATTATATAATAATCTTCTTTGTCTTTTGTTACCATTTTTGGCTTAGAGTCTATTTTGTCTCATATATATGTACAGCTATCTCCACTTTCTTTTGGTTTCCACTTGCCTGGAATATCTTCTCTCCTCTCTTCACTTTGAACCTATGTATTTCTTTAGAGCTGAAATGAATCTCCTGTAGGCAGCATGCAGTTGGGTCTTGTTTTATCAATCCAGCCACTCTGTGTCTTTTGATGGATAGATTCAACCCATTTACATTTAGAGTGATTATTGATACGTAAGGACTTACTACTGCCATCTTATTATTTGCTTCCTGGTTGTTTTCATTTCCACTGTTTCTTTTTTTCCTCTGTTTCTGCCTACCTTGTAAATTGGGATTCTTCCATAGTGGTGTGCTCAGTCTCCCCTTTTTTTATGTTTCATGAATATACTCTAGATTTTTGTTTTGAGAGTATCCATGAGACATCTCATAGACAAAACAGTCCATCTTATGCTGAAGCAACTTATCTTCATTCACCTATATAGGCCACCCTTTATTCCTCTCCTTTTATATTTTTGATGTCACAATTTACTTGGTTTTATGCTGTGTATTTGTTAACAAATTTTATTAGCTATAGTTATTTTTAATACTCTTTTCCTCTAACATTTATAGTTAAATGGTTAACACACCATTCTAATGTAGAGTTAGAGTTTTCTGATTCTGACTGTCCATTTTCACACTTATCAAAGTTTGTGTACTTTCATTTCTTTTCATGTCACTGATAGGCATCTTTTCATTTCAGTTTGAAGAACTCCTTTCAGTATTTCTTGCAAGGAAGTTCTAGTGATGGTGAACTCCTTCCACTTTTGTTTGTCTGAGAAAGCTTTATTTCTCCTCTGTATCTGAAGGATAACTTTGTTGGATAGAGTGTTTTTGCTTGGTTGGCAATTTTTATCTTTCAGCACTTTAAATATGTCATTCCACTCTCTTCTGGCCTATAGAGTTTATGTTGAGAAATCCACTGATAGCCTACTGGGTGTTTCTTTGTAGGTGACTATCTTTTTTTTCCCTGGCTGTCTTAAGATTCTTTACCATTGATTTTTTTTTGAGGAAGATTGGCCCTGAGCTAACATCTGTGCCCATCCTTCTCTACTTTATATGTGGGACGCCTACCACAGCATGGCTTGCCAAGTGGTGCCATGTCCGCACCAGGGATCTGAACCGGCAAACCCCAGACTGCTGAAGCAGAACGTGTACACTTAACTGCTGTGCCACCAGGCCAGCCCCTGTGTTTGCCTTTGGACCCAAAAATTGTTTGCATTTGTTTTTATTAATTAATAATCTTGCTGCATTTTGTAATCAGAAATTGTGTCATTTCTGTTTTTTGGAATTCTATTATTTTATTATTGCTGCTATAACAAATTGCCACTAACTTAGCATCATAAAACAAGACAAATGTATTTTTTCACAGTTCTGTAGGTCAGAAGTCCAGATGGACTCAGACAGTTTCTCTGCTCCATGTCTCATGTGGCCGAAATTAGGTGTCAGCTAGCCTGGGCTTTATCAAGAGGTGCTGGGAGACAATCTGTTTCCAGGTTCATTGCAGTTGTGGGCAGAATTCAATTCTCTGTGGTTGTAGGACTGAGATTCGGGTCGCCGTGCTGGCTGTAGGCCAAAGTCCAGTCTTTGCTCCTGGAGGCTGCCCGCATTCCTTCTCATGCTTTCCATGCAGCTCCTTTCAGCAATAGCAGGTCAAATCTCTCCCATGCTTTGAATTGGTCTGAATTCTCCTTCTGCCACATCTCTCCAACTCCAGCTGGAGAAAATTCTGTTTTTAAGGGCTCATGTGATTAGACTGGGTCCACGCAGATAATCCAAGATAATTTTCCTACGTTCAGGTTTATAACCCAAATCACCTCTACAGAGTCCCTTTGCCATGTAACGTAACACATTTGCAGGTTCTGGGGAATCAGGCACGGACATCTTTTGGGGCCTCCTCTACCTACCACAGGAATTTATCAAGGTTTTTCTTTAAGACCTAACACATGTATAATTTTTAAATGGTCCATGTGCTCTAGAAAAAAAAGGCTATACTCTGTTTTTTTCCCAGAGTTTTACATATGCTCATAAGACCTCCTTTATTCATGATGTTGTTCAGATCTCCTATATCTTTTCTTAGTTGTTTACTTGACCCGTGTTGGACAAAGAGTAGTGTTACAATCTCCAATTTTTAGGGTATTTCTGTCTATTTCTTTATCTAGTTTCTGCTTTATGTTGATTGCTTTTGTGTTATGTTGGTGTACATATTAACAACTTTATATCTTCATTATAAATTGGGGGCTCCAGCATTATAAATGTCCTCCTTTGTCTGTTAATGATTTGTCTGAATTCTACCTGGTTAGATTTCAAGACGGTGAACTCTACTTTTGTTTGCATTTGTCTGATATACTTTCTTTTTTTTTTTAAAGATTTTATTTTTTCCTTTTTCTCCCCAAAGCCCCCCAGTACATAGTTGTATATTCTTCGTTGTGGGTCCTTCTAGTTGTGGAATATGGGACGCTGCCTCAGCGTGGTTTGATGAGCAGTGCCATGTCCGTGCCCAGGATTCGAACCAACGAAACACTGGGCCGCCTGCAGCGGAGCGCACAGACTTAACCACTCCGCCACGGGGCCAGCCCCCTGTCTGATATACTTTCTATCCCTTACTTTTTACTTTTAGCCTTTCTGAATCATGTCCTTTTAAGTGTTTTTTTCTGTAGATGGCATAGATTTCGATGTTGCTTATAGCCAATCTTTTTATTTTAGTAGGTAAATTGAACCCATTTGCATTTATCAATATGACCAGTACTTTTTATCTCTATCTTTCCAATTATTTCATGTTACATTTACTGTCTGTCTTTCATTAAATGATCTCTTTTGATTATTCTAGTTTAAATTTTTGTTTTTCAGGAAGTGTATATTTTTGTTCTAGCGATGACCTTTTTATAATTCCCTAGGCCCCTTTTTTCTCGGACTTTTTCTCTTGTTTATTATCTTTAAAAAATATTCTTTAACTGTCATCTATTATTTATGGGCTAATTCAGTCTTCTCCTTTTCTTTCCTTTCTCCTTCTATTTGTTAGTGGTCAAAGCATATAATATTTATATGCTCTTCTTCCACCTTTGTTTTAGTCTTAAATGCTCAGTTTTTTGTAGTCTCCCTGGTCAGCTCTGAAGCTTGTCCTCTAGTTGATTCCCAGTTCTTGCATGTTTAAAACAGATTTTCCATCACTTTGATACAGACTTTGTTTGCTTAATATATTGCTGTTTAAAAGCAGTCTTACATTAACCTGATTTCTTTCCTTTCTAAGTGACTTGGTCTATTTGCCTGGAGGCCCAGAGTATTCCTTTTTATTTATCTTTAAAGTCTAATAATTTTACTAGGATGTGGGTCAGAGTTGACCAATAGTTTCAGGTATTTAGTGAAAACAGAACACTTTCAACATGTAGATTTAGGGATGTGTGTGTGTTTAGAAAAGTTTTCTTTAAGTATAGTTTTAAATATTCTCTTATAACTGTATTTTCCCCCTATTCCAGGACTCAAATTATTTATAATATATATATAGGATCTTCTTTCCCTGTCTTCCATTTCCATTACTTTCTTTTTTTACATTTGCTCATTTCTGTACATTTTTTCACAGTTCCTCACTTCTGTACATTTATTTTTTTCTTTCATTTTTATTGAGATGTAATTGACATACAGCTCTGTATAAGTTTAAGGTATACAGCATAAAGGTTTGACTTACATGTGTTGCAGAAAGATTATCACAATAAGTTTAGTTAATATTTATCACCTCATGTAGATACAAAAAGAAGAAAAAAATTTTTTTGCTTGTGATAACTTTAGGATCTACTGTCTTAGCAACTTTCAAATATACCATACAGCAGTGTTAACGATAATCATCATGTTGTACATTACACCCCCAGTACTTATTTATCTATAATTGGAAATTTGTACCTTTTGACCACCTTCATTCAATTCCCCCACTCCCTACCCCTTCCTCTGGTAACCACAAATCTGATCTCTCTTTCTACGAGTTTGGTTTTTTGTTTTGTTTTGTTTTTTATATTCCACATATAAGTGAGATCGTAGAGTGTTTATCTTTCTCTGTCTGAATTATTTCACTTAGCATAATGCCCTCAAGATCCACCATTTTGTGACAAATGGCAGAATGTCCTCCTTTTTATGGCTGAATAGTATTCCATTATATTTCCACCACATTTTTTTAATCCATTCATCTGTCCGTGGACAACTTAGGTTGTTTCCATGTCTTGGCTATTGTGAATAATGCTGCTGTGAACATGAGGATGCAGATAACTCTTCAACATAGTGATTTTGTTTCCTTCAAATATATAACTGGAAGTTAAATTCCTGGGTCCTATGGTAGTTCTATTTTTAATTTTTTGAGAAAACTCCATACTGTCTTCTCTAGTGGCTGTACCAATTTTCAATCCTAGCAGCAGTGCACAGGGTTCCCTTTTCTTCCCATCATCACAGCATTTTTTATCTCATCTTTTTGAGGACAGCCATTTTAATAATAAGTGTGATGTGATATCTGATTGTGGTTTTGATTTGTATTTTCCTAATGACCAGTGATGTTGAGCATCTTCTCATATACCTGTTGCCATTTGAATTTCTTCTTTGGAAAAATATCTATTCAGGTCTTTACCCATTTTTAAACTGGATTATTTGTTTTTCTGCTGCTGAGTTGTGTGAATTCTTTAAACATTTTGGATACTAACCTGTTATCAGATATATGACTTCTAAATATTCTGTCTCATTCTATAGATTACCTTTTCATTTTGTTGATCTTTTCTTTTGCTGTGCAGAAGCTTTTTAGTTTGTTGTAGTTTCATTTATTTTTTAAAAAATTTTTTTTGCTGCACTTTAGCAGTCATACCCAAAAATTCTTTGCCAAGGCCCATGTCAAGAAGGATTTTTCCTGTGTTTTCTTCTAGAATTTTTATGGTTTTCAGTCTAACATTTGAGTCTTCAATCCATATTGAGTTAGTTTTTGTAAGTGGTTAAGATAGGGGTTTAGTTGCATTCTTTTACATGTGCTTCTCCAATTTTCCCAGCAACATTTATTGAAGACGCTATCTTTTCTCCATTGAGTCTTGGCTTCTTTGTCAGATATTAGTTGACTCTGTAGGCAAGTGTTTATTTCTGGGCTCTTGATTCTGTTCCATTTGTCCATGTGTCTGATTTTTTTTCTGTTGGTCTATGCGTCTGTTTTTATGCCATGGGCATACTATTTTGATTAGCTTTGTAATGTAATTTGAATTCAGGAAGTGTTGTGCCTCCAGCTTTGTTCTGTTTTTCTTAGGATTGCTTTGGCTATTCAGGGTCTCTTTTGGTTCCATCAGATTTTAGGATTGTTTGTTCTACTTCTGTAAAAAATGCTACTGGAATCTTGATAGGGATTGCGTTGAATCTGTACCTGGCTTTGGGTAGTTTAACCATTTTAACAATATTAATTATTCCAATCTATGAACACTTGACATCTTTCCAATTATTTATGTCTTCAATTTCTTTCATCAGATTCTTCTAGTTTTCAGAGTAGAGATCTTTCACTGGCTTGGTTAAATTTATTCCAAACATTTTATTGTTTTTGATGCTATTGTAAACGGAATTGTTTCTTTTTCAGATAATTTGTCATTAGTGTATAGAAATGCTGCTGATTTTTGTATGTCAATTTTGTATACTGTAACTTTACTGAATTTGTTGATTAGATCTAATAGTTTTTTTGTGGAGTCATTAGGATTTTATGTATATAAAATCATATCATTTGCAAATAGAGACAATTTTACTTTTGCCTTTCTGATTTGTATGCCTTTTCTTTTTCTTGCCTGATTTCTCTGGCCAGAACTTCCAGTACTATGTTGAATAAAAATGGCAAGAGTGGGCACCCTTGTCTTGTTCCTGATTTTAGAGGAAAGCCTTTCAGCTTTTCACTGTTGAGTATGATGTCAGCTGTGGATTTGTCATATATGGTCTTTACTCCGTTGAGGTATGATTCCCCATACTGACTTTGTTGAAAGATTTTACCAGACATGGATGTTGAATTTTGTCAAATGCTTTTTTCTGCATCTATTGAGATGATCATATAATTTTTATCCTTCATTTTGTTAATGTGGTGTATAACATTGATTTGTGGATGTTGAACCATCCTTGCATACCTGGAATAAATTTCACTTGATCATGGTGTATGATCCTTTTAATATGCTTCTGTATATGGTTTGTCAATGTTGTGTTGAGGATTTTTACATCTATGTTCATCAGAGAGATTGGCTTGTAATTTTCTTTTCTTACAGTGTCCTTGTCTGGTATTGGCGTCAGGGTAACTCTGACCTTGTAAAATGAGTTTGGAAGTGTTCTCTTTTATTTTTTGGTAGAGTTGGATAATTATCAGTATTAATTCTTCTTTAATGTTTTGTAGAATACAACAGTGAAGCCATCTGGTCCTGGATTTTCGTTTGTTGGAAGATTTTCGATTTCCGAGCCAATCTCCTTGCTAGAAATTTGCCTGTTCAGATTTTCTATTTTTTCATGATTGAGTCTTGGTAGGTTACATGTTTCTAAGAATCTATTTATTTCTTCTAGATTGTCTAGTTTGTTGGTGTATAATTGTTCATAGTGGCCTCGTATGATTCTTTGTATTTCTATGGTATCCATTGTGATATCTCCTCTTTCATTTATAATAATGTTGTTTTGGGTCCTCTCTCTTTTTTCCTCAGTAGTCTAGCTAAAGGCTTGTTAATTTTCTTTATGTTTTCAAAGAATCAACTCTTAGGTTTGTTCATCTTTTTCTATTTTTTTTCTAGTCTTTAGATCATTTAGTTCTTCTAAATAATCTTTATTATTTCCTTCCTTCTGCTAACTTTGGGCATAGTTCTTTTTCTAGTTCCTTGAAGTATATATTTACATTATTTATTTGAGATCTTTCCATTTTCTTGATGTATGTATTTATAGCTATAAAATTTCCCTCTTAGAACTGCCTTTGCAGCATCCCATAAGTTTTGGTATGTTGTGTTTCTATTTTTATTTGTCTTGAATTACTTGACTTCCTCTTTAATTTCTTCTTTGATACATTGGTTGTTCAGAAGACTGTTGTTTAATTTCTACATGTTTGTAAGTTTTTCCAGTTTTCCTTCTGTTATTGATTTCCCATTTCATACCATTCTGTTCAGAGAAGATACCTGGTATGACTTCACTTGTCTTGAATTTGCTAAGACTTCTTATGTGGCCTAACACATGGTCTATCCTGGGAAATGTTCCATATGCACTGAGAAGAATGTGTATTCTGCTGTTGTTGGATAGAATGTTCTGTATATGTCTATTAGGTCCATTTGTCTTTAGTGCTTTTCAAATCCATTGTTTCCTTATTTATTCTCTGTCTGAATGATCTATCCATTGTTGAGAGTGGGGTCTTAAAGTCTCCAACTATTATTGTTTTCCTGTTTGTTTCTCCTTTTAGTTCTGTTAGTATTTGCTTTATGTATTTATGCTCTGATGTTGGGTGCATAAATATTTACAATTGTTATATCTTCCTTATCATTGTATAATGACCTTCTTTGTCTCTTTTTATCATTTTTAGTTTAAAGTCTATTTTGTCTGACATAGTATAGCTACTCTTGCTTTTTTGGGGTTACCATTTGCTTGAAATATCTTTTTCCCTCCCTTTGCTATTAGTCTATGTGTGCCTTTAAAGCTAAAGTGAATCTTTTGTAGACAGCATATCACTGGATCTTGTTTTGTTTTGTTTTGTTTTTAATCCATTCAGCCATTCTATGTTTTCTCATTGGAGAATTTAATTCATTTACATTTAAAGTAATTATTGATAGGTAAGGACTTACTATTGCCATTTTGATAATTGTTTTCTGACTGTTTTATAGATCCATTGTTCCTTGCTTCTTATCCTTCTGGCTTCTTTTGTTATTTGATGACTTTTGATGTCAGTATGCTTTGACTTCTTTATCATATTCTTTTGTGTAACTACTACATGTTTTCCCCTTGTGGTTACCGTGAGGCTTATATAAAATATCTTAAAATTATAATACCCCATTTTAAACTGATAACTTAACTTTGACATTATTCCTAAACTTTACACTTCTCCTTCCCTTCACATTTTAGGTTATTGATGATCTAGTTTACATATATTTTATATTTTGTATCCAATAACAGGTTATTGTAGTTATGGTTATTTTCAATATTTTTTTAACTTTTAAATTAGAGTTGTAAGTGAATTATACACCATCATTACCATATTAAAGAATCTCCCTTTGACTGTATATATACTGTTACCAGTGAGTTTTACACTACCTTCATATGTTTTTATGATGTTAGTTAGCATCCTTTTAGTTCCTTCAAAGAATTCCTTTTAGGATTTCTTTTATGGCAGGTCTACTGGTGATGAATTGCCTCATCTTTTGTTTGTTTAGGTAAATATTTATCTTTCCTTCACTTCTAAAGGACACCTTTGCCAAGTGTTGTAGTCTTGGTTGATAGTTTTTTTTTCAATATTTTGAATATATCACCACATACCTTTATTGCAGTTTAATTCTATAACTCCATTTTTCCTTCCCACCCAATATCCCTTACTGTTCTTTTGAGCTTACCTATTCTCTCTTGGGTACCCTGTAATTTAGTGTTCATTCTGAGATATTTTTGATTTTTCTATTTATTTTTTTTCCTGAGTTTGGTCAGCATCCATTTATATCTTCCTCTTGTTTTTCCATTTCTATTTTCAGGCTCTGAATTTATGATTTATGCTGATGTCTGATATCAGCAATTGCTTCTTCAATGACATTGAATATTTTTTGAACAGTTGTGCTGGTGTTTCTCTGCTTCATGTTTTTCTTCTTTTAGGTTATCATGCATCAAAATTTTTTGATAATCATTTTCTGCCTTATAATTATTAAAAGTTTTAGTGGGGGCTGAGTGTTGTTTGTTTGTTTTCTGTTCATGTTTATTTGTGTTACATTTTTCTGGACCAGCGATAGCAAGAGGAGAATTTGGGTGTCTAACTCAGTTCTCGTTTCAAGAGTACTCTCTAACATTGCTATAGTGAGTGCAGTTTTTTAATAGTAATTCTCATCATTGTTTGCTGTTCTGTATTTTTCTTAGTTTTGATTCTGTTTTTGTTTTAGTAGGAGCTTCTTTCTTTACTTACCTCCTTTATTTCCCTTCACCACCAAACGTTCAGGGCTACCTCCTTATTCCAAGGTGCCTGCCTATCCCTGAAGCAGTTTCCTCCTGTAATGGTTATCTATTACTACATAACAAACCAACCCAAAATTTAATGGTTAAAAATAATATTTTCTCATGATTTTGTGGGTTACCTGGGAATAGCTCAGCTGTAACAGCTTGTCTCTGCTTCACATGGCATCCACTGGGCCCACTCATGCAAGTGCAATTCGGGCTGGAGGATCCAAGATGGCTTTGGCAACCTCAGTCAGGATGGCTGGAATGCTGGGGATATGTTCTCCTTGTGGCACTTTATCTTCCAGGAATTCTCTCCTCTCATGACCTTGCAACATCACGTCCTTTTTGTCTTCATGTAGTTTCCAGTAGGGAAACTGGACTTCTTTACACTGTCACTCAGAGCTCCAACAGGGCACAAATGCAAGCTGAAGGGTGTCTTAAAGCCTAGCCTCAGAGGTTACATAGTCTCATTTCCTCCACATTCTATTTCTCAAATCAAGTCACAGTAGGAACCCCAATTCAAGACTCCATCTCTTAAGGGGAGGAGTGCCAACGTCACATTACCAAAGAAAGTGTAAGGAGTGAGAGTGTTGTTATGGACACCTTTGGAAATGCTTCTCAAGTGCTTGGAAGTGCTTCTCAAGGCTGCTGCCTCTAGTTCCATATACTCCCTAAGCTCCTTCCTTTTGACTTCTTCAGAGTCCTTTTTCAAGCCTATGAGGGCTTAGATATATTTCCAGTATTTCCCAACTTGAGGTAGACCTTCCACTTTTGGAGGTGACCTCTAATTGATGCTGTCTGTGTTCCACTACTGCTATGACCTCATTGTACTTTCATTCTCCTCCCTTCTGTGTATTCCCTACTTGACTTCACTCTGTTCTCAGCTCCAGAGGCAACTATGTTGCTCTTGGATGATTATTTCCCCTTTAAAGTTTATAAATTTGTTTTCTAGTTGTGCTAAAAGTGACCTACTTATGATGCTATAGGCCATCTTCAGAGAGAGAGAGATGGAAAGATTCAAATTTAGGCAGCTACCATTATCCCATCTAATCTTCCAGTAAGACTCTCATAGTTACAAATCTGAGATAGGAGCATTACAATTCTATACGTTTTAAAAAATGTGTTACATAATTGATATCTAAGTGCTACCTTAAATATTCTTATATATTAAAAATATATTTAAAAGCTCTTATATTTAATAACTAGGCAAAACTCTATACAGAATTCCCAGAACATCTTTGGTTTAGATGCCCCCAAAAGATAATTTTTTTAACATGAGAAAATTAAAATAGAAGTAACAGATGGAAACATTTGCACTGGATGTTGTCTAGGTTTTTTTTTTTTTAGTGTACTGATATGTTATTTCATTCTGTTGAGCAGCACAAAATGCTTTCCAAGTCTTAGTTACTAGCATGGCAGTGCCAGGGAAAAGAGATCTGCCAGATTTCTTAGAAAGGCTGTTATTTGCCAGGATAGCTTAGCTGAAAAAGAATACACTCTTAAAAGCATTTTGATATTTAAGTAAACTTTTGAAAACTTCAATTATGCTTTTTCCAAGATTAAAATTGAGGAACATCTGATACATAGTATCGATCACTGAATGCTGTATAAATTTTGAAATTTCAAACCCTTTTTACTCATAAAATTTGATTAGCAACCTTAATCCAAGATTTTAAGAATCTTCCAAACTGAATGGTTCTTATTTCAAAGATGAAAATACAGTGCACACAGGAATTAAGTAGTGCTAAGTCAGTGGAGAAAGAATTTTTTCCCTATTAAAGTCTTATGGTTAGCAACTGAAACTTTACTCAGTGGATTAAAGACAACCTGTTCTTTTTTACTTGTCTAGGTATAGGTTGGGAGAATGTGTTACCTTGGGAACAAAAGGGAGTATGGTTAGCCTGTCTGGAAAGAGGGTATTACCTTATCAGGTAGATGCAACATCCTTAATTGTTAACAGTGATTTATTGTGCTTTGTTAGGACTGAAATCCCTTGTTACTAAACTGAGGTCTGTGAATCAGCAGCCTTGGCATCATCTTGGAACTTGTTAGAAATGCGTAATCCCAAGTCCTACGGAATCAAAATCTGCATTTTGACATGATCCATGGTTGATTTCTATGCATATTGTAATTTGAGAGTCACTACTATTCAGTTCTTGAAAGACCTGAATCTATGGTTAACTCCATGAGAAAGACGTCTGTTAAAGTATGATCACGTTAATCACAACTTATAAAACATTCAGAATTTTTTTTTCAAAGTAAAGTCCACAGATTGAGTACCATTTAAATGAAAAACATTGTTGTTGACAGTATACAAAGATCAAGGAGAAAGCCTTTGCCTCTAAAGAACATTACAAACTGGAACAAGGGATAAAAAATAGGGACATATAATCCCAGTTCAAGGCATTTATGGATAATTTCTGTAAGAGAGCTGTGGACTATTAAGGGAGGGCAGCTCTGAGAGAGGTCAAGGAAGACGACATGCAGGAGTTAGCATTTGAACTGGTTTTTCAAGGATAAATAGAATTAAAACAAAGAGAGTGATAGTGCATAAAATCATAACAGGCAGGAAAGGAAGGCATTTATCTGAAACACAGGATACATAGAAGGGAACATTAAAAAAAACTAGAAAAGTAGGATAAGACCAGCCACATTATAGGTTTCCTCCCAATTTAGTACCCTCTTCTCATAGTAACAACCATATACCAATGTGTATGATATTTAGGTAGTTTGTGGTAAAGGTGGTGGATTTTAAAATTAGACCAACACGGGTTCAAATCTTAGTCTTGCCACTTATTAGTTATGGGTCCTTGGCTAAATCACTTAAACACTCTGGGCCTCATTAAGCACTTGCTGTATTAATTCATGCATGTAAAACGTTTAACACAATGCCTTCTTGGTACATAATAATTATTCCATACCATTATTTTCTCCCTGTGGGTTTTGGCATATTAGTTGTTTCACCTGCCAAGTAGAACAGTAAAAATTTCAGGTGTACCTTGGCCTTCAATATCTTTGCTCTGGAGTTATAGAAACCCCAAGTGGAAATGGAAGAAAAGTAAAAAGTACATCTCTCTCTCTCTCTGACAAAAGATATTGTAACAGTTCCCTAACCAAAAGCAATGTAAAATGCCTCAAATCTTAGATATGGAATCATTTGATGTTAGAGGTTCTAACTATGATAAGGTATTAAGTCCCAAAGATGATTTCATTTTCTTATCTGTAAAGTGGGGATAAAGCCTACTTCTCAAAGCTGATGGAAGGATAAGATTACATGTGTATATTTTTACATCATTCAACACAGGGCCTAGCACATAGTTAACATTCAATAAGCAATAGCCGTGATCATGACGATGATGACGATTACTATTATATCATAAACTGAATAAGTAGCATTTATCCCAATTCTACTTGAGTACACCCATTTTCAAGCTACATAGCAAAGCAGAATAGAATGTACCAGACTCAACAATGTTTACACTTTTCTGTCTCTTTGAGCCCAGCAGCTCCTTTAGCTGGGAGATCTTGGGAAGTCTCTTAAAAGTCTGTTCTGCCTTGCCACCGAAACCATCCCTGATGGGATCATGAACAGTTTCCACCTCAGCGAATCCAGCGGTCAAGTCTTGGTCCTCATCTCACTAAACCTTTTGGCAGCATTTTATAAAGCTGGTTACTTTCTCCCTGACATAGTGTCTTTAGCCTCAGTGACGTCACTCTTTTCCTTGGTTTTCTTTCCACATCCACATAACTCACTCTTCTTTCTACTATACTTTTGTAAGTGCTTTTTCTTTTCTTGACTTCTCCATGTTGGAGTACTCCAGGGATAGGCACCTTTGCTTTCTCTCCTTTATCTACACTGATTCCCTGCTGATTGCTTTCAGAGCCATGGCTTTAAGTGTAATGATATACAGACAATTACCAAATGTCCATTTCTAGCCCTGGCCTCTATCCTTAGCTACAAACTCATCTCATACCCCATATCCAATTTACCAACCTGTTTCCTAGGGCTGCTCTACGAAATTACCACAAACTAGGTAACTTGAAACAACAGAAATTAATTCTCTCACAGTTGCAGAGTTGAATTCTGAATTCAAGGTGTTCTCAGGGCTGCTTCTCTGAAAACAGTAAGAGACGATTCTTCCTTGTCTCTTCCAACTTCCGGTGATTCCAGGCTTTCCTCTGCTTGTGGTTGTGCAGCTCTAATCTCTGCCTCCACATTCACATGGTCTTTTCTTCTCTCCATTGTCTGTGTCTTCTCCTCTTTTGTCTCTTCTAAGGACACTGTCATTGGATTCAGAGCATACCTGGATAATCCAGAAGGATCTCATATAGAGATCTTTAACTTACTTACATCTGCAAAGACTCTTTTTCCAAATAAGGTCATAATCACAGGTTCCAGGGGTTAGGATATAGACATATCTTTTTTAGAAGTCACCATTCAACCTGCTACACAGCTCATCTGTGGACTCTACTTTCAAATATATCCCAATTTCCACCATTTCCCACCCTCTCCACAGCTTCTAATCCAAGCCACCATAATCTCTTGTGTAGACTCTGCACACCTACTCTCCAGTCTATTCTCTCTACACGGCAACCAAAGTGGCTTTTAAAAATGTAAATAGGATCACATCTCTTCCCTCCTCAAATTTCTTCAATATTTTCCCATCACACTTAAGATCCGAAGTCTTCACCAAAGGCCTCCGAGGCCCTGCAGGGTTTAGCCTCTCCCTATTCCTCCAAGTTCCTCTCCTACCACAAGCCTCTGTGATCACTCTACTTCAGCCACAGTGCTTTGTTGGTCTTCCTCGACTACGGCAAGTGTGTTCCTCTGAGGCCAGGGACATGCTTCCTCCAGAGCTCTACCAGGTTCTCCCCCTTACTTCCTTTAGATTGCTGCTCAAGTAGCATGTCTTTTTTAAAAAAGATTTTTTTAACATACATGCCCAGGACTTACTTTCTTTTTTGAAGTTAAATGATAATGAGTCTAGAATTTATTTATTTATTTTTATCTATTTATTTATTTTGAAGAAGATTAGCCCTGAGCTAACATCTGCCACCAATCGTCCTCTTTTATTTTTGCTGAGGAAGACTGGCCCTGAGCTAACATCCATGCCCAACTTCCTCCACTTTATATGTAGGACGCCTACCACAGCATGGTTTGACATGCGCTGCGTAGGTCCACACCCAGGATCCAAACCAGCAAACCCTGGGCCGTTGAAGCGGGATGTGCAAACTTAACTGCTGTGACACTGGGCCAGCCCCTAGAAATTATTTTCTATAATATTATGCACAGATTTTATTCCATAGAATTATATGAAGGAGATTTGATAGGTACCATTCCTATCGATTCCATATTCACATAAGTTTAGAAATTGGTGCATACCATAGCTCTCACACTCCCATATGTTCCAAACCCCCAAACTTGGAGATTTATACTGAAGGCACTCAAAAACCCTGTAGTAAATAATTCATTTGACTTATAAAATTTTTTTCAGTCAATTCACCCATTTCTCCCAGCCCCCACCCCCAACTCTGACAACCACAACCTGTGCTCCATATCTATGAGCTTGTTTTTGTTGTTGTTGTTTACATACCATATATAAGAGAGATCATAGAATATTTGTCTTTCTCTGTCTATTTCACTTAGCATATTGACCTTGAGGTCAATTCGTGTTTCACAAATGGCAAGATTTCATTCTTTTTTTATGACTGAATAATATTTCACTGTATACATACCACAATTTCATTATTCATTCATCCATCGATGAACACTTAGTTGTCTCCATATCTTGGCTATTGTAGATAATGCTGCAATGAATATGGGGGTGCATATATCTTTTTGAATTAATGTTTTTGTGTTCTTCAGATAAATACCCAAAAGGGGAATTGCTGGATCATATAGTGGCTCTATCAATTTTTTGAGGAAACTCCATATTGTTTTCCATAGTGGTTGCGCCAATTTATATTCCCACCAAGAGTACACAAGGGTTCCCTTTTCTCCACGTCCTCACCAACACTTGTTATTTCTTAACTTTTTGATGATAGCCATTCTGACAGATGTGAGAGGTGATATCTCATTGTGGTTTTGATTTGCATTTCTCTTCTTATTAATGACATTGAGCATCTTTTCATTTACCTGTTGGCCATCTGTATGCCTTCTGGGGAACATGTCTATTCAGATCTGGCTTTAGATCTCATGTCCAAGTCTTTAGTCCATTTTGAGTCAACTTTTGTGTATGGTGTCAGATAGTGGTCCAGTTTCATTCTTTTGCATGCACTGTCCAGTTTTCACAATGCCATTTATTGAAGAGACTGTCCTTTCCTCATTGTATATTCCTGGTTCCTTAGTCATAAATTAATAAACCCATATATGTTTGGGTTTACTTCTGGGCTATCTATTCTGTTCCATTGATCTGTGTGTCTATTTTTATGCCAGTACCATGCTATTTTACTTACTATAGCTTTGTAATATAGTTTGAAATCAGGGAATGTGATGCCTTCTAGCTTTGTTCTTCTTTCTAAAGATTTCTTTGGCTATTCAGGGTCCTTCTGGTTCTATACAAATTTTAGGACTTTTTGTTCTATTTATATAAAAAATACCATTTGGATTTTATAGGGATTGCTTTGAATCTGTTTATTGTTTTGGATAGTACAGACATTTTAACAATGTGAAGTCTTCCAGTCCATGAGCATGAAGTATCTTTCCATTTATTTGTGTCTTCTTCAATTTCTTTCATTAATGTCTTGTAGTTGTCAATATACAGGTCTTTCCCCTCCTTGGTTAAATTTATTACTAGTTATTGTATTCTTTTTGATGCAATTGTAAACGGGATTTCTCTCTGATAGTTTGTTACTGGTGTATAGGAATGCAACAGATTTTTATAGATTGATTTTGTATCATGCAGCTTCACTGAATTTGTTTATTAGTTCTAACCGTTTTTTGATGGAGTCTTTAGGGCTTTCTATATATAATATCATGTCATCTGCAAATAGTGACAGTTTTACTTCTTCCTTTCTGATTTGAATGCCTTTTATTTCTTTTTCCTGCCTAATTTCCATGGCTAGGGCTTCCAATACTGTGTTGAGTAAAAGTGGTGAGAGTGGGCATCTTTGCCATTTTTGAGGAAATGTTTTCAGCTTTCCACTGCTGAGTGTGATGTCAGCAGTGGGCTTGTCATATATGCCCTTTGTTATGTTGAGGTACATTCCCTCTGTGCTCACTTTCTTCCAAAGTTTTTATCATAAATGATTGTTGAATCTTGTCAAAGGCTTTTTCTGCATCTTTTGAGATAATCATGTGACTTTTATCCTTCATTTTGTTAATGTGTATCAGAGTAACTGATTTGCAGATGTTGAACCATTCCTGCATCCCTGGAATAAATCCCACCTGATCATGGTGTATGATCTTTTTAATGTATTGTTGAATTTATTTTCCTAATATGTTGTTCAGAATTTTTGTGACTATGTTTATCAGGTATATTGGCCTGTAATTTTCTTGTGGTGTACTTGTCTGGTTTTGGTATCATGGTGATGCTGGCTTCACAAAATGAATTTGGAAGAGTTCCCTCCCCTTCTATTTTTTGGAAAAGTTTGAGAAGAGTTGATATTAGTTCTTCTTTAAATGTTTGGTGGAATTCATCAGTGAAGCTGTTTTGTCCGGGACTTTTGTTTGTTGGGAGATTTTTGATTGCTGATTCAACCTCCTTGCTAGTAAGCAGTCTGTTCAAATTCTCTATTTCATCATGATTTAGTCTTGGTAAGTTGTATGTTTCTAGGAATTTATCTATTTCTTCTAGGTTTTCCAAATCATTAGGTTATGATTGTTCATAGTAGTCTCTTATGATTCTTTGTATTTCTCTAGTATCAATTATAGCATCTCCTCTTTCATGTCTGATTTTAATTATTTTGGCCCTCTTTTTTTCTTGGGGAGTCTAGACAAATGTTTGTTTATTTTGTTTGTCTTTTCAAAGAACCAGCTTTTAGTTTCATTGATGTCTATTGTCTTTTTGTCTCTATTTCATTTATTGCCATCCTAATCTTTGTTATTTCTTTCCTTCTACTAACTTTGGGCTTCCTTGTTCTTCTTTTTCTAGCTCCTTGAGGTGTAAAGTTAGGTTGTTCTTGTGAGACTTTTCTTGTTTCCTGAAGTAGGCATTTATTGCTTTGAACTTTCCTCTTAGAACTACTTTTGCTGCATCCTATAAATTTTGGTATGTTACATTTCCATTTTTATTTGTCTCAAGGTATTTTTTTCTTTATAATTATCATTTTTTTAAAGATTTTATTTTATTTTTTTTCCTTTTTCTCCCAAAAGTCCCCCAGTACATAGTTGTATATTCTTCATTGTGGGTCCTTCTAGTTGTGACATGTGGGATGCTGCCTCAACGTGATTTGATAAGCAGTGCCATGTCCACACCCAGGATTTGAACCAATGAAACACTGGGCCGCCTGCAGTGGAGCGCATGAACTTAACCACTCAGCCACACGGCCAGCCCCTACCAAGATATTTTTTGATTTCACCTTTGACTAACTGGTTGTTCAGTAGCATGTGGTTTAATCCCCACATATTTCTGAAATTTCCAGTTTTCTTCATGTAATTTCTCGTTTCATACCATTGTGGTCAGAAAAGATGCTGCATGTGATTTCAATCCTCTTAAATTTATTAAGATGTGTTTTGTGGCCTAATGTATGTTCTATCTTGCAAAATGTCCCATGTATACTGAGAAGAATATGTATTCTGTTGCTTTTTTATGGAATGTTCTCTAAATTTCTATTAATTCCATCTTGTCTGTCCTTTAAGGCTGATTTTTCCTTACTAATTTTTCTGTCTGGATGATCTATCCATTGATGAAAGTGGAAAATTAAAGTCCCCTCCTTTTTTGTATTGCTGGCTATTTCAAACTTTATGTCTGTTAATATTTGCTTTATATATTTAGATGTGCCTATGTTTTGTGCATAAATATTTATAAATGTTATATCTTCCTGTTGGAGTGATCCTTTTATCATTATGTAACACCCTTGTCTCTTATTATAGTCTTTGTTTTAAAATCTATTTTGTTTGGTGTAAGTATGGCTACTTCAGCTTTCTTTTGGTTTCCATTTGTGTGAAATATCCTTTTCCATCCTTTCATTTTCACTCTATGTGTGTCCTTAAATCTAAAGTGAGTCTCTTGCAGGCATGATATAAATGGGTCTTGTTTTGTATTCATTCAGTCACTCACTCTATTTCTTTTGATTGTGGAATTTGGTCCATTTACATTTAAAGTAATTATTGATAGGTATGTGCTTATTGCTATTTTGTTAATTGTTTTCTGGCTGTTTTTGTAGTTCCTCTCTGTACCTTCTTCTCTTGTTCTCTTCCTTTATGGTTTGATGAATTTCTTTAATGGTATCATTATATTTCTTTATCTTTGTGATCTGCTATAGATTTTTGCTTTGTAGTTACCATGAGGCTTACATATAACAATTTATATCTATAACAGTCTATTTTAAATTGATAACTTAAGTTTAATCCCCTTGTAAAGCTCTACATTATTGCTCTCCCGCCATGTTGTATATTTTCAATGTCACCTTTTACACATTTTTGTCTTGTGGAATCCTTAACTAGTTATTGTAATCATAGTTATTTTTACTACTTTTGTCTTTAACCTTCATACTAGCTTTATAAGTGATTAATCTACTACCTTTACTATATCTTTACCTTTCCAGTGAGATTTATTCTTTCATATGTGCTCTTGTTACTAATTTGCACCCTTTCTTTTCATCTTAAAGAAGTCACTTCAACATTTCTTATAAGGCCAGTTTAGTGGTGATGAATTCCTTTAGCATTTGCTTGTCTGAAAACTCACTCTTTCTCTCACTTCTGAATGACAGCTTTGCTGAGTAGAGTATTTTGGTTGGCAGTTTTTCTTTCAGCACTTTGAATATATTGTGCCACTCCCCTCTGGCCTGCAACGTTTCTGCTGAAAAATCTGGTGACAGTCTAATGTGGGTTACCTTGTATGTAACAAGTTATCTTTCTCTTGCTGCTTTTAATAGTCTCTCCTTGTCTTTAACTTTTGACATTTTAACTATAATGTGTCTGTGTGGGTCTATTTGGGTTCATCTTCTTTGGAACTCTCTGGGTTTCCTGGATCTGGATGTCTGTTTCCTTCCCAAGTTAGGGAAGTTTTCAGCCATTTTTTCTTCAAATAAGATTCCTGCCCCTTTATTCTCTCTTTGCCTGGGACTTATGTTGTCCCATAAGTCTTAACTTATCTTCACTTTTTTCATTCTTTTTTCTCCTTGCTGCTCTGATTGGGTGAGTTCCACTGCCTTACCTTCGAGTTGACTGATCCTTTCTTCTGTCTCATCTAGTCTGCTGTTGAACCCTTCCAATATATTTTTCAGTTTATTTATTGTGTTCCTTAGTTCTGTCACTTATATTTGGTATTTTCTTATTTTCTATCTCTTTGTCGAAGTTCTCACCATGTTCACCCATTCTTTTCCCCACTTCAGTGAACATCTTTATGACCATTAGTTTGAACTCTTTATCAGATAAATTACTAGTCTCCATTTCATTAAGGTTCTTTCTGAGGTTTTACCTTGTTCTTCCATTTGGAACATACTTCTTTGTTCCTTTGTTTTGCTTGACTCTCTGTGTTGGTTTCTATACAGGAGATAAAACAACCACCTCTCCCAATCTTGAAAGAGTGGCTTCATGTACAAAATGAGCCTTGTCATTCAACCTTCCTCAGCTCTTACTTGTCTCTCCAACTTTTGTGCTTGTCCATGCAGGCTATCATATTTTTAATAGTTCCCAGTGTTTGAGGAAGTGCCAAGACATGTTGGTGTTGCAAAGGGAAGGATCTCAGCACTGAGTTTTAGGCTGACTAGAAGCCTGACTCACAGGCATCAGCTTTTAAAAGTGTGAAAATGTACATAGTCCTGTGGCACTGCAAGTATAATCCCCACTGGCCACTAGAACCAGGTATCCTGGAGGTGTGTGGCAGCCACAGAAATCAGGGCTCTGACAAGTGCATAAGTTCTTGTCTGGGTGATGCCAGCAAGCTGGAGCAAGGCAGAGGGAAAGCACCAAGATGGCATCCACAGCCTATGTTCCTTGAGAGCAGCTCCATAAGCCACTAAATGTGTGCCAAACTTGAAGCCTGCCCCTCAGGCCAAAGCACTAGAACAAGCAGAGGCCTCCTTCACAGAAAGACGGGGAAGTATGTCCTCAGTCTGCTTATGTGCAGTGCCCTGGGTGTGGTGGCCTGCCAAGAACCATCTCACTGATTGCCACAGTCCCATGGGACCCAGGAATGCAAATCTCCCATCGCCACCAGAGCCAGGCAATGAAGGGCCATCCCCTAGGCAGCAGCTCCAAAAACCAGGGCCCCAGGCATGTGTAAAGCTCCCCTCCAGGAGATGCTGGTGCTGTGCAGCACAGCAGAGGGTGAGCACCAAGATAGTGCCCACCCTCTGAGTTCTGGAAAGAATTACAGTCAGCCCCAAGATGGGTATTTAATTAGAAGCCTGCCCTCAGGCTGCATCATGATGACTAGCTAATAAGCCTCCTTCACAGAAAGACTGAGCTCCTGGGGGTGGTATCTGTTTAAGAACTCTCTCCATTGGCTACAGTCCTGTGGGACCCACAACTGTAAGCCCTACTGGCCACCAGACCCAGGTGATATAGTGGTCTCCCCTGGCGGTAGCCACAAAAATAGGGACACCAGATGCATGTAAAAACTCCCTTCCAGGAGATTCTGGTGCTCTGGAGCATGGCAAAGGGAGAGCGTGAGATGGTGCCTACCAGTCTCCATCCCGGGAGGATGTTCAGGCAGGCTCCTACGTATGTGTATTAGATTCGATGCCCGCCCCTCAGGCTGATTTTTTAATATGAGCAGGTGAGCCTTCTCCACTTTAAGTCTGGGCACAAATGGCTGCCTCTGAGCTGGGCCTTGGGGTGGGTGAGTCCAAATGTGAGACTCTAAGACCTTGAAGGGTGGTTTTTCTGGTCACTAGAGTCTTGTGGGTCTTGGGACATGAGTCCCATTGGTTTTCAAAGTTAGATGTTTTGGAGATTCATCTCTCAAGTGCATGTCTTAGAAGTTGGGATGCCTGATGTGAGGTTCAAACCCTTCATGCCTCAGAGAGAAGCTCTGGGTTTTGAATTTCCTTTCGGTGTAGGACACTGAGCCTGGGGTGGGGTTTAAGGTTAAATTGTGTGCCAGCTTCTCCTACCTGCTTTGATGTGGTTTTCCTCTCATTTGTGGGATGTGTAGTATTCACTCAGCCAGGCTTTAGGTTTTACTTTTTTTAGGGGAAATTTTTCCATATGTAGCTGTAGACTCAATGTGTTCAGGGGAGGAGGTGAGTTCAGGATCTTACTCCATTACCCTCTTGAGTCAGAACTCCAGGACTTATAACTAAAAGTTTGTACCTTTTGACCACCTTCACCATTTCACCCCTGTCTTGAAACCACCATTCTGTTCTCCAAGTTTGGTGTTTCCTTTTTTAGATTCCACATGTAAGTGAGATCATGCAGTATTTATCTTTCTCTATCTGACATTTCATTTAGCATAATGAAATATGGACCTTAAGACCCACTCATGTTGTCACAAATGGCAGAAGTTCCTTCTTTTTTATGGCTGAATAATATTCTATTGGGTGTATATACCACATTTTTTTATCCATTTGTCTATTGATGGACACTTAGGTTGTTTCCATATCCTGGCCATTGTAAATAATGTTGCAACAAACATGGGGGTGCAGATATCATTTTGAGACAATGACTTTGTTTTCTTTGTATAAATACCCAGAAGTAGAATTGCTGGACCATATGGTAGTTCTGTTAATTTTTTTGTAAACTCCATACTGTTTTTCATAGTGACTGCATCAATTTACATTCCCACCACAGTTCACAGGTTTCCCTTTTCTCCACATCCTTGCCCACACTTGTTATTTCTCGTCTTTTTGATGATAGTTATTCTAACAGGTATGAGGTAATATCTTACCGTGGTTTTTGATTTGCATTTCCCTAATGATTAGTGATGTTGAGTACCTTTTCAGGTACCTGTTGATCTTGTGTGTCTTCTTTGGAAAAATGTCTGCTCAGATCCTCTGCCCATTTTTCAATTGGATTTTTCCTTTTGCTATTGAGTTATATGTATTCTTTACATATTTTGGATATTAACCCCTTCTCCAGTATATGGTTTGCAAATATCTTCTCCCAATTGTTAGGTTGTCTTTTCATTATGTTGATGGTTTCCTTTACTGTACAGAAGCTTTTTAGTTTGATGTAGTCCTACTTGTTTGTTTTTCTTTTGTTGCCTTTGATTTGATGTCAAATCCATGAAATCATTGCCAAGACTGATGTCAAGGGTAGCATGTCTTAAAGAAGTTCTCTCTGACCATTCTTTCTAAATAACCTCACCTTGTCACTCTCTATTGCCTTATCCTGCTTTATTTTTCTTTGTAGCACTAATCACTACCTGGTGTTTTATGCTCCCTTTCCTGCCCCTGGTAGGAAAACTTCTCGAGGGCTGGGGCTTCATCTTATACACCTGTCTCTCCATTACCTATAGCAGTCTCTGAAAGATCATAGAAATGTCAAAATTACTTGCTTAATGAACGAAAGAACAGTTCCCATAATAAGCCAACGAGGCAAGAGATTCTGGGGTGGCGATGGAGGCAGACTAGTCTAAGACATACTTTTCTTTATGAGTCTATTAATTTTATGTTGAACTTGTACAACAGATAAATAGGAAATTTCCCCCCTCATTGCCTCTTCTCCTTTTTTTGTAAATAAGACAATATATCCTAGACATCGCTATTGATCTGAGTAATGAAAGTAAAAGGTAAACTTGAGGTAATTATCTAATTCAAAATACAGGTATATTTGTCATTTCAACTATCTGAATATTCATAAATTTTTTTTAGGGAGGCTTCAAATATTTCAACAGTGGCTCTGGGTTGCCTTGTAAATACTACCTTGGAAAAGAGGACATATATTAATTAACATGCTCTTTCACCTCCCGCTCCCCTTGTATGTATTTTACCAGTTTCCTTTCACCCAGGATTCAGCCATTGAAAGAGAGAGGCTCCTCCCTGTTTGGAAATTTACTTGATATTTTCATTCCTATTAAAAGCAGTGATCCTGAGGTTACATAATGAGTCACTTAGGAACTGAGACAAAACATGGATGTAGGCTGCCTACTGTTTAATCTGGACATAAAACCTGACATTTAACAAAGTCTTATTTTTAATTTTCCCCTCTCACAGCAATTAGTCTGTAACAGGGCTATCAGTGTTCTTATTATAGGTGAACTGCAATTTTCTCTGTCCTTGAATTTGATGGTGGATCTGTGCTAGATAGATGAAAAGCAGTCCTGAGCCAAGATGAGGCTGGCAAATCTGGGGATGTGCACCCCTACCTCCTACCACCCATAGAGTCATGGGTCTCCGGAGGAAGAGGACAGCCATCTGAACTGAACAATATCTGTAGGAGTATTTTTCTGGTAATAATTTAAAATTTTCATAAGATGTTTTTTATATAATTCTTAAAGACAGGATCCAGATTTCAAAGATGTCATACATCTACAATGGGCCTCAGAATACCAAGACCCGGGGGTGCATCTTTACTCTTTTCTGTGGCAAGAAGTGTTTCCATGGAGACATTTGAACATCACTGGAAGATATCACTGTGTTCCAGAAGTTGGGTCCAAAGCATAACTGTACCTGAATTTCCACTTTGAAGGGTTATCCCACTCAAAGCTTTGAGTTAGCGTTTACATAAAATTATAAAATACTTACATGATGTCTGCAAATTAAAAAGCAGCTAGAACAGGTAACATTTCGTCAAAAGGCATTTTAGACAGTTTAGGGCTTGGAGATACAGTGCAGAGCTTCTTAAATAGTGCTTCTTTAGAATCCCAGTGTGCAATACATTGGACAAATGGGTTTAAATTTAATGCTGGATGCTGGCATTTTCTTCAGCGTAAAGAAAATAGTCAGAGGATAAAATATTTGGAATTTTAAAGTTATTTTCAATCACTTTTTCATAAACTCTTGGTCATGTTAATCATTTCTTTATCTACTATTAAGTGTTATCATGTGACTAACGGACATATTAAATTACTTTTAGTGATTGTTATTATTACATAACCTAATTGTAAATGTGTTACCCATTAATTTGATGGAATTAAATAGATGTGTATTTCACAAAACTACACTGACTTCCAGAAACTGTCCTGCCTGAACAAGTTTGAGAAATGACTTATCAAGTCCAGTTACCTTGTTTTATGATTAAACTCAGATATTATATGGAAATAAGGTCACAGCAAAAAACATTAGACTAGAACCTGGGTCTTCCACCTCATAGTAATCTGTTTCTTTTATTTCACTTGATATTTTTGTGGACTACAGAGATGTTTATTTCTTATGCTAGATGTCAAACCTATGGTGAATTTTAGCCTTTTGCGCATAGTAAAAGGGAAAACACACACAGCTACATTTGCCCTAATTGACAATTGTGCCTTCTCTGGAGAATTTGTAGATGCAAAAGTGAGTGCAGTTTAGACCTAGTAGCATGCTTATAAAAGTCAAAATAAAGCAAGGATAACCATCCATGGACACAAGAAGAAAAGAACATTCTCACATCCCCAAGTATCCACATGTGCTGTGACATTTGACTACAAGAATAATCAAGACAGCCAGGAGGAAAGAAGATAAAGGCCACCAATGAGTACTTTGGTTTCCCAAATTAGAGACAGTAATCTCCAATTTTTAAAAAGGTGAAGGATGTCTGCACAGAATTTTGGAGCATATGACAAAGATTAGGATCCGAGATGGACTAGAGCTCACATTCGTCTTGATCTCTAAGTCCCTCTTTGACCTTTTCCCCAGCAACTTCACAGGGGAAAGCACCACCTGCAGCAGACAGGGTGACATTTGTGGTCAACCTTAGTGCTGGGACCAAACGAGAGCAAGGTCACCTGGCTCCAGTGGGGAGCTGCCATGGACTAGTTTTGCAAAGGAAGGCAGTTCGGCTCTCTGGGCTTCCATTTCTACATGGGGAAAAAAATGTGTTTTTGAAACATCTCTGCCAGCTCTACAATCTAGAAAGAGATTAAAAGGATGTCTTCTCATCTCTGTTTCCCAAAGATACTTTATCATCTTCTTCTGGCTTGGGACAACAGAATCTATTGTTTACTGAATTCAGATAATCAGTCAATGTTTAAGGGTAGTGAGTATGCTCATGCCTCTGTTAATGAAAAAGAACCCCAAAGATACATTTATTGATCAGAAATTTAATGTGTTGTTGTCAGTGCCATTGAGTCTATTCCACATCCTGGCAAACCTGTGGACAGCAGAGTGGAACCCTGCTGAGTCTTTTTGCGCCATCCTCTCCCCTTCTGGTGCTGTATCAGACAATACCCACTGCTATTCATAGGGTTTTCATGGCCAATTTTTTTGGAAGTGGGTGACCAGGTCCTTCTTCCTAGTTTGCCCTAGTCTGGAAGCTCTGCTGACACCTGTCCCCCATGGGTGACCCTGCTGATATTTGAAATTTAGTTTACCAAAAGTAAAATATTACTAGATTATACTACATTCTAGGGATTCATAAAAGTTGCATTAAATGCTAACTGAATTAATATCATCTGTTTGGGGGAAGCAAACAATGCGAGCTGGCAATCTTGGGACAGAGAGACGGGTTACATTAAGTAAAGGAGTGTCTGTATTATGTGCAATACTAACAGCTGATGTTTGAGCGTCTATAATGTGTTAGAGACTTTGCATACGTTCCTTCTCTCTCAAGCCAGAAAATATTGTTTTCTTTTCAGCTGAAAAAACCGAGTCTCACAACTCAGCTCAAGCCCAGGTCTGGGTGGCCCCCAAAGCCCGTTCCACCTACACACTGCCTCCCCTGCCCAGAGGGGAAGTGGGAATAGGGGCTGGGAGGAAATCTAGAAAGAGAAGAGGAAGAGCGATGGTGGGCAAAGGAGGCTCCAAATTTCAAAACCTAAAGGAAACAGATGACTTTACTCCCTGTACCTCCCAAAAATTGATCTCTAACAGTACAAATGCGATTCCATGAATGCCGCCTGCCCCACCAAGTATCTCCCCACTTGCTTATAGATGTCCAATGTAGAGTGAATGGCATTAGAGATTAAAGGTGTAAAATGGAAATAAAGGTTGGTATTTGGATGAACGATATCAGAACCTTCCCTGTTTTACCATAGAAAAGGCAATGACTTTTTAAAAAATTTGACACAAGAAAAATGTACAAATAGAAGATAAAACTTGAAAATTACAACTTTGTCTAGTTCAAACTTATGAGCAGCTGAGAGTGGCTACTGGGAGCTACACAGGGATTTGATGATTCAGGCCTGTGGACTGTGCAACTTTGCTGACATGATGTGTTAATTTTGAGTTGAACATTTATCAAAAAAGGTTTTAAAATAGAATTTCATTCCTAGAATATCTATTAATCAGGGTTTCACTGTATTCCCAATGTTCTCGGAGCTGTGGGGAATATTAAAGGAGCAATCAGAAATTAAATTCGGTGCTTTCTTCTGCTCAGCAGGAAGAATTTAACTACGGTGATTACATAATCTCTGATTTTTCTCAGAGTCCCCTTATAGAGACTCAGGTTTGATAAAATTCTGATTAACAGTTCAGTGTGTTTGGGAATCCAAAGACCCAGTGGTAAAATGAAGTCTGTCCAAACCCCCCTCCCTGAATTATTATAGGAACAATTAATTTCTATTGAGACTAAAGAGTAAAGGGGAATAGCTGGCACATTAATTCAGCTTTATACACTTCAATGAAAAAGTTATTTTTTTTCCTGATTCATTGGTATTTATTGCTTAAAGATGTGAAAAATAAAAAAGAAACACATCAAAGCAAAAATATCTTTATAGTGGCCTTTCATTCCTCAGTTTAGCTTATTTTTTATACTAAAAACAGCAATAATTACATGTTTCTCTTCCTCCATCTGATGTGTTTAGAATGTGTTCCATAAAAGTAAGAAGTGCTAAGTTTAATAATTTAAACTTGGAATATTTTCAGTATTTTTGCCTCAAAAAAAACCCCCACTTCATTTAACTAGCAGCTCATTAATGCCTGGGATCTTCACCTTTTCTCTTTTTATTTTTTGTGTTTTATCCTTCTCGCTGTTTACTAACCTAAGAGGCCAGTCTGAGAGGAGCGAAATGGGGGAGGGAGATTCTTGCCAGCCCCTTTGGTTCTCCGGGGTAGAAAAATGGTAAGATCTTCCTCTCTCACCCTGAAGATCAGAGATCCCTGAAGGGCATCCCTGAAGAATCACATATTAGCAGGACTAACTAACAGCATAGCAGGGTTGAGTCAGCAGCCAGATAATAGGAGGCCGAGGGTTTAGAGACTGAAGCCCAAGCGTGTGTAACTGATGGCCATTTTCCATCATCATAGCTAAGCTGAAAAATTCAGTAAGCATTTGGCTGTATTTTACTACACTATGTTTCAAAGAATAGTGGCTTTATGGATCTAATCAATTAAGCAAGATTTATTTTTTTATTATTTTTTTTAAATATTGGCACCTGTTGCCAATCTTCTTTTTTTTTCCTGCTTCTTTCTTTTCCTGCTTTTTTCTCCCCAAATCCCGCCAGTACATAGCTGTATATTTTAATTGTGGATCCTACTAGTTGTGGCATGTGGGACGCTGCCTCAACATGGCCTAATGAGTGACGCCATGTCCACACCCAGGATCCGAACCCTGGGCTGCTGATGTGAAGTGCACGAACTTAAACACTCAGCCACGGGGCCAGCCCCGCAAGATTTATTTTTAAATCCAACAAATATTGAAATTTCCCATGGGCCAGGCCCTGGGTTTGTGCGCTCAAATACATTATCTTGTTTAATTCTTATAATAAGAAATATTTGAACATGTATTAAGGTGATAGGAGCTTAATAGTAAAGTAGAATGAGATAAAACTGCACGCAAGTTAGGAATTTGATTATTTTCTTAAAGCCAGAAAGGTGAGAATTCCCAGATGTCCAGCAAAGGACATGGAGAATACTAGCCACCATCACAGGCTATAGGCTGGAAATTGTGGACAGAATATGCAGGTACAGGAGTTCCTCATGCTTTTCCCATTATGTGGAGAGGCCTACTTGAGCTGGAAGCAACTGGACACATCAAGGATCCCACCTCCAGTAAGGAGCCCTACTGTTATTCTCTCATTTTGTCAGACAAACATGCAAATGGCTATGTAGATAGGGGGCGAACAATGTAAAGTTTGGGTGCCAACAGCCCAACATCTGGAGACAAGAGAGAAATTGAAATCATGTGCAGCCCCTCCCATTGGCCATGGGGGTGGGGAGGCCCTGACCCATCTAATTCTAACTCACTGTCTATGTGTTCATTAACCAGGCAATCCTGTTTGACTCAACACATCATAAACCTGCATAGATTTTCCTTTTGTTCCTTTCTATGATCCATCATAGTTTTGCAAACTTTGGTATTCACAAGAACTTCCATATAGGTTTGCATATATAAAGCCATGTTTACTGGATTTGGTACTGTGTCCTTCCAAACTGCAACTGTGAACATCACGGATGAGGAGAAGAGGAAGAGAATGCACACAAGGTGGGCCAGGCACCATTTAAGCAGTACCTAATACCCCACGGTGGTTGTTATCTCCTTGCCAACTGGAAGTCAGAATGAGTATTAACTTGCCCAGGTCACATCACTAGTGATGCAGCAGGAATTTGAACCAAGTCTATGTATCTCAAAAGCCCAAATTCTTTCTAATTTCCATTTTTCCTAGGCAGGTGGGCATCGACCTGGGAGAAGTCACTTCAATGAAAGGAAGGAAAGGGATCTGCTTGGGGGTAGGAGGTAATCAGTAGGTGCTGCATAAAACAAGATGTGCGAAGTTAGACTTCACCACCTCACAATCTTGCCTTCAGCAGTCTTCACTGTTAACAGTCATCTCACGGGGCACCTTGGGAAGAGAGTTTGCTCTGGGTAGGTTTTCTGTGTATAAAATATCAACAGCCAAAAATGGATGTGTGGAATCACCTCACACATTACAATCCTTGAGAGCCACAATTTTCTTTGTTTCTCAGCAGGCCAAAGCAGTTTTAGGGTGTGTGGGGGTGTGTGTGTGTGTGATAACAGTAATAATTATAGTGGTATTAAGTAGATATAAGCAGCTGTGCTTTCATATTCTTACAGTTTAAGATGGAAAAATACCCACACCAGTAGAAGTCTTTTAAACTATTAAACTTTGATTTTAAATTTCCATACTGTAGAAGCAGAACAGACATTTTAAAAGAGGATAATAGGGGAGATCTTGTCAAGATGGCAGCATAGGCAGACTCTGGACTCACCTCCTGTCATGAAAACAATGAGGTTACAGCTATTCTTGGAAAGATTACCCCAGAGAGAGAACTGAAAACTGGATAAAAAGAGCCCCCACAACAAGGGACAGCCCTGACTGAGGTGGAAGAGGCAGAAATTCCTTCTGGAGAGAAAAAAAAGCCCACCCTCTTGAGCCGTGAAGCCTCACAGCCAGGTAGGAGCCACCCTAAGGTATGCAGCCCTCCCTGGAGGAGCGGGGCACCTGAGCAAGGGAGTGTTACCACGATAAGTGTCCTTCAGACTCAGCACAACTCAGGCCAAGTTCCTGCTATCTGGCTTGGCTGGCTATTACTATGATAGGGAATATGCCTAGAAAAGCTATCGACAAATAAGTGGAATAAAGCCACTCTTAAAGGGCCCACACACAAATTGACCCATCTCAGAAAGCAGCCTAAAATCACCAGAAATAAAGGTGCACAGTCCTTTGGTAGAAAGAGACTCACCTGGTAGGCTCTGGGTGTGTCTTGGTGAAAGGTGAGACCTCTCCAGAGACTAAGACATTGATGATGGCCATTGTTGTGACCCAGTACAAGCATGCTGACACAGACACTAACAGATGCCATTGGAGCTCTTCCCCTGGCCTGATTGCCCAGGGGTCTGTCACACCCACTAGGGCGCATACTTAATCCAGTTCAGCCAGGGCAGGCAGCCCACACTAGGGATCAGCCCCACTCAACAACAAGCCCTCAGGCTACTTATTGGCCTTCATAGACTGGCTGCCTTGATCCTCTGCAGGCAGGCGAGTGTGTCCACTTCTGTGGGGCAGGGCCTATGTGAGGAGCAGGTGAAGTGTAGGGGGTGTTGGTGGAGCGTATGGGGGCCTCTGCAGTGGGGCAACGAGGTATGCTCCGGGGGCTGGGACATGTGCACAGGCCAGAACTGTCTTGACAGTGTGTGTGGACCTGTGTGGGGGGGTGGGGCTTATCAGTGGCAAAAGACCTGTGCTTCACAAACAGCCACAAAAGGTATTGGCCCCTGAAAAATTTGGGTACCTGAAAAAAGCCTGAAAAAATTGGGTGCTCTCATGCCAAGGGCCAGCCCCACTCAGCTGCAATCCTGAGAGAGCTGACAACAGCTCTGGAAAAAGAAGAACAAACAAAGCCCAAAATCACTAGAAGGAAGGAAATAATAAAAATCAGAGCAGAAATAAATGAAATAGAGACTGAAAAAAACAGTAGGAAAAAATCAATGAAACCAACAGCTGGTTCTTTGAAAAGATAAACAAAATTGACAAGCCTTTAGCTAGACTCACCAAGAAAAAAAGAGAGACATCTCAAATGTATAAAATCTGAAATGAAAGAGGAGAAATTACAATGGACACCTAAGAAATACAAAAGATCATAAGAAAATACTATGAAAAGCTATATGCCAACAAATTAGATAATCTAGAAGAAATGGATAAATTCTTTTTTTTTTTATTAATGTTATGATAGATTACAACCTTGTGAGATTTCAGTTGTACATTTTTGTTAGTCATGTTGTGGGTACACCACTTCCCCCTCCGTGCCCTCCCCCCACCCCCCCTTTTCCCTGGTAACCACCGATCAGATCTCCTTCTCAATATACTAATTTCCACCTATGAGTGGAGTCATATAGAGTTCGTCTTTCTCTGACTGACTTATTTCGCTTAACATAATGCCCTCGAGGTCCATCCACGTTGTTGTGAATGGGCCAATTTCATCTTTTTTTATGGCTGAGTAGTATTCCATTGTGTATATATACCACATCTTCTTTATCCAATCATCAGTTTCTGGGCATGTAGGCTGGTTCCACGTCTTGGCTATTGTAAATAATGCTGCGATGAACATAGGGGTGTAACGGACTCTTGAGATATCTGATATCAGGTTCTTAGGATAGATACCCAGTAATGGGATGGCTGGGTCATAGGGTATTTCTATTTTTAACTTTTTGAGAAATCTCCATACTGTTTTCCATAGTGGCTGTACCAGTTTGCATTCCCACCAACAGTGTATGAGGGTTCCTCTTTCTCCACAACCTCTCCAACATTTGTCGTTCTTGGTTTTGGATGTTTTTGCCAATCTAACGGGGGTAAGGTGATATCTTAGTGTAGTTTTGATTTGCATTTCCCTGATGATTAGCGATGATGAACATCTTTTCATGTGTCTATTGGCCATATTCATATCTTCTTTTGAGAAATGTCTGTTCATGTCCTCTGCCCATTTTTTGATCGGGTTGTTTGTTTTTTTGTTGTTAAGCAGTGTGAGTTCTTTGTATATTATGGAGATTAACCCTTTGTCGGATAAGTGGCTTGTAAATATTTTTTCCCAATTAGTGAGCTGTTTTTTTGTTTCAATCCTGTTTTCCCTTGCCTTGAAGAAGCTCTTTAGTCTGATGAAGTCCCATTTGTTTATTCTTTCTATTGTTTCCCTCAACTGAGGAGTTACAGTGTCCGAAAAGATTCTTTTGAAACTGATGTCAAAGAGTGTACTGCCTATATTCTCTTCCAAAAGACTTATTGTCTCAGGCCTAATCTTTAGGTCTTTGATCCATTTTGAGTTTATTTTGGTGTGTGGTGAAAAAGAATGGTCGATTTTCAGTCTTTTGCATGTGGCTGTCCAGTTTTCCCAGCACCATTTGTTGAAGAGACTTTCTTTTCTCCATTGTAGGCCCTCTGCTCCTTTGTCGAAGATTAGCTGTCCATAGATGTGTGGTTTTATCTCTGGGCTTTCAATTCTGTTCCATTGATCTGTGGACCTGTTTTTGTACCAGTACCATGCTGTTTTGATCACTGTAGCTTTGTAGTATGTTTTGAAATCGGGGATTGTGATTCCACCGGCTTTGTTTTTCTTGCTCAGGATTGCTTTAGCAATTCGCGGTCTTTTGTTCCCCCATATGAATTTTAGGATTGTTCGTTCAATTTCTGTGAAGAATGTTCTTGGGATTCTGATTGGGATAGCATTGAATCTGTATATTGCTTTAGGTAGTATGGACATTTTAACTATGTTTATTCTTCCAATCCATGTGCAAGGAATGTTTTTCCATCTCTTTATGTCATCGCCTATTTCTTTCAAGAAAGTCTTGTAGTTTTCATTGTATAGATCCTTCACTTCCTTGGTTAAGTTTATCCCAAGGTATTTTATTCTTTTCGTTGCGATTGTGAATGGGATAGAGTTCTTGAGTTCTTTTTCTGTTAGTTTATTGTTAGTGTATAGAAATGCTACTGATTCATGCACGTTAATTTTATACCCTGCTACTTTGCTGTAGTTGTTGATTATTTCTAATAGTTTTTCTGTGGATTCTTTGGGGTTTTCTATGTATAAGATCATGTCGTCTGCAAACAACAAGAGTTTTACTTCTTCGTTACCTATTTGGATTCCTTTTATTTCTTTTTCCTGCCGAATTGCTCTGGCCAGCACCTCCAGTACTATGTTGAATAGGAGTGGTGAAAGTGGGCACCCTTGTCTTGTTCCTGTCCTCAGAGGGATGGCTTTCAGCTTTTGTCTATTGAGTATGATGTTGGCTGTGGGTCTATCATATATGGCCTTTATTATGTTGAGGTACTTTCCTTCTATACCCATTTTACTGAGAGTTTTTATCATAAATGGGTGTTGGATCTTGTCGAATGCTTTCTCTGCATCTATTGAGATGATCATGTGGTTTTTGTTTTTCATTTTGTTGATGTAGTGTATCACGTTGATTGACTTGCGGATGTTGAACCATCCCTGTGTCCCTGATATAAATCCCACTTGATCATGGTGTATAATCTTTTTGATGTATTGCTGTAATCGGTTTGCCAAAATTTTGTTGAGGATTTTTGCATCTATGTTCATCAGTGATATCGGCCTGTAGTTCTCCTTCTTTGTGTTGTCCTTGTCAGGTTTGGGGATCAGAGTGATGTTGGCTTCATAGAATGTGTTAGGGAGTTCTCCATCTTTCTCAATTTTCTGGAACAGTTTGAGGAGAATAGGTATTAAGTCTTCTTTGAATGTTTGGTAGAATTCTCCAGAGAAGCCGTCTGGTCCTGGACTCTTGTTTTTGGGGAGGTTTTTGATTACCGTTTCTATTTCCTTACTTGTGATTGGTCTATTCAGATTCTCCATTTCTTCCTGATTCAGTTTGGGGAGATTGTAGGAGTCTAGGAATTTGTCCATTTCTTCCAGGTTGTTCAATTTGTTGGCATATAGTTTTTCATAGTATTCTCTTATGATCTCTTGTATTTCATTGGTATCTGTTGTGATTTCTCCTCTGTCATTCCTGATTTTATTAATTTGCGATTTCTCTCTTCTTTTCTTGGTGAGTCTGGCTAGGGGTTTGTCAATTTTGTTAATTCTTTCGAAGAACCAACTCTTTGTTTCATTGATCCTTTCTATTGTCTTTTTTGTTTCAATATCGTTTATTTCTGCTCTTATTTTTATTATTTCCCTCCTTCTACTGACTCTGGGCTTTGTTTGTTCTTCTTTTTCTAGTTCCGTTAGGTGTCGTTTGAGGTTGCTTACGTGAGCTTTTTCTTGTTTAGTGAGGTGAGCCTGTATTGCGATGAATTTCCCTCTTAGGACTGCTTTTGCTGCATCCCAAATGATTTGGTATGTCGTGTTCTCATTTTCATTTGTCTCCAGATAATATTTGATTTCTTCTTTAATTTCTTCAATGATCCATTGTTTGTTGAGAAGCGTGTTGTTTAGTCTCCACATTTTTGCACCTTTCTCTGCTTTTTTCTTGTAGTTGATTTCTAGTTTAATAGCATTATGATCAGAAAAGATGCTTGATATTATTTCAACTCTCTTGTATTTATTGATGTTTGCTTTGGTTCCCAAAATATGGTCAATCCTTGAGAATGTTCCATGTGCACTTGAGAAGAATGTGTAACCTGCTGTTTTTGGATGACGTGTTCTATATATATCTATTAAGTCCATCTGGTCTAATTTTTCATTTAATTCTATTATTTCCTTGTTGATTTTCTGTCTGGATGTTCTGTCCATTGGTGTTAATGGTGTGTTGAGGTCCCCTACTATTATTGTATTGTTGTTGATGTCTTCTTTTAGTTCTATTAAGAGTTGCTTTACAAATTTTGGTGCTCCTGTGTTGGGTGCGTATATATTTATAAGTGTTATGTCTTCTTGGTGGAGAGTCCCTTTTATCATTATATACTGTCCCTCTTTATCTTTCTTTATCTGTTTTGCTTTGAAATCTACCTTGTCTGATATTAGTATAGCGACACCTGCTTTCTTTTGTTCATTATTAGCTTGGAGTATTGTTCTCCATCCCTTCACTCTGAGTCTGTGTTTGTCTTTGGGGCTGAGGTGTGTTTCCTGGAGGCAGCATATTGTTGGATCTTGTTCTTTGATACATCCTGCCACTCTGTGTCTTTTGATTGGGGAGTTCAATCCATTTACATTTAGAGTGATTATAGAGACGTGGGGGCCTACCACTACCATTTTGTGTCTTGTTTTCCGGTTTTCTTCAGTTTCCTTTGTTTCTCGTCCCATGGTTTAATCTGTTCTGATGTAGAGCTGCTACTCTCTGTTGTTGTCCTTCTACTTATCTCCTCTGCTCTTGGTTTTGTAGCCCCTTTCCTTTTTTGGATTTTTCAGGAATGAGGGTTTTCCTGAGGATTTCCTGAAGAGGAGGTTTTGTGGCAATGAACTCCCTTAATTTTTGTTTATCTGGGAAAGTTTTTATTTCTCCATCGTATTTGAAGGATATTTTCGCTGGGTAGAGAATTCTCGGCTGTAGATTTTTGTCCTTCAGATTTTTGAATATATCATTCCACTCTGTTCTAGCCTGTAAAGTTTCTGCTGAGAAATCTGCTGATAGCCTGATGGGGGTTCCTTTGTAGGTTAGTTTCTTTTGCCTGGCTGTCCTTAATATTTTCTCCTTGTCGTTGACTTTTGCTAGCTTCACTACTATATGCCGTGGAGTTGGTCTTCTTGCATTGATAAAGTTTGGAGATCTATTGGCTTCTGTCACCTGAAGATCCATCTCCCTCACCAGATTTGGGAAGTTCTCAGCCATTATTTCTTTGAATAGGTTTTCTGCCCCTTTCTCCTTCTCTTCTCCCTCTGGTATACCTATAATCCTTACGTTGCATCTCCTAATTGTGTCTGATAATTCTCGGAGAGTTTCTTCATTTCTTTTAAGTCTTGCTTCTCTCTCCTCCTCTGCCTGCAACAATTCTATATTGCCATCTTCCAAATTGCTAATTCTTTCCTCCATATTATCGGCCCTACTGTTCAGAGCATCTAGATTTTTCTTAATCTCCTCTATTGTGTTCTTCATTTCCAATATTTCTGTTTGGTTCTTCTTTATCGTATCAAACTCTTTTGTGACATAGCTCCTGAACTCGTTGAGTTGTCGGTCAGAATTCTCTCTTAACTCATTGAGAATCTTAATGATGGCTGTTTTGAAGTCATCATCATTTAGGTTATATATCTCATTTTCTTTGGGATTGTTTTCTGTGTATTTGTTACTTTCTTTCTGTTCTGGAGATTTAATGTATTTTTTCATATTGCTTGATGTTGTTGATTTGTGCCTCCGCATGGAGATAGAGTTTAGTTGCTCCTTTCACTTGTTTCAGCTGCTGCGGTGGGGGGAGCAGCTGTTTATACTTCACCAACCAGGAACCCTGTCCGTAGTTGCTAACTGGGCCTGGGCCCCTCTTCGTAGCCACAGTGGCCCTTTGGATTCCCTCCTCTGCCGTGGGGGCCGTCACAGGGGGGCTTCAGGCTGCAGGTGCCTACTGTTGCAGCCCACCTAGATGTGCTCTCTCCTTGGGGTCTGCAACGGTGTTATGGGCTTTTCCAGCGGCCAGGGGTGGGATCACTTATATTTGTCGCTCCGTTGCTGTCGGCACCCACCGAATCTCACTTGTCCTCTGTGGGTCGCAGGAGAGCTATTGGCATCTTCTACAGTCTGTGGTTAGTACACCTAGCTATGCTGCTTTTGCCCTGGGGTCTTCCGGCCTTGTGGCTGGCGGCTGGGTGCCTTCTACTGGTGCTGTGCAGAGGCTTTTCCTAAGGCTGCTGTGAGCCTGTAGGGTTTCCCCCTAGGCTACTAAGCTGGGTCTCTGGAACTCTCTCCAGCCCCAGTCCTCTCCGAGATCTCCGGCAATCCCTAGTCTCACGGGGCGGGCAACGGCAGCTGGGGGTTGCCCCGCCCTCTGGGCTTCTCTCCGGGCCTCTCCCGGGAGCCCTGAATGCTGGGCGTGGCCCCTCTGCTAATGGCAGACAGAGAGTTTTGTCTGCTGCCTGGCGGAACTCTGGCGCTTCCCCTCTGGGTCGCAGAACCGGCCTTTGAAAGTTCCCCCAGCCCCGGTCCTCTCCAAGATCTCCAGCAATCCCTAGTCCCACGGGGCGGGCAACGGCAGCTGGGAGACCTCTGTACCCTCCGTGACTCTCTCTGGGACCCTCCGGGCGCCCCGAGCACCAGGCTGGGTCTCCCCGCCAATGGCGGGGAGAGACTCTCCCTGCGGGCTCAGGTGTGCAACTCCAAAGTTTCCCTCTGCGTTTAGGAGTAATTGCCGGGGGTTTAGGTATGGTTCTGGTCACCTGTTTCCACTGTCGCTCCTCTGTTGTGTTCTCGCTCCTGCCCTAGATGTGTGTGGATCCTCTGGGGGCATCCGTTGGAAGAAAGCCGCTTGCGGGTACTAGGCTGCCCGTCGGGGTCAGAGAGTTTTCACCTATTTCCACATCCTCCCGGAGGAAAGTCCGTCCGCCTTCCGATGTATAGTCACGTGGGTGTCTCAGACTTCCTGAGATGCTGTCTGGATATCCTTTGTCAAGCGATAAGTGTCCAAATAATTGTAGACTCGAAGGGCAAGAGACAAAGAGGACTACTCACGGCGCCATCTTGGATCTTCCCTCCAATGGATAAATTCTTAGAATCAAACAACCTTCCACAATTGAATCAAGAGGAAATAGATAATTTGAATAGACCAATCATCAGTAAGGAGATTGAAACAGTAATCAAAAACTTCCCAAAAAATTAAAATCCAGGGCTTCCCTGGTGAATTCTATCAAATGTTCAAAGAAGACCATATTTATAGCTATCCTTCTCAAACTCTTCCGAAAAATTGAAGGGGAGAGGAAGCTTCATAACTCATTTTACAAAGCCAACATTACCTGGATACCAAAACCAGACAAAGACACAACAAAAAAAAGACAGTTGCAGGCCAATATCACTGATGAACATCAATGCAAAAATCCTCAACAAAATGCTAGCAAATATAATAGAAAAATACATGAAAAAGATCATACACTATGATCAAGTGGGATTTATACCAGGGAGGCAGGGATGGTTCAACATCCGTAAATCAGTCAACGTGATGCACCACGTTAACAAAATGAAGAACAAAAATCACATGATCATCTCAATAGATGCAGAGAAAGCATTTGACAAGATACAAGATCTATTTATGATAAAAACTCTAAACAAAATGGGTATAGAAGGAAAGTATCTTAACATAATTGAGGCCATATATGACAAACCCACAGCTAATATCATTCTCAATGGAGAAAAACTGAAAGCTATCCCTCCAAGAACAGGAACCAGACAAGGATGCCCACTTTCATTACTCTTATTTAACATAGTATTGGAAGTCCTAGCCAGAGCACTCAGGCAAGAAAAAGAAATAAAAGAGATCCAAATTGGAAACGAAGAAGTGAAACTGCCATTATTTGCAGATGACATGATTTTACATATAGAAAACCCTAAAGAATCCACTAAAAAACTTGTAGAAATAACAAATGAATATGGTAAAGTTGCAGGATACTTTTTGTATCAACATACAAAAATCACTTGCATTTCTACACACTAACAAGTAAGTAGCAAAAAGAGAAATTAAGAATACAATCCCATTTACAATTGCAACAAAAAGAATAAAATACCTAGGAATAAACTTAACCCAAGAGGTGAAAGATCTGTACACCGAAAACTATAAAACACTGCTGAAAGAAATCAAAGATGACAGAAAGAAATGGAAAGATATTCCATGCTCTTGGATTGGAAGAATTAACATAGTTAAAATGTCCATACTTCCTAAAGCAATCTATAGATTCAACAGAATCCTTATCAAAGTTCCAACAACATTTTTCAGAGAAATAGAACAAAGAATCCTAAAATTTACACGGAACAACAAAAGACCCCAAATAGCCAAAGGAATCATGAGGAACAAAAAAACAAAGCTGGAGTTATTACACTCCCTGATTTCAAAACATCCTACAAAGCTACAGTGACCAAAACAACATGGTACTGGCGCAAAAACAGACACAAAGATCAATGGACTAGAATCAAGCACCCAGAAATAAACCAAGACATATATGGACAACTAATTTTCAATAAGGGAGCAAAGAACATACACTGGAGAAAAGAAAGTCTCTTCAACATATGGTGCTGGGCAAACTGGACAGCCACATGCAAAAGAATGAAAGTAGACTATTATCTTACACCATGCACAAAAGTCAACTCCAAATGGATTAAAGACTTGAATGAAAGATCTGAAACCATGAAACTTCTAGAAGAAAGCATAGGCAGTATGATCTTTGGCATCAATCTTAGTAGCATATTTTCAAGTACCATGTCTGACTAGACAAGGGAAACAATAGAAAAAATAAACCAATGGGACTACATAAAACTAAAAATATTCTTCACAGCAAAGGAAACCATCAAGAAAATGAAAAGACAATCTAGCAATTGGGAGAAGATATTTACAAACCATAGATCAGATAAAGGGTTAATATCCAAAATATACAAAGAACTCATACATCTCAACAACAAAAAAACTAACAACCCTGTTAAAAAATGGGCAAAAGATCTGAACAGACATTTTTCCAAAGAACATATACAGATGGCCAACAGGCACATGAAAAACTGTTCAACATCATTAACTATCAGGGAAATGCAAATCAACACTACAATGAGGTATCACATTACTCCAGTCAGAATGGCTATAATTAACAAGACAGGAAACGAAAAGTGTTGGAAAGGATGTGGAGGGAAAGGAAACCTCATACACTGCTGGTGGGAGTGCACACTGGTGGTATGGCAAACCACTATGGAAAACAATGTGGAGATTCCTCAGAAAATTAAGAAGAGAACTCCCATATGATCCAGCTATTCCCCTGCTAGGTATTTATCCAAAGAACTTGAAAACGTAAATGTATAAAGATACATGCACCCGTATGTTCATTGTGGCACTATTCACAATAGCCAAGATTTGGAAGCACCATAGGTACCCATCGAAGGATGAATGGATAAAGAAGATGTGGTATATATATACAATGGAATACTACTCAGCCATAAGAAATGATGAACTCTGGCCATTTGTGATAACTTGGATGGACCTTGAGGGTATTATGCTAAGTGAAATAAGTCAGAGGGAGAAAGTCAAATACTATATGACCTCACTCATAAGTAGAAGATAAAAACAACGACAAACAAACACATAGCAACAGAGATTGGTTTAGTGGTTACCAGAGGGGAAGAGGGGAGTGAGGATGGTGAAAGGGGTGATTAGGCTCAGGTGTATGGAGTAGACTGTAATTAGTCTTTGGGTGTGAACATGATGTAATCTACACAGAATTTGAAATGTATTATGATGTACACATGAAATTTATACAATGTTATAAACCAATGTTACTGCAATAAAAAATTAAAAAGATAAAATAGGATAATAAAATCATGACTCTCATAGAGACATAAAACAAACATATCAAAGGTTTTATTTAACTCATTAAAGAAGGAACCAGACCAGTGTTGTAGCTTGTTCAAAGAAGTAGAAGGATCACCAATTATATGGAGTAAGGCAACACTGAAATGAATTTACAAATGGACTAAGTGGCTCTTTCCACCAGATAGGAATTTTTGCATATCTATAGACAAGAATTATTGTGTTGCTACCAGCTGTCTACGATGTAGAGAGCTGTAAAATAACTCAAAGGCAATGAAAGTTGCTGAGCCCTTTGTGGACTCAGTTAATCTCCTGGCGACTCCAACATTCCACAAACAACATATCTAGCAGTCTCCTTAGCTGATTACAAACCTTAAATTTTTCTTTACAAAAGATACCTGGTAATTGCTACAAAACCTATTTTCTAAAATAGCAATTTTTTTAAAAGAAAAACAATTCTTCTGAAAAGAATACCCTATTTATGCCTAATCATGTTGTTGTGTTGCTAGGTTTCCTCTAGCAGCTGAAAAATATGCTAAATAATTAGAAAGTGTTCATGAAGAATACTTGTTTAATACCTGTGTAGACAATATTGTGTCAAAATTTGTTATCAGAGCCATTCATACGCTTGCTAGAAACGTGTGAGAAGACTCAGATGGAGCAGGAAAGGAGCCAGAAAGTGATATTGGGTTCAGTGGTCGAATAACCTGGCATGGAGGAAAGGGAAGACAAAGTTCCAAGTCCACACTTGTGACTTAAATTCCCTGGAAAGACACAATTTAAGAGATGTATGAGTAAACAGAATGTGGTAGTGTTTCCCAAAGAATTGTTGGAGAATATCTGCCTTTTTGGGTGGATGAGATGATTCGGGAGTACATGGCCATGCTCAGCCTGAAAACTGATGCACATAGTGATTCCATTCTAGAAAAACTAAAAATGAAATAACATTAGATTTCCTGACACAAAGAGGGTCAAGTTACAGGGCTGAGGTTGAGGATCAAATAGGATTTGTTGGTTGGGTTTGAGGATCAAATAATAGGGAGAGTGTGTATGTGGTGAGGGGAAGGGTGAGTATGTGGTTGTATGTGTGTGCATGGATATGCAGAATATCTTTAGCTTTGCATACTTGCCCAATACTGAAGAAATTTGAGTGAGCTTTGGTGGATGGCTAGTGAGCAGTGACAGTATCAAGAAACATGGCTTCCCAAAGCCACAGACTGCCCTGATGCTAGATGGCTAAGTGGGCCTCTTGGAGCCTGTATCTTTTCTCAGTTCTCTCTTGGTAGAACAAGCTTCTCTTCTTATTTCTCTTCTCCAGAAGAAGGGTTCCATGAGGCTGGCTTTCTTCTGATTTCTGTGATGTGGGTCTGTGGCCATGTTTTGTCACATAATCCCTAGAAACACTAAAGGATTAAAAAAAGGAAAATCTTCATGCCCTTAGTTTGATCATTCTGATAACAGTGGTAGAGAGAGGATTTTTCTTCCTGCCCATGGTGTGGCCAATTTTGAAGCTGTTCCTAATCTCTTTCCCATTGCCTTCCTTGAGATTGCATTATTTTTTTTTCTTCCACTTCTCTGTTTACTCCATTTCATTTTGGTGAAATTCTCTGCTCTTATCGTGAGTCATAAATTGTTCTCCGTAGGCAATTTTGTCATTCAGAATTCACTGCAGAAAACAGTTTTCTCTAGCCAGCATAAGCAGGAAGGGATTTATTACAGGATATTGAATTACCTACAACATCATTGTGAAAGTCCAAGAAACAGACTTAAGGTTGTGCTTCCAGGAACATCTTCAAGGAAGCAAAAGGACTCATTGTCCCTTACAACCAGTAAGCCATTTGTTGAATTGTGAAGGTCTATCTGCTGACTGCAGAACTGCTCTCCACAGTCAGGAAGCTGATGATGCAAATGACACATGATCAGGAAGCTGCCCTAATGGGGAAGATACCACTTCCAGGTAGTGCTTAAAACTGAAGCAACACACAAAGCCACAGAATTGCCCTCACCTTACTTCTGCTCTCTAAATCTCACAGAAGAACATCCGATCGGTAGAACCTATATCATATTCAGAATCCTAATTGCAAGGAAGTAAAGGAAATGTAGTTTTGGCCTTCTAGCCTGTGAAGTAAGGATGGCATATTAGACTAGAATGAGTTGGAACTATACTCCATTGGCTACTCAACACCCAGACATGTTCTATTCACACTTAAACAGCACTAGCAACAACTCGATAGCAAGAAAACAGATAACCTGACTTAACAATTGGCAGAGGACCTGAATAGACATTTCTCAGAAGAAGACATACAAATGGCCAACAGGTATATGAAAAATCTTCAACATCGCTGATCATCAGGGAAATGCAAATAAAAACCACGAGATATCACCTCACTCTTGTTAGAATGGCTATTATCGAAAGGACAAAAGATAAAAAGTATTGGAAAGGATGCAGAGAAAAGGCAACACTTGTGTGATGTTGGTGGGAATGTAAATTGGTATAGCCATATGGGAAACAGTATGGAGGTTCCTCAAAAAATTAAAAAAAGAACTACCATATGATCCAGCAATATATACTCATTCTGGGTATATATTAAAAGGAAATGAAATCAGTATCTTGAGATCTCTGCACTCTCGTGTTTATTGCAGCATTATTCACAATAGCCAAGGTATGGAATCAACCTAAGTGTCCATCAACAGATGAATGGATAGAAAAAATGTGAGAGATATATATATGCACACACAATAGAATATTATCCAGCCTTTAAAAAGGAGATACTGTTAATTCCTGTCATTTGCAACAGCATGGATGAACCTAGAGGACATTATGCTAAGTGAAATAAGCCAGGCTCGGAAAGACAAATAGTGCATAATCTCACTTACGTAGAATCTAAAATCGTTGAATTGATAGAAGCAGAGAGTAGAATGTTGGTTGCCGGGGAATGGAGGAAATGGAGAGATGTTGGTCAAAGCATACAAACTTTTAGCTATGCAAGATAAATAAGTTCAGGAGACCTAATGCACGTTGTGGTGACTAGAGTTAATAACTCTGTGTTATATACTTGAAATCTGCTGAGACAGTAGATCTTAAATCTTCTCACCACAAAAAAAGTAACTATGTGCGGTGACGGATTTGTTAATTAACTTAATTGTAGTAATCAATTCACAATGTGCACATGTATCAAAACATCACGTTGTACACTGTAAATATACGTAATTTTCATTTATCAATTATTCCTCAATCAAGCTGGAGAAAGGAAACAACACTAGCAACAACAACATGCTCCCACTGAATGTGATGGAATTATGCTTCACGCACATGAAAACAAGCCCATCTTCCCTCACAAAGCAAAGACACAAAGTCCCATGAGACATTGCATCCACCCTGGGGTGATACTCAACTCTTTTTCAGTCTGGTCACAGTACTATTTTGATATCCTGCACCTGCAGGCAATTATAAAGTCAGCGATCACCAACACACCATGTATTAAATGGAAAGAAAAAAGAGGGGACAAAGGAAAAGGGTATACAAATATATGCTTTATAAATACTTTATTATGCTTAGTTATATATTATATTAAGAAATATGAGTAGCTAACAGGGCTTATTTCTACAACAATTCACAAGGTTGTGGTTGATATTTGTAACTTTCTCCTCTACCCTAGTCACCAGCTCCCCCAAAGGGGGAGCAACAAGTTCAGGTCACTACCACGGAAGCCTGACTCTCCAAGCTCTGTGAGCTGGCTTGCCAGCAGTGACTGCCAGAGCACAGCCTCCACTTCAGTTTCACCTTCCAAATCTTGCAGAAATGCATCAGCTTGATGCAATTACATCCCAAAAGGCAGCTTCCAAGAAGTTAAATGGAGTTTCTAACTTTCAAGTTTCTGGAAAGCAGGGCCGAATTTGGAATGGATGTGGAGTTCACTGTATCCAGCACAGAAGTCGTCTTATCTCCCATCCCGTTTCAGGGGATCTTACCCACTCACAGGACTTCAAATGTAGTGCACAAACACTTGAGACCAGATGGTTCAGAATTTAGATTTTTATTTTGGATTTTAGAAATGTACAACACTTGCATATATTGTATATTCCTAACACCAACAGTAGGATTTGGGCAGCATCCCATAACTAACTATATTAACATTTCTATAGCAAAAAGTATAAATAATGATACTATTGGGATAAATGAAGATTTTTAAAAGTTTAAATCAGTCTGTCAGGCTTTGCTTACAAATGCATTTGCATGAAACTTCAAAACAAAAGCACTTTCAGTTTTCAGAGCTTTTGAAATTTGAAATTGTGGATGGGTACCACTTATTGTAGATAATTTCCAAATCTGTCTCCAGTTGTGAGCTCTGGATCCTTACATGGTTGTCTCCCCTTCCATTCTTCACACACATAAACCTCAATATTTTCCAAACTGAATTCAAAACCTACTCTTCCTCATGTGATCTCTGACTCCAGGAAAGACATCAATATCTACCAGTTTGCTGAGGCTGGAAACCCCATGTGTCATCCAAGAAGTTCCCTCTCCCTCATCTATATGCAGAATTAGTCATTAAATCCTGTCAATCTTTCTGCCAAAATCTCTCTCCAGTATACTCACTGCTTCCCAACACCACCGCCACCTTTTCAGTACAGACCAACAGCATATCTTACCTAGGTTATTGAAAACAGCTTTCTCTCTCCTTGCCTCCCACAACCAATATCCATTCTCAGCAGAGCAACACACAATCCTGTCACTTCCCTACTTCTCACACTGCCTGTCTCTCTACTAGAGATTGTTGCCCTTAGGAAGAAGTCCCACCTTCTGAACACTGTTTACAAAACCCTTCTTTGCTTACCACTCCTCCCCCACCATCTGTGCTCCAGCCACACTGCACTCCCTTCAGAAATTTGAGTTCATTGTGCTCTCCCTCACACTGAATCTCTTTCCTTCTCCTGGAACAACCTAACTCCTGCTTTTGCCTTTGCCAACCTAACTCCTGCTCAGCCGTCGGGTCTCCACTTAGATGTCACTCCCCCTGAGCAGACATCCCTGACTCCTAGAGTCTGGGTACATGTCTGTCTGAGTTCTTAAAGCAACTTTCGCATCCTTTACCTTGCCAGTTACCAAAATGGATTCACATTGATCTGCACCCACTCCTACCCCCACCTCAGGTTGGACCTTCTGGGAGAGCAGTGGCCATATCTTCTTTTTGCATCAATGTGACCAGTGCTTGCCGGATACTAATAAATGTTTGAATATTGGTTATAAGGACAAATGAATACCTCTCCTTTCTTTTTCTACCCAACTCAAAACTCCTCTGTCCTTTAAAAAAGAAAAAGAAAAAAATAATGTGTCTGAGAGACTTGAATTTGTCAGAAAATCAGAAAAAGAACATTATCACAAAATCTGAGCAAACATTACCAAAGTAGCCACTTACTTCCCACTCTGAGATCTATGAGCACATAGGTGAAGGCTGACATAAAAGCTTCCAAGAGAGGAACACAGAAAAAAGTCCGAGAGAAGCATCTGCAGAAAAACGTCTGAATCTCAAAATAGCATGTAATACAGGAAGACAGTGGCAAAAACTGGAGGGAGAAATATCACTTTTCTTTTTTTTATTTCTGAGGAAGATTAGCCCTGAGATAACATCCATGCCAATCTTCCTCCACTGTATTTGTGAGTCAAAGCCACAGCGTGGCTGACAAGTAGTGTAGGTCTCTGTCTAGGATCTAAACCCGCAAACCCAGGCTGCCAAAGTGGAGCGTGCCAAGCTTAACCACTACACCATGGGGCCAGCCCCTCACTTTTTCAAAATCGCTCATTACACCAAGACCAGCCTTTATACAACTGGGAGGAGTCAGGGGCTCAGAGAAGGCACCCAGAGGCTGAGAAGGAACAGGCCCGCAGCAGCCTGGCCACAGCAACATCTTTGTGAGTCTGGCTGAGTAGCTATGAAGAAAAATACTTACACATGGCTGGTTAAAAAAAAACAGAGAAAATGTCAAAAGGCATCTATGTTTCATATCTTTGGGAGCTAAAATTTGAGAGGAAGAAAATAAAACTTTCAAAGAAATTATTCATCCTATTTGAAAAAAATCTGCAAATATTATAATCAAAGCACATGTTAATCCCATGGAGGGACTTCCTTTCACACCTCTTTCTATGTTTGACAACATGTTACAGAGGCTCTAAAAGAGGCACTGGATGGTAACCTGGGCACGTGAAAATGATGCTTTTAACTCAGAATGGGATATTGGGTAATTTTTGTCTTGTATTTCCCTTGTTTTAAAAGTGTTTTCAATAAAGTTTTTTTTCTTTTAAAGAGCACTAGTCAGCTTGAATGTTTCCTATTTTTCTTAAGACATTTTGTTTAATTCTGAGTCATGGGTAGAAGTGATGTTGGTTAAATGATAAGTTAAAATGAAATTCATAAGAATGGGGAACTGTCAGGAAGGCATTTTATTCCTGCCTCTTGGAAGTCACTCATCATGATCATCAATTAACAGGCAGTTATTTATCTCAGGGTAGAAATGTGGTCCCAGCCAAGCCTGACACACTGACAGCCCCCTCCCGGCTCAATACCCATCGGCGTTAGTTGATGCTATGCATGCAGGCAAGACCTGTGCTGATTCCCTGGATGGAATGAGTAAGAAATGGAGAAAGCTGATCATTTCTATTCCTCAACCCCGCAGGACAGGAGAGAACTTGCTAGAGAGAAAGCAGACGCTTACAGTCTTCTAGGCAACTTTGTGAAATTTGGGATAACCAAGTGTCACATAGACTCGAGAGTGGGAGAGGAGCTCTCCTCGCTTCTGCCCTGAGCGGAGGCCATGGTGGAGGAGCGCAACTGAGACCCACCCTGGAGACCGACCAGGAGGAGATGGAGTCCCCGGCAGCAGATGGGGGCTAATGAACCAAGGAAATTCAATTCTGCAATATTAATGAGGCCTCGTTTCTAACCTCTGTTTGAGGAAGCCTGGGGACATTCTGGTTATATGAAGATAAAGTACTTAGAATAATCTCAGATCCCAGGAAGTTGACATTTCTCTCTGAGAGGAATATTAAAAAACTTAGCATTTCTCTCAATAAACAATAGGCTACTGCCAGTTTCCCTCACAAGGGAAACTCCTCCCTTAAAGGAAGTTTCGATTTCATTTTAACTCAAAGGTAGGTGCAAATTTATCAAAAGAACAATAAAAAACTTACTTGGATAAAAGCAGCATTACAGAGAACAATTACAATTTTAGCAAACAATGGTAGATGCGTTAATTGCAAGAATAGTTGATTGCTTATTAGTCAGACTTGTGGAATACAAATTTAAGTGTGAAAAAATGTGTTCCTTTTATTTGAAACAATTGCTTCATCAGTCCTAAATAAAAGAGATTCTCTGAATTTCAGAAACAAGCAGTAATTCCCAGCTGTTTACAATGAAAGTAATGCTCTAATGTCCAAATTTAACCACTTGCCATTTTTTTTGCAGACATCATCTGCAAACTGAGTCAGAGGTACAATGGTACAGAAGTTGGAGGCCTGGAGTCAGTGTCAAGCCACATTATGCTCATAACTCAAATGCTGCCTGTGTGACTTTGGGCAGGTTAATTAGCCTTTCGGTGTCTGTCTATTCATCTGTAAAATACCACAGTTGGATTAGAAAATATCTAAAATTTCTCCATCTTTTAAAGTCTAAAGGCACAGACTCTCTAGTGAGCAGAAAGCACTCAGTGAGCCGATGTGTTGTGAAATCTACAGAATAGCTTTGCTGCCAAGTCAAGCAGCAGGGAAAAATCCTGCAAACATAAGAGAACTTCTGAACTGTAATAAAACACAGCCATACGCCCCCCATGAAATTTAGTTCTTTCCTTGTTGGATACACTTGATGGTTCACCAGATTCCTTGTGACATTTTCTGAGCCCTGGGAATGGGAAACTCTTGTATATTGCATTTGCTGACCCTTTCAGAAAACAATTAAACGAACTGGTCTCTTTAGAATCTGTTTATATTACTGAAACCACATTACCTCCAAGACGGCTGTGCTGTAAACATTCCTTCCCCACGTCAAGCCAGTCACTAAATGTGTTAATTTGCACAAATATATGTATATTTATCTTGTGTGTAAGTAAAAGTTAATGTCGCAGACATTTACTCAGTATCTCCCTGTGGTAGGCAGAATAATGGCCCCTCCAAAGATGTCCACATCATGATCCCTGAAGCCTGTGAATACGTTACCCTCCTTGGCAAAAGGAACTTTTCAGATGCCATGAAGTTAAGGACCTCGAGGTGGGAGATCATTCTGGATTGTCTGAGCATGCCCAATGTAATCACAAGGGTCCTTATTGGAGGGAAGCAGGAGTGTCAGAGAGAGAGGTGACAACAGAGAAGAGAAAGATTTGGAGATGCTACACTGCTGGCTTTGAATATGGAGGAAGGGGGCACAGGCCCAGTGTGGGAAAGATAAGGAAATGGATTCTCCTGTGGAGCCTCCAAAAAGAACACAGCTTTGCTTACACCTTGAGTTTAGCCCCATAAGACCCATTTCAGACACCTGGCCTCCAGAACTGTAAGATAATAAATTTGTGTTGTTTTAAGCCCCTAAGTTTGTAGTAAGTTGTTCAAGCAGTAATAGGAAAATTAAACACTCCCTAATATCTATAGAAAGTAGACAAATACCATCAACTCTCCCCAATCACAGAAAGAAAACAGAAGGATCAGTGATGTGTGTCTCTCTTCTTCACAGTGTAATTAATGGATTTCTCCAAAGCTCAGTATTAGCGTTGAAATGAAAGCAAGCCTGTTTATGTTAAAGCCTCATGGATCAGATAAACTACGTGGACATGCTGAATGGTTCCACAAGAGGATGATGATCCTATCAAAAATCATGTCCTTTTTAATGTATGTTCTGCTGAGAAATATCCCTATCTAAATTAATGTTAGAGAAATTAAAAGGAGCCCCATGAAAACAAACAAGCGCTCTTATTAAAACAAGCTCTGACCCAAATCTTTCTTTATAAAACAGACGTTTCTCTCTCATAAGCACGTAAAGAAAAAGGGCTATGAAGAAAAGATAAATGTTCAGAAAGTGTATATTATTGCTCTTTAAACAGCATTTGTGAGGACTCAGCTCTGAAATGCCTGTCTTGGAGAACCCAGCAGAGGCAGCACTTAGAAGAATTACTTCAAGCTGACATGATTTGAGAAAGTTATTCTGACAATTCTTGACCAGATGACTAGAATCCTTCCTGGGAACGCCATTACAAGTTAAGTGCTCTGCAGGAGATCCTGGCTGGAGCCACCCGGGACTTAGGTAATTGGCATGAAATAGATTTTCTGAAGAGAATTTAAAATCAGACGTAGATTCTGTTTCTTGAGAAGTAGAAATCTGGTACAAAAATTTAGATATTAATAAAATTTAAATATAGCTTGTTAAGAGAGGATATTTAGCATAATGTCTGTACAAAATATTTCCTATACTACTTACCGAGACTACTATGTTCTGCTAACTTTAGTTGTATTCAGGTTTTCTTTCAAGGTCATGTTTTCTGTTCTTTCCTCAGACAGGGACATGACTGAATCCCAGGAATTAAAATTCAAAGGGCACACACACAGATACTGCTTTGGTCTAATTAAGGAAATTTTACCATATTATATAGCTTTGAGTCTTTAAGGGGCCCACAATTAAAAGGGCTATCATTTTTCTTTCACAATCTTTTAAAATCTTCCATTTTACTATTACCTGTCTTGTGCCTCTCCTTTACCAGGTTCTATGTGAAAATTTCATACCATCTGAATAACTCAGAACACATCACTTTAACCTCACTTTCCTTACCTGTGAAATGGGGATTATAAATAGTACCAATTCCATAAGGTTCTTGTGAGAAGTAAAGAAGATAATTACAACAAATTGTTTAGCATGACTTGATTTCATTCAGGATGTTGCCATGAGAAAATAAACAAAAATTTCCATCTACAAATCCCAGTAAATATTTAGAAATATCCAATAAATTAGAAAGGACAAACAAAGACACTGGTATTTGTCTTTGTTAGCTCTACGCCAGACAACTTATAAGCATATCTCAGTTGGCCCTCACATCTGATGAGGTAAAATTATTTTTTTCCACAAGGTTATCATTCAAAATGGAAGGAGAAATAAAGAGCTTCCCAGATAAGCAAATCTTAAAGGAGTTTGTCACCAAGAAACCAGTTCTACAAGAAATGCTGAAGAGACTTATTTAAGTGGGAAAGAGAAGACTACAAATAGGGATAAGAAAATTATCAAAAAAAAAAAACAGGCAATAAAATCACTGGTAAAGGCAAAAATACAGTAAAGATAGCAGATCAACCACCTATGAAGATGCTATATAGATTAAAAGACAAAAGTACTAAAATTCCATATTATAATGACAAGAGGGTAATGGATAGACACACACAAAACAAGAGATTAGATATGATTTCAAAAACAAAATGTGGGAGGAGGGGATTAAAAGAGTAGAGGTTTTAGAAAGACGTCAAGCTAAAGAGAATATCAACTCAATATAGATTGCTATATATGTAGAATATTGTATGTGAACTTCATGGTAATCAAAAATCAGAAACTTATAATAAGTAAACAAATGAGTGAGACAAAAGAAATCAAGCATATTACTAAAGGAAGCCGTCGAAACATAAGAGAAGAGAGAAAGAGAAGAAGAAAGGAACAGAGGAAAACTACCAAAACACCCAGGAAAAAAAAGTAACAAAATGGCAATAAATACATTTTTATCAATAGCTACTTTAAATATCAATGGACTAAATGCTCCAATCAAAAGACATAGGGTGGCCAATTGGATAAAAAAGCAAGACCCATATATATGCTGCATACAAGAGACACACTTCAGACCTAAAGATGCTCACAAACTGAAAGTGAAAGGATGGAAAAAGATATTCCATGCAAATGGCAAATAAAAGAAAGTGGGGGTAGCAATACTTATTTCAGACAAAATAGACTTTAAAACAAAAACTGTAACAAGAGACAAAGAAGGGCTCTACATAGTGATAAAGAAAACAGTCCAACAAGAGGATATAACACTTGTAAATATCTATGCACCCAACATAGGATCACCTAAATATATAAAGCAACTATTAACAGACATAAAAGGAGAAATAGACAGTAACACGATAATACTAGGGGACTTTAACACTCCACTTACACCAGTGGATAGATCATCCAAACAGAAGACTGATAAAGAAACATTAGCCTTAAATGACACCTTAGACCAGATAGACTTAGTAGATATATAGAGAATGTTCTATCCAAAAACCACAGGATATACATTCTTTTCAAATGCACATGGAACATTCTCCAGGATTGATCACGTATTAGGCCACAAAACAAGTCTCAATAAATTTAAGAAGATTGAAATAGTACCAAGCATCTTTTCTGACCACTAAGGTATGAAACTAGAAATCAACTACAGGAAGAAAATCAGAAAAGCAACAAAAATGTGGAGATTAAACAAAATGCTACTGAACAATGATTGGGTCAATGAAGAAATCAAAGGAGAAATAAAAATAATACCTAGAGACAAATGAAAATGTGATATAATTGACATATAACATTAAATTTAAGGTGTATAACGTGATGATTTGATATACATATATATTGGGAAATCATTACCTCAATAAGATTAGTTAACACAGCCATCACCACATTTAAGTGCAATTTCTTTTTTATGGTGAGAATATTTAAGATCTATTCTCATAGCAACTATCAAATATTTAATATGTTATTGTTAACTAGACTCACCATGCTATTCATTAGATCCTGAGAACTTATTCATCTTATAAGTGGAAATTAGTACACTTTGACCAACATCTCTGCCTTTCTCCTATCGCACCATCCAGCCTCTGGCAGTCACTTTTGTATTCTCTGTTCCTATGAGTTTGACTTGTTTTTTTTTTTTTTTTAGATTCCATATATAAGTGAGATCATATAGCATTTGTCTTTCTCTGACTTATTTCACTTAGCATAATGCCCTCAAGGTCCAAACACATTGTTACAAATAGCAGGATTTTCTTCCTTTTTATGGCTGAATAATATTCCAGTCTGTGTGTGTGTGTGTGTACACATACACAAACACCACATTTTCTTTATTCATTCATCAATAAATGGATACTTAGATTGCTTCCATATCTTGGCTATTGTAAATAATTCTGCAATGAACATGGGGGTGCATACATCTTTTCAAGTTAGTGTTCTTATCTTCTTCAGATAAATACCCAGAAGTGGTATTGCTGGATCATATGGAAGTTATATTCTTAATTTTTTGAGGACTCTCCATACTGTTTTCCATCGTGTTTGCACCAATTTGCATTCTTACCAACAGTGCATGTGCTTTTCTCCACATTTTCAACAACACTTGTTATTTCTTGTGTTTTTTATAATAGCCATTCTAACAGGTATAAGGTGATATCTCATTATGGTTTTGATTTGCCTTTGACTGACAATTATGTTGAAAACTTTTTCATTTATCTGTTGGCCCATCTGTATGTCTTCTTTGGAAAAATCTCTATTCAGATGCTTTGCCTATTTTTTAATTGGATTATTTGGTTTTTACTATTGAGTTGGATGAGTTTATATATTTTGGATATTAATCCCTTATTGTATATATGATTTGCAAATATTTTTTCCTATTCTGTAGGTTGCCTTTAAATTTTGTTTATGATTTCCTTTGCTGTGCAGAAACCTTTTAGTTTAAGGGAGTCCTACTTGTTTATTTTGCTTTTGTTTTTTGTGTCAAATCCAAAATATCTTCACCAACGGCTGGCCCCGTGGCCGAGTGGTTAAGTTCGCGCGCTCCGCTGCAGGCGGCCCAGTGTTTCGTTGGTTCGAATCCTGGGCGCGGACATGGCACTGCTCATCAGACCACGCTGAGGCGCCGTCCCACGTGCCACAACTGGAAGAACCCACAATGAAGAATATACAACTATGTACCGGGGGGCTTTGGGGAGAAAAAGGAAATAATAAAATCTTTAAAAAAAAAAAAATATCTTCACCAACACTGTTGTGAAGGGGATTGCTGCCTATGTTTTCTTCTAGGAGTTTTTTATGGTTTTAGGTCTTATATTCAAGTCTTTAATACATTTTGAATTGTTTATTGTGTATGGTGTAAGATTGTGGTCCAGTTTCATTCATTTGCATGTGACTGTCCAGTTTTCTCAATGCCGTTTATTGAAAACACTGTCCTTTCCCCATTGTATATTCTTGGCTCCTTTGTCATAAATTAATTGACTGTATATGTATGGATTTACTTCTGGGCTTTCTATTCGGTTCCATTGATCCATGCGTCTCTTTTTATGCTAATACCATTCTTCTTTTGATTACTATAGCTTTTTAATATAGTGGGAAATCAGGAGGTGTGATGCTTCTAGCTTTGTTCTCCTTTGTCAGGATTGCTTTGGCTATTCAGGGTCTTTTGTGGTTCTATACAAATTTTGGGACTGTTTGTTCTATTTCTGTGAAAAACAACATTGTAATTTTGATAGGGATTGCATTGAATCTGTAGATTGCTTCAGGTAGTATGGACATGTTAAAAATATTAATTCTTCCAATCCAATAAGCATGGAATATCTTCTTATTTGTGTTTTCTTCAACTTCTTTCATCAATGTCTTATAGTTTTCAGTGTATAGGACATTTACTTCTTTGGTTAAATTTATTCCTAGACATTTTATTCTTTTTGATGTAGCTGTAAATGGGATTGTTTTCTTAATTTCTCTTTCTGTTTGTTCATTATTAGTGCATAGAAACGCAACAGATTTTTGTAAATTAATTCTGTATACTCCAAGTCTACTGAATTTATTAGGTTTAACAGTTTTCTGGTGGAGTCTTTATGGATTCCACATATAAAATCATGTCATCTGTAAATAGTGACAGTTTTACTTCCTGCTTTTCAATTGGATGCCTTTTATTTCTTTTTCCTGCCTAACTACTGGGGCTAGGAGTTCCAATTCTGTGTTGAATTGCAACAGTGAGCATCTTTGTCTTGTTTCTGATCTTATAGGAAAAGCTTTCAGCTTTTCACTGTTGAGTATGATGTTAGCTGTGGGCTTGTAATATATGGCCTTTATGTTGAGGTATGTCCCCTCTATACTCACTCTATTGCATGTTTTTATCATAAATGGATGTTGAATTTTGTCAAATGTATTTTCTGCATCTACTGAGATAATCATATAATTTTTATCCTTCATTTTGTTAATGTTGTGTATCATATTGATTGATTTTTCAAATGTTGAATCATCCGTGCATCCCTGGAATAAATCCCACTTTATCATGGTGTATAATCCTTTTACTATATTGTTGAATTTGGTTTGCCAATATTTTGTTGTGGAGTTTTGCATCTATGTTCATCAGGGATATTGGCATGTAAGTGTATTTTCTCTTCGTGTCCTTGACTGGGGTAGGTATCAGAGTAATGCTGGTCTAGTGAAATGAGTTTGGAAATATTCCCTCTTTCTCAACTATTTTGGGAAGAGTTTTAGAAAGATTGGTATTAATTCTTTTTAAAATTTTTGGTAGAATTCACCAGTGGAGCCATCTGGTCCTGGACTTATGTTTGCTGGAAAGTTTTTGATTACTGAGTCAATCACCTTACTAGTAATTGGTCTGTTCTGATTTTCAATTTCTTTAAGATTTGGTCTTGGTAGTTTGTATATTTCTAGAAATTTATCCATTTCTTCTAGGTTGTCCATTTTTTTGGTACGTATTTGTTCACAGTAGTGTCTCATGTTCCTTTGTATTTCTGTGTATAAGTTGTAATATCTTCTCTTTCATTTCCGATTTTATTTATTTGAGTCCTCTCTTTTTCTTGGAGTGTCTATCTAAAGGTTTATCTTTTTGAAAAACCACATCTTAGTTTCATTGATCTTTTCTATTTTTTTCAGTCTCTATTTCATTTATTCTGCTCTGATCATTGTTATTTCCTTCCTTGTAATAACTTTGGGCTTTGTTTTTTCTTCTTTTTCTGGTTCTATCAGGTATAGGTTAGGTTGTTTATTGGAATATTTCTCATTTCTTAATGTAGGCATTCATCACTATGAATGCTCCTCTAAGAACTTCTTTTGTTGCATCCCATAAGTTTTAGTATGTTGTATTACATTTCATTTGTCTCAAGGTATTTTTTTGATTTCTCTTTTGATTTCTTCTTTGACCTGTTGGTTGTTCAGTATGCTTTTGTATTTTAACCTTTATCTAGAGTTAAGTAGTTAGCATATCACCATGTTACAGTATTAGAGTATTCTGAATTTGACTATATGCTTACCTTTACCAGTGTGTTGTATATTTTCATATGTTTTCATGTTACTTATTAGCATCCTTTTTATTCAGCTTGAAGAACTCCATTCAGCATTTCTTGTAATGCTGGCTTATTGATAATGAATTCCTTCTGCTTTTATTAAGGAAATCTTTAGTTTGCCTTCAAATCTGAAGGACAGCTTTGATGGGTAAAGTATTCTTGTTTGGCAGTTTCTTTCTTTTAGCGCTTTGAATATATCATCCTATTCTCTCCTGCCTGTAATGTCTCTGCTGAAAAATCTGCTGACAGGCATATTGGAGTTTCCTTGTATGAGAGAATATTTTTTTCTTTTGTTCCTTTTAAAATTCGCTCTTTATCTTTGGTCTTAGACAATTTTATTATTATTTGTCTTGGACAAGCATGTTTTGGATTGAAATTTTGGGGTGATCTATTAGCTTCATGAACTTGGATGTCCAACTCTCTCTCTCATGTTTGGAAAGCTCTGCACTATTGTTTATTTAAATAAGCTTTCTACTCCTTTCTCCCTGTCTTCTACTTCTTGGACTCCAATAATGCATACATTATTTCTTTTGATGAAGTCACATAACTCCCATAGGCTTTCTTCACTCCTTTTTATTCTTTTTCATTTTTGCTCTTCTAATTGTATAATTTCAATTAATGTCTTCTAGTTCACTGATTCTTTTTTCTACTTGTTCATGTCTGATGTTGAAGCCCTCTATTGAATTCTTCAGTTCAGTCATTGTATTCTTCAACTCCAAAGTACCTTTTGGTTCTTTTTTATGTTTTCTCTCTCTTCATTAAGCTTTTCATTTCATTCTTGTATTGTTTTCCTCATATCGTTAAGTTATTTGTCTGTGTTCTCTTATAGTTCTCTGAGTAACTGTATAATAATTATTTTCAATTCTTTGTCAGGCAATTTCTGGATCTCCTTTTCTTTGGGTCCAGTTACTCTATTCCTTTGGTGGAAACATTTTCCCGTGATTCTTTGTGATCCTAGTAGCCTTGCATAGGTATCTGCACATTTGAAGAAGCAGTCACCTCTTCCAGACTTTACAGACTGATTTTGGTAAGAGAAGCCTTTCACCTGCAGATAGAGGCACACTGGCTTGTGCTATCTCACCTTGGGTCCAGTGATCCAGGGCTCTAAGTGAAGGAAGGGAAGACATGGCAGAACTGGGTCCTGGCAGGATATGATGGCTCTTAGGCTCAGGCCACTGAACTCTACAGTATCAACAACTGTGTTGTCCTTAGCAAGCAGTGTGGGGAGACTGCAGTAGCTGTAAGGGCTATTAGGCTCCTAAGCAGCACCTCTAAGACTGGTAGATAGAGTCCAAGGTAGACAGCATTGGTGGTTGGAGCCAGTGGTGTGCACTCATCTGCAGGAGCCAGTTGTAGGTGCCCATATAGTGGTAGAAGTCACGAGCAGACACAGTTGCAGTAATGGGGACCAGGGTAAGTAGCAAGGGCTGGGGCCTACTATGAGCTCACTGGTATCTGCAGAGGACGTTGGCATCAGTGTGCTCTCCTATGGCTTCACACTCTACCCCCAGGAATACATCCTGCAGTGGAGGGGGTCAGGCTGGGCAGCATGCAGGTCCACAGCTAGAGGAACTAGGTATAAATGGGCACAGTGATGCTAGCCAGTGATGGAAGGCAGGTCTTCATCTGGACATGCAAGCAACTGTGGGGGCCCTGGCTGTCAGTGTTTTCACCCATGGCAAACACTCTCCCCTCTTTATGTACATGCTGCAATGGAGGCCAATGATGGGCATCAGGCCAGTGGCTTACAGGTATACAGCTAGAGGGGCTATTCCCCAACCACAGGCATGCTAGTTGATGTCAGCCAAGGGTGCCTAAGGCTGGTGTCTTGTACTTTTGGTTGATGGAGGGGAAGGTTGGGGGGTTAAATTGGGGAACAGGGAGGGACTGAGGTGTGGCCTGCATTAGCAAATGTAAATACCTATGGGGCATCTGTAGAGATCTGTGTTCTAGCCAGTGACTTTCAGTAGTGGAAGCTACTGAGTTTCATTGCAGGGAAGGCCTCTGTGGACTATAATCACTCCTGCTTTGTATTTGCTAATAACAGTCTCTGCTTTTCTTCCTTGTTCCTAGCTGGCTGCCTTTGCTGATCTGAGTGGGGTGAAACTGAAGCTGGACCTTCATGCAGTGCTGAGAGGCTAGAGAAGCTGGTTGTTCCCCCAGCTCTCTCTTTCCTGGCAGGAGGAACTCTTATTAGCTAGAAAGATCCTTCTAGGGGCTGTGCAATGCTTGCTTAGGGGATGGGATGATGTAGGCAAAATGAAGTTGTCTTCCTTCTCATGTGATTGTTCTAGGTTTTTTGTTCCATGGTGTTGCTTAAACTACCTAAGTGGAATCTAGAGGTCTCCGGAAGCTGTTTTGGTTCATGGATACTTGTCTAATCATCAGCTTTGTTGGAGGGATAGGGAAGCTGGGATCTCCTATATCACCATTTTTTCCAAGAATGTGTGAGAATTTTATAGTTTTTGATGCTATTGTGAACGGGATTGTTTATTTCTTTTTCAGATATTTTGTGGCTAGTGTTTAGAAATTCAACTGACTTTTGTATGTTGATTTTGTATTCTGCAACTTTACTGAATTCATTTATCAGTTCTAAAAGTTTTTTGGTTGACTCTAAGATTTTGTCATGTATAAGTTCATGTGATCTACAAACAGGTACAATTTTTCTTCTTCCTTTTCCAATTTCTTTTTCTTGCCTAATTGCTCTGGCTAAGACTTCCAGTATCATGTTGAACAAGAGTGGTAAGAGTGGGCATCCTTGCCTTGTTCCTGATCTTAGAGGAAACTTTTCAGCTTTTCACCATTAATTATGATGTTAGCTGTAGATTTGTCATATATGGCCTTTATTCAGTTACAAGACACTTTCAGAATCTACAGTCTGACCAAATTTGGTGGGCTCACCTCCAGGGCTCCAGGGGCTCCCAGACTGTGGCCAAGAGGGGCTAAACCTGGTTCATGGGCCACTTCAGGGTCCAGAACCAGTACTGAGTTCTGTATGTCTATTACCTCATGTATGGATGGGGATGACTCCTCCCAAGTCCCTTGGCATATGTTGCTGGTGACAGGACCAAGCCAAACAGGGCTGTGGCTGAGCCCTCAGGGCTATGCAGCTGTTTCTGTTCTGTAGCCAGGATCATAGTCAGTGAATCAGTTGCCTGGTTGCGAGCCTATTTTCTCAAAACAGCTCTCCCTGTTCTTGGACTGCAGTGGGGTTTCACAATCTCCTACCTAGATCCCAAAGTTCCCAGGAAGACACTTTTTCCATGGATAGATGCTAAATTGTTGTTGGGGAGGGAAACATGCAAGGGACATATTATTTGGCCATTTTGGTGACATCATTCCTCCTGATGAGGGAAAATCATTAACACCCTTTTAGATAAGAAAGTAGAAAGGTTCAGTAAGTTGTCCAAGGTCCCAGAGTTAGTTAATAAGGGAAACTTTAATCCTCATCTTTCTGAAATGAAAGCCTTCTATTTTTATCATGCAGCCTCCTGGTAAAATGAAATTACATCCTCTTTCAATGGTTATAATACAGAGACTGTTTGGATGGGTCTTCTTTCTTCAAGCTGTGTCCTCAAAGCCGTTGTACTAGCAAGAAAAGCAATGTTAGGAAATAAAGTAGCATGGCTTGTTCTTCTCAGGAAAGGCAGCCTCTTCTCAGAGAGAGGGCTCATGGTTAAGTTCTGTAATAGGCCCTGTTTATCATGCCCTAAAGAGGATGCGGGAAGAGGGCTAGAGAAAAGAGGAACTGAAACTGCTCTGCATCGTTTTGTGGACAAGGCTTTCCTCATTGGGACCAGGAAAGCTTTATATATCACTCCCATTAATTAGCAGGTAGAAGACTGTCTCCTATGGGTGCCCTGCTGGAAAGGCAGTTTCCTTTGTCTTACTGTTATTTACACTGTCTTCTGGGATATTGTTTGTCCTTGAATGGCCAGAGGTATGTCTGCGAGCATGAGAGAGTGGGAGAGGAGAGAGGAGAGCTGGACATCTGTGCAAGGCTTACCGCACTAGACCAGGGGTGGATTTGGGAGGCCACAGACCCCGGCAGCAACCATCAAATCCCTCCAGCAGAAGGTGAGGAAGGCTCACACCTGGGCACTGGAGGCCAGACCCTCACCTGCCCCGTGAATTTTCAGAATACGAACTAGATCCTCTGGGAAATGTGCTGCTGTAGGTTATTGATTCCCATAGTCCAGTTGGTAGTCAGAGAAGAGAAAGTGGATTCTAGGGAAACATCCTAAGATAGGGAGGACATTAAGGTTTTCTTGCAGTTGCCTGAGGATTTATTCTGTGAAAATGCAGAGGAGATTGTCTTTCTGAAGAGAGACAAAGGAGAAGAACCCCAAGACCCCAAACAGATATGCCTATGAGAGGACATCCGGGAAGGGCTCACCTTTTCCTCGGCTTGTGAGAATCAATCTTACTTAGCATCAAATGTTCGGTTGTTCCCCGCTCTACTGTACTTTCCTCTAGTTATTCTTCAATAGTTGCCTAGTAAAGTCTATTTCCTGTGCCAGCCCTGTGTTGGGCAGTGGTGCTTTGGAAATTAATGGAGGGGCAGTGGGCATTGTGCCCGTTTAAGTAAAGGGTGCAGCCTACAGCATGTTCTCACACAGGTGTATATTAGAAGAAAATCTTTCCCCCCAAAGAGTTAGGAAGAGATGATTCTGAAAGAGTCACCTGAAAAGAGGTGGCGAGAACGGGGAGCCGTGTCTGGAGGGAGACTAATTACACATATTCCACACAAGAATAGACATTTGGGTCATAATAGGCCTGCTTGGTATTTAGAGTTTCTCTGTAGCTTAATTGAGTTACCACCTACAGTTTATTGGCTTGTCTCCATGGAGTTTCATGGAGAAAATGATTATGTATGCATTTTCCTTACTGCAAAGCACTGAGCAGTGTAGTGATTAAGCAGATGGCCTCTGGCATTAGATTGCCCAGTGTTATTTCCAGGTTCTTAATTTAATTGCTATGTGGCTTCAGACAACTTGCTTAGTCTCTCTAAACCCCATTTTTCTCATCTATAAATAGGGATAGTGATGGAATCTACCCTTTAACTTTTGGTAATGATTAAGTGGGAGAATTAATTTAATTTGTAAAGTTGTTGGCATATAGTAAGTATTCAGGGAATGTTATCTCTAATTGTAATTATCATTATTATTTCTAAAGTGATGGAATGCTACAGATGACAGTGGGGAACCTTGTGAGAAAGGATTACTGGGTCAGTGACGTCTGACCATGTCCTTGATACTGTCTCCACTGGAAGAAACCCCAGGCTTTCGCTCAGTGGTTCTTATCACTGGCTGCACATTAGAATCACCTAGGGGGCATCTAAAGGCCCTGAGGCTAGGCCACTCACAGACCAATTAAATCAGAATATCTAGGGGTGGCATCATCATTTTTAAAACACTCTAGCTGATTCTATATGCAGCCACAGTTGAGAACAATTATGCTAGCTCTTGGCTACTAAAAGCACAGCCTGAGGACCAGCAACCTTCCCAACACTTGGGAGCTTATCAGAAATGTTCTGTCTTACCCCACCCCAGCCCCAGATGTACTGAATTAGTGTGTATTTCAACAAGACGCCCAAGTGATTCATCTGCACATTCAAGTTTGAGATGCACAGCTCTAGCTGGATGTTTCCAGCAATACTTAGTAATTGCTCTTAGCAGCAGGTAATCTCACCAGCATCAGAATCTTCTGGTGATCATTTCTCTCAGCATTTGTCTGGTCAACAGCTCCCAAGAATTCTTCTAGTTCCACCTTTAGCACCTTCTTGGTCTGGAAACAGCCCAGTTGTCTGTTTCTCATTTAGCATTCCCTCTAGAGGGCACTGCCACACAGCTCTTTGAAGGAACTTGTTCAAAGACCTGTTGCATCTCATAAAGCACATAATATGTTTCTAGATGTCCCTTCAACTTCTTTTGCTCCTTAGTTATTAAGGGTAGACATTCTTTGGCACTCCCTGGTTGAGGGAGAACTCACATATTCCTTGGAAAGGCATCTAAAAAGTTACTAGGTACAGCCAACACTTCATCAGGCAGTCTCTGTAGTTAGGTAACTAGGAGAAGACCTAGCAAGACTTTGCAATTCCTTTTCTCTTGTCAGCCCTTAAGGAATAAAAATAAGTGAGTGGAACGTGTTTGACAAATAGCTCCAGACATCTTCATATCAGTCAGTAGAGGCTCAGTTACAATGCAGGAATAATGAACTCCAAGACCTCATCTGCTGCACACAGTGTTTATTTGTTGCCAACAAAGTTTGGCAGTGGAGTCTGCTCATCATAGGCACTCAGGTTCCCACGCTGACCAAGACTCTGTCTCAATACATACCTCATCAATTGCTGAGGCAGGAATAGGAAATTGCAGTGTCTCATACTGAAAATGAAATGTGTGTGTCTGGAAGTGATGCATGTCACTTCCATTCTCACTTCACGGTCCTTGAAAACTACAGGACTAACTTCGAAGAATGAGAAGGAATGAAACCTTGCTATGTCCCTTCAAGGAGAGGAGCCTTGGAGTTCCTTGAATGGGCATATTTCTTTAGGCTCCCATTTTATGTTTCTTTTGAATCCTTTCTTACCTCTAAAAGGAAATTTTGATACTTATACTGACACCATAATAAGACAAGAGCAATAGTTTAATCCTACATCCCTTTGTATTTCCTATTCCTCAACTCTCATCATGTTATTTTCTAGATGTTCCATTCTGGGTTATTTCAGATATAGTTCTTCTTTGTTTTGGTCTTGGATACTTATTTTAAAGATTATCAGGTAAAATACATTAGGTGTAGTATGATTTTTTTCTTGTCATTCTCCTGGATTTGAATCATCTCTTATTTAAGTACTTCATCAAAAACTATTTTCAATGAAAATCTTGATGTGGCAAATTCTCTGATGCTTTATAGGCCTGAGGATATTTTTATAATGTTATGACCTTTGAATGACAGTTTAGCTGGATATACAATTCTAAGTTTAAATTTCTTTTCCTTTATTCTTTGAAAAGACAACATTGTCTTCTTACTTCCAGTGCTGTTGTTGGAAATCTGATGGAAATTTGATACTTTTTCCTTTGTACATAATCTGCTCTTTCCCTATCAGCTTTTAGAATTCCCTCTTTGTCTTTGATATTCTTAAATTTTACTACGATTTGTCTAGATGTGGCTTTATATTATCTTATTTGTCACACTATGATCTCTTCAATCTAAGGGACTTCATTTTTTTAATTCCAGAAAACTTTTCTCCATTAGTTCTTCAAATATTACCTCCTCTTCATTTTTATTTCTCTTCTTTCTGGGATTCCTGTTATCTAGATATTAGTACTCTAAATGAAAAACAAAATTCTTTGCCCTCTCCTTCAAGGAGATTTTTTCTATCTGATCTTCCAATTTGCAAATTTGTTTCTCAATTGTATCCATTCTGCTATCTAGCCCATCCATTATGACTTTTTCTTCAAGCATTACATTTTTATATCTAATATTTGTATTTAATTCTTTTCTGTGTTTTCTTATAATTGTTTCATGTTAGTGATATATCCCCTTATCTCTTCTAGCAGGTTTTTCATTCTAATTTTAAATTCTTTGTCCATCTGTTTTAGTATTTCTGCTTCTCATAGAATTTGAAATCTAGTATAACATTTTTATTTTTGAAATAGTCATGCTATTTTCACCTATAAATACATTTTCCCCTGGAGAATGGAATACTCTGTCAGGCAATGTGTGGGGAAGCCAAACCTCTCCTTGGCAATGAGCTCAGAATGTGCATTTTGGGGATGGGGTGACATGGATGAGTTCTAAGGTGAAGAGTCTCAACCAGCAGGAAACCATAGCCAATTATTCCTCACTCCACAAAACAGTTCCTCAGGTCAAGGCTTCACCCTTTGCAGAAGAGACTCATTAGATTGTATATTGTCAGCTTTGGAGGTTTGGAGAAGATGTGACTGCGCCAAGTTGATTAGCCTACAGTTACATTTCTTGGCTCCTCTCAAGCACAGGGTTTTTATAGTGTCCTGATTTTACCCCGAGGAACACTAGGACCAGAGTGTGATTTGCTGCAGGTGTGGAGGAACGTGCTACTGATCCCATGGTACAGGCAGCAGGCGAAGCAAGAACAGATCTCCAAGTACTACTCTCCTGTTCTGTGCATCTACCAGCCATGCCCGACCACCTTCTGCCCCCCATGACAACTAGTTCAAACTCTACACTGGTCACCCCAGGGGCTTCTCACAATTTTCTCTGTTTCCTAGTACTTTTCCCTCATAGTTCCTCTTCTGTTGATCTTGGGGATGGGAGGAAGACAGCAGTCCTACTAATTCAGCATATTGTTTTAGGATCTGACATTAAAATATATTTATGTAACAATTTTAGCTTTAATGTATATTATCTTTCTCTACAGAGTTGCTAACACCATATTTCTTCATTCTAAATGTTAATAGTATTCTGGCACGATACCAATATAAAAATGAGTACTAAAACTATAACATTATTTAGGTGAAGCAAAGTAAAAGCTCAGAATTATTAATATAAAATAACCACTGTCTACACAATAATTATATTTTTCCATCAACCACACTTGAATCCCATTGAGCCAAAAGGAAAAATAATAGCCCATGCAAGAAGGCCCAACAGAAAGAGAAAGGTCATGTGGAACAAGCAGATTCCATGCTAAATATGGTTCCTGTAGGAAACAAATGAAAACTTAAATTTAAAAAGTGCACTTTAAAGCATAGCACACTTACAATTTGAGCTATGGAACAATAATCGTAGATTTGAATTATAACCTAAAGAATAAAATAAATATTCATGTATATTTATATTTTTAAAAAACAGAATAAGTAAATAAATGAGGGAGAAGGCACAAATGTTCCTTACAGAAGAATTCCAATTAATATATATGGAAGAAATGAAGACAATAGAAAATCACTATTAGAACACCACAGAAAATATTGCTGTAGGCAAGATCCATTGATGGATGCTGAACTTAGTGGGTGAAAAATTATGGAGATAGAATATACTTACATAATCTCAGGGTGTCTCCTTCAAAAATATATGTATATTACAAAGTGAAAAGTAGTAACTTTATACTAGAGGAAACTGGTAGAAGCCACCATAACCAAGTGATCAAGATTAACAACACCGGTAATAAGACATATCAACATCATGGTACTCCTGATATGGTGCAATGAGAAAGGTATATCACCTCTATGGTATTCTTCCCGAGAATGCATCACCTCAATCTAATCAGAAGAAAGCACCAAGAAATCCAAATGGAGGGACATTCCATGTAACAAAATTGTCTAGGTTGTAAAAGACCAGGAAAGACTTTAAAGTGTCACATATTGAAGGAAACTAAGAAGACGAGACAACTAAATGTAATGCGGTGTCCTGCACTGAATCCTGGAATTTAAAAAACAGGATACTAATGGAAAATTTGTGAAATTCGAATAAAGTCTATAGCTTAATTAAAAGCATCATACCATGGGGTTGGCCTGGCAGTATAGTGGTTAAGTTCATGAACTTTGCTTTAGCGGCCCAGGGTTTCTAGGAGTGGACCTACAGACTGCTGATCAAGCCATGATGTGGTGGCATCCCACAAACAAAATAGAGGAAGGTTGGCACAGATGTTAGCTCAGTGACAATCTTCCTCATACACACACAAAAAAAGTATATCATACCAATTGTTTTGTGGTTGTCCACAGAGGGCATGATCAACTTCTTCCTATCCAAAATTGGTTTGGATGCTGACTGATAATGCCACACACAGCAAGAGGGTATGAAAAGGGTCATTATTCACAGGATAAGGCTTTCTGGGGAGAGCAGTCCAGGTACTCAGGCTGGTGTAAAATGGCTTAAGCTAAAGGAGGAATGAATGGCTTTGGTTTTTGCAGTGGTGAGGGATGAGACTGGGGTGAGGATTCCTTTGCAACGGCCAGGGCTTGTGAGTGATTTAAAATTCCTGTGGCGCTAAAGGAAGAAGTACTCAGACTATCTGATTGGCTTACCCAGATACAGAGCAAGAAGGAAAGAGAGAAAGGTTGGCTTGAAAGCTATCAGTGCCAGCATCAGAATTGGAGTCAGAAACTTTATTACGTCAATATTCATTTCTTAGTGATGATAATTGTACTATGGTTATTTAAGGTGTTAACAGTAGGGAGAGCTGAGTAAAGAATAAACGGAACTTTCTTTACTATTTTTGCAACTTTTCTGTATGTCTACAATTATCTCAAAATGAAAAATTTTTTAAACACAGGTTCACTTAGAAGAACTTTATTTCTTGTAATATAGACTAGATACAAAAAAAAATCTTCCACTATAAACCCTACACACTGAAGAATTTCAATATTGAATAAAACAAACACGAAGAGAAAGAAATGGAAAGCCCAGAGACGGAAAGAAGTGAAAAATGGCGAGCTGCTCCTCAGCATTTGCTCACCCTCATGTATTAGTTTTCCATTGCCGTTGTAATAAATCACCATAAACTTGATGGCTTAAAACAACACAAATTTGTTACAGTTGTGTCAGAAGTCTGAACAGGTCTCACCAGGCTCAAATCAAGGTGTTTTCAAGACATTCTAGGAGGGGAATCTGTTCCATTGCTTTTTTCAGCTTCTGTAGGCCACCTGCATTCCTTAACTCATGGTCCCCCCTTCCTCTATCTCCAAAGCCAGTGACTCTCTCACCCTCTCTCCATCATCACACTTCTCTGACTCTCCACTCTTCTGCCTGCCTCTTCCACTTTTAAGCACCGTTGAGATTCCCCTGGGCCCACTCAGATAATCCAGGATAATTCCCCTATTTTAGGTAAGCTGATCGGTGACTTTAATTCCATTTGCAACTTTAATTTCCATTTGCCATATGCTCTAACATATTCATAGGTCCTGAGGATTAGGATGTGAACATGCCTGGAGACCGTTATTCTGCCTACCATGCTTTGTAATTAAACACGAGTTTTAATGGCCATGAGGGAGAAATAAAGCCTTCAGCCTGCACAAGGCCGGGAATTAAAATGAGCTCTTACATAAATCCAGGGCCTTGAAATACCAGTACAGGACTGGAAGTAGCAAAAGTGTGCACTAGAAAAATGTCTGCCTTTTGGCATATGGACATTTTTTCCATTAACTTTTTATATTTTGATAACAGAAAAGTTGCAAGAATAGTACAAGAAATTCTCATCTTCCCTTCATCCAGATACCCCAAATTTTAACATTCTACCACATTTGTGTTTTCATTTTTACGTGAACATATAATTTTTTTCTTGTGTTTGTATAAAAGTGTGTTATAGACATGAGGCTTCTTTTCTACTAAAGTACTTTCAGTGTGGAAACAAGGACATTCTCTTGTTAACCAGAATACAATTAGAAAAACCACGGCATTAATACTGAGGCAGTACTCCAATCTAAACTACAGACCTCTTAAGATTTCACCAATTGTCTCGATATTATCCTTTAGAGAAATTCTGTATCTTATGTTCCATACAGTTGTCATGGCCCTTTAGTCCTTTTAAATCAAGACCATTTCTTGAGCCTTTGTCATTCATGACACTGACATTCTTGAAGAGCACAGGCCTTTCATTTGAAGCATTGCCTCAGTTGGGATTTATCTGATGTTTCCTTATGATTTGACTCAGATTAGGCATTTTTGGGCAGGAATTACAAAGAAGCAATGATATGTTCTACTCAATGCATCATATTAGGAGGCACATGATGTTAATTTGTCCCATTATTGGTGATATTTACTTTCATCATTTGGCTAAGATGATGTCTGCCAGGTCTCTTCACTGTATAGTTACTGATTTTCCATGTGAAATTAATAAGCATTTCATGTAAAGATACTTTGAGACTATGAAAATATACCTTTTAAAGTTCAACCCTCTAGTTTTAGCATCAATTGCTACTTCTTGTTGGAATTAATTATTATTTTTGTTAAATAGTGATTTTCTAATTCCATTATTATTTCTACATTTATAAGTTGGGTGTTTTCTACAAGGAGCTGCTTTCCATTTCCCCCATTTAATTAGTAGTTAACTAGCATCAGTATGGATCCATGAGTTCTTAGATGGGTTATACTCCTGTACCATTGTTATTTATTCTGACGCTCACGTTGTTGCACATTTGGCCAGCGAAGATGACTTCAAGCTGGCTCCTGTGTCAATGGACATTTTTCAGGGGAAGTATCTGATTTGGCCTGAAATTAAGGTGAAAAAATTTAAAAGATAATTGAAAAAAAATCTCCACTGAGAATTACTAAACAGAGCTCTGTTGTCATCGAACATTGGGCTTTAAATTGATAACCTATGTGTCCCAAAAGCCTCAAGACGAGAAATTAACTTTAAGTGATCCTGGGTTGGTAGCACCTCAGGGTGATAGCAGAAGGAAAAGGATACCCATTCTGAAGGGACATGCCTCAACCCTGCAAGAGTCCATGAACAAGAAACAACCACCATCAACAGGGACTCCTGTCTCCCACCCAAGACTTCAGGTATTAGAGTTATCAGCCACAAAATAAAAATTAGTAAATATGTTTACATGTGTAAAGAAGTGAAAGAGATACTCAAAGAACTGCTTGAGGAAATAAATCACTACCAAAATTGCAGGAGAGCTTTGAAAAATATCAGACCCCTAGGAGTGAAAAAAAACTTAAAGGTATAATCTCAGTGAATAAATAAATTAGGCACCACTGAAGAAAAGATTAAGAAACTGGAAGCAAAATTATTGGATGTCTCAGAGAGGAAAGGACTTAGAAGTTATTAAAGAATTTAGGAGACATTTAATTTATAATAAAGAGTTCTAACATCTTTATAATTGGAATGTCATTGTAATTGGGGCGTCAGAAGGATACAATAGAGAATGAGGAAGAGACAACATTTAGAAGAGATTATAGTTGAGAATTATAAAAATAAAGATGTAAGGATAGGAATCCATAGAGTATGGAAGAAAAACAAACTTTAAACAAGTTAAATAAAAATAAATCCAAACCTAGACAAAATAATTGTGAAATTGAACAATAAGACAAGAAAGGCTGAAGAGCAAAAGAAATATTATCTACAAAAGAATAATATAAATAAAAGCTAACATTTATGTTCTTGTGGAGATATAATTGACATATAACATTGTATTAGCTTCAGATGTACAACATACTGATTCAATATTTGTATATATTGTGAAATGATGGCCATAATAAGTCTAGTTAACATCCATCATGACACAATTTTTTTTCTTGTGATGAAAACTTTTAAGACTTACTCACTTAGCAACTTTCAAATATGCAATATGGTTTTATTAATTATAGTCACCATGCTGTCCATTACATACCCAGAACTTATTTATTTTATACCTGAAAGTTTGTACTTTTTGCCACCTTCAGCCATTTTGCCCATCCCCTGCCTCTGGCAGTCGTCAATCTATCTGTATCCATGAGGTTTTTTTTTTTTTTTTTTTGATTCCACATATAAGTGAGATTGTACAGTATTTGTCTTTTTCTGTCTGACTTAGTAAACTTAGCATAACTACTTTGGGGTCATCTATCTGGTCACACATGCAGGATTTCCCTTTTTATGGCTGAATAACAGTCCTGTGTGTGTGTGTGTGTGTGTGTGTGTGCACATGCACATATATATAGATACAGATATATTTATACATGTGTATATCACACTAATTTATCCATGCATCCATCAAAGGATATTTAGGTTGCTTCCATGTCTAGGCTATTGTAAATAATGCTGCAGAGAACATGTGGGTTCATGTATGTTTCGAGTTAGTGGTTTCATTTTCTTCTGAAAATAACCAAAAGTGGAATTACTGGATCATGTTGTAGTTATATTTTTAATTTTTTGAGGAACTTCCATACTGTTTTCCATAGTGGGTGCGCCACTTTACATTCCCACCAACAGTGCACAAGGTCTCTCTTTTTTCCACATCCTTGCCAACACCTGTTATTTCCTGTCTTTCTGATAATGATTCTAACAGCTGTGAGGTGATAGCTCATTGCGGTTTGAATTTGCGTTTCCCTGATGATTAGTGATGTTGAGCATCTTTCTATGTACTTGTTGGCTATGCATGTATGTTTCACATACCTGTGTCTTCCTTGGAATAATGTCTGTTCAGATCCTCTGCCCATTTCTTTTTGGACTTTTTTTGTTTTTTGCTATTGAGTTGTATGCATTATTTATATATTTTGGATATTAACTCCTTACCAGAAATATGATTTGCAAATATTTTCTCCTGTTTGGTAGGTTACCTTTTCATTTTGTTGGTTTCATTTGCTGTGCAGAAACTTTTTAGTTTCATGTAGTCCCACTAATTTATTTTTTCCTTTGTTTCCTTTGGTTTTGGTGTCAAACCTGAAACATCATTGCCAAGACCAATGTGAAAGAGCTTACCACTTACATTTTCTTTTAGTCATTTTATGGTTTCAGGTATTACATTCAAGTATCTAATTTATTTCAAATTAGTTTTTGTGTACGGTGTAAGATAGTGGTCCAGTTTCATTCTTTTGTAAGTGGCTGCCCAGTTTTCCTAGCACCATTTATTGAAGAGACTCTCCTTTCTCCATTGTATATTCTTGGCTCCTTTGTCATAAACTAATTGACCATATATGTGTGTGTTTATTTCTGGACTCTCTATTCTGTTCCACTGATCTATGTGTCTGTTTTTATGCCAATACCATGCTGTTTTGATTACTATCTCTTTGTAATGTAGTTTGAAATCAGGGAGTGTGATGTTTCCAACTTTGTTCCTCTTTCTGAAGATTGCTTTGACTTTTTGCAGTCTTCTGTGTTCCATACAAATTTTAGGATGGTTTATTCTATTTCTGTAAAAACTGTTATTGGAATTTTGCTAAGGAATGTATTGAATATGTAGATTTCTTTGGATAGTATGGACATGTTAATAATATTAATTCTTCCAACCCGTGAGCATGGAATATTTTTCCATTTATTTGTGTCTTCCTCAATTTCTTTCAATGTCTTACAGTTTTCAGGGCACAGGTCTTTCACTTCCTTAGTTACATTTATTCTTAGCTATTTTATTTTTTGATGCATTTGAAAATGGGATTGTTTTCTTAATTTCTCTTCAAATATTCTGTTATTAGTGTATAGAAATGCAACAAATTTTGTATATTATTTTGTATCCTGCAACTTTGCAACTTCACTTAATTTGTTGATTAGTTCTAACAGTTTTCTGATGAAGTCTTTAAGGTGTTCTGTATATAATATCATGTCATCTGCAAATAGTGACAGTTTACTTCTCCCTTTCTGATATGGATGCCTTTTATTTCTTTTTTTTTCCCTAATTGCTATGGGCTAGGACTTTCAATATTATATTGAATAAAAGTGGCAAGAGTGGGCGTTCTTGTTTTGTTCCTAATCTTAGAGGAGAAGGTTTCAGTTTTCATTACTGAGTATTGTGTCTTTTTCCATCTCTTCCCTTTCAGTCTGTTTGTGAGCCATCTTGTGGTCATTGGGAGTTAGTCTGTTGTAGGCAGCATATAGATGAGCCTTGGTTTTTTTTATCTATTCAGTCACTCTATGTCTTGTGATTGGAGAATTAAGTCCGTTTACATTTAAATCAATTACTGATAGATATGGACTTATTGCCATTTTTTAAACTCTCTGGCTCTTTTGTGTAGTCAAATGCTCCATTGAAGAGTTATATCCCCTCTGGCTGTTTAGTTTTTCTGTTCCTTTCTTCTTCTCTCATTCTCTTCCATTGTAATTTGATGATTTTCTATGATGGTATACATAGATTCCTTTCTCTTTCTGTTTTTTTTATCTACTATAGGTTTTTGCTTTGTGGTTACTGTGAGGCTTACATAAAACAACTTGCATTTATAATAGTCTATTTTAAGTTGATAACAACTCAAGTTTAAACATATTAGAATACATACATGTTGGTCCACTTTATGTTGTCCCATAAGCCCCTACAGGTATCTTCACTTTATTTCATTCTTTTTTCTTTTTGCTGATTGGGAGACTTCCACTGCCCTGTCTTTGAGGTCACTGATCCTTTCTTCCACCTCGCCTTGTCTGTTGTTGAATCCCTATAGAGTATTTTTCAGTTCAGTCATTGTATTCTTTAGTTCTGTGACTTCTATTAGGTACTTTTTAATATTTTCTATTTTTGTTGAAGTTTTCCCTTTCTTCATCCATTTTTCTCCCAAGCTCAGTGAACATCTTTATGACCATTATTTTGAACTCTTTATCAGGTAAATCACTTATCTCCATTTTATTAATGTCTTTTTCTGAGGTTTTACCTTCTTTCTTCATTTGGTACGTATTCCTGTTTTTTCATTTTCCTTGACATTCTGTGTTGGTTTCTATGCATAAGATACAACAGCCACTTCTCCCAGTCTTGAAGGAATGGCCTCATATAGGAGATGAACCTTATCATTCAAGCTCTTGGTTCATTTCTCAAACCTTTGTGGTTGCCCAGGCAGCCTATTTTATTTTATTGGCTCCCAGTAGTTGAGGGTATGCCAAGACCTCTCAGTGTCCCAAAGGGGAGGATATCAGTCAGTAGCTAGATTCAGGCTGATTGGAAGCCAGACCTTCAGGCAGCAGCTTTTAAAGTCTGCAAATATATACAGTCCTTTGGGACTGAGAGCATAAGTCCTACTGACCATCAGAGGCAAGTGACCCAGAGGTGTTCCGTGGGAAGCAGCCCAAAAACCGGGGTACCAGATGTAAAACCAGGGCATTAGATGCATGTACAAGGTCCCTCTGGGAGATAGTGGCTCTCTGGACTATAGCAGAAGGAAAGCATGAAGACAGCACTCACCCTCTGAGGTCCCTGGAGAGGATTACAGTCGGCTCTTAGATATGGGTTTAATTAGAAGCTCACCTCTCAGGCCATAGCTATGAAGATAAGCTAATAGGCCTCTTTCTTTCTTTCTTTCTTTCTTTCTTTTTTAAAGATTGGCACCTGGGCTAACAACTGTTGCCAATCTTTTTTTTTTCTGCTTTATCTCCCCAAACCAACCCCGTACATAGTTGTATATCTTAGTTGCAGGTCCTTCTAGTTGTGGGATGTGGGACGCCACCTCAACGTGGCCTGACGAGCGGTGCCATGTCCACGCCCAGGATCCAAACCCTGGGCCACCACAGCGGAGTGCGCGAACTGAACCACTCGGCCATGGAGCCGGCCCCTAATAGGCCTCTTTCAAAGGAAGACTGGGCATCTCAATCTATTCCCTCTTGCTGTGCCCTGGCTACTGTTAGCCAGTTAAGGATTCTGTGTCTGTTGGCTACGGTTCTCTGGGACTTGTAAAGATAGGTCCCATTGGCCTCCAGACACAGGTGAACTAGAGGTGTCACCTGGGGGGTAGCCACAAAAATCAGGGTACCAGAGGACAGTACAATCTCCTTTCAAGGAGGTACCAGTGAGCTGAAGCAGGGCAGAGGGAATGAGCAAATACAGCTCCTGCTTGCCTCCAGGCCTGGAGAGTATTTCAGTAGACCTCAAGTATGTTAAATTAGATGCCCCCCAGGCCAGTGCTTTAAAATAAGCAAGTAAGTCTGGGTGTTTCATAGTCAGCTGCCTCTGTGCTGGGCCCTGGGACAGGTAAGTCTGCATGTGTGAGTCCCTTCAGAACTGTTTCTCAGATTGTGATTTCCTTGTTGGTATCATGGGTACAAGCCCCATTGGCTTTCAAAGCTAGATGTTTGAGGGGCTCATCTTTCAGGTACAGGTGTTAAAAGTGGGGGTGCCAGATGTACGGTTCAAACCCTTCACTCCTCGGGGAGAAGCTTACGGCCTCTTCTTGTTCCTGTGTGGGTTTTCTCTCATTCACCCGATGTGTAGGAATCACTTAGCTAGTTTTTGGGTTTTCTTCAGAGGAAATTTTTCCATTTGTAGCTGTAGATTTGGTGTGTTCATGGGAGGAGGTGAGTTCAGGATCTTTCTATGTTGCCATCTTGAACTGGAACCAAATAGCTAACATTTATTGATTGCTTACTGTATTAGGCATTGTTCTGTTGTTTACCAATATTGACTTATTTTATCCTCTAAACAACACAATAAAAGAGATACAGTGGTGATTTTACTTTTCAATGTCTTACTTTAGATGACAAAACTAAAGCCAAGCTTACACTCTTTTGTCCCCAGTGTTCTAAAACTTCACGGTGATGTTCCTAGGTGTGAATTTATTCTCACCCATTGTGCTGGACACTCAGTTAACTCTTTAAAAATGGAGATTCCTATCCTTCAAGTCTTAGGATTTTCTCAAATTATTTCCTCTCCTCTGTTGTTGGTTTGCATCCTCTGGAGTTCCCTGAGTGAAATTCAAAACTGGCCCTCATACATGGAGGGTAACGAAAGGTCAAAGAAAGAGGCAGACCACTCCATATTGGTAGGTAGTCACTTTAATCAGCAAGGGAACTTCCATATGAGACAAGATGAGTAGATCTCTGCAGCTGCCCACCAGAATCTTAAGTTTACTTAGAGGCCTTAACAGGATTAACATATACAGTCCAGATGGTCTCAACAACACATTACTCTCTCAAGACTACATCCTTCAAACGGCCCCTGTGGGAACTGTAAGCCAAACATACATTCCAAGCACAGGAGTAGAGGTAACAGTCCAGCTCATGGGTCAATTGGTGGTCACGTCCTCTTAATCACCTCCTCCAACATTTGTTTATTTTTGTTCTCTCGTCTTAACAAACCTGTAATTTAAACTTGGACTTCCTGAATGTGTTCTTTAATATTTTTGTGGTATATTCCTGCAATAATATATTCTGTACAACTTAGAGTGACATTTATCGGCATAGATGAATTTTTCAAACACACAAGTGAAAAAATTTAAGTGTTAAAGAATGTATACATCATAAGGCAATTTCTATAAAATTCAAACAAAAAACAATTGTGTGTGTATATACATATGTATAGTGACAGTGATATGTATACATATGTATAGTGATACATATGTTCGAAAGGATAAAATTACTTTTTAAGACTAAAAATCATCAAATTTTAGGAATATATTTAATTTGGGGGGAGAGTAGGTAAAAGAATACAATCGGGTGAAGTGTATAAAGAAGCACCCAAATATATTGATGATATTTTATTTTTCAACCCATGATGGATACATGAGTGTTTGAAATATGATTTATAAGTTTTTGTATATCTGAAATATTTTTAAATAATTTTAAAGGCACTTAGGGAGGGTCAAGTTAAGCCTAAACAAATTTTTGTGAGCCCCCTCCCCAAATGATCTATCATCATTCTTAGTTGAGGTCTTTCCAAACTAAGAAATTCAGTTGATGAATTAAAGGATATTCAATTGTTGACACCCAAATTTGTTCCCTGGAAGACCAAGTTTGCAAAATACCTTCAGGCATGTGACAAAAATATAAAGAAATGGAAATTGTTCAGGAACAGATAAGAGATGTGAAGGATTGAGCCAAGAAATGGATATACAAGTAATAGGAATTCCAGAATAGAGAAAGAAATGGAATCTACATTTAAAGAAACACTATAAGAAAAGTTTAGTTGAAGAAAGACTCGAAGACACCATAAGGTCTCACTGGGTTCCAGCTGACTGAGGAGAAAATGCGTACCTCTAAGTACCTCCTGCTCACCGTACGTTTTTGATAGTACAGTTCTTAAGGATAAAGAAACAAATCCTCTGAGCCTCCTGACAAAACGAACACATCCTCAAAGGAAAAATAAAACCAATGGGCATATAAATATGTAAAGTTTATTAATTTTACTATTTAAGTATTATATCTCCCTATATAATTATACTTTACTACAGCTTCTTTAAACTTTTGATTATTTTATGTGTGTTAAGTTTTGGTGAATACTTATTTTATGATAGTTTATAATTATTTTTAGCATCACAAAATGTCCTTCTTTATCCTCTTTAATTTTTTGAACTTTAAATTACACTGTATCTAAAGTTGATATTGACATTCCTGTTTTCCTTTTCTTTGATCACAAAAAAAATCATAAAAATTTTAATGTAGATATAGAGCTTGACATTAACAATGATATATATATATACATTGTCATTATTGCATGTCACTAAATGTTTTCATCTTTTCCTGCTGAGCACATGGTAGGCTGCTCTTGCTAGCTTCCCTGTGATTGAGTGGAGCCACATGAGTGGCTCATCTTGCCAAAGAGTTGTGATAGGATGTGACTTTTTCACTTTTAAGCCACAGCAGAATTTATTGGCAACAGAACTTCCAGAATTCTCATTTCAGTCCTATAGAGTGACTGGCAACATTTAAGATGACAGCTGCTTCATCAGCTTGGGTCCCAGAGGGAGAAGATGCAGAACAGAGTCTCTAGCCAATAATGAACAAGTAGCGAAAGTAATCTTAAATTTTACGTAGAAGAATAAAATTCCTGAAAATAGGGAAGAAGTGTTTTTTTCTTAAAGGTGAGATGAGACCTGAATTATCAGATATCTGAACATAGTCTAAAGTCCCTAAACCCAAAATAATGATATTTGGTATTGATAAAGGAAGTGAATAACACCTTCACAAATATTTGGAAACTCAATATTTGTTAAAAGTTTTGATGCAAATAGTGGGAAATTAATAGGTAATTTACTAATTGGTTGTGGCATAACTATACAAAAGAATAAAAGTGTATATCAATATTGCACAATATGTACAAAAGACCCTTCAAATAGAGTAAAGATTTGAACATAAAAATAAAACAAAAACACCTGTAATAAAATCAAGGAGACTAAAAATACAATTCAAGGGCAAGAAAGACCATCTAATAGCAGAAGACCACAAACTAAAAGGACAGAAAATTTTGGCTGTGTATAAAAGCAAAAGTTGAGGTTCTGGTTCAAGATGGCAATGTAGGAAATCCTGAACTCACCTTGAATGAACACAATAAGTCTACTCTTACATATGGAACAATTTCCTATTTTAAAATACCTAAAGGCTGACTGAGTGATGATTACACATCAGGCAAATGAAAAGAAAACCAGTCAAAGTGGGTAGGAGAGGCTGGGACTCAATCTTGCCATAAATCCCACTCCTGATGCAGCATCCCACAACCAGGATGGAACTTAAAACCCAGAGCTTCTTCCTGAGGAGTGAAGGGTTCAAACCCCACATCAGGCATCCCAACTTTTAAGACATACACTTAGAGATGAGCCCCCAAAACATCTAACTTTGAAAACAGGCAGGGCTCGTGTCCCAAGACCCACAAGACTCTGACAATCTGAGAAACCACTCTTAAAGGGCTCATGCACTTGGACTCACCAGCTTCAAGGCCCTGCTCGGAGGCAACCAATGGCAATTGTGCCTAGACTTAAGAGAAGTAGGCACACTTGCTTATATTAAAGCATATAACGATATGCTTTATAATTTATAATGCCTGAGGGGTAGGCAACTAATTTAGGATATACATCTAGGAGCCTGATGGAATACTCTATGGGAACAGAAGCTGGTGGGCGCCATCTTTGTGCTCTCCCTTTGCCATGCTCCAGAGCACCAGAATCTCCTGGCAGGGAGCTTTTATACTTGTCTGGTGCCTGATTTTTGTAGCTGCCACCTAGGGGATGCCTCTTGATCGCCTGGCTCTGGGCTCCAGAAGAGCGTGCATTTCTGGTTCCATGGGAATGTAAGAATCAATGTCAACTAGAAAGGAGCTCATATCCCTGTCTGGTACCCCAATTTTTGCTACTGCTGCCAGGGGTCACCCCTACTTGCCTGGCTTTGATGGTCAGTGGGGTTTATGCTTGTGAGTCCCACAGGACTGTAACCAATGGAGAAAGAGTTCTTAAACAGCTACCACCCACAGGACATAGCAAAAGGCAATAGACCCAGGAGCCTAGTCTTTCTGTGGAGGAAGCCTATTAGCTAATCATGACTGCAGCCTGAAGGGAAGGCTTCTAATTAAACACACGTCTTGGGGCTGACTGTAATCCTTTCTAGAGACCTTGAAGGGTAGTCTCTACCTTCGTGCTCACCTTCTACCACACTTCAGAGTGCCAGTGTCTCTTGGAGGAGGGCTTTACACACGTCTGGTACACTGGTTTTTATGTGTGATGCCCCAGCTTTTACAGATGCTGCCCAGGAAACACCCCTTTATCACCTGGCTCTGGTGGTTGAAGGGGCTTTCATTCCTGGGTCCCACTAGACAACGGCAATCAGAGAGATACCATAGGGCTACCACCACTAGGACACTGCAAAGACAGTGGACTGAAGCATACTCCACCATCTTTCTGTGAAGGAGGCCTCTTTGCTTATCCTAGAGCTTTGGCCTGAAGGGCAGACTTCAGTTCTGGCACACGTTCAGTGGCCTACAAAGCTGCTCTCTAGGAATGTAGGCTGTGGATGCCATCTTGGTGCTCTCCTTCTGCCTTGCTCTAGCTCATTGGTGCCACCCAGGAAAGAGCTTCTATACCCATCTGGACCCCTGATCTCTGTGACTGCTACCCAGGGGACACGTCTAGATTGCCTGGCTCTGGTGGCCAGTGGGGCTTATGCTTTGGGTCCCACAGGACTGTACATATTTGCATACTTTTGAAAGCTGATGCTTGAGTGTCTCCTTCCCAGTTAGCTTGAATGTAGGTGCTAAGATCCTCCCCTTTGGTACTCTGACAGGTCTTGGGCACTTCATCAACTACTAGGAATTTTTAAAAAATATATTAGGCTGCTTGGACAAGCATGAAGCTTTGAGAGACAACCAAGAGCTGAGGCAAGTCTGAATGACAAGGTTCATCTCCTATATGAGGCTACTCCTTCAAGACTGGGACAGGTGTTTGTTTTACCTACTACATAGAAACCAAGAGAGAGAGAGTCAAGCAAAATGAAGGAAGAAGGAACTATGTTAAAAAAAAAAAGAACAAGATAAAGTCTCAGAAAAAAACCTTAATGAAATGAGAATAAGCAATTTATCTGATAAAGAGATCAAAGTAATGGTCATAAAGATGCTCACTGAACTGAGGAAAAGAATGGATGAACATAGTGAGGATTTTAACAAAGTGATGGAAAATATAAAAAAATACCAAATATAAGTCACATAGCTAAAGAATATAATAAGTGAACCAAAAAACATGCTGGATAGTTTCAACAGCAGACTAAATGAAGCAGAAGACAAGATGAATCAATTCAAAGACAAGGTAGTGGAACTCACCCATTCAGAACAGCAAAAAGAAAACAGAAAAAAAAGGTGAAGATAAGTTAAAGGACTTATGGAACAACATTAAACAGATTAATGTTTGCATCATAGGGCTCCAAGAAGATAAAGAGAGAGAGAAAGAGGCAGAAATCTTATTTGATGAAATAATGGCTGAAAACTTTCCTAACCTGGGGAAAGAAATAGACAACCAGATCCAGGAAGCCCAGAGAGTTACAAATAGATCCACATAAATTATAATTAAAATGTCAAAAGTTAAAGACAATGAGAGAATATTAAAAGCAGCAAGAGAAAAATAACTTGTTAAGGGAACTCCTATAAGACTATCACCAGATTTTTTAAGCAGAAACTTTGCAGGCCAGAAGGGAGTGGCATGATATATTCAAAGTGCTGAAAGAAAAAAACTGCCAACCAAGAATACTCTACACAGCAAAGCTGTCATTCAGAAGTAAAGGAAAGATAAAGAGTTTTCCAGACAAGCAAAAGCTAAAGGAGTTCATCATCACTAAACCAGCCTTACAGAAAATGTTGAAGGGACTTCTTTAAGATGAAAAGAAAGGGCATAGATTAGTAATAAGAACACACATGAAAGAATAAATCTCACTGGAAAGGTAAATACATAGTAAAGGTAGTGGATTTAATCACTTGTAAAGCTAGTATGAAGGTTAAAAGACAAAAGTAGTAAAAATAACTATGATTATAATCATTAGTTAAGGGATACACAAGATAAAAAGATGTGAAATGTAACATCAAAAACATAAAATGTGGGATGGGGGAGTAGTAATATTGAGCCTTATGATGGCACCAAATTTAGGTTGCTATCAATTTAAAATAGACTGTTATAGATATAAGTTGTTATATGTAAGTCTTGTGGTAACCACAGGGCAAAAACCTATAACAAATACTAAAAAGACAGAGAGAAAGGAATGGAAACATACCACTAAAGAAAGTCATCAAACCACAAAGAACATGAGCAAGAGAAGAAGAAAGAGAACAGAGAGGAACTACAAAAAAAGCCAGAAAAGAATTATCAGGATGGCAATAAACTCATACCTCTCAATAATTATTTTAAATGTAAATGGACTAAATGCTCCAATCAAAAGACATAGAGTGACTGAATGATTAAAAAAAACAAGACCCATCTGTATACTGCCTATGAAAGACTCACTTAAAATGTAAGGACACACACAGAGTGAAAGCGAAATGATGGAAAAAAATATTCCATGTAAATGCAAACCAAAAGAGCCGAGATAGTTATACTTACAGTGGACAAAATAGACTTTAAAACAAAGACTGTAATAAGAGACAAAGAAGGATGTTACATAATGATAAAGGAATCAATCCAGCAAGAAGATATAACATTTATAAATATTTATGAGCACCTAATTACATAGAGCAAATATTAACAAACCCAAAGGGAGAAATAGCAATACAATAATAGTAGGGGGCTTGATTACCCCACTACATCAATGAATAGATCATCCAGACAGAAAATCAATAAGGAAATATTGGCCTTACATGACACATTAGACCAAATGGACCTAACAGATATTTACAGAACATTCCACCCAGAAGCAACAAAACACACATTCTTCTCAGGAGCACATGGAACATTTTCCAGGATAGATCATATGTTAGGCCACAAAACAAGTCTTAATAAATTTAATAAGATTTAAATTATATCAAGCATCTTTTCTGACCACAATGGTATGAAACTAGAAATCAATTACAAGAAGACAACTGGAAAACTCAGTAGGAGATTAAACCACATCCTACTGAACAACCAATGGGTCAAAGAAGAAACCAGAAGAGAACTTAAAAAATACCTTGAGACCAATGAAAATGGAAATATAACATACCAAAATTTATGGGATGCAGCAAAAGCGGTTCTAAGAGGGAAGATCACAGTGATAAATGCCTACTTCAAGAAACAAGAAAAGTCTCAAATAAACAACCTAACTCTTCACCCGAAGGAACTAGAAAAAGAAGATCAAACAAAGCTGAAAGTTAGTAGAAGGAAAGAAATAACAAAAGATTAGAGCATAAATAAATAAAAAAGAAATTAAAAAGACAATAGGAAAGGTCAATGAAATGAAGAGCAGGTTCTATGAAAAGATAAACAAAATTGACAAAACTTTAGCTAGACTCACCAAGAAAAAAGAAAGGACTCAAATAAAATCAGAAATAAAAGAGACGTTACAACTGATAACACAGAAATACAAAGGATTATAAGAGACTACTATGAATAATTATACACTCACCAATTGGACAACATATAAGAAATAAATTCCTAGAAACATACAACCTATCAAGACTAAATCATGATAAAAACAGAAAATCTGAACGGTAATTACTAATAAGAAGATTGAATCAGTAATCAAAAACCTCCCAACAAACAAAAGTCCAAGATCAGATGGCTTTACTGGTAAATTCTACCAAACATTCAAAGAAAAATTAATACCAATCCTCAAAACTCTTCCAAAAAATAGAAGAGGAGGGAACTCTTCCAAACTCATTTTATGAGGCCAGCATTACTCTGATACCAAAACCATACAAGGACGCCATAAGAAAAGAAAATTACAAGCCAAGCCAATACCCCTAAGGAACTTATGGATGCAAAAATCCTCAACAAAATATTAGCAAAACATATTCAACAATACATTAAAAAGATCATACACCATGATCAAGTGGGATTTATTGTTGGGATGCAAAGATGGTTCAACATCTGCAGATCAGTTAATGTGATAGACCACATTAACAAAATGAAAAATAAAAATCATATGATCATCTCAATACATGCAGAAAAGGCATTTGGCAAATCTCAATATCCATTTATGATATGAGGGAACATACCTCAACATAATAAAGGCCATATATGACAAGCCCACAGCTAACATCATACTCAATGGTGAAAAGCTGAAGCTTTTCCTCTTGGATCAGGAACAAGACAAGGATACCCACTGTTGCCAATTTTATTCAGTATAGTATTGGAAGTCCTAGCCCATATCAATTAAGTAAGAAAAAGAAATAAAAGGAATGCAAATTGGTAAAAAAAAAAAAAAAAAAAAAAAAAAAAAAAAAAAAAAAAGAAGAGCAACTGTCAGTATGTGCAGAGGACATGATATTATATAGAGAAAGCCCTGAAGACCATCAGAAAACTATTAGAACTAATCAACAAATACAGCAAAGTTGCAGGATACAAAATCAATATTCAAAAATCCGTTGTGTTTCTATACGTTAATAAAGAACTATCAGAAAGAGAAATTAAGAAAACAATTGCATTTACAATTGCATCAAAAGAATAAAATACCTAGGAATTAATTTAACTAGGGAGGTGAAAGAATTGTATATTGAAAACTGCAAGAAATTGAAGAAGACACAAATAAATAGAAAGATATTTCATGCTCATGTATTGGAAGAATTAATATTGTTAAAATGTCCATTCAATGCAATCCCTATCAAAATTCCAATCACATTTTTCACAGAAATAAAACAAACAGTTCTAAAATTTTTATGTAACCACAAAAGACCCCAAATAGCTAAAGCAATCTTCAGAAAGAAGAACAAAGCTGGAGGCATCACACTTCCTGATTTCAAACTATATTACAAAGCTAGAGTAATCAAAACAGTATGGTACTTGCATAAAAGCAGACACACAGATCAATTGAACAGAGCCCAGAAATAAACCCACACATATATGGTCAATTAATTTTTGACAAAAGAGTCAAGAATATATAATGGCCAAGGACAGTCTCTCTTCAATAAATGATGTTGGGAAGATTGGACAGCCACATGCAAAAGAATGAAACTGGACCACTATCTTACACCATCCACAAAAATTAAATCAAAATGGATTAAAGACTTGAACATAATACCTGAAAACCTAAAACTCCTAGAAGAAAACAGGTGGTAAGCTTCCTTGACAAAGTCTCAGTGATGGTTTTTTTAATCTGACACCAAAAGCAAAAGCAAGAAAAGGAAAAATACGTAAGTGGGACTACATCAAACTAAAAAGCTTCTGCACAGCCGAGGAAACCATCAACAAAATGAAAAGGCAACCTACTGAATGGGAGAAAATGTTTGCAAATCATATATCTGATAAGGGTTTTATATTTTATATATTTACACAATATATAAAGAACTCTAGGATTTCTATTTCTTTATTGTTGTTGTTTTGATGGTTGCTATTTCTTTGTCAAACTTCTCATTTTGTTCACTCATGGTTTTCCTAATTTCATTTAGTTCTGTCTGTGTTTTCCTGGAGTTCACAAAACTTACTTAAATGGATTATTCTGAATTCTTTGTCAGTTCATAGACCTGCATCTCATTAGGGTCAGTTATTGGAGCTTTATTAGTTTCCTTTGGCGGCGTCATATTTACCTAATTTTTCATGATCTTTGATTATTTACATTGGTATCTGTGCATTTGAGTAATCAGACTCTTCTTCTAGACTTTACAGGTTTGCTTTTATGTATGTATATTTTTTAAAAACCAAGCTCATAGACACGGAGAACAGATTAGTAGCTGCCAGCGGTGGGGGTTGGGGAGAAATTATTTTTTTAGGTTAAATAAATTGAATTAAAAAATAATAAAAGGGAAAGTTTAGTACAGTAAAAAAAATACTATAAACAAAGTACAATCATGCGCTGCATAACAACATTTCAGTCAACAACAGACTGTATATATGACGGTGGTCCTGGACAAAAGATTAGTACCATATAGCCTACGCGTGTGGTAGGCTATACCATCTAGATTTGTGTGAGTACACTCTATCATGTTCGCACAACGATGAAATCACCTAATGACGCATTTCTCAGAACGTATCCCCATCATTAAGTGACACATGACTGTAATCTAAAAACGATATACTTGGAAAAAAATGTGAAACATGTATGGCAGCAGAGTTAATATCTACATTATACAATATGCTTATTACAAATTGACATATAAAACCCCCAAATAATGTAATAGAGAAAAGTAGGCAAAAGATACGAAACAGCAAGTCCAAATAGCTACATTGTGTGTGAAAAATGCTGAGTCAGGAAAGCACACAATAAAGTAACAGTGAGCTATCACTTTTACCCATCAGATGGATAAAAACTTACACATGTAATAAAGCTACTAGCAGGGATTTGGAAGAAAGGTACCCTCTTTAATTGCTGAGGAAACTGTGAGCTGTAATACTCTTTTCAAAGAGCCATTTAGCAATATCTATTACATTTAGACTACATATTGATTTTGATCCAGCCATCCCATTTCAGGCAGTCTACCTTATGATAATCAAACACCTGGTAGAAAAGGACATATATATATATATATATATATATATATACACACACAAGGATGTTTATTGCAGCACTGTTCATAGTGACAAAAAATGGGAAACAAAATGAATGCCCATAAATAGTTGAATAAATTACTCATATTTTTAAACATGATATAGCTATTAAGTATATAGAATTCATAGAACTATGAGTTTGAAGGATTCCCCAGGAATTACTGGTGAGTAAGAAAAGCAATATGTAAGAAGCCATATGCAATGTAATCTCCTCCTTTAAAAACAATGACAAGAAAAACCACTACATCTTTATATGGAGAGGAAAATATAGAAAAATTGGGCTGTCAATGTTGACTATGGGGATGGGAGAATTTCCTAAGGGAGGAAAGAAGAGGAAGCAGAAAAGAGTGATGAAAGCCAGACAGAAAAGGTAGGGGCAGCATTTAAAGGTATGTTCAAAATGATCACACACCTGCTGAGTGCAAACTTCTACATACGTGTGTTCATGTTTAAAGATATTAACAAATTAGATAAAATGAAAAGAATAGTAATGAAAAAGAAATTCTAATTCCCATATAAAAAGGGAGGACTAAAGTGCTTTTACTCCACAGTTGCTTCTAGCAGTTTCATCCACAGTAATAAGCCTTATAACCCATCCTTCCAAGCGTGTTTAGTGTAGTATAGTTTAAACCCCTTCCTCTCATGCGCGAGCTGGAGAACCTGAGGCAACTTACCCAACCTCTCTGAACTCAGGGATAGTCATTAAAATGGAGCTGAAAGTATCTTTCTTACAGAAAAGTGCTGCCAAGTAACAGAAAATATTTACACAAGTCACTTCCTTCAGTACCCAGTTGGCTTAGTGTTTGCAGAATTCCAAATTAGCCATTGGAAAATTTTAATGGTGACTTTTAATTTCCCCAGCCACCTGTTTCCTACTCAAAGACCTCAAGTTAGCTAGCAAAGAGCATCAAGTTATGTTTATAACAAGCCCTTAAAGAGATCAAACTAGCTTGAGTGCCTTATTAAAAAGTCACTAGTAATAGACTAAAGAGTCACATACGTTAAAATTTTCAAATACGTCATTTCAAAGCAGACAGAAAATGTTTTTGAACAATGAGACAGACCACCAGGAAATTAAACTGCACAACAACTACAATTAGAGTAACACAAAATGATGAAACATTCACATAGTAAAACAGGAAATCCAGACATACCACAGAGAACAATAAAAATACTCATCTCTCTACTGAAAGCTTTTGCAAAGATGTTCTAAACATGTATAATTGTCTTACAGAGCCGTAGTAAGGGAAACATTCTGTTTATTCGGAAAGGCACAAATCTGTTCTCAAAAGCCTGCAATTAACTCTTCTCTTGTTTCTATTTGCAATTCCCTACTTCATTCTTAATTATTCCTTTACTGTATAACCACGAAAGAAAGATAGCTTTCTTCTTCCTATGTTTCTTCTTAATGTTTGCGCTGTTCCAGTATTGCTTTAGTTTATTACAGGCATATGTTGCATAATGATCTTTCAGTCAAAGGACTGCATATATGATGGTGGTCCCATAAGATTATACCATATAGCCTAGGTGTGTAATAGGCTATACCACCTAGGTTTGTGTAAGTACACTGTAAGATGTTCACACAACGATGAAATCACCTAATGACACATTTCTCAGAACATACCCCTGTCATTAAGTGACACATGACTGCATTATTAATCGTCCGCTGCTATTACGCATGCTCCCTGACGCTCATAGTTCTTCCAGAGAACAAGCTGTGCAGCCCTTTGCTATTCTTCTGTTACCATTCTAGCCTCTAAAATAGGTTAATTGTGGTGAAATTACTTTGTGCATTAGTCTTTTCTTCTCATTTTATGCCAACAAAATAAATTCTCAGAAATCAGAGTGTTCATAATTATATAAAAGAGACATTTTTATGAGTATAGCTTTCATCAATTAAATGACTCTCAGTTTATTAAAAGTCTATGTCAAGAGATAAAAATCAAAAGAGAATAAAGAGAAAAAAATGATAATAACAGAATAAGCAGGTTCTTGCTAACCAAAGCTTGAAACAAAAATATAGCAGAAACCTAAGATGGTAAATAAACATATATCACTTAAGTCAAATACAATTTAATACACTAACTCTAGTTTTATTAGACTTGCAGAGGTCCAAATATTTATTTATTGACTTACTAATTTTATTAATTAGTTATTTTACATCTAGTCCTATTTATTATTTCTTTCTCTGCTGAACCTGAACCTTTTTCTACGTTACAGAAGATGGTTTGTCCTGAACATCACAATTTCCTCAACTACTGGTGGATTTTACATTTTTCACTGATAAATGAGTGATGCATGTTGAAAACAGTTTCTGGTTGTCCAAAGAATAGAAAAGGATACACCTACACCTAACGTTAAAGGTTGAATTGTGTCTCCCAAAAAGATATGTTGAAGTCCTAACTTCCAGAAGATCCGTGAATGTGACCTTATTTGGAAATAGGGTCTTTGCAGATGTAATCAAGTTAAGATGATTAATACACTGGATTCAGGTGTGTCTTAATCCAATGACTAGTGTTCTTTTAAGAAGAGAGAACTTGGACACAGAGCCACACAAAGAAGAATACCATGTGATGATGGCGGCTGCGATTGGAGTTATGCATCTACAAGCCAAGCAACACCAAGGACAGCTGGCAATGGCTAGAAGCTGGAAGAGTCAAAGAAGGCTTCCTTCCCTAGAGACTCCAGAGAGAGCACCACCCAGAGCAGCCTCCAGAACTGTGGGACAGTGTATTTCTGTTGTTTTAAATCAGCCAGTGTGTGATATTTGTTACGGTAGCCCTGGGAAAGAAATACACCACTAACTTACTCATTGTTTCCAACAACATTTACAAGAACTGATGCAGGCAGGGCTTCCAAATAACCACAAACATATAGAAACATTAGAGAAATTTTTGAAAGAAAAATCAAGAAACAGCAAAACTCCAAAGGAAGAAAAGACACATCTCAGGGCAAGAAAGGAATTGGGAAATCAGGCTAGAAATGAACCTTGATAGAGATTTGAGCATGGGAATTTGAAGAAGGGGTCAAGTTTTAATACCAGAGATACATTTGAAAAAACAATGATATAAAATATTTACACATGAAAAATATAATCATTAAAATTTTGAAATTCAGTGATTGGGTTAAATACTAGATTAGACTCTACTGGAGAAAGAATCTGGATATTGAAAATAGATCTAAAACAGCCCCAAAGAATGCAGCACAGAGAGATGTGGAATATAAAACATTGTTAAAATTCACAACAAACATTCTTTTTCCTCCATCCATTCTGTATAACACCAAGTATATATTTCTATAGAGACATATACATCATATATAATATATACACATCTATATAAATACATAGATGTGTATATGTATTTATTTAATGCACATAGATGTGCGTGTGTCTTTGTGTATATGTATACATAAACATTTGTGTATATACATACACACATGAATTTTCTAGAATTGAAGAAAGATGTGAATCTTCCGATTGAAAAATCTATCCTAAAACAAGAGTAAGATACATAATAACCAATCTATTCTTGGACTTATTGCAGTGAAAAGGCAAAGCTCTAACATCAGAAAAAGCCAGATTACTAACAAAAGAATAACAATTAGACTGTCATCCAATTTGCAAGCAGCAACAATAGATGTCAAAAAACAGTGTAATAATATCTTTAAAGTGCTGAAAGAAAATAGCCATCAACCTGCAATTGTGTGCCGGGATAAACTATCAACTGAGAACTACGGCAAAGACATTTCCAGACAAAAATTGAGAGTATTCACCGCTCACCCAACCTCACCACAATCAATGAACAAGTTATTTTGTAGTAAATAGGAATTGAAGCAAGGAGAAAGTGACATGCAGGAAGCAACAATGATGAAAGACATTGTTAAACATGCTATTATGCCTAAGAGAGCATCCCCTAGAAAATAATAGCAATTGTAATGACTCTCATGGTTGAGCATTAAAAACAAGGTAGAACTAAAATGCTATGCAGCAACAGCCTCATAGATGGGAGAGGGAATTGGAGTAACATATTTCCAATGTACTTGAATTATTCAAGAGGGGACCATAGACACTGATTGATTTTAAACTTTAGACAAGTAGGCACATTGAAGAATTTGAGTAGCTCCTAAAAATAAAATGAGTGTACACCTTCAAAAATAATTGTGGGGGAAAATTTGATTATCTAATAGTAAACAGGAAAGGGAAAAAAATGCACAGAATAGAACTTTGCAAAGGAAAAAAGAAGATTAAGATAAAGCTAATATAAAAGAGACCTACCTCAACTAAAAAACAAGAGAAGCAATGAAAGAAAAAGCTATAACAGGCAACTACTAATCAAAATAAGTTAGTACATTAATATTAAAATAGACTTTAAGATAAAAAGTACTGTTGAATTTGGAGTGGACAGACTCCAAGATGCCCCCCTCTCCATGATCCCTGCCTCCTGATATCCACACCTGTGTGTAATTCTCTCCCTCTCCATGTGGATGGGATGTGTGACTTGCTTCCAATGAATAGAATATGATAAGGGTGAAGGGATATTATGTTCATGATCATGTATCATTATATGTCTTCCTTTTACTAGCAGATTCACTCTAGAGAGTCTCCCTGCCAGCTTGATGAAGTAAGAAGCCATGTTGGGAAAGCCCACATGGCAAGGAACTGTGGGCCACCTTCGGGAACTTCTGACGGCCTACAGCCAGCAGGAAGTCGGAGTCCTCAGACCTATAACTACAACGAAATGGATTCTACCAACAACCAGCGTGGACGTGGAAGAATATTTTCCCCCGTCAAGCCTCCAGAGGAGAATGAGCTTGGTCAACACCCTGACTGCAGCCTCATGAGATCCTAAGGAGAGGACTGAACTAAGCCATCCCTGAACTCCTCATCCACAGAAGCTGTGGGATAAAAATGTGTGTCATGTAAACTGGTTATGCAATAATAGGAATCTATTACAAATCTGAATTAGGTCATTACTTCATGATAAAAGAAGCAATCCTTTAGAAGATATAATAATCTTGAACTAAAATGAACTTAAGAACCTCTAAAAATATGAGACAAAGATTGACAGAATTACTATGAGAACTTGATAAATCCACAAATATAGTGAAAAATTTTGACACACTTCTCTTAGAAATGTATATAGCAAAGAAGAAAAGATTAGTTAAGACTGGTAACAAGTTTGATTTATGAATATAGACAGATTCTACCTCCAATAGAGAACATGTATTTTCAAAGACGTGGATTATTTACTTTTCTTCTGAAAATTTTAAGATTTACTTTCTTAGCAACTTTCAAACACGCAATACAGTATTACTAATTATAATCACCATGCTGTACATTGCATCCCAAGACTTATTTATTTTATAACTGAAAGTTTGTGCCTTTTGACCACCTTCACTAAGCTTTCCCTCCCCCGACCCCCTGCCTCTGGCAAGCACCAACCTGTTCTCTGTATCGATGTGTTTTGTTTTTTAGATTCCACATGTAAGTGAGATCACAAGATATTTGTCTTTTTCTGTCTAACTTATTTCACTTAACATAAGGCCCATCTGTGTTGTCACAGATGTCAGGATTTCCTTCTTTTTTATAGTTGAATAATATGCCGGTGTGTGTTTGTGTATTGTGTGTATATATACATATTTTCTTTATCCATTCATCCATTGATGGACACTTAGGTTGTTTCATATCTTGAATTCCCATGTATTGTAAATAATACTGCAATGCATATGGCAGTGCAGATATCTTTTTGAGTTAGCGTTTTCAGTCTGTCTATGTCTACATCTGAAGTGAGTCTCTTGTAGGCAGCATAAAAATCAGTTGTGTTTTTTTATCCGTTCAGCTACTCTATATCTTTTGATTGGAGAATTTAGTCCATTTATATTTAAAATAATTATTATAGATATGGACTTATTGCCATTTTGTATGTGTTTTCTGGCTATTTTGTCAGTCCTTTATTCATTTCTTCTTCTCTTGCTCTCTTCCTTTGTGATTTGATGATTTTCTGTAGCGTATGCATGAATTCTTTTCTCTTTGTCTTTTGTGTATCTACAATGGGTTTTTGCTTTGTGGCTGCTATGAGGCTTACATAAAGCAAATTATATTTATAACAGTCTATTTTAAGTTGATAATTTAAATTTGAATGCATTCTAAAGCTCTACATTTTTCCTCCCTCCTCCCACATTTTATGTTTTTGATGTCACAACTTTTTAAACATTGTGTATCCATTAATGTACTGCAGGCATACCTTATTTTATAGCACTTCACTTTATTGTACTTTGCAGATATTGTATTCCTTACAAGACTCTCCACCAGCAAATAGATTACAACTTGCTGAAGGCTCAGATGATGGTTATCAATTTTTAGCAATAAAGAATTAACTAAGGAGTGTGCATAGTTTTTAGATATACTACTACCGCACACTTAATAGACTACAGTGTAAATGTAATTTTTATATGTACTGGGAAACCACAAAGTTCATGTGACACTTTATGGCAATAATCACTTCATTGTGGTGGTTTGGAACCAAATCCTCAATATCTCCAAGGTATACCTATATTATAGCTAGTTATTTTTACTACTTTTGTCTTTTAACCTTATACTACATTGATAAGTGATTGACCCACCACCTTTACAACATTAGATTATTCTGAATTTTATGATGTATTTACCTTTACCAGTGAGATTTATACTTTCATTTGTTTTCCTTTTACTAATTAGTGCTTTGTCATTTTAGCTTAAAGACTTCCTGTTAACATTTTTTGTAAGGATGGTCTAGTGCTGATGAATTCTTTCATTTTTCGCTTGTCTAGAAAACTTTTTTCTCTTCTTCAATTATGAAGGACAACTTCGCCAGGTAATTACTTCTTAGTTGGCATTTTTTTCCTTTCAGCACTTTGAATATATTATGCCTCTCCCTTCTGGCCTGTGAAGTTTCTGCTGGAAAATCTGGTGATAGTCTTGAGGGGGTTCCTTTGTACATAACGACTTGTTTTTCTATTAATGCTTAGTATTCTTTCCTTGTCTTTAAGATTTGACAATTTAATTATAGCCGTCCTTCAGTATCTGTGAGGGATTGGTTCCAGGACCCCCTCAAAGATACTGAAATCCACAAATATTCAAGTCTCTTAGTAGCCCTTAGCATCGGAGGGTTCCACATCTGCAGATTCAGTCAACTGTGAATTGTAAATATACTGCACAATTCATAATTGACTGAATCTGCAGATGTGGAACACGTGGATACAGAGGGCCAATTGTATGACATGTCCTAGAGTGGATCTCTTTGGGTTCATCATTTTGGAATTCTTTGAGCATCCTGGATCTAGACATCTGTTCCTTCCCCAGCTTAGAGAACTTTTCAGCCATTATCTTCAAAAAAGTTTTCTGCTGCTTTCCCTCTTTTTTTGGGATCTTAATAATGTGGATATTGGTCTGCTTGATGTTGTCCCGTAAGTTCCTCAGCTATTTTCACTCTTTTCTTTTCTTTTTTTTTTTTGCTGCTCTGATTGCATGGATTCCACTGCCCTGTCTTCAAGTCTGCGGATCCTTCCTTCCACTTCACCAAATGTGTTGTTGACCCCTCTATTGTATTTTTCAGTTTAGTTCTTGTATTCTTCAGTTTTCTGGTTTCTGTTTGGTACTTTCTTGTATTTTTCATCTCTTTGATGAAATTCTCACTGTGTTCATGCATTGTTCTCCTGACCTTGGTGAGCATCTTTATGACGACTATTTTGAACTCTTTATCAGGTAAACACTTAGCTCCATTTCCTGAAGGTATTTTTCTGATGTTTTATCTTTTCTTTCACTTGGAATGTATTCCTTTGTTCCTTCATTTTCGTTGACTCTCTGTGTTGGTTTGTATCCATAAAACAGCCTCCTCTCCAAGTCTTATAGGAGTGGCCTTGTGTAGGAGATGAGTCTTATTATTTAACCCTGCCCTAGCTCTGGATTGTCTCTTAAGCCTTTGTCATTGTCCAAGCAGCCTTCTTTGTTCTTAGTTGTTCCAAGTAGTTGAGGGTGTGTCAAGACTTGTCAGTATCCCAAAGGGGAGGATCTCAGTCAGCACCTAGATTCAGGCTGAATGGAAGCTAGATCCTCAGGCAGCAGCTTTTGAAACATGGAAATATGCCTCTTTTAGGAGAAGACTGGAAGATGTGAGTTTCTGTCTGCAAAGATCTCTGGGGTAATAGCCAGTTCAGAACTGTTTTTTCGGTGCTGCCCTGTTGAATCCATGAACAAAGCCCCACTGGCCACCTATCAAGGGATCAAGACTCTCAAGGGATGTGGCCTCTGGGTGATAGCCACAAAAGCTGGATTGCTAGGTGTGTGCACGAGCTTATTTCTGGGAGACACTGGTGACCTGGAGAGATGCAGAGGGAGAACACAAAGATGACACCTACTGGTCTCCAGAGAAGATTACAGTCAGCTCCTAGATATATGTTTAATTGGGAGCTTGCTCCTCAGGCCACAGCTATGAAAATAAGCTAATTGGTTTCTTTCATGAAAAGACTGAATGTTTCTGTCTTGTGCCTCTAGGCTGTGCTCTGGGGGTAGCCAGTTAAGAACTCTTTCTCTGTGTTACATTTGTGGATCCCACAGGACTGTAGGTCCCACTGGCCACTAAAGCCATGCAGTCAAGGAGCATCTCCTAGGAAGCAGCTGCAAAGACGGGGGCACCAGACATGTACACAAGCTACTTTCTGAGAGATACTAGCAACCTGGAGCAAGTAGAGGGAGAGCACAAAGATGGCGCATACCAGCCGCCTTGGTCTCTGGAAAGTATTTCAGTAGGCCTCTAGATGTGTGTTAAATTAAAAGCCTGCCCCTCAGACCAAAGCTTTAAGAACAGTAAATAGACTCTTTCACTGAAAGACTTGGCACATTTCAGTTGGCTGCCTCTGGCTGTGCCCTGCTGGGTATAGCCACAGTGAGTCTTTGTGAGCCCTTTAAGAACTATTTCTCAGTTCTCTATAGCCTTGTGGGTCTTGTGGACACAAGCCCCATTGGCTTTCAAATTTAGATGCTTTGGAGGCCCATTATTCAGGTGCAGGTCTTAAAAGTTGGGGTGCCAGAGGTAGGGTGCAAACATTTTGCTCCTCAGGAGAAGCTGTGAGTTGCAAGTTCCCTCCTGATTGTGGGTCACTGTACCAGGGTGGAGTTTATGGTGAAATTGTGTCTTAACTGCTCCTACTCATTTTAATGTGGGATTTTTCTCATTCACTCAATGTGTGGGAGTCACTCAACTACCTTTTGGAAATCTTTCAGAGGGAATTGTTCCATAATTGTAGATTGAACCTGTCCATGGGACAAGATGAGTTAAAGATCCTCTGATGTTGCCATCTTGAACCAGAACTTTAGTTTATTTATTAAAATTTACTATATGCAAGGCCACAATCACATCAACACCAAAGAGTCAATATCATACAGAATACATTCTCTGACTAAACAATTCAGTACAATTATAAAGAAATAAATAATACCAAACACCTATTAGTTAGAAACTAAATAAACTTTTGAATAGAGCTTAAGTTCATTAATGAAACCTAGTGAAAATTACAAAATATTTAGAATTGAATGCCAACAAAGGAATTCACAGTATACAAGAAAATGTGTAATGCAATAATAAATTGTTATTTCTAGGGAAATATATAGTCATAATTGCATTATTATAAAAGAAGAAAGACAAAATTAATGAGCTAAGTGATCAACTCAGAAGTTCAGAAAAAAGTACAAGAGAGTAAAGTCAAATTAATGGAACTAAATAATAAAGAATAAATATTAATAAAATAGAAAACAAATATATAATAGAGAGGCTAAGCCAAACCCAAGCTACTCCTTTGAAAACATTAATAGAATAATAAGTCCTCTGGCAAAGCCAACCAATAAAGAGAGAGAGAGAGAGAGTGCAAGCAAGAAAGTAACAAATATAAATTATCAGGGTAAAAAAATTAAATACACAGAGTATACATTTTTTAAATGTAAGATAATACTATAAACATCTTTATGCCAATACATTGAAAACTTAAACTTTCAATAGTGATTCATTTTCTAGAGAAATAAAACTGACGAAAATTCAAGATGAAAAAAATTTAAAAACCCAAAACTTTTAAATATTTTAACTCAGGTGTCAAAACTCAAAGTACCCAAAGCACCAGATCCCAAAATTTTTGTAGGTAAATTTTTTAGTATATTATTGCCAAAAGTGCCAACCAACCTCGATTTAAAAAGAAGGTTGAGAAGGCTGCTTAGCTCACATAGAGAGCATATTTTCCAATGCCCTCTTCACTTATGGCCACAAGGAAGAAGAAAGGATCTCCCCAGTGGCAGAGCCAATAGCAAGGAGAACATTTGACTGAGGAGCTAATCCCAGGGAAAGGAGCAGGGGCCTAATCAAGGAATATAATCCTTGCCACCTGTCTAAGTCTGTCTGCGCTGCTATAACAAAAACAACATAGATTGGGTGATTATAAACAAAAGAAATTTATTTCTCGCAGTTCTGGAGGCTGGGAAGTCCAAGATCAAGGCTCTGGTAGATTCAGTGTCTGGTGAAAGCCTGCTTCTTGGTTCATAGGGGACCGTGTTCTCACTGTGTCCTCACATGGAGAAAGGGGAAAGAGAGCTCTCTGGGCCTCTTTTATGGAGGCAGTAATCCCATTCATGAGGGTTCTGCCTTCATGACCTAATCACTTCCAAAAGCCCCATCTCCAAATGCCATCAGATTAGGGATTAGGTTTCAACATATGCATTTTGCAGGAGGGACACAAACATTCAGTCTATAGCACCACCTTTCCCCAGCAGGATTTCAGAAGTGCTATGGCACCAGGCCTGCTCTGTGCCTCTCATTCCTCTGCTTCCCAAATGGGTGTGATCGTCTTCTTTCTATTCCACCACCGGAGATGGGGGTCAGATTGTAATCTTTTTGGTTCGTGGGTCTTTGCATCCAAAGGAAGTACCCAGACTCAATATGTGGACTTTGACCTTAATTCTGTGATTGGATAAGACTTTTGTGTTGTCTTCCTTGGACCGGGAATTAAGTATATTTTACCTGCAGAAGTAAGGGAATGAATATTTGTGACAAAAAGCATGCACTGAGGTAGACTGTATTATTGCTGTCAAATACTCACACTCTACTCTTTATCCCCATGGGTAGAATATAGTGCCCTGCCTCGCCGATATTGATCTTGACCACACTTTGGCCTACAGAATGAGATCAGAGGCTTTAAACGCAATTATATGGTTCACTCCGGCATTTCTGGCTCTTCCTCTCTGCTGTAAGTTGGAAAGTTCCACAGGAACTTCTCCTTTAGCCTGGATCCAGAATGAGAAAACACATGGAGAAGACCCCACTTTCTCCCCATAGCTTAGCCTGAGCTGTGAGCTGAGCCACAGTTAACCTACAGTCTACGCGTAACGGGAGCATGAGTAAGTATTTGGGGTTTTAAGATGGTGAGATTTTGGAGTTGTTGTTAACCCAGAATAACCTGGCGGAGTTGACGAATACAATCAGTTCTGAAATCAATTTGCTAATATAATAATATTGGCAAAATAATAAAATAGTAAATTTGAAGATGTACATATCTTAAGATTCACTGATTCCACTTGAAATTATGGACCCTAGAGAAACTCCCATACATGAGCACAAAGAGATGTTGAAGTTTGTTTATAAGAGCTAAAAAATTATAAAGAATGTAATCATCAATAAGGGAATGGGTACATATGTTGTAGCATATTTATACATGGGATACTATACAAAAATTAAAATGAATAAATTGGGTTTAATCAAATTAATGTAAATCTCCAAAACATAATGTGTGGAAAAAAAGTTGCTAAAGGATAGGTATGATACCATTTATAATAAAGTTTTAAACACACAACAGTTCTGAATATCATGTATTGCTACATATATATATTAAAATGTAAGAAACACGAATGTAAGGGTACACCACCTTCAGGAGAGTAGCTGCCTTTGGAGAGGAAAGGAGAAGTGAGATCAGGAAAAGATTCAAAGAGAACTTCAACTACATCAATTCTTTCTTTCAAAAATGTGAAATCTCAACGACAAAATGTTAACATTTGTTTAAAACTAGATCTTAGGGACCTATTATTTTCTGAACATTTCTGTATATTTCATTAGGAAAGTCTTTGTTGGATCTGATGCTCATTTCATGTCATATGACTTTGAAATCTTCTCTCCCAAAACAATTGCTTAGCTGTTTGTATACCCGTTCTGCCTTCATTATACTATTAACATCAAAGATGATGGTTGTTATATTGGGCAAGGAGGCAACGTGGATAATGAAAATATTGTGCGCTCTGAACTCAGGGCAGCCTGAGCTAGACTCTTGGTTCTAACAGTGTGCAAATAGCTAAACTTTCTGTGCCTTGGTTACTATCCCCTAACACTGCAATTAGGATAGGAGAAAGTACTCACCGCATCAAAAGCAGTTAGAAAATAACAATAATTAGGTGACAATAATAATATCTAACATAAATTGAATGCTTCTTTTATGCTGGACACTCTTTCAAGCACTTAGGATGTATTACTGTCTACTCAACATTTATTTCCATTTTGTAGATCAGGGAACTGAGAAGCAGAGCAGTCAGCCATGTGCCCCCAGTGATTTACACAACACTGTTGCATTACTTCTTGGAATACCCTAGATGGCCCTAAAACAGTAAAGAAATGAATAGACCTTCCCCCCAAAATGCTCTATGATAAAAATAACCCAACTTATGCACATTTATTGCAATATCTAGGAGCTCAGAAGACATTGATCTAAAGACGTCCTTGGTATAAATAATGCATTCTATGCTGTTTGTTGAGGCCTGAGCCAACTTACAGGGCCCTACATGTGTTAGTGTTTCAATAAATGTAAACAAAAGGGTTGATTATACATTGACAGAGGATGGAAGGTGAAATTAATATCTACTTACAGTATGTAATTGAGAAGAAAGCACACAAGACCAGATTTCTTGGACTAACAAAATGAACCTTAGGTTAATCGTTTTCTCTTTTGTTTAGTTTTGTCTTATGGCACATGGTAGTGACAAGTCCAGCAAACAGTTGTCATTCCAGCACACACACAAAAAGTCTAAGACAGTCTCTTTAACTTATTTGAGCTATTTTATATCCCATTTTTGCAATTTGTCTTCACACCAAGTCTGTCTAACTTGATGATATTATTCTTTCATGGAATGCTGACGTTTAAAATAATGGCTCAATTATATTAACCTACAACATGTTCAATAAAAATTGTTTGAGGGCTGGTCCCATGGCATAGTGGTTAAGTTTGGCATGCACTTCTGGCAACCCAGGTTCCCTGTTTGGATCCCAGGCATGGACCTACACCACTCATCAGCCAGGCTGAGGCAGTGACCCACATATAAAGTGGAGGAAGATTGGCACAGGTGCTGGCTCAGGGCTAATCTTCCTCAAACAAAAATTGTTTGGAAGAAAAAAATGTCATACCTTTGTTGAACAAAATTCAACTAAGTAAACTTGAAGATCTAATTGGGTTTATTTAATGATTCATGAATGGGGCAGCATCCCATCTTAGGAGATAGAAAGGAGCTCTGAGGAGCTGTACAAAATGGAAATCTTTTACAGGTAGAAAGGGGCAGAAAAAGGAAGTTTCTAGCTAAGAGTGGATTGGCAAGATTACCTTTCTTTGGGGGAGTGTGGATGTCTGGCAGGCAGATGATGTCGCTAGTGCTGACCAGGTAATTCTAGATTGGCTGGTTTCCATTCCTGGGAGAGGCTGGCACTGCGATCAGGTTACACGTTAAGTCTTGATGGCTAACACGGGGCTTAGTGCAAGTGAATTAATTTGGGGCATGTTGTTTCTATTTTTAACACCTTCTAAGGCTTTGAAGTTTAACATTATCTTATATTAATACGACTGAGAGCCTTTCAAATAACCTGTCCTTTCCAAAATGATAAATTAAGCATCCTAATCACTAAACAAACCAGCTTTAAAACCCTCTATTCCTCAGTAAATTTTAAAAATCACTGAAAGCCTCATAATGATTTCTTTCTCTCTCTCCAGTCCAGGATAAAGCCCTTCACGAATAATTTTGAAAGCGTAGGCTCACATGTTTTGCTTTGAGAAGAAAAACTAAATGGGGTTTCACCATAGCTCAATTTTATTAACATTTCCACTTTCTCCACCTGTTAGAATATTCATTCTGGGGGCCAGCCCTGTGGCCAAGCGGTTAAGTTCGCGCACTCCACTGCAGTGGCCCAGGGTTCAGATCCTGGGCGCGGACATGGCACCGCTCGTCAGGCCATGTTGAGGCGGCGTCCCACATCCCACAACTAGAAGGACCTGCAGCTAAGATATACAACTATGTACCTGGGGGCTTTGGGAAATAAAGCAGAAAAAAAAAAAAGAACATTCATTCTGTTATGTGGCATTTTTGACGCACAGTCTTTTGAAGACTTTGTTTAGGTAAATATATTTTAGGCAAACCAATAGTTCCAACCTAAGAAGGTTAAAAATTTTCTACATTAAAGCATTTAATTAAGATGGGTTCGTTTTCTTTCCCAGAGCGAATAATTCAGCAGCATTTTTCATACCAGTATAAAAACTGAGCATGATAATATGTAGTCTAAAATATTTCAGAAACTTAGACTGAAAATAACAAATGAAAACTCATTTCTTGTTTTCTGAGCTAAAGAAATCTTCAGTCTAACTTGGACTCGATAAGAAACTGGTAAGAGCCTACGTCAGTTTTATGAAAGGCCCAGGTCAGTTCCTTACAGTCGCTAACAAAAAGAACAAACTAGTACCTTGTGACAAACCCTCACAACTATCTAGCCTAGAATTTGTATTTAAATAGATGCGAATAAGTTGAGGAACAGGGAATCTGCAAAACAAACAAATGATAAAAATTAAAAACAAAAAGAGAAAAATTCAAAAAACCTTGATTAAAATCATCTCAAAGGGAATGTGAGGCTTTAGGTCCTAAGAGGAGCTGAAAGTTGTATTTCTAAATCATTCCTTCGGTCTCTGGGGTCTTAACATGGGAGGAGGAAGAATCTAATGATAGCTCTTCTCTTTCCTTAGAGATTACCCTTGTTTGGAGAACTTCAAAGACTCTCCAGAAGAGAACTCAGGGAAGATAAGTGAGGGAAAAAACTAATAGCTCAATTACTCAAAAGAGGACTCCAACAGACGATTTGAGAAAATTAAAGACAGTGGCAGCTAATTCATTTCTCTAAATTCAGCAGTAATAGGAAGCAGAAAAAGAATTACAATCTAGGACTACCTATTACAAACGGCTATTTTCTAATCTCTCTGATATGGTTTTTAATATCTCTGAGGTTCTCCTTAACTGTCTTTTGATAATGAGTTTTATTGTAAGGTTGCCCAAATCTTCTCAATAAGGAGGAAATAACTATAAATAAGTATACTCTGAATTCAGTTTTTGAGCATTTTAATTAGGCATATCAATGGCCTTTCCTTTTAGCAGAAAAATATGGAATGTATATGGGAAAAAACAATAAAAGGTTCATAGATATTATGAGGCAACTTAGTTCTTTAACTCTGCTTCACATCCATGTGGAAATAGACAAGGAGTACATATTGAATAAATTAATTCATCCAAAGCCTAAAAGAATGTCAAATATATCAATTTTCTGAAGGAGCTTTCCAAAACAGTATATTAAAGTACCATCTGAAATTGGTGCCTCTGGACTCTGACTAGCTGTCTCCTCATTTGTTTTACCTTTTTTACCTATTTCTACAAAACATGCTATTGTTTCTTTCCTTTTGAAAATACGTCAGGGTTCAGAAAAATCAATACATTTTGACTCAAATATATCTAGCACATTAAATGTTCTAATTTATTTGACTTACCTCACTAAGGACAATAAAAGTAAGGCAATAGTTAAATATTTCAATTATTTAATATATTAATTAATAATTAAATTCCCATTCCCATGACCAGCTCTGAGGAAAAAACAACCAAAGGAGAGCTAAGCCCCTCACTTCCAACGTAAAGGCCTGAGGAAGAGGAAGCAGGAACAGCTGGTCCTCAGTGCTGGATTGCTGGCATGTGTTCACACGGGAAATTCTATCAAATATCTGAGGCCTGTTCACAGGATCAGTCTGCTGTGGTTGGCTCCACATCCATTCTATTCTGATGATGCCTTGAGTCACAACTGCATACTTTCTGCCCTCCCACAAGGGAATCATGGCACAAACACCTTCCAGGAGGAAACATTAACAACTCATATTCATAATCCACATGCCTTCCAAGAGAAAGAATATTTTGCTATGACAGTGACCCTTCCTGGCTTAAGCATTAAAAAGGAATTATTCTAGGTATACATGAAAATTTCATTAAAACAAAGGGCAGGGGGACAAATAGCCTCAAGATCTACTCCTGGAACCAACAACTCAAAATCCATTTAGAACCAAGGAACCTATCCTCTCAGTACCTCTCTTGGGCACAGGGTTTCAAATTTCTCTTTGTCTCTCTCTGTCCGCCTCCCCCTACCTCCCTCAATCTGTTTTTCGTTTGTGTGCTGAAGTTCTCTGTTATTTCCTTGCATGTGCTGGAGGATGACTCTGGCTCTTAAATGTCTGAGATACCTAGTGTGTCTCACTTTCATTTTCCTATTCACTAGAGATAGAATCAGATAGAGCAACTAGCATCAGGTGCTTATCTTTGGTCCAATCATTTATGGGCAGGGAAACAGGGTTCCACAGTACGTAATGATAGCTGGGGATCATTTCTGTAGGTTAGGAGTAGTTCAAAGATAATAGATGTTTTACCCAAAAAGTAACTATTATATTGAGATATAGAAAGCTGAGTTATGTGAACTTTTAAGCTAGTCTTTCTCACCTACATTCAAGAAATTTAGGATTATAACACTATGTAGTGTTATCTTATAGGCTGATATAAATATCTGTCTGGTTTATATATATATATATATATATATAAATCCATATCTATATCTATCAATTGATCAATCTATTTATATATATAGATATATCTATATGTGACCTATACTAGCTATATCCATTCATCAATTGATTGATATAGATATATATCTAATATACAATATAGACATACCTAATATATATGGTATATAATATTATATCTAATATATCTATATAGTTAGGTAAATTAATCCATCAATCAATACACACACACATCAAATATAGATCATGTCACAGTTGCTCAAAGTCTAGCTCTTTTTCCAGGTAGGCCAATGCTAGGAAACTCTTCAGAGGAATTTAGGGGTAATCCTGTAATAGGTGATCACTACCATCCAGTGGAAAGATGAGTCAATCATATCTGCAAGGACTGGCAACAGCAGTGTCGGGCGAACTCCAAGCACATGATAAAGCCTGCAGGCTGACAACCATGGCGATCTCTCAGGCAGCATACCTGCCTGGCTTGATTATTATGATGAGATAGCTTGAAGTAGTGGAGAAAGAGTTTTAAAGAAGCTTGAAAACAATTACAATGTACCTGGTGCTACCCAGTACAAAGAGAAATGTAAAGGGCCCCTTTTATGGGCACATGCATCTATTTCAGGACAAAATCACTTAGAAGAAGCTCTTCCATCAAGCTTCACATCATACCACACACCATGTGAGCATATCAACGGAGAAAATGTTGACTATATGACCCTTTACTTGAAAGCTCGTTTGAACAATAGTTACCGTATGTAATTCTTTAACTAGCGAGCAAAATCCATATTTTGCTTTTGGTTCACAAGTGTGATTGTTCAAAGAAAATTTTGTAAAATTCATTGTTCAAGTTGGTATATGCTACATATTAAAATAAACAGTAAGTATTAATTTTTGATAACTAAAATTAATAAATAATTAAAATTAATATCAGAGCCAGCCCTGATGGCCTGGTGGTTCAAGTCTGGCACACTCCACTTCAGCAGCCCAGGTTCAGTTCCCAGGTGCAGAACCACCTGACTTGTCTGTGAGTAGCCATGCTGTGGCAGTGGCTCATGCAGAAGAACCAGAAGAACTTACAACTAGAATAGACAACTATGTACTGGGGCTTTGGAGAGGGAAAAAAAAAAGGAAAATTGGCAACAGATGTTAGCTCAGAATGAATCTTTCCCAGCAAAAAAAAAAAAAACAAAAACAAAAAGCAAAATTAAAGATATATACAAATATATCAGTAATTATATTACATGTGAATGAAATAAAACTCCAAGACAAAGTTTGTCAAACTGGGTTAAAAATAAGTATATGTTGCTTATACACCTAAAGTTGAAATAAAACAATGGAAAACATATATGATAAAAACATTAGCAAGACAGATGTTATCACTGTACTAAGACCAGACGGTAGAGTTTAGTGTAAGAAATATTAAGAGACATAAAGAGGAGCACTTAAAGGTAAATGGTCAGTTCAACAGGAAAATATTACAATCTTAAGTTTGTATGCGCCAAGTAAAATGGTTCAAAAAGATGAAATAAAGCTACAATAGTCTCCCTCATCCATGGTTTTACTTTCTGTGTTTTCAGTTACCCACAGTCAACTATGATCCAAAAATATTAAATGGAAAATTCCAGAAATAAATAATTTAAAAATTTTAAATTGTACATCATTCTGAGTACTGTGATGAAATCTCACGCCATCCCACTCCATCCTGCCCAGGATGTGAATCTTCCCTTTGTCCAGTAGATTCACGCTGCATATGGTACTCTCCATAAGGCACTTAGTAGTCTTCTCAGTTGTCAGATCAACTGTCTTGGTATCGCAGTGCTTGTGTTCAAATATCCCTCATTTTACTTAATAATGGCCCCAAAGCGCAAGAATAGTGATGCTGGCAATTCTGATATGCCAAAGAGAAGACTTACAGAGCTTCCTTTAAGTGAAAAGGTGAAAGTTCTTGACTTAATAAGGAGAGAAAAAAAATCGTGTGCTGAGGTTGCTAAGATCTATGGTAGCTTTTGTTATTGTATGGTATATTGTTATAATTGTTCAATTGTATTATTAGTTGTTAATCTCTTACTGTATCTAATTTATAAATTAAACTTTATCATAGATGTGTATGCATGGGAAAAGAACATAGTATATATAGGGTTCAGTACTACCCTTGGTTTCAGGGATCCTCTAGGGGTCTTGGAATGTTTCCTCTGCAGATAAGGGGGGACTACGTGTTGTTATTGCAGATGATGTAATTGTGTACATAGAAAATCAAAACAATCTCCATATCAGCTATTAGAATAAATAAGTGAATTTAGTAAGATCACTAGATATATGTCAGTTTACAGGAATCAATTGTGTGTGTGTATGCAACAAACAAATATCAATTCTTAAAAATATATCATTTACAACACCATCAAAACGCATCAAGGACCTAGGGAAAAAACTCACAAAAGTTGTACATAACCTCTACACAGAAAACTATTCTCTATTACTGATAAAATTAAGGAAAACCTAGACAAATGAATATATATAACATGTGCTATAGAGTAAATGTTTGTGTCCCCTCAAAATGCGTATGTTGACATCTAATCCCCAATGTGATAGTATTTGGATGTGGGCCCTTTGGGAGGTGATTAGGTCACAAGGGCAGAGCCCTCACGAATAGGATTAGTGCCCTTGTGAATGAGACCCCAGAGTAGTCCATTGCCCCTCCCACCACATGAAAACACAGCAAGAAGATGGCCACCTATGAACCAGCAAACAGGCTTTCACCAAACACTGAATCTGCAAGAGGCTTGATCTAGGACTTCCCAGCCTCTAGAACTGTGAGAAATAAATTTGTGTTGTTTATAAGCTAATGTGTTTGTGGGTTGAAAGACCATATTTAAATCTGTCAATTCTCCTCTAAGGATTTGTGATTTCGAAACAATCCCAGTTTGCATGTGTGTGTGCATGTGTGGGTGTGTATGTGTGAAAGTCAGCAAACTGATTCTAAAATTTATGTGAAAATGAAAGGACACAGAATAATGAAGATAATCTTGAAGATCAAATCTAGAGGGCTTACACTATTGCACTTTCAAGTCTTATAATTCTATGATGATGAAAAAAGTATGATTTAAAATTTTTTCCAGTTTTCTTGAGATGTAATAGACACATGGCACTGTATAAGTTTTAAAGCCTTACATGCTGTATAAGCATATAAGAATCGACTTACATTATTGTGAAATAATTACCACAATGAGTTTAATATCCATCATCTCATATAGATACAAAAAAAAAGAGAAAAAAATGTTTCCCTAGTGATGAGAACACTTAGGATTTACTCTCTTAACACTGTTGTTTGATATATTTGAAAGTTAACTATAGTCATCATGTTGTATATGATATGCCTAGTACATATTTATCTTATAACTAGAAGTTTGTACCTTTTGACTAGCTTCATCCAATTGTCCCTACCCCCACCCCCTGCCTCTGGTAACCACAGATCTGATCTCTTTTTTTTTAAGAAAGATTAGCCCTGAGCTAACTACTGCCAATCCTCCTCTTTTATGAATTTGTTTTTGTTTTGTTTTGTTTTAAATTCCACATATAAGTGGGATCATACAGCATTCATCTCTCCTTGTTTAATTCACTTCACTTAGCATAATGCCATAAAGGTCCATCCATGTTGTCACTTACATCAAGATTTCCTTCTTTGTTATGCCTGAATAATATTCCATTGTGTATATGTGCCACATTTTCTTCACCCATTCATCCATCAATATACTAGGTTGTTTTTGTGTCTTAGCTATTGTGAATAATGCTGCAATGAACATGGGAGTGCAGAGATCTCTTCCACATAGTGTTTTTGTTTCCTTCAGAAATATTCCCAGAAGTAGAAGTGCAGGATCATATGGTAATTCTATTTTTAATTTTTTGAGGAACCTCCATACTGTTTTCCACAGTGGCTGCACCAATTTACATTCCCACCAACAGTGTATGAGGATTCCCTTTTCTCCACATCCTTGCCAGCATTTGTTATTGCTTACCTTTTTGATGAGAGCCATTCTAACAGACATGAGGCAATATCTCATTGTAGTTTTGATTTGTATTTTTCCTAATTATTAGTGATGTTGAGCATCTTATCATGTATCTGTTGGCCATTCATATATCTTCTTTGGTAAAATGTCTTTTCACATCCTTTGCCTATTTTTGATTGGATCATTAGGGGGTTTTTGTATTGAATTATTTATATATTTTAGATATTAACCCCTTATCAAATGCATGGTTTGGAAATATATGTCCCATTCCATAGGTTGTCTTTTTATTTTGTTGATTTTTTTTTTTTTTTTTTTTTTTTTTGCTGTGCAAAAGCTTTTTAGTTTGATGTGATTCCACTTGTTTGTTTCTAATTTTGTTGCTTGTGCTTTAGATGTCATCGCTAAAAAATCCCTACCAAAACTTGAGACTGGGAGCCTTTTTCCTATGTTTGCTTCTAGGATTTTAATGAGTTTTGGTCTTACATTTAAGTCTTTAATCCATTTTGAGTCAATTTTTGTGAGTGATGTGAGATAAGGATCTAGTTTCATTCTTTTACATGTGGCTGTCCAGTTTTATTGACCACTTATTGAAGAGAATGTTCTTTCCCATTGTATATTCTTGGCACCTTTGTCATAAATTAATGATATATATGCATGGGTTTATTTCTGGGCTCTCTATTCCAACAATCTTTGTCTCTGTTTTTATACAAATACCATATTGTTACATATACACAATACCATATTGTTTTGATTATTATATCTTTATAATATAGTTTGAAAATAAGGAATGTGATGCCTCCCATTTTGTTCTTCTTTCTCAGGATTGTTTTGGCTATTCAGGGTCTTTTGTGGTTCCATATAAATTTTAGGCTTGTTGTTTCTACTTTTGTAAACATGCCATTGAAATTTTGATAGGGATTGCTTTAAATCTGTACATGGCTTAGATAGTATGGACATTTTGATAATAGTAATTCTTCCAATCCATGAACATGGGATACCTTTTCATTTATTTGTATATTCTTCAATTTCTACCATGAATGTCTTATAGTTTTTAGTGTAGAGATCATTCACTTCCTTGGTTAAATTTCTTCCTAAGGATTTTATTGTTTTTGATGCTATTGTAAATGGGATCATTTTCTTTATTTCTTTTTCAAATAACTCATTGTTGTATAAAAATGCTGCTGATTTGAGTATATTATTTTTGTATACTGTAACTTTACTGAATATATTGATTAGATCTAACAGGTTTTTTGTTTGTTTGTTTTGGGGTTTTTTGGTGAGGAAGATTGGCCCTGAGCTAACATCCGTGTCAATCTTCCTCTATTTTGTATATGGGACACCACCACAGCATGGCTTGATGAGCAGTGTGTAGGTCCACGTCCAGGATCCGAACCCACAAACCCTAAGCCACCAAAGCAGAGTGTGTGAGCTTAATGCCACCAGGCTGGCCACTAGATCTAATGGATTTTTTGTGGACTCTTTAGGATTTTCCTTATATAAAATAAAGTCATCTGCAAATAGAGACAATTTTACCTCTTTCTTCTAATTCTGATGCCTTTTATTTCTTTTTCTTGCATGATTTCTCTGGCTAGGACTTCCAGTACTAGAAATGGTAAGAGTGAGCACCTTGTCTTATTCCTGATCACAGAGGAAAAGCTTTCAATTTTTCATCATTGAGTGTGATGCTAGCTGTGGGCTTATCATATATGGCTTTTATTATGTTGAGGTATGTTCCTTCCACAGCTAATTTGTTAAGAGATTTTATCATGAACAGATGTTGAATTTTGTTGAATGCCCTTTTTCATCTATTGAGATGATCATATGATTTTTATCCTTCAATTTTTTCTAATGTGGTGTTACATTATTTGATTTGCAAATGTTGAACCATCCTTGCATCTCTGGTAAGTTCCACTTGATCATGGTATATGATCTTTTTAATGTAATGTTGAATTTAGTTTGCTAATATTTTGTTGAGGATTTTTGCATCTATATTCATCATGAATATTGGCCTGTAATTTTCTTGTGGATCCTCGTCTGATTTTGATACCAGGGTAATATTGCCCTCATAAAAACGAGTTCAGAAGTGTTCCCTCCTCTTTCATTTTTTGGAAGAGTTTGAGAAGGATTGGTTTTAATTTTTTCTTTAAATATTTGTTGGAATTCACCAGTGAAGCTCTCTCATCATGGACTTTTGTTTGTTGGGAGGTTTTTGATTACTGATTCAATCTCCTTACTAGTAATTGGTCTGTTCAGATTTTCTATTTCTTCATGATTCAATCTTGGTAAGTTGTCTGTTTCTATGAATTTCTCTATTTCTTTCAGGTTGTCTAATTTGGAGTATGTAATTTTTCATAGTAGTCTCTTATGATCCTGGTATTTCTCTGGTATCTGTTGTAACATCTCCTCTTTCATTTCTCATTTTATTTATTTGAGTCCACTTTTACTTGGTTAGTCTAGCTAATGGTTTGTCTATTTTGTTTATCTTTTTAAAAAGCCAGCTCTTAAGTTTCATTGATCTTTTCTGTTGTCTTGTTAGTCTCTGTTTCATGTATTTTCACTCTGATCTTTCTTTCCTTCATTTTACAAACTTTGGAGTTCATTTGTTTTTCTTTTTCTAGTTCCTTGAGTTGTGAAGTTAGGTTCTTTGAGATCTTTCTTGTTTCTTGATGTAGGCAATTGTCACTATGAACTTCCCTCTTAGAACTGCTTTTGCTACATCCTGTAAATTTTTGGTATGTTGTATGTCCATTTTCATTTCTGTCCAGGTGTTTTTTTGTCTTTTGATTTCTTCTTTGACCCACGTAGCATGTAGTTTAAAGGAAGCTTTCAGGGTAATGCTCTCCATCTTGGTCTGAGTAGTAGTTATATTCATTTGCAAAAATTCTTCAAGGTCCATCACTGAGATTTGTGTATTCTATTACAGGTATGGTATAACAATTTTTATGTTTGCAAAAATTAACATTTTGCTTGACTTTAGGTTTTTTTTCTTTGTTAAGTCAGTATAGGTAATTTTAATTTTCTTCTTTTTAGTTCTATATATTTTCTAATTTTCCATCAAGTATATATTTATTGTGCATTAATAAAACAAAATTTATTTATAATAAGAAAAACAAAATTCAGTCTTTTGTTATGTGAGTCTGTGGAAAAGAAGTTTTAAATCATTTGTGAGTAAACATGATATATCAATTTAAATAGTAAAACTCTCACATTTCATAAACATTTCTACACAATTATTTTTAGATCATATTGTTACTTATTGTAGTTACCATAGACTAGAGATGGTTGACTCTCCTAGGTCAATATGAGGGTTGTATAACATTAGAATTTATAGCATGCTATAGACTTATTGTCTGACTGTGTGTTGTTCTTTTACATATCATGTTTGTTATGTAGGTCTTTTGCTGCTAGGATCTTAGTATTTTTAATAATAAAGTGCAGACACTCCTGAGTCACATGGCCTATATTCAGATTCTGCTTCCAGCACTTAATAAGCATAGCTTTGAGGAAATAGTGTCACATCTCTGTTGTTCAATTTCCTTATAAATAAAACAAAGAGGAAAATAATACTTTCCTCATTAAATTTATACACAAGTGCATAAAACAGTACCCAGCACAAATAAGCACTCAATAAGTGTTAGCTATTATAATCTTTGCTGTATTATTTTTGTCTTGGGTTCCTGACTTTATACTCACATTCAGGACCTTACAGTTGCTTTGATTGAAACTTTATAGTTGTAATGAAAAGCCTAATTTCACTGTGAATCAAATTTCCAGTCTGAAGGATGCCTCTGGGGTTTGAAATGTTATTGGCCAACTTCAGTAACTGCTCACATTCCACAGTCATCCACCTCCTCTCTTCTCATAGACTCAGGATAACTCCCAGATGTCGTTTGGCATTCTACTAAATACAAGAGGGTTTTTAATAAAACACATGAGGTTTTGTCAATAGCAATATCTAAGCTTTCAATTAAAATTAGTGACTCTCAAACTATGACTTCCTTATGGCTTTCATTTTAAATGACACTAAGATGTTGAATAAATGGAATCTGGAGGACTTTTCTTTTTTATTATTATTTTATTGAGGTCATAATAGTTTATAACATTGTGAAATTTCAGTGTACATTGTTATTTGTTGGTCACCATATATATGTGCCCCTTAACCCTTATATCCACTCCCTCAACCTCCTTGACCTCAGGTAACCACTAATCTGTTCTCTTTGTCCATGTGCTTGTTTATCTTCTACATATGAGTGAAATCATGCAGTGTTTGTCTTTCCCTGTCTGGCTTATTTTGCTCAACATAATACCCTCAAGGTCCATCCATGTTGTTGAAAATGGGATGATTTTGTCTTTTTTAATGGCTCAGTAGTATTCCATCGTAAATATATATACCATATCTTCTTTATGAATTCATCAGTTGATAGGCACTTGCATTGCTTCCATGTCTTTGCCATTGTAAATGATCCTGCAATAAACATAGGGTTGCATAAGCCTCTTTTAATTGTTGATTTCAAGTTCTTTGAATAAATACCCAGTAGTGGAATAATTGAGTTGTATAGTATTTAATTTTTAATTTTTTGAGAAATCTCCATACTGTTCTTCACAGTGGCTGCACCAGTTTGCATTCTCACCAGCAGTGTATCAGGGTTCCCTTTTCTCCACATCCTCTCCAACATTTGTTGTTTTTTGTCTTGATAATTATAGCCATTCTGATCAGTGTAAAATGATATCTCATAGTTTTGATTGCAGTTCCCTAATGATTACTGATGTTGAACATTTTTTCATGTGCCTATTGACCATCTGCATATCTTCTTTGGAAAAATATCTGTTCATATCCTCTGCCCATTTTTTCATTGAGTTGTTTAGTTTTTTGTTGTTGTGTTGTATGAGTTCTTTATATATTTTGGAGGTTAACCCCTTGTTGGATTTATGATTTGCAAATATTTTATCCCAGTTGGTGGGTCTTTTCTTTTTGTTCCTGGTTTCCTTTGCCTTGCAGAAGCTTTTTAGTATGATGTAGTCCCATTTGCTTATTTTTTCTTTGTTTTCCCATACCTGAGTAGACATGGTATTCAAAAATATGCTGCTAAGACTGAAGTCAAAGAGTGTACTGCATATATTTTCTTCTAGGATTTTTATGGTTTCATGTCTTACCTCCAAGTCTTTAATCCATTTTGAGTTAATGTTTTAGTATGGTGCAAGATAATGGTCTACTTTCATTCTTTTGCATGTGGCTGTCCAGTTTTCTCAACACCATTTATTGAAGAGACTTTCCCTTCTTCATTGTATGTTCTTGGCTCCTTCATCAAAGATTAGCTTTCTGTAGATGTGTGGTTTTATTTCTGGGCTTTCTATTCTCTCCCACTGATCTGTGTGTCTATTTTGTATCACTACAATGCTGTTTTTCTTACTATAGCTTTGCAGTATATTTTGAAGTCAGGGATTGTGATGCCTCTAGCTTTGTTCTTTTTTCTCAGAATTGCTTTAGCTATTCTGGGTCTTTTATTGCCACACATAAATTTTAGGATTCTTTGTTCTACTTCCGTGAAGAATGTCATTGGGATTCTTATTGGCTTGGATTGAATCTGTAGATTGCTTTAAGTAGTATGGACGTTTTAACCATGGTTATTCTTCCAATCCATGTGCATGGAATGTTTTTCCATTTCTTTATATCATCATCAATTTCTTTCAATAATGTCTTATAGTTTACATTGTGTAGGTATTTCACCTCCTTTGGTAAGTTATTCCTAGATTTTTGATCTTTTTGTTGAGATTGTAAATGGGATTGTATTCTCTAGTTCTCTTTCTGTTAGTTCATTATTAGAGTGTAGAAATACAACTTCTTTTTGTAAGTTGATTTTGCACCCTGCAACTGTGCTCTAGTTGTTCATTACTTCTAATAGTTTTCTGATGGAGTCTTTAGAGTTTTCTATATATAGAATCATGTCCTCTGCAAAGAGCAAGGGTTTCATTTTTTCCTCTCCAATTTGGATACCTTCTTTTTTCTTGACTAATTACTCTGGCCAAAACCTCCAGTACTACGTTGAATAAGAGTGGTGAGAGTGGGCACCCTTGTCTTGCTCCTGTTCTCAGATGGATGGCTTTCAGTTTTTCCTCATTGAGTATGATGTTGGCTGTTGATTTGTCATATATGGCCTTTATTATGTTGATTACCTTTATTATATTTCCTTCTATATGCATTTTTTGAGAGTTTTTGTCATAAATGGATGTTGGATCTTGTCAAATGCTTTCTCAGCACCTATTGAGATGATCATGTGATTTTTATTCCTCATTTTGTTAATGTGGTGTATCACACTGATTGATTTGCAGATGTTGAACCATTCTTGACTCCCTGGTACAAATCTCCCTTGATCACAGTGTATGATCCTTTAAATCTATTGCTGTATTTGGTTTTTCAGTATTTTGTTGAGAGTTTTTGCATTTGTGTTCATCAGTGATATTGGCCTCCAATTTTCCTTCTTTGTGTTGTCCTTGTCTGGCTTTGGAATCCAAATTATGTTGGCCTCATGGAATAAACTAGGAAGTGTTCTGTGTTCTTCAATTTTTTAGAATAGTTTGAGAAGAATAGATACTAAGTCTTCTTTGATTGTTTCATAGAACTCTCCAGAGAAGCCATCTGGTCCTGGACCTTTATTTTTTTGGAAGTTTTTTATTACTGTTTCAATCTCTTTACTTGTGACTGGTCTATTCAGATTTTTTATTTCTTCTTGATTCACTGTTGGGAGGTTGTATGAGTCTAAGAATTTATCCATTTCTTCTAGATTGTCCAATTTGTCCACATATAGTTTTTCATAATATTCCCCTATAATCCTTTTTATTTCTGTGGTAGCTGTTGTAATTTCTCCTCTTTCATTTCTAGTTTTATTTATTTGATCTTTCTCTCTTTTTTTCCTTAGTGATTCTGGCTCAAGGTTTGTCAGTTTTGTTTATATTCTCAAAGAACCAACTCTTAGTTTCATTGATCCTTTCTACTCTTTTTTTGGTTTCCATTTCACTTATTTCTCCTCTAATTTTTATTATTTCCATTCTTCTGCTGACTTTGAACTTTTCTTGTTCTTCTTTTTCTAGTTCTGTTAGGTGTAGTTTAAGATTGCTTATTTGAGAATTTTCTTGTTTGTTAAGGTGAGCCTATATTGCTATGAATTTCCCTGTTTGGATCACTTTGCTGCTTGCCATATGAGTTGGTATGATGTGTTTTCGTTTGCATTTGTCTCTAGATATTTTCGGATTTCTTCTCTAGTTTCTTCACTGATCCACTGTTTGTTCAGTAGCATTTTGTTAAGTCTCCACATATTTGTCAATTTCCCAGCTTTTTTCTCGTAGTTGATTTAAGTATATACGTATGGCCACACCTCCTTTCTTGTGTTTGCCATTTCCTTGGAGTTTCATCTTCCATCCCTTCACTCTCAGCTTGTGTTTGTCTTAAGAACTGAGATGTGTTTCCTCGAGGCAGCATATTGTTGGGTCTAGCTTTTTAATCCATCCAGCCACTCTATGTCTTTTGATTGGAGAATTCAATCCACTTACATTTAGAGTGATTATTGATATGTAAGGGCTTACTACTGCCATTTTATCTCTTGTTTCCAGTTATTCTGTATTTCCCTTGTTTCTTGTTCCATGTATTTCCATCTGCCATTTCAGTTGGGTGATTTTCTATGATGGTCTTCTCAGTTTTCTCTTTATTTATCATCTGTGTCTCTGCTCTGATTTTTTGTTTAGTGGTTACCATAAGGTTTGTATAAAAGATCTTGTAGATGAGATAGTCCATTTTCTGATAGCCTCTTATCTCCTTAGCCTAAACAGTTTCCATTCCTTTTGTCTTCCACATCTAAGTTATTATTGTCAGAACTTATTCCATTTTGTGTTGTGAGTTTTTGATCGAAACAAAGTGATTATAGTTACTTTTGATGCTTTCCTTCTCTTTTTCATTAATGTTTTAATTGTGTTTGCTAATCTGTTAGCATAGAGAGCTGCAATTTTCTGACTTTGTCTATTTATCTCCTTGCTCAAGGCAGTGTAAACCCTTTCTCTTTTTTTCAGGTGTGAGGGCCTTCTTGATCATTTCTTGTTGAGGGTTCTTGTGGCAATGAACTCCCTCAGCTTTTGTTTATCTGGGAAAGTTTTTATTTCTCTATCATATCTGATGGATAGTTTCACTGGATACAGTATTTTTGGCTGAAAGTTTTTGTCTTTTAGTATTTTGAATATATCATTCCACTCTCTACTAGCTGGTAGGTTTTCTGCTGGGAAATCTGCTTAAAGCCTGATAGGGATTCCTTTGTAGATTATTTTCTTCTGCCTTGCTGCCCTTAGTATTCTTTCTTTGTCATTGGTTTTTGCCTTGGAAAAAGACTTTTTACATTGATGTAATTAGGGGTTCTACTAGCTTCACTTACATGTAATTCCAGCTCCTTCCCCACGTTTTGAAGGTTCTAAGTTATTTCTTTGAACAAGCTCTTTGCTCCGTTGTCTTTATCTTCTCTCTCTGGAATACCTATAACCCTTATGTTGCATTTCCCAATTGAGTTGGATATTTCTCAGAGAATTTCTTCATTTATTTTTAGTCTTAGTTCTCTCTCCTCCTTCCCTGAAGCATTTCTACATTTCTGTCCTCTAAATTACTAATTCTGTCTTCCATAATGTCAGCTCTGTTTTTTAATGATTCTAGATTTTTTTTTAATCTCATTTATTGTGTTCTTCATCTCCAGCATTTCTGTTTGGTGGGTTTTTTTAAGGTTTCAATCTCTTTTGTGAAGAATTCCCTCTGCTCATTAATTTTATTCCTGATTTCATTGAACTGTCTTTCTGAGTTTTCTTGTAACTCATTGAGTTTCTTTATGATAATTATTTTGAATTATCTGCCATTTAGATTGTTAATTTCTGTGACTTCCAGATTGGCTTCTGGACATTTGTCATTTTCTTTCTGTTCTGGGATGTTATTGTATTTCTTCATGCTCTTTGATGGGGTGGATGTTTGCCTGCACACAGTGGTAATATTTGGTTGCAGATTCCACTTGCCACTACTGAGGGTGGGCAGGAGCTGTGTTTTCTGAGCTCATCGCATCCCCTGCTAGCTGTGGCTGTCCATTGGGACTTGTGTGGATAGGGCTTTTTGCATCTTGCCACTGCTGCTTCACACATGCAGGTGCAGGTGCTCTAGTGGGGATCACCTGCCTTGACTGACTGGCTGAGCTGGTATACCAGGTGGGATGGTGTGGGGAGGGGGTGCTTTCTTTCCTGCCCATGCTTCTGCTCTGCAATCACTGGCAGCCCACCTGGGCTGCTTGGCTTTGTGAGGTCACCTTCTCAGTGACTTAGCTGCCTTGGTATGGAGCATTCCTGTGGGCTAGGAAGCAACTCCAAGAGTGAAAGCATTCCTGCAGAGGGCTGCCTTTTTCCTCATCTCCTCTCAGAGTCATGTGCCAGCCACTGTGTGAGATCCCACAGTCTAGATCACTGCCAGTGAGGAGGGTGAGGAGATCCACTTACCCTCTTCCACTTCTTCCCAGGGGATCCAGTGGTCCCACCTTCAGGCATATGGTTGCGTGGATCTCTCAGATGTGTATCGTGTTGTGTGGATGTCCTCTTTTGGTTAATGAATGTCTTTTTCATTGTATCTTAGGGGGAGAGCGTAAGGGAACAGTTCAGCCCACCATGATGATGAGACTCCTGGAGGACATTTTTATTCACACATTTAAGGCTATGCATTGAGCCCCTCTATATGCCAGGGAATATACTAGTCACCAGGGCCACAGCAATGAACCAGTAGACAGACTTCAGGAAATTTTGGTTGGTATAAGGCATACAGACACAAATCAACAATAAAAATGTTTTTTTTTAAGTTCTCTGATGAGAGAAGTGGAGGGGTTATAAGAGAATTTGGAGAGCAAATCTTTCTTGGAAACCATCTCTACCCTTAGACTCAGTCAGGAGGGGCTACTATACCCACTATATCTTCTAAACTGTGACTTAAATGTCCCCATGTATCAGACACGCACATAAATCAATTTATTCAAGAAAACATGGCTCCCCTCTGCCACTCAGGATTCAGTGCTTAGGGCAGGCACAATGCAACCTAAACATAGACTTTCATGACTAACCCTGGTCATGCCCCAGGGAAATGCTTCTTCACTTCTCTTGCATCATGCCCTCAAAATAAAAGGCAGCTATGGCCAAAGATTGAGAGGATTTACAGGTTGTGTTGTAGCTGGCATAAGAGATTGACACTTCTTTGAAGTGTAGGAAGGATTTGAGCAGTTCAAGTTCTTGGGTAAGAGAAAGACAGCAATTACTTTGTCAAGCTTTTACTTTCTGAGAGCTTGAATACAATGAATTCTCCCATAATGTAGTATGGAAGTAGTGCCAACTCACCATTTTCTTGCTTCTCTTTGTGACTCAATTCATAGTTTTGGAGGTACTACTATATTAACACAGTATTCACAGTGTATACATACAGTAACTGAAGAATATACAATATTAAGCAAATCATTTTAATCTTGAGTTTTTATCTATGTAGATTTAGATTTATTATGGTGTAAAATGTGATATCATCAGTTTTTACACCTAAATTGACACTGGAAGCTAAAATTGAATAATTTTATTATTATAAAAAATATTCATTAAGATGATTAAATGGTTAATTTTTCATGCTTAAACTAAAAATTTCATTTTATTTTCTTATAATTTTAATTTAAGGTATTTGCATTTTTGTCTTAATTTTGAATATTTTAGAAGACAATTCTTTTGAAAAACCAAAAATAATTACAATTTCTTAATTTTTCCTTTTCTTTTAATTTAGTTTTTATTTTGTACACTTTGAATACAATTACTTTTTATTTTTTAATCTTTTGGCTCAGGGATCAGCAAACTATGGCCCATGAGGCATATCCAGCCGACCACCTGTTTTTATTAAATAAAGATTTATGAGAACACAGCCAGGCTCATTTGTTTATGTAGTATCTATGGGTGCTTTCAATCTACAATGGCAAGATCAAGTAGGTCCAGCAGAGACCATATGACCCACTAAGCTTAAAATATTTACTCTCTGCCTCTGTCTCAAACTTTTAGAAAAAGCTTGCCTGCCCCTGTTTTAGATCATTTAGAATGAATACGTCTATCTTCCATATCTAAATTCTTCTTCATAATAATTTTATATCATTTCCACGTTTCAATTTGAAGGATTTCCTCAAGCCTGTCTTTCATGAATCTGACTTTCATGTTACCTTTAATAAGGCATTCACTTTTATAGTTTTTTTTCTGTTTTTCTTTCTCTGACTTTGAGCAGGTCATCTTTCATTTTTTTCTGGTGTATATAATCTGCATTTTGTAACCTTATAAGTCTTCCTTGAACTATTATTTACCATGAGATTATGCTTTCCTTAATTTTATTGAGAAATTAAGTCAAAAAGTACTAGAAATACTGAGGAAAGTATTTGAACACTTCTTGTGCTTCTTTGGATCATTACTTGCGTAATTCCTGTGTACATATATTCTTTATCTGCATTTTGCTTATGTTCTTTCCTCCCAAATTATTTTTTCAGCGTCCATGCCTAGGTCCTATTTTGTTTAATGTATCTCACTGATATTTGAGAGCAACTGACCACGTGCCGAAGACCTTGTATGGGCAGCAATAGCACTATTAGTTGGCAGCCACAATTCAAGTTTGTTGTCTTAAACTCCATCTCAACAAATTGATTATTCACTTGCTCTAGAGCCACATGTTCCCCCAGTTTGCAGTTTCAGTATCCCTGCAGTTCATGGCAAAGCCTTTAGATCACAGGATTTGTGTTACTTTCCATTACTATCTCTTCTCTGTCTTCTTCACTTCAACATTCTCTATCTAGCAAGGTAGATCATAAATAACAGAAAAGAAATATATCAGATTTCTACTTTAGAAACATATCCTCCACTGTCATCCATCACTAGTTTTGCTGCTTCCAATACCTTCTCCTACAGTATCCAAAGTGATACTTCTAAATTTAAACATGACCTCTTAAAACCCCTAGATGGTTCCTTAATGCTTTCAGAAGTTGGGTGATCCTCAATGAATGAGCGAGAAAAAAATATTCCAAGACAAAATATAAATGTTACATTTTAAATAATACAATTACCATCAAGACATTTCTGGTGACATAATTAAATTTGAAGGGTAAAGAAAGACTTTTATGGTCATCTAGACAAAAAGAGAAGTCAAGTGTGGGTTGGGTGGGAATCAAATTTGCCTCACTTTTTTCCACAGCAGAGGATGGCAGTGCAATAGTTACAGAGTTTTAAGGAAAAGAATGTGGACGGTGTAATTTAACCCAGTCAAGTTGTTCTTCAAGTTCAAATGCCATTGATATTCTCAAGCAATCAAGAATTGTAGACAAAATCTAGCCAGCCAAAAGACAAGTAAAGAGATAAGAAATTAAGAAATTACAGTAAAGGACTGATGGTGAGCATTTGACTGATTCAAATATAAAACTTAGATTACACAAATATGACAATTATGGAGACAGGATAGAATGTAAATGTTATAAACTTTGATAGTGTAAATACAATAATGTAATACAAATCAGACAGATGAGATAGGAATTAGAAGTATAAATGTACTAATTCTTCAACTTTTATAACAGGATCAATAGACACAAACTAAAGTTTTGTTTTTAAACAAAGACGCAAACTAAACTAAAGTTGAATAGTATAGTTAAAAAAAAAAACAAATTATTCAAGCCTCTAAGTTTTCTAATCATTTTTCCTTAACAAGAAAAATATCTTAGTTTCTGATCATAGTGATTTTACAGTAGTTTCCCCTTATCCATGGTTTTGCTTTCTGTGGTTTCAGTCACCCATGGTCAACTGTGGTCTGAAAATATTTAATGGAAAATTCCAGAAATAAACAATTCATAGGTTTTAAATTTCTCATAGTTCTGAGTATAGTGATCTGGTGCCCTACTTCTCTGACCCACCAAGGATGTGAATCATCCCTTTGTCCAGCATATCCATGCTGTATGCACTACCTGTCCCTTAGTCACCCAGCAGTCATCTCGGTTACCAGGTTGACTGTTGGGGTATCACAGTGCTTGTGTTCAAGTAACCCTTATCTTAATGACCCCAGAGTGCAAGAAAAGTGATGCTGGCAGTTCTGGTATGCCAAAGAGAAGGTTTAAAGTGCTTCCTTTAAGGAAAAAGGTGAAAGTTCTTAATAAGGAAGAAAAAAAATCATATACTGAGGTTGCTAAGATCTATGGTAACTTTTATTACAGTATATTGTTATAATTGTTCTATTTTGTTATTAGTTGTTTTTAATCTCTTACTATGTCTAATTTATAAATTAAACTTTATCATAGGTTTGTACGAACAGGAAAAACGTGGTATATATAATAAAGTTGAGTACTATCCAGTTTCGGGTGTCACTGGGGGTCTTGGAGTATATCCCCTGTGGATAAGGGGGACTACTGTAGTTATTATCTAAAATGTATTCATTCCTTGAGTTTTATTTTCTTTATTACATGCAAGTTAAATAAAATACTTTACACTGAAAATAACTTATAATATGAATTATAAGTTTTTCTTAAATTAACTAAGTCCCCTCATGGATGTCTATCATCCTGGTCACTGAATGTTACTAATGGGTATATTAAGTTGGTTAGTTTTGGGAATTATTATTTTACTTTCATCTCCATAATTTTCTGTATTGCCTGTTTGTAACCTACTTTTTTCTGTATTGTTCATTTGTAAAATAATTTTTATAAAATAATAGAGTCATGATTCTAAAAAGGAGGAGGAAGAGCCGCAGCAGGTAAGAGAAGAATGGAATTTTCAGAAGTATAAAATCCTATCAAGAAGTAAGATAATAATTTAAAGGTATTCCCCAGATTTAGTAAGAAGAAGGTCACGATGATGTGGGTGAGAAAAATGTCTACAGAAGGGAGGTCAGAGGGCCAATTTGTAATGGAGAGAGGAATAAATGTGAGACGAGGAGCAGAAGTAGCGAGGAAGGTGTGTTAAGCTTGTTACATTAAAATCTTAATTATAGGTGAAATTAACCACAGGATTGAAAATAAATGAGTTATTTTAAACTTCTAATTTTGTGGGTAAAAATTTGTCTTCATTTTTAAGCACTTACTTTTAATAGTGCTACAATAAATAATACTTCAAACTACTTATACATGTATGTGTATGTATTCAAGGTATATACATGGGTATTCAATATATTCAATGGTAGAGGTTACAACTGTCTTTTATGACTCTATAATTCCCCAAGCATTGTATTATCTATATTTGTAGTAATGTTTGTATTCTGAAGGCAATTTTATCATAAACTGAATCTTTGCAATTTTCTCACTATTTCCTAAAGGCTATTCATAATTCACCTATCTTCACATATGCCTATGGTTTTGCCCTTATTTACCAATCTAGCAACTCTAAGAAAGGTTATTAAGGGTTCATTTGTCATTACATTTTCTTAATAAGGAAAATGTTTTATTCATTTGTTTCTAAAAGCCCCAAGTATCTGTTTAATAATCAGTCCTAGAATTTAATATGATTTACATTAAGCTGATTGATCTATAACATCCTTCTTTGCTCTTTCTGAAAATTAGAAGAAATATGACTTGTTTCCTAGCCTTTTCATATCAACCTACATGAATTCTAAAGTATTTTACCCAAAGACTATGAGATTATATTTAGCAGAATCATCCATCTCAGCATTCAAATCTTTATCAAGACTGAGGAAAACTAGCACAATGTTTAGAAACTTTCAAATTAATTCGACATGTTTGAGAGATTTGCATGCAAATTAAGAGGTATTATGTTTACGTTAAGTCATACAAAATCCATCTTATTTTCTCTGGCTGTAAATGCCTTTTTACACATGTTTTCTGCCTTGCTGAATTTGAATTTTCTAGTTTTCTAAAAAAGATAAAAACACCTCATTTAAACAATAATCATCTGTTTCACTGAGCATTGGGAAAAATTAATTCACATTTCAAAGAGGTTTGAAATTATGTTGAGTTCCTATATTATTAATAGACCATGTGAATGAGGCTTGGAGACAGAAAAGCTGTTCTCCCTAAAAGTTACAAGCGAGGTGACATTGGGCAGTTACTGGCAGTGCTTCACCTGTAGAATTAATGACTTCTCTTGGTCGGTGTGTCAGTGCTTAGTGCGGCAACTAGAAGCCCCTCTAGGTATTTTAAGCAGAAAGAGATTTAATAATGGGGATTAGGTGCTTACAAGAATCTTTGAAAGAATAAGCAGTGCCTCCAAGCTTCCGAGAATGGCTTCCCAAATGCTACAGAAATGGCCCATTAACTCTGCCGCTAAAAGGAAGGTAAACAATTAGGAGGCTGCCAGTGGAACAGTTGAGTTCAAAAATGCAACACCAAGCTGTGATCCAGTGATAAAGCAGAAGTAGGAAGCCATGGGTGCTCCAATGGCAACCGTTTCTTGACAACCACGAAGCTGCTGTATAGGCAACTTTAACTGCAGCAGGAAAATCCCACGTCCTATTACTGTGCTTGCCAGCAGAGAACAGCTGAATAAAAAGCAGCAAGAAGCTGGCTTCTGCCTCCCAAATCACACTTAAGTGCATGTAATCAGTGAAAACCCAATTTGCATCACAAACTCTGGCTTTTAAAGAGTCTATAAACTGTGGATTCTAGCGTTCTAGCTTCTGCAGTAAACGAAGCCATGCTGGAAGCTCATGAGAACAGGTGCTGAGTTATCACTTGACATTTCCAAGACAGTCAGCCTAGTTGCTGTGGAACCCACACTTCAGTTGCTCTTTTAGGGAAAGCTGAGGAGTTAAGTGGGGCCTCAAAGGATCTTGAGAACTAGCAGTAAACACAGCTTAGCAATCTCAGACTGCTCAAGGAGCAACCTCAGAAAATGACACATTTGTGAGGTCAGTAGCAGTGACAAGGACCATGCTTTTTATTCCTGCCAAACATAATTATGCCTGACTCCTCCTCATCTCCAAAGTCACCTAATTGTGCCTATAACTTAAAGAAATTCTCAATGTAGTGTTAGGCAAATATATTTTCCTTAAGTTATTTGTGTTAATAATCATAATATGCAAAGTAGCATTTTAACTTTGCGGTTCCCTACCTTGCATTTACTCTTTCCTTGAACTCCATCTTCCCTGATTTTCCTCACCTGCTTAGCTCTACTGCTTATTAAAATGTTTACCTCAATGGGAGAGTTAATACTCTTATGTAGGAGACCATCTGTGAAGATTGGCACTGAGGGCATGATACAAGAGTAATTGCAGGAGAAACAATCAGAAGCCCCTAAGAAAACCAGCCCCATGTTTTCTTCTCTGGAATCACGGTGTATCATTAAGTTGCCTTTGCTCCTGATGAGGTTCAATAAACCAAAGTTTGTTATCAAATCCATTGCACTAAACCTGTAGAACGCATTTGTAGAATAAGCAGCAACAGCTGCTGCTTCCTCCCCTCAGCTATCCTGCCTTGTAATGAGCAAAACTTTCCATATTGTGTGGCTTTTTATAAGTATTCAATCATCTTCTGTTTGTATTCTTTGAGCCTGGGTGTAGATCACCACATTTCCCATGTTGTTTTGGCAGATATCACACACACTTTTCCAAATGCATGGACTTTCCAAAATAGAGAGTCTATTTTTGAAAGTGTTGTTGCATTTTCTTTATAAATTAATATAATCTAGGGTCACTATTAGAATTTACCTTGGGAAACTGTGAAGTAGCTATGACTGTTATAATTGTTTTTTTAATATTGAATTACAAACTTCATTTTAAACTTTCTGAAGATTAAGTGGTGTGGTTATTTTTCCTTTTATCTGGTTCCCTCATTTCACTAGAATGGAATTATTTTATATGCAATAACATAGCATTGACTTTCTAAAGAGAGTCAGTAGGACTTATCTGGTGTTCCAGAATCTTCCTTTCATAGAGTCGGAAGCCATAGATGTTTGGTTGGGGAAGGAAAGGAGGCTTATTCAAGTCAAGTCTGCCAAACCACAGTTACTACAGTATTCCAAGTCTTGATATCCATGTTTTTTAAATAAAGCTATCTTGTGATATAATTCACATTCCATAAATTGTATAATTCAGTGGCTTTTAGTATATTCACAATTATATAACCATCACTACTATCTGATTTCAGAATATTTCCATCACTCTAAAAAGAAGCTCATACCTATAAGCAGTCACTTCCCATATCTCCCTCCCCCGTGCCCGGCAAACACTAATCCACTTTCTGTCTCTATGGATTTGCCTATTCTCGACATTTCTTATAAATGGAATCATACAATACGTGGCCTTTGTGACTACCTTAATTTAGCTCAATGTTTTTGAGGTTTATCATGTTATAGGATATATCACTAGTTCATTCCTTTCTATTTCTAAATAATATTTCACCATATGAGTCAGCACATTTTGTTCATCCACTTATCAATTGGGTCGTTTCCCTTTTTTTGGCTTATCTTAGTCCATTTGGGCTTTTATAACAAAAATGCCGTAGACTGAGTAACTTATAAACAACATAAATTTATTTTTCACAGTCCTGGAAGCTGGAAATACAAGATCACCAGCAGATTTGGTGTCTCGTGAGGAGGGTTTATTTCCTGGTTCATAAAAGGGGCAAGGGAGCTCTCTGGAGTCTCTTTTCCAAGGACGCTAATGCCATTCATGACCTAATCACCTCCCAAAGACCCCACCTCCAAATACCATCACTTTGGGCATTAGGTTTCAATGTATGAATTTTGGGGGACACAGTGTATAGCATAGCTATTATCACTAATGCCACCATCAACATTTATGTACAGGCTTTTGTGTGGACATATGTTTTCAATTATCTTGGGTATATATCTAGGAGTAGAGTTTCTGGGTTTTATAGTAACCCTACATTTAACATTTTGGGGCACGGCTAAACTGTTTTCCAAGGGGCTGCATCAATTTGTAGTCCCACCAGCAAACCGTGATGGATCCCATTTCTCCAAATCCTGAACAGCACTTGCTATTGTCTGTCTTTTTATATTTTTGCCATGGTTGTGGTTTCTGTGACTGTAATTTAATGAACCCAGGTCCTCTCCAAACTTTGGTGTTGTAGAGGAAGGTGGGAGAGGAGTGGCATATAAGTCAAATCTCCCAGATAGTTCAATTCAAATATTGTTCAAACAAAGAGTTCTATGCACCAGCCTTTGAGAGGAGAGGCTTGGAAGAGGAATTGGAGCACCCTTTATCAGTGTTTAGTTGCCTAGGATGATGGAGAGTGAGAGCACAGAAAAAAAAAAGGCACCAGCAAAAAGTGTGATGAGCTCTAAGGGAGATGCACACAATGGCTCCTAATTCTAATCCAGAAAGGAAGAGCCTAAGATGAATTGCCCATTTGTGAGGATGAAGAGAAGCTCCTTTTTGACCTAAAGAATAATTTCTCTTCCTTCAAGACATAGTTTGTATGTTACTTTCAGTCCTCAAACAAATCTAATCATTTGAAATTACTTGTTGATATATTTCTCTCCCCAACTAAAGTCTTAGCTTCTTGAAGGTAGAAGCTGTTTTATTTATTCTTCTATTACATAGAGCAGCCTCCACAATCTAAGTGCTCAAGAAATATTACCTGGAAGAATGAATAATAAAACCTTAATATCAGTTTTCTCTCAAAGGGTGGATACCACAATACCTTGTACTAACTTCTGCAGAAAAGTCACTCTACTGAGAGCTGAAGCAAAGGGAATGATAGAGGATAAGGGTACTCACTCCTTACCTGGAACTTGTCTCTTCCCCTCTCTTCCTTTTTAACTTTCTACCTGCTTTTCCTTCAATAAATATTTTTGAGCATCTGTTCAGTTCCAAGAGCTATGCTAGGATAGAGATACAAAGTTGAACAAGGCACAGATCCAATCCCTGCTGTCATGAAGTTTTCATTCTGGTAGGGGCTAAACTAAATAAGTAAACAGTTCCCATGTAGTAAGTGCTGTGGGAAGATAGTATTTGGGGGTGCCATGGAAGCATAGATGAGGAGTGCATAACCCAGAGGACGATGATAGGAAACTCATTCTGGGGCAAGCAGCCTCAAAGGTGAGACTTTAAAATGAGTAGAAATTAACTAAGTCAAGAGAGAAAAGGGAAGAGTACCCAGAATTTTCAAAGGCCAGCTGATAACAGAGATCCAGGTGCATTCAAAGGACTGGAAGAGACTTCATGTGGCTGGATCATATGTTTGAGGGAGGCAGAAGAGATGGGGGAGAGGTAAGCTGGTCTCAATTATGCAAAGTTGAGAACTGCTCTTTATTCCCAGTGCAACAAGGAGTCATTGGAGGCCTTCCCCAGTTTTGCCATCACTGATGATCATGTAGATCTCTACTCTCATTTTCTAACACAGCTCCTCCAAAGCCCCTCTATGTCTCACCAGTTATTTTGCATAGACCCAAGAATGACTCATGCTCAGAAATAAGTTCAGTCATGTGTCTAGCATCCCCTAAGATTTCCATCTATTCCACCTCCGACATTTAAGTGCACTGTGCTCCCCAGGGTATTGCTCAACCTTTGCTTGGGGTTGCTTCCAAGTTGACTCTGATTTTCAAAGCATTGAACTCAAGCTGCATTCACTGAGGAAGCAGAAAGAATACTCACTTTCCAATGTCTCACTTTGTTCCCTGAGCATTGAACAATGATGTTTGTGTTTCATAGAATGTTCCTAAAGCCCCTGTCCCTCCCTGGGTCCTGGGTTCAGACAAAATTTGAAAATTTGTGTCTGGAGCCCAGTCTCTGAGTACAACTCTGTGCTATCTTTCCCATGTGCTTTTTCTCTAGTACATTCCGTCTTCCCGGTGGCTCTCCTTCTGTCCCACATCCCTCACTCACATGAATCCATGCTAAGATGCTCCTGGTGGATCCAGCTGCCCAACATTTTCTCCTACACCCTCTCCATTCCAGTTCACCTGACTGACTCAGAATCCAACAAACATAAGTTAGGGGCTAGTCTTTTTTTCTATTCCTAAGCCCCTGCTTTTTATTCTTTAAAGAGCAGCCAGAGTGATTAAAAATAAAACACAAGAGTAAAAACACACAAATCACATCATCATTTTCTGCTTAGCGTCTCCAGTGATTTTCCATTGTACTTAGAATAATGTCCAAACGCATTACAATGGCCTGTAAATTTGTGCATGTTCTGGGACCTGCTCACTTCTTCGAATTCATCTTATATCCAGCCACACTGATGAAGAGGGCATGATCCCCAGGGCCTTGGCATTTGCCATTCCCTCTGCCTAGATTTCTCTTCCCAAATCAACACTTGATAGTTTTTTCTTATCCTTAAATTATTTGCTCAAATATGACTATCTTCTCAAGTAACACGTTTTTCACGCCCTCTAAACACTCTCTACCTCTTCCCTTTTCTGTATTTTCTCATCATTTTATCATATTAACCTATTTTTTTCTGTTTATTGTCTCTCTTCCACTGTAGAGGAAGCCCATGACAGCAGGACCCTTGTCCATTTGGTCCTAAGAATCCAGAACAGTGCCTGGCACATGCTAGTTACTGAATAAATATTTGTTGAATGAATGACTGAACAGTGAATAAGTTATTAACAGGAGAATCTTGTGTAGAGGGTATAATTATGCCTTCTAGAAAGTCTGGTATGTTTGGAGGATCAATTTATCAACTTTAGAAACTCAGAAATAACAAAATTACCAGCATTAAATCATAGCATGAGACATCTCTTATGCATCAACTCTCTCTGGGGTGTGGGCCACTTGTTTCTGCCCAGCCACCTCCACAGCAACCTCACTGCAGCACAGCCATATAGCACTCACCTCATGTCTGTGCCATGAGTCCCATGCTTTCCACCTCAGCATTTCCCTGTTCTTGCTGAAGGAGGAAGCACTCAGCTTCCACGGGAGCACAAACAATGCTGAATGGGGGTTAATTCCCACTTGGCAAACTGACCCATGGGACATGGGAGGTACCCCTAAATTTTCCTCCCTTCCTCCCCTTCGACAAACTGTCCTGAGATGAAGTATTAGGAAATAGTATATATATGTATATTCTCTTGGAAGATAGTCCCTTGAGATCAAGCATTCAGCTGTACTTGATATCAAGCAATGGCCAGCTCAGTAACACACCCTGTGTTTGTTCTCCCTCTTTCCCACCTCACTTCCCTTTCCCCCACTCTTGTTCCCCTGATGTTGTACTCCATGTTGACAAGAATGTGAAACAACTAAAACTCTCATCTACCACTGGTCAGGATGTAAAATAATACACTCTCTGATTACCTGCACTTTTCTCCTCTCATTTGCCGTGTGCCCTACCTTTGAAAGTTTATTTGAGTATACCCTTGTGAGTCTTTTTAAGAACCTGACCCTGTGCGAATGATGCAGTGATGGAACCAGAATTTGAGTTCAGGTAAATCCGTGTCCAGAGTCTATGCTCTTAACCCTACACTATGCTGTGCAGTGTAGCCCGGAGAGAAAATGAAATGGAAAATACGGAGAGATAGAAAGAGAATAAAGATAATGGGGAAGACATAATATTTAAAGATATAAGGAATGAGAATTTTCCAGAATTGAAAAAAGATATCAGTTCTCAGATTTTAAGAGCACACCAAGTCCTGATCGGAAATAAGGTATGTCCCAATTGTCAATTTATTGCTTCTCAACTCCAAATTTACCTTTCAACATGTTCTGCAATAATGGATGGAATTCCTTTAAACACTTCTTTACAGTGAGGATGATGTTAAGCTTTCTTAGTGAAGGGCACTGGAGGGATGTTGTATGAGTAAGTTTCTCCTGATGCACCTTCAATCAATGATGTAGGTATGAAGACATCCCAGTGGTACTCTGCCAAGTGACATACCCTGAACATACAGTCCCTTGGTGACTTGCAGCCCCAGGGGCTTGATAATAATCTTTTTGTGGTCCTGGCCTCCTGCCTGCACCAGCACCCCCTACTCCTTCTACACGTCTGTGAGCCCAGCCTCTGGGAACAGCAGCACACTTCTCTGCCATCCAGTGCGCAGCAACTACAGGTTTGAACCTCAGCCTTGGTGGTCAGCTCTGCCCTTCTAAGTTTTTCCTTCTTTGGATACTCTCCTTGGGCCCTAGGATACCTATGAACTTTTCTTAGATCTTATCATGGTTTAATAATCCTTTACATTAAATCTTCTCTGTTTAGTTCTTTGTGTGTTCTGTGTCCTACTTAGAAACAGGAGATACAGGAGGTGAGATAGTAAATAGAGAACAATTTTTTAAAGAAGTTTTGCCATAATGGAAGAGGATAAGTGGAACAGTAGGAATGAGGGTATTTGAGGTCAAGAGATAAATTTTAATGATAGATACTAGAACAAGCTTATGACCGAATGTAAATATTTAATAAGGAGGGAGAAACTTATAATGAAGGAATAAGGAAGATAATTTCAGGAGAGAAGTCCACAAGAAGGAAAAGGGGACAAAATCCAAAGCAGAAATGGAAAGACAGACTGTAAAAGAAGGAAGGATGGTTATTTTCATTTTCAAAGAGAAAAAAACACAAAATAAGTCAAGATTTATGGAAATGTACAGATTTAGTTATGGGACAATTTGGGAGCTCCTATCTGAGTACTTCTATTGTGATCAAAGAAATAGAGGAAGAGTCATCATCTGTGAGAAATGGGAGAGTAGAGGTTACTTGTAGATGTGAGGATAGAGGAGAAGGTATGAAATAGTCATCTCAGAAAATAAGAAGGCACATGAACCAGGGAAGTGTAGTAAGACTGACAAAATGTGTTAAATGTCCTCTTAGATTTGTGGGTATTATTGAAAATAAGAGGAATCAAAAGAATTGTACGATTTTCTCAAATTTTCAGCTGCTCAGGCCAAAGAAGGCAGATAACTCTGGTTGAACTAGGGTTGAATTTTTTCTAGATAAGTATGATAGAGGGAGAAAATAATTAAACATATTTGCATAAGACTAATTACATTGATGAACAATAGAATTTTAAGCTGGGTAAGTAAGTAAGTGAAGACATGATGGTTTTAATCAATAAAATGAGTAAGCAATTGGTAGGCCAATGGACTGGAGGACTCGATGAGGCGGAAGAAGTGTTGGAGTGGGGTCCTAGGATAAGTGAGTTTTAAGAAGAGGAGGTAGTTTTCAGAGAGGATGTCTGAAATCAAGTCTTTGGAGGAGGTGCAATTAAAAGTGCTGATGGGGGCCTGGCCTGGTGGCATAGTGATTAAGTTCGCACACTCCGGTTTGGCAGCTTGGGGTTGACAGGTTCGGATCTCAAGTGCAGACCTAGCACCACTCATCAAGCCACGCTGCAGTGACATCCCACATAAAATAGAGAAAGATTGGCACAGATGTTAGCTCAGTGACAATCTTCCTCAAGAAAAAAAGAGGAAGATTGTCAACAAATGTTAGCTCAGGGCCAATCTTCCTCACACACAAAAAAGTGTCAATAAAGTCTGACCATAAAATGTGATGGGTAGAGGAGATCATTGGAGGCAAGGAGGCCAAGGAATTCAGACTGTAGTGTTAGATGAGTCATCCAAAAGATGTTGGTGATGTCATCATGAATAATGAATGTAGAGAGGGAGAAAAAGAGAATGAGCCTGGTTTTATAAAGCCTCTGGTGAATATGAGGAGTGGGAAGAAGGTTGACACGTAACAGAAAATAGGAAGGAAAGCTAGAAGCATAGTCTCAGAGTATGTATAAGTTTAAAGGAGATGGGTTTTTGAAAGAAGAAGAGAGATCAATGGCTTAGAAGCTTTAAGCAGGACACTCCACCTCAGATAAATATGGATTGTGAATATACATAATCTCTAAAGTGGAAGGTAGGACTATAAATGGGTGTGAGGAAATTTTTTGAGGTGACGGATTTGCTCATTATGTTATGGTGATAGTTTCATGGATGTGTACAAACATAAACTTATAAAATTGGACATTTTAAATGTGAAATTTGTTATATATCAACTATACCTCATTAAAGCTATAAACAAAACAGCTCCACTTACAAAGATTGCAGGGGAAGTTTGGCTCCTCAGATGAAAGCAAGGATTTAACCACAAAGGGAAAAGAAGCAGTCAGAGAAATAGTTGAGAAAATGTGGCACTTTGTGTAGCATAGATTATTTAAATTCCACTGAACTCAATGGAAGCATTGGCGGGGCCACAGTGAAAGGAGTGGGGCACATCAGAGGATATATTGATCAAAATGGGACAAGGGCCAGGTGATGACAGGTGACCCAAAAGCCTTGGATGTGTGGTAGTGACTGTGATAAGGCTGTAAAACCTGACGAGGTCAGTCTTGATGGTCTCGTATAGAAAGCATTACTACCAAAGGAATTCAAATACCAAATCCTTTCTCCTTGCACCTCAGAAAAGTTTGTCCACATCAGCTCTTTCTGCCAGAATCTCACTTGGAGTATAGAATTTTTGCTGTTGTTGTTATTTTGAGGCATTGTGTGGGTCTGTGTATCACAGCCGCAGCAAAAACTCATTTTTTCATTTATTGATTTTCTTTTTTGCTATGTTTTGTACTCAAAAAACAAAATGCACAGTAACTTTGGAGTCTACAAACCATTAATTCCAGATAGTTAAAAAAGTTAGCACTTTCCCTGCAGGAATAATGAAGCAGAGAGATGTTCAATCAATAACGTTGTCTTTACTCATTCCTACTCTCTCTGGTCATGATGCTTGCTCTTCACCCATCATTGATAACAACACTAACTATGGAAAATATCATGTGCTTTAGTTTAATTGCTTTGATAAGAAATCTAAAACATCAATATGTATATAAGAAGAAAGCATTTGAGGTCCTTTGACAGAGCACTCCAAATTGTTCAGCACCTCCCTTTCTTTAGTCTTCAGTGAGGTAGTATTGAAATGACCAAAACCACAATCCCTTGTTTACTCATGACATCTCACAATAATAACATATCTCAAAGACTTGAATGTAAGACCTGAAACCATAAAACTCCTGGAAGAAAACGGAGGCAGTAAGCTCCTTAACATTGGTCTTTGTGACACCAAAAGCAATGGCAACAAAGCAAAAATAAACAAATGAGACTACATCAGACTAAAACATTTCTGCACAGCAAAGGAAACCATCAAGGAAATAAAAAGGCAACCTACTGAATGGGAGAAATATTTGCAAAACCATATATCTGATATGGGGTTAATATCTCAAATATATAGAGAACACAGAACTCAATAACAATAATTTAAAAAATATGATTAAAAAATGAGCAGAGGATCTAAAGAGACATTTTTCCAAAGAAGTCACAGATAGCCAACAGGTACATGAAAATGTGCTCAACATCACTAATCATCAGGGAAATGCAAATCAAAACCACAACGAGATATCACCTCCAGCTGTTAGAATGGCTATCATCAAAAAGACTAGAAGGATGTGGAGAAAAGGGAACGCCTGTGCACTGTTGTGGGAGTGTAAAATTGACATAGCTGCTGTGGAAAACAGCACAGACATTTCTCAAAAAATTCAAAATAGAACTGCCATATGATCCAGCAATTCCACTTCTGGGTGTTTATTCAAAGAAAACAAAAACACTGTCTTGAAAAAATATCTGCACCCCCATGTTCATTGAAGCATTATTTTACAACAACCAAGACATGGATGCAACCTGGGTGTCCACCGATGGATGAATGGATAAAGAAAATATGGTGTATATTTATACAATGGAATATTATTCAGCCACAAAGAGAAGGAAATCTGCCATTTGTGACAATATGGATGAACCTGGAAGGCATTATGCTAAGAGAAATAAGGCAGAGAAAAACAAATGTCATATGATCTCACTTATATGTGAAATCTTTAAAAAAAAAATGAACTCATAGATACAGAGAACATATTAGTAGTTGCCAGAGGCGGGAGGTGGGGGTGGGGTGGGTGAAATGGGTGAAGATGGTCAAAAGGTAGAGACTTCCAGTTATAGGATAAATAAGTCCTGGGGATGTAATGTACTGCACAGTGACTATAGTTAACGATACTGTATTGTATATTTGAAAGTTGCTAAGAGAATATAGCTTAAAAGTTCTCATCATAAGAAAAAAATTTGTAACTGTATGTAGTGATGGATGTTAACTAAACTTATTGTGGTAATCATTTCACAATATATACATATATCAAATCATTATGTTGTACACCTAAAACTAATACAATTTTATAGGTCAATTATATCTCAGATAAAAAAGAACCTGGAAGAAAAAAAATAATACATATCTTAGTGTCTTTATTTTGGTTCTCCCAAAAGCAGACCCTGCAACAAAAATTCTGGTGAACTTGAGAGGTGCATGGAACAAGGACAGGACAGTGGAGAAGTGCCATGGGGAAAAGACAGTGGCCAACAAGTGATGCATACTTAAGCCAATTACTGCAGAGGGTGACTAAAGCTGTATGTCAGAGGGAAACTCTTGGAAATAGTGGCAAAACACACTACAGAATCCCATTAGAGACACACAGGGGCTGATTTCTATCAGTCAGTGACTGAGAGCTGCTGGGGTAAGGGTGTTAATTTCCTGGCACTTTTAGTTTATTTCACGTATGGGCACAGCGATATAGACATTGGCAAATGGAAGTTGTCTAGAACACATTGAAATGATAGGGCCTAAGGAATATGGTCAGTGTCTTGACAGCATCTACTCCTCATGGCAGTGCATTGTGTTTGTCAACAGAAGAAGTCAGGAGGAATCATATTGAGAAGTATTTTATTTCCCAACATTAGTGTCATTGGATTCAGTGACATTAAATGTCAGAGTCTAATTTTGGGGCAGGAAGCAGGATAAAGAGAAATGAGCACTAACAATACTACCTACAATTACTCAGTGCCTACTTGGGTAAAGCTATGCTTGGGTCTTTATGTGCACTGTCTCTAATCATTATAACCCACTAGAACTAAGATAACTATATGTCCCAGTTTTCCCAGGATAGTCCCAGTTACACCTAGTGTCTCAGCGGAATTTATAATAATACCCTCTTCACTCTCAAAGGTATCATGAATTGGACCATAAATTATATGGTCACCCTGCAAACAATCTATTTTTAAAAAAAGGAAAATGAGGGTCATGGGGGTTAAGTAATTTGGCTAAATTTACGTGTGTGTCTGGGCCAGAGTCAGAATTTGAATCTGAGTCTATCTGAAGCCCTCTTCTTTTCCACTAGATCATACTGATTTACTAAAAGGGGCTGCCTTCCCTCAACACCTCGATTCTGGTGTCTAAATCCCATCCCCACTGAAAGAAACCAAAGCTTCTTGAAGAAATGGCTGATTCCAAGTCTAGGAAGGGGAGAGGTACAAGATGAGCCTGGAACATGGAGAAAACTGCCAAAACGAGTAGGCTCATATCAGACTCAGGAGTCAACCTGAAAAAGTTTCCACTGGATTAAGATAGACAATTTAAGCATAAAAGAAGAGTAAAAACTGCAATGCACTGAAACATATCAGGTATTTTTTGGAATTAATATAAAAATTTTAAATATATACTAGAAAATCACCTCATTGCTTTGAAAACAGGTGTTTACAGGGAAAGAATGAAATATTTATCTTTTATATACAGTCCATATATCAGAGTAAACAAAAAGTTAATAAAAGTTTCTCTTCCAATTGATAAAGATTAGTAAGTAACAAAATTTAAATATCACCACTCGAACCTCCAATGAATATGACTATTAATGGCTGATATCGCAAAAAGAGTGATTGAACATTGTATACTGTCCAAAGGAAACACAGAACACCACCTAAAATATAGCCGTGCAAGACAGAACAAGAAATCAAATCTGAATCTGATCAGTTTACGGAAATTCAAGGGACAAAGGAATATGTTCAACTACGCCAAGTGGATGCAATCAACAAATTCCAGACTATGAGAAACTTCTCAGAACAAAAACTTAGTTTCTTCAACAACAACAAAAACATTGCAAGAAAAGAAAATGAGATGCAGGGAAAACATAGATTAAAAGAGACTTAAGATATACATCAACAAATCACTGTATATGGACCTAATCCCAATTCAAACATATACACGCACACACATACATATGTTTATGTGACAACTGGAGAAATATGAACACACACTGGCTATTTGATACTACTAAGAAATTAATATTCAAGTTTTTAAAAACCAAAATTTTTTATAGATGAAATTGTATCTTGTCTAAAATTTGCTTCAAAACAATTTCGAGGGTTGTGGACAAGGGTACAGCTAAAACAAGATTGTCCATTTAATGGTAACTGCTAAAGCCAGACGACGGGGACATCAGTTCATTATACTATTCTCTTTTCAGTATACGTTTGGAAATTTCCATACTGAAAGTCACAAAAACACCAACAGTCATAAATCAGCAGTGGAACTTGGTATAATTGACTTTCTGTCAGTTTTCTAGATGTATGAACCAGCTTAAACTAGTGCCAAACAAGCGGTTAAACAGAGAATGCTAATATGAAAAAAGGATGAGAATGACAACCACTTAGGACCACACACACTGCTAAATGTAGCATAGACACGTACTAAGCACTGAACTGGGTGTCTGAAGTGCCTGGAATAAATGAGCCCTTGGAATAGAAAGACCTCGTGTCAACCTTCAGTGATGAATCACCTGAAGGTGTCAGAGTTTTGCTAGGTGCTGGGGAAACAAGCTGACGAAATAATCTGTGCTTGCAGACTGGGAGTAGGAAAGACATACGGCAACCACTTTAAGAGATGGATACTCTGTGCAAAGCACCAGAGCAACTCAGAGAGTGAAACAACGCAGTATGAGCGGAAGAGCGAAGATGGCTTCGTGGCAATGTTTGAGCTACTCTTAAAGAAGTATCAGAAATTCATCAGAACAATGGAGATGAAAACTTATGTCTAACTTTGCACTTATTCGGGTTAAAAGTATTTTCAAATGAGTGGATAAAATATGTAATTTTTTCAGTATTAAACTTTTGTTTAAAAATGTTATCAACATATTTCATGTACATAGTAAAAATGCAAGCAGCAGACAAGACCATAAAACCAAAGTCTGTTGGGTTACCTCCTATATACTAGTCCTCATTTCCAGAAGTCACCACTTTAAACTGTTTCTGTCTTTAGTTTTCCTGGCAGATTCGCAGTAACTCTAAAAATGTTCTGATATATCCATCTATTGATATGTCAACTTTAAACCACATCAATTGATTTCCTCCAATGAAAAGCGAAGTATTAGCTCACTGAAAAATTCGATTATCTTATTGGCTATGCAGTCTTTTGAATATTTTTTCGTCATTATCTTAGTGTTTACAACGTGCATCCCTATCTTGTTTTACTCAACCTTAAGTCAGTAAGTACTTTTGTCATTTCCTAAACAGTGTAAGAACCTCAAAACAGTTAACTTCATTTACAAATCTCTCTACATTTTGTGCTACTGTTATATATTTTACTTCTGCACATATGTTAAACTCTATGAGACATTATTACTGTCGTTTTAAGCCATTCACAGACATTTGTGTTTACAAAAATATTTACCCTTTCGGAGGCTCTTCCTTCCTTTCTGATTTCTGTGTTTCCACTTGGTATAATTTTTCTTCCACCTGAGGAACTGCTTTGTAGGGCATGTCTGCTGGAAACAATATATTTTTTTCTTTATACTTCAGTTTTGACAGGTGTTTTCACAGGAATAGAATTCTAAGTTGGCGGACATTTTCAGCACGTTAAAGATGCCAAATCATTGTATTGTGGCTTCATTGTCTCTGTTGAAAATTCAGCTGGCATCTTATTGCTTCTTCTTTGAAGGTAATGCATCTTTTTTTCCCCCTTTGGCTTCAGAGATTTTTCTCTTTGTCTTTTGTTTTTCAAAGTTAGACTGTGATGTACCTACCTACAAGAATTTATCCTGCTTGGGATTTGTAGAGCTGCTTGCATCTGTGGTTTGATATTTCATTTATCTGGAAAATTCTAGGCCAGGTTCTCTCAGATGTTACTCTGCCCTGTTTCCTCCCTCCTTTTATTAAGCAGCTCTGCTTAGACACATGTTGGCCACTGTACTGTCTTCCATCATCTCTTATGCTCTTTTCTAAATTTTCTGTTATTTTTTATCCTCTGTGCTTGCATCTGTATTCCTTCTATTGACCTCTCTTCAAGTTCACTAAACCTCTTTTGCTATATGTAGTCTCTTCTTAAAGCTATGTATTGAATTATGAATTTCAGTTGTCGAAGTTTTAGTTCTAGTATTTCCATTTACTATTTTTTTACAGATTACAGGTCTCTGTTGAAATTCTCCATTTTTCTCCCTCTATTTTCTTGAACATCTGAATCATAGTTATTTTGAAGTCCCTATGTGATTGCTGCAATATCTGAATCATTTATGTTGTGGTTTCTAGGTTATCAGTTTTTGGCTCTATTCCTTTTCAAGTTTACATTGCAATTTTTGAATGGATGGCAGACACAGTATATTAAAAATTGCATTAATTGGATTAAGTTTCTACTTTCAGGTAGAGAGAATATAAGCAGATCCCCCCCATCCTGTTGAGGGCTGGTTTTTGTTTCGTTAGGGCTGGCGTATTTCAGTTGTGCCTATACCTCGTGGAATAGTGCCCACCCCTACCAAATTAAGTTCTACCCAAAAGCTCAGAATGTGACTTTATTTAGAAATAGGGTCTTTGCAGATGTAATTAATTAAGATGAGGTCGTATCGGATTAGGATGAGTTCTAAATCCAACTAGTTGTGTCCTTACAAGAAGTCTATAAGGACACACAGGGAGAATACCACTGGAGAACAGAGGCAGAGATTGGAGTGACGGGTCTACAAACCAAGGAACACCAAGGATTGTCAGCAGTCACCAGAAGCTAGAAGAAGCGAAGAAGGATCCTCCTTCTCCAGAGCCTTCAGAGAGAGCATGGCCCTGCTGAAACCTTGATTTCAGGCTTCTGGCCTCCAGAACTGTGGAAGAATACATTTCTATTTTTTCAAGACACTCAGTTTGTGATAATTCGCTAAGACAGCTCTAGGAAACTAATACATGCCCTAACTCATAGGAGGTGGCCTTCTTTGGATCAAATCAAAGCCTGAGGTGTTTAGGAAGGCCACTCTGCCTGAGCTTCACTTTCCCCAGCAGCATGTGGCTGTTGAAATCTTTGCCACAGATTCAGCCTCCCAGTTACTGCTTTCTGTTCCAGTTTCTCAATGTCTTGCCCTTCACTTGCACAACTTAGAAGCTGGAGAATGCCTTGAGAGCAGATTGCACAGATGTTGTGAGGCTGTCTTCCCTGTAGTTGTACCCACTTTGGGATTTCGCTTCTCAAGTCCTAGGCACTTTGACAGTTCCAACTCCAACCTTTTCCTTCCTTCTCACCTGGGGAGACTGAAGCTTTCTCTTAGGACTCTCTTCTCCCACACTGTTCATTAGCCAATGCCCTCAGGTGGAATCTTGAGAGTTAATATAGAATTATAGATTCAAAATTATTTTTCCTCAGTACTTCAAAGGCATTTGTTCATTATTTTAGTTTTCTGGGTTGCTGATATAAAATTTTATACAAAAAACAAAACAAAAACTCTGTTGCTTTCTCCGCCCCAGAAACATTCACAATCTTATTGTTTTTCTTTATGTTTTTGAAATTTATACAGGTGTGTCTAGGAATAGTAGTCTTTTTATTCATCCTGCGCAGCCTTTGGTGGGCCTTTTCAATAGGAAACTTGAAGTGATTTTTACTTACATGATTTTCTATTATTTCTTTTATTAGCTCCTCTAATAAGGAACTAAACCAAATTTATAAAATTTATTCACAATGTTAGAATTCCTGGATTGATCATCTCTGTCTCTCAGCAATTTTCTCATATTTTCCATCCTTTAGTCTTTTGCTCCATACTAAAGGAGACTTTTTCCAATTTTGTTCCAAACCCTACTGTGTCTATACCTATCTATATCTTTTGACATCTAGAGCTAATATATTTTAATTTGGATTACATACGTTTTAATTTTTAAAAATACATTCTTATTCTCTGATCTTTACTCATAGTAGGCTGTTACTATTTTATTTCTCAAATATCTCTGAGGCATAGTTCTGGAAGGATAAAGAAGACACAGGTAATGGTAATTGTCTCTTGGAAGGAGAGCTCGGGCCTGGGCATAGGAGGACTACTGTAGAATTTGGATTTTTCACTATACATGTATATTACTTAATTTTTAAAAGCTAGCCAATAAATCTCTCTCTAAAAGTGCTAATTTAAATTATTTATTTTGTCCCTTGATTTCTTTCTTTTGGTGCTGGGATCAGGTATTTGATCATTCATCTTGGTCTCTCTCTTTTGGACTGCTTATTGTTGGATAGTTATACAACAATATCTGACTGATAGACTCTTCTCGCCTACACCCAAATGCCGGAATAAAGAGAATGTTATTATTCTGGGATGCTAATGTCTATGCCAAGATCCCTAAACCCCAAAAGACAAAGCTTTCCATTTCTTTAGAAGTCGGCTTTCTTCCCACACTGCCAGTCACCCTGGACACTCCAGGGAGGAGCAGGGGTGGGTTTTGTCAATTTACCACCACATTTTTTTTTGCCCCACTTCTCACTCCTGCTCCTTCTATCTCCGGACAGCATGTTAATGCTCTTTACAACAACTCCATTGGGAAGTCTAGTTCCCACATCCACGGCAGGCTAGGCTGTGCAAATTCTCAGTGGAGATTCCCCTCTATCCTTCCTCTGTTAGGAATTGATTCCCTTTTGTATTCTTTTTTTTTTTTTTGCAATTTTAAAATTGTTATTGGGAAATATATCATGCATAGAGAAAAGGGTAAAGATATTTATGGACAGTTAAGTAAAATTAAAGCCCATGAATCTATCATCCAAGTAAAGAAATAGAAGATGACTAATACCTTAAAATCTCCCTATATGCCTCTTAAATGGATACTCCTCCCACCTCCAAGAAATAACCACTAACATGATTTTATCTTAATCATTTTCTTGCTTTTGTTTGTGGTTTTATTAGAAATATTAGAGTTTTTAAGCAATATATCGTTTAGTTTTTTAAAAAATGAATACAAAGCATAAACGCAGCTGTGTATGGAAAGGGCAATATTGCCACCATCAGATCAAAGCTCCCAGGAGATAGATAAGCTGAACAGTCTCTGGGTCATAGTCCAATTTCAGCTTTACTGAAAGTTTACATGTTTGAAAGATGCTAGGAGAGTAGACCTTTAAAGTTCTCATTACAAGAAAACAAATTCTGTAACTACGTATGGTGATGCATGTTAGCTAGACTTATTGTGGTGATCATTTTGTAATATATACAAATAACGAATCATTATATCATATACCTGAAACTAATATAATGTTGTACGTCAATTATACTTTATTTTTTAAAAAATTTCAGATTTACTGAGAGTTTTCTCCCCTTTCTGAGGAATGCAATGGGCAAGACATGAGTAACTCCTGGGAATCACTAGGCTTCTGCACTTGGGTTATCTGGCAGGACTAGAATGTGAATTAGAGATTATACATCTGGCATAAAGATGGTCAAAAAAGTAGATTGCTCTATTTTTCTTCTTCCAGGCTCACTGTGCCCACCACCAGCTCCCCGGAGAAGTTCAGGATAGAACACTTCTGTCAGGTGAAATGAGTGTCTTCTTATCAACTGATCTAGGCAGTAAGACATGAAAGGGACAATAGAAATGACATCAGCACTGGTCAGGACATGCTTAGTACAGATTAAAAGTGGGGTCAGGATCATCTGACCTTTTGTCTTCAGCTTAAAAAGACAATACAAGGGCAGTGGGGACATTACTGATGACAGCATTCAATAAATTCATCTCCAGGTCAGACTTCTCTCATAAACTCCTGACTCATAGATTTCTTGGCATCTCCACGTAGATTTCTAATGAATATCTGAAACTCAAATGTCAAAGATTAATTTCTAACCACACCTCCCCATTCCCCATTCCCCAAAATATTCTCCAAATGCAGCCTTCTCCATTTCAGTTGATAGTAACCCTATCCTTCCAGGTGCTCCTGCCAAAACTTTGAACTTGTTCTTAACTCCCTTCTCTTACATGCCATATCCAACTCACCAGGAAATCCTGTTGGCTTTACCCTCAAAATATGACCAGAATCCTACAAATTGTACCACCTTCATTGCGACTATCCTGGTCTAAGACACATTGCCTCTTACCTGGATTGCTGCAGCAGCCTCCAAATCATTCTCCCTGGGTTTACCCTTGTGTCCTGCAGCCTATTCTCAACAGTCCACATTGGAGCAGGGTTATCCAAGAGATGGATGTGTTCATTCCTTTATTCAGCAACTATGTACCGAGTCCCGACTATGTACCAGAGACTCTACTAGGCACTTGGCTTCATCAGTGAACAAAACAGAGAAAGATATCTGTCCTCATGTGGCTTATGTTCTATTGGGAGGGAGAGGAAAACAAACAAAGAGTAAGCAAGTAAATTATATCACTTGTGGTCCTTTTAAAATTTGAGTCAGGAGTTAGCCGTGATGGCATAGTGGTTAAAATTCAGTGCTCTCACCACTTCAGCAACCTGGGTTCGCTTCTCAGTTGAGGAACCACCCCACCTGTCTGTGAGTTGCCATGCTGTGGCAGTGGTTCACATAGAAGAACTAGAAGGACTTGCAACTAGGATGTACAGTCATGCACTGGTTCTTTGGGGAGGAAAAAAGTAGAGGCGAGATTGGCAACAGATGTTAGTGCAGGGCAAATCTTTCTCTGCAAAAAAAAAAAAAAAAATTGTCAGATCATGTGACTTCTTTACCCAGAAGCTTCCAAAGGTTTCTCATTTCACATAGGGTAAAAGCCAAAGTCTTTACAGTGGCTCACAAAGTCTCCCCCTTTGCTGCTCTGACATCTTCAAAATACAGCTCACCTCATGCTAATCACAGTGGCCTTTTTGCAGTTCCTTGAAAATACCAGCATTCTAGACAAGCTCCCACCTTAAGGCATTGCTCTAGCTATTTCTTGAGCCAATATGATTTTACCCCAAATATCTACTTGGCCAAATCCTTACCTCCTTTGAGTTGTCACTCAAATCCTGCCTTCTCAATGAGGCCAACCCAGACTATCCTACTTAATATTACAACCTGTCCCTACCTCTTACCCCTGACACACTCAATCCGCTTACATGGGCCTGCTATTTTTTAATTTTTCCAGAGCACCAACACCTTCTAACACATTATATGATTTATTTGATTACTGTTTATTGTTTGTTTTCCTCTCCCCCACAATAGAACATAAGCCCCAGGAGGGACACACATATCTTTGTCCGCTTTGTTCACTGAGGTAGCCAAGCGCCTAGCAGAGTGTCCAGGACCTGGTAGGGGCTCAGTGTATGGCTGGCAAATAAAGGAATGAGCACATCCATCTCTTGGATCATGCTGCTGCAGTGTGGACTGGTTGGTCTCTCTGTCTGGCACACAGCTGTACACGTGGGATCTCAGGATCCTCTCTGAGATTCCTTTTGCCTCTTTCCTGTATTCCTTTTTTGGTTTGTTCACTTATTTAGAGCACATCCCCCTCTAGCTTCTTAATAAAGGGTATGTGAAAGGTACGTATTTTGAGGACTTGCATCTATGAAAATGTCTTTATTTTATTCTCATATTAATATGGTAGTTTACTTGGTTATACAATTCTATGTTGGAAATATTATCTTTTCAGAGTTTTGCCTGCTTGTTTCCAGTGTTTTTGTTGAGATATATCCAAATCATTTTGATTCCTGATCTTTTGTATATGACTTGTTTTTTTAATCTGGAAGTTTGTGAAATCTTCTTTTTATCCTTAGTGTTCTGATATTTCACAACCATGAGGCTGGGTATGGATATATTTTGATCAACCTTTTTGGACTTTCACTGGAGCCTTCCACTCTGGCAACTCATGTGTTTCAGTTCTGGAAGGATTCTTCTCAAATTATTTTGTTAATGATTTCACCCATTATTTTTCCATTCTCTCCTTCTAGAGTCTCTATTATTCATATTTTAGACTTTCTAGATTGGCTTTCTACTTTTCTTATCTTGCATGTTCAATTTCCTATTTGTTGGTCTTTTTCTTCTCTTGTCTTAAAAATAACTTCAACATAATCTTCCAACCCTTTATTTAGTTTTTCATTTCTCCCGTGTTTAATTTCCACAAACACGTTTTGTTCTCTGAATTTTTCTTTTTTATTCCATTCTGTTCTTGTTTCATACATGCAATGTCTTCTCTTATCTGACTATTTGTTAGTTTTTTTCTTCTTATTGAATTGTTTCTTCTAAGTAGCTGCTTTTGTTTTTGTTTTTGTCTTTGTGTTTTGGTTGTTATCTTCCATGTTAAAAGCCTTCCTCAGGTATCTGGTGTTCCTTGGCAACCTGCTTACGATGAAGAGTGAAAGATTAAATGCCGCTTGGAATCTCTGAGCATATAGGTGGGCTTTGTAGATATGGAGTGTTATTGTAAAGTAATTTGATGAGGAGGACTTTGGGAGGAAAACTCCAATGTTAATACTATTAAATCTTTTCTTCTTGGGCTGGTCAAATGCCCAAGAGAAGAGCCTTCCATCTCCTTCCCAGAGGGTAAGAATCTGGCTCCCAACTTTCAGGATAGAGCACTATCTCTGTGTTCAGCATTGATTATGCATAAGGTCAATGAACACTTCTTTTTTGTGAATGCTACCCATTCCCTCCATTTAGAGACCTTCTTTTTCACTTTTTCCCAAGAACAAACTTCCAGACTTCTGCCAGGGTGGGTCAAGGGCAGTTGTCTGGCAGTGTGTAGTAGGTGCAGGAATCCAGAGGTTCCAGAGAAAGAGAACAGAAAAACAATGAGTGAAATTATTAACAAAATAATTCGAGAAGAATCCTTCCAGAATTGAAACATATGAGCTGCCAAAGTGAAAGGCTCTGTGAAAAGTATGGCAAAGTGGATAAAGTATATCCATACCAAGCCTCTTAAACAGCTTTCACTGAGGCCTCTTTATTTCAGACCCCAAACCTATCTCTGTTTCAGAGGTATGTGCTATTACTTTCCAGTGCTTTTTGAGGATTCTGCAGTGTACCTTGGACTGGTTCTCAGTTATCCCCATGGCTAATATGCTATTGGGTTTCTTGGGTCTGCTAAATCACTTATTTGTTTATCTGCTTTTTAACATCCCAAAATTTATTGTAATTTTCTCCTTTCCTGTTACCTCCTTTCTTATCAGTTTATGTCACTTAAAAAATTACTCTCCATAGCTTTAATGGAGGTTCAGGAAGGGTGAAATTAAGACTAAATGCATGTGTTCAATCTGCCATCTTAATCAGAAGCCTCTCTTGTTCTTTCCTGGTGTCCTTCAAATGAGGATTCGTAGAGTAGGGGGAAGGGGGTTGAGTTAATTAAGCTTAAACTGCCAGCTGGAACCACAATCAGATATTAAAACTTTAAATTGCAATTGTAACTTCAAGTATTTTGAATTAAAAGTCATATATTTTTAAATTTGAGACGTAAATTCTAAGAAAGTGCTATTAAAAAGATATTGGAATATGTAATTGTATGATACTAGAAGTAATTTAGTCACATACACTTTAAAATGTTCATATGAACCTCTGTTTCCAACTCATTTTTTCTAGCTGATACTCTTAGCACTCAATGCCAGAGTAAAGTAAGTTTTTTAGGCTAAATAGAAAATGATCAACCTTGACATGATCATCCTATTATAACATCACTTAGAATACATTTCAGGGTTAAGGGTGAGTCATTCAAGATTGATGAATTTAATGATTCAGTTTTAAAATATCCTAGTAGAAATCACCTAAAGTACCTGAACTCATTAACGTCAACTAAAACAATAATACAGCTTTCACAATCTATTCTTTTGCTTTTGTAGAAAGTTTTCTCACTTTGGAGTTATTCATTTGAACCTGAAATTTAATCATGAAATTAAAATTGATAAAATTTGTCTTTTTTTCTGAATCTACTAGTGAATATGAAACTAGAACAAAAATTACATTAGCTTCTTAACTGTACATTTTAGATTTTACACGTTGACCTGCATAGGCTGATAGTCATATTGTAGGTGCTCAGTATATAACTCATTGCAATAGCAGCAAAATGTATTTGAAAAATATAAACAAACACTGCTTTTAGATTATGTACCTTCTAAAAATGAAGCACATAGTAGTAAGTTGTAAATAATATTCAATTCTGCTACAGTAAAGACCAATCACACCTTTTTTGTTAAAATTTATTAAATTGGATCTTTTTGGCAAGTGACATAAATCATTTAAATTGAATTTACTCTCAATAATCAATATTTTCTTTCTTTGTATAAATCAAGAGATTACCTGTATTTTAGTGATGTTGCTTTTAAAAAAGAATGAAAAGAAAAAATACCAAAATGTTCCCCTGACAACAAATACATGCTTCCATCTCTGCCTGAAGGGTATCTTATTTCTATAACTACTGTTAAATTAAAGTACAGTCAAGTACTGACTTTATTGGTTAGTTAAAATTAGTTTTCAGGATTATTTTCGCTCTCTTACAAATAGGTAGAATTCACAGAAAGACATGATTGGCAATTTATCTCCCAAATCAGTAGCAAAAGTATTTCTCATAGACTGAAGCAATAGCATATTTAACTTATCTTGAAGGTCAATAAGCAATAGAGTGTGGTGCTCAGTAAGGCAGGCTCTGAAGTGATTCATTCAACCACAGTTATTGAGCACCTGCAGTGTGCCTGCTCAGTACAAGGGTGAGTCTGCCAGGTTTCCAACTGGTGGCCTATGTTCTGTTGTGCTGTGTTCTAGCCTGGTGTTTGTTGTTTGCTTTACATTGGAAGGACTTTTGACCCCTTGTTTGGCCACAGTACTTGTTGTTCCCTTTATATCATACACAGAGGCCTCATGTGTTTATATTCTCTGCCTAAACACTGCAGCCATTAGGCCTTGTGTCCTTTGGTCTAATAAGTCAGACCAACCTGGGTTTAAACCCTAATACTGCTGTGCACTGTGTGACCCTGGGCAAATTAATTTACCCGTCTAAACCTCAGTTGTCTCTTATGTAAAATGGGAACAACGATAGCACCTACTTCACCGAGTTATTCAGGATAAAAATAAGATAAAGTATAAAATATTTAACACAGTGGCACATAAACCTAGTATATGGCACGTAAACCTAGTATACAGCATGTAAACCTAGTATATGGCACGTAAACCTAGTGTATGGCAGGTAAACCTAGTGTATGGCACGTAAACCTAGTACATGGCACGTAAACCTAGTGTATGGCACGTAAACCTAGTACATGGCACGTAAACCTAGTGTATGGCACGTAAACCTAGTACATGGCACGTAAACCTAGTGTATGGCACGTAAACCTAGTACATGGCACGTAAACCTAGTGTATGGCACGTAAACCTAGTGTATGGCACGTGAACCTAGTACATGGCACGTAAACCTAGTACATGGCACGTGAACCTAGTACATGGCACGTAAACCTAGTACATGGCACGTGAACCTAGTACATGGCACGTGAACCTAGTACATGGCACGTAAACCTAGTGTATGGCACGTAAACCTAGTACATGGCACATAAACCTAGTGTATGGCACGTAAACCTAGTGTATGGCACGTAAACCTAGTACATGGCACGTAAACCTAGTGTATGGCACGTAAACCTAGTACATGGCACGTAAACCTAGTAGATGGCACGTGAACCTAGTACATGGCACGTAAACCTAGTACATGGCACGTAAACCTAGTGTATGGCACGTAAACCTAGTACATGGCACGTAAACCTAGTGTATGGCACGTAAACCTAGTACATGGCACGTAAACCTAGTGTATGGCACGTAAACCTAGTACATGGCACGTAAACCTAGTGTATGGCACGTAAACCTAGTACATGGCACGTAAACCTAGTGTATGGCACGTAAACCTAGTACATGGCACGTAAACCTAGTAGATGGCACGTGAACCTAGTACATGGCACGTAAACCTAGTACATGGCACGTAAACCTAGTGTATGGCACGTAAACCTAGTACATGGCACGTAAACCTAGTGTATGGCACGTAAACCTAGTACATGGCACGTAAACCTAGTGTATGGCACGTAAACCTAGTACATGGCACGTAAACCTAGTGTATGGCACGTAAACCTAGTACATGGCACGTAAACCTAGTGTATGGCACGTAAACCTAGTGTTATGTTCCTAGTTCAATAATGAACAGAAACAGTATGTCTTTTTTTTTTTTAATGAAGATGAGGCTTTTTAAATATAGAATAAGTTTCAGGTAATATCTAACCACAGTGTCCTATTTTTCATTGCAAACTTCCCAACTATGTCATAAAGGGGCTATCTTGCCTAGAACGTTTGGTAATAATCTAAGGAAGTTTGGAAGAAATATTAGACACTTGACTTAAGATATTGTTATTTATGATATTTATGTCACCCAGAGTAACACAGTAATTGTAATCCACGCTCCCAAAGACAATCTATCAGGCTATAAAACATTTTTCCAACGAATCATGACTGAAGCAGATGGAAAGTACTTACGTAGTGTCTGTTTTATGGTGAGTTTTGTCCAAGAGATTTTTAAAAAATGATTTTATTTTACCCTGACATAATTCCTTTGAAATAGGGAAGGGATGACTTTAAATTTAATCTCATATAAGACAGATCACAACACACAGAGAGGCTAAACGGCTTTGAATATACTTGAAAGATCATTGGCAGAACCTGGTCTCCACCATTACTCCATATATTAGGCTGTGCTGTCTCCACTGAGGGTATGGAAAATTATTTTGAAATGCAGAGATACAATTGTAACCTAATACTGATTAATTAATTAATTAACCAGATAAGTATTCATTGAAGTTTTACTATGGGCCAAGCACAGTTTAAGACATTTGGGACATAAAGATCAACGTAGGTCCCTGATCTTCTAGAGCCTACAATTTTTTAGTGAAAAGGAACAGAAATAACCAAGTATATTCATGCATGAACAGGTTAATTTCAGATGATGAAAAGAGCTATGAAGACAATAAAACATGGTGATGTACTAAACAGCGGCTGGCGAAGGAGTAATGTCAGGAAGATGGCAGAGTAGGAAGCCCTGGGCCTTCCTTCTCCACCCTCAAACACACCAAGTCAGCAACAAATCATGGGCAATTCCTTTGTGAGAAGTCCAGAAAAACAAAAGCTGAGGGAGTTCATTACCACTAGACCTACTTTACTAGGGATGCTGAAGGAGTTTTTTCAAGTTGAAATAAATGATGCTAAACAAAAATATGAAAGCAAAAGGAAGTATAAAACTTGTTTGTAAAGATAAAATATATAGACAAATACAGAAGACTGTATTACTGTAATGGTAGTAGGTAAATCATTTTTAATTCTAGTATAAAAGTTAGAAGACAGTATCAAAATCACTATCACTAAAAATGTTCAAAGATTACAACATGAAAAGATGCAAACTATGATAATAACATAAAGTGTGAGGAGGGAGTTAAAGTTTAGTTTTTTAATGTAATTGAACTTGTTACCAGCTCAAATAAAATGCTATAACTATAAAATATTTTATGTAAGCCTCAAGATAATGAAGAACAATACCTATAGAAGTTACACAAAAGAAAAAGAAAAAGAAATCAAAGCATAAAAATACAAAAATATCAATAAAACATAGAGAAAGGCAGAAAGAGAGGAAAAGACATAAAAAAGAAATACAAAACTAACAGAAAACAACAAAATGTCACTAGTAAATCCTTTCTATCAATAATTACTTTAAATGTAAATAAATTAAAATTCCCAATCAAAAGGGGTAGAGTGGCTAAATGGATGGAAAAAAATGACTATGTGTCATCAACAAGAAACTCACTTCAGATTTAAAGACACACATAGGGTGAAAGGGAAGGGATGGAAAAAAGATATTCCATGCAAATAGTAACCAAAAGACAGCAATAGTGATGCTTACATCAGACAAAATAAGTCTGAACTTAAGTTCAGACTGTCAAAAACTGTCACAAGAAACAAAGGAGGACATTATATAATAATAAAAGGGTCCATCTACCAGCAAGATGTAACAGTTATAAATACATGTGCACCCAACATCAGAGCACCTAAATATATAAAGCAAACATTGACAGAACTGAAGGGAGAAATAGACAACAACGCAACAATAGTAAGAGACTTCATCATCCCACTTTCAATAATGGATAGAACATCCAGACAGAAGATCAACAAGCAAACAGAGGACTTCAACGATACTACAGACGAAAAGGACCTAACAGATATATACAGAACATTCTACCCAACAGTAGCAGAATACACATTATTTTTCAAGTATATACAGATCTTTCTGTAGGATAGATCACAACTTATGTCCAAAATACATCTTAACAAATTTAAAGAAGACTGAAATTATCCCTTCTGACCAAGATGGAAAGAAACTAGAAATCAATAACAGAAGGAAAACTGGAAAATTCACAAATATGTGAAAATTAAACAACCCACTCTTAAATAACCATAAATTCAGAGAATAAATCAAAAAGGAAATTAGAAAATACCTGAAGACAAATGAAAGGGAAAATATAATATACAAAAACTTATGTGATGCAACAAATTACATGCCAACAAACTGTATAACCTAGAAGAAAGGGGTAAATTACTAGAAACATATAACCTGTCAACACAAAATCATGAAGAAATAGAAACTGTAAACAGACTTATTAGTAATATAGAGATTAGATTGGTAATCAAAAACTTCCAAACAAACAAAAACCCAGGATCAGATGACTTGACTGGTGATTTTCACCAAACATTTAAAGAAGAATTAATGCCAATTCTTTTCAAAATCTTCTTCAAAATTGAAGAGGACTATATACTTCCAAAATCATTTTATGAGGCCAGCATTACCCCAATAACAAAGCAAGACAAACACCACAAGAAAAGAAGTATACATCCCAATATCCCTGATGAAATAGATGTAAAAACCCTTAATAAAATACTAGGAAACCAAATCCAACAGTACATTAAAACGATTATACACCATGACCAAGTGGGATTTATCTCTGGGATGCAAGGATGGTTCAACATATGAAAATCAATTTGTGATACACCATATTAACATAACAACGGATTAAAATCACACAGTCATCTCAATAGATGCAGAAAAAGCATTTGAAAAAACTCAATGCCCTTTCATAATAAAAACTCTAACAAACTAGAAATAGAAGGAAAGTACCTCCATAAAATGAAGGACATATATGAAAATCTCACAGGTAACATCATATTCAATAGTGAAATTGAAAGCTTTTCCTCTAAGATTAGAAACAAGGCAAGGACGCCCACCCTCACCACTTCTATTCAACATAGTACTGAAAGTCATAGCCAGAGCAATTAAGCAAGAAAAAGCAGTAAACGGCACCCAAATCAGAAAGGAAGATGTAAAATTGTCTCTCTTTGCAGATGAAATGATCTCATGTGTAGAATACCTAAAGACCCCACCAAAAAAACCTGTTAGACTAATAAATCAGTGAAGCTGCAGGATACAAAATCAACAAACAAAAACCAGTTGTTTTTCTATATACTAGCAACAGACTATCCAAAAAAAGAAATTAGGAAAACAATCCCATTTACAATGGCTCCAAAAAAAATAAAATACTTAGGAATAAACTTGACTAAGGAGGTGAAAGAATTGTACACTGAAAAACTACAAAACATTGATGAAAAAAATTAAAGACAACACGAGCAAACGGAATGACATCCAGTGTTCATGGACTGGAAGACAGTATTTTTTAAATGTCCATACTCCCAAAACAATCTACAGATTTAATGCAATCTCTATCAAAATCCCAGCATTTCTTACAGAAATAGAAAGAGCAATTCTAAAATTTGTATGGAACCATGAAAGACCACTAACAGCCAAATCAATCCTGAGAAAGAAGAGCAAAGCTGGAGGCATCACACTTCTTGGTTTCAAATCTATTACAAAGCTGCAGTAATCAAAACAGTGTAGTACTCACATAAGACAGTCGTACAGACCAATGGAACAGAATAGAGAGCCCAGAAATAAATGTGCACATATTCAGTCAACTGATCTTCAACAAAGTGGTAAGAATATACAGTGAACAAAGATAGTCTCTTCAACAAATGGTGTTGGGAAAACTGGATATCCATGGGCAAAAGAATGAAACTGGACCCTTATCTTCTATTACACACAAAAATCAACTAAAAATGGATTAAAGACTTAAATATAAGACCTGAAACTGTAAAATTCCTAGAAGAAAATGTAGAAAAACTTCATGACATTGGTATCAGCAATGATTTCTTGGATATGGCACCAAAAGCACAGACAATAAAAACAAAAATAAACAAGTTGGCCTATGTCAAACTAAAAAGCTTCTGTACATCAAAGAAAACAACCAGTAGATGGGAAAGGTAACCTACAGAATGGGAGAAAATATTTGAAAACATACACCCAACAATGGATTCATCTCCAAAATATACAAGGAACTCCTACAACTCAGAAAAGAAAAAAATCAATAACCCAAATGAAAAATGGGGTAAGAACTTGAATAGACAATTCTCCAAAGATGACATACAAATGGGCAACAGATATATTAAAAGATGTTCAACATCACTAATCATCAGGGAAACGAAATCAAAACCACAGTGAGATATCACCTCATACCTGTCAGAATGGCTGTTGACAAAAAAACAAAAGACAAGTGTTGGCAAGGATGTGAAGAAATTGGAACACTTGCACACTGTTGGTGGGAATGCAAAACAGTGTAGCCATTATGGAAAACAGTATGGAGTTTCCCTAAAAAAATTAAAACTAGAGCTACTATATGATCCAACAATCCCCCTTCTGAATATTTAGCTGAAAGAATTGAAATCAGGATCTTGACGAGATAGGACCACTCCATGTTCACTGCAGCACTATTCACAATAGCCAAAATGTGGAAACAACCTAAACGTCCACTGACAGATGAATAGATAAAGAAATTGTGGTATATACTTACAACAGAATACAACTCAGCCTTAAAAAAAGAAGGAAATTCTGTCATATGTGAAAACATGGGTGATCTTGAGGACATTATACTAAGTAAAATAAGTTAATCACATAAAGACAACTACTATATGATTCAACTTATATAAGGTATCTAAAATAGTCAAATTTATAGAATCAAAGCATAAAAGGGTGGCTTCCAAGGGCTAGTGGAGAGAGGGAGGTCAAGGGGCATGAAATTTTCGTTAAACAAGATGAGTAAGCTCTAGAGATCTGCTGTACAGCATTGTACCTATAGGCAGCAATAATGTACTGTACACTTACTGTGAGATCTACCCTCTTAGCAAAGTTTTAAGTGTTCTTATCACAATAAAATAAAATTTTAAAAAAGAGTGCCTGGCTAAAGAAAATAATTGTTAGATGCATTTAAGAAAGTCAAAGAAAGGGCTCTCTGCAGAGCTGTTTGAGCTGAGACCTGAATGAGAGAAGTCGGCCAAGCGAATGCCTGGGAAAAGAACATTCAAGGCAAGGAACCAATGATAAAAAAGATCTCAACATGTTTGAAGATTCAGAAAACAGAAGAAATCCAGTACGTCTTTTTCACTGAATATCAGCTGAACTATCTACCATCATTTTGATCAAGGAGAGTGACCCGAGATAAAGTCAGAATGATACATGGTAACTGAATTGTGAAGGGCCTCCTAGGCTGTTATACAGACTTTAGACCTTGTTCTAATACCAGTGAAAAGTTATTAAAAGTTTTTCCACAGGAGGAGCTACATGGTCTGATTTGCATTTTAAAAGATCACTCTGGCTGCTCTGTGTGTGTGAGAGAGAAAGAGAGAGAGAGAGAGAGAGAGAGAGAGTGTGCGTGTGTGTGTGTAGGATTGTGGATGGGTAGGGAAGGGGTAGCTAGTAAGAGTGGAGCAGGGTGAGATGTTAAGAGCTATTGCAGCAGACCAGATAATACTGTCATGGACAGGCTGAGTGCAGAAGACGGAAAGAAGTAACTGTATTTACGATATATTTTGGAATTAGAACTCATTGGATATGTAGATGGATTATGTGATAAATTGGTTGCCATGACTTTCTTCCATCCCAGTATACACGGCCTCTTGTAAGGTAAATTTCTTCTCCTCCATCCAGAGATGGAATCTATCCACTTCCTTGAATCAGAGGTGGCTTATGACTTACTTTGACCAGTAAGATGGAGAGGAAGTGACTTCATGCAAATCTCCAGGCTAGGCCTTAAGAGATATTGCAGCTTCCAGTTTTGCTCTCTTGAAATGTTGCCATCTGACCACCATATGAGAAAGCCTACTTAGCTTACTGTTGGATGAGGAGTCATGTGGAAAAGAGCAAAGCATTCCAACTGACAGCCGGCATCAACCGCCAGTCATGTGAATAAAGCCTTCTTGGTCTTTCCAGTCAGGCTAACTTGTCAGCTGAACAGCCACATAAGTGAGCCCAGATGAAACTAGCAGGAAAACCCCCCAGCTAGCCCATAGAATTGTGAGAAATATAAATTGCTGTTTTTTAAGCCACTACATTTGGCGTAGTTTGTTACGCAGCAGTAGGTAGCAGAAACAGATGATATCTGGAGTGTGAGAGACTTAGAGGAACTTTGGATAGGACTTAAATGCTTAGCTTCAACAATTGGTAAAAAAATAGTGCCACTTACTGAGTTGAGGAATACTGAGGGAGGAAGGGTTTAGAGGTGGAAAATCACAAGTTCTGTTTTGGCCATGTTGAACTTGGAAATGTCTGCTAGCCATGCATTTGGAGTTAAGTGGACAAGTCAACAGTGGGTATAATTTTGAAAGCCATCAACATATAAATAGCATTTAAAGCCATAGGAATAGATAAGATCCACTTAAGCATAGAGTATAAATAGTGAAGAGCAGAACCCTGGCATACTCTAACTTTTGAAGGTCAAGCAGAAAAGGAAGAACCAAAAAGAACAAGAAAGACCAAGAGGAATCATCTAGTGAGGTACCAGAAAATTCAGGAAGGAGAATATGGTTCCATGGAAGCCAAGAGAAGAGAATGTTTCAAGATGAGCATGATCAAATGCTCCTAGGAGGCAGCCAAGTAACTACTGGGTGTGTCAACATGGCGGTCACTGGAAACCATGAGCACCTTCAGTGGAGTGGAGGATGCCCTACAGACCAGTTTTCAGAAGCATTGCCATTCAGGGGAGCAGAGAAATGCTGCAGGAGCTGGAGGAAGCCAGGGAGCCATTAATTCAAGCAAGTTTGACATTTTTTTTTTGTTCTATTACTTTACTTTGTTTTGTTTTTAAACCCTCCTAACCTCTAGTCATGTCATGGAATCATAAAGTGGGAAAGTACCACACATTCGGGTTAACCCCCTCAATTTACAGATTAGGAAACTAGAGACACACAGTAAGCTATTGGCTGAATTGTGACTGATTACATACCAGATTTTCTGACTAACAATTGTTCATTAAAAAATCATTGATTCTGCAAGAGAATTTTTTCTGACAAGTACCAACTTCAATAATTATCTATACAGTCAATGGATCATATATTTAAAGAAGCACAATGCTGCCCATTCAGCACACAAGAGGATCCTACAAACGCCTCTCTCATCCCCTCGATGCTATATGCCCCTCTCCACTGAAAATGTTACCTAGCAAAAACCTGTTAGAAGAAACAGCTGGTTCTCTCTAGGGTAGAGATTTTCAAAAGAGGCTGGGAATCCAAAATGACAATTATACTCTTCCACTTTCTTTTCAAATCTCTGATCATTGTTAATCCCTAGAGGGACGATAATCTAAAGATTTTAAACTTTTGTCTGCAAAGAAAGGCTGAACACATTGCTTAAGATAAAATGTGGATTCCTAACCATAGAACAATATTTCATTCTCTTCTGTCTCTCTTTTTTTTCTTTTTTTGGTGGGGAAGATTGGCCCTCAGCTAACATCTGTGCCAATCTTCCTCTATTTAGTATGTGGGATGCCACCACATGATAGCTTGATGAGCAGTGTGTAGGTCCACACCCGGGATCTGAACCCACAAACCCCAGGCTGCCGAAGCAGAGTACACAAACTTAACCACTATGCCACTGGGCCAGCCCCCTCTTCTTTATCCATAACCTTGACAAACCAATGTGCTACATATCACTATAAGACATATATATAACCTAAAAATCCAAATAATTGAGATAATAAATGTACTTATAACACCCTGGACTAACAATGTCTTCAGAAAAGGGCTCTACCTTTGGTCATATATGTGTGGCTGCCATTCTAGAGAGCCCTGGAAGCAGCCATGATATGCCTCTGGGGTACCTGTACTCCAGAGTGCTCTGCTCTCATTTCACCACATCTCTGCAACAGCTAGATCAGACACAGCTGATATCTTTTAGAGCCGAATGACCAGGCTGTTCATATACTCCTGACACAAAGAGTAGGCAAGTCAGAATTTCTCCCAAGTCTTCCTCAAAAGCTTGGGGTGCAAGGCTCTAATAAAGGAGCCAATCGCTAATCTTGTCGCAATTAATTCATTAATTCAAAAAGCATTTACCAAGAATCTACTCTATGATAGATCCTGAGGGATAGAAAAGTAAGTAGTGTTGGAAACCATCAGAACAAGCCTTCACATCTTCTGTGTTGTCCATTCCCAGGTGACATTCCTGCAGTGCTTGACCCATGATCCTATTTGTTCTCACTTCCAACCCTGACCTTCACCCCAACAGAGAGCTTCTCTTAGGCTCCTCGTCAGCCACTCAAACATTTGTCTTGTTATTTCCTCCACACAGGCTCTCTCTTGAAATAAACTTTTTATTTTTGATATACTACCTTTTACATTTTTGTTTCATATCATCTACCACAGAGCAAATAAATCTTACTCAAGTCATTTAAAATGTAAATTTTTTTGACGAATCCACATGGTGTAGAAAGGCCGTGGACGTTAGAGACCATTCAGCTGGAGTGTGCAAGCCAGCTCTTCCTTTCTGAACGACCCAAAGCAAGTAACAACTTCTCTGAGCCTCAGTATCCTCTTCTGGCTAACAGAATAATAATACCTGTCTTGTGAGATTTTATGCAATTAAATTTAGTATATGTAAAGAATCCTGCACATCATAAGTGCTCAATAAATGTTAGTTTCATTCCAATCTCTCATGTTTTAGATGTGGTGTTCTCACAGTTTTGGCTGGTAAACACTAACTACAACGGTTATTGTGTGGTTTAACTCAGCCCTTCCTTAGAAAGGACTTCCAATGTTTCATTTTTGTATGATGAGAGAGTTGCTTGCTTTTAGACATTCTCGGTGGACCTCTTGGTAAATGTCAACTGGAGAGAGTTCTTGACCCTGTTGTATTTGCCTTGCAGCCCTTCTTTTCCTAAGGAAACCAAAAAAAGAGATTGAGATGGTAATTCTGAGATGCCTGATCATCTACCACGTACCTGCAATCACTAATGTGTTTGGCCCATGTCTTGCCCCTTGGTCTGTGCCTCAACATAGGGAGGAGGGTCCCCTGCCTACTGGAAGCTTGGAATACTTTGGTAACAGCCTTTAAACTGTAGATTAAAACTTATGATCTTTATATAAATCCCTGTACAGAGGAGTGACCAGATCAAAGCTCCAGCAATAAGGCAGCTTTATTTGTAGCTTCCCAGATGAGGCAGGCAGGCCAGGGAGAAACAGGAGGCATTCATTCAGGTGAGAGCTGCCCTGAGTCCAATTTAAGGCTCTTGTTATGAAGAGGAGACATGGTGCACAACAGCACACAGCATCACAACAGAGTTTAGTAACAGATTAAGGCACTGGTCGAGGAGCATCCATAGGCTCTTTCTCAATTCAAGAAGTCACTCATTTTTTGGATTTACCCTTCAGATTATATAGTTGTGGAAGAAAGAGGAGCAGAAATCCCTTCCCCTCTATTGTTTTTATTTTTAATGGTGATGATACACCTAGATTAACATCTTATGAAATGTGTTAAGTGGGTCAGGATGGGAGGAAAAAAGCAGGAGTAGATAGGTACATCTGTGTGTCCTCCGCTCATGGGATGTGGTTTGATTAATCAAGCACATATTACAGCTCAGGCTCCTGCCATAACGAGAAGGACCTGGGGACAGTGATGGAGCCCTCGAAGTGAAGATAGGATCCCCAACTCTGGAGGAGACATGGTAATAGATGCCAGGAGAGGAAGGTGCCCTCAACACCAACGTCAGAAAGTCTCCTTCATGGAGTAATTATGGTTTTCAAGTTCTCCTGCTGGGAAGAAAAGATGTCCCCTTTGCTCCCTCCTGCTCAATGGACCCCTATAAGGGAGAGAAAAGTGGCCGCTGCTAAGCTCTGGGTCTTTTAAAAATAACATTGTTTCTTCCTTCCTCTGGTTTTCTCTCTTTGTTTCTGTATATTTATCTTGGTTTGTTTCCTAGCAGGATGCTTTGATATGATATAAAACAAATTGAAATCATCTACATAATAACTTAATTACCATCCTGAACATTTTTCACTAGAGGATTGTTTCAAGCAGAAAGAGCAGTCCCCACACTGCTAGGCAAAGATTGATTGTTCTACAGCTGTGGTGATAAGCCCGTTGAACCCACCTAATCGATCAATGACAACTTGCTTCAGTGAACATGCCTCTGAAAGACAACCAGTGACACTCGCACACTTTAAAGTCAGCCAGTCAGCAGCCGACTTACTCCAGGAAACATGCTTTTAAGGCTGACGTCAATACACTGTCGACATATTCTCCTGTGTAAGCAATATAATCATGCCTCTGGGACCGACAACAACCCACTCCTGCCCCTGAAACCAACACACCGTAAACAAACTCTTCCCCAAAACTCCATGTAAAATCAGCAATTTGCTTTGCTTAATGAGCCTTTGCCTGCTCGGTCTAGCTCTTTACTTAAGTAAGCAATAAATTTAGTTTTGGTTTTTATTTCTGATTTTGAGTGGTGGCCACACCTTTTCACCGTCTTCATTTGAAATATTCCACAGTGGCCCCTCTGATGTGACTTAGAGCTTTGGAAAGAGTGTTAAATTTGGTTATTGATGGTCCAATGTTTTAGAATTTACTGTGCCGATAATTTTTGTATGAAATGGGACAAATATTTTTCTCCCACAAGCATCTATTTCTTCATCTGTAAAATAAGGGGATCAACAAGATGACCTTTAGCTTCCTTTTAGCTTAAGTATCACATGATTCTGTTTCTTGGAAAGCCCAAAATGATTTGCTTATTTTTCTCTACTCCTACATATTTGTTTATGAACGCTAATTTCTATCTTAACATCAACATATATCGATTGACGTCTCAAAGCAGCAGTAGCTCACATGTCTCGAGTACTTATGTGTCAAATGCTGTTCTAGCTAAATACTTTATATGCATTAACCATTGGATTACCATAAAAACCTTAACAAGGAATTATCATTATTCCCGCCTTATAGATGAAGAAACAGAAGCGTAGATAGGTTAAGAAACTTGCCCAAAAGCACACAGGTAATAACCATTAAAACCAGAATTCAAGCTACCTGTCTAGATTCAGAGCCAGATTTTGGTTAAAACAACCTAAAGTGTAGAAATAGAGAATGGTGCCAAAGTATTTATAGCCTACAACAATATAGACTTTTATTCAGAATTTCTCCTATTGAGGCTTTTCAGCTCTTGTGCCCAGCTCTCTACCTGAAAAATCAATCTAGTTAATGTCCATTATTATAATAAATTCATGAGGCTTATTATTTTATATAATCTAACTTTTAAACTTCTGATTAATTTAATAAATGTATTCTTAAATTAAGACATTCTGTATATGTATACATGGATACACATATATGTATAATTACAGGGCCTCCAAACCCTGTTGCAAAAAGCAAATGAACTAAAGAAAACATTAATATCTCTAAATTCCTTTTTCCAAACCCTCAGGCAATAGTTTAACATGTGATACAATTCATTTTGAAATAGCTTCACTTTATTTTTTTAGCAATTCTGTGCTGCAGGAATGTGACGTGTAGTTACTTTGCTTTTTATAAATAGCGCTGATAACACAGAGCAGAAAAGTCAGCCCTCTCCAATAAAAGTTCAGATCATGGTCAAAACAGGGTACTCTTCTCCTAGCCGGCACCATTTTTCAATCAAAAGGGATTTTTGAAAGCAGCACTAGAAAGTTAATAAGAGCAGAACATTCTGGCCCCACTCCTACCCTACCCTTATTTATAAATTTAGTTTCTTCTTCCACTGTTTCAGAAAAATCTCTTGGTAAACATACTAACAAATTTCTTCAAATAAATTATATAATAGGGCAGTTCAATAGGTTTGAAAAATGACTGTTTACCCGTCTTTAGAGAGGGAAACTAAACACTCTGGCACAATAACTGAAATTTTGTTTCTCTCTTCATAACTACTCTCAATTACCTGCATGTATTCTTTCGAATTCCAAACAAGGCTGCTGCCCGGTACTGTCGCATATAGTTCTCTTCTCTGTGGCCTTAGAAATGCCAACTAAATTCAACATTACCCTAAGCAAACAATGAGTACAGCTAAATGCATAATATGCATTGAAAAACCAAATAGAAATTATAGGGAACTGTGTGAAACTTAAATTGACCCTGATATGCCTGTGCAGAATGTATGTCAGATGATTTCTTTGTCTTAATTAAACATTTGAAAACACTGAGGCTGGCACATAATGAAATGCTAGGTTTGTACATCATAAAACACCTCCTGGGTTTCTGAGTGAAACTCAATCCAAATGAAGTAGCATACTTCATTGAATCTAAGATGGACTGATTGTGGCATACATTCCAACTTCAGGGATGCTGAAATATATTTTTAAAATTTCATATTAAAACTGATGAAATATGGTATCCAAAAATCCAGAAAACAATGTGGATCTTTTAAGGGGTAGGACAAGTGTAAAACTTAAAAGATATTTTTATCAGATGGATCCCTATAGAAATAACTTCTTGATCTGTTAGGAAATTATTCCATACTTAGAACAGCCATCCTTTTATGGGGGCAATAGTCATTAATACTATTATTTTATAGATGTCATAAATTATATAGCTCACATTTCTCTCTCAAAAAAAAAAAAAGCAAGAACGTGCAGGTTGAACACCTCGGTTAGTAATGTGGCACGTGCCGTGTGAACTCAGCTCACCCTTGGCTCCCTCTTCCTTTCAGCCCGCACCCCCATTTCATTCCTCATTTTTTTCCTTGTAGCCTTTCATGTCTTTGATAAGTCTTCTTAAATCTTGTTTTGTTGATACATGAGATATAAACAAAGACATACACAGTAAGAATATATTTTATTCATAAATAAATTTTATGAAGAAACCTCCATGTCAGAACATCAGAAATGAATGGAATAACCATGTAAGCCATTATGAAAATAGAAACATGTTCTTTCATTTTCTATTCTACCACTTTCTATCTGTCTGCACCCGTCCCCCTATACAAACATTTGGAAAGAATAGCAAAAGTCAACTCAAAAATTAAATTCTTTAATATGTTAATAGAGTTTATAGGAGAATTAACTAAATTTCCTTCAATAATTAGAGAATTAAAAGCAGTTTAAATTGCTTAAAATGCTTCCCCCAGGAAAAAAATTCCTTAAAACACAAAGATTATCTGAATGTAAGCAACTTACTTAGCATGTAACCTATGGAGCTGTAGAAATTATTTCTGTATGGAGAATCATAAGCTAATTTCTACAATAATTTTTGTATTTCATGTTGATCTAAAAAAACTAGGCAATCAAATAATGTAACATATATCTAACAATTATTGGGCGTCTATCACCTACTAGGTGCTTTACATACATAATTTAATTTAATCCTCACATCAAACCTATAAAATTGTTACTATTGTCCTCATTTCACGTATAAAGAAGCAAAAGTTTTGAGAGACCAAGCAAAATGCCAAGATCACGAAGTGAGTGATACAACAGAATTTCAAGCCCATACCTCTTTGACTCAAAATCTACATTCTTTGTTCTTCAGCACATGGATAACCAGTTTAATAATGGTGTTATGACTTCCAGGAGGCATCTCCAGTTTGTACTAGTTTTCCTAGGAGATATGCATAAGGCATGAACTATTAGTTGGCTGGCAGATTTTAGGAGATTCTGTTGATGACATGGTGCCCATAACATTAAGAGAGTTCCTGGCCCAAATTCTCAAGCCCAACTCAGAAAGACAAAAATTCTCACAGATTCTATAAAGTGAATTTTGCTAATTTCCTCCAGCAACATCCACATGGATTAATAGCAGGAATGCACAAGAGAGGGGAAGAAAGTGTTACAGGCTCTTAACATCAGCCCTGATATCAGTTCCCCACAATGAACCCAGCGTATATGGGGTTAAAACTAAAACCCACCACCCACTTTCCTGCTTCTCTAGCTTCACTCATATGTAAATAACTGTTTCTTTAAACTTGGACTCTTTGAGCTTTACAACTAAATGGGAGTTACAAATTGTTAAAAGCCCAGGTGGCCTGGAGTTGGAGGCGCACTAAAGTTTAGCTAATCATGTGTCCTTGAGTTTGCCAGGAAAGCCGCTGTCTCAAGAATATCAAGGGGCAGAGGCTTCCCAGACCTCAACTTCTGACTCCTGGAGCTCTAACACCCCTCAAACAGGAAGACAAGACAAGAGACAATGGCGAAGGACGCCCACCTGCCATCCTCCTATCTCACCCTCCCCGCCCCGCCCCCGCCTTGCTGCAAGCGGTCTCTCAAGGCCAAATGCAGGCTGGTGGGAAAACGCCAGGCTGCACAGCTACACACGCCCCCTCCTCTACCCAAAACCCCAAATAAAAATCCCTACCCATTCCTCATCGGGGAGCTAGCAATTTTTGAGGCATGAGCCCTTGCTTTGCTCCCCATGCCTGGCATAGTAAAAACCTTTCCTCTTCCACTCAAGACTCTGTTCTCGTTATTTGGATTGGCATCGGGTTCAGAGACCGAACTTTCGGTTACAAAAGGAGGGACAATTATCAGGAGAGCCTGGATACCTTAGATTTCAACAGATCTTTGGCCTCTGTGCTGAGTGGCCCCCACTTGACCATGAGGGGCAAAGAAAGAGAGAATTTTATTTCTCTTTAAATTTTTTTTCTTATGAAATATCTCATATATACATAAAAGTATAAAGAATAATATAATAAATTACTCATGTATCTACCTTGCAGGTAAAGAAATAGATGGTAACGAATACAGTCAGAGTTGGAGTCCCTTTTTACCCTTTATGATGGCATTGCCCTTCCTTCCTCCTCAGAAACAATGACTATCCTGAATTTTGTGCTTCCCTTCATCGTTTCACCAAATGAATAAATATGATTTAATAATACATAGTTTACTTTTTTGGCTTTTAAATTTTTCATAAAATTTATAAAATTTTGTGTGAAATTTTGTATATACTCTTGTGGTGGGTAACTTCTGACATGGGTCCCAATGATCCCCACCTCTTAATATTCATACCCTTGTGAAATCCCTTCCTCTTGAAAGTGGGCCGGACCTAGTGACTTGCTTCTTAACAACAGAATACCACAATAGTGATGGGATGTCACTTCCATGATAAGGTTACAAAAGACTATGACTCCCAACTGGCTACACTCTCCATGCTGGCTCCATGGAGTTTAAAGATTCTAGATCCTTGAGTCTCTTAAAATCTGTCAGAAATATTCAGCCCATTCCACAATTGCATATTCTTTATTCCTACTAAAATACAGCAGCCTGTTGGTTTGCCCAAGTCTTGCATTCCAGGTGACTACACACATTAATTTAAGTAAATGTATGGCCTTGCATGTCTTGATTACTGGTATCCTATTTCCAATACCGTAGGGTCATCGCTGCTTTCAAATCCAATCAGAGCAGATAAGCAATCAAGATACCTATCATTGAGGTTATGTTTCTTGCAGTCACTTCTGGCACCAAATCAGTCAGCGGTCACCTCAGTAAACAAATAGCTGGAGATTTTTCAAGCAGAAAAATTTACTTAGGGATTATTTATTTACATGAAAGACTGGAAGAACAGAAGCTGGGGGCGCCATTGGACTATTGATTTCAAGAACACACCACTATGAACTGCAATCTAGTGGTCAGAAAGCTACTGCTTCTTCTGCCACCACTGCTACTTCCATAACCAGTTCTTATTCCACAGGGCTAAACTGACCCTGGCCCTTCAAACATTCATAATCTAGCTGGACTTCTTGCAAGCATATATTAGTAATATGGCCTTCACCTCATTTCCATATTCTGTATCTTAGTAGTGTGCATCTAATTGCAAGTGAGAATCGGAAACGTAAATTTTACTCTCCCACCATCTCCGGGTAGAAGAAGGGTGAAATGGAGGTTGAGAAAGCCAGTCTAAATATTGACCATAGTCATTACGGCAAGCAAACATTCTCCAATTTTCTCACCTCTACCTCTACTTGCAGGTGACTGCATATGACTCCAAGCAAAACTCAACAGAGAAATTCCAACACGATTAGCTGGAAATGCAATTTCATAGAAAAGTCATTATGCAGATATATGAGTAATTGCAATCTTGCTTGAAGTTTCCTGGTTAAATAAAAATATGTTTTCTAAGCTAATCTCCAATTCCATTTTGATATTAGACCTCTACATAACTATCAGGCCTCTTTATGATTATCAATGTTATTTCTAGTTAGATGAGATTTAGAAGAACCAAAGTACAATTGTTTTTGGCTCCACATTAGAATATTTAAAACAAAATCTTTAAAAATTAATGGTAGTCTGGATGGGAGGCAAAGAAATGCAATTAACAATATATTTGGGGGCTGGCCCCGTGGCCGAGTGGTTAAGTTCGCGCGCTCCGCTGCAGGCGGCCCAGTGTTTCGTTGGTTCGAATCCTGGGCGCGGACATGGCACTGCTCATCAGACCACGCTGAGGCAGCGTCCCACATACCACAACTAGAAGAACCCACAACGAAGAATATACAACTATATACCGGGGGGCTTTGGGGAGAAAAAGGAAATAATAAAATCTTTAAAAAAAAAAAAATATATATTTGAACTTAATTCTAATTTCTATTCATACAGATTTTCTCTTTTTGAATTATTTTACAATCATCAGGTGATGTTAGTTTTTTTAACATCTAAGATAACCAAACCTGTCTTCTTGCAAATTTTTTATCTTGACAAAAATAAGGAAGGCATAAATAAAAAGTATTGGAAATTATAAAAGGAGCTTAACTACGTATATGGCAGAAATTAAAATAGTAATAAGAAAATGCATAAATAACTTCATGCCATTGTATTGACAGCTTAAGTAAACTTGGAAAGGTCTCAGAAAGACATCTTATTTTGGTGGCATTACCAGAGTTCACCAACACCCGTTTCTCTACTTCTGCAGAGAGAAATACAACTTGCACTCTTGGAAGACAGGCGTGACCATGTGACTAGTATTACCCAATAAGATGTAAGCAGAAGTGACATGTCACTTTCAGACTGAAGCATTAATTGACAGTGTTCAGCTTCCATTTTTCTCATCTAGTGCCATAGCAATTGTGGAAGCACATATAGGACCCCGAGTGACTATGATGAGCAAAAACCCCTGCCACCCTGTGTTTGACTTGTAACAGGAATGAGAAACAGACCTCTGTTGTTTCATGCCCTAAAGATTTGAAGGTTGTTTGTTGCCACTTCTAACCCATTTTGCCCAGACTCAAATAATTCTATTACAATTAAAGACACTGAATGACCAGTTAGACATTTCTCCATATACACACCACAAGTAGTGGGTTTTGCAGGCAGGCTCTTACAATGTTCAAAAGGAATTGATCATTTGACTCAAATACAAACTTCTGCAAGGCATAAATAAATTGGGCAATACTCCTCAATTTATTCTATGAGATACATCTAACCCATACCTAAACCAAAAAGAACTAAACTTCTAATGTCCTCAACACCTACCCCAAACTCTTTCCTGTCTTAATATATGACGTCTTCACTTTCCAGTTGCTCAGGCTGTGAAAACCTTGAGTCACCAACAGTCAATTCTCACCAACAGCCCTTCAGAAAATGTTATCAGATCTACCTTCAAAGTACAACAGAATCTGATTTGTCACCACCACCACTGTTACGACCCTGGGCTAAGAAACCATAATATTTTACCTGGATTATTGCAGTAGTCTCCTAATTTTCTCTCTACTTCCAACCTTGACTCCTTCCTTCTATTCTAAACAGAGCAGGTAGAATTATCCTATTAAAATATATGAGACATTTGGTTCTGTGCCCAAAAGTCCCCAGTATTTTCCCAATTTACTCAGAGTAAAAGCTATAGTCATTACTATGGCTTACCAGGCACAGCATATCTGCCCCCAACACCACCTCCACTTCTCCCATTATCACTCTGAACTAGCTTGCCTTAAACTACTTTACGCCTCACACATTACCCTCTACCAACCTACTCTTCCTCCAATACACCTTGCCTCAAGTCTTTAAATTTGCTGACCAATCCACTAGATATATCTGACTCCTTTATTTCACTCTTTTTAGATTTTTACTTAATTCTCTTCTCAGTGAGGACATCCTTATTTAAACTTACAGACTCATCCCCATATTCCATATCGTATTTCACTGCTTTACTTTTCCTCTCAACACTTACTAGGCTCTATCATTATATTATCCTGTTTATTGTTTGTCTCCTACCACTAGACTTTATGCCCCATGAAGGCAGGGATTTCATGAGCTTTCTGTTTTGTTCTTTGCTGTATCCATAGCAAGTAGAAAATTGCCCAGTATGGAGAGGTGCTCAATAATTATTGACGAACGTATAAAAAAGAAAGCATTGAAAATAAAATTTCAGACCAACCCCTCTCCTGAAAAAAAAAACCATAATTCTAAACAAAACTTCAGTTAAAAAAAAAATTGGTACTGTGTAAAACTTGGGTTTATTCTTGCTATGTCAGGGAGCTTTATCCTTAGAAAAACAAGTCACCACACTAACAGAAAAAAAAAAAAGAAATTATATGATTGTCTAAATAGAAATAGACAAGCATTGGGTCAAATTCAACAAGCAATAATACACCAAAAAAAGGATCCTCTTAGAAAACTAGGAGAGACACACACACACACATATATATATATACACATACATAAACCCATTTTCTAAGAGAATTTTCTTTGTTACACTGTAATATATATTATATATAATATATAACAATATATAAATAATACATATATTTACAATATGTTCACAATCCATGTACAGTGAACTGAATATTTGTGTCCCCTAAAAGTTCATACGTTTTAAACCTCAATCCCAATGTGACGGTATTTGGAGGTAGAATCTTTGGGAGGTAATCAGGTAATGAGGGTGGGCCCTTATGGATGGGATTGAGAGTTAGTTAGCTCTTTCCACCACATGAGAATGTAACAAGAAGTTGGCAGTCTTCAACCCAGTAAAGGGTTCTCACCAGAATCTGACTATGCTGACCCCTGATCTCAGACTTCTAGCCTCCAGAACTGTGAGAAATGTGTCTTTTGTTTATAAGCCACCCAGTCTACTTTATTACAGCAGCCGAAACTGACTAAGAAAAGAAAGAACAAAACTCACAATTTGCTGACAACATTATCTACACTTTAGCACTTCTCAAACTATTCATGGTAAGGATCAACTTTTTTTCCTGTCACAGACTGTTATCTTCGTAAAATACAAGAGAAATGAATTTCTAGAGAAAGAAAATATAAAGACATATAAGACCAAAATTTTTACTATTAGATTCAGCAGATATACAACTTCTCTATCAAATTACTGTAAATATTTCTAACTTGTTTTGATTTACTATTCTGGTAGGTAAGGGTCATTTCAGAGGCTTTCACTGCGTTCTCGCTATCAAAATAACCCTTACTCCATGGGTCAGGATGAAAACGACAGGAATTCTGTGGTTGCTGCATATATCTAACCCAGCCATGCATCCTGGAAATTGGGAAATAATGACAGCATGACAGATCTATTCATTCCTTTATGAAAAATAATCAAGTCAAAACATTTTATTTACCCAATCCACACAAATTCCCACCACTGATGGACCACAGTGGTATTCTGGGTCCCCAAAAATCCCCAAAAGGTTGTAGTTGTTTTCCTTCCCCCAGGGTATAGTTACATCAGTCAGTGACCTCAGGTCAGGGAGATTTACCTCATATACTTGAGGTATTATCACACGACCTCTTTATGCCACTTTCCCTTTATTCAAGGATCCTTGGGTAGTGAATCACTCAGTGAGGGGCCGTGACTTGTATATACTGGTGACTCAAGCTGACTTCTCCTCACCAAAGTGGGTTTAGTGCTTTTAAAATACAGTCTCATGCGTTCCCTCTAGGTTTCTGCCTGCACTCATGGGGTATGCTCTGTACTGTCCTATGAGGCATACTAGATTTGTACTCCAGTTGCGGTCAGTTGACAATGATGAGTGGCAGAGGTGGGCTATGACATGGAACTGCATCTCATTGTGGCAGCTACCTCAGGGGAGGTTCTTGAAGTTCTTCAGGAAATAGAACAACTTAGCCAACAGGTAGGACAATTTGCCTGTGCTCGTAAGGGAGACTTGGTGGGGCTGAGAAGTTTGGGGAACTCAGGTTCATCTGAATTTCCAAAATGTCCATCTTTCAGTTCTTGGAATCTCACTCTTTCCCAATTGATGTCTTAACTTTCATATAAGAGACCTGGAAAATTATGAATTCAACCTACACATGAGTTCAGCAAACTGCAAGATTAGATTCTGCATTTGACTTATGGATATGTTGGCTCTGGAGCCAAAAGGGATAAGAGATCCTCTCAGTCAACAGTGGAGGCTCTAGTCCTGGAGACCATGCGTTGAATGGTAAACCTTAGCCGTGTCATTTTTTTAACTTCTCTAGTACAGTTAGAAATATGCAGCCCACCTACGGTCTTGTATTCCTCCTTCTTGTCATAGTGATTCATCTCAGAAATCATTTAGTCTGACAAAGCCAATTTTTTTTCCATAGACACTTCATTCCAGGGGTTCACATGTTTTACCATGTATCCTATAGTTTCTATAGGGTGTCCCACCTTCTGGTTCTAGTGGTATCTTTACTGCCTTCAAACAATCATGTCAGAAAACCAGTTCTACATTCACACGGCTAATAAATGGCTAACATAATTTATTAAGAAACAGACTGTAGGCTCAGCTTCCAGGAATGGAAAATTATAACACGAAACTGAACTACAGCAGGAAGCCACTTCTCAAGCACATCAGGAGGCTTCCACGAGAGCCACCAGCTCAAGAACCATGCCACCTCTGTACTGCAAGAAAACTACATGCCAAATTGAAAAGTTGCCACCTCCCAAACTGTGCAGGCTCTGCTAAAAGCCTTTTCCCAATTTACTCAGAGTAAAAGCTGTAAAACAGATCTCTCTCCTGACCTTAGTTCTGAATTGAAGTCTCCTGTGAGTACATCTGATTGAGAAACCCATCCAAGAACTCTTGACTATGAGGAAATCTAAGGAATATAATTGTTTGCTTTTCAATCTCTGCCAAATAAGAAGACACCCTAAAAGGAGGATGGAATGAAGTTAAGCAAACCAATTCATCATATCTGCCCCAATACTTTAGGGGAGCAAATGGCACTAGGATATATGTCCAAAAATGTTCATAGCATTATTGTTTGTAATATCAAAAAATTTGGAGGCAAATGGAAAATTGTGTCTAGGTCTATGTCCAGTTATGTACACAGACAGGAAAAGGTTGGGAACTCATACAGTAGAAAATGAGTAAATTATAGCTACATGCAAATATGAATTATTTCTAGCAACATAATATTGAGAGAGTAAAGCAAGTCAAAACTACCATGTACAGTATAATACAATCTTCATAAAACTCAGGATAACAAAGTATATTGTTTAAGGATAAACACATATGTGGTACAACTATACTTGAAAAAGCAAAGGAATGATAACCATCAAATTCATGAAGGAAGAAAGAGATTAGAATTAAGAAGACACATATTTAGCTTCAATGGAACTGGTAATAGTCTAGTTGTCAGGTTGGCTGTGGGTGTTCATTTTATTATTATGCTTCAAAACATGTTACATTCCATATTTATGTGTCATATAGTTACATGCTATAATTTTTAAAGATTATGCAAGCTTAGGTCGCATTAAAAGGAGCATGTGGTTTAAATAAGAGAAAATAAAATAAAAGCTTTTCTGCTTTATGTACTGGTCAGCATCTATGCTGTCACGTCAGGTGACAAAGTTTAAAGAGGATATTGTCAAGCTATGGGGGTCTTTAGAGCAGTGTTTCCCAACCTTGACTGCACATTGGGATCATCCAGGAGCTTTAAAAAATAATAATGTCAGCTTCCTACCACTGGAGATGATGATTTAGTGGTTCTGCAGCCTGAGTATCAGGATTTCATAAAGCTCTCTAGGTGATTACATTTGTGTGCCAGGTTGCAAACTACTGCTTTAGAGGAATACAACTTGGATTTGGTGGGTCCACAAAAGAGGCATTAAATGAGTATTGATCCCTAGAGAAGAGAATAGCTGGACCAGGGGACAGCATTGGCAGGGCTATTGTGTTAAAGGGGAAGTAGATTTATTCTCTCTCCTTCAGACAGTCTGCGGCACTAGCCTTCCATATCTCCATATCTCTCAAAGCACAAGTCTTATGTCTAAGGGATTTGAGGTCACGTTTTCATGTTTCTGAGTCTTAAGGTAGCCAGATACGCTCAACATACTGCATTACATATCGCTAAAATTTTATACAGGGATTTAAGGAACTGAGGATTTCTTTTTGGTGAAGGTAGCTGTTTGTCAATTGGGAGAGCAGACATTTGGAGAAAGGCTGTTACAAATGCACTCCAGAGACAGGCAGGCAGAGAGCAGGGACCCAGCCCAGGTGAATTTTCTCAAACAGTGAGGACACTTTACCAGCCAAACCTAAAGGCCTGAGAATCTGTGTGTGCATATGAGTTAGGTAAAGGTTTAGCAGACGTGACAGTGTACCTTCAGAGGATAGGCTGACCTATGGTATTGTGTTCTCATAAGGACCTTGAATGAAAACCATTTTAGTTTTCTTAACAGCCAAAATAACCTGATATGACAAGTTGATGGCTCATTGATTCTCTCTCCCCCCAGGACACCCACCTTACATATGGTTAAATGCGTCTAGATCATCTATAGCTAGTTAACTCACTCAGAAAATGATATTAATGCAGTCCCAGTTCTGGCTTCCAGCCTCACATGGGTGTATTAGCTCCATTCTGTTCTACAGAATTCACTTCAAATCTAGTAAATATGAGCTTCAGGCAATAAATAAGGATAAGTAAAAAGAGACTGCAGCTGATTATTGCCAACCTATTGCTGGGAAAGCATGGTAAACTACATAAGCAGAGATTGTTGGAGGAGAAGGATATGACCAACTTACAAAGTCCTATGGTAGAAAGATGTACAAATGAAGCAAAGAAAGTCACAATTACACAGCTAGGGGCTTTGGTCCCAAAGCCCTGTGCACAAGTCCAATAAACTAGACTGGACCACATGGAGACCTTTGTTACCCAAGCAAGGAGGGCTGACACGAATGAAAATTAACAGAATGTAAAGCATGCTTTGTCAGTTTCCCGTGCTGACTCCAACTAAGCCTGTGATCTTACACATGATGTGGTGTCATGTGGAAATTCTACTCTCATACCAGAAAATAGCCTATGGGAACCAAGACTAAAAGAGAAGGTAATTGATAAGTTCATAACCCACCTGCTCCAGGCCTTCTCAGGCCAAAGTAAGAGGTTGAGCAATTTAAGCAGAGCAATTTAAGCGGAGAGAAGAAACGTCCTCCCCTTTGTCCCTTCTTTTTCCAGACTGAAAGGCAGGAAGAGAGAGGCATCATAAGCACGCATGACTTCCAGCCCCTTCGAAGTCTCTATCTTAGAAAACGTGGCCTCATCAGAGTTTCTGAACTTGAGTAAGTCCTCTCCTACTTGTGAAATAAAGCTTCTTTCCTTTCTTTGCTTCTGACTTTTTGTGAAAATTGTAAGAGTAGAGGAAAGGAAGGTCCTTGAGTTCCATCGAGAAATGAACATTTCCTTTCGAGAATGTAGCACTAATACAATCTTTGGGTACAAACAGAAGCAGTTTTTGGATGTTTTAAGGCACAGCCTAAAAACCAACCTTTAAAGATTCTGTGCTGACACGTCACAGCTCTGCTTAAATTGCTCTCATTACATTAGAAGGAAAGCGTCAGGCATCTGTTAATTGCCTTTAACAGCTATCGTTAGCATTTAATAATCTATTTTAGTGAGAACACTATGCCTTAGGCCCAGGGCAAACTGCAGGCAGTTGCAGAGCTGCAAGCTAGAGGCAAGAAAGGCTGCAGGACACCCATGGGATGGGAGGGAGGGAGTAAACAAGGCTATGGAGCCATGCATTTAAAGAGTTTCCTGTGACTAGGGGAAATCACTTAGAGAAAGAAGAGAGGATCACTAAATAACTCATGGTAGAAGAGAAGTCAAGTAGATTTTCTAAATCTCAGGCTTACCCATCACACACTCCCCTGTGGAATTTTAGCCTCTGCAGAGCACAGTTTGCAAACCTGGGACCTAGCTGAGCTCTCAAGGCCCCCTCACACGTGTGACTTCAAGAGTAGAGAACAATCCTTTAAGTGCCAGAGTTATGAAGCTTTGTTATGTATTGAATATTCATTGTGATGATACTTTTAGAAAAGTGTGTGATCGACTCTCTCATGAAAAATCTTGTTGTACTATTGTATGTTATGTAGGAAAAAATTTATGCAGGCCGCTTGCCTCATCACTCCCACAGCACTACAGGGCAGTTCCCTAAAGGACCACACACATAAAATTGCATTTTTGTATTCCAGGGAGTGTAACACAGGCCCATGTTTTATTTCTGCTGTTTTTTTGTTTTGGGGTTCTTTTTTTTGACAAGACGTTCTTCATGAGCCACAGAGGCCAAAGTAAGATCCTCCACTTAGTGATCTAGGGCTGTTGGTGACCCACATTTTAAAGCTGCATTTGGCTCCACAGAGGATTCTTGAGAAACACGTGTCAGTCCTGCAAACTGACTATGTATCACCTTCTCACCCACTAGGACAATTTGCACCTATGCAAGAGATCAGACTCGAGAGCCAGAAGGAATCCTATAAACATCGTGCAATTCCTCTAGACTCTAGCAGACAGGCCCAAGGCCTTCATCACCAATTTAATGCCCTCGGGACAATCCACAATCATTTCCAGACTAAGAGCTCCAAACCCTTTGAACAACTTCATACCAGAGTATCTCCACCTGGATGTCCATCAGCACCTCAAATTCAACACGAACAAAATTGATCCATCATCTATCTTCTCACTAAACTCCTTACTTTCTCTGCCTCTGTCATAGATAGTGACCTCACTGTCTACCCAGATTCCTAATCTAGAAGGTTCAGCAAATCATTCCTTCCTCATTAAGCCCCATCAGCTCGGCCTCCGAAGTCTCCCTCTTTTCTGCTTGTTCACATCTTTAGCCTGTGCCCTCATTCCTTCTCACCTGGACTCTTACTAAGGCCATGAAACCAAGTGAGCTGCCTAAGCTGCTTTCTGCTCCTGCCATCGCTTCTCACAGCTGCACAAAACATCTTCCTAAAACACAAATCTGAATGCACCCCTCCCCTGCAGCGAAGCCGTGGCAGATTCCCATTTTGCTCAGGATGAAGTCCAACTCCTGGGGAAGTCTGTAGAGCCACTTACAAGCTGGTATCAACCTGCATTTCCAGTCTCTTTCCCCAGAGCTCTGACACTACATGCCTTATGCTTCACTGCCCAAAACCTGTTATTCCCCTCATATGCCTATGTTTTAGTGTCCACTGTGATATGTGTCTCAAACCATCTTCTCTTGTTCTTCATGTGGCAAATACCTACTTATCTTTCAAGATCTGGCTCCTGCATCACTTTCCCAGAAAAATCTTCCCTCCTCCCCCAGGCTACTAGTTGCTACTTTCTCTGTACCACCATCATGCCCTCTACCTGCCTCTTGTGGGCTGAATTGTGTCCCCAAAAAATATATGTTCCAGTCCTAAACCCCTAGTACCGGTGACTGTGACCCTGTTTGGAACTAGGGTCTTTTCAGATGTAATCAAGTGGAGATGAGGTCATACTGATTAGGATGAGTCCTAATCCAATTACTAATGTCTTAACGAGAAAAGGGAAATTTGGACACAGACAGACACATGCAGGGGTGAACATTGTGTGAAGACGGAGACGTAGATTGAAGGGATGAAACCCTAACCCAAGGAACACAAAAGATTGCTGGCAACAACCAGAAGCTAGGAGAAAGGCATGAAACAGAATCTCTCTCAAACCGTCCAGAAGGAACTAACTCAGCCAATGCCTTGATTTGCACTTCTGGCCTCCAGAACTATGAGAAAATAAATTTCTGTTGTTTTAAGCCACTAATTTGTGGTACTTTGTTACAGCAGCCCTAGGAAACTAACACTTGACCAACCTTAGTCCTCTTCACACTATGTCACACTTCTCCGCTTTATACCTGTCTCTCCCACTAGACAGCAAAGTCCTGCACAGCAAGGCTGGTACTTCGTTTGTCTTGGTACCTCACCCCTGTTCCCAACCCTTCTCCTTCCAGCTCACAGTGCACAGTTCCTGGCAACTGGAAGGTACCCAAAAATACAGAATAAAAGAAAAAAGAGGGAGGTTGGAAGGGAGGCTGACAGACAATATCATTCTTATGCATTGAAGAAACTGGCATATCCTAACATTCCGTTAAATGCTTTCTGATATTGTCATTATATGTTTTTCTCAGGAAATCTTCCAATTTTAAGGCCTCTGCTTGCTGAGGATATGTATGGTTTGTCTATATTGATGATGAGTATTTGTCATACCAAATGTTTAAAAAAATTTTCAATCGTTGCTAGCCTTTAAAATCATACATAAAATCAAAAGTAGGGGTCTCTCTAACAAAAGATAACTAGCAAAAAATGGCCCCTCTTTTGTTAATTTTTTCTTTTGTTTCCCATGCCTGAGTAGACATGGTATCTGAAAAGACGCTACTAAGACCTATGTCAAAGAGCGTACTGCCTATATGTTCTTCTAGGAGTTTTATGGTTTCAGGTCTTACATTGAAGTCTTTAATCCATTTTGAGTTCATTTTTGTGTGTGGTGCAAGATAATGGTCTGCTTTCATTCTTTTGCATGAGGCTGTCCAGTTTTCCCCACACCATTTATTGAAGAGACTTTGCTTTCTCCATCATATATTCTTGGCTCCTTTGTCAAAGATTAACTGTCCATAGATACATGGTTTTATTTCTGGACTTTCAGTTCTGTTCCATTGTTCTGTGTGCCTGTTTTTGTGCCAGTACCATGCTGTCTTGATTACTATAGCTTTGTAGACTATTTTGAAGTCAGGGATTCTGATGCATCCAGCTTTGTTCTTTTTTTTTTTTAAAAGACTGGCACCTGAGCTAACAACTGTTGCCAATCTTCTTTTTGTTTGTTTGTTTTCTTCTGCTTTTTCTCCCCAAAGTCCCCCAGTACATTGTTGTGTATTCTACTTGTGGATCCTTCTAGTTGTGACACATGGGACACCGCCTCAATGTGGCCTGAAGATCGGTGCCATGTCCCGCCCAGGATCCGAACCAGCAAAACCCTGGGGTGCCATAGTGGAGCGCGCGAACTTAACCACTCGGCCACGGGGCCGGCCCTGCTTTGTTCTTCTTTCTCAGGATTGCTTTGGCTATTTGAGGCCTTTTTTTGTTCCAAATAAATTTTAGGATTCTTTGTTCTATTTCCGTGAAGAATGTCATTGGAATTCTGATTGGGATTGCATTGAATCTGTAGATTGCTTTAGGTTATATGGACATTTTAACTATGTTTATTCTTCCAATCCATGAGCATGGAACATCTTTCCATTTCTTTATGTCTTCTTCAATTTCTTTCAATAATGTCTTATAGTTTTCAGCATATAGGTCTTTCACCTCTTTGGTTACATTTACTCCTAGATATTTTATTCTTTTTGTTGCAGTTGTAATTGGGATTGTATTCTTGACTTCACTTTCTGCTAGTTTGTTGTTAGTGTATAGATATGCAACAGATTTTTGTAAGTTGATTTTGTACCCTGCAACTTTGCTGTAGTTATTGATTATTTCTAATAGTTTTTTAATGGATTATTTGGGGTTTTCTATACATGGAATCATGTCATCTGCAAACAGAGAGTGTTTCACTTCTTCCTTTCCAGTTTGGATCCATTTTATTTCTTTCTCTTGCCTAACTGCTTTGGCTAAAATCTCCAGTACTATGCCGAATAGGAGTGGTGATGATGCGGGGTCGGTGAGCCGAGGAGTCGAAAGAAAGATTTCTTAGACGCTTAAGATCTGGCAGTAGTGCTCTTTTATTTAGAGAATAGTGTGGAACAGCATGGGGACAGGACCCATGGGCAGTCAGGCTGCTGCGTGGGGACAGGGCCCATGGACAGGAGGAGCCGCTGCTGCTGCTGCTTCTGCAGCAAAGTTGGGTGGAGAGTAAGGCTAAATTTAAGGCATAGGTATGTGAGTTATCTCTTTACAAGACAAAAAAAAAAGTTAAAATGGTACCAGTGCCAGTAGGGTCCGGCCATTGGGCGGTCCCACAACTTTTAGATAAGAATCAAACCGGATTGAGTAAATGGCAGAAGTCACCGCTCAAATATTATCTTCAGCTAAAGACAAAGGAGGATTTTGGGGTGGGGGGTCAGTTACATGAGGTTGCCAGACAGTAAACAACTTAAGTTCTTGCCTTCCCCATTAAGAGTTTCCAGAGATAAGGCCATCCCCCCTTCCTCCTGGTGCAGAGAGGGAGGCATGGAGATTTCCTTCACAAATGCAACTGTCTCTGATCAAAGGGCAAGCAAATTCCACTCCTCGGAGCCTGCTTCTCATCTGCAGTTTTAAAATTAACCATCCTAAAATCCTCATCAGTGAGAGTGGGCACCCTTGCCTTGTTCCTGTTTTCAGAGGGATGGCTTTAAAAAGCTTTTGCAAGGCAAAGGAAACCATAAACAAAATGAAAAGTCAATCTACCAACTAGGAGAAAATATTTGCAAATCATATATCTGACAACAGGTTAATTTCCATAATATATAAAGAACTCATACAACTCAACAACAAAAAAACAAAGAACCTGATCAAAAAATGGCCAGAGGATATGAACAGACATTTTTCCAAAGAAGATGTACAGATGGCCAACAGACACATGAAAAGATGTTCAACATCGCTACTTATTAGGGGAACACAAATGAAAACTACAATGAGCTATCACCTTATACTGGTCAGAATGGCTGTAATTACCAAGACAAAAAATAACAAATGATAAAGAGCATGTGGAAAAAAGGGAACTCTCATTCACTCCTGGTGGGAATGCAAACTGGTGCAGCCACTATGGAAAACAGTATGGAGATTTCTCAAAAAATTAAAAATATGGGGCCAGCCCCGTGGCACAGCAGTTATGTTCACACATTCCGCGTTGGTGGCCTGGGGTCTGATGGTTTGGATCCTGGGTGCGGACCTACACACTGCATATCAAGCCATGCTGTTGCAGGTGTCCCACATATAAAGTAGAGGAATATGGGCTTGGTTGTTAGCTCAGGGACAATCTTCCTCAGCAAAAAGAGGAGAATTGGCGGCAGATGTTAGCTCAGGGCAAATTATGCTCAAAAAAAAATTAAAAATAGAAATACCATACGATCCAGCTATCCCATTACTGGGTATTTACCCAAAGAACTTCAAATCAAACTACAAAGAGATGTATGCAGACCTATGTTCACTGCAGGATTATTCACAATAGCCAAGATGTGGAAGCAACCCAAGTGGCCTTCTACGCATGAGTGGATAAAGAAGATGTGGTCTATAGAATGGAATACTACTCAGCTGTAAAAAGAGACAAAATTGTCACAGCTGCAACAACATGGATGGTTCTTGAGGGTATGATGTTAAGTGAAATAAGCCAGACAGAGAAAGACAAATACTGCATGATTTCACTCATACGTGGAAGATTAAAAAAATACATGGATAAAGAGAACATATTAGTGGTTAGCTGAAGGGAAGGGGGCTGGGCGTGGGCAAAAGGGGTAAAGGGGCACATATGTATGGTGACGGACAAAAATTAGACTACTGGTGGTGAACACAATGCAGTCTATACCGAAATAAGTAAATAATAATGTACACCTGAAATTACACAATGTTATAACCCGTTATGATCTCAGTAAAATAATTGCAAAGAAATGGGCCCTCATTTCTATGTGTCCACAGCTGCCAGCCTCCTAGCAGTGACACTCCCTCGAGTAACACTTGTTCTCTCCTATTCACCATGGGCCCCAGCACGCTGTTACCTCTTTCTCTAGATTATTTTGCTTATTTATATTATCTGCCTGAGGTCTCCAGCCCACAAACTGCCATAGAAATGAAGATGGTAAATGTGTCCCAAATATTTTTAAAGAAGTTTTTATTCCAAACTATTATTCATATTTTCAAATAATACTTATGAAGAAAATGCAAGCCTGAGTGTGTGCATTAAGATAAATAAATTCTTAGTGTTGTTGTCCAGGAGATTCATTGGGATTTTCATTAATGAAACTGTCTGAGGGCCCATCTATAATCCCAGAGGATGTGACCTTTAGCCTTCATCTCTCACTTCTTGTAGCAACTATTCAACACCTTGAGGCAAAAGAAAGGGCACAGACAGTACCTTTGCCGTTTTCATAACCTAAATGCCCTTGTGGTATTTATTGCATCGTTTTGAAAATAAGTTCAATAAGAAATATGGGTAACTCTGAAATGCCCTTCACGTCATAGCATTAGCTCACAGACACCCACAGGAAAAGTCTCGCTTACGATTTACATGCACTTTACTTGATTCATCCTTTTCCTCATCATTTCATTTTCCCCTGGAGAAAGTGGAAGCACAGAACAAAAGGCTCAGGCCAAAAATTAAGAGAAAGAGAAATCTTCAGATATAAAAATTAACACCTCCAGTTTTAGTTCCAGAAAGGCATATGATTTTTTCTGGAACTGAAGAGAATTGGTTTTGCCAATTTCAGATTCTCTGTGTTGTAACACTGCTCTCCACAAATGTGCACCATCAATGAATGGATTTTCCTCTTCACTTACTGTTTTTTAAATAAAGTTTTGTGGAAGAAAAGGTCCCTTGCAAATTGTCCTGTGACTAATCTGTTCCTGAGAGAACAACCTTGGGAATCGGGAATCAGGATCTCAAAATCCTTTCATAACAAGTGTGGCTGCTAGAGGGTTTCACAACTGAGTTCATTAGAAATGACTTTCACTGGGACGTGAGCCCAGGAATCTCAACTTATTTGCACTGAATTGTTTATATTGCTTTGTGGGCATCTTTGAAATTTGCATTTCTTCAGAGAAGAGCACAGTGATAAGGTAACGAGTGAATCATAAGAAGGAGCGAATATGGATTTTCAAAGCCAGCTTCTCAGATGTTTTGAGAAAGGCTCATTTTTATGTGCCATTCTTGACCTAAGTCCTTCCTAATTTACCAACTCTAGGCCTTCCCAACTATTACTTTCAGCGGTCTGTTGACGGACTAAATAAAGGCCAGGAAGTGACTGCCTTTATAAGACTTTTCAAGGTCACTCTTCCATTAGAAATGACATTTCACTAAAAACACTCTCTGTTTATCAAGTTCCCCAAACTGAAATGCTTAATAAAGGTCAAAACTAGAATTGCCTTTCAATTTATAAAGAAAAAAAAACAAAAAGTAAAGAAAAGATCAACCCAAATTATTTAAAAGCTTCCTGTGGCAAAAGAATAATTGAAATTCAAAATATAAAACCATTACATGAAGAGAGAGCAATTAAAGCTGCCTAGAGTCCCGGTGGATGCCCTCAGAAAACAGGCCACAGGTGGTTGTGTACAGAAACACGTGCTTCTGGTTCTCTTCAGTTTGTATAAATAATAATGTATTTTTCACTATCTCTATGACAATTCTTATCAGCCAAACTGTTTTGTCTGGAGGAGATAGGTGGAAAACGGATAGAGTAATTTCTTATTCTCGAAGAATTTATTCCATGGATTAGTCCGAATTATGTCCCCTTTGCAACTGGCCTGGATGGAACTGGATCACAGCCTGGGAGTGGGTCAGAGGAGTATGCCCGGGGCCCGGGGTGTGTGTGAGAGGTTTGCTCTGTGATCCAAGAGTCAGGAGGGTTAGGCAGGGCCCGGCACAAGGGTTGTTCTAAAAGACCTGGTTTGCTGAGGAGAGGGGGTGTCAGACACATGGCTAAGATTAGGCAGTAAAGATCAGCTAGTCACCAGAGGGAGCAGGTGGGGTAAGTAGAGACTGGAAAGAAGAAAAAACAAAAAACAAAATGCCAAGAGCAGTGGCCAGAGGCCCTGTGGGCTTAACAGCAGGAAAACTCTGAAAATAACACTGACTTCAAGAAACTGCAAGACTTGCTTGACAATTTGCAGGACCTGTGATTTTGACAAGTTGTTGGCCTTGACTTGATTTTCAGGGTCCCTGTGATGAGAAGATGGATGTGCTCAAAGAATTCAACATCAGGGCAAATTTTATATAAACAGATTGATTCATCTGTCAATATTAATGCCAGCACCAAGCTATTTGGTTATGGCAGTCTTATGGGACATCCTATTATTAATAGTCTTCCCTCATTACACTTCTATTTCTTAAATGTCTTACACATTCTCATTTATCTTTTTAATGACATTTAGAATAAATGAAAGCTAGAGAGTGACTCCTTCATAAGACTTTTAAAGATCACTCTCCCATTAGAAATGGGAATTTGAGTTAAGTTTCCCAAAAAATTCTACTGGGATTTTGTTTGGAATAGTATTCAACTTACCAGTTAACTCAGGGAAAATTGACATGTTCACACTATCTTTCCTTTAATTCAAATCTTATTTAATGTCTTTCATTGAAGTGTTGCTGCTTTTTTCAAAATTCTTACTGAAGTTATTTCTTAGCATTTATATTTCATATTGTTTTTTGAGTAGGATCAGTTTTTCATTTTGCCTTCTAATTGGTTTTAGCAAGTTTCAATGAAAACAGTTGATTTTTATATATTCACTTTATGTATAATTATTTCACTGATGCCTTTATTAGTTCTATGAGATTTTTCAGGTGCATCTCTTGGGTTTTCTACATAGACTACTTTACTGTCTACGATAATGAAAATTCCCTTGTCTTCAATAGCTGTACTTCCTACAACAGGCCTAACTCATTGAAATTCTCCCTCTGTATTTTGGTGACTCTGAACTTTCTGTCTGATCTGTTTTTCTCTTCTTTCTTGCTTTGCTTTATCCTCTTATCCCTTAACTGAATAAATCTTAAGCCCATTCTAGCCTCACTGTTGTGAGTCCCTCTATTCCTATGGTGAATATTTTCTAAGTCCTTACCTCTAGCTCTAATCTCCCCCCATGCCGTAGAATTATACTTCCAAATTCTTAAAGCTATTGGTGGGTGGATGTCCCCCCAGTTTCTCAAACTCAAAACATTCAATATGGACTTACTTTTACAACTGTCTTTGGTATTTTTATTATTGGCAACATTGTTCTTTTTTTATCCAAGAATAGAAACATTAGTATTATCTTAAATTACTCATTCTTCGTCATCTATTATGACCAGCCTTACGCAAGGCCTGGCTCTTATTCTTTGAGCATGGCTCTCAGATTCCTCACTTCCTTTATCCTCTCAAGTTACCAGCCCAGTGAAGCCTTCACTGCACAGCCTGGGCTGTCTGTCTTTCCTCCTCCTCCTCTTCCTTCCTTTTTTTTTTAGAAAAAAAGCTTAATTTACTTATTTTATTGAAATATAATTGACATATAACATTGTGTAAGTTTAAGGTGTACAATGTATTGATTTGATATATTTACATACTGCAATATGATTACAACCATAGTGTTAGGTAACACCTCTTTCAGGTTACATAATTACCATTTCTTTTTTGTGGTGAGAACAATTAAGATCTGGTCTCTTAGCAACTTTGAAGTTTATAATATCGTATGATTGACTATAATCACTATGCTGTGCATTAGCTCTCTGGAACTTATTTATCTACTAGTTGCAAGTTTGTGCCCTTAAACAGCACCTCCCCAATTCCTCCATTGCCCCCAGCCCCTGGTAACCTCCATTCTACTCTCTATTTTTACAAGTTCAGCCTTTTTAGATTCCACATGTAAGTGATATTGTACAGTATTTGTCTTTCTCTGTCTGACTTATTTCTCTTGGCATAATGCCCTCAAAATCCATTTCCTTCTTTCTCTTTTCCATTGTGTATATATACACATTTTCTTTATTCATTCATCCACTGATGGACACTTAGGTTATTTCCATGTCTTGGCCATTGTAAACAATGCTGAAATAACCATGGGAATGCAGATATCTTTTTGATATCCTGTTTTTATTTCCTTCGAATATATATCCAGAAATAAGATTGCTGGATCACATAGTAGTCTTTTTTTAATTTTTTGAGGAATCTCCATACTGCTTTCCATAGTGGCTTCACCAAGTTACACTCCCACTAAGAGTAAACAAAGGCTCCCTTTTCTCCATATCCTTGCTATCACTTGTTATTTCTTGACTTTTTGATGATAGCCATTCTAACAGGTGTGAGATGATATCTCATTGTGGTTTTAGATTTGCATTTCCCTGATGATTAGTGATGTTGAGCACCTTTACATGTACCTATCAGCCATCTGTATGTCTTCTTTGGGAAAATGGCTATTCAGATCTTCTACCCATTTTTTAATCAGATTGTTGGAATTGTATGAGTTCTTTATATATTTTGGATATTAACTTCTTATCTGAAATGGTTTGCAAATATTTTCTCCCATTCTGTACGTTGCCTTTTCATTATGTTGATTGTTTCCTTTGCTGTGAAGCTTTTTAGTCAACAAAATATTAGCAAACCAAATTCAACAGCACGTTAAAATGATCATACACCATAACTAAGTTGATTATCCCTGGGATGCAAAGATGCTTCAATATATGCAAATCAATAATGAGACACCACATTAAGAGAACAAAAGATAAAAATCACATAATATTCTCAATAGATGCAGAAAAAGCATTTGACAAAATACAACTCCATATCATGATAAAAACCCTCAACAAATTGGGTATAGAAGGAACATACCTCAACATAATAAAAACCTTGCACAACAAACCCACAGCTAACATTATACTTAATGAAAGATTGAAAGTTTTCCTCTAAAATCAGGAACAAGACAAGGATGCCCACTCTCACCACTCCTATTCAACACAGTACTGGAAGTAGTAGCCAGAGCAATCAGACAAGACAAAGAAACAGAGGCATCCAAATCAGAAGGGAAAAAGTAAAATTGCCATTTTTTGCAGATAATAAGATCTTACATAGAGAAAATCCTAAAGACTCAACCAAAAGGTGTTGGAACTAATCAACAAATCAGTAAAGTTGTAGGATATACAATCAACATACAGAAATCAGTTGCTTTTCTATATACTAACAATAAAATATCTGAAAAAGAAATAAACAATCCCATTCACAATAGTATCAAAAACAATAAAATATTTAGGAATAAATTTAACCAAGGAAGTGAAAGATCTGTAAAATGAAAACTACAAAGCTTTGATGAAAGAAATTGAAGAAAATACAAACAAATGGAAAGATAGCCCATGTTCACGGATTGAAAGAATTAATATTGTTAAAATGTCCATACCACTCAAAGTCATGTATAAATTTAAAGAATCCTTATCAAAATTCCAAAGACATTTTTCATAGAAATGGAAAAAACAACCCTAAAATTTGTATTAAACCACAAAAGACCCTTAATAACCAAAGCAATCCTAAGAAAGAAGAACAAAGCCAGAGGCATTATGCTTCCTGATTTCAAACTATAGTACAAAGTAATTAAAACAGTATGATACTGGCATAAATATAGACACATAGACCAATGGAACAGAATTGAGGGCCCAGAAATGAATCCCCACACACAAAGTCAAGTAATACTTGACAGGGGAGCCAAGAACACTCAATGGGGAGAAAATGGTCTCTTCCATAAATGGTGTTGGGAAAACTGGATAACCCCCTACAGAAAAATGAAATTGGACCCCTATCTTACACCATTCACAAAAGTTAACCTAAAATAGATTAAAGACTTAAACATAAGACTTGATACCATAAAATTCTTAGAAGAAAACATAGGGAAGAAGCTTTTTGACATGGGTCTTGGTAATGATTTTTTGGATATGACACCAAAAGTTCAAACAACAAAAGCAAAAATCAAGTAGGACTATATCAAACTAAAAAGCTCCTTTCTTCCTTCTTAAAACACCACTTTAAACCTGTTGCCCTCTTGCTCAAGACAAGTGCTATGTCCCTATTTTCCCCAACATCGATCTCAAACCCTCCTTGAGGCCTTCTGTGGTCTGTAAAATACGCAAATAATACCTGCCTTACAGGGTTCTGTGAAGATTAAATAAAGCAACTTTCATCAAGACTTTCTCAACAAATGTTTCTTTAAAAAAAATATTAAAGAATTCATCCTACTTTTTGAATTACTGATCCCTCATACTCCAATCTCCATGGCTTTGCTTTTTTAACCCTTCCCTGATGGCCACTGATAGCCGCCAACTGCCTGGATTCTCTTTCCATTTTTTTTGTTTTAACTCAAAAGACTCATTACTCTCAAGGCCATTTCCTCCTTGAAACTCCAAAGTTACCATAGCCCACGTGGGCTTTCACTAATTCCAATTCTCATTAAATCACAAAGTGAACATATTTTTTATCTCAAATTATTTAGTACATATTCATTCTGTTTTCTTGGCCATTTCAAACAGAGACCCTCCGTAGGTTATATTCATAATCATCAGAGTTATTATCCGAGACCATTCCTTATGCTTCTTTTATGTTTTTTTATCCCTCATAGCACCTAACACAGTACAATGATTTTGGGCTAAGCTCTTGATTTTACTCACTCAACCTCACTTATTTTTGTTCAATAGTTAAAAATTTAAATGTAGTACTAATCTTTCAACTTTTTCATTACTCAATTTGTCTTCATAATAATAGGAATAGCAATTTATTGATCATTTACTATGCCATGGAAGTGATAAGTGTTTGCACATGCATAAACTCTTAATCTGTAATCTTGTGAAGTGCTATTATTATCATTTCCATTTAATAAGTGAGAAAACTGATGATCAGAGAGGTAAAGTAATTTGCTCAAGGTCACACAGCTAGTTAACAATAGAACTGAGACCCAGATCTGTCTCTGAAGCTCTTAATCTTAATCACTCCCCTATTCTGCCTTAGTGTAAGAATTTGCAGGTTTAATTCATTCAAGTTTATTTTAAAACAGTATTTCTATAGCACATCATAACACTTTTTAAAACAGAGATAAAAGATGGCGTCTCCATGAATCCTGCTAAGATGCAAAATTTTTAAAATACAGAAGGAGTTATATTATCATAAGACGGAGTAGCAAAGATTATATGGTGTGAAGTGTTTGATTAATAAAATTAGTTCATACTTATTAAATTCATTTGTCTGCCACTACGAGGAGTGTCTGCCACTATTATTAAATAGTAGTTAATGTTACAAAGGTACAAAAGTCTCCTCTTCTACTACTCCTGTTGAAGGCTCTCTTCTCGCGTTACTCACTCATTACCATGGTACCTTGCCTGGGGGTTGCACTTCTTCTTCTTAATATGAATGTGCTCATTTCTCCTGCTCTGTTCAAAGGAAAGACTGTCTCCAAAGGAAAAGAGGGAGGAGACTTTTCTTTACTCTTCATTCCAGGCTCTGAAGCCACCATTAACGGAGCTAGGTGTCCCAGCTCAAGCTCTGATCAGGGAGAAGAGCAGCTAAACACAAACTCTCTTTGATACCCAGCTTGGGAGAGGCTACCAAGGGTTTTGACTCATTCAACCAATATCTTCTAGGGTCCTTCTCATTCTCAGGACTGTCCTAGGCACCAGAGATGCAAAAATGAGTAACCTTGCCCCTGCCCTCAAGAAAGTCTTCTCTGCTGAGTAGTCTTTGACCTACAGGCCAGAGAAGGGGATGGAACATGTATAAAATTTCCTTTTTTTGCTTTATTTTTTATGTAGTACTGTTTCTGTGTGTTTTGCAAATTGTAGATATTTTGAATCTTGAAAGTAAAGGTGCTGATCATAAACTTACTCTGTAATATCCACACGGTGGTGAAATGCAGAAAGTAAATGACTATTTTTAAAGTTGTTGATGAGTTCCAGGTTAAAAATATACAAACACATACAGTATATAATTATATAAACACATACACACATGTATTACACACACCACGCACAGCGTTTGTATTTTAAATTGAAGAAAAAAATGAGTAAAACAAATAGTGAGTCCTGAAAAATATATTGACGCTATGGGGAAAAATACCAAATATACAAATTCAAAGTATTTCTAAACCATTTTCCATCTCCTCTGACCTGTATTATCTTCTCTCTCACATTCCGAATTTTCTCTTCTATTTAGTTTTTAAAATTGAATGTTTCCAAACCAAAAGCTTGCAATTCACTTACATTTCAGTCATCAAAATATTGTTCTATGAAAGCTTTTTGATGTCTAGAATTTTTTTGTTATAAATGTTTTAAAAACTTCACCTCATTTTGTTTCCCAAGAGAAGGAATGACAAACTTCAAAAGGTTCAAATTTCATTTGAAGTCAAAAAATCAAGGTTCAGAAGTTCTCTTACCTTGTGGAAAGTTATTCTTCGTTCCTCAGTGGAATTGACAGAACGTTTGAACATTCACCTCTGAATAGTTCTCAAGACATCACACTGAGCAGGACGCCTCCTTTTCTGTCTTGAAAGGTGGTCTGTGATTTCCACGGGAGGCTCAGACTTATTGTTTTTGCTTTGCGCTTGTGGCCTGTGGCTCCCTCCACTCTGCCGACAGCGCTGGGATTCCATCTAGGAACAGGAAGTCGGGGAGGAAGCCTGCATCCTAGGGAGTCCCTGCAAGATGACTGAAGAATTCCCTGCAGTCCTCCAGCCTTAGTCTTCCCCAGAGCAGCAAACAAGACCGAAGGAGGCACAGAAAGTCCTTCCCAAAGGACCAGTGCATCTCAGAGAAACAAAACCCTACAGGGCTAGGGTGAAGAGAGGCTAGAAATTGAACCTAACTTATTATTTCCTTTATAGCCTGCACCGAGTCGGAGGAGGTATCCATGTAGCTGTTCCCTCTGTCTCCAACCTCTCTCACTTCCTCTCTTTAATTTCCTCTCCTTTCCACACAGCCTGCTTTTTCAAGTCCTTTGACCAATCCTTTCTTTCTATCCTGGGGAAACCCTCACCTCACCACAGGCAGAAAAAGTTCCGTTCTCACTGTTTACTTAGCTTCCTCCCTGGACCTTGAATACATCATTCTCTCAGGTGGTCAGATGCTAGCGCAGTTCCCCTGTTTCTCTTGATGACCTGTCCCCTTAGCTGAAGGTGAAAATGGTTCTTCAACTGCAAGAACCAGCTGATTTCCTCGCTACCAGTTCCCCTGCTGCTATGGGTTGAATTATTTGGAGAATTATTTAGACCATATTTGGAGATAGGGTCTTCACAGAAGTAATCAACTTAAGATGGAGTCATGAAGGTGTCCCTAATCCAATTTGACTGCTGTGTTTGTAAAAAGGGGAAATCGGGACACAGAGACACGTACACAGGGAGAACACCATGTGAAGATGGAGACAGCAATCAAGGTGATGTATCTACAAGACAAGGAATGTCAAAAATTACCAGCAAACCACCAGAAGCTGAGGGAGAGGCACAGAACAGATTTCCTTGCTCCTCTCAGAAGGAACCAACCCTGGTGATTCTTTGATCTCAGACTTTGAGCCTCCAGAGCTGTGAGACAATAAACTTCTGTTGTTTAAGCCATCCGGTCTGTGCTTCTTTGCTGCAGCAGCCACGCAAACTAATATACCTGCCAAAGAGAATGTTCATTCTTTCTTGGAGGCAGCACAGTCCGACCTCAGTCTGACCTGTTTGTTAGCCTGGTCTTGCCAATGAATCTTTAAAGTCTCCTTGGGTTATGAGAGGAGCCTTCATACCAGCTGCAGAGGGCTCCTTTGCTTTCTTAGAAGGCTGGTACCAGCTCTGAATTCTTTACTCCAAAGCTCCTTTCATCCATCAGCCCCTGGACTCACAATCGGTCATTCCTCCTCCAGGTCTTTCCCCTCCCGGGCTCTTCCATGGGAGCAGGGCACACGTTCTCTCCACTCCAGACCCACAGGTCCTACTGTTCCGCTCATCTTCCACATCCCTGCTGGAAGGGAGTGGTTTCCAAACTCTGGGAAATCTTCCTCGCGTGTTTCTGGACAAGAGATTTTGTCCGTGCCTGAGATTCTTCCCCCACACTGGGCTTTAAGCTTCAGGGAACGTTCACGGAAACTTCTGCCCTACCCTTGCTTTTCTCCCTCGCACGACCCTCCCCTAGCCTAAGCACAGGGCCAGCTGGACTTTGAACACAAGAAATAAAAAGATAGAGTAATGGAGAAAAAAATGAATTAAACCTTAAAATATTATCCCAGTATTCAAAAAATTACAGCAAACTGACAAATGCTGTGATTAGAAGTGTAGCTGCAGGAGCATAAAATAAGGAGAGGACCCAAGCCAGGATAGGGGTTAGGAAGGCCCCTGCAGGAGCCACCTTCAGCCAAGATGGTTGTTCCTGTTATACAGGCTTCTCAGAGGCAGAAAGCAAGAAACGGCATCTTCCCTGAAAGGCCAGAGACTGATCCCACAGCAGCAGCCACTGCTGCCACTTTGTCAACTTTTCTATTACATTCCCACCAGGACACGAAGATGTTCCTTCAAACCCCTCAAGCATGACATTCCTTTCGTGTGCTCACGAGTTTCTTTATGGTAATCGTGTTGATAAGAAATGGATATCATGCGGTAACAACAGCGGAGAGAGAAACTTGTCTCTCTTCTGCCTATTCCCCTTTTCTTCCAAATCATATCCATTTCTTTGCTCTTTCTCCACCAGCCCTGCTACCTCGCTTTCTTTAATCTCTCTTCTCAGTCTCTTACCACTCATTTGTCTTGCCTGGATCTCAGCTGTATGCTTTAGTCTTGCTCATCCCCCATCCATGCCCCCCCAAGCTTAGTGATGGCAGAATCTCAGGAGGAAGATGCACCCGCCTCCCACACATACACACAATGTTCCAAATAATTTGCTGAGGTCTTAAAGGGAAGTTTGAAGTGTTAGAGCCATCTGGAACTGTCAAAGTTACATAAAATGAGCCATGAAAACTGTGAGACATAAGGAGTGCTATGTCTATTCCAGGATTGTGTAAATATCTCACTATTTTTAAAGATATGTAATAAAGCAGAGACTATGTATACTATCTCTGGGAGAGACCTACCATCACCATGTCCAAAACCCTGCTCCCTCTTCCGCAAGTCATTTTATTTACACTAAACTATGTCCATCTCCGTAAAACAGTGGTTCCCCAGATAGGCTGCTCAAAGATTCACAGGGCCCGGCCAAGAAGCACCGAATCTGAATCTTGTATTTAAACTCCTCTTACAATTCTGTGTATTGATCAAGTTAGGGAACCACTGTTAAAAAGTCATTCTGGAAAACACAAACTAATCACACTGCTTTTTCTGTCATGAAAAAAATCCATAATTTCTAGTACTCTTTTAGCCATTCCACACCCATGACCACCATTGAAGTTACAGATGAGTGTCCGAGAAATCAAACAGGCAGCAGCGTGCAATGTGGCAAGAGGCAACGTGGTCCCCAGCGTAACAGCCCCACTTTGGAGTTGCTCTGGCTTAGCACACCAGGTGTGTCTGCAGCATGAATAGCCCAGGTAGGAAGCCCACTGCCCAGGGCAACGCATTTTCCAGAGGTTGATTGTTAATCACCACAATGAAGAGAGAGCTGGTGGATAAGAGGGAAATGGTAATTACACACATGCTGGATGCTTAGTTAGCAGCCCAAATTATACTGGAACTTATGCCTCCAGCTGTGGACCTGGGCGAGCAAAGGCATGCCATATGACTTAATTCCACCCAAGCCGCTGCTCGTATATTTTCCCTGGGCCATTTCTAAGGATGACCGAAAGGACACACACTTCCCTCACTCCAACACTAAGTTGGACTCATGGGGGTGGCCCAGGCCAAAATGTACTAGAAGTAATCTTCCCTGTGAGGGTGCCATCATCCTATTCCCAACATGAGTGTAAACAATTCACCAGTAGTTGAAACGTAAAGATATCCAGTGGCCAGGCTATGGCTTAAGAGTTTTTATAAACCAGTATTCCACTGATATTGGGAGCAATTAAAGCAAGTACAGTCATGGTTTCAGCGTATTGAAAGAGCAACCCCCATCTTGAAGATGGCCTTGAACTGGAAACCATAATACACGCTGAAATATTGCAGGAGAAACAGAATGTTCTTATCATTCCAGTGAACTGGTTGAAATAGTGTCACATTAAACTGAAGAGACTTGGGTTCTCCAACAAGCTATGCCTGGGAAGCAAAATTAACTCTGTTAGTAAGGTATTTACTTCAGTAAAAGAGTTGAAATGATCACAAGGCCTTCTAGCTTGAGTGTTCTGCGCTTTTATAAAATAAACTGGAGTCCACCTCATAGACCACTTTAAAAAGTTGCACGCAGGAGTAATGTCAGCAGCATGGTGGAGGGAGTTACTCCCTTTTTCTCGGCCCTCTAAGTTACAGTCAGTAGGACAACCATAGACCAACAAAGAATTTTCTGAACAGCACACCAAAACACCTGAGAGATCCATACACATATACATCTGAAGGTGGGTGGACTGGGCTTCACAGAGGCAGTGGAACCAGGGGAGCAGTGACAAGAGCTCCCAAGACCAGAGGCTTCAGGAGCTGTGGCCATGCCTGCTACCAGAGGCTCCAGGAACTGAGGTAATTCCCAGGAACAGAGGCCCCAGTATCCAAGGGAGCCCATGCTTCCAGAAACTCCAGGAGCCACCGTGGCAACCCACAACTGGAGGCTCCAGGAACCATGGTGGTACCTATCACCCAGCCCCCTCCTCTTCCCCAGGCAGCAATGCTTTTACCGTTGGCCCTCCCAGCCACAGGGGCTGCATCCAAAACCTCAGTACCCCTGGCAGCAGTGGTATGCCCATGACCTGAGGTTCCAGGAATCGCACCAGCGCCTGAGACCAGAGGCTCCAGGAACCACAGTGGTACCTGCAACTCAGCCCTGTTGCTTCCCCAAGCAGTGGTGGTGGCACCCACAACCCAGCCCACCTGACAGCAATGGTGACACCCATGAACACAGTGTTCCCAGCAGCCAGCACCCTCAGAAAACCCAGGAGCAGCAGAACAGGGGGTGCATACAGCAGCAGTGCTAGAGGCAGTGGAGAACCCAGTAACACTGACAATGGAGCCGACAATCCCAATCTCCCCAGCTGCAGCAGTGCCCACAACCCCAGCGCCCCCACCCATGGCAGCATCACTTACAGGCACAACAAACCTAGACGTGATGGAGGTGCCTATGACCCCGGCTCCTGACCCACCCCCTCCACCACAGTGGGGGAACCTGTGACCTAGATTACTTCACAAGCAGCAGAGGTGCTCACCAGCCCAATGACCCCAGTGGTGACGCCTGTGACTGCAGTGACACCACAAGCAGCAAGGGACCAGCAATCTTGGAGGCACAAGCAGCACAACAAGGGCACTGATGATATCCCTGGTGGTGGCAGTGGAGGGTAGAAAGTGAAGGCTCTCAAATACAACCAGAAGCAGCTCAGAATCAAAGCAAACAAAGCCTTACACAAATAAGAAAGGTGCTTGCTTTCTTACGCACCGGCAGAGGAAAAATTCAAGTACCTTGAAAAGCTATAGTAACATGGTATCACAAAAGGAAAACAATAATTCCCCAGAAACCAAACTTGAAGTCATGAGAATTTGTAATCTAACTTCTGGAGAATTCAAAATAACTGTCATGAAGAAACTCAATGAACTACAAGAAAACCCAGAAAGATAATTCAGTGAGCTCAGGAATAAAATTAAAGAACAAAAGGAATACTATCAAACCAGTGAAACTTCGGTGGCTTAAACCAGGGTGGTGACAGTATCACTGGAGAACAGTGGACAGATTTGAGAATAATTTGGGGATATAATCGATAGAATTTGAATTGGATTAAATATAAGGAATAAAAAGAAGGAAGACTCTAGAAGGATTTTGTTTCTGGATTGAACAAGTGGAGGTAAAAGTACCATTTACTAAGATGGGGGAAATTAGGGTAATTTTGAGACAAAAATTCAGTGTGTCAGTTTTGGACACATCATGTTTGAGATACACATAAGATATCCAAGATATACCAGAATATCAAGTAAACAATCGTAACTTTAAAAAATAGCCTGGAGCTAAAAGTATAGGTCTGGCCTGAAGATATGCATTTGGGGTTTCTCAGCATATGAAGAGGATTCATAGCAAAGAGAATGGAAAAGTCCTCCTGAGGAGTAAGTGCGATAGGGAAGAGCATTGAGGACTGAGGTTTTGAGAGAATTTGAAAAGGAGGAGGGGTCAGCAAAGATGACCAAAAGGGAGGTACTAATAAGATAGAAGAAAAGTCAAGAATAATCTGCTATTCCAGTTACTATATCACACATCACTGCAAACCTAGTAGCCTTAAACAAGAGCTTTTTTATTATGCTCATGGATTCTGTAGGGCAGGAATTCAGAAAGAGCGCAGCAAGACGGCCTGTATCTTCATATTGTCTGCACTTCAGCTAGAAAGACTTGAAGGCTGGAGTAACTCGATGGCTGAGTGTTTGGTCAGTTGGAATCATCTGAAGCTCTTCACTCACGTGTCTAGTGCCTGGACTGAGAGGACTCAAAGATAAGACCTGATGACAGGAGCATCCATGTAGGCATCCGGGGGCACGGCTTTCTCCCAGCCTGACGGGCTCAATTAGACCATCTTCTTAATGGAAGCTTAGAACACTACACCAGATGTCCCAACTAAGGTAGAAGCTGCATTGCCTTTTGTGACGTAGCTGGAAAGTCAGGCAGCATCATTTCAGCTACATTCTATTGCTTACAGGCAACTCCCAAGCACACTCAGATTCAAGGGGAGTGGAAGTAGACTCTACCACTTCACAGGGGAATGCAAGGTCACGGCAGAGCATGTGGCAGGGGAGATATTATTACAGCCAACTTCGGAGAACACATTCTTCCCCCATCAACTACCTTAAAGGCTGCTGAGAAGTCAAGTAAGATGGAAACTTTAAAATGTCCAAATGCATTTACATCAGGAGGTGGTTGATGACCGTATAAGACTCCTCCCTAACTTCCTAAATGAAACCCAAACAAGGGAAAGCTCATGTTATTCACCTCAGGATTAATTTGTTAATATTGTTTGTCCGCATATAGCAGGAAAAAAAACACCCTAAAACTATAAAAAAAAAATGTTACTTCTCTATCATATATAAGAAGTCCAGAGCTGGCATGGTGATTTTACAGTGACATCAGGCAACCAGGCTCCTAGTTTTCTGTTCTGCCATCCTTAGCCTTAACTTCCATCCTTAAAGTCACATTAAGGCCCAAGACAGCTGCACACATTCCAGATCAGCAAGAGCAGGAGAAAGGAGAGAACAAACAAAACATCCCTCAGCTGAGTGAACTCCTCTGAAGCAGGCTTTCCTGAAGTACCATAGAATTTCTCCATTTACAATTTTTGGGTCCAAACCTGGTCAGTAACCATCCCTAGCTACAAAAGAGGAGGAGATATGTGTTCATTTTGGACAGAAAAAGTGTCCAACCAAAACTTAGGGTTCTGTTACTAGGGACAGAAGATAAAATGGATATGCTTGTGTCTCTGGATTTCTTATCTAGCATTTCTATTTCTTGTTTCTCTGCATTTCTTATCTAGCATCTCTATTTCTGTTTATGCCATCAATATTTTAGGTCTTGGACTCCATTCAACCTTTACTTGCACTTTTGAAAAATAACTCTAGTAGCTGGAAGGAAAATGAATTGGAAGTAGAACAGACTGGAGGCATGTAGACCAGCAAGTTACAAGGCTATTGAAGAAATCCAAGAGAGAGAAGATAAGGCCCTAAGCCAAGGCAGTGATGGCAGGGATGGAGAGGAGAGGATGAGAAAGAGCATGAAAGGAACAAAGATTTACAAGATTGCTGAGAAACCAAATTTTTAAATCAAATTTTTAAGAAAGAATGTGTGAGGCCCACTAAGAGTAGTCCCACCAACACAAAACACCATGGCACCGGCAGGAAGCCAATTACTTAAATGGGTTATTCAGGAATAAGTAAGCAGAGAAACTTGTGAAAACATCTTGGAATTTATTTAAGTAGCCTTGAAAAATACATGAGTGTATTCCCTGTTTACTTTCACCACATTTTCTCTATGAACAGAGCTAATTGTTCCAAATGGATTACAGTAGTTCTGAAGTCGGTGTGTGTGAGATGATATGTGTGTATTAGTATATCATGATATATACATGTAAAACGTTGTGATTCATAAATGTGTCCAATGATGCTTTTTACCATGTTTCCCTCTAAAGTTTTGCATCAATAAAAATTACATTCTTTTTTTTTCTATCTAATGCAAACAAAACATAAGAAGGAACAGGATAGGTAGAAAGATTGGGGTGGAGAAGAAATATGAGGTCCTCTGCCTTTCTTCAAAGTCAGCTTCTCAACTACAGAGTGAGTCCACTCACTGCAGAGATGTAAGAGTGAAAAATACTTTGTAATAGGAGATTTTTATTCTGTGAAAACAGAAGATCCTTTAGATTAAAAACATCAATTTCATCTAACAGGTAATATAAAGAAAGAAACAATGTCCTCTTCTTAAACATATTAAGGTAGAACAAAGTTGAAGGCAAGACAAAATGTTCCTAATACTGGCCTCCAATTCAATTGACTCCTAGCATAAGCGCTTATTCAGTTTCTAACTAAATGTTCACTCTTGCCACGGTTCCCAAATTCATTCATTCATCTCCTCAGTCAATATTTATTTGGTGTCTACTATGTGCTCAGCACTATTCTAAGCACTAAGGATACAGTAGTGATTGAAATTGACACTTTTCTCCTGGCACAAATTTGATTTACATTTCTAGCCTCCCCTGCAGTTAGGTGGGACCATGAAACCAAGTTTTAACCTATAGAATGTCTCCATAAACCTCAGTCACAATCTTCTATGCTCTTTTTCTTTCTCCATCCATCAGCTGAGGGGAAGATGCTAAGGATCTGGGGGTGGCTGTGGAGAGAAAGCAACAGGATGGAAGGAGACTCTGTCCCAAATGGCAGTGTGGAACAAAGCCAATGCTCCCTGCTCCTCACCGTCACCAAACCACATTAGACTATCAACTGCATTCAAATTTGCGTTTAAATGCCATTGACACTGCCATTTTGGAGCTGTTTGCTAACACACCCTCTATACAGACCTTAAGGCTGCAGATACTTAACATATTCATACAATAAGCAAGTCAGAGTAGCTGTAGTTCAGTTATTCAAGGCGAAAATGTGGGAGATGATGTCAGAGAGGTCTTCAAAGACAGATATGTAAGCCTCTTTTAGAAACCATGGGAAAGACTTGGACTTTAAAAACAAATAACTGAGGTGAGGAAGCTGCTGCAGGTTCCAATTCAGAATTTTCGAAGTGCCACTTTGTCTACCATGTTGAAATAGACTTCAAGAGGGCAAGAGTAGAAACAGTTAAGAGGTTATTGCAATAATGAAGTGAGAAATGTTGGCTTGGACTAAGGTGGTAGCAGTGAAAGTGACTTTTTTAAGTCACAGTTGAAGATAGAGGTAAGATTGCTAATGGAGCACTATTAATATTTTTTATCCCAAATATCCAACTGAAGATATAAAATAGACAATTAGGTTGATGAGTCCATTGTTCCCAGGAGAGGTCAACTACAAATTAGAACTATAAATTTCGGAGTCGTCAGCAGATAGATAATACTGTGAAGCAGATAGATAACCTGTGAGAGTAGATAAGACCATCAAAGTAATAAGGATAAAGAGAAAATAAATCCAAGGATTGAGCCTTGGGACACACGAATGTTAAGCAGATGAGAAATCAAAAGGAACCAGCAGAAGATTGACCAAGAGCAAATAAGGTGAGAGATAGTGGAAAGAAACTGAGGCTTCTGAAGTCAAGTGGAGAAAGCTTTTCAAACAGGAGGAATGTCAACTTCTCCTTAGAGACATTTCAGCATTATCATTTTTCTTTCCTTGATGCAATTTCATCTTCATTGTAGAATTTCCACTTTAGATTATCCATTGTTGTAAAATGCCATATGAGTTTATTACTGGAAGGCAACACAACTACACACTTGCCATCTGTGTGTGAACTGAATAACAGATGCACAGTGACCAATCACAAACAGATTTTCAAATAAGTGAAGTGATTGGTCACTGATCACGATGCACATCTGTTATTTGCATAGTGATTCGTGAACTGAAGAGCTAGCAGCCAAATTTGTACTTTATGCAGTTAGTCACTTAATATATCATGGTAACTGGAACTTGAACTGTGTTATTGAGGGACTGGTATTATTTAACTGAACTGTGGTAACTGAAATCTGTGCCCATGGGAACTGTGCAAAGCAAGGACTGCCTTACTGCTCTGAGAAATTGCAAAGAACATGGGTGGTAGTTAAAGGAGACATTTATGGTCAAGGGAGGACATTTTTAAAGTGGGAAAAATTACAGCCTGTTTGTGTGATGATGAGAATGATCTTGAAGAGAGGAATAAATGGGTGTTAGAGAAGGAGGAGGTATTTACAACTATAACATCCTTGCAAAGGCAAAAGGGGATGGAATCCAGTACATAAGTGGAGGGTTGGTTTTAGACAGAAGCACAAACAGTTCATCCATTTTAACCGCAAAGTAGACTACATAGGCGCGGGGACTGGTAGGTTGGTGGTAGAAAAACAAGTTCTCTCCTGATTGCTATTATTTTCGCAGTGGAATAAAAAGCCACGTCTTTATATGAGAATAAAGAGGGAATAGAAATAGTAAAGCCTTAAGGAAAGAAGAAACTGTGTGAAATATTTGTCTTGGAGAGAGGGAGAGTGAATTAGTGATGGAAATGCGGTGGGATTTCTGAACCCCCTAGAGCCACTCAAGATTAGGGATTAAAAAGAGACCTGTTAATTTAGTTTTCTCCAGCCATTTTCATTCTGCCTGAATCCAATACAATTTAAGAAAGAAGCCTATGCTTCTGCCTCGATTTCCAACTAAACCCTCTCCAACCAGTAGGTCTATCACTGGAGATTCTGTGCTCAGAGAAGACAAATGGACTCCTGGGCTGCACATCTGACCCAGATCCTAGGACAGGAGTACATAAGCCTTGTTAGGTACGTAATAGTCCAAGAAATGGAAAGCACAACCCAGGAAAGATAAGTTAAAGCTATAACAATAGGTAGAAATTTATTATTTAACATCAGACTGAATTGAAAATAAGTTTCTTAGAGAATTTTGAAGAAAGAGGCCCACAAATCAAATAATAATTTCTTGTTCTTTCACCTCAATTTCTATGGCTGTCTGACCTCATTTTCCATATTGTGACTTTCATATAAATCCAAAACTTCATAGCAATTGAGTAGAATTTGAGTTGAAGACAAAATGAAGTAAAATAAACCAACTAGAAGAAAACTCAGAAGTCAGACTAGACCAATGCATAGACCACATGGCAAAAAGTCAATAAAACAGTCATATCTCTCTTTCATGCAACAATCACCACAGAAAGATTAAAAATACAATGAAGACTTTGATGTCCTAACAAAGAAGGAACCTTATATCTAGTAGGGTTTGAATAAAAGAATAAACCTAATCAAAGAAGTTGGTTGGCAAATGATTCATCTCTAAAAAACTAAACCAAAAAAACACCGACTCTTCTGAATTCCACCAATCTTTTTTATCCCACTTCAAACATTTTTCATAGCCCCAAGTGAAGCTCAAGGACATGGCCACCCTACTATTTTTCAATACTCCACGCTCTTCCCCACCTCATGAGCTTCTCGCCCATGTTGCTCCCTCTGATGGCAACTCTTTGCCCTATTTGTTCCTTTAGCTGGCTCCTACACAGCTTTCAGATCTCACCTTAAATGCTATTTCCTCAAAGACTTTTCCTTCATTCCCCAACTGATTTATGTTTCCCTATCTCTCTCTCAAAACATCTTATCTTTACACGTCATAGAACATACCACGATTTATAATCAAATATTTATTTGCTTAACATCTGTGGGCCCCACTAAATTATAAACCACAGGACAGCAGAACTAAGTATGACTTATTCACCATGGTGTGGACAATAGCTAGCTCAGGGCCTGGAACGTGGTAGTCAGGAATAATTATTCATAGGATAAGTACAGTATTGACAAATAAGTACACAACCTTTCACAGAAGACCAGAATCTGCGTCAGGGGATTGTTTCATGTGTTTGAAGAATTTGAAGAGCAAAAATCAAGGAGAAGAAGAACGGAAGTCACTTAGTCACTGCTTGAGAACAAAACGCTAGCATGGGGTCCTGAGAAGTGGCTAGAAGATACGGCTGGGAGTCAAAGGACCTCAGAGTCACAGCTCATGGCTCTGCCACTGAACAGCTATTGTGACTTTGAGAAAGGAACAACACCTCTTGACTTCAAAGCTATCCATCTGAAAAATGAAAGGGGCACACCAGATGATATCTAAACAGAAGATACTGTTACTGGCTACAATCATAGGCTCTTTACCCACCACACAAGAGGAGTCAAATAAAAACTAGAATGCCAGGCTTATGGCAGGGAAAGTGTTTTTATTTTGGGTGATGTCACCTGGGAGACAAGAGTGAGCCCTTCAATTCGTCTCCTCCCATCTCCCTGAAAGATGGGAGGCAAGGGGTTTTAAAAGGTTGCAAGGAATGTGTCTGCTTGTGGCGGGGGAGGGTGGAGAGACTGTGGCCTCGCTGGTCAGATGTTTCCCACCAGCCTGCGTTTGGCCTTGGGAGGCTGCTTGCAGGCAGGAGGAGGGGAGCTCCAGGTGGCTGTCCTTGGATGTCTGCCTCTGGAGGGCTAGTGGAATCTGGTGCCAGGAAGCCAGGGAGTAAGCAGGGAACATGCTTTTGGTTTTAACCCTGTGTATGCTGGGTTTAACGTAGGGGAACTAATATCAGGGCCGGTATCAATACTACCTGGTGTCTCCCCTCTCATTTTCCAGATGCAAACTGCCACAGTGCAGTTCAGCAGTTCTCATGTTTTGAGGGTCAGAGAAATCTAATTTACACAGGCACATAATAATTTTAAAAAGAGTCTCAGGAGTTTCACTTGATTATAAAGATCCCCTTGCTTTATCTTAGGTAGCTAAGTTATCTGGCTGCATCTTAAGATGTTTGAATACTGAATTTCCCCTTATATCCTTCTATTTCATGTCTTAATAAGGTTCTCTTATGGAAAAAAAGAAAGTTATATCACTACAAAGGGACACATACGCTGTTTTATTATGTGGCATTATTAAAGAGGATATATACGTAAGACTTTGCTTCAGAGCAAATCAAAAATGTGATTTAATTTTTAAAACATGTCTCGCTTTTTCTAATCAAAATTTCAGGATGCGCATTTCTGATGAGGCATGCTTAAGCAATATTTGTGTTTGAGTTTTTCTATGTTTTGGGTACCAGACTTAATTGTAAAAAGCTACATTGGCAAGGGCTCTCAGACCTGGTCATGGAAAGAGCAAAACACTGCCATTTTACTTTATATTTTATACACCACCATCAATAACCAAATGAAATCTGAAAGGATCTAATGTCTTAAAACAGTTCTTTGAAAGAGAACATATCCTTATGTAAAAGTCTGTGAATTTGGGGTCAGAAAGCCCGGGTGCGAATCCTGGCTTTGCTATTTACTAACTAGACCTCCTTGGGCTAGTCCATTAGCTCTTCCGAACTTTGGATTTCTCAACTATAAATGAAGAACATTGACAGAGAAACTCTCAAATCCACTCTAATTCTAAATATGTGGCAACATCTCTGTTGGCCCAGAAAACGTGCTTCTAGTACCCCAGGACCAACCTGCTTACCCCCCTGAGGCTCTTTGGGTACAAGCAGATGCTGGGTTCTACCCCAGACGTACTGTGTCAGATCTTTCAGGGGAAGAGAACCAGAGCATCTAGATCTTATAAAAACTAAACAGGTTTTTCTGATGTGCTTCCCTGGTTAGGAACTACTGCACTGGGAAAGCAGGGGCCAGGAGAGTGTTGTAAAGCCCCATAGACCGGGGGGCTCAGAATTGAGAAGGAATCTTCCAAGAGGAGCTGCCTTTTCCAGGGCAATCGTTAAGACTAAGGGAAGTTCGAGAGACAGCTTACCTTCCAGGGAAGGACAGAGCCAAGACCACAATAGAGACAGAATCAAGTCAAAAAACAAAAATCAAACTTGATGGCTGGAAAATATCACAAGATTCCAATATAAGATATCCACCAGAACTGTACGCTCTCTGAGGGCAGGACCATCAGAGACGGAACCACAGTACTTTGGAATACCTGCTGGCCAGAAGCGAGAACAAAATGGTGATTCAAAACTTTTAAGTTAGGTTTCCTATGCTCTGAATATTGCACTAAAAATTTATCTGAAAGGCAGACTCTTTGTTTTGAGTAGAATGAGGATTGGTTTGGTGAACTCTGGCTAGAGAGGTAAGCCAACTGCAGTCTCTCTTCCTTCTCCTTGATGTAACTTTGGATTTTGTGGAGCAATTCAAATGCAGATAATCTAGGCTAAAACATTAATAATGGAAAGGGCTGCCCCATGGGGAGAATGTGACACCACTCCAATCAATTTAAGGGATTTCTGGTTTTCTCTGACAAATCTGGAGACGTGGTTTAGAGCAGACACCATGATGAGGGCAGGTGGGAAGAAGAGAGCCCCAGGGGTGGTCAGGGTTCAGAGAGTCACTCAGTGTAGGTCCCAGGGACAGGACTGGCCATGGGTCTTAAGTACAGCAGTGTCTGACACTGAGCTTAAAACTTCCTGTCCTGGATTGTACTTCCACTCTGACATCTTTACAGAATTCTAAATTTTGAAATCCATAGTCATTTGTGCTTTGGGGAATGGAGATGGGCCCCAAGTTTTCTCCTGAAGCATTGTCACTGAGAAGAGAAGGCAAGAGGTAAGCAAACTGTTTTTCAAGGTAAGAAGTGACAATCAAACAAATGTCAACATTCCGCAAAAGTTGTCAGAAACACTTGGTTCACTGCAGAGTGTGGGATACAGGCTAAGTTACTTTATTTGAACTTTGAAGCAAAGGCTAATCCTGGAAAGATGGGAAAACTTAATAATACTCAGGACTACCTTGGTGTTTCCTGTGCCTTGGCACACAATGGGTATTGAAAACATAGGCAGGCTTAACAATTAAGAACAATAGATGTGGAGATAGATGTAAGTTCAAATCTAAACTGTGCCAAGTGACCTTGAACAAATTACTGAACATCTGGAAGCCTCTGTTCCTTCCTATTTAAATGGAGATGAGGAGGATTGAGTGAAATGATGCATGTATAGTATCTGGCATGTAGTAAGAAAACAATAAATGTTTTGGCTTGGGTTATTATTTTATCTGAATTTAAGTGAGAGAACAATGTTAGATGCATTATCTGAAGTGTTATAAACCACTTGAGTGGAGTGCCTAAATTCCTGATCAAATAGCCAGGAAAAACAAAAAAAATGATGGGAGCATAGGAGGTGGTCAGTAGCAAATTCCTCTCAACATGATCTAAGCTAGCTCTCCTTGTTTGTAACAAAGCAATGTGAGATGGCTGGCACTTCTGGGACAAAATCATCGCCTCCATTCTCCCTCCTGCTTCTGGATAGGATAGCATTTAAACCACCCCCAGAGTGCCTGTGTCTATTCTCAGGGCTCCCCAGGGGAAAAGATTCCATCCATTTCTTCAGGCAACCATCCCCATGCACTATAGCCATCCTTTTCAGAAAGCACTATTTTATTTTGAAATTAATGTCTACATTTATGTAAAGAAAAAAGTTTTGTGTGTTCATAGGAGACGGGTTCCAATGATTTTAGATAGTGATATTACAGTAGGAGTCCTGAACACGTCCTTGTCAATCACCTCTTGTCTTATTCAAAACTCTTTCAAGGCAAGTGATAGAAAGCCAACTCAAATCACTGCAAGAAAAAAAATAGCAAAATGTTGTCGTATGTAATGAAAACTCCAGGAGTTGGTAAACATTCAGGTACAATAGGAGGAGATGTTCAAAACAGTATCCTTAAAGATCTTTCTCTCTTTCTATCCCTCGTTCTGCTTCCCTCTGTGTTAATGTCCCTCTCTGAAATGTGCTTTTCTTACAACTCCTGACCCCAAAAGGACAGAGCCACTTCTCCATGTTCTCCTCAGACCAAAGAACAAACATCCTTACTCCACTCCTTTCTACACAATTCCCAACTAAGGGGGGTAGATGCAGGAAACAATAGGCAAATGGGGAGAGCGGGGAATGCCAGTGTCCCTCTCCCCACAATAAACTAAGATAAAGCCCTCTAGAAAAACCTGAATTGGGGGTTACAGCTTAGTCCTGGAGACCTTAGTAAGGTTTTCTGCTTTCTCTCCTCCAGTCGAAGATGATGTTCTGAAAAATGAACCCTAGCCTATTGCCCCTGTCATTTTCAGAGACAGAAGAGGGAGAAGAGAAAATTTGGGCCTACCTCAAATAAGGACGTACTGTGCACAGTGACCCCACCAGTTACAAAGTGTGGCCCGAGGAACAATCCCATCACCTTGCTGGGAGGAGGTGAGCAGAACTGAGAAAGCATGCGAAGAGGGCATAGCAGAGCACCCCCCCAAACATTTATGCACCTCTTCCAGGGCTCAGCATCATTTTAACATGGAAATGAGATAGCCAAGTTTGAACTGCTTGAGGCTACCCAGCAAGAAAAGGAGCAGAAGGAATTCCCTTCCTGCAGATCAGAATTGGAACCATCCATGCTGGAAGGGGTCCCTCCCAGAAAGGCTCCCCACCAAGGGAACCCTGTTTATCCTGGGGCTGGATCCCACCATGGTTCACTTCCCACTTCATTATAACCCAGCCTTCAAAGAAGTAATTTGCCATCTGGAGCCAGCACTCTGTGGTCACTGCCTACAGCCACATCCCACCATCTAATCTTGTTTTGATTTTGCTCATTAGTTTCGGGAATGGCATTTCTATTTCCATAAGTAAACAGGCAGATCTGCATTTTCTCACTGTTTGGAATCTAGACTAAAACTATGTCAAATGTATCTATGAAATGCACATTTCTTAATACACTTTTGGTTTCTTACCCCCTCTTTTATTTTTTAACTTTCAAACTAGAATTTCTGTGACTAACAGTGCCCACTTGGTCCACTTTACAATCTGACCTCTCCCATCTCAGCATTGCTCCGTGACCATCCCTAGTGAAGGGTCCCAACCAAAGGTTGATACTGCAATGCTTGTTACTTCTCTTCAAACCCACACCTGGTCCTCACACTCTCAGCAAACAACCCAACTCTCTGCTTTCCATTCATCCAATACAAACTCTCAATTTCTCTTTCCTTCATCTTAAAATTTCACACTCTCCCAGTGTCCTCTCTCCTTTCTGCCTCAGAAGCATCCCTCTGGTTCAATGCTGATGACTCTTGTTGGTTCTTATCTCATCCTCCCCACTTCTTCTGTCTCTCTTCCTTCCCTGCCTTACCCCTGACTCTTTCCCTCAGCCTAGAAATATGCTCAAGACTCTCCATTGTAAAAAAAAAAGTAAACAATTCAATAAGTACAAAAAGAAACCTTTCCTCAGATATTATTTTTTCTTCAAGCCTTCATTTTCTCTTTTCCTGTAATTGCCAGACTGCTTAATACAGCGTCTCCCTTTGCTCTTGACCACTTCTCACCTTCAGTTTCCTCCTCCTTATTGTAGCCAGCTCCCACAAATCTATTGTGTCTCTTCATTCTACTCCTCGTCCCACTCTTCATTCTCTTTGACTCTCATGATGACAGAGACCTTGAGACCATTTTATCCTAGCACTTCATAAATACCTAGTACACATTCAATGCTCAGTTAATATTTGTTCAATTAATAAATAACTATTTGACACTATTAATCGCTCCTTTGATTTCACCACTCTCCTGCCTTCTGGGACATCATATATCTCTGGGTTTTTTCTTCCTTTCTCTATTTCTGGTTCTTCTCATTTTCCTTATCTGATTCCTATGCATTAAATGTGGACATCCCATGGGATTCTTTTCTTGGCTTTTTTTCTTATCCACATTCTCTGACCACACAATCATCATTCCCAAGATTTCAAATCTCACGTATATTCAGATGGCTATCAAATTTAGCCTCTCTGAGCCTAACTTTTCCTTAATTTCAAGTCATTATTTCCACAGATGTTCTGCAGAATCCTTCGATTGAAATTCCCCACACCTAAAGTTATTATCTCCCCCTATCCAAGTCTACTGGTCCCCTGTATTCCCTTCCTCCACTCCTGCTATCGCCATTTACCCAGGCAATAGTGGGTAATGGTTCTCTTTTTCCTATCGCTCACATCTGTGCAAACCATAAACCTGGCACTATAATAGGCACTGAAAATGCAAATATGGCAGTGATTTGGTGCCTGCCTGCCTTCCAAGGATTTTGTAGTCTATTCAGGTAGACCCAAAGACAAACGCATTTCAATGTAAGATGAAGATGGCAATGATGGAGGTGTGCCCTTGAGGCTATCAGAGCACATGGGAGAAGCTCACAGACCCATATGATGGAGGTAGGGAAGTAGTCTTGAGGAGTCGTTGGAAGTTTCCCAGAGGATCTAATCTCTGATCTGAGTCTTGAAGGAGGGGTACTAATTAGGTAGGCAAATGATTGGTATAGAGAGAGGATAATTTAGCATCGTGTGTGACAAGGACTTCCATCAGAATAGGTGAGCTATATAGGAATCCTGCCTAACAGGCCAGAATTTGTAATCAAATCTGCCACAGCTAATGTATCTTGTCCTGTTGTTCTCTGATGAAGGACATCCATACCCCTCTATAATCACACGTTTATATCTATTATACAAGGCTATCCACAGAGAATCTGTAATAATAACAATAGCTAACAGATGTTGAGTATGTACCATGTGCCAAGCACAGCTCTAAGTGCTTTTCTTCTTTTAAACTTAATTAATTTTTAGGACAACCCTGTGAGATAGAAATTATTATCATCCTCTCTTTATAGTAGAGAAGACTGAGGCCCAGAGAGGTTTAGTAATTTGCCCAAGACACAGCTAACGGACAGACGTGAACCCAAGCTCTCTAGTTGGGAGTCAGTCCTCTTATTCATTATACTCTATCACCTCCATTTTGGCTTAAAATATTTTGCCTTCACCTTCACTCTTGTAGGATTTGCGTAATTTTGGTATTTGTTTCGTCACATGATGTGAATATGGAAAAAGACCGAAGAGACATCCTTTGTGCCGAGATATCCTTTGTGCCAATATATCAAAAACTTCTGGCCCTAATTGGAAATTTTAAGGGTTCATGAGAAGATTCTATATGTAACATATCCAAGTGATCTAACCAAATATGATCCAAATAAAGATGATCTAAATAAAAAAATAACTACAAAATATATGCAAGGACTGGCAGGCTTGCCCTATTGTTCCCGATAATGATCTGATATTTGTCAGGGATTGTGGGTTGTTATAGTGATGAAAGGAGGCAATTTTGAGGAAACTGCAAAATCATAAAATGTGGCAAGGGCTGTTTTTAAAAAATTATATAACCATTCATTCAAATGTACCCACTTCAGTGGCATCAGCAAATGTCCTAACTTCAAAAAAATATTCTAAAATTCTCTGCACAAAGTCGGTTGATTTTCTCTTTTTATCCAAAAGAATGCAAGTGGCCAGAGCTAAAAGAAAGGAGTACAGTTGCAGAAACTATTTTTAAAATTAGATTGTACTGGAGGGTCAAGTACAAAACATGTGGCATGAGAGATGAAACGGAAAGAGTATCTTCTAAGGTCTGCTGAACAGCCTGCACAATAATAACTTACAAAATGAAGGCCAGTTCAGTGACTTCTCTAAGCTCACATCAGTTAGAGACAGAGCAGGACTATAAGCTCAGTCTTCTTATACTAAGTCCAGCGTTTTGTCTACTATGAATCCTGCATCAGAGTGCAGGAGCTAGGAACCGGAAGTAATTTGAGCAATCATCAAGTTCAACACTCTTCATTCTCTTTTCTCTTTAAAAAAATGATCCGGCAATTCCACTGCTGGGTATTTATCCAAAGAACTTGAAAACACAAAGGCATAAAGATACTTGCACCCCTATGTTCATTGCGGCATTATTCACAATAGCCAAGACTTGGAAGCAACCTAGGTGCCCATGAAGGGACGAATGGATAATGAAGATGTGGTCTTTATACACGATGGAATACTACTCAGCCATAAGAAATGACAAAATCCGGCCATTTGTGACAACATGGATGGACCTTGAGGGTATTATGCCGAGTGAAATAAGTCAGAGGGAGAAAGTCAGATACCATATGATCTCAATTGTAAGCAGAAGATAAAAACAATGACAAAAAAAACACAACCACATAGCATTGGAGATTGGATTGGTGGTTACCATGGGGGAGCGGGGAGGGAGAAAGGGGTGATTAGGCTCACATGTGAGGGGATGGACTGCAATTAGTTTTCTGGCAGTGAGCATGATGTAACGTACATAGAATTCAAAATACGATGTACACCCGAAAATAAAAAATAAAAATTAAAAAATAATAATAAAAAAAATATAGAAACCAGTAAGGTACAAAAGGTGACATGGCTTCCCCGAGCCCTGATTAGTGACAGAAACAGGCTTCTCAGGTCTCCTCACTCCCATGCCAGTGTTTTTTCTGCAATTAAATACTTACTCTGGGTTCCAGTTTGACAAAACTTGATTGTATGAAAACTATGGTTTTTGCCATCTTCTTCTCCTTTTTCTTCCAGAAATTTCTTATGCTGTTCCCTCAAAAACTAAAAAGGGATCAGTGACATGGAGGCAAGCGAGCAGTGGGGGGGGGGGGGGGGGGGATTGGTGAGCAGGATCAGCCCTGGAGAAGAACTACTTACCACTGATATAGTTTAGAATTGTCAGCATGTGGTAATGATAGAAACAAGACTATATTTTGGTCAGTTTTATTACTGTTTTTCAATTCAAAACAACACATTACCTGATTGCCTGCACCTGGGGTGGCAATTTGAAACAGTGTCAGTGGTAGAATACTCTTTTCTGGGCTCTTAGAAGCTCAAAAGGGATGAAAGAAGCAAATATACCCAAGCAGAAAATTATACTAAATATAAAATGATCTCCATTTTCCCAATGAGAAGATCTTCCAAATAAAAAGTTTTGGCCACCTTGGTTATACAGTCTTTTAAGGAGGTAGGTGGAATAGTTAAACCACTTCATAAATACAGAATTTGTTCATTGCATACATATTTAAAATTGTGTATGGTATATTATGTAAAAATCACATAAAATGAAAATTAACATGACAATTTTAAATATTGATTTTTTCCCCTCACCCTTACATAGCAGGAAACTATTTCTTCAAGTTCCTCACATGCAATCTTGATATCATTGTCTTCTTCATCACCAGAACCACTGAACACAGTTTCTAGAGCATATCATCTCCATTTACTTCTAAATTACTTGAGGTACCAAATTTTCTTTGAATCTCTGTAGGATGCTATCTCCAGAAATTTTGTACAAAACTGAATTAGTCATTCCCATAAGTTTTTGGACAGCTTTTGTTTTTGTTTTATTTTTAAAATTTGTACTGTACTTGAGTATTTTTAACGGAAAATTTTACTGTATTGCTTTTTTAAAGTGATCTTTGAAAGGCTTATTTTAGACAACATCCAACCTTGAAATTGTGAGATTAGATCCCCAGGAAAAATTACTAAATCCGTGAATCTCATTGCCTCCTTTTTAATCCAATCTGTAAGTGACCTCACCTCATTTTTGGGAATATATGTCAAATAACTCAGTCTCCAGCTGGGCACTGAGAAGGAAGGAGTGACACTAGTGCCATGCAGAACGCTGACACTCAGCGTCAGGGCAGCCCTATATTCTTTGGCTGCAGAGTAGTGCATCTGTGCCTTAACCATGCAATGACAAAGCTCCAAAATGAAATTCAACCCCCTGAAGAGATGGTATTGCAAAAGTGATGACCCTTACACACCAATAAAACCATTAACCGACATGACCACCAACCACCAACACAACATGACACTGTCCATCCACTTATATGACAGCCCTGTGATTGTGCTCCGGGTGCCAGAATAACCAGGGCTGTGCCTAGACCTTGGATTGGCAGATCTGCAGAAGATGGTTAGATTCTCTTCTCAGACATTAGTTGTTCAAAGCTGGTTTCATGCCTCCAGAGCCTCTGGCTGTGCCTTTAGGAAGGAGCAGGCAATTCACATTTGGCCTTCTCTGAATTTGGTTGTCTCTACGTGAGTTCACCTTCATTGACGATTATTTTTCTAGGTTTTTAGATCTTCATTTCTTGGTGAGCCCTACTAAAGATCCAGTTGCACACACTTGTGTAATCCCGTAATCCCAATACTAACAAAGAAGGTGAGCGTCAGTCTATTTTTTTTTTTTTTGACCTGAAAACATTTTCTTGCAAGGATCTGTCAGGGCACAGGTCTAGTTTCCAAACCACTTTTCTCCTCAAAGGTTATGTAAATATATAAAGCACTATCAAGGACGACCACAAACTACAAAGTCACTACGTAAAGCGAATTTTCCCATTGAAGAAAACCTTTGCTTCATGCAGCTTATCAAGTAAATGAGATCCAAGAACTATTTCTTGAATGGTATTTTTCTTCCCTGAGAAAACATACGATCTCTCTTGCTTTCTCTTCAAGAAAATTAAAAGTAAGTTTGATGACTGCCTCAAGATTTGGACTAATGAGTGAAAAGCAAACAGAACAAAATACGTGTACACTTCAGACTGTGTTGTGATGGAATTACTCACTTTTGGTTTTCAGGGCAGGCAGAGCGTGAGAGTAAAAACAAATCACGAAACAAAATAATCTCAACTCTCACCTCTAGCCGATTCTGGTACCTAGAGCAAATCATTTAAACTTACATTTATTTTTTTAACTATAAGATAAAATAGCTAAATTCCAGTGTCCTGTAAAATTCTATGAAGATGACATTTTAAAAAGTTACATGAAAAAGACATTTGAATTCAATTATCTGTCAAAAGACATATTCAGAATACTTAACTCTACTAAAAAGCAATAAAAAGGAGAAACAATCCAATTTTTTAACAGTAGACAAAAGATTTGAAAAGGCACTGCATTAAAAAAAGGACATTCAAATATCTCATAAGCATATGAAAAGATGCTCACCTTTGGTCATAAGGAACGCAAATTGAAACTGCAATGTGATAAATACTACAACCCACTAGGATGACTTTTTTTAAATTACCAAGTATTGGCAAAGATATAGAGCAATTGGAACTACTGCTAATAGGAATGTAAAGTGGTACAGCCTCTTTGTAAAACTGTTCGGCAGTATCTGCTAAAGCTGAAACTATGCATGGTCCAGCAATTCCACTTTTACTTATGTGCCCAACAGTACGCAAAAGAAGTCAGACACAAAAGAATATACATTGTATAATTTCGTCTTTATGAAATTCAAAAACAAGTAAAACTAATCCCTGGTAATAGAAATTAGAATAGTAGTTACCTTTGGGAGAATACTGACTGGGAGGCTGGGAATGTTCTAAATTTTGATCTGAGTTGTAGTTATATGGGTGTATTCATTAATAAAAATGCATCAAGCTTTACTATATCTACTGTCAATAAAAAAGTTTTATTTGTAAAAGTTTATCATTTTACTATGTTATTTGATATGTCAAAAGAATTTACCCCTAAATTTTTGTGAGTGAAGAAAGATATATCTGAAGTTCAATAATTCTTTCAGTTATTATTTCTTTGGTTTTATTCAAGTAAAGTTAAATTTTTTATTTTTAGATCACGTTTAGTATGATCCCATTTTCCCAAAATTATTTTGATTTATATAGCTATTGTTTCAGCTATATATATATAAAAATATGTTTATATTTATATTTCTATAAAGAGATGTCTAGGTAATGTTCACAAAATATTCACCAAATGTTTATGTTTTTTTCCAGAGGGTGGAATTGAGAGGATAGCTTACTTTTGTTGTGGAGTTTTCTATATTGTTTGAGTTTTTTATAATGGAATACATCATTTTATCAAAAATCATAGAGCCATTAGTCTTTAAGAAAAATGAATAAATAAAGCTATATTGGTATGTAGGGGATGAAGACACATCCTCTACTCTCTGGGTCCTCCTGGCTGGACTATGAATTAAATTCACATGAGAGAGAAGAACAGGAGAAAATCAAACAAAGCTTTATAACATGTATATATGGGAGATGCTCAGGAAAACTGAGCTACTCAACAAAATGGTGGAGGCTCTCATCTTAAATACCATCTTCAGCTAAAGAAAAAGGAGGATGTTGGGGGTAGTGGTTTGGGACTTCCATGGGGTAGAAGGAAATTTACCTGGATATGGAAATGTAAATGGGCCAACTACAGACAATGTCATGTGAGAGACACATTTTACATTACATTACAGTTATCGTATGGTATTAGCTCCTTCCTGGAACAGGCCTTTCCATTTTAAATTCTTTTAGGTAACTGGTGGTGGGGGGGGGGGATGTCAAAGTTTCTTTCAGAGTCTTTTGTTCTTAAAAATAATCAAGCTAAAGAGACACATTTTGGGGTGGCCAATTCTGATCCCCCACAAGTAACATGCCTGACCACTGGCCCCGGGAAGGATAATCAATAGGGTTTGGGTAATTCGGTATTGGCAACCAAACCTATAGCCAACATCATTCTGAAATCCCTGCATCTTTTTTGTCCCTCTCTTTTCACCAGCAGCACTGCAGTTAATGGCTGAGGATACCACTGAGATGCTCTGCAGCTCATCTCAGGGGAGTCTCTGCACCATGAGTCCATGCCTAGGATCAACACCCACCTCTCGGCTACTCTTCCTCTATTGCTAACATCATTACACTTCTCCCAGTCACCTCCCCAACAGCTGTAATTCTGACTGTCTTCTCCAGGTCCTTTGGCCACCCACATTGCTCTGACAGGATGCCTCTCCCCACTAGATAGGTCCTAATACGGAAATCCCTTCTCCACCCCAGGCCAAGCTAAATCCATGCAGATTGTGGGCAGCCTAAATACATGATATTTTTCCCCACAACAGAGGGCTGTTGATCCCCAAGTGGTGAATATTTGTCAAAGATGATGCTATTAGTTTTAATTACGTGGTGTCTGATTATCCTTCCTATCTGAGGGAGGACTCTCCCTTTGCAGATCTGGGTAGGAGACAAGGTTTCACCTGCCACCATGAAAGCTAAATACATCCTTGGCAGCTATGGGCATATAGCCTCAACTCTTCCAGTAAGAGCTTCCACACAAGAATTGGAATCCTGAGGGGGTGATGTAAGGTGCAGAGGCATCCAATTATTCATAAGAGTGACTACAGAGGTGAGTGTCCATGGATGGTGGCAAGCGTAGCCCAGTGGCAGCACCAGTGGCATTCTATCAGACCTTCTAAGATGTGAATTTGACCATGTTCTCAGATACGTAGACTGCCTTGACTCGTGACTATTTTCCAGGCCTGATTCTTCCGTAAGCTAGCCAACATGTTTCTAATAAATATCTTTTCTCTCAAAGCTATCCAGATTTGGCTTCTGTAGTTTGCAAATAGGAACACTAATCTCCCTCCCACTACCTTTTTACTTTTTTCTCTCCAGGTGAAACCTGAAGAAAACTAACATTACCTATTCTTAAATCTACATCTCTGAAGGAAGTAAATTCCAGTCATTCGCATCATACCACATCACCTAAAACTTCTCTGGGATAATTGATTTCCATCACTCCCAGACAGATTCCACATATGCCAGGTCTATTTAATTGATCCTTTCCCTTTAGGGTCCCTCATTCTCTTTAGGAAATCAATTTAAAGAGTAACAGTCAGCCTTTATTTACTAGACTCCCTTGAGGTTTTGTAAAAAGTGAGATTTACAAACATATTAGTATCTGGAAATAATTTTTTAAGAACGTCCTTCAACATTCCATTGTTTTACCAACTATTCCATATCTTGACTATTGCACATTTAGACACATCTATACTTGACATACAAATTCATAATCAAGAAGATAAAATCAATTGGTATCACAACACCCAGGGGCCATTGCCACTATTACAATAGTTTCTCACTCCTGAGCTGCTTTAAAAATGCTTTAGAGGGAGGGGGGTGTGAGGTTGGGCAAAATACGTGAAGAGTATCAAGAGGTACAAACTTCCAGTTATAAAATAAATAAGTCCCAGGGATGTTATATACAACAGAGGGAATATAGTCATAATACTGTAATGATGTTGTATGGATATGTGTTGGATGATGTTGTATGTGACAGATGGTTACTAGATATTGTGGGGATAATTTCACAATTTATATAAATGTCAAGTCACTATGTTGTACACCTGAAACTAACATAATATTGAATGTCAACTATACTTCAATTTAAAAAAAATGCTTTAAGTAGGAGAGGACCAAATGAAATTAGACCAGAGATTCAGAGAGAATATATTCCCTTGTCTGTAACTGACTGCTTGCTCTGTCAGAGGATACAGTACAGCAGATGTTTGTCATGTGTTGAGGCTGCATAATCTGTGCACATCCTTGCAGTGTATGGGAATTTCCTGATGTACTGCCCCACGTCCCCTAGGTAAAAGCCAGCAAATTGCCACCCTTGCAAGCAGGACTCAGGAAGTGACTAAGGGTCCTGCCAATCAACTGCTCAGGGCAAGACTAACAGAAAGAGGGAGGAGCTGGATGAAATACATTCATTTAAGGGAAATGTCAAAAGACAGACATTCATCTATTTTCCGAGGGCCCTAGAGGAGCATCGGAAGCCACTCTTGGGTGACATGAGCTGCCACACCTGAGCCCACCAGCAGCAGGGCAGGATCTGAGCAGTGCTCCTGGCTGTTCAGCCTTCAAATCTGCCAGAGACATCTATGGCCACACAATTCCTGTTAGTAAATTTATATTTGGTTTAAATGAGTTAAAGGAGGTCCTTTTTGACAGCTAAGAATCCTAAAAGAGAGACAGTAGGAAAATTGCTTATATAATTAATTGCTTTTATTTCCTTACTATAAAACAAAGAAATCTACCACTATACGAAATACTCTTTCAAATCCTAGTGTGTGAATTACACCTATTATAAATAGTCCTTCTGACATAAAATGTCTCAAAAAATAACAAGTGTTATTTGTGTGGTAATAAGTAACCATCTCTCAAACTGCAAAGAAGGTTTTTAAAAAAACATCTCATAGAATGCTGTTCACATCCATCTTCAAGGTAGGGAACCTATACATATTGATTTATAGCACTCATTTCACAGAACCATCAGTGCCCTATTTTCCAGACTTCCACATGACACTATAACTGAGGCAAGGATTACACTCCATCTACCTTTATAACCCGAGTACTTTCCGCAATGCCTAACATACAATGAGATTTTAAAAAATAAATGGAGAATGAATGAATGAGTGAAGTTGAATAAGAATATCATGTGGACACAGGGCTAGGGAAGGGAGTATCCAAACATGTGCTTAGGAATAGAGAGTTAGAGATGACAGCGCTGTCATAAAAACAGACGGAGGAAGTCTTAAAAATCAGTAATGTTGTTTAATCTCTTTGTTTTACAGAAGAGGAATAAAGGAGCATAGAGTTATTTTCTCAAGATCACACAAATAAAATCTGAGCAGGGCACACAAATGTTTCATCACCACCCTTCTCCTTGAATGACCCTGGACCACGGACACAGTCAAGCATCAGAAGGCCTTGGCACAAGCCATTCCAGAGTCTAAAGAATTAGACCTGAAAAGTCAGACAGGGACTTAGAGTTTGATTCTGCTAAGAATGCACTCATGTATTTTTCAGCAGACTAATCTCAGGAGATTCTCCAAAGTTCTTTCTCAAAATAAGTTTATATTTCACAACTAACCTTTGCGAATTTTAAACAGAAGAGCAAAATACAGCTGCTAAATGATCAAATGAGATAATGTATAAGAAAGGAAATGTAAGACATTATCACGATTAATATGTTTCTTGGTGTAAGACAGTATCTGGCCTATGCTAGAAAGTGAATAAGTAATTTTGAAAGAATTAAATTATAGTCTTATAACATATTATTTTTTGAGGCTCCATTTATTATGGCTTAAGAGAAAAGAAATGAGAAAAAAAACTATTTATCCTGGTAAAGGCTATGACTCAGTATTTCTTTTCCTGAGAAATAATTTCGCAAGCCTCCAAATGGAAGGAAAAAGAATTTTTCAATATTTTTAATATATTGCACTTAATTTAATTTTAGCAAGATGTCACACTTTAAATTGTAGTCTTAGAGAAATTTACAGTCTATTTAATATCATAACCATCTGTCTTAGTATTTTGATTCTTAATAAGAAAACTTGTGCAATGTCATCATTAAATCTGAAAACTTAGATGAAATTAACAATTCCTAGAAAAATATAATTTACCAAAATCAACTTTAAAATAAATAAAACATATGAATAGCATAGAGCCATCAAAGGAATTGAAACAGTAATTTTAAATCTTCCCACAAAGAAAATAAATAGACCCAGAGGATTTTATAGACAATCTATAAACAGATAATTCTAATCTGATATAAACTCTTGATTTCTATCAGGTTAGTCTAAACCTTATACCAAAAGCAAGACAAGGACAATAGAATATATGAAAACTCATCAAATTCATGAACATAGGTGTAGAAATCCTAAACAAAACATTGGAAAACCAAATCAAATCAATAGCCTACAAAATATGATCAAGTCAAGAATACCTTAGGATTGCAATAGAAGTTTAACATCAGAACATCTGTTAGTGTTATTCACCATATTAGCAAAATTAAGGAGATAAATCATATAATCATTTCTGCAGGCACAAAAAAGAATTCAATGAATTCAACATTTTATTCCTGATAAAAACTCTTAGCATCTAAGAGAAGACACTAAGAAGCATCTTAGCATTAGAGAAGAGAATTTCTTCAACTTGATGAGTATATCTAACGAAAACCAATGACAAACCTCACACTCAGTGATGAACATTAGAATTATCATCTAAAACTAAGGAAGAAGTGTAAGAGGCACTCCATCACCTCTTCTATTCAATATTACTATAGAAGTCCTAGCCAGCAGAATATGACAAGAAAAAGAAATAAAAGGTATAAGGATTTAAAAAGAGTAAACTAAACTGTGATTATTTGTAAAGATATGATTGTCTACACAGAAAATTCATGCAGACATCAAACTGTCGTCAATTGAGAGGAATTGAAGAATGAGAGTAGCATATGGAGACTGAAAGTAATGAATAAATAATACAGCCAGAGAAGAATGAAGTGTCACAGATTGAGAGATATAATTAATTTAACCACCTGGAATTTAAAAATATACAGATAAGTTTTTAGAATAAATAAAAGAGCTTAGCAATGAGATCAATTTCAAAAATTAACTGCATTCTATATACCAATAACAAAGACAGAGGCCATGTAATTTACAAAGAAATATGGTTTAGAATAAGAATGAAATAATACATTTTAAAACATATGCAAGAAATGTATGAGAAAATTATAAATCTTTAGTGAAAGACATTAAAAAAGGCCTAAACAATTGGAAAGAAATATCATGTTTATTGATAGGAGACTCAGTATTGTAAAAATGTTAGTTCTCCATAAACTGACATAAATTTTTAAAAATTTCAATCAAAATTGCACAAGAGTTTTTCATGAGACATAAATTGATTACAAAATTTATACTGAGATACAAAATGTCAGGACTAGATAAGACACTCTCAAAGAATAAGTCTAAGTTAAGGGTGGCAGCAATTGCGATATTAAAATCAATTTTTTATCAAAAGACAACATAAAAGGATATTAAAAATAAGCCACAAAGAGACAGCTTTTGAAGCATGTATTATCTACAAAAGAGTATTATCAGGAAACCTAATAAAAATGGATGAAATAAATGAACAAGTATTTCACAGAAGAGGAAACACAAACGGCCCATGAACATATGAAAACACACTCACCTTCATTAGCAATCAGGAAAGCACCAAGGTTAGCAGACCAGGTTAGCAGAAATGAAGTATTAGCTACAAGATGAAGCAATAGTAATTCTCATAAGCAGATGGTGAGTGTAGAATTGGTATAACAATTTGGAAAACTATTTAGCATTATCTTTAAGTTGAAGGGGTACTTAGCCTACTGACCCTAATGACAATTCTTAGATAGATACTCTAGGAAAACCCTTGTAGGTGCGCATAAGGAAACTTATCCAAGAATGTTTGCAGTACCATTGCATGTATTAGCAAAAAACATTCATTAGCGAACAAATAAATCATGGCATATCACACAATTGAATATTATATAGGAATAAATATAAATAAACTAAATTTATAAGCATTAACACAGGTAAATCTTCAAAATATGTTGAGTAAAAAAGCAAATCACAGAATATAAATTCTACTTTTCTTCTTAAACAGATTTTATTTTTTAGAGCATTGTTAGGTTCTTCACAGCAAAACTGAGCAGAAAGTATAGATTACCGATATGCCCCCGTCCCCAAATGTGCACAGCCTTCCTCACTGTCAACATTCTGCACCACAGTGGTGCCTTTGTTACAATCAATAAACCTACACTGACACATCATTATTACCCAAAGTCCGAACTTTACATTAGAGTTCACTCGATGTATATTCTATGGGTTTTGACAACTGTATAATGAAATACATCCACCATTATAGTATCATACAGAATAATTTCATTGCCCTAAAAATCTTCTGTCCTCTGCCTATTCATCCCTCCCTCCTACCTAACTTCTGACAACCACCAATCTTTTTACTGTCTCCATAGTTTTGCCTTTTCCAGAATGTCATATAGTTGAAATCATACAGTATGTAGCCTTTTCAGATTGGCTTCTTTCAGTTAATATTATGCGTTTAAAATTTCTCCATGTCTTGAAAGCTCATTTCTTTTTAGCACTGAATAATATTCTATTGTCTGGATGAACCACAGTCTATTTATCCACTCACCTACCAAAGGACATCTTGATTGCTTCTAAGGTTTGGCAGTTATGACTAAAGCTGCTAGAAACATCCACATTCAGATTTTTGTGTGGACATGAGGTTTCAACTCCTTTGGGTAAAACCAAGGAGCATGATTGCTGAATTGCATGGTAAGAATAAGTTTAGTTTTGTAGGAAACTGCCAAACTGTCTTCCAAAGTGGCTGTACTATTGGCATTCTCACCAGCAGTGAATGAGACTTCCTCTTGCTCCACACCGTTGCCAGCACTTGGTGCTGTCAGTGTTTGGGATTTTTGTCATTCTAATAAGTAGGTAGAGGTATCACATTGTTGCTTTAATTTGTAATTCCCTAATGACACATAATTCTACTTTTTAAAATTTCAAGAACAAGTCAAACTAAATAACATCTTGTTTGAAATATATGGTTAAAAAAATAAGCACAAACATGTTTGTGTGCGTGTGTGTGTAAATTTAGCAGGGGAAAATAAACATAGATGCATGAATGTGAAGAAAGCACACAGGAAAGGTAAGTTTCCTGACCCAGCAGCCCAGTTTTCCCTGAGATCTGCAAAAGAAGGGAAACCATGAGCACGTTTTTGCTGCACTCAAAATCTAAATCACAAAACATGTGCACTGGGGGAAAAAATACATCAACAGGGGATTGATGAAGCCCAGCTGTCATCCAAAAGGGATCATATAAGTTAACTATTCAATATCATCTATTTCATAGATGAGAAAAACTGAACTCCAAATAGTGTAAGAGGCTTTTCCAAGGCCGCCCAGCAGGTGGTAGGGCTGGGATCAAGAGTGAGGGTTCTGATTGGATCCCAGCACCATAGTGACCTTAAGTTATTTGGTTCAACAAATTCAGTCTCGATCTTTGAACATACCAACCCTGAAAACCTGCTGACTCTGTAATCTGTCTGATTGTCTATACCCTAATCTCTCACATTTTGAACTGCAGCAAGATGAACGGCAAGAACACCAGACCTAGAGTTGGAAGCACAGGGCAGTAAGCCTTGACCTACCCCTTGTCCAAATGCCTTTGAGCAAGTCATTTAACCTCTTTGATTCTCAATTTCCTCACCTTTAAAATACAAAATATAGCATTTAGTCTTTTTTTAAAAAGGTAGTGTCTAAGGCATTCTGCTAATCACTAAGGTACTCCTTAAATACCTTTTAATAAGGACTCATAAAGATAAAGCAGGTAAAAAATATTTCGTAAACTAAAAAACATTATACAAACAAAAATAATTACAAGGTCAATGGTCAACCCACATTTTTTCTCTACCTGGCAGGAATCACCATGATGCCTTTGTATTGATAAATATATGTTGGTTAACTACTGGCTGATTAAATCTCCAGTTAAAATGAGAAATCTGAATCCAGAAAACTTGAAGTAACTTTTTAAGGAGGATAGTAGGGAATAGAAACCAGGACAGACAATCTCTAGATTCTGACTCCAACTGATGTATCATCCTACACAATATCATTAATATTCAGATGACATTGAAAGAAGGTGGTTATTTTACAAAACGGTGAAAAACATTTAACCTCTTGCACCTATAACATTATTTTAAGTCTGAAAAATCACTTCTGAAAATTGTTCAATTCTGAGTACTGTAGTACAGAAAATGTCAAGCTAAGATATTTTCTAAGAAGGAGTTTATTAAAACTTTTGTTTAAAATACTTGCAAAGGATGAACCAAATTTTTTTTAATGTCTTAGCTATTGCTCTTACAGGTAGGGGACATTACCAAAAAACAAAAACATAAATTGAAACATCTGATAAATGTCAAAGAAATCACTAAAAATTAAATTGATATTCCCGGTTAATCTAATCCCCGACTATCTTGGACAGGAAGGTTGAGGGAATAGGAGTGAAGACTTCACGATCCTGAGTTGCTCAGGACTTGGGACTTTGCAGGTGGAAAGCATAAAAGATTGCTCTACTGGAGCTTCCTCTAAGACAGGAAAATATTAAAGGAGATACAGTGATTTTCGGGGACTAAAATGGCACTTTTAAATTTTAAATCCTGGCACTTACTCCTGGCAGAGAGATTAAGCTACCTTCAGTGGCCATTTTGTCGTCCTCCAACAGTCATAGAATTCTGTTGTTTAGCTAGACACATGGCCGCATATCCCAGGAACCTTTGCCTAGATGTGGCCACATGACTTAAGTTTTGGCCAATGGTGTGTGAGAAGAAATACCAACTTCCATGGTATGCCCTTAAAATAAAGGAGTGTGCTCTTGTCTCCCTTTTCTTTTTCCTCTTCCCTTTGGTGGAAATGGAGACGTGGTGATGAATCATCTTGAACCATTCCCTAGAGATAGTGGGAGCAACAAGATGGAAGGAGAAGGGATCTTCACTGCTTCAAAAGCTGGGCAGCCTTATTAACTCAGACCAAGAAATAAACTTCTGGATTGTTTAAGCTGCTATAGTTTACAGTCAATGTTACAGCAGCCAAGCCCATAATTCTTTCCTCTGCCCTATCTCTGTTCACTTCTGAGATAAGTGGGAGAATAACAGAATATTATTATATATTACTATATGTACTATATTTAAAGTTGAGAAAAACCACTAAGTACTACCTTGACATGTGGTGGTGGCTACCTGCTCAAGACAAAACAGCAACCTCTTTAATGACTCACAAAGGCAGAGCTATCCAAGGAGAGAGGAAGGCAGCAACGTTTAGCATACAAAGGTAAAAGGCAAATATGATTATTTGAGTAATCCATTTTTGGAAAAAATATTAAAGAGCAAGATTTGTTTGATTAAGTAATGGGAACACTTCTGTTTTCAAAGAGGATGTGTTACAGTGGCTTGCTTGCTAAATTTTCAAGAATTGTTAACAAATTAGACAAATAATTAACAAATTAGAGATCGTCTCTAAGACAAAGAGAAGGGATTCAGAAAGTCAAGAAAAGTAGGTTCACCAATCAAAATACCATTAAATGATAATATCAATGGTGCTATAAAATATGGAACATGTATCTAGATCCAAATTTTAAATTTGTTAATTGCTTTGCAACTGCAATACATTCAGATAAAATAATCTGTACACACATGCTTGGCAGTCGTTTCACAGAAGGATCTGCTCCTATTCTTGGCTCAGTAGCCAGAAATTGGCACAAGGTAGCTGGCTCTAGCTATCCTCACCATGACTTTACCAAGTTCTGTCTTTCATCAGCAATCCTGGACTCAGTGAGACTGGCTCTGCCTGTTGTATTTGTCTGACTACTGGCATTGAGATGTTGCCTCCTTAGAACAGTCTAATGCATAACTGATAGTGTTCTAGTCTGGTTATTTTACCATCACCTGCCTAATCTCAAAGGATTTAATCCAGCCAGAGTCATGTGACAGAAGATAGATGGAGAGAAAAGGAAAATTAATGCATATTCAGTAACTTTTCTGTACTAAGCCCTGTTTCACGCTCTGTATATATGAAATATATGTGCATATTCATGCATTTGTATATGTATATATCAGCATACAAAGTATATATACAAGTAAAGAACAATAATTAAACGACACTCATGGACGCACTACCTAAATAAGAATGATGACATTATAAACATCCCAGAAACCTCCCATACATCCCTCTCCATCCCTCTCTGCCAGAGATAACAGTTAGGTGCAGTCGTGTGTTAATCATATCCTTGCTTTTCTGTATATACTACATGTCTATCTATTGATAAACAAAATACTGTATAATTTTTTTTGTCTACTTCAATCAATATCATCTTTGAGATTCATCTATGTTGCTATGATGACCACATGGGTTGTTTCCAGTTTTTCACTATTATATACGATGCTACTATGGACACTCTGATTTATGTCTCCCATACTTAGAATTGTTAGACTCTTAGCCAATTTGATAAGGATGAAATGGTACATTAATTTCATTACTTTGCATATCTTTAGTTATTAACAAAATTAAACATCTTTTCATATGATTATTATTCATTTGTGTTTCCTCCTCTATGAAATGTCTGTACAAGTCTCTTGCAAGTGTATTTTGCAAATACATATTCTGAATACCTTTTGATGATTTATGCATTACACATCTTTTCCCATTGTATACATTGTATGAATTGTTTTATATTCTGTCTATGGTAAATTTTAATAAAGAGATATTCCTAATTTTAATGCAGCTAAATTTATCAGTTTCCTTTTTAGTCTGCACTTCTGTATGCTTTGTTAAGAAATTTATTCTTATCCTGAAGTCCTAAAGATATTCTCCTTGTATTTCCTTCCAAAAGTTGTACTGTTCTGCCTTTCATACTTTAATTTTGCTCCACCTGGAAGTCATTATTGTATATTGTGAGATGTAGAGAATCAATCAAAACTTTCCATAGAGATATCTAATTTTCCAAAAATTATGGATAATTTTCCCAGTGTTCTACAAATATCAAGTTTCCATATATGCACAGGTCTGCCTCTGGCCTCTCTAAACACCCTGCCCTCCTCTCCGCTCCCCCCATTCACTGGTTTATTTGTCTATCCTTCTGTCTGTACCACACTATCTTCACAGTCAAACTTTCCTTGAGGCATGGTACCTGGTAGAGAAAGTAACCCTGCCTTGGTTCTGTAGAGTTGTCTTGCTGATCTTGGACCTTGGCTATTCTGCATAAATTTTGGAATTCCTTTTAGGATTAGGATTAGAACTGTATTGACTTTAAAGATCAATTTGATCTTGACGTCACCGTCTTTATCATCACCAGAACATTTTCAAGTCATCTTGAAACATAGTTTCCATTTTTATTTCCAGTTTCGTGTTTAGTTCCTTCTCAGTTATTTCAAGGACAGCATTTTCTTTGTGTTTCTGTAGGATATCTCCAGAAACGTTATACAATCCAGAAGCACTTGTTCATGTAACTTTGGGATACTGAGGGCTTTTGTTTTTTCCTTTTGTACTATAGTTGAATATTTTTGATGGGAAAACTTACCATATTGCTTTTTAAAATAGTCTTTAAAAAAGATTAAGGAAATACGCAATCCTGAAATTGTGAAATATTGAGTCTTCTTAGATATAAATGTGCATGTCTCTCCACTTATTTGAGTCTTCTAGAATCCTCTTTACCACCTGTCAATAAAGGTTCACAATTTCTCTATGGAATCCATGCACATTTTCTGTTGGAGTTATTGCTAGACAGCGCGTATATTTTTGTTGCTATTTTAAGTGATAGTTTATATCCTTTTCATTTCTAACTACTCGTTGTTTGTATTATGCCACAGTTTTTATTTGTAATATCTCATGTGTTTCCATTAAGTATATAACCACAACACAAAGAGATAATTATGATTAATCAGCATTTGATGAATAAAAAGGATGAGAATCTGAGAGGAAAGGGAAATAAAAATTATTGGGCCCTGATTCCATTCTAGGCATTGTACTAGGAACTATACACGTTATCTCATCGTACACGTGCCAACCTTCCTCAGTGTTCAGGGAAAATTTTATAGTTGAGGAAACAGGCTTGTATGGTTAAGCAAATTTTCACTAGGATCTTAAAATAGCAGAGTAAGGGCAGCACAAAAGGAGTGAAGGTAGGAAAAAGCAAGAGATGAGGGAAGGCAGGAAAGGGAAAAAGAGGAGCGGGTCACAGGAAGCAAAGAGGCAGAGGGAAGCAGAGGGTAGGTTCCCTGTAACCCAGGGGCTGCTCCCAGCTCTGTACCCACCACCCACAGCACAAGGCACAGGAATTCATCCTAATGCCTCCACAACCCCCTATTCCCTAAGTCCTTCACTAATTTTACCAAAATACATGCTTTCTTAAAATACTATCAATTTGTAATTTTGAAATTATTTCTAAATAAAAAGTTAAAAATAATAGTCAACTTTAGTAATGAAGGGCATTGTTTGCAAGGAATTGTCAGCCCCCCAGAACTTGTCAGTCTCTCTAATTATAAGCAGGACTGGTCCTCCTTGCCTTCTGCGTCCCCTCAGGCGGTCCCCTGGATGGCACAGAACGAACTGTGGCACCCCTCCTGGACGTGGCTTTCCTGGACACTTCTCTCCGGGCTCTTGAACCCGCCCTCCATATTCTCACTCTTCCCTATTAAAACCAACCCCTCTGTGTCTCAAACTTACGAGACTCTTCTCTCTGACAGGGGGTAATCACGTAAGTCAGTTCCTGATCGCCCACAGGCACGTCTCCTTTAAAACAACACTCAGGGAAAAGACTAATAGAAAAATAACAGAAAGCGTAGGAACCAAGAAATATTGTGAGTAGGTGGGCCTTGTGCCATGTCCCAAATCACATCACGTGTATAGCTGTCTACTCTCTCTTCTTCAAAAACCTGTCTGCTAGGATGATAGACAGAAGGCAGAGGGAAGCAACAGAGGCTCTTTTTAGCATATCTCAAGGATGCAACACTGACAGGATTTTTTATTATTGTAATGTATTATGCTAAGAATTGAGCAATCTTAGCAGACCTTGGTAAATCAAAGAAGGAAGACAAAGACTGTCAACATAGGCACTGAGGTTGTGCTCTAAAAGACAGTTTGTCTTAGAAGGGAAACGGCTTGTTTCCCTTGTCTGTCACCTGCACTCGGGCCAGGAAGCTGTCTCTTTCTTTGTTTGCCCTTCTACCTGCCACATCTGAAACACCTCACTCCCAGGTGCTTCCAGAGAAAACACCAAAATGAACTGAGCAACTGACGGCTCAAACCAAAGCCTGAGAGGATAAAGAGGCAGGACTGTATGAATGTGTGTACACAGGGCAGGGGTCGGGCAGGGGGATGGAAACACCAGGGCGGGCATTGGAGGCAGAGAAGAGGGAGCACAACCTTCCTGTGGTTGGCGTGCTGGGGATGCTGTGCAACCGTAGGAAAGAAACCAAGAACCATCTTGCACCACTCCCTGCTTCTCTTGGCTGTGCCTGATTACTTAATAGTGAGATTTTTCTTATAATGCGCTGTATTTTGTGCCCTTCTTAGCATTAAAGGCATAGCTAAGGAGCTACACAAATAAACATTCCCTTTGTAAATTCCATAAGCAGGTCATCATTGCTTTATGGTGCTACAAAGGGGGAAATCTTCATCCCACTGCTTTGCCTTTTTTGAGATAAGGCTGGAAATAATTTTCTACTTATTTTCTCTCCCTGATCTTTTCGACCAATTTTCGGATTAATAAAATAGGATGATGATGGCTCCCAGCTTTCCTACAAGAGTTTTCATCAGGGGATATCTTAGGAATGACCTCATTCTAAACAAGTAGACTTTCATCGTCGTGCTTCACCTACTCATTAGATTCATGTTTGTTCATTCAATCGATCATAAGTGAGTATCTGCCATGTGTCATGCTCTATGCTAGGGGCACGTCCTGAGTCTCTATTCCTTCAATGCTTAGGCAACTGACATGGCCCGATATTAAAATGAACTTTAGAAAAAATAATACCGGCTTAGTTTTGTGCACTATTCTTGCTTCCCCACAGAGATATTCTTATGGTCTATACTAAAATTGATAAATAAAAATGAATTCTAGAATTTTGTAATACTTATTCTACCTTTCATCATTTCGTATTCCCAGCTATTTTTTAAATTAATCATCTATTATTGTCCAAGAGAAAAATCCTACTGATATTTCTTATATCACAAAGAAAGAAGTCATTTTACCAAGATCTTTCATTCTAGAGGCCCTAACATATTCACATGTGATAGCATTGTTCCAGGGCTTCTCATCTGCCTTATAAAAGCAACTCAGCAACAATAGCTAAACCCTCATTTTGAAAATTGAACCAAAAGTAACGTTAGACAGTAACTCATGCAAATAAGGAAATAAAGAGCAATACTTCTAGGTAACTATATAGAATTCCTTGGGTACAAAAAACAGAGAACAACTCTGCCTATATTAAGTAATAAATGAATTTATTATAAGGATAGGGAAATACTCATAGGATTGAGGCAAATGTTGAAGAACCAGTCTCAGAAAAAACAGGAACTAGGCAGCTGGAGAGAATCACAGTGCAGGAAAGAGCTGAGAGCCCCTGCTAGCATAACTCCAGTTCTCCACAGAGCTTTTCTCCTCTGCTCACAATCATGTTCCGGCTAGAGGTTGGTGGTTGGGAACATCCAACTGCTCCAGCTGAGTACTTTGAGTAACATTCACCAGACTGATTCCAACAGGGTGTGGGCAGTATATTTGTTTCCTGCAGCTGGTGGAACAAATCACCACAAACTGGTCAGCTTAAAACAGTGTACATTTATTCTCTCACAGTTCTGGAGGCCAGGAGTCCAACATAGTTCCCTGGGCTGAGATCAGGTCCAGGAAGAGCCACACTCCCTCTGGAGGCTCTAGGAGAGAGTGGGTCCCTGCCCCTGGTGGCTGCCAGCAGCCATTACCTTGTACTCACAGCACTCCAACCTCTGCCTCCACGGTCAAATCTCGTACTCACTTTCTCTTGTAAGGTCACCTGTGCTGGCATTTAGGATAATCTGCCATCTCAAAATCCTTAATTTACTCCCATCTGAAAAGTCCTTTTTTGCCCCATAAGGTAATATTCACTGGATCCAGTGATAGGACCAGGGTATCTCTTGGGGAACATTTTTTAGCCTACTGCAGGTGGGGAAAGAGTCTAGATGCTGGCATCACGAGAATAGAATAGCCAAAAGTTGAAAGCAGTCAAGATGTCCTTCACCAGGAAAACGGATAAACTGTGGTACATCCTTGCAATGGAACGTTATTCAGCAGTAAAAAGAAATGAGCGACCAAGCCACGAAAAGACATGGAGAAACCTAAGTGCGTATTTCTAAGTGAAAGAAGTCAGTACCATATGATTCCAACCCTATGACATTCTGGAAAAAGCAAGACTATAAAGAGTAAAAAGATCAGTGGTCAGTGGCTCAGCGGGAGGAGGGTGTGAGTTGGAGAGATGAATTAGGTAAAGCACAGAGGATTTTTGGGACAGTGAAACTCTTCTGGATGACATGGTAATGATGGGTACATGACATTATACATTTATCCAAACTCATTGAACTGTACAACAAAACAGTGAATCCTGATCTAAACTCTGGGCTTCAGTTAATAACAATGTATTAATCTTGGTTCATCAATTCTAACAAATGCCCCACACCAGTGCAAGATGTTAATAGCAGGGGAAACAATATGAAAACTCTCCATACTTTCTGTTCAATTTTTCTGTAAACCTTAAGTTGCTCTAAGAAATAAAGCCTATTAATTTTTTTTAAAACTAGAACATATGCTGAGCATCCATCAAAGTAAAAATAATAATTAATAATAATGGAAAACAGAGTCTCAAAGCCAAATCATTACAGCGCCAATCCAGGTCTTTCCCTGATTGTGATGGGATAACAAACAAATCAGTGAATTTGTTCTTGTATAATATCATATGAACAAAGATATTATGAATAACCACAGACTATAAATAATCAAAATGTACTATCATTTATAAAATATAAAATCATTTAAATAATAAACAAGCTGCCTTCTCCCGACCTGATCTCATCCCCAAATACTCAATTTGGGCAGATAACAAAACTGAACCAAATTTTACACTCTTTCCCTTCCCCAGCCCGCCTCTTGGAGAAGTTTTAAAAATGAGAGGCGAAGGCCCAAAGGGAGAAATAAATAATGGATGAAAAAAATAGGCTTGAGAAATTCACAAATTATACCCTTATTCCCAAAATTAATTCTTTAAAAACTCACCTTGTCCCAATCCAATATTAGAGGACTGAAGGGAAAAAAACTCAGCTTTTCGGTCTGCACATGAATCTCAACCGGGAATGCATGCGCAGGAGTATGGCCCCACACAGATAATTAGCTCATGCTCACTGTCGGCCACTCTGACTGCACTGCATCAAAAACCAGGGAAGACGGGGAGAAAAGGAGTTACTGAAAGGCACCAGAAGATGGATTTTTGAAATTAGGATAATTCTGTCCCGTGAAAGTTGGTTGAGAAATCATTTCTAATGATCTATTTGTCCTGCTACTGAAATTTCAGCAGATATTTATTCTGAGCCTCCAAATGCTTGCTTCTTCTGAAATGAAATTAGTTTCCTATACTTTGGAACACTGTTGTATCAATCATTTCTGTGGCCTCTGAATTATACTTTACCAACCTAAAATCATTGCTCATTATGGAGTATCTTCAAAGGGATAATAGTCCCCCAAAATTCATCCCAAGAGAAAATATTTATTCTCGGTCTTCTGTATACAAAGTGTTTTGGCATACCAGTGAGACTTCAGCACATTTTCCACAGTGTCCAGGCCAGATTTGACTCTGAGTGCTTACACTCTGCTATTTCATTAAAATCCTCCTGATTCAAGTGAAGTAGAACTTTCTTAAGGGAAGGAAAACAAGTTCAGGATTCACTTTTGCAGATTGTTCTGACATTCTATCTCCTAGGCCTGCAGTATTATGAGCAACATATTTGTGAAATCACATGCGAAGAAACGCTGTTTTCAGCTTCCTCCTCTCCTTCTCTGGAGTTATCATGTGCATCTCTTGAAGCCTGGCTCCCCCACAATCTGCCCCACTCATAGATGCAAGAACCAGGGGCCCTTAATTCCATCACTTTGCCCAGCAACACAAAAACAAGTCCCCCAACACACAACTAATTAAGTTCTTGGTTATTTTACCTTTCACGCTGGGCCAATTTACAGATATCTATGTTTAAAACTCTCCTCATTTTCTACTGTCATTGTCCCTACATGCCTGAGAGTATCAGAGAAATATTCTCTCTCCATGGTTTAATTATCAGAAAACGCCAGATTATATATTTCAAATACTGTGTCACTTATTTATGATCACAGACATTTCCGGGACCATCACAGCCTTAGAAAGCCTAGTCACCTCAAGCACAAGCAAAAATGTAAGACAGTGTAGGGGCTGGCCCCGTGGCCGAATCGTTAAGTTTGCGCGCTCCGCTGCAGGCGGCCCAGTGTTTCGTTGGTTCGAATCCTGGGCGCGGACATGGCACTGCTCATCAAACCACGCTGAGGCAGCGTCCCACATGCCACAACTAGAAGGACCCACAGCGAAGAATATACAACTATGTACTGGGGGGCTTTGGGGAGAAAAAGGAAAAAAATAAAATCTTTAAAAAAAAAAAAAAATGTAAGACAGTGCTTGCCTTTAATTCCGGACACAGCTGTGGTCCTGCTGGATGTGCTGACTCCAGGCCTCGCCAGCAGTGAAGAGTAGTGAACTAGAAAAGAGACACATGTGAAGGTGCAGTTTCTCTTCACTCTGAACTGGTAATGATACTTAATCAGCATAATTAGGTGAACACTAAGCCTCATTCTGTGGACTCTGCTCTCTGCACGAGGGCATCTATTTCTTGCTTCACGGCATCTCTTTCTTTGCTTATACCCATATGCAAAGTATTTGGGTAGCCAGCACTTATCCATTGATTTTCTGCAGAAGGCTTTGCTTCCATTCATTCCATATTCAAAGGTATTTATTACCTACTATATGCCTGTTCTAGGCAGTGAGCAAAACAGACAGGCCTACCTTTCATCCAACACGTCCTGAAAAATAGACCCTTCCTGCACCCCACATTATTGCTGCTGTCAGAATCTTTCCCAAACCTGTCCTGCATCTGCACTCTCCCTCCCAACTAAATTCCCCCCTGCATAATCCCTGTCACTGTGAAAAGGCGACTGGCTTTAAACTCCTTTTAGCAAGGGTCTGGAGGTTCATAACCTATGCTGAAAATGGATTTCTTCATTGAGCAAACCATGCATGCCACAACACTTTGTATTCACACTATCACATATCTCTCCTCCCCCAGCATCCATTTGTCTCAGGAGGTGTTTCTGTTTAGCCATTGTAAGCCGACTATCCCTATGGCCGCCTAATTATTTTGTGGTGGCTTTCAAGGTGGTCCAAGTGGAGATTCCAGATTTAGATGGTCAAATTTCACTACACAGACAAGGCAATCAGTCTGTCCCTAATCTACAGAATGGGAGTAATCCCCATGATTTGGTCATCTCTCTATCTTCATATAGTTAGGGTTGTCAGTGCTTAAAGTAGGAATGAGATTTGAGGTGCGGGAAGGGAGAATTTTGCAAGATATCTAATCCTTGCTGCTTTCCCACCAAGGATACTATCAGGTAATAGAAACCCCCACTTCCTCTCATTTGATGTTATGACAAAGGACATCGTAATTCATGCTTTCGCATGAAAGACAGCACATCCTTGAAGGTGGACTACTGTTAAAATCAAACTACAAATAGTTTGGTACCATTTTTAATTGACAAAAAAAATGAAAATATTGCACTGTCCATCTATGGTAGAATGCATGAATAAATAGCAGATTTATGCAATGGAAAACTATAAAGTAATGAAAACAAACAAGCTACATGTATATTCCACAATATGGATGAATTTCACAAACAAAATGCTGAGCAAAGAAGCCAGACCCGAAAGAATATATATTGTAACAGTTCCATTTATATAAAGTTCAGATATAGACAGAACTAATTTATATTAGAAGTTAGGATGATGGCTACCCATGGGGCGGGGGACAGTGTCTGGAAGGGTGTGAGGGAAATTTCAGGGGTGCTGATTACGTTCTTTTTCTTGATCTGAGAGCTGGTTCCACCAATGTGTTCTTCTCTTGAAAATTCAATGATGTGTAAACTTAAAATGTAAGTATTTTCCTGTATGTGTTTTATATTTCACTAAAATTTATAAAAATAACACTACCTTTAAATAACCTAAACCAATTTTCTAATCTAAGGTGATATAATGATCACTCATAGATGAAAAACAATAGATGTTACTTTAAAGATTTCTCATAACATTACCCAAATAACCTGGGACATCTGTAGCAGTGAAATTAAACCTAGCCAACAATTAAAATCAGTGATTGTGAAATAATTCATCTACCAAAAGCCTTAATAATAATAGTCAAGAAAATAGAAAAGTTGGATGGCATAAAAATTAATGTAAAAGCAGAGGCAATTTTCACTGCCTGCTAATTTTGAAACTAATTCAAAAATCCATAGATTAATAATTTAAGTAGCTGTAGGTATTATAATGACATTGACAATCACTTTCAGATTATCTATCATACGTTACCCGTTAACTCTAACATTAAAAATAAATTTGAAGAATGACACTTTTGGTATGCAATATTATAAAAGAGAATTTCATCAACTTCTACAGCTAATATAAAAAAGGCATCCAGACCATTGTTAGGTACGAGGAGAAGGGACTAAAAGAACAGCGTGAGAGAGCAAGAGATGATGCTAGAACAGGTCCCAGGATTCAAGCACCATGAAAGCCCGTGGTCTCCAGCCTCATTTCTTGCCACACGCTCCTTCCAGCAAGTACACTTTATGTCCCAAATCTATGTGGGCACTTTCATCTCCCCAAACTCATTATGCTATTTAATGTCAAGTGACCCCTCTTCATTGCGTGCATCCCCCACTCCTAGCCACTTGGTAAACATTCTATTTAATTTGAAGACTCCGCTGGGTTTTCTGCAGCTTTTTTCTAACTCCCACATTTCTCCTCTTACTCTGTTAGAATACACAATTCTTCCTCCCATGCCTACACTCTACCGTACGCACATTTGTCATAGCCCCCTTAATACATTTACAGGACTTACTTTTATACTTGCCTTGTCTCCAGGCCAGTCAAGTAACAGATAACAGGCACCTCTGATTCATCTTTGTGTCCATATCACTTAGCACAGTGTCTGTCTCACCTGGTACACCCCAGACATGGACAGTGTTCAGCAAATATTTCTTGAATCAGTGAACCTACTATCAGAATGCTATTCAAGTGAAAAATCTAAATTTCCACTCAAATTAAACCTACCATAGCAAACCGCATGAATTTAACAGGATTTAGAGGAAAGTTTTAAGAGACTCTGAGTTTTTAAGACCTCATTCCAGAGTTAAATGTATTGATGAGTTCTTTCTGACACACATCCATCAACTAAGGATGAGCAGGAAAAGGGAGGTTGAATCCTCACAAGCAATTTGATGTCACTTGTCACATCAAAATATATAGCTCAAGAAATTTGAAACACGTCATAGACTACAAAATAGCTCTGAGATCCCTGAACATGTAGATTAAAACCAAAAACATTTCATTTTTCTCCCTTTTAAACCTGTCTCCCAATCTAATCCATAGACAATCACTCTTTTGAGATTAAAGCATAACTGTGTGTTCTTGACAAATATATAAAGTTGTCCGGTGAGCACATGTTTTTATTTTACATAAATTACCACTTGAGATGCATATATATATCCATATATAGATACACACATGCACACATGCTTGTGTTCCTTTGCTCACTCTACACTGTGCTTTAAGGTCCATCCATGCTGTTACGTCTACAACGGGACTGACTGCTGCATTGCGCCTCATGGCTGCCTCTACCGCAGTCTATCTATCCAGTCTCCCTGCTGTTACCAACCAGTCTCCACGAACTCTCCAGCGCCACAAATGGTGCTACAATGAATATCCTCACTCTTGTCGCTGTAAAATGTAGGTAGACACTTCTTTGAGATATCTAGGAGCAGAACTGCTGCCTCATAGGGCTTATATGTATTTAGTATGACTAAGGATGGCCATTTTGCTTTCCAGAATGCCTGTACCAGTCTACACTGCCACTTTCTGTGCACGAGGATTACTATGTTCTCACGTGACTCCGATGCTTGGCACCATCCAGCTTTATTTTTTTACAGTTTCATTGAGGTACAAATGAAATGCAATAAAATGTATGTATTTGAAGTATAGAATTCAATAAGTTTTAAAATATGTATACACATGGAACTATCATCATAAACAAGATAATGAATTACTCAAAAATATTCTCATGACATTTTGTTGCCTTTCTGCTTTCTGTTTTGCCAATTTCTGCTCTGGCCCTTTTTTCTTATTGTTACTTTTGAGTTTCATTTGCTCTTTTTATAGTTTCTTAAGTCAGAAGCTGAGGTTTTTGCTTGGAGATCTTTTTTTTCTAATATAGGCATTTAGAACATTAAATTTTACCCTAAGTACTACTTTAGATACAGCCCACAAATTCCAAATACTAGGTTTCCATTAAAAGTGTGTTATTTAGTTTTCAAATATTTGAGGAATTTCCAGATATCTTTCTGTGATTGATTACTAATTAATTCCATTGTAGTTAGAAAAAATACTTTGTATGACTTAAATCTTATTAAATTTATTGAGACTTGTAGTATGGCCCAGTATATAATCTGTCTTGATAAATGTTCCATGTGCACTTGAAAAGAATGAATTTTTTACCATTGTTAGTTTGAGTGGTCTGTAAATGTCAATTAGGTCAAGTTTGTTGAGCGAGCAGTTTATGTGATTTCCTTACTGTTTTTCTGTCTATTTGTTCTATCAATTTTTGAAAGACAGATGGTGAAATCTGCAACTGTAATTATTGTTTTGTCTACTTCTCCTTGCTTTTCTGTCAGTTTTTCACTTCATGTCTTTTCAAGCTCTTCTTATTAGATGCATAAACATTTAGGATTGTTATACCCTCTTGATGAATTGACACCTTTATCATCCTGAACGTCTTTATCCCTGGTGATAGTTAAGTCTAAAATCCACTTTGTCTGATATGAATATAACAAGTTCAGCTTTCTTTGGATCAACGTTAGCATGGTTTATCTGTCTCCTCCGTTACTCAATCTATTTTTTTCTGTATGTTTCAAAAGTGTTTCTTGTAAGTAACATATAACTGGTTCCTACCTTTTTTCCAATCTGACAATCTCTGCCTTTAATTGGAATGTTTAGACCACTTGCATTTAGAGTGATTACCAATATGGTTGGATTTGAATCCAGCACCCTGCAATTTGTTTTTTGTCTGTCCCATCTGTTCTTTGGTTCCTTTTCCCTCTTTTTCTTCCTCCTTTTGGATAAATTGAATATTTCCTTGATTCCACTTACTCTTTGTTTTGTTATTTTAGTTGTTGCTTTAGGGTTTCTAGTATGTACGTGTTTAGCTTATCAAGTCTCCCTCTAAATGATACTATCACACTTCATGCATGCTATATGAACCTTATAATAATATTCTCCTACATCTCTGTTCTTGAGTTTTTGTTTTATTATCATACGCTTTCCTTCTACATTTATTATAAATCCCAAAATGCATTGTATTACTTTTGTTTTAAATAGTCAATTATCTTTTACAGGGATTTAAATACATAGCTATTTTATTCTTTTTCTTGCAATTGTATATGGGATTCTATTCTTAATTTCCACAAAAACAGACACACAGATCAATGGAACAGAATCAAGAGCCTAGCAATAAACCCACACATCTATGGTCAGCTAATTTTTGACAAGGGAGCCAAGAGCATACAATGGAGAAAGGAAAGTCTCTTCAATAAATGGTGTTGGGAAAACAGGACAGCCACATGCAAAAGAATGTAAGTAGAACACTATCTTACACCATACACAAAATTAAAATGTAAAACCTCAAAGTGGATTAAAGACTTAAATGTAAGACCTCAAACCATGATACTTCTAGAAGAAAACATAGGCAGTACACTCTTCAACATCAGTCTTAGCAGCATATTTTCAAGTACCATGTCTGACTGGGCAAGGGAAACAATAGAAAAAGTAAACAAACGGGGCTACATCAAACTAAAAAGCTTCCATGCAGCAAAGAAAACCATCAACAAAACAAAAAGGCAACCTAATAATTGGGAGAATATATTTGCAAACCATATATCTGACAAGGCGTTAATATCCAAAATACATAAAGAACTCAAACATCTCAAGACAAAAAAACAAACAACTCAATTAAAAAATGAGCAAAACAGGGGCCGGCCCGGTGGCACAGTGATTAAGTTTGCACGTTCTGCTTCAGTGGCCCAGGATTTGCCAGTTCAGATCCCGGGTGTGGACCTACATGCTGCTTGTCAAGCCATGCTGTGGCAGGCGTCCCACAGATAAAGTAAAGGAAGATGGGCATGGATGTTAGCTCAGGGCCAGTCTTCCTCAGCAAAAAAGAGCAGGATTTGTGGCAGATGTTAGCTCAGGGCTAGTCTTCCTCAAAAAAAAAAATAAAGGGCAAAAGATCTGAACAGACATTTCTCCTAAGAAGATATACAGATGGCCAACAGGCACATGAAAAGATGTTCAACATCACTAACTATCAGAGAAATGCAAATCAAAACTACAATGAGAGATCACCTCACTCCTGTCAGAATGGCTATAATTAACAAGACAGGAAATAAGCGTTGGAGAGGATGGAGAGAAAAGGGAACTCTCATACACTGCTGGTGGAAGTGCAAACTGATGCACCCACTATGGAAAACAGTCTGGAGATTCCTCAAAAAATTAAGAATAGATCTACCATATGATCCAGCTATTCCACTGCTGGGTATTTATCCAAAGAACATGAAAACATGAATGTATAAAAATACATGCACCCCATGTTCATTGCAGCCTTATGCACACTAGCCAAGACTTGGAAGCAACCTCGGTGCCCATCAAGGGATGAATGGATAAAGAAGATGTTATATATATACACAATGGAATATGCCTCAGCCACAAGAAATGATGAACTAGGGCCATTTGTGACAACATGGATGGACCTTGGGAGTATTATGCTAAGCAAAATGTCAGAGGGAGAAAGTCAAATACTGTATGATCTTACTCATAAGTAGAAGATAAAAACAACAACAAACAATCACACAGAGACAGAGACTGGAGCGGTGGTTACTAGAGGGGAAGCGGGGAGGGAGGATGGCTAAAGGGGTGATTAGGCTCATGTGTGTGGTGATAGAGTATAAGTAGTCTTTGGGTGGTGAACGTGACGTAATCCACACAGAAATCAAAATATAATGATGTACACCTAAAATTTGTGTAATGTTATAAGCTAATGTTACTGCAAAAAAATATAAATAAATAGGTAGATTTAAATAACAAACTTTTCAAACTACTATCTTTGCAAGTGGGTCTGCGTGCCAGCCCTTTGAGAGCGGATTTTTCATTCCCTATAGGTCTACGTTTCTCCTGAATGTAAAGCCCGTCAGTTTTCAAAAGTCAGATGTTTTAGGGGCTCATCTCTCTGAGGCAGGATCCAGGGGTGTTTGTGATGCCTCATGTGGGGCACAAATCCCTCACTCCTCAGGGAAAATTCTGTATTTTTGAGATCCCTCCTGCATGTGGGTTGCCGCACCTGGGGTGGGACTACTGGTGGGACTGTGTCTCTGTCTCTCCTACCCATCTCGATGGGGCCCTTTGTTATGGAGGTGCTTTTCATCTAGTTTTCAGTCTTTTTCAGAGGAAATTATTCATATGTAGATGTAGATTTGTTGTGTCTGTGGGAGGAGATGAGTTCAAGGATCTTCCTTTGCTGCCATCTTGAACCACTTCTATTGTATTTTTATTTGGTTCCTGTTGGTGTGGAGAAATTCTGTTGGCTGTGTGTGTGGGTTTTATTTTTTATTTCGAAATAATTCTAGATTCACAGGAGGTTGCAGCCAGTCCCACGCAGCCTTTCTCCAGCCTCTCCCAATGTTAACATCTTACACAACTATAGCATAATATCAAAACTAAGAAACTGACATTGGGACAATCCGTAGAGCTTACTTATATTGCACCAGTTATACATGCACTCGTGAGTGTGTGTACGTGTATATAGCTCAATTAAATGTTATCGTCTTAGACAACTATAAAAGGGAAGTATAATCTTTGCTACAAGGTTTTCACAAACACCTTTTACCACGTTAAGGAAGCTCCCTTCTATTCCTAACTGACTTTTAAAATTTTATTTTAAATAACTGTTGTACCACATCAAGTGCATTTTCTGTATCAGCTTAATTATTTTTCTCTGTTAATATTTTAATGTGGTGAATTAGATTGAGAAATTTTCCGATGTAAAATCATCTTTGCGTAACTAAAATAGAGCCTACTTGACCACGTATTCTGGTTCACACCACTGGATTCAGCACCACAAGACTCCCTCGCCTTACCTCTTTAAGTCACAACCATTCCCTCCTCTGACCATTTCTAACTCCCAGACAGCCACTGATGTGTTCTCCATGTCTATGATTTTGTTGGAAGATTATATAAATGGAATAGTATAGTATATGAGCTTTTGAAATTGTTTTTTTTTCACTCAGCATAACGCCTTTTAAAGCCATTCAAGTGTTTACATTCATTACTAGCTCATTCCTTTATGTTGCTAAGTCGTATTCTATGTTATGGACATACCACACTTTTTTTAACTATTTGCAATTTTTTTAAAAACTATTCAGTTTGTGTTTTTTTTTAACATTTGGATGGCTTCCATCTTGGGACTTTTATGAATAAAACTGCTATGAACATTTGTGTACATGGTCCTGCATAAAATTAGTCATTTCTCTGGAATAAATGACCAAGAATGCAACTTCTGTGTCTTATGGTAAATCCACTTTTAGTTTTGGAAATAAATGCCAAACTATTTTCCAGCATGCCTGTACCATTTTACATTCTCCTCTTCGATGTATGTGTGATGCCGTTTCTCCACATCCTTGCCAGCATTTGGTATGATAATTTTTTTATTCTAGCCGTACTGATAGAAGTGTAGTGATAGCTTATAGTTTTAATTTTCATTTCTCTAACAGCTAATGATATTGAACATCTTTTCAGTTGTTTATTTGCCATCTTATATCCTCATTGGTGAAATGACTGATTATGGTCCCTTGCCCATTTTCTAATTGGATTGTTTTTCTTCTTAATGTTAGGTTTTGAGAGTTTAATATATTTTAGATATTAGATCTCTGCCAGGTATGTGACTTAGAAATATTTCTTCCTAGTCCACAATTTGTCTTTTCATGCTTTCAACAGGGTCATTCACGGAGCAAAAGTTTTTTATTTTGATGAGGTACAATTTATCAGTTTTTTCTCTTATGGATCACGCTTTTTGTGTCAAGAATAAAAACTCTTTGCCTAGCTCTAGGTCTTGCAGATTTTTTTCCTATAGTCTTTTCTAGAAGTTTTATAATTTACGTTTTAAGTCCATGATCTCTTTTGAGTTAATTTTTGTGTAAGGTATGAGATTTAGATTGAGGTTTGTTTATTTGTTTATTTATTTATTGCCAAGGGATGTCCAACTATCTATTGTCTTTTTAAGTTGATCTTATATCTGTCAAACTTACTGAACTCTGTTATTAGTAATAACAGGTTGTTGATTCTAGTGCTTTCTCTATGTAACATCATAGTCTGTATAATTACATTTCTCTATGTAATATTATGTAACATTATCTCTGCCAATATTTACATATCTAAGTCATTTTTCTTTCCCCTTGTAGCATTAGCCAGCACCTCTCACTCTGTGTTTAACTGTTACAGTGAGAACAGGCAGCTTTTTCTTATTCCCAATCCTAAAGATAAGGCATCTAAGTTTTCCCGTTAAGTGTGACATTTGTATAAGGGTTTTTTTTCCTTTTTTCCCCCAAAGTGAAGCTATTTTTTTTTTTAAAGATTGGCACCTGAGCTAATATCTGTTGCCAATCTTTTTTTCTTTTCTTTCTCCCCGAAGCTCCCCAGTACACAGTTATATATTTTAGTTGTGGGTCCTTCTAGTTGTGGCATGTGGGATGCCACCTCAGCACGGCCTGATGAGCAGTGCCATGTCCGCGCCCAGGATTGGAACCGGCGAAACCCTGGGCCACATAAGTGGAGAGCACGAACTTAACCACTCCCCTCAGGGCCGGCCCCTGTATAAGGTTTTGATAAATAACTTTTACCCCTTAAGGAAGCTCCCTTCTATTCCTAATGTACTTTAAAAAAATTATTTTAAATAACTGTTGTACCATATCAAGTACATTTTCTCTATCAGTTGAGATAATTCTTTTTCTCTATTAATATTTTAATGTGGTGATTCATATTGATGGATTTCTGGCGTGAAATTATCCTTGCATAAGTAAAATAGAGCCTACTTGATCATGTATTCTGGTTCACACAATTGGGTTCAGTTAGCTAATATTTTATTTAAGATTTTTTGCCTCTATGACCATAAGTGAAAAGGGTCTATAATTCTCTTGCATTACTTTATCTTGTTTTGGAATCATGGTTTCATTTGCCTCATAAGATAAGGTAAGCGACTTAAATCCTTTTGACTTTCTAGAACAATTTAAATAAGAAAGGAATCATTCTTCCTTGAAAAATCAGTAGAACTCGTCTGTAAAAACTTCTGGGTTTGAAGTATTTTGATTATAATTTCAGCTTACTGAACACTTATTTGTCAAGTCAAGTCTCTTCTCGTTTTTGCTGGTATTGGTGACACTGTTTTCTGCAAGAAGCTCCCTTGGATTCAGCCTGGTATTCAATATGGTGGACCCGTGAGAAAGTCAGTCCTTCAAGGTCTCTAGAGGATTACAGAATCTGTAAGAAAAATTTGTCCTCATTTACTCTGCCAAGACTCTAGAATCATCACCAAGAGTTCTGATTGGACTAGGCGTGCCCAAAGACCGGCAGGGTCCTGCTAGTCCCTAGCTATTGCAGCATATAGCTAATTGGCCATAAGCATGGCATTTGCTTTTTTTTTTTTTTTCCTGCTTTATTTCCCAAAACCCTCCCCGTACACGGTTGTATATCTTAGTTGCAGGTCCTTCTAGCTGTGGGATATGGGACACCGCCTCAACGTGGCCTGATGAGCGGTGCCATGTCCGCGCCCAGGATCCGAACCCTGGGCCGCTGCAGCGGAGCGCGCGAACTTAACCACTCGGCCATGGAGCCGGCCCCAGCATGGCATTTGCTTTTATACAATTGTTGTAGTGTAGCATACTCAATATTTTATTTTCCCCACTTAGAGTTAGTTCCCAAATCTCTTCCCTATGTTACCTAACTTTCCAGCCCTGGCTGACTTAATATTTACCTTCTCCTAGCTTACTTCTCATAGATTATTTATTGCTAGCAACCAATAACTTTCCTCTAGACTCTAAAATATCCTTTGCCTCTCATTATATCTGAGCAGTGGCTATTTCTCAAGCTATGAGAGGTTCCCAGTTGGAGCGATTATAAAATTTAGGTGTAATTGTGTCAGATTCTTAACTGTCTGCCCTGATCATAGCCTATCCTCCAACTCCACTCACTTATCTACAAAATATATACATACATATATAGAAGGAATGGTTTTGTTCAAAACAAATTACTTCTCTTCAAATTCTCATTTTTCTGGCAGGATAAGTGAATACCATAGCAATTTGCCCACATAGTGGCTTGTCCATGCATTTTAACTATGCATTTTAAAAAGGTGGCAAAAAATGTGCAGAGAGTTTGTCTCCTATCACAGAATGCAAAAAACAATGGTATGGTCCATATGCAAAGCTGCTCTCAAGGAGCCCCAAATCCTAGTCTTATTTATTCCCACGGGTATTCATTATTGCCTATTTCACAGAGCCTTGCTTCCTGGGATGACTAAGACCTAGGCAGGAAAACAGGAAAACTGCAAGAAATCCTTCTGAAAGCCTGTGAAAGCATAATATCAAAACCAAAGATGCTCATTGGGGTAAATTGCTGGGCTGCTGGTGCATGTGAGGAATGATAGCATTCCCTGAACAGGGGAATAAGGAAATCCAAGTTGGTATTCAGAAATAGGGAAGGAAAGCAAGATGGTCAGACTCCAGGAGAACCTGTCTGCTGAGGACTGACAATCACCGCTGCCCACTTGCCCACATTCAGCCTTTCCAGATCATCACCAGAGTAGATTACCACCAGGCCTGGGTTTTCCGGAGAAGCAGACCCATTGGATGAGGAGAGAGAGACAGAGAGAAAGAGAGCATCATTTATTTTAAGGAATTGCCTCATGCAGTTGTGGGAACTGGCAAGTCCAAAATCTGTAGGGCAAGCCAGCAGGCTGGAAATTCAAGTAAGAGTTGATGTTATAGTCTTGAGTCCAAATTCCACAGAGCAGCTGACTCTCTGCCTTTCAGACAGAGTTTCTATGTTGCAATCTTGAGGAGAATTTCTTCTACTTTGGGAAACCTCAGTCTGCTCTATTAAGGCCTTCAGCTGATTGGATACGGTCCATCCACATTATGAGGATAATTTGGTCAAAGTCCACTGACTTAAATGTTAATCACATCTAAAAAATACTTTCACAGTAACATCTAGACCATTGTTTGACCAAACAACTGGACGTCGTAGCCTAGCTGAGTTGACACACAAAATTAACCATCACACTAACTCATATAATTGGTTCATATATTTGGTTTTTGGATGCCCTGGCTACATCTCTAAGTCATGGAATAGTTTCACAGTATTTTGTAAGTGCTTCAAATTTATCTCCTTTGCAGAGAAAGGTATTAGATTTTCCTTTAAAGGCAGGTTGGATATTTCCCAGTACTCACTCATCCATCATATCATTCTGTTAACTACTGTTAATCGTTGTTAACTATTTTGAGTACCAAATAAATTGAGTTAAAAAAAGAACTTGAGAGGAATAAAGAAGGCATAGAAGCAGAAAAGTTGAGAAATTGTTCTAAATACAAGAAATTAGATGATAAGACAGACAATAAGAGAAGTCACAAAATCAATGAAGCAGCTCTGTATTCTCTGGAAATTTTATTATGTTTTGAGACTTTCTAGCCATCATTTTCAAGAGCCACAATGTCCATAGACAGCAATATTGTGGAGACTTCTAAAACTGGGTAACATTTCTAAAGGTTAGAGGATCCCCAAACACGTGCTGGAACCACCGAGGCAGGAAGCAGAATTGATCCGGCGCCATCACCGAAGCACAGGGCCTCCCCAGGGTAGGCCTGGGGCAGCCAGTCGTGCCAAGCACAGACTTGACTCTCAAAAGCTCCTGACAGCCTTGTTCCAATAAGACTGGCTGAGATCCCACAGTCTTGCTCCTTCATGAATAAGTCATTCACTTCCAGGGGTGCTCAGAAAAGTAGGAAATTTTAAAAAGCAGCCCTGTAAATCAGAGATTGATTGTGCCCTCTACCTAGGGAGTGGGTCCACTGAAGCAATTCAAGTGATATGACTCCTCCTTCCAGGCCACAGATGTGAGTAATCCAATCACCGGCAACTTGCAACCATCTGAGAAACCCACCACTGAAGAGCAGTAATGGAAAGGTCTGTGAAGCAGAAAGGTGAATGTCTCAGTAAATTAGCCACAGGGAAAGAAGATTGATCCAAGGGCAACCTGGTCAGTCTGCAAAGAATTAATCCATGATTCAACAGGTTCAGCCTTGCTGTGTCCATTAAATTCTGCAGCACAGCATAACGCAAGGGAACATATCTCAAGATATATTTAAAAGGTAGCAATGAGGTCTTGCACTTTCTGATTACACTATTTAAATTTGACTCAGTGTATTTCCCAAATAGAGAGAAACATCAAGAAAAATGTACTTTTGAAAGAGTTATGACAACCAAAGGGGCAATGGGATTGAGTGAAATCAACTGGGCACTCGGGCAGCACTCTAACCTTCAACAGGATCAAAGATGAGCCCTTGGAAAATCAACAGGTAAGCTATACCTAAGCCTGGGACCAGGTCAGGTGACTATCTTAAGGATCAGAGTAACTGTTGAGAAGGAGGAGAAAAAGCACCAACTACTACAGAAGGAAATAGCCTCAAGTTTAATTCAACATATTCCACGCAAAGGACCCTCAGTGGTATGTGTGTGTATGGATGGCGAGAGGGGTGCATATGACTTAATTAAATATTTGACTCATGACCCAAACAGTCCTCTGTCTTAGAACTGGGGCCACTTCAATCCATCTACAGATATGATCCTATTCTAGCCTCCAGAATCAATGCCATCCACAGGCAAGTAAAACAAATTTTACATATAATCAGCTGTGGCTCCCCTCTGATCTTCTCTAGCAGAAAGAAATTATGAAGATGGACCCAAACACTGCATTTGTATCCCAGTTCTGCCAACAGTGACTATGTCACCTTGGGAACAAACATTCCTTAATTTCCCTTAGCTATATTTTTTCCCTCATCTATGAACTAGGAATAATACCCACACAATTTTTATGAGCACAAATAAGTTATTAGGTAAATGAAAATGATACATAAATTTCCAGCAAATTTCCCTCTTTTTCCCCTGGTACAAAAGTCTCCACTCCGTCTGATTTTCCAATGTCTCTAGAATTAGGATTCAAAATCAACACCAACAGGTAAGAGTCTTTCTTCCCTGCCTTTTGTGTCTCTGCGGTTTCATCATCAGAGACTTCCTTCAGTTCCTCTTCTGACTGAGTCTCTCCCCATGACCTGGTTTTGGCCTCTCCTGAACACCTGCCTAAAATTCCATGGGACTCAAAGATCCCTGATCCTTGGTGTCCCCAGTCCCATTAGCCAAGAATCAGAGTATCTTTGACTCCCACTTTATTTACAGAGCAGCATCTACAGCACTGCTTAAACCCAGTGATTTCTGAAGATTTGCTGGACTCAGGTTACTAACTCCCTCTTATTCTAGTATGTACCTTTTGATGTCATGCTACAAGCCTGTAGGTCTCAATACTGAGGCGATCAACCTCTCAAAACCCCAGATGCCTGCATACCTTCTTCTGCCACTTCCCCCACTGATGAAAGGTATAACAAGAGGCAAATACTATAAACACCATGTCCAGCGAGGCTCCCTGAAGGGTCCATTGCATGCTTGCAGCAACGAGGAGGGGAATTTGTTGGGAAGAATCATGCAGCAGAGGAGTTCAGGATTATATATAATGTGTCACAAAAATTGGGGGTGAAATTGGAAATCCATATGCAACATATATAAAGTCAATTTAAAATGAATCATAAACCTAAATATAGTTTAAAACTATAAAACTTCTAGAAGAAAACATAGAAATTCTTTGTGAACTTGGGTTAGACAAAGAGTTCTTGCCTTCTTAGACAAACGGACATGAACCATAAAAGAGAAAACTGATAAATTAGACTTTATCAAAAGATACTGTCTTTATCATAAAAAGTAAAATACAAACCCCACAAACCGAAAAAAAAATTTGAAAAACACAGACCTGATAAAAGACTGCTATGCGGAATATATATATATATATAACTCCTAAATCTCAGCAATAAGAAAACAAACAACCTGATTTTTTTTAATGGACAAAATAGCTGAAAACACATTTCACTCAAAAAGGCTATACAGTGGCACATAAACGCATGAAAAGATGCTCAACATCACTACTTACTAGGGAAATGCAAAGTAAAATCATAATGAGATACTACTACACACCTGTTAGAATGACATTTCCATGCTTTTCTGATGGAGATGAAAAATGGTACAGCCACACTAGAAACCTGTCTGGCAGCTTCTTATAAAGTTAAACATACACTGACTTTATGACCCAGCTATACCCAAGAGATGTTTAATCAAAAGAAATGAAAACAAGGGGTTAGCCCGGTGGTATAGTGGTGACGTTCACACACTCAGCTTCAGTGACCCAGGGTTCGCAGGTTCAGATCCCAGGTGCAGACCTACCACCGCTTGTCAAGCCATGCTGTGGTGGCATCCCACATGAAACAGAGGAAGATTGACACAGATGTTAGCTTAGGGCCAATCTTCTTCCCCCCCCCCCAAAAAATGAAGCCATGTTTCTAAAAACACACACATACACATGCACAAACTATATGAAAGTGTTTATATTAGCTTTATTCACAATTGCCCAAAACTGGGGGAAAAAAAGAAAAGAAAAACAAACGTCTTCATCTAGTAAGTGGATAAACAAATCATGGTACCTCTATCCCATGAATTCCTTCAGAGCAATTAAAAGGAATAAACTACTGACTCACGGTAATAGGTAAGAATCTTCAAACCGTTATGTTAAATAAAAGCAGCCAAGACCAAAAGCCTACATTCTGGAAAAGGCAAAACTATAGGGACAGAAAGGAGATCAGTGGTTGCCGTGGTCTGGGGAGAGGGGAAGAAGGTTGACTATAAATGGGACCTGGGGGAATGTTTTGAAGTGACAGAAACGTTCCATGTCCTCATTGTGGTGGTGGTTACATAACTGCATTCAGTTGTCAAAATTAGTAGAACTTGACACTTAAACAGGGTGAATTTTACTATATGTAAAGTATACTACAATAAATCTGACTTTAAAAACTCACATGTAAAGAACTACAGGATTCTGTTACCGCTTATCCACTGCTCTCCCAATGATCAGCCTCTGCAATGTTTGAACCAAGTGAGTCTGAGCTGTACCACAAGTCCAGAAGGTCCAGGACCACCTTCCTCCATCTTCCAAAGATGTGGAGGGCCACAGGGAGATTGGCAGCTGTGAGCATTCTGCCATGGCTAAGAGTAAAATAGGATATTCCCTTAAGAGGAAACTCCTGCCACCTGTGCACGGGGAGCAGAAGCTGAGGGAGTTCCCAATGTACCCCCAAAACATGTCCTATACCAGGGTTGCTCAACCTCATCACTATTGACATTTGGGGCCAGATAATTCTTTGTTGGACGGAGCGAGGCTGGCCTGTATGTTGTAGGATTTTTAGCAGTGTCTTTGGTCTCTACCCACTAGATGCCAGTAGCAACCCCCAACACCCACTCCAGTTATGACAACCGAAAATGTCTCCAGACATTGCCAAGTGTCCTGGGGGGCAGAGGGGCAAAAATCACACCAGGTTGAGAACCACTGTGCTACACGGAAGGCAGGCATAAGGTCTCAGGAAGAATGTGTTTGAGTCCTTCGCGCATGTTTTAATTGGGTTATTTGTGGATTTTTCTGCCATTGAGTTGAAGGAAATCCTTATATATTTTGGAGGTCAGCCCTTTATCAGATATAAGGTTTGCAAATAATTTCTCCCATTCCATAGGTTGCTTTTCACTCTGTTTCCTTTGCTGTGCGGAAACCTTTCAGTTTGATGTAGCCTCACTTGTCTATTTTTACTTTTGTTGCCTGTGTTTTTGCTGTCATATCCAAGAAATCACTGTCAGGGCAAAGTCATGAAGATTTTCCTTTAGGTTTTCTTCTAGGAGTTTTACAGTTTCAAGTCTTCCATTTAACTCTTAAACCATTTAGAATTGATTTTTATGTATGGTATAAGATAAAGATCCAGTTTAATTCTTTTGCATGTGGATATCCAATTTTGCCAACACCATTTGTTGAAGAGACTATCCTATCCATATTGTATATTCTTGTCACCCTTGTCAAAGATCAGTTGACAGTATATGACTGGATTTTATATCTGGGTTCTCTATTCTGTTCCATCAGTCTGTGTGTTTGTCTTTATATTAGTACTACACTGTTTTAATTAGTGTAGCTTTGTAATATATTTTGAAATCAGGAAACGTGATGCCTCCAGCTTTGTTCTTTCTCAAGATTGTTTTGGCAACTAGGGGTCCTTTGTGATTCCAAATGAATTTTAGAATTGTTTTTTCCATTCCTATAAAAATGCCATTGGGATTTGGTAGAGATTACATTGAATCTGCAGATTGGTTTGGATAGTATGGACATTTTGACAGTTTTAAGTCTAGCAAATCATAAACATGGGATGTTCTTCCATTTATTTGTGTCTTCTTTAATTTCTTCCATCAATATTTTGTAGCGTAGAAGTCTTTGGCCTCCTTAGTTAAGTTTATTCCTAAATATCTTGTTATTTTTGGTGCTATTATAAATGAGATTGTTTTCTTAATTTTCTTTTTGGATGGTTTTTTGTTAGTATATGGGAACACAATTGATTTTTGTGTGTTTATTTTGTATCTTGCGACTTTACTGAATTTGTCTATTAGCTCTAGCAGTTTTTTTGTGGAGTCTTTAGGGCTTTCAACATATAATATCATGCCATCTGCAGAGACACTTTTACTTCCTCCTTTCCAATTTGGATACCTTTTTTTTCTTGCCTAATTGCTCTGGACTTCCAGTCCAGACTTCCTGTACTATGTTGAATAGAAGTGGGGAGAGTGGGTACCCCTGCCACTTATATAAGGTATACAAAATAATCAAACACATAGGTGTAGAGAGTAGAATGGTGGTTGCCAGAGACTGAAAGGAGGGCAAAATGGGGAGTTGCTATTCAAGGGACATAGTTTCACTTATGCAAGATGGTTAATTTCTAGATATCTGCCATACAATATTGAACCTATAATTAATAATACTGTATTGTACATTTAAAAATATGTTGAGAGAGTAGATCTCTCTTAAGTGTTCTTACCACAATAAAAAGTACATAAAGTTAAACTACAAAAGATTTGAAAAGAAGAATATGAATTATGTACACCTGAAATTTATACGATGTTGTAAACCAATGTTACTTCGATAAAAAATAAATAAATAAATAAAAATTTTTTCAAAAAAGAGTATGTTTGAATCCTTACAAAGCCAGGCTGAATATATGACAACCTTGGCGGAAATCTTTCAGGGATTAAGAAGACAAAGAAACAAAGGTTAGAAAAACAGAAAACTAAGATGAAGGAATTGTTACAAAAGATCTTGCCACGTAGGGCCTGTTTACTGGGATAATTAAAACATACCAGAAAAGGGATGTAAAACCTCCAGAAAGGAAAAAGTCAAAGTCAAGAAAAATCTTTAAAAAGCCAAAAAATTAGGAAGGCTACAAAGATTCAGTATACTTTTGCTTTAATCCATCTTCTCAGTCCCACATGAAGTTAAAAATGAAAACAAAGCAAAACAAAGCAACCAAATGAAAAATAACAACAGCCAACCCATCTTGAAAACAACCGTAAGCAACCATGGAAGTCTCTGTGGCAGGTTCGCGTAGGCATCTAATCTAGAAATGTATTTTGGAAAAAAAACAATGTAAATACAAAATAGTTTAAACATACAACAAAACCAAATGCATATAATTCACACGAAAATCAAGTCAAGGATCATCTCCTCACAAATAAAATCAGCAAACTCAGAGAGTAGAAATTGGGTACAATGAGTTCAAAGAAGCAAAGGCAGAAATCCAGGTCAGACAACAAAAAAACAGTAACTCAGGTCTAAGACAGAGAAATAATTGCCCAAGAACTCTTGCTAGGAGTCCAGTTAACAAAGTATTTCCTCAAGACATAAAGGAACAGTCACAGAGTATCATTTAAAGAACGGAGTGTGACACTATCACCAAGACCTCCTGAGTGGAGTACTTGCGTCATCCTTGCCCAGAACCAGAACTTCTCAAATTAGAACTTACCTGAGTCTATTAAGGCAAACAAGTAGGTACAGTGAACTGGAGTGAGTGATGAGGAAGTGAGAAACAGGACTTTTTAAAACCAGTATTTAGATTTCCACCAAACTTGAAAGAATACAAAAGAAATTACTGCTTTCTGACCTTAATAGATATTTAAAAATGAAGAGGTACTTCTGTTCTTAAAATCAATTATTTTCCTTTTATACTGAGTTGGAGTTCTTAAAGACCTATCTTTTAAGTATATTTCACTAATGCTATGAGAACCCCATCAACCTGCATTTAGTTGATCCCCCTAAAGAGCTTAGGATTGATTCAGGAATGATCAAAGAGAAAGAAAATAATGATTGAGTGGCCTACTTATCATTTCAACTGGGAAAAAGAAGAAAGAAAATTGATTTAAGAACAATCTGTACATTGTGCATTATAGCACAAAATGTAGAAATTGATTAGAAATAGAGACAATTTTATGATAAGAAGAAAGAAGGGAAGTAATGTTTTTTGCAACGTAGCTAGAAAAAGCTGAGTCAAAACGCCCAGGGTCTTGGGATGACATTACTCTCTGTTCACCAGATATAGAAAAGACTGCTTATTGCCTACTCAATATCTATTCTTCCTTTCTTACAATAAAACCACCATATTGTTGGGATGGTGGAGCAGAAAATACACTACACTATTATTTGCAGACACTATTTGAGGCATACAAAGAATGGCTGAGAGAAATGACTTTCTTTGGTGAGAGGATTCCAGAAAGCTGTTAAATACATACTTTTTCATTTAAGAAAAATGGCATCAACAACCTGAGTAACAATTGGGAAAGCTAAAATTTTATACAGAACACCAGAAAATGTCCATAACAGCGTCAATAAGTTGGGTTAAAACTTAATTATTGTCCCATATCTCCCAGCCGCCCTTGCTAATATGGCTTGTGGTATATAAACAGAAGTCATTGGGTGGGGCTTCTGGGACCTGACTCATCTAGAAGGCATATCATTTTTCTCTTCCTCATGCATCTTTCTAGAATTACAGACATGATAGCTAGAGCCCCTTTGTGATCATGGAATAATCTTGAAGAAGAAGCCACAAGTTAATGGTGGAAAAACAGGAAGGCAGGAGTCTAGGTTGCTGATGAAATCATGGAGTCACTCATCCTGTCCAAGACTGATTGATTCCAGCCTTCATGCCAAGTGAGAGGAAAGCAAGCTCCCTATTTTATTTAAAGTGTTGGTTTTTGCAATTTCTTCTATTAGCAGCTGTTTGCAATTCCCAATTGGCTGAGAGGGCTTGTGGAGTTAATGGAGCTAGGTAAAAGTATTCTATTAGATTCTCATAGACTCTTGCATACACTATGAGAGGCAAAGTCAAAAGCAAATACCATTTATGATGAGAAGGCAGTTGAAAGAAGCTACCTGAATACATGGAGCTCTTCCTCTTCATTAAGTTGTCAGGTATATTTATAAATTATACCCAATTTTTTGCTATCAAATTAAATTTATATTCCCAAATTCACTTCTACACTTGAATGTGGGATTTGAGAGATGGTCTGTCTGAGTTCTAGAATAAGCCAACCCAACTTTAAAATTTGGCTCTAGACACCAAAAGTGCAGGAACTAAAGAAAAACTAGATAAATTGGATTTCATCAAAATTAAAACTTTTATGCATGCGAGGATATTATCAAGAGAGTGAAGAGACAACCCAAAGAATAGGAAAAAATAATTGCAAATCATATCTCCTATAAGGGATTAATATTCAGACTATACAAAGAACTCTTACAAGTCTAAAAAGGCAAACAACACAATTCAAAAATGTGCAAATGACTTGAACAGACATTTCTCCAAAGAAGATATATAAACGGCCAATAAGTGCATGAAACATGTTCAACATCACTAGTCATTAGGGAAATGTAAATCAAAACCTTAATGAGATACCACTTCACACCTATTAGAATGTCTATTCTCAAAAAAATAACAGAAAATAACGAGTTTGGTGAGGATGTGAAGAAATTGTAACTCTTTTCCATTGCTAGTGGGAATGTGAAATGGTGCAGCCACTGTGGAAAAGAATATAGCAGTTCCTCAAAAAGTAAACATATAACTATCACATGACCTGCCTATGATCCAGTAATTCCACTTCTAGGTATATACCCCAAAGAACTGAAAGCAGTGACTCAGACAGATGCTTGTACAGCAGTGTTCACACCAGCATTATTCATGATAGCCAAAAGGTGGAAACAACCCAACAACTGAAAGGTAAACAAAATGTGGTATGTGTGTGTATATATTTTATATATATATATTTATTTATAATATATATAATGGAATATTATTCAGCCTTTAAAAAGAATGAAATCATGATATGTGCTACAATACAGATAAACTTTGAAAACAGCATGCTGAATGAAATAAGCCAGACACAAAAGGACAAATGCTGTACAATTCCATTTATATGAAGTACCTAAATGTCACAGTTAACTTTTGTGTCAACATGACTGGGCTAAGGGACGCCCAGATAGCTGGTAAAATATTACTTCTGGGTGTGTCTTTGAAGAGATTAACATTTGAATCAGTAGACAAGTAAAGAAGATCACCCTCTCCAGCAGGGTGGCATCATCCAATCTGTTGAGGCAGAATAGAATCCTGAATAGAACAAAAAGGCGGAGGAAGGGCAAATTCACTCTCTCTGCTTCAGCTGAGACATCCATCTTCTCCTGTCCTGGGATATCAGTGATGCTGGTTCTCAGGCTTTCAAACTCAGACCAGAACTTATACCATTGGCCCCCCAATCTTCAGGCCTTTGGACTCGAACAGAATTATGCCCCCGACTTTCCTGGTTCCTCATCTTGCAGAGAACAGATCATGGGATCCTTCAGCCTTTTTAACCACATGAGCCAATTCCTATAGTAAATCTCATACATATATACGAGATATATGAAGATATATGTGTGTATATATATATATCTCCCACTGGTTCTGTTTCTCTGGAGAACTCTGGCTAAGCCACTAGAGTAATCAAATTCACAGAGACCGAAAGTAGAATAGAGGTCGCCAGGGGTTGGGTGGAGGGGGAATGAGAAGTTATTATTTAGTAGGTACAGATATTCTGTTTGGGATGATGACGTAGTTCTGGAAACGGATAGAAGTAATAGTTGTGCAACATTGTGAATGTAGTAAATGCCACTGAATCATACACTTAAAAATGGTTAAAATGATAAGTTTTGTATTATATTATTTTTTAAAAAACTGGGTCTGATTTGTATTAACTGTGAATATATGAAGCAAGTCAAACTTTCCAGACTTAATATAACCAAAAGTTCGGTCTCTGAACCCGACACCAATCCAAATAACGAGAACAGAGTCTTGAGTGGAAGAGGAAAGGTTTTTACTATGCCTGGCACAGGGAGCAAAGCAAGGGCTCATGCCTCAAAAATTTCTAGCTCCCCGATGAGGAATGGGTAGGGATTTTTATTTGGGGTTTTGGGTAGGGGAGGGGGCGCATGTAGCTGTGCAGGCTGGCGTTTTCCCACCAGCCTGCGTTTGACCTTGAGAGACCGCTTGCAGCAAGGCGGGGGCGGGGCGGGGAGGGTGAGATAGGAGGATGGCAGGTGGGCGTCGTCGCCATTGTCTCCTGTCTCGTCTTCCTGTTTGAGGCGGGTTCAAGCATGCCGGGAGTGAGGAGCTGAGGTCTGGGAAGCCTCTGCTCCTTGATATTCTTGAGACATCAGCTTTCCTGGCAAACTCAAGGACGCATGATTAGCTAAACTTTAGTGTGCCTCCAACTCCAGGCCGCCTGGGCTTTTAACAATTTGTAACTCCCATTTAGTTGTTGTAGCCGCCCCTGGCACAGGAAGGGTTAATAATCACTGGAAAAAGCTTGCCAACAAACTTTGACCCGGAGGTGAGAAGGCCGGTTAGCCAAGGACGGGTAAGACCCCCGGGGGGGCAACCTAAGCCAGGCTGCGGCCGCCTGAGGGGCACAGATGGAGAAACAATATTGATATCAGGAGCAGGAGGGACCGTTGCCTAAGGAACCTTGCCTGCTCCGAGATAAAAATATAGGAGCACAGCAATAACATGATAATATCAAAACAGAGGCCAAGGGAGCGCTCCTTGAGAAATCACTAAGAATTCTTGGCATTCGCTAATTACTTCATCCAGAACACCTGTGTATGTTTAACAGCTGTAAGCTATGTATATATGGAAACACTGGTTATAATAAACTCAGAGTGGCCATCAGCCCTCTCCGCATCTATCCTGATGTGTACGTTGGATTGCGACCGACAGTTGTAAAGCTCAAGGAGTTCAAGTTTAAAGAAACAGGTATTTACACATGAGTGGAGCTAGAGAAGCAGGAAAGGGGGTGTGGTGGGTTTTAGTTTTAACCCCATATACGTTGGGTTCAGTGTGGGGGAACTGATATCAGGGCTGATGTTAAGAACCTGTAACATTAATACAGTTCAAAATACCTACCCTGCAGGGACAATTAAGGATTAAATGAAATATATAAGGTTGGATGCAGCGAAGTTACACAGATAGAAACTTAAATGAGATCATGTGTAGGGCACATAGTTTAGTACCTGAAGTACTGTAAGCAACTGTGAAAGTTAGCCGACTGTATTAGATAACAGAAGCAGCAGCAGCAGTCATAACAGCCACAGCAACAAAAGTGTCAGATTATTTAGACTGGGGACAAAGGAGAATCTGGATATTCATAAACACAGGGGATTATTTTAAAGAGGCCATTTCCCAGAAAATAAGAAAATCAATGGCAATATCAGAGATTGGTGAAAGAACCCTGCTACCATGTGACGTTCCGGGCCTGGGTCCATGGACTGTCCTGAACAGTGGTTTACAAGCCACTAAATGTTGGTTTGTAGATTTCCAAAAGCCTTAAAATCCCTGCTTACTGTATGTACACAACCTTTGTCCTAACTTGACCAAATTTTCTCAGAGAACCTATTTGTATTACAATGAATTGAAGGCAGGAAGAGAAAGAGAAACTAAGCCACAAGAAACAAACCACAACTGAAAGATGTAGCCTGATGAATAAAAATTGTCTGTGCTGGGCGAATGGTCCCTGATTTAACATGATAATATAGGAGGACAAGTTGAACAAACTGTAACCGCTATGAAACTCAAAAATAAGTCTGTACCCCTAACATCCAGTTCTTGCATAAAGTCACATTCAGAGAAGCACAGTCCAGAAACCAAAAACATGTTAAAAGGAATTCACATCTTTACATGCATCTAAGAACATGAGGAAAGGCTGAATTTATAACCCAACCAAGGAAAGTAACAGAGATTTTTCAAAAGGATGCACAGGTAGAGATTAGAGAATGTGTTGGGGTTTGACTTTGAGAGGTTCTGGAGCATCTGTTGAGGGAAAGAAACGCTTCTCAAACGCCCATTTCCTCCCCTCCCCAAATTGCTGTCCCTCCACATCTAGAAGGCCTGACACATGGGAGCTATAAAGTAAAGACAAACTAGTTAAGTCCATTTGAGCAGTTTGGAGGCTACCAAAGGAATTTTCTCGAAGAACTGCATAGCACAGCTTCAGGAATTCTGACTTTGTTAGTTAATAGCCTGTAGAGTGTCAGCTCCTGCCTTTCCTAGACCCTTAGATGAAGGCTCTGAAAGCTCCCACCCACAAACTCCACATGACTCGGGGACCAGAATAGTGTTATTGCCATAGTCTATGGCACGGGGTGAACTGGGAGCAAGCCCCAGTCACAGGCTCCCTACCCGCCATCCTGTGGGCCTGGTCTGTATACTTATAACCATCTATGCTGTGGTTCTCTTGTTCTCTGTTTTAACAATGCTGATTAAAGTAGAGCAAATATAAGAAAACTCTTTGTTTTTAAGTTTCAAATAACAGAATTCAGTTAGCCTGGCTTCTCAGAAGCCACTTATATATTGTTTTATTCTATTTGTTCTTAAAGATCAAAAACAAAAACAAAGTTTAGCGATATATTAGATTAGTGTGTTTCTTGACTGACATAAGTCAGCATATGCCCAACTCTAATTCAATTCATTTTGAATGATTCCATTTGGAAAATCTGAAAGGTTGAACAGAAAGACCTCAGACCAACTGGATCAATTAAAATTCTCTTTTGCATAGAAACCAGATGATAATGAATGGCACGTATCTCCAAGGGACTGACAATGGGGAGATGCGTGTACAAAGAATATCAAATGGTTTATGAATAATATAAATTCACAAGGACTGGTCAATTAAGATTTCTGAATTTTTTAAAAAGTCTACCCTGTTAAAATCAGTGAATATAGTATTGTTTTTTATATACTGATATATGGATGTTTGTTAGGAGACAAAAATCACGTACGTTATCTTAACAGAGAGGGTTTAATATAAAGAATTAAACTAGGTAAAAGAATTTTTTAACTAGAAAACTAAAAATGAAAAAATTAAGGAATAGTAAGGTGTCATGAAACTAGTAATTGCAGGAAGCAGCTCCCCCCTATAGGGTCAGGAGAACAAAGAGAAGAGGTTGGAACGATTCAAATTAGAACTTCAGACAAGGGGCCTCGAGAGCTGATACTCAGACCTCTGTAAAGAGGATGTTCCTCAGCTGGAGCAGGTGTCTCTGAGTTTGGAGGAGGGACCCTGTGGGACAGGGATTCAGACTTCTCAGAGGAGGTGCTTCATGGCAGTTGCTGGTGTCTCTGAGGAACACGATGAGACCTAGTTCTTCAAAGGTTGGGAAATCTGCAAACCAGATTCAACTGCTTCCACAACAATGAAGTGCCGCTGTCAGGTTGTTGTGATCTGACAAGAACCCAATGTGACAGCAAATAGGAAGGACCTCCTCTCTTTCTCCTCTAGCTTTGCAGGTCTCTCCAGTGCCCCCTTCCACCAGAGTCTAACAGAGAGTCAGCTGGCAAAGAAATCCTGTTTGCAGAATTCAGCCCTAACATCAGAGAGCAGAGTATAAAGGGTGGGTTCGGACCCAAAACACAATAGCTGAATAACTAGTGCAATCTACCCCTTTGGCTACTCAGTCTTCATTCACACTCTCTCTACGTAGATTTGAACTTTCATACAGCAACAGAAAGAACTCCACATTTGCACCTAAATGATGGAACCATCCTTTAGACAAATGAAGGCATTCTCATCCTCTCCCCAAGATATGGAGATGCAAAGCCCCAACTGTCACAATATCCCTCTCTGAGCTATGTTAATTATATCTCAAATTCAGTCACAGACACATGTAAATGTTCAGTTACCCAAAGACTACGTTGTCAAGTTTATCTCCAACAAAACTTGCAAAAGATTCTAAAGAAAAAGAAAATAAGGAAAGTGCGTATGTATATGTATACACACACAGAAGAAAGAAGACATATATAGCTGCTGCAGTCCTCATTTCTGTGATGGCCACATGACCATAGTTGATATTTATAACCCCCATTCTTTTACGTCTCATTCATGTTTCCTTTGTCCTCAGTAAGGGCCTGAGCTAGTCAGGATTCTCTACCTTACAAGGTGAACCGAAGCTTCATTTCTGAAGATTCTATATCTCTCATTGTCCTAGCTTTTTTCAGTTTCTGTAGTTTTCCATTAACTTTTATTCTTGGACAGCAAGTACTAAGAAAACCCCAAAGAATTTCCTGGGTTCCAAATATATTTCTCTACTATAGTACGAATGTTTGTGTGCCCCCAAAATCCATATGTTGAAAACTTAATTCCCAAGGTGATGGTATTAGGATGTGAGGTCTTTGGGAGGTGATAGGTTGTGAAGGCAAAGGACTCTCAAATGGAATTAGTGCCTTTATAGGACAACCTAGAGAGATCTCTTGCCCTTCTAGCATGTGAGAATACAAGAAGTCTGCAACCCTAAAGAGGGATCTCACCCAACCATGCTGGCACCCTGATCTCAAACTTCCAGCCTCAGAACTGTGAGAAATAAATTTGCACTGTTACAAGCTAGCCAGTATACAGTATTTTGTTATAGCAGCCCAAACAGGCTAAGACATCCTCATTGCCCCTACTGTGTAGCAGGAACCCAATTTCCCATTGGAAATCAGGATCAATGTTCCCGAGCAATAGAATAAACTCCTTCTTGACTTGTCAGTTCAATGATATGAGGACCCAAGTGGCCAAGTGGCAGTCTCAACTTTTAGTTCAATAGAACCACTATTTTATCCCCCTTGGGAACCAAGACCACGAAACCATCTATAAACCAGGCCTGAGGCTTGTTCCTTCTCAGCCATGAGTTCATAAGGAAATCTCCACGAAGGCAGAGGTACAGAAGAAAGAAAACAATAATACAGCAGCAGTTATGTTGAAGGAGTCTGAGGTATCTGCTCATGCAACTTCCTCAGACATTTTGGACCAGCTCAAGCTCAATTCCTTATTTACCACGTCCCTTTGATAATTGGTGGTTGTTGCTCATGCCTAAATTTATGGCTTGGCGGCTCAGAGAACGCCTAGTTTATAATGGGAATCTTAGGTCTCCTAGTCACATGACATCCATTGACTAGAGATTCAGTCTCTACTGAGGCCTGGTTGCAAACCTGAAGCTATCTCTCAAAAGAATAGTTGTTTGTAAAAGAAAGAATGGATTTTCTCAAAAACACTAGAGATTTGCACTAATAGTGACAGATTTTCTCAAAAACTCTAGAGACTTGCCCTAATACCTCTCCTAGTAGCGCTTGCCAAAGACTCCATAGTGCATCCCTATATTCCACAGCCTTTTCAAGCATCATGGGATCCGCTACTTCACACAGCAGAAGCGGAAAAGAAGCTTTCATTGCAGCTTGGACTTGCTGTGGGGCCTTCTCTTGCTGTTCCCATTCAAAACTAGCAACCTACAGGTTACTCAGTAGGAGGTATCATAAACACTCAAATGTGATATATGTTCCCTCCAAAATCCAAAATGTCTACCTAGCATTGGGCCTCTTTTTGTTGGCTGGTGGTGCAAGGTGCAGCAATTCATCTTTCACCCTTGAGGTGGTATCTCAGAAATTTCATGGAGTTGGTGGATCTCTGAATTGTCAAGGGGTTTATAACCCATTATTTGTTTCTCATATGTCTTACTAAGGCATCTAAAGAACTTGCTATTTCCTGCTCAACAGAAACAATGAGAATAATATCACCAATATAGTGGAGAAATACGATGTTTAAAATGTCAAGATGATTTCTGTGCAAGATATTATGACAGAAAGCAAGAAAATTAACATAACCCTGAGGTAGGACTGTGAAAGTATACCATACAAAAGCAAACTACTTTTGTGGTTCTTGTAAATTAATATGGAGGGAAAAAAAGCATTTTTTAGGTCAATAGCTGCATACCAGGCACCAGGGTCAATACTGATTTGGTTCAGTAAAGGCGCCACATCTCAAGCAGCAACTGCAATTGAAGTCAACACCTGATTAAGTGAATGATATCCCACCTTCTCCAAGATGCATCCCACTGCTACAGAGTCCAGACAAGCAAATTAAATAGAGATGTGATTCATTTCCTTATACCTGCATCATCCAAGTTGTTGATAGTGGTAACAATCCTCGAAATTTCTCCAGAGATGGGGCATTGCTTTTGTTTACCTGGCAGGAAGGGGAAGTTCTAGGGGCATCCACTTGGCCCTTCCTACCTGACATCTTCATCAGTCCAAGAATCTATGTGATGGTTCTTCCAGTTGACAAGTATGTCTACTCAAATTATACATTCAATAACTTAGAAAATAATCGCAGGAGTCTGCAGATCTATTGAGCCAACAGTGATTCAAATTTAGGACAAAATCCTATATATCACTTGACCACCATAAGCCCTACTTTGACTAGTGGACCACAGTAGCATTTGTTTCCCCTCGATTTAACATCAATTCAGAGCCAGTGTGTAGCAATCCTTCAAAAGTCTGAGGATTTCCTTTCTCCCAGAGTTCGTTTGCTCTAGTAAAATACTACAGTTCCCTTTGGAGAAAGCTTGAAGGAAGATTTATAGTAGGTGTCTGAAAATTTTTCTGACATGATTTTTATAGCTCAAAAATATGTGGGTTTTTTGTAAAAGCATTTATGATAGAGCAAAAAGATGGTGAGTGTTCATTTCCTTCCATTCATTCAAAAAATATTAATGAGTGCCCACTGTGGGCCAGGCCTTGTTAAAATTGATGGACATAAAGAAGTGTTCTTAAGGATATTTACGTTTTAGTAAACAGAAGAAGAAAATAATCAGATATTTCAGATAATTTCAGATTGTTATAAGTTCAAGAAAAAGAACACACAAGGTGATATGACAGAGATAGCAGAAGGAGATTTTAGGGGTGGCATGTCAGATAAAGTGGTTGGCAAAGGCTAATCTAAAAATGCGGGATTGAGGTTACATCCTGCAGAGAGCAATGGAACCAGCCATGACAAGAACTGGAGGAATAAGTTCCCAGGCAGAAAGAACAAGTCTGGAAGAGACTCTGAGGCGGGATGTGGCTGCAGGGCTGAAGAACTGTGAGCCAACGGAAGAGTGGAGTGAGACAGGGCTGGAGGGACGAGCTGAGGCCAACATGTGAGTCCTTGTAAGTAAGGAATTTCTGCTGTACCACAGCACATGCATTCCTAAAAAACACAGCGCCGGGCAAAATCATACAAGAAAAACCTCAGGGCTTATGGGAACACACAGGGCTAAAGGTAAAATACTCAAAAATTTTGTGAGCGACACTTTAAAAAATGATAGAAGCCTAATAAAAACAGCCCATCTTTGCACTTTTAATGATTAAGTACATAAATACTACAATAACTTGGCGCTTTACCTTAAAAAAGCCCAGAAGTTGGCTCGTGGTAGCGGGTGTCGGAAGGGTTGCCTCTCTGAGTCCCCTGGAGTGGCGGGAAGACAGTGTCAGAATCCAATGGAAAGCTGTAACACTGATGTGGACAGGCGCGGCTCATCACATGGTGACGGAGGTAGCCGCCGGGTGTGTGAGGTACGCGCACATGTGCCCCATTCCTCGGGCGCAGGTTCCGCATTCACTCGGTGTTTTCACACATAAGCACATGCGAAACTCACATTACGCTCAAATTGCTCCTTAACATATCAATCACTTTTTCAAAAGAAGCCTTACAGCAGAACTGACTATTCTATTCTAATTGCAGGGGAAGCCATGGAAGGTTTCTCAACAGCAAAGGGGCATGATGCAATTGTGTTTAAAAAGATCTCTCGGCTGGTCTGTGGAAAATGATTACAGATGGCTATGAATGCAATTTATTGTGTTGGAAAAGACTGAGAGAGGAGCAGGTTTGGAGCGAAGTGGTCCACTGGAAATGACAAGTAGGCAGATGGGTCCATGCTTTTGACCTCAGTAGAAAGGCCAGAGCTAGAGATATAAGCAGCATCTGGAGAATATTTAATGCAATTGGACCGCATGAGGTTAAGCTAGGAGGGTCGAAGGCCAAGGGCCTTTCCCATCACCACAATGAATTTGAGATCCTATGCAGATCTACTTTTCTTGTTCTGATAGGGTGCCTGAGGTTCCCACATACGGTCACACTACCATGACCAAAACTAAGAAAGAAAGAGAGAGGGAGAGACGGAGAAGGAAGTAGAGGGATGAGGAGAGAGAGAAGGAGAGAGAGAGAGAGAGAGAGAATACTTTAAGATCCAGGTCTCTCATCTACAACAGTTTTATGAAACCAAGCTGCCAGCAAAGGCATAACTGCATTATTTGGCAGGGTCAATGCATCTACTATACCTCTTTTCTATCTACAGTTCTTTAGCCCATTATCAATCTGGGGTATCTTGTGGGATTTTTGGTAGAAATAGAAGTAAATACTGTTGTAGACTAAATAGATAGATATATATATTTTTAGTGAACACAGGTGAATTTTTTGAGTCTTGAAACCTTTCTCAGACATTTATCTACTCCTAAAGTAATAACTTTAAGTATTAAAAGTTTCCAAAAGAATAAAGAACCAGTCACCTCAAGAAGTTGGTAAAATGAACCACTCTCTCCCAAAGATGAGCTTAATAAAATATAAGTACACCAATTTCATAAATGGTTTCAAAAAATGTACTTTTTCACTGATGCAGTTGCATTCAAACAGCCATCGTTTTTGACAACTATTACAGCCACCAGCCAGATAACCCTCTGAACCGGTTCACACATTTGTACATCTGCTCTAGCTCCAGTCCTCTCTTACTGGTTCCATTTCATCCCAACTTGCTCTTCTTCCTTTCCTGACTACAGTACTTTCTAAATTGTTTTAATCCGTTTATTTGTTTTTAACAACTTTTTATCTTAGAATAGTTCTAGAATTATAGAAAATTGATAAGACAGTATAGACAGTTCCCATGTATTCTGCACCCAGTTTTCTCTTTTATTAATACCTTGTATTGGTTTGGTACATATGACACAATTAATGAACCAATATTGATACATAGTTATTAACCAGTGTCAATTCTTTATTCATATTTCCTTAGTATTTACCTATTAACCTTTTTCTCTTCAAGGATTCCACCCAGGATGCCTCATTACATTTAGTTGTCTTGTCTCCCTAGGTTCCTCTTGACTGTGACAGTTTCCTCAGACTTTCCGTGTTTTCAATGACTTTGACAAATTTGAGGACTACTGATCAGGTAATTTATAGGCTTCCCCTCCATTGGAATCTGCCTGATGTTTTTCTCACGACTGGAGTTATAGGTTTTGAAGAGAAAGCCCACGGAAGTAAAATGCCATTTTCATCACATCATATCAAGAGTACACACTATCAACATGACTTAGTACTGTTGATGTTGACCTTGATCACCTGGCTGAGGCAGTGTTTGTCACATTTCTCCACTGTAAAATTACTTTTTTTCCTCCTCTCCATATTGTACTCTTTGGAAGGAAGTCATTCTGTGCAGCTCACAATTAAAGAATGTGGAGTTAGTCTCCACGTCCATGAAGAGAGCACAAAGTGTACTTTTTGGGCAAGCCCATCACTCTCTTCTAATAGTCTTCCCCTGCTATGCCTAGAAAAGGGTAAAATCATGTCTTTCTCTGAGAGTCAGTCAGTTGAGAACAGCATTGGGTGGAAAAGGCAGCCACATGTCGTGTCTAAGAAGGTACATCTGGCATGCAATGCCAGGTGACAAGATGAGAGCCCTTATGCTGTTACTCAGCATCACTAATGGCAAGTGCCTCACATATTCAGACTGAGTCCCCTGCATCTAATCTGTGACTTCATTTCTCCACAGCCAGAACCATTTGACTTCTACCTACTGGCTCAGCCCTTGCCATTTTCAGATACAGTCTAGACCTTGGCATTCTGGGGCAAGCTGGACTCATGCGTTCAATATCAAGCCAGTCCCTTCCAGGCCTGATTCTAATCACTGGTCACTCTCCTTGTTTGCCTACTTTAGAAACCTCACTAATGACCTACTCTCTCTAAAACACATGATCCTCCTTGCTACCACAAGTAGGGTCTCCTTTCCAGGTACTGGGGTCCTCTCCTCAATTCAAGATTGTTAACACAAGTCTCTGTTTTCTACTACTCATCTTACTTGACTTTTGATAACCACCTGTTTCTAGATTTCTTATCTGTGGCTTGCACACATCTGCTGAGGTACACTGCCTTCCCTTAACATGATACAGTCTCCCTATCTTACACCAGTCACAAAGATTAACTCGAAATAGATTAAAGACTTAAATGTTAGACTTGAAACCATAAAACTCCTAGAGGAAAACATAGGAAAAAAGCTCCTTGACATGGGTCTTGGCAATAATTTTTTGGATATGACACCTAAAGCACAAGCGACAAAATGAAAAATAAACAAGTGGGGCTATATCAAACTAAAAGACTTCTGCACAGCAAAAGAAACAATCACCAAAATGAAAAGACAACTTATGGAATGGGAAAAAATATTTGCAAACCATATAGCGAATAAGATGTTAACATCCAACATATATAAAGAACTCATACAATTCAATATCAAAAAAAGGCAAAAATTTAGTTTTAAAAACAGGCAAAGGATCTGAATAGACATTTTTCCAAAGAAGATATAGCCAAAAGGTACATGAAAAGGTGTTCAACATTATTAGTCATTAGGGAAATGCAAATCAAAACCACAATGAGATATTAGCTCATGCTTGTTAGAATGATCAACATCAAAAAGACAAGAGATAAATGCTGGTGAGGATGTGGAGAAAAGGGAACCCTTGTGCACTGTTGGTGGGAATGTAGACTGGTGCAGCCACTGTGGAAAACAGTACAGAGGTTCCTCAAAAATTAAAAATAGAACTATAATACAATCCAGTAATTCCACTTCTGAGTAAATATCCAGAGAAAATGAAAACAAGATATTGAGGAGGTATCTGCACCTTCATGTTCACAGCAGCATTATTTACAATAGCCAAGACATGGAACAACCTGAAAAAGCTTAAGTGTTCATCAATGCATGAATGGATAAGGAAGATATATACAACAGAATATTATTCGGCCATAAAAAAGGAAATCCTGCCATTTGCAACAACATGAATGGACCTTGAGGGCATTATGCTAATTGAAATAAGTCAGAAAGAGAAAGACAAATACTGTATGATCTCACTTATATGTGGAATCTAAAAAAAACCAATCTCATAGGAAAAAAGATCCAATTTGTGGTTACTAGAGGTTGGGGGTAGGGGGGAGGCAGAGGGAATCAGATGATGGTGTCCAAAATGTGCAAACTTCTAGTTAGAAGATAAATAACTACTAGGGATGTAATGTATAACATGAAGCTATAGCTAACACCACTGAATGGTATATTTGAAAGTCGTTAAGAGAGTAAATCCTAAGAGTTTTCAAAACATCAGAAATGTTTTTTTCTTTTTCTCTTTTTTGTATCTATACGAGATGATGGATGTTAACTAAACTTGTTGTGGTAGTCATTTCACAATATATGTAAGTCAAATCATTCTGTACACCTTAAACTTATAAAGTGCTGTATGTCAATCATATCTCAATAAAACTTGGGGGAAAAATGAAACAGTCTCTTTACTGTACTACCTCCTTGTGTCTTACCAAACCCTTTGTAGACACGCTTATCTTCCTGGGGTGAACTCAGACCCAGCTCCTGTGTTAGGCTCCATGTGCTGCACAGCTGCACACTGCAGCCCAGCCCTGGAGGTCTGGATCCAGGTTCTGGTTCCTCAAGTTTGCTCATTTCTGCATGATTTACTGGATCTTCTCTGGTAAAATGCTAAGACCTGACACAGTTCACTGGTGCTTCTATATGTTTAACTTACTGCCTCAACCTTACAGGTTCATCAGATATCTATCCCCAAATCTGGCTGTTTCTTCCCACCTTGAATAAGACATGTATCATATACTTAGTTCAGTCATACTTCCCTCATTCAAATTCTCTGCTTCCTTTTCTTTCCTTCTTATATGAACCATATGCTGAAATCTGGTAGCTGGTCAAAACATCGTGAGCCCTAAATAAACTTTGACCAAACTGATAACTAAAGAGTCATCAGGTTCAAACTCAAGGTCAGAGATTCAGTTGACTGATCTTGTGCAGAGACTGATTAAATAGCTGTCTGGGAAAAGTCCTCCCCCATTGCCTCACATCCCAAGTTATGTACCTTGGCCTTGGGCTTAGATGATTATTCTGTCACTTTTCCTACACAGCTTGATAAATGACTTTTGATCTTGAATACATAGCAAGTGACATAAAAACCATCAGAGAAACATTCTTTCTGTATTCCAGCAGGTGTATGCCGTCACTTTAAAAGACTATTGTATTATCAAAGGAATAAACATACGAGGCAAATGTATGTAGAGAATATCTTCAGCATTCTTAACTGAATATTGGAAACAATTTAAACATCCTATATAGTTAAATTACGATATAGCCCTATGACGGAATACTAGGCAGTTGTTGAAACAGATATAATCAAAGTATATGCAGTGACATGGAAGGAAGTGGAAAAGTGAAAAAAAATAGTAATGAAACATTTTGTAAACTATGAGTCTAATTTTGGTGAAAAACATATGAGCATTCATATAAAAAAATTAAGAAGGACATGCCCTTTGGACATAACACAAAAATATTAATTGCCGTTATCACTGGGATTACTAATGACTTTTATCTCTTCTGTCACATCCATATTTTCTAGTTTTTCTGCTATGAACATGTATTAATTATGTAACAATATTTTTACCTCTTCCTTGAGTTTGTGAACCATCAAAGGATAGTGTTTTCATGCCATCTGTGAACAGTGATAGTTTGTATTTTTAATTCTAGTCTCATCTTAGTTAGAATTTAGTTGCATTGACTTCAAAATTAAGGGCTCACATATTTAGGAAAACAGAGATAGGTTAAATATATAACATTTTGTAAAACTATTCACATTGGAAAATATGGTAAATGGTTAATTCAAAAGGAGAGTGTTTGCCCACAAATATCAGGGAATCATATAAAAAAGAGTGAGGAGTCCTTGCTGGAATTAAATTGCAAATTCAGGAATTTAGTTGGATTTTCTGTGCTCAAGGGGATTGTGCCCTCTGGGGGTAAAGCTTGGTGCTTCTCTCTCTGAGTCCCTCTTCCTTCATTTATGAAACAAATACTTTGTAAGCACCTCCTTTGTGCCAGGCTCTGTGTCGGGCCCTAGGGATAGAGCAGTAAGTTCAGATAGTTGTAATCACTCCCCTAAAAAATCCTGCAGTCTAATTTTTCACTCTTCTCCTTTCTCCACACGAAAGACAATTCTTGTGTCATATTCTTCACTCCACATTCAGCAAGAATCTCTTCTCACATATGCTCTCCACTTAAAATAATAACAGGTGTTATTATGTTCCAGCAATTTTAGAATAATTAAGTTAATTTATAGGCGGAACACTGTGCCAGAAGAATTATTCTACAAAAGATCTTTTGTTTTTCCCCCACAAAAGCAGAATTGCACAGAACAAAATAATAGCTGTTTCATTGCTAAGAAACTCAAATAATGACTTTTCTCCCTCTTTAAAGATCATATTTAATGAATAATCATCTGGACTTTTTAATTGGAAGAAATGCAGATATTGTTTGCCACTGAGTGTGTTTTCATGTTGCTTTACATCCAAGACTTGGGGCTGTTTCTGTGTTGACTATACCTTAAAATTAACTTAATTTTTTAATTAATTAATTAATTATGGCAAGTCAATACATGAAAACATTCATGGAGTTGATAGAGGGCCTCAACTGAACTTGGCTTCATTGTCCTCTCTTTTCAGTCTTTCCCCTATCAACCAGAACTTGGTCCCAAGGCCTGGAAGATTTTAACTCAATTTTTTCTCTCTCTCTCAAGCTCGCATTGCAGGTAGTCTAGATCTAAGCAAATGAAACAGAAATACCAGAATAGTACACAACAGAGTGTTCCAATACTTATGTAAATTTAATACACAGAAAGATAAGTGTCATTTTCAAAGTTCAACGCAACTTCATAAATCCCTTTTATTTTTAGAATAATTAGATTAACTGCCCAAATAGTTTTTGTGCCAAAAATTCAGGTCTATAAATTATGTCTAATATATCCGATGCAAAGTATTCTGCTGCCGTTAAAGATGATATTTGTACAGAACTTGCAAGAATATGGAAACTTCAGGAGACTGCTTAACCTGGTTGTGAGGGGAACGGTAATAATCAGGGTTTGATCAGAGAAGCAGATCCACTAGGAAATATATGTAAAAGGCATTTATTTGGGGGATTTATCCCTACACAATTGCGGGGTCTGGCTAAACAATCTATGTGAGTTTGTTATTTCTGTGTCTGGTGCCTGAAGTTCACAAGACAGACAGTCAGGAAGGGAAGATGGACACAAAGTGGAGGAAGTAAGGACAAACTAGAATCTGCTGTCAGAGCCTAGGATTTTAGCCTACTTACAAATTAAGAAGTTAGCCTTCTACTGTTCCGTGGATTCTGGCAGAAGACGCACGTCTCCTGGGTCAGAGATAAAGAACTGTGTTACTCGCAATACAGCAAGCAGCATGAACATCACGTTTGTCTTGGCTCCCCTCGCCTCCCATGGGGCAATGCCGAGGGACCCAGCTAGATACTGCATATACGGTGAATTTGCATCACAGCTAAGAAACACTGAGTTTGGAGAATTCACCAAAGTAAGTAAGCATAGTAAACATTAAGCAAGTCCATTCTTTGTCCCAGAAGGAGACATTGTCTCATCCTCAGAGGTGCCTGCTGTAAACACAATCCTGAGAAATGCCCAAGTAAGTGGAGACGTATATTCTCGGCATACCCAGCAAGAACAGGGACATGGAGAGTCCATGATGGATTGCCTCTCCCAAAACCAGCAACACTGATATGGAACCCACAGAGATGGACTGGAACCTGCTTTGGTTTTCACCACCTCCAAGTCTCCAATTTTGATGATGGGTGTGCCCTGCAGGAGACACTGGTGCCCTCCATCATAAAGCCAAACACACATCTGGCCCAGGAGGTGGAGAGGCTAAAGGAGGATGAGGCAGGAGTTGCAGTTGATGCAAGCCCAGCTGCTGTCCTATGCCAACCAGAAAAGCCAGTGGATAAGTGACAACATACATGATTACAACAGAGCTTCACTAAACTTCAGAGCATAAAAAGCCAGATAACTGCTATTCCACTTCTGCCTTCCAAACCTTGTGCAAAATATCTCTCATGACCAGTGCTAACTCAGAACAATGCAGGAAATTAAATTCAAGAAAACACAATTTCAGCTTAGCTAAATTAACCTAATACAATCCACCGTAGACCATGGACATATAGCCTCCATGTTATCTTCCTTCCAAGTCTGTTAAGCCTCACTGTCCTTCTTCAGACAATCACTCTTGTTTCAAGAAATGGCTGAGAACCAAAGGGACAATAGAAACCACTTGCCACATTATATCAGTGGTCCCCCAGACCACCCTCAGTTTTGATGATTCTCTAATAGGACTCATAGGTCTCAGCATATAGTCATACTCACAGCTTAGATTTATTACGGTGAAAGACTACAAAGCAAAATCAGCAGAGGAAAAGTCATATGGAGAAAAGTCTAGAAGAAACCAGGCACAAACTTCCAAGAGTCCTCTTCTAGATGAGTCCCAGAGGATGCACTTAATTATCCCAGCAACAAGTTGTAACAACACACGTGAAGTGTTGTGTATGATGGTCGCTCGTTAGAGACTCATTGCCTATTCTTGTTGGGGGCCGGTCATGCAGGCACCCTCTGCCTAGCACATACCAAAATTCCAGACGCCCAGAAGGAAGACAGGTGTTCAGCACAAACCACATTGTTTGTACCATTCAGGCACAGTGACTACTCCACCAGTTGCAGCCATGATGGGAACCTTTTCAAAACCCAAGTTCCCAGACACCAGTCAAAGGCCAATCTCGCAAGCCGGCCTCTCTACAGAGAACGGTCTCAGCGCTGCTATGTGAACTCTCTTCTGCATACGTCTGGATATGACAACAAAGTTGCGTTGTACAACTCTTGCATTGTTCTCTTTTTCTGAGTTTTGAAATTTTATACTCCTATTTTTTTTAAAAACTTGAAAAAAGAAAATACCTTTTCTCATTCCCATTTTCCATAAAAAGGATTTTTCTCTGAGCTCCTGTCTTAACCTCCTCTTTTCCCTTTACTCTCACTGATCCTGAAGAGGTAGAGAGAGTGAACTGACTGCTAAGTTTGGGAAGAAGAACTGGGTGTGCTTGGCTCAGACCACCCCTGGGACTGTCCTGGCTTCAGGGCACGAATGCTCCTCTCACGGCCTCCTCCGTGCGTTGCTGCTGATTTACCTGCCTAATTCTAATTCAGTATTAGCAGACCCACGTGGCAGACCTAGAGGCCCTATCCCAGCAATACAGGTAATTTTGGACCTCTTCTGCCTCGTTTTTTGTTGTAGCTTATTAACTTGATCAGAACCAAGGGGGAAGGAGGGTTTCCGTACATTGGAGTCCCCCCAGAGACCCCAACAAAGAGAAGGAAGGCCTATTTCAAAAATGGTACACATTAGTTGTTAGAGTGGTATTTTTTTTCCTTTCTTTATATCCTCAATCTTCTAAAATATGATCCTATTATTTTTATAATAATTAAAATATTATTTTTATAATAGCTAAATGAAAATGTTTGTGCTCAGAAGAAGTTCCAGATGCCTTTTAAGTCAGAGAGGAGCTATAGCTAACCCTCAGTAAACCAGGCAAAAATCACAAGAATAACACTGCAAACTTCTTAAGTCACAATTCCATGAGATTAGGATACATGCGCTCTAGATGGATAACCGAATTTTAAAATGCTGTGTAAATTGAGGTTGAAGCAAATTTTCAAACCTTTATGCCAGCCTCAGCTGCCTTTGAATCCCTGTTTACTCTCTTCAGCAAGAGATCTGAAAGCAAGAGGCTTTTGTAGAAATGCGTTGTTATCAATAGATTCACCTTTGTGATTCAATTTTGCAAGCGAAAGTCCTCATTAACGTCTTATCCTACACTTGTTTATTCAGCTTAGTGTTTATTACAGCGCTGTACGTCAAGCGTTGATAAACTCCTCTTTCAAGCAGCCAATTTTTCCGAGCTTTGGAGCAAACTGCTATTTCTTCAAGTAGAACCACGTTTTATGAAAAGTATGTGTGATTAAACATTAGAGCCAGACTCGTTGTGGTGAGGTGGCTCGGAGAGGCGCAAGAGAACCCATTACAGGTGAAGAAGTCTTAAGTGCAATGTTATGTGGAACTGCCAAACGTCTTGCCCTCAATATTTTCTCTCTCTCTCCTGGTTAAATTTGCATTACCTAAATGCCATTCTCTTGGTCTAATCATTCTCTTAATAGAGCTGGCAATAGGGATGACGTAACTGTTTTCTTATTGGGACTTCCATGCATATATTCAGCATCACACCCACTTCATACTTTCTCCATTTGCTTTTGCAGTCACACAGAATGAAAGACAACATGTATATTGATCAGAACTCCATGGTTACTGTGAAGGAAACTAGCTTAAGCAGGATTGATATCGCTTTAGGCAAGGACGGATCAAATTGCTCAGAGAACTTCCTCAGGACTTTATCTTTCTCCATCTCCCTGCTCTTTTCTTGGCTTCATTTATTGGCTTTATTCTCAGCAGACTTTCCCCCATGCAATGTAACGACAGCCACCAGCAGATCCAGGTTTATACGGGCCTCCCAGAACATAAACTCAGAGAAAAGATAAGTCACCTGTTTTCCCCCAGGATCAATATTAAAACCTGAAAAGGGTTTTAACTAACACTGCTTGGGTCTCCTGTCCGTCTCTGAGCCAAGATTACCGCCTGGAGGAAGGGCTAAGTGTGGTCACAAGATGAAAGTCTCTCAATGTCACAAGGTGTCAGAGAAGAACTTACCAAAGTACATGAATACAGACAGATCAAAATACAAGTAAGATGATTGCTAAAACATGGGATAGGTATCCCTTCCCGCTTTCCTCTTCACCAGACGATAAGGAATGTTAATATACTAGACAGCTCTTGGCTGGCTTCCTGCAGAGGTGGGCACCCCATAGTCCTGACTGCTCTTTCTAGTTCTGCTACGCAGCTATAGCTTATGGATATGGGGGCGGTCAGCTGACACAAGCTGGGCCACTCACATACTGTCACTCTCAATATTTGAAAACTTGAACTGAAAGACAGGGAGTTGTTGGAATGGAATCATAGTAATGGCAAAACTTAAGGGAAGAAAAATCCATGTATTCTGGCTGCTGACGTCCCTAGATCTGCCCTGCTTCCACCATGCCCAGGATTTAGTTGTTCAGTTATTTTCTCTTGATTCTTTGAGATGAATCAGTGTTGGTTGTCTGTCCAACAGCCATTTCCTCCCCCACCTCTTCCTTGATAACAGAAGCCCTAATTGGTCATATGCCTAGGAGCCAGTGGACCCCTTCCCACCCCCAAGGCAGTGAATCATGGTCTAAGCCGGTTATGGGGCATCTCATTCTCCTTACCACTGATTGGTTTATGCATGGCACATGCATGTCATAGGATCTGGGGAAAGTAGGGACGTTTTTCTCACTTCCTCCTCCTCTTCTCTGGCTGTCATCAGGTCTGCATATGATTCCTGAACATCTAGCACCATATTAAAACTATAAGGAAAGGGACCGGCTGGTGGTGCAGCAGTTAAGTTCGCATGTTCTGCTTCTCGGCGGCCCGGGGTTCACCAGTTCGGATCCCGGGTGCGGATATGGCACGACTTGGCACGTCATGCTGTGGTAGGCATCCGACATATAAAGTAGAAGAAGATGGGCACGATGTTAGCTCAGGGCCAGGCTTCCTCAGCAAAAAATGGAGGACTGGCAGTAGTTAGCTCAGGGCTAATCTTCCTCAAAAGAAAAAAAAAAAAGAAATGAATGAGAATGCCTGTTTCACCTCACCCTTTCCAGCATTAAATATTCTCTTTCTTTCTCATCTCTCTCTCTCCCACCTTTAATCTCCTTCAAGGGTTTTGATGCAAATTCTAGACCAAAGCCTAGTCAAGTACAAAAAAAGGTTTATTACGTATCATCATTTTCCAACTCCAAAAGAAAGGTCTAATTCATTCCTCCTACAGGTAGAGCCATACTCATTGTTCAGAAAATATTTATCACATGCCTTCTATATGCCAGTCATCATACTAGAGGCTGGGAATATAAAGAAACCTCGTGCTTGAGCATTACTCTGTCCAGGTATATTTTTACAAGTATTAACTGGAGTAATTCTCAATAAAGTACACATTTTACACATGAGGAAACTGTATCAGAGAAATCAAATGACCAGCTCAGCATCATACAGCTAATATTTGGTGAAGAGATTCTAACTCAGATAGTCTGGCTCAAGAGCCACACTCATAATTAGTACACTAATGAGATATATTATGTATCCCCTACATACAGCATTCATATTAGCAAAATGATTGCCAGAACCGCCCCCGCTTCGCATCTCCACTGCTGTCCCCTGGGATTTTCCTTTCCAGCATCCCTTCCCCTAAGGCACATTTAATTGAGATGCATCCCATCCTCCAGGCTCCTCCAAACCAAGAGCCCTTGTCTTCACTTCCCCCAGGCAAGATAAAGACCTTTAACACTCTAGGCATGTTTTCTGGGCATCTCCATCCAATATGCATTGAAAAATACAACTTTATGTTTTTGAAATGATAGAAACTTAGCTATACTATGACAAAATCATATTGTTCTAAATTGTCAGGTGTAAAAATTTTACAAAAATTTATTGCAGCTGAATCAATATCTCCTCTGCTTCTCTCTTTCCCTCTTCCTTTCCCTGTCTCTCTATCTCTTCTCTTCTCTTCTCACTCCATTCCTCGCTCTCTCTCTGTGACCCTTAACCAAGCTTAGTCTTCATGGGGTAATCCAGTTCAGCCCAGCCCAGCACCAATGATGGACGTGCCCACCAGTCAGGACTCCCCATTAGGCTGTAAATTCTTCTTAAGCAGAGATTGCCCCTCTCCACAAAGAGAGATGATTCTCAGTATCAACTATTCTCTAAGACTTCTTGAAGTTATTGTGATCTCCAAAACTCTATTTGACTCTAACCAACATCTCCAGTTTAGCGGTCATCATTTTTTTAAACAAAGAGAAACGAGAATACCATGACCTATGGCTTCCATGGAGCTTTTGGCTTATGTCTGCCACACACTTGTTCTGCTTGTTAATAAATGTACACGTTATCTTAATTAGAAAGATAAAGAATTATATTTGAAAAACAGCACATAAATCTATTTCTTCACACCATCAACAAAATTTCTCTTATAATGTCTTTCCCCGATACACATACTTGGGCTTTTTGTTAATCAAAATTAGAAATAATTAAATCTATTACCAAAAATGTATCAGTGCCAACTACACAAGGACTATTCTAGGTAAAGCAGAGTAGAAAAAGAAATGCTCTTGAAAGACTTACATTCTATTGGAGGAAAGATCTAAATAGGATGATTAAAAGCACAAAGTCATAAATTTCCATCTACTACATGGGATATATAAGACCTATTAGTAAAACATAGAAGGATGAGAGATCCCTTTTGGCTGAAGTGGCTAGGAAAGTTTTAAATACGGAGTTGGGTCTTGAAAACTGAATGGATTTTCCTGGGGAAGAGACAGGGGGAAGGCATTCAGGTAAGAGACAAGCAAGAGCAAAGCAGGAAAGCAGAGGCTGTGGTTAGGAGGCTCTGAACAGCAAATGCATTGGAGAGGATGGTCTGTGTAGAGACATCAGTGGGAGCTAGGACTGGAAAGACAGTTGGGGGCAAAATACAAAGAACTTTAAATGACAGAACAAGGAATGCAGGCTTTATAGAGTTGACCATGAGGAGCTACTGAAGGCCTCTGGGCAAGTGGAGACACAACAAAAATGGCACCTGAAAAGTAAACTGGCAAAGATTACAGCAATATTTCTTAATCTTTTTTTTTTCCATCACTACCCCCCCACCCCCACCCCACACACACAAGGAGCTTTCATCGGCATTTTTTTCCCTAATCACCACTCCCTGTGAAATTTTAATACCACAGATATACTGTTTATCTGCTTATGTACTGTATGTATTTATCTGTGCTTTATATACAAAAAGAATAAATTTCATTCAGCCCCCAAGAACCAATTTTCACCCTCTTAGCAGCAAAATTGACCCCCTGAGAACATATATATTATAGGATATGTAGAACTGGAGGGTGATATATCAACAGATGGGAGTACAAAGTATTTCTCTATTCCTTGTAGCAGCCCAAGCAAGCGAGGAAGGGGAGAAGCTGGGGCCTCACGGAAGAAATCATGTTAGGTCAGAGCAGAGTGGAGGCAGACTCAGCCTACAGCAAGGAGGGCAACCAGGGGGACGTGGAAGTGTTCAAAGAGGTGGCCTCCTCAGGGGGACGTGGCAGCTGTTTGCACCTGTATTTCCAGGAGAAGACGGTGAGGAGGCAGATGGCACACAGAACAGGGAATCTGAGATGGTGACCAGGGCATGCCAGTTGTGGTCATCTTGGAGATGCGCTACGCTGTGGCTGACTCACACGACTGCCAACAGGCAAGGGGCTGACCCAAGAAAAGCTTGCTAGAAATGAGAGGGATGCAGAAGTGAAGTCCTGGGAGCCTGGGCCATAAGGGGCGGGAGAAGTCGTGTGTTCAGGACAAACTTGGGACCCAGAGATGAGCACTAGGACTTCTGCCCGCAGCCCAGTAGGACAATTGTGACCACCTTCGGTGAGCAAGGTGCAGAGGTGGTTTAAATATTACCTTCTTTATGTCAACCTGATTGGCCTGGTAATAGAAGTAGAGCTGAGACTTCTGGAAAGGAGATGCACTGGTTGTGTCAGGGGAAATAGGGCTTTCGAGGACATGGGAAGTTAGGTAGGACTGGCAGAAGAGGCTGCAAACAGCATGGGCATTTAAGTCACGGCAGGACATCCAGTTCAAGACAGCAGTCTGAACAATTATGAGCTCAGGACCCTACTAAAATGTGAATGAAGGCGTTAAAAATCTTACAATAAACAGAATGAGAGGGAAGCCATCAGCACAAGAGAAATATCAAATTTCTGGGAAATGGAAAGCTGAGGAGAAGTGGTGTCTGATGAAGCTCTAACCAAAAATGCACAGAAAAGAGGCTGCAAATGAAGAGAGACAGTCAGCCCTGTGGCACCCCACAGAAGCTTGTGACTCACAGATATCAGGAAGCACGATACGCAGGACCTAAAACAGAATAATTAATTGAAAATCTGCATGTGAAACAAGGCACATATGCACACAATACCCTGGAGCTCAGAATTCATCTCACCAACTCCCCACCCTACCTCCAGCCACAAAATAAGGAAGGAAGGGAGGGAGGGAGGGAAAAAGGAACAAACAAAAGAGAGTCCTTTTTTAAAAAAGATTGAGTGACTGTCTAAGGAGAACTGGGTGACTACGGTGACCCTGGAGCTAAGCCACCCGCATGCTGGCATTTAGAGGTCCCCAGTGTGCAGCAGGCCTAGAGAGAAGTCAGTCTAGTCAGAGGATGGAGACTCCAGGAAGGAAATCCCCAGAGGAAGACCGTAGGCAAGGTGCCATAGACTTCACTCAGTGCTTGGATACCAACACGGAAGAAACAAGGATGGTGGGTATCACGAGGCGGGGACTACAAGGACACGAGAAGGGAAATGAAGTCATAGGTTAGACATTAATCGAGAATCTAAACTTTTCTATTTCCAAATTCTAGAACCGATATGCTTTGACAAAAGACTTGATTGGGATCACAGAACAGAATGTGAATAGAATCAACGCTGACCACTTAAAAAGCAAAATTACAGTTGACAAGAGGTGGAGGATGGAAAGGGGAGGGAGAGATGAAGGGTAGAGTCTCTGGTGCCCTAACCTTTCAAAACGAGGGCTCTAGAGAGTCTTTCTGTAGTTGTTGGAACAGGAGATAAAAACGTAAATATATTGTTTAAAGTTACCTAGGTAACCAAGAGAGGAACTAAGAAGAGCAACATAAGCATCTGAGAGGAGGGAGAAGAGAAGATGACAGGTGAATGGGGCAAATGAGCTTAATCTCCATCTATCACAGCAGAGAACCAACAGGAAGACTTGAAGGAATGAATGTGGGAATAGTACACTATTTATACACAGTAGTATAGTGTGTGTGTGTATATATATATATATAGTAGCAGTCTATATATGTGTATACATATATATATATATATATGTATCTCAGAAATATGGATGGATCTGCCTGGAAAAATTTAAATGGAAAATGATTAAAAAAATTTGAAGCTTTTGACACCTCGTGCCCCCACCAGGGGGAATGGAATGGGGGTGGGGAGTGAGAGGATAAGGACTTCTCCTTTTCCTCATCCTTCCATGCTACTGGACTTTTTAAACTGGTTTATTTATTGCTTTGATAAAAATAAAGAACTTTTTTCTTTAATAAAAGAAGTCATATATATAGTCCAAATAAGGTAATTTGTTCCAGAAATGGGGTAGCAGCAGGAATGGCAGGGAACGGGCAGATGCGATAGGCATAATGAAGGAAGAATTGTCTGGATTTGATCATTAATTTAACATGAAGGACAAAGAAAGGGAGGATATACAAAATTCTCAGAAGTTTTGAGACTGCATAAAGTAGAAGGATTTTAGAGCCAATACAAAAAATAGAGAATTGGGGAAGGTAAACCTGTCTGTGGGAGATATGATGAGTATAGTCTTAGACATTTGGGTGAGAAGATAACCGTAAAAAAAAAAAAGTGAATTCAAATCTTTAAAACATTCCTTCATTTCAAATATCAAAACCCAGCAGGCAAATTCTGCAGAAGGGGATTTTTTCCCTTTGTACACTTCAGCTGTATATCTAATTGTTGTCAGGTAAAAAAACATGGAGATAAAAATATATCACCCATGGAAAATATCCAAAGACTTTACAAGGGAAGGAGACGTGCTCTGAGCTCCCTGATCCCTTGAAGGGTTGGGAGCAGGAGAGAAGGTGGGAATTAATGAGGCTACCAAATAGCCCGAGGGAAAGGACAAACCAGCAATTTTGGAAACAAAATTGAATGTCCTAAAAACTTTTGGGAAAGCAGGATGATTCTAAACCACCAAGTGACAGATGAGTAACCAAGTAGGGGATTAAAATTTAGATTCACTTTTTTGTCTGAGTGTTGGTGTGAGGAAGATTGTGTAGGATTATCCTCTGATGCTGAAAAATTTAAAAGTTCCGTGTAAAGAGAAGTGCAGTCTGAATGCGATAGAAGTAAGTTTATGCCAACAGCACCACCCACTGGGCACAAGGTAGATGCTGCAGACTTGGCAGGAGATTCTTCAGAGCCCACACAGGTACACACACCACACACACACACACACACACACACACACACATTCAAGGAAGGAAAAACATCCCCAGAGGTGTTTGATCACTAAAATTAGGTAAGAGTACAAGATCAAGTAATGAGTGCTTTTCCCCATTTATGTCAGCTAAATTAACTAAGGGTATATTATTTGAAAGTTCCCTTTATACCTAGGATGTGGAGCATCATCCCTATACCGACAAAGAGAAAATGCTGTGTGTGCTACAAGAGCATTTCTCGAAACCCTCTGTGGTAGGCAGAACAATGCTCCCCAGCCCCACCCAAAAAAAAAGATTGTGTCTTAATCCCCAGAATCTGTGAATACGTGAACTCACATGGCAAAAGGGAATTTGTGGATGTAACCTTGAGATGGGGAGGGTATCCTGGATTATCCAGGTGAGCCCAGTGTAATCAACGGGGTCCTTAAAAGAGAAAGAGAGTCACAGAAGGAGATGCAAGGACGAAAATCCGTGTTACCGAACCAGGTCCGTTTTTGCCCGCCGCCCAGAAAGCCAAACACCGAGACGACGAGATTGCAGCAGAGAGAGGGTTTACTCACAAAGCAGCCATGCAAGGAAGCAAGAGCATGAGCTTCAAATTCGCTTCCCCGAAAGTAGGGACTCAGGGATATTTATGGGATTGGGGGCAAGGTGGTCTGAAATGTGGAGAGAGGTGATTGGAGGTGAGGAGAGGTGAGGCAACTGATGATCTGCGCAAGCGTAGTCAGACTTCATGCCTCTTCATAGGACCCATGTTCACAAAATGGTGGTGTGAGCATGGTCTGAGGGTGGAGTTTTTAGCCTCTTGACGTCAAAAGGTCGCCTATTGGACATCTCCGTGGGCCCATTTGATGAGTTGGTGGTCTCAACCAACCTGAAGTGGACAAGGAGTTCTAATTCCTGAAAAACAGCTCACACACCCATTACCATGGGACCCAGGCTCCAGGGAGATGTTATCTATAGGAGCCTAGTGGAGTTGGATAGCAAACCGCCTAAGCAGCACAGTTAACAATGGGCGGGTTAAACAGCTAAAAGCTATAATCAGTAATTGCAAAAAGGAAAAAAAAACTTTAGTTCCTAGATACTTAATCATCAATGGCTAACTGTCTGCCGGTTTCAGCAGAAATTAGAGTGACTTGATCCCTGGTTTTGAAGATGAAGGAAGGGCCCAAGAGCTAAGGAATGCAGGTATCTTCTAGAAGCTGGAATAGACAAGGAAAAGGATTCTTCCTGGGGCCTCCAGAGGGAACACAGCCCTACCAACACATTTATTCTAGCCCAGTGATACTGATTTTCGACTTCTGACCTCTAGAACCATAAGATACTAATTTGTGTTATTTTAAGACACTAAGTTTATGATAGATAGATTTGACACCTATATAGTAAAAATTATAGGTAAATACGTGCATTTGTGGTTTAAAACCTTCCCCCAAAAAGCTCCACACCCAGATGACTTCACTGTCAAATCTACCAAACATATAAGCAAATTTCTCAGACCAACTCTACATAAACTCTTGCACAAAATGGAATAGGAAGAAATACTTCCCAACTCATTTTACCAGTCCAGCATTCCTCTGATAACAAAACTAGACAAAAATATTTCAAGAAAAGAAAGCTACAGGCCAATATCCCTCATGAAGATAGAAACAAAAATCCTCAAAAATATATTAGCAAAACAAATCCAACAATATATAAAAATGATAGTACATCACGACAAAGTGGAGTTTATCCTGAAAATACAAGATTGTTCAACATTTGGAGGTCAACTGATGTAATTCAGGTTATCAATAGAAAAAGAAGAAAACCAAAAGTCCAGTTCAAGATGATGATGTAGGAGGATCTTGAACTCACCTCCTCCACAGACACACCAAATCTATAGCTACGCACAGAACAATTTCCTCTGAAGAAAACCAAAAGCTAGCTGAGTGACTCCTACACGTTGGGCAAAGGAGAAAAAACCCACATAGAGGCTGAGACACAATCTCGCCATAAACCCCACCCACAGCATGGAGACCCACAATCAACAGGGAACTCAAAACCCAGAGCTTCTCCGTGGGGAGGAAAGGGTTTGAGCCCCACATCAGGCACCCCAACTTTTAAGACCTGCACCTGAGAGACATGCCCCCAAAATATCTAGCTTTGAAAACCAGCAGGGCTCATGTCTGCGACACACGCAAGGCTATAGCAAACTGAGCAATAGTTCTTAAAGGGCTAGCAGAGACTCACCCACCCCAGAGCCCAGCACAGACAGCTGACTGAGAAGTGCCCAGATTTTCTGTGAAAGAGCCTCATATGTTTATCTTAAAGTGTCAGCCTGGGGAACAGGCATCTAATTTAACACACATCTCGGGGCCTACTGAAATACTCTCCAAAGATGGAGGCCAACAGGTGCCATCACTGCGCTCTCCCTCTGCCTCACTCCAGGCCACTGGTATCTCACAAAAAGGAGCTTGTACGCCTGTATGGTGCCCCAATTTTTGCAGCTGCCACCCAGGGAATGCCTCTAAATTGTTTGGTTCTGATAGGCAGTGGGGCTTGCATTCATGGTCCCATGGGACTGTAACAAATGGAGAGACGGTTCTTGGCAGGCCACCACCCCCAGGGCACCACACAGACAGCAGACTGAACACACCCCCAGCCATTCTGTGAAAGACGCCATTCGTCTTGGAGCTTCGGCATTGGGGGCAGGCACACATCTAGGGGACTACTGAGGTGCTTTCCAGGGACAGACGCCATTGGGCACCATCTTTGCATTCTCCTTCTGCCTCGCTACAGGTCACCAGCATCTCCTGGCCGGAAGCTTGTGCACTCCTCTGGCACCCTGATTTTTGCAGATGCTGCCCAGCAGACACCTCTTGATCACCTGGCTCTGGTGGCCAGCAGGGCTTGCACTCATGGGTCCCACAAGACTGTTACAAATGGAAAGATGGTTCTTAACTGGCTACCCCCCGGGGCACAGCACAGAGACAGCAGACTGAAATGCACTCCCAGTCTTTCTGTGAAAGAGGCCTATTAACACACATCTAGGGGTTGACTGCAATCCTCTCTAGAGACTGGGGAGACCAGTGGGTGCTATCTTCACACTCTCCCTGATACCGGCTCAACACAAGGTTGACATAAGGGAAGCCATATTGTAGAAAAGAAACTATATGGTAACTTTAAATGACCTCTGGCTAACTAGCCCAGACATGCTCTGTAGATTTTGTGGCCCCTCCCAGATGCTTTAAGATAATAACTTTTGTTCGAGTTCCTTAGGAAAGTGATGACCCCTGGGCAGAGAGCCTATGCTGACAGCCATCATCAATGACAACTGAAAGATCAGGGTATAGGGCAGCTGCTCCATTCTCTGCCGCGTATCCAGTAAAACAAAGGATTATCAGGAACTGGGACCAGATGTCTGCCCCACCGAGAGACCAGCCACCTCCTCCACCTGGAGACTGGCCCCATATATAAACTGGCCTGTAGTCTTTGTTCTGTGAGACGGTTCTTTCGGATATGAGTAGGCCATCTTCCTTCCCTCTTGCTAGCAAGCTGTAATAAAGTCCTTTCTCTCCTACCATCTGGCCTCCTCACAATTGGCATGTCTTGCGGCAGGCAGACAAGCCCACTTGGGCAGTAACATCCCTCTGCCCTACTCCAGGGTCATCACTGATTCTGAGGAAGGAGTTTGTGTACACATCTGTGTCCCGGTTTTTGTGTCAGTCACAGAGGACACATCCCTTGATACCCTTTCTCTCCTGGCCAGCAAGGCTGGGGGTGTTCACAGGATCAAGAGGACAGTAGCAAACAAAAAGACAGTTCTTAACTGGCCATTACCTCAGGACTCAGCAGAGAGAGAGTAAACAGAAATGCCCATCTCCCAACCTTCCCCTGAAGGAGGTACAGACATGTGCCACATAACAATGTTTCAGTCAATGACAGACCACATGTACAACGATGGTCCATAAGATTAGAACCACATAGCCTAGGTGTGTAGTAGGCAATACCATCCAGATTTGTGTAAGTACATTCTATGATGTTCGCACAGTGACAAAATTGCCTAACAATGCATTTCTTAGAACACATGCCAGATGTTAAGTGATAGATGACTATATTGTTGCATACTTTAAAAGCTGCTGTCTAGGGGCCAGCCCAGTGTCATAGTGGTCAAGTTCACACACTCCGCTTCAGTGGCCTGGGGTTCACAATTTTGGATCCTGGGTGTGGACCTACAAACCACTCATCAAGCCATGCTGTGGCGGTGTCCCACATACAAAATAGAGGAAGATTGGCACAGATGTTAGCTCAGGGACAATCTTCCTCACAGAAAAATATAAGAAAGTTTTAAAAAAAAGGAGAAAGAATATCAATCTTTCTCAAAGTCTTCCAAAAAATGAAGAAGTATAGGGGCCTACACGTGGCCAAGTGGTTAAGTTCACGCACTCCACTTTGGCAGCCCAGGGTTTTGCCGGTTTGGATCCTGGTCATGGATACGGCACCGCTCATCAAGCCATGCTGAGGTGGCATCCCATGTGCCACAACTAGAAGGACCTACAACTAGAATATACCACTATGTACCGGGTGGCTTTGGGGAGAAAAAAGGAAAATGAAATCTTTAAAAAAAAAAAAAAAATGAAGGAGAACAGAATACTTCCAAACTCATTTTATGAGGCTGTCATTCCCCCCATACCAAAACCAGACAAAGACACCACAAGAAAATTACAGGCCAATGTCCCTGATGAACATAGATACAAAAATCCTCAACAAAATACTAGCAAATGGAATTCAACAATACATTAAAAGGATCACACACCGTGATCAAGTAGGATTTATTCCAGGGATGCAAGGATGGTTCAACATCCACAAATCAATCAATGTGATACACCACATTAACAAAATGAAGGATAAAAATCATATGATCATCTTAACAGATGCAGAAAAAGCATCTGACAAAACTCAACATCCATTTATGATAAAAACCCTCAACAAAGTGGGCACAGAGGGAATGTACCTCAACATAATAAAGGCCATATATGACAAGTCCACAGCTAACACCACACTCAACAGGGAAAAGCTGAAAACTTTTGCTCTAAGATCAAAAACAAGAATGCTCACTCTTGCCAATTTTATTCATCATAGTATTGGAAGTCCTAACCACAGCAATTAAGCAAGAAAAAGAAAGAAAAGCCAACTAAATCGGAAAGGAAGAGTCAAACTGTCACTATTTGCAGATAACATTATATTATTTAGAGAAAACCCTAAGACTCCACCAAAAAAACTGTTAGAATTAATAAAGGAATTCAGTAAAGTTCCAGGATACAAAATCGATATACAAAAATCTGTTGCATTTCTATACACTAGTAACAAATTATCAGAAAGAGAAATTAAGAAAATAACCCATTTACAATTGCCTCAAAAAAAGAAAATACCTATGAACAAATTTAACCAAGGAGGCAAAAAACCTGCACACTAAAAACTATAAGACATTGATGAAAGAAATTGAAGACGATAAAAATAAATGAGCAGATATTCTGTGCTCATCAATTGGAAGAATTAATATTGTTAAAATGTCCATGCTACCCAAAGCTGTCTACAAATTCAATGCCAGTTCTATTAAAATTTCAATGGCATTTTTCATAGAAATAGGACAAACAATTCTAAAATTTGTATGGAACAACAAAAGACCTCAAATAGGCAAAGCAATCTTGAGAAAGAAGAACAAAGCTGGAGGATCACACTTACTGATTTCAACTATATTACAATGCTATAGTAATCAAAACAGTATGGCATTAGCATAAAAGTAGACACATAGATTGATGCAACAGAAGAGAGAGCCCAGATAAACCCACCTATACATGGTCAATTAATTTACATCAAATGAGCCAAGAATATACAGTGGGGAAAGGATAGTCTCTCCAATAAATAGTGCCTGGAAAACTAGGCAGCCACATGCAAAAGAATGAAACTGGACCACTAATCTACACCATATATAAAAATTAACTCAAAACAAATTAAAGATTTGAATATAAGACCTGAAACCATAAAACTCCAAGAAGAAAACATCGGTAGTAAGCTCCTTGACACTGGTCTTAGTGATGATCTTTTGGATTTGACACTAAAAGCAAAAATAAACAAATGGGACTACATCAATCCAAAAAGCTCTGCACAGCAAAGGAAACCACCAACAAAATTAAAAGGCAACCTACTGAATGGGAAAAAATATTTCAAATCGTGTATCTGATAAGGGGTTAATATTCAAAATCTATAAAGAACTCATACAACTCAATAACAACAAAAAACAAACAAAACGGGCAGAGGATCTGAATAGACATCTTTCCAATGACCTACAGATGGCCCAATAGGTAAATGAAAAGGTCCTCATCGTCACTAATCATCAGGGAAACGCAAATCAAAACCATATGGTGGTATTATCTCACACCTATGAGAATAGCTACTATCAAAGAGACAGGAAATAAGTGTTGATGATGATGTGGCGAAAGGGCAAGACTTGTGAATTGTTGGTAGGAATGTAAATTGGTGCCGCCATTATGGAAAACAGTATGGACATCCCTAAAACTTAAAAATAGAACTACCATATGATCCAGCAATTCCACTTCTGAGTACTATACAAAGAAAACAAAAACACTAATTCAAAAAGACATCTGCACCCCATGTTCACTGCAACATTACTAACAAGAGCCAAGACAGGGAAGCAATGTAGGTGTCCAGTGATGGATGAATGAATAAAGAAGATATGGTGTATATATATATGTATATAAATATATATATAGTGGTATGTATACGTATTTATGTTGTGTGTATATATATATATGTGCAATTGGACATTTTTCAGCCATAAAAAAGAAGGAAATCTTGCCATTTGCAACAACATGGATGGACCTTGAGGGCATTATGCTAAGTGAAGTCAGTCAGACAGAGAAAGACAAATATCATATGATCTCTCTTACATGTGGAATCTAACAAACAAAGAAACAAAAACTTACAGAAAAAGAGATCAAATTTGTGGTTACCAGAGGCAGGGTGTGGAGAATGTGGAATTGCATGAAGGTGGTCAAAAGGTATGAACTTCCAGTTACAAGATAAATAAGTACTGGGGATGTAATGTACAACATGATGACCATGGTTAACACTGCTGTATGGTACACTTGAGAATTAAGAGAATAAATCCTGAGTTCTCATCACAAGGAAAAAACTTTTTTTTGTATCTATATAAGATGATGGATGCTAACTAAACTTATTGTGGTGGTCATTTCACAATATGAGTAAGTCAAGTCATCACGCTGTACATCTTAAACTTACAGTGTGTATGTCAATTATTATCTCAATAAAACTAGGGGGGAAAAAAGTATAGGCAATTGAGTCTCATCTTGGCTCAGCATTAGAACTGCCTATGGAGCTTTTGAAAACAAAATCCAATGTCATATGTGCACACACAAAATTTGTAAGGCTCCCAAGGTTATTCTGACGAGCAGCCAAGAATATCACTATTTAAAAGTTTTCAAAGGGAGAGTAGTTCATTTATTAAAATGTCTCATTAACAGTAATCACCTGCTTTTAAAAATATCCATCTATGAGGGTGTAAATGAAAAAGGAAATTGACACCAACTCAAAGAGCAGTTTGGAAGCAGAAAATTAAAGGTAAATGTTAAAAGAGAGAAAGAAACTGCTTTTTTTCTAACAGATATTACCTGCTTTTTTATCTCAAAGAAATGAGCTGATGAAAATAGAAAAAAACAAGTTAATAATAGGAAGGAGAAAAGTAGCATTCTGAATTTTTGGGTTCGGTTTTACAATTAGCTTTTCCACTAAGCAACTACCATCATAAGCACTGCCTTAATGGATGCCCACTGAAACACTCTACAAATAAATCAGAGAACCCTCCAGCCCTTCCCTCATTCCACACTACAGTGAGAATCCAGCCTGTGGTGTTGCCTTTCAAGCTTATCACCAAAAACCCATTTGTAGACTCAGTTGTCAGCTGACACCACTGTCAATTGACTTGCATGAAAAAAGGTATCATTGTTAAATAGATAAACTAAATAAATTTTCTAAACACACACCCACACATTATTTAGGGGGAAGGAAATGTTTATTTTTCATTAATCTTTCGAATGCCACCACCATAATTTTTTAGGTTTAATATAGTAGCAAACTTGATTAATAACACTTCCAGGAGTTCACAATTTCAAGGCTAAGGTTCCTAATAAGGTAATACAGTTATCAATTTAATATAAATGAAGTTTTTAAAAAGGCTAAAAGCAGTCTGACCTCTTAAAAGAAAATATAAATGACCAGACTTTAGTCTTAGTAACCTAAGTACATTTCCGTACTACAAGAGTCGAAGAGAAAGACCTTAATTGAAGATCAGAAAGAAGCACCCACAACGCATCTGTTTTGGTCATTAGCATGCTAGTATGAATAAGGCAATGTGTCAAGCATTGGCATACAAAAAGTGTAGCGAGATGCGCTGAAGGCAGGCAGTGGCAGCGGGCAGGCACAGCGCAGGGGTCTCTCCGGGCGGTACATCAGTCATCTTCTCCTCCACAGAGAAGCAGGAGGGCTTTCTTATAGTCCCCAGATGTGTCACTCTGAAACCCAAATGTATTCCGTTAACCTCCGTGACTCACAGAAGCCACAGAAAATAAGAAACTAAGAAATATCTGGCAACCAATTTTATTCACATGACTTTTCTCCCAAGTGGGTAATCTCTCTGCGTGTGACTTTCACATCAGGAATGTTACACAGGGAGTTTCTTCCCAATGGAACTTACATTTAACTTTCTAATTTTACCCCTTAAAGGCACCGTTCTAGCTAAGACAGTGAAGTATGTTCTTCCCTCTAGTAACACAGAGAACAGGGAAGCTTTTACGACCATATTCAAATCAAGCTTTCTAATCAAACTCTAAGTTTCTATCACATAGTATATGTCTGCCTGAGGGGGCAATGCTGGGACTGCCTGGCTGTCATGGCTTTCCTTGAAGACTGAAGGACAATATGCTTTGCCTCTGCTTGTCTCATACACAGATGTGTGTAATGAATTCATGTTTCAACCTGTGAGCGCACGGAGAACTCTCTAGTGCTCTTCAGCCATGCCACACACACTAAGGTAAAAGCTTGCTCAAATGAAAGAAAGAGAGACCAAGAGGGAGGGGGAAAGAAGGGGGAGGGAGGGAGGGATAGGGAGAGGAAGGGAGAGAGAGAGAAAGAGAGAGGAAGAGAGGAAGGGAGGAAGGGAAGAAGGGAGGAAGGAAGTTAAAAGGCCTCAAGCCAAATTTAACTATAGGCCACAGCATCCCTTGCTTTTAAAGAACAAAAATGGTGGTAATACCTAAGTTCTTTCCTTATTCCCGATATGACCCGGTTGGTTCTTTCCTGAACTATGAACCAATATCAGAGACAAGGTGCTAACAGACAATAAAGAAAGGAAAGACCAACATGAAAGAAAGGAGGAACTAATAAAGACAGCTGGAACTCATGAAAGAGAGAAAGGACAAACACACTACTATTGTGGGCAAGGGGTTGGCTTTGTTGAGTCATCTGTCGCCACTCCTGAATAACGCTGCTAAGCTCCCCAGAGCCTCGGCCTCACCCACAGCCAGTCTGTCACTCAGGAGCCATCGGCTGCACTTCAGGAAACATTGTGCCGAGCTCATAACTCACAGCTCCAATCAAATCACAAAACTTTAAACGTAACACGAGAACTGGGTTCCCCCCACGCATGTCTTGCACGCTATACATTGGTCTGCTGTGGATTCCTAGACACAACTTAAAGAAAGGTTCTACTACCTTAATCATGGAATAAAGAGAGGTGGCAAAATTCTTCCTAAACTCCTTCCTAATGTTAAACAGGTCAATCTCACTCCTGGAAACCACGACTCTGATGAGGGTATGATCATCTGTCCCAGCTCCCTTTAAAAAAGAAAGAGAGAGAAGCGCATTGTTTAAAAACATCCAATACAGCATCAAACTCCCCTGAGTTGGGGTGAATCACTAAGTAAAACAATTTAGTACAATTAAGCTACATGTTTTCAGGAGAAAAAACAATCTCCAAGTCTATCATCTAAAACACAATCACACTTGGAGAAAGACAATAACCAGAAAGATAAATTAATTTGATTGAAGATTCAAGGTATGCACTCACCTTCATAGCATAGTAGAGGGTTTCTGCAAGGTAGGCAGGTATACTTCGAATAGATTTCACTGGGAAAATAAATAATAGTCAGATGCTATTCTGATATGAAAAGGATAAGTAACTAAAAATCCAAAGCTGCCCCATGCTTATAGCTCTACTTACTTACAAGTATCAAAGGGAGGCTAAAGAGATGCTCATTTGCAAGCTGAGCTGACCTGCTTGCTCACCAGGTATTTTCTTAGATACTGGCTTGAGTTCTCCTTAGAGTTCTGAGTGCTGCATAGAGAGGCGTGCAGGACAAGGGGAGCACGTGTTTTCAAGACCCCTTTGCTCTAGGAGTACCCTTTTGCTATAGCACTTTTGGCAGCCCGGGTTGTTATGCCACAACCTTCATCCTCCATAAATTATACAAACATCCGGGAAGTTTGCATTCCAAACGTTCAAGAAATAATACAAGATTACTACTCTATCTAATCTTCAACAAACCTTGGACCATCTTCCTGCAATCTTAATCTAGGCATTCTCTCCGTATTCTTTACTATCCATGATTCACATACAGCAGCACGAGATGTACCCATTTCAGGAGGAATACTCAGATAAACTGATAACAGAAAAGAATATCTCCCCTGAACAGGTACACATCTATTGCATGTTAGGGCTGCTCAGACTTCAGTCTGCTTAGCTTCAGACATCTATCATGTGAAAATTCCATAATATACAAAAATAATAATCCTTGAATTGTGCAGATTCTTTTTATTCTCTTTTTTTCCAAAGCTTAAGAAAAACAGCTACCATTAATTAAAGATGCCATAATTTTTATGTGTATTCTAATTCTGAAGGGGCTAAAAGTTTTCTATTAAAATTTACTAACTACACGGGCCAGCCCCAGTGGCCTGGTGGTGAAGTTTGGAGTACTCTGCTTCAGCAGCCTGGGTTCGGTTCCCATGCATAGACCTACACCACTCATCAGTGGCCATGCTGTGGCAGTGGCTCACATACAAAAACTAGAGGAAGACTGGCAACAGATGTTAGCTCAGAGTGAATCTTCCTCAGCAAAAAAAAAAACAATAATAATTCACTGACTGCAGACTCAAACGAAAGGCTACTGTTAGTGTTGGTTCACGCACAGCTTCAGTTTATTCTCCTGAAGACAGAGAGTACAAAAACTTGAGCTCCACACCAAACACTCAGAACAAACAGCAGACAAAGTTCACTTCAAACCCATGTGAACACTAGGACCACGGGGAACTCACAAACTAGAGCCTCGCTGGATTTGGAGACTAAAGATATTTTTTCTAAATCAGATGCCAATTTCTCAGTCTGCCTCAAAGCTGTGAGGATGGTATTAAAAAAGGATTCTAAAATTTCACAGGTATCAGAAATAACACTTGAAAGCCTCTCCAGTAATACCCACGACATTTCAGGTTCATAATGAAATAGTAATTATTTTTAATGCAACCTAAAACAATTTTTAAACAATTCTCTTAGTATCTCCATAGGATTAGATGAACTAACCAGATAATCATGTATTTTCAACATCAAAACAGACTTTGAAAATTGCAAATTAAGGAGTTTACTTCACCCAAATATCATGTCAAGCTCTTTTCATGGAGAAACAGGTGGTTATTTTCAAACACAGCTTCCACTGCATAAAATACTTCAGCTCTTAACATCATAAATATTATACACATTGTAAGATTACCTACCGACAGCAAGGAGAAGCTGCTCCAAATTACCAGAAGTCTCTCGGTCAATGGTTTCCTCAATTTGAAATCCTGATATAGTCATGTATTTGTCAAACACTAGAAAAATGAAAATGATTTTTTCATCATGTAAGGTCTGCTCATTTCAGGAACAAAACATTTACTCTGACCAGGTATTATCCTACTGAACTCAAATCTCTCCTTTTTTCTTGCTGACAGAACCACAGTTTTGTTCAGAGTCTCAATGCCCCAAGCCATATACAATGGATTATAAATGTTATCTGTTCACTGATTTCCCAACCCCCCCTTACTAGCTATAACCAATGAGACCTAAAGGTAAATCTGCTGGAATCTCTTTCCTTATAAAAAGTGACATAGATATGACTAGTTTACCCCTTTCTTTTCTTCTTACTGTGAAACAGTTGATACATTTGGAGCTACAGCAGCCATCTTGTAACAAAGAGGTACCAAGCATGAGAACGAAAACCCAAAACACTAAGGACAGCACAGCAGAAAAACAGAAAGAGCCCAGGTCCTGCCAAATCAGCCAAGGAATCCTACCTACAGAAGGCTCAATTTTTAAAGCTGTATGGTTTTCTGTCACTTGCCATCGAACTCAATCCCAACTAAAATAGTGCCACAAGGATTGATAAATATCCAGAGATGAGGTCCTGCATATCACTATTTAGGGGGAAATACTCGTAGTGAGCCACCACTTAGTGATTTGTGACTCTAAGAATAACAATCTAGAGGCCCACCTCCCTCATTACCCTCTGATAATGAAGGGCAGATGAAAGATCTCTAGTTTCCTAAAAGCTGCAATAGCAGCAGAGAGTTACGAGATACCTCAAGGTCACCAAAAGGAAGAAATACAAAAATTGATTCATTCAGTAAGTGCCTGTTAAGTAGCAGATATTCTGGCGTGCTGGCTCACGCACTTTCAAAATTAACCCAAGTATCTGTATCATATGCGTTTTTTTCACTCACCCCTTCTCAAATGAGACACACTTCGTGTTCCAAAGATGGTGATAAACTTTTCTTCATCTGTCCCCCATTTAAGCTCTCCAGCTTGAAACAAAGTCTGCGAAAATTTCAACCGCAGTTAATAAACCGTTGCTCCCTCTCATTCCTAAGGTTCTTAATTGTGCTTGTGTTTTACTCTGTGAATGCTAATTCACCTGACTCATCGTCTCACACTTTTCATTCCTACTGTTTCCTACTCTGAAACTCAGCTCAGTGAGTCTGGAGCTACTCCGGAGCCTGCCTCTGAGCTGGGCCACAGAAGACGAATGGGTCAAAGCAAGAAAGCAGAGCAATGGTGCAGGCTAAATGTTCCTAAAATGTCGACCGGGACTTCCAATCCTCCAGGAGCAATGGTGTGGCTGGCGGACAATTCTGATGACCTCTCTGTTGACAGAGCCATTTACAGACTGGGGAAGAAAGGAACTAAGAGGTAAGTTGTCCGCATTGTGTTTTGCTTGCTCTGTAGCTGTTCAATAACACATGATAAAAATTAAACTCCATAATGTCCCTTTACAACTGAACTTTAACCCAAGCCAGCTACAAAGTTTTCACATTTCTGAGAGATCACAATGAACTTTTAAAAGGTTGTGGGTACAGCACAGTGCCCGGCATATGGCAGGCACTTAACATACACTTATTGAATAGTTTGAGAGTCCATATTTACTTTTTGACATGGAAAAGGACATATGCTTTCCAGAGTTCATATAACTGCTGAAAAAATAAAATTACGTATAAACATGATCATGAAATATGAGTCCACTTACTGAGATGTGGATAATTTATTAAAACTCAAAGAATCAACCTTTAAAATGTCTATACTATCCTTTTAGTTATTCACTTCAAGGTAAGTACATCCATTAAAGCAGGACGAATGCAACTTGCTGAGGCTGCTACTTGGAGCTGGCCTTACACCCACAGTAGCAGACTGGGGAAGGACAGGAGGCAATCACAGCACATTCGGGTGTAGAAATTTTAATCCCACTAGTATGTTTAAGGAAGTAGATTATGGTGGTATGATCTACTTTTTACTATATATATATACTATATACAGAGAATTTAAAAAATAAGACATCTTTATACTCAATTTTGAAATTAATTTATTTTAATGATAAACAATATCAATCCCGGTCATGTGAGCATGGTCTTCAAAACTGAAAAGAGAGTTACTGTGGAAGTCAAGCAAGTATCTAAATGTTAGAACTGTGTTATAGACCTGCCTTAAAACAACGTTTTTTAATCTAATTACAAAAATGACACAGGTTCATTGAGAAATTTTGTAAAACAGAGAAAAAACATAAAGGAGAAGATAAAAATGACCATGAACAACAGCATTCTGGACACTGGGTGCTACATCTAGTGTGTTTTCTACATACAGATAAGACACACACTAACACCCAAAGGGGGAGGGCCACCCTGTACAATATTGCAGACATCGCTGCAGCACTCCTTTCTTATCAACTGTTCTGCATTGTTAGGAATTCTCTCTAGTAGGAACAGCAGTTAAGCCTGTTGTATGGGAATAATTGGTGAAGTGGCTATTTTTAACTATAATCTCTTACTTTTCTTGGAAGAATTACGTTTGGGATTTATTTTAAAACAATGATTAAGTACATCATATGCAACAATAACAATCGCATTTGCACGTAGAACAGTATTTAAAAGTTTTGTCTTGTTTTAACATAAGGGTCCTTTCTGCTAAACGAGGATGCCCACAATCCACAGAGCTGTTCCGGATGAGGGACCCTCACACCTCCTCACCCTCCCCGCTTCCCTCAGAGGGGGCTTTACAGTTTAGCCCAAGCACAGTCTGATAACCTCTGGCTCAGTGCACAGTACAGAGGTTTTGGAGTTAAAAAAGATCTGGTCCTTGTCCTTATCTGCGAGTCTTAGATGAGTTACTCAATCTCTCCTTGAGCCTCAGTGTCCTCACCTACAGAGTTGTGTCCAGTGCATCACTAATGGAGATGATAAACTCACGTGATGGATGCATTGAACAGTGTCAGGTAACCCACAGCGGTGCTCAACAGACACTGATTCCCTTCTCTTTCCCCTCCTTTCCCCTCCTTCCCGCAAGAGCTCAACGTTTCTCCAGGGAAAACGTAAAACAAGGACTTGACGGGGAGGAGGGAAAATCAGCTCAATATATTAAAATTGTTAAAAAGCAAAGTGCGTTATCTATAAACTGTTCAATTCCCAGGTGAAAGACTCATTGTGGCTCATCAAATCCCCGAAATAAGAGGAAACCTCTGGGTGCCAGGTATCAGTAGAAAAAATTCCAAAGCTTATGAGAGGGCCCTTCGGTTATCTCGGCTTACTCTCAATTAAGAAATCTTAAATTCCCATTAGTGATAACAGTCCAGCTGCCCTTGCTGCACAGAATAAATGGGTGTGTTCCTTTTTACAATACTGAAAGGATCATTGTTTTCAACAGGCTGAATTAATTAATACTAACACATTTCAAAAAGCAAACACTAATAGCCAGTGTAGCATGTTCTGTGTCGCTCTGGTCACTGAATAGGTAAGGGAAGCCCAGACTGTATTCAGGGGATATTTCAAAGGAACTTCCGCAGGAGGTCTTCAGAGGTACCAAGTTCTGCATCAGGGTCTCGATCGATGGTCCTATCCCTGCATGACAAGGAAGTGACACCCACATAGCCTCGGGACTCAAAGTGCTCTCCCAGGAGCAGCATGGGCATCACTGAGAGCTCGTCTGAGATGCAGAAGCCCAGGCCCCACCCGGACCTTCTGAGTCAGAATCCACACGAGCCTGAGAACACTGCTCCACACTGGGGGCTCCGAGGAGAGAAACCCGTGAAAAGGAGGGAGAATGTCCTGTCCTGCTCAGTGGCCTCACGCTGCAGCAGTGCTCTGGTTCCATCACTGCTGTGCTGGGAATCTGCCCGCTAACGAAGGCCTCCCCGAGGTCCTCTGAGACTGCTGGAGCTGGCTTCCTTCACTGTGACCCTTGAAAAGCATCCAGAGCTCCTACTCTTGAGAGCAGGTGTGTGAGAAGCAACACCGTCTCCCACAAAGCTCACAAATAATTAATCCCGGAAAGGAGTAAGGTGGTCTCGGGAGTGAACCACGCCCCTGAGAGCTGGGGGTACGGGTCTATAGGGCTGCTCCAGCCCTTGCCCCTCAAGAAAGTGGAGTTAAGCCAGAACCGTGCTTCTAATCATAACCCCTTCACACTGTAGAGGAACGAGAGGGGCTGACAGGTGAGGATACTGAGATCACTGTCATCTAGTGAAAAAGAAAGGGCTGTGGGGTCAGACAGGCCCAGGCGGGACACCAGCTCCACCTCTACTCAGTGGGGGCCATGGGCTTGTTTCTCGAATTCCTCCCTGAGCCTCAGTTCCCTTATCTATAAAAGGGAAATTATCCCCTCCACCGTAGAGTTACGCACTAACTCACTCATCGGTTATTTACTGGTTGCCTACTGTATGCTAGGAGCTGAGGATACAAACCGAACCGACAGCTCAGAGGGCCCTGGGTAGGCAGTCAGGTCAACAGGCAGCCTCAATGGAAGGCAGCACCGATTGTGACAGGAAGCTTGAGATGCCACAGTCTTCCCTGTAAGGGGCACCTGATATGCCCTGGTTGTGGGGTGGGGGAACGGGGGGGCCGTCAGGCAGGGCGACCTGAAAAGTAGCTACCTGGGGACTGATGCTAGAAGAGGAATTAATCAGGTGAACAGGGAAGGAGGGGCAGGAGAAGAAAGAGAGAGCAAGGAAGAGCAAGGAAGGAGGCATAAGAAAGCAAGGGGCAGATAACGAATAAAAGAGCTCATAAACCACATTTAGGGGCTTGGACTTCATCCTGAGGACAGTGGGACCCAGGGAAGGGTTTTAAGGTTTTAAACAGTGACACCACACAACAGCTTTGCATTTTAGAAGGGGTAGTCAGTCGAGCATCAAATGCTGCACAGCCAGCCCTCAGTAGATGTTCGTTTCCTTTCCTTTTCTCTCTCCAGCTAGACAGAGCTAACAGCATTTCAAATCCATTATGAAATCAACCCTAAAGAACAATGCCCTCCTCCTTCTATCAGCAAAGCCAGATCACACACCCAGTGGCTGTTCCATAGAGAGCAGTCGACTGGAGGGGTGAATCTGCTCTTCCTTCTCAATGGTGCAAGACTAACAATCAGAACTGTCTATTTTACTAACTGAAACGTGACCACACAGACAGGGCTGTGCTATGTGATTCCAGGAACCCAAGTAATTCCTTTATTACCAATTTCCAGTTTTCAAGTCTCATGTTTCAAATTCTCTGATGCTTATTTCCTGCATTTGATTACGTTATAAACCACACTGTGACTCTACTGGGATTTAAAAGCCACTAAGTGCAAAATTTCTCTTGGGAGTCACTAGAAAGCAGTTATAAAAGAATTTAGAACTCTATCAAAGGAAAGGTGGAGGAATTTCTAAATACCAAAATAACTTGTCGTCTATTATGTAATAAAACACCATTTATCACTACAATACTTTATTTTTTCTTCTATATCCTCTCCTGCCAAGAGACTACTGCCTCATGAGCAGTGGAAGTAATAACACTTGCGGGTTTTTTGGTAGAATTCTCTATTTTGTGAATTTTCCATAATCACAAAACAATAATGTATCTAGGTAGAACTCATTATTTATACATAACTTATTTCATTTCATTTCAGCTTTGGGATAAAATATTTTGTTGACCAGATCAAAATGAGAGGAAACTACTTACTTGAGTCTTATGATTTGTAAAGGACCCATAAATAAGATTATTTTTAGATGCTATTACAACATACATTATGATTTTTCATTAGCATGGATTTTTTCATTTATATATCATAATAAAGTCATCATATACTAGGTCTCACTCACCTGGGCATCTTGTTCAACCTGCGCTTCATCAATTCCAGCATCAGGGTCTCTGTTAGCCTATAAGAGGTGACATGTCATGTTACTGAATTACACAAGCATTTTCATTCAAAAGGAAAAATGGTTCCACCTGATGGTTATGCACATAAAGCTGTTCCTCTTAGGAATAATGTGCTTTTATTAAGATCATTATCAATCCTCCTATACTTCACATTATCACACGGCACCATCCAAAATCAATCTGACCCTCTTGATTTTAAATTCTACGAATAAAAGAGCATAGTGATATTCCAAAAAGTACGAGTTAGCTATTAAGAGTTTAGGTCAGATATTCTGAAACACAAACACATACCACACACCAGACACTAGACACTAGAATCAAACAAGAACCAGAAACGATTAAAAGAATTTTAAGTGACCTTACTTAACTAGATTCAGACCAGTCCAGCTTCAGACTTTTAATCAAACTATAAATAGCCTCCACCCGATACCTGAAGGAGAACCACCAGCATCCTCTGGTAGAAGCCTGAAGTATCCGCCACCACGTCGTCTTCCAAGTTTGAGCCATATTCTGCAAGAGAATAATTTCATACTTACGTACAGCTTCTTTCAACTGGAAAAAGACACCTTACCTCATTAATCAAACGGGAGAGACATGAAGGAAGAAATATCACATTAGCATAAATGTTCTCTCCTCCGTCTCTGAGTTCTGAGTGCTCTGAAGACTAAAGGCAAATGCTTTAAGTGAGTGGCTGGACAAAAACAAACTAAAGTCTCCCAAAAGCACTCGATTCAACCCTAAATCCTGACTCAGCCTTTCAGAAACGCTCTCAACCAATGTACTTGTTAATCTGTAGACAGAGGATGGTATTGGAAAGCCTTTAAAGTGCAATCAATCCTAATTCCAAACTTTGTTTGGCTTTCTTTCAAATGTTGTACGTGATTAGTTTCCAGAGGTTTTCCGTCCTCTAAGATTCTGAGTTTTCTTTCTTCAGGCACGGCTATTCCTTCCCCTAGCAAGATATTTTTTCTCTGCAGCAAATAAAGTTAACTCTGAGAGACAGCAATGATATTTTAAAAATTGCCCCTCCCCACCTCTACTTCCAGTTATTCAACATAATTCCATAGGAAAGAGGGGAAGTGGGATCTACAAGCCCTTTCACTAACTCTCAAACAGCTGCTACCGAAGGAAAGCAGGTATTCCTCTAAGACATTTAAATATTTAATCATTATTGAAAGCAAATAAACTTTAAAAGCTCAAAACTTATATTTTAAAAGGTCTAAAAGAGTTACATGTTTATTTTAACCAGTTACCGAAATATAAAACCTTGAAGGAATCCTTTATTCCTTCCTCCACTCCAACTCCTACACATAATCAACCATCAAATCCTCTCGAATATTTCTCCCCTCTCTGATTTATCCCCTCACACCTCCCACCACCCACGCTGGGCCCTAACTTCCTAGCTTACCTCCCCACACACAGCTACCTCATCAGTCTCTTGATTCAAATCTCCTTCCTTCCTCCATTGTGCCTTCAATACTCCACTGCCTGTTCAGGCACTTACCATACCTTTGAATCAAGTCCAAACTTCTAATCCAGTCACGCAAAACCATCTCTAACATAGCCTAACTGTTTATTCAATTTCTCTCCGGAAATGGACATGCCCATATTCTCCACTACAGTCAGGTTCTCTCTGTTCTCTCAATATACTTTTCTCACTCCAGTCTCCAGGCCATTGCACATAGCAACCAAAATGCCAAAAATGCCTTCTTCACTTACCCAAAACCCACCTAATCTTGAAACCCTGTCTGATTGCACCATGAAGCCTCTCCTAACTTCCAAAGCCACAATGACCTCTCTCCTCCAAATGAATTCTCACATTAAACATTTTTGGTATTTGACTTTAGTTTGGATTTTACTATCCTTTAACTACTGCACTTATTTCTAAGTCATGTCACACACCTAAAAGGATTGCAAACTCCTTGAAGGACAGGAAGAATGTTATGCCATCTTTTGTTTCTTTCATGACAGCCAGTACACTGCCAGACACACAGCTAGAGCACAATCACACAACTGAGAAGGATGGGCCATCTGTGGTTATTATACCCTGGCAGGGGGCACTCCATCTGTCATCCAGCAGCACAAACGCTCGCTCACCAATGTCAACATCCCTACAGAGAGATCTCTGAATATCACATCAAATAAAACTCAAAGGTGACCACCTGCAGTCGAGATACATGTGTCACCTCTGCCTTAGCGGTTGGGACCAGTCCAACTACAAAAAGAGAAGCAGAACGGGAGATCCAGCACTTTGGAAAGCTAATTATGTAGTTGCTGTCAATTCCACGCTGTTCTGACTTACATCATTTCTAAGATTAATAAACAAATGCCAAGAAAGGAACCCATTTTCCTGGCTAAAGGCTTGGAGGTCTGTTGATTGAGCTGACAACGTGGATGGTCTGGCCCTCCTCGGTCAGGTGGGGAAAGAGTCTGTTACAGAAAATCTAACAACAAAGGAACTACACTCTGACTTGACTTTTTATGTCATTTTCTTGGTTCCATTCACAGGATATGCTTCAGATTGAAATATAGATTTTTTCACAAAAAAAAGTCATACCAAAAAGAAAAATCAAACTGCAGAGTACTCAAGCACTGCCATTAGCTAAAACAACACACATTTACTGCAACAATTTTATCAACTCTGATTTGGACAAGGTTTCTTCTCCCAGATTCCAAAAGGCCCTTTTAGATAATTCTCAACTTCTACTAACATAGAACTGTAACTTCTATTAAAATACAACCAAATTTTTCTAAGGAAGAAAACACACTTCCATCTTAAAGTAAAAGAAAGACAACCTCTATAGCCCTACCCTGCTAGCAAATCCTATGTCAAGCACCCTCCATCTTCATCGGAAGCCTCTTATAAATACTAAAACAGTTACAGGTCTATTAAAAGGCAGTCTTTTCCTCCCTGAAGGAGAAACCTAGCCTGAATCATTGCCTATTCATTCATTCATTCATTCAGCAGTCCAGTATGGGCTGCCCCTGCAACTATGAAGATCTGCACTCACTCAGAGAAATGAAAAAGCGGCCCTGGAGACGAAGGGGAAATAGAATCCAAAACATTTACCTTCTTCATAAACTTGTTTTATGGCTCTCAGTTCTGCAGGTGTCCTTGAAGCAATAATTTCTGTCAGTACTTTTTCATTAGTCCCAGCTCCCTGTTTAGAGATTTTTAATAGAGAAAACGTCAATAAAATTTAAAAAGAGTCATTTTCCGAAAATAGATGTTACCCAAATAGCATAATTATACAAATATTATCCAACAATATAGTCACTCGTTTGTATACCAGTTCTATTAGTTACAGAAATAAAAAATTTCAAGTTAATTTTCTCTCCAAAGACAATTTTATCCTTTTTTGTCTAATGAAAAACAATGTTTATTGTATGTCTATGTGTGTAATATGACATAAAACACTGTATAAATTTGTAATTTTATCATTTTAATTCTAAAGAGTTTAAAAGTAAAACAATTTAATGAAATAATAAAAAAGGCTGAAATGGTAAAAATGAAAACTTTACACAAGTTCATATGGAAAAGCACTGATACTTAAACAATCTGTACCTCAAAACATAAACCCTGCCCCCAAGTTAAGTTCTCTATGGATCCACAGGGAAATTCCGCACCAAGGGTAACAATAAATATAGCATCATTTGATTACTGGGAATTGGATCAGTATAAAGGAATTGAGGCTTGCTTTCTGGATTTCTCAAAAATTATTTTAGTTGGTTTTCCTTTTTCCGATTAGTGAAGTCCTATCTACATCGTCGAGTTAGAACAGACAAGCAATGATATAGCTGAACTTCATTTTAAAAGACAGCATATTTAAGCCTTATTCTTTTTATATTTCTGTTTCTTTCCCAAAAACCAAATACTGAAAAACCTAGGTTTATGCTCTGGCAAAATTTCAGCTACTGCTGACATTTCAGAAGCACTCCGCAAAAACACCCTTTTTTCAATAAACTAAGATTTTGTTTATTCCAAAAGAAACACTGTAGGAAAATGAAGAGAATAGCATAGAAACGCTCCTAACTTAGTAAACTCTCTTCTCCTTCACTGCGTAAGTAAGAACACCTGAGCCACAGCATCTCCTTGTTGTTAAATCTCAGTCCACCCATTGAAAATCTAACCTCCACCAATTTCCCGTCCCATAAGTCTAAACAAATGTTTCAGTGTAGTCACATTTATACAATATTCCAAACACCAGTAGAGGAAATATACATTTAGTTATTTGCTAACGAAATTATAACAAGTTTTCCAGTTACTTCATTTTAGTGTTTAGAAGTATAGAAAAGAAGGAAAGGGTATTCAAAAATCTTATCGAAAATTCTCTCTGAAGCTTTATTTTTTTTTTTTTTAAAGATTTTTTTATTTTTTCCTTTTTCTCCCCAAAGCCCCCCGGTACATAGTTGTGTAGCCCCCCGGTACATAGTTGTGTATTCTTCGCTGTGGGTTCCTCTAGTTGTGGCATGTGGGACGCTGCCTCAGCGTGGTCTGACGAGCAGTGCCATGTCCGCGCCCAGGATTCGAACCGACGAAACACTGGGCCGCCTGCAGCGGAGCGCGCGAACTTAACCACTCGGCCACGGGGCCAGCCCCTGAAGCTTTATTTTTTAACCTAAAATGATCAACATTATTGTTCCTTAATCAGGCAACTTTCTATTTTAAAAGATAAAATACCTAACCTGTGACTTTTTTAAAATACATCTCAAAATTAGGAAAGAGACATGAAAACAAAATATTAAAAGCTGTAAAAACTAGTAAAATTTTAAATAGCCACTATTATTGAGTTAACAAAACAAAAAGATTAAATGACACACTTGCAATTTTCTCTCTCCTTTTCTTACTTCCTCCTACACAGTTTTGTCATCCAAGAAACCCTCACTGAAATAATTCAAATAATTTTTAATATAAAAAATAAGGTGAATTATCAACACAAAATAATAATATTCATGACAGGAGTGTTGCTGTACGCATCCTTTTACCTTAAGAGCATGCTTCAGTTCATAGGCATCATAAAGCCGAGAGGGTTTCATCAGAGCCACAATTAATTTTTCAAATTTTCCAGTCAGTTCTGATTTCAGGTCATCCAGAAGGTCCTAAACTCACAGAAAACACAAATTTGTTAACCAGGCAGAAATTTTTTTTTTTTTTAAAGATTTTATTTTTTCCTTTTTCTCCCCAAAGCCCCCAGTACATAGTTGTATATTCTTCGTTGGGGGTTCTTCTAGTTGTGGTATGTGGGACGCTGCCTCAGCGTGGTTTGATGAGCAGTGCCATGTCCGCGCCCAGGATTCGAACCAACGAAACACTGGGCCGCCTGCAGCGGAGCGCGCGAACTTAACCACTCGGCCACGGGGCCAGCCCCCAACCAGGCAGAAATTTTAAGGAGATTCTTCTTAAGTATGAATGGCAGCCCTTTGTCCTGATGAATTCTGTATGTTGCCATCTCCACGTAGAAACAAGGCACCCGAGCTACACAGACCCCATAGCTTTGAATAATGCACTTCTGACATCTGACCTAAGGCTTAAACTAAAGCAGAGCCACTTACGTGTCAAGGAATTTGTTTTTAAGAGATGTTTTTCTTAACTTCAACAGTTTAAAAAAACGAATACTTTAAAAGTGGGCTAAAAATATTTTATTTTTAAAATATTGTTGTGAGAAACATATATCTTGAAAAAATTTCCCCCCCGAAAAAAATCACAAATGCATTCTTACAAAGGACAAAATCTGGCCCATCATACCTAGACAGAACAATTTTTTCTTTTCTCTCAATATCTAGTAACATTCTAATACATAATGGATAATGTTCATGACTGTGCTCCCGGCTCCTGAGGGACGGCTGTGTACATAATTATGGAAAGAAAAGCAGTAATTCCTCTCCATTTCAGTTTCAGCACACCAGGCAAACAGAAATTATCCTTAAAATACTTTTTTCTTTTTCCTTTGCATTTGTTTCTCAATAAAATGATAAACAGAAATTTTCAGAACAAAACGACACTGGAGTTTTTCATGGATTCATTAATTCATTTAGTAACAAACAATTTTTACTTTGAATTGTTAATCAAATAAAAGCATTTAAATCAATCAATGAAAAACTCATTGATTAAAACACCATTCCAAAAGGAACCAAGACTGTGACTGCGTCATAACAAAACATATTGTGATACAGGTTTGCACCTATACGAGGGGACAACAAAACAATCCTGAGTGGGAAGCACAGAGGAAAAGAAGAGGGGCAGTCACCACCAAGCGGCCTTTTGGCACCTCTACAGCACAGCAAAAAAACCAATAATGTGAGGACAAGTTGGGCAGTATTGTATACCAACAGCTGATAATTAAGAAACTGGGGGGGAGAAAAAAAAGAAGAGGAAGAAAGTCAGAATCATAAAATAAATGATGTTTACGAAAGAACATTAGTAGATTTCAAACTAGTCTAAAACCTACAGCTGCTCTCACATTCCACCTGGGGATGAAGTGCGGTCTTACCCTGCCAAACAGAGTTTTAAAAGCCACAGCGATTTCCTGGCGCTGAGCATTACTTCGGGATGTCAGCAGCGTCAGGATGCTCTCCTCATCCGTGCCTGCAATTTACGTTCAAACGATTACATCTCAGCATCCACATGCCCACTATCCCAATAACCTTTGTAACCAGCTCCCCAGTCACTTTAATTCCATACTTCACAAAACGTATTTTATATATTTCATTAAGTAATTTATTGAACTATAAAATTTACAATACGTAAAATGTCATCTTATTTCCAATATATACTACCCCTTATTCCTGACACATTGTGAAGTCGGCACAAAAATACTCCTGACTTTTTAAAAACTGAGCGCACCTAGCTTTTCTTGCAACAGATAGTTACTCAAATAACAGCTATTCACAAGGCGCAAAGTGCTGGGTGTTGCAAGGGATTGAGAGAGGAGAAAGATACAGACCGTGGTTTCAGGTTACACACAATTTAGAGGAAAAAATATAAGGACACACAAATAATGTGAGCTAGGGGAGAACGTGAGGAGTGCTCAGGAGAGGCCCAGGGGTTAAACGGGGTTCACAGGAGGTTGTCTTAGCTGACAAGAGGTGGAAGGGAGTTTTGGGAAAAGCTCCACATAGAAGGTGACACCAAAACAGTCTTGAAGGATTTTGATAGGCACTGATGTAAGGAAGAAGGACAGGCTTTAGAATGCAGGAAAAGCTCAGTATTAGAAAAATACAGGGCTTTCATGAAGAGCAGATGGTCCAGCATGGCTGGATCAGAGACCAAGGCAATCTGTAATGTGAGCCCAGGCCCACAAGGTGGGCGGGGAAACCAGAGAAGGCCTTGCAAGGCCAGAGGGCCTGCACCTACTCCTGCTCCAAGAGGAAATCTCACAGGACATTTGGAATTGAGAGTGACTCGACACAGCCAAGTCTGAGGAAGGTGGATCCCTACCCATGGACACTAGTGCAGAAGGAGGCTGAGGACAGGGGCATCGGCTATCTGTGGAAATCCTCGAGATGAGACTTTTTCAATGGCTAGAAAGAGAAGACAGTGGAATGAAAGAGACTTGCAGAACTGAACATCTGACTGGGCACAGGGAACAAAGAGCTGCAGAGCTGAGCACTTGGCAACGTCCGCTCATCTACACAGTCAGCCAGCATACAGGAAAAGCTGAGAAGCACAGAGGCCGAATGTAACTTCCTGTTCAGTCTATGTGCCTGAGCACTGGATGGTCAGTCATATTATTCTGTTATCTTAATCAACATCTATCTTTTCTCTTTCTGTGCATTTCAGATCAAAATGTTCTAAAATTACTCTTACTGTAAATCAATGATTTGTTTGTTCCGAAAAACAAATGCCACATTTTTTTAGAACAAAAAAGGCTTGTATTCACCCAGGCCTTTCATGGCCTTCCGAAGAACTTCCGCATCAGCCCGCTCATCAAATCCAGGGAAGTCAGTCACGGTGCCTTTGAGAACCTGAGACAGGAAACACAGTGACATTATTCACAGCATGACTAATGCGATGAAGCAAATAACATAAACAGCAAGCCACTCACTGTGTATCATGTTCCGTCTTTAAATAAATTTACCATTTTATAAGATCTATAACCCCATTTGAAGTGTGAAGCATGGATGAGAAGGACCAATTCAGCTCCTGAGCCACCCTGGCCCACCTGTAGTATCATTAGTGGGAAGGTTGGCTCCCGAGGTCCTGTTCCCTTGGGCATCGCCCCCAGGGGTCCAGCTCCACCAACACCTCTTGATTCATGGAGCGCATTTCCTTGCAGGCTTCTTTCCCATTAGGAATCACTTTGATCTAGGAGCATGCTGAGCCTGCATGAAAACTTGATGGCCCACCCTAGGCATTGAACCCTGAGCAAAACTCTTCTTACACAACTGCCATCTAGTCCTGTCTCTTTATATTTACTTAGGGATTTTAAGATAACCTGGCAAAGCATGAAAAGATATTTGGTAGTTCACGTGCCAGAAGAATACAAATCTTTGAATTTAGAACTTTATAAGGGTATATTGGAAGATATTTTTATAAAGTTTCCTGTTACCCATTATTTTATCATATACAGTGCTTTTTTTTAAATTTTTTTAAATTTTTTTTTTGAGGAAGATTTGCCCTGAGCTAAGGGCTGCCAATCCTCCTCTTTTTGCCAAGGAAGGCGGGCCTTGAGCTAACATCTGTGCCCATCTTCCTCTACTTTATATGTGGGACGCCTACCACAGCATGGCTTGTCAAGCAGTGCCACGTCCACACCCAGGATCCAAACCAGCGAACCCCAGGCCACCAAAGTGGAACATGTGTGCTTAACCGATGCGCCACCGGGCCAGCCCCTCAGATACAGTGCTTTTAATCATCAAAATACATTAATGCTTCTCAAAAAAACTGTAATATCATTATCTCTTCAGAATCAGAAGGCTTTACCGGTACTGAGTCATGAATTTTTATATTATAATAAAGAGAGGCTCCAAGCATTTACTTTTACCAATAAATGTTTTTGAAGTCCTTCAAAACTCCTGCTAAGGTTCCATCTAAAACCAAGGAACAACAGCTCTAAGGGGGAGGGGTTCACAATACCTGTCTGCTTCACAATCATGTGTGTTTTATTATGAATGTGTGGAAGCACAACCACCTACAAGGAAAAGAACTTCCCTTTCATCTCAGCCTCCAATTACTGCATTTGCCAATAATATCATAATACCAACCCAATAAAAAAAGGTGACGACAGAGAGAGAGAGCCATGGGGAAGAATTTCCATGGTCACAGAGCCAAAGGCCAGCTCTCTTCAGTGGCACTAAATTATGCCTCCTGAGAAAGTAGCACTCATGGATCCAGGAGACAGTGACAAAGACTGTCTCCTTGACCAAACTTTAGACAGGTTCTTCTGAGCCAACTTTTCAACTAGGTCTCGTCCTCAGCCTGCCTAGCTCAGTTGTAGCAAGAATCCTAAGTCAGTTTAGGGAGGAATCCCCTAACCCTTGATAACTGACTGAGTTCCTCTTCTCCCATCTCTAATGTATGAGTCCACGGGCTACCTTCAGCAAGAAACATATTAGGCCAGCTTAGCAAGAATCTCCCTACCCTTGATGTCTCCTCTTAGTAACTTTCCACCCACTGACCTCCTCCCCCTGTTTGTTGGCTGCAAATCCCCAGCAGTGTTTGCTATATTCAGACTTGAACCCAACCTCTCTTCCCCATTGTAATGGTCATGACCCCTACTGCAACAGTCTTGAAGAAAATCTTCCCTACCATTTGAACAAGCATCAGAATACTTTTTTCTTTAACAGTTGTCTCTCCTCTTATTCAGGAAAGACGGAAGACTCTTCTTTCCTCCGAACAAAGAGTCAGCCATGAGAGAACCTACAGGAAAACCTCAGTGTTGTGATTACGAGGCCAAAAGAACACAATCCAAGAGGAGGGGTGCTTCTCAGTTTGGTCTCCCAGATTGACTTGTAGCAGCTTTCATTCCCTCTGTCCCTGAGCTAAACAAAGGAGTGTGGCCAACTCAGAAAAGGAGAGGGAGGGTAGGGTTTCGCTCCCACTGATTTCATGGGAAAGGTCATGAAACTAAGCCAGAGCTCTTCATTCTACCAAGTAGAAAATCCACCCACAGCCAGGCTAGTCTCCATTTCCACCCTATTTACAAAAAATACAGATGCATAAAGACCAACAAATTCCTTTCTATTAGTCCTATAGCTTGAGCCATATGAAACTGATGGTTGAATACTGGCAATTTCATATGGTTCAACATAATTAAAAGGATCAATAGGTTGGGAAATAAATAAGACTTGAGAAGACAAACCTTCAAAATCAGCATGGCTTGGGAAAGCTATTTCTCTCAGGTCTAACTGCAGTTTCTATGTTTAGTGGGACTTCAAATGGCTTATAAAGATACTATCAATATCACTGTAAAAATGAATAAATACCCCAGGTTCTTGCAATGTGAGAACTTGGTACTGACAGATTACTTAGTTCACCTGGCTGTTTATTCATTCACTCAACAACCATTTTTTGAATGCCTTCCACGTGCCAAGTATTGTACTAATCACTAGGAAAACATCATGACCGAAAAGTCAAGAGGGATGGCAGGAATGTAAAGAATCAGTGGCGTAGGGCATACATACACAGAGGTCTGATCAGGGTGGTGTGAGCACATACAGGAGGGACTCGGTGAGAAGGGTGTAAAGAAAAGAAATCAGAAATACCTCCCAAAAATGTCTTAAATGATGCCTGTGATTTTGCCAGGCAGGTTCATGAAAGTAAAGAAGTGCAGGAAGTTATTTCAGCATGCACACACACATGGAATAAAACAATCTAGCACTTTGGACAAAGGGTTAAGTATTTCAACAGACTGGAACAAGCAGTAGGTTGGAGAGAAAAACAAATAAGGGGAAGGTCAAGGAGAGGGGTGAGGCGGGGCTCGAAAGCCACGCGAGGAAGAAGAGACTTCACGCCGCAGGCAACGGCAAGCCCTCAGAGGACATTCACACAGGGAAGAACAAAGTCAACTCTGCACAGTGGCATTACCGGGGCAGCAGTGGAGGCAATGGCATGCACTGCGCAAGAGTGAAGACAGGAAGACTGTTGAAAAACTAAGAAGAAGAAGATGAAGACCTCATCTATGTCAGGCGCAGTGGAAATGGAAAGGAGAAGACACACGGAACGCGGTCAGGGCAGAAGGGAACCATGCAGGATGATTCCTTTTATGGATGAGGGACAGGCTGGCTGGTCTTGCCTTTCTTCACTGCAGCCATACTGGGAGAGAAGCAGGCTTGTCAGTAACCGGGGCACAGAGGTGGTAACTGGTGCCGTGTGAGGAGGCTATCAAGCAAGCCACTATTAATGGGGTGGAAAGAAGAGCCAGAGGAGCAGGGCAGGTCATCTACAATCAGAATGGCAGCTAACATCTGCTGAGGGCGGCAATGAGCCAGGCACCGTGCTCAGAGCTCCATAGGGATCATCACAGAGAAACCCCATTTTACAGATGAAGAAACACACTGGCTTGGAGAGGTCTGGCCAATTTCCCAAGCGACCAGAAAGCAAGCAGCAAAGCTGGGACTTGAACACAGGCCATTGGGACAGAGGGCTCTTAACCACAATGCTCATAGCCTCCCAAAAGTAAAAAGAAAATCCAAAGAGGATGATGGCGTGGAAGCCAAAGGATAAAGACCTTCCAAGAGGAAAGGAAGAAAAGGTGGTGTGCAGTACCACAGGGAAGTCAAGTAAGAGGGAAGACCAAAAACGGTCCACTGGATTTGGCAACTCGGAGGTCTTCAGTGGCAGAAAAAGCCTAATTGTAGGGCACTAAAGGATGAATGGAGCGCATGGCCGTGTACTCGCATTTTACAAATGACAGTTTTTTTAAAACATGATTTTAAAAACACACTTTATCCAGTTTACAGGCTGTGAAGATGTTGCCAGTAGATGGAGAAGTTAAAAACAAAGGAGAGGTTAAGAACAGAAAAGACAAGAGATTCGCCTTCAAAAGAAGAGCCATCTGACCCCTGAGACTGAACGAAATGATGTGAAAGATGGAAGGAAGAGAAGGATCCTAAGAATCTCAGCTACTAACTAAGAAGAAATAACCACTGGTTGTATTTTTGAGAGCTTTCCAGAAACTGGGACGCACTTTTGCTACACTGCATGTGATCAGAGTCATGGTCAGAGCTAGCAAAGCCACATAACGGTCTTAGGGGACCAGACGTGACTCACAGACATGAATCATCAGGGCAGAACCCTTGTTTGGACATCCTGTCCAAACCTCATCCTTCACCACACAAAGCCGTGTACTCTGGGCAATTGTGACTGGAGATGACTCATACAGGAGGGCTTCCCCTGCTTCCTGTGGCTCCCAGTGGCCTCAAGTTAAACTCTCACACCTCATCCAGGTTAATTCCACCTACAAGGAGGTACTGCTCCCTTCCCCCAGCCTCAGTCCATCCTTGTTCCCTTATCCCCTGCCACCAATGCCTTACCAGGGGAATTATCATCTATTCTCAGACAATAGGGGGCCCAACATATAATTCACTCTTCTCTCACCTTCAAAGTTATCCATTCTTCTGGCTCTATAATTTTGTAGGCTTTTTCTGTTTGTTTGTTTGCTCTAAATGAAAACGTTCTTTTCCTTCAAGGACTAGGTATGCCAAAATAAAATGAAACCAAAAATAAGTGAAGGGTTGCTTGTCTACACACAGAATTAAAAACATAGGAAAATAATACAGAGATAACTTCAAATTTAAAGATGAGAAAGCATTTGACCGTCTGCAACACTTTAAACTGAAGCTTTCCTGAAGACACAGAGGAGAACTAATTTTTTTAATTTGTCTGCCAGTTCAATGAAATCTATATTAATCAAACATCTACCCAATGTCCCACACAATACTAATCAGGAGCTAGAGATCATGAAGCAAACTACTATAGCTGAGCAACTGCTAAGCAGCTGTACGGTGATTTTTAAGTATGGTTTTTCTAAGGCTCAAGTTTTGCAAAAAGCCCTCTGGGGTCACCAGGAAAGGTGGACGGGGGGAGGCCAACTCTGTCCATTTGACAGAGTTCTGCCCACCCCCTCCAGTCAGAGCAGTTCAGGTCTTACCTGATGGACACAGTACAGGCCCATTAACATTTCCTATGATAATGGGCCCCGCTGACGAGCAAAGAAGAAAAAACCTGAAAATCACGTACTAAGAAAGAAGTGAGAGAAAAGAGAGAAAATCATGTCAGTGTGACATGATTGTGATTTGCGCTGCAAAGTAAAATAAAAATCAGAAAGGGGTCGGCCCCATGGCTGAGTGGTTGAGTTCGCGTGTTCCGCTTCAGCAGCCTAGGGTTCACCGGTTCAGATTCTGGGTGCAGACCTACACACCACTCATCCAGCCATGCTGTGGTGGCATCCCACACAGAAGAACTAGAATGACCTACAACTAGGATATACAACTATGTACTAGGTCTTTAGGGAGGAAAAAAAAAAAAAGAGGAAGATTGGCAACAGACGTTAGCTCAGGGCCAATCCAAAAGAAAAAGAAAAATCAGAAAAAAGCTAGAAGCTCCGACAGGACTGACAAATACATAGAATCAGATCTCAAGCCCTAGTCCTCACCCTTGCTCCAATCCCATCAAAAAAGTGGAAGTTAGAGTTCAAAGCCTTAAAATTGAATTGGCTAGAACTATTGCTTAGTTTTGCATAACTTCCTGTCCCTTTCATGTTCCTTCTTATTTTTGCTTCTTTCCATTTTGTCTGATTATCCTACCTTTCAGCTCTTTCTTAAAATCAAGTGTAAGGGAAAAAAGCATCACTATAAAATAGCTTAAGTCACTGCAGAGTGGCAGAAAAGAAGTTTTTGATAACTTAACAAAATAAAGATTTTGTCAATATGATTTAGCTTTTTCTTGTTTCTTTAATTCTCCTATGGTGACCTCCCTGTCACTATAAGAATGTCTCCCCTTGGCAAATACCAATAAAACGCAAAGTTAAACTGCCCATGAATAACAGCGATACCTTGAGTCAGTTACAGGGCGATCGCCTGACCCTCCACTGACTACACATAGGGGCCGAGGGCTATTCTACCTAACCGTTCAACCAGGCATTCTGGGAACTGCACTTGAAACCTATCTCGCTGATCAATTCATTCACACCAATGCTTCAGAAAACAACCAAGTTTATAGATTTCTCATATTAGAGAAGCGTGCGCATGAATTCACAACCTTATTTCGTTTTGTATCCAGACAAGGTGCAGAAATCTGATGAACACGGCTGGTCCTACACAAAGGTAGGAAAAAAGTTAACTTCAACTAAATCTTATTTAGTTGTAGGAAGAGATGGATAATACATAAACAAATGGATGACCTCTAGAGATGAAAGAGGATTTAAAGATCATATATACCCTGCTGTTTACTAGATAGCACCACCTAAACATTTTGGAAGGAACTCAAATTCAACAAATCCACCACTAACTCTGTCTTTCCCCCTGCCTCAAACCTGCATTCCCTTCTCAAAGAAAAACACCATCAACCATGAAGTCAAGCAAGCCAGTCACCTTGACCCTGACATGACCCTTCACCTCCAACTACCCACTCATCAATCGAATTTGCCCATTCTCTTCTACAGTCCCTTCCTGTCTAAAGTCCCAGCCACTGTCTAGTTTAAGACCCTGAGATTTCACTGATATTACAGCAACAGATTCTGATGTGGTCTTTCAATACACAGCTTTCCTCTTCTCCTCTCCCTCAACCCCTGCACCGCCACCCCACCTCCCTACCCACAAATGCAACATCACATTGGCACCAGAGTGATCTCTGTTAAATACAAATATGACCATGGCACACCCCAACTTACAACTTCTTAACAGCACTCCATTACCTACGAAATGGTTCATATTCTTTAGCTCTGGCTCCTTGTGTGCCTTTCTAGAATTGCTTTCCAAGACAGGGCTCCATCTCCCCACTTGACTGCAGCTTCACTCCAGCAACACCAGACTGCCTGCAGCTCCTGGTCCTGCCAGACTCCTCTACAGCTCTGAGCATTTAACTCTGCTGCTGTCGCCTCTACACAGAACGCCTTCCCTCCTTTGTCCCATATGATCAATGTCAGCTAAGCAACCTCAATTTCCTCTTCTGTGAAACAGAAATAGTAATACTTAGTTCCAAAACTATATTGTGAGCACTAAACAATGCATACAAAGGACTTGGCAATGCATCTGTGATATCGATAAATCTTAGGCACAACTCAAAAGCTTCAGACATTCATGAATGGAAAGTAAAGAGAAGTTAGGAACTGGTGTCCAAAGAAATGACACCAACTGGAATACGCATTCCTTCCAATTAATGAATTGCTTATAGGTTTACACATTATATAAATTACTAAACTGAAAGGCTGGTTCCAAAAAACACTTAAAGCAAAGGACTTAGGAGCACTAATTAAAAAAAAAATCAACTGATGTGTCTGTGAAGTTTTAGAATAGTATACAGATTATACAAATAAAATTTATTTCAGAAATGGATCTATGATGTAAAAATATTGTTATTTTTCTACTACTTTGAAGAAAACCACAGACTGTCACCTCTAACTAGCTTGCCACCTGTGCAGCTCTTCCAAGGGGCACTAGATGCCAGACAAGGAAATTAATGTTGCTGAATGCCAATGAACTGCACAGTGGCTTGCAAAGCAGCCACGCAGTTTTGGATCTGGGTCTTTCTCAGCATCCAAAATGAAGACAAGTGTCAAAGGAATCAGAAACTGCGAGAGACTAACCCGAAGCAGCACAGGCCATGGGTAACAGCTAACCCTGATCTAAGATCCCAAGAAAGAATCATCTCTACGGAGAGATTTGACCTTAAAGTGAACGGCATGAAAAGATGCAATCAATACCCAGCCAACTCCTCAGGAATGGACCTCATCTCAGATTTACTCATTTACATTGATTCTGCTTGTTCCGCACAGGGCCTTTGTAAGTTACAAAGCACAATGATTTCCAGCCAACCAAAAAAACTTCTAACCTAACCTTGTACAGTTTAAATACATATCAGGGAAATAACTCTGATGTTCACGAAGTTTCTAGTGAAAAGTTATGAAGACTGATTTTGCCTTCATGACATTCCTATTGCCCTGAATATATTAATTCGTTATAAACTACATTATAAATAAAGTTCAGAATGCCCAGAATCTAATTTTTTAAAGTTTCATTATCTTAAAGAAAACTAAAGATACAAAAGCCTTAAATTGAAATAAAATAAATGGATCATTCATCCATGAAATACAGCCAACTCTTGATTTTTCCAAACCAAAGAATACACAAGTACAGAATGTACTTTTAAGTAATTAAATAAAATAAATTAAAATATCTATGAGCCAATTTGGCTCTAGCTAAACAGTGAGATAAAAAAACCTACATGAGCCAGTTAAGCAATAAGAAAGAAATAGGCTGGGACCCAATTTAAGAAATCTAACCCAAAATATTGTAAGTCAGATTGAGGATCTGCATATACAATAACTGACTCCTGGACTCTTGCAGCTGTTATAGGTAGAGTGGTCCCAACATTAACTAAAAATAAACAACGCTGGTATGGAAGATAGAATTCATAAACATGAAGAATTACTGCTGTGGGAGGCTACAATTTCACTTTTTAATATCTAAGTCATTAATATTTAACAGTACATTTTAAATTGCCAAAACGTGCACCTCTAAGACTCAGGCATCTGATTCCATTACGGTGCAGATGGCTATGGAGTGGATGTCTCTGGTCCCCAAACAACAGGCCAGCAACAGGCACTACCATAGAAACCGTTTGAAAACAAACACTGACGCTGCTTCAGCTTTCCTACAATTACACTGGAGTCCAGGGGAAATTTTAGACAATAAAAGGGCAATTCCATAATGTGGGCATTGTGTACACCATCAAAAGGTAAGCATAAAGACAATAAAACTATCTTAACATTAAATATTTTAACAAAGTATTTTACTTCTATGGTTTCCAAAGATAACTAATCACAAACCTAGTGCAAAGTTCAGCACTGTGCCTTTCCTAACACTCCTGGTAACTTTTATGATGACTAAAGACTGCAGTTTTGATAAAAAAAAAAATCCTGGTGTAATACTGTGATAGAGATTATGTACATAATTTTAAAATGCAAGTCACCATTTTCCCAGGTTTTGTACATATAAGGGCCGTTGAACTACATATTTTCATTCTTTGAAATCGTCACAAGTGAAAAGACATGTTCATTTATGCTCTCTTGGATTGAGAGTTTCCATAATTAAAAGGAATTGACTGAAAAACTTCAGACATCGGGTAAACTTACAAAAAGATTTGAGAAACAGTCGAACGAGCAAGGATAAAGGGAATTATTCTTTGATGCTTGCTAAATCATCATTTATATCACCACACTAGTATATCAAGATAGGAAAAATAATTCTCAGGGAAGGAAAGTTAATTCCACATAAAAGTATCTTTTATACGGGGAAGAACCTAAACCAAAATTTCCACTGAAATGAGAATGGTTTATTGTAATATTTCTTAAGTGCAAAAGAGGAAGAATGAAAGCACTGTATAAATTTAATAAAGTTACCAACTCATCTTAATCTTCCCATTTTCTCTTGGAAAAGGCCATGAAACCTTATTCAATTTTGATAAGTCAATCTGATTAAAAAAAAAGTGAACTCTAAATGAGAGAGGGCATTGTTTAAACAGTTAAAACACTTGTTTAAAAAAATTTATCTGTACTCTGACAAACCAGGTAAATGGATGAGATTTGGAAAAATTAGTTTTGGGGTGGAGTTGTTAAGCACTGATATTTCATTCACAAAAGACTATCACACGGTCAATTTTTTTTTTTTTAAAGACTGGCTCTGAGCTAACATCTGTTGCCAATCTTCCTCTTTTTTTTCTTCTTCTCCCCAAAGCCCCCCCGGTACATAGTTGTATATTCTAGTTGTGAGTGCCTCTGGTCGTGCTATGTGGGACGCCGCCTCAGCAGGACCTGATGAGCGGTGCCGTGTCCGCGCCCAGGACCCGAACTGGCGAAACCCTGGGCCGCCAAGCAGAGCGCGTGAACTTAACCACTCGGCCTCGGGCCGGCCTACACGGTCAATTTTTAAAGACTGCTATATAAATTAAACGATTTTCTCTTTCCCATATGGTGAATAAATGTTAAGAACAGCAAAGAGAGCCAATAATTAGGTAATCAACTTCTTAAACAATCTCAAGGCAAATTCAATTCAGAACTCGTTCCACGAGTTCATTACTTAAGAGAAGCAGCTCTTCTGTTTAATCTTTCGCATGAAAAGAAAAAAAAAATCAGTGCCGACGAAGAATAGTTCCTTTTAGTAAAATCAGGGCTGAGCAACCTGAAAAAGTTCCACTCGAGCTCCACCGCAAACAGCCAGTGCCCATCCAATGTATTAAAATACAGGAAACTTGGAGTAAAAACTAAAGGAAGCCAAAAAAAAAAAACACAGCGTTCGCCTCACGTGACCAAGACGAGCTGTTCCTGCTCTGGTTCTAATTTTAGCGGCCTCTGGATTTGGGGAAGGGCCCCTCTTACACATTCACTCAAGAGAGGGAGCGCGCCACCCCCGGCCACGTCACCGGCTGCAGCGGCCGAAGGGCGGCTCCACCGGGTCCGCGCGGGTCCCGGGGAAGAAGCAGGGACAGAGGAAAGGGGTTGGGGCGAGCAAAGGGGAAAGTGGAAAAGTGTAAGATCTCCCGAAGGCAGATTCAGTTGACTCCTAAACTTTTTTGGCTTTTAGACAAGTTCTAGGACTCCCTTGGTGCAGCTGACAAAGTTGGGAAATCCGAGCGCGCCGCGGGGTCGCCCGGCCTTACCTGTGCCATCGCGAATGCTCGGGTCGGGAGAAGGTGATGCACGACTGCAAGGGAACAGAGACAGCGCGGGGTTAGCGAGCCAGACCCGCGCGCCCCGCAGACCGGGGACAGCTCCCCGCCCGCGTCCGCGCGCCAGGCGCCCCCGACCCCCTCTCCGGAGGGAGCCCCCTCTCCAGGCTAGCGGGGCACTCACCCAGGCAGGAGGATCCAAGCGCCCGGAACCTCCCGGAGAGCGGCGGAGCGCGGGACGGCGGCGCGCTGGGCAGGGCAGGGATGCGGACGCGGGACGCTCCGGGCAGCGGCGCTCAGTCTGCTCCGAGCAGCGGAAACCCCGCCGGCCCCGCCCCGGCTCCCCGCCCGGGCTCAGTGCGCCTGCGCGGGGCGCGGCTTGTCCTCGTCCTTCCCGCAGCCCGGGTGGGGCCCGGCCGCTGCTGCGTTGGATCTGGAGGGGGCGCTGCTGCCGGAACCCCAGGGGACCGCGTGCTCCACGCGCAGCTGGGGGGCCGTGGGGTGCTGTCCCAGAGTCCCGGTTGGGGGTCACAGGGACCTCCCTTTTCTCTGTGGCCGCAGGAACGGTGGCCTCGCCCGGTGCGCGGACTCAGCGGGGCGTGGGCGTCTTTTTGGAAGACGAGACAAAGTCGCTGGGGCCGAGAACAGCGCGTCTTTGCCATGGTCTAGGAAAAGCTTGAGGCTTGGAGGACCATTTCCCAAGTTTGTTTTTAAGTGTGTGTGTGTGTTTTAAGTGTGAATGGTTGCTTCCTAGATGGCCCTTTCTTAACTGCATAGTCCTTTGGTAGCTTGCGTGGGGTATTTCAAACCCTCTGCCTGGGATCGATTTCTAGTTTCAAAACCGGTCTAGAACTTTACTATAACAGGTTTGAGCCATGTCCTATATTAGTTCGATATAAAATATATGAGCACCTGAGGCGGGGGCGGGGAGGGGGTTGCAGGGTATGGTACTAGGCTGGTGCAGAAGAAACCACGACAGCGCCCTTCTCAGACTTACTGGTGTGGGGGAGGGGAGGCACTAGGGCGGAGTGCCCGGGACAGGACAGAAGCTTGCAGTAGTAAGTTCCAAGAGTAAGACACAGTAAGATAAACTAGCAGAGGAGCAAAGTGCTGGGAGATGCAGGATAAGAGAGAAGAATCTAGTGTGCTTTGGAGAATAAAGAAGAGGTTTTGTCGTAAATTAAATGGAGAACTAATGTGGCTCTTTGTACAGAACTTTTCATTTGCTTTCCCATGTGAGCCACAAGCTTAATCAGGCCCTGACAAAGTCACAGCAGAGCGGTTGTTTACTGGGAAGGGGGCAAAACTGCAAAGTATGTGGAGCTCACACACCCGCCCCTCTCAGCTTGCCTTCCTTCTTCCTTGGGAGCCCCTTTTCAACCAGCCCAACACCTCATAGGGCCTCAGGTTCCCCACTGCAGCACCTCTTCCAGAGCATTCCTGACAGGCCTGTGTATCTGAAGGCAGCCCTTTCCTCTGCGTCTCTCTTCACTCATACTTTTCATGTTCTCTCCGCCCTACACCAAGAGTAGCTCCTTTTATCTGGCCTGGAGGATTCTTCTTCCAACACACATTCACTTGAACTCGTTTCTTCATTGCCTCTCTCACTTTCTACTCTCAGAGTACTGGAATTACACCAGACTTCAGAGATCCTATATTTAACAATCTTAATTTTATGATGCTCATCATGGGTTAATGACTTGCTCTGTGTCCTGCAGCTAGATAGTGATAGAACCAACGAATTATTAGACCCAGTGTCTTGGGTCTAATACCCTAGTTGGTATTGCTTTCACTTCCAGTTACAGTAGTCCCCCCCATCTGCGGGGGATACATCCCAAGACCCCCAGTGGATCCCTGAAACCATGGATAGTTCCAAACCCTATATATACTGCGATTTTCCTATACATACATACTTGAAGTGTGACAGCAAAACTAGCACAAATTTCTTTTTCCTTCTTCACAATTTCATAGATAGAAGATTCGTTCTTACCATACATTTCAGCAACCTCAGCATACAATTTTTTTCCTTTCCTATTAAGTCAAGAACTTTCACCTTTTCACTTAAAGGAAGCACTTTACGGCATCTCTTTGGCATATCCAAATTGCCAGCATCACTAGTCTTGCTTTTGGGGGCCATTATTAAGTAAATTAAGGGTTACTTGAACACAGGCAGTGTGATAAGTGACAGTCAATCTGATAACCTAGGGGGCTACTAAGTGACTAACAGGCAGGTAGCAGATACAGCTCGCATGGATCCGCTGGACAAAGGAATGATTCATGTCCCAGGTGGGATGGAGAGACATTTCATCACACTACTCAGAATGGTGCACAATTTAAAACTTATGAATTGTTTATTTCTGGAATTTTCCATTTAATATTTTTGGACCACAGTTGACCACAGGTAACTGAAACCACAGAAAGCAAAACCAAGGATAAGGGGGGAGTACAGTACATGATTTATTCAGTTCCTAGTCTGGGCCGGGCACAGTTCTAAGTGCTGAAGATAGGATAACACAGTAAACAAAACAAAGTCCCTGCTCTCATAGGTCATACCTTCTGGTGGAGGAGAAAGACAATAAACAAATATGTCCAGTATGACGTGTGCTATAAGGAAAATAAAGCAGGGCTAGCAGATGGGGGTGAGGCTACTATTTTGCAAAGGAGGTTGGAAGGTATTCTGAGAAGATGGTGAACAGAAACCTGAATTGGTACAATGTAATTGTATCTGACAACTATTTCCTGAGCACCTGTGGAGAAGGCAAACACAAGCGTTTACACTTTAATGTTATAAAGCATGAGTGCAAATACTAAAACAGAAGACAGACTGTAAGCCATGAAAGAAATGCAGGAAATACAATCAAAATGCAACTGGTTTCAGAGGAGACAGCTAAATTTTGTCAAGGGATTTAAAAAATTGATTGTTGTGACATTTGAATTAGTCTTTGAGGGAGGACATTTTATCAGACAATAAAGAAGAGAATGGGTGACCTGGTTAAGTGAACAAGGAAACCAAAAGAAGGCATGTGCCTTTGTGTGTGTGTGAACTGAATTTTCTAAAATGGCTGGAGTGGTAAGTGCATGAAGAGAAACTGCCACCTAAAGATTCTGCTTTGAGTGGTATGTTTAACTGATGGATTTTGAAGGACGGATGTTTCTTAACTAGTGAGTGTTATAAATAATGGGCACTCAAGAAATCGCCTTTGCCAGCTCTTAAAAACAAGTGTCTGTCATCCATCCCCAAATGTCCCTGATCAGTGTCCAAAGGTCATCTTCAGAATCTACACCAGATTCCCCAGTTAACCCTTCCATCCTCTGAATTAAAATTCTCTGTCTGTGCATTTAAAATTAAAGTCCTTCCTAGCGTGTCATCCTTATGTTGTGTTAATTTTAAATATTGCGTTATAATTTTGGTTGGTTTGCTGTACTGTTCTTAGACACAAATGATGGATTTCAGCTCTTTTCTGATGAGACAATTAGGTCACATCCCTACCTAAAATTTTCTTTTCATTGGGGAAATAAACCAAATGTCAGATAACTGATTTACGAACACACTTTTGAAACTCAATTGATTTGTAAACATGGGATTTTCCCTATTTCACTCCTTCCCTCAATTATTTGGATCATTGAGGAACCAGCCAATTTATTCTAAACAAGTCTCTGAGCTTCTTCAGGTTGCAGTTTCTACATCTCTCAACTCCCATATTTTGATCATGTGTTCATTGACCTACTGTTTCCCTTAATTATACTGATCCATAAAGAGAGAAAAAATGAGTAGTAGGCTTTATGTCAGTAAGTACAAGACAATTTTTCCCTAATTTTAGAAGAATTGGAGCCTTGTTTTTTAGAAGAATATAGAATTTTCAACTAGTCTACTTTTTAAATTAATTTTGTTTAATAATTTGTTGTAAATTATGATTACTCAAAGAAGAAGGAAAGTAAATTACAAGAGGCAGAGGAAAGACGGGAGAACCCTGAGGAGTGAGGTAGGGGTCATGGATGCCAGGGGAGGGAGGAGCATCCTGCCTGTCACATCAGAGCTGGAAAGAGCACCCCCTCTGAAGTCAGAGGGAACTGGGTTCAGATCCCCACGCTGCCTGTGTGCCAGGTGTGTGATCTCTCTGATCCTCAGGTTCCTCACCTAGAGTGGTGGTTAGGATTAAATGAACTAATTTGTAAAAATGCCTAAAAAGTGTAACAAGATTGGTTTCATTCCTCCATGCTTCTTCCTCCTTGGAAAACTCTCACTACTCTTCTCAGCTCCTATTCTGATGATTCAGCACCTACTTCACATCAAAAACAAAATGAACCTCCTCCGGACCCGCTACTGCTCTACTGCAGCGGGACCTGTTCTATCACAGCCCCTCTCTCAGATTCCAGCTTTCCAGCCCATCCTGATGCTTCCTGGTGCCATTGCCTTTCTGCCTCCTGTTCTTCCTCAGCCAGAGTCTTCCATGAGTAGCACCTGTCAACGTACAGCTAGACTAGACCCCCACCCTTTACACTCTTCTCCATACGCAGGCCGCCATGGTCCCCATCTGATGGTGCCAGAGACTCCAGGAGCACCACTTGGAATTTAACTCAAGCCACCTACCTGGCCTCACCTTGTCCATCCTGCAGGTGCTGGGGTGAGAAGTGGGGTGAGGCTGCATTTCTCAGCAGATTCTGCCATATCTGTTTCTACCATCGCCTCAGCAGCCCAGCTGTCTACTGGGATGTAGCCAGCATTTTAGTGGCTCCACATCCTTGTCTTTATCTTTAAAGTGGTTGTAGTGTCCTTATGGGAAACAAGTCCAGATTTCCTTCCAGAACCTTGTCCTGAGCCCACAGTGGTAATATCCTCTTATTGAGATCTATGTACTCACCAGAATTTAAAGCAGAGACTCCTCAGGAAACTTTTAGCTTTAGCTATCCTTCTACTATTTTTTTTTTCAAAACATTATTTGTATTTGTCTAGTAAAATACAAATCAACTTCCCTAATAGGAGACTGGAATGTAGGTCTTAGATAAATAATTAGGCAAAAAAGATTCTCATAACCTTTCAGGCAGAATGTTTTAAGCTTGATTAGATCTTCAGAACTATTAATAAAAAGAGGCAATAAAAATACTCAGCTTACTTATAAGAGGACCTGCATCCAATCTCTCTTGTTTATTGCTGAATCCCCAGCACCTAGCACAGTACCCAGTACTTAGTAGTTGCTCAAGGAATGTTTTGAATGGATGAGTGATGGATGAATGAATCCATTGTGGTGTGGGGTTCTTATTTTTAACAAAGTTGCTATTATCTGCAAACCATTGATATTCAGAATGATGGGGAAGAAAAGAAAAAGCTAAAAGGAAACCTTGTAAGAGAGAATGCTGCCAGAGGAACAGATGTATTCTCAGATAGGGGTTCTGAATTCTGGAGAGGACTCGTCCCTGGGTGGGTAAAGTTTTGTTTTATGATCTTACTGGCGTGCTAACTTGATTTGATTTTTCCTAATTTGGGGTGGTGGTTAGGATTAGATGAGTTCATTTGTTTAATGCCTAAAAATAACAGGAAGACTGGTTTCAATTTATCATCGCTCTTTCTCCTTCCAAAAACGCTCACCACTAAACCCCACCCTCATCTTCCATGCTGATGATTCAGTCCCCACCCATCCTGTTCAAAAACCAAAATTAAGTCCCTATGAATCCAGCTGCTCCACAGCTGCCGGCCTTGCTTATCAACAGGCAACCTCTCAGCACTCGAACCCTCTCCCCCAGCCCACTCCCACTCCTGGGCCCAGGTTATGGTCCCCTCAGTATTGGTTTCTTTATCTGGGATTTTTCTTTATTCATTCAACAAATTTATTGTGTGTCAGAGGCTATGAGAGGCACTAAGGACAAATGATTTAAAATAAAAAGATACACACAATCTGTTGAATTAGAGCACTCAGTCTAACAGATGAAATGAGGTAATGCAGCAGAGTCTGTTAACTTTAGGGTCAGAGGTAAGAGAGGAGGAAGTAGGCTCATACAAGGAGACCCTGTGCAGGGTGGGTATGTGTGTGTCCATCCCAGAAGTCAGCCTACCAGGGATCAAGGCATGTGATGGATGGAACAGCAGTGTTCATTTTTTCCCTTTATGCAATCTTATTATTTGGATGAGATGAGAATGAAGGTTCAGGAAAGAAGAAAACTGAGAAGAGGGATTTTGCCTGAGAAAGAAGATGAAGAGGACTCGCCTTCTAAAGGAAGGTGAAGGAAAGTGTGTAATAGTCACTCTCACACAGTGGGACGCTGTCAATCTCTGAACGGTTCCTCCTCTAAAATCTTAAAGTCAAATCCCACTCTCTGATGGCTTCCTCCTGTCCTCCATGTTCTCTTACCCTTCCAACCACCTCTGATTTACTCTCTGACTTCATCCAAACTTCTAGCCTCTCTCTTTTCACCCAGCCTACCATCCTTTCTCCTGCTTCCAGTTTCTTCTCTATCCAACCTATGGCCTATATAGTGTGTCATTTCATCCACCACCTTGTCATTATTCTCACTCTTCTTATTCCAGTCTACTCTCCTCATGCATCCAGCTGACCCCCCCCCCCCCACCACCACCATCACCTGCCCCTATGTTCAGGCTGCTGAGTGCAACTGGACACAACCAGATCATACCAGAGACAGCCTCACAACACATTTGGGGTCATCGGTGTCAACCGGACCCTCAGCATTCCTTAGGAACCCTTTAATGTGTGCCTGCTCAGCTCTTTCTCCATCCCTCGTGATACTTATTTTACTCTCTCACTGCTCTTCTTAAGATCCTAGCCTTCACCCTTTGCTCCCAGCAGATGGCTTGAATTCCTACTTAACAAGCCTACTTGCCCTGACTTCTCATTCTACACCCCCCTCTCATCTTTGCCACACCCATTCTTAACTCCTCCGTCCTCACTCAGAGGGAAAGAGGACTCTTCCTCTCTGAGGTTTAAGGATCATCCTCCAGGATTGTGATCTTGCTCTCACCTATATTTAAATCCTTTCCTTCCACTAGCTTCTTCCTCTCAGCCTAAATTAACAAAGCTGTTCAAGTCAGGACTCTCACCTGCAAGTGACAGACTCCCAATTCAAGCTAGCTTAGGTAAGGGATTTTTTGGGGGGAAGCTGTGTCTGGCAAGCTAACTATAAACAACAGAACCATTCTAACTATGTTCAGCAAAAAATTATTAAAAGATTTTAGGTGGCTGGCACAGTATCTGGTAGGACCCGGAAATCATGCTTGGTGGCCATGCAGCCTGGACCATGTCCAAATCACACTGCCAACTTCTCCATTCAAGAAGCTGAAACCAAGTACTAAGGAGTTAAAAAATCTTCTCTAGAACAAAACCTTTAAGATAAGCTTTGCTAACTGCAGCTGTGCATATTCAGCGTAATCAACTGTTGTTTAAAACTAACCAGGTTTTTCTGTCCCTCCTTAGTGTATGAGTGAGCTGTCTCTCCCAGGAAGTCAAGGTCCAGGCATCAAGATTCGGCCTCACAAGGCCAAACACAGGCTGAAGATGAAAACCAACCAGAGAAGTCCAGACAGTGAAGGGAAAAGAAATAATTCAGTCTTCAAGGCCAAACACAGGCTGGTGGGAAGGCGTCAACCAGCAAGGCCACATGTTCTCCCCCTCCCGTCCTAAAACCCCAGCACTCGCTCCCCCTCCCCTGCCTACAACCCCAGCACACGCTCCCTCTCCTGCCTAAAACCCAGACAAAAACTCCTACCTTTTTCCCTTCTAGGAAGTGGATCTGAGTTCTAACTCCCATCTCCTCATCTGGCTGCCTTTCCATAATAAACCCTCTTTCCTTGCCACAAGCCTAGCATTTCCAGTTTTTGGCCCTCCTGTGCAGTGGGTAAATGAACCTGTGTTTGTGTTTGCTAACAAAGCCACCACTGGCACCACTGATGCTGGGCATGAACCTGCTCGAACCTCAGACCTATTGCCTCTGAAAGCTCACATTTCTCCACCCCACTCTACCAGCATCTCCAGAAGAAACATTTGTATCCGTACATTGCTAAAGTGGTCACACCACACACACCGCTGGAGTACCCACTGTCATTGCCACCTCTTTCCAAGGTCTCTTCTCCATTGTGGAGGAAAAGCTTGGAATTACATTTCCCAGAAACCCTTGTTAGAATTTGCCAGTGAGAGGCATTTGCCAAGATTTGGGCTGCAATAGAGAAGGTGAGAGTTGCAGTCAGAGGCATGGGCCCACATGAAATACCCAGCAAGATCCTGGAAAGTTCTTGTGAACCAGCAACTCTTTGAGACTGCAGACCAAAACAGTCGGTGGACTTTGTGAGGATTGCAGAAGCTTCCTGGCCATCTCTTGAGAACCCCAACCCTCTTTGGTACTTCAGGCTAAGCTCTTCAGTGGTGGCTTCCCTTACCTGTGCTCCCCAGTTTCTCCAGCAGTTGGTAAAGCCACCAACACTTTATATTGAACTTTTCATAACTGTATTAGAGTGGCTTCTCTTCTCCTAAATGAACCCTGGCAAAAACAAGCAGGCTGCTGCATAAATCTGGCAGTTACAGTATATTATAAAGGAGACACCATCAGCAAAACATACCAGGAGACATCAATTTGGGAGACCTCGGATGGGGTGGCATCTCAGATCTCCCCGGTCCTCACGGGAGACGTGCCTGGGTTAATGGTGATGGTATTTTGTCTATTTAGGGCAAAGTCCTGCCAGACTGATCCAAGCATATCACTGTGAAACTAAAGCATGCTACCTTCCCTGTCACAAACCAATGGATTTAACCCCTAAGTTCTGGATGCTTTCCTTTTTTTCTGCCTTCATCATGAGCCTGCTACTTGGCCCACAATTTTCCTATGAGGTGCACAGTTGCTCTGCCATTATATAAAATGTTTTGGATCCAAGAGGGCCTGAGCTGGGCAGGTCTGACCCAGCCCTGACTGGGTTTCCCTCTCCTGAATTAGTCTCCCATGGTTGGTTCTGAGTGGTGGAGCGTAGTGCCATGCCTCTCCAGCTTCACGGTACTCAGGAAGTGAGTTGTAGCTTCAACTTTATGGAAGCAGGATCCTTCTTTCCCACATTAAGTTCATAGACATTTTTAAAAAACCAAAAAACAGAAACGCCAATAAAGGGAAAGTGTGACTGACGACATGCTCATAGCTCTCTCCTTCTCCTTTTCCTCTCTCACAGACTTGCTTTCTCCTTGAGACTAGAACACGGCTACAATTACCTCAGGCACACATTCTTCCCGCTTGACAAAACCTTTCTTCCCCATGCTCAACTTGGAAAAATCTGACTGGACTGGCAAGGTCACAGACCCCAGTCACAGCCCCCAATATGGTCACTCAATCTGTGGAGAATTTCCTAGAAGAGATGACTTTTGTAAATCAGGGTTTCTCAGTCACGGCACTGTGGACATTTTGGACTGGATAATTATTTGTGGGGGGGATAGACAAGAGGAGCTGTCCTCTGCATTGTAGAATGTTTAGTAGCATCGCCAGCCTCTACCCACTATTTGTCAGTACCACCCCTCCTCCCCGTTGTGACAAACAAAAATATGTCCCAACATTGCCAAATGTTCTCTGTGGGGCAAAATTTTTCCCATTGAGAACCAAGGATATATACAAGGGATTCCCCACTGAGCCACAGCTCACTGTCCCATTTGTTACTGTGTCACCCAGTCTGCAGCAGGCCTGGCCATAGCAAATGACACTTCTAAATCACCAACTGAGCTCTAGACTCATATCTATGCTTCTGCTACTCATGCCTCAACCGGGACATCCCATCGCTAACTCAAAACCAACACGCCCAAACCTAACTCATTGTTTTTCCTCCCAGACCAGCCTTTTCTTTCACATTCTCTGTCCTGGTTAAAGACATCATTGTTGATCAGTCACTCTTGCAGAATTCTGGCAGCACTTCTGGATCCTTGACTTTCCCTCATGAATCCCTTCCACCACCACATGGAAGGTGGCAGATTCTAGGAACACCTCTGCTTGTCCCTCCTACCCATTTGCTATTACAATAGTCTTCTACTAGCCTCTTAATTTCTCCTTTCTCTACTTTATCTTCTAAATGCAAATCCAATTGTGTTACTCCCTGCTTAAAATCCATAGATTTTTAGCAGATCCAAATTGCTTGTGGAAAATAGTCAGAATTCTTCAGCAAGGTGTACTCTGACCTTCCTCCAACTTTTCCTCCAACTTTACTCCCACCTTGTTTTCTTGCTAACAAACTGCTTAAGGCTCCCTGGTTTTGCCTTTGTTATCTCCCATGCCTGCCTCATACACCCTCCCCCACGTTCTCTTAGTTCACCTCATGAACTCCTAGTCCTCCTTCGAGACCCATGGCAAGCATCTTTTCTCTTAAAGCTCCTCTTTGACCATGTGTCCTGGCATCTTGACTGGAACCTCACGAGAGCCCCTGGGCCACCTCCACCCAGCTAATCAGCTCCTGAATCCCTGACCCACAGAAAGTATGAGATTAAAAAATGTCTACTGCTTTAAGCCATGAAGTTTTGGGGTAATTTGTTACACAGCAATAGATAACTAATTCAAACAGTTTACCTACAGAAGTCAACATGAATGAAATTCCAGACCCAGATCCAAGTGTAGGGTGCTCAGACTTTCTAACTCAAGCTTCACCTGGGTTTTTTTTTTTTTTTTTTCTTTTTCTCCCCAAAGCCCCCCTGGTGCATAGTTGTATATTCTTAGCTGTGGGTCCTTCTAGTTGTGGCATGTGGGACGCCACCTCAGCGTGGTGTGATGAGCAGTGCCATGTCCGCGCCCAGGATTCGAACCAACGAAACACCGGGCCGCCTGCAGCGGAGCGCACGAACTTAACGACTCGGCCACAGGGCCAGCCCCGCTTCACCTGGGTTTTGAATGATACCCATGACCTGTCTTTTATTTCTCCAGTCTCATTTTGAAACACAGTAAAAATAATTATGTTAAATAATGTTTTCAGTGCTTTAGCTACTCAACATTCATACAGTAACATGCAAAGGAAGATTTCAAAAATCTATAATTATTTAATATGGCTTTAAAGACTCAGAATAGGAATTGAGGGAGCATCAAGACACATTCTCCTGGGGCCGGCTCAGTGGCATAGTGGTTAGGTTCGTGCGCTCTGCTTCAGAAGCCCAAGGTTTGCAGGCCTGGATCCCGGGTATGGACCTACACCCTGCTGATAAAGCCATGCTGTGGCACCTGTGACATACAACATAGAGGAAGATTGGCACAGATGTTAGCTCAGGGTCAATCTTCCTCACCGAAAAAAAAAATATATATTCTCTTTTCACATTCAAATTGCCATCTTCCCAAGAATCAGAGTGTATAGGATACAAACAGAGACTCTAATTCCAAGTTTTTAGATAATCAGCTAGGAATGTAATTGTGATTTCATAAAGAAAACTCTCCACTGTGAAGAAAAGTTCTAAATCTTTTTACACAGTTTACTCATTTTAAAAATTAGTGTGTAGGAACAACTGAAAAGTCCATCAAAACAAGAATAGATAAATTGTATATTCATATAATGGAATGGTATTTAGAACACAGCTACATAGAATATCTCAAAAACATGTTGAATGGAAGAAGAGAGACACAAGAAAGATACATTCTACGGGATTCCGTTTATAAGTTCAGGAACTTGAAAACTAAGCTATGGGGATAGAAATGAAGAGCAGTTTTCTGTAGGAGGACAGTTGACTAAAAGGGGGAGCAAGAGAACTTTCTGGACGTGGTGGAAAGATTCTCCGTCTTATGTGAGTGATCATTACGTGGGTATATATATTTTTCAAAACTCACAATTTACAATTTACTTACGTTCATTTCACTGTATGTAAATTTTACCTCAATTTTTAAAAAACGACATAAAAAAAATAGTGCCTAGTACCAAAAGCAAATGATGTTTCCCCGTTGGAAGGGTAACTTCTCTTTTAAAAGGTGTAAAGGGGAGATTCAGAACAGCAAATAGAAAGAGCTTTCACATCCCACAAGAGAAACAAATATTTTCCAAAAACTACCTTTGAGAAGGGTAAAACTCAGCAGCCTGAGCCGCGATGAAAACCCTCTGATTCTTAGCGCGAGCCCCGCCCTCCCTCTCAGGCCGCACTCGGGAGGAAAGCCCAGGGTCAGCTCTCCTCTCTTCCAAGACGCTCTGTGCGAAAACGCTGCTGCGCAGGCAGAGCCCCCTGCACGCCGCCGGCAGAGGAACCGAGTCAGTCGCAGCGTCAGAGGCCCCGCGTGTGACTCAGCGTCTCGGAATCCCCCGAGGCCACAGCAGAGGGCTTTTGGCACAGCAAGGAGACTAAAGGGAGAAACCACATGGGCAGGGCCTTCACAGTGGCGAGCTGGGACTGCCCGAGGGACAGAGGGGCGCTGCGGCTGGAAGAGGCAGGGAGCCTGGGACACACTCGGGGCGGCAGGGGCCCCGTCGGCCGCCAGGGGACAGCAGTTAGCACCGCGCCCCATCTGCGTGGGGCAGGCGGCCAAGGCACAAACGGGAGGCCCAGTGAGAAGGAAAGGCATCACGTGGGGGAGAAACCATCTTGTAAAGAATTCGAGCTTCTACCAATTACGTACAGACGCCAGATTCCTCGCCCTGTCTCCTAGGACCTGCTCTTGCCTGCTGCTCAACTCCGGTTCTGATTCCGCCTTTCCTCGGGATGAGGTCCAGACTCACGAACATGGTTTACAGGGTCTTTACCACGTTCCCCCAACACACGTAACACAAGCGCCCCTTACTTTCTTAGGGAAATACTGCTGCCCCACCCCTGGCCCACCCGCAGCCCCTCACCTCCTGCGCTGCCCATGTTTCCCCCAGGTTGTAGCTTGGATGGCATTCCTTCCCAAGTCTTTCCGAATCGACCCTCCCAACCTGGGTTAGGTTCCCTACCTTCCTCTGTGTAACCCTCGCCTCGTTGTGTTGTGGCTGCCTATTGACTTTCTTGTTAACTACGAAATCTCTCAAACTACTATAGAAAAAGGAAAAGGATACTTTTTTACCAATCTCGTTACAATAAATACTTTGTTAAACAAATTTTAAAATAAAGAAATGTTACAGAGTAGTATTAACATCGTTATTCCTGCTTATGTATCTCCGTTATTTATGTATCTCATCAAAAACCATGTATAGTGTTGCTTGGCATGATTCAAATTTAACGTAATTAGCAATGTACTGTACATGCTTTTTAGCAATTTTTTCAATCTACATTGTGTTTTGACATCATATTAATGAAGTAATTAAGACCACAAAGAACAAATCATAGAAAAATTAATACATTTGACTACATTAAAATTAAAAACTCTGAATGATAAAATATTATATAAATGAAGTTAAAATACAAGCTGCCGACTTCTTTTAAAAAATATAATTCTTTCAAAGATATTCATGTTCATAATTTTAAAAATCAAATTTTTTAATGTTTACAATAAGAAGTCTCTCACCTTGCTCGCTCCCACTATTAACTTCCATTCTCCAGAAGTACAGTTTCTCAACTCTTTTAACTGTTTTTTTTCTAGAGTTGGCCTCTACGTTTTTAAATCACATGCCTTTTTATAGGATAGTATTTAACTGACTCCATACCATGGAAGATAACAATTATGAGCCTTCTTCACACACACTCTCTTGCTCCCTCTTTCTCCACCATCACCATTTCAATAGTTATAATTTCTGGTTTGAACAATAGTCAGTACTTCATTATCATGATTATATAAATATGATTCACAGAAGAGCCATGTTAATGTCCTCCAATCTCACTTTCTTTCATCTGTAAGTTTCTGTTTTCCCTGATGTCCCTTCTACCCTTGCTGGTGTCACTGACTGTGTGCCTACAACTTATTTATCTCTAAACTCTCTCCCAAACTCAACAAGAAATATGTATGCATATATTTTTTTATGCATCTACAAACATGTATGCATATATTTTCCCCTGGATGTGTTTTCCAGACATCCCTTCCAGAGCACTCTCTCCCTGTCTGGTCCAGTTGTTCCACGTCTGCTGCCAGCTCTCCGCTTGGGTCTTCTCCTCACTGTTATCCTGGACATAGGATGACTAACTCGTCCCGGTTTTCCAGGGACTAGCCCAGGTTTAAGGGTGAAAGTCCTGCATCTGGGACCTCCCTCAGGCCCATGCAAGCTGGAAAACTAGTCAGCCTACCCAGATGTCCCTTTGTCTCATTCCTTTTTTAGGTCCTGTTTCCTAGATCATATGGCTTCTTTTTTTTTTTAATTTTTATTTTTTTTCGCATGTACATCATATTTCGAATTCTGTCATATGTCTTCTTCTTAGTTTATTTCCTTATTTGGTGGAATAGATTCTCCAGTATTTTCCTAAAAGTGAGGTAAAATTTTTTAAACTTGCATGTCTGAAATGTCTTTAGTCTGCCTTCACACTTGTTGGAAATTTGACAGAAAATAGAAATCAAGATTTGGAAAAATTTTTTTCATCTGAAATCTGAAAGGATTGCGCCACTGACTGCTACCTTCCCGTGTGACAGTAAGAGTCTGGTGTCTTTCTGATCTGGATCTTTTATCTGTTTTTCACCTTTAAGACTTTGTATGATCTTTTCTTTTTTTCTTTTTCTTTGCTGAGGAAGTTTCACCCTGAGCTAACATCTGTTGCCAATCTTCCTCTCTTTGCTTGAGGAAGATTGTCCCTGAGCTAACATCTGTGCTCATATTCCTCTGTTTTGTATGTGGGTTGCCACCACAGCATGGCCACTGACAGGCAGGTCCTCACCCAGGAACCAAACCCAGGCTGCCAAAGAGAGTGTGCCGAACTTAACCACTAAGCCATGGGGCTGCCTCCTGTAGGATCTTTTCTTTATCTCCCAAGGTTCTGAAATTTCACAATGGCATGCCTTAGGCTGAATTTTTGACTTTGCACTCATCCTGCAGGGCGCTAAGTGAGCTCTGTCAATCTATGAACTCATGTCCTTCTGTTTTCAAGGAACTCATCTTGATTATTTCTTCAAAAATGTCTTACCCTAGCTTTCTGTATTCTCTCTTTCTGGAACTCTTACTTATCAGAGTGTTATGCCTCCTGAACTCTGCTTTCCTTTTCTCTTCCATTTTCCATTTCTTTGTGTTTGATTGGCTTTCTGGAAGATTTCTTCTAATTTATCTTTCAAACTTTCTTCTGAAAAATTCTGTTATATTTAACTTCAAGGAGCAATTTTTTGCTCTCTGAGTAGTTTCATTCAATATCCTGCTCTCATTGTTTCCCCAGATGCTATATCTCTTCTTACCACATGAGGATATTAATGATAGGGTTGGTTTGTTTGTTGAGTTTTCTTCTGCTCCATACATAGTTTCTTTCTTTCTTTTTTTTTCTTTTATTTTTTGAAGAAGAAGATTAGCTCTGAGCTAACTTCAGCTGCCAATCCTCCTCTCTTTGCTGAGGAACATTGGCCCTGGGCTAACATCTGCACCCATCTTCCTCTATTTTATATGTGGAATGCCTGCCACAGCATGGCTTGATATGTGGTACATAGGTCTGTGCCCAGGATCAGAACCCATGAACCCTGGGCCACCCAAGTGGAGCATCTGAACTTAACCACTATGCCACTGGGCCAGCCCCTATAGTTTCTATTTTCCGCAAGTGTTTATTTAATTTGGTTCTATCCATCATGGCATACATTTTCCTTAAATGTCTGGTAATCCTTGGCTATCTGCTTGTATTTAAAAATAAAGAAACAAAAAAAACCCTGACTGCCAACAGACTGGTACACATACCAGGAATGTGATCTGGCTAGGTCATTTTGTTGGTTTTTGTTTGTTTCCTTGTTTTCGGTTTTAGCTAGCTTCCTGTGGAGAACTCACCCTCACTCTCACTGAGAAAGGGAAAGTTTGGCTGCCAATTCATTTCATTTACAGGCCTGGGACTAATCCTCCCCTTGTCAGCTTCACCTGCAGCCCTGCTCTAATGTTTCTAGAAATTTCTAAATCCTGTAATTCACATCAGCCTTCTTCTCGGCTTTCCTTACTGCCAGCTTTGGTTTCCATTGTTGAGTCAGCTTTACCACTAGTCCATCTGCTTCCTAGTTTCCAACACTTCATTGCTGCCATATCCACTATTCACTCGTATTTCATTTGTGCTTTTATAGGTTTGTGCTTTAAAAAAACAAAACAAACAAACAAAAAACCTTTTACTGTCACTTTTATGTAAGGGAGAGAGTGTTAGTAAACCTGTGTGTTCACTCTGCCACATTTAACCAGAAGTCCTGAAATTGTCTGTCTTGTCCGTGTGTGTTCCCTGTTGATCTGCAGGTGGCTGAGGTGAGAACTGCATCTCATTCATCATCATAGTCTGGAGTCTAGCATATCCTGGCATACCTTAGGAGCTCAATAAGTAAGTAAGGGCTTATTCAATGAATGCACATGTGGCACAATCATTTTTTTTGAAATATTAACCAGTGTTTGCTTTGTTGTTCTCTCCAGTATTTCATTTTCCCCTTTTCAGCCAGGGTAATCTGTTGTCATTGCTTCGGGGATACATGGGACAACAGAAAGCAAACTACTTCTGGAATTTGAGTTTCAAAAGCTTAGGTCTTTAGGAAAATTGACAGGACTCATGGCATAAACAAAATATTGAAGCAGAACATTGTGAAGCATGCTTCTAGCTCCCCCTAGAACTAGAAGATTGGTCAAAAGAGTCAGAGCTTAGCTCCAGAGAGGCAGCAAAGTCCTATAGAAAAAATTGATAGGGTGTCTAGACACTGGGACCATTTCATTCCACTAGAATGGCTGAGGAGCACTGGAAAATTTCTTTTGCATTCAAGAATGAAAACAAGGTAAGTAAAGAAAGCCAGTGGATCTAAAGAAGCCTTGTAGATAGGAATGAAGCTCAAGAAATGCCAGGCTGGTCCACTGAATGGGGAAACAGGATGATGCCCATGTCGGTGGATACATCATGGACAGATGACACTGAGCATGAGATCCCTCCCCAGCCCTGACTTGTTGGCACTATGTAACTCCCTTGTTACTTAAACACATCCTAGGGAAATCCCCAAGTTGATGAGATTAAGTTCTACCACCCCAGTAAAATGGGAACTCAAGATTGAAATTAAGTTGAGTTATAAAAAACTAAAATTATGTTTTCCTAATACCTCCACTGGTTAGTTGAAATTCATATAGACTACTCAAATGTGATGATTATGACCACTGGGTATTCATTTTAAAAATTCATTTAAAAATCATAATATAAATATTTACACAACAGATGATCAATATGTTAATATAGCAACATGCTAAATTAAAGTCCAGATTTATGCTTGTGAATGACAAGTCATCCATAAAATCAAGCATGTGGTCCATAGATCAGGTAGATTGTTTGGCTAACTGTTTACACTATTTGTTAATCCTAACAGAATAAATAAGGAAATGCAGAAACATCAGTCAGGAGTGTGTGTCAGGACCTCACTTCCAGCTGAGACGAAGGCCAGTGCTCTCACTGAGAATGACCGGAAAGCTGGATAAAATACACAAAACAGTATCTGTTTGAAGGCATTGAGGAACTGCCAGGGAAACTCAGACTTGAGCAGCAAGATTCTGCAGAAGGAAGAAACTTGGAGACGGAAGCTGGTATTCTGCAACTGATTTTTCCTTTGGGGCACTTGCCAACTCTGAGTACATTCTCTTAGGCGAGAGGCCAAGAATTCAGGCCATAGAGTTGGACAGGCGGTCACTAAGGGTCAAAGAAGACAGCAGAGGTTTGGGCAGTTTGGGGAACTGGAAAGAAAAATTGGAATCTTGGGAGGCTGGGATGCCAACAAGAAGGAGGGTGGAAAAATGAGTCTGACCCTTGACCTGGCTTTCCCAAATTCTGATGCTGCATGGAGCAGGGTATTAAGAAATGAAACAGAAAGCCTCTGGAAAGGAGAGTTGAGATTTTCCCATCTCAAAAGACTCACCAGGAGGAAGGGGCCACGGGGAGCACCCCAGGTTTTTGGGTGGAGCCCTAAGAAGGTGTTTTAGCCGAATTGGGCTGCTACAGCAAATATCATAGACTGAGGGGCTTAAACAACAAACATTTATTCCTCACAGTTCTGGAGGCCGGAAAGTTCAAGATCAAGGCACCTGCGGATTCAGTGTTTGGAGAGGGTTGGCCTCCTGGTTCATAGAAAACCATCTTCTTGCTGTGTCCTCACATGGCAGAAGGGGATGAGGGAGCTCTATGGGGTCTCTTATAAGAGCGCTAATCCCATTCATGAGGGCTCCACCCTGATGACCTCATCACCTCCCACGGGTCCACCTCATAATACCATCAAATTGGGGGTTAGGATGTCAACAGCTCAATTTGGGGAGAGACGCAAACATTCAGTCTAGAGCAGAGGGATGCTGTCTAGGAACAGGGATGAATCAGAGATGGAAAAGAGCCTCACAAAAACTGTAATGCACTATGTGACCCTCTGAAAAAGGCAAAACTGTGAAGATAATCAAAAGATGAGTGATTGCCAAGGGTTTGGGTTAGGGAGGGATAAGCAGGTGGAGCACAGGGGATTTTGGGGGCAGTGAAACTCCTCTGTACAATGCTATGATGGTGGATACATGCCATTGTACATTTGTCCAAACCCATAGAATGTTCAACATCAAGAGTGAACCCGAATGTAATCTGTGGACTATGGGTTATAAAGATGTGTCAATGGAGAGTCATTCTTGGTAAAAAAAAATGTAGCATTTTGGTGGGGAATGTTGACAATGGGGGAGGCTATGCTTGTGTGGTTGCAAGGGGCATATGAGAACTCTGTACTTTCTGCTCATTTTTTCTGTGAACTTAAAACCGCTCTAAAAAATAAACTCTAAAAAACAAAACAAAACAAAACAAACCTGTCATGCAGCCTGCAGTTGGTTCTATCTCTGATTAGATTAAAGTGGTCAGCTCCCTAGCAGAGGAAGGGGTGAAGCCTCTCTGGAGGAAGATTTCACCCCAAAGCTTCTTTAACTTTAAAAATACAGTGTCTCAGGGCACCCAGTGGCATAGTGGTTAAGTTAACATGCTCCACTTTGGTGGCCCGGGTTTAGCAGGTTCAGATCCTATACACCACTTATCAAGCCACACTGTGAAGGCATCCTACATACAAAATAGAGGAGGATTGGCAACAGATGTTGGCTCAGGGCCAGTCTTCCTCAAAAAAAGAAAAAGAAAAATACAATGTCTGGCATTGGATCAAAATTTACCAGGCATTCCAGGAGAGAATAACAGTTAGTAAAAACCAGAAAGAAAACACAGACAGCTTGATACAGATATTTTTAGTCACAAAAAAACACTTAAGTGTGATTAATATGCTCAGGAAAAACAGATGAAAAGACTGTATGTCATTAGTTTAAATATGGATATGAACTGCGGAGTACAACATACATCAAAAAAGTAATAACAGTGTTTCACATTTATTGAATGCTTATTTTGTGCCAGGCATTGTTCTAAGTGATTCTTTGATTTCTCACAATAATCCTGTGAAATAAGTAAGGTTATCACCCCCATTTTACAAATGAGGAAACTGAGGTACAAGATGGTTAAATAAATGTGTATGATCAGATGACTAGTAAATGGCAGAGCTAGAATTTTTTTTCTTTTTGAGAAAGATTAGGCCTGAGCTAACATCTGCTGCCAATCCTCCTCATTTTGCTGAGGAAGACTGGCCCTGAGCTAACATCTGCACCCATCTCCCTCTACTTTGTATGTGGGACGCCTGCTGCAGCCTGGCTTGACACGTAGTACCATGTCCGCACCCGGGATCTGAACCGAGGAACCCCAGGCCACCGAAGCAGAAGGTTCGAACTTAACCACTACACCACCCGGCCAGCTCTGGCAGAGCTAGAATTTGAACGCAGGTAGTTCAAGCCCAGAGCCCTCACTTTTACTCACACTGCTATATGGAGTATGCATCTTGTACAACTACCGTAGCCATAGGTAGATAAGGTTCTGGTTGAAGAGATGTAGGACCCTACACTTCAAATTATTTAGGTCAACAAAATGTTTTCTGTTTTCTCATGGCTCCAAACCACGAGAATTTGAGAGTTCCAATATAGCCTAAATTGCATAGAGATGTATTCTTGAATCATGCTGCCCAATAATGTTTGTCTGAGGGTCCAGCCCTGTGGCCGAGTGGTTACATTTGCACACTCTGGTTTGGTGGCCCAGGGTTCACCAGTTTGGGTCAAGCCATGCTGAGGCAGCATCCCACATAGAGGAACTAGAATGACCTACAACTAGAATATCCAACTATACACTGGGGCTTAGGGGAGAGAAAGAAAAAGAGGAAGATTGGCAACAGATGTTAGCTCAGGGCCAATCTTAAAAAATATAAATAAATAAATAATGTTTGTCTGAAAGACTGAGAAGAAATGTGTCTAAGTTTAAGTAGACTAAAAATAGAAAATTTAAAAAGTATGTGAAATTTGACCAAAAATAGTGCTCAATATGAACCACCACCTAAGTTACTTCTGTAAACTTCTGCCTGGACACTCTCTAATTATTATAATTGCTAGCTGCAGAACTACAGTGAATTCATTTATCCCATCTTTGAGTAGATCTCTTTGACAGAAAATTCCACCCCACATACCCAGGTCTCTACTCCTTCCAGCAGTACTCCCTGAATAGACCAAGTCTTCATTCTCTCATACACACCATCCTTATTGACAGACGCACCGACCTGTTTTGCCATCTTACCAGGTAAACCTTTAAGAAAGGTGTTTGAAAGGACAGTGGACTCCACAGCAAGAAGTCCCTCCCTCACTCCCTCACTCCCTTCCCCAACAATGTCTTCACTGCCAGAAAAATCCACCACTACATTTGATTTCTCCAAGTCTTTTCCATATAGATAAATCAAACACTGGTCATCGTTTTTACATTAGTATAAATTAATGAAATGACTCAATCTCGTAGGCAGCTAGCTGTGATCAGAGATATAAGGAAGTTGGAGTTCTGACTGGCATGCAGTCAGCACAAGTCATGACAATTTTTGAACATAAAGAGTTGTTGTTGTTTTCTTAATCACTATAAAATGAAGATAATAATGTAATCTACCTCCTAGAATTGTTGTGAAGACTGTGTGAGAAAAATGACCACGAATATGCTTAGAATAACATTAGGCACACAGTTGCTTAATAAATTATGGCTTTTGTAGTGAATTATAATGACTTTGGCGATAATGGAGAAATTTAAAGGAATTAAATATATTTTAAAAGCACTGGCAAGAGGGTTATAGTAGTAGATCCGAATAAAGTTTAATAAAAGAATAAAATTAACCCCTCAACTCACAGAGCTAGATTTCACTGTCCAACATTATTTTGGCTGCTTTGGATGATGTACGAAAGACCTAAATGTTTAGCATACACGACTAAATCTTCATAGATTGACAAATCTATTTAACATATTTAAGAAATTTTGTGCAATCAGGATGTCAAGTTTATAGTGGGAATAGTTCTCTCCATTTATTGAGTGACCCATTATCTCTTTATATGTCTATTACTCGTGAACAAAGTAATCACCTAGTATAATGCCCACTACACAGGGTTATGTGCTTGACTGTTTTTCTCATATGAAAATTATCTTTCTGACTCAGTATCAGCAGGATATGCCCTCTGAGCTATTTTTTTCCCAGTAACACCAGTGAATTGTCCATATAACTTCAGCATTTTCTCACTGGGTTCCTTTTGTGACCAGAAGTAAACCTTTCCAAACTCGTTAAGAGGTTTTATAGGTGCAGTTTGGCTACAGATCAAAAATAAGCCAATTGTCTCCCAGGAGGCAAGACTCAGGAGTTGGCCTCATTAGTGCCATGCTCTTACCTACCTGGCTCCTCAGAATGATTTCCCTTTGCTAGTGTCCTCTTTGCCTTGTGGATGATGCAATGTTTACTCAGTCACCTGAGAAGTATGTATATCTATGAATTCATGTGACTGGAGACAAAGATCGACAAAGGCAGAAGCCTCTGTTTAAACTAGGATATCATGTGTGGGGACAGGCCTGGCTGGAGTCCTCCATGAGTCACCAATCACTGGTTAGTGGCTCCAGCACTTACCAGCTGTTTGAACTTGAGCAAGTCATTCACAGGCATCTTGCCTTTTCTCACAGGGTAAACAATACTGTTAGAGGGGAGGGCTTCTAAATTTCCTTTCTTGCCCTAATAGGCTACTGATTTTACCGATGGAAGAGGAAATTGAAGTTGAAGATATTTTGTTTCTTATTAAGAGTTGCCAGTTTCAAAGGCTAAGATGATGGCTACGTATGTCAAGATAAAAGAGTTTAATAAAATTAAGTTATACATACTAGTGGAAATAAAATCAAAGTCAACTAATTTTCTCAAGAATCTCTCTCAAGTATACCTTCGATGTCAAATGAATTGCCCACACAAATGTAGTCAACTGATTTCTACAAAGGCACAAAGTCAATTCAATGGAGAAAGGATAGTCTTTAAATGGTGCTGCAACAATTAGACATCCATGTACAAAAAAAGTAAACAATACTAGACACAGACCTTACACATTTCACAAAAATTAACTCAAAATGGATCATAGGAGGTGGAGCCTACCTCCTTATCCCTTAAGTGTGGGTCACATGCAGTGACTTCCTTCCAAAAAGTACAGTATGGAAAGGGGGAAAAAAGAGCAACTTTATGGTGGAGAACCTTGACAAACACTGCCTCAGCCAGGTGATCCAGATCAACGTCAACAGCTGTAAGTCAATCATGTACTCCTCATACAATTTGTTGAGAATTGTGCTTTTCCTCTGTGGTCTTCCTCCATAAAACCCAGAAACCCAGTCTAATCAAAAGGAAAAAATCAGACAAGTCCCCATTGAGTGAGCTTTTACAAAATACTTGACCAATACTTCTCAAAATTGTGAAGGTCATCAAAAACAAGGAAAGTTTAAGAAACTCATAGCCAAGAAGAAGGTAAGGAGATGTGATGACTAAATGTAATGTCACATCCTGGACGGAAGCCTGGAACAGAAAAAGGACATTAGATAAAAACAAAGGAAATCTGAATAAAAAAAGGACATCAGTTAAGAATAATGTATCAATATTAGTTCATTAATTGTGTCTTGTGTAACATATTGATGTAAGATGTTAATAATAGGAGAAATTGGATGTAGGGTATATGGAATTCTCTGTACTATCTTTGAAATTTTTCTATAAATCTTAAACTATTCTAAAATTAAAAGTTTATTTAAAAAAATCATATAAACCTTTTATGTATTTCCAGGCAAAATGTTCACACCAATAATATTGCTTTGAATTTTTTCTTTTTCCTTCCTTCATGGTAAATGATATAGCTGCTATGTAATATAATCCCATCCTTTAATGTTATTTGGTTCTTTAAGGACACTTTGATTTTGGAAATAAGTTGCAGCCATAGAATTACGTCTTTGAAGGTAAGATACTGCCAACTAAAAATAAGAGAAAAAAACACCTTACTTTTTGTACGTGAGCATTTCATCAACTAAACAATAACAACAAACCATCATCTTAGTGATGAGAAATAAGAAACAAATGTCTTGAGGAGCCCCACTGGTTTGGGGATGATCTTATTCTTATTCTTATTCTTACTCTGCAAGTTAAGTGATATACAGCATATTGAAATAGGCAAAAGCCTACAGCAGGCTGGATTCTCTGTTGCACTGTTGGTTTATCCAAGGTTACACTTTGATTTGCTGCCTGTTAAAATGTTTCCCAGGAGTGTGGTCTGGCGTGTGGCCTGCTACTCTGAGTGTTCCGAAACTCGTGTTTTGGTCCTAATTTACCCACCAACAAGTTGTGTGACACTGAACCTCCACTTTTTTCCAGGTGTAAATGTGGAATTGGGTTGAGCTGACCTCTAAGGTCTCTTCCTGTTTTGTGATTGTAGACATAATGGTAACTTATTACCACAGCCTGACACAGGATCATGGGTTTGTTTTTCAGATCACCTGGCCTCGCTTGGCACAGAGTGAGGGTCCTGAGGAAAGGGGGTGTAGGACGGGTATGAAAAGAACAGCTGAAGTTGAACACAGAAAAGAGAAGTCTTAGAGAGGTTCTAACCCCAAATTTTTGAAGAATAATCATGTGGGAAGGGGTAGCAGACATGTTCTGGGAAATTCCAGGGAACAAACTTAGGACCAACAGATATGTACATCTGAATCAGTGTAACCTTTGAGGTGTGGTGGCATCAGTCACAGACACCCAGAGGAAAATGGCTCACTGGAGCAATGGTGACTCCCAATGGCTGAGGAGGTAAATTTCCACTCACCTGGTTGGTTTGTTTTTGGTGAGGAAGATTGGCCCTGAGCTAACATCTGTGCCAATCTTCCTCTATTTTGCATGTAGGACGCCACCACAGCATGGCTTGATGAGTGGTGTGTAGGTCCACACCTGGGGTCCAAACCTGCAAACTCCAGACTGCCCAAGCGGAGTGTGGGAACTTAACCACTACACCGCCAGGCTGGCCCCTGGTTGTTTTGTTTTTAAAACTGCCTTGCCTCCCTTTCCTGCTTCATCTGAGTTTCTGATAACCAGCCCTGCAATGGTTTCCACTACAAATATTTTGTGTCTGTCATGTGTTCAGGGCAGAGAAAAAGAAACGTTGAGAGGAACTGATCTAGATAATTTAAAAGCCCTCTGAAGCCCTGAGAGTCTGTGACTACAACAGAAAGCATCAATTCTGCATAACTTCCCCTCTCAGCAGCCCTCCCTCCCCCAACACCTCCTCCTCTCTCCAGAATCTCCTCACATCCCTGTGTAATATCTGCTTTTACAACAAAGACATTGTTTCATAACCAGGCAATTTCACCATGCTTGGAAATAGCTCTTAACGGCTTTTTTTAAATGTTTAAAACTTCTACACGTTTTAACCCAGCTACCTAGGAGATCTATGTAAGAAGTCTCCCTTAAATTCACAACCTTTTTCCGTGGGAAAAGGCCCATTTTGCCAAATTGCAACAATAGAATCTAAGGGAGCTCCTTTCTGCCCTCGGCTAGAAGGTCACAGGCCCTGAGTACGCATAACTGGTTTTCCATCCCTTAGTGATGGATTGGTTGAAAGCCACAAAGCATTAGAGACGGACCTTCCTGGAACCATGGCTTTTTCTCTGAGACCACAGTTCTCTTCCAGGCCATCAGTGAAAGTGAGAGGAGCACAGACACACGCTTGGTGGGCAGCCTTCCCAAGGAGTCCTGCTCTTTCACATTTTCCCGAACAACTCCGAAAACAAGCACTTGACATAGAAAGTGGCCCCACAGAGGAAGGACACAATCTGAAACGTTTCTTTCTAATTTCCTCCTGCTCAGAACAAACCTTGAGATCACCATCCTGCAGTCTGATACTGAAAACACAGTCTCCTCGTAGAACATAGACATCAAAGCAGGGCACTTTTTTATTTTTGTGGGACAAGTTGAATATCTGCTTCACAGTTTATCAGTTTTATTGATAATGACAATACATGAAGCAACCGCCTAGCTTCTAAGTCACTTAATATTTTATTATTATGCTTTTCTCAGGCAAAGAAGATAATCCAGGTAGTAAAACAATGAGCTGAGTGGCTAATGACAACCTAAATTATCTTCAAGTAGGTTTCAGACTAAGTTTATCAGGGGTTACCTGCGTCTGACCAGCCACACCAGCTGCTGAGAACTCTGCTGTAGCAGGGCTGGTCATCTGTTTAACTCATTCCAGCGGCCGCTTTCTCTGAGGAGACATTACCCAGAAAATCAAGTACCACCAGAGGCGCTTCTGCTGGACCTAACACCGACCTCTGTTGCTGCTCGTATCACACGACATGGAAATCATGGGTTTACGTGTCTATCTCCCCTCCTAGATTGTGAACTCCTGAGTTTCAGTGCCCGAAGTAAAATAACTGTTCAAAGTGTGTTGGTTGAGTGAGTGAACAAAAGAATGAACGGCCATCAGACAGTAAGGCCCAGTGGTTAAAAAGGTGTGCTCTGGCAGCAGTTGTCTGTGTTTTTCAATTCTGCCTCCCCCACTTGTCAACTGTGTCACGTTGCACAGTGAACCCATTTGCACCTCGGTTAATCTAAGTGGGGTTAATAATAGAACTTTCTTCATAGCATTGTTGAGGTAGTGTATACAAGCATGTAGAAAAGTGCAGACACACCAATGCTTAATACATGTTCACCGTGGTTGATATTGTTATTAATAGAATCATTTTTACTAGGCAACAATAATATCCTTCTCAATAATACGGGAGGAATTTCTGACATGGGTTGACGGTTCTTTGCATGCAGACCCTTTGACAGGAAGGAGGAAAGCCAGATAGACACGGCGTGGTGGACAGACAGCAGAACAATGTTTGAAATGTGCTCTGTCGTCTGCTAACAAAATGTGCCTAATATTGGGCAAGTACTCCCTGCATGTTAGGCGTGTATTATATGTTTTATACATACAGCTTTTTTTTAATAGACTTTATATTTTAGAGTAATTTTAGGTTCACAGCAAAAGTGAGGGGAAGGTACAGAAGTTTCCCATATACGCCTTGCCCCTACTCATGTATAGCCCCCCCCACTATCAACATCCCCCACCAGAGTGGTACATTTGTTACAATTGATGACACATCATTATCACCCAGAGTCCGTGGTTCACATTAGGGTTCACTCGGTGTTGTACATTCTATGCATTTGGACAAATGTCTAATGACATGTATCCATCATTATAATATCATACAGACCATTTTCACTGCCCTAAAAATCTACTGTATGTGACCTCTTTTCATTTTCAAAACAACGATGAGAGAAGTGTTATTATTATTATTCCCATTTTTAATGAGGAAAATGAGGCTCAGAGAGGTTAAACAATTTGCTAAAGATCATACACTGACAAGTGGATCATCTGGCCCCAGAGCCCATGATCTTTCTGTTTTAAGTTTCCTCCCAATGGAACATGCAGAGAGCAGAGGAATCCCAGGAATGTGGTTAAACGTTTGCTACAGCAGCTCCCAGCTTATGAGGATGTAAGCCAGTGTCTCCAGACCTCTTCAGCCTGTGGTGCTAACAGGGTCCCAAGAACAGTATATCCAAAGAATGGCAGTTCTTTGGCCTCCCTCTAGCCCCGAGTGAAGTCCCCTGGATATATTTCTAGGAGTTGAAGTACATAATTTTTAAAAAATATTTTTAATGCAAGTTGTTACTGTTTACTACATAGTCATAATCAAATAATTAATAATGCGTAAAATTTCCCTTGAGAGCCCTCAGTCAAGACTATGCTATGCCCAGCTACAAAGCTCCAAGGATGAAGTTCATATAATCTAGCCCGTCATCGGCCACAGCTCATTTCTTAAAGAGGCACTGGGTGAAATCACAACACTGCCCATCAAGTTGTAAATACTACTGGGGCCGGCCCAGGGGCACAGCAGTTAAGTGTGCACGTTCTGCTTCGGCAGCCTGGGACTCGCCGATTCAGATCCTGGTCCAGGCTGCTTGGCAAGTAGGCATTCTACATATAAAGTAGAGGAAGATGGGCATGGATGTTAGCTCAGGGCCAGTCTTCCTCAGCAAAAAGAGGAGGATTGGCAGCAGATGTTAGCTCAGGGCTAATCTTCCTCAAAGAAAAAAAAGTTGTAAATACTGTTATCTTCATTTTATGGATGAAGAAGATGGATTTTTGAGAGTTAAATGACTGGTCTAATGCCATGTAGCTAATAAAGAGCAGAGTAGCATTGAAACTCAGATTTTCAGCTTCCACACTGCCTCTTGGACAATCAGTCCTTAGCCATTTGCTGTGGAAAAGCTTTGTACAGGAGCTGTGCTAAGGGCTGGAAGTGGAAAAGTGAATGAGACATAGCTCTTACCATTGTTGGAGAGCCAGACCCACAAATAATTATAATAAAATGTAAAAATGATGATAGAAGATATATGTAAAATGCCACTGGAACACATGGAATCTTTTAAAAGGATGTGACATTTGAGCTGGCTGTTGGAGAACGACTAGGAGTTCGCCCAGGAAGAGGAGTGCCCCGTAAGCAGAAGGCAATGCTTGTGCGTGGAGTGTGCCCAAAACGTGGGGGGTGATTTCCTGATTCTTGCTGCAGTTTAAAAGCTGAGACATTTTAAATTACATTATTCATGATACAACAGTAATAAACCTTGCAACAGTATCCTTTCAACATATCTACTTGATAAGTCCTAAAAACATATATATATAATTAAAGTCACTTAAGACTGGTATATCTTAGGACTATTATCCTGACTTTTGTCCTTAATCTCTCTCAGTGGTTCTTGACTGGGGCCATTTTGACCTCGGGGTATAATTGGTAATATGTGGAAACATTTTTGTTTGTTACAGCTTGAGGTGGGTGGAGATGCTACTGGCATCTAGCCAATAAAGGCCAAGGATGCTGCTAAACATCCTACAACGCACAGGCCAGCCCCCCACAGCAAGAATTATCCTGCCTGAAATGCCAATTGTGCCCAGGTTGAGAGTCCCTGCCTATCAGCTTGGGAAGCCGTGATTCTCTCTCAGACTACCAGCAAAGCCCAGAGCAGGAGCGCCCTGAACAAAACCACAGACATTTCCATTTCAGAGGAATCGGTACTGGAGCTGATGAGCCCACTCTGCGTCATCTGGGTGCAGAAACACACAGAGAAGACGCGAGAAAGCAGGTGGGTCAGAGGGCCTGAGAGCCAATGACGTCCCTTAAAAATCAATTCAGGGGTCAGCCCAGTGGTGTAGTGGTTAGTTTAGTGCATTCGGCTTCAGTGCCCCAGGGTTTGCAGGTTCGGATCCCAGGTGTGGACCTCGCACCATTGGTCAAGCCACACTGTGGTGGCATCCCATATAAAATAGAGGAAGATTGGCAACAGATGTTAGTTCAGCGACAATCTTCCTCAAGCAAAAAGAGGAGGATTGGCAACAGATGTTAGCTCAGGGCCGATCTTCCTCATACACACACACAAAATTAATTCACTAATGGTTTACCCAATAAACAGAACCACCAAGCTAAGTGTTAAAAGGCCCTGCCTCCTTCTGTGAAGTGACACAAGAGCTAACAGTTAATTTTGTGTGTGTTATTTTGCCTTTACTCTGTTTACCGAATAGCAATAACAGCCACGGGGGATACTACTGAGTTCTTACTGGGTTGATGAGCACCGTACTAAATGCTTCATGCGAATTATCTAACTGAAACTTCCCCATCGCAGTATTATTTCCAGAGCACACATTTTCTCCTGCTCGAGACTCATCCTTATCCTGAGAGAAAATACTGAACAACACGAAGGCGTCAGTTTTCACAGGACGAGGCAGGAGAGAAAATCCAGTCATCAGACCAGCGGAGTTCAAGAAGCAGTTCCTGAGGGCCTCCGTCTGTCAGGGTTGGTGCTATTTTCTCAGAAGGCCCTTAGACTCAAGGAGCTTGCAGAGAAAAAAAAGCATATTTATGTCAGCTTCTGTTCCACAAAAGTTCACATTTAAATACCCTTATAATAGATGAACCACTTATATTCCTCCTTGATTCCAGACAAGAAAGGTATGATCCTCTAAGCAAAGACATGTTTCAGGGAACTTGGCTTAATGCAGGCCCAGGGCTGGGGTTCACGTGGGAGGAGCTGCAAGAGTTGCTTTGTTGGAGAGCTCTAGGTGGAGCAAAAGGAGGCTGGAGCAGGGAAGAACGTGGAGAAGGGAAGCACCACGACCTTTCCTAAGGCACCTCTGCAGACCAGTCTCAGCTCCAGAGGGAGATGACTGAAACGTTTGGTCCTTGACTCCAGTAGGAAATGTGTTTTACGTGCTGCCAGAGGAAGTTTCACAAAACACTATTTATACTTTCAATATGTGACACACTGGTATTTTCTGTTCTGATTCCTTTTCATTTTCTTTAATGCTGGACTTGAACTGGTGGGTGAGCACATGTCCAAGTTTGTCCAGGACAGACCCATGGAATTATTAATAGCTCCCTCTTTCATTCACTAAACTGATTTCATAACCTATCAGCTCATGTTTGGAAAAATCCTGCTATAGAGAAAGAAGCCTCAAGCAGCAGGTGAAGGAGCTGTTTTCACCAGGAGAAAGAGCTGCCCCAGGGCCCAGAGGGCAGAAAAGAAACAGCTCGTCAGGGAGCTGCCTTCCCCCAATTTCTAAACCAAGGTTTGGGTCTCTGGGGAGCCAAGCCCTTTGCGGGGTACACAGGCAGCCAGGACTGAGGTGAGACGTCGCCCCCAAGTGGCTTCTTATGGGATCATCATAGGACAAGGCCCTTCTCCCGTCACTCACAGACCTGCGAGAAGAGTCATTGCCTCAACACAGAGACTCACTGAGATGCTAGAGAAAGCTTGTGAATGGGCTTGGGTCCTATAGTACATAGGCTGGGGCAATAATCCAACAACACTGAGTTATTTCTGATCATGTTCCAACTCAGAGTTTGAAGAAATTAATTTTACCATTAATTTACCATTAATTTTCATAAGTATTTGTCTAACCAAAATATGCTAAAATAAATGAGTTGCTTAATAAAGTTGCCTATTTATAAGCTATTCAAAAGCAAAAGAAAAGACAAAAATTTTGTCTCCTTTAACTTAGAGAAATTTTCTCAGAGGTACAAAATTGTCAATAGCTTTCCTGTGAATAACACTTAAATTTGAAACGAACAGCATTAAACATTTTAGAAATATTTTTTCCTATGGAAAAGGAAACTTTGAATTACTTTAGACTGCTTTGGATATACATTTATTTAAATCCTTCTTCACATTTCCCCTGTCTTAAAATATATTTGAAATGAGTGAAATCACACAGAATTTGTTATGATGCTATAATTCAGGAGAAAGTATTTGAAGAGGACTGATACATACTCTCCTCAAATATTGTATTCCCATCAAGAAAAGAGTAGTTTTTTACAGCATTTTTTAAAAGTGATTTCACATTTCTACTTGAAATGACTAATAGCAAAATATATCAATTCTTTTATCCTCTAAAATATTTGTTTTAAAATTCCTATTGTCGCTTCCCTCTCCTTAAAAGTCTTATTTAAGAAAACAGTAAAGCATCCTCCAAGTCGACTGGTAACACGTGGAATTTCCAGGTTATTTTTACTTGCTGCTGTTTCTGAGCCTGGCTTCAGCAGTGCCGCCAATGAATCCAGGAGGAGATTCACACATTCTTCTCATGTACTGTGCTATGCTGGGGGCTTAAGACAACAGACAGCTTCTGGCTATTTTTTAGCTTTCCAGGCACGAGTCCAAAAGTAACTTGTTAAAATAGGTGTTTTAAGGAAAATAGAAATGAAAGAAGTATAGTCCTGATTGAATGCTTTGAAATCTCTTCTCTAACTGTGGATCTCGCCTCTAGAAAACCAGACTTGCTTTGGGAATGGTAAACTGGACCTTTATTATCAAAGTTCCAGTGGGATGCGAGGACACATAGTCTCTATTACTCCACTGGCTTCTTTAAGCCTAGATGCCGGTAAGTGTGGGTCAGATTCAAACAGTCCATGGGACCAACTCTGGTAAAAATCCTGAGACCTTATATCTGGCTAATTCATTCCTTCTGTGTCCCTTCCTGAAGCACTGTCTTCATTTGGCTTCCAGCAGAGCTCTCTGGTCTGGATTTCTTCCCTCTCCCTGACTGCTCCTGCTGCATCCCCTTTGCTCAATCCTCCTCATTTCTCAAAACTCTGAATATGGGGTACATTAGTTCAGTCTTTGGCTTGGTTCAGTCTCTATTTTTTTCCTACCCACACTCATGCCTTAGATGGTCTCATCCATTCTCATCATCCTTACTAAGCCATCTCAGTCATTTTCACGGCTTCCAATGCCATCTATATGTTAATCCCAAATGCATAGCTCCAAACGCTTCCCATAGTTTTCAGGCTCACATAGCTAGTTGCTGACTGGACATTTAACAGGCTTTTCAAGCTTAATGTGTCCACAACTGAGTTCCTATTGTTGCTTCCACCCCCAAGCTACTCCTTCCACTGTCTTCTCCATCTCACTTAATGGCAACCCCAATTTCCCAGTTGCTCAGGCCAAAACCTCAGAACCATCCTTCATATCTCTCTTTCTCTCACGTTCTATATCACCAAAACTGGTTGTCTCTGCCTCAAAATGTAGCAAGAATTTGACTCACCCAGTACCGCCACATGATACAACTCTGAGGCCCATCTGACACTGAACATATTGTGACTGCTGCCTCTGGAAGCTCTGCTCTGTGAGACCACCCCCACTGTCACATCCTGGTTCTACCATCACCGTCTCTTGCCCAGTTATATAACAGCCTCATAACCGGTATCTCTGCTTCCACCTTCCTCCTTGGTCTATCCTTAACATGATGCTACAGAGATTCTGATAAAAACATAAACCATATCATATCACTTCTCACCTCAAAACTTTCCAGTGGTTTCTCAGGTCATTCAGAGTGAAAGGAAACATTTGACAGTGACCTCTAAGACTCTATCTGATGTGGTCACCTATCACCACTCTGACCTCATCGCCCAACACTCTGCTCCTCTCTCTCTGTTTTTCTCACACTGACCCCTTCACGGTTCCTTGAGCACACCAGGAAGACCCCTACCGCATGCTTGGGCACTTTCTGTTCTCCCTGCCTGGAATGATCTTACCTCAGATTTCTCTTTTCCTTTAGATCTTTACTCAAATGTCACAGCTTGGTGAAGCGTGCCCTGGCCACCCTATCTAAAATTTTAACCATCCCATCCTGCACTCCCTTTGCTTCCCTGATTTATTTTTTTCTTATTAGCGTATATTACTACCTAAAGTTTTGCAAGGATAGGACATTATCCTCCAGGCTCCTGCAGTAAGCATTCTACCTCAGATGACTTTTATATGATGCTGCGTTCCTAATACATGAATCAAGGAGTCAATAGATGGAAGCAGAAATGGCCTGTTTACTATCACTCCCAGTGATCTACTTGGAGAATCTGTGCTTCTTGTCCTGTCAACTCTGGGTTCTGTGGGTTTTGAGGTCAGTATTCACAGTGGGGAAACACTTCCCCCAGGGGACACAGCAAGAGTCCCAAAAGCTCCAGCTGCCACTTCTTCACTTCAGGCTCCTCTTGCCAATAGCCCGGCAGGCAAGAAATGGAGCACCGCCTGGCTGGGGTAATTGACCCACATCATCAGGGGAGGCAACAGCTACTGTTACACAATGGGCACAGGGAGGAATAAGTCAACATTTGGTGATTCACTTGGGCACCTCTACATACTCCCTGGGTCAATTTTAATGGCAAATTGACAAGAATACAAGCCACAGCCTGAGAAGGACATAGTTACCAGGATACAACTCAAGATGCTAGGTGGTCCAAAGAGACCAGCAGAGATGCTGAGATTGAGGACAGTCTAGAATGGGTCATCCGGGAGAGAGACAGTGAATTCCAGTTGCAGCCCTGAGACCGACAGCACAGTAGGGCTGTCCTTCACATCCCATGAATCTTCCTCTTGTAAGTTTACCCTGGGAAAAGAAGCCCGCCAAAATCCTGGAAGATCTGTTCCCAAAACTTTCATAATGAAATGAGTCTGAGCAGCACAAGGGGAGGACTTTAGTGGAAGCTGTGACGTGCCACCCAGATCCCCTTTGGGACGGAAGGTCTTGTTCCCCCAGCAGGTGGGAGAGCAGACAGCAGAGCATCCTCAGCTGTCAGCCCTCTGTGGGAATTCCCTCGGCTAAAAAGAGTTGCCTTGCCCAAGGCCAAGTCCCCTTAAGACACCTACATGCAATGACTGGTGAATATAGAGTATAAAGGTTCCACCCCATCCCAACGTGGGACAACTCTGCAGAGCAAACCTAGCTCCAGAGCTCCCTGTGAGGCTGGCTGAGTCCTTTGTTCAGACTGTGTTACAGTCCAGCTTTTCTCTGTGCCCACTCATGCTTCGCTCCCTTCCCTTCCCTTCCCTTCCCTTCCACAGGTATGGACCCCAAGAGCTCTCCTTCATAAACTTCCTACACACAAGTCTCCATCTCAGACTCTTCTTCCCAGGGAACCTGACCCATGGCCCCTTGAAACTCAGGAATCTTGACTGTTTCATGCTACCTCATAAGTCTACCTAGAAAACCTGCTGCTTTGACAATGTACCACATGTCTGTACGTGACGTTCATTTATGGGGTTTCTCTAAAGCTCTTAGTGCAAGAAGAAGAACACCACAAAATTACAGTCTTCGTGTTCCTGTCTATTCAAAAATAAAATTTAAGAAAGGATTTTGCTGAAAAAAATCAATGGCTACTGATCTCTAGCTACGTTTGCTCTTGCCTGACTAATATATTAAAGGTAGAATATAGATACACTACATCAAGAACCAACTACCATTGTCCATGGATAGGTAAAATTGTCTGATAAAGATTTCACTGGTATGTCACACAGCCATTGCTAGGTTATGTTACTGTAACAAATAACCCCAGAATCTCAGTGGCTAACAAAAGGGTTTTGTTTTTCAATCATAAGGGTGCACTGTGGCTCAGTTTCACATGATTTTCTCACTCCAGGATCCAGAAGGAGATGCCCCGAACTGGGGCATGTTGCTCTCATGGCAGAGGGAGAGAGGAAAGGAAGAACCACAGGATGGCTCTGAAAGCATCGTCTTAAACGAGGCATATATCACTTTCGCTCACAGTTCATTGGCTCAAATAAGTTATATGGCCAAGTCTGACAAATGCAATTTCTTCCCCAGGAAGGGATTCTGTAGGAATAAATCCACTGAAGAGGGGCAGACAATGTTTTGAACAAACAATGCAATCTGCTGCAACTGGTAACGTGAAGGTCACAGAATCTAATGTCTATAATAAATGTTTAGCCCCCTTGAGTTAATCCTACACTGAAATCACATGAAGGTAAGCTCCTGTGTCAACCAAACTGACAAAACACTCAGCAGCACTCTTCCTGCAATAACTCAACTTTAAGAAAGCATATACGCGGGGTGAGGGAGGGTAAAAGAGAGCTGAAAATAAAACAGTAAAACAACAATGCACTTCTAAATTCACCAAAATGTGTTTATATTGTCAGATTCACTTCTACTCTGAGTTTGGCAAAAATTCAGAATGTTTGAAGATAAAGATGGGCCTTTAAGCAGGACCATATGACGTAACGTTCTCCCTGGCTCCTTCTCATGTTTACCACCTTTATTCATCATCATCATGACTGTTAAGATTATTATTATAAATAGTATTAATAGTATAATTTTTATTAGCGTGCTTTTCTCCTTCACCCATTGTGATGATCTTCTATGTATTTATAGGAAACATTTTAAATTTGTTCTGGAAAAAGATGTGGGGCTGCTATATATATTATTTAGTTATTTTCAAGACAAAAAATCTTACAAAGGAACAGTATTGAAATGAGAGAGTAAAAGAATTAAAGTAAACCCAAGTTGTCTAATCAGAAAGGCTTAATTTAGGAAGGAATCTGGGAATTATCATGAGAGCAAGACTGAACAAGTGGTAACCCTGAGAATGGAAGAAAGGGCTGTGTTGGAGGCCAAAAATGGACCCCTGCTTTTGAAAGACCACACTGGTTTGAAAAATAAGTGAAATATTAATCAACATGAATATGAAGGGCCAAGATGCAGAACGAAAGACAATCTAAGTAGCAAGCAGGGCTCAAACACCAGAGAAGATAACCACAATCACATCCCAGGGATACACATTTGGAAGAGCTCTCCTTGTGGAAGGACATTGGCATCTCGAGTCCTTTCCTGAACTTCCAGGAACCATAATGCCAGGCTCCCAAACTGACCGTGGATAAGCACGCCACACGTCCCAGCCGTGCCGTGTTACTTAATGTTATTTTTGTGATTTAAAATACTGAAATGTATACGGAATAGAAATCAAAATCCACACCACTTGTGAAGTGAAACCAGAGACTTCAAAGGCATTGTTGTTTCCAAGGGGCTGTTGTAGGCTAGTCCGCGGTTCTTGGGAGACACATTTACCCTCCTCTCCCATCGGGAGCAAGTTTGAGAAGCAGCAGCATAGGCAATGCTAGTCTAAGCATTCGTAGAAAGCATTAGAACTAATAACAAGAACTATATACTAAGAATGTCTGTGCTAAAGGGTGGGCGTGTGTGGAGTTATGACATCTCGAAAATCTTCAAAACAATGCAGTGTTCCCGATATTCCCCACTCTCTGGTATCTTGAAAGAGGTAAAATGTGCTTTTTACAAAAGAAGTTTGGCTTTGATTTAGATAACATTTTCACCCATTAAAATCACAAGCGACCCGTTTGAGGTAGATCTCCTGACAATCACAGTGAGTCTCTTTTCTGGAGAGTTCTTTGCAATCCCAGTACTCCCACCTGGTGGCCATAAGAGCTCATGTGCCGAATAAAGAGTTTCCATCAGGTTGGCAATGTGTTCCCCAAAATGGGGCTGCAGAATCCTTGTCACAATGGTGGACCCAGGGACCCAAGGCTAAGGGTGTGTTGGGGACACCATGTGTTGTGGGTGCCAAGTGTGAAAAGGACAGGAGGTATGGGAAAAATGACACAGGCGTAATAATAGCATGCTCCTCGGGGTGTTGCTGAGAATGAGTGAGTGACTGCACATCAGCCCAGCGCCTGCTGCATGGTAAACACTTCATATTATTAGACGCTTTTATTATCATTACTCCAAGATGAAGTCATTTGGTGGGCGCCAGTGGAAATAATCAAAAGACTACCCCAAACCCCTCTTTTGAAGGGAACTGTGATTTTTGAGGGCAGATCTGAGAGGTAAGATGAAATACTAAAGGCAGGCTCCCTCTCCCAGGACAGAAGTTCCACATAAGAAAATAGAGAGTGAGGCTATGAATTTAATGAAATTTAATGAATGTGGAGAGAAGCTCACATCTGAGGTCTGAGCTCACATCTTGTTATACATCATAAATTCCTACAGGAGAAGGGACCCAGTTAAAATTATACATATGGAAAAGGTTTCTATTATAATTCAGAGACTCTCTACATGGAATAAAATCTCTGGGTATAATGAATGTGAAAAAACACTTCCACCCCTGCTCTCCTTAGTCCTCATCACAGAACACACGCTGGAGAGGGTGAAGGCACGGTGACCCTGGGAGCATCTTCAGCCGCCTTGCTGGGTAGAAACCTCACAAATATAATGAGTGTATAACCCTTCAAACCCTACTAAACATGAGAGCTCACACGGGGAATATTTAGACTCTAACCTTCATCTCTCTCCTCCCCAACTACTCAGATACTCATTAGCTATGTGCCCATATATTTTTGGCTCTTGATTATATCCAAGTTAGGTCAAAGAGTCTGCCAACATTGACAAATTCTCTTAAGTATTACTAATTTCTGATGGTTCATCTGGGCATTTAGAATATAGTTGGAACTCTTCAAAATGCCTCTCTGTGCATTTTGAAGCTCTGGGCAGGAAGCTGAAGGACTTCAGGGCACAGGATGTGTTTTATCTTTTCTTCCAGGAAAAGGCTGTGACTTTGCAAGATAAAGGAAGATGTGACAAGTGACCAGCTGCCTCTCTTTATGGGTAAGGATGAATGTAAATTTCAGGGACAGTGGACTCCTGCAGAGGTTGGAGTGTTTTTGCACAGGCTAGAAGGAATACATTTGGCAGAAAAATGCAACGTGAAATTCACAGGGAAGGAAAAATACCCAGCTAAAACCATGCTCGTTCAAAGAATACCAGATATGACATTCGTCATGAACAATAGCATCAGAGCAGACTGAGAATTCTTGGCAGAAAACAAGGAGTTGGATTGGGAACAGCACCACAAACTCACAGGTCTAAATATACATCAACAAAGTATGGTTTATAAATCAAGGTAACTGGAAATTTTAGCAAAATGAGATGAATGCTGTGTCAGACAAAAGAAGATGTTGTGAAATGAGACAAACAGATAGAACGCGGTGATGGAAGAGTACACCTCGTCTAACAGAAACACTAGCTAACATTTATTGAGCATTTACTATATGGCACATAGGGTCACATATGTTCAAGGTAGTTTACAATTATCATTATCTGTATTTTTCAGGTGGTAGACTGAGGCACAGAGAGGTGATGGAACTAGGATTTAAATGCAACCGTCTGGCTCTGACGTCTAAGTTTTTAAGCACCACTTCTTTAACAGATTAGAGCTAGCCAACAGAAGCTGAGAGAAATGGATAAACTGCACAGTGGAATCATTGTGAGATCATTTCAGTTGGAAGTAAAATGAGAGACAAGGAAAAGTGAAATCCTTATAAGATAGGCCTCCTGGCCAGGCATCAGATATAATAATGCAGTTTAATTCAGAGGAAAAACTGGCACAGAGACAAATGTCGTAGTGATTGGTGATTTCGGCTGTCAGGAAAGCTGTTGGTCAAATGCCCTCCTTTCTGCTTGGGTTCTGAGCAGCCATGGCTGGCAGGGGTGGTTTCATACCCAGGCTGCAGGGGATGCAGAGGAATCACGGGGAACAGGGTGGAAGCCTTGCATTTGGGGGTAGGCAAATGGTCCTGTTTTCAAAAAGCAGGCAGAGTGGGAAGGGGTGAGGGGAGGAGTCTGGAAATTATGAGAGAAGGCTTAATGTCAATCCACATCAAAACTCTATATTTGAAAATATAGTTTGTGAGCATTTAGAAATGAAGCCATCTGAAAAGGGCTGAATCATACTTCGTATTTTGCAGGAGTGGAAATAATATTCTAGATGTAGATCGATGGTTTCCAGTTCCTTCAACTCCAGCCTTTCCTGGCTGGAATCTGCTCTGCCCGCCAGGTTAGAAAGTGTACCACCGTCTTAGCATGCCAGGCTGTGTTGGCAATGGGGAATCTGGAATCAGCCCTTCTGTCACCAACCAGACATCCAGTGAGCCTGAAGTAACATTCTGATTCACAGCCTATTTCTGCTCATCACTGTGTTAGCCTAGACCTATGACTAGTATTCTAACTTAGTTTCTTTGCCTTGCTCTCTAATTCTAGTGTGTCCTGGAGGTTTATCCTTTGCTCCAGTCCACCAGGCCCGGCTCCCTTTAGTTCCAGCTGCTGACCCATTGTAAATGGACTGATTGCCAGATGCACAATGTTGTCTGCTGCATATCTGTGTTCTTCTCTGTAAGAGATGGGGAAGGTAGAATTGCTGCTTATGTGCAGTTTAAATGTTGCTAGATCCTGCCAGATTGCCCTCCGATGTATCTGTTCAGATTCACACTCCTCCTACCAGAGTGTATGAGAGGACTCGCTTACCTACACTCGTGCCAACAGCACTTTTTAAGTGGAATATTATCAAATTGGAAGGCTTCCAGAGGAGAACAAACAGAATGGTAGAGTATGGCATCCTTGAAAAGAAAGTTCATATGTTTACCCTAGAAAAGAGAAATTTTAAAGAGCTCTCATGTGAAAGAAGAATTCAAATTATTCCTTGTCATCTCCAGTCTGGATAAAGGTCTGCTTTCTCACATATATACACAGGAGAAGTAAGTCCGCTCGCATCTGGTTCTAAATGGCACGGCATTACTTCTTCCTGAAGACGCTAATGACATAAATTATTTGTATAAGGACCACGGGGCAAAATATCAACTGAATAACCTCTTTTTTGGTATTATGTTTGCTAAGGAGCTGACTCCATCTCATAAGGTAATTGTAACAATGCAACAATTTCTTACTTCTCATTTTTTGTTTGGATCCCAATATTAAGAGGACAAGTACTAGGTAAAAATTGTCTAATAGCCAATTAACTTGTGAAAAGATGGTCAATCTCATCAATAATTTTAAACTACAAGTAAAGAGAGACTTTTTAGATCTCTCAGATTGGGAAAGATACAAAAGACTGACTGAAGCTTTTTGTGAAGCTGTAAGGAAATTAGCACTTTCATGTACTGTTGGGTAAACTAGAAATGGGTATGCCTTTTTGGAAATAAATCGAACAATGACAGAAATACAAAATGTTACATGCTTTAACTAAACAATTTTATTTCTAGGAACTTATCCTTAGGAAGTAATTATGGATATACACAATGACTTAGCTAATAAGGACTTCCAAAGTTATTTATTTACACTAATGAAGAATTGGAAGCATTCTAAACATCCACCTATGCAGGGTTTGTTATGTAAATTATGGTGCTAGGTCTAATGGGAATACATGTAGCCACTAAAATCTAGAAGTGGATCTGTGTGCTGGGTTATTTCCCATTTGATCCTCCAGATATATTTTTCACGCTTGTCTACCCCGCCTTGTGCCTCAGGAAGGGCATCAGTGGGCTCCCTTGTCTCTGGCTTCTGGCTGGGTTTGGCCAGTGGGAGGAATTGGTAAGAAATGAATAGTTGGGAAGATTGTACAAACTGAGTATTTCTTCCCTCTCTTTGTTCCCTGCTGAGTCACTAAAGGTTGGCGGTGTCCCTCTTCCAAAGACCTTGGCTTCTGTCACTTGGCCTTTTCCTACCACTTCTCTCCTGGGTCCTAGTAACCAACTTCCCTTCATGCTTTTAGACCTGGGGTGGAACAGCACCAGCTGCCCACTGGTGCTATGCCTGGGGGGCTTCATCAGCCTTTGTTGGTTCCTCCTTAACTCCCGCCACAGTCCTGTAGTACAGGTTTCACTTCTGCCATACATTATTGAAAATTCAAAGACAAAGGAGTAAAGAAATGCAGAGGGTTCTGCGTTTTCATCCTAACCAATCTGAAATTGGATATCAAAACATACGTTGTTGTCTATAGGACACAACAAAATTTAGCTGCATGCAGAATTTAAAATGCATGAAATCTGAACCTTTCTGTATTAGCTCTTGTATCTTGTTTTAGAATGCCATTTAAAAAGAAAAGTATCAAGCTGAGAGCTGGAGAAGAAAAAGTAATCCATTACAAAACACTGTTATAATTTAATGGGAACATGTCCTGAAGTCACAGGGTGAGAGTAAGGACCCACAGACAACCATGGGTTTAAATAAAGCCTAAGAATCCCATTGAGAGGAGAAATGGCAGCTACCTAAACAATCACAAGATTACCTTCTCCAATATACTTTTAAAATAAAAACATAAAAGGTAATCAGTCCTAATTTTAAAATTTCAGGAAAATTTTTAAATCATGGGAATAGCTTTTTCCTCAATATCAAGACATATTTAGTACACATTATCTTATGTTTCAAACATTTTTTTCTAAATATATAAGATCTTATTGAGGTTAGCTTTTAAATATTAATAATTTAGATTGCAGCTGTGATAAGAACTATCTCCAAGCAGCAGTGGGTTTTATTTCCATAGGGAATGGGGATTTCCTCTAGCTAGAAGGCAGAAATTACCTTCTAAATTTGTTTTGTAAAATGCAGATCAAGGCTCATGGCTGGGTCCTGAAATCAATTTAGTGGATAGAGTAGGAGGAGCGAACAGTATTTTTTAATGATGTAAAATGGACTAGAATAGAATTAGAATAAGACAGGAAATACTGAGTGCATTTAACATAAGTGTACTGTATGATGAAACTTGTGTTTAATTTACAGACAGTTCCTGACTGACAATGGTTTGACTTAACGATTTTTTGGCTTTCCAGTGGTGCGAGAGCAATCCGCATTCAGTAGAAACCGTACTTCAAATTTTGAATTTTGACCATTTCCATGCCGTGTGATGCTCTTTTGTGATGTCGGCAGTGGCAGGCACTGCTCCCAGTCAGCCCCGCTGTCATGAGAGTAAACAACCAATCCACTGGCAACTATTCCGGACCCATCCAACATTCTGTTTGTCACTTTCAGTACAGTATTCCCATAATTTACATGAGGTAGTCAATACTTTATTATAAACCAGGCTTTGTTAGATGACTTTGCTCAACTGTAGAGTAATGTGAGTGTTCTGAGCACAATTAAGGTAGGCGAGGCTAAGCTGTGATGTTCAGTAGGTTAGGTGTATTCAATGCATTTTCGACTCATAATATTTTCAACTTGCCATGGGTTTATCAGGATGTGACCCCATCATAAGTTGAGGAAGATCTATATTTTCATGTATGCGTCTGTGTACTGGGTCACAAAGCAAAATGCGTTTTTCACTATTAGTCTTAGTTGAAAGCATTTGAAAGTTTCTATTCTGGTCTATGGTAACCTCTGATAATAATTTTACCGCTTTCAGTCAAAGCTAGATAGTAAGGCTAATAAAAGCAGCAGGCAGACGTCGAGGTGAAGATCAAAGCAGAACAAATTTATAGCAAGTGTATTAGAGTAGAGAACATTTTAGTGTTATTATCCTAAAAGGAATCTTCGGACCGATAAAAGCTGTGCTATTTAACTGTCGTGGTATAATGGCATTTAGCTACAACTTTGGAAGCAGAGCGAGAATAGGTACAGGAATAGCTGTATTGGACAATTAGTAACTTACCTTTCCTAATATTTCTCCAAGATAGTCTGTTTCTTATTTTCAATAAACGTCTGGTGTGATTGCAAACATGGTTCACATTAAAAAGTAATGTGGATAAAAACTGTCAAAAGCATATTGTTATATGAGAAAAGCAAGTAGGAAAAACAACGTATAGTGTAGGTTCCAATTTATGATTCAAAAAATAATATACAGATGGCCACCAGGTACCTGAAAAGGTGCTCAACATCACTAATCATCAGGGAAATACAAATCAAAACCGCAATGGGATTATCTCCTCACACCTGTTGGGATGGCTATTACTAAAAAACAAAAGATAACAAGTGTTGATGAGGATGTGGAGAAAAGGGAACACTTATACGCTGTTGGTGGGAGTGTAAATTGGTGTAGCCCTTATGGAAAACAGTAGGGAGGCTCCTCAAAACATTAAAAATAGAACTACCATATGATCCAGCAATCTCACTTCCTGGTATTTATCCAAAGGAAATGAAAATAGGACTTCAAAGAGATACCTCCACCCCCATGTTCATTGCAGCATTATTCACAATAGTCACAATAGCAAAGATGTGGAAACAACCTAAATGTGTATGGGTGGATGAATGGATAAAGAAAGTGTGGTATATACATACAACAGAGTATTATTTGGCCGTAAAAAAGAAGGAAATCCTGCTACTTGTGACAACATGGATGGCTCTGGAGGGCATTAAGCTAAGTGAAATAAGCCAGACACAGAAACACAAATACCATATGCTCTCACTTATATGTGGAATCTAAAATAATCTAACTCAAGAAGCAGAGAGTAGAATGGTGGTTACCAGGGGCTGGGAGGAGGAGGAAATGAGGAGGTGAAGGTCAGAGGGCACAAAGTTTAAGTTACGCAAGATGGATTAGTTTTGGAGATCTATACAGCATAGTACCAATAGCTAATGGCACTGTATTGCATATTTAAAACTTTCTAAGAATAGGTCTTATGTATAAATCTATATATATATGGGTTATTATGTGCATGAAAAAATATGAGGAAATTACAGTAATCTATTAAAGAGTATTCGATTATAAAATATCTATGTAATATTTGTGCTGAGTATACATTATTTCATATTCAAAAAAAGAAATAAAGATGTATTTGAAATTTTTTTAAAAAGGAAGTGAAAAGTCAGGAGGAAGGCCTTCTGTCTCAGGACATTCAGAGACCCGGGTCTCCCAGGGGAATGGATCAGGCAAGTTCTGACCTTGAGCACTGCAGCTGGGGCGGGATGGGAAGGCCCCATCCCACAAAGGATGTCAGTGATCTGGAGATTAAGGACAAATATGATTTCATAATATGGTTTTCCTAAATTCTAACGAGTTTATTTTTCAATTATAAAAGCAACTTTTTAAAAGTATAGAAAATAGATGTGGGAGTCTTATATCCCACTATTACAACTATTTCTCATTTTTGCGTATTCCTTTATAGCACTTTTGTATGTGTGTTTTATGTGGTTACCATCATGGTAAATACAAAATTTTATGTTCAGCATTTTTTCCATTATATTAGAACATTGTTCTTGTTTCTACGTAGATTTCATATGTCTCATTTTTAAATGACTGGATGTTGCCACATTTAGTAAATTGCGTGATTTATTTAATCATTCCACTATTACTGGAATGAATTTGTTATTAAAGATTATTGTATATTTGTGTAATGCCTACAATCTTGATACAAATACAGAGAGTACACAAAGACTTTAGAAGACTTCTCCTTTTATTTTTTTTTTAAAGATTTTATTGTTTTTCCTTTTTCTCCCCAAAGCCCCCCAGTACATAGTTGTATATTCTTCGTTGTGGGTCCTTCTAGTTGTGGCATGTGGGACGCTGCCTCAGCGTGGTTTGATGAGCAGTGCCATGTCCGCGCCCAGGATTCGAACCAACGAAACACTGGGCCACCTGCAGCGGAGCGCGCGAACTTAACCACTCGGCCACGGGGCCAGCCCCCTCCTTTTATTTTTTAACAAAAATGTATTAACATATGTTTCAAGCCCTGGACTAGATATTTTCACATATTTTCTTTCATCTTTTCCTCACACTAACCCTGCATGGTCAGGCTGATAATCCTCATTCAAAAAAAAAGTAGATAGATGAAGTGCATAAAGTAACCCAAGCAGCAAAATCTCAATCAAAGTAGGACGTCAGAAGGGTGAGCCAACTTTCTAAGATGTGCTTTTAAAATTCCTTTTATTAAAAATAAAGGATAAGTTAAACTACCTGTGCTCCTAAAACTTTAGAATCTGAGCATAAAGACTTGTTTCCTATGGTGTTTTGTTTGGCCAGCATGGTAGCTTATAAATTTGTGAATAAGATCGTTTAAAGGTAGAGCAGGGACCAACCAGCTAGCTGTGGTCCTCATCTCTCACCCCATGAGCATAAGCATGCACATGCATGTGTGCACACACACACAACTAAAGACACTCACACACAAGTACAGATACACACACACAACTACAAACACACACAACCACACACACAATTATACATACAGTCCACAAACACATAGCCACACACACATACACACATATGTATACACATAACCACACACATACACCCAAACACACACAGCTTCACACACAGCTTTATGCCTTTGTGCTACCTACCTGACCTTTGAAGGCATCTGAGTTTGTGTCCCCTTTGTTATAATTTCAACCAACCAGAGGGGACATCAAACAACTGTTACGAAACTGAGAAGCAGCTAAAGTAAATCTACGATTCACACGAAATTAATAAGTTTGGGAGCTAATGCTGCCCATAGCAGTAAAGAGGCGATTCCTGGAAGTATTAAATTAACCCACACATATACGTATTTGAGATATGTAAAATTCCTATTTTTATTTGTTCTGTTTCAAAATTGTGCCCTTTATGATGTTGCCTCAGACAAAAAATGGACAGGATAATAATAGGCTCATGACATTAATAACTTACACTTGTGAGGGCAACTTTAGCTTTTTAAGTACTTTCACATATATGGTACAAGACTCTAGGACAGAAATAAGAGCAATTAAAATAATGTATAAGGCTAACAAAAACTGAAATGGCCACATAATCAAATATATTTTAAAGCTTGTATTGAAACATCAAAAGAAAAACACTCTGAAAAGAAGAGCTCACTATATTGCCCACTTTGCATTTCAGAAACCTCTCCAATTACTGTCTAATCCCAAAGAATTTCACCAATTTCTTGATCTTCGTTCTCCTGGGATGATGTCTGAAGAGTTTTTACCCTTGAGGAACTGATACGTTTCTCAGAAACTTAGGAACAGAGTCCCTCAAGCTGCCAGCAGCCTAATCGTTTTTACTTCACAGCGTTGGGGACTCAGTACATACTGTGACTAAGAAAACCATTTTAGGCTATTATCGTGTGATTTTAGACAATTCTTATCAAATTTTATCATGGTTTTATGGATAATTCTGAGTGGTCCATTAAAAAGTCCTATATGTACTTCATGCCCTACATAAAAATTAGCACTGTGATAATCTAATATTAGCATACATTCATATCCAATTGGCACTCATCTTGATTGGAAATCCATCTTTTCCAAATCTTGATAGAAGCATTCAGAAACACCAATACATTAATAGTATTTAGGAGGGATAAATATATTGAGTAATTTAGGCGCTTGTTACCTGAGAAATTTGAGGTGAACAGACTTTGTCCACATTAAATTATACACACAGAGATGGACATGAGAGGCCCTCTTCTTACATTCTTTTTATACGCACTCTATACACACCCGCCATTCCCAGCACAAGCTTCCATCATAAGGGCGGGCCAGTGTCCCAAAGGTGCTGCTGGAGCTGAGGCCTGACCACGCCTCGGGCTGTAGGAAGGAGGAGACAGAAAGGGCGATAGGGCATGCTCTAGCACTTTCTCCTTCTAAGGAGTCTTCCTGTCCAACAACCTTAGCTTTCAATTCTTTGGTAAGGGAGTCTCAGATGTACCACTGTGAATAAAATCGGGTTTCCTCCACAAAGGATGAGGAAATATGTATGTTGAAAAAGCTTGCCAGGTGAACCTGATACATCCTAACCCCTCAAAAATCACTGTTAAATGGGCCGGCCCCATGGCGTAGCGTCTAGGTTCCTGCTTCAGATCCCCGGCACGGACCTAGGCACTGCTGTCAAGCCATGCTGTGGCAGGCATCCCAGATGTAAAGTAGAGGAAGATGACCACAGATGTTAGCTGAGGGCCAATCTTCCTCAGTAAAAAGAGGAGGCTTAGCAGTGGATATTAGTTCAAGGCTAATCTTCCTCGAAAAAAAAAAAAATCATTGTTAAAGAAATAGCTTCTTGGAGAATTTCCCTAGTCAGTCATCCCAAAGACATTAATTTGTTACTTGCCTCCCATCATCCATTTTGTCTTTTCTCAACAACTGCCCTGATTTTCATTTGGGCTTCCAGCCCTGTCCCACTCTTAGGCCATGTGGTCCAGGTTCAGGCCCATCCCTACTGCTAGGGATGGAACATATGACCCAGGCTTGTGCCAGATCAGCCCACTGTTTCCTGCTGGCCAACTGATTGGCTCACGGGGTGAGCACATGACCTAAGCTAGTCCAATCAGAGTGAATCTCAAGACTTTTCTTACAATGTAAATTCAATAAAAGTAGAGACCTTACCTATCTTATTTCCAGTTTCCAGAGTATTTAAATCAATGTCTGGAACAAAGTAGATACTTAATAAATATATGAAGGTTAAATATCTAAAAATGGAGCTAAGATATGAAAGAAAAACTGGATTTTGATGACACTGTCTGCATCCCTGTACCTCAACTAAATCTACCCCTCAGTCATTCAGTCACTCAGTCAATAAATTCTCTTTGTTTGCTTATACCAATGTGAGTTTGGATTCGTCTCACTTGCAATCAAAAGGTACTGGCAGGACCAGCAGTCTAAGCCAGTAAGAGCTTGATAATTCATCAGGTTCTGAATGTGCTGATCATTTCTATTTGGCAAAAGAGCTAAAACAAGACAGGACAGTTCAATGAGCAGGACTGTGGAGCATGAAGAGATGCAGTTTCATCTTCCGATGACATATCTTATTTCATTCTTAAAAATCAGTGAGTCTTTTCAACAAATGGTGCTGGAATAACTAGACATCCATATGCAAAAAAATGAATCTAAACACAGACCTTACATCTTTCATAAAATCAACTCAAAATGGACCATAGACATAAATGGAAAATGCAAAACTATGAAACTCCTAGAAGGTAACATAGGAGAAAATGTAGGTGTCCTTAGGTTTGGCAATGACTTTTAGATACAACACTAAGATCATGATCCAGGAAAGAAAATACTGATAAGTTGGACTTCATTAAAGTGAAAAACTTCTGCTCTAAGAAAGATATTCTTAGGAGAATAAAAAGACAATCCACAGACTGGGTGAAAATATTTTCAAAAGATATATCCAACAAAGCACTGATATCCAAAATATATAAAGAACTCTTAAATCTCAACAAAAAGAAAACAAATAACCCAATTTAGAAATGGGCAAAAGCTCTGAACAGATACCCCATCAAAGATCCCTCATCTCATCTGTAAATCCTCCTTGGCAATTTCTTACAAAACTAAATGCATTCTTACCATATGATCCAACAATTGTGCTCCTTGGTATTTACCCAAATGAATTGAAACTTATGTCCACACAAAAACCTTCATATGTATGTTTACAGCAGGTTTACTCATAATTACCTTGGAAGCAGTCAAGATATCCTTCAATAGGTGAATGGATAAATTGTGGTACAGCCAATCAATGGAATATTATTCAGAACAAATAAAACTAAATAAAATTTTAAAACAATTATGAGAATAAATTTTGAAGCAGTATTCCCTCTACTTTCATATATGTTTCAAATTTCTATAATGAAAAATTTTACACATTGCATATACCCAGAAATTCCACATCTAGAATTTTATTCTGTAGATATACGGACATATTGATCAAAAATTTATGTCAAAGGATTATGTAGTGTTGTTAGTAATAGCAAAAGCCTGGGAACAACTAGCCATCCATTAAGAAAGAACTGGATAAGTAAATTATACTTCCTTTACACATGGGATGCTATAGGGCAGTTAGCAAGAGGCAGCCCTATGTGTAGAATGTAAGCTCGCTCCAGGAGGAAAGGAATCATCTTTTTCTGTTCACTAACGTATCTCAAATAACGAGGATTGTGCCTGGCACATGGTGGGTGTTCCACAAATATTTGTTAAATAAATGAACAAGGAATATTGTTACTTTTTATTTTTTTTTAAAGATTGGCACCTGAGCTAACAACTGTTGCCAATCTTTTTTTTTTCTGCTTTTTCTCCCCAAATCCCCCCAGTACATAGTTGTATATTTTAGTTGTGGGTCCTTCTAGTTGTGGCATCTGGGACACCGCCTCAGCATGGCCTGAAGAGCAGTGCCATGTCCGTGCCCAGGATCCGAACCAGCAAAACCCTGGCCTGCCAAAGTGGAGAGAGCAAACTTAACCACTCGGCCAGGGGACCGGCCCTTGTTACACTTTTTTTTTAAAGCAAGGTACAAAACAATGTGCATATAATGTGACTTCATTTATGCAAATAAAAAAGATATAAATATATATGCATGAATATATGTATTTTAAGTCTAGAAGGATACATAAGAATCTGATAACCATGAAGAAAAAATGGGGACTTGTAGTTAGGGAAGGGAGATAGATTTTAAATAAAATTCTCCAAGGGAAGAAAAGTAAATATGAACAAAAATTCAAAAAAGAACTAAACAATGCCCCAATAGAAAAATGGGCAAGATATGGCTAGGCAACTCACAAAAGAAGAAAGAGAAATGATCAGTGCTCAAACTAATAACAAAATGAATGCCAATGAAAGCAATAAACGATCTTTTTTTTACCTATCAAATTTACAGGTTAAAAAGATCCTCAAGGGGCCTGCCCAGTGGCGGAGCGGTGAAGTTTGCACGTTCCACTTTGGCGGCCCGGAGTTTGCCAGTTGGCATCCTGGGTGCGGACCTACGAACTACTTGGCAAGCCATGCTGTGGTAGGTGTCCCACATATAAAGTGGAGGACCTTGATGGGCATGGATGTTAGCTCCGGGTCAGTCTTCCTCAGCAAAAAGTGGAGGACTGGAAGCAGATGTTAGCTCAGGGCCAATCTTCCTCAAAAAAAAAAAAAAAAGACCTCAAAATGCAGAATTGGCAAGGTTAGAGGGAAATTAGGCACACTCGTCACTGCTGACGGCAGTATAAATTGGTAGCTTTTCTGGAGGGCAATTCAGCCCTCGACAATTTGTAACAAAACGCGCAATAAAGTTACATACCTCCCTTATGTTTAACACAAGCCATCCAACTGTCAAGAATCAAACAAATGGGAAAGTTATTTGCACAAAGAGATTCAAAGCAGTATATAGTAGTCACCATGGGTAACCCTGCTGGTATCTGAATACCAGTGGCATAGTTTTCAGCATCACAGCAACACCCAGACAGTATGACAACCAACAGACAGGTGGTGTGGATCCCTGACCAGAAACGAGCCTGGGCTGTGGCAGTGAGAGTGCCAAATCTTAACCACTAGAGAAGATACACATATTTGTTTACCAACAGAAGACTAAGCAAGTAAATTTTAGCATGTATATTCAATGAAATATTATGCAGACATTTAAAATTATTTCTCTCTATACTTCTGGATTTGGAAATCTGCTCACAACATATTGTTAAGCGAAAAAAAAAACAGGTCACAAAAGGAAAATACAAGGATTTCCATTAAACAATGAAGAGAAAAATTTATGAAACCTGCAGCAAATGTCATACTTAAAGGTTAAACATTAGAAGTATAATAATTAAAATTAGGAATTAGATAAAAGACAAGAATGCCACTGATTACCAGGAATACTCAACTTTGTACTGGCTGTCCTAATCATTGTAGTATGAAGAGAAAATAAATTGCATCAGTTTGCAAAAAAACAGAATTCAGTATTTGCACAATCTGACTGACCACCTAGAAAATCCAAGAAAATCACTGAAAAAGTATTATTACAATAAATAGAAGAGTTTAATAAGGGGCCAAATACAAGATCAATGTATAAAAATCAATGGCTTTCTTTTATGAGCAATAACTACTGAATATCAACCAAAACAATAAAATACTCAAGCATAATCTTAAGCAGGAAAATCAAAGAATGTCCATACGAGGTAAACAATCTAAGCCATCATTAAAGGACACAAAAGAAGATGTTAATTCTTCCCCAAAATTATGTATAAATTCAAGGCAATCCCAACCAAAATCCAAAGACGCTTTATTGAATGGAAATTGACAAATAGATTCTTAACTTTTTATGTGAAACCCACACATATCTCCCACAAGAATGGCCAAGAAAATTTTGAAAAATGAAGATAAAATGAGAGGGACAATTGTCCTGCCACAGTGTATAGTTATGGTGACAAAACAGTGTATATATATATAATTTTAAACTTCAGTATAATAAAATAAAAACAAACTTAAAACACAGACAACTAGCCAGGAGAAAATAGTTTCAATTTTCAACTGACAAATGATTAATGATTTTATGTATATATGCAAACACATTTAGTGATTATATACATATATATAGTCATTACGTATGTATTCATTATGTATATAGCCGTTATTTATCTCTAATATATATAAATTACTTATAAAAAGATAACCTATTAGAAAAATAGGTAAAGGATATGAATAGGCATTTAGAGAAGAGGAAATTACAATGGCTAATATAAAACAAGAGAAACAAACTCCCTCATAATTTTTCAAATCAAACCCATTTTTTTTTTACTATAATGGCAAATTTTTAAAAGACTTATAATGTCAAATAGTATGATGAGTGGAGGGATATACACTGGCACAGTCATTTAGGACAGAGATTGTCAGAATCTACCAGGTCTTGAGATTTCTAAACCAGTTGACCCAGTAATCACACTTCTATGAAGACAATTCGTAGAAAAATTGGCAACAAACTTAATGTCCTTCAATAGTATACACTTGTTAAATAAATGCTGAGGGCTTTATACAACAATTTACAATAATACAGATGATTCTACAGTCATTAAAACTTTTTAAGACATATGCTCTGGTTACTATTGCTATAAATCTCTCAGACTTAGAGACTTAAAACAACCACCAGGACTCAGGCAGGGCACGGTGAGACCGGCGGCGCTCCGCTCAGTAAAGTCCGGAGCCTCCGCTGGGAGGACTCGAGAGTTGCGGGTTCTTCCTCAGCTAGGGCCTCTCCCTTTGCCTGGGCTTCTTCAGAATGATGATAGCCCAGGACATTCCAATCTTATGTGGTGTCTCAGGGCTCCAAAAGCAGGTATTCCGTTAAACAGTGGAGAAACTGCATTGCCTTTCCTGACCTGGCTTCGTAAGTCAGACAGTATCACTTCTGCCATTTTCTATTGTTACAGCCTGCCCAGATTCAAGGACGGGGACATAGACTCCCTTTCTCAACGTCAAAGTCACATTGTAAGATCATGTGAGATGGGAGGCACTGTTGTGGCCATCTTTTGGAAAATACAACCTGCTGTGACATATTAGAGAAGAAAGCAAATTGCAAAATATTTATAGTCTGATGCCATCTATATTTAAAAAAAACTTTTGTGTATATGCATGCAAATGGGATTAAATATGACTAGATAACTGTGCATGGCAAATACACAGAAAATCATTTAAAAGATATACCCTAAACTATTAACGACAGCTAGCTCTGAGGAGGGGAGTGAGATTACAGAAGCGGGAGATGGAAGGGGCCATTCACTTTTCCTCTAATGGGTTGAGACTTTGCAATAAGTTCCAAGTTGGGATGCATACAGGTCAAGAAGTAGTGTGTCTGGAAAACTGCATGCAAGTAAAAATGTGGCATGAGACATGATTTGGTGCCAATCAAACCACCCCAGCTCAGTTTCTTTTTTCTTAAAGATTGGCACCTGAGCTAACAACTGTTGCCAATCTTTTTTTTTTTTTTTCTGCTTTATCTCCCCAAATCCACTCCCTGCCCCGCAGCCCGTACATAGTTGCATATCTTAGTTGCAGGTCCTTCTAGTTGTGGTATGTGCGACACTGCCTCAACATGGCCTGACCAGCAGTGTCATGTCTGCGCCCGGGATCCCAAATGGTGAAACCCTCCGCTGCCGGAGCAGAGCGCTCCAACTTAACCACTCAGCTACAGGGTGGCCCCTCAGTTTCTAAAAGGCATGATCAGGTGTCCAACTACTCAAATGTTAGACCCCACTGAGATAAGGGGGAGATGAGGGGAAAACATCAGAATGGATGTCCTGATGCTTGCGCCAGGCGGCCCAATCTGTGGCTAGACTTGTGTTTGTATGTTAGGGACTCTAACAACTCATGAGCTTCTGTGTGTTTGCTTTGTATCTCTTGAGCTTTCTAGTAAAATGTCCCTCTTAAAAAGCACAGTTTGCTCTCAACTGTAATCACAGAAAAAAGATATTTCCTACTTATCAGGATAGGTAGAAACATGAGGGCATCCATTTCGCCAAGTGCTACCCCGGATCCAGACTCAGCATGTGGGTGGAGCTAGGAGCAAGAATAAAGGAAGTAAGGTGTGGGGTGGGGGTTTCCTGAATTTAACCATTTTCAACTGAAATTATTCAAGCCTCTTTTTATATGTAGACTCAGTCTTTATTTTTTTATTATTTTGGTGAGGAAGATTAGCCCTGAGCTAACATCTGTGCCAATCTTCCTCTAGTATGTGGGACGCCATCACAGCATGACTTGATGAGCAGTGTGTAGGTCGGCCCCCGGGATCCGAACTGGTGAACCCTGTGCCACCGAAGAAGAGCATGTGAACTTAATCGCTACGCCACCAGGCCTGACCCTACACTCAGCATTTAGTAAGCGTGTATTATAAACGTTCAGATTCATAACACTTTGGAGTTAATACCAACGCTTACTGTAAAACCACAGTAATCAAGACAGTACAGTAATGGCATAAGGATGACCCTATGGAACGGAATGGAGAAGCCAGAAACAGTCCCAAACTTATACGGTATTTGACTTTTGACAGAGATGCTAAAGCAATCCAATAGGGAAAGGAAAGTCTTTTCAAAAAGTGAGAGTGAGGGGGAACTGTTCACATAAATGGGGGAAAAAAAGAACCCCAATCCTTATCTCGTACCATACCCAAAAATTAATTTGAGATGGATAATATATGTAGTAAAAGTTAAAACTATAAACCTTCTAGTCTAGAAGAAAGGATAGGAGAATATTTTTGTGACCTAGAAGACAGGCAAAAGCTTCTTACAGAGGACGTAGAAAGAAATAAACATAAAATAAAAAAGTGGATAAATTTAACTTCAAAATTACAAATATCTGGAGCCAGCCCTGACAGCTCGTGGTTAAAGTTCGGCGCTCACTGCTTCGGCGGCCGGGGATTCACTTCCCAGCTGCGGAACCACACCACCCATCTATCAGTTGCCATGCAGTGGTGACGGCTCACATAGAAGAACTAGAATAACTTATAACTAGGATATACAGCCATGTACTGGGGTTTGGGAAAGGAAACAAAAATTACAAATACCTGTTTTAAAGTCATTGTTAAGAAAATCAATAGGCTAGCCATGACCTAGGAGAAAATTATTGCAAAGCATATATCTGAGAAAGGAATAGTGTCTAGGATATATCGAGAAGTCCTATAACTCAATAATAGAGAATAAACAACCCCAAACAGGGCACTGAAACAAGATTCGAGTAATGCTAAGTGTAGAAAAATAACCAGGCATTTGAGGAAAGAATTAAACCAATACCCTTACCACCCTCATATTTTACCCAAACTCTGAATACAATGAAAGAATCATTTAATATTTTTTAAAGATAATGTTAATTAGCATAGAGACATGCCCATCAAAAAGGAAATCTGATATAAAAATAAATATTTACTTCCATCCATTAACCTCATCCTCATTAACTCTTCAAAAAATATGGGTAATAATAAGTCACTCACAAAAAAACTGAGTTACACATAATTATATTTTTATTTCACAGCCTTTTAAAAAATATAAACCACTAAGTATTTTGAAAAACATACACGGCATAATCATTTTAGCAGCCACAATATTATAAAAATAAAATAACAGAATGAATTGCACAACAGAATGAAATAATCTCTGCTGACTCACTCTGACTAGCAATACAAAATGTTCACTAGGAACGTGAAGTGGATTGACACCACCATTTTTCCATTACCAACCACCACTAAAGCCAATCACAGGCCCTATTCCCAGGAGACCATTGTGTTTACACAGGAACATGTGCAATGTGTCGATGTGAAGTTAATATCTTGAATTTAGTTCCAAAATATCATTTCTCCTCTGGGAGACAAGTTCAATGGCAACATGGAGTAGTGAAGATCACGGAACACCAAGCACATGACTGGTTCAAACCTCTCCCAGCTAGTTCTAAGCACAAGAAACAGAAAAGTGTCTACTGTGCTATACAATACAATAGCCACTAGCCGCAAGTGGCTATTTACATTTAAATTCTTTAAAACTAACTAAAATTCTTAAAATTACTTCCTCAGTCACACTACCCACATTTCAAGTGTTCACTAGCCGCATGTTGCTAGTGGCTACTGTAGGAGACAGTGAAGATACAGAACATTTCTGTCATCACAGAAAGTTCCTTTGGACAGCCCTGGATGTGGGAAGTGTTTCTTCTCCCTTCGCTTAGCCAGGATGTAGGCTGCTTATGGAAGCAGCTTTGAGAAGCAATTCTTCTCCCAGGATATTCCTAGGGTGGGGTGGAGTCAGAGAAGGGAGTCAAGTAGCGTTTCTTTTCATAGATTACCCTGCCCTGTGCATGAAAAGGATGATCCTTTTATGGGGATCAAATACACAAACCAGGCTCCACCAAAAATCTGTCAGGAAAATTAGGGAAGAGATAAACAAGGCAGATGGGGAAGTAGCAAGGTGAAACATTCTTTATCCCATTCTAAACCTCCATAAAGAGATTATGTCCACCAAGAAAGTGTGCAGGTTTCCCAGGTCCTCCTCTAGAAAATCCTGATGTGGGGCAAATATATTGGCTGAGAGAGGTCAGTCCTGGCATGTGTTTCGTGAGAAAACCTAGCATGTCTTCACTCTGCTCACTTCCTCAGAGCAGAGCCCGGTTCTTTGGAGTGTTGCCAGGCGTGAAGGAGCTGTAGTTTTGATCTGTTTCAGACCTTATACTCCTTTACAGCTGTATTCTGTAGCCAGGGCACAGACTGCTGGTTGTCCACCCAAGATCCACCATCGTCTTCTTCCTTATCAAGAGAACTCAGATTTTAGTTGAAGGCAGTTATATGTCCAGCTACAAAAATTACATTTCTCATAGCAGTAGCCAATGACACAGTCTGGCCAATGAGATGTAAGCAAAAGTTGTTAGGCTGCTGAGAAAGCTCTTTAAAGGAAGTGGATTCACACTGGCACGCCCTGTTTTCCCTTTGGGCTTCCTCCATCTTCTTGTGGGGAGTTGAAGCAACTGTCTTAGAACCTGAGGGAAAAGCCAAGGGGAGCTCAGGAGGGGCCACCTTGACCCTGATACCTGTGAGTTGCTGAACCAACACCAGCAATAGCCTGCCCCCGACCTCCTTGTCACACAAGAACAAAACGAAACCCCTACTTTGTTTAAGCCACCATTCAGTCCGGCAACTTCGAGACAGCAGTCCATCTTGATTCCCAATAGGAAAGCAAGATTCCCATCTGAAAGTGAAAAATATCTTGCCTGAAGAATCTGTATACATTCAATAAGTTCAAGTAATAGTAGAGTATAATAAAAGTTGGTATAAAAATTTTAACTTCCACCCACTCATGTCTACACAGACCAAGAGAGGAGGAAATGATTAGGCTTATTATGCGAAATAGCTGCTAGTAAGGAAAATAAGAGGATTTTTAGCTCAATCCAGCAGGAACTTTTTTCTGAGTGCCTATGATATTCTGATTACCATTCTAAACACAGGTCTGCCCTTCTGAAGACCCAAATTCCTATACGATAAGAGGCTAACTACTCAGATAATTAATGAGATCATTACTTAATCTATAACTTTATTCTGTGTAGACAAAGTAAGAAATGGAGAGTTGAGAATTTATTTCACTGATTCAAACCAAAAAAAATCAACATCAAAGATCTACAACTCAATTTTCAACTTTCCCTTGTATGTGACACACATAGCTGACAGAGAATTCCTAATCCCAGAGTTTTAATGGCAGATTTAGCTTAAATAAGCACAAGGACCTCAGAGTAGCTATACAAATTAAAAATGAAGTACAGTACTCTGCAAATGCTTTCTATATACTACATTAGTACCATTGGTATTCTAAAAGTCCCTAGATTAGTAGGTATGAGTTAGAAAAAATAAGAATTTCCCACTATCCTAAATGGTTTAACCATTTACAATGTTTAAAATTTTGGCCATTTAAAAAAATATAATTCTATTGCACTTATTTTGAAACTATAGACAAAATTGGAAACATAAAATGTCAAGCCAAAAATGGGATATTGCATATCTTTTACTCACCTACTTCCAAGTTCCCACCCCTGCAAGTGAACCAAAAACAAATCCTGGCACCTTGTCATTCCCAGAAAAGCCAGTACATGGCACACTCTGGGTAAATTTTCTCTCTTATTCTGTGGAATTGCACCAGATGGCATCAGTCCTGCATCTACAGCTGTGCCCTAAAATTGAAGTTCAGACATAGGAATCGACTTTATTAGACATTTTAGATTTTGCAGGTGTGAGTGTGATGTCATTCTCATTCAACTTAAAATGGTTATCTTTCCAAGTAGAACGGCAGATTCACCGCACGTGCAACTTCCGAAATCAGTGAAACCATTAAGATTATCCTAATAAAATTTGAAGTCATTTTAAACAGTCGAAATTCAGAAAGAACAATGAAGCAAGAACAACTGAAATAAAATACTAATATTACATAATAATCGAATTATTATGGCCCATTTCCTTATAACGTAAGAAATTCAACTCGGCTTTTAGCATTGCTGAAGAGTCACTAAAAACCTTTTATTGAAAATAAAACATAGGCATCTTCTATAATCAAGTTACACTTATATAATGAACAGTTATTTTAAATGTTGTTGACTTTTCAAATGTTTTCATGTCTAGCTCATATGTACCATGTCTTCAAAAACAGACTTTGCATAGTGATTTTCAGGACCAGGGCGTGGTCAGTGGATGGAGCAGCCAACATGTACAAGCTTGGAACCTAGACCACTGCAGGTGTCAGAGTAATAGATCAAGAACGTATACAGGTAGCAAAAGACGTGAGTACAAAAAGTGGTTTAAATTTGGGAGATCAGTCTATATTGAGTTTCGGAAAAATTATGATTTTGAATAAACGAATAGAAAAAGACAGCTCATATACTGGTGTCAAAGATTCAAAAGCGGAGTCTCTAACAAAGCAAGGACAAGGAAGGAGACCAACAGAGCGAGTTCTGAGAGCAAACGTGAGGATTCCCAGAGTTCAGGGCCAAGTTCCAAGCAGAGATTGGGCAATAGGAATTAATATTTAACTTTTGCTTGAATAAGTAGAACTTAGTAACTAATGAATTCGATTACAAGGAGGTTATAAAATGGCACTGGATACAAGATAGAAAGGCAAGCACTCCTTTTACAGGAAACAGAGTGAGGAGACCCAGCAAAGAGTTTGGGACTCTTTAATACTGGGACGGCCGCCAACTACTCCAGGAGTTCTCTAGAGCCTCTCTAGAAGACTCAGGGGTGGTTTACACCTCTAGACACCAGCGGTGCTGCCAGGAAGATTAAAGGATCACAAAATCAAGAAGTCAAGTAGGTGATTAAAATAATTTGCATTCTGGTTATTTATAAAGTATGAAGTAATTGTTTTCCACCCTTGTGAACAACTATAATTGCTAATCAATTACTCCCACGCTCATCTTCAATGTCCACATTAACCATTCAACTCTATAACTAAATGCCACCGCAGAGGTTCAACCAATCAGAGAACTATTGTTCAAAGTACAATACAGAATCACTGCGGTTGATACTGGGATTCAAACCAGGGATTCTAACCAAGTCTTGTTCTAGCCCTGATAAAGAGAGGTGTGTATATAAGTGAGAATTTGCTAATGACTTTATGTTTAAAATAAACCACTTACTTCGCTAACAACAGGTCTATTCTAGCAAAGTGAAACAGAAAAAGTGGGAAATTATCTGAATGTCTCAGGCCAGAAACTTTATCCATAATTATTCACTTAAGTGAGACTATTTTTGCCTTCCCTTGAATTATCAAAATAATTGTCTTCCATTTCACTTTCATATTATCAACTTAGGCAAAACTTAGTATGTCATTGTTTTTAGCGCTCTACGTGGTCTTCCTTTGTGCCTAAATTAATATTTTCAATATTACCGTCAAGACATGGATGGCTTATCCTACCCTAACATGACTGAACCCAAATCTTCCCTAACAGAAGATAAATTACATCTGCCTTACATATTCCACTCCAAGAACCCCTGCACTGTTTTCCAAAAGAGCAGAATGGTTATCAAAATTGCAAACATTCCTCACATCCCCGTCTACTTTCCATGATCCTCTACCCAGACACCGATTCTTGCATTCAGTTAGGCATCAGTCTGGCTTCTTGGCTCCAGTAGCAGCTCACCGGTTCTGAATGGGAGAGAGCCCTTTATTTCATTGCACCCATTTCCTCCAACCTAATCTCTCACTTTCTTAGGCCTTGAGTCTTCAGAAGTTTAGCCACAACCAGGGACAAAGTGAAACCAAGGATGGTCCCCGCTTACCATTTGCAGAAAACTTCCCTCTCGGGTTGTCAGGGTCCTCTCCAGGCAGCGTCCCCCATCACCGGGCTGTAAGCGCAGCTGCGGACCTCGGCATGCCAGTCCGGGGCTCGGCTCCAGAACTCGAGATGATGGAACTCGTGGAAAAAGTGTCTGGAAGATGAAGTGGTTATTTCCCAAACTCACATTGCCCGGAGAGTGCTCGGGGCACCCTGGTGAGTTTACTCCTGCCCACCAATCTTCCCGCAAATGCTCTAATCATGTAACTGGAAAGGACGGTCTCGCTCCTCCAGTCCTCCTTCCCCCGTTGCCCTACAACGTGTGAAGGGTCACCTCTTTTCGGCAGCCCTCCAGGGCAACCTCGAGGCATCTCCCGTACCACTCTCACTCTGACACTCACCTTCGCGTGTTCCAGATTCTAAACCCACCCGGCGCGGCAACCTGCCCGCACCGACGGGGTCGGTGGCTAGAACAGGAGTAGGGATTAAGGTGAGGGAGGGATTCCTCATAAAAAAATGGGCCACTGAATCCTCTCTCCCCGTCACCGCCAGTCGAACCCCTTTCAGTGTCTACCAAAGCGCCAGGACATTTAAAGCAGTATTTGGAAAACTTCAAGTGCGCCCGGTTTCCCTCTGCCTCCCGTCCCAAAGCCCACACTCTTTCTCAGTAATTTGGATACCTAGGTTGACATTCGACTTTGTTTGGAAGTGGCTGGACTGAATTATCTGAATAATTTAGCTTTCCACCCTTTGGGTACAAGCTAAAGTGGAGTCGGACCGGGAAGAAGAGATTTTAGGTGCCTGAAGCCACTCCGGCTCCAAAGGCCGAATTTCTCTCTTCTCCACCTCTCCCGGCCCCGGAAAAGCTCGGGCTCGGTCCCCCAGAGCACAGCGCCAGCCCAGACCCCATACGCCCCCGTCCTTGGCACCCGACCGTGCCGCGAGCCCCAGCCTCCCAAAGGAGAGAAGCCCGCTCCTCTGCCGACCCCTCGCACGCCCGAACCGACCTGCCGGCGCTGCAGCCGAGCCTGGCACCGGAACCAGGGCGGCCGCGTGGACGGAGAGTCGAGGCCGAGACCCAGGCCGGCGCCCGCGCGGCTCCGCGCCCTCCCGCCCGTTCCCGCGCCTCGTCGCTCACACCGCTTGCTCGCGGGAGAAGCCCCAAGGCTCCCGGTGCAGCGAGGGGCGACCGGGCTGGAGGGCCCCGGCCGTGCTGGCCACGGAGTTCTTCAGCTGCTTGATGACCACGAAGAGCAGCAGGAAAAGTAAGAAGAGCAGGAAGAAGAAAAGCGCCAGGTAGAGCAGAAAGTTGAGCTCCCACTCCATGCTGGAGGCGCCGGCGCCCGGTGGCCGTGCGCGCCGGGTGCGGGTTACCGCGCCGCCGCTGCTCCCACCTCCGGGGCTCCTCCCGCCGGCGCGAGGGTGCCCCGCCTTGGCCGCCTACTCCGGGGTCCGCGTTCGGCGTCCCCCAGCTCGGAGGAGGCGCGCCAAGGAGCTGGTGTAAGCTCGGCTCTCACTGTCCCCGCAGGCACGGGAGCTTCTGCTTCGCTGAGATCCTCGCCTGCGCTCTTGGCGACGCGAGCGGATTTTTCTAGGAGCGAACTTCAGCGGGCGGGGACACGAGAAGAGGTCACAGCTCAGCCTCCCAAGGGATGTTGGGGCTGGTGTTTTGCAAACGATCTTAAGATTTCCACCCCCAACATCCAGTGAGGTCCCTAGCCCCTCCCTTCCTAATTAATTTCTTTCATTATTTCCCCCCTGTCCCGGCTTTCCCAAAGGGCAGACGATGCCATGGCCCAGAGACCCGAAAGAATTAATGGTGACAAGGAAGTTGGTCTAAAGGGCTATGAGATGACTTCGTGCTGTGAGATGACGAGGTGCTGAGTGAATGCAGTTCAAGCTGCTCGCTCTTTCGAGCCGCAGGCGCGCTCAGGATAAACTGCGCTTTTCTGTAGAACAGGTCATTTGGAAAAGCATTAAGAATAAAACGCACTTCAAAAGCTATATTGTACAAAGCTTTAGAATGTTAACTTGAATTGCAATTTCCTTGGTGAAAAGCAAAAACAAAACGACGACAAAAAACAATTTACTTAAAGTTGTCCTTTGAGTCCCTCACGCCTCTCTGTATTTGATTAGGATCACCCAAAGCCCAGGCGCCGCAGCTCTTACAGTCAGATGTCAGCCAGGGCCGCAGTCGTCTGAAGGCTTGTCTGGAGCTGGAGGATCCAAGATGGCTCACTTACATGGCTGGCAAGCAGTGCTGGCTGTTGGTGGGAGGCCTCAGTTCCTTCCCACGTGGGCTTCTCCACAGGGCTGCTTGGCTGTCCTCACAACGCTGTGCTGGCTTTCCCCAGAGCAAGTGATCCAGGAGAACAGGGCAGAAGCTGTGGCACCCTGTATGGCTAGCTTCAGAAGTCATCTACCATCACTTCTGCAATATCCTGTTAGTCACACAGGTCAGCCCTATTCACTGGAGTCGTCGAAGGACGTGAACAGCAGGGGGTAAGGATCGCTGGGGGCCATCTTGGAATCTGCCTATCAAACCTGCTAATACAACAGGTTATCCTTACCTACTCTGTGGACCTCCAACTTTATTTCATTCTTTATCTGTGATGATACGGGAGAGCCCCCTGGACTGAATTCAGGGCATAAGGACTGACATATACTTCCCAGATTATTTAATGGGCTGCCGGTAATAAATGGCTGTTCCAGTGATGTCAGAGGGCTCAAAGAAACAGGGAGGAATGGAAAAAGCTGTGAACTGGAAGGCTCCAGGACCTGATTCTAGTCCAGCCCCACCTGTCAGTGATCCACTCTACTCTCTCTCCCCTCACCTGGAATACACCTTGCTTTCCTTTTCCTGGGCTTTGTTGTGAGGATCGAAAACAGTAGGATGTTGAGCAAGAGTGTGTTTTGCTAGGTAATGTCAGATACTATTATTACTGTGTTACTGAGAGTCTCCAATGTTATAGACAACTGTACAAAATTTCCAGGGGGGCTGGCCCAGTGGTGCAGTGGTTAAGTTCCCACGTTCCACTTTGGCAGCCTGGGGTTCACCGGTTCAGATCCTGGGTGCAGACCTACACACTGCTTATCAAGCCATGCTGTGGCAGGCATCCCACATAAAATAGAGGAAGACGGGTGCAGATGTTAGCTCAGGGCCAGTCTTCCTCAGCAAAAAGAGGAGGATTGGTGGCAGATGTTAGCTCAGGGCTAATCTTCCTCCAAAAAAAAAAAAAAATTTCCAGGTCCTAGGCCTCTCCACCGAGCATCTTATGGTGTAAGGAATCTCTCTCTCTCGATAACATTATTGATCCACCTTGTAGACTGTGGAGTGCTGGAGCAGGCTCATAAAATTTTTTTCAAAACTTTTGCAAGCCATTTGTTAAAATACAGCTATTATTAAAAATCAAATCGTATGAACTTATAATTAAATAAACAACATTAACAACAAACCTAATAAATACTCAAAACTCATCACTTCCTAATTATTTTACTACTTTTTATTTCACTATTTACTTCAAAATTACCTGTGCACTGGAGGTTATTTACATCTGTTGTAGCCGTATGGCTGAAATATTATATAACAGTATGTTACTGTACCTCTCTTCCCAACTGTGTTCAGATGCTATGTGGGTAGCCTGAAATTGGCCCCGGTGGGAGTGTTTGCCCTGTGGAAATGTACAAATGCTACAAATCAGGGCCAGAGAGCCAGTCGTTAAAGTTTTACCAGCTCACCACTGCTAGCAGGGCTATTGAGGAAAATGTGAAGTCTTATACAAGTAAAGCAGAGATTTGAGATTTTTTTGACTACCCAGACTCCATACACCTCTGCTCTAAGCACTACATCTTCCTACTGATAGAATTCTCCATTTTATGTACTCTTGACAAGAGGACAGATCCCAGTGATGGCTTTCCATTGCCACCACATTTATGGAAACCAAAGGGGTGAGGTACATCTTTTACTCACAGTGCAGGGAGGAAGGCAGGAAGAGCCATGCCAGAAACTCAGCCAAATATCCTTGATTCCAGGATTCCAAAGCTTAGGAGCAGATGGAACAGGAGGAAATGTTTGGAGATCAGATGCTCCCAGTGGCAGAGGAGTTCTGAGGGCCAGACCAATCCTGGGAGTGACCTGGGCGTGGCTCTTGCTGCCTGACTCCACAGCATCCTTGACTCTAGCCCTATTCCCAAACTTGGTCCTTCTGCCTCTTTTCTATTCTCTGAGCTTCTACTGGTAAATCTCCTTATTACAGCAATGCATAATGGTTAATGCCAGCTTGCAGATGAGAATACTGACTGATGAAGAAAGCGTTACTTACACAGCTTGCATATATTAAGTACTCATAATCAATAAGGTGTTTGGTGGAAAAGACATATGCCATTTGGCACATTGCAATCCAGATATCCAAGCCATCAAAGGATGGAAAGAGAAGTTAAGTGAACTGCTCAAGGTCGCACAGCTAGCAAGTGGCAGAACTGGGATGCAAACCCAGGGAGTTTGGCTTCAGAGCCAGCACTCTTAACCCCTATGATATACTGCCTGCCTCACAGGGAAAAGTACCCTTTTCTTGTGCATGACCATCAAATTAATGACGTATGTTTTTTCTTTTGGGTGTCAAACTTAAAAGAAACACATTTCAAGAGACAAATACCTTCTGCTTACACACATCTCAGCTCCTTCCTTTGAAATCTTGAAAGTCAAAGCTTCAAATGAGCCAGTGTTCACCTGCAGAATGCTGGGGAGAGGCCAAGGGGTGAAGGTTTTGTGTCGCCAAGCTCAAAGCCATTCCAGTCTTCCTAACTATAACTATTTAGATTGCCCATTTATCTTAGCAGCTTAAATGGATTTATAAATATTAACTAATAAATCCTTAGATTCACTCTCAATAGAATTTGTATTTAAAATCATATTGTTGCCTCTAAAACAATTTATTACATTTATTAGATGCTCCCAGTGCTTTGCAGCCTCTGGTCATAATTATACACCTCATAAGATGGTCTCAATTTCAGTTCGTGTTGTTATAAACGACTCCATAGAAATAAGACACAATCTTTCTCTGCATAAATATGCATATTAATGGAAATCCACAGAAAGAAAATCCATGCATTTTTAAAGGCAGAAAAGACCCCCACTATAGATAAGAGGAAAGCCCTATGCCCAGACTGGTAGGGTGGAGGGAGGTTGTGTCACTACAGTCCCATACCACAGAGTGGACCCCACATACGCTCCCACTTAACACAGCAAGCCTCATCCACCACTCTGTGTCACACTTTGTGCGCGTCTTTCAGCTCCTCAGTCCCCTCCGCAGGAGCTTCAAAACAACTGGATGTTGCTGAGGGCTGCTGCCATTCCTGGCCACGGGACAGGGATAGAGGGTGGAAGGACAGGGGTCGCCATCCCTTTGCCTGCCACGCTCCTCCCCACCCTCACCGCTGATAAGGACAGGGCTTTTATCATCACCAACATCAAAGGTATTTATGAGAAGCATTAATGCGAGCACTAGAAGAGTGTGTTTTATAAATGTGCTTCTCTGAAGAGTCTAAAGACCTAAGAAAACACCCAAGAAGCCCTGTAAAAATCTACTGGCTGGACTCCAGGATGGAACCTACCTGGACTTACCTGTTGGGGGCCTCTGGAGGACAGAAGCACCTTCCCGAAGATAGGAACAGGATGAGAGTAGGAGAGTAGAGGAAAAGAGATTTCCAGGTACCTTTCTAAGATTGACTCAATTTGGCCTGAAATGAACCCAAAAGAAATGGAAGAGATATTTTGCACCATGCTCTGGCCTCAAAATGTGTTGTTGACCATGACTAGTAGCACGGGTTCTTAGGTAACCGCACACCTTTGCAGGTGCTGTGGAGCGTAAAAATTAGACTACAGGTACATGGATTCTGCTCAGATGGGGAGTTCTTTAAGGCACCCATGCATGTGCTGGGGATGTGGGCCATACATTATGGAAGCTCTGCCCTAGTTAGTCAGGGCCTGAATCAGCACCAATGATCCTGACAACCCCTTATGGCCAAAAAATATCCCAGCCATACTATCCCTGAACCTCTGACAGCCCATCTCCCTTGCTCCTGCCCCCCACACGAATATACCACCATGTTCATTTCTAGGAGAGACAAACAGGGCTTCCTTGGACTTGCCCCCTATTTACACTCTTTATCATCTCTACAATCCTCTAGATCAGAATTAGAAAATCTGCGAGAATGTTCACTGTTGTAGGAGAGCAGAAAGGTGAGTTATTCCACCTCAGGGAGTCATATGAAGTTAACGGTATTGTAAAACCCCAACAATGGGATTTGCTCTCCACACCCGCACCTCTTTTCCCATTCCATCCTCAAAAGAATGACTTCAGCAGTTATGCAATGCTTACAAAATGAAATACTCTTCAGGAAATAAGTAAAACGTCCGTGATAAGCTACTTAAATCTCATGCAACCATTTAGGAATTCCAGGGACTCGGAAGGAAGAGAGAAAGGGAGGAAGGAAAAGAAGGAGGGAAGTCTAAGGAAGAAATTTATTTGAGGGGTATGTGGGAGATCATCCTATGTGGGTAGACTTTGAAATCCAGAATCCACCACTAAGAATAATTCTATAGGAAAAAAAACTTTCTAGACCCTGTCCTTGGTTTAGGATGTCTTAAAACACAACAGAAGATGCCCAAGTCTGTCCAATATTGAAATGGAAAAATATTAAATGACAGATTGTGGTAACAGCCAACACTGTTTCTTTAATTTAGACTCTTTCCAGTAAGTTAGCAGGAACATTGGAAAAAGTCGATGTGATGGTGGCCGACTCGAGACTTGATCAATTCTATGTCATGCAGCAAAATAAAAAATATGAGCATTATAGAGCAATAGATCCTTTGTTCCACACAACTTTCATAACGGCAGTGGGGAAACTGTCGCCACTAATAGAAGGTCTGCAAGCTTTTGTATGAGCTAACGAGGATCAGAGCTGTGGGGCTGCAGATGCGGGTGCACATACACGAGGCTAAAATTGGACTGCTCTCTGGGAAGAAGGAATTGGAAAAAAGTAGAATTTCTCTGTAACCCATACAGCCTTAATGAAATGCCAGGCTGTAAAACCTGTTGACCCCACAATTAGGTGCACATTTCCAGATCTGGGGATCCTAGCTGCCCTCCAAGCAGACACGAGGGTACAGACTGGCAATAAACAGCCTCAGGTCCCAGTCCCAGCCCTAGACACTCTACCCTACACTATCCTGCACAGCGCTGTATTTCCAGTCCTATGCACTTGGACATTTATCCTGGTTTCATCTCTTGCTACCTGGGTGACCTTAAACACCTTTGGTTGCCTACTAACACGTCATCCCTCTTTCTTCCTTATTAATAGAACCCTGACTTTAGTCAGGTATCTACCTCTTTTCCCATGCATCCCGTGGGAAACTGTTCTGGGGAAGTGGGTCCCAGTTGGTCTAAAAGTCATTCAGGGAATATGACATTTTTTTTTTGGTCCAGGAGGGGACAAATTGACCTAATCTAATTTAGAAAAATGAAAAAAAGTGTTATAAGTCAGTGTCTCAAAAAAGAAAACAAAACCACTGTAGGGATCCAAAGTGGGGAAATTTAAGCCTGGGAATTGTTTACAAGGCTGTTGGACAGATAGAAGCAGCAAAAAGGAGAAGGTAAGGTACCACAAGATTGTAGCCCCCTGAGCTTAAGGAGCAAAAGGGAAAATGCAGTTATCCAGAAACCACAGTCCCGATACCCAGAGCCCAAGGTCCCTGTTACCCAGAGCCTGTGATCACTGTTACTCTCTGCCCACTGTCCCAGTTACCCAGAGTCCAAGGTCCCTGTTACCCAGAGCCTATGACCTCATCCAAGACTTCTCCTGGAAGCTGCAAGCCTTCAATAGACTTCAGAGTTCCAAATAGCGCTATCAGACAGATTCAGCCAGTGCTGCTGTTGTCCATGTGGGAGCACAGATTCCTAGTGCTCGTTGTCCACCATCTTCCCAGAATCCTCCTTCTCTTTCTGTTTTTAATTGTAGTAAAATACACTTAAGATAAAATTTCCCATCTCAGCCATTTTAAGGGTACAGTTCAGTGGTATTAAACACATTCATAATTTTGTACAACCCTCACCACCATCCATCTCCAGAACTTCTTCATCTTGCAAAACTGAAACTCTGTACCCATTAAACAATAACTCCCATTTCCTTCTCCCTTCAGACCCTGGAAACCACCACTCTACTTTCTGTCTCTATGAATCTGACTACTCTAGGTACCTCTTATAAGTGGAATCATAGAGCAATTGTCCTTTTGTGACTGGCTATTTCACTCACCATAATGTCCTCAAGGTTTATCCCTATTGTAGCAGGTGCCAGAATTTCCTTCCTTTATATGGCTGAAAAGTATTCTGTAATGGTTAACTTTATTTGCCAACTTGACTAGGCCACAGGGTCAGCCATTTGGTCAAATATTCTGGGCATGTCTGTGAAGGTATTTCTGGATGGGAGATTAGCATTTGAATCAGTTGACTGAGTAAAGCAGACTGCCCTCCCTAACGTGGGTGGGACCTAGCCAATCAGTGGGCAGGCTGACCCTCTGGGGAGTAAAAGGGACTTCCTCGTGCCTGACTGCCCTGCAGCTAGGACATAGACTTTTTTCCTGCACTGGGACTTGAACGGAAACATTGACTCTTCTTGGTTCTTGAGCTCCGAGTTTTTGGACTGGAACTACACATCAGCTCTTCTGGTCTCCAGCTTGCAGACTGCACATCCGGGAACTTTTCCTCCTCCATCATCGCATGAACCAATTCATTATAATAAATCTCTCTATACACACATATACATACATGTGTATGTGTGTGTGTGTGTATCTTTCCCATTGGTTCTGTTTCTTTGGAGATCCTTGACTAATACATATTCCATTGTATGTGTATATCACTCTTGTAGATATATTTTATTTTGAATAAAACAGGAGATTTACCACATGATCTAAAACATTAGAATAACCTACTTTGTCTATAGGTTATAGGAAGGCATACACATATCTCTCCTGAAGAATTATTTCCTGTAGAGTTTAAATATGCTTAATGCAGAAAGCCACAATGCTATTTAGCATATATAAAAAACATTTCTAGGGCCAGCCTGGTGGCACAGTGGTTAAGTTCCCACGTTCTGCTTCGGCGGTCTGGGGTTCACTGGTTCAGATCCCAGGTGCAGACCTATGCGCCACTTGTCAAGCCATGCTGTGGCAGGCGTCCCACATAAAATAGAAGAAGATGGGCACAGATGTTAGCTCAGGGCTTATCTTCCTCAAAAAAATTAAAAAATTTAAAAAATTTAAATAAAAAAATTAAATTAAAAAAAATTTCTCCTCAGGGATTTCTGTATTTAGAGAGGCCAATTTCACAGTGGTTAAGGTATGGGCTTGGTGTTATTGCCTCTGCAATATGTCATATTAGAAGGCCCTTTGTCATAAATACTGGTTGGAATCTACAACAGAAACTCTTGGTGAGAGACTCTAAGGCCTCCACTTGGAAATATATCTGGACACTCCTTTTGTAACCCCCACCATAAACCAGCCAACAAATGACTGCTTACCCAAGCTCCCTCTACATTTCGTATCAGCTGTCTGGAAGCCACTGTGAATCCATCCAAGGAACCTTCTAATCCTCCCCACTGAGGCCATTGTTTCAGATTAGAGGTTGCTGGCTTGGGAGAGGTAGGGGTTTTTTTGTTCTTTTTTTTAAGGAAGATTAGCCCTGAGCTAACATCTGTGCCCGTCTTCCTCTACCTTATATGTGGGATGCCTGCCACAGCATGGCTTGCCAGACAGTGCATAGGTCCACACCCAGGATCTGAGCCAGTGAACTCCTGGCCACCGAAGCAGAACACGAGAACTTAACCGCTGCGCCGCCAGGCCGGCCCCAGAAGTCTCTTTTTATGGATTCGCTCATGTGTGCTTTCTTTTAGCTTCATAGCTCTGCGCATCTAAACACCAAAATGATCAGTCCCATAGAGATAGCAACCTTTAAAGCATTTTTCAAGAATTCAAAAGCTATGGATTATACACTCATCAATAAAGAGATTGTCCTATCATTTTCTACGACCTGTGAAACACTGTGAAAAAAGAATGTTCAGGGTGCCTGTGAAACTATGGGCATTAGAATACTAATACCGGCTTGAAGTTTTGTTTTGCTCTATTGTGGATACTGTTGGTTGGACTAAGTGATGTTATTACAGCGATTACTCAATAATGAAAACGCAGCTTTCCGACACCTGAAGAAAATGCACATTCCTTGTGGGCTGTGGCACACCTGGCTCTTCTGTGTGGCCCTTCCTAATCACGATCTCTTCACGTGTTGTATGGCTGAGCTGGTGGGCTCTGATTGTCACTATACACTACCAAGAATTTGGTTTCTCCACCCACCTCAGCTGGTGGTTGAACCGTTTCTCACCTATGAGTAGAGATGAACGCTCGACTCATTATACAAACTCAGCACCTGCTACCTCCATATTTTTTTTGGTTCTTCGTGTTTTCTTCTATCTTGTGTGTCTTGTTAGATGAAAAATTAAAAAGTCTGTTGCAAGAGGAAAACAACCATCTCTCAGTTTCATCATTTTGCTGATGTCTTAGCTATATTTATCAATATGATTTTTCCTTCTTCTCCAAATTTCTTCAGAGTTTCTGGTGTTGTGGAAAGAACACTGGTTAGAAACTTAAGAGGCCTGGGTTCTAACCACCCCTACTAGTCTGAGCCATCTAAGCATTGGGCGTGTCTTTAACTTTTCTACACTTCTGTTTCCTAAATTAGGGGACTGAACATAATCATCTCCATGTCCCTTCCAGTTCCAAAATTCAAATGACTTATCATTTTTACTGCCAAAACCAGGGGTGATGGAAGAGTGAGATTATCTGGGTGAATTGCTTCCAGCTGCCATGATGACAGGGTGGGCTTGGAACCCAGGGTGCCTTCTTTCAGGAAAGCAATTTGTCTAGGAAGAGCCTCTGGCACAGTAACGGAAGAGGTTGGTTAACCACTGCTCACTGTTTGCCCCCAGCCATGACATTTTTCCTTTCACATTAAGTAAGCAGAATTACTCATTTAAGTGTAACGTACATATCAGCTGCTCCCCGAAGCAACCACTTTTTCAGTATGTACAAACCATAAAACAATGAGGAATTTGCTGAAAGGAGACCAAAGGGGAAATTTAGACTACAGAGCAAATAAATATCCATTAGACATTTCTGTTGTTCCCAAAGGCCCTGGTTGGCTGTCCTGGCAACTTCAGGTGCTCTCTCCTTTTGACTCCTTCTTCAACAAAGTTATTTTTTTCTCTCCTTTGTTTTCTTTGTTATGCAGGAAACCTGAGCATAAACTTGAGCTAGCTTCCACCTGTAGGTTTATCAAATTCTCTCTTAAATAAAATGGACAGCATCCACAAAAAATTCTACCAACTGCCAAGAAGATATTTTTCCCTGAATGTTACATATAACTTCAACTTCTCTGACCAAGCCCAAATCATTTCCAAGTAAGAAAGAGTGAGTGAAAGACCACGTGTTAATGAGGACTCGCAGGCAGGCTGGTGACCAGAGGGCTTCATGTACAGAGTAACTGCGTGCACTGTTCTCATTCTCTTTCAGATGAGGGTAAATAAAACTCCATCGTACGGGCTTAAAAATGAAGCTTTCCACATCCTCACCACCCTAAGAAAAAGGCTGTATTCATTTTCATCTAATTTTGAACAAAAGTTGATCTCATCTGAAAGATTATTTAATACTAAAGAGTATCAAGTATTTTTGTTATCAAGATCTTCAACATCACAATCATCACTTCATGACAGTATTAGAAAGCTAGTATATTTGGTGTGCTATTTGGTATTCATGCTTTTTATGACTTTTGCAGATTTACTCTGCCAAGGAAATAATGTGACATTTGCTCTCAACTTCAACACAAACAGAATATTAATTTAAAGGACAATTGTTTGCCCATCATTTTGTGATGAACTATTGATAATCATGTTTGTAAAACAACTCAGGCATAATTGGCTGTGTGTTTCTAAAGCTATTCTACACACTGTGATTTTTTAAAATGCCGTGAAATTAAATTGTGAAATAAGCCTTGCAAAGATGTCAAAATTATACTCTCCAGTTGGCGAAATAAATAAGGGATAAAACAATCCTATGTTTTTTCAGTGAACTATTACATGAAGAACAGACGTTCTCTAAAGCTTTTCTAAAGGAAAGTAAACGCACAAATTGTTTAAAGTTATCACTGTAGATACAACTTTGTCAAGATGTAACACTTACTAATTTGTACATCTAGTATGTTTTAAGAACACATAGAATTAAACATCGCTTCATAGCAGAGTATGGCGATTAAGTCCCTGGGCTTTTGAGCCAGGCTGCTTGAATTGACAAATCTTGGCTTCCCTCCTAACCATCATGTGACCTCAACTCTGTGACTCAATTGCCTGATCTGTAAAATGGAGGCAATAACACCCTCAACATTGGGTTGTTGTGAAGATTAAATGGGTCAATACATGTAAAGAGCTTAGAACATTGCCCAGAACATCATAAGCGCTCAATAAAATGTAACTGTTATTTTCATTATTACTTCACAAGTCAGGATAGTCACATGCCAGTGACAGTGCTGATCTGTGAGCCCTCTTGTAATTACATCAATCAGGTGTGTGTTTCACTGCCTAGCTCACTAATCACATCTATCACCCTCCAGACAATGTTTCTGCTCTTACATTTATAGCTTTTTTTAATGTTTAAATTTCTTATACATATAGAATTTAATTTTTGATGAGGTGTAAGGTAGAGATCCACCCTTATTTTTTTTCCATGTGACTACCCTGTTTTCCCCAAACCATTTATTCAATGAATAACCCATCTTTCCTACCACATTTCTCTTGTCTATTCACTCTCCCATAACCTTAGCCCAGAGTCTTCAAACTAGTTTTCTCACCTGAGTATATGAAGACTTTCTAAAGGGTACATGAGCATGATTAGTATAATGGTTATGTCCAGATCGTCAACTTTCGTGTACTTTGTCCTAAAACCACTTGCCTAAGACAATATCAGTCATCAAGGGTCTCGCTCTCTCTTGCGCGCGCTCTTTTTTTTTTTTAATACACTTTATCTTTTAGAGCAGTTTTGGATACACAGCAAAATTGAGTGGAAAGTATGGAGTTCTTATGTATTCTCTGACTCTACACATGCCCAGCTCCCCCCCCACTACAGTGCTACATTTGTTACAATTGATGAATCGACATTGACATATCATTATCACTCAAAGTCCATAGTTTACATTAGGCTTCACTCTTGGTGTTGTACATTCTATGGGTTTGGACAAATGATAATGACATGTACCCACCATTGTAGTATTACACAGAGTAGTTTCACTGCCTTAAAAGTCCTCTGTGCTCTGCCTGTTCATCCCTTCCTCCCTCATAACCCCTGGCAACCAATGATATTTTCACTGTCTCCACAGTTTTGCCTTTTCTAGAGTGTTATATAGTTGGAATTATATAGTGTGTAGCCTTTTCAGATTGGCTTCTTTCGCTTAGTATGTCAAGGGTCTCTTTTCATACTCCTCCCTCCAAATTTCCTCCCACTTTAACAAGAAAGACATATCTCTTATCTATTCCTAATCTTAATATGGTACATTGCCAAATCAAGAAATAATCCTTTAAACACGTCCTTTAATCAAGGCACCATAACACATTGTTGATGATTTCCTTTGCTGTGCAGAAGCTTTTTAGTTTGAGGTAGTCCCATTTGTTTATTTTTTCTGTCATTTCCCCCATCCATCTCACTGAGATATATTTCCAATAAATTTTACTTTTTAGGTGACAAGAAACAAAACTTTTGTCTGCTGAATGGCTTCAGTGGATCTCTCTTCCTACCCCATAGGGCGACCTAGCAATGAGCCAGCTCAGAAATACTGTGACAAGGCTTCTAGTTGATATCAGCCTCACTAAGCTCCAACTATTTCTCTTTTCTAAGAAAGTCGTCCTGCCTCTCGGAAGCCCCTATTGTTGTAGAGTCAGATAAGTGCTCCCCGTCCCCTCTCAATGTCCTGGGTTTACATGTGGGGTCCTAGGCCTAAACCCTTCTCATTAGGGAATGAGAGCTGGAGAGATCCTGCGTGCTCTTCGGCTCTCTTAGATGTAAAACTTCCCACAAACCTTGCTTTATGTCTCCTCAGTGTATTATTCAGGTATTTGTGCCAATTAATAGTCTTACCATAATTTTTACCAAAATTCGTAGTTTATGCTGTTCTAATAAAATGCATATTATTAATATGTATAATAACAAGTCAATCCAAAAGAAATTATTTTATCGTATGGTCATAGGATATATATTTGATGATAAGATTGACAATAAAAGACTTTCCACATAAAAGCCTATTACATTAGGATAAAAATCTATGGGAGAAATAGAATAGAAATGGAATTTGAAAGAGAAAAAGGAACAATGTGAAATTTCTGACTGTTAGAGAGAAGCTTGTTTATTAATGTTTACAGATGGCAATAGGTTCAAATCACTGTGGTACTTATATTTCCACTAAGAGTGATGTAACAGCTTTATTTTAAAATATAGATAATTGCAGTATGCCATAAACAATATCCTTTGCTACTATTTAAGTTTTTTTTTTTTATGATTGGCACCTGAGCTAACAACTGTTGCCAATCTGTTTTTTTTTCTGCTTTTTCTCCCTATATCCCCCCAGTACGTAGTTGTATATTTCAGTTGTGGGTCCTTCTAGTTGTGGCATGTAGGATGCCACCTCAGCATGGCTTGATGAGCAGTGCCTTGTCCACGCCCGGGATCTGAACCGGCGAAACCCTGGGCCGCTGAAGCCGAGCCCATGAAATTAACCACTCAGCCACAGGTCCGGCCCCCTACTATTTAAATTTATAACGAAAAATTTTAGATGTCAGTTTAAAATATTTTACAGGGAAAACAGTTTTTTAAAAAGCTTTTAGGGGGATTGTGATCAAGAACATCCTAAACAGCATCCTAGACTGCTTATGTTCTTTCATCCCCACCCTTGGTTGGAATTATAAAGGCATTTCTAGGGGTGTTTGTGTGCATGGGTTTAGGGGTGCAAAGTACAAAAGTTATGTCACATGAGCCCAACTATCCTAACAGTTGCTTAGCAAATGTTTCTTGAAATAATTGAATTGAAAAATAAAATGTTTAAAATTTAAAACAGAGGCAAAATAGTATCTAAAGATAAGATTCTTTCTCTGTCTCTCTCTGTTTTTATGAGTTTGCTGTGACAGTGGATTGTGGGTTGTCTGCACTCCAAAGAACATAGTCCTTGGCTTTATCCTGTTCCCTTTTTATTTTTTTTCTAATCAGCAACTTTTATGAAAGCTTAGAATCTTGCTGCTCAAAGTGTTTTCTGTGGGTCAGTAGTGTTGGCATCACCCAGAAGCTTGCTAGAAACTAAGACACTCAGGGCTGACTCCAGGCTTTTGAATCAGAAGTGGCATTTTAACAATATCTCCAGGTGATTCCTGTGCACACTAAGGTTTGAGAAGCACTAGACTGGTGGCACCTAGTTGTCTAGTTATCTCACAGGTGACAGCCACACCCAGTGAGATTCCACTTCCTCACCACCTAAATGTATTCTTGGCTGTTCCACGACTACCATCATTGTTAATGGTACTAATGAAGTATATTTATAGACCAATTAACAGGGCATTTTCACATACATTATCCAATTTGATCCAAACTATAGTCTTCAATTTAGAACAAAGTACTTTCTGCAAAGTGCACAAGTTCAATTTCCACAACGTGAGGAGACACGAGCAGAGCTTCCTGAGTTGTTTTCTAAGATGAGCAAATCCAAAGCCAAAGAGTCATTTGGAATTATTTTCAAACTTAATACTGTCAATAGTCTTCATTCAAATATGTTTTGTGGTTATATTCCAGAAGACTTTATAAAAAACGTCATAAAGTAGTGATTTTGGGGTGGGTTGGTTTTATTGTTATATCACAAAAATTTAGATCTCGAAAACATGTTAATAAAACTATGTTGGAAGAGGCCAAATAGCTTCTCCAAGATAGATTCACAATAAAAAAACACACAGAGCCATCTAATAAATCAAAAGATTTTTAAGGGTCTAAATGCCCATGTACTATCTTAGGTACTAAGTAAAGAAATGAAAACACTTGGTATTAACTCTATACCTGTATTGTCCACAGTTCGCTCTTTATGCATTAGATAGAATAGCAAATAATAAAAGATGCATCCCCATTATAAAGGAATTTTTATTTCCTGCTTAAGAAGAGACTAAATTCAGAGACAAAGAAATAGGTAACAACTACTGCATAGAATATGGAAAAGAACTATATAATTTAATATTGTATGTATCAAAGTGATATAAACAAGCACAATGAGGTGGGATTAGTAAGATAAAACTGAGATAAACATTTATTTCAAGGCTTTCTAGTTGGTTTCTTTTGGACCCACTGCTTGTTATTGGGCTGCCAAGAAAGAAGGACTGTGGGTGGGTAGGTAGAACAAAAAGGGAAAAGGATCACGCAGTGCCCCTTCCCGAGGAGGGCTGGGAAATAAGCAATGGAGAAGATGCCCACAGAGATGACACTTAGTGGCAGTTCTACAGGGAGGGCCACAAGCTGTATTAACTGAGCTACAGAAAAGGAGTCAGTATACTAAATAGTAATATTTAATTCCTCCTACCAAGAGGTCACTCACTCATATTTAGACATGTTATTTTGAAGAGATCATATCTGGTAAATTGGACTACTTAATCTGCTTTGGCAAGCCTGGTGAATCCTTGGGGTCCCACCAGCATGTCTCCCTGAAACTCAAGAAGCCTTCTTCTGGATCAGAAGTCACACGAGAGCCTTGCAGCTCTAATGCGTTCCTTCTTTGTGCCAAAATTGTCCTGTTGTAGAAATGGCAGGAGCCCTGTACTGATCTCAAAATCTCCTGTGTGGAGTCAGAGTGAGCCCATGAACAAAGTCCATCTTGGCTTCCTTGGAAGTTGATCACTGAGTGTCAAGTACAGAGCTCCTCATGCATGCCAACCTTACCTTATCTGTAATTCATTTAATATAGATTGTGACCCCTGCAAACACACACATAGAATAGCCACCAACGTGTCTCATCTCTGAGGGCATCTTCTCCATTGCTTATTTCCCACCTCTCCTTGGAAATGGGCTTGCATTGTCCTTTTGCCTCTTTTTTCCACCCACCCATCAACAGTTGTTCTCTCTTGGCAGCTCAAAAGGACCTGGCACTCCTGATGTAACTACCAACGGCACTGTGCTTCGCCAAATCAAGTTCTGACACCAGGCTCTGATGCCAAGGGCCCTGCCTCGCTCCAGCTGTTCTCCTATTTCTTCCCCAGCCATGTGACGCCCACAGTGACGGGTAGGGGACAGAGAACTCAGCCCCAGGATCCCTGTTTCTATCCCTGGGCGCTGCTGGAAGCTCTTAAATACCCAACATGACTATATGCTACTGAGCACAAGTTGTTACAGAGTTTGGGCTAGTCAAATGAGCACAGTTTGCTTTATGCTTTGGGACAGAATAAGTGTTGTTAACTGGTGTCACAAGTCTTGTGCCAAAATAAATGTTGTAGCCTGAGGGGAGTGGCCCCAGGGTGAAGCCACCCACTCCCAGTCTACAGAGAAGCTTTCTCAGAGTCCAGGTGAACATAAGCCAGATGGTTAAGCCTTCCCCTCAGCACAAGTTGCTAGGCAGACCTTGTATTTCTCCATGATTTTTTTCTGTGGCACATACAGCATCTCCACAAAATTAAGGGAGATAAAATCTCACCACTCTAACACATTCAGTACTTTAAATTTTATATAATTCTTTCCAGTGCTTATTGCTATGGATTTATTTTTAAACGAAGTTAATCAACTGGCTTGTAGTTTCTCCAGGATAAAGCTGAAAGTGTTGCCACTTAAAATCACTCCATCAACACTGATCACCTTCCTGGTGAAAAGCAGTTTCAAACTGCCTTCTCAAAACCTGACTACCAAAATATTGACTAATCTCTTGTAGAAAAATAGCATGCACTGAGCAGCTCATGAAATACATTTTGGATGGCTAAATATGTCATGAAGTTTTTGAGATTCTGTAAAGTTTCCCAATTCTGAACAAATTTCTTCATGCATCTTAAATCAATAGCCTGGATCCATGGTACTCAGTGTCTTGCCTCACCTCAACTGACTTTGGTATCCCTTCTATTATTGTAGATGATGAAAACACCATCTGTGCCTCTTGAGAAGGCTTTGAAACTATTTTGAATAAAGGAGGATAGTTTCATTGAAATTTTACATAATTTATGTAATGTTGTCAAGGTTCTGGAAAATAATTAATCTTGCTTAACAGTTTCCTCGTAACAAGGATGTATGCTTATTTAAAGTAAAATGATATTTTCTAATTTGAAGATTTAATGTATTTGTTTATTTGTTTCAGAGGACCTGAAGCCTCAAACTTGAAGTCTGTCTGAATCATGTTAGTGGTATTTTTACGTAAAATACGATTAGTAATCTGTCTTGTTAGACAGAGTGAACACTCACAGCTCCCCTGCCAAAGAGGAGAAAGCATCAGATTAATAAATGTCTGACCTTTGGCAAGTTATTTATCTAAGCATCAAAATCCTCATCTGCTCAGGGTTGTCGGGAAAATTAAATGTATGGAAGTTGCTTTGGACAGTGCCTGCATCACAGGAGGAATGCAAAGGGGACTGTGAAGATTACTTTTGCTAGGTGGCACATTACAGGCTTGTGGCTCCAGGTAAATATGCTCCCATCTTCGTCCTATTCTTGCTCTATTTATTAATATTTACTAAGTACCAGTGACCTCACAGCACAATGGTAGGGCACCTGGCTCCAATGTTTACTAAGTACCTGCCGTGTTTTAGGGCCAGGCACTCTGAATAGAAAAGCGAATAAAACAGATTCTCCTCATGGAGCTTAGTGAGAGACACAGCCAGCAAACAGATCCCTTTAAATGCATTCCATAGATGCTCCAGGAGCACAGAGTAGGGACTCGGCTGGCCGAGTCTGGGCTTTCAGGAAAGACATTTGCTTTCCTAGAGCTGAAACGTGAAGAATGGTTAGGAGCTGGCCCGACAGAAAACGTGGGGGAAAGTATTTCAGGCAGAGAGAAACCCAATGGGAATACCTAGGGGTGAGAGAGAATTTGGTGCCTTTGAATAATCTAAGATAATTCAATAAAGCCGAAGATTAGATAAAGAAAGACATGTTTACAGATGGAACTGGGGAGATAAACAGGGACTAGATTATAAAAAGCATTGTAAACCACAGTGTAAGGATTAGAATTCACCTTAAAAGCAATAGGAAGTCATGGAAGGGTTGTATGTAAAATAACATGGTTAGATTTATGTTTTAGAATCATCACACATAATGTGGAAAATGAACTGGAAGAACACAAGACTGGAGACTGGGAGGCTAAATTGGCGGCTGATATAATAATTTAGGCAAAAGAAGATAGTGACCTGAATTATGGTCATGATGATAGGACTGAAGAAAACAAATGGGTTAGATGTTTAGTAGGTGGCCTCAATTGGTGGCCAATTGGTGATTTATGAGAAGCGGTGGGTGTGGAGAGAAAGAATGTCAAGAATGATACCCTGGATTACTGGCTACTGGGGTATTGCCATTCACTACGGGGAATATAAGGAAGAACAAGTTTGGGAAGAAAGATAATGAGTTCAGTTGTGGACACAATGGATTTGAAATGTCCACAGAACATTTAGAGACATCAAGAGCCCAAAGAGGTCTGGGCTGGTACAATACATTTGTGGGTAATCAGCATATAGCTGGTAATTGAAACCATGGAAGTATAAACCTAGGAAGAGTGTATACAGGCAGAAATTTTCTGGGACAGAATCTCATGGAACACTGATTCTTAAGAGAGAAACTGAGGAAGAGGAATCCCCAAAAGGGACTTAAAAATAATGACCAAACAGGTAGAAAAATCAGGAGAATTAGAAGTCACCAAAGTCAAGAGAAAAAAGCATTTCAAGAGGGTCACTAAAGTCATGGGGGAAAAGTATCTCAAGAAGACAAATGATACCAAATGATGCAGAAAAGTCAAGTAAGAGACAATTTTCGTTGGTTGTAACAACAAGGAGGTGTAAGTCAATCTAAATTTCACAAACACACACAGAGACACTTACATGCATACATACATGCTCACACAGACTCTAAACCCTCAAAGCATAGGTTAGTGCTCCTCTAAGATACACCGAGGGCCGCTCTGTCTCGTTTTCCTTCTCTTACCACCCCTCTCCTTTGTAGTTGCCATGCAACTCATTGGCAGCCCTCAACAGACCAAATGTCAAAGAAGAAAGAGAACGGGAGGTGGGGTGCAACTTAAGGTTCTGTGACCAAGGCTAAATCCATTTTGATGGTACCCTGATTCTCGCTGTGGTACTGAAACTTCCTAGTGCAAGCAACTTAGCATTTTTAACATAAATTGTAGAGATGAATGCCAACTTGACCAACTGAAGTTATAAAGTTTAATTCTTATCTCCTAACAATTCAATTGACCTTTGTAAAATTTAAGAAGGGAGATCATGGACTATACATTTTAGTATTGCAAAACTTTTACTACTAGCTTTTGCTCTAGACAATGCCACCTAGACAGGAAACAAAAGTACGCTTAGCTTAATTTCCTTGCTATATTTAAAGAATTAGAAATTATTTTTTAAGGAAAAAATGCAGTTGGAAATGTCTGCTGCAAAGAAAATGACTGACCTATTTTCAAAGTCCAACTATAACTCAGAAATTCAAATGTATAAAGGATCTAATTGCTCAAGGGGTTCAATATATAAAAATTTTACATTTTCCTTTTTTTTTTTACTCCTTTAAAACATATGGTTTAGTTTAAAAAAATAGGATTTATTTAGATAGCAGAAGAATGTCACATTATGTGACTCATATCCTACCTAAATTTTCTTTTTGGAAAATTTCCTCTAACAGATGAGTAATCTTATTTTATGCTGGATCAGCTCCACAACTTGATACAGTTATGGGTTTGAAATAGGAGTGAGTTGCTAGTTGTATGATTCAAATGCTCTTCGAGTACAATGTAGTCATCATATTACTTAAATAAAAAATTGAAATTATGTAGAAAATTTCTAATGGTCTTCATCACTAATGGAGTACACCAGTAACGTAAACCAGATTTTCATCTTGAAGAGAACTAGAAGTTCCCCAAGTTCCAAAAATGCAAAGAAGGCAAATATGTAAAATGATGAGCTTGACACTGATTGCAAGCAAAATTCTAAAATAGATTCTCAAACAGATGGTCTGTGAGCATTTAGAAATGTAAGAGGTGACCATCAAAAGCCAGCATGGGCTCAGTACAAACAAATTTTGCCAGATAAACCAATGTCCTATCAAAATAGGGTATTAGACTAATAGATTTGCAAAGCTGATGTATATACAAGGGAACCTAAAAAGGTGAAAAAAATTGAATTATTTGGCCATAATAGAGCATGCAGATATTCTCCTATGATCTAATTTATTCTGACTTTGCATAGTCAATCATTCAACAAATATTTATCGAGTACTTACTTAGTGTCTTGCTTGCACTCTGCTGAGTGCTCATACACCACCTCTTTTAACATAGTTCTACGTTGAGGTAGAAACTGGTATTCTCAAGAGGGAATAGAGTGTATGGCTTAGACACACAGACAGCATCCATTCGAATCCTGACTCTGTCACTTCAATGGCTGTGTGACCTTGAGAAAGTCACTTGATCTCTGCCTCCTAATAGTAACTACTTTGTAAAGGAATTGTGAGGATTAGCTTAGCCAATGTATGTAAACATCTTAGAAAAGTGTCTGGCACATAATATGAGTGCCAGCTAGAACAACTCCATTTTAGAGAGGTTCCAAGACATCATTGTTTCCCAAACCAGGATCTAAACCCAAGGCTGTTTGATGCCAAAGCCCACATCCTGAACCACGATAAAAATTACATTTTAAAAAATGTGTGACATTCTTAGATGATTTCAAAGAACCCTTGACATCCACTTCTTTATACCTTTGTTTTAACAATGAACATTATACCTAACGTGTCTGGGAAGCTATTCCTGTGCTCCTGTGCTGAAACTTTCTTAGAGGCAAATGGGTCAGGAAATTGGGTTTGCAAATTTGAAGGCTATGGCCTTCACATTTTTTAAAAATTTTAATTGAGTTCCTAATAGTTTACATCAATGTGACTTTTAGTTGTACATTATTTCTTGACTGTCACCACATAAATGCTCCCATTCACCCCCTGTGCCCACCCCACACCCCCTTTCCCCTGGTAACCAGTGAACTGTTTTCTTTGTCCATGTGTTTGCTTACATTGCACACATGAGTGAAATCATCTGGCATTTGTCTTTCTCAGTCTGGCTTATTTCGCTTAGCATAATTCCCTCCAGGTCCTTCTGTGTTGTTGCAAATAGGATGATTGTGTCTTTTTTATGGCTGAGTAGTATTCCGTTGTGTATATATATACCAATCTTCTTTATCCAACCATCAGTCAATGGGCACTTGGGTTGCGTCCATATCTTGGCTATCGTCAATAGTGCTGCAATGAACACAGGGGTGCATATGTTACTTTGGATTGTTGATTTCAAATTGTTTGGGTAGATACCCAGTAGTGGGATACCTGGGTCATATGGTGGTCCTATTTTAGTTTTTTGAGAAATATCCATACTGTTTTCCATTGTAGCTGCTTCAGTTTGCACTCCCACCAGCACTGTATGAGGGTTCCCTTTCCTCCATAACCTCTCCAGCATTTACTTTTAGCCTTAGTGATTATAGCCATTTTAACAGGCGTAAGGTGGTATCTTAGTGTTGCTTTGATTTGCATTTCCCTGATGCTTAGTGATGTTGAACGTCTTTTCATGTGTTCATTGGGCATCTTTATATCTTCTTTGGAAAAATGTCTGTTCATATCCTCTGCTCATTTTTTGATCAGGTTGTTTGTTTTTTATTGTTTAGTTGTATGAGTTCTTTGCATATTATGGAGATTAACCCCTTGTCAGATATATGATTTGCAAATATTTTCTCCCAATTGGTGAGTTGTCTCTTTGTTTTGATTCTAGTTTCTCTTGCTTTGCAGAAGCTCTTTCTTTAGTCTGATGAACTCCCACTTGTTTATTTTTTCTTTTGTTTCCCTTGTCTGAGAAGACATGGTATTCAAAAAGATCCTTTTTAGTTTAACGTCAAAGAGTGTACTATCTATATTATCTTCCAGGAGTTTTATGGTCTCAGGATTTATTTCAAGTCTTTGGTCCATTTTGAGTTTATTTTTGTTTTTGGTGTAAGATAATGGTCTACCTTCCTTCTTTTGCATGCAGCTGTCCAGTTTTCCCAACACCATTTATTGAAGAGACTATCTTTTCTCCATTGTATGTTCTTGGCATACGGCCTTCATATTTTTAAAAGGCACATCATTACACCTCCGGAGACTGACTTGTGTTGACTTCATTTAATAGAGAATATGTACTGAATAGAGGAAACTTAGTAAGAATAGTAGCTAATGTTTATTATTGCTAAATATGAGCCAAGGCCTGTTCTAAGTGCCTTCATATATTATTTAATCCCCATGACCACTTTATGAGGGTATTATTATTAGCCCCATTTTTCCTTCAGAGAGGTTTGAAACTTGCCCAAAGTCACCCAGATGGTAAGTTGCAGACTTGGAATTTAAACCAGTTAGTTGGCTCTGGAGCCCGGGCTCTTTATCCATCAAAGTCCCTCTCATGAAACCATATCCAGGCATTCTAAGCCTTGCCAAAGAACCTCACAGAAGTCGCCTATTTGTTTCCAGTGACCTTCCTCACAGCCTGTTTGGTCATTTGGAATACCAAAGTCCACTTACTTAATCAGTCATTCTCCACATTTCCATGTTTCTTCAAATGCCTCCTCATCAAGAGGTCTCCTTCCTGATCGCGCTACCTGCACAGTCACCTCCTGGCCACTCTCTCTCATCCACGCCTGAATTTACTTTTCTTTGTATCACTTATCATTGCCAGGCATGATGCATTTGCCTGTTTGTTGATTATCTTACCATCCACCTGTGTCTATAATATAAACTTCGTCTATTTTGTTTACTACATTATCCCCGTGCTTAGAATAGAGCCGGGCACTAGAATATTCACAAAAAATATTGATATAAGTGTCTGAATTCCTACAGATTTTCACTTGTTATGCAATCTAATTTTTATCATTAATACCAGAAACAAAAATTAAAGAAAAATGCCACCAGCAGATGTATATAATCTCTATTAATTTCAATCTTCCCTTCCAGGCCCTGTTTATAAGCAATACTGATTTTTCTTTTTACAGATATGTACTCATAACACAGATTTCAATAAACATTCTGTCTTTTTGGATAACGTTATCAGACCAGATTAAAAAATCCATTGCTGAATGGATTTTTGTTTGTCAATGACTTTCAACAAACTACATGTTCAGGCTCAGTTTTGTTTTGTTTTTTTGAAGTAAAAGCAAATTTGGTTAAGGCTTTGCCATTCACACAATATAAGTCATGTTCCCCTGCATTTCACATTGCCAGAGGTAGAAATTACAGGTCTCATCCAGTAGTACCTAACTACAGCAAGATTCTTGAGATACAAGCTATGCTTTCCTTTCAGACAACCTCTTAGATATCATTTAAAAAATTTCCTAGTCACCCTAGTCACTAAAGAAACCACACTTCAGTGATACAGATCTAGCATTTTATGTGCTACAAATTTCTTCACAAAATGTTTTAGCAGCATTTTGATGAACTCAGAAGTTGCAAAAAATATCAAATGGAGATTTTTCTTTGCACTGTCAACATGGTGAGAATACCCCGGCGAAATATGAAATCTGGAAGTAATGGTTACCTGAAAAGAGTTTGTGCTAGAAACTGCATTAGCTCTCTGTTGCTTCTTAGCAGCTTAAACAAGATACATTTAGTATGTCACAGTTTCTGTGAGTCAGGAATCCAGGCACAGCTCAGTTAGGTCTGCTTAAGGGTCTCTCTTAAGGCTGCAATCCAGATGTCAGCCAGGGCTGGAGTCTCATCCGAAAGCTCAACTTGGGGGAGAATCTGTTTCCAAGCTTACTTATATGATTGTTGGCAGCATTCAATCCCATTTGGGCTGTGGATTGTGGGCCTCAATCCACAATTTGTTGGCTGGAGGACACCCTTACTTCCTTGCCATATGGACCCCCCTAACATAGAAACTTCCTTCATCAAAGTCAACAAGGCAGAGAATCTGCTAGCAAGATGGAAGTTATACTCCCTTATAATCTAGTCACAGAAGTGTCATCTCAGTGTTGAGGTATTCTATTGGTTAGAGGAAAGTCACTCAAAGAAAGCGGATTCGACCCTGAATACCAGGAGGTGGGGATCATTGCGGGCTGTCTTAGAGGCTGCCTACCACTGAAGTACTATTTCAAAATAATTCTACATTGCTTGTCAAAGAGAGGTGCACACACGGTACCACCTTCTGGCCATGGCTACCCACTGTTACCTCACTAGACAGTCAGCATCATCTGGTGTTCTCTCACTTCTGCTGAAGCTGCTGCTTCTGAAAGAACCTAAGCCTTCCTTCCTAGGGAACTTTAGGAAGAGGAAATCAGGGTGAAATCAAGCAATAAAGTAGAAACTTTTCCTCTTAAATCATAAATTTGAATAAAGAGTTGATCAATGGTATAGGTGCAGCATCCCTGGGCTTTGGGGCTAAAGGAGAGTGGCTAAGGTGGTACAAATGACATATTCTGTAAGAGTCTCTCAATCGAGCACCAGTATCACTTTTGCACATACAACTTCTCCTATTGCTTGTTAATAAAAGCTCGATGCCAATCTCACTCTTGCCTGCATGTAAGCTCTGAGACTACAGTCAGATCTTGTCATGTCTCTTTGCATTAATGAGCCCTACTTCATGGCTGTACTTCTAACTGTGTGTGAAGTCTGAGCATAAGAAATTGAGTTTGGATCATCTAAAGCAGCAACTGTCTTCTCTGTATAGATGTCAATGGCAAAGTAATCAAGTGAGGAAAGTCAAGATCGTCACAGAGAAAGAAAATAAACTGGTTCAGTGTTAAGGTGAAGATCATATAATTGGCATAGAAATGGATTCCCATTTACAGGAAGCAGCACAGTGTAGTAGTTACGTATACAGTGCTTTGAGAGACGGCCTGGTTCTGTGATTTCCTGTGTGACCCTGGGCAAAGTACTTAATTACCCTGTGCCTTGGGTTTTGCCATCTTAAAAGAGAGACAATCATTTTACCTACCTTATTAGGATTAATATTTATAAGTGCTTAAATCAGGGTCTGGCACAAAGTAAATGTTACATGCATGCTTGTTAAATAAAGAATCTGTTTAAGGTTTTACTTCATGCAACTTCCAGTTTCTGGTCCAGCACATGGTCAGCTTGGAAATGGTCACTCCTGTCCACACAATCAGAAAAAAGCTGAACAAACTAAAAATAAACAACTTTTCTTAGAGCCACAACAGAAGTGAGGTCACAGGACAAACAATTGTCACAAAATTTGAAGAGGCAGACGGGGATACAGGAAACCACAATTTAACACAGCAGAAACTCATACACGGAAACCTCTACAGGAAGCAGTCTGTGGTCGGAACCCTAGGCTGTGATGATGGACTAATTGCTGGAGTTCAGTGTAGAAAGTCTAAGGGTTAAAAACTCCAGTTGGGGGGCCACTCACAGGGTAGGTCTCACACTTCTGTGAGTTTTACCTCCAGAAGCGCTACCAGGCTCTCACAGTGAAGACTGGAGAAAAAAAAATTTCCTCATGCTTCTGGCAAGAGGCAAGGAAAAGTAGCCATTTTGATATAGAGCCAGAACACTCTGTTCTTCTTAACAAGACCCATACTTAAGAGAAGCTACTTCACCAGAGCCCAACAGACTTCAGTTTTACCAGAGCCTAACTGACCTGGGGGAAGAGAAAGACCTACTTCCGTCCCCTCCTAGCCTTCCTGTCTCACTGAAGGAGGGTGGGGTCGGAGACTGAGAACCACTTGAAAGGTCACAGCCCAGTGGCCCAGACTCACTAAAAGACTGAGACCAAATCATAGGACTATAGAGTGCTTCCCCTCCCCCACACCTTACCAACACATCACTACGTACCACAGTTCCTTTTATTCTGTACATGATGCCTGGTTTTCAAAAAAAATTACAAGGTATACTAAAAGACAAAAAATACAGTTTGAAGAGATAGAGCAAACATCAGAACCAGTCTCAGATATGAGAAGGACGTTGGAATGATAAGACTAGGAATTTAAAATAACTATAATTAATATACTAAGGGTTCTAATGGAAAAAATAGACAACATGCAAGAACATAGGAGAGCATCTACATGACCTTGGGTTTGGAGATGATTTTTAGATATAACATCAAAGACACATCCATGAAAGAAAAATTGATAAGCTGGACTTCACTAGAATTAAAAACTTCTGCTCTGTCAGAGACGTTGTCAATAGAAAGAGAAGGCAAGCCACAGACTGAGAGAAAATATTGCAAAAGACATAGCTGATAAAGGAATATTATCCAAAATATACAAAGAACTCTTCTTCCTTTTTTTCTGAGGAAGATTAGCCCTGAGCTAGCATCTGTTGCCACTCTTCCTCTACTTTATATGTGGGTTGCTGCCACAGCATGGCTGACAAGTGGAGTAGGTCCACGCCTGGGATCCAAACCCACAAACCCGGGCCACTGAAGTGGGGCGTACTGAATTTTAACCACTACCCCACAGGGCCGGCCCCTACAAAGAACTCTTAAAACTCAACAATAGGAAAATGTAAAACTCAACTAAAAAAATAGGCAAAGTATCTGAACAGAGACCTCACCAAAGATTTACAGATGGCACATAAGCATATGTATTTTCTCAACATATGTTCAACATTATATGTCATTAAGGAACTGCAAAGTAAAATAATAATTAGATACCACTATACACCTTTATAATGGTCAGAATCCAAAACACTGACATCAAATGGTGGTGCAGATGCGGAGCAACAAGAACTCTCATTCATTGTTGGTGGGAATGCAAAATGGCACAGTCACTTTGGAAGACAGTCTGGCAGGTTTCTTACAAACCTGAAGATGCTCTTACCGTATGATCCAGCAGTCGTGCTCCTTGGTACTTAGCCAAATGAACTGAAAGCTTATGTCCACACAAAAGCCTGCATATAAATGTTTATAGCAGCTTTATTCATAATTACCAAAACTTAGAGGCAACCCAGATGTCCTTCAATAGGTGAATAGATAGACAAATTGTGGTACATCCATACAATGGGTTATTCAGTGATAAAAAGCAATGAGTTATCAGGCCACAAAAAGACACGGAAGAACCTTAAATGCATATTGCTAAGTGAAAGAAGCCATTCTGAAAAGGCTACATACTGTTCAATTCCAGCTATATGACATTCTAGAAAAGGCAAAACTGTAGCGGCAGTAAAAAGATCAGTGGTTGCCAGCGGGTGGGGAGAGGGAGGGCTGAACAGGTGGAGTACAGGTGATTTTTTAGGGCAGTGAAACTATTTTGCATGATACAGTAATAGTGAATACATGTCATCATACATTTGTCAAAATCCATAGAATGTACAATACAAGAGTAAACCCTAAGGTACAGTATGAACTTTGGGTGATAATGATGTGTCAGTGTTGGTTCATCAATTGTAACAAATGCAGCACATAGATGGGAGATATTGATGGTAGGGGCAGCTGCATGTATGGGGGAGGGGTATCTGGGAACTCTGTATTTTCCATTCAGTTTAGCTGTGCTCTTAAAAATGTCTAGTAATTAAAAAAAAATGCTGTTAAAATATAGCTCAGGTTTAGATTGTAACTGAAAGCTTTCCTTCCGCAAAATGAGTGAAGAGCAAATTGGAAATCATTGTATGGAATCCCGACTTTGCTGGCACCTATTGCACTGCCCAGTACATAGTAGGAGCTTCATAACTTTTATTCTGCCTCCACTTCACTCCAGAAATCTGTAAGCCCTCAGTTAGCAGTGTCCCCTGGGGAAGGGGAAGTGGATGACACCTGCAAGCACATTTTGCACAAAATAGGCTGGGAATCCCAAAGCTATGAAGAAGAACACGAGTATCTCTTTCTCCGAGAAATTCAGACTGGGGCTTCTGTAACTTTGGTCTGTGTAAGAATCACCTGAAGGGGCTGTTAAAACACAGATTTCAGGGCACTTTCTGAAGAGTTTCTGATTCAGTAAGTCTGGGGTAGGACCTGAGAATTTGCATCAACTGATACCCTGATGATGCTGATGCTGATGCTGCTGGTTAGCGGATCACATTTAAAAATTGCAAGCATTTTGATGGTTTTTCAAGATGAAGTCGGCTCAGTAGACATTTTGGAATTTATAAAGGAGTTTGGGACCAGCAATCTAGATGAAAGGGACTAAGGAACTTCTCAAAAGGCTGCATTTGCTTGGCTAGCACACTGTGTACTTAGAATCAGAGTTCTTTTGGGCGTTTTGGGGTATGGAGACTATGAGAAGGGCCTATGCAAAATAGCAGCCTATATTTTGTTTTGCTGTCAGTGAGTTTTAACAATATTTTGGATCCTTTTAGATAGGGCATGTGCTGTGGGGGTCACCACGGTCCCCATTACTTCCTATAGTCCTATAACTGAGCAGCTTCACTCATATGTAATCTGCCTGGACCCTGAAGTCACTTGACTTTGCAAGCCCTGTACTAGATGATCTTTCAGATCCCACACAGCTTTACAATTATAAGATGTTATCTGTAGACTTCCCCTTTAGTGCCAGAGAGGAAGTTCCTACTAACACAGAAAAGAGCCATTGCCACTCAGTATGTTCACCTACCTATTCTCATACTACAATGAGGAATTTTCAGGTGAAAAATCACTTTATGGGGGCCAGCCCAGTGGTGCAGCAGTTAAGTGCGCACGTTCCGCTTCTCGGCAGCCCGGGGTTTGCAGGTTCGGGTCCCAGGTGCGGATATGGCACCGCTTGGCACACCATGCTGTGGTAGGCGTCCCACATATAAAGTAGAGGAAGATGGGCACGGATGTTAGCTCAGGGCCAGTCTTCCTCAGCAAAAAGAGGAGGACTGGCAGTAGTTAGCTCAGGGCTAATCTTCCTCAAAAAAAAAAAATCACCTTACGAATATTATAACATCCCACAACAATATAATTTATGATGAACACAGGCATCTTCCTTTAAGAAAATGGTATATATTGGGGCTGGCCCCATGGCCGAGTGGTTAAGTTCGCAAGCTCCGCTTTGGTAGCCCAGGGTTTCGCTGATTCAGATCCTTGGCGCAGATATGGCACCGCTCGTCATGCCATGTTGAGGCGGCGTCCCACATGCCACAACTAGAAGGACCCAAAACTAAAATATACAACTATATACTGGGGGGATTCAGGGAGAAAAAAGCAGAAAAAAAAAAAAAAGATTGGCAACGGTTGTTAGCTCAGGTGCCAATCTTTAAAAAAAAAAAAAGAAAATGACATATAAAACCAGAGGTAGAAATTCATACATAAGTAAATATATAAGGCACATTATAATAGTTTAGTGTTGCCAGATTTAGTAAAAAAAAAAAAAAAAAATACAGGATGCCCAGTTACATTTAAATTTCACATAGATAATTTTTCAGTATAAGTATGTCCCATGCAAAATTTGGGACAAACTGGACATACTTACAATAAAAAAATTATTTGTTGTTTATCTGACATTCAGTTGTAACTTAGCATTCTGTATTTGATCTGGCAATCTGTCTTAGTTTCCTATTGCTGCTATAACAAATTGCCACAAACTTAATGCCTCAAAGCAACACAAATTTATTATCTTACAGTTCTGGAGGTCAGAAGTCTAAAATGTGTCATCAAGGCTACGTTCATTTTGGAGGCTCTAAGAAAGAATCCGCTTCCTTGCCTTTTCCAGCTTCTAGAGGCTGCCTACATTCCTTGGCTCATGGCCCCTTCCTCTGCTTTCAAAGCCAGCAGCATAGCATCTTTTCTCCTCTCTGACCTCTGCTTTGGTTGTCTCCCTCCCTCCTTCCCTCTTTCCCTCCTTCCTTTCTTCTCTCCCTCTCTTCTCCCTCCCTCCCTCCAAATATAACTCTACTGCCTCTCTATTATAAGCACCTTTGGGATCACATTGGGCCCACCTGGATAATCTCCCCATCTCAAAATCCTTAATTTAATCACATCTGCAAAATAACTTTTGCCATACAAGGTAACATATTTACAGGTTCCTAGGATTGGGACAAGGACATCTTGGGGGAGGGGGCATTATTCTGCCTACCACAAACCCCATAATAGTTATTTAAGTTATGAGTTTAACCCACAATAACAAATTCTACTTTTATTATTATTTCTAATTCTATTTAAGCTATTTTATTTGTAAAAATCTCATTAGCACAGAACTTTTCTGGATCATATTTATTGTTTAGACATTTTCTTTTTAAAGATGAGATTAGATCAAAGGACTTCAGTCATGTGCCTGAGATAGAGCAATGTGCCTAATTTTCTTTGTGTCTAGGATTACCCACGTGTAACAACATCCTGAATGCAGTGAAAATCAAAACGTCCCCTGATTCTCTTCCCATCTCATTTTGTTGTATTTATGATAAGTTGAAGACTGATAATTTTTTATTCCTTTAAACACAGAGGAAAAACTTAATAATAGTATGAGAGATCATTATATAGACTCCTGGGCATAGCAGATGACAAGAATGAAAGGGGAAGCCCTTTTAACCATTCAGGAGAAACTAGAGATGAACCTGATAATCTAGGGTTATTTATAATATGAAGAAAAAACATGGAAGGGAAATATACACTCTATCTGACTTATTAGTGTTCATTCTTCTCTTAGTCCACTTGGGCTGCTATAACCAAAATAACACAGACTGGGTAGCTCATAAACAATATCAATTTATTCCTCACAGTTCTGGAGACTGAAAGCCCGAGATTGGGGTGCCAGCATGGTTCGGTGAGGGCTTCCCTCTGAGTAGCAGACTTCTTGTGGTATCCTCATATGGTGGAAGGGGCCAGGGAGCTCTGTGGGGTCTCTTTCATAAGAGCACTAATCCCATTCACGAGGGCTCCACTCTCATGACCTAATCACCTCCCAAAGGCCCCACCTTCTAACACCATCACCTTTGTGGGTTTAGGATTTCAACACATGAATTTGGGGAGACACACACATTCAGACTATAACAGTTGTCAATGCCTAAAATCTTTTCGCATATTAACTATGTGGTTTCCAGGTTGAGTCTTCAGAAGCAACAAAACAAATTCCTTTGTTAAAATGTAGTTGAAAGCCAAAATTCCTTTAAATAAAAAAAGTTAAATGTGTCAAAATAAGAAAAGGAAAACACAACTATTTATTTATTTATTTGAGGTAACTTTGGTTTACAACATTATATAAATTTCAGTTGTACATCATTATATTTTGATTTCTGTGTAGACTACGTCATGTTCACCACCCAAAGACTAATTGCCATCCATCACTGTCCACATGTGCCCTTTTACTCCTTTCGCCCTCCCCACTCTCCTCTTCCTCTCTGGTAACAACCAATCTAATCTCTACATCTGTGTGTTTGTTTGTTGTCACTATTGTTTTCATCTTCTACTTCTGAGTGAAATCTCACTTATTGCACTTATGATAATACCTTTAAGGTCCATCTATGATGTTGAAATGGCAAGATTTCATCTTTTTATGGCTGAATAGTATTCCATTGTGTATACCATGTCTCTATCCATTCATCCATTGATGGGCACATAGGTTGTTTCCAAGTGTTGGCTATTGTGAATAATGCTGCAATGAACAAAGGGGTGCAAATGTCGATTTGAATTAGTTTTTGTTTTTGTTTTTGTTTTACTTTTTCTGATGATAAAAGCTACTCATGTGCCTTACAGAAGATTAGGTATATTCATAAAGAAAAAGAAAAAAATTTTGCCAAAATCCCATCACCCAAATATAACCATCTTAACATTTTGCATTATTTCTTTCCAGGATAATTTCTGGAAAATCAGTTTTTATGTAGACAAATTGTACAGCAGACATATTACACAGTAAATAAAATATAAGCTTCCATTTGTTCATTTATTCACCCACCCATTAATTTCTTTCACCAGGCGTGCCGTAATAGGCCATGCATGCATTTATTCAAAGGTACGCTACAATCTCAGTGGGTGCTATAAAGGTTAATAAGACATGGGTCTTTACAGTCTAGCAGAATTGCATTTAGTCAAGATTCTTTTAGTCACTTAACAAAAGACCAATTCAAATGCATTGGCTTACCAACTGGAAACTCCAAGAACTGGTGCAAACTATTTCTACATAAGAGCTCCACTTCCCTCTCTTATTTCTCAGTTCTGCTGGCCTTTGTCTGATTTCATCTTCAAACAGCTTCTCTCCATGTGGTGGCAAGGTGGCCCCTGACAGTTCCAGACTTGCGCGGTCCTTATAGTTTATAATCCTAGAGAAGGAAAGACCTACGCTTTCCCAAAGTTCACACGTCAAGACTGATGGGTAAACTCTGGCCCTGCCTGGCTGAACAGTCAAGGAAGACAGAGGGTTAGGGTTCCATGATTAGCAGGACCTGGTCACACCCATGCCTGCTATTAACACTAGAATCACATGGGGTCAGGAAAGGGCATTTCTCTAAGAAACAAAAGAGTGCTGGTCAGACAAAGCAATAGATGTCCAATAAAGAGGACAGAAGATGTATACTCAAATATTTTTTTGAAAACCAGGTTCTATTTAGACAGATCGTCCAGGTTAATATACTAACTCAAAATGATTCTTTTATAAGAGCATAATGTACATTATATGAATCTCTTCTCAAACTTCAAAAACTTTTTTTGCCCCTGAAAGCATAAAACAAAGCTCCCTTGGAGGTTTCAAAGTTTCTTAGTGAAAACAAGGCTGTGAAATAAAATTACTAAATGCCCACTAAAAGAACCCAAGGATTTAAATTGTGAAATTAACCAGGAGTTCTGTTGTGAAACTCTATTAGAAACATGAACTCCTGTTGTTAAAGAACTTACATGGCCTGGACCCTGTAATCCCCTTGCCTATTTTGAAAATCCATCAACTGTATGAGCATATGGATATAATTTGTCCACCCTCCTCCTTCTTCACAATTCCTGTCTCCAGACCATGTTCAGCTCATCCTATCTCAGTCTTAGCTCACGTTGCTCCTTCTGCTTGAAACAGTTTTGCTTTCCTCCAGGTGATATGGGCTGCTCCGTGTCATCACTAAGGATTTCCTTAACTCAAATGTTACAACCACAAAGTGACCTCTTCCTGCAACCACTCCTATTAAAATCACATTCCCATTCGCAGATAGCACTGTGTGTGACATTTTTATTTGTGTAGGTTTTTATTGTTTGTCTCTTCCAAAGAGAATAAAAATTCCTTGTCGTCCCCCTCACTGCCTCAGCCCCTCCTTTCTCCAGCACTTGAATTATTCTTGGGACACAGGAGGCCCTCACAAATAATATAAGCGAAGTACATGGATTGCAAGTGGTACAAATTGAAACTACAATGTATCACTGATAGAAAAAAAAAACCCGTGAGAACAGACAAAAGAAGCGGAATGCAGCCTGTGCAGGAGTTACAGTGCCTATCAGTTCTAAAACAGATGGAAGCAAAATAATAATATGCAAATACTTGAAGAGTGCTTACTCCATGACAGGCACTGTTCTGAGCATTTTACATGTATTAACTAGTTTTTAGCCTCATAAAATAGGTTTATCACTCCTGTTTTGCAGATGAACAAAGTGACGCATATAGGCTAACTTGGCCAAGGACACAGAAACAGGCAAAGGCAGAGTCAGAATTTGAACCTGGGTAGTTTGGAGTTCCCGCTTTTATTACTTGATACTCCCTCTCCATAAAAGCCCAGTGGTTCGCAGCACGGACACACTAAGGTTCCTCCACGTCCACAAAAATAAGTCTATCCCCTTAAAATAAAATGGAGAGCTTGCAAGATATAAACAGTGAATCTCGTTTCAGCCAATGGTTGTTATATCATTAGTTACAAAGTGGGAATATTCTCAATTCTTGTCAACTTCTCAGGTCTACCAGGTTTCACCGACAGCCAGTAATAGCCCAGCTCACCGTCTCAACTTTCTTCTGCCCTCTCCTCTCTACTTAAGCCCATTCATTCCGGGGTTTCTCCATTGAATCTACTCCAAATTCTACCTCTGCAGCTTTCTCGCGGCCAAATCTCAACACCCACATCTGCAAAAAGCAGTAACACCTGTCTAGCCTACCCCGCCAGGAGTGCGGAAAGGGTGGACTGTGAGATATTAATTTCTATCACTGATGGTTACTTTGGAGTCCTTTTTCTCCTACTCTTTACGATAAAAGAAATAGTCCTTTCCGTTCAGAAACTTGCCCCCTCGAAGCTCCTTAGCTTCTCCCAGCCATCCCCACCTGCTCCAACTTCGCTTTGAGCCTGCGCTCTAGCGACGGCCCCCCAGCCTTTGCTTTCTCACGTCAGCCGCCGCCCTTTGATGACGTAAATCTCCTGCGCCGCCGAGCAAGCACGGCGCGCGTGAAGAGGCTCCGGGACCCTTTTCTTCACGGATTCCGGTCCCCGTGGGTCCCCTGACCCGACAGCATGAAGGAGACACCACTTTCAAACTGCGAGCGCCGCTTCCTACTCCGCGCCATCGAAGAGAAGAAGGTAAACGGCCCCCGGGTCGCGCGCCGCCCGCAGCCTTCCGGCTTGGACGCGCAGACCTGGCCCGCGCAGGCCCAGGAGCGCCTGGAGGACGGGCTATGGCTCCAGAGGGTTGTTTCCAGGCTCGAGTCACCCCAGCGACTGTCAGCGCCCGGGCACCTGGTTTCTTCCTTCCTATGGGGGTCGTTCGGATCCCACTTTTCTCAGGGTGTTTAGCCCAGGGTACAAAGTAGCTAATCAGTAAATATTTGTTAAAGAAATAAACGAATGAACATTGTGCTTACAGCGGCTGGATGGCAGACAAACCTATGATTATAGGAACATCAAGATTTCGTTTGGAACAGATTATGGGTGCTGTGTTGTGGAACTTGGGAAAACAAGGTAACAAAGGATTCAAATTAGATATACGCTCAATAGGGAGACGTTTAAAAGAACCTTATTGACTCAGTTGTTTACAAAGCACCCAGAAAATCTGAGCAGTACTTTGTTTAGCTGCCAAAAATAAGCATATTTTCTTTACTGTAAGATTTTTTTGTTTTATAGTCACACTTTAAGGTTTTCGTTGTAAATATGTTTTGTCACATGAGTGTTACATAGTTCTTTCCGATCTCTATAAATCGTATATACAGCCAGCAGTGACTGCACTGAATTTGTTTCCAGCACTTCTCATTAAGTAGGTCCTACTTTCCTCTTTTTCCTGGGTGACATGAGATTTAGGTTTTTAATATTCATTTGGAAGTTGTGAGGATATTGGTCAGATAATGTTAGTGAACCATGCCATGTGAAAACTTAAGAAATCTCAAGTTTTTATGCCTTCTTGTATCAGTAAATATTTGTTTTAGAAAAGAGAAGGTCATTGATTTTTTTTTTTTAAAAAGTCTGGGAAATAGTCAATATTGTAATAAGAGATATTTTTTCCCAGTCATCTCTTTGGGTATGCCAATATGTGTTTTATTTCTGTATATATTCTACTACTGCTATACATGTAATTTCAACTTCTAATGATATATGGTGCGCAGTGTGTTATTACTCAGAGTGAGATTGGAACTTAGTTGTTAGCTGTTTTGGTTTTTCTTTTTTTAATTGGAAGGGAATTACATTTAGTTAACAGATTTGTACTTTATCTTTACAGAGTTCTTGGGCAGGTTTCCTGTGAACTTGTGTCTCCAAAACTCAATAGGGCGACAGAAGGTATTCTTTTTTTTAACCTTGAACTCTCTCAGATGGCTGCCCCAGCTTTTGAACCTGGCAGGTATTTAAGTCTTTTTTCTTAAGCCGCTTTAGCTAGAGGAGAACCTAACAGCAGTGAGCTATTGTTTTAATGCCTGGTGTTATACTTCATGACGTTAGCCCGTTCCTATTTTCGTAGGCAGTCAGATCTCTTGGTGAAGTTGAATCGACTCTTGGAAAGATGTCTAAGAAATTCGAAGTGTATAGACACTGAATCGCTCTGTGTTGTTGCTGGTGAAAAGGTGGGGAACATGCCCAAAATTCTTAATCTTAGGATGAGCATTGTTGATTCATGGATCCCTCTGTATCTGATTTCCTTCTCAGAGCTTCAGTTAATTCAGTTTTATGCTGGCCCCCTTCACTTCAAATGTTTCTCAGTGCTACCCATAAAACTTGGTGTTATCTCTCTCTGTAGGAACAAAAAAAATTGGTGAAAATAGCAACTTGGATTTGTGTAAAATGTCTTATTGGAAGCATTTGTAGTTTTTCATATATTCTCATTTATTTTCTTATATTATTTAAGTGAGTTGATAGAAGCAGGTAATATTTTCCTTTTTTATGGATAAAGAACTGAAGAACAGATTAAATCCGTTTGGATAGTGACTTATACAGGGCCACACACTGAGTCAGTGGTAGGCTGAATGGGAAATCTCACTCTCAGTAAATTGTGCTACACGATGATATTAGAACTTTATTCTTGATTAAGGTATTTAACCATCTTTTTGACTCCAGAGAAGCCGCTTACTTAGCCTTTCCACATTCCATACTTGAATATGAAACCTCGTATTCGCATTACTTGTAAGGTGAGCATAAATATTGTCAAGTAGACCTAAGAGTTTGAGGTTTTTAAGTTAGAAGACACAATAAAAATATGATTAGGCTTGGGGTTAGGGAAATCTTAGTATTAAATGTAGAGTGGTTCTGTTTATTTAGAGTATATATTTTGTTGTCAAATGACTCATAGAACGCTGAACTATTGGTATTTCAGATGTCGGTCTTGCTTAACATTTTTCTAAATATATTTTTGTTTTTACAATAGGAGTAACTGCATGTTTTAACAGCAAGAGAAAAATTTGCACACAGTGTTACTTTTCCTTATAAATAGCCACTGGTTGTGATCAGTTAGGTTTCATTTTTGTTTTAAATTCACAACTAGGTTTGGCAAATACGTGTGGACCTACATTTATTAAATCATGATGGAAATATTATTGATGCTGCCAGCATTGCTGCAGTTGTAGCCTTGTGTCACTTCCGAAGACCTGATGTCTCCGTCCAAGGAGATGAAGTAACACTGGTAAGCTCCCGTGATATGAGCCAGGCTCCTTCCTATGAGTGAATGAGTATCCTTGATGTGCAGACAATGTGTTATTAGTGAAGTCTTGTAGAAGGCAGTTAGGTATGTTCTAAAATTTGTTCATGAAGCAGAAACTGCATGTGGTCAAAATTGCCTTTGGATTCTCTTAAATATCCTGTATAGAAGTGTCTGTCAATAAAAGCATTCCCTAGCCTGGTTTTCTAGAATAGAACTAGGTGACTTCTTTGGATTGAGCATTTAGATGAAGTGGTTGGCTTATGTTTAGGGCTCACATATGTGAAAAATACATGATTTTTAGCACAATCAAATACTTGTGCTTACTTTCTGGCAAAAGTCCATCAGAAACACCTGGAAGGCTTGTTTAAACATTGCTAGGCTCCACTCTCAGAGTAGGATGGGGGTAGGCCCTACGAATTTGTACTGCTAACAGAGTTCCCAGGTGATAGTGGTGCTGCTGATGCGAGGACCACATTTTGAAAATTGTTGACTTATGCTATTTACATTTTCTTTCTCTTTTGTGCTGACTATGTCAGTTTATATAAATTATATGCTAGAGTAATGAAAATGCACTGTGGTGGTAGTTTGATCCTGAAGTTGCAAAAGGAAACATCAGATGCCAAATTCTCTAAGCAGTCATTCACGATGCTGCTTTTAGGCATTAGACTCGAGCAGGCTCTTTAAAGACTTAGAGGTAGGGACAGAAGTTTATTAACAATAGAGACATTTTCCTTTGGAGAAGGGAGTTGGTATAAGGAAGAAAAAAAAATAGAGTGCAATTAGTAGACGAAAAAAAGATATCAACTAAAAAATAGTAGAGAGTTATTCCTGGTGGTGATGTAAAATGGTACAGACATGTTGGAAAAGTTTGGCAATTTCTTAAAAAGTTAAGTGTAAACTTATACGGCCAAGGATTCCATGCCTGGGAATCTACTAAGGAGGAATGAAAGTCTCTGTTCACTCGAAGACTTATGTGAATGTTCGCAGCAGCATTATTTGTAATAGCCCCAAACCGGAAGCAATCCAAATGTTGATCAGCTAGGGAATGGACAAACAAAATGTGATGTGTCTTTACAATGGAATACTATTCAACAGTAAAAAAAAAAAACCAAACTATTGATATATACTACAAAGTGGATGAAACACATAAAGTTGAAAGGAGGCAGACACAGAAGACTACCGACTGTTTGATTCTACTTATATGCAATGCCCAGAAGAGGCAGATTTATAGAAACAGAAGTAGATCACTGATTGCTTGGGGCTGGGAGTGGGAGTGAGAACTCACTCCAAACAGGCTCAAGGGCATTTTGGGGGGATAATGGAAATGTTAAAAAACTGGATTGTGACGATAGTTACGCAACTATAAATTTACTAAAAAGTGAATCCTGTACTTAAAATGAGTGGATTTTATGGTATGTAAAGTATACCTGAATAAAGCTTTTTCACCTGTGCATAAAGTTTTACAGACTGTGAGTGGCAAAGTCAAAGAGGTAATTATAAAAGAAGTTATTTAGGTGCTTACTGAGGAGTAAAGAAACTTAATTTTTTTAATATTTTGTGTCAAGATGATTTTTGTATGTTCCTAACTTAGTGACTGTGATTACTGAAACATTTATTTTCAAACAGTATACACCTGAAGAGCGTGATCCCGTCCCGTTGAGTATCCACCACATGCCCATTTGTGTCAGTTTTGCCTTCTTCCAGCAAGGGTAAGTCTCATCCTTGTCATGGGCCGAAATTATAAATGCAATTAGGAACGTTTTTGTTCTACTCAAATGTGCCATGGACAAATGAACAAACCCTTCCTTTAATATTAAAGCACCTCATAGTTCTGTTCTTTCTTTGTAAGGGCATTAGTTGGCAAAGAGCTTTCTCAATAGAAGTGACAAACTTTTCTATAATGAAGAGACTTCACAGTGTGTTTATCTTTTCATGGCATGCTTACAAATTTATGAATTTACCGCAACTTTGTAGTGTCTTATCTTTCCTAGAGATGTACAGGTGTTAAGAGAATTGTATGCTAGGCTCTAATTTGGGAAAATGGGGTGAGAATTACTGTGGATTACTGGAAGACAGAGCACTTTGGAGCACATTAGAGGGTGTTGTTATAGGAGCAGGTCGAAAGGAATGGTTCACAAATGGGGAAAAATCTAGTTTATTTCAGTTCTGCACTTTCTTCACAACTCACTGCTAATTCCGCCCATAACAGAGAACCTGGAGTCTTAGGTCCATGTAATGGTGTCTTTAAATGAAAGCTTCGGCCTTAAATCCCTTTAGAAACAAAGGGAGGTATAAATAAGATATTTTAACAATTTTATGAATAAGAACTAGAGAAAAACTTTTAGTCATTGTTGTGTAGAATTTCATGAGAGGAAAATCGACCAGCGCTGTCCAGTAAAAATGCAGTGTGAACCATACATATAATTAAAAATTTTCCAGTAGGTACATTAAAAAGGTAAAAAGAAACAGGTAAAATTAATTTTGATTTATTTTACTTAATATATCTACAATATTAATATGTAATCAATATCTTAATTGTTCATGAGGTATTTTATGTTCTTTTATTTCTACTAAGTCTTTGAAAGCCAGTATTTTAGACTCATAGTACATCTCAGGTTGGACTAGCCGTATTTAAAAGGCTCAATAACCACATGTGACTAGAGGCTAAGATTGGACAGTGCAGAAATAGACTATTTTTTTAATGAGCCATTTGCAGAACCTAGAAGAACTTTAGAGTACAGGACATTAGGAAAACTTTAAGGGTAACCAAATTAATGTTATCTAAGTTTTTATTAATGAGTCACAAGTCATTTAATCAGAGTGATAACATTAGGTTTGGGTTATAGATTATTTAAATAAAACCAATATGAACTTAATGTAATTTTTACTATAATAGGAAGTGATATCCACTTAGCGTTCATTTTGTGTCCATAAAAACAGTAATTCTCTTGTCTCTTTTCCCACTAACGTGACTCAAATTCACAAGCTCAGATCTTTACTGTGTTGACTTTATTAATGCCATTTTTTAAAAAAAATCCATTATCTTAAAATTGTCTGACAAGCATTCAGCCTCAGATTTGTTCAGCTCCATTTAACGTTCATTTCAGAACATATTTATTGGTGGATCCCAATGAACGGGAAGAACGTGTAATGGATGGCTTGCTGGTGCTGGCCATGAACAAGCATCGAGAGATCTGTACCATCCAATCCAGTGGTGGGATAATGCTGCTGAAAGAGCAGGTCAGTGCTTTGATTAATATTCCATTGAGATAGGTCTGTTTTAGAAGGTTTTTCTTGTTTTTTGACTAAAATCCAGCAAGGATATTTTCCATGATTGATGCTAAGATGTGTTAGAATCTGGTTTCAATACTGTCAGTATGCTCTGTTACCTGGTGGCTACAAGGTATCCTCCGTCCTCCCCGTGGCTCCCATGTATCGCCCTCCAGAGTCTAACCAATCTGGATAGGGGAACACTGTTTTTCTTTGTGATGAAAGAGGTTCATATCCCTCTCAAAAAAAGAAGTGTCAAAAAGTAGAAATTAGGTAAAAAGATGGTTTTACTCTTAGAATTTGGGTGCTATAAGCAGTAGTTCTCAAATCCAGCTACTTAGCAGATTCACATGTGGGCTTCTAGAAACTAGATTGCCGTATAATATATAGTGCAGATAGTTAAGAGCAGAGAAACTGCTTTAGTTGCTATTCCAGTTCTGCCTTCTACTAACTGACCAGTTTATCTGTAAGATAGGGAATAATGTTAATGTCGACCTTTAGAAGAATGTAAGGATAAATGGATATGGATATATTGCACTGTATAGCATATATTAAGTGTGCAGTGAATGTTAGTTTCTCGTCGTCATCATTGTCATTATTAGCAGCATCACGACCACTACCAGATCCTCATTTCCAGAGGTTCTGATCCATTAGGTCTCTGAGGCCTTGGGGATCTTTGCTTTATAAAACCTTCCCAGGAGACACTGCACGTCTTGAACTAGTGCTGTGGATCCCTCACACAGAGAGAAGTGAGTGCATCCCTGAGCATATAATGTATGCAGTGCTATCTTTTACCCTGTCAGAAAAGTTTTTCTGTCTGTTCCCTTAACATGGTAGTCCTTCAAATATTTTAAAACTACTCTCAGATCTTGCCTTAATTTGTGTTCACATTGTATTATTTTCATATTTGAAAAAAAAGTCAGGCTTATATAGGTAGGAAAACTAATCTTGTGTTTTTAGTTTTGTTGAGAATGATATTTGGTTTGTTGTCTTTAAATAACAGAATTCACTTTTATAAATAGGTTTTGAGATGTAGTAAAATCGCTGGTGTGAAAGTAGCGGAAATTACGGAGCTAATACAGAAGGCTTTGGAGAATGACCAGAAAGTTAGGTAAGTTTAATTTTGCTAGAACTAAATGGTCCTTTTATAGATTTTTCTGTTATGGACCTTTCTTGCATGAAGGTAACCATATAATTTTCACACTCAATCTTTCCTTATCTATTAATTTCAGTTGGATATACTAATGTTCTTTGAAAATTGATTGAACTCTGTTATATTGTATTCCAATTTAAACATAATCCGTATTGAAAAGCCACATATTTTTCTGTAAAAAAATTAACATTTTCTTAGGAAAATCAATAACTCAAATTAACGGAAAGCACACAAACTGGAGTTGATTCCCATCTCTGCTTCTTACTGTGTGACATTAAGCAAGACCTATGACCCAGCACTTCAGTGTCATCTTCTATAATGTGGGATGTTCATGCCTACCTGGTAGGGCTGGTTTGAGGATTAAAGAGTAATATACTTTAAGCACTAGCATGTGCCTGGCACATGGTTCAATAAATGGTAATTATAGGAACTTTCTGTTATTTCTCTTGATAGGCATAATGAATTGGTGAGGTTAAGTTAGTCAAATAACTATTCCAATAGTTCTCATCTGTCAAAAGGATAAAAGAGTTTCCTTTTTTTTCCTTCCTGTCTTCCCTCCTATCATACCCCAACTCCCTTCCCGCCCCCAAAAAAACCCACACAGGAAAGAAGGTGGAAAGTTTGGCTTTGCAGAGTCTATAGCAAATCAAAGGATCACAGCATTTAAAATGGAAAAGGCCCCTATTGACACCTCCGATGTAGAGGAGAAGGCAGAAGAAATCATTGCTGAAGCTGAACCTCCTTCAGAAGTGTATCTTTATTGGGTGTTTTTCAGAAACGAGAAGATTCATAACACTTTTGGCATTATTAGGGCTTTGTGACAGGTCTACATCCTGAAATTTGTTTTCTGAAACACTACTTTGTTAGAGAAAATATTTCAGATACAAGACAAGATAGTAATGAGTCATATTAAGTCAATGGTGTAACATCTACCTTCTCTTCAGCTATCCTACAAAAATGAGAAAATTCTCTATTTTAAGAACCAATTTACAGCATTTCATTTTTCTTGGGAAAATTGTTCTTTAATCTCAATGGCATGGTCAAGCACACTTTATACACTGTTACACTGTTCTTGAAATTACTTATTCAGCCATTCACCAAATTTGTTATTACAACTAAAATGCTGAGAGCCACTGCTTCTTGGTATTTCTCACCATTGTGTCCATAAAATCTTACCCAAGTTACAAATTTTATTTTCCTTCCTCATTGTTCAGCCATCCATCGTATAACTAGGAAGGTTTTTCCTAAGAATTTGTGGCACACTTCAGTCAGTCTTAAAAGAAGAAAAGTCTCATTTTCATCTTTTTCAACACTACATTAAATAGCAATGTTTTTGTTACTTAGTTTTCTTAACTTGTTAAGTGTCTCTAAACCTGTGCTATGGACTCCTGGAACTGCTCAAATTGGAGAGGGAATAGAAAACTCCTGGGGTGATCTTGAAGACTCTGAGAAGGAAGATGAGGATGAAGGTGGCAGTGATGAAGCTATCATTCTCGATAGTATAACAATGGACACTGGAGTAGAAGTCTCTAATATTGGAAGCCAAGGTAGGTGATACGTTATTGCTTTTATGTAGTATGTCTGTGTGTGTGAATATATATATAACGTATGCCGTATTTTAGGGATCTTATTTTTATATCAGCAGTTCCTTTTTTAGAGGAGCTAAATATTTTGTGATTTAAATTTCAACTAAACTGTTGAGGCTATCTGCAATATTAACTCCAATTCTTTCCCAAAAGAGTATGTTTATCTTTTTGGTGTAGTGGTACTCTTTGGTATGTAAATGTAGTGGTAATTTTTAATTAAAAAAGTTTTGTTCCTTTTGTATATATATCTGGGCCAGTTTTAAGGGGATGAGTTTCTTGAAGACCTGATTCCTGCCTATTTTTCCTTTGTATCATTTCTAGACTTAAAAAGCCCATACCGTTACGTGTATTGGAGTAGTGCTGTCCAAATAGAACTGTTTGCAGTGTTAGAAATGTTCTCTATCTACTCCGTCCAGAATAGTAGCCACTAGCTACATGTGACTATTGAGCACTTGAAATGTGGCTTGTATGACTGCAGAATTAAATTCTAGGTTTTATTTAATTGTAGTTAATATAACATTAAATAGCCCCATGTGGCTACCATATTAAACAGAACAGTATTAGAACATACAAAATTCTAGAAGTACCCGGAATACTGTGGTCTTAGATGTTCCTTGCATTCTGAAAGCTGTAGAACTGGAGAAATTGTTTTTACCTGTGGATATTTTTACTTTTCTGAAAGCCAACCCTGTGCTTAGCCCATACTAGACAATAATCATGAATTTTTTTCTTATGTAGTAAAAACAGAAATCTTACAAGGATGGAGTTAGGAACTAGGCTGGCAGAGAACTAAAGGATGCACTTAGTAAATCTGGCTGAGAAAATAGTGAAGGTGATACCGTTTAGGTGTGTAATGCACATACTTGCCTACCTTCAAGAAAGGAAGTTATTGCCTATAAACATTACTGAGAGCCTACTGGGGTGTTTTGTAAAGAAAAAATCCCCATTGATTAGGACCTTTATTCAACTTTCCTAGTGCTTATTTCTATCGGGTATTATTCTTCCAGACCTTGTTCCGTGTATTTGTTTACTATATATTCACTGATGTAAGCTGCTTAAACACAGGGACTGTGAATGAATCTTTAGAAGGTTTTCTATGTTATTACATATAGAGCAGCCACATTTTTTAAATGCTGCATAGAATTCTCTAGTGTTGAATGTAACTAGTTGGCTTAATCATTCCCTTATTGATAAATGTATATTATTATCTTGTTAGTATTACAGTGCTACAGTGAGCATTCTTGCATATGCCTCTTAATATATTTGTGAAATATTTTTCTAAGATTCAGAGTTTAATAGACATTCAATTGCTGGTTTAGAGTAATATTTTCAACTGAGTAATGAAGATGAACCTAAGATAATTGGGAGGATGGAGCAGGTAAAGCCTTTCTAAAGCTATGAACAAGGGATGAAAACTAATTGAAAACTCAAAATATAAAGAATTGATACACCAACAACCAGCTGGGAAAAGGGTCAATTCACTTTTTATATATATCATTAAGGTTCAGGAGGAAAACAGGCAAAAGATACAAAGTAATCCTCGAATACAAATGGCCAGTAACATCTTTTATGGCCAACCCTGGTAGTAATAAAGGAAATAAATTCAAAGCAAAAAATAAGATAGCACTTTTTGACTACTATATTGGACAATATTAAATACCAGTATTGTCAAGGGTGTCTAGGAAAATGGGTTCCCTCACACACCATTTCTTGGAAAGTAAATTGGAACAATATTTCTGGAGGGACTTAGCAAAAATATCTTTTAGAGTCTATGTCTTTGATGCAGTAATTCTGCTTCTAGGTACTTTCCTTCCAGTTTTGCTTCTAACAGAGAGGAATTAAAAATTTAGATCTCCAACATTAGCAAATTCTAAGATAAATTGTGTTATCTTCTTAAAGATTTTTCTCTGTAACTTTTCTATCATGACATGTATCAGATGATTGTAATTAAAGAATTTTTAGGAAATAAAGTACACATTGCTTTTCAGAGCTCTAAGGAGTTACTTCTGGAAGGAAAGAACCAAGTAGATCTGTAAGCCTCCACCTAAAGAGTAACGTGGGCTCTCTGTGGAAATGGAGTTTTAGAACTGCTGAAATAAATCCTTGTGGAAATTTTCCAAGAGCCTACTTATATTGCTTTCTTAACGTTTTCTTAAAGATGCCCCTATAGTACTCTCAGACAGTGAAGAAGAAGAAATGATCATTTTAGAACCAGACAAGAATCCGAAGAAAATAAGGTAACAAATTTCTGGTTTATTTCAAATATATATACATACTGAAGACTTTCAGAAGCTTGCTTTCTGGTTTATTCTCATCTTAGGCTACTATAAACAAAGACGTCCCTTTTTCATTCTTCATGTGGTTTCTTCAAACTGAGATTTATAAATATTAGGACCTAATTCTGTAAAGCTGGATGTCTTTCAAAGTTACTGTATTTTACTCTCATAGTTGGCAAATGTTACATTCTACTGGAAAAAGTAAGTAAGGCCCCTTGTTTTGGTGATCCAAAATTTAACAAGCAAAGTCGTGTGAGTCTGGTAAATCATCTGTGGAATCAGCTTCTAGTACTAATACTGTTAATAAATTGTTAATTTACTTTATTCACAGAACAAAGACCATCAGTGCAAAACAAGAAAAAGCACCAAGTAAAAAGCCAGTGAAAAAGAGAAAAAAGAAGAGGCCTGCTAATTAAAGCTCACATAGTTGTATATTTGTGTATATAACTATTAAAAGGGTATTTATTCAGTGCTAACAACCTTGGGTATTTTTTATTCACAAATCCATTATAAAATCTAGTCCTTTTTTCAAGAGTCATACATTGCTTAAAGACGGGGATACCTTCTGAGAAATGAGAAATGCATCCTTAGGTGATTTCATGGCTCTGCGATACCAACTGATGGGACCACCGTCATATATGTGGTCCTTCGTTGACGGAAATGTCGTTATGCAGTGCATGACTGTATAGTTTTTTACATTATGCTTTAAAATAAATGTTCTGGAGAACTTCTTAATAGGTTTTAAATAATTGTCATTTTGGTTAAGTATAAAAGTTGATGAGGAATGAAAAAGCATTTTCATAGTGTATACAAAGGGCTGAAAGAGTCTTGGATCATCACAACTGATAAATAAGCACAGATTTATTATGTCCACATCAGCAAATTGGTCCAGTTGCTTAGGAAAATGAAAGTCAGAACTTTTGTCTGTTTTCCTAAAACTATTTTTTAACTTTAGGAGAAGCCTTCCCAGTCCCCATTCTATAGTAAACTAATTTTTCTGAGTGAAATCTCAAAGTCAAAGTCAAATTTTTATCTCAAATTAAATTTGACTTAGAAACCAAGTTTTCCAAATCAATTTATTATTAATTCTTATTCTTATTATCCTGACAGCTGGCATCATTAATACTTTAACAAAACCACTTAAAATTAGCCAAATATCTAAGATAGTTACATGTACAAAAGATATACAAATTAAAACCATTTAAAAAGTAATAGATACCATAATTTGTACTTGACCATAACTTCTGTATTCAGAAATGATTGTAAAATTAAACCTGGGATAAAAACTGTACATCATATACTTTGAGTGATTTACATCTTAAGGCAGTCTTTCACTGTTACACGTTTAGTGTCTCTGGTGGGTTGAGGAGAGAAACACCATGATACCTGTAAGTAGGGAAAAAAAATCCATTTTTAGCAAACATTCATTGGGTGAAGGTCATGGAATAATGTATATACTAAGAACTCAAAAATGCTATTTCTATATGATTGAGTTAATGGTTATAAAATCATTGTCTGGTCCCCAAAATATGCATGCATGTGCCATTCCTCTCCTCTCTTCTCCCTCAAATGCAAGAAAAAGCATTAACTGCAACCTATTCAAAACACATGGCCTGCTAAGAGAGCAGTTTCCTAAGGAGGCTGTGCCTGATGTGTGACTCCTATAATAAAGTTAAAATGTCAAGGAACTCTGAACCATACAATAGCCCGGAAAAGCAAGCTGCTTTAATGTCTTCTCATGTTAATACTTACTTTGAATTTTTGTACTTTTCTCTTATTGACTGTTGTGCGTGCTGTGGCGCTCTGAGGTAGGTCTGGTGAAGGTCCAGGAGACAAGGCTTAAGACTTTCCAGGGTATACCCAGTCTTCTGTGCTAAGGATTCAGGCTACAGGAGGAGTAGAGACCGGTGAGCTTTGCTTTTAGTAACACGTTAAACACGACGAGTTAGTAGTTGGCATTAAGCTTGAGGTTTGTTAAATTTCAGTACTGACACCTCCACCTAACATATCTTCCAGTTTTCTCAAGCCATTATTCTATCTCTTTTATGCTGACGTTGATCAATTTTTACTACTTTCCCTGCCAGCAGCAGGTCCTATGGCCCGAATTCTTTAAGCACACCTTTCAAGTGCAAGTAATAATTAAGCTTTCTACCTAACAAACGTGCTGTTAAATAGGTAAGACACTTTAAACAGAGCAGATGGTTGAACGGTTTTGCCAGGTCAGTACATCAAGTCAACCATCAGTGGTATAGGACAAATATTTAACATATCTGGCACAAGCGTTTAAGTCACAAGGTAGATGTGTGAAGACATCGTAATACATACCCAGCTTTGTCCTGTGACTGTGTAGAGTGCTAAATGAAAGGCCGCTCCAGCAATAACTGACGGCAAATACTTTAGGTATGGGTCAGCATCTATCAAACTCAGCTCTCCCAAAAACTGGAATGAGAAAGTGAATATACCTTATGAGCACAAGAGCCATGGAATTCAAACCTCAAATCCTTGCCTTCTGACTGAATTTTTTCCAGTCTTTCAGATTGGCTCAATAGCAACCATAGAAAAAAATTTCTACAGCGGCATCTGTAAATAAATCCACTATCTTAGTGTTTTGCTCCATTCTCATCCTGTATTTTTTCCCTCTTTTAGTAACTTTGAAAACGACCTTTCTGGCTACCATTTCCCAAGACTTCCTCCTCGTGCCACCACTCCTAGTGCTTTCCCAATTTATATTACCTTTTGCCAATGGCAGGCTTTCATCTGTACTGCAGCATTAATCTGTCCCCAAAATACTGAATCCCTTGACCAAAGCGGTATAATGAAACCAGGGCTTGTCCCTAATCGTGACCCAAGAATCTTCATTCAACAAAATGAAAAGAACTTACCATTGCTAAACTTTCAACTTTGCCGTTTGCAGACTGCTGGTGCAGAAAGTATTGGGTAAGAAACTGATTGACTGTCGGTGCGGCTAAGTCAAAAGCAAGGACTTTCAAAACTAAGTGCTCCATTCTCAGAACTTGTTTCTTGGTATAGGTATCATCTGTAATGTACACAAACTCTGCTACTTCTGGGGGGTATATTTCTTCAAACTTTCTACAATGAGAAAAGTTTTAAGTAATCAGTCCTTCTAAAAGAGAAGCAAGCTTGTTTATCCCAATTCTGAAATCCCTTTAGCAGAATACATAGAATGAATCCAAAACCTACACTCTCCACCAACTGCCTGTTTCCACTGACTGGGTAAATGCTAATTGAAAGACCCAAATCAATAAAAGGCTTTTGAGATATTTCTCCCAGTGCAAAGGAAATAAATGAGAGGCTAGAGACTTCCCAAAACGGGAACGATGCCAGAGTTCACCAACTGACTGAAATTTTAGGAAATTTTCTTAGAGAAAAATAAACGTTTTATGTTTTAGTTTTTAAATTTAGTTTTCATGTCTTAATGGGAAGATAAGATTTTGCTTATATGCCAGAAAGCACTTTTTAATGGAAGGAACCATATTTTTAAACTTTGTAATCTGGTACTAGTGTATTAAAATGTAGACTGTCTCCAAGTTCATTCAAGAAGGTACTCTGAAATCCAGATCTGGGAAAATTAATGTTAAAAAAGTTTCATACACACTGTCACCCATAAAGGAGTCACTGACTCTCTGCCTTGTGTAGTATGTTAAAACGTCCCACTGTTAAAAATCATAATTTCTTCCCTACCCAGAAGGGTACTCATCACTTCTAATCCAACAAACCAAGCTTGACTTACGAGGCTAACAGCATAGCAGCAGTGCCCACAAGCTGAAGTTTTCCTCTCAACACAGACATCGATGAAAGGAACCTATCAATGTAGTTCACAGCTAAATGCAGGGTCTCATTTTGTAGTTTATATTCTTCTCCTACTTCAACTAACCAGTCCACAAGGATAGCCCTCATACTGTTAGTGATGTCTGGCTGTTTCTTCATGTAACCCACTTTAGGCTTACATTTAACCTGTTGAGAGAGTTACTTAGTATAGTGTTAAAATTGCAATTAGATTCTTCCATTAACAAAGATGCTAGGTGCTAGAAACACAAGTATAGATTAGAGTAATTTACTAGCAGTTAAAAAATTTAAAAACATAATCCTCTCAATTTCATTTCTCCAATTGAATAAATAACAGTATAAAAAGTGGATACAGGACCCGGCCCAGTGGCATAACAGTTAAGTTGATGCGCTCGGCTTTGGCGGCCCAGGCTTTGCAGGTTCAGATCCCGGCATGCACCTATGCACTGCTTGTCAAGCCATGCTGTGGCAGGCATCCCACATATAAAGTAGAGGAAGATGGGTACGCGTGTTAGCTCAGGCTAATCTTCCTCATCAGAAAAAAAAAAAATGGATTCAGAGATTCTTTACCTCCATTTCCCTAAGGTATGTGTGAATATCCTCATGGTAGTCTGGTACTTCATTAACACTTACTGGCTTTTCATCTTCCGATACAATTGACATGTCCATATTATGTGGTGACTCTAAGAGAATTCAAAAGTGTGATTAAGTTCATTGTTTAATTTTCCATTTAATAGGTAAAAGTGATTGCCCTTGTAAGGAGTCCCATACTACGAAAGCATTTACTTCATCCAACTAAAAAGGGCTCTTCATGACAAAGTTCAGAGAACATTTCACACTGGTTTTAGTACATCTGTCCACTTAACTTTGGAACAATTTGAGTTAACAAGAAAAAATACTGATAGGCCACTAACAAGAAAATGAGATCGAGGATCAGGCCTTATGTTAAAGTATCATTCATCTTCCATGAGAGAGGAGCAGATGGCACAGTAGATCTGTTAGGACAGACTTAAAACCCAAGTTTTGAGATAATATCTAGGATTTGCCCTCAGAGTTTGCAGACCCCAAAATCAGACACATTCAAAGCATGATCTAGGCAATAACTAGAAGCAGGGCTAAGAAATGTGTTGATGAGAAAATTGGATTTGTTATGGGCAGTTCAAACAAATTAACACTACAATCAAGTTATTCATTTTTTGTATTTTTAAATTATCTTTTGAAGCAAAGAATATCATCCATTATTCTTTTTACTTCACGGTGCACTGAGGTTAAAATTTGTTGCAAATTTTAAATAAAAACACAAATTATTTTATTTCCAAAGGACTTTCCTTCCATTCCCAGACTACCTCTCATCAGTAGAAGTAAAACTAAAACTAGATTGGCTTTAGTGAGCTGTCCAGTGACTCAACAAGCCTATGGTAAAGAAGCAGCACAAACTGTGGGCACAGCTGTCCATGGCAGCTACTTCATTTTACACGTGGTGAAGTGCAAACAGCCACGGTTCGAATATTGACTCATAGGAGGACAACATCCCTCTCTGGTATCAGATGATCACTCAGACCAGTTTTACAGAAAAAAATTTTAAACCTGGAAAAAATTTAAAGCTAAAATAGATCTCACAATATTTAAAGCTGCATCCTCAAATAGCATTCTCTGAAGTGGTATGTACAAAGTGAGTCTTATGAATACAACTGAAATTTATTCTCCCAATCAAGCAAACATTTCCAGGATCAGATTAAAATAAGTGTTTGAGATTTAATTAAACTGATGTGATTGGCAGTGTACCAAAAGGACCACCTGATTAGGACTAAGTCACACCCTTTCTAAACATGTTACATTAAACCTATAACACTATGTAGTAAGGATCAGGTAAGATAACGTCTTGAAATGTGAAATATCATTAATCCAATCTATTTAATAATTATAATTACATTGATTCAACACAGATGTTCTTTAAAACTTACCAAAACTACCATCCATTGGATAATCAAGAGGTGCCAGTGGTTTTCTTGGTCCAGGCAAAGTAATAGCTGAATTCAAAGCCAGGGCATCTTTGCATTCTGTTTTTTTAGATTCACCTGGCCTCTTCTGTGGCTCCTCTTCTGCTTCATCCACATGAATGGTAAATGCAGGCTGTTTACTGTTTGCTTTCCAGGGAGGAACAGTGACATGCTCATCATTTATAGGAAGATCTTTAAGAGGAGCAACCTAAAAACAAATGAATAACTGGCTTTGAGCCTATTAAATGGACTTTTGCTTTCTTCCCTCATGGGTCTCAGCCTCTGCTTTTACTCCCAAATACTCTATCAGGAAAATTAAACTTTCTGGGGCAAAGGCAAGGAAGTTTGAGTAGTCGAAGAAAGAAGGGATGTTCTAATTTATCACAGGCATTCCTACGAAGGTTACAGAAAGAGTCATACTAAGTGCAATTATGCAAAACTAATCAAGGCCACACGATGGGTGGAGTGGCAGGCCGAGAGATGACAAGTTTAGGAGAGATGGCAAAAGTGTTGGTTCACCACTTTCGCCCCAGGGTGGAGCAACAGAGCAAATCCGGTAAAATGGCGGAATTTACCAAAAGCAAAGTATTTTTTTATACCATTTCCTAAAGTAGAGGTAATCTCTTAACCATATGGGGAGGAGAAAGGGGATCTGGGTCCTAGAGCAGTGCCTGAGGTTTAAAAGCAGAGAGGAAGGCGCAGAGGTGTGCAAAGACCACGCTTATGTTGTAGGGCTTGGTTTGACCCATTATAGAAAAATACTTCCAATAGAGATCAGACAGGCAACATAATGCACAGTGCGGGCAAGGAAAGTGATGGGAGAAACTACCACAGTGGCATCCCATGCCAGGAAACCAGGGATCAAGGGGACTCCAGACCCAGGCCTCCTTCTCGTCACTCTCCTCTGCCTGCTAAACCCATGCAAAACTCCTGCTTGGCCCACCCTCCTGCAGTTCTCTCTTTACCCGTCGCGTTTTGGGCCTCTGCTGCGGCGCTGGACCGCGAGGGTTCCCGGCCTTTAGTACCGCCAGCCCGGCCCGGGTCCGGGGCTGCTGGGCGGGCCCCGCCTTCTCGGGGTTGATGTTCTCCTGGTCCTCCTGGAGCGCCGTTTGCTGCAATGTTAGCAGCGCCGAACCCGCCTCGCGGGCCGCAGGCCCGGGCGCGGAGCTGCCCAGCATCACTGCTCCCGGGGGCGCGGCGGGATCAGCCTGCGGCGCCAAGCAGCGTGCACTCCGTCCCGCCGACCGACCGCGCCGAGGAACGCTCCAGCCGTAGCCGCCCGCCGCAGCCCGGGCCAGCCTGCCCGCCCGCTTGTGATCGCGTGGGACCGGAGAAGTTGCGAAAGGCGCACACAGGCACTGCCGGGCGTGGAGAGCCAAAGACACACCGGAGAAGCAGAGAGCAGCCCGCCGGAGCGGCGGCTGTTCATGCAGTTCAAGTATCCCGCGACTATTGAAATGGACCAATGAACAGGGCCGGAGCCCGTGACGTCACGAGAGGCGACGCGGTCGCAGGCGAGTGAAGACGGCGGCGAAGGCAACCGAGCAAGGGCGGGGCGGAGAAACGTCGAACGGCGGCGGGAGGAAGGACGCCTGCGCGGCCGGAGGGGCGGGGCCTGAGCTTAGGGTGACTTTAAACGGAGCCACTAGGCGGGCTCAGGGCGAGCGCTGTTTCTAGGGTAAACTGAATTCAACTTTATCAATTACTAGTGGGCCGCCCCAGCCTTTAGCCGTGGGACCACCAGGTAGCGTGACTGACTTGTTTCCCAAGGTCTAAAGTCTTCACGGCCGCCGGGTCATCCTCTCATCTGTTCCCGGGAGGAACGCTGGGCACACGTCAGACGGCTGTGGTCAGGATTCAGTGATGTGCGGAAATCACTTAACGCGCGGCTCACGCAGTAACTGGCACTCAAGTGGCAGACTATATTAATGTCATCTTACCATTTAGGGTTTTCTTCAGTCTTAGGCTTGTTATTTTTCCTAATGAAGATGCAATTAATTTAAGGTGCCACCTTGAACCACTTTTGATATATATCACAAATAGGAATGTACTACAAGAAATTCAACTAGACAGTCATTAATTTTTATCTATTTTTCCCCAAGTTGGGTCAACAGAAAACACCCAGTGAAATTCTAGTGACCTAGACATAACTGTGTTCCGTTTAGAAATGAAGGTGATTTAAAAATAGTAAAAACAATATGACCTTATTAAAATAAAACTCTCTTAGCGATATGTGCTTTCAACAAATTTTCACATTTAATATACAACAAAGCTTGCACATAACTAATAAATATAATGGTATATAATTAAGAAGCATTATTGTTTTCTCTCAAATTCATGAGTGTGCCCTTCTTGAAAACAGAAAGAATAGCTTATTTCCCATTATAATCTTTATAGCATTTTAAAACAACCTTTAAATACAATATTCCCCTGAATATGAAATACAAATTAAGATTAATGAACAAAACTTTGATACTCTTAAAGTCATATTTCCCTCCATATATGATAAAAAGGAAATTAGTGGATACCAGTGCAGAAAATCTAAGCAGCCAACACTATTTCTTCACTATTCACATAAATATATGTTGTGAAGATCAAATGAAGTAACATGTAAATACATTTTTGAAAACTGTAAAGCAGTTTACACATATGTGGGTGTAGTTTGTTAAATATTTGAATATATTTTTATTTTCCAAATATTATTTCTCAATTTAAAAAAAAATCCACTTACAAAATATTCACAAGTCTCTTATAATCATTCCACTTGTTTTTTCTTAAAAAATTCTTTTTATTTTTAAAAAGCTCCATTTGTCAAAAGAAAGCATTACTTTAAAAAGTCATACCTCAAATATTTTTAGATGATATTAAACAGCATTTGAAATAAAAGTAGGTACAATTAACTTGTAATTCTGTTTTAAGATTTTTTGTTTAAACAGACTTCTTTGAAACTTTAGCTTGTTTATATTTCATGCAGCATCAAAGAAAGCAATTAATGCATTTTGGTCATAACTGTCCAGAATCTCCAGTAAAAGAGGTACTTTGGTTTTCACATTGGTCCCTTTGAACTTGAACTTATCTATGAAAAGATCAGTGATCATGCCTACAAAGAAAAATGTTAGTTCAATTAATGACACAGTATTTAATCTAAGTGAGTAATTGCTTGAGAATCTATTTCTAAGCACCCATAATTCCATTATTTAATATACACAAACCTAAAAGGATTGATGCTTAAAAAATATTTATTTTGGGGGGATTTTAAGACAAGTTTCAAAATATAAATCATTTGGCTAATAACTGTCTTAACAATTGGTTAGAAGCTATTAATTCAGACAATCAACTGCTGGCCACTTTTGAACTGCTATTGGCATATATAACATCACAACAAGTAGTTTGTTTTTCCTACCAAGCTGACCATTTTGACATAGTGTAGACAGATTCTGTTCTTAACAGCTTTATTTGAATTAAAGTATTCCATTATATATTGACCATTCTCGGGATGTGACTTGAAGAACAAATATTCCTGGGTTCAAAGCTCTGGGCAAATTATGTCACCTTTGACTTTTCTCATATGTACAATGGGAATCAAGCTGTCAATTCTTCATCCAAGACCCTTGATGAAAGATGTGTTTCAGAATTTTTCATATTTTAGGAATATAATAAAAGGAATATACTATATATGGCATAATCCCCAAGAGGAGTGACTGGCAGCACCTGACAACAAGACAGAGCAATGTTTCTGCAACAAAATATATACATAAATATTTACACTAAGTGCAATAAAAAAGAACATAAATAACCTCATGTCAGTTTAAGTGAAGTTTTGTCATTAAATTAATTCAGATATGTCAGATTTGTTGCCAAATGATTTATGAAAAAAGCTTTGGTTTTCAAAGCTTTCTGGATTTTGGAATTGGTGATAAGAGATGGTGGTTCTGTATCACCCATCTTCTAAGTTGTTCTAAGGATAAAAGATCACGTGTTTGCCATATAGTAAATAGTAAGATATTAGATATTATTCTTGTAGTTTGTGAGCATGTATCTGGGTATAAAATAAGGAATTCATTAGGCAAGCTTCAGTGTAGATTGATGACACCACCCGACTCTACAGAAGACTTGGCATAGTGCCAAAAGCATGCATTTTGGGGCATGGAAGCTATAATGTAGGCTTTGCCACTAAGTACCTATGTAACAACCAATTCTTTAGTTTTAGATTCCAGTTAAAAAATGTGAAAAATGGAGATAACACCATCTACCTTGCCAAGTTGTAAGGATTAAATATCCCACCTGATTATGAGGATGTTACAACAAATAGCTGTGCTATGCACAATAAGTCTTATGTAAAGATTGAAAATAAAATGTTTTTCTTAAGCTGTTCCTTCCTTCCTCCCCCTCTCCCTCCTCTCATCTCCCTCTTGCTCCCACTTTTTTTCAATAATTTGTGAAACACTCAACTTCTCACCACCAAAGCAAAACGAGTTTTGAACAAAACCTGAAAATTATTTGTGTGAAATAGAGCCTAAATTTTAATGCTCCAAAGGTCATATTCATTTCACATCAGATTTTTTCATATATATAGATTAATTCACTGCAATACGCTTACTTCACTTCTTAATTTTTACTTGCATTTTATCAAGTATAAATATTCAATACTAAAACTAACGACAAAATAAACATTCTGCGCACTAAATTGGCTGTCACTGGTTCGTGACTGCTGTAATCTTTGCGTGTCCCCTCCTGCCCAGCTTCTCTCACATGATCCTCCACAAATAGCCAGTAGACAAGGAATACGGCACGGTATTTCACGTCCACTCACCATAGAGTCTTTCCAGATGTGCGGGCTGCTTTTTGTATTCTTCCTGTAGGTGATCTGCCTCCTCTAGAATACAGCGATATTCTGGTATCAGAAAGTTTGTATTTCCCTCATGAACCTGCAATTCCTTATTTAAAATGAAAAACAGAAGCACCTTAATGTTCAAAATTCAATCCAGTGGAGCTTTAAAGTCTTTACAATTTTAGAAATCCCATCACAATAAAATAATGATCATGAGTCCATGACACATTTACTTACTTTTAAAGCATCAATTAACTGCACTTTCTTAGCCAAAAGCAACTGGTACTCCAGCTTTGGGTGGATTAGCTTTAAAGTGTGTTTGACTGATACTTCATTTATCTCTAGAAGGATGGAGCCAGGCACAATTAGATAAGTCACTTTGATCAGAAACACTCTTATTGTAACGACCACCACCAAAAAAAACCCCCAGAAAGAATGATTCATTTTTCTTTTTTTTTTTTACCGTATGATATGTTGAGGTTAATTTTCCTTTTTGTAGCTTCTTTAGAGAGAACATCTTTTAGGATGGATATAGTAGAAATGTTGTCTGATTTAAAATTTCCTTCTCCTTTTCTATAAAATTAATATTTTTTTAAAAGAAAAGTTTTAGTAGGCAATACATCAGGAAATATGTACAGTAAATACATATTTTGTGACTAGAACCTAGTGATTAGATTTCATTTGATTTTAATTCTTTTATTTACATATTATTACATATTACAATAATACATATTTTTTACATCTTTATATTATTGGCATATTTTGCATTATGCCAATAATAGAAAGAATATTTACATATTTTATTAATATAAATATTAAATATTAATATAAAGAATATTTATATTAATTCAAGTTCTGAACAGACTTGTAAAACTAAAGATGTTCACATATGCTTCCTAAATATATCACAATATATAAAAATCCTTCATTTACAACTTTTGTCTTTATTTTCCCTAATAAAATTTCCAATAGCTAACCCCTTATGTATATAAAATGCATTCAGAATTGCTTACCTACATAGATGTTTTTCTTTGATGTAATCACATAAATTACAGCCTAACTACATGTTTCATTCTTAAAGCTGATATCAAACCTAAGAGTAACATCATCTGTTCTTCCAATGCCACTTCTTCTGGTCACAGGACCCTCTTTTTCTCTAGGGAACCACTCCTTCTCAACCCATTCAGTTTCACTGGCATGGCCTCAATACCATCTCTGGGACTTGAGGGGGAAGCACTTAGCAGCGTATTGCATACCCCTGACCACAGAGGTTCATGGCTTAACAATGATCCTCAATCCTGGGACTTTTTACTGGAAGTAGTGAGAAAGAGAGGCTCTATGGTAGCTGAAGGATAAGTAGAGCTTTGACTGTTAAGAAGAGAATATTTAGGAACGCAGAATGGTAAAGCACAAAAGTGTGCTATTCTAAAAATAAATAATATGTCAGAGGCACAATGAATTGTCTGCTATAATTAAAGTCTGAGGTTCACTGTGGTCGATATTACAGGTTTAGACACAGATAAGATCCCCTGAAGGGTACAGTGAAACACCACCATAGAACTGATGCTAAAACCATTTAGATTTCTGGAGAGTTCTTGGTCCCAAAAGGTTGCATTCTGAGGTAAAAGTCTGTGTTCATTGCTGTGTCAGAACTTAGCATGGGAAAGTCTCAGCTAGGAAGCAGGAAGTTAAATACCTCAAGACTCTGCTCAGGGAAAGACTCCTTAAGAGACAGAGACAGAGAGAGGGTAATAAGCCCCCTCCTCTCCAAACAAAACAAAATTTAAAAAACAAAAACAAAAGATCAAATAAACAAAAAGAACCTACAGATGTAGGAGAGAACGAGAATGTAAAGACCTTGAAGAAGTATGAGGGTACAGGCTCAAGGAGCAGATGTAGAGAAAGGAGCCTACCCACGAAGTAGGCCACTTCACGTTCAGAGATAGGAAGAAAAGAGAAAAAAAGTAGCCTCTACTGTATTCACAAGTGGAAATTATGGGAACCTATGGGAGACGAGTGGGAAGTGATAGTGAAGTGCAACTGGGAGCTTGAGAAGAGTGAAAGAAGGTAACGACCTCGATCTCATAACATGACAGCTTCAGAAGCCTGCATGTTCCAAGCTCTGAAGTTCTGAGCCATTTCGTATTTTTGCAAAAAGAAATTCAATTGGACTTTTTATTGGAATTAGGATAAATGTTCCAAGCAATTTGGGAAGAACTGCCATGTTTACAACGTCTTCATATTGATGACTACAGAATCTATTACTCCATTTAATCAAGTCTTTTATGTCAATAAAATTCTAAAGTTTTTTTCATGTAAGTTCTGCATATTTCCAGTAAAGAATATTCTGACAGGGGCTGGCCCGGTGGAGTAGTGGTTAAGTTCATGTGCTCCACTTTGGCTGCCCAGGGTTCATGGGTTTGGATTCCAGGTGCAGACCTATGCACAGCTCATCAAGCCATAGTGTTGCGGCATCCCACATACAAAATAGAGGAAGACTGGCACAGATGTTAACTCAGGGATAATGTTCCTCAAGCAAAGAAAAAAGGAATATTCCTACAGACGTCATATAGACATTTTGTTATGGTTATTGCTACTCTGAAAGGGTCTTTTTAAACAATTTATTTTCTAACTAGTTATTGTTGGGATTCGGAAAGATATTGATCTTTCATATTCATCTCTATTCAGTCATTTTTAAAACCCATTAATTCTACTTGTTTTTCAATAGATTCTCTTGAACAGTATAGTTTTCAATCATATTATTTGCAAATTATTCCTGCCTTACCTGAAAATTTAGACACCCCATTTATATGAAAACCCATATGAAGCAGTAATAAGTTTTACTTACTTGTAGGTGCTTTCAAGCTGTGTATCCAGGAAGGTGTTCTGAAAGTAAAACGTCACACATTCTCCTGCTGGAGGTTTTTCAGGAACTTCGGGCAGGCAAAACACCACCCAGGAGTGAACTTCGGCAAAACTGAACTGGCCTGTCAATGTTAGGGTATTCATGGGTCTGTAAGTTAAGGGCAGAGGTACACATTAGTGTCTGGGAATGCATGGAGGTATAACACGTACACAACACATTAACAAACAGAATTTTGCAATAGTAGCTAAACAAATATAAATGGTAGCCATTTACTTTTTCTCAGATTAATCTTACCCATTAGATAAATGAACATTTTGATTTTATGAAAGGAAATGAATGCTTATCTACATCTATGCTTTTAATATTCAGTTAAGTGACATAAATGGCTTGTTTTCATTATAATATACTTTACAAATAATCTTCAGTTTACTCACGTAGATTTCATTTTTTAAAAGTTCATCTAGTATTTCTACTATATAAACTACAAAACATACTTACACAAGAATCTCCTTCGGGAAAGAATCAGCATAATGTGAAGGCAAAGAACTGGGCTTTTAAGTAAGACAGACATGGACGTGAAACCTTGCTCCATTATTTACTAGCTGAGTGCCACTGGGCAAGCTAGGGAATAATATGCTCTATCTTGCAAAATCACACACACATGGTTGTAAAATAAATCAAACTTAAAATAAATCAAATGGATAATTATGAAGAGTTAGGAAAATGCAGAGTTTATGGAATTAAAGGCTCAGAAGAAATTTTAAGAGGATTCAGAATTAAGAACCCTAAGAACTAGGAGGGACTTCTGAGATCATCCAGACCAACCCTCTCATTTGCAGATGAGAAAACTAAAGCCCTGAGAGATTATTTTCCCAAACTCACACAGGAACAGACATGAGACTACAATCTGAGTCTTCTGATTCCCAGTTTGCTCTTCCTTCCAGCACACCATGCTACCTCCATTAACCACAACTTTGACTTTTAAGCAGCAAGACACCCTAAAAAGAATCTATTCTCTTTAATGTTTTCCAAAAGTCCTTAGGAATATTTGGGAATATTTCTCCTTATATCTTATTTAAATCACCTATCTGTAAAATTACAAGCTGCAATAGAGAAAACATGGGCTTTGGCTTCAAATCATAGCTGTCTCTTATATCATCAAGTTACTTTTCCAAGCCTCCATTTCTCAATTGTAAATGAGTACCTGTCTTACTATAAGACCTAAATGATACTCCCTAAGCACCTAGCACAATGAAGGGCACAGCAAATGTATTCATTGTGTAATTGTTCATTTCTTTCCCTTCTTCTTTTAAACGCGGGTCTCTCATCTTCAGGAAAGAAAGGAAAAAACTATAAACAGGAGGATGCGTAAGTTGGAATGGAAGTCAGAAGTAACAAGCACTATCATAACCAATTGCTCTACCAGTATTCTGAGGTGAAACAGAAAGTAAATATAATGTTTGAGGCCAATACAATAAGGTCCAGTTCACAGAGACACAAATGCTAAACAGTATTTGCTCACGATAGGAGTTTGAGAGAGAGAACTGTTACTCTACTGATCTCAGAAAGACAGGAAAGTCCAACTCAAACCAGCCTCTGTAAGCAAAGAGTCTTATATCTATTAGAAATATTAATCTATAGCATTTAAATATTTACTGAATTTTTAAAATATACAAATGGCTACCAGAATTTACACCACAAAAATAAAAAGCAAGTTTATCTGCATCATGTAATGTCCTAAAAATAAACTGCTCCCTCTTTTGTGTTACCTGTCATGATCAATAACGTGAGTTCTTTGGTGGAGTGAAAGGGGTTTGATAAGGTACTGGCGGACCTGACAGGTTTTGGGTTGAATTCTTGGAGTTACATATGCTTGAAGTGTGCCATACTGGCCTTCAATTGAGCGAATCTGATTCAACACAAAAGAAGAAAGAAAATAAGTATAATCTAGTAACATAAACATTATCCTTAAAATGTTCAACACAAGTAATCAAGTGCTTAGGCCTTAATCTCCTCTGTAGTATTTTGAAGGAAATAATGACATTCTATTAAACAACTACTTTATTACCACTAGAATAAAGGAAAATTTAAAAAATTTTGGCAGTCAAAAGCAAAATTAATCCATCTATAAAAGTAAACCCCACCACGTATTTTTAGGTGATTTGTCCACACTTAGCAATGTTATGCCATTCCAAAAGACATACATTCTCACATACTACCCTATCACATCTAACAACACAGTGTACAATATATAAGATGCATATCGAAAACGGTTAAAATTTAGACACTTTCGTTGAAGGGATAAGTGAGTTTTCCAAATAACTAAATCTTACATGGTATACTTGATTTTCTCAGAAATGGGGGTATTACAGCATATAGCTGTTGTTATAAAAATCTATTGACAAAAAGAAATGTTTCCGAGAACTTAAGTCTTGATTTTCTATGAAAATAGAGAAGCATACTCATAATCTAATTATGACATATTTGGATTATGAAATTCTTTTGAGCTATTTTGAATATGACTGGTTGGATATCCTGAGACTTCAAAACACTTAACAGGAAACAGTAATTCATTAAACTGTGAAGACCAAATTTTAGAGAAGTTGGGAAGCTGTCCACTTCCCCTTTCCTGTCCCCCTTTCAGCTTCCCTCCTTTCCACTTCATAAAATGGATTGTCAGATCTCTTGTATTACAGAGCTCACTTCTCTAATCTAACTGATATTTAACTCACACTGTTCCTGGCATGTAAGGGGAAAAAAAATCAATGTTTTACCTAAACGGAAAACATAACATTTCAAGCAAGATGTTTTGCAAATGTTACATTGCAAATATTGCTCTGAATGGGAAGGGAAAGATAAAAGGAAAAAAAAAGATAAAGAAGAAAAACACAAAAAGAGGGAGCCAGCCCCATGGCTTAGTGGTAAAGTTTGGCACGCTCTGCTTTGGTGGCCCAGGTTCAGTTCCCGGGCATGGATCTACACCACTCGGTGGCGGCCATTTTGTGGTGGCATCCCACATACAAAATAGAGGAAGACTGGCACTGCTGTTAGCTCAGGGTGAATCTTCCTCAAGCAAAAGGAAGAAGCTTGGCAACAGATGTTGCTCAGCTTGAATCTTCCTCAAGCAAAAAAAGGAAGATTGGCAACAGATGTTAGCTCAGGGCAAATCTTCCTCAGCAAAACCAAAAAAAACCAAAAATAAAATAAAAATAGATCTAATCAAGCTATAGTTTAGGGTTTCTTTTTAAAGGGTAAGCTTATACTGGCACATATTTTTTCCATAATGCTTTCTCTGATTATACAACAATTCATATTCATTATTAAAAAACCCAAACAATAAAAAAAAATTAGGATGAACATACAAGTCACCTGAAATCCTACCACCTAGAAATGATCATTATTACTATTTTGGTAGTCATCCTTTCACACAACTCTCTAGGCAGATGGTCAAAAACAAATGCATAATTTCACATGAATAAATTCTGTTTATATGATAGACATCTTGGTTTTTATTTCTAATAATCACATTATCCCACTTATCTCTGCCTCCCCGAATACCATCACCTCCCTCCCACTCCCATCCCACCCAGGCCTGACTCCTATTGTAAAACCTATCATACCAGACAAGAGTGTTTCTTCTCATACCTTTCTTCATATTTATATCACTATAGATAAAATATATATACATATATACAGATTTTATCTGCATTTTGTGCTTTTTCATGGAATTTGTTCCATGTTAACAGGAATAGATCAATTCATTCTTTATCCCAGCTGTGTAATATTCCATGGAATGGATAAATAGCTACTAATCAACCATTCAATTATTGAGTGTTCACTTTGGTTCCACTTTTCCGCCTCTACAAACAATGCTGCAATTAATTACATACACATCTGTGCATACAATACTGTGACTGTATTGTTATGAAATAGATTCTTCCAAATGTGATTATTGTCTATTTTTCTGAAGTGGCTGTAACAATTTTTACTTCCTTCAATTATGACCAAGAATGTCATTTTCCTCATCCTTGTCACCTAGTGATGTGGCTCTTTAAAATTTTTTTTCCAACCTGCTAGACAAGGAGAAATTGCTTTTGTTATTTTAATATGAATTTCCCTAACTACTAATGAGGTAGTACATTTTCTTTTAATATTTGATAGCTATTTTGATGCCCTCTTCTGTGAATGCCTATCTGTATGTTTTGCCTATTTTCCTTATTGGGTAATCTTTTTTATAACAACTTATAGGGAGTCTTTATATTTTATTGATATTCACCCATTATCTGGAAGACAACCAAATTTCATTCTTCTTTTTTAAAATAACTAGGTACTTAATTCATCTGAATTTATTTTTTATGCCTGGCACAAAATAAGAATCCATTTAATTTTCTTCCAGATAAATGCCATTTGTGCCAACACCAATTTTTAAACAGAAATAGTAATTCAATAGAAGTTTTCCCTACATAAAAATACCCTCCATTAAATTTCCATAAAGGTGTGCTGGGCTCTATTTCTAGACTCCATCTATTTAGGCCTTGTAAATATCCTACACAATTTTTATCATAGTAGTCTTATGGTATGTTTTACCATATGGCAAGATAACTTCCACCTTTTCTTCTTTTTAATAGTTTTCTTGGCTCTTTTCAGGCATTTATTGTTTCCTCTGGATACAATAATTTTAAAGTTCAGTTAAAAAAAGAACATAGCTTTTTAATATTTTTTAGGCCTACTTCCTAATTTATTGGCACAATCTTGCTCAGTGAAAATTTAATTTAAAATGTTTAATTAGGTTACATACAATATGCTTAAGTATATTCCCTTAGAAATAAATTTATCCCACTTTTCATTTTCTCTTTCAAAATATATAAAGGGGACTTACACAGGCTAAAATAAATTGTTTAGGAAAAAAATTACATTTAACGGGAACTTCCACAACCAGGTATGAAAAAATTATTGTGTATCAGCATCTCTCTTGAAAAAAACACAGATTGAGTCTCAGAACATCAGCAATACTAGGAAAAAAATCAGTCCTTAATTTTTAGATCATAAATATACCAAATAAAATTTTAAAAATATCTCAACACAAATTAAATAACTAAAAGATTTGTGTGCTATAATCACTATTTAATTTTGAAAGCGATTATGTTACTAAGTTGCTAGAGAAAACTTAAGAATTTCTCCAGAATAGGTGGTAATAATTGACAGCACTGGAATGCAATCAGAAAAATCCAGATAGTAGAAAATACAGGGCAAATGCTCAGATACGTTAATAACCAAATTACTTTATTTGGACCAGGATTAGATCAAACAAACTAAAAACAAAAATCAGTGAAATCTGAACACTAAATATTTGATGATACTAAGGAATTACTGTTAATTTTTCTTAGGTGTAATAATAGTACTGTGGTTATGTTTAAAAAAAGTTCTTTTAGACGTAAGTACTGAAATATTTACAAAGGGAATTATAAAATATCATGTATTTGCTTCAAAATAATTTGGAATGGAGAGTGACAGTATAAATAAGATTGCCATGAGTTGATCATTGCTGAAGCTGGAGTCACTACTTTCACATATGTTTGAAACTTTCCATAACAGAAAATTAGAAAAAAAATTTCTAGTTAGAGAAAATTTAGGATCAGTAATTTTAGAGAAGGTGATTTGTTGGGAGCTAAAAGCAGAGATAGTGGTTTGGGCTGAATTAAAACCTAACAAGTCATTCAAAAGTTGTTACTTCAAAATGACTCATTTCAGGAAGAAATTTAATGCAGAGAAATGATATCATATGTTGCAAGATATACCAAGGAAAAAAAGAAAGTTCAAACTCTCAAGTAAAAGTAATTTCAAACATTTTTACCTTGAGTTCCAGCCTTGTGGTATTTGCCTGGCACCGATAAGTGGCAAGAAGAAAGTTGTCATTTGACTGGGAAGAATTCCAAGTTGAGGAAAAGGATGAATCCATGTTTTTAACAATGAAAACAGCATCAATAATAATGGTTACTATTCACTGAGCACACATCATTTGGGTGGTACTGTGTTCAATGCTTTTTGCTTATTCCTAGAACAGCCCTATGGTAAGTTTTACTAAGTAAGTTTTAACAGATGAAAAAACTGAGGCATGAGGGGTTAGGTAAATTTCCCAAAACGAAACTGGAATTAATTCAAATTCCTATATTTAAGACTCTAAAGCCCATTCTCTTTCCATCTTGAGTTTCTATAATAACCTTTTAAAATATTAACTGTTCTTCTAAAAATTTAACTGACGGTGCAGACTCCTAATTTTATATTATAAAGACAAAAACATCAATGTATGGCGTTGAATGTCTTTGATTTTCACAAATACTTATAGAGGACAGAGAAATATCTCTCCCTGTATGCCCAGCAAACCGCACAATGCCTGGCATTCTGCAGGCATTCAATACACATCTGCTGAGTTAAATTGCAGAGGTTACTTCAAGTATTATAACTTCTTGAAATTGAATATTAAACTACTAAAAATAGAAAAATATATCTGGGTGCATGAATTGCACAAATAGGCAAAGCAACATGAAATATTTGATGTGCAATTTTCATGTACTGTTATTTCTCTATTTTTAATAAACAACCTAATAAATAAAAAGGATGCTAACATCAAAAAGTAAATTTGAACATTTTAATTTCAAATCATATAAGCTCAGTAAACACAGAGGATAAATCAACTTAAAAATAAATATACATTTGTGTGATTAAAAACAAACGTTATGTACTTTATTTATGGATAAAACAACATAGATTAAAGGAGATAAAATGTCTGGGATTAGGTTTTGGATGGGGGAGGAAGAGAGTGAAGAGCATAAAACAAGACTGGCCATACGCCGAAGTTAGCAAGGAGTAGCTGGAGGTTACTATGCTATTCTTTCTACTTTTGTGTATACTTGTAATCTCCACAAAAAGGTTTTTTTAAAGCTATCATTCTAGAAAATAGGTTTTAAATTAGTATAAAATACTAATTTCAAAGAATCCTGTAGTGAGGTAAATAAAACAGGTTAATCTTTCATAGTAACTTAGGAATTAAAGATTTTAAGTTTATATTAACTTGATTTTTTAAATGATCATTAAAATGTAGGCCCTAATCTTTTATGTTTTATTCTCAAGCAGGGATGACAAACCATATATGATAACATAATACAGCTGTTATAGAATTTCTTACTAAAAAAGAGCTTTACTATGAAATTATATTGAAAATTGTTTCCTAATATAGCTATCAACTTTGTTCTTTACTCTTCTATTCCTCCCTTTTTTATATGGATAACTACCTGCCAACTACAGTCACCATCTCCTGCTCTGGCTTGCCTTCTCCAATGCAGCTACTCCAGACCGTATCTTGCCCCTAACTTCTCTTCAGGAGCCGCACCCAGCTCCGAGACTGCTAGTTTGCTAGTATGCACAAGGCAGAAGGAAGAGATACAGTAGGTATGTCCAAATCCTCTGACACGATCTCACCCCAGGGACTTTGAACATTGTCAGTGCTCAACAAATGTCTGCTGAATGAAGGGTAAGCAAGATTCACCAAGCCCAGAAAAAGTGACGAAGGGCGGGCAGAAGGAACAGATCATGCTCAAATGTAGGAATGTGCGAAACTGTACAGCAGTTTCAAGAAATTTTAAGAACTTGAGTTTGGCAGAAATAATGTGCATGCGAGGGAAGGTAGCAGCTGGTGAGAGATAAATTGGAGATGCAATCAAGAGCTGAATCATGGAAAGTTTTTATGCCGCAATGAGGAATCTAGACTTAGATGCAGCAGGAAATGAAGAATCTTTGAAAGGTTTTGAGAAAGAAATGACAGTTTGTATTTTTGGAAGACCTCTCTGGTGGCAGTGTACAGCACAGCCTGGAGGTGAGAAGCAACACTGGAGGCAGAGAAACTGGTAGATGAGTAGTTCAAGCAAGATATGATGAAGGCCTGGAAAGTTAACAGCAGTGGAAATGAAGCAGAGTAGAGGCACCACAGCCAGGGAGGCAGAACTGGCAGAAACTGGGGACTAATTGGATTTAACAGATCAGAGGAAGGAATCTGGAACAACAGCTCAGTTTCTGGATTATCTGAGGACAGAGAGAGAGAGCAGAAGCAGATTTTGAAGGAAAGGGAATGAAAGGAAAGACTGAAGAAGAAACATTACACCCTAGGAGCATTTATAGGCTTTATTCAAAATGGCATAACAGAAATGAAAGTATCTGAAGAATTCTTTGTATTTTTTACTCACCTCAGAATCACAGCTGCTAAAGCTGACAACAGCAGAATTTTTATCCACATCAAGTAAATCTATTGGAACATCACTCTACAGTCAATATTTAAAAAAAAAAGAGTTCAGATGGAAAACTAAAAATTTTCACAAAACATATTTTCTCTAAGAAAGGGTTCTCCTTAGTTCTAGTTTATGTTCATCTTTAATTTATATTTGATAATATGTACTCCTAGAAAATAAATATAATAAAGAATATATTTTATATTTCGATGACCTACTTTTTTCTAATTTGGATTATCAGAGATCATAGAATATCATCTCTCACCATCCCCTTAAAAGTATAATCTTCCTACCTATTTTTGTCAGTGCTAAAAATGTTACCATGGGCTGCAAATAATCATATGGCCATTCTGATTACATCAGGTCATTTTGATCAATGTTAATTTCACCCGTAACACAGAAAGGAGAGCATTTTTGGCCTCCTCTGGAGAGACGGTTTCTAGCACAATGCTGTTGTGCTGTGTTCTACGTGAATGGTGCTCCTGGAGTCGTTCAGTGCAGCAGCCCTGGAGCTGCATCACTTAAGAGAGACTTCTGCCTTTAAGTTTTAATTAATAATCTGATCTTTCCACCACATCTTTTTAAACCTTGTCTTCTTCTTCCTGTTTATTTCTTTCTCATTTTCTGATGCATTGTCCATCTTTTGCTTGTTTTCCATTCATTCTACTATCATCCTTTTCCACTCCCTGAAAATCTTCCAATTGAAAGGAAAAATAACTAAATATATTGATGAACGGAGTTGTATATTATTATCCCTAAATTTTACCTAAACTTTGGGATTATCTACTCAGCCAACTGATCAACCTAGAACCTGATCGTTAATGAGCAAGCTGTGCTGTGAGCTATCATTTTAATATTTGGAGCTTAAAAAAAGGTTCGAATACCAGCATTAAAGTTGCACCTCTGTTAAGATTCTCCTAAAGCTTAGCCAAAGAACAAAATCCTTAAGTGCCCCTTCTGACTTCCTGAAACTTAAGTCCATCAGTCTTTTGTTTAACATGTACAGGATAAATAAAAAGTAAAGATATAATTTAGATAATCTATGAGCAAGCTGATTATCTAATGGAAGATTAAGATAAACCTTTAAAATTACTATCTAAACTAAATATAACATTTAAAAGATAAACATTTCAAATTACTGCCTAAAACTAAAAGTGTTCAATAATAATTAGTGCATATGACTGGTTTACAAAATGGATCCAGTCATAAAACAAAGAAATTAGACACTTTGCTTACCTGTATTAAGACATTATCTATTGCTGTCTGCACCTCTAAGGTAAGACTGTAGCTGGCATCATCTTTATTTAATGTAAATTTGTCATTTATGCTAAATGAAGGAACTGCTGACTTTGCTTTGCTTGATTGAGAAGACTGTTGATATTTCTCTCTTTCCTGTAGCACCTTAAGCTGTAGATGTTCCAACTCACTCCTAGAGGAAGATATATCCAACTGTGTCATCTATAAGTGTGAACATTTGGGGTTCTTAGAATGTTTATAAAAATTTGAGACATTTACTTCTGCAAAGTGGATTTTTATTGACTGAGATAGAACTATTAACACTAATAGGAACAAAATTTTTGCTTCTGTGACTGACCAAATGATTCCACTTTATCTCTGATCTAAAAATTAACACATCTTCTCAGTCCCATACCATCAATATTAATAAAGAGTTCTAAGTATCAAGCCAGGTAAATATTCAGTTAATTCTATACACGATAATCAATTGTAACATGCTAATCTGCTTAGTTACATGGAGTACTAATCAGAAGAGAAACTGATTATACTGGGGCAGAGGAACATACTAGATTTAATGAGCAAATATGTAAAATACAGAATGTGTGAAACCAGTAAACATGTACCTTTCAGTAAGACATTAGGGGAGACAGACAAAATAAGGAGGAGGCTGCACAGTATTAACATTTTGGAGGCTACAAGGACGATCAAGAGCCAGTGGTACAGCTGATGTTCTTCCAAGTGCTGGAGAGGATTCGGCTGAGATTGAACTTAAGAGTCTCTCCAGTTAACGGGAAAGGCCATATGCAAATGAAGCAAATAGTAATTGGGGTAGACCAACATGAGCCTTAGCTAGCCCCAACTTAGGGGGAAAAGTCGGGGGAGGAGCTTGGAAGGGATCTGTGCAATGAACAAAGGAAAAGATTCACTCACACAAGAAACATTTACTGAGTGCCTCCTATGTACCTATGTTCCAGCTGCTGAATGAGCAAAACAGACATAAGCTTCGCATGAGCTTACATTCCAGTGGTATCAGGAGGGGGCAGACTTAGTTATAAAGATAAGGTAGTGGACTGAGGATGTGAGATAGTAGCCATTAACTCTGCTTGGTATCCTTGTTGTACGAACACTAGAATTTGCTCTTCTGGTGGCTTTGGTGAACTGGCTTGTGGTGAACTTGTGGTATGGCTTTAGTGAACTAGTACTTGTGGCATTTTGCTGCCTTAAAAACTTCTGTAGCTCTCAACTACCACCAAAAAAATTCAGCCCTCCCTACCCCAAGAGGCTGGCCAGGGTTGAAGTAGAGAGAGCAGTCATTAAAAATTTCAGCAAATCTCACTTCTTCTGTGTAGGAAGCACTTTTACTTGAGGCTGGGGTACTTTTTCCACAGGACTGGTCAAGTTGAAAAGGCCACAAAAGCAATTGTTGTGTCTTAGGGAGTCAACATTATTCATTTCCAGTAAGAAAACTTATAAGCCAAAGTTACAGATTCAGAAGGGTCCCCAGGAGCAGTGAATATTAGAATTAATGAGGAACAGAACCATCTGTGTTGGTTTCTTTCTAACATGTGAAAACAAAACAAAACACTACAACTAGCCATAACTAAACAAATGAAAAAAATACAATTCTTGATCTAAGAAAAAGTCAGTATAGAATAAAACGTATAAAAAGTATATTTCGAACTCCAAAATATTAATCAGCACTTACTGCTAATTTTCTCAAACTGATATAAACTTTAACTTAAAAAGGTGATAAACTAATTAACTGTATAATTCCTTCCAATAAAATATACTGCATCTATAAGTAATAAAAAACAACACACTTCATGAAATGAAAAAAGAGTCAAAAAATCCAAAATTACCGTAAAGAAGAAATTTTATTCTGCATCTCCTGATTAATTTTTAGTTCTTCTCCTGGTCCACTTTCCTTATGAATAGGCTCTGTTGTCAGACCTGTAACCCAGCCTGCAGTGATGAATTACAATTGTGTACCATTAAGTGCTGCTGGTGTTAAAAGAAACCCCAATATACATGCCCCCTTGTCCACCAACATCAACCTCACTTGGTCTTAGGACTTATTTCTCTTCAAAAAACAAAACAAAACACACAGAAGAAATCAAGCTGGAAAATATTTAAACTATAAAGAAATTACTTAAGCATTTTGTGATACTATTTTTGTTTTGCCTGAAACGCTATAATACTATGATTAAGGAAACCTTTCACTTCTTAATTTACAGTTTTAGTTTTCAAGTATGGAATAAGTCAACACATTCTAGCAAATGCAAAAATAGCTGATGAATAAGAATTGTCTTCCAAAAACTACTTTCACGGAAAGTGAAATTCTCATATGACTATTACAAGAATGCAAAAATAACCTACTCAAAAACAAGCGAGTTTTTATAAGAAATGTACACAGTAACAAAACATAAATTTCAGTAAATACTTCTTTTAAACCAAAGAACATCATTTAATTTTCAAGGATACTAGAGACATGCTGATGAGCACTCCTAAAAAGTATTCAAATATTAGCTATTTTATAAATCAATACCCCACTTCTCTCCTTATTTTTTAACCAATACAGCTTTTAATGCTGTAGGTAAGAGTGACTTACTAATAATACTTTTTTAAAAAATAGTCATTAAAAGCCATTTATTAAACTTATATTTTTATTACTGATTCTTTCTTCAACTACCAAGCACCATTTACCTTACCTGAATATGTGGATACCACGATTTCATCATAGCCATCTTTCCCTACACAACCACCCTGGATAGATGTGACACTTTCAGACAACGCCTAAAACAAATTTAAGATCAAGCACTTCATTAATAACTAAACATTTCACAGATGTTAAGATAAGCCACAAAACTTATTTTCCTGTCTCCAGACTTCAACACAGACTACTGAGGACTTATTACATGCAGACACTGATTGGAAAGGCAAAAATCCTGCAGAAATGGCAGAAAATTCCAGTGTTTTTAAATTTCAAGAAAGAAGATTGAAAGTGACTCATCTATTTGTGTGTACCACTCAGCTACAGTAGTCATCTAATGAGCAAAAATAGATTATTTATATAAAGAAAAAAGTTTTTTTAAAAAAATTATATAAGCAAAACTCTCAATACAGTTAGTCTATTATCTGAATTCCACAGACCACCTCTCCTGTTTTCTCCAGATAGTTTTTGTTTTTCTTTTTGTTTCGGTGAGGGAGATGAGCCCTGAGCTAACATCTGTGCCAGTCCTCCTCTACTTTGGATGTGGGATGCCTCCACAGCATGGCTGACGAGTGGAGTAGGTCTGCACCGAGGATCTGAACCACATAAACCCAGCCCATCGAGGCAGAGTGTGCAGAATTGTAACCACTCGACCATGGGGCCGGCCCCTCCAAATAGTTTTTTAGATGACTAAAGAAGATGATAGCCTATATGGAAGCTTTAGGAAATTTGCTACTAATGACAGAAACCAAGTTTCTCAGATAGTTCAGGGTTTATATCTCCTTTAAGCAATACTTCAACTAGTCAAGTAGGGATCTGTATTTTTAACAAGCACTCTAGGTCAGTGGCTTTCAAGGTATTTGGAAAGCAAGCAATAAATTTTATATTGCAAGCTGGTATACATTCACACATGAATACACACGAACATACAATTTAAAGGGTTTGCATTGTACTCTGATATATTCTACTCTAACCTATTTCATTAAAAAAAAAAATGAGCTGGCAACTCACTAATAGGTTTTGACCAGTAGTTTGAAAACTCTGCTACATAATTCTTATCAGGCAAGGATAAGAACCGTTGTTTTAAAGGAGAAGGTGGAGAGAACGGACTCTGGCAGTAAACACACTAATTCTCTTAACCTTCCCCGAAGGAGGCAGACCTCTGAGTTATTCTGCAAATCAGGCTATCTTAGCTGTTCCTGAGGCTGATTACGTAAGAGAATCAAGTAACAAAGCTTTGATTATAAGTTTGCATAAAGTTAGCTTCATAGGTGCATTTTTAATAAATGTCCCAGTGAATCTCACATACACTAGAAATCTTCAAACTTTTTTGTACATGTTCCCATTAAAGTAATTCTGAAAAGACTATGCATCTCTCTCTCTATATTTTTAAGCTCACCTTTAGATTTTTCATCACAATTGTAAATAGTTACAAAGAATGTAACTTCTATTATCATTTTAAAATGAAACTGTCACATCCTATAACCATACCCATTAGTCTAAATACCAGGACAAATTTATACACATAATCATCGACTTAAAAAATGAAGAAACAGATCCTTCTTTAACAGTTGGAAATTTTACACTGTTCCTTCTTCTTGCACTTTTACTTTCATTCCACTTCCCCCACATACATTTATCTTAATGTAATGTACTCATATACCTGAAATTCTTTTATACTTCTCTGAAACCAAAAAATAATAAATTGAAATTTTTATCTTCTGTGATCATAAAGCTCTCAACATTAGAAATTTCTATCATTATAATTATTAGTACACACAATTGATAAGACAAATATACAAGTTTGACAAAAGCGAAATTCAATAGGAAATGTATCTTGTGAGATGAATGGGACTTTTTTCCTTCCAAATTATTCATGTATCACAAATCAATATCATTTACATATTGCTAGAGTGAGACTGGGTTCAACATCAGTTCTATTTCTATTTTCCATTTTCATAGATAGAAGTACTGTTCAACCTTAGTCACATAAAGATGTTGAAGAGAATTAAAGAAATTTTGTTGCTGAAAATTCACTCAATTGTTTAAACATCTTCCAAGTTATCTACCTAAAATCACCAACCAATCTATCACCAAAACATTTTTTTAATGACATTTCATCTGACAACTTGATTAGGTCCTCCTTCCACTTATTGAAAGCAAAACATCAGACACCATTTGATTTATAGAAGGATGTTTTACCTGGACAACAGAGGTACACACATCCTCACTTTTTAAATGGTTTATTGAGTAACTATTAACCCTAACTTTTACTCGCTTAGAAGTATCTTACTTAACCTTATTAAGAAAAAGTTAAAAAACTGTTAATTTCTACATTTTTCTTGAGGAAGATTAGCCCTGAGCTAACCACTGCCAATCCTCCTCTTTTTGCTGAGGAAGCCTGGCCCTGAGCTAACATCCATGCCCATCTTCCTCTACTTTACACGTGGGACGCCTACCACACCATGGCGTGCCAAGCTGTGCCATGTCCGCACCTGGGATCTGAACCAGCGAACCCCTGGCCGCTGAAGTGGAAAGTGTGCACTTAACCGCTGCGCCACCAGGCCAGCCCCAATACATTTTAATGAAATTCATTTATCTTATATACTTCAAATACATTTCTCTAAAAGTCTTAGATTGGCAGATTTAGCTAACTCAACTCATATGTAAAAAAAACAGTCATATAGCCATAAAATAGGAGATACTAGACGATCTAGTATAGACGTGGTTTACGTAAGTAACAACATGGAATGCCGATTAAGGGACCTAAACTCACAAAAGAAGACTTTGGTCATTCCTCAAAATATTGGCAAATGAATATATATTTACAAGTTAAAATACGATGTTTAAGGTGTATATATATATATAGAGAGAGAGACATAAATATATATATAGAGAGAGAGATTCTCTTTTTATGATTTGCTCCTTAACTTTTTTGATTAATCAACTATCAGTCCAGACTCTGTCAGATAACATGTCTTCTCCTGATTAGGAAAACAATAAAGAGAGTGACATCATGAATCCAAGATGAGGCAGCATATATTCGCAGCCTTAGCATAATCTGAGAGCAGTACTTCTGTCATTAGACAAAGAGTTGGAAGACAGAATTTCTTAGCGCCATACCTGGCAGAGGAGGGAAATGCTATGTCATTATTGGGCTTTGGAATAAAAGTCAAAGAGGAGATTTGGGGTCTAAATAGGAAAATTTCTCAGGGGTTGATGAGAAAAAAATAGGAGATCACCAACAAAGAAGTATTATATACTTTTAAGCCTAAACTATTATTTGCATCATTAGCAAGATGACTTTTTACACCAAAATAAGATAAACAAATATGAGAAAAATCCAGAAAATAAGTTGTATAGTGTTTTTATCCCCATATTATCTACATAATATACTTTATCTATGCACCAAAACATCTGCATTTGACAATCTTCAGTTAAAGTTGGGACTGGGAGGGACCACTATTAGAGAAAATAGACAAAGAAAGAAAGGTTGATAATGAGTTGTGGCTTTGAAAAAAAAAAAACAAGAGTCTCAATGCATCCTGTGTGAGGCAGCATGGGGAAACTCCGGACTGGAGAACACCACTTCAGGAAAATGAAAGATTCCATTTATACCAGCTTGACTCTCCATATGACTTTGTACCTTGGGATAAAAAAGCTTAATTACATTTAAAATTTGGAACTAAAAATTACTCTTATCTAATATTTCTTCTTACATAGCTGATTTTCGGGTGGATAGAAGTGAAACTGCTGTTTTTCCCTTTCTGCTTAAAGATATTTTTTTACATTGTCCTAACAATATGAAGTTTATTCCTAAAACCTTATTACTTTAAAACAACATGGTCTCATATATGTCACCCAAACACATAAATGTAACTGCTGTAATCTACTACAGAAACTACTTTATACTTAGTTTGTACTTATAGAAACTAAGGCAAAATATTTAATACTTTAGATATACAATATTTAGAAACCAAATGAAGAAGTAATTTATTATTCAGCTTGAAGGGAATAGTCTACTGTTCAAACACAAGAGCAGTCTAGACAAGATCTCGATAACATCAAAGCAGCAATATTTTAAGCCAAACACAAGATTTTAATATATTTCATCTAAGAAAACTCAAACTAGCATAGCCATCTCTATAACTATTTGATGAATAATAAGAATATATAGTATTTTTTAAAATAAACTAACCTGATCGAATCGTAGAACAGGCTCATTTGCATTATCAAAACTATACACTTCCACCATTCCATCATCTCTCCCAACAAGTAAATCTTTAACTCCATCACCCACAATGTCAAAGTTGTCCACACACAAAATACCTTTAAAAAAAATGATAACATGCGCTAAGTTATTAATAAAACTAACATTATAGTCAATTATATACCAAGTAAGAATGAAAAAAATGTATATACCAAATCAGAATGGAAGAAAAAACAAAAAACTTTGAGCATAATCAGGTATCCTTCTCTTTTCCATCCACATTCATTCATTTCCAAGGCTTTAAACATAACCTATATGGCAACAGCCCCTAAATTTACATCTCCAGCTCTGGTCTCTCCCCAGAGCTTGAGACTCATATACCCAAGTTCCTATTCAGCAACTTCTCTTAGACATCCATTTGCATCTCAAACTTTCCATGCCCGGAACAAAATTCTTAATTCCCCTCTTTATCACATCCCATCAACAGTGCTCCTTCCCCATTCTCCCCTTACCTCAGTATGATACCACCCAGTTGCTCAGGCCAAAAATCTAGACTGCATCTCTTTTTCTCACTTCCTACATCAAACCCATTAGCAAATTCTATCTGCTCTATCACCAAAATATATATTGAAATTGTCTCCTTCTTTCCATTTCCAACTACTATTAGCCTAGTCTAGGTTACCAGTATCTCTAGCCTACACCAGGATAAATTATAACAACTATAACTATAACTTCCCAACTGATCTCCATGCTTCCAACCTTGACCTGCTTCCGCCAAAATCCATTCTTCATGGAGTGATTTTTGTTTGTTTTGTTTTGGTAAATTAGATCCCGTCATACCCCCATTTACAATTCTCCAATGACTTCCTACTGTACTTAGATTAAAATTCAAACCCTTTTCCAAGGCTCTGTATGACCTACACAGACCTACATGATTTGGCCCTACTCTATCTCTCTGACTTTATCTCATGCCATGCTAATGCATCTAGCCACACTCGTCTTCCTACTGCTCCTCAAATGAATCAAGTTTATCTCTGCCCCAAGTCATTTGCCTTTATTTTTTTTCTCTTGGAACATTCTTTTCCCTCAGTTCTTTACATTACTAACTCCTTTTCTTATCAACCAGATCTCAGTTCAAATTTCATCTCTTATAAGAAGCCTTCCATGACTACCCAGTATAAAAGTTGCCCTTCACCCTTCCATCCATCATTCTCTAATATATTACCCTGTTATATTTTCTTCAGGTGAATAGCTGAAGTTATCTTATTCATTTGCTTATCCAGTCTCCCCTAACAAGTATTTGTTGAAGGAATAAATGAACATACAGATAAATAAGCTGTACCTATAAATGGCCATTTCATTGCCTACCAAGTCAGATACAGATCAGATATACTTAGAATGGATAAGTTTCTTAGGAAACAGGAATATTCCCTGACCCATTGCACTTCTTCCTTGCCTAACACCAAGAACTCCCAAATTTCAATTAATTCCCTACACCAAACAATGAAAAATGGTTTTGAGCATAGAATGATGTTACAGATGGACATTAGCCCATAAAAGCCTATCTATCTCAAATTACTATTAGCATTTCTTACTTAAAAAAAATTATGCCTAAAGTATGGTACACGTGCTAAATGAACAAATAGTAAATAAATCCGAGGTGGCCCTGGGAATTGCTAAGCTAAGTCCGCCATGTATTATGAATAAATAAAACAGAATGAATTATAGAATCTAGGATATTTTATTTAATAATCACTGAAATTTCAGAATCTGAACTACATCAAAAACATACCTCCCCTCTTTTTCTCATTTCCAATCTCCCATTTATGTATCGGTTTAGATGTAGTGATCTGAATAAGCCCAAGTTTTCCATCTGATGTTCCAAACATGAGGTCTTCTCCAGAGTCACCTTGTTATAATTAAAGTCAACATATTATATTGATCCCACAACTTATAATATCTATTTGAAATTAAAATATCTTTGCATATATTGACCTTCATGTAAAAATCTCACTTAAAAATATTAAAAAAGACAGAAAACAATTTTGGAGGATGCTTATATATCTACAGAATTTTATAACCATTAAGATAAGAGTCCTCCTCATCATCTGCTATTAAGATGAGGAAACTGAAAATTAAAGTCCAATAACTCATTACTGTTAGTTACTGGCAAGTTATCAGAAGACAACTGTCTCGATTCCAATTCCTGTTGTTTCTACAATTTGCCATTTTCACTTAATACATATTTAAATTACTAAAACCCTGAAAGATCTAGACATAACTAACATAACGCACTCCCTTATTTGACTGTGAAAAGTGAAATCCTGGTTACCGCCATTTCCGTTGTGTAGCGCTAAAACAGTAGGTGGGCCAGGAACTTCAATTTCATACGTTACGTCAGATCCCTGAAGGAGAATAAGTATTTTAAAACTGAAACAAAATACAAATTTAAAATAATATAGGCACTCATAGATAACATCAATATTCATATTGAGTACTCTAGAATAAAACTGCTGAAAAAATTAGCTCATGAATGTTAACTTGCATTTGTTAGCGATTTTGCATATGTTATCTCATTTTAAAATAAAATATATATAAAATACAAAGATCAAGGAAAGAAATATTTAAAATATCTTTCACTTTCAATACTTTTCATTCTAAATACTTTGTCTGCCTGAAAACTTGACACTGGTAAGTTTTCCAATGTAAACTTTCCAGAAACGAGCTGTTTCTTCTGTCCTCTCTAACTTGAGGGCTTTAACTTAGAGCACAATCAAACATTTAAACAGATCCAAAGTTACCTAAGGAAAATTTTGGCCTTGCCTTTGGGTATTTCCAAAGCCTACTCCAGTGAGAGGCAGAGTGACCTGCTATTTAGATGAGAAAACAAGTTGGGTCCTTTTATTTGTCACTGTTTCAGTTTCACCACTTAATGCTTTAATTTAGTATATAGTATTTGTGAAGCTGTTAAAGAATGAGGTAGAAGTACTTACACTCACACAGAAAAAAACTACAATAAATCATTCAATAAAAAAATTTGTAAAATTATAGTAAATAGGATAGGATATCATTTTTGTCAAAAAAATTTAAATATATATAGAGAACATATAGGAGAGCCATATGCTTTATCTTTTATTTAAAATAACATTTACAAATTCTCAGATATCTACATATAACTATATAAACACAAAAGAATATGCACAAAATTGTTTTAAAAAGGCTACCTCTGGGGCAACGAATTTCCTACAAAGGCAGATGGGGAGTAGAAGAGAAGCGTGCAGGACAGAGGAAAGACTTCAGCTTTTTACTTTCACAAATCCTTAGTGATTTTTTTTTTTACAATAAATATATGAATCTCTTGTTAAAGTAGAATCCTAGAATTCAGCCAGACCAATGTCTAACTGAACATTAGCCAGCTCCTGTTAAAAGCCTTATTCAAGCAATTGACATTTGGGTGCAGAGGCTAGGGGAGAAATTAATCATCCATGCCTCCAGAATGAACCTTGAACATTACTTCCTCGTAGGAAAAAAAAACAAGCTCACAGAACCACTGGATTTTTCCTTCTATAAAAGAGATGATGCCAAGAAATGGCCATCTGGATATGAAATTCCAAAGAGTGAGACAGCCTGTGGTTGCACAGAATAAACAGCTAGACTTTTTATTCAACTACACTTTCACCATCAGCTTAAGTTTTTCCACCTGCTATATGTTATTTACATTTAAACTTTTTTTATGGGTCCTGATGTGTGTATGTGTATTGTATTGAAAGTCACTTTCAAGAAGACATAGTTGTAACTATTACTAATAACAATGACCTTAAGCAGTTGTTTCAGCCAATCATGGTTTTTCATAGAAATATAAGGACAATAAAACGATTTTTTCCTCTATCACTCACTCACTTATCCAACAAAAACTTACCGAGTGCTTATTGTGCCCCACATAGTGTCATAAATACAAAATAAACTCAAATGATACAACCCTGCCCTCAACTATCCCTTGTTAAAGCCTAACGCCATCTCTCCAACCCCATTTCCTCCTTCAATTTGAGTTTTTGGGAGAGGGTAGGGTGATGGAGAAAGAAAACAGTAAAAAAAGAAAAGCTGGGATGGGTTCTCTGCAGCAAAGGTACTCTATTCCAATTGTACTAGCTCAGAAGTGATGCATAGCAGGGGGGAAGTACCCTTTTTTCCATATATGCCTCTCTACACACTTGCCAAAGATCTCAACACATTTGCCTCAAACAAAAAAAACTGGTTTATCAATTAAAATATTAAAATTTTTTTCCAGTTATAATTTTAAGTAGGACATTTAAAGTGGCAATGATCACTAAAGTAATTTATCTCAAGTATACATTGTTCATCAATATTCATTTACCTAAGTTATGAAAAATTATAAAAATGCAAACAGCAACCTGTAAAACTCTGAGAACTCTGTCCTGGCAGGCCAGTACTGGTGTAATACGAGGCAATCTTTCCACTGGCAGGCAGATGATGTCATTGATTTTGTCTCCAGAAAGGTAATAATGTTGGTCTTTGCAGTCACAATAATGGTTATAGATGTAACTTGCACTGAGAAAGAGGTCTGAGCCAGATATGTACCTGAGAAAATTAAAAGTAACTTAAGATATCTATATTTTAAAAAATAAGCATAGGAAACTCTCCTGAATTTTTCAGAGATAAAAATAAAAGTTTATTTACAGAGTTTACTATTATTTGAGCACAGACTCAGAGAATATAGCTTCCCCTTTCCCCAACTTAATTTCTAGGCTTTTGGTCTAACACTGATTTTGAAAGATAAAAATGAGGATCTTAAGGTGTCAGACTTCTCAAAAGCTGAGCTCAGAAAAACTGAAAATAAAGACAAGATAATGATAATTTAACTGTCTGTATCTGAAGACGATTAATATGTCAAAAAGTAACTTTTTTCGAACGTGTACTGTGTGCCAAGCACTGTCCTAAGTGATTTACACATATTGGCTCAATGCTCCTACTCTATAAACTAGACCCATGATTATCCCTCTTTACAGGGGATAATAAATGTTCAGTAACCTGTCCACGGCACACAACTAGCAGACAGTGGAGTGGATTGCAGCTCAGGTAGTTTTTAGCTCTAGAGTTTAGCCATCTCACTATCACACTAAATTACCTGGAAAAGGCTTAGATTGAACCAAGTTTTCACTGGGGGAGTTGAAATTTTTTGAAAAAACTTATATACTAGTGTATTATCTTTCACGTCTAGGTTGCTATCACCATGTAATCATAAACAGGGTAATTTTATGTGAAGCTTTCACCTATTTCTCCACCTCTAAGGTCTAGCTACTAAAATTATTCCTTATCCTGTAACGATTCTTACTGATTTTATCTTCCTCAATTATTGTTTAGGTGGCCTCACTTTGTGGCTCTGCATATGATTTCAGTAATCCTCTTAATATCATTTCTATCACCTAATGAAATTCTATATCTTTTCCAAGATTTTAAATTTCATTTTGAAATGTATCCGCATTATATTTGCATTGTATTATCCAAAGCACCACTTGCCAGTCACTATTGACAAGAGTGGGGACAGACAGAAGTATTAAGCAGGGTAGGATGTGTGAGGGGTAACCAATTTTGTAAGTGGTTAGTTTCCTTATTGAATATTTTCAAGTTATAACCTTATTTTCCTATGCAATCTTTAAATGTGGAGATTCAGATAATACATTTTCAAAAATTGAATAAAGAACCTTTCCATTCCAGCTCTGCCACTGCAGTAAAAACATTTGAGAAACTACCTAAAGAGACTACTGGCTGGGAAACTCCTTATCTTCCCATCTCTGTCCACATACCTTTCTGAATGTGGAGGTATGCTAATAATTAATTACTTTGATTTCAGTATTTCACCATTATCACTGGCCACATCTATCTACAAAAGCATTTCAAAAGTATAATATTCTTGCTAAATCACTGACATTACTTCCACTTGCCATTGTTTAATTCTTATCTAATCTCGCCAAAGTTTTACAGCCTAGACATCAAGACATGTGCTGTGCACTATACAGAATTATGCAGGACGGCTGTGCATTACACAGCACTCTGGACTCAATCAGTACTTTCCAAACCGAGATCTGGCTGCTGATATACCCTGGCTGCATTGGATTCAAATGAAGAACTTTTTCCTTTAAACCTACTCCTAATAATTCTGATCCTGCAGGTATGAAGTAGGACAAGGAATCTATTGTTTTAAGCTTCAAAAGGATTCTCCTAAGTAGCAGGTTTGAGGAACAGTGGATTAAACGAACTTTCAAAACCCTTTCTAGCTCCCCATGATTCAAAAACTACAATTTTAATTGCAAAATTTCACATATCAGGAAGCTATTAAGGAGCTATTTTTCACTTAGAGTCTTACCTAACTCACTCAAAATTATACCCTATTGGTAGTCACCAACTTTGACGGCCAAAGTGCTACTTAATCAAATGTTTGTCACCTAACCAAAATATTATAAATGGATATGTAAAAATTAAAAAAGAATAAACATACATAGCTTTAATGCTTTCAGTGAGGTTTGTTTCAAAAGAGAGGAACTGTTTTCCTCTCTTTGTAAAACCTCTAATCTCAGATCCTGCAGCAACAAAAACTTTCTCCTGGGGTGTGTTAAGAACCCCTCCTAGTTCCAGTCTTGCAATCTTCTGCCCCGGTAAAGTCTTGAACACTGTCTGCAAAAATCATTGGGGAAAAAATGTAAGTATACAAATTTATTGTAAGCATTTTCCTTTACTGTAAAAAATGCTGTGATTTTAAACTTACAAAATATTATAGTTCTACTATATAGAAACGCCTTTAGACACAAAAGTATTTACTTCAGTGAGTCTAGTTTTTTGTCAAATATCTTCAAACTTTGGACTATTTATTCCCACACATATTTCAAAGACATCATTAAAATCTAAAGTCTTGCAACTCAAAGTAGGGTTCACTAAGCAGCAGCATTAGCATCACTAACCTTATTAAAAATACACAATCTCAGGCCCATCCCCAGATCTACTGAGTGAGAATCTGCATTTTAACAAGATTCCCTAGCTGATTCCAATGGACATGTTTTTATATTTTAATTATCTTTTTAAAACTAATCTCTCCTGATTTCTCTATAATTTTTATAAATTTTAGGACTATAGAATTTACTGAGAACCTGAATATATAAGTTACTCTCTCTCTATTTAATTGGAAACATTTGTATCATTAATTTCTTCCTGGTTATTTTCCATTTTATTATTGACATCAGTTTCTTAACCTCCCCCTCAATGACTTTATACACAGAGAATAAAATATCTGAGAGGATATATGAATAATGGAAATACTGAGTTTCTGATAGTTTTCACCCTCTTCACCTTTTTGTAAATTCCATATATCGTATAACGAATATAAGAGTTCAAATCTCAACCCCAACACTCGTAAACTATAGTCTGTGAATATGATGATGTAATAATCACTTCCTTGATCAGGTTACATTAAGTGGCAAAGGTGATGGGATAGCCACTTCCATGTTACATTGTTATAGAAGACTCTGTCCTAGCAGCCCGGACAGATTTTCCTGCTGGCCTGAAGAAGCAGGTCACCATATTGCAAGAGGGCCTGTGAGAGGATCACATAGCAAGGAGTTGCGGGGGCCTCAAGGTGCTGAGAGCAGGCCTAGACTCACAGACAGCAATAAGGTGGGGACCTCAGTCTTACAAAAGCAAGGAATTGAATTCTGCCAACCACGTGAGTGTGAAATAGGACCCTGAACTCCAGAAAGGAACAGCCCGGCTGACATCTACAGTGTAGCCATGTGAGACCTTGAGCCTGGACTCCTGACCCACAGAAACTGTGAGATAATAAATGTGTGTTGTTTTAAGCCCCTAAATTTGAGGGAATTTGTTACACAGCAAAGAAAACTAATATATCTCCCTAGGCTGTCAAAGGTGTTTTATAAACAGCTAGCAAATGACTCTTGTGCTATCTGCAGCCTCATACTTCATACAACTACTTCCCTCACAACCCATTTTTCATTGTATTTTAGAACATTTTTAATCTAGGGTTATTCACTAAGCAGCATATTTCTCTTTTAAAAAATCCTTCCACGCCCCACCCCCAAAAAAGCTATACATACCACTGCTTCTCCCTTCTTCATGCCAAAGCACATAACTACCCCATCATGATCTCCAACGACCACCTGTAACAGATTGAAGAGAATCTAAAATTACTAGTATTATGTCCTAGTAACTGCATATGGGGAAAACAAGATTTTCAATATATAAATTATGATTTTAAAAGTAGAGATCATAAAATCTAGAAAAGGCAACCCCACAAAAAATAATCTTTCAAAGACTTATAGGAAAGGGCCAAAGAGAAGGAGATGGAGAATCGTTACAGAAGTAGTCAGCCATATATTCTGTTCCTACAATGTAAAGAGAACAAGAGAATAGGGACAGAAATGGCAGGGAGGTAACTTTCTTAACTGGAGCACAACAACATTTTCAGATTAACTTTCAAAACAGATTACCAAATACAGTTATGACTGACCTACTTGAAATTTTTAAACCTTTAAATGGAAAAATTTTAACATATGCAAAAGTAGACAGAATATAATGAATTTTCATGTATCCATCACCCAGCTTCAACAATTATCAGCATGTGGCCAATGGATCATTTTGAAATAAATATAGAGGGAGATTTTAACACTTCTTTCTCAGAAATTGATAATCAAGACGACAAAAGACAAGGATATAGGTTAGAAAAACAACTACTTTTGATATAATACACAGTCAGACATTCTGAGAAAAATGTGTGATTAGGTGATTTTGCCATTGTGCAAACATCCTAGGGTGTACTTACACAAACCTAGATAGTACAGCCAACTACACACCCAGGCTATACTACTAATCTTATGGGACCACCTTCATATGTATATGCAATCCATCATTGACCAAGACATCGTTATGCAGTGCATGACTGTATATGCACATATGTATACGTTGTGTGCATGTACATATATGTGGGGGAGGGTGTAAATAAATAAGTCACTCAGCCCAAGAATTAAAGTATAAATGTTCTTTTCAAGCACAAAGGAACATCAGATAATTGGCCAAGTATTAGGACATAAAACAAGTCTCAAATATCAAAAAGTTGATATTGCACAGACCATGTTCTTAGCCCACTGATTCTTAACCTTCTGAGGGAATCACAAACCCCTTTGTGTATTTGATTAAAGCTGTGAACTTTCTCTCCAGAACAATGAACATTCACAAATAATTATGTACACATTTTCAGATTTATGGATCTTTGGTATAGACAAAGACTTTTCAGATGAAAAAATACTTAAGAGTTAATTAAGGTTTTGATTTTTTGATAATATACTATTCCAGTAATTTGTAAAACAATAATCTTTTACAGGGATTCCCAAAGTGTGGTTCCTGGACTCCTGGGCGTCAATGAGAACCTTTTAGGAAATCTGCTAGGTCAAAATTATTTTTCTAAGTAAGTCTTTATTTTCCTTTTTCACTAGGTTGATATTTGCAATGATGGCAAGAAGTAACGGTGGGTAAAATTACCAGTGTCTGACAGGAATCAAAACAATGACACCAAACCATACCCGTAATCGGTAATCTTCATCACCATTTGAGAGTAACAACAACAAAAAATCCAGTTTCATGTAAGAATGTCCTTGATGAAGCAATCACATTATTACTCTTATTAAACCTCGACCCTTGAGTACATCTTTTTAATACTTAGTGTGGGAAAATAGGAAGGATGCATAAAGCACTTGTGCTGCATACTGAAACAGTCTTGAGGAAAAGCACTAGTATAAATTGTTTGAGTTATGAGCTGAACTATGTCTTCTTTTCAAGAAACACTATTTTTAAGAATGAAAGAACAATCAACAACTATTGTTATTAGCACTTGGGTATTTCATGGACATTTTTTAAAAACTGAAGGAAGTGAGCCCGTCATTTCAAAGGAAAGCAACTGACAGTATTTGCTACCAATGATAAAGTTCAAGCTTTCAAGTGAAAATCAGTACTTTGGAAGACTTGTATCTGACACTGTGAGCCTGACAGCTTTGCAATACTTAACTTTTCTGATGAGATCAGCCATGATATTAACAAATGTGATTTCTTTGATATATTGAAAAATGTGTCAACATTTGGAACATCTGTATAATTCAAATGAACCAATAATCTCATATGACCATCACAGGATGCTATAAATTCATGCAAGGGTAAAAGATGCATTCAAAGTATAAGACCGACCAGTGGATTTAAATGTACCGAAGTATGAAAAGCTAATGAATATAGTTTCAGAGTGCACACTGCACCTAATGTTTTAGAAACCACTATTTGTCAAGTATAGGTGTTGTATCAAATATGAAGAGCAATAATTATCTGGAAAAGCTATTTAAATACCCCTCCCTATTTTCAACTATGTATCATGTAAGCTAGATTTTCTTCATATACTTCAACCAAAACAACATATCTCACGCACAACTAGAAGGACCTACAATTAGAACAAACAACTATGTACTGGGGGGCTTTGGCAAGAAAGAAAGAAAGAAAGAAAAAAAAAAAAGATTGGGGTCTGGCCCCGTGGCCAAATGGTTAAGTTCACACACTCTGCTTCAGTGGCCCATGGTTTCCTCGGCTGGGACCCTGGGCGCAGACCTAGCACCATGCATCAAGCCATGCTAAGGTGGCGTCCCACATAGCAGAACTAGAACCATCTATAACTAGAATATACAACCATGTACTGGGGGGCTTTGGGGAGAAGAAGAAGAAGAAAAAATGATTGGCAACAGATGTTAGCTCAGGTGCCAATCTTATGCCGGACTAAAGAATTTGCAAAACTGTAATACAATGCCACTATGCTCATTGAATTTTTTTGTTTTTGAAAAGTTATTAGTCATAACAATGTTATTTATGTAAACATGTAATTTTCTAATTATTTTCAAAAATAGAATAATAAATATTTTAAACATTTCTTAGTTTGAATTTTAATACAATAAGTATTGATAGCTATAACCTACATAAGCAAAAGTTCTTTGGGATCCTCAATAATTTAAGAGTGTAAAAGGGTCCTGAGACCGAAAAGTTTGAGAAATGCTGATCTAGTGAACTGAATACTGTAAATGACAATCAGAAATCTGTTGATTTATCTTGACAAAAAGTTAATATATCAGGACACTGCATTTATTTTGCAGCTACTAAAATATCCTACTAGTCTTCTAAGAAATTATAATTGTCTTGTGGAAATCATAATTCTCTTGTCTCATAGGATCAACATTGCGATAAAATTAATCAATACTGTTAAATATAAAGTTCAACATCAAAATACTTCATTACTCTTAAAAATATGATAAAGTTTTTAAAAAAACATTTTCTCTATATCCTATTGTGTTTTCTATTTCTTTTTTCATATACACAGTCTGGCACACACAAGTACACACAGAATAAACTATTACCAGAAAAATGGAATATGTTTTTTAACAAGTTTGATTATACTCGTTACTAACTGTACAAATAATTACAATGACCAAGAAAGTTAGTTTGTAAATGTCCCTTGGTACTCCAACCCCTGTTCGAATTAAAAGAAATTCATTTCCATTTTAACACTAGCATTTTAAAAAGAACTACTTACCAATAAAGAAGGAAATATAACCCACTCTTCTGTGAGACCTAAGGAGATGTGGAGAAATGAGTATCTCTACAGTACCTTTTGGGTAGCTCTACGTCTTGAGGCAGGAAGTAGCTTCATAGTCTTCTGAGAGGTCACTCCCACCTAAGGAAACACACCAGCCAGCTAGTGAATGTACTCTAATACACTGTAATTTGAAGTTCTTACATCAGAGATTAAAAGGAGTAGCACATTCAGATCACAGTGTCTTACCTTTTTATTGCAATAATTAGTGACAGGAAATAATTATCAATGACGAACTTTTATCTAATGAAATATGCCCCAAACTCAGAGTATAGGAAAAAACCAAAAATAGTAAAATTTATGCCTGTCAAAATTTATGTTGTCAAGCCAGATATAATTATGTGACACTACTGGCAAGATACTTCACAAAAAAATATTTCTAGAAGCCTTCTTTTCCAACTTTATACAACTGTTAAGAAGTTTTTATGAAGTGATTAAAAATATTTGGAAATAGATTACAGTTATTAAAACTGCAATATAGAAAATTTTTGCTAAAATATCAAATATGCTGATGGCAATGACATCGAATCCAAGTGACGATGAAGATTATTTTACAACAGGTGCGTACGATGAAAACAGCACGGCTTGTTCAGCAGGGAACTGTTACTAGCGGTGCATCGTTAGGGGAGGAGGATAGAAGCTGGAGAAAACAATAGATCATGAAAGAATTTACACACAGTATAAATCCATAATTTTCCTCTGTATTCCGGGGAGTAGTACTAAAGTTTAAAATTATCTATTTAGATTTGTATTTTGAAACGTCAATCTAGCAAGGGATGTGAAAGGATGGCTTGGAGGGAGGTGAAGCTGAAGGCTAGGAGCTCAATTAGGAGGCTATTTCAATAATCCATGAAAGAGAAGATGAGAACCTGAACTGGGGGTTGTGGAGATGAAGAAAACGGGACAGATTCCAAGAGATATTTAGGAGGTAAAAGCAGCAAGATGTGGTGACCAGCTGGATATGGAAATTATTAAGGTAGGAAGAACCTAGCGTATCTCCCAGGGAAACTGACCGGGCAAACATTTGCACCCTTAGCCAAAATAGGATTAGTGAAAAAGGAGGAGACGGAGAAGAGGGAGAGAAGGTCGAGGGCTGAGCTATAACAGAGAGAACACCAGCTCTGCAGCCAGACTTTGCTTCCAACAAGAACTCCATCCTTTTTCGCTATAAAGCAACTTACCTGTTCAGAGCTCCTGGATCCTCTCTATAACTATTACCTACTTTGAGGATTTTTATGAACATTAAATATTTGTGGATGTTAAGCTCCGAGAATAATCTAGATGCTCAATAAACGGTTGTCGCCGCTTTGATGACGATCTGGCTAGTGGTGTCCGGCGCTCGGAGAAGGAACTGGGTAGGGATGAAGACTCAGGGGTTAGAGGCCCAAGGCAGCTGCGGCGGGGAGAGAGGGGCCCCGGGAAGGAGTCAGGGACCGCGTCTGGACTCGCGGAGCATCTTCAGGACCCGCAGCCGCCAGCACCCTGGGGGCGTGCACCGTCGTGGACGAGCCGGAGGCGCCCGGGAGGAGGGCGACTGAAGGGCAGCACCCCGCCCCCGCTCCCGGCGACCTCGACAGGCGTCAGTGGGAGGATGGAATCCTCTTGGGGAACCGGGCTCACCCCCGCGGCGCCCGCCCCGTCCCCTCGGGTTTACCTGTAAATAATCCGCTCGGTTTAAATTCAGATCCATGACGCAACACGGACGCGCTGGAGAGCGCGAGGACGGGACAAGAGTGGCACAGGCTGCCGGGCCCCGGGCCTCGGAAAGGAACCCACTCGCTCAACCCCGAGGGGCAAATCCCAACCCCTGCGGCCTCGGCGGGGGATGCACAAGCGGGGCCTCAGGGCTGCGCGTCCGCCGTGACGTCAGTGCGTTCACGCGAGTGGGCCCTGGAAGAACGTGAAGCCCCGCCCCTCTCCCGGCGGACCGCCCACTGACAAGCTGCTCCAATCAGAGGCGAGACGAACGGAGGGCGCGGTTCAGGAGACCCGAGCAAAGTGGTTTCCAGGGAGACCGAAGACGCAGTCTTGGCTCCACCCCTCCTGCCCCCGCCCACTTTGGCGCCGCCGCCCTGAACAACACCTCGAAGAGTTTTTTGGTGTAGAGCGTTGATGAGAAGCCTGAGTAGATTCTGACCTGTTTTACTGACGCTGGAAAGGGTCCCCCAAAGAATTAGGTTCCGCCGTTATAGGCGTTAGCTTCGGAACAGCAGCAGTTCTCAAACTTTTGGCCTTAGGACACCTTTACAAAACTCTTATAAACTATTAAGGACCCCAAAGACCTTTTGTTTATTATCTATTGATATTTACCGTATTAGAAATTGGAACTATTTTTAAAAACATATTAAAAAATAAACTCATAAATATTTTAATGAAAAATACCTTTATTTCCCATCCCTTCCAAAAAAGTAGAAAGACTGTAAATCTATTTACTGTCCACCCGAATAGTAGACAGGGGAGTCCCAGATCTACTTCTGCATTCAATCCATTGGTATATGTTTTGAAATATATGAAGAATTTGGTCCAAAACAAGTGGTAGTTTTTGAAAAGTTAGTTACAGTGTGGAATGTGGCTTCATTATGAAACATCCCCCAAATCCCATTTGTTAATATCACCACGGATTTCATCAGAAAAGTTTTGAAGTATTGTAAAGCTGTCAACCTCAGAGGTGGATACAAATTTTGCAAAATTCTAATTTGTGCTTAGAATTTTAAGCACTGGCAACAAATGTCAGTTGTTTTCCTTGAAATGATACTTTCCCTTCTTGAATTCACAAGAAAGTGTATACCAAATATCTAGGTCTGAATAATCCTAATTTTAATGTCAGTCGTGCTTTCAAAAGTGTTCCAGCTAGCAACTCAAATAATCACGCTTTTCCTTGAGACAACTAATATACTTCAGTATTCAGTAGAAATGCTTTATGCATATAATTCCCATGTGATTACACAGAATAGCAAAAAAGATATGTACTCCAGAGTCAAGATTGAAAATTAACAATTTTTACTGCTTCACAAAGGACGTTTTTATATGAAACTTTGTTTCCTGCCTATGTGTGGCAGGAAGAATACAGTGACTACTACTACCGTTTGAGCCACTGCTTTGATTCATGCTTAAGTACCAGCAGTATTAACCACCATTGCTTTTGTGCCATCAGTGCAAATGTCAACACACTGAAAAAGGCAAATAACATTTTAGTGTTTTGAAGATAGTTTCAAAATCACAGAGCCCCTGAAAAGACCTCAGGGAACTTCAGTGTGACCCGGGTTCTGACTGAGAGCTGACATTCCTTGACTCACTTCCGTCAGTCCTTCCTTAGTGCACAGTGCTCTGCCTAAAGATGCACTACAGATGAACAAGATACAGCTCCTTCCCTGATTTCTGTGGTCTACTCGGGGAGAGTTCACAAATGCTTGTGAAACAAAAATTAAACCCCCGAAAAGGGGTGCTTCTTAGGAAGAGAGATTTTTTCCTACAGAGGATCTGAGGTTTTGACTAGCTACCAGGATGTTCCAGACAATTCTTTTCAGAAAAAAAATTGGCTAAAATAACTCCATATTAAAATAGACAACAATGCCTGAAGATGGGTTAGCTGTGTAGTAATTTGGGGAGTATATCAATTTAGACTCCACAAAAATACAGATAAATTTTAGAAGTAAATTGCAATATAAAGCCACAGAGGGGATAGAAGAAAATAGAATTGTAGAGAGTTTAGGGAGTTGGAAGGTGTATTAGTTTGCTTGGGCTGCCACAGCAAAGTACCACAAACTGGGTGACTTAAACAACAGAAATTTATTTTCTCACAGGTCTCACAGGTAGGAGTACAAGATCAAGGGGTCAGCAGGGAACCAAATCAATCTTCAGATGCATCTCTCCTTGGCTTGAGACGGCCGTCTTCTCCTTGTGTCTTCACATGGTCCTCCCTCTGTGTCTGTCTGTGCCGTAATCTCCTCTTCTGATAAGGACCCCAGCCATATCGGATTAAGGCCCACTCTAATGACCTCATTCTGCCTTAATTACCTCTTTAAAGGCCCTAGCTCCAAATACAGTCACATTCTGGGGTACCAGGAGTTAGGATTGCAACATATGAATTTAGGGGGATGTGATTCAGCCCATAACAGAAGGGAACTTGCCTGATCTTAAGAGGGATAGAAGAAACCACAAAGAAGAAAACAGATATGAAAAAGAAATATTAAACATTTCAATATGTCACAAAATTTTAAATATAAACAAAAATTGGGGAAAGTAGAATATCTTTATAAATAGTTTATGTAAATTAAGAAAAAAGGACATACTATGATTCCAATAAACAAACACGTAAAAACATGAACAGAATTCACAAAGAAAGTGGCTATTGAACAAACATACAGAAACCTATTACTTCACTTGTAATCAATACAAGATACCTTTTTATTTTGCCTTTCAAAATAGAAGAAAGATTTAAGTGAAACGACTATATGTTGTAGAGACAGCATGTGCTCATCAACTGTAATGCTTTAAACTGGTAATAAAACCCTTTTCAAAAGCAACTTAGAAATATGTACCCAAACCTATAAATATGTGATTATATTTTTAACCCATAACCCCAATTCTGGATATTTAGTCTAGGAAAACATCACAAGAAGTCATAATTGAGGCACTACTTAAGATAGGGACCTAATTGTCCAATAATAGGGGAATGGTGCATCCACTTTGTTGACTATTATGCAGCCACTGGAAGTGAAAATAATGAAGGCTGTGTAATAATGCGGAAAGTATTCAGATGATAATAAAAACAATATAAAATTGTGTGTATACTATGATTACAATTGTAGGAAAGGGTTGTTAAGAAATATATCAAAAAAATTTTAGTTGGTTGTAAACTGAAGGATTATAAGCTTCCCCTTCCTGTTTTTTGTGTTTTCCGTAAGATGTCTGCATTATTTTAAATAAAATTTTGCAACTTAAAAATAAAATTTTTACAAAATAAAATTAAAAATTAACTAAGAGATTATAAGAATCTTTAACTCTGCATAGTTTCCAGAGTAGGCAGGGTTCTGATAAAACGTTATCTATGAATTTGGATACCAAATCTTCCCACTGTCTATTTTCTTGTCTCCCTTGTCAAGACTGGCAATACACATTAACGACTTAAGGAAAATGGTATTGATATCATTATTGCTATGTTTTTGCCTTATAACAAACAAATCAAAATATTGAAAACTTGGTGAAGTGGGCAGGAATTATCTTTTTAAAAATGATAAGTATGAAAAGTATTCAGGGCTGAGTGAAATCTTAGAAACCATTAATCCAACGTTTTCCCTTTTTGATTCAAAACCACTTTCATAGTAGTATATAATGTAGTAGAAATGTAACTTAGAAAAGGTATTTTATTTTATATTGCTATATTATTTAAGGCAGCATTAAAAAACTCATCTATACAATCTTTACAATATTGTAATAAAAACATATACTGGCAAGGCTTCTTTTCCATTTAACAAGTAATGCACTCACTGTTTATTTTACCTTAAGTTAATTGTGTAAAAGAAAAGAGTTTGTTTGGAAGATCAAATTTATTTTAAAACATTGGAATGAGGCTATGACATAGCATCAGAAATAGATGAAAAGAGCTTGTATAATATGATATGTGGAATTCTTTCATTTTGCATCTAGAAAAGGCAAGTGATTTATTATTTTTTAAGCATTGTGTTTTGTTTCTAAATGATTAGCAAAGGTTTCAAACTACTAATTTTAAGCATTTCTCAAATAATTAGCGGGGGGACTTTTTATTCACAATAAATGAAATGCAAAGTTAGACAAAATTGCCACTATATTTTCTCTTTTTAAACACATTTTAAGGTACTAGAGACATCTTGGTGGGCTACATTAAAAAAACAGAAAATAACTGCATCTCAGATATGAGAAAAATCGCCTGGAGACAAATTTACAGAATTATCATGCACTTCAGTAACTTATAACCTATGTTGTGGTCTTAAAGAAACCATGATGAGTATAAAGTAAACAACTTATGACTAAGAATAAAAGCAATTTAAATTGTATTAAAGTTAAAACCAACAGAGCTAGAGGTGGTCAGCTGAGTGAATGAGTCATGAGTATACATTGGTCTCCACTAACGTGGTACCAGTTTTGAAACTGTCAAACTAGTTTTAAAAAGAAAAAAAATTAATAAATAACCCTTTTAGATTGATTTTAAAAAAGAAGGACATTGAGAAAGAGATCATGACCACCTCGGATGATGATATCACCTGCTAAAACACTTCTATGATGCCCAGAGACCAGGAACCTGTCTCTTATGCTGTTGCTATAGGAGATTGAACAAGGTCTCAGACCAGAGAAGTTAAGCGATTTGTCCCAGGCCACAGGATTAAAAAGCAATGTGCCTTCAGTTCTCTTTAGATATTGTCCATTAGACACTTGACCTTCCCATTTACAAAAGCTGCTTTCATTTGGCTTAAGCATTCAAAATCGAAATATTTTGGACATGATTGGTAAGACAGTTATCCTACATTGTACTAAATTTGCTTTTAATAATCACAACATATTTATGTCATTTCTAAGTTTTCATAATGCACAGAACTCTTTGAAGATATGGGATACTATTTTGCATAGTTCTCTATTTTATTTCAAGTCTATGAATCCATGCTTCTCAACATATTGTGAGTTCCATCAAGTGAAGGGTCTTCAGTAAAGTTAATGTAGAAGCATTATAAAGTGCCAAATTTTTTAAACAGTAAGCCTAAGATGCAATTTGAGTGTTGCCGCCTTTCCTTTTTCGTATCTGTAACAGAAAAAGAAAACAACTAAGACAACAAAGAAGTCAAAAAGTCAGAGATATTGGACTTTGATAATCCTCTAATTAATCATAAACACCTAAATGTCTTTTTCTAGATGAGTTGTTTTTTGGTCCTGCTAAAATGCTCCCTTCTCCAAGTTGCACCATCAACTTCTTTGAGCTTTGCTTTTAAGCCCAATATGCCTGTTAGGACAGTGAGTGGGGCAATGACTTGCTGGCCCAGAGCTATCATTAACCTCAAAGAAGTCTTAATTCTGACAGAAATCGCCTAAACTAATCCTCACCTCGCCTCTACTTTCCACAGTAATACTTACGTCTTAGGGTGGGTTTCCTAGGAGCAAATCCTAACAAGATTTGGATGCTGGGCTGGCCTGGTGGCATAGTGGTTAAATTCATGCACTCCATTTTGGCAGCTCAGGGTTCACAGGTTGGGATCCTGGGACCCACACTGCGGATCTACACACTGCTCATCAAGCCATGCTGTGGCAATGTCCTGCATACAAGATAGAGGAAGATTGGCACAGATGTTAGCTCAGGGACAATCTTCCTCAAGCAAAAAGAGGAGGATTGGCTGCAGATGTTAGCTCAGTGCCAATCTGCCTCACCAAAAAAAAAAAAAAGATTTGGATGTGGTGATTTATTGAGGGAATGCTCTGGGAGAAAGGGAGGGACAGGAAGTAGCATAAGACAGGAGAAGAAGCTAAACAAAGATTTGGTCTCAGCTGGAGTCTGGCTTCATTCAGCCTAATCCCCTCCAGAGCTTTGGAATATGAATTGCACCAGAAAGTTGGCCCTACCTTGAGACAAGGGACCAACCTTTTGTGTCTCCACCCCAGGCAGTTGGTCATTGATGTGGGGAGGGGGAGGCATAGCACCCTGGGTAAGGCTGCTTCCTTTCAGCTGTGGGCAATTCCCTGGGGAAGTGAATAGCTGCAACCTGTTAAGGAGCCAACACTCACAGTATCTGAGAGATGCATGCACTGGCCCATTAAAGGGCATCTGAGCAGGGCATCAACAACATCGATAGCATCCACCACACCTTGGCATCACATGTCCCTTCTTGACAACCACCTAGAAACTATGAAGAAGGGAAAAATGAAAGATCAAAAACACACCAGTTTTACATAAGCCTAGTAAAGAAAGGAAAAACAACCTATGTTGAAAGCTCTACATTTGTGGGAGGCATGGACTAAAAATCAAAAAAATAATGTATGTACTCACATGGCATAGATGCTGTGAGATTTATCTTCATTCAAGTCTCAACTGATTCTTCATTCAAGAATGTCCCATGCTAAATCTGACACTTTTCCTTTCAATATTTTTCCAACCCCAATTAGGAATATTACTAAATATTCTGTTCCATCGATAGAAACAAAAATTTGCACACCTGGAATCCTAGACAATACTGTAAGACTGAAAGTATTGTTTATTATGGAAACTCCATGTCTTTACTGTTTTAATATAATATGGTAACATATAACAATGAAAAAATTTAATGTTTATTCAGTTCTGAGGCACAACATAAAGTCTGAAAAACACTGAAGACCAAATACTATTAGCATAGCACAAAAGTCAATGAAAAATTCTACAATGGTAGCAAAAATGTATAAAGTTCTTTTCTTAATTTAAGTCCCTAAAAGTAGAAATTAAGAAATAATCTCTAAAGAGCTTTACGTAGTTCCATTTAATGTTCTTCATTTCAGTCTTTGTGTCTAGAAAGCCTTCCCATGTGAGAGAACTGACTTTTAAAGTACCATGTATTTGGTTGGTTTTTAGGACCCATAAAACTATCTTTGAGCTATGATCACAGTTTGTATTCCTGTAAGACTTGACAGGAACAGACGGAAGAGCGTCAGGATGTGAAGCATAACTCTATGAGAGATTTAAACCCAGCTAGTTAAAAAAAATACTTTGACTGTTTGATGGTCTGTGAAGAGATGAGAGAACTTACCTGCCTGTGTCTTCTTTCCTATTAAAGTCATGAGGCACTGCGGCTATTACCAGTATTCAGCTCAGTTATATAATAAGTTGGATACAGATACTCCCCAATCTATTTTGTGTAGACAGTGTAACTGAAATGCTTTGATAAGAAAAAGGATGTCAATCATTGTAAGCAATGACGGCAGGAGACGCCTCAAAGGGAAATGCAACACACCTGGTGATGCTTGGCCCTGCCTCTCCAGGTGCACAGCCACTGCTCTTTCCTATTTCTTCCCATAAGCAGACCCTCCAACACTTAGAATGGAGCTAATAGGGGGCAAGAGATGAAGTCAGTTATTGATATCTTCCTTAGCATTAAAGCATCAGAGGCAGAAATTAGGAGGTTATAACAAAATAACAACCCTGGGTAACCCCCAACTTTAAAAAACTCACCACCCCTCTGATGAAATTCACATTACTAAAACAGAACAAATGGAAATCTAAGACAGAAAGCGAACAGTTTATACTTTAGAAAAATCTTTAATGTGTTGTTTTGAACAATTCTATGAAACCTAAGTATGTAATGTATTTATATTTTCTATTAATCCATTTCATTGTTAAATTCTTCATTCAGGGCTCAAAGGTTCTAGGATTATCAGTGAAGCCAAAAAATGCTAAGAAAATCTGACCAAGTGATAGTTGCTTGGAAAATTTCTCCAGTTTCTTTTTTAAAAAAAATCTCTTTAGCACTTGGACAAGTATGCTACATAGTGATGGCCTTTTCATTTTTATTTGTATTTTGTTGGCAGTTCAGTTGGTTTCAACAACATTTATTGAGCACCCACTATGTACCAGGTTCTTTACTAGATGCTGGAGACACAAAGATGAATAAGACATGGTCCCTGTCTGCAAGGAGCTTACGGTCTCTTGGAGGCAAACAGGCAGTGCAAAGACAGAGTTTATTCTAAAATGGACAAAGATGTCAGTAATGTAGTAATATTGGGGCTTTAAATACAATGGCATGTCATTGTTTGTAATTGTCAAGGCAGACAATTAAAATGAAGACCATTTGCATGTGATAAAACAGTAAAATCATTAAGACCTAACTTTTAAAGATTCACATGATAAAGGTAGTTAATCTAAAAATTTACACCATAGTTTTTCAAGTATTTCACACTTAGAAAGATTATTGCCCACATTTGTGCTATATAGTCAAAGCCATAATTCCAGGTTACTGATCATTCACATCTCGGCATGCTGGGATTCAGTTTCTCACTGAGTTTATGAATCAGAACGGCTAATTCCTCAGTTGCTTGGCTCTTGTCCTCCAGAAGTTCATAACGAAGGCTGGAGATATCTTGCTTGATTTCCTTTAATTCACCTATAGCATTTGTATGAAAAAACATGTAATTGGTCATTTGCTCTTTGGATTTAGAGAAGAACAAACCGTGAAATTCATACAATATTAATACATTTGCCTCATGACATCTCCAAGGTAGTTATTGTAGATTTTTCCCTTTAAAATGTTTAAGAAATGTCTGTCTTTAAAAACATCCTGACCTTTGAAAAAAAACTATAGAAAGAGTCCAGCTATGTTTTTAATAGTAAAATTCAGCAGAAATATTGTTCTGTGTCTCAGCCAACTTTTAACACAGCATGATTTCTCTGTTAATGATCTAGGAGCAGGGTATCTCCTTTCTGTCTCTAGGGAGTCCTTAGGTGCCCTCAGCCATCAGGGTTGACACCTACATAGATCATCCCCCATTGCTAGGATGGAAGGGAATCCTAGCAAAACCAAACTACTAAAAATGAAGCAGTGTATTTAACAGGCAAACACTCACATGGAAGAAGGAAATTTTAGGTCAAATTTGAAGTAAGGGAAGGGAAGGAAAAAGAGTAGGGGTGTTTACTAGGGAAGGCAACGCTAATGAACATGGAGTCAAGGAACAAACAGACTTGTTTGTAGGGCACAGAGGATGGATGCATAAAGAAGTAACAAGCAATGGTGAAATTAAGGAGTTCAGAAGTGATACCACGGGCAATGTGCACATATATAGGAGTCTCCACAAGGAGACTTTTGGCTATTAAAACACAACCATTCTCATACTTCAGCTTGGCAGTATTTTGAGCACATGGAGATTGCAATTAAAAACTGGATTCTCTTGTAAATGACTGAAATGTAGATAAACCATTGACCTTGAAAGATTTGGGGCAAGAATTTATCTGAATCTAAGCAATAATTCTTCAAATCATTGGTATTTTAACAGCTTTTTATAATAGAATCACATGTAAAACATATCCTTCACGATATTTCCTGGTATCTTTATGATGCTTTAAAGTGTAATTTCTATGTTCTTTTATTATATTCAAGTGAGCACTTTTTTATTTTAAGGAATTGTAACTCTTCCTCAAGAACACATGCAAAACATTTGCAAATTTCTTTTGTGGCGGAAAAAAAGTGCTTCTTCCTTTTGCATATGGCAATATAGAGGGAATAAATTGATCTAATTTGAAACCACACGGCCAGTCATTGACGGAAGAAATGGATTCTCAGTATCATATTTGGACCATAAGCCCAGCGGGCCCCCTTTCACCTCCCTCCTGCCATATCCTTCTTGCCTGTTTTTGAGTTACGGGGAGACTACATACTCAGTGTCGTATTTAGTCTACCAATACAGGAAACGCAAATTACTCAACCTCTTTGGACTTTAGTTTCCTCATTTTATTAAATAAGAAGGTTAATATATATGATACACTTTCTTAGTTAGAAGTTTGTTCAAAACTCCAAATTCTCATTGACTTGTCTTCCTCTGTCGTACAAGGGCTCGGAAGATGCTCCTTGTTTTTGATGCTATCAAGGCCATCGAATTTCCCCCATCACTTAGCTGTTTTTCTTTTTTTCAGGGGGGTTCTGATACAACTGATCATATTTCCGCTTTCTAAACTACAACCCCATTCTAATCCTGTCCTCCTGAGACTGTTTCTAGGTCACCATTAGATTTTTGCTGGTTCTCACTCACACATTCATAGATTTCTTTTCTACTTACACACACCATCAGACTGACTGAGATTTACAAGTGATTCCCTGCATCAATCAAGCAACGGCTTCAAAGCCCATCAGTAGTTTTACTTAGTTTAGCTCTTTCTTCTCTTCTCAGTGCAGACAGACGCAGTGGCACCTCATTGGTGTTGCAAGCTGTAATTTCTATTTTTAAGGCAATTTATTTCTCCCAGGTTGATTTCTTTCCAACTCTGGGTCTGTGCTTTGGCCTACCCCCCAGACTTTGAGGGAAAATTGTTACAGTCCAGACAGATGATCTGCCTGGCATATGCCTGGAAAAGTAGGCATGTTTAAGTAAGGAGTCAAGGAGAAAAGTGAAAGGGAAAAGAGAAATACCAGATGAGAAAAATGGTTGAGAGATTTTTATTCTGGACAACAAAGTAAAGAGTGGATTCTGTTTGAGCCAACCATTATTTACCTGCATCTCTGGAAAAATGTTAACACTCATGTGAACTCACTGAAAAAGAAGTGAAACTACCTACTCCCTTATGTAATAGGGACTTAAAAAGCTCCCAGAAAGAGGGCAGTCTTTACATTTGAAGAAGCAGTGAGTAGAGATAAACTGTCTCTGATTGACATTTTTTAGTAACTGTTTCTTTAACAAGATAGAGTTACAGAAATGTAACATAAGATTCTCCTGTCAATCTTGGAGGAACCCAAACTGCTACCTGAGACTGGATTTCTAAAGTAGCCTTCAATATAAAGTTTTCCAAGTTCATTAAGTTATTTGTAAAGGGATGTTTCTCAAGTTGGAGATGCTTACCTTCATTAACTTCATCATTTTCTTTGTCTACTTGTGCTTTCAAAACATACCGTTTTATAAGTCTTTTCATTATCTGCTGTTGGGCAAAAAGAAATGTTTGTATCACCAATGATACACATAAGTAACCTGATCCTATTCTCCAAAGAGCCTTACATACCTGTAAAGCAAACCACTCAGGGGAGAGAAATTTCATATAACTATTTACAGAAGAATCACCCAGATTTCAGAACTTAACCTTTTCCACCTTCTATCGAGACTTAATGTATAATCCACAAACTTCCCACCCTCTAGTCCCAGAATGGAAGAAGCTTTAAAAAAAAGTTGGAAAATTTCAATTCATTGTTTCTCTTCCAACTAATGATTTCTCTTTAAGGTTTGTTGACACTACATTATCATCTATAGACACTACCTTATTTCTCACTGTTTAAAAAAATATATGAATATATGCTCAATACAGAGAATTTGGAACAGAGAACAACAAGAGAAATAAACAAAATCATCAATTATCCCACCATCCAAAGATAATCACTGCTGTTATTTTGGTGTATTTCCTTCCAATATCTTTTCTTTAATTTTTTTATATATATACTAATTACTATATTTATTACATTTTATGTTTTCTAAATTCCATATATTCTGTTATATTGTATTTTTTTCCTATAGCAATATATATTGTGACTATATTTCAATCTAAATAAATGTTCTTACAAGATAATTGTTTATCCACATGGAAAAAATTAAATTGGAGGCCTACTTCATACCATGTACACAAAAATTAATTCCACGTGCATTTTAAATGTGAAAGACAAAGCTTTCAAATCCTTTAAAAGAAAGTATAGGAGAATATATTTATAAATTCAGGGTAGAACCAGATGGTTTTTAAACAAGATAAAAAAATTTTAATTACAATAGAAAAGACTGACAAATTCAACTTCATTACAATTAAAACTTCATTAACCTTCCTTTATAAAGATACCATAAAGAAAGTGAAAAGGCAAGCCATAAACCAGGAGAAAATATTGGCAATACTTATAACTGATAATGAATTTGGATTAAAAATATATGAAAAGTTTAATTCAATAAGAAAAACTCAATAACCTAATAGGAAAATGCGCAAAAGCATATAAAACAACCTCAAACTCTTTTCTTGGGGAAATACGAATTACAATTAAAAGAAGATACAATTTTATATCTAAAAAAGGAAAAAAATTAATAAATCTTATAATGCCAAGTGTTGGAAAGGATATGGATCAATGAGACCTTTGTACCTTACTGCCATGAGTGTAAATAGACCACTCTGAAAAACAATTTGGCGTTATCCTTTAAAGTTGAACATTTGCATATCCGTTCACCCAGAAAGTCCATTCCTTGGTATAGAGTCTAGAGAAACCTTGCACATGTGAACCAAGAGACATAAATGACAATCTTGTACAAAATAGCAAAAACACTGGAAACAATGTAAACAAAAACCAACAGGAGAACAGACAAATCATGGTATGTTACACAATGTAATATCATTGCGTTCACTAATGAAATTAATTAGTGAAATTAACAAACCAGAGCCACACACAAAATTGTGGATGAATCTTAGAAGCATAAATGTTGAATGAAAAATTCAAGTTGCAGACTTCATGAAGTATGAAACTATTCTTATAAAGCTTAATAATAAGTAAATCTACATAATGCATTTTTAGGACCATCTATATATGTAACATATAGATTTGAAAAGAAAACCAAGGCAAGAAGAGGAGAAATCCAAACTTCAGGATAGTGATTACCTCTTAGGTAGAGGCAAGGGAGTGGGTTAGGGAGGAGCAGCTACCTAGAAGCAACACAGATAATGTCATCATTCTCAGGAAGGTGGTGGCTTTACAGGTGTGCATGTAATTATACTTCATAATTTATCATGTGTTACACAGATTCTTGTGCATATATCAAATATCACATTAAAAAGACAATAAAGGAAAATTTGTTAAAAGACCCGAACTAAAACACAGTCATAGTGAGAATGGAAAACATACCTCAGTTTTAAGGAAGTAGAAATTATGAACCTAAGTAACTCATTAAATGGCAAGGTCAAGAGGGAGGAATCTAGGATGATGCAAAATGTCTGTCTCAGAGAATAATGACAGATGAACAGGGAGCCCATGCCATCAAAAAGGAAAAGCCTATTTCACCAGTCATGGTAAGATATAAAACCTGTTGAGTTGTGTGCAGTCTAGACTCCAGGACAGACGCACAGCTGGGTGGATCTTAGCCTGGGCTCATTCATTCATTCACCAAATATTTACTGAAAGCTAACTCTGCACCAGGTATTGTATGATACAGGGGATACAACAGAGAACACAGTCCTACTCCAACAAAACCTCATGGGAACAATTCACTAGGATGAGTGGACATATCAGGAATATAATTAAGTTTAGGGAACAATGAAGGCAGAGTCCTATAGAAAGAAAATACAAAGAATGTATATCAGCTAAAAGCAGCTTGAAAGGCAGCAATACAAATCAGTGGGGAAGAAAAGACTATTCAACAAATAGTGCTGAGACAATGGACTATCCTGAAGGGAAAGTTAAAATTAGATCTCTACCTCACACGATGTCCCAACCCGCCCCCCCCCCCCGAAAACAACCAGCCAATTGGACAAAAGATATAAATGTGAAAAGCAAAAACTTTTAAAGGAATAGAGAAATATTTCATGAAAAAGCTAACAGAAAGGATAAGCCATAAGGAAAAGTCTGATAAATCTGACTATATTAAGACAATTTAAAACTTTTATGCAAGAAAGGATACCAATGAAATGTAACCTTGTGTCAAATGGAATTTTTCTTGCTGTTCTGGAATTGTCGATAAACTCAAAACTGATGACAAAGGATGCTAAGTACCCTGTGGTCTAAGACAAAGTTGCCGCCAGCAATTGGGCCTCCTCCCTAAGGGCTTACTGAGAATCGGACCAGAACTGAACTTACCACCTACCTTCTCTTCACCCTGCATAAGGCAAGGACTGAGACATGGGAGGGATCATGGGCTTTGGGGGCAGAGAGGTTATTCTCTCCCTTCCCTGTGCAGTAGAGAGGGGGTGCACCTCCTCCCCAGAAACTAAGGGAAGGGGGAAATCCAAGGCAATCACTCACAGAGATCAGCATTGCCTAAAGGAAAGGGAGCTTGGCATCCTACTCCCGATTAAATGTCTTTTCTGGCAGACTTGCTGACCTGCTTCTGGTAATTAAGTCAAGGACAGAAAAGAAGTGAAATAAGAGAGAAACAGCTATTGGGTCAACCCATACTTTCACTATTTGACAAACAGATAAAATTTTCCACTATGTTGGGTGGAATACACATCAGTGGGAAAGAACAGTCTATTCAATAAGCGGGGCTGGGACAATGGGCTGCCCTCGTGGAAAAGGTGACAATTAGATCCACACCTCAAGTCAGAGCCAGATCTCTGCATCTGGGAGCAGTGCAAAAGGGAAGCAGCCCACCTGCCTTTCAAACCCTCTAAGCATGCCCCGCCCAGTCGGAGGGGCAGCACTTTGGTGCCTGCTACACAGAGGACATCACAATTTGGTCTGTGTTAGAGCAGTAGTGACAAACAACAAGGAGGAAACTGCAACCTACAGTTAACGCAAGTGAAAAGATGTTTGTTCTTTGGCTGCTGCTTCCTCCCACTCCACATGGCAGATCATCAGCACCCAGGGAGCGAGCAGGGGGAGGTAGCTACCAAGCAGCCACAGCCGTCGTCCACGAGAGTCACAGGAAGGTTTAGGTGTGCTAGGGGTGAGGAGGCGAAGAGCGTTCAATCTGATTTGGAGATTTCAGTTTCAGAATAAACTAGCTGTCTCTTTAATTACAAAAATGAGACTTTCTAACAACCAAAAGTCACCGGAAAGTTATGGTGTCTTGACAAGACATTGTCAAGGGATCTCCCATGCAGCAGAAAAGAGAGGAGTTCCCGCTAAGACAGTTAGCGGGAAATTACTAAAAATAAAATCACTTTCATACATTTACAGCCCGAGATTCCTTAGTGAATTCATTACATGAACTTGAAAGATAAACCAAGGAGCGAGAGAAGTTGCTCGCAAAATGTACGGACAATCAGTATCCAGAATATTACAGAATTTTGACGTCAATAAGGAAAAGATAAACAGGCATGAAGAATTAGAAAAAGGAATTTAAATTCACAAAAAAAAGAAACCTGAATGACCAACAAACATATCAAAAGATGTTCAACCTCACTGGTAAGCAGAAAGAGTAAATTACTATAATAAATACCAATTCACACCTCTAAGTTTAGCAAACTCTTTTTCTTTTGAAAAAAATTCAGAACTATAGAAAAGTTTAAAGTAAAGTAAGATTAATAAAGAGACTTTTCATCTAGATTCACCAATGTTAGAAACTTGCCACATTTGCTTTATCTTGCTCTCTGGGTATATTATTATATTGCTAAAGCATCTGAAAATAATTTTCAGATATCATATCCCTTAATACTTGTGTGAGTACCTTCCAAGAATGAGACTACCCTCTTATATAACCATGCTACAATGATCACTCTTTAGAAAAATTAACATGGATCAACAACTATTTAATACATAGCCCATATTCTGTCTCATTTCCCCAGTCAAGGATCACATGCAGCCTTTAGATGTCATGTGTCCTTAGTCTCCTTTAATCTGAAACAGTTCCTTGGTCTTTCTTTCTTTCTTTTTTTTTTGAGGAAGATTAGCCCTGAGCTAACATCTGCTGCCAATCCTCCTCTTTTTTGCTGAGGAAGACTGGCCCTGAGCTCACATCCATGCCGATCTTCCTCTACTTTATATGTGGGACGCCTACCACAGCATGGCTTGCCGAGCGGTGCCATCTCCGCACCTGGGATCCAAACCAGCGAAGCCCGGGCCGCCGAAGTGGAACATGCGCACTTAACCACTGCACTGCTGGGCCAGCCCCCCAGTTCTTTCTTTCTCTTTCAGGATGCTGACATTTCTAAAGCATATAGGGCAGTCATTCTGTAGTTTGCAAAATTTTTTTAAAAATCTGTTAATACCAAGTCCTTGTAAGAACACTGGGAAACTCTTGTACCCCGTTACTAGAAATGGCAATTGAAATAACCCCTCCCAGGCACATAACCCAGAAAAACTCTTACAAATGTGGAAAAGGAGACATTTGCTAGGATGTTCATTGTAGCACTATTTGTAACAGCCAAAAATGAAAAATAACTAAATACTCATCAAGAGAGGAATGAATAAACAAAAAAGGTTTATTCATACAATAGAATATTAAATACAGTGAGAATGAAAAACAAGATATACATGTATCAATATAGATAATTCTAAAAAGCATAAAGAAAAGTGAACAAAGCAGAATATGTAACATACTATTTATTTATGTATACTTCAAAAACACATAAAACTAGTACATAAATAAATGAGAAGAACACACGTGAACTTCAAGATAGTGAAGATCGCCGGGGAGGGATGAAGGCTAATGTAACAGGGTAGAGATATTTTAGTTGTATCAAAAATTTCTTAGAAAAAAGGTCCAGAAAGGAATATGGCAAAATTTTAATGTTTATTAAATCAAGATGGTAGTGGCATAGACGTCTAATAGGCTATGTGTGATATCTTTCTGTGTTTGAAATAGTTCTTAACTAACATTTAAAATGTAATAAAATAAAAATGATTAAAATGTCCTAATGAATAGGTTTTTAATGCTGCCTAGCAAATTGATGCGCCTCACTAGCCTGGGCATTTACTCCATCTTCAGCAGCAACAGCCCTTCAATCATGATAAACAGACGAATATTTTTCACTTTTACAAATAAAGCTTTAAAAACTTCAGCTGGTAGAGAAACTGAGAATAACTCAGGGCTTATAGGGATCTTATTTAGAATCATTCAGAAATGTATTATTTAGAAATCCTATCGCTACAAAAAATAAAACTTCTTAAAAATTAAAGCGAGGCAGAACGGGTTTGGACTGAAAAAATCCCTGAATTTGAACACAAGCCTTTATTTATTAGCTGAGTGAACTGAAGGTGCTTAAACTCTCTGTTTCCATTTCCTCACCTGTAGAATGGGAGTAATAAGAACTCATAAGTTCTTGTGCAGATTAAATCATCAAACGCATGTAAAAGCTTAGTTCCTGCTTAGGAAAGGCTGGCTCTTGTTCGTATTATTTATAAACATCAAGTTTGAAGGCTAAGATATTGCTATCCACATTCCCTAGGATAACACTTTTTTAAAATGTCTATTTAGCATTATCTGAAACTATGCTTAGAAAAAATCTATGAAAACGTACATTTACTGCCAGAAAGGAAGATGATAGGAAAATAAAACATTTTAAAAATTCATATAGAGCTCAGGTCCCCTAGAAACATCTTGTACAAAGCCACTCAGATTAAATTCCCTCATTGAAGGGAAAATAGATAGACATATTCATCTCCATTTCATCTTTAACCTGCAGGGAAAATTATGGTTACAGGCTTAAAATTTTCCCTTCAAAATTTGGTGTGTATTAAGCTTTCCATGTATCCCACAAAAATTTTCACCTTAATATTTATAGCTTAAATATATTTATCCACCACTGCACTAAGTTTAGCTTCTCTACAAGGCAAGAAGACATGTGATGTTGAACTGAAATCAATTTCCCCACACAGGACACAAGCTGGTAATAGTCTGTCCCTTAGTTCATGTTGGAAAGGTAATTCATGTGAATTTGAAAATGACGTGCAGCTCAGAGAATGGGCAAAGGGTAGCCATTTCCATCCTATTAAACATCTTGTCTGGTGAACCCAAGGCAGTTTTGTGTAGCAGTTAAGAAAGCGGGCTGCAAGAACAAACTGCCTGGATTTGAGCTGTTACTCCATTATTTACAAGCTGTGGAACGTTGGTGGCTTAATCTGTACAATGGAAATGTTAAAATCCATCTTGTAAAAGAAATAATACAGGTAAATTACATAGTAGGTGCTCAATTAATATAACTTATTCTCTCATTATCATTTATGCTTCAGAAAAGCAAATCTTGGTCAACCAATCTTAATGATAGTACTATAGGCAAGGATGATGAAACTCGTACATGATCAGTAAAATTACCACTACAAATAATACCTTTACCTAAATTTCCAACTGATTCTCTAATCAAAGCCAGTACCAAAAATTAAATTGACCAATAAGAGATTCATCCTTTTTCCCTCTTGGTCAAATTGCTAACTAAAGCAAGAGAAGTCAATAGATTAACTTCCACTTTTCACAGACCTCCGGGAATTATCCAGATTTCTTGGTATGATCCTGTGAATCACTGTTTAAGGTAGACATTGTCACTCTGTAGAGCAGACTGCGGATTTTCTCTGTCCAGGACGTGGAAAGCCTAGATGGTAGCTACCTCAAACGTTACCTCTTGCAAACAAATCTAAGTTTATATCTCAACCCTCCATTAAGACTGGGAGAAGGAATGAGATGTGAGCGGTTGGATATGTGGGTATGTCCTTCCTTCCCTAAGGTGTCAAAGCTTTTCTCTTCACTTGCTCATTTTCAATGATTCGAATTCAACTAATAATTGTTAAGCAATCTATCAGGTACTTTTGCATTCACTTTCTCATTTAATCCTACACAGAAGCTAAATTTGACTGTCATCACCAGGTTCTATAATACAAATATTAGCAATCCATAAAGTATGAATATAAGGTAATAAGACTGATTTGGACAAAAATAAAGAACCCAGAAGTAGACAGTGGAATTTTAGAGAGGGAAGGGACCTTAGAAGTCACGTTTTTCATATTTTCATACCACTCATTGAGACAGATGGCCACTAGGCAGCCTCTGAATAAACATCCGTGATTTAGAGCCTGCTACTCGTTCCAGACAGCTGGTTTAATCTGTTTTTAGACAACTGTCGCTGTTAAAAAACAATTCCTTTGCATTGTGCCAAAATCTGCTTCACTGTACCTTCTAACCACTGGGCCAAGTTCTGTTCTTCAGAAAAACAGAGAATAAATTTCCTTCTTCTTCTACTTGATCAGCTTTCAAATATTCCCCTCCTCTGGGTTTCACTGGGTTCCCATACCATTTTATTTATATCTCACCTATATCACATAGCCATATCACAGGGTTGTGCGAATGTTCACCTACTTTTTTCCTTCCTTCCTTTCTTCCCCACCTCAATGCTGCCCTTCCACTCCAGGAGAGATCCTTGAAGGAATGGATTGTATCTTTTGATGGGATAAATGAAAAGCAATAAGAAAAGTTAATATATATTGAAGTATAAGAGGAAGTCATTTTGGTTTAAAACTGATTCAGCTTGACCTTGTTTTTCCAGAATGGCCTGACGTGGACTGTCCAGCACACATTCTACATCTGCTTTAAACATTTATGGTATCCCAAAGCAAAGAATGCTGCCTTTAAAGATAGGGATGAATATCTCCCCCACCACATCAGCATTTCTTTAAAGGTAAGCATTTCTTCCCAGAAACTAGGGTCAGAGTGGCCTGCTGTGTACATCTTGTGACTACTGACCTGCTGCACACAGCAAACACCTTGTGATTGTAGTAAAAAGAAAAAAAGGATTTCTGTCATATTTGATGTTTGTTCCTTCTTCCAAAATGGCATATAACCATGCTGTTCCCCTCGCCTCTCCAGAGTGCTCCCTTCCCTGGTGGAGGTCGTTCTCCCAGGCTATAGTCCTCAGGATTAAATCATATAACAAACTCATCCCAATTTTTTTTTTTTTAAAGATTTTATTTTTTCCTTTTTCTCCCCAAAGCCCCCCGGTACATAGTTGTATATTCTTTGTTGTGGGTCCTTCTAGTTGTGGCACGTGGGACGCTGCCTCAGCGTGGTTTGATGAGCAGTGTCATATCCGCGCCCAGGATTCGAACCAACGAAACACTGGGCCGCCTGCAGCGGAGTGCGCGGACTTAACCACTCAGCCACGGGGCCAGCCCCTAAACTCATCCCAATTTTGATCTATGGATTGATCATTGATTATTTGCATTGACATTTTGTATCCTTATAATTTAGGAACACACATAATAGAGGGTGTCCTGAATGTGCCATAAAGCTCATTGTGAATGAAGCTTAATGTGAATGCCTCATGTCGCCTCCTTTAGAGAAAAATTCTCATGTGCTTCCAGTAAAACCAAGCCAGCTGTGGTAGCCTTCATGGATTGGACCAGAGACACCATGTGGGCCACAGACAGTCTAACATTATCTGGGCCAAAGGGGTTTCCAAGCCAAAGAAGGCTGTTAAAGCAGGGCTGCACTAAGAGACACCAGAGAGAATAAGACCCAGGAACCTACAGACCAGCTTCTGTGGAGTCTTACCAAAAATCCACATTTCTTAAGGTCTCCTCAGCATATCTATGTACTTTTAAATTGAACTAATACAGGTACTCATGAGCAGAATTCAATCATAGTAATCCCTCCAAGCCTTTATATTCTCCAGAAAAATCGTCCCTAGTTTTTCAAATAATTCTTTACACACATAACAAAAATTACCTCAGCATGCTATTAATAATTAATGTTAATATAAATAATACTGCCATTAATCAAAGCATTTTTGAAACTCTTCCTCCCTTGTACTTTGAGGCACATTTCAATCTCTGTCTTTGAAGTACTTGTTTCGGCAAGGAAACACTCATTTGATGTAAAACACGTTAAGGTGATGACCCAACTGGTGAAGGGCACGTGTGTTTTTAAAGGTGGATGTGACTATTTTTGAAAAAATGTAAAGTCATATGGCACTGAGTCTTGTTAATAAGGTGAATAATTAACTGACTTCAGTAATGAGAAAATACTGAAGTATTTTTTGTGTCTTATAAGCTAATTATAAAAGTAATTCTCTAGAGATATCCCAAAAATGTTCTGAGCTATGGTAGCACCATTAGAATTAGTGTATCCCAAAGGTCACCACTTTGCAGGAAAAATCCTCATTTAGCAGATTTAGATCTGGACTGTGTTTAAGATAAGTCATATATTATAATCACACCATATGAAACAAAAATCCGTGACAACTAAAGCAATTGCTATTATTACTCATGGAGTTCATAATAAAGAGATTGTTTTTTAAGTGGGCTGAGGAACAAGGCTTTTTTTTTTTTGTAAAGATTGGCCCTGAACTAACATCTGTTCCCAAGTCTTCCCAAAGCCTCCCCAACCCCCAAGAACATAATTGTATATTCTAGTTGTAGGTCCTCCTAGTTCTGCTATGTGGGACGCCACCAAAGCATGGATTGATGAGCAGTGCTAGGTCTGTGACCAAGATCTGAACCAGTGAAACCCCAAGCCTCTGAAGCGGAGCGTGAGAACCTAACCACTGGGCCATGGCGAGCCCCTAAAGAGACTTTATCTAAATACGATCAAGGCATTTATATGAAGTTTAATTGGTGTGTGTACAGCTGATTGAGACTTTTTAAATCAGAGTTGTTCTTTTTCTCCAATCTCTTTTAGGGAGCCACAGAAGGTTACACCAGAGGCATAGGGAACACTTCCCTTAGAAAATATGAAGTACAGGATTCTGGAGTCTCTAGGCATTTAGCAAGGATCATCTCACATAGAAGCATAACGATTCTCAGCCACAAGAAGCTTGAATTTGACAGTAAACTTAGAAATTTCTCCACTTCTTCTAAATCGCTCAAAAGCAACAAGAAGAATAAGAAACAGAAACACAAACTCCTTTAATGAAACTGGGAAGCATCCATACCCTTTCTAAGAAAGGTTATATGAAAAGGTCAAAAGGGGGAATGGGAAATGCCAAAAGCAGACATTCATGGCTGAGAATTCCCATTGACCTTTTGATGCAAAGTCTAAACAAGCTGAGAATACAGGGGTAAGGGAGAAACTATAAAGAAGAGCCATATTTTCGAGAAGTAACCAGTGAGGTGGAGAGGGAGAGTCTGCCTTGTGAAGAGTCCTGTAGTGCTATTCTTTGTCAAGGAAAAATAAAGAAAAAATGAGCTCACATATATAATCCTATGCCGACAGGAAAATTCCTGTTAGCCTGGAGGGTGGCCTAGAAGCCTCCAACGCCACTCCACCCTCATAAAGCAGCTGGTTCAAGAAGAACTTATTTCATTCAAAGCTGAAAAATCATCAGTAATGAATCTACATAAAGATTTATATTGATAGTCCAAGAAAAAAAGGATAAAACACATAGCGAATAGAAAACACTCATCAGAAAAATGTTAAAGAAAAGATGAAAATATACAATGCCATTATTTAAACACAATTTCTTAAACATATGGGCCAATATTGTCTTTGAAATAAGAGCACAATAGGTCAAGGAAAATATGGTAAGCCAAAAGGAGATGAAATATAAGCTCAGAAATCTCAAGAGGAGAAAGAAAAAACAAAATCACCGCAGAAATGAAAGGTAAATGTGAAGCAACACATATGAGGATAGACAGGAATAAGATAAGTACGATAAAAAAGGAGCCAAAAAAGAGAAATGGGTGAGAAATTTAGACTAGAGAAAAAATGGTAGCAATGGAAGACAGGCAAAGAAGATTCAGCAGGCATTTAATTGTCATCTTTGCAGAAGAGATCCAAAACAATGGAACAGAAAAAATATTTCAAGATAGAATTCAAGGAAATTATTCAGAAATAAAAGAACATTGGAGTACAGATTGAAAAACCATACTCTATGCCAGGAAAAATTCATACAGATCTACCTACAGAACCATCAATAGCAAGTTATTAGATTTAAAAGATAAAGAAAATTTGGTATTCGAATCAAAATCTCAGGTCAACTACAGGAGAAAAACAATCAGGCTGGCCACGAACTTTTCCACATCAACACTCCATTCTCGCAGTAGGAGAGCAACGTTTACAAATACATTAAGAAAGTACAGTCATATCTAAGAATTTTACAGCTAGTCAATATAAACATATAGAAAATAGAAAACAGTTTAGAACATGAAATAACTCAGAGAACATAGTTTCCATGAGCTCTTTTGGAAGAAACTATAGGAAGACAAACTTCAGCCAGCAAAGAGATTAATGGAAAATCATGGCAGAAAGACTGGTGGTACGGATTAACTCTGTTTAACTGTGGGACTAAAACTAAAACAAATTTGGGTTATAATCCCAACAAGGTAGAGAACGGGATCAGAATATGCCACCCGAAAATATATCACTATGGCATAAGGATTATTTTGAGTTGAAGGCAATTAAGAAGCAGAAAACGCAGAAAGAGCTCACTGCTCTCCTTCCGTATGCTTAAAAGCAAGACATAAATTTCCCTTTGTGAACGTCTTCCCCCTCCTCTCTCTCATACCAGGAGGAAGAAAAACAACTGTCATCACTGGAGACAAAAAGCTGGCACCGAGATGGGTCTGCACAAACAAACTTTACTAAAGTACCCCTAGTCTTCCACCATTAGTTTCCCCATACATTTGCTTTTCCACAATTTACTGCCCCTAGGAACCCAAACCTCTTTTTCTTTGTGTTGTCACTTCTCTACAAATTTATCACCCTTTGCTAAGACAGTATATAAGCCCCAAATTCTAACTACCCCTTTGAATTACTCATCACTGAGTTCTCCTGTGTGTATGCACTCTGCATGTGTAAATAAACTCTGTTTTTCCCTCTAGTTAATCTGTCTTTTGTCAGTTTAATTTGCAAGGCCCAGCTACTGAACCTAATGGGTAGAGGAAAGGTTTTATGTCTCCTCCACCATTCTAATGACTTAACTAGCAAAAGCTGGGAGGGGAAGGGGAAAATGGTGAAAGATAAAATAAACACATTGATTTTCTCATATTTTAGAGTTGGGAGGTCAAAAGACAAAACTTGAAACTTATAAATCAAGTAACAGAGAGATATGTATGTGTAAAGATATAAAGATAAGCACTATGACAAATAACATAATCCACTTCAGCAGAGACTGCCAATTCTCTTCCTTGGTTTTTTAGCTCAGCACATGGCCTCTAGGAATTAAGACTTTATTTCCAAGCCTCCGTTGACAATAAGTTGTTTGTGCAACTTTACAGAAGCTCCTTATAGGAGGAAGGATCTCTCTTCCCCATCACCTTCTCACTGTATTTTGGAATGAAGAAGTAATCGCCAGAGCTCCAGTAGCTTTCTCGGACTATGGAATCAGGTTAGACTGAAAAAATCTGAAAAAAATTGTCACTGAAAAATTTGTGACAAAGTAATATGAAGAAAAAGCCTGGGTCCCTGACATTGGTAGGTACCGAACGCCAGCCCTCGAATGACTACCTCCTGATTTCTTGAATAGGAGAGAGAAATACATTTCTACGTTCTTTTAGCTCCTTAGTGGTTGGCATTTTGTGGTTTTCCCTGATTTGCACCAAATCTAATCCTAATTAATTTAAACAATATGAGGATAGCTTTAAAATGATACTGCGTGCACAAAAAGAAGATCTGAACACATGGAAAGGTATATCAAGTTCTTGAAAAGGAAGACAGAACATTATATAGACATCAATTCTACTTAACACAATCACAACAAAAGTACCAAAGAATGTTTTACGAACTAGACAAGCCAACTTTAAATTTCAAATAGAAAAATAAACAAGAAAGACTGCTGGGAAAATTGTGTAAAATGAAAGTCTTAAAGTAAGGACGTGTGTGCGTGTGTGTGTGCGCCTGTGTATTTTGTTTGTTTGATTTTGTTTTAAACTATAATAATTAAAATAATGTGGTTCTACAGCATATAGAAATCCTAGAAATAAATCTAAGTAGATATAGGAATTTAGTAAATGATACAGGTGGTATTTCAAATCAATAAAAAAGATAGATTATTCAACACATGCAGCTGTGTAATCATCTGGATCCCCATCCCACACATTTCATCAAAATATATTCTATATGGATCAAATATTTTCACATAAAAAGTGAAACCATAAAAGTATTAAAGAAAATATGGGTAAAAAAATTTCTTAAATATTCTCATATGGGGGAAGATCTTTCTAAATAGGACACAAAATCTGAAGCCATAAAAACTTTGTAAAGACTACACAAAAATAAAAAATTGGGGAAAAAACACCCATAAGTATTAAAAAGACACACAGACTAGGGGGAAAAATTCTCAACTCATATCACAAAGGGCTGATTTTCTTAAAAGAATTTTTAATTATTTTAAGAATTAATTAATGAATTCTTTTAAGAATTTCTCTTGATTTATAACAAAAAGCCCATCAAGAAAAGTAAATATATGTTGAGTCTTAAGCATATAGAACACTAAACATAAAAAGATGGTCAAGCTCATTCATTACAAAGAATGCAAAGTAAAACTACACTATGATATCCTTTTCATCTATCTATTTGACAAAGGTAAAATACTTCGGTAACACATTGATGGTTATTAAGGAGGAAATGGACCCCCTCATACATTTGTTGTGAGAACATAAATTGATACAAGCTCCATCAAAATCAGTTTGATAATAGCTAAAAAATCAAAATGCAGATATACCTTAATCAGACAATTTTGTAGATCTGCACGTTTCAAATGTCATGTATATAAATGCCATGCACCTTATATATCTGTAATTGCCTGTAATAGCTAACTATTGGAAATATCCTCTACTTCCATCAATAAAAGACTAATAAAGAATACAACCACATAATGGAATATAATGTAACCATTTAAAAGCAAGGCTTTGACAATCGGTGAGCCCAGCAATTTTGCAGAATTTGCTGCTTCCAAGAAAATTGTATGAAGAAGAGGATTATACCCACTAACTGATGTCATCATACATTATAAATTCCTTGGTCTCTTCTTGTGATCTTGTACACCTCATAAATCTAAAGATTTTATAGTCAAAATGATCAACCAGATGGAAAATAAAGGACTACAACCTCTTGTGAGTTGGAGAATAGTGTAAAATGTCATTATCTAATATGAAAATGCATAAGATATTTTAAAGTAGTACTGATGAAACAGTAGAGCCTAAGTATCCACTTGAAAAAGGGATTATCTGGAGAAACGTAATAGGTTTTCACACCGTGAGAGCATTATTTTCCTAATGTACCATATCTCCCACTGAGTTCTCCAGCTCAAGGCCTATGTAAGTGCTCTTTGGAAACTGTGGCAACATTTTGCTTTCAACATCGCAAAGGAACTCTTCTGCAACCAAAAACAAAAAAAAAAAAGGAAGGACTTGGACTCTGATTTCTGAAGTCCCCTCCAACTAATGTCCTATTTTCTCTGTTCCGTTCTCTCCTCACAGTAGATCCAAAGAATAGAATTCCACTCACTATTCACACACACACACGAACAGAGACATATATGGAATTCCGTACAGATAAAGACATATGTCTAATGGATGCTTACCTGATAACGTGTTGGCTGATTGAGAATGCTGTTAAAACTGTGTGATTCAAAAACTCTTGAGTTAGACTGAGTGAAGAGGTTTAACTAGGAAAAAATACAATTAACCTAGTAAATTAGAATACATTCATTTGGAAATCAAAAATATAGTCTACTTTATTCTCCTTGATAACATTTTTGGAGTCAACATTTCTGAGAAATATTTTGTGGCAGTTGAATTTTATAAGTGATTTCATGTGTTTCCAAAGGTAAAAATTAATGTGAACATGCTTACATTTATCAAAATCTTGGCAAGACACACTGTAATGGAACTGTTTAATTGAAAAAATATTTTTAAAACTTGGCTCGTTCTAAACATAATTGCTCCTGGGGACCTTGTATACTTTATCAAACGTATGCATGGCATCTAGAAGCAAAGTTGCATAGAAGCAACTCCGCTCCTGAGCCCACGTTCCTCTCCTACACTTGAACAGAAATACACTACAAGGTGGGAGAGTATCATTTGGTATTTTGTAGCCCTAAAATATGAGCCAAAATAAGACATCTTCCTAAGTATCTTGGCCTTATACTGAGTGAGGTTTACAACGTTGGAGAAAACTAGGCTAGAGAATTTGGTTTTCTTTTCTTTTCTCTTTCTTTTTAAGGTTTGACTTTTGAGTGGGTAGGAAGAGAAAACACGAGGAACGCACCATTACTGTGTACTCTTCACATATGTGAGCAGGGTCTGCCTCTTATTCGTGGGCAAGCTGCTACGTATAAGGTGAGGTTCAAAGGCAGGTTCCCCCTATCCAAAAATACAGATCCGCCTCACCACCTGAATTCTCCCACCATCCTTAACTCACGAAGGTGCAGGATGCTAGGGAGGAAGGAAGTGGCTCTGATAGGCAAGGACACTCCTAACTTTGTTCTTTTACAATTGTGTCAGGAAAAACCCTTGGCCAACAAAGTTAATTCTCCTGTTTGCCATTGGAGGTCAGTATCTGACTGTTGACCAAGGTTAGCTGTCTAGATTAACGCAAAAGACCTCCTGAGGCTCCTTTCTTTCTTCTAAAAAGGAAAAAAGAACATAATTTCTCTAAATTTTTACTAAATTCAGTACACAGAGAGTATCTATGAATAGATCAAAGGGATTTAAACAGCTCCGTGCACAATTTAAAAATAAAATCAAAATGGCAGTTTTTAACCAGTAAGGGGAGACTGGGAAGCTAAGAATCATGGCTCCTGAGAGATCAGCCTTCCTTTCTATTTCTAGCAACCTCTCTGAGCAAAACTATTCTTCCCGCCAATGGTGCAATACAGACAGGCGAGGACACCCTAAATGGGGCACAGCGCTCCCCTCGCATTCCTGTGCACAAGCTGCGCTTCCTTCGCATGGGTCTAGGTAGCCACAAGCCACCACAAGGCGCTCTTCTCAACGAGACTGTTAGCGTTCCCCCTTCCAGCTTATGACTATTGGGAATAGAGTCAGTGACATCAGTTGCCTACACAAAGAAAACTTTAAGGTGTAAAGCGCAAGAGCTGTGAGTTCTCATGCTTGACAGGCTTCTTTTTTAAATAATAAAGCTTCAGTTAATAAATCTCCAGAGAAACAAAGTGACTTCAGAACAAAGTCTATTTCAGCAGTAGCAGGAGTTGCCCAGGGTGGCAATTGGAGCCTGGCCCCTTTAAGAGACCAGCTGCCCCCAAAGCTGAAGGTACAGCCCTGGGGAAGAAGCAGGGCAGTAACCAAGCCAGAGCCACAGCCGCTCTGGAGCAGGAGGCAGCCAGGTGCAGTAGAAGGAGCTGGCATCTCGTACTGGAAAACTCAAATTTGCACCTACTTCACCCTGGCTAGCTCCTATGACTCTGCATAAGTGAGTTATTTTAATGGTTTCAGTTGTCTTATCTATAAAATGGGAATAACGATATTACCTACCTCACAGTGTTGCATGAGGTTCAAGTGTACAGCAAAGCACTTTGAAAACTGTGAATGAGGAAGGGCACTGATATTTGTTGAGGCTGGAACTTTGTACATCTCATATCATCCTCATAATAACCCTACGAAGTTTTCTCTCTCTCAGATGAGACAATTAAGGCTTAGGGTGATGAAGAGATTCATCCATTTTACTTGCTAACAAGCCATAAGCACCAGAACTCCAGTCCAGGTCTAACACCAAGGCTGTCTTCCTCACATTACTCTGCTTCTCACTGTCTACATAGGAGGTATTATTTGAAATCATGGGATGTCACAGCCAATCACTGCCTTGCAACCTAATAGCCTTAAGAGCCCACATCCAGGTCAAACAAAAAAAACGTTTAAAGGGCGACCTTCTTAGAGAATAAGATGCCAGGGTATTACAAATCTCGGAAACACACATCTATTTAAAAAAGTGAGAAATTAAATTGCACTAATTCAGCCTTTTTTCCCAGCTTCAACTGAGAAAAAATATTTACCTCTGCTCAGGAAGGCCTGAACCTAAAGGAAATAACATTGCAATCTTGTGGGCTCCCAGGGCATTACAGCTACGGACCATTTTTGCAACTTTAGGTAGCAATTATATTTTAACTCCACAAATTTGCTCCTTTCTGCCTCGCTCCCTATTATCTGAAGTTCTTCTCATATCATTCTGTCTCCCATACCAATTCTATCTCTGAAAATTAAGTTCATGATAATAAAGTGCTATCATGAAACTCATCTTTGTTAAAATCAAAGTATGACTCAACAGGGACAGCTCAAGGACAATCTATTCTTGATTATTTATAAAACAGGTATTTATGGTTAATATTTGAGGATGCTCTTAGACCTGTATTGATTTTATGATATTAAATGAAAATAGATTATTTAGCCCAATAAAGGGTTTCTACAAATAAAAAGAATATGATAGCGGTGAACTATACGCACCACCAGGAGGAAAACGTGAGGTAAAAACTATTTAACTTCAGAGTAACAGTTGAGAAGCATGGAACACAAAAAAATGGAGTGTTTTCTAACAACAACTTTTCTTTTTACTTTTAACAAGATAAAGAAGCTCTTTTGTTTATTTATTTTTAATCTGGTAGTTTACATGAAATTCTAACCAAAAGCAAGGTACAGACTAAGTGACTTCTTGAAACATTATGAAGATATAAAGTATTAGTCTATGAAAGATTATGGAATGGACAGTTACTTTCAACATCTTCTAAGTTCACGCATAAAAATTATTGAACAAACATGGAAAGACAAGGAGAAAGACAAAACATTTATCTTAAGGTCTTGGTAAGGTCTCGATACCTACCCTGGACTTTGAGTTACCCATTCCCATTTCTATATCCTTCTGTAGCCTTCTCCGTCTGCATTTGGAAAAGTTAATGATCCGCATGATGAAATAAACAAATGACTTGGGACTAGGAACTAGACTGAAGGGTGGAGGTAACGTTTTTCCGTCATCAAAATAAGATAACCAAAGTTTCGAACGCGCAAACTTCCATTCTACATCACTGTCGTCCTGTGTCACAAAAACAGAGAAGAAATAACAACTCATTTTTAAAACTTAATATTCTAATAAGTGATTCCAGTAGGGTCTTACAATGAACCTAAATTATGCTTTTGAAATATGTAAGTGACTTATATATACTTATCTGCAAATAATCTCTGTTGGCATACATAATATTTAGAGTATCACTTTTATGATATTCATTTTTTAAATTTTTTTCTTCCATATGCCTCTATCTGTACCCACTGAAATTTAAGCAGCATTTCCTGTCCCCCATCCAAAAACAAAGCAAAAACACAAGAAGAATTCAGGGTCAAGGAAGGATGAAAAGATTAATGCCTCCCTCCCTCCCCGCCCTGGCCAATGCTGCGTATTCAACAATAGCTCCCCACTCTCTGCCACCCTCCCTCCTCAACTAGACCCATCCAAGCCAATTGTAGATATAGCATATTATACTCCAAGGGCAAAGGAAAAAAAACAGCACTCAGATAAACTGCACTTTGGAGTTTATGTGTCTGCCATATGTCCTCAAATGTCACATAAGGGCTTCAGTAGCCTATTCCTGTCTTCTCTCTTTTTTATCCTCAGTGCTGCCCCATTGTGATGGGCATAACAATCCTAACTGGTAGAAGGGATGCAGAGAAGAAATGAAGAGGAGGGGTCCGTAGTTGGAGGAAGTTGGCTCACTCATTTCACACTGCCCAGACTGCCATTTATATACCCAAGCAGGTGTTCAGAGAACCACATCTGTCATTTCTGCAGGACATACCTTTTGCTTTGAGAACACTATCTTATATGTTTCTAAAACACACATAGAGATTCAGTGGACTTAAGAAACAGCAAAGCACTAAAAAGATACTGAGCTCTAAACTGGAGGATGTAAGAAAACATGTACGACGATGAGGGAAGACACCAAACCAAGCCCGATCTGAAACAAAACGTGAAGTGATTTCTAGAATACCAAAAATTCTGACTGGATAAAGAACATCATCAATGTTTGCCAGACGTGTAGTGATTCCTCCACCAGAATCTTTCAGATGGTTGGCTGGCTCACCTAGGAGAGAATAACTTTCCCATGGCCAATACTTCTTCCAGCCACAAACTTCAAAACTTTGGAAATACAACCTGAGAGAAGGCAGAGTGATGGTCAATTCATGGGGACCCCTGCTGTGCTCCTGGAAGACACTGGAAGGTATATGCCCATCTATCCAACTGGAAAACAGAAAGGCCATGGCTCTCTCTGCCTGGGTGTAAGCCTCTTTGTTCACATGAGCTGAGCTGCTCCATAGGGCACGAAAGCACATCAGTATGCTATTACAGTGTACAAGGATAGACAGCATGGACAGAAAACAGATTTACCTCAATTTCTTGATATGAACTATTGATCATAGCAATTAGCATGTTGAGTAAAACGACCACCATAGTTACATTGTATATTCCATAAAGAACATATCCGATATTCTCTATGAATTTGTGATCATATTTGAGCACAACAGAAGTCACTTCAGACAAGCCAAATATTGACCAAAACAAAGTCTTGAAACTTTCTTCTACACTGTTGAAAGAACAAGGTATACAATAAATAAACAGTTTTCATATTAAAAAGTCAAAAGTAAAAACACCTTAGGGTGTGAATATTGTACAGATGTAAAATTCCATCATAAAACATCATCATCATAAACCCCCAGAGTAGAATTATTTTACTATAATATTCAATAGAAATTATTTTCTCAGACTTTCAGGAACTGGTGATTAAATGGCACCAATTCCCAGCTTTTCTGTAAGTTATCATCAAGTGAAATTCTCTGAAATCAGCAGGAGAAAGCTGAAGTCATGCCATAATACCATCCCTTTCTCCTAGAAGGGTGGAAGTTTAGGGTCTGATTTTGTAGGTGGTTAGAAATATGAATCAGGTGTTCTGGCATAGAACAAGGGTGGAGTTAAAATTATCTACCTATTTCAAAAAAAGTAAGTACAAACATATTCCTTGCAGCCCTGCAGTAGGGAATAATAAAAACCACCTAAATGACCATCAATAGGGGAGTGGGCAAGTAATTCTGGTACATCCATATAATGGAATGCGATGCAGCCACCAGGGTAAAAATAAGACAGATCTATCTTCCTGTTTATATAAAATGCTATTCAAGATACGGTATTAAGTGAAAAAATAAGATATAGCAAATGTGAAATAGTCTACCATTTAAATATAAAAAGAGGGGTATACAAATATTTATATTCTTGTTTATGCAAAAAAATCTCTCTTAAAGTAACCAAAAGAAGCCATTGCGTCTGGGAACAAGGGAGAACTAAGAGACTGGGTCCACGGGGGAAGAGGGAACGGGCTTTGCTGCAGACACCTCTCTGTGTGAATGTTTTTGGTACATGAATATATTACCTACCTAAAAGTTACACTTAACTGGAAATGAAGAGGAGGCAACAGAATGAAAGATTCCTGTTCTTTTCTCTTAATTTATATAAACTGCTTCCTGATTTTTCCATCACAGTAATGAGCACTTAGGCCCTCACCAGACGAATTACCTACTTTTATCCCTTAAATGAACTTTGTCAACCAAATCTGGCTGGTTTTGTCATATAGTCAAGTTGGCATCACTGATCAGTGAACTGTAAGAATAATCCTTAAATTAAACAATTACACATGCAGACTTCCATTACAAAGGACGGTTCAAAAGTAAGTCCTTTTTCCAAAGAACAGTACTTTTTTTGATTTATTATAACTAACTCTAAATAATAATCTATAGATTTGTAGGTTTTAATACTAGTGTGTTTATTAATTAATTCATTCACCAAATATTGATGGAATACCTGTTATTTTAGACCCCAGGGCTAGAGGGTTGAATAGAGAGGTTCCCATTCCTATGGAATTACTGTCTATTATGAAACATTAATTGTATGATGTTATAGGACAGATGGTAAAAGGAGAATAAGAAAAACTACCACCTTTTTGTTCCTGCCATAACTTAACCATATCACAAAATTCTCCAACTCCTTTCTCTTACTCCTTTGCAAACCTTCCACCCCTGACTTCGTTCTGTTTGACTCTGTAAGGAGTGGAGAATCTATGCGTGGGGAGAGGAAGTAACAAAATGGAGGGGACACCGGCAGGGCCTGAGCTCCTACCGTGGGCATGAGGCTTTATAAAAATTACCTTACATAATCCTCACAACGACCTGATTTAAACCTTATTGCGCTTATTTTAAAAATAAGGAAACTAACACTGAGAAATGTTAAGTAACTTAAACCAAGGCCACAGTTAGAAAACAGCAGACTGCATTCCCATCCAGGTGTGCCTGATTTTCGAGCCTATGTTCTTTCCACTATATCATGTTGCCAATCCTCATACAACATAGTGAAGAAAAGGGAATGTATAAAATGAGTTCAAAGGACAAAGGGGGCATGGATGGCACTGTGTGCAGGATCTCTCTGTCCTTCCCCACTGGGTTCACGCAGATTTGTTCTCTTTATTACAATAGAGTTTGTTTCAGTTGTCTTTCACCCCTAAGACCCACTCTATATTAACTACTTGAAAGAATTCATTTCAAAACAATTTAGATGCCTGGAAGGGCTTGTTATTCTATTTTAGTCTACGGGGACCTTACTGAAGGTCTAGTTTGTTTCCAGCGGTGACATCACAGGGTACAAAGGGAAGCAGGGAGGGTTTATGATCTCCCCACCTGGAAGGACTACAGTGCAGAGGGAGGGCCCACCTCCATGACAACTAAGCACCAATGAGGATCTCACATTCTGGATGTTTCCATGCTGAGGGACTTTAAAAGGACAACAACCAAGGAAGCTAAATCAAGGAAGATCTCACGGGGAAGGTGAGTCCCCAGCACAGAAGGACCAAAGGAAGGAAGGGGTCCTACCATTACAGTGGGCTGTACAACATTTAGCTAAGATTTCTTTTGACTCAAATCCCTATACTGATTAATGATACATTAAAATAAAAGCTGATGCTTCTTTTTTGAAATAGTAGTAATGCCTATAAAATGATGAAACTAAATTTAATGTCATGCATAATGTAAGAGAAATCCAATTATTAAAAATTTATTATCCAATTCTCTTAAAATAGCCAGTTTTGTCTAGGATTTTTCCAAATTCTGATCCATTCTCTGGTTGAATGCTCACTAAGCTCAAAGAAATGAACCTTTGGAGCAAAGTAATCACACCCAAGCACTAACTGTTTTTTGTTTGCTTGTTTTGTTAGGAAGATTTGCCCTGAGCTAACATCCATTTCCAATCCATCTTCCTCTATTTTGTGTGTGGGACGCCTCCACAGCATGGCTGATGAGGAGAGTAGGTCCACACTGGGGATCTGGGCCTGTGAACCTGGGCCACCAAAGCAGAGCACACAGAACTTTAACCACTCGGCCATGGGGCCAGCCCCAAGTATTAACTGTTTTTAATGACTTCTTTTTTCTCTTAAAAACATCCTTATTACAATCATTGAAATTTTCTTCATCATGCCTTTTTTATAAGATGTTTTACTTACGTGGTAAAAGCAGCATTTACTTTAGCCCCAAGGTAATAAGAATAAAGTATGAACATGCCAATCATAAAGGCAAGAAACACCATAATAAAGAGGACCATGAACTTGAATATGTCCTTCACTGTCCTTCCAAGAGAGATCTGTAAGGGGCCAAAGCTCTCATTCGCAGGGAGGATGTACGCGATTCGAGAGAAGCTGAGCACAACGGCTATGGCATAGAGGCCTTCAGATATGATCTGAGGGTCGGAAGGGAGCCATTTATCTCTGGCTAGAAAAAAAGGGAAAAAAAGATTTAAAATGGAGCTTTCTATTCATTGCTAACCATGCAAAATAAATACCTTAAATAGGATCTATCCTACAGTTTGGTGGCTATTATCTCAGTTGAAATTACTTTAGACGTAACTGTCTAGGCACTATTTTTCATGATAAATCAGAAATAGATGAATTCTACATTCACATGGATTATTTTAATGGAGGAAACATTATTATAAAGATACTAAGCTGACTTTGCTGACTTCACATTGAATAGAAACAGGATAAAGTACAAAAGATTAAGAAAGAGGGAAAACACTTCATTAGACACAGACTGTGTCCAGGATGACAAAACAACAGACTTGACTGATTTGTCCCTTCAGTTACCAGATTAATTGACCAGCTATTTTGTCATCCTATAGGCTCAGTTGGCACAAAACTTCTTTTCCCACATTTCATGGGGAAATTAGTTCATCTCACAGTTTATGCAACTAAAATGTCCTATTATGAGAAGGAAGAATGTCACTGAATAACAATGGTGCTGTCAATGTGATATCTGAGCAATATAATGTGATCCTGGAAAATGTAAAATGCTACTGAGGTACAAAAATTTTGGATATAGATTCTGAATGAGGACGCTCAATACCCCTTTCAAGGTCACTCAGTAAGTTCACAGCATACTATTAGGTACTCATCTCCCTGGAGGGTCAACGACACACTACGTGGTTAACCTTTTGCGAAGTCGGTCACTCCCGGAAGAATGGAGGCATTGCACATATTTGCAACAACAATAAAATTAACATTTATGGAATGTTTAATATGTACCAGGCACTGTGCTTTCAATGACCCTATGGATTTCATGTTATTATTATCCTCTTTTTAAAGCAATCAAGACTTAGAAAGGTTAAAAACCTGACCAAAATCATACACATAATAAGGAGTGAAGCCTGAATTCACAAATTTCCCTCCAGATGATAGTCATTAGACACATGTGAATAAATTTAAATAGTTACTGAAATAGTCAAGGTATATACATTGAAATAGTCAAGATTATATTACACAGTCAAGATAGATATATATTATATATATTACAAAGATATATATTACACAAGATACATATTGTAGCTAATTCTTTAATTATAAATGGTAATCATTTGCTCATTTGATCTGGTCTCCTTGGTATATAGAAATCTTTGCTTGCTGACAATAAGAGATAATGCGTTTAAATTTCACAATGTGTGAAATGTACATCTTAATTTTAGAGCAGGCACCCAGGCTTCTTCAATAATGTTAACACGCTGCTTGTACTTATCACAGTGTAAGCCTTAATTGTACTTATCAGGAGTTATTCTTCATAATCAGAACACATTTAAACTCTGTGCCTGAGTTTCCTTATCTATAAAATGAGGATTAGACAATAATTTCTAAAGTCTTTGCCGTATTTAAGATTTTGTAACTATATGAAAATTTGCTAATTGTGGCTCCCCAGCTTGGCTTCAAGGGAAGGGAGGCTAACATTGCTGAACATCAGTTTGTGCTGGGCAAGTATCCTTGCACACTGGATGTCAGCTGGGGTCTCCCTGCTCTTTATGATATAGAGAAGTTTGGCATGAATTCCATTCTGTGTCATGTTGAGGAGGAGCACAAATCCTCCCTGGGTTTTTTTTTTTTTTTTGCTGAGGAAGATTCGCCATGAGCTAACATCCACTGCCATTCTTCCTCTTTTTCTATGTAAGCCGCCACAACAGCATGGCCACCGACAGACGAGTAGGGTAGGTCTGTGCCTGGGAAGTGAACCCGGGCTGCCAAAGTCAAGAGTGCCAAACTTAACCTCCATGCCACCAGGGCTGGCCTTCCTCTCCAGTATTTCTACAAGTTTTCCAGAGTCTACCCTCTCATGGTCACTTTAGCTCCTACTTCCTGCCTCTGCTGAATTTTTCTTCACTTCACCTGTACAGCAGTTTAGCACCATCTATTATTTTATCTCCTCCAGTCCATGTTCTCAGGGACTCATCTTCCTCATCAAGCAGTGTATCAAGTTATTTTTTACCCTAATTAAAACAATTTCATGTCCTACGCATGTAAAAGAGTAATGAAGTTGTTAGGCTTAAAGGTAATATTCTCCCACCTTGCAACATCTTCTTTTTATAGATTGCAAACTAAGGCAGAGAGAAGTAAATTAACTTGAACAAAGTCATACAGCAAGGGAGAGTCATAGCCTTGAGACAAACGCAGTTTTCATGCATTCTCCACTGTCCACACACATTCAAAACATGCCTCCTACTAAATATTTCGTTCCAAAATGTGGTTCCAACACCCTTCCCCAAACATAAGAGAACCCTGCAGCTAGAACTTACCATAAGTGAAATACTGTATCTCTGGTGGAAGAGTAACTTCACTGAGGTCGCTCTCTTGGACGTAACTGTCCACATACTGTTGCGCTTTCGTTGCCTGAAGGAAAGCTAAGAATCTGGCCGTGAAAGCAGCAATGAAGATGGAGAGCATCCCAAAGTCTAGCACATTCCACAACTGCAAAATGTATTCCCTAGGTCCTTCCAGCCAGAGCTCTTTACACTCAGACCACATCATTCCTGTCACAACACACACAGAGGGTATAGGTTAGATTTTACAGCTTAGATCAGAAGCTATTATTTTGTCCACCATCAGGCCCCACCTCTAAAACGCCCCAGATGTGAAGCACTGTACTAGACACCATAAAGCACCGAACGACTGGGCAGCTCACTGAGGCCCTGGGCAGAGTTAAATGGAAGGAGAAGCTTCGACTAAAGGAACAATTCACGCCACCAAGTTAGATTTTGGAGAAAGACAGTTCTCCACGTGGCACCGGAAACGGTGCTGCTCATATGGTGGGGGGGGGCGGGGCAGGAAGGGGGAGAGGAAATAAGAAAGGAAGGCTCTTCAAGTCAAACAATTTGGCCCCATGAAACTTTGGGAGGAGAGGAGAAAACTCATCTTTATAAAACCACAATGGTTAAGGATCAAACCATAGTGATTATCAGAGAAATAAGCCCCTAAATGAGAAACTTACTGTATAGTTTTAACAAGAACGCTTTCCAAATTATCCAGGAATGCTTACATCCTGTCCCCTACCCTCTGTCCTCATTTCAGCTTCCTGCTGGGGAGGTGAGGAATATCATTGGAAAAAGAAGAAACCCTTAAACAGTATGCCCTAGGAAATTATGAAGAAACTTAAAGCAGAAAATGCCATTCTGGGAGAAAAGGATAAAATATTCCAATTTCACAACTTGTCCTGACTATATAAGGGGAAAATATTATGGAATTTTACAAAGAAATGTAACAGCTCAAAATAAAATTCATAAAATAATTACTTGACCCAGGTTGAGGTCATAGGAGTGAACCAACCTATTAATTCAGGAACTGAGAAGATACCAAGAAACACGCCGGGTAACATAGAAGAATATACAAAAATGACTTTGAATTAGTAATCAATAGATAAACTGGTTCCACTCTTCATATTTTTTTCTCACATCGCTTAAAATTTTCACTTTAACACAGCTATTCAAAATGGGCTATTGTGAGGTGAAGTAAGAAACATTCTGAAAATTGAAACCCTCCTAGAAAACCTTTAGAACTAAAGCAATAAAACATTCTTTAATCCGTTAATAGCCACTGGGTTATTCCACAAGTATTTCAATTAAATATTTGATCATCACAGTGAGTCACATTAAAAAACTTATATTTTATTCAAGAACTGAAGTTAGATTTCTGAAACACAGTATATTTATAATTAGGCTCATGTTACCCATAAAAATTTTTATTTAGTGTTAAGGAATACCTTTTAGCATTATCAAGCTGTTAAATTATTCAATTATTTTTCTATTATGCTTATCTTACAACAGTAATGTTGTCACCATATAATGTACAATAACATTTTAAATAGAAAATGACAATAATTATATGGATATAATTTTTGATAGACATTAGAATACTTAAAATAAAAGGCTTACCAAGAACCCAGACCATAATTAGCATTTCGGTCCACGTGAACTGGGTGGTTTTGACCCTGAAGATCTGTTTGGGATAGTCAATGACAGTGATATTTGGCAGCGTGGTGATGCCTTCGAATCTGTCTGAGGCGTTGAACACAAGCAGGCCCAGGAAGATGATGAAAGAGGCAGCATGTGCCACAAACTTCATAAAAGGGCTTCGCAGAATTTTCCCCAGCTGTAATAAGACAGAAAAAAAGGGAAACTTTTATTTTAGAAAATCTAGCTTCCACTTATGAAAATTACTATACAGGTTAAAAAGAAAAAAGAGATGAAATGAAAACACTTTCAAAATTCGGCTTCTGTTTCTGAAGAGCTATACATTGTAAAAATTACTCCTTCTAAGGGATGCTTCTTCCAAGAATAATTTAAGGAATCTTCACACTTCATTGTTTCTAGATATCCAATTTGTCTTAGGATATACTGCATTCACAGATGCATTTCTGGAAATCACAAAGCATATACTAGTTACTATTATTTTTACATGAAAGACTATGCAATGTTAAAGCTTTTAGAGTCTAGAAAAAGAAACTCCAAATTTGTAATGTGTAACTGTTTATTGCTTTATTATTGAAATGTTATGATGAGTTTGCAGACTCATTCATTTATAATCGAAATGTTATAATGTGTTTGTAGCATATTGCAAACTCTCTGAAGATTAAAAAAAATACTACTACAGAAGTATAGGTCTCACTTCTAAATGTTCCAAAATCAAGTTGTACTTTGTATGATATAAAAAAGGCAGAAAATATTATAATCAAGATAAATATTTTGTTACTATCCCAATAAGAAGAGAGAGACATACACAATAATTAGAACCTCTAAGTAGGTTAACTTAACTAAAAATCATCCCTGAGTTTGGAAAATCATGTAATTAGTACAAAAGCATTTCTAAAGTTCAGTTTATAATTATTTTGAGGTAACTCCTTTAAAATCCCATGTGATATAATGTCCTTGAAAGCCCCATGTTCTAGTAGAAATGAAAAACAACTCCTCCTGTCTCCAGGGTCTCTGTAGTCCAAGAATTAGGTACGTTTGGTAGATTTGTCAAATAAGTTCTCTATTCTACATACTCAGAGCCTACTTTCAAACTCAGTCTGACCTTAAAAAGTACCAAGGTTCCCATTTAAAAGACCATAACTTCAAACAAATGCTTTTGTATGTATCCAGAAACTTAATTTGATATCAACAAATAACCAAAGAATGTCAAACATTTCTGGGATTAAACATGAATGCACACAGACAAATGTCACATTTTCCATAATAGACACAGAAAAATAAACAACACATTTACATATCACCATGCTGTTCTGCAGCTGCAAAGAGGGCACATTCGGGGAAGCACGTAGTGATTCGTGGGAGGTGCCAAGTCTGTTTCTCCAAGAGGCTGATTTTTTAAAACTTTAAATAACATGAAAAGAAAACAGCATGCCCATCTTAAAAATGAGACACAGGGGCCAGCCCAGTGGTGCAGCGGTTAAGTTCGCACATTCCGCTTTGGTGGCCCGGGGTTTGCCGGTTCGGATCCCAGGTGCAGACCTATGCATCACTTGGCAAGCCATGCTGTGGTAGGCATCCCACATATAAAGTGGAGAAAGATGGGCACGGATGTTAGCTCAGGGCCAGTCTTCCTCAGCAAAGAGAGGAAGATTGGCAGCGGATGTTACCTCATGGCTAATCTTCCTCAAAAAAAAAAAAAGCGATACGCATGGAGAATTCTTGTTATGTTGTCTTTTCACCATAGGCTAGGTGGTATATGGCATGTATAAATGTGGGCTCCAGAAACGATTCAGTTCCCTCTTTTCCCTTCTCTACCGGGCAGAGTTCATCACATCATTAGCTGAACTTTTACAAGTAAAGAGAAAAAAGAATGGACTTCAAGATGCCTACTTCAAACCCAAGGTAATGTGTTAAGTGACTAAGCTGCCCTAAGAGACAAACACTTAGGAACCTGGACTTTCTACTTCATTTCCCCCAGAAAGGGAAATTATTTGGGTGGAATGTGATTTTTGCTTTCATGCTGCTCTCTCATTATTTATAGTTTTGAGTCTTGAGTGTTTATGTATTTGAGGAATCTCAAGGTACTTTTCCATGATATATAACAAAAGAACTTAGCCGAGGCACCAAAATTGATCAAAATGACAAACCTTCTGCCTTAAATTGCATGGGCAGCTCAACAACAAAGCAAGATGGATGAAGAATATCACGCATATACGGTGCCTGCGGAGCAGGACTCCGCTGGGGAGACTGCTGAGCCGAGAGATGACGGATTTTCAGGGTCATTTCTAAGTGGCCTTGACTCATTTTGCTTGAAACTGCCTCTGATTTAAACAAAACCAGATTTGGGAATATAAAAACAGGATTAAAGGATCTCAGAACAGCTTCTTCTCCCTGGCAGTGCCCTTTATTAACCTAATACAGATTCTGCCAGCATGACTTGTATCCTTCCCACATCTCATTTAGAGGATGTCTTAGGCACAATTAAATTGACTCTACACAGGCAAGCTGAGAGAGGGATAAAGGTAGCGAACAAAATGATTGGAGCAAAACTAGATAAAAAATTTTAAAAATCCCCCAAACTCCAAATTCTACATTTTTTAGAATCTTCTGAAGGAAGAAAGGGCTACGGGAACCTGACATGCACTTTCTTGAAGACTTTGGAGAATACCACTGGTCGCAACCGTGCTTCATACACTCAGCCAGAGATCTCTTTGATAGGTTCAGATGAGTGCTTCATGCTCAGGTCAACTGCTTATGGCACCACCGCAGTAGGGCTGTTCCCCTTCCACAGGCTGGCCCGTCTACTTATTAAGCTATCAATAGAATTAGCACAAGTGCTCCTTCACTCAAGTAGCTTTTCCTCCTGTCTACCATGGGGATTTTATCTTAAAAGGCTAAGCTTATATGCCTGCAAATGTGATCTATCCCACTAGAACGAAATCCTGTTTTATCCCTTATTTGAATTGATCCAGTCATTAAAAAAGCAGAATTCATGGTCTTGAGTCAATTAACATTCAGGGGAAAACTGATAAGAGCCTTAAGTAGGAAGCTTTTCCCTTTTTCATCCCAAAAGGACACAGTACACCAACCACAGAGGAAATGGCTGTAGAAAGGCTTGTACCCTGCTGCAAGGTGCGATCCAGTAGCCGATGGCAAGAAACGGAAGGCCCAAGGCCACCACCAGCACAACCAGACACTTGATGGCGATGGTCTGTTCCCGAAGGCCAGAGAGGTTCTCGTACCAGATGGTCAGGAGCTGCTGCTGGCAGTTGGGATGAGCCACAAACTGTTGGCAGAGAGAAAGAGAGAGAGAGAGAGAGAGAGGTAGGTCACCTGGCCTCTATCGACAGTTCAACTACTGACTGTGTGTGTATCCTAAAGATATTTTCCCAGAATATAGGCACTGGAAGCCTCTGGTAATATTCTTTACCTTCCCTCCATTTTTCAAAACTGCTTCAGAACGAATAGAAAAACCAAAGTGGAAACAAGAGGGTAAAATTGATGTTGTCCTTAATCATAGTTCTTTCTGATTGAAACTCTTCCTAATTCACAGACTCCTCTCTGGAATCTGGGTGACATATGCTTTCCTTTGTAGAAATGTGTTCCATCTTGCTGTCTGCTGGCTTACTTGCATTCAATTCAAAATGGAAAAGAAAATAGCTATTTGGTTTATTGTAGACTATAGCTAAAAGAGAAATGTGTTATTATGTTTCATGTGCAACTCCTCAAAAGCTACATGTATGAAAAATATATACATGATATGTCCTATGTATACGTATGGACTACCACTGCAAATCTGCAGTCAATGAACCTGCAAATATTACGCTGGGTCCACACTTGCACTGCTTCCAGGAACTGGCATCAAATGTCACTTCCTCCCTGTTGCACTAATCTGTCCTCCTTTTTTGCTTCCTCCGTCACAGGTCAAAAAACCACAAATATTTATCTCCAGCAGTTCTTTTAAACTACAATTCTAATCAGGAAAAAATGAGCAAATCATACTTATTTCAGTGCTGTCATTTTGTTTTATTTTGCAGTTTGATTTTGCTAAGTTATCTGCCTGCGTCTATTTAGAAGGACAGGGATTTCCTTAAGCCCTGTCCTTATTCAGGTAGCAGAATGTATTTGTAGTGAGGCCCACGTAAAAAGGTCCCTACGCCAAAAGGTGCCCACGTGTAGCTGCATATGCCTTTCTTTGAATGCAGAGGCGCGCTTTGCCCAAACTTTGGAATTATTCAGAATCATTCACAAATCAACTACAAGTACAAATGCGTTTTTTTAAAAAGTGTTCAGGGGCTTGCCCGGTGGCGCAGAGGTTAAGTTTGCACATTCTGCTTCTCACTGGCCCGGGGTTCGCCCATTCAGATCCCGGGTGGGGACACGGCACCACTTGGCACGCCATGCTGTGGTAGGCATCCCACATATAAAGTAGAGGAAGATGGGCACAGATGTTAGCTCGGAGCTAATCTTCCTGAAAAAAGAGTGTTCAGCAACACAAAATCAAGGTATCACTGTCTTCGAAAAAACAATAAAAATAACAATGAACCTGTTAGGAAGTACCTGTGGAATGTTTCTGCAAACTCTGAGAGGCAAAGAAAGAAGCCGCAGTTCCCACTAGAAAAAGAGTTCATCTTTAATCAAGTTCTAGTTAACGACCCTAATGACTCTTAGTAACTCTAGGCAATTCCTCAAGTTATTTGGCTATTTATCAACAGCACACCTACAAGGAAATGAACAGGTTTCCACTCACTGGTGCCTAGTTTCCCATCAGCTCTTCTAATCAAAGAAAAAGAAAAAAGAAAAAGACAAGCTCATGTCCCAGGGTAGGCAGAAGAGGCACAATTCCCCCAAGTCCTCACTCTTGCCCCCAGTGTGCACCCGCCCTCTGGGAAGTCCACTGATGTCTGCTGTGACAGTTGCCACTGCAGCATGGTGCACAAAGAAGACTTGATGGCTCATAAGCAGAGGTGGAGAAGATGAGTTTACAAATATTAGATGTGAAATAGTTAACTCAATTTTTTCAATAACACAAACTGAAAGGATTTGGGAGATTTAAACTACTAAAAATAAAGAGCGCTAGCTTTTCTTGCTTGATGAGTTTAATGTGAAAAAGTGTATTTTATCTTGTAAGTTCCTTTCAATTCAGTTACAAAAATCCTAGGTCCTGAGGCTCACTGGTCATTGCTAGCTGCTAAGTGTATATTAGATCTTCTCTCCAAACTCAAGATTTTGCACTCTTCCAAAGTCCTGATTTTTGAAAACAGTATTTCAAGATCAGTGCAGTCGTTAATTGAATTTATGATGAAATATAATCAAGGCTGAAGGCTTCCTGGGGTCTATGCAACAGCTTCCTAGGATTCATGTTGAGGGCTCCTCCAAAATTCCACTTCTGCCTCTGTAGTGTATTGGATCATTTCTTTCCTGTTTCACTACTTCTGTGTTAAAAACCCTCCTGCCCTCTACAATTCCTAAATGTCTGTCTCCTTCATTCATTCATTCATTCACTCTTCAAAATGTAGTAAGCCCCTCCTGGAAGCCAGGCACTGTGTGAGGTATTTGGTACAAGAAGATGTAAATAGGAGCATCAGTGATGTATTAAGCGATAAGCAATCCCTGTTCCAAGGCACCCAGTAAACTCTCAATAAATGTGGGGAAAAAAAGCCATTATGATGGAGACTTGGACTCCACATGCTTGCCAGGATAAATAATCAGCATTTAAAATAGTCTTAACTTGAATGTTGGTCCAAATGTCTTGGTGTTTGGAGGATCTGCATTTGTGGGAAGTTAGATAGATGCAAATAAAAGGCAGTCCTGCAATTCCAGCCAGGCTCAGATGGGGAATGGTGCATTCAGGACCATCTACAGGTAGAGTATATGATGTCAACAAATCAGATACCACTTGGGAAGTCAACATGCACTTTTCACAGGACAAGGGTTTCTGCAAGACACAAAATCCTCCACGAAGTAAAGACACAGGTAGACATGTGTCCATATGAAACTGATGGACAAATTTCCTCTTTGTGAGTATCTAGCCTTTCTTTCTTAGCTTTAACTCTTGAGGAGAGAAATATTAACGTTGTTGTAGGGCTCCCTCTTCTTGCTCCTCCTCCTTGAGCTAATCTTTAAATTTGAAGATGTGCTTTATGGCATTAATTATATTGGATAAAGGTTACACAACCCTCAAAGACTTGATGGAAATCAATCTTTTCCATGTGGCATTATATAATGATCAATCTTTGACCCACTGCGACTTGTACAATACAGTGCACTCAATATATGTTAAATATAGTCATACGCTGCATAATGACATTTCAGTCAATTGTGGACCGCATATGATTATGGTCCCATAGGATTAATAGCATATAGCCTAGGTATGTAGTAGGCTATACCATCTAGGCTTGTGTAAGTACACTCTACGATGTTCTCACAAGGTTGCCTAACAAAACGTTTCTCAGAATGTATCCCCATTGTTAAGTGACGCATGACTGTACTAGCCAAAACTGTGATGTTTGCATTTTACTTCTTACACTTTAAAATTCAGCTTATCAGGTATATTTCCTGTATTACTAATTCTACCTTCTTCTTAACTGAGATAATAATACACCACCATATGGTATCTGTTGATTGCTTTTAATCCACGGAAAGAAACTACAAATAGATATTTTCCTCCAATGATTTAAAATCCTAATACACGTACACAAGGAACATTTAAAAACAGAAAATAAAACCAATACAATAGTAGCAAGTGAGGGAAAAAAGCTAATCCCTCCAGCAGATGAGTTTTGCTCTTTTCAATGACTTCAAAATAAGGCAGTGACCTTTATCTCTTAAAACTGTACCATGCAAAAAGTCTCCGTATGCTGCCACAGCAGTCATAACCAGCTGGATAGAAATTTGTATGCTGTTTCCTAACTTCAGTGGGCCAGCAAATTGAAATCATCGCAAAACTAATACCCTTATTTGAGGTTTTTTGATGTAAAGGGAGAATGCGTGACACATAAGAAAATCTCCATCTTTCAATGGAACAAAACTACTGCAGCAGTGACAGCAAACTTTCTTTTCCTGCCAAATGGCTAACATATTGTAAACTGAACCACCAATCAAGGCAGGTTATGGAAAACAATTAGATAATTTTCAACTTAAAAAAATTCACGCTACATTGTCTTTTTATCAAATCAGCCTTTACAAGAACTATCTTCATGAGAATGCTGCTGTTGTGCAAAAAATACGGTTGGAACTTTGTTTTTAATACATTGTTGGAGCCACGGATTATAGCATTTAAAAGAAAACATTCTCATGAATAAACCTAGATCATTCAACTTCTTTTTAAAGTTCCTTGAATTGTGAAATATAAACCAGAAACTTACATCGCACAAGTTTTTTGGATTTCGAATCCACTGAGTGCAAAACGTTCTGTTACATCTTGGTGCCTGAGCACAAACCTAGCCAAGAGGCTGCACAGTGCAGGACCCAGACCACAGCGGTCAGCACACGCACCCCAAAGTCCTGTAGTACATTTACCACTCTCTCATTGCATTGCTCCTTTTCTGGGCTTTCTCTACACACCTTCTGCATACATGGCGGATAATTTTATGCGTATATATTGCTGCACGTCTCTTTTCTCAATTTTTCTTTAGTTAAACCTAATCCCACTATGGCAGAAATAAGAGAGCAAGGAGGAAGAACTGAGGAAATGTTCTCCTCTTTCTCAAGAGCCTTGTTTTCCAGATTCCATGGTCTATCAAGTTCTAGTATCTTTTATCTCTGTCAAGGGCTTTCTTACAATAGACATAGCTCACTAGAAGTGGCAGAACTCTTGTTACTTCTACGGGGGGAGGGGACTTATGCTCATCCCCAAGTCACAGAGAAAGTAGAGGTACAGTTAGGATGTTTCTTTTGAGCATTTAGTCCATTCTTCTAATTGGAAAATAATGTTTTTGCCTAAAAGTTAACTTTCTTGTACTCATTTTAAAAAAATCAAATTTCACCTTTAACCCTATTCCATTCTCTTTTGTAGCATAATGTGGGTAACTCTACAAACAGTGATAATATTTACTATCTTTCCAGTTTTATTATTAACCTTAGAGACCACTCAGAAATGATTCTGGGATGAAGACTCTTCAACACTCACTTCCAGACAGAAGACACATTACTGTTTGTTCCCCACCAGCAGCATATGATTGCCCATTTCACCAAGAGCATTGAGAATTGTAACTTTCTATTCTTTAATAATTTGAGAGGGAAAGTGGTATTTATATATATATTTTTTCTTTTTTTTTGAGGAAGATTAGTCCTGAGCTAACATCTGCTGCAAATTCTCCTGTTTTTGCTGAGGAAGATGGGCCCTGAGCTAATAGCTGTGCCCATCTTCCTCCATTTATTATATGTGGAACGCCTGCCACAGCATGGCTTGATAAGCAGTGCGCAGGTCCACAGCCGGGATCCGAACTGGCACACCCCAGGCTGCCAAAGCAGAGGGCACGAACTTAACCGCTGCACCAGCAGGCCGGCTCCTGTATATTTAGTATGCATTTCTTTTATTACAAGAGGGTTTGAAAATTTTAAATATGTTTGTTAGCCGTTTGAATTTTCTCTTCTGTGAACTACCTATTCAAGCCGTTTATTTATTTTCCCACAGGACTCTAGAAATTTTCCTTACAAATTTGTTTGAACTCTTTGGATATTAAGAACATCAACATGGGGCGGCCCCATGGACAAGTGGTTAAGTTCGAGTGCTCCGGTTCAGGGTGTGGGCTTTCGCCAGTTCGGATCCTGGGCGTGGACATGGCACTGCTCATTAGGCAATGCTGAGGCAGCGTCCCACATGCCACAACTAGAAGGATCCACAACCAAAAAATATACAACTATGTATTGGGGGAGATTTGGGGGCGGGAAAGAAGACTGGCACCAGTTGTTAGCTGAGATGCCAATCTTTAATAAAAAGAAAAAAAAATCAACTCTTTGTAAGTTGTATTTGAGAAAAACGTTTTTCCCAGTCTGCCCTTCACTTTTTTGCTTAACATCTTTCTGATTTACAGAGGTTTTAAGTTGTATGTGGCCAAATTATTTATATTTTTGCTTCGTTATTTCTTCTACTGCTTTTCTGTTGGAAAGTTCTTTTCCACATAAACATTCTTCTTTTTTTTGTTGTTGAGGAAGATTGGCCTTGAGCTAACATCATGCCCATCTTCCTCTACTTTGTATGTGGGGTGCCTACAACAGCATGGCTTGCCAAGCGGTGGCATGTCCACACCCGGGATCCCAACTGGTGAACCCTGGGCCGCCTAAGCGGAACATGTGAACCTAACCACTGTGCCACCAGGCCTGCCTCCCCACATAAACATTAAATTCATGTTCAGATAGCTCCCATTTGGGTCTTTTATATTTTCATTTTCTTGATTAACTGCCATTGACTCTCTAAGGCCTGGAGTGAAGACCTGAACTCTGGTAACTCTGAGTCCAGATAGAAGCCAACAGCCTCAGAACCAGAGCTGGGAGTAGATCTTGGGTAGATGGCAAAAGAGACTTCCTGAGTCTCTTGTGGGACCTAAATGGCTTACCATTACATAAAACTGGTTTCCTTGGTGAAATTATGGGTTTATTTGAATAATTATGAGTTTATTATGCTATCAGGGGGACAAAAATTCCATAACATATAAAGTTATTTTGAAATACCAATGCCTCACACATAGCTGGAGATCACCTCAGTGCCACATTGGGGAGGGTTCACACATCATTTTAATTTTACTTGGTTTTATTTGGGAACCAGAAATGAGATGATGGAAAAAGGAAGCAGGAGAAGTGGGTGGGGGTATCTTCCCTCTTTGTTAGATGGAGACGGGTGAGTGTTGAGTGAAGAATGAGGGAAGTCTTGGAGAGAAAGAAAGAAAGAGGAATTGGTGCTTTTTTGGGCATTCTAGAATAGAGTTCTTACAAACATTTATTGAGTAAAGAAACCAAATCAAAGACTTGAACTAATATTCCTTTTATAACATAAAACAAACAAAACCAAAAATGCCTGCGAAGTCCTAAGTTTCCTTTCAGTTCTAAATACATTTTTTTGATGTTTCCTGGCAGTTGACTGATGGTAAATTTATTATTAATGATGCCTCATACACTGTAACCTACACATCAATTTATTTAAAATTAACATGCAGGAAGACATTCACCCTGCAAGACAGGTTGGTTAACAGAAGCTGTAGATGAGCTGTCTCTGCTAATATGACACTTTCAAAGCAATGATAAAGAACCAGGGACAACTGAAATCAATCCTCTCCTCTCAGGTGCTAAAGAGAAGAGATGCATATTGCAAGATATGTGAATAAATGTCCAGACAGTTTTCTAAAAATGGTCCAGTATTAATCTTATTCAAAATGACCTTTTTCCCTCAATACAGCAAAACCTCAACCAGCAAGAATGTTCTGAGAGGAGGGCAGTTGAGGCAATTTAATTATCTTGTAACTGATAATCCCTTGAAAAGTTATTTATTTCAATATTTACTGAGAATCTTCACATTTCACTGTCTTATTAAATAGAGGGGAGTCTGTCATTAATGGCTGGCTAAAATCTTGTGAACACCACATGCAGAAGTCCTCTACATTGTGGTAGAACTGTGTGTGTGTGTGTTTGTGTGTGTGTGTGCAGAGAGAGAGAGAGGTTTCCCATTCTCACCTGCTGCCAGCATTTGCCTAGGTTCCAGGGCTCAGAGGCATACGTGCAGCCTCTGATTTGGAAGGGGTCACATATAACAGGCAAGACTCAGGGGCCTTTTCTGTTGGTGTGGGAGCAGGTCATCTGCAGCAGAGGCAGAATTGTTCTCTTTGGGCCACAGAAACTCCATCACGAGGCCAGTTCTGGGCCTGGTTCTGGGCAAGGTTTCTGGAAGCACAGCTTAGATAAGCTTGTTCCTCCATCTCTCCTAATGCTGGTGTGAGCCTCCTCATAGCCCTTACTAAATTCCCTTCTGTTTAAATTGGCTATGGTCTGCGACTCAGGACTGAAACCAGTAGAGTGAACATGAAATCTGTCTGATGACTACGAACTGAACTTGCTTAAGAGTCACCATTCTGAGATTAAATTTTCACAATGTAGAAATGTTATTAGCTAATTCTTCTTGAACAATCACCATGTACCATCCCTGTGCTGACTACTTTACATGCATTAGCACATGTAATCCTCAAGACAACTGAAAAAGTAGTTATTACTGTTGTCCTCACTATTACTAACCAGCAGACCAAGGCTTAGACTGGTTAGGGCCTTGCCTGTGGTCACTCAGAGAACACATGGGTAACTTAAGACTTGAACCCTTGCAGGTTGTGTGGCATGCCCTCTTAAGCTCCATGCCACACTACAGAGAGGAGAGAAGACTCAGCTATTCATAGATTGCCAAGTTCATGAAACCAGATGTATTCCTGATAACAGCTTACTACTTCATGACTTATTGGTCTCTCTTGAGGTACCAAAAAGACTTTACTTATCTAACATATATGAGCTGTTAGACTCTAGATCATTGAGATTTTTATTATAGTGAAACATCATAACTACAATTTTCATGAGTTATTTACAAGCCCCATACAAGTACAAACACATACACAAGACAATTTATCTGCAATAACCAGAGTAAAAAAGCAGTCATAACTTTTATTTCTAGCAACTGCATGGCCAACTCCATAAGCCATGTGACCTTAGACATGTCATTTAAGTTTGGCAAACCTCAGTCTCCTTGTAAAATAGAAATCTTATCATCTCTCTTACCTATTTTATAGGAGAAATGGATGATAACATAGGCTTGTCACAAGGATTAACATGAGAATGTGCGTAACTGCGCCTTACAAAAATGTATACAAGTAACAGATTTTATTATCATTAATTGCATTGTAATTAACAGTTTACAAAGTTATTTTGCATATCTTAATCCATGGAAATTTCACTAAAACCTTGACATGGGTAAGAGATATTATCTTCCTTTTATATGAAGAAACTGAAATTTAAGGAAGTTTTATGACTTATCCAAGGTCCCACAATGGATAAAAAGTAGAAAAGATCAGAAACTAAACATTTGACTCATAACTTTACCATGCTACTTCGCTTCATCTCTTTCATGAAGGAAAAAAATCTTTCACCAACAGCATCTATGCTTATTATTAAAAAAAAAATTCCTAGGGGGCTGGCCCCGTGGCCGAGTGGTTAAGTTCGCGTGCTCCGCTGCAGGCGGCCCAGTGTTTCGTTGGTTCAAATCCTGGGCGCAGACATGGCACTGCTCATCAAACCACGCTGAGGCAGCGTCCCACATGCCACAACTAGAAGGACCCACAACGAAGAATATACAACTATGTACCGGGGGGCTTTGGGGAGAAAAAGGAAAAAATAAAAAAATAAAATCTTTAAAAAAAAAAAATTCCTAGGATTATGGCATAGTTGACATTACATGTTTACTCCAATGCAGAGCTGGATGAGTGGGCCACTCACCTTTTTGACTTCATACTTAATAGCAAGTTTGACACGACTCAACGACGCTTTATGCCTGTGCACCTCCAGGGGCTCTGCCGACTCCAAATCTCCATTGAGAATAGCTTCTACCTCTTCCGAGTCTCGGCAAAGATCCAGCACACCCACTACAAAGTCTTTGCATTGCATGGAGAGCTTCCGATAGTCATTCTAAGAACAAGAGGTTTAGAGTTTAATACAAAGAATTTGCTTTAACTCAACATACAGTGTTGAGAGTTTGTGTAAATTAGAAAAAGGTATCCTCTCCTCTGGGGAGGAAGCTGCAGCCCTTATCTGGCTGCAAGGCTTACTGAGTTAGATACAGGCTGGATTGGCCCCCACCCATCCACTTAGCCAGGACCTTTCCACAACCTGCCCAACCATATAAGACAGCTCTGAAAATGGTATGTATATACATCACTGGCTTGTATTACAACACGTTGGCTACATGCTGATGCTAAAAGATCAAAGGATCAAAAAGAGTTGTATTCCTCTTGTACAGATAAACAGGAGTCTTCTTAAAACCCAAAGAAGACTACTTCCATAATGAAAACTTTTTTAAATGGCCATTTTTCTAATGCAGCAATTTGACATAGAAGATTGACTATACATAAAAATAACTTGCCCTTTTTCTAATGCAGCAATTTGACATAGAAGATTGACTATACATAAAAATAACTTGTCCAGGGGCTGGCCCCGGGTCAGAGTGGTTAAGTTTGTGCTCTCCTCTACAGCGGCCCAGGGTTTCGCCAGTTCGGATCCTGGGCGCGGACATGGCACCGCTCATCAGGCCACGTTGAGGCAGGTCCCACGTACTACAACTAGAAGGATCCACAACTAAAATATACAACTATGTACTGGGGGGATTTGGGGAGAAAAAGCAGAAAGAAAAAAAAAAAAGATTGGCAACAGTTGTTAACTCAGGTGCCAATCTTTAAAAAAAAAATAACTTGTCCAGTTTACTATTCCTTGCCTTGTTGGAGACATTGCTTCTCAAAGTATAGTCCTCAGACCAGCAGCATTAATAGCACCTGGACATGTACTAGAAATGCAGATTCTCAGACCCCATCCCAGATGTCCTGATTTAGAAACTGAGGATGGGTTCCAGCAATCTGTGTTAACATGCTCTCCAGGTGTTTCTGATGCACATTTATGTTTGAGAATGACTGGTTTATGATGAATGTAAAGAGATGGACAGGTGTCAGCATAAAGATGGGGTATTTTTCCTTGTTTGTCTGAAGGCCACATGATCACATCAGCAGAACTAGAGGGAGAGAAATGTCTGATTACATGTAATTAAATTCTCAAGAGTTGCAGAATATCAATACCTGAGAGAAAAATTTCCAGGCCACTGGAACTAACACCTTGCTAAAAATAATCTGTGAGTCTTTAATTTCATTAGCATATTTCTATAGCACCATGAACTGCTATAAGGAAGTCAGCTGGCAGTATTCTCTATTACCTTCCAAATTGAGCTCAATTTCTAGACCACTGATTCCAGTCAAGGTGTCGACGACCATTTCTTGGGAAAGTATCTCACTTTCGGAAACCCCAGTTCCACTTCTACGGTTTTCGCTAACATTCTAGACCATTAAGAAAGTTAACCAGATGATAATCTAATTTGGTACATTTGAGGAAAATGGAATTCCTCATTTCAACATGTCCTGAGACACTGTGTATGTCTAATAACTAACACATAGCACAGCGGAATTGCTGGGCTTCGCAAAATTACAAGAAAAGACATGAAGATTTCAATTTTTTTCCTTAAATAACTAATTAACTTGATTTGATGAGCAAAAATCACGTCACTAAGTAAAATAAACAACAGGAGAGACTGTTTAAAGGCTACACAGACTGGAATAGTTTCCATTTCCGATATCAGAAATTCAGATAAAGAACAGTTACAGTTAATCCTTTTCCCCTCATAAGGGAACAGATAAAATGAATAAAAACTTCAATCTTTGGTTTCCATTCAAGTTGGTACCACGCAACTGATAAAATTAATAAAATGTTCAGTTTCTGGTTTCTATACAGAGTGTCAGTTAAATATCCATCTGCCTTCCATTCCTGAAAGACTAATGAAATGTTTTATTATAGCATCCAGAAGAAGTATTAAATCCATGTCTGTTTCCATATAAAGCTCCCCTTTTAATACATTTTTTTAGATGAAATTTCCTCATGTTACTCTTCAGTTCAGACTGTTCTGTAAGATTTGGAACAACATAGGATGGCCATTTCTCCATTGATCAAAAATAAAAGAGACTATTTTCTATGCTTGAAGAAAACAGTAACCACCTCTGCAGTAATACCTAAATAATGCCCTATTATCTTTAAAAATTATAATCTGTAAAGTATCCAGTCTTAAAGAAAGCTGTGTGGTGTTTTAACATCCACTGGAAAAACAGTCAAGAAACAAAAAATTGGTAATCATACACGTTGCAAGAACAACACTTTGTTTTCATAACAATTTAAACATTTCCTGCTGGAAGAAGTCTGCTATCCAACTGCAGAAAGTAATCAGAGCTGGAGATAACTGTGATTTCTCTGATTGCGGTCATGGGATACCGTTTTGTCAACCTATGCAGAGCTACCAGGGAAAGATGGAGAGCTCCGGCTAACAAAGGCCCTCCTGAGCGGCAAAAGGAACTATCCAAAGTCTGCACCACCCGAGGTGGACCTGTTAGTTCTCTCAGGAGGTTCTGCCTCGCGTTACTTCACCACTCAGATCATTTGTCTGGTCCGCATTTTCTAATAGGTGTCTCTTAATTTAGTTTTGCTTAATTGTCTCCATTGTGTCACTTTTCCATTATCATGACCCTCCAGAATGTTTCCAGATGGACTGCTGCCCACTTTACAGAGCAGGAACTCAAAACCCTGAGGACCTACTCAAGCGAAAGGAAGAACAGTGAAGCTTGGTCCTCATTACAAGCTGTCTACAGGTTTCAGCACACGTATTTTGATGTGTATGGTTTAATCATCATTCTAATTCTTTTTTATCCTTAAGAGGAAAATTGAAATTCAACTCTAAGCAGGCTTGGTTCTGTAAGATCCTTTTCCATGGTGTAGTAGTTAAAAGCATAAATCTGAAGCCAGACTTCCTGGGCTCAAATACTGCTTCTACCACTGTAGAAGTTGTGTGATCTTGGGAAAGTTACTTAACCTTCTTGATGAGAATAAGCCTACCTAATATTGCTACCGTGAGGATGAAATGCTTAGAGCAAGCTTGGTACATATCAAATACTAGGGAAGTGCTTCCGTGTTCCCAGGTACAGCATGTCAGATACAATATCTAGAACTGGGACCCAAGACACCAAGTCTAGGCTTAGCGGATAGGACCTTGGTTATAGCTTTTGTTTTCTCATTTGTAAAATGAGAAGTCTATATAGACAGATGATTCCTAGAGCATCTTTCTGCTATAAAATGCTACCTTGCTTTTGGCTTACATTCATTTTCCTCTTCTTTACAGCTCTACTGTGATATAAATTGAAACTGTTTTCCTACTTTAAAGGGAGGGAAACCAAGCCACAGGGGAGGCAAATGGCTTCGTCTTCTTCCTTTTTTTTTTTTTTCTCGCAAAAAAGTGCATCATTGACTCAGAATTAGGAAATATCACTTTCCATTCTCATAGCTCAATAAATGACCAGCTTCCTTGCCAATGACACTTGGAGGATTAGACCCAGAGTCCATCCTGTCCAATCGTCTGTTTCTCAGAATAGCTTCAGACAGCATTTATACATCCAAAATATTGCTTTAATAACCTGTCACCAAGCCATCCTCCATTAATTTATCTAAATCTGTATCCTAGAATGTTCAACCTCTTGCGGTAATGACCACATGTTTTCGGCACTTTGCCTCCTGTATTCTTCAAGGAACTTTGAAAACTGCATGGTGGCTTAGAACCTTCTCTGAAGCACCTAAGTGCTGGCAATTTGAGGAGTCAGATGCTAGGAGTGAGATGCTCACAGGCCATTGATAAGATTAAATAGGTATAGGTATCTGCAAAGGGAAAAAAAAATCACCTCTTTTTCACTAGGGGCACATTATCTATTTTTTCATTTCAAGACTCGTACTTTGAGCTCAAAGTCTCTACAGAAAGAACATAGTGAACACCATGTAACAGGGTGAATGAGGTCACCTGCTTGCCTCAGAAATGAGCTTCACTGCCACTGCCCGCTCAGAGCTCAGAGTCTCTGGGTCAATGCTGTGAAAGCACTATTTTCTCTGTCTAAAGCCCTGAAAGATGGACACGAGCAGAGGATGAGAGGGCAAAGAGGTGAAAGCAACGCAGATAAGAAAAAAATAACAAGGACAGGAAAGAATGAGAAAGAAAAGGGCTACTTAGTCAGAGGAAAGCCCTGCAGTCCTCAGACACTATAACATCTGAAGAACTGGCTGTATTTTGCCTCTGAGGGCATTATGCTGCACAAGTGCTTTCCATGTAATTCAGAAAACAGAGCAGTGAGGTTGAGATGATTTGTGCCTATCCTTAGATACTTGGCAGCTTTATGCATGCCCTCTCAAACCCAGTTACGCTTTTTCCTCTTTTTGCCTCTTTACTTGTAATATTTTCCCACCTTTGAAAGGTTATCAGAGGTGATTCTTTAAGTCAGGATAAAGGAGATTCTAAGTATTATCAACAAGGATTTAGCCGGATTCAGGGGAAAACTATGAATCACGAATTTTCTTACCATCGCTTCACCGAGATAATGTCTCTGGGCAGAATTGCAAACGTCACCATCTTTCGTAAATTATTAAAATGCAATCTTAGAAAATATTCCCTTTGGTAGAATCTTATTTGCAAACTTTCGATATATATCAAGCAAAATGTGTAAAAACAAGTTTTGAGTGACATTTGAAATAGTGACAAATAAATAAATTTAGAATTATAATTTTTTACTGCTATGTCCAAATAAAGAAATGTCCATTAGAACTACTTCATCTGAATGTTTTTCTATTCTCTCTAAACAGAATTTGAAGTTTTCAATTTGCTCTACCTGAGTTCTGTCTAAAACAAATTCATTCATTTTTGGTCCAAAGAAATAAATCTTTTTGAATACCACATAATGAATTCCTTCAAAAGGAGTAGATGCAAGGTGATATTTATTCTTTCTTTGTTTTTTCCCACATTTTTTCAAAATTTTTACATCAAATATGTGTAGCTTTTATATAAAAAAAAATTTAATGGAATAACAGATAAAAACTATACCATGGCCAGATCTCCACCAGGACAATATGAGGGTTGATGAATATTTAGGGGATCTGGTGTATGTGGAAGGAAAAAAAAAGCCACAAAATTTTCCTACCATTTTCTTGCAACCCCTTCACCTGAATTATATTGCTAGTTGCATCTGTGTAAATCTCGCTTAAGTATGAAAAACTGTGACAAGATCTGAAAGAAAGAATAATCAGTCCTTGTGTGATCTGACACCACAACACTAAACTAAAAAGAAGATCAACTCAGTATCTGGAATATAATGCAAGGAATTAATGTCTACAATCATCTTCTTAGGTGGACAATGGGAGACAAGAATCTGCCGAAAAACAGTCTGACTGACTTTCACCAGAACTACGAAATCTCCTTTTGTCCCAGATTTAATAGGTAGAACCATCCAAAATGCATGGGAGGAAGTAGCAACTGCAGAAAAACTAAAAATATTCGATCACTAAAGTATAATTTTTGCAAAAACAAATAATACTGCTTGACTGCAGGTGATGTCGGGGGAAAAAAGTTCACTCAAAAAAAAAAAAAAGAAAAACCCATTAAAGCAAAACACTTTACTGTCCTTATGTTTCTGGGTTGACCTGATGTCAATGGTTCACCACTGGGAATATACATTTGTGGATTTCAGAGACAGGCATTTTTGTCATATTAATGAAATGACTTTAATAGTATTTTATGTCAGTCTTTTGATTTTCTATCTAAAGGAATATACAAATGTTTGGGCCAATAAACAGTGCATGCAAAACTAATACTACTTCTGTGTTGGATGCCACCACACAACTAACCACAGGAGGAGCAAGAATTTGGAAGGGAAGTCACACCAAATCTCTCCTTTTAACCAAAGGGGAGAAGTTTTGTTGTCTACTTAGCGCTTATCCAGAACACAGAGTCGAGCCGTAATTATAGCTCTCTGATCAAGAATATACCCATCCCATAAGCGAATTTATCACACCACCAGGCTGAGAGGGGAAAATCATCATTTTGTGAACGCTGCTCCCAATCCCTCGTGATTTTAAATCCAAAGAGCAAAGCCCATTCTGAAGCAAACTACGGACAGCGCGAGGCAGCAGCCGGGAAGTAGACGAGCGCACAGGGCAGCCGGGGTGGCGCGCGGAGCTTACCTTGAATTCCTTCTCTATGTTGGCCAGCTTGGCCAGCTCGTTGCTGAGCTCCAGGGCGGTGAGCACGGGGTCCTCGCTGGACAAGGACAGGTACGCCGGGCTGGCCAGCCCCTTGTAGGCATTGATCCTCGAGCGCGAGTGGCTAAAGGAGTCGTGCCTCTGCTTCTCCATACAGTCCCCGCACTTGCAGAAATAGTCGTGCGGCCGCTCGATCCTGGCGCCCTTCATCAGCAGCATGTGCACCACCTCGTACTTCTGGCAGTGTGCCGCCAGGATGATGGGGGTGATGTCGGGCGAGAAGCGCGTGCCGTCCTCGTCGTAGGCATAGAAGTCGTCGTCCTGCAGCTCCTGCTCGCAGGGGCTCAGGGTCAGGCGCTTGCTGGCCGCGAAGCCGGGGTGGTTGAGGATGGCCTCCACGATGCGCACGTAGCCCTTGCTAATGGCGAGCAGCAGGGCATCGCCGATGCGCGCCAGGTTTTCCTTCTTGAGCAGCAGCTCGGTCACTTCCAGGTGCTCGTTGCCCACGGCCAGCTGCAGCGCATTCTGGCCCATGTAGTCCACGCAGTTGACGTTCAGCGTCTTGGACTCTTCCAGCATCTTGCGCACCACAGGGATGTTGCCGTACTCGGCGGCGTCGAGGAAGCGCTCCTCCTCCGCTGTGAGGCTGGTGCCCCGGTCGTTGAACATGAAGGCAGGGCCCCGGACGGCCTGGCGCCGGCCCTTCTCCCGCATCACCGTCTTGCGCCTCAAGGACGGGCTTCCCTCCATGGACCTAACCAGCAGCAACGAAAAAACAACTGTGGAATATTAGGGCATGTTGCTTCCTCCCACATACCGAGCCCTTTCTGGAATAGACGGCACCCATCTCAGACCTGTGGCCCGCAGACAGGTGGGTCAGTTGCTAACAACCAGCCTGAAATTTACACCTGTACCTAACATGGGCTGCTAGAACACTGAGAGGAGCCAGTAGCCTTTTAGAACAAGGGTTCCTGTTCAATAGAAAATGGCATTCAGAAGGAATAGTCATATAAACAATTTCCAGACACCCGTGTCTCCCTTGTGACCCTGGCAAAGAGGGAACTCATCGTGCCTTGTGGAAATAACCTTACTAGTGCTCTTAAAAGTCTTGAAAACAGAGGCTAGCACATACGTGGCACCAAAGCACCAGGCTTGAAAGATAAAGTAAATATTTCAAGAATTAGGCCAGAACAATCCTCTCAAGTCATTGCATGTTTTTAACTAAATAAAATCACTGACAAAAAAAAAAGTATCATCTTTCACCATCTTAAGTTTATCCTTTTCTTTTAAGGGTATCTCCCCTGAAAAACACACAATTCATTTTTTTCAATGACACAGACAACATTTAGCAATTATAAAATTAGAGTATCAATCTAGATTTAGTTTATTGAAAATAACTGTACCTGTGTAATAAGAATTGTTTAATTATATAGCTGTCTCTTTGAACTAAAAGGATAGGTATGATTTATGGTTTAAAAATTACTAGTATTACTTTGTAAATAAAGCAATTGGTCACTAATTGTATATCCACAACAATGTGCACTGGAATCCCAACACCAACCACCTCAGCTGAGATTTAGCTGCATTATAAAAGTCATATCATTAATTGATGTGTGCAGGAATTCGAGTTCACATTTTTATTTCTGTGATGCTGGGTAAATAATTTCATTTCCTTGGGCTTCCTTACCCGAGGTGTAAAATGGAAATTTACAGAGCTCTGCAGATTTTCCTCATGGGTTCATGAATAGAAAGCTTTTTAAGAAGTTCTGAGTCTCTGAAAAATAATGCTAAATAAACAATATAATTTTGAACATTGTGATTATTTTTAATATTTCAATGGCTATTGTTATAAGTACAAATTTGCATCTTTACCTAGTTCTAACATTCTTGCTGATTGAAATGCTCAAGATAACTTCTTTTTAAAAATCCGTGATTTTTGTTTCTTGTATGAGTCATACCAAAAGGCACCAGATAAAGCTCTTTTCACAATACTAACTTTTGAAGCAAATACAAGTGATAAGTTAAAAGTGAAATGACTGGGGAAAAATGCTTTCCTTCTATAATATATATTCCAGAAATACCTCTACCATTGACAACATGGTATTCATAGTCAGGGGTTGAAAACCAGTAAGGGGTCTGGAGGTGGACATTAGGGAGCATCTCCAGCAGGTGAATCCAGAGGTAGTTACCAGCCCCGAATCTCTGTTCTCAGCTCTGTGGGCACCAAACCACGAGAGGAGCACAGAAGCCACTGGCAGAAATTTCCCAGATAGAGACCAAGGAAACACGGCCAGGCAAACCTGCAGAGATGAGGAAACCAAAGAGGTCCCCAGAGACGCTTGTTAACTTGTCCAGAGGCAGAGAGGGCTGTGACTACCACCCCGTTCTGACTGCTCAACTAGTATCAGGTGATCAACTGTTAAAAATTAAATATAGTATATATATATATATATATATATATATACACATTTATATATATGCATATATATACACACATATGTATGCACACACATATATGTATATTTGTAGCAATTTCTAGAAAGCAGCACAAGAAGCTTTTAATTGTAATTACTTGTGAGGCTCTGAGGAATGGAAAGGAGAAGCCATGGGGAAAGGGAGATTTTTTTTTTTATTAAGATTATGATAGATTACAACCTTGTGAGATTTCAGTTGTACATTATTGTTAGTAATGTTGTGGGTACACCACTTCACCCTTTGTGCCCTCCCCCCACCCCCCCTTTTCCCTGGCAACCACCGATCGGTTCTCCATGTCTATATATAACTTCCACCTATAAGTGGGGTCATATAGAGTTCGTCTTTCTCTGTCTGGCTTATTTTGCTTAACATAATACCCTCAAGGTCCATCCATGTTGATGCGAATGGAACAATTTGGTCCTTTTTTATGGCTGAGTAGTATTCCATTGTGTATATATACCATATCTTCTTTATCTAGTCGTCAGTTTCTGGGCATTTAGGTTGGTTCCACATCTTGGCTATTGTAAATAATGCTGCGATGAACATAGGGGTGCATGGGACTCTTGGCATTGCTGATTTCAGGCTCTTAGGATAGATACCCAGTAGTGGGATAGCTGGGTCATAGGGTATTTCTATTTTTAACTTTTTGAGAAATCTCCATACTGTTTTCCATAGTGGCTGCGCTAGTTTGCATTCCCACCAACAGTGTATGAGGGTTCCTTTTTCTCCACAACCTCTCCAACATTTGTCACTTTTGGTTTTGGATATTTTTGCCAATCTAACGGGTGTAAGGTGATATCTTAGTGTAGTTTTGATTTGCATTTCCCTGATGATTAGCGATGATGAACATCTTTTCATGTGTCTATTGGCCATACTTATATCTTCTTTGGAGAAATGTCTGTTCATGTCGGGAAAGGGAGATTTTCACTTTTCACTTATATTTTGAATAGTTTTAACCACAGTTTGAATATTTTTATTAAAAAATAAAATTAAGGTTTTAAATTTTTATTTAATTTAATCCCTTAGTTGACAAAATTTGTTAAATATAAGTACTTATTTGGAACCATTACATTATAATCTTTCTGAAGCTAAATAAATGCCATACGATTGGCTATTATTTGTGGGGTGTGGACGTGTGGTGCATAGCGTAGTGTGTGGAGTGTGTGGTATGTGTGGGAGACAAGGAGGTGCAAGGTCAGGGGGAGGGGTGTTGTGTGTGCTGTGTGTGTGTGTGTTGATACGACGATGATTTTTAGGTGGACAAGAGCTGGGAAATAGTATTCACTGAACTACAAAGAAGAGAACTTTGTTTTGAGGCCAAACTCTATGACAAGAGTTGTAAACAAAACTTGCAAATATTGTCATTGTAATAAGTGAGTATGTTTTATTACTATTAATGGTACTGACTTCATTGGGTAAATATTTTTACTGTTAAGCTGCCAACTGGTACTCTTCAAATGGCTAGGATTTCCATATTGTAAAAAAGATGAATTTTGTGCTTACCATTAATAATATATTTACATTATCTATGACTACAGAATATATGTGCAGAGTATATATGTCTACAGAATTCCAATCTTTATTCAAATGGGTTATCTTTGGAGAAATAAATGCATTATTAAAGTGTCACATCTTATTGTAAGGGCTTTTTATCTAATGATTGCTATCTACCAAGAAAATCACTTATAAAATCACCCACCTTTTCTCCCAAAAGAGAGTGACTTGAAAATACCAGAAAATGATTCTTTCACGAATCTTTCCTTTGTGTTTCTTAGCATTTTTAAGTTTTTTCTTAATATTTCTTCTTCTTTCAGAAACTATACCTCCATATTGTGTATGTGAGCTGAATGCGGGATTTTAATATTATACAACACAAATCACATGAGTTATTTTCATTTTGTCTTTGAAAGATTCTAACACTGAGGTACGTGTGAAGTCAGATTTCTCAATTAGAACAAATTATACCACTATTTCAAAATAAAAGAGCTGACAATGTTATTTATCTTCATGGTAAATCCACATAGGAATGTGGATTTTTTTTTTTAACAGTCCTTACAGTATTAAGATAACCTTCATTAATCTGGATTGAAAGAATGGAATGAGTCACATTCAATTCATCCACAATACATAAACATGGCCCGAATCTCAGCTGGTCTTGACAATGCATCTCCTCTAGCAAGAGAAATAAGGAAGAAATGAGGGCGAATGGGAGAGGATGCTTAACTTTAGTAATGCTAACACTAAAATCATTTTGCCAGGCATTTTCTTACCTCCAGATCCTCATCCAATGGGTTGACTCATTCAGCACTGCAAGCATATATTGTGCAGGGCCTTCTTTGCACTGGAGTACCACTGACCTGAACCAGATGCTCTACAAGGTCCATATACAAGCTCCTTCATGGCCCATATGGATGGCTGCTAATATCTGACTGCTATGACCTGAATTTAGCCACTCCCCATCAAATCTGTATGTTGGAGTCCAAACCCTCAATGTAATGGTGTTTGGAGATGAGACCCTTGGGAGGTAATTAGGGTTAGATGAGGTCCTGAGGGTGGATCCCTCATGATGGGATTAGTGTCCTTAGAAGAAGAGACACCAGAGCTTGCTCTATCTCTCTGCCACATGAAGATACAATAAGAAGGAAGCTGTCTGCAAGCTAGGAAGAGAGCTCTCACCAGAACCCAGTCACGCTGGCACTGTGATCTTGAACTTCCAGCCTCCAGACTGTGAGAAAATACATTTCTGTTGTTTAAGCCACCCCGTCTATGGTATTTTGTTATGGCGGCCTAAGCTGAGTAAGACACTGACCACACAGCTTAAGGCAAAAAAAAATTTTCATGCTTTATGAAACAAACTTTGGGTCCTTAGTACTTGTCAAACACTTAAGCAGATAAAAAGTTCTTTCTAAAAATATTTTGGTCCACCCAAAGGCAACACTTTGCTCCATTTTATCCAGAGGCAGAAATACAAGTAACACTCTTCAGTTTTCATAACTTTAACATCAGCTCATCTGACCTCTAACAGTGTTTCTCTAAGTGTGACTTGAGGATGACCTGCCTCAAGATGACGCAGAGTGCCAGTTAAAATGCAGATTTATGGGCCCCGTTCTATTTTTTTTTTTTGAGGAAGATTAGCCCTGAGCTAACTGCTGCCAATCCTCCTCTTTTTGCTGAGGAAGACTGGCCCTGAGCTAACGTCCGTACCCATCTTCCTCTACTTTATATGTGGGATGCCTGCTGCAGCATGGCTTGCCAAGCAGTGCCATGTCCGCACCCGGGATCCGGACCAGTGAACCCTGGGCTGCCAAGAAGCAGAAGGTGCGAACTTAACTGCTGCACCACTGGGATTGTCCCTTGGGCTTCATTCTAGATTAACTAAATCAGAATCTCTCAGGGGTGGGGCCCTGGTATTTTAAATGAGCATCCTTTGCAATTCCTATGCACAGCAAGGTTGGGAAGCTCCAGTATAAAAACAATGGAGCTAGCCTGGATCAACAACCCCAGGTTATGAAGCCTTTAATTTCCTGTTACATGGGCCCTGCCAAAAGTAGTTTTGAAATAACATGTGTGAGCAGCGCAGGCTAAGGGACAAGCAGCCTTACATTCATTTAGGTTTTCTATGCTTTATCACCATTTAAAATTTGATCTCCAGAAAGTACTTACCCCAACCACAGTAAATACGCAGCCTGCAGAAATGCCTTCCCCTGTGACCATTTAACATCATGCTCTTGCTTTTTATCAAGGTGATGTTTTTAAAAGGTTACTGTGTCTTCTTAAAAACTGCATTTAAAGGATTAAAGAGCTTGTCCATTATAGTATCCACTGTACCTCTTATGAGGATTCAAGTGCTAAAGTCATCCCAGAATTGTGTATCAAGAAGCCACTCTCTCCAGATGAGTTTGCTTCCTTTCATTGTATAAACCATATAACCCTTGCCTTTTTTTTTCCCCTCCGACCCAGGGTATCCAGGGATTTACCTCAAATCTAAAAGTGTTCATTTGCCATCACTATCCTATCCCAGATTTCCGGCAGTCTTTCACCTCCTCCTAAATGATTTATCACATAGATTTTAAATCAATTATCCTATATTCCATGTGTTTTAAGCCTATTTTATGGTTATTTAAATTTTTTTTAAGAAATACAGTATTAATAAATACCCCCTCATATGTGCCACCACTGCACACATTCCTGGATGGTAAGGTCATAGCCTATTTATCATTATCCAGTGACCCATAGGGAGTACATACTCAATAAATATCCATTCAGTTGAGTTACTGAATCTCTTTCCAGGCTCTGTCCTCTCACTTGACCTCAGGTCCCACAGGTACAACTCTCTGTCCCCTGGTCACTCGAAAATGCCCCAACTCAGCTTCTTCCTTAAATTGGCTCCCCCTCCTAACATTTGCATCTCAAGCCAGTTATTCAGCTTTAGCAATCTCAAGGTCATCTATGACTCACTGTCTTGATCCTGTCAGCACAATGTTCTGAAGCTCCTCCTTTGGAATGTTTCTTGTACTGGACTCTTCCTTCCAGTTCTCATTGCCAGCATCACTTTCCAGATCTTCAACAAATCATAGCTGGATTATTACAACAGTTTTCCAACAGAGATGGCACCAGGGAAGGCTACTAAACTGCACTGAGTACCTGGTCTATACCTATGTTTTTCATGCACTATATTTAATTCTCATAACAATGCTATGAAGCAGGTATTATTTTCTGTTTCATAAATAAGAAAAACAACCTCAAAGGAAATTGCCCAAGGTAACACACATAGTAAAATGCAGACTGGGATTCTGCCTGGGGTCTGTCTGACTCCTATTCTTTCCAGTGCTTCATGCTGCTCCTGATTTTCCCCTTTGTACCCACAGCCATCCCCAGCATCTTGCTCGTCTTCAACTCTGCTTTAACTACCACACTCGTCTTAAAACAAAACCAAACCAAACCAGAATCCTCCTGTTGACAGCATCCCCCACCCCCTGCCTGGCCAATCTTCTTTTCCTTGCTCCTCAGACTCATTCTTCACTGTCCTCAAAACATATTATTCTACTTCCTTCTATGCTATCAAGGGTATTCCAATAATATCAAGGGTATTTTTTGAAAAATTAGTCGGATGCTTTTTTCCTCTGCCTTTCCAAATACAAGATCTTTGCCCCGGTTGACTTAGGCTGTCTTACTGCCTGGGGAGTGAGTGTTGTAGTGTAGAGTTGAGTGGGCATGTTTAGGGGGAAATGGAGAAGGCAAGTTTTAGAAGAGGAGTGCAAAGGGAAACATCAAGGTAATTTACAGCTTTTTGCAAGAAAACTGAGATTTTGCAAGCAGAATTTGGGTAAAGGAAAATCGTCTTGAGGAAGGATTTGTTCAATTCCTTTATTTCTCTAATTAATTCTGAAGGAACTGATCACAGAGCACTCTCATCATGCAGACAAGATAGCTCTCCCACTTTTGACAAGCAAAGTCATGATGCTTACTGTCCTGGGAAAAGAAAGACAATAAGAGAAGGCAAGTAAAATTCAAGATGTGGATCCCACAGGGTGAGGAATCATGGAGGGCAGGGGATTCTGGCCCTGCTTATGTTATCTGGAGATCTGGGACAGCCAGCCTGGTTAAGCAGGGAATTGTAAGGGCTTTCTCAAGCCTCCCTCAGCTCCCAGGTCACGTGGACCCTGCACTGAGAGCCAGGGAGCCTGTGTCAAGACTAGGGACGACGGCTGGTGCGGTTAGCTAGATAGAGCTCTGTAGCCCATGGGAACTGAGCTGAAACCATGTACAGCAGGGAGCACATCTGGGTTATACCAAAGGCAAGTCAGCCAAGATCAAGTTACTGCTGCTGACAAGCAGCACCCAAGTAGACAATGAACATTGCCTAGAGACGGGAAGAATCAAAGGACACCAACTCTTTCCCCCTCCAGGGGACACATAAGCTCCCCTCCCCCAATGCCCAGATGCTACAGAGAAGAGCCAGGGCAGGGGCAGCTTTCTGGGAGCCTGAGCAATTTTTCTTAAAAAGAAAATTTACTTTATACTATCACACTAAGATCAATGAAATCAGCCTCATAGCATCCCTCCTGAGTGTGATAAACTGGGGGTGGGCATGAACACCATAGAGACTCTGGCCCTTGTGGAGACTGGGGGGGAAGACTGAGCAAGCAAAGGTCCCTTAGACACCCCCTCAAGGCACATGGAGACACTGTCCTGTTGAGCAAATCCCTGCACCAATAGAGGGCAAGCCTTCCCTCCCTGTTAACTCACATAACTGCCTAATTGCTTAATTCACTTAATTGCTTAATTTATTGATTGCTTAATTCATTTGTTGAATGAGAATAAGTGTCTGTTTAGCAAGCAAAAAACAAAAACAGAATATAAAAAACTAATTTAAGCCACAGGTTGGACCTCTGGTTCACTTTTTTCTCTCCCACTCAGCCGGGGGAGGCTCAGGAGAAAGACCTTTTTGTTACAGGCAGATTACAGGAGCTACATGCTCCCGCTCAGCCAAGCTGTCATGGTTTCTTGACTCTGCCACACCTGCCTCTGGATGCTCCTTTTGTTTCCATCCTAGGCATACTCTTTTTTCTGCCCTTTGCCGGTTCAAATCCTTCCTACCTTCCGTGGTCCAGCTTACATTAGACTTCCGTAAATAGAGGGTAAAGTTTCACAGGGTAATGACTAGAAGACCTGCAAGATTCTGTCCATTCTGAAATGTTGTCTTTTGATCCTTTCTGAAACCATTCCTGACTATTTCATCAGCCTGAGTTTTTGTAACACTGCTAGTCTGCCCCTAAATCTATATGCTTAATTTTATTTCATCTTCTTGATTACTGTCTCCTCTGATATTCATGCCCCCTAAGTTCAATTGAGGATAGATGCTTCATGTTTCCTATGTTATGTTTTATAATTCTTATATCACCTCTACAGTACCTAATACAATGCAGTGTATGTTTAAAATATTTGTCAGTTGATACTAATTCTACAGATAAAGAGACTCAGTCAGAATGGTAAGTAACTTCCTTAAGGTCACTGAAGGGTAGCGAATTAGAAGATGAGAGTCAGAGGGCCTCTCCCAGGCTCTCTACTCTACCATGCTGTCTCTAGAGAATAAGAAAATGAATAACAGGTTGCAAATCAAAGTAACATTACTGTATTAAAATATATCCTCAGCTTATGTGTTGGAACATTTTGGTTCTATAAAGAACAGCTTCTAAAATGGCTCTTTGGATTGAACTGCAAGCTCTTTAGCACACAGCAACAAATGAACATTATTAAGAAATCACCTCAACTCCTTTATTGAAATGAGTGAGGAAATAACCACCTACTCAATGCACTTAGCAAGCAAGCAAACAAGGTAATAACACCATCAATGTGAGCCAAAGCAATGAGAATAACACCCAAACTGTCCTGACCAATCAGTTCACCGCTCCAAAGAAAGCGAATGTGCCAGCTAGCTAGGAGCCAGTCTGTCATTCTGTGAAGGGCAAGAAAAGCGGAAGGAGCCACAGAAGAGAGAGAGCAAGAAAAGCACAGAGGAGAGGAAAAAAGGTGAGAGAGCAACTGCCATGCTAGTTACAGTCTCGGAGATGGTGACAACTCCAAGTGGTAATGAAGGTGGGAAGCAGCAGGCACTGACAAAAGACAAGAAAGTCAGAGACAAAAAGTCAAAACATAGACAAAGTCCACGGTCCTCTGGGAAGCAGGCACCTGTCAGTCAATGCGGCTGCCTCTGGAGACATCTGACATCTACACGGTGTGCCTTACATGTGAGTGTGCTTGGAAGGAAGACAGGGCATCTGAAACACAACCTTGATAATGTCATCAAAAACACACGTTTTGAAAATCTCCTAACGTATATATTTGTGGAAGGGAAGAAATGGAGTGGGAGTCACTGAACTTCAGTAGCATCTAAGCGCACCAGTGTGCAAGGCTAGAGGAAGGCAGCCCATTCAGTTCGACTGTCTAATGTAGTCGTACATTATAGAGGGCTATGGGTCTCATGTCTCTCGCCATCTACGCTGAGCCTGCATCTACCGACACCATGAACAGCTAAAGAAAACATCGTCACAGTAGCAACCAAGCCAGCAAGAAAAGGTGCTCCACTTAAGAAAGAGGAAAGCGCAGCTTTCATTTCTAAAAATTCTCATCCCACAAAAAAATTAAAACGTAGAGATTCCAGCAATTATAGGTCTAGAGAGATATTTGGGTCTCCACAGTAATTAATTCCCTGAGAGTTTCTGTTGGCCTGTGTTATATTCAGAATTCCCCATGTATCATTTTAATAAATCTATTAGACATATGCTAATTTGGGTATATGCCCTAATGACTAAGTCAGAGACAAGAAGCTGTTGTATATTTAAGGAGGGAAGCTCCGGGCTCCTCTGTGCATTGCTTTCCCTGTCACCCCCCTCATGAAAGCTCTGCCAGACCCCTCACCAGCTAAAACCAGAAAAGCAAAAAAGCCATTTAACAGTGTGTTGCTCCCACTAAAAGTCCACCGGGAGCAGAGGTGAGGACCCCTAACCATTGCCCGCATGACTTCTTGATAATGCTTCTTAAACATATGTGCCCAAGAAAGTATTCAAGCAAATGCCTTCTAGAACTTAGATGTTTCTGTTTGTGTATATAACTCCATTAAGTTGACTATTGTATGCTTTGTAATGGTCTGCTTTCATGCCTGTCTCCTCAATGATACTGTAACATCCTTTAGAGCAGAGACAGCCTTCTTTATGTCTATGTGCCTAGCTTTTAGTACATGGCAGATGAAAATGTATCTGCTGGAGGGATGCATGCACAGATGCATGGGCACTTAAACCGTAAGACTGAACACCTAGGGAACAGCAATTTTCCCCTCTAGATTAAAGAATACCCTTGGTCATAAAAGACAATGTGTGGAAGTAGTGATAGAGGAGAACTGGAGTGATTCTTCTATAAAAAAGAATGTCTTGAATACTTTAATACAACTTAATAGTCATAAGTTAAAGTAATGTAAATAATCTTTCTTCTTTCAAAGCAAATTTATGATTAATCACATTCAATTCTTAGTTACGCCACAAAAAGTAACTGGTGAATTCTACATCTCTTGATTTTGATCTTACATAAACTTACATTTTGTCAGGATAATCTGGGGGCAAACAGAGGATAAATCTTAGAATTAATAAGCTCTAATAATTAATAGTTAAGTTTATCTTCAAAAATAAACTCATTTTCACAATGCTTTCTAAAACTAACATTTATCATTTCAGGAAGATTAGTGATAAGGAAATCAGAAGTCAAAAACGAATTCAGTCTATAACTGAACAAAAACTGAGACAAAATGAACTCAATAGTAAAGTAAAAAACTTCTACTGACCCAAGAGAAATGCATGCTTGGCTATTTTAATATGTTAGTCACTATCAATTATATATATATTAATCTCTAACATTATTAGAAGCAAAGGGATCTGTTTTTCTATTACTATCATCCATATCCAAAGTCAGAAGTCTGAGGTTTTTAGATCCTTGCTCCCATCTCATCACCCTGCGACCTACTTTTCAACAGAGAATCCATATGCATCAGTCCTATTTGACGAAATGTATTTAGAATTGCAAAACTGGTGTAGAATATTAGCCTTGTCATGCTCTTTCCTTAACAGGTCACACACTTGTGGACATTTAAATCTCATTTTTTAAAAAGGTCTAGGATCAAATCCATATTGTCATCTATTATTTGAATAGCGCAAAGAAGGGAGGTTTTTTTTTAATAAGGAAATTTTTTTTCACTAGATAACTGTAGGCACATATCCCTGACCTAGATGCTAAATTAAAGACAAAACACTATAACAATTCTAATTATTCTCATAAAGTCACTGCTGAGCCCCTTATGCACAAGTGTGAAGTTGGCCACCCCACAGTCTATCTGGAGCCAGACTCCTATGCGTTCACCCTGCACAGGCCACTAATCTGGCTCCCCTGCCAGGCTGCTCCTGGGCGGTGTGGAGGGCAGCTCGGAGAAGGAAGACTGCCCGTCTAGGAAAAAGCCGCCCTCCCCAGAGGACTGTTCTGTGACCATTCCTTGAGCATGTTCCCTAAGGGGGCGATCTCAGTTCCCAGCCAGGAAGTTCAAAGGATTCCTTCCTACCAAGGGCACAGGAGCTCAGTAAAAAGAGTTTCCTTCCTCCCGTTACATTTTCTGTGGTGTTTTATTGTCTACTGTCAGCTAGGGGTAAGGGTTTATGGGATATTGTAGGCAAATGAACAGCTCAGTGGGTTTGAATAATTGAGAGAGAGAGAGGGGAAACAGACAGACATTTGCTATCCCAGCACAGTAATGAAAAATCCCTAAAATTCTAACCCAGTCGTGAAATGATGGTCCAGTCCTGGTCCAGGACCCTTTCACCTCTTTGATATTAACAGAAGAGAAAATCAGAAGCAATGTTTGGCAGGGAGTCAATTGTGCCTTGAGATATCCTTTTCTCCTCTTTCCCCCCATTCTTAGTCCTCCTACTTAGCTTACAAACTTTCTCAAGTTGATCTGCCATCAGCAGGTAAATTGAAATGATTAATTAACTGGGTCTCATAAATGAATTAATACTAATTAGTAGTTTCCTGTGTTGCTCCTCCCAGGAGCATTTTTAAATTTCTCTGAGGAAGAGAGAAAAGTTTAACCCAAAGGAGGCCACAGTGTAAACAGCACAGCCCTAGGAACCGGGAGATTTCAGATGGCCTGGGGTTGCCGTGATTAGATGTCAACCTTCAGCTTCAGTTTCTCAATTTGAAAAAAGAAGGGACTGGACTAGATAGAATCCTTTCCAACTCAAACATTCTATTTTTCTCCAAAATATTCTATATTAGTTAAATTTAGGAAGTGTGGTACCAAGATGATTTTAGGCAGAGGACTTCAGATGCCCCTCATACCACACTGTACAGATTACAGTAGAGATGAGGCAGGAGCCAAAAATGGGGGAATTCGCTGACAGTCTGTATGAAGAGTAGGTAGAATCCCTTCCCCCAGATATCTAAGCCATAAGTGATATGATCAAGTGACAATCCTCACCCCTACAAGAAAGACAGGACATGAAATCTCTAGAGAAATAGAGATGGAGATGCTCTAGATAGGACACTAGGCCCAGAGGAGGGCAGGGACTAAGAAGAGGGGGTCTCTGCCCAGTTCCAGAAGACCAACAGCCAGGTTTATTATCTCCCAAACCCTCCTCCCTTGAGAAATATTTTAAAAATACTGCATCTCTGAAATAAAAAAGAATGCTATGACAAAGGAATACTTATAAGACAAGAAAGAGCTCTTAGAGATTAAAAATATAATAGCTAAATGGAAAAAACTCAGTGAAAGAGTTGGGAGATACAGTCAAGGAAATATCTTAAAAGAACAGAGAAGACAAGCATTGGAAAATGGGAGAGAAGAGACACAAAAACTAGGGGATCAGCCAGGAGGTCAAACATCCAAATGACAGGAAGTCCAGAAAGAAAAAAGAAGGAAAATAGTGGATAGGAAAGAATAAAAGAAATAACACATGAAAATATCCCAGAACCAAAGGGCAGAATCTCTAGATATTGAAAGGGTTCACCAAGGGTCCAGCTCACATAGTGAAAAAAAGACCCATACCATCTTGAAATTTCAGAAGAGTACTAATGAAGAGGTGATTCTAAAGCCTTTCTGAAGGAAAAAAAATTTAAACCTCATACAAAGTAAGTCAGAGGTTTTTAGAAGGGATGTCTTCAGGAAACCACACACTGCTACAGACTGCAGACCATTTATCTAAAGAAGCAAGGACAAGATGGGACAAATATTTACTCTAAGAAAAACAAGTAATTAGAAAAGAAATGTAATCATACCATACTACTAGACTCAGCAGTCAACAATAGTTACTGGTCATAAACACGGTCATAATAATGAAGACTTTAAGATATTAATCAGAAATTGTGATCAACCATGTGGTGGAGGATAGGGGGAGATTAAGAGGTTTAAGTGAGTGAAAATTCTCACTTAAGATGACTGATAACATCTAAAATATAAGAAGAACAAGACAGCAGGAGTTGAAGGGGTTGAAAGTGGAATGAAATGGTGTGGGCGGGAAGAAAAGGGACTGCCGGAGACGTGCTATTGTCCTATAAGCCTTTTTAGCACTAACTTTAAACACTATATTCATGGACTACTTTGATAGTATATAAAAATAATTTAAAACAACCTATGTTGTAAATAGTGAAATTACTTCTCTGAGGGACAAACTAATAACGTAATTAAAAGTTTCAGATTATTAAAGGGCTCAAGTCTAATACCATGTTGTGCTATTCTTGAAAATTAAACTCTGTGGAGAAACCTAACTCTTCCTTAATAACACTGACTAATAAAGTCTGACTTTAGTCCCCTAAAGTCCAAACTCCTGTCCCTGGAGATGCAACGGTCACTTGGAGAATCTCTGATTTCCGATCCAGGGGTGTGAGAGAGATGCTGTTCCCAATTTGATGCCCAAAGCAACACGCACAACACTGCTCTCAACCGCACAGCAAAACGAAGCCAGATGGGAACATTTACACAGGCCAGTGCCACAGAAACTAACATCCAACTAGACAATCTGGGTTACAAGGCATTGTGTACCCATCTTCAGCTCCCCTATGTTACAGAGCTGAGAATCAGAAGCTTTACTAATTTTTTAAATCTTCTAATCACTCTGCAGCTTTATTTTTTAAAATAAAAATTGTATATATTTAAGGTATACAATATGACGATATACATATACACAGTGAAATGACTACTACAGCCAAGGGTAATTATCATATCCATCTCCTCACACAGTTACCTTTTTGGGGGGGGGGGGGTGGTAGGAGGGGGATGAGAGCACCTGAAATCTACTCTCTTACCAAATAGCCAAGATACACATGCCGACAACCTAAGTGTCCATTGACAGGTGAATAAACAAAGAAACTGCAGTGTATATACATACAATGAAATATATTCAGCCTCAACAAAGGAGATCCTGCCATTTGCTACAACATGGATGAACGTGGAAGACATTATGCTAAGTGAAATAAGCCAGACACAGAAAGAAAAAACCTGCATGATCTCACTTATATGTGGAATCTAAAAAAGCCAAATCCACAGAGGCAGAGAGAAGAATGGTGGTTACCAGGGGCTGGGAAATGGGGAGAATGAGGAAATGCTGGTTAAAGTGTACAGACTTCCAGTTGCATGGGACAAATAAGCCTAGAGAGCTTATGCACAGCATGACGACTATAGTTAATAACACTATATTGAATACAGAAGCTCTATTATTGATTTGGTGAATAACCTTTAGAAAATGACTTTACTTCTCTGTGTACCAATTTCCTCACTCGCCAAATGATGACAATGATAAACATGCTTTAAAGAGGTGTGATTCAAGTTAATTAGTATAAATGACAGCATGGAGTATTTTATAAACACAAATTACTGCCCTTATTATGACAAATTTTTGGCAGCACTTCCAGAAGAAAAACTAAACAGAATCCTCCTTTCCAGAAGTCTTTCTCTGTTAAAGATAACACTGCTGAGAAATCTAACGATTTTGTGTACGTCTGTTGGTACATATAAGGATTGATTCTTCTTACTAAAAGTAGACTCAAGTTTCTCTCTTGATTTACCAAGCATTTGCCAATTGTGGGTCAATTCTTCCCTGTTCCTGAAACTCTTCTCTCTAGCAGCCTTTCCTTAGTACCACCTGCTCCTTCATCTTTTTCTGTACCCTTTGCCGGCTACTCTCGCTCTCCGCCCTCTAACAAAAAAGTTTCCCTCCGAAAAGGAGCTGAGGCTCCCCTGTTTTTCTCTTCACACTCCTTCTTTGGGTAATATCATATACTCACATGACTCTGTAACAATTCCCATCAGATAGCAGACTCTCAAATTCTCCCATTTTAAACTTGCCTTTCCATCTTTCTGCTTGACACCTCTATCAGGACTATCTGAAAAATCAGATCCTCCTCTTTGTTTTTTTCAATAATGACACCAACCACCAATGTTCTTAGTTATCTAGGTCAAAATCACCAAATCATCTCTGGCTTTGCTTTCTCTTTCAATCCCCCACGGGCAGTTAGTTGCAGATTCCCATAGATTCTATCTGTGTATTCTCTCTTCCAATCTCTCCCCTTTCTATCCCGCCAGTACTACACTATTACAGACCCAAATCTCAGCCTGGACAGCTACAAATAGCCCCCTAATTTATTTAATCACATTCTGCCAATTGCCACTTCAATCTATCTTGCTCTCAGAGTGGCTTTGATCAAATTGTTGCTGCTTTGAAACCATCAATGGCCCCCTATTGCCTGTTTCTGGCATATAAGATCCTCCACATAATGCCCCAAACCAACACATCCACCAGCTACATCTCACAGCTCTCCTACACATACTCTGTGTTCCAACCAAACTCAACTAATAATCACTAGACATGCCTGGCATTGGGGTGAATTAATTACCCAGTCTGTCTCTGCCTCCTATCTTTCAAGGTCAATAAAGGTTTCCTTGATTTCTCTACAACCTTACGTTGCGTTGTCTGTCTCTCCTTTGCACTTGACCCTTCATAGCTCCTTCCTTGTGTTTTTATGGTTACTTATTTTATTCTAACTTACAGCATAATTGCTCACACCCAGTTTCATTTCCTCCTCTCCCTCATGAGATTTCAAACTCCTTGAGTGCAGAAAAGTTGTTATACTTGTCTTTGTGGCTTGGTGCACTTACCCTGCGCAGGCAAATGCTTAAGAAATGTCTTTGAATTGAAACTCATGAGAGTGCCCTCAAATGCCTTTTTGGAGTTCATCAGATATATTTAACAAGCAAAAAACTCCACGAATGAGGTAATCTCACCAATGACATACTACTTGGTCCTAGGTTTGCAAACAATTGGGATAAAGGAAGTCTTGGTTTGAATCAATAGTTGAATCAAGAGTTCTATCAAAGGATAAAAAACAGTCTTGTTAGTGATACGGCAGAAGGCACTCTTCCTCCTAAGACAGTCCGTTTAAAATTCCCAAGTGGAATACTGGAGCATGGAGCAGTGAAATGAGCAACAGCATCACCCTGAGGAATCTTTCTGGTAAAAGTGGGATTCCATCCTCAGCACCCCTGTTGAATTTTAAACTCAGCTGTTCTCTCGCGCCTACTGAAATGACCCTGGGGCTTTGATGGACTGAGTGTCCTCTTCCGATGCCATCCTAGGGCTGCTGGTTCACTTTCTGAGCTATTAAACTGTGTCCATACTCTCCTCAATCATGGCACAAAGAGCTAACCTCTGCTACAGATATCAAGCCAGTCTCTGACGTGTACCAAGTGACAGGCCTCAGGTAACCATGAAGAGTTTGCTGCCCTACCTCCAGAAAAAACGTTTATTAACGTCTATCTCCTTAAAATGACTGGGTCTTCTCAACCGCTTTACAAAATAAGTACGATTGCAACAGTTATTTGTTGAATTACGTACAGTCAACAAATAGAAAGGAAAGATGTTCTGTTAGCGGTTAGATAGCTAACCTACAATAGAATTTGCCCCCGCACCTTTGTGTAATTGACCTCAAACTTCAAAAGGCAAAGGGAGTAATCTGCTCCGCCCTACTTTCTCAGATAAGACTGCTGTGCTGTCCCATTTAGTGTAGATTTAAGGTAAAAGAAAAAAATTTTTAAAGAATCAAGAAATTGAGCTGGGTTATAAAAACCAAATTGGCTAAAGAAAAAATGGACAACGTCTTATAACCTTAGGGAGTGGGGAAGCCAGCGAGCAGGCTTTAATCCCAAAGGATATACCTTCCGCCCATTTCCCGGGCCATTTCCTCTCCAGGCTAATCTTCAGCAATAACTGAACCACATCAGGATGCGTCGCTCATTTTAAATCAGAACCCTTCCCTAAGCGATCTACTCCCAGCCACTGATTTCTCTTTCTTAGAGGCAAGTCCGGGGCCGGCCAGGCGCCGCCTCCGAGCGAGCCCAGCGGTGTGAGAGTCCGGGGTCGCCCGGAAGGCCTCGGACCCCGGCTGTGGGCAGCTCGCGGGCAGCAGGGGGCGCTGCAGAACCTCCGTCCCTGCCCAGAGAACCACTTCCCGGTCCTCGCGGTCAGGGCCGCCCGCCACGTCTGACCCCAAGTTCTCTACCTACATTTGTGCGTTCTTCCTAAAAGATGCCAGTAAACCCTGCAGCACGCCCAAGGTACGTGACAAGAGAAATAGAGGGCATGCACCCTAAAACTAATCACCTTCTTTCTCATCCTCTCTGCATCTCGCAGCTGATTAAATAAGGCTGTTTCCAAGATCTGTAAATTAAGAAAAGTTGCTCTTTCTCACACACTAGAGCTCCGACCTTTACCTTCCTTTAAAAAAGAAACAACTGCTGGCCCTGCGCCGCCTGGGAACTACAGCCTAAGTTAGCACCACAGCGGTTCCCACGGCCGCCCCGCGCCCGCTGTCTCGCCGGCGGACCCGCTGGGGCTTCGACTCCAACTTTGAAAGGGCCGTCGGGGAACAAGGCGACCGGAGAAACCTCCAACCCACACTCTGTACCGCACACCGTCTCCTCCCTTCTCCCCACTGCCCTGTCCTGCGTCGGAGGGGACCCAAGTCCCCAGGGTGGCTCGACGCTGGGACGCCGGGGAGGAGGTCGGGGTTGGAGAGCGCGCCTCGGTCTATGCACACCTTCCACTTCTTTGGCCTCCCCGGGTGGGCTTGGGGACCCCAGGGTCCATTTTCCGAAGGGTCCCCAGCCCACGGAGAGTCCACGCGTCCTCGGTGGTAGGAGAGGAAGTGTCAGCTCCCTGGGAAGCGCGTCTGGCGTCTGTTGTGTCTGTCCGCGGGGCTGTTTCGCGCAATTGAGTCGGGACAGAGCCCCCGCCACGCCTTCGGCGCCCCCCAACTCCCTCTACAGAGTAGGACCAAGGGGGCGAGCCCCCGGCCGAGGTTTGTTCCCCCCGAAGTCGCCCGGAATCGAACTGCCTTGCAGTGCCGGGCGGGGCGTGGGGGTCCCGGGCACGTCGCGGGGAGCCCGGGGGCGCGCCTTCCCGGCCCCCGGCCAGCGCCCCGCCGCGGGCTGCCGCCGGCCGGGTACTCACATGTCGGGTCCCGGCGAGAAGGGCGGCGGGCGGTAGCCGTGCGGTTCTCGCTGCGAGGGCGCGGGGCGCGGCTCGAGCCCCCCGTTGACGCCCCTCCAGCCCCGCCGGCGGCGCTGCGGCTCCCCGCCCTCGTCCTCGCCCTCGTCCTCCTCCTCCGGCACGGGGAAGGTCACCCTCGCTTGCTCCTTGCACTTCTTGACCTTGGTGGACATCGCGCCGGCTGCGGTCCGCGCGCGGGGGAGCCGGCCGCCCGCTTCCGCCGCCCCTGGCGCGCGGTCTCCCCGCGGCGCCCCTTCCCCTCCTCCCGCGGCGCCCGCAGCGCCGGGCAGCCCCGGGCTGGGAGGCCGGGGGAGAGCTCGGCGCGGCCCGCGACCGAGCAGTCAGAGGCGGGAACCCGAGCCGAGCCGCCGCCGCCGCCCACCATCAACCCGTGGGAGCAGCCGCCGCGGCTGGGGCTGCGAGGAGGAGGCCGGCGGCCGCGCGGGGCGCTGGCGCGGGGAGAGGCTCTCCCGCCTGCGGGCGGCGGCGATGCCTCCGCGGTGCCCGTCTCCTGTCTCCGACAGCATCACTTGCTAGGACTGTACCGTTACTCAGGGTGAGAGGGAGGGAGGGAGGGAGAGAGGGAGGGAGACAGAGGAGGGGGGAATCAAGTCCTCATCAGAGAGAGCCGGAGTGGGAGGCAGACCAGCAGGTAGGGAGTAAGGAAATCTGGGAAACTTCCCTCCCATTTCTCTTTCGGAGATCTGGAGCCCTCTTCCACGTAGAGATACAAGTTTCCTGAGAAAGGGAAAAGGAAATCGTCCTGCTTGTTGTTAATTTTCCTGCCGTCGTATTTACCCTGTTCAACTCCACGTTTCAACAGGCATCACCTGGTCGTTGTGTTGCTCGCTCTGAGACTTGGTTTAACCTACAGAGGTTTAAGTACTTTTCTCTGAGTCCTCTGCACCCCAAGAATGGTAGTGCTTTGAACGTGAGTGATGCTTCGGTTTTAATGAATCTCAAAAACCTCTCATAAGATTTATGTACTTTCCAAAAAATATTTTCTAGCAAAATTTAAAGTCCCCTTTTTAAAACAACAGCAAAACAAAAATGCATTTTGAAATTCAAGAGGAGTATTTTTTTCTGGGAGAAAAGACTCATGAAATTTTAGTCAGAAGGAGTCTTAGGGATTAAGGCATTTATCCCTCATTTTAGAAATAAAACTGAGGCCTAGAGAGAGTGATTAAACTACTCAAGGTAGGTAGCTAGTGAGAAAACTCAGATTCGACCCAGGCGAGTGTATTTTCCAAGGCTTTCCATTGCCTCAAATAGGCAGCTTTCCAGCAAGTCCAACTTGGAAGAATCGCAAAAATACCAGACATGCTATGAGGAGATAAAATAAGATATTCTTTTTTAACTGTATCCAATTACACCGTATTTTTTTTGAAGAGCAGTTCTCCTCAAATTTAAACAAAACACAAGTAAGGAAATGTAGCTCTTTTGAATTTAATTCTTAAAAGGTAAATAAAATATTGTGTTCTAGTATGTTGATAAGAAGTCTATATGTTTAAGGAAGCAGTGATATTTATTTATACACCTGATGCAGAGAAAACAGGTAAATATTGTCTAGTGCTTTACGGTTGGAAGCACCTTTCCCGTATTAGCACAGAGAGCAGTAGCAGCGTTAAAATCCTCACAGTGTAAGTCTAGAGACGCCTCCAATTCCACCTCTGAGCTATCTCTAAAGCAGGACAGCTGTCCACACCCCAACACCACTGCCTCAGTTCAGGCCCCCGTCGTCCTCCCTGCGGTCTGGTCTTTCTGTAACCTGCCTCTCCCCACACCATTTCATTCTCCACGCTACTAGAGAGACCATGCTCAGAACAAGTCTGATCACGAATTTTCTCTGCAGAAATCTCTGGTGGCTTCCCACTGCTTTCAGGTTAAAATCCAAATTTGGCATACATGGTCCTTCGTGGTCTGACCCTAATTCTTCAGTCTCTCCTCCCCGCCTCCCTCAAACACATCCTAACTCCAGTTATCTGACCTCTCGCTCATAGCCTGACATTCTAGATGCTTTCCCATTGCCCTGCCTTTGTCCGTGGTATTCCTGCCGCTGAAACGTCTCTCAGCCCTCGTTCACCTGGCACACTTCTACTTTTCCCTAAAGACATGGGTTCGTGGCCTCTGATCTGACACCTCTCCTATGTCTCGGGGAGCTTCCCACAGCTCTTGGTCCTTACCCATGGCACTCTACATACCACAATCTTACCACTGGTCACATGGTATTGAAATGAACTCTTTATGTGTCTCCTCTTTAGACTGTGAATTCCTTGAGGATGGTTTGGGGTCTTATTTACTTTGAGCTACATAGGAGTTCATCTTTTTGTCTTTGCCATTTAACTCAGTACCTGATGTGCAGGACAAGCTCAATAAAAGTTTGTTGAATGAATTCAGAGGTCTTCTTGTTCTTTATAATTGCATTAACAAGTTCACCAACTGCTCTTAAGAAGCTCTGGATGGAAGCACTGTGGGAATGCTGGAGTCACGGGGTTTGGTCTCACAGACCATAATAGTTTGCGAGGGCTGCCATAACAAAGTATCACAGACCGAGTGGGCTAAACAACAGAAATTTGTCTACAGTTCTGGAGGCTGGAAGTCTGAGATCAGGATGTCGGCAGAGTTGCTTTCTTCTGAGGCCTCTCTCCTTGACTTGTAGATGGCCGTCTTCCCCCTGTGTCTTCACGTGCTCTTTCCTCTGTGTCTCTGTCCTAATCTCCTCTTCTTGTAAGGACACCGGTCATACTGGCTTAGGGCCCACCCTCATGAACTCATTTTTAGTTTGTTTACCTCTTTAAAGGCCCTATCTCTGGGTCGGCCCTGTGGCCGAGGGGTTAAGTTCGAGCACTGTGCTTCGGCAGCCCAGGGTTTCACTGGTTCGAATCCTGGGCGCGAACGTGGCACCGCTGATCAAGCCATGCTGAGGTGGCATCCCACATGCCACAACTAGAAGGACCCACAATTAAAAATACACAACTATGTACTGGGGGGCTTTGGGGAGAAAAAAGGAAAAATAAATTCTTAAAAAAAAGAAAAGGGCCTATCTCCAAATACAGTCAGTTTCTGGCGGGCAGGGGTTAGGACTTCCCCATATGAATTGGGGAGGGGGGACAATTCAGCCATAACATAAACTAACTCTCCTGGACTGAGGGAGCTGTTCCATCCAGAGTCTGCTAACATTTATATTCTTAAGAAGTGTGTCCCTGGGATTAACGAAAACCCAGAGCAGAGGAAATCTAAAAGAAAGCAGGTTCCTAGAAAAGAGAGGAAATATGGACCTCCCTGGCATAAGCCAGCTTTCTCCTTTTTGTTTTCTTCTTTTGTAGAAGAGGATCTATCACTGTGTATATGTTGTTGGCTGTCTGTGTACGCAAGTGTTTGCCTAACGTCCATTCCAAGTCCATTACTCCTTTGGGGGGAAAAAATCAATATTCAGAAAATCCTACTATTGAGGCAGGTTATTTTCAAGTAGAAGTGGCCACTGAGGTGTAAGTGGAAGCATAACTTTCATAAGTTCAAATAAAATAAAAACGACTTTTTTTTAACCTTGTAGCAGAAGATGGTCTCCAGATTTCCTCCTAAATCGCTAAGAAAATGCTGTACCTTCTTTAAAATCTGTCTCACGCGCTGTGGAAGGCTCCTGTTCTCTGTCTGTCTCCTCTCTCGCTTTCTCCAGGGCTGTCTGTAACACACCTAATAAGAAGGCACTGTTGAGCAGTAATTCTTGCACCCGGGCTCAAGGTTAGACTTGGCAATTTTCTCAAGGGATCCAGAGCACGGGAACAGGTATAATGTTCCAGACTGCACTTTTTTTTTCCTCCTTAAGAATAGAAGTTCTCTTATAAATGGCTTTTGCTTTGCTTTTTTTTTAAAAAAAAATAGATTTTATTTTTAGAGCAGTTTTAGATTTACAGAAAAATTGAGTGGAGGTACAGAGATTTCCCATATACCATCTGCTCGACACATGCATAGCCTCCTCCATTATCAACATCTCCCACCAGAGTGGTACCTTTGCTATGACTGATGAAGCTACATTGACACATCATTATCTCCCAAAGTCCATAGTTTGCATTACAGTTCACTGTAAGTGTTGTGCATTCTATGGGTTTGGACAAATTTGTAATGACCTGTATCCACCATACAGAGTAGTCTCACTGCCCTGAAAATCCTTCGTGCTCCACCTACTCATCCCTCCCTCCTCCCTAACCCCTAGCAACCACTGATCTTTTTATCATCTCTATAGTTTGCCTTTTCCAGAATATTATATAGTTGGAATCATACAGTATGTAGCCTTTTCAGATTGGCTTTTTTACTTAGTGATATGTTTTTAAGTTTCCTCCATGTCCTTTCATGGCTTAGTAGCTCATTTGTTTTTAGCACTGAGTAATATTCCATTGTCTGGATGGACCACAGTTTGTTTATCCATTCACCTACTGAAGAACATCTTGGTTGTTTCTAAGTTTTGGCAGTTATGAATAAAGCTGCTATAAACATCTGTGTGCAGGTTTTTGTGCAGCATAATGTTTCAAGTCCTGTGGGTAAATACCAAGGAGTGCAATTTCTGGGTATGGTAAAAGTATGTTGAGTTTTATAAGAAACCTCCACACTGTTTTTCAAAATGGCTGCACTACTTTGCATTCCTGCCAACAATGAATGAGAGTTCCTCTTGCTCCATGTCCTTGCCAGCATTTGGTGTTGTCAGTGTTCTGGATTTTGGCCATTCTACTAGGTGTGTTGTGGTATCTCGTTATTTTAATTTGCGTTTCCCTGATGAGGTATGATGTGGAGCAACTTTTCATATGCTTATTTGCCATCTGTATATCTTTCTTGGTGAAGTGTCTGTTAAGATCTTTGGCCCACTTTTAATCTGGTTGTTTGTTTTCTTATTGTTGAATTTTAAGAGTTCTTTGTACATTTTGGATAACGGACCTTTATCAGATGTGTCTTTTGCAAATATTTTCTCTAGTCTGTGGCTTGTCTTCTCATTCTCTTGACTCTTTGCTTTTTAAAGTGAACTTAAGTCACTAATTTTCTTGGCAGCATAAACTGATAAGATGGGAAATGTTGCATATCAGAACAATTGAACCTGAAAAAGGAGGATCCCAGAACTTATGATGTGGTAATTAGTATTCTGGGCCTTTTACACGGAATTTACCGTGTCAGACAAATGGTCTATCACTAATGCTCGCAGTTCTCCAATAGGCCCAGGAGGCCTCAGGTGCTTCCCTACCTTGAAACATTTGTTTTCAAAATTTCTCCCTGAGTCACAAGTTTGGAACTCAAAATTTACTTTATCATAGAAATAAGTTGCAAGCATGGTTATATTTTCTGGACAGCTCACAAATGCCTGGTTAGCTTAAACTTGTTTCAGTGACAGTATAGGGAGGTATCTAAGAACATATATTCTGGGCCAGAGGCCTGAAATCAAATCCCACCTCTGCTACTTACTACTTCTGTGACTTTGGGGAAGCTACTTAACCTCTCTGAGCCTCAGTTTCTTCCCATGTAAAATGAATATACAATCATAATACCTGTTTCATAGGGCTATTATAAAGATTCCCAGTGTTAATTGCACATAAAACTGTGCCTGGCACATAATAGGTACTGTGTAAGAATTAGCTACTGTTAGCTCATTATTGTGAACTGTAGAACTAACAATAAAAGTCTGAAGTTAGGGTCCTAAAGCAAGGCCTACCCTGTGTGATTTAGATGCCCCTCTATAATGGCATTTACTAAATTGTATAATTGTATTTGGTAAATAGCAATTACTAGATTGTGTAACTGTTGACTTACTTGTCTGTCTCCCCCACTGGACAGTAAGCTCTGTTGGGGGCAGGGACAATGTCCTATCTGACCTTGTCACATCAGTGTAAGCATAAGGCTGGAAACAGAGCAAGTGTTTAAGCAATAGCAGTAATAGTAGCAAAGGCAGTTGCAACAGCAGATGCTCACTTGATAAATACTTTTGGATTGAAGATCCAGGAGTGAGGAGAAGGAAAATAAGAATGTTCTTCCTCTGCTTGGGCGCAGTGCCAGCTTCAAGTAAAATCAGAAAATGGGTACAATTTCTCTTTGGCATCTTCCTACTCTTTCTCCCACATCTTTTCCTACCTTACAGTGCCTGTCTTCCCTGGCCCCTATGGACTCCCATCTCATGATGTTCTCTCTCTGGCCTGCTATCTCCCAAAAGTGCCCAGCCTTCACAATTACCCTTCTGTCCCCTGCCAGTCAAAATTGCTATTCATTCAGGGCAGCCAATCTCAGCTAGCTGTTAAAGCGGAGGTGTCTTTCTTTTGTGTTCCTGGACTCAATTCAAAAGTGTATGTGGGGAGGCTTCTCACACAATAGCAAGCAATCCTCAGACACCAGCAGGATGTCTGAGAATTCGCCTCAATTCCGACACTGTCTACTCAGAGACAGCACAGGATTCTGCAGGTTAAGGGTTCAGTCTTACAAGACTGCCCCCAACACACACACACTTCAGATGCCAGTTACAAGCCCAGGTTGTTATCTGTACTTCTGACCAACTGGCTATAAATCAGAGGTTCCCAAGACCCCCTTCTTGGGTTTGATTAATTTGCTAGAGCAGCTCACAGAACTGAGAGAAATATTTTACTTATTAGATTACTTGTTTATTATAAAAGGATATAATTCGGGAACAGAAAGAGATGCATCGGGCAAGGTATGAGCAAAGGGCACAGAGCTTCCACGTTCTCTCCAGGTGTGCCTCTCTCCCTCAATCTCCTTGTGTTCACCATCCCAGAAGCTCTCCTAACCCAATCCTTTTGGGTTTTTATGGAGGCTTCCTTACATACGCTTGATTGATTAAATCATTACCCATTGGGAATGAAACTCAACCTCCAGCCCCCTCACCTCCCTGGAGGTCAGGGGGTGGGACTGAAAGTTCCAACCCTCTAATCACATGATTGACTCCACTGGCAACCAGCTGCCATCCTTAGGTGCTTTCCAAAAGTAACCTCATTAACATAACAAAAGTAACGTTATTTTAGGAAATTCCAAGGGTTTTGGGAGCTGTGAGCCAGGAACCATGGACAAAGACCAAATATATATGAAAAACATATAGTTGGTCATCTGAATGACCAACTGTATGTTTCTTACAAATCACAATATCGCAGTCTTACATTAATTCACACTAATGTGTGTGAATACCTAAGAGTCCTTAATGCTCCAAGAGCTTTACATTTTTCAGAAACTGCAATGAGTATCCATTTAGTGGAATACTAGCTGTGTATTAAAGTGAAGTGAAAGGAAGGTGCTTTTTGTGGGGCGGAGGGGTGGGGTGGGGGAGCTGCCAAATAGCAAGCAGGCCTGGGGGGAACTTTCCTAAAGAGTTCCTAACTTCCATTTTCCCTGCTATTAAAGTTACAATTCCCAAATGATTTAAATTTGCCCCCCAAATTCCCCATCAGCCTCTGCTCATAGCATTGTCAAGAAAGACTCCCAGTTTTGAAGAGAGAGTGGAAAGTAGGCCAAGAGGCAGAGCTAGGGGCTTTATATATGGTCTTAATCTTGAGAAGAGAGAGACAGAAATTTATTAGTGTTGGAAGCCAGTTCTCCATGAGTCCCTTACACTTCTATACATCTTGCAAGCAGAGGCAATGGCTGCCTTTGTTCTGGAATATCTTTTCAAGAGTGTTTGTATGGCCAACAGCCTTGGAAAACAGAGATAGTGTCCCTTTCTGGAGCAAAGAGCATATTTGTTTACTGTTCAGTATAATAAAGATAATGCTCCCCCTGGGGCAAAGTTTAGACAGGCTTACTGATCATTATAAAAGATTCAGTTACCTAAGCTTGGGGTACCTCTCTTGTAATGCCACCCACTGCATGTGCGGGTATCATCTGGTCCTCTTCATGTCCCTCTGTGGGACTTGGGACTCAGAGAACTGGCACAAATGCTGACACTCTGGCTACTACTATTGCTGTGAGTAATAAACTGTCCTTTGTCTCTAGTCCAGGAGTTTTATGCCTTCTGCCAGCATCCATGAAACCGTGACTGACTATTGTTAGCTTGCAAATAGTGTAAAATCTCAGACCCTTCATAGTTGTTGACAATTATTACATTTTGCAAATGAAAAAATTCACAACTCTCAGAACAGAAGTCTCCAAGAGTAAATTAGGTTCTTAAAGAGGTTGTAGTAACTTTCCCATGGGATTAAATACATTATTAATTAACTTTTCTATGACCGAGTACTCTTTTACATACTTGCTAATAACGGCTTTTTATGTGAAATCAGTACCAAAGGAAATCAATGCTCTCTGTTCACTAAGATACAGACTTGATGAGCGCATACAGTTTTGTGTTGACAATCTAAGGAGTGACTTGACGCTGACACTGCTACTTGAGGCTTAGAATTCTGTTGAGTTTGGAGACTTGAGGAAAAGAGAGGGTGAATGTTTAGCTTTCATTTCCTTGACCTTTGTCCACATGAACCTATAGAGATCAAATCTGCCCAGCAACGTAAGAAAAATTCTGCTTGATCTTGATCTCTAAGATCCCTGCCCACCCTCTTCCAAAACCAATTTAAAGACATGTTCCTCAAAGCTGTATTTGTTCTTCCTTGAGGGAGGAAAAAAGTACTGAGTACTTTCAAACGGGAAATTGGCAGAAGTGTGTCATATAAGTCACCTGTCAGAAAGGGAGTTTGAGAAAATAGAGGAGATCAGTCTTTCCACTCAGAGCATTTTCACCTTTAATGAAATGAGCTAAGATAGTTTTTTTATTTATATTATTCCTATGCAGAGTAAATCTTTAGGACATATTAAAAATGATAATAAAAAGTTGTGTAATTTTCTTTCCTTTTTCTGCTCATATAGCCCTTTAATGTCAAATTTATTCTGTGCTACACGTTCATTTCTTACAGGTCGCAAATGCAATCTGATTCTAAGATCTGAATTGTTCAGTAATAGCATTAGGATAAGACTGCGAGTCTCCACATTACCAGTTTACCTTGCTTTGTTTGGTTTAAAAGCACATGTATCTACTGACCACCAACAGATAAAGAGACTTGACTTGCTGACACCCCAAGTCTGACCAGGCATGGATTTAAGGAGGGGAAAGTGGGCCTCACTTTACACTCTAGATATGTAAAGAAGAGTGTTTCCCCATTGCTTTAAGCCATGCCCTTCCTATCCCCCCCACCCCCAACCCTTAGCTGTCTCTAATCTTCAAATGTAACTCCTTTATCCTGTAACTCTTAGCTTTAGGCAAAAGTGTTAAGAGAGGGTAAAAGGAAAGAGAACTGGAGAGAAGACTCATAAAGTTCTCTGCTTTTCCCTATATGCACCTGGAAAAAATTGTCTTGAAAATGTACAGAATTTCCACATATACAAGAGGCTCAGTGGCTCATTTTAATGCAAATTTTCATTAAGAATTTACATTACAAGATATTTTCATAGCAACCTAAAAGTGTGTAATTCAATTATTAATACTTTTGATTTAATGTTAGAGTGATCCCCCCTTATCTGAGGTTTCACTTTCTGAAGTTTCAGTTACCCAGAGTCAACTGCAGTCCAAAAATATTAAATGGAAAATTCCAGAGATAAACAATTCATTAGTTTTAAATTGCACACCGTTCTGCGTAGCGTGATGAAATCTCCCGCCATCCTGCTCCATCCCACCTGGGACGTGAATCATCCCTTTGTCCAGCAGATCCACGCTGTATATGCTACCCACCTGTTAGTCACTTAGTAGCCATCTTGGTTATTAGATTGACTGTCAGGGTATCACAGTGCTTGTGTTCAAGTAACCCTTATTTTACTTAATAATGGCCCCAAAATGCAAGAGTAGTGATGCTGGCAATTTGGATATGCCAAAGGAAGCCATAAGGTGCTTCCTTTAAGTAAAAAGGTGAAAGTTCTCGACTTAATTAGGAAAGAAAAATAATCATATGCTGACGTTGCTAAGACTTATCCTAAGAATGAATCTTCTATCCATGAAATTGTGAAGAAGGAAAGAGAAATTCCTGCTAGATTTGCTGTCGCACCTCAAATGTGTATGTATAGGAAAATCGTAGTATATATAGGGTTCAATACTAACCTTGGTTTCAGGCCTCCACTGGGGGTCTTAGAACATGTCCTCTGAAGATAAGGGGGAACTGCTTAATCATTATAATGTATAATGTATAATAATTATAATATCTTTAAGGATTTTAGGGGTGAAGGAAAAGGAGAAGATTATACTGCATAGAAAATCATGAACTATATGGATTGGAAACATGTTAAAGGACATCTAGTTTGATCACCTTATAATATTGGAATCCCTATGCACTATCCCAGCTAAATGTTCATGCATATACGTTAATGTCTTTGTTGTGTAAACAGTTTTTAAAAACTAAACAGTTTTTAAAAACATGATCCACTTGCCTCTATGGATTCTTTTTTAATGTTTAATTATTTTTTCTTAGAAGAGGCTTAGATGCTGGGGGAGAAACATTGATGGTGTGGCTTACGTCGTAATCAATGAGTCAAATCTGTGAGTAACTCCCCTCATAAGGAAGGTGCTTGCATCTCTTAGTGATGGAATAAATATCAAAGGGGGACTTAAGTGATATCCATGAGAGTTCCTGGAAAACACTGATGTCCAACACCATTTGTATCTATAAGGACTGGAAAACTCCAAGTGGACATGTACAAATCAAATTCAATAGACAACTGAGTCCTCATTGGAAGTTTGGGCTTTTTAAATTCAAGCCTGGAATATAACCCAGTCAGAACTTCTGTTATAATTGTGAACTGGAGATGGGAATGGAGAGCAATTAATAAGGATCTACATTATTGTAAACCAAAAAAAAGATAGGTTATAGATTTTTGCATATAGTAGATTTAGGCTTGACTACAAAACAGGAGAATAGTCTAAAATATTATTTAAATCTTGGTTTAAATTTGATTTATCCTGGAAAGGGAGCTTTGTCCAAGGGACCCTGTTGGCACCCTGTGAAGGTGCTACTTTCTGCAGAGCCCGGGCACAGTAATGAAAGAGTTGGTCTCTGTATCAAACAAACAATTCCTGCCCACAAAAGCATTTCCCATAAAAGTTATACATTTGTCTTGGTTACTGAAGAACAAAAAGGAATCATTTCTTTAAAATGTTTTGTTTGTCTTATGAGGATATTTTCCCTGCTCAACTGTTTAGCCAGCAGCTTAAAATTCTGAAATCCCAAAGGAGAGAGAGGTTTCTCACACATCACAAAGGAGATGGCAGTCTCCCAAACCAGAAATGGCTTCAATTTTCATGTAAAGTCAGCTAAGGGAATCACAGGTGGATTTTTACCAAAAATGCATTGAAGGGCCTACGCCACCAACAATACCTTATTTAAAAATAATCAGCTCATCCTTGGCGAGAAATATCATGTGTACCACAGCCAAATACATTAAAACATCAACAAAGACACCTTTGGAGATAATTTGGCAAAAGCCCAATATCCACAAATGAACTGATTTCAGGAGGAATAATAAGAGCTCATAATGAGCAACAAAAGTGCATTAAGGATTTACATATCAGCACTGGTCCAGGGAAAAAATGGAATAATTTAATTAGAATGACTTTTTGGGGAGAACATATAAGAAGATCTTATTCATGAGTTCAGATCTGCTTCCAGAACCTACTTTTATATAAATGCAAAATATAAAATTGAGTACAAAGCAGGAAAAAAATCGCCCATACTTAAAGAAATTAAAAATCCCAAGATATTAATGTGGCTATGAATGAAATGATCTTAAATACAGAAAACGTAAGACTGATGTATCATATGAGACAGTCATGATCAGAATCCACATACTTTACCTCCCAGAATCTCAAATCATCATCATCACCAACAGCAGCTATTCTTTTCTACTATTCCTTTCTGTCTAATGTGGAGTGAACATTGATAGGATGATGTGCTAGAAAACCTGAATTAACCCTGTATGCCCAGAATAGTGAGATCTCCACTGCTTAAAATGCTTCACTCTCCCCATTACCTCCAGATAATGTCCTTTATTTAACACGTAAGACCTTTGGCAATCTGTCCCTTGTCTACTTTTCCTGCCTTATCTCCTGCTACCTTCCCTTTGGAACTTTGTATCTGTATTCCTTCTGCCTAGAATACATTCACACTGAGCGACAACTATATAGTCTTCCCTGAATGTCTGCCTGGCAAACTCTTCATCCTTTAAGACTCAAAAATCTCCTCCTCCTTGAAGTTCCTTCCTCAAAGCAAGTTAATCACTATCCTTTTACCCTTTTAAATAATGCGACCACTGTCCCTTGTACACAACCTTAGTGCAGACTGGAACCATATGGCAACCTTTTTTTAAGGGAGTAAAACAAAACTACGCAAGTGAATGTATTCCAGTTGTTAAAAATCTAAACAAACTTGTAGTATTCAGAGTAAGAACTAACAATCCTTTTCACCTTCCACCTCCTTCAATCCTACTGTCCTCTTCAGAAAGAACTGTGGTTAAGAGTTTCCGGCATATGTTTCAGGTGTTTTTCTATATACTACTGATTCAATGGGCAATTTAAAAGCACAGACCTTGGAGCCAAGCTGTTTTGTTGGGGCAAAATTCAAGCTCTCCTCCTTAATATTGTTGGGGTCTTGGGGAAATTACTTATCATCGCAGGGTCTAGGTTTCCTTATCCATAAAATAGCAATAATAATAATAGTACATAGCTGATTGAGTTAATACATAAAGCACCCAGAACAGTGCCGCGCACATTGTAAGTTCTTTAAAGTGTTTGCTATATATGCTGTACAAGTATAGGTTTTTATGTTGCTTTTAAAAATATATAAATGAAATTATACTATACTTACTGTTCTGCAATTTCTAATTTTGCTTAACAATCTATCTACCTTATTTTATAATATAAATACACTATAATTTATTTAACCATCCATCATTTAATTTGTTTCTAATTGCCGCATGAGAGTATTTTGCAGGAAAATTCCTAAAATTTTTGGGTCAAAGTATGTATTCACTTTATGTTTACTTAGGTTCTAAGAAATTGTCCTATCCAGAGGACATAACCAATTAAATTGCCATGAGCAGTCCCTTACCAGCAGGGGTGAAGAATGTGTCTAGTACACATTGAGCATCAGACTCCTGGGGTCACACACCCTCACCAACAGGTGTCAAGAAACCTCTGAGATGGCACTTCTCTGGCTTCCTTATTTCTAACTACTGAGGTTGGAAGAAGCCCTAAATATCCTGAATATCTTCTTTCCCCGTCCCCTAACAGTTGCAGCCTTCCCATGACCCCATTGTCTGCCAGAACTATCTTCATTATGCCTTTTATCTGTAGGCTTATATCACTCGCCGTGAGAAGCTCCAGGCTGCCCCTCCTCTCCCATCTGCCCATTTCTACTTCTAACCCCATCGCCCACACATCCTTCACCAAACTCCTGAATCCCTTCCAGTCTTCCTTCTGGAACTCAAGATCCATCCTCAGCAAAATCTGCTACATCTTCAATCTCTTTTCCGAAAGTATCCTTCACCTTCTTGCTCTACAGAAGACCTGGCTGTCTTCTGAGGATGCTCTTCCCTTGCCTTCTTCTCAAGTGGGCACTGTTTTCTCTACCACACCCTTTAAATTTATAGACCTGGAATCAGGGTAGATTTCTTTGCCTTTTTTTTCTTCAGACCATTTTCCCTCCCTTCTCCCCAGCTTGAGTCTAATGTCATTAAATGATGTTACTAACTAACCCTCAGTGTTGGGATCCTCTACCTATGCCTGAGCCACTCCTAAATTCTCTATGATTTTAGCTCCTGACTCACTGTTACTCTCTCCAGCACTTTTCCTCTATTGATTTTTGAAGATTTGGGATATATGTACATGATATTTCCAACACTCAATCACGTCAGTTTCTTGAACGCCTTTCCTCTATCTTGTCCTACAACCTCAGCCATTACTCCATGATCATACCCTAGAATTTGTCATAAACAGTCCCTAAAAATCCCTCCATAATCTCAGTTTCATGCAGCTCACTCTCTTTGACCTTACCACCCGCTATACTTGCTGTTCATTCCCTTAAGTAGCACAACTCCAGCAATACCTCAATCTTTCCAGACTCTCCAATCCATTGATCCCACCCTTTTCTCTATTCCATGTGCCCCCTTACCCAACTTAAATTCTGTGATCAGCGTGTTTACCATTTCTTGCATAAAGCCCTCAACTCCCTGTCCCCTCTCCCTTCCTCATATTCACTTGGCAAATAACTTGGCTATGCCATGCCTCTGCTTGTACAGCTGAACGAGCCTGGAGGAAAACCCAATATCCTGCTGCTTGACCTCACATCAAATCAAGACCAAGAATATCAAGTGGACTCTTACGCTGTCGGACCATCACAACACAGAAGCATGGGGATGAAGGCAAGTAGAAACGTGTGAAGAGTCATGTTTTGTTGGGAGAAAAGATAACAATATGGATTAACTCTATAAGGTGGCAAAAAATATGCATTTAAATATGTGTTATTTATGAGCAACCACTATTGTTTTTTACAAATCGTTTTCCGTTCAGGATGTTACTGTTGAGGCTGAGGACTGTGTTTATTCATTCTTGAGTTCTAGCACCCTAGTGCTCAATAATTGCTTGGGGTGTTTGGTTTCAACCAGAAAACTCCTTTGTTATAGGTATGGATGTAAATGGGTAAAGATGGTGGTGGGGGTGAGGGTGATGGTAGTGATGTGGCCCTAGACACGTCTTGAATATATTTTATCTAACCATCATCCTTCAAAATTTGGGTAGTCTTTATGTCTTTGTTAAGCAATAACTGCACTTGGCTAGATTAAAATGTTTAATTCTGAGAATATTGTGAATTCTTCAGTGCAGAAGTCCTAGATTCTTTGTGAATCTGTCTGTCCTGTGGCCTAAATCCATTTTGTTTCTTTTCCTCTTGCTACTTTCTTTTATTACTCTTTTATTTGTGGCCCCATATTTAAGGTATAAAGCTACTTTGGGTACAAGGGATCAAATTGGATAACAGGCTGATAATCTTAGGAATAATCCTTTCCCCCAAAGCCTTTCTTTATTAATAATCTGATATTTTACTTCCTATAAAAGGTTTTGGATTAAAAAAAATGGTTGCCAGCTACCAAGATGCCTATCCAGCAAAAAGGATTAGAAATAATCATTCATGAACTGATTCTTTTAAATGGAGTATTCAGAGATATTTTAAGTTTTTTTCATCATTTGTTTTGGTGATCGGATTATTGACCTGTGACAGATGGTCTCGGTCTCATACTTTCTAATTAAATAAGTGTGTAACCATGATCTAGAATTTTTGAGTTTTTTAAAAAGCCACATAGATTTTTGCATGTGACACAAGTCAAGATTGCAATTGACCAATGATCATGTATCAATGTATGAAGCAATTATTTAATTTATCTAGAATGGACTTGTCTCAAACTTTCCTAAACTTAGCAAGAATTCTTCCCCATATTTCCATTTAGTAACTCACTGAGATATGGTAAATGGTGCAGAAAAGAAATGCTAAGCCTTTTGTGTGCTCCATTGTTAAATGATTTAAGGATTTGACTATCTATAATCATTTTTACTCTAAAAAAAGAAATTAGTCACTTTATCAAGGCATATATTTTTTTCTGTAAAATCTTGGTATCTTATTTCTTAGTCACATTTCAGAACTCAAGAGATTAGTAATTTTTTTATATGAAAATGTAAAATATGCAATACATGATTGTACAAACCCACTTAACTCCATTCTTTGTCTCTTTTAATCAAACATCCTCTATTATGAGAGCTCACTCAGTTATTTGATTAACTATTAATTGCTATGTGTATTTGATGTGATATGAACATGGATATTCACAGTAGGAAGAAAATAAGAAACAGTAGGATTTTGATAAAGTAATTATGGTGCTCCAATACAATGGAATACTTTACTGGCACAAAAGTCATGTTGTAGAAGATTATTTATTGACATGGGAAAAGCTCATGATATACATTAAGTAAAAATTGTGGGCTATTGAACTTTATGTATAGCTTTATACCATTTTTTGGTTACAAATCAACATAGCAAAAAGGCTATAAGAACTTTCATCTATTTCTGGGGGCAGAAGGGGAGTAGGGAAAGGTGTTTAGGATTTGTGATGACTTTTAAACTTTCCTTTAGCTCTTCCCTGTTTTTCAGATTTTTCTTCATTGACCATGTGTTACCTCTGCAAGTAGAAAAAAAAATTAAACTGAATTGCTCAAATTACAATCAGTTTTTGTTTTAGTTTATTATCCAAATCGACCAATATTTATTGAACACTAACCTAGTGCAAGACATTATAAGAAGATATTTTTAAAAGACAATTTTTCCTGCAAAGGGCTTCCAGCTATGTTTTAGAAGAATTTGATGTAAAAGTATAATATGTTAAAAAATCAATGAGGTTTAAATAACAAGTCAACTCAGGTATAGAAAGGTGATCAGCACATATGATTAATTGTATTGACAGTCGCTGCTTTGGAGAGAATCACTTCTCTGCTTAACATTCCTGTGTTTAATCTGATGCACTGTGGCTCTAACCAACCCATGCTTTTTTATTTCCTATTTGTATATAAAACTAGCTGTGTTTCACTGATGACCTTATGATTTGTGCATAATCCTGTTCCTGAGTTCAGTTTCAGTTGTATTTAGCAAAGCACAGTTCTGGAACCTCCTAGTTCTTTGACGGCAAGCCGTTTAGTAACGCGTTAAGAATTTTACAGTATATAGTCTTCATTTCAATCCCTACCCCTTGTCTGAGATTTCTATTTAGATATAGCACATAAAGCTTTCTTTCTTCCATAATTCCCGACGTGGATTAAAATAGGAGGGGAGGAAAAAAAAAGACTTATCTTTGTATTCTGGAGCTCTTGATGTATTTTCTCAGCTATGAAAGGGCGAGTCCAGTAAGTTAATCATTTAGTCAATGGATATTTCTTGAGAGGTATATAGAAATGTACTAGCACCAAAGCACGATGCTGCATGTCAGTCAGTGAAGTGGCAAAATAAAGGGGGTTGAACTGAGACACCTAAATGTATTTCAGGTAAGGTTGTTTTCTCCCTCGGTGTTTAACCATGTTTGTTAAGTCTTCCCATGGGAAAGACTGGGCATGGATTACTGTCATCCAGAGAAGCCAATTTCACTATAAAGAAATGCATTACTTAGCTCCAAAAGAAAATTAGTGTTTTTACCTATAATAATGGAAACTGATGATTTAAATTTCCCTGAATGTTATCTATGGGGTAGGTAAGACAAACAATTATTGAATCACATTCTTCCATTACACTATATAGATTTTCACAGATTTCCTTCCAGAGTGATTTTTCAAAACCCTGTATGAGGATGTATATTTCCCCCCAGCAGGGACTTAAGCATGGGATAAATTTAAAAAGTGGTACAATAAAAGTGATAACATAGTCTTAATGACATTTCTTCACGCCTGATGAGTGAGAAAGATGCAGGGATAAATTTTTCCCCATAGCTCTTGTGAATGTATTTATCTAATGAAAGTTTTAATTTTTTCCTCCTCATTATCGATTTCCCCTCCCTTCCTCCCTTTCTTTTCTTCCTTCCTTCTTTCTATGTCTCCTTTCTTCCCTCCTTATCTCCCTCCTTCCTTACTTCCTATTTTCTTCCAATAAATTACATACAAATGTTTTAAATTAGATTTTCATAGCTACTGCTGAAAAGTGAATGTGTTTTTTCTCATTGACTTAACATGTACAAAAGTTCATAAATCCTCTTCTCTGGGACAAAGCTAACATTGGTAGCCCAAAGAAAGACAACAGTAGTCTCCCTATTGAAACGGAACTTCTCAACAGCTCCTTTAAAAGCTACAAATAATTTATTTGAAATAAAATAAGCATAACCAAATGAACGCTTTATTCAAATAATGTATTTTATGTAAAAAAAATTTTAGATCACTGTTTTCCCACAATACTGGAAATTGTTTCTTTGAAATAAAAGTCTATATTAAAGGTGACTTCCTAACCTCGCACTCACTCTTACATAATTATAAGCCTGTTAAAATGCACAGATTGTTCATTGAAATGAATACATTATCATTTTCATAAATAACATTTATTGGGCACTTTTCTATACCTGTGCTAGAAATTCTGCTAATAAGATTATTGATGGGCTAGAGATAAACATTCTCCTGAGTAACTGATTTTTTTTTCCTGAGAGTCACTGTTTACATTATTCATTTTATATGAGGTGAATTTAGGATTTTTTTAAATGAAATGACAGTTGTTTTTTCCGTGCTGCTTTTGGCCAGATGAATATTCTTGATATTATATCTTTACCTGTAAATGTAAAAGTCCTGAATAATTTCTTAGGCTCTAAATTTCCAGAGGACAGGAAGAATAGAAAAGGGTCCTGGCTGCCTCCCAGCCGTCTGAGAGGTCACCGCAGTCGTTTGTGTTGAAGGGTTTGGGAGGAGAGGCACTCCACTGTCAGACAGAATAGTAGAGCTGGGGTCTTAGAGATCTCCTTCCCGACGGCCTCATTGCACATGTGAGGAAAACGAGCTATAAAGAAGCCGGTGACTTCCCCAAGGTCACCGCGCTGGCCAGTTCCCTTACCAGCCTTCTCTTCCTCCTTCATCCTCCTCCCAGTCACTTGAATAAGTTGGCCTTGGGCTATTTCTCTTGATTTCTGGTGAGCTGAGCAATTCTTCAAAAAGCAGGCTTTTTGAAATGTATTAAGGAGTTGGTAGTATAATAGTGGAGGGCCATCAGAGTTATCTAGGCTGCGATGCTACCAAGACTGAACTCAGCCCTCAGTCACCTTTGTGATTCCTATCCTGCTGCTTCTCACTAATTCAGCATCTTCCCTCAGCCCACTCCACTTCTGAGGCTGGTCACTGCATGACCACACCTAGTGCCTGGGTGCCTCTGTTTGTGCCATAGCCTTCAGGTTCATCCTCCTCTACTCCCAAGAAATGAACTCACCGACTGTCTTTTCTGCCTGGAGAAATTCTGTCTGTCCTTTAAGCCCAGTATAAAGCCCTACCTGCTCTGAAAACCTTCCCTAACCACCATGCCTCACCTCTCCCAGGGCAGAATTAATTACTCCCTCCTTTGTGTGCTAATAACCTTACCCCTGGGAGTAGAATATAGCACTGGAGTTGCTTGAGGAGAGATCAGCCTACCAATTTGGTATTAAAGGACCATATTTTATTCATCTCTGTGTTCCAAATGCATAATGTGGCCATTCAATAAATCTTTTGAGAACTGAATCTAATTGTAGAAGTCATGATTACAGTCTTGGTTGCCCAACTCCCTGTGTCACTCCTGTTAGGCATTCACTGCTCTCGTGCATTGTTATTATCACCCAGAGAAGATTTTCTTGGCTTTAGATGTGGGAACTTTGTTTATATCACTGTCCTTCACACTTCACAGAGAATATTCTCATAGAATTGTTTCTTTGTCTCACTCCTCTCTGTCAATGCTATTTAAATTCTGTAAAAAAATTGGATTCTCAACGTAAAACACCATTATCAAAAGAATGGCAGTAAAACATGTAATTATTTTTATTTAACTATGTTAAACAAATTAACATTAAATAAAAATAAAATTTACATTAAATAAAAATTAAACAATTATCTTTATTAACATTCCATTAGATATGGTCATTATTGCACAGGTAATACATGAAAATATTTTAACTATAAAAAATTGTTCTAACAATATCAAAGTATACAGAGTAAAAGTGATACTCCTTTTTCATACTGGTTCTCCCACAGTACTTCTTCCTCATGGGCACCACTACGAACAATTTAGTGTGTATCATTCAAACATGTGGATACAGATAGAGCCATTGGGTTACAATGTTAGTTCATTTACTAGAGAGAAAAAGGAAGGTTAGATCACATGAAGTCTCATGGCTTTTCTGTCCTTGAGTATACGTTTGATCAGCAATAGCAAAAGAAAAAAACATATAAATCATTTAAATGGATAAGTGGTCCAATCGCAAGTACACTAGTACTTGAACGCTAGTATACTAGCTAATACTAGGAATGGCATTTTTATTTTGCATTGGGACAGATCATGATGGAATGGATTTGTGAGGTTCATAGGGATTAGGAAAGAATAAGTAATAGTGGCTCACTGAAAAAAATAGCAATACACTGTGCTTAAGTATTTATAAAAAGTCATTAATCTGTCAAGGGGAGGTGATTTTTTTTGTACTGATATTTTATGGAAATTAGTTATACTATTGCTTTTTAACAAATAGAGGCCATACTTTAAAAAGCCTCAAGAGAGCCAGCCCTTATAGCCTAGTGGTTAAAGTTTGGTGCTCTCACCTCTTCGGCAGCCCAGGTTCTGGTCATGGAACCACACCACCCATCTGTCAGTTGCCATTCTGTGGTGGTGGCTCACATAGAAAAACTAGAAGGGCTTACAACTAGGATATATAACCATGCACTGGGGCTTTGGGGAGGAGAAAAGAAAAAGAGGAAGATTGGCAACAGATGTTAGGTCAGGGTGACTCTTTCTCAGCAAAAAAAAAAAAAAATAATAATAATAAACTTCTAGATCTCTAATTACTATGAAAATAGTATTTATTTCTTATAAAATTTAGGCTTTGAGATAAAGAAATCTCTGAAGGCCTATCCTCCTTTTGTTTATAAAAGATAATAAAAATATGACCAAGAATTTGTAAATGAAGTGTGTTAAAAACATACTTTTTCATTTAATCTCGGTGTGAAGGATTTGCATCCTAATTATAGCATAGAATCTTGGAAGGAACTAGAAAGGACCTTGGAAATAACCAAGGACAAATCCTTCACCTTACAGATGAGAGAAATAAGGCCCCAAAGAGATGGGCCTTGTTGCTCCTCCATGACATCCTGCAGGCTTGCTGCACCAGGGCCCCAGAAGTCCTGGGTCTGAATCTCAGCTCAGCCACTTGCACCCCTCCAAGGCTCAGTTCCCTCTTCTGTAGAATGGGGATAAGAATAGCTACGGCATGGGGATATATTACATGAGATGAAATAGATGTGCCTGCTGAATCCTCGTGCCTAGGTAGTAGAACTAGTCAATGAGTATCCTTTCCTTTCCCTGTTACACCTGGTTTAAAGGTACAGATCAAGGTTCTAGGAAAAGTGGGCAAGAATCTAGATCATCTGACTTGCAGGCCAGTTAGCTTCCCATGGATTCCTTTCAGCCAAGCCCTGATGCCTGTCAACCTCTTCACATATGTTCTTTCCGGTCTTTTAGATATACAATTAGAAATCCCTTCACTACAAGTGCTGTTTTCTTGGCTCATAACAGATCATGACTGTCCCCTTCTTTGACTTTCCTGTGCCCTCAGGATAAAGCCCACCTTCTTAACATAACCTATAAAGCCTCTGTTGCCCTTTCCAGCCTCTGCCTGTGCTCTTCTCCTTAAACATTCAGATCCAGCCATATGGACCTGTTCTCAGGTAGTCTGTTAACTCTGTGCATTCACAGCAATAACAGCAATAACCCCTTCACCCCTCACCAGGCAAGTTCATGCCCATCCGTTTTGTTTGTTTCAACTTACATGTCATCCTTTCTAGGAAGCCTTCCTCGGCCTTCAATTTGATGCCCCTCATCACAGAACACACCCCAACACTGTGCAGTCATGGATTATTGACTTAACGTGGATCCTCCCCTCAGCCATAAAGTCCTTGAATCTTGAAGACACTTCATCTTGCTATCTGTAATACCTTGCACAACACCTTGCACTGTAATTGCATTTTTTATTTTTAACTTTTTAATTGAATTAGAACATACATTCCAAAAAGTACGTAAATCATATATGTATATAGCTGGATGAATTTTCCACAAATCAGACTCATGCTGTAACTGGCATAAATGAAGAAACAGAACATCACCCGAGAATCCCTCTTCATGCCCCTTTCCAGTCATCGCGCCTCTTATTTCTAACACAATAGCGTTGCCTGGTTTTGAACTTTATATAAATGGAATCAGACAGTACATACCCTCTTTTGTGTCTTTCTTCTTTTGCTCAATATTTTGTTTGTAAGATTCTGAAAGCTTTTTTAAAAAAATGAGTAACATCGCAGTATCTAAGATTTTAATCAACGCATATGAGATGTTTTCCATATCACCAGAGGCAGCTATGATGAGGCATTTGTGAAATTCCTCTCCATCGGATGCCTGCTCAGCATTGTTTCCCATCATGCCTAACGGAAACCACTTTTGTTCTAGTAGTCACCCTTCCCCCATGCAACTGCGTGACTCACGGTGGGATGGGCTTGATCTTGCTCCCCTTTGCCAGTGATTGGTTCAGAAATGGGAGTCCCCATTTTGGCCAATGAGACCCAAACACAGGTTTGCTGGGGCATTTGGAAAATCTTTTGCCCACGACTCCAGGAATGCTTGCAGAAATGACCCTTAAGTCTTCTTCTTGATGTCTCCACGTGTAGATGTGAGGTTCCAACCTCTAAGGCTACCCCGTCGCCTTCAGATGAAGTCAATACAAGAAGAAAGACAAGGCCAAGAATCACAAGGAAATAGGGCTATCTATGGGATTAAGTCATCCTTGAATCTGTCCTACCTCTAAATTTCCAGCTATGTCATCCAGCAAATCTCATTATTGTTTAATCCAGTTGGAGGCTTTTCTTGTTTGTTCATTGTTGGTTTGTTTTGTTTTGTTTTTTTAAGATTGGCACCTGAGCTAACATCTGTTGCCAATCTTCTTTTTCTTCTTCTTTCTCCCCAAAACCCCTTGGTACATAGTTGTATATTTTAGTTGCAGGTCCTTCTAGTTGTGCTATGTGGGAAACCACTTCAGCACGGCTTGATGAGTGGTGCTAGGTTTGCACCCAGGATCCAAACTGGCGAAACCCTGGGCCACCAAAGCAGAGCGCAAGAACTTAACCACTTGGCCCCGGGGCCATCTCTTTGGGGTTTTTTTTAATACTTAAAACTAAAGGTATTTTAACCCATATAACTCCTAAGAACTTGGATGATTACCTGGAAGGCACATTTAACTGAATGGAGATTGATGTGCAGCTTCGGTCTCCGGAATGAGATGCAAGGGATGGGATGGAGGGCTCCAGCTGTAGCATGGGGCTGACATAGAAATCCCTCAAGAAAAAGCTATTTTGGCACAGTACCTTAGGCAAAGGTTCTGTGGGGTACATTGCCGTAGAATTGAGGAAAGGAGTAACCAAAGGACAGCGACATTGGAGCAGGTGGGGGGTGAAGACAGCTATGTGTGCCTGCAAGTAGAGAGGCTTTTCCTTCTGTCCCTCCTGTGGAGGGAAATGAGGGTCAGAGCAACAACAGTGGTGTAATCTTAGGTGGCTGAAGGGAATGTCTTCAGAGGACAGGGCTTGCACCAGCCAGCAGATTGCCAGATTTTGCTGCTGGTACACATCCAAGATGACAAAGATTCTCAAGTGATGGACATGAAGTGCAGCACAGGGATCATAAGACTCTTGGTGTTTTCCCAACACTATAGTGATAATGAGAGTGACGAAAGTGACAGGAAAGGGCCCCTTGGCTGATGAAGCAGGTTTTCTGTTGTTTTGGGGTTTTTTTGTTTCCCCCTGGAGATAAGAGTGATTAATATTGCCCCTGGGACTGAGAAAGCATGGTCCTGGAGTCACCATGGAGGGAGGACTCTCCGGCGGGAGAAACATCCTGTGAGGGAGAGCCTCACAGTGATTTAAACTGAAAATGAAAGGGAAAGTCGTTCTTTCTTCCACCCGAGCTGAGGCGTGGGATAGATAGTCGCATTTACATGGGGATATGAGGGAGACTTTGTGAATAAGGTGGCATCTGATTTGACCTGTGAAGGAAAGGTAGTGTTTACACTTGAAGTGATGGGGAGGATATTTCAGTTAAGGGAACTTAAAGTGTGGAGGCATAAGGCCAGCAAAGAGAAGAGTGGATGGAGGACAGAGCGGGTAGATCAGTTTGCCTCTACCACAGGATGTGTGAAGGTGGGGGCTGAGTCAAGTTGGAAAAAGAAGTTGTGTCAAGACGAAGAAGTATTGTGAATGCCTCCGAAGAGGTCTGAATCTTACCCTGTAGGTAATGGAGAACGATTAAAGAATTTCAAACATGTCAGTGATCAGACTGAAGTTGGCCTGAGGATGATTAAAATCACAGTGGACTGGAATGGGGAAAGACAGGAAGTAGGAAGACCAAGTAGACTCAGAAGGAATAGAACAGAGGAAAGGAAGTGAATTAGGGTCGTGGTGATAGACTGTAGAGATCCGAGAGAATTTGTGGAGGTGAACTTGCCAGGAGTTAATATCTGATTGGGTGTGAGTACAAATGATTAAGAGGAACTGGATCATTGTCACAAAATCTAGTCCCAGAGGTTGATAATTTTTTCACACCATGTTACATTTTCTGCATAACCATCTTGTTAGTGAAATGATCCCAATTTGCAGGCTATTTTGGGAGTATATTTGTAGCAAAATGAAACAAAAAACAAAGTGATGAAGCGTCACGTGTAAAAAGAATTTGCCTGAAACAGATGCCTTTATCTCATGGGGTTAACGGTACTACTGCTTTTGACCAGGCAAAATTGTGAGTTCCAATGATGGTAATGGAAAGAGAAGCGTGTTTGGAGCTCCTTGCACCTTCATCGTCCCCCCAACTCACTATCAGAACCTGCCAGAACTGAGTCAGAGACAAGCAATTGAGGATGTATTTTTTACAGTTTTTCAGAATTTGGTTTATTGGCTAGAGCAGATTCATTTTCTAAGCAGGAAAACTGAGCTTGGAACTTGACTCCAAAGTGTAATTCTCTTTATTAGTTAGAAGGGCGAATTAGGAATGTGCTCCTTAAGGAACAGATGCCAAAAGGTTTTCTGGATGATGATAAAAGTAACAACACCTTTTAAAGTAGTGTTTTTAAAAGAATAACTTCAATGTCTTCTCTTCCTGAGGGAAAAACATAAACTCTTTATCATAGGGCCTAGTGTCATGATCATATTAGTTGCTCCATAAATATCTGTAAGATAAATATCAGGAAAAGATTGTAACAAGCAGAGAAGACCTAAGAAAGGAGACAGCCTAAGCAATGATATAATTTGAAAGCTGTTATGCCAGGAGAGCCAGCTTACATTGAGGTAATTGGGAAATAAATAGATCTTCAGAGAAAAAAAATAAAGAAGGATGTTTACTCCTGAGGGCTATTTGGTTCATTCATTTAAGATTCGACTCAAGAGTTGGGAGAAAGGTTGGAGGGAAATTTCAGTTCTGGAGATTCCAAACAGATTTAAAATTTCTCATCCCCTTCACTTATGTTGGATTCAAAGATGTCATGGGGACTTATGAGTAATCCCCAAAGTCCATGACTTCTTCCTCAAGAAGAGGCTGGAGCTCACAGTGACTATTTAATCATGACTTTGGCTGTTTAACAGGCTATTTATTTTCCCAGATTTACATTGCTTTTTATAATCTAAACTAGAGGTCCAATTTTTATGGCACAAAATAGTTAGAATGACTAGCTAATCCTCAAAGGATAATTTTGAATATCTGAGTTATATTTTACTTCATGGCAAATCCTACACAGCACCAGAAAAGGAAAAGCAGTATTTAATGCAGAGCAGTTAGTAATGTGTAATAAAAATGAAAAGCATTAGGTAGGGTGCACCAAATCATCCTTCCAATACCATCATTTGCTGGAACAAGGGGAAAAAGTACTCAACTGCCATGAAAACATGTTACAGGTAGATGGATTTTGAACCAAAAGATGAAGGTAATATTATGCCTCTTGAAATTCAGTGTCTCCACTGTGATTTAAAGTGTTATAGTTTATAGTAAGCATCTTGGGAAAGCAAAAATGAGTTAGAATCCTGAGTAATTATCATGAATCTATATTTCAACATGTGAATAAGGAAAAAGGCATAAACTAGCTACAATTCTAATTCAAGCCAGTTATCCTTTAAGTGCATCAAGGCATTCTTAGAAATAACTTCATCATGAGAAGAGTAGCCAAGTATTACTATCCTGAGTCTGATCTAAAAATCAATAATAAAACCTCTTATCTATATAAAATAATCTTTTCATTACCTGCTTCCCTTTGTCACCATTCAGAAATTTAATAGTGAGTTGGGTGTAACCTGAACTCGCTTCTTCTCCCTCAATCCCTTCCTCCCTCCCTTCTTCCTTCCTTCCATTCTTTTGAATGGAGGGATGATGTATGTAGCCAGAAGTTATTTCCCAAACCAAGGAAATCAATTGAGTATTTTCACGGATTTGCTAGCTGTACCAATGAGCTATTGTCACATAACAAATGACCTCAAAATTTAATGGTTACAAGCAACCACTTATTTAGTTTACAATACTGCGAATCAAGTAGGCAGTTTAGGCTGGTCTCATCTGGGCTGCCTCGCGTGTCTGCACGCAACCATGTGATGGCGAGTAACTCTGATTCCAGGGCTTGGCTGGCACCTCCTGGCTCTCCTCCATGTGATTTCTCATCCTTGAGCAGGCAAGCCAGAATTTGTGCTCAAAGTGGAGTCAGAGGTCCAAGAGAGAAAGTAGAAGCATGCAAGGGTTCTTGAAGGCTATGCTTAAAACTGGCACATGTTGGCTTCTACGGCATTCTGTTAGCCTAAGTAAGTCACAAGGCCAGCTCAGATTTAAGATGTGGGAAACAGACTACCTCTTGATGGGAGGAGATGCAAAGTCACATTAAAAAGGCGTGGATACAGGGAGCCTGTTAATTTGGACCATCAAGTGATCAATCTACTATACTAGCTACTGTTCTTCTAACACTTTAAAGCGTTTATTTAAAAAGCATCTTTTTTATTCCCATTTTACTAAGACTTTTTACTCAGGAGTGATTATTGAATTTTATTAAGTGTCTTTTTTTTTTTTTTTTGCATGTGTAGAGGATGATCGTGGATTGGATGTTTTCTTCCTTGAACCATATGATGGATTATTTTAATAGATTTTCTAATACTGAACTTTCCTCGCATGCCTGGGAAGATCTTCACTTGATTATGATTATTTTTCTTTTATTACACTGATTAATCTCTTTGCTAGTACTAAGATTTTTATCTGTTTTTGAATCGTCTGTAGTTTTCCTTTTTTTTGCTACATTTGTCAGATTTTGGTACTGGAGTTGTAACTCAGAGCAAAATCTCCGTCGTAACAGATTTTGTTCTAAAGAGCATTATGTCATAGATTGCTAAAATCTGGCTGGATTCTTAATTCTACCCCCCCAGTCCCTTTATTCTTTATTAGATGACCCACTCTCTGATTCCCCAAATTCTTCCTACCTTCTCAAGACTCCAAACATACCTGTTTTATTTATTCATAGTGTGGCATAGGTAGTTTCTGACTTGGCCTCTGGTGATCCCCACTTCCTGATATTTATGAGTTTGTGTAATCTCCTCACCTTGAATGTGAGTAGCACCTGTGACTTGTTTCTAATGAATAGAATATGGCTAAGGTGATGGGATGTCACTTCCATGATTAGGTTACACAGAGTGACTCCTGTCTTGTTAACAGACTCTTTCCCTTACAGACTTTGATGAAGCAAGTTGCTATGTTGCAGAGGCCCACATGATAAGGAAGCCAGGGTGACCTATGGCCAACGCCTCTCAGTCCAATAGCCCTTGAAGAACTGAAATGCTGCCAAAAACCAGATCCTTCCCTGGTCAAGTCTTCAGATAAGACCGCAGCCTTGGCCAAACCTTAATTGCAGCCTTGTGAGACACCAAGAAGCAAAGAACCTAGTTTAACTGTGCCTGGATTCCTGACTTACAGAAGCTGTGAGATATGTATATCAGTTGTGGTTTTTTTGTTTTTTGTTTGTTTTTTTTTGCTGAGGAAGATTTGCCCTGAGCTAAAATCTGTTGCCAATCTTCCTCTTTTTTTTTTTTTTTTTTTTTTGCTTGAGGAAGATTCACCCTGAGTTAACATCCCTGCCAATTGTCCTCTGTTTTGTATGTGGGCTACCACCACAGCATGGCTGCCGAAGAGTGGTGTAGGTCTGTGCCTGAGAACCAAACCTGGGCCAAGGCAGAGCATGCAAAACTTAACCACTAGGCCATAGAGCCACCCCCTGTATATTGTTTTAAGCCACTAAGCTTGTGGTAATTTGTTAGACCGCAATAGATAACTAATACACATTGAATAATAGATTCTCAGGGTGAGAAGAACCTTAAAAAAATCAGACAGTTCAACCTTATATCCTAATGTGAACCTCCTGAAAGTGCCTGTCCACCTTATGTTTAAATAGCTCAGATGATAGAAAACTCACTAATATAAAAGGTAATCCATTCCATCTTGGGGAAATAATTCATTTTAATAAGTTAAATATTTTATTCACAGTTTCTGATTCTTACCTAGATGTCATACTCATTTCTTCTTCCACATAACAAACCTTAAATTATTTTAATACAGTTATCCTCTTTATCTTTAATCTTCTATTCTCGTTTACACTGTAATGAAACTATGAACATTCTGAGACTGGAAACCAATCCTGTATATTTTTGTATCTCCACTGACTATAACAATTCCTGGCATAGAGGAAATGTTCAACAAATGTTGGTGGAATAAAGTTGAACTACAAATGTTAAATATTCTCAGTTCTTCCCAAATCTCTTACATAATATGGTTTGGTGCCCTCCCTTATCATCTTTGTCCCAATTTTCTTAGTAACATGCCCATAAGTAGCACATAGCCTTCTCACTCTATGCTTTCACATTCTCTTCATTTTCCTCTTTTTTTTCCCACCCCTTTGTCTCTCCATACAACAGACAATACTCTGGATAATTTCTTCCAAGCTGTATTCCAGTCCATTCTCTCTTTACCTTTTCACCTGAATCTGATGTCAAACTCATTCATTGATTTTTCAGTTTTGGTTATCATATTTTTTATTTCTAGAAGATCTGGGGGTTTTTTCAAATCTTTTTTTGTTTTCAGAAGTTTCACTTTGTGACTTTTTATAGGTTTCTATTTCTTACAGATGTCTTCAAACTTATCTTTTATATATTTCAAAAAATGAGCATATTTCTTTTATTGTCTGCCTCTGAAGTCTTTTGGGGTCTGTTTGTTTCTGCGGGTTCTTACTCAGGTCTAGTTTCCTTATATTCTTGGTTTGCTTCGTGTGTAAGACATTGCATTTGAAAATCATTTGTGGAAACAATTTGAGGCCCACAGATGAAAGTACCAACCTTCAGAGAGAATTTTTGTTTGCCTGTGCTAACCTCTGGGGGCACTTCCACCTCGAACCAAATTTAAGTCTTGAGATAGCAATTAAATTGCAGGCTTTATTTTCTTCTCAGTTGTTCACACCTATCCTGAATGTACAGCCTTTTGGAAGAAGGTTTCCAGTTTATTGAAAGAGGGTCTTCCACTACATTCTCTACATTGTGCCATCTTCCTTGTCTAACAGGCCATCAAAATAAAGCTTCTAATTTACCCAGATTGGGAAATGCCTTCAAAGCAAAAGCATTTCTATGCCCACTTCCCTTCTGTGCCCATTACCTTCTAGAATTCTCATTTCCCTTCACTTTTGACCTTTTAAAAATCTATCTTATCCTTTGATGGTTTTAAGAAGATGTTTCTTTTAAGTATTTTGGTTGTTTCCAGCAAGACAATTGATTCAAATATCATAGCCCACCGTTATACAGGAAACTGCTTCACTTCAAATCCTCACTCTGTTGTTTGTAGCTCTGTAACTTTGGACAAGTTATTTAACCTCCATGTGCCTCAGTTTCCTTATGTGTAAAATGGGGATCATAATAGTCCCTACATTACAGGATTACCTGCAAAGAATGTAATGTGCCAGCACATAGCAAGTATCCAACAAACGCTAACTATTATTAGTATCTATTTTCATACTATCTTATTTATTTCCTCTAGGGCACTTACTACTCTCAAAAGTTGCCTTATTTATTTTTTATTGGTGGTGTTTTCTCTCCCACTAGAACATAAGCTCCGTATTTTCATATTTACTGCTGTAAATTGAACACTACCATTTTAAATGAGTTAATAAATGCAAGTTTTTTACTGTAAAAAATCAGCCTTGACTCAATCCCAATAAATCACAAATGAAAAATAGGCCACTTTCTATGAAAAAATAATCTAATATCTATTCGATAGCACAGTCTTTTAAAAAAGGTTACATTAAAAACCCACCTTAATCCAAGAAAAGTGAAAGAATAATTAGACCAGATTTTATAATTTCATTGCCAAAATCACTTGCATATACAGCACATTATTTCTATGTGTGAACAAACGATGCCCCTCTTCAAATTTTAATAAACAAGATACCTTGGCTCAAGTATGTTTTAAAATTTACATATGTAATCATTTGCCGAATATCTCAATCTTTCACCATTTATCACAATTCCAGAGACTCTTTCTTTCACGAGGCCATTGAGTTACTCCATTTACAGGAGTCGAGGGATTTCAGCACGTACTTTCTCACATTACCACCTTTTGATAAAACCGCTGCATTATGCACTCTATTCTGTGCCAGTGAAAGGAAGGGAATGAACTGTAAACATGTCTGATTGTGAGTGCCTCTTTGTGGATGGAAATGCCATTTGGTTTATAATTGGTGGTTGAAAACTTCCGCATCGTCTGTCTTTTCTCGATTCAGAGTCTCAGAAGGATGTGGATCATATTAGACATGATATTGGGCTTGTCTTAAGAAATGCTCCTCACTCTTTGACATGGGCACAGACATCTCTGTTCCACTGTCTGTGGGGAGCACAGGCAGTGATTTCCTCTGCAGAGAGAGCCCAGGGAACTCTGTACTCCAGCGTGACCTCCTCAGGCTCTCTTTGAGTTGCTATCCAATGGGCAAACACTTCATTTTCTCTAATTTTTTTTTTCAGTTAATATAGTGGGTTAATCTTAACACAAAACTTTTATATTCTTTCTGCTTACAGAACATATAGGCCTTTGCAAAGAGAAATCTAAATTTTAATATGTATTTGTATAGTATATTAGCATTATGCAAATATTTCTCCCCAAAAGTTATACACATATCAGATTTTTATAAATTAAATCACAGTCAAGTACACTAAGGGGTCTTGGTATTAAAAAAATCTGAGGTGATTTATTCTGGAAAGCATAGAGTACAGGGGAGGAGTAGAAGGAGGTGACATTCCATAGGTAGAAAGGGCAAAATTGGGAAGAGAATTATATTTTATTACTTATGTGAAATAATAAGTTACATGCTACATTGCCTGCCCAGCACTGTTACAGTACAGGGTTGTCTTTGCATCCTTCATGCCACGATATATGGTGATGTACAAAGGGAAGTATGTGTTAGTCCACAGAGAAGAAATGAAATGGCAATATTGAGAAATCAAACACAAATCTCAATTTCTTTTAGGGTAATGTAGTCTTAAAGTCTTGAGTAAAAGAATAGAATAAGAAAAACATAGTCTGTAAGACTAGCTGTGTCTAGGTGAGAAGCTTATCAAAAAGATGTGGCAGAAGTGAAGTAAAGATGATGCTGGACTTTCCTATAAAACTCTTTTTTCTCATGGGTGATAGGGCATCATCAAATGGCTCGCATGAAGGGAGTAATGTGATAAGATTTTGTTTTCTTAAGATAACTCTGAAAGCCATCAGGTGATGAATCGGAGGGAGAAGAGACTAGAGACAGGAATCCCACTATAGAGTAATTACAGTAGTTAAGGTAAGAAAAATGAGAGCCTGATATGGGGGAAGAGATGGAGAGTTATTTAGGAGGTCAAATTGATAGGACATAGATTTTAGTGAGACTCACGGGTTTCCACATTGCACTCTTGATGAATTGCTGTGCCATTTACTAAACTAAGGAATGCAGGATGAAGGGTAGCTTGGCTGTGAAGGAAGTGGAATGGAATTAAGGAGTAAATATGATGAGTTCTGTCTTTGACATCTTGGAGGTACCTGTGAATATCCAGGTAGAGCTGTTCAGTATAAGTATTGGATACTTAGGTCTGGAACACAGGAGAAAGAACAGGGCAAAGATAAAGGTTTGAATATCACTGGTGTATAGGTTGGAGGTCAAAGCCCTAGGAATGGATGCGATGACTCTGGAAGATCAGTGAAATGAAGAGAGGAGGAGTCTGAGAAGGAAGGAATGCTGGAGGGAAAGAAAGGTAAGCAAGAGAAGATGTGTCTTAGAGACCTAAGGGGGAAAGTGCCAAAGGAGAGGAATGTTTCGGGAAGGAAGAAAGGATGGTCAACAATATCAGAAGGTCCAGGGAAACCCAGTATGATTAAGTTCTGAAAGATTCTCACTGGATTTGACAAATAGAAGGCCATTGTTGACTTTGCCAGGGTGCTGGAGAAGTTAATTCAAAGTGAGATTCAAATCCTCCCCTATTGCCACCCAACCCCTCCAGCCTCCAGATACTCCCTGACTCACCCGACCCTGCTTTTTTGTGGGTCTGGAGTGGGTTCTAAAGTTTAGAGGCAGAATTTTTCCCTCAAAGCAGAAAAAGGGCTGTGTATATAGGGGAGGTGGTAGGGCAAAGGGAATCAGATTATAGTTGTTTAAGTAAAGCCAAGTTTCAAGACCTGGAAAAGCAAGTTCCAAGGAGTTCAAGTTGGGGCTGCAGACCAAGGGTGTGAGGTTGAGAATGGGTGTGTATGTCTGTGTGTGTATGTGCATGTGGTGTATGTTTAATCTTATCACATTACTCCCTTCCTGCAAGCCATTTGATGACACCATATCACCCATGAGAAAAATGCTTTCCTGGGAAAGTCCAGCATCCTCTTTACTTCACTGCTGCCATATCTTCTTGTTCTGTTCACGTGTATGAGCCAGCCAGAAGCAGGGCAGTAAAGTGAAGAACAGTGACTGGAAATGTAGAGTAACTTTTTAGGAGTTTGTCTATGAAAGAACGAAAAAAGAATGAGGGTTTTTATACACCGGATTTTAGTAAAATAAAGCATGCACAAATACATTTGCACTTTAAATTTAGGACTCACTACACCTTTGAAATACATAAATTTTGAGGTTTTGGTGATGTTAATATAATAGATATAATTTATAAATATATTTGTTCTTCAAAAAGTGTCTGTAACTAATGGGGCTAATTTCCAGAAAACAAATTTTAGTCTCAGTGATGATTAACAACAAGATTTTTTTATGTCTGTCTTTTTATTCTTATTTTTACTACTTCAACTACTAATAAGAAGACAGCTAATGGAACTCTAGAGCGGTGAAAGCTAGGGCTATGTGAAAGTCCTATAGAAAGTATGTTGATGATGTTTTCTAAAGGTGCCTCCCCATCCAGATACATATTTCTTCATAATCTGATTTAAAATCTCTGTCCTTTTCATCTTCTCCACTGCTAGAAGACATTTCTGTCATGTTTATAAGCTAAGGACTTTGGACTTAGGTCACCTTTCAATTGATCTGTTATTTACCTGGTGCCACATCAATTTCTACTGACCTGACTCCATGAGTTGTGAAGGTAAATGGTCCTCTCCTCCCAGCAGCTGACAGGCCAGGTCCTGCTCAGTTCTGATTGGTTGAATCCACTGTGTCAGATTAGTCCTCACCAATCAGAAGACACATTCACAAGTTCCCAAGGGCAGGTCTCTCTTATTGTCCCTTCTTTTTCTATTTTCTTTTTTTGCTGGGTAAGATTTGCCCTGAGCTAACATCTATTGCCAATCTTCCTCTCTTTTTTTCCTCCTCCCCAAAGCCCCAATACATAGTTGTATATTCTGGTTGTAAATCCTTCTAGTTCTTCTATGTGAGCCACCACCACAATGTGGCTCCTGACAGATGAGTGGTATGGTTCTGCTCTGGAAATGAAACCTGGGCTGCCAAAGCAGAACGTGCTGAACTTTAACCACTAGGCCATCAGGGCTGGCTCTGCCCCTTATTTTTCTAAGTACATATAAAACAATTGGAAAATAGCAAATGAAATTTCCTTGAAAACACATATCTTCCTTAAAAGTGGCTGAAAATACACATTTATGGTGTTTGGTGGTAGCAATGATATGTATCAGTCATACTGCTTTCGATTAAAAGTGACTGGATTAAACCAAACTGAATTAAACCAAAAAGAGAATTTATTGGTCCTATCATTGCAAGTCTGGGTGAGAGTTCAAACTCACCTGAACCCAGATGCTTATATGCTGTCACTAGAAATCTCTCTCTCTCCACGTCTCAGCTCTGCTTACCTCTGTGCGAACTTCATTCTGAGGCTCTGACCAAGTCAGGAGAAAAGTGGCAGCCAGCAGCTCCAGGCTTATAACCTATCCACTAATGAACTCCAGCAAATAGTGAGCACCTCATTCCCAATTGCTCTGGCAGATATCCTGGAGCTAAATTTTATTTAATGAGATGGCCAAGTAAGGTGTCCATTCCTGAAATAACCACTGAGTCCAGGGAACTGAGCTTTACCAATAGACCAGACTTCCACCATGTTCTCATGCCTGAAAGAGGGGTTGGGTGTGGGAGTCAACCACATGAACACCAACAGTCTCTAAGTGTTCTGCAACAGTCTCTAAGTGTTCTGCATTCCTGTCTTACTTTGGAGGGCTTTATCATGGTTCAGCTCAAGTCCCATGTTCTCCCCAGGCCTTTGCACATGTGAGTAAGGCAGACTCCTTTCCACTTCACAGTAGAAACTATTCTCAAGAGGGAGAAAGAGACTATAACTGATGTGAGGAAAGCAGCTCTCCAACAGAAAAACTGGAGAGACAGGAAAAAAGGAATAGCATGAGAAGCAATTAAAAGAGAGGAAGATTTAAAATAAACCAACAAAAATAACTGTAAGCAAATATGAGGATCACTAAACAGCCATAAAGTTAATCACAACATTTGCCTTGACCAATCCCTATAGAACGCAATCTCCTTTGGTAATCAGCCCCCTGAGAATGAGCTGTGTTGACGTGCTTTGGCTCATCCCCAGGGCAGGCCTCCTCCTTGTCTTTTCCTGCTTTTTACTTTCCATCTCCCATCCCTTCTGTTCTCTTTCTGACTGCTCACGTCTGTACTGACAGCTTCCTCCTTGCATCAGTAGCTACTGTCTTCTACCTTATTTTGCCTAATTTTCCTTCACCTCTGCACAGCAAAACTTTATTTCATATTCCTCCAAGGAAAGACGGAAAAGAAAAACATAACGAAGATACTCTATCAAGTTCCTGGCATAGTTATTTGATGTGTCAGAACTGAGAGAGGCTACATAATTTTCAAGGCCCATTGTTCAAAATTTATTAAGAATTTCATGGCAGCAGAGCATTAAACTAATAAGAAGGCCCTTCTATGGCTAGATTTTGTGCAACTGTAAAGGATTTACACTCATGAAAGTGTCCCTGGGCAGAACTCTTTGGTTACCTTTTCAACTGCTGTCCTCAGATACTGTGTTTCTTTCACGTGGCCATCCTTTTAGAGGATACTGGTCCCATCCCCAATTCTGGGAGGGGGGATTAAACCAATAGTATATCCCCCTTCCGTTCATCAGCAACTGGTTTAGGCAGGAATACATGACACAGTTCTGGCTACTGAGATCTGATTTCATCTTTTATGAAGAGAGACACAGGAGGAGAAACAGCTCTTCTTTTCCTAGACATTCTCATCTGTGCAATAATGCCCGGCCTCACTACAGCCATCTTGCTAAATGAGGAACACTTTCCTGAAGATGGCCAAGTGGAAAAAGAGAAGGAACCCATCAATTAGTTGTTGAATTAACTGGCCATGAAGCCACTTCTTCTTAGGCTTCTTGGTATATGAAATAATACATTTTTTTTATTAAGCCAATTGAGTCGGAGTTGTCCTCTTATAGCCAAAAGAGCTCAATTTATATATCTTAGTAATCAAAGAAATGCTTACATAAAAGTAAATTCTTACATAAAAACAAGAAGAGAAAAAATAGAAGTATAACTCGTGGTGCAGCACGGAGGACAAAGCTTCTTGAAAGTATTTTTTCCCCACTGAAGACACCCATCTCCTACTGTCCAGTTTCCCTCTCTCGGGAGATGTTAGAGTACATACATAGAAAGTTTAGAAACAGGAAGCAGAGTAACAAAACATAGTAAATGAAATGCAAACCCAGATTTCAGAAATAGTTTTGGTAATAGAAACTTTGATTTACGAATAAGATTTCCTGAGGGTAATGTGAGTAAAAGCTACCCATCCAGAAGCAGAAACAATAAATCCTTGAATGTGCTTTTTTGGGTCACTTTTGAAATTATCACCGTAAGTGACTTATATCTAGCTTCAAGAATGAACTTAGTGGCAAAATAGAGATATACTAAAGGGAAATCTTTCTTGAGACGCCACCAAATAAATATATTCTGAAGCTATTTGTTATAGTCAGGACTCTGTCTATTGTAAGTAATGGGAAACCTAACTCAAGCTGAATTAAGCTTACATAATCAGGAACTCCAAGGTGGACTAGATTCTGGCCCAGCTGGAACCAGTCTCAAGTAATTAAGGCTCTTTCTTTCTCCATCTCTTGGCTCTACACATCCTTGCAAGATTCATTGCTCTGATTGGTCAGGTCTCCTCACATGCCCTGGCCTGGGCCCAGAGGAGGAGTGCCTCTCCCAGCCACCTAGACCCAGCATGAAGAAGAATGTAGGTTTTGTCTAAGAAGATGGGGGAAGGATCCTAGGCAGGCAAAAACAAATGCCTACATTACAATTGTGCAACGAATTAGTCTTGGAATTTTAGTTTATTAATAGCAAGTATTGCAGGGAAAGAGAAATGTTATTCAGAAGACAAAATAAAGAATTCCGAATCCAACACTAATTTATTTTGAAGTTAGTTTTTTTTCTTAATATACCAGAGAATTGGGTTAAGATCTTAGTCTTCTGTCTAATCATTCCAAACGCTGATTCTATTTTGAAATTAAAGGGGATTTGTGAATTCACACGTGTCTAATCCTCAAATGTAAATTGAAAAAGGAAGGAAATTGAAACAAGAGACATTGTGTATATTACCAAATCAAAATGATGGCAGATTAGAGATAATAAAGCAAGATTCTTGAGTGAAACTATCTATTATGCTCCATCAAAGTGGCAATCAAAAAGCCTGGTATAAAGTCACATCACTTGATTGGGTTCATACCAACGTTTCTGAGTGCACGTTAGAAAAGACAATTTCGTTAGGGAGTTGGCTTCATGTACTAGAAAGCAAAAGCTTGTTTCATCCTTTTCTCTTAAAAAGCTTGCATTAAAATCTTCCAGTCACAAGATACTGAATGTGCTGAGTTACTGGAAAAATTCCAAAAAGTAATTGCTATAAACTGGAAGGCATACTTCAAATTTCTAACTGAACTTTTTATTTACCATGAGTTCAGGGATTCACCTTTTTAAGAATCAGATCTCCAGATCTGCATTAATTCAAGATTGCCTCATTTTCATTGGCACAAAAACAAAGACATTAGTTTCTTGTCCCAGAATAACAAGACATCCTTTATTTCAAATGGAGGTAACTTGAAAACATTGCAGTAATTTATGGATACTATGTGATTGTAAGACACCATGTTATTCCAAAGGCTGAAGAAAAATTAGCTACTTAAGAGGTGGTTTATCTGAGTCAAAATTATGGCATTGCTTTGCAAGGAGTTTTCTTGCATCCATGCAAACCCAACTCCTTTTTAAGTTATCACCTGAGGAGTTGTGCAATGTTACAGTCACTGTGGATGGCAAGTCCTGGGATAAGAGTGAAGGTCTTGACCAAACAAAGAGATACTAAAAAAAGCCTAATTCATTCAATATCATCTTTTTATATCTTATTAAGCAGGCAGCATCCATCACCACAATATACAATAATAATACGTTGCTAAGAGAAAAAAATGTATCTGAAACTAAACCTGACTGTAGCTGGTTCTTTTTCATCAAGAAGAGGTAGCATAATTCATCTCAGTGGAGAAATCAATCTCTATAAATCTCTATGCGGCTCGTTCCTCCTCGCAGACCATGAAGGAGGGGAGAGGGAGTGAGAACTGGCGCAGGGACCCATTGTTCAGTCTTCGGCCACTCAAGAGGGACTTGATACTGAGTTTGGGGATAGAGGTTAGAGGGAGCCGCAGAGTTCTCTCCCACCCCATCAACATGGGGAGAACCACTGTTATTGTTGTTGTTTTAGTTGTTTATGATGGCAAAAGAGAGAGGCAGAGCCAGAGGCAGGCAACTCAGTGGGAAGCTGGAGCTGGTGAAACAGCCAAGGATCTTCAGGAAAAGAAAGACTAGCGTTACATTTTAAGTTGTCTGCCCTAGAAATCTGTGATGTAACCTCCTTGCCATTCCTTGGAATCATTAGTAAAATTGTGCTCTACATAGAAATACATCAATTTTTTTGAGGGGGACGATGTGGTTGAAATTCAAGGAAAAACAGTCTGAGTTCCTCATCTAAGGAAGTATGAATCGGAGAAATGGAGACAAGACATCAGTGAGAGGGAGACCTCCTCTGCAGAGCAGGAACTCAGAGTCATAAGCAGAGTCCACGGTTGCACGGAAATGCTAGTGAGGCAATGGGATGGGGTCTGGAGCTGACATCTGCGTGACTAACATACTGATAATTACATACATATATTAAGAGATTTGCAAGGTACCAGGCCTTGGAGTAGGAGTTTACTTATACTCTCTTGTTCATTCCTCACAAAAGTTCTATATGGTTTTATTACTTTCTCTCTTTGAGATGAAGAGACCAAGGCATAGAAATGTTAAATAACTTGCCTAAGGTCATAAATGCTGAAGTCAAACAGAGAACAGAGATCTGCTTGGCACCAAAGCCCATGGTCTTAGCCATCTTTCCAGGGTCCCCATCAGCTCCACAGGGCTGGCTGACACTCTTTGATCCACACTCCTTTCCTTTAGAATAGATCATTAAGTGCTGACTTTAAATGCTGTCTCAAATTCCTAGATCTTTTTGTCTTAAAAGAAATCACTATTATCAATAACAAACTGTTATGGATTATCTAGCTAGTAAGTATGGAAGGAAAAAAAGGTATAATACCTAATTCCTAGCCTTATGAAAATTATAATCAAGTTGGATAGATATGATAAGTATTAAAATAGAAATAAAAGGCAGTGTATGACATTCCAAACTGAAAACCAAAAGGCTCAGCTAATGCGGGTACTGTGAGGTTTTGGGGTAAGAAAGATATTGTGGGATTCCTGGGGCAGCTCCTTGGAAGCTGTGTGGATTTGGGCAAGTCCCTTACCCTCCCTCAGTCACAACTGTCCATGGGAAGACAGGAACGGTGAGAGCACTGGCTTTACCCACCAGAGCATTGCCCTGAGTCTTTAGTGAGATGACAAATGGAAAATTGCTTTGTAAACTTCAAAGAGTTCTATCAATTCTAGCTATTCTTCTAGAATTCTAGTGCAAATGTTACTGTCCTTCAGATATGTAAAAACAGCCCATCTTCTACATGAAAGGTCAAATGCCAGAAGATAAGACTATAACTAGTAGATTCAAACAAGGCACGCTTTTACCCTGGGGAGAATGATTGGCAGGAGACCAGAGGCAGCAACTGTAGCAAGGAGTATTGGTGCCATCAAGGAAAGAAAAAAAGCGAACACACTCAAGCCAAAGACTATCCTCTCCCTCACACCACCGTCTCCCCTGTTGGTTATGGAACTAGTCAGTTTTACACCTTGAATATTTCTTAGTACACTCTCTCCATCACCGCTGCCTTCCTTCATGCGCTTGTTGCTGCTTGACGGGGCATTGCACCAGCCCATCAGTCTATTTCCCACGCCGCCACCAAGGTTTTCTTTCTAAAATGCCAGTGTGATCGTGTCGCTCTCCAGCTTAAATCCCCAGACTGCCTTCCCAATGCCTGGATAAAGTGTAACTTTTAAGCTCAGCCAAACCTTCCCAGTCAGCTATCACCTCTTAGCGCTTCTCCACGGCACCGACAGTCCAGCTTGATTATGTCTTGCAGCTCTTCAAAGAAGCCACGATCAAAGCCACACCTTTGCACTTGCCCTCCCCTTCCTGTTCTTCTGATGATTTTTCACCCAGGCTTCAAGACTCAGAGCAAGAGCAGCCTCTCCTTCACAGCCTTCTTCCTGATCTGCTCCCATCCCTGTCACCACACCCCACAACCCAGAGGTGGTTACGGGTTCTCTCTGACCCGTTAACACACGCATGCTCCTTGTACAGCATTTTCCACAGGGAGTATCATTATTTATTTTTCTGTCTTCCCCTCTAGACTGAAATCCCTGAGGGGAGGGACTTCCTTAAATTTGAATCTCTAGCACTTAGCGCATAACAACTCCTTAACAGACATTGAAAGAATCACAGTATCAACACTGACTTAAAAGTTCTCCATATTAGCGCATTTAAAAAAAATGACTGCATTAGCAATATTTTATAGAAGCACAGCTTGCTTGTAATTTTCTGTCTTAGGTACTCAGCATGGAAATTTTTTCAATCAGAATAACTGAGGTTGCAATCATTTAAAAGAGGTGTCACTAGCTAAATGGATTCTTATGCTTAGAAAAATGTAAGAGACTGCAGTGATTAACCGAAAAATTCCGCCAAGACACTTCTTTATCCACATTTTAACGTCAAATCTCCTTCTTTTGGAACCTGCAGTAAAGTTTGGACTCTACTAATTATGACATTACTGGCTGCTATTAGCATAATGACGATGTCAAAAATGCTGAACTGTGGAAAGCAGCAGGGGTGAAGGAATATGGAAAATGGGATGTTTCAGTAGGAGAAACTCTCGAAAGGAAGAAATCAGTGCCCAGAGACCATTATCTGGTAAAAACATTTGTCTGACTGTGGATATAAGCCACAAATAGTTCATTTATAGTGGGCAGGGCACAGGAGGTGAGTGTGGGACTTCACAATTTTAGCTGCTTTTTCTGTGTAATGGCAGATATCACAGAATTCTACAGAAAAAGTAAGTGAAATACATTAATCAGTGACTCACCCTCTGGGAAACCACAATTTACACCAGACTAAGTGATAACCCTGAGGGGGCATGACACACAAATTGGTCTGGCTTGCTTTATCAGTGGGATTTTTTTTAAGGGAAATTGGTAGCCTTTCCCCCTTTCTCCAGTTTTTTTTTTTTTTTTTTTTACAGGCTTCCTTAAGTAGCTTGTATCTATTAAAGCCCATGAGTAAAATCTTGCTGTCTTGTGAAGGCTGGGATGACTGCTCTTTCTCAAAGGACAGAGGAGACCTGCAGATGGAAGGGCAGGCAGCACGCTGTCCTTTCCTTTCATCGACTTTTCAGTACTGACCTGTGCCTTCATCATCCTGTGACCGGAACATTGCAACTGCCTCAGACACCTCCCATCATCTCAGCCCACCTTTTGCTCCAGCCTTTGCTGGACCATCCAGCTCCACACAGGGTCACCTTGCAGCCCCTCACACAAGGTGCTCTGAGCATCTTTTATCTAAGCTCTACGGCTTCTCTGATGCCTCAGTGTGGGATGCCTGTGGGACCTGCTGGACCTCTTACTGCAGCCTGAAAGTGTGTATGAGTGGGGACAGGGTAACAAAATGCCTCCTCTTACATCCCTTGGGCAGATGGATCTGAGGCTTGTTCCGCATGGCTCCATAGGTGGTGCCATCGACAGCAAACTCCATTTGCCCACGGTGGTGACCAGCCAGACAACACGCCATTGTACTGGCTTTCCTCCCTCTCTGTTTCACTCTCCCCGGGTCCCAGCTCTTGTTCAGTGAGATCACTTCTCAAAATGAACTACCTGTGTGCAAGCCTTGTGTCAGGGCTCTGCTTTCTGTGCACACCCAGGCTAAGCCAGCCTCCTAACCAGTCTGTAACAGATACACTTTTTCATTACTAAATATAATGGATAGAAATATACTCGTTTGTATTTGCAATAATGAAGTTTCCACTTCTATTTTGTAATGGGCGGGGGGAAGCAATTATTCAGTTCAAGGCAACTCAGTATCTTTTGGTTGAAGGAGTCCCTTCAGATTATTATAGTGTCAGTTCTTTAGCATTTAAGCTTGGCCAGTTCTGGAATCTTCCCTTCCCCTTCTCCTGTACTTCTCCCCAGAGGCCATTTACGTTCAGATCCTTCGATATCTTCCTGGCATCTTTCACCTTCCCTAGACGGTATTTGCCTTCCTCTTCCCTAGGGCAATAATCCAGAATCTCATGGTCTAGTAATAGGAGGAGATTGTGGAGAAAAAAATTATAAATAAGAAAAATATGGATATTATTATTTTTCAGATCTTTCCCGTCTTTCCAAGGTCTTCACACCATTGTAGGCTAGCATCATTCTTACCATGTCAGTTATCTACAAAGAAATCAACAATGGCTTCCTGTTTACTACCTCTGATATCTAGGTCTGAACTTTTCTTCTCTTCTTCCAGCTGTACTTAAAGTTAGTGTCAACATCCCTTGAGGAGAAGGGTACATGGGGTACAAAAATAGAGGTAATATTAGGAAGAGGAAAATGGCACTAGGGAGCTGACCATCAATAGTCATTAAAGTTTGCCTCTGTGATATGCTCTTCTTACTGTCCTTCATGTGACCTCCTGGAGCAAAAACAAGGCCTGGTTCAATAACCTAAGTTTGCTCTTGAGTACACAGATGAACTCCACTTCCCAGTTTCCTTGCAGTCAGTTTGGAGCCTGACTGTGTTCCAGACAGTGGAGTGTGAGCAGAAGTGATTTACGCCACCGGGCGGCTTGGCCCATAAAAATCTCCCATACACGATCCTCCATTCACCATCTCCTTCTGTGGTGACCTTGGGAACCACACGTGGAAGATGACCACAGCAAAACACGGAACGAGTGGCTCCGAGTGGTTGGTTGGAGAGGAATCCCTTATTCTGCCCCACCACATTAGGCTGGGATGGAAATGAATAATTAAGGTTTATTGTGTTCAGCCCCTGACATTTGGAGGTTGTTTATTCTAGCAGCTAGTGTTACTTACCCTAATATATCTCTGAATATTGTGCATGGGAGTTCTCTTGACTAAAATGAATACTCTCTTCCATCTAATTTTTCTAATCAAAGCTCTACCAATGTGTAAAAACCCAGCTAAAGTCCTACCCAATCCAAAAGCTTTTCAATGACCACTATAGCTCATGATGACCTATCTCTCCTCCTAACTCCTAGGTACTGTTGTCCTATTTAGACCTTAAATATGTACTTCTTTGTTTTGTTATTTGGCTTTTCATGTGTCTGTGTTCACTTGCCCAACTAGATGATAAATTCCCAACTGGAAAAGACTACTACTATTATTATTATAATTACTTGGCCCCCAAAGCAGTTATCACCAATCCGTGTAGGTGGTACACCAGGAATGAGAAGTCAGAAGTCATACAAGGATTATAAATGTCCTATAAATATCATTGTATGATTCTAGCATGAGCCAAATATAAGAATTCAACCCTAGTAATACTGGCTCATAGGTACAACAATGAATTCTCTGAGGATAAAATTAATTCCTATATATAAATGAGCTGTTCAGAAATACATTTAATTTGCTCTTTTCCTCAAGGGCTAATTAGTGTAGTGTTAGCATTTCCTCTGCCTCTCCCCTAAATGCATATTGAGCAATATCCCAAATTGTGGAAGGAGGAATTAGAATGTGAGATGGCTTTGAAATTCCCCACGCTACTGATTTTCTCTCACCCAAATTTAGCTTCTCATTTGAAATGAAAGTCAGCAGGTTTAGTGCAATCCATGCTGGATTTTATGAGTCTACTTTTCAATAATAAGAACAAGAACAACAATAATAATAAATACTTCCTTACATTCCTGAATCTCTTCTTTCTGATCCTAAATGTTAAACGGCGATATCCATCTATTGTTTTCTTTTCTACTTGTAGCCATGATTTGTTTTGCAATTAAGCAAAGGGGTTTAGGAATAACTGTTTTAAATGTAAAGATTAAGAACTTAAAACAAGCACATATTCAAAATTTTATACCAGTTGCTGTTTGAAGATGCTGGAAACCATTTTAAACTGGAAAAAAAAAAGTTGACTGTAAATTTTAACACTGTTGAAATGTGCCAGTTTCCATAGTGCAGGCCTCTTTGAATTCCCCTGTTCACTCGGCAGGGCTTAGTGCTAGCAATTGGCGTTTCTGTCCAGTCAATGCACCGTTGTTTTGAGCTGGAGAGAACACCTCTACAATTGTGGAGTTCGTGCCCTCCAGTCTTTAGTTTCTCCTCCATTGAAGATGCTTGTCTCGAGATCAGTCTCTGCTGGTTGTACCAGTGATTCTAACAATCACACAGCATTCAGGCTCATCCTTTTCAAGTCCCAACGGCAACGTATTAATGATGAAAAGTAAATTTTCTAGCCTTTCAAGGAATAACTTGAAATCACACAGCAACATGTGGCAAAAATCTAAAAAGTGAAGAAACATTTTTATGGGCAGTTTATCATTCTTGCATTTTAATTTCTTGGCAGCCATAATTTAACCTCTGGTTAACAGAAAGGAAAGACAAGAACTAGGATAGAAATAGACTGGTTCATACATTTTCTTCCTCTAAAAACTCTAATGTGAGAATTGCCTTTTAATACGTGGTTGAAGTTTATTTATTTTTTTTTTTTAAAAAGCTCCCATTAAGAACTTTCAGCAGAGATTGTCAAACTGTTTCTCAAAGCCGCAGCTTTTCTACGGTGGTACCTCAGGGCTGCCAAAAGTGAGGCTGAGTGTGGGGGCTTTTCTTTCCCCTGCCCACCCCAGTAGTTTTCCTTATTATCTGTTTTACATTTGGATTTCTGCATAAAATTTACAACAAAAAAAATAGATGCTAGGAACCAGCCCTGTGGCACAGTGGTTAAGTCTGGCACACTCTGCTTTGGCAGCCTGGGTTCACAGGTGTGGATCCCAGGCGTGGACCTACACCACTCATCAAGCCATGCTGTGGCAGTGACCCACATACAAAATAGAGGAAGACTGGCACAGACGTTAGCTCAGGGACAAACTTCCTCAAGCAAAAAAAGAGGAAGATTGGTAACAGATGTTAGTTTAGAGCAAATCTTTATCACCAAAAAGAAAGAAAGAAAATGGATTCCAGGGGGGGAAAAATCTAAAATCCCTGAATGTTGGAATCGGGGAGACATTTATCTTCCTCCAATCAATGCAACTCATTTTTCTGTAATGAAATGACCAAAATGTCATGTTGCAGGATGTGTAGAGGATGTTTGCCTGGGCTCTCCTCCCTTTCCTAGCAGCACCCTGCATTACCTCTCTCCCACTGAAGGTGATGCTGGTGGATCCAGGGACTTCTTCTGCAGGAGCAGAAGTGCCCTGGTCCTTCTTCTCAAGGTCCCAGGACAGCAAGGGGGTCTGCTCCTTCACTCAGATGCTCTCTCCTAGGTCTTTGAATCTGGAGCGAGGGACACAGAGGTACATAGGGGCTTTATGCATTTTATCAGTGGTACCCTGACCTGTCAGGAGACCTTGCTAGGGTTCCTCCCTCTTGGTCTTCCAGAGCTGTCTTGGTGCCTGTCCCTTTCCAAGCCGGATTGTCCAGCCTCCCAGCAATTTAGTAAGTCCCTGATAATCCTTCCAGCTGCACGTTTTCTTGCGCTGTGCCTCTTCATTTTCCATGCCTTAGTCTTCCTGGTCTCTTCTGAACCAGACCATAGACTGCCTTAGGGAACCCGCCACTAAAATTTAGCTACTCACTGTCCTGTGGAATGTATCTTTCTCCTCTTACAAGGGCTTTGGTGGCCCACTTACACTCTCTCCCCCTCTCCTGCAATGCATACACTCACCCCTCCCTGTTTTCTGTGTGCCGTGGTCATATCCCAATGTGGCCCAGATTCTCTATACAGTATGTTACCCCAGCAACAGCGGGAAAGCATGTAGGCCTCAATGTCTGGAGAGTCAGGAACACCTGCCAGGAGGGTGAAGGTCAAGAAGGTCAGAAACAAACAAGGCTATCAGGAACACAGAGGTCAAAGCCAGACTGAGAGGCAGGCAAGTGTTAGAGAAAGCACAGGAAAGAGGCACAAAAGCCAGACACACAGGGAATTTAGGGCAAGGTGCCAGCATGATGAGAAAATTACTCTGAGGTAAGGTCTAGTTTGTACAGGGTCCCCTGTGTATTCTGTGCCAGAACAGGGACTGCCCTGGGGAGGGTGCCTAAGGCTCCCACCCCGACTCAAGTAAAACAATATGGATTTTTATCCACATCCTGTGGGACTTCATGAAGACAGTCCACCATTTCATTAACACAATGGGGACAATAAGACCTTCTTGATAAAAATAGCTGTCATTTATTGAGTGCTTACTATATGCCAGCCTCTTTGGGAACGTGCTTTGAGTGTAAGGAGAATTGAGGCTGAGAAAGGTTAGTAACTTGCCCAGGACCACATACCAAGTAAATGGTGAAGCTGAGATTTGAGCTCCTATCTGTCAACTCAGAACCCAAGTTCTTAATCATTGAGCATCCCGTCCCTAAATGACGTTAACTAGGACTGGGCTCTAGAATACACACATAACTATGTCTTCCATCCCAAGCTTCCTACCTGGCGTAAGAACGAGTTCAATAAATACGTGTTGAATAAACACGTATGAAGGAGCCTGTTAGCCCCACTCTCACGTGCTGGTGTAACTACAGACACAGCGGCCATCGCTTGCCCACAACCCTACGGCTTTCTTCTGGGAAATGCTTCTTCCGCTCCTCCAACCGCCTGCAAATAGGAGCTGCCCTTCACTTACAGGGCCTCCTCTGATTGGCTCGGGTGGCCCTGCTTAGAGCTGATTGGAACAGGTTCGGACCCGGGGTGAACACAAGCTAGGCCAATCAGACCAATCAGAGTTTGCCATCGACGTTTCAGCTGGGACCAGAGTCTAGTCTCAGTCTCCCTCTGGTGGTGATGCTAGGGGACGCCTGGCTAAGAGCAGCTCGTGGTTATATATCCGTGAAGTGATACGTCTGACAATATAAAGCCGACCTGTAGACGGAAACGCAGAGATTGAGAGATAGAGATTGAGAGATAGAAACCGCAAGGAGAGATGGAGAGAAAGTAAGAATGGCAGCCTTTGAGACCTGATATCAGGTTGTTCTCAAGTCCCGGCTCCACCCCTGTCCTTTGTCAACGCTAGTTGGGTTTAGTCACTTCCACTCAAAATAATTCTGACCAAAACAGTGGATTTATAAAAATTCTCACTAACACATTAAGTCCATGTTTATACTGAGATAAAGGGGAAAATACTTTCTGTATTCTATCTCTGCATATGGCATATGCTTCTCCATCTCTAAACTTAGACTATGCAGCCCTACAAGGGAGGGTAGTGGTGTGGATTGACAGAGCAGAGAAACAGATTTTCGGAATAATTCACCAATAACACCCCTGTTTGCTTATATTCCTTCCTGACTGTCAAGACTTTTATATTACAAGGAAGCTTTCCTTACCATTAGGTAGTGACAAATAAATGTTACAGTATCACATATTTCTACAGAATAGGTAATAATAAAGTTTTTATTCTGAAGAACTCTGGGGCACATCGATAGAGGTTCTTGGCCAACCTGGCCATGAGGAAGTTAGCTGAGCTTAATTTAATTCATCATTAATTTTTTCTATAGTAATTAATTACTATAATATTACTATTAGTTATTGATTTGTATAATGGGTAAATAGGAGATAATTCTTCACCTTACAAAAAATACGTCATGGAATTGCTGCAAATATTTAGTTTCAGAGTATAAGATAGAACCCTGACAATTTAGAAAATCTCTTCTAACGGGGAAACCAAAGACCACAGTGAGTCCAGCCGTATTTAATTCACACACAACTTATCAAAAACTTATTTATGGGGCCGGCCTGGTTGCGTAGTGGTTATGTTTGTGTGCTCTGCTTCAGATCCCAGGAGCGCACCTACACACCATTCATCAAGCCATGCCCTGGTGGCGTCCCACATACAAAGTAGAGGAAGATCGGCACAGATGTTAACTCAGAGACAATATTCCTTACCAAAACAAAACAAAACAAATTTACTTATTACATGAAACGGGGCTGCCAAGTACAGGTGTGCAGTTTGTGCACTGCCCAATGACACATGGCTTGGGGTACAAGTGGGAGCTGAAACCCAGCCTTCACTTGTCACCCTGAGACACGTGCCCATGAGGCTGCCTCTGCTCTCTTCGTGGCACCATGTAAGCCAGCAGTGGCCCCACCAAAAGCAAAGCAAACCTGCCCGGGGCCTAAAACTCTTTTGAAAGAAAGAGGCATTCTTCTGAAACACAAAATAGGAAAATCATGACAGAAATGACATTGTCACTATAAAAATTAGGCACATAAATGCCTAATAAGTGCTTGTTAACTAAATGAACACATTATAGTATAAGAATGGTAATGATTTTCTTGATAATATGCCAAAAGGAAAATGATAGCAAATGCCTTAAATTACATGCCTTTATTTCTTTTCGTGGCTTATTTCTTCTGTATAGTTGTTTTATGCCCACTTGACCCAACAGCATTAGGATTGATGACAACCTTATTATGTCCCTTCCCTTGTCACCAGAAGGGACACCAGAAGAGTAAGATACTTATTTTAACTTAAAAAAAAAATGTCTTACGTACTATCAGTGCTTGTCTCCTCTATCTCTATCCTCCTAGCTGCCCCAATCCTCATGGAACACATGACTGATGGGGAAATAGCCCCAGTGAGCCGCATAGTCACCTCCCCATCGCTAGGGTTTCGGTTTATCAACATTGAAAATAAATTCCACTCCGTGGCTCACCATAGTTTGCTTTTCTCATAGCACAGAAAGGTCCTGGACATGCCTCCAGTGCTTTCTATAAATAACACCTACACATTCCAGCTTTCAAAGGAGCACATTCTGCTAAACATAGACTGTGGAGACAAGTAATCCCTGTTTTTCTTGCTGTATATCATGGGTGCTAATTCAGGCTGAGTTTTCCTTATTCCACCTCAGCTTGGCTTTGGTTGTTTTGAGTCTTTCCACAGAGGTCACCATATTACGTCCAGTGCTTTGTAGTTAATGCCCGGGCCAGTAGGCTCTGCAGTCCTGGGATTCTGGAGTCTCCCAGCTACAATCACCATTAGCTGGACGGGCCACAGTGTTGTTGAGTAGTCTCACAGATATTCTAATCCAAACACCAGAGGTTTGGGAGTCTCCTTATAATTTTAGGGGCCATGAGCCAACTGAAAGTTGAGCTCTGGGTATTATTGACCTAGAACTTCCCCAGCTGAAGCAGGAAGACAGATGACTTGGCAGGAATAGCTAGAGTTAGCCCAAGGGCTCTATGGAATATGTGGCCAACACAAAGACTGTGATTTACTCAGTCCTCCTCCAAGCCAATGCCAGCCTGCAATATCACCTGGGCATTATAGGATGGGGCTTGGTTGAGTCTTTTCTTGTTTCTTCCTTTTTGTTTTGACTTTTTATTTTTCCAAAAGCACATGCCATTCAGCCCCAGAAATGTGAAATAGAAGTATTCTACAGTTACTTGTTGTTAGCTCTTTATTTTGAATAATTTTTTTCTTTAAGACCCTTACCCCTTTCTGTCTGTAATCTCCCATTCAGCTCTAAAATGCCAAGAGGCCCATCAGTCACACCAGATTTACTGCAAGAGTGTTAGTGAGCTGTGCAGTGCCTTTCAGTTTACAAAATGTGGCATCACGTCCATTCCGTCACTGAGCCCCAGAACAACCCTATGGGGCAGGAATTGTTATTCCCATTTTAGAATTGAAGAAACTGAAATCAGACTGATTATGTGACCAGTCCCCAGAGGACAGCTTCTCAAACGTGGAGGTTCAGCCTTAACTCTTTACAAACATGGTGTTCATCTTAGGGTGGCAAGAATTTGGGTTGTGCACTTAATAATTGTGTGACTTTGAGCCCATTACTTTACCTCTGGGAACCTTGGTTTCCTCATCTGCAAAACAGGAGCCTTGCAGCCAGAGTTCAAAACCTGGAGGGGAATTCCATTTGTTTCTAATGCAACTCACTTCTTTCCCTACCCCTAAGTTTTTCCGCCTTTGAGGGGAGACCCAAGGGCTTTCCGTTTCCATTTGTCATGGGAAGTCAGTGGAGTTCTGGTGTCTATATTACAGGCTCGGGTGTGAATCCTAAACTGTAGCACTTACTACCCGTGTGACTTGGGCAATTTATTTAATCACTTTAAGCTTTAGTTTCCTTACCTATAAAATGAGATAATAATAGTGCCTATCTTGTAGTGTTGGAGAGTGAGTATATAAAGTGCTTAGCCTGGCACATAGGGACCTTCAAATAATTCAAATTTAACTATAATTATGATTGTCACTATTGCCTCTCTTTCTTAGCATATAGCAAGCTTGGTACTGCCCCAAGTACCATTGAACCAGACCATTCATCAATTTTTTTATCATAATGAAAAAGAAATTATAAACCATAACTTCCTTCCACTCTTTTTTTTTTTTTTTTAATCAATTCAATGCCAAACTATACCTGGCTATTGGCCTCACTGTTTGAAGCACTCTTCTTGAAGATGGAGATGGTTCACCTTCTTAATTGATGATTGGTTTTGACCTCTGGAGCTGGATGGTTTATGTATGGGCAGCTGACCAAGGGCTTTTTCCTATGGCTTGTAGCCTGTAACCAAGCCCATGCAGACAGTTGGGTGGTTTTTGCTAGAACAGAAATTATGGGCCATGTTGGCAGCCAATCACAAAATTCTTTTGCCTTCCATTACCTTATGTTGAAAGATAAATTTCCTTCTCCTCTACCTTTTGTGGAAATAAAAGCAAGCAAACATGATTTCTGAACAAAGCGGTTTTAAGGAGGGGCTTTGCTGAAGGTACAAGTTCTCTTGTTGCAGAAGGACAGCCTGGCTCTGGGAGGAGATACATAGACCTTGCTTAAGAATAATAGGCAAGGGGCTGGCCTGGTGGCATGGTGAAGTTTGCACACTCCACTTCAGCAGTTTGGGGTTCATGGGTTCAGATCCCAAGTGTGAACCTACACTCTGCCCATCAAGCCATGCTGTGGCAGCATCCCACATACAAAATAGAGGAAGACTGGCACAGATGTTAGCTTAGCAACAATCTTCCTCACACACACACACCCAAAAACAGACAAGACTTGGGTCAGGAACAATCTTTACTTCGCACTATCTTAGGGTTTTAGGTCCCTTGTAGGGCATTTTCCTGAGGGCTTCTTGTCATGATTCCCACAAACTTGTTCTGAAAATTATACTGTGTTATGTACATGTATGTATGCAGCACTTAGGAAGTGCCAGTTCTCTTCTTCTTTATATAAGTCAGGATCCATGCAGAATCCTCAAACAGGGTAAGTTTGGGAGGAGTTTAATGGGGAGTCTATTTACAAAAGTAGGCTGGGTAAAGGGAGAAAACTGCAAGGGATGGGGAAGTATCCTGGAGCCAGCAATGACAGGGCCATCTGTAAAGATCTATAAAGGCCAGTGTATTAGTTTCTCGGGGCTGTTGTAACAAAGTACCCCAAATTGGGTGGCTTACCACAACAGAAATTTATCGTCTCACAATTTTGGTGGCTAGAAGTCTAAAATCAAGGTATCAGCAGGGCCATACTCCCTCTAAAAACTTTAGGGAAATCCTCCTTGCCTTTTCATAGATTCTGATTATTTTCCAGTAACCTTTGGCATTTCTTGGCTTATACATGCATCACTCCAATCCTCTGTCTTCACATGGCTTTCGTTCTCCCTGTGTCTCTGTCTTCAGATGGCCTTCTTATAAGGACATCAGTCACATTTGTAGAGGTCTACCCTATTCCAGTATGATCTCGTCTCAACTAGTTATGTCTATAAGGACCCTATTTCCAAATAAGGTCACATTTGGAGGTATCAAGGATACGGACTTCAACATATATTTCTTGGAGGGACACAATTCAACCCATAACAGTTATCCTTCCAGATGGAGAAGGTTGAAGAGTGGATGTAGGGGAAGAGGCAGAGAAGAATCACACACTCTTTTTTTATCATGCCCTCCTTGGTTCACATTCCACAATGTCCCAAACTTTGGCCTCTCTTCTTAAGCTTCTAGGTCCTTCTTTCCTTACTTTATTTCATTTTTCATTGAAGTATAAGATAAATAGAGAACAGTACACAAACAATAAGTGCATCGCTTGAGGAATTTCTACAAACTCAACGTACACTGTAAACAGCATTTGGATGAAGAAACAGTATTACACCACAGAAACCTCTATCGTACTCCCTTCCAGTCACTACCTTCCCCCGAGAATAGCCATCTTTCTGGCTTCTAACCATACATTTGTGTTGCCTATTTTTGAACTAAGTGAACATAAGTGAAATCATACAGTGTGTACTCTTTTGTGTCTGATTTTTTTCACACAACATTGTGTCTCTAAGATTCTGCTTTATGTATCGTTATATCCTAGCATATGCCTGCTTCGTATTAGGTACCTAATCAGTTTTTTTGAGTGAGTGAGTTAATGAATGAATGAATGAATGAATGGGGAGGGTAGAGACACCATGAATAAGGATCACAGGATGGAAAAGGTACAACAACAGAGTCAGCTCTTCTTCAAGAGGCTCAAACATTGGTATCATCTTGTGTTATCACCTTGCAGCTTCTGCCTGCTTTTCCTCAAGGTCTTGTCATCACTCCCCCCTGCTTCACCTTAGGATTAGGCGTCTCTGAAGACCGCATTTTCTCCTCTTCAGTAGCATCTTCAGTACATAGATTCTCCTGACCATGGACTTCATGCATATTAGGAATCCTTCTAGTACTTTAATCTCTAATACTTTAAATCTTTTTTCCAGTTCTTTCCCTTTGATATTTAGACATGATTCAATTTTTCTTTACCATGAAATATAGCCTCATTTTCTGAGTCAGTGATTTACATATTTTGCTTCCATTCCACTTTCTCTCCAAGCTGCGGCTCTTTCAGAATTCTCCATGAATGCCAAGGCCTCCACATTCTCCTGGGACCCTACACTCTCAACATTGGAGTGCATCTTAGTTACTGCCTCTCTTCCTGTTCTCATCTTTCCTCCTTACTCAGTCAGCTGCCAACTCATCCAGTACTTTCCCTTTAATGCTTCTCTTACTAAATCTATAGTTACCACATTGATCAATGTCTTACTCACCTCACACATATGTTCAAAACAGACTCTTATCTGTATTTTCTCCCATTTCAGTTTATCCTTCACGTACAGAATAGTTTTTGTTACCTGCTTGTGAAATGAGAGGCTAATCAGACCCAGCTCAGTTCTGTCCAATCACATTTCTCCTTATTTAGCATCATAACTGCACCCACCCTCATAGAACCAGCTTCTCGTATCTTTCTACTTGCTGTCATCATGCCTTGATCACTCCTCATTTGACAAGTGTTCCTCAAAACACAAGAAAGGAAGGGTATTTTGATAGTATTTGCTATTTTGATAGCCTTATTATCCTTCATTTATAAAATTTCTCAAACTTAGGATTCAGCTTGTCAGGCTGTTATTTTGCAACCTTTAAAAATATGTCCTAACACTGCAACCTCTGCTTCACACATAGGCATATTCCCAGAATTAAGTCACGAGTCAAGTTTTAATCATATCAATCATTTATAAATTATATGGGCTAGAGTGTGCTGATGGCCCTTATTACTAAGTGAAGAAGTATGTTGGAAATTAAGTCATTTAACAGTGCCTATGCAGATAATCATTTGGTGGTAAAGTCTTAGCTAGCTTAACAACTATATAAAGTAAGACATCACATATTTTTGCAAAATGACTTCAGGGTTAAAAATCAAAGGTTAAAAACTCAGAGTCTTCTCTTTCTGTCATGAATACTTTTCAATTTTTACAGCAGAAACAAGAGACTACTTTTATTACACTATTTATGGTAGCCAATTATCTCTTTGTAAAAAGAGGTTTCATATAACCTATTTTAGAAGAACAGTTAAGAGGCTATTTTGGTTTTCACTGTCCAGAGATTTTGCTCCTTTTTATATCATAGTCATATATTGTAATCAGAGTAGGGTTTTTGCGCATGGTTTTATTCAGAGGAAGTTACTGTAATTCAGAAAGGATATTAATCCCTGCCAGTCACCAATCTGAATATAGCTCAAGATTGGTCAATGATTCCCTGTACCGTTTCCAGGAATAGATTAGAGTACTGCCTGGAGGGCAGGGAAGGGCTGGCTGGGGGGGACTCAGGGACAGTAGCTTTATGTCTTGAATACTAGCAAAAAAATTTGGTACATGCACATTTGCTATCACTTGGTTTTGTAGCCCAACAATGCTTCTTGGATTTCTTCTCGTAATCAATGAAACCAAATATGTCCCAGTCTTTGATGGTGCTGTCACTTTGATTCCTGACTTTATGAAAAAGCCATTCTGGTAATTTTCATCCTAGTCTTAGCCTCAGCTAAGTAAAGTTTTCTTGAATTTGTCATCTTCAGTCTTAGGAGAGGTTACATTAGAGTTGAAGCATAGTAGTGATGAAGGTGGAAGTCCATGCTAAACCAGCTTCGGGCAAAGAAGCTTGACTTTCTGAGTATTAAGTTGATTGTTTGCAGAATCTTAACTCAACTGAAATGTCTGCATGTGATTGTATAAGTTGAGATTTTAGCTGAAGAGTTGAAATATTCTTCTACACTACTATACAAAATTCTCCCTCCTTATAAAAAAACACACTGCAATCTACCTAGCTCATTGCCTTATTAACTGATAATGTAGGCAAAAAATTTTATAAGCAATATGTTACCATACAAACAGTAATTACTATTCTAACTCTTAACAAGTGGGAACCTCATGGATAAGATAGTGAAACAAAAGTTCCTATAAGGTATAATCATTAAGTAAGCACACAAAAGGCTCAGCAGTGTTCAGCAATGTTCCTAGATGAAGGAGACAATATGACATCTATAAACAGAGTTCTGGGCCTTCTAGGTAATGTATAAACTCTGTTTGGGATTGTGATAAACTTCTCACAACTTCTTAACTTCTGGAACCTAGATGTCTAATATAGGCTTGTCCCTTTGTTAATCACTTACATCGTAGATGGTGTATTCTAATGTGTATATTTTCCATTTAAGATACTGTTGTAGTCAAAGTACTTCAAAAATTCAGTGTATATTTATATTCTCTACAAGTTGTTCAATATAAGCATAGGTTAGAGCCTCCAACTTTTGTAGACCAACTCACCAAAAGTCAGTACTTTGAAAAACAAGATTCAGTTAACTGAATGACCAATTTGCCAAAATTTACTGATTTAGCAAAAATGATTTTAATATTTAAATAGGAGTATTCACTTTTAGTTACTTATGATAAAACATACAAAATTAATGCTGAGGTGTCATTTGAAGAATTGGCAGAAAAAAAATCTAAAAATGCTTAAAAACTGTCACCCAAAAGAGAAGTCAGAACCATCCTAGCACATATAAAATACTAAAAGTTTGGCTTTAAACAAAGGACAATTGGAATATGTAGAGTTGGTGGCATTTTGTTGACAGACTTGATGTGAAAACCTTATAAAGCGTCAGAAGAGCCAGGAGGGTGTCCAGAGGGGGTAGTACTATAGTGGACCATGTGACTAGCGCAGGTAGAGAAATAAACAAGCTAGATGTGACGAGCAACCACACCACCTCAAATGTTGACCACTAGTTGTTAAGAAAGAGTTGAAGGTTGATATGCTACCTGAGAAACTGGCAAACTAGCTTTAAAGTGTCATATGATTAGGAAAATGTAAAATGGCATTAAATGAGATTCCTTTATTGATTTTCCCAAAACTTTGGAGAGTTTTGTTCTATGTTGTAAACTATATCGTTCTGTTGTTGTTTTTGTCGTTTCTCCTGCCCATTGCTACAAAGTCAGTGTAACTCAATCTCGAGAACACCTCGTCCTTGGACATCCTGTGTCGTGAGCTGCTGTGTGCTCAGTAATCAGTGGAATTGATGTTCGCGTTCCAATGTGGATAGTTCTCTCACAGAGGTGTCTGTACTAGAATCTCAATTGCCCACTTCCAGCTTCTTGGGGCTGTCAATTAATTCCCTAGGCTTGGATGACTTGATGACACGAGCTAGCAGATTTGCCAGTGCTGCTTTTCTTAGTTATTGTTAGTAGTATTTATTATTGTTATATAATATCATTGGTAGCAGTTCCTCATGTGTTAGGCAAACAATAGTGGAAACTTACTGGCAGCAATCTGGAAGCCCGATCCACTATCCTAGAAAAAGTTCAGGGAAAACCGGGCTTCCCCAAGCATAGTGTGACTGTCCCAGAGAGCAGCAGAAGTTGATACCACTGAAGCAACTGGAACAAACTCGAAGGTTGGAGGCATATATTAGAGCCTCACGAATCGACTTGGAAATATTTTCAGATGCAGGGAAGTGGGAAGTGGTGAGATGTTTTGAAGTTTCCATCCTTACATTGGCACCCCAGAATCTGCTAAGTTACTTTGATACATTGAACTCTGACGGTGAAGACGGGAAGATATTCTCATCCTGTCTTCTGCCAGTTTGTCTCGTCAGGAATTATGACATTACACATTTCAGCAATGAATGAGTTTCACTATGTGTAAGGGTTTTTTTTTAATCTTCAGCTTCGTTGGGGTATAACTGACATATAAAATTGGAAGGTATTTAAAGTGTACCTCATGGTGATTTGATATACATGGACATTGTGGAAAGGTACCCCCCATCTAGTTAATTAATACATCCATTACCTCACATATTTTTCTTTTTTTGGTGAGAACATTGACGTTCTACTCTCTTAGCAAATTCTAGTTATGTGATACAGTGTTATCAACTGTAGCCACCGTGTTTTACATTAGATCCTCAGACCTTATTCGTCTTATAGTTGAAAGTTTGTGCAGGTCTTCTTTGGATCTATGGGGTTCTTTGCATATTCACCATACTAGAAATTTTTCAGCAACAGATAGATTTGCTCTCAAAGCCACAGAGGAGGTAGAATGTCCAGCTGTTTAGGAAAGGTTACCTAGGTTCTTAATAGCTTCCATAATATTCCCTCATTTAGCATGAGCAGTATAGCTTGAATGGTCTGTACTCGCCACTGCTCTTACAACTTTGCCCTCTGGGACCACATGTGCCTGGAAATGCTAACTGGGGCATATTTCAATTCTCCTGTACGTCTTTTCCATCACATGCTCGCTGTTCCTGTGGTAAAATATTCCAGGAGCGGAAGTTGATACAAATTCCAATGACATTGCGTTTACAGTATCACCAACAGCACAGTAACTGCCATATCACTTCGGGGTTTATCCTGAGACACAAAGTCAAATGGTCAAATTTTCGGTGGGCTAAAAACTCAAGATTCATGAGTCTTCACTTAACGTCAAACCCACCAATGTTTTCATTCCATGTTCTGAGTGCTCAGTGCCCTTGTTGAGGATAGACTGGCAAGACAAAAGTGCCAGCACAGTTATACACAACACATGACTATGGAATTATGTGGAACATAACAATTTGTTTAATGCATTCAGGGTTTTGGACAGATCTAATCAAGCATCTGACCAAAAGAGATAGGAAGTCACCACTGTTACATAGTCATATCAAATAGAATGCCAAATTTTTGTTGAAATAATAGCATTTCATATGAAAATTATTAGATTACATTGATAATTTTTCTTTTGAAATGTATTAACATTTTCAGGATTCTTATTTCAAAATTTCAGATGGCATTAGTTAATATTAAAAAAGTAACCCAGGGGCTGGCCCCGTGGCCAAGTGGTTAAGTTCGCGTGCTCCGCTGCAGGTGGCCCAGTGTTTCGTTGGTTTGAATCCTGGGCGCGGATATGGCACTGCTCATCAAGCCATGCTGAGGCAGCGTCCCACATGCCACAACTAGAAGGACCCACAACGAAGAATATACAACTATGTACCGGGGGGCTTTGGGGAGAAAAAGGAAAAAAATAAAATCAAAAAAAAAAAAGTAACCCAATTTGAGTATCATCAGTTAGCAAAATTAATAATTTCTCTAATAGTGCTAAGGCTATTAAAACTGTAATTGTAAAATTGTCCTAACTGCCAAAAGCACACCTAGAAACCCCAAAATGAATCCATCTTATTTTCTGTGTTTATAGATGGTCAAACATATAAAATTAAGGTTAATATTTAGTGCAGGGTCTCGTATATGGTAGGCATTCAATAAACATTGATTTAATTAAATATAGAAATAAACGTTGCTTGGGCGCTGATCTTGGGTCTTGCTTATCTTTCAAGTCTCCTCTCTCCCTTGTTGAGAGTTTCCTCTCATCATCCTCAGAACTGTTAATCTGGTTTCCACTGCCCCTCATCTGTTACACATGTCTAGACTCAAACTGTAGAAAGTGTTTAGTTGTTTTCCCTAAGACGCTCCTCAGCCCCTGTATAAATCAGTGGTTCACAAAGATGGATACTGCCTATTTCTTCTGTTTCAGCCCAACCAAGAAAACTTGTTACAGATGGATCAGTGGAGTGATGTTAAAATTCCGTCACTCTACAACTGATAAGAAAAGTGTAAGACCTGCTAAGGGTTGTGATTTATGAAGAGTCAGGAAACCAGTACAGAAATAAATGTGGTTCCAGCAGAGCCAAATGTGAGCCTTTGGCCTGTCGTCACGGAGGCCAAGGTCCGAAACCCGTGGGTGCCCTGCAGGCTGTGGAAACCGCTGTGGTGCCCACTGGTGACACTAGCTGTGGTGGTAGGAGGGTACGTTTCCTTACCCGTCATTACCACAAAGAGAAAGAAGCTGACTCTGCAAAGCCTTTTCTTTTCAAAGTGAGAATTTTGAAACCTTTTGACAAGCAAAATGGGAAAAGTAGTTGATTGCCTTCCGCTTCCTCCCCCAGGATTGAGGGCTTATTAAAGACCACTGGAAAGGGCGGAGATCAGGAGAATGAATTTGAGGGAACATCTTCACATTGAAAGTGAGCCCAATGACCTGGACGTTGGAAATTCTAACAAGATGGGAAAAGGAAGTGGATGCTGTTTCATTCACTAATGTAGCATAACCCTAAGTAAACAGTCATATCACAAAGCACAAAGCACCCTCTACCCGCTACCTTTCCACCTCCCATAAATATGATAGAGGGAAAATAAAGCCAGCGAGTAACTTTCTTTAAATTCTCAGGCTACAGGATACAATCATAACGTACTCTCTATTTTCATTTTGCTAGAATAAAGGAAATAAAATAATTTTTTCTAATTTAAAAATGGACAAAGTGATGAACACAAGAGTGGTTTACTGAAGAAAAAGGCCAAGCAGTAGAAGAAGTCAGTTATCTTTGGTCTCTTAAGGGACCCCTGAGGCAGGACAGACTGTAGTCCCTCCGCAGACGTACCCCGGATCTCTGATGAGAGTCTCTACCCTTACGTAAGGATTGCAAGGAGCACCGAACATAGTCTGCAAATATGAGAATTGTAGAGCATCAGTCTCTCCGATGGGCTTTACTGTCTAATTAGAGGAATGAGAAATGAAGACATAAAAAGGCCAGGAGTCTGAGAAACTCGTACGTGACTGTTACTGCTAGCATCTGACTCCATTTCACTCTGATGGATCCTGTGGTCCCGCTAAGGACCCTTTGCTGATCCTGCAACACGTGCTTCACACCCATCCTGCCCTTTCTCAAGATTCTTAATAACGGGCTAGCTTCAAGCCAGGCTTCCAAAAGAAACCTGCTGGGTGATGCAGACTGTGCAGAGAGCGCAACTGAGAAATCGGCTGAGCAGGTGGCTCGCGTCGTAGAGCTTAGTGTTGCGGGGGGGCGCACAAGCCCAGAGAGACTATCATTTACTGGAATGTGTCTTTCAGGGCTGCAAGTGCTGGATATTTTGATGTTTATGAAATTACCTAACAGGGAGAGGGAAAGCAATTAGCTATCAGAGTAATTTCAAATAACAGCATCTTAAAATTCAGGATGACAAAAACAGGGCAAAGTGGGTGTCATTAATGAATCGCTGTGGCAAGAGGAGAAATGAACATGCTCTTTTAAAGTGATCAGAAAGTATTTATGAGAGGCCGACTGTTTGAACCACACTTTGGAGATTAAGACAGTCAGAGACAACATGATTCTATCTTTCAAGGAGATTATAGGACTTACATTTAAAGCTTAGTTACAAAAGCATTTTAACTATACAAGATAGGTATGTTTATGAGTGAGTGTGTTATATGCTGTGGTGTGCTGGTAAATCAGCTCTCTTAAAAAACAAGAAACTCTGATTTGTAGTGTTTTCCAGCTTCTGTGGTGTAAATACCCCCACCATGGCCATCACTGAACACGGAGTTGGAAAGAGATCTGCGTAATTGTCGCTCACAAGCCCATACCAGCCAGCTCCAGCACACAGCGGTCATCTGTCTACAGGTACAACACCTTAATGGCATTACTTAGATTGTCAGTGTCCTAGATGTCGGGAGAAGGGAAGTCAGCCAGTCAGACTCCTGTTAGGAAGGCCTTAATGGGGGAAGGTGGGATTTAAATAGGGGGAAGTATTGTGAACTCTTAAAAGGTAAGGCTGCTTGGGTTATTCTCCTCACCTCTCCTGACCCTGCCCCAGCCTCTGGATGTAGTAGATACTCAATGAAGAAATGTTTGTTGAACAACGAAAACAAATGTTAGATGGAAAAGAGTGGGAAGTCTCTTTTGAGCAAAACTTTTTTTTAAAAAAAAACAAAAACAAAGCTGGAGAGACCAAAGCAAGTATGACCAAATGTTAGTGTCTATTAAAGCTGTTGGCAGATGCATACATACTATTATTATGTATTTTATTTTCTGCTTTCTATATTGAAAATACATTGAAAAAGATTTCTATATTGACATATATTGAAAATACATCATAATAAAAATTACTTAAATTTTTTAAAAACCTGGGAGGAAAGGGGAATTATGAACTAAGGCACAGAAGTAGGAACAAACACACTCTGGTGGATGCTGAGCAGACACTTGGATCTGATCAGAGTGTGGCACGGAGCAGCAAAAGTCGAGGTTGGGTGTAAGATGGGTGACTAGGAATCTTACCCCAGTCAGCTTCGGCCTTTCACACTTCTTCTGAAGTGGTGCTAAAGAACTCAGTCCGTTCCTTCTCCTTAGAATTATAATTCCTGTGTTAAATTTTGAATTTTTGTATTGATGGGGAAAAATTATTAACATTAACCAAAGTTAGAATTAGATGAGAAGGGAAATATTTAATCTTATTTCATAGGGAAGTGGACAGCTTAAATAAAAACACTTGTTATTGTGAAATGAAATCAGTGGTATCACACGGGGTTGATTAATGCAACTGCCTCCATATTGAATGGAGTCCAAGTTGCCCAACCCCCTTTCCTGGCCCTAAACACACACGTATTCTGAAGCAGGCTAAAATAGCGTCCAGTTGGACAAATGGATACAGTGGCATAGGGTCTCCTGAATTAGAGTGCAGTGTTCTATTCATTGCATAAAACAAAGAATAAATCATACGTAAATTTACACTCCGTTGGAAGTCTATTGTTGATAAAATGAAAGGGGGTAAAATGTAATAATCACGGCAAGCTGGCATTCAAGGCACTGGAGAAAATAGAGAAGGACATTTTCAGTCTGCTTTGTACATTTCACATCGTTGTATTAGCACCTAGTAGTATTAAATAGCACCTTAGAAAATAACTCAGTGCACAAAGGCTCTCAGAAAACATTCGCTGTGTCTCCGATGCACTCCACATAATGCGTTCAGCACCCTACAGACAGGCCATCAAATTACAGTAATAGGAAAACAACAACAAACGCTCGCCTGAAAAACAGGATCTCTGGAATTGGGGATGGAGCTTACTTTATTCTTTCAAGGCTTTATTATATAAAGCTTGCTTTGAGTAGCTACATTAGAATCTGTGTGAAAATAGAGGGCACGGTGGTGGCCATCTATTGAGCAAATGGGGTCACAAATCAATCCTCAGAAACGATCTTCAAAAAGGGAGATTGATAAAAAGTGTACCAACTGACACACAATCAGTATGCATCTGGGACACATTTTACTGACAAATAGTCATTTAGAACACACTGTACCATTCTCCTGTATTGAACTCACAGACGTCTAAGTCCAAGCTGAACCCCATTAACATGTTGTCTCATTCTCGTCAGTATCTTCACACACAGTTGTTTTCCCCTTTTTTAGACTCTCTGAGTTTGCCTTTATGAAATTTTTAGAATATCTCAAGGAATAAAACTTCTACTGATTATTATGGAATTTCCAAGTCAGATGGTTTTCCTCCTACCAAAAATGAAATAATGAAAATTCAAACAGAGGAAGCTTTTCTTCTTATTCTAGTCTCCTGTGCTCACCAAATTCTGATGTTTTCCAACCACCCTTTATTTTCCTTCTACCTCGTATTTACAGCCTTCAGAGATACACGTGAATAAGGTTCTCTTAGCTGATGCGTTTAGTTCTTTTGATTTTATCACATTATTCAAACCTAACATCCAGTAAACTATTCCTATGTTTTTCTCTGAACTTTTTTCTTTCTCTTTAACTTTCTGGCACCTGTGTTTAATACTATGAGAGAAAAATAATAGAACACATTTTTAAGAACAATTTTGGGCTGAATGCTTAAATATAGCTTCCAGAAATATGAGTTTAAGTGCAGTATTCCAGATGTGGTCTAATAAGTCACGTGACATGACATAATAAGTGCTTTCCTGATTGCTGGAGCAGATGTTCTGATCCTCAGCACAGTAGGTACAGTAGGGTTTCCCTGCTTATCTCTCCCTCTTCCATTCCAGGCTCTCCTCGACACGCTGTGCGGCTCCGTGTTCTGTTAAATGATCACTCCTCAAACATACATTCTGCCTCTTCAATGCCTTCCTTTCACTCATACTTTTCTATTTATGCACATTTTCTCAGCTCTCTTTTCAGGTCCCTAAAATCTTTTTTTAAACAACTCTACACTTGTTAAGATTTAGCCATGTTTTATTAATCTTGGCATTGCTAAGATTCAGATTTTGGTGCATTCTCTGAGGTCTGAATAGGAGATAATCTAGAAAATACACATACATCTAAATGAAAATAACATACCTTAATTAAGATATAGTATTTGGAATTTCATACTAGGACACACTTCCCATATCTTTATGTCTTTGCTTCTTGATATATCTGTCTTTCAAGCAAAGGGATGATATCTGAGTTTTGAGATTTTCAGATGTGAAAATAGTCAAGCAATCTCTTTCCAAAAAGGCAGAATACCTTTAAATTCAGCCTCCTCAGAAATCTGCCATCTTTAACATCCATTTATAAAATATGTTTGTTTTGTCTTTTGAGAAAGATTAGCCCTGAGCTAACATCTGCTGCCAATCCTCCTCTATTTTTTTGCTGAGGAAGACTGGCCCTGAGCTAACATCTGTGCCCATCTTCCTCTACTTTATATGTGAGACGCCTGCCACAGCAGGATGGCTGTCAAGCATGGCTTGACAAGCAGTGCATACGTCCACACCCACGACCCAAACTGGCAAACCCCGGGCCGAGGATGCAGAATGTGTGAACTTAACTGCTGCACCACCAGGCTGGCCTCAAAATATGTTTTCTTTAAATGATGCTGTAATAAATAGAATATGTTTTTCCATAGAGTAGGTAAATAATCATTCATCAATCCATCTAATTATTAAATTAGTATGATGCCAAAATGGAAATTATAATTTAAGAGGGAGTTTGAGATGGCATGTTTTTGATATTAAGGAATCAAGAGTAGTTTTTAAATTGCCATATAAAGTGGCATGTCAATGATAAAATTTTATTCTTCTTACACAGAAGTAGTATGACTTATACATTATACAAATTACAGAGTAAAACACTTGGAAAAGTCAGCTAAGAAACTTCCATTGACGTCTTTCTGTAAGACCCCTCTGGTCTCATTCTGACCCATGTCTTCAGTAACCTCACAAGTATTTGAGGAACAAGAATTCCCTAATTTGTAGTTCTAGCCCCCTAGGCTCCAGACTGTATGTCTACGGGACAGCACCACTTGGACGTCTCAAAAACACCTCACATTCTACATGTTCAAAGCTGAAGTCAAGGTCATGCTCCCCAGACCTGGTCCTCCTCCAGTGTTCTCTGTCTCAGTGGACAGCACCACCATCTACTCAGTTGTGCAAGCCAGAAGCCTAGGAGTTATCCTTGTCATCTTCTCCGTCTCCCCACATCTTTCTACTCCATCACTTAGTTCTGTTGATTTGTATCTCCTAAATATGTCCACTTCTCTTCAACATCACCGTCATCCACTCAAGCCAAAACCATCATCATTTCTTCTTTATTAGTAGGGTGACTAACCATCCAGGTTTGCTCAGGACTAAGAGCATTCCCAGGATGTGGGATTTGCAGTTTTAAACTAGGACTGTCCCAGCCAAACCAAGATGAGTTGATCTTCCTAATTATTGATCTCTCTGCTTCCACTTTTGCCTGCTAATCCTTCTCCACACTGAAGCCACAGTGATTTATTTAAAATAAAAATAAAAAATGTGAGATATCAGTTCATACCCATTAAAATGTTTGAAATTTTAAAAACTGACCATGCTAGGTACTGGTGTGGATGTGGAGGAACTGGTACTCTTGTACACTGTTGATGGGAATGTAAAATATACCTTGGAGTAAAAAAATGTATTTTGGAATGTAAAACCACGTGGAAGAACTGTTGGGCAGTTTCTTACAAAGTTAAACAGATACTTAACGTCTACTGTTATGTTTATCCAAGGAAACATATGTCCTCAAAGAGACTTTTAGATTAATTGAAGCTTTATTCATGACAGCTCAAAAGTGGAAACAACACAAATGCCCATCAACAGATTAGTGGATAAACAAATTGAGGGCTATCCAAACGATGGAATACTACTCGGTAAGAAAAGGCCTGACAGATACATGCCACAACGTGGCTGAATCTCAAAAACACGCTGAGTGAAAGAAACCAGACATAAAAGAGTACATACCATAAAATTCCATTTACATGAAATTTTAAAATAGGCAAAAATAATATATATAGTGACAGAAAGCAGATCAGTGGCTTCCTGGGGCTGGGAGGTGTCGCTGAGACTGGAAAGGGACATGAGAGAACTTTCTGGGGCAATAGAAATATTTATATCAATTTTTGTGGTGGTTACAAGCATACATTCATTTGTCAAAGCTCGTCAAACTGTATAGTTAAAGTGGGTAGATTTTATTGATGTAAATTATACTATGGGATTTCAAAAAGAAAAGTAAATAATTTTTTAAAACCTGCAAATCTGATCATGTCACCCTGCTGTCTAAAACACTTCAAAGGCTTCCTGTTACTTTCAGAATGAACAGCAAAATCTTAACGTCTGGCCCTGCCTGCCTCTCTGGTCCTATCTCATGTCACTTCCCCCCACTTTCTGTGAGCCAATCCTGCAGGCCTTCTCTTTCTTTTTTTGACTCCTCTGTACCTCCTACCTCAGGGCCCTTGTACGTGCTTCTCTTTCTGCCTGGAATGCTCCTCCCACCTCTTCTTCATGGTTCGTTAACACCTACTCATCATCCTTCAAATAGAAACTCAAATGGTACTTCCTCCAGGAAGCCTGCCCTGACTGGAGTATGGTACACTCTTATTGCATCTCCTATGCTGTAGAACTGCTTTTATAGCACTTATTGCAATTTGTAATTATATGTTTGTGAGATATTTTGACTAATGTCTGCCTTTTCATTAGACTTTAAGAGCCATGAGGTTAAGACTGTTTTACTCAATATTATATACCCACACTTTACACAGTGCTGGGCTTAGAGTAGGACTCAATAAATATTTACTAAATGAATGAATGCTCCATTACAAATGACAACTAACCATCACTCCTACATTACAGTAGAATAGTATCTCAATCAATCGGTCTATGCAGTTTTATTATTTAAACTCAAATTAATTAGTAAAGAATTTCAATTTCCAAACACTTTTATACCTATGCAAGCCTTACATTAACATTTTTTTTCACCAAAGCCAAGCAGGTCATTGGCTATCCGGTTGTTCTACAGGTCCCCAGAAAACTGAAAATTTATTAAAAACAGACATAAGATAGAATTCACAAAATCACGTTATTGTTATATTGTTGATCATTTTTGGAATTTGCATTGTTAAATAAAACATCTATTTCTCCTAGCATAATACACTGATGTTTGTCTTTGCCAATATAAGTTAAGCCTACTTGATAATAATTTAAACGTGTTCTTAAAAATACACAGCACGCTTTTGAATAAAGAGGAAATATCAAAGTCATTATGTAACTACCTCAACAGAAACATTATGTCCTGGTAGGAAATCATCTGATAAAAGCTTTTGATGACACCAAATCTGGGTAACCTTTTGAACACATTAGAGTTAATAGTCATAAAATATTTCCTCATGAATCTTTATGTTTTACCGTTAGCAACTCTCAGAAGAATGGAACACTTTTCTTTTTGGATTTGCAAACTATCAGAACAATGAGAAATTAAGATATTTTAAACTAATAACATAAGGATGTTATTTCAAATCTTTTGAACATGTGAACGACCCTGCTACTTATTGTACAAAACAGAATAACCATCATCACCTCTACTATGTATGATGGTGGTTGACCATGATCTCTTGTCAAAATACTTGATATGGCAAAAATCAATTCATCCTATGTTGGTGAAAGCGGAACACATCTTTGTTGAATTAATGTGGGTCAATAAGTTACTCATGATTAGCAGAATTTACTTCCAGGAAAAATGTTGCCACTTCAGAGGAAAATAAATGACTTCTTTTTCTCAGAAAACAACAACAAAAATAACAGGAAATAATGGATGTTTTCATTTTTCATCTTAGGTGCCAGAAAACTAAAGCCAAATTCAAGTCTCAAGTTTTCTGCTCTTTACAAGTGCTCAGGAGCATTTATTGGATAATTTGTATGCTCTTGAATATTTGCAAGTCATCAATGAACTGATCTCTTAAGGTCACCTGGAAGGCAGGGACTGCCTTCCTGGCTCTTGTATTTGCACACACCACAAGGCCAATCAGGCACATCCCTTGGTTGTAGTAGGGGCTCAATAAATGTTGGCCCCAAAATGAATGAAATTGTATAAGAAAATTCTGAAGTGATTTTATAATCTCGCTCTCTTCTGGTTGGAGCCAAAATAAACCAGTATCCATACAACGTTTTTGCTTTCTGATTTAGTTAATAAATCCAGATGGAAACTGAATTTTCAAAACGAGAAGGCAATTGATCTCAACAGAAGGAAACAAAAATGATTTTCAGAACTTTCAAATTAACTGCTTTGCTGTGACTGGATTTGGAATCAGAGTCTTTAAAAGACCCGTTGTAGTGAACGGGAATATGTCATGCATTTTGAAACCTAGGCTACATCGTGCCACCAGCTGAATTTCAAAATCAAGCAGACAGATTAGAGCAACAATATTTCCTTGATTTTTATTCAGTGAACTGTTTGAAGTGCTTTTAATAAAAATTGTAGATGATCACAAATATCAGAATACAGAATGTTCACATACTTTGTGTCTCTTGAAATTCTGCAACTTGGGTCCATATTAAAATGGATTCTAACTCCACTGGTAGGACTTATAACTTGTCAAATGCTTTTCTTGTTTTTACCAGCAATTGTCAGTAATTGCCTATTTTTACTAATTTCTTATCTTAGAATTACTTGCTTAGTTTTAGTGTAACTTTACTCTGTGGAATCATTGATACCTACACTTAACTCATAATCAGCCATGGATTCCCACTCTCCTCCACACACCGCCCCCCATCCCCTAATTTTAGTTCTAACCTCACAAGATCTTTCTTCAAAATATACACACAGAATAAAGCCATTTGCATCAAACCTGGAAAAACTGAGACAGATTTTAACCTTGGTACTTACCTGCAGTTCACTCCTATGGATTAGCAGTCAGGTATGAGTTACGGAAAGCACGAGCCTACTCTCCCATTTTTCAAACATTTCTGGGGAGAGATAAATTTTCAGATTCCGAATTTATATGACAGTGAAGTCAGGATGACGACTGTCTCTCTCTCTCTTTCTCTCTCTCTCTGTCCGTTAATTATTCATTGAAAAGCTTTTTAAAGACACAGTTCAATATTTCTTTACTGACTCACTGTTAATAAAATTACAAGTAGTAGTTGCAGTCGTTGATTCCTTATAATGGCACTTAACGTTTGTTATATTTCTAAATTGCCTTAAAGCGACGTAAGCAGTTTTCTGGAAATGCGAAGATGCGATATTCCTTGTACATTAACTACCATCGCTACCAACCATTAGCAGGACTTGCCCAATCATTATTCCTGTACTTGTGCCCCACCTGTGTTACTCTAGCCACTTTCTTTTTTCTTTTCATTGTGATAAGAACGCCTAACGTGAGCTCTCTTACAGTTTATCGCTATCTATAGGTATTATGTTGTACTGCAGATCTGTAGAATTCATTCATCTTGCATAACTGAAAATTCACATCCCTGAATAGCAATTCTCCATACCCCCCGCCGCCCCGCCCAGCTCCTGGCAAACATCATTCTCTTCTTCACTTCTATGAGTTTGACTATTTTAAATACTTTCTCACCTTGATATCCAACAAGTTTAGGCAAGGACAGCACAAAAAATTATTTTTAAAAGCAGGGATATTTGGTCTGGAATTTGAAACTGATATGTGTCCCCTGCTGTCCTGGTTTTCCCACATGCTGAGCTAGAATACCTGAGAGAAACTGTATAGAAAACAGCCAAGTTTGATGATGAAGTCCTTACATATAGCAAGTCTAAAATTTCATTGAGTGTTGTTTGGGATGCTATTAATGTTATTACTGGAATACAAACATCAAAGAAAATCGGATCACACACTCAAGGAAATTATTCCCTGCTGGAAACCCTGTTAGCTGACTTCAATTATGCTGTCTTTTTCTCATTCAGGAGGCTGTGTCAGCCCCATTATCTGCTCTCCAAATGGCCCGCTTAATCAAAGTGCACACATTTGAAACTCATCAAATTAAGTAAAATAAAATTTGAATCTTGTGCTTGTTCGGGTCCAGATTGTGGCACTATCAAAATTATTCTGATTGCTAAAAGTGTGTCCACGGACCGTAGTAAGAAGATAAATAAGTAGGGCTGAATCAGAATTAAAACGAGAGCCTTTCTGATGGAGAGCTTATAGGCTCGAAAGTAGATGTTTGTTTCAGAATTAACATCTATTTTTTAGAGTGTAATTCGGGATTTGTTGAATTCCCTCCATCATATTTCCTGAAAGGAAAACACAAGCATATAATACAGGTATCCTTTTTTGTTTTCACGTTTGTTATGAAAAATGTTGAACAAATGGTAGAGAGACTAACAAATAAACACATACTCATCACTTTTAAAAAATATTTTTACCATTTGGACATATTTGTTTCACAAATCTAAAGTATTTTAAAACAAGTTATGGACACTATGACATTTCACCCTCAAATACTTCAATATCCATAACTGAAAAACCAGAATATTTTCCTACAATCCACAATTCCATTATCATACCTTACAAAAGTAGCAATTATTCCTTAATAACATTTAATTTCCCAATACTATTCAATTTGCCTTAATTGTCCCAAAGAAGTCCTTCAGAGCTGGTTTCTTCAAACCAGGAAATGCACTTACTCTTAAATACCACAAGTCCAAATTTTAATTTAAATGTATTCGTGGATATCTTTGTAAATTTTAAGGATGCATTTGTAACTTTTAATACACTTAAGATGGACCAAAGAAAGAAATTCACCTCATTATATTTCAGGCATTCTTAGGTTGGCTTTCTCAAACATTTTCTAGCATTTAATTCAAAATGTTTTTGTCCTCTTTGTTTTGCTTTCAACAAAACTGCTATAAGAAGCCAAAAATGAGCAGAAGTGTTTTCCACTGCTAAACAAGTGGGAAAACTTTCTCACTATCTCAAAAATTATGACACAAGTTTAGAAACAAATGTTAAGAGTAAAATGCCTTGAATACTAAAACACAATAATCAACCCATATCACTCTAATAAACGTTATGTTAGCCCAGAATGTTGATTATGAAAATGAACAATTCAATAAATCTCATGTAGGCCCTACTACTTTCATTGGAAGGTATAGAAAGGAGCTATTAATGACACAATCAGCTGACCTCTCTGAATTCCCCTGAGAACTTATCAGGGATGCCCAACCACAAGGTGGTGCCTCAGACCTGTGGGGTATGTGCATGTGCTAGGATTGAGCAGGGAGAAACTAGATGTGTCACCCAACGGGCTCTTCCTAGTGGCCTCACAACATGAGAATGTGCATAGCTTATCTGGGAGAGACATCCAGAACATGTTTTGTCCTCCAGTTCGCCAAGCAGCATGCTTATCACTGGTGTGGAGCATTTGATCAAGGCAGGCCTAGGAACTTGTTTTGCAAGTGAGAATGTTTCCATCCACAGCAACTAATTCCTCATCATTGATCCACTTATTGTGTCAATAGTCTTGTATCCCTCAGGTATATAGGTAACCAGATTTTGCAAACGACAGTAGCAAGAATATCCAAATTGTGGCTTTGGCTAGTCAGATCTTTTATCTATTTGTGATATTCAGTGATGATATAGGCTATAACTCAGAAAAGAAAGACTTGTTTGGGCAAAACAAATATTTTCTCAAGGAAAGTTATTAAAGCTTCAAAGTACCCTTAAATAAGGATATTCTGCTTCTGGAATCGTCCTATGAGATGGTAGAGCAATGATTTCCAAGTATGTGTTCTCAGCGATATTTCAGTAAGTCCAGAAAAAATGAGAAAAGTAAGGACAATATTGTGAATTTTTTATGGAGTTGAATTTACTAAATCTAAAGAATTAGCCTCTAGTCTGAGATTGTCTTTTCATTGTCTGTGTGTGTGTGTGTTGAAGTTTTGGTGTTAAAGTTTCCTTCCTTCATGAGATTATGGTGATAGTTGATAATATCATTTTAATGTCCAAAATTTAAAGTTCATAACCCTATGTAATTTTATGTTTGTGTTTTGGTTATCTGTTGCCGTATAAAAAACCAACCCCAAAATCTGAGTCCTTAAACAACGACAATCATCTATTTGCTCAGGATTTTACAATTTGGGTAGGGCTGGGCGGAAAGAGCTTGTTTCTGCTCCACAGGATGGCTAAGTGACTCACCTGGGCCTGGAGAACCATTCCTAAGACAGTCCGCTACAATGTGAGTGCTTTCCAATGAGACCCTTTCCTGGGATCTCTTTCATATTTCATCTCAGATGGATTTTCCAAGATGAATTAGCTCTGCATATGGCATTCCCAGCATAGCTACTGCGCTTCCACAGCTTCATCCTTATCCTAGTCTTACTATGTCATTCATTCTCTGGATTTTGATGCCTCCATAACAAAGAATTGGAATGTTATGCTCTAGCTTGGACTTTTTTTTTATTATCAGCATCTTCCCTTGCCCCATATGTCTGTTCTCCACCCAGCTTGCGAAATTATTAATTCCAGACCTTTGTTAATTCTGATCCCTTGAAAAGGAAAGTGTCACTCTGTTCTAAGTCTCCCTACCAAAGTCCTGTCCATCCTTCAAGGCCTGGTTCAGAAGCCAATTTCTCCATGAAGACTTCCCCGATCTCCCTGCAGCAGGAATCAATCTCCTCTACCACAGCACTCTCCGAAAGCTGTCATAAAATCATGTTTCATCTGCCTGTGGACTGAGTAGGAAGGGAGCTCTTTGCGAATGAGGAGTTTGTCTCAATTACCTTTATCTTATTAGTAAATACCTAAAAAGTATTTGTTAAATGCATTGAACCAGAATCGAATCATATTTCAAATTAGCTTGAAATAATCTTTAATTATTTTTATTTTAAAATGCTGTTTTGTCATTTTTGCAATAATGCCTACTTTTCTTAATGTTTTGTTTTCTCCAAAAGTGGATCAAAGAATCTTAGTCGTGGAAAGAATCTTGAGGCATGATATCACAATAAAAGGACATCATTTTAACTATCCAAAGGCAAATTTATTCTGTTTTGGAAGTCATCCAGAAAATGTTGAGTTATCTTCCTTAGAAACCCATTCCAACTTTTTGCATCTTTTATCCACAGGAAGTTTTTCCTCACATTGAACCTAAACCACTCCAAGCTTCAATTTAATTTGTTTCTTATTGCTCTTGTCTCATAGTCTCCATAAGGAACAGCTGGTCACAATCCATTTCATTTGTTCCCTTCACAGTCAAATGTCAGCAGGTCTAAATATCCTTTGGAAAGCACACACAAATTTTCCTTTTTAATCAAGAGTCAGTGGGCATCCCCTACTGGCAGAGCAGGTTATTAAGGTTTTTTGTGTGTGTGTGAGGAGTATGGTAAACTCCTTTAAACAGAGAGTTCCTAAAATTACTATTGAGAGGGCAGTCTTTCTCAGAGGAGAAATTCAAAAAGACACTCTATTTTTCTGTATTTGAGGAAGAAAATGGATCAAAGTTTGTTTGTAAAAAAACGAATGTATCAAATTAATGAATTCAAAGGAATATTCACAGGTCACTAATAGGATGTGAACAAATGGATGGTTAGGGAGAAGCTGCGGAAAGTTTACATTCTCATTGCCCCGGAAGTGAAGTGACCCAAATACTCGGCTGAAGTTTGGCCAAAGAAGAGTAGGGTCTTAACCAGTCACGCATCCTTCCTGGGCACCCTGCCTGCAGGACCGACTCCCCACTGTGATGATATTGTAATGAGAAAAAAATGCATGCAAATTAGTAAATAGTAATTAGAGGTGGAGCCATACATAGTCTGATTTGGAGAAAGATTTTGGGAGGAGTTGGGAGGGAGTTAGAGGAGATGAAGTGTGAGGTCAGTAGAGAAGGAATCTGAATTGTATACAAAACAGTTGAATGGCAGATGCACTGTTATGAGAATAGGGGAAGCACTTACCCGTTACTGCTCTCACTGGCTGGTTGAAACCAGGGTAGATAAAGGATATAGTTTCCTATACATCTTCTCTCTTCTAAGCATTGGCATCACTGACCTGGACTGTACTTAGAAAGTGGGAAGCTCAGTCTTCCAGTGACCACTGTAATTTGATTTGGGTTTAATACAGTTGGAAGGGCTTGGAGCTTGGATCACTTTGCCTGCCCGGGGAACTTGGAACCTCCCAGAGAAAGCAGAGGGAGTAGAAATGAGAGTCAAAACGTATCAGCAATAAAAAAAGTGTACTGACAAGAGAAAATAAAGATGTGATCTGTGGTTTGTTTGACAAAGTTATAGAGTGGAAAAGGCTTCAAAAATTCATTGAATTGATTTTCCTAACTTTCTTCAGATTTTACCTAAACGTTGTAGCTAAACAATTATTATGTGTTTATTCAATAGCCTAAAGCATTAATTGAACACCTCTTGTTTGAGGAGTTAACAGATGTAAGCTCTGAGAACAATGCCTGGCACATAGACTCAGATGAGGTTGGGCATTAGTCTTGGAAGCTCTCACTCGTGTAATGCACTGGGCTTGATACTCTGGTGTAGAGATAGAGGGCAGAGACATGAGAGATTCAAATCCAAGGGCTCCATGGAAGGCAATTCTATAACTTCTCTATTCATACACTCTGCTATATGCGTCCACAAAGTATTGAGCTTGACATCTGCCCATTTTCTCCTTATCATCCATAACCCTGAAAGTTCAGAGGCTTTCCTAAGAGTGGAGAGGTCATGGGCTGCAGCTGTTCCTATCCTCTTCCTCAGTAACTTTTAGAGCCACCCTCTCCCAACATACACACTCACAGCTCTCCATGACTTTGAGAAGATCAAAGATTCTTATCTAGAATCATGTTAGGTTTTTGTACAATACTCGAATGATGTAAATATAATGGTTAGGGAAAAAATACTTAAATTTTTAGGCAGTGCTTCAAAGATAACCTGATTTTTACACATACTTTTAATTCTCAAAAAATAGTGTGGAAGTCACATTCCTTACTAAGATGGACTCCAGGTTTTCCGGAATGACTAAGGGTAATAATCTGAGAAGCCATTCCCAACAGTATGCGTCAATATGAAGAAGTAAAATTTTTGATGTCTTTAGGCTAAAGAATTTAGGAGTACAGTTTATGGCTTTAAAGCTTATTTAATATCAAGAGATTGTTTTTTAATGTGTAACATACCCAGACAGAAAAATTTTGTTAGCCAGTCTTGACTATAATGTAGGAGGCACCCATCCTGAGTACTGACTCATAACAATATGAGAGTTCTTTAATTGAGTAATTGAGGCCTATTTGGGGATAACAAAATGACTCTTGAGAATGAATGACCCCAAACTCTGGGATGAGAACCAGATAACTTTTACAGTATAGTTAATTTGGTTCCGAATATTTGCAATTAATATGAATACCATACAGTGGGTTTCTATAGTTTGGGTTCCTTGGAAAGCAGAGCCTGACACAAGAACTCTGGTTCAGGTAGTTTATTTGGAAGGTGATCCCAGAAAGTAGGAGTGAGGAGCAAGAGACTGAGACAGGGAGAAAGGAAAACCCAATACAGACAGCATGTTGTAGAGGTCACTGCTAAGAGTAATAAGAGACTTGATTCTTCTGGCAAGTCTGCAGAATGTCTCTCAGAATTTTCCACTGGAAGACAGGAGGCTGGAAAATTGATCCACTAGTTGTATCCCCTATTCTTAAGGGTTGCCTCTAGGGTCACTAATGCTCCCACACTCTGGGGCTTGTACTTGCATGAGGGGAGAGGAAGTCACCTCCTACAGACAAGGCCCTGGGGCAGAATGTGACAGGGAGAGTGAGCTGCCCACCGAGCTGCTTCTTAACCTCAGAAGCAAGCTGTGGGGATGTGACACAAGCACCAGAGAGGTCTGTTACAGGGGTTCTGCTAGCAGTTGGTGGCTCCTCCTTGCTAAGCTATTAGAATGGGTGACAGCCGTTAGACACCACAGCTAAGAGTAGTCTCTCTTCTCATCTGCTGTGTCCTCCTTTCACTGAGATGCCCCACAGTATCTACAATGAGATAGTTGCTACTTATTTCGGGCCTCTGCTCTCGATCTCTGCTTGTGCCTTTCTCAAAGTGGAGTCTTTGAGTTCTGACTTTTTGTTAACTAATGTCAACAGAAGTCTTTAGATTCCTTCAAAGTGCTCATAAAATGCTAGTTTCCTACTCTGATAATGGCTAAATAACGTGCGGGACTCCACATCTAGCTCTTTAATCTGAGAATATCCCCTGGTGGTGTGTCAGCTCTATTCTTTTTGCTGCAACCAGCATTCTCCATGCCCTGGAAATGCAGCTCTATACAGATGGGGTTCTAAATTCCTTTAGTCAAGAAAGTTCACTTTCTTGTGGGGATCCAAGCTGAGTATGGATTCGCTTCCTTGGGAAGCACCAGAATAGTGCCTAAGGCCTTAGGAAGATACAGCACACAGTCTTACTATTTAACTATTTCACATCCATCGCTGTGTGGGTTACAGTTGGATAAAAGCTAGTGTAAACAAATTTATAGTAGCAAAGACTTCTGTGAACCTCATAAGATTTACATAATTAACACTATCCTTAGCATCTTAAGTTATCTAGGAGTAAGGCCCAGAACTTTACTTTTTAGACAATGTCAAGCCCAGTGGTTTTCAGTGGTGGCATTTTGTTCTCCTCTCCAAGAGGCGTTTGACAATATCTGGAGACATTTTTGATTCTCACAACTTTGCAGGTAGTCTACTGGTATCTGGCGGGTAGAGGCCAGGGATGCTGCTCAAGGGAAGGAAAAATAATTTTCCTTGTATTCTTCTATTCTTCTCTGGGGCCTCTATGACAAAAGATGTATCAACAAGAGAAAAATAAACAGTTTATTAACACATATGTCTCACATCTACATGGGAGATACCCAGGAAAAATGAGTATTTCATGAGGTGGCTTCAATTCAGGCTTAAATATCATCTTCAGCCAAAGACAAAAGAGAGAAGGATGTGAGAGAGCCAGTTATGGGAGGTGACCAGGAAAAGTATACTAAAAATGGTAAGGTTGTTATGCAGATTGAAGTCTGTGCCCACTCCACTGATAAGTCTCTTGTGATTTAGTCATCCTACTCTTCTCTTACAGGGAGAGAGAGAGAGATCTTAGAAATGAAGATTTCCTTTATAAATATAAATTTTCTTTACAAAAGGGTAACTTCTCTGTTTGCAGAGTTTGTCCTGTGTCTGCTGTTTCTCAAAATAATCAGCTCAAAATAATCCTTATGCCAAAGAGGCATATCTTGGAGTGGCATACTCTGCTATCCTTTGCTGCTAAACATTCTACAATTCAGAGAATAGTACCCACGACAAAGAATTATCACGTCCAAAATGTCACTGTTGCCAAGGTGGAGAAAGCTCGATCTAGAAACATTGAAATTTTACTTCTATTGATTTTTGGAAGATTAACGCAAACATCCTTTCTGACCTTGTGCAGGTCACCTCACCTTTCCTGGCCTCAGTTTTCTGTTTTGGTGAGGATGTTGTGCTAGATGATCTCTAAGGTCATTTCCAACTCTGATATTATATGATTCTGATTCTGCTCTTTCCCTTGCCACATTATTCTCCGTACATTTTGGCATTCTAAGATTGCCTGCTATTGGAAAAGTTGAATATAAATAAGAATTGATTCTTTAACATTTACTCTCAGCAGTAGAAAATTAATTATTGAGTTGCTGTTGAGACAGCAATATTACTGATTTAACTCTGCTGTATGATGAATTTTAATACATATGTAGAAAATTAAATTCGCAGCACATATAAGATGAATAAGTGACAATTTTTCCTTTCCCAACCTCATTACCCTTCGACTATGAATATCAGCAGGCTCGATGGGTGGTCCCAAGGCATCGATTCGGCAGGCGCCAGCATGGAGGACAAGCAGACTCGGAAGAGTCTTTTTGTTTTGGGAGAGCAACTCCATTGCTCCCAGAGTCTCAGCGCCAGGGTCCTGATGGTCCATGTGCACATATTATGACGCATTCATAAGAAAGGACCCTGACAAAGCTGAACAGATCTTTTTTCCTTCTACTTCAAGACAATGCATGTTCTTCAAAAGGAAAAAGAAAACCTGTGCCAGGAAGTGCCATTCAATTACTATAGCTATGCGCTACTGATATAATTGTAGAGGTTATTTCCTTCTGTCAGAAACCCCTGAAGGTGAAGAGATTACCTAAGAGGGTGTCCTTGTAGTTCTTATTGAAAGGATCTAAAATATAGGTGACACAGAAAGAAGCCTCTCTAAGTTTGTGAATGAGTACAATCTAAGGAAAAACTGAGAAATATGATAAACGGCAGATTGGAATTGTCTATTATGGGATACCTTCTTTTAACAATCAAATTCCTCACTTTAGCACTTAACCAGGCATGTTTGGATGGAAAACCGACTAGTCCCTAGACTGCCGTTCCATTCTCTAAGTCATCATTTTCCCTGCTCCTATTAAGATTCCTGGAAGTGATGAATTCTCGTCATTCGCAGTTACAATTTTGAGTCTTCCCAACAGTAGCAGCAATGCACCAATCAGTAAGAAAATACTCCTACTGGATTAACCAGCCCCTGAAGCACTTCTTCACCTGTGCTGCCCACACCTGACTCATTTTGGCTTCATCAAGCCCATACATAAGCTCTAAAATCTCAACTCTGCAGTGTCATAAAATTCTGTGAAATTCTAAGATTCAAAAAAATTTTGACAGAACTAATGCCAAGCCAAAACTCTTAAGATAAATTTTAACAGGGATAAATGTAAAATCCTGCATTTGGGACTAAAAAGAAAAACCTGACCACGTAGAGAATGGAGATCCAGTTCATTGGCAATTAACATGGAGAAGGTCTGGAGGTATCAACTGACTTAAGTCTTAATGTAACTGAAAAATATGATAGTACTGATTAAAATCTATGATTAGATTGTATAAATAGAAAAATATCACCCAGGTGAATGGAGATCATGGTCCCACTTGTCAGATTGACATCCCAGTCAAGGATTCTCATTTTAAGAGGGAGACTGGAAAAGGGCAAAAGGTCTTAACACAATGTGAAAAGGAGAATTGTAAGGATACTGGGAATGTTCATCCTATAAAGTAGGGGACCACAGGGAGATATGACAACTATCCCCCAGTAGTAGACCCTTCCAGGCTGACACTTGAAGGGGAGCAGCCTATTTCATTTCACTTCAGAGAGAACTCTGGACGCTAGAAAGATATAGGGAGGTAGAAGACTTTTTGTCTTAAAATGGAAAATTTTCTAAGAGTTAAAACTTCCCAGTTAGGGGCCGGCCCAGTGGCGCAGCGGTTAAGTTCGCTTGTTCCGATTCGGTGGCCCGAGGTTTGCCGGTTCGGATCCCAGGTGCAGACATGGTACTGCTTGGCAAAAGCCATGCTGTGGTAGGCATCCCACATATAAAGTGGAGGAAGATGGGCATGGATGTTAGCTCAGGGCCAGTCTTCCTCAGCAAGAAGAGGAGGATTGGTGGCAGATGTTAGCTCAGGGCTAATTTTCCTCAAAAGAAAAAAAAACCTTCCCAATTATACAATTAAATACTTGATGGAGTGGAAATTTCATTACTAGAACAGAATAAGCAGAGACTGTTTAACCACGAATCAAGGATAATATTCACAATGCTCATATAGACTAGATAACTCTAAAGTCTATTCCAACCCTAAGAAATGCAGCTATTATTAATGCCCACCTGTAATGACTGCCTGACTCAGAGAGCCAGTAATAGTAGGGGTTAGACAGATTCTGGAGCCAGATGGTGTGGGTTCCACTTCCACAAGCCCCTCTCCCTTTAATAATTGGATGACCTTGGGGCCGTCCCTGTGGCCAAGTTGTTAAGTTCACGCACTCTGCTTCGGCAGCCCAGATTTTCGCCAGTTCGGATCTTGGGTGTGGACCTAGCGCCTCTCATCAAGCCATGCTGAGGCGGCATCACACATAGCAGAGCCAGAAGGACCTACAACTAGAATATACAACTATCTACTGTGGGCTTTGGGGAGACGAAGAAAAAATAAAGAGAGAAGATTGGCAACAGATGGTAGTTCAGGTGCCAATCTTTAAGAACAAATTAAAAATAATTTGACGACCTTGAGGAAGTTACTTAACCTCTCTGAAAGTCAGTTTCCTCATCAGTAAAATGCAGGATACTCAAAGTACTTATCTCAAAGGGTGGTTTGAAGATTGATTTAGCTAATATCTGTAAAGCACATAGAGCAGTGCCTGGCACATATTAATGTGATATAAGAGTAGTTATTAGAACATATGACTAAATGCCCTAAGACAACAGACGAATTCTCAACCACTTCCACATGGAGTCTCTCTCACCAATTTTCACTCTAACTGGAGGAACTCCACCTGCATCTTCATCTGTTTTTCCACAGTATGACAGATGGCATTCAGATGGAATTCCATTTTCTCTGGGCCAAATTGTAGAGTGTATACTAAATGTTTTCTTATCTAACTAAGTTAAACACAAATTCACTGCTTTCTTGACAGTCAAATCCTTGACGAGTAAGAGACTGCATGGAGGAATGCATGTTTTTAGTTAGATTACCAGGTCACAGGGCCACTGGGCAACGGTCACCAGTTCTGTCTATTCTGAAAGTTAACTGTTCAGCATACTGTCCTTGACTTTGCAGATCAATATCTTCTTTCAAAAGCAGCTAAAGTTGTATGAAACCACACAGGCTAAGGATAAAGCCCTAATTTTTCTGTTCATTAGTTAAAAGGGATTGAGATTATTAAATAGTAAAAGATTTACAGATGGTTAAAGATATCTTGTCTGTTCAGCAAACCATAAACTAATTCTCATAAGAGCCAATTAATTGTATTTTAACTTTTAGATATCCTACTGACATTTCTATTTACTTAAGTCTCCTTTCTAGTTGTTGGGTCAGCTGTTCTCTTTTAAGGGACAGATTTTCTTATGAATTATTCACTCTATTATTCAATAAATCAATAATATTTCAAAGCTGCGTACATCCCAATATCTACTTCCTCTATTCTGAGATATCAAAGCACAGAGAGTCTGATGCAGCTCTTTCATCATCTCTCCAAGTGACATTATTGACACTTCATTGGGGCCTTGTTAGTAAATGTCCCCTCGAGCAAGATGGATGAATAGGAGATGCTGGATCAAGAGGCTGCTAAAGGCCAAGTTGTCAAAAGTGTCAGATCTTGTTGGCAGATGCCACTAAACATAGTGGGAGTGGAGGTGGTGGAGGTGAATGGGATTAGGCATAAGCTTTCTAAACTATTTGTGAACAATCTAATCAGTGCCATCTCTCTAACGTCTTTGAATCTTTGGGAGTTAAAAGTAATCCTGAAGTGAAAAACAATGGCTATAACCTGGCACCAGTATTTTGTCAATGTTAATCATTAACTTTCACACTTGGAATTTCAGGATAATTTTTATAAAAGAAAAATGCATATTAAATTGGGACAAAAGTAGATGTAGGTCCAGTGGTGTGCTGGTAAATGTTTAACAATCAGCCCTCTGGGAAAATCATTTTTTGAGAAGTCCTGATTTCCAGCATTTGCAGATTGCTGTGGTAAATATCTCACCATGGCGGATTTCAAGCTTCCACCACGACATTACTGAGCATGGAGCTGGGAAGGACGTGCATAATCAGTTCTGGGGATGAGCTGACACAGCTGACAAATGCAAGTCATTAGGTGTCACTCTAGAGCTCACTAGAAAACATTAATCTTATTATTTGGGGCCAGTGAGACATACCTTTAAAGTATGGTTTTAAGTTAAAATGAGAATATATGGTGTCACATTTGAATATATAAGCCACTATATCAAATTAATGTCAGGTTGATAAAGGCTCAGGAGTAAGATGGCCTAGGTTTGGGTCCTGGTATGTCGCTTACTAGTAGGGTAGCCTTGAGTAAGTCACTCAACCTCTCTAAGACTAATTTAAACAGTTACACTGATGACCACAATGGGTTTGGCACAGTATACAGGTAAGTGGTTGGAAGTATTGGAAGGATATGTTAGTCAGGGTTCTCCAGAGAATCAGAACCAATAAGATACATGGAGATATATATGAGGAGATTTATTGTAGGAATTGGCTCACAAGGTTGTGGAGACTGAGAAGTCCAGTGATCTGCCTTCTGCAAGCTGGAGACCCAGGAAAGCGGCTGATGTAACTCAGTCTAAGTCCAAAGGCTTGAGAATCAGGGTGGGGAAGGGAGGCTTGATGGTGTAAGTACCGGTCTGAGTCCAAAAGCCTGAGAACCAGGAGCACAGACATCTGAGGGCAGGAGCAGGTGGATGCCCCAGCTCAAGCAGAGAGAGAATTTGCCCTTCCTCCCCTTTTTGATGCTAGTCAGGCCCTCAACTGGCGTGGATGACCCCACCCTACTTGTGAGGGTGATCTTTACTCAGTCTACCAATTCAAACGCTAATCTCTTCACAGACACACCCAGGAAGACTGTTTTACCAGCTGTGGCATCCCTTAGCCCAGTCAAGTTGACACATAAAATTAATCCTCACAGAGGACCAGTATCAAGTTTACAAAACTCATCTTGAAAAAAAAATTGATGGCTCTAGGCTCTGCTGTTCCCGAACTCCCTTCTTTCTCTGTTTTAGGGTCCTTTCCTGGAAACATTCCCCAAACCATTCATCCTACTCCAATCCTTAGCCTTTTTCCAAAACGGAGCCTTTTTCCAAAACAGTCAGGTCAAAAACTTTGCAAATCAAAATTTTACAAATTCTATAAATGCATTTATTGGAAGTCTTCATACTACTTCTATTGTTGTACTAGTGTACTTACATTGTAGTCATAGTAGCAATGGTGTATGTTTATGATTTTTTTTCATGTGCCTTTCCCCTAGTTTGTTATATTGCCATAAACTACTCATGGTTATACTGAAAAAATGAAACCTCTATATTTAAACATGCATCTCATCAAGAAAACGCAATGCAGAGAATTAAAATGAAATAAATTTGAAAGTGATTATTATCTTTACAAAATGTATTCATTTTAATGAACTCATTTCTTTAAATATCTAGTGTATTCATTAAGTTAACAACTATTGAGCACTATTAGGTGTCAGACACTATTCTTGTGCTGGGAAGAGTATAGAATGAAAAAAACATGGTTCCTGCCCCCACGGAATGTACTGTCTGATCTTTATGTGCATTTAAAATAGAACTCACTTAAAAAGAAATTATTTCAAGAATATATTTATTGGAAAAAGTCAAAGTACATAGAGTGGGTATAAACCTTAGGCCATGAATTCAATTGTGCAAAACATTAACTATATTTAGTTTCAATTATTCAACTAACTTTCTATTTTAACCCCTACTTGTACGTGGATGGCAGCACCTTAACCTCCTCAATTCATCATTCTCCACCCCCCATCCTTCATATGTAGCAGGGTCTCAGTTTAGGGGCCTTCACAAAGCCAAGACATGGGAGAAGGCACAATCTGGAACATACAGGTCTCCACTGAAATGGGTTCGTCATGCCTGCATTTCTTCAGTACAGCAGAATTTTCAGGACCACCAGAAGCTAGATCACACCAGATCACAGTTTGAGGATGCAGTGACTACTGCTGTGTCGCCATGTGAGGCATGGAAATTTCTGTAAAGCCATCTATGGCCCATCTACCTAGAAGCTCATGCATCCATTCCCTATCTGCGTCTCTGCTGCCGCTCTGGGACTCTGCCCCAGAAGCAAAAAGTTTTTGTTTTATTTTTGGGTGTGCATTCTACTCTATGGCACTTCTTTCTCTCCTTCATCCTCTCCCCAGACATGCACATATTCACATACTTGGAAATGAAAATACGATCTTCACGAAAAGCAGAGAATATATCACCAGGGCAAAAATTCAGCTAATATCACGAAACTATTATCCCATGCATATTGTGCATGAATATATCGTGCCTAGGATAAAATTTCTATGAAGCAAAATGCTTCTATACACATGACTTTGAAAAGTGAGCTGCATAAGCTGAAACATAAAAAGAAGCATGCATAAATAAACATCTCTACATCTGTAACCTCCCTCCCTGCCCCCTGCTTTACTAATAATACTCATAAAATTTCATATGAGTTATAGAACTACAAACATTCCTAAAGGACTAGTAGAAAGTACATTTCAAAAAAACAAGATGTCAAAACAGAATGAAAAATCCCCTCCTCCCCACAAATGGATTGTAAATATAAACCGGAAAACCAAGTGTAATAGCGTAAATATTAAAAACAAAAGACAAGAAAGGAAAAAACCCCGTAGGACAAAACTGTTTCAAAATGCTGCCCTGTGAAAGTATGAATTATCAGGGCCACCCCCTCCCATGGGCTGCCACCAGTGATTTTTTTTTTTTATGCAACCGAAGGGTCTATGTAAGGCCTTCACGGAATTCTAAATATATTCAAAACTCAGAAGCAAGATCTTTCTAAAAATGGTTTCAACCCCAGAAAAAAGGTACAGCAGAATTTTTTTAAAGCTCTCCAGCCTTACTGCAGTAACAGACTGTGAGCCCAGCCAATGGCTGGGCTGAGAAATGAGGGCCAAGATGCTAAGGCCAGAGGCCGCTCTCAGTGATCTCCAGTGCTGTGTGTAAAATAACGATCTGACCCATTTTATTTTGGACTCAGCTCTCAGTCACTGCCTCTTGTATTCCTCGTAGCTCACCCTGTCACCGTAAATCTACTCCAATCCAGCAAAATGCAACTAACTGCACATTCAGTTCAGGACCACATTGGATAAGCCAAGAATAAGCAAAACAGTCTCACTATAGCTGTAATTCAAGGAGAATGTTATTAAACATAAGGTTAAAGGGAGGGAGTTCGGTTCCATGAAACGGCAAGCGTGGCGGTAAGCAGCCCCGGGGCCTATCTGGGACTTGGGGAACCTTGATCATGGATGCCAGGCTTCAAACTGGACATTCTACCTTTTTGACCAGTGAAATGAAAAATTAAGCACTGTATGTAAGTGTCTATTTTGTAATCGTTAAGAAACTCAACAAATTTAAGAGTCTGCTCCTTGCTAATTCTGATCTCTTGGTGAATGGACAAAATGGCTTTTCTAACACAGTTGGGAAATTGCCTGCTCAGGTCCACATCAGGACCTAAGATGTCTAATGTGTCTTTGGGGTGGCCTCCTTCGTTTCAGGAAGCAGTTCTCTGGGAATATGATCCTCCATTGTCCTTGGGGTCATCCTGACAGGGGTAATCTATGCACAAATAACCTTACACCAGGCTAGCAGGCACTAAGTGTCTGTTTAATAATGTGAAAGGCTATAGTGGGGGTGGGGAAGTGAGGCATGTGTGTACAGATAAGTTTTGGGTTGTTTTCCCTCCACTAGCCCCTACGTGCCTCATGCCTGCTGGTAGTTAAGCACTTGGGGGAGGACTTTGGCAGCTCTAACCAGAACCCAAGGCGTTTGTGTGAACAATGAGTACAAGGCCCGAGGGAGGCAGCCAGGGTCACTTTCATCTCACCTATTTCTCCTTGCTTCCATTGAAAGAGCATTTCCCCTTCCCCTCTTGAAAAGAAACCCCAGGTCTCAGTCCTTCTGTGTCTATTAGGAAGTCCTGAACTCCTATCCACCCCTCCACCCACAGGAAGAAGACAGAAAAGGGAACTTCCCATTATAATAGGAGCTCGTGTTCATTTAGCACTTAACGGTCTGCCACGCACTATGCATAAGGGCTTGTGCATTGGCTCCTTTATTCCTCACAACATCTCTGTTGAATGAAGAGGATAGTGAATATCCTATTCCACTCTTGCAAAGAAGAAAAAGGAGGTTTCCCAGAAAGGTTGGGAAACTTCTCCAAGGTCACATGTTCACGAGTGATTGGCTATGACCTGGACTGGGCGTTGTGGCCCCAGAGCCCACTTCCCAACCACATACCCTGTCACTGACCCCTCATTTGAGGAAGTGAGGAGGGAGCAGGAGGCTCCTGGAAGCTGTGATTACTGGGGACATTTGCTCATCCCGTTCATTTCCTCTTTTATTATTTAGTTTAACTCCACAATTACTGAGCTCCGGGTGCGACACCATGCTAGACTCTCAAGGTGTAGAAATGATAACATAACTTATTTGTCTATAAAGGAATATAAAATGCTTTGGTGTTCCCTTTTTACAATTTACAGAAATGGGGTAGAGGAAGACTAGTATAGAGTAATATACCATTAAAACAATAGAATCATAGGTTCCTAATTGCAGTCTGAAAAACAAATATTCATCAAAATTAAATTTTTTCTTTAGGGCCATCACTACTCTTAAAATTTTTTTTAGGGGCTGGCCCGGTGGCTGAGTGGTTAAGTTCGCGTGCTCCGCTGCAGGCGGCCCAGTGTTTCGTTAGTTCGAATCCTGGGCGCGGACGTGGCACTGCTCATCAAACCACGCTGAGGCAGCGTCCCACATGCCACAACTAGAAGGACCCACAACGAAGAATACACAACTATGTACCGGGGGGCTTTGGGGAGAAAAAGGAAAAAATAAAATCTTTAAAAAAAAAAAATTTTTTTTAGATTTGATTTATTGAGGAATAACATACATAAAGTAAAATGCACAGATATTAATTGTAACTTTGATGCATTTTAACAAATTGCATACATCTGCCATGACTGTTTTTTAATATGAAACAAAATGTAAATTGCATATAATTTAGGATGCCCTTGTTAATGAATTCTTTCATCTAATGCCTATTTATTAAGTGCCTACTATGTGCCAGGCACACAAGGGGATAGAGCAGCGAATAAAATGGACAGTCACTGCCGTTACAGCGCCGGCACTGTAATCACATTCTAGACAATAAAAAAATAAGCAAATTCAAACTATGTCAGGAGCTCATAAACACAAGGAGGAAGAATGAAGGGAATAGAGTGTGATGGATCAGGGGGAGGGCTCTGCTGTTTCAGATGGGAGCCTTGGGAAAGGGCTCACTGACAAGGAGACATTCGAGCGAAGGCCTGGAGGCTGTGAGACACGCAGATGTCTGGCGGATGAGAATCAGGCCGAGGAAAAGGCCAGTACAAAGGCTCTGCATTTCATGCTTGATATGTCCAGGGTCCTGTGAGAAAGCCTGTGCGGCTTGTGAGGGGTGAAAGAGCCAAGAATCAGCCAAAGGCTGGATCCTATACAGCCTTATAGGCCATCATAGGGATTTGGGATTTGATTCCAAGTGAGATAGGAAGCCTCTGGAAGGTGTTAAGGAGATTGTGACATAATGTGACTTATTTTTTACAAGGGTCACTCTGTCCATTTGGTGGTGAATTGACTGAAGGGGAGAATGCAGGGAGGACACTGTCGAAATCATCCTTGTGAGAGAGAATGGTTGCTGAGGCCAGGGTGGCAGCAGGTGATGAAAAGTAGTTGGAGTCTGGGCATATTTTTAAAGGCTAAGTCGACATGATTTGCTAATGGGTGAGATGTGGAATGAGAAAGACGGCCTCCAAGTTCATCCCTGCAGCTTTTGGTTGCAAATCATAATAAACCCAATTAAAAATGACTTAAACAGGGGCGAGCCTTGTGTGTCTAAGTGGTTAAGTTCACACTCGAAGATTCATCGGCCTGGGGTTTTGCTTGTTCGAATCCTGGGCGCAGACCTAGCACCACTCAGCAAGCCACGCTGGGCGGCGTCCCACATGGTAGAACTAGAAGGACTTACAGCTAGAATATGCAACTATGTACTGGGGGGCTTTGGGGAGAAGTAGAAAAAAAGATTGGCAACAGGTGTTAGCTTAGGGCCAATCTTAAAAAAAAATGGCTTAAACAATTAGAGTATCTAATACCTTAATTAAGATAGTGGGACCCATTCTTTCCATCTTTCTACTCAGCCATTCTCCTGTCTAGGAGCTTCCTTTATGATCAGACGTGGACAAAAAGATCCAGGTAACCTATTTTCATCCACCAGAGGCAGGAAAAAGCCTCCTTCATCCTTGTGAATCTTTATCAGTGAAGATGCCTTTCCCAGAAGGACTCCCCATCCGATTCCTCTCACTTTTCATTTGCCAGATTTGGGTCACATTCAACCCCTAAACCAATCGTTGGCAAAGGAATAGAACCCCCATGATGACTGGCTTAATCAATAAAGATGATTTACCCAAATCACGTGGGACAGATGTCACCAGAAAAAAGGTTCTGTCAATATAAAAGAAGGGGGAAATGGCTGCTGTTTGGAAAACCAATGGAATCTAATACAGAATGACAACAATTCCAATCAATATGGTATTTAACTACCAGTCTGTCACATGTGTAAAGAAAAGAGCGTGAGATGACAAATCAGGAAGTCTGTTAACCACCAATAGATTGGAGACCCTGGGAAATCATCGATGTTTTCTGTCTTCATTTCCTCATCTGTAAAATGAGAGCGTTAGACTAAATGCTTTCCCAGACCCCATTCTATGCGTGTAGCCTGCTTCTTTAGACCACTAGAAACAACATGAACAGAGCGGTTTACAAACACAGTAGGGATTCAGAGAAGATAAAAGTAGAAGGAGCTGTAATGGTGCAGGGAGAAGAGACAAGTTCATAGGAGGGTGTGGGAGGGGTGGAAGATAGGGTGAAACTGGCCAGAAATAATAAACACAGAAATCAGGTGCTTGGGGAAGAGTGAGGGTGCTGATCCAGAGAGGAGGGTGAGTATTGGGTAACAAGGTCAAGCAATATTGGGGTGTGGTTGTATTTTTTGGAGGCTTTTGATAAGCAGACCAGCCTGGTTCAAAATTTTAAGGGAAGTGACATGATTATATTTTTAAGAAGCTTAATCCAACAGTGAGCATTAGATATATCAGGCGGGTTATGAAGAAGAAAAACTAGAGACTAGAAAAGCAACAGAAAAATGATGCATAATCCAAGTGTGAGATGATGAATTGATGGTATTTCAGAAGAAAGAGGCTAGAGCACGTAAAGTCTGATTTTCAGTTAAAATTTAATGTGACACATAGTAAATGGTTCAGAATCCTGGCTCGGGAATTCAAAGGGACCTGCATTAGAACCCCTGCCTGCCTCTTCCTGGCAATGGACCTTAGGCAAATAACTCGAACTCTGTGCTCTGGTGTTCTTGTTGGTAAAACTGTAATACTAATGTAATCTAGCCTGTGCGGTTATTAGAAGGATTAAGTGAAAAAAATGACTACATAGCAGCACTTAGTATAATGTTTGGGAGATAATATATGCTCAGTAAATAAATTATTTTCATCAATAACATTATTACTAGTGTTGTCATTATTATTCAGCAGCAAAATTCTGGGGAAATAATTAAATTGGCAGTTTGTGAGCTCTTAGAATAAGGTCACTGTAAGCCAATGTGAGTTTTTTTTTTTTTTTTTAGGAAGATTAGCCCTGAGCTAACATCTTGTGCCCATCTTCCATCTTCCTCTATTTTATATGTGGGACACCGTCCACAGTATGGCCTGACAAGGCAGTGTGTAGGTCCACGCCTGGGATCCAGCTGGTGAACTCAGGGCCGCTGAAACGCAGTGTGCGAACTTAACCACCATACCACCGGGCTGGCCCCATCTTTCCTCTTCTTTTGAAATGCCTGTTCATCTTTTGCCCGTTCTAGTTCACTGCTTGTTTATTTTGTATTGATTTGTAACAGGTCTTTGGATATCAATCCTTTGTTGGTTATATGTGTTGTAAATACAGTTTATGGCTTTTTAAAAACTTCATTTTTTTTGATGAAGAGAAATTCTTAATGTTAGTGTAGTCAAATTTATCCATCTCACCTTTTACAGTTAATGCTTTTATTGTCTTATTTTAAAAAAAACTTCTTGGGGCTTGCCCAGTGGTATAGTGGTTAAGTTCACGCACACTACTTCAGCAGCGCAGGGGCTGCCGGTTCAGATCCCAGGACAGACCTTCACACTGCTCAGCAAGCCATGCTGTGGTGGTGGTGTCCCACACATGACATAGAGGAAGATTGACACAGATGTTAGATCAGGGACAATCTTCCTCACCAAAAACAACAACAACAAATCTTCTCTAAGAGCATGATGATATCCTCCTGTATTCTGTCTTGTATCTTTGGATCTCACGTTGACTTTTGTGTATGGTGTAATATAGAAAATTCTATTTCACTTTTTCCATATGAATTACTAATTGTCTCAGCATTTAGTGAATAGTCCTTCCTTTTCTCAATGACAATGCTCCCTCTGTTATATATCAAGTTACTGTATAAATGTGATCTGTTTCTAGGCTTTGTATACAATGTCAGTGGTCAACTTAGCTCTCCCTGCACTTACCCACACAACCCATTACTATTGCTTCATAATGTATCTGGGTATCAGGTGGGCCAAATTTCCTCCTGTGTTCTTATTCAGGAGTTTCTTGGCTATTTTCCAGGCCCTTGTGGTTCCTTATAATATTATTGAGTTCCTTAAAAAATTATTGGAATCTTGAGTGAAATATCATTGAATCTGTGGATTAAATTGGAATTAATTAAGAATTTTGCAATATTAAGTTTCCTTTCCAAAATCATTCTTAATATATTTCAACAAAGTTAAAAAATTTTTCTTATAAAAGTCTTGCACATCTATTCTTGTGTTTATTCAGATATAAGCTTCTATTTTTTGCTGCTTTGTAAATAGTATGTGTTTAAAATATATTTATTATGTTTTCCATGTATTGCTGACATACAGAAAGTCAATTAATTTTTGTATATTTGATCTTATATTCAGTCACCTTTCTAAACTCTATTATTAATTTTAAGACCTTATAAATTATCTGTCTAGCCACTCATCTGTCTGAATGAGGGCGTTTTTTTTCCCAATCTTACACCTTTCTAATATTCTTCACTCCTCTTCTTGTTCTACTGACGTGAAATACAAACTTGAGAAGAAGAAATGGCGGTGGTCGTACTTGTCTTATTCCTGATTTTAGAAAGTATATGTCTAACATTTCATCATTTAGATAGTGTTTCTTATAGGTTTTTGTTTTATAGCTTTTTTCTGATTAAGGAAGTTCTCTTTTATTCCTATTTTTCTGGCAATTTCAAACATTTTAAAAAGTTTTTCTTATCTATGAAAATAATCATACAGTGACTTTCCTTTAAAAAGCAACATGGCGAATTACGTTTATTGATTTTTTAATGTTAAATAATTCTTGCATTCCTGGGATAAATTCAGTTTGGTTGTAATGTATTATTTTGATTTGGTTTGGTTTTTTGCATCTGTGTTCATAAACGTAATGGCTATATTTTTCTTTTTCACGCTGTTTTGTCTAGTTTTTGTATCAAGATTACAGTCGTCTCACAAAATGTGTCACTGTCATCCTCCATCTAACCTTGCTGATGAGAGGCCTGTCTTCTACTAGTCCCTCTTTAAGATTTCCTCTCCGGAAGTTGTTAGGATTTTCTCTTATTTGTTGATGTGCCAAAATTTCAGTATAGTGTGTCTAGATATAAAGACTTTGTTATTGTTGTTGGTGGTGTTTTGTGTTACTTTTGGAGTTTTAAAAGAAATCCTACTTGGCCCTTGGCTTTTAGCACAAGAACACGCGTCTTCCCTCCTTCTGGGGATGCTCCACGGTGTCTTTGACTATTGCCTTCCTGTTCCGTCCTTCTGGGATTCCAACTAGACCAAAAGTTGGAATATTTGGATCTTGACTATAATGTAGGACGCACCCTTGCCTGTAGTGATAGACATATAACACTATCAGAAGAGGTTTTAACCTTTTCCCTTTTGTTCAGGTTTACCATCTTTTTATCCTTTTGCTGCATTCTAGGAGAATTTTTTGTCTTGATTAAGCTCATTAATTCACTCTTCAGTTATATCTACTTTGCTACGCAAGCCATCTATTATTTTCTATTTAATAATCAGGCTCTAAAAATATATGATCTCTAATTAATTCTTTTTATAAATATGGTATACTCTGATATCTTTCTGACACTTTCAAACATATGACATAAAAATTTGAAACATCGAACTAAATCAATGTAATAAGAGGCAAGAAAGTGGGAAGAAAGAACCAAGTAGAAATTGTGGTAAGTGAAAAGCATGGGAAAAAAATTGGAGAAATGAATAACTATATGAATGTAACCAGCTTATTAAAAAAAAGTGACTCTAAGACTGTATGAAATAAATCCAGCTACACATTGTTTATGAAAGATATTTATAAAAATAATTCAGGAAGTTTGAAAATAAAGGTATAAAACAGACATCATGCTGTGGAGATAGAAAATTATAATTATCATTTATTTTTATTTCTTTCTTGATTAAAATTAAGCTGACACCAGAGGCCACAAGTCTCAAATGGCAATTTAGTGAAGAACCTTGAAAGTAAAGGAGACTATTAGCAGATGCTATGAAAATGAATGCAAATTGCTGAAGTAGCCATTACCTCCTGCAATATGAATAAATGTAAAAATTGAAAATAATTTCAAAACGTTTACCTTAAAGGCGCTGGGAAAATAAACATTAATCAAGCTAAGGTGAAGATTCTTTCTTGTCAGGTTTATGCTTATTGTATATCTTGCCAACATAAAATTGAGTTTCTGTCTAAGCCTATTTACAACAAGAGGCAAAGAGCTTTCTGATAATATTGAACAGTTTGTTTTAATCATCCCAAAGATGGTTGACCTATGACCTCAAGACCATGAGAACCAGTGTACTTTGCTATAGGAACAGACTTCTTAGAATGTTGGTCATAGAAAACCATGCTTGCTCACCTAATACTGTAAATTCTAATTTAGGAATAAGTTTTATCACTGTTCTTGTGATAAATGACCCACTACTTGTATCTCCTTGTTGCTGTTAGGACTGATTCAACCATTATAATAAATACTGTGCAGATTTTTTCAGGATTGAGAATATAGATAAAGGCGGTACTATATTTTTTTTACAGGTAAAGTAAATAAGCAACATTTTTTTAAACAAGGAAACGCCTACTTTTACAAGTAAATTAAGTACGTGACTCAGGTTAACTTTTAAAATATTTTATTAATTTAAAAATTTTTAATAGATAATACATACGCTAGTTTCCACTTTTAATAGTTTTATATGAGGCTGTACCAAGGTTTGGATTGGGCCTCTGTATTCAGCCAACATATGCTTTTCAGCTTTTTCTTGGGCCTCAGTATTGCGGAGGCTGAGTAACCAAATACCTACTTCAATGTCATTTATTATTCTACTCCAGGGAGGTTTCTGAAACTGATGTACATAAAGTAAAAACTGAGATCTAATGAGATTGAAATTCAGAGGCAATTTTACTATCTTAAAAGCCAATTTTGTTGTTCTAATGCTGTATTTCTAGATTCAACACTTAATAGCAAATTCTTCTCAAGTGAACATATTAAGAATAAAAAATATAAGAAGAGTAACAATTGGAAATCTGTTTATAGACTTTGTGGGATTGCTCTGTTGAGAGTGCACCATTGCCACTGACCAAATCTCCAAGTTCAGGAATTGAAGGGAAGATAAAGTTTTCATTCTAGTTGCAAAGGGAAGAAGGCAAAATATATAGTACAGTGACAATAGCACCATGAGCAGGACCAGAGCTGGCCAAAAAAGTCTCTTGCTCCTATACTAGCTTCGGTTGAAAGAATGGAACTACTTGGTATTAAAAATATCCACTGTAATTTTCCTTACCAGCCACCAGTGGTGAAAAATAATTACTGTCTCTGCACTATAATGTCAAACTTGTAAAATGTGACTAATAAATTATAATAATAAAATTGTAATTTTAATAAAAATTCAAATATATTTTTATATATTTCTATCCCAGAAGGTGATTTTGTGATGGTGATATTTGGCTTCAGCCTTGAGCATACCTGACTATTGATTTTTAACATGCAGCCATTCGGCATTTGGCCAAAATGTGTCAGTACATCCTTAGTTTCTTGTGTGCTCTTTTAGTATTTTTAATGCAAATGCAAGCAAAATTCTAGTATATATTCTTGTTTTTTCCCTTTCTAACATACACACCACTCTGCACTTTAATATACTAGCTTCAAAATACAAGCTAGAATCTTAATTTTCCATAACAATGGCAAATGCTAACCAAAAAAAAGCCATTGTAGAATACTCACGTCAGACATAGTAGAACTCAATGTGAAAAGCCTTAGAAGGTTTAGAAAATATCTCAAAAAGAGATATTTTATGTTGGCAAAAGGCATAATTAACCAATAAGAAAGCAGCCATAAATTTGAATGCTTCTCTAACAAGAACACGGCTTCAAAATATGTTGAGTAGTGGCTGGCCCAGTGGCGCAGTGGTTAAGTTCGCACGTTCTGATTTGGCAGCCTGGGTTTTGCTGGTCCGGATCCCAGGTTCAGACCTACCCACCACTTGGCAAGCCATGCTGTGGCAGGCATCCCACATATAAAATAGAGGAAGATGGGCATGGATGTTAGCTGAGGGCCAGTCTTCCTCAGCAAAAAGAGGATTGGCAGCAGATGTTAGCTCAGGGGTAGTAAGCCTCAAAAAAAAAAAAAAACAGATTAGGGTGAGGCAGGTGAGACATTCCCCTCAGACAGAGAATTTAAGGGGGCACCAAAAACCCCAGTAAGCAAGATAAATAATATTTTAATGCAAGATTTTAAATCAATATTAATACAAAGAAAATACACAGCGGTTTTAAAATATCAAAATTTTTAAAAAGACCAGGTCAGTGCCAAACCATATCTTGGAGCCTAAAGCAAAAAGAGGACTATGTGCCCCTATATAAATCCTTTTATGTGTTGGGTTTTTTAATGGTTAATTTTCTTCCAGAATGTTAAAGTAGTTGAACAAAATATTGAAAATTGAAAAATAGGTGTATTGAAACTCACAATATTATTTTCCAGTTTAAATACTTTCTAATTGACATAAAATTGACATATTATATTAGTTTCAGGTGTACAAAACAATTCGGTATTTGTCTATTTTGTGAAACGATCACCACAATAAGTATAGTTAACATTTGTCACCATACATAGTTACAATTCCTTTTCCTATGATAAGAACTTTTAGATCTACTATCTTAGCAACTTTCAAATATGCAATACAGTATTATTAACTATATTCCCTATGCTATACGTTACATCCCCAGGACTTATTTAAATTATAACCAGGAGTTTTTACTTTTTGACCACCTTCACCCACCCCCTACCTCCATGAAATATTTTATTTCCATCAAAAATAGAATTTTACAGTTTTACTTTCCTAGCTTTAATGGAAGCACATTCATCAATAACATTTTCAAACTCTACTGTTTGCTTCTCTCATTTTCGATGGAGAGGACTGCCATTTTTAACAAGTTTTCTTGGCCAAGTGACAATCCTAAATAACCACACTAGAATAAAAAATAGGATGTAGAATTTCTAAATTAATAGAAGAGGGGGAAATGTCCAAGAAAAAATTGAATCATTATAGTAAATTCAGAGAAGAAAGAAAAAAGAGAATACCAAAAAAGCATGAAATAAGATGAGAAGAATCAGATTGAACATATTAAGTACATAATAACTTTAAAATGGTTAATTTCTTGATTAACAAAGATTATCAGATTGAATAAAAAGGACATCTTGTATGTACTATTTGTGAGAAATATGATTATAACTAAAGACCCTAAAACATTGTCAATTGATTGACAAAGAACATTAATAAATGTAAACAAAAAAGAAAGCAAGTTGGCAATATTAAAATTAGAAAAAATAGAGTTCAAAGGAAAATGCATTAAATAGGATAAAAGTATAAAATCTAAAAGGAAACTACAGTGGCATTTAGCTTTTATTCAACTAAAATAGAAATGAAACGACACAAAAACTTTTTTAAAAGGAGTAAAGGAGAATTTGACACAAATCACAATTATAGTGGGAGACTGACATACATCTTTTAAAATTTGATGGATCAAGTAAACCAAAAATTTTTTAAATACAGAGCTATTAACTAATACCATTAAGAAGCTTTATTTGACTGATATATTTAAACTCTAAAGAGGATATACATCCTACTCAAATGTCCATGAAACACTTACTATAAATAGCTACACAAAAAAGTTCAATAACTTCTCAAACCAAACAGGCCGCATTCTCTTATCAGAATATCATAAAATGAGAAATTTGCAATAAAAAAATTAACAAGCACACAAGACAGGGAATTTAGTAATACTGTACTCTTCTAAATAACTCTTGGATTAGAGAAAAAAATCAAAACTAAAATCACAAACTCTTACCCACATGTTTGGGTACCATGTACTGAGCACTATTCTGGGTGCTGGGAATACAACAGTGGACAAATTAGAGTTGCTCAGGAGTTTTTACAGTCTCACAGGGAAAGCAAACAATCAGCAAATAAACCAGTAAATATTTGTATGTGAAAGGTAAATGAGGAAAAGTCAACGAAGAAAAATAAAATACCGTATGAACAGACAGGGATGAGGTCAAGGAAGACCTCTCTGGGGAGTCAGCATCTGAGCAGGGACCCAATAATGCAGGAGCAAGCCATGCAAATATACCAGGGAGGGCACTCCAAGGGAGGGACGCAGCTAGTGAGCATCGTGGGTGGGGAACAAGTTGGACCAGTGTGCCTGGAGCGAGTGAACAAGGGGAGAATGGCAGAGAGGAGACAAAGGGCAGGTCGCAGCCCCTTATAGGAACTGAGGTTTTATTCTAAATGGGCAGGAAGCTATTGATGGATTTTGAGGTGTGGGGAGTAATGAGATATGATATGTATTTTTAAAGAGTTCTGCTGGTATGAAAAACAAACGTGCAGCTGAAGGCAGCAGGGGAAGCAGAGACACCAGTCAGGATGGGATTGCAGGGGTCTGGGCTAAAGTGGACAGTGTTCTGGACAATCGCACCAGTGGTGGAGCGTGAGAGTGGTTGGATTCAGGGTGTGTTTGGAAGGGTAGAGGTGACAGGGACTGGGTTAACTGGTGAGAAGGAGAAGAATTAAGGAGCCCTATGTTCGTGGCCTAAGTAACTGGGTCAATAGTGATACCATTTACAAAAAAAAGAGAGAAAGAGAGAAACAGTAAGTTAAAAGAGAGTGATGTTTGAATTTAGATCATTTTGGAATTCTGAATACCTCAGCATGAATCTCTTCATTAATACCTTAGTGATGACCATGAAAAACCATGGGATGTACCTCAGATATCATCCAAGAAGGAGGAGCTAGTAGAGTGGGTTTGAAAAATGAATAAGAAAAATAAATCCTTTACCTAGAGAGCACTGAGTCACTTCAGCTGTTAGAGGGCAGGGAGATGAACAGGAATCAGTGAAGAAGTTGCCAAGGAGGAGGAAAATTAGGAAAAATGATACCTTGCAAACTAGTGAAGGGAAGTTTCAGGATGGACAGGAGTGATCAAATTCTGCTTCATCACATAAGGCAAGAATTAAAAATAAATGACCCCAGGATTTGGCAAGATGAAAGTCACTAGTGATTTTGATAAAGGTAGTTTCAATATAGTGGTGGACTAAAACGCCTGACTAAAATAGAGAGAGAATGGAAAGTGAGGAATTGGAAACAACAAATATGGACAACTATTTTGAGGAACATTGCTATAAATGGGAGCAGAAAAATGGTGAAGTCACCATATAAGGCCAAGAACTTTTTTAAGGTAGGTGATATTACAGCATGTTTATGTTGTTGTGTTATGTTACACAGGAATGTAGATAGGACAAAAATTGATAAAGTTATTTAAAAACAGTAATAATGAGATTATAATACATCAAATTCTATGGGATTGGGATAAAGCAGAACTCAAAAGAAAATATTTTAGTATTTAAATAGTGTTATTATTAAACATAAACAAGAAATAATGAAATGAATTAAGTACTGAATACAAAAAGCTAAGAACGAACAAAAAATAAACCAGAATAAAGGAGCAAAGAATTACTAAGGATACATTCAGAAATTAATAAAAAAAAGAACGAATAGACTAAATTCAAAAGCTAGTTCTTTGAAAAGACCAATAAAATAGACAAGCATTTGCTAAATTTCTAATAAAAGAGAGAGAATATACCATATTGGGAATTAAAAATGGATATAAACACAGAGAGAAAGGAAATTTTAAAAATTATAGGCAAATAATAATAACAAATGCACATATTACTTACCATATGCTAGGGACTCTTCTAAATACTTTATATATGTTAACTCATTTAAATCTCACAACAACCGTATGAGGAAAGTATTTTATTAGCCCAGTATTACAGATAAAGAAACTGAGGCAGGGAGAGGTTAAGTAAGTAGCCCAGGATCACCTACCTATAAGTGAGAAGGCTAGAGTTCAAACCTGGCAGCTCGGCTCCAGAGTCTGTGCTGTCTACCCCACAGTGTACGACCTTCTGTATGTGAGGCAGAAGCCTTATGCCAACAAATAGGAAAACGTAGATTTCTCAGAAAAACAAAATACTGATGTTAATTAAAGAAGAGGTAGAAAATCCAAAAGACCAACAAGCATGGAAGAAATTGAAAAGTTAGTCAAACACACAATGCTTCTAAAGGCCGTGAGCTCTGATGGCTATATAGGTAATTCCTATGTGATTAAAATGTTTCAGAGCCTTGATATTAAGAGCAAGCTTTTGAATTCGTTTTATGAAGCTAACATAACCCTAACACTAAACCTGACAGGTAGCAGGCAGACAGATACGCACACACCCACACACTCGGACACATAATTATAGCTCATTCTCACCTATGACTAGAAATGACTAAGACATACACAGTGCTTACTATATGCCATGCTACTCTAAGCTACGTGTATTAACTCATCTAATCTCACTACAACCCTATTGTTGTCATTTTATAAAAGAGGAAACACAAGAGAGCTTAAGTGACTTGCCCAAAGTCTCAGTGTCGCTTAGTGGCAGGTAGTTGATAGTAAAGCTGGAATATGAACCCAGGTCAAACAGAGTTGATTCAACATTAGGAAATCTACTAGTTCTATTCATTACATGAATATAATAAAGGAGAAAAACTATATCAACTATATCATTATATTCATGAATGCTAAAAAAGCACTTGATAAAGTTCAATGTTTCTAATCAACAAACAAATGCAAAAAATTCATGTTGGATTAGAAACAGAAAGGAACTTTCTTAGTATGTTAGAGAATGCATCATAAAGCATAAGTAATGTTAAAACACTAAATGCCTTTCCACTAAAATTAGGAGCATTAATAATAAATACTTTAAAATAAATAAAATGGCAAGTTATACATTTATTGAGGGATAGAAAGAACTTTCCATGTTTGTATACAAAGGAATACCTGTGTTTGCAAACATCTCACACATATTACCCATCTATGTTTTGAAAATGAACAATTAGAATCCTGGGTTATTAATCTCTTTATTTTGTGGGGCTACAGTTTTGAAGATGATATAGCTGTTACTTCTTTTTGGATGTTTTTGGTATTTCTTAGGTTTTTTATCTATCCAGATAAAGAAAGAAAGCAATAGAAAGGTAATCTTCTATATTAATATTTTCAGAATTTCACGGTTCATTCCTCATACTAAGCAACTCACAACTCCCCCGACCCTCTCCCTCAGACCCGGCTCCTAACTCAGACATCAGTGGTTGGGGGGATGATTAGGGTTTCCAGATTTAGCAAAGAAAAACATAGAATGGATGCCCAATTAGATTTGTATTTGAGATAAGCAATGAATTTTTTTTCAGTATGTCTCATGCAATATTTGGGATATACTTATACTAAAAAAGTATTCATTATCAGAAATTCCAGTGTAACTGGGCATCCTGTACCCTACTTGGTAGACCTAAGGCTGTTCCAGGTTTTAATCTTGTACTGAGTCTTTCCGAAGCCAAGGCTAGCCACAAGGTTGAAGACATTTCAATGCCAAGTTTTCCTATCTTACACAAATTTCATCTATAAATTCCTTTTACACAGTGAATCTAAAATATCTGGTTTTCAACACTCTTACAAATGGATCTAAGTCCTTAAATATGGGTATGAGTATAATTAAATTTTATTTTATTCCTGTTCATCAACCAAACAGATAGACAAATCTATTAAGTGTCTAGCCGGAAGAAGAAGACAAGCACGTGTTTTCTAGAGACATTAATAAGAAAGACAGGACTGCAGCAGATGCATTTTCAGTGTATACACCAAAAACAGGACCCCAAAGAGCACTAAGTCCTCTTTTTTAAAGTAACTATTGTATATAAAATTAGGAAATGTATCCTCAGGTGGCACAAAGTGTTTATGTCCTAACCATCACATTTTAAAGATATTTCCCACGGCTCATATTTAGAAATTTCAGTAATTACTAATTTGAAAAAAAAGTGTCTTATTCATATATGAACTAGTTATGTAAGTAGATACCATGAGAATTAAGGGAAAGGGCGTGAGTTTTCACTAAGTAAGACCTGAATTCAAACCCAGGGTCTACTACTTACTAACAGTATGATTTTTTTAATATAAATATATTTTTTAATTTTTCAAACCCACAGAAAAGTTGAAAGGATGGAACACAAAAGAAATCATACTCCTCGCCTAGATTCACTAAGTGCCAATCTTTCCCTCTACATACACACGCACACGCATGCGTGCACACACACACACACACTTCCCTTTTGCCAATTGTTTCATTGCAGATCACAGACACCATGACATTTCATCTCTAAGACACCTCAGTATGCATCTCCTAAGTACAAAGACATTCTGGTAACCAAGCACAACACTATCATCACACCTAAGAAAAATCTATATTAATTCAATGATATTATTCAATATACAGCCCATACTCAAATTTTCCTAATTATCTAAAAAATGTCCATTATAGCCCCACTCTCCACTCCATCCAGTATCAATCAAGGTTCATGCATTAAATTTGGCTCTTTTTGACTCATTATGTTCCCAAAATAGTTCACTTCCCCTGGTTTTTTCAACATCGAATTCTTTGAAGAGTCCAGGCCAACTCTTCCAAGAGATTGTACTACATTCTGGATTCTTCTGCTTCATTTTTTTTGTTTTTTCCCTGAGGAAGATTCACCCTAAGCTAACATCTGTTGCCAATCTTCCTCTTTTTATATGTGAGGGCACAGCATGGCCACTGACAGACAAGTGGCGTAGGTTCCCGCCTGGGAGCTGAACCCTGGCTGCCAAAGCAGAGCATGCCAAGCATGCCGAACTTAACCACTAGGCCACAGGGGCTGGCCCTTTTCTGATTCTTTATAAAAATTTTCCAGCATGAACACAGTGAGGTGTCATCTCATATCTTCTACCATATCACATCAGAGGGCACGGAATGCCATGATGTCAGGCTGTTCCACTATTGGCACTTTTCATTATAAAGGCACATTTTCCATTTGGTAATTAGTAAGTAATTTGTGGAGTAATCATTAGAGATCATGTAAACATTCTGTGCCTCAATAAATCTGTACCCCATGGCTTAAGTATTCATTAATAATTCATGTCTGAATCAGCTATCGTGTGTTACAAAATGTGATTTTCTAATCTTATCATTCCTTCTACATTTATTAACTGTCATTCTACTGTAAGAAGAGCTATCTCTTTCTCTCTCTCCCTCTGTCTTCTCATATCACCATAAACTCATGATCTTTTTTTTAATTCAATGTGTTATAATCCATTACCATCATTTTTCTTTTTGATGCTGAAATGGTCCCAAATTTGGTCAGCGGGTGGCACTTCATGCTGGCTCCTGGATCCTTTCGACATGGCCCCATTAATCTTTGAGCACTTTGTTGCTTTCTGGCATAAGATGTTCCGAGCTCACCTGGTACTTGTACTTTCCTTGCCTCAGACCTGGAATCTTCCATTTCTCCAAGGAGACCTGGTTCCTTTTAAGGGGAAATAAGTCTTAGAAATCAAGATCTGGATTCTTGATACAATTACAGCAGGGATGTTATTTCCTCTAGGCCTTTTCACTGAAAAAAATACATATGCATATAAAATATATCTTAAAATCATGAGTTTATAGTAATATGTATAATTGAAATCCAACACTATAAGATTATTTTTCTTTATCCTCTTCTTTGTATCTCCTTCTCTGTCAGTGAAAATCAACTGAGGTTTCTAACAACATCAAAATATTTGCTCATTAGTTCCATCCAACATACACACAAAATAGTTTCAGAATTACAACAACAACATGACCATGAATAGCAAAACTAGTAAGTAAAATTGTACAATTATTAGCAGTGCCCTTATATATCCCACAAAGATATACAATCTAGGGAGTGTGCTTAAAAGTTACTTGAATTAATTTTTTTCTATACAGACGTTATTAATTTCACATACTGCTAAAATCATTTGCTTCTATTTGTATTTCATTTTAGTGCTTGATGTTTCACAATTTTATTTTTTTAAATATATAACATTGACATATTTAAGTCAAAATTATACAAAAAGGTGTACTCAGTGAATTCTCTCTCCAAATACCCTCTACCTTGCTCCCATCACAGATGGATGATAGATAGATGATAGATAGATAGATATTCATGTATATTCTCAGTTCACCTTCTTTCTTGCACAAAAGGTAGCATACTATATATTATTTTGTCTCTTGCTATTTTTACTACCATTATATTCTAGAAATGATTCCATATCAATTTATAGAGATCTGTCTCATTCTTTTCAAGCTACCGTCACTCCATTATTTACCTAATTAATCATTTATGGATGGCCATTTAGGTTGTTACAATATTTTGCTATTACAAATAATGCCACAATGAATAAACTTGTGCATTTGTTGTTTTGAATTTGTGGAGGTGCATATTAAGCGTAAATTCCTAGGATTGGAATTTCTGTGCCTTAAAGCAAATAGCTATAGAATTTTGTTAGATGTTGCCAAATTTTCCTTCATAGGGGTTAGAGGATTTTGTGTTCCCACCAGCAACGGATGAAAGTTTTTTTCCCCTAGTGCCTGACCAATGGAGTGTGTTGTCAATGCCAATCTTACAAGTGAAAAGTGATAAATTTAAAAATATTTTAAATTTAGAAGTGCAATCATGAGCAAGTTACTGAGCCTCTCTGAGCTTTAGTTTTCTAGTTAAGATAAAAATGCCCATCTTAAAAGGTTGTCTGATGACCAATGTATATGGCAGATTTATGGATGCATTAAAAATTTATGACTTGGCACATAATAAATAGTCAATAAGTGGTATTTATTATTAATATTATTATGAATTTAGTAGGCGATAAATTTCTAAGTAACTTATTTATCTTAACAAATAAGTCTTCATAATTAACATGGAAAACTATCATTCCTATGACAATAGAGAATAAGAGAGTCAGAGGCCTTAAAGATCATTAAAGGCAAATCTTTTTTATCTCATATTCCATCTTTAATCGCTTGGTAGTGACTTCTGGAGTGTTATATCAATAATGATTAAGATGACAAATCTTAGTCCAGTAGGTAAGAATACTTGCTTTATAAGTTATGCATATTATGGGCATGAATGCGAGGAGTACACACATATTTCCTATCACTGATTTGGTTCAGGTCACTGATTTTTATACTTGAGGAACTAAGGGCAAAAAGATTGGGGTATGCTACAGATGACACGGCAAGTTAATATCAAAGTCAAGATTAAAAACTAGAATTCCCGGGGCTGGCCCCGTGGCCAAGTGGTTAAGTTTGCGCGCTCCGCAGCAGGCGGCCCAGTGTTTCGTTGGTTCGAATCCTGGGAGCGGACATGGCACTGCTCATCAGACCACGCTGAGGCAGCGTCCCACATGCCACAACTAGAAGGACCCACAACGAAGAATATACAACTATGTACTGGGGGGCTTTGGGGAGAAAAAGGAAAAAATAAAATAAAATCTTTAAAAAAAAAACAAAACTAGAATTCCTAACTTCCAATATCATACTTTTTCCATTGTACTGTACTCTCTCTCTCTCACACACACTCTCTCTCTCCCTCAAGTTTTTTTTTTTATACAATTTAGCCCTTTTTTTCTGGAAGAAAACTCTAGACTAAAAGTGTGTATGGATTTTACATTTGTAAAACTTTGCCATAACGTGGTTTAGGCTGTGGTTTGCTTTGTGGTGTTTAAGTTGTGGGAAATTGTCAGCAATTTGCACAGGGGTGATCCTTCCACTTTGTACAGCATGACCACGTGCCAATCACGTTCCTGTTCCTGGAAATCAGGAGGTAAGCCGTGGTGAAGGGGAAATGGTTCTCAAGTTCAGGTTTGGTGATTTAATGTGAATGGAAAACTAAAGGGTAAACAGCTTTTCAAATGGATGAAACTGATCATCACAGGCATCTTTCAGGCAGCTGAATCATTGACTCTGCTGCTCATTTTTACTCTTCCACAGTGCGAGGTCTGTTAGTAAGCAGAGGCAGGAAGCCAACACTTACAGTATAGTGGCAGTATAGTGGGGAAGTAAAGGGTTACTCGTTGAATGGTCTAGCTGCAGAGGCATAAAGTAAAAAACCAAATGACAAGCGTTTCCACAAAGCAATACATCAAGTGCAAAGTAATACACAGTCACGGCTTTATCAAGCCATCACTTATCTAACGATCTCAACTCTGGAACACAGCCTTAAATCCTGAATATGCAAAACAGTTTCTGAACAAATGAAAACACATTAGAAAATGGATGCACTTTACCAGAGCCATCTTATTGAGACACGATGCAGAATATTGTAAGGACTTTGGCTTTTATGCTTGAGAGTGAAGAAGGCATTGCAGAGTTTTGAGCAGAGGGGTAACATAACTAACTCCCTTTGACGGATCACGGTGCCTGCCACGTTGAGAACAGACTGTGGATGGGAGGGGTCAAAGGCAGAAGCAGGAGCACCAGGAAGGCAGATTGGCGACAATCCAGGTAGCAGGTGATGGAGGCTTGGATCCGAATGGAAAGAATAGGGTCAGTAAGAACGGATCAGATTCTGGATATATGTTGGAGGTGGGTCCAACTGGATTTATTGTTAGGATGGATGTGGAAAGTGAGAGATAAGACAGAGAGAAAGGGGCGGGCCGGTGGTGCAGCGGTTAAGTTCGCACGTTCCGCTTCTCAGCGGCCCGGGGTTTGCCAGTTCGGATCCCGGGTGCGGACATGGCACTGCTTGGCACGCCATGCTGTGATAGGCGTCCCACGTATAAAGTAGAGGAAGATGGGCACGATGTTAGCTCAGGGCCAGGCTTCCTCAGCAAAAAAAGAGGAGGACTGGCAGTAGTAAGCTCAGGGCTAATCTTCCTCAAAAAAAAAAAAAAAAAAAAAGACAGAAAGATGACTCCAAAGTTTTTGCTGGGCAGCTGTAAGTAAGTCTGGTATTGCTAATAAGCAAAATGGGAAAGACTGTAGGAGCTTCCATTTGAACAGAAAGATTGATACTTTTTAGTGGTGGTACCTAGATATCAAGAAAAAGTTAATTTGTATTCAATAGACTTGGCTATAAAAGGCAGAACAAACAGGTGATATATCATTACAGAAAATTTACCTTTAAAAAACAATTTAGGTGACTAACCAGCGGTTAAAGAAATAAGCTTATGTCTTCAAAATTTTTTCTTGTGTGGAACAGATCATTCCCCCAGAAAGTCAGAAAAACGAAAATGTTTTCATTACTGAGAGTTGAGAGGACACAAAGTAAAGGAATAATCAGATTTAATGGGCTGATTCAGAGAAAGGCTTCTGGAGTAGGTATTGTTTAATCCAGAAGAAAGGTTTCCCAGAAGAGAGGAAGGCAGAGGAATCTTAGGGATGGAGTGACTCTCCAGCTTGGAGAATTCAAGAAGCCTCCAGCTAAAAGCCAAGCCCATGGATTCAGGGAGATAGGAGAGAAAATGGATCTGTGAGAGGCCCTGAGAGAAGGAGCCAAGTTGAACCGAGGTCACAAGGTAAGAAAAAGAACAATTCGTTAGGCATCAGATTCCCATCAGAAGTCCTGGGGCCACCACTGACTTGCTGGGCAAGTGTCCACTTCCTCTCCAGAGGGGTTGACTAAATTGTGTCAAAGGCACCTCCATGCCTCAATTAAAATTCTGTAATTTTAAATGAGACTTCCTCTTCAAGCCTGGGAAGAGGTTATTATTCAGAAGGTATTAACCAACTGTTCATCACCTCCAATAAGGACCAGATATGAGGAAAAAGAAGGATAGGTTAATTTTAACAGAATTTCTTGCCCTTTATTAAATCTCACAATGAGGTCCTGAGAACAATCTGCTACCGGATTAATCTTCTTAAGCACCATTTTGTGTCACTGGCCTTTGCCAAACTCCCATGGTTTCTTATTGCTACCAACTCGAGTCTCACTTGCTCAGGCCTCTGTAGTCTGGCCCCAAAGTGTCTGGGCAGACTCAATGTCCACCTCTCTTGTCCACAAGCCTGAAGGTCCAGTCAATTTGGCTGCCCATCAGTCTTCCAACATACAGGGTGCCAGGAGCCTTTGCTCATGGTGGTACTACCTCTCCTGGAATGTCTCCCCACCCCTGCTTTCTCTTTCTCCAAACTCCCTTCAAGACCTAGCAATGCCTTTCCAGGAAGAAGTGATATATATACTGTTTACTATATATGGCATTTATATCCTGCCTTGTGGCTTCATTACCAGTACGCATTCATTGGTCATCTCTGGTGCACTTAACATGTCCCTCACAGTATCTTAAAACAGCATGGTAGCTGTGAACAAATGGATGGGTATTCTCTTGATACTTACAGAAAATAAGACAGAAAGGTTTCATACTGGTTTGGAATAATATAAAGTCCAGGTTAAGAGGCAAGGAAAAGATGAAAAATATTATGCACAATTAATGTTCACCAGTTTCCGGGTTGATATGCATGTTCACTCTTCTTGCTGAGTATCCCAGGTCAGGTTTTATGGTATGATAGGTGTTGGTTCACTCCAGATACTGACTTTGATAGAGTGTTTTTGTTTACAGTATAGAATACTAGCTAAAATGAAAAAAAAAGATCAGAAGCACAAATATACATTCTTTCCAGTTACCTATGAATTCTAGTCACCAAATGTTACATTTATAATGCACTAAACAAGCAAAGATCGTATGTATTAATACATCAGCTGAAATTAGGAATTAAGGAGGAAAGAAGGGGAGAGTAGGGAGGGGATGAGAAGGGAGGGAAGAGCACTATGAAGCTTACTGGAATACATTATAGACAGGATTTAGTGCCAGACGAGGAACTGAGTTGGAGATTTGCTGCTTTACAAACCACAATTTAAAATATGAATATATTCCTCAAACTTTAAGAAACCTTTGATTAAAATTTGAGAAAGTGCTCTTATTTCACTCTGGGACGTAAAAAAGAGAGAGAGATGATCTTGACAGTGATGGCAACAAAACTGTATATCATTAGTGAAGAGTAACAAAATATGAAGACAGAATTTCAAATCTATCCTGTGGGCAAAGTGATCTGGTTTATTGATTGTAGCAATATATTCTAACTCTACATGGCAGTAAAGTATATTAAATTAAATTCCATCGGTCTGTGATTTGAGATCCTTGCACCAAAAGATTTCTAGTCTAACTACTTGAGCATTTGCCATTTTCCCAGCATTGGATGTTTTATGTGTGTCTGTGTTAACTGTCGTCGTTTATTTTTATATTTTATTTATGATAATTCACTCAAGATGGATGGTCACTTGGTAAAATCATCTCTTTGGGAAAAACCTTGATATCAATAACCTGATTCAAAGCAAAGGAAAACAATGCCAATATAAACATATACAGTCATGCACTGCATAATGACGGTTCAGTTGACAACGGACCGCATATATGATGGTAGTCCCATAGGATTCGTACCGTATATGCTAAGTGTGTAGTAGGCTTTACCATCTACATTTGTGCAAGTTCTGGAGGAGAGGGAGAAATTTTCCTCTACCCTTCTAGCTTCTGGTGGCTAAGTCTTAAATTGACATGAGACAGATTCACAGAAGAAAAACAAACAAAAGTTTAATAACATTTATACATGGGAGGAATCCAGGAAAACTGAGTAAATGGTCAAAATGGCCAAAGCCCTTACCTTGAACGTTATCTTCAGCTAAAGACAAAAGAAGATATTGGGGGAGGGAGCAGGGAGTCAGGGACTTCAAAGGGAAGGAAGGCAATTCAAAGGTAGGGGAAAAGGAGCAAACCGAACGTTTGGAAAACAAGTGTTTGGCCACATAGAAACAGAAGAACACAGAGGGGAACCCAACCAACAGGCTTTTCTAGGTTCCTCCCTGTCTACCACCCAGTTCATGTCATGCTAAGGTTGTAGCTCACTTTTCCCGAGACAGAGTTTTTTTTATCTGAATTATTTTAGGCAGTTAAGGGGGAGATAACAAGAAAAATTTTCTGAGTCTTTTGTTTCTTAAAAATAATCAGCCTAAAATAACCCTAATGTTAAAGAGACACTTTTTGGGGTGGCAAATTTTCTTCCCCTGCAGTACAGTCTATGATGTTCGCACGATGATGAAGTCGCCTAACAAGATGCATTTCTCAGAACGTTAAGTGACACATGACTGTATTGGCATTCCTTTCTTCTCACAAAGATTTTGAATTCCTAACTCTCTATATGGCTCAGACCCTAGATTTAAAAAGAAGGGGGAAAAAAGGAGACAAACACTCACATATGACAGTTTTCTTGTTTTGTTTTGTTTTGTTTTTGAGGAAGATTAGCCCTGAGCTATCTGCTGCCAATCCTCCTCTTTTTGCTGAGGAAGACTGGCCCTGAGCTAACATCCATGCTCATCTTCCTCTACTTTATATATGGGACGCTTACCACAGCATGGTGTGCCAAGCGGTGCCATGTCCGCACCCGGGATCCGAACCAGCGAACCCTGGGCTGCTGAGAAGCAGAAGATGCGAATTTAACTGCTGCACCGCCTGGCCGGCCCCTGGCAGCTTTTTTTAAAAACAATTTCCAGCATTTCTTTCTTGAAACTAGTCTAACATATTCTCATTGTTTTTAAAAACCTCTAAATGCCTACTTAAGTAAAAGAGTCCATTCTTTACTTTCTTTGTTTTCTTCCTAGACTTTCAACCCCTTGAATTAACTAATTGACAAAAATGCAATGTTTTATCATGGAAAAATAATGATAGCATCAGTAATAGAATAAGGAAAGAACCTAAAATGTTCAATTTCAAATAACTGAATCTGCCTTCTCTATGGTTGTTATTCTTACAAGGATTTTTTTTTTATGCTTAAGAAACAGATCATGTGTGTGTGTGTGTGTTTAGATTAATTTTGAGTTTTTGATGTTGTTTAATCGGCAGCCTAGTTGATTCTCTTTGTTATCTGATGGGATGATAGAACTGTTTGCTGGCTCAATATAAATACTGGACCATAAACATTATGCCAATCTCACAAGAGTAGTTACATGTAAATAACATGAATGACTAAGTAAATAGAGCTTGTGTTAGATTTTACACTAACTAAAATAATGTAGTGTCAGATCAAAATTAACTTTTCCCTCAAATTCTGATGGCACTTGGGTGTCCAGCCAGTGTACTTTACACACCGCTTCGTTTCCCAGTAATTTGGAGAGCATGGGGAAGGTGGGAGCCCCACTGGTAAACCAACCCAACAACCACTCAGCCCGGATGGAGCTAAGCTGAGCTGGGGGTTTGATGACAACCAGGTTAGGAGATATTCTCCTCATGAAGAAATGGCAGATAGTGACAAATAGAAATGGCAAGCAATAGGATATATTGGAGCACATGAGGAAGCCATTTGGTGTAAACCTAATTCGGCTTGATTTTGTTTTTCCAAAAGGGCCTGACATGGCCATTGAGTATGCATTGTATATATGCTTGAAACATTTCCTATGGCAAGAACAAATGCCCTTAAGATAAAGGTGCAGCTTCCCCCCACATTGGCATTTCCTTAAGGATAAGCATCTCTCCCTGGGCTAGGAACTGATTGCTGTGCTCATCTGTGACCACCCAGCTCGAGACAACAGACCTACTACCCTGCTGTTTCCACTGGAACAGCAGACCTACTACTTGCTGTGTCCATCAATCGCTGTGCCGACAGAGCAGTCTCGTGGCTATTGTAAAAGAGACGTTTCCATCATATGCGAAACATCCTCTTTGAGGGTATAAAACCACTCAGTACACCCCACTTCTTGGTGCCCTTCCTTCCTTTGGGAAGAAAGGCCCCAGGCTATGGTCCTCACATTTTGGCTCAGAATAAGTTCACCCAAATCTTCATTTATAGTTTGGTTATGGATTATTTTCATTGACAATAGAAATTCTCACCCAGCCGCAGCAGCTAACAGTGATCCTGCCAGCTAATAGGAGCCAGCCAAACTGCCTATATAAAGGGGACAGAGCAGAAGGGGGAGGTTGGTGCTTATATGAAAGTTCAGCACATATGTTGAGAGAGAATGGGGTGGAGGACAGACAATGAGAAGAGGACCTAGATTAGGGAGTTCTTTCCACTCATGTTTAAGGGATGTGCATTAACTGGGCCAAGGCAAGCCAAATTATATATGTATTAATTCCTGTTAATCCTATAAAGAAGGTGAAAGTGATTAAAGAATGAAAGAAAAAATTCCTAGGCAGTTGTGAGTACCTTTGGCCAGTTAGATCATTTTAATTTCATATAATTTAAAAATGCCACTTAGACAAACATTTGTACTCTTGAAAGAACCAAATTAGAAAGCTCTTGTGTTCTACCCATTTAAAGCCTAATACTTATGGTGCTGGCTTAGCCCAGTTGAGAGCCCTTAATTAGTAAGCTTGATATTTGGTTTTCTCAGTGCAATGTATGACTTGTACAGCTCGATCCTAGCTTGAAAGCTAGGAGGCCAGAACCTGGGGGGAATCTGCTTTTAAGTATCGAGGCTTTCAGTCTCCTAAATTACTCTGCCCAGGCTCTATCTATTTAGTCTACTCCGGGAGATTCCTACAGGTGCCTTGTTGCTGATCTTTGTTCTCTCCTCCTAAAACTTAATTAATAGAGTGAACACTGTCTGCCTGGTAAGAGTAGTCTTCCTCACAGTAAAAACCTAATTCAATTTCTCCTAATGAAAACTTAATGTATATTCCGTCACATCCCGTGACCCGGCAGAGAGAGACGAATTAAGAGTAGCAGGATGGGATGGAATGAGAGGTACTGCAAGGTGGGAATTCAAGAGTCAAGCTGCAAATAGGGAAGAGATCCAACTTCAAATGGCAGGAAATTCCACCAAGTGCTGATGCACTGGATCCAGAGAGTCTAGTCCTGGCAGACAGTAGTTATCATGAGGAAAAAGAAGATACAGGGGACGGAGGGAGAGAGAGGCCATCCAGAGCATCTAGAACAGTTCATTTCTCATAAAAGAAAAAAGATGTGATGCAAACACAGCAAAATGTGAATATTTGTTAAATCTGGGTGGTGGATGCCTGTGTATAGAATAAACCAGTAGTTCTCAAGCTGTGGTCCCCAGACCAGCAGCATCAACATCACCTGGAAACTTGTTAGAAATGCAGATTCTCAGGTTCCACCCCAGACTTCCTGAATCAGAGATCTAGGGCTGGAACTCAAAAAGCGGTATTTTAACAAGCCCTCCAGGTGATTCTGGTGCACGTTAAAGTTTGAGAACCACTGCATTAGAGGATTCTCTGTACTTTTCTATATGTTGTTTTATAATGTCACTGTGGTGATGGGGGAGTCCCGACAGGGGTGTTGGTGGAGGGCAGCTATGGGGAGAGGTCAAACTGGTCTGGTCATAGGGCAAGTGTTTCAGGAATAGGACCCTGGTGCCCTGCAGAGTTGGGGATGGGGTGGGCAAGGGCTTGTTTGAAACAAAAGTGAAAGGCAAGACTATCATTTAAAAGGAATATTTGTTTTTAAAAAGAAAAGAAAAGGAATGGCACCAGGCAGATTAACCAAGATGAAGTCTCAGGTACAGGACAGGAAGGCAAGGACCTTGTTAGCAGAGGACACTGGATGGAGACAGGCTAAGGACACAGCAGGGGCCTGGTGTTACCAAGCAGAACCCACTTCAGCACTGGGCTGCTTAGCTACAGCAAGGCTGACTTGGTGCTTCAATGCCTGGGCTACTGGACTCCCCTTCTTCCCTCCCCTCCTATTCTCCCCACTTCCCTTCCCGCCCAGGGCAGACCACAGGCAAACCTGCAGGTGGGGGCCAAGGGGCTTTGCACCAGTTAGGGGGCTAGGTGGCTAAGAGTAAGGCAGGTTGATGCCTTTAGACCAAACTTCTCTCTGTAACAAAACTCCCCTCTCCTGTTCCAGACCCGAGAAAAAAGAGAAAAGTTAATTTTTGAAAATATAATTTCAACTGTGTAAAACATAAGTCTTAAAATGCACAGAATAAAAGTCTTCTGATAATCATGACCGTGAATTAAAGTTTCACAAAGCCGCAAAGTCTTCTGATTTGGCCTGAATTAACCCAGATATTCTTTTTCAACCTTTTGAGTTGCTCTTACGTTGCTCCTCTCCTATGTGTTCCCTCTTTCATCCCAGAAAGTTCTTAAAGCTCCTGGAGTTTAAATGCACGGACCTAAAGCTCCCTGCCAAGACATTAGCGCTAATGGCCCAGTCTGAAGAGGTTGCTGTATTAAGACATCAGTGCTTGACGCTTGACTCATATTTATCTGGGAGAAGAATCCCTCATTGTTTTACCTCAGACAGGGGATGCTGAGAAGGAAAAAAGTGCAGGGAGCCTGAATTCTAACTTCTTAATGTTGCTTTTGAATTTATCACAAATGGCACAGCACAGACAAGTCACTATTTCAACACACACGCAGACACCACACACTGAAGTTTATAGAAGCTGGTTGAATTGTGTGTGTTTTATTCCTTCACAGAGACTTATTTAGCACACCCTGGAAGGTCTGTGTTGCAAGTCTGTTATTTGCAAAAGTGTAGGATAGGGGCTAAGTATGCACGTTCCGCTTCAGTGGCCCAGGATTCGCTGGTTCGAATCCCAGGCACGGACATGACACTGCTTGGCAAGCCATGCTGTGGTAGGCGTCCCACATATAAAGTAGAGGAAGATGGGCACGGATGTTAGCTCAGGACTAATCTTCCTAAAAAAAAAAAGTGTAGGATAACATCATATTTCTTCACAGGGGTGTGTAAAATCTCTGAGATCTACTAAGAGGCAAACTACTATCATTATACTGTGTTTGAATTTTAATCAAGAACTGGTACCCATTTCAGTATCTTCCCTTTTACACAGCAGTAAAAATTACCAGGAAGCATGTCATATGAAGTTAGAGGATCCTGAGGAAGTGAAAACGTTCCAAAATGAAAATTTCAACTTTGTAGTAATTAAAATTATTCCAGGGGCCAGCCCCATGGCCTGGTGGCTCCGCACTTCAGCAGCCTGGGTTCAGTTCCCAGGTGCAGACCTACACCACTTGTCAGCAACCATGCTGTGGCAGTGACCTATATACAAAATGGGGGAAGATTGGCACAGATGTTAGCTCAGGGCAAATCTTCCTCAGGAAAAAAAAATATTCTGAACACAAACTTAATGTTAGTAGGTTTGGTAGGCAGAATAATGCCCCATAAGGATCTCCACATCCAAATCCCCAGAACCTGTGAATATGTTAGGTTACATGAAAGGAGATTGAAGGTTGCTAATAAGTGGACTTTAAAATAGAGAAATTATCATGGATTAACCAGGTGGGCCCAATGTAATCACAGGGTCCTTAGAAGGGGAAGGGGGGAGGGGAGATAGAAGAGTGAAAACCAGTGAGATGGCAGCATGAGGACTCGGCCTGAGGTTCCAGGCTTTGAAGATAGAAAGGCAGCCACAAGCCAAGGAAAACAGGCAGCCCCTAGAAGCTGGAAAAGGCAAGGAAGTGGATTCTCTCCTACAGCCTCCAGAAGAAACACAACTTCACCAACTCCTCAATTTAGCCCAGTGAGATGCATTTCAGACTTCCGATATCCAGAAAGGGAAAATAATAAATCCGTGTTGTTTTAAGCCAGTAAGTTTGTGGTAATCTGTTATAGCAGCAATAGGAAGCTAATACAGTTGGTCTCTGGAAGATACAGTGGAAAAGTCAGAATCCCCACTATCTAAGACTTTCTTTGGAAACTCACCGATCTTGCATGCTTTGAAGGTGGAGGGGGAGTGGATAGGTTTCCTGAGGTTGTGCTGGCCAGGTCCTCTTCTCGGCCTCTCTCATCAGGAATCTTCTCCTTCTAGAGAGAATTCGTGGGGAGAGTAGAGCTGGGTTGGGAGTGGAAGTCTGAACCCTGACTTCATAATTTGTAAATGAGATTAGATCAGATCATCTCAAGAGAAAACCAAGTCCATCTCTGAAATGCCTTAATTCCATCAATGAGGATACAGGGATATGTACAAGATGTGTAAAACTCAACTACGTTCATCACTTCAAGTATTAAAAAGCCTCAAAACTTAAATCTATATGTTGCTTGGTTCTAAAGAGTGAGGATTTTGGATATTCGCTAAGTTCGAAAGGCCTATATTTTCTATATTAGAAACCACCTTCTGAACTTGATTTGTAATTCCTCACACTTGGGGTTAAACTATAACAAAGTGAAGCTCGGCAGGATGGGACTGTATGACTGGCAATGATTTGCCAGGGATGGGATGCATTTGCACAAATGGAGTATTGGTCTCTAGCCCAAGTATTGGCGAATTGCATCTGCAAATTTCCCAATGTCCCAGCTACTGTACTTATTGAAGATGAATGAATGAATATATATGCTGGCTTCCTATTGCTTGTCTTCATTTACCCCTCTCTCTACACAACCCAGCTGGGAAGTGGGAAAATCCAGTGGCTGCCTTTGGCCCAAGACACACCCAATTTGTATTCCTCCATCCATGCTTTTCCTATTATATAGAGAAGATAAAGTTGTCTTTTTGGAAATACTTAAATATTGCTTTGAAAAAATATCATTCTCATAGCAATGAGATGAAGTAGAAAGAATGTGTTCCTTCAGAGTCTTACATCTAAAATACATTACCAATTCTAAGAAATAATAAGCACTGAAAAAAATCAACCAAAACAAAAAAGAATTTCTGCCTCAGACTGAGTGGTAACAGCATGAAAAACTGACTCAAATGATCCGCATGGCTCACCCTTGCATTCTCTCTCTCCTCTCGCTAACTCATTTTCCACTTAATCTTCTATTCGTACAATTATCCACGTTCTGGGTATTGACTCATATGTCATGAGTTTTTCATAGTGGTCTTTTGTTTGAATGAATTGAGATTGGCTGTCTAAAATGCATTGACTAATGCCATAAAGCATGAGTTAATTAATCTCTTTAATTTTATTTTTCCCTGACCGTGTGAAACTAATATTATATCAGAGGTTGACCTTGATGGATAATCAGAAATAAGAATGACAGAAGAAAGCAGAGAACTGGTTTTCAGATATTAGCTATTATTCATTTTTTTCCAGCAGACTGTGGAATTTTAAATTTTCATGTAAAACAATTGTTGAGTGTAAATTATTCACAGAATATGCCTAACAATATATAGTATAAAGATAATACCTCCTAGATCAGTTTAAGATCCCTCGACTATCTTACCAAAGTAGAACACAGTCTTAGGAAGAAGTCATTCTTTTTTTTCTATTCTGAATGTTATAGCCAAGTTCAGTGAAATCATACATTTCCTACTTTCCATTTCCCATGATGCTGGAATATAACCCAGGAAATAAACATGATTGAGTCTGTTTGTTTCCTAAAACCATGAGAAAAATGTGAACTGCTTGGAAAGTTACACCCAAGGGAAAAGGCTCACGCTGAGATCATTGACGTTGTGAACGTGTTTGGTTACTTTTCTCAAGAGTCCACTTCTCATCGCTGGTTAGGAAGCCAGCAGCCCATGGAGAAACAGCTTCCTGTCCAAGGTCAACAGAGTTAGGGAAAAGGACTAAGCTTAATAGATCTCTTCAATGTCCAATGATGTTGACTGTGGCAGAAATATTGCACTCAACCTTCCACCTCTGTCAGCTCCTTTACAGAGCATGAATTTGCTATTTTGAATAGAATGTACTAGATGCCTTCAAACCTGATTAAAGATTTGAATTAAATTTCTTCTGCTCCCCAAGCTGCCTTTGTTTACAGCTGTGGCCTCAGCTCTTACAGAGTTAATTCTTTGTTTAGCTTGCTTGCAGTCAAATATATAAATACAGTGGCAGGCCATAAAGGAGCTTTTGGACAACTGCCATCGTGAGAATAGGGAGCTGACAAAGAGAAAGAGAGGAGTAAGCTGTTCTGCTGCATAGTCGGCAGAACAGGAGAATAATGAGAGGAGAGAAAAGAAATAGGAGAGCTCAGTATCTGAGAAGTGTCATGAGAGAGCACAAGGGCATGGAAAGCACGAGATGGATAAAGGAAAGCAACAACCAAAACAGTCAGGATGTAGGACTCTTGCAAAGCACAGCCAAAGAGGCCTGGAATCTAGTTTGATTATTTTACAAAAATAGCTCCCATGACCAAAAGGTCGGGAAAATGGCTGAGAAGTTAACTGGCTGAGAAGGCAGAACCTATGGTGGATAACGACAGTTCAAATGAGACCTCTGCATTAAATTTCAGTATAGATGCTACAAACCTTGAAATAAAAAATTAGTGGCAATAAAGAAGGGTTAAAAAGAATACTTTTAATGTTGTCTCAAAAAAACCTCTTGAATCCTTTTCCTTCTCTTAAGAAGCTGTTCTAGCTCTGATGAATAAATGAAAAGCAATAGGATCTCTTGGAGGATATGAGGAAGCCATTTGGCTTAAAACTAATTCGGCCTGACCTTGTTTTTTCAGAAATGCCTGATATGGCCTGTTGAGCACGCATGGTACATCTGCTTTAAACATTTACAATGTCCCAAACCCTAGAATGATGCCCTTAAAGATGGGGATGTAATTTCCCCCCATATCAGCATTTCTTTAAGGATAAGCATGTCTTCCTAGAAAAGAAGGATTAATTACTGACCTGCTGTGTTCACCTTGTGACCACTGATCTGCTGAGCCAGCAAAGCAATATCGTGACCGTTGTAAAAGGGATATTCCTGTCATATGTAATGGATGCTCTTTGTTCCCAGATGGTATATAACCACCCTGTCTACCCCACTTCTTTGGTATGCTTCCTTCCTTGGGGAAAGAAGGCCCTAGGCTATAGTCCTCAGACCTGGTTCATAATAAACTCACCCCAATTTTGATTTATAGATTGATTATGGATTATTTGTGTCAACAGCTCCTTGGCTGCAGTTTTCTTGCTCCTCATGACACACTGCTTTCTGAGCTTTCTGAGCTGGCTTCGCATATTAGAGCTTTCCAGCTTGTAGCTGAGACTGCTTTTGCTCTCTGGGGCCCATATCTCTTTCTCTTGGATATTTAATCTCTCTTATCTCCTGTCTTCTTGATAAGGTATCCTGTGCCGGCTACTGGCTTTTTCATCCATAGAAAATCCCATAGAATAAAGGCAGAATCATGGCAAGTCATATTCACTTAGCCACTCGTAATGTTGCAATAGTTCTAGAACGCAGTTCAGGGATCATCTCATAACTAGTTAATTCCCCATAATAACCGTTGAAAATGCTAAAGCTCCTCAATCTCATCTCCCTTCTTATCACTATCCAGAGTTCTTTTAAAAAATTTTTATCTCAGTAAAATGCAGATGAAGGAGTCTAGAATATGCCACTGTGGCATAAGAATTATTCTGTGCTGAAGGCATTTGAGAATAGGCTTTTTTCTGAACTCCCTTATCTGCCTAAAAGCAGAGCCTCCTGAAAGAATTCACTTGTCTTAAATCCTCTCCCTGGGAATTTCCCAACCTGGGAAGATTGACTCTTATCGCTGGAGAGAAGTCACATACCACCCACCACACCTAAACAGATATTGTCTTAAAACTATCATTATCTCCCATCTATTTTCCTAAGGGCCCTATTTATCTTTCCTGAAGGTTATTTTTTTTCTCTTCTCCCTTCCCTTTCCTCTGTTAAGATGACATGTAAGGCCCAAATTCTAACCACCTCCTTGAGTCACATTTTTCTGTGAACTCCAATACTTAGGTAATTAACTTTTGTCTTTTCTCTCACTAATCTTTTTTCAGTTTAATTTGCAGGCCCCCAAATATGAACCTAAGAAGTTAGAGGAAAAGTTTTTCCTCCCTGATGCAGGCCATTCAGTATGAGCCTTTTTGATGTCCTATAGCCACGTCCTCAGGTGTGTTTGCCCACCCACCTCTCCATTCTGCACGGGTTCTTGCCGTCCTCCTTACCCTGTCTGATGGGCCTCTCTGTCTGCTTGTGAATCTCTATTTAAGGAATTTCTAAGATTCTTTCTCTTCCTTTATGGAAGTAGCAAACTCTAACAGTGTGAATAGCTACTATCTTATTGAGCACTTACCATGAGCCAGGCAGTGTTCCTAGGACCTTCTTGTAGACGTTAAATAACTTGCTGGAGGTCCCACTGCTCCCAGGTGGCTGGGTAGACATTCCAGTGCAGGCCATCTGGGCCCGAGCTCACTCTCTTAACTGCTACACTGGGTTATACTTCCTCCCTTGCTTTCAGGGGACAATGTTTTAATAGAACCAGGCATAAGACAATAGGAAGTTATGTGGCCTGGGACTTACTAGAAAGGGCACGCCCTACAAAAAGCATTCAAAGTTTAAAAACACTGTTTTTGCCAAACAAAACCATTGGCTTCTGAATTAGGAATACTAGGCAGGCTGCTAGTTTGTGGCTTCTGCCCCCCAGTCAACTACCACCTGAAAAAATACCAAATCTACAGCTTTGTACTCCTCTTCTCTCCAGAGGCCCAAAGCCAAAGAATGGATGGACATTCCACTGGCATTTCACGCCCGTAATGGTTAAAATTAAACTGAACTCCTGCACCACCTCATAATGAGTTGTCTTTTTGGTGTTTCTTTTTCCATTATTCTGTAGTTGATCTGTGTCCAAATCGTTAACCAATTTTGACTCCTTTCTTTCTGTCGTATCCCAAATCCCATCACTGGTGAAATCAAATTTCTTTTGAGCGTATCAAATCCTTTCCTCTCCTTAAATTTGTAATAGGCAAAGACCTAGTCCCGGTCTTATTCTTCACACCTAAACTAAACTTTTAAATGGTATCTCTGCTTCCAAGCTCGCTCCCTCTCTAGAATCCAACCCATTCATTTGGCATTAGATTAGCCTTCCACAAGCAATTCTTTGTACCACTCCTCTGCTTTGAACCTTCAGTTGTTCCTCTGCCAAATCCTGTACTAGAAAGTGCTCTTCTGGTAGCCATTAATAGAGCCTGAAAGGAAATATATGTGTAGTAATCCGGAAAAGACTACACAAGCAAGTCCCATTAGACATGAGTCAAGGCAGCTCTCAGACCGAGCTGCTCTCTCCTGCCTCTTTCTGCCCTGATCTCTCTGCTTTTCTCCATGCATCAGCCACATTGTTGCCCCTCTCCTACAGCTGGTTTCCATCACTTATTCATAGTGTGAATCTGTACCATGACCAACACCATCTGACGTCCCAGGTTCAGGGACCACCACCCCTTGCAACAGAATCTCACTTCCACAGTTTCAAAGTCCCTGAAAAATGAAATGACTCACTTGTTCATCATTTCTCATTCAGCTTTTAGGAGGAAATCTGTATTTCCCCTTCTTATGTTGCTTTTGCGTAGGTCACTATCTGTCTCCTGAGGTGGGAGAGCATAGAGCGAGTACTTCCAGTTTTTCTCTATCATTTGACTGTCCCTTGTCATGGGGCGGGGAGTCCAACGTCTCATCTCATTTGTGAGACTCTAAAGAACCTGGCTTCTTTGGGCCATCTTATCAATGGGAAGGATCATTTGCTCCCGAGGCTGCCCCCAGGCTCTTTCTCTTCCCTCATCTTCCTCTCCGCTCATCTGCTCTTCTTTTCTGCTTCTCTCTTTTCTCTTCCCTCCCCTTCTTTTTCCTCTTCTTTCCTGCCTTCTCCCTTTCTCCCTCCCCTTCTTTCTAGCTTCTCTTCCCATCTTCCCTCTCAGCTGCACTTAAAGAGGTGGGTTCACCTTGTATATAACTTCCATGAAGTAGATGTAGAGGAGGAAAAATATATTTTTTAGATTCTCAGCTGTGACTCCAGTAACAAAAGACAGATTCACAAGAGAAAAGTATACGAATTTATTTAATGTCAGTTTCGCGTGAGACAGGAGCCTTCACGAAGAAATGAAAACCCAAAGAAGTGGTTAAACCTGAGTGTGTTTGTGCTAGGTTTGATGAAGGGTGGAAAGATGTGATAGGACGAAGGGTATGAGGCTAGTGTAGCAAACTGAGGGACACTTAGCAAGGCCTGTTCATTCAGATTCTTCTCGATTTCTCCCATCTTCGGAGATAAGGATGTTCCTTTCTCCCACGTATAGTGAGGGTACCTCTCACGTGAGGGTTTGATGACTTTCAGGGTAAGCTCAGAAAGGTCTTTCTGCACATGCTGTTCCTCAAACTCCTTCAGCTTAAAATATTCAATGTGCCAAGATGCCATATTTTGGGGTAGTATGTCCTGAACCCTGTCATAGGCGAAACAATGTGCCTAGCTAGACTTCTACTTTTTCATTCCAGTTTTCTGCCTGTCTCCGAGTCAGTCAGACCTACCCTTCCTAAAGAGTTGATAATCTTCAATTTCAGGGAAACGCTCCATTTTGGCTTCAGATCCAAGGGGTTCTCTAATCCAACTTTATCAGGGAAACTTATATTTTGAGAGTTACTGGATCTCCACCATAATACTTGACCTCCATTGTACATATTCTTAGTTTGTTAGAATCCAGAGAAAAAAAATATATATATATAATTTTCTTCCCTGGCCTCCAACGGAGACCTCAAACCAGCTTATGCTTGGGATGGCCTTGAGTCAGGTATAGACAGGGGGCTAAGTCAAGTAGCCTTATTCCTTGAGTAACCCTACCTCCTAGATGGCCAGGGACAGCCTCAGTGTATGAGGTGTGCATGTGCGTGTGCATACATACATAAATACAACAATGGACTGCATATACAATGTTGGTCCCCTAAGATTAGTACCACATAGCCTAGGTATGTAGTAGGCTATACCAGCTAGGTTTGTGTAAGTGCACTCTATAATGTTCACACAATGACAAAATCACATAATGATGCATTTCTCAGAACATGTCCCTGTCATTAAGTAATATATGACTATATATACATGTGTATTATATGTGTATTTTTATGTGTATATATATATGTGTGTATATATACATACAAATGTATATATGTGTGTACATATAAAGTATTTTTATACATATTTGTTCAATAAATATCCAAACTGAGACCCAGAGAGGTTGTAGCTTGCACCCAGCCAATTAGTTGTTTGAGGTTGCCCCCTTTCCTTTCACCCAAGTAGAGTTGCTATAGAAGGCAAGTATGTGTCCATCTATAAACCTATACCCTAAAGATATATATGTGTGTGTGTGTGTGTGTAATGTGTTGATTGATCACCAAGACCTAGAGGTTGGCACCAGCTTGCACAAATACTTGCTTCACGTATGTGGGCACACCATCAAGCATACACTGTGATCTGCCCATTGACTGCAGCTGGGTTGGTTCCGTGCCTCTGTTGACCTGAGGCCAGTTCAATGATATGAACCGTGGGGCAGAATAGAGCATCCAGGTGAACCTGGGAAACCTTGGTAGGGGTAAACTTTGTTCTCTTATTTCCCAGGTTAGGACTTCAACAAAATTACTTAACTTCTCTGTGCTTCGGTTTTGTCATCTGAAGATTGAGTAATAACAGTACTGACTTCATAGTGTTATTGTGGGTGTTAAATGAACCAGCACTTTAAAGAACTTAACCTGGCATATAATAAACACTTAACATTAGCTATTATCATCATCATCATCATCTAATAGGTGATTCTACTTCACGATTTGAAAGTTTACTCAAAGGTAAGGTTTTAATATATTATCTTCTATGGAGATATTAATTTATTTGATGAATTTATTTCAATCATCATCTGTCGTTTCATCCAAGATATGGTAACTCTAATGGCATGAGAGTTGGCATTTTCTCTCACAGAGCAAATTTCATTTCATCACTTTGACTAACCAAATCTCAATTCATTTATATATGAAAAGTATTTTCCCCAAAACCTCTTTTATTTAGGACATAACCTCTGAAAGCAATGCTATGAATCTTTGACCTCATTCTATACATATTTTTGTGTATTGCATAGAGCCATAGCTCTATGTATTTTTTACTCTAAGCAAAAGTAAACATGTGACTTGATGATAAGGAAAATACCCTTGATGGAAATACAGAGTCCTGTTAACATCTTATATAGTGTTTAAGTGTTTTTAAATGGACTCTTGATACAATTTCTCATTTGATCATCATGTGAAGTAAGAGAAAAATGTATTGTAATTTCTATTTACAGATGAGGACACTGAAGTTCTAAGACAGTGGTCAGCAATTTCAGACCACCTCCTGTTTTTGTGCAGCCTGTGAGCTAAGAATGGTTTTCACATTTTTTAATGGTCGTGGAAAAAAAATCAAAAGAAGAATTGGGGCCGGCCCTGTGGCGCAGCGGTTAAGTTCGCACGTTCCACTTCTTGGCGTCCCGTGGTTCACCTGTTCGAATCCTGGGTGCAGACATGGCACCGCTTGGCAAAAGCCATGCTGTGGTAGGCATCCCACATATAAAATAGAGGAAGATGGGCACGGATGTTAGCTCAGGGCCAGTCTTCCTCAGCAAAAAAGAGGAGGATTGGCAGCAGCTAGCTCAGGGCTAATCTTCCTCAAAAAATAAAAAATAAAAAGAACAAGAATATTTCATGATATGAAATTCAAGTTTTAGTGTTCATTAGTAAAGTTTTATTAGAAGACAACTATGCTCATTTATTAAATATTGTCCATGTCTGCTTTCACACCACAACAGCATAGTTGAGTAGTTGCAACAGAGACTCTATGTCCTGCAAAGCTGAAAAGATTTACCACTGGCCCCTTACAGAAAGAGTTTGGTGACCCCTGTGCTAAGAGGTTGAATGTCTTGCCCAAAATTACACAGCTTGTAGGGTAACGTTTTACAGCTTGAATCCAGATCCTTTGACTATCTTGAAAAATAGGCTCACTGACTAGATGTCTCTTTGGTTTTTAGCCAAAAAAAAAAAAAGCAAAAAAAAAGTTTTTATGCTTTTGAACCATTTTTGGATTGCCAGGCTTCTTAGCTCCAATTTCAATTGTAAAAAGCTTCAATTATGGAAGGACGGTAAGTGGAAAATCTGCAGATGCAGCCTCTCAGGCTCAGCTGCCGTGAGCACCCCCGCCTCCCCGCCAATCAGACAGCACCACTCCTCTGTGCCAAGCTGTCCTCAGAGCTGAAGTGTGTCACCTGCAGGATACTTATCTCTTCCAGAAGCACCATGGTGAGACTTATTCTTAGCCTGAAGCCCAGCGGTAACACTTATCAAGAGTATTACACCCCTCGGGGCTCTTGTGACTAAGGAAAATCAAAATAACATATTACCAGGCGGAGAAAAGAAATGTCATCCTCATATCGGACCTCAATAGTGGCTTATCCTTAAAAAACACTTTTTTTTTAAATGTTTACTACCTGTCTGCTCTGCTTATTGAATATATGCAGAGAAAGCTTGAGAAACTCAACTGCTTACCTTCTTTCCTTCAAAACAGGTTCGTAAATGTTGAGCTTACAATAACCTGGGAAAGAAACAGCTGTTCTCAACAGGAAGTAAGTTGCCCAGAGGATTTAAACAGGACCAAGATGGCCCATTTGGCCAGTTTCCCAAATATTACTGTTAGCCCTTGGTATCCATTATTTTCTTTTTCTGTATGAATTCTCAGAAAATTAATCACATCCATATCCAAATATAAATATTTAAACACATTCCAAAACCCAGTTAATTTTTGGAGCATCCTACATTTTGGAATAAGGCCCATTTTCTCTTCCTTGTATTAGTGCTGATAACCAAAAATTGATCTACTTCAGTGTTAGAAAACATGGTATGTAATTTCTCTTCCAAATATTACATGGAGTACTAGGATGAATTATCCATTAGGCCTTCATATGCTATGATTTCTCATGGATATTACAGTTGTTAATAAATTTCTCAAGAAAAAGGCAAATACACATAAACTACAATAAGAAAATCTCTAAGAGATACAGTTGTAAGGTGAATTATTTCATCATCATCATCATCATTACTAATAAAAGCCTATTGGAAATACATTGGGCTTGATTTTCTGCTAAGCTTTCAGTTGGAGGAACCTCTGCCAAGGCAGTAATTCATCAACAGTAGAGAGAATGAGAGGGCAGAAATTGATTACCTGCCTTGGTTAAAATCTGCACCAGGTCATGGAGGCCTCCTAATGTATACAAAGCATTTTGTGATTTATCTTACCACTGTAGGTTTTGTTTTTTAAGTTTTTATTTTGATTGACTTAAGACTTACAGAAAAGTTGCAAAAATACTGCAAAGACAAAAAAGTGTCCATATACTCTTTACCCAGATTCCTCAAAAGTTAACGTTTTACATTTGCTTTATCATCTTTCGTATAAATAGATAGAGATAGATGGTCATGATTGGTTTTTGTACCACTTACTTGAGAATAAGTTATAGACATGATACTCCTTTATCACTCAATGCGTCTGTGCATTTCCTAAAACCAAGGACATTCCCTTCATAACTACAGTACAGTCATCAAAATCAGGAAATTAACTTTGATACAGTTAAATTGGGAAATTAACTTTGATTTACAGATCTCATTCGAATTTTACCAATTGTCTCACAAATATTCTTTGTAGGAAAAGAAAAAGAAATCTGATTGAAGATTCAATCTAGGAACACAAATTGTTTCTTCTCTCTTTAACCACCTTACTCTGGAATCTCCAGTCTGATGACCTTGACACTTTTGAAGGGTCCAGGCCGTTTATTCTGAGGAACATCCATTTGTAGATTCTGATATTTCCTCATGATTAGAGTCACACTATGTGTTTTGGTAAGGAATACCACAGAGTGATGTTTGGCCCTTTCTCAGTGTATTGTATCAGGAGATACGTGATATCTATTTGTCTAATTATAGATAATGTTAACATTGAACACTTAGTAAGGTAGTATCCACTGGGTTTTTCCTCTGTAAATTTTCTATATTTTCCCTTTGTCTTGTGTGGAGTTATGTTGAGACTATGTAATATCCTCTTTCTCATCAAACTTTCAACCAGCAGTTTCTTGCCTGAAACAATTATTACTTTGGAGGTTGCCACATGGTAATTTTCTAATTTCATCATTCTTTCTACATGTATTACTGAATGGAAGAGCTTTCTCCTCCTTGCACATTTATTTATCTATTTATATTAGAGTAAACATGAACTTTTATTTTATTCAATGAATTATAAATCGTTATTATCATTGTTTATTTTGATGCATAAATTGTTCACTTTTGGCTAGTGGGAGTCCTATTGCAAATTTTTGAGGTAAGCAGTAAGGTCATCTGAACTGTGTCTATGATAATTCTGGCAGCACTGTAAATGGTGCTTTAGAAATATAAGGTAAGAGGTGGAGAAAACCATGAGAGATGAGGAGAGAGTTGGGTATAGAAAAGACAGAATGGATTTTACTGTCTCTGAAGAAGCTTAATCAATAGGATTTGGAAACTGGGTATAGAGGTAAAGGAAAAAGAAGTTTTGGTCTGGGTAACTGGGAAGGTAGTGGTGCTACAGGCAGAAGCAGAGGATATAGAAGCATACGGGTTGCAAATGAAGACAAGTTTAGCTTTAGACTTGTTGAGTTCAGATCTCTAAGGATATATCCAGATACGTCATCAAACCCTACATAAAAGACAATTTCAAAAAGGAAGGAGTAGTAATGGAGCCAAATTCTGAGAATGAACAGAATGAAGGATGAGATGAGGTCATAAACTCGACAATTAGAAAGTCAGTGTCTTCTTTAAGAAAACTGTCTCAATAGATCAGCGTAGATAGAAACCAATTTACAGGGGAGTAAGGTGAGGTGGGGAAGTGATAACAGTGAATATAATCTACACTGTTAGAATGTTTGGCAGTGAAAGGAAGATAGAGAGAATGAGTTGGATGAAGCAGGAGCAAGAAGATTTTTCTTAGGATGGAGGACCTAACCACTGCTCTAGTCTAAAGGACATAAAGGGAAACAAGATCAAGAACGCAAGTGTTTACCCTTGGAAAGCAGAAAATCTTATCCTGCCTGGAATATGGGAGAGAATAATGGATGAAATCATAGAGAGTCTTGGAGTGAAGAGGAAAGCTGTTGAGGGAGGCTGATGTTCAAAATAAACAGCCTGATTTTTCTCAGTGTAGTCAGATTGAAGCAGAGAGAAAGGATTAGAGTTTTTTGAGGAGTGGAAATGATGTTGAACAATGGCCACAGGGAGTGAAATATGCCTAAACATAATGTGGCAGCATTATGGTATATATGAAAATCTGATTGTGTATGTACCATGTTAATGATGCTTGAGCATGTTAACACCTCAAATCCTTTATAGATCAGAATAGAGGAACATAAATGAATGGGTATATTCTGAGTGTGTTAGGCTCCTTCAAAAAGCAGATGTCAAGTCAGGATTAGATGTGCAAGAGATTTATTGGGAGGAAATGCCTGTGAAAGATAGACGGGAGCAAGTCCCAAATTTGGGAGAGCCTCAGACTGTGATGCAGGTCTGACCTCTGTGAAGGAGAAAGGGAAGGAAGGAGGATTAGGTAGGAAGAGTCTCAGACTTCAGTGCAGTTGTGAGAAGTTTGGCCACGCCAGTGGGAAATCCTCGAGCCAAAGTCCCTGATAAGGGAGTTTCCCATCTTGCAAGAATGAGCTGGCTTTAATACTCCTGCCACTGTCAGTCATTGGCTGGGAGCAGCCCACAGGAAGCATGGAGCAGGACGATCCACAGGGAAGGCAGCTCAATTTTGCTCTGCATCAGAGGATTTGAGTGTCACGTTTCCTTGGCTGCCAAGTGAGTGTGTGATGAATATGTATTTTGCAAGACCAATTCCCTGAGGGAGAGAAAATCACCTGAAAGAGTTCCCAGCCAAAGCTCCAAAGATGGGCCAAGCTGAAAACCTTAGCCTGGGAAGACTCATAGATCCCCAATCTGTTGTGACATAGAGTTGGAAATGGAACCTAAATGGATGGACTCAGGGGGTGTGGAAGGTAGAACTTCTGGATCAAAGTGAGAGAAGTAGAACCTGGACAATATCCAGGTAAATCACCTTATAGCAACTCTGAGGACCTTTCGTCACCAAATTTGAATAGGCTGGAAGTCAGGAAGGCAGGAAGCCATGCAAAGGTGCCTAAACAGTTGTGCTAATTTAATAGGAGTGAGAGTGGTGTTACATTAGGATGAGAGAATTTAGGGTTCAGTAAAGGTCTTTGCTGCTTCCCTGGAAAGTTTAAGATTAAAAGTCTGTCCTTTTCAAAGTCATTCCAAAGGATTTCCAATAGGGCTGAAATTAGGGTGAGGTGAGTGAGGCAAGATCGTGTAAGCGCAGGGTAGGATCCTGTCTTTATTTAACTTTTTGACACTTTGTTCATCGTGGATCCTTTGCACTAGTCTTTTTTTAATATTGCATTAAAATATTTATGTTGATTACTGAGGTTTTGGCACCTTCTTAAATATTGTACCTGAGGGGAGTGCCCCACTTGCCTTACCCTAGTCCTAGCCCTGTTTCAATTTTGTAATTGATTCTGTCTGTTTTTGATGCTGGACCATCTCATGTGATGGCAAAAGGCATTAAAGGAAGAAAACACTACTGGGGATGCAGGAACTTCGGGGAAGAAACAAGGATCTCATTCTTAATGCTTCCCTGATCAAATTTTGGATGGCTTTGTGCTCTATGTTAATAAGAGAAGCCATTTCCTAACAGGTGAATAAAAAGATTTCCTGGGACATTCAGGACCCAGCTGAGGTTGGATAAATTGAATTTTTAATAACACCAAATAGTATAATTACAGGACTCTTGGTAGAAAGTTAGGGATCAGCAAGGGCTGTGTAGAGAAATGAAGGGAGAGGTAATCGAGGATGTTGGTCACAGCCTCCATCCATCCGTTCCCCTTTGTTCTTCCATATGGCCTCTTGCTCATCCTTGATTTAGGATTAACCTCAAAAAAATTTTTCCTACTTATGTGCCCCTGAAAATTCCAGCCAACGTATATACCAGTGCCTAGAGCATTGCCTGGAACATACTAGGCATTCTAGATGTATTTGTTGAATGAAGGAAAGCAGGTTCACTAAGATTTTTTTTTAAGATTTTAAAATTTTTCCTTTTTCTCCCAAAGCCCCCAGTACACAGTTGTGTATTTTTAGTTGTGGGTCTTTCTAGTTGTGGCATGTGGGAGGCCACCTCAGCATGGCTTGATGAGTGGTGCCATGTCCACGACCAGGATTCAAACTGGCAAAACCCTGGGTCGCTGAAGCAGAGTGGGAGAACTTAACCATTTGGCCACGGGGCCGGCCCCTCACTGAGATTTTATATGAGATATCAAAGGTCATCTTGGAGGCCAAACAAGAAAACCAAGGAGTCAAAACTTTTTTCTCTTGGCTATCCAAGATAAAATAAATCATCAGGTCATCTTCATTAACTTATCACCTCTAGTATGTACCCAAGTGTCCTGTTGCTTGTATTATAGATAATACCTATTAGATGTCTCTACTTTGAAAGTTGCTGTATTAGTCTGGATTCTCCAGAGAAATAGAACCGATAGGAGATATGTAGGTAGATAGATAGGTAGGTATGTAGGTATGTAGGTAGATAAAAGAGCTTTGCTATAGGAATTGGCTCATGTGATTACGGAGACTTAGAAATCCAAGATCTACAGTCAGCAATCTGGAGACACAGGAGAGCCAATGGTGTAAGTTCCAGTCTGAGTCCAAAGGCAGGAGAAGACTGATGTTCCAGCCTGAAGACAGTCAGGCAGAGAGAGAGTTCTTTCTTACTCAGTTTTTCATTCTATTTTTGCTTTCAACAGATTGAATGAGGCCCATTCACGTTGGGGAGGCAATCTGCGTTACTCTGTCTACTGATTCAGATGTTACTCTCATCCAGAAACACTCTCACAGAAACACCCAGAAATGTCTTACCAAGTATCTGGGCACTCCACGGCCCATTCAAGCTGACACATAAAATGAACCATCACAGTTGCTAATTGAAAACCTAAGAACATAAATTTCTGTGAACAAAATATTTAAATAAATGGCACTTCCTTAGACGATTCCTGTGAAGATAATGTCCTCTTGGGTGGCTTCAACACAGATGGAAATAAAAATTAGATTTGGCTAATTTCTAAGTTTTCAGAATTGTAATGTTGCCTAAATGAGACCAATAGTAAAGGCAAGATTGAAAAAGAGAGCATTTCCATTTTCAAAAGAAGTGTTCATAATGCATGCAAAAGACAAAGAGTTCAGCGACAGGCAGCAACCTCTTGGATCAGGAGAACAATCTCAGTTCTGATGATGTGTCATCATCCTTCAAGGTATGAGCAAGAGGGCAGAGCCAAGAGACTTCCATTCCATAAGCTATATCATTTTAGAATAAATTCAATTATTGTTCTAACTCAGCATTGGACTTATAAATTTATTGCTCTGAACCCAGTTGTTCTGTTGTGCAATTTTTATGTGCTCAACAACTTTTGAGTAGTAAACAAGTAGGAACTATCGAACTGCTTCCCTCTGGCTTTGTCCAAGCTCTGTGTGGGTCCAAGACAGTCCCCCTGATCACTTCCCAGGTGTTGGATTTTTATGTTTTTAACAAGTGGGTACAAAACTCATTTGAAACTCTTCATTTGGAAAAACATTGAATCTTCATTTAGAAAATTCCGTGTTCAAGTTTTTCAAGTAGGCAGTTATAAGATTTTTTAATAGGAGACACAGTTAAGTCATTTTTGGTTATAAAGATAATACTATAACAAGGGCATCATTTCTTCCTATCTGTTTTCAAAATGTTCTCTCTTTGCAAACGGAGTTCTTTTCTCACTCTTTTTTTTCAAACATGACCTTTTCTTTGGCACAGATGAATTAAAAAAATTTTTTTAAGTAAATGCTACAGTCAGGTATGATTAAATGTAGTTATTTTAACCTCTTAAAGTGGCCCAATAAAGCTTATGCTATGAGTAAAATGTTTATCTCCACCATTTTCTTTTCACTTACTTGGGGTTACTGTATTGTTTCTATCTTTGATCTGAGGTTTCATTGCAGGAATATGTTTGAGGCCACTTGTCCATTTTATGAAGACTAGTTCAAGCTAGATGATACAATCTAGAAATCCATTCTTTTAGGCACATGTAAACTGAACTCTGCACATGCTGGAAACAGTGTAAACACCAAGTTGTCACGTCCCTGTACACCCAAATAACCTTACCTTCTCCTCAAGATACATCCTGTACCAGACCTGACATGTGACCTTCTGAAGGCAGATGAAATTAGAGTGCCAGAGCCAATCTCCATATTAAATAGTATCACTTGTTGTTTTCATCTTCCCCCAGGGAACGCAGCTTTGTCGTGGAGTCATTTGTGGATCCATTCTAGGGAGGCCAAGGAAATTCCAGCTATGAATCAGTGCAGAAACATTTACGTCCTTCAGATTCTTCAGAGTGAAGCATTGTCAAGACAAACAAACCTTCCTCTTCTTAATATTGAAATACTCTCATGACAGAGCTTTGATTCATTGTTTTGCCAGTAGAGCCTCAGTCTCCTTATTCTGCCTTACCCTAAGCTCTTCCCCTATTTAGGAGTGGGTGGTAGGGAATAAGGACTCAAGGAGAAGGGAAAAGAAAATCCTGTCCTACCATCTTCTCAGGGTCTAGCATTTAGCATGTGCTCCACATTAAGTTGTCGTAGTGATGCACTATTGATCTTTTCTGTGATTTCATGGGATATTAGGTCCCACTTAGTCTATGGAACACACAGAACCAAACTTAGCCTGTGAGCTCCCCTAGTGCTGGCGTTCCTTGATTCTATGAGTCTGCGTCTTTGGTGAAAGCCGCCTCCACTGGTCGGCAGTGCTGTTCCTGGGTGATGTGCACAAGTCCGAGGCCCACTCGCCCCCATGTCTCACTCCATCTTTGGTGGCGTACCGTGAGAGCTTCAAAAGATGAACCTGAAAGTGGATATTCATGAGAATTAGAAACAAATCACCGCAGGGAACTAACAACATAAAAATACTTCAAACTGTGAGGAATTGAAGCAACAGTTCCTGTTGTGATGTACACCATGGACACAGCATGTGAACAGCTATGAAAAAAACACTGGAGGAAAAAGTATGTCTATGAAAAACAACTTGAAAAACCACAGAGAGCTCCAATGCCTCATGTGTAGAGAGTAACTACCACAGACAAGTCTCTGGGGTCAAGAGAGTGAATCTGTGGCGTAAGGTTAAAGTTTGAATCCCGAAGTAAGTTTTGCCAGGCCTTGCCCCACTTCACAGTGCCCAGAAATTCCTCTCAGTACAACCAAAGGTCGTCCTGCTTCTGTCAACCCCCAAGAACTATATGGACAGAGTTACCACGTCCATTCCAAAATCATTCAATTACATAAAACGGGGTGAGGAAGAGAAGTAATCCAGATTCAGTCCTCAATCTAAAATAAGATATTTACTTCTAGACTAGTGTTTTAGCAAAACTCAAAGTAACTTGTGACTTTTTACACATATGAGTGATTAATCATATTACATCACCACCATATTGGTTTTCAAATGTAAACCTACCCCGGTATCTCAGGGCAAGATTACTCTGACTTGACCAAAGAGTGAAAATAAAAGTATAAGCCTATAATCATCATTTAATATTCTGTATGCCAAAAAGGGATTATTTTACACAAGGATCACGTTCTTCTGGGGGGAAAAAGGCATTTAAAAAGAAATCATATTAGGTAAATCTCTCTGACAGTGACCCACAACTCCCTTTTGATAATGAAGGAATAACTTTTCCTAATTGGGTAGCTAATGAGAAGTTTATTACACTCAATCTGTTTTGTAATCATGATCTCGAGATTGTAAAGTCCTGGAAGGCAGTGACTGCACATGTTGTTCATTGACTTAAAGACCTTCTCCAGCTGATACAGTATTAAGTAAGCAGAGAATTTTTATGTCACTTAGGAGGCTTTCAGCTGGAATTAATAGAAAACATTTCAACTTGCTCAAGCAATAGAGATGTGTGTGTGTACTCTCATAGCAAGCAGTCCAGAGTTAGAGGAAGTTATCAAGAGGCTTGATCACATCACCAAAGACCCAGTTCTTCCCATTCTACTGTCCGCAGAACGTCAGCTTTTGCTTGGAGGCCAGCTCCCCTCGTGGTTGTAAGATGGCTACCAAGTGCCAAGCATTCTGTGCAGATACGTTAAAGTCTGATAGATAAGGTGGCCATCTCTTCCCATGCATCTCTTCCTAAGAGAAGGAAACATGTTGCAGGAGCCTCCTGAGTTCTTTTTCTTCAGGAACGGGGTCACATGACTACTATTAAGCCAGTCACTGGCAAGGCAAATATAACCAATGGTTAATTTAGACCAATCAGGATTTCATTCTGAGATTTATGAAGGAAAGATGGACAACTAAATCAGTTAAGAATAGGTTTTGCAAATCAAAACTACACTAAGATACCACCTTACGCCTGTTAGAATGGCTATAATCACCAAGACTAAAAACAACAAATGTTGGAGAGGGTGTGGAGAAAAGGGAACCCTCATACTCTGCTGGCGGGAATGCAAATTGGTGCAGCCACTATGGAAAACAGTATGGAGATTCCTCAAAAAACTAAAAATAGAACTACCATATGACCCAGCTAGCCCACTACTGGGTATCTACCCAAACAACCTAAAATCAAAAATCCAAAATAGCATATGCACCCCCTATGTTCATTGCAGCACTATTCACGATAGCCAAGACATGGAAACAATCCAAGTGCCCATCAACTGATGATTGCCTAAAGAAGATGTGGTGTATATATATACAATGGAATACTACTCAGCCATAAAAAAGACAAATTCATCCCATTTGCAACAACTTGGAAGGACTTGGAGGGAATTATGCTAAGTGAAATAAGCCAGACTGAGAAAGACAAACATCAGATGATTTCACTCATATGTGGAACATAAACAAACACATGGACAAAGAAAACAGTTCAGTGGTTACCAGGGGAAGGGAGGTGGGGGGTTGGCACAGGGGGTGAAGGGGAGCACTTATGTGGTGACAGTCAAGAAATAATGTACAACTGAAATCTCACATTGATGTAAACTATTATGAACTCGATTAAAAAAAAAAGAAGAAGAGGGGCCGACCCTGTGGCCGAGTGGTTAAGTTCGCACACTCCGCTTCGGTGGTCCAGGGTTTTGCTGCTTTGGATCCTGGGCACAGACATGGCACTGCTCATCAGGCCACATTGAGGTGGCATCCCACGTGCTACAACAAGAAGGACCCACAATTAGAATATACAACTATGTACTGAGTAGAAAAAGCAGAAAGAAAAAAAAAAGAAGATTGGCAACTGTTGTTAGCTCAGGTGCCAAAAAAGAATAGATTTGATTGTGAATAGCAGAGATCCAAAATAATCGAGGCTTAAATAAGAAAGAAAATCACCCACACAAAAATTCAGAGGTAAGCAGTTCTGGGCTATCTACAAGTTATCTACTGCCACCCAATGTCTTAAAACAATAAACATTTATTTAGCTTATGACTATGAGCATCAGCGGAGCATCTTCACTTTGGGCTTGCTTCAGCTGGACTTACTTGTACGTCTGCTGTCAGTGGGTGAGTCAGCCACAGGTCAGATTTACTGGTGGTGGATGGGTTTCCTGATATGTCTCAGACCACAACCGGGACAAGTAAGATCTGTTCCACATTGTCTGTCAACCGGAAGTAGACTAATCCAGGCTTGTTTCCACCACAGAGGCAAGGGTCCAGGAGAGTAAGCAGAAATATGCAAAGCTTCCTAGTACTGCATAACAAACCGCCTCAAAACTTAATGGTCTAAAACAACCGTTTACTTAGTTTATGAGGCTGCATGTGGCAATTTAGGCTGGTCTCACCTGGGCTCCTTCCTCTGTTTACATGCAGCTGTGTTATGGCTAGGTAACTCTGCTTCTAGAGTTTGGCAGGCTGTCAGCTGGGACCCCTCAATTCTCCTCCACATAGTCTCTCATCCTCCAGCAAGCTAGCCAGAGCTTGTGCTCGTGGTGAAAGCAGGAGTCCAAGATGGAAAGTAGAAGTATGCATGGGTCTTTGAGATCTAAGCATGAAACTGGCACATGGTCACTTCTGCTGCATTCTATTGACAAGAGCAAGTCACAAGGCAGCCCAGATGCAAGGTGTGAGAAAATACACTCCACCTCTTGATGAGCTGCAAAATCACACTGCAAGAATCATGGATTCAGGGAGGGGAATAGTTGGGGCCATTTTTGCAAGCCAATCTATCACAGCAGTGGCCCTGCTCCTTTCACCTCGCCTCTCTGCTATTTATAGAGTGTGACCCGTATCCTCCTCACCCAAGATAGCAGCCACTGCCTCCACATTCCAGGCTGCAGACTGAAAAAAGGAATAAAGAAGATAGGGTGAACGGCATGCTAGATGTCCTTTAAATGCTCAGAAGCTGCTAAATGACTCTTTGTTTACATCCAACTGGCCAGAACTTAATCATATGTCCACACGAGGGAGATGCAGTCTTCACTCTGGGTGGCCAAGGCACTGATAAATTCTATTCATATGGAAGAAGACAGCAGACAACCGTGAGTCTGCCACAATATCCAAAATATATCAATCAAGGAAGGGAAAGGGGTTAGATGTAGGTAGCCCAACCAACAGTATCTGATATAGTTTCCCATAAATCATTTCAATTTATAAAAATCCCTTCAATCCAAGGTTTGTTTTGTTGTTTTTTAACAAACTATTACCACGATTAGAAAAAGAAATCCACATTAATTTTATGACTTCCATTTTCCTTTTTCTCCAGAGGTGGGAGCTGCTTTGCACTATGCCAGGCACAATGAAGAATCCCTTTCTACTCTGTTCCCAGCTCAGCTTGCCCCTGGATGGATTACAGAATGTCCCAGACATCATTTGTAGCCCACCTTGGAGAAGAGTTTTGTTACATTACTTCTAAACCAGTGTGATAAAACTCTGGTCAAGAAATCATATAGTCAGAATCGCTTCTTGGGTTCGCTTATTCTTCCTAATTGTTGAATCAGACTACATCTTTTGGGGATTGAGAGAAGCTCTGAAATTAGATGATGTACTTCTCATGGTTTTTCATTGCATCAGAAATCAACTCCAATTAATTTAAACAGTAGAAGGGAATCGTTGAACGGTGTAAGAGGTGCTCAGAGAGTTGATGAGAAGGCTGGAAAACAAGGGCGGGACAGATCCCAGTGATAAGGTGATAAGGCAAAGCCAGGATCAGCCTCAGTCGTTCAGTCCTGGCTGCTTGGGACTTCGCCTCTGGCACTCTTACCTCTGGTCACTTTCTATCCATGACACTGGCTTCTAGACTCTACTGCAGCCACCTGAAATTCTCTTACTGACTCTCTGCCTTCAAGTCAGTTCTTTAAGATCCAAAGTTCCAGGCAGAAGCATCTAAGTGGCCTCTTTTAGGTCAGATGTCCATGCTCCAGCTGCCAGGGCAGTGAAGAGAGAAAGACCTGCCCCTCCTACAGCTTTTGTAAAAAGAAATTAGGCTGTTTCCCACCCACGTTTGGATTCCTCTCAAACATGAATGATGTTAGGAAGCTGGTCAGCCAAAACAGAAAATACCCACTACAGAGGCCGTAGTGGGCGCTACGGAGGAACAGGGGCACTTCGCCCAGTTGTCTAGAACGTTGGGATGAGGGAGTGGAGAAGCATGGAGCCAACGTGGGGTGGGGAAAATGAAATTTATTCTGCGTGTATTTGAATATATACTGATTATCAGAATACCATGGGGAATACATGAATCAGCTCAAATGATTTAAAATTTTTATCTTTCAATATTGGAAATAAACCTTCAGTTAAATGAACAATGTGAACATAATGTGTATTCTCATGGAATACAGCTTCTTTGCATTTGGAAATCTTATTATGTTAAGGTTGGGTGGGAGAAATTTCAAATTGAGGGACACTCCGCAATTGAAAACATTAAGCATGAAGTTAAAATGGAAATTTTCAGACATATAAGATCTCAAAAAATCTTCACTTTTTATACCCCTTTCATGAAACTACTAGGGCATGTACTACACCAAACAAGGAAATAAACCAAGAAAGAGAAAGGCACAGGAACCAGGAAACAATGTATCCAGTGTAAGAGAGGACTGTGAGGAATTCCTAGGACAAATGTCAGAGATGAGCCCAGGACATAGCTGAGCTCCCAGTGGCTAGGAGGATGGACGTCTCCAGGAGTGAGGACTCTAAAAAATGGGAAATATATATACATATGCATATATATATATATATATATATGGAGATATTTGGGGGATAAATCAGTGATAGATACGTAAACAACAAAGCAAGTGAAAAATGAGTTATCAACTCCAGGTAAGATATAAAATAATACAAGAAATGAAATGTAATCGTAGTCTACTATATAGTTCAAAAATAAGTAACACATTTATAATAATGCAAACACTGAATATTGATCTAATAAGAAATTGTGATAAAACTAGATTCTGGAATTTGCTTCAAAATGGTATGAGATGGTGGGGGAAGTGGGTGGGGTGTGGATAGGGCAGGACTAGCCATAGGTTAATGGTTCTTGGGCTTGGGTGATGGGCACATGAGGGTTCATAATATAATATCCTTTTTGTAGGTATGTTCAAAATTCTCCATAATAAAATGGTATCACCTTTTTAAAATGGTGATATAACTATATTAGAAGGATGTGGGGAGAAGAAGGGATGGGGGCAGAGATATAAGAGAACTAATCTTCATCTTCCACGATAGGAAGCTCACAGATAACGTCTAAAACTAAAAACTCAGGTAATAGCTGAATATGTATATTACTTAGAAATGTGAACATAAGCACCAGATAGTATAGCTAAGAGATGAAATTGGCTGCCCTGGGGAGAAGGAATCCAGGATGAGGAGAGTGCGTCTGCTATTGTCCAACTTGATTTTTAAAGCCATGTCTATAAATCTTTGGAAATAAAAATTAGGGGCCGGCCCGGTGGCACAGCGGTTAAGTTCTAACGTTCTGCCTTGGTGGCCAGGGGTTCCCAGTTCAGATCCCAGGTGCGGACCTATGCACCACTTGTCAAGCCATGCTGTGGCAGGCATCCCACATATAAAGTAGAGGAAGATGGGCTAATCTTCCTCAAAAATAAATAAATAAATAAAAATTAAATTATTAAAGTAAAATAATGTTTTTTTTCTTGAGGAAGATTAGCCTTGAGCTAACATCTGCCGCCAATCCTCCTCTTTTTGCTGAGGAAGACTGGTCCTGAGCTAACATCCTTTCCCATCTTCCTCTACTTTATATGTGGGACACCTGTCACAGTATGGCTTGACAAGCAGTGCATAGGTCTGCACCCGGGATCCAAACTGGGAACCCTGGGCGGCTGAAGCAGAACATGCGAACTTAACCGCTGCACCACCAGGCCGGCCCCAAAATAACTTTTTAAAATAAAGAGAAAGAAAGCAGTGAAACTAGTCTGAAGAAGTTATACTTGCTGTGCACCATTGGAGAATCCTTTCTGGGCTGAATAACCAGGCCTCCTGGAGGGGGTGGAGGGCAAGGATGAAATCAGGCCATGCGCTCGACTCAGCCTGTAGGTGAGCTTCCCCACCGCTGCCCGCAGTGTCCATTAAGGTTAACAAGAAGAAAGGCAATTAGGTAATTACAAATATGTCCTTGGCGTGCCAATTATCTAATGTCTCATACTGGCCAGCTACTTGTGAGCTAAATTTGTAGCTTTGAAAAGATGAGACCCACTAACTCCTGAGGCCCTCTGGACACTTTTTCTCCAGACTAGGAGAAAGTTCGCAGTGGCGCTGCCATCCTTTCAACACATCTTTGGACTTTAGCCTGTCCTTTTCCTTGTGGCCTCCACTGGCAGATAATTTTAGGTTGAGGTGATGTGAAATAAATTTCATAACTGAGAAGGCATACGTCTTCATCAGTTAGAAGAGATCTCAGCCTTAACACAGAAGCAGGGGCCTCTAACATGCCTGCCAAATCAGGTGTTAATCATTTGGTTGTTGGACTGTGGGGAGATCCTGAGAGTTCCAGGGGAGTCCCAGGCAAGGGTAGAGGGCATGCAGGCAGCTTGGGACATTAGCTACTTACTGACTTTTACCCACAAACTTCAATATTTTTAACAATCCTTCACTGTACTAGTACAAACCAGCCAACTGTCAGCACTATATCAGGATTCTCAGCACTTAGCAGCCAGGCAAAGATGGGAATAGCCATACTTGGTGCGGGTCTGAATCACCTAAAGTTTGGATCCGCTTGAGACCAGCACCACAGATTTTAGCACGTTTACCAGGACTTAGCCTGGGAGACAGGGATAGCGAGTACTCTTTGCTTAACAACGTAACACTGGTGTTCACTCATCTGTTGAATGGTACACTATCTTTTTTATTTTCCCTTGTTTGCCATTTTTCTCCATTCTGCTACCTCCTTAATGCCTACCTTACACCTATGACCCGTTATCCAGGTGTGTTTGGTCGTTCACTGCTGAATCCCCATTGCCTAGAACAGTTCCAGGCTTGTAGGAGGCACTCAGTGAATGAGTCACTATGGCTTCTAGGAAGGAGGAGAGGCATCTTCTGCAGAGAAAAGATGTGAAGGGAGATCATTGGAATTCCGATGCTACCTTGAGGGAGGGCACTCATGTATGGAAATTGAGTTCAGAGGACAGCACCCTGGGGGTCCCATTCTCTTTTCAAATGGCAAGACTGCAAATCAAAGAGAATCTTAGACAGCCAGGTATGTTAAGGAAGGGCTGTGGGTGATTGCTCCTTTTGCATTCTCCTCAGTCCTATCTACCAACATCAGTCAGCCATTTTGGCAGAGGAAGGAAATTGCTCTGCTCTTAGATAAATCCCACTGCCTTCTTCTCATCCCTAACTGCTCCCTCAGCTCAGCCCAATCTGAATGAGAACCTCTCCCCTACAACCCAAACGTGCACTTCTCTTACTCCATCCTCTTAAAATGCACTTGTCCTTGGAGTAGCAACTTACTGCATCATGTGTTGGTTTAATGCCCTTATTCTGCTCTCTCTATGTCCACATCCAACTGTCTTAGATTCTAAATTCCAGGAAAGCAGGGAATTAGTCTATGTAACTGTCACAATAAACAGTCATGCAAAGTACTGGGTACAATTAGGCACTTCGCAGATTTTTTCAAAAATAATAGTGGTGAGGGGCTCTGAAATGTGAAGCATAAAGTCATAATAATAATCGCTTCTACAGACTGGGATTCTTAATCTGGGGTTCATAAACTCGGGTGGGAAAAAAATTACGTCTTTTTTTATACTCTGACTGAAATTTACTAATTCCTTCTATCAATGCAGGCAGGATGCCACAGAAGTATCAACTGTATATGTGACTTTGTTTCCAATAGAAATCACGGATACTTTCATATCATATTACATTTGCTGTAGATAGCTCAAAATAATGTGTACTCATTACTACTTCAAAATTACAGTAGAATGTATATTTTACCGTAATAAAAAAAATCACAGTAGTTATTTGACCTGCCACTAAATCTTGCTATTTGATGTGCTGATAAAGAAGCATGTATTTATAATTTTATTTTTTTAAATATATTTGATTGCTATGTTTAATATAATTTATTTCCTTTGAAATTCTAGGTATTTTATGCTATGTTTTTCAAAACATATTCTGAGCAGCAGTTTACAAACTCAGACTGTCAGAGGACCCATGGCACATACACAAAAAGGTGAGGATCCCCTGCTCTGTGCAAAGCACTGTATGTAATTCTTTAATCATTACAATAACTCTGTGGGTTAGGTATTGTCACTCACCATCGTACAGACCGTGATGCCAAGCCCTAGAGAGATTAGTAACGTGTCCAAAGTCACGAGGCTGACAGAAGGCAAAGTAAGGATTAGTCAGTCTGACTCCAAAGCCTGTGCCTTAACTACACAATACAGCACATCTTCTGGGTGTTGTGAGGGTTGTGTGCAAATTAATATTTTATGCACTGTCATAGAGTTCATTTCTGATAAAATGAGAGTTTGAAAATACTTTTAGCATTAGTATCAAAAGTGATTCTAGTTATTACTAGTTGTTACTAAGACTTAAAAATGACACTTTCTGATGACAGAAGTCATATAGGGTTAAAGTAGTAGAACAAAGGGGGATCACAGAATCTCCTCTTCTGATAGCTAATGAAATGAATAAAAAATTAGTCTAAGAGCCAGGCAGCAAATATTCATCACCAGTGATGCAACAGATATCGTCCTAGGTTCTGGGGCTGCAGCAGTGACACAAAACGCAGTCTGTGCTCTCATTTCATACCAGCCCCAAATTCACCCAGCAGCAAGCAAACACAGAGAGGGAAATAGCCTTCTGGAACACATTGGCTTTCCAGGAAAGAAGATCCCGATATGATGAGGCACAGTCAGATTCCAAACCCTGTCCCCACGCCCCAGGAGTAATGCTAAGCACAGAGGATGGGAGGCTGAGTCAGAGGTCTAGTAAGTCCAAGAAAAGACCTCATGAGTTTAGCCCCAACACACCACTGCCACCATTGGACCCCTGCAGAGGCCAGAACTGGTGCCACGGCTTGCCATTTTCCGGAGCACTAAAAAGGTCTGAATTGGGGGATTTGCTGCTTCATTCATTGGACAAATAATTTTAAAACAGACCTGAATGATAAAAAGAAGCCATTCATTCTGGATCAGAGAGCAGAGGTTTTGGCCTGAGAAAACAGGGCTACAAGAACAAGTCTGGAGGGTGTGCTGTTAGTTTTATGTGTCAGCTTGGCTAGGTGGTAGTACCAGTTATTTAATCACTGACTGGTCTAGGTGTTGCTGTGAAGGTATTTGGTAGATGTGATTAACATCTGCAATCACTTGACTTAAATACAGTTTACCCTGGGTAATGTGGGTGGGCCTCATCCAATCAGTTGTAAGGCCTTCAGAACAAAAGCAGGTTTCCCAGAGAAGGAGAGATTCTGACCCAAGACTACAGCATTAACTCCTGCTTGAGTTTCCAGCCTCTGGAATTCAACCCTATGGATTTCAGACTTGTCAGCTCCACAATTGCATGAGCCAATTCCTTAAAACGTATATGGACTAACAGAGAGAGAGAGCCCTTTACATATATAAATATACATACCCACACACTCCATTTCAGCATCTGCTTCTGAAGAACCCAGCCTGCAACACCTGCTGCCAAGATCTATCATATTGATTCTGTTTCTCTGGAGAATGCTGACTGATAGGGAGTTTGAGTAACGGAAAGAAGGCCAGTGTTAGGGAGCACAATGAAAGTGGAGTAGGGGGATGGATTGGTGGGAGGTTGATATGCAATGAGGACAGAGATAGGGAGTGGCCAGATTACCTTAGGCCTAGTAGACTCCCCCCACACACACACAAATCCACAAAAGAGATGACAAGCAAGAGGATAAATGAACAAAGAAATAGAACTTTTTTAAATCTGAAAATTAAATTAGGTTTCTTGCCTATCAGCTTGGCAAATATTCTAAAGATTGACCCCCCATTTTGTCAGTGAGGCTGTGTGAAAACAAGCACTCTCAAATGTCTCTGCGGGTAGGGTAAAGGGGAATAACCCCTATGGAGGGGATCTGATAATGTCTAACAAAACTCCATATGCATTAATCACTTGATCAAGGATTCCCAGTTTAAGGAATTTACCCTGAAGATGTACCTCCATGAATATGAAAAACACGAAAGGTATTCTTTGCAGCATTTTTTGTAATAGTAAAATATTGGAAGCAACCTAAATGCTATTCATGGGAGATTGGTTAGTAATCTCTAGTACACGCACACAGTAGAATTCTACGCAGTTACTTAAAAAAAAGATTTCTATGTACTGATATGGAATGATTTCTAAGATATTTTGTTAAGTGAGAAGCAAGGAGTAAATGAATATAGATAGTACGCCAATTCTTAAATAAGAAGGAAAGGGAAATAAGAATGTGTGTGTATTTACTTATTTTTGCAAAAAAAAAGCCAGGACTAAGGAAGTGGTTTCTGTGAGATAATAGAAAATATGTATCTTGGTCTCTGCCCCAGTTCCTGGCACAGGGCTCCTGAAACCCTTGTATTTCCTGGGTGATAAGAGTGTCTTTTGTTCTAATGAGGTGACTCTGGATGGGCTCCTGGATGGTTCCCGGATGGGGGCTGGTCACCAGAAAGACCAAGCCAGGATTAGAAGCTTAGAATTTTCAGCCCCATCCCCATTCTTGAGGCGGGAGAAGGGCTGAAGTTAATGATTAATCATGTCTACGTGATGAAGCCTCCACAAAATCCCACAAGTTCAGAGAGCTTCCAGGTTGGTGAACACGTGGAGGTGCTGGGAGGGTGGTGTGCCTGGAGGGGGCATGGAAGCTCTGCATCCCTTCCCGCATACCTTGACCCAGATTCTCTTCCATCTGGATGTTCATCTGTATCCTTTATCATATCCTTTTATAATTAACCAGTAAACATACATAAAATGTTTCTCTGAATTCTGTGAGCCAATCTAGCAGGTTAATCAAACCCAAGGAGGGGGTTATGGGAACTCTGATTTGTAGCCAGTTGGTCAGAAGTACAGATGACAACCTGGACTTGCGATTGGCATCTGAAGTTGGGGGGCAATCTTGTGGGACTGAGCCCTTGTGAAATCTGATGCCACCTCTAGATAGATAGTGTCAGATTTTAGTTGAATGGTAGGACACCCAGCTGGTGTCACAGAGAATTGCTTGGTGTGGGGTAAAACCGCCACTATTTGGTGACAAGAATTGTCAGCAGTGAAATGTCCTGTGTGAGTAGTAAAGGAGAGACACAGGGAAGAGAAACACAGTAGGGAAGAACTGGATTTTTCCCTACATGAGAAGGAAAAAAATCTGAGTTTTTCCACGAAACAGTTTCCTGTGGAGTGGAAGGGATCAAGATGGGAATGAGGCTTCCTTGAGTATAGCTTTTTACATGGTTTTCACTTTTAAACTATGTAAATATTTTAAATAATCCCAAACATAAAATTAAAACAATGCGGTAGATACTGAAATGTGCCACCCAGATCCTCTGTAAGGGAGCCTGGGTTACCTGGCTGTGGGGAGTGCAGACAGCAGACAGCCTCCAGCTGCCAGCTCCTTCAGGGTCTGCCACAACTGCAAAAGAACTGCCTGATGCAAAGTCACACCCTTCCTGGGGCAAGCACATCCTGTGACTGCACGAGGCGGAGACATAAAGGCCCATGCTGGACAACTCTGCCAGCCAGCGTTGCAGAGCTCCCCACCAGGTTGGCTAAGGCTTTGCTAGGCCTGCATCAAGTTCATCTTCTCCCTTTTCCTAAATCCTGTTTCCGTTCCCTTGTCTTCACAGGCATCACTCTCTAATAAACACCTTGCAGCTAACTCCATCTCAGCGTCTGTTTCTGCAGAACCCAGCCTGCAGTAGTGGCCGCCAAGAGCTGGATTACTCACCACCTGGCTGGTAATGAGGACCCCTTCACTGGTGGCAGGTGGAGCACAGCAGCCCCTAGCACAAGACGGTGGTCCAATTGTTCGCTGGTGATGAGCTGGAAGAGGGTACCAGGGAAAGGAAATGCACTAACGGGTACTCTGTGTCTCCTGTCTGAGAAGCACGGAGGAAATGGTAGCTCTACGGATGACAGAGTGGGTGGTATTGTCAAGCTTCACTGATGCCCTGCAGATAAATAGTGAAGAGCTGAGGGCCCGTTAACAGACAATTAAAAAGGTTTCTGGAAGCCAAAAGGCCTCTTTGTTTACACACAAATAAACTCATCTCCTTTAGCCAGAGAGCAGAGAAAGTTGGGGATCAAGTTCAAATAGTCTGAGTGGCTGAATTTCGAAGAAAGTTAATGTCCAACCATGGTTGGTTATGCTAAGGTTAGGACTCTGGTGGAGAAAATCTGGGCATTTGACTCTAGGCTGGAGACATCTTCTGAAGATTTTGACTCCCCAGATGCCCCTGAACCTTCTGAGCCTGTAGCAATGTCCCATCCCTCCCTATTAAAATCTAGCCCCCCAGCCATGCTGGGAAGATGATCACAGACACCTCTTCTCCATAAAGCCATGAAGTACTCCCTCAGAATCTGCCCCCACCTCCCCTTCTAGCCTGTAGACCTATAATTAGGGTTGAATCATAAAATAACACATCTATGAATGGGCTGGGCCTGGTAAGGGAGGAAAGGAAACATATCCCAAAGGGGCTGCAAGACCATGCTAGCAGGTATTGGGAGCGTGGAGAACATGCATTGATTGGATTCTGAGGGTGCTGATCAAGGGAAGAGTTTACCGACTTGGGAACACTCTACCAAGGTACAGTATTTCATAGTCTTACAAGGACCCCAGGAGAGGGTGTGAACTTTCTCCTAAAACACTCCTAGAGGCATAGAAAAAACCTGCCCACATAATGCCCACATCATGGCCCACGCTGAGCAAAACTGAAATACCAGAGTTGCTGTGGTAGATGGTAGAAGAAGGATTAAAAAGCTCAGGGAAGTGAGCAGGCTTATGTGGATATACTGTGATGATGAGAGTACTCAGTAGATGACTATGTTCCTCAGGGAGGCCATATCACTTAAAATACAATTCTACTTACAATTGCCTGGCATGGATGAGTGCACTTTTTTTAAATGTATGTAATACTTTTGACACCGGCAAATAAGAAGCTATGAAAATAAGGTTGATAAACCAGTAAAGAAGTCTTTCCTTAAATGGTCACAATCTGCCAAGAGCTGATAAAGAAAAGGATCCTGTGGGGACAATGACAAGAAACTTATAGCCATCAACCTTATGCCAGCATGAGCGAGAAAACAAATAAAATTCCAGACAATTCAGAACAAATACTAAAAATCAGAAAGGATTCTCAAACCTCCTTTCAACCTCACTTTTGAAAGACAACTAAGAAGCACAAAGGACATTGGGCAATTCCACACTAATTATTACATTGTGCCTTTTCTTTTGTCTTTCTTCTCTTGAACTTAAATTTGTCTTCAGTAGTTTTCTCTATGGAGCATATCATTTCATCTCCAACATAAAATGTTCTAGAAGAGACTGAAGCAGAGCACGGGTAAGTTAATTATTTAAATTGTGTGTTAATTATGATGAATTATTTTAGAGTAATGAAGTAGTGCTTAGTAGATTTCTGTTGTGTCTTTATATACTCTGTTCCAAAGGGTTTTGAAGCTGTAAAATGTTATTGGAAAAGGATACTGTCAGATGAAGTTAAAATAAGTAATCATACCTTCATCGATCTATAGATTTTGCAATATGGCTAATTATTCCTTACATGATAGCAAAATATTTTTTCACATTTTATTTCATAAAAGGCATGTCTCAGATTTCTAAAGTTTTAAATGTAGACATTAAAATGGGTTACATGACAAATTTTGATGCTACTTCTGACACAGAGTAGTTAAAATTAATGAGAGCAGATGATGGATTAATTGAAGTTTAATCCACAGGGAGGCTCAGAGGACTTGCCATTTACCAAGGCTGTGAGAATGTGCTGGTGAGAGGGGCATGAGCGTCATTAAAAATTTTAAGGAGAGATCCTCCTGTATCAGTCAGGGCTGATGGAGGAGAGGCTGTTAGAAAACTTGTCTCACTGATAGAAATGAGGATGATAAGACCTCAAAATAATAGAAGTCAGGAGATGGCACTTAAGAGCCAGAAGCCAGGGGATAGCAATTATTGTAATGACCAGAAAGAGTGGACACCAAGGGGGTCTGACACAAAAAAAGTTTCAGAGATTATTAATATTATACAGCATCCCCCGGGATAAAGTAGCTGGGTAGCTAACATGGGAACTATTTAGCTTATACCAGCAGAAGCCATGAATGATAGACGACCAAGAGGGTGAGTGGTATGATTCTTTGCCCAGTTCTGCACCCAAGCCAGCTTTCAGATGCCAAACTCATTGACTAATGAGGTGGCTGGGATCCTGGGTGGAAGGACCTTGCAACATCATGGCAAGCAAACATGGTGATAATTTCCCCAGGCCTTCCCTAAAGACACTTACGGCCATTTGTATGAGTAACTATGCACTGAGGAAAAGGAAATATCCAGACATTCAAGAACTGATAGATCCAGTGTCTAGGTGACATTGGCATCTGGAGTGCTAAAGCATCATGTCCCCTGTTAGAATGGGAAATATTACAGCCAGGTAATAGAATCCTGGTCAACACCAGGCTTACATTGGGTTCTCTAAATCCATGTTCACACTCACTGGTCATTTCCCCAGTCCCTGAATTGAGGTTAATATACTTGGCTGTTGGCATAACACTCACACTGGCTTCTTGGTCTGTGGATAAGAGTAGAGAAGACTAAGTGGAAGCCTCTAGACTACTACTCCTCTGCCAAGATAATAGACAGAAAACACAGTATTGCTTCTCAAGGGCAGCAGAAATTAGTACTGCTCTTGGGATTCTAAAGGATGCAGCAGTGGTGGTCCCTATCCATTTAATTCACCAGTCTGGCCCCTGAAGAAACTGGATAAATCCAGGAGAACAACCACAAACTACCAAACCCTCAACCAACTGATCACAGCCATCATGCCAGATGTGATATCTTTGCTAGAGAAGATTCCGTGGTCATGGTTGTGTTGGTATATCCCCTTGAAAGTAAAACACAAATTGTTGCCTCTTATACCTTCTTCTGTGCAAAAGGAAGTACATTATCTGATTGGCTTTGGGTTCTGGAGGCAATACTCCTCTAGCCCATATAAAGGGTGATGAATGGCTGCCAGCTTTGAATGAAGACCAGAGCAAGAAAGGACTCTGCAGCAGGTCCAAGTTGCTATGCAAGCAGTTCTGCCACTGGGTCCATATGACCTGCAAGAACCTACGGTGTGAGGATATCAGTGGTAGAAAAGGATACTGTGTGGTGTTTGTAGCAAGATCCAGGAAGAAAATCACAAACGAGGGCCCGTAGGATTCTAGAGCAAGGCCATGGCATCTGTAGCACAAAATTATGTGCCTGACATTCTACTTGGGCCTGATAGAGACGGAACACCTGACTATGGGAAACCAAGTGACCATACATCTGGAATTTCCTCCCATGAGAACTCACAAATTCATAAGACTAAGCAGGCCAGCAACAATCTCTCATAAGATAGAAGTGGCACATTCAGGATTGAACACAATCAGGGCCAGAGAGCAAAAAGCAAGCTGCATGTGCGGGTAACCCAGACTTCCATGACACCCACCACCCACCAGTGGCCCTTTCTCAGATGAAGGAGGAGGGAAAAGTCTGATTTTTATTTATGGATGGGTTAGCTCCATATGTGGATGCAAGCTGAGATGGAAGGCTGCTGCACTATAGCCTCATTCAGAGGTGGCCTCCACAGTAATGAAGGGAACTTGTCTTAACAGGTAGAAGCCTCATGGGCAATGGCTTTGCCAAGAAGATCAGTGGCAAGGAGATCTGGGATAGAGGCATGCAGATGGAGCTGTGGATGTGAACACAAGATATGAAGATTCTTATATCACATCTTAATGCTCACCAGAGAGCACCCACCATGAGAGACACCCAAGTAAACAAAATGATTTGGCCAGTCGATGTCAGCCAGTCTTTTTCATTGCCCACCCAAGTACTGGTATGGTGGGCACAAGTATCAGTGTGATATGTTTATTTCTTATTACTAACCACTGAAATGACCTAGAAGCAATAAAACTCCAGTAGCAAGGAGCACATCTAGTTCCCAGATCTTGGTGTTTAAAATACCAATCTCCATTAAAAGAAAGCAGGGCTCCTTGGGGAAATGGTTGATTCCAGATCTGGGGCAGAAAAAGTACAAGGTGAGCCTGGAACGTATTTTCATACCAAAAAAGCAAACAAGTGCTCAAAAGGTCACAGGAGCCAGCTTGAAGGAGTTCCCACTGACCAAACTTGAAACAAGTTGAACAAATTGAATAATCATGTTAATGAATTATAACACATTGAAGAAAAAGACAATTGCAAGTTAATAGTCTTCTTTTTAAAAAATAGGAGATGGGGAGAGAATAAAGAGAAAGCTCTTGTCTACAAAGGAATACAAGATAATAGATACAATGGAAATGATAAGTAGGCAAATCACCATTTTGCAACTACTGATTAATATGTGTGGGAATCATTAATGGATGCTAAAACTAACAGGTAGGAAATTATTGGGGAACAGGATATTCACAGTTTTCAAATACCACACCACAGACTACTTATTCATTACAAAAAGGGAAAAAGAGATGTAATTTTATAATGGAGCGATCTGGTAGACACTAGCATAACCGAGTGATTGAATTTTACCTCTTCATTAATGGAATAGTTGATATTTTTTGCCTCTTGTTGTGTTGTACTGAGAAAGACACAACTTTACTTATGCTACGCTCTTGCCAGAATGTTTAACCTGACTCTAACTATGAGGAAACAATCATATAAATCCAGATTATGTGATAACCTACAATGAAACAAACTTTCCCAAATGTCAATTATTAAAAACAAAATAAAAGGTGTGGGAACTCTTCTGTATTGAAGAAGATTAAAGAGTTATGATACCCAAATACAATATGTGAACTTTGGGTTCTGGATCAAAAACAAAAGCAAAAACATAACAAAACCAAAAACAAGTAGAAGGCCCAATTGGGGGACAATTGGAGAAAATTGAGTGTTGGAAGGTATATTAGATAAAAATATTATTAATGTTAAATTTCTTGGGTGTAATAATGCCATTGTGATTATGTAACAGAATGTACGTATGCATAGGAGATATTTACTGAAGAATTTAGGTATGAAGTGTCCTGAGAGATAAATGGAATGTGGCAAAATGTTAACAATGGGTAAATCAGGTTGAAGGATAAATGAGTGTTCATTTTACTATTTGTTCAATTTTTCTATGGATGTGAAATTTTTTCAAAATAAACATTTGGGGGTTGTGGGGGATCAGAACTCTCTTTGGCTTGATTATCTTTAAGAACAAAAGACTCTGAAAGACATGCTGACCTTCCCCCTAACTGCCTAAAAGAATTTAAGATAGAAGACCTGCTCCAGGAAGGAGATAATACCATAACTGTAGTATAATATAAACTATGTATGATAGACAGGGTGGAACCTTTTAAACAAAGTCCTCTCCATCTCTCACTGTCTCTGCAAGGCATGGTCAACATTTGTTTATCAAATATTTGCTTTTCCTTCTCCACGTAAATTGCCTTCCTCTTCTTTGAAGTCCCAAACCACCACCCTCAACATCCTCCTTTGTCCTTAGCTGAAGATGGTATTTAAGGTAGTAGTGACTTCTGCCATTTTTGCCAGTTACTCAGTTTTCACAGGTTTCTCTCATGTAAACAGGTTATTAAATTTGTTTGATTTTCTCCTGTTAATGCAAAATAACCAATAACCATTCTATGGATAAGAGAATAAGGTGAGTTTTATTTGAGCCAGAGTGAGGATTATAACCTGGGAAGGCACTAGAAAGCTCTTGAGAGAAGCATGGTTTTCAATATAGTCATATATATTCTTATCCTAAGAGAGTACATTCTCTACTTTAATGGATAAAGCAGATGTTCAATGTTAGTTTGATAGACCGTGAGTCAGCCTTCTTTAGTTCAAGCCGAATTAGTTTTGAAAGTGAACATTACCCCATATACCTCAACAGGTGAAAATCTCTTGTCACCTGTTATTCTGTTTCACATCAATTTAATTCCTAGATCAGCCACAAGAACCTAAACGGTAGAGGAATAGTTCTTCCTCCCCTACAGGGACACAAAGTTCTCAATAGTGATGTGATGCCTTCAAATACATTGCAAAAAATTAAAAAATAAAGCAATTTTAAAAGGTAAAAAACAAAGTAGGAACTGCAGCACACAGTAGAGACAAGGCTGAAAAACAAATGATTGGTATGGAGGAAAAGCTTCCAACAGTCCCAGTGAATGCAGGGGAGACAGGCAAAGAGATAGAGAGGGAGAAGCGGCGTATGTGGTGCAGTGACCTTTCTGCAGCTAGAAGGAAAGTGGTGCACAGAAATGATTTTAACAGGACTCACTGTAAAACTTTAATTGTCTTCCCAGGCAGAGTGGGAAGTTTATGGCAAGAGGGTAGGGTAATGGAGGGTAAAGGGAAGGAGAAGGCAGAGTGAAGAAGTTTTATGTCATTATTACTGTCAGTGTTCTCTGCTCCCCCTACTAGTTTGTGTGATTACAGAGAAATGATACACACATTACCACCCAAGGAGGATTGTCTGCCCACCAGAAGACATGCCAATAGTTGAGAGACAAGGTGGTAGGAGAGAAAGGATTTTATCACAGCTTGCTAACCAGGGGGAAGATGGCTGACAAATGTCCAAAAGAACCATCTTACAGAACAAACTCTACAGGCCAGTTATAGAGTGGGTTGGTCTCCAAGTGGGGGAGGCATCTGGTTTTAGTTCCCAATAACCTTTTGTTTTACTGGATATGCATCAAAGACTGAATCAATGACCTATATATACCCTGATTTAGCTTAAAGATAATAAGAGCAAGATCTTTAATATGTATAGTAAAGATTACTGTTTATGTGAGTGGCACCAACACACAGACACACTCAAACATATAAACCTTCTGTACATTCCTGGGAAAGAGGCCTGATTGTGAGGTCGTCTTGGCACCTCAGTTTGTATCTTGGCTTTTTTCTAAGTAACTCACAGTTCCAATGATGTTGCCACCAGAAGATCTAGGATCATCCTTTTTGGTTAAAGTTGTAGCAAGGTCCTTCTTTCCAGAGCTCCACAGATAAGCTCTGAGACATGAACACTGTGTGAATTGGATACTGGAGATAAATTATTGAAAAGCCAGTATTTCCTAAACCGTTATAACTATGGAATTGAGTTTTGGAAACATGTAGAGTTTCTCCAGGCAGGAAAGAAAGTATGATACATTTAGTATTTATATCACTTTCTTCCTGTTGCATAAACATTTCCTCATTATCAACATTTATTTCTCAGAAAATCAAAATGGAGTCAACAATGTAAATCTCTGTTTACCTGCTTCAAGGATAGTCATGTACTCTACTATTGGTATTCCACACTGAGGACACTGACTCTTATTTAGGAAAATGAAAAACTCTTTCAACCCAGCAACTCATTAGTTTTCTGTGCTTTTCCTTGGGTGGAATATTTTTACATATTTACACACTGCCTCTGATAAATCCAATTGATAATTTAATGTTGCTGTGCATAATAGCATTCTCCACCACTGCAGAGAAAAAGAGATTTATTGATGAATTCTTTGGAATCCACATGGCAAATACCAATAGCTCAGTGTTCCTTGTCCTTGTTGAATTTCACCTCAAGTTTTAGCTGGGCCCATGTCTTCAGATACTTCCCCTAATGTTTCTATTTATGCTGGGATGACAAACATATTGGACTTACTGAAAAGAGAAAATAGATCTATAGGTCTTTCATGTGCTGTTTGTGGGATTGTAACATCACATGCTCTTCCTCTTTTAATGTTTAATGTTTAATGCTTTAATGTTTTAATGTTTCTTTCTACTTCCTCTCCGTTCACCTCTCCATCACCTCATTTCTTTGTTTTTTAATTTGAATACCACCTCTACCTTTTTTTATGGAATTTTATTTTTTATTGAGGTAACATTGGTTTATAATATTATATAAATTTCAGGTGTACATCATGATATTTCAGTTTCTGTGAAGACTATATCATCTTCATCACTCAAAGTCTAATTGCCATCCATAAGCATAAACATGTGCTCTTTTACCACTTTCGCCCTCCCTCCTCCCCCCTTCCCCTCTGGTAACCACCTATCTGTTCTCTGTGTCTATGCATTTGTTTGTTGTTATTGTTGTTTTATATTCCACGTATGAGTGAAGTCATACAGTATTTGGCTTTTTCCATCTGACTTATTTCGCTTAGCATAACACCCTCAAGGTCCATCCATGTTATTGCAAATGGCAAGATTTCTTTTTTTATGGCTGGGTAGTATTCCATTGTATATATATATATACCACATCTTTTTTATCCATTCATCTCTTCATGGGCACTTAGGTTGTTTCCAAGTCTTGGCTATTGGGAATAATGCTGCAATGAGCATAGGAGTGCATATATCTTTTTAAATTAATGTTTTCATCTTCTTTGGATAAATACTTCAGAAGTGGTATAGCTGGATAATATGGTAGTTCTATTCTTAAGTTTTTGAGAAATCTCTGTACTGTTTTCCACAGTGGCTGTACCAATTTACATTCCCACCAGCAGTATACGAGGATTCCCTTTTCTCCACATCCTCTCCAACACTTGTTTTTACTTGTATTTTTAATAATAGCTGTGGGGTGATATCTCATTGTAGTTTTGAATTGCATTTCCCTAATGATTAGTGACGTTGAACATCTTTTCATGTGCCTGTTTGCCACCTGTATATCTTCTTTGGAAAAACATCTGTTTAGATCATCTGCACATTTTTTAATTGGGGTGTTTGGGGTTTTTTTGTTGAGTTGTATGAGATCTTTATAAATTTCAGAAATTAACCTTTTGTTGGATACATGATCTGCAAATATTTTCTCCCAGTTGGTGGTTTGTCTTTTCACTTTGTTCATGGTTTCCTTTGCCTTGCAGTAGCTTTTTAGTCTGATGTAGTCCCATTTGTTAATTTTTTCTTTTGTTTCCCATGCCGGAGTAGACATAGTATTCAAAAAGATGCTGCTAAGACCGATGTCAAAGAGTGTAATGCATATATGTTCTTCTAGGAGTTTTATGATTTCAGGTCTTACATTCAACTCATTAATCCATTTTGAGTTAATTTTTGTGTATGGTGTAAGATGTACTTTCTTTTGCATGTGGCTGTCCAGTTTTCCCAATACCACTTGTTGAAGAGACTTTCCTTTCTCCATTGTGTGTGCTTTGTTCCTCTGTCAAAGATCAGCTATCCACAGATGTGTGGTTTTATTTCTAGGCTTTCCATTCTGTTCCATTGATCTGTGCATCTGTTTTTGTGCCAGTATCATGCTGTTTTAATTACTGTAGCTTTGTAGTATATTTTGAAGTCAGGGATTGTGATGCCTCCAGCTTTGTTCTTTCTTATCAGGACAGCTTTTGTTGTTCCATATAAATTTCAGGATTCTTTGTTCTATTTCTGTGAGGAATGGCATTGGGATTGCATTGAATCCGTAGATTGCTTTAGGTAATACGGACATTTTTACTATGTTTATTCTTCCAAACCATGAGCATGGACTATCTCTCCATTTCTTTATGTCCTCACTGATTTCTTTCAATAATGTCTTATAGTTTTCAGTGTGTAGGTCTTTCAGTTCCTTGGTTACATTTATTCCTAGATATTTTTTGTTGTTGTAGTTCTACATGGCATTGTATTCTTGATTTCTTTTCCTCTGGTTCATTATTAGTGTATAGAAATGCAACTGATTTTTGTAACTTGATTTTGTGCCCTGCAACTTTGCTGTGGTTGATTATTTCTAATAGTTTTCTGGCGGATTCTTTAGAGTTTTCTATATATAGAATCATGTTGTCTGTATACAGTGAGTTTCATTTCTTCCTTTCCAATTTGGATACATTTTATTTCTTTTTCTTGCCTAATTGTTCTGGCCAAAATCTCTAATACTATGTGGAATAGAAGTGGCAAGAGTAGGCACCCTTGTTTTGTTCCTGTTCACAGATGGATGCCTTTTAGTTTTTCACTGTTAAGTATTATGTTGGCTGTGGTTTTGTCATATATGGCCTTTATTATGTTTTTCCTTCAAAACTCATTTTATTGAGAGTTTTTATCATAAATGGAAGTTGGATCTTGTCAAAGGCTTTCTTTGCATCTATTGAGATGATCATGTGGTTTTTATTCCTCATTTTGTTAATGTGGTGTATCACATTGATTGATTTGTGAATGTTGAACCATCCCTGCATCCCTGGTATAAATCCCACTTCATCATGGTGTATGACCCTTTTAAGGTATTCCTATATTAGATTTACCAATATTTTGTTGAGGATTTCTGCATCTACGTTCATCAGCAATATTGGCCTGTAATTTTCCTTCTTTGTGTTGTCCTTGTCTGGTTTTGGTATCAGGGTAATGCAGTCTCATAGAATAAGTTAGGAAGCATTCCATCTTCTTCAATTTTTTGGAATAGTTTGAGAAGGTTAGGTATTAAATCATCTTTGAATGTTTGGCAGAATTCTCCAGAGAAGCCATCTGGTTGTGGATATTTGGTTTTTGGGAGGTTTTTTTTTTTATTACTGTTTCAATATCTTTACTTGTGATTGGTCTATTCAGATTCTCTATTTCTTCTTGATTCAGTTTGGGGAGGTTGTATGAGTCTAAGAATTTATCCATTTCTTCTAGGTTAGCCAATTTGTTGGCAGATAGTTTTTCATAGTATTCTCTTATAATCCTTTGTATTTCTGTGGTATCCGTTGTAATTTCTCCTCTTTCATTTTTAATTTTACTTATTTGAGCCTTCTCTCTTTTTTCTTAATGAGTCTGGCTAAGTGTTTGTCAATTTTGTTTGTCTTCTCAAAGAACCAACGCTTAGTTTTATTGATCCTTTCTACTGTTTTTTTCCACCTCTCTCTCATTTATTTTCTGCTCTAATTTTTATTAGTTCCATCCTTCAGCTTACTTTGGGTTTTCTTTGTTCTTCTTTTTCTAGTTCTATTCGGTGTAATTTAAGATTACTTATTTGAGATTTTTGTTTGTTCACGTGGGCCAGTATTGCTATAAATTTCACTCTTACATCTGCTTTTGCTGCATCCCATAAGAGTTGGTATGATGTATTTTCATTGTCGTTTGTCTCCAGGTATTTTTTTATTTCTCCTTTCGTTTCTTCATTGATCTAATGGCTGTTTAGTAGCATGTTGTTTAGACTCCACATATTTGTGTCTTTCCAAGCTTTTTTCTTGTAGTTGATTTCTAGTTTCATAGCTTTGAGGTTAGAAAAGATGCTTGATGCGATTTCAATCTTCTTAAATTTATTGAGGCTTGCCTTGTTTCTCAGCATATGGTCTGTCTTTGAGAATGTTCCATGTGCACTTGAGAAGAATGTGTGTTCTGCTGTTTTTGGATGGAATGGCCTATATATGTCTGTTAAGCCCATCTTGTCTAGTGTTTCATTTAAGGCCACTATTTCCTTGTTGACTTTCTGCCTGGATGATCTACCTACTGATGTAAGTGGGGTGTAGAGATCACTTGCTATTATTGTGTTGCTATCAATTTCTCCCTTAGGTATGTTAACAGTTGCTTTATATACTTTGGTGCTCCTGTGTAAGGTGCATATATATTCCTAAGTGTTATTTCCTCTTGATGGAATGTCTCTTTTATCATTATATACTGCCCTTCTTTGTGTCTATTTTCTTCGTTATCTTGAAGTCTGCTTTGTCTGATGTAAGTATGGCAACACCTGCTTTCTTTTGCTTGCCATTTGCTCAGAGTATTGTCTTCCATCCTTTCACTCTAAGCCTATGTTTGTCTTGAGAGCTGAGATGTCTTTCTTGGAGGCAGCATACTCTTGTGTCTTGTTTTTTAATTCACTCAGCCACTCTGTGTCTTCTGATTGGAGAATTCAATCCATTTACATTTAGAGTGATTATTGATATATGAGTACTTAATATTATCCTTTTATCTCATGTTTTCCAGTTAGTCTATGTTTCCATTGTTTCTTTTCCCTTGTATTTCAGTCTGTCATTTCAGTTTGGTGGTTTTCTATGATGGTTTTTTCAGTTTTCTCTTTATTTACAATCTGTGGCTCTGCTCTGATTTTTTTGTTTAGTGGTTACCATGAGGTTTGTATAAAAGATCTCATAGGTGAGATAGTCCATTTTCTGATACCCTCTTATCTCCATCAGTCTAAGTAGGTTCCCACCCTTTCCTCTTCCCCCTCTGAGTTATGGTTGTCACAAATTCTTTTATGTGTTGTGAGTTTTTGACTAAATTGAAGTACTTATAGTTATTTTTGATGCTTTCCTTCCCTTTATCTTTTACGTTATAATTAAGTGTTTGCTAACCAGTTCTGATAGACAGCTGCAATTTTCTGCTTTTGTCTGTCTATTTATCTCCTCGCTCAAAGCTTTGTAAACTTTTGCCTTTTTGTTTCAGGTATGAAAGTTTCTTTCATCATTTCTTGTAAGTGAGGTCTAGTGGTGATGAACTCCCTCAGCTTTTTTTAATCTGGGAAAGCTTTTATTTCTCTGTTGTATCTCCAGGATAGTTTCACTGGATAGAGTATTCTTGGCTGAAAGTTTTTATCTTTCAGTATTTTGAATATATCATTCCAGTCTCTCCTAGCCTGTAAGATTTCTGCTGAGAAATTCACTGAAAGCCTGGTAGGCGTTCCTTTGTAGGTTACTGTCTCCTGCCTTGCTGCCCTTAATATTTTTGCTTTGTCATTGACTTCTGCCAGTTTTAATATTATATGCCTTGGAGAAGGTCTTTTTGCACTGATTAATTAGGAGTTCTATTGAACTTATGTACTTGTAAGTCCAGTTTTTTACCCAGGTTTGGGGAGTTCTCAGCTATTATTTCTTTGAAGAAAGTCTCTGTTCTTTTCGCCCTCCCTTCTTCAGGAATACCTGTAATCCTTATGTTGCTTTTCCTAATTGAGTCAGATATTTCTTGAAGAATTTCTTCATTTTTTAAAATCTTACTTCTCTCTCCTCCTCTACCTGAAGCATTTTTATATTTCTGTCTTCTAATTCACTAATTCTGTCCTCCATTATCAGCTCTATTTTTCTTGGTTTCTAGACTATTTTTTTTCTCATTAATTGTGTTCTTCATCTCTAGAATTTCTGTTTGGTTTTTTATTAGAGTTTCAATATCTTTGGTAGAGTATTCCTTCTGCTCATTAGTTGTATTCCTGACCTCATTGAACTGTCTCTCTGAGTTTTCTTGTAACTCACTGATTTTCTTTATGACAACTATTTTGAATTCTCTGTCATTTAGATTGTTAATTTCTGTGACTTCAGGATTGGTTTCTGGAGATTTGTCATATTCCTTCTTCTCTGAAGTGTTACTGTAGTTCTTCATGTTGTTTGATGAATTGATCTTTTGCTGGCACATTTTTGGTAGTATCAGGTCACAGATTCCACCTGCTTCTGCTGGTGGGAGGAGTAGGAGCTGTGTTTTCTGATCACACCCTATCTACTGGAAGTTGTGTAGGTAGGGCTACTTTGTGTTTGCCTAGGCTGGCTGCAGCTGCTCTGCAGGTTTCACTTATGTGGGCAGTGCCTCTGTGTTGGATGAGAGGGTCAGGCACCATAGACGGGATCTCTATGCTTGTCAGGGAACTGTCTAAGCTGCTGCACACTAATTGGGAGGGACCCCTATGCTGGGGCTGAGCTGCTACTCAATGGGTCTCATGGGCTGCTGTGCTCTGCAGGCAGGATGCCTTCTGAGTATGCAGGGCACCTTCTCACCTGCACTGTGCTTAGTGGGCAGGTGCCTTCATGGGGGCAGAGCTGCCACCACTCACTTTACAGCATTCCCACTGGCAGGACTGCCATGGCATGGTGGGTGCTCCTGGGGACCAGGCTACAACTCTGAAAGCATTCGTGCAGGCTGGGCTTTCCCTGCCTCCTTTTACGGTTATGCCAGCCACTGTGTGAGGATCCAAGGCCTGACTTGCTGCCACCAGGGAGTGGGAAGTGCTCACCTAGTTCCACTGCCTCATGGGGATCCCATCTACCTACCTGCAGATGTATAACTGCATGGATCTCCCAGATGTCCTGTTGTACTGTGCAGGGAGTCCTCTGCTGGTAATGAATGTCCATTTAGTTGTAAATGAATGGGGGTTGACTAAGGAAACAACTCACTCTGCCATGATGCTGCCATAACTCTCCTTGAGTTATTCTTTTTAAATTTATTTTTCTCAGTGTAGCATATAACAATACCATGCAGGCTGAAACTCAGAGGAGCAAAAGCTAGAACATAGGATGTTAGAGTTACAATGAGCCCTGGAGACCAGAGAAATGCTTATCTGATTCATGAAACCTGTACACAATATCCTCAACTGGGTAAGAACTGGGTTTAAAATCCACCCAATAAAGATGGTACTAGAGCTACTTGTTTTTCAGAAGTCTTGAGCAGAAACTTTCAATTCTGTTTTGAAAACCATGAAACTGAGTCTGAGAAGAATCACCTAGGGTGATATTTACAAAAATAGTGCTAGAAGCCAAATTTCTTTTTTAAAACAATTTTCTTGTTTGGTTATTGTAACAGGTCTGCCAGACCTCACAAAAAAGCCTGAAAGTATTTTTATTAGATGAGTAATGCCACTCTTATGTATAAGAATGCAATATTCCTATGTCTACTTTTGCATTTTTAGTATTTATTTATTTTTCAAGTGCCTAGGGGGCAGAGAGTTGAGCTAATCTTACGCTTAAGTTCTTAGCACATTATCAGTATCTGTCCATATCCTTACTCATATTCTTCTTTTACCTTAGGCCCCAATTCCAATTAAAGACAAACACAAGGATAAATGTTCTTCACTGTAAATTCATCCTTGTAAAGTCTGTGGTACTAGATGCAGTGCTATGCATTGTGCTTAAATCTCATTCTTTCCTTAACTCTTTTTATTATTTTTGATACCTATCAAGTTGCTATACATAAATATAACTTCTATCTGACGTGTATTAGTCCATGTTATGCATCTACCACATTTTACATACCCATTCCTCTATCCTCCAGCTCCCTGCTATCACTAGGAATGCCACTATGAATATCCTCAAAAATAGCCCATCAGGGACTTGTAAAAAGATTTCTTTGGTATACACACCAGGATGGGATCACTTGTCACAGGGTGTACCCTAACCTAATTACTTTAAGCATGATCATATAGTTTCCAGAATAGGACTCCCACCAGCAGTGCACCATTACTCACCAAACTTTGGATTCATTCATCTTTATAATTTAAATAACATGATAGGTTAACATGGCATGCCATTAAAAATTTCCATTTCTCTGGTTACTAGTGAGTTTAGGAATCTATTAGTATGCTTGTTGGACATTGGGCTTCCTCTTCTGTGAATGCTTATTCATGTCCTGTGCCCATTTTTCAGTTATACTCCCACTTCAATGATACCTTCACTTTGTTTTCACATTCCTTTGTTTTGTTGTTGATATTGATGATTCATTGGTTTTAAATACTGCAAATATCTTTTTGTAGTCAGTCACATGTCTACTAGTCTTTCCTGTGGTATCTTACAGTGAACAGAAATCATTAATTTTTTAAAAATTTTGATGTAGTCAATATCTATTTTTCATCTTATTGTTTGCTGTTAGAGTCTTCTTTAGGAAGCTTGTCCCCAACCATATATCACAAATATACTCTCCTATATTTTCTTCTCCTATTGTTTACCTGTAGTCTACCTATTTATATGGATAAGGTAGGGGTGTAGTTGTATATTTCTTCATACAATGAACCAGTTATTCCAACACCCCTGGCAATAGGTGCTTTCATTTCTATATTGTTTTGGGGTGTGAATTTCACATATCAATTTCCATATGTACACAAACACACTATCTATTCCATTTCACTGGCTTATTTATTTGTTCCTGCTCCAGTATCCTATGTTTTTATTAATGAAGCCTAGATTTAGTCTTAACATCTAATAAGACATGCCCCTGCTCTTTCATCTTGTTATTAAAATTGATTTAGGCATTTGTATGCTTCTATTCATCAATATAAAATTTATAATGTTCCTCATACTGTCAGCTGCATTTATTGGAGGGATTGCATTGAATTTACAAATAAATATAATTCATACTATGCCAAACTTAAACATTATAAGCATAGCTATCTCTCCATTTACTCAGATCTTTTACATCCTTTAAAATTTTGCTCATAAAGGCTTATACATTTTTTGGTTGATTCCTAGTTTTTATTGGTTTTGTTAATGGAGTCCTATTTTCTGTTATATTTCTAGTTGAAATTGGTTAGTGAATGTATATTATAGTATTTATAAACTGTAAAAAACCAATATTGCTGCTTTTGAAAGGAACTAATTTTTATAGTAGATTCATGTTTGTAAAATGAAGACACTTTAAAACCACTATGTGTGTGTCTGTTTTCTTTCATGGGAAGTCCCATACCCAATTCTATTTTTCATTTCCTCTCTGTCAGGATTACCATTCCAGCTTTCTTTTCCCCAGTATTAAAAACATGCCCTTTAAAGAAATTAAAATGATATGAAGTCTTATACAACCTCCATATTTGCTTTTAAAATTTTTCTTTCATTCAGATTCTTCTCAAGTCTGACTCATTTCTTAACTCAAAAGAGAGGGATTTTCAAGGTATTTTTGGACATGAAAGCACACAACCTGATTTCAGTATCTACCAACATTTATGTCAACTTTGAAAGAGACGATTGGTTTATATAAACTGAGATGAATCATGTTATAATTTGCTTCTTTTTGTAAGAATTACCACTATAGTTTAGGGAAAAAGTGGCAGTGGACTGCTTATGATAGCTGTATAAATGGGGCAATATTTCAATTATATGTTATTGAAGTGGGAATTTATGGAAGACAGAATATGATTAGAGTATAATAAAAGTGTACATTAAAGAATTATATCTTTGATGCATGGTAACAAGTAAACAAAATTTTGTTCTAATGAAAATGCTGACACTTTGATTTGTGACCTTGACATTATTTAGTATGTGCCATAAAAATTACCAGTGAGAATTGTATCTATTTCCCAGAAATTTTAGTAGTGTGGAATAATATTTCAATGGTAGAATGTCCAACATTTAAACTTGATTGGAACAGAGAAAAAATTTTAATTCCAAGGGCCAGCCCCATGGCCTAGTAGTTATGTTTGTGCGCTCTGCTTCAGTGGCCCAGGGTTTCACTGGTTCGGATCCTGGGCACAGACATGGTACCGCTCATCAGGCCATGCTGAGGTGTCATCCCACATACAACAATCAGAAGGACCTGCAACTAGAATATACAACTATGTACTGGGGGGCCTTGGGGAGAAGAAGAGAAAAAAAAGATAGAGAGAACATTGGCAAGAGATGTTAGCTCAGGTGCCAATCTTAAAAAAAAAAATTAATTCCAGAATAATAAAATTAGATATATGTGCACTAACTGAAATATATTTTTCCTGTGTCATTTAAGTGAAGAAGGCTGGGCACGTTTTGCTCTTATTTATAATTTTGATTCTGGCTTTTTAAACTATCTCAATTGTTCTTTTCTGTTTGTAATTTCAAAATTTCACAAAGTGTACAAAGAATTTCATAAATTTGTTTTCAATGAACTGCTCTTTTTGCCATGGTAGATCATTAAACACAGCACTTACTCTTATAAATGAAAATTTCTGATCATCTAAAACATTGACTCATTTCAATTTGCAGTATCTTTTTTTGACTGACTATATTAATGTTCCTCTGAGTGGTATTGATAAATGGCTCAGAGAAGAAACTCAATGAAACAAAAGAGCAAGATTTAAAAAACATTTTCGATTCTCCTAAGGAGAAATAACAGGAAACTTTAGCCAAATTTAGAGGATTCATAATTTTAGTTTGCATTTATTAACTCATCAAAAATAGAATGAATTTTATAGGTGTTCTGTCTAGACAAGCTCTCTCCTAAGGTCTCTGTCTCTAAAATGTCTATCTTCCCAAAAACTTACACTTTCCTGCCAATAAATCATACTCATATTCCCCCCACCTCATTTTGTTACAGATCAAAAAGTTCATCTTTCAGTTGCCATGGCATTTTTTCACTCTATGGAATATATCTCCATTTTACAACATTAATCTCTCTTGGCTTCCTTTCCATCATCCTTTTGTGGTTTCCTTCCCACCTGCTTAGCCACTTTGTCCCATTTTGGCCAACTCTTCTTTTTCTATTCCAATGCCAGAGGGTGGGACACCTCAATCCCGAGCTACCCTTTTATCTCATGCCTCACTTCCTTCCTTCGTGATCTAATGTACTTTCTTGTCTTGAGTTGCTAATTATGTGCATATGACTACCAAACGTATATCCCTGGTTAGGTGTAGAAGGCCCCCCTAAAAACGGAAACACATCAAATAAACTAAAAAGTCATATTTTTATTTAAAGACACAAAGAAGTATGAATGAACTAAATTCAGAGAGGGACAAGCCCTTATGAGTGAGCAGAAACCCCAGGCTGCTTGCGTCCCGAGAGATGTTCGTGAGTCCTAAGGTGCAGGAGGGCAGAGCAGATTGCCATAGCCAGAACTTTGTTGAGACAGAGAGAAACCAGTCAATTCTTCATTTTATTTTTTTTAAAACTGCTTTACTGAGATATAATACACACCACTTGCCCAATCAAAATGTACAATGCATTGTTTTTTAGTGTACTCAGAAGGTTGTCACATTCTAATTTGGGGACAAACATGTTCTAAAATGTGACAACCCTCAAAAGAAACCCCATACACATCAGCAGTGACTCCCCATCCCCCGTCTCTAGCCTAAGCAGTCACAAATATACTTTCTATAGCTGTGAATTTACCTATTCTAGATATTTCACATAAAAGGAATTAGACCATATATGGCTTTTTGTGACTGGCTTCTTTCACTCAGCATAATTTTTCAAGGTGAATCCATGCCATAGCAAGTATCAGTACTTTGTCCCTTTTTACTGCTGAATAATATTCCATTGCATCGATATAGTACATTTTGTTTATCCATCCATCCAGTTGATGACATTTGCATTTCCCTTTTTGGCTACTATGAATAATGCTGCTATGAACATCCGTGTATAAGTTTGTATGTGAACGTATGTTTTCAAATTTCTTAGATATATACCGAGGAAGGAAATTACTGAGTCATATGGTAACTCTATGTTTAACTTTTTTGAGGAATTACCAAACTGTTTTCCAAAGTGGCTGTATCATTTTGCATTCCTACCAGAGATGTATGAGGGTTCCAGTTTTTCCAGATCCTCTTTAATACATTGCCTGTTGTTTTGATTATAGCCATTCTAGTGGTATCTTCTCATTGTGGTTTTTCTTCTTCTTTTTTTTTTTTTTGAGGAAGATTAGCCCTGAGCTAACATCTGCTGCCAATTCACCTCTTTTTGCTGAGGAAGACTGGCCCTGAGCTAACGACCATGCACGTCTTCCTCTATTTTATGTGGGACGCCTTCCACAGCATGGCTTGACAAGTGGTGTGTATGTCCGCACCCGGGTTCCAAACCAGGGAACCCCGGGCCACCGAAACGGAGCATGGGATCTTAACCGCTGCATCACTGGGCCAGCCCTCTCATTGTGGTTTTGACTTACGTTTTCCTAATGACTAATGACGTTGAGCATCTAATGTTTTTATTAGCTATTTGTATGTCCTTTTGGAGAAATATATGTTCAAATGGTTTGTCCATTTTTAAATTGAGATATTTGTATTTTTATTGTTGAGTAGAAATAATTCTTTTTAAATTCTGGATACAAATTCCTTATCAGATACATGATTGCAAAAATTTTCTCCCATCTGTAGGTTATCTTTTCACTTCTTGATGGTATCATTTGTAAAATAGAAGTTTTTAATTTCGATGCAATTTATCTATATTTTCTTTTGTTGCTTATGCTTTTGATGTCATATCTAAGAAACCATTGCCTAACTCAAGGTTATGAAGATTTACTCCTGTGTTTTCTTCCAGAAGTTTTATAGATTTGCATTTTACATTCTATATAAATTTGCATTCTCCATTGAATTGCCTTTGCATCATTGTCAAAGATCAGTTTCCTACTTTTGTAGAGTCTATTTTTGGGCTCTCTTTTTTGTTTTATTGATTTATGTGTCTATTCTTTCACTAATACCACACTGTCTTGATTACGGTAGCTTTATGGTAAATCTTGAAATTGGGTAGTATGGGTCTTTCAACTTCGTTCTTCTTCAATGTTGTGTTGGCTGTTCCAGATCTCTTGACTTTTCATATAAACTTTAGAATAAGTTTGTTTATATCTGCAAAATAGCTTTCTAAGATTGCATCGACAATCTATAGATGAAGTTGGGAAGAATTGACAACTTAACTATGTGGAGTTTTCCAATCCATAAATAAAGAATATCTCAGTTTATGTAGATCTTTGATTTCTTTCATCAGTGTTTTATAGTTTTCTGAGTATAGATCTCATACATATTTTGTTAGATTTATACCTAAGTATTTGATTTTTTGGGTGCTACTGCAAATGGCATTTTTTAAAATTACAAATTGCAATTATTTGGTATTAGCATATAGAAAATGCAATTGATTTTTGTATATTATTCTTGTATTCTGTTTCCCTCTATTCCTAGTTTTCTGAGAATTTTTATCATGAATGGATACTGGATTTTGGAGAATGATTTCAAGTCAGCCCTGTGTCTTGCTCTGATTGCTCCTGAGCAGGTGCAGCCTAGCATACATACACACCTTCCTGACCCCAGAGTTGTCTGTGGTCTCAAGAAGGGTCTTGTCTGCTTCTCTCCCTGGCTCTTTCCGTTAAACTTCTGGCTGCTGTGCTATTTTGCTAGTATGAGAATGACCAGCCTTCTCTTAATTGTCCTCCACCAAGATCTCAGCTGTTTTCACTCACAGCCTTAGGCATGGACTTCTCCACTTTCTAGTTCAAAGTCAGTCAGTCCCTTCAGGCAGAACTGCAGAGCTCTTTGTGGCCTGCCTTTCCCCCTGCACCACTGCAGCAAAGTTCTGGGCTTTTAATTTTTTTTTCTTTCTCCCCTAAAGCCCCGCAGTACATAGTTGTACACTCTAGTTGTAGGTCCTTCTAGTAGTGGCATGTGGGACGCCGCCTCAGCATGGCTTGATGAGTGGTGCTGGGTCTGTGCCCAGGATCGGAACCGGCGAAACCCTGGGTGGGTGAAGCAGAGTACGCTGGGCCATGGGTCCAGCCCCCAGTAGGTGCTCTTAAGCCTCCGCCTTTGGTTCTACTTTCTGGGGGACACAGGATAAAACATATGCTTTTTTTTTTTAATCATATTCCCTGCTTTACAAATAATATAGTTGTGGCTAACCATTGCCTTGCATTATTATAAGTTAAATAATGAAAACTTGCATAACATTTATTCTTTTGCTTATAGTTTATTATGAAAATGAAAAAAATTATGTTAGGTGACATGATTTTAATCGTGATTAAATAACCTTATAGCTTATTTTTCAGTGGTGTTATCCCTCAAACTGCGTATAAACACATTCACTTGAATTAAAAATTAATGTCAGACTTTTAATTTTTTTAATAGAAAGTCAATCTGGTTTGGCTAACTGGGGTAAGAATGAAACCTGACTTTGCTAATTAGGTTCAAAGTAGACACTTTCTACAAACAAGCTTAATCTGCAGCTCTAACCTTTTGAAAAACGTATTTAAAGCACGTGACATGATAAAATATTCTATCAAACATATTGTATACAAAGTTGCTCTATGTGAAAAAAAGTAGATATAGTTAATATCATTTGAGAAGTTTTGGTAAATTCTTTTTGGAATAAACAAACAAATAGGTAAGAAATCATTTTGCAACTCAAAGTTTCGAATTGGTTCCTAATTCTTAGTATTATACAGACTTAAAGAAATAGCTTCTGATAATAGACCATAATGTGATTTTTGGCACAGAATTCTGAGGGAGTTCAAAGTATTAAGTGATATTGATGTAATAAACCTCATTTCATCCCTATCTCCTAGTTTATGTGAACAAGTTTTTCAGAGCCTACAGCAATACATCTGAAAACATAGGAGTAATCAGGTCTTCTTCAAGCGATCAGTAGGCTTCGTCCACAGACACATCAACTAATTGGGAAAAAAACACATTTTTCACTATGTGAGATACATTTCCAGTACATTTTAACTTCTTGTGTAATAATTTTTATTGAAGTTTATAAAATAATTATTGTGGTTAATTGACTTTTGTTAAAAATGGTAATTACAATTCAACCTGGGGGGAAATTTAACTATGCTTTATGGTCACATGAAATTTTAGAAATTAAATTTATATTTATTTGCATGTTTTGTTGCAGATAAGAAAGACAAGTACTCAATAAAAGACCTTTAAGCATTAAATATATGTTATATTAGGTAACATTCTGTGGGGGAAGTATGATAAAAATTACAAGTTCAGCAAAAAAAGGAAATGATGAGAAATTTGCAACTATTAAAGAAAAATTTACCCCTTATTATTTTTCAGTGAATGATAGTGGGTATAAATGACTATAGTATTTAGATCCCATTGAATATATTTAAAAGAGTGATATTAAAATTTTATTTTAAACTTTCAGTGTTTATAATAGCCTGGAAAATTGTATTCTTTGCAATGAGTTAAGTTTCTGATGAATAATTTAAGATGTTAATGCGTGAAGGGATATATTGCTTCCGAAATCTTTTAGTAACACAAGAGCAAGAGAATTGGAAGACCACTGACCGGACCTAGTTCACCACCTGGAGCTGAACCCCAAAGAGAATGCATAGAAAAGTCCCAGTACCTGGAAGGTGAGCTGGAACCTTGAAACAGATGTCCTTTTCAATTTAGCATAAGTTCCAAACTCCTTCCCACAGACCATAACCTCGATACTCAAGTCTGGTGCATGGGACAGCAGCAGCAACATCACCCGGGAGTTCATTGAAAATGCAGAATCTCAGGCCCCACTCCAGACCTTGAATCAGAGTCTGTATTTTAAAAAGATCATCAGGTGATTTGTATGTATATTAATGTATGAGGGGCACTGGTATGCACGATCATAAATGAATAATTTTGACAATATAGTGATAGTCAAGGTATTTATTGTAGCTTAGAAAAAGCCACCATACGCTAGATTTGAGGCTTAAAATGAAAGAGCAAAATCCAGCCAGTACAAATTCATCAGAAACAACCAAGTGCTTTTCCGACCTCATCAACCTTATCCTACTGTCCCAAGCTCTCCCTTGGTTGCTGTGCCCCCAGCCAAATGAGTCTTCTATCAATTCCTTTCGCATGCCAACTTTTTCCTGTCTTAGGGCCTCCACACATGCTGTGGGAATTCTGCTTCGTGTGCTGCTTCTCTCCTGCGCACAACAGATTTATTCTCATCTGTCTAATCTCTGCCCAGAAGTCACCTCCACAGAGCTACCTTTCCTGATTACCCTCCATAAAGTCTCCAATTCTCTCACTGTCCCATCCTCCCTTCCTTCATAGGCTTTAGCACAATGTGTAAGTTACTTATTAATTTTAAACTTTTTATATTGAAATAATTTGACTCACAAGAAGTTGCAAAGAGAGATCCTTGTACCTCTTACCCAGCTTTCTCCACTGACAACATCTTACATGATCACATTACATTACTAAAACCAGGAAGTTGACATTGGTACAATAACCAGAGAGTTTTTGTTTGCTTACTTATTCTCTCTGATGCCCACATTTAAAGTTAAACCCAGTCATTCTCTACCACATTGCCTTTTTTTATTTCCTCCTTTGTACTCATATCTTCTACTCACTATCCAAAACTACCTAATTTATTTGTTTACTTGGATGTTGTCTATCTGCATTCCTAGGATATAAGTTCCCTGAAGGAAAGCAATTTGTTCAGCATTGTATAACCAGCACCTCCTACAGTACTATAATTGATAAGCAGAAACACAGCAATTGCTTAATAAATATTGATTCAATAATTGAATGGATGTAAGCAGAGATCCAATTCCAAATATCACAGTTGATTTGTATATTAGTAGTCAAGGAACATGTTACAGCGATTCATTGTATGCAACTAGCAGTTAAATAGGTTCTGGAGATCTAATGCACAGCATGGTGATTAAAGTCAACAATACTGTATTATATACTTCCAAATTGCTAAAATACTAGATCTTAAATGTTCTCACTGTTACTGAACCTCTTAATCTCAAGTTCTTGTGCCCGATGTGCAATAAGCCAACCACTGAGACACTTGGAAATGGAGAAAGGTTTATTTGATTTGGACAAAACAGAAAGACGGAGGACAGGTTCTCTCAACTCCACCTTAACAAGAGAAGAAAGCAGGGCGTCTTTTAGAGCTAAGGGGCTTGGGAAGTGGAGTTTCAGAAAAACAAAGGGGAAGTCTGAGTTTCTCTCACTCCAGGCAAGCTCTTGGGCAACCAGCCTGTTTGGCCAGCAGCATCTGGGGCTGGCTATCTGCTGATTGTAACTTCCTTAAAGGCATTTTTTTTCTTCTACAAATCAAGCTTATAAACCCTTGTGACCCTGAGTCACCCCTCAGGTTAAACAAGAAAACAGCAAATTAACAAGATTAACTTCTTTTCATCTGTGTCTATGTTGGGAACAAGGTTGAAGGGTAATCATGTTCTTATTGAATATTTACAGTAACCCTCAGGTACCTGGCTTCATCACCACAAAAAAATAAATAGCTATATGATATGATAGAGGAGTTAGCTCATGCTATGGTGGTAATAATGTTGTGATATATAAAAGTATCAAATCAACAAGTTGTCCACCTTAAACTTACAGAATGTTATATGTCAATTGATGATACCAAAAAAAAATTAATTCTAGATTTCAGTGCTTCAGATGGCCACATTTTATTGCTGTCATGTGTTAAGTAGTGGGAAGGAAACATATAACATCAGTTCCCTTGTCTACAAGAAGATATTCAGGAAATGCAGTAATTCAGACTTCGGAAGCTCTTTCCTCAAGTCCATAGCATGATCCTTTGTTGGCCTATTTGATTAAATATGTGCAAAATGTCTTAAGGATGAGGATAGCATATACCATACTTCTGTAAGATAATTTTTTGGGGGCAGATAATTTTCAGTTCTGTTTCTTTTTAATTGGACACAGGTAGTTACTTTTTTGAAACTATATCAGAAATTTGCTTTGTTTAGACAAGAAGGAAATGACACTGGTAGGGAATAAAAAGCATTTCAAGAAACGTAAGTGTGGTAATTAGGTTCATTTGCAGTGAAAATAGTGTCTCCTACTGGCTTTGAGTTTTATTGCTACCAGAAGATGCCATTGTCTCTGCAAAGATGGATATTTTTGCTTCCATCTTTATTTTCATAAATCTTTTTTTTAGCAGCTTTTTTAAAATTGAAGTATGGCTGTCATACAATAGTTTCAAGTGTATAACATAGAGATTTGACATTTATACACCTTATGAAGTGAACACCACGACAAGTCTAGTAACCATCTGTCACCATACAAAATTATTACAACATTATTGACTATATTCCCTATGCTGTACATTACCTCCCTGTGACTTATTTATTTTATGACTGAAAGTTTGTACCTCTTAATCCCTTTCACCTATTTTGCCTATTCTCCCAGGCTGCTCCCCTCTGGCAACTACCAGTTTGTTCTTTGTATCTCTGAGTCTGTTTCTGGTTTGTTTTGTTTGTTTGTTTGTTTTGTTTTTTTAGATTCCACATATAAGTGCAGTCATATTGTATTGTCTTTCTCTGACTTATTTCACTTAGTATAATACCTTCTAGGTCCACCTATGTTGTCACAAAAGGCATGGTTTCATTCCTTTTTTATGGCTGAATAATATTCCATTGTATATATGTACCACATCTTCTTTATCCATTCATCTATGGATGGACATTTAGGTTGCTTCCATATCTTAGCTGTTGTGAATAATGCTGCAATGAATATAGAGGTGCATATATCTTTTCAAATTACTGTCTTCATTTTCTTCAGATAAGTAACCAGAAGTGGAATTACTGGATCATATGGTAGTTCTATTTTTAATTTCTTGAGGAAACTCTATCCTGTTTCCCATAGTGGCTGCACCAATGTACATTCCCACCAACAGTGTACGTGTTCCCTTTTCTCCACATCTTCGCCAAAACTTGTCTTTCGTTTTCTTTTTGATAATAGCCTTTCTGACAGGTATGAGATGATCTCTCATTGTGGCTTTGATTTGCATTTCCCTGATGATTAGTGATGTTGAGCATCTTTTCATGTCTCTGTTGATCGTCTATATGGCTTCTTTGGAAAAATGTCTGTTCAGGTCCTCTGCCCAGTTTTTAATCTGATTGTTTGTTTTGCTATTGAGTTGTACGAATTCTGTACACATTTTGGATGTTAATCCCTTATCAGATAAATCATTTGCAAATACCTTCTCCCATTCAATAGATTGCCTTTTTGTGTTGATAGTTTCCTTTACTGGGCAAAGGCTTTTTAATTTGGTGTAGTACCATTTGTTTATTTTTGCTTTTGTTGCCTTTGCCTAAGGAGATAGATTAAAAAAAATGTTGTTAAGACTGATGTCAAAGAGCTCACTGTCTGTGCTTTCTTCCAGGAAATTTACGGTTTCAGGTCTTACATTTAAGTCTTTAATCCACTGGAGTTTATTTTTGCATGTGATGTAAAAAAGCAGTCCAGTTTCATTCTTTTGCGTGTAGCTGTCCAGTTTTCCCAACACCATTTATTGAAGAGACTGTCATTTCCCTGTTGTATATTCTTGCCTCCTTTGTTGTAGATTAATTTACCATATAAGTGTGGGTTTATTTCTGGGCTCTCTATTGATCTGTGTCTGTTTTTGTGCCAGTACCATACAGTTTTGATTACAATAGCTTTGTCATATAGTTTGAAATCAGGGAGCGTGATACCTTCACCTTCAGCTTTGTTCTTTCTTAAGATGGCTTTGGCTATTTTCATAAATTTTTCTTGATACAATGTCTGCACTTTGGATTTCATAATAATTTGACTGTACCACTGTAACATTTTCTACTTAAGCCTTCATTTGTAAACCCCTTGTTCAACAGCTAAATATCAAGGCATATTTATATATTTGTTTTGCACTGCTTTTTATATTCTATCTTTCTAGATTAGGAGAGATTTAATCTGAACCAGACGAATTAATATATATTAAAATGAAACACTGGCTCCTAGTCACATGTTTGTTTGAAAGACATCTGCTTTCAACTCTATGCTATCCTGATTTTACAGTGCCATATCTTCTTATGAGAAGCAAATGAATTGATATGTATAAAATTCTTGGGGAAAATATATTGGCACACACTAAATGCTCAATATGTATTAACTATAAAAATTTTTATGATAATATCACCTGAAAATTTGAATATGTAGTGTTAGCAGAAAGTCTAAGGTCCTTAAACACAAGAGGTGTTGAATTATTGTATCATATTTCAAATTGAGAAGTATAGTCAATAAGCAAAAGCACTAGACAGTGGTAACTTTATTTTTAAAGTATTGTTCAGTAAATGGAAATTCTGATATAAAGTATGTGGTGTTTCACGTTCAAATGAAGAGTGTGACATTTATTGATTTTTAAATACTGTTTGACATGTTTGTTTTTACACAGATTTTCTGTTTCTGAAACTAATTATTCCTTCCTTTATTTATTTAATAACATTTATTGAATGTTTACCTTATGGCAGATACATGCTAGGCCTGAATACAAAACTCTATAAGATAGTTCCTTCCCTAGAGAATTTTAAATCTAGTAGTATTTAGAAACAGAAAAATTGGAAAACATTGTGATATGTCTTTATTGATAAACTGATGGTAGGACAAAGTTGGGACTAGCTGATTCTGGGTTGTGGAGTGCATGACCAAGGCCTACACTAGTCAACATTACTGCAGTCCCCATTGCTATTATGGATGAGTATGGGACCCAAGAACAGTCAATGAGACACAAGGAGACTTTGGCTGTGAAAAGACTCTTCCTCTTTCTTGCCAAATCAAAAAATGGGGAGGGTGTAGGACCTGGAGCTCTGCCATTGTCTTGTTCCCATGGGAAACATGAGCTGGAAGCCAACGAAGTGAACGGCTTTGCCAAGAGACATAGCCAAGCCTGGTCCTGAAGATATAGATATGGCTTAGAGCCTGTTAAAGAACAAAGCTTCAACGGAATAAATTTAAAGATATAATTGGCTTCATTCAGCAATTCGTGAATGGGGCAGCATCCCATCTAGCAAACAGATAGGAGCTCTAAGGAGCTGTATGAAATGGGAGGTTTTTATAGGCAGAAAGAGGGTGAGACAAAGAAATTAAAAGAGTGATTAATTTCAGGCAAGGTCACCTTTCCTTAGGGCAAGGCAGGGGATTTCGTCAGGCAGCTTACCTCACTAGTGTCATCAGGAAATTCCAGACTGATTGGTTTGAAATTCCACTCCTGAGAGAGGCTGAAACCGCAAGGTTTAGGCTAGGCATTAAGTGTCAGTGGGGCTTAGGCTAAGTGACTTCATTGTGGGCTTGTTTCTTTTTAACAAGCCTCATGCCTGGCCTGAAGCCAATCTACTTCTGATGTTTAAAGCTTATGAGGGTCAGTAGATTACCTTTACTTACACCAATTTACGTTAGTTTTCTATCATAATCAAAAAAATTTGAACTTAATGTGGGCTAGAGGAGGAAAAAATATCATAAACAGGAATCATTAGACTGCAATGATAGATTAGAATTTAACTTTTCGTTTATTGTCTATCTTTACTACTGACTATAAGCTCCTCAAGGGCAGGAGCCATGTCTACTTTGATTATTTCTGCATATCTAGGGCCTAGGCCAGTGTCTGGCATGCCAGAGATTTGATATTTCTTGACTTAAGTAAAGAAGAAAAATAGAGACACGAAAAATCAAAATAAAGGAGACTTTGAAATAATTTTTCATGTTGTGACCTGAGGAATGGAGATACGGTGATAGATGATTAACGAATTGCAGAAAGACTAGCTACAAAGGCAAGGGAAGGAGTTTTAGAGAGAGAACATGTTGTTGCTTAGGCCAGCATATATGCTGAGAACAGACTTGACCAATACTAAGGGGTGAGGGAAAAATCTCCACCCTTCAGCCTTTTTTGGAACACACACAAGATCAAATGATAACTTATGAAAATTTTTTAAGCTTTATTTTAAAAAGAATGATAAGATAAATGAACAAGATAAAATACAAAAGTAGCAAGAATTTTAAAATAAGGTATGTGGAGTATATGTTTCAAAGAATTGTAGAAGAAGAAAAATGAGACTGGTTTTAGGAAAAGATCATATTTGTCAAGTGTCGTGGGCCGAATTGTGTCCCTTCAAAATACTTATGTTGAAGCTTTAACCCCTGGTACCTCAGAATGTGACAGTATTTAGAGACAGGGCCTATAAAGAGGTAATTAAGTTAAAATGAGGCTGTTAAACTGGGCCATAAGCCAACCTGACTGGTGTCCTTGTAAGAAGAAGAGATTAGGGTACATGAAGAGACACCAGGGTCATACTTGCACAGAGAAAGGACCATGTGAGGACACAGCCAGTAGGTGGTCACATGCAAGCCAAGGACAGAGGTCTCAGGGAAACTAAATCTTCTGGCACCTTGATTTCGGACCCCTTGTCTCCAGAACTGTTAGAAAATGAATTTGTATTGGTTAAGCCACGCAGTCTGTGGCATTTTGTTATGGCAGCCTTAGCAAACTAATACAAGGGTAAATTCATCTTAGGTTTGGAGGGAGAAAGCGTAAATTGATGGGAGACCCAAAGAAAAAGATAGTTATACTTCATTAAAACATTTTATTTTACTTTAGAAGAGGTAACACGTGCACACATTACAAACCTCAGACGTTATAAAAACAATATACAGTGAAAGGGAAATTTTTCTCCAAACTCATCCTGGGCCAGGTACACCCAGTTAGTTCCCTTCCCAATGATAGTCTGTTCCAGTTCCTTTAGCATCTTTCCATAAATAACCTATCCTAAAAGCATATATATATATATATATATACATATAAAATGAATGTGCATACACATGTTATTTTACACTATGTACCATTAACTGGAAATTTTTTTTTTAAAGATTGGCGCTTGAGCTAACATCTGTTGCCAATCTTCTTTGTTGTTTTTTTTCTTCTTCTTGTCCCAAAAGCCCCCCAGGACGTAGTTGTATATTCTAGTTGAAGGTCCTTCTAGTTGAGCTATGTGGGACGCTGCCTCAGTGTGGCCTGATGAGCAGTGCCATGTCCGTGCCCAGGATCCCAACCGGTGAAACCCTGGGCCACCGAAGTGGAGCGCTCGAACTTAACCACTTGGCCACGGGGCCAGCCCCCTAACTGGAAGTTTTAACTTTGGCCCAATTCAGTCTTTTGACCAGTATGTTTTTAAAAATCAACTTATTGGTTTTGGCCTATTTACTTATTAGTTACTTTTCACACATACACATATATTTTTTGCTCTTCAACTTTTTTATAATATAAGTTGTAGATCATCTTATATGAGTGCATTTATAGCTATCACAGTTTTTCATTGCTCTACAGATGTTCCATAATTTTTTAACTAGTCGTCCAGAACTGATCATTTTAGGTTTTAGCAATCTTTTACTTTAATGAACAATGTAGTGATACATTTTGGTCATGGTGAAGATATCTGTATGACTCATTTCTAGAAGTGGAATTGCTGAGTCAAAAGATATGAGCACTTAAAGTTTTAAAAAGATTGCTGTATTGCTTTCCACTGAAGCTAACACAATTCATGCCCATCAGCAAGGTAAGAGGGTGTCTGTTCCCCAAACCATTTTTGATACTGTTATCAATTTTTTTTTTTGAGGAAGATTAGCCCTGAGCTAACTGCTGCCAATCCTGCCAATCCTCCTCTTTTTGCTGAGGAAGACTGGCCCTGAGCTAACATCCGTGCCCATCCTCCTCTACTTTATATGTGGGACTCCTACAACAGCATGGCTTGCCAAGCGGTGCCATATCTGCACCCAAGATCCGAACCGGCAAACTCTGGGCCACTGAAGTGGAGCATGTGCGCATAACCGCTGCGCCACCAGGCTGGCCCCTATAAGTTTTTGTGTTTTGGTTTTTTTGAGGAAGATTAGCCCTGAGCTAACATCCGCCGCCAATCCTCCTCTTCTTGCTGAGGAAGATTGTCCCTGAGCTAACATCTGTGCCCACTTTCCTCTATTTTGTATGTGGGCTGCCTGCCACAGCATGACTGGATAAGCAGTGCATAGGTCTGCGACTGGGATCCAAACTGATGAACCCTGGGCCACCAAAGCGGAGCCTGCGAACTTAATCACTATGCAGCTGGGCTGGCCCCATATGTTTGTTATTTTAAAGTTCAAATCATTATTAGATAACTGGGTTTTTCTAGTATATCAAAAGATGTACAAACTTACTCACTGAAAATACAGGTTCAGCTCCTCTCACTTTTTTGTTAGCTTTAAAGTGGGTAATTGTGGCTTTCCTAAAATATATTTGACTTAAATTTCATTGGTTTATTTGTTTTAGTGTTGGGGGCTCCTGTGGCACTTGTGATATGATAGAAGCACGAATTGTGCCCTGTGTTGGCTAGGGATATGAAATGAAAGAAATAATTTCAGTTAGCAGATATATTGGGAAATAATATAGGAACCAAACAAACAAATAAATTTTTTTTGTTTCCATGGACTTATTGATGTTACTGATATTTTTGGTGTAAGAATTGACTTCAGACTTGGTATCTTGGTGTTATTAAAAGTGTATTAAAACTTGAGGAATACTCAAGTTTGCACATAAAGAAATTGTGATTTTAAGAAGTCGTGATAGTAAAATAAAACAAACTAAGCATTCAAAATAATTTTAACCTGTTGAATTTGGTGGCATTAAATTTCTTTATACATTAAAATACAGAAAATATACTGCTGTAATGTCATTGTCTTTTTGTTTTTTAAATTTTTATTTGAGGAAGATTAGCCCTGAGCTAACATCCTCCGCTCTCCAGTTTGGCAAGTTATTTAACCTTCTGTACCTTAGTTTTTAATTTGTGAAACGGAAATAAATGGGGATAGTAAGAGTATTTACCTCACAGGGTTTTGGGAGGCTTAAATGAATCAATAAATATAACGTGCTTAGAACAGTGCCTGGCCCATGCTTAACACGGTTTGTTACCGCTAGTATATTACTGTTTGCACTGCTAGTTAGTTGTCTTATGGGCATATCCCACATCTGCCCCAAGTAATCAGAAAGCTTCCACAGAGCTAAGACTGTTTCCCACTTTTCTCTGTTACGATTTGCACATAACAAGTGCAAAATACTTGTGATAAGTCTCTAATTTCAGAAAGTCGTTTGCTTGGGTTCACCTGCTAAATAATATGAAGAGCCTCTCTCTAAAAATGGTGAGCATGGGGGCAGCCCGGTTGCTGAGTGGTTAAGTTGGAGCAGAGCTCCGCTTTAGCACCCCAGGGTTTCCTTGCTCCGGATCCTAGGCGCAGACATGGCACCACTCATCAGGCCACGCTGAGGCGGCAATCCACCTGCCACAACTAGAAGGATCCACAACTAAAATATATACAACTATGTACTCGGGGGATTTGGGGACAAAAAGCAGAAAGAGAAAAAAAATGGTGAGCATCAAAGCACTTTTCACTAATATAGCAATAACACTTTGAGAGATTCAGCGCGGCAGCATTTCACACAATCAAGTCCCCTTTATTGACAGGGTCATAAAACTACTGCTCTCTATTCCGAGCAGATTCATTTCACATCATAGCACCAGTCTGATTCTCCTTTCTGTTAGTGGTCTATTCCTACCTCTGCTTATCTCTCTCTCGGCCTCCGGAAGACCATTCGTTAACATTCCTTTTGGGTGGAGAGCAAGGTGATTTCTTCAACTCCGCCCCTGACCGCCGCCTCACGGCCCAGGCTCCGCCCCCTAGCCCGGGAAGGCGGGGCGCCGACGACTCCTGGGCGGGGCTCGCGTGGCGTGCCTCGAGGCGCCGGCGCCGTGACGTGTGACGTTACCAGTTGACGCAGCCGCAGTGCAGCCCGACCCCAGCCATAGTCCTCCACTCCTCTGGGTGTCAGTGGCCGGGTCTGGGAGGTTCAGACCTCGGGCGGCGGGCCGGGGCGGCGGGGCGAGAGGGTGTGGGCCCGGGCAGAGGCCTGTAGGCAGTGTCCGGCTCGGCGCTGCTGCTGCTGCTGCCGCCGCCGCCGCCGCCGCCCAAGGCCCTCGGCATCCAGTGGAGAGAGGCGTGAGTGGTTCCGGGCAGCAGTGGTGCTCGTTCAGGTAAGCGGACGTGTCGGAGTGGGCAGCACTTTGCCCAGCATCTCTGGACCTCAGCGGGGTCGGAGTCGGGGAGGTTTGGCTTCGTCACAGGTGCCTGCTGCGCCGTCGACTCATCTCTTATCCTTTTGCCATCCTTACCTGCAGCCCGGGGACCAGTAGAGCGGGTGTCGGAGGTCAGTGGGAAGGTCTGGAAGGGCCCTGACAGATAGCTGGGGGCTCGGGTGCAGGAGCGGGCCCCGCCGTAGTGTTAAGGCCAGTGGGCGGCACCTACTTGCTAGTGTGTGGACTCCGCGGAAAGGATAGTGCACCTGCAAGCTCAGGCTTCAGCCTTGCTAGCAGCACCCGCCTGCGGGAGACCCCATACCGCTTGGCACAGGGTCGATTGACCAAGGGCGGTGGAGCCTTAGAACCCCCGTTTCCTCCCCAGGCGTGGTGTGTTTTGTATTCTGTATTGGTATTTGCTGAGTCCACACTATGGAAGTGTACATTTCAGCGGAAACATCTTTTGGCTAAAAGAAGGTGAAGGGAAGTTGATTTTCCTTCTGCAGAATTTTCGTCGTCACCCCCCTTCTCGTCGCCCTTTTGGCCTTAGTTTTGACAGTAGAAAGTTAGGGACGCTTGTTAAAGGGAAAGAGTTCTTGTAACTTTCCTCTGTAAGGAAATCAAGGTTTTGTAACTGTCCAAGCGTGTAAGTTACAACTGGTTTCATGTTGCTGCTTTCACTCTGTGCATAGCAATGAGGCTGATTTATTCTAAGTCAGCCAGATATATGAAGTGTAAAAATAGATTAATTAACCAGAATATTTGTCTTATATAACTATTGAGTGGTACAGACTTTGTGTGATTATATTATCTCATTTAATCATCGTAGCAATCCTATCATGTAAGGTCTATTATTATTTGTCATTTTATAGATGAGAACTAAAGCCCACAGTCCTAAAAAACAACTTATCCAAAGTCAGAGCTGTGATTTAAACCAGGTAATCTGACTTCAGTTTACAGTCCCTTAATCAGCATGCCTTACCATCTCCTAAGCATCCTAAGAGTTTGCAAGGTGATTTTCATTTATAAACAGTGTGCCAGGTGCTGGGAATAGAAAGGAAACTGAGGCACCATTCTTGCCAGCAAGGATCTAACAGTTTGAGAGAGCAATTTTTTAAAGGCTACCTTTCTAATATGTTTTAAAGGTGGGATTTGATCTCTAGAACTCTTTGACTACCTAAATCATGATCTTTCCATAAGTACAGTGGTTTTGAAACCTTTGGAAGGCTGTAGTTTGGAAATTGTGCTCTCAGTCTAGATTTAGGAGTATTTCTTTTTTGGAAACTTCAAAGAAGGAAATGTAATATTGGACTAACATTGAAGACTTTCTTTGTGTGTGTGTCCCTGCGTGTGAGAGCTTGTGTAATCAAATCGTTTAATCTGAAATGGTGAAACTGCTGATAAAGCCAGAATGTCTTGTATAATTGGTTAAAATGATATTCTTTTCAGGTTTGTTAAGATGAAACACTGCAGATGGGCCTTCTGAAGATAAAGAGAAGGAAAAACAGAACGTTGCAGACTCTGGGAAAAAAACTTGGGTAAATATTTTGGCTAAGTTTTTAAAAAATCTAATTTCCAGTTAAAGCTCAGATAGAGGAAATCTGACTTTTTGCTTCAGTTGTGGTTTAATCTGCTTAAATGGTGAAGGAATGGGGGTGGGGGTGGTAGTGCTTTATAATGTGACTTGCCAATCTTGCCTAACTTTTGAACTATTGATATCTGACTGACAGTTGGGTCATGTGCATAGCTTGTGTGTTGGCAGGAGAAGGCTAGTGGAGGGTTTGGTTTGATTCTCTATCAAGTGTCAACTTGTCTTTTCTCTTTTTTGCTTGCTCATTAATCTGCCTGTGTTATACAGGGTTTTGAAAGGAAATGAAGAAAATTAGTTGACTTTTGGTTTGTTCGTCATACAATACTGTGTATGATTGAACTCTATGAATGAGTATAAATGAGAACGAAAAGTATATATTTTTTACTGTGAGTTCTATGGAGAATAGAAAACATGATTAAGAAACATTTAATTCATTTCATAAATATTGATTGAGTACCATATGTCAGACATTATTTCAGGCTTCTAGTGGTAGAGTAGTGGTCATCATGTCCCTGGAAGTACTAGAGTAGTGAATTTTCTGTATAGAAGGCAATATTGTTGCGAACCCATACATTTTCTTGATTTTATATGCAAGGATATTTTTGGTTTATAAGACTAGGGAAACAGCACTACCCATAAATGAATATTAGTATTTATAATAAATTTTTCATATTATTTTAGTTAATAAAGGGAAGTACTCTTCTAGTGTTACTTTAAGATACAGTGGGAAGCTAGGATTCTTAAAGATTTCACTTTAGCACACTGCTTTTCATGTTAAAAATAGTTAATGCCAGAATTTCATGGGAATTTAAGAAAGTTGACTCTTTAATTTGAGAAAATTTCAAGGAACTTATATATGACAAATAGAAGTGACATAGTCAGATAGGCAGCAGTCTGGATGATGAATTGGAGAGAGATGATATTGGAAGCCTGGTGATCAGTTAGAGGCTATTGTAATAATCTAGGTGGCAAATGAGAACCAGACGTAAAGCAGTGCAAATGGGAATTAAGGGATGGAGATGAATTAGATAGAGGCAAAGGAGATAGAATAGATAGGATTTAGTGGGCTTGAGGGAAAGTGGAGTCAGAATAATTTCTAGCCACTATCATGTTTATGCACATAATTAATGTTTGTTAATATTGGCAGGATAAAGAAAATGAATTATCTGCTATCTGGCTTGAGAAACTGAGTGGATTCTGGGGCCATTTACTGAGAGAGTATAGGAAGAGCAGTAGATTGAGAAACGTGGTTGGAAATGAATTCAGTTTGGGGCTTTTATATACGAAGCATCTGTGACTTCTAAGAAATATTGTTAGGCTCTGGTATGTATGGATCTGAGTTAAGAAGACCCAGCTTGAGATGTACATTTTGGAGTCTCAGTTTATAGATGTTAGTTAAAAGCAACAGGAATGGATGAGATCAGTCAGGGAGAAAATGTAAGTTATAGAAGAAAAATGAGGATGGAGAGCCCTAACATTTAAGGATAAGGTGGAAGAAAAACACACATCAAAGAAGATGAAGAAGTGGGCAGGGAAGTAGGAGAAAATCAAGAGAATCACAGAAGTCGGTGGAAGAACTGAGTTTGGAGAAAAGGAATGAGTATTAAGCATCTTTGAGACATCAAATAAAATTAAGACAACAAAAGTATCCACTGGACATCAATTAAGAAATTGTTGCCCTGAGCAAGAGCAATTATAAAGGTGGATCCAGTTCACGCTGGCTAAGAGAAAAGGAAATTGAAATAGCCAATGTCATTTACTCTTTCACAAAGTTTGGTTTTAAATGAAATAGAGAAGGGATGGCTAGAGATAGGAGTTTGAGAGAGAATTTTTGGTTTTTAAAGGTGTGAGTGATATGACTGCATTTACACTCTTTATTTCTTGAAGATAAAGATGAATGAGAGAGAATAGTTGGTGAAGCAAGGTCGCTGACCAAGCTGGAAGGGATGGAATACAAGGATGCAGGTTAAGGGGACTTTAGATAGACCTCTCTTGAGACAGGAGTGAAGGAGGTGGTGATGATTATGGCTGCAGATAAATTTGTCAGAGGCAGGGTGGAGGTTGCTTCACAGAGTCCTTGCTAGACACTCCCACTTATGACAGAAAGAGGAAATGGTTCACTCATGTGATTTCTGACTCCTGAGCAGTGTGGTGTTGCTGACTTCTGATCTTTTGGAAGGGAGGAGGAGAGTGGAGCAAGGGTTTAGCTTAAGATGACAAGTGTGAACCATTAGGGTAGAGATACCTTGCAGATGTCTCACAAAATTTCCTTTCTCATACTTTGTATTAGTTATCTACTGCTGAGTCACAAATTATCCAAAAACTTAATAGCTTAAGATGTTTATTATCTCAGAGTTTCTGTGGGTCGGGTGTTTGGGAAGGACTAGACTGGTTGCTTCTGGCTTAGGGTCTCTCATGAGGTTGCAGCCAAGATCTTAGCTGGGACTTCAGTCATCTGGAGACTCAACTGGGGCCTGGGAGATTTGCTTTCATGCTGGCTCATGTACATGGCTGTTGGCTGGAGGCCTCAAATCCTTGCCACATGGACCTCTCTAGGGCTTCTAAGTGTCCTAACAAGGCAGCTGGCTTCCTCTGGATCAGATGAGCCAAATGAGAGAACAAGGAGGAAGCTGTGATGCCATTTTTGACCTAGTCACATGCCACTGTTTCTGCCATATTCATTTAGAACTGAATCACTAAGTCCAGCCCACACTTGGGAGGAGAATTAATTAAACTCCACCTCTTAAAGAGAGGAATACAAAGAAATTTTGGACCTATTTTAAAACTACCACACATCTTCTATCAATTGTCAATTTCTTTAGGGGCAAATAAACTTTTTGAAAATATGTAGACGTAGGCCTTATGACCAGGTGAGAGAGAAGTGCAAACAAGTGCAGAGGTGGTTCAGTCAGATTTAGCTCACTTTACAGTTTGGCCGTCTTTGCTGCTAATTAAGCTCAATATCTTGATCTGTTACCTCTTGTGGTTATTTAAAAAAAGTGATTACTGACCTTTGCCTTAGGGAGGATCATTTTAGGAGAAAATGCCATAGTGGGCAAAATATGAATTTTTTAATACCAAAATTCTAACATTCATATTAGCTCCTAAACTAGAATTTAGAGCTGGGAGGAAGGAACTCATTTTTTGTAGTAAGGAAACAGGACTAAGAGATAATTACTGACTGACTTCTGTCAACACAAATGCTGTGAGAGGCACTGTAACACAGACTCTAAAGCCTAGATTCAAATCCCAGGTCAGCCATGTCTTAGCGGTGTTTGTGCTCAGCTTCTCACTGCCACAGTTTTCTCATCTGTAAAATGGGGAATTGTAAATAGTTGTTATTTCTGATGATACATTTAAAGTGTTTAGAGCAGTGCCTGACACATGGCAAGCAGTGAATAAATGTTAGCCATTGTTGTGGTAGCTATGTTTTATCTTTTTAATGATACCGTTTATCATTTAATCATTTTAATGAGTTAATACCATGGAATGAACATTTCAAAAGTCAGGTAACACTGACCAAAATGTTTAGAGTCTAAACATTAGAGTATTGACCTTATTGTACTTTGTCACTTTTTATGTATACGTAAAGTTTGTTTCTATTCAGCTCCATATCCATTTAAAATATTGTGTCAGATGTCACCAGTAGTATCCTATAGGTCTTATCCCCATAAAACTCCTTGAAGTAGCCTTTTTTTGGTTACTCTTACATAAAAGTTCAATTTCTATTGTAGCAATTTTCTCAGCTCACAGGAATTGGCTATTAAATGGATCTGTTGGGCCGTCTGCATAGCAACATGCTAATAAAAAAATATTTTTTTGGACTTGATATGATGAGAATGTTGGTAAACACACGGCCAGTGTCTTTCTCCCTCTCCCCCATATCCAAAGACCCTATTTTTTTGGGTGGGTAGTTTGAATATGTATTAGGTGGTGGTTTCTGAACGAAGTGACTGAAGGCAGATGCTAGAGAGAAACTTAAGGGCTGGACAGGAAAATGGAAATAATTTTATTACAAGAAATCTTTATAATTTTACTTTGTTGATGCTAACTTTTTAGTGTTATGCCTCCTGGTGTATTTTTAATCAAAATGGAAGTGATATATTGAATTCGTGATTAAAAGAATTAAAAGAAACTTGTAGAGTATGTTCACCAACCAGTACAAAAAGCAAAAACCAAACAAACCCCACAACCAATCAATTTATGGGATGTAGAAGTGGGAAGATTAAACCTTTCACTCATGGGAATTTCTGTTGCCCTCTTTGTATTGCTGACCATATTAAGGAATATGCTGAAGATAGTAATTAGTTCTGGGGGATGATTCAAGGTGGGTAATATTTAAAAATCATGGTTTCTTCTAGATTTGAAGTTAGTTCTTTTTACCCTATTAATAGATATGTTTTCTATGGCTTTTAAGAGATTTTTTTTCCCACTTTCAATAAGTGTTTAGGTGAACCAGCATAAATTTCTGGCTATGAAAGTGAGCTTTGCTAAAGTGCAACATTTTTGTTGGATGATATGACTTCTTAGATGTTACAGATTCTTCCATTTATAACATGAAGAACCATTTTGGTAGCATAGATTATGATGTTGGAAAGTACTTTACATTGTTTAGTTTGCTGATTTATACTATTTGAATCATCAGTCCCCATATCTGAATATTCCATCAGTAATAGTTGCCTGGTGACTGTGTACGTTGGTATTTGATCTGCTTCTAAGAATCCTCCTCACTGGTGTTTGTAGAACTATGTTATTTGTATTAACTTAATACATTCTTGGTTGTTATTTATGCCAACTAATTTCTTTTCGTTATAAAATTCTGATATTTAGTTATATATATATTCTCTTATATTTGTAATGAATGAGACACATTTTAGTCATTGTTTACTGCTGTGCATTTTATTGTTTTTTAACTTTCTCCTTTTGTTGAAGTGATTTTTTTTAAAGAACGTTAATGATGATTTAGCTATCACTGTTAAAATGTGTTTCTTGTAAAGCACTGGAGGATAATTGTTTATTTTGTTTGTTTAAATGAACAGAATAGGACATTATATAATTTTGATTTACGCATGCAAAGCTGCTGACCATCGCCAAAATTGTTAAGGAAACTAAGTTTGCTTTTGTTGCTCACCATCTCCTCTTTAAGGTTTTCTCCATCTTCAGAAATCTTGGGCCTTTTGTTATATTCCTGGGTCCTGCTTGTTAATGAGAAAAGTAATCAAATGAATTAATTTACACTAATAACACATGGTAATAATTAATGGTAGCTGTTATTGAGATACTTTAAAGATATCTTTAGGGGCTGGCCCTGTGGCTGAGTAGTTAAGTTCACGCACTCTGCTTCCATGGCCCAGGGTTTCACTGGTTCGGATCCTGGGTGCGGACCTACCGCCACTCATCAAGCCATGATAAGGTGGTGTCCCACATAGCACAACTAGAAGGACCTGCAACTAGAATATATACAACTATGTACTGGGGGGCTTTGGGGAGAAGAAGAAGAAGAAAGAAAAAAAAAAAGATTGGCAACAGATGTTAGCTCAGCTGCCAATCTTTAAAAAAAAAAAAGATATCTTTACATTTTAAGAGAGAATATTGGTTAGTGCTCTATTTAAAGGAAGGGATGGTGGACTTTTAGGCCTTGTATCCTGATGGGTAAAATTTCTTAGGCAGAGAGGGCTCCTCAAATTACTATATGCTCAACAAGTAATAGCAACCTTTTTATACATTCCAATACCATCTTAAATGTAAAAGTTTATGGTTTTCCTTTATGTGAGATGTTCAGTTGCAGTAAGTACTTCTCTATTTTGTGTGTTTTATTTGAGTAGCATCATAGAGTTGGAAGGAGCATCAGAAAGTCATCTGTTTTAGGACATCTACCTTTAGATTGGTGAGTGCTCAGACTGCTTGAGCCATTGTGGAAACAGTTCAAATGAATTAAATGCTGTTGAAACTTCATTTTGGACAAAAATGTTGTTCTGATCTGTTTTGTGTTTTACTTTGTTTGGGGATGTCATTATGCCATAGGAAAGATAAGCAGTCCATCCAGGCAGTTTCTTTGTATTGATATTTACTGAGATCTTTGGATCAGTTACCTGGCATCTTAATTGTTAAGGAGGACATAAATAACTTTGGAATTGGGAACCCTACAAGCATCTCGAGATAATTTGTTACGTATGTGTAGAAACCAAACAGCTGAAAAGTTTTTGATAAGTCTCTATTCTGTAACAGTTAATGCAGATCCAAAAATTTGGGCCTATGGGTAAGCAATGCAGCACGTGCACAGGGTGCATACTTCACAGAATTTCTGTAAACAGAATGCTGCTGTGTGCTAATAGGTGTTCAGTCTTGATGATGAAGAGGATATGAATGTTAATGAAGTTCAAGGGAAAGCTATAAAGTTGATTTATTTTCCAACTCTTTAAATCCATGTAGTTTCTTTTATAGAAAAGGAACTGTGATCGAGTCCAGAGAACTTTAATATAACGATCTGAAGACATGTGAACACCTATATACAGAGCATTGTGACTTCATTGTTGCATGAGGAATTTGAGTATGATTAAACTTTGTCTCTGATTTTTGTTGCATTTGGAATTGGGTTATTAAAATGTTGAATATCCTTTCTTAAATTCAAGCAAGTGAAAATCAAATTTTCTTGAGGGTAAAGAAGATCATTTAGGAGTCTCTTTGGCCCTGAATACATTGGAAATACTTGCTTATCTTTGGCAATAGCTCATAATTATGTACTTTTTATGATGATGCATTTATTTCATTCTTTTCTGAAACAGGTGTTTATTGAGAGACTACTGTATACTAGGAACTTTGATGGATATGACACACTCAAATGAACAGGGCAAACCCATTCTTTAAGAGCAGCTGTCTAATGGGGAGACATACTTCCAAACTGACAGTCACAATATGATGTGATAACTGCTAAGATGTGGGTGGTCATTCAAACTGCGTTTATTTAGCATTATATATATATATTTTGTTTTTGTTTTTTTTAAAGATTGGCACCTGGGCTAACAGCTGTTGCCAATCATCTTCTTTTTTTTTTTCCTGCTTTTTCTCACCAAATCCCCAGTACATAGTTGCATATTTTAGTTGTGGATCCTTCTAATTGTGGCATGTGGGATGCCGCCTCAGCGTGGCCTGATGAGCGGTGCCATATCCGTGCCCAGGATCCGAACCACTGAAACCCTGAGCCGCTGAAGCGGAGCGCATGAACTTAACTACTCGGCCACAGGGCGGCCCCCTATATATATATATATATTTTTTTTTTTTTTTTTAAAGGAGGAGATTGCTCCATCCTTTTTTTTTTAAAATTATTTTTTATTGCTGTTGTATTTTAATGATAGAGGATGCTTTTTTTTTTTTGAGGAAGATTAGCCCTGAGCTAACATCTTCCACCAGTCTTCCCTCTTTTTGCTGAGGAAGACTGGCCCTGAGCTGACATCTGTGCCCATCTTCCTCTATTTTATGTGGGACGCCTGGCACAGCATGGCTTGATAAGCGGTGTGTAGGTCTGCACCTGGATCCGAACCGGCAGACCCTTGGCTGCCAAGCGGAGCATGTGAACTTAATTGCTGCTCCGCCAGGCTGGCCCCAGCATTTTCTATATTGTCAGACATTCTACTAAAGATTATTCTAAATATTCCAAATCTTACACTTAATTCTCAGAATTCCTTAGCTGTATAGTAGAATTTTTATGCTCAATACATATTTTTTGAATGAATAAACAAAAAGATAGACCTACATTATCATGAACTGTCTTACTATGTTGCTGCAAATAATCAAAATCAAATAGATACTTTCCCATGAAAGTTCAGAGTAAGCTATGGCTCTTCATAGCTAGGCCTTCCCATGTCATAGGTAATGTTATATCGACATCTTCCAGTTTCAGCCTGATATAGGCAAACCTTATTTCTGGAATTCTGTGTCCAGTTGTGGGGTGATACCTGTTTTAGAGGAGCGATGTAGCCATGGGAGAGGATTAACAGTGCAGGGAGGTTTTCTTGCGGACCTGTGGGCAGGTGCTCAGATCTCCCAGTTCCTCCCACTCCCCTTCTCTGAGGTGGGGTGGAGGGTGGTGCGCTTTGGGGTAAGCTGTGGTGATGGAGGCTCTCTCCCCATATTTCCTTTCAGCTACCACTCTAGGGCCATCCTTCTGCCAGCTGTTAGAAACACTAATTAAAAATTAAGAAAAACAGAAGAGGAAAAGGAACTGTAGAAGGTAATGATATTAGAAACAAGAAACTGTGAGGAATAAGAAAAAAAAGGAGTGAAATAGAGATTTTAAACGAATATGAACTTGACACATATTTTAAAAATATGTGGAAGCCCTGGGATTCTCTCATTTTTCCACCACCAAAGCTCCCTGTCACTAGGCCCATCCTTTCCTCTGTTCTTCCTGTTCAGGTAAAGGAAATATTCCTGTTTCTGTCAAAACCCAGTTCCCACACATGTATATGCTCTGAATTAAAGCAAGATTTAAAAAAATCTTAAATATTTTACTAAATACTTTGTGCTTTAAATTATATCATTTCACGTTCTCTTTTAAAGCACAGGATCATTTTTCTTGTGAAAGAAAACTGTCCTCAGATTCGATAGGGCTAGTAACAAATAATTGACATTACTCTCTGGCACTTCTGGCTTTCCCCGAGTACAAGCTGAGCGTGTATCCTGCAGTCAGAAAGTGGCCCTCAGTGTGGTGTTACAGGTGTTCAGAATGAGCAGTCTTCATGTGTAGAGGTGAATGCCAGCAGTAATGGGCAAAACATTGGTTGCCAGTAGTAGACATTTATACAGTATATTATCTACAGTGTGTCAGGTGCTATTCTAAATTCTTTTTTTTTCTTTTTTTTTTTTTTTATTAATGTTATGATGGATTACAAGCTTGTGAAATTTCAGTTGTACATTTTTGTTAGTCATGTTGTGGGTACACCACTTCCCCCTCCGTGCCCTCCCCCCACCCCCCCTTTTCCCTGGTAACCACCGATCAGATCTCCTTCTCAATATACTAATTTCCACCTATGAGTGGAGTCATATAGAGTTCGTCTTTCTCTGACTGACTTATTTCGCTTAACATAATGCCCTCGAGGTCCATCCACATTGTTGTGAATGGGCCAATTTCGTCTTTTTTTATGGCTGAGTAGTATTCCATTGTGTATATATACCACATCTTCTTTATCCAATCATCAGTTTCTGGGCATGTAGGCCGGTTCCACGTCTTGGCTATTGTAAATAATGCTGCGATGAACATAGGGGTGCAACGGACTCTTGAGATATCTGATATCAGGTTCTTAGGATAGATACCCAGTAATGGGATGGCTGGGTCATAGGGTATTTCTATTTTTAACTTTTTGAGAAATCTCCATACTGTTTTCCATAGTGGCTGTACCAGTTTGCATTCCCACCAACAGTGTATGAGGGTTCCTCTTTCTCCACAACCTCTCCAACATTTGTCGTTCTTGGTTTTGGATGTTTTTGCCAATCTAACGGGGGTAAGGTGATATCTTAGTGTAGTTTTGATTTGCATTTCCCTGATGATTAGCGATGATGAACATCTTTTCATGTGTCTATTGGCTATATTCATATCTTCTTTTGAGAAATGTCTGTTCATGTCCACTGCCCATTTTTTGATCGGGTTGTTTGTTTTTTTGTTGTTAAGCAGTGTGAGTTCTTTGTATATTATGGAGATTAACCCTTTGTCGGATAAGTGGCTTGTAAATATTTTTTCCCAATTAGTGAGCTGTTTTTTTGTTTCAATTCTGTTTTCCCTTGCCTTGAAGAAGCTCTTTAGTCTGATGAAGTCCCATTTGTTTATTCTTTCTATTGTTTCCCTCAACTGAGGAGTTACAGTGTCCGAAAAGATTCTTTTGAAACTGATGTCAAAGAGTGTACTGCCTATATTCTCTTCCAAAAGACTTATTGTCTCAGGCCTAATCTTTAGGTCTTTGATCCATTTTGAGTTTATTTTGGTGTGTGGTGAAAAAGAATGGTCGATTTTCAGTCTTTTGCATGTGGCTGTCCAGTTTTCCCAGCACCATTTGTTGAAGAGACTTTCTTTTCTCCATTGTAGGCCCTCTGCTCCTTTGTCGAAGATTAGCTGTCCATAGATGTGTGGTTTTATCTCTGGGCTTTCAATTCTGTTCCATTGATCTGTGGACCTGTTTTTGTACCAGTACCATGCTGTTTTGATCACTGTAGCTTTGTAGTATGTTTTGAAATCGGGGATTGTGATTCCGCCGGCTTTGTTTTTCTTGCTCAGGATTGCTTTAGCAATTCGTGGTCTTTTGTTCCCCCATATGAATTTTAGGATTGTTTGTTCAATTTCTGTGAAGAATGTTCTTGGGATTCTGATTGGGATAGCATTGAATCTGTATATTGCTTTAGGTAGTATGGACATTTTAACTATGTTTATTCTTCCAATCCATGTGCAAGGAATGTTTTTCCATCTCTTTATGTCATCGCCTATTTCTTTCAAGAAAGTCTTGTAGTTTTCATTGTATAGATCCTTCACTTCCTTGGTTAAGTTTATCCCAAGGTATTTTATTCTTTTCGTTGCGATTGTGAATGGGATAGAGTTCTTGAGTTCTTTTTCTGTTAGTTTATTGTTAGTGTATAGAAATGCTACTGATTTATGCACGTTAATTTTATACCCTGCTACTTTGCTGTAGTTGTTGATTATTTCTAATAGTTTTTCTGTGGATTCTTTGGGGTTTTCTATGTATAAGATCATGTCGTCTGCAAACAACGCGAGTTTTACTTCTTCGTTACCTATTTGGATTCCTTTTATTTTTTTTTCCTGCCGAATTGCTCTGGCCAGCACCTCCAGTACTATGTTGAATAGGAGTGGTGAAAGTGGACACCCTTGTCTTGTTCCTGTCCTCAGAGGGATGGCTTTCAGCTTTTGTCCATTGAGTATGATGTTGGCTGTGGGTCTATCATATATGGCCTTTATTATGTTGAGGTACTTTCCTTCTATACCCATTTTACTGAGGGTTTTTATCATAAATGGGTGTTGGATCTTGTCGAATGCTTTCTCTGCGTCTATTGAGATGATCATGTGGTTTTTGTTTTTCATTTTGTTGATGTAGTGTATCACGTTGATTGACTTGCGGATGTTGAACCATCCCTGTGTCCCTGGTATAAATCCCACTTGATCATGGTGTATAATCTTTTTGATGTATTGCTGTAATCGGTTTGCCAAAATTTTGTTGAGGATTTTTGCATCTATGTTCATCAGTGATATCGGCCTGTAGTTCTCCTTCTTTGTGTTGTCCTTGTCAGGTTTGGGGATCAGAGTGATGTTGGCTTCATAGAATGTGTTAGGGAGTTCTCCATCTTTCTCAATTTTCTGGAACAGTTTGAGGAGAATAGGTATTAAGTCTTCTTTAAATGTTTGGTAGAATTCTCCAGAGAAGCCGTCTGGTCCTGGACTCTTGTTTTGGGGAGGTTTTTGATTACCGTTTCTATTTCCTTACTTGTGATTGGTCTATTCAGATTCTCCATTTCTTCCTGATTCAGTTTGGGGAGATTGTAGGAGTCTAGGAATTTGTCCATTTCTTCCAAGTTGTTCAATTTGTTGGCATATAGTTTTTCATAGTATTCTCTTATGATCTCTTGTATTTCATTGGTATCTGTTGTGATTTCTCCTCTGTCATTCCTGATTTTATTAATTTGCGCTTTCTCTCTTCTTTTCTTGGTGAGTCTGGCTAGGGGTTTGTCAATTTTGTTAATTCTTTCGAAGAACCAACTCTTTGTTTCATTGATCCTTTCTATTGTCTTTTTTGTTTCAATATCGTTTATTTCTGCTCTTATTCTTATTATTTCCCTCCTTCTACTGACTCTGGGCTTTGTTTGTTCTTCTTTTTCTAGTTCCGTTAGGTGTCGTTTGAGGTTGCTTACGTGAGCTTTTTCTTGTTTAGTGAGGTGAGCCTGTATTGCGATGAATTTCCCTCTTAGGACTGCTTTTGCTGCATCCCAAATGATTTGGTATGTCGTGTTCTCATTTTCATTTGTCTCCAGATAATATTTGATTTCTTCTTTAATTTCTTCAATGATCCATTGTTTGTTGAGAAGCGTGTTGTTTAGTCTCCACATTTTTGCACCTTTCTCTGCTTTTTTCTTGTAGTTGATTTCTAGTTTAATAGCGTTATGATCAGAAAAGATGCTTGATATTATTTCAACTCTCTTGTATTTATTGATGTTTGCTTTGGTTCCCAAAATATGGTCAATCCTTGAGAATGTTCCATGTGCACTTGAGAAGAATGTGTAACCTGCTGTTTTTGGATGAAGTGTTCTATATATATCTATTAAGTCCATCTGGTCTAATTTTTCATTTAATTCTATTATTTCCTTGTTGATTTTCTGTCTGGATGTTCTGTCCATTGGTGTTAATGGTGTGTTGAGGTCCCCTACTATTATTGTATTGTTGTTGATGTCTTCTTTTAGTTCTATTAAGAGTTGCTTTACAAATTTTGGTGCTCCTGTGTTGGGTGCGTATATATTTATAAGTGTTATGTCTTCTTGGTGGAGAGTCCCTTTTATCATTATATACTGTCCCTCTTTATCTTTCTTTATCTGTTTTGCTTTGAAATCTACCTTGTCTGATATTAGTATAGCGACACCTGCTTTCTTTTGTTCATTATTAGCTTGGAGTATTGTTCTCCATCCCTTCACTCTGAGTCTGTGTTTGTCTTTGGGGCTGAGGTGTGTTTCCTGGAGGCAGCATATTGTTGGATCTTGTTCTTTGATCCATCCTGCCACTCTGTGTCTTTTGATTGGGGAGTTCAATCCATTTACATTTAGAGTGATTATTGAGACGTGGGGGCCTACCACTCCCATTTTGTGTCTTGTTTTCCGGTTTTCTTCAGTTTCCTTTGTTTCTCGTCCCATGGTTTAATCTGTTCTGATGTAGAGCTTCTACTCTCTGTTGTTGTCCTTCTACTTATCTCCTCTGCTCTTGGTTTTGTAGCCCCTTTCCTTTTTTGGATTTTTCAGGAATGAGGGTTTTCCTGAGGATTTCCTGAAGAGGAGGTTTTGTGGCAATGAACTCCCTTAATTTTTGTTTATCTGGGAAGGTTTTTATTTCTCCATCGTACTTGAAGGATATTTTCGCTGGGTAGAGAATTCTCGGCTGTAGATTTTTGTCCTTCAAATTTTTGAATATATCATTCCACTCTCTTCTAGCCTGTAAAGTTTCTGCTGAGAAATCTGCTGATAGCCTGATGGGGGTTCCTTTGTAGGTTAGTTTCTTTTGCCTGGCTGTCCTTAATATTTTCTCCTTGTCGTTGACTTTTGCTAGCTTCACTACTATATGCCGTGGAGTTGGTCTTCTTGCGTTGATAAAGTTTGGAGATCTATTGGCTTCTGTCACCTGAAGATCCATCTCCCTCACCAGATTTGGGAAGTTCTCAGCCATTATTTCTTTGAATAGGTTTTCTGCCCCTTTCTCCTTCTCTTCTCCCTCTGGTATACCTATAATCCTTACGTTGCATCTCCTAATTGTGTCTGATAATTCTCGGAGAGTTTCTTCATTTCTTTTAAGTCTTGCTTCTCTCTCCTCCTCTGCCTGCAACAATTCTATATTGCCATCTTCCAAATTGCTAATTCTTTCCTCCATATTATCGGCCCTACTGTTCAGAGCATCTAGATTTTTCTTAATCTCCTCTATTGTGTTCTTCATTTCCAATATTTCTGTTTGGTTCTTCTTTATCGTATCAAACTCTTTTGTGACATAGCTCCTGAACTCGTTGAGTTGTCGGTCAGAATTCTCTCTTAACTCATTGAGAGTCTTAATGATGGCTGTTTTGAAGTCATCGTCCATTTAGGTTATATATCTCATTTTCTTTGGGATTGTTTTCTGTGTATTTGTTGCTTTCTTTCTGTTCTGGAGATTTAATGTATTTTTTCATATTGCTTGATGTTGTTGATTTGTGCCTCCGCATGGAGATAGAGTTTAGTTGCTCCTTTCACTTGTTTCAGCTGCTGCGGTGGGAGGAGCAGCTGTTTATATTTCACCAACCAGGAACCCTGTCCGTAGTTGCTACCTGGGCCTGGGCCCCTCTTCGTAGCCACAGTGGCCCTTTGGATTCCCTCCTCTGCCGTGGGGGCCGTCACAGGGGGGCTTCAGGCTGCAGGTGCCTACTGTTGCAGCCCACCTAGATGTGCTCTCTCCTTGGGGTCTGCAACGGCGTTATGGGCTTTTCCAGCGGCCAGGGGTGGGATCACTTATATTTGTCGCTCCGTTGCTGTCGGCACCCACCAAATCTCACTTGTCCTCTATGGGTCGCAGGAGAGCTATTGGCATCTTCTACAGTCTGTGGTTGGTACACCTAGCTATGCTGCTTTTGCCCTGGGGTCTTCCAGCCTTGTGGCTGGCGGCTGGGTGCCTTCTACTGGTGCTGTGCAGAGGCTTTCCCTAAGGCTGCTGTGAGCCTGTAGGGTTTCCCCCTAGGCTACTAAGCTGGGTCTCTGGAACTCTCTCCAGCCCCAGTCCTCTCTGAGATCTCCGGCAATCCCTAGCCTCACGGGGTGGGCAACGGCAGCTGGGGGTCGCCCCGCCCTCTGGGATTCTCTCCAGGCCTCTCCCGGAGCCGTGAATGCTCAGCGTGGCCCCTCTGCTAACGGCAGACAGAGAGTTTTGTCTGCTGCCTGGCGGAGCTCCGGCGCTTCCCCTCCGGGTCGCAGAACCGGCCTTTGAAAATTCCCCCAGCCCCGGTCCTCTCCGAGATCTCTGGCAATCCCTAGTCCCACGGGGCGGGCAACGGCAGCTGGGAGATCTCCGTGTCCTCCGTGTCTCTCTCTGGGACCCTCCGGGCGCCCCGAGCACCAGGCTGGGTCTCCCCGCCAATGGCGGGGAGAGACTCTCCCCGTGGGCTCAGGTGTGCAACTCCAAAGTTTCCCTCTGCGTTTAGGAGTAATTGCAGGGGGTTTAGGTAGGGTTCTGGTCACCTGTTTCCACCGTCGCTCCTCTGTTGTGTTCTCGCTCCTGCCCTAGATGTGTGTGGATCCTCTGGGGGCGTCCGTTGGAAGAAAGCCGCTTGCGGGTACTAGGCTGCCCGTCGGGGTCGGAGAGTTTTCACCTATTTCCACATCCTCCCGGAGGAAAGTCCATCCGCCTTCTGATGTATAGTCGCGTGGGTGTCTCAGACGTCCTGAGATGCTGTCTGGATATCCTTTGTCAAGCGATAAGTGTCCAAACAATTGTAGACTCGAAGGGCGAGAGACAAAGAGGACTACTCACGGCGCCATCTTGGGAAGGGTTCAATTTTTCTATTCTAAATTCTTTATACATATGAACTCATCAACTTTCACTATACAACTCTATGAGGTGTTAGTGTCCTCATTTTACAGATGAAGAAATAGAGCACAGAGAGGATAGGTAACTTGCCCATGGTCACCCAGCTGTAACACTATAGTGTCAGAATGGGTGTTTGAACCCAGGTGATCCAGTACAAAGTCCTTGCCCTTAATCCATATAATGTTTTACTTCTGGAACAGTACAGTTGGAAGCAGGACTTTTTGATTCTACTGTTGGTTGGTTTTTTTTTTTTTTTGATAAGTGACTCCTCTTTCTCCCTTCCCCCAGTCTCTTTCCTTTTAGTGTTCTTACCTCCTTCCTTGTTTGTAGCTTACCTGCCTCCCATTTCTAGAACAGAATAGCGGTTCCTCCTTCCATTCTTACACTCAGGGCTGTCAAATAATTCTTGCCGAGATGTTAACTGATCTTTCTGATGTTGAGATGAAAGCTTTGAGTTTGATATTGCTTGGTGTTTGTATTTTAATTTTTTTTTTTTTTGGAGGAAGATTAGCCCTGAGCTAACTACTGCCAATCCTCCTCTTTTTGCTGAGGAAGACTGGCCCTGAGCTAACATCCATTCCCATCTTCCTCTACTTTATATGTGGGGCGCCTACCACACCATGACTTTTGCCAAGCGGTGCCATATGCAAACCGGCGAACCCCAGGCCGCTGAGAAGCGGAGCCTGCGAACTTAACCGCTGCGGCACCGGGCCAGCCCCTGCATTTTAATTTTTAAAAAAGACAAGCATTTAAGAATGGTAAGAAGGAAGATTTGATAGTAGAATGACAGATGACCAGGTTGGTATTTTTGGTTTGGTAAACACCTGTTCCTTGGCCATAATTATGAGAGGCCAAGAGATGTGTGCTTGGGCAAGAAAAGCTCCTTTCCCACCCGTAATATCCTGTCTTCTAGCCACCACTCCCCCTTTTTCTTTTTAAATTATGGAAGTATTAATATCACATGCCAATTGTGAAACATTTAAACAGTGCCTAAGTATCAAGAGTACAAGTGAAAGTCCCGCTTCACTGCTGCTTCTCCTTCCCCTCAAGTGTCTTCTCACTGCTCTCCCTAGAGGTGACCACTCATGGCTTTGCTGTTTTTGCAGCTTAAAAAAAGTATATACATATATACACATGCACCATATATGTACGTGTCTGTGTCTATGTCCATATATGGTGTGTGTGTATATGGTGTATATATGTAATATACATAACGGATAGTCTTTTTTAAAACATAAGTGAAATACTGTACATCTTGTTTCTCAACTTGCTTTTTCCCTGCTAACATTACATATGTCCTGGACCTTTCTCTATATCATCCCTAGAGAGCTATCTCATTCTCTTAAGAAGGCTGCATATTATTTCATAGTAAGAGTGCACCATAATTTATTTAACTATTTTCCTATTGACGTTTTTTTCCGATTTCCGAGTATGACATATAATGCTGCAGTGATTGTCCTTGAAAAAATCTCTGTGCCTGAGTATTTCTGAGAAATAGACTCCTAGAACTGAAACGTCTAAGTCAGAGCATGTGCGGTTTTATACTATCTGGTAAATTGTTCTTCTCAGAGGCACTTTACTCCCATGAACTGTGTAAGAGTGTCCATTTTTGCATACTTTTGCCAGTATAGTTGTTTGCAATCTTTCTATTTTTCACTTATGTGGCTAGTGGGTGGTAATTGGTGATTGTCCTCAATTGATAGTGATATTGATTATCTTTCTCTGTGAATTGTTGGTTTATATATTTTACTCATTTTTCTGTCAGATTATTTGTATTTTTTGTATTGATTTGTAGGGTGGCCTTCATTTTTGAAGGACCAAATAAAGATTTGGAATTCTATCTAAAAGTCTGTAGATAGAGGTATTCGATGTTAGATAGTTTTATTTCCTTTATGCCAATGGGAGAAAAATATACTAGTTTAAATGAAGTATTTGAAAAGAGTTTAGGAACAACAAAAGACCTCAGATAGCTAAAGCAATTCTGAGAAAAAAGAACAAAGCTGGAAGTGTCACACTCCCTGATTTCAAAATATACTACAAAGCTATGGTAACCAAAACAGCATGGTACTGGCACAAAAACAGACACGCAGATCAATGGAACAGAATCAAGAGCCTAGCAATAAACCCACACATCTATGGACAGCTAGTTTTTGACAAGGGAGCCAAGAACATACAATGGAGAAAGGAAAGTCACTTCAATAAATTGTGTTTGGAAAACTGGACAGCCACATGCAAAAGAATGAAAGTAGACCGTTATCTTACACCATACACAAAAATTAACTCAGAATGGATTACAGACTTGAAAGTAAGACCTGAAACCATAAAATTCCTAGAAGAAAACATAGGCGGTATGCTCTTTGACATCTGTCTTAGCAGTATCTTTTTGAATACCATGTCTCACCAGGCAAGGGAAACAAAAAATAAACAAAAGGGACTACATCAAACTAAAAAGTTACTGCACAACAAAAGAAACCATCCACAAGACAAAAAGACTACCTACCAACTGGGAGAAGATATCTGCAAACCATATATCTGATAAGGGGTTAATATTCAAAATATGTAAAGAGCTCATACAACTCAACAACAACAAAACAAACAACTCAATTAAAAAATGGGCAGAGGATCTGAACAGACATTTTTCCAAGGAAGATATACGGATAGCCAACAAGCACATGAAAAGATGTTCAACATTATTAATTATTAAGGAAATGCAAATCAAAACTGCAATGAGATATCACCTAACACCCATCAGAATGGCTATAATTAACAAGACAAAAAATAGCAAGTGTTGGAGAGGATGTGGAGGAAAGGGAAACTTATACACTGCTGTTGGGAATGTAAACTGATGCAGACACTGTGGAAAACAGTATGGAGATTCCTCAAAAAATTAAGAATAGAACTACCATATGATCCAGCTACTCCATTTCTGGGTATTTATCCAAAGAACATGAAAGCATGAATGTGAAAAGATATTTGTAGCCTTATGTTCATTGCAGCATTATTCACAATAGCCAAGACTTGGAAACAACCTAAATGCCCATCAATGGATGAATACATAAAGAGGATATATATATACACGATGGAATACTCCTCAACCATACAAGAAGATGAAATCTTGCCATTTGTGACACTATGGATGGAGCTTGAGGGTATTATGCTAAGTGAAATAAGTCAGATAGAGAAGGTCACATACCATATGATTTCACTTGTAAGTAGAAGATAAAGATAACAACAAACACACACATAGATACAGAGATTAGATTGGTGGTTACCAGAGGGAAAAGGGGAGGGAGAAGGGAGAAAGGGGTGATAGGGCACATGTGTGTGGTGATGGATGGTAGCTAGGCTTTGGGTGGTGAATGTGATGTAGTCTACGTGGAAATTGAGATATAATTATGTACATCTGAAATTTGTGTAATGTTATAAACCAGTGTTACCTCCATAAAAAAAATAAAAGATTTTACAGGTAATTCATTTTGAAAAGTAATATTTTTTGTAAAGCTGTTTCTTAAAATGGTGGTAGTGGTGATAAATTAGGAACTTTGATAAATCTCTGGTTTGTGCTGTGTTTGATTAAACTGTTTCACATTTTCATGCTTTTCTTTGTATGTCACTAAAATAATAATTGCCACAATTTCTTTTCTCATGTCGACAGTAGTTGGGAAATGAATACTAAGGATTTCAGGAAGAATGAAGAGAATATAGATGAATCACGAAAATATTGAGAGAGCATGTCTTAAAATAGTAGATCAATGTTATTTTCTTATGTAATAGATAAAAATACCATTTAAAATGATACAGTACTTGAAAACAATGTCTGTGTTCAAGGCACCATCACTGGTATTATGGATATAAAGATGAATAAAATCCCTATTGGTCATAATCCATCAGGAGAAAGAGGCAAGATAGATTAGGTTCAGGTTATGCATCTTTGGCAGGAATATCACAGAAGTGAGCTTCTCTTCTGTTAAGAGGTGCACAATTTTGATTTACCCCAGTGTTGATGGTGTTTACTTTTATCACTTATTAACTGCCAGCCTTTTGAAAGTTCCTCTTTTCCCCTTTGTCATTAATGATTATTTGGGAGGAGTTATTTTGAGATGATCTGAGCATCCTGTTGCTCATCAAAATTTAATTATTTATTTTGGTATGGACTCATAGATTCCTTTTTATTTATTTATTTATTTATTTATTTATTTACTTTTGAGGAAGATTAGCCCTGAGCTAACTACTGCCAATCCTCCTCTTTTTGCTGAGGAAGACTGGTCCTGAGCTAACATCCATGCCCATCTTCCTCTACTTTATGTGTGGGATGCCTTCCACAGCATGGCTTTTTTGCCAAGGGGTGCCATGTCCACACCCGGGATCCGAACCGGTGAAACCCGGGCCGCCAAGAAACGGAACGTCTGAACTTAACCGCTGCGCCACTGGGCCAACCCCAGATTCCTTTTTATTAAATGGATTGTAATCCGTTGCTGTTATTTATTTTGATGCTTCAGTTGTCCTAGATTTTGCCAATGGGAGCCTCTTCAAGCTGATTTTTGTGACCCTTTGACATGTTCCCATGGTTCTTTGAACACTTCTTTCCTTTCTGGAAAACAAGGCTCATCTTGACTTTCCTGCTGTAGTTGTGGAATCAGCCATTTCTTCAAGGTGCCTTGTTTCCTCTTAATAGAAAATGGTTTTTAGAAGCAAAGTTCTCTGCTCATCTTTTTAGGATGTTACTACACTCAGGACCTGTTAATGAACATAAGCGTATACATACACACACATAAATGCATTTACAGCTATATTTATTTCTACATCCTTTTATATTGAAAACCACGCCTCTGGTTCTTATCCAACACCACAGGGTTGATTCTAATTTTCTTCCTTTATATGTCCTCCAACAGTGAGAAACTTGGCTCCCATTATCCTTAATATATTTACTCACTTGATGAATCCCTCCCCCGTACCCAGCGTGGGCTGTCTCCTAGGTGTTTTCCCTCCTTATCCTGCTCCCACATCAACACACTATTCCAGATTGCCATCCTGCATGCAAGCCCTGCTTATCTCTTTGGGGTCTGATGCCTGCCTTTTCGGTTCTGATGCTCTGCACCAGGCAGTCTCCCTGGGCACATGCTCTTCTCGCTCTGCTTAGGCTCCCACACCTTGAGCTGGACTGCTGCTCCTGCCAGGGATGCCCTCTTCCTTCTACTCAGGCTCCAGCATCCTGCGCCTGACATCTTCCCTGCAAGTATGACCTCGTCGTCACGTTATAGCTTTGATACCTTGAAATACTGCTGCTCTTCCATAAGCCTCTTTACCTCACAGAAGGACACTTAATTTACCCTTATTGGGCTCTGACATCCCACTCTAGGCCACTGAGACTCCTTTTCTCTCTTCCCCTGTGCAGATGCCTGCCTTACTCTACTTCACCTTATGGCTTTTAGACTAAACTGTTCAGGCAGGGAAGAGGAAACAACGAATTCCTTTTTTATTCCATCATTTCTGCATGAATATTATACAGTAGGTTCTTATTATCAGTCTGCAGTCCTCTCCATTAAGGAATTGGCAGTGTACCACTTAAATAATGTGGCTAAGCATATAGCCCCAGTTCAGTCTGGCTTCTCTGTGTCAGCGTTGCTTTGACTCACTTCGTTCACACCAGAATGTCCACTTCTTACTTTAGGGCCTTTGTTAAGTCTTAGCCTTTATTTCTGTGCTTGCTCAAAATATGCTCTTTTAACTGTCGAGCCTTTATCTGTTGATTTCTCTTAAAGGTTTTGCATTAACTAATAATTGGAAAATGTTGGTTAAAACTGTATGATACTGCAGCTTTCTGTCTTTGCTACTTGAACACCCTCTTTTCTACATTCTTTTTGGCTATGGGTTGTTACCATGGTGGTGCTGGTGATTTTGGATGAGGACTCCCGATCCTTTGGTGGATAGATCACTTCCCCTTGGATTTAATTCAAAACAGATCCTTCCTTTATGTGGGGACCTGAATGCTGGGACACATCCCTCATGGAACACCCCCTAGGAGTCAGTGGGTGATCTCTTCATCCTCAGTGGCGTGCTGGTGATAGATCTGTAAGGTGGTAAAAATAAGTATAGTGGAATAGGTATGGGTGTTGTTGTATAATATGTAAACCATTCTATAATATGTGAATATTTGGTTTTAGATTATAGGTCTTTTCAAAGTTTCTCCTTTTTAAAAATTTTATTTTAAAAAACCAAAAAAGGAAGATAGAGAAAGCTCATATTGTAAAGTTGGCCCCCAAATTTTAAGTTGCTGGTTGACAGATTTTTCAAAGCTGAAAAATATGAGAACATTTTTTTCCACTTCTATTCAGATATAATTGACATATAACATTGTGTTAGTTTAGGGTGTACAACATAATGATTTGATATATGTATGTGTTGCAAAATGATAACCACAATAAGTTTAGATAACATTCATCACCTCATAGTTGGAATTGTTTTTCTTGTGGTGAGAACTTTTAAAATGGACTCTCTTGGCAACTTTCATATATAGGGTACAGTATTGTTAACTACAGTCACATGCTGTACATTACATCCCCAGGGCTTATTTTTCTTATAACTGGAAGCTTGTGTCTTTTGACCCCCTTCACTGGTTTTCTCCACCCCCTGCCTCCAGCTACCACCGATCTCTTCAGTGTGAGAACATTTTTTACTCTTTCTAAACCATGGAAGGCTTATTGAACATCTTTCTAAACCGTAGAAGGGTTATTGAAAAATGAAAACATGAAAACAATTTTCTTTAGCTGTTTGCCCTTAGGTTTTCATATCACTGTTAATAATACACCTTTTGTAATTGAGCTCTTCATATTTTTAGAAGAGATGTTTAATTTGTCTATAAATCATACTTAGAATTTGCTTCTAAATTATTTAGATTTCAACAGCGTGGAAATATGAAACATTGTAATCTGTTGTAGATTGTATCTGCCAGTGTTATCTCACCCAATTTTCAAACTTGTTTTTGATCTTTGAACATAGGATTTGTGGTGAGTAAACCGAAAACATTTTTAGGAATTTGACAAGTCAGTTATACTGAATTTCAACTAGAAGGTTGTCCTCACACATTCTTCCTGTTTTATAATTTGTTTTTTTAGTTTTCTGTAAAAATCACCTATACTATTTGATCTTAAAGGATTATCAACTGTGTAGCTCTCTTTGTGATTAAATCTAGCTTTCGTCCTTTTTCCTATTTATCATAAGATAATTTTGTTGTAGGTAGATTGGGTTAGTCATGTTAATATTGTATTATCAGAGGGATAATTTTCTTTTTCTTTTTGTTGGTGAAGAAGATTGGCCCTGAGCTAACATCTGTTGCCAATCTTCCTCTTTTTTGCTTGAGGAGATTGTCCCTGAGCTAACATCTTTGCCAGTCTTCCTCTGTTTTGTATATGGGATGCCATCACAGCATATCTTGATGAGTGGTGTGGAAGTCCACGCCCTGGATCCAAACTGCTGAACCCCAGGCTGCTGAAGCGGGGTGTGTGAACGTAACCATTGTGCCATGGGACTGGTCCCCAGAGGGATAATTTTCTTGATTCTTAGATTATAAAATAACTTTTATTCCTCACTTTTTACTCATTCTGAGTACATAGAATATTCATACTCATCTTGCACACGTGCACACACACACATATACATATACATGTGTTCTTCACATGTCTGGTCACAATTTGACAGTATTTTGTAACATCCTGAGCATCTGATAGCAGGAGACCTGTGTGCTGTCCAGACTCTACCCGGAGTGAATCCAGACAGGGAGGATTGTTTCTCCATGGAATAATGGGGAATACACAGCTGATGGAGGCTAAGAAGGATTAATATAGCTTAATATATAAATATAATATTAAGGGGCAGCTCTTGGGACAAGTCTAGATGAATATGTCTAGTGTAGATGATTAATACTTACTCCTCCTTATTGTGGAGATAAATATCTGTGATTAGATTTAAGAATAATCATGTCCCTCTTACTTTGAGCCGGAGCATAGTCGCTGAACCTGAGTCTCTTCTCTTACTTAGAATAGTGAAATGAGGACATTAAAAATGATGCATTCTTATATTTTATATAGAAATGTGGACAATTTGTTGTTGGGTTTATTTTTTGCATTCTTATCATTGAAGGAACCAAACTGTGATTTAATAAACTTTCACATTTATTAAATTTATCTTTTTTTCCCCTTACATGATTTCCCTTCAGTTTAATAAATCTCTGATTCTAAATTTAACCTTTGAACTCTTTTAGGCCTTTAGATGCTATTTTGGAAGAACTTCAGTAATGGATCAAAGGAAGAATGAGAGTATTGTTCCTAGTATCACTCAATTAGAAGATTTTCTTACAGAACACAATTCCAATGTTGTTTGGCTCCTCGTTGGTAAGTAGAATATATTTTCTTATACTTTATTAATAGTTTTTTTTTTTTTGAGGAGGAGGATTAGCCCTGAGCTAACTGCTGCCAATCTTCCTCTCTTTGATGAGGAAGACTGGCCCTGAGCTAACATCTCTGCCCATCTTCCTCTACTTTATACGTGGGATGCTTACCACAGCATGGCTTTTGCCAAGTGGTGCCATGTCTGCACCCGGGATCCGAACTGGTGAACCCTGGGCTGCCGAGAAGCAGAACATGTGAACTTAACCACTGCACCACCAGGCTGGCCCTTGTACTTTACTGTTTTTTATGTATGGGTTAACAACTGCCAAATTTCAAGCCAGTAGGCTTTGCCAACAGTAGTTTTTTTGTTTAATGTTTCACAAGGTTTTTAGGTATATACAAATAATACAAAACAGTGTATAATTAAATGGCAGAGAGAGAGAGATGGAATATGAGTGAATGAATGAATATAAACAAATGAGAGGGAGAAATACAAAAATAATATGAAGGAAGGGAGATATTACTGTAGGCTATTATTGCCCAGGAAGTTTTTGTGGAAGAACAGTATTTGATTTGAATTTGAGCATAGGAATTAGAAAGGTATAGGAAGGAAAATAGGGAGGGTAAGATGGGGTAAGAGAAGAAAGGAGGGTAATGATATTTATTGAGCATCTTCTGTGTGCCACATAGCACAGGCGTTTTGCATATGTTGTCTCACTTAATGCTCAGAGAAAACTTATGAAGGTAGGTGTTGTTTTCCTTGTAACATGTTGGGAAATTGAGGCCCATAAGGATGAAATAACTTTCACAGGTTTCACAGCTGTTGTTTTCTGAGTGTGTGCTTATGTTTCTTTCATGACACCACAAGATGTGTGGTAGGTGAAGTGTATTTAAAAGGAATTATGATGATTCATGATTTGTAGGTAGGATTGGATTATTATTTAAACTTTGTGTTCTGTTTTTTCTAGTGGATGAAAGTAAACTTGTAAATTACCATTAGTGAAAAGCCACCCCCAAAAGTAAAATGAGGTGCAAAACGTTAATATGAAAGAGAACTTCGTAAAAACAGCATTGAAAATTACCTTTCGTTTAATTAAGAGCAGAATTCTTCCTTATTTCCTATCTGTCCCCTCTCCTGTCACCTAGAATTTCTGACTTTTTTCCTGTTTTATACAACTCCTTTCTTTAAGGAAAACACAACAGCAACAACCAGAAAAACACTGAGCAATTGTTTACTTTACTAGTGGTCTTATGATATTGAAAGGAGTGTGCGGGGACATGATACAATGGAAAGGCCATAGCTCTTAGGTGGTTTAATACTAGAAGCATACTTTTTCAGCAAATACCTCTTCCCGTACTGAAGGGCCCACAAGAACGTGCTGCGACACAGTGATTTACAGTAAAAGTTAATAGAAAAATGACTTTAAACTTAAAACATATTGACATATCATCAAAATAACTTTCCAAAAGAATTGTTCTAGAAATAATTTTTTTGGGCAAATTATAGCATTTACTGCATAAAGATACTACCATCAATCTAAGCTGCCCTGAGAAATGTTGTAGTTTGACTCCCATGACTGCTTTGTTTTACTTATATTAAATAATTTTTTTTTTTTAGATTGCCACCTGAGCTAACAACTCTTGCCAATCTTTTTCTTTGTTTTTTTTCTGCTTCTTCTCCCCAAATCCCCCAAGTACATAGTTGTATATTTTAGTTGTGGGTCCTTCTAGTTGTGGCATGTGGGGTGCTGCCTCAGCATGTCCTGATGAGCAATGCCATGTCTGCACCCAGGATCCCAACTGGTGAAACCCTGGGCTGCCGCAGTGGAGCACGCGAACTTAACCACTCAGGCACAGGTCTGGCCCCTAAATAATTTTTTTAAAAAGTTAAGAACTTAATGTGATATTACTAAAAGGTTACACATGTTAAATTGCTTTACATTTCTTTGTCGTAATCTAGAAAAGAGTTAAAGTTTTTAAATGACCTGTTTAACATAGATATGCCTTTAAGTAGGGTGAAATTTCCACTTCTTCCCATTACTTTTTTAAAAGCAGAAGCTATCGATTTAAAAAAATAATGACTTTTCTCTAATTTAGAAAATCATCAGTTTTCTTTCTTTTTAAGTGACTGTAACCTTTAGGAAATAGCTTGGGAATGAGCTTTTAGTTTAATAAAGGTGGATGTTTCTCAGAATATTCAGAAATATGGGCTTTCTTTTTTTTTTTTTTTGAGGAAGATTAGCCCTGAGCTAACTACTGCCAATCCTCCTCTTTTTGCTGAGGAAGACTGGCCCTGAGCAAACATCCATTCCCATCTTCCTCTACATTATACGTGGGATGCCTACCACAGGAGCTTTTGCCAAGTGGTGCCATGTCCACACCTGGGATCCGAACTGGTGCACCCCGGGCCTCCGAGAAGCAGAATGTGCACACTTAACCGCTGTGCCCCCAGGCCAGCCCCAATATGGGCTTTCTTTTTCCAGAACATCTTTGTGTATGTTTAATAACTAAAATGGTACAAAGCAGTGACAAAGGAAACAGAAAAAAAGGAAACCAGATGTACTTGAAACATTGCTTTAATTGATCTAATTGGAATCTGTGTTTTTCTGGCTAATGACTGGAGAGAATGAGGAAAGTTGGACTAAGTAGAATCAACCTCTGGTTTTTAAAATTCAGGTTTTAAATTGTAAGAGGACATGTTACTATATGGAAGTAAATCCTATCATTTCTGAATGTGATAAATGATCTTTTACTAACAATTTTATTAAGATATTAAGGTGATTGAAAGGAAACATATAGTTAGATCCTTTTGCACTTTTTTCTTCCAACAGCTACCATTTTGTCCTGTGGATGGATTATTTATCTCACATACTATAATTCTCGAAATGTTGGTCTTATTTTAACACTAGTTCTTAACAGATTGTACAAGCATGGCTATATCCATATTGGTAAGTTTGAGTAACATTGAATTCTTTTCTTCTGTGTAATCTTGAGATGTATATTATTAATTTATATTTTATAAACAGATAGAAATTCCCCTTTGTTTCGTGAAGTTTAATCTAACTGGCTTCTCTCACAGCACTCTGTAACTAGAGGGAAACTACTGCCTGGTTATGTCCTTTACCTCATTCTTACTAAAGTGTTTCTATAGTAACTTTTTGACTTTTTGTGCTTATAAAAGATGCTCATTAAAATAATTTGAATACTCTAGACACATATAAAATATGGACATAGAGATTTCTCAAGAATCCACCATCCAAAGAAAATTTCTAATGCTCGATGAAGTTTTTCCTGTTTTTTTTTTTTTAAGTAACCAATACCTAAAAAGTCTATAACTGTAAGTTGAAATCATCTTGTGTATTTCATTTTTCGGCCTCTTTATTAATTTAGTTTCTGACTACTTATAAGTGGGAAGTTGCAGAGAGATAGGATGACGTCTTAGGAAGCTATGTGCTTTGGAAAGCCCTAAACCAGTGGGGAAAAGGGGTGAAGCATCCCTGAATAGAACCATTTTAACCGTCCTTAGAGTTGAGTACCTCTTAGTGGACATAAACAAAACTTCTCTCAAACATAGTAGTTTTCCATTAATGTGAGGCAGTGACTGGTTCCTGGAGTCACCCAAATTAATGGAGAAAAATGGTCATTGCTGCTTTGGGTTTATTTAATGGCTGTGCATAATTAAGGGAATTATCCACATGAAGCAGCTTTTTAAACTAATGTCCTCATATGGTTGTTTAGTAGCTTAGTCCCTAGTGATGATACTTATGGTACTTGTTGTTATATTTGAGGAAAGAATGTTAGAAAATTAGTAAGGCTGTAAGGGTATCAGGACAGGAGTAGGGAGAGAACATTTAATTATTGAAAAATTGAATGCTAAGATTATTTTAAGCTTTAAGGGCTCTACTATCTGTCTAAACGATTACATTAATCACTATTGTTTTTTTCCTACAACAGGCTCCTTTTCTTTCTCTGTTCTGTCTGGGAAAGTCATGGTTCGTGAGATCTATTACATTACAGAAGACATGTCTATTAGGTAAAAAACAAAGCAAATAAAAAAGAACCCATCTTAAACAAACTTGAAATATTGTAAAAATTTTTCTGATTATGATACTTTAATATGACTTGCTTTTTCATATAAAACTGCTTTTTCAAGTAAAATCATTAATCAAAAATTATTTTTTTCAGTAATTGTACCTGGTGAATTGATATTTTAAAATGTTTTAGTCAGTGGATTAATTTAGCTAAGGTTTAGGTTGGCAAAAAATTTATCGAATAGCACTTTATAGAAATGAATAGTCTCATTTCCTCCTTGGAAGAAAAATTGAGACATTTTTGTTGTAGAATTCATGGTGGTCATTTGTTATATAAAGCAAGGATCAGAGATGTTGATAACTCTCATCTGTTGCCTCCTTATTATAGGTAGTAAGTTTTAGATTTGTTTAGCATGTGTTAGCAACTCTAATTTTACTTTAAGTAGGAAACATCAATCTGAAGATAATACGAAATGATAATTCGTATGTTTAATATATTCTCTCTTCTTTAAGTCTTGAAAGAAAAGCTTACTCGATATTGTGATTTTTTTCCTTAAAATTTGTTACTTAGAACTTGAAAATTTTGAATTAGTTGAGAGGTGCTGGGGTTTGGCGACATTCATACATCACTTAAAATAGTAGAGGCAGCTTCATTGTGAGTCTAAAATTGTTTCCTAATTCAAAGTAAAAAGTTAAGACGCTGTAAGTTTATTCTTTTGGAGTATGAGGTGATATGTCATTACAGAAGTGGACTATCTTTAAAAGTTTCCCCTTAGAGTGATAAGACCCCCTTTTCAAGATTTGGCTTTTTGTTTATATAATTTTAACACCATTTAAAAAATATTTAAAAAAGAAAAAGTTTTTCCTGTTAGCATTTAATTTTCCTGTTAAATGTAATCTGATATTACATTTTACCTAAATAGAAGAGACTAATTTAGAGGTATCCAAATTCTCTTTTCCTTTTTTAACTGGAAGATTATGAAACATTTAGGTATGCCAGTGTTTTGAGAGTTTTCTCTATTTCCTTATTATCAGTTGCTTGCCTTTTACAATAACAAGCTAAGAAATGAGTTAAGTAAATTCTTACTGAAGTTTTCATTTCTTGCATAGAATTCAAGATGGATTTATAATTTTTCGGTGGTGGAAAATGTATAACCCAAAGCAGAAGCAACATGGTGAGTTTTCATTTTTTCATGTGTTTGAAATCTTCAGTCATATAATCAGAGTTTTCGTTTATGGATATTGAAATGTTTCAAATTGTATAATAGATAAAAAATATTTTTAAAAGCTTTGGAGTTTACAAAACTCTTATTTTGTCACTCCTTTGCTGAAAATCCTTTAGCTTTTCTCTTGCATGGCTAAATTTAGTTACTTTAGCCTATTATTGTTCAGGGTTCTCCTCATTATGACCCTTACCCACATTTCTAGCCTTCCTCCTCTAACATCAGTGGACCTAACCCCACTCTGTGGTTAAAATGGCCTTCCGAGCACTCTTTAATCATTTTACCAAGACACTTTTCTTACTTTTCAGCCTCCATGCCTTTATTCATACTTCTATCTGACAGTACTACTAATTTTCATTTATCTACTATGGTAAGGATCAGCAGAAAAGAAAAATTTCAGGCTCTAGAGTATCTTCTGTTTCTGCTTTTTATCATCAGAATTTTATCATCTCAGAATTTTTTCCTCCGGTCTTCATTTCGTGACTATAGAGTCTCCTGTCTGTGCCCCTAACTTGCCTACTCTACATTAACCCAACCGGTGTCTTCAAGGAGAATCGACCTTGTCTTTATTTCTAGAATAGTGATTCTCGAACTTTTTGGTCTCAGAACCTTTTAAATTCCTCTAAATTGCTGAGGACCCCAACGAGCCTTTCTTTTTTTTGGTGAGAAAGAGTGGCCCTGAGCTAACATCTGTTGCCAATCCTGTGCTTTTTGCTTGAGGAAGATTGGCGCTGAGCTAACATCTGTGCCAGTCTTCCTCTATTTTGTATGTGGGATGCCACCACAGCATGACTTGATGAATGGTGTGTAGGTCTGCACCCAGGATCTAAACCTGCGAACCCTGGGCAGCCAAAGTGGACTGCGCCAACATAACCACTATGCCTCTGGGCCAGCCTGGCCCCCCAAAGAGCTTTTGTTTATGTTGTTGTATTTATTTATTTACTGCATTCAAAATTAAGCCTGATAATTATAGAAACATTTATTTCACTAAAAGTTTGTATCATAGATCTATTACATATTAAAATAACATACTTTATAGAAAATAACTTTTCTAAAGCAAAAAAAATTAGAAGAGTACCGTTGTTTTATGTTTTGCAAATATTTTAAATGTCTGGCCTAATGGAAGATGATTGGATTCTCACCTCTGCTGTGTTCGGTCTATTGTAACATACATCAGGTAGCCTTAAAATAAAACTCCACTGTCCTCTCATGGGAGAAAGAGAAAAAGTCAAACATCTTAGTATAATAATACTATTAAAATAGTTTTGACCTTGTGTTCCCCCAGAGAGGGTCTTGGGATTCCCCCCAAAGGTCCCCAGACCATACTTTGACAACTACTGTTCTAGAAGATTTTTTTTTTTTTTTAAAAGATTGGCACCTGAGCTAACAACTGTTGCCACTCTTTTCTTTTTTCTTTTTTCCTGCTTTTTTCTCCCCAAAGCCCCCAAGTACATAGTTGTGTATTTTAGTTGTGGGTCCTTCTAGTTGTGGCATGTCGGACGGCACCTCAACATGGCCTGATGAGTTGTGCCATGTCCGCGCCCAGGATCCAAACCCTGGGCCGATGAAGCGGAGCGCACGAACTTAACCACTCGGCCATGGGGCCGGCCCCTCTAAAAGATTTTGGTTGGGGGCCTTTGAATGTAGAGTGGAAAGAGGATGAAGCCCTTCCACCTTTTTTTTTTTAGCCATCAGGACAATCTGTGTTTCTGGCACCCTGCGTTGAGATTCCGAAATGGTCTCTAGGTTCTGTATAACTTTGGAACTTTCTGGTTACATATTGCTCTTCTTTTTATGGGCTTACCTAGAAATCTTACCATGATTTATAACTTTGCTCTATGGGAAAATGGATTTAAAGTTCCAAAAGTTTTAAAACCTAGCACAAGTTTGCTCTAGCCTAAATTACTCTAGATTTCACTATTACTTCACTATTTAGTCTTCTTTCTTCTTACTGTCATTCCCTTCTCCCACATAGCTTTCTCCCTCTTAAATACTACTCTACCTTGAAAAGTCTGGCATAAATGGGTTAGAATTTGGCATCTGAAGAGTTAGTGAAATCAGAATGATTAGAAAGAATAATAGGCAGATTTCATGTCTGGAAAAAGTTTTCTAAAACTTGGAGTTGTTTCTTAGGTAATTTTGAAGAGAGGCTGAGTGACTTCACATAGTAAAAGTATTGTGTGGAAGTTGCGCATCGGCCCGTTGCATCTCATCTGCGATTTAGGATGGCTGTGTGTTGTTAACAGTCTCTGGTCTGAGATTTTAGAATATCAGTTGTTAAACCAGCCTTTTTACCTCTTTCCTCAGCAATTGCTATTAAGCATTCTCACAGGAAAAAAATGTTCTTTAGATAGTCAATATGTTAGTGCACTGGGAATCTTTTAAATTTTGACCTTTCATGAAATATGAATAAATTCGAAAATTTGAGTTACTTTTCGACACTTTTATCCATGTTAAATTTTGAGGAGACAATATTCTTAATAACTTTTTGTATTGTATTAGGCTAAAAGCCTTAAAGTTGGCATTTAAATAAGGTGTTTTACTTATGCTTCAGTGACACCTGAAGCTTATTCTTAAGCTCCATTCTTTTGAGTTCAGTCCCAGCTTTTGACACACTTGCTTAAATTTGAGCAGGCCCAGTGTTTCTGTCTCTGATTTAGTTTGTAAAGTCCATGTACTTTGTCCCTTAGAGACACATTTACTTTAGGACCGTGTTTTTTCCCTGAATGTCATACTTCTGGTAATCTGACAGTCTTTGTAATAGATGATTTGTTGTTTTCACTTAATCTTTTTTCCCACGTTTAGTTAACATAAGCTTTATTGTTAACAAGGCTGTAGTGGAGCTGAAACAAAAGTTCTATTTGTTTAGCTGGTTTGTAATTTTAAAAAAATGCCTTTTTGTATGTTTGTATATTTATATTAGAAATGTTATTCTAAATTTTTTTTAGTGTTTTAAGATATTCTTGCATACTGATAAAGCCGTAGGGAGATGGCAGGGTGAGGAGGCCCGTTTGACCTGTCACCACTCCCATCCTGTGCTCTTTACTCCGAGATTCCAAGGAATCAAGTTCGAACCAACCAGTTTTCTCTGTTTTTCTAAAAAATTGAAATTTCTTATCAATTTGGAAGCAACTAATGTTTTCAAAAATCCCTCATTTTGCAGCTAGAAAAACAGAAATTCCTGTGATTATAACTGAAAAAACCAGAACTAAAACCCAGGTCTGCTTATGTAATTCTAGTCCTCCTTATATTATAAAACAGGCTTGTCAAATGTGGCTGAAATGGATTCTTGGAAATTCTTATCTGTAAACATTGATCACAGCTTATGGGAGAAATGAAGACATTCGTAGTATCCAGAGGCAACTGCAAGTTTTAAAGCTCAGCCTAATGAGATTGCCCAGTTCAGAATGTTCTTAGACATGAGGAATACCATCCTAAGTTGTTTATAGCTTTTTTTTGAAGAAAATAATTATTATGAAATATCACTCTCCTTAAAGTAGATTGCTTTTCACCAAAATACGTGAATGATGAGGTCAAGAGTAACTGACCCAGGTCCTTCATGAAATAGGTAGCTTTTGATAAAAATCATTACCTTATTTAACAGGTACTTATTTTGCATTCACTTTACTGATCATTGTGTTAAACTGAAGAGGGGATTAAAAAAAAAAAGACAGAGTAAGTGGGTGTTACTTGAATCTATTTGAGGAAGTATGTGAATATAAACAATTATAATTAAAGGAGAGAGGGAGCAGTGTGTGTGTTGAGGAAAAATAGTGAGAACCATCCTCAAAATTACCAACTTTGGTATGGACTACTTGGTGTGGTCCCAGGCAGGATCGTGGTTTGATGATGTTTAAAGTTCTGCCCATTTGTCAGGAGGCAGAATGGTAGACAGGGCTGTTGTGAAAGTCCCATGTCTTAAGCAGGATGCATGATGGGGGCAGTGAGTAGGATTATGTCAGGCAGAGGTGGAGTGGAAGGGAGGGTAGCTCAGATGGAATAATACGTTTGACCAATGGCATTGAGGTGGGAAAACAGAGTGATGTTTAGAAATTAACAAATAATTCAATTTGGTGGTAATTTGAAAACAAATGATTTAATTTTGATTGAGTTGTTTATGACCTTGAAGAATTGTATAGAAGTTAATTCCTACTTGTATAGATCAACATGGGAATAGAAGAATATTCCCCTTTGAATTTATTATGCTTTCGTGTGTTGAGTTTTCAAAAAGTCTAAGATCTATTTGTTTGTGGATATTTTTGTTTTACTTAGGAGTACGATTTGTGGCAAGATGCTTTGTTATTCTTTCATATAAATGAGTCCTTCTACATACTAAGAATTGTTCTAGGCACCGGGGATGGAACAGTGAATAAAACAAGTCTCTCATCTTACAGAGCTTGCTTCATTCAAGTTGGGAAGGATTCAGATAATTAGCAAGGAAATATGTATAGCATCGAGGAGTGAGTGAGGAAAATATGGCATCGAGGAAAATAAAAGCAGGGTCAGAATAGGGAGTGCAGATTTTCAGGGAGGATGCCGTTTCACAGAGGGAAGTCAGGAAAGGCCTCATCGTTAGGGGATAGTTAGAAACATGAAGCAAGTCAGGAAATGAGTTGTGGATATCTGAGGGAAGAACATTTCCTGGTGGTTCTTTACCTGTTTCAATCCCAAAATGGAGGCTAATTTACTTGGATTAAGGATTAGGAGGAGAAAAGAGTGTGGATCCTGTAGCATTTTATAGTTCACTTAAAGGACGTTGGTATTAATCTGAATGGGAGGGGAAGCCATCAGAAAATTAGGGAGCAGAAGAGTGACGTGATTTTAGTTAACAATTTTGACAGATCTGGCCCAGGTGTAAAGCGCAGGCATAAGGAGAATAAGGGCAGAAGCAGGGAGACTAGTTAGGAGGCTCTTGTGTTGAAACAGGTACAAGTTGATGGTGGCTCAGGCCAGAGTGATGAGAAGTGGTTGGATTCTGGATATATGTTGAAAGAGAAGCTAATAAGATTTGCTGATAATATCTGGGACGTGAAAGAGAACAGTCAAATTTTTGGGCCTGAGTGATTGAAAAGTTGACTTGCTATTGATAAGAGGGGGAATATTGTGGAGTAGGTTTGGGTGGGAAAACCAGGTGTTTGGTTGGCTATGTCAAGTGTGAGATGCTTGTTAGACATCAAATTGGAGATGTTTGACTAAACTGTTGGATATTTGACCCTGACATTTTTGCGAGAGCTCAAAGGTGATTGTTGAGGTAGGGTTTAAACCTAATGAGTGATGCAGTTTGATTTACTTATTTGAAATTGGATAATGATATTTATTATCGTCGTCTTAAAATACTTCCTATGTATTAGAAAACCAGCGTGTTTCCTCTTCTTTTTATTTTAATTTTAAGAATTTGACCTGCATCAAGAAAAATGGGCAAACATTTGATATAATAGTTTAGGGAATTGTCTTAGCTTTTAGTCATGTGGTAAATGTGAAGAAATAGAGAACATAGGTCAAGAGCTATTTAAAAACACCAGAAAAGTTATGGCTTCTAAACATTAGTTTTTTGAAAGATTGAGTTTATCTTTTTTCCTCAATTGTGTTAGGAAGTAATGAGGAAAAAAACCTAGATTGGAGTAGTCTTACTGTGTGAAAAATGAATGTTGTTGATTCATTTTCCTTAGTTTGTTTTTGAGATATGAGTGGCAGTATATTTTTAATTTATTAATTTAAACTAAAATTTATATTTAGTTTTAGGGTGTTTGACATTTCATATGCTTTTTTGCTGATAAGAAGAAATAAATTTTGGTGAAATTTTGTACCTTAGTAAAGGTATATACTGCATGTTTAAATCACAGCTTAAGCTACTAAAATGAAAGTTAATAGTAATTCTCTTTACCCATTTTTAAAAATGAAGCTGTTCTAACTGGTTATATCTAACTTTAATTGCTTTTCAATTGAATTTGTTTGATAGGGATAAAAATGAATAAAGGGTAAAAAAGAAATCTCAAAAACAGACATGTATGATTCCTGACAAAAGAAAGTACTGACTAGGTACCTTTTTTCTGACCCTCTTTTGTTGACATGTGATGCACTATCTTAGATTATTTCCTAAGCAGAAGGAAGTGCATCATCTATCACTTTATAGATGGATTCATTAATTAGTATTGTTCCTTGTATTTAATGTAATTATGTCTTTATTTGAGAAGATTGTTTGAAGTCTACAGTTCATAAAATCTTTATTTTAGCGTTGTGTTTTTAAAAACAAACTAGTATTTATGAAAAATCCCAGTCTCTATGATACAAAAGCTCAAATACTAAATGATGTTTAAATGGGTCCTACTTTGAACGTTTTACTGTTTTTATTTTAGTATAAGTTTATGGTAATTATGGTAAAGTTTTATTTTGACTCTGTAAGTGGCACTTTAACTTTTGTTGTTATACAACCAGAATCTAGAAATTCGGGTTGTTTTTAGAATGCTAAATTAAAATAGTGACATCACCTTTTTTCTCTCTTTCGCTAGTGTTTTATATATTTTTTAATATAATTCTCTTTATCACATAATTCTGTTTTAAAGTAAATCCTTTGAAGAGAGACTTGAATAAAAACTTTGACTAAAATTTTTAAAAAGTTGACTAAACCTTTTTTTTTTGCACTTGGTGTCTTTAGATCCAAAAGCAGAAACCAGATTATACATCACAGTCAATGACTTTGAATTTCATGTCTATAATCGTTCGGATCTTTATGGACGTCTTCAAGAATTGTTTGGTTTGGAACCAACAATAATTCCACCTAAGAAAGATGATGATAAAACACGGGAAAATGGAAGAACAAGAACTCAGTCCAAAATTGAAAGGTTTGTTGTCATACTTGAATTTTATTAATCTCCAACATTTAAACATTTGCTTTTATTAGAATATCATTGACACTATTCACCTAAACACAGCCTAATCTTTCTTTGTAGCTTAGCTAAAACTTTTATTCACATAAATAATTATATAATTCATTAACAAATTCAAATAATACACAATTATATATATGTAATATAAAAAAAATCCTACTCTACTCCTGCTCACCAGTCCCACTTCCCTCCATATTGATAAGTACTGTTACTATCAATTTGCTTTTTATCCTTTTGAGTGCATGTACATAAATATATACATACATGTACATATTTAAGGCTGAATATACAAATACGCAATTTTGTTTTGTTTGTTTCTGGGCTCTCTATTCTGTTCCATTGACCTGTTTGTCTGTTCTTTCAACAGTACCACACAGTCTTGATTAGTGTAGTTTTCTAGTAAGTCTTGAAGTTGCGTAGTGTCAGTCCTCCAACTTTGTTCTTCTCCTTCGGTATTGTGTTAGCTATGCTGGGTCTTTTGCCTCTCCGTATAAACTTTACAATCAGTTCTTTGTCGATATCCACAAAATAACTTGCTGGAATTTTGATTGGGATTGCATTGAAACTATAAACCAAGTTGGGAAGAAGCGACATCGTGACAATTTGAGTCCTCCTGTCTGTGAACATGGAATACCTCTCCATTTATTTAGTTGTTCTTTGATATCTTTTATCAGAGTTTTGTAGTTTTCCTCATGTAGATCTTGTACATAAATTGTTAAATTTATACCTAAGTATTTCATTTTTTGTGGTTCTAATATAAATGGTATTGTGTTTTTAATTTCAAGTTCTGCTTGTTCATTACCAGTATATAGTTAAGTGATTGACTTTTGTTGTTAACCTTGCATGCTGTAACCTTGCTGTAGTCACTTGCTCTAAGTTTTTTTGTCAGTTCTTTCACATTTTCTGCATAGACGATTGCGTCATCTGCAAATAAAGAAAGTCTTATTTCTTCCTTCCCAGTCTGTATACCTTTTATTTCCTTTTCTTGTCTTACTGCAATAGCTAGAACTTCTACTTTGAAGTTGAAAAGGAGTGATGAGAGAGGACATCCTTGCTTTATACCTCATCTTAGTGGGGAAGTTTCTAGTTTCTCCCCATTTAGTGTGATGTTAACTGTAGGTTTTTTGTAGATATTCTTTATCAAGTTGAGGAAGTTCCCTCTATTCCTAGTTTATTGAGAGATGTTAATCGTAAATGAGTGTTGGATTGTATCAAATGCTTTTTATGCATCTATTGATACGATCATTTGATTTTTCATTTTTAGCCTGTTAATGTTAATTGATTTTTGAATATTGAACCAGCCTTGCATACCTAGTAGTTTTTTTTTTCTATGTAGATGATGACATTTATTCTCAATTAAATATTTAATGGATATTATGTCCCAGGCACTGAGCTAAGGTACTGGGGATACTGGGAATATGACAACTGTTCTGTCTTAAAGGAATTCATAGCCTAGTTTGGGAGTTAGAGTAGTTAATAGGCAATTTTAATGCAAGATGTATTACCAGAGGGACAAGAACAGAATTCTGTGGGCACACCTAGAAGGATCAGGGAGGGCTAGAACCTGAAGGGTAAATGAGTTAGGCAAGGAAGGAGATGAAGACTCTTGCATAGGGAAGAAACATCATATGCAATAGAGAAGTTGTTTACTAAGTCTGGAGTGGCTTACTTGAGGTGGGGATAAATTAGACTAAAATGGTTAGCAGGGTCCAGGTGTTAGAAATTTGGCTTAACTCCAGGTCAGTAATGCGGTGATATGATTGAAAGGAAATAAGATTGGGAGCAGGGAGACCAGATAGAAGGATGTTGGAACAATTTAGGGAAGAGATGATCATCAACTGGATTGGTAGCAAGGAGGGAAGGGAGAGAAGTAAATGGATTCCAGGTATACTTAGGCACATGAATCCGTAAGACAGATTAGATGTGGAGAATGAATAAAAAGAATGAGTCAACAATGAATCAAAATTTCTAATTTCAGCAGTGGTCTTGGTTAGTCAGGAAACCTTAGAGAAAGAGGAGGTTGGGGGACGTAGTAAGGTCAGTTTTGAACTTAGTTTTACGCACCAAGGGCCACCTTAGTGGATGTGGCCTCAGAAGTGTGATTTAGGATTATCAGGTTATTGAAGAGATATACCTCGAGTTTTCATCTGAAATCCTTAGTGAATTGCTGTGAAATTTTCAGTTCTTAAATTTTGTGTACTTTGTGTATGGCCAGGTGCTTTTTTCTTACTCTTATCCTATCATTTTCATTTTATTGAGAGGAAATTATTTTGGAATGAAGCGGTGGGGGTAGGGAAGGAAAAGGATCAGCTGAGTTGTCAGAAGTGCTTAAAACAGTAGAAAACATTAAAGTGACTTGTAGCTTGGTCTTTTGTTTTAATAATTTGGCGGTCTTATAAAATGTTGCAGTGTAATGGGATCAATGGTAGATGTAATGACAGCATAGCACAATTTATGCTTTTGTCCTTAAAACTTGTCATTCTAAAAATAGTTTTGTTATTATAGCTTAGCAATCTATAAATTGATGTATGATAGACTGCTTTCCAAGAGACATTTTAGGTATATTGTGTGCTGCTAGATGGTCATTGTTTTGTTTACTGGAGCAGTCATTAGATGTATTTGGAAAGGTACAGCTGGTATTAATAATGTATATTGTGAGGAGGTCACCCATATCCTCAAGTATGTAAGTTTTTCTTGTATATGTCAGTTTTTAATTTTTTTCTTCTCAGAGTTAAAGTAAAAACAGAATCTCAAGACCCCACATCTTCATGGAGATCGCTTATTCCAGTCATAAAGGTCAATGTGAGCACAGTAAGTAAATTCTGCTACAATTAATGTTTGGTGGATTATTAACAGACCCTTTTATTTTTGAAAATATAATTTTCATTTAAGAAAGTAATTTTGTAGAGTTTTTTGGTTCTAGTTTTCACACAGTGTAAAAGAATTATTTTAATACCAATACAATTTTAGCACAAATCTTTTAGACTTTAAAGGCTATCTATTCACAAATGCTTAAATTTTTTAAAATACTGATCTAAATTGATCAGTGGAGTAATTTAAATAGTATATAGTGCTAAAGTGCAATCATTTAGTTGTTGCTTGAAAATTCTTGTTATTAGATCAGCTAAGAAAAATAAAAGTGGCCTCAATAGTATGGCATAATATCTTTTTATCTATTTTTTTTAGGGGCGTTTAGCCTTTGGAAATCATTACCAACCTCAAACTCTGTGCATCAACTTTGATGATGCTTTTTTAACTTACACTACAAAACCACCGTCCAGTCATCTTGACCAATTCATGCATATTGTGAAAGGAAAGCTTGAAAATGTTCGAGTCATGCTTGTTCCTAGTCCAAGATATGTTGGCCTTCAAAATGATGAGTAAGAAAGTCTTATAAAAATAACAAATAACTTCTTTATATTTAATATAGATATCAATTAGAATCTCTTGTGTCCTTTTAATTTCTTTGCTACAAGTTGGGCAATCTGTAGATATATTTCTCTCTGTTAAATCGATTAACAGCATAGTCCTGCTTTATAAGATAAATGGATATGCTATCCATTGGTAAACTCTAATTTTAAATATTTTTCTATAAGATTATAGCTGTAATTTTTCCACCTTTTTCTCCTTCTCACTTATTTGGGAAACTTATTTTGGGGAATTAAGCCCTGATGTTTGTATGTTAGAAAATACACATTACAGGTAGGTTTTTATTTCTAGAAAGGGTAGATGAATAGTAAATTCAACAAATTCATTGTAGTGGAGTACCATTTTGAGTTAATGAAAAGTTGACAATCGAGTCAAAATCACTCTTGGAAAACTGATGAAGTTAGGATAGTACAGTTTTGGAACTCGCTTGACGTTCAAGTCCCAGTCAGTTTTCCACCTAGCTTTCCAGATTTGCTTTCCTTCAGTGAAGTAGCTGCTTGCATTTAGGAGACATGTTGTGTTAATCACACAGAGTAGACTCACCCTCATTGTGGTGGGATAGTTCCATTCGAGTGGACCGGGACCCTGAGGGAACAGCAGAAGCATAACTCCCATCTGACTCCAGGCCACTCACTCACAGGTGGGATGAAGGCTCTTGTAATCTTTATGTTATTCTCGATCTCTCTTTTTTTTTTGGTAAAGGAGGCTATATGGTTGAATATGTGTAGTTTGTGTTCATATGACGAATTTCCACTGTCTCAGCTTTTACCCTTGTGTGTAGGCGATATAAAGTTTGTGAGGTTGTGAGAAGCATGGTTATTCCTTTTTAGTTCCAACTTTTGGCTAGCTTGCTATTAGATTTTCTGGGGATGGACTACAATGATAGAGAGATTTTCCCTATTAGAGTACCAGGGAGGGCGTGGGTCTACCTGGTCTCACTCTTCAGGATCACAGTCTTTGCTAAACATCTTCCAGAATATGGGCTATGCACACAATTCTGTATTTATGAATAAAAGTTATAATACTTAATAAATAAATCTGGATTCTGTGAAAATTATACTAGAGTGTAAGATAAAGAAGTGTTCTATTAATTTGTATAAAAAGATTTAAAATTGTATTTTTCCCTCTTCAAAAGTAAGTGTGGAGATTAAATGATGAGATTAAACATTAGCCTTTGTGATTTAATACATGTTTAGAAGAAGATTGCTGAATTTGTGTATACTATATTATCTAAGGATTGAGAAGTTAATTTTGATATGGAAGGAAGATATTGTGGTGTATGACAAAGAGAAAAATTATTAAAGAAAGTAAAGATTAACAGTTTGTGAGAAATTAATTGATGCTAGAGAAACATTCATTCCAGAATTTGAATTCAAGATGTTTGCTTTGAATTTATTTCAAGTTGATCAACTAAATATTGTTGGAAATAGGTAATATAAAGTTGTTAAAAATGACAGCATTTTTCTTATTTAATGTTTCTGAAAGGTTATACTTGATTTTGCAGATATATAAAATATTTCTTATTCAGTTTTGTAGTGTTATTAACATAAAAAGATTGAATTTTAAGTTTAAATTTATTGTTGGAAATGCAGAATATGATTATTCTATTCCAACAATCATTGTTCTTCTGTTGTATTTAATTAAGCTTTGTTTTGAATTGATTTCGCTCCTTCAAAACTTAAAAGGAAAAATGTGAAAGAAATTTTTTTTCCTTCTTGAACCAATTTACTGATTAAAAAATTTTCAGTACCATTTTATTTAGTGTAATATAGAAAACAGTTGTGGAAGAATTTATTGTGTATATGAAAGCTGTTTTCTCTTTTCAAGATGCTACACTTGACTGCTTTTTAGATTTCTTTCCCTCTTCCTTTTCACCTATTACCACCATTAATTGGAATACTCAACATTTTATATTCTGGAGATGTACTTAGTCTGCCTTTCCCCCTCCTCCTTATAGACCACCAAGATTAATGGGAGAAGGTTTTGTGGTGATGCAGTCAAATGATGTTGACATCTACTACTACATGGATGAGCCAGGTATTATTCTTTGAAAGTATGTTTCATAGCCACACTCCTGTTTCTTCTATGAAATGCTGATATCTAATCATATTTAAGTCTCCTTACTTAGAATATAAATAAGCATCAATAGAGGGTAAACATGGATGTAAGAATTCCTGCCTAAAACATATCTGTGGTGTTTGTCAAAAGTTGTCATATTACTTTAGTGTTTCAGACCAAAAGAGGACAATGTAGTAATTGTTCCTTTAAATTCCATTTTCACAAATATACCTCAAACATAGTGAATACAAATGACGATGAGTGAAAACCTTTAGAGAATGTGGTGCTAGTTAAGGTAGTTCATGCTAGCTTAGAAAAAAATCACACTATGTTAGATTTGAAGTTTAAAGTTTAAGGATTGAAATCCAGCTAGTTACAGTGCTTCACAAGTGTCTTCAATTTGATAAAGGTAGTTAAACGTTGACTTTTTAGCCCTTTTTTTTTCTACTTATGATCTTTTTATATCTTTCAAGGAGTTTATGAGGTCAAAGTATTTCCAAAATAAAACTAGAATGTTATTTGCCTCTTTCACCATGTTGACCTTTGCACTAATGATGCAAAAGCAATGGTGGGTAAAACTGCTGGTGCCTTAGCATGAATCAAGGCAGTGGTTCCAAACTGTACTAGTAATCACTGTTTTTTTCACTGTCACATGTTCACAGTAAAACAACACATGCGAGTATCACTTTAAAATGTTTTTGATTAAGCAGTAAAAATTATGTTGACCTAATCTTGACCTTTGAGTAAACTTTTAATATTCAGTATGATAAAATGGCAGGTACACATAATGCACTTCTGCTGCATAGCAAAGCACATTGGTGCTTTGAGGAAAAGCACTTGTGTGATGGAGTTCCAAGCTGAACTGTTTACTCTTCTCATGAAACAGCAGTTTTACTTGAAAGAGCAACTAAAGCCAAACTATGGTTTTGAGCTTTCATGTGAAAATTAGAATTTTGGAAAATATGGGTGTGCCACTATGAGTCTGATGACTTTTTTGGTGAGACTACCAATGATATTAACAGACATGATTTTTAAAATATTTAATAATGAAATGACCAATGCATAGTGTTATAAAGTCATACCATGGGTAAAACATTTATTCAAACATTTATTCAACATTTCTCTCTCTCCTTGTAAGAGAGATCAGTAAATTTTAATGTGTCAGAGTCTGAAAAGTTAAGTGATAAGGTTTCAGATTCCACATTGCACCTAACTTTTAAGAAACCTACCACTTGTTGAATTTTGGTGTAGTGTCAAAGAAGAATATCCAAAATTATCTAAAAAGGCTATTAAAATACTCCTCCCTTTTCTATTTACCTGTTTGTGTGAGGCTAGGTTTTTTTCAAATCACTGAACTCTAGATTAAGTATAGATGTGGCAGTGAGAATTCACTTGTTTTCTATTAAGCTGAACATAAAAGAGATTTGCCAAAATAAAAACAATGTCGACACGTTGCATAAATTAATTTAATTTAGAAAATATGGTTTTTGATTAAAAAATATTTTCATTAAAAATGAAATTGATTTAATTAAATTTTCATTAAAGTATAGTTATTTTCATTAAATTTTATTAAACATTTCACTATGTCAACATGTAGAGTTTATTGTTATTTTAAAAATAAAATTTTTTAAAAATTTTGCTCAATTTAAATTTTGAATACAGTGAATTTTGATAGATATAATACAAAAAAACCCACTTTAGGGTCCTCAATTTTTAAGAGTATAAAGGGTTTCTGAGATCAAAAATTTTTTAGAACTGCTGATCTAAGGAAGCTTTTTAATGGTTATTTTAAGTAACTGCTTTTATATTGTATATTCTGCAATATAGGACTTGTTCCAGAAGAAACAGAAGAAAATATTGAAGGAGAAATGAGCAGTGAGGATTGCAAATTACAAGATTTGCCTCCATGTTGGGGACTGGATATAGTTTGCGGTAAAGGAACAGATTTCAACTATGGGCCATGGGCCGATAGGCAGAGGTATTTGAGTAAATTATATTTTTAAAAAGTATTTCAAATGTATTGAGATAATACTATAATTTTTATTAAAAATAGTTAATATTTTTAGAAGCTGTTGTGGCAGCATAAGATATCACTAAACATTTTAATCCAATTAATAACCTGTTTGTAGAGAAATTAGCATAAGCATATTTGCTCCAAAGGCAGAACAAATTCATTAGAAAAATGGTGAACGAGCAGCATATTTATTAGTTCCCTTGTTTTTCCTTTTGTACACAGCAGATATGCCAGGGATTGTTGGGGCCATGGAGATTCAGACATAAACGTCATACATAGTTCAGTTTTAGTGGGGGGAAAAGGAACAAAAGAGCTTTATGAATGCTATAAGCGAGTTAAGTAAAAAGTCTTGAAGAACTTGGAAAGGTACTGTATTAGTTTGCTAAGACCGCCATTACCAAGCATCAAAAATTTCTCGTAGTTCTGGAGGTTAGAATTCCAAAATCAAGGTGTTGGCAGAGTTGATTTCTTCTGAGGGCCATGAGGGAAGGATGTGTTTGAGGCCTCTCTCCTTGGCTTGTAGATGGCCATCTTCTCCTTGTGCCTCCCACATAGCATTTCCACTTGTGTGTCTTGTGGATCTGTGCGATCAAATTTCCTCTTAGAAGACCACGAGTCATATTGAATTAGGGCCAGCTGTAATGACCTCATTTTAACTTCATTACCTCTCTGAAGACCTCATCTCCAAATGTGACCAAATCCTGAGGTAGCGAGGGTTAGGACTTCAAGTTATGAATTTTTAGGGGGACACAATTTCGCCCACAACAGGTACATAACTCATATTAAAGATTAGAGGAGAGAAAAATTGGGGAAGGCTCTTTGGTAGAGGTAACACGTGAGTTGGATTTTGAAACATAAGAGTTAGCCAGGAAAAGGAGAGGAGGATAAACAATGGAGGCAAGGGAAGAATCCTGAAAATGCATGATACAGCGGAGAGTGGTCTTCTAAGTTCTATAGGTTCTAAGAGATTTGTAGGTAGTTAAGAAATACAGATTTTATACTGGAGGTGATGGAGAGTTTCTGAAAGGATTTTTTATTCTTTAGTCATTCTATTAATTTTGAACAATTCTTATTTTTAATATATTATGAGCATCTTTCTACTTATTGAAGAATTTTAAACAAAGGAGGGGACATTTACCACTCATGATGAGGGAACATCTAAATTTTTATGTAAATAGACATTTCTTAAAGTTAGTTTAGTTTTTGTGTTCATAAACTAGTTTGAATGGAGAAGTACAAACCAAATCATTCACCAAAGCAGATATTATTGGGCCATTAATGGACTAATGAAAGAGTGCTGATACTTATCTTTTAATACTTAATTGTTTTAAAAAGTGCTTTCTACCTGGCATTGTTAGAAGAATTATATACTTTGTCAAGTACTGTGTTCCATGAATCTTGATATCTCTAATATATAGGAATACCCGCCCCATTAAGTAGCTATTTAACAATTATATGGTAAATGAGTAAGTGTGTTATTTGTAAACTCATGCAGTATGCTAATACAGTACTTCATTAAGTTCTGGGTTAGTTTATTTATTTGACTTGAAAGTAAACAGAGCTTAAAATTTCAGGTTAGAAAGCAAATTCTTTTAAAATTACTGGATTTAAATTTTCCTTTTATGATAAAACTTTTCCTACACTAAGCCATGCTATCTTCACTGTGGAACACTTGAAAATGAGGGTTTCTACATTCCATTAAGTAACAGTTACATGTTGTTAGATTTGAAAGGAAAAAATTAAAAGAAAGCTTTAAAAAGACATATAAAATATTTTTACATTTCTAGTACTTGAATATAGTGTGATTCTTATTAAACTATATTAATTTTATTACATTAAAGAAAAGTATTAGGGTATATTTACATGAAAGTCCAAACTAAAATTCTTTTAATATACAGTCATATTCACTTCTGGGGTGATCTTTGTATTATACAGAGAAATGACACTGAAGTTAACATGCAAGAAAAATTTGCTTTACCCGACTCGCTTCAATAGGTCCTGACTCTGTCAGGAGAGAACAGCAATACCTTTCTTAACCTAGACTTAACAAAACCATTCAGGTTTATTTAAAAAAAAAAAAAGAATTTATTTTCACATAGGTTTAATTTACTAACGTGAGTCATACTTATTTCCTCATTTACATTTACAAATGGTACATTTCCTCTTTTGTAGCCATTTCCTTTTCTCCATCCCCATACTCAGTTTCTACACAAATGTGAACTGTAATCAGAAATGGATGGTAAGGTCAGTTTTCTTAGTATCCACCTGTTAATGTAAGAAGTATGGGAAGAAATCTCAGCTGTTTTCCTATTGGATAGTTCACTCAGCATTGTGAGAAGTTTTTGATCTCTGGTGTAGCATGACCTTTTAGCTTGTAGATTTTGATGTCAGTTCTGTCACCTTTATATGATTTTTCTGAATTTTAAGATATTCAGCTTTTCCTTCATTATATTTTCTTTTTAAGAGTTTTCATGGCAGAGTTGACATACAAACTTTATTAGGTTTGCCCTAAATCCTTAGGTGATAACTTCAATAATGCAAACATTCCTGGCATCGTCTGGCCTTTCATTGCTTTCATTTAAGTGTTTTCATTTATATTTTCATGCTTGGTCATCATAACCCAGTGAGATAGACGGGCAGGTGTGGTGAACTCATCCTACCTGTGAGAAATGCAGTGATAGTGTAGAAGATCTTCTACAGCATCCAGAGCTGAGAGTCAAAGCAGCCCTTCAAGTCCAGTGCTCTTCTGCCCACCGTGTAGTCCATGACCATCTGATGATCATATTGGATTCTTTGTCATTAAAAGTTTAAGAGTTTTAGTTTTATATATTTGTGTCTTAGTTAGCACATTTGCAGAACTTTGTTTTCCTTTCATGCACATTATTTAATGATGGCAAGTTATAGTCTGATGGGTTTACAAATTTTGTTGTGTTCATCTAATTTTTCCCAGTCTTATTTATTCCAAGCAGCATTTCCTGTTACTGGCGACTCCTTCCTCAACCCTTCCTGTTAAAAAGCCACAAACTGGCACCTTCTCTGAATGTCTGAGTAACATTATACTATTTTTGACCATGAATTGAAAATTGCTTCACTTCTTTCATCTTTGTCAAATGATAAGGGTAGGCAAATATATTAGGCTCTTAGCCTCCAAATACTTTTTAGAAATCAATAGCTCTTTAGACTCTTATTGATATACTATTGATTAAAAATAATGATTATGATAATAACAGCCATCTTTCCCATGTGCCATGTACTGCCACGTCTTTTCCATATGTGTTGTCATTTAATCCTCGGATCTATTCTGTGAGACCAGTTATGTTATTCTTATTTTTGAGATGAGAAAGCGGATCAGGTGTCCTCAGAAAGGTTAAGTAACTTGTCTGGAGTGAAATGATGATTCTAATTAAACCATCTTCCTTCAGTTCTTTCTTTGCCATTTGGACAAGTGAAGTACAGTTGGTATACTTGTATAAAGTCTTTAATTTCTCACAGTATGCTTGAATATTGCAGATTTGGTCTTACCTATGTCTCCTTTGATAATGGTATATTTAATAAGTGCTCAAAGCTTATGATCTTTGGAAATATAAAACATTGGAGAAATAGTTTTCAGTTTATTGAAAGGAAAATTATAGTAGGTGTTATTTTGTGACTTTTTTTTTTTCTATTTTATGTCTAATTGTTAAATGAGATAGCAGTGATAAAATAAAGTTAGAATACTGATTTTGGTCCCTTATCAGAGGTAATTTGGTTGGAATAATGTCATTATTCTTTCTACCTTCTTATATAGAGATTGTTTATGGAAATTCTTCTTCCCACCTGATTATCAAGTTCTGAAAGTTTCTGAAATTGCACAGCCTGGGAGACCAAGACAGATCCTTGCTTTTGAACTGAGAATGAATATTATTGCAGATGCTACAATTGACTTGCTGTTTACCAAAAATAGGGTAATTATTGAAATATTACAGTAGAAAATAATGTTTAAAATTTGAACGTTATTTTCCAGAGTATTTTTCTGGCGACTAGTCCTATACTTATATTCATTTCTATGAACTTTCTATAAACCCTCTCACCCCTCCCCCCCCAGTAATTGTATGTATGTTACTTTCATTAAGTGCCAAATAGTAGAAAGAAGTTAATAATAATAGTCCTTTGTACCATAGTTTGATTTATTTTCTCCTTTGTATATGACCAAATTGTCTTAGTGTATTTTTGGTATAAATTTGGACTTTTGTTCTTAGGAACTTTTAATACCTATTTAATATCATTGATGATTATATTTTGTCTGTGAAAGTAACTGAAAAGTAAAGTTGGGATTATAATTATAATAAATGTTTTATATGGATTAATTTTTTTCTTTTGGTAGGAAACAAATGCTGTACATGTAAATGTAGGAGCTGGCTCATATTTAGAAATTAATATTCCAATGACAGTTGAGGAAAATGGTAAGCTGCAATGAGTTTTTTCTGTTTTAAATGATTAGTAAACAATTAATATATAGATAATATAGTTCATTAATCCATTTAGACTAACATTAATGGGGTTTTCTTTTTCAGCGTTTTCAGTAAATGTTGCATAATTAAATTATTTGTGCACCTAGAGAGAAGGGAAAAATGTTTTAGTCAAGTTAGGTCTTATTATTTTATGCTTTCGTTATACCCTGTACTTTTCTCTTGTAAGACTGAGCACCATTTGCTTAGCATATGTTTTTCCTGTTAGTTTGTTGCTCCGTGAGAGCAGATGCTGTGTCTTTCTTTTTGCTGGTGTGTACCTGGTGCTGAATCCAGTCCCTGGTGTATGGTACCTGGGCAGTAAGTGTTTGGATGACTAACAGGCTTTGTTTTAGGTTATTTTGTAGTAGATTTTGTTGGGGAGTAAGCTGGGTACTTTGAATAGCATAACTTTAAGAAAGTGGAATATTTCATATTTAAAATATTAAATAATGCCCTGGTAGCTTTGGTTTCATTTTAGCTGAGGTAATCTAAGTTCATTATGTATTTGAAATTTGGGTTCTGATACAAGTTAATCAATAACATGATTCAATACTTTTTGTTGAATTTATCAAAATATTATTTAGCCTTCTTCATTTTTCTTTTTCCCATTCTCTTATTACATTTGTAATTGAGAGCAATTAAAATGAAATTCTGCTTTATTTATTCACTTTCTTGAGAGTATAGAGAATAGCAACTTACTCTTATTTTTAAATCACTAACCAGTAATGTTACTAAGTATAATTGGAGTAATTTTTATACAATTCTCTGTTCTCTTTTCTTATTTCTGTCATTTATTTTTTTGCTACTATAAGAAGAAAGCAGGCAGAGGGGTTGACTAGATTCATTAGCTGGCATAAAAGGGTAGCAGTCAGGTCCACCTGCTTGGATAATCAACTGAAAAAGTGACTGAGAATGGCATAGTGTATCTTTTCCCTATAACTTTGGGGCTATTTTAGTGAAGAACTAAACTTTATCATAGCTAGTTTAAAGAGAATAATTATACTAAGTCTTGAAGCAGATGCTTGAGATTCTTAGGACTGGTTGATTCAAAGTAGTCAGTTGAAAAGAACCATCTTCTAGGACAGCCTTAATTACAGATATATAATGGGAGAAAGGCGATTGGGGGTTGCACAAAATTGAGAATGGGTCAGTTGAAGGAGTGCTTCTACCATTTTTAAACTGATGATGCATGTAGGAAATAGCATTTATACAAAAAATTTTTTGTACAGTTATTGGTGTACTGGGGTGAAGGGACTGCCTGATGCCCGAGGGGATAAATGTCTCGAGCATACCAACTATGAATTCATGTGAAGTGCCATGGTACACTGGTTGTGGAACTCCGAGTGAGTTAAGGGTCTAAGGAAAGCCCTGGTAGGTTTGTGGCAAAGGTTAGGGGGCTTTTGAGATGGCGATCTGAGGGGAAAAATAGACTTAGGTCCACACAGGAGTGAATTACAACTCAAATGCATTTAGAACATTTAGAACATTTTTTCAGAGATTCAGGTGTTTTAAAAAAATTGCCCAGAGCAGGATGCATGTTGAATTAGCCATATTATAATGACCATGAGTTACTGTTTGTAGAAGGGAAGTCCATCAAGAAAGGAAGTGAAATACTCTGAACTTTCCTGCTTTTGTTCAGAATGGGGCTATATTGTTTGGTAATTGTCATTACATAAGGAATAGCTGTTGTTTAGAAACTGTCATTACATAAGGAGAGGTTGAAAATATGTATCCTTGAGTCAGTGGAAGAAGAAAAGACATGGGAGCGCTCTTAAATAGTTGAAAACTATCATTTAGAGAATACACTTGTAGTTTTGCACTGAAAAGCAAAATCAGGGTAGACACGTGAAGATGGAACTTCCTTCTTTCAGAGCTGTTTAAATGTGAAAGATCACGTCTCAGGTAGTAAGTTCCACACCGCTGAGGTGTATTTAAGTAGGGACTGATCACCATTTTTCAGCGTCCTTCTTTGGGAGGTGGTGGGAGTTGTTTCCAGTCCAAAATTTTTAATTATGTGTATATTTTTTAAGTTCTTAATTTTTACATTTTCACCTATTTTAGGTTACACCCCTGCAATTAAAGGACAACTCTTACATGTTGATGCCACTACCAGCATGCAATACCGGACTCTTTTAGAAGCAGAAATGTTAGCAGTAAGTCTAGAGTCTATGATGATATGTGCACAAGCATACAATACAAATTTGGTTTTAATTTTTTAATATAAAATTTTAATGACCAAGAAGTCATCAAAAGGTCCATCTTCTTGTTCAAGAACCACCAGGTGCCTTTGGCCCTGTATTTGGGAAGAAGAGTAGATTCCCAGTGCTGTGCACTCCCTTTGACATTTCTCTGTTGCTCTGATATATGGGTTTTTGGCCTTTAAAAATGTGAAAAATTGTTAGAATATTGTTTTTAAACTGGATTGTATGGCCAGACTAACTCTTTAGTATGTTGTAAATAGGATATTTTTTCACTTTTTATGTTTTCTGACCCCATTGGATTCTTTCTCAGGACTTAATAATTCATTGTGCTTATTTACTTAATAAGTTAAAAGAAAGAAAATCTTATTGATTTCCTGGATTGCTCCATATTAGAAACAGAAAAAATATGGAAATTCTCGTGATTCAGATTGCAGATTGAAGACTCACTAGTCAGGCAGATTTATTATTTTTTATCAGGGACAACAACAATAATGGCAAAAGCCACTATGTAGAACGGCTGATATTCAGAGAGGATTCTTTTATATGATGGTACCATTAGGTCCTTAATTGCTTGTCTAAGCAAGCATATTTATACATGATATATATGTAAATTAAAAGGAACTTTGCAATTACCAAGAATATATTGAATAACATACATATTTAGCATTTTAATGAATTCCTGAGCTCGTACAGATAAATAGTGCTATGCAATAATGCTATTCCTGGTCAGGCAGCTCTTACCTTTGCAGAATTGCCAAGCTTTGGCGGGTAGACTACACCACAAAGTACTGTTTCTGATCTATAACTATCGTGCTGTCAAATGGGAACCCAGGAGACACTAGTGACCAGACTTCTGTGGGACAGTATGCATTGTACTCCACTCTCCGTGACCCTAAGCCTCTCACTTAACAGATTAGGCTTAAGGAGGAATTAAGGATGTTGGCCGCCACTCTGTTAGTTTAGCTAGAGTGCAGCATCAAAACTGTAGCCTAATTTGTTGTTCTTGAAGTTTTTCAACCACATCATGGCTTAGTATTTTGAAGAGTTGGATGGAACAGTGGATACTGACCTTTGGCCACAGCAGTATTAAAATCTTGAAGCAACCTTGTGTTCAGCTCAGCAGTAAAATAAGTTTTAATTGCTCACCAGTGTGTGTGAGTTCATTTCTTTTTCTTTTTATTGCAGTAACATTGGTTTATAACATTGTATAAATTTCAGGTGTACATCATTCTATTTCGATTCCTGTGTAGATTACATCATGTTCACCACCCAAAGGAGTAATTACAATCCGTTGCCACACGCATGTGCCTAATCACCCCTTTTGCCCTCTTCCCTCTCCCTTCCCCTCTGATAACCACCAATCCAGTCTCTGTCTCTATGTGATTTTTGTTGTTTTTAATCTTCTACTTATGAGTGAGATCATACAATATTTTCTCCCTCTGACTTATTTCTCTTAGCATGATACCTTCAAGGTCCATCCCTGTTGTCACAAATGGCCAGATTTCATCATTTCTTATGGCTGAGTAGTATTCCATTGTGTGTGTGTATATATATATATATATATATATACACACACACCACATCTTCTTTATCCATGCGTCCCTTGATGGGCACCTAGGTTGCTTCCAAGTCTTGGCTATTGTGAATAATGCTGTGATGAACATAGGGATGCATGTGTAAACATTTGTGTTTTCATGTTCTTTGGAAAAATACCCAGCAGTGGAATAGCTGGATTGTATGGTCGTTCTATTCTTAATTTTTTGAGGCATCTCCACACTGTTTTCCATAGTGGCTGCACCAGTTTGCATTCCCACCAACAGTGTATGTGGGTTCCCTTCTCTCCACATCATCTCCAATGCTTCTTTCCTGTCTTGTTAATTATAACCATTCTGACGGAAGTGAGGTGAATCTCTCATTGTAGTTTTGATTTGCATTTCCCTGATAGTTAATGATGTTGAACATCCTTTCACGTGCCTGTTGGCCATCTGTATATCTTTGGAGAAATGTCTGTTCAGATCTTTTGCCCGTCTTTTAAATGGGTGGTTAGTTGTTTTGTTCTTGAGATGTATCAGTTCTTTATATATTTTGGATATTAACCCCTCATCTGATGTATGGACCTTCTGTTCAGCTCAGTAGGAAAACAAGTTTTAACTACTCACTAATGTGTGTGAGTTCATTTCTAATGCTGTCCACACAATGTCACATTTTAAGCTTTAATATTTTTACTTAACCTTTGGTTTGTAGTTCCACATCAATGCCAGCTACCCCCGAGTTTGGAACATGCCGCAGATGTGGCAGTGTGAGTTAGAGGTTTACAAAGCCACCTACCACTTCATCTTTGCACAGAAGAACTTTTTTACAGGTAATTTTCTAATAAATGTAAATACAGTGAGATTTATCACAGAACTTGTGTACAGTAAGTTTTGCTTTTAGATTCAACATAGTGATTTGATAACACAATTCATACTTTCTTACTTTTGCACTGCTTTTCGAGCCGAGAATATCAGAGGGAAAATTTAAATGTAGGTATTTTGTGCTCTTTTCTAACCCAAACAAGGAAAATACGAAACCAAAACTGAACTTAGAAGAAAATGGACAAACTCATCTTAGGCTAGTCCTTCGTGTCAGTCTAGTGGGGGATAAGATGGGGAAAATGAATCAGTTTCTTTCTGTTCCTGAATTAGGCATCAGCAGCCTTCATTATTTTGTTTTAATTATTGTAATCCACAAACAGTATATTCAAATAGTCAAATATGTTATTTTTTTACTTGGATCCCTACTTACTCCTTTCCGTTGGCATGGGCAATTGAGTTGATGCTATCATTAGTTGGAAAAATTCCTTTATTTCTTGCAGCATATTATGATAGCTACTCATGAGTGTGGGAACACATGGTCTTGGTCTCTGAATAACACAAATATTACTACATAAAAGTATGTAGCGTTGCTTCAGTCTTCCTGTAAAAGATTTAGCCAGATAGAGTCGGTCTGATTTGCCAGGGTCAGTGGCTACGCTAGAGCTCCTAATATTTGCTTGACTGATTGCTGCATTTATCCATCCATCCATCCATCCACCAGTCCACCAGTTGTTTACACGCATCTGGTCTGTCCTGAGTAGTTAGATATTTGTGGGTATAGTGGTGATTAAGGTATTCATAGATGGTCCAGTCTTGACATTATTTACTACCAATATGATGTTGATGAAATTACTTAATTATCTAAGCTTCAATTTCAGTTACTAGAGTTTTAGCTTTTTATAATGCCATTACTACAATATGTTCAATTGTGTCTTTTATTTTGTTTTTTGGTTTTATTGGGAGCCTTGGGGACTAGATAGAATGCTTCTACATTCTTGGAGTTATGTAATTCTTCTCCAAGGCTCAAGTCAGGGTCCCGTAGCAGAAATTTTGACACAATCCTTGGCAACATAGATGTCTGTCAGTGAAGCTAAACATTGAATCCGTACTACTCAATTCTGATTTTTGAAAAAAATTATAGCTAAAACTTCTAGTGTGTATTGTCTGTCTCTGTTCTAAGCAATTTGTACATACTAAATTGTTGAATCCTCATAATAACTCTCTGAAATCAATATTATTATCGTCATCCTTATTTTACAGATGAGGAAAGTGGGGTACAGAGTGGTCAAGCAATTTGTCCAGGCTCATACCACTAGTAAGTTGGTCAAGCTAGGATTCCAACCCAAGTAGTCTGGCTCAAGAATCTGTTATATACAGTTTCTTTGACAGTAGCCTTTTCCCTCTCACCTAAGATTTTGTAGTTTTTAACTTTGCTAATCTTTTAAAATAGGTTCCTGTTTTCTTTTTTTTTAGATTTTTTATTATAAATTATTCAATTTATTTAAACTGAAAAAAAATCAAAGCTCAGCATTTTCAAGCATTTAACCTCCAGAAATTTCCCATCCTCAGACTCTGGTAGTGTTAAGAATAGTTGGAGTAGAAGTATAAATTCCTCAGGATTTAAAATTTTTTACTTTGTAGTAGCACTTTCATTTAGACTGAGTATTGTATTAGTTACTTTTAAACAGCCAAGTACACATTTCCTAAATTACAACCATGTTTTCCCTAAATTATTTTTTTCTCTAACTCTAATCTTTACATCTCTTAAAATTGACTTTTGGTTTTTTATTTTTTCTAAAATTTATTTGGAGAAATTTAAAAAATATAGAAAGATACAAAACAACTTCTCATCTCCTGGATTTAATGGCTGTAATATTTAGTCATATTACTTCTGTTGCTTTCTAGAGTCTTAAAAACTTTATTTTTTATAAAGGATGGCTTAGAGACTGATACATTTTTAGTCTTGGAGCGAATGTCATGGTGTTTGAATTATTTTCCTCTTTCCTCAGTTTTATATTTCTCTATTGACAGAATTCTACATAAAATAAATTATCTATTTGGTGTGAGGGAATGCCTACTATTCCTCAACAGCCATTCTCATGCCCATTATTAGTGAGATAAAATTGTTCTTGAGAGATTTCAGTGTGGGACAAAGAGAGCTTCATGGTAAATATAATTAGATCCTCAGGAATGAAAGATGTAGAACAAAGGCAGAATCTGGGAATAATGAAATTGACTTTGATTTACTTTGATAAGGGGGAGAAGAAAACAATATAACAGTACTGCAAAGCTCCAGTACCAATTGATTGGCATTTTATAGGGTGTTTGCCTAGCAACTTAATTATAAAATGAGTTGTAGATGAGTTTTTTCAGACTAACATTTAGATTTCCAGCTTAATAACTTTAAAAATTTGTTTAAAAATTTATCTAAATGAGTATGACAGTTATCAAAAAAGTGCTTCCTTTTTCTAATCAAGTTATTTGATAAAACCATCTGGTAATGAGAGCAGCTTTTGATTTAAAGAGAAATACGAATTAGAAATAGTTTTTGAGGATCCTAGTAAAAATATTTTGTTACCATAACTTTTAATCTTTATCAGTAAGGATGTTGTATAAGCTGGTAGGGAAACTGTCTTGCAGAATGTGTTGAAATTTCAATTAAGATATAGAAGAAAAAACTATAAGACTTGTTAAAATAGAAATTGGCTAATAATTTTGTAAAATTACATTGGTTTCCTGAGATGATTAGTAGATTATTTGAATTTGTGTTTATTTTACTAGCAATTATACCTCAATCTTTTAACTAGTAGAAATGTAAAGTAGATAAATGGAACCAATAAAAGTTGAAAGTCTCTTATGAATAATGATTCAAACAAATATAAACCATGATCTCAACAAATATAAACCATGATCTCGGCCCACAGAGAACTTAGAGGATATCACTTGTGGGCATTTCTTGTTTTGTAGTATTTATCACTCTCAAGTGTATTGGCATGTGCTCTAGACTTAGACGAATGAAACAGTATAAAACAGTGTATATATTGAGTGTAAGCATGAATTGTGAAGCTAACAAATGCATGTTGGAAAGACATGAGTACAGAAGAAATCACTATGATCTGAAGGGAATCAGAGAAGGTAAAGAAGGACATTAAGATCTGAAATGGTCTTTGTAAATGAACTCAGTAATACTAAGATTTGTGTAGTCTGTTTCCATAGAGCATTCCAAAGCATGTTCATTTCTGTTGTCCTCACAATGACTTTAAAAACGGGTAGCTGTTATTGCTGTCCCCGAGTTAGCAGTGAGGAAATTGAAGCCCAGAAATGTTCAATGCCTTGGACAAACTGATGAAACCAGTAAGTTGAAGAGACATTTAAGAACCATTTTTTGGTTGTAGACCCTGTGCTCTCTCTCTGTAGTATCATGTTGTTGTTAAAGATGGTTAGAGTTTTCTTCAGCAGAGAGGATACCAAGGAGTGTATTTATTTTAGATAATGATAGTTTGAATAAAGGAGCAGAACTAAAAATGTTTATGAGGCAGAAAAGTGAGAAAATCAGCTTGATGAATTTGTACTGTGGAGTTGGCTAATTCCAGAGATGACTTTTGGACGTCTCCCAAGTGCTAGACACTGTGCTAAAGAACAAAGTTAGAAAGCAGGGATAGAGACAGGTTAGTTAGGTAGGGTGGCATGTAGATGTAAAACTTTAGAGGTGAGCGTAGATAGTATGAGGTATGATGAACCACTGTGATTGCTTGTTAAATGAAATAAAAATATATTTAAAGTAAATCTGATGAGTGAAATTTTCTCTATTCATAGAACAGGTTAAGAGTCAAATGCCTTTTGCTGTTGATATAGTAAAACTCTGTATCTTAATATTAATTTAAGTTATTGACATTTGATATTAAATGTACTATTTTGCCATTTTATTGAGAGGGCTTTCTTTCTAATATATGTACACAAGCTTTTGCACATCGCAGTTAAATTTCAAATGAGTTCTTGATATTACGTAAGATAAATTTGACTTCTGATTTCATTATTGAATCTAATAATTTTCACTTTAAAGATTTCCTTTAAAATTCAAAGAAAACAACTTTATGTAATTATTTGCACTTAGTATTTTCCTTAGAATATCTTTAATAATAAATGCTACCATTCGAGGAGGGCTTACCCTGTGGCAGTTACTGTCTAAAACTACATGTATTATCTCAATTCTCACAATAACTGTGAAGTTGTCCCCATTTTGTAGAAGAGAAAACTGATAGCATTTAGGTCATTTGTTCAAGATGACATGGCTAGTGAAATGATACAGCCAGAATTTAAACCCAGGACTGTCTGGTATCAAAGTTTGTGCTGTAATAATCTTGCTTCCAATTGTTGCTTTCTCTCAAATGCACAAAGTTCTAATTTTATATGCGTAGTGCTGTGTTATGTACTGTGGGATGAAAAGATGAGCGTGACACTTCTAAGAGGAGACCATTCATTGAAAGACATTATTGCTGGGAGTATACAATGCGTGTAAGTGATATGAATGCCAGAAGAAAGAGTAGAGGAAACCATGGTGATAGATCAGGGCTAACATTGCTATATAAAGATCTTTTGCCTTTTGAGGTTAAAAAAAATTAAGATATCAAATGATAAGTAGACTAAGTATATGAACACAGTTTTTAAAAGCAGTAGTTAAACCATACAAATCAGAAATACGACTAATCAGCAATCAACAAAGATGATTGACTATAATTCTAAGGCCAAGTCTATTTTGTTCACCATTGTGTTCCCAGAGTCTAGAACAGAATCTGGCACACAGTAGACAGTTTGTGAGTGTTTGTTGAATGAATAAAACAACATGAGAAAATGTTCAACCCTATTTATAATTAGGAAATTCTATTAAAGTGTGATACCATTTTTCAGTTACCACTTACCAAACTGCACCCTACCTCTCAGAGAGAGAGAGAGAGAGGTAGAAAGAAATATAATGCAGAAGAGGGTACAGTGAAATAGCTAGTAGAACACAGATTTCTGTTAGGAGTATAAATGGATTCACTTCTCTTGGAAAGCAATTCTGTAATCTATACTAGCCTTCAAAAAATTCATAAATTTTGGGGGCTGGCCCCGTGGCTGAGTGGTTAAGTTCGCGCTCTCCGGTGCAGGCAGCCCAGGGTTTCGTTGGTTCGAATCCTGGGCGCGGACATGGCACTGCTCATCAAACCACGCTGAGGCAGCGTCCCACATGCCACAACTAGAAGGACCCACAACGAAGAAGATACAACTGTGTACTGGGGGGCTTTGGGGAGAAAAAGGAAAAAATAAAATCTTAAAAAAAAAAAAATTCATAAATTTTGACCTAGTATTTTACTTCTGGAATCTGTACTGACAAAGTAATCCTGAATATGTAAAATATCTCGCATGAAAATGTATGTGGTAACATTATTATAAAGAGCACAAAAATTTGGAAAGTCTAAATATCCAAGTATAGTAAATGGTTAAGTAAATCTTGGCAAATGTCTTTAATGAACTGTGATTAAAATTTTTGTTAATGTGTTTGAAATAGCATGGAAAAATTTTAAGTTCAGTGCAAAAAAGCAACATATAAAACATATGCATCTAGGATAGTGTAAAAATCTACATAGAAGAAAATGTATTCATGATGTTGAATATTTGGGTAGTGGAATATTGAGTGATTTTTTTTCCTCTTTTGTCTTCAGAAGTTTCTTTAAAAAAATAATAGGCATATGAAATGCATAACATTTTTTAAATTTGGAACTGTGATTAGTAAGTAAACATTTTACTGTCAAATCATTTAGCTATATCTTAATGACCTTTTAATATTTCATTATAAATATTCTTTTTAGTTACAAAAGAAAAATTCATTTTTGACTGGTATTAGAATCTTTATATTTTGTTTTCTGAATTTCAATTAATTTTGCTTTCTATCTCCCACCCCGATAATTTTAGATTTAATTCAAGACTGGTCTAGTGATAGTGCTCCAGACATTTTTTCATTTGTTCCATATACATGGAATTTTAAAATCATGTTTCATCAATTTGAAATGATTTGGGCTGCTAATCAACACAATTGGATTGACTGTTCCACTAAACAACAGGAAAATGGTAAGAACTTTTAAAGAATTAGGTTAAGCGTTCTGTTCATGAAGACATACCAACAAAGAAAATTGGTATTGATTTTGTGGTTTTAATAGATACTAGAATTGATCTTGTCCATTATCTTTTGAGACCGTCAGAGAACTATTTCAGAGTTTGTATTGGACTAAGTGTATTATCTTAAATTTAATTTGATTTGTGTGTATTTAAGGCAATTTTTATTTAAAACTTTATTGGAAATAAGAGTAAATTTTCTTTTTTTCCCTTTTTTTGGTAGTGTATCTGGCAGCCTGTGGGGAAACACTGAACATTGATTTCTCTTTGCCTTTTACGGACTTTGTTCCAGCTACATGTAATACCAAGTTCTCTTTAAGAGTATGTATAATTGAATGTGTTGTTTATTCCATAAGGTTTATTAGTAAGTTTGATTTCCCAAAGCTTATCTTTACCGTCCCCTGCCCATCTCATTGCCACCCTGAGGTATTTTAGCTTTCCTGTATTGTTTACTAACTTTAGTGTCTGTTACAGAATTGTTATTTCTTTTTTGCAGTTAACTGTAATATTCTGCCATTCCCCTAAGTTTGCCAACTTCCCCTAAGAAATTGGGCAATAAAAAAAAAATTTCCTGAGCTGATTATTTTTTTAGAGCTCATTTCTAAAAATCTATATATTCTCTTAAGAACCCCTTCTAACTCTAATGTTTACTCTGTCTATGAACTAGATTTTAGTTACCTATATTTCATTCCTAATTGTAACCACAATTTCAAGGAATAACCACAAATACCTTTCTTTTATCCAAAAGCCAGCTCTTATGAGTTCAAAACGTTGCGGAACACCTAATTTTAGATTATGTGCAATCAGTAGTAGTTGTTAGTATTGGTGGAGGTTACGGTAGTAAAAAATAGCAACAATAATAATAAGAGCAGCTAAGACCTATTAAACATGTTCTATGTGTCAGACACTATTCCAAGTGCTTTGTGTGTAGTAACTCATTTAATTCTCAGATCAGCCCTCTTGAAGTAGTAGTTGTCATTATCTGCATTTATGGACTAGGACACTGAGGAGCCGAGCTCCTGTAACTTGTCGTGCAGCTAGTGAGTGGCTGAGTTGGAATTTGAACCCAGGCAATATAGATTAGGGCTCTGTTCTTTTAACCACTCTGCTATGCTGCCTGTTAAGAAACCAGGCATCATGACGAACAAAGAGGGGCTGGCCCATGGTCAAGTGGTTGAGTTTTGGTGCTCCGCTTCGGCGACCCAGGGTTTCTCGCCAGTTCGGATCCTGGGTGCGGACCTGGCACCGCTTGTGGGTCTGTGCTCGGGCAGCGTCCCACATGTCACAGCTTGAGGGACTCACAACTGAAATATACAGCTATGTGCTGAGGGGCTTTGGGGAGAAGAAGGAAAAATAAGAAAAAGTAAATCTTAAAAAAAACCCCAAAAAACAAAGATTAGGAGATAAGGAAAAAAGTGAAACTGAGTGAGGGTCCTTTGATAAACCTATTTGGAATTCTTAAAAGTCACTTGAGGAACCAAGACTTACTAGAATCGAAAGAGACAATTGTATTTTAAAAATTAATAAAAATGCACAACATATTCCACTTGAGCTCATATTAGATGATTTTTAATTTTTTTTCTGAGTTATATGTGAAATTGTGAATTCCCATGGAAGATAATCTTTTTACTCTTTTGTGGAAGGAAACTATGCCTTTTACTTTCCTGATTTTTTTCGTTGACTTTCTAACTAGGATTGTTTTAGTCAATGTAAAATCTTATTCCAGTTATTTACCTGACCATTCAGGGTAAAATCTGTGACTTGAAATTTGTGTTTTTCTTTTGAATTTATTCTCATGATTACTATAGATAGGTTTGCCTGTAATAGTAACCTAACATATTTATGTACCTATTTTACTACTTTGGGTTATTATAAATTATTTTTTAGGGAGAAGATGTTGATCTTCATTTGTTTCTACCAGATTGCCACCCTAGTAAATATTCATTATTTATGCTGGTAAAGAATTGCCACCCAAATAAAATGACTCATGATACTGGTATTCCTGCTGAGTGTCAAAGTGGTCAGAAAACAGTTAAACCAAAATGGCGGAACATTACTCAAGAAAAGTGAGTGCATAAAATTCGTGATCTAAGTATTTTATGTTTATATGTGAAGAAATTATTCTTCTGATTCTTTCAAAGAATACCAGTAAAATTTGGTTATCTGTAACTGGTGTCTGTATGCAATTAAAGGAATAAGTACCTGACTAGAAACTTTGTTTTTTTACTCTTCGAAGGGCTGGTTGGGTTGAATGCTGGACTGTCCCAAGTGTCATGCTTACAATTGATTATACGTGGCATCCAATTTATCCACAAAAAGCAGATGAACAGCTAAAACAATCATGTAAGTGTTTTTATATCGTTTGTACTTTTGAAACTTTTGCTGTTATAATTGATAATCATCAAAGATAGAAAAAAAGTAAAAAATTTGGAAATGCATCCAATTTTTTGACATAAATCTTTTAAGAATTTTGGTATAATTACAGCTAACTTTCATTGAGCATTTAATATGTATCAAGTACTAGGCCAGGCTGTTTCCTGGCTTATATTATCTCATTTAATCTTTACAACAACTCTGTGAGAGAAATATTATTATTATTGTCATTGTGGAGTTGAGGAAATATGCTCAGAGAAACTAATTTTCTCAAGGTCCGCCAAGCTAGAAGCAGTAGAGTTGGCATATGAAACAAGGTCTGTGTGAGTCTATATTTAAAGTGCTTGATTTGTGAAATGTTAGTTTCTTTAATGCATTTTGACAACTCTCATATCATCATAGTTTCCCTGAAGCTTATATGCCTTATTATCAGGATCCAAAATGGAATTAGAGTCAAATGATATTTTCCTTGTTTTTCCAGTGAGTTAAGTTTTAAAGAATAGTTTTCATAATTTTCTTTTGTGTGGAGGTTGATAATATCACAGTGTTTTTGAATAGTTCTTTATGTGAAAATAAATTTGTAGTTTAATGCCCACGTATAGTTAAAGCCTAATTGTGAGCCAAGTTTATGTTGCAGGGACTCACTGAGAGTGTTACCTATGTTAACAGGAACTTTTCATTGATTCTTTGCCGTCTGATTTATGTATTTCTATACATATTTCAGTGAAGTTTATTCTTTATTTGCTTTCTTACTTATTAGTCTTTCATGTTTGTTTTCATTATGTAGTATAGATATTATATCAGTGTTAATTGTTTTCATATTTGCAAAATAGAATTTTGTAGTGAATAGTCCTTGAAGAACTTCTAAGAGGTACTTTTCCCCCTCCCCCAAATGTTATATTTTTTCCTCTCAATTTCTTCCAGTGTCAGAAATGGAAGAAACGATGCTCTCGGTGTTAAGGCCATCCCAGAAAACATCAGACAGAGTTGTTTCTTCTCCCTCTGCTTCTTCACGCCCACCCATTGATCCCTCAGAACTTCCACCTGATAAACTTCATGTAGAAATGGAACTCTCCCCAGATTCTTGGATAACTCTCTATGGACCTCTATTAAATGCCTTTCTGTGTATAAAGGTATGATTTTTAAAAGAATTTATATTTAAACATAAGCAAAGCAGTTAATGTCTAATTGAAATTGAGACCATTTGAAATAGCCAGTTGGATGTTTTAAACATGTTGAGTTTATATTATATATGTTGACTGGACTTGCGGTGCTAGACTCAATTACAAATGTATTTATTAAAAACAATGTACTTCTCAGTTCAGCATTTTTTTTTTGAGCATTTAGTATGTTCTAGGAATTGTGCTATTTGCTAGAGATGGAAATGATATAGCATCTGTTCTCAACAAGATAAGAGGGGTATAGCAGGATAGACATATATATGGACAAATTTTAACATGTTGTAATTAATGCAGCAATAGAAATCCAAGAGAACCTTGTTATCTGAGGATAATCGTTACCAGGAAAAGTCTGCTTCGAGTGAGTCCATTAAAACCAAACAACTTTATTTCATGGTGAATATTAAGCAAAGATTTGTTTGGAGCTCTGTCTTCAAAAATGAAGCAAATATATGAAAATGAGTTTATTTCAGAGTATGACAAATTTAGTTTTTGAAGAAATATGTGCTACTTCTTTGAACAAAGACTGAATTAAGTGTTGATTCACTTTGGTATAATTCTTCCACTGAAATTTCATGATTACATAGTATGATAGCACTTTAAGGTTGATGTCTATAGCATGATTATGAAGAGATGCTATTTTAAGAAAAATATTTGAGCACCTTGTCAGTTTTCTAGACATCACTCTTATTCTTTTGATATTCAAATCATACTTTTAAAAAGTTCCCAGCAAGTCATCAATAATTCTTGCTTGATTTACCCTTCTTTATAGGTAACTGCTCTAAGGCTTGAAGATCCTCACTTATCACTGATGGCTCTACTTGTGATTTGAGCAGTTATCCAACATCACTCTTAGCAACTTCACAAAAATTTTGCATTTTTCTGGGATTTTGCAAATTCACTTGCTTTAGATTTTCATGGTACTGTCGGATGTTTACTACATTTGATAATCAAAGAGAGACTAATTGTCCAGAATTACCAATCATGAGCAGGAGCGTTACTTGTGGGATGGATGTTTGTATGAGTCTAATCTTATCAGTATTATTTGCTTCCTTTTGCAGTTTCACGACTGCGGAGGTTTGGATATTGAATGCATAGCTAAAAAGGAATCCCATAATGTACGGGAACAGGAGTAATTTATTCTGAAAAGGATCTAGGATGATCAAGGTTGGTCAGGGATAGACAAGCAAGGTTTGTTAGCAAAGGCTCTCTGGAAGAAGTGCTAACTGAATAAGTTTTGAAGATAGATAAAATCTCAATATTTGAATTACTGTATTATATTTACTAAAAACTACCATAAAGCATCAGGTGATGTAATTTAAGATAAAAGATGCAAGGCAAAATGTATTAAATACTTTTGGAAACCTACAGTTTCTGTTTGGTTTTACCTTTTCTTCCCCTGGGGTTTTAGGAGAGATTGCTGAAAGAGTGATTCTTCAGATTCAAAGGGGGGAACACACACACACACACGCACACACATCTTTTTCTTTCTTGTAACCATTGTTTGACCTAAAATATTCTTCAAATTTTTCTCCCAATACCTTATTTTCTTAGGATTCCATGTGAATAACTAAAGAATCTAAAATGCAATTTCAAACTTGAGTCTTCCTGAAGAGGCTGAATTATACTTTAATTTAAATATAAGCAATGATTTAGTTAGCAGCTAAAGCTAGTTATGTTGATATAATATCAGTTTTGAATACTACCAGAGAGGTATTAACTCTGGCTTTTGCATTACCATATGTACATCAGACCTCAATTTTTTTTATTTAAAAAAGTCCACACTCATCAAAAATAAGAGGACTATAACAAAGAAGAATACAGAGGAAGAAGTATGTGGCTTTATTTTAGACTTCATTATAATTTCAGAGATATAACCTCTGATGGTAGTTTATTATGTTTTAATGCAGACTTTTCTGTGCATTAAAGATTTTATAACAAGTTTTTAATAGTGTCAAAGTTTGTTGTGCTAAAGATTGTATTAGTATTTGCATTCATCAAATTAATTCAGGACTTGTATGAAGTGTCTACAAAAACAAATTTAAAATTTTTAAGTTTTGAGATATTTTATAAACTATGTATCCAAAACATGACAGCCAAAAAATTTTTCTAGCCTAGTGAACTCTATTCTTCCTTTTATTAGGACTATATGTAACTCTTTAAGTTTCTTTCTTTTTCCCTACCCAGAAAGCTTAGTGTCGTGCTGACATGGAGATGTTATTTTGAATATCTCTGTCTTTCCATTACCTTTTTTTCCCCCATTTGTGTTAATAATTTATGTTCTACTCAGTGTCAGTGTTAGAACTTGAAAACTTTTTGGAAGTTAGGTATGAGATATGTATAACGTATGTATGTATATGTAAAAGAAAACTGTGAAAACTCATGTAACTTGAGATTGTATTTGTTTTAGTTATCAAAAGTAAACAACAAGAAATTCTAAAGGATACACTAGAAAAAAAAAAGAATCGCTCTGTATTTGTTTGACTGTAAAACTGACCTCCAAAATCCACAAAAGAAACTAGGCCTGGCATTATCATTATAGAGAATTCTAGGAAGAGTATATACTAAACATGCGTTAAAATTTATGAGGATGTTTTATGGAAATGAGAGGTCTTCTGAAGGTGTAGACAACATAGCAACTCTCAAGTGTCAGTGCAAAGTCGTTTCAGTCATACTGGAAAAGCTTCATGTCATTTCTTATGTTGTGGATACAAGGTTGAATAACAGTACCACTTATATTACTTTTCTGAACTGACTTCTTTTAGTCTCATTACGTTTTTTCTTAATGGAAGAAGAGAAATCTGAATCTAAATAGTGATAGCATGTCAGTGGTGGCAAATAGTAACTATGGATTAAGGGTATATATGGCAAGTATGTTTTCCTTATTACAAAAATAGTGTTAGTGGCCCTGAACAGAAGCCTGGTATCAAGTTTCCATTAAAAAAATTTAATATTGGAAACAGAATACTGGTAGGGTTTTTTTCCCTGCATCTCTGATTTTATTAGCCTTCTTTTAACTATTGTTGATGATTCTTCTTTTTTCTTTTTTGAGAAATGAGTATCGTTAGGTAAGTATGAATTTTTAGCTAGGAAAAAAATGGCTGTCTCCTGTTACTTGAAGTAGGTTACTTGACACTTAATACACTATCTCTAAGAAAATAAAATTACAGAGGACTCTTAAGAAAATTGAAACTGTAGCTTATTTTAGCGTTTTAAAATCATACAGGCTAGGATATATGACAAAAGAACACATTTTCCCAGTTCTGTAAGCCAATCGGTAATTCTTTCCATGAATCCTTAAGAAATTAACCCTTCCAGATGGAATTCACATTTAACAAAACCCACAAAACTTAAATAAGACATCCAACATTAAACATTTAACTGAGACTAACTTTTTCAAGGAGTTATAATTTTAGAAGTATATTTTGTTGATAATATTCAAGAGCTGCAAATGTGTTGTCACTAAAGACTCCTAGCATTTTGTAACTCTGAAAACAGTCATTGACACATTTGGTGAAAATGTTCCCTAAAGAATTTGATATGAGTTATTTCTGTTTCAGATAATTAAGTGGAGATTGGTTTAGAAGCAAGTTGGACATTAGACCCAAGAGAATCTTTTTCTTTTAATTGTAGTAATCTTCAGGAATCTCTTTGTTTTTTTTTTTTTAAGATTAAAAATTGTAAGAGACTGTAAGTGACTACAAGGGAAT